>NC_049185.1:8738985-13738985 GCF_009769625.2 Cygnus olor | reverse complement strand
GTGCGTGTGGTGGGTGTTTATACTGTTTAGAGATCAAAACTGAAGCTATTTTGTATAAATCTCCAATTTTGAACAATCAGATCGGTTCCCCCTGCAGTGTGGCCGAGGCTGCTGCTGAGCTCCCTCAGAGGTTCCGTACGAGCTGACTTTCCTGCCTTCCTGATGTGTTCTGATGACCGCTGTCTAACGGTTTTAAAAAATATATATATATAGTGCTGAATGAAGTGATTCATGCCACAGACTGCCTCTTCTCCTTCTTACTCCCTGCAGAACTTTTAAATGAGCATCACCTCCCCCTCTTAAAATAACGCCGTGTTTTGGATTACTCCAGCCCTGTCCGAGTGGGCACGTTTCAGTTGCTGGTTTTGGTTTTAAGGCAGAAGTTATTCCCTGCAGGAACTGAGTTACATTTATCCCTGGAGCGTAAAGTTCAAGGTGTGCAAAAGGCACGCACGAGGCTGCGAGCAGGGGGCTGCTCCCCTCTGACCAGGTGCTCCCTCGTGTCCGTTGCGGCTGTATGCATCGCTGTACATACTTGGGGCTGCACCACAGCCGCCATCAGCCTCTGGGGCTTATTTGCTTTCAGAAGCTTTTAAAATCCTTTGAGCTTGCACTTCTTTGGCCTTTGACTTTAGAACTGATGTTAGAAATTTCGACTCTGCTTCCAAAGCACCCTTAGAAGTAGCTAGGGGACTAGCATCAGGGATCTCCAGAAACAAAATGTTTCCGATTTTTTTTTTTTTTTTTTTTTACCTCCCTGCCTCATCACCCCACCTTGCCTTAAAACTTCGCAGGAAAGGGTTTGTTCCCAGGTGAGCTCGGTGACCCTCGCCCCCTGCAGTCCCAGCCCTTGGGAGGGGAAGGGGCTGGGGCAGGTTCTGCCCCCAGCTTGGGGAGGTGCTGCTCTCCCCTGGTCCTTCAAGGTCCTCACCCCAGAGCCCCTGGGGGTGTGTGGGACTCACAGAGCTCATCTCGGGATCTCTTCCTCTCCACCTCTGCTCGTGTGGGGTCTGCGCTGCCAAAGGGGGTGCTGGGGCTGGGGCAGGAGCATTCCCTGCTGGCCCTACGTGTGAACATAGGTGCGATGGGACCTGGGCTGCAAAGCAAGCTCGGGCTTTACTCATTTGCTGCGTGCACCAGGACAGCCCCGCCAGCAGCGCCCGGGAGGTGCCGGCACCCCTTGTTAAATCCAGATGTGGATAAAACTATCGGGGGGGGGGGGGTCCGAACGATGTCCAGGAGTTAGCTGGCAGCTGCTGAGCCCCAAATACCCTTCCCAGCTGGGCTCTGGTCCTTGGCCCAGCTCCCTGCAACCGTGGTGTGCGTGCACGTGTGTGTGCTTGGAGCCGACACGCAGGGCAGGGTGCGTCCCTTCGTCCCGCCCGAAGCCATCGTTTCTCCGTTAGGCTGGCTACAAGTCCGCAAATTCCCCGTTTTTTTGGTTTTTTTTTTCTTTATTCTTCAGTGTTTGCATGTTCACAACTTACAGGTCGAGGATCGTCTGCCCTGGAGGGCTGTCGGTGCTGCTGGGCGTGCGGCCGCGCAGCTGGGCGAAGTAGCTGGAGAGGCACGAGGAGGGGGTGCGAAGGACAGAGAAGGTGTTACAGTTCATAGCATGAAAGCTTCCTAAAAGTGGGTTTTCTTCGTTTTAAGTGGTGAGCATCGCAGACGGGGCACGTTTTCCCCGCCTGGGTGCTGGTGGGGGGGGAGATGAGCACTGGTGCTGGGTTCCCAGCCCAGCCGCGGGTTGTTTGAATGTTTGGTGCTGGTTTTGTATTGCAGTAAATGGCTGAGATTATCTGTAATAATTTTTATTTTTTATTTTTGGAAAACAAAACCAAGCGTACTGCTCCCCCGAAACGGTGATCTCTGTGTTGATTTTGTACGTGTGACTTCAGGGTTGTGTGCCTGGGGACCTTGCGGGTTTTTTTTTTTTATTTTCTAATTGGAGGGAACAAAGTTTCTGAACTGCTGGATCGAGATGCCCAGATGAGATTGGTGTGGTGGACGGTTTGAGGAGGGCGGAGGAAGCGCCGCCGTGGTTTGGAGTTTATAGCTTGTATTTTATTTAAATGAACTGATGATGCCTAGCCAGGCTCAGCCCGAGTCAGTGCCTGAAGCTTTTTGTAGCCGTGATATCCCAGAAGAGAACCAGCGACGTCCTGAAAGATGCGCTCTTATAGAGCGGCCATAGTATCTGTCCAAATATTTGCTTCCATTTTCAAGAGATAAAAGTCATTGATTACAAACTTCCTCTGTTTGCTTGTTCTTTGGCTCCGGTCGGCGCTGCCTGGGGCGGCTGGCGGGGGGCACGGCTGCTGCTCGCCCCTTCTCGGGGCCGGGAGCTGCGGCAGCAGCTGCTCAGGAAGGCGTAGGAGTGGGGACACGTCACGGCCTGAACGTGCGCCCAGGTCCCCTCCTGGAGCCCGGCCCGGGCAGATGGAGGGGCCACGGGGGTTGATGCTGCTCCGCTCCACTGCGAGCCCTGCGGCCGGGCACGGGGACAGGGACGGGGACAGGGACGGGGACAAGCTGTGCCCTGGCTGCCCAGGACACCCGTCATTGCTCTGGGCTCTGTGTGGGGTAGGTGAGCCTCGTTAGCGCCCGCAATTTAGGTTTCATGGCCAGCCAGTGTCATAAATGACACCAGCAAGCGCGGCGATGGGAACCCGAGCGTGTCAGACTGTGGCCGAGCAGCACAGCCCCCGCGGCAACTCCCTTCTGCTCCTCCGGCCCAGCAGGTTGGAGGTTTCCTAGCGAGTGAACCCCGGGCTTGTCCAGGTGTGGTGGGGGTCCCTGAGGAAGCCAAGGTAGGGACAGGACGGGGATGCTCTTGAGGAGCTGCTCCCTTGCTGCTCGTGCACGCCCTGGACCTGTCCCAGCGAGGCTCATCCGCAGCCCAACGGGATTTTTCCGTGCGTGATTTTTTCCCCCGAGTGATCTGCAGGGGACCAGGACCATCCTCCAGTCCCCAGTCCCCTGGGCTCTGGGGGGATTCCGGAGGGGCTGAACGCAGCCGAACATCCCCGCGGTGCTCAGGGCTGTGCCGGGGGCAGAGGGATGCGGTGGGGTTGTTTACGGCCCCGGGCGGCAGCCGCAGAGCGCTCGCTGCGGATGTGATCTTGCAGCACCCTTCCTGCGGCTGCAGCTCCTGCCTGCTGCTGCGCCGGTGCCTGCGGTCAGGGCGGGTTCCTTCCGAGCTGCTGCACCCCTGGGTGCCCAGGGAACGCCCGTGGCCCCGTGCCCCAGCTGCCGCGGTGCCCCACAGCTGCTCCATGGGGGGCCAGGAGACGCGCCTGGGCACAAGGGCCCTGCAAACGCCTCGAGCCAAGCCCTCGCGCTCCCACTCTTCTTCCTCACCACATGCGAAGGCTGCTTCCCATGTTGGGGTCCTCCTACGGGGTCACCTCTTTTGGGGGGGGCTGTGTCTTGCCCCCGTTCGGCCATGCCCATGCTGTGCCAAGGTTGCTGCCACCCCCGGGGCCGCCTTTGCCTCCACTTCTGCTTTCGGGGCAGCGTCAGCCCCGGCACACAGACCTGGAGGAGCAGGACAGGGGCACCCAGGGGACCCCCCCCCCCACCGTCACCTCAGGGGGGATAGGAGTTAGGGGTGCACCCCGACGGGTGCATGAAGCCCCCAGCCCTCAGCTGCCCCCGCTGGCAGCGTGACATCCTTCCCCCGCAGGGCTCTCTGAAACCGCAGCCGTGTTTCCTGCCCGCCCCGGCGGGGAGGTGCAGGCGGGGCGCAGCCCGCGACGCCCCTTCGGTTTCGCCCGGTACCGGGGCTGCCGGGCCCTCGGCGGTGACGGCCACCGGTGCTGCAGCTCGGGGTCCCACAGCGTGCCCTGGCAGAGGTGAGCACCCGGGGGGGGGGGGGGTGCCAGATCTGGTCCCGGCACCCCTGGGGCTCGGCCCCGGGGATGGAGTGGGTGCCGAGGGGATGCTCGGGGGTGCGTTGGGTGCACACGGGTCCCCAGGGGGTGCCACTCTCTGCTCTGTGCTGGTCCCCAGGGGGGGGGGGTTAGGATGGTGGGTGTGGGAGCCCCCGTGCTGGGTGGCATCGGTCGGTTTTTGGGGCTGGGTGCGGGGCCCTCCCTGGCCTCCAACTGCCGGGGCTGTGTACGAGCGACAGGCAGCCCGTGGGGAGGTTTGGGGCGGCTTCGCCTCTGCTCTGAGCGAATGGCCCAGCTTTTGGGGCATCCACTGGCAGCATGGTGGCCCGCTGCCACCCGCAGAGGGGAGGACGGGCACCCCGGGGTGGGGTCGAGCCGAAGCGTGCGCGACATCCCCGCGCTTTCATTTCCACGCGGGGCGTCATCCTGCAACCGCCCGTCTTGCAGCAGCCGTCTCCACCACGGCTCGTTTCCCATTTCCAGGCTCTAAACTTCCTTTTGCAAATTTGCTTTTCAAAGCGGAACCGCGCGGGCAGAGCCTCCCGCAGGTGGAGGGGCCCCCATTTCACCTACCCTCTGTCTTTCCCCCCCGCCCAGGTCCCATGGCGCCGGGCTGGGCCGTGCTGGTGGTGCTGGTGCTGAGCACCCTGCGGGCATGCGGGGCCCGGCCCCCGGAGCAGAAGGGTCTGCAGTGGGTCTGGGGGGCGGTAGAGCAGGCTCCAGCCGAGCCCCTGCTGCCCTCCCGCAGGCGAAGGGCCGACAACGGGCAGCCCCCCCCCGGCACCGCCGCAATGCTGGGGCACGGCCACGCCACCACCGCGATGCCCGACAGCAACGAGACCGAATCCCTCGAGCCCGACTTGCTGCTGGGCTCCACGCTGCCACCGGGGCTCAGCACCAACAGCAGCCTGCCCCAGGAGCTCACCACACTGCACACGGACCTGGGTGAGACCGATTCCCCCAAGCCCGACTCGCTGCTGCCGGGCACGGAGCCGCCGCTGGAAGCGGGCACCAACGCCAGCCTGCACCGGGAGATGGTGCTGACCACCGCGGATCCGCAGGATGAGACCGACTCCCCCGAGCCCGACTTGCTGCTGAGCTCTGCGCCCAGCACAGAGGCAGCACCCCAAAATAACAGCACCGCCATCCCCGGCTGGCCCATGTCATCCGCGGGGCCTGGCACGGAGGGGACCGTGGCTGGTGGCACTGATGACATCTCCTCCACGGGGACCACGGCCAGCAGCATGGATGACATCCCTACAGGGAGCATGGCTGGTGGCATGGATGACATCTCCTCCACGGAGCCACACTCAGCTCTCCCCACCACCACTGCTCCCACCAACATCATTTACAAAAAGGCCGGGGACCCCCCGGTGCTGAATCACCCGGGAGAGGCGACCACGGCTCCTTCGGACTCAAAACCCGGAGGGAACACGGTGGAGGAGGCCCCCGCCATCCCCTGGGACGACAGCGCGCTGATGAACAAGTGCCTGCTGGCCATCCTGCTGCTGGCGCTGGTGGCCGCCGCCTTCATGGTGTGCACGGGGGTGCTGGCCGCCCTGCTCTGCCGGCGGGCGCGCACGGCTCGCCACCAGCTCACCCCCACCGAAATGGTTTGCATCTCCTCCCTGCTGCCCGACGGTGAGCCCGCTGCCGCCAACGGCCCCCGGCTGGGCCCCCACCGGCACCGCAAGCTGCTGGCCGATGGCAGTTCCGAAGCCGATGGCGACAACCTGACGCTCAGCAGCTTCCTGCCGGAGCACTCCTGAGCCGTGGGCTTCGTGACCCCACACAGCAGAACCACCTGGAACGGACTCAGCCACCCCATTAAAGTGCCTCTCCTACCCGGATGTGGTGGTCTCTTGGCTCCTGCCCACATCCCCCTCCCGAAATTTCAGTTCTCCATCCTCTTCTGGCGGCAGCAGAAACGAAACCCCCCTTCCCTGGGTGCTGAGCAGCTGGGGGCGGTGGCTTTGGGTCCCCAGCCTCACGGCAGGAGTGGAAAGGGTGGTGGGGCCGTGGCAGAAACACCGGTGGGGCTGGGGTGGGCACGTTCGTGGTGTAATTGGCCCGATTGCGATCTCACACAGAGGGCTGAGGGGATGCCACCAGGACCTGCCCCGGGGAGCAGGAACGGCCCAGGGCTGTCCCTGCCCTGCCAGCTCTGCATCCCCATGTCCCCATCCCTGTCCCCCCAGGCTCGCTGTCCCTGTGTCCCCACCCCATCCCAGCTGTCCCCATGTCCCCACGTCCCCACCCCGCCCCACCATCCTGCTTACACCACCCTTGTGGTTCACAACCCACACTCGGGCACCGAAGCGTTTCGGCACGTGCTGGTGGCCCCACGGTGCTGTCCCCGAGCTGCACCGTGGCGCATCACAGCGCCCGTGCCTCGAGAGCAGCCCTGGCCGTGTCCCCGGCCCCGCGTGTTTACATTTACGCTCCGCTTCAAATATTTTCCATCCGGGCCCGGGCCCCCGGTGAATGTAAATGTTTACGGCGAACCCGTGCGGCCGGCCCCGCAGCCGCTCAGAGGGACCCCGCCATGCTGGGGGGACGCTGCTCGTGTCCTGTGCTAGTGACACCCCGCAGGACTCGGTGTCGCATTTTGATCCACGCTTGGGGACTGGTGACCGTCACCTGTGCGGTCCTTTACACCAGGGTGGCACCGCAGGGTGGGCATCGCCCCTGCCACCCCCGACACCTCCACAGAGCCGAAATCCCCCCCCGTGCCAAAACCCATCACAGGAGGTCACGTCCCGGCTGGGACAGCTCTCCTGCTTGCACAGAGGTTTGTGTGTCCCCGAGACAGCAAGGACACATGTGGGGACCGTGAGGACCTGTCACCCCAGCCCTCTCCCAGAAGAGGAGGGCGGTGCGGGGGTCCTGCGGGGCCCTGATGCCCCCCCAGTGAGCTCCTCTGCGTGCCTCGCTCTGGGCGAGGAGCCTTTCCTCCCGAGTGGGATTAGGATTGGGATTGGGATCGGGACCGGCTGCCAGCAGCCGGGGATCGCCCTATTTGGCGTCGGCAGCAGGGCCTGTCGGGCTGCCACGGCCCAGCTCACGGCCCAGGAATCTGCAGGAAGCCGGCACGCGCGGCCCTGCTCGCTCTGGGCTGCCCCAAGAGGGTGGCAGGTGGGGAACGGAGCCCTGTGGGGTACGGGGCCGTGCGTGGGGACGGGGCCCCGCAGGGTACGGGGCCGTGTGGGGAATGGGGCCGTGCTGTGCCACACACGACGCTGAGCACGCTGAGGTGCAGCCCTGCAGGATAAGGCCCTCCTCCCCCCAAACCCCGGCATTTTGCTGCCCCAGCAAAGCAAATTACAGGCAGAGTGAGGCCGAAATTTCCCAAATTGCCGGTTTGGGTTGGAGGCTGGCTGTGCCACGCGCCCCGCAGAGCCGAGCCCTGTGGGCCCCCCCCGCCCCTTTCATCTGCCCTAAATTACAAAGCGGGGCCCGGGCGGCGCGGCCCTGCCCAGCGCCGAGGGGCTGAGGCGTCCCTCCCCGGTGGCAAAAACGGCTCCGTAATGGCTGGTGGGCGCTGGCACCCGCTGCTGGGCAGGGACAGGGACAGGGACAGGGACAGGGACAGGGACAGGGACAGGGACAGGGACAGGGACCCGGACCCGGACCCGGACCCGGACCCAGACCTAGACACAGACCCGGACCCAGACAAGGAGCTGAGGGGACCAGGACCATAAGGGCCACGTATCCCCAGCATCAAGACATCACACGAGGGGCAGTGGCCCTGCCACCCGTTCCTGGAGGGTCTCCCACAGCTGGGGAAGGTGTTTTGGTGCTCCATGGGTGCCATTACCCCCCAAAAAGTTGTTACTCCCCCCCTGGGCACCGTTACCCCCCCTGTCATGGTGGCGAGGCCGGGCTGGATGCCGCTGGCGCTCCTCCAAGCTGCTCGGAGGGGCCCCGGCTCCGTTCCCCCCGCTCCTCTCCCCGCTTTCCTCTAAGCTTTTAAGATAATTTAAGGCCAGGAAAAGCCATCCCGGCAGCTGCAAGCAGCTGGCCGGCTGCAGACAGACGGACGGACGCGTTATTTCTGGGAGCGAGGGGTCTGGCTGCGCTGGGTGACGCCGGGTGAAACACGAAACGGGGACGGGGATGGGGATGGGGACAGGGACGCCCGCCCTCACCCCCAGCCCGCTCTCCCCAAGCCCTGGCTTTTTAGGGGGGATTCTGGCAGGGTCCCCGGGGAGGCGCGGAGCCGAATAGCAAGGGGATGAGGTCACTGCGGCCGCCAGCGTCTTGAGCAATTTCAGCCCAGACAGCGCGGGCGGCGGGGGGAGAGCAGCCAGGGCTGGGGGACGGGGTGATGCCCCCCCCCCCCCCTCCCTGAGCCCGTGCCCCCATATGGGGATCCACATGGGTGATTTTCCCCACCGCTGCCTGCACCCCAAGAATGAGTTCCTTGTGCAGGAGCTTTTCCAGCCCATGGGTTTAGGAAACGGGCTCCTAAAACCAAGGGGGTTGGTCCCAAGCCCTGTTTGCCCCCATGCCACATCGTGAGCCCTTAAAGTGCTGGGGAACCAAGCCCCAAACCTTCCCCATCCCTGACCTCATCCCTGTCCCTGTCCCCATCCTCATCCCTGTCCCTACCTCTAGGGCTCTGGGGTGGGTGGGTGGATGGGGAAATGGATGGATGGATGATGGATGGATGGATGGATGGATGGATGGATGGATGGATGGATGGATCGATCGATCGATCTATCAATCGATGGATCAATGGATCAATAATGGATCGATGGGGCATATGGGCAGAGCCCCCACGTGGGTTTTGGGTCCCTTTTGCTCCCGGGGCAGATGCGTGACCCTGCCTTGCAGGACGGGGTGGCTGTGCCCCACCAGCCCGCACTGCGGCAGGGTTTGGGTTTGCAGAGCTGGGCACAGGGACAGGATCTGGCCCCAGGCTGGGGTGCTGGGGCCCAGGAGCTGGGGCTGGGCCTTGCATTGTGGGGCTACACACGGCTCTGCAGGAGCCACGCTTTTACCTCCAGCCCTCGCAACAAAGCCCTCCCCTTGCCCCCTCTATCTGCTCCTGCACCCCAAAAAGGGGTGTGGGGATGCAGGGATGCAGAGGGGCACCCCATAATGCTGAGAGGCCCCCAGCTGTGGGCTGTCCCCCCTTGGAGGGGGCCGTGATGGGTCTGGGGGCCGCCTGCCCCTCGCCGGCCTCCCCTGCTCCCTCCCCAAAGCGGCCCTAATGAGAACAAGCTGGTCCGCGGCGCTCGCAGCCAGTGAGCTCCGGGCTGCGGCGCAGGAGGAGGAGGAGGAGGAGGAGGAGGAGGAGGAGGAGGAGAGAAAGAAGGAGGAGGAGGAGGAGGGAGAGGGACGAGGGCTCCATCCAGGCAGGCAGCAGAAAGGGGCGAGAGGCGAGGCGCGTGGGACAGACCCGTCCTGCTGTCACCCTCCCGGCGAGGTGAGCTCCCCAAGCCCCACTCTTCGCTCCGGGCACGTGGCGTGGGGCCCGCTCTCCCCAAAACTCCCGCTTTCCTGCACTCCATGGCTCTTTTTCCCCCCCTTTTTCTGCTCAAACCCTGACTTTTTGGGGTGGCTCGGGTGCCGCGGTGAGGGCTTGGCGGGACGGGGATGCAGCCACACGCGTGCGTGCACGCTTCGGAGGATGCCGCGCCTGCACAACATCAAACCTGGAATTTCCTGCGTGGAGGAAAGCGGAGCTGGGTTTGCTTGGCCAGGCTAAGCCAGGAATGGGGCCGCATGGCAGGGATGGGGACGGGGGGGACGGGGGGCTGGGGATGGCCGTGGGGATGGCCGTGGGGATGGCCTCGGCATCCATTTGGGCTTTGCTCGTTGCCACCACGGCCGGGGCAGCGGCTGCGCATCGGCTCCGCTCGCTAACGGCGCCTCAACGCCGCCGCCTTCCCCCAGGGGCCCCTCCACGGGGCGAAGGCGGCAGAGGGACGAAGGAGCAAGCCCCAGACCCCAAACCACGTCCCCCAAATCCCCACCGGGGGCCGGGGGGGGGGGGGGGGGGGGCGGCCACGCTGCTCAGCCGGGGCCGGGGGCCGCCTCGCGCCCCGTGCACGCTCTGCCCTAATGCAAACCAGATTTCTGCAGCGGGAGCGCGTCCGCCAGCCAAGTCCTGCGGCTGCGGCACCGCTGGCTTTTTTGGGGGGGGAAAACTGGGGGCTGGTTGGGATTCGGGGGTGTAAGGAGAGGGGGGAAGGTCCAGGGGTCCCCGTGGGGATGCTCCGTGTCCCGGCACTCGTGGTGGCCCCGTGGCGGGCTCCAGCCGCCAGCCTATTTATAGCCAGCTCCAGCTGGGAACGGTTTGCAGCCGGGGCGAGCGTTGGGAAACGCCGCTCGCGCCGGGGGCCGGCCCCTCTGCAGCTCCGTCTTGTGTCAGAGTTTCCACTGGAAACCTCAATTTTCAGGAATTTTCGGATCGGCCAAGCGACCGTTGCTGGAAGCCTGCTCTTGGCTCTTGCCCCGGTCACCTCGCCACGCTCGCAGCGTCCCCAGGACTTGAGCAATCCCAGCCAGCCGGTTTCCAGCTATTTTTACAGCGCGGCGTTGCAAAACAAACACAAACCCCTGCTCGGCCTCGCCGTCAGCGGGGCGAGGAAACCAACGCTGATTTTTGCTTTTCTTAAAGAATTTAACCCGGGTGAATAACCGTGTGTGGGAGCAGCAAGGCACACGCTTGGCCCTCTGCGCTGTGGACGGTGCCGGGTGCCCAGCTCAGGGTGGGCGCATCGGGGGCTTTGCTCGGGGCAGAATTTGGGATTTTTTATTTTTTTTTATTCCTCCGTCAGGCTCTAATTTTTGCCGTTCTCCCCCTGCTTTCTGCAGCACGAGTCCCGGGGCGATGGCGGCGTGGCAGCTCCTGCTGCTGCTGGCGGTGGCCCCGGCGCACGCAGCGGCGCCCCGGCACGCCGCGGTGCTGCCCGACGCCGGCGGCAGCGGGGACGGCGACGAGGTCACGGCCGCGCCGCCCGCCCGCCCCGTGACGCCAGGGCCCGGCCCCACGGTGGGGGACGCGGCGGGGACAGCCGTCACCAACAGCTCGGCGCCGGGCAACGTCCTGGACGGGCTGGTGGACTTCTTCAAGGAGTACATGCTGCTGGTGGTGGTGGTGGGCTCGCTGGCCTTCGTCCTGCTCTTCATCATCTGCGCCGCCATCATCGTGAGGCAGAAGCACAAGGCCTCCGCCTACTACCCCTCGTCCTTCCCCAAAAAGAAGTACGTGGACCAGCGGGACAAGGCGGGGGGGACCCGGGCTTTCAGCGAGGTGCCCGAGAAGGCTCCGGACCCCGGCGCCGAGGAGCCCCTGGACTGCAGCCGGCAGCTGCAGGCTGACATCCTCGCCGCCGCCCAGAGCCTCAAATCCCCCCCCAAAACGCCCCTGGCCAACGGGGCCAGCGCCCGTGGGGAGCACGAGGAGGAGGAGGAGGAAGAGAAGGAGGAGGAAGGAAGCGAGCCGGCAGGCGGCGAGCATCCCGCCGAGCCCCCTCCCCAAAATCAAGATGCCGCAGGAGCGGCCCCGGGTGCGGGGGGCACGGAGGAGGCCCCCGGGGTGCCCCAGGACGGCCCCCCCAGCATCTAATGGGGCCAACGCAGGGAGCTGGCGCCGGAGGAGCCGTGCCCGCGCCGCCGGCTCGCTCGCCATGGACTCAGAGCCGGGCTCCTGCCCGGTCCCGCTCGCCACCCGTACGTGGAGGCTCGCCGAAGCCCCGATGAAGCCCCGCTCCCTCCTCTCCCTCGGGGCCCGCCGGCCCGTGCCTGCACCCGCCAGGATGAGCCACGACCCCAGGCACCCGGTGAAGGGTTTGCTGGTCGCTGGGACCTTCTGCAGGGGTTTGGGGCTGTCCCAGCCCTCGGGACGGGGGACACACACCGCTCCCAGCCGGCTTCGCCCACCGCCTGCGGTGCCTGGTGGTAATTGGAGGGGTGCCGTGCCCCCCGGAGGCGTTTTGGTGAGGTCTCCACCAAGAAAAAGGAGAAGGAAAGCCTAAGCCAACAGTGCCTGGCCAGCAGGAGGGAGGAGGATTTGGTGACAATGACCCCGTCCTTGTTTTTATGCCCTGAATGTCACGGCCCCCTTGCAAAGCACAGGGAACGGAGCTCGGAGCGGAGCTGGAGTTTTGCCTTACTTTCTTAACCCCCTCGGCTATTAATAAAGACATTTCCTACGCACGTTTCCTCTCCTGTGTGTTTCTGAGGCTGGTGGAGCGGGCGAGCCGCGGGCTCGGTGCCATCCTTCCCCGCTCGGGGACTGGCTGGGACGGCAGGACCCGGTCCCCGGGCTGGGACGGGCGGGGAGGCGCCTGCTCCACGGGGAGCCCCCCGCGCCGGAGCGGACGGCGAAGCGTTTTGTTCAGCACCCTACAGAGGAACCCTTCCCGGAGCCTCAGGCCCTGAAGGCGCCTGCGCCCCGTTGGTGACACCCCAGCGGCCAGGGGACGCGGTTATCGCCGGCGAAATCTGCTCGTCGGCGCGCGGCCTTCTCGGAACCCGTTATCTCGCGGCCCGCAGCAGCTCCTGCCCGCGGGGAGGACGCACGCGGGCTCGTGTCCTGGCGTCGCAGCGCCTTGCTCTGAGGCACGCTCGCGTGCCGCAGCCGTGCCGCGCGTCCTGACCCGCGGCGGGACAGGCAGAGCGCGGTGATGCCGCCCCCGCCGCAGCTGGGGCGCCTCTGTCCCTCGCGGCGCCCCGCAAGGTGGAGGCAGACACGAGGGCGAGAGGAAGACGACGCGTCCCCGTTACCCCCCGCGTCCCCGTATCCCTGTAACCCCCAGCTGTGCGCCCCCACATCTGCAGCCCCCCAATCCCTGCACCTCGGTGTCCCTGCAACCGCTCAGTTGCGGGGAACCCGGGGGCTCCCCGAAACAGGGACGCTGGCGGCAGTTTGCTGCGCCTCCCGACCCGCTCCCCGGCTGCTTTCTCCCGGCAGCAACGCAGCGAGGCCGGGGAAGGAAGCCCCGCACGCAGCCCCGCGGCGCGTGGAAGAGCGGGCGGTGCTGAGCCGAGGTGCCACGGAAGCTGCGGCTTTCGCCAGCAGCAGCCCACGGCGGCAAGAACTCACGCCCTGCTCTGCATTTAGGGCGCTAATTAAGTTGCGGACAGAGACCAGAACGAGGCGCTCACTTCCAAAGGCGCTGCTTTTAATGCAGCTGCGCAACTTTCCACGTCCAGACACAGGAAAGCCAGGTGGGGTGCAGGGAGAGGGTGACGAGAATCTACCAGAGCAGGCAAAGCTTTCAGACGCGTTTTCTTTTGGTTTTGGAAAATCCACAGCGACGCTCCCGTGAAAAAATAGCAATCAGCAGAAGGCACGGCGGAGCATGGCGGCCTGGAGGGCAGGGTAACCCACGCCGCGCCACCACAAAACATTTCATTTTCGCATGCTGGCGCGCCCCAAGCTTCCAGGGAGCCAGCTCGGGTGCTTGGTGTGCAAATCCCTGAGGTGAGCATCACCCACGCTCTCCCTGCAACCTCCAGCAAAGCCACCTGAGCAGCGTGGCTGAATGCACAGCGAGGTGCTCGGGAGATGTCTGGCAGGCTGTGGGTTTGAGTTTCCTTCCACGACTGAAGGGCAGCGAGCCCTGCCACCTCAGCAGGCAATTAGCTGCCAAGAAATCACCCCCCAAACCACCTCTTGTAGCGCTTCCGAAGGATCCCCTTCCTCCCTCGACTTGGTGCCAAGAACACCGCTGCCGGCTGCGAAGTGTGGGGCAGAGGGGGAGACGCGGGGGGCACAGACCGAGCCCCAGTCCTCTGGGGAGCTCCCCCTTGGGGCTTCGGCGAACAGCTCCGCTGTTCGCGTCCTGTGTTCAGACCCTCGGGGCGCATTTAATCTCCCTTAAGGGAGCATTTGGCAAATCCGAGGGCTGAACGCTTTTAACAGATGCTCCCAAAATTAACCCCGCTCCTCTGCCGGGAGGGCGCGAGCAGGAAGAAGCCCTGCGAGGGCCGGGTCGGCGCTTCCTGGAGCTCTGCACTCCCCTCCCGCGCCCTCGCAGTCAGTGCCCTCTAGCGCCCGCTGGGGCACCCCAGCGCCGCCCAGAGAGCAGCCCGAAGCAGGGGACAGCGTGCGAGAGGTCACGGCTTGCGAAAGAAAACTCCCGACACAGCTGCAGTCCGCAGACAAACCACCCAAAATTTGTATTCTGCACCGACACGCAAACTGAGCTGCGGTTCTTACAGAAACATTAAGACCGAGGCAACGTTTCCCACTAAACTCCGAAAAACATTAGGCAAAACTATCCATCTTCCCCCAAAGTGCAGCCCTTCCAGTCCTCAACAGCAGGATTTGCTCTTCTCGGAGAAGCCAGAGGAGCTCCCCGCAGCTGAAGAGTCCTTCCCTCTTAACACTTCAGACCAGTCAGGACAGGACACAGGCTGCTGAAATACCCAACTCCAGTCCTTCCAGCACTACGACAGGCTGTACACACAAGAACAGTGACAGGCTGTGCGTAGAGTTGTGCGTATCTTACAGCTTCGTTAGTAGTGCGCGGGATTCTACTAATAGCTAGAGTAATTGCACTGCAAGTTTAACTGGAACGAGGACAACCTCCGCAGTCCCTGCAGGAATCAGTTGGCTTTCTGCTCTGACTCTTCTTTCTTTGGGTGCTGCTTCAACTTGTAGTCGGCCAAGGCAGCCTTGATTGCATCCTCAGCCAGCACTAGAAAAAAAAAACACCACAGATTATTTTTTTATTTTTTACAAATACTTCAAGAAGAACATGCCCTTTACAACAGAAGTGACGTTAAAAGCAGGAGCAGCCAGCAGTAACCACCACTGCAGTTAGCAGCAGAGTTTGGGAGCGTGGTGTCTTACGATGTCAGAATACAAACCTTCTCATTCCTAATTTTCTGACCTAAGTAGACACCAAAAGATGGAATTGATGTGAAAATTCTTAACCAAAGTCTGAACGTAAGCAAGGTTCTCTTGCAGGCCAATCTTAGCTGCTCCAGATGCAGAAACTTTATTCGGAGAACACGCAGAAGCCTCTGCACTACTTCCAGGAGCCTCGCTCTCAAGTATAAATGTTTGAACTTTCCCAGGTCAGCCCTTTACTTACTCGAGCAGTGCAGTTTGACCGGAGGAAGGCAAAGTTCTTTCGCAATATCCGTGTTCTTGATTTTTAATGCTTCGTCAACCTGAAACGTAGTTAACGTGTGGTCAGCAGTCACCTCACGCACGCACACACGCCACAAAGGCGCTCACCACAAGCGTGCTTTAAAGCTCCAGAGCCAACTGAATTGACACGGAAAAATACCTCAAACTGCCAGGGGCAGTAAAAGATGCTGACAGCACGCTAACCTGAGAAAAACCTCTCAACGTCACCTGTTTTCTTCTGTGCCTAACAAGTAACGAATTTAACGACTGTCTCAGACAGAGCAGTGGTGGTAACGAACCAAAGCGTGCCAGTGTCACTGCACGGACTGTTTCCTCCACGGTCCCAACAGTCAGCTTAAATATTTAAATACTTTCCACTGCGCCACTTCCAACCCCGGCCGAGACCCTTACCGTCTTCCCTTTAACCCACTCCGTTGCCAGTGAACTGGAAGCAATCGCTGATCCACAGCCGAAAGTCTTGAAGCGGGCTTCGACAATCCTGCCGTTCTCGTCCACTTCGACCTGGAAGAATATGGGAGGTGCTGCAGGGGAGGGCTCAGCTCCACGAGGCAGAGCCCAGGACAGCAGGGACAAGCCCTGCCCAGGCTCCAGGGGACATTTTAAGATCTGAACGTGCTGACAGGGGGCAAGCCGCGTCACTGCCCCAGATGAGGGGAGGGAGACGGCAGCAGGCGTGGGCCTCGCAGCGTCCCCACGCTCCCCCCGTGCCAGCAGGAGCCCCGAGGTCCCCTCACCTGCAGCTTCATGACGTCGCCGCAGGCCGGGGCGCCCACCAGGCCGGTGCCCACGTTCTTGGCGTTGCGGTCGAGGGAGCCGACGTTGCGGGGGTTCTCATAGTGGTCCACCACCTGGCGGGGCAGAGCAGAGCAGCGCGTCACCAACAGCCACCACGGGCACAGAATCACAAAGGTTGGAAGAAACCTCCAGGACCACCTACCTGGTCCAACTGTCCACCTACCCCCAATGTCACCCACTGAACCGTGTCCCCAAGCACCACGTCCAACCTTTCCTTGAACACCCCCAGGGACGGTGACTCCACCACCTCCCTGGGCAACCCGTCCCAATGCCTGACTGCTCTTTCTGAGAAAAAATGTCTCCTCGTTTCCAACCTGAACCTCCCCTGGCACAACTTGAGGCCGTTCCCTCCAGTCCCATTGCTGGTTACCTGTGAGAAAAGGCTGACCCCCAGCTCCCCACGCCTTCCTTTCAGGTAGCTGTAAAGGGCAATAAGGTCTGCCCTGAGCCTCCTTTTCCCCAGACTAAACACCCCCAGCTCCCTCAGCCGCTCCTCACAGGACTTGTGCTCCAGGCCCTGCACCAGCCCTACTCTGGACACGCTCCAGGGCCTCGACGTCCTTCCGGTAGTAACGGGCCCACAACTAAACGCAGCCCTCGAGGTACAAAACCCTCCCCCCGACCCTCCCCGGCCCCTCACGTTTTTGTGGTAGCCCAGCGCCGGCCCCGCCGTCCCGCGCCCAGTCCGCAGCAGCGCCGCCCCCGCCCTCCCCAGCGCCGCCATCTTGCGTCTGGCGGCGCCGGGCCCAGCCCGCCTCGCAGGACCCCTTTGCTGCGAGGCCCCGAGCTGCCCGCGGCGCCGCCTGCTCCCCGGTCGAGCCGCCGAGGGGCAGAACCCGGCGCCGCTCAACGGACGGCGGCCGCGGAGCGGTGAGAAGCCGGGAGCGGTGCGGGAGGCTGCAAGGCTTTCTCCTCGCGGCGGCTGAGCGGCGGCTGTGCTGTGCTCTGAGGCAGGCGCGGCGCGGCCAGCCCCGGCGGGTGGCGGAGCGCGGCGGGCGGCGAGGGAGCTGCATAAGATGGCGGCGGCGGGAGCCGAGGCGGCGGCAGCAGCGGCTGAGGAGGAGGAGGCGGCGGCGGCGAAACGGCGGCTGCCGCCGCCGCTGCCGGGGACGGACCCGGAGTCGGGCGGCGACTCGGAGGATGAGGGCGACTCGGACTCGTCGGGGGACGGCGAGGATGAGGAGAAGGAGAACGAGGCCGAGATCCAGCGGCTGGAGGAGCAGGTGAGGCGGGGGCGGCCCGGGGCCGGCCGTGAGGTGAGGGGACCTCGGCCGCAGGGACCCGAGAGACCCCCGCCTGGTTGCTGTGGGCTCCTTCGGGGCGTCCCTGGCCTCAGCCGCGCTCTCCCGGCGGGTCCCGGGGGGGTTTCGGGGGTCCCCGGTGTGGTGCGGGGCTGGGGGGGGACGCGGAGCGCTTTTTCCTCAGAGAGCCGCGGGGAGAGCCCCAGCGGGCGGGCGGCGCTCGCTGAGGAGGCTTTGGGACCGGTCTGTTTGTTTTTCGTTGATTTTGGGACGCCCGAAGCACCTCAGGTTCATGACGGGGGGTGATCCTTACTAACTTACAACGCCCGAGTAATTTTCTGCCTTTCTTCCGCGCTCCAGCTTTCAGCACCCGCGCTGCTGAGCAGGCTTTAGAGCTCTAAGTCAGCTTTCCATCAGAGCTTTAAAGCTCAGTTAAGTTTGAAGCGTTTTTTATAAACGTCCGTGGCCTGAAAGCATCCTGTGGGCAGCACCGGAGCCTAGGGTAACTGTGTGCGGGGAGGAGGGTGTTGCACTGGTTGAATGAATTGATGTCCTCATCAGATTCACGTGCCGCAAAAGAGCCTTTGGTGTTCTGCCAAATGTTCTCTGATTTTTGTATGTCTGTTGCTTTATCATGCCTTAAAAAAATCCCTTTTTATTTTCTTTAAAGTTGTCTATCAATGCGTTTGACTATAACTGCCACTTGGACCTGATAAAGCTGCTCCGGCAGGAGGGAGAGCTGGTGAAGCTGCGAAGAGCTCGTCAGAAGATGAGTGAGCTCTTTCCACTGACTGAAGGTATGGAGCATCTTCTCAGCTTGCAGCTGGTGCTGGTCAGGGATCACCGGTGTGAAATGCCCTTGTTTCAGTAGTAAAACATGTTTGTGCTAGCTTTCAAACTCCAGTCTGAGGTCTAGAAGAACAGATCTAAGCTCTGCACACAGCTGGTGTTAATAGCCAGCATTGAACTTTGTCTCTGGGAGGTGTGGAGCAGTAAGTCGCGCAGAAACTCGAGTTTTTGGTGCTTGCAGCTGTCGTGCCCTCTGCCAGAGGCTGCTGCTGTAGGGTGAAACTGGTGGGAGGGGATGTTTTATGTGCCCTGGTGCTCCAGTCCAGAACGGGACTTGCCGTAGCTCGGGGCAGACAGGTTTGCCTGTGCAGCCCTCTGGTGTAGGGCTGGTAACGTGCAGCTGGGGGGTGGCAGCGCAGAAATGGCTCCAGTCGTTTAGTCAGTGAGCGTGACTCAGAGCCCAGGCAAACTGCTGCCAAAAATTAAATTTTACAGGCAAGCAGCAAAAAATACTGTGTTGGCAGAAGTTGTGGGTAGCCCTTAAAGCATGTATTCCTCTTTATTCATAATAAACCCAGAGGCAATGTAAATACCACAGAGGCTGTTCCGCCAGGGTACTTTTAGCCTTGGCAAGGGAAAGTTTCCTTTTATGCGTGTGGAAACTTGCAGCCTCTAGAGCCGTTTACTGTTCCCTGTAAAATGGGAGGGAAGGTGTGCCACTTGATGGCTCTTTGGTTACTGGTGCACACCGGTCCTCCGTGCAAGCTACCAACAAATTGCTGCTTGCAACTTCAGCTTTCTTTAAATAGAAATGTGCTTGTTTAGTACCCAATTGGAGAGGTCTGTGCCAAACTTTTCATTCAAATTAATTGTGGTGGCTAAAGTTGCTTTCTTTTCCCCCATCGTCCCTCTCTGTGTTTTTAAGTCTGCTACTAGAAACTCCAAAAACTTGGCCAAACATTTTAAATCATTTTTTGAGCTCGTGGTGATGGGTTCTAAACTCGTTGGTTTCAGAAATTTGGCTGGACTGGTTGAAGGATGAGATAAAAATGGCTTCTGAAAACTCGGAGCGAGAGAAAGTTTATGAGCTGTTTGAGAGAGCCGTGAAAGACTACATCTGTAAGTTCTTAATACGTGCTATAAAATGTATTGTTCGGATTATGGCTTTCTTTTTCTGGGAAAATATCTGTCGTTCTAATGCCGGAATTGCATCAAAAATGTTAGTGTGGAGTGATCCTTACTTTGTTCTGAGTGTTAGAGTTGTAGGCTGCTTAAAGGCAATGCTTTAAGTACCACTGCGGTCTGAGATAGTCTAAGTTAACATTATAAAAAAATTTAAATGCGTTTTTTGCGCTTTTCTAATATCTATAAGCAGCAAGTATTGTGCTTGGTTAAGGAATGCTTTCTGTGTTACCCACGATACGTTCTTCAGCTCTTCTTTGAGGAGAAAGAACGCTGTTGAGATGCTCGCTTCTGCTCTTACCTCCTGTGTTGGTTAGCGCTGTCTTTGTTGTCATTTCCGTTACGTGACAGCTCTTAAAACAGCTCGTAGTTGCTGTCTTGGAGGTAGCATTCCTGAAATGCTTTGACGTGGCAGAACCTCGCCGTGCTGCAGTAGCAAGCTCCGATCGCCCTTGTTAAAGCGAGGGAAGCCCGTGGTGGCTTGTCTCTGTTTGTCAGGAGCTGCCTGCAGCCGTAGGGCAACTCAGAGCACTGGGTCACCGCGTGCTCCTTGGGTGTTGTGGCAAGGTGCTGAAAACATGACGTTGGAAAGAACAGAGAAGGACTGGTATCCTCAGAGGGGAATCTATTCCAGAAAATTCATGTAAAATGTCCCAGCCCTAGCATAGCTGGCACTGCCGGGTGTTGGTTCAGGAAGGAGGAGTAGGAAGGTGAAGAACTGAGAGGAGGTGCCCTCTGGATCTGCTGTCAGTAAGGACCACGGGAGTGACTTCTTTCAGAAGACAAACTGTAGCTGTTGGTATCGAACCAAGAGCATAGAATAAAATAATTTTTTCTTTAATGTATCGAGTGGTAAAGAAAACTGTTTTGTTCTACTTAATGCTGCGAATGTTAGGTGTTTGGGAAGCAGAGAGACTCCTTTTTGTTTTTAAAGGTCATTAGCTCATCTGTTTCTCCTAACTTTGTTTAGGTCCTGAAATTTGGCTAGAGTATGCTCAGTACTCAATCGGCGGCATCGGGCAGGAAGGAGGAATCGAGAAGGTTCGCTCAATATTTGAGAGAGCGTTAACCGCGGTTGGGCTGCACGTGACAAAAGGAACGGCTCTGTGGGAAGCGTACCGCGAGTTTGAGAATGCCATCCTGGAAACAGCACAGGTAAGGCCAGTCCCCTGGGCTACTGCAAGTAAAAAGCTGTGGTGTAGCTTCTGAAGTCATCTCGTGCTGCCCCTTTATCAGCCGCTGAAGGAAGAGGCTGTGGTGTCACTCAGCTGTTACTTCTCACCTGTAGAAACTGGCCCTGTGGTCTGGGAAAGACGTTCTCTGCATGTGTTATTGTAATAATGAGTCTGGGCTTAAATAAGATCATAAAATCTCATATCTGGAAGCAAAATTTCTATGCTTTAGCTTGAACTGACAAGGATAATGTTAAACCAACTAGCTTTATTATTAAGCAGCTTCATTATTAGCATTATTATTCTTTCCAGTGAATACTTTTGCCCATAATCGATCGTGTTTACATATCTAGGCTGTCTTCCACTTCAGCATTGAGCTCATTCATTGTTTCACCCTTTCTGCAACTTATGGATTCTATTGTATTACCCCTGGAACATGCAGGCTTGATGTATGCGAAAGATACCTTTACAAGATGTCCGGAACGTGAACGTTTCCATTTCCTCCCAGCTTACTACATAGGACATGGAAGTTAATCAGTAGTGAAGTGCCTTAACACGGGAGAACACCCTTCCAGTAATAAACAGAAAGGAATCTGGAAGTTTTAAATCATCTGTGGGAGCAGCAGGGATTTATTGAAAACCTCTCTGGCAGCCCAGTGGGCTTGTGAAATGGCATGGGCACACGCTGTTTGTTTCTCTCCAGGTTTTGATTTCCCAATGTTTGTGTCAGCTTTCACTGAGGAACGTTTTTTCCATTCAACCGACTTCAAAGCCCAGCAGTTTCCAAGTTTTAGCTTTCACAGCAGCCACCTGAAATGCAAGTTGGCTACGTCTGTTCTTCAAGGCTCGTGTAGTCATTTGGAGCCCAGATCCCCAGCCCATAAACAATACCCCCTCGTGTTCCTCAGCTCAGGCTTGAGGGAACTGATTAAATTTCAATCCTTTTGTTTGTAGCCAGCTCCTGGCAGCGTTCCGTCGCCCGAGCAGCAGCAGATGCTCTGCAGCCAGCTTGAGAGGATCCACACGCTGTTCAGGCGCCAGCTGGGGATCCCGCTGTTAGGTGAGAGCCTTTGCACTTGGGGAGATGGCATGAATAAACTGTGTTACAGCATGGCCTTAGTTGTGGTTATTCCTCTGGTAGAGCCCCACAAATTGCAGCTGGGATATTTGAACATTCCTTACTCGGTTACATTTGCCTGTCTTTGGGGTCCCTTGGATGATGAGCGTTTCCCTTTTATTCAGAAATATGAATTGAAACTTGGTTTATCTGTTTCCTCAGTGCATAATTTGAGATCGTTTAGGCCATTTAAAGTACAGATAATTAGCATGAAACATGACCATCAGGAGCTAGGAGTTCAGCTGTGAAGCTCCCTGTACAAGAGGCTTGGTTGGTAGGTAAATAATACATGCTGACAGCTGGGTTGCTAGTCCTGCCATATCAGGTTCATGCTTTAAACTCCTTGAGTCCCTTTTCTTGCTTCATTGTCTCCTTATAGGAGAAAGCTAGGCACGGTTCTTTGACTTCCTCGTTTACGTATTGAAAGAATCTGGGTTGGTTTCTGCTTCAAAGACTTGGGAAGATCTTGGGACTCTTGTTTTTCTAAAGCAAAATCATTAGCTTTAAAATAACTTGTCCTGAGTTCGTGTTCAGATTACACTATATAAGATAAAGCATCCGAACGCTTTAAAGGTGTAGTAGTGTAACAGTTAAGATACAAACACAAACAGAAATGCCTGTATTAAAATCAAACATAAGCTGCATACTTATTATTTAGTCCGTTACTGATGGGCTTTTGTGTCTGTTTTAATAGATATGGAGGCCTCATATGCTGAATACGAGGAATGGTCAGAAGAGCCTATACCAGAAACAATAATTAAGAACTACAAAAAAGCTCTACAGCAATTGGAGAAGTGTAAACCATATGAAGAGGCACTGGTAATGCTGTTACTTTCATCTTACCGTAAAAATAAGAATTATTTGGTTCGTGGTGATTTTTTTTCCTCTAGCCTCTGAGATAAGGGAGCTCCCTTGAGCATGGTTAGCTGACCGGCAGCTATGAGCAATACGCAAGGCACTTCATAATCAGATGTACTGGAAACTTTTGAAGCTGTTGATACTTAGAGGCCAAGCTCGTGTTTGAAATTTTGCCTGAGACCTACCCGGAGTGACAGTTGGGCTGTCTGAATCATGCTTTGTTGAGCAGATTTTTATTTTTCCTGTTCCTATTTGTTTTATAGCTGGGTGCTGAGACTCCAAAGCTAGCAGAGTACCAAGCTTACATCGATTTTGAAATGAAAGCAGGTGATCCAGCTCGCATTCAGTTGATCTATGAGAGGGCTTTGGCTGAGAACTGCCTTGTACCAGATCTTTGGGCACGCTACAATCAATATTTGGTAAGGCAAACAGAAAAGCTTTTGGGGTTCTATTTTCCGTTTTTGTTGTTGCTTGTCTTTTTGTTTTAATATCTTAGTGGTTGATAAATAACCGGTAAGTGTTCTCTCAATCCTGTCACCCTGTCTTTAAATTCTCCGGAAGCTGATTTCTGCTTCACCTTTTGTTTTGTCCTGTTTTCAGTGGTGTATTTATTGATCAAGCGAGCGTTCGCTCAGTTTTTCCCCCAGCTGTGTATTTTCTCTGCAGAATTTGTCTTGGGCTCTCTGGCTCCAAGGTACTTAAAACTTGGTATGATTATTTCAGGACCGGCAGCTGAGAGTGAAAGAACTGGTCTTGTCTGCTCACGACCGCGCTGTTAGGAACTGCCCCTGGACGGTTGGGCTCTGGATTCGCTATCTTCTGGCAATGGAGAGGCACGGAGTTGACCACTGCATTATTTCTGGTAGAGAAATACTATCTCAGCAAAACTTCTTTACAGTACAGAACCGCTTCTTGTGGCGCTATGGATGATGTGTGACAAGCGGTGACCTGCAGGATTTGGTGTAACCCTTCTACAACACTCTTAAAGCCGATGAAATTTACAGTAGCGTGCTTCTAGGGCACAGCTGTTAGGGTTGAGCAGCTTCACTTTTGAGCAAGCTCTTTATTTCAACTTTGCTTGAATGTTGCTGAATTAAACGGGCTTTTACACTGAATTCCTTAACCAATTTACTATATTTAGGGCTTCTTGTGTCTTCTTTGTCCTGTATGCTGTAACTTGCTAATTTTGTCAGTAATTGAAAAGCAAATACATATTTCTATGGGTTTTTACCCACTCCTGTTTCTTTCAGAAATGTTTGAAAAGGCTCTGAATGCAGGCTTTATTCAGGCAACAGACTACGTAGAAATCTGGCAGGCATATCTTGATTACCTAAGAAGAAGAGTGGATTTTACACAAGGTACATATGACATGTTTGAATAAATATGTAAATTTTATGTGTATGTCTGAAACAGCAGTATTACTTTAATTAAAAGATAAAATACAATCAACACTAGTTTCATATTCTTCACAACTCTTCTTTACTTTTTATTCTTCTTTGCTTTCTTGCCTGTCGGTGTGTATAAAATAAAAGAACGTACTTGTCTTAGAGTAGCTCTTTGCTGAAAAAAATAGATTGTGCTGTCAAAAACAACCTGTTTTTTATTTTAGGTACTTGGTGGTGGTGGTTGTTTTTGTTTTTGGTATGCATGTAGTGAGTTTTACTGAAGTAGCAAGCTTTATTTCCCCCCAACGTAAAAACATTGGGGGTGTGAGTAAAGAAGCTTTAGTAGATAGAACCACCTTGAAATAATAATTTTTCATTTCCTTTCTCTTTTTTAAAGACTCAAGTAAAGAATTAGAAGAGCTGCGATCTGCATTCGCACGTGCTGTGGAGTATTTGAAACAAGAAGTCGAAGAGCGTAAGTTAAATCGTCCTGTGCATTGCTTTGTCTTGTTCAGAGTGACTTTTTCACAAGAGTAGTTTTCCATATAAAGTTTAACTTCAGGAGTCTCAGACATTTTAGAAAAAGATGAATGCTTCACCTGTGATCTGAAACTTGTTTAATAAACGCCCTATTTCCAAGAGCCATTCACAAATAGTACTTATTTTTATTCCCAGGCTTTAGTGAAAGTGGAGATCCGTCCTGCACCATCATGCAGAACTGGGCAAGAGTTGAGGTGATGTTTCTGTCTGTTGTATTTTAATTGCTAGAGTAGAGGAAATGCCTCTTTAGACATTCCAACCGCACAGGAGGCAGTGCTCTTGTACTTTGGCATTTTGTCTGTAACTTCAAGGAGTAAATCTTTCTTCTTCTGTGTCTGGGCTGGTCAAGCACATGGCATAGCTTCAGGCTTGAAGCAAAACATCTTAGAGACGGCATTCTCTTAGGGAAAGTTGTGGGGACTGTTAGCATGTCTATACTGCTGTGACTGCAGTGTGGTACAGACGTGGGAGTAACTTGGTCAGCTGGCTGGCCACAGTGACATGGAACTGAGTGCTTATGCCTCTAAATTGCTTTGAATTCTACCTAATTTAGTGCTGCCTATACCGACTAGTTTTAAACTAGTACAGGTATCAGCGCGCTGGTGCCGTGATGTTTTCTCAACCCTCCTTTGCCCCAGGCTCGTACGAACCTGGATAAGATTACTTTTGTGCTATAACTTCTCTGGGTATGATGCATGGGATGGCTTGCCAAAGTCTCAAATCGTGTAATTACTCTGACCAAAGTTGGCCCTGAATTTGAATTAATTATTTTTCACTTTCTGTGTGCTCCTGGAGGGAGAAGTAGGCGCTTCAGGTGTGATTCAGCTTATGCTAGAGCAGTTTTAGTAAGTCAGCTGTCTCGTGTACCCACAGACCTCTCTACAGTGAGATCAGGTGAACTTCCCTCAGGTTCTTAATCCACTTTCCCCCTTCTCCACCCTCTACCATTTAGTAACAGAAATGAAGTAATTGTTTTAGGTTGAGAACTGTGTGTTGAACTGCCACGTTAGGTACAATAATGAATAATGACAGAAGGAAAAGTTCAAAAGCAATTGTCTCAAATGCCTTATGACCAAAATGAAGCGTCTGTGGGAGCTAGAAACCAAGATTGATGCAACAGGTGGGCATGGGAGGTGTTACTCAGTGGTAGGAGTACATTAGGTGTTCGCTTCTATCCTCTGGGTTTGCATGCATAAGCTTTGGAGTTGTGTGGGGGAGGGAAGAAGCGGCGGGGATGCCCGGGGATTGTGGTGCTGGAACAAATAATCCTGAACTATACTGAGTGTGCCGAGTGCTGCTCTGCAGGCCCGCTTATGTAACAACATGCAGAAGGCCAGAGAGCTCTGGGACAACATTATGACTAAAGGGAATGCCAAATACGCGAACATGTGGCTGGAGTATTACAACCTGGAAAGGTAAGAGCTTGGCTGGGTGAGAGAGTTAATTTAAGTGTCCTCATCTGTGTGACACAAGGCTGATATGCTCGGTGCTGGTATGCTCCTTAGGAGTTCATAATCTGCTTTTGATGTTCTTAGCGCAGGTCTGTGTAATATTTCAGAAATCTTACAGCAACCAAGCATGGTGGGAGCCAGCTAGGGAGAGAGGAAAATGTTTGCGTAGATTAGTGTTAATCGTACTGCTTTGTAATCATGATGTGGAGGATTGGCTCCTTACTGCTGTGTTTTCCCTGCTGTAGAGCCCATGGTGATACTCAGCACTGCAGGAAGGCCTTGCATCGAGCCGTGCAGTGCACAAGTGACTATCCGGAGCATGTCTGCGAGGTGCTGCTCACGCTGGAGAGGATAGAAGGTAGCAACCTGCAAGTCGTTTCGTTTTACAGTCTAGTTTCATTTCACTGTCGATAATACAGAGTGAGCTTTGATCCAGTATTTTGTCTTCTGGTGAAGGCTCACTTTCTTTTGACTACCGTAGCATATGCAAGCGGATCTTTATTTTCTTTTCTTCACCTTTTCAGGCCTGGTTTAGAGCCTGCTGAAATTTGTTTTTTCCATGCCTTTTGGGGGCATTGTATGGTAAAGAGAGGTTTTTGTTCTGCTTGGATTTTGTTTTCTTTGAAGGCCATTCATTTAATTTATATTAAATGTTCGTGTATAATGGCTAATACTAAGAGTAAGGTCTATGACTTCACTGAGTCTTTTTTTTCCTAGAATTGTATTTCCAAACTATGGGAAGGCTAAATACAAGGCTTTTATTTCTTAATCCTCTAGGAACGTTAGAAGACTGGGATGCAGCTGTGCAAAAAACAGAAAACAGATTAGCACGAGTTAATGAACAAAGAGCAAAGGTCAGAACTTTGTGAACTATAAGCAGTTTATAGGAAATACCTATTTTAAGATCAACCTCGAATGTCAAATTTCTAATGCTGGTTTGTACAGATAAGCCTAAATTGTCTTAAAGCTTCGGAACTATTGATTTTAGTTTAAAAGTATAATTTAATTTCTTTAATGCTTTTTTATGTTTCACCTTTTGACACTTGGATGATACAAGAGTAACAGGAGTGCTCTAGGAAAGCTATAAGAGCAAATAATTGACATGCGCTTTAAATGGTGATTCCATTAGCTTTGTGTTTATATAGCTTAGGAGAAAACCCTCCAGGTTCAGTACTGTAGAAACAGTGCGTGAGAATGCTCTGCAGCATGCAGTCACTTAAATAAGAATCTCGTATTCTTAGGTTGCTGAGAAAGAAGCTGCTCTGGCAAAGCAGGAGGAGGAGAAAGCTGAGCAACGAAAGCAGGCTCGGGCAGAAAAGAAAGCTTCCAAAAAGGCTAAAAAAAATAGAATTGGAGACAAACGCAAAGCAGATGATGATGATGAAGGTGAATGGGGACGAGAAGAAGAAGGTAAAAAAAAAAAAAAGCGTCAGTCCTCTGGCACCAGGGGTTACCGGGTGCTTGCCTGCAGTTAGAGGCAGATGAAGAAGTGCCCTCACTGTCTTCAGAGCTGCTGTTTTTTTCAGGGTCTTTTTCTCCCAAGAGGCCTTCATTGTATTTGCAAAATGAAAGCAAGATGAAGTGGTTTTTTTTTGCTAGCGGAAGTATATGCCTAAAAGAACTTCTAGAGGTTTTTTTGTAGATTTCTCTTATTTCAGAGAAATATTGTGATTTTTTTTCTTTTCAATTAATTTTCCTGACTCATCAAATGATGCTGAAGCATGAGGAATCTAAATTTGGTTATTCAGTATTATAGTAGTCTCTTGGAAGGTGGTGCCAGAAGATTTTAAGATTGTTGCCACTGGGAGTATGGGGAGCTTTTAGTTTTTTTTTATTTTTTAATAAAGATCCTATTAGACAAAGAGAGCATGAGTCAGTAGTTGTAACTGACAAAACCAAATATTGTCAGTGCTTCCATTTTAATCCTTGCTGTCTTGATCAAGTAATCTGTTTCTCGTTATTAAGAACCTGGGGGAAGTTTTTATTGCCTTTAAGCTGTCATTGTGTTTTTCTTTTCATTCGTATTTGCTATTTCATGATTCCATGGTGGTAACGAAGAGCAGTCTAATTTGAGTCGTGAATGAAATGAAATGGTGTAACTCTTCTAGTAAGGCTTTCAATTTCATCACTCAGCAGAGCATCCCAGCAAGAGACATAAGGGAGACGGTGATGGTTTACTTCTAGAAGAAGACATGGAGTTAGAAACTGGGCTCTTTGGAAGAAGTGGACCTGAAAAGCCAGATCGTCCGGCAAACCAAAAGCAAAAGGCATCTACCAGTCGAAAAGACATCCCCAAAGTTTTGCACGACAGCAGTAAAGATAACGTTACCGTCTTTGTCAGCAACCTTTCCTATAACATGGCAGAACCCGAAGTGAAACTGAAAGAGCTTTTTGAGAGCTGCGGGGAGGTAGAGCAGATCCGTCCGGTATTCAGTAACAAGGGGACATTCCGGGGCTACTGCTACGTAGAATTCAAGGATGAGAAATCTGCTCTCCAAGCTCTTGGGTTGGATCGTAAAGTTGTGGAGGGAAGACCGATGTTTGTTTCTCCTTGTGTTGACAAGAACAAGAATCCAGACTTTAAGGTAAACTTTTATTCACTCACGAAGCGGGTTGAAAGTGGGACTGCATTGGAAAGCTAGCAGGACGTGTTGCTTCCTGAGTTCCTGCATCTAACAAATTCATGTTGTATTAGTTTGGCGTAGTTAATGGCCTGTACCTGACACAAGTTCTGTAATCTGTGCTTTTCTACTGTATTGGGTTATATGCAGAAAAACTCCGTATTCAAATAGTGATGCTTGAGCAAGAAGACGGATATATCAATGGTTCTTTTCATTGTAAAACAGAGATAATGTTTAAAAACTTCAGTTCTAAGAATTCCTCGCACATCCTTGGTGGATGACTGTTTATATGCAAATATCTTTCAAGGTATTACTAATGGCTTTTTTATGGTGTGGCTGTTTTTTTGTTAATCTCACCTTCTCACTCAGAAGGTTGAGTACTTTATAATAGGTTGAAATCCTCTTTGTTTCTGACTGGCTTGAGAACTAACAGCCTTTTTTATTTGTTCAGGTGTTCAGGTATAGCACCACACTGGAGAAACACAAACTGTTTATATCTGGCTTGCCGTTTTCCTGCACTAAGGAAGAGCTGGAAGATGTGTGTAAAGCACATGGGAACGTGAAAGACATACGGCTGGTCACCAACCGAGCAGGAAAACCCAAGGTAGGTGTCCTTAATGCACTGTTAATTTCAATGAAATCCTTCAGAAGGAAACTCTTCGTGAGATTTGGATATAAAAAGTAGGTTTTGTAACTTAAAGCAAATGACTTGATTATTGTTGCCAAACTGGCTTTGCATTAAAACTTGTAGAAACGCATGGATTTATGTAACCTGGTGTGTCTTTGTGCCAACAAGTAAGAAATAGGAGGGGAAAGAATTTTTTTCTGAAATACTTATTAAATTACATAAGAAAAACGTGATATAAAAAGGATGGAGGAAAAGATATCTGCAGCATTTTCAGTATAGTAAAGAGAGGCATCAGTAAGTCTGCAAAGAACGCTTGTTTCTAAAATAGCTGACTGGCTGGGGTTCACCTGGTATAACTGATCCCCATCCTCCTTTATCTTCAGTTTCTTCGTGCTATTGTGCTGCAGTAATGGATTTGCCAGTGAGAAATGAGACACCTCTCTGACAGGGTTTGTTACTTCCATTTTGCAATAAATGGGTGCTTCTTAAATAAGAGACTGTCACGCAGAGAAAGAATGACTAAAACTAGGTTACCTCTTCCCTTATTTAGGGCCTGGCCTATGTGGAATATGAAAACGAAGCTCAGGCCTCGCAGGCTGTGCTGAAAATGGATGGCCTGACAATTAAGGATCACGTCATCAAGGTGGCGATCAGTAACCCGCCCCTCCGAAAGCTGCCAGACAAGCCTGAGGCAGGCAGAGCCTCCCAGTTTGCAGCACCACGACAGGTTTATGGAGCGTAAGTATTAGCAAGAGTTTCCCGCTGCTTAAAAAGCAAACACTGGCATTGTTTGTAGGCTACAATGTAGGGAGCATCCTCCAGAAGATGAGGGAAGATCTGAAAGGTACTGAATCAAAAAAATTTGAACTGATGGATTGCTGAGGAAAAGCAGATTTCTCCGTACATTACCGATAGGAACAGGTTGGTAGCGACTGAGTATATACAGTGGTGTTGGACTGAAGCTGTTCTTTTTTCCTTCCAAGTGCTCCTGCTGCTTACAGTTGGCGTTGCATCGTACGTGCTCTGTAGATAAAAACAGAGCTTCAGTTTCTGGGGACTGTTGGGCGGTTGTTTTCTGTCGGGACTCAGGTATGCTGTTTCAAAGGTCGTCTGTCGAAAGCTTCGCACTACTTACTACTGACACAAATGACAAGAATAATATTTAAAGGGGTGTTCCTTTTAGTGAACAAAGCCCTTTTTCTTTTCCAAAGCTAGAACAGTGTGTTCAAAGAGCATTGGGATATTCATAAATGTCACTCTGCCCTCTCCAGGCGAGGGAAGGGAAGGACGCAGCTGTCAATGATGCCTCGTGCGTTGCAGCGCCAGAGTAATCCTGTGGCTAAGGCTGAGAACGGGATGGTCCAGAATTCACCAGCAACTTCATCTGAACCTGCTGAGGAGCCGAAAAAGATGTCCAATGCTGATTTTGCCAAGATGCTACTGAACAAGTGAGCGAGAAGTCTGCAATCAGCTGGTCTGGTAAAATGTGAAATGCCTTTATGGAAGCCATGTTGTGTCCTTATGCTAGCAAGGAGAGAACGCCAGTCACAATCACGTGTAAATACTGTTCTGGACTACTGCATTCATTAAGATCAGTGTAGGATGGTACAAATCCGTTTTCCTCTCTTTTTAAGAGCAAAGAGTTATACTATGTTCTGGTAAAATGGCATTATGTGATTCCTCATATTGAGGGTAATGAGGGGAGAAATAATTCCTGTACAGGTTGGATGCCACGTCATTTTTTTCCCGAATACTTTACAAATATTTCTCTTTCATTAACGAACGAGATGCAATGTGAAAGCCTAGCGATAACCTGGTCGAGCTCCACTGGTCAGAAGTTCAGATTGTGATTGCAGTCATTCTCTCTGACGACAAACCCATGTTCCACCAAAACACTCACACACGCACGGACATCCATCTCCTTCCATTAAGAGTTAAATGGCAAATGCTAGTAACTTCACCACAATGGCCTATTTTAGTATTGGGAGAGTTTCTATACATCTGTGTGTATATGTATATACACAAATATACATATATATGTATTCAGTTGATGTTCTGTTCGAGTTGACCTGTTTTTTATATTGTGTATTTGTAAAAGACGTTGGAATTATTTTTAAGTGTCATGGATAATACTAGCTCTGTTTGTTTTTTCCCCATGAAAGCTGTACATGCTCTTGCTGAGGACCATTTTTGTTTGTTTTTTTGCTAGCTAGCTCATACGTCTTTGGCAGGTGGTTTCTGTATGGTTTTGTACAAATGTGAAGTGCAAGCTGAAGTTCCCTGGTTTATTAAACTCAAGTTCTCAAAGGTTTTCTATAAATACTGTTGCTTTTGTTGAAACGTGGGTGTTGGAATTGCACTTACCCTATGGCAGCTAGGTAATACTGATGTACCTCAGCTCTCAGGTGCACTGAGATAGTGTCGTCATCATCATGTACCTGTAAGTAGTTCATTCCATTTAGGGTCAGTATCTTGAACCACTTCAGTAATCACCTCAGACTGGAGAATAATCTGGTAACGATCGTGGATAGAAATATTACTGCTTACCTAAAACTGCTCCTACCTGGAAGTCAGCACCTGGGGTTGGGATGGGGGGGGGGCAGCAGGACTGAGTTCACTTGTACAACACAAGCACTGCTGCAAATAAACACTATTTTCAGTGCTTACCTTCTGTGCTCCTTTGACTTGGCTCTACTTCAGCTTTACTTTGTCTGCTTCATAGCTTTGAAATCAGGGGCTTTGGGGGTAATATAGCAAGGGCCCAAATTCCCGTTGTGGAGCCTGTGCACAATACAGCTTGCATCCGCTCTGCAACAAGTGTGGGCTAACCCTTCAGCACTGTAATGATGCAACAACAGCGTAGCTCCATCTGCTTAGTCACTCTAATGCCATTTTAAGATGAAGAAGCTTTAATTAGGGGGTGGGGAGGGATGTTTACCTCGCCCTGACATCAGGCAGGCACAATGTATGAGTGATGAATTAAGGTTTTTTTTTTTGGCTGTTAGGGCTGGACTTGCTGCTTCGGAGTCCTCCAGTCCCGCAGTGCATCCGCATGCTGCTGAGGGAGCCAGGATGGGCGCTGCCTAACAGCTCCTGTAACTAACAGCTCCTGTAACTTGCCACTCCAGGAACTGAGCTGTGAGCGCTGCTTATTTTGCTGCCAGCAGCGGAGCGTTGTGACAACAGCCTAGTCCAACCAGACTTTAATATTAAAATACTTTATTAATCTGTTACTAAAATAACATTTTTTTTTCCAGAGCTCTAAAGTGCAGAATATCTTTATACTCACCTTGCGCTACAAAAATAAGCGTGTTTTGTATAAACAGAACAACCTTCCTCCCTTACTGTTTGCTTTTCCTGGCAGCAGTAATCAGTACATAAGCACAGGCAGGTGCTACACCACATAGGTACCTCCCAATCTTGTTCTATTGTCTGTTTTTCGTATAAAACATCGTAACTACGTTGCAGGTAAGAGAGAGTTAGAGGGATGAAATATAAATGGGCCTGGGACAGTACAACAACCCATACTGTTTTGCAAAGGGATTAAGCTTTACAGTACTCATCGGGATTGCTTCCACGTTTTCTGATCCACGTTTTCTGAACTTGGAGGTGTTGGGATCTAAGACACAGGGAATTTGGCTGCTGTGCAACTGGCAGCAGGGTGTAGGCAGCTCCTCCTGTCTGTTAAGCTGCAGAAGATAAGGTACACTTTGAACTGGATGGCAATTCCGGGTACAAAATACTGCCACCGCAGTATGAAGAGGCTTTGTGATTCTTTACACATTTATCACAGCAATAACACGACCTGGTAATTAATAAAGCTATAGTGAGAAGCCCTTCGTGTAGATTAAGGAAACTCAAGCTCTTGGCAAAGGTGCTAAATGAATTCTTACCAAAATGGCACAACTGATAAAGGCAGCCTTCTGGTTCTGCGTAACAACCTTTTCTGCCCGCAGCTTTGCAGGAGCAAGCTCTTCCCAAACCCTGAACGGAAACACACGAAGACAGCTGCAGTTTCCCAGGGAACCTGCTTGGTGACGTGGGATCTGAGGCAGGGCCTCCGGGCACGAACTAGTACTTCTCTTGAAAGCACAGCAAAAGCACCTCGCAGCTCAGTGAAGTAAGTCGGCGTTTCTTGTCTCTTTCCACTCACCTGCTCTGTAATCACAGACGAAACACTTGCCGCTTGTCGCACGCATCTCACCCTAGGAAAGGCAACTGAAATTAATATGCCAAGTGCTGCTGGGAACGGAAAGAGGAGGGCAGAAACGCCGTCGCTGAACTGCAGCAAGCCTCCTTCCTCAGCTGTTCTGGCTGAAGCAAGAGGAGGACAAAACTGTAGGAGTGAAGGGGAGAATCTGACTGGCATTGCTGGGAGTGTGCTATTACTGCAAGGGTTTGGCGGTGGTTTTTTGAACAACGGGGAAGGGGTAACGTGAGAGCAGCAACTCAGTTAAGGCTTTGGCTGGCCTAGCAGCTCCTCGCCCAGGTAAGGCAGGGCTGTTGAGTGATTAGGTGAAGGGCTGTGATGGAAGCAGCTCCTCAAAGCTTAATTTTAAGGAGAAATAAATTATTTCTACTTCAGTTTGTTGAGCCCGTGATACCTCTCCCCACCTTCTTACTGTAGCACACAGGTTATAGCATACGGTCAACATCAACAGTTCACATTTCAGCTTGGCATAACGTACATAAATAAATTATATTAATTTAATCAAACAGAAGAGACTTTAAATAAATGAAATGCTAAAGAGCGACACCTCCTGTCAAGTTCCTTCCCAGCAAGAATACTGGGCGGCACGGCTTTCTGTTCTCCCCCACGTTCCCTGGCTCCTGTGTGCCCACAGCACTCAAGTCTTGACAGGGATGGTTTGTTTGCATCCCGCAGTGCTGCCGTCCGCTTCGGGTAAGCCCACGGAGTATTCCGTGGTGGCGATGATCAGCATGTCCAGCGTGGTCTCGGTACACTGAGCGATGAAGCGTATGAAAGGCCTCACGTCGCCCTCGTTGGCGACTTCCAGGACGTGGTAATACTCCGCCCGCTGCTCCTTGCGGATGGTGATGGGGGGGTAGCCCGCCTGCATCAGGATGAGGTTCATCAGCAGCCGGGAGGTCCTCCCGTTGCCATCCACAAAGGGATGGATGTAAACCAGCTTGTAGTGGGCTAAGGCGGCAAATTCCACGGGGTGCAGACCCATGGCGTCCTCGGAGTTCATCCACTGCACGAACTCCTGCATCTGCTTCCCCACGTCCTGGGGATGGGGCGGTATGTGGTGCCCTACGAACACCTGCGTAGTCCTGAACCGCCCTGCCTCCACGGGGTCGGCGTAGCCCAGCACCCTGCGGTGGATCTCCAGGATGTCGCTGATGGTCACGGAGCCTATCCGCGACACCAGCGTGGTGTTCACGTATTTCAAAGCCGCGTGCATGCCGATCACCTCGTTCTGCTCCACCAAGCTTTTCCCAGGAACGGCGTACCTGGTCTCGATGATGTGTCGTATCTCCGACAGCGTCAGAGTGTTCCCTTCGATAGCAACGGTGTGGTAGATGTGGTGGTAGTAGGACTCCTCCATCACCCGGCGCAGGGCGGAGTTGCCTTTCGGGATCGCCATCACTTTTTTAACCTTGCTGTCAATAATGCTGAAATACCTCTGGTCTATTTCTTCTACTAAAGGCAGCGTCCGGTCCCTGTTGATCAAAGCCTTCTCGTCGCAGGGGGAAATGGTGAGTGCTTTGGAGTACAGGTAGTCGGCTCGAAGAATGTCTTTTTCCTCTTCAGAAAAGATACCAAATTCATTCAGGGCGTCCACGTAATCGGGGTCCATTTTGAGGGCGTATACAAAGAGTTTGTGAGCTTTCTCTCGCTTTCCTTGGCGCTTCATTTCCAGGGCTTGCTTCAAAGCCGCTTTGGCTTCCAACTTCACTTCTGAAACACAACAGGGGGAGCGGTTAGATAACAGGGCAGGGAGTTAAGCCGAAAGCCTGGAGACTACCAGTGTTTGCTGATACAAAAATTAAATAAAGCCGGTCTGCAGGAAGCGCAGCAGAGAACGTGCGTTCCGGCCACAGACACGAGAGCTTTAGGCCACGTTTAGAGGCCGAGCGCGGCCGCGGAGCCGTTCCTGGCAGGACGGGTGGCGAGGCAGGGCCTGTGACCAGGCTGCCCACACAGACCGGGCCGTCGTCCTGGCAGAGCTCGCTGTGGTGACCGGGCTGTGCCGTGTGGGAGGGCACAGAGCTGCGGATACGTTCTGCTGGTGATCGTGCCACTTCCCTCGCTGTAAGCAGAGCCCACGTTACAGCTGCTAATGGCACGGGCGTTTCAGTGCAACACCCAACGTCTTCCCCGAAATCCCAAGCTGCTGATAGCACCGGTGTTTCAGTGGCACACCCAATATTTTCCCCCAAATCCCGAGCTGCTGATGGCACGGGTGTCTCAGTGAAATACCCAACCTCTTCCCCCCAGATCCCAAGGCGCTGACAGCACAGGCGTTTCAGTGAAATACCAAACGCGTTCCCCAAAAATCCCTGAGCTGCTGATAGCACCAGTGTCTCAGTGAAATACCCAACCTCTCCCCCAAATCCCAAGCTCCCAGCGGCAGAGGCGTTTCAGTGGAACACCCAGCCTCTTCCCCACAATCCCAAACTGTTGATAGTACCGGTGTTTCCGCGGAACACCCAACATCTTCCCCCAAATCCCAACCTGCTGATAGCGGAGGTGTCTCAGTGAAATACCCAACATCTTCCCCCAAATCCCAACCTGCTGATAGCGGAGGTGTCTCAGTGAAATACCCAACATCTTCCCCCAAATCCCAACCTGCTGATAGCGGAGGTGTCTCAGTGAAATACCCAACATCTTCCCCCAAATCCCAACCTGCTGATAGTGGAGGTGTCTCAGTGAAATACCCAACATCTTCCCCCAAATCCCAACCTGCTGATAGCGGAGGTGTCTCAGTGAAATACCCAACATCTTCCCCCAAATCCCAACCTGCTGATAGCGGAGGTGTCTCAGTGAAATACCCAACATCTTCCCCCAAATCCCAACCTGCTGATAGCGGAGGTGTCTCAGTAAAATACCCAAAATCTTCCCCCAAATCCCAACCTGCTGATAGTGGAGGTGTCTCAGTGAAATACCCAACATCTTCCCCCAAATCCCCAGCTGCTGATAGCGGAGGTGTCTCACTGAAATACCCAACGCTTTCCCCCAAATCCCCAGCTGCTGACAGCCCAGGTACCTCAGTGTACCCCCAGCCCCCCCCCCCCTCCCCGCGGCTGCACCCCGCCCGTACCGGCCCCCAGCGGGCCGCGCTTACCGGGGGACGCCTCGGCCCTGAGCGGCAGCAGCCTCAGCCCCCGGGGGGCCACGCTGAGGCCGGAGCAGCCCCGCCGCACGAAGGGCAGCGCGGCCAGCACGGCCAGGCCGCCCAGCAGCGCCGCCAGCAGCGCCGCCCGCCCCGCCGGGCCCAACGGGGCCGCCCGCCGCCGGGCCGCGGCCCGGCACATCCCGGGGCGGGGGGGGGGGGGAGGAGGCGGGCGCTAGGACCCTGCGGCGTCCGCGCGTACCCGGCGGCAGCCCGCCCCCCAAGCCCCGCCCCCCCTCGGTTTCAGCTCTGTCATTGGTTGAGCAGCGCCGGTTCTCCCTCCCTATTGGTGCTCGCTGGGGTGTGTCCCGCCCCTTCTCCGCGCTCCGCTTCCTGCGGTGGGTTCCGGGTAGCGCCGCGCCCGCCGGCACGGGAGAGGCTCGTGGAGGGCGGCAATTGGTCAGGGGGAACGTCAATCTTGGGAGGAGTACCCAATGAGAAGGGAGGTTTGGGAGGGGGCGGGCCTGACGAGGCCGCTCTCTGTTGCTAGGCGACGGCTGCGGCCTGGGCCTAGGCCTGGGCCTGTGGAGGCTGCGCCGCGCCTGGGGCCCTGGGGGGGGGGTCCCGGGGGTGTCCTGGGGGGTCCTGGGAAGATCCTGGGAAGATCCTGGGGGGATCCTGGGGAGATTCTGGAGGAGTCCTGGGGGGTCCTGGGGGTCCTGGGGGGCTCCTGGGGAGATCCTGGGGGAGTCCTGGGGGGTCCTGGGGGGGGTCCTGGGGGGGTCTTGGGGGTCCTGTAGGGAACACAGGGCTGCACGGCTCCTCTGCACAAATGGGCAGAAGCGGAGGGAGGTTGGCCAAAAGCTGAAGGAAAAGGGGACGTCCCAGGGGGCTGCAGGGAACTCACCCTGATTTCAGTCCCTAGCAGGACAACAGATGGTGTTTTTTTCCCCAGATACTCACACGACATGTCATCATAAATAAACTGTGGCAATTTAAGCTGTTTTTTCTCTGTGTGGTTGATTTTAGAAAAAAAAAAAAAAAAAAAAAAAGGTTACAGTAAATACAGCTTTCAGGAGTCGGGAGGTTTTGGCGCTCCCCTGCGTGACGTGCACAGAAGAAGATGATACTGGGCCTAAAATAAATATAAAGGAATTGCGGGAGGGTGACAAATCGTGCAGGGTGGTATCTGGGGCTATAAGCACTCGGGAACTGAGCATGTGTTAATGCTGCAGTGCCAGGAGCAAACCTTGCTCGGGGCTGTGGGTGAGTGCGGCGTAAGGTCGGTGTGGTGCTTGGTGCTGCAGGAGAGCTGGGTCCAGCCGTGGGCACGGAGCTGGGCAGGAGGAAGTGTAGGAAATAGCCACAGGGCCAGGAGAGCCACAAAACACAGTTTGGGAGGAGAGCTTGAAGCAAGTCCTGTTTTTTTATGGAAAAGAAGAGAGCAGGGGTGGCTGTAACTGGTACAAAGGGAGAATAATTGTAAGAGTGGCTGAGGGATATTAAACACTGGAACAGTAGGAACTGGACATTTTTCACAACACTAATTAACAAACCCTACTGGGGACAGTACAACTACGCTGTCCCTGATGCCTCTGTCTGTGGCTTCTGTTTGCTCGGTGACTTCCAGGGGTGAAGGCATGCCGCCTTAGTTCCCAGCAGCCAAGGAACATGCTGCTGGTGCTGAAGTAAGAGCACAGGATGGGGCACAGCAGCCTGGTCCACGTTAGCTTCGTGCTGCTCCTGTGCCGAGCAAACAACTCGGAACAGAAGCTGCTGCTGTGTTACACGAAGGTGGCCAGAGAGTCTTCCTTTTCTTGCTTATTTTCAGCGGTGGGGAAGGTAGAAACCACTCTCTCAGTGCCAGAGCTCTTTCAGACATTTATTGATGTTACCAGGATTGACAAAAGCAGCTTGATGAACTTGGTTCAACCAGCATCCCTAAAAAGACACTGACAGCACCTCGGCTCTGAGACCACTCAGCAGCAAATAGAGCCCAAGGCGATTCCTGCAGCACAGTTACCATGTCCTCCAGCCATTTGGAGCCTGACAAAGCCCATTAACGCTGGAGGATAAGTTTGGGGGATAATTAGCATTTGAAGGATGAGCAAATACACCTGCCCTCCGAGAGGAAGCTGCAACAGAAGTGTGTGTTTTCTTCAGTGCCAATGAAGCCTAACTTCAGAATTACAGAGTGATGAGGTACTTTCCTTCTCAAAATGGTGCAAAGCCCGTTTAGAATCTGACAACCGATTAAACCTGATATATCAGGGGAGAACGACCCTGATAGACAAAAAATGCCTGGCACCTCGTCCCGGCTTTCGGCAGCTGGGAGCGCTCCTTCTTTGTGGCTGCTGGGCATCTCCGCCGCACCAATCTGGGCCAGCTTGAGGGCTGCTGTTCCAGCACATCGTGCATTGCAATTATGTATGATTTTGTCAGGGAGAGCAAAGGGAGATCCCAAAGTAGATTGTAGGAAAGAGTAAGGGCTTTGAAAGGATGGAGCTGGGGCCCTGGGGCAGGCTGGCAGCTGCCAGGTGGGTTTGGCTGGCACCCTGGGCCTCTTCCGAAGGTGCCATGGGTTATGCATTGCAGAGGGGCGCTGGGATGTCCTTGTGTCACAGGAGAAGCCACATAAGTGGCCGGTTGTTACTAAAACTTTGAGGCCGAATTGGGTGAACATGGAAGCAGAGGGATCCCTGGAGCCGGTAGGTGGCAGCGACTCATTTCGCTGCTCAGCAGAAGCCTCCCAGCATTGCAGCCTCTCTCCTGGATTGCGATACCTTCAGCTTTTAGAGGCAGTGATCACGCAAAAGATATTTTTAAGGCTGAGTAAGGCTCTGGCTTCCTTTTGGCACTGCTCACCCTGGGGTAAAATTGCCGTGCTGTGCTTTGGGGAGGTTTGGGGGATCTGTCGCTGGTGGCACTGCTGCTGACGGCACGGATCTCATGTCCCTGAAGCGCTCAGCACTGTGTCTGTGGGGACCATGCTGCTGATCCCTGCTGTCCCTGCGCCTCCCCAGTGCCTTCAGGTGACAGGCAGCAGTACTGGTGTGGGCAACACATTAAAAGGAGAAAGCTTGTGTGATGGAGGCCTTCTTTTCCAGCCGGGAGCATGCGGCTGTGGCGTGCCCAAGGGCCATGGCTGCCGGGGTCTCGTTCCCCCTCGGCCTGCCCTTCTCCCTCCTTGGTTCCCCTGCTCCTGGGCAGTGTGGCAGAGCCTGGCCAGCAGCCGGTTCCCCCAGGTTGTGGGGTTAAACCAAGGCACTGAGGACATCATGATCTGCTCCGAGAGCATCCCCGGGACAGGCGCGTTGTCTGCTCGAGGGCTGTGCTGTGGGGAGAAGCCGCTGGCTGCGGAGGCAGAGCTGCATATCGGAGTGTGGGATTTTAATCAATGAACAGATGGGCAAGTAAGAGATCAAATGCCTGGTGGTAAAGCTGTCACCCGGGTCAAAGCAAGGTTGTTTGTGAAAAACGGTTTTGACATTCTCAGCTGCAGCGCTTGCAAGGCAAATGGAAACCATATCCCGGATCCAAGTGCTAGCGAGCAGTGCAAAGACCAAAGGGATTTTTAATTAAAGAGAAGATGGAAGGGTAAGCAAAAAGCAAGAGCAAGATTGCATTGTCTGATTACTTCTAGCTGCAACTAAAGACACTGAGCGAGGGGGTTCAAAGCTAAGTGAACAATTTAAAGCTCTTAGCGTGAGCACTGAGGGAACACAAACACAGCACTGAATAGGCAGCCGAAAACAAAGCTCCGAGAGGGTGCAGAAACAGAGGGCTTTGTTGGCTCTCTTGACAAATAACGAGGAACGAGGTTCTCAGACAGATTGGTTTGCAGCACTGGGAATAAATGGACAAAAGGGAAACTTTCAAAGCGATACTGCAGCTGAGCTGGGTTATTTCGGCTAGGCCGGGCCGGAGCCTTGTGGAGCTGTGTTACCATCAGAGCAGCGTGCTTGGTTCCACCGGCCGGTCCCAAGCAAGCCCACGCAGAACGTCTGGTTCTAATGAGAAACGAAATTTTAGGGGGAGGAGGGGAATAAGGAGTCCCAGCTGCGTGGAGGAAGAGCTTTATGTTATTGCACTTGTGGTCAGCACAGTTCTCCGAGCAGCTGAGCACTGCTGGGCCGAGCGCCTGGCACACCTCCCTCAGTGTCCTACCCACGGAGAACCTCTGGTCCTGGGAGCCATGGAGCGCTGGGAGCAGAGCTGAGCAATCTCGGAAAAAAACCCTACATGTTTTGTGGGAGAGAAGAGTGCTGTTTCTCACGGCGGTGCCTGATCACGGTAGCCACCCCGCCTTTGAGTGAGAAACATCAGGTTTGCAGGAGTCAGTGGGCGTGGAAAGCCGCAGTCGTACGTGTTCCCAAGGCTGAGGATGTCCCTTGGGCCCCCCACTCCGTTTCTGCCACCACCCCTCACCAGGGGCTCCTGCAGCCCCCAAAATCCGTGGGAGCCCTGCCCCGGGGGGGCTGAGCAGAGGCACAGGCGAGTGGCTGCACGCTCGTCTCCAGCCTGTCCTTGAAGCTGATGTGGAAGTGCTGACTCCATAATAAGAGTCACTTTGGACTGACTGCCACATATACTTGACTAATGTGACTCCACGCCAGGCAATCTGGAAATATATTAAACCCGTGAGCTACTGCGGGGATGATTTGCATGTCAATAACAGAGGGGAAATTGCCTCCCACAGTCTCCCCTCTGGGCTTTTATCCTGCCAAGTGCCAGGTATCCCCAGCTCCATCCGTTTAGTTGTCCCAGGAGCCAGCCGAGCCCTCCTGGGATAACGAGGCCTTCTGGGGTGAGATCTCAGCTAATCTCGCCTTTACTTCCCCACTTCTCTGAGCGATGGGGGTGTTTGGCTAAAAACGCGCAGAGGTGATGCTTCTTGAGAGGCATTTAGCTTCAAAACCCTTGCAGGCTCCTGCTCCCACTCCCTCCATCAGCCTCAAAGTGCCAGGGGGTGAAGGAACCCACATAGGACATGGCGCACTGACATGTGGCTGCCCGATATCCAGACGGGGTGAAACCAGCCTCCTGCTCCTCTCCAGGCGCCGTGGTGGAGCAGGGGGGAGAGCCGTGCTATGGAGCCCTCTGCTCCTGGGGGACTCGCCTCAGTCAGCAGCCACGGCTCCGGCATGCTCGCTGCCTCCCGGGCTCGCAATCTAGGACAAGGAGGTCTAAAACAGGCAAGAGGTAGGTGTTTCGTGGGAGCTGATCACAAAAGGAACTGTTTTCCCGTGCGAGGCTCTCAGCTCGCCCCCCTGCGAAGGTGCTGACAGCTGTCAGAGCTCAGCAGGAGGCCCCGCAGAGGCTGGGAGGGCAAGGCAGCGGCTTGCTAGGCTCAGAGGTGGCACTTCTCCTTGCTATCGTGACAGCAGGGAGGACAAGGTGGGTGGCAGCCCCGCGTGTGCCCAGGGAGAGGCTTTCACCATCGGCCGTAGCTGGAGGCAGCGGAAGCCGCCGGCAGCCTCTTCTCGGGGGTGCTCCTCCAGGTTTGGATGCCCCCCGGCTCTTGGACTTGACTTCAAAATAAATAAATAAAATGAAATAAGGTCTCTCATTTGTTTTGCATTTATTTATTTATTTATTTATTTATTTATTTCAGTTGGAGGAGGCTTTTGGCAGCCGGAGGAGGAGGCCAGCAGCATCGTCTGGCTGGAGGCTCTCCCTCGGAGGTAGCTGTCCCCATCCTTCAGCCTGGGGGATCAGGACCTCCTGCTGCCTGCCAGAGCCCTGGGGGCAGGATGAGGCCCACCCTGGGAAGCCTTGGCCGGGGGAGAGGCAGAAGCCACGAGCAGCAGGCCTGGGGGTGGCTGTGTGCTACGAGGTGGTGGCTGCAAGCAGGGGACGTTTTTCCTTAGAGATGCCTGCAGAGATGCTCGGTCTCCGTGGCAACTGCAGCGGGGCGCAGGGATGCCGAGGAGGGATCCTTGACTATTACACAGCCTCCTGTGTGTTCGAGGAGGCTCCTGCCTCCCCTGGCGGAGGCTGGATAAGGGCTGGAGCCTCCTTTGTGCCACCGGCATGTGGGGCACAGCTCAGAGCATGTGTAGTTCATGGCCTTTGGCAGCTTTCGTAAAATGTGTCCTTTGAAATTCTTCCAAATTAAAACCCCAGCTTTCCTCTCCCCCTGCCAGTGATGGTGCAGAGAGCAGCTCCGGTTTATTACCAGCAGCATAACTCCGTCTTTATCAGGTTCCTCCAGCACTCTACAAAAGTCGGGAGTTGTTAAACATTTCGCTTTATGTGGCTGGATTTAATTACTCGGGAGATGGGATGTTAAATCTCCACTGCCTGCCTTTTGCCTCCTCCAGGCTCCGCAGCGCTCACCCGAGCTCCTTGCAGCTAGGAGCTTTGCTCAGAGGTCTGCCCATTCTGGAAGCACTTCTAAGCTTGCCATTTCTCCTGGGTACAACAAATGGTTTCAGGCAAGAGCTAGGAGCTCTGTGGGAGCGCTCCAGTCGAGCTGATGCTGGCCGAGCGTCGCAGTAAACGTCCGGGGCTGGGCCATGACTCAGTGCGGCTCCTCCGGGCTCGGCGCCGGGAGGAAGGCAGGATGATGCTCTCTGCTTGGGTGGGGATCAGCGCTCCGGGCTTTTCTATCCAGAGGGAAACGGGAACATTTCTCCTTGTTCTGCCTTCGTGGGCTCTTGGCTGATGGCATGTCCGTGTCCTACATCCAAGCGACGGATGTGGGCCAGGGAGGTGCCTGCTGACAGCCTGGCCTCTCCTCCGGAGGTCTGGGTCACTCGTTCAGCCCAGCCACCGGATTAGTAAGAGTCGGATCACGCAGAAAGCTGTAATTGTAGCTCGTCTGGGAACCCGTGAATGTCAGGAGTAAGTAGTAGCCTCATCTTTTTCAGTTACTTTCCTTGCAGACATTTATTGAGGCTCCTGCTGACATTTGGGTTACGTGACCGCCAGCCGCGGGCCAGGCAAGCTCCTGGCTTCCCAGAGCACGAGCTGCTAATAAAGGGGCTTCTGCAGGACCCAGTCTTTGCATTTTTGTTCTTGCTTAGTTATTACATCTAGTCTCCAGTGATTACAGAGCTGACAGCTGGCAAAGATTTGCATATGGCATGAAATTAAGCGAGTTCATTTTAATGTCTAATCTGTGCAAAGCACAAATTTGGTTTCTAAAGGCACTGCTTCGCCTTATCGTTGCTGGCACATCTGCTCCATGCGTTAGCCTTTGATTCCTAAAAGTTTATTTTCCCCGTATTTCACCACGATGAGCAATTAGAGCAGATCTTTGCAATCTTTTGCAAGCTCTTTGACACCAGAGCCCGGGATCCCTGGGGCCCTGCAGCGCACCATGGTGCCAGGCCCTGAGCAGCAGCATGGCACCAGCGGCATGGGTTGCTTCTGAGCCTTCTGTCCTCAGGCCACAAAGCCAGCTCCAGAACTGTGCTGCATTGTTCATACTCATTTTTTTATTTCGGTCCTCTCTTCACCTCCCGTGCAAGGCGTTGAGATGGAAGCCGCCCGTGCCCAGAGCGGGTGGTAGCAGGGGAACGCACAGGTGGTTTGGATAATCCCCGACGCAGACGTAGCGCTGGAAAGGAAGTGCTCCGATGTCTGCAGCAGGGAGAGACATGAGAAATGCTTCACATCTCGAGAAGCAAGGAAGGCGTCTGACAGGGCAGAGAACTGCTGGCCCTGCATGCCCGGCTGCCATGGCCCCGTCCCTCCACGTGCGTGGCCTCCGCTTGGAGAGCGGCAGGAGCCAGCAGCCAGGAGTGGATCCAACAAGCGTGGCAGCCTTGGCTCCGTGCAACGCGCTGGAATCTCAGACCTTGTGAGCCTAGCGATGAGAAAAGCGTAGAGCGCGCTGCAGTTGCCTCCATGGGAGGTCTGACCTTTCCGAGCTTGAAATTCAGGACTGAGAAAGCAAAATCCTAGCTTTCTGGCTGCTGGCAGATGATGTGAGTTTTCCTCCAGACCATCTGGGACAGAGATTGGGGTTGGCTTTTTAAATTTTTTTTTTTTTCTTTAAAGTGGCAAGCCATGCAGAGACTGGATAAGGAATCAGGCGGGGGCATGAAGAGCAGCGGGCCTGCAGCTCACACAGCGCTGCTGCGGCTCCCAGAGGCTCTCCTGCCACCGACCGTAGCCAAGAGAGGATCTGAAGGCCCCGTAGTGCTGGGCAGGCTCATCCTTGGACCTGGGGTGCTGGAAGGTGCTGTTGGCAAGGGCCTGGGGGGGCACAGAGGGTGCTAAGTCGTGTCTGGGGAAGAAGAGCGAGTTGTAGCAGCGGTGGGCTGTGCCTTCATCCCTGCAAGGCTCCGGTGGGATCCCACACTCCTCCTCCTCGCTGGCCTTTACTAGAGCTGCCACCTGCAAGACCCAGCCATAAATACGTCTCCTGGCTTGGGCAGCTGCTCGTCTCAAGAAATCAATTCAATTAAAAAGGCTTGGGCAGAGACGCGGTACGGGTGCGGAAGGCTTCAGCAGCAGGCTGTAAATCCTGCTTTCTTGGAGCCAGCCCTGCACTTGCTGCCTTCCCCTTCTCCGAAATCAAACCCCTTTCCCAGCCCCTTCTGCTGTCTTCGCATCTGGTCTCCTCCAGGAGGGGAGGAGGATGTCAGAGCAGCCGTCTTCTGCGGGAGAGCCCCTCGGATCTCATTTTGTTCTGCGTGGGGCCACTGTGAGCTCCAGCCCGGCACCACAAGCCCCAGCCACCCCCCTAGCCCAGGCTGTGCAGATCCCTTTTTGGGACAGCACCGAGCATCGCCTGCCCCAGGACCTGGCACTCCTGAGAGCTCCTCGCGTCGTTACAAAGAAACACTAATTTGCTAAGGGTAATTTATTTTGCAGCATTTTTGCTGCTCGGGGGGAGGTAAAAGCAGACAGGTTGATCTCAGCTGTGCCTGAATGCAGCTTCCCCGCTGGCTCCTGCCTCTGACTGCTCCTGGGTGTGGGTTCCCCGCTCTGCGATGATTGAACAGCAGCACACAAACAGCTCCTGGGTTAATGAGATTAAACGTATCCAGCGGAACATCTCCATTTGTCTGGAGTGTGCTTCTCGTCCAGGCGCTATTTAAATCCAGGTTTGAAGCCGTGAGGCTTTGCAAATCTGCATCTCCGTGGGCAGCATCGCTCGCTTTTGGTCCGCAGTGGGGCTGAAATTTCCCCCTTGGGCTCATCAAAGCCCTCCTGGTGTGGAGCCCCTGGCCGAGGGCTGCCCGCTGCAACACTGCTCGCAGCTGCCAAACGGGAGGCGTGGGGACGTGGAAATCAGCACAGCAAGGAAGAAAAACCCCGTGTTCTAAAGCAAGCAAGCAAAATCTCATTTTCCTCCTTGGATTTCTGAGGGCCGAGCAGCAAACAAACAATTATTTCCCCGCGACTTGGCTGGGTAGCTCTATAACTCCGGAGTGACAGGGGAGCAGCGAGCTGCTGGCTGATGGATAACCAGGGTGATGGCGGGGCCAGCGATCTGCTGGCATGGAGCGCTCCCTCCGCCCGGCACACCATAAATCAGCCCAGCGGGGAGGGAAAGACCTCCCCACGCTGTGGACGGAGGGACACATCCTGCCGAGCCCCAGCACCCCTCGTGGCACCCAAGGCGTGGTGCTTGGAGCAGCGCGGGCAAGGAGCAGGTTCCTTGCCGCGTTTCCACCCGCCGTGGCGCACGGCGTTATGTACTGTAAAATTGGTTGTGTTGTTGTAAATTGCATTTTGGCTGGGGTTTGTACAAGGAGTGCTGCTAAATATAAATAAAAGGCAATTGTGCTTCCTTTCTTTCAAGCATAGCTTTAATTTTTCCCTAATCCCTTGGCACAGAAATTCAAATCCCTTTCTTTTGTGGGGAAAGAAGATGCTGCTCGCCCTGCCTCTCCCAGCAGTCATTTTATAGAATTAGAGATAAGCTGAGCGGTTCCAGTGAGCTTGCTAATGGCGGGCAGGGACTCGGGCTCGGGGCCTGGGGAATTAGATTGTGCTCCCTAAATTCCCTCTGCAGCAGCTGCCTTTATTTGCAGTCCCTCCTGGCACAGCGGTGCCAACCTCCCCAAGCCCGGAGGGCGCTCGCCGGCATCGTTAATGGGCATAGAACCAGTACTGGCAGCTTGGATGCGAGAGGTTGGGGTGGGGGCTCATGGTGGGAGATAGATCGGGGTGGGAGATCGGGTGGGGGCTCAGGGTGGGCACAAGCAGGGCTCTGAGAGCCCCAGGGACGGCCCCAGCCCCCCTGCGTGCCCAGCAGCAGCCTGTTGCAATTGTAATTTCCATGAAAAATCAGGAAAAGCCCTCCCAGCCCAACTGGCTTTTTTCCGCTATTCCAGCAAAGTTCAAGTCAGTCCTGTGCCTGATCACCTTGTAAATATTACTGCAGGTTTGTTGTTTTTTTTTTTCCTTTTGTAGACCGAGCACGCCGCGTTAGCAAGCAGAAGGCGAGGCGCATCGCGGGCATCAGCTCCAGCGAGGAGGCAGGATGGCACCGATTCTGCTTCAGCTCCCTCAGCTCTTAGCTGAGCGCCCTCCTGGTGTTTGCATGGCCAGAGCTGGCGCAGGGCAGAGGTGCTGAGCTCACACGGCCACCAGCACGGTGCAGGGGGCTCGAGGGGGGCTCAGGAGTCCTCCCGTGGCCGTGGGGCTGGCTGGCCGGGAGGGATTTAGCTCCTCACCCAGCAGAAGCTCCCTTCCCATTCCAGTTTTGATTTTCCCAACGAGGCCCTGAGGTTGGGCAGCTCTTGGCTCCTGGAGACCTCGGAGAAGCTGTGCTATTTCTTGTTTTTCAGCTTAAAATAGCCTGGAATCGGCCCTTCGTGTTTCCTGCAGTCTGCTTGGCTTTCCAAACCTAAGCGAGAGCCACAACAATGCGAGCAGGAATTAGAAGCCTTCGCAAGCCCTAGATTGAAGCCGGCGTGTGCTTTATGGTCCTGCGACAGCTAATGCAGGAGTTGTTCCCCCGATAAGTATTATCCTGGCTCACAATAAAAGCCGCATCAGATCGGGGCTTTTGGCAGGACTCGTTTTATAGCGGTTATTAAAGGCTGAAGTGAGCTGCTTGGGGACGGGCCCCCGGGCGCATCAGTAAATGGAGAAGGCAGAGGATCAAATAAAATGAAGCATGTTTGGGGGCTCTGAAAACCATCTTTAGCAAGAGCTCAGCATTATTATTATTTTCAGCCTGATGTTGTTTTCTGCCTAAGTAATGCCGGGGAAGCGTCTTGAATGGCTTCCTAATTTGTGAGGGTCCCAAAGGCACAACGTTCGGAAGGAATTGGATTAACACTTATGAAAAATAAATTACAGGCTGAGTGCTCGTTAGATGATTTTGAATTAATTTATTGATCTGAGGCTGGAATGTTAGAAAATAGAGGGGAAAAACAACCGGCGGCGCTCCGTGCCCAAACACGCGACCCTATTAGAGGCGGTCGAGCGGTGACTTGCGTGGATTCGAGGTGCTCACCGTGCTGCGTGGGATGGCACCGGGGGGGAATAAGCACCACGGGGGCTTCACGGAGCCCAGAGAGCCCCCAGGGGGCTTCCCTGCCCCGGCCCCACCAGGAGCCAACGTTCCCTGGGGTTGAGCTTCTGGGGGGGGCTTGCAGGGCAGATCCGGCACGCTTTGGCCCTGCGTTGAGCTGGGGCGAGTAGGTCCCCAAGGTCCCTTCCAACCACAATTAGCGTGTGGCTGAGAAGAGCTCTGGGAACGTGCTTCTGCCCAGCTCGAGCTCCAGCTTTCCCTTCCTTGTTGACCACAGGAGCTAGCCAGCACGCAGAAGCAAGCGTTGGCTGAGTAACAGAGAGCAAACCACCAAAAGGCATGCGAGCAGGGTTGGCTTGAACTTGGACGTTATTTTTTTTTGCCAAATATTAGTGGAAACTGTAACAGGCGGTTGCCATTTAATGTGATTTTTTGATTTTTTATCCTTGCTTTCTCCGCCCGAACAGGCTGTGCCCTCCCTCGAGGTGCTCTCTGGTTACCGCGGGCCTGATACAGCAAAAGAAGTTTGTGAAAGCTGGAAACTTGGCAAACTTGTGCAGCATAAAGAGAAGCTAGTGTTCCTCTGAAAGGCTGAAAGCAAATACATCCCAGAACTGACAGCCCATTAAAACCAAAGATAACAGCGGCTCTGGGTGCCTCTCTGCTGGCAGCCGCCTGGCTTCCCATACTTACTTGATAACGTGATGGCTGGTGCAGCAGGCACCGACATCTAAAAATAAAAAAGGGAGCTGCTCCTTCGGGCTCTCTGTTAATCAGGTTTGGGGGAAAATGGTACATCCTGCAGTCTCGCTAAATCAGGCTCCTTTTTTGTTAATGTAAAGTGCAATTTGCAGGGCCGTGCTGTATAAAGAGCAGCCGTAGCGAGGTACCTAGCTGGCGGCACACCATGGGTTTCCCCACGTGTCCTGCCGGGGCTCTTACTGGTGTTGCTGGTCCTGCTGGCGGTGAGGTTTTGGTCCCACCACGTTGGTTTGGGTCGCGGCTCGGTGCTTCCCTTGCCGTGGCTGTGCTTGGAGCACCCTTTCCAGGCCAGTGATGTTCACCCAGCAGCACACCGTCTTACTGGTCCAAACTGGGAGCAGGACACAGGCACTGGCACCACGAGGACGCCCCCAGGGTCACCTCTTCCCATGGTGGGCAGCACCTCGGACATGTCACGTTCTGCCCTGACAGCAGCCTTAAATCCTCCTGGAAGAGGGGGAAGGAGAAATAAACTGGTGCTGAGCAGCTGGGGGTAAATCGGGGTGTGAGGAAGGCGAGCGGTGGTGCTGGGACTGTTTTGGGCACAGTTTGAGCCCAGTGGGGTCCAGACACAGCCAGGGACAGGCAGGAGGCACCCCCTGGGCATGCAGGAGAGGGGGGTCCTGAGCAGCTCCGCACATTAAAGGCTGCGCCAACGTCTAATGAAACAAGAGCCTCAAGGCTGCCATTAATTAACAAATTAGCTCATCAAGAGTGTCCCTAATTTGTCAAATACAAAGCTGCCCTATTAATTAAACAAGAGCACGGGTTTTAATTTGCCCGGCAAAATCGGACGTTTAATTGACAAGCGACTCATTTAAAGGGCTGCTTCTGAAACTTCCCCAAACGAGCGCGCTGGGCGCGAGCCCTCCACGTCCCCGAGGGGGGGATTCCCGGGGTGCCCTGCTCTGCCCCGGCCCCTCAGCACCACTCCTGCTGGGGGGGCAAGCCTCCAATTTCCCCCTGCATCTGCGCCCGGGGAGCTCGGGGCTGGATTAATTAAGGTTTGGAGACCGCAGTGAGCTGAGAGTTGCCAGCCTGATGGTAGCTGGGGTGAGGTGTTGTGGCAAAGCCTCCACCGGGACAGGTCTGGGTGGCACCAGCCCTGGCTCTGAGCGTTACCTGCCCGCCCCAACTATTTCCATACACCCCCAAAAGCTGTGCACACATTTTTTTAAATCAGCAAACAATCAGAAAGCCCAACGTGAAACCCTCAAAGGGCCAAAAGGAGAAAAATCCAGCTCTAAATGCACCTCTTCGTAGGCCAGAGCTCACTGATAATTAGCGAGAATTAAAAGGGTTGGGGCAAATTCAGTGCAGGGGTGCGGTAGGACGAGGTCTCCCCGCGCAGCTGGGGCCAGCAGCTGGCAGCCCCACTCTCTCCAGCTTCACCAGCTTTTTTTTATTATTATTATTTTTTTCTCAAAGCGCTGGAGGAGAATAGGAAGCGCGGGGGTTCTCAGGAGCGTAATATATGGAGCAATTTGAATTCGGGAGCAGGCAATTTGAAATCTTATTAAATTTCCTTCTCTTCTTTTATTGCGCGAGCGTGGTCGGGCGGTTTCCGAGGGAGCTGGAGATTAAGGAACGACGTGAGAAAGGCTGAGGCCAGGGCTGCCCCCACCGCTGGATCCCAGCCCCCGGGGGCTGCCCCTGTCCCCCCGTCCCCCTCGTCCCACTCCTGCAGCTCACAGGGTGGAAACCTCTTCCATGCCAGCAGCTCCAGGAGCCCATAAATCTCTGAAATCCACCCAAATGAGAGGCAGCTCCCGCCTGATCATTTTGTTTTCTGTTGCTAGCGAGTGCCGGAATATTAATAATCTTTTGGTGTAAAATTATCACAATTTATAATTTCATTGTGTCTCCGTGTCACGGGACATAAAGCAGAGGCGAGCCTAATTAAATTAGCACCAATTAAACTGCCGGCCCCTCCAGCACAGCCTGGTGGGGATGGGGATGATCTGAATTGCTCAGCTCTGACCTCCTTCCATCAGAAACACAGCTCAGGCGCAGCTCACCTGAGATCCACTCGCCCAGAGGAAATGTTTGAAATGGGCTCGACGCAGGGGTACGGCAGCAGGATTTTGGCAAAGCGGGTGGCGCTGGGTGCCGGGGGAGCTGGGGCTGGGCACTAAAAGCCGGTGATACAGCAATGGGGTGGCGTGCTTGTTGTTTTGCTACGAAATTGCCTGGACAGAAGAATGGGGATGAATTCACTCACGCCAGTCGTTTTTAAGGTCCATAATTAATAGGGAAGACGTCAGCGTGGAGGCAAGCGGTGCCTCCATGAGGCCGGGAGGGTTTCGGTGCTATTTAAAGCGAGGTCCCCAAAGGCACCCGGCTGCAGATATTTCTGTTCGTGCAGGCTTAGCAGAGCTGGTCTCCCCAGTCCCCCGGGAGCACGAGGGACGGTCCCGGCAGCGGTGGCCCCAGCGCTGTCCCCGCCCCGGCTCCTGCCCTGCGGCACCGCTGCTGCCTGCGTCCCTGCACGGGGCCGCTTATTTCGAGACACCTTTGATGCGATCCATTTCTAAAATGCAATTTGCCGTGAGTTTCCTGCAGGATTTGGAGAGGCTGGGAGGGAAAACTTCCCTGTGCTGAGCCGTCGTCACCCACGAGCATGGAAACTCCAGCGGCAAGCAGAGCACCGACGGCAGAAGGAGATGAAGAGCCGCAGCGTGGCCGTGGCACGGAGCTGCTCACTGCTGGCTACAGCCCCAAAACCGCTGCCCGTTAGCTGGTCCTGGGTGCTCGGTGGCTGCTGTGCATGGGGAAAGCCCCACAGGGGGACGTGGAGGTGCTGAGCACTGTGGGCTGGGGGGGGGGGGGGGGCCTTTCCGCCACGCTTCCAGGCAGCCGTGAGCCCCAGCCGTAAATTTATACAGGGGGCTTCCCTTTTCTGCCCCAGCCGACGATGGGAACAGTGCCTGCGGCTCATGTATTTATTATTCACCAGCAGGATTTGACACCTATTATCCCGAGGGCTGAGGTTAGGGCCCTTTCTTCCAAGGTTAAAAAAAAAGAAAAAGAGCAAATGGAAGTAATGTAAATAGGCAGTTTGTGCTCCCAGTGCTCCGGCAGCTATCACCAGCTCGGTTTGGCGGGGTATGCGTTATTTATGAGATCCCATTAATATGCAAATCCGCACCACTTGATTGGCCCCCCCCCGGCACGCTGCCAAGGCCGGCAGGCCTCATCTGGGTGCCCAGCACCCTCATCCTGCCTCGTCCCACCCCTCCCCGGGCGATGGGCCGAGCGTCTCCACTTCTCTCCCCCCTCCTCCATCTCCCCCCCCCATTTCCCTCCCGCGCTCCCCTGATGCTTTTTCGCCCTCTGGTCCCTGGAGACCTCCAAAGGGCCTGACAGCCGGGCCGTGCACCGAGATGTTTCTGTCCTGCAGGCCACGAGAGCAGACCTTGATTCCTCCTGCAGCTGGGACCCGCGCTGCTCGCTCTCCTGAGCTGCATTTTGCAACAGGGGCTGCGATGCACAAACCTCGTTTGTTCCCTAGCAGGAGGAGCTCAGGGCCTGATTAACACCGTGCTCCATCAGCGTGGTCCCTCTTGCCCCCGATTAACGGGGTGGCACTGCCGGCAGGTCCCAGCTGCCATCACAAGAAGAGGCAGGGAGGTTTTCTGTGCTGCTGGGAGTGCATTTCCCAGGAATTCGTCGCCATCGAGTGGACGCCGTGGTTTCCCACCTGGCAGAGGACACCTGAGCTGCAAGGCTCGTAGCGGGGAACCAAGAACAGAAAATAGGAGCAAAAAGCTGTTGGATGTTAGAGCAGGCTCAGAGCAGTCCAGACAGGTGATCCTAGAGCCTCAGGCCAAGCTGGCACCGGGATGCTCCACTCCAGCCACCTCCATTTGCCACTGGTACCCATGCAAAAAGCCAAGGTGGGCGCACATCTCCTCTCCTCGCTCTCCTCGGCGGCACAGGCGTTGTGCTTTGTGCCGGAGCCGCACTGTGCACCTGGGTGCTGCCTGTCCTACACCCTGCTCGCCCCGCAGCAAACAGCTCGCCCTGAAGCCTGTCCTACACCCTGCTCGCCCCGCAGCAAACATCTCGCCCCGCTCCGCGGCTCGGTGCCGCAATCAGGCGGAGATTTACGGCTGCCATCAAGGAAGGCGAGGGGCTGCGCTCCCTCCAAAGTCCCCCATGGGTTAGATTAGGCTGTCTGCGAGAAAACTTAATTGATTCTTTAGGTTAAAGCCTTTTCATCTGCGCAGACAAACCGAGGCATTAATTCTGTATAATGTGACACGGAACATTTGCATGCGGCTCTCCGGCGCAGCTTTTGCTCCCTGTGCTCCCTTTTGGGCTCTGATTTGTTTTCTTTCCAAGGCAAATTCTAGATCTGGCTTCCATCAACAGCACTAATTAATCCCCTTCTAGATACTCCAACATTTATTATTGTTTTTTAAATAATTTTCAGATAATGCATGGATCTAGGAAGCCGGGGCAGCTGTCCAGGGCAGTATTGCACCCCGTGTTCCCACCATGGCCAAGGAGTGGATTTGGGTGGCCAGGACCGCGCTTGGACCTAGCAGAGGAATAATTCCCGGCGCCTGCACTGTATGGGTGGAATTCAGGCTGTCGGCCCTCTTGTCCCTTGCTGTGATCCTGGTGGACAGGATGACGGATGGAGCTGGTGAAATGCCCACAGGAGACCAGGAAAAGCTGCCCATGGTGGCTCGGCAGGGCTGGGAGGTGCTGCGGGATCCCCTGGGGCCCTGCAGGACACAGCAGGAGCAGGGAGCCCCACGGGCACCGGGGAGCAGAGCAGTGGGAAGCCCGGCGATGGGTGCGGGCACCCCGGGCACGGCACTCCAGAAATAGCCCCGTGGCTGGCACAGCCCCAGCAGGAACATTTTTATTATTTTTTTATTTTTATTTTTATCACCCAGGCTGGGGCCAACCCGTGCCCAGGGCTCGGGAAGAAATGAGCCCGAAAATGGCACCGCCGCTGGGAGCTGGCAGCGGGGCCGAGGCTTCCCGAAGCCAAACAGCATCCGTGCCTCTTCCCGGCAGCTGGAGATGGGGAATGTGATGGGGACCTGCTGGTGCTGGACGAGCTCCGAAATGCCCCTGTCTGCAGAGCCCTGCTTGGGGGGGCCCTCGGTGGCGCTCCCCCCTTCGCCTTGCAGCGAGCCCACAACAGAAAGCGGTTGCCCAGAAATTATTGCAAGGAAAACTGGATTTAAAAAAATAAAATTCCTAAAGGAGAAGGTATTATTAACATTATTTGTAAAGTTCAGAGCCCTTTGGTGTTATTCAGATAAATCCAGCTGGCGGCTTAATAATTGGGTTCTTCCCGAGGGTCTTAGGGTATCAGCTGCGTCACATCACTGCTCCTCGCTTTGCTGTGAGATGACCAAAACACATCTATACCTGCCTGAATCCCCTCATTCTATAAACCCAGGTCTTGCATGTTTTTTGTTATTTATTGGTTTGTTTGTTTGTTTTCTGGGATGCACATGGGAAAACTGCCTGGGGAAAACTGTTTGGGGACCGTACAGCCCCTCAGTGAGGGGCCTGGTAACACCTTCGGTCCCCGTGTATGGGAAACAGCCAGGTGGGTTTTATCCCAGATTTGTAGTGATGTTCCGAGGAGAAAAAGTAATTTTATCGTCCCCATTCATCTTGTACAAAGAAACATGTGGGGAGGGTCCCAGGGGAAATTCGGGTGAATTGGTTGAGGCATTGGGAGCTCACCAGTAACCCTCGGAGGGACGCCGCAGTCGGCAGCGGCCTGGATGTGGCATCAGCAACGGTGGCTAAAGGTGGAATTCAGTCCCCAAAAAACCATTCAAACCATTTCCCAAGCCTTGCTTTCCCAGTGCTTCCCAGTCCTCCCCCAGTGCCCGTGTCCATGGCTGGTGCTTCCCGAAACGTCCCGCTGCGACGGCCGCCCCAGCTCGCAGGGAGCTGCCAGCGTCTGCCCGTCCTCCTCCAACCCCTTGGTGCAAAAAGAACCAAGCCTATTTTCCCTTTAATTAACAAAAATCCAACCAGAACTGACCTCGACCCCTGGCACAGGCGCTCGCTTTCTGCTGCAAGCAGTTTTAATCATGCATTCTTTTAATTTTGCTCAGGCTGTAAAATAAATGGGGACTTTGAAGAGTGCGGGCTCGCAGCGCCTGTGCTGGAGGCAGCCCGGGGATGCTGAAACCCCAACCTGGAGGAGAGACCCCCTGAACGTTCCCCTGGGAAGCTGAAACAGAGCGGGGAAGGGGCAAAAGCAGAGCAGGGTGGGTAGAAGACTTCATTAAATGTCAGCTAACGGAGGGCTGGGGCAGTGTACATCTGGAACAGAGGCACGGAGCTGAGTACCGGGGCTCGGGGTGCTTTATCTGCTTCGTGTCTTGGTTGAACTACCCTGTAATTCCCACGGGGGCTTAATGAGCACCCCGAGCCTCTAACGAGGGGCTGATGCAGAGAGCTGCCTCTGTCCATAAATCCCCAGTGGGTGATGTCCTGTCCGTCACCTGCCAGAGGGGCTCCGGGGTGAGGAACGAGGATAATGCAGAAATGGATGTCCTGTGCTGGGGCTTGAAGCCAGAACAAAGTCCCCGTGCCCGGCAATCCCTCATCCCCGTGCCAGGAGCTGTAAATGGCACCTGACAGCCCCCGCACAAAGCACGACCGCCGATAAATCACCCAGCACGGGCACATCCATCACCACCATGCCATCCAGGGGAGCTGCCATCCCACGGCACCCCCAGATAATTGAGCCGTGGGTAAATCCACGGGGATTTGGCCTCCCAGGGGCTCTGCTTGTGCCTGTGATCCTCCTCGCCCTCAGCACGACTCCAGCGCCGGGCAGGGTCCGCCTGGAGCCCTGCTGGGCTTCCCTGCTGCCTTGCTATTTATAAGCCGCGCGTTGCACAAGCCTGGGACTGGTTTTTTTTTCCATGGTTGTAGCAAATCAGCGAAACGGGGAAAGCGAGCAGTCTCTCCGGCATCCTGTATGCGGGCTTTTTTATCTTTGCAACAAGTTTTCGCTTCCACGTGGACGCGGCGGGGATGGGAAGCGTGGCGCGTCACTGCCGCGGGTCCCGGGGCGAGCTCCTCGCAGTTACGCGTGGGAAGTGTGGGGAGAGGTTTTGGGGATCCCCGCAGGGATGTCGGGGGGCTGCCGAGCTGCTGGGGGTCGGCGTGCAGTTGCAGAGGCACCGGCTGAGCCTTGCTGGCTCCGAAGAAGGCTGCAGGAGGGATAAGAGGCTGATTGCTCACGGCGCTTGGAGCAGCTCAGCCCTGGGTGCGTGCTGTGGCTGTTTCCCACCTCTCCTGGTCCAGGCACCCACCACAAGCAGGGATGAGGGGGCTGAGGGCAAAGTTTGGCCCCGGCTTGGAGCTGAGAGCATCGTCAGGGCCAAATGGGAAAAAAACGGGAAATCAGAGGGGGAGCTCTGCGTGGTGCCCCCCCACCTAAAACCAGCCCTGGTGTGGGGGGCTCTGTGCTGCTTTTCTGCCCAGGGCGAGGGACAGTGCTGCTGGATCATGCAGAAAGCCCCCCAGGGGCAGGGGAAGCCTCCTGCTGCTCTCCCACGTCGGTGACAGCAGCTCGGAGGTGACTCAGGCCGGTTCCCACCGTCCGGGCAGCCGGGAGGGTTCCGCGAGGCTGTAAGTCGTGGCAGCTCCCGTAACACCGCGGCGTTTCCGCAGGGTTGCCTGTCCTTCCCCAGCCCCTCGCCGGCTGCGTTTCGCTGAGCAAGCGGCGCTCAGCAGCGCTGCGGTGCTGCGCGCAGGGAAGCCCCAAACCGCAGAGCAAGCACTGGGGGCCTCTACTTTACCCCGTGTCAGCGTGACTTTGCCCCGTGTCAGCGTGGTTTTTACCTTCGCGGTTCTGCTAAGCACGGGGATAACTGCGTGTGAGTGGGATCCCATCCTGCCTCCGCCCTGCCCGTGGGAATTGCAGATGCCTGGGAAAGGACCCGGAGGCAGGGGGATGTGCTGGTCCTGGCGGGGGGGGGGGGGGGGGGGCGCATCGCTGGGGTCCTATCCCAGGGGGAAGGTGTGCACCCCGGGGTGCTGCCCATCACCTTCTGTGCACCCACAGAAGCAGCCTTCATCCTGCCTGCTCCCAGGACACCCCTCAAGTTCAATCTGATGATAAATCCCATTTTTTTTGGGGGGGGGGGGCGTATGGCTGCTTGATGAAGGAACCCACCAGTGGCTAATTCGGAGACGTGAGAGCTGCCGGGGGGCACGAGGAGAGCATCCGCAGGCGTGTCCCTGCCCGGAGGGCTCAGGGCAGGAGGTGACACCACTGATTTGTCCCGGAGTGGCCATTTTTGTAAGCATGGGGCCATCCCTGGCACGCGAAGCGCGGGGCGCCGAGCCCTCCGGAGCGGTGCGGGGGCCGCGGGGAGGAAGGGGGGATCTGCTCGGTGCCACATCAAGAGCGGGGTTATTGGAACCTCCTGTGCCGCGGGGGCGTGCTGCGAGGCTCAGCCTCGCCGAGGCAGGGACAGCCCCGGAAAACCGCGCAGCCTCCGCCCGGCTGGCAGCGGGGCCAGGCTCGCAGGTGAACCCCCCACACCCCCTTCGCCTTGCTATGCAGTGTGCCCCCCCAGGAAAGGCACCAAAGGCCGCCACCGAGGGGCTGCTTGGAAGCGGCTGCTGAGCCCCGGGGGTAATAAAAGCCCTGGGATGAACCAGCCCCAGCAGCAGCGGCGGCGTTTGGGAGCCAGATTTCGCCAGGGGAAGTGACTCAACGTCTTGGAAGGAGTTGGGGGCGGCGGGGAGGGTGGGGGGACCTGGGGTGGGGAGGGGGCAGCTGGCAGCCTCCTGGCCCCGCCGGGGCCCCCCCGGTCCCACCCAGCATCTCCCCGCAGCCCCCGAGCTTCGTTAGGACCACGAGGGCTCGGCCGGGGGGGGGGGGGGGCAGGAAAGGGGTCCCCACGGGAAGCAGCGCGTTGCTTCCGAGCGCTGGCTTACCGCAGGATCCCCGCCAGCTTTCCCACCCTCTCCCAGCTGTTGCTCGCGGAGCAAAGTGCTGCCAGAAACACCCCGAGGATGCTGCTGCGGCTGCTTCCCCCTCCCCTTCCTCTTAAAACCGGGCTGGGAGCGGTACCGTGCCCCGCGACACCCGTGGCCCAGCACCGCCAGCATCCTCTGACCTCCTCTTCCTCGCTCTCACCCGCTGCCTTCATCCTCCCCGGCCCGCAGCAGAGGGAGAGCGCGGCGCCGCTCCAGGTATTGGGAAGAGGGGGAAGAGAGGAGCAGCCCACGCTGAGCCCCCCCTGCCCCGTCCCCTGCGGACCCCTCGGGGCCGGGGGGCTCCTTCCCAACCAAGCCTCCTGGTGCTGTCCCCACGGGCAGGCGGTGGCCGAGCTGGTGTCCCCCTGCGGCGCGAGTGCCGGCACCGTGGGGTGGTGGAGGGGTCGCTGGAGGGGGGCTGCGGTGGGGAATTGGGGTCTTTGGCCATGGGAGAGGTTAGGACAGGTCCTGCTGGCATGGAAATGGGGCTGCGGTGGGGACCGGGACAGCACCAGCCCGTGCGCCCCCCCCCCTGCACCAGGACCAAGTTTCACTTTAGTTATTTATTTTCACTACTTCTGGGTGCGAATTGTGCTTGCTGCTGCTCTGGGCACTGTGCTGCCCAAGCACCTTGGGGTGGCCAAGGGGCTGTGCTCCACTGGGCTCTGCCTCGCCACTGTCACCCCAAGGGTCCTGCCAGCCCCCGGCCGGGGACGGTTCCAGTGCAGCACCAGCGTGATGGCCACAAGCCGCCCACGTTGCCGGATCCCCCCCTGCCCAGGCACTTTGCAGGGGCCTCGCCTCTCTTCTCCTTTCTCCGGCCGGGCGCCGCCGATCCGGGCGCATCAGCAATTTTCCTCCTGATTCAGCCGCGGGGCGGTTTTGTAACCCGGCGTTGTGCAAAGCCGGGATCGCAGCAGGGCCCCAATTCCTCTTTTTAGCCCCTGCCGTGCGACCCCGTCCCGGGCCACTTGGGGTATGGGGCGGGGGGTGGGGGGGGAGTAAATCGCCACCTGCGTGGGACGTCGCGGGGCCCTGACTGCCCCCAGAGGTGTCACTTCTCGTTGGGCACCGCCTGCTGTCCCAGATCACACACTTGCGGTGGCTTTGCAGTTCTGCACCCGTTTCGGGATGGTTTCACGAGCCCCAGTGACCCCCCCCAAAGCCGTGGAGCTGCCGGGGGGGCTGGCAATGGGGAAGCCCCATTTTTCCCAGGCACGGCACCCCCCACACACACACACCTCCTCGCACCTCCGCTCATCCCGGAGCAATTCGGGACGGGCTGATCCGCTCCCGGGAGCGCGCCGCCGGATCCGGCCTCCCCCCTCGGTGCGTGGGTCACAGCTGGACGAGCAGCTGGGGACAGCCAGGACCTGGCCAGCGCGGCGCTGGGGGCGGCGCGGAGCAGCGGGGGGGACGAGTTCCCCTTCCGCCACGCACCCCGGGGGAGTCGGGGGCCAACACGTGCCTGGCTCGGGCTGGCCCCGTGGCTGCAACGCCCTGGGGTGCGCGCGCTCACGTGCCGCGCCGCGGCTCTGCTGCGTGTCCTCGGGGCAGTGCTGGCCTCGGATGTTGCTCTGCGCGGAGCCCAGGGGGTTCTGCTGCTGCAGCGGGAGCCCTTCGGCTTCCTTGCTGGCGGCGTGTCCCCCGTCCACCCTGAGTAACATTTTTGGGCTGTCCCTCTCCTCCATGCCCACTGCTCTGGCGGCGAAGGGGAGCGGCTCAGCAGACAGCCCGGGTGCGGATGCCCCAGCCCAGCCCAGGGGGACCCTTTGGTGCTGCTTGCCGTGAGCACCAAGCCCGCGGCTGTGAGCCACCAAGGGATGCCCAAATCCTGCCCGAGGGGTCCCACGAGGGGCAGCAGCACCCGGGGGTGGGCACGGCACGGGGGGAGCTGGGCTGCGCACGAGAGCCTCTAAATAAGGGTCTGCGTCCCCACATCCTGCCGCGGAGCATCGCTTCCTCCTTCCCAGGCACGGGCCAGCTCCGTGCCAAGGCAACGTCTGTTCTGTTGTGCCACAGGCTGAGGTTTTGCTCATTCTCCCGTCGGCAAGACGTGCGTGTCCTCCTCGGGATGAGAAAGCTCAGCAATATCCACGGCCCCGACCGCTCGCGGTGAAGTGACAAAAGCCCAGGGCTGCTGGCAGGATCCTAACGGGGCTGTAGCAGGGAGATGTAATCCAGCCTCTGCGTGCGCAAAACCCCGGGGACTTAGCGAGCTGGGAGCTTCAGGTAAATACCTCCGGGTTTTTATATTCATCAGGTGGTGCCCATGCTGGGAGCGGAGCAATATTCGGGGTGCGGGGAGGGTTTTGCTGGAGCCAGCAGAAAATCTTTCCTTTCTCAAGGGCAACACAGCCAGCCGAGGCTTTTCTCCTCCCTGTTATTATCAAGTGGGTTTGGGGTTTGGCTTGGCAGAGGGTGGCGGTGACCTCCGGGGTCCCAATGCGTGCCGTGTGTTGGGGTCCTGGAGGTCACTGCCACCCTCATTTTTTGTGCTTTTCCATTAAAAACAAAAACATTAAAAAAAAAAAAAGTTTTTTAGAAAAGAAATCTGCACCCTGCGCATCAGCAAGGAGCGTAGCATGTGGGAAAGCTGCGTGGAGGGGCTCAAGCAAGGGGCTGATGGATGTAATTTGGGGGAGGGGGGATCTTAAAGCGTCCCCTTGGGGGGGACAAGGAGAACGGGGTGCTTCGCTTTGCTGCTGTGCATTGAGGAGGTGCTCCTGTGCGTCGGGGGCTTTCGGGGTGCCCCCCTCCTGCTCCGGGGAGCAAGCAGGGTAAGGGAGCTGCGCTCTGCCTGACCCTGAAAGCCCCCCCAGCCCAGCATGGCCACGTCTGTCTGTCTGGCAGCAGGAGGGACAGACCGTTTCCTTTTCTTGGTTTCCTTCCTCTGTGCGCCCTTGAAATCCCGAGCGGCTGGAAGCAGGGGCGCGAGCAGCTGGGGCAGCTCCGCAGGTGCCGTGCGAGCCTCGGCAGGGTGTCCCCAAGTACATGCTGGCTTTGTCCCCAAACAGCCCTGGTGATGCACGGGGCACCCTGGGCAAGCCCTGCAGCCCTCATGTGGGATGCAAATCCCCCGCCTTTACACCATTTCACGCCCTATTGCCCCCGCGTGGGCTGATGCTGGGACCCTGGGGACGCGGAACCGCGGCCACCGCCACGGCTGTGCCGTGCAGCTGGGCTGCTGGCACCGTGCCGGGGAGCCGGGGAGCTGCGACGTGCGGGGAATGGGGAGATGTGCCCCGAGGGATGGGAGCTGCAGGGAATGGGGAGATGTGCCCCGAGGGATGGGTGCCTCTCACATCGCCCAGCTTGCAGCCCTCGCCCTCTGTCCCACACCCAAGGCCGGGTGCTGCTGCGTCCCGCGGGGCTGGAGGGAGCCGGGGTCCCCGCGGTGCTCTGCCTGCAGAAAAAGGGATTTTTATTGGCCTTTTTACTGCCTGCTAAATGCCAGGAGGGCCTAGAATTAATAGCAGCCTGCATATATAAAAATATATAGATAAAAGAATGAATGGGAGAGGAGAGATCTTTTATTATCTCGGAGGCAGGAGCATAAACTGCCCTTTTTAAAGCAAATCTTTGCCCGTGCCATTGCAAGCTTTCTGGTTTCTCTCTGTAACACTGAGCCCTTCATGAGAACAGCGGGAGGGGGGAGCGATGGGCCAGGGCCGTGCCCCCCCCGGGGCACCTCGCAGCATCCGCAGCGCTTTGTGCAGGGCAGGCTGCCTCTCCTCGCCCGGCTCCTGCAGCACCTTCACCCCGGGGTGAGCATCGTGTTGGGCGGCCAGGCACCCATTTCTGGCCGGAGCGGGGTGCCCTTGCTGTCGGGGTGACCCCGCACGCTGCCCGGGTCCCCGTGCCACAGCCGGGGGCAGCTCACAGAGACCTGACCCGTCCTGTCCCGACCCAGCCCGCGCAGCTCTGCCCAGATAAACACTGACTCATGCTGTTATTCTGTCCCACCCTGGGCACAGCCGGCTTTTTAAGGCTGCCTTTTCCAGTTATTCCTTTTTTTTTTTTTCCCCTGCTCGCACGGCCGGGGAGGGAGCCTCGGCACGGGGCCCTGTGCGGGCAGGGGCCGGGGGTCCCGGTGGAGCGGGGCAAGGGTGCTCGAAGCAGGGATGCACCCGAGCACCGTGGATGCAGGTAGGGCTCGGGCAGGGCTCGGTGCCTCAGTTTCCCCTCTGGGAACTCCCTGTGTCCCCTTCCTTGGCCTCAGGGGCTGCTGCTCCTGCTGATGCCCAGCAGCCGGGGATGGCTGTGCCGTGCTGGGGCTGGGGTGCTCGGGGGGGCGCTGCAGCACGGGGGTCTCCCCCAAGGACCCATGGTGATGCTATGGGGACGGGAGATGATGCTGCGGGGATTTTGTGGGGCTGAGGGTGCCCCGCTGAGACGCCAGGAAGCTTTTCTGCATGCACCTAATCTAAAAATAGGGTTTGAGCTTGTGGTTCCTGGCCGGCTCCTGTGTCACCTCCCTCTGGGGGTTTAGCAGTGGCATGGTCTGAGCTCTCTATTTCTGAGCATTTTGTCGGTGTCCAACTTGCACCCAGGATGAGGAATCCTTCCCGGGGCATCCTCTGGGAGTATTGCACTGGGATGTCATACAATCCCTCTCTGTGCCAGAGCTGTTGCCATGGCAATTGCCAGCTAAAAGAAGCGTGAATTGGAGCTGGGCACCCAGAGATGCTTTCCCTTTCCTTCCCTCGTTCCTCGCTCCCCTGGGCACTGGCAGTGCCCTGCACGGGTCTGGGAGCTGCCGGGAGGAAATGCAGGGCTTCGGGGGGACCGCTGTGGGGCAGGTGCAGGGTGATGTTGGAGCTGCTTCTTCACCACCGACCCACGTTGGGTCCGGCTCCCAGGGGACGCGGGGACGCCCCTTGCAGCTCAGCACCGGTCACCGCGCGGCTGCCTTGGGATGGGGAGCGAGGGCAGCGGGGGGAAAGGCTGATTCCAGGCTGGTTTTCAGCCTGCATCCAGCAGCTGAAAATCATTTGTGAGGATCCCGCGGCGAGAGGCAGCCCCGCGGCGGGATCCGGCCGCGCTCCCCCTTCCCCAGTCACATCCGTCCTCCGCGCGCCCGAGCCGGCCGCGGAAACGCTTTCGCCCAGAAAAACTGGATTTGAACATTTCTGCTGTTCCCTCCGCTTCCTGTTGCCGTCCCAAGAACAACAGCCCTGACCTCATCCTCGCCGTGCGCCCGGGGACGCCGGCGGCCCCTGGGGATCCCAGCCCGGTGCTGAGCTCAGCCCCCGGGGTCCCCGGAGCAGCACAGCTGTGTGGATCACGGGGAGGGCGGCTGCGTGCTGGTGGGCTATTTCGGGTAGATCCTGTGCTGGTTTCTGGTGAGGTAGGAGGACAGAGATGAATAGGGAACAGGGAGTTACATGGTTTTGGCTCAAGCGAGGTATTTGCAGCCCAGAAGGAACATTGAAACGCTCTCATGGTTGCGTGGGGGTTTTTGCTCAGACAGAGTCAGTGGGTTTTCTTGCAGTGAGGCACGAAGACAGTTCACACGGCCACCCCTCGGGCTCTGCCTTTTCGGGGCGGGAGGGCAGGTAGGAATTCGCTGGCCGACTTTTCCGGCTGTGTTGGTCTCCAGCTCCCACCCCCGGCGCACGGAGCCAGCAGCCAGGCTCCCGCTGGCAGAGCGCATTTCTGCGTCGGGGTAACGCTGACGTCGAGAGGGCAGGGGATGACGAGTGTGGGAGGAAGCAGGATTTGTGCAAAATGGAGAAGAAAATGAGCTTTGATGCCTCGGAGGCCAGGCTGGCAGGAGTGGGACTGGGTGACCCTCGCTGACCTGGCACGGGCAGGATGCTCGCCATGCACCCGCTGCCACGGGGACTGTATTCAGGGCACGTTTCCATGCCAGGGCTCTCACTGCTGCACCTGGGGGGGGCTGGGGGGCTTCCTTCCCATCATCGGCCTCGTACCTCTGCCTTAGAAATGTTAAAACCCGGTAAAAGGGAAAGAGGGCGGGGAGGGTCAAAATAAACAGACAATTCAAATAAATAATCCATTAAACACAGCTCTGAAATGTCAAGCTGAATGTCATTGCACTCGCTGGGCTCAGGGACTATAAAATAACAGCGAAGACCAGCTTTTACATTAAAAATGGATGAGTGGGCACAACCGGGGGGCCTGCACTGCCCGGGTCCCCCCAGGGGGAGGAGCGGGGTCATGGCTGGGAGCAGCAGGGGAATTGGGGTCCAGCGGATCCCTGCTGCCGAGGGCAGAGCTGTGCCACCAGCCGGGGACACGTGCCACCCGCCTTTGGGACAGCGCTGCTGTGGGAGCCGCTGGGCCGTGAAGGTGGCGGCTGGCACGGCTCATTACCCGGGAGCGCTACCAGTCAGCGGCACGGCCGCCGGTTCTGCTGATCCTGTTACTTCCCCTGGGTCATCAGCTTTAATTCCTCCTTTCGACCATCAAGGGTTTGCTGGGGCGAGGCTTTTCCAGCTCAAGCTCGAGGGCGAGTTTTGCACTAGAACTGCATTAATTGTTGCTGGGAGCAGCCCCAGCAGCAGCTCCAGCCCAGGCACGGCCCCAGAGCCACTTCCCTGGTCACTGAACCCGCGTTGGATGCAGGACAAGTGATGCCCTTCGGGGTGTGCACCCATGGGCTCTGCACCACTCAGGGAATTGTCCCCTGGCCACCTCTCCGGTGAGCTGGGCACAGGGCGAAGCAAAGGGGTTGAACTGCATCACTCCTGGAAGGGTTTTAGCATCCTCCTGGCCTCAAAATCCATGGCGGGGGGGGGGTGGATGGGACCTCCGAAAACTGCTCCTGCCCTCGGCTCACCCAGGGCTCCTGGGCTCGAGGCCCTGCTCCCCAAACCACCGTGTCCCCAATGGGAGTGGCAGCGAGGGAAGGAAGGGGCAGAGAGCAGCGGGGCCGCACGGGAAGGAACCTCAGGAAAAGCCCAGGGAGAAACAATAGCTTATCGTACAAACACACCGCGGGCTTCAGAGCCGTGCCGTCAGGGAGGATGATGCTCAGTGCGGTGGGGACTTTGAGCTGAAACTCCCTGAAAGCAGCAGCATGCAGCCGGTTTCGACACAGAGCCCTCTTCTGCCCAAAAGGACGAGCTCAGGTATGATGTCTGGGGCTGGGACTTGCCCTGCGCTCGCCCCCCTCGCCAGCTTGGCTTTAACCCACTGCAGGAGCCCAGCTTTTGATTATGGCAAAAGGCACTCTGTGCGCTCACAATCAGTGTTTTAAAACACCCAGGGCACTGGTTTAATCAGAGAAATAACTCTATTTGAGTCCAGCCACCTCATGCATGTTCATGGATTTAATTCTTTAATTCTGCTTCCTCCCCAGCCTCATCCGCCCAAGGGCGAACAGATTTTGTCTGGTCCAAGCCGTGATATTGAAGCTCCGAACAGAAGCAGGTGCAGGTGAGGAGGGAGCTGCTGGTCCTGGCTCCCCGAGCACCCCGCTGTTCCTGGCAGGAGAGGTCTGCGCAGGGACAGCAGCAGGGCCACCTCGGGGCTCCCCTGGCCATGCCATTTGATCTAACCCCATGTGTTTGCTCAGCAGGAACCACCCCAAGAGGCTGGCACTGACCTGGCAGCGATCTGTGCACCGATAATGGCGCTCTCCAATCTGTCCGATTACTCCGACGACCTTGATAACTACAACGACTACCTGGATTACACCTACGATGAGTCGAGCAGCGTGTGGACCAGCCCATCCCACGACCCAAAGGACATCGCCAGGATCCTCTCCGTTGTCATCTACAGCGTGTCCTGCGTGCTGGGCATCCTGGGGAACGGCCTCGTCATTGCCATCATAACCCTGAAGATGAAGAGGTCGGTCAACGCCATCTGGTTCCTCAACCTGGCCGTCGCCGACTTCCTCTTCAACATCTTCCTGCCCATAAACATCGCCTACACGGCCATGCGGTACAACTGGATCTTTGGGACAGTCATGTGCAAGCTGAACTCTTTCCTCCTCATCCTCAACATGTACACCAGCGTCCTCCTGCTCACCACCATCAGCTTCGATCGCTACGTGTCAGTGGTTTTTCCCGTCTGGTCCCAAAACCATCGATCAACCAACCTGGCCTATTTGGTCTGCCTCGTCATCTGGACCGTCGGCATCATTATGAGCTGCCCGTCTCTTGTCTTCCGAGACACGGCACAAGCCCGCAACTCTGTGATTTGTTTTAGCAACTTTTCCCTGTCCAGGAACAAGTCTTACCAAGCCCTGGCACTAATGAGGCACCGGACGGTGAACATCACCAGGTTCCTTGCAGGGTACATCCTTCCCATCACCATCATCACCTTCTGCTACGTCGCCATCGTCTTCAACCTGCGGCGAAACCGCCTTGCCAAGTCCAAAAAGCCCTTCAAGATCATCGTCACCATTATAGTCACCTTCTTCCTCTGCTGGAGTCCCTACCACCTGCTGAACCTCCTGGAGACAGAGCCTGACATGGTCTCACGCTCCGTGTTCGAGATCGGCATCCCCATAACCACGGCGCTGGCGGCCTCCAACAGCTGCATGAACCCCGTCCTCTACGTCTTCATGGGCCAGGACTTCAAGAAGTTTAAGGTGACCATCCTTTCCAGACTGGTGAATGCCCTCAGCGAGGAGACGGGCCACTCCAGCATCGTCCACAGGAGCTTCTCCAAGATGTCTTCGATGACGGAGAAGGAGACGACAGTCCTCTAGGGTGCTTGGGGGAGCGCCGCAGTCCTCCAGCCTTGCCCATGCCCACCACGAGGATGGTGACCACCCTTGCAGCGGCCACTGGTGTGGGATGGGCACGGTCTGGTGTTGTCCTACAACATATTCTTTGACTGGTCCTGCTGCCGGGTGGATGCCAGGCACTGGGGACCCCTGCTTTGCGCTGCCCGATTGCCCCGAACTGTACCAGCTATTTAAAAAAACACTGCAGGACATTTTTATCTATCGTGTCACCGTGTGGCCTGTGACCCCCGGAACAGGGCACCGCTCCATTTTCAGAGGCATTTTCAGCTCAGAGGAGACGTCAGCACTGGGCTGTGCTGGTGCCCATGCGTGGCCAGACCAGAGGCCACGCTTGATGCTTGGGCCCGAGATGCTGAGGGCTGAGTTATGGGTGCTCTTCGAGGAGCCCACGTGCTGGTCAGGCTCGTGACAAAGGGGAAAAAAAAAAGCAAAAAGGGGAAAAATAGCTGGATTCCTTGGTGGGGGACGTGTCTGAGGACTGCCTGGCTGCCCGGAGGGGTGGCTGGGTGGGCACACTGCAGACAACCGGTGGCACTCTTCCCATGCCCCGTGTATGCATATAGCTCCTTATTTTAACGTTTTACGGTGTATTGGTACTAGCACAACTTGTTTTTAACTGTGATGTGAGCACTCTGTACCCGGCAGAGGCACCAGAATAAACACAGTGCCCACTGAGTGTTGTGGGACACCCGCACAGCCCTGGTGAGGAAGGTCTGTCCGTGCCCCAGTCTGCCCAACACAGCGGTGCCACTGGGTTAATGGGATGGGGCTGGAAGTGGTGCAGGGTCCAGGAGGGCGTACATCCCACAGGGCCCTGGGATGTGCCTCCCTAAGAGGGTTTGGCTCTCCCTAACCAGAGGAGCCAGGCAACCAGCATGGCTTTTTGGCCAGGGGCCACCTACCAGGGTGGGGGATTGGCTCGTGCACAGGGTCACCAAATGGGAGAAAATCAGGGGAAAAAAAATCATTTGAAGTTTTCTTTGAAAAAAAGACCCTTTGCCTCAGAGTCCTGTGCCTTTTGCACACTTGGATGCTGGGTCTGTGAGTCCTGGTGGGTCCTTGCAGAGTGCCCCGGTAAAGGATGGCCGAGCAGCACCTCAATCCAATTTCATGCACAGTTAATTTGGGAGATAATTCATGGTCTGGGCTTCTTGACGGTGACAAACGGGTGACACCAGTGTCACTCTTATTTATGGGTTGATTTCTCCATGTCACCCCCATTGCCTGTAACTCCTGGGAGGACGAGGAAGGACCATGTCCCCACTGTGTAGGTGATGGGGGGGGGGGGGGGGGGGGGGGGGGCCGGCTTTGGGCACTCCCCCGTGGCACCGGGGACATTTTGGGTGCCCCTGGGGGTCCCAACCCTCGCGGTGCCCCCAGGAGCTTCCCCACGCATCACCCACTGTGGCCATTGCAAGTCTGCTCACAGGGGCACACAAAGGCTGGGGGATTAATTTTTTTTTTCTTTAAAAATCTAAAGGAAAAAGACCAAACCAGGAGCAGACAAAAAACAATTCGTGAAGCCCAAGCACGGAGCTGCAGCACAGAGCCGTGGGGATGCTCTGAGTGCTCACAGAGGCAGCCAGGTTTTGGGTTATGGGATGGGGTGAAAACCTCACGTATCGAGGGCAGGAGGTGTTTGTAGCAGAGGATTTGTCCTTCAGCTAGCACAGCACACGGCAGCCAGACAGGACAGACAGCGTGCTCAGTGCGTGCAGGACAGGGGGACGCAGCCTGTCCCCGTCCCCGTCCCCACGGGCACAGCTCCTGCCCCAAACAGGGATGCTCCTCGCGGATCTTTGCGGCTGGATTTTGTGAGCCCATCCCATCTGTTATTACAGCAAATAGCTTCCCAAAAAGTGGTGACTCGGTACATAACCTTGGGTTAAACCACCGTTATAATGACAGCTTTGGAAACCTAATATTTGAGCTCGCCTTCCTGGTTGTTTGCCTACTTAATACAAAGCCTGTTTTACATACAAATACCCCCAACACACGCTGAAGCTTGGAGCACGAAGGAGAAGGATCCCAGAGCTTTTCAGGTGCTTCCTAGCATGTATTCCTGCCTGGCTTCAGAACCACTTCAGCAGCAGAACCACTCTGTGCAGGCACTTCCAAACCCCATTTTTTTTCTCCCCTTTTGTCAGAGTTACAAAGAAATGCAGCTAAATATTGCCCTGATATTGCCTAAATATTGCAGTTGAATAGTGCCCCGATATTTTCTGAATATTGCAGGAGCCTCTGTTGAAATGCAGCTGGGTCAATGTGCAAAAGCCAGCCGGGGGCTGCAACCCCTTTTTGGGTAGGACCTGGTGGAATTGGTGACATGGGACTGGGGTGCCCTGGGTATAGCACCTGGGAATGGTGGTGGGATTGGGACCCAGAGCCACCAACACCCCCACACTGTCCTGCAGTTTAGGTTGTGTTTGGGGTCAAGGTTTTAGGGTAATGCAGGGCTGGCTGGGAGAGAAGAGCGGCGGGTCTAGGAGCTGGGACCCCCAGCTCCATTCCCAGACCCCCTCACCCCTCCCCAGGACCCCCATCCCCACCCCAGGACCCCGTTCTCCACCCGCAGCCATCCCAGCTCTCCCCACCCATGGGTGTCCCATGCTCTGTGGGGCTCAGCACCCCCAGCCCGGTGCCGCTGCACCGAGCACCCTCCCAGCGTGCCAAACCCGCCACCCCCCCCCCCCCCCCCCCCCCAAATTCCTGCCTTTTGCCAGTGCCCCGTAACTGCGGGGCTGGGGCTCATTTTGCACAAGTGTTTGGGAAATTACTCCAGAATACACTGAAATCATTTCTGCGGAACACATTACCGTCCTTAATGACTGTTCTTTTTCAATTAGCTGTCACAGCCCTGAAATAAAGCTGTGCTTTACTCCTCCGATAAATCACACCCTTTATTTGGGATTGGATTTAAGGAAAAAAAAGAATAAACATGCTATCATTTCCCTTCCCTCAGTGCCAGGCGGGCTGGAGCCATGTTTAAATTATCTCTGCTGCATTCAGGCAGATTGTCAACCGTAAATTTTACAGAAAATAGTAAAAACGATAAATAAACATGCTTCTTTTGTAGCGGATGAATATTACTGCTGCTCAGATTTATAAGGCTCATCTCCCATACATTTTATAGCTTTTGTAAAAGTGCTGTCGCAGCTTCTGTATTATGCTGCTAAGGTGTGTGGTTGTTCTTTTTTCCGCCCCCTTTCATTTAAACACCAGCATGAGCTTCATGTGCAATTTCGCTTGGGAGGAAGAGGAGCCTGGCTTGGGACCCCCAGTTCATCACCAGGAGATGTCACTGGTGTGGCTGGGAATTGAGCTGCTCCCCATCCCCATCCTCATCCCCATCCCCATCCTCATCCTCATCCTCATCCTCATCCTCATCACATCCTCATCCCCATCTCATCCCTATCTCATCACATCCCCATCCCCTCCCACCGCCCACGAGCAGCCTGCTGAGTGCCAAACCCACGCAGAATTGGGGGAAATGCGGGAGGTTTTGGTGCAGACGCCGTTGCCAGGGCAACTGCTGAGTAACCCATCCAGCCCAGCTGGCGCGGCGCAGGGGATGCAGAGCATCGGGGGTGATGGAGCCTGAAGATACCATTAAAAAAGGGGCTTTTAATGCAGGATGGATGCAAGGGGGCCAGGGACACCCCTCGGCAGCCTCCAGTCCTGCAGCAGGATGCTCGCCGAGGCTGGGATGATTTATTTGCTGCTTTTAAAAACCATCCTGGGAACGCAGGCACGGCTGAGCAGGGTGGTTAGAAAATGTCAAGAGCTTTGTGTGTGCAGATGCTGCAGGAAGGAGCTGGCTCCTCTTTCCAGCAGCAATGCAAACTTTGCTATCGCATGCCAGTCCCAGGGAGCAGGAGCAGTGAGCGCTTGCTGCATGAGATGGAGCCTCTGAATGGTTCTGCCTCATAGATTAATTGCTTGGGGGGGGGGGTTAATTATTTCCGTGGGGTTATGGGAGAGTTGTCCTCTTTGCACACGATGCCCATCAGAGCAAGTGAGGTCCCACACACGCTTTCGTCGCTGCCACTAAAACTAAAGGTATTTCAGAAACTCCAGCCACAAGGGCGGCTGGCCAAGAGAAAAGGAATAAATCCCACCAAGCCCGTTCTTGTTATAAAGCCCCAGGAATGATAAGAAGCGATGGAAATAAAGTTTGCAGTAAATCTATCAGCTCTCACTACGCTGCTGAATAAACCTTCCTTTAAGGATGCTGTAGGGGCAATAAAACTGCCAGGAAGGGGCCGCCCCGGGCGCCTGTCAGTGGTTCGGATGAGGGAACGTCATTAACGCAATTAATGCTGACGAGAGTGGGGCTGGGACCAGGCATCACCCCCGGGGGGGCCCACAAAGACACGGGGAGGCGGGATAGCAACAAAACTCCTTTAATAGCCGGGTTGACCTGAGGATTTGTTCGGACAGAGGTAGGCAGCCCCGCGGCCGCCGCGGACCAAGGAGCGCGAGGTCCGGATGGTGCCCGCTGCCGGGACGGGCGCGCCCGGGCTCCTGGAGACCTCCAGCAAAGGACGAGGTAAAACCAGCACGCTCCTTACAAAATACATTCGTGGGCGAGCGGCTCCCTTTGCCCAGAGACCCAAAAATGTGGAGCCGGGGTGGGGGGGGTCCCCGCAGCCCTGGCACCCCGTCCTGCCCCCTTAGGCGGCGTCAGCTCCGCACGCGCGTTAGAAAAATATAATTTATTGAAATTCTCCTTTTGCCAGCGGAGTTTTCTTCTCTCTCTTTGAATATAGATTGATAGGTGTCTATAGATTTCGGCCTGTGCATGTGTTTCTATCAAGATCAAGAGTTCCAAGCCAATCCTTAAGGACCTAACTGTACAAAAGGCTGCGCACAAGATATGGCTTTTGCACCTACTCCCGGAGGGACTCGGGGCTGGGAGGAGGGCGCCTGTGTGGGGCGAAGCCTGGGCAGGGGCAGGGTCCAGGGCCACATGCAGCCCTGCATGGAGCCAGACTTGCAAATGGCATCTTCCGGGTGTGCACGGAGCTCCTTTGGTTTCCTCCCTTCCCAAGGACAGGAGGGCTCACACCGTGCCCAGCTGGGGCAGGAGCAGAGGCTGCGCTTGCCCCGCGCCCAGCTCCGTGCCACCCGCTCACCTTGGTCTCCATCGTGCCCATGGTCACAGCTTGGACCTGCTCCAGGTCCCACCCAGACCCCCCAGCTCAACATGTTCCCCCCCTGCACCCATCCGCTCACCATCCCCCAGACACCTTCCTGGGGGCTCTTCTGCCTTGGGAGCTTCTGGAATGAGGAAAAGGTGCATGTGTAGGGCCTCACAAGCTCCTCTGTCCTGGGTCAGCGTCCCCATCTCCAGCACCACAGACGTGTGCCCGCAGTCAGGGGGCACCAGGAGGGTCCCTGCAGAGCCCAGGGATGGTGCCCAGCAGGGGACACGGGCACCTCGCCCTGCTGCACCCCACGGTGCCAAGTCCCCTGCCATCAGGACGTTCCTCCTCATTTGGGATCGGCTCCATCCCCACCAGCAGGAGCCTTCCAGGGGTGGCCAGGGAACATGGGGACAGCCCCCAGAGCCAGCACAAACCGCAGGGACACTTTGGGCACTTTGGGTATGGCGCAAGCAGTGCAGGATCCACGTGGTGACCCCCTTCCCCCGGGACATGCGCGAAGAACCGGTTGCATTGCTAAGGGTGCTGCAGCAGCTGATGTGGGAGCAGGACGGATCTGCTCAGCCCCACACTGGCCACGTTTCCCCACTCCTCAGTGTCCTGACCGATGTCTGGCACGGCAGGGGACAAGTGCAGGATGCCTGCATGGCGGGGACGGGGACAAGTTGTGGTGGGGAGGGCACCGTGCAGCCCCTTGGTGCCCAGCTCCGTGGAGGCGTCGGCCAAGCAAGCTCAGCGATGGCTGGGGAGCGTTCGTTTCTCATGCAGGGGGTTGATTAACAGCTAATAGCAGCAGATGGAGAATTAAAAGAAAGCCACCCACTGGGTGGAAGCAGGCAGAGGAAAAGGAGCCTTTCCTCTCCAGGCAGGGACAGGTCCCCCCCCGGTCGGTGCCATCACCTCGGGTAGTAGTCCTCCGGGACCCCCGACAGGTTCCGGAGCTTCAGAGCCGCGTCCACCGTTTTGATGTAGCCGCTGATCATCTTCCTCATCTCGGGCGTGTAGGGGTCGTACTCCAGCTTCCTCAGGCCCGAGCGCTTGAAGTTGCCGTCCTTCTGGCCCTCGACGCAGAGCAGCCGGTCCTCGCAGGCGGCGATGCCCAGCAGCCCCACCATGCGCTTCAGCTGGGCGAAGAGGTCGCGCTTGAGGTCCTCGAAGTGCACCACCAGCACCTTCCTGCCGTAGCGCAGCCAGTCCAGGGTGTGGGTGGCCCACCACGGCGCGTAGTTGGCCACGAACTCCGGCCACTCTGCAAAAGGAGCACGGGGACAGTCAGGGGGTGTCCCCCGTGCCCCCCGTCACAGCAGCCACCTCCTTGCACGGCCGCTGGAGGGGCTTTGCAGAGCCCCTCTCCGATGGCTCAGCCTCTGGGGACATCACAAGCTGTTGTCACCCCCGGGGACGGGGGAGGCAGGTGTGGGCATCGACGGCTGTGAAATCACCGTTACCCCCGGGTCCCTGGCTAATTGATCCTCGCGCAAAAATCGGGGGATAAAAAGGAAAATGAAACAGAGGCAGCGACTCTCCTGGCAGCGTGCTTACGATGCGTAAAAGCTCCGGGTACCTGCCTCTCCGTCTTGTCCTCCCCAAGAAACTGATGCCTGATTAATAGCTTAACTGTATTTAATTCCCTGGAGAATCATTAAACACGGTATCTGTTTCATTAAACAGATACAGGACAATTCACCTTGTGTAATCATATCACATAAAACTTTGCTTTGGAACGGCTCCAGGGACGCCGTAAAATTAATGGCACGGAACAAAACGCGGGGTTCGCCGAGCCTCCAGCCTCTGCCTGCTCGCGGCAGAGCCGCAGCCGGGGGGAGGCAAAACCTGCCCGCGCCCTGCACCCGGCGAGGCAGGAGGGAGGCGCAGCATTTTCCATCATTGAATCGCTCCAAAATTAGGGAGGGAAACGAGCTGGGATCCCGCGGGGCTGAGGCTGGATGCTCCTGCAGGGGCTTTAGGCTCGTGGACCGGTGATGGGAGCAATCGTGGCCATGGAGCTGGCACCCCGCATGTTGTGACAGACCCCACCTTTAATCACCCAGGCTTTTTTTGTTGTTCTTTCGTCCTTGGGATGATTTATTTAACAAAATAACCAAGCACTAACTTCAAACCTGGCACAAGTGGAATGTCCACATGCAGGCTTTTTTTCCGTGCTGGGGGCAGCGAGGTCTCCGGCCCCGCGCTGGTGGCACGCACGTTTCCCAGCGAACCCCAACCCCATAAAGGACCCCAACCGATGGCAAATCTCCATCTTTCCAGGCAAATCGTTCCGATGGTTAATTAACCTGGCAATTAACCCGGTGGCTAATTGCACATTAAAACGTGCATCCCCTTTGGTTTGGGTAAGAGCCAGCAGCAATCCCTGAACCCCACTGCGGCGGGGGCGAAGCCGGCCCCGATGGGAGAGGTGACAGCGGGAGGCAGGAGCGGGTGACAGCTCCTGGGTGGGGATGGGTGCAGGGTCTTTGGGTGCTGAGCTGCTGAGGGGGCTCAGCCCGCAGCCGAAAACGCCTTTGCCAGCAGCGAGCACATGGCAATAACGAAATCCAGGCACATAACCGCAACAACGGAAAAAAAGATCCCCTTAAATAAACTCTGAATTAAGGGTAGCAGATGTTCAATCAAGCTAAATATTTTAACTCTTTCCAATGAAGTCAATTCCACAACAGCAATTTGTAAATTGCTATAATTAACAAGCCTCCACAAGCTGTCTGTGCATGGGGAAGGTGTCTTCCCCCGAGCAGCCGGGCTCGGCCGAAGGGAAGGCGCCGGGGGACGGCGGCAGGTGAGCGCCGCGCAGCACCCGGTGCCCCCATAATTTTGCCTTAATGAGTTACGGGTTTAATTTCGCCCTGCAGATGCCCAGACCTGGACCCCAGGCGGTGGCACCGCTCGGGTTTTCCATGCCAGGACCCGCTGTGGTCCTGCTGGTGCTCATCCCCTACCTTTGCCCTTCCAGTGGGCGTGAGCGGCGAAGCCGATGTGCCCCCCGTACTTGCGGTTGAACTCGGCCATCAGCGCCTTGTAGGGGTTGCGGATGAGCAGGATGGCCGAGTCGAAGGACTCGATCTCCTTCTGGCCGCTCTCGTGGGTTTTGATGCAGATGGTCCTCCCGCTGCGCCAGTGGTCCCGCTCGCCCTTGAACCCTGCCGGGATGGAGGAGACACGCAAGAAGGAATAGCGTGGTGTTATATCCTCGCCCTGGCCACAGCCTTTGAGCTCTCCCAGTAAATTAAGAAGGGAATTAAGGGAATTAAGAAGCCACCCCACAAGGCAGCAGAGGCTCTTCATGTGTGCGCTCACGCTGGCAAATATATGGATAAAACTATAAAATGAGGGAACTGGTGTTTCTCCCTCCTCCCCCCCATTGTAACAGTGTGGGTTATCAGGAGGAGCTGGCTTCTGCCTGAAACAGCTTCGTGCCTGCCTTGGGATTTTTTTTCTTTTGAAATTTATCCTCGGGGCTGGGCCCCATCGTGGGTGCAGCGATGGGAGCAGAAGCGTCCCTAGGAGATGCCACAGGGGCAGAGGACGAATCCCACCCAACCCTCGTGCCCAAGGAGGGAGCTCAGGGTGCTGGTGCCCGACCGAGCACCTCCTGCTCGCTGCGCCCACCCCGAGCCGCAGCACTCGCGTGGGATTAGGGGAACCAAGACCATTTGTTTTCAGACCGACTCCGTCCCTGGCCTTTTCCCGGGCCAGATGCAGATCTAAGGGGTACGTGCATCAACTCGCCACGTGTGAACAATGCTGCAGCTGAGACCAGCTCCCTCCTCCGTCCACCCCTGAGCTCCTCAGCACTTTCTGCACCGCTGACACCCGTGAATATGGATGTCGGTGTTCCTGAGCACCCTGGCACATCACTATTTTTGGCTGCCAGCCGGGATGGCCGGAGCCACGCAGAGCCACCCCCAGGCAGCTACAGGGAAGTGCTTGGGGACAGCCGTGGCATTGCTTTGGATCCCAGCTCGTGCTCCCAGGCGTTTCGGGGTGGCTCCGCTGGGCAGCGGCAGCAGGGCAGCTCCCGGGGTTTTCCTCCCTGCCCGGGGCCCAGCAGGGACGGACGGATGCCACGGCTCCTTCCTCCTCAGGCTGCCTCTGCGTGCTGGTTTATTCCTGGGTTTTCTCTAAGGTGGGAATGGGTCAGGGGGGTTGGAAGAAGGGGACTTTGTAGCTAAGACCAGAACAGTTTTCCCTAGCATTTCCCAGGAAAAACTGCTCAGAACCCAGCCTTTTTCGTGGTAAAAAAGGCCTTGCCTCTTTTGCCACTTTGATTCCTCCTCTAAAAAATTTCAGCACCCACCACGGGTTGAAAAACACTGACACAAGGCAGAAATATCAGTTCTGCCCCAGACTGCTCTCTTTGCAAAGGCTAAAACACAGCACAGGAGGCTATGTCTGCCCAAACCACCGCTCCCCAGGACAGGCACGGGGCAGCACCAGAGGTACCCGGCCCCTTGCTCAGCTCACCCTTGTTGTAGAGCGACCCGTCGAAGTAGTAGCTGCCGGTGTAGAAGCCGGTGGCGAGCTCGATCAGGTGCCGTGCCCACGTGTTGCCGGCCCCGGGGAAGCTGGCCAGGGCCACGAGCTGCTTGGAGCGGGTGGGCAGGAACCTCCTGTCCATGCAGCGGTTGTCTGCAAGGAGAAAACGGGGCGGGGGAGAGTGATGCTGGGGGGGCAGGGCTTGTTTTGGCAGGGCTAATGGGTCACAGCACCGGGCCGCTTGAGGATTTCGGGCAGGGGCTGCTTGCTTGTGCCATGGGGATGTCTCGGATCATTGCAGGTATCCCCAGGAAATGCTAGGGCAGGGTGTGAGGCGGTGATGACGGGGAAAAGTACCCTTGTACCCTGCCCAGGGCACACAGGAGCAGCCCAAAGAGACCTCAGACGAGGAAAGGGGGTGCCGTGCCATCACCAGCTGCGTGCCTATTAATTAGGAGAGTGGGTAATGAGGGCGCGTTATCCACGCAGCGCTGCTGCTTTTGATGTCAGTGACCGCAAAAGTGTTTCCAGCATGGCCACAAAAACAGTAACCATGTCAGGAATGAGAACAAGCCATCCTGAGACAAAACGAGCCGAGTTTTGGACCTTCTTAATTTTATCTCTGATAAAGAAGCCCTCTGGGCAGCCAGAGAAAAGCCCCACGAGAGCCCTCCCCAAGCATCTCCCCCCCCCGTGCCAGCCAACATCACGCTTCCATTTCCATCCCGTGCCCCACCAGCTGTGAGATGCACGGGACAGGAGCCCTCCCGGGGGGTTCTCTGCCTGCTTGTGGCTTTTTTCCCCTTTTTTTCCCCACCCCTTGTGGCTGTGAAGTCCCGGCGGGTTCACCTGCCGGCCGCACGCCGCAGCTCGCGGGCTGCCGCCGGTGCCAAGGAGAAAAAAGCGCGAGCAAGGAGGGATCCTGCTGGAGGCAGATGGCAAACTGCTGTCTCCTGCGTCGGAGTTAAGCAGTAATTAAAGCTGTTTGTTCAGGGGAGGATTTATTTCCCGGGAAATCAAAATAAACGGTGGTTTCTAATGGAAGAAGAGCGACGCAGGCTGCCCGCGGGGCGGCAGGAGCCGGGCGCCCGCGCGGAGGGGCCGGGAAGCAGGGGCTGCCCCGAGCCCCCCGAAACCACCCGAACCCTCACCTTGCACCTGGGTCTGGTAGACCAGCAGGAACTCGGCGGTGCCGCAGCTCTCAAACTCCTCGCCAGGGCACCTCTGGGCGCAGAGCTGCTCGTCCTCGCGCTCGTGCAGGGTGAAGAGCGTGGTGGGGAAGCCGCAGAGGCAGGCGGTGCCGGCCAGCGCCGACAGCGGGTACTCCTGCGGGGATGGACACACGGGCAGAGCCGCCCCTGCCACCTTCCTCCCCCCCGCCCCGTGCACAGCACCGGGGTGCTTTGGGTGCTCCCTGGGTGTTGGCACCCACAGCTGGTTGCATGCACCCAAAGTATCCGGATTTGTCCCCATTCCACGGTGCCGCTCGCGGCGATTTAAGCAGGGACAGTTTATTTCCCTGCTGCAAAGGGAGGTCCTCACCTGTGGGGCTTTCTCATCCTCTGCCTGGATAATTCACCTAATTTTTAATGGATAAATTAAATTCAGCCATGCCCACTCCCAGCCTGGCAGGGCCGGACATCCCACTGCGTGCCTCGGCAGTGCGGTGCCCACGCTGGATGAGCTGCTCCGCGCTGAGACTGTCACTTTGAGCAGATTTGGTGCAAAACGGGGACCAGCCTTCCCCTCCCGCATCCCTGCTGGTCTCAGGCGAAGCATTAGGGTGGGAGGGAAACCTCCTTCCCGCTGCCTTTGGTGAGCCCCGGGAGCGGGGCAGTAAATCCAATCCGTACGCATCCCAATTATACTAAATCAGCCCCAAATGTGCTGGACGCGGGCGCAGCCCCCCCCCCCCCACCCTCCCCCCCAACCCGGTACCTTCTCGGTGCAGAAGTCCACGCACTTGTCCACGGACATGTTGGGCATGGGCTGGCTGGCGGGCAGGGCGATGGAGACGTTGTCCGGCCGGCGGAAGCAGCCCCGAAACACCGCGCTGCCGTCTGCCGGGGGGGGGTGGTGTGTGAGATGGTTTGGGTACAGTTCGTTAGCGTTTTTCTAATTGTTTTTTTTAATAGCTTGCCTCTGGGAGATGTTTGGAGAGGAAAAACAACCAGAACGGCCTGGCCCTACATGGATCTTCCCTGAGGTCGCAATGTGGGCAGCCGCTGCAGCCCTTTGACAATTAAACACCTGCTAATGAGCCCCCCCCCCCCCATCCACCCAACAGCAGGCTGAGAGGCGAAGGGGAGAGGAATGTAGATTTGGGGGGAGATCCACAAACGCCAGAGATCAACCCCTCATCTATTAATATCTAACTGTGCTCCCAAATCCTTACGACCCCCAACGGCATCACTGCTCCAGCGGTGCCACGACCCTGCTGGTGGGGTCGGCGAGGTCCCGAGGGGCCGTGTCCCCATTTTCGGGGACCGCGGACTCACAGCGGCGGGCGGACTCCTGGGCCAGCTCCAGGCGGTAGATGGAGAGGCGGTTGGCCCCGCCGCAGGTGCTGCTGCGCTCGCCCTTGCACGGCATGTTGCACTCGGGCTCGCTGGCGTTGGGCGCCTGCACCTTGTGGCCGCAGTAGCACTCGGCGCCGAACTCCAGCCCCGCGTAGAGGTAGCCCCTGGGTGGGTGGGGGGGGGGAAGAGAGGGGCTCAGCACCACGCGGGGACACGGGGCAGGAGATGGCACCGGGGGGGGGTGAGCCCGGGGATGGGGACACGGCCACCGGTGGTGGCCCTTTGTAGCCTGGGGGGGGGGGGGGGTGTCCTCACGGGAGGCAGATCCCACCGGGACATCCCCTCTGTGACGCTGGGGAATGGGGGAAGCTGCAGGAAATTCCCTTGGGGGGGTGGGGGGGGGGAAATCAGCGTGGGTCTGCTGCCCACGGATGTGCTTGGAGAGCTCTGGGGCTGGTGTTTGGTGAGGATGGAGTTTGGCTCCCCCCCCCCCCCCCCCCCCCCCGGCACGGCCACAGGTGCCAAATCCGAGCCCTGCACCCCCTACCCCGTGGGAGAATGGCACGGAGGGGAGCCCCCTGCCCCTTTTTCCTGGGGAGATAAGTGGGGTTTCTCAAATAAAAATAGAATAGAATAGAGTAGAGTAGAGTAGAATAAATAAAAAAATAGAATAAATTAGAATGAAATGAAATAAAATAAAATAAAAATAAATAAAAATAAAATAAAAATAAAATAAAAATAAAATACAATAAAAATAAAATAAAAATAAAATAAAATAAAAATAAAAATAAAAATAAAGCAAAATTACACACATCAGCAGAAAAGAAAGGGGGGAGGAAGAGGAGAGGGGCAGGGAGCCGCGGGAGCAGAACAACCCCGATGTGTGGGGCTGCTGGAGGAGGCGCGGTGCTCGCCCACCACCCTACCGCTCGGCGCAGTTGTCCTGGCAACGGAAGACTGTCATCTTCTTGTAGTCCAAGAAGGACACGCCGCGCAGCGTCCGCCGCCGCGTGCTGTCCACGTAGCAGCCGATGTATTTCGCTGGGGGGTGAGAAATGGGGGTCAGAGCCCACCGGGGCCGAGCCCGGAGCCTGTGGCTAATTATTTTTATCTTCATTTTTTATTTTTATTTTTTAATTTCATTTTTTATTTTTATCTATTATCTATTATTATTATCTTTATCATTACCATTATCATTATCGTTATTATTATTATCCATGCTTCTGATGAGGACGGGCTGCAGCGCCCCAGCATCTCGGGGCAGGAGGGGGACAGGGAGGAACCAGGGGAGTCCCCAGGGTGATGTGGACGTGGACAGGCCAACAGGATGTCGGAGAGGCACCGAGCACTGGGAGCAGGCCGCCCTCCCACCCTGCACCTGCCTAATTTTGTCCTAAATCGGGCTGCTGAGCTGAGCCCCCTGCTTTTTTGCATGAGACCCTCCCTTGTGGTGGGCACAGTGCCCCCTGCAAACACCGCGAGCCGTCCAGTACAGGTGCTGAAAGCCGAGACACAACTGATATGGGTAGAAAAGGTGCTGTGGCTGTGCACCGAGGATTTTCTCTCTTTTCCCTGCAGAAACCCCAAAACCGAAGCCTTTTCACCACCAGCAGCCCTGGCCTCGGTCCTCTCCTCTGTGGTCTTCCTCCCGTCCTCCTGCTTCAAACTCAGCAAAGCGGCTCCAAAATGAGACAAGAATCACGGGGTGAGAAGTGGTAAAATAAAAGATGCCCTTAACTCTGCCCCACCAGGCACACGGCGGGAGCTGGGATGGAAAAATAAACCGAATTTTCTCCGGCCAGGAGCTCATTCCCTGCCCCAGACCCCGCTGCAGACGGTGTTTGCCCAGTGCCAACGCTCGGCAAAGCAAAGGCTGATGGACGCCTGCGCTGGGAGCAAACGGAGATGCCGGTGGACAGGGAACAGAGCTGAACAAATAGTTCCAAGGAAATCCTGTATTTGACAAATGCACCCTTTGCCAATAACCTGAGAGCGCACAGCCACGTCCTCGGCTGCAGTCCTTCCCCCTGCCGCTCCTCTTTGCCTTGGTGGGCTCATATTAGGGACGGGACGGCACCGCCAGTGCGTCCCCATCCCCATGAGGCTCCTTCATCAGGTGCCTCCGTTAGCACCCTGCTCTGATTTTCCGTGGGACAGATGCATCGCTACGAGGCGATGGTTGTGTGGGTGTTGAAAGGAGAAGCCACCAGACCCCAACGCAGAGCACCCATCCAGCTGTGCCGCCCCACCAAGCACCTCTTCTTCCACCTCTGCACCTCCACACCGGGCACCTCACTACCGAAACACCCCGTGGGATAACACTTCCCACCTCCTGCTCGCGTTCTGCACCTGCTGGGGGGCTCTGCACCAAACCCACTGCCCTGTACCCCCCCCGCGGCTCCCCACCAGCCTGCCCTTCGGGTGGAGGAGGACGGAGAGCGCCGTGCCCGATAACTGCCGCCACCAGGCAGCCATCCCTCACTGCTCTCAATTACCCTCGGCGTAACTTGGCATTTCCGCGGCGCTGAGCAGGTTTCGGCAGGTCAGCTACTTTTGCCCGTGACAGATCTAACCGGTGCGGGATTACTCCAGCAATTTCCGCCGAGCCGCCGACTGATGTGCATTACGTCCAAGCCATCGCTCTTGACATATGCGTGCTGCAACTTATTAGGAAGGCAACTGGAATAATTAGGGAGAGGCGAGGACACTACGGGGACGAGGAGGCAGCTGTGAGGCCGACCTGCTCCAGCACGCAGCTCCCCTGGGACCCCGCGGAGCCTTGGAGCCCGCTGGGTGCACGCAGACCCCGGTGGTCCCGGACACGTTCCCGGGGACGCACGAGGCCAAATCCAGCCTGCAGCACACGGAGCACACAGCCAGGGACACAGTTTGGCAGGCACCGTGTGTCTGTCTGGAGGCAGCACCTCTGTCTGTCTGTCTGTCTTCTCTCCTCCCCTGCCCGTTTAGCCCCCCGTGCCGTTTAGCCCGTTAAAGGCAGAACCGAGGCGTTTTCTCGGGGCCGTGCTGCAGGGCGACGCTCGAAACAAATACCTGCCCTTGATTTTCCAGCTGGCTGATCAAAGCGCTGAGCCGTTCCCCAGCGCCGCGAAGCTCGTTTGCAGATGTTTTCCCCCAAACCACTCGCACGGCACCAGTACAGACGGTGCCTGCCGTCGGGAAAGCTCGGGCGATGGGTGAGGACCCACCCAGGTACACCGAGACGAGCCCAGAGCTCCTCGTCCTGCAGCCTGGCAGACGTGAGCATGGCAAAAGGCGGGCAGCGATGGCAGTGGTTGCAGGAAGGGTGCCTCGGGGCAGGACAAGGAGGTGAGGTGGGGGTTTGGGGACGTCTGGAGCTGCCCAATTCCTCTGCTCCTTCCTGCTCCGCAGCTGCCCCGACCCCCGTGGCCAGCATGGGATTGCTTGGACAGAGGCTGGTGGTGGAGGACAGGGCGTGTATGGCCAGGGACAGGAGCACTGCCTTTTTTTTTTTTTTTTAGGGTCGCTGACGGCTCCTTTCTGCTCCTTTCACCAGCTGGTGAAGCCTCGCCAAGTGTCACTTCACATCAATGGGGCAGAGCGGCCACACATGTCACGGAGACGGGCTCCCACGGCCCCTCCGTGCACGACGGGATGGGAGCACCAGGGTGGAAATGTCATCCACGGGGAACCCCTCCTTGTCTCATTTTAGCACCAGAAAGTGCCTGAAGTGAATATTCCTCCCCGTTAAAAGCCCCAAGACCCGGACACTCACGACAGCCTTGCCTGGCTCCCATGTGGGCAGCCAGAAACATGAAAGTGCTCGAGCAAACAGGACAAGCAGGATGGCAGGGACATGGGGACACCGTGGGCAGCAGGAACACATGGAGCACCAGGGCATCCCGGGCACGTGCATCACAGCCACCAGCACTCTCATGCTCTGCAGCACCCACAGCACCTCCCGTGGGGCTCAGGGCAGGACGCCAGCACCAGCAGGGCAGAGGAGAGCCCGGTGGCACGTGGGCACCTCGCCGGTAGTCACCGCTCCATTCCTGCCTTCGCTCGGTGCTCCCCGCCATGGATAATCGCCCTAAATACCGAGGCAATCCATTACGCCGCTGTCACGGGTGCACCGTGCTGGAGCAGGCTGTGTTGCTGCTTCTCCCCAGCCCACATTATTACCGACAGCACATCGCAGCAGCTCTCGCGCTCGGCTGAGGAGGCGAGCTACTGCTTCGCCGTGGGGGCACGGAGCTGCCGGAGAGGGGGCTCGGGGGCTGTGAGCACGCTGGGGGCTGCTGCCTGCCAAACCCCTAGCACAGAGGCATGGTGAAGGCTTTACCCTGCGTTTTGGTGGGGTTTGCAGGGTGCTCGCTCTGCCACCCGTGGGTGCCAGCTGCAGGAGCATTGGGACAGCGGCTGGGACAGCAGCGGGTGCCTGGTGCACGAGCCGGGCTGCCTTGGAAAAGCCCCCGCAGACAGCTTAGGGCCATGCAGATTCTCGGTGAGCTCTGCACAGAGCTGCCTTCAGGATAAATAGATGATATTTTAAAAATCAATGCGAACTACTGCATTCGCTTATCCGTGTTCATTAATAACGCTCCCACTCCCACTGCGGGCAGGGAGCTCCTGGCCCAAGAGGCCGAGCCCTGCCCGCACGCAGAGCAGGGCGCACGCAGCCCGCACACCTCCGGGCTCGGACGTCCCCTGGGGCCGAGGGGACTGCTGCTGAGCTTCCAAAGGACGCCGGCTGCTGGGGGCCGAGCGGCCAGAGCCGTCCTCGCCGGCAGCATCTCCCCGTCTGGCAGCCCCGAAAGTGCATGTCACCGTCACAGCGAGGCACGGCCCCGGAGGGTGACGGTGTGCAGGTGGGAGGAAATGGAAAAATGGAGGTGGACAACTGGTATTTGGGGAGGGGGGAGAGAGGGAGAGCATCATCCTCTGCACCGGGGGTCTCCAAAACAGTGTGCGCGCACCCTGGGGTGCGCAAGACCCCAGGATGTGGGCAGAAAACATTTCATCATGCCATGCACACAGCTTATAAGCACATACCGACACGTCTATTGGCAGCGTGCACTCAGAATCATCTCACCAAGGGGATGCACGCCCGAAACACCTCGGGGACCAAGGCTCTGGAGCTCCAGGCTTGCCCCACGCCCGCCGCCAGCCCTTACCTCTGTCCTCGTCCTTCTCGCGGCCGCTCCTGCCCTTGAGCACGCGGCTCCGCGCCGCGCCGTAGTCGCCCGCTTTGCTCCTCTCGGCCGGCTCCTTGGCGGTGCTTTTGAACCAGGGCCCTCGCCGCCGGCCCCCCACTGCCCCCGGGAAGCCGCGGCTCAGCTGCATCACCCCCAGGTAGGGCAGCTCCTGCCCCTCGCCCGCCGCGGGGCCGCGTGGGCTGCCCGCCACCCGGGGCTCCCCCGTGAAGCCGGCGTGCAGGAAAACCAGGCTGCCGGCCGCCAGGTAGAGGGCCAGCAGCGTGAAGAAGCGCACGGGTCTCCGCCGAAAATACCGCTGGAATTTCACCAGGAATTTGGCCATGGCGTCTTCATCCCTCCCCGGGGCGGGAGCCAGGGAGCTGCTCTCCTCCGCTGCGGGATCCCAAAGGGGCGCGCTGGGGGCGGCTCCGCTTTATTCCCCTCCCGGCCGAGCCCCCCAGGCCGTGGCAGCGGGGGGGATCATGGGGTGTCGGGGCTGGTTTGGGACCGATCAGTGGGTGCAGCCCTGCTCGGCGGCTGGGGGCAGCATCTCTAGGGGCAGCGGCGCTGTCGGCTCTCCGGGCGAGGAGTGAGAAGCCCCCGGGCGCGTCTCCGGCCCCGCGATGCCGGCTGGGGCCCTTTGCCTAGCGCAGCCCCGTTCATTTCGGTCCCAGGGCAAGAAAACTCCACCTGCAAGCCAAAGAGAAAGGCACTTGTTAGAGGACCCTGTGGAAACCCACCTCCCCATCGCCGGGGCCGGATCCTGATACCGGAGTTGCCCAGCGGAGAGGCGCAGCTCCAGCCACCCTCTCCTGCAGGGACGCCGGGGGCACGAGGGAGCTGGCAGCGCGGTGACATCGGTGACAGCCACCAGCATCCAGGGCTGGGGACAGCAGTGCTGGGGTTAGTCACAGAGTGGGTGCTAGGGGAGAGCTGCAGGAAGGCTCAGGGCACGTGGGGTTGTGATTTTGCCCCCTTCCCAGGGCTACACCAGCGATGCTGCAGCTTCCCTGGGGACAGGGGCACCCGCAGCATCCTCCTGCTGTGCCCACCCCAAGCCACCGTGCCATGGAGAGGCCAGGGGAGAGCCAAGCCTGGTGTCACCATGGGGAATGTCACCACGGGAAATGTCACCGCCAGCGTTCCCGCGACCTGTGGCCGCCATCCCACAGCCCTGCTGCCTGTCACTTGCTCGTCTTATTTTCGGAAAGGAGACAAAAATAAATGGGAAGACAAAGTGCCATTAGTTTAATGGCCTCTATGTTCCTGCCATCTGTCTTCAGTTGATTAAATAAAAAATATTGGCGGAACATATGGCATGAATTATACATAAATATTTTAATTTGGGCTCCCGGAGCAGTTATTCAATCACCTCTTGGGTGAATTTTGTGCAGCCCCCAAACAACCCGCTTTCTGGGGGGTGCCCCCTGGGGGTCCCCACAGACCAACCCCTCCCCAGCCCCAGTAAGTAAAGGCTGAGTAAACTCGGAGTAGCAGCTGAGCAAGGAGACTACTTGTTATCAGGCTTCTGCATCAGCAGGCACCTCCGTCCCCGTCCCTGTCCTGGTCCCTATGTCCCCATCCCTGTCCCCGCTGCCGCCTGCCTCCCCCAGCCCTGTCTCGGCTGTGCCGGGCGATGGCGAGGCAGCACCACGCAGAGAGAAGGGGCTTCAGTCGCTCTCATTAAGCCATCTGGAGCTCATCCTTCTCCATCATGAACTGCGGAGTCGCAGGTCAATTACTGCACATTTGCATATATTCCATTAATGCCTCCGCTAATTGTCTGGAGGAGATAATGCGCTCCTCTCACTGCTCCCTTGCTGGCCGGGCTTTACAAACAGCGAGCGCGGCCAACGGAGCCAGCAACGGGGCCGCATCCTGCCTCGGCGGGGGCTTGGGACACGGCTGGGGGCCAGCAGCCCGTAACAAGCCCGTTCTTACACCCACCCTGGGCTGGGGACAGGCAGCAGCACCACCACAGGCTATTTATCCCCCAGCCCTCACCAATTTGTTTTCCGCAGCGCCCAGCAGCCCCCAGCCCCTGCTGCTCCGGGGTGCCAGGGGACGGATCCAGCCTGGGGAGCAGCAGCAGAGTGGGGGGCTGGATCCTCACCTACCTCCACCCTCGTGCTCCTGCCAGAGCTGAAACCTTCGGGAAGTCTTGGGAGCGTGGATCCTGGCTTGGCAGCACCCCGTGCCCTGCTCCCGTCCCGCTGCAGGGATCCCCCCGGTCCCACAGCTCCTTCCCCACGCGCAGCCGGTGCCTTGGGGGGGAGGCACGGGGCCCCGCAGTGCTCCGCGGCTGCTCGTGACCGGGGTGGACGGAGCGCCGATAAATTATACATCTGGGCCTTATCTCCAAATTGCTCTGCAATTATTGAGCACCAAGGTTCAGTTGCCTTCAAGCACCACCTCACATCTGACCACTGCAAAACGCGCTCGAGTGCTCACGTGGCTCCCCCAGCACCGGAGAACAATCAGCCCATTAAAAACAGCAAATTAACGAACACAAGAGTTCCATTAGGAGGAGCAGGCGATTGAACTATCCAATTTCATCACGTCATTAGCATTTCTTATCAGCGGGACGGGGAAAGAATAGGGCTTTAAAATAGCGAGGGACGAGGCTGGCAGGTAGGGCAGGGCGACGTGCCCGGTGACGCAGGCACCAACTCACCCACGCGGCACGGTCCCACATGGGGAGCAGGACCCAGAGCAGGTCCCTGGAGCTGGTGTCCCCCAGAAGCCCCCAGCCGGGTGGGGGGACCTCGTGGCTTCTCAGCACGGGGACGTCGTGCCCCTCGGTGCCCCGGCAGGAGTGGGGCAACGCGAGCTCCCCGGGGAATCCGCCACCGCCCGCGCTCCCCGTGCGGCGTACGCTCGTCCTGCTCTGCAAACCAGGAGCAGAAAATGAGATGTGTTCGGCTGAATTTAAATAACGTTGCTGCTGGGAAGGAAGCTGAGCGGAACGGGGCTGGTAACAGCCGAGGTTCCTGCAGCCCTGCTGCTGCCACGCCGATGGGTCGCAGCACCCGTGGGTGCTTCTTCCTGCGGCACCCAGCACCCAAAACTGCCTCTGCCGGGGGCAAGCTGGGCGCACCGAGCAGGCGGCTGCCTTCAGACCGAAGCAAACCTGATGAATTCAGCTGCTCCCTGCCTTAATCCTGCTGATAAATGTGCCTGCACAGGCCCCTGCCAGGAGGGGGGCACAGGGAAGGTTTCTGTGTGTGCACGGCGCAGCCACGGAGCGCTGCCGTGGTCGGTGGCTCTGCCCCATGAGCACAACATGGGGCTTGGGGTCAGCCTGAGTGGGCTCTGCAGCCCCTTCTGTGGGCCAAGACCCCGAAATATGCAAAGGGAAAAGCTATCTGGGATGTATCGCCCTGATTTGTAAATCCAGAGCAGGATTTGGCCGTCTGCTGATAGATTTATTTTATTATTTTTTTTTGCAGGATTTCCAAACACGTTTGAAGGTTTGCAAATCTTCCTCCTGGCTGGGAATCGATGGAGGTTTAGAGCTGAAATTGGGCAGCTGACTGTATTGCTCACGGGCAGGAATCAGTTTCTAACTGCTCCGGAGGAGATTTACCGACCACCTCAGCACTTGACCGAGGCGAGGGGAAATTGTGCCACAAGCCCGGCTGGGCACGAAGCTCCGAGCTTGGGAGGCAACCCATATTGCAGCTCCTCTCCTCCGCAGGCACACCGTGCCCAGAACGGCTTGATTAACATTTGCAAAAGGCCTCGAGATCCCCGAAACAGTGCCGTGCTAATTGCACAGCCTCCTACCCTGCGCTGAAACCCCGCCGTGCGCCAGCCTCGTTTCCAGCTGGGGTTGCAAATTCCCCCGAACGCCCCGAGCCCCATGCAGGGGATGCTGGTCCCCAGGGGCTGGCAGGGTTTTCTGTGGGGCAGGGCACAGGCAGGGACTCAAAACAGCCCCACACCGAGCGGCTCGGAGGTTCCTTTGCTTCCCTGCTTGTTTGCTTTGCCATGGCCTGAGCGGAGCAGCCAAGGTTGGGTTTTTGCCTGGCTCCGTTCCTCTGCACGCAATTACATCAAAGCCCGTTGCGTCCTCCTGTACGATGAATTCCCCTTGCAAGTGGGAAAGCACCTCGTAAAGACAAATGTTTTAAGCCGTGAATCATTTAAAAAGCACACGCCACGATGCCGAAGGCGGAGTGGGAGAACAGCCGTGCGTGCCAGAGCTCCGGGCAGGGTGAGGATGTGGGGACTGGGATGTGGGACTGTGGGGTGGGATGCTCCAAATGAGCTCTTGGGTTTCCTTTCACAACACCCGAGTGGGTTCGGGGAAGGAGCATCCCTCCCTGAGCACCCTGGGCCCAGCATCAGCATCACCCCCGTGCAAAGCTGCCAAACCTCAATTTTGCCATTATTGCCATGTTTTTCCCTTGCGAGGCCAGAACGGGATCTCCGTGCCTCAGTCGCCTGCAACCACCTCGCTGATCTGCACATTTTTCTTACAGTTTTCCTGGATGCAGACAGGGCCGGGCTGGTGCTGCCCACAGCACCCACCAGCGTTTTGGAGAGGTCGCCTCCATCTCGGCCACGTGAATCGCTGCTCTCGGTCTGTGCTCCCTCCCTCCCCCTTCTTTCAGTCCCCAAAACCACAAAAAAAAAAAAAAAAAAAAAAAAAAAAAGCAGCAGCCATCCTCGCCCCTGGCACCCTTTCGACACTCAAGCCCTGTGAAAAAAAGGTGATTTAACTTCATTCAAATGGCACTGCATTTGGAAATTGGCTTAACCTAATGAGTTTTAATACGCATTATGTGCTAGGTCTTTTATGCCCAGCCTGCAAAATCCAGTTACGGTTTTCAATGTGCCTTGGTGAGCCAAGACACGCACCGGAGGGGACGAGCGCTCGGCAGTGGCCGCCTTTGCTGGTGCCTCTGCCCTCGTGAGACCGGCTGCATCCCGGGCAGCGAAGCATCCCCAGGGCCACCTCCACCCCTAGCCACGCTGCTCGCCCCGGGGGACGGGATTTGGGGTACAGGGGCCGGCCTCGATGCAGTGCTGCAGCAGCAGAGCGGCCCCAAGGTGCCGCCACAGGTGCCCACAGACCCCGGGCCCATCACCCCCCAGGGAGCCGCAGTGCTGGGGGTTTTCTCGCTTGTGCTTGGTGATCAGGAAGGGATCCTGCAGCCAGACCTTTGTGCTGAGGTTTAGGGACGATGATGAGATGACGACACCAGGTGACAAAGCCAGACCCCCCAGGAAAAACCTCAGACGGTGACCCAGGTGCCCCCTGCTAGCAGCACCACCAGGACCACCCCTCGTGGTGCATAGATCAGCCTAAATCCCACCAAGCTCACGGCCAGGTCCATGGGGTCACCGTGCAGGGCTGGCAGGTGTGTGTCCCCCCCAGAGGTGCCTCAGCCCCAAAACACCGCCCGTGGGTGCTGCCGGAGGGCCCCGCGTAGCTGGTCCCTGGTTAATCCCCGCCAGCATCCCCTGCGGGGGGCAGACAGTCCCAATTTGCCCGTGAAGCCCACGCTCTGCTCCTCCAGGTCTCTGCTGCGGGGCCTTTGCTCAGCCCTCGGTAATCTGGGATTATTCACATCGCTGGGGCAATTAAAAAAACCAGCTCCTCAAGCAGCAGACAATGCCTTCTGCAGCCTGCTCGAATTAATACAGCGAGAAAGATTAGCTCTTGCAGCCCTCGTTTCAAAGCCTCCACTCCCGAGGGGCTGAGTTATTTCTTTTTCTGCACACCCATCACTCTCACATCCCGCTGCATGGGGGCTGGAGGCACAGTTTGGGAAGAAATCTGCATTTTCCCTGAACGCTGCAGGCTCCGGGAGCCCGGCAGAGGGGACGGGGCTGGGAGCGGGTGGCAGGTCAGGGGACAGTGACTTGTCCCCGCGGGGTGGAGGCGTTGCACGGCTGCTGGCTCCCCCCAGCTCCCACCGCCGCTGCAGACCCCACATATTTCAGCTCGCCTTAGAAACCCCCTCATGGCAGAGCCACCATCTCTGCAGCCCACAGCGCTGGGGAGAACATCAAGGACAGAAACGGGAGGAAAAATCCCTCCTGCTGCTCTGCAACGCACCAGCAGCACAGCCCAGAACGGCAAAGCAGCAAGGCAGGAGGGAATATATTTAAAAATTAAGCGAACGCCAGCGTGCGGTGCCAAAATGTTGCACTGCATCTGGGGCTGCCTTCGTTCGGCTGCACTTGGCCAAATTATGCCGCGCTCTCTGCTCCTGTGCATATATCCAGCAGCTCCCGCTACACCGAGTTACTCCGTGGCTTCAATTCCTAGCCCCCTAGGTCCCCCCAAAATGCCCGGGACCATGATGGAGAGGGTCAGCCCCTGCTCCCCATGCTGCCTGGGCTGGGGTTAGAGTCTCTGCCTAGGGGGGGCTCTGCTAAGGACGAGGTTTTTGTTTCTGGGACAAGAAAAATGCTTTTTGGTGCTGGACACAAAAGGGCCAGCCCCGTGCCCACCACCTCTCCAGCAGCAGGGGTAACCCAGCACACCCTGCCCCAGGAGGTCACGGCATGGCAGGGTGCGAATGGGGGGGTCCAGGGGGGCACCCCAGGGCCGGACCCCATTACCGGAGCGTGCTCCCCAGCTCCAAATTGCTGAGAAACTTTATTTAATTCTGCTTTTCTGGGAGGCAGGGACGGGCGCCTGTAACCCTCAGCTCAAGGTAACCTTCACGCGCTTTCCAATCGCCTCCTGCTTTTCCATGCACGCACGTTTTTGGTTTCTTTTTTTTGTTGTTGTTATTTTTTTTTTCTAACTTTATATTAAAATATTCCAATAAGTTGCCAGCGCGGATGCCGGAGGAAGAAAACGAACAGGGGAGGCTGGTTGGAAAGGATCACCATCTGCCAGCTTCCCCTGCCGAGGACGCTTCTGCACAAAGTCTGGGGAGGAGGAGAGCATCTCCCCGCCTGCCCCCCGCGTCTTGGGGGGCCAGGAGCCCCTCGCCCCAGCAGCAGGACGCCCCCTGCGCAGGCGAGAAGCGCCCCCAGCTCCTGCAGAGCGCCTGGGGCCCGCGGGGACCCCCCCGAGCCCCCCACAACTTCCACGCACCCGCAGAGCGCATCTCCCCGGGGACCCCAGGAGGTCGCTGCGGGGGGGGGGGGGGGGGGGGTTCCCACCAGCACTGGGGGGGGGGGGGAGAGCACAGCGCCCCCCCCTCCCCGAGTTCATTTGTTGCGCTTTATGCTTTTTTGACGATTTTTTTTTTTTTTTTAAATTGGGGGGGGGGGGGGTTAACCCCTTCCTCCCAGCCCCGCAGCGCAAAATCCCGACCCCAAACCCCCGACCCCCCCAAACCCCGGACCCCCCAAACCTTCCCCCCCACACACACCTTTTCCTTCTCACCCCCCCCCAGCCCGCCCCTACCTGCTCGCAGCAGCCTCCCCGTCCGCTGCCGCCCCCCCTCCATGCGCTCGCCGCCCGCGGGGCCGGGGCGGGGGGGGGGGGGGGGGACGCCGGGCACCGGCTGCGGCTCGGCCCCCCGGGGCCACGCCATGCCCAGCGCCGGGCAGAGCTCGGGGCCGGGATGGAGGATGCGGGAGGGATGCGGGAGGGATGCGGGAGGGATGCGGCCCGGCGGCAGCCGCCGCGCTCTGCCCGCAGCCGCTCCCCGCCGCCGGGATTTTAACGGCGCTGCCCGGTTCCGCCGGGGCCCTGCCGCTTAACCCCTTCCCCTCCGCGCCCGGCCCCCCCCCCCCCCCCCCCCCCCCCCCGCGGCTCCCGGAGGAGCGGGGGGGGAGTGGCGAGAGGGGGGGGGTCCCCGTGGCTACGGGAGGCCCCGGCCGGGGGCGCCCCCCCCCCCCCCGGGTGGTGCCGAGGCTCCGAGCGCAGCGCTGCGCCCCCCAGGTTCCCCCCCACCCCCCCCCCTGCCGGGGTCAGCCACAGCTCTGGGGGTGGGGGGGGTGGGGGGGTGGAGGTATTTACTCTTTTACTGGGGGCCAGAGCAATAAAAAAATTAAAAATTAAAAAGAAAATAAAACAAAAATAAAAACAAAAGGATAAAATGATAAAATGGGAAAGTTCCCTTGAGCAGGAAGAATTCCGGGCGTCAGATACAAGAGGGGATTTTTGCCCCCGCTTCTCTCAGCAACTTCCAGCCCTGCCGGTGCAGGGGAGTTTTTGGGGGGCAGGGGAGTTTTTGGGGTGCAGGCAGCTGGAAGCCCCGGGGGCTGCCTCCAGCCCCCGCTGCTCCAACCCCCCCCCCCCCCCCCCCCCCCCCCAGGCACCCCTCGGAGCCAGGACGAGACGAAAGAAGGATCCGGAGCACGTACCTGTGCCTCAGCGCCGCTCGGGCAGGGACCCTCGGCGACACGGCCCCTTCTTCTGCAAAGTGCCTTTGTCTCGCGCAGGGGTACGGGGGCCGAGGAGGGGATTCGTCCCGCTGGTGGACCCCACGCGAGGGGCTCGGGGCGCGCAGGGCACCCCACGAGGTCTCCGAGCCGGCGGCGTGGAGGCCTCGAGCTCCAGGCGAGCGGCAGCGGGGAGAGGGCCGGATCCTGGCAACGTCCCCGCGGAGGGAAACTGCGGCCTCAGCTCCCTCCTTGCTGCCTGCGGGAGCATCCATGTGCGAGGGAGCATCCGAAGCTGCCCCAGGCAGGCGCAGGCAGGGACGGCGGCGGCGTTTCCATAGGAAACCAGCCTGGCGAGCGCTGCCTCGGCTCCACGCAGCGGGCTGCGGAGCTGCGCTCGCTATTTTTATCTCCCCAGCACCCGGGCTGCGCGCTCTGCCCTTGCAAACACCCCGCCAGCGCTGCCTCCCTCCCTGCAGCCAAGGCTGGGGGCTCAGGGGGGAGCCGCGCCCCCCGTCCCGTGGGGCCAGCACCCCGCTCTGGCGTGGTGTAAAGCCCGGGGCGCCATCCCACAGCTCCTGTCTTCAATTCCAGCTCTCCCGCTGGGATGCACGGTGCGTGCCCTGCATGGCTCGGTCCCGCGTGGGGCTGCGGTGAGGGAAGTGGCTGGAGAAGTGCAACCCTGTGGGGTTCTGCAGCATGCGCAGGGCGGCCAAACGAGAATTTGGTCGGGCCCGGCAGGCGAGCCGAGCGCAGCCGTGTCGGCGGGCGTGTGGGAAAGCTCAGAGGCCGCGGTTTAAAATAGCACTCGCAAAAAAATAGCTCTCAAAGGCTTTCGTTTTTCTTTTTATTTTATTTTATTTTTTTTTCTGGGCCTGCACCGAGAGCCACCGGGGATGCTGGGCTGGGGAGGCCAGGCTGAAACACGGAGTTTCCCCAAGGATATAAACCAAGCGACTCCAGATATAAATGAAGTGACTCCAGATATAAACGAAGTGACTCCAGATCACGCTCTGGGTCTCCGAGCTGCTCCTGGTGAGGCTTGGCCCCATTCCGCAGGTGTTTAAGGGCTTTTTCCACCCCTAGGCTATTGCCAGGGGATGTCTGACCTTGCCCTGAAGTGTCCCCAAGTACCGATGTCACCAAATATCCCCTGACGTAGGGTTTGCAGCCAAAAGGGACCGCTGAGGTATCTACAAACAGCCTTATCAAGGGGAGCAGAGCTCACAGCTTCCATTGCGTGAACACAGGGACGGGGGGGCACCTGAGCAGGGCCACCAGGGTCCCCGCCCAGCGGGGGACACCGCAGCAGGGTGTCCCCTCCCCGCCACGGCCACGGGCTGCAGCGCTGACCGGTGGCCCTGCTCAGAAGCTCTTGGGGGGGGGGGGAGGGCCCCTCAGTGGGGAAAAAAAAGAGGATGTGGTGCATTATAATAGTGAAAAAGGCTGCGTAAAATCTCATTTTGAGGATTATGAAGTGCCAGCACACAAAAAAAAATAAAAATAAAAAGCTGTAAACAGGATGTCTGAAAAGATCTTAAGCGTAAAGGTCAGAATCTACAATTTAAATGGCTCGCTCGTTGCCTTCTTGCTCTGTGCCTCTAATGAGCCGGGATATAGAAAAACAAGTTTGGTTTTGAAGCCGCCACCACGTTCAGGCCTTTTGTGTTTCGAAATGTCAGTGTTTTGAGCGGCAAATGCTTCCCCCTTGGCACAGCAGAAGCACAGAGGGGCCGGGGATGCCCAAACCCAAGGCTGCTGGGGCTGGAGCAGGGCAGGGGGGGCTCTGTCTTCCTCCTGAGGATGAGTCCGGAGCCTCCAGCGATGCCTTAACGGGGTCACAGAGGTGGTGGCGACCCGTATGAGTCACCCGCTCCTTACATCCTTGCTAAGGACGAGTGCACCAGGGAGTAGGAAATGTCCCCAAAATCACCGCTGTCCCCGAGGTGTCCCTGCCAGACGCCGGGGGGAGCGGAGCCACGTTATCGGGGAGCAGCTGATGAAAAGTCAACATCCAGCAGATCTCGAGCTCCCGGTGCCTGTCCCCGCTCCGGCCAACCTGAGCGATGGGGGCCAGAAAAAAAACAGAGCCTGGAAAAACCAGGCGCCGCGAACTAATGAGCTTCTGCTGGCTGTGCAGATGCCCGTCCTCCTCTTCTTCTTCTCCATTCCCATTTTGCATCATTACGACTTTGGCAGGAGCAAGCCGAAGGAGCTGAACTTGGGGGGGGGGGGTGGGCATGCCAAAATTTGGGGGAAATTTGGGGGTTCTGCTAGAGGTGGGCACGAGCTGAGCACCCCAAGCCCTGCATCCTGCAGCTGAGGCTCCCCAGGGACCGTCCCCAGCACCAGCATCTCCCGGCCCCCTGGGAAGCAGCCCCCCCCGGGACCCATGAGCATCTCTCCCGGAGACTGCATCTTCCGGGAGCTGTCCCCACGGGCTCGCACCTCTCGTGCCCTGCTTTTTCTTAATTAACTCATCAGGATGCCAGTGATGGGGATGTGAGTCTCCCGGGAGTGATGGGATCTCCTGTCCTTCGCAGTGCGGCAGCATGGGCTGCCCACGAGCACAAGAAGTGCCCCCTGGCCATGAACTGGGGGGAAATTTGGGGAAGAAGAAGGAAAAAAAAAGGAAGAGGGATGTTGTAAGGGCGAGACAGCCTTCCACACAGGCACGCGGCGTGGCCAGGGCGAACGCGGCCTCCCATATGTTGGCCTTTTTTTGTGATTATTTGGAGTGGGGGGAATAAAAAAAATAATTAAGTAAGAGGCAACGATGTGGATTAGAGCTGGAAGCAAGACGATTAAGAGATTGAAGGGAAAAGGAGTGCAGAGAAGGCAGAGCGAGGGGCTGGCTCCCCTTTCAGCCATCCTGCCTTAGGGAAAAGGGAAGAAGAAAAGATTTTGATAAGCTCCTTAAAAAATTCATGAGGTTTCCGTTTCTCTGTTTATTTATTTGCTCCCCAGGATAAACTCCTGAAACACAACATCTCATTTGTCGGTGGGTCCTGGGGGAGCAGGGCATAAATCAGCCTGCCCTACAAACGCATCACAAGGAGCCGCCGCTCCACCGGGGTGGGCCAGCAGGAGGGGACAGCTGGGGATGAGGGGACAGGGGAGAGCTCGGGACACCAGGGGACGGACGGGGTCAAGGGGACGGATGGGGTCATGCCAGAGGGTGGGCAGCAGCTCCACATCTGCAACCGTTTCATATCTGCCTGGAGCCGGCCGTGCCCTGGGACCTGGGGTGTGTCAGGATCGGTGGGGCTGCCCCCAGCCCTGCGGTGATTTTGGGCCCAGAGTTTAAAGGTTTGGGGCCGGTGCAGGCGAAAATCCTTCTGGGGTGTCCTGAGGCTCTGTGAGCATCGCGGGGACCTCGAGAGCAGCCTCTGCCCTTCTCCTTGCTGCAACCCACCGCAGCAGGTCCACCCGATAAACTTCAAAACAAGATTAATTCCGTATTTCTTCCACTAATTGCTGGGTCTGGATTTGTATTTAATGCCCTGAGCACCGCGGGCACGAGTGGTGCATGAAGGCTCCCAGCGAGCAGTTTCTCCACGGTGAGGCAATAAATCAGGGCGCTGCATGTCCCGGGCACAGGCTACGTGTGATCAAACCCCCGTGGGACAGTGATGGATGGGGGAAGGTCCCCGCGGGGGGGACAGCCGAGGTGCTGCCCCCTGCCCCACGGCAGCACCCAGCCCGGCTTGGGCACAGGGCAACTCCGCGAGCAGTAACTCATGGATGGGGCGGGTGTACAGCAGGGCTGGGAGGCTGCTCGCACTGCTGGTGACCCTTTTGTTCTTCCCAAAGCAGTGGGGCTCAGCTGGAGGCCGTGGGTGCTCCCGGGCATCACCGTGGGCACAACTTGGTCCTGCCCCGCTGGACAAGACCCGCACGGGGTCCCACGTCCTTTCCCCATCCCTTCCTCGGTGGTTAGGAAGAACGGAGAAAACATCTGCACGTGCACACATCCCGGTGCTTGAGTGGAGGAGCAGATCTGGAGGCTAAATTGCTGAACGTGGCTTTGCTGCGGGATTTCAGCACCTTCATTCAGTGCTCGATGCTGCGCGAGCTGCCTGCTGCCAGGCGCTGCGGCACCAAAGCTCCTTGCCCTCCCTGAGCCCCGTTTGCACCAAAGATGCACAAAGCCTCCATGAAAGCCTCCAGAAATCCCCATCTTCACCCTGTTTCACCATCCTCTGCAGCGGGCAGAGGGTGGCTTAGAGCATGAGGGCCAAACGCCCTCTGTGAGGGGAAATGGGTCCGTGCAGGAGCAATCCCAGCCCTGTCCAGAGCACGGGATGAAGCCTTGGAGAAAAGGGGCTGTGGGGTACAGCTCGTGGGTGATGTGACCATCCCAGACCTTGTCCTTGTGTGTGTCGGGCCATGGCTTCCCTGCAGGGCAAAATTTCCTCTTCTGGCTCCTTGCAAAAGAAACAAGCCTGGCCCGTGCTGTCCTGGGCCATTCCCCTTACCTCAAAGGCAGGCACATCATCATTATTATTAATTATTATTATTTTTATATTATTATTATTATTATTAGGCACTTGGCTGGGAGCTGTGGCCCTGAAGCAGCGCTCGACAACGGTTGTCCTCCTCCAAATGACGCCAGGGAGACTTCTGCAGCTAATTCCTGTTAATGTTAATGCATTGCAGGGAGAATAAAGTCCATAAAGTCTGGGTCTGCTTGTTCCTGTATTAAAGGAATGACTGTTTCAGCCATTCCCTGGTGTGAGAAAGGCCGGCAGTACATTGCAAATTAACTGCCAGGAAAATTCCACTTGGTAAAAACATGAAGGAGCTGCTTTTCGGCAGGAATTGCAAAAGCAGCTCCTGGATGACGGCAGCTTCAGCCCCGAGCTTCCCTCCTTCTGACGGAGCCACGAGCCGCCTTGCTGGTGCCGTCCTGTTCCCAAAGCAGTGATGCCCCGGGGCGCTCTGCTGCAAACTACTTGGATCTGCATGAGTCCTGGTCCTGGTCCTGGTCCTGGTCCTGGTCCTGGTCCTGGTCCTGGTCCTGATTCTGGTTCTGGTCCCGTTCCTAGTCCTGGTTCTGGTCCCATTCCTGGTCCTGGTTCTGGTCCTGGTCCGAGTTCTGTTCTGGTCCTGATCCTCGTCCAGGTTCTGTTCTGGTCCTGGTCCTGGTTCTGGTCTTGGTCCTAGTCCTGGTCCTGGTCCTGGTCCCAGTACCGTTCCTAGTCCTGGTTCTGGTCCTGGTCCTGGACCTGGTGCTGGTCCTGATCCTGGCACAGCACCACGGCCCCACGAGGCTCACCGGCGGAGCTGGGCAGCACCTGCAGGCGCACTCAGGACAGCGAGTGCCTCACCCGCGGGTTTTCTCTAGGTGCTGACAGCCGTATTTCTGTGTCCTGGACAAGCTGGAGCTTCCCCCCGCCGCATAATCTGCTGGTGTTATTTCTCTCCGCCGTTCACGTTTCCTCGTTTGTGCGTTACAGATGAGCCGCGAGCACGCTGTCATCTGGACCGGTTTCTCCCCTCCAGTAAGAGGGAATTAATCAGCAGTTTAATAAAAAAAAAAAAAAAAAGGGGGGGGGGGGGCGGGGAGAGGAAGGGAGGGGGTGTTTTGTATCCCTGGCTTCCCACGGGTGGAAAGAGAGCTCGTGGGGAAGGAAGGAGAGACCTGGATGGAAACGCGTTCGCGGGGAGCCCTCGTCCAGGTGGTCCCCGGGGAGTCCCCAGCCCCTGGGATGAGCTGGCCCCGGCGAAGCTGCTGCCAGCCCCCAGCCGCCTGGCCCCAGAGATTATTGCGGCTCTCGAGCAGACACGTGTGTGGCTGTGTCCTACTTTTTGTGAGCAGAACCCAGCACAAAGGAGCCACGATCCGGGTGAGCGCAGACCCAGCAGCTCAGCGCTCCCGGTGGTACGGGCTGGGAAGCAGTGCCAGGGGCACAGCCTGGGGGCTGGCACGTCACCAGGAGGAATGGGAGAGGACGTCTCTGTCAGCCCCACTCTGCCCCAGTAGAAAAGCTTCTCCAGCCCCGTTTGTAGCCGTCTGGCGCAGCCATTTCGTCTCCTTCGGGGCCAGCAGCTGATCTGCCTACCAGCCCTCGGGAGGAGGCACCTGGCAGAGTCCCTGTCCCCTCCCTGTCCTCAGCCCTGCTCCTCTGCCTGACCTTGTCCCCATTCCCATTCTCAATACTTTTGCTGTCCTTGTCCCATCCCCATCCCATTCCCATCTCGTCCCCATCCCTATTCGTCATCCCATCCCCACCCCTATCCCATCCCCATCCCTATCCCATCCCCATCCCTATCCCATTCCCATTCCCACCCCTATCCCATCCCCATCCCCACCCCTGTCCCATCCCCACCCCTGTCCCATCCCCATCCCTACCCCATTCCCATTCCCATTCCCACCCCCACCCCTATCCCCTCCCCATCCCTATCCCATTCCGTCCCCACCCCTGTCCCATCCCCACCCCTATCCCCTCCCCATCCCTATCCCATTCCATCCCCACCCCTGTCCCATCCCCACCCCTATCCCCTCCCCATCCCTATCCCATTCCCGTCTCCATCCCATCCCCATCCCACAGAGCGATGGGAGCCCCCACAGCAGAAGTCACCTTGCTGCCTCGGGCAGCTCATTCCTGTCAAAAGGAAGGCGTTAATCTCACCCTCATTACTAATTGCTAATTAAAAGCCCCAAATCTCTGGGAGCAGAGGCAGGTCCCAGCCCTCCCCGGGGAAGGCACGGCGCTCTCCTTTTGGCACGTCTCACCGCGATCGCCCGCCCTGGCTGGAAACATCTCCCGGTCTCACCGCAAGCTCACCGCAGCGGCCAAACGCGGGGGCCCAAATTGAAAGAATCAATTAAAGCCATTTAATCACTGCTCGGAGCCAAAAGGGAGCCGGAGGAGCAGTGGGGCTCTCCCCCGTGCCCCCGCTCAGCCCAGAGGTGGATTTCCTGCCCGCGCTCCATTATCACCCATCAATATCGCCGTGATTGCCTAATGGGCTAAAACTGTAGCTCTGATGTCCCAGATCTGCGTGGTGCGGTGCAGCTAATTGGTACAGGACCCATCCGGGGGCTTAATGAAAACGTGAGTCCCGGCACATTAATCAAACAATTATTTCCTAGCCACAAGACAGGCGGTGTTAAATCTAATTAAGAAATAAACAAAGTAAGTCAGTGAACAGAAAACATTTGCTAATCGTATAGATAGGCTGCACCAAAGAAATATCAGGCAATAATTTATTAAAGAGCCCCAAACCTGCTCCTCGCACTGCAGTTCTTAATAACCCGGCGCTCCGGCTTCCAGGAAGCACCAGCTCGGTTTTATTAAAGCATTTGTTCTGCTTTAAGGTCTGCTGGGCACCGGAGAACAAAAAATATATTACTCTGCACGATGAATAACTGCATCAATTTAAAATAATAGGGCTGGGGACCGAACACGTGTGTGTGGGTGACACCTAACGTTGGGACCGACGCATTTGGGGCTTCATTATCAGAGGTTAGCGCCTTTCCGGCTCAAAAGTTAATTCCGATTCAGACATAAAAGTTGCAAAAAGACATAAACACGGCTGCCGCCGGCATTTCTCTTCCCTCAGCATTTTCAGAGCTCCTTGTCCAAACCTGCTGGGCTGGCACAATTCCTGTACGTGCGCGGCCGTCCTTCTCCCCAGCCTCATTTCTGCTTCACCCGGCGAAGGAAGCTCTCCGAATTCCTCGCGGCACCGCCGAGCCTCCGGCAGCCTCGCGAGCCCGCAGGGAGGCTGCAGCACTGGCGGGGAGGTGAGAAGCGAGCTGAGGGCGTTTGCATCCTGCTGGAACAGCCCTGGTGGTAATTAGAGCGAGACATCGTTAGGGATGGGGAGCAGGCAGCGGGGTCACCCTGGGGATGCGGGAATATGATGGCCAAGAGGATTCCAAGATGATGCCAGGATGATGCCAAGGTGCTGCCTCTGCCCGGGTCCCCGTTAGGGGAGCAGGGGCTCTGGGAGGTGGAAAACACACCCCAGGGACACCCCAAAATGCCCAGGGGGGTCCCCTTGAGCAGAGCATCCTTTGTGCTTGGGTTCCACTCGTGGGTCCCGACCTCCCTTTTCTCATGTGTTTTCCATTAAGCCCGTGTTCCCCGCAGCCCGGCTAAGCAGTTTATCAAAAGCCTCCACCGTTAGGTTAATGAGTCTCCGTAAATTATTTCCTACGCAGGCCGGTTAATCCAGGAAAGGGAGCGCAACCCGCCAGCTGCTGCAGGGGCTCGGTGGCGGGGCGGCGGGCAGCGTGCGGTGCCCATCGGGGACACAGGGACACGGGGACCCGGGACCCCGCGGAAAGAAACCCTCAAGGACCAGGAAGGATTTCTGTCTCCTCCCATCCCAGCCTGTTATTCATGAGTCTGCCACCCCTGGAGCTTCGGTGCTGAATGGGGGAGCACCGTGAAATGGGGGGGCACGAAGCAGCTCCAGAAGCAGACCTGCGATGCCACGAGCGTCCCCCCTGCGGGGATGTCCCCAGCTGCCCCTTGTCCCAGCAAAAAGGGACACAAAGCCACCGCCCAGCAGGCAGCACAGGTACACGGGGATGCTGCAGGGAGCACCCAGCCTGTCCCCAGTCCTCCTCCAGCCTCGCGGGGACATCTTGGACTGCGGTGACAGGCGCCTGGGGACCTGCCAGCCCTCGGGGTACTCCCAAAAACCTCCTCGTGTCCCCCCACCACCTCCTGGCGGGCAGCGAGGAGCGGATTTGCTGTGCCAGCACTGCATCCCGGACCAGGCGAGTTGCAGGCATAGGTTGGGGAGGGGGGGGGGGGAATAATTCAATTTTTGGCTTTCTGGGTGCAAACTGCGGCTGGCTGCTGCTGCTCTGCAGCTCCCGCCTCGTTGGCATTCTCCAACGGTGCCGCGTGCTCGGCGGGCCCGGAGCCGCTGCAGAGAGCTGAATTATTCAGCTGCAGCACGGCCCCTTCGCTGATGGAGCCAGAGAGCGTGGCCGGACGCAGCCGAGGTTTTTTTGGAGCTCCCAGAGCCATGCCCTGAGCCCAGCTGTAACAGATCCAGGGCAGCAGCTGCACCTCACCCCGATAAGCATCTGCCTAGCAAATAATAATTAAAAGCTGGGGAAAAAAAAAAAAAAAAAAGACAAGAGCTACAGTAAAAATGCCCTTTTCCGCGCTGATGCACTCCCCTGGTGCTGACGCGCGCCTTCCCACTCTAGCTGGTGTCACAAACTCCCTGGCGTTTGGTTTTTAGGTCACTGCGTTCCCAGGCGGGCGAGGACTGACCTCTCCACGGGCTGCAGCAGAGCTCTGGGTTTGCACCGCGCCGCTGGTCTCCTCCCTTGTGTCCAGAACTGCCCTGGAGCAGCAAGCGGCCAGCAACCAAACCCACACGGAAAGAGCCCGACCTCCCCCCGGCAGCGAGGGCCTGCAGAGAAGGACAGAGCTGGGACATCGCCAGTGGCAGCCCGGAGGTCAAGGTGGCCTTGGTGGCATCTCAGCATGTACCGCATCACCACCCCGGTGCTGCTAGCAGCTGTGCCAGCCATCCACCGGGATTTATTGGGATGCTGCCGTGATGGATGGCACAGAAGGCTTGGAAATCAATCGAGACGAGTGTCTGCCAGGGCCCAGCAGTGGGGACTGTCAGCCAAGGCTGCTCCAAACCCACCGGTGACACCAGGGAAACTCCTCACTGCCACCGTGTCACCCCCCAGCCCCTCCAAACTGCAACAGCCTAAAAAAAAGCTCAGTGGGGAGCAGCAAGCGGAGGGCCGGCCGGCTTCTGATTTATGCTGCGATGTTTTCTGAGCAAGCAAAATAAAACCACCGTGAATTGGAGATCTCGGGGGCAAAAAAAAAAAAAAAAAAAAAGATGGGGTGGACGGAGGGAGCTGCACTGCCAGTGTCACCGGCAGTGAGGTGCAAGGGCTGTCAGGGCACAGGGGCTGCTCTGCCGGGTGCCTGGGGGCACAGGGGATGCTTTAGGGACCATTTTGCTTCGGGCATGCTGGGTACACAGGATGGGCATGTGGCTGGTGGCCGTGGTGACCTGCTGGCCTTCTCCCTGCAACCTGACGACTAACAGAGCCCCGTGCCGGCAGTGCTCGAGCCGTGTCCTTCTTGCTCCTTTTGCCCCGTGCAGGATGCTGCCAGCCCCATCTAACGAGGGCACAGGATCTCACAGCACTGGCTCACCCTGAGGCTGCAGGACAGGGGCACAGGGGGACACGGGGTGGCCGATGCCGTCCCCTGCGGCGTCCCCTCGAGCACCTCCCCGCGCTGCCGGCAGCGCCGCCAGCCAATTATGCAGATCGCCAGGGCAAAAGCGCCTTCCCCGGGTCATTTTTCAAACGATTAAATATAAAAAGGCCCAGGCGCAGCTCGTATTTCAGTGTTAATGTTGCTGCCAAATATTATCACGTCGACACCGGCTGTAAAACGGAAGCAATCAATAACCCCGGGGACCGTGCAGCGGCCAGCCGGGGCAGCCTGCTCCCCATCCAGCCACCTTCCTCTGGGTTTGGGACCTCCTCGTAGGCTGCTCTTGTCCCTTTTGCTTTGCTTTTCCTTTGGCACGGGGTTCCTGCACTTTTCTTCGTTCGTCTCCTTCCCACCGGGAGCGACACCCAGCGTGCCTGCGGGCCAGCAAATTCCAAATTCATGGCAGCCAAATGAAGAGAAGACACCACCGCGTTTTTTGGGGCCAGGCTGTGCTGCCGTGGCCGGCAGGGAAGGAATTTCCCAAATCAGCGATCCGGGCGAGCTGGGCGCTCAGGACCGTGCCACCCCCCCGCTGCCAGCTCTCCCTGCCCTGAACAAACTCCAACTCTTTGTCCGCCCGTTGCATAAGAAAACTGAGCTCATGTCTCCCTTTGAATGAATTATTCACACTTGGCTCCGTACGCACTAATATTTAAAAGCCGCTGCTGTGGGAAAAGTTGTTCCTTTTTTTTCCAGACGTTGTTCCAGACGGTTCGGCTCGGACCATTCACCGAGGAACAATCTGGCACGCTCGTATTGTTGTTCCCTTTCTCCTAGCAGCACGGACAGATGGGCAGAAGCGGAGAGGGGCGAGGAAGGGACCAGACCTCCTTGTCCCCAGCGCGCACCCGAGCGAGCGGCCCCGTGCAAGGAGCACGTCCCGCACACCGCCACCTCCAGCAGCACACGAGCGTCACTTGGCTTTGTCCTGAGGGTCTTGTCTCTTGTCCTGGTGGGTGGTAAGGACGTGCCCTGTGGGGATAACAGATACAGATCCGCAGGTCAGGTGGGAAGAGCTTCCTCAGCCTCCAGGACAGCCCTAAACCAGCGTGGGTCCCAGCCTTGTCACGCAGCACGGGGCAGGAGCAAAGCCCCCAGGCCCTGGAAACGATTCATGTCCATCTGCTGGCCAAGCCTGGAGCAAAATCCTGGCCTTTGGGAGTGCAGCAAGGCCGAGGCTCTGCCTGTGCCAACGCCTCCTTGAAGGGGTCCCTCTGGTCCCCGTCCCAGATGGAGGTGACCCCTCCTGGGCCGTGTCCCCGTGCCCAGCGGGCGGCTTTGCTGCAGCACCACAGCACAACGCCCCCCCGACCCGATCTATTGGGGTGGCAGAGCTCCACAGCAGGGTGCTGGGGTGGTGGACGGCACCTTTTTAAATGAGCACGAGCCCTGGGGGGGCAGGTGGCAGCACCAGTGTCCCCCATGCCCCCGGCACTGCGTGCTCCAGGTGGGATCCTGCCCCAGGGGTCCCGGCTGCCCCCCAGGGCAAGCAGCATTCGTGTGGCACCTCTGAACCTTCTGGATTTAACAGGGACACGCTCCTTGTTAGCCTGCTGGACAAACCACCCCGAAGCGATTCACGGAGGCTGTGGAGAGCTTTTCTGCAGCAATCAGGGTTTCCATGGCAGGGCTCTTATCAGGTAGATAACAATCGGCTATTCAGCCCTGCCTGGCTAGCCTTTAATTAATCATGCTGACCCTGGTCCCAGGGACAAAGCCAAGCGACAGAGACACCCCTGAATTTCTTAGGCTCTCAACTCCAGCCCACCCTGCCTATAAACCCCAGAGCTTCACCTCCGTGGCAGTTCCCTTTGACCCAGCAACAATCCCTTCTTTCAGCTTTTCATCAGCCGGAGCTTTTCTTCTTCTCCGGGTTTGGTGTCATCTAGACGACGAGCCTTGTTTTTTTTTTTTTTTTTTTTTTTGCTTTGACAGTTTCTGGAAGGATTTATCACAGCACTGCCAGCAGTAAGGAGACTCTAGTTATCTCCACATCCCTGACGGAGCCAGAGAACCCGCTCAGCTCCAGTTTCCAACCTGCCCCAGGTGCCACATCCTGCTCCGTGCATCGCCGCGCTCCCTCCAGAGACGTCTGACCGACCCCAGTTGCTCTCATTCATCTCCCAATATCCCCAAAAAGCATCTGAAAGGCCCCCCCTGTGCGCTGCCGGCCCCTTGGGCTGAGCACACACAGCAGCTCTGCGTGTGCCCCCATAGCAGTGGTGTCCCAACACAGCCCCCATGAAGTCCCGCTGATGCTCAGCTCCCGTCACCCCTCCTGCGAGGCCCACCATCCATAAAAAGCTGCTCTCAGCTAACATTAACTCCACCGGGACCACACAAAGGTGCAATTTTCCACCTCTGACTCAGCACAGCCACAAGTTCCTCTTGTGGCCTCAGTTTTAGCCTTACAAAGGTTTCCCTGTCAGAATTTTCCCTTATCCGCTCGCTTGGCTCCTGCCAAGCCTGCCCCACCTGCAGCTGGCTGCTGCCCCCCGAACCTGGCTCGAGCTTGGAGAGCCTTTTAGTCTGGGCTGGAATCGAACCCAAACCCGAACCCAGATGGCTGTGGTGCAGGTGGCACCGCGGCGAGGACCAGCTCGCCCAAGCCCTTGTCCTGCGAGCAGGCAGAGCTGCTGAGCCCAGGGCTGATGCTGTCCAGGACCCACGTAGCGAGGAAGACCAGACCTGCACGCATGTTCCTAATTAAATGCCACTTTTGCCCAGCAATCTGGTGACGTGGGCATCACCAGCCCACCCTGGGGGAGGACCAGCCCCCCAAATCCCCACCCCACCCCCGGCTGGCAGAAACACAGCGGGGCTTAGCACATTTGTTAGCTGTAAGCCGCAGACAGGTACACGTTGTGGGGCCTCTGTCTGTACAAGAAAATCAGCATTACGCCCAGTTAATATTCAAACTGTGATTAATCAAAGGACTCCTCTCCCTGCTCCCATTGTGCTTGCTGCTCGCCTGTACATCCTTTACTTTTGTTTAAGTGCAAGCAGAGTCAATTGGAACTGGGGATTTATGGTGGCTGCCAAACACTCCGCTCTCCGATGGCAATAAGTTATATTCCCATTACGCAGTATGCAATAAAAAGGGGATGATATTTATTCTCGGGATTTTTGTTTTCCCAAGAAAGTCCCCAGAACTCACACAGCTGCTAAATTGTGTCCCCGTATTTTGCAGGTGCTGCCACTTCCCACCCAGCACCTTCCCCAGCCTCTCCTGCTCGGGGCCAGCACCACCCCAGGGAACAAGAGCAGAAGAAACCATCAGCACTGAGCCATATGCAAGGACCCGCAGGGCTCAACCCATCATTGAGCACATGGGTAATGGAGTTAGATTTAAGAGAATAAAATGCTGATGGGCTGTGGAGGTGCAGAGTTCCTCCTTCAGGCTTTCTGCTCTCTCCGAGCCCCTGGCAGATTTCTCCAACCCCAAAGCCACTCATCAATGGCCCTGCATTGGGCCAGCAGCCCAGGGGAGGTGCTAGCCACAGCTCTGTGTATCCGAGTGAAAGAGCAGCGGTTTATTTTTAGGCTCAGCACCGATGGCATGAAAGCCATTGATCCTAGCTCATAATTACATCGTTATCTCTGCCCTACGAGATAAAGAGATTTCTAGCTGCGGGATTTTGAAAAGCTGGGCTTGAAAGTGGGTAGAAAAGGGATTTATTTATTGTAGCTTCTCTATTTTTAAGTGGAGTATTACATAGTAAAAGTTTGCTTTTATTTCTTTTCTTTTTTTTTTTTCTTGTTCCTGGGAAGAAGGAAATCCTGTCCACGGGAAGGCTGGGGACGGGGGTGAGACACGACCGGCCCTGGGAGGATCACAGCCCCGTGTGCTGAAGGGAGGGAGCTGGGATGCCCAGGAATCACCCTGCAGCAAGCAGGGACCCTCAGGACCTCTCTGCACAAATCCCAGGGGAGCCGTGGGGGTGCCCTTAGCTCTGCGTGGCTCCCACCACCTCGTCCTTGCTTGCTGCTCGTGACCCCCCCGAGAAAATAATGCAGGGCACACACCGTTGCTCCAGCAGAAGGGCAAGAGCCCGGTTTGGTCTCCAAGACCAGCCAGGGATCCTCTTCCACGCCAAGTGCTTAGTGCGCCTGCTGTCACCCCTGCTTTACTGCCCTCTCAATGAGGAGCAAATCGGTATTGATTTCGGAACAACTAGAGCTGTAAATTACTGGTCATGACTGGCTCGGCCAGTACGGAGATGAGAATCTATCGATCGCACCGAGTGTCTGAATCTAATTAGCACGCAAGGAAGGTCGTTGGAGCAGCAGAACCATTCAGACGTCCTGCGATGTAATTAAAACGGCCAAGCTACCTACAAAAGCAGGACATGCAAATAATGGTCCCGAGCGAGCACGATTTGCAATCCAAGGGCTTCCTTTTCAGAGAGGCTGAGAAGAAAATGGGAGCAGAAATACCAACTGGGGGGACAAAGAACCCTCTTTTACCCCCTAGATGTGTCTCCCTCTGTTTTGAAGCCCTTCCCGTTCAGGACTTCACAGCTGGTGGGGGATCACAGGCAGGATCCCAGTGCCAGGGCGCGGGGACCCTCGCTGGGTGCCCACCAGGGGGGACATGGGGTGGCCAAGGCACGGCTGCGATGCACAGAGTGCGAGCACGGGGAGGAGAAAGCACAAAGTTCTCGAGCTGGAAAACCGAAGATAGAAAAAGGAAGCTACGAGCTACGGCCCCCAAAAGGGGCTGGTAGACATCTCCAGGAACTGGTTTTCGGACGACAAAGGGCTGCCTGTTTCCTGCCGCTGGAGGTTTGGAAGAGAACAAGCAAGAGAAAAAGGGGAACTCTGCGGGCCCCGCTGCACAGTGGTCACGGGGATGGAGCTTTGCTCTTTGTCCTGCCACAGCCACACGCTGACAGCCTCGGGGTTGCTGGAAAATAACCCGCTTCCAGCTTTTTGGGCAGCTGGACGGCTCCGTGCTCCCCGTCTCACAAAGACAGGGCAGCACCTTCTGCAGCTCACCGGGAGCTAATGCCATTTTTCCCCTTTTCCTCAGAGTTTGCCCCCAAAGAGGGGAGAACCTCAGACAGTTTTCCTGCCAGCGTGCATGAGACCACGAAGACCCCCAGGGCAGTGGGAGAGCTCGGGGTCCTCATTAGGAGCTGCTCATGCAGCCAGCTCCACAAGGCAATGTTAAATAAAAAACACATAATATAAATATAAATGTAAACGTAAATGTAAATGTAAATATAAATATAAATATAAATAATAGAAATATTTGCCTTTCTGCTCCCTGCTGCTGGCTTTTAGACAGAAACTAAAAGGGGAAGGGGGCACTACCAGGGCAAGCATCCCCGTGCCGTGCCGTGCCGTGCATGGAGCAGCAGTGACACCTGCTGCTGGCTCTGGGCATCGCCACCAGCGCCCGGTTCCGTCCCCCCGAGCCCTTTTTGGGTGCACGGAGGAGCTGGGTGCCCCCCATGGGGACCACCCCACGTCCCCCTGCCAAGGGCTGGGGCATGGCCCCCGCAGAGGGCCCCGGCGCGCCGCCACCCCACAGGCTGCCACCGCACCGGTGTGCCCACCCCTGGGCCCTGCGTGGTTTGGGCTGCTGGAAACTGAGCCTAAAAAAGCCAAAAAAATAGAAAAAAAAAAAAAAAGAAAAATTGCTGGGGTAGCACAGCAGGCAGAGGGTGGGTGCCGCTCACGGGCAGCACCCATGGCACCAGCACCCACCGAGGCACGGGGAGAGCCCACGGGTGTCTCAACCTCACGCCATGGAGCAATGCCCACCGGTCACCCCGGCTTTTAACCCACTCTCACCAAACCCCACAGCAGCCCCACTGCACTCTTGGGGTACCAGAAGGCAAAGCCAAGCTGTGAAATGCTGTGAGCCCCCCGCCCTGCTGTACTGCTCCTCACCCAGCATAACCCAACGCCACCTCCTGACCCCCCCCGACCACCCCAGCCAGGTCCCGAACCATGGTTCGTATTCCCACGGGGAGCTAAAAGAAGCCAAGAAACTTTGCTTTTTTTCTTTTCCAATAGTCTCACTTTATTAGATACCACATCAAGAGAGGATGTTGTGCTGCATGCAGCGGAAGACTGGAGTATTTCTAGTTCCTGTGTAACATTTTTCTCTTTTTGTTAATATTTGTAAACTGATATTTTGCTGTAAAATCACTGCATGCGAGTTGGAATGCAAACAGCAGTAGAAGAGGCTTTTTTTTTTTTTTCTTTAAACATACCATTCCCAATCCATATGTGCATGCTCTATTTACAACGAAAAGAAGTCATTCAGGGCAGAAATCACGGTCAGAAAAACTCAGAGGAAGGTGGCAGTGGAGACAAGGAGGGCGGTTTGCACAATACTGCGAAGGGGAGCAGCAAGTTGCACTTCATGTCATGGGTGCTGACGGATGACTTGAGCAGCGGTTGTCTGAAGGCAAAGCAGAGCACGTCGCTACGGGACACGGGAGGAAGCTACCCCAGTAAAAGCACCTCTAATTTAATAGTTCTGCACACAGGGAGGGGGCTTGGCTGTGCACAGCTGGGATAGATGAAGTGCTTAGAGTTTTGTTTTATTTTTTCAAGATGCTTTTGTCCCCAGGCAGACGTCTCCCCATCACGACTCGGGAGGGAGCTGTGCCCACCAGAAGGGATCACGGAGCATCCTGCAGCCAAACCCCTGCTGCAGGGCACCGTGAGCACCTTGCATTGCTCCCAGCACAGGGAAACGACCCCAAAAAAAGGGGTTGCTTCACCCGGATCCCCTGCAGAGCCTGCTCGGAGGGCGACACAGCTCGGGGCCTCCAGGATGTGGCACTTACCCATGAAGAGCCTAATGCACGAAGGGAAGGCAGAGTCCCTTTTCAAAGCGTCCTCTCCCTTCATGAGGTGTGAGCAGAGGGCAGCCCCCCACTAGCCCCCCATGGTTAAGGGCATTGAGGAGTCAGTGCTCTCGGTTACACCCCACACTTGCATCCTAAAAGCAGAAAGGAAGCACGCTGCACAGGAGGACAAGGATGCCCCATAAAGAGCTCAACGATGCTGTGAACATGGAATGCCCGTGGAGAGGCTTTTTCAGGGGAGCGATGCAATTCCTGCTGTTTGGGAACTGCCCCACGGTCATAGGGATCCTAAAATAAATTAAATACCTGAGGAGGAAAGGCAAGGAAGGGGGTGGTTAGTGCCGGAGAGGTGGTTGCAGAGAGCACTTTGGGGTATGCCATGTGGGGAAGCCCCAGGAAGATGCTCACTGCAAGTACCTACAGGGGGTTAAATTCCCTGGGGGAAAGATGTAAAAACAAATCAGTCAATAAATAAAATCGAGCATAGGAAAACGAGCCAACCAAGGGAAACGAAAGCTCCACAGCACAGCTGGACTCAGACCACGGCACAGGACAGCAGCAAGTTGCGAGGGGTTTGGGGTCGGGCGCTGTGCAGCACGCACGGCTTGGGGCTGACCACCAGTGTCCCGGCGGTGCTCACGGAGACATTGCCGCGCTCGAGGCTGGCCAGAAAGAGCAGCTGAAGCAGAATGGGACCCAAAATGATCAACGTCAGCCCGGGAGGCTTGGCCCTCCTGCTGGCGCTAGCAACTGAAGCACCTCCAGACAACGGTTACGGCACGGCTTGAAGACGACGGCTCTTGTGCAGACTTGCAATAAATAAATACATAAATAATACATAAGTTGGAAGACCTCTAACTGTCCCAGCTAATTCCAGTGTTTGTGGTATTGTAAAACAATAATCCTTGGACATATCAGCTAGTTGGTGGGAAATACCTTCTCCCTCGACTTCCCTCCTGCACGTGGTGCAGCGAACTGACCGTGGTTGGAAAGGAAGCGTTGAGCACGGGGCTGCAGCTCCTGAGCTCGTGGGGTGACCCAGACCAAAGCCAGCTTCTTCGTTACTGCAGCCAGGGCACCGCAGCCACACAAGCAGTGCTGCCTGTCCCCTGCTGCCACCTCCGTGCTGCAGCCCTGGGGCTTGTAGGGCCGCGTGTCCCGCGGGGAGGAGCGGGGAGGTGGTGGGGACAGGGTGTGACGGGGCAGGGAGCGGAGCAGGAGGAGCACGGGTCATCACACACACAGACAGGAACGCTGCCACGGTGTGCGTGAGGCTGCTGAGAAAGGCCGAGGGATGCTCGCGGGGAACTATTGCTCGACAACGTCGCACGCCAGCATAATTCAATGACCCAAAAGAGAGAGGGGAAAAAAAAAAAAAAAAAAAAAAAAAAAGAAGTGAATACAAAAAAAATCTGGGCTACGTTTCAGGCGGAGGCGAGAAGAGGGCAGGGGATGCTCGGAGGAGGCAGAGCAGTGCTGCTGCCCAGGGGCACGGCCGCGTAGCGAGGTGTGACTGCGCTGGAAGACGGACAGACGGACGTTGGTCAGGCCTGCAGGGACATGGCGGAGGCGGGGGGGGCCTTGGCTCCCCTTAATCGCTGGCAACGTGGTTCTCGTTCTGGAGGGTGTGCCAGCGCTCGATCTTCTTGTCCTTGTTCTTCAGGCACTCGTACCAGTGTTTCAAGCGCTCCCCCTTCGCCGTAATGCCGAGCTGACATCCGCCTGGAGGGGGGAAGCCACGATCAGAGCTGATGCTGACATTCCTGCACACCGTTTCCACCAGGATGGCCCCGTGTTTTTATTTCTCTCCACCTCCCGGACTTAAAACCTCCTGGAAATCCCCAGAGCCAGCACAGGAGGCCCCACAGGGTGCTGGGGATGGGGCAGGGTGGGGGAGGTCCTGCACAGCTCAGCCCAGGGCCCCACGCACCCCCCCAAACCCAGAGCATGGAGGCCTGCAGCTCACCGATGTAGTCGTTGGATTTGCCGATGTCGTAATCCCAGACGGAAATGTCCAGCGACTTCTTGGCCAGGTCGCTGTGCTTGATGTCGTAGAAGAACTCCTGCAAAGGGAGAACACCAGGGTTGCCCCAAGGAAAAGGAAAATCTACCCCAAAACCCAAAAAATGCAGGTAAGGACTGGCAAACATCCCCTCTGTACAACCAGTATTCATAATCAAGTGAGAGGACATTTATACACTAACGAGCTTCTCATCAAGCTTGCAGATGAGGCTCCAAGTTCGGGGTGCCCCCTCCGCCCACACCCCACAATTCGAGGTCACCCACGGCCTGCAACACATGGTTAAGCTTGGTTTAATAATACAAAAATTAAATCTATCCTTACCTCGTTAAACTCAGGATTCAATGTTTTCTTTTTTATCTGGGTCTTATGCTTGGCCTTTTTTCCCATGTCAGGTTTCAGCCAACTGGGGGCAACAGAAAACAGCTCAAAATTCAAGTGAGAGAACAACACGAGCTTATAAGCTAGGGAAAAAAATGTGAGTTTTTGGACTCAGAGAAAAAAACACAAATGGAAATATTTAAGGCAAAGAAATGGGTTAGCCAGTCTTCCTTCCCACCTTCTCAAATGATCTAAAACAAATGTAAAATGAGTCGAATCCTGAATACCCTTTTTTTTTTTTTTCCCCCTCGTATTGGCAGACTACACAGGGAAACCACCGAGCTGCTCTGCAGGGAGCTGAGCGGCACGGAGCTGCCGGGAAATGGGGAAGGAGCAGCCGGGTCCATCAGCATCTGCAGTGGCAATTGCCCAGCCAGGAATGTGGGAGATGGACAGATTTGTATATATATAAAAAAAAAAAGCTAAATATAGCCCAGCAGTGTTGAACAAAGCGCAGGCCAGCACGCTCAGCCAGGGCGGCTTCACCCTGAGAATTTGGGATCCATCAGGGGCTCACGCTCCGGGTCTGGCCACAGACCCAAAGCTGAACCGCACAGTTGGTGTTCATCAGTTCCGCGTGGAAGTCGGTTTAAAAACGGAAAGCTTCTGTTTGTGGGAACGGAAAATGAAAAAGAAGAGAGAGACTGCGAAGGAAAAGCACTCGGTTCCAGTCAGCTACAAGAAAAGATGTGCAAGGTGCTCAACACGAGAGTTATTGAATTATGTTCAGGGAGAACAGAGGGTTGTGTTTTGTTTTGTTGTGTTTTTTTTGTTTGTTTGTTTGTTTTTCCCCTGAAGCAGTGAACAGCACTGAACAGCAACGAACACCCATCTGCAGCCACAACTGCAGCCGGGGACAGGTTGTGGTGTACGAGCACAAAACTAACGGGATCTTCCCCCGCACGCCCTCAGCACCCCGTGGTGCCCAGCCGGAGAACACCCTGGTTGAATTTCATCCAGGCAGGAGCACTGCCACCTTGCTCCAGCATCACCAACAGTGCTTGGGGAGTGCTCTGCTCGCTCCAGGGGCTGTGGACGGAGCCCTGCAAGCATCAGCAGGGACAGCGGGTGGCTGCACGACCACGGCACGGAGAGGCTCCCGGCTTTCACTTACAGCTTAACGAAGGGGTCCGAGTACCCGTTGGCGTCCATGGCAGCCAGGTGCACGCAGCGCACGATGCCCACGATCAGCCCGCCCTGCTGGGTGCTGTACATGAGGGACACCAGGATCTTGCCGCGCTCCTCAATGTCCCCGCCGCGATCCACCTGCAAGAGGAAGGGACCCGAGATGTGGACGCGGGGCTGGGCATGGGTCCAGGCAGAGCAGACACACAAGTGACACGAGGAAGACGTGGTGCAGGACCCCATGAGGGTGCAAGGAGTGGCTGCCACGTGAGAGATGAGGGTGCAGCACGCCAAGATCACCCATGCTCCAAGGGCTCCTACCTCCTCCTCGTACAGCGCCATGCCGCGAGACGAGCCGGTCGTCCCAGCACGCTTCATCTGGGGTGGGGAAGGGAAAAGGAGAGACTGCCATGAGCGACTGGGAGAGGCAAAAGGACTCCGTCCTGTGAGCCAGTTTTAGTGATCTCCAAAGTAAAGGCGACAAAGAAATGTCATGGGAACTCACTGGTATTACTCTCTCCAAGCAGATGTTGAAGTTCTTTTTCTGGTTGGCTTTGAGTTTTTTCAAGGAAACTCGAGTTTCTCCAATAAACTCGTTGTGGCCAAATTTGTCCTCGTCGCACACGGAAATCCTGGAGGAATGGGGGACAGTGGAGAGCACATCAGGCAGGTTGCAGCAATGCCTGGCATGTGAACCCGGCCCCAAAAGCCCCCGTGGGGGAGGCAGAGCTCAGCCCCGCTGCAGCCTCCAGACACCCGCTTCTGCCCTGACCAAAAGCGTCCAGAAAGCAGAACTGCTCTTCTGCCAGAAACATCAACATTTTTTACGTGCTGCGAGTCGGGGCAAGGAACAAAAGGTGGAAGCTTCCTGCAGGTAGGAAGCAACAGCCATTTTCAGAAACCCCTTAGTGCTTTGCTGGGACACTGTCATGGAAAATACAAACCTATATACTGTAAGATTAAGAGCAATGCTGGTAATATATATTTTTCTTTTTAAATGGCCACTAAAATCAACACATCCATGTGAAGCCCAGCGATTTGAACCACAACCTCTGCATGTCAGGTGCCCCGCCGAGCCCTGCGCTCGGTGCTGGAGCCCTGCCCAGGCCCTGCCGTGCCGCGATGACGCTGCCCGCCCCACCAACCCCCCCCGGACGCCCCCGCTCCCGCGCTTGCCTGAGCGTTTTGCGCTGCATGTCCTCGTCCGTGATGCCGTGGTACACCAGGGTCTCGTTCCACACCGGGTTGCGGGTGTTGCGCAGGGTCTTCGTCCTCAGCTTGTTTGACTACGGCAGCGACACGAGACGGAGGAGTTACGCACCTGGACCACGCTCAGGAGCGCAGCCGAGCCGCTCCTCTGAGCTGAGCTGACTTGTCCAAGAACAAGTTCAATTTATTTCTAACACATAAATTTTGTTCAGACTAAAATGTCACCAAAGGTTTAAGCTCTTTCCTGATCTAATGGTGTTTTTCCATGCTTCTACGGAGACGCAACCCCCAGCACCGGGTGACAGCCCCTGTGGCCCAAAGGAGGGACGGCAAGGGAAATGGGGAGCTGTCACCTGGGCACGGCTCTGTCACCAACACCCTTGCAACAGAAGAAGTAAAACTCAGCAAACAAAGGAGCAACAGAATTCAGTTCCCAAGACGACGACACTTAGATTGGCTCCGCATGCAAGCAGGCAGCCCGCACGTCTCCGCACCCAAGGTAAACCTGGAAATGTCACATCAAGGGTTTTGTTCCCGGCTTCTCCCTTGCTTTCCCCGTGGCTCCCCCGAGCAGAGTTGAGCTGCAGGAGTGAGCTCTGCACCCCAAGCACAGAGCCAGCACCCTTGGGCCCCAGACCAGCCATGCTCCCGTCCTCCTGAACCATTTCCCCACCGCGCTGTGATACAGCGGGGTGGGGGGGGGGGGGGGGGTGAGAAAAGAGACGTCAGATTTTACCCACTTAATGATTATTTCTCCACGGCTCTAATTAGAATGAGCCGTGAGCTCAAAGCAAGCCAGTCTTTGGGTCTCTGGCACTAACAAGATTTCCGTTGGGTGCTGTGCTCACTGATGTCCCCTCTGCCAAGGTCAGGGACCCCGGGGGCCCCAGGAAGCCTCCGCTCCCTCCCCGAGCCCAGGACACCCACCTTGCTGGCTCCGGGCAGGAGGTGCAGCTTTACGTAGGGATCCGCCAGGCCATTTGAGTCCATCGGTTTTAAGCCCTGAAGGATAACGAAGGAGACACGGGGCGTGCATCCTCAGCGAGAGAGCCAGGAAAGAGCAAGCAGGGCCACCGAAGCGTCCCCGCCAGCCAGGAGGTCCCAGCCCACGTCCCCAGTCCTCCTTCCAGCCCCATCACACCCCGGGAGGTGGGCACCACGTCGACATCCACAAAATAAAGGGGATAAGGGACCCGTGTGGCTGTGTGACACACGCACAGGGTGACGAGATGTTCCCCTGGGGGTGGCCGGGCGGGGGGTCTGTGCCTGCCGCGCGCTCACCTTGGCCCGGAGGAGCGTGCAGTGCAGGGCGCTGTTCTCCTGGTCGTACAGCAGGCTGAACTCCAGGGCGCCCAGCGTGGCTGGCAGCAGGGGGAAAACGGCACCTCGTTAAAACCCCAGCCAGCGCCTCTGCTTAGCCGGCCCCAATTAGCAATAATTAGAAAGATTTGCTGCTGGGATGTAGAGGCTGCTCAAAGCACGGAAGGCGGCGCTGGCGTCAGCCAAGCTGCCGCGTGCGCGTCCAGCCAAATTCGCGATCATCGGGCCACTGCCTCATGTTCAAAGGGGGACACAAGCCTGCGAGCCTCCTGGGGACCTCCCCTGGGGACACCATGGCACCCAGCACCAGCCCGAGGACGTCTGGCAGAGCAGATGGACAGCTGGAAGCCCGCAAGATCCTGCCCCGGCTCCGAGCCCTGTTCTCCATCCCTCACCCAACCCCAGGTTTCAGGGCCTGAAACCGAACCATGAAGACACCCCTCGGGCTCTGAGGTCCTTCCCAAAGGCAGAGCTATCCAAAGCACCTGAGGCTGAAGTTTTGGTGAGGGTTTTGCTATTTTCAACTGGAGAAAAAGAGCCACAGGACAGCCCAGCTGTGACATTTCTTTGCCAGGCGTCACAGCCCCGTTGGCAGGGGGACAGCGACACCCGGGAGGTGGACAGAGCACAGCACAGTCCTGCAGCAGCCACCTCACCAAAACCCAGGGTTTCCCCTCAAAACTACAGATCCCACCCGGCACCAACCCCCCCAGGTACGCACTGCCTTCATCAGAGTCGTAGCTGTTGGCGTCCTCCTCCTCCTCCTCCGGGGGCGGCTGCCGCAGCGGGGCTGGGGGCCGGGCTGGCCTCTCCTCCCAGGCTGGGGGCACGGCATAGCCCCCGCCACGCTCCTCCCTGGGGGCTGCACGGGCTGGCTCCGGGGGTCCCAGCAGTGGGCTCGCTGTAGGAGAGACCCTATTAGTCCCTGGCATGTGTCACCCCCCCATGAGCCCTTGCAGGGTCCCCAACTTTTACCTTGTGCCTCCAGGATCCGTCCGGCTGCCCCAGGACCCGGCCTTCCTGCTGGGGAGAGATGGGTGGTTAGAGGGGGAACCGAGGGAGCCAGCATCGGGGTGTCCCCATCCCCAGGGACCGTCCCCACAGCATCCTTACCTGCGGGTGCTGCAGGGCCGGGGGCGGCGGCAGGCGGTGGGGGAGGCCGTGGGGCTTGCAGGGAGTCGGCTCGCTTCACGCCTGCAGGGGAGGCAGGATCAGCACCGGCGTTTCGGGTGCACCCAGACGGCTCCAGCGGGGAGCATCGCAGCAGGGGGAGCACCGCAGCACCGACCCGCTGCCAGCCCCCACGTCCCTGCTGCTCCCAGCCTTGCAGAGCATCCCCGCTCTCTTTTTTCGCCCGAAATCACCATTTTTCCTCTGCTGTTTTTGAATCCAAAGAACGCTCAGCACCGCTCCCTCCTTATGCCAGGCAGGAACACCAAGCCACGCTGGTGTTGTGTCTCGTCCCCAAGTGGCTGCACGGGACAGGAAAGCGCCCACCCTTGGACATACGCTTGAGCCTGTTCCTTTCCCATGAATTACAGAGGATTTGGACATTTCCGAGCCATTTTCAGCTTTACCAAATACACCCACAAGCTCAGCCCCTCGGTGACAAGTGGGCACCGCGCTCCCACGGCCGCTCATGTCTGCGCCCAGCCCTTGCACAGCTCTCACCAGGGCTCCTGGTGGCCCCGCTCTCGGTGGCATAGTCACGGCCGTCGGCGTCCTCGCTGCCGCACGGCCCCGTCCTGGCCTCGGCCGGCTTGCGGACCCGGGCGGCCGCCGTCGCCTCGCTGCCTGCAGGAGCCAGAAGCACAGCGGTGAGGCTCGTCCCCTCGCATGGCCACCAGCCGTGCCCAAGGGGGCAGGACGAGGCACCGAGGGGGTGGCAGGCACTGGTGGGAGGAGGAGGAGGAGGAGGAGGAGGATGGGTACAGCCACTGGGGCATCACCCCCAGTGCTTTGCAGCATCTGCACCCAGCAGGGCACAGCGTGCTCTGCCCCACAGAGCCTGCACAGGGTGGTCAGGAAGGTCCAAAGGACGACGCACACCACGGGGACACCGGGAGGCACGAGAGAAAAAACAAGGATAGAGGCATCCATCAGCGCCTGTCAACCCCTAATGGCATTACAGCTCTGCGGACCGGAGGATCATCTTTTCCTTTTGCTGATCATCTTCCATTTATTAGCGAGACACCAGCGACAGCTGTCTGTGTCTCATTTACCTCCGCCGTCCGGGCGGATAAATCGCAGCCACGCGCACCGGGGTGCCCAGAGCGCCACTCCTTGATAAATTGCAGCCCGCAGATGGGACGCAAAAAGGTCTCGGCACTCACCTGGCTCGCGCGGCAGGCGCGGGGCATAAATCTCTGCGGTGACACAAATGGGATGTTTATCCTTGGCTGCGCTCTCTGGGGCGCCGGGTGCAAGGAGAAAGCCAAACGCAACAGATTGCGGGGGGTGGGGAGGGGTGCTGAGCACTGGGGGAGCGGCGCTGAGCACAGGGGAGGAGGGGGGAACGAGCGGCTGAAAGCAGGAGCCCTGCCGCTCGGAGACAGCGGTGCACGGGGTTATTTTCCGAAGGAGCTTTAGGAAAATCACGGGCAGGTTGTGGGCGTGCTGGTGGCCAGGAGCGGCTGTGACAAACCCTCCCTGCCTGGAGGAGGGCCAGCGGCTTAAAGCAGCCCGCTGGGGGAGCTTAATGGCACCAGTTCCCACCACGTTTAAATAGGGTCTGAATTAAAGGGGTTCCCCAGCTGCTGCTGGCTGATGGAGGTCACTGCCCTGCCCACCCACCAGTGCTGCGAGCCGCGGCGTGGGTTGGGGCCAAGCCGGGCACCCCTGCACCAACAGCACCCCCAGGATCCGTCCCTGCCTCCGGGAAGGAGCACAGCTCAGCACGAGGCTGAGGAAGAGGAGGGTTTGCAGCCACCAGCGTCCACCTGGGATTCAAAATTAACTCGTGGTGCCAAGCCCCTGGCCAGGCTGCCCCCACCGCATCCCCACCTCGCTCTGTCCGCTCGCAGCACGGCGCGAGCTGGAAACCCGACGCAGAGACCCGAGCAGCTCAGCTGCTCCGTCCCTGGAGCCCACGAGCCTCCTGAGGCTTCAAAGGGAGGTTTTCTAAGGACTGAAAATCCCGCTGGACAGCATCCAACCACGGGGAGCACGGGGAGAAAACACCGGGAAAGGCATCGGGAGGAGGGCACGGGCAGGGGGGGCGCACGGCGGCGCTTACCGCAGCGGTCCTGCTCGTCCTCCTGGCCTTGGGAGCACAAACAGAGCGAGAAGCGGTGAAGCTGCTGCACACCCACCTGCACCAACCCGAGCTGTGCTGCCACTGGTTGCCCCTATTGCCTATTTTTGCTATTATTATTTATCCCCAGCACCTGCAGCACCATGTTCCCATGTGAACCCAACACACGGCCAGGCGCCTTGGCTGCTTGCATGGGGCTGCTCACTCAGGGGGCCCCCCAAACGGCACAGCACAGTAAAAACCCTCCACACATGGGGACGATTAGAAATGGGCCCTTTAGAAAGGGCTCAGCCTGCGTGACTGCTCTGGCCACTCTGCTAGGGCTTGCCCTTGCAAGTGATGGTGAGGAGAGCCGGGACCCTCGGGTAGTGCCACCTACCTCGGCTGGGCGCACAGGCGGGGAGCTTGGGGTCGGGGCCGGGGGGCTCCGCCGGGCTGGGCTCGCTGGGGGCCGAGGGCACCTTGCTCTTGCTGACGGGCATCGGCTGGGGCAGCACTTGCTTGGGCAAACCCTTGAAAAACCAGGCACCGGAGCGCTTCCACACCTGGGGGGGGGACAAGGCAGGGGGTGGGCACACGGGGCTGAAGATGTGCAGCCCCGTATCCCCACCCCACAGCCCCTTCTTTCTATTTAATCAACAATTTGGCTTTTGTGTCCAGGGATGGGTCTTGCCATGACCGCCAGGAGCCCATCTTCAATCCTGAGATTATTTGCAAGGAAAAAAAAAAAAAGGCATTTTATCCATAAAACAAGAGCATCCTACAGCAACCACACTGACGAGGCTGGATGGGGTTGAAGGGGGCTGTGGGGCAGAGGCAAAGCATCCCCTGGCCTGCTGCTGCTCCTGTCCAGGGGCTCGGGATGGGACAGGACACAAACAGAGGCAGGGGCCGTGTCCGTCCCGGGCAGGGGGCCACGTCCACGCTCACCTCACGCTGCTCGCTGCAAATCTTGCACAGCCAGATGGGGTGCGGGCGGCTGTTGGTCGTCTCCACGCCGCACTTGGTGCAGACGTTCTGCAGAGAAAGCACAGCACCGTGTGGCAGCGGGACACCCCAAGGGGACCGTCGGCTCCGGGTTAACGAGATGGGGGTGGAGGAGAGCCTCACCTTCTTGCAGTCCTCGCAGACGACGCAGGCGGAGCCGCGCGGCCCCAGCTGCTCCCCGCAGAGGATGCAGCGGTTCACGCCGTCCCCCAGCACGCTGCGGCGCATGTCCTCCAGGCGGGTCATCAGGCGCCTGGCGGGAGGGGACAGGGGACAACCAGGCTGTCACCGCGAGCACCGGCCCCACCGCTGCCTCGGGTCAGGCACTGCTTCCCGGCAGCAGGGCGTGAACGCACCTGGGGGAGGAACACATCCCGGGGACCCGCTGGGATATCACATTCCCCTGTAGCTTTACCACACTGGGCGCTCCTATTGACTTTTACCACTGGCACGGACCCCTACACGTGCACAAAAATGCCCAGTCAGCACCTTTTTGCCCAGCAGATCGACATCGACCAAGTGGCTTTTGCCCAAATGGAAAAAAAAAAAAAAATCCACTCAGCCGCAGAGATCTTGGAAGGGCTTTAGTGAGAGGGCTGAGTGAATTAATTGGTTTTCTCGTTTCCTATGGAAAAATATTGAGCAGAGATTACTGAAAATCTTGGCCCTTGGAGTAAATTACAAAGAGCCCAGGGGTGAGGCTGTAAGAGCACATCTGGTTACCGCAGAGGTAAAACCCTCCACCACGAGTCCCACAAACCCCGCAGCACAAAGGGGGCTTGCCAAGCCCACCCCACAGCAGCAGGCTGTCGTCAGCTAACCCCGAGTCCTGGCCCTAAAAATAGCACTGGAAGGGGAAAACCCATTATTTATGCCACTCAGGGAAGCATGAGAAAGAAAGGAAGAAAGCAAGGAGGAGAAACAAGCCCACCAGAGCAAACAGCAGCGAACCTCACCCGCGGGGGCTTTCCTCACTCCCACCGCAACGTGACCCAAATCTGACAAAGCTGCTAGGGCAGCACGCAGTGAAAAAGACAGGCACTTAAAAGACACTTTCCCACATGTCCGATGACAGCTGCAGATTTACGACGGCCCTGCCGCTGCCGGCACCTCCGAGTCGCTCCCAGCCCCACCAGAGGAGCCGCGGGCTCCCCGTGCCTCGCGCCGACGTGCGCCGCTGTCATTTCGCGTGGGTCCTTGGAAAGGGCTGGCAGCTCGAGGGGAAAAAGCCGGTTGTGGGTTCCACGGTGTTTTCTGACAGTCCATAAAATGCCCGATGGGACCGACAGGAGCCCCTGGGAGCCCTTCGGCAGCCACAAAACAGAGCCCGCAGCGGGGATGCGGCGCTCCGCGAGGAAGCCGAGGCTGCCAGCCTCCCCAGGGTCCTGCTCCTCGGTGCTTCCCAGCCCACGTCCCACCACATGCAGCACAAGTTCATTGTCCCCTCCTGTGACAAAACCCTTTATTTTCTTAGCAGCAAAGCACATTTTGCTCCCCCCCCCCCCCCCCCCATGCTGCGAGAGCTCAGCTCCAAAGAGAGGCAGCTTCCCGTTGGAAATCTGCAAGCCCAAACAAACTTATTATAGAAACTAGAACAAATGGCACAATCAAAGCATTAAAAAAAATTAAAAAAAAAAAAAAAAAAAAGCTTTGGCATTTCAAGAGATTCATTATTTAGCTGCAAAATCATTCCCAGTCTCTCATTTAGCAGAAGCAGCTCCTTAAGAGGATTTTTAACCGGTGGAAGAGCTCCAGCAGGCAGCGAGCACACCTGTGGCACTCATTTAAAACGGAGCCCATTTGGCTAATTAAAACATCCATTCAAGCCAGAGAAATTGGGCTTGCTTTTTTCCTGATCCAAACGCTGTCACGAGAGAAGCGTATAAAACATTAAAATACAAGTCCTGGGATGAACCTGCCAGAAAAGGCTGAGGCTGGGACCTGATGAAGATGGTGACAGGGTGCAGGAAGCCCAGGTTTTCTTGGGGTGAATTCGGGCTGTTCTGCTCTAACAGCTGCAGGGCTTAGGGCATTTTTAACAAACCCATCTTGTCTCCTTCGCTGTGCCCTGCTGGTGCTCCTGTCCCAGCCGTGCTCTCACCGTCCCCTCTATGCCCATGGCCAGGAGCAAGCCCTCTGCCTTCCTACGGGCCTTCCCTCCCTCTCCAGCCCTGGAAAGTCGTTATTTTTCTCGCTTTTACAGCACACACGAAATAACCATCCAGTTCATCACTTTCCACCGCACGTCTCTGGCGTTACAGCGCCGTTTTCTCACCACCACGCGCACCTCCAAGCGCCCATCCCTCCGGCCTTGGCCTCAAGGAGCAGGAGATAACGTTTGAGATTGTTAAAATAAGAGAGCAAAAAATAAAACAAGCAGGGGGAATTGAAGCTGGCGGGAGCAGCTGGGAGCATCACTGCTCCTGGAATCAGCCTGGGAGCAGAGCATCCGTCATCTGCCCGGGAAATACGCGGGAGCGGCTGATGGCAGCACGATAGCAGGGCCGGGCAACACGGAGCATCTGCAACGCTTAATGTGCGCCTGAGATAACAGCGGTAAAACACTTCCCTGGTAGTATAACATCCGCCTGGCCCATAAATATAGTTTGGGAGAGCAAGCAGAGTGCCCGCAGTGAGCAGCAGCCCGGGGAGGACAGAGCCACCGGCACCGCGTGCTGATGGTGTTGGGAGCTGGCACACCGTGTTTAAACCTTCATTGCTACCATGCTGCAAGGAGTGGTGGAAAATGTTTATCTGGGTTTGAAATTGCCCAAAACAAGCCCAGTACGGTGCTGGAGGTGGCTGCAGGGAGAAGGGCCAGGCACCGCTGCGGGACAGGATGGGACCCATGCGGCAAAGAGGAGGGGAAGTGAAAGGCGAGGGAGGTCACAGCCCGGCTGCACAGTTACGCACTGACCTGTCTCCATGGGGAAATAACGTGCCTTCAAGGTCTGAATATTAAAATCAAAGCTAATTTTAACAGCATTAAAAAAGATGAGAAGAAAGGCTGAGCTACAACCTAAAGAACTGAAATCAAAATGAAAAATTAGAAGCAGTTTTCTGGCCTTACAAGAGCACAGGTAGCGAAAGGTAGAGCATCGCCTGAGCATTGCAGCCCTGCTTTCAAAGCCAACCCCGTTCCTGTAATCCCCTACCAGAGGTTTGTTATTTCGCAGGTTCATCCCCATCTCAGAAATAACGGATGAGGTTTGGGGAAAAAAAAAAATCCCACAAAATCAAGCAGCACGTGAGCTGTCCCCTGGCTACGCATTAACCTCATCTCTTCTAGGAGCTGCTATCTCCTGCGACATTTCTGCCTGCCTCCAGCAGCCACCCTGCCCTCATCAGCCCCTGTTTTTGTTTTTGGGCTGTCTGAGCACAAGGAAGGAGATGCGAGACCAGGGTTCCCGGTGGAGCCTCCCTCCTGCTGCCCACCGAGGCTAATGACTTAATTCCCGGGGACTTTGGCCATCTGCCGCGGCACCGCGCGCATCGTCCCGGCAATGAGCAGCCCAACTACAACACAACCCTGCCCCACAGCAGGTCCTCACCCAGGAGGTCTCCAGGAATGGCTGGAGACATGAAATTCTACCTTCGAGTGGTTAAAGAGCACCCATGGGTGCTCCTGCATCCGCCAAGGCTGGGCCCCCTTTGGGGATGCTGCAGCCTCACGGCTCTGCTCCACCCCACTCAGCTGCCAGCCCGAAGGCTCACCCTGACGCCCCGGCTGCTCTCAAGTCCTTCATCAGCCCGAGCCTGACGTGCCCGCGGTGCTGCTTAGGATGATTCAGCTCCCGTTATCCTTCCAGTCTCCCTGCTACGAGACAACAGAGCCGGAAAAAAAAAAAAAAAGTGTCCCTGTCCCCCTGTCCTACAACCCTCATCAGCATCCAGCCCACGTATCCCGCCGGCCGCCATCCACCCCGCTGCTAAAAATAGGCCTTCAACAGATTAATTTGGGCTGGCTTTGACAGGAGTCTGCTTCCACAGACACCTCCCAGCAACTAAAATCGATCCGCTCCTGTCCTGCCGCGGGCGGTGGAGGTGGAGGGCACAGGGCTGGGGGGTTTGGGGAGCTAGGACCCCACACCTGCAGTGTTATCGCTGCTCCAGTGCTCCCAGTACAGCCCAAACACAGCCCTCAGATGCGATTTGTGAAGATGACTCCAAGTATTTCCCCCCTCTGGAAGGGACACTCACTTCACACACGCTATTCTTTATATTAACCAAACCTTATATTTTTCTTTATAAACCAGGCTCCCATTTTTTCCCCGCACAGGAATAGAAAATCCATTGGGGTCCCCTAAAGCCAGGCCTTCTGCGGCACCTCCCAAGCACACCCTGGCAGACCGAGGGACGTGGCCAGCACCGCCGCAGCAGCTCAGGACCATCCTGCAACACGCGGAGCTCTCCTGGAGAACCTCTACGCGGCTCCCCAGCGGGCGGTGCCGCACAAGCCCGACGCGGACGCCGTCCCATATTTCTGCCGCTGCACATCCTACAGCTCGCGCTGTGCGAGCCAAACACGAGGGAGCTGGCAGGGCTCCCCCTGCGCCCACACGCAGGGGGGGAATCAGCCCGCCACCCATGAATGGGGACGAGGAACCTCCCCTGGCTCCGGCACGAAGGGGAGAGGCAGCGCTTCCTGCGCGCCACGGGTCTGCAGGCAGCTGCAGGAACGCACGACGTGGGGGAAAAAAAATAAAAAATAAAGATCTCCCTCGCTGCTCAAATTCACGTGAATGTAATCCAAGGAAGCGCCGCTGCTGAGCGTAATCCTCAGCAGGCTGGGAATGTGCAAAGCTGGGGGAAATGCTGCTCGTAAGCGCTTTTTGAGAATGAATCACCGCCACCCAGCTCTCCGTGCCGCTCGGAGGTACCTTGAGCTGCTTTCTGCAGCAGCGTCCGGGCCTGATGTGCGGCCAGGAGCTGGTTGCAAAATGTGTCCTGCCTCAGTGGGGGAAGGCTCCGGGACCAGGTCAGCCTGGCAAAGGGCTCGCTGCTGGGCTGCAGGAGCAGGTCTCTGCCCCAAAAAGCAGCCGGGGGTTGCGATGGACCCAGCCATGCTCCCAGAGCAAGGCAGATGCCTCGTGGGGAGCTGCAGCTCTGCTCGGAGGTGCCTGGGGGCTCAGGACACAGGCACTGGGCAAAGAGCGGCAGCTCCGCTCTGCCAAACGAGCCATCACTAACGATCCCTGCTGGGCTGAAAAATCCACGAGAATATAAGTTCTGAGCCCAGGACGCAACGTGCCATCCCCACACCGGTGAGGTGCCCTCCACCGCATGGCCCAGGCACCATCGCCCCCCAAAACGAGCCCCCCCATGCCGCCGCCACTCACCCGATGCGCTCCTGCTCCATCTCCTCCATCTTCTCGGCGCGGGCGATGACTCGGTTGATGATCTCCTTCTCCTCATCCGTCAGCTCCTCGCCTTTCCGCGGCCGCTCGGGCTGCCCGCCCCGCGCTGCCCAGCCCGCGGGGAGCCTGCAGGGAGAGGACGGGGAGCAGCCGCCAGGGCCGGGCTCGCTTTTTTCTCCTTTTCAGGGACAGCCGGGCAGCAAATTCCCACAAATAGGGGAAAATCAGTACAATACCTCACCGTCCTTCAAGCTCTCTTCCAGGAGGGAGCCTCCAGACGCCCCCTGCCCACACTGGCAGCCCAGGAGCCAGCGTTCCCATTCCTGGGGACTGTGCTGTCTGCTTTTCCCCCTAATTCCCTAACGTGGGGGCTCAGCAAACACCCATGGCCACGTCCCACGGGCCATGCATGTGGCACAGCCTGTCCTTGATGTCCCCTCCGGTGACACCTCCATCCCGGCCCCATGCTCAGAGCAGGTGGAGAAGCCAAGGTCTGATGACCTGTCTCTGAGCATCTTTGCAGTTCCCATGTCCCAGAGCTGCTTTGAAGGCACCTAAAACTGCAGCCTGAGGTGCTGGGGCTGCTCAGCACCTTGCCCCTACACCCCTTGCCCGGGCTGCGGAGCTCTGGGGGAAAGCAAGCTGCCCCAAATTCCTTAAATCCCTTGGCAATGCCTCCAAAACTATTGCTTTTCTTACACCCAGGGCGAGATCCTTCCTGTTCTCTCGGGACCATCAATAGCAGGTGAAGTGCAAGAGGAGAAAAATAATTAAAGGAAATGAGATACTTACTGCTCCTTCTCGCCGCTGGAGGCACAGGGAAAGAGAGGAGACAGGGATTAAGGGAAAAATGGGATGGGACCAGCTCCACCCGCGCTCTGCCCACCCTACATGCACCCCCTGGTGCCTGGGGACCCCAAACCAGCCCAGTCCCACCACGATGGGGGCTGTGGGGAGGGGGCAGTGCCCTGCCTGTGGTGCCCAGCGCGGAGCCCCCGCTCTTACCCGGCTCGGAGGGACATGGTCCTGTCGCCGGGGCACATCCAGCGGTCGGAGCCGCTGCCCACCACCGCGTCGGTCATCGCCGGGGGTCCTGGGGACACACGGAGCGAGTTGGGGAGTGAGTTTGGGAGCGTGCCGGGCGGTATTTAGCGGCTGTCGGGCACTGACTCATCCCACCGGGGAGCCAGCCGCCTCGCCTGATCTTTGCGGGAGGGGAGGAATCCATCATTTGCCCACCGGGGTACGGCAGAGCTCTTCGTCATCCCAGCCCTTCCCGCTGGCATCCCAGCACGCTGACAGCGAGGAGGGGACGGAGCAGGGACGGAGCAGCCCAGGCCCTTCCAAAGAAAAAGAACCCTACCAAACTAGGAAAGCTTCCCCCCCCAAACCCAGCACACACACCCCCCACACCCCCCCCCCCGCTGGAACAAAACTCCTGCTTTTGCGTTTTTCTTTCCTCGAGTCCTTGGGAAACGCAACACGGAGCCTTCTCCCAGCAGCAAAACCGCAGCAAAACCAGCAGATTTCAGGAAAAAGCCACCTGATGTGAAACCCAGCCCGGCTCTGGTTTCTGCAGCTCGGTCCTTACAGCCGGAGCACCCATTCTCCCCATTTATTCACCCATTTTTCGCCACTTCCAGGGCAATGCAGCACGTGGGGGCTGCTCTGGGTGGCAAACCCGAGCTGATGCCAGCCCCACGGGTGGGTGCTAAGGGTCTGTCTGTCTGTCCGTCCGTCCACCCGTCCATCTGTGGGTCCCTGCACCCCCGCAGAGCGCAGAAGCGGTGCTCAGCAGCAGCCCCGCCTGCATTGCTCGCAGCACCTGCATTTGAATTGCTTCCTCCTGCCTGCAGCACAACTGGGGGAAAAAAAAAAAAAAAGTGAAAACGGATCCCGGACCCCTCTGCAGAGCCCGGCCCGTGGTGAAGGCTGCAAACCTTCCCCTGGTACGGGGAAACATCGGTGAAACCCATCCCGGTTGGTCCCACACGGGAACGCCGGTGCCAGGCACCGATGCAGGTGTCCCAGGGCTGCAAAAGGGTCCCAGAAAACGGGAGAACAGCCCCCAAACGATAGATTTCAGCAATTTCAGACCTCTTTGCTGACTTCAGCAGCCACAGGCCCCGGACTGCGATGTGTTTCTCGGGAGGTCAGGACCCTGGCTTCACCTCCCAGCACGAGGAGCCCAGGACAGGCTCCATCCATACCCACACAGGTGCTGTTCCTGGGGCTGTGTCCGCATCCCAGCCCATCAGGGAAAGGAATTAGGAGATTTTTTCCCCCTGGGGAGCTGAGTGCAGGTAGGGCTGAACCCATCGGGGACAGGACAGCCCCAGCAAGAGAAGAACAAAGCCAAACTGTGCTGGGACGAGGAGGAGGATGGAGGCACCAAGGAGCGAAGGCTGGTCAGAGCTGGGGATCCAGCAGGACCAGAGGACGACCCCACCACAGCAGAAGGACCTTTGTAGGGTAAAAGGCACCTCCAGCTCCCAGCAAAACTCAAAGAGGGGCACTGGGAGTGTTGGGAGCTGCAACCCCAAACTCCGAGCCACGAGAAGCGTGCAGCTTTCCCAGCAGGGAGGGGAGGGGAAAAACCCCATCCTCCACTTCCCCTCTGCAACGCTGCAGGGGTTTTTCCGTCCTTCCCCGAAGACTTAGCAGAGATCTGAGGATCTCCTTTGTTTCACGACTTCAGAAACGAACGTACGAGGAGCAGAGGATGCAGGGTAATTAGTGCTCCGCTGGCTTCGCGCGGCGACCGCGCGTTTGCCAGAACAGAGGGCTGGGACGGACAAGGTCGCCTCAATAAGCACACCGCTCCTCTCCAGCCCCGCAGCCGCCACCTCCAGCACCTGCACTGCAGCAGCGAGCTCCTACCAGTGATTTACGGCCCTGCCGGGCACATACACCGACCCCAAACCCGGGGCTCCATGACCCCAAATCCACGCTGCCCCTCTCCAGGGCGCCGTGGCCACGAGCTTTGGGCGCTCGGGGCTGAGGGGTGGCCAAGGGCAGGCGGGAGGCCCATAGTGGAGCGGCGCAGCTGAGGAGAGGGGAAAAGCCCTGGGATTTCCTAGCAAAAGGGCCTGGGGAGGAGCGGTGCTTCAGCTGGGGGGACAACTCCTTTCCCCCCACCCATGGCACCTTCCTCTAAGAGCAGGGAGGCCGCGGGTTCCTCGCTGCGCTGCGGGCGGACGAGAGCCCGCAGCTGGAGGAGGACCCGAGCCTCTCCCTTCGCCTATAAATAATAGATCTTGGAGATCTACTTTGCATTACTTCCAGCAAGTACTCTCGCTCGTCCTAGTGCTCGGGTACGCACTTTTAGCACACGGCAAAGAATAAAAACCACGGCTCAGAGCAGCTTTCCCCACCCCGATCCCTGCGAGCAAGCAGGAGGCTGCAGCAGCCTGAGCCACGGGGCAGCGGGGCTGGCAAATGCTCACTGAAATGGCAATATTCCGCCCAAGGTTGCCCAAATCCCCCGTGGCAGCAGGGGAGGGGGGCTGTCTTCCAAAACGACACGGCCCCTGCTCGCTGCAGACCCAGACGTGCATGCTGTGGAAATCACTGGCACGACCCTGCCAGCTGTCCAAACCGCAGCCAAAACCCAGCCTGGGAGCATCTCTCGCGTGGTTCAGGGCTCTGCTCTGCCTCCAGCACAGACACCACAGCCGGTGGCGAGAGCTGCCAGCCCCAGCACAACCCCAAATGTCCCCGAGCAGGTGGGGACGAGCCAAGTTCCCCGACCACAAGCAGAAAAAGCCGGGGAAGAGTGAGGTGCATCCCGGGCACGGCCAGGAATAGCAGCGAGGGCTGAATTCCCGGCCTTGAGGAAGAGCCACGTGACGCTCATCACGCCGCTCCATTGCCTCCGTGCGACGGAGCCCATGAATTTGGTCCTGCCTCGATAAAAAGGGATCGAACATCCCTGAATCACCCCGCACGGTGCCAGGGCGAGAGGGGAGAATTCGCAGGTCCACGGCCAGTGCCTGAAACGCAGCAGCGGCACCCAGGGAAGGGCCGTGGGAGCCCCTTGGTGTGAGCCCATCCTGCCCCACCTCAGGGCACCGGGGGACGAGGGGGTGCTGACACCCCCCGGCTGGACCCGAAGCCGCTGCCCCCATCGAGTGGGCATCTGCAGAGAGGGGCCAGCCAAAAACCACGGGGTTAGCGCTCCGGATATCTGCCGTACCGGGGTAGAAAACAGAAAATTCAGTGTTTTAAAGGCTCCCGGTGCAATAATCAGGCTTTTGTGGCGAGCTCAACGTTTCGCACTTCACGGTGCCTGCAGAGATCGTCTCCGCCGGCAAAGACACTGACACAGGCAACCTATTTCCCCAGCCTTCCCAGCTCTGCAATGCAGCTTTCTTAAATATTGAATAAGTCTGCTGCTCTACACCACCTGCCAGTGCCAATGATGAGGTAATTTTTGCATTGACAAAGCCTGATGCGATTAATCTGCTTCGGAGGAGCAGGATTGCCAGGCTGCCCGCACGCCCGGCGCAAGGCGCTCGCAGGCAGCGCGCCGGCGGCAGCTCGCCATCCGGCACCGGACCCCCGGCGGACACCCCAAAGCGCCGCTCGGGGGCCGAGGCAGATGTCACTCGGCGTGTCACCACCAGCCGGGCGCTTTTAGGATCCAGTCGTCATCCTGGCCCTGCCGGGGTTTGGGGATTTGCACTGCCTGGCTGGGGATGGGAAGGGAAAAGCGAGGCGCAGGCACGCGGCGGCACAAGGGGGCTCCCCGGCTCCAGTCCCACACCCAGGGGATTTGGGGTGCAGATTTTGGGGACAGTGACCTGCTTGCCATCATCCAAGCAGCGAGAAGAGCGAGTGCAGAAGCCGTGCATACACCAGCCACTTCAGGCTTTGCTGCAGGGCCGGGAGCCCCCCGTTTCCCAGCACACACACACACATCCCCAAAGCGCACACCGTTTTTTGGCTGCGTCTCTCCCAGACGGCAGCTACAGTCACCAGATCCTTTCAACCCCGTGCCCCTGGGTGCCCAGGGGAGCTGCACGAGCCACCGTGCACCCCAAACCTGTCCCAAATGACCCCGAGGCAGCACGCACCCCACCTCAGCTCGGGTGCAAACCATTTCAGAGAGTTGGGGTAAACGAAGCCAGCTGCTTCATGGCTCACACTTCAGGAAACAGCCTACGTTACTTTCCTTCAATAAAAAGGAAAATGAGAGGCAGATCCCTGCTGGCAGAAAGGTGTGGAACCGGTAACCGGAGCCGGCTGGCCCTGAGCCACCCGGGGACATCGGGGCATGGGACAGGGCAGAGCCACCCGGGACATGCAGAGCCCAGCCGAGGATACGTCCCCACCTGTGGGTGTTTGCTTCCCGGCCCCAGGGGAGACGCGTTTGGGGGATGGATGGCATGGGGAGATGCGTTTGGGGGATGGATGGCATGGGGAGATGCGTTTGGGGGATGGATGGCACGGGCAGACGCTGGGGGCAAAGTGCTCCAGCCACACTGCAGCAAAAGCAAGGGCCCAAGAGGCCTGGAAATTCAGCTTTCGGGAAAGAGCCAGCGCGTGCTAACCCCGGGTTATTTCATCCTTTGGCCCCATGAGAGTCCCCTGCAGGTAAAAGGGAAGCGCGGCCCCACAGCCTGGTGCTCCTCAATTCATTAGGGCCAAATGCAGCAGGTAGGGGACGGTGACGCGTGCAGGTGCAGTGATGCACAGACGATGGGCACACAAGAAAATGAAAGTGCTGTGAGTTCTGGCACCCTTGGGTGCCCCGATCCCATGACACCCCCCGAGCTGCACGGTACCCACCCCCCAGCTGCTCCTGCCCCCAGCTAAACGCACACCACAGCCCAGCCTGGAGCAGCAGCACCACGAGCCCCACAAAAGGCTTCGGTTTGGCCAACGCCTCTGCTCCCCTCGAGCTCCATCCCCTGCCACAAGCTGCCTTTTCTCCCTCCCCAGTTCCCGCCGTCCTGCCCTCCAAAGACCCATCCCAAGGCGGCCGAGCAGCAGCGAGCAGCCAATTCTGTTTGAGAAGCACGGTGACATTTCCTCAAACGGCTCCTTTGCAAACCCAGCACCGTTACGATGCTGTCACCGGCATTTACTCCCATTGATTAATGGCTAGAAGGAAAGACAAGGGAAAAAATTAAATAAATCACGTTGGGGTTTGTGGGACTTGTGCCGGGCTCCCCGGCCAGGCAGTGCCCGCGCGGTACCACCGAGAGCACCAGTGGTGCTGCCATCGCTCCTCCTGCAGCAGCAGGGCTGGTCTGTGGGATGCTCAGCAGCAGCTCACGGGACACAGTGCAAGAGCCACGGGGATGAACCGGCCCCATCCCATGGAAGGACAACACAGGGACCCCCCACAACACCGGCTCGAGGAAGTTTAGGGATGTAAAACTCCAAGAAGCACCCACGAGCCCAGCGGGCGAGGGCTGGTGATGCAAAGCGTGCTCAGAGGTGGTGTAGCCTGCTTGCTGCTGGGGAGCTGGAGAGGGACCCCAAAAGCTGCCCCGCAGAGGCCAAGGACCAGGTCTGCACCACGACTCTGCACAGCATCAACGACCGGGGTGGGCTCACACCGTGTCGCCGGACAGAGGATGCTCACAGCTGCAAAGCCACGAGCTGCAACGCCACGCACACAGGTGGCGGTCACTGACCACGGCTCCTTTCTGCCCCCACACCCTCAATAAGCTGCGGGTTTCACCCATCACCGAGCCATCAGTCCCGAAGAGGAGAGCCCGTACCCTCCATGAGTGCAGGATGGGAGCGATGCTGCTCCAACACGGGTGGGTACAGCAGGGACAGGAACCCTACAAACCCCCCTGGTCCTTGGCCCCAGCCACACCCTGCTTAACGAGGACAGGGGATTAATCAACCTGGCCTTAAGGCAGTGCCTGGGGGGAGCAGAGCCTCCTACCTGCCCAGCCCTCAAGCGACTCATTAACTACTGCCACTAATTGGCAGCAGCTGCAGTGACACGGCCTCCCAGGGGGACACCTGTGTGCAGGCGGGACAGCTGGGACCAGGGCGCCCAGCACCAGGATGGGCATCGCCGCCCGCTCTCGGGTCCCTGGCGAAGTGTCCCCAAACTTCAGCACCGAACAGAGGGGGCTGCACACAAAAACCTGCTTTATCCGTGCTCAGCAAGCTCCTCTGCCCTCCTGGGGAGCTGGCACGGTGCAAAAGGAAGGCTGCGAAGGAGGAAAATGAGCCGAGCAGGCTGGAGGCAGCGAGGGATGCTGTTTGTACCCGGGGGGGTTGCTCCCAGCGGGGTCGGTGGGTCTGGAAATCCACCCTGCAGCCCACTCACTTGGTGGGGGCACAGAGATCCCACCGCATCACCAGGGGCAGCTCTGGAGCCTCCCGGCCCGGCGCTGCTCTCCTGGGGAGGCCGCAGAGGGCTGCAGGATGCTTCAACAGCCCCTGGCCTGGGGCTCAGCACCACGGCCCCCCGATCGCCCCCGGCTGCTCCCCGTGGAAGGGCTGAAGGCAGCTCTCGAGTCCACCCCTACAGCAAAAGCGAGCAGCTCAATCCCCACCAGATGAGCGATGCATCATCGAATAAACCCCGGTCTCACAACATTAACACTATTTATTTTCAGGCTAAGCTGCAGCCTGGGCTTTTGACACCAGTAATTAAAGCAAGCGGGTTCATCTGGTATCCTCTCTGCCCCCCCGGAGCCAGCTCTCCATGTTTTGAAGCCCCGTACCCCTGCTTTTCATTGCAGCCCCCCAGGAGGAGGGGACCACCTGACCCCCACACTTTTCCAGCCCCCCGGAGCGATGCCGCACGGAGCTCTCCGGCAGCGAAGCGGAGCGGCGCCGATTGCTGGGGGACGGCTCCTGCCTGGAATCCGAATTAACACAATCCCGGCACGGCTCAGCACCCCGCTCCCGGCCCCGCAGCCCCCCGGGACCCCAAGCCCGGGGACGGGGGGCGGCGGGGCTGAGCCCCCCTACCTGGGCCGGGAACGGCTCGGCTCGGCTCGGCGCAGCGCGGCTCCGGCAGCACTGCGGAGCGGGGAGGGGGCGGCGCGGGGAGGGGACACGGCCGGGGCGGCCCCGCTCTGCTGCCCGCCCTGGGAGCCGCCCCCGGCCCGGGCACAGCCAGCGGCAGCCCCCTGCTCCCCCCCATCCCATCCCATCCCATCCCATCCCATCCCTAACCCATCCCTGCGGATCTCCCACCCCACCCCATTCCATCTCACCCCATCCCCATCCCTGGGCATCTCCTATCCCATCCCTAGCGATCTCCCACCCCACCCCTTCCCCATTCCATCTCACCCCACCCCACCCCACCCCATCCCTAGGGATCTCCCATCCCATCCCTAGGGCTCTCCCACCCCACCCCTTCCCCATCCCATCTCACCCCACCCCATCCCTAGGGATCTTCCACCCCATCCCATCTCACGCCATCCCCATCCCTGAGGATCTCCCATCCCATCCCTAGGGATCTCCCACCCCACCCCATCTCCCACCCCATCCCCATCCCAAGGGATCTCCCATCCCATCCCGTCACCATCCCCATCCCCATCCCATCTCACCCCACCCCCATCCCCATCCCCATCCCCATCCCTAGAAATCTCCCATCCCATCCCCAGGGTTCTCCCATCCCATCCCTAGGGATCTCCCATCCCCACCCCTGGAGGTGTCCCAGCAGTTTTCTGACCCCCCCACCCCACCTGGATTTAGCCCCCAGCTGCCTGTGCCAGCACCCCCCCCACACCCCGTGCCCCACTCAATATGGGGCCGCATCAGCCAAAGCCCAGCTGCCAGACCCCCCGCCGCTGCCTCCCGTGGGGTTTCGGCTCCGTGCACCGGGGTTTAAGCAGCACAGGGGGTCCTGCACCAGGCTGAGCCCCCTCCCCAAGCTCTCCGGGGCTCTTAGCACTGCCAGAAGCCGAGGGGGGAGGCATCACCCGGGGCTGCCTCCGCAAGCAGCGGGCTCTGAGCAACGCTCAGCTGCAGCCACGCGATGCCCAATTCGGGGCAGGAAGGAACATTTCTCATCCCTATAGCCGGACTGCACCATTCAAGCAAGAACATTTGTACCCACTTCCAATAAAGTCCTTCAAGAAAATTCTACTTTTCTCCAACTTAAAAACAAAATCCCTGGAGAGGCAGCGGAGCGGAAGGACGGAGCGTGTTCCTGCCCTCCGCTCGGGGCTGAGTATTGATTGGCGTTGGAGTAGCTGCTTGGCGGACATCTTATCCTGTTCCAGGCACAACTAGGTATTTTTATTTAGCGAGAAAACGCGTCGCTTTATGCAAAGTAGTTGGAGAGACGAGCGCAGCACTTTCAAGCTGATATGCCCTGACACGCTCCTTGGAGGTTCAGAAAGGAGAAAGCTCGGGTAGGAATCTGAAAATCAGATCTAAAACCTGCTTTCCTGAAAGACAAAAAGGAACACCTGCAATTATCTGTTCTGAATACCTGGCACTTTCATTCCCCGGGCAGCCAAGACAGCCCGTGTGCTAAAAATAAAAGAGCCGCCTTGAATTTTGTTGAATTATAAATACATTTTGGCAGTCTGGCATCTCATGCAGCAGATCAAAGCGCGGCGGTGTTATTTATTTATTTCCTCGCAGGTTTATTTTTATGGCTGCAGGCCCCCTAATTGCCGAGGACTCGTTATATCCCACCTTGCGACCCAGCTCAGCGTGCAGCGAAGCGCTCAGCTCAGCACCCACGCTGCTTTCAGTGGCACCAAGGGGGGGGGAAAGGGGAATATGTGGCTGTGGAGACTCCCGGGCACCCGGTGGGTCCGGGCCCTGCTCCCCCTCCTCGGCTGCACCTTTCCCTGCTCCACGTGGGGAGCTTGGAGCCACGCTGGGAAATCGAAGCATCGAGAGCACTGCATGTGGCACGGGGCTGGCTCAGCTATCACCACCGAGAAAAAAGCTCTCCCCACATTTTACAGCCCAGTTAGGCACAGCTAATGGGGGTGATGGGGAGCAGATGCGGAGCCAGCACCACAGCGGGGTCGCTGCAGCGCAGGGCTGGCCATGGTGGCACAGGGGACTGGCAAAGGAATGTGAGTTTCTCAAACAATTTTTTCTTCAGTGCTTTTAATTGGGATTAGAAGCGCTGCAGAGGCTCTCGTGGAAACCTCTGGACTCTGAGCTTGGGCACGCAAAGCCCAGAGCGAGTTAACAGCCACTGCTAAACCCAGAGCCGGGGAAACCCCCTGGAGCAGGACCAGCCCCCGGTGCACAGCCCCAAACCCTGGTGGGGGTCTGCTGGCAGCCTGCTCACCCCACAGAGCAGTTGTTGCCTCGAAATCCCACAGAGCTGAGCTCTTCCCAAGCTCACCCATGCCCATGGGTCCCCAAGATGTGACAGCAAGTCCCACGAGCTTCGGCTCCTGCCCAGGTGCATTGGTGCTGCCCCTGAGGGCTCGTTAACCTCCCGCCTTCATTAACACTCAGCCACCACCACAGCTTGTCCTTCAGAGCCTCCCAGCCCCAGGGGAAGGGTCAGCACGGGGAAAGCTGAAGCATCTGCCAAAATTAGACCCGAGTGTGCCCAGCTTTGGGTGCCTGGGAGATGGCCAGGCTGTGCCGAACCCCAAATGCAGCGGGTGCCGCAGCCAAGCCCCTCTCCCCCTGCCCCACGCACCCCTGGGTGCCTCAGCTCTCCACGGGTGTGCGTCACTGCCGCTAACATGACAAATTCATTCTGCCAACGCTACGAAACCTCCAGGCAGATCCGGGAGCGCTGAACCCCTCCCGAGGGGGTGACGGTGGCACAGGAACGACACCTCCGTGGGTCGCGCTCCCGTGACGTCTCTGCGAGGAGCAGGGGATGCGTTCAGCGTTATGCTCAGGCGTTTTTGCAGAAGGGTGTTGTACAGGCATTTTGCTCCCCGGTGGAAGGGAACTGGAGCTTTTCCCCTGACACATCGGGGTCGTGCAGCGCGGCTGGCAGGCAGGCACAGCGCAGCGGGACGCGATGGAGAGGGGGCGGAGGCGGGTGCCAGACCGCAGCCCCGCACCGTGGCACAGGCTGCTCTGGAAAAGCAGAGCTCTCAGCCCTGCCGCCCTCCTGGGGATGCTCCTTCCCGCAGGTAAAGCACTGGAATTTCAAAAAAAAAAATTAAAAAAAAAAATAATATTTATATATATTAAAAGGAAAGCAAGCTTTCCCCATTGCCACTTGACTCAGGTGCCGGGGCGTCACGGGGACCCCCCGCTGCTCCGAGAGCTGGTGACAGGGGATTTGCTGTCCCCCTGCCCCGTGGCTGGCACAGTGCCCGTAGCTGGTTAGCTCAGCAACTCTTCACCAATCTTTCCAAATACTGAAAGAGAAGAGGAGGAAAGGAGCTGGCGAGGAGCCGGCCTGCGGCCGCTGCTCTGCCCTTGCTGGAGCACCACGACCCAGACGTAAACCTGATGGATGTGATCCTGAGGTCCCGCACCAGGAGATGCAGAACCTAAAGCCCCGCAGCAGCGGCCGACCGGAGCACGTCGCAGGCAGGCTCACACGGGGCTGCCAAACAACCGAAGCCCCCAGCATCCCCCCAGCCCAGGTGCTGGCAGCCCCAGGAGAACACCCCCTCCCCAGCCACCACGGCACGAGGAAGCCCAAAGGGGGACCCCAAATCCCTCGGGGCACCCCGTTCCCCCTACCCGCAGCCCCCGGTGGCACGGGCAGGCAGGAGCCGCAGCCCCCAGCCCCCCGAGCTGCACAGCCCCAGGCTCAGCCAGCCCCGTTCGATCGTGGAGGCACCGCAGCCAGCTCATTACACTCTTTTAATAAGATATGTGCTAGTTTTACATTCATTTTTCATTTCTGATAACGCTCTGTCCTATATAACTGCACTATTATCCTCGGTGAGGTGAGGGGAAGAATATATTTCCTAAAAGACTGGCTGCATTAATTTTGCAGTAAGTGCCATAAAAGATTTAATCTCCAGCTCCTCTTTTGTTAATGGGATTAGTATAACTTATTTACTGATTTAATTAATTGGCGTATCTTCTGCTCGGCTGGATGCAGCAGCCCAGAAACTTGCCGCTTTCGGCTGCGAATAACCAGGCTTCATTTCAGTTTAGAGCCTGCGAAGAGTACACGCCTGCAAGCTCTAAATTATTTAAATTATTTCTGATAGGCCGCGCTGAGAAGAGGAGAGGAAGGAGCTCTATCTCCCCTCCGACCCGTGAACTCGTGGCAGAGCTTCCCTACAGCACTGCCAATACATTCCCGATAACCAAGCGCTGTCGCTGCTGGCAATGCTGATGGATGGTCCGAGGGCCGCCGCGGCCACCGGTGTCCCCACGTGCCACGTCCCCCACGTCCCAGCCAGCGCAGGGCTTTGCTGCTGGCACCCAGCTCCTGTCCCCTCTGGGACCCAGGGCCGTGGCCCTTGGGTGCCCCCATGTCCCGGGGTGGGGGGGTCCAGCAGAGGGGCACCCCCCGCCGCCTCCCCCAGCGCTTTATTTAGGTCACCCCGTGCTCGGCGGCACGGCAGCGCCGCTTGCAGCGGGGGAGGTTGGACTTCACACTCTTGCTCCGCGAGCTGCTTTTCTAGGTCACCAACCCACAGCGGTGCATTAAAATAGAGCCTCTCCCTCCCCTCCCCGCTCCCCACGGCCGGAGGCTGCGACGCCGCGGCTGCCGCAGCCGCCAGCCGGAGGGGAAGGGGTGCGAGAGGGTGGCTGCAACCCCGTCTGCGCAGGCACTGACCCCACAGCCCCAAAATACGTGACGGGCACCTGGGGTGGGCGCAGCACCGATGTTTCCCCACACCCAGCCCTGGTCCCAAAGCCGATCCCATGCCCGGACCCGCTGGGTGTCACCTCCGTGGCACCGGGTGCCGGCTCCACACCCCAGGCCACCAGCCCCAGGGCTCTCCGGCACGGTGCTTTGGGTCTCATCCTCCTGGGTTTATCTGTTACTTGTTTCCCTTGGGGTTTTCAGGGGCTCCAAAGCGGGTCTCCTTTGTCAACCCAGGCAGAAAGTCCCTTGTTTCAAGAGAGGGGAAATGACAGTGTTTGAAACCCGCAGGGAGCCTTATGGGGACATCCCTCTGGTGCCCCAAGAGATGGCACGTGAGCAGTGTCTAGCAGGGATGAAGAGCAGGAGCCCTGACGGTTACAGTTAACACAGGGATTAACAAGTCCCTAAAATCAGTGTTAAAAAAGCTAAAAAAACCAACCAGCCGGAGAGCTTCGCCACCTGCCAGCTCCCCATCCCCAGGTCCATGAGCTGCGTGAACCAAAGCAACCTCTGCCACCCAGCATCCTGCTGCCCCAGGAGGGTGCAAAGCACGAGGTGCTGAGCATCGTCCCCTGGTCCCCAGAGAGCCAGGGCTGAGGTCCCCTCCCTGTGCCCGAAAACGTGCTGGGGGACAGCAGGTTGCACGGAGACCTCTCCCCGTCCTGTATTCGCTCTCTTTTCCATACGAATCTGAATCCGTACGGGTCTGACCACCCCAAAATCTGTTTCTCCCATGGCATCGCGGAGGTTAAGCCACCAGCACTGCACTGCCACGGGCAGAGGTGAGCGAGCAGGGACCTCTTCCAGCACGAGCAGCGTGTTTAACAAGCTGGGAAATCAATACTGCCATCGAGCCCCAGCGAAACAGCATCGTGAGCACGGCGCCGCCACTCAGGGGCTTTGCAGGAGGCTGTCCCCAGCCCCAAAGCAACCAGCAACCACATGGAAACGCAGGGCCCTGCTCTCCTGCTCCTTCTTCCCCCCAGCAGGGCTGCAGGGCATCGCTCACTGCTCACGGCCGGGCGAGCAGTTTGGCTTTTACCAATGGAAGCGGCAGCAGCAGAGTTTCTCACGTGGTGCGGAGCCGGGGCTGAGCACGGAGGGACAAGGAGAGCAGCTCACGAGCTGCAGACGGGCTGTTCTGCCCGAAAAAACCTGCCGTGAGAGCAGCCTGCAGAGATCCTGCACTGCCAAGCCAGGCAGAGAGCACCTGGAGGGGTTAAACCAGGAGGCTCACGCGTGAGTGTCCTCACCGCCACCTGCAGCTCCTCCGCAGGAGAGACCTGCCAGCACCAGTTGCTTTGCTCCTGGATGCCGTGGGGCTGTCTCACTGCTGCTAAAAGAAAAACAAACAAACAAAAAACCTCCCAGGGTTTGGATACTCTTGAACACAAAAGCACTCAGAGAAAACAGCAGGCTGAGGAATGGTGCCCGGCAGTGAGCTCGCACCCACGCTCGACCCCTTTAACCGGGAGACCCACGGCCGTAAATCCGAGCACATCCCCATCCAGACTGACAAGCCAGTGCTTCCAGGTGAGAAGCCAGCCCTGCCTCTGCCTCCCCCCGGGAAAATGGGAGCTGTGGCAGAACGGAACAAACTCAGCCGCCAGGAGCAGCTGCCTGGGCTTCGGCACGCCGCGCTTCCAGCCAGCGCCTCGGTGCCAACAGCACCAAACGTTGGCAGCGGTGGAAGGCTGCAAGGATTGGCCTCGTTGCAAGAAAAAATAGCTTCTTCCACCCCTGTTATCTGCTCCCCGTCAGGAGTTAGCGCTGAGCACGGCGAGGAGCCGTGCAGGCTTGCAGGGAGCTGGCTGGAGAGGCAGCCCTGCGGGTGCCTCCTCCGCTGGGAGCGATGGGGTCAGAGGCAGCTGCGGGGCTGCCCCCAGCCCGCCCCAGCGCCGGGAGCTGCCTCCCGCCGTGCCAAGCTGCTCCCACAGCTGCTAATTGCAGAAACGTTTGTTCAAACCGGCTTGTTCTTCCAGGAACGGATTCAAGCGACCCGATTTCCAAGAGCGCTTGGATGCGCCCGCACGCGCGCAGCCGACGGTGGAAGGGGCACGGCTGGGTGAGGATTTCCTGCGGTGTGGGGAGCAGTGGGATTCCTGCTGGGCAACCACTTCCCACCCTGCTCATCCACGGCTCTGGGCTGCAGCCCCCTCCTCTCCTCTGCTTGTCCCGACGGCCACATTGAGTGTGTTTGTGCAGTAAGAGCAGGATTCCTGGTTACGGGTGGAGGTGGCCACCTCTTGTCTGCCATCACAGGAGCTTAGCCAGCAAAGACACAAGTCCTCCATCCTCCTTCAGCCTGCCGTGGTGGCTATAAATCTGTGGCCGTGCTGCAGCCCGGTGACAGCAGCCTGGTGACAGCCCCTCAGGGACACCTGTGACACACGGTGTGTCCTGATGGGTGGCCTAAATCCCACGGCCCCCTCCAGCTCCGGCACAGCTCCGGGCAGGAAGTGACCCAGTTGGAGACGTGCACGTCCCCAAAATCAAGGCTTTGGCAAAAGCTTCCCCAGTGCCAGGTCCTGCCTGGCCCACAGCCACCTCCCCTTGAGACAGCGGGAGAAAAAGATCCTAAAATAACCCTGAGTGGGGGCAGGAGCTGCTGATGGGGTCCCTGAGCTGTGCCCACCCATGCCCCTGTAAAATCTAACCTGAATTTCCATGCAAAACCTGACCACGATTCGTAATTGTCTCCCAGGGGGTCAAACCTGGGCTCTTTGGGGAACTCAGCCCCTTCCTCACCCACACCAGCACCGGCCCCAGCCCCGTGCTGCCGGCCGTGCCCCATCCCGCGGTGGCACCTGGGGACAGGCAGGGCCGTGCTGCTGCTGCCGCCAGCGCCGCCGAATCGATCCCCGTTATCTGCAGCGTTATGTGCCTTGGCAGCGAGATAAGTGAGCCGCGCAGAGCAGCACCCAGCAGCCCGCCGCAGGACAAAACACCTCCGGATCGATCCCAAAGGCCGGCTGCGAAGTCGCATGCGCAGAGCGGAGCATCCACCACGGCCCCACACAAATCTCTGGGTTTCTCCCCACCTTTTGGTCCCTCTGAATTCTGGACCCACATAGAAAAACCTTCCAGGGGTTTCCCTTTCCAGGACCCCCCTGGCGCTGTGGGCAGCTGCCTCAGGGTTTCTCCTCGTGCCCCCAGGAGCAGAGCCTGGGGCAGGGCCAGCAGCTCCTGGTGTGCCCGAGCCGGCTGCGGCAGCCTCCTCTTTTCCAGGGCTGTAAATCCCGACACGGAGCTTTTTCTGCTTCTTCCTGCTTGGCAGCAGTTCAGGGCATATTTGTGTTTTGGCTGCCAGCAATGCAGCATTTACAAACCTGCCCTGGATTTATCTGCTGCAGAATCGGCCACTAAATTAAAAACACAGAAGTCGGGGACGTGGTAGGAACAGCAATTTTACAACAGCCGGGCTGCGTGCCGGCCCCCTCCCGCCCACAGCCCCCCTGCCCCTGCCTCGAGGCACTCCTTGCAGCAACAGCTGGCTTCGTTTCTCCCCCAAATGCGTTAAACACTCTTTTTGCCTTTTTCTGCTGCCTCCTCCGGCCGCTCCCTGCCCAGCTGCAGCCGGCCCCGTGCAGGCGCGCGCCTGCCTCGCTGCTTGAGCACGGCGACTTGCAGGAACTTTAATTACCTTTAAAACCCTTAGTGCTTCATCAAGTGGCCTGACAGCTCGCGCCGCGCTGGAGCAGCAGGAGGACAGGGCAGCCACACAACCCTGCCTTTTTTGGGGCAAGCAGGCTCAGAAGAGACCCTCTCCGGCCCATTTTGGCCATCCCTCCCCATCAGCATTCCCAACCCCTGTGCCGAGGAGCAGACAACCATGGTGCCAAGTTACCGCCAACCCCACACCACAGAGCAGCGGATTTCAACCAACAGAGAGGATTTTCTGTGCTCCTCCGAGTCTCATCGCGAAGTCAAAACCCAGCCCTGGTACAGCCGAATTGGGCACCCAGGGAAACCGCACGCTTTGAGGACGTCTGTCTGCATGGCAGCTTTGAGCAGCGCCTGTCTGCTCCGTTTAGCAAAGAGCCAGAAGCGCGACAGCCCCAGGGCAGGGAGGAGACCCGAGAAGCACGGCGGAGCCGGGAGGGCTTTGCACCATCCTGCAACATTTGGCACCGGGGCTGCAGCCGGCTCGCACCGCCCTCGCACTGCCAGGAGAGGTTCAGCACAGCTCCTCAGCCACCCAGATTCCAGGAATTTTGCTCTGTGCTATCAAAGCTGGCTATAAAAAGAAAGAGGTTCCCTTCCCAGAGCTGTCAGGAAGGAGCTGAAGCGGTGATGGGTGACCCCAGGGCTGTGGTGGTGCTGGGCGATGGGTGCTGAGCAGGACTGGCGAGCATCCTGCACCTACGTTTGCATCTAAGGGTTTTAGTTGCTACGTGGAAGAAGACAGCAAGCACTATTAAACTTAATAGAGAGAAAATGGAGCTGAAATGAAAACAACATGGAGGAAATTTAGAAGGGCTAAATGGTCTTCAGTTCCCAAGCGGCCAGGATAAAGACAACATTAATAACCCCCATCGAGTTGGCAAGAGGCAGGACTCTCACGAGGAAAATCAGCGGCCCTTATTTTCTGACCTGAGTAGATGGGGACGAGGCAGAGGGACGGGGCCTTTGCAGGAAGGGAGGGGTTTTGGCGCAGCAGCTCGCAGGATGGCACCGGCCGGGGCTGCTCCTTCCACTGGCACAGACGGAGATGTCCAGAGACGGAGCAACAGGCACAAAATGCAGCACACAAGGTCCCAAAAAGGACCCTGCAGAGAAGCTCTGAGCACCCTGGCTCTGCCAGGGACACCAGAGACCGCCTGCATTGCCAGCTGCTGCCCTTGTATGCATCTCCTCCAAGCACATGCTCTTCATACTCTTCCTCCTATAACCACCAGTGCTCCCTCTGATAGCCCCAACCACCACCCGAAAGAAACAGCTTTAATTCTGCCCCTGCCACGCAGCTGGGTCCCGATCTCTTGACACCAGCCTCAACCCCACGCCACCCTTTCCTTCCCTGCAGCTACTCCTCATTTACATCGGCATAATTGTTATTCTGCCTCGTTAGGTTCTAGCGCACAGCTTCAAGAGCTTATTTAAAATTCATTGAAGCCTCCCCACTCAAAAGAATTTAAAAGAAACAACCCAAAAGGCATGCCTGTGGGATTGTTCATGAGCAGGAGACAGAAGGACCGCACGTGTCCACCTGCTCCGCAGTGCAGCAAGGGGGCTGCAAGCAAACCAGCAAGAAAGGGTGGAAAGGAAATTAGGTTCTTCTGCAGCTTGCTTTTTTTTCTTTTTTTCTTTTTCTTTTTTCTTTTTTTCCTTTACAGCCTGGCCTGTGCTGCCCTGCACCTTGCCTTCAAGCCCAAGGGGTTGGCACAGCATGTGGGGGGCCGGCCTGGCAGGGGGGCTGCAACACCTTCCCCAGAACACAGCCCGATATTGCCTGGCATCCCCAAAGTCTGTTGTTCAGTCCAATGTGCTGAAGCATCTCTTCCTCCTCTCCCTCTCTTCTTTGGCCCCAAAAGAAAAGAAAAAAAGAGGGGAACAAACCCAGTGCGGTATTTCAGAGCAAATCACTTTGGAAGTGCGCTCAAAGCTCTCACAGCACAGCTTAAGAAACATAACACGTCCTCTCAAAGGAGATGGGTTTTTTTCCCCATAAAACGATCCGCTAACCGCTTCCCAAACGCACCACAGGAGGATAATCTAAAGGCATAAAAACGCTCGCCAGAGGCGGGTTCTGTAGGATGCGCTTGTCAGCAAGCCCCCTGCTGTGCCTGCACGCCCCTGCACACTCGTAGCTGTGCTCGCACACTGCGCCGCACCCAGACCTCCCCGTGCTCACAGACAGGGATGCAGGCACCTCCCTGAAGGCACTTGTCACAAATTCAGATGTTTCTGCTGTTCTCCCTCCCAAAGTTTGCCATCATCTTCCCCAAAAACCCCACAAGCCCTGCTTCAGCCCCTAGGCACCTCTAAAACTGAAGCCTGAGGGCTTCCGAAGGCATGAGAGGGTCCCTGACCCGGGCTCTGCACCGTGCCCCTGCGTGGTGGCTCGCAGAGGGATGGGACATGGGAGTGAAGATGAGAGACACAGGCACAGTGACCCCCTTCGATGTGCTCAGCCCCCCCAGATTGAGCTGGGGAAGCCTCATGTGCTCATGCTGCCTCTCTGCTTTAAAACTGCAGGGAGCAGAAGCTGGAGGCACGAGCACCGCATCAGCTAGGAGAAGCAATTTAACCAAAAAGAGAAGGGGTGAGAACTGGGCACTGCTCACCGACATTTACTTAATTATTGAAAAAGCCACAATGGCACAGCAGGGAAAGAAATTCATTAAAGCCTAACTCAGAAGGAAAGCATAACCAGGCTTTACGATTTATTTTATTTTTTTGACTGCAAGGTACAGAACTGAATGGATGCTAGCAGCCCAACCAGCAGGCAGGGAGAGCGGGAGGCGCTCGGCGAGGAACCTGCAACCACCACCATCGGGCACGATGAGTCTGGGAGAGAGGCGGCCAGGAAACAGCATCCACCCAGGAGGCAACAGCTGGGCTGCAAGTGCCGACAATAACACCGAAAAATCAGGTTTATTTAGTATGGAAGAGGAAGAATTAGGAGATGTATTCACGCCATAGCGTGATGAGACATTTCATATTGCACCATGAACCACACTAAGCCAATAAACAGAGATTATCAGTGCTAAAGGCTTTAAAATGCAGCAAGATCCGGAGCAATTGAAGCAAAACCTTTTTAAAGAGCTGCCCAAGGAGCTATTTCTAGATTGGTACTTTTGCCTTTTTATGTCCAGGAGCATGGGAGAGATCTTTAAAAGGCTACTTTAAACTGCAGCACTGTTATTTATTTTCCTGTGTGTGAAAACAATCCGTGTCATCTTGGAACTCGTTGGTCTGACATTGAAGCCAGGCAAAACAACGGAATAGCTGAAACAGGCCTCACTTAATGAAGAGGTGAAATTTAATTAGTGCCAATCACCACGGGTTTATGAAAAGCAGATTTCATTAAACCAACCTGATCCTTTTATGAGACTCCAAAATTAGTTTACCAATGTAACCGGGCGTCAGATGCCGCTGCGGATGACATTTTGATGAAGAAGCTGGAACGATATAAAAATCAACACCGAACCTGTTAGACCTCTAAACAGCTGCTTAGCAGCTGCCCAAGCATCAGAGAGGGGAACTGGCCTCACAGCCCGGCGAGCCGTCAGATAACGGGGTGACGAGGGGTCCCATGAGGCTCTGATGGAGCAGGGGCACCCACAGAGCCTCAGCCTGCATGCAGGGCCAGCCCTGTGAGCACTGGGGTGTGTTTGCCCTCCCTGGATGGGTTTAAATAGGAAGCTGGCTCCTCAAAGCTGAGTTCAATAGAGTTTTCCTCTCATGGATCTGCTCGTCAGGGCAGTGCTTTATTCCAGGGTAACACCAGATCTCGGACCAAAAAATTCCTTCTGGCCTTAAAAGCCATTCACATGGAGTGCTGGGGAAAGGGGAGACATCTGGTGAGAGTAATTTCGGGTTTCTCTCTCCTCCCACCATATCTGGAGGCACACACACATCACTCTATTTCCGAAGCTTTCAACAGGGCCCCAGCCCCTGCAATGGCTATGCCCGGCGACAGCTATTTTCCATACCGTATTTCTGCCTGAGTTTTTCTTCCTCTCCCGGGAAATCAGCAGCAAGCTCTGTAACAGGCAACTGAGAAACAGCAGGCTTGGAAGAGGAAGGTGCTAGAAATTCTGCTGTGAACCAAAAGCCAGACGTGCACGAAGGAGGGCTCAGGGAGGGCAGCGCAGCCCCTGGGCGGCGGGGAGGCTGCTGGCACCACATCCATGGTGTGGTTACGTGGACACCGCAGACACCGGGCTTGGTCTTTGCAAACAGCCCCCTGCCACCACGCAGACCCTGGATCGGAGCCCCTGTTTGGGGCTGTACAAGGGGACTGCCCCAAAACGTGTCCCCACCAAGGCCTACCACCGCACCAAGGGCAACACGTGCGTGCAGGCGCTCACCGCAATCAGCAGCGGCTCCGGGGGAAGGAGGCGCTGAGCCCCCAGCCCCTTTGCTCCCGCTGGCAGGCTGCCACCTCTGTCTCCTCGCAAAGCCCCTCTGATGTGCTGCAACCTCCAAGGGAAGGGGAAAGTCACTGCCTGCTGAGCGCAGCCCAGGCGTGAAGACCTCCAAGGGCTGCAGGGGAAGGAGAGCAGTGGCTGGGGGCTGGCATGGGGCTGGCTTTGGGGTGAAAACCAGCAGGACAGGGACATGGTCCCCTGGGTCCCCCCCTGCAGCCCTCCAAGCTTCATGCAGACCAAACTGTGAGGGAGGAAGATGAAGGGCACGTCCCCGGCATTAGGCACCCGGGTTGGTGCTCAGCCACCGGGCCTCAGAGTGAGGCTCCACAGGCCGAGTTGCCCCAGTGTCTGCAACCCAGCACCTCCAAGCACTGGAAGTGGCACTGGAGCAGAAAGCCAGGCAGGACTGGCCAGAAAACAGCTCCTGGAGGGCACAGAGAGGCAGTGTCCACCCCTCCAGCCCCCCATTGCTCTGCAGCCCCTTGCTGTTGAGATTCAGCTTGGGGCCGATGGCAAAGCAGCGCCCGCAGCCTCTGACGTGAGCTGTTCCAGTTGGCCTCTGTACACAGAGCTTCCTCCAGCCCGCTGTATTAATCGGTGCAGTTAATTAGGCATTTGCCAATTCAGTTTGCAACATCGTTTTAGCTTACTCGAAGGGGGGGGGGAGGCAAATTTCCTGTTAAAAAAATGAAAATGGAAAAGCAAGCAAAGTGCTAATGACTGGAATGATAAACGGCTGGCAGAGCAGTCCGCAGCATCTGCAGGCAGCTCAGCTCGCACCTCGCAGCACTAACTAAAAAATAATAATAATCACGGGATCATTGCAAAGTCAATAACTAAGACAGTCAAGAATTACTTCCACTCGCTTCGTAATCAATCACTTATCCTGCCGAAAGCAGGCTGCGATTATTGTCCAGGTGGGGAGAAAGAATTTCGTCCCTGGCTTTCCTCGGGGAAGAGGTGACATGGTGCCGACAGCCCATCGTGAGGACGAGGAGCGATCGTTTCCCCAACCAGACGGGCTGAGGGGCAGCCATGAGCAGTGGGTACTAGGGGGAAATGCCCCATGGTCCTCACGAGCTGCTGAACCTGCACAAAGAAGCAATTTTCATATGGGTACTGCCGTGGTGGGAAATCAAACCCAGAGGCTGAAGCCTGACCCGAAATCCACAGAGCATAGCCACGGCCTCGGCCTTGGTCCCTCGTCCCCCAGCAAAGGCTCCCCAGGCCCTGATGGCACCTACCCGGAGCAGACCTGCACCTTCTGTTGCTTTGCCAACAGCAGGGAACGTAAACATCACAAAGAAGCATCGCTTTCACCCAAATTATTCTAAAAGGCGATTATGAAGGATAATCCCCTGAAAAATTACGGCCCTGCCGGCGTGGTTCTGGGCGGGAGACACGTGTTGCCCCGGGTTGGTGAGCCACTGGTCCAGCCCACGCCATACAGCTGCGCCTCAGGTTTCCGCTCTTCCTCTAATTTAAAATAGAAGATGGATAAAGCACCAATTAAAATATAAAGCAAGCTGTGGCTTGCCTTGGATTAAGCTGGGATTTTCAAAGGATGCTGCCCCAGCCTGGTGGAAATGAAGAGCCTTGCCTTGGAAGCTCTGCAGCCGTCTGCATTCAGCGCCTTTGAAGATCCCAGGCTTTTGTCCAGGTTTTTGCTGAAAGCACAAGGAACACAAATGGAGCATTTTACCCTCCAGCTGCCAGGCTTGCCCGTCACCCTCCCTAGCTACAGCTCCTGGCTTCTGCCCGGCAGGAGAATGTCTCTTAAAAACCAAACGCGTGTTGGTGGCACACAAAATGCCCCGGGTGGACCTGCTGGCCCAAGAGCTGCTCGGGCATCCAGCTCACCCCAGGAGATGGGCATCTCCACAGGGAGGGATTCAAAAAAGGGTGTTCCTGAGAAAATGAGTGATATTGATTTGGGCTCCTTCAAAAATAGAGAAATTCTGGAATATCTGAATATTTGTTGGCCGAGCTCCCAGCCTTCCAGCAGAGCCCAGAGCCCCAGCCCCAATTTCACGCCTCTCTTGCCCTTTGCACTGCCCCTTGCACTGCTGCCTGCCCGAAGTCCTCCTGTCCTGGGTGCCAGCAGCCAGCTGCCGTTTGTGCAATCGATGAGAAAGCAATTCAGGACAGCAGCAGCATGTTAAGAGCAAACCTGCTGAAAGCCTGGGCTTTCACAGATCCATGCCAGTTGGTGTGATAGGGCAGGAAGGAAGCAGCGTGGGACCGACACGCTGACCTTTACAAACCCTGTTCCTTCCCCAGCTCCCAATCCCCAGCCCCAGCCAGCAGCCAGAGCAAGACATCCATCATCATTTACTGCCAGGCTTGCAGGAGGGGACTGGGGAAATGGAAGGGCACTATAATTACACAGCTGGGCTTGGCACTCGCAGTCCCATCTCCACCTCCCATTTGTCACTGCAGAAATAATAAGAAAACGAAGCTGTAACGATCCAGCCTCCTCCTAAAAACGCGCAGCATGGCAGTGGCTTTATTAGCCGGATCAAAGGCAAGTCAGCGCGGCCTCTGCTTTGCTGTGCTTCCTGCGGATAATTCAAATAAATGTGTGGAGGAGACAGATTTGCCCCAAGCCCCCCAGCTCTCTGCAGTACAACCCCTGTGCCCATTTCCCAGCCATCCTCTTGAAGTGCCCAGAGGTGAGCGGAGTGCTCAGCACGCTGGGAATCTCCGAGGGACAGCATCTGGCTCCACGTGGGCCAGGGTCCCATTGCCATGGGAATTCCTCTGCTGCAGCCCCTGGGCAATGGGATGCCTGGAGCAGCTCCCAGCAGCATGGGGACATGCAGCCCCTCCGTGTCCCCCAGGGTGAGACAACAGGACACGCTTATCCCGAAGGATAAAAGCCATGTCCCATAGCAGAGCCTGGCCGGATCCTGCTGTGGGTGCATGGAGTGCTCTGATGTGGAGGAAGGATCCTGGCTGCGGGTGGCTGGAGAGCAAAGTGCTGAAAGCCTGCTCTGCTGAACGGGGGAGGTTAATTACTGCGATCAAAAATATCCGGAGGGAAAAAATGTTACAGCAGATATTACCAATTAACCCAGAAATCTAAACATCATAATTGCTGCAATTAATAGGATCCTACACTCACGCTAATTACCAGGCTGCGTGAGAGGCGGGTGTGCCAGGAGGGAGGGGAGCTGTGGGCGGCCCTGTGGACCCAGCAGATCCCTGCTCCATGTCTCGTCCCGTCCCGTCCCGTCCTGTCACATCCCATCCCATCCCATCCCATCCCATCCCATCCCATCCCATCCCGTCCCGTCCCTCCAGTTATTGCGGGCAGGGGACCACACCACCGCCACGTGAAGCGTCTCGCCCGTTTTTGCAGCAGCCAGCTTAGCAGAATGCACGCTGTCACCTCGTGTAGAGCACAGAAATATCGAGTAAGGCTGGGTAAAACAAAAAACAACTCCTTTTCCCTCCGACAGAGCTCGGGAAAATCTGTTAGCTCCAAGTGGATTTTGCAGTCAAGTCAGCAGCCCTTACTACCACCTGTCCCCACAGGCTCGCAGGGCATTTTCAGGCAGGAGGGAGCATCCTGCTTTCCCCCTGGCACTTTTGTAGGGTTTCAGCTTTGTGCTGATTTTCCTCAGAAGAGGAGAAGGGGCTTCCTCGGCACGGAGCAAAGCCTCCCACTAACAGCAGCTTTGCTCTGTAAGTAACGCTAGGTCCTTACCGTGATCTGCAACTCCAGCTATCAAGAGCAGGCCGACGTGGTATAATGGATGTGGTGTCAAGAAAAATTAAATCAAGTGTCAGGATAAAATTCCAGGGGGGACCATACTTTTATGATTCATAATGCCAACCAATTATCTCCCTGACAGGCCGAATGGCCACATTTTATCATGCCCAGCAGCCTGGAAAGGGAGTTGTGCAAATTGGCGAATGAAGAGATCCTTTAACAAACTCGGTGAACGCTGTAATGATCGCTCGCACGCGCTTCATTTTTCAGCTCCAAATGACAAAAAAATACCAAAAAAAATGGAACTTAGCGTGTGCCAGAGCTGATACAATCCCCCAAGAAGCAACTCTGCCTGGGGGGACTCGGGCACATCGCCCCCCTCTGCCCCAGAGTCCGTCCCAAAATGCCAGGCAGCTTTTTATTTTCAACAGCTGCCACGCTCCGGCGCTGCTTGCTTTGGGCACCGAGACATCAAACCGAGGCTGCGTTTCCGTCAGAAATACGAAGTAATTGAATATCTCAAGCAGGTACGAAACATCGCCCTTGGTGACGACTGCCCCCCAAATTACATCAGCTGCCGTGATTCAGCGGCGGGGCAGCCAGGCGCCGCCGCAGCAGCAGGCGAAGCGGGGCTCACGCAGCCGGTCGAGGCCGAGCGCGTCGGGTTGTGCACGCCGCTCACCGCTGTCGTCTCGCAGCAGGAGCCAAGCACGGTGGCAGCAGGCGTCCCCAGAAAGCCCCCGCAGCACCCAGGCTGGGCCCCAATGCAGGACACTCTCCAAAACCTCCAAATACCAACCGCTGACGAACAAAGGTCAGCGTGCGGGGCTAGCGGGAGGGAAGGCACCGAACCAGAGCAAAACGCCGCGTTGTTGTTTTAATCCCTGGTGCAAGCACACTGAAAAGCAGAGGTGATCTTCCCCGGGGGCTCCCCAGGGAGGTGCAGCCTCAGGAAAAGGCTGTTTGGGGCAGCAGGGGGAAAGAAATGCCACCTGTTAAACCAAATGCCACTAGCACTCAGCCCTCTCACTGGGTGCTTTGCCTAAAACATGACTATTTTCCCTAAAAGAAAGCAAGGGGTGCTCAGGATCACATGGACCACCATTACACGGACCTTTCCCAAGCATTCAGGCCAGGTGTTTGCAGGCTGTAAGTGAAAATAAAAAATCCAAGCTGCCACCAGCCAGGTCCCCAAGGAAAAGCTGTCACCGCTTGGGGCCAGGTGCCACCGAGGGCACTGTGGCGGCAGGTTGGGGTAGGAGGGCTCGTGCCACCCCGCTGGCACCGTTCCCCACGGCAGAACGGCCTTAAAATAACTTTCCCCCCTTCCTTACGCCCGACGAGGCTTCCTTCTGGCAGCTCGCGTGCATGCACGTGTGCGGACGCACACGCACGCTCCCCAGCGCACCACAGGCAGCGGCACTCTCATTATCTTTTAAATAAAGCGTTTTTAAACTCTCTCGGAATTTAGCAACAATCGCCATGGATACCAATCACTGAAATCCCTCCGTCACTATGGCAACGCCTTCCCCATCTTGCCTATTTATCCCGGAGCTGACACGCCATTTATTGTGAGTGATAGGAAGAGAATTTGAAAGCAACCTTCCCCCGGCGCACGGAAGCATGAAAACCCTCGGCGAGGAAGTGGCTATTAATAGAGATGAAGGGGCTGCGGCGCGCCAGCCCCAGCGCGGCACCGGGAGCTCGGTGCCTGCACGCTGAGGACCACGGGGACGAGACGCAGGGTCCCGCAGCGGGGCTGGGTGCTGGGGACAGCCCGGGGGCTCTCCAGCCAGGTGAACCGCACGTAAACACCTCTGCTAGGTCCTTATGGCGCCCGCCGGGGTAATGTTCAAGAGGCTGGAGATCTCGGCGGTGCTTATTTCCACAACGTACCTGACAGAGCAGCACGGTTTATTATCCTCTGTGTCTCCAAGGGCCACATACTGCGGAGCTGGAGCCTGGTGAACGTGCTTAATGCAGCCTGCTGCCCCAGGGAGATGGAGGTGTTTAAGCACGAGGGCTCCTGCCGCCGAGCTGCGGGCGCTCACGCGGCAGCGATCAGCCCCTTGGCAGCGCAGGCTGGAACAAAGCCTCTCCCCGGCGGCCCTGAGCCGGCGCCAGGGCTCTGAGCACGCCGCGTGTCAGAAACACTTAGCTCTGGGCCAAGGAACAGGCAGGCAGCCTTGCGAAGGAAGCCCCCCACCACTGCACCCTTCGTGAAACAAGGGGAAAGGCTCCAAGGCCCCGGGAGGAGATGCTTGAACCCCCCAAAAAAACATCCTCCCCTGCCCCTCCCGTGGTGACACCGACCGAGAGGGAGGACAAGGACAGCAACAAGGGGATGAGCCCAGGCAGCGGGCATCATGAGGGCTCCTTCTTCATCCCCTCTGCCACGCTGCATGACCACGAAGGCCTCTCCATGCGGTTATTACGCACTGCAACCGAAAGAGCTTCATGCTTGGAGGGCAGGAGACAGCCACGTGGCTTGGGACCGCTCCTTTGGGAAGGACGGAGCACAGACTGTCACATCTGATCACGGAGGACACTCGTCCCAGAGGGTGATGACAACATGCTGGCTCTGTACCTTGTTTTCCATCAACGGCTGGAACTGTCTGGGGAAGAAGCTTTGTATTTTTCTTGCCCCTTGTAAGAGCACCACGGTCCACACCAAGTCCATCCGGTGACCCATGCCTGAGGAGAGAGATGTGAGTGCCAGCCTACTGTTTTTTTTTTCCTTAAACACCTCTGTTATGCAGAAATGCATCTCCGAAGTCACCCCTCAAAGAGTTTTGATCAATTCCACCGGATCCTGGGAGCAGATTGTCCAGACACCGACATTGCTATGCAGACCCAGGCCTGGGAAATGGACCAAAGCTAATAGGAATTCAGCGCGGCCGCCGATGATTTGTACAATTATGAAGTGCCATGAATCAAAAGGTTAACTTTCAGACAGATCCCTGTGGGACAGCCCTTAGGCATCGATTTCAAGTTTCATACGCTATTCAGCCAAATCTCTTTATTACAGGACGACGGGAGCCTCAGCATCACACCACCGAGACAGCTGAAGGCTACACGGGGAGCAGGTTAGTGCAGGACACCCGGATCGGCAGCGCGGAGCTCTTCGGCGAAGACGCTCGGAAAGCGCTGCACTTCCCCGAGCTCATGAGCCATGAGAAACGCAAACTGACTGCAGTGTGCAGAGAGGCCGTTAATTACAATAACCCGAGCCACCGAAACATCTGTGATTAACAGGAGGGCTCCGGGAGGCTGAAGGCGTGTGAGCAGATCGCTCTGAGACAACGACACACCGACTGCGGCACTCGAGGCAGGTGGACATGGAAACACAGCCTTGACACAGGCGGGGGGGGAGATCTGCAAAGATGATACGTCTCAGGGAGGTTTGCTGTTTGCCCAAAAGCCTACACAAATACCCCAGTTAAAGCAGCTTTCTGCTATGCTAAATCAGGACGGTGGTACCAGCACAATCAGGATGCCAGAAGCACTGGGACAGCGGTGGGGAGATGTGTCCGGGTGCAGTCTGGATCCAAAGCGGTCTCCCCAAGGGACTCCCCCTGGGGAAGGACAGGGTGGACACACGTCCAGAGCAGCCCACGCAGGACAGCTGGCTGCTTCTCTCTTGGAAGCACAAACCTTTCCTGCCCTGCTGAACCAAACAAGGTTTTCAGCAGCAGCAGGGCCGGGGGGGCCCTGCCCACCTCCCGCTCGGTGGCATTTCCACCGAGATCCACGCATGAGCTGGAATCGCTGCAGCCAGGTAGGCTGAGGGCAGATTTATGAGATGTTGAGCACAAACAGCTCTTGCCCAGCCAGCCTTACGCCGGCTCTGCACACCCACAGTCGAGCCACCAGGATGGACACAGCCGTTCGCTTCCTGAAAGGATGCTCCCCCACTCCACAAATGTGAAATCTCAAACGCACAAGGAGAAATGAGATCAACCGGTCTGAAAAAGCCACTGCTTCTCTCTCCTGTTTGTTACACAGCACTTTACATCCCTTTCGTTATCATTCATAGCCATAAACACACGTGGGACTTCCAAGGATCCGTCAGATTAAAGAGACTGGCCAGAAAAAAAAACACAACCACAAGCTAAGCCCAGACATAGCACTGCTAAACAAAAAAGGCCAGAAGGAATCACAGCACGGGAGAGACCAGAGGGTTCTCTCCCCTGTCAGTTCACATAAAATGACACAAAGAAACTGAGAAAAGCAACAGCATCAGAACCCGAAAATGCTTCCCCCGTTAGGAGCAGACGTGCAGGCAGCCGAGAAGGACAGCGGGCCGTCAGGACGAGGCGCACTGGAAGCACGGCAGCCCCTCCGTGACTTGGAGGCATTCGCTGGCAGAGCTGGGCTCCTTTCAGATCAAACGTTTTGATCTGTGAATTGTTATTCCAAGTCTTACTCCAAGGGGAAAACAGGAAGCAATCAGCAAATTAAGAAACCTTTGATGGTATTTTTCCTAACCATTGCAAAAGACCAAAAAAAAAAAAAACCACATTTGATCCTTTGGCAACAACAAAGGGCAAAGGAAGATTCCAGACTTGAGGCACAAAGACTTGCGATGGGCTCAAAGGTGACTCCAAGTGAAGGGACAGCACAAAAAGGATTAAGAAGCACAATCAGGTGCATGCGATGCATACGGACATGAAATGAGAATTGCTGCCCTGAAAATGGAGCCCTTGACTTGCCTCAGCTGTGCCAGCAGAGGTGCACAGGAAAAACATTTGCTTTGGGAACAGCAAACAGGCTGACTGAAGGGCACCTTCCTTTTCCTCTCCGGCAGGATTTCGTGACCCGCTCAGCTCTTCCTATTACAGGACCAGAACAGCATGATGAATCTTCCTTTATAACAGAAGGCTCGTTTCAGAGCTCACCTAAACTAAATACTGCACTGAAACTTGTACTGCAGTCAGCCAAAGTTTCAAGGTTTTATGGAGACAAACTTGCCCTTGAGCACTACCCAGTCATCCGGGCTTCAGTGAAGGCTGGGTGCTGAGACCCACCTCCGAACAAAAGACTCCAGGGCTTGTTTCCAGTTTGAAGATAATCTTATGACCAGGTTTGGCTTCATTTCCCCCAAATGCTCACAAGCACCCGGGATGAGGACGGCTGCATGAGCACACCAAGACACCAGCAGTTTGCAACAAGAACAAACTACTATAGCAGAGCGTCCAGTTAAAGGGACTTCTGAACCCAAAATAGTCGAAGTCTATAATCACTGCCTCACTGTCGTGTTTGGTTTTTGTCAGCCCCCCCTCCCCGCAGACTCTGAAAGTGATTATAAAACCACTGCCATACACAGAGGTGGATGCAGACTGTTAGGCACATTCATAAAAAAGTCTTACTCTGCAGGATAATCGCCTTAAAACCGAGCTGCTCTACATAGCCACTGCCCTCATTCGAATTCAGAGTGGTTTTGAAGCTGCAGAGGCCTCAACCACGGGGCTTTGCCTTCTTCCTGGCTTTCTGGTAGATTATCTCTACACCTTGCCATTAAGCTTGTTTTACTACAAATTCGGCTGGTATTTGCTGTGTTCAACCACCATCGCCCATGTTGTCTGTGTTACAGCACCGCATTTATTTCCTGAGAAGCTGTGGGATGGCACATCTGCTTTTTTTCCACTCGACCCCTATAAGCTGGATCAAGGGGAGCACTAACGTTTCGTTCAATTTCGTTGAACCAAAACCCTCCTATTTTAGCGAAGCTGCTAACGACTCCGGCTGCCTAGTTTCTGGGAAGCAGCAACAGCAACGACATGCCTGGTGGGAGCATTCCCAACTGCTTTCAGAACGAAAAAGCAGCATCGGTGGACCTAAAATTAGACAGAAGACACAATACTTGGACTCAGGGCACGTGTCCGCTCCTCTGCTCCTGCTCAGAGAACAGGTAGAACATTACTTTTTCGGAAGTGCCTAGCTCCAAGTGCTACAAAGTGAGAAATGTTGACAGCTTTTGAAGTATGGTAGCAGCAGCTGGCAGAAAGGAGCCCGAGGCACAACACGGCTCCTGTGCAAAGCACCAGTCCCTCTTTTGAGTCGCCGCGTGGTGCTGGCATACGAGGATCTCAGGAAACAGCAGAGCCCCGAAGACAAATGGTGCTCGAGTTGAAAGATCTGGAAGGAAGGAAGGAGCAGCAGGGGAGCAACGGCTCCCTCCCCGCTCCCCCCTGGAAGAAGAGGTTGCAGCGAAGTGTGACGAGCACAGAGAAAGAACAGGATTGCTGTTCCTCTCCTGCAATTAAAACTGATTGATTATGTACAAATATTCAGCAAAAAAGAGGCTGATCCCTACCCCGTTTTTGAGGGTGCTCCGCACCAAGCTCAAACACCAGCACAGAAACAGCGAGGGCCAATTTTTGGGAGGTGGAGCAGGAGGGGACAGCAGGAGGGAGCTGCAGCACCCCAGCACTGCAGGAGCCCGGGTGCAGGACGCCCCGGCCACGAGCCATCGAGGGCTGACCGCAGGGGCTGTACCTGGGAGGCACGCAGACCCTGCCACGGGGCAGCCAGCCAGCAGAGGAGGACGGGAACAAAACTGCACACTCGCATCACATTTAACATCATATTTAACAGGAGTTGTGCTCTGCTGGCTCTGCGGAAGGACATCCCATCCCGGGGGGCTCAGCAGCACCGCAGCTCAGAAGCTCTAACACCGAGACCTGAAGATTGGTGCCCATACACCACTGGAAGCTGGAGAACAGAGTAACTGACAAGCCGTGTTAAGAAAACTGGTTTTATTTCCTTTTTTTTTCCTCTTTTTTTTTTCTGGAAGTTCTGATGTTTACAGATATGCTTTTATTTCTGATAGCATAGCTTCGCAGCAGTAAAAATCACAATGCAGCTAGCAGAGCAACTGAGCTAAGACCCATAAATACCAGCACAGAAAACAATGGACAACCACCGATATTTCTATACATGAACTATTATTTTAATGTCACATTTTGACAATTGTAAATGGTCTACAGAACGTATGTGGGCAAAAGGCAATAAGCAAGTCTTTTGAAACACTAGATGTATAATAAACAGCGCATTATCAACATTTACATGATTCACATCAAATTGATGACATCCTAAATGTATTCCTTTTAAAGGATAGAGATTTTTTCAATAAAATATTACAATTTCATTTAATACTCTGGTACAATACTTCATACATTGCAGGAAAAAAAATAAATGCAAGGTCTACTCCACCTAGTAAGAGGATCCTTTTTCATTAGTCTTTAGTACTGTAATAAACAAATCACAATAATGTCATAAATAAACAGGCTTGAAATTATTAATTACATGTTTCACTATTTAAAAGGGAAAAATTAAAAATTAATTTGAAATAATGGAAAACCAAAACCTGACAACGCATCCTAGTACCAGCTGTGATTTTTCCCATCCCTACAATCAAAAAGGAAACAGGTTTTATAACTTCGTTAGCCATATCCTGGTTAATTAGGTTTCAGACACATATCTCAAGAGGGAAAAGTAAAGTTTGGTCAGGATTAATAGGAGAACCAATCAGTCCTAACAACAGTTAGCTGAAATTAAAGTGTATGCTATAAAACATTCAGTAAAATGAAGTCAGCAGCAAATTCATGCTGGCATAAATTATTGTGCCTTAGGAGTTGGGTTAAAGTTTCCCTTGTGGTGTAAAGTCTCCTAGACCAGAAGACTTCAGAACCGCATCCCTTTTCCGTTCCACTGATACAGCAACAGCTTGTAGATCAATGCACAAAATGTCTCTAAAAAACTCCCCAGAAATACGTGAAGCTCCCGTATTCGCTCATCTCCTCTGAACCAAAGGACATTTCTCTTTCTCACTTCATCCGTCATAAAATCCAACCATTGTTTAAAATAATTTAAAAAACACTCTAAGAATGATCCCTCTCTTGCTTGTGCATGAAAGGCAGACAGATTTTATTTTGCAAGGTTTACCCTTTGGTATTCAGCAGGGCCCAACACTCCACTAAAAAGAAGCGGAGTATTTATTCACAATCCTTCAGATTCTGCTCCCCTCCCATTGACATTCTTCTGCTGCATGCTCCCCAGGATTAACACACATTCTGGAGTACGAATACCCTGGCTCCAAAAAAAAAAGGAAAAAATCCTACAGTGGCAGGTTCTAAACAGCTAACATAAGGTTATAAGAGGCAACGTTTTGTTGGCCATGGAACTGATGACTGTTTATACAGGTCAATCATTTAAGACACATCACATTAACCAAGTTGGTAACAGAGTTCAGATTCATTCAGGATCCTTCTTGTTTCTCTTGACTTTTCCTTTGACATTTCAGTTCAGCACAGAGTAGCTCCAAACCTGAACCACCTTCCACCTCGCTGTAACGTATGAAGTGTAGAAGTTGTCCAACTCTACACAAAGTTTTAGACAAATATTGAGATTGCTGTCAATTGCTCTATGCAAATACCAACACTTATAACTGATCCCTGTTCAGCAGGATGAAGCTGTAAATAGGGACAGGAAAAGAGGCAGGCAATGTAAAGTAGGTATCTCACTACCAGATGAATAGATTTCTCTCTCATCATGACGAGAAATTTTAGATCAAGATAGGGCACAAATATCATGACTAGACTGTAAGGCAATGACACTGAAACACATTATGGTACGCTGGTGACAGGAGTTCCAAAAAAACCTAAAACCTCAAAAGACAAAAAGGACAATAGGCAAAGTAACAAAAATTCTGCTTAACATTAAAGAAGCACCTTCATTCAGTTCCAAGTGTTCAAATATTTGATTTTGCAAAGCACTCTCAGGAAAAGGTAATGTAATCTCCCACTTAACCTTTCACAAAGCTGCATTAATTACATTCCAGGCTTCAGCATCATTTCGCGACGAAGGCCGATAACGCCATGTCATTGGCCCCGCACCCTCGCATACAGCAACTCAACGCAGTGCTCGCCATCTGCACGTGCTGTAGGAAAATGGCAATAATTCCTTAACTGCCTAAGTCTTCCCCAAAAACACAGGGAGAGACGTTGGTAAGACACCACTGGCACCTACCCCTAGGCACCGATTCTGTCGCTAGTGCACACATGCCATCGGGGACGGCTCCGAGGGGAGCTTCTGCTCCAGGTATACGACAGAGCAAACCAAGTGAAGAAACCCAATTACCTGGCAGCTTAACGGCAGCTCTTAGTTCTAGAGCCTCTAGAAGAGGGTTTTGTTTCACTGACAACAATCGGAAGTGGTTTCAGATGAACAGGAACGGCAATTTTAATGCAGCTCTGAAAGGCACTTCAGGTAGAACGGTGACAAACTCCTGTCTGATGAAACGAACCGGGACAAGCCTGCTGGCCTGGCTGCCCGCGCTGCCCTTTTCAGCTAAGGCAATTGCAGTGGATAGCGAGCTTCCATGCACTGCTTCCCCCACGCAACTTTAATTTAGCCACTTACACTATCGTAAGGCCTTACTAAAGACAAAACCGAACCAAACCAGAAGGCCTAGCAGCTCCCAGCTCCCCAGGAGAAGGAGGAAAGAGGGTTACCTTAAGGTAAGAGCCTGCGCAGTGGGTGACTTGTTTCACTCTTTTTAATGTGCTGTCAAGGTGTTAGCATGCAACTTTTAAAATTCCTTCCACTCTACAAGTCCAATCTCCTGCTTAATAGATGAACACAGACAAATTAACAGAGACAGTATCCTCACAAACCACTAGGCCACTGTGCCTTTTGAGAGATACAGTAAATTTCTATTTTGGGTCGAGATCGCATAAAAAGAAACTTCATTTGATGTAAAGACTACCTTACAAAATTACTCCAAAACAGCCCGTCCAGCCACTCATTTAAGTTGTAATCAAAGCCATCAGTTACCACAAAAAGCATCTTCATACACTGCTCACCCCTATGAAACTCGGTCTGAGTTTGAAATGTATTAGGACTAGTTTTACCACGTAGCTGATTCTATTCACACTGGTGATCCACTGTTTTCGATCAAGTATTGTTCCCATCAGTATTTTACATTAGTGTAACGGATTTATCCATACCATTGTTCTCCCACCACCCACCCCCAAAAATCCCACAACGGCTCAAATGAAGAAAAAAACACAACACCAAAACCAACTAATAGCCATACTGTGAAACAAAAATACTATTAAAAAAAAAAAAGGCATTGATGACAGTCCAACAGTTTGCTGGATTCAAAACTGACTCTACAAAGTAGTTGTCTACATTGTAGAAAGGATTTCCTTTTATTTGGAAAATAAGCAATTGTAAATCAGGTATTGGAGAGAAGAGATATAAACAATCTTTAGATGGTCTTAAGTTTTGCCTACTGTTGAAGGATTAAAACCGTAAATTAAAAAGGTACCAAGCCTTCAGAATTCACCATTCATGTGAAGCTTCTTCCATCTCTTTCTTGACCTTTTTAAAAACCATATTCATTTCTAGAAAAGGAGGAGAGAAGAAAAACTATTTAGGTCAAAAACAAACAAAAACAACAACAAAAAAAGAGCAGTTCATTCTTATTCTGACATTATACAGAAGTGCTCGCTTTTAACTCAAGAAAGCCATAAACTCAACTGAGAGTCTCAAACCTTGCTCGTAAGCTGCATGGTACTTTGGCAGTAGAAGATGAGATTGTGTATTTGAGATTGTGGAATAAATGGAATAAGATTATGTAGAAGATGAGGTTGTGGACTAAATGGATGAAGCATACTTACAGTTACCAAGTGGAAAAGGGAAAATAGGATGTCTGAGGTCTTTAAAAGCACAGGGGGAAAAGATGATGAAAGGCTTTAGGTTAGAATCCAGAAGAAGTAAATGACTAAAGAAAGACACCTTAAATTCCAAACTATTCCTCTGCTGTATTCACAGCCCATTAACTAAAGTATCAGATATCTGATTAGCTAATAACCAGTATATACTCAGTTGTCTGACTGCACAAACCAAAGTGTAATAGCTACTTAAAACATAACAAGGAGATTCTACAGATTTCTCTTTCAGCAAAAGCAAGGATTAAATTTTACTAGTATGACAACAATAGTACACAAACGTTGATTTTGAAGATTTCACTCTTGGCCGACAGTAGTTCAAAAACTTCACTAAAAGGGCCATCATATTAGATCAGTTTCACTATTTTCTTCCAGTATCTGCTCCCACCACACAGGCACAGCAGTAATCTTGCTTAACACATCTTTTATGAGGCTGAGCATTACATTAAGTGTTCTCTGAATCTCTTTAGGTGCGAACAAATCCTTAGCAACGACCAGGAGCAAAGACCACTTATTAACGATATGGAAAGCTCTGACTGTAGCTGCCACTCATCGTACAGAACTCCAGTCTCCTGAACAATAAAGATGTCCAACCTACGTCACTGGTGAGTCAGGGCATGAGGACAAAGAACAAACTACCAAGCCAATACTCCACGTTGTTTTGAAAAGGGTAAATATAGATGCGCTTGATCAAAATTAGTCTCCGGAATTTAAATTCCTTAAGGGTGGAGGGATTACATGCGTTTCAAGCATTAGAAAGTCTTCTTACAGTTCAGTTTTGCATAAATTTTCTTCAAACCCCACAACTCCAGGCCGGATACGCACAGTCACTCCCGAACATACATACCTGCCTTTGCATGGAAGTCTCTGTACATCTTCTCATCTGAAACTTTTCTGCTGTTGCATCAGCCCCACATTTTCATATACTCTAGCACTATCTTCTCTCATTCTGAAATGAAACAAGTGGTTACAGTCTGAATAATCCTGTTTGAGAAAACTGTGTACACTTAACACAGCGACAATTTATTTTGCTCAATTTAGCTTAAGGGCAAAGCACAGGGCAACAGTGTAAGGGCAGGTTCTCTGATAACTCATTCAAGATCACTGAAAATTAGTACAGTTCAAAACTAACAACAGAAACTAACTTACTCTGGACATGTTGGGGTTGGGGTACAGGGTGGAAGAGGGCTCTGATCCCCACTTGTCTGGTCCGATAAAGAATATTTAATGTTTGTGTACTCATGACCTTTTCTTTTACTCTTCTGTGAAACAAAACACAGCAAAAAGCCAGCTTTAAATAACTAATAGAAAACAATAATTGAGGGAATACAGAAATGACTTGCATAACTAACCAAATTTGTGTTTAGAAGGGTTTGTCTGTGAACACGAGAGAGCTTGGTACTGTAGATAACGCACACAAGACGAACAGGACCTAAAGCTTGACTTTATTTGTTGAAAAACGGGGCTCTTCAGGTCTTACAATAATATCCCTCTTCCCACCACCACCTCCAGCAGAACACACCAGCCTTACGAACCAGCACTCGTACGCAACCTTCGTCTTACTTGGCAGACGAAACCAAGTTTCATTCTTTAACAGACAGAACCAGCCAGTGGGCCTCCCACTGACCTTATTTCCATCGCAAAGATGTGGCCAAATGAGTAACAACACTGTTTGTGAGATCTCTAATAAAATAACATCCTAGGCCATTAGATTTGATATAAAAAGAACCCAAGCTGTCATTTATATTCTGTAACATATGTTACAAGCTGCAGCCAATTTTGCTGGCATTCATCTAAAGATACCAAAGGCTCCAAAAAGCAAAGCTACAGGAAGACCGAGGATTCTTTTTCTTTGTTTTCAAGGCAAACATGCACAATGCATACACACTGCAACCTACATCTAAATTAAAGCCTTCCTTTACAATTTTACAGGATGTTGGCTTTTTGTTTGTCTCGTTTTGTTTTTCAAACGCTCAAACAAGTACTACACGACCGACCTGAGTCGATCTCACAACAGAGGCTGTCAGAGCCTCTGCGGAGATCTGGCTGCTGCCTCCCCATTAACAAAGCTCTGCACAGCATTTTAAGTTCAAGTGTTTCAAGACGGTCTTCTGAAGCTTGCTCAACTTTTTAAGTTATTTTACAGAACCTCTTCCCATCTCAGCCTCCCACCTACTCCTGACAAATCACTTTCCGACAGACCACCAGCCCAGATTAATTGCCTGGAAGGCTAAAATAAGACAAAATAAGATTTAAACAAAATGCGAAGGTGCAAACTGCTGCATTTGACAGTGTTATGCGTACAAACCTACTACCTGCCAGTAATATTCTCAAGCCTAAAACCAGAGCTTGATTTTTTTTAAACCGCATGACGAATGGCAGTTCAAGCTATAGATATTTTATACCGTAAAAGCAATTAAAAGGAATTGATCGGTTCTTCTAGTACTTAAGCTGATTGAAACAGATAAGCCAAGATAAAGTAGGCATCTGGCTTCACTTCCTTCAGCTTAATTCACTGCAGTTATCCTTTCTAATTCATAAGAAACGAAATGTGGTAGGAACTACTTGTTTCCTAGATGTAAGAGAATAAAAACATTTCCAGGGGAAAATAAATAAATAAAATAAATCCGATTTGCTTTTTTTCTCCACTTGTAAGATGACAGGCAATATCTAACACTACGCTTAAGTCTAAGAAACCTCAGCATTGCAATGCCAACGGGGAATGCTGGCAAAGCAGGAATTTTTTTCTGAATATAAAAAAATGCAGGCACATCTAGCTAAACGTACACAGCCACTTCACCCCAGCTGGCTGCAAGTGCTGCGTGACAAGAGGCACTGTTTGCCCAGCTAATGCAGCTGCCCAGTTTCTTCATCAGAGCTGGCTTGTGTTCATCCAACTTGAGAAGCAGACAGGCAGCGCAACCTCATACTCTTTCCTATGTACGTGCCTTAACTCACTTCACCAGCTTTGTTCAGCTTTCAGGTTTTACTGTGTGTAACTGTAATTGAAGCAAATGTAGAGAAGAAGGTTCAAGAAGTTACAGCTTCTCAATACGCCAAGTTTCATTCCCAAGCTATCTTTTCGGGGTGAAATTCAGGCATTTCCTACGGTACTGTACTGATCTACATAAACAATTTTTTTCTGATCTCCAAAAACATGCTTTGTAGCATTCCCAATTTGCCATCGTTCCCCCCTGCCCCCGAATATTAGTTCCTATAGTCAGTGTTGCTTCTGTCTGAAAATCACCATACTGTTTTATTCCTGTGGTTGCCACCAGTCCTTACAGGTCAAGACCTCGTGACGTGAAGCGATGCTCAATTTCCAAATCAAGAAATTTTTATTCTTGTGCCTCCAGAGCCAGTAATCTAACAGAGGATGAAACAGAACTAACCCGGCCTGATGACTAGAGGAGAAATGCACTGCTCCTCTCAATATCAAAATACCATCCAAAACACATCACAGCAATCAAGAAGTTACAGAACTGCTTCGTAAATGGCAGCAGCAGAAAGAGACCATATTCAAAAGCTGAAGATACCAGGCTTGCATAACACCCATGCAGAGGTAGGAGGGAGCTCTAAGGTGCAGTCAGATGACAAAGGGGGAAAAAAAAGTACACCTGAGGGAGTTCTTGTTCTTCACTTTGTGTCTAATCAGCGTCAGAGCACACAACAGCTGTCCTGGGGAGAGGAATAAAGTCTCTACCCTCTCTGCGGAATGCATCTACATCACATAGGCAAATGTAAAACAAGCTCTGCCACACTCCAAAGAAGCCAGAAGCCACACAAGAGTGCAAAGGCTGAGCTGGCACATTCCATCTCTAAAAGAGGGATTACATCTCACACCTGGCACTGCACTAACCATGAACATGAAGCTCCCCACACCTGCCTGATCAGCTACCTGGTTTTATCTCCTGATCAGCACGCCAGCTGCAGAAGGAAAGATAATGAAATTCTGAAACAAAAAGATAAAAATCCCAGATGACCAGAGGTTAGGCTAGAAAGGGAAAGCAACGGGGGGTAGAAAGTGAGTTCTTTATAACAAAACTATGCACTCAAATCCTACAGTCCTTTACAGAAGGTGCAATGGGGTACCTGAACAGGAGGAATGAGGTGGGGTCTCATGTTTGTCACCACACATTCCGAAGTTCTTCTCATCACACCAAATCACTCTAAATGACTTTTGTTGGACAATGTACTGCAGGATCACCAAACTCACTCTTTAAAATCTTTTAGTCCAATATACACTGCTTTAATTTTAGTTTTCTAATTCTATCTAATAGTTTAAGTAGTTCTTAAGCACAGTGAACTGAAGTACAGGCTACCATCTCTGAACACAGGTTCCAAACCCAGTCTTTTCACAATGCATTGGTTCCACAGTCAGCAGGCAAGCAAATAAGCAATTCTGCTCCCCGCTCCCATGATAACATGCTCCTATGTAACATTTTATGCTTTATACTTTTACTTTTCATACTTTAGGACAACTATACCTGCTCCTCTTCAATTCTGCGCTGTAGCGTTTCAATGTAGTGCTGTACTGCCATGTAAATAAATCTGTACTGTGCTTCTGTCTGAACCATTCCTGACCGTTGTGATCTCACCATCTGAATGGTCTTTGGAACATCAATATCACAGTCCACACCTGTGAAAAATCATCATGATGTTAGGAACAATAAAATAAACTTCGCCCTTGGAGGACAGACTGGTCTGGTCACTTGTTCCAGCAGAACACAGCACAGCTGAATGCCCTTGCAATTGTTTTACTGTGACGCATTGGTGACCTACGTCAATATCCCAGCAGAAAATAAACGTGGCAGGAAACCTACCTTTTTCTCTGATTATGTCAATAAGAATATCAATCACAATGAAAGTTCCCGTTCGCCCAATTCCAGCACTGTAAAAAAAGAAAAATTAATCACTTTGCTCTCTCTGAACAAACACCAGAACACTTACCCAAGCTACGAGTCCAACATTTAAGAAACATTAGATTTCCTAACTATTAACCAAAGCCAAAAACCAAACCATGCAGACAAAAGTGACTACAGACCTAACTTTCACAGAAGAGACAGAAGTCATAACAGCAGTTTCTGTATGGTGGGGTTTATTAACAACCTTGAACCAGAAAGCACTACAAGAATTTGCTTTACAAAAAAAAAAAATCATTTATATGTTGAGAATGAGGAGTGCTATCTCACTCATAAAAGGTGGAACTGGAGACCCGAATTCCCATGAGCTGGAATATATCCCATGACCTGAAATATATCTAGGCAAGACTAGCACCACCTCATACAACACCATAAATTCTTATTGATACAGACATGCACACTCTGAAAGACAGCCTGCTTAGAAGATAACCATTTGACATCCAACCAACATACGTAATTTCCCCAAAAGTAAAGCACAAACACCCTGGCAGATAGAAGTCTGAAGAGCTCAATGGGAAAGTTGCCTTCCTTTAAAGTTTTCAGCTTTTCCCTGCCACCCCTCCCCAAAAAAGGATCCAACAGAACTCTACTGATGGAGGTGCTTAGCACATCACTGTACCTGCAGTGGACCACTACTGGTCCTGCGTCAGAAATGCTTTCTTGCTTATGGTGCACCTCCTCTAGAAAGTCTAGCACGCCACCAGGGTCACTTGGGACTCCGTGATCGGGCCAAGTTCTGAAGTGATACTGCCAGACTGTTCTCTCTGTGTTCCCCTGGAAGGAAGATGCCAACATGTGAAAACAAAATCATTCAAATCAAAAGCCAGCTAAAAGCATTTACTCGGCAAAGTTGAGTCAGATCAGAAGGTGGCATATCCAACCTTCTGCTCAGTATCCATGGCACCACAACTCATTTAAAGGAGGGAACAGGCCAGAGTTCTTCCAGGTCTGACAAGTCAATCACACCACCAGCTTCCATAGCTCCCTCTTTTTCTCATGTAGCTGCTTCCAACATTTCCATCCTCACCTTTTGAAGCCATGGCAAAGCCCTGTCTGAGGGTAACCAATGGTGAATGCCCTTCAACTGCCAGACTCCTCATTCACGTATGTCATAGTGTCATTTATCTTACACGCTTCTTCGCACTCTGTTCCAAGCCCACGGACACATCAGTCTAATACATCCTGTTTATTTGCTTCTTCCCCAATTATTTTGCACCCTCATCCGAATTGTTCCTTAACAAGGACGTGCTATTTCCACACTAGTTCACTTCCTCACCTTTGATATGCTTTAAATGCTCCTTCTAGATTCTGGACCCCATACAACCAGTTTCTTCAACTACAACCATCTCCATGAAAGGACAACAACAAATGCTTAGCTGGACTGAAGTGCAATTACTTAAAAGCACTATCATGCTTCTTTCCAGATTTCCTTAAAGCTCTGTAGCCAGGCATCTCGTACCAAAAAGTGTTTAGGTATAAGAATCTTCAATTAGCCCAAGGACAAAGAGGAAGATGTATGGAGCTAAAGCTGGAGCTTCAAAGAAAGAGGCAGGGCTCAATTTATTAATCTCCTAGTGCTTTTATTGATTCCAGAGAAGTAGTCTTTCTGCATTCTTTTCCTGATTTGCAACCTGGATTAAAAGGACAGAGTTACTGACATACTTACCTGCCCAACTTTAGAAAGCTTAAGCTCTCTTAGCGTGTAATCGTGTGCTGCACTCTCCTTAACGTTCCTAACGCGCATAACACCGTACTCCTTTAGGGAATATTCATCAGGCCAGTACTTGACGCACTTACTCTGCAAGATTTAAAATAATTTTTAAAAAAAGATTAAAAAAAGTAATCAACAAGAAGAAAGACTGGTTCGTAAACTGGTTAAACAAACGCTTTTCTGAAAGCTTTCATTTCTGAATACACAGAAGGCAATTACTAGCACCGACCGGACAGCTAGCTGCCAAGGTGAAGTACATTTGAGGGGAAAGTTTCTTTTCCCCATAACAAAAGACTGCATTATTTCAGACAAAGAGATACATTCAATCTCTCCTTTCAGCAGGTTTCATGATCATCTTAGTACCTGTTTTGCCTTAATAGTTTCAAAGCCCAGGGATTAAAATAAAGTTACTTATACCTCTACCCAGCTAGTGGTTTCAAAATATCAAGTAAGAGAAGCTTAAGCACATAATTCCCTACTTAGACAAGATGCCTTTTTTTTTTGGTGGTGTTTTTTTGTTTGTTTTCTTTTGTTACTTTTGCCCTTTTTCCCCTGCCTTCTCCAAAAGGGTACAAGCTAAAGAAAAGCTGACGTTCAGTGCAGAACCCTGAACACAAGACCAGCTGGTACAGCAAGTCCAAGCCAGAACATCCGATGTTAAAACAAGCATTACTCTGACAGAACGGATGCATGTATTATCAGCCTAATGGACTACTGCGTACAAAACACCACTTCTAATTTGTGAGCATTTGTTTGCTGCTTCTTTAGTGCATTGTAAAACATGTTCGGAACCCTGGGCAGATCTAAGACATCTCACAGTTCCTCACTTTCTTAAGCAAAGTGCTCTTAAAGTCATCTCTGATCCAGAGATTTCTCTCCTTCCTGCATAACTGAAAGCATCTTGGCCTGAGATAAAAAAAGCTTTTGTTTTCTATCAGAACTGCTATTTGCAATTCTTGAAGAATTTAAATAGGCACCAAGAAAAAAAAAATAAAAAAATCAACGTATGCAGCACTGATTAAGTAATCAGGCATTAAAGTGTTTTATACAGCCAGAGCGCAGTAAGCAGGCTTAGCACAATTTGGAAAGAATCATAGAGAAAGTGAAGAATAGCACAGCCCCATTAGTAGGTTATCCAAAATAAAGAGGCATATTCAAGGCAGCTCTTCCAAAGCAACCCCATAATTTATTTTTCTTCTTCCAAGAGAAAGATCTAAGAGGAAGGTCACTGGAAAGGGGTAGCTTCTCCCTCCTTCAGAGCACTCTTAGGAAGAAAACACAAATCACGCTCCTTTATAAGGGGTAATGAATGGAAGTTTACTAATCCTAAAATAAAATAAAATAAATAAAATCCACAAAATAGATCCTTTGGTTTCTACAAACAACAGCAATGGAAGCTGTGACACTTAGATGAAGAAAAAAAGCCCAAAAAATCTACAGCTATTTGTCTTCTGCACGTTTATGCAGGCTTTTCTTTTATGGCAGCGGTAAGGAACTCCTGCAGTTATCAGCCATCCACAGAAAAATATTAGCTGTACTTTCCACATGAACTTTTTTTTGAAAAGTGACACTAATCTATGAGAAGAGCTTTTCCTTCAGAAACAAATCAATGGTTTAATGAAAAAGGTGGACAATGGTATGTGAAAAAAAGGAGAGAAACTGAAAAAAAAAAAAAACTATTCAGGAAACATTAAGAAGATCTGAAGCAACACGTTCCAAGGACAAAGCTACACTACACAAGGGAATTGGGATCTGAGCATTGCCAGAATATCAGAATTAAGTTGCTTCCTATTTTTTCCTGCCATATGTCATTAGAACCCAGACGAAAAGTAACAGCTTCAGATTTGCCAGAAGACAGTGAATAAGATGATCTCTGTAATTTAAAGGTAAAAGTGAGGTTCCTGGAATCCACCACCGTAGGAAAAACTTCCTCTTTTAACGCAGTAAATATTGCCAGAGCAGTGTGCAAGGCGCTCACAGACCACAGAGGCTGAATAGGAAGCTGTGTTCATGAAGAACGGAGCAGTCAAAGGACCCAACTTCAGGAACAGAAGTGCTAAATCATCCCTGACTGCGAGATTCTTAACCTGGTACATTTACAGCCAGAATCGCTAGCTCAGCACACGAGAATCTTATCAAATTCAAGCACAGAAAGTAAAGTCAGAAGAGAGAACAACCTTCCAGTACAGTCTAGCAAGTGTGACCTGAATGAGGTGATGCTGGGCTATTACACTGCAGTTTCTAGTTAAAAAGCAACATCCTCATATCCTCTAAATTCATCTTTATAGGAATAAAATCCCACAACTTGCTTTTTTAGTAAAGTCTACACAGACTTGGTAAGCTAAAATAAATGGCAACATATTTTTTTAAAAAACAAAACAAAAAAGAAACAGGGAATCTACCCCTTCAAGTATGCAGAACTGGCTACAACATCCAGCCTTCCAGTGTCTCATTCCCTGAATAACTTTATAATGCAAAGGTTCACATTCAGCTAAAATTTAATCAGTCAAACCTTACAAAAGGGAGGACGTTGTGATATGACAGGAGCATACCCTCAATTCCCACAGGTACCAATAGGAGAGGAACACCCAGCACCTTCCAGAAACAGGTCTCCCAAGACCGTGGTGGCACAGCAGACTTCAGCACGTGAGTTAATATAACCAGGTCTGTTCAGTCCTTACTTGCACACAAATGCCATGACCTTTCCTGAGGCCAGTTCAAGATTCTGTTTTTACCTTTCCTCTTTCAACTTCTTTTGTTGTCATAACAATAACTCGAGAATTCTCCTGGAAGACCATCCTCCAAAAATCATTCACTGTATTCTGTAGGCAACCTTGAGTAGCAATGTAGCTTTTTTTTGGCTTCGAGTTGTTGCACTTGGTTTCAAACTCGGGCTAGAGACAAAAACAATTTAACAAACAGTGACAAATGTGATTTTTAGAAGACTAACTTCAATCTAGGAGAGCAAGTTAAAAAGTAGGCATGGGCTGTAGGTAGGAGCCTACTTACCATAATAATGTTAGCATTGATATAGTCTGAAACAGGTTCATTCGGATCACCATCGTGTAGAACAACTCTGGTGTGATCAACTGGAAGAATACGTGCACACATACATATGTTAAGCAGCTGCATCCTACAACTGTGAACATACAGCTACTTTTAAATATTCAACAGATGGGTACATTTCTTATTGCTACCAGAAACAACTAAATTGTCACATTCTGTAAATTAGCAGCTAGAATACTCAGCCTTTCCTCTTCCCCACTTCTTTAAACAAGTGTCCAGTTCCTAACAACCTGGACCAACACGAGTGTTTATCTAAGTCAACACAAGTGGGCTCAAACACTGCAGGATTTGCACCATGCAGTTTTGTACCACCAATTAATCCCCTTAAGTGTGAGCATTCCAGTTAGCTGAATAACAGTTTAGAGATGTGACGCTTTTAAATGAAAGCTGGAGACAAATATTAGGGAATCAAAATATCTGCATGTACCAAGTGCAAATGTTTGAACGGAGATTGGAAATTGTACGGACTAATATTGACAACATAAAAGTGGAAGTTATCATTAAAGAGAAGAGAAAGCGCTCTGATGCTTAATTAACTCTGTATTCACCAGCTTAAAAAATAAAGCAGAGAAAAGTAACAGGCTTATGTTATAAAGAAGGAAATCAGTACTTACAGGGTAATATGTTTTTGTATCTATTTTTGTTTTTGTTTTCTTGACGCTGACCTTCTTTACGACTATAGAGAAGTTTGCATTCTTGCTGCTGTAGAGTCTAAATGAAAACAGCAAAAATAACCGGTTTCAATAAAAGCATAAAAAAGAGGTAGAGGCTGTTTCACCACAATTACAGTTACCCTTTCCTCGCAAAAAGGATGATACTTGATTATAATGCCAATCAATAGTCAGAGAGAGAGAAAGGAAGGGGGAGGGAGATCCCAGGTTTCTCCAGTAGGTTTCTCCATTCAGACTAAGTACAGCACTGCTTCCAAGGTATGAAACGACGGTGACAGAAACACAGGAGCATGAATGACAAGGCAATTGAGTTTTACTGAGTTTTCCACTCAATAAATTATATACATCTATGAATACAAAATTTCATTAAGCCACAAACTATAACCTAAAAGTCTTCACGATATTGTTCTGACCAAGCAGACTCAAGTTGGCCCCTTAAATTTTTTAGCTGTAAAAACACTGTGCAAAGAAGGCATAACTGTCTGCTAAAGACCGTAACAAAATTTCACGTGTTGAAATCCTGAAAAGGCACTCAAAATAAATCAGGTAACATGAGCAGCATTCTACAGAGCAGGTCCGAACAGAAACATTTATCAATTTCCATTGCCAACCTGCAAAGGAGTAAGATGCTTTGTAATCCTGGATTCATTACCTGAGCTGTGCTGGCTTCCTCTAGCCCTTACCTGCCTTCCTCCCCTGCTTCAGCTGCAGCCAACCTGTAGCCACACTGCTGGAAAGCCCCCAGCCAAGCCCCTGAGATAGGAAGGTTGTGTCACCGCAGTGCCACTAGAACAGATCCTCCAAGCTGCAGCCAGACCAACCCAAAACCTCCTACCAGACCCTAGTCATCAAATCGCCAAGGCCAAAGCCCACATGGGAACACTACAGCACTTCCAAAGGAAGATGAGATGAGTAAAGTGCCCAGAACAATGTCAACACACAACACCTGAGGGAAAAACAAAACCGAACAAAAAGCCACCAGTGCACCACCCACGGCCAGGTATCACTTGCCAAGTGCTCGAGCTGATCTCTCCTGTCGACACAAGGCCATTTCATTAAACCAGTACAAAACCTTGCACAGACCTTCCCACATTACCACGCTAGGGGCTGGGGAGGTGTTAGGTAGCTCCAAACGTGGTTATCCATAAATCATCATCGAGCAGAAACAATAAATCTGCACGGGGATTTCTCCCGTTGGCAAGGCCCCAATTTCTCAATGTCTGGTTCACAATTAATAACGACAAGGACAACAGCACTTCCATACTTCATAAGCGTTGCTTAGGAGCAAATCCACATCCTTGCAAGGAAGCTGGAGGGACCAGAATCTCAGTGCCTTTGTTCCAAGTTTTAATCCCCAAAGCAGTACCGGCCTGACTAGAAGAAACGCTCAGGCTTTGGAAGACGCTCCCTTTACTAATACCACCCTTAATACTCCTTCAGAGATTGCTCTTACTTTAAAGCTTGGGCGTTTCAGGCACATTTGCTCACTTCTATTTCAGTCTCTGTGATTGTTACCGCCTCACTTGGTGACCTTGGACAATTAGGCTCATCCTAAAGCCAGGGAAACCAAAGGACAAAAGCAATACAGCAGAGCTGTGAGGTTTTGTGTTTGTGAAGCACAGACAGAAAGCACGATGCCATCAAGTGTGCTCGCTGCTCCCGGCGATGGGTGAAACAGCACTTTGCAGCAAGCTCACCTCTCACCACACTGCAGGTCTTTCAAGTGCCATCATCACAGAGCACCTTTACAGAACAATACTTCTGAGTCTCGGCCAGGTGGAACACCAAGCAAAAGAACCAGAAGGTAAACTTTGCCAGCAGGTCAAAAAATGGAAACAATTAAGTGTGTTGAAACTAACTTCAAACATCCTCGCTTCATACAGTTAATCGTTACTGCTCTGAGCATACCAGAGGAGAGGTCCATGAGCAGCAGAGACTCTAACAAGCCCGTTACGAGATGTAAACAATGCAGCGATAAATCCAAAGCACAGTCCTCAAATTCATTCCACCACCCAAGCACTAAGCTCACCAAACAGTCATTTTCCAGAAGCAAAAGTGTCACAAAGACTGTCAACATTTCTGCCTGGTGGCTAACAGGACGAGGCACATTCTTCAATATGCCTAAAGACAAGTAATTTACAGGCACCATCTGGGCCGCCAAATGATAAACAGGCCATGCAGAGATCCACGGACAGCCTGGAGTTTGCCCCCTGCCTCCTCCCACCAAGACCGACAGCCACAGCTTACCTGAGGTGAATGAGAAAGCGTGACATTGAAACTGCTCTGAGATTGCCTTGTCTCCAGAAACACCGCAAAACAAGGTGGAAAAAAAATAAGGTTTAGGGCTGACCTCACTAACAGTAGTGAAAAGGAAAAAGAGGTGGAATGTCTCAGTAAATATTTACCATTTATTTACTTTTCCTCTAAGACTTCAGGCTTGCTAGCAAATACTTTTCTTCAGGAAAGTCGTGGGACAGGAAAACACCTTGCTTCTAAGAACCAACTGATAAATCCATTACAAGTTTATTCCACAAAGGCCACAGGTCAGCAAAGAAGTCATACGTGCCAGGTAACAGCCCAGTCATTTTGACAAGTCAACGATCCATTCCTAAACGCACTGTACGAGAGCGCTTCCCTCAAGAAAACAACATTAACCCTCAGTCCCTGGTGAGCCAGCACCAATTACAAGAAGGGCAGGCCAACCAGGGATACTTTCTCCTTTTTATGCCCTCTAAATACAAGTAAGGCGTGCTTGGAGTCTAAGGAAACTAGCAGACACTGCATGGCTAACCTGGAAACGCACGTTCAGGCTACACAACACCGTGATCACAGCACAATGTATATTAATTGCCATGAGAGGACGCGGCACACCACTAACCAGCCTCAGCAAAAAGCAGTTGACTCCCAAATGCAGGTTCTAGCCATCAGAGCAGGGGGGGGCTAAGCTTCCTGATGTGCCCGCCCCATGTCCAAGTTCACATGTTGACCTCCACGAGAGAGACAACTCAGAGTTGAGGCCAGGTCACCTCCCCGAGAGGTTCACAAGCCATAGATGAGAACTGTTTGCGATTTTCAGCCCCGCCTGCCGTGACCTCAACTATTACATTGCACCCACACTTATAGAGAAATTTGTCACCTCTTTTTTTTCCAACTCTCACCAATGGTCTCAGAGTGCAGTCCCTACGGACAACAAGAGCAGACTGGAGCGCATTGAGCTGATGAATGTGCCTGGACAAAAAGTGTTTCATCAAAATAGCGCTTTGCAAATCCATCACTTTTTGAGAAGTTTCTTAAAATAGCATTACAAAGCCAAAAGCAGCCTCTCTGTTAAAAATCTTAGATCACAGGACTTTCCAGTTTCCTGTTGCCATCTGCTGGTGGAGTTCCACAATCCACTATGGGGGTGTATGAGATAGAGAGAGAAGTCAGCTCGTTATACTTAACCCACGTGTAAAGCTTTTGGCTATGACCATCACGTGCGTGCAGTTAAGTCACTCCAGTTGTCAGAGAAGGGTTAGGACCCAGGCTAGACTCGAGTTGCTTGGAATACATTACACAGCATTCACACTTAATTTTCTCTACTTAAGAAATTACCAGTTTCAGCTGTATTTGCTCTCAAATCTAGAGTAGCTCCCTGAAATCACTAGGACTTCATTCAAAGGAGGGAAGGCTGGGCCAGCACAGCTATGCTACACACACGAGGGGTATGAGGAGAAGAGAGAAGGAAAGGAACTGCTACTTACTGGGAAGGAAATGAAATTTCTGGAGAAAACAAAACAAAAATAAATCTCCGAGAGCCCAAGGAATATACATAATCAATGCTGCTTCACCTCAGAGCTTGTTTGTGAGGATACTGCTACTGTACTGGTACCCGTGTCACCAAGAATAACACAGGCTAGGAATCAGGCCTTTGCCTCCAGAAATATAAATCCAGCCTACAAGCCTCCTCCTGTCCACGTGGAGAAAAGGGACCCAGGAATGAGTCCAATTAATCGTCCTGGTGGGCCAGGTATGATGCCAGCTGTAGTAAGGCTCCCTCGTGATGGGGAAGATACACAGGAGGGACTGTGCTTAGGTATTGAATGAACACCCTGAAGAACGTAATTACCTCTCAGGAAAAAGGTCAAATATTTCAATCTTTCTATTAGCAGACACGGGAGTGGAACTGGTAAGTTTTAAGATGCGATCTACCCAACACAGGAGAAGGGAGCAAGGGATCTGAAGTGATGGAGGTAGAGACGAGCCAATGTCAGGAAGGCAGTGACAGACCTCTTTTAAGCAGTACAGATTTTTGATAACATTTGAAATGTAATGAAGTACCTCAAATTCTTCCCAGAAGCCCTGCTTGACTTTATCTGTAGTCTCTGCTAGCTTGCTTAGCTCTCGCACTCTGCTTTCAATCTCTGCAGCGTTAATACGGGTGGTATTCAGAGGCTAAGAAAGACAAAATATTAAACAGAGGTATAACGATACAGAAGATAGTTAAAACACAAATCCCCTATGCTAAGTATATTTTAAGTAGGCAATTCTAGGATCCAGGCATCTATTTGGACTTCACAACTTTACCATTCACACACCGAGGGGCAGTGAGGGTAAAGAGGAAGGGGACAGGGAACAAATGTTTTTAGATAAAGTCTCATGGTTGTTCTTCAATACCTAAAGTTGTCTCATTTCTGGACTGGTCTTGTGATCCCTATGGACCATAATGAAGCCAAGGAAAGTTTTACTCGCCTCACAAACACGAGCCTGCCACTGGCAGATAAAAACTATTCCAGCTTAGACTTATATGACCGAGTTTGTCATTGAGTTCCATTCATTTTCACAATACAAAAGGAAAAAAATGTCTCATAGAACACATGGAAAAACCTTCTCTTCCCCGACAATATATGCTGAAGCTAACAAAATTTATTGCTGTTTTCTCCATTCACTCACCTGCTTGAGTTGCAATACCGTGCCCAAAGTTTCTACCATAGGGTTCTTCTTATAATGCTCCACTAGATCTGTCAGAGAGTCAAATTTCTCCCCTCCACCAACATCGTATTTTAGATCCTTGAAAGACAGATGCTCAGTCGTCAAAATAAACGCACTTCATCTACACTGATATCATCTTTAGGCTATGCAATATCAGAGAAATTCTCTTTAAAAACACACACAGAAAAATCTAGTAAAACCTTTCTGCTAATGGCTGGTAAACAAGAAGCGCACACATACATTATGGAGGACAACATCCTTTGTGTCGCCTGATTGAAGTCACTTTGTCTGCCCTTCCAGGAGAAAAGGCTCCTCCTGAACCGAGGCTCAGTCAGCTCGAGCAGGCTACCTGAGCTACTACGGGATTAGAATGCAGGGGACAGCTTTGGAAATCAATTCACATTACGATTCAGTCCTGAAAGGCAAGCATTAACTGCCACCACGCTTATTTTGGTGAAGTGATTCTCGTTTTTCGTTAATGTCATGAATGCTACCGGTAATTAACTGCAAAGCAAAGAAGTTTTCTTGAAAGGTTAGCATAAATACAAAAATCGACAATTAAATGTGAATGTTCTTTGTCCAAGGAATAGTTAATTTTGCCTTAATGCAGAACGGGACAGCCTCGATAAGGCACGCTACCTGATGTCTTAAGGTCTCTCTTATGCTCAGGTTCTACAAAACACATCTGTTTCAATTTGTCAATTGTTATACAATTAACACAAGAAGTCACAGATTTGAACATTTAACAGCAACCCATGGGCATGTATGAAAATACCAAGACCGTAACTTAATAATATTTAAATGAATATTTAAATGAACTACCCTATATTAAATTCAAGCTTTAGATTTAAAAGCGTTCCTTAGATTAAATACTTTGCTTACAGGATGTTGATCGTTCTCAGATGAGGCATTATAAAATGACAGGGGAAAAAGATGGACTTGAATAGATCTCTGTTTGTCCAATTACCCCTATTTTTATACAATCTATACAGGAGACTGCAGCTCACTTCAGAAGGTTCATGAACATGAAAAGCTCCATCAGCAAAGGACTTAAGACAGACTTCTGATGCAATCAAAAGCAAACCTATTAAAAGGTACTTGACAGCACAGTATAGTACAACACGATCCAGCCAGGCAAGCAGTCAAAAAAAATAACACTCCTACAATTCTGAAGCTATCGAATTAGTCAATACGATCAAACAGATGATACGTATCGCACATACAGTACCAGAGGAAAAAGGGAAAATACAGTTTGGTCTCCAGGGAAGTGTAGAACGGCCCTCCTGTTAGCATAAACCCACTGCCCATGGAAGTAGTGCTGTTAAAGAAGCTCCTGCTTCATCATACCTGGCAGTGAATCATGACGTGTGTCACTTTAGATTTCCCATCGTTACTCTCTCCTTTATCATCTCCTGTCCGGACAGAAAGAACAAAGTCCCCAGGGTGGCTTTGACTCTCACGCACAAGAAAGCTTCCATGTTTTCCTTTTTCTGTTAAGAGTTTTTCAGCTTCTCTTCCAGAGAGATGCCCATGAAACCACCTTTAAAGAAAGTAACACACAGACAGGTACGCAGCTTGTCATTCGATGGCTGAATCCACTGGGTCTAAATAGTTATTACAAAGTGAAACACTTACACTGAATTGTGCACTGAACAACAGTGTCCAGGTCTAAAGAAAGCCTCAACATTTATAAAAAGAACCCTAACGCTTGGAAGCATACATGTACATACACACAAGTGATTACAAAGCACTTCAAAGCAGGCACTTCCACAAGCACTGAAATTTGCATTTCATGCAAGCTTCAAACAAAGCTTTGATTTGGATCCCCTACAACAGTCCAAATGGACTCCCTGGTGCCCAATAAATGCGAGCTTACACAGCAACCTTTTCCTCAGTCGAGGCATTTACTCGTTCTATTTCCTTCATAAGGACACGCTTTCCCAATAAACCTGTATCTTTGATAATATTTTTCCTTGTGTTTTTTTCAAATTCTGACATCTACTGGCCACAGAGGTTTACTTCTGACATGCACAGACTTCCTCAGTATGTCAAAAGTCTCAGGTTCTCCTTATGAGCCATGCTCCTAAAACCATGAGTTTGAGCAGTCTGAATATTTGCATGCCATTCACCTTCCTAAACTTATGCCCACTGCTGGAAAAAAAAAGGTGTATAAAATTACCCCCAGAAATATTACTGCAAGGAATTCCAAGGCATAGCGACTTCAGGAAGCACTTGGAAAATTTCTATAAAAAAAACTTTCTCCCAGTAAAAACCAAGGCAACTTTGTCTTCCTTTTTTAGTATTGTATCATGCCAGGAGGAAAGCTTCAAGACCAATTTTTTTCAGCATAGACTGTTTTACCTTTAACCATGTTTATCAGTCTGCTTTTCAAGTAACCTCGCTGAAATCAGGGGGATTACTTTCAGTATGACAGTGGCTACCCTCACCAAACGGAAGCCAACCCTAAGGAGATAATGTGCATTTATGAAGAAGTGCAGGGATACCGAGGCTTCCACCACTATTTCTGACCTTTCAGACGTAGGATCAGCACAGTTCAGCGGATACTTCAGCTCTATGACGTCTCCGTTCTTTTCTTTGAGCTGCCCATGGTGTTCCATGTAATACTGCACTAACTCAGCCAACGTAGCAAACTTCTCTCCTCCGTAGAGGTCATAGTAGTCTCCTGTGTTCTGGATCTTGATGTGGGTGACAGCTCCAGTTCGTCTAATGTTTGAAACAAAGGAAGAAACCGTACAAATCAGCTGATTTCCAATCAATCACCTTTACGTTTATTGTTTTGTTGTCCAAGTTGGAGAAATCTAGACTTACATTTGTATCGCTTTCCAACAGAAACCTTGCAAAATAGCTAACCTAGTGCAGCCCTGAAGTGTATGTACTTCAGCCACATCTTGGTGGCTTGCGAGAAGGGGAAGTGGCTGTCCAAGAAAAAAAAAACTTAATTCCATAACGGGGATTCTCCAAGCCCGTATAAGCTCTGTGGTCCCACGATATCCAACAGAAATCCCTCAGGCCCCCAAGAACTGCACGCACAAGAGGGGTGGAGGGGTAGGGAAAGAAGCACCCAGCTTTCTCAGGATGTCCATCAGAGCTTCTTTCCTACTTTTGCTAGGATTTCACACTCATTTCTAGGATCCCTCCTTTACCAAACAGCTGCCTTTGCCTGATGAGGGCCATTTGCTCCTTGAGTCTCTAGTATTCACAAAGAGCAGCTCCCTCATCCGTTAAACAGGGCCTGTTATGTCAAAGGTATCCAAGCAGCACCATTCTTATCACCAAGCCTGCTTTTCCTTTTTCCTTCATCTACTTCCTCTGCCCTCCTTTCTTTGCCCCTACCCCTGTACACGGTGTCAGTAGGACAAGCGTTACAAAAGATCTATTTTGGAAGCTGAAACAGCACCGCAGTTGCAATTAAAGACTTGCTGACTTTTCCTATAGGAAAAAAGTCAGAGCAGCATTTCCTTGCAGGGGTTTGATCAGCAATTCAGATAAACTCTGCTACTTTTCTATGGTTATCAAGTAGATTTTTAAAGGGCATAAAGTAATGCAATTATGAATTTACTTCTGCTTCCCCAAAACTTTTCCACCTCTCTGCAATATTTGTATCCCCAAGTCGGTAAAGATATTTGGGAACTTCTTCATGGAAAAGAGAGGGGTTTGGGGGAAAGAAAGAAAAAAAAAAAAGCGAACAACAAACTAAAAAGGGATCTGTGCATTATTTCATCTCCTACAAATAGTTCATTTGTGACTCTTTCCCAGAAGAACAGCATCAAATGGACACCCCTACCCATTTGAGAAGGAAGACGCTGAAACGTACCTCACAGAGAGCGTAAAGTCTCCTGGGTTACTTTTGCTGGGCCGTGCCAAAAAACTGCCATCGACTCCTCTTGTTAACAGTAGGTTTTCTGCCTCCACCCCAGTAATATTCGGATGAAACCATCTACGTGAAGTTAAAAATAAAGAGAACAAATAAATAAATAGAAGATCTGGTTTTCAAAGTTAATTTATATGTCAGGACTAAACAGAACAATACAACAGTTTCAAAAACAGTACTGAATTCTGCTCCTAAACTGGTAAGAATTTCTATCTTAGTAAAGGGTACATATTATTCTTTTCATATTATATTGCAATTTTACATATTGGTAAGAGATTCTTTGCAAGTCAAAGACCTAGAGCTATACCTATTTGGACTGCTCAGACTACAGTGATACCAAAGAGAGGCATGCAGTACAATCAGGGACCACAAGTCACACGTTTTCCCTACTCCTGGAAGGCAGAACACTCAAAGAAACCTAAAGGCAATCAGGAAAAATACTTAAAACAAAACACCGGACAACATTTTAAAGGTTAAAGATGAAACAAAACCTCATCCTTCAGTGCACAGCTTGACCACCGACCGACGGGGGTCAAAAGGAACTCTCTTGGGGACGACCTGTTCGGTTGCCCAGCCTTCTTCCACCTTCCTCAAGGGAACGAGGTGCCAGACCCAAGGCCGCTGCTCTGCCTTGTAAACACCATGGCAATTTGTCCGGTCCAAACACGCCGCGCTTAAATACAAGCACCGAGGAATCTGGTATCAATATTCACCACCCACAGGCAGCCTAATGAGTGACTAATATAGTGCCCAGCCAGAGCAGGGCTGTATATGGTCTATAGCCAAGAAGCTGTGTCCCCACCTATGGCATTAGCTTTTGAGACTTATTCTTAGCCATTCGGTTAACGCATCTGCGTTGCCTCTTAGCTATAAGTGAGGAATTTTATTTCACTCCTGCACTCCAAACTACACCTGTGCTCCGGATGAAAGGACTTTTTAAGGCGACAAACCTAAAAACAAAACAAGAATCACCACGCAGCCCGGGAACAGAGATGCGAACGCAGCAACTCGGAACTGTTCTAGTGGTTTTGTCAGGTTTTTATTTGGCGATTAAACGATCTCCTTCATCCTTCAGCGCTGCTGTGAATCAGGCACTGCGCAGGGCACAAACAAAAACGCACTTCTGCATCTGCAGAAAGAGCACGGAGACTCCTCTTTGTGCGCCGGGTCCTTACTTTCTCTGAAGTAAAGCAGAACATGAGGGCAAAAAGGCTCTGCAGCCAGCCTCCTTCCAGTTGCAGAAGTGCTCCATCTCCGCAAAAATCGCACAGCATTTCTAATTGTTCCTGATCCAGCCAACGTTTCACAGTAAATTGCTGTAACAGCAAAACACGCGAGTGCCTATCTAAATTTAGGGTTCTGACTTCATGACTTCAATCGGTTCAGCAACTCCTCCTGCGCTGAAGGTGACGATATTCTACCAAGCCCCGGCCCAGCCTACTCCATCCAGGCACAGCTTCCATGCAAACATGTTGGGCAGTTTTAGAGGTTCTAGAACATTCAAACCTCTAGCAAGTCATTTAAATGGGAATAAGGTTTACCTATGCACCAATTTCATTTCAAAAGTAAATGATCCCTCTTGTTCATCTTGCTTTTTTTTTTCTAATTAAGGATATCCTGCTTGCACTAAAAAAAATCTAGTGAATGCCACTGTACCTCTAACTGAAGAAAACCAAACCTATGCTCCACGGCTCTTGAAAAGAATACGTTAAAAAATACTTCCAAGTTATTAAAACAAAAGAGAATAAATCAGTAAGTAATCCTACATTTATCTAACGACTATCTCGAGGTCAAGAAAAGTTCTGTTTTGATGCAGTATCACAAGAGAAACCATACAAGCAACAGTACCTAGGATGAACTGACCATTAAGTAATGTATTTTGGAGTACGATAGTTGGACTCAAAGAGCTGATAATCCATTTGCCACGCTTCCAGCCCCAAAATTTTACTTCCATTAGGGAAAGACAACAACAAAGGCGTGACAACATTTTGAACGGTTTACAATCATTTAAAATACACATGGGATTCAAGAGACACCTTTGTGCAGTTTCAATTTTACATCCAAAAATATATAAACACGAAGAGGAGAAATTATTGGAATCAGCCTTACAGATTTATTCTACTGTGACATTCCATAAAGCGCAATTAATTTATCTCCTGTCACTCACCCTAAACCTTAACGCACCTGGAAGTAACTAGTAACTGTACACAAGCTGTTAAGAACATTAAATAACCGAAAATTCGTAACTCAATAAACAGAAGGGACCGTGCATCTTGTGCTTAAAAGATAGGTGAAAACCATGACAGATTGTTTAACAAACAAAAACGTCACCCCCTCACACCGACACTCCTGCTCAAGGTGGCGAAAAGTTACGAAGTGCAGCAAAAGGAAAACTACATCTGGGTGAGCGAGGCGCTTACTGCACTTTATGTAACTTTTGTTCTGATGGTAACTTGTTCCCCTGCTCCCTCATCCTTGTATTTTTGGCTTTGAGTAGGAAGATGCATTTGTCAGCCACCCCAAATAGAAAAATGGGGGTGTTAGTGATCTCTGTTAAACGGTTCCGGCCCGGCGATCAAGATCTCTCCATTGAAGTTCTGCCATCACATGTGTGCTTTTGAACCTCGGTGGCCGCATCCCTTCCAAAGCTGGCAGAGCGAGCAAGGGGGCTGCGGGCGCAGATACCGGTAACACAACCCCCACGGAGGACTTTCTCTCACGCTTCCTTTTATAGGGATGGAATGCGTTTCAGCCTCTTTTTTTCTTCTTTCCTTCTTCAACCTCTATTACGAGCAGGTGCAGAGGCTATCCCAAGCAAAGGCCATCACTGCTAAGATGTACGATCAAGAAAGCAACACGCACACGCGATCCCACGCTCTAATTAAACCGACTGCCCTCGCTGGGCAGGGCATGCTCCTCGCAGCAGCTCTGGTGGGGGGCGTTCAGCAGCTCACCCTCCCAAGTCCATTATTAACTTACAGTGAGACTGAAATATTGGCAGAAAAGATAAAATAGTCGGGGTCTCGCTTACAAAAGCACAGCGGTATCAGCTAAGCAAGGAACCTTTTGCTGAAACCCACGACGTGGTTGAAAATGCAGCCTTGCAACTTTTTTGTTTTATTATTATTTAGCAAGGGATACGGCTGCATTTCGCACAGCCAGGAAAAGATCTGCAGAATCCGTGTTTTACAAGGCATTCGCTGCCAACACGCTTCTCTCACCAAATTGAAGAGGCCGAGAAGAGAAGAAAATCAATACATTTTTCCATGCCACAACGGGGCTTTTCTAATCATCTCCTCAACAGCAGGAGAGAGAAAATCGGTGCTGGGTCTCAGCTGTCACAACCACGGCGCCACGGAGGTGGGGAGCGGTGCTTTAATTACCCCTATTTTTAGGCTCATCGGTTTATAATCCCAATTATTTCTCAGCCTCGCTCACAACTTAAAATCTAAGCTCCTGAGCATCGCTCCTGGCCTCGAGACGGCCAGCGAGGGTTTCCCAAGGGACGTGCCGGGGTGCGCCCAAAGGACCCGGCGGCTCGCGGCGGTGTGTGAGGGGGGACAACCCCCAGAATAACCAGAGATGCTCCTGGGAAGACCCCAGACCTCATTCCGACCTCATTCCGGCTGCAAAACCAACCCACGCCCAGCAGAACCACAGAACATCCCGAGCGGGAAGGGACCCACAAGGATCCCCCAGCCCAACCCCTGGCACCGCGCAGCCAAAATTTTACACCGCGAGGAAGGGCGGGCACAGCGCGGCGCCGCGCACCTCGCGCCTTAAAGGGAGCTGCCTGAGGAGAGGCACCAAAATTTCAGGCCGGGCCCGTCAGCAAAGCGCCTCTTAACTGCTCTACGGCCCTCAAACCGCCCCCCCCCCCCCTTCCCGTCACGACCACCAGCACCCCCACCCCACCGCCTCAGGGGGACCGCGCCGCCCCCACAACCCCCCCCCACCACCACCACCACCACCAGCCCCAGGCCCCCGGGGCCGCCCCGTTCACCTCCGCGATGTCATGGTGACCGCCGGGAGCCGGGGCTGCGGCCTCCCCCCGCTGCTCGGCCGCTGCTCACATGGACCCCCCCGGGCTCTCCTCAGTCCCCCCCCGGGCTTCTCCCCCCCCCCTCGGCCGCGACCGCCGGCGGCCTCGGGCCCCGCACAGCGCGGCGCGGCCCGCCCTGCGTCACCGCCGCGACCTCGCCGCGCGACACCGCCCCTCACGGGGCGGGGGGGGGGGGGGCCCGGCCGGTGCTGCCTCCCCCCCCCCCCCGGGGCCCGCGGGGAACCGGGGGGGGGGGGCCCGGCCCGGGGGGTCTCGCCCCGGCCTTGCGCTGAGGTAACGGGGGGGAGGGGGGGAGGGGGGGAGGGGGGGGGGGTCCCCGTGATAGCGGACAGCGACCCGAGGGAAACTACAAGTCCCGGCGTGCCCTGCGGCCGGCGCGGTGACGTCAGGCGCGGCGCTGGCTTTAGGAGCGGGTGCCCGGACGTAGGCCCCTTTCCCTCCCCGGAAGGTAGGATGGCGGAGCTGCGCCGCGCAGTGCCGGGCCCCGCCGGCCGCCATCCGCCGCCATCCGCCCGCGGGGCGCTGCGATGGGGCTCCGGGAGGGCTGCGGCGGGGAGCGGGGGCGGGTCGGGGGCGGATGGGCTGCGGCGGAGCGCGGGGGCCGGGCGGAGCCGCGGCCGGAGCCTCCCGGGGCCTGGCAGGGGGCCGGGACCGGGGCTTGGCTTGGCTTGGGGCCGGGGGCGCTGAGCAGCGCCGAGCTGGCGGCCGGGGAGCGGCAGCGGAGCTCTGCGGTGTGGCGGGGCTCAGCAAGCCCAGAAGGGCTGCAGGGTCCCTAAGCATAGGGTGCTTGCGGGGGACGGAAGGGTGCTGTGCGTCTGCATCCTCCCGGCCTGCCCCGTGGTGAGGTGTAGAGTCACCTCGCAGCGGTCCTGAGCAGCGCGGAGGGTGGCTTTCAGCTCTGCAGCGTTCTTATTTGCAGTGTACGTAGAATCTGGCGGAGAACTGTTAGAATGGTGCAGAGGGTTAATTTGTGATTCTTTCTATTGGGTTTGGCGTCTCAAATGCCGCTCTGCGCATCTTGTAATGCATGTTCGGTGTTCTGTTCGCATCCACAGATGGCGGGTGAGAAGAAACCGGCCCAGAAGACGGGAGAGAAGAAGCCAGGCCAGGAGAAAGCGGGCAACAAGACAAGGAAGCATAAGAAGCATCATGCCAGCCGCAACCCTGTCTTGGCCCGGGGTATTGGGAAATACTCCCGGTCAGCCATGTATGCCAGGAAAGCACTGTATAAGCGCAAGTACACTGCTCCAGAAACAAAGGTATAATGATGGTAAACACTGTGTTTAAGTAGTCGTGCTGTCAGACAGCTTGTCATGGTGACTTTGGTTTGAAATTTTATTTTATTTTTTTTTACATTTTACTTGCTTACAGATAGAAAAGAAAAAGAAAGAAAAGCCTCGTGCAACTCTCAGCAAGCCAGTTGGCGGAGACAAGAATGGGGGCAGTCGTGTGGTTAAAGTCCGCAAAATGGTAAGAAGAAGCCGAGGTGCTCACGGTGTAGGGCTGTAGCACGTAACTTTTGGCTGGATGCTGTGCCTCCTGAACAGGGTCGTGCAGCAGCCTCACTGCGGCCAGCAGTAGTCTCAGCCCCCGCCGTGTATCGCTGAGCTGTGTGCAGTTACCTGCTTGGTACAAGTCCGTTGACTGTAGTTCTTTGGGGAGATGCCTGCGATTCAGAGAACGGTTAGCAGGCAGAGGTGGGTTATTCTCTGCCAGGTGAATTGCTGGGCTGAACTGGAAGTATGCTCAGAAATACAGATCCCGATGCTCAGAAATAGAGAATCCACAACTTCTGTAGTTATATCGTTGTGTAGCAAATGCTGTTATGGACTGTTCCTGAAGAGCTGGTTGCAGAAGAACATTCCTAGAGCGGTCATCTTTAGAGAAAACAGTATCTCTTGTAGAAGAAAGAAAGCTTTCAGTATGTTTCAGATTCTGTCTCGTGGAATACAGGTTGGTAGAACGTTTTTGTTCCTTTTCTTCTAGCCCAGATACTATCCAACTGAAGATGTTCCTCGCAAGCTTTTGAGTCATGGCAAAAAGCCCTTTTGCCAACACAAGAGGAAGCTGCGGGCCTCGATTACTCCAGGAACTGTTCTTATCCTTCTGACTGGTCGTCACAGGGGCAAGGTAAATGGGAGCGTTCTTGTGTTCTGTCCGCGTTGGCTCACACAGCAGCTTTGCAGCACTTCTGTGCTGAAACCATTTTGACCGTGTCATCTTGAACAACCAGCTGGTTTCATGGTCAGCCACCAGGTGTGAATCTGCAAACGCGATTGTGTTCTGCGTGTGCTGTCTAGATGGCTTTCTCCTGTCCTGCCTTTCAGAGAAATAGTCTTTAAACTAATCGCCTTTGCACAGAGCTAGAAGTAAGACAGGCCAATCCAGTTCTTTATACAAGATGAAGGGAGTCCTGCTGCAATTTTAAAAAGTGTAGATCCGTGTCATGCTAATTCGGCGCTGCAGAATAGCAGGGCTGATGCCTGTTCGTATTCCTGTTGCAGTGAGACCAAAACTTTGGCTAGCTGTTAGGAAGAATTACATATTTTTTTTGAATTCATCCCATTATTGTGTGGTAACACCAGCAGAGCTGTACCCTGACAAATGTTGGTAGCTCAGGTCGTGTGGTGGCTACTTGTCATGTGGCGCAGTTGCATCCATGGCTACTTCATCAACACGTGTGCCAGCAGCACGGGCTGAGCGTGGACACGATCCTGGTTTGGCTGCAGTATTTCCCAAATGTCAGGGAAGATGTAACGCTGGGACCAGAGGACTAACATCTCATCTCTTTTCAGCGTGTCGTCTTTCTGAAGCAGCTTTCTACCGGCCTGCTGCTTGTTACAGGTAAAAATAAAAAGCGGGGGTTTAGTCCCAGTGTGTCCCTGGGGTTAGTAGTGTTTCTGAGCTGCGCGCGGATGGTTTGGTGTGTTATCTGCTCATGTAACTATGAGGAGTCGTGTTTTGTGACTTTCGGGGGAGGTGAACAGGAGATTATGAAGCTGTAATATCTGGAAGAGATTGGGAAGTGGCCTTGACTTCTCTAGAGGCTGCAGGCAAGGGTTTTGTTGACTTGTTCAGACTTTTAGCTGTAAGCATCTCACATACCACAAAAATGCAACTTCGGAGTGGTGGCTGTTGCCAGAAAAGCTAACCTTTTATCCTCTGTCTGTCTTGTGCCTTTAGGACCCTTGGTCATCAATCGTGTCCCTCTGCGCAGAGCCCACCAGAAGTTCGTTATTGCTACTTCTACAAAGGTGGATATTTCTGGAGTGAAAATTCCCAAGCACCTCACTGATGCATACTTCAAGAAGAAGAGGCTGCGGAAGCCCAAGCACCAGGAAGGAGAGATCTTTGACACTGAAAAAGAAGTAAGGAAAACCATCGCTTGTTCTTTGCGAATGTCCTTGTTACTTAAAGCCAGGCTGGAAAGGGAGAAATTCTGTGAAACAGACCATTTCCATTTTAAGTGGTCCCCTATAAAGTAGGGTGATGCTGTTAAAATGAATTACAGTAGCATTGAGATGAACCCTTCTAAATCTGGGGGTGGTTTTCTGCTTCTACCTTAGCAGAACAGCAGCAGTGATTATTCTAGTTGAATGTAGGTTTATGGTTTTTTTTGCTTGTTTTGTTTTTGTGTATTTCTTTTTGTTTTTGACCGAGAAACACCTTTACTGCCATGATACTGCCAACAGCCTGCTGCTGGCTCTGATCACCTGCAGCATAAGCCAAACGGTGGCTTCAGTTCTCTCCACCACCTCCGGTCTCCTACCACCTTTCCCGTATTTAGAACAAACGGAGAAAACATTTCCTGAAAATGCCAGAATTCAGGGTTTGCCCTGGATTTTCTCATCTCTCTGGAAGAGTCTGAAGTCATTTTGTAGGATTGTAACATTATTCTTTGTACGTCCTAGAAATACGAGATAACGGAGCAACGCAAGAAAGACCAGAAGGCAGTGGATTCCCAGATTCTTGCACAAATCAAGAAGGTGCCTCAGCTCCGTGGGTACCTGCGTTCTACATTCTCTCTCTCAAACGGAGTCTATCCTCACAAATTGGTGTTCTAACTGTTCTGAAAGCACCACATTAAATTTGAGGGGAAAACGCAAGGATTTCTGGTGTCTTCATTGCATTCCGTAATTGCATGTGTTGTGTAAACCTTACAAATAGTCGCTTAAAGGATAGTAAAACTACTTGTGGTATAAAATTCTGAGGGACTATATGCAGATGACTAGAATTTTGAGTGAGTGCTTATGGTTTGGGGAGTGGTGGTGCTTTGTTTCGTTTTTGTGAGGTTTGGGGCTTTTTGATTGGTTTTGCTTTTTTCTTACCCTATCTGGGACAAACAAGAGAATAAGCAGTTGCATTTCAAATTGCCTCGCTATAAATGAGTTGCAGAAAAAATAAACGAGTTATCTTCTGGGAATAGAGGATGTAAATGCTGGCCGACTACCCTTCAGGACACGTTCCAGAATAAACATCCAGCTCGGTGTCTGTGCTGGTGGAGTTCTCTGCATCCTTACTGCTGAAACCAGGGCTTCAGGTACCTTCTGTGAAGACCAAGGTCATAGCAACAACCCACTGCCGGGTGACTCATTAGCATTTTAAAGTTTGTATATAGCTTTGTTGAAATGGTATTTCTGATGAACAGCTTTGATCCATCAATCACTACATAAACCTTGGCAAATATAGCAACTTCTCAGAGGCATTTCAGGAGCTGTGCCTTGCATTTTTAAGTGGCAACACTGGGGATAGTCTAAAGTGAGTTTTGCAGGGTAACTTAGCTTTGGAATCAACAAAATTTGGAACATATGTTCCTTCCCGAACCCCATGTTTGTTTCCTGTTTATCTGTGGGCTGTAACACCTTTAGTTGGGAAGCAAAAATCCTCGCCGCTGCAGTACCTGTGTAGATATAAGCAAAAGCATGATTTTTAAGTCTGTAGTCTGAGAAACTAGTTAAAAAGCTGTAACATTTTCAGTGAAAGGCAAGTATATCGCTATCCTGGGAGACTTGGGGAGTCAACAAATTTTCCTATCTTAGAAACTAGCAGCAGAAAGAGTAGAGAAAGTTCATCGTGTCTGCTTGCTTTCTCTGTTGAGGTCAGCTATCAGATATCTGAAAGAGGATGTTTGGGCAGTAATAGCTCTGCTCTTACAGAAACTGAGGACGTACATTATTAACAAATCTGGCATGTTTGAGCTCTTTCTTAGCCAGACTTAGGCAGGAAACCAGGCTTATATAACTGCACCATCTGTCTTCCCATTAATTCGTAGCTGAAAGTAGCCAATGGGGTCAAACTTGACAGGGAGTTGAGATTTCGTCTAATTCATCGGAGCTTCATGAAAAGGGGCTAGAAAAGGGAGTAACGAGCCTTCACTGAGGCGGAAGCCTGCATCTTGTCTCATACTAGTCACGAGAGCATTGATGAGGAAGGAGGGGTCAGGCTTTATGTGCTCCAGAAGCAATGGGAGGGAAAAAAAGTCAAAACACCTGGAGAATACCTGGCTCTGGGTTCTTGCGCATGAGGGACTGTGCTCATTTTTATAGCTAAATGCTGGTTGGTCTTGCAGAGTGTGGAGGTATATAACACTAATTAATCTACCATCCTCTTGATAATGTAAAAGATTTAATGTTAGCTTGGTTCAGCAGAGGGAGCCAATGAGCAAGCTCTTGTCTGAATGCAGCACTCCTGGCTGCTGCCTGGGTGTGCGTCTCATGACACTCTGCTAGGTTCTGCCCTGTGCTGCTCCAGGAATCCGTTTATTTCTTGCTGCCGTCAGAACTACATTTGTGATGAGTTGCATCTTCTGTTGTACGTGGTGTGGTGGGTGAGGGGTATAGTCAGAGGTTTCTTAAATTGGCGTGAGATTTTCCTGCAGTGATCGGGCTGGCCTGTTTACATAAATCAGCTCTAAAAAGACTAAAAAGTGTTGCACGCATCTCTGCTGGCACTAAAATAAATTTACCGGTACTACCAAAGGAAAAACAATGTTCAGAAATCTGACTTAAAGAAAAAAGTCTGTGTGGGAATACTTAAATGGGTAAAGGGTAAAACAAGAAAGTAGACCTCCTTATCAGTATAATTTGTAGCTCCATGCAGTACTGCAAAGTCTGCAAACCAAGATTCAGTTGCACAGTTGTGGTCTAAGAGAACACTTGAGAGGTGCTGGTGCTTCCCTCCTTCCCCTCCTCTCTGGGAATGGGGAAGTTGTAATAAAATAGTTCTGCTGGCTCCTCTAAGAATAGCTAGGCATTTAGACGTAATGGTATTTTCCGTAATTATCAATTACTTTGACACATTCCTCGTTTGTGTATCAGACCATGTGAAATAGCAGAGAACCATTAACCTTGTTTACTGAACCGGGAGGCTGTGACTCCCGGTGTGCTGTCAGGATGTGATTTGGTAATGTAATTCAGTTGTCTCCCTAGGTCTTGGTGCGGAGGGATGGTCTCGTGCGCTGCTGCCTGCTTTGCCCCACTACTGTCACTTGTCTGACTAGGTGGTGAGCAAGGAGCTAAACCAGCCTGAAACACAGCCCTGCGAGGGGGGAGAGGGGGGGATGAATATTTCCTTCAGGGATCTAAACCAGCACTGAGTCACTGTTGGCCCAGATGAATGTTGGTGTCAGTACAAAGGACGTGGGAGCAGGCCAGCTTCTGGAGATGCTGGTTGCAAATTTAACAATTTAACAAATTCAACAATTTAACAAATTTTAAATTGCTGGTTGCAAATTTTAACATCAAATCAAGCCTTTACAGTGCCAAGCATCTCCTCAGGCTTCACAGCAAAAAATTGGGGACAGCAAAGCCCTCATTTTTCATAAGGAAAAGTAGCCTGTGGACAGCTGTGATTTGTCTCACTCTTAACCTCTAAAATATGTTCCCTGAGTTCTGTGAAATCCAGCATTTCTCTGCTTTGGACTAGGGGATGGAAAAGAGGAAAAACGAGGTCTGTTCAGATGGCCAGCTGAGAAACACTGTGAATGTTCAGAAGGATTTTTCAATCTAGATAACACTGTCCGCTACCTGAAAAATACTTCCATCAAATAAAAGCTTTTGTGCGCGTTCTTGCTGTCCCACAGCTTTTCTCATTCTGAGCATGTAAACAGATCTGCAGTCCTGGCTAGCTGAGTCATTGCTTTTCACTGAGCATCCCCCACAGAAGAAGCTAGAGACATCCAAAGCCTCAGTCACCCAATGAAAAGTGCTGGAGATGTGCAGGTCCAAAAATAGTGACAGACTCAACCACAGCAGCACTTCATTAGCATCAAATGTGCTCTTTGCTTCAGCTGCCTAATAAAGTGATATGTAATTATAATAAAGCATCCTTGTGAGAGGAAAGACGGAGGGATATTGGCTTTCTTAGGGAATTGGTAATAAGACGTGATGCCTTATTAGCTGTGGGCGCCTATTTTTACCTATTAGCTGCCTCTGTGAAATGACCTGGTGGATTGAGTCCAGGCCAGAGAGGCCTGTCCCAGCTGCTGTGTTGGCTGGCAGTCTCGGGAGGCAGGCATTAGCTCAGCTACTGGGACCAGGAGCCTTAGGGGAAACTGAAGCTCAGTTGCAAGACAAGGTACTCTCCAGTGCCAGGTTCGTGAAGAATGTTACCTTTTGGCATTTCAGGTTAGACATGCTTTTATTTTTATTTTTTTAACCTTAAGAGAAGCTGCTATTGTTTTCTTGGATCCCTTTCTCTGCTGAAATATGCCCAGATATCCAGCAGTCAGTTACTGAGTTCACCTCTGCTATAGCATACCTGCAGGATGTGCCTTGTCTCCCAGGGGCAGCTGAACCTTTTTTTTTCTCAGCGTATTTCTGCCTGATCCTTGTCTTTCCTCTCGTCATAGCTCACAGAACTGTTGCCATATGTATACCCAGCCCCGCTTCTGGAAGAAGTCCTTCGGGATCTTCTCACAAGCTCAATAAAGAATAAGGAGAACTTGGGAATGGTTTATTTGTCTTCACCACCTGGAAAAAGCTCTGCTTTAACCTCACAGAAAATGTAGGCAAGATCAGCTGAGAAACTGTTCACAGACAAGAGCTGGCCTAGGCAGCCTTCCTCTAGCAAGTGCAAGATAACTCCTTCCACTCTTCTACTGCTGAGTCTTATCTCATTTTAAATAATTCAAGCATTTGGAAACCCCATCCAAGAGATTTTTACTAACACAATTTGTTCTGGGTTCTCTGTATATTCTTTCAGTGCAATTTGTTCTTGTCTTAAAGCGAAGAGGGCTTCTTGATTTCTCCCTATTAAGAACAACAAAAAGTAGTTTTCTAACCAGTGCTTAAAACTAGGCAAGCAATTATCCTGCTCAGTTTGAAACTGGACAGCAGAGTTCTGCCCTGTCTCTGGCTATGAAGGTTGTGTTACTGACATCTCTTAAAGCTCTATAAGGATAAGAGATGACACAATTTTCCTGTGCTGTTCAGGGCATTAAGCAGTATACCAACCTACAAATATTAGTAGCTCCTAATGCATGTAAAGTTCCCAGTAACTTATGTGAGGATGCAGGAAAATGGGAGCTACTTACCTGCTAATTTGGTTCCTCTAGTCCTCATACATTACAGCCTGCACTAGGCACTTGACAACTCACATTGTTTAAGCAATCAGAGCAATTAAATCCATATTTGTATCAGGATCTTATTCAGTAGTTCTCAATGTATTGTTTTGTATTGCTCAGGAAGCCACTAATTGAACAAAGTAAGCCAGTTCCACTGGCTGTAGTCAGCATTTGCACTGAGTCATGCAAGAGGGTTGGTCTGTGAGGGTTACATGCGGAATTTAACGTGCTTACCATTAAGCAACCATGAAATTTCTTACTTGTTTAGCTGTTTTTTCATAGTTTTTTTTTTCAAATTCATAACTGTAGAGGTTAGTCTATTATGTTTGTACAAGACAGCTAAACGATTTAGAATCTCCGGTGACATTGTGTTTCTGCATTCTTACCAATTAGCAGTTCCTAGCACTGCCTGCAGAATTTTTCTAACAGTTGTAATAAAAAAACTTCTCCTACTTTACACACACTGAGCACATTGGCTTTGTGACACCCAACAGAGGTAAAAACTGCCATTATAACACTGAGAAACTGTACGCAAAGGTAAAATGATTTATCCAGTCCATTGGAGCAAGCCAGTGGGATGCTGAGAACCACACCAAGCAGCACTAGAGAAGGCTTTAAAGCCTCACGAAGAAAATAGGAGACTAAACTAGCAGCAATTACATCTTCATCTATTCTGTCAGTCCTATGTGATCTAGAGGTTTTTCACTTGCTTGACAGGTGCACTTAGAATGTAATTGTTTTTAAAATTAAGGTCTTCAGGTATAACGTATGGCATCCTATTGTTCAAAAGGCTCATTTTCACATGAGGAAAAAAATACAAAGACTAAATGTGCAAAAATAGTCCTAGGCAGAAAGTTTATGTCCTTTATACACAAGGAAGGGTGGTTATGTTTCAGAACAAGCTAGTATGAAGGCCCTAAAAAGAATAATGCACACTCAAAATGTTTCATGGGAGACGTTTGGGTAAAATCAGCATTCAAATTACTGGTGTAAATGTCCTGCTAAGCTGAAATGAAAGTCTGCTTCATGGAATTTTGTAGAAGTTAGTGGGCAACCATGGCTGTTCCTTAAAATAAGCACAAAAAATAAACAAACACCTCTCTAGAATCAGAGAACCGAAACAGCAACTGTTGCTCCAACACATGGCAAAACTTCTGTACATTGCACATTATCCACATGGTTTCCCTCTGAACTAGCACAGAAAGTGCAGAAAGGGCATTGGAAATCTGGAGCTTTAAATTTGCGTGAGAGAAAAGAAGCAAACACATGCATATACTAGCAGCACACAGGATGAAAATACCGGCTTTGGTCAAAGTATTGTACACAAAAATCTGTGGTTTATCTAATCCAATACTCTGGGAAAGTACGCTTTTTCATGGTTTGTAAATAAACAGGACTTCATCAAGTCAATGCCTAGCATCATCATGTAATCATCTTCTAACGCAGGCAACCCACTAATCTCCATTAATCTCCAAACCGGCTAACTTCTTGAATCAAAAAATGAAAATAATACAAACACCATAAAAAATTATGTGGCTCGGGCTTACTTGAAATAATGGCTGATTTCACAAGTACCTGAGAAGAGTGTCCCAGCATGAGCCTGTCAGTGCAGCTGTCTCCTGGGGATTTTTAAGAATAATTGTTAGAATTTGTCATGCACAATCCATAGCCCTATGACAGCGATGGAAGAATGGAGTGATGAGCACAACGCACGTAATATGGCCACCCTATTGGGTGCGAAAGGCTGAGCTGATGTCTATTTGCGAACCGATAATCTAATGACGGCAGTGATGCTGGTATAGTCCTCCAAAGAGCTGGTTGGCCTTGAAGACTGACAGATAGTGCTGCTCTCAGTTCTTCCATTGTCTGATTGCTCAGGAAGTTATTTTACTTGAAGGGTAATTAACTGTTCTTCATGGTTTATCTGCAGGCTACTTGTGATGCTCTTTCTAAACAAATGCTGCTATGTTGTTAAGCATAAAGCCAAGGGTTTATAAAACAATTTCAGAAGAGTGATTTTACCTGTCAAGACCAGGATTTTATTAACAGTTGACATTCAAACGCAGCATTAATAAACTCAACTCTACAATATTACAAAGAAACTGTCCTACCTCTAGCAGCATGAAAATATTTTCAGCCATCCTGGCCTCATCTGGGGGCCAGTCCATCACAGGTCTGTGAAATGATGATTTATTTGGCCTTTACTGGCTTATGCCATCTGTCTGTAAGGAACAGAAGGAAAAACAGGTGAGTCATAGTAAGCAGAGCAAGACTGCACCTCTCACAGAAATCAGCAACATCCCTTCACTAACAAAACCACCGTAGACATCTCTACCCTTTTTTGTTTGTCTCTCTCATATTTATACACAATGTAAGTTGCTCACCTGCTGTGACTTTATTGCGTAGCAGTTCTTACTCTTCCTTTAAAAGTAGATTATTGGCTGGAAAATACAGGAAAAGAACAAAGTCCTTCAAGAAAGAAAGGAAGGGGAGGCCGGCACTAAGGGAAGAGCACCTTTGGAATTGTGGGCACTTACAGCTGCAAAACAACACCACACAGAGAGCAAAATTGTTCTCCCCAGAGGAGAAGGCATTCCAATTTGCGCTGCATGGCTTCAGTTCTCAATTAGTGGCTTTCAATTTTAGTTTGTTTTGAATGCCTGTCACCACTGAAGAGAAAATCAGTACAGTGTATAGCATTTGCTCAGGCCAGGGATTCACTGACCTGGCTTCCTTTTCTTAGGAAAAAGGGTAGTTAGTGCTGCAATGCCTGTAAAAACCTGCTAATTAAGTCTTCACAGGATCTTGGAACTGATTAGTGAATTTCAAGTAGAAGACAATGATAATAAATGCTCAAAAGCCACCTCATTAAAACTCCTCACTTAAAATTGAGTTTTGGCTTTTTCTTTTGTGTCCTGTTGTTTCAGACTTTCTAGCCACTGTTTTCTAACACCCTTGCAAGTTATACCTATTGTACCTCCTTAGAGGTGTGCTCGTGGAAGGCAAATCATTTTTAGATGAACAAAAGGTAATGAGTTTGGGAGTTTATTCCCAATATTGCTGTCCTGACATGGGCAACTGAATAGATTTTGCAACATGGTCGGCATACATTTATCCAAAACTTACAAAGACCCAGCTCTTGCCTTTTGCAGTAAATGTCTGCCTCAGGCCTTTCTGTCTGGATGACACCTACAAAACAAGGCTTTTTTGATGGAAACAAGCTGGCAAAATGCTTCTTCTTGCCATCATTGAGTAATTCCTCTATCATTCCCTCCTTTACTGTTTCTCCCTGCGTACAAGCTACTACATGACATTCCCTTTTTTTTTTTTTTTTTTCTTTCTCCTTCCTACAGATCCTTCTGCTTTCTCCCTGCCATGGGTATGAAAATTACTTTGACTAGAGAAAACAGCAAATGGACTATCAGAAACCATCTTGTCCTGTACCATGAGATCACGCCCCCATCAGGCCCAACAGATACTTGTCTAGTGCATTGCTGAAGCCCTCTGCTAGCAGAGATCCCACAACCTCAGAAGGCGATCCAGTCCTTTACCTTACCATACAAATGGGAACGGCTTCCCGATGTCTGCTCTATATCTCCTCAGCTGCGGTTTAAGCCCATAACTTCTTGTCCTGTCAATAGCAGCTTATTTCTTCTCTCTTTGCTTCATTCTTTCACATATTACCATGTCTCCTCTCTGTCTTCTCTTATCCAGACTAAACATACCAATCCCTTTCAGGCTTTCCCCATAGGCTGTACTTTAAAGTTGCCTGATTGCTCTCATCAAGACTTTCTCCAGCCCATCAGTGGACTTCTTGAAAAGCAGTGGCCAATTCCAAATTCAGCTCTCCAGGGCACGCTTCATGTTTTACTTTTAAGCAGTTCTGTTCCGTGTCTGTAAAAACATTACAGGAAGATTTTGTTTTTGAATGAACTTTACAGCTGCTACAGAAGGACAGATAATAATAAAAAATAAGCAGTATAGACAAATTCTTGCCAGTAATAGTAGTCCCAGCTTTCCACCCACTTACCCATTCATACATTTCATTTTGCTGTATTTATTACGTGTACGTTAAATTCTCAGTGTCAAAATATTCCTAACCTTACCATATGATGGATTTAGACTGAGATATATGAATGAAATTAAACCAGCCTAATATTTACAAGTTTTCCTAGATAATTCGACTTTCTGGCACTCCAAAAAGCCATGAAAACTTACAATTTATTTTACTCCTAAAGTGTTTCCTGTAAGATAGCAAGACATTTATCAACAAGAAATGAAACACCCAACGTGCATTTGTTTCAATTTTTTGATTAGTTCTGCTTTGTCACAGAGGAAAACTAAGCAACCTTATTTGTAAAGAGTAGCTCCTGAATTGGAATAGTTAGCATTTTTGGCTAGGATAGGAAGATCATTAGGGTAGTAGAAAAATGCCAAAGCCTGATGAAAATATTAGACAAGAGACAAACAGGATATTGATGGGATGGTAGTTAATTTAGATGTTTCTTGACCTGACCTCTACAGTTCACGGGAAATATATTTTCATTACAGAATACAAAGAACATGAGTACATTGGGCCACATATCCTTTCTCCAGACTTTAATTCTAATTACCCGTTAATTTCAGTTCAGTGAAGCCCTGTTGGCATGACAAGCTGTACAAGTGCTAAGGTTTAAAAGAAAAATAAAAGGTGGCAGACCTGCCTAGCGTCTGCCAGGATTAGGCAAATTCAGGTAGGATAGGTACCTTCACAGGCAGACACAATCCTCTTTGTACTCGGGAGTTTGTAGCAGTGAAGACCATCCATCCCCAGGGGAGAGTGAAAGGAAAAATGTACTTTATCTCTGTATTGTTACATTGCAAAAGCCAGAATTTCAGCTTTTAAAACATTTTTTGTTAAATATTCTGTAAAAACTCTGTCCATTCCTCAGTCAACTAAAATAAGTGCCTGTGTGGGGGCATCCTGAAGGGGAAAGAGAACTCCTTTCTCCCAGGGATGTAAGTTTTGTAAAACACAGCTCTTGTTCAACGTGAAGTGACAAGAACTTTGCCTCGCCAGCCACGCAATGAAGCTAGCCAGCCACGTGCCCAGCAGGCGCAGACCTCCCAGGGCACAGCGTCGTGGCCTGGCTGCGGGGAGCGCTCGCACCCCTTAGCACCCGCAAGTACACCCCCTGATGCTTCCACACTTGGCGATACAGCTGCTATCCCCATGCTTCACATTTCCATCAGGCTTTGGTGATGCGAACATCCTTCTCCTCCCCCGGGAAGCCTGATGGCAGGTTTGACAACAGGCTTCAATCAGCGCTGAATGAACATTTCAGGGAGTCTCATGAATCAGACACAAACCTTGGAGATCACCGCACCCATCTCCTGCAGGAGTCGTGGACAGGGAGTTAACATCCTGTTTGCCTGTCCGTACGCAGGGGCGCTGTGACAGCACCATGATCCAGGGGTTAACGCGTCCCATTTGCTGCGTGACCTACTGAGGATGACTTTACGTTGCAAGTCCCTTTAAAATACAAGTGTGAAGTTAAACAGTTTGTGTAGAGGAGGAAAATACACTGCATTTAAAGACGAGAGCTTTTACATGTTTAACTGATCCATTCTCATTTTTTAGCTATCAAAGATTTTAAATTACGATATCAGCCCGTAACTCCAAGTGGAACTAATACTGATTTGGCTAAAATTAAAGCTGACGTCTCTTAAGACAAAATAGCAAAAAAACGGACATTTTAGATGTCGGCCTTGGGACAAAGGACATCTTTGAGTAACCAGGCAATGCTCCTAGAAGAAAAAACAAAAGTCTGTATGTTCTGTATTGGTAAATGAAATTCTTTCTTGTTATCAGTGAATAACTCTCAAACACAGAGATTTGAAGGATTAATATTTCAACCAGTTTACATGGAAAATTATAGAAAAATATTGAAATACAAACGTAGAAACACAAACTATTTCTTGAGACTATAATTGAAAATTAGCTTATAACACTTTTTCTTCCCAAGAGTTTTATATAAAACTTGTAAAATAAGTGGTAAATATGAATGAAACTAGAGAAACTTCTGAAGAAGGTTTATTTTGGCTTTGTGTGTATTAGCCCCACCTCTATGCAGACCACTTTCAGCATTACAATAACATTGCCAAGCAGCCCTCCTCTCCTCTACACGAAGTAAACACTGCAGATCTTGCAGCCTGCCTTGATCAAAAAAACTAACATTTTCGTAACCAGTTCTTGAAAACTGATATTAAAATCCTCAGATCACACTCAATTTGTTTGGGATACTGACAATTTATCATTACAAACCCTGAGAAATGCTTTATAAAGAGGACCTTGTAGTAATTTGTATGAATTATATAAAACCACCTCGTTACGTTTGTATTTTTACAATGTTAAACAGAATATTGTAGCAGATTTTTTTCACTTACTTTTTTCCTCATTTTACTGCACCAGTTTTCAGGGAGGTTGAATTTTAAAACAGTACAGAATAGCTGTATTTAAAACCTACCTATTTTTGGATATTAATAATGAGTCTTCTGAGACATTAGAGATTCAGAAATTCAGGACAACCGCAAAGGGATCTGTTCATCTTCCAGCCACTCTTCCTCACTGATGGGCAGCATTTAAATACTTCCCATCACAAAAGGCTACTTGCATTAAATTTTTGAATAAGAAAATGAGACATAGGATTACTAAGAGTAATATTAAATGCTGGCTTTCTTGTGTTCTGCATGTGAAATACCACAAACAGAATTTAAGTGTAAGTTGCTATTTCATTTACAAGCCCCATATGAGTCAACATCACACAGCTGCAGAGAAAGCCAATATGATATTGAAACACTTGACGTGAGCATTGCATGGAAAACACAGAAGGTAGTAATCCATCCAGAGCATTTTGTGCTGGAAAGGCCTTATCTAAAGAACTATTGGAAGAACGACAAGAATTCCAGAATACACAGCCTACAAAGTTTGAGAGAAGTGGATCTATCAATGCGGAGACGACAGAGGAGTGACTACAACTGTTGGAACAAAACCAAAAAGGTTTAAATTACAGTAGCAGAAATTCAATTAAGCATTAGGAAACTCCCTAAAAGTAACGACAATTGAACAATGGAAGAGATTGCCGTTGGACTCTGGATGGGACAAGTGTCACAAACAGAGTAGTTACCGCTTGGGTCACAGCACTGGATTAGATGACCTCTAAGAAAACATTCTAGCATTTTTATTATGACTCTCTAATTTACATTTACATTTATTTCATGCCCAATTTCACCAAGGCTATGTTTGTATGTAGGTATCATACTTGTTTCCTATATTACAATTGCCCTTACTCATTTTTTTTGTGTTCTTCCTTGCCATAAATCAGTCTTCTTCAGGGATTATTAATATACCAAAACAAGAAAAATGTGAATATTTTTCCCTTGCAATTAAAATACATTTTTGAAATTTGAGATTGTTTCATTTCACTGTCTAGTTTGTCCTTTCTCCTCTGTCAAATACTGACTTTTTCCATTTCAGTCCTTTGTAAGTTTTACATGGAAATAAATGAAGAAACTGTATTTTCTAACCACAGTCAGTGTGCCAAGAAGTGCCAGTATTCCTTGCGTAGTGGCATTATTAATGATGGCATTCGGGCTCTCTAAATAGCATATATGAGGCAGAGGAGCCAGGATTCCGGGTATGGAAATCTGGTTATTGCAGATCACATTAAAATAGCAACTACTTCTTCTCGTTCACACATTTCTTAGTGCCACAATGGAAATTAAAACTAAAATGGCCATTTCTAAATGAACAGAAAGATGTACAGCAAAGCCTTAGGATGAAAAGAATTTCCACCATATATATTACAATTGTGTCAAAGTAAAATTAAACTGGAGGCCAAGACAATGCTCCTTTAAATTCCACTGCATAATAAGAAATAGTCGTTTTGAGGCAAGAAGAGTGAATTTCCATTTTCAGCCCACAGGGCTGAATAGACCACGAGCCTCTCCTGCTAAACCTCAGCCACTGTGATGCAGAGAAGCCCAAGGACACATTCAGCTGTAGGACTGGGACCAGTGCAAAAGGAAGCTCGCTCTGGAGCCCAGCCTCCAGGCAGGACTGCAGCCCCAGCCGTAGGCAGCTGCCCCATCTGCTCAAAAACAGAGCAAAAGACTGATTTTCTGTGCAAGTCTATTTAACAGCACAAGGATTTTATATCCTCGCCTTGAGGATTTACGTCACAAAGTTATTCTAGTCTTTTTTAGAAGTCATACCATCTCCCATAACGTAGTACCAGACTTCTTTGTAGTTGTTGCAGTATGCCTCTGAATGCTACAGCGAAGTTACAGTGGCTGACATTTTCTGGTGACATGCAGAACAAAAATCATATTTTTTTTCATTATATTATACAAGATCTTCTGCACCAGATGCTAGACAAATAGCACTGGATTTGCAGAATTTGTTACAGGATCAGGGCCTTAATACTGAAAATTTCATGTGTAAAGCGATGTCAGCATTCCATGCTTTGTAAGCCCGTAGATCATACAATATGCTGTTAGCTCCTGAATGGTGGCCATGCAAGACAATTTAGTAAATCTTACACTAGCCAGTGATTATTTTATTAAACTGTGCTGAGGCGGGACAGGACATGGTTCTCAATTTTTTGGCATTAGATTAATTCAGTAACTGTTTTTTAACTTTAAATTTTCAAATCAAAAACTCTAAAATTCAGAAGAACTCCAAATAAATGAATAAGTAACTATGAAATGGTAAACATAGCTTTTGTTCAGCTTGGGATATCTTCCCACAAATACACCTAAAAGGGATGTCTAAAACGCCTGCACTATCTGCAGTTTGCAGTTAAGCGGCCTGCGTTTCACTCGGGGCAGCTCACGTTACTTACCTCACACAGAAACGCGTGGATTGGGATCCTCAGAGCCTGCCTGTGCTGCGAGAAACCGTCTGCCAAGCCCCAAGCAAGTGACAAAGCATAGCCTCTGGCCAGTACATAATTCAGCCATGCACCTCCTTCTGTGCTTAGCCTGGCATGAACGCATCCAGAGTTACACATGGCTTTCTTCTAGCTCCGAGTCAGCTCTTTATTCAAACACAAGGCCTTGGATTATATTTCAAAGCAATTAGTGGATTGAATCGACAGCTATATCAAACCCCGATTCTCCATCTGGGAGCTGCTGTGACAACCATATTCCTCTGGGACAGAGCAGTCCATAAAGCACTGGAAGGAGCCTGTGAGAGCTGGAGACAAAGAATTTTCCGCCTGGGGTTACCCAGCTATGAGACAGACTTTTAGAGAACAACAGACGCATCCAAAACCAGGCCACCTCTAGAAAACGTTGCAAATCTTTTTTGTTGACAAGCCTTTCTGGCATGAGTGTTGCTTGTGAACATCACATTTTACTCCCAACCCTGCTATTTGTATTGATTTTGCAGTAGATGTTCCAACTGGTACCATGATGATATTAGAAAATGTAAAGAGAATTTTTTTCAGTATAACACTGAAATGCATACACACTTTTCTTTTCTCTTCCTCTATTTCTGTCTCATATGAATGAATGAAAACAATATAAAACTCCCACTCTGGCAACAAAACAATAACACTAGTCACTATCTTGCAATGAAATATTGTGACTAATCTAACCTCAGCAGCTTTCCCATTCCTCCAAGGAGACCTTGTGAGCACAGCTTATCTCAACAGCCAGAACTCAGCTGCCACGTCCCACCTGCCATAAAATCTTCAGAGCTCAGTATTCTCTCTCTTCTGAGTACCAGGCGGGCTCCCGAGGGAGGATCAGGGTGGATTTCCTATCTGTGGCTGTGCCCATCTGCAGCGGTTGCTCCCTGTGTCAGGTCTCCACCAAAAATAACAGATGCCCACGAACAGTCTCTTACAAAAACTGTTGATCCCAACTCTCCATAGTCTCCTCTCTCATTCCAAAGCGAGACTCTCCAGTGCAGAGGAAAATAATTAGATAATAAAGCCAAGCCCGAAGACCCTTCCGCTCTCCGATAGCTGAATGGCAGTGATATGTGACCAAATGATGTGGGATACCACACAGATGAGTAACCCATGGCTCACATGAATTTACCCGGGTCTGACTCTGACCTGACCTCATCGGCAGAGCAGGCAGCTGGGTGCGTGCTCCTGCTGCTGAATCAGCAGCACAAAAGTCTCTGTGTGGGCTGTAGGTCGTGTGCTCGGCCATCACGTGCCAAAAAACTTCTTCTCAGCAAGATTTAATGGGTCATCCACCACCACCAGTAGACCTCACCTTACTTCAGCTTTTAATTTGTTTTTACCCAAACACCACGGTATGTTTGTTATGGTGCACTAATATATTAAACAGTTTAATCTGATCAAACAGGTAAGCAAATGTGTTGCGCTCCATCTCTGTTCAGTTGTGCAGTCACTGTTTGATGAAAAGCAGCCACTCACAATGGGAATCCCCTCAGCAATTATACACCAAAATATTTATCATTTATCATCCTATCTCCCTCGTTAACAGGATTTGTCCCTGCTACCCTGCTGAACAGCCAGGTACACCTGCCTGCGACACGCACTGCACAGGCTCGGGTGGGGGCTGAGCCAACTGTGTGTGAAATTAGACCGATGGAAAATAGGCAAGGTTACACAACGGTGCACAGAAGAGAGAAAAGGCTCGATTTTTTATTTTGATCTCCTTTCTCTCCACACGTATGGCGGTGTGGTGAACACAGATAAATGTGGAGGAACGGACTGGAGGGCACACGGCTGCTTGCTGGCGAGTCCTGCGGGTTTCTGAGAGGCTTTGAGCGGCCGAGAGAGGGGGGGAAGCTGTGAGGGGAGCCACTCCCGGGGCAGGGCGCTGAGGGAGCCGGGCGTTGAAGGGGCTGGAGCGGGGCTGAGGGGAGCGGGGCAGGGCCGAGGGGAGCGGCCCTCGGGGCGGGGCGAGGCACTGAGGGGAGCCGCCGGACCGCGCCGGGAGCGGGTTGAGGCGTGCTGGGCGCCCCGGAGGCGGGGTGCCGGGGGCGTCTCCCGAGCCCTCGGGGCGGCACCCAAGGGTGCCGGGGGCGGACCCGGAGGTGGAGGGGGGGGGAGCCCGGGGAGGGTGTATTGTTCCCCGCGCGGTGCATGCCGGGCCCGCCTCAGCCCCCAACATGGCGTCGCGCTGTCACCTGTGTCTGTGAGGAGGGAGCGGGACGCGGCGGTTTGCGGGCGGCTCCCGGCGGCTCCCGGACGCCCCCCGGCCCGCTGGCGGCACCTCGCCGCGCTTCGCTGCTGCCTCCCCCGCCGCCGCCGCTGCTGTTCGCCGCCCTCCGGCTGCCCGGTGCCCCGGCCGCTGGGCGTCCCGCTGCCCCCGCCCTGCCCCCGTCATGGGGGGGTAGCGGCAGCCGCCTCGCCTCAGCCCTGCCGAGCCCCCCCGCCGGCCGCGCCATGGGGTCCCCGGCGGCCGCCTCAGCGGCGGCGGCGGCGGCCAGCGACTCGGCGCAGTGGCTGTCGGTGAAGGAGGAGACCATCTTCCTGCACGACGGGCTGATCCGCGTCACCGACCTGGCCGAGCTGCCCAGCGAGATCATCGGGGTGGCCGAGCCCGGTGACACCGAGCTGGAGGTGAGGGGGGGGAGGCCGAGAAGAACGGGAGGGAACGGGCAGGGGGCGCCGAGGATGAGGAGGAGGAGGAGGGTGATGATGGTGGTGAGGGGGGAGAGCGCCCAGGGAGGGCTCTGGAGCCGCCTGGCACCGGGGCAGAGTTTTTTTTGCCTGGTTCCTCTGGTGGAGAGGAGCTGGCGAAGATGGAGGGTGAAGCATCGCCCGGCTGTGAATGCCGGGTTAGGCAGTAAGAGCCATGCTCGTGTCTTTCTGAGGTGGCCTTCGGCTCCGTTGTTTACAGCTCTGTGTCTTTTTGCTGTGAGGTGGTTGGTAATCAGGCAGTTTTACAGGCGGGTGCTTGGGATACTGGGGTGTTTGGGGGTTAGGCTGCCAGAGATTGCCACTAAAGACCCAGGAGGGCGGCTGGGATTTTCCTTCCAGCTTTTTGCTTTCTCAGAACCGCTGGCGGCAGATTATACGGCCGTTTTATCTGAGGAGGACGGCGAAGGGCTGAATGTCACAGCTTGTAGGTTGCTTCTGTTTCGCAGGCTGCATTTTTTTCGCTGCGTGCCTCCCTTCTCTGCTTTCACCCCGCCCTCCTCTCCAGCAGGGTGGCTTGCAATGACACAGGGTCTTTGTCAGAGGAGCTGCGTGCTGGAGCCAGGGGATGGTTCAGCGGCAGCTTTATCTGTGGCCTCTGCTTGGTCGCGGGCATTTAGGCCTCAAAACCCTTCACGAGGCTTTGGCTGCCGACACGGGGGTGTTGCGGAGAAGAAGCCCTGTGCCAGGCCAGGTGCAGGGGCTGGCAGCTCTGACAGCCTCCTTGTTCAGATCGTGACGTGTGGCCTCGACGGCGTTTGTGAGAACTTCCAACTGCCTTATCGAAGGGAAGATATTTCTTGCTGAGAGCGCGTTTTCTTTTCTGCGCGGTGTGGCAGCGGGGACTGGGATGGGAGCGCTAGCTGCTCCCGTGAAATGGATGTTGGCGAGCGTCACATGAGCGGGACGGGACGGGATTTTAAGGTGGATGACATCCCTGTGCACAAACGGGAAACGATTCTCCCTTGTGATCAGAGTCCCCTCTGGCATTCAGCGCAGCTCCTATTCAAGAATGTATTTCGATTCCATTCCATTACAGCATCGAGTCTGATGAATGTGTGAGGAAAACAGCGTTGTTAGGGCTAGATGGTAATAAAGGAGGATACCCGTTAAAAACAAACAAAAACACCTTAGCTTTTAAGATCTTACAGTCTATACCAGGAATATGTTCCAGCGTGAAACTTGACAAACACTTGAGCACTGAAGAATCTTTTGTTAGGGTTGGGAAGGGTCTGTGCCTCGGCCTTTATGACACTTTTATGATGAGTGTTTCAGCAGTCCAGTGTCGTTGATTAACAGAATCCTTTCTGTTCCATTTTTTTTCCTGTTACACATGCTTGCAGCATAAAACTTTAAAATAAATAAACATTACTTTTTGCTACAGTTCTCATTTTGATCTATGGTCTTAAAAATATTGAAGCATTTTCTCTCCTTTCACTGAAAAAATAGATGGCTACAAGTGACTTATTTTTCAAGGCTTGTTTGTAAAGTGGTTTATAGTTTTTGATGCTGGTTGGGGGCTGTTCTTAAAAAAAAAAAAAAAGACTTGAAATTTCAAGTAATATAAGTTAATTTGCTCGTAACTTTTCTTTTTGTGTGTGTATCTTTTAGATGAAGGGTTACCTTGGTAAACTGGAATGGCTTTGAGGAGCCATTTTGTGGAAATAGGTGCATGCATCTTATTGAAGTGTGGTCATGTTATTGACTAATACAATGAGCAGCTCATTTGCACTGTTCATACTCATAGCTGCAATGTAATAAATATAATTGAAAACGGTCCAAATGGAAATCTCTTGGGATGTGTTATTGGACAAAGGTAGGAGATGCTGCAGCTGCTGTTTTGATCAGTAAACTTCTTTGATACACTTCTTGTGCTTTGTCAGTGGCAGTGAGAACCCTGATTGACTCTTCTATATGAAGTGGTTAATTAAAAATGGTTTACATTTAAATGGATACTCTTTGTTTTGTTTTGAAAGTATAATTCTGGTCTGTTTTGCTTAAATATCCCTTTAAAGAGCATATTGGTGAGTAATGTCAGTGTACTTGCACGTGCTTCCTTTGTCCTTCTGTTCAAAGTTTTTGTCTACTTATAAAATGAAAAGCAGGGAAAACGTGTTACAGTACTGGCATTATACCAAAAAGGGTTTATGAAAATTTAGACCCCTTTCAACTCCCAAATGATTTTTCTAATATCTATTTAGCTCAGTGTATGTATGTATTTTTATATATATATGCATATAAACACACACACACATAAAATTTTCCCATTAATAGTAGGTTCCAAAAGTGTTAGCATTCTTTCATGTGAAGGTAATTTGTTCTAGGGGTACCTTTTAATTCCAAGTGTCATTTGTTTTTTATTTTTAATTTTTATGTGCTGTAAATGACGTATACCAACTTTTCAGACTGACTGTCAGCATATTTGCAAAGATGTATTACCACAAAGAAAAAGGGTGCTTTTAAAAAAAAAAAAAAAAAAAAGTTGATTTGTTTTTAACTTTGATAGATTTCTGTAATGTTAGAAACCACTTCTGGTAAGGGTTTCCTGATCAGGCCCTCTTGCTAGGAAGAGACCTAGATTGGTTAGCGATACAAGCCTTTTGTACAGAGGAATGACTTTCAAAGTGCATAAGGTCTTCTGCTTCTTGGAGACAGCCATATGTGGCTGGCTAGCAGCTGAAGATATTGCCATGACATTTTGCCCAGTTTCTGCCTCAGATGTCGATGCCTGCGCAGGAGGGGCAGCTTAATGGAAGGTGAGCCGTTCTTTCATGTGCCACGGGGGAATCTGCACCGCTTCCAGAATCCTCCCAGTCAAATGTCTTTCGCAGAGCCAGTAACCCTTGGGACAGGGCCAGGAGGTATGTCTGAAGGTAGCAGTCCCTTAAAACACGTAGTTTAATCTGCCGTTGTGCAAGAGTCAATGTGCTGTGTCTTACGAGAATGCCAGCAATATAAATTGTTAATTGTATAAATGCTAACCCTTGGTAATGTAATAAGAAGGGCATTACTGAACAGTGGTTGTTCATAGAGGCTGTTACATAGCCTCCAGGTGATAAACTTGTTTCTAGACAGTTTCATTTGGCTGCCATACATTGCCGTTGTTATCCTGCCGTTTAAGGAGGACTTGTTTCTGCTCTTCCATTTGTGTCCAGTACTTCATTAGTTTTAAAAGTGCAGCATCAACAGTTTTTCAGCTTAATTAGCGATATGTTCAGTTATATTTTTCCTCAAGGTAGTAGGTGGGGGAAAGACAAATCTTTAATACCTAGGCACAGTATAAAGTAGAACATCCTTATGTGCCACTCCACCCCTGTAACTTGTAAGCTCTCTGTTTTATATAATAGCCTAACAGAAATAATAGTCATTTGGATATCTGGTTTTCCTTTGCTCTAACATGAGGTAGGGGCTGCATTTCCAGCAGCAGTAGCTGTCTGGATCCTGTATTCCTGTCCTCATTTAATATTTTGATTCATATCGATCTCCGTTATTGTAGGACAGAATATGAGGTGCCGCTGGGCGGTGGGCAGTTGTCTCTCTGTGCTGTTGATAGATTACTTTTCCACACCTACATTTAATTAAAAATAAGGTGGTGGTTTTTCTTCTTTTGCCCAGTAAGGTCTGGGCTAGCCACGTAGCGAGAAGTCCAGCACTATTTGAGCAGAACGTGCCAATCCTGTGACAACTCGTGTTTTTGGTCAAAATGATTTCGTCTTGGAGGTGTCTGCTACACTTGCAACTTTCACCCGCTTCCCTCGTGGATTAGCAGAAACGTTTTGTTGCTTTTCCCTGACTCCTGAAGGAGAGGGTAATTATCTAGGTCAGTGCTTCCCAAACCTTTCTGGTTGCGACCCTACTTCCATCTCCGAGCTTCACTTCTGTCAAGCTAAAAGTCTCTAATGCCAACATAAACAATTGGCTTTTTACGAGGTGGGTGACCCTTCTTGGGGTTACGGCCTCTCGCTGGGGAACCGCTGATCCAGGCGTGTCTGTCGGGCTGGTCGCGTTCCTGCTCCTGCCTTTGGCATCCCCTTCAAATGCTGCAATTCGCCTCAGATATCAAGGTTGTTTAATGAATTTGTACAGGTACAAAAAGATGGTCTGGCACAATATTGTGTGTGCAGTAAAAAGGTATGGGTTTTTCGTGCTTATTTCAGAGCAACCAATTAGGTTTCTAATGCTTTCACAAGGGAGAATAGTACATGCTTTTAGCTGAGTTGTTAAAAAGCTGTGCTGCTATATCCAGGCTTATGAATCGATAGAGGCCTTGAGCAAGGTGATACAGTTAAAATTCCTTGGAGCAGGAAAAAAAAAACAGAATGGTCTTGAAACTTCTGATTTTAAATGGGAAGTGCATCTCTGTGACATTGGAGTTCTCCATTGCAACACTAACTGCATAATGGAAGCATGTAGCAGCTCCTAAGAAACCGCACATTTTCAGTATATAAAACATCAGGATGAAAGTGTTTGCACATATATAAATATAAACACACAGTCATAACAAACAAGCCCTATAGAGGATTGAGAAAAATGATTTAAAAGAAATCAAGGCAGTGTTTTTCAGTAAGACAGCTTCCCACTGTGTGTCTCCAGAAATTGCTGTGAGCAGAAATGCTGTTACCTGGCAGAACAACAGAAAGTGGAGGACTAAAAGTATGTATACAATGTTGTTTATGGAAGCAGCTTACATTTTGATGTGTATTTCAATTTTCAGGCTATCTTAAAACTGTCGATTCTGGTATTTCTTTTATAGAACATTCTATAAATCTTAGAATTCAGTCCTCCCTATATGATTTTAGTTGTAGGGTCAAAAGAACCAAGTAAGCAAGCGGTGCTCCCTGTATGTTAATGCTGTGGTGCACAAGAAATGACCTTATAGCTGTAGCATTGTTTTGGAAGTATTGCACTTAACTCTTATGCCTCTGTAAACGATATCTTATGATTTTGGGGTTGTTTCTGCCTTTCTCTATGGTTTGTTCCCCCTTCTGTGAGATTAGGATAATGCGTATTTAATGCTCGGGGGATATTATGGATGTAAATGATATTGGTAAATGTGCCACCATTTTCAGAGAGTTGCTCTCTTTATGTGCAAAGTTCAGCCAATTTAATTACGTAGAGAAAGAACTAAATGCTGTTTTAGAGATATATTGCAAGTGAAAGCTCTTATAACTTGAGGAGAAAGTACACCTTTGTGAGCAGCGTCATTGTTCATCAATTCCGTATGTAAGAGAATTAACACTGAATGAAAGCAGCATATTCAGCATGAGACTGATTTGAAAAAAAGTGTTCACATCTGTCATTGGCCAGGCATTTTCTTCTTCCATTTCCATTCTACTTCTTTCCATTCTGCCTACCGCTCCACACCTGGTAACTGGGCTAAGCCAAAAATCTAGCTTAAAAAGAGGAAAATAAAAGAATCAAACAAAACAAAAACAGTAGGGGAGGGGGGCTGGTTGTGAAAGCACAGCGCTCCTGCCAGCACCAGGGACAGCAAGAGGGGACAGGAATTGTAGCTGGAGGAAAAAGCTGCCTTTTAGTGGCAGCTCACTTCTAAATTTACTTAATGTGGTCATAAAACCTCAAGCTAAAGCTCTTCGTGTAGATTAGCGTGTCTTAATTGTAGCGTGTCCCGTGCTCGCTGTCGGTAGAGCAGCTCTTCACCCTAACAGTTGTGGGTGCCGCTGGCTGCTTTCTGGAACAGCACCGACAAAAAAAATGTTTAATGGGAAGAAGTCTCTGGGTAAAGTCTTGTCCCGGGTGAAATGGGACAAAAATTGGATACAGCAGGACAGCTGACAGCCACCCCATAGCCGGTCATCTAGAATTAGATCTCTGTCTTGCTTCTCAATGTTGAAGATGTCAGTGAACAGACTGGTTGAACTTTTGGATCACTCATTTTCTTGTTAAAATATTTATTAAAATTGATTTTAAATATTGAATAAAGAAATAACATATAAGGACAAGATACTGTAAAAGTAGTGACAATGAAGTTTTTATTAACACAGTGTTTAACTACATGTGATTTCAGGCTATGAAGCCTGAGACTTTCAAAACCAAAACTTTTCAAAGGTAGTTTTGCTAACGAAGTAGGCTTAAAGTTGCAAAATGTGATGGTCACAGTCACAGGGTAGTCACTGTGTTTTCAAAGGGACTGAAGAATAGGATTCTTATTTGCAAAAACTATCAACATGATGTTTACCCTACTTACAAAATCAGATTTAGACAAAGATCCTCTTGAGAAATGTTTTATTTCTTCCCCTAATTCTGGTGCCTTGGTTATTGAATGTTTGTGAGGTAAGTGACGTTTTGAGTTGTTCTTTTTTTTCACCAGAAGCTATTCTATAAAACTTTCCATTTCTATTATAGTGCAGTTTCTTTTGTTTGCTTAATATTATTGATTGTTCCTATGGGAAATGTGAATTTGTCTTCTCTAAAAGCAGAAATTGAACTATTTTAACTCTACCAATGTACTTAAGGTAGACAGATCTTAAATTTATTTTCCTCAATTCTCTTTGTATTTGTCTTTCTTAAATGGCTACGGTATACTAACTGCTAAACAGCATCTTCACTTTTTTTGGGTTCTTATTTCCTTAGCACGTTAATGTGCATTATTTTTGTAGCTTGGCTATTTATCTTTTGAGTTTTCTTCTATCATTTGCCAATTCTGAATATAATCTGCCTGTTCGCATTTTATTTAGAGTTCTTCCTTTGCACATATGTATGGTTCTTTCCTTTATTTATGCCAGTGCGATGGTGTTACTGCTGAGCTGCTATTTCTGTTAGAGGCTGCCTTTTGAGATGTAGGTGCTTGGGTAACTTGTTTTATGGCAAAGTGAAGTGATTTGTTCCCTCCTTTCCAAGCTTTTAGATTCTGTTTAAGCCTGGTTACTCAGAAACGAGCGGTGCTGCGAGGTGACTGATTTACTGGTTCGGGTGACTGCTTGTGCTGTGCTGGTGTTTGGTTCTTCTGAGATCTCCCCAAGTGTTGCAAAGGTAAATGCAGAGCCAAGGTGCCCAAATAGCACTAATGGAAGGATGCTGGAAAGCAGTCCTAAATCAGAGCCCAAACTCAGATGTAAGTATTGAGGCACCCAAGAGGCAGGGAAAGGGACTTTTACCCCTTGTTGGATGAGTAATTGCTGTTCAGTAGAGTATCAGGGAGGACAGCTTGGGTAACAGCCGTGTGCATCCGCAGGGAAATGAATCTCTGCCTCTTTTAACAATGAGAATGTTCAGATCATCTCTGGGTAGGAAAAGAATAACCTAATTTGGGGGAGAAGGATTAGTTTTGCTGGAGGGGTGGGTAAAAGGGAGGTTTGGCAGAGTAGGCCGGGTTTCATAGCCAGAAGAAAACCTCTTTAGTGGTGCAGCCTGCGGCTAGAAGTGTTTAGAATGGCAGCCTCTGGGAGCCACGTCCTAGGGAGAGCTGCAGTGAATCAGCTGGGTAAAGGAAGGGACAGACCTCTCTGAATGAATCCTAGAAAATCTATTCTAAAATAATTTATAATATTTCCTTTCTTCATCTGTCTTTTGTAAACACTGGTAGTTGCATTGTCTGCTTTGGAATTTGTGAATATTTTTTTTTTCCACTTTACTTTAACCTGCTTTGACTTCAGATAGACTTCAAGATAACGAGCTTTGCCTGAAGATGTGAGAAACTAGTCAGTGTGCCGAGAAAACCTCAGTAAGGGCCATGGTTCCCTTGGGAAGCCTTCAGACTGTGCGAAGGGAAGCAGTATGGATGGCACAGAGCAGCTGAAGCTCTGTCGGTGTCAGGTCAGGAAGAGGGGTGTTTTGATAACCAGAAGTGGGATGGCTCCCTGGTGTGTACCTCTGAACCCTGAAAGTTCCCAAATTGTTGGTTGGAGCCAGTCACTGAAAATTTTAGTCTTGAAGCTCTTCTTGAGGATGTCTCTGAGGATTTACCTCTAGTCAATACAATGAAGACTCAGCTAAACCGTGGGACCTGAGAAATAAGAGAGTGGAACCCAGAGCGACCGCTTCTCGTAAGTGTGCCTTCAGCTGGACACTAGGAAGTGACAAAATTTCAGGGTTAATATCCCAAACGCATAACTTTCCGTAACAGTTTGGTTACAGTTTTATCGAAGAGAACCTATCAAATGTAACATTGGTAACTTAGAGGATACTAAAAAACGTTTCTGAGTTCCAGCTGGAACTCTCTCTTTGGTTGACTTTGCAGTTTGGCTGAAATAACTCAATTCTCACATGTCTGAGTGTTTGAATATTTAAACCCTCTGTTTATTATTACATGCTAGGCACAGATTTGGCTCAAAGTCCAAACGAGGTTGCGCAAAGTTCATGAATTAATACAGTGATATAGAGGGACTTAAAAAAAAAAAAAAAAAAAAAAAAGTCGTGCCCACCTAAATTATGCAATATTACCTGGCATGGATTGTGGGGTTTCACTACCTTACAGAAAGGGGACAAGACACGGGCGACCCCTTCCAATCCGTAGCTGTAGTGCTTGTTGTGATCTAAAGGGAAAGCCAGGCAGGCGCATCAGGACTTGTCTTTTGGGGTGTCTTTGTTATTAGTTCAGCTAAGGACCGTAGACTTCTTTTCTTCAGCATTTCACTCAAGTTGAAAACGTTGGTTCTTTCCTCCTCTGCCGCAGCTTGTTACTGCTTAGCTGAGGACCTGTCACATACTTAGTTCAGTTCAAGGAAGTCAAAAGCAAACCGTTTTAGAATGCAATTGCATCTATAATAGAAAACAATTAAGCTTATTTTTGTGACAATGGAACATACAAATTAACAGGAGGTAGTTATTTTAAATACATAATATATCATTTAGGGATTAGTATTCTTAATCTCTTTGAAGAAATTAATAAAAAGAGATTGAGTTTTCAGAAGCTCAATCCTAACGTCTATTCAAATGTAATTATTATGTGAATTGCACTTTAGAATTGCACTTTAAAGTGAACTTTTCATGACTCCAATTGGAAGTGTTTGGGCTGTACTGAAAAGCTGTTTAATTGACTTTAGCAAGGGTGTTTGTAGAAATGGCAGATGTGATTTGTCCTGAAGCATTTTATCAAGCTGTTCGAAATTGTAGAATTAGGCAAACATCTATTTCATATTCTGTATAACTGCTGCCTATAATAATAAAAACTGCATGAAGTTACCCATTGCACTTCTTCATCTATCACATTTTCCTTCCCATAGCGTGTAAACAGGGGGAGGGAAGGAAAGGCTCAGAGCGTGCAGATGGGCTGAGAAGTGTGTTTGGGGTGGCTGAGGGCAGCGAGGCCTGCAGGCAGGAGCCCTGTGGACGCTGGATCCAAAGTATCAGGAAATGTGGAGCTCGTTGCTCTCCTTGAGGTTGCCAGAGCTAAAGTGACTTTGCTGATCTCAACTGTTGTATTCTGTAAGGAGAATTTGTCTGTAAATCACCCAAAATTGTGAGTTCCCTCAAGTACCAGGCTGGGTACTAACCCATAAATATGTTTTTCTGTCACCGCTTGCTTATTTTCTGTTGCAGCTTTGTTTCCAATTCTGCTTAGAAGTGCCAAAAAGACCTCCTTTTTTTTCCTGTCTGAAATGATGATGAGGCTTTCGGGTTTTTTAAACTATGGCAGCAACTGGAAATATTTTGAAGAAGATAGCTGAGTGTAATATGATCAGATTGGGGAGGGAAAAAAACAGGGAAGGGAGAGCATGTAACTAGACTGTTAATTTGGTTTACAGAACAGATGGTGTTTTGGTTTGAAAAGCTCTAGAACTAGAACATACAGATTCCTATTACAAAATACCTTCACCTACTGTTTTTCATAGAGGGGTTCTAAACTTGCCACCACCGCTCAGTCCTTGAATTTCCTAGCAAAATTGTCTCAAAACCCTGTCACACTGGAGCTTTTAAGATATTTCATGTGTTTTTCTTTTAAAATCTGTATTATTGTTGTTCTAGCACCATGTTTGAAAGTTTAAAAACCTCAATCCCCGGCTTCAGCAGCAGTGCCGACTCAGCAATAACAGACTGCACACCACTCGCCTGTTCTTTGTCCTCCAATTTAACTTTTCTTAATGCGCAGAATTTTTTAATTTTAAATAAAGAAATAAAAATCCTATGGTCTCTTGTAGAGGACAGCTTGTGTAGATATACTAGAGGCATGTTAACTTTTTTTTCCTTAGAGAACCTGCCTAAATGCCAATGTTTTCCGTCCTTCCAGATCCTGACGTTTGAGACCAAGAACCCGACCGAGCTAGCTGAGCGGTTACGCTCCGTGTGTGGGAACCAGAGCAATGCTTACGCTCGCCTGCTGGAGTACCGACTGAACGCCCTGCGCGGACTCTGGAACGCCCAGCGCCAGCTGGCCTTGGAGGAGCAGCACGACCGGGAGAGCTCGGGGGACGAAGAAGCACTGGCCTTGCTCAAGCGTCAAGGCTTGTTACAACAGCCCGAACAGGCGCCCTTCACTTCCCGAATGGGGCTTCTCCTGGTCTTTCCCCTCATTCAGTCTCAAAGTAGAACAGACCCTTCCCTCTGTAACATAACTGCTGAGGTGCTATTGAATTGCCTTCGAGACTGCCAGCCTTTGAGCTTGACTAAGGAACCAGCTGACTGTCTCAATGGAATAGAGTCTCTGCTGTGCTCCTGGCTGGAAGAGACTTCTGCTTCGGGCCATCAGATTCCATATAAGCAAAAAGAAAATGCTGCTGCTGCCCTAGTTGCCTTGGCTTGTGCAAGGTAAGGAAACTGGATTGAGATGAAGTTGTGGTTGATGTGGATAGTAAGTGTTTATATTTCAAGGTAGGAATCAAAAATGATGTGACTGTATTGTTGACGTTCATTTTTGGTTTACGTTAGTGTTTTTCTCTCTAATATTTAAATACTCCTTTGGAAAAGGTAAAACTGGTAAAATAAGCATTTATTTTTTGCGCGTGTTTAGCATATGTAAAAACAGAAGGATCTACATTAGAAATGTCTCTTGTGCATATTGCTGCTTCTACTTCAATGATCTCTTCTAGGAATGGTTCCAAGTGTTTTTTATCATGGAGGGAAGTTGTCTCTCTTTTCCCTTTGCACTGCCCCATTAGTCCTGTAGCTTATGCATCTTTCTTCAGATGAAGAAGTAGAAAGCATCGCTGCCAAGATGCAGGACAATTCATTTCAGATTTCACTGTTGCCCTCTGAAACATATCGAGGCATTTTTTCATTTGGTTGCCAGTGAGGAATTCAGCTACTGTAGGTTGAACTGTCCTGTGTTTATGGTTTATGGGTTTAGCACGGCATTAGGCAATCTAGGACAAAATGGCCATTACAGCCTTTAATATAGGTTGACTGAAATGGTTTATTGACATTATTGACGTCCTTCTAGATCCTTCTGGTTTTGGGGAATGGGGCCTGGGGAAACAGATAGGACCACAAAATTCAGCCATGTGAAGGTGGGTCTACAGTCATGAGTTGCCTTTTGCAAATCTTGGCCTTAATGTTTAACGTTTCTTAGATTGCATCCTTCTCTGTCAAGTTTAACTCTGCTTTAAGATGTTGAAGTTCTCAGGAGTTGTCACAATTTACTTTAAGAAGCATTTCTTCAAATGAAAAACAATTTCTATTGTACTTGTTCTAGTGAAGTCGAAGAAATCTACTGTATGCGGCAAACGCTTGAGCACTGGCAGCTACCTTATCTGAAAAGCAAAGCACTTGAATGTAGCTCAGATAAATAAGTTGAGTTTGGATTTAGTAAACAGGATCTTTTTTTTTTTTCCTCCCTCTCCTAGATGTCAGTTTTCAGAAACTATGGCCTGTTCTTTTCTGGGTGACTCTGTAAAAGACCTACATTTCAGATGCAGCTTTTCAAATGAAAGATGGTCTTGTATTTTCCTTGCAAATCTGCCTTGCATTGCTTACTGAGTTGTAACATCCTAACATGCTTTGTTACCTGTGAAAGCCCTGCATTTTTCCTTTAAGTGTGAACGTTGTGTGTTGGGTACTTTTGATAAAGGAAAAAGCCTTCAAAATGAGATGATTCTTGAGATTCCTAGTTGCAATTTTGTGTGCTTCACATTACTAAAAATAAAACAGGATGAATATTGATTTAAATAATGAATTAAGGTGCTTTGAAGTATTCAGTGTTATTTTCTTCAAGCTGAATTTTATCAGTGAAAGCATTAGGCTGAAGATAAAAGTGGGGAAAACATGTTCGTGGAGGTGCAGGGGGAAACAATGGCCGTTAGAGAGTTAAAGAGCCAAGGCCAACCATGTGTGGCAGAAAGCAAAAGGCTGTGTTCAGCAGAGTGCTTGGTAGGGATCTCTTCAATTCATCAGTCATGCTTCTGGAGAAATCAATTCATAACTGGCTATTATATCCAAGACGCAGTCAAGAACCTTGTATTTAGCTAGGCTGTTGTGCCTGGAAATAAAGCCAACCACTTCTTTCAGAAAATGTAACTTCTTCCTAATATGTTGATCTTTCAAGTAGAAACTGTAGAACATATTTTTAAACACCTCTATCTCCTTATTTCTACAGAAATACAGTGTTTTCCTCCGTGTTAACATACAGATTCCATAAGTTCTCATCCCTGCCCCCCCCAAAAAAAAAAAAAAAGAATTAATCTTATGAATGAGCAAGCACTACAATTAGAGTTACAAACTCCATCTGTTTGTAAATACCACAGTAAAATTTTAAAGCAGCACATTTTTAGGCAGGATCAGAAATGACTTCTGCTTAGGTTTAGTTTTGTTTTCTGAAGTATCTGGTCCTTGTATACACTTAAATCTATCGCTTCAGAAGGGGAAAAGCTTCCAACTTCGTGTTTGGAAGCAAAGTAATCAGACTCTCAATAATAAACTAATTAGTTTGGTATTTTCTTTTATTCAAGAAAGCCATCTCTGAGTGTGTCTGCAGCAGCTCTTACTAATCCTTTTGGCTCAACCCCAGGAAGACCCGCAGATTAGGTTGGAAGATCTGAAAACAGTTAATCAGCTACAAGAAATATTGGAAGTAGCTGCCTGTAGTAGATGCAAACCTGAGGCCTTTTATCATGTGCCTAGATTGCTTTTTCTGCACATGTTGTTTATGACACAGCTGCTGCTCTCCCTACCTGCATGGGGCTTCATCTTCTTCCAAAAAGACAGGGTGACTCAGAGGGGCGGTTTGCCAGCACGCTGCCTTTATGTTACCCTCTCTTCCTCTTTTCACTTCCTCCACAAAAGGATGAAAATCATCCAGAAAAGAAATGCAAATTAGAAAAGAATCTTGATGAAATATCTCGGATATTCTCTCTTTATGGTGCTGGATATTATATTCTACGTAGATTTTGTGTGCATTCAGTCTTGTTTCGATAGACATCTTTTATTCATGTTTTTCTTATCCTTTTAGAGGGTCGCTGAAAACCTTTGTTCATACAGTGCATCTATTACAGAAACAGACTGATCTAGGATCCTTGCCTGTGGCTGATGTATTATACAGGTTTGTAGTGACTTTTTCTAATTGTAGCACTTTTGCACCAGCTCTGAAAATGTGTAAATGCATTTACGGATTAATGTCTTTAAATGTGATTAAAAGGCTTTAGGGTTTTTGAAAGCTCTAGGAAAGATTGAAGTTTACTCAGTTGCAGAAGGAAAACATTAGGAAGTAAAATCTAAAAGGATCCGCTATTTTTTTTAATGAAATATTGATGATTCTTTTAAGCATCTTATGAACTCTGACAGAGGAAAAAATACTTCTTTAAAAAAGTTTAAAAAAAAAAATCTTCATCTTAACTTTTGATGTAGGTAATTTTTGCTATCACTGTTTTCTGTGCAACTTATTTTTTGTGCTTTAAGGTTGTTGCTTTTGGAGGGGGGACCTGGATCACCCTCTTGTTTGCTTGGAGGAAAGCATATAGTGTCTTGGGGCTTCGAAGACATGTTACCTGCACCGGATGCTAATAGTAGTTCCAGCGGTGAAAATAAAGGTAAATTATTTTATGTTTGTCAGTATCAGTGGAGGAGGGCAAGAGTACTTTTTTGTGGTGATAATTTAAAAAATAAAAAATAAAAAAAATAACGTAAGGCTTTAGAGTTGAAAAGGATTTCTTCTTTTCTGCTGGAAGTCACATTAAAGCAACTACAGTACGTGTCAAATAACTGAAAGCTGAAGGGCTTAGAAAGGCCATCTGGGGGGAGAACTGGACATCACAAGAGTGTCCCGAAGCCCAAGATATAACAAGGGGGGAGAGCAGCAGTGGCTTGGGCACTTTGTTGTCATAGTGTGAATATACAAAACTGAAGTTTTGAAAACATGGACCTGATATTTCAGGCGTACTAAGTGATGTACATTGTTTGGCTTGTCATACCCGTTCTTATTAAGCTAATCTAGCTAGATATGTAAATGACTTTTTGTAAATTGATTTGGGGATCAGATAGAAAAAAGTATCCTTTTTATAGTTTTATATTAAAATGAAGACGGTAAATCCTAAGCTACACTAATGTAACTAATGTTAACACACCAGACTTATTTTTTTTCAAATACAAGTTATTAGGGTTCAGAAAAGTGTTACTTTTTGGTTTCTGAAGATCAGCTTCCCTTTTGAATTGTCCAGTAATCAAGTTGGAGCAAACCTTCAAAAGCTGTATCTATAGTGACCCTCTCTGACTTCAGTGGGAATTTTACAGAGAGGTCAAACTGATTTATGGATATTATCCACTCGTTAGCCTTTCAGTAAGTGTAATTTATTTGTCCTGTGCAGTATCACTGTATTCAATAGCTATCGCTGGCAGAGCATGTTTATTTTTAGAAGTACAAGTTCATTGTTTTTTTTCCCCCCTTTCCCTGTTTTCCTTTTGTTTCTGTTGAATCGGTCTTGTACGGTTATTTTTAATGTTTTGCCTTGTATTTCTTTCCCTGAATTAATTTTCAGTTTTTCCGCTTTGCCTGCTTACTGTTTTTGCAATAATTAAGAGACTTCATGTAGCTTTTGAAATATTAGGTCAAGCTTTGATGACATCTCATTAAGTTTAATGCAAGCTGTAGGAAATTACAAATCTGAGTTGTCATTTTAGGCTATGTGCAAATTTGATGAAGACATCTATATCTTGAAGAAGTTTTCTTGCTGTGAGAGTGACTAGATATTTTTTCTTCCCCTAGATGACTGTTCGGATTATGTGAACTTAAGTAGGTTGACTGAAATGGTTTATTGACAGCCCTGTTACAAGGCTTTGTCCTGTGTGTCTGTTCTTGATTGTTAATAATTACTACTTTGTGAGTGATTGAGCTGTGGTAGAAATACGTTTTGTCTCAATTTAGCAAAGTTCAGAGGTGGAAGGGGCTGCTGTAAGAGAAGCATGGTGTTGCACGAGAAATTAGATCAAGGCTCAAGATTAGATTACTTCTTCCACGCAAACAGTATGTTAGAGCAGCGGCGGTTGTCCTGAGCTTGTGTAGTCATAAATCTTACTTCTATTTTATCTTGCTTCTAGTTCTGGGTTCTGAACATTACCTGTTGCAAAACCAGAAGAGAATGATCTTCTGGTCCTCTGTGTCATTCTGAAAGCGTTTTAATAGCAAATGCCCAAATTATTTTATATTTAGGTAAAGGAATTTTCCACTCGACATGAGTTCTGTTGTTTACTCCTGTGTTCCTATGCACAGTTGGATATGCTAGTCTGGTTCCTACAGTATTTACAGTTCTGAATAGTGTGCAGAAGAGCCAGTTTAAACTTATGGCCCAAGCTTCTGTTAAATATATATAAACATATCTTGTTTATATATAAATTAATATCTTAATGTTATATATTTCAGCAATACCAGAAGACTGGTCTTTAACACTAAAATGAGAGCATAATACACAGGAAAAGAAAATTATTCAGAAATAGATGATAAACTGTTTTTTTTTCATGATTCAAATGAACTAACGTCATTTATTGTCTCAGAAGGGAAGCTGGGTGACTAGTACCTAATTCCTTTTATTTGGCAACACTTGGAAATTTAAATTAGCCTTACAGTGTTTGTGCAAGTTGTGTGCAATCCAGACACAACTTTAAAGGTTGAATGAAAGGTAAAGAAGCTGCAGTAAAAAGAATGAGTTTTTACTAGTTTATGGTATCTCTTAGAACACCGAATAATAAATTCAATATTTAAAAAAAGTGGTTCTGACTTGTCAGTTTTGACCTGTCTTGAACATCTGTTGGTTTTCAGTAGCTCTTGTAGCTACAGCAGAAGTGTAATGACCATGGAGAATTTCTAGTTTTGTGTTATATCAAAGGTCTCTGCTCTATTCTTTCTTCCTGATTCAGATGCAGACTTAGGACGCTGTCTTGCAGCAGATGGGCTCTATCTTTATACAACTAATTCAGTGGGCAGAGGAATAAGCAAATTGGGATCTGGATTACATGGTACTTTGCGGTAAGTGACAGCATTGTTGAATATTTGCTAGTCTGCAGATCTGTTTGGAAGAATGTAAATTGTTATTTTGGTAAACCTTTCTCAAATGTTAGGAGTAACAAGATTAGAGTATGTTACACGTTTTCATTAAGAGTTATTTTAATGTTTTGGTCTTATCTGAAAGTCATCTTGAGTGTTTTCTCTAGAATCATAGAATAATGTAGGTTTAAAGGGACCTCTGGAGGCCACGTAGTCTAGTCTTCTGCAAAGAAGTATAGTAGCAGAATAGCTGGTATTTCAAATTTTTATTTTTCAATGTATGTTAAGTTGGTTCATTTTTCTCTGAGAGAGAGTTATAGACTATTTTTAGGTATAGCTGTAAGATTGCTGGATTTGTAAGTATTTGTTTTCTAATTATGTAATTCACTGTATAAATTAGTGCAGATTTGACTAACTGTACCTCCTTGCTTCTTTATTGCGTAGAAGTCATGAGACTTCTTACGCTTAAAACCTTTGCAACGGAAATTGCTGACCTAAATTGACTTGAATTTAAGTTCAGTCAAAGTTCAGGAATGTGGTTGTGAATTCTTCTTAGAAGAATGAGCAAACAAGAAACCTGCAGAGTTTTAAAGAGTTTTAATGTACTGCTTTTTTTGTCAGTGGTTTTGTGTACTGCCGTAACGAGGAGCTGGAGACTGGGTGGGTTGCTTTTGGCAACAACAAACTTCTTCATCGGCCCGTCTCTTTTGATAATAAGCCTCACTCCCTTTTCCAGGTTGTGGATCAGCATACCCTTCAGGTAAAAGGAACAGCTAGTATGTTCATTGCAGAGTTAGCGTAAGAAAACATTCTTAAGTTATCACAGTCACTTCTAACTCTTAAGTAGTGTTGTGCTTGAAGTTTATTCATTTTACTTTGTGAAATTGCCTTTTATAAACCCCAGTTAAAAAATTGCCTTGTAGAACTTGTAAGTTATACTATAGATACTACTTTCTGCACACGTGTGTATGTATACGCATATATGCACATAGACGTTAGCTGTATTATGTTATGGTAGTATTGTAAGAGAGAGTATAGTATGATCGTATTATAAACAATAGCAAAAATTGACTTCAACTGAAAACATGTTCTTCCTGAACAGCCATTATTCAGGTTTTGTTTCTGATTTAATTGGGTTTTGTAAACAGCCAACTGTCATCCTTTGTAAAAATGGATAGTTTTTTACTTTGTAGTTTGCTTTTTTGTTTTTCCCTGTCTTGGTTTTAAGGATGGATTTACATATTCATGTCCAGTGTATTTCCTGAAACTGTTTGGATTCCCATCCTCTTCCAAAGTTACAAGTAATGCTTCAGAGAAGTTGCAGAAAGTAGATAAATTTTTAGTATGTGCGTTTTCCTTTTGGTACTGTGAGTATGCTTTCAGTCATTTGAGTGAAAAGAGCTAATCCTTTTATTTTTAAGCATGTCAGATGTTTAGGTGTGCAAGCTGTTTTGTATGCAATAGATCAATTTGGCAAATGTTGCACAGCAGCTCTTCAAAACAAATTCATGTAATGTTATGTCCATTAAAAAGCCTCTTGTGGACTAACTTCATTTGATCTTATGTATCTAAGTATGCTGCTCGTATTCAGAAGAACAGACTTCAAAATCAGAACTGCTAAGGTGCTCTTTCTGTCTTGTAGGTATGTCAAATAATCCCAATGCCAGTAAATCACTTTCCAGTTGGCAGTACTATGACTACCGTGCATCTTTCTTCAGATGGTACATACTTCTACTGGATTTGGTCTCCTGCAAGCCTCAACGAAAAAACACCAAAAGGCCACTCGGTCTTTATGGACGTTTTTGAACTTATAGTAAGCAAATTTAGTTGTCTTCTGTGACCCTGAAGTTGATAGCGTGACTGCTGCTTAATTAAATATCAGTATTTTCAAATAAACATAATAGGTTTGAATATTGATAAGTAATTTGAATAGCTCTTTGTAATGTGTTTACAAAATAACAGAACAGAAGGTGTATTGTTCAGCTCTATCTTCAGAGGGCATACGACTATCACACTCACAATATGAATTGTCTTGTAATGTAAAACATACTTTATTATAACTAGTAATTAAGTTTTATGCTGAGACAGTAATTCAGTGTACTAAGATTTAAAGCGTTGTTTACTGTGGATCTGCTTCATTGTGTTAAAAGCTAGTCAGTACCCATGAGTTACAAATAGAATTGTTTTGTCTACTCTGCATTTTACAACCTGAGATGTTTTTACGTTGTATGGCACTCATTGATGTTAGTGTAAAACCAAATGCAAAATAAGCCTGGAGAAATGTATCAGTAGTTTGAACACCCTTTTCTCTCAACAGCTCATATGTATATGCATGTGTATATAGATATGTGTATGTATACACGTGCGCATACATTTCTGTGTGTATTTTAATTTGACAATGAAGCATCTCAGTCTAAAGATTTATTTACAGAGAAGAGCTTAGAGCAATTCATAAACATCTAGTTTTGAAAATTAGAATTATACAGGGCTTTAGCTTTGATGGAGTACTTTGGGAGCAATATCTGTACTTGTACTCAGTAGCTGTTGTACAGCCTCTGTACTTCGTGGGGTGATAGAGCTGAAAGTGATAGGCTTTGGGAGCACAATGTTTATGGAAAATATCTAATGCTGCAAATCAGATCTTCTCTTCATTAAGAGATGTGGTTTAAGAAAATCATCACTTATACTTCCTGGCTAGTAAATGATTAGTAAATGATGTAAGGCCTCTCTTTACAAAAACTTGCCAGTGAAACAATATTAAGCTTACAGAGACTTCAAATATTTTTAAAGTAAAGTTCCATAAATAAACTTAAAACTGTGGCAAGTGGTTCTGTCTTCAAGAGCAGAACAGGTGGAAGATATTCTTCTGAATCTTCAAGTCACCAGTGAAATAAATATACATCTGTGTAGTTTTCATAACTTTTTTCCCCCCAAGAAATTTGACACTAAGTTTTAAGTGTATATTCCTATTCCTACTCAATATATAATATTGTTCACTTATTCATTGTTAATTGGTCTCCTATGGACTTTAATGTCTAAAAGTAATTTTTTTCTTTCTCTATTTAATAGATAGAAAATGGCATATGTATAGCAAATCCTCTACAAGAACGCATTATATTAATGAGAAAAGAGGGTGAATCTGCAAAGAGTATAAATGAGATGCTTCTCAGTAGGCTGTCTAGGTACAGAGCTTCCCCGTCAGCAACATTGGCTGCTCTCACTGGCTCTACCATCTCTAATACTTTGAAAGAGGACCAAGCAGGTCAGAAGAGATTTTACTGACTCAGTAATTTTTCATATTTTGGTTCTTAACATATAATCAGTTCTAGTAATTACTAATCTCTTACGACATGTAAAAAAAAAAAAAAAAAAAAAAAAAAACTTGCATTCCTTTCCATGATAAGTATTAGAAATATATATGCAGTATTTGGTTAATGTTTGAATTACAAGTTCCTTTGCTAAATCAGTCACTGATTGTGGGGAAAGTTTAAGAACAAAGAACTGGAGGAAATGCTTGTATACATAGCTTCCTTTTTGGTGACCTACTCAGTTATAGGACGGGTTTATGCCACACTTGATTGGATTGATAATTGCACTTTGTGATGCAAGTACAACTGGGCTTTGAATTGATATATAAAAATGGACTGCAATTTAGCAAATGAAACTCTTGCTTCATAAGCAAGTTGACTGTTAGAGGTAGTTTTGCTTTTTTTGATTAAAATTTGCAGAATGTCTGGATGTTCTTTTACAGACCTGTAGAAACTACACAAGTTAATTAGGGAATTATGGATGAACAGTGCTAGCTTTCAGGATGATCTGGAGCTCTAACATTTATCTTAAGATTTTATTCAGTTTATCCTTAGTTTCTTTTCTTCCTCTTTCATTTATACACACATCTGAAACTAAATGAGCTTACTATCTTCAATTTTAAACAATTATAATTAATTTTAATGAAAATACCTCAGCAGGAAATATATATTCCTGTAGGGAAATTGACAAAGAGTTAGCTTGAAGAGATAATTTAAAGACTCTATTTTGCTAGTTAACTAGTGTGGTGCAGAAGAAGAATCAGCAGTTATTCTTGGCCAGTTCTTTAGTCAGTGCTCAGAAAAGTGTGGATCAGCTGTGACAGGAGCTAGATCGTTATGACTATACATTTCATGTTGAGCAGGAGAACTTAAAATAGTAAGTGCGTAGTGAATCTTAAATTGTCTCTTTATGTTTAGAAAAACTCTATAAGAAGCTCTAAAACTGCTTTCAATATGTTTATCACCACATAAGTCTTAAAAACAGTTTTCTTTAAACTTGTATTTTAGCCTCCTAATTTTCCTGGTTTGCAAACAAGAGATTGTTACCTTTATTAAGTTGTTCTCTTTAGTTAAATAACCTGTGAAATTGTTTCCTTCTGGGGATTGACACTGATATGTGGGATTATGAGGCCACCCCTACACTCATCTTCTGAATGCTGCAAAATACAGCTTATGTGAATTTCCATATTTTTTTATTTAAAACTCCAAATATAAATCTTCCTTGTTTGCTGCCTGTTATTGTAAGTTTTTCAGGTTATGAAGACATGTTGATTTTTGATGTTTCAGCTGCTAACACTAGTTGTGGGCTGCCACTGAAAATGTTGAGAAAGACTCCAATATACACATGTGGAACATACTTGGTGATGTTGGTCCCACCCCCAGGTGGATCAGGCAGTTCTGCAACACGTTCACTCTTTGGAGGAACGAGTGCTTTGTCATCTTTAAAAAGTAAGTCAGATACATTTGTGGCAGACTTTAAGTCCTTGCTTTTCTGAAATGCAATAAACTTCTCAGAAATTTATTGGAGACTTTTTTCTGTGTAGTTCTTGCTTCGAGCTTGGTGTTCAATATCTCGGACGGGCAGTTCACAAGCCGAGCAGATCTCATTGATGCTGCAGGAAGTTCACTTGGACGTGGTGCTCTAGTACCAGGACTTGGTAAGAAGATGATCTGTTTTTAGGAACTAGACACATCCAACCCTTAAGCTAGTTGGATTTCAATTTACAGTAATAGATTCTGCAGATGGTGAGGTTTTGTGCTTGTTGTAAAATTTTGTAAACTTTACATTTTTGAAAGTTCAGAATTCCCTGAGGAAATTTTCAGTGTTTTTCTTTGCAGTTTCAGCTGCATACAATCTCCAGAAAAATGTTAACTGTAGCAGAAAAGAATCTTAAGCAGGTTAAAAAAAGTGTTCTCTTCTCTCATCTTATCTCTATATTTTAAAATACTTAAATGCAACGTAGCCAGAAAGACATTGTATTTGTTTCTGATTTCCCTATGACTGACTGACAAACTTGCACCATGCAAACTGTCAGTTTTAGTAAAAATATTATATATTAACCACGAGGCTTTTCAAACAAATTGTAAGATGCTTAATAGTCGATAGTAGTAGTAAAATTCCCCCACACATGCACACTTTTTCTTAAAGTTGCTGGTGTCTGATGACCTCAGCTATTTTCAGTTTATGTACTTGTGGCAATGTGTGATAACTTTGTGGAGTAATAATATATGTTACATACTTATTTTAAATAATAAGCACTGGAGTATTTACCTGAAAAGGATGGGGTTGTATGTTTACTTGAGACATCAAAAAGGATGTGTATTTACTTCATTCCTTTCTTAAAAGATTTCCATTAATGTTTTTCATTCTAATGCATTATTATTAAATTACTGTGACACATAACAGAATTTTTAAAGCTTAATAATTAGATTTATATCTGCTATAAAATACTTCAGTCTTTTTTTATATTCTAAAGTTTGCTGTGCAAAATATTTTCCTTAGGTGCCTGTTACGATACTATGAATAACATGATATGGACGTGCTCTAATGATTACATCGATCAGTGGTGTAATCCTGGGAACCAGGCATTCCATTGTGTCTGTCAGAGGCTGGGAGTTAGCCATATCATTACAGAGCCCAAAGGTGAGGCAAACATAGAAGTCAGCATTTTGTGTAAAGTGGAAGTGAAATGTGTGATTATCATAGAATAAATATACAGAAACTACCTTCTGAGAATTTATATTAAAATCTGAGCTCATCCTTGAAAAGTTCCTTGATCACTTATTTGGTCATTGCTTTAATAAACCTTTTTAAAAAAAGTTGGAAGTTTCCAGATTATTGTTACCTTTAGTACATTAAAAAATACTGCATGTAATTCTCTTTCGTTTATAATGTGGGCGGGAGTCCTGAAGTTACAGATGTTGATGATATAATGCATTTTAGAAGCAAATTCTAATCTTATAATCTATTTGTAGCCAGTATTTAAACTGCTCGTCTTCTTCTAGGGGATGCAACAACCACAAATGAGGTTATTAACCAGTTACTGCACCATGTTGGTGCCATGTGTATCCACCAACTCAATCTGCTTGCAGCTAGCAACAATCTGCCCATAACAAACTTTTTGGGGAAGCAGCATCCAATTGAAGCACATCATCTCAGCAGTATCTGTGACATTATGGAGAAAGCTATGGTGAATGGAGATACTTGTATAATACGCTGCATCCTTGTTGTCTTTCAGGTACAAGAACATCTCCCCAACTCCATCCAATTGCATCCAATTTAACGTAGATTCGCCTAGCAGAGGCTTTGCAGTATCTTATACACCCACTTGAGAGTGCTAGTTTAAACATAACTGCCACCTTTCCAGTTAAAGGTGGAATACAGATAAGTTACATATTTACTTCTTAATTTCTTCTGCCAGGAGATGGAAGAAGAAAAATAGCTTGTCTGGTTGCTAAAATACTGAATTTTGGGAATGAAACCTCAATTTCTGACTGAGACTGTTAGCGACCTAGGCAAATAGTTTGAGAAACTACAGAAAATAAGAACTTGAATGTTGTTTGCATGGTTTTTACTGTTGTTGTGTTTAATTTTTCTTAGGTGGTTTTTAAATTCTTCTTCAGCCCACAAACTGAAAGAAACAGAGATATTGTTAGAAGGTCGGGCCTTTTACTTTGGCAGTTGTTGATGGCACCGAGGGACCAGATTTGCTCTGAAATTCAGAAGGAGGTTTGCCTAGCTATTAGGTAAATATTTTTTGTCAAATAATGTTACAACAGATAAACTTTCAAGTTGTATTCAGCGGTTACATTTTTATGTAATACAATTTAGATTAATTTAGTGTGATTAAAATTATTTCAGTCTATATTTGTGGAAGAAGGCAAATGCAGTATGTTTGCCCTGATGAGTCAAATAACAGTAATTACTTTCTTGACATACTTCTTTTAATTTGTTGCTTTTTATTGAATATCTTTAGAATGCTTTTCTTCAATGCTTATTGAAAACCAGTAAAAATCGTGATTGTATATCACAAAAATGAGATAATGAAAAACTCAAGGGCAGGGAATGCTGTTTCAAATGTCCCAAGCACGAATATAATCTGCTTTCAAGTGGGAAGCTGTCCAGAGGTTGAGAACTAAATCTTTTGAAAATCAGCCTGCTTGAGGTTTTTTTTTATTTATTTTTTGGGGGGGTATGAATCATGACATCCCAAATTTCTGTGGCTTTATGCAACTATGTGAATGAGTGAAGAATAATAATAGCACATCTTTGGTATCATGTAGCTTTTTTTAGGTTCTCCCTTCTTGGGTGGGGGAAGTGTATCGCATCAACTCTATGGACAGCAGCTGCATTTTTGTTGTTTAATTCTGTATCTTCCAAAGACTTAATTATACAGAATCAGAAGTGGGGAGTAGGTAATATCTTTCTTCCTCTCGTCTTCTGACTGTGGGATTAAGATACCAATAGAAACCTCATATTTAGTTTGCAGTGTATGATAACTTTTCCTGGTGTTAGAATCACAAGTTGGTCAGCATGAGCCAGAGGGTGGGGAGCTGCAATAATCTTTACTCTCAGTACGAAGCTGAAAAGCATACCAGTTTTCTTCTCTATAAAAGAAATACTTTTAAAAGGGTGTGGGGACAGGGAAATTGTAGAAGGAAAAAAGCCTGCATAATAGTTTCAACACTTCAGACTGCTGCAAAGTACTCCAGATAAGTTACTGTGATTTTTCTACCTTGATGTGGTAATTTGTGTAGAAAGGATGAAGTTCATCACAAGTGAGAGGGGTAAAACGTCTCCAAAGAGTATTCAAACATAGCTGTGCCGTTCCTGAGGTGCTAGTTCTAGGATTTTCTGCTTAGTTTAGATGAAAACTTACCCTTAAAGATTGGCTCCTTACATAAAACTTCAACAGTAGTGAGTTCCCGATTACTGGCTGTTGTATCTTCTGTTGTTCTCTTGTCCCATCACCAGAGTTGTTTGACTCACTCTCTAAGCCAGCATCCATTTTTTTCTGACATGTCTGTTTATTGAAAAATGTTTGTGCTGTCATATATACAAGTTATTAATGTGGAATTTCTCAGAGGGAAGCAATTAGCTCTTGGAGAAGCTTTTGGACCTAAATTAACAATAAAACATAGTTGATTACCAGAATTTCTGAGAGAAAGCAGGTGCTTATTTCATGACGCTTCATTTCTAAGCTGGAAGAAGCTATTGCCTAGTAATTCTAAATGGTACATCAGATACTGAGCTGGGATTCTGTGGTGCTATTTTCACAAGTCCGTTGAGATCTTGTTCATTCTTATGTATGTTAGATAATACTACTTTTGTTTTTTCTTTTAGCTCTGGTTTAAATATCCTGTATCCTGGAGAAGCAGAAATCAATAATTTATTGAAATTGGTCTTAACTGAAGGTGAGAATTTCTAATTGAAAATAAAATATGAAAATACTTCTCCTTTGGAGGAAGGCCAGTTCAGAATACTGAGTACAGTCTGTTTTTAAATCCAGCCTCTCCTAGGAAAAATTATGGAATGCTTCAAAATCTGAAGCTGCTTTCTGAATGGCTACATGGACAAGTGCGTGTTAGTTGTAGAAAAGGAAATTTCACTTGCAAGGAAGCTGTTTGAAACTTAAAAGGACTAAAGCTTTCTTTTGTCAGTATTAATGATTTTTCTGGTCTAGCTTATATTTTAGAACACTTAGTTAGCAGTTAATGATACCTGGCAATTCTACAGTAACCAGAAGTAATTTTAGTCCTCAGTGAAAAGAGTAAGAATCTGCTTATGTTCATTGTGAAATGGTTGTCTGGACGCAGAAGCAGTTAATGCATGGTAATTTGTTACCTCATAGCAACATGTTCAGGCATCAACATCTTTGGGATTTAAAATTGCACTATGTGCACAGTAAGTTTTAATAGCCTATAATATCAACAGGGGATTGGGTTACACTGTAAATAGAGCTATTTCTGAGAAGCAGCATACATTCAGCACGATATTTGAGGAAATAGAAATAAACTCTGTAAAGTTCTGTTCTGCAAAAGTTTTTTGCATTCTGTTTTAGGAGAGAGAAATAGTGGTCTCTCTCAACTTCGCGATGTTATCCTGACTAATTTAGCTGAACAGCTTCAGAACAACAGATTTGGAAGTGAAGATGATGATCATTATAGGTAAAATGAAACAATATGCTTCCTTCCCCCCTTGGTTTATACGTTGTGTATCTCTGTTACTTGGTTTAGATAAACTTGGAATAAAATTCTGCTGAAGTTGCCTCTTATCTTAAGAGCAGTGTGACCTCAAATGCTATCTTTGTGTCCATAGCGGGTAGGATTTCATTAGAATGAGAGAGAGAGAGAGAGGTTTGAGGTTTTAGGGTAAACTTTGGAAACCTCTGTGTGTGAACCTAGGCTTGGATTCCCTGATGTTTACCATGCATGTAGTAAATGCAGGTGATAATTCATAAGTAAGACATTATGGTACTGCTTTCCATATCACTGTTAGGTGGCTTTTCAGCAGTAAAACTGTCGATCTCTAGTACCTCAAGTAACGACTCCTAAAAAAGACTTGGCCCAGCAAGTCATAGACTTCTAACAGTGCAGTGCAGAAAGTCAATAATATTCTTTTACATTGACATTAAAACATTTTGGGCTTGGTTTTCTTTGTGTCTGAATCTCTGAAATTGAACAGATACCTGTTTTAGTTTAACGTGATTTATGATGCAGATTCCAGAGACTTTTGAAATGAGCTATATAAAATATACAATAATTAGTTTATTAATATTTTTGCATTTTTCCTGCATTTTTAAAGACTAAATGATGAGCTGTTGCACTACATTCTCAAGATTGTTGTCCGAGAATCTTGTGTCTTAATCACCAAGTGCCAAACTGTATCTAAAGATGATTTTCAAAAGCTTCTTTCAACTGTGCCTGTAAGTAAGATGTGTTTTGATTTAAAAAAAAAATAAAAAAAAAAATGCACTTGGCTTCTCTTCCTCCTCAAATCCATCACCTTTACTGAGTATATAAGGGTGTAACTTTCATAGTTATGTGCCTTAACAAATAAGGTTTAAGAATGTATTTTGCTTATCCTATGCAGAGAAGGAAGAAACAATTTCGTATGGCAAAGTAAATTGTTCAGCAATGCTAAAACTGGTTTACGTATGGGCATATTTCCCTATTGCTTCAGTAGCTTTCTCAGTTTAAAGGAATTTTATGTCTCAATCGTCAAAGCTTCACAACAACTTGAAAATAAACTTTGCTGTTTTGAATAATGATTCACACAAGCAGAAAAGACTATCATTTATAGATGAAAAATGAATGGAAGTTGTGTTTTTTTATACATACTATGCATACATGTTTTCAGTGGGATCGGCTCCCTGATCTGGCTGCTTGGAAAGGCAAGGGAGCTCGCAAGCAAGTGTGGGGTGGGACAGGAAGTCATGGCCTATACTGCAGCAGGTTGGGAAGAGTAGTAGCACGGAACCATCGCCCTCAGCAATGTGAACAAAGTTTAGCTGTATAGTGGCATTAAAATTACTGTACTTTATGTACTGTATTACTATAATGATACTATGTATTACTACTAATTAGCATTACTACTAGTGCTATGTATTTAACTACAATGTTAATCCTTTATATGCTTTGCATGCTATCTCACAACATTCAGTATTTTGCAACTAGTTTTTCTTACACGTGAATTAAAAAGCTTGTAGTAAATCAGCAAAAAAAAAGCTGTTCAAAGGAAATAGCATTTTGGTTTTGCTTGTCCTTTTCCTACACTTTTTTTCCCTCTTTCCTATTCCTAAGTAAAAGGATTGCCTGCGTCAAGATTGATTAAAGTGTTTAGATAATGTACAGTGTACTTATTTATGTTAAAGGCTGCATCTTCATGCTTGCGGTATCTGATGGCTGTACAGAACCACCTCCTCAGTAACACTATTTTGATTAAACCTGATGAAAATGATGACAGTGACAGCTCCTTGCAGGGAGAGACATTGAAGGTACAGGTAAACACCAAGTTTTATTCCAGCATGGCTCTCTACAGTCAATATTCCTCTGACACCCCTTGTTTCTGTTATGTATTCTTAAGCTGTTTTGTCAGTTCTTTTACTCTTGGTATAGTTAAATTATTGTAGGCATTTTTTTTCCTGTTCTTGAGCTAAGGCCTGCAGTTCTTCTATGTTTGAAATTCCAGCTTGTGCTCTGTAACGTTAGAGCAAATATTTCATTTCTTTAATATATGTTTCATGAGGTTAAAAATGCATTTTAATAGATATGTGCTAGTCAGGAAATTCATGTGCCAGGAATAATTTCTAACCATATTACCCCCACATCTTGCCTTCTCTCCATCATCATTATGCAACCTGAAGAAGTATTTTTCAGGTTTACATAGAAAAGGGTTTTCTCGTTTCCCTTACCTGGCTTCTGACTTTTTCATAGTTGTAATTACAAAGTTTATGCAGAACCATCTTTTGTCTCTATGTAAACCATCATCCATCAGTGTTTGTGGCAAAGAGACTGTTAGAGGACAAGGGTTGGTTGCTTTGATGGTATAAGGTTTGTTAAAATACTGCCGTTTCGTATTACTGCTGGAATAGTCTTGAACTCACAGAAGCCAGGTTTGTCCTATTGTGCAGACTGTCTTATAATAGTAGTTTTTGTAACAGTAATAATTCCTCTGTGAAAGCATTGACTTCTGAATTTCTGGTATTGTTTGTTGAGCTGGTTTTGTCTTGCTACTCTTTGAGACTGTGTTTTTGTAATCCATAGCAGTTGAAAGTTATTCGTTTGGGCTTGTTGAGTAAATGCTAAATATTGTAGTACTTTTCTTGTTTCACTATTCACCCATGTTTTCATTGTTCAGCTTCTCTTTCTACAGTGATCCTCATACCTGCTAGGACATTCTCTCACCAATGCTGTACCTTGGCTGGCTAACAGCTCTCTTTCCTATGCTGGACTCGGGGATTCCTTCCCTCTAGAAACTGGATGTGCATGCTGTAATATGCACCTAGTTTCTCCCAGCACTTTGGGGCTTAGCATTAATCAAATTTAAGTCTTGGATGAATCTACTGCTGCAGGCCTGCCAGGTCACATTATCATTATTTTAATTTGGAAATCCATCATTTTGTTCAGTCATTGTTTTTTTCTGTGCTCTAAGAATTTAAGTATCTTAACTCTTCTTGCACGTAGGAGCTAAAGACCAGCATTTTGTCTCTTGCTACGCAAATTCTGACGGGATGTGATGAAGTCTTAGAAATGCTGCAGCAAGTCACTACAGCACTAATTAACAGTGACATTGCTGATAGAGAGCAAAGGTAAGACAAGCTAACTTGAAAACAGTAAGTTACTGGCTTTTGTGGCTTTTTGTGCAAGTGCATGTAGCATTACTTATTCATTGTTATAACTTCATACTTGAGCTTTGAATGTGTAGGAACTGTTTGTTAATAAAGCATTTGCTTAGCACTTACGTTTTGAAGAATGTAGAATCAGACTCTCCATGTTGGTACTGCCAGCTTAGTAGATTGTAGTAGGAACTCTTCAAATTTGTAAGTTTTCAGTCAGTGACAATGGTGTTTATGAGCAGGGTAACTGGAAACTAATTTGTCAGCTGAGAATATTCCTATAAGCTAGGGCAATTTTCAAATTTCTCTTTTTAAAATTGTTTACACTCCTAGTAGCTGGACATGTTTTTTTTATTAATTGACAATAAAAGTTCTATGAGATTTTTTCAGATGGGTTTCATGCTCAAATATTGTTTTGCAGATGGAGATTCTTTTACAGTACTTTGAGCTACATGTGTTAGGAACTTAGTATACATACTGAACAAATATTTGTTTGATGTGGACTTTCATCCCATCCACATGGGACTTTATCGTTTGCTGAGTAATTATTAAACTCTTGATTTACCGTTTTCTGCTCTGTCATTGTTTAATAAGAATTGACAGCAAAAACTGGGATGCTAACACTTCAGAGAAACTGTCTTCAAGATAAAAGTTTTTTTTTAAATACAATGTAAATGTTTTCTACTAATTTTGAATTATTTGGTTGTACAGTTACAAAGTTAAACAGATTACTAAGAATAGTAGAGATACTATATATTATGAAAATAGTTGTTACTATGTAAACCTTGATTTTTACAGATTAAAAGGCCTGGAACAAATTACAAAGGCTACTATGCTTGGTCATCTGCTTCCTGTCCTTCTGACATCTCTGATGCATCCAAATTTGCAAACTTTAACTATGGCTGATGCCTTGATGCCTCAGCTGGTGCAGCTGGTTCTTTACACAAGTCAGGTATGGCCTTTGTGTCAGCAATCACATGCGACATCTTTTCCACTGTAGGTATTCTAAAATGCTGTAGATCTTGGTCAACTTTCTGCAGTAAGTGATGCACAGGTCATAGTTTAAGAACTGTTCAGCAGTGCCAAAAGCACTAGCAGCTGTAGTACCAAGTAATCATTAATTGCCAATAACAGCATACAGTATAATTCATAACATTTCAGTAACTCAGTCTTAAAATAGTTTGCTATTTGCACATTTCTAACATTGTGTGTTTTGTCTTACAGACTGCACTGCTGCTTAAAACTCAGTCTCCAGTTTTCTCAGAACTAAACAGTTCACCCAGTGGTGTGTCAGAACAGAAAGGGAAGTTGTTACCTGATGAGAGGTGATTTTCTTTTCACATTTGGGTCTGTTCATGGAATAACATTAACTGTAATATTCATTTGACCATTGTTGTGGAATAAATCTTAAGCATTATTAAAAATTAAAAAAATAAAATTATTAGAGCTTAGATTTTTTTTTATTATATAAGGCTGTCTGAGAGATATAGAAGTCTTTATAAAAGGTGGTTCATTCTAAAATTGTTTGGCATATGGAATTAAGTGTTTGATCTCTTCAGGGTGTTTCCACAGGGTTTGATTTATTTTGCCTTTTCCTTTACCTCAAGCATTAGGTATTAATTTTAAATGCTCCTCTTAGAAGAAATGAGACTAAGGAAAACCATCATGAGAAGATGTAAATTACTCTAGGGTCATGAAATACAGTATTAAAACAATATTGGAAAGATTAAGTGGTTTAATTTACATAGAGTAATACAGCAATTTTAAGTTCTGCATTAAAATCCTGTCTCAACTCAAAGCTGAGCAGTCTCTGCTTAGAAACAGAAAAGCTCATCTAAATTAGATAAAACATGCTCATCATATCTATTTGTAGTATTGCAGAATCTGTAGTATTGAACAACTTGTGATTACATATAATATGCTGTGTGAAAACTCAGAGTTTATTTTCGTTCCTCCTCCAAATTATAAGCTTCAGTGAAATAATAAGCGTATTCTTTTATGACAATGTAATCAATTTTGAGTACTGTCCCAGAACGATTTTTTTAGCATTACCAATCATATGTTTTAGTCCTTACACAATACTATTTACTCTTTTTTTATGGTATGTGTAACTTGTTTACCATAATTTGGAAATTTGCAAGTGTAGGGAAAAGTTCAGATTTGACAAGTTAAAGATTGGCATAGCGAGTTCATGCTGTTTAAATTTTGCATGTTCCTTCAGTAGAACTATGCATAAAATCAGGAGTCACTATTCTGTGTCTCTATGTATCAATACTGAGAGGTGTTTGTAAGTACTTTATAATTTGATGTTTGAATATATAGCACAATTCTGTGTGTTGAATTTCAGAAACTGATTTTTTGCTGTTATTTCAGAATGCTGGAAGAGAAGGAAGAACCAGGTTTTCTTACAGGCTTGAAGATCCCTGCTCCCTGGGCCGCTGGGAAGACTGTAGAAACAGTTCATCCGGTCAGGGATAACTATAAGTTTAAAGAAACTGTACATATACCAGGAGCCCGCTGTTTATATCTTAGATTTGACAACAGATGCTCTTCACAATATGATTATGACAAGGTAAGCCAGGGCCGATTCAGAAATTCCTTCTTTCATATATATTTCTGTGAGCAGCACTTCTCATTTTCATCTTTTCTGCCCCTTGGCTTTCTTGGCACCTTACTGCTAACGGTCAGGGTAATGAAGGAGGTTTTAACTGATAAGATACTAGTGCGCACTAATATTACGGTCTACTTGCTTCAAGGTTGTAAAGTACAGAATGCAGAGAGGTTATTTCTTGCATTGCACAAGTTTCACACTTTTCACAAGTTAGTTATTCACTAACTTTTTAAAGGAGTCCTTGAGTTCTCAGCACAAAGAAGACTAGACTGAGTGATAGAAAATGTACAAGTTGTTGACATGAAAAGGCAGGGAAGTGAAGATATACAATTCCTGTTTCATTTCTATTATTCATGAAGAAACAATCCAAAAATAGTATGTGCCTAATTCCTCTGGTATGTTGTTTCAGAACACAATATCCAGTGGTTGTTTCACTGTTTAAAACCTATCAATAGTGTGGATCTCTTTGTTAAGAGTTAGACTCTATAATTAGAAAAGTTTTTGCCACAGATGTGAGAAGTAGTGGTAGTTATTAAATAGATAAAATATTGAAACACCTGCTAGCTCCAGAGGTGTGGGCCTTTTGTTTTTCTCCATGAACTCATAACTCTTCCACTTTTTTAAGCTCATTTCATGATGGCTCAGATTCTCAAAGTTTGATTTCCTTCTCATTATTGCTTGATCATTTTTTTGTTATTTCTCAAATTTTAATCTAGCTGCCTACTTTGTAGATCAGCACAGTTTGTTTAAACTGGGCAGAACTAGAAAGGTTACTTTTTTAGATTAATAGTTTGTTTACATGGATTAATAGGAACAACTATCTTCAATTTCAAGAGCACGGCTAATAGCACCCATTTTTCTTTGTATAATCAGAGAGCTACTTGTACTGCTTATTAATTGTTGCCATATATTCCTCAACATTATAGAGCAAGTCCTGTGATACTGACTGTCATTAATGTCCTTCACTACTGGTTAAACTCCTCCAGAAATCTTTGGGTCTTATTGTGTTCCCAGTGAAGTCACTGATAAAATACCAACTTCAATGGGAGCCCTTTATTTTTAGAGGCAGTATATGCCAGTTAGCTCAGCATGAGGACTGGAGATTAGGATTTCTCCTGATTTTTCTGCTCCCAGTTATGCTGCTGACTTGCTATGTGACCTTGGGGGCAAGTCATTGAACTTCCTCTCTGCCTCAGTTTCCCCATCTGTAAAATGGGGATAATAATACTTGCCAACTCACCTCACAGGGCTGTTGTGAGGATTTGTTAATGTAGATAAAGCGCTTTGAAAATATGAAGCGCGGTGTAAGTGCTAAGTATTATTATTATTATTAGATTTTCTTGTTTTTCTCTTACAGTCTAACAGTGTATTTTATGTTTTGAAGTTGGTGATCTATGCTGGTCCTAACACAAACAGTAGGAAGGTTGCTGAGTATGGAGGCAATACACTGGGATATGGCAGCCGTAGTGTCTTAGGAACTGGTTGGCCGAAAGACTTAGTAAAGGTACAGTATTATATCCAACAATATTTCACATAGAAAAATCCTGTTTGGAAACCCTGTCAAGTCTGTTTTAAACCTTAGAGCAATGAAGTCCAAGCTTTTAAGTGTATGGTTATCCATGATGAGATTGCTTCTTAAGTGGGCTGTTGTGTCCTTGAGGAACAACTTTTAACTTACCCATAAAGTACGTGTGATTCTTCTCTTTGAGTTTACCTTGTTCTGTTACCTCTTACTGGAATTTACTAGTAGTGTGTTCCAAGTCCTGGAATCTCTAATGGCATTACTGTTCTCATAAGTCTATCTTCCTAGGAGGAATTCTTGCCCAGTCTGAGGCTGTGCATATTTTCTCAAGGCCCATGGGCACAATTGCATTTTTCTCGTGATAGCCCACAAATATAACAAGTTGTAAATGTAGAAACTCTCTGACCATTCGTGTAATGTTTTAAAATTATATTGGATACTTTTTTTTGCAGTAAAACTAAGATTGAAAAATATCTCAAACTTGTCAAAACTTCAGTATTTCAAGAATTTTGCACTACATTTCCTCAGATTATGTTCAGTGTTTTTTTATTGTGTTTGTGCTGCTACATTGTCCCTGCTAAATCTGAGCTTGTATACATAACAAAATGCAATGCCAAAAAGAAGAATAAGTAGTAATGAACTGGAAGGCAACTTCAGACAAGCACTCCATTGTTAGTAATTAATGGAATTTTGGTGAATTTTCAGACCTAGATTTCATATTGTTCATTTAGCAAAATCTTCTATTAACACGTTGACATTCGTCTTGAGGAGCTTGTCTGCCTTCCTGCCTTAAGGAAGGGAGTTATTGATTACTGCCTGTTTTTTGCAGACAAATGAAGTGTTTTGATGAAAATTAAGGCCACGTAACATGGGTTGACTTGGTAAATTCTACTTGTGACTCTACGACCTTTTTGTTGTTTCACTATAACTAGCCATCAGCAAAGTTAAAGTATTATTTGTCCGCTAAAAGATACTCTTACAAAAAGAGAAGAAATTTAAATCAAAGTATATAATTGAAGATAAAAACAGTACTTAGATAACTGCCATGGAAAATATTATTCCATAAATTAAGCCACTTTTATGAAAAGCCTCTGTCTGCTTCAATTCTTAAATGTATCTCTTTGTTTTGTTTTGTTTTCCCTCCTCCTCCCCTTCAAAATTTTAAGGTGGAAGGAGATACGGTCACCTTCTCCTTTGAAATGCGGAGTGGTCGTGAGCACAACACTCCAGACAAAGCTATGTGGGGCTTTGCTTGCACTGTTCGAGCACAGGTACTCAAACGTGACAGATTCCATGGGACAGGTTCAGCTTAAACTTATCTTCTGTTACATACGTTAAATCTAATAGAAGTACGTTTCAAAAATGAGGCTTAGTATTAAGATTTAAAACAGTAACAGCTTACTGGTTTTGGTTGTAAAACAAGACGTTTCTACAGTGTAAAAGATCTCTGTTTTAGACATTTAGCGTCCTTGGCTAGAGATGCCCTGCAGCATGGTCTGTAGCATGCTTAGTGCTTTATGAAGATGTCTTATCTATCTCTTGTCATTGACACTGGACTTGGATGAAGTCACTAACATCTGTTGCTGCTTGTAGATGAGCATTTCTCTGAAGAGGTGGTTGATGGAATAACTCCATTTCCAAATGGGGGGTGGGGGGAACTTGAATCCCACTCCTGAGGAGCTAGGATCAGGTCTGAGGTGAAAGATATGCAGGCCAAGGACTGATTGAACCAAAAATAACTTTACCACTTTTTTATCTTGGTTCAGGAAAAAAATATTGCTCAAATCTTTTCATTGTTGTCTTGAGTTGTTCTTATATATTGCTTTTAATTGTTAAAGCATTTTTTCAGTATACCTCTACACAAGATATATAGATATCCTGTTTTGAAATATGTTAGGGAAGGACTTCATGGTAGATTGACTAGTGCAACTTATTGCTATTCCTACTACAGGAGTCTTCAGAGGATGTGTCAGGAGGCTTGCCATTCTTAGTTGACCTGGCACTTGGCCTTTCTGTGTTAGCTTGTTCTATGCTTCGAATTTTATACAATGGACCAGAAATTACCAAAGATGAAGAAACCTGTCAAGAGCTTCTCAGATCTAAACTATTACAAAGGTAAACAAACAAAAATTTTGTCTGAGTTCCCATGTACTTTTCTAAAGGAGTATGGCGTTTGTATCTCTGCTCAAGTCCCATGTTTTAAGGTTATAGTTTTGATAATTTGTCGTGCACAATTTGTTCAACAATTGTGTTGCCCAAAATGAAGGAAATATTCTGTATAGTTTACTTTAGATTATTTAGAGGAGAATTGGGACATGTTTGATACAAGCCACACTTTCCGTGTTATGAAATAAAGCTATGTATAGTTTTTCTCTTTAATATGTTGTCTGATGCCTCTTCCTGAATGAGGAGGGAGAGTTTGGGGGGCGGGGGAGAGGAAACTCTATATATATAGATATCCTTTTCATCCATTTATCTTATTTTTCCAGGTGCCAGTGGCAGGTGGAAGCTAATGGTGTAATATCTCCAGCCCTTACACCAAGTCCTTCTCCACTGCCTCTTACTATAGATGAAGACAGAGAATTTACATATCCTTCTGATGTTCTAGTGCCTCCCGTTGGACACTATTTTGATCTGCCTAGGATTAGGCTGCCTCCAGGAATCATGATAAAACTCAGGGAAATTTCTGGACGTGCTCGGCCTCAATTTAGACCTAGTATAAAGTAAGTAATCATTGTTTTGCTCTGTTTTTGCTAACTTGATTTTTATTGTTTGAAATGTTTGGTGCCAAAGTGAGGTAAAAAGCAACGGTAAGGATGCAGCATGCCTGCCAGCTTGATGATATGCATTTAATATGCTGTAAATACCTGTTTGTGAATGCAATGTCTAGCAAGTTGCAAATATGATTTGTCAAAGTTTGTTCATTATTCTTGCTTAATCAGCTTGGATTTACCTGTAACCCTAGGGAAGTGATTCAGCCTGAAGTAATGGAGGAGATGGTAGTTTCGTGTGTGATTAAACACTTGAATTTGGTTGATGCACTCCAGTCCCTGATAAACTTCCAGTATCAGGAAGAACATGCTGAGGAATATGATTTACTTTGTAAAATTATGGGAGAGACTTTTAAGAAGTTAAATGCCATGGAGAGACAACTACAGGTAAAAATAAAATTACACAGATAAAACATTGTCTTGTTTGTTTGGGAATAAAGGTGCATTAAGAACATTGTAGAAACCTAAAAATACAAAATCTATATTCTTTCTTTAAAGATCTCTTCTATTTATTAAGATGAACAAGTGCAGTAGGTCTTATTTTTTTCTTTATTAGAGTGTGGCTGAGCTGGAACAGAAATGGCAGAATGAGGTAGATGATGCCATGCATGGAAAGCTGGAGAACAATGTTCCGTTCTTTTATGATTATCACTTCAATGAGGTAAGCATTGCGGCTGCTGTGTGTGCTCATGCTTTAGGCTGCTCTTTCAATACATGTTCATCCCTTTCCTTCGCTTTGATTAGAGCAAGATAAAAGAACTGGAACTTCTGTGTTCAATGAAAGAAGTTTCTTTTGATGGAAGTGATCTCGAGAATGTGGTCCTGGCATTAAGGTTAGTAGCTGGATGTTGAGTGCACCGTTTTAAGCAGCTGTGGAATTTCTGTGAGTTCTGTAAGAAGGTATGCAGGATTAAGGTTGCATGTGTACAAAAATACTTACTGAAGCTGGCCCTTCAATCTCATTATACCATCTGACACTTAATGGTGTGAAATAGAAGCTGGCACTAAATGTTTTCAAAACATTTCTGATGCATTAAAAAGCTTGTAAACCTATGGAGAAAAAACAATTTTTGGAATCGGAAACATTCAGATGCACTTCTAATCAGGGATACAGATACTTACAAACTTAATTTTTCTGTCTGTCTGGCAATATGATTAAAATTTTAGAAACACTTGGCCTAAGTAATTAATATTAGTACCTACAGCTGGGAATACTTATTTAACAAATCATCTAGTTAGTTCTTTAATTTTTGGTCTTTCTTCTTTGGCATAAAAAGTAGTTTGACGCTGTGTCTTTTTTAAAATAACTTGTCTCACAGGTTTCCAGAAGGCAGTACAACGTAACTGAGTTTTCTTCTGTTTTTCTTTTTCACAATCTCAGGGAGAAGTTTTTTCAAGAGGTGAATTCACTGATTCAGAGGACCTATCATCCCCTGGCAAAAACAAAAACATTAGTTAAGAGCTTGATGAACAGAGCAGAGTTGTTATTACATGTCACTATTGCAGCACAGTCTGGCATCACAAGAAGTATATCTGGTACCCCTGCAGAGACTCCAGGTAAACATCTCATTACCAGCATTGTACTTTTTCTTCACCCCCCAAGATATAGCCAAAGATATAATTTATTCCTTCTGTTACTTTCCCTTAAAATTAAACTTTTTTTTACCTTTTCAAATTAAATAAGCTCTTTTGCAGTAAATTAAGTTGAATCTTTGTTTTTCTGATTGCCATATGATGGTAAATTAAGTTCTGAGTAATATGTTGAATTTAAATGTTAGTCTCCTGCTTTATTGGAGGAGGAGGAAGTTCAACCTGATCAAAACATAACTAACTTGAAACAATATCTGAAAACGTAGAATAAGAAAATCTCTGAACTGAGTTGCAAGTGCAAGGGTGTTTTCCCCATCCATTTTTTACTGGAATGTCCACAGTGATTTTTAAAAGCAGTTAGTAAATAACCTACTACACCAGGAGTAATGTTCTTTCATATTGTATAACGTTGCAGCCTGTAAATCGGCATCTGAAACAAAAGTGATATCTCATGCAGTCCGCCAGCCCGTCTTCCTTCGCAGTATGTCAGCACCATCTGACTTAGAAATGATTGGTAACGAAGATATTGAGTTTGCTAGATCAAGTCAAAGGTATACAAGGCTTTATTCTACTAAGCTGCTTTACAATGATGTGGCCTGTGTTGTTAAGTGATATGCTTGCAAAGTTTCCCATTATTTTTGTTGTTGTTGTTTTAATCGGGTCAACGTAACTGCAACTGTGCCTAATTATCTTATGTCCTCATAGGAGACGCCATGTTACCAGCCATAGAAGTAGCTCTTTCACTCTTCTGCAGTCACTGACCATTGAGGATAGCAGAGATAAACCTACGTACAGTGTCTTACTGGGGCAACTGTTTGCTTTCATTGGAACAAATCCTGACCAAGCAGTGAGTCATTTAAAATGTTCTAAATCCATTATGTTTTCAAATTCAAACTTCTGTGCTGAAGGGAGGTGTCTTGTTTGTGTGTCATTTAACAAGAAAAATAAATATAATATCTCATAGGTATCCAGCAGTAGTTTTCTGCTAGCTGCTCAGACCAGGTGGCGTCGTGGGAACACACGGAAGCAAGCCCTAGTGCACATGAGAGAGTTGCTGACAGCAGCTGTTCGAGTTGGTGGTGTGACACATCTTGTAGGCCCAGTGACCATGGTACTTCAAGGAGGACCAAGGTTTGTTTGTTTTTTCTCTAAAAATAATTTAATGTTTTGGTCTCTGTAGAAAGTAGCAAGTTGTATTGCATAAAACAAACTGTGAGAAGTGATTAGTTGTGCGGGCTCAAGTTTGCAGAACTAAGCTTTTAACTACCGCTTATATTAGACTTTCTGGGGTGAAAAGGCGGAAGCTTTTAAGAAATGCTTTTATTTGGCAGTAGGTGAACTTTTCCTTTCATACTGATGTGACATTCACAGGTGGGTTTATAGGGTATCTTATTGTCTTGGCAGATACTAAATTCACTTCAATTAAGCATTAGTGTAGATATAGCCAATACTAACACTATCATCTAGATTTGATGAATATTTTGCAAGTATTTTGTTTGTAATCAAGTTTCAGTCATGTCTCAGGTAAAACTTCCTTACTACCTTGTTTACATGTATCTTATATTAAAACATTAAATAAGTGACTTGCTGTTTTGCTTTTAAATCTTCCTTGGGTAATTCTTAATATATGATAACTCTTTTAAAGCTATATTTGGAAGCTCATTTTATTTAACCTAGAAAATTATGATTTCAAATGTCTTGCTGCTAACAGAATTGAAGAGCTCACGTGTGGTGGGATGGTGGAACAAGTCCAGGAAGCTTTTGGAGAGACTATGACGTCCGTGGTCTCACTGTGTGCTCGCTACCCCATTGCTTGTGCAAATAGCATTGGCCTCCTATGCACTATACCTTACACAAGGTACGAAAGTATTTCCTACAGAAGGGGAAGGAAAGGATCTGCAGTTGTCTTTATTAGGTTTTCCCACAAGGAGAAGTGTTGAATAGTATAAGTATACTTCCTTTTTTCATAATGAGGAGTATCTGAGAACATCCTGTTAAATTGTCCCAGCATACAGAATTTCATCTGGGGAGGGAAAGGGAGAGGCAAAACCATCTAATTCCGCTGTTAACTCGGCAATTAATTACTTTGCAAGTTCTTGATTACCTTTGAGTCTGTTGTTATTGACTGAAAAGTTACTTTGGTAAAGTCTGAATTTCTCTCCTGATACAGGAGCGAAGAGAAATGTTTGGTACGTAGTGGCCTGGTACAGCTTATGGACCGGCTCTGCAGTTTAAGCAGCCAGACGGAATCCAGTTCAAATGAAAAACAGACTAAGAAACAGAAGGTGGCCACCATGGCTTGGGCTGCCTTTCAGGTGCTAGCCAATCGATGCGTTGAATGGGAGAAAGAGGAAGGTAGGAACACTGCCAGTTGTACTTCTGTTGTGTGCTTGAGAACTGTGCAAGTGCATAAGACATGGTTTAAACATGTATGTAAAATAGGGCATTCGTTCGCTGACTTCAGTAGTGTTTGGGTTCCTTAGAACATGCAAATGGATACAAAAGAAGTTATCTTGTTGATGTTGTGTGGTGTTTTTTTGTTTTTAATTCTAGCTTCCCCACCATCACCTCACCTTGTGTCTGTTCCAGATTTATTTAAGTGACAAAGACTTGGTATTGAGAAAATTAAAGTTGAATGTAGTAGTTCTGATTGTTCTAGTGGGTAATACCACTAGAATATTTTTCTCCTCATTCCAGCAATTCTTAGTAGCTATATGTCAACTTCCATGCTGTAAGAAATCAGTACTTGGCACTTAAAGATACCTGAAACTTCTGTGGCCTTTGGGTTCTGTTGGTTCTGATTTTCATTTTCTTTGGGTACTTTTCTTCACACATGAACAAAGAATTCTTGTGCAGTGGAACATTATCCATTCTTTCTGCTTAGAGAGAAACATGCTTTAACTGCACTCAGAGGAATGTGTAAGTGCTGCAGATAATTTTAGTTCTGCCACTTGGCTCTGGTATAAGCAGAGAACCTAAAGGCCTTGAATAATCACTTGTGTATTTCTCCTATGTTAGGATTCACCTTAAAACATGCTTAAATGTATAGACCTATGGCTGTTGCCTGATTGGATATAGATGTTTTATTAGGCTTTATTTTTAATTTAAAACATATCATTTTATGTTTAAACGTGCTGGAACAAAACAAATATTTTTGACTATTTTTCACTTTGAGGGGGAAGGAACCTGTAGATACGTACATCCCTCTTTGTTACTTATAATTGTGTGTCCTTGCATTACTTTTAAAGGTGGTTCCACAGAAGCTGTTCACTCTGGTCTGGCTCGTCAGGTCTCCAGCCTTCTTACCAATCACCTTGCACGAGCTACAGAGTGTTGTGGTAATCAAGCTGCAGGAAATGATGCACTTCAAGATGTTCTCAGTCTTCTTAATGACCTGTCAAGGTACTAGGCCTTTGTTTCTGGAATATATATATATATTTCTATGTAAGAAAGCAGGTGGGGGTTCTTGTTTGTTTCTGACAGAAGTGAAAGTAAGGGAACTTTCAAACCATTCTGAAAGCTGACTATAAACTGACGCTTTTTCAGTCTTGGTGTTTAATCAGTGCTATTGAGCGTTATGTAAGAACCTTTGCAGATCAAGTCTTGTCAGATGCGGTTTTTTAAATATATCTTGTAAATAATAAATTAATTTGTTTATCATTTTAAGATCACAATCAAGCATTCCTTTTCTTTAACAGCACTTATTCAGATTTTTTTTCCTCCCCCTTTCAGGAGTCACATAGGTAAAGCAATCCTGAGCCAGCCAGCCTGCGTGTCCAAACTTCTGTCACTTCTCTTGGATCAACGTCCTTCTCCAAAATTGGTTCTTATAATCCTCCAGTTGTGTCGTGCTGCACTACCTCTCATGAGTGTTGAAGACTGTGGAAATGTGGAACTGCCTCCCTGGAGTTACTCTGTACCCTCACTGAACAGTGAACAGGATGATCCAAGTGACCCAGCCTCCAAGATCGCATCTCTCCTCTTAGCGAAGCTGGCAGATTATGTAGTACCAGGTACCAGCATCTTTTGGTGTCATGCTAATTTGAGAAATTGCCAAGCAAGTCGTGTTTCTGCAAAGAGCTTCTGTGTTGACAGAAGGCTTGCGTAGGAAAAGGTATATGATATGTTGGTGTTCGAAGATTATGATATTTCTGTAACACTTCTATCTGCCACTTTTAACTGTTTTCTGACTAGGATCTATGTCACAGTGACAGATGCATCTCGAGGGTTTTTTTAGCATTAGCTTCCAGGCCAAGAAAGTTTGTTAATGGCACTCATACTATCTATCTATTTGTTTATTCCTTTCTAATTCAAGGATGCCAGACAGTTCTTTCTCCAACTGCCTCTGAACCAGATACTGCTTTAGCAAAAACCAGCCCTAAGAATTCCATAAAAGGCGATAAAGATCCTGGAGAAGAAAGTGAGGCAGTGGATGGCAAACTTTCTATTTTTATTCATAAACGGGAAGACCAGTCATCCCATGAAGTGCTTCAGCCATTACTGAGGTAATCTTAACTCATTGGATTGGAATTAACAGCCAATTCCATTTCTTTTTCTCCTTTTTTCTCGAAGTGCTACAGCTGTAGGAAAAAATGCATCCTAGACATAACAGTAAATGGGAAAGCAAAAGGTCTTCCCAATGTATTGTATTTCCTGGCAAATAATAACACAATGCAAAAATTGTTTATAGGGCTTATGCAGGGTATGCTCTTACCTGGATTAAAATGTACATCACTGTACTGAATTTCTGGAAGGGCAGCAGCAGAAAGGATCTAAATGTTTCCTGATCTTGTCTCTTTTGTAGAAGACTATTGATTAGAGCAGCAAAGCTAAAACGGACCAGTGCATACAGATATGTAAAAGAAAGAGGAGGGGTGTGATGGAGCTTGACATGTTTTCTTTTTGTCTTGCTTACAAGCTAGTAAAACACTAGCAAAAGAGCATAAAAATATTTTGATGTATCTTTAAAAGATCACATGACAAATTAGCTACTTAAATGATATTCCATCAGAAAAATTGAGCGTATCTTGTTATAATATTAGATTATGTAGGACTCAGAACTATGGGAAAAAATGGCTTTAAAAGTTTTGCTTTTAATAACGCATACATTGGATAATAACTTGCTAGCTTCTTCAATAGCTTCTTCGGTATTCTTAGTATGCAGTCATATCCGCCTAGGTTTGTCAAATAACCAATGTTATCACCTTCTGCGTTTTGCACTGTTTGTCTCATCTCCTCCCACTCTGTCAGTTTTGTACCCATGCTTTAAAATGACACTAAAAGATACAGTTGTTGGATACTCTTAGAAAAAAGTTTAACTCAGCACCCTTAGGCATTTGTGTTCAGTAAAAATCAATTTCATTAGGCTTCTTTTTGAGGAGAGAAGGGTTAAATTACTAGCAAATAACTGCATTCAATAGCAGTTAATTCCTGTTGTAAATTACAGTGCAATTGGGTGTGTTCTGATTTATCAAGTGTTGCTGTTGAGCAGTGCAGTTGCAAGGGTTGATTTGAAATCATTTAAAAATAAGCGTAGTACATTAAATTGGGCTGTATAATTGAGACTTTTTTTTTCCACCAATGCAAGTAAAGCTAATGTGTTTTCGTTTTCACTCTAATAGTAGCTCAGAAGGTCGTCCATTTAGACTTGGAACTGGAGCCAATATGGAGAAAGTGGTGAAAATGGATCGTGACATGACTAAAGTAAGAAAAGATAAAGAATTACTCAGTCTTAAAAATTGGTGGCCAGACAGAGCTCTGTTTTCACTGATGTTAAATCCCGTTACATGTTTTTTTCTTTTTTTAGCTTCCAAAACAGTTTAGAAGGAAAACTATATATAATGTTAGCTTTAGATAGTTGTTGATGTAAATAGTAACAAATGCTGAAAAAGTTCAGCTAATACTTTCTTTAACTGTTGTAGGTAGTTTAAGCTCCTTTAATGTTCACTTTCCATAAGTGTTTAATGCCTGTTCTTGGTGTGGACTTTAAGCTACCTATTTAAACTCCATTTTTATATATATTTTCAGACATTCTCTCGAGTATTCTTACAGAAATATTCATGAGTACTTATTTGCTGTTTTTTTGTGTATTGTTTTCTGGTCAGAGAAGAAAAACTATTATGCTAAGAACAGAACATCTAAACTCACTGACTCCACATTAATACCTGATCTTTGTACATGGGGGAGAAAAAAAAGTTTGTCTAACGACTGATAATGCATACAGAGGAGGATGTTTTGATTTGTTCACAGTGCTTTTATGTATTCAGAAGGAGTAGAGTTAAATGCCAATGCACTGTAGCTAAATAGAGCTAACATTATTTCTCTTATGACAACTATTTTCAGAGTGGCTGCTGTGAAGTTATTACAGAAGAAGCTGCTGCAGCTCTTCGCAAGGCAACTAAGTGGGCACAGTCCGGTCTGATAGTTAGTGTTGGGCCACCCATAGAAGCTGTCAATCCAGAAACAACTAGTGGGATGTCCACTGGGGACAAAAAGAAGACTGCACAGACATCTATTTGTAGAGAGAGAAATTCTGAGCTTGCCAGGTAGGTCACTTTGATTCTATACGTAGTATACATTCTACTTTATATATTCTGATATTTGTAGCACTCAAAAATAGCTCGGAGGTTCATAAACTTCCTGTTTTTGTGCTGTATATTGTTGCTGATAGCTGAATGTTCTTTCCTTCTATTGTTTTGTAAATTTTCCTTTCCTTTCCGTATAGGACGGACCCTGTAAGACCATTCATCAGTGGTCATGTTGCAAACAGCATGGCAGCAGAGGTGATCGCTTTGCTACATAGCTTGTTGATGGCACCAGAATCAAATGCAGCTCAGATATGGACAACAACTGCTGAAAAGGTAAGCAAACAGAAGATCGCATACCAAATTGTACACCAAGAATATACTCAGTAATTAAGAGAACTTAATTATCAGCAAACTGGAGTAGTTCGGAAAACTGCCGTTTTGTAACATTTTGAACCAGGATGTGTCACTGAGTAGCCCTTTCCAGTAGTCTGTATCTATCCCACTTGAAGATGCCAGATAATAATCAAAGATTATCCAGCAGCAAAGAAAATATCGTTACTTGTAAGCCCCTGTAATTTCAACAGTAATGCATTTTCTTGTATGTAGTTATCTTGCCTTTGCTAGGTAGCTACTCTGTCTCTGCTATGGAGTCCTTTCTGGCATGACCTCTGAAGGTCTACAGCATTGGCCAGAAAGTATATGGTGTATTGCTTTTATGTTCCTCTAATAGCTCTAGCACGTAATCCGTTGCTTAGGCTAGCTCCGTAAGTGAAGACTTTTGCCAAGATTGTATGTATATCTCTGTGATTCTAAAAGTTATTAGGGAACAGAGCTAGCTTTGATGGTACTCACACTTCAGAGGACTTAGAATATTCTGAGTTATATAATTCTCTTTGAGAACAAAAATAATTCTTCTGAGACTGTGTGGGCTGGAGGCTTGGGGTGTTGGGTTTTGTTTGAATTGTGCTTTGAAGTCATTATCTGGTATTTCTGCTTCTGTCTTCAGGTTCTGTCTCGGGCTCTGATGTACATTCCACAACTTGGGAAATATGCAGAGAGTATTTTGGAGAATGGGAGTAGCAGTGGAAGGAAACTTGCTAAACTTCAAAGAATTGCTCGACAGGCAGTAGCTGCACTTTGTGCTCTGGGTGGCTTTAAGGAGACAATTAAAATAGGTTCTGAAGTTCAGGTAATCTGCTGCCTTTCACATTTTGTACCTTTAAATGACAATTGATGCTTTTGACCGTGTTTTGCCTGCATTGGTATAACTGAAGCAGTGTGCAGATTGCCTGCAATTGTGAAGCAGTTTCAGTAACACGTGGTGACTGCAGCTGTGTGTTGAGTTTCTGTGTGGTGTTAAGCACTCAGTGTTTCTTGTTTGTGAAACTGTAAATCTTATGTAAACATTCTTTGGTTGTAGGTTTTAGGTAAAGGAATAGCAGGAAGCGTTGGAGTTGTGGCATCTATTAATGAACAAGAAGGTATAGCAACGGTCAAATTTCCACCTACCAGTATAGACAGTAGAAAGACCTCACAAGCATCAGACACACTAACTATTCCATTGTCTAGGCTCTGTGTTCCAAGATCTGAGGTACGGTAGCTTTAAGAATCCAATATAAAGTATAATATCAGTTGTGTTTTGGTTTTTGTTTTGTCACAGCATACTGGCAATTAATCCGCAGCATGTAAAATGTCTTTTTCATCTTTGATTAAAGATGGCTTGTGAAGTTTGCCTCATTTTAACCATCTCTTAATATCTATATTTAAGTTTTCATGCAAGTAACGTGAATATTCACCTTTTGGTGCTTAAAGATGTTCCATTGCATACTGTGGTGGGTTTTGTGTGTGATTTTTTTTTTTTGCTTTCTTTGGTTGGTGGTTTGGTGCTGTTTTTGTGATAGTACAAAATGAGAATTAACTCCAGGTAATAAAACGCCCTCATTTCTTAGAAACTAACTACTTGAATTTAACTTTTTACCGTGCCCCCCCACCATCAGGCATTGCCTCTTCATAAACTGTCCATTACTGAGAAGGTAGTACAGGCAGTCCAGTCCATGTTGCTTCCTCAGGAGGGAAGTCTATCTATTCACACCTCACTTCCTGCAACAGGAGATGGCTCAACTCCAGTAATGGCAGTGGTCCGGCTTCTTGCTGAAATAAGAACCAGGTGAGTTGTTGTTTTTCTGAAGCACTCCAGTCTGTTTTATTGCCATACAAAAAATGTTCAAGCAAATTGCACGGGTTCTTGTTTTCTTCCTCTGTTGGTACTGACATATGACATCAGGGGACGATGTGAAAATTCCTGTTGGCTTCTTTAAGTACATTTAGTGCCTGGATGCTCTTAAAAAGAGCATCAAAAATGAAGTGTCCTCTGTAACACTGGCAATATACTGAGCAAATGCTTTATGCAAGTAAATGCTAGGAAGCAGACAAAAGCTGTCACTGGAAGTTCCAATGGATAGCTAAGCATCCAGATAAAAAAAATAGATCAGTAAACATTCTGCCTTTTTTTTAAAAACAGTCCTGAGTTCACAGAATTCAAAGTTGTCTTTACGTGTATTGTACTCTTTTGTAATACTTTAAACATACTGTTTTTCCATTAAGAGCATGCCTGGTGATGGCTCAGCTGTTAGAAGACAGCTCGTTCTGTGAAGAATTCATTCAACAGTGTCCAGCTGCTGTAGAAGTTCTTAATTTAGTAGCACAGGAGTGCAGCCCTGGTAGGTGTTCAACACATCCTTGCAGCTTTGTCCTGTTGAGTTCAGAGACGTAACTGTTTTTAAAATCATTTCCATATTTTGTCCTCCAGCTACTTAGTTTATGATAGCTAGCACAGTACAGCTGTCTTGTCAGTGATAGATGTGTTGTAAGAGTAATATAAGGGTAGCTAATAATCAGGCTAAATCATTTCAACATTAGGCATAAAATTTAGGCCAGAATACGATTATGCTGTTGTCACAGGAGATGCGAGTCCTAGGACTAGCTCTTTAGTGCTATGCTTCTGAAGTCTCTCTACTGCTCTTGCCTCTATTTTAAGCTACTCTTTATTCTTTGATAATATCATTGATTTCTATTTAAGTTCTCACATAATAATGTCTTTACTTACAAAATAGAAATTAAGCAAGATGAAAACCATTGCTTGTATAAAATTGGATTTTGTCATTAATTTTGTTAATTAGGTGAGAGACACTGTTTAATTACATATCTTAAAATGTAAATGGCGTGTTTGTTTCTATTACAGTTATAAATATGGAATTGTTGGACTTGAAGTTACTAGTTTTGCTTGCAACCTCATGACTTGGCTTGTTGTTACAGGGGAGAGGCTCCTTGTTGTAGAAATGCAGTGTGAACGGTTAAGAATGTTGTATCGTGACTGTGCTCGACCTCCACCTCCTCCACTCCAAGCAGACAGAAGACAGGTGAGCACAGCAGTAGTGATGAGTATTCTGCCCCTTGCAAATGAAGTCAGCCACTGAGTGCAGAGGGTCTGCTTGTGGTGTTGGAGCCAAAGCGGTTGGATTTTATTTAAATATTTTAATATGAATTTGTGTAATGGGATGTGATTTCTTGTGATTGTAGTTTCGGTAGTTGCATGTGCTGTCTTAAATGTGAATTTCATAAAATAACGTACCATTGGACTTTGCAAGATGACTTCAACTGTAGTAAGAGTCAAATGTTCTGTTCTTGCTTACAGCCCAAAGAAATCACTTGGAGCCCATCAAGAGTGTTTCCCCCTGTACGAGCATGCATGTTTTCATCACATCTCACAGCTGTGACATTCTTGGCTGATCCTAGTGCTGGTGGGGGACTTCCTCGGGGCACATTTATTTATGCCACTTCACCAGTTCCAGTACAGGTAAGAATTCACAACCATACAACAGCTTGGTTTACTTAATACTCAGTCGTGCATGATAAGACAGGAATTTTTCTATTTTACCTGTATCTTGTAATTAACTTTTTTTCTATTATTTTTAGGCACCATCATTCTACTGGGAAATTGAAATAGTTTCCTATGGAGATACAGATGATGACACTGGTCCAATAGTTTCATTTGGATTTGCTACAGAAGCAGAGAAACGGGACGGGGCTTGGACAAATCCAGTGGGCACCTGTCTTTTTCACAAGTATGTTAGATGTACATCAAAAATCAGTTTTGCACAGTAAATTCATATGCTCCTTAGAGAGAATATTGTAAGCACATTGTGGTAGGCAGCATGTACAATTTAAATGAAATACTAAAGTGATGAACTAGAATATTCCTTTGTCAAAATAACGAATGTTGAGTTGCCTTTTGCCAGTATTGTAGGTATGTAGACTTCAGTTGCTATCGAGTTGTAATCCTTATTTGTTTCAGTGCTCTTTTTAATAATCATCTTGTATTAATTCTTAGCAACGGGCGAGCAGTGCATTACAATGGGTCCAGCTTGCTACAGTGGAAGAGTGTTAGATTGGATGTGACTCTTTCTCCTGGTATGTAACAGTACAGCTAATTTCTTTTTAACTGGTATATCAAAAAATCTCCTAAATGTAAGAGAACCTGGATCAGAAAACAGATAAATCCATGCTGTTCTTTTGGTGATTATATATTTTGATAGGTGATGTGGCTGGAATTGGATGGGAAAGAACAGAAGGAACTCCGCCCCCTCCGGGACAACCAGCTAAAGGCAGAGTTTATTTTACGTATTGTGGGCAGCGACTTGGGCCATACCTAGAAGATGTCTCAGGTGGAATGTGGCCGGTTGTCCACATACAGAAAAAGGTAAGTTTTGAACATAAATATATGGGTTGATATATAAATATCTCAATATCTATTTTAATGCATTGATACATCCTCACTAAAGAGGTTGAGACAAAACTAGCCCAGTACATAGTGCTGAATATATAATAACCCTTCCACAAGCATTAGGTAAAGCAAGCTCAATACTTCCTTTTTAGTATTTCCATCTATAAAATAGTAGAGTGATAGTTTTTACATTTACTTAGGTTGAGTTCTCATTCCCTTCCCAGTGTGCATGTTTGTTTTATTACTATTTGGAACTTTTTGTCCTTGAGGACAGTAAACATGCAGCTGGCTTGATGAGACTGTACTGTTCTGTGCTAGTAGCCTTCCTATTATTATTTCTTCTCAGCAGTGACCTTGCCATGAAGTATGCTGTATCAGGAAGCTAGATAAAAGAGAAAGTTCAAAGTTGTGGTTGGCAGCTTAATGCTCTCCCTGCTGCATCCAGTTTATAGCTAACAATGCTGGCAAAACATGTCGTGGAGGTGTGATCAGCTTATCCTCTTGGCTGAGCTCTTAAAGAGCAAAGAGAAGGACCAGAGAAACCCACAGGTAATTTTAATTCTTTACCTGCGTCTCGTTCCAGAACACGAAAGTCCGTGCTAACTTTGGATCTCGCCAATTTGCCTATGCTGAAGGACAAGCTCACAGGAATGCTGCTGATCTGTGTATTGACCTAGCTGAAGAAATAAGCGCCAACTTTGAAGCACTGCCTTTTGCCATGGCTTCTGATAGCGATAATGATGCTGGCACCAGTATAGCTTCTGATCCCGGGACCCATGGACCTCCCTGTAGAATTGCTGCTGTTGCTACAGCTCAACAACGTAAAGTGACGATTAATGTTTTTTTAAAAAAGTTAGAGAAAAAATTACAATCAATTAAGTAGGATTTAAGCACATTCTGACTGCATTTCTTAGGTACTGCCTATTTAGGTAAAGCGGTACAATACAAAAGCAGTACAATAAATATTGGAAAATGCATGCTTATTTCATTTAGGACAGAGCAATTTAAAAAACAAATGTTACTTTAGCCTTCCTTTATATGGATGCAATATATTTCAAAAATCTCATTGAATGCTTTCACGTGCCTTCCAGTTTGCTATAGTCTAATGATTTCCATGTGTACTTTACAGAATATGACAGTGACACGTCTTGCCACTATAAAATGGAACTAAGCTACGAGAACTTCATCACATCAGGGCCTGATCCTCATCCCCCTCCTATTGCGGATGATGAAAGCGATGACGACGACGACGATGATATTCCCAGGGTGAGCAATGTGGCAAGACCTGCCTGCTCTAACTTGTAGTCTGAATATGGATCTTGTAATTCATATCTTTTTAAGTTTTGCTACACAAGTGTTTACCCTGCTTCCTTAAGGAAAGTAGAATTGTTAATAACTTTCCTTTCCATTTTGTACACTAAATAACTTTTCTCCTTGTAGGAGGATCACTATGCCCTGTTGGTTAAAGCCTGGGAAACTAAAGTGTTCCCTACGATTAGAAGAAGATTCCGTAATGAGGCTGAGAGGAAGTCTGGTTTGGATCAGATTAAAGGAGCTTTGCAGTTAGGTATGGCTAAGTTTCTTTCTGTGCACATAGGTTCATGTGATGTGCCCTGCGTTTTGTATGTCTTTACTGTATTTGAGGCTGGAAAATAAATGTCTTCACTTGCTGTTTTTGAAAAGTGTTCAGAATTCGTTTTGAGATCATGATTTTTCCTTACTTAAACCTTTTACTTGAGAAAACCTTTAAATAGGGAAAATGTTTTTAGAAATTGTGGAGGAATTTGTTGTGAAATTATACATGAATGCAGAAATACTTTAGAATAATCATTTGGGAAGAGATTATCTACATGGATTTTCTGTCTATGGCTACATCAGTGCCAGTCTTTTGAGAAACTTTAATAAGGAGGGGTTTGTAAGTGAATACAGTTCTGGCAAGATGGCTGTTTTTTGAGAAAGTCACAGTAAAAGCAAAGTGAGAATGCTGAGCATTGGTGTAGAACATATGAGTCTCTGTCACAAAAGCTCCGCTCCCTGTCTGTCATCCTGACTGAAAGAGTATTTAAGTGGTTAAGTACCTCAGCTGCCTATAATGTCAGCGACAACAAGAATTCTTAGTCCATCGGGAGCACTTGTCCCAAGTCGATGGGGAAAATAACTCGCGCTCCCTTCTGTCTGCCAGGAATGGTTGATATAGCACGACAAACTGTAGAATTTCTCTACGAGGAAAATGGGGGCATCCCAAGAGACCTCTACCTTCCTACCATTGAGGATATCAAAGATGAAGCAAACAAATTTACAATTGATAAAGTACGAAAAGGTAAGGTCAGCAAAAGTGCCTTAAAATGCTAAGGGGCTCTGGTACTAGGGATTTGCTGTACAAATTGTTTGCCTGAGGCAAGTGCTGAGCCTTTGTTGTGTTCTTTTCTGTCCAGGTCTCACAGTAGTGACTCGCTCTCCTGACAGTAACAATGTCACCAGCAGTGCTGTTGGAACAGCTTTACCCAAGTTTGCTATTCGTGGGATGCTGAAGACATTTGGTCTTCATGGCGTTGTTCTGGATGTTGATTCAGTGAGTAAAGATATGTTGGGAAGGCACTTGAAAGATCAGCATCACACATCTATGAGCAAATATTATTAGCTATACTGAACTGCTTACAATGCTGATTTGGTGCTCTTTTTTGGAGAACAAATATCATCATTACTGTGTTTGACAGTGTTGTTTTTGGTGTTCCAGGTAAATGAATTGGTACAAGTAGAGACATATCTCAGAAGTGAAGGAGTTCTGGTTAGATACTGGTATCCTATTGACATGTTAGAAAGGCCACCTGCTGGCTATAGGAGGACTGCAACAAATGGATTGGTTACCCTGGATAATACCAATATCCAAATTCACAGGTAAAAAAGAAATAAATTTAGAAAGCATTTGCATTATATGAAATTCTGTAGACTGAGTCAGATAATACAAGTCTCTACTGCAGCCTTGCTTTGAGCAATAGTAAGCTTCTGAATTTTATTGTAGTTCTTGGGTTAAAGCTAACAAAGATTAATTAAAGCTTCATGTTTTAGTATGTAGTGAGTTGGTTTTTGTAAATAAAAGAAATTGATTATAATGGTCTTGATGGAAGCATTTTAATAAAGAGAAATGATCTTTCTGTATAAACGCTAAACCTAAGCAATTTAGCTTTGCAGAAAGCTTATGTAGTGTGTTCAGTTATTGTGGGTTCATTCTTGCATAACTGTAGAAACCTGAATTGCACCATTAAATACAGGACTCTTTTGACCTCTTTAGATTGTGTTTCTCATTTGCAGGACTAAGATTTTAATGCAAAAGTTGCTAGTATTAAATAGAAATTACACAGGAATTTGATAGGAAAAATTACTTCAAACTCAAAGCATATTGTCTGATTTGTTTACAGATGAGATTTTTTTTCTTCCCGGAATAGGTTTTATGAGTATTTTTCTCCCAAAGATTTTAAAGACATGAAACAGTAAAGGACCTTGATTTTTGTCATCAGTGACATGCAGCTGTTTTTACACAAACTGAGCAGTCTCCTGGGGCTTAAATTTGCAGGAAGACTGTAATGGAGTCTGAGAGCAATAGCATAGAAAATGGCATATTTTGTTTAATGCAAAGTGATACTTTGCTACATGAAAGCGTTTTTATGTATTCCTGTCTAACAGGTATTTTTCCTGAAGCCTACACTTCTTGTACCATCAATCAGTTGCTATCTGAAAGCTTAAGAACACTCTACTGACTTTGTGGAGAGTTGACTTATTCAGATGCCTTAATTGGGTACAATAATTAGATGTGCTATATAAGTAAGAAAGATTTGGGTCTACTTCAACCATTTAAGTCAGAATAAATCAAGTATATATATTTGGATACAAAGGCAGTTTGCTGGATACGGCTCATATTTTAAGTGTGTTGAAGCAATCAAATATTTTGATATTTGTGTTTTCTAGAGAACTTCTGCGAAGTGAAGCTGCGCTGGCCAAGCTCTACTGCCGCATGGCTCTTCTCAATATTTTTGCCCCCAAATCTCCACATATGTTTACCCGTCTGTTTCATATTCCCGCTATTCGTGATATCACTCTGGAGCACCTGCAGTTACTGTCCAACCAACTTCTTGCACCACCTCTTCCTGGTAAGCACTGATTTTTGTCACAGCAGTTTTTTGGTACAATAGTCTTCTGGGGCAAAAAAAAAAACACTAAAGTTTGGCACTTATTAATTAGCTGTTAATGATAGCATTTGAATAGATGTCTCAATGGACTCCTGACGTAATTACCTTAGTGATATGGTGTTAAAGTGAAATTCTTGCTCGTGATCTAATTTATAAGTGCTCAAGAAAGTTCAGAGACCCTCCAAAGATTCCGTTCAGTGTGCTCCTCTCCCTTTGTCGTCAGTGGCCTTCTGTTTAGGGAGTAGGGTGGGGTGGGGGTGAGGAAAGTACCCATACGGGATACCTGTAAGGAAGAAACTAAATGCCAGTTGGGTCTCACAGTTCTCAAAATTCAACTATTCTTCATTTTACAAAGTGGTTTGTCCTTTTCCTACTGGAATCACAGATCTCATTAGAAAATATATGTGCTGAATCATGGAAAAGGATCTTGGGCTAATTCAAGTGAGTGTTAATAAAGGCAATTATTGTGACAAAGCTATTCTGCATGCAGAGAGATGTGTGTAACATGGCTGGCACATAAGGAGGAAGTATGAATTGCTAAATAATAGGCTATTAATATTTGGAAGTAAATAATTACCATTGAAAGAGTGCTGTTCCCTCCTCCAATGTCTTTGAAACTTGGCTACTTCTAACAGATGCTGCATTGTAAAAGATCCTCTTGCAAAGAATAGCATTACTTTGCATGGCTTGGAGAATAATTTTACAAGCTTTTCTTTTTTTCTTTTTTTTCCCCCTGGTTTAAAAATAGTTTTAGTGTAAGTCTTGCTAATACATACAGTTTCCAAACTGGGGTTTTCATGAATTGCCCACTACTTTGTGCGCTGCACTTTGACTTTCTTCAGCTTCTCCCAGAACAACAACAGTGGGATGTTGGTTTGAGACCCACTTGGGGCCACCCAACAGCAGTCCTGTCTGTATGTGGGGAAAGCCTGAGGACAGATAAAGCTGCTTTCACCTCATCTAGAATGAGTGGGGAAGAAAGCACTTCTGATCATTTGTCCTTGCTGTACTTACGCAGTTAATGGAAATGTGCCCGCTTTTGTATATGGGACAAAATGAGTCAGCTGTGAACCTGTACAGCTCAGTGTGTGTCTGACAGGCCTCTCTGAGGGCTGGTTTAAGGCAGGTGAAGAATACAGCTGGCATTTAGAGGGCTATCCCATCTGGAACCAACGGCATCAGGGAGTAGGTTTGGTCTTTGAAGGATCCATTCTCCTGCTGACCTTTGGGAGGAGGAGGTTTGAACTTGCTCAGGAGTGAAAGTTAGCAGCTTGTTTAAAAACTTCTTTTCACTGTCTCACAGGCTGCATAAACATTTTGAGGTGATCTCCAAATTTGTCATATTTTACTTGTTATTACAGATGGAACAATCAGTTCAAGTTCTATTCTTTTGGCCCAGTCTCTGCAACACTGCATACATTCCCAGAACTGTGCTGCCACGGACCTCTTCTACCAGGGCAATTCGCAAGCCATCAGAGAGTGGCTTACTGTAGCCATTACCCGGACACTGCATCAAGGAGAGGAGAGCTTGTTAGACCTTACTAAACAGATCTGCTCTTTTTTGCAGGTAAAATATTTAGTAAAGTTTTGTGAGCAGTGTTGTTTTCAAGGCCTGCCTTAGTAGGAACATGTGATTGTAACTTCCATAATACTGTCTGTCGCACCAAATTGTTTCTCTGGCTGGATTATATTGCTGTTCTGATCATACTGGGCACACTGAAAACACAAGCAGTAGCAATACACTGGATCATGTTAAAATGAAGCAGTTTCACCCTATATCGTTATTTGTGGTGCTATATTTTATTTGAAAAAGAGGGGGATGGTTTGCTGCTGCTGCTTGGGGGCTTTCATTGTGAAATGTTACATTACAGACTGCACCTGAACAGTTTCCTGCTGAAGAATTCCCAATCTCAGAATCCAAAGTCAACATGGATGTTAATTTTCCTGGGGCTGCATTTGTAATTGTGTCCTGTAAGGAAAGCCAGTCTGGATTCCGCAAAGAGTAAGTAACCGAGGGGCTGTGAGTGGCCAAGATGAAAGTAATGCTGCCCGTGCTGCTGAGCCTCTGTGAACCCTGAGTACGTAGGTGCTCATTTTGCAGATTTTCTGTTCTCAGAGTCATTTTCTGGGAGGTGGGATAAATACTGCGGTGTTTCTTCTTGACTGAGTTAGGATTTTTAGTAGCTACATTCCAGCTGCATTGTTCTTGGTCTTTTCTTAGCTCTTCCCTGTATAAAGCTCCTTGGGCTCGAGTGCTCGTCTACGGGCTTGGGCATAAAGTGAAGAGGAACGGCCAGTTAAACCTAATCGAAGCAGTGTGTTATCCTCGAGATGCCTCTCCAACCAACACAGGCCTAACGCCTCCCCCAACAACCAATCAGTACCCTTCAGTGATCACCCCTACGGACAAGGTTCACATCAAACTAGGTAAAAATAAATATATTTTTAAAAATTTTAAACTGTATTCTTAAAATTGAGGCAAACATAATCATTACCTCTGTAGGAGCTTCCTATATTGCCACTACTTAGTAAGGAAGGTTCTCATTTAGCATAAATTTAGCTTCAAAAAATAATCTTAACAGATATGGTATTACTTTTACTTTTGCAATGTCTGCAGTCATGGTGTTTTCACTGACCTTTTTGCTTAGGAGTATCTCCTCCTCCTGGAGCTGTGCTTGTCCTGCATTCTCTTCCCCTTGAGTTCCCCCTGGCAATGGCATTCACAGAACAGCTGTTAACTTGGAAATTGGAAGATGGAGATGGGAAATCAGAAGATGAACTGGATACTATTCCTGCTTCGGTTCTCTTACAAGTAGTGGAATTTTTAGGTGAGAAGGTGGTATTTACTTAGCAACGCACACGAATAATGTGCTGATTCAGCTGGAGACTTTAGGGGAAGAAAAGAAAAATGACAGTAGTGTTTCTGATGTCTTCCGTTATATTGAATTTTTATGTTTCTGTGTACTTCTTGAATTAGCCATTCAGGTTTTCTTACAACTGATGCACATCCATCGGGGTGACCTTTTCTCATTATGTGAGTTGTAGCAGTAACATTAAAGCTACTCCCATTGAAACAGTGCTGACTCCAGTGCCTTACCTTCTACACACAGGGAACTTTCTCTGGACAACTGACATGGCAGCATGCGTGAAGGAATTGATATTTCATCTCTTGGCTGAGTTGCTTCGCAAAATTCACAATCTGGAGCAGAAAAAAAATCCAGCAGGATTGTCGTCTTCTATCGCCCTTCAGCTAAATCCCTGCCTAGCAATGCTCATGGCCCTGCAGTCAGAACTTCACAAGTTGTATGATGAAGAAACACAAAATTGGGTGTCTGGAAATGCGTGTGGTGGTTCTGGTGTTGGAGCAGCTGACCAAGGAAGATTTTCTACCTACTTTCATGCTCTGATGGAAGTCTGCCTTGCTGTAGCAGAAGTAACCTTACCTATCAATATGAGTGTAACAGCTAACGTGATGTCTTCAACAAGTGCACCAAATCTTAGCGACTCTTCTTCCTCATCATCGTCTTCTCCAGGACAGACGCCACAGAGTCCAAGCCTGCTGTCAAAGAGGAAAAAAGTCAAAATGAAGCGGGAAAAGACATCATCTTCAGGCAAACGGTCTTCATCCAGAGCGGCTGAAACAGACGCTGCAATCCTCAGTATAGGAGGAAGCAAGCCTGAGGATATGTTATGGTTTCATAGAGCACTGACTCTGCTTATAATTCTCAGACACCTAACTAAAAAGGATCCACAAGGGCTGGGTGTGACAAACGATGCTGTGGCAGATGCATGTCAAGCACTAGTAGGTCCGACAGCTCATAGCCGCTTGCTTGTCATTTCTGGAATACCAACTCACTTGGAGGAGAGTACCGTCAGAAATGCAATCAGAAAGGCGTGTAACGCACATGGTGGAGTCTTCAAGGATGAAATCTACATCCCTTTGCAAGAAGAGGATCCCAAAAAAATCAAGGACAAAGCAGAAGGAGGAGAATGCAGAACTGAACTGGAAAAGCCAACCGTCTCCAGCAGTGCAGACAGTTTGGATATCAGCAGCTCTAGCAGTGTCACGCCTGCTATGAGTGTTAGTGCTTCAGCGTCTACAAGCCAGGCTTCCCTCTGCAGCTCGCAGGGCATTTCTCGGACCGTTAGTGACATCTCAGTTGACCAGTTTCAAGCAGGACTGGAGCTGGCCATCCCACCAGGACTGCTAGAACCACATGTTGTTTCCAGCCAGGAGAGTTTGGATCTTTCACACTGCAGTACTGGAAGCCTTGGCAGCCTTGGCAGTCTCGGGGAGCCGCTTGACAACGTGGAAACAGCATCTGTGTCTGATGTCGGATCGATGTACACAGTCACATCCCTGGACAACCAGCCGCTTCTGTCACGGCCAATCAAAGGGTTTGCAGTAGTGGAGGTAATAGCCTTCAATCAGGAGGGGTGCTTCTTTGGTCATGGTTTTCTTGTTTGTCTTTAGCAAAAAGTAGTAATGTCAGTTTATGTATAGCACCATGATCTGACTATTAAGAAAAGGGTGTTGTATGTTTCCTTTTGTGAAAATTCTTTTGCTTAACTGAGGCCGTGACTTGAACGATGGAGAGTGGAAGGTACCGTTAGTACGGTGTAGCTCAGTACAGGTGCAGAACACAGGTATGTCAGTGTGCATGCGAGACTAAGGAGACTAGGAGTTCTCAGCTTGGACAGGAGGACCGAGGAACACAGTTTTCTTCTCCACTGGCTTTCTGTGTACCATTCACAGACTTAGTCGCTATCCATCAGAAGATGGGGCGTGGGGTTTAGCAAGTAGCAAGTTTAAAACAGAAGGAAGTACTCTTGCATGTTCCAAGTTGTAGAGTTCGTTGCCACAAGGTGTTGTGGAGGCCAAGAGCAGAAATGAACTGATAAGGGATAAAATTCATGGAGGACGTGCAGATCAGTAGCTATAAAGCACAGCAGTCTGCAGCCTTCAACTTAGGAAGTGTTTTAACCACTGGTTTCTGGAGGCTGAGAGAATATGTAAAGGCAGAGATCTATTCAGTTCCTCTTTCATATAAATTTCTTGAAAGATTTGCTACTGGCCACTGCTGGAGATTAATTTTGAGATAGGTTTGACCCACAAGGCAATTCTTTAATGACTACGTTTTCACAGATTTTAAACCATCTACAGATTCCTCTACAGATTTAATGTAGAAGAGGTGATAAATTTTGTTGATGTGTGATTCAAAATTAATTTTTAAAAACATTGTAGGTGGTTGTCATTGATGTCAGGTCACTCCAGGTTTTCAGCTATGCGCAAGAACTCTTCTCTTCCACTAACAGCATGCTGCAGATTTATCAGCACCTTACCAAAGCACTGCCATTTCTGATGGCTGGTGAATTGAGAGAGACATTTTTGCATAGTCTGGGATTATATCAGTTTCCATTCTAGAAGAAAATCAGCTTATTCAAAGAGAGAACCTTCAATTGCTATTTTTAAGTTTTTAATTGACGAAAAGACACCAGATTTGAAAGAAACCATAAAGTGCATATGGAAAGTTGTCGGCATATTCGCATTGAAACCTACTCCAAGTCTGTAGCTGCACTGACAATGATGTGTGGTGGTTATTCTCAGAATCAAAGGAATTATTGCTCCTGCTCCCAATTCTGTGTAGCTGAGAATTCAAGGTCTGTGCTAATGTAAATATTTTTTCCAAATGGAGAATCAAAGCAAAGACAGCAGAGTTGGAAATAACAACAGGTTACCTCTGTGAAACTTTCAGCTCCTTATCTGATATCTCTAAGGGCTGTCTCCAGACTAAGAACCAAGCAACAGCTGTTTCAGCTGAGCATGATTAATCACAGCATAATGGTTTGAGTGGCCAGGTGTTCTTAGAAGGGATGTCTTCTAGGTAGAACCTGAATTCTCTTATCAAGTGATTAATGTAGAAGAATAGTAAAAGAAATTCAGTAGTGGTTATTTACATGGGGAGGGGAGAAAGCTTAAGATCCAAATTAATATAAATGAAAGTTAACTTGTTCTGTCAGAATTCCTATTAATTAATTTTGATTATTTTTTACAGATAAGGTCAAGAGCTAAAATAGAGAAAATCCGGGCCAGTCTGTTTAACAGTAGTGACCTCATTGGTTTGTCAAGTCTGGATGGTGAAGATGAACTGATGGAAATGTCAACTGAAGAGATTTTAACGGTTTCTACAGTAAATCAGAGTTTATTTGACACACAGGGGAGCCCAGCACTAGAAGACTATTTCAATGATAAGTCAATAAAAGGTATGTGCTTTTCATACAGGCAAATATCTCACGCTATGATATACAAGTGTCAGATTATCTGATCGCTCATAATAATTACAGTATTGGGCCAAAAGAGAAGGCATTCAATTCTCTATTATAAATGGGGTATTAAAGTGCAGAGAGGTCAGATCTGCTAGTAGAATTTTTCTAAGTGATTTTTTTCTCAGAGCAGGTGGTGTGTAATGTAATATTCTAGCTGAATGTAAAATGTTTTCTCGTGTTCCAAATCCTAAAGAGTTGCTATGGTATTTTGTACTCTATTGCATTTTTGTATTAGGTGAAAAACTGGTCCCAGGTGCTCGGGAAGTCCTCACAGAAATATTTAAAAGCTGCATCCATTCTGAGCAAATGCTGAGCCTAACTCCAACAAAACCAATTAAGGTTGCTGATATCTATCTTAGTAAAGAGCAGATAAATTCTCAAACTCCTGGAAACCTTCTTCATGTGTTCTTCACAAACGTCCGCCCTCCAAAGAAGGTGCTGGAGGACCAGCTTACTCAGGTAGTGCTTTGAAAACTGTTTTCAGCATCTTTTTGTGTAACTCCAAAGTGTCAGTTAATTATTCATTTTTCTGTGTTGGAAGATCTTAAGGAAATATGGTGTGCCCAAGCCGAAATTTGACAAGAGCAAGTACAACAAGGCAGGCAAAGAGCAGCATCCAGTGAAAGTTGTGAGCACCAAGCGCCCAGTTACCAAACCACCTACAAAAGAGAAGTCTGTGCTCAATAGTGTCAGGTTAGTGTCTTCTGCCTACTGGCAGTTTTTGATTTCTCTTCAGGATCTAGGCTTTTTGCCCTCCCTCTGTATTTCCGTGTACTGATTGTACGAGGAAAATGTGTCTTTGAGAGCGAAAAAGACATTTGAGTAATGTTTGGGGTTTTTTGAACAGGCGTAGGGAAACTTTAATTCTAATATTAATTTTGCCCCTTAGCCGAACGGCTTTAAGTGAGAAGAAACCTACTGTAAAGCCAAAATCTCCTGAGAAGAGCAAACCTGAAGAGAAGGACCCTGAAAAGTCTCCCACAAAGAAACAGGAAGGTAGTAGCCTTATAAAACTTTTCTACAGTGTTACATCTTAAAAAGAAAATACATTTTGGATTGGCATGCTTAAACAAAGTAATGATTTGGTTTGTCTTTGCTTCTAATTGTTTTGGATTGGGATAATTTAGTTGTGTGTTTTTTCTTGGGTTAGATTCCAGACTTTCTTAGGTTAGATTCCAGGCTAGATTGGACTTGTGAGTAGCACAGCGTTTAGAACTACTTGAGAAGTGAGGCATGGTGAGCTGGGTAAAACCAGGAGGAAGTCGTCTTGTACACCAATCATTTTCCTGTGTGGTGTGTAGACTCTATAGGAAGTCATTAACTCTCTGATGGTTGTATCTCTGCATTCAGTTCCTGAGGAGAAGTATTTGACGCTGGATGGATTTCACAGATTTGTCGTTGACCGATCTAAACAGGATATCCGTAGTGTGTGGAGAGCTATTCTGTCCTGTGGATATGATCTACACTTTGAACGGTAAGTTTTGGAAACTATTATGGAAAGGCGATACTGATCAATTGTGCTTGCTTTAAACAAATTGATCCCAAGTGTTCCTATTCCACGTAGCTTTAACCAGTGTGTTAGTAACAAGCAAACTTCTATGCATGGCTGCAAGACGTGTAGAGAAAATTGTTGGTGACATTCTTAAAACATCCGTTCAAAGAGTCACTGTGATGTAAAAGTGCAGGTTCCTGACTTGTACACACTAAAGCTAACAAAAAATCATATGCCACACTGTCCTTATTACTTCCACATTGCATAATAAATGGGCCTAATGAGAATTGTAAATTGATCTGGCAGCAGTCTCTGGTCTCCTTCTGCAATGACTTTCTGTTCTGTTGTTGGGTATTTATTTAAACTGGCAGCGTTCTTACTGGATCAGTAATAATGTCAGAGAGGGAACTGTTACTTCCTTGTTAATATTGTACAGGAAGAAAGTCCCTTAAATGAATCTTCCTTATCTTCCTGTGTCAGTCCACAAGCTAACTGCATCCATTCCCTTTCCCTATATCTCCTTCTAAACCTGAAGTGGTTAGTGCAGCAGGTAAGTTTAATATGCTTTTCTTTTTTTCTTATTTAATAGTAGTGAGACGAAGCAGGTGATAAATCAGTTCTTGTTCTCACACTGTAATTCTTGTAATGAAACAGCTCCCCTTAAGAAAAGGAAGAAAGAAGTTGAGCACCCTACCCGGTATTGTGCTCAACATGCTCTCAGTAAGCAGTATTGCCTTTGCATTTCAACAGGCGTAATGCCTCTTACGTTTCAGGTGCGCCTGCATTGATGCGAGACATGCTCAGAAAGCGTCCCGGAAATGGACTCTGGAGATGGACGTGGCCCTGGTTCAGTACATTAACAGGCTTTGTCGCCACCTTGCGATTACACCAGCACGGCTCCATCCCCATGAAGTCTATTTGGATCCAGCTGATGCAGCAGATCCCAGAATTTCCTGTCTGTTAAGTATGTACAGACTATAGCGTTTAGAATTGCTTTGTAGTGTTCTTGCTTTGTGTTCTTACTCCTATGCTGTTTATGGGTTTGTCAGGAAAGGCACCTGCTGGAACTGCTGAATCTTTTGAAGAGAGGCTCCCAGGGATATCCAGGCTCCCTGGTTTCACACGAGAGATTAGTTTTCTCAGGTCTGTTTACTGAGCAGAGAGATATTCCAGGCTTGAAGTGACTGAACACAGGGTTACAACTGACCTTTTGCTTTGGTGCTTATGATAGGGTGCTTTTGCTTTGGTGCTTTTGTCCCAGACAGGTGGGACATTCCTTTGGAGATGCAGACTATGAGCTATGGGGAACACTGAGTCCAGATCCCTAGAAATGCACTGCAACTGTTCTGTGCTCTCCAAGCATACCTTCCAGGCTATTACAGGAAGATATCTGAGTTTAGTTTGAAAGAGGAAAAAAAGGTCGGATTTCAATTCTGGACCTAGGGAGACTTTAGTCACCTAAATCTGTTTGAAGCACGAAGTTACTTTTAAGAGCTTTTCCACATGAATGCAGATTTAATGATGATGAGAGACAGTGGACTCAGATACCCAGGAGTTTAACATCCAGGAAGGGAAGTCATGGTTCACTGCTGCTCTTGTGTTGTCAGCCCTCTTGTTGATGTGCAGGCGTCAGGAGGGGCTGCTTTCGAAGGAAGCTCCTGTGGCTCCTGGACTGAATCCACTGGGAGGATGGGCGTTACAACAGGTAGGGGATATCTTTATTTCTGACTGAATTTTTCCCACTTCAGATGTTCCTGTTGAAAGTCTACGCCTACGGTTTGCACTGCTGCAGTCTCTCAATACAACGTTAGAGACGTTCTTCTTACCGCTGGTGGAGCTTCGGCAGACTGAGATGTACAGTAACAGTATCGCTGCGTTGCTGCAAGAGGCCAAAGGTCAGTTTCTCAGGAAGAATGGCAGTTGCCTGAAAGGCTGTGCTATGCACGGTGTTGAACTACTTAATATATTTTGCAAAAAACTTCAATGCATGTAAATGTGTGACAGAAATGACAGTATGGAGGGGAGAGGGAATGCAGGATGGTGATTTCAGTGCACTAACGCTGGCTTATTGGTCGCATTCTTAGACTGATAAGCTGTCACATGTTCAAAATAGCATTAACCCAAGGGTACTTCTCAGTTTTTTATTGGTTTTGTTTTTTTAAAGGTGGGAGGTGGTGTAGGGGGGATGATTCTTGCAAGAACTTGCTGTAGTTGTTTTAATCTGAAAAAGGAGAAGATACAGAATTCACCAAAGGTGTTAGCTGGGCCAAAACAAAAGCCTTTGCACAAAAAAAAAAAAAAAAAAAAAAAAAAGCTTGAACCTAGTATGGAGAAGTGAGGAGTGTTCATCAGAGTTCTTTCCCCCATAAATCTGGGCTCTCCATAAAGACAATGTGACAGCACTACTTTTTATCTTGTTTCATTTCCTCCAGCATTACTGTCAAAACATCGCTGATTTCTGAAAGCTATTTGGCAGTGTTTCTGATTAACAGAATTTCTGGTGGAGTTGCTAGGATCTATTTATATAACAGTAGAATTGTGTTCATCAGTGTCCTAATCCAGTGCACTTCTTCTAGTAAGCATCAGTAGCAAATACTTCCAAATAAATTTGAAAATGTGTATTAGCCATTTCTTAGCTACCTAATGAAGATCATTGGCTACTGAAGATTTTCAGAAAACAAGATTGTAGAAGGATAGATTAAAATTGAGTTAATTGGAATATGCATTTCTTTATTTAGGTTTAATCTTTTATGACACAAAAGTAACTGTAATGAACAGAGTGCTGAATGCCACTGTCCAAAGAACTGCAGATCATGCGGCCCCAGAAATCACCCTGGATCCCCTGGAAATAGTTGGAGGTATGAGAAACATTTATCCTCCTCAAAAGTCATTTTAATCCATTGTAGCATGTCAAATCTGTCTTAACAAAGCTCAGATACGTTGTTAATGCAAAATACCCTGAGTGTGAGGATTTTATCTTTCTTTTATTTGTTTTCAATAGGGGAGATCCGTTCTTCAGAAAATTCCTATTTCTGTCAGGCAGCAAGACAGCTCGCCTGCGTGCCATCCTCACAGCTCTGTGTTAAACTCGCCAGTGGTGGAGACCCTACGTATGCTTTCAACATTCGGTTCACAGGGGAGGAGGTTCATGGTACAAGTAAGTCAGGATTAAAGAGTTACCGGCGTGGGTGACACTGGGAACAGTTGTGAGAACTTACTCCAAGTGGAATCCCAGTTTCTACCAGAATGTGACTCCTTAACTTTAAGGAGCAGCATTACCTTTATGGTGTTTTTAGTCCTGCAGATGGAAAAAAATGGGAAAAAAAAATCTTCCAGTAATTAAGCAAGCCGGTTTATTTTCATCTTTTATTTAATAAAACAGGGAATTGTGTGAGCATGCAACTCCGCGAACTTTTTGTACCTATTACTGAGCAAAGGGCCACCTGATGCCTTCTCTCAAGGGGAATTTTCTTTTGAAGGTCCATGGTTGTTACTGACAATATCTCTGAAGAGAGAAATGCTGCTCCCACAGCTTAGTATTTATAATGACTTCTAATACATTGCCTCACTGCTTTTAGCTGGGGAAACACACTGTCTGCAGGACCCTGTTGTTATGAAGATAGCACCCGTCATCTTCTAATCGAGTTATGAATTCCATTTGCAGGCCAACTGGTGTAACAAGTGTTCGTGCTAGTCTTACACATAGAGTGCTGGAAGACAAAGCAGCATTTAGGGATTCAGCAGGAGGCAATTCAATGAATATCTTTGCATGTAATTAAACTATTAAAATGTGAACTTGGGCATGGATAATAGGCTGGCAGGGCAGGCATCTACGCCACCATTGTTTAAGCCACGTGTCTGTGCAGTCAGAGGTTAAGCGTGTAATCTAAGGCTTGAAACATGATTTCAAGGAGAACAGCAAATCCTGAATTAAATGGCAAAGGTAACAAGGCTAAGAGAGCACTTCGTTATTTTGCCTCTCTCTTGCAGGTGGATCTTTCCGTCACTTCCTTTGGCAAGTTTGTAAAGAGTTGCAGAGCTCCTCGCTCTCCCTTCTCCTGCTGTGCCCAAGCTCTGCAGTCAATAAGAATAAGGTGTGGTGTCCAGTGCAAGACATGAAGTTGCCTTACCTTCCATGAATGCATGTGTTCAAGGCCAGGTTGAATGGGGCCTTGGCCAACGTGATCTAGTCGGTGGCATCCCTGTCCATGGCAGGGGGGTGGAGTTAGGTGATCTTTAAGGTCCCTTCCAATTGAGCAAATCCTCTCTTAGACAATTCAGTGGTATTCATCTTGTTCAAATCAGTATTTTCACAGTCACATTAATTTGTGGACCTGCAGGGTAACATCAATTGTTAAATGTTGGTTTGTATACTCACTTTTTATTTTTTTTTCCCTAAAGGGGAAATACATTTTGACGCCAAGCCCTATAACCTATGCAGAGGAGCAGCTATTTCACTTCTTTGGGCAGCTTTTGGGTATTGCAATACGAGCAGATGTTCCCCTGCCACTTGACCTCCTGCCCTCATTCTGGAAGACCCTGGTAGGAGAGCCACTGGATCCCGATGTTGATCTCCAGGAAGCTGACATCCTCACCTACAACTATGTAAAAAAATTTGAAAATGTAAGCAATTTTTTTCTCTTCTTCAGATCTTCGCCCATAAGCACTGTGTTCTAACAACAGCTACGTTTACTGACTGGTAATGGTCAACTTCGTTGCTAGTAGTCACTTGAGCAGGGTCACAAGGTGTTTATTTTGTGTGTGCAGGATTTTACATCCTGATGAGAGGTTTTTCCAAGCCAATCTCGTGCGCTGCCAGGTGCAGTGGGATGAAGGCTTCTGAAATGTTTGCTGAAACTCTACACCACTAAACCAGACAGTAACTAACCAAAGCAGTTACTGCCTGTTGGTGTCCGTGATGTCTCCAGGTGATATAATCAATGCACTTCGTACACCGTGGTGATGCCTTACCTGACTCACAGGGATGAGATGCTGTGACATGTTGGTCATCAGGTACTGTTCCTGTGTTTTGTGGTAGATAAATGATGAGACTGAACTGGAAGCTCTGTGTGCAGAAATTGCTTCGCAGCATCTAGCGACAGAGAGCCCTGACTGCCCTAATAAGCCATGCTGCAAATTCACCTACCTGACCATGACAGGGGAAGAAGTGGAGCTTTGTCCCAGAGGCAGGCACGTTCCAGTGGGGTGAGTAACAGCTTCCTTGGCAGGATGTTGCAGTGGGTTACGTGCAAGAAAAGCATCTCTGGAATAATTTTCCAAGAGCCAAGCTCTCCCAAGAAGCTTTTGTAACCAGCTGAAGGCTAGAACAAGCTGGGAACACTTCACATTTGTTGGCAGGAACTTGGGATCTCTGGCACTACTTGTTTTTTGTTCTGTAAGAAATAGATGGTTGAGGAGCAGTGCTTATCGACTGCCTGCTGGCTTAAGTAAACTCCCACAGTTACAAGGCTTGTGAGAAATGGGTGACGTGAGTGTAAGAAAGGAGGAGAAAGCTGAAGTGGACTTGAGTTGGGAGGCATCAGAATGTAAATAACTAAATGCTCAGAGTCAATTATTCAAAAACAACCTCCCCATAAAACCCTCCTGTAAGTAATGGTTCGGGGGTAGCGCAGGTGGGTTCCTAAGCACTCTCCTTTCTTGTCTTGAATCTCTGCCCTAGCAGATGGGAGAACAAAGATGTTTATGCAACTGCAATCAGGAGCTTGAGGATGCGTGAGCTGCAGACTCCGGAGTGCATGACTGCAGTGCGTGCTGGGCTTGGGTCAATCATTCCCCTGCAGCTTCTGACTACGCTGACCCCTCTTGAGATGGAGCTGAGGACGTGTGGGCTTCCATACATCAACCTGGAGTTTCTCAAGGTATGAAGAACTGCAGCTTCTTTGGCAAAACCTGTCAGACTGACAAGCAGAGGAGGATCTTTCCCCGTGGAAGGTGTCAGAGGAGAACCTTCTGCTTGTGTTATACTGTGACGGTCTGTATGGCACACCGCCCTGTACTTGGACACCCCTCTGTCCCCAAAGAAGTTTTTAAGATTTCACGGGTTTCAGAGAATAACAGTGGTGGGGCTGTTATTATAAAAGTAAATGAGTTTACTTTTTTTCTTTATGTATCAAATCTTAATTTCATCTCTGTTTTATTGAGTTTTACTCAACATTTGTCATTGAACTTAAGGGCTGAAAGAGCTGCTGCCCCTATTTCAAATAGCAATTAACCTCTGAAAATCTAAAATTGATGTTCAACAATTTCTGGTTGTAAATACTTTTATTTCAATACCATAAGAAATATGCCATTAAAAAAGTTTTTTATGCATAGAATATTCTCAACAAAGAGTATTAGTCTTGTTTTATTTTCCTTAAGCAGCAGCAATGATGAACTGCACCAGCCCTGCATATTAAACAAAAAAGCAATGTATTCTACTAGCACTGCAGGGGAGACAGACTAGGATGAGCCTGTAACAAAAGCTGATGGGCTGAAAAGATACAGAACTGTGTATATTAATGGTCTACCGTGGTTGGATTTCTTCATGATTTTGATAAGGCAGAAGACTCTGGGGAGGGAGGTGCAGTTACCATCGCCTTTTATCCTCTTAGTCTAAGTGAGGAAGATCTGCCAAGGGAGGAGCAAGCAGCAGTGGACATTTTGCTCTTTTCTCTGTTAGGCGCACACCATGTACCAGGTGGGACTGATGGAAACTGATCAGCACATCGAGTTTTTCTGGAGTGCGTTGGAGATGTTCACCCAGGAGGAGCTCTGCAAGTTCATAAAGTTTGCCTGTAACCAGGAACGAATCCCTTTCACGTGTCCCTGCAAGGATGGAGGTCCCGACACTGCCCACGTCCCGCCTTACCCCATGAAAATTGCACCCCCTGATGGAGCTGCAGGTGTGTTTGCTGTCTCTGAAGGCACAGAAAATCAGCTCTGCTCACATAATGGTCCTAGTCTTCAGTTCCCCCTTTTTAATTTAAACATGGATTTAATGTACAAAAAAAAAATGAAAAAAGAGGCAGGTAGTTATGGCTGCAAATAAGAAAAGAAAACCTGTTTTTAAACCATGTAATTCTGTAAAAAAATAAATAATTTTAACAACTAAACACATTGCCTTCTGGAGACAGTAAGATTTTCTATATTTGTCTTGCACGCTTTTTAAAATGATGGAACTAAAGGAAATTGGCCTTAGAACTGGGCAAAAGGGACAGCACTGTTTAGGGTTCAGAGAATTACAGAGAACTTTATTCTTTTGATATTTGTTCCTAACAAGCATTGGGGTGGGGAAGGATGCTTTTGCAGAATAAGGTGAGAAGCAGAGGATGTATTCAACCAGCTGCTGCTCCTTCCCCTGCAGGTTCTCCAGACTCGCGGTACATCCGTGTCGAAACGTGCATGTTTATGATCAAACTTCCTCAGTACTCCTCGCTGGACATAATGCTGGAGAAGCTCCGATACGCCATCCACTACCGGGAGGACCCACTCAGCGGCTGAGAGAAGAAGGGAACGCCTAGAGGTGACTCTGGATTGTTTCATAACTGCTAATGTCGGAACCCTTCAATTCACTTAAAAATACCTCCTGTAACACTGTGTGACAAGCTGGAGGTTAATTTATTTTCTGAACTTTTGTTCCCGTTACGATAATTACTGGAAGACTTACATTTTGTATTTGTAGATTTTGTGGTGGACTGGTTATTTTGCTGCCTTGTTTGTGGAATATTTGTAGGATAGTTTAGTAAAGACCAGTTTGTGTATAATTTAATTTTGAAAAACCTTTAAACATGTACATTTCTAATTTTGTAATTTAGGATGGTATTACCCATGCCAACACAACAAAAGTGAGGATGGTCTGAGTTTGGGAGAGCTCAGGGGTAAAGGCTCATGGATCGCTCTCCCTCAAAACATTTCTGAGTACAAAGGGGAAGGAACCAGACGTGGGGAGGGAATCACCGCTGGGTGCCTGCGGAGCTGAGCACAGTACCTTTTCTTCCTGCAGTCAAGAGAACGTGCAGGGCTTCCAGCACTTGCTTGAGTTTTAGAGCAGGAAAGGCTGCCAAACTGCATGTTTATGTTTCCACCATTTTCTTGTAACTTTTTAATTATAAGCAAGCACACGGGTAGCTGCCACAATTAACGTGGGCTTTCAGCTGGACACTTTTGATTAGGAAAGTTTATAACCGAGAGAACAGTGAAAAGGGCCATAATTCAGTGGGGTTCTTGCCCTAGGCGTTCTTAAATGTCTGCTTTGCTTAGTACTAAAATAATTTATTGTAATTAAAATATTAGCAGAAACAAAATGGCTTCTCTCTGTATGGTGTAAGATACCACAGTTCAAGCTTATGATCTGTGACTTTACCCCGTTTCCGAACGAGCTTTCAGAATAATCACAGCTGTAGAATCACAGGGCTGCCCAGGTTGGAAGGGACCTGGAAAGATCTCCAGGTCCTGGGCAAAGGGAGCCTGGATGAGCTCATCCAACACCCAGTCCAGTCGCATCTTGAAAACCTCCGGTGATGGGGATTCTACCACCGTCCCTGGGGAGGCTGTTCCAGGGATTGATTGTTCTCACTCTAAAATCCTTCTTTTTTTTATACCAAGATGAAACCTTTCCCAGTGCAGCTTGTACCTGTTGCCCTGTCTCTTTTCCATGTGGCTCCCTGGGAGGAGAGAGCCTCCTGTTCTCTTTGTGGCCACCCTTTAAGTACTGGAATACGGTGCTGAGGTCCCATCGGAGTCTTCTTCAGGGTGAACAGACTTAACACCTTCAGGCTTTCCTCACAGGGCAGGTTCTCCAGCACTTTGATCATTGTGGCCCTCCTTTGGACCCACTCCATTCTGTCCTCATCTTTGTGGATTGTGAGGACCAGAACTGGACACCGTGCTGCAGGGGTGGCCTGACAAGTGCTGAGTAAAACACCTGTAACTCGTATTTGTACTCAAAAATGATTGGTCTTTGATCTAAGAGTAAATTATCCTAGAAAAGTGACACCTAAAAGGAGAGTGAGGTGAGGGGGAAGGCACAAGGTTACTCGTTTGAAGATAAAGCTTCTATTTCGTACGGAAAGATAATGGAAGACTGTGGGGAGAGAGCAGTTCTCCAAGTCTAACTTTCTTGTTTCAAAGTATGTTCTGCGGTGGTTTCAAAACAGCACATCAACGTGTGCATCTTCCTTCGCTCCTGTAGACGCGTCGCATGGTAGTGGGTGCATTTAAAAGTAAGGCGTTGCTGTGTAATCTCGTAGAGCCAGACACGAGTGAGAATTGCCTGCGTGCTAAAGAACTGAAGAAAACATACTGAAACTACTGCTGTGCTCCTCAGCTCGGTACTATATGTAAGTTAAGTGCCAGTACTGAGCCACGAGTTATTTATTTTTCTCCTGATGTGTTTGGTGCACATCAGCCACACGAGAGGTTTATGAAGGTGTGCGTGTAACTGTACTTTAAGGTTGGTATTTTATGTCTCTTTAGAAGACAGCATACACTAATTTGGCTTGTCAGAGGTCATGGGAACTGAAAAACCTGTATTTATTGTATATTATTGTGAATATTGGGAATTATGAGCGTGTGGTACTTGGAAGATAAAATGTGAGTATGAAAGAGAAAAGCCTAAACAAGTGTGTATATTCTTGTTCTTCTGTGAGTGAATGGGAAGAAGTGTGTGCAACAGTTGTAGAAATAGTTGTTGGCATACAGAGTCTCTAAATCCTGTGGTTAGGAAAGCTGTTACCCTTCTATTGCGTATGTCCCTTCCTTTCACAGGAACAGATACATGTAGGAAGAATATTTACTCCTGAATCTTGTCCATTTCCTGGTAGAAGCATATATGTAGCTGAGAAATCATTCAGAGTAAGTGCAAACACAGGTAACGTTTACAATGACAAAGGGGAAAACTGAGCAGAAGGGCGGGCTTGGGGCCATTTTATTCCCATCTGGGATGTGCAGTCTCAAACAGGTGCTGCAAGGAAAAGTGAAGAGCATCAACTGCATTTCGTGGCAGAACTGGTGCTGCTGACAATGAGGTGGTTGGGGTTTCTTTCTGGTGATGGAATTGCAATTGCTGTGTTGGCTTTCAATTAACTCTCTTTTCAAGCCCTTAATCCTTTGGGGGGACTTGCAGTGCAGTCAAATACCTCACGCGCAGGGGTTTGAGAACTCAGTATGCCAATGGTTCCAAGGCTATGATTACAGCTGTAAGGTAACTGCTGCTTATGTCTGGCTTCTCCTTCCAGAGGGCGCATTTGAGAGAAACATATTTGCATCTTGGCCCTCGAAAGTGTGCTGTAAAATTACTTGATACGTATTTATTACAGTTAATTATTTATGATTACAAATAACAAACTTAGTCAATGCTGTTTACACCTTGCTGTGTAAATTAAGCTCCTTGTACAGGAAAATTGTCACACTAATAAATAACCTTCATTGACCTTTTTTTTTGTCCTGAAGAATACTATGATCCTGGTAAGAGGATAAGTTGTAGTGTTTGATTGGTTTTGTTTGTTTTTTTAAGTTACTAGGAAGGATGTGCTGCAGTGGTTTGGACTGCAGCACAAATGGCCTTTCAATTAAAAGCTTTTCTAATCATCATTACTTGTGCTTAAAATGAACTTGACAGTGTCTGTAATAGGCTTGTTTGTCAAAACAAAGATTGGTTTGTGACTTTTTATATATACTCAGAATGTAAAATTATACACAACAATGGAAAAACTGAAGCTGGGTATTAGTTCTAGCTTGGTGTGTGTCCATCTCGGTACCGTACACAGCATTAACCTGTTAAGTGCTCTTGGCCATACAGTGTACACTGCATAAAGGAGATTCTTAACATCCCTTTAGATGTATTGTGTCCTTATTTGGGGCTGGAAATAATAATTAAAAAAATCCTCCAATGATGAAGCTGTATCGATGCAGAAGATTAGAACTACTAGAACTGAAGTTGCAGCCTACCTGCTTTTATGGGTTAATAGACTGTAATTTATATTTACTTGCAAGAGAATGTAAATATTTTGTACAAAAGGAAAAGCAAGTAAAATGATTGCTAAGACTTCTCTTAATGGAGAAAGTGCACTATTTCTTAGGCATGAGAAATAATGCAAACTAAGCCATGGCATCAGCTGAGTAGTTTTTCATACTAACCAAGCCATCCTGCTACCTTCTCATAAAATAGCAGAGCCAGCGTAGGTTCCTTTATCTTGCCAGTTTTCCCCAGAAATGCCATGCAAGGTTGGTTACCACTGTTTTTTAATACCTTTATTCTGCCTTTCTTGTATAAATAAACACTTACATTTTGGTGGAAGCATCCGTAAGATGTCTTTATTTTAGAAGCAGGCTCACCTCAGCGATCGTTAGCCTTGTTCCATGCTGCAGCTTGTGTGACACCGCTGGCAGCAGAGCTCTGGCCCTCAGCGTGCAGTGAGGCCTCTAATGCCAGCCTTGCCCTAGAAGAGTGTCTGGCTAATTAGCCCTGCTAATACCCATCTGCTGTCCCCAGTTTAATAGCCTGAGGCTGATGCCCACAGTCATTATCTACGCCCTGCCTGCTCCAGCCTGTGCACTACTCCTTCCCTTACGCTGTGCCAAAGCACAGGGGATGCTAACAGCTCTCATAAAGCACGTTGACAAAGACCTAGTGCAGGTAATAACGGAACACAAATTAGCGAAGCCTGCGCACCGTGATTCTGAATAGGCTATCATTAAGCCTGCAGCGATAAAACTTACCATCACAGAGCATTTGCACACCCTTCTGCCGTGTAACAAGCACTTTATGCAACAGATTTTACTGCACAACAGTTCAGGATATCATTAGATAAATTTATTACAAGGAGTTTAAAAAGCACTGACAAATACAGCATTAAAAAGCATTTCACTGCGCCAGCCCGGGATCAGAGCTCACCCACCACAGAACTCGGGGTTCCCCCAGCACGTCCCAGGCCCTCCGGTAACAAACCGGGACATGCAGCTGAGGGCGCAGCCCCCACCACAGCACAAGGCCCCAGCACGAAGCTGCTGTGCGCCATCCCCCCGCGCCTTTCGGACAAGGGCCTCTCAGCCCTAAGCCCCCCTCGTCCCCTACCGCATCCTGGCTGGGAGCTCGCTGTGCGTGGTCTTCGTGGAGCGCTGCTGTCTGCGGAATAACTAGCACACGAGCAGCAGGAAACATGCTTACAGAAAGGGCGAAGAAATTCTCCTTCAGACGGTGTTGCGGAAAAGCCATATGGAAACACGGACGATGGGGTTCCCTAGGCAGAAGCCCGTAGCAAACACGCAGCTTGGGCTGTTGCTTAGTGTAGATCACAGAAGTAAAAACCTGTAGTATACTCTCACAAATTAAAAATACATATAAAATGATCACTGCCCATAAAAATTTAAATTCATATAAAGTCTTCAGTGACATGGCAATGTAGCAATTACTTGCGCTCAGATAAATAAGTACTATAGTGCATAGTAAGAGTGCGTAGAGTGCTAGGCATGGTTTTCATATATGCGGTAGATCACTCCTCCTCCAGATAACCAAACTCAGGGCTTTGGGGCTTTGCCTAAAGGAGAGGTGAAAAAAAAAAATGCTATTTTCAAAGAGTACTGAATAAAAAGCAATGGATAAAACCCTCACTGCAGCAGAAAGGACTGCGAGTAGCTCCTCAGCCTGGCACAATCCCCACAGCAGGAGGCAGGTGGATGGCTCCCCTCCGCACCAACCTGGGGGATAACCACCAGGAAACATCCTCTCTTCCTAACCAGTCCCACCCAACGGGATGAGCCAAGCATGCCGCAAGCAAATCACCAGCACGTTAACACATCTGTACACTGAAAGACTGAGAGCTGGCTGCTGAGGTACTCTGAAACAGAAGCATCGAGAGCACGGAGCAGAGCACCGCTCGCCCTGGCTGCCTTACCTTTACATTCCTGCTCCTCAAGCCGCCTGGCACATCCGACAGCCCCAGACTCCTCCCTCCTTCATTTCTGATGCTGCAGAGGAAGAACAGGGACACTTTCAGACAAAGCAAGCCTACTGACTTGTGCTCTCACTGCCAAATAAGCACAGTCTCTCCCCACCAGGGAGTCTAGAAGCTCTAGGGAAAAGCCCTTAATTCTCCTGAATCTTAACAGTTATTTCCGTAGCGGAAGACCCAAACCCTCTATACAATTGCCTTTAAGACCTCAGTGATACACACGCACTGCAAGAAAAAACTAACAAAAACATAAGAAAAACCATAGGTGGTTCAGGCTACTTCTAAAGCAAGCTGGATTAAGCAGCAAAGAAAGCAGGCACTGAGCCGTGAAGGCATCACAACATTCCCGTATTTATGGCAGCTGCTTGAAGCAGTTTTCAGCACCTCAGCAAACAAAGGCGTTACCTGGGGCGGGGCTGGAGAAGTACCGGAGAAGCCGGACGTGAAGGCTTCCGAATGGAAGTTCAGGCTCGGTCTCACGCGTGGCGCTGTCCCGCCAGGTTCGCCCGCACCTCTGCTCTTCTGCCTCCCCTCGTTCCCGGCCACCTTCCTCGGCTTCCCCCTCGCGTTCAGAGCCTCGCTGGCTCTCACCGTTCCCGACGAGGTCGGTGGCGCGTTCCTGGCATTTGCCGCGTTACTCAGCGACCTGGTCCCTCGCGCAGGGTAACTGAGCCTCTGCTGCCTGAAGCCTTCTATGCACCGAGGAGAAACATCTCCTGAGAGGACACCAACAGAGCGCTTTAGGAACAGGAAATGCAACATTCATTCAGATAGCAAAATAAGACCTAACTTCCAGTCCAGCAGCTTAAGGCTCTATAACCAAGAGCTGCGAGGATACTGAATTTCAGAGATTTAATCCTTCCTGCATAAAACTAGAACAATGGGAGGTGATTGAAGACTTTAACACTTTGGAGACAGAAAAAGATAACGTCTACTCAGCTTGGAACACAAACAGCGTTCCTGCAAGTATAAAGCAAAGCAACATGCATAAAAATCTGTGTCACCCACACCTTGATGCCTGATTCGCCTCCGAACCAGCTCTGGCGATTCCCTTCTCTCTCTGTTGTCTTGAGGAGAGGCCGACTGCTGCGATGGAAAGCTGTCCGCTGGGCTGGCTGTGGCTGGGCGCAAGTCACATTGATCCTGGAGCAAACCACAGGGATTTAAATGACGGCTCGTTCAAATTTATTCTTGTAAAAACATCGCAAAGCACCACCCTCCAAAAGCACTAAGGCTATCAGGGGGTTGGCTTTAGGAAGAGGCATACACTGGCTCGTTGCGTGAGAGAAGGTGTGGGTGTCATACAGCGTAGGAAAAGCTGCTCGCTACCATCGGACCTAAGGCAAAATGCACCTGGCAGCATCAGCCAGCCCTGCTGAACAGAACCGCCCCGCAACGCGGGGCCTCGCTGCCAACCGACCGGTGACCATATGGTCTGTTATTGGGCGTTCTGAATAAGCACTAAAGCACCGAGCGGCCTACTTGGCACCTGTCCATCATTCTTAAAAAGCAGCAGCAGTTCCAGCAGTACCAAGAGCTGGTATTCTTTCCGGAGTAGAAGTATCGGGCAGCAACGTACGGAAGAAGCAGAATACCCTGAACAGCAATCTGCGGCGCCCACCACTTCATAAAGGCACCGCTTTTCTCTCAGGCCCAGCTTCAGATACATTCCTGCTTTCACCCTTACTCTCTCTTTACATCTTACCCTCCAAGGCATTTCTCCACTTCCCAGACTTGCAGTCTGCGTCGTCTCCTTCCTCTCTTACCTACGCAGGGTGTAGGCTTGCACGCCTCTCCCCCTTAGCTTCGATTCACACGTCCTGGTTTCAGCCTAACTTTTACACACAAGCCAAACATTTATACTGTGCAATTTCAGGGCCTTTTCTTCAGTTTCCATATGAGCTTTCAAAGCGATTGTTCCTTTTTCAGTAAGAGCCCCAGCATACCACAACAGATCAGACGGAACCAAGAGGCTTCAGGAAGACCTGATACAGGGGACAGTTGCACTGATTCCTGAAACGTCCCACCCCCAAAGGCACAGCACTTGGAATACTTCTTGAACGACTACACGCAGCAGAACAGATCAAGTTCTGTTTGTTACCTGATGATGGAAGAGGATCTCCTCTTCTAGCTGGATGCCACAAAACTCACAGGGAATGATGAGTTTGCTTCTGCCTGGACAGCTTGGTGCTGGGGCAAATAAACAGACCTACAGCTTTTGGAACCGAGATCTTGCAGCCCGTCGCATTTCCGTGGGTTTGGAGAGGAACTTCTTTTACTGAACGAGGCAAAGGCACTTGCTGGGTTACAACCTGTCTGTTAGGCAATTAAAACAGAGAAGTTAGCTACCACGTTTAGCATATACGGGTTTTAAAAAGCATGCTATGCAAAGATAAAATTGCTAGGCTCCTGACAGTATCTCCGAGTGAACACTGCGCCCTTGTTCGGTCACAGTAACAGACAAAAGGCTTAACTGCAAGTCCCTGGGTACAGCACAAAGAGAAGTACTACACCTGATGAAGAATCAGATCTTCAGCAGGGTAGAGCTCCTCACAAAACTCACACGGCAACATGATCTCGTCACCTGCAAAGTAACGACAGTTATATCCTCTACCACAAAAAAGTCAGCTGCAATCGGATCAACTCAACTTCAGAATCCCTACGCAACAGATCTCCGTTGTGCCACAGGACGGCAGCCAGAGCAAATGCTAAGGAAAACGTTACTCTAGTTCCACTTGCTGAATTTCACGAGCAAGTTTCACATCACCCAGAGTCAGAACAATCTTTTGGGGTCAGAAATACGTCAAATGGTTTGGTACAAAAGCGTATTACCACCTCGGGTAAATCCTTTAGCACCATTTTTCCTTTCAAAATAAATCAGCACTTCAGGACTCACCCAGGTCTCCCTTCCCTGTCACCTAAAATTGCTATAAATCTCTCACCGCTTTCTGTTTCTAAAAATCACCCGAGAACAACATCAAGTTGGGTACAAAAGCGCTTCACTTGGAACTGAAGGCACTTCTGCATCCCTGGAATAGCATCACCCCCTTTCCCTTTACTGTTCCAAACTGTTCTGATTTGAAAAGAATTTCTGGGTGAACATAGCAAGACCAAAGATCCAGTATAGCTTTTATTTCTTCTTTTCTTTATTTCTTCCCTTGCTGTCTTTAGTTTCTTTCAAAGAGGCATTACTATTTTTGAGGAAGCAGAAGACAAAATCTAGGGAAGAAAAAAAGTCTAGAATATGGTCTTCATGGAGCATCTAATCTCCTACGCATTAGATATCTAAAAATGACTTAGAGGGAGTCTCAAAGACTCGTTTTGATGTTTTAAAGACGTCAATAGACAATCTTTGACACTCTGAACCCAAGAACTCTCTCTCCCCTCCCTCAAACTTTAAGGGAAAAAACAAACAGCATTTATACTTACTTTTTACGTGGTTTGAAGTGCTAAGAGACAATAAAGAGTCACAAGAAAAGATCTTTGAGTTGTCTGTTTCATCAGGGCAGGCAGATGGCACAGACTCTTTGGTGTAGTAGTGCTCCCAGAAGTCACTGTGAATTTCCGCGGCAGCATCGTCGTGAGGATTCTCATTTTGTAGGCTAAGGGCCAGCATGTAGTCTAAATTGGCGTTCCGCTCTCCACAAAGTGAGTTAGTGTTTTTATTTCTCTCCCACTGCTCCAGTTCATGCTCTTCAAAATATAAATATCATAAATTTTAGAGAACGTTAAGCCTGCAACAAGCAGTTCACTTAAGTACGTTAGACCAGTTCAACCAAGAGCGTTTCGCACGTGGACACTCAAGGAGTTCAGTGCTTCAAAGCCTAGGACACCCCTTGTATCAGCTGGGAGGAAAAAGGAAAACAGCCATCCTATTTTTGTTTGTAACAAGCAGATAAAGGGGGGAAAAAGAAAGCTGTTCCTCTTACATCAAAAGCTCAGGTAAGGCCTGAGCCCAGGCGTGATGGGAGCTAAATGAGGTCACGGGGAAAGCTCCGTAACCTACCCTCAGTTGTAACGCTGCGGTCCGGGCCTTTTCTTCAAGATACGGGTGGGGAAACTAACTCCTTGTAATACTGCATTTGACAGTAGGGGGGACTATACATGCACAAAATAAAAATCCCCAAAATGTTTCCTGCTAGTAAAGTTACGCTGAAAACAGCAGTGTTCAGAACAGCACCCAAGACGGAGCTGACGGTGTCCAAAGACAGGCTACGCTCCTCCCCTACACCACCACATTTCCAATATCGCTGGCATTTCACTCGTCCTGATTACACCAGAATTTTACACAAAGCTTACACGTGCATAAAAATCCTAACTGTGAGCACAGCTTGGGATTCAACACAAGTTGACAAGCTACAGCGCTCCACGCCTTTAGCTTCATGAACTAAGCCCAGAAGTTATTTCTACAAGCCAGGCAGTCCTCTACAGCCGACTGTAATTTAGTGTTCTGCAGTGTTAAACCCGCCGAGCGGCCCACAACACAAAGCAGAGCACACATTCAGCAGAGAGCTCGTGGAAAGGGCATGTCTGAAACGTGACAGGCCCCTCGGCACGTGGAGGTAGGAGATTAGAGGCTTAGGAGCGAGCAGAGGCGTTTCTACCAGTCTCAGCTACGTCCAGACAGGCTGTTACTGCAGAGACGCTGCGCACTAGGTGTGTGAACCCGCACACAGATCTTACCTACCCTTCTACTTAACTGAAGAAGAGGCAGCTGCTAAATAAAAATTGACTGAATTTGCAGTGAGCAAACAACTCCAATTTCATTTTTCAAGCTAGATACTTTCTGAGCAATAGAAGAGGCAGCGCATTGGGCTTTCGCACCAGGTATCTCAGCACTCCTCCGTCCAGGAGGCTTATACATTTGCAGTTCTGTTCCACAGCAAAACAGTAGCGGTCACATTGCCTCCGCAGCTTCCATTACTAAGTATTTCTCATAAATCAGTTACAAAACCTTTACTTGGGTCAGCTGTCAAATTAGAAGCAAACGGTTACTCCCATCTACACCTTACCTTGACTTTGACTTCTTTGTACTGCTGAAACATTTCTTCTCCTAATGTCCTTAATTGTTTTGTCTCCTACACAGCTGCTATAAATCTGCCTTTCTAGCACCCTGGGCATTCTCCACAAAGGCCCGGGGTAGTTATCTGATCTTAGCTGGTTTCTAATGTCTCGAAGGGCGCGCAAGTGCGCGTCCGCATCCTCGTCCTCAAAGCGAGGCACTGTTCTGCTTACTCTTGCTTGTTTCACCTCTTTCCCACAGACTCGAGGGTGCTCTTTCAGATCTTTTACCATTACGTTAAGACCACACCCACTACATATCTCAGTCCTAGCTCCACAGTAACTTTCATGATCCTGAAGCTTATTGAAAGTTAGCTGGATGTCACAATGCTGGCAGACTGCAGGACGCAAAGGGCACGCTGATGCCTAAAAAAAGAAAGAGAGATTATTCTTCACACATGGAAAACTGAGGCAGAGCTGGGGGAGGTTCTCAGTTCGCTGGAGAGCTGAGCAGCCCATTGTTTCTTTATCCAGATACAAAGCTACACCGAAGAGCAGCCTGAAATAAGATACTTCGTGAGAATAAAAGAACAGCACGTTGTATAACCTGTGTACTCATAAAGATGCCAGCTGAAGCACTCCAAATATTCAGAATATTGTCTAAATCTGTAATGCTTGAACAGCAGATTCACACAGTGCTTCTTGAAGCTAGAGTTAGATGTGGTATTGACAACCAGCACGAGCCACATTTCACTGAGCACAGCTAAAAAAAATGTGTTATTGTGTTATATCGGGGAGCAGATTTACAGCACGTTTACTACACGCACACTTGCGGGATGAACTACTTCCAGTCCTCTGGACTGGACACATCTTCAAAGAAAGTAATTCTTTCCTCACCAATAAGCAGACCTGCAGGACACTTCCAGAATTATCTTTAAATAAGCCCAAAGGAAGGTAAAATACCAAAAATAACAAGATTGACTGCAGCAGCAGAGAACTGGATTCAGTAACTCAAAAATAGCACTGGTTTTTAAAAGTCTGTTTGGATACAGCAACATATTAAAACTCACACAGTGACAGCAATAGAGACAGAAATGCATAACGTTAATGGGATAAAAAAAAAAGAGTTAGTTGTACCCTGTACTTCTGAAGTATTACACCATTTTTCATCTCAGTCACTAACAAGGACAAAAATACCACTTTGATACGAAGGCTTGAGCCGTTTCCCACCAAATTCTTTTAAAGCATATGAATTTAGAAAGCATGGTTAAATAAAAGTGATGCATAAATCGCAGGTTGGAATCCAGGTCTTTGCTGACAGAAAGACTCAAGAATCAGTGCTCGGAAATACCAGAGAATCTTCCAAGTGGCCGTAATTATAAAGTGCACCAACCTCATGATCCTCCAAGAGGCTTTTTTCTACCTTCATGCTACACTTGCAGGTAACCTGCAATAAACAGATCTCATTACATTAACTGCCGCAGAAATCAGCAACTTTAGGGGAGAACTGCGTTCGTCACCTGCACGTGTTCCGATTCGATGTGGTTCTTCATTTCAGACTTGGGGATCGATTCACTGCAGTAGCGGCACACTTCGAGGTTTCTGCTACAGTGGATTTCATGAATGGTGAAATTAGGAACAGGAATATCCTTTTTGCTATGAGAAGAATCACACAGGTTAGGTTTCAGAAAACACACTGACAACAATTTTAAGCTTTTATTCAAAAAGCTTTCGTACGATTTTTTCTTTATACGATTTCATAGTTTATAGAACCAAGCTACTAAAAAGAAAGATGAGCCCAACCAGACTTCCAGGTTCCTACGTAATCAGGATATGAATGTATTTAACATGCAAAGGTCACAACTTATCTTACGCGTGAAAATTCATGGCACATTAGTTTCTTTACGTGAAAGATAAATTTTACAGCATATAGAAGCTACCACCGCGTTTGAGTTAATAGATTTATCTGAGAAAATAAAAGTTTCTTCCTGACAAGAAAGGCATAGCTTCTCATAGCTCGGCAATGAGAAGTCCAACACTGAAAAAAATTCAGTAACTGATTCTGTTGTGCTGGATCTTTACCTTTACAGCCTACTGCTTTGTACCTTCCCCTGCCACAAGGACAAAACGCTACATCTGATCACTCTTCTCCCCTGCCAGGCCCCAAGAAGCAAGCAGCCTGGCAAAGCAACAAAGTCCAGCAGCGGTGCCTAAGCTGCACATAACTTCTGGCAACCAAACCAGATGGACACTGCAAGAAGCTGTGCAGATTCCAATGTCCTCTTCGGAAAAAAAACGCGATGTTTATTTGCTGGCAAAGAGATGATACAACTGCAAAGTTGCATACAGATGATACAAGTTGCAAAGATGCAACTTCTGAAATGACACCGTTATCAATAAATGTATTACCAACGCTGGAGCTTCTAAGGAAAGATAACTTATCAAAGCGGAACAACTGCCGCTTCACATACACCTACTGATTTTTTTTTTATTTTTTTTTAACATCTTTGCTTCTGAGCCACACAACTGTTTAGAAACCTTCAGGCCGCGCACTTCACGAACGCCTCACTGCCAACCAAGCCTCCCTTTTTATCCGAACGCCTCGGTTTCTGCCCAGGCGCGTCAGGAGGGCGAGTAACGGCTGGGCAAACCGCTCCGTAACGCGTTAACGCCTGAAGAGAGAACCCGAACCCCGGCACTCTCCCAGGCTGGGCTGACCGCTGCCTCCCGGCACCCCGCCGCCCGGTTCCGTTTCTTACCAGTTGCGCACAGCCGGGTTTCCCCCTCCGGCACCGCAGCCGTGGCCATTTTGGGGGGCGAGAGCTGAAGGAGAGGCTCGGTCAGCGGCCCCCACACAACCCAGCGGCCCCACACGACCGCCACCGCGCCCCGGGGCCGCCGCCGCGCCCGCTCCCCTCAGGCCCCGGCGCCCCCCGTAGCCCCCGGTGCCCCCACAGCCGCCGGCCCCGAGCCCGCCCGGTGCTGGGGGCTTCGTCCCCGCTCCCCAAGGCGCCTCAGCGGCCCCCGACGGCTCCTTGCCCTCAGCGGGGGGCGAGACCCCGACCCCCCCAGCCCCTCAGGGCCCGGCGCCCCCCGCCCCTCACCCGGCTCCTCCGCCAGCCGCCTCTGCCGGGCCCGGCCCCGCGCTTCCGACCGGCCCCGCCGCGCCCGCCTCCCACCTTCCCATTGGCTGGCGGCAAGCCCCCGCCGCCAGCTGATTGGTTTAATTGGGTGCCGGTCACTACTCGAACGGCCCTCGGTGCTGATTGGCTGGCGTAGACGTCACCGGGCTGAGGGCTCCGCCCCCCGTGGGGATTTGAAGTTTGGCCCCGCCCCGCCGGGCCCCGGCCTGAGGGGATTTGGGGGGGGGGAGCGGGGAGCCTCACCCCACCTCACCTCACCGCCCGCGGGCCTCGCGCCTCGAGCAATCCGGCTCTGTGTATAAATAAATATATATAAACATATGTATAAGCAAAATACATGTTTACACACGTGCCCCTTCCAAAACCAGCTCGCTCTTGTACCAAAGCCAGCCCCACCACGGCTCCCCAGCCACCTCAGTGGTGGTGCAGGAGGGTTCACTGCTTCCAGAGGTTTTGCCTTCCTAAACCAAACCCTGGCTCCTCTCACGTCTAATATCTGCTGCGGAGCCGTTCCTGCGGCCTCTCCTGGCGCCTCTCCAAACCGAGCGCCTCATTCTTGAGCAAAATGCATAAAAACCGGACCTGTCCCCGATGGGCCAAAGGGCTGTAAAACGGCCGGTGGTACCTCACCTAACCAATCGCAGCACCGTAGCATATTCTGAATTCCAGGATCAAACGCTGAGCAAAAGAAATCAAACTCCTTGACAGGTCTTCATGTTAAACTTCAGGAAAATTGCAGGTAACCAAGCATGACCGTGTAACAGGCTACGGAGCAAAATACAGCACAGCACTTAAAAGGGTGCAGTGACAATTTTGAAAAAGGCTACACTATAAAATTCATAACCTTCACTACTTTGAAGCTCTGATTTTTCACTTTGACGCCTTTTTAGGTGCCAATAACCCATAACAATGTATTTTCTCGGTTTTTGATTCTATTCCCTCCTGTACTGGGTTTGGGAGGGAATCTATACCTCACAAGGGAAGCTAACTGCATTTAAGATTCATCAAGAGAGTGTTTTCAAAGCATATCCTGAAGCAAACCAATGCCTTTGTCTCAAGGCACAAGGAAGACGAGCAGACCACATGAACACCACACATGTTTGGGCGCTGAAGTTCCGCATTTTGTCAGAAGGCATCTAGAAGTGTTTTTTCCACATGAAGTTATCGAGGGAAATCCCTCTCCCACACAGCACACAAGGTGCGATGTCTGGAAGGTAAGCACACAGCTGAACTTTGGAGGCACAAGGTCTGGGGAAGCCAGGAAAGGATCTTGTGGATGGGTGCCTGGGGGAAAGCACCATGGGAGCCACCCCGCCAGCACAAGTTAATCCCCTGCAAGACTTGTCTTCAATAAGGAAGTGAAGCAACCTCTGGTCAAACCCAGCTTTAACTTAAAAATGCTTGCTAACAAGTGCTGCTAATTGTGTAATCATCTAAAAGGAATCCAACTTCTCCAAACAAGTGCAACCACTGACAAACTTCCCTGCTCCTGCTTGCAGCCCTCATCTGATGAGGCACTGTCTTGAAAACAAAAGGTCACCGAGGCATTATAAGCCCTTGAAATAAAGGAACTGGCCTGTGCAGATTTCTGTGTATTATTTGTTTTTTTCCCCAAGTAAAACATCTGTTTTCTGAAAAGTGCATTAAACTAAGCAAGTCCACATCACGGACTCTACCAAAATTCCCCAGATTGGATGAATTTCTCACAGAGTGTCATTCCTATGACTTGATTGTGAATGTTTGACTTCCGATTATCAGTCTCTTGACTAAATGGTGAATTTCTCTATTAATTCCATTAAAAATTAGCAGGAAAGAATGTTGGTAAACACTTAGAGCATCCTAATCTCCTACATCATGTTCCCCTCAGTGGAAAAGTTGGACTCCTCTGGGAAACTGAGTTTATGGTTTCAAAAAAAATTACCTCCCATATTTACAAAGGAAAAGTCTAACACCTTTACTATGGTCTCGAGATATGCCAGTGTTCTTAAAACTTCAAGAAAAACAAAACGCATCAGTTTTGGCACTGTCTCGCAGGTATACCACGTCTGTGCCAGGCTCTTCAGGGAGCCTGGCAGAGGCCATCAGGAGAGCGCAGTCCCCCAGGCTCTGTGTTAGGGGACATGGGACGTGCTGGGAGGGTGCAGCACGCAGCTGCAGATGGCACAAATTTCAGCACTGACAAGCAGATGCAAGTTAATCACATTAATAACCCAGCCAGGATCAGGCATTCCTCCCTGAGTAATGCCTCACCTTGCCTTTTCTGAAACCTAAAGCAAACACGAGCCTGAGCTCACAAAAGAACGGTGCTGAGTTTCTGTGAGTAACAGTAGGAAGAAAGGGAGCTGGTGATCTGTGCTGGAAAAGGTCTCTGCAAAAGCGAGCTTTGCAATCTACAGGCAGTTACTACAAAGGAACGAAAAAGAAGCAAACAGTCACTATAATTTTTTAGAGAAATGATAATTACATCAAGTAAAAATTACAAAATGAGTTTCGCAAGAAACTAAGGATTGAACATTAAATTGAACAGAACAATAACTCCTGACAGTAGTTCCACTTGTATACACTGTCACTGCATCCATCAAGAAATGGGTGCTCACGCAAAGCTAACCGTATATTTTTGCATCCACAAATACTACCTAATGAGCACAGATGCAGAGAGTTTATCTAATTCAGTGTTTGTTCTCAGCTGTCAGTCAAACTTCTAATAGGTAAGGGAAAAAAGATTACCTAGAAGATGACATCCATCTTTACACTCCTTTCTCCTTAAGTGAAAGAACACATACTTTGTCTTCACCGCATTCAAGATGCAGGCAGATAGAAGATGAGTAATGACTAACAGAGTCAATCACCTGTAAATACCACAGAGAGTTTAAGTTATGAAGCCAAATTATAACTCAACTTACACGATGTTTTACAGGTTTTTGGTGTCCAGTTGGTATCTATCAGTCCTGTTCTTCAAGCACTAGTTAGACGCATCTTGCAATACAATATTAAATTATTCCCATAGATTCCTACTAAAGGAAAAGTATGCCTGCTATCTTAGGAATTGCTGACTTCTTGCCAAGACGCATGCTAGGGTCTGTGCATAGCGTGGCCAAGTGCTGCTCACAAAGGACACACGTGCTGCTTGTTCTCAGCTTCTCCCACCAACACTCGGCCTGGCAGGGAGCAACTTGAAGCCATGAGGTGTGCAGAAAGCGTGCAAAAAGCGCCGCTGAGTGCAGCAGGACCAGCCGGGGCACATGAACTAAATAAAATGAACTAAATAAAATCCAGCCTGACCCCCCGCTCCCACAGAGGCGCGCAGTTCAGGTGAATTTTCACTCACGTCACCAGGCAGCCTCCACGAGCCCTACCTACACGCCCCAAAACCAAACGGCACGGCAATTTTGCGACCAAAAAAAAAAAAAAAAAACCCAAAGCGTGGCAAAAAACCCACAGGCAACGGAGAGCGGGCGGCTGCAGGGGGGCACGCCAGGGCGGTCCCGGGGGAGCCACCCGCCTCTGCCCAGTCGTGCTGGCCGCAGGGAAGGGAAGGGAGGGGAAGGGAAAGCAACGACGAGGCACCCCCGGCGGCTCGGGAGCCCCCTGAGGAGCCGCCGTGTGGCGGCGCTGCGTGCGGGCACCCATCGGGCCCGGCCCGGCCCCTTCCCCCCGCCCCCGGCCCGGCGCGGCGGCTGCGCACTGCGGTTCTGCGCTCTCATCATGGCGGCGCGGGGCCATGTGCAGGACCCCAACGACCGGCGCCTGCGGCCCATCTACGGTACGGACCCCGCCGCCCCTTCCCCTGACGGCTCCCGGCGGTGCGAGGAGGCCTCGCGGGGCAGCCAGCGGGCCTCCGGGCAGCCTCTTCTCTTCCCTTCCCTTCCTTTCCCCGCCGCCCCCCTCGGCGGAGCCCCGCGGCCCAGGGAGGGTCGCGGCTCTCCCGGGGGGTTTGGGGGGGCTGCAGCGGGGGTCCCGGCTCGCTGCGGGGCAGGGCTGGGTCTCACCGCTTTTTTTTTTTGGGGGGGGGGAGCCCCGCGGTCCCTTCGCCTCCCGCTGAAGGGGAGCGGGAGGTGAGCGGGGCCCGAGCTCCGTCCTGGCGCGTCGGGCTGCTTCGGCAGCTGGAAATTAATTCTTTCTTCAGACACAACCGGGCGGATGCGTCGAGGTTGTGTGTTGGGGTGTAGCGGCACGGGCTGTCTGTATTACTACAAAAATCAATTTGAAGACGAGAGTGAGGTAGCTGCAAGGAGACGGTATTGTTAGGAAACCTCTTGTGCTGAGCCGTCCCTGAATGTTCCCAAGGTTGCTGCATGCAGTTGGGATTGCTTAAGAAATCGTAGGCAAGTTTCTGTTTATGCAGATGTAGGGAAAGAAAAGAAAAAACGATTCCCCAGGCTACGGTGTCATTCCTTCAAAAATACAAGAATGGATAGAGATTTCAGAAAATGTTCTTCCCCCCCAGTATCAGAAGAAAACTCTCCCTATAAACACACGGAGAGCTGCCCTTATTTTGGGATGAGCGTGCCTTGGGATCGTCCTTTGCTGCCCGGCACTGCTCTCGCAGTGAGAACCTTTCAATTTAGATTCCCATCTGTGTTGGGTCCCAGTGAAATCAAGGAAGGCTGAATGATTGCACTTTTAGTCAAACAAAATTGTTGTTTTAAAGTTTGTCGCGTGATTATGGTTGCAGTTGTGCAGTGTATTTAACGTTTTTTTCCCTAACTTTCTTGTACGTGCTGTGATTACACAAGTAATTGCACACTAATAAATACGGCAACGTCTGAAATGTTCTTAAAATAAAAATGTGTTAAATTTAACTGAGATTAAAGCAGGTGATGTTGAGATGTATTTCACTGTATGGACTTCACAGAGCGTGGCTTTTACTGAGAGAGCTTTAGAAGTGCTTTCTCCTAGGTCTGGAAAGCATTAAGTGCACCGTAGGATTGCAGTTCAGATTGGAATCATTCGTACGTGATTTCACAAAAGTCATAAACCGGAGATACACAGCATGAGGTTAAAAGTCTGATTCTTTACTTTAAAAAGTGCTTTTAAGGTTGCGCCTTGTGCCTTGATTGCTTGGGGTTCCTTGACAGGTATGTTTATCTTTCATCTTAATTTGTCTGCCTTCACCTGGAGGTTCATGTGTTGCGTTTGCAACCATCGAACGTGTCCACCTACAGACCTGCAACCAATATGGACTTAAATATTTTCCTTTACTTTGAATTTCTTTGGAAGTTGCCAGCTCCTTTGGCTTCCAACAAACTTACTTGTTGTTAGCAAAACACAGTCTTTTTATTCTGCTGCAGTTTAGAGAGGTTTGTGGTTTATTTGATTTACTTCAGAAGACCTAAAGCAGAGATCTTATCGGTTCAGCTCGTTGTTAGACAACTCCAGCACAGGCAACGCAGGCTGGTGGGTAATTTGTGTAAGTGAGCCATGCAACACAGATCCTTAAATCAAGACATCTCTGCCTGTGTATGGAGAGATCACCAGGATGCTCTGTTGCAGAGTTTTTAAAACTTTCTCACTGAGAAGTCTGTGCTGAAGTTTTAATGTTAAAAGGTGACGCACGGGCTTCAGTGAGTTAAAATGGCCAACTAACCCATGCGAAGGCAGAATATTAGGGTTTCAAACCATCTGTATATTTTACATCAACATTTTCTTTTGGTTAGTGTGGGCAGGCTGCCTCATTTGAGGTTTTGTCTGGATGGTCTCAGGAGTCCAATTAGCTCTACTTCAAATTTGTGCCACTTGGCTATGGAAGCAAATGTTAAAGCTGCTGGATATGTAAATCTCATTAGTGTAGATGCACATTTCGTACAATGTACCAAGGCGTTACTAAAGGCCACCTCTTGACTTAGTGAGAGCTCTCTCATAAGAACCACAGTCTTGAAGAAAGAGGTGTGTGATGTAACTTCAATGGTCTAGCATTATCTCTGCTCATAACCTGTCAGGGGAGAGGCCAGAACAGCGTGAGCAGACCCGTCCCTGTTGGCACGTCAGGTGCAGCTCAGCTTTTCTGAAGGTTTAGGTTAGCACGTGTGAATTTTGGAAGGAGGGGAAGCACGGAGGGTACATGTTCTAATCGAAAATTGCTGGTTTGTCATTGTCTGAAACATGATAACGTGCTGTAGATGGAGCTGAAATTTATAATACAAAGCTGAAAGAAGAAGGAAGTGGTCCTGAGGCAGAGCTTTTCTACAGCTGAAGCGTTACTGGGTAGTGGGATGTCCTCGCTCCACTTTTTTGGTTTTAAAACTTCTCTGGTTAAAGCACGGTGATACTCTGTTAGGGGACAGGCTCGTTCTGCTGAAATACAGACCATGTGGACAAGTAGGTCTTCTCACAGCACTTTGATAGATTGCGAATGTATGATTCCTAACCTGCTGTGTGTTAGAAGTCATTCAGAGTCTCCCAAAGGCGCACCAAATTAATTTCTGCTTTTACTGAAGCAAAGAGCGTAAGCTCCCTCGCTCGTGAAGAGCTATTGCAGCACAACTCGTTCTATTGTACAGCTCTTTTGTTGGTGTAATGAGCTACGTGGAGTAATTACAAAAGCTTGTTTGTGTGAATGACTAGAGATGAATACTCGGGCTACAAAGTGACATGTTTCCTGAATGTTTGGCTTAGTAGTAATTGTGCAAGGAAAATGGGTTTTGCACTACCGGCCTGACAGCACATACCCTGCGATAAAGTGAGAGGTAGACTTCCCGAATGGTCCGGTGGTCTGTTATAATTCTGTGTATGTTCTTCTTACGCAGATTATCTTGATAATGGCAATAATAAAATGGCAATCCAGCAAGCAGATAAACTGCTCAAAAAACACAAGGATCTTCACTGCGCAAAGGTAAGCGGGATTGGTGTTCGCTGAGCTCGTTTGCTGAGTGTGGTTTGAGACCCGGAGCGTTTCGCTGGCCTTTTCTTGCAGTGCCTGTGAGCTTCTAGAGACCACAGTGCGTTCCGAACCCTCAGGAACACAGAATTCTCTCAATTTTGTGTTTGAAAAATCATACAGATCCTCCTAGGGAGGTGCCTCTGATGACTGGTGTATGTGGCTACACCCGTGCTGATTGTCTAGAGCCCTGCCAGAGCCACTGCAAGCAACCAGGGCAGATGAGCTGTGCCTTAAAATGCCTCTTTTAGACATGAGGTTGAGGTGCTGCTTTGCAGTAGTTTGGAGCAAAGCTTTCACTTGGAAGGAGTATTCCTTAGTGAATCCTAGCAAGGAGGTTTCTGAGGCATCCACTCTTCTGTCTCGGTTGCTGCCCTCCTTGTGCCCCTGTTGAAGGGAAAGGAGTTTGGTTCCTCGCTTTCCTGAACATTTGAGTATCTTTCTACCTTTCTCTTTTCCCTGTGGATTTTCCTCTGCAGTTCATACCACTTCTACATTTTGGAAGCTTCCCAAGCTGAAGTGAGTGTCATTGACCTGAATCTCGTTTCTGTCACTTGTCTCTGGGCAGTTATTAAAAGGAAAAAAATGAAAATTGGCAGGACTGGTCAGTTTTCAGCCTGCAGGTAGGAGAATCTGAGCTGCAGCTGATGCCTTAGTGGCCTGCATGCGTGTTAAGAAATGCAAAGCCACACTATTTGATGCAGCTTGCATTTGGAAATTTTCCTGCGCAGCCATATGGATTAGAAGCTCCATAAAAACTTGAGTTCTGTAGAAGTAATTAGGTGCTTGGGCAAACCCTCTCCTCACGAGGAATGAGAGGATTTTCACTGGTAACTGCCAACTGTGTTTTTAACAGCTGTCTCTGTGTTGTATCAATAGGTTCTAAAGGCAATTGGCTTGCAGAGAACTGGCAAGCAGGATGAAGCGTATGCTCTGGCACAAGAAGTAGCAGCACTTGAGCCCACAGATGACAATTCCTTGCAAGCACTAACAATTCTTTACCGGGAAATGCATAGACGTAAGCTTTTTCCTTTGCCTCTCTTAAAAATCATAGTTATTTACATTTTTCTAAAGTGTATGTGACCCACAGTTTTTTGAGAAATGTGCAAAGTCCAGAGTTCAAGTATGGGCATATTATTAAGAGGTTCAGGGAATGTAAATGATGCCTGTTACAACTCTTTGTCATTGTATGTCATAGAGATGACAAATCCTACAGGCTATGATTTGGAGTGTGCTTAATGCTGTTAGGCTGTAGTTGAGGGGTTCAGGTCCTGAGAAGCTGTGTAACAGAAGGGAAATCCTGGCCTCTCGTTTGAATGCAGATCCTCATAGCAGTATGTTATTTTAAATCAGTAAATTGTGGATGACTGAGTAAAACTGCATGTCCTCTTCTGAGAGAAGCCAGAGCTCACATGCTGCTTATCTGCATCTCTAAACAGTTGTTGTTTCTGGCAGCTTCTTGTGGGTCTTGGTGGTGGTAGCAATGTTTACTGTTGAATCACTGGAGCAAATAACAACGGGGTGAAACAACTTTTGTAGAAATAGATGTGTTGTATCAATCTGCAACCATTTTTTGATGTATAGCAACTGCTTACGCCCTTCTACTGTATTTCTTTCTGTGTAGTTAAAGTGTTACGTTTTAAACACTACGAAATTTTTGTGTGCTGTGACCTCAAAATAGAGAAAACCTGGAAAATGTCAAAAGCCTTCCTGTGATTCTAAGCAGCTCGCTTAAACACTAAGCTCAGGTCTTTAACTTCGAGGTTTATAACTCAGAAAGGGAAAAGTGGTTGTTAAGTACTTCCACTTCTGGTCGTGTAAGAAAATCGAAATTAGATATCTTACATATGTACATCAGTGATATGTAAACCATGTGAAAACAATGAAAGACAAACTATATTTTGGTTTTTAATACTACACTGAGATGTGATTGTTTTTCATCCTTCTGTTTTTTTCTTAAAGTTTTACATATCATAGTATCATAAGTATTGTGTCATGATAGGCCTATTGTTAAGAAGTATGGTGTGAAGTATTTCACTTGTTAAAGGTATTAAAACAGGCAATTGAGAAAGAACAGGATATGACTAACATGGACGAACCTGTGATAAGAGTAAATAATTGGATATTAGGCTCTGAAAATGCTTTGTGTTTTGATACATAATTCACGTGGAGGCATCGTTCTGCCAGGACTGGAAGTCTTGATTTAGTTTAATGGTCCAAAATAGATAAACTTGCTTAAGGCAAGACTTAGAAGTATTTCTGATCAGTTGTTGCTGTTAAACTATTTTTGTTTCTTTGAGCACTTCCCCTGTTTGTAGTGCATGGGGTCTTCCGGGAGAGAGTACAATTTCTGTGGTCGATGAGCATAATTAGATTACTCTTCAGAGTATCACTGATGCTAATTTTAGGTAGCCATGCTTTAAATTTAATCCCAAATGTGTCTCAACTCAAACCTGTGGTTTTGGTTTAGCGGAGCTGGTAACTAAACTGTATGAGGCAGCTGTGAAGAAGGTCCCCAACAGCGAAGAGTATCACTCTCATCTCTTCATGGCCTATGCCAGGGTTGGAGAATACAAGAAGATGCAACAGGTACGATCAACGATTTGTGTTCTGGTTGTTCTGAGGTGTCACTTGAAGTCTTTATCGTACTGGTAAGGCTTCTTCAAGTTGCATGTAATCATCCAGAAAGCTAAGGCTGAGCTAGTGCAGGAGTTAGTCCCCTAGTTTTTACGGAAGGGGTGAGAAAGCCGTTATCTTAGGGAAAAGATTACATGAAGACGAACGCTTCCTTTTCCTCACAAGAGGTGTGATTAATTGTGCCTTTCGCGTGCATATCTGAACTGGCAGGATATGCTGACAATTTGGGGATGGGAGGTTTTTGTCAATTCGGGTTGCGCAGTATGGTAGTTACCTATGAGGCAGCGTATTATGAAGGAGTTAGGGAGTAGGTACAAGAAGATCTAGCGAGATAGCCTGATCCATGTTTTCAAACTTGATTTCTTCCTTAATTTGCTGCCCTGTTTAGGAAGAACTATCTTGCCCATGCTTTTGCCTCTGAAATCCTACATAAAAGTAGGCTTGTATAGGTCATAACTCAGTGAAGAGAAACTTAAAAGTGCTTTCTTTAAGTACACCGTCTCAGCTGGCAGAACGTTGTCGTACTGGTTAGCTTTGTTTTCAGCCCTTCCAAATTAGGTGCCTGGAGAATGCCTATAAATGGAAGATTCTTTTCAGAGCATGTGCGCTCACTCTTCTGTATAAAAAAGCACAGAGCCAAGTAAATGACTCTTAAACTCCCTGTTGCTCCCACTCTGTTAAGGTGACTTGAATTTTTGTACAAGAGTGGTTTAAATACCTCAAATGATATATTGAGCAGTAGTGGTGTTCTCCGTTCTAAGAATGCTGCTTGAGATCAAAGTATAGACAGGGACAAAGTTATTGATGTAAGTGAAATTTGCCAAGGTTCTTCCTGCTTGATATATATTGTGTAGCTGAATATCCAAAAAGTCAAGGTTAATTTAAACCATATTCTAGCTCCTCTCCAAGTGGAGCTACGTTATATCTGATAGTCCACTTATCCGTAACCAGAAATTTTCAGAGATGCTGTGATAAATGCCTGTATGAAGTTAGTTTTGGTCTCAATTTTTTGCTTGTTTCAGTTTGTTTTTATGTGTAGGCTTTAAATATTCTTTTACTGATCAGCCTGAGTTATAGTAGCTCAAATAAGAACTTTATATATGTTGGTTATAGCAAACCTAATACTAATAATGTCTTGTGTTTTTTTTTGGGGGGGGGGAGTGTTTCCAAAAATCTGAGCAAATTATACTATGATTTTTTTCTGATTAAAAACTAATTGTAGGTATTCCTGTCCATATATTCTGTTTTAAAGGCTTTATTAGCTTCAAGCGGAACATGTACTCTCCTTTCCTTATATTTTAAGGTTCAGAATTTCCTAGGAGCCTGAGATCACTGATATATCAGCACTAGGCTGTGTAAGACTGAATATCACCAGAGCCTTGCTTTAGCTGTAGTAAGGGATGTAGCACAGGGATGCTAACTGGTTGGAGAGTGAAAATAACCCTCAGTTGCCTGTGTTCTGGGTATTTCAGCTGAAAATAATGGGAAGTGCAAACTGAGAATACAGTCAGAAAATGAGCAGAGAAGTCCTACGGAAGGAATAGTATACTATTATGTATAATTTCTTACGATTAATTTTGTTGGGGAAAAAGCATTGTCTGTCATTCTATACAGACACTGGAAATCTGTGAGAGAAATGCTAGAACAACTGTTTCTATGCTAGGCTAGAAAATCTTGAATGCTTTAGTTCTGCTTTGATGCAGCCAAGCTTTCAGCTTGACCTTTGTGTAAGCGCTGCTCTGCGTGTACAGGTCACCTCGTATCTCCGGTATCTCAGTGCGTGTGTGTCTGAAACGAGTGAAGGGCAGTTGCTTACCTGAGGAAGGCGTGTGATTTTTAGTGTGCCTTTTAGCACTAACCGAGCGTGCTAGTGACAATCCACGCTGGAAACATCTCCCTTGCTCTTAAAGAATAAGTCTTCGGCTTCCTGATGCAGTTACCATTTCTAATTAAAGCTGTCATCTGTTCAGGCAGTCAGACGTGCACATGCTCACTGCTGTTCCTTGTCAGACTTGCACAAAGTATTTGATCTTCGAAATGGTTTCACCTTCTTTCTTCTTCTTCAGCAGTAAGTTAGGTATTGGAAGGGCTTATGGGTTAATAAAAATCCTCTGCTCTAGCTGCTAATTCTGAGTTATTTCTTGCCGTCATTGCTGCTTAACTTGTGTTGTCTGTCATGAGAGTTCGTAAACAGATGTGGTTTAGGATTATTCCATCTTCTATTTTTCAGGCTGGAATGGCACTTTATAAGATTGTACCCAAAAATCCTTACTATTTCTGGTCCGTGATGAGCCTGATCATGCAGGTAAGTACAGTGTTGCAAATGAGTTCGACTTTCACTGCAGGTATAGTGCAAACATAGAAATGCTTTGAGTGAAAATATAGAGATATTTTAAGTAAAATGTCTGTTTTAACCATTTTTGTATGATGCTGAGAGGATGGAACCCTCCTGAAACCACATTACTGAAATGGTCAAAAACAAATGCAGTGTTTTTTAATGCAGCTTAACTGGTCTGTATAAACATGGTTATACAATTTGAGTTCTTCTCTTATCTGGACTAGTACCCTACTGTCCCTTAAGTTAGAAAGGTAACGAATAGCATCTGTACCCCCGTAGACAGAACTGTTCTTCCCTGTCGCTAGGCTATAAAGGTTCTAGGAGTTCTGGGCTTAGCACGTCTTTCAGACCGCAGAAAGCATGCAGTAACAGCAGCTCAGCTGTGCTGCTGTTAGGTTGGTCGACTGCTGCTTGAATCTGCTGACAAAGTGTTGGCCAAGCAAAAAAAAAAAAAAAAAAAAAATAAGCACAGAGGCGTTAGTTACATTCTCTAAAATACCATACCATGGAAAATAAAAGTGTGTTCGTGCTACATGTTATTTGCTGGGCATCTTGCTTGTCTGGATTCTCTATACAATGTAATTGAGAGCGAGGGTTTCAGGATGCTTGTTTAAGGCAGAGAGAGCAGGGTTGCTCTCTGCAGGTTGTAGGTGGTTGTTCTGAAGGCGTGGGTTGGGGGTATGGGGTTAAAGCATCTGATTTACCTTCTTTCCTCTTCTAGTGGGGCAGTTGGAACTGTTACAGTATTTCTTCCTCTCTTTAGTCTATTTCAGCGCAGGATGAAAACCTCTCGAAGACGATGTTTTTGCCACTAGCTGAAAGAATGGTGGAAAAAATGGTGAAAGAAGATAAGATCGAAGCTGAGGCTGAAGTAAGGCTTGCAGATATTTTCAGCTTGACTTGAATGTTATTGAGACAAGGAATGCAGCGTTAAAGGAAGCTGATTATTTTAACGATTCTCTGAGATGATAATCAGTAGTGTTCTGGAAGTAATGCGAATGTGGTGGGACAGAAGGAAAACAGAGCAGAGGGCTGGGAGAGATGCGTAAGAGTGTGGCCAAGGAATTTTTTTGGCATTTGATTTGACAGATGAAGTACTTGTTTTTGCTCCCTGGGAGGCCCCAAGAGAAACTTTAGGACTGAGAATGGAAAAAAGACCTAAATTCCTGAGTGTTCCACCCTCTGGGATGCTAAAGATAGCTTTGCAGTCCTTGCTATCTCCTAATGACAGTAACAGGAGTCACTTTATTTCTTGGCATACCTGTATTTGTTTTACTAGCAAATTTCATTGCATTCTGAGCTTTCTTTTAAGGTCGAACTTTACTACATGATTCTGGAACGTTTGGAGAAGTATCAGGAAGCCTTAGATGTTGTGAGAGGAAAACTAGGAGGTAACTTTTTCTGTCAATTAATTATCACAGTTGTGTGGTGGAACAGTAGTTCTTTTTGCTTCGGGTTTGTCCACTGGCTACAAAAAAGCTGTAAGCAAGCCTGACTCTTAGCATCAGTTTCAAACATTGAAGCAAACTCTGGAGGTGATCTTCTGCAGTTTGCCTTTACCGAACTGCTTATGGTACCTAAGTGTTATATTCAGTGACGAATTTTATCCTACGTTCTTATGGACTCTTTCTGGTGATTAAAATGCTTTTGCAGTTTTAAGGAATTGGGATGTGAAGATTCCCATAGGAAATCTGGCCTTACTCTGAGGGCCTTTCTTCTGTTGCATTACTGCTTTGTATCCTTGGCTGTAAGAAGATGCTTTATTCAGAAAGTAGAGAAGGAAATGCATTGATTAATTAAATTTGCCCTTCTGTTTTTAATTTAGAGAAGTTAACAAGTGAGCTCCAAAGCCGCGAAAATAAGTGTATGGCAATGTACAAGAAGCTGTGTAGGTGGCCAGAGTGCAACGCGCTGTCGAGAAGGCTGCTGCTGAAAAAGTGAGATGATGATTTTGCAATCCTACTGTGAGAGCTGAAGGAAAAATCCTGGCTGGCTGTGAATTGCGTTGTTTAGTGGTTCTTATAAATGGTTGTTAAAGCAGAAGAATATCAGGTTCTCAGAGCATTTCCAAACATTCACACTCCAAAGCCTGAGGAAGAAGGCAACAAAAGAGAATGCTAAAGGACAGTGGTGAAGGTCGCAGGGAGAGTCTGTGTCAGTAGCGTAGTTGCTTCTCTTTGACTGAAGGCTGAGTTCAGTGACATGTTCATGCAGTAAACTTGTGTTTCCCTTCTTATTTCTGAAGGCTGTGCTGGCTGTCCAGCTCTTTTTTTTTTTTTTATGGTGGGAGAGGAGAACAACTGCATTTGTGTCTAATTTTCTGGTACTTCATTTCTCTCACTTGGCCAGACTTTATCCTGGGACTTGCATGCAATGCTTTGAACAGATGCATCAGAAGAGAGCATGCTAATAGACCAAATCTGTCTCTTGGAACTGTCAGGAGAGATTTGTCGTTTGGTCTTTGTATTTAGCTATGTCCTAAGCTTAACTACAAGTTAAATACAGAGTCTTGGAGATTAGAAGGTCCTGTATCCACTGTCCAAAGAGACAGCAAAATGCTTCTTCCCGAGAAGTTGTTCTTGGTACTACTGTTTGATAGATATACTTGCAGAAGGCAGAACTGGAGGAAAATAAGAGTCTGTTTTATGCGACACTTGAAAGTAGTAAGGGGAGAAACCATCTCGCCACACTGACAATGAGTAGAACTAGTTAGTATAAGGACATTTTATTTGCAGCTTTACCTCTTTGTACGTGACATCTCCTATTCTGTGCTCTGGAATTGTTCTGAACACAGGGAGGTGAAACTTATGGTTTAGCATTTTGTGGAGATATTCATGAGCTGAGTCCTCTGGTTGGAATGTAAATATTAAGCTGACAATTTGTAACTTGTCTCAATTCTTTATGGAAATTGTCTCCTTTAATACATTTCAAGAAACTCAGGATAATGGCATTCTTCTCAGATGTGAGACCTTTTAAAGGAGAAGTGATTCTTAGTACGCTTGTGTTTTTTGTAATATAAATATGATATTCCTTAAATTCAGTTTTTGCAAGGAATGCAGTTTTAGAAGTGAATTACTGTTTTGGCAGTTCCCTAAACTTTTTGTTCTGTGCCTGCTTTTTGTTTCAGCTCAGATGATTGGCAGTTCTATATAACTTACTTTGATTCAGTGTTTCAACTCATAGATGAATCCTGGGCACCTCCGCTGGAAGAAGAACAGTAAGTTAACAGTTCTGCAGTGGATTTGTTTTTCCTTTGTGATACAGAGAACTTCTTGCCTTCATGTACTGAGTATAGTGTTGTCCCCGTCTTTGGGTGACTTCCTGGCGTCCGGCTCCAAATGATGTCTTCTCCCTGTTTTATTTTGGAGGCTGGCAATAGTCTGTTGGAAACAGTTGTATAAAGTGTTTTGTATGCTATAGAGCTCTTCCAGTTTGTATTTTTCACGGTGATTGAATTAGAGAATCCATCGTGCCAGATTTCCTTAAGAGTGTTCTGGGAATATGCTGAGCACGTGTTTTCAGTGCCCTAGGAATGGGGAAAGAAATCAAGGAATCTTTTGCTTCTGTAATTGCGCAGGTCTTTGGAAGGAGAGGTACACCATTCTATAGAGCAAGCTGTGAAATTTATAGAAGAGAGGATAACAGAAGAATCCAAGAGTGCTCGGCCACTTCGGGGACCATATTTAGCTAAACTGGAGCTGATTAGACGTTTGCGTTGCAGAGGTTGTAATGATGAATATAAACTAGGTAAGAGCCACTAACTGGATGATGAATTAATCTTTGGGGGAGAACTCAAGCTCTTTGTATTCAGTGTGAATTTAATTCAGTAACGTGGTATTAAAATCTCTGCTGGTTTCAGTATGTAAAGAGTTTTGAAAGCATTAGAAGACAAGGCTTGAAGAAAGGAAGGTAGTTCAGACTACTCCAGGCTTGTAAAAGCAATCAGGGAAACATTTAAAAGGACCTACTGGATTTTAAGAGCATATGATCCATTACGTTTTGATGAAAAGTGCATTCCTGATGCACTGCTTTTGTAGAAAGTCATTCTGTTTAGCTGTAATAATCTCTGGGTGTTCGTTCTTTTTTTTTTTTTTTTTCCCGATAATACCAGGATTTGTTTTCTTAACAACTTGCATTTAAAAATTGCAGTTAAGGAGTCGGTGAAGGAGAGAGTATGATTACAGCAACATCTGTGCTTACTGGTTCCTTCTGTATTTTCATCCAAAAATAACTGACTAGATAAGCAGAGACACTGTATGCATGCCCGTTATGCTGAGCTCTTATCGGCCAAAGTAGCTTGAATGAAGCTCTTAGGATTTTGTCTCTCTCTCCTTGGTTATCAAAGACATTGAGCCTCTGGTTAAAATCCACAGTAGTGTGCGGCTATTTATTCTGTAACTCAGTTTGTGATTTCAAAGAAAAAAATGAGTTAAAGATTTCTCACAGTGATTTCATAGGTTCAGCTTTTAATGGAGCATATTAAAAAGATGAACTGGCCTTTTTCCTAGGTGATCCAGAAGAACTAATGTTCCAATACTTCAAAAAATTTGGGGACAAACCCTGCTGTTTTACTGATCTCAAAGTATTTGTGGATCTCCTCCCATCCAGCCAATACACGAAAGTAAGTAAAGACTAAGATGGTGGCAGGAACTGCAGCGCTTGTTTGCCCTCTTGTACCTTTCTCTTGAGACACCTCTGGGTCATATTAAGAGAGAGAAAAGCTGAATTTGGGTCTGTTTGGAATAGCGAATAGGAGAGATGTATTTGCTGTTACACAAAGCATCCTTCTCCTTTCCCTTCCTACCAACGCCATGCTTTTCCTGTTAAAGTTGTATGTTGAATTGGAAAGATCCACTTTCTGATCGATGCAGGTAGGGTGCTACTTAGGTGTCTTGCTTGGCTCTGCTGCAGTGCTGAAGAATTGGCACACTGATGCTGATCAAGGGGAGACCGAGGGACCTATTGCAACTTATCCAGAATCTTTCTGAAACAAGCTCCCTTTAATTGAAAAGCCCATTTGTGCAGAGTCATGAGCAGCTCGTTTAATGACTTCAGCAGCTGGGAATCCCGTCACCCTTTCCCATTGTTTCTCTAAGCCATTGTATAAAACTTAGCGCTGGCTAAGGCTAGACAGCTGTTGATAAAATGTTTGTAAACAAAGTGCAGAGAGTGTTGTTGGTTTCCATAGCTTATTAAAATATTTTTTTGACTGGTAATGTAAGCTCTTCCTACAGCCTTACTAATAAGGAGAAAGATGGCCTTGGCCTGTATGTGTTACTGCTGATATTTTAAGTCAGAAGGTGTGTTCTTACCCCACTGGCAACAGATGCGGTCAGGAGTATAATTAACTCACAGTTCTGGAAGTGAGGGTACCATTGCAAGGTAACCTGTGAGTCTGGAAGCATTGAACGAGTGTTGTTTTTTTTTAAGAGTTCTTAACAAAGTTACAGTTCAGTAGCTGAGAATGTGGTGATCTTGCTGGGCCAATATGCAGATACTCCAAAAATAATTGCCGTAATATCAATCTTGAATTTCTGGAGGCATGAATTGAAGTATGCAATGTAGTGATTTGCTTGCCCTTGCCCACCTCAGTAAAATCTCAAACTGAAAATATTTTCAACAAAATCTTCTTCAAAATCTATGGGAAAACTAGAATTTTTGTGCATGGCCATCTGTTGCTTTTACCTAGATGTCATGAATGTTTTGTTCTATTTCTGTTTTCCCCAGAATTTGCAGTTCTTGCGTTTCAAGACCAAATGTAGTAAGGCTGAATTCATTGGCTTTAACTCATTTTTAAGTCTGTTAATACTACTGAATTTTAAAGCAAGGAAAAAAAAACCTGTTCACTTCTCGTTGTGAGAAGCCTGCTGTCTCCCATTAAATAAAGTTCTAAACAAGAGGCTGCTTTTCTTACAACTTAATTTGAAAAAGTCATTAGTCAAAGATGATGACCTCACTGGGCGCACTGCATTGCTTCAGAGTTGAGAGAAAATATAGCTAGTACACAACCACCATTTCCTGTAAGCGTGCTGTAAAGCCTTTTGGTAACTATTTTAATTGCATAGGTTATTAGTGTGAGCGTTAACAAGTGCTTGAGATCCCTGTGTGTCAATGTATTGGAAACTTTCCTGAGATTTTTTTTTTTTCCCCTCTGCTTGATGAAACTCACTAGGCTGTTAAGCAAAACCCTAACGTGCTCGTCACCTCCTCCACGCAGGTCCCCAGAAAACCACTGATGGCAGTGTGATGTCAGGGTTTATACCGACACTTCCACCTCATTTCTTTTCTTGGTTTGAGGGAGGAAATGTCTTCTGTTCATGCAGTCCCAGAGGCCCTGCAGAATTTAACAACTGTGTTTCTCTTTCAGTTCATCAGTCAATTGCTGGAAGTAATCCCCCTGTCAGCGACAGCAGAGAGCGAAGTTGCACTGCCAGCTGATATCAAAGCCCTCCAGCAGCACTTGTGTGTGGTGCAGCTCACCAGGTTGCTCGGGATCTATCACGCCATGGATAAGAAGGAAAAGCTGACTGCGGTCCGCGAGTTGATGTTAAGATACCGCCATGGATTGGAGTTCGGTGAGGAAAAAATCTTGAAACTAGTGGTTGCAGTTCGCTCGCAACTCTTTGTGAGTAAAAATTCAGTTTTTCCAGGGGAACAGAACAACACAAGCTCTGGCCTGTATCGCTGGTGTATAGCAGCCATCGTGCAGCTAGATAGTACTGTGCTCTCCTTTCTGGCTACAACCGTGGTGTACCTCAATAAATATATTTCCTTTTAATTTTCTTTCTTTTCAATTGTAAAGAAAATGAGGCATTCCTGTGTAGCTCAGATGGTCCATTTGTATGCTTGCAAACTTGCGTGTGCCTTTAAGCAAAGCCAGGTTTTATCACTGGTGTATGTAGGACAAAAACATAGGCGTTAATATTTATTTTTAAATCTTGCAGTCGTAGAAGTCCTTTCTTATTCCATCAAGTGTCAACGTATGAGGTGGCCAGAATTATTTTTCAAAGTCATGAGCAGAAATTTCATCATTACCAGAAAAAATAACAGAGTTTGTTTGAAGAGCTGTTTTCTTTCAGTGCTTCTATCTGGAGTTTGAATCCAAGAACAAAAGAGCTACAATGGGAGACAAAAAAATGTGCTGGTTTCGCATTTCAAGCAGAATGAATTGGAAAAAATGTATGGAGAGATATAGCATGTGTACAGCTGTTTCAGTTATAAAATCCGGAGTTTTCTTTAGAAATTAAGCAGTGGTTATCATCTGCCAGATGGCTGTGTCACTTGATAATGCTGGCAACGTGAGAAACAGCTGACAGCACTGTAGTGACAAATATTTTAACTATGCAACTCAGGGTGACTTTGTTTTTCTTTTTAGGGAAAACATGTTTGAAAACTGAGTTGCAGTTTTCAGATTATTACTGTCTGCTTGCAGTTCACCTGCTGCTTGATCTGTGGCTAGAGGAAGGTATGTTTGTAAAATTGCTTAATGCTACCTGGGATGGTTGTGGTAGGGAGACTTGGGTCCCTGTGCCCGGTGTGTACCTGGCGTGCCTTGTTAGTCCCGTAGCTTTCTGTATTTTTTTTCACTCGGAGGTATTTCAGGAGCTTCCTTGTTCAGCTGGCATTTGAGCTTAATATCACTGACCTCTAAAGGAATTTTTTTGATTAATTTGTGTAGGTCCTGGCAGAGCTTTGCTGCTGACTCCTGCAGCTCAGTGCTGTCCCCAGGAGTTTGTTCTGAGTTTCCCACGTAGATACTTGTTTTTTCTGTCCCTTTGCACGAGTTATGCTGACAGCTCCCTTCTGATACCGGAGATGTTTTGGGAGTATTTCTTTCCCTCCCTGACATACTTTGTCTTCTGGATCCCTGGCTTCTAGACGTTTGCTGGGATGTGCTGCTCTGTCTTCAGTATTCCTGTATGCCACATCTGCTCTGCCCGTTAATTCCAGAGTCTGTCCCCAGCGTGTGAGGGTTGTGCTCTGCAGGTTTGAGCTGGATATTCCCTGTGCAGAGTTACTTTTCCACCTTTCTTTCAGAGAACAGCTATGATGCTGGGGTGGGTGCTATGTTGTAAGGGCAGCAACATGACAGATGAATGTCATCCCCATGTTTAAATGTTGAGAGAAGTGTAAAATGAGGAAAGAAGCTTTGATGCCAAGGTGAATTGTGCTGTCAGTGTTACGTGTTCCTCCCTGATCATACCTGCATGTGTTTTATCTTTGTCACCAGGTGAAGAAACAGCTGTGTGGCAGTGCCTCACTTTCTTAGAAGAAGGGTTATCTCATAGTCCTTCTAATGCTCAGTTTAAATTGCTGCTAATTCGAATCTACTGCAGGCTTGGTGCATTTGAACCTGTTGCGGAGCTCTACTCCAGCCTTGATGCAAAACACATACAGCACGACACCATCGGGTGGGTAGTATATACTGAGAATAATTGGTGGTGGTCATTTCCACTAACAAGTCCTGAGATCTCCCGTTGTCTATGCTGCTGAAAGTTAGCAGATTGTCAGATTTTTACAGTGTTCTGTAAAAGTATTCTGGAATTATGTGAGACACATCTACCACGGTGTGGTCCGCCTCTAGTGGAGTATCTTTCCTGGGTGATTTTGGTCAGTTCTGTATCTTGAGAATATTAACTAAACAATCTGAAACTTGTGAAATGTGTATATCTTGATGTCAGTTGTAGCCAGGTGTTCCTGCTTGTGTCATTGCTCAGCAAAGTGTGGGAGTGCTAGTTAAAGCAAACACACCAAATGTCCTCGCCTTGGTTAGTGTGTTTGTGGGTATCTAAATAAGTAAAATTTGTGCTCACTTAAGCTGGATGGAGGAAGTCTTTTTTTGTTTGTGTTAGGAAAAAATAAATTCCTTTCTTTACTGTTAAAAGCTTAAATCCTAACACGAACGTTGTGAATGCTCCCCTGTTAAAGTCTCCAGAGTCTTTAATAAAGCTGAAGTAGGCTGCAGGTCTCTGTTCAGAGCTGGATTTGAAATTAAGGATTCCCCAGCACGTGTGCTGATGTTTGACTTGCGTTGTGTTGTGTTGCAGCTATCTTCTGACACGCTATGCAGAGTCGCTGGGCCATTATGCTGCTGCATCCCAATCCTGCAATTTTGCACTCAGGTTTTTCCACTCCAACCAGAAAGATGTAAGTTGAATGAAACTTCTGCATCCTTGTAACAGAGCGGTTATGTTGAGAATGCCTTAACAGAAGCCTGTGTCCTATGTAAGGGCTTACAGAACTGTAGTGGGTAGTAACACAGGAATAGTTCATGCAACTTTGTGTTTTTACAAGAATTTGTAATGTACTGTTTGATGGAGTTTTTCTTTAGCTTTCTATTTATACAAGCCAATTTGAATACTTCTCAAAAAAAAAAAAAGGTATGATTACTTTTAAATGAATGGATTGTTATTTAAGAAAGTAAGTGAAATGTAATGTGGTAAATAAGTGCCAGAAGTCATATGACAGCAGGACTTTGGAAAGTCGTACAGTAGCCTCGGAGATGGTGGGTCAGGATGTTGATGGCATATGTGCGAGTCCTTTGTATCACACTCACCGAAGCAGAATGTCTTAGGGATGACTGTCCTGGGCACACAGCGGTGTTGGAGGGACGCACATTGTCATAAAACGTAGTGAAAGTGCAAGGAACAAGGTGGGAGAATTTCAGAGGGGAAGAACTGACTTTTGAACCGACAACTCTAACTGCATTATTTTCAAGTGGTAGGATCAAATTGCAAAGCCTGGTCTTGTATTAACGGGAGCGACCTGCTTTGTTCAATTTACCCCCAGAAAGTGGTGTGGATTAAAAGAAAGTGGTCTTGAATGAGAACCTTGGTACTGGAATGGAGGAGACAAGGGAGGAGAGTAGCTGAATTCCTCCAGGAGATCAGGTGCTTCCTAAGATGCGTGCCATGAGCTAGGCATCTGTCATACTCGTAGCTTGCTGCTTAGTAGCTGTGCTTGTCATTAGTCTTGCTTGAAAAGAACACTGTGAGCTACATTGACAAGAAAAATCAATTCTGTTTCAGCATTCCCATGGAATCATGAAAAACAGGCTGGGTAGGGGAACAATGAAATAACTCACTTCTGAAATCTCAGTGGAAATGCATCGGGCAAATAGAACCAGCTATAGTCCAGAATAGTGGTAGGGAACTACATGCACAAGGCTAGTCCACCTCCCTAAACCTTGCAAGGCAGTCCCGTTCTGAGGAGTGGGAATATGTCCATGTATTTATGTCATACGGTCTGATCCTCTGTGAGAAGTAGGTGAAGAAAATACTCAGTTTATGTTGTAAGAAACAAAGGTGTGATCCAATTGTAACTCTTCCAGTTACAGAGCCTTTGCAGCAGCTTAGCCAGTGGTCACACAACTTGCTTTTGCACCGTCGCAGCGGTAGGTAACATACAAGAGCTGTCTGTACTGAATAGTAAAGATGCCTAAAGATGCTTAGGCAGTAATCCCTCAGAACAGTATCCTTGTGCTGCCGCAGCCCGGGTTATTCCTAGGTACAAATTACCAGTTGCCATTTACCTGTGCCTGAAAGGTAGCTGCTGAGTTACTGTGACCTGTCTGACACAAATTTCACTGTAGGGAGGGGGATGCACATGGATCATGAGGTTGGAGCTTGCTCTCGTCTGCTTCCCTCACTTGCTGATTGTTTAAGCACTGATTCTACTTGCTAAGATTCTTGGGGTTCCTGGGTGCGATGTGTTGTGCTGGAGTGAAGCTCTGGATCCAACCAGCTTTCTCCTAAATGTCTGTTGTTAGTACTGGCAGCTTTTTTTTTAATGAGGAGTGACTTGTTCAGTCTCATTTAACATCCACCGAGTGACTTTTTGACGAAAAGTATACCTGGAACCAACTGTCCAAATAAAATGTTTCACTGCAGTGTGCCAGGTGAAAAAAGTGAACTGAAAAAACTACCAGATGTGATTTGTCTGCTTGGGAGCGCTGTGTTGTAAAGCAGCAAGGAATCATCTCTCCAGGGAAAACCCTCTGAGTGAAGTAGAAGAAGGTTATTCTTTTTGGCATGAATGGTGAAGATGCTAGCGGAGCACAAGCTGACTGACTCCAGCAGCTCAGCATACATACGCTGAAAGACCCACTGAGCCACGTGCCAAGTGCTGTCGCCAGGAAAATGCTACTCAACAAACAACTGAGAAATGCTGAAAAAGCGGTGCCTGAATTGTTCGACCTGCCTCGCTACCACACCTTAAAAGGCTGAAATTGCAAGAGCAGGGAAAATGACGCAATAAGCATCATATAATGCTTCATGCTACACGACAGGGATGCGTCTCTGGAATCCACTCGTGTCGTGTCTCTTCTTGGAGACAGTATTGCAACCGGAGGACTGTGAGCCATTGTTGTTCTTGAGGAGCCGAATCTCTCGTGTTCTGGACGATTCCAGAATTCAGAATCATCTTTTTAGTGGGAAACTCATCAAAAGCCATGTTCATTTGCAAATAGCAAGTGTCCGTAGAAACAACCATGAGGTACAAATTTCAGAAGGAGAATGCTCAGTGCAGGGCACTGCTCATCTAAGATGATGGCGTGTCAAGAACAGAGAGGAAAAAACAGGGTCTGTACCGTAAGATGTGTCTCTGGTATCACAAGGTCAAAATATGCCACCAGTTTCCGTGCTCCAGGGGTTCTGCTGGGGTTGCCACTTCACCCTCAGGGTCCTGATAATCACCTTCCCATTCAAGTCCCGTAACAGTATCTAACTGCAGTGTTAACGGAGGACTATCCTTTCAAGGTTACCTTCTTACCTGAGTTCGGCTGCTGCCTGCCCCTCTCTAGGGTGTTTATGCTAGCTGGAGTGTCTGCTACAAGGTAGAGAGCGTGTCCCGTGTGTTCTGTGCATGGGGCTCTGCTTAGAACAGGAAGGATGGGGTATGAACAAATCTGATAGAAAAAAAATATAGCTACTGATTCAAAGTGATTTGCTTTGTATAAGTAGGTTTTCCTTCTGACTTGGTGAACTTAACGGTCTGAAGTGAATCCTGTTTAAGAGTGGGTCACGTAAGTAGCAGCCATCTAAGCTGCTGTGCAATCCTGACATAATATTTCTGCTCTGGGAGAGGATGCCAAGGACAGGGAGGAGAGAGAAGACGGTATTGCTATATTTGGCCAGTGCTAAAAAGGCAATTTCATCCTTCTCAAGATAGTCCTCCTTTAAATATGCAGAATCACAAGTAATCTCTCTAATTTTCTTGTGTCCGTCCGTCTTTAATTTCTCCAGATACTGCAGGCAAACAGAGCACCAACGTGTCCTATGGGGATTTAAAAACCACGTCGATGCAGTTGAATTAGCTACCATAGCGCAATCCCGTAGCCTGACAATGAACTCTGCAAGGCTGTATATCAGAGGGTATGTTGCTGAATATTTGGCATATTTTTTTCATACAGTACAAGTAACCAAATTGCTTAGGAAAAAGACAGAGCTACCTAGAGGACATTTTGTATTTTGGAGGGAGGAAAAAAAAAAAGGTGGTTTTTATTTGAGTGTGCTAGCTTCTAGTCTGTGAGCCTTTCCGACAGGTTGAGTCTGCTAGTACAGTACAGATTTCCATTATCCAGGGGTCTTTTTGGTGCCTCTCATCTTCGGTGCATTCCATAGTCATATTCAGAAGAAAATATTTGATTTGCCAGAATTTCTCACTTGTGGAGTAATTCTGATTTAAAAAGACAGCCATCTGTCTTGACTGGGAGCATAAATTGTTCACTCTGTCTGTGTGGTTAGAAATTTTCGTTGAAATATGGTGCTTGTTTGGGGCTCCTTCATCACATAAATCTCCTTCTGGAGATTGCTTGGACTTATGTGAAATATTAGTTGCGTGCCTCGTATAGCTGCATTTCATCAGAAGGGAAGCAATCTATCTTATGGACCCTGATAGTTTCCTTTGGTGCTTAGACTGTATTGTAATATGTATGTGCTTCGTGATGTTATTTTGTGATATTGTATTAAAAATCTAATAAAAAAGAAACAAAAAAAATGTGTGAGTAATTTTTTTAATCTGTGTTGTGGTAATGTGTGATGCACATCCAAGTCAATTCCAGGAAATCTGGGATGTATTTATTTTGTCTGAAAGTACTTCTTAAAATGAAATAATGATTTGAAAAATGCATCTTTCTTTAAAAAATAAAAAATAAAAGAGCCTTCTAAAATCATTTTTCCCCATCTATAAGTATCTTTCAGTTTGTGGCTACAGGAACCTGATCTTGTTCAGTGTTGGTCTGGTTACCAAATGACACTACCTAGTGGAGTGGCTGAGCATTATTAAATTAAAGCAGCAAAACTACAGGCTTCTCCCAGGGTCTGAGTATCTGCCAGATTCTGTACCTCGGGGTTAATGAAAGCCATAGAAATGCAATTTCTTGGCAGTGACCTTGTTAAACTCTTGTCTTGAATTTATAGAAGTAACTAATACAGAGCTGGTGTGTGTTTTCTTGTAGACCTCAGAATATATCATTCAAGCCTACAAGTACGGCGCGTTTGAGAAGATCCCGGAATTCATTGCATTTAGAAACCGGCTGAATTCCTCCCTTCACTTTGCGCAAGTTCGCACAGAACGGATGTTGTTAGACCTCTTACTTGAAGCAAATATGTAAGTACAGCAGCAGTGAGTGTAATACCTTGCACAGGGAAAAATGAAGATCGATGCATAAGTAAACGTTGGCCAGATGAGACCTTAGTAAGTTGTGCTTGCGGCTCTTTGGCAGAAAGTGAAAGCTACTCTCATAGTTGCTGTCTCGTTGAGCATCCTTCTCTGTACGGTGTGTAAGTAACATTGCTGACATCTGAAGAGTTGAGATTCTCTCAGTGAAGAGAATGCGGTGTGTTAGCTGTTATTTTTGTTTCCAGTGATCAGATGTTTGATTTCACGTTACTTGCCCTTACCAGATCAACCAGTTTAGAAGAAAGTATCAAGTCCATGAGTCTGAGTCCAGAAGAGGATGACATTCCGTGGAAAGATTTGCGTGACAACAGAGACCTGACAGTCTTGTTTAATTGGGATCCAAAAGACAGGTGAGTAGAAATATTCTCAACTGCAGTCTCGCACCTTTTCCTACAGCATATGGTGAAGGAGATCCTTTCAGGGCAACACCCGTACTTAAATGTTCTCTAGGCTGGCTAACTGCAAACTTAACCTTCATTCATCGCTTCTAGCAGTGCTGCCTTTTTACATATTAATACAATTTTCTGAATTTCTGACCACTTCTTCCTCTTAATGCATTATTCAGTAACTTTGGGATAGGCTTTTGTACCTGAGTGCAAACTTTTGCATTTTCCTGAAAACGTTTGGTGCCTTTCTCTAGGGACATTTCTGAAGAACATAGGAAACTCTCACTGGAAGAAGAAACCATGTGGTTGCGAATCCGGTCTTTAACTTTAAGGCTAGTAAGCGGACTCCCAACTCTTAGTCACACTATTCAACCAAAGAACTCTGAAAAGACTGCAGAGAACGGCGTCTCATCCAAGATTGATACAATTCGATCTCTGCTTCAGCAGCTGGAAGCGGCAGTGGATTCAGGGAAGAAGTTTCTAGAACAAAAAATTCAGGTACCCATTAAGGAAAAAGCTATCCTCAAATATTAAATGAACGTGAATGCAAGCAGAGAAACTGAATGCATCTGGTAACGTCCAGCAGGCTGCAGAATGCACTTAACTGACCCTGAGTTTGTAGTGTATGAATCTGACTGAGAGATGTGCCAGAGGCAAACACTGTGTTCTGGATAAGGAAAAGCTGCAACACCTTTATCTTTTTCTTTGCTTCTTGCCTAGTATCCTGTCCTTGGCCCTCCTCCTACCCGAATGGCTGGCTTCTTCAGTAATGGCAGCTGTCAATGCCAGACTAGCTTGTTTTATCTTGTTAGTGATATTTATGAACTAGATACCAATGGCTTAGGTAAGTGTTTGAGGGGCAGGGGTGTAACCAGATTGTCACGATGTGTGGTGGGAGGGTGTGATATGTCTCCGCTTGGTTTGAAAACTGTTAGGCATTGGATCATGTGGACCCAAACTGTTACTTGCGTGTTAATTTTTGAATGACACTTATCTTGGAGATGACACCTTAATTTAAAGTTTTATTGGACTCTTCGTTTTTGTACAGTGTATGTTGATATAATACAAGATATTCTTTGAAAGCAGTTGCATTGGCTTTTCACTGCTGACACTTACATTTAAATGCCTCTTGGTTTTCTGAAAGCAGAAAATGCAGAACTTGTAGTTTAGAATTACTTTTATTCATTTATTTGTTTTTATTTTCTTTCAGAAGATTCAGCAGAAATCCAGGAGAGGATAGGGAATAGTTTCAAATCTTTAATAGAACGACTAACAGGTAAGTAGTAACCCGAGAATAAGTAGTGGTAGTTACTGCTTCATGTTAAAAGGTCCTGAGTGTGCCGCAAATATGTAAAAATGCGTTAATGCATCTGCAGACCCTTTTGAAATGTGCTTGAAAGCAAGGCTGAGCATCCCCGTGGCTTGTTTGATCGTGAAGTTGTTGCATGCCAGAGATGTCATTATGCTCTGTCACTTCATTACCTTACAGCTTAGTCTTAGCAACTGTTGTCTCCCTGGTACTTGGTCCAAGCGTGGTGTGGAGATACCATTTGTAACGAAATACAGTTTAGAGGAAACTTTACAGCTAGACCTACTTGAGAGGCTTTGGCAAAATTTATCACTATCCGTGCAAAGCTATCAGAGGACTGATAACTACACTGAGATGCGTGCTGCACAGAAAATGAGCATTTAAGTTCATCTGCATGTCCTGAATAAGGCTTCTCTTTTTTCTTTTCAGACTTGTTCAATAAATGTAAAGGTGACTTGATTGAAGTCAGAGATGGCACCTTGAAAACTCAGCCAAACCTGTTAGAAAACTTAGTCTTCTTTGTTGAGGTATTATTTTTCTTTGTTGGAAAATGGAAATTTTGGAGTACTTCAGAGTGGAAATGTTGGGACTAAAACAGTGAAAGTTCTTTGGTGTCAGTCAGTCATGAAAGTGGAGCTCTTGTGTATTCTAACCACTCTTATTCTAACTACTCTGAGTCTTTTCACTAGGTACAGTAAAATAAGTTTAGAAGCCACTTTCTAAAGTAAATGCAACTCGTAACATACTTGTACCTCTTTTTCCAGACGATCTCCATCACCCTGTGGGTATCAAGTTACTGTGACAGTGTCCTCCGACCTTTTAAATCCAACCTGCAAAAAAAGAAGAAGAAAAAAAAAGAAAGCAGTGTAGCTATGGTAGACAACATGCCTTTTTCTCTTCTGCCCCCATCCCTCAATCCAGTAATTTACACTGAAAGAAAAATCAGGATAGATGACATTAACTGTTTTGCATAAACTTTTTGCCTTGTAGAGTCTGATGTAGGTTAAGAGTTTAAGTAGTTTACTGATTTTTTAAAAATTCCTTTTCTGTTTAAAATCAAATAGCAAGTGTGCCACATCTCTGACATCACGAGAGCTTTTTAATTAAAAATACAGCTTAAATTATCACAGGCCTTCCTTCCTGAATGTGCTACAGTAAGGTAGTTAACTAGTAGCGTTTCTCTGGGTAGGTAGGTTTAGGCTTAGCAATGTTGTGGGGGAGGAGTAAAATGAGGTAGGTGTTACAAAGTGAGTTGTAATACAGAATAGTCATTTGAAGAGGCATTGACATATGTTTATAAATTAAAAGGATGTATTTGTTTTTATAGCCACCTGTATTTACACACTTTCTGGACTATGTTACCGAACTACAGACGTTAACTTCCAATGTAATAGATCACATCAAAGGGCTTGAAATAATTCTGACTGCACTAAAACTTGAAGAGTTGTCCCTCAAGGACACTCTGCTTTTACAGGTAAGAACTGGCATTGCTCTGGAGTGCTCTGTATACTTGTGTGACAGATAGAAACCTGTTAGGATTGACTTAATGACTGTTAACCAGATATGAGGGACCACATTGAGTTTTGGAGTGGTAAATTAGTTTTTTATAGTTTGTCATCCGGCAAAGTGACTTTTCCTCCGCTGATCAACTCTTGCTCCCTATGCAGAATAATCTTAACAAATGGGATTTAAGCGCAGGGGTTTTTAATTAGTTTCATTTTATATGATAGTGAAGAAAATCATAAGTTTTTAACATTATTTTTGTCTGTGATGTGACTTACTCTGTTCATCTGTCTTTTAGTATGCCATAAGGGATGCAAAATACTTATTCCGGGAAACTTTTGAGATTCGTGTACTGCAGATTAGTCACTTCCCTGGTAACATTTAGTTGATCTTTATGGAAAAATGAGTGGCAACTTTTTTTCCCACTTCTGGCTATGTAGGGAAAACCAAAAGCAGGGGAAATAGGCAGTGTGCGTGCCAAGCCACATGCCAAATTTAAACATATGAAACATAGGCCTAGCGAGAAAGATTGGCTTCTTATGATGATTTCCCTTGTCTTGTTACAGACTGATGTAGAAGTATCTTAAGTATATATAAAAATAAAAAATATATAAAATATATATACTTAAAAACAAACAAACAAAAGCTGATAAAGCAAGGAAATTCCTTAGACTGTACTTCTTGTAAATTTGAATAAAAAATAAAAAGTACATGTTCTTAATATCAAAAGTTTCAGCTTTAGAGGGCTAGGTTGTTTTCAGGTAATTGTTGAGATCTTTGTGATTATTCTGGTTCTTTGAGTCAGCAAATTCCTCCATATTCCCTTCCTCATGCAAGGCATCAAATTGCTACACAAGGCAGACTCGCAAAATCCACAGATTAGATTCATGTAGATTTGAACAGAAGCACCTGTGGGAGTCTGACTTTTCCTGTGTTTATTCATGGTTCCTGTTCCATTTGGTTTTTGATGTTGTCACAGTAAACCCAGGTACAGGCCATCTGTGTAGCTCTTATCAAAGCCAGAGCTGTGTTTGCAGCCCTGTGTGTTCAGAAAGCACTTTCAAAAAGTACTTGGGTTCAAGAGTTAGTGAAAATTCTGCTGTGATTCAGGAATGGAGTGTTACTGGCGATGTGCCTGCCAAAACTTGCTGCTGATGTGAGACTTTTCATGCATCAGAAGGCACTCGGCTTTCCTGATTACTGCCTGTAAAAGGGTCTGCAAAAGACATCCTGGTAGCAAGTCACCTCTTGACAGAACAGCCGTTCTGGCTGCTGCCCTGAGTACCAAGATTTGCTCCTTCTGCATACAGAAACACCATCGTTCGTGCTAGGTCAGTGTTGACTAACTTTGCTGCCCACGCAGGAGCAGTGCAAGCAATGTCTCGTGATGGTGCCCCTCCCAAAAGCCCCTTAGTTTGGGGTAATAGAAAACTGCATGTGGAAGGGAATTTAATCCCTTTGGGAAGGACAGGGTACACCAGTGCTGCTGAATGGGTGATACGTGAATCCAGTGCGACTCGCCATGCTTCTGGAATTTGGTGTAAGAGCGTTAGGTGGTCAGCATCCATTTGCTGTGTGATTTCAGCTCTCTGTATAAGGAATTCTCTACTTTAATACATACTGACTCAAAGTGCTATATGCACCCTGAATTTCAGCCATAAATTTCATGAGATTGTTTCCAGAGCTGTTGAAGAAATGATAACGTTACCAGACCTGTCTGGGGAATCCCAGTATCTGCAGGAATTACTGGTGCTGACCAGGTGCTGCTTACTCTTTCCTGATGATATTCCCTTTGTAAACTTACTGTGATCCTAATGAAATTCTTACTGGTGTTTGCTGAGGTGGTATGGGATGTTTAATCGTAGAATTCAAACAATTGCTGTTGAGTGAATGGTTTCTCTTTTGCATTTTGCAGGAAGAAAAAAAGTTTACAAAGACTGTGCAAGGAAAGGTCCAGAGCAGTTACCATCACTCAGTTCAGGAAATTGGAGAGCTGCTGAAAAAGAGACTTGACACTATTAAAAAACTAAAGATTTGAGAAATCCTTGACAGACTCCACAGGGGAGTGACACCAGAGTCCCAGACAGAAGCAACATCCGATATACCATCACTTTAATCCAGAACTTCCTCATAATGCATGAAGGACTTAAAATCATAAAACAGTTTTTTTAGGTATTACAGATGTATTCAGCTGACTTAAATTATTGTATATAAACAAGAAGCAGGGACCCTTCTTGGGGTTTGACCACTTTTTATACATGTTCATAAGCATATTACAACAGGAGAAAATTTAACTTTCTTCCCTTTTGATCTCTAGAAGCAACTGGAGATGGTCTTTAGAAGCAGCAATAGAAATCCAGTGTAAAGTATATATCTCAAAGGAGTTGTATTTTCATCACCATACAGTGTTTATAATTTTTGTATGGTCCTTGCCTTAGAAATGCAGAAATCGTAGATGCCCGCATTCAGCCACCCCCAATGAAACGAGCCAGTTTCGGAGCTGCCTATTTTGTCCACAAGCCGGCTGGTCCTACCGAATTCGGGGTGTTGGTCCAGCAGGGAGGTGCGAGGCCGAGCTGGGGGAACACCCCCTGCACGCAGCCGTCCCGCATTGCCCAGCCCTCTGCTGTAGGGTGGGAGTGAGCCGCGCCTGTGGCGAGGCACCTTGTGCTAAGGGCCGAGCGTGGAGCCAGCTGCTGGAGGAAAGGGGTGGGTTTGTGTTCAGAAGAACTGCAAAGCTGATGAGGAGCAAACTTGGCCGTTAAGTTCTAGAAAGAGATGGGAATTAGTGTTTCAGGAAAAAAAAAAAGACAAAACCAGAGACCGTGTATATAATAGGTGCAGTGAAGTCTGACACTGCGTTCTAATTTCATGTCAATTTAATGTAAAGCAGCAATCATCATGACTTCTAAAGAAGTGTATTTAGATTACTGAAACTTTAAGACTTAAATATTTTCATAGAAATTAAATCCTGTTGGCTTTGGTTTTAAGTTGGCAGAGGTAACTTTTGCTTCCGCTGTGGTATGAGGCTGAGAATACTTTTTATAACTGTATGCTTGCTTTTTGCAGTTGATCTTTGATTATTCGAGTACTAGCTCATTAGGCATTCTCTTAGAAAGTGCAATTGCATCATCTGCTCCTTCTGAATCTGCATTTCTGCTGTTTGTGTTTTTTTTTTTCATTTTAAAGGAGCAATGCAGCCTAAAACTGGTAAGCAAAAAAGTACACGTTGCACCTACAATCTGAGGGACAGGTCGGACTTCAACAGATTCCTCATCTTCTGATCTAAAGCAGCTAGTAACTGAAGTCTATATTTAAAGTTCTAAGAGAGCTGACAATCCTACTTTTGTCATCTCTTCCGAATACGTTTTGTTAGAAATGCTAGAATGTTGACGAGAGTATTTTTTTAAAATAAATCCCCTGTGTAAAAAAAAAATTCACATTGCTGCTCTTGCTGGATTTAGTTTTGCTTTTGCCCCATCCTGAAAGGGAAAGAAGGCCGTCTGCAGGTCGTCGAAATTGTAAGGGATGTCCTGGTGGTTTAACGGCGATGTCTGGTAAGTGCTCTGGGCTGGAGGAATGCCAAAACGTGTTAAGTCTGTTTTTAGAGTAATCCTTTTCCTGAACAAACTGAACTGTCTTATACGTTGTATAGAAATACCATTTTTGAAAGAAGGGTGTGTTCCTTAAAGCAAGACTGATGACTGACACTGATGCTTTGAAATGTGTAGGGTATGTGCTGAGATTATGCAACTCACGGAGAAGCACTGAGCCAGAAATCTGCACTGCCCGTTTTCGTTAAAGGAGACATTGCCATTGCTGATATTCCTGTCCCATCCCCTCCCCATGGCAGTGCAAACGTAGGTAGGGCTTCTTGCAAACACCAGCACTGAACGCAGTTGGCACAGCATCCTCGTCCAGAGGCTGACTTACGCTGGAGTTTCCTTGCACTGCTGCTGCGACAGGTTGAACTCGACCAGTTGTATCAATAAGCAACAGCGACAAAAGTGAAGCAGGGTTAACAAAACCAAGCTTTTAAAACCCTGTGGGCCGGAAAGCAGAACTTGCTTTAAAAAAAAAAAAAAAGTTTTCTGCATCAGCTCCCTTAAAAGCAGAATTGAAACTGCTGGGGGGAGGTGAGGGAGGGGATGTGTGTTGTCTGAGAAGAGATGACAGCGGGGCTCAGCTCTGGTGGCTGCTCCCTCAGACCTTCCACAAGCCAGCACGGGGGGAATGCTGACTGCGTGTGTTGCCTGCTGTCCTGCTTCCAGGTCTGGCCACAGGTGAATGATAAACTTGTCAAATACAACTTGGATTACTCAGTGTTTTATAAACCAGACGCCATCTCGTCGCACGCTGTAACTCCTCTCTGGGAGGAGTCGGTGGGGGTGCAAAAATGACTGTGTACCGATTATCTGGGGGCTTGCTTGAGGGAGAGGGAGAACTCCTCTCTCCTTATAAATTGTGTACAGTTAAATATATTATATATTTCTTACAAAAGAGCATTTCCCTTCCAGAATGTGTCCCACTGGGACTTGGTAAGAAGTTCAAGCTATAAACCATTGCTGCTGTTCACCCTTTTCCACTCTTGGGGTTTGTTTTTTGTTTGGTTTGGTTTGGTTTTGATGATGAATTGAAAAACATACTTAGAAAAAGCTACCAAGACTACTGTTTACAGACTGAAAAAAAATACTGCTTTTATACTACTGGGATCATGAGCCACGATCCTTTTACAGATTTCCTCACCTCTTTGCTTTAAGTTGGTATCTAATGTAGATGAAGGTCAGAAATCTCTTACCCTGCTTTGTCTACATACCGAAGAAAATGTACAATGCCTGTTCGTGTTCCCCATCATTTTTGTACTTTTTACCAATTTTAACTGTTCGAGAGTTGCATTTATATTTTGCAATCATTGATAATCATGATGTTATTTTAACCGTTAGTAATCTTAAATGGGATTTTTTTTGTTGTATCTGCAGCCTTATCTGAACTTTCTTTCCTTGATTATTCATTGTAATTTATGACTGTAGAAGATACGTATGCCTCAGCCTTCTACGGACTTAAGTGACACAACTGCAAACGATCTGCTTTAAACTGGATGGGTTTATAATTTATATAAAAGTCAGTTTCGTTACGAATCAGTCTTGCTGCCTCTTTCATTTTTCCATTTGGATGGTCGGGAAGTAACCGCAGCGCTCATCTACGCTCTTTTCCTTGTTAGCTTCTTGGTGAAGCCACAGGTTCTGGCGCTGGGCAAGTGGGAAATCAAGTTACCTGGGCTGAATAAAGAGGAAAGCGGGGGGAGAAAAATGCACCTTGCTTTCTCCTGCGTGTAGCTGGGGTTCAAAGCGCTGCCTGCTCGAGGGAGGAGGGGGGTTCAGGGCTCTGTCTTCGTGATTCCTCTTGGCCGTGCCCCGCTGTCGCTGCTGCTGAAGCTTTTTTTTGTCCCGCCTCTCGGTGAGGGCACGGGGAAAGCACCGGGGCTCCCCTCAAAGCGCTGTGACCCCACCCCCCCTGGGGCCGCTCAGGGCCGGCTGCCTGCACCCGATACCCCCTCCCCGTACCCCCGCTCCCCTCTTGGCCGCCCGGGGCGGGTGGGGGGGGGGGGGGGCCGGGCCCCGGTGGCGGCGGCGGGCGCTCCGCACGGCCACGTGACCGCCGCCCCACTCCCTCCGCTCTCCGCCATGGCTGCGGCGGCCGCCGCCGGCTCCCTGCTCCTCGGCTGCCTGCTGGGCCTGGCGCTGCCCGGCGGCCGCGCCCTGCACACCAAGGGCTCCGTGCCCCTCGACTCGCTCACCTTCTACAAGGTACCACCGGGGGGGCCGCCGGGCCCGCAAGGGTCGGGGATTGGAAGATTGGGGGGGGGGGCCGAGGCCGTGCAGGGAGAGCCGCCGCGCTCCGGCCCCGAGCGCCGCGGGGGGCCCGGGGGAAGGAGCCGGGGTTGGGGGCCGGGGAGCCGGGGCCGCGGAGAGGGGGGCAGCCGGGGCAGAGCCGGCGCGGCGCGGGGCTCGCGGGATGGCCGAGGATCCGGACGCAGCCAATGGGAGAGCGGCAGTGGCGGCGGGTAGCCAATGGCAGAGCGGCCGAGGAGGCGGGCAGCCAATCGGAGCGCTCCAAGTGGAGCCGGGGCCGCGGGGAGGCTCAGCGCGGCCGGCGGCTCCGCGCGGGGCTCGGCGCCCGGCGGGGTTCGGCTCCCTGCGGGCGGAGCAGCGCCGCCGCCACCCGGCCCCTGCCCTGCTCCCCCCGTGCCGGGGTCCCACGGCGAGGCAGCTCCTCGGGGCCGCGGGCAGTCCCCGCTCTGAGCCATTTCCCTGGGGTTTGTGTGGACGGAGCAGGAGGGGCCGGGCTGCTGGCGGGCGGAGGGGTTGCACGCTCGGTTGGGGGGTCTCGTCTTTATTTTTTTATTTTTTTCCCCCCCCCCAAAAAAAAATCGCTTTGATGAAAGTGTCTTCCAAGAGCCTGGAAGGGTTTTTAAGTCAGCAGTGACCAGTGCTGTGAGGGATGGCACAGCTGAGTGCTAGGGAGACGGACAGGAGCCCGTCGAAAGGGAGCCGTCGTATTGCAGGATCAACGCGGGCGCTTCTTTAGCGACGTGGGCAGGAGAGACAACGATCAGCTGAGCTGTTTAAAAAGTGTCTGCCCTAAACAAACCGCTCTGACACCAGCAACTAGCTCTTGCCACACGCCAGCAGCCCCCTCCCGATTTTTCTGCCGTGACAAACCATTTTTGGTGTTTTAAGGCTACTGCATTCTACAGCCCTTAGCTCCTTAGGAGGAGAACTTGAAGTAATTGGCAGTGTGCTGCAAGAGGAGCTTTAAGAGACCAGCAGAAATGGCAAAGCTGTAACACATGCTGCGTTCACTTCTTACAAGGACAGTAAATAAGCTGTGAGATCAACAGGCCCTGAGCTGGAGGCTCGTGAAGTGTTGCAAGCAGCTGCTGTGTCCCTGCTTGAGCAGCACTCGCAGGGTGCTGCGTAGGTGGGGACCCGCGCTGCAAGCCGATTGCGTTCACTAGAGGAAAGATGTTGCAAGGTCTTCTCCTGGAGGGAGAACAGAGCCCAGACCAGGTGGCAGATTCACATACATCCGAGCTCATTTAGCAGAGCGAAATTCAAAAGCAACGGCACCAGTGGAGAGGAATCGATTAAAGCACCAACACCACGTACTGAACCAGAGCAGTGTTTCCGCTCCTGCCCGTACCTCCTTTCTGAGCTGCAGTTCTCACGCTGGGACGCTTCGGAACGGCCTTAGATTTGTCCTTTATCCTCCTAAAGTCCCACTGGAAGCCTTTTCACTGACTTGCTTCCAAGGCACTGATCAGGTTTACAATAAGCAAATCATGTATAATTAAAATCGTTATCAGATCCCCCGAACCTATCGTGTGCCGTCTTTATCATCTGCTGTAGGGATACGTACACGCAGTTTTCGCTCATGCTGCAGTGAGTCACTTTTCAAAGGCTATAATTAAAAAATTTCCATCTCCCTCTGCACCTACTCATTGCGCAGGAAAATATGAAAAAGCTAAAACAACCTTAGGTGGCTTGTAGATTGCTCAAACCTGAAATTTTAAGTTTTGTCTTTTTTCCTCTCTTTCTTATTATTTTAGGTAATTCCGAAGCATAAGTTTGTCCTGGTGAAATTCGATACGCAATATCCTTACGGTGAGAAACAAGATGAGTTCAAAAAGCTGGCAGAGAGCTCAGGCTCCAGTGAAGATCTTCTGGTGGCTGAAGTGGGAATATCAGGTGAGGAGCTCTGAACAGATTCGTACGCTACAGGTTGGTGGCGAGAAAGTAAAATCCGCTGCAGTTTCTGATCAAAATAGGCTCTGAGGTAATTCTGGTAGTGGGAGACGAGATCGGCACGGCGCTGTCAGACCGAAACACCGAGTGTCCTCGCTCTGGCTGGTAGCAGGGCTCCGCCGTCGTGCCTCCTGCAGCAAGCGTGGGAGTGCTGCGCTCTGCTGTCGGCTGTTAATGAAGCAAGTCAGCCCACGGCTCGAGTGGGTGCCACCCTCCTCATTCACAGCGCTTTTCTTCCTTCCCTTTTTTTTGTTTTGTTTTTTTTGTTTGTTTGTTTTGTTTTTTGTTTTTCCTGAAATAAACCTTTTCGTCCATTTTCAGGGAACAGACCTTACAAGAACTGGGTTTTAGCCATAAGCCTGGTCAAACAAATCAAAGCGATAGGATTAATTCATTGATAGCATTCATTACTGCGGATAACTCATTACTGCTGCTAAGGCTCAGAAAGCAGTTGTTGCACTGTGGCTGGCGTAAGTCGGTGTTCTTGTTGTTGACTTCATTGGGAAAGCCGTGAGGAACGGATCATTGCCACCTTACTTGTTCTTGCTTTGCAGGTAGAATTAAGGATTTAAGCCTACAGAAATTGCCTAACTGGAAAGCTGAACCGCACTGGCATTGCTAAGCACACGTTGATTTACCTAAGCAGCATGGTTGACATCCCTTAAGTTATGGTTTTTGTCCTCAAGAATAAGTGGAATTTATGGGAGAAGTAAAAACATCCTGTTGCTTGGAATGCTGTTGGAACTAAAATACAAGGGGGTGTGCTCTCTGCACATAGACCAGGAAAAAAAAAATCCATTTAACTGTAATATGAAAGAAAAAACAAACAAAAAAAACCACCATTATTTTCCCATAACGATGACTGGGTTTGTTCCTGGAGGTTTTGGCGATGTCTTGTGCTAACATAGTCAAAGACAAACATGATTAGAATCTTTTATTTTTCTTGGGAAAACCTAATGATGGTCTGCCTTGCCCAAATGATCTTCTGGAGTGTTTTTTTTTTTTCCAGCGTATGGCATTTCCTGGCAAAGAGGTTGTTAGGAATTGTTGAAACTCTGGAGACAAATATTTGTCAGTTTGTATACAAGAGAATCCTAAATTAATTTTTTCATTAGCTTAATATACTGTGTTTTTCTGTGTGTTGTTTTCTCCTGACAGATTACGGTGATAAACTGAACACTGAGCTGGGTGAAAAGTACAAGATGGATAAGGAAAAGTTCCCTATTTTTTACTTGTTCCAGGATGGTGACTTTGACAATCCTTTACCTTACACTGGCCAAATTAAAGCCGGGGCTATTCAGCGCTGGCTGAAGAGTAATGGTATCTATCTGGGGATGCCGGGCTGCCTAAAAGAGTATGATGTGCTGGCCAGCAAGTTTGTGAGTACCACTGAAAAATCAGAGCGGCAGTCCCTCCTGAAAAAGGGGCAACAAAGTTTAGAAAAAGCAAAAGAAACTGAGAAGAAGTCAGCTGAGCAATACTTGAAAATTATGAGCAAGATACTGGAGCAGGGAGAAGAGTTTGCTGCTAATGAAGTCGTCCGAATCACAAAACTGATCGAGAAGAACAAAATGAGTGATGGAAAAAAGGAGGAGCTCCAGAAAAGCCTCAATATCCTTGCTTCTTTCCTGAAGAAGAATAACGAAAAAGATGAGCTCTAATATGTTGGATAACTTTGTACAAGCTGTGAAACACTGTCAAGAGTCCTAACCAGTTCTCCTTATGCAAGAAAACTTCCCGCTGTCTTCAAGAGAGCAGCAGATTTCCTTCTGATATTGTCAGTTATAAAATCAAGACATTCCTTAAAAATACAGTATTCTAAATGTTGGAAAAAATCACCTTAAAGCAAGCTCCCAGTATTGTGTAATATTATTAAATAACAGTGTTAAAGTAGACAAAAAAAAAATATTAGATTGGCCTGAAGCACATTCCTGGTGTTTTTTACAGATGTTCCCTAGCAAACAAATAGCAAAATTCAGTCTCACGTTCTATCTTACCTGTTTTAAAAGGTACAGACTTGATGCCCCTGTCCCCACCTTCCCCTGGTTTTAGTGCCCTGGGGTTTTATTCCCTTTACCCCTCATCCTACCTTTTGCCTTCCCAATAGGGCTTCTTATCCGAGTCTTGCTTTTCTTACCTGTTGTTGACCAAGAAACCCGGAGTTTCCTCTTTCTGCCTTCTCCTCCAGCGGCTCCTGTCTCTGTTTGCCTTGGGCAGCAGCCAGCTGCTGGCAGGCGCGGTGAAGCCGGGTCCTTTGCTACCAGAACTTGCCCTGCATCTCCTGGCCGGAGCAGCCGTTTTCAGCAAGCGTCCTCCTGAACCCCGTTGCAATGTCCTGGCTGAGCGAGCAATGTGAGTGGGGCGCAAGGGCAGATCGCCTCGAGGTGCTATCACAAGTAGACTCGCCGGTGCAAAAACATGCTTTTTTCAGAGGCTGATGAGGTAAATTCGGGTGAGCTTCCCCATGAAAAGGACATCCGGTGCCTGTGCTTTTTGCCCGTCCTTCCCGTCCAGTCTTCATCTCCTCGATTCGGAAGAGAGGGAGGCAAATACAGACACTGAAAAGTTCCAAGCGGTAGTCAATGTGAACAAAATATCTTCTCCAGCCCGGTCCTCAGAAGCGAATAGCACTCAAACTAAAGCTTCAACAGCATTCGGCAGAGTTTTAAGTGTTTGAAAACGAGGTCTTGTGACAGGAAGCAAAAGTATTAATTCCGTAAAAGCTCCACCTGCTTTCATGGAGGTACCTAGCCCAGGGGATCAGGCAAGCAGGTGTTGCGGGTGCTGCCTGCGCCCTGGGGAGCTCAGACGGCTGCTGTGAGACGCTGCGCTGCTGATCAGGGTCACAGGCTGAGAGGAACACCTGCTGCGCGTTCCGCCTCGAGGCTACGCTTCCAGCTGGGCAAAACTCATTTCTGAGGGAGCTTTGCTGCCTTTTGAATCTCGGGGTGGGTACAAGGAGCAGGCGTTGCTGCAAGATGAGATGTATTGAAAAATGCTGTAATAATAATAATAATAATAAACCGGTTCCAATTAATAGCTGCCGTTTAAACTGCTTTCTAGAGAAACTGCCGGTGATCTTCGGGGTCAGTGGGAAGGCAAAAGCTGAGCAAGGGCCCCGAGCAGGGTGGGAGCGGGGGGAAGGCTCCTGAGGAGACCGCGGCGGCCGCCCCCGGCCCCTCAGCGCGGGCCGCCGCCCCCTCAGCCGTTCCCGCCCACGGCCGCCCTCCGGTGGGCGCTACGCGGCGCGGCAGCGTGGCGAAGCTAAGCAGGGTCGCCTCGGGTCGGCTGCCGGAGGGGTGGCGCCGCCAACACTTCCCGCTCCGGGAGCCCCGCGCCGTTACCGCGGCCGGAGCCGAAGCTCCCGCGGGGGCTGCGGGGCCCCCACGCCGCCGCCACCGGCCCCGTTTCGCTCCCCCCTCGGCCGGCCACGAGCGCTGGGGGCCGGACCCGCGGGGCGGGCCGGGCGCGGTGTGGCCCCGGGGCGGAGCGCGGGCGGTGCGCGGAGCCCCGGGAGCGGCGAGGCGGCGGCGGCGGGCGTGGGTTCCCGGTGGGTGCCCGGTGGCTGCCCATGGCCCTCCCGGCGACATCGTCCCGGCTGGACGGGGGCTGGCAGGAGGTGAGCGAGCCCCGTCCCCTCATGGTCGGCCCCCGGGGGCTCGGTCCTGGCCCCCGGGGGCTCCCCGCGGTCGTGGGGCCGTGGGGTGCCCGCAGGAGGTCCCTGACGGTGCTCCGTGTCCCCCAGGTGTACTCGGCTCTGCAGTGGATCCAGTTCACCATGGCCATGCTCAGGTAACCGGCTTCATGGAGGTGGTGGTGCCGTGACGGCTTTTTTTTGGGGGGGGGGGGGAACCACAGAAATCTGCTCGTCCCGGTGAGCCCCCTGTGCCAACGTGGGCTTTGTTTTGTCAGCGTTACAGGTTCCAGCTCAATCATTGCCTACGCCATCTTCCAGAATGCAGTGAGGTCCCCCGAGGTAAGGACTGCGCCTCCTCAGAGCCACGGCGAGGAGCTGGGCCGCATGGGCCGCGGGCGCTGTGGTTAATTAAACTTTGTTTATTACAGCCAGGAGGCAAAGGGCTGGCCAAGAGCCTGTGTCCGTGCTGACACACGTGTGAGGCTGACCTTGGGCTGTACCTGCGCGGGGAGGAGCAGGTCCCTTAGCGCCGTCCTGCAGCTCCCGCCGACGTCCCGTGGATTTGGTTTTGGGGCTGGGGAGGTGCGCAGTGGGTGGGGATGCCCCTGTAGGAAACGCGTGCACAGGGGTATGTCTTTGGGTATGTCCGAGGCTTTTTGACAGGCAGGCGTGCAGCTAAAACTGGTGCTGGCAGAGGTGCTGCAAGGTTCAGACAAAACCAGACCGGTTTGTTGTGCTGAGCTCCCCAGGGAGGCCCTGAAAGATTCCCCTTGGCCGTGCACAGGAGCGGTTAACATTGCTCACGCAGCAGCGCCTGGCACATCCCAAGTGCATCACACGTGCAGATCATGTGTGCAGGGAATCCAGCACATCTGGGATGCATCGGGCGTGCTGGTAATCACAGACCTCCAGCCCAAGCTCGCAGGGCTTTTGCTGTCTACACACAGCCCGTCTGTCTGTCCGGGACTTATCGGTGCACAGAGCTGTGTGAAGCTGCAATTCTTTGTCTGGGATTTGCAGACGTCTGGCAGCCCGGTCTGTGGACCACGCAGATAACAGGTTACTGCTAAGAGCGGTAGGATGGTGAAGCTGGCAGCTATGTTGTAACAAAGCTGTCTTTGTACTTCCCTTGTCTTCAATGTCCATCATACATCGTGGGTTTGATCTGCAGCCCACAGACCAGGGAATGCAGTAAATTATCCTCAGAGAAGGAAGTCATGCAGTCAGGCTAACACCGAGACTTCGTTGGTTGAAGCAGTGTGGGCTGGAGAACCCGCGTCCAGGTTTCCAGGGCAAATTTGCACTGCTTGCAGCGTGCAGGGCAGTTTTGCTCCCAGGTAGCCAGAGCTTCATGGAAACAGCACATCCAGAACAAGCTGCGGAGATCTCGGTGCATTCCCAGGGAGGAAGGAAAGCTGGGACATCGCCTTGGTGCTGGGATGGACGCCTTCCTGAGCTCGTGCTGCACAAGGTGCTTACCAAAAGTGGTCAAGAACCCTGTGCTCAAGATCCACAGACCACATCGCCTGCACCTGCACAGCACCAGGCCTGGTTCTCCCCTGGGGTCCTCCCCTCTGGTGCGGCGTGGAGCTGGGCTTGGCAGGGGTCCCGCTGTGACTCAGCAGCCTCAGCTCGTTGACTTCCATGGCTACAAGCCCGCATCACTCGGGAGCCCTTGTGCTATCAGTCATATGATGTGGCTGCGGCCCGGGAGCTGCACTTTTGCTGTTTATGAGTTGCACATGGCTCTAAGTTGCAGATGGACCGTTCCTGCTCGAGGGAGTCCAGATGTTTCTGCTCAGATTATTGCAAATCCAGATAGGAAGGATGGATCCCAGCCAGAGTGACCCGTCGGCATCAGGCTTCCAGGCTGTTCTGCTGCCAGCGGGATCCATTGCTGGTGTTTCAAAAGCAACAAAATCTTCAGTAACTTCCCCATTCTCTTGTCCCCACATTTCTGGTCCTGTGGGCAAATTTGTAAACAAAGGGGCTGGAAGAAATCCATATCAAAGCTTGCCACAAATAGTTTATTCCCTGTGTCATGAGACTCCAGAGTAAGAAATAAACAGCTCTGGAGGCTGGGAGGAGAAAAATATTATAAACACTTCCCCTCCTACCCCCAGCTGAGGAAATCAAATATTGCGTTCTTGAAACTTGCTTTCGGTCTCTACGGAGTCAATAAAACTTCAGCATGAGCTAAATCATTCAGAAGAGATGATGGCAAGCGATGAACACGGAATTTCCTCTGTCATGTCAACAGGTTCTCTGCAGGTAGATGTCCCTGAGCGATGACCAGGCAGAGCAAGATCAACAGCTGTGCTCCAGCCTGGCAGCCCCTCTGAATGATTACGTCTTTACATTCCCTTCCTCTATTTTATAAATACCGTTTGTTTCTTCTTTTCCCTTCTGTAAGTGAGAACCATGCTGCCTTTCGCTTACGACTGTGCCACCTACTTCATTTAGGTCCGTGCCAAAAGAGCTCCTCAGCCAGTAGCGGTGCTTCCCTCCGAGGACACGTGGTGCTAGAGAAAGGGGTCTCGTGTTTGGGTGAGAAGGTTGCTGCTTTGCTTATTTGAGAGCTGCTTGGCCCTAACGTGCCGTGCTCGCAACCTGGAAGTGTCCCCAGCCTGTCGTGCCCCTGCCTGCTGGTGCTTCAGCTCTGCACCACCGAGGAAAAGCCTGGATTTATCGCTGCTCAGAGAGACGTTCATAAATGCAATGATGTCCAGGCTAGCTCCAGAACTCAATCTGCTCTCGGCAGGCATTTACTTAAAGGACAATACTGGGGCAAATTTCACCCAAAGGCTCAGTTCCCTGAAAAAAATCTCAAAATCAAGGCCTTCTGAAAAGTGTCCTTGCTGCATTGGCGTGTAAAATAGGTTCAGCCTTAGTCACCAGCTGAAATGCCACGAAACACATAGGAAAAATGCCCTTTTCAGGTTATTTCAGACCTGAAGGAGGGTTTGTGTTTCCTAGAAGTTTCCCTATCAATTGATTTCCTAGACAACATCGCTTCTCCCTGCACACCTGCCTCATTCTGCCAAGCTGTAGCACCGTAGGCCTTTGAAATACTTTCTGTAAGGTTTGATGCTGCTCTTGGATCCGGGGGCATTGCTACGGCAGAGAGGGTGATTAGGGCAGGGTGTCGGCACAGAAGCAGATACAAGAGCAAGAACGAGCAGGGCTTTTCTCTGCCGGGATTGCTGCCCTGCCAGAAGTGACAGCACATCTAGGCAAGGGGGACAAGCTGCTGCTGTCGGCGGTCGCGGGGCTGTTGTGAGCACCGCCCGGACCTGCTGACTGATTTCGCTTTCCCCAGGTTCGCCCTCTTTTCTACCTGAGCCTCTCCGACCTGTTCCTGGGCATGTGCTGGCTCACCGGGGCGCTGCTCTATAGCACACCGACCTCCAAGCACGATCTCATCTGCTACAACCTGCAAGCCACGGGACAAGTGAGTAGCCTTGGCATCACAATTCATGATTTTGAGCCCATTACTGTAATTAGCCTCGCCGGTGATCAGAGCGTGGCTGTGGGGAGCTGTTTCCAGACGGGCTTTGGCAGAGGCTCCCTGTGCGAACTCAACTTATCAGATCTCTTCGCCTCGTTTGTACGACAGAGATAACGGTGCTTGGTTTTAGGTACGGCTGGCTTGCGAGAGGCAATAAGGAAGGCAAAGAGAGCATGGGATTTTGTGGTTGCAGTGTTTGGGTTACTTCTGCAAAGTGAGTAGATGGGGCTTTATCTATTTCCTGTTGGTCCCGCGCCAAAGATTATCTCTGTGTCTCCCATGCTGCAGCTTTCCTATTTCTCTTCGTGCTTCCTCCAGCCTGGGCAGGAGCAGATCCATTCTGCCATTCGCTTGGGCTCGGACTGAACGCGTTTCTCAAAGAGCCGTGCCCTTCCTGCTCTCACTGACCTGGCCCTGTGCTCTCTCAAGTCCCGAGGATGTTCAGGGGCTGCTCTATCTGTGCAACCTCAGCCCCATGCCCCAGCGATTTCGGCTGCTTTCCAGCACTTTGGGATGATTTCTGAGACTAACTGGAGCGGAATGAGGGAAATGCTGTTTTCCTGACGGTTTGCTCTTGTCTCACCAAGTTCCCACTTCGACTTTAGGCCCTGTAAATCACTGCTCTTGAAAAGCTGCGGGGCACAGCTGAGCCGGGGCCAGGGCGGTGGTTTGTGAGCGGTGACCTCTGGCCTTAACAGTTTCCTTTTAAAGCGCCCACAAAAACGTGGCTGGGAAGAGCAAGTGGCTGTGGAAGTGCTCACACCGTGTGTGTCTGGGGACGGGTGTCTGCAGCCCGGCGTTATTTCACAGCTGTGTCTGGGTGATGTTGTATTGTGATGGTGAGTAGAGCTTAGAGAGCAGCTGCTCCACTTCTGGCTTCTCTCTGCTTTCTCAAGCTGTGCTGCTGGCGAAGCAGCGCAATATGTTCACCGCAGGGTGATTTGGTTATCTGGGAATGAAGCAGAACGGTGTCAAAGATGTCTTTTAGATGATGGTACAGGGGAAAGTGAGAACAGCTCGGGAGAGGCTTTTCAGAGCCTGAAAGCAGGAGGAGCCGGCAGGACTGAGGTTGCAGAGGGGTTGTAGAGATGTTTCCCTCGCAGCTTTGCCCTGGGGGACAGCTCTTGAAGTTCGGTGCTGCAGTGAGTTTCTTATGGCCTGGAGAAGACAGACTGCAGTGCTGGAGGAGAAGCAGCTTGGATATAGACAACACAGCATCATTTCTCAGTGCAGACATGGAGAACGTGCTATGACCTTGTGCACTTCTGGCTCTTTCCTGCTCTTGCTTTTCCAGCCTGTGTCCAAGCTTCTAAGGGAAGGGGCAATGCAGGAGCTTTATTTCCACGCCGGGAACAGCAGTGTGAGTAGGCAGAGCTGGCCCCGGGTGAATCCTTGCAGGACCTGCCTTCGTCCCAGCCCCACAGGGACGGTCAGGGTGCTGTGGGGCAGTGTGCGGGGTGCCTGCCCCATCCCGAGCTCAGCCACGGGGACAGCCGAGCCGGCTTGTGTCTGGCAAGAGCTCTGGCTGCTGTTTGCTCTGGGAGAAATTAAAACAAACGGAGCACTTGCCATAGCAACAGTGCCCGCACGGCGCACGTGACGCGGCGCAGGACACCTCCTTCCTCAACCCCAGCAGTGCCCGTGTGTGGTGGGAACATCTCGTGCGTAAGTAGGAGCCAGCAACAGGTTTGACCAGCGCCTTCTGAAGAATATAAGTGATCTGTAACCAAAGGAAATGAACAAATGGCTCCCGGCCCTGTCCAGCCTGCGCGCAGAGAAGTCTTGCAAGGGTTGCATTCCTGGATGTCTCGTAAATTCACCTGGCTGGTTTGCACACAGACACCTAAAAGCTGTAAAATGCGCTGAGTGACAGGGGTGGGACAGGCTCAGCAGTGCTTAGCACTGGTGTTTGCAGACCCACACCACGCTCCGTGTGGTTTGGTGGTCTCAAGGGATCGCCTTAGGATCAGGGCAGCGTTTTGGCTTATGCAAGCTGTTGATCATCACGTTGTCGCCAAGGGCTGAAGCTACTGCCAGGGGAACTCCCCTAGCATCCGTACCGTGTCGTGAAGGAGGAGGTGGCTTTATTTCATGGACTTTTCCTGTTTTGGCCCCAGGCTCTTGGTTGAACTCATGCTATTAAATGTAAATAGTGCCTTCTGCCATCCCTTGCCTTTGCTCTTTCCTTCTCCCTGCTTTGCCTTTGCATTGCAATGGTGAAGCCCAGAACAGAGGTTGTGGTTATAATTGCACGGTTCCCCCACATTCTTCCAGTTCAGTTCCAGTGGCCTAATAACGTCCTGGCAAGCTCCGCTCACGCCGCTGAGCACAATGGGGAGCCACAGAAGTGTTATAATGAAGGGCTCTGGTGTCTCCCTTTATCTCCTCCGGGTGAGCGCTGCAGGACTGTCCGCAGCCCCCGAGGTGGGGCTCAGGGGAGCAGAACTCCCTGCTCCTCCTGCCTTCAGGCAGCTTCACAAGTGGTTTTGGGTTCCCTCTCCCAAAAAAGAATGTAGCGCTGGCACTTTGTGAGCTCTCCGAGGCATTTTGAAGTGCGAGAGAATTCTCTTTGTGGGCTGCTTTGATGACCTTCTCTGGAAGTAATTGAAGAAGGGCAACAAACCCTCATTAAACCTCCTCTAATGAGCTGGCAAGTCACTGTAACGTTCGTGCTGCAGTGTTGCAGTCCCTCGGACTCAGCCTCTTGAGAACCAGCCAAGAGCGTTTGCACCCTCAGTGAAGGAGACCGAGTTTATTTAGTGACTTATTCCTGGACTTTGGTGATACCAGGCTGACAAACCTGGGCTCCTTGCTTCTCTGGCAGAGGGTAGCAACTCCACAGAAAAAATTCACTTGTCCAGCCCTTCCTCTTTGCCTTTGCCACTGAAGCATGTGTTTCCTGTAACAAGCCCAGCACACGCATATATATAGTAAGGTTAGGTGGCTCTGTTTGTACTTGGCTGCCTCAAGCAACCATGGCTGGGGATCCAGAAAAAAAACGCAAGATTTGTTCTCTTTACAGGAGATTTTAGGTATTTGGTTTTTCCTCAAGCTGCAATCAAGGGCTGGGAAACTCGTTGTGGGAAACTGTTTTATAGCTTTTCTTTCCTCTTTTTTTTTCCATGGAGGGAAAAGGATTCTTAGCATGTTAAGTCTGGCTCACTGTGCAATTGTTGTAGTCTCTGCCCCCGCTTTCCTCTTTACGTATACTATTGTTTTCCATTTCCGTGAATTCACTGGGCAGTGAGCTCACCGCATGAGGAAAAAAAAAATCTCATTGCCGTGTCTGTGTTGTGTTGTCCAGTGGATGCAGCACAGAGAAGGTCGAAGTGCCTTTGAACCTTTTTGCGTTGTCAGAATTTGGGGCAAAAAATGACCCAAGTCACAAAGATGTGTATTTGTAAGAGTCCTCCTGTCCCTGACTTGGGGCCAAAGTGAAGCCCCCTTTGTGCAGGACGAGGCGAGCCCCCCTCCTCTGCCTGGCTCTTCCCAGGCTGTGTCCCTCTGCAGCCCAGCAGACGAGCACAGGGGCTCGGGAGGGCTGTGGGTGCACATCCATCCTGCACCGGTGCTGTGTGGGACCCGCACCTTCAGCAGCCCACCACGCTGTTTAATACCCTGCCTTTGGCCCATCGTTCATCAGCCATGAACCAAAGCTGCCGCAGGAGCTCTTGTCAGAGGGCTGAAATCCTGGCTGTTTGTGTTCCTCAGGTGTTCTACGTGGCCTCTTTTCTGTACACTGTCAACTACACCTGGCATCTGTACAGGGACCTGAAGATGAAATACAATCAGAGCCTTAACAGGATGCCCCCCACGGTGAGTAGGGCTGACGTACAGCAGCCGCTGGGGACCGAGACGTACCTGAGGGGTTCTGGTGGGGTTTGGGAGGTGCGTACAAGGCAGCAGACCTTGCCACGGGGGTGCTGAAGGCCGGCTGGGTGAATTGGCGTATCTTGCCGTGCCACTGAGGTCAGCAGAGTTACAGCTTGGGCTGCTCTAGGATCTCGGTGAAGGATTGGGCTTGAAAGGCCAAAACAGGCAAAAGCAAACAGCAGTGTACATCTCAGAGCAGAGAAAGCTCAGGATCGGTGAAGTTCTCCCACAGCAGAGCAGTTTGCACCAGTCGAGTAGCTGGTTTGTTGCTGTCACTGCCTTCTGCCAGTGCATGGCAGGGCGATGACTCGCTAGGGGACAGGAAAGCAGAGGGAGCCTGGAGAGTCCGGAACTGAGAACTGGCAATTTCTGGCCTCCCCAGGTGTCGTACAGGCTTTGAGAGCATCAGCAGTGTATTGTAAGAGCTTGAGATGGGAGGTGTGACGGAAGGGAGCTAGTGATAAAAGGAGGGGTTGGCTCCGTGAACAACGGGCGGTCCTGCCTTCATCGTCGCTGACCTTTACAAAAGCCCATCTGGGAGCCGGTGCGATCGCTGGGAACCGAGGAACAAGGACGTAGTGCTCAAAAAATACTCGTTGACTTACAGGCTAAACAAACACTTCACTTGCCATGTGATCAAAATCTCTGCCTGCAGTCGTTTCGTTCCTCACACCTGGCTAAACAGTGAGGCACCGCCACTGCTCTAACTGCAGTTCCTCCTGCTGTGTTACTGCAAGACAGCAGACTCCTTATGCAGCTCTTCCCACTGAACACATCAGCCCCATCCCTGTATATAGCTTTTCTCTTCCCCAGACCTTTGCTGTGGGCAGCAAACCATGTCTCAGATCCTCCACCTGTCTGTGCAGGAGCAGCAGGCTGGGCAGATCGCTCTATTTCAAGGGCTCTTGTCTGTAGGGTTTGGATCCGCTTGCAGGATTGGTTTCCTTCCTGACTCCCATTCAAAACGCAGCACCTACAATAAGTTCCCCGACACTACAGCTGTGCCTGCCTTGTATTGTCACAGCTGGTGTGTGGATGCCAGCTACCAGAGGATTTCCTGGTGAGCCGAGGCCAGGACACTCCAGGCTGCCTGCATTTCTTCATCAAAACATGAAGTTTCTGAGGAACAGGGTTGGGTTGAATGAATGAGCAGTACGAAGAACGAGCAAGTTGCACCAGGGAGCTCACCAAGTGTCTGCCACTTGTCTGGCTCAAAGTGCCCTTCTCAGCCCTGGCTTTGAAGGGGAACACGTCAGTGAGCTGGTGGAGGTGTCGGTTGTTCCTTTGGCACATCAGCGCACACTGAGCTTGGCGGCGTTAATTCAGAGCAAAGTGGGAAGAAGCATTTGTACTTGGTCTGGGGATTAACCAGCATCTGTAGGATCCAGAGCTGCTGAAGCACTCCCTGGGAGCTGGTTCCTGGGAGCCAGTGGCTGTACGGAAACGGTCATTTAATTAAGCTCTTTGGACTTTGCAGGTTGTAGATTACGTGAGTTGCATTGGCCGAGCAGCAACGATCTTGTCCAGGTAAGATTCATTTTTGGCAGAACGATGCGGGTTTGGTAAACTGCAGCGTCCTGATCCCTGCTTCCTGCTTGTTTTGGAGCAAATTTCACTAAAACCCGTGTTTGTCAGTTAGCTCATCAATGACAGCAGTGACCTAACAAACTCAGAGCAAGAGTCTTTGGATGTAAGGGCCTTTCTCCAGCCAAGTTAGTTATAACTGTATAAAATAATATATATATATCTTTCTTTTTTCAGAAAGTGCTCCCTTTACTAATTGCCTATATGAGTGAAAGTGTGGAAGTTAGCAAAGCTGGTAAAATACTCCCCCAGAGCAGCATCAATAAAAACAATTTCCAAGTCCTCTGTAGTGACAGGAGACAGAACAAGGAGTGTTTGGCTGGGGGCAGGAGAATTGCAATGCAGTAACTGCACTGTTGTCCTCTCTCCTCCCAGCCTGGTCCCTTTTCTTCTCATGGTGCCTGTGTTTTGCCTGGGCAACAACAGCAATTGCTACCAGAACTTCAGTCAGAAGCACGGGTAAGCTTCAGGCCTCTCTCTGAAAGAGCCTCACCACTTCTGAGGCACGGCAAGAGCTCAGTTTCCTTTCTCCCCGCAGATGTCTCCTGATGCACACAGAAGTAGCTGTGCCCACCAGCGAGCCACTGACGTTGAATGGCTCTGTTTGCCATGTGATGCATTTCTATGGTGTGGGGGTCTTCCTCGTTTCCTTTCTGATCAGCTTCGTAGCCATTCTGGTAAGAAACGTAGTCCTTGCACGCTAGCGGTGTGAAAGATGGGAAGTTTTGCCCCCTTTCATCTTTACATGAGTAAGAGGTCACTTTGTGTGCATGTTCATCAGTCTCCCAAGTTTGCTTGGATGGTGCCATCGGCCAGACAATGTCAGGGGATGAACTGCGTGGTGCTGTTTCCCTTCTGGAAGGGGAAGGGGGAAGGGATAATTTCATTGTGCCACCATATAAATCCATCTGCAGCCCTGTGTTCTCTCAGCCCATCTCAGAAAGGATTTAGCAGGTAGAGGAGGCTCAGAGAATGGCAGCAGGGATCGCCTAGTGCACAGGCCAGCTCCTGTGCAAGAGAGCAAATGAATTAAGTGTCCTCAGTTCAGAAAAGGTCACGTGCAAAGCAACTGCTCTGCCCCAGGGAGTACCCTGTTGCACAGCGTGAAAAGGTTTCGTAGATTGAAATGAGGATTTAGCTAAAAAACATGGGATACTCTGTCCTAGATAAACAAGCGAGATCAGAGCATGTGTCCAAAATTCAAGCAGTGATATACGCTTATTTTTTTTAGGTTGTACTCGTTCAAGCCCGAGGTTTGTACAAGAGGTTTGTAAACTCCACAGGATTCCTGGGAGACCAGCAGTGGGCGATGATAAAGATGGTGGAACAACGCGTGGTTTTCTACCCCATCGCTTTCTTCTGCTGTTGGGCCCCAGGTCAGCAGAGCACTGAGTTACTTTCACAATATTCTCGGGAGACGTAGTGCCTGGCAATGAAACGCAAAAGAGGTGGGGTTAAAGCAATACCCTTTTGACATTCCCTTTTCACAGCTGTCCTACTTGGAATTCTGAAGCTGGCGGTTTCAACAAGCAGCAAAATCTACATGGCTCTTCTCATTCTACAGGTAAAGTCTTCATCTGCAACCTCCTACGTTTTGCCTTCTCTGCTTGGAATTATCGTCTGTTAATGTTTGCCTGTTTCTAATCTCTGCTCAACAAGCTTTTTTTCTAGCTACAAACATGACTGCTGTATGAGCTTAAGTCAGATTTATGCTTTTGGTTGGCAAAGATCTTTGTTAGTTGCTATGTTTTTCACAGGCTTAAAAAGGTCTCAGTAACCAAAATCACAGCATCGTGGAGATCATAGCAAATAGGACTGGAAGGGATCCTCAGAATTCAGTTAGGTTTTTCACTTTCTGTGAAAGTCTCTAAGTGTAATTCCTTCCCAACACTTGTCCAGCTGCCCGATGTGCCTGAGGCAGCATTTCGCAAAGATTATTAAAATAACCACAAGATTCCTGTATCGTATGGGGATGCAGATAGATAAAATCGTGCTGGAAGTGGGAGGCCTGACAAAATGTGCCAGGTTTGACAGCCTGGGAGGGAGCCTCTGAGTGCTGTGCAGTGCTGGCTGACAAGACAGCCCTGATCTCTGCTGCTGTCTCTCCCAGGCACTGACAGCAGCTTCCCAGGGACTTCTGAACTGCATTGTGTATGGCTGGACGCAGCACGTCTTCCTCTCTCTCAAACGCAACGCCTGCCGCGACGTTGACACTCAGACTCCTCTCCTGCGCTCCCAGAAGAAGTTCTACGACAGCACGCTCCCCGCCAGCCCTCCAGACGCAGAGGTGTCCACGTCCACCCTGCTCTGATGCATCCTGCAGCAAAAGGAGAACAGGCAGCGTGCCAGCGGGGCCTCATCTCATTTCAGCAATGTCAGCTAGAACTGGCAGCGGCTGTCTTGGTGTGCACTGTTGTCAGCAGCACAGGTAACCGTTGCGCTGGAAGAGCCTGAGCAGATCTGTCAGAAAAGCACTTTCAGTGAAGGTAGTTATTTATTTTACAGATTTGTATGGACTTTAAAGGGATTCTTTAAACATGGTCCATCTTCTTCAGTACTACAGAATTCCTCCTTATGGAAATATCTCTAGAAATGCATTGAATTATGTACAACAGCTCAGAGACCTAGTACAGCTCCTTTGAGGGCAGATGCTCAAAGGATGTTTTAATTTTTTAACTGTTTGTCAGGTATTTGCCATTACAAGTTATCATTAAAGCAAAGGTGAATATTTTTAAATCTCTGACTTTTGATTCAATATAAAAATAAGAACATGTACCCAGCTGATAGCCAACTGCACGGAATGAAAAGTTGTAAAGTAGCAGAAAAAAAACAGCACTCACTTCCATGCCTTGACTTTTCCCACATCTCCCTTCTGGTCTTGCCAACTTCTGCTCAGCTACAATACTCAGAAAAAGCTTCCTCAAGCCAGTGGAGCATCCCTCATGAACCAGAGCAGGACTTTGCATGAATCTGTCCGTGCTTGTCTAGATGCTCAAGTGAATTACTCACTAAGGCCCCACCATTCTATAGAAAATAAAACAGGTTTTTAGCTACATTGAGAGGAAAACAACCCTATAACTTTTATGCTCTTTAAATTCTCATAGCTTCACTTTTCAGTTCCAACCCAAATTTATTTACATAGTTGGTAGTACAAGAAGAGGAAATACTCAAGTTTTGTGTAAGTAACTTTTATACAGTTTACACAGTTACATTGTGTAAAATACTTTGTACAGATTTCCTGGGACTAGCAGTCTGGTTTCAGAGAGACCCATGGGGCCTGCACTCCTTTCCAAAGCTCAGCTGATGGGTCTCCCACCGCTTTCATTCCTTTAAACATCGTCGTCATCTTCCTTGTTCTGCTCCTCACCTTCAGGAGTCTCAGATACCTCTGTGGATGAACTTGTAGTGAAAAATGCAGCTATCACGTTTATGTATTTGATTGCAGCAATGAGGAGAGCGATCAGAATGATGGCAACGGGAACAGCGATCCCTATTGCAGTCCCAAAAGCTTTATTTTGGACAGCCTCTGCCGTGGAGATTATTAAGTGTGGTGGGGGGCCACTGTCCACGCTCCCTCCCAGGCCGTGGAACTGGCAGTAAGGGGGGGCCCAGCCAGGTTTGCAGTGGCAGTGTTCAAGGTTGTTGCAAATCCCTTTCCCCTGGCACAAAACGTTTGCATCACACTTTGTTCTGACCACGGCATCTGTGCACGTCTTGTTAATACAGATCTTTTCTTGACCACACTTGGTGCCATCAAGTCCTCCTCCTATATCAGGTGTATCTACGCCAGCACGGTAGGCTGTGCCCCAGCACCAACCCTCAGACCCTGGCATCTGAATGATGGTTTCAGACCCCTCCAGAAAGGGTATCCTCCTTACATTCACACACTGCAGCCTTCCGCACAGAGCATTTTGGGGTTTACATTCCACAAAAGCAACTTCATTCCCATCACCACCACAGTTGCCAAATCGATCCCCTTTCGTGTTCTGCTCTTTGAAGCAACTTTCTGGAGCACCCCGAGCTTCGTTCCCAAAGACTTTTCTGCATAGCTTGTCATAGGTTGCACATTTCCCACGGTAGCAGTAGCCATCGTCGCTGCATTGTGTCCCGTCATGCATGTACAGATCCTCTGGGCACCACTCGGAAGTCCCATTGCAATACTCGGGTAAGTCACACTCATCCACCTCTGACCTGCACTTGTATCCTGCAGCACGAAAGTGGCATTTCTGACAACACTGCCCAACGGAGCAGACAGCCCCCGGCTTCAGCCTGCAATCTTGGTAGCAGCAGGGGTTACCTCGGCAGTGCTGCGGCCCCCCGCAGTCACACTGCTCTCCCTCATCTATCACCTTGTTGCCACAATGCTTAAAATAGAAAAATCTGTTGGGCTCAGGGATGTTGTTTAAGCATTCACCGTCCCCTCTGCTGAGCAGGTCTAAAAAGCTCTGAAGGCTGCAGTTGCTGAAAGCTGCGGCGCCATTGAGCGACTCGCCCGTCATGTAGCACTTGGTGGCTTTTCCACACACACACTCTTTTTTGTCATGCTCCATCCCCAGATTGTGACCCAGCTCGTGAGTGAAAATAATTGAAAAGGTTACGAAATCTCTTCGTATGTGAGACACAATACCTGACTGATAACCAGGGTAGCAGATGCTACCTACGTAGGCCAGCCCAACGACAAGTCCGAAGTCTGTGTAAGTAAATAAATGTGCAATGTCATATTTCATCCTATTAGAAAGATCTATATTTCCCCAGTTATTAAAATCTGTAAGAACTTCTTGTATATCCAGGCTGTACCTGATTAAGTTGCCATGCGTCCAGATCTCCAGCCCAATCAGACAGATGCGAACCTTCAGAGGATAATAGTACGTTTCTGATAAATTGATTGTATCTGTAACCAGAAGCATCACAGAGGTTTCGTTGCTCCCTTGGAAAGAAAACAGCTGGTAGTCCACCACAATAAATATCTCGACATACCTGGTGTGCATCAGTCTCTGAGAAAAGTCTTGCTTCGTTGAGGGTATTTTAATACCCATCCAGCCTGGTTGCTTTTGGATCGCTTCAACAGTCAATCCACACGTCGAAGACTTGTCCTGGGTCGTCTTTCGTCGATAGAGAAGGTGCTGGAAGGTCAGGGACTCCGGCACAGGTTCGATGCCGTAGCTCAGGTTCCCGATTTTCAGCCGTCCCCTCAGACCCGAGCAGGTGCTCAGCGCCACGAGGGAGCCGGGGCTGCCCTCCACGTAGCCCAGGTAGTAGCACTCCTCGGGGACGTGGGGCTGCTCCACCACCCTCCTCCCTCGGGGGCTGTAGGTGATGACTGGCAGGTTTTTCACCACAAGTCCCCTCGTCTGCGTGAGGTGGACGACGCGGTTCTCACCCTCCACCCTGATGACATAGGACACCTCTCCCGATGCTGCCCGGCCTACCACGGGGGACAGCTTTTTTGGCCGGATTATCTCATGCACAGCGTAGCCGGGTGGCAGGCGACGGCTGCCTGCCCCGGGGAGGAGAGGAGCCGCCAGCGCTGCCCAGACACCCAGCCTGAGGAGCAGGGCTTTCACCCGGCCACCATGACCTGCCTGGAGCCACCTCACCACCACGGCCTTCAAAATGGAGGTCAGACACCTCGGTGAGGGCTCTGCCAACCCTTGTACAGCCATCTCGATCCTATCTCCCTTGAGGTGCTCAATTGGTGGCCATGGCAGAGCTGGCACCTCACAGCTGGTGCCCTGCAGCTGATCCCCTCAGCGCTGCTCAAGAAGGTTCCGGAAAGGCCGCGGCCCTCCTGGCCGCCATGCCGTGTGGTGACAGGAATGAAGGCCACACGGCCCTGCTACGCTTTGCTCTCTGGGGCACTCTGAGGGCTGAGGCAGCTGGGGAGCTGCCACCGCTCTTCCCTTGCTGCTCCGTGAGATTTGAGGAGCTGGGTGTCCTCAATACCCGCTCTACCTCCTCCCAAAAGGGGAATCCCTGCCCAAAGATCACCTGCGAAGCGCAGTTTCTGAGACTTAACCACAACAGCACTCCTCACAGTGCATCACCTGTCCCTCTACAACAACTGACGCCTGCCTCAGTCACGGCCGCCAGTGCAAACGTGCAGGAGCATTTCAAACTAACCTGAGTCCCTCTGTCATTTCAGTCAATTTCTTTTTCCTACTGAGGTGTATGAAAACAATTTTTTTGCTATTCTACAGCTATTCTAACTGTACACTTGAATGTAGATCAATTTTAAATATGTCCATTGCAGCTGTGAGGCTGAAGCTGAGTCCTGCTTTCCACTGCTGCCACATGAGGTCCTATGCAGGGCAGTTTTGCCTCTCAGCTGGTTTAGCGCTGTCCTCTTCCACCTAGTCCTTCACATCCCCCTCAGAAGCCTGTTCTCTAGACTGAAAGCATCCGACCGCCCTGCTTAATACTCGGGATGCTCTGAGCTTTCTCACACGGTCAATGACAAGTGCTGCGAGTACCACACCGGTAACGGTTAGCATGGTAATCCTGACGATGAATTTTAAAAGCCCCTTTTTAGTGACTGGCGTAGGCCCACTGTCGATGCTTCCCCCAAAGCCAACAAACTGGCAGTTGGGAGGTGCCCAGCCACTGTTGCAGTGGCAGTTTCCTTTGGTGTTGCAAATGCCTTTTCCTCCGCATGTTCTCTGGGCAGAACAGCTGGGTGCCAAGTACTTCTCCCTCAGGATGCACGTCCGGTTAATGCAGATCTTCTTCACCCCGCACTGCGTGCCATCCTCAATGACTCCAGCATCCATGGTGTCCATGCCCAAGTGGTAGTCTGTGCCCCAGCACAAGGTACCGTCCACTGGGGTTTGAATGATGGTTGAGTGCTCTTCCAGCCAAGGTAGGTGCCTAACATTAGTACACTGCACCCTCCCACACAGGACATTTTCTAGCTTACATTTCTGAAATTTGGTATCTAGCCCATCTCCCCAGCAATTGCCAAACCGGTCCCCTTTCACGTTCAGCTCCTTGTAACATTTTAGTGGAGCAGGCTCTGCTTTCTCGCCAAAGATTTTCTTACACTGTAACGTGCGTGATTTGCATTTGCCTGAGTAACAGTAGCCATCCTCAGCGCACACCGTCCCATCTTGCTTGGCCACATCCGCTGGGCAATGCTCAGATATCCCATTGCAATATTCAGGCAGGTCACACGGGTCGGCGCTCTCCCTGCACACTTCTCCTTCTGGGAGAGGCTTGCAATTCTTGCAGCAGAGTCCAGAAGTGCAAACGGCTCCTTCTTTCTTTTGGCAGTTGTTATCACAACAAGGGTCCAATTTACACTGTGCTTCTGAGCCACAGTCACACTCCTCCCCGAGCTCCAGGACACCGTTCCCACAGCGCTGCGGTACAAACGTCGTTACTGATGCTGGGATGTTATTCAGACAGTGTCCTCGCCCTGACGCTATAAAATCAAAATAGTACCTTGTGCTGCAGTTGCTGAATTCGTAGCTCACTGTGCTCTGTGCGTTCATGATGCATTTAGAGGCATTTCCACACCTGCAGTACTTGTCATCATGATCAATGCCGAGGACATACCCCAACTCGTGGGCGACATGGACAGCAGTGTCCATGTAAGTCCGCTTGGCAAACGAAACAACAGCAGAAGCGCGTTTTCTATCACAGGCACTGGCGAAGTTCGATTTGCCGCTCCTGTACAATGCTCTCGTGCTGTGACCAAAGTCCAACGAGGCAAACAGACACCCCACATCATGCGCAACATGCGTAGGGCTTTGCTGGATCTGCCAAAGATTAAAATTGTGAAGGACCTCAGTTACATTTTTGGTAATGCTGATAGGGTTCTTCTCTGTCCAAATCTCTAGCACAGCTAATAACACGCGAAGGCGGAAAGAAGAAAACAGCCCGTCCACCAGATTGATTATTTCAATAACTTCCAATGTCACGTTAGTTATATGTCCACCAAAAGCGTCAAACCCTTCCTTGTCCACCACGACAAGGAGTTCCAGATACCGCATGCGCCCCCAGGGCTGGAACTGCCCTTTTGCTGTACCACGACCTGGAAATTGTCTGCCTCTCTGGGGTGTTTTGTAGATCACCGTTCCAGGAACCGCCACCTCCCTCTGCAACAGAAGATGCTCAGATGCAGAGGAAGCTGCCAGGGGCTCGATGCTGTAGCTCAAGTTTCCAATCTGCAGCAGTCCTCTGAGCCCAGAGCAGGTAGTCAGAGTCACCGTGGAGTCTGGGATGCCTTCCACGTAGCCACGGTAATAGCAATCTGCTAGCACACGAGGCTGTTCGATCATGATTTTCCCTTGAGAGTCACGAGTGAATATAGGGAGGTTTTTTATTATGAAGTCTTTCTTCTGCCTGAGGTGAATGGTATAATTTACCCCCTGAATGCTGATGACGTAGGACACGCTGTCCCGGCTGGCTTTCCCTGCCTTGGGGCCAAGTTTCCTTGGAAATACTATCTCATAGGATGTGCTGCCCCAGGTGGGCCGGGGGCTGCAGTCTCCACATGGCAGCAGGAGCCCCAGGAGCAGGAAGCAGCCCAGCACGAGGAGAACCCTGCTCCCCATCAGGAGACACCTTGGCACGACCCACGGCTGCGTCCGGCTGGAGCCACGGCCACTGGCACGGGGTGGGAGGCGAAGCTGAGCCGTTCTTGGGGCTGGCGGCCGGCTGGAATGGAAGGGCCTGAGGAGAGGCCGTTTCTCCAGCTCCACTTTGAACACAAACATTCCACGGGGAGGACAGGAGCTGCGCTCCAGGCACCAGCAGGAGCAGCATCCCGTTAAATACCATCCCATCCCACCGCTAAGAGCCTGCTGCGCCCTGCTTGGGCTGACCCCGTTTGCTGAGAGCGTGACGAGCCAGCTGCTACAGCAATTTGGTTAAAAGGGGATTAAGCCTTCCTAAGTGGAAAGCAACAGAAGATTACCAGGAAAACAACGAGGATTTGGTTGCTAATGGGTTCGGTGCAGGGTGAGAGCCTGCAGTGGCTGTTGACAGATATCCTTGCAGGGCACATCACTCAGCTGAGTGCTTGTCACCACATGTTTTAACCGTTCAAGGGAAGTTTCCTAGCTGGAAAGGGAGAGGCATACCTTGGGCCAGGCAACCTTCTTCTGTGAGTACAAAAGGGTCTTTTCTTCTACTTTTATAGAGCATTTGGCTGCCTTAAATACACCTGGGATACTTGGAAATTGTTCTCTCACTCCCCTTCCCACCAGCCCGAACAAAGGCCAACCTACTTCTCACCTACCGGTTTCTCAGCAGCTGCCACTCCTGCCACAGTGCCCTGCCATGGTCGTCCTCCTCTCCTACAGACACCTGGAACGCTCTTGGCAGGATGGAGGAGTTGTTACACTCAACAGGGGGAATGTCATAAACACTAAGTGCTACTCGAGCTGCACAGAGCAATTTCCTTCCCTGGAAGCTGTAGCTACAAGAAAAAAAAAAAACAAACATAGACCTTCAGAGGTTAACCTGCAGCAGCGGGGATGTCCTGCTGCCATCTAATGGCATTTAGAGACGCTTTTCAGGCTACGTCACCAGGCAGAGCACACGAATTCCTAGGGCTTTACCCAGCCTATCTTGTTGGCTGCTCATTCACCTCAAAGAATTGTGTTACTGAAGCAAATGCCTACCAGCAGCGGTTTCTCATGGTGCTGAGGCAGCAAGGAGCACAGCAGCACAGCTCCGGGGCTCTGGGCACCACCGTCCTCTCCCCTTCTGTGCTAAAGAGACTTGGGGACCAAAAAAAAGAAGCCAGTAACTTTTAAGTTTAGTAAAATCATTTATATACATTGATGCGTAATATTTACAATATAATACTGATCCGAAATAAACTAACATGGTACAGGTAACACTGGAAAGGAGAAATGCAAACATTTTAATACACAGAAGTTAAACATGGCAGATGATGACAGATTCAGATTTCTTAAAGAAAAAACTGAAGTAATGACAGCAAAACTTTGACATGTTGCTATTTCCAATCAAAAACTCTTTCTCCTAGTCAAATTCTCCTAACTTTTCAACATATATACCTTAAAATAATCAAGTCACAGGAGAAGTCAGATATACATAAAAATTTGAAAAGGTCAAATGATTTCTGAGATTCTTGTCTTAAATAAAACTTTAAGAAAAAAAAACCACATAGCTTTCCCATATCCTTTTAGTGTTTTTACAAAGAATGTCGTCTTTGTTCCCACACAACTCTTCCATCTCAAGATATGTACAATATTCACAGTCTGCTGTAAAGCATCAGTAGATTTATTACAAACTAAAATGTTACATAATCAAGACAAGGTTATCTTGCATTTATGTCAACTGAAAAATACAAAACACAGGAAGAAGAAAGTAAAATATAACTTTAAAATAAGTCAATTAGATCCATTCAAGTCTATTTAATTTTGAAATCTAAAACAAGTTGTTTTCAAGAGTAAAATAATCAACTTTCTCATAGAAATAAAACCATTTGACCTCGAATTTTCAAATTGGATTTTCTTAAATCTGTCCCTCCCTACCTCCATTTCAGATCAGGCCATTCTTACTTCTCACAGACACTAAAATCAACAGTAAACCCATAAAACGCAGTTCCTCATCACAAAAGCCCTTAGAAATGTGACTTCCCTCCAGACACCAAAACACCTCACAGTCAATCACAAGTGTACCCACCTCACTACCAGTAACTGCTTGAAATGACTCTGTTGTGTACGTGTGGAGAGCATCAGGAGAGGAGGCACACAGTCAGATCCCGTCTGCTGATTTCTAAGCTGCCTTGGATGGCAGCGAGCAGCAGCTGCTCTCCCTCCAAGGTGCTCCCCACAGTACAAACCTCTCTTGGTACTGCAGAAGTAGGCTGAAGCCATGTCCTAAAGACCATTACACATCAGTGTACAAGCCTTGCTACTGTCATCGTTAACACTAGAGCAACCTGCCAGAGAAAAAAGAAGTCCCAGTGTGTTACACTCCGCAGTGCTCACAAGCTGCTTGGATCTCAGCAGACTGTGGCGTGGCAGTAGCCTGCTGAATGCACTGTGTTAACAATGAGAGTAGCTACAATCTGATCCGTTTTTCTGCTCAGAAGTTCTGACTCCCCAGAAACTGCCAGAGTATCTTCCTCCTCAGAGGGTAGAGCTGCAAAGTGCTTTTGTAGGGAGTTTTCTGCACTCCCGTTCAAACACAAGAGATTTCCTTGCTTATTTCTCTATTTTCCATACTTAAAAGTTCCCATACACTGAGATTTCCCAGAGGAAAAACAAACACACACACCACACAGATTTCAAGTTTAAAAGGAAATGATCTATACATTTCAAGACTGCATGGATGTTGACATGACCTGGAATTTAGGGCAAGGACAGAAATGCACATAGGGCCTGCAAACTTGCTGATACTACCAAGAAACGGCAAATACTCTTGTCACCTGCTAATTCTCTACAGTTGTCAATGCACGTCAGTACACAAATATTCCATGTAGTGTCAGAAGTACAATTCTGGCTTATGCAAAAAACTCCCCATTTCCATCAGAGAAAGTGATGGTTAAATAGGGACTGTGGTTCTTACTGTGGAATAAATCAAGCATTGGAAAACTCTCAACAGGATTAAAAGAAAGCTGACAAGGTGCTGACGAAGAATGGGAAATGAAGCATCTCCTTCATGTAGAAAAACTAAGTTACTGCTTAAAAAATTTCATAGAAAGAGTCAGACACTGGTTTGCCATCCAAGCTAAAGGTTACAAGGAAGTCTGTTATAGAAAAAAGACAAAAAAGAACAAGGCTGGACTGTCGTAAGAGTAGATTGGGAGATTCATGGCTCAGGTTTGTAAATGTAAACCCAAAATTAACGAGCTATGAAATATAACAATAATGTTCAAGAGTCGTTACTAATAGCCCTGAATTGGCACTTCAGTCTGCAGACCAAACTCATTCAATGTCTGCACAGGTTTAGTACCAAAATATCTCTATAAAAAGCCTTCGACCAGTCTCAAAAGAAAGAAAAGTGTCAGAAGGTAGAAAACTAGAAATATGTACAGATTCTTTTCATTTGTTTGTTTCATTAAAATAAAAAAGCAGCTTTTGGAGCCAATGTTCCAGACTAGTGTAAGAATCTGCCCTGGGCAGCCTCATGGTCCAGGCAGCGTAAGGACATGTGTCAAGGAGCAGCCCTGCATCTGTTGCTCCGCCAGGAGGAGCTCGAAGGCATCAAAGAGAGGGGGAGCTTGGACTCCAGATGGTGACACAAGAGAAGGATCACTGGTGGATTCACACAGCAGCACTATGACCCTTGCCAGGATGATCTCTTTCAAACAAGAGGACAAGTCTGAAAACAAAAGTTGGATCTTCTAGAGTGGAAAAAATAAGGTGGAAACAGAACTTCTGATCTGGGGACAAAAAAAAAAAAAATAGACCCCACGCTTACTGTTGTCTACAGAAGATCCCATCATGAAAATAAAAATAACTTGTACATAAGTAACTAGAACATTCTTTGATTCCGCCATTGAACGGTATGGTAAAAAGAGGAGTTTTATGCTGAATGGCCATTAAGCCTTAAAGTAGGTCCAAGGAAGATGGGTTACAGAAGAAAGAAAGAGGGCTACTGATCAGAACTGAAAAATGCAGCAAGCGTATGGACTCAGGTGCCCTTGGCAAGGCCAAGCACGGCTCTTGGGTCATCTAGCGAAACAGAAGGCTATTTTGTTGCCTCTACATGAAGACTCAGAATTTAGGTGCAAAGGGTAGCTAGGAAGTTCGTATTTCACAGCACTGGCTTCAAGTACTTACTGAGCAGGGTGTTGAGAAACTGTGGCTGTCTTGTTCACATATATAGTCACTGCAGCTGGCTGTATGTATAGCAGATGGAAGGCAGCTTCTGCAACTGGTTATTAAGAAAAAGAATGGTCTTTAACAATACAATTTGCCCCATCTGGGGGACTCATGATTAACAGTACGTAAGTGATCATATATACCTCAAGGAACTGAGTTTTAAAAAAATATTACAGTACCAATGATTTTTTGTATCTACAACTATACAGCATTTTCAAGCAGTATGGAAATTTCATGAAATAATTATGATTTATTAATTTACATAAAAATACTTTTTACAGTTAAAGAATAAATCTTAAATGGTAAAAAAAATAAGATTAAGAAGCTCCAGCTATTGAGAGTCATGGGAGTTTGTCTGCTCTTCAATAACTTGTTTTACTATTTCTGCCAGTTTTAGTCGATCCACTTTATCTGTGAATCCTCTGCCTGAAAGGAAAAGAAGAGGTAGTCAGCAGGTGCTGGGCACAAGGAGGAAAGTAATTATGGCTGGCATTGTACGCTGGCCGAACACAAAATACAGAGACACTTAGGACAACATTTGCAAGGCCACCAAATCAGTTAAGATCTCTAGTTCCATTAAAAAAGAGAACTTAAAAACTTAAATTAAAAATAAAAAGAAAAAAAATTAAGGAAGAGACATGGCCAAGCCTTGTGAACTTGGCTGGTGCCACTGCCCTGGTTTGTCACGGAGCCATCAGACACTCCCAAAAGCAGCTGGCCTAGTTTAATTCCATTTCCTCTCTAAATTGAACAGAAGAGATGTTGTGCTGACATAGATAAGGGCAGCAGCCTCCAACAGAAAGAGGATAATAAACAGCTGGAAGGAAACCAGCTCGGATCAGCTAAAGCACTTTCTGAAGTGATGATCCATCTGTGCTATTAAGTTCCCAAATGACTTGGTGCCTTTGAAAACTCTACCCTGAACCTCAAAGAGGAATTTTAAAGCAGAACTTCAAACCTCATTTCTAAAATAGCCACGTTGGAGAAGGGCTGAAACTGTGGAAACCTCAATCAGCGTGGCACAAACTCAAGTTTGTTTTCATTTCCATATAATAAGGTCCCTGCTCTCTCTCCTTCACTCTGCATTAGCACCACTCTGAATGAAAAAGGAGCTCCTCACCATTCCAGCTGAAGCTCTGAAGAGTGTCTCGCAGCAATTTACACTCCCGATTATATTTCCATGCCTCCTGCATCACTTCATTCAGCTTCTCATCTTCATTCTCTCCTGTTTAGGAGAACAAAGATGAACAGGAGGTTTGTCATTCTGCCTCTCAGCAACACTCAGAGCTTCAGTAAACAACAACACCTACAGTTACTCCCCCTTGCTTCATGCAAACTAAGAAACTGGCTTGAAAGCAGACACTCCTGTCTCAAAGTTATTTTAACAGCTCCACATGTTACTGTTGGCACTAATTATTACACATGCACTAAAACTAGTGTCCACAGAAACAAGACAGACTAGGACGACAGGAGCTTTGTCTTCTTTTTGAAGAAGACAGCTCATCTATCCTTCTTCACTGCTAATCCACTAATCCAGACTGATCGTGAGGCACAGCACAAAGTCAGTGCCTTGCATATTTACGAATGTAACTTTCTTAAAAGTGGCAACCTTTACCAGCCTGCGGTAGAATGCACTGAGCAATCACATCTCTGAGCTTTTCCAGAGCCACATTGGAATCGTTACTTCCATTCTCCGGGTCATGGATGTAAACACCATCCTTCGGCTTAGTGCTGCAGAAGGACAAGGAGGAAACAATTACAATTGGAATGCAACTCGAGTCCATTACACGTTGCGTAACTGTACCAGTACAGCTCTCTCACTGTCTGGAGAGCTGTGAAAGAGAGACAGATTTAGCATTAATTATTACAATGTGCTGCATTATGAGACCGCTTTAAATATGAAGAAAAATAAATATTAATTCAAATTAATTGAAGGATAATTCTAAAATACATTTTTCTATTTTTCAGACAGGTAACCCAAAGAGAGGTTACTTTATTATTTTTTTTTTGGTAACATAAATGTCAGATGTCAGGATCTGAAAAAAATCTTGGAATTCTTTAATTCTTTCTCCCAGTTTGCCCTTCCCTACTCAACGTGTGCCTCTTCTTCTCATAATGGATCTGTTCCACTGCCTGTATAATATAACAACACTACTCCATCTCCTCCCTGCCTGCACTGGCAGATCTTGAAAGAGGCACTGTATTATTCTAGTATCACTTGAATCCAACAATCCACTTCAGCATGAAGAGTGTGTAAACCAAATCAGAAATTTAGGAGCACGGTTACAATTGAATGAACCCGTAACACACTTTAAGTCACTCTCCAGGCATCACAGCTGCCTACATCTTGATCTTTCAGAAAAAGCTTTAGAGAGTTACCCCAGCAATTTCCTTTTGCGCAGGATGGGGTTGTTGACGGAATGAAGGGGTTTGAGACTGACTTTGAGGTCTTGGATTCTCATGTTCGCAAGTTGTTCTGCATGAGCCTGTTGTATCCCTGCAACCATCGCCTGGAATGAGAAGAGTTGTGCTTGATGTTATAATTAGCTCCTTTGGGAATTAAAGGACAATATATGGACAATGTTAGCCATGGACAGAAAGAATAAAGAAAAAAAAAAGCATCAAAATCCTATTCATTTATCCTATCCATTTCAGAGATGTGTAACAAAAATTAGGCTTGCATTACACAAGACACGTTTAGAACTGCCATCACTGACTGTAGTAAAATATACCCCAACCTCACAGAGGCTGAACAGGACGAAGAATCATCCCTGTCTCATGTTCATACGCTTATGAGAGCTGACTGTACTCCTATTTGTGCAGCATTTAAAAAAAGCAAGGAGGGGTACTCATTTGCTTCTAATTCATGAGGTCATAGCTATAGTCAGACATAAAACATGGGGAAAAAAGAGCAAAGACCTACAGAAGAGTCCGCAGTCATTTTTACTGCCGTACTCTGTTTTCCACTTGTTAGCACAGAGCTGCTCCTTACTGACAGTCCTGGAGATTCTCCTCCTGGCATGAACCTCAAACCAAACAGTTTCCATTTTCTTACAAATATCTCTGGCTCTCGTTAAAGCAGAAGGGAAGCTCTTTGTCTGCAGAACACTACGTGAAAGAAAACACTCAAACCACCCAGGAGCCATCCAGCTCCTCTGCGCAACATTCCTGATAAAACGAAACATTGCTTAGACCTTGTCCATCATCAGCTGGGCAGAGGGTAGGATGTTATCAAGTGCCTCCGTGGAGTTGAGCCAGGGATGGTCCAGCACACCTTCAATGGTCAGCCGTTCCTCAGGTTTGACCTTCAGCAGCCTGGGAGAGGAGTCAATCAGTCCGTAAAGCGGTCATTGTTGATTTACAGCACGCTGCTCTGTCTGGGATCAGAGCACTTAGCAATCTCTAAACATTAGAGAGACCAAAAAGGAAACCACTCCTAATAACTAAAACACGAAGCTGACCCCAAGGCAGTCTGACTTTCTGTCAGCCTCACCGCCCCTTGCTGCAGTTGATACTGTAATGCTCTCACAGCTCACTCGGTTGTATTCAGCAACTCAGCGTAAAGACAGGCACTGAAGACCATTTTGGTAAAACTGTGCTCAGCTGAACTCTGTATTAACATCCTCCCATGTGGGAAATTACCTTCCAGATAAACTGGAAACAACACGCTCTGCATGACAGTCTCTATGCATACCAAGGACTCCGGGCAGGGCGAAGCAAGGCAAAGTTTCAAAGCTGGAAACCTGTTCTCTGAGTTAGCTGCTTTCACCAGGCAACCCCTTGGCTTTTTTCCTTTCTAAAAGCCTCAAGCAACAGATGCTTTGACGAGCTACAGCAACTCGAAATAAAAAGTGAGATTATTCTGAAACCTCGGAAAAGCCCATGGAGTTAATTTTGACTGGAACGAGAACGTGGAAAGAGTTTTTGTGGATAACCTCACGTTCTCATGATAATCGTAACTGTTCAGTAAAAATAAGTAACATTTCACACAGAGCGCTGACAAGTTGTTCCACGTATCTAAATTAGAAACAGAATGACTTGATGAGTTTGTCGCGCTTTCTCAGACAGTGCTCTAAATCAGCTTCCTGGCTGCAGAGCAGAATTGTTTAATGCACCAAGGAAGTGGAAATAACTTTTACAAAATGTCAGCAGGACCACAGGCTAGCTCATAAATTTCACTGGCAAAGCCACGCTGCCAAACAGGTCGTCGGTTCAGAATTAATCCAAGACCCAAGACACATGCATTCCTTCTGCATCGGCTTTCAAAGTCCTAATCCATTCTCAAGCGCTCCAACTTGTAAAGCTTGAGGTCAGAAATCAACTCGACACGCCTGAAAGGAAGCGGTCACTTGAATGCAAAACGTGACCTCCAAAAGCAAGGCTCCACTCGAATAGCTGCATACATAAATAACGTGGAAAATCCTCCAAAATTCTCAACGTATTCCTGCACTGCAAACTCCAATTCAGACTCCGGATGGAAAAGACAGGCAGGCAGGAAAGGGAGCCCTGACAGCGTTCTTCAGAGAATCGAGTTACATGAAAACAAGTGACAACATTCCGCGAGCTGAGTTTCATGGCTATTTTAAAACACAATTACATCTTTTGACTGTTGACCTTGGTTTAAACAGAATTTTCACTGCAGCATAACCTGCAGTTTGTGTGTTGAAAGATTGCGGGCTCTCCTGCACTGCTATAAACAGGTCTCAGCACCCCTTCCAAACTGTGCTAAGTCCTTGGAGGCTTTACATTACATCAGAAAAGACAGCAACAGTTTTAAATTGTTTAACAGATTGTTTTTTTTTTCTATTTATATTGCTTTTATCCTCCCAGTTCCTCTGGTGATGCAAACAAAGGCAGTAAGTCCCTCTTGCTTTAAAAAAAAAAAACAGAAGTGAGGTCAGGACATTGCTTTCAAACAGGATCACTGGATCACAACGTGTGAAATGTTTGCAATCGAGAGACGTGTATTGCATGAAAAAACAGCTCCCAGAAGCTTTTAGAATAAAATATCAGTGGAAAACCTCATCTCGTAGTCTGACACCTTGTGACAGATCTTAACCCCCCTTCCCATGCCTCCCTCTCGACTCCTTTTAGGCTGTGTAGTGTGTGCACAGGCTTCTAAGGGACAGATCTACTGTACTCAGTTGTCTGGTTTCTATTAGGCCTTGATGTTAACAGGAGTTTAGACATTGCCACAGGAGATGCCCACGTAGAGCTGGCAGACGTGCCAGCCAGCTGCCTACATTCTTCTGAGGCAAGGCAGCGTACCCACTCCCTCCGCAGACTACGTGCGCAGTACTCTAGCAACTTTAGACACAGGAAACATCAAAATTTGCACACAACAGTTAGGGAGAAAAGAAAAGAGGGGGGAAAAAAATTACCAAACTTCTTTCGTGTTGAACATCGAAACTTTTTCAGCTGTATGTTCTGCAGACAGTTTACCCCGCCTTTGGAAAGATAATCCCTTTGTGACCATGCACTTTTATGTGATTTTCCGATTTCTTAATACAAGCAAAGAGCAATACCACATTTTCCTCAAGCGACTCACTTTCGCACAATGTCTTTCGCCATCTCTGAGATCTGGCTCCACTCCTCCTCTGGAAATTCAAAACTCCCTGTCATGATCTTTTTCCGCATGTCCTTTGGAATTGTCCGACTGTGGTGTTTGGAGTAGAACGGAGGGTACCCACACAGCATCACGTAAATAATGACACCCAGGGACCACAAGTCACAGCTCTGAAAGCAAGGAAACGATCACTTTGGGGCGCGATTTGCAGCAAGCAGTGGTGTACCTACGTTAAAAGCTTTACACAACTCCCTACAAAAACAGAAGCACAGCTCAGCCTCCTCCTAAAGACCCATCCAAACACCTTTACAGACTTGCTCCTCTTCTCTCCTAAAGTCAAAGTTACATCAGAAATAAATTTTACTAAGTATTTTTTTCTCCCCATCAGCTGCTTTATGTTTTATCCTCTCCTTTAAGAGAAATCTACCAGTTCGCTATTTCTACCCGGTAATTTGTTTTAAAAGTGTATTTTAAAATATCTTTCTGGCAAATATATAAGCACATGATGCTGCCAAACCAAACTACTTCCAGCACCCAAGCTCTCTTGTTTACAGAGCACACTCCTGTAACGCTCTGCTATGCGGCAGTGAATTGCCTGGAAACAGGCAGCGTGTCAGGCACAAGCCAGCTGCGTGCTCACTGCATCTCTTGGGGTATCTGAACCCTTCCCTCTGACCGTCAGAACGTGAATAAGAACGCTACATAGTCTGAACCCTTGTCTCTGACCGTCAGAACGTGAACCAGGACACTAGACAGTCACTTTTTTAAGAATGTGTGACTGAAATACCGAACACCATCAAATGAGCTGCCAGAAATACTTGTTCAGAGAGGTCTGTAGCAAAAACTGTGGAGCTGAAGAGGCTCCAGAAGGTCCGGAGCTGCACAGCTGCTGACGCTGTGCTCCCAACTGCCCTCCACGCTCCCCTCCCTGCCCCGCACCAGTTACTGCATGTGAGGTACAGAACAGGCCCAGCTGGGGGTGGATCCAGCCAAAAAGCACCTCAGAAAAGAAGCTGAAAGCCAGATCCATTCCCATCTGGATCACCGTGTGTTCATGCAACACCAGCGTGACCAAAGGAGGGAAGAGGGCCGCAGCAGCCCAGACTTTGACTGGACCCCATCCTTCAGCTCTGTCATCACTTGGTTTTGGCACGGTGCAGGCTGGGGCTGGAAGGCCTTGCTCTGACCCTGCTCAAGCAGCCGCAGTATTTCTTTCCTGCCAACACCAGCATTTGTGCGGCTGATCTTTCCTCCTCTCCTGGCTTGGGTTCCAGCCCTATCAGTCCTCCATGGGAACCCCGCTGGCTTATGCCAGTGCAAGGAGGGGCAGGAACACGCAGCCAAGTGCAAGGAGAATCCTGAACTCCAGGCTCAGGTGACGGTGGAAAGCTGCCCAAGGGCAGATTTGGGGAGCTGAGGGGCTGGAGAGGTTCTGTGATGGGTTTACAGAGAAGGTATTAATGTATCTTTAATGTACCTGTGTCATAGAGATCAAAACTTTATTGCTCCTGGTAATAACTGTGAAATTTGATGACAAAGTTTATTGTCTCAGGTGATAAACTGTGTCTATAAACTACATTTACAGCAGACACGCCTGTGGAGGGAAAAAAAAGCCAAAACAATATGCTTTAAAGATCTTGACATGTAGACTGTTTTATAGCTTACCTTGTTGTAAGTGTAAGGTGTCGGTGAGGTGGGGATAATACCGGATTTTTCTTTCTGATGTCGTCTTTGTGCCTCCAATACCTGTTGCAGTGAGAGGAAACAAACTGCAAAATACACCTCATTTACAGACACCACAAACGACAATGCCTATGCCAGAGATGTCTCATCATTTCCCACTGGTGGATTTATTCTGGCTACTGAAGATCCTACCAAACTCAAACTGTTCTAAGAAAGACTGAAACTTACTACATGGGGGAAAACTCCACCTCAAATATTTTGCTACTTTAGGTGAAGCCCCCAGCTGTGCCTGAATTAAAGCAATTGCTCTCACCTGTTTTGTCCAAGAAGTTCTAACACCTCCATGCTCTGGAACTGGAATTTGAAGTGTGTTTGGCGGGTAACCCTAGCTCCAGAGATGTCCCTTTGTGCCTCCCCCATGAACAAATCAAGTCAAATTTGCCCCTCCCTGATCAAATCTGTGAGTTTCTACAAAAATCTACAGTTTAAATATACTTAGGAAAAAACTTTATATGCTCTTGGTAGCTGATTTAGTTTTAAAAACCCTATCTGTAGTGCATATGCCCTTCACCACAAAGCTCCAGCTGAGGAAACGTTCAGGGCACTCAGCTGTGGCTGCACGGTCTGATCTTTGCAGCTGCTCTTCCTAGTCATTAAGGCTGCCGACATGCTCAGTACCATAATTAAGTATTTATCTGCTGTTTTCTCATCTTTTCTTCAGGATTTCAACACAAAGCACAAAAGAAAAAGTGGGTAAAGCAGCACTACAAAAACCAGCCTGTCTGTAACTATAAATTATGTCCTAATGCATAATGACAAGGGGGCCAAGTCAAAGGATAACCCTCTGACACTGCCCCCCTTCTAAGCAATTGCCTTTACAGCACCTTATTGTCTCAGCACGGTCATTCTGGAGCTCATAACCTTGTATGAGCCTGAGCTAGAAGGAGGACTGCGAAGCAGGGACTTTTCCAAACCAATTCCTTTAACACTATAAAAGGCCAGTTTTTAAAATGCTGGAGTAATCTCACTGGTAGGAGTCAGGACTGGGAGAGTCGAGAGGCATCAGCAGGAAGTCAACACTAAGAGCTCAGTCTGGGAAATCTGCCTCTTGATCTCATCACTGCAGCACTCAACCTTGAAAGGTGGCTCCTATACATCTCCTCAAGATTCCTGCACCCAGAAGCCTTCAATAAGACAGCAAGGGCTTTATAAATTACATTTTTTTGAAGATACAGGCAATAAAGATCATTATCCCCCTGTAACCTAGAACTGTAATCATTCATTACCTGAGGTGCTACGTAATATGGAGTGAACTGTGGTGTCATCAAGTCACCTTGGTCTACTTTGGCAAATCCAAAGTCACACAATTTAACAGGTGCATCCTAAAACAAGGAGAAGAGGTTTCAGCATAAAATCAGCTTTTCTACCACATCCTTATGGCTTCCTACTCATCTTCCCTTTGCCATATGTATTCCTCTTTTATATTTATACCTTTATCATTCCACAAAGCAGCTAAAAGATGGTAAAATGATCTTTGCAACAATCATTTTTGTCTTCCTGGGTGCTCTGGGTCAAAGCAGCCCCCTCTCAGCTTTGGAGAGCACTAAATGCATTGTAGGGAGGTCGCTGAGTATGCAGGGTGGTTATGAGCAAGAGAGGAAAGAAAGAGGCAGCATGGTAGCATGCTTCAGTCAAAGCACCTACACTGCACGTGTAAAACATCCTGATGACACGAGGGGCAGAAGTGGGCAAAGAGAATTTTCTCCTCATCCCAGCAGGATTCTGTGCTGAGGTGGAGAACCTGACCCACACTGAACACCAGCGGCACTGTTCTCGGATCTGTACTTGAGGCAGATCAGAGTATGGAAAAGCATGAAGCCAAAGAAATCGTTCCTTTTTGTCACCAAAACATTGCATTAATGATGGTTTACATTTTTAAGCTATTCTGAAAATCAACATTGAGCCATTTTACAGAATTCAGCAGTACAAAAAGAATATCACGTCTTAACCTTACCAAAGAGTTATCCTTGAAGAGGAGATTCTCAGGCTTGAGGTCTCTATGTGCAATGTTTAGTGAGTGGCAATGCTGCAAAGCCAAAGCTATCTGAAAAAGGGCACAATAAATCAACTACAATTACAGAACTCCTGCTTCAGGAGAGTTATTTTAGCTTGAAAAAGGACATTGCCGACACCGCTTAGGCCCCAACCTTTTTAATTCCACCTGGGTAGGATTCTCAGTGAAGACAACCCCGGCCATACAGAGCAATAGTGCAGGAAAGCGTGAGGACTGGGAAATGAAACCGACCGAGCTACTCAGTTTGCATTTCACTCAAAGCAAACGGAAAATAAAAGCTAAGTTATATTTGGCTTCCCAACCTCTTTAGTTTGACCAACTCAGGGCTTTGCCACAACCCCCAGAAGTGCAATGGATCACGACAGTGTCCCCTTATAAGCTGTGCCAGGCCTACAGGGCCACTAAACGTGCTTGCACGCTCTCCAGCGACAACATTCTGTTTAACAGTGAGTTCTTGCTTCAATATTTCTGCAAATACTTTATTGCATTTGTTACTGACTTAAGAGCCAACATTCAGGCAACGTTGTCCTTTAATTCTGGAAGGTAGTGCCTGCAGTTTATTCCTTTCATGTAGTACGACACAGAAATGCATTACTTGGTTCTTTGAAAGACAACTGCTTACGCTGCCACGGTTTAGAAGCCTGTAACCTAGTCGTGAAAGCTCTGCAGACCGTACATTTAAAAGTGCAATCAATTTAAAGAAAAACAAAGCATAAATACTTAAATAGCATTACTGAAGGAAAAGTAAGGCAGAGCCCCACAACCCTTATTTAGAGGTATTCCTGCTGGAGGACTGTGCCCACACACAGCACCCTGGGCAAAGTGCTGAGCCCGTAAAACACTGCAAATTACTGTGACGGAAGAACTCCAGTGTTAACGCAGCTCAGGAACAAACACGAGCACGCTCTCAGATAAAATGAGGTTGCCTCACAAGGTTTTAACTATTACTGGGTACAAGGAGCTAAGATCTGTAGTTGAAGACAGCCGTGAAGAACCACGAGGTGAAAGAATAAGGCTTTAATGTCTCTTCCAAAGTAAATTTGTATAAACAGTAATGCAAAGAGTTACTTGGCACGTGAATACCTAAGCGCACACAAAATCATCATTCAATTCAGATCTCATCTTTTTACATAGCTTTACAAGATTTTTCCAACAGGTTAATCCTAGAAACTGCCTTGCACTGCCAAAATCAAATCCCTCAAAAGACATGGCAATAAACTGTCAAGAGTTCGGTAATTCCTCCTAATTTCTTTGCCTGATGCAGCCAAAGCGGTAACAGCACAATTAGCATTTCATTAGAAAACTCAAAGCACAGGACAGAAAATTAAGATGAAATGATGGGGCCCTCCATTTTGCCTCAGTACCAAACATTATCTCCCCAGCTTAGGGGGAGGCAGGAGATCAGGATAGGGGTATGTTCATAAACAATCGTGTCAATTTACTTCAAATGCTGTGAGATCTCCTTTCAGGTCCTCTTTCCTTCATTCCCTGCAGTGACCACTGGTGTGGGAACAGGATATTCACTGCCTCGTATCTGCAACAGAGTCTCTCACCTACAGTTTGTAAATCTTTTGTTAGGAACGTCACTACCACCTCTGCAAGAAGCACACGAAGGCAACTCGGGCCCTCAGTTCATGCTGGGGTGCCGATTCCTGCGCATAAGAAAGGGCGCAGCCATTCTGACAGCAACATCTTTATGCCTTGCGGTTCCTTGCAGGAACATGCTGCTCCTCTGCTGGGGCTCCCTGGAGAGGACATCCCAGCACGCACCCACACCGCCTCTCCTGCAGCCTTCCCACTAACCCAGGCTCCCTGGCTGGCCACCACAAGTCACCCAACAGCTGGGAGAGGGAACAAGGCCACCTGGAACCGAGGCAAACTGACACTGAACCACTGCACTGAGTCCCCCAGAGACCCTTCTGCCTGCTCTAGCAGCGTTAGGTGCTCACAGCCAAGCCACAAACAGCCTATGGACACCCAGTAAATATCATGGAGCCTCTAAAAACACAGCTTTCAAGAACGAGCTGCCTAAAGAAACGGAGAGGGAAGAAGGAAAGCAGAACAAAGAGCACAGAAAACATGAGCTATAGCTATAGGATCCTTTCGGGACCTGACGTGACAGGCAAAAAACCAACACGCAAAACCAAACAGCACCCGGGTTCCAAACCACCAGCCCAGGGCACACGAGCGTTACTGCCTGCACTGCCCCACCCGAGGGGCGAACGAAACGCTCAGACCGTGGCGTGGCCAAGAGCCATTCCCAAACCGGAGCTCAGGAGCCTCGCGTTATCTGCTGAGAGCCTGCGGAGGATCGGAGGCAACGCTTTGAGAACAACAGCGAGGCATACAGCAGGAAGATTGTGAGGGAAGAGAGTTCTCTTCGTTCTGCAGACCACGTTAGGAAAAGCAAAGCTAAGGACAGCAGAGACATCAGGGTCCCAACCCAGCAGAGCTATCCCACACCTTCAGATTCTTTGCTTCTATTAAAACTCTGGCATTGTCAGGTTATAACAAAGCAGGCAATGATCATTGGATCAGAACGGAGGATTATTTTAGCTTCCTTTTTCCCCACTCCCCCCGCCCCAGGAAATTGTTAAATACTTTAGCCATTATCATTCATGGGTTCGCTTATACATGGATTATGACTTGCCTGCTTTGTTACTTGGCTTGCTTGCTTCTCAGTAAAGTGCCGGTGCTGGCTGATTCTGTGAAATAGCTCTCCCCCTTCCATCATCTCCATTACAATTAGGAGCCGAGCCCTGTTTAAAAGCATTTCATGTCGTTACATTAAAAATAATCAAAAAAAAACAAAACATAATTGCTAAGCTAATAACGCACACTTCGTATCTACTGATGCAGGCCAAAAGAGACACATACGCTTGCTGCTTCTACAGTCGTTCTAGCCATTTTGGGGCAGTAGTTTTGACTTTAACCACGCAAGCTGCAGGACTTTCTGGCTCCCAGCACGATCCGACGCACTGATGGTCAGCCAGGAGCCTGCAGTTTGCTCTCCGTGCTGGGCTCCCACCTCCAGCTGGAGCAGACACCGAGGACGTCTACGTGGATGCATTCGGACAGATGCAAGCTCCACTCCGGCTTCCCACCGGTGAGCCAGTCTGGGCCTGGAAGCCATCTAGACACATCGGTGTGTCATCTGCCCTCAGACAATAATAGGGCAGGCAGAGTCTTGCATTAAACACGTTAAACAGCTTCCAAACCCGGGCTGGCTGAGAGCACAGCCTGCACCCGTCTGCGCCCATCCTCGCAGACGCACCAGCTTGCCTAGCTAGCTGCCTAGGTGCTAACCGTGCTCGTGGCAACTGAGAAGCAGGAGGTCAAGAGTAATCCTCGATGCTTTTGAGTCTGGACACTCTGCTGCACCTCCCGATTTCAATTTGCAGCTCTACTGCCATCATTGTGAAGGACAGGGAATAGGAAGTGTGGCGATCCCCAAGAAACTAACTTCTAGTACTCACCACACAGCAAAATCATCAGACTAAAACAGGTCTCGGGTCTTTATTTCTCCCAGCTATCCCCCCCTGCCCCAGCTAACAACCAATATGAAGACTTCTTTTATCCCAGGCCACGTTAACGTATGAAAAATCACGTGTCTGGTTCACGTTTTGCAATGTTTGTTTCAAGCAGGACAATGTATTAGGGTTTACAGGGCAGGACCCGGTCTTTTTAGAAACAATTCTTCCTTTGTTTTGTTTTTAAAGGAAGACTGGCACTGTTTTCCACTGTCTCACCATCATATAAAAGGATCTCCCTTAGGATTCCAGGTAGCAACAAAAGTTGCAGCTCCAATCCTGCTTTAACAGTGCTTTGAAAGCAGAAGGACCCTGAAAGGTTACAAACAATTCAATTCAAGCTTCTAAAGTAATACTGAAGCAGGACAGAAGCTGGAAGCTATCCTATCCTCTCAGACAACGCAGGTATCACAGACTGAGTCAATGGAAGACCTAAGAAACGAAGGCGTATTCAAAACCAGCACTGACGGACGCAAATTCATTTAAATATGCAAAGGTTTGGGCATCGAGGGGGAAGGGTGGTGGTGGGTAATAAGTGTTGCGTAGCCTGAAGTACAAATATCATGTCTGGAAAGCTCCATAAATGTTCATTTTGGTTACGCGGTGATTAGGGGAAAAAGAAAAAGAAAAAAAAAAAGCCAACTCCACTATACCTTGGCCTAAACATGGAAAGCAAGCTGTGGGAGTGAATCACCCTATGTAATCTTACCTTGGGCTGGATTCATGTGGGAACTGCACACTGTTAGCATAAACTTCAATAATTTGAACAATATTGGGATGTGTTGCACACATCATGTGCAGACGTACCTTGAAGAGAAGGGAAGAAACGTTACTGTACGCAGCGACGCGCCCGAGCAGCTCTGCCCCCCTCTGCCCAGCACTCAGGAGCCCACCTGTGGCTCTGCTGTGCTCAGCACCACTCACACGCAGTTTAAAATTGCCCTTCAATTATTCAACAAATAAGAAACACCCCCAAGGATTTATATAGGTGACCAGCAGCCATTACACCGCTCAGACTAAGAAAGACATTTCAAGGTAGGACTAGCCTTAAAGCTGCAATAAAAATACGATTTCAACTGACAAGTATCTGGAAATTCGTTAATAAAACCCGAAATTCCATAATCCAACTGCTTTTATGGCCAAGTGGACTAGGCTAGCACTCGGGACACACGGAGCCTCATCTGTTCAGAATCGCTGAAGCAGGGACCTCAGGAATTCCACCCCATTTAAAGCTACCCGGACGGCCAGGTCAGGGCAAGGTCTGATGCTCCTTGTCTACCAACTTTTTTTCCCACAGGAATTTTAAATGAGAACTTGCTCCCCAACAGGAAGCGGAAATTGCTTAAAACTTTGAGGATAATAGTTACCGTTTCTTCACTTTCATGAAAACTTGAACCAACGCCTGTCACTCTGAATGGACTGACAGCTGACGCCTTGGCACGTCAGCCACAGAAAGTCACAAACAGCAGCGGGGAGCTTAGTTACTTTCTCACATTCAGCCAAACCCGTACAATTTAGAGCGCAACTTGAGGCATTCTTGGCAATTCTTACGGTACTGGCATCCGAGAGCGATGTATGGAAACAGAATTTCTTCTAAACTATTGATGTTACGTTGCGTGGGCCATGGAGAACTCTAGCTTCAAAATGCAGCTCTATAGGTTCTTCTTGTGCAAACACAGCTCACACCCATGGCAAATTCAGGGCCAGAAACCACCCCCCCCGTGTTTCACCCACCACCTCGTGCTCCAGGGACCGAGCGCAGCGAGCCTGGAGGACCAAAGGGGAGGAATCCTGCGCAGCGGGATCCGCAGAGCGCGGGGTTTGGAACCGCCGCAGCCGTTCCCCAGAGGGGAGAGCCTCCGCGGCGCGTCAGAAGGCAGGCAGTACAACCGGGAACCGTACCTCATTTCTAGCTTTTGGACGATCGAGAAGGATTTTCAGTGCAAAGCGCTCCTGAGAGGATTTTTTCACGCAGACTCTGGTATTACAGCAATAAAATCATTCAGTCAGCAGGGGCGTTAACGAGACACTTCAAGCAATTGATCTGCAGCTACGAGCTTGCTCTGCGCACGGAAATTAACAGGAATACCCACGGTCTGCAACGTACAGGGCACCTGCCTCCATGTCCCAGCCTGAAAGCCTCGGCTTTCGGCCCTCCACACAATCAGGCACGCTACGCCTGACACAAAGCTCTGTTTTGAGCAGCACAAAGAGAGAACTCAGAGCAACTGCGGGCGAGCTGAAGGCACTCCGTCCACTCAACGTGAGGAGTCACTTTTGACGGAAAAAACCCCAAACCCCACAGTGGCAGCCTGAGCATCCCCGGTGGAGGACGCAGCCTGCGATAAATAAAGCGTTTCTGAGTGGAAATCCTCGTTTTGGCGGGGCCACCAACTGTGCCGCACGCGTTTTTTTTCCCTCTTTCCCCCATTTAACGCTAACAATTGAGCTGCGCCAGTGGAGAGGGCCCACACGTTAACGGGCAGCGAGCAGCACCGAGAACAAAGGGGTATTTTCATAAAGATCACAGGCACTGCAGCAGCAGAAAATGGATGAGGAGAGAGCAACTGCCTCGACAGGAAGACGAATGGTGGCAGCAGACAATCGCCCTGCCGAGCGCCCAGACATTTGTTTCCCGGAGCCTGAGCACAAATCCCTGCTCCCAGAAGGCAGAGAGCTCGTCGAAAAGGGAACATGTTTTGTTTTACAGAAAGCACCCGGTGCCTGCCGCGGTTAGAAGCCCAGGGCGGGCAGGCCCGGTGCTGGGCGCGGAGCTGGTGGCGCTACCTGCCTGGGCCTCGCGCGATGATCTGATAAACCAGCTGGTAAAAATAGCTGCAGCCCCGAGTGACGACACCGGGGCCGACCTTCGCACCGCCCTGGCAGGGGCAGCAGGAGGACAAAGGTGTCTGAGCAGCGCTTGCTGGCGCCGTCCTCTCACAGCCGATTCCCGTGGCTGCCTTGCTTCAGGAGCACGGCAGCGAGACGGGAGCAAGCCGAATTCGTTCCTCGGCCGTACCCAGTAAAAGCCAACGCCTTGCTCACACACCCAGCGCGACCCACGCGGAGTGCACGGACATTTATTTGCTCAGAAGGAGCCTTCAGCGCCATCACAGCACTCTGCTGTTGGCTTCTCCCCGGCGGAGAGCACAGAGAGACCTGCGGCGCGGCGCCTTACCTAACGGGACCGCTGATCCCAGCTCCCAGCTTCTGCGTCCAGTTAATGTTGTACTCCTCTAAAATGGACGTTTCCTATGCGAGAAGGAGAAGAGGGAGGGAGAAGAGAATGAAAAAAAAAATAAATTACTGAGTCCCATCCAAAAAAACCAGCTCAGCAGACCTGATTTGCAAGATAGCAGAGCGCAGAAAGAGCCTGGGTTTTGCTTCCCCAAGGGGAATTAAGCACAAGTGCAAATGCTCACAAAATAACGCAGTGTATCTCGGCACAAAACAGGCTCTGTGCTGCGGGGACTGCTCGCCCCAGCACTTTGAGGCAGGATTACCGAGAGCAGCAAACAGGACCCTGTGGTTTTAACAAAGAAACATATAAAAGGCACTTTAAGAGTTGGGAAGGGAAAAACCAGCTTTCTGCCTACAAATGAGCAATCGCAAATTAATACCAAGGCCCAATTTCATCATTTTTACGTACTTTTGGGTCATACACTAAAAAGGCAAATCACTTTTCTGCTTTCTTCGGGTTTGCAAACCTTTGGCATCACGCTACTGTGCAAATACAACGCCGCGTGACTAGTTTCGGCTTGTCTGATAACGAGCCGAGCTCCTGTTCGTAATCCTTTTGTCCAAATCCACGCGAACAGGGCTCGGCTTTGTTACGACACAGCCCGGGCGCTGCCACGCTCCAACGCGTCCCCGCGCGGGCCGGGACCGCGGCGGCACAAACTGGAGTCACGGCGTAACACACGCCGCAAAACTCCGCATTCGTGCTTCTGTCAGCGTTGCTACACGCGTCGAGAAGCAGCTTTCAGAAAGGCGCCTGCTAAATCCCAACAGGAGCAGGCGGTAGCAAGAGCTGGCACCAGACGCACGGGGAAAAAAAACGAAGTTGCCCGCCTGCAAAGCAACCTCCTGCAGGTCAGCGCTCCCCCTTTCCTTAGCTTTCCTTCACAACCTGCAGCCCTTCGGAGGGAAGCTGATATTTAAGGCAGTACCTGAAGGGGTTACGGAGGGTAAAGGCAGAGAGGAATGGGAAAATTCGTTTTTGATGCAGTCTGCAGTGGGCACTGCGTAAATCGTAAGTGACCAGCGGGAGAGGTGGAAAGGAAGAAGTTAAGGTTTGCTTTTAACTGGAGATTTTTGGAAGGGTTTTAAAAGAAAGGGGAAGAAAAAGAAGAGTGGATCATACATGGTTTGTTGTTTCCAAGTAGAAGCACACAGAAACTTTCTCTTATCAATTTAATTAACACGAATTTTACCGACTTGTGACAGGCATGTAAGGGAAAAGCCGATTTAAGTTTCCCGCTATTCAGACACAGAACTGAAGGCATTACAGTTCGAATGAAAGCAGTTTCAGAAAAGCATTACTGAGCAGAGAAAGGCTTCTTCCAAACTGTCCAGCACTTTCTCATGCACGTGTTTTCAAGCTCAGGCTCATCTAATTTTTGAAGACAGCCAGCCTGCTGAACGGGTGAAGCAATGCTGAAGTGCTCTGGAGAAACACCACGGTTAAGCGATAACCGGTTAGGTTTTTATAGCAGAGCTTGGAAGTCTGCTGCTCCTGTTCCAAAACCGAAGAAGGGCTTTGAAACCACCTGCCCCACAGCTGTATCCATCTTTTCAGCTGCACAGGCTGGATTAAGAAGAGATCCCGTCTCCACACACAAACCCAATCTGGGCAAAACAGTTTCTGCCACCTCGTGCCCCTTCTGCTACGTCACAGAGACCGTTTTATCCATTTCAGCGAGGCAGAACAAAGACGATGATCGGAATTGGGAAGCGTGTGCTCTCTGAGTCAAATGACGTGAGAATAAGACCGGGCAGTTCTCAGCTCCTGAGGGACAAGTTCGATTACCACAGATCCGTTAATTTTTAATACAGGATAATTTATTTCTTCTTTCTTATTCTGGGCATTCACCGTTGTTTTAAGTAAAAAGCCAACTTTTTTTTTCCCCCCTGCATTTTTATGAGGATTCCAATCCTCACACAAAAGTAGCTTTAGAATTTGGCAGTAAAAACGAATGATCTGGTAATGAAGAGACACTATTCACCGTTCCTAGTGACGTGAAATGCAGTATTTGAGAACTTTGCTGTTCATCAGTGTAGAGAATTGCTTACATCTCCTCCTCCCTCAGAGGCAAGAGCTCCAAATCTAGCATCAAGGCTGTACGTTGATGCAAATCAGCATGGGTTCACAACATTCAAACTGCATGAAATATTTCAAATGTACGGATTAAAAGCTGCTCTCCGAAAACGTCAACGTTTATTTCGTCTAGCAAGCCTAAACACCTTGCCGTTTCCTTCAGGATGCAGGTGGAAAGGAACTTTACACCTCGGGTTGCATGCCAAGATCACCCCTCACATTAATTTCCAGCGGGCAAAAGGAGTAAACTAATTTAAAATACATTCGATTCCAAAAAATTAATGGGAGCAAAAAGGGCTGAGCTCTTTTCAACAGCTCAATTCCTTCTCGTTAAGCTCAGGGCACCCAGCACAACGTCTCGAGCTTCCTCCCAGGCCGTCAGCGACCCGGGGCACCGGCAGCCCGAAAGCCGGCCAAGGCGCTTCCCCGCTTCCACTGAGTACCGGGGGAAAGTTGGAAATAAAGTATGATAATAACCAAATAATAACCAGGTATTTGTGAAGCAGAGAACTCTGTGTTACGCCTGAAAGGGCTAAATTGCGTTCTGGACTCAGACAACGCCTAAAACCCCAAAACAATTCCCAGGATCTGATCTCAATCCGGACCCCTCTGAACTGAGAGGGGCAGGGGGCAGGTACAGGACCATGCCTGCGCATACACAGCAGAGCGGGGTTTTTGGGTTGTTTATTTCTGCGAAGATAAAGGCGCAGCGGCAGGTAGCAGGGAAAGGAGGCAGACACCGATATGTGGGAAGTTTTTGTGTACGTCCTTTCGAAACCCATCTCGTCAGAGGAAGCGTTTATTGACTTTATTTGCGTTTTTTGAGGCTCCTGGAGTCTGTGCGACAGCGAACGCTGTGCACAAGGCAAGGAGCCCCCAGAGAGCCTCCAGCGCCTCGCTTCCCTCTTATTTTACCTCAGAGCCGCCTTCACCTCCCCCCGGGAAAGGGCCGGAACCCCGGGAAAGGACCGGAGCGCCGGGGAAGCGCCGGGCTCCACGGGGGCCCCACCCCAACCCCGGAACGCCCGGAGCCGCGGGGCCCAAACACGGGGAGCCCGCACCTCACGGCCCCGGGGCTCAGCACCTCACGGCCCCGAGCACCGGGACGCCGGCCCCGTTCCCCCCCCGCCCGGTGCCCGGTACCGAGCAGCAGGCCCAGCCGGGACGCCCCCCCCCGCCGCCTCCCCCGTACCTTGATCGTCCTGTCCATGTCGTGCTCCCCCGACATCCTCCCGCGGGGCCCAGGGGACGGGCACCGGCACCGGGGAACGGGCGGCGGAGGCGGCAGCGGGAGGCGGCGGCGAGAGCCCGGGGGCCGCGCTAGGCCACGGGCAGCCCCGGCCGAGCTCCGCAGCGCCTCATCCCCGGCCGGGCGGGCCGGGGGCCGGCAGCGCCGCAGGGAAGGCCGCGGGCGGGCCCAGCGCCGCCGCTCAGCCCCGGAGCCGCCGCCCGGGAGCCAGGCATCGCCGGCACCTCCGCCGGGCAGCCCCGCCTGGCGGCGCGGCCAGCCGAGCGGCTCTCTCCGCCGCCAAGGGCGGCGCTGAGGGAAGGCGCGAGGTCTCCGCTCGCCGCTCGTGGCCTCCTCGGAATTTTCCGGGGCGCCGCTGAGGCGGGAGGGGGGGGCGCAGGCGGGCGTTGAGGGCGGCTCTGGAAGCACCGAGGGGCTGTGGAGGGCCCCGGGGGCCTGACTGGAGCTCGGTGCCAACTGATGACGTCACGCGAGGGGAAGGGCTGATGAGCGATGGAGGCGGGGCCAAGGGAGCCGTGAGGCCACGCCCCCTGTAGCCTCTTCCCCCCCTCTCCCCCACTCAGACGCGAAGTCTCGCGAGAGCTGAGGTGGCACCGCCCGCGGCTCTGAGGCGAGGCCCTGAGGGGGGGCGGGACCGGGCCCCGCCCCGGGAGTGAAAAGCACGAATAAAAGTGAATAAATCAATAAATCGCACACATGAAATCAATAATCGCACACAAATAATCAACAATCGCACTATATCCGAGTCCCTCCTTAGCTCACTGCCACCCCCCCGTGCTCCAACAGAAGGCAGGGGCAGCTTTAGTGACAAAACTGTTTATTGTGCACAGGTACAAAAGGGGAGCACCCCCCCACGCTGCACTGGGGCTGTGAAGCGCTTACAAAGCCTACCGCAAACAAGCAAATAAATGATTTTCTGAGGGAATAAACCCAACACTTTCATCAGCTGCAACAGGAGTACGGCCCTGTTACCAAGTGGCTGCAGTATTCTGAAGACAGAGCTCCTCCGGGCACCTTCCGAAGCATAATTTCTTAACGCAGAGTTACACGGCTGCCACCTAAGCTTTGCGTGTTAAAGAGGTTTGCTTTGCTTTATTTCTCACAAAGCTGCATACGTGTTCTCCAAACGTGGGGGAGGCTGTTGTCCTTTAGGAGTTTTTCTGCGGAATTTTGATCGTTACCTAGGGAAAACAAAAGTCACAGGTCACTTTCCTGCAGGCAGCAGCCAGTTGTATTCCCCTGAAGGGCAGCAGCACCGCACCGAAGGGAACCCGAGCCAGAGGACAGCGTGTCCCCGGCAGCGGTCACTGACCGGGATCAGGAGACCTGTCCTAAGAGGCAGGGGAAAGCTCAGAGGTGGTCCCTGCTCCTCTCCAGAGGTGTCCCTGCTCCTCTCCAGAGGTGTCCCTGCTCACTGGGAGAGAGGAGTCCCAGCAGAGCACAGCCGACCATGCCTGCTCCCACACCACACGAGCTCCCTGCCAGGCACACGCCGGAGGCCCTGAGCTGTTCCACACCTCGTGCTGGGTCGTGACTCGGGAGCCGCAGGCAAACCACCGCAGCCCACGAGCTCCATCACCTGTCAGACACCACAGCTGCGAGCAAGACCGAGTGCCAGCCCTTCTGCCTCGCCTTCCAGGAAATTACTCCGTCTGCGGATTGCCCAACGCCAGCAATGCTGCTCCAGAGAGCGGCATTAATGCTGGGGGTCACTGCTCAGATTCCTCCTCCTGAGCGGTAAGTGCCCAGTATTCATCTGCCAGTTTGGATACACAGAAGCTTCCACCCCACTGACGCTCGCCCCCAGCGCAGGCTCTCCACAAAATAAGCTTGCAGAGAAGCCAGCACGCTTCCACTCCTTACAGTGAGAGACACCTAAACTGTGCCAAGTGGTGCAGGCAATTGGTAATCACTCAGTCAGGTCACATACCCTTGTTTTCTAAAGCTGTACAAAACAAGACTAGCTTTCTGATTTAAATAGTTGCACGGAGTTTTGTTTGTGGTTACTTCAGAAGCGCAGCTCCAAGTTCGGTTCAAGCATTAGAAAGAACGGTAACTCTCAGGCCCACGCCAGCAGGTACAGAGACAATTTGGAGCTACAGCAGATGTTTGAGAAGAACTCACATAGGGGGATACTCACATTTTTCACCTCTACATATGCCTCCAGACCATATTCTCCCAGCTCTCGCCCATTCCCAGATGCTTTGTAGCCACCAAATGGGGCTTGTGCACCAAACACATCATAGCAGTTCACCCTGAAAAGGAAAGCATGAGTTAAGCACCTATAGCTTCAGAACAGGTTAACAGAAGAGCTTTTTCCACAGCAAATGGACATCTCAGCTGTTTACAGCAGAGGGACGGATGAATTTCTAGGCACGATTTCCCCATTTGTTAGTTATCTCAACCAGCAAATTTAATCAATACTGGAACCTCATCTTTATCAGCCAGGAAACAGAACACCATGAAATCAATTCGTGTCTTGCATCACACAAGCCCAGAGCCCTGCAGGAGCTGCTGTCATTGCCAACTGCACTGCTGGAGTTCTGCTCCCCCATCCCACTCACTAATTCACAATGAGAGCATGGAAACTTGATATTCCTAAATTTCACCAAAAGTAGCACTGCAGTTGAAGGTCTGACATTACATTCAGTGAGGTACTTGTAAAATTTGATCCAAAGCAGAGACAGGCTAACAAAGAGCAAGTGTAACAAGAAATCACAGCGCACATGAAAGCTGCCAGCAGTTTAAGGAGAAAAAAGTGTCAAGGCTCACCAAACTGTTCCAGCTCGCAGGGCCTGAGACACATAGTTAGCTTTGTCAAGGTCCTTCGTAAAGACTGCTGCTGCTAGACCATACTTGGAGTCGTTTGCTCTCTCAATTACTTCCTCAATTGTTTTGAACTTCAGAATCTGCATGACAGGCCCAAATATCTGCAAGATCCAAACAGATCAAGTGAAAAACTGTAAAGTGATCCCAGGAGAGGCTGTGGTTGGTGCTGGAGTTATGTGTGTATGTTGGAAGTTACACAGGACGCTACATTCAAAGTATCACTGTGGTCACTTCCCATATTATGAAGCACCCAGCATGTAATTTGGAGGGAATTTTGCTGCGGTAACTTCCTAAAAAGTGCCAAGTTTCTCTTTCTGTTCTCATTTTGTGAATGTCCAGTGCTTGCAGACCTGGTTCGTGTTACACCGGTGGGTGCAAAGCAACAAAGAAGTGCGAAGCTGACGGCAGAAAGGTGCCGCAGGTCTCACCTCCTCCCTGGCGATCGTCATGTTGTCCTGCACTTCGCCGAAGACAGTTGGCTGGATGAAGTAGCCTCTGTCTGCAGCGGGGCTGCCACCGCACAGCAGCTTGGCTCCTTCACGCTTCCCGGTACTAATGTAACCAAGGATCTTCTTATACTGCTCTTCATCCACCTAAGAGCCATCAGGACAGACAGGTCAGCTTGATGTTTGCTGGGGGTAAAAAAGGATTTGGCTGCAGCCCCTCCGGCATGCCACTGGGCTCTCGCAGTTCCCCATTTCAATAGGCTGCCAAGCAAGCTTCCAAGGGAGATGAGGATTTTTAAGTGCCAGTTTCAAGTGGAGGTTTTGGAATAACCAGAATGGTTAATTAACTTCTCCCTCCTGCACACGGAGGTAATGGGCACAGTTCAAAGGAGATTATTTGGGAGACTGGAGCATACCCCTGATCCTGACCTACCGATGCACAATGACTCAAGATTGGGATAATTTCATGAAATAACAGTTCCAGACATTTCCTGCTCTCACCTGAGGTCCCTGCTCCGTTTTAGAGTCAAACGGGTTTCCAACCACCCTGGACTTGGCCTTCTCAACACTCTTCTCCACAAACTCATGGTATATATCTTCCTGGACGTACGTTCGGGATCCGGCACAGCAGCACTGCCCTTGGTTGAAGAAGAGGGCAAAGTGGGCTTGATCCACAGCCCAGTCCACTAAGATGGGGGAGAAGAGGAAGACAAAACCAGCCCAAGTCAGTAAGTGACTTTTTTTGAACTATTATCATGCTAGCTACTGGAGCATCAGTGACACAAGGTCCTTTCAGCTGACGGGCATTTTCTATGCTTTGGTAGTTAGATACAGATTTAATCAGCATAAAGATCCATTAGTGCATCCCATAATAGAAAAAAAAATCTGATCTGAGGCAGATTATAGTTATTATTTGAAATTAACAGATATTAAAGATGAGTTGGTTTGGCTCTAGTAGAATTTCCTTCCTTACTAATGCATTTGGTTCATCCAGATCAAAAATGAACTCATATGCAAGAGATGAGAGAACCAGAACTGCATAAGAACAGAAAAGGGCGGTAAGCACTAAGAGAGAGAAAGAAAAACAGAACTGAGAAATCTGAAGGAAGATACTGAAACATTTCTCATTTGTTGATAACTGAGCTTCTTCCCAGTACTGGGAAAGAAGTGGGAGTGAAGAAGCCCTGATACACAAATGCGGCAGCTGCAGCAGGAGGCACAGAGACTTCACGGAGAGAGAACAGCCAGGTGGTGTCAGAGCTGGGGACACACGACGTAGGAGAGCTTTCTTTTCCCCTCCAGCTCTGCTTGCAGAAAGCCAGCGTGAAACGCACAGACCAAACGCTCCGCTAGCAGGTGCTTACTGTCGGCATCAGACATGATGATATTTGGACTCTTTCCTCCAAGCTCCAGTGTCACCCGCTTCAGGTTACTCTCTGCTGCAGCCTTCTGGATCAGGTGCCCGACCTGCACCAGGAGAAGAGGCGTTAGGGACTGCCTCCAGCCCACAGCAACACCCGGCAGGGCGGCTGGTTTTAGGTGGCAGTCAGCAGTTTGACAGTAATCCCTTCATTGTCAGGGCTTTAAGGGAAGTCCGCCTAGAGTTTCACCTCTAGAACAAAGCAGATCAAGGAAAACAATAGGAAATACTCTAAAGAAAGCACCTAAAAAGAGTCTTGCACAAAGGAGAATTAAATGTCACGCTGTAAAGTCAGCTGTATTTCTCGAAGGAAGTTGTAGAAGGTGATGCACCTCCAGTATTTTGTACAAAAGAAGCAATACAGACACGAGATAATCTTTATGTCCCGAGGGCTTAAAGGTAAAGCCCCCTCCTTACCTCTGTGGAGCCAGTGAAGGCCACTTTATCTACGTCCATGTGGGAAGAGATGGCAGCCCCCGCAGTGGGCCCGTAGCCGGGGATGATGTTCACCACGCCTGGGGGGAATCCGGCCTGCAGGTTCACAGCAGGAGAGGGCAACATTATTCCTCCCACGAATCAAGGCTTTCACCTACATTCGGCTGTTAGTAACGCTCCGAAATGCCTCCCACAAAGAACAGAGCCTTTCCTAGCTCATTTTCATTTCCCAGGTCTTCAGTTTTAACGTTTAATTTGCAAGAACCGGGACAACTCCTCGCCCCACCCTGCACCCTAAACATGGCTTGGAGTTATACGTTATTTTAGCTTTTATTTTAGCACATATTTTAGCTCTCTAATCACCCTGAAGTTTATTCAATTGAACCTCAGAGTCCTTCCCTAAATCCAGGAGGATGTCCTCTGCGTATGCATTTATGAGGATGAAGGTGTTTGAATGTGGTTTTTTTGCTGAACCAAACGCTAAGATATCCAAACGCTAAGATATCCAAGACAATCCAGCCTTTCTCCAGACCAGACAGCCCTCCTCTATTCCTGTCACGTGCCCTCCAGTTTGGCTGTGTTACCCTGAACTCCAGCGAGTCAGCCGATGGAAACCCAGCCCTTCCCCTCACCTCCTTGATCAGATTAGCTATGTAGAGGGCACTCAGGGGGGTTTGCTCCGCCACTTTCATCACGATCACGTTCCCGGTAGCCAGGGCAGGCCCCAGTTTCCATGCCTGCATCAACAGCGGGAAGTTCCACTGGAAAACAAGGAGAGATTTGCTGGTCTGAGCTTGCAAGTTCCAATTACCGAGCGAGTAACGAGCGAGCTTTATTCAAATCTGGAGGTGCAGCACCTATGGAAGCAGCCTCTGATCCTTCCCTAGCTGCGGTTTTTGGCTCCTTTTCAAGCACTGTCTTCTGCTTGCCCAGGAAAACTGTACTGACGTGTGAAGCCTCTCAGTACCACTGCGAAACCACAGCTTTTTTGGAATTAATCTTTACTCTCCGTTTAGCCATTAAATGTTTTTTTTTTAACGTGTTTTGAAAGGAACCCTTTGTAACGACATGGCAGTGCTCACAGAGCGGTGAGGCATTTCCATTCAGCTCTTGTGCAATGCAGACACAAAACCCGTGCAAACACAGCGTGCAACAACCAGAATGTGGCTACTCCTACAAGCAGGTATCACCGTCCAGGGATCGTTGCATACATGAGGCCTTGCTGTTGACAAACCTCTTTGCTCTGCTTGCTACCAGTTACAGAAATAAGACCAGTTACATAAAACTGAATTTCGCATGCTAGTGCTCCGTTTCCTCATTGTACAAACTACTACCTAGCATTAAAAACATAAGTTTAAACTTAACTGTGGCTCTGAGCTAATAAAGGGGCTAATATTCTTTTTTTTGCAGCAGCAGCAGCAGCAGATACAAAATAAATCTTACCCAGGCCCCATGAAATCAACAAGTAGGCCTGTGCTGCCAGAGCAAAGTAACAGCCCTCCCAGCTGGAGCCAGGATCATTTTATTTTTAGCATTGGAAGGAAGCAGTGCTTCACAACAGACTTGCACTTTAAGATACCTCTTCGTTGTAACACTCATTTCCTGAAATACTATTTCAAGACCTATGGATACATTTTACTTACCGGGATTATCTGTCCACAGACTCCCACTGGCTCATGTCTCGTGTAGCAGAAGAAGTCTCCGTCTAAAGGGATGGTTTTGCCGTGGAATTTATCAGCCCAGCCTGCAAAGTACCTGGCAACAACAAAGTTTTGGTCACTGAATTGAAAACAGAAAACAAGGAAGATTTCCTCCAGCTCTTTGCTTTCCTCCCTTCTTCGGTCGCTTCATAAAGTGCACACTAATGCAAGTATTTCCCAGGAAGGTGATCTTAAGAGTGGACAGTAAATGCAAACTTTCGTCTCGCACATTTGCCAGCAATTTGTATGGCATCTGTTGTGTCACTCCTGCACTGCACCGCAGATTTGTGCAAGTTCTGCATATGGTAAGAGAGCAGCATACATATAACAAAAGCCCTTTGGAAAAATCACAGGAAGTACAAACAAAAGGAATTTTCATAACCAAAAAAAAAAAAGAAAGATGGAAACAGAGACTGAAAGGGCCAGATAATACCAAGGGGTCAGAACCAGCCTGAATCAGAGGCATCAAAGGTTCACTTTCCACAGGCCAGCTAAGCAGGAGCTTGGGGCCTGAAGCGACCGCGCTGTCACCGTAGCCTCCATGCCTACCTGAGACATTTGACTACCATGTCCAGATCCACCAAGTAGGCGATGGAGTACGGTTTGCCATTATCCAGAGTTTCCAGCGCCTACAAAAGACATTGAGATTGCCTGAAGCACGAGACGAGGAATATCACACGTACAGATTTAGATTTGATTCTCAGTTTGCTCTTCGTGTCAGTTCTGCATGTTGGCTTTTGAACTTTCAGGTTCCCAAGCAGCTCAGAGTTAGCTGTGGCTGACGTCCTCACCACACCGAAGGGGGCACACCACCCATCTCTGCCCCGGCTGAGGGACCACGGAGCGCGATACGCACCGCCAGGTAAGCCCGGTCCCTCTCAATCAGGTCAGCCAGGCGATTCAGCAGCTTCCCGCGGTGAGAAGCGTCCATCCTCCTCCAAGGCGAGCCCAGCTGGAAAGCTGCCCTGGCTGCCTTAACAGCCTTGTCCACATCAGCCTGTAGAGGAGTCCAAGCAAGGGGGTTGAGAAGGGAGCAACCAGCCCCGGCCTCCCTCTCACAACGCAGCTGATGCCCTCCCTGGGCTCCAGAAGGAAACACCACCCGTGCCTCTTATTTCAGCTATGTGGAGTGCAAATATTGACGCTATTTCTGCAATATCATCTGCTGGGTTAATGTTTGCGTCCTAGAACAAGGCAAGGGAAGAGCTTTAGAAGTCTGCTTTGACACTCTTTCAGGATTTGGTTTCACTAGCACATTCTAAAGCACTTTTTTCCTTGATCAAGTATCTCTAATCCCTCATTTTGTCCAGTCGGGACATTAATTTGCTTTTAGTTGTTTTTCTGTTCTGCCTTGCTGTAATGGTCTCGCCAAGACAAGCCACTGTGCCGCGGACAAGCAAAAAACAAAGGGTTCCCTCGCTCACCCCTCCCCTGGGGAATACAGACGAGTTTCCAGACTGGAGGATGAGCCCCAAATTGCTGGGAAACAAAACCTTGCTGTGCCACAGACTCCTAGGAGGGCCTTGCATAAAGCACAGGGCAATCATATGGCTGCTCCCAACCCTTTTTCTTTCGTTTTTTTTACTTCCCTGGGCTGGGGACGGTCTCCCACTACACGTGTACAGCACGTGGAGGCCGTTCAGGCAACCCTGGCCTTCTGTTTCCTCTCCTGCCATGGCTCTGGGTCACGCTCCCACCACAGCAGGGGTCTCAGCGTTCACCCCTCCTGGCCCAGCAGCTTCCACCCACGGCTGCTCCTCCCAGCACAGGCTCCACTCCACACCACGTCTGTTCCTCCCCACCCTTTCCAGTCCCAGCTTGCCACTGGGAAGAGGCAAAGCCGGAGGGTTTTGTGAGAGCACTGCTCGGGAAGGACAGCAGCAGCACTGGATGCAGCATTGGTGCAGGTCAGCCGCTCCGCAATCCCTGCGTGCTGCAAACAAACAGACCTCAGAGGGAATATTTACCTTATCGCCCTCGGCAACCTGGCAGATAACTTCTCCTGTCGCTGGGTTGATAGTTGGGAAGGTTTTTTTACTGACCGCATCGTGCCACTCGTTATTTATGAAAATCTGTAAGGAAGAAAGCGAAGCAGCGTCACGCCTCGGAGCCAGACCTAGGAGGAATCGCTACGAGCTGTATTTGTTTGATGGCTTCTTAGCAGGCTGTTTAATTCAAGGGACTCAGCTTGCGGGGGCTCCAAAACCGCGCGGATCTGAAGGCGATTTTCTGGCCTAGGCGGACCAGCAGCCGCCAGCCAACAAAAAGGAGCCGCGCCGCGGCGGTTCCCCTCTCACCGGGTCCTTCCGAAGCCCCGGGGAGCCTCGGGAGAGGGGGGAAACGCTCCGGGCGCCGGCACCGCGCCCCGTTTCACCCGCGGCACTGGGGCTGCATCGCCCCGGCAGCGGGTGTCGGGCAGCCCGGGGACCTGCGGGGACCTGCGGGGACGGCCGGGGCCGAGGCAGCGGGGCCGGCCCGGGGCGGGCCCGCTCTCGCCGAGCTCCAGACCACGGCCGCGGGGAAGGAGCGCCCGGCCCGCGTCGCGACACCCGCCCGTGTCGGATCACCCACCCGTATCGGGACACCCACCCACCCGCGTCGGGACGCCGGCCCAGCCATGTCGGGACACCCACCCATGTCGGGACAGCCCCCAGCCGTGTCGGGACACCCACTCGGGACACCCACCCAGCCATACCGGGACACCCGCCTGCGTCGTGACAGCCTCCCGTGCCGGGACACCCCTCCACCCATATCGTGACACCCCCAGCCGTGTCGGGACAGCACCCCCCCCCCCGTTCCCCCCGCCAGCTCGCCCCCGCGCAGCCCTCGCCGCCCCCCCCCCGGGCCGGCCCTACCTTGTCGTAGGCGATCTCGGGCCGCGGGTTGGGCGCGGGGATGGGCGAGGAGGCGGCGGCGGCGGCCGAGAGCGGAGCCCCGGAGCGGGCCGGGCCCCGGCAGAGCCGGGAGGAGCGCAGGGCCAGCCGCAGCATCGCCGCACCGACAGCACGGCGCCGCCACACGCGCCGCGCCCCCCGCCGCGCCACGCCCCTTTTGCGTGGCCACGCCCCCTCCCCGCGGCTTAGCGCCACGCCCCCCGCCATTCATCACCGCGCTCCCCGCCATTCATCGCCACGCCCCCGCCGCTCAGCGCCACGCCCCCCGCCGCTCGTAACCACGCCCCCGCCTCGCCTCGCCCCGCCCACCCGCGTGCCCGCACGTGCAGCCCGAGGCCGTGCAGCCCGCTCCCCCCCCCGGGGGCTCAGCGGCTCCAACCCGGCCCCCGTTCGTGGGGTTCGCCCCGCGGGCACCGAGGAGACGCCCCCCCCCCCCCCCCTCCCGGGGAGCCCCGGGCTCTGAGGCTGGGCCTGGGGTCCCGCTCGCCTGCGGGACGAGGCGGCGGGAGGCGCGAAGGCAGCTGCGGGCTCCCGGAGTCCCCCTCCTTCAGAGCCGAACGCCTGGCGGAGGCAGGGTTTCGTCCCGCGGCTCCAGGAGGAGCGGCTCAGGTTAACAAGGCTCCCCGGCTGCCCCCCGGTCCCGGCGCCGAGCGGCCAGCGCAGCCGGCCCAGGGCCCTCCCGCAGCACCCCTCGTTCCCCTGGCAGCAGGGGCGCTGAAATAACGTGGTTTTGTGGACCCGGGCTGCGAGGGTGCTCCCGTGCTGGAGGAGCCGGCGCCGGGCGTCACCACCCGCGTCAGTGCGAGGACGCTGCCGCATCCCACCGTCCCCAGCGGAGTTCCCAACGGGAGCAAAACGGGCGGAGGATAGCGAAGAGATGAACTTGTTAAGCCGGTGAATGCCAAGAATTACGTCCAGCACTTTAATATTGAATTAATGCCAGAGAACACGTAAAGCGCCCAGGAATTACCACGATTGCAAAGCCCCAAGTCCTCCCTGCTGCTGGTCCGTGTGGAGCACTGGAAGCCCCCACTGATCTGCATCGCCCCAGGGAAACCCAGAGAGACCCACTGCAGCGCCGGGGCCGTGGAGTCCTCCCGGTGCCTCCCAGTTCCAGGGGTCTCAGCTCCGGGGACTCCCCAGAAGCCGGAGTCCTCCAGGACCTGATCCAGTTCCCCCACCACTGGAGTCCCAGTACCCACGGGGTGCTGGAGATGTGCTGAAGGCGAGAGGCTCTGCTCCATCTCCTTCATTTCCAAACCTGGCCCAGCTCTCCCCGCTGCAAGGCTCGTGCCTTCAGCCTCGTGACCCAGGGACGGAATTTGCCCCGCAGCTATTGAGCCTGATAACAGCAAACGCCACGGAAATTCAAAAGCTCCCAGGCTGCAGATACCACGACCCCTCCCACGCCAGAGGGGCCGGTTTAGCCTCACACCCGAGGCTCCCCAGCGCTGTCTCAGCTCCGGTTTGGAGCGTGCTGTCCTGTGAGGCACACGGGACCTTCGGCCAGACCTTCGTGGGACCTTCAGCCGGGCGTGGGGCTCAGGCCTGGGCTGGGGTCTGCACGGCTGCGACGCTCTGCTCCAGAGACCTGTGCGAGAGCGAGATCCACGCCCACGCAGGGCAAGTAAGGGACTGCAGGACCAGGGAAGCCCGGCAGCAAATGCCTCAGCTCCTTCCAAACGCCCTGGGGAAACATCCTCACCCAGGATCCCAGAGCAAACAGGACAAATCTCCCCTTGGGCTCTTTGGCCCCAGGCTGCAACGCCTGTGTGACATTCCCGGTGCGCCCCTCCCGGCCCCAAAGGGCAGGCGTCCCCCTGCTGCTTTACCTGGGCCACAGGAGGATCAGCTGCGAGGTGTACGTGCCTGCTCACCTGGCTAGCCTGATCCACGGCCTGCCCAGTCAGCATCGGAGACGCTGCTCTGGCTCTGGCACCCCGCCTGCTGGAAGAGGACGAGACACATTACGTCCTTCTCCGTCCTCCCCGTCCTCCCCTGGCTCTTCCCCAGCCGTGACACTGCAGCCGCGGGCCCGCCGCCTCGGCCAGAGGCACTCGTGTTTGCTCCGAGAGAGGCTGAGCTTTGCTGTGCTCCCCTCGAGAAGCCCTCCCCGGGGAACTGCGAGCATGGGCAGCCTCTGGGACCTGAGCGCTCCCGTGCAGGGCATGGCAGGATCAGCCCAGGCGCTGCCTTGTTCAGGCGAATTTCATCTCGCAGGGACAAGCCCTGCCCCCGCAGCGCCAGCTGGCCCCTTCCCTTGGCTCTTGCCCAGCCCGGGAGCGCTGTGACAGCCCTCGGCCGGGCCTGCTCAGCTCTTTAAGGCCCCACTGCTGTTATCTTTTCTCTGCAGGCAGCAGGATCCCACCCCTGGCCTCCTCCCCCCAGCTTTACGACGTGCTTCCACAGCTGACAGCGCAGGGGCGATGCCAAGGGAAGAAGCGGTGGGATGGACGGCAAGAAGGCAGGGACGAGAGCGACGAGGGGGCTCTGCTCCCCCAGGCCAGGAGCGGTGTCTGCACCACAAGCCCAGGGCATGGAGGAGGGACGGAGCGGCGGCCCTGGCGTTTGAAGATCTGGGGGCTCTCCCCCAGGTCTGAAGATGAGCGTCTGGAAGAAGGGCGAGGGGATGTGCTCCTCTCAGCACTTCCAAACTGCCTGCAGCCGGCTTCCTCTCCTCCGGCTTCTCCGGGATTAGCTGCTAAGCACCCTGAGAGGCTGGTTTTTGCTGCGTGAGCACAAGGAAACGTTTCTGAAAGGCTCAGCAGCAGACGGGATTGGTTTTTTGTTTTTTTTTTTGGCAGTTAAAAGGCAGTTAAGTAACCCACTGCATTCGATAAGGTCACTGGAGTACGTTAAGAGCCCAATCTCGGCAGCAACTCGAGGAGAGCGATGTTTGCCTTCATGACACGCGCTGGGAACGATTTACTTACGACACCACTCCCAGCAAATCCGTTCGGAGCACGAGCCAGCCCAGAGCCGCAGGCACACTGAGCCACCCCGCGTCCGCCAGCAGCACCGGGAAGTGGCAGCACAGAGAAATCGGTTTGCAGAGCCTGGGCAGGGGACCCAGGCGTCCTCGTACCTCTTTTTTGGCCTGCCCTGCCTTGCGCTGGCAGACAGAAGAGACGTGTCTTTAAAATTAATTAATTTAATTAAAATGCTGGTACTCCCTCATCTCTGCCACCGGCCCCAAACACGACCCGGTGAGTCATTTGGGTAGCTGCTTTCCGCCTCCTCACCGCCACACCGGGCAGAACCGACGTCCCTCCACTCCGAGGGGCCAGGGCTGCAGCAGCACCCGCTACGGTCGGGAGGGCCCAGGACGGTGGCAGGGCCAAAGTCCAAGCAGCATCCCAGAGCCTGCTCTGTCTGATCACACGCTTATCACCGGGCAGGGATAAGTTGGTTGCTGACAGGGGAGCCTGCAGGGACAGCCCCTGCCGGGAGAGCAGGCTAAGAGAACAAAAAGGAGGGAACGCGGAGCACGCCAGCAGCTCCCTGCCCTGCTGAAGGGCCATCCCCAGCCGGTGCACCAGGAGGCACTGTTACAAAGAATATTCACTCGGCCTTTCCCTCCCGGAGCCAGCCCTGCCGGGAGAAGGGAGTGAGCAAGCGCTGGGCCGGCAGCACGGGACTGAAAGGTCCCAATTTCTGGGCCTCCGTCAGCGCTGGTGGCAGCGCTCTGGGGGAGCAGCCCCATTTATCACAGCTGGCCTGGCCGTAACCTGCTAATCTGGGAAGGGAGCGCCAGCTTCTCAAACCGCTGGTTCCTAGAACATGAACTCTGTAGCCAGCAATTTCTCCAAGTCACAGGACTCTGAGTGCCAAGTGTCTGACGCGATTAGGAATGCAAAGGCACTTAGAGGCATGCCGCGACCCTCCACCCTGGTGTAAGGGAGCAGAGCTGCTTTCGGAAGGCAGATGGCTCACCTGCAGGTCTAGAAGAGGTCGCAGAGTCCACGTGGGCTGGGAAATCAGAAAACTCCCCTGGACATCCGAGATCCTTTCCAGCTTGCAGTAAAGACCCTGGGCCATCCCCAAGAAGCTGCTGAGGGAAGTGAGGGGGGGGACCTGGGGCACGGAGGCAGCCCCGGGACACGGCCAGGTGCCACAGCTCCTGCTGAGGAACGGCCCCTGCCTGGCCCAGGTGCTGTAACGCCGTGCACAAGGCTTTGCAGCAGGGAGGCTCTCAAACACACGGAATCCTTCTTTGATGGCAAAGTCCCAGGCCAGGTCTGCCACCAACTCTGCGTCCTCCGGGCGGCTTTCACCTGGCGCTGGCCTCCCTGGGGAGGAGAGAAGAATAAGGCACCCGTGTGACACAGCCACATCCCAAACAGAGCCACGTGTCCTCGTCCAGGCCAGCACAGAAGGACTCGGGGAGACTCTCTTCTAAGGAATTTGCAAATAACATCTTATTTTTCTCTGATAAAAACTCCCAGGCCAGACCTGACGTATGCAGATAAACAGCACCGAGAGCCCACACCACCTCCCTGCTTCCCGGTTGCTCTGAGGCTGGGGCTTACTTCAGAAGTCTGAGAGCTCCGCCTGTAGGACGCGTCTCTGAGCTCTGGCCTCTGCTGAGTCCTCCCAAGAAAGAAGTGAGCACCCAACCTCCGATCAGCACAAAAGGCAAACGCAGTCCTTACATCCACCAAAAAAGCAGCAGCTGGGGAAGCGCCCTCTGCGTGCCCCCCTTTGGACCTTTTTAATGTTTGCAGGACACGACTGGACCACAAAACGTGCTGTCCTCAAAGCCCAGGACTGCCTTGCTCTCCTGCTGACCCAGCTGCCTCTCAGGCACGCCAGGCTCTGCTTTACTGCCCGAAATTTCAGAGACCTAAGCAGAACTGGGCCGTGTTGGTTGGGCTCCTCACCTGCCAGAGAGCGTTTGTAGCGTCCCTGCAGCACTGCGGCCAGTCGGAAGAAGGCAAAGGCCATGTAGAAATGGAAGTTCTCGGGGCGCTCCACTCCCCTGTGGCCGCAGTACATCTGGCAATACTCCTCTGCAGTGGGGACCCCCAGGTGCCCCAGACCCCACCGCGCCGAGCCTGGAAGACACGAGGGGCAAAACGAGTCAGCAGGCACCGGGCAGCTCGGCCCTTCCTAGGGGAACCAGGAGCCTTGTGGCAGGGGCTGCAGGGAGAGGGAGAAGAATCCAGACTGATTTTTGAACACGGTTCTGCTTGCTAACAACGATCTGCGTGCAGGGACACAGGGCCAGCACCAAGCAGGATTTGTGGAGCGCGCAGCAGGGCTCACACCGGGGGCACTTCCTCACCACACGGGCGGCAGGCAGGAGACAAACTGGGGACGGGGTGATCGTGGCACAGGGACCTCTGCGGTGCAGAAAAATGCTTCTGCCCTGGAGGAACGTAGGGCTCTTCAGAGAAAGGGCAGAGCAGGGAATATGGTACACGATCCACAGCCCTTCCCAACTGCAGTGAGCCAACTGCCAGCTGAGCTCTCTAAGGGCAGGAGCTAATCTGTTTCAGAACTCTGGTTCCTCTCTGTGTGTGTCAAACGTGCCTTTGCCCCTCTCTGTACCTCTCGGTGCGTTAAAGTGAGGTGGCAGGAAGAAGGCCATACAGTTATTCGCCAAATCGGAGATGGGATCTCCTAGAGTTGAAAGCTTCCAGCCAAGGACAGCAAGGACTTCTGGCCTCTCTGGGTGAAAGACCAGGTTGTCCACCCTGTATCAGAGGGAAAAAAGAGATCAGAAAAGTCTCAAGAGGGAGAAAAAAAAATCCCAGGGCTCAGCAGCAGTAGGTACCTTCCAGTGCTCTTCACTCTGTGCAAAAATTGCTGAGTCCTCTGAGAGGTTATGCAAGTGAAATGTAATTTCTGCAAGCATAGGTCAAGGAGGACAGAGATTACTCAACAGCGAACTCCCTGGTTAATGATGAACTGAACTGCACTTTGAAGAACGAAACCCACTTATGTGGGGCCTTGGATCATTAACATGTTCCAGGACAGGCTAGCCAAAAAGCAAAGCTGGCAAATCACTGTCCACGGAGATCTTCTGGTCACTTTAAGGGCACGCAGTAACTCGAGGCCCTCCCCCGTCACGTTCTGCAGTTTGTGTGTAGTACGGCCTTCAACAATTTGACCCCCAGGAGAGGGCAGCAGCCCACTGAGGACGAAACAGAGAGGGCAGTAATCCTGCCAGGGTGCAGAGAGCACCTCTGATCCCAGCCACACCGCTCCTGGATGGCTGTATGTCTAAGGCTGGCAGCAGGCAGGTTTTGCCGTACCTCCTGCAACACCTCAGCAGCCTCACAAGCCCTGTAAACACCAAATATCATTGCTACCTGCACCAGCACCGAGTTCCGAGGAACAGCTTGTGATTCCCCAGCGTTAGACCGGTGTTTGTGCTGCCAGTTTCTGTCCCCAGTTTTCCCGGGAGAGGATCAGTAGGGGGAAGATGCGGGAGCACTTTTGCTCCCCCTCTACCACCTAGGAGGTGTTCCACAGAAATGCTGTCAGCCAAGCAGTACCTGAAGTCACCGTGCACAACCGTCACCTTCTGAGAGTCAGGAAAATGCAGAGGCAGCCACTTGATGAGCCTCTCCATGGCTGGAATGACATCAGTTTCCACAGCTCGGTACTGCTTTGTCCAGGAATCAACTTGCTGCTGAATGTAATTACCTGTAACGAAGGAACGAAGGCTCTCAGGGAAAAGAACAGGCACAAGGAGCTTTCAGAAGAGATAAATAAAAGAAATGTGCTGAAACAGTCAAACAGCCAAGCAGGTCTCAGTCCAGCACCCTGAGAGAAGCTACAAGAGTTTAACTGTGATTTCCAGGGGTCCCATACATTCATATCTGGGCGCTGGATTTGATATTCTGGTGGAAATAATCAAATCCTGGACAAAAACGTAACCTTTCCGCCAGCTCTGAGAAGCTGAGGTAGCCCTGCAGAGAATCTGGAGGAGCTGAGCAGAGTTTTGTGTGCTCAGAGATGGCAGCAAACGAGTCACTCCTACACCCACAGTGCAGCTCTTGCTGATGGCAGGAAGCTCCGGGGGCTACGAACAGGAAACACAGACCTGGAGAATTTGAAGCAGCTTTCCACGCCCTCCCAAGAGGCCTGGCGATGCAGGCACTCTTCCGCACGCCTTTGCAGGTTTCCCCAGGTTTGGTCCAAGTCCTGTACTTGAGCCTGTCCCTCGAAATGCTGGTACCCGGGAAGAGAAAACGGTGACAGGGATACAAAGCCTTCTCTCACCACGCTCCCCGTAGTCCTCCAGCCGGGCTGCTCCGAGGTCTACGCTGTGGATCTTGGCGAGGGCTTGGCTCATGGCAGCGTAGGCGGCCCCCCGCTGGCTGGGCAGCAGCGCTGCCAGGGAGGCGTCGCTGTAGATGTGGCCGGCGCAGTGCTCCATCAGGTAGAAGGGCGCGCCAAGGGTGCTGGGGAAGCAAGGTGGAACTGGTGTGTCCGAGGTTAATCCCGCTACCTAGCACCCTGCAGGTCTCACCTGCACCAGGAACAAGCCCCCAGACTTTACCTGCACTCCGAGGGGAAGAGCAGCCTCAAGAGCACTGCTCCCTGGGCGCTCACGCCCAGCTGTGGCCTGGGCTCAAGCCTACCTCGGGCTGCCAGCCGGTGGCACGTGGCTGTGGCGTGACCAGTGCAGCCCCTCCAGCCCCCAGAAGCTGGCAGTTAGAAAAATCACCTCCTTACCTGAGCACACCGAGTCAGTGGGAAGCACTACAACATTTTTATAGCTGCTTTTCAGGGGAAGAGAGCATTTTGATTAAGCGCTAAAATAAGGATGCGCCCAAAACGAGCCAAGACTGGGCAAACACTGATTAGATCGGTACAATTTAGAAGCTGGGGCTGGGAGACACAGCAGCTCCCGGGGCAGATCCCGACAGCGGCTTAGCAGCAGGCAGCGATGCTACCACGCGGCTGAGCATGGCAAACACCAGCACAGCCACGGGAAAGCAGGTGGGAGGGAGAGGGCCGGAATCACTCTGTGAACACTTCACAAAACCATCCTAGGAGTTGCGGGCCAGCAAGATCTGTCGCTGTGCCTTTGCTCTGCAAACCCACAGAACCACACATTTGCCTGCCTGGGTTCTTACACCTGACCCACCCTGACAGGAGCACTCCTTCTCCCCGCTTCTTGGGGGAATCTGGCTGAAGCTGTCAAGCGGAGAGGGAAAGCTGAGGGACAAGATTACCTGCTGTCCTCACAGAGAGCAAGTACAGTGGGAACGGGAACACCAGCCTCAGAGAGTGCCTTCAGTACCCTGCCAGGGCAAGTCAGAGAGCCGTTTCAGCACAGAAAGGCATTAGGGAATCAGTAACTGAACTGCACTGTCGCTAGGCAGATGCACAATATTAAAAAGAGCCCTGTGCTCAGTTTTACAGGCGCTAAAGTAAGGTGGCTCGAGGTGGAGGAAGAGAAGCACGCCAAAATCTTAGGCCCAAAGCCTCAAGACCAATCCAATACACTCTGGGAAATCAGGGGAATATCGGCACAGCCTTCCGCAAGAGTCCTGCCGAGGCAGAGATCTCTGGCACAGCAAGCTGGTTTGGGACTACAGTCTCTGCCAGCCAGCTGGCGTGAGGAGCAGAGCTGCCTTCTCACCTGTATTCTCTGCCGACAGCAGGGCCTGGGGGAAGCTGGCCCTCAGGGAGCTCCTTCTTCAGCACCAGCGAGCGGTCTCCAAACCGGACGTAATAGGTCCGGGCAGCCCAGCCGCGGCCAAACTGCCGTAACACCAGCGGACCTGGAGAGATCAGAGCAGAGGGTCAGGAAACACAAGCAATATCTGCGATTATTTCTCACCATTTCTCCAGGTTTTACTTTCCCTTCCCATGCTTGGTTCTGGAAACTCATTTGCAGCAATCAGGAACCTACACTTTGCTCCTCAGCCACAGACCCCTGGGGGCCACAGCAGCAGCTCACAGACGGACACAGGTCAGGAATATTCCTGGCATCTCTTTGGCAACTTGTGCTCAACGCCTCCCAGATAACGAAGTCCTAAAATGTTGCTTCCCAGTCCAGCAGTGACGGATCGCTGAAACCTTTCCTTAATATTATTTTCGATCCATCTGCCATATGACAGAAAGAGCCAATGGCTCCAGGATATGTGAGTGTTCAGGCTGGAGAGCAAAAAGTGCTGCACTACCTGTTGCCTGCTCGCTGAAGACATTTTCAAGGTACTTTTGCAGACGATCTTTTGGAATTTCCACGGTTGCTCTCACTGAACAAGTATATGGCACAAAGCCTTGTAAAGGAAAGCCCAGATGGGTTTCCAGCTCTTTGAGTGCTACTTCTAGATCATCGACCTGAAAGAAGGAGAGAGGGAGTTAGAAGGTAAACTTGCCTAGGAAAGGAGCTCTGCGCGCTTGTGATGCATTTATCTGTGAGCCTAATGGCACTGATTTAGAGACGTGCAGGAATTCACTGGTCAGCCTCAGCCAGCACCAAGTGTCATTACCAGCACTCGCTGAGCCTCCCACCTCGGTCTCTGTCCCCACGATGTACCTTTCGCAGTGACATTGGCACCGTGAGCTTGGGCTGGGATAAAAGCTGGAATTCCCCACGTGCCATCCCGGGGAGCAGAGTTCACTCTTCCCACCGGTCCCGTACTTACCCTTATCCCAGTGGTCCCCTCACCAAAGTAAAACCCCTGTGCTCTCTATCTCCAATATCTCTATCTCTCTATCCATGGCAGATTCTTGAAGCCTCAGTTCCCAGAAATTTATTAAATATGTTTTACAATCTCACATCAGATGGGTGTGGTTGTCTCAACCATACGGTTAGGGCTGTTTCTCTAACAGGGAAACGAGGTCCACGAAAGAGAAGCAACTTCTCCCAGGTTATGCTGGCTGTAGGGTTTAGAGCTATGAAAGAAACATGCCAGTAAGGATTCTGCCAGTAATCCTCCCCTTTAACCCTGCCACATCCTGGAGGAATAAGGACAGGCTGAAACAAAAGGCTTGGCAACGTGAGTCTGCCACTTTTCCATTTGAAAATCCTGGGCCACTCAAGTCAAACACAGCTGCTGGGCTTAGAAACCGTGCCCACAGCTTGACCTGGTTCCACTGCTTTGTACCTTCACTGTTTTGATGTCAAGCCGGGCCGCTGTTTGTAGGCTCTGGCTGCTGCTGTCGAGGAAGATGGATTCCTGAGGCCGAACGCCCAAGCGCTCCAAGCACAGCTCGTAGATACGAGGATCTGGCTTGCACTTTCCTTCCCGATGAGCTTCAACTACCTGTGGCGACAAGCAATGGGTTATGCACGCGTCTGCTGTGACCACAGCGTCTGTGCAGTGTTGGAAACGGAGGACAGGAGGGTGGGGGTGAGGCTGACAGGCGAAGGAATGTGTGAAACAAAGGACACGGGGACCAGAGGGCTGACAGGACATGATTCAGGTGACTGCTAATTGTACATCTGCTAATTGGTGCTGCTGGTAGCCTTTCCTTTGCTACCTGCATGCAAAGAATTTCAGTTACTGCTCTCTACAGTCCTAGCTTCAGAAACGCACCTTGTAATCCATCCAGGCTTACCACATCGAAGTGCTGCTGGTCTAGGGGCAGAAAGCTCTCTCCGTTTGACAGACGGAAGCTGTTGCTCAGAAGAGCTGTCTTAAGGCCTTCCGCACGGATACACTGTACTGCTTCTGCCATTGTGGGGAGCTGTTTTATCATCTCACGCCTGATTAAGTTGGAGAGAAAAGAGTCCACTGGAACACAGACGTTTGCCTAAGAAACCAGAGAAACCCCCAAGAATGATAATTAGCCATAAATGGTTTTTGAACAGGAAGGGAAATGAGAGCGGTTGGGTAGGTAGATTGCCCGATCATCTTATCTTGCTGCCCCGCTTCCTCTGGCAGCAGAAGGCAGACAGGGAATCTCCCAGCTAAATTGTTTAGACCAAATCTGGTTCTCAGGTTACTAATTCTACAGAAGCAGCAGAGCTAAAGAGCTGATTTTGGCAAAGAGGAATAGGCTAAAGCTGATCCTGTCATGGAATTGAGGCAGGTTAGAGATAAATACTGGATTACCGTTCAACAGGAGGGAGAGGAATCTGCATTTCAGACTCAGATGTTTCAAAAAGACCTCATCAGGCTTCTACTGATCCTAAGAACCCTACTCAGAGACCAGTCTCCATCTGTCAAGCACGTTCATGCATGACCTAGCAGCAAAAGCCTTTCAGCTGGTCTTCGATTCTCTGATTTCTCATCTCAGGTGATCCCAGAGGCATCTTCAAATCAGAAAGTTATGAAATATGGAGGAAGAAGCTGGTGGAAATGAAGGCAAATTCTGCTCACCATCCTGCCTGGGTAGCAGAATGATAATGGCAGTGAGAAGCCTGCCCTGATCAGACAGCAATGCTTCCCAGGCGGTAAATCCAAACCCTTCCATTGAAGGATTTATTTTAAAAGCTCCTCTTTCCTTACTGAACCACCAGGTTCCCACATTGCAGGATCCCCTTTCCACGCAGTCAGGAAGCACAAAGAGAGGAAGGGGTAGTTGGCTTACAATCTCAAAGCACTGCTGTCCCAGCTCCTGCAAAAACTCCACAGTCGTCAGCTCTCCTCTTGAGTACTTGAGAGAGGGACTGTTTTCCCCTCCAGAGGTTACAGCTCGTTGGATGGTGCCGGCTGGAATACAATTCCGGGCCTCCCAGTCTATGTAAAGAAAAGTAAGAAAGCGAGGAAGGAGCACATATGGCATCATCAGAACTGGGAAACTAGCTTGAAATCCCTCTACAAACCTAAAACCTGATAGATAAGACTAATGAGAATCGACGTGATGGGCTGAGGTAATTTACCAAGACACAGAGATAAGAGGTTTAGCATTTCCCCAGCCAAAGAACCTGATCTTTACTTTTAGTGTGGTACCCTTGGGGTGAAAACACAGCTCTTTATGTCCTGCAGGACACCAGCGTTAGGTGCTATCAACCAGTGCCATTACAGGGCCGTTTTATCACCAGAAGTGGCCTGGCTCTGGCCTGGAGATGTCGACACGGTTGCCAGCTGCTTCTAGTGGCGCAATTGGGAACGTCGCACAGCGAGCGGTGACCATCGCAGCCACCGCAGGCTCTCGAACATCTCACCTGCGGCAGAGCTGACTGCCAGAGACATGTGAAATGTATTTTGCCTACACGCACAGGAACGAGAAGACCAAATGAGAAACGAGAGCACGCACCCGCGGCTGTCCTGTGCGGGGCCGGGAGGAGCACCCCGCTCGCGTCCAAGACCACGGCTCTGTAAGGGCTCCGGCCGGATCGCCTCCGCCGGGCTGAGGCAGGGGCAGCGTGCGGCGGGGCCCCGGCCCAGCGCGGGCAGGGGGTGCGGGCAGCGTGCCTCAGGAACATGTCCCGGCCCTGTGGAAACAGGAGGGGGTCACGGCGACGGCCAGGGCAGCGCCCGACACCCAGCGCGGCTCTGAGGGGGCGGCGGGGCACTGAGGAGCAGGCGGGAGGGGAATGGACTGAGGCGTTTGGGGGCATTTTGAGGCGTTTGGGGGCGTTTGGGTCCGTTTTGTGGTGGTTTGGGGCGTTTTAGGGGCATTTTGGGCCGTTTTGTGCTGTTTCGGGGCGTTTGGGGGGCATTTTGAGGCGTTTTGGGCCGTTCTGTGGTGTTTGGGGCCGTTTTGTGGTGTTTTGGGTCGTTTTGAGGCACTTTGTGGTGTTTTGTGGCTCTTGGGGGTCATTTTGGGCCATTTTGAGGCACTTTGTGGTGTTTTGGGGTCATTTTGGGCCATTTTGAGGCACTTTGTGGTGTTTTGTGGCTCTTGGGGGTCATTTTGGGCCATTTTGAGGCACTTTGTGGTGTTTTGGGGTCATTTTGGGCCATTTTGAGGCACTTTGTGGTGTTTTGGGGGCATTTGGGGCCATTTTGGGGCACTGTGGTGTTTTGGGGGTATTTTAGGGGCATTTTTCGCCATTTTGTGGTGTTTTGGGGCATTTGGGGGGCATTTTGAGGTGTTTGGGGCCATTTTGCGGCGTTTGGGGCCATTTTGAGGCACTTTGTGGTGTTTTGTGGCTCTTGGGGGTCATTTTGGGCCATTTTGAGGCACTTTGTGGTGTTTCGGGGGCATTTCAGGGGCATTTGGGGCTGTTTTGGAGCACTTTGTGGTGTCTTGGGGGCGTTTTAGGGGCATTTTGGGCCATTTTGAGGCACTTCGTGGTGTTTTGGGGGTATTTGGGGCCTATTTGGGGTGCTTTGTGGTGTTTTGGGGGCATTTTGAGCGGTTTTGTGGGTGTTTTGTGATGTTTTGGGGGCATTTTGGGCCGTTCCGAGACACTTCGCGGTGCTTTGGGGGCGTTTTGGAGGCATTTTAAGGCGTTTTGGGGCACTTTGGGCGAAGGCGACGAGGCCTGGCCCTGCGGCCCACTGCGGCCTGTGGCTGTGGGGCAGCCTGCCCAGGCAGAACGACGACCCCCACCTCTCGCAGCGAGCAGCCCCCTCCTTGCCCCCACCCACACCCCCCGGGGGTCACAGAACGCCCCAGGGCCGAGGGGGGGGGGGGGCGACAACCGCGGCCCTTCCCCCCCCCCCAAGCCCCTCACCCCGCCCCCCCCTCAGGCCGGGCCTTGCCAGGCACCGGGGACGGCTTCACCGCGCCCTCCACCCGCCCCCAAAATCTCGCGAGAACTCACCGCCAACTCTCGCGAGGAGCGCGCGAGCCCCGCGGCGAGCCCCCTCTCCCCCTGCCACCGAGCCCCTCCCCCTCGTGACGTCATCGCGCCGGCGTGACCCGGCGGGGTCAGAGGGGAGAGGTGCGCGAGGCGGAAGCGGCGCCTCAGAGCTCCCCGGGGCGGCGGCGGCGGCGGCGGCGGCGGCGGCGGCGGCGGCGGGGCCGGGCGGGGCCGTGCCGGGCCCACCGATGAGCGTGTCGCTGGTGGTGATCCGCCTCGAGCTGGGCGAGCACTCGCCGCTGCCCGCCGGCTTCGCCTACAGCGCGGCCGGTGAGTGAGGCCTGGGCCCGGTAGGCCCGGTGGGCCCGGTAGGCCCGGTACCGGGTACTAGGCCTTGACGCCTTCTCTCCTTCCCCCCCCCCCCCCCCCCCCCAACAGCTCCCGACATGGCGGCGGACAGCAGCGGCGCGGCCCCGGCCTGCCTGCAGGGGAAGGGTCCCGGAGAGCGGGCGGCCATCCTGCACCAGCACCTGGGCCGCAGGGAGCTCACCGATGTCATCATCGAGACCATCCGGCCGCGGGCAGGTACGGGGGGGGTGCCCGGTACCGGCAGGAGCCTGCTGGTCCCGGTGGGGCTGCGGGGAGGGGCTGGCATCTAGAGGGGGGGGGGGCTGCAGGGGTTTGGGTGTGCCCCGGGTGGGGGTTTAAGGGCAGGAGTGCCCGCTCACGGCAGCGCCCGGGTCGCGGCGGTGTCCCCGCTGCCCTCAGAGCAGCACAGGGGGAACCGAAAACGTGGGGCTCGCCTTGCTTGTGCTCGGTAAAGCTGTGCGGGTGGCTCTTTGCCGGTACCGGCACCAGTCGGGGTCTAACGGGGCGCTGAACAGAACCTGCCCAGCTTGACTCACACGCTGGGGTCCTGCCGGGGGCTTGCACGGGGCCTTCGGCAGCTCCCGAGTTTCCCGCAGAACAAAAAAGCTGAGCTGGGGCTCGTTCTGCCACCTTCCAGGGGCACAATTTGCCTCCTCGCAGTTTGACTTCTCGCTCTTGTCGCGTTCGTGCAGGCTGTGCTTGGAGAACGTTAAGCATTTCTCGTTGCGTGGGTAGTAATCTGAAAGCTTTTGGTTTGTAAAAGATGAAACAAAAGGCGCCGTGGAAGGAAAGAAATCTTCGGAGGCGGCGTCTGCTGAGGACAAAACCAAACCCGACGAGCAAAGCAAAGAGTGCGAGGCTGCTCCGGACTCGCCTTCCAAGCAGCTCCCTGACCAGATCTCCTTCTTCAGCGGGAATCCCTCGGTTGAAATCGTTCACGGCATCATGCACCTGTACAAAACAAAGTAAGGACGCCTGACTCACGGTGAGGCCAGCAGGAAGGGCGGGTCGGTCGCCCCGGGCTGCGGCAGGCAGGAAGGGTGACCCCGCACCCAGGGGCCTGGGGTGGTGCTGGAGCTCGGGGTTGGCTCGGGGCTCCTGCCGGGGGCTGGCTGTAAGAAATGGGGTTCCTAGAAAAGAAAAAAAAAAGAAAAAAAAGACAGTTTTTCAAGGAATCCCGCGGTTAAATTGCGGTCCTCGGGGTCTTGGCGGCAGGCCTGAGGAGCTCGCTGAAGCAGGAGGCTTCGTCCCGTGTTTCAGGGCTTATAATTCCACTCCCTGCCCTGGCGATTGCAGGAGAAATTCCGTCTCGGGTCTGCCTGAGAGCTGTCGGGAGACACAAAATGAGCGTTTGAAATGGCAACAAACGTGGCTCGTTTGTTCTGCGAGTAGTTCTGAGCGTCTGTGGCTTGCCAGCTTCAACTGCTCTTAGAGAAAACCAGGTGACGGATTATTCCCGACGCAGCCGTTATTTATTGGAGGTGCTGTTTTGATCCTTTGCTAAAAAATGAGAGTTTCGTTGGGTATTTAAGGCTCCAACAGCCCCTTGCTTCTCTGTAACCGTTTATAAACGCGCAAAAGAGCGTTCAGATTGACGACAAAACTATCCTAGTGGCCGCGGCTGCGGGAAGGGTGATAAAAGCTGTGCCTCTGGCCCCTCTGGAGTGACGTGAGGCCGTGTAACCGTTCCCTTCCCAGCAAGATGACCTCCCTGAAGGAGGACGTCAGGCGCAGCGCCATGCTCTGCATCCTCACGGTGCCCGCTACCATGACCAGCCACGACCTGATGAAGTTCGTGGCTTCCTTCTGCGAAGTCATCGAGCACATGAAAATCATCCGAGACTCCACTCCCAACCAGTACATGGTGCTGATCAAGTTCAGCTCCCAGGTAAGAGCTGGAAGCCCCTGTGCCTCAGGAGGGCCGTACAGCTGCTGCGTGGCTTTGCTGGCCAGCTCTTAGCCAACCTCGTGCTTTACCCTCGGTGACACAGCTCTGTCCTACTGCCCAGCGCCTCCCTGGGGCTGCTCGCTGAGGTTCTTCCCACACCCTGACCCGCAGGGAAGCGTCTGCACGGTCTGTCTAGCCGATTTCTTGGCGGCAGGAGATTTAAAAGCTGTTAGGCCTACCTGGACACCCTGTTCTCTGCCGTCGGAGCACGTTCAGAGAGAAAGAGCCCAGCCGGGGGGGTTTTGTTTCCTATTCTAGGAAAAACTTGGTCTGCTGAGGAACCGCGTGGTTTCCCAGCCCCTGCCAATGCAGCAGGAAAAGGACAGTCTGCCCCCAAAACTGAGGGCCGGGTGGCACCGGGCGCTGCCCACTGCTCCTCTTGAACGTGGGGCTTTGAGCGTTCCCCCTGCCAGTTCCTGTGTGCACTCCCTCACCTGTACCCTCCTTTCACTGGCTGCAAATAACCGATTTTGGGGTCGGGAGGGACGTTTTGCTCAGCACTTCCCCCCGGCCACGAGGTGTTTTCTGCGCCTGTTGTGCGGGTGCAGTATTTGCGTGCAAGCCGTGCTATGTGCGGTGGCCGCGAAGGTGCATTTTGTGTGTCTCCGTATCCAGTTTCAAATACCGAGCGCTGAACAGCCTCGAAACCACGAACAAGTCGCCCTGAAATTCCTGTAAAGAAGAATCCCCCCAGCCCTGTTCCCCAGTGACCCCTGACGGCTGCCTGCAGGTAGCAAAAGCAAACCCCGTGGGTTTTTTAGTTACCTGCCTCCTGTGACGAGGAGCAAGGGAACGTGGCGTTCAGCTCCCCCCGTGTGCGATTGTCTGCGAGGCGAAGGGTTCGGGGAGGTTACTCCCTGAAAACGGGTGAGGTTTGGTTCTGCCTCTTTACAAGCAGCTCGGAGCCTGCCCGAGCTGCTGCGAGTGAATGGATCCTTGCCCTCAGTCAGCCCGTCCCCTTCCCTGAGCCCAGTATCGGTGTCCTGCAACGGGGCCCTCGTAAACTTTTACAAAGAGACCGAATTCGCTTTGCAAACGCCCTGAAATCGCTGACGAGGAGCGGCGCGGGTGCTGAAGGGAAATCCGTTGTTCCTGCCGAGCGCTCAGCGCGGCTCCGCTTCGTGTCCTCGGGTGGCAGCGCTGAGCCCAGCCCGAGGTGCGGTGCCTGCTGGCAGAACCCGTCCTCTGAAACCTCTGCGCTTCTGAGGCCCGGTGGAGGGGAGGGGAGAGGACGCAGCCGATTCCTCCTCTCCCTCGGCTGTCTCAGCTGCGAGCCTTCTCTCTTTAACCGCCTCCCCTCGTCGTGCGCGCAGGCTGACGCGGACAGCTTCTACATGGCGTGCAACGGCCGGCAGTTCAACTCCATCGAGGAGGACGTGTGCCAGCTGGTGTACGTGGAGCGCGCTGAGGTCTTCAAGTCGGAAGACGTAAGTTTTTGTTTTCTCCTTTCTTTTCCCCTGGACCTGGGAGGCTTACCAGGGTTACTCATGCCGGACGGAACGCCGCAAGAAGCGCTTCGCTGCTTCGATCCGAAGCCCGTTTCACATTCCAGTGCTGTTTCTGCTTGGGAGAGGTTGTTTGGTGACTCTGTAAGCTTCGTGCCTCGCTTGTGCAGCGTCTCTGACCTAACCCTGCCAGGTGCAGTGGTCTGGTGGATCCAAAAAAGGTGGTGGGACTGCAGCAGCCGCGCTGACCCTGCGCTGCCGTGAGGCTGTGCTCTGTGGAGTGCTGAATTGCCTCCTTTTCTGGTAAATTTCTCCCTGCTGCATAGGCTCACAGGATCGCTTGGTTCTGTTTTTGTACCCTAGTGCCACCAGTAGCGAGAGACGTTTGACCTCTCCCGTGTGGGTGCTTCGTTTGTGGTGATCGGAGGGCGCTGAGCAATTTGTCTCCGCTTGTTCTTTCGAAGGGGGCCAGCCTGCCCGTGATGGATCTGACCGAGCTGCCAAAATGCACGGTGTGCCTGGAGAGGATGGACGAGTCCGTGAACGGGATCCTCACCACGCTGTGTAACCACAGCTTTCACAGCCAGTGTCTGCAGCGGTGGGAGGACACCACGTAAGAGGCTTTCTTCTTTTTTTTTTTTATTTCCACATCTAAAACCCTGCTCCGATTGTGGTGGCTACGTGCTGACAAGACCGGTTCCTCTCATCAAAGTGTGGGGGCAGGAATTGCTGCCAGTTCTGATGCTCTTTTTCTTCCCATTAAGGGACTCCCAGGGAGAAATCTCCCAGCCAAAAGTAATTGAGCGATGTTTCCTGTGAGCCTCGCTGCTGAGGCAACGAGGCAGCTGTAAAATAATGCAGATTGTCTTAAAATGTAGGATAAAAATAGTGGGACAAACAGCATTGCACGCAGCCCTGTTTTGTGCAGCCTCCTGTGTCTGTTTGGGTGTCAGTTTCCCTGGCGTAGCTGAGGCTGCACTGCAGACAGACGAGCGCTGCTTGCTGGAGCCTGGAAATCCTTTCGGGAACTTTTGGGAACACGCAGGGCAGCAGCCTCGCCTCCCTCGCTTGGATGCTCAGAGGGTGAGGAAAAGCTGGGCTGGAGCAGGCTGTGCAGGGGGACGGGGCTGGAAAACCAGACTAATGGAGGCAGGGAGGAAAGAATAAGGACAAGATCACTCTGTAAATCAGGAGGAGGAGGAGGCAGCTGCTCTGGGCGGGCAGCGTTGTTAAAGGGGGCGTGGGCTGAGCAAGGGCAGGCTGTGCTCCTGGCGGGGGCAGCTGCCCTGTGTCTGTGGCTCAGGGCCACCACGGGGCAGCGCTGGGCTTGGAGCTGTGTCTGTCCTTAAAGCAGCTCCTCTTCTGGCCGCTGCTAACCCTTTCCTGTTCTTGCTCCTGCCATCCTTCGCGTCGCCAGAGGTAGGATTTCGGGTGTCTGAGCCCCCGGTTGGCACCCAGGCGTTATCAGTCGCGCACATCTGGCATTCTTCCGGGCACTGCTGCTTTCCTGCACGTCAGGCAGTCACAGGTACTGCAGCAGAAGGCTGCTCCTCTTCGCTGCGTTCTCTTCTCTGATACTGGTACCACCGACTGCCTGAGTCTGTGATAGACTGCGAGGAAAAACGCAGGCCTAGGAAATCATTTGTGAGGCAAAGTAAATGAACTTCGGTGGGATTAATCGGATTTGTAGCTGTTAAGGTTTATTGGCTGCTTTGCCCCATAAATCAAAACCAGTTTAAAGTTGAAGCAGTAGAGCTTAGCCAGTGTAGGATCAAGATCCAGAATAACACTTAGATATCTAATGTACAATTTCAGCAGAACTTCTGCTCCCAGTCTAGGAGAACAGTAGAGGAAAATCCCTGTCCGCTTTGCTTAGGTGCCTCAGAGGCTGTAAGTGCCAGAATTTGTATAGAAAGCTCGCTGCAATCCCGTGCTCTCCTCTCTTGAATATTTCTGTAGCTTATCCAGCAGCTAATGAAGAATACGTAACCAGTGCTGGCAGCAGGATCCCGAGCCTGAGTTACCTCGCTCCCCAGCTGAGCTTGTGGTGGTTGAGGCCTGGACAAACGTCCTTTCTGGTCCTGGTTCTGTCTTCCCGGCAGCACAGCGGTGGTGTTTCAGAAGAAATGATAGCAGGGTGCCCGCTATGGATTCTTCTAGGGTAGACTTAGACATTGTTCCAGAAGGGCTGGGCCTGAATCCCTTTGGTTGGGCTGAAATCGAGGCAGCAGTCCACCCCCCATGTCCTTAGGGATGTTTCAGCGCTAAGCTGTGTTGCAGAGTGCAGGCGCCTCGCTGGTACTCAGCTCCCCATAGCACTCTGTAGTTACAGCGTCCTTCCACAGCCGCGTGTAGCTGCTGCATGGAAACCTCTGCAATAATGGAGAATGTCCAAGAAATAAAGTGACGACGAGAAGAGAAGTCTCTTTATAATAAAATCTGACTGCCTTCACCGTATGAGAAGGGTGTGGAAGAGCCCTTCTGGGACCTGAACGTTGCTCTGCGCGTATCGCTCATGTCACTAGAGCGCTGACTTGAGACCGAAATGGCTTTGGAAAAACTGGCTTGTTCTTCTGTCACGTAGTGGCTTAAAAGCAGTAGCCTTTTGTGGAATGGAGGCAAGATTGCGAGGGCTAAATGGGAGCTGAAAGATGCGTGCGCACAGGGAGTGTCCCACAGCATAAGGCATTCACTCGGAGCTCTCTGGCTCTGGTTTTAATTACCTTAATATTAAGTTGGAGCACCGTGTGTCTGATCATGCTGCTTATTGCCCTCTAGGTGTCCTGTCTGCAGATACTGCCAAACGCCTGAGCCAGTGGAAGAGAACAAGTGTTTTGAGTGTGGAGTTCAAGAAGTAAGTAGGTGGGTGGATGGTGAGTGAGATCTAGACTAGATCTGACTGCACAGCTGCTCTAGTTGCTTCTGAGGGTACTTCTGTGGCTCCTTTTGGGTTCACTTCACCAGTCAGTGGTGTAGCTGCTTTCCTTTTGAGCTGGAATCGGTACTGGGAAGGGATGGTATCTCCCAGGTTTCCTGCTGTGACAAACGTTCTCAGTTCTTAGAGAGCGTTAATGCGTAAACTGATCGGTGCCTGAGATAAGATGTGTGTGATAGCAGGGGGCCAAACGAACGCTGAACTCGGTGCTCCCTTCTAGTCTGTGCTCTTCAGAGCTTGTTTTTGTGGTTCTGTCAGGCTGCCACCTTCATTAATCAAGGCCGTTCTTCCATCCATGCCTGTGGTAGTCTGTCAAGGTGCCTGGCATCTGCAGGCTCCTTCTCCTTACTCTTCCACCTGAATGAGGTTTCCTGGAGATGGGGGAGAAAGCAAACTGTTCACGTTTTAAGGAGGTTCCTGGCTGTGCACAGCATCAGCAGGCCGTTGGTGTCAGATGGCGCTTTCTCAAGGCGCCGGTGCCGCCGTTTGACGGTATTGCGAGGACAGAGCTTTCCCGTTCTCTCTGCAGAACCTCTGGATCTGTTTAATATGTGGGCACATAGGCTGCGGCCGCTACGTGAGCCGACACGCTTACAAACACTTCGAGGAGACCCAGCACACCTACGCAATGCAGTTGACCAACCACAGAGTCTGGGACTACGCTGGAGGTGAGCGCTCTGTCTTCCCCCACCCCCCTTGTAGGATGACCTTGGTTGTAAAACAGCTTCTGGGACCCCAGCAGTGTTAGGAAGAACGCTAGTGACAGTTTGCTTGGAGGCTAAGGGGTTTGCATCCGTACTAATCCTTCCTCTTTTGGGAACATCCATCTCCTCTCTAATAGCAGTTTTCGTGGGTCTGTAGCAGATGGGAGAGGGAGAACACGATTCCATAACGAACTGGAGCGGTCCTGTAGCCTCCGTGGAATGTGTTTGTTACTCCCTTTCCATCAATTTGCCCTCAGGTATGAGAATGGGCTGTGGTAATAAATACCCTGCAAGGTGTCTATGCAAAGCCTGCTAAATAACAAATACATCTGTTGTTGGCTTGCTGCCGTGCTAATGTGCTGCTGCAGCAGTCTGCATGGTTAATTGTGCTGCATAAAGTGTTTCCACTGGTGTCAACCTGGGTGTTCTTAAGCATAAAACTCCTTTTTGGTTGAATTTTCTCTCTTCAGATAACTACGTCCACCGGCTGGTTGCAAGTAAAACTGATGGGAAGATAGTTCAGTATGAGTGCGAGGGAGATATGTGTCAGGAGGAGAAAATTGATGCCTTACAATTAGAGGTAAATATTTTGGCTCGTCGGGCTCTGCTTTGTGCTGCCGTGTGGAAATGTTTCAAATCAGATATGAATACAAGAAAATGACATCAGCTTATGCAGCAGACCTGCTCCCTGCATGTAGGCAATCATCTTCAGAAAGAAGCAGGATATTTTTACTTTTTTTTAAAAAAAAAAAAAAAAAACTCCTTTTGGCTCTGCAGAGCCAATGCAGCTAAGAGTAAGCTGGCTGCAGTCTCGTCCTGTGTTCACCAGTAGATTGGAGATCAGCTGCTTATGCTGCTGCAAACACTGAGGTCATTGCAAAGAGAAATGGGTCCAAATGCCCGGACTCACTCTCCAGACCCTTCCTAGTGGAGCTGTGACTTGGCATAAGGCCCCAGGATGGGTGAGGAGCTGTTGATTTGATTAGTTTGATTTGTACGCCAAGCAAGTAAGTAGGAATCCATAGCTGCATGTCTACTTTGGCTATCAAAGAAAGCTGACAGCCCTGTCTGACACCAGCCCTGCTCTGCTCCCGTCCACTCAACAGACAATGATTTTTTGTGCCTGCTGGCTGGCTTCTCCCACACTAACTAGAAGGGTAAAACAAAGGTTCATGCAAGTTTTCCCTTGCCAGTGATCTATTTTAAAGGGAAACTCAAATTACCGCTTCAGTGAGCGGATATACTGCAGCAGGATTTCAGTCGCATTAGACGCAAGGTTATCTGTAGAGGAGAAGCCTGTAGAGACCAGCCTTTGTGAGCTTATTGCTCAAATAAATATTTGTTTGTTTTTCCCTGAGTTTTCTGTGTAACATTTAGATGCAAACCCAGCTATTTTTTAACCCTTATTGCCAGGAGGTCAGTGCTTAAAGTATGTCAAAGACCTCTCTGTCTGGCTTATGAGATCTAAATGTTTGCAGAGAGAATGAATTTGGCAGTGTGTTTTGGCCCCCTGATACTACTGAGAGCGTTCAAGGCTTTTTGCACATGTTTAATTCCACGGCGAATGCCTAATGCTCTGCTTCTTAGCCCGATGGTAAGAAACGATCACGTTTTCCAACCTTCTCATAAGTCATTTGCAGAACCAGGAGGGAAAAGAGGGGATGTAAGGCGCACATCCTTGTTCAAATGCCAGAATAACACTGGAATGGGCTGTACTTGTTGGAGAACAGTAAATGTGAATAGCTATACACAGCTGGGGATGCTTTGCCAGAGATGCTCTTACAGTGAAGCCAGATGTGTGCATTTACCCTTCCCCCTTGGGTTTTGGGCTAGAAATGGGGAACTTGGCCTCTGGGATCTCAGACTCATGGCAGAGATGATTGATGCTTCATTTTCCTGTGGAGTGCAAGATTTTGAGCCCTATTGTTACTACAGTGAGGGATTCTGTCTCTTTAAAAAGTATTTGGTGTGGTAGTGGGTACAGCTTGGTGGCACTTTCACCTGGTCCTTGCTGTTGTGCTCTGAGGACTTCACTTGATTCCAGAAAATCATGTGATTTAATTCTGAAATCAAATTGGTGAAACGCCTATCTGCTGGATCTGCAGATTGCACGTATGTTCAGACTGCCCTCTATGCTCGATCTCATTCGATTAAATTGATTTTTTACGTTGGAGCCTTTTGGGCTTCTCAGTCGGTGTGGCCACCCTTAGGAAAAGCTGACGGCTCTGCGCGTACTTCTGTGTTTGTAGTACTCCTATTTGCTAACGAGCCAGCTGGAATCACAGCGAATCTACTGGGAAAACAAGATCGTCCGGATAGAAAAGGACACGGCCGAAGAGGTGAGCCCTGCTCTGGGGATGTTTGGAGCTCCGCTGAAACAAGGGGCTGGCCGCTGGGAAGTCGGATGGGAAGTGGAGCTGCTCGGCGTCTCACGCAGCCTGCGCGTCGCGTGACGTGACCTCGCGTAGCCTGTTTCGCTACCAGCTGAGAAAATTGGCTCCGAGATGTATCCCTTATCTCAGTGCTCACATCTAGCAATTTGCTGCTCAGTGATGCAGAAGTAGGTAGATTGCCACCTAGATTTAAGGTTGATTTAAACGTGCTGCTCGGGAAGCTGCAGCAGTGGTGGAAACAAGTCTGCGCTGCTGCAGGATCCCTGCTCGCTGATGCCATCGGTCTCACACTGACGTTTTTCTCTGGGGAAGGTTAGTGTAGCATGGACAGTATGACTTTAATTTGCTCGGCTGTCTTTCTGCTCCAAATGCATATTGATTTGCCCTTTCTTTGTGATCCCCTACCTTTCCTCATCACCCAGTGGGAAAAGTTCACAGTCTCCTCCCATAAAGCATTCTGTAGGCAGGGCTGCTTCAAAATGTCAGGAGCAAAAATCCAGAGAGAATATTTTAATGCTTTTCACTCTACGTAGATCCTTTCAGCTAGGTTTGAAGTGAGTCAGGATTTAGGGTTGAGTCCTTATTTGAACTTCCTGCATGACTTCTAATTAACTATGTAGTACGTGTGGTTATGTAGCATCCTAAATGCAGAAATTAGGACCAGTGAAATAGTGGTCAGCGACTTTGGTCTAAAGAACAGACCCAGAAATCTCACAGACATCCCCAGAAAAGGTGTGGCAAAAATTGTGTTGCACGTGACCAGGAAACATGATCCGCAAAGCAACTGCAAAGTGAAACAACTATGATGAAACGACTGTGATATACACCTTAAATGTGGCTTTGCGTTTAAAGATCCTTACAGTTTATTCATGGCACTCACGCCGTGGAAGTCGTGCCTGGATCAGTGCCACTCTGCAGTGTATTCCATTATCAGTGCTCACGCTACTTCCCCAAATTAACCATCAGCTGCATAAACATTCGGTGATTAAGGCCGGAAGGCTTAAAACCTGCTCTGTACTGACTCTGGCACCAGCGAAGACAGCGTGTGTGCTGACACTGACATTTATCCAGATTGCTCCTCCAGGAAAGCATTTTTCCTTTAAATTCCTCTCTCCAGTACATGCAAGCATACTTTTGACGTTTATAGAGGGGAAACAAGTATTTCTGTCTATAGATCTCCTCTAAATCTTACGTTAAAAGTTTCGATGTGTTCTGTGTAGTGCCTAGAGAATGGGAGCATGCTTTTTTTCAGCAGCAGTGGTCTCTAGTTTTGGAGTAGAGGAGGAGACGAATCCAGTGTGTTTCCATTTGCCTTTGACATGAGCAAGATATTCATGTCAGTAGGTCACTGTCTTATGACAGCGCGCTGCTGAGTCAGTGCTGAGTGGAGTAGCACGTTTGTTTTCAGACTTTGACCATACTTATTTGACATTTAGTTTAAAATGAGCAAAAGCTCCGCATTGTAAAGCTCTCAGGTGGAAATTTAAGTTTACCGGTAGCCGTTCTCTCAGATGCTTTTTGTATAAATGCTGAACTGCAGTCACTAAGAAGTTCAGGAGCTGATATAGGTGGTGGGTTTTGTTGCTGTTGTTGAGTGGGGTCCCTGGCACAGCTCTGCAGCCAGAGTTGCTGTTCTGTAGGAGCAACTTCCACGGCAACGTGGTTCCTTGTCGGGCACCGCCAAGTGTAATGCAGAGGGTCTTAATCAAAATTAAGCCTTTTCTTGCCTCAAAGCTTTTGCTTACCTGGATATAGTAATTGGTCAAAGTCTAGAAACCACACCAGAAAAATGAATGTCATAATGAAAGTGCACAGGACTTTGATCTGTTTGAAATGCCTGTGTGTTTGTTTTTACAGATTAACAACATGAAGACCAAATTTAAAGAGACCATTGAGAAGTGTGACAGTCTGGAACAGAGGCTGAATGACTTGCTCAAAGAAAAGCAGTCTGTCGAAAGGAAGTGGGTACCGCTGCCAGGTTTAGTTCCATGCAGCCATTAAAGCTCTGCACGCTGACATCCAAAAAGGAGGAAAAAAAAAAAAGAATCTTGCTATTCTTGGGCAACTCTGAGCTATTTAAACTGGTTTACTGAGAACCCCGCTCATTTATAAAAAGCTCTCATTTCTGTAGGTGTTCCCAACTTGAAAGTGCCTGTTGAGTGGAACGCAGCTTTTGGGCCCGTGGCTCTTTTTACATGGTCTGCATATTTAGCTTTCAGTAATCCTTCCTCTGCCTGCTCAGAAGTAGACGCCAGTCTGTTTTGCAGTCGGTGGATGCATCCGAAGAGGAGAAAGGCAGCCCAACAGAGGCATCTCACCCGGCACCGAGAAAAATGTAGATCTTAGGAAGTGCTTAGATAAAGGATGTCAGGCATGGACAGAGCGCAGATCAGCGTGTTCCAGCTCCCTAGGTGGGGCTGCGTGGTCCGTTCTTCCCCGCCCGCCAGGCTCCTGGCATTGCTGCCTCTCCACAGCCCCGGTGGGAGCAGGGACTCAAACTAGTGAGTGGTAGCTCGTGAACCTCACCTTGAGGAGTGGAAAGCAGGGTCTGTGTGATGCCAGCAAACTTGCAGGGGAAAAGCACCGAGTTGTTAAGAATGGGAAAGAACTGTCTGTGGAGCAGGAAGGTACTGACATCCTTGTGGGAGCACCTCACTTCTGAGTGAAGGGCCGTCTCCAGGGTCTTGTACTTACAGTTTGGTAGGAGCCATTGTCTCCAATCCCTGGCTGCCCTTAGCTGTCAGGACCACTTGTAATTCCTGTGCCCGTTCTGGCACCCGTTCTTGGAGTTGCAGATGCACGTTCAAGGTTACAGTCCCGTGCTCCCCCCACATCCTGTCCGTTGCCTGCACTTTTGGTCTTTGGTACGAGGTGGAATTGCCCAACTCGCAAGGGAAAGGGCTCTCCTGGGTTATGCTGTTTGAGGGTCAAAGGTGTGGTTCTGCTCCCACAGCAACCTGGTTTATGTGCAGGTAGCACCGTGCAGGCAAGCGGGTGTTAGCAAGCATTAAACTGGGTAGAAATATCCTGGGGGGGGAGGTTCAGTCCTTTTGGGTTTCCTCCCCTTGCCCATCTGTTGCCAAAAGGCCCAAACCAAGTTCTGGGCGGTCTTGGTGGGGCTGGGGACAGTTGGGGAGACAGTTTCCCTAAGGACTGGAAATAAAAAGGGATGCAGTAATGTGTAATTTAGTGTAATACACTGCTTTTCCTGACTTGTGCTTCTACTTGCAAGGTGTTCTCAGCTGAATAACAAAGTGGCTAAACTTTCCAACGAGCTGAAGGAGGAACAAGAACTGAATAAGTGTTTGCGAGCGAATCAAGCCTTGCTCCAGAACAAGCTTAAGGAAGAGGAGAGAGTGTTAAAGGAAACCTGCGAGCAGAAGGACCTGCAGATCTCGGAGATCCAGGAGCAGTTGCGAGATGTCATGTTCTACTTAGAGACGCAACAGAAAATCAATCACCTCCCAGCTGAGACCCGGCAGGAGATTCAGGAAGGACAGATCAACATTGCGGTGGCATCTTCCGCCAGCTCCTCCACGGGGGGCACAGGCAAACCTTCTTCCAGGAGAGGCCGCGGCAAGAGGGGCAAATGAAGATCGGAACACGCTGCTCCCAAACTGAATCTGGCCGTGCTCGTGGTAGGCCAGGCCCGCCTCTTGGGACTCCGGCTGGGAACGCCCAGTTCAGTAGAGCTCAGCTAGAAATTGTCTTCAGAGCTTCTCATAAAACTGGCTGCCAGTCACTGGAGGTGTCTGTGGTATTTAAAAGCATTTCACTGCACTATTTAGCTGTTTTTAGGCGGATCTTAATGACCATTTTGCCTTCCTACCTTTTCAAAGCCCCCTCCTGTCATGCGTTTGACTTTCTTCTTGGAGAGAGTTCTGTTCTGGGGTGGGTGCGCAGTGTTCAACATCGCGTTCCCTCAGGGGTGCTGCGGAGTAGGCTAAGGCCCAGCGTGTAAGGCTTCTCGAGTTCTTCTCCCCACTCCTGGATTTAAAAGTATTCTCGATTAATAAATCCTTTTTTTTATTTAAGAAACAGTGTAAATTAGATTATATGCATCTCCTTGTAGTATGTGCAGACCAGACACTGCAGAACAGTTTGCGCAGGAGTAGAACTGTAGTTTGGAAGTAAAAAGGGGCGAGGTGTGGAAATGAAACCATCTCAGTGGTGTAAGAAACTAAACGAGTCCTTAAGGCTTGTAATCTAGGATATTAAACACTTTAAGGGACTTTGCTACTATCTGTTTCTTCATTTTAGAGATGGCCTTTGAAAGGCCAGTGGTCACTGCCTTTGGTACAGAAAGTATCAAAGGCTTTTTATTCTGGAAATTGTTTAACGTAGTTATTTTACAGGCATTTCTACAAATTAAACGGAGCCGTCTTTGCGAAGACTGGTCCGTGTTGTGTGCTGAGAGCTGCCAGAGTGTTCTGATCCTCCTGGAGTGGGGTGCGTACACTTTCCCTTCATTAGCTGCACTAGGAGCATGTTGGCATGAGCTCCAACGCTATCCTCAGAGCGAGGTGAGGAAAATAACTAACGCAGCGTTTTCACAGCCCAATTCCTACATGCCTGCACTCAGCCTTCGTGCCGCTGCCAGCCCCCAGCCCGCAGGGCTGCTGTGCTCGGGTTTGCCCGCAGAGCTCAGCGCGCTGCCCTGCGACCAGACCCTCGCCACTAGATGCAGCTGTTGTATCCAGTTACTGTGAGCCTGGCGCTGCCTCTTCTGCTCTGGAACACGGCTCTGTCCAAAATCCTGGCTGGCAAAACTTTTCTGTTACTTGCCCAAAAAGTGTGCCAACCCCACCAAGGGAAATCTGTGGACAAATCTTTTTTTTTTTTCTCCTTCCACTTAGAACATGTACCAGACTCGATGCTCTGGTTAGGCGCAGTTTTATCACGATTGGAGGGGCGACTGTTCTGTTTGCTGTGTTGTGCTCAGCAGCCTGAGCGTTTAGATGCTAATTCTTTTTTAAAAACGGCTGGGGAGTCGTGCAGTTGTCTTTTTGGACCACAGTGTGATCCTCTTCCGTGCTTAGAACTGCAGGAACAGCCTTGATCTTTAGTCTGTAGCACTGAAAATGGAGATCTGACTTCTTTGTTCCAGTTTGGAGCTAGTAAGTAAGACAGCTAGTCCTTTATTGATAGAAGTTGTTCTTTTTGGCCAAGCAAAAGGAACGAGTTACAATACGTAGAACGACTCTCGGAAGGTGAGTCTTTATAATCTGCTTCCTGACTTTATTGACTGGAGGTGTTAAACTTCCTCGCGTTGGAATACGCGGCGCTTGTTCGTGCACTCGCATCCACTGCTTTGGTTCGGAGATCTGCCCCAATCATCTGGAACTTCCACCTTTTCTAACTTTGTAGCATGAATGTACACTAACTCTTTTCTAGTGTGTGGATTGTACAACCAGGCCTCTGCCTTCTGTAAATTATTCTAAGGACCTAGAGATGTACAACACGGCTTGCTCTCCTATAGAAACTATTTTATTTAAGATATATTTTTACACCATCTTAAGATCCTCCAAACTTTTGCTGAAAGCTTGCTTTGTGTAGAACACTAAGATGCCGTACTGTATCTTGGAATTCATTTTCAAAAAATGTGATTGAAAATTAAAACAGCGTGCAGTACGTCTGTCTGTGTGCTAACTGGACGTGGAGGGAGGCGATGGCAGGGAAAAGGGCAAAATGTGTGGCCTGTTCTTTTTAAAGTCCTAACTTGAAGGCAAAGCTGCCCAAATGAGCTTTTTGTGATGTTTGGGGGAAGTTTCATTCAGCTGAGCTGATAGGAGATAAGGCAGGGTAACTACCTCCAGCTCAGAAGTAGGCAGCTCATGCAGAAAAAGCAAGGCTTGTTGAATACTTGTGTTAAATCAATTTACCCCGTCCTCCAGGAGTCCCCTTCGCTTCCTAAAATCATGCTGGGTGGCGAGGCAACCTGGGGTGTCCACCTGGCTGCTTGCCACCGCAGATGAGCGGGGTTCCCCCAGGCTTACGGCCCCTTCCCTCGCAAACCTTCCCCCCTGTGGGACCGTGCTGCAGGGTAAGAGGCAGCGCGGCTGTGGTTTGAGGCCACACATGGCCCGTGGTGGAAGGCAGAGGCTGCTCCAGGGCTTCCTCACCCCTCATCTGGACACCCAAGTGCCTGGAAAAGGCAGCGGGGCTCGGACTTCTCCCGCCTGCGGTCTGCTCAAACATCTGGTCAGATTTGTGGCCGGTGACTCAGGATCGCCACAGTAAAAGGTTGCAGCAGCACAAAGCTTCCCCCAAGCGCTGGACAGCCGAGAGCGGCCAAGCTCCTGCTATGATTAAGAGCCTTAAAATAGATTTTATATAAATGCTTCTAAAACCATGAAGGAAAACTCCCCACTACTGATCGGCGAAGGGGTCACGCTGCCTCCCCTGGTGCTGTGTTGGGTGTCCGGAGCGGTACTTCACCTCGGGCAGAGCCTGCCTTGGCACTCCGCATGGCGGTAAGAGGGGGCAGATGTTCCAGCAGGGGCAGCAAATGGAGGAGCTCTGTCCTGCGGACAAGGCAGGAAGGGCTGCCAGTGGCCAGCACGTTCTGTGAGACTTGCTGGATCCTGTCGTGGCCTCTTTGCAAGAGGTCCCTGATTGCAGGCTGGCAGAGAGGGAGGGGGACAGCAAAACGACTCGATTCTGTGTGTGGTGGCACAAGCGCTCAGCTCACCACGTGCAGCAAAAGTGTCCAAGGCGGCTCCAGAGCGTCCAGCATCACCCTCGTATCCCTGGGGCGAGAGCACCCACCTGCTCCGGGTCATCAGGGACCGTAGGAAAGGCTGCGGGATCTAAAACGGCCAGGGAGAAACCCAGACGGAGAGGAGCGGGAGCCAGAAGTTGCACCCAGCTCGGCAGGGTCCCCCTCGCTTTGAGGATGCCGACAGGATTCGCTCCAGCAGCTGCTCCCGGGGAGAGGTGGTTAAACGGGGCGGCGAGTTGACGCAGCTCCTCGTCATCCCTTCGGACTGCGGGGCCAGGGACTCGTTAATTTTTCAGTGGGCTAATTTGCCCCTTGGGAAGAGCGTGTCCCTTAATGCCAATTAATGCCCTCGATGACGCCGGCTCTGCTGGTTTAGGAGCCGAGGACCCGGGTGAGGTGACACCTCCGTGGTTCGTGTCCTGGAAAAGCCCCACGCAGGGCCACTAGCGGAGCGGACACGGAGGAACCCCGCGGGCGTCCGTCTGTCCGTCCAAGCATGACAGACACACAGTGCTGCCGGCGTCCCTCCGAGGGGCAGGGTGCCATCCTGCCCGCCGTGCCCCAGGGCCGGGGTAGCGGCACCCACTCCGCGCTCCGTTTATCTTTCCATCGGAGCCGAATTCCCCAAGGCCCCGTGGAAAATTCCTGCCTTGATCCGCACCGACCGACGTGTCCGTTCTCGTCGGAGCGCGGAGGAAGTGGCGCTGATCTCTCCTGCGCTTTTTTCCCCTCTTTTTAAGTAAGCGGGCAGTGTGCTCTGACAACAGGGGCTGAGGGCAAACCCACCCAGCCCGTGCCACCTTCCAAAGCATCCCCACGCCTGCCAGCAGTGCTTGGGGCCGTTCTGCAGCAGGGCAGCGACGCTCGCCACTCGCGTCTCCTCCAGGTTAAGTCCTGCACAGGTTATGAGAATCAGGAAAACCTGATGTACAAAATTCGGGGGGAAATATGTGAGCCTGGCCCCTCCTTGGAAGCATCTCTCCGTGCAGATCCCAGCAATTCAGCGGTAAAATTGCCTGCTGCTCCCAGCGTTTCCTGCTCGGTGACACCTCCAGCAGCGCCCAGGGAGGGCACGGACCAGGCCCACGCTGCCACAGCTCCCCGTGAAGCAGGAACCACTTCTTGACGTTTGCTTTCTTTAAAGTCCGAGTTACAGCCCCCGCGCCCAACTCTTCCTGCTCCCGTGCCACCCCTGAGCAAACACGGTTGGAGCAGCAGGCAGCATTTATAGCTTTGCCCCCTCTTGACCTGGAAGTAATTGGTTAATTGCGTTAGACAACAAACCTCGAGACGCTCACGTGCTTTCCTGCCACCTTCGCGCAGCCAGCGGAAGGGTCGCGCTCCTCCCGTCCCACGCTGCTAGAAACTTCGAGCACCTCGGAGAAACCAAAGTTTCCTTCCCCACCAGGCAATCGGTCCCAGTTGAGCCTATTTTGGGGCCAGCAGCTCCTATAAAGCTCCTGGAGGCTCTGCAGCCTCGCTGGAGCTGGCTCGGGGGCAGGCAGGGGCTCCCGGCGCAGGGGTCGGGCAGCAGGTAAAGGTTTTGGGGCTCACTGGTGCCAGCACACCACGAGGCGGGGATGTGGGCATTCGTGCAGGTTTAGCCACGCGATGGTTCTGTGGCCGTGGATGTTAGCGGGGTTTGTGGGCTCGAGGGCAGGGGGAGAGAGGCGAGGAGGAGCCGTCTGCTGGTTCGCGCTCTCTGCGCGTTGCTCCCAACCTGAGATCCCCGCGGGTGCTGGTGCTGTGCTCCATGCAGCTGCATCCCCTCGAGGCGACGCAGCTGGTGGGCCCTGCTTGCCCCTCGCTATCCGAAGGTGGCACTTGGGCGAGCTGCCGGGCCCTGGTGCCGGTGCTGAGCGTGGGGCAGGCCCCCAGAGCAGGTGGAGAGGGTGCAAAACATCTGCAAAAGCCATCTGGCTGCCCCAGGCGAAGCAGTCAGCTCCTTTATGCGCTCAAGGAGCGCTTTTTGGGGGGTATTTTACAACCTGGCTGCTTTCCTTTCCTGTTTTCAGTGTCCCTATGCACTTGGGGGACAAGGTCAGTGCGGGACGTGGCTGGATTTTCGGGGTTCGAGGCTGGTGACGTTCCTGCCAGCTGTCTGCACCCCTCTGCCTCCCTCTTTGCTCTCCCCTCTGCTTACGTGTGGCTTTACGTGATAGTTGCTGGTTTCTACTGGTGGGTCATTAGGTGAGGAAATGCCCTGGAAAGCAGAGGGGCACACGAAACAAACCCACCTCGGTGGTCTCCCTCTGTTTGGGGATGGGGGAGACCCCCCGCAGGTGTGGGTGAGGTTCCAAGAAACCTCACGGTGCTCACGTCTGAGCTCTAAACCTAAAACCACGGCAAAGCTGTTTGGGGTGTAAAACATGCTCAGATCTTTGGGAACAATTCCTGTACTCTACCAGTAAGCTCGGTCCAAGCAGAATTAACGCAGGCTGGAGAAATCCCAGCGCTGCTGGCGCGCATCCACGGCCTGCCTGGAGCCCCAGCCGGAAAACCATCCGTGAGGGCCGGCGGAGCCGAGCGGGAGACGCGGCCGAGCGAGCTGGGGACACCGATGGCAGGGACCTGGCTGCTCCCATCCTGCCTGCTTCGCTCCACAAGCACAGGGGCAGAGGGGGCTTTCTCCAGACAATTCTCCTTGCCAAATACTTCCAAATTCGCTCCGGCTTCCCAGGGGAGAAGCAGAAATCCCAGGAGCTCCTGGCCTCCCCCTCACCATCCTGCCCCTGCGGCTTCACGGCAAGGGCGACCCACCTCCGGGTCCCGAGGGGTCCGCGGGGGGACGGAGCCGCTGCGGGGCTGCCGAGGTTTGTACGCAGCTGGGTGGCACCGCAGGCAGCGCGCCGGGGCCGCGGCGCTTTCCTCTGCAGCGATCAGTCGTGCTGCAGGAGCGGTTAAGAGGATTAGGTATTCCTGATCGTGTTTGCAGCTGCGCTAGCCGTAACCGAGAGGCGAAATCCAAGTGCTTCATCTTGGGAAGCGACTCCGTGGGTCTGGAAGGGAATCCTCCCTCGGGACCCCGCATCTGGGTATGTTCTCAGACCCTGCTCTTCCACGGAGCCGCGCGTATTCGCAGTTCCTGCGGGCCGTAGCTGAAATTGTGCCGTTTTGGCTCCCTTGAAAGCCCAGGCTCTTGTGGAAAACGTGGTGCGAGCCAGCCCGGATGCAGGGCTCTGAGCTGCAGTCATGCCTCCAAAATGTCAGCTCCCACGCAGAAGGTCTATGGCTCCCAAGTGCCCCAGCCGAAACGGAGAACGCGTTGGAAAGCACGCCGGGTTGAAACCCAGACACGAGAAGGGAGACCCTCCCTGGACGTCAGCGCGAGGATTTCTTCAACAGCTCTGCTGCCATCATCCACGTTGTCTCAGCGCTGCGGCGCTTCGGCAGTGAAAACCGATTTCCCTGCATTCCTGCGCACAGCTAAGCTTCGGCGCCAGGTTCCCGTGCGCTCAGGGCTTTACCACCCAAAGAAAAACACCCGGCGGTTCCCTCTGCGGCTCAGCCCCGCGGAGATGCTGGTGGGGCGGTGCTGGTGCTCGGCAGGACGCCCCCTGCTCTCCCCTGGGGACACCGCTGCCGAGCCCTTGGCCCCGACCGCAGGCAGGATGGGCTGAGGGGGAGTATGGAATCCATTAAGCTTTTTTCCAACCTTAAACAAAAACGTGGCCTCGCAACCAAGAAGAAGACACCCCTCTTTGACACGCGCACGCTCGCTGGAAGCGCTCAGCGCTGCCAACAGAGGCTGGGCCCCGGGGGTTCCTGCACGGAGGGGTGGGAGCCCTTTCTCCGCCGATGGAGCTGCTGACGATGCTCCCAGGGTTCATCCCGAGCCAAAATCACCGATCTGAGCCTCAGGTGCAAGGGGAAAAATTCCACAGCTCCAATATTTCTGATGATTTTAGCAGGGATTTCTAGAGATCAGGCGGGGGGACGCCAGAGGTAGCAAATTCAGCCCTTTCCAAACCCGATCATGTGCCAAAAAACGTCAAACAAGACCCTAAGCCTAGGTTTGTCCTTTAAACGTACCTGTGCCTGCTCTGGAGTGGTTTCCTTCTAATCACTGGGGATTAAAACCAAAGTGCACCGAAACATCTGAGGTGAGGGGGCACGGTGGAAATTCCTTGCACGCTGGTAATAACAACGGAAAGCTGCTCTGTGAAGCAAACCTGAGGCTGACTTGGTTTTTAATGGACATCTGTCTGTAGGGGGAAAAAATGCCATGGCAACTGGCTTTCTTGTTGGCATGCCTGTCTCAGCAAAGGGATAGGGAGAGGACGGGTACTGAAGGGTCTGCGCGGCAGCGCTCGGGAAATGTGGAGGCACAGCTCGACGAGGCTGCGAGGCGAAGGTTGTTTATGCTCTACGAGCACCAGATCTTGAGGGATTTAAGAGCTAAATCTTGGCATAACGATCGCTTTGTCTGCTGCTGCTTAGCAGGAGTTAGGCTGGGTTCTCCCCTCCCCTTTGTGAAAAAGCTAAATCAAATAAATAAAACAGTTATCGAATAAAGCACGGGGCTAGGTCGAAGACCTCCTGGTGCTAGGGCAGAGCCGGGGGCTCCCCGTTTGCAGCCCCATCCCAAACCAACCACAGTGAAGCTGGGGCGCCTCCGAACAGCTCCTGCCTCCCGAGGAAGGGAAAGCCCTTGCTTAGTGACCGCAGCCGATGGAAACGGAGAGCGAGGTTCGTTAAGATGGTGGTTACAGGTGAAAGGAGCTCTGGCACTCGTGCCCCTCTCTCCCAAGCCCTGTGGACTTCAGCGTTTTCCCTCACCTCCTGTTGGTAGCAGGGAGGCAGCGGGGCGTGCGCGGCTCCGCGGCGCGTCTGCCATCCGCAGCCCGAAGGGAGCTGGAGGAGGATGTTGGTGGGCTGAAAGGAACTGGGAAGGCAGCGGTATAAAGGTGCACGTGTGGCTCAGAAACATGTGTCTGATGGGAGCTGGTCTCTTCTTGGAGTCGAGCTGTGACTTGGAGGGGCTGCAGGCATTGAAAAGACTCCGCACAGCGACTGGGGCGGGGAGGAAGAGCCGAAGAAGGCAGCGGTTGTCTCGCCTTGGAGCTGGGGCTTTGCTCAGTGATGTGCACATGCCTCTTTCAGGTTTGGCCAGTGGTGCGTTCATCAGTTAAAACTGATTGCAGCTCTGGTGACTAGCTGATACCGTATCTCTCCGGGAAGTGCTTCTCGTTTGTTAGAGTACCTGATTTGTTTTCCTAACGTCTTTCTGAGCGTCTGTTTGGAGATTCCCCGTGCCCATAGCATTGTTCACAAAGCTTCAGCCTCCAAGAAGAGGATTAGTGGTAATGGATAAATAAGAGAAGTCTTCAGGGAAAAGAAAACACACGTGTAGAAATTGTCAGGTCTGCGAGCTGCTCTAACAGCTGATTTTGCTTAAAATAAATGCTGAGGGCTCGTGTCGGCTGTCCCTCCACAGGCGTGCGTGTTTCATCACGTTGAAGACTGTTGAGGATCACCCTGGCTGGCTCGAGGAAGAGCACGATACCTCAGAGCAGGTTGTATCAAGGAAACGTTGCATCATGCAGCACTTCCGGGTAAGTAACGATGTTATCAGGCTCATTAATCTTCATGTGCAAATACAGCTCGCACATGTAGACGCAGAACTGAATGAAAGTAGTAGTCCGGAGAAAGACCAGCTCTAACCTGGGACGTGGACAGAAAGGGCAAAATAGGACGTGATTCTCCATTGGAGCTGGTTGCTTCTGTTTCTTGGCCACGGAGGATGTAACGTTGAGTCTGGAGTTTTTCTGCAGGCAGACCACTGCATCCAGGAAAAAAAAAAAAAAAAAAAAAAAGCTGTGTGCGTGTCAATAGAGCCAAATCAAATCATAAAGTAATAAAAACGGAATATTGGGAATCGCTGCCTGTAAAAGAAGAGCCGTACGCAGGTAGAAGCGGACGCCACGGGTAAAGGGAGCTGTGTGCCGTAACGGGAGCACGATCCCGTTGCACGGGCGCGTTGGGTCCGCCGTGGAAGCACACTCACAACGAGGGGCTGAAAGCAGCCCCTGCTGCCTCCGTCGGGCTGCGGCCGGGCCCGGTGCCCAAACTGCAGGTCCGCTGGTGGACGTCGCTGCCCCAGCCACTTCGGCTCGGTCACTGCTGCGTTCGCTTTGAAGTGTTTGTATGAAGATGCTCGACAAACAAAAACGGGAGGCACAATGAAAGCCAAACAGAGCTTAACAAAACAAAGAATACATTGAAGGAGAAAACAAGTCAAACAGCAACTGCGCTTGAGTCATTACTGCAGATACGAACACGAGAGCCTTATTCACACAACCACTTTCAAAGTACATAATGTTGCCCCAAAATATAAGTTAGTGTGTTCATATCACGTCTTAGAAACCATCCCTGCCCGTGGAACTTGCTTTTTGTGTTCCTGACATCCTTGAATATCAAGGGCTTCGTCTTTGCCAGCAGGACTCCACAGCATGGCTGCCACTTCAGCGCAGTGGAGGCTCTGTAATAGTTCTTAACCTTTACTCCACAAAGAGTGACTAATTGCCATGCACGTAAATGTTCCTAGCTGAAGAAGCATTGAAATAACTTCCTTTACATTAAAAAAAAAAAAAAACAAAAACAAAAGCCCTCTTAAGTGTCCTGGATGTGCTAGACGTTGTCTCTTATCAGACTTCCTTGGCTTTTTGGGAAATGTTTTTTAGCATGAGAAGCACACTGACGAAATCACTATTGAGTAAGGAGCCCTCTTTCTACCTGTAGCTTACTTGAATTCATTTCAAGGTGTATTTTGGAACCATCAGGTTCCTCACCTGCTGCGTTTCTCCTGTTGCGGTAGCACTTTGAGGCCCTCAGTCTGAGGTCCTTTGGGACAAACCGAAAGGCACAGAAGACCTTAGGAGTTTGGTGAAATGTATGTTTTTGTGTGTGCGCTAGTGGATTTTATTATTTTATTTATATATGTGTAATTTTTAAAAGCTGTTTCTTAGCTTTTCTTTTGGGAAATGTTAGTTTTTCCCTTTACTAGAACTTCCCCGACTGCAGAAATCCTCGATATCCTCCTCTCTCAATTCTGTGGCCGTGAAGTAGCAAAATGCTCAGCAAGTTCACTGAAGCGATGGGAAAATATAACTTCCTTGAAACTGCTGTCTCTGTTTTGGGCAAGTGTTTTCAGTGGAGCAATTCTTAGCGCTGAGCCCATTTCAGCCAGCACCCGGCACCTAGCGAACAACGCGTTAACCACAGGGTTATTTGGGCCTGTAAGGTAAAACAAAACCAGGAGTTTAACAGTCAAAAGTATAGGGAAAATGCTAATTTAAGAAAGCTGTTAAATATTGTTATCTTTTTACCACCGTGTGCTGCCACCCACAACTTTCAACCGCATGGGAAAACTGTTGCTTTACAAGCAAGGTGTATAAATAATGCCTGCCTAACAGCACCGCTCCTGCTTATTACATTTGAATCCTGTGGGATTTCTGGAGCATTTCTATGAATAGATTAGACTCTGAGCATTTTGAGTAACCATGGCTATAAATCAATTTAGCTCTTGGGTTTGGAAGTTACATCTGCTCTCGCTAATCCCGTACGTACACGGGCTCTTATCGGGACGGGGAGGTTTTATTTTGATGTATCAGCGTTCACTGGGGATCCGTGACAACACCCGGAGCCCTGGTGCCACCCCAGGCTCCTCGCTGCTGTCGGTGAGCGCAACGCATCGCTTTTTTTCTTCAGACTGCGGCATTTTTATTTTTTTTTTTTTGGGGGGGGGGGGGGGGGAAGACACCCCAGGATTTTGCAACCGTGAGGGGCTGCCGGCGGGGCCGAGCCGCACCACAGGGCCCTCAGCCTTCGGCCTCCTCCTCCTCCTCCTCCTCCGGGGCTTGGGCATGAAGAGAAGGGGGCGGCTGGGGCCCCGTGGGGCGGTGATGGGCTGGCGGCGGTGGCCGTGAGGGCCGTGACGGGCCCCGCAGCCCGGCGCCGTCCCGCGCCGCCTCACGTGTCCCCGTCCCGCCGCTCCCCCGCCTCCGCCCCTTCACCCGCCGCAGCACCGCCGCGTCTCCCTCCGACTTCCCGTAAAGAGTCCGCGGCCTCCCCCCCGCTCCATCCCCTCCCCCGCCGCCTCCCTTCTCCCTTTCCCCCCCTCCCCGTCTCCGCGGGGATCCCGGGGGAGCGGCGGGGGGGGGAGGTCAGCCGAGCCCGGTACCCCCGTTAACCCCCCCCCTCCTTTTACCCCCCCCATCGCCGTGTAGTCCCGGCTGCCCCCCCCCCTCCCCTCAGCGGCCGGATCCCTCCGCGCCGCGCTCCGCTCCGCTCCGCTCCCTCCGCCCCGCTCGCGCCGTTGGGGAGCTCCCGGCCGAGCCCCGCCGAGCCCAGCCCCGGCCCCCGACCCCGGCCCCCCCCGGCTCCCGTCAGCGCAGCGCGGCCTCCCCCCCCTCCCCCCCCCCCCTCCAAGCGGCCCGGCCCTCTCCTCAGCCCCAGCTCTCACCCTCCCCTTCCCTCCCTTCCCTCTCCCCCTCAGCCCCTCGCCATGTCCCTCAAGCAGGCGGCGGCGGCGGCGCAGGCCGCCGGCAACAACCGCAAACCCCCCGGTGGTGGCGGCGGAGGAGGAGGAGGAGGTGGAGGAGGAGGAGGTGGAGGAGGAGGAGGCGGCGGCGGCGGCCCCGGCCTCCCGTCAGCAGCGGGCGGCGGGAGGCAGAACATGGGCAGGTGGGTGCGCGGCGGCGGCGGGGGCTGCCCTCACGGCCCCTCGCGGCCCTGTCTCCCCCGCAACGGCCCCCACGGGCGGCGGCGGCGGCGGGACCGGGGCTGAGGCGACGGAGGGTGGGGGGGGGGGGGAGGAAGGAGGAGGCCGGAGGGAGGAGGGGGGGGGGGGGGGGGAAGCAGCGGGAGCGGGGCCGCGGCGCGGGGGGCTCCGCCCGGCGGGGCGGGGGAGCCGGCATGGCGGCGGGCGGGGCGGCCGCAAGGCCCCGCTCACGGCTGAGGGGGGGAAGAAGGAGGAGGAGGAGGAGGAGGAGGAGGAAGGGGGAGGAAGGAGGGGGGGGAAGGGGGAAGGGGGGAGCCCCGCCGGTTCCGCAGTGCCGCCGCCGGGGCGAGGCCGCGGCCCGGTGCCCTTCACGGAGGGCCGGGGACGCGCCGGGGCCGCCTCCATTTTGCGGCCGCGGCGGGGGGCGAGGGGCTGCCGCTGCGCTTCCCCCCCCCCCCCCCCTTCGCCCTCAGCCCTGAGGCCGACGGGAGCCGCCTGCAAAGGGGGGGGGGGCGGCGGGGCCCGATGGGGCCGCACGTGGGGGGGGGGGGGGGGGGGGGGGGACGGGGAAAAATGGGAGAAAAATGGGGGGGGGGGGGAGAGATTGGGAGCCCCCCCCCCCGGCATCCTCCCGCTGCGCCTTAAGCCCTCCCGATCGCATTTAGAAACGTTGAATTTTTATTTTTTTAATCTAGTTTTTAAATCTGTTATTTATTTATTTATTTATTTATTTAACACCACCCCCCCCCCCCCCCCCCCCCCGATCGCAACAAAACGCAGCGCCCGGCGGCCTGCAGCGATGGGCGCTCGCTCGTAGCAAGGCCGGGCCCTGGAGGAGAAGGGGGGGGGGGGGGAGGCAAAAGGGCCGGGTCCCTCCCTTCCCTTCCCGGTCCTCCCCCTCCCGGTCCCCCCCTCCCCGGGCCCCCCTTCTCCTCCCCCCCCCGGCTCTGCAGCCCCGCTGCCGGCCCCGGCCGAGCCGCCCGAGGGGACCAGGCCCTGCCTCTCGGCCTGGTTTTCCCCCAAGCTCCGGGGGTCCCAGCGAACAATCGGAGGAGGAGGAGGAGGATGGTGGCGGGCTGAAGGTCACCACGCTCCGGGCAGTTCCCTTCAACCTGGCCTTTATTTATTTTTTTTTTTTATTTTTATTTTTTTTTCCCCCCTCAGTTTGGTGCGTCCGCAATAAAAAGAGTTGACGGCGGCTCCATTGTTGCACATCCCTGAAAATGGAGTTTTACTTTGTTACCGCTCTGGGGAACTGGAAGGGGAAAAGCTTTGGTAGGGTGGAAAAGAACGAAATGAACTTAAATAGTATCAGCGGGCGCCCCAGCACTGAAATAATTCCCTGGTTTTTACATATGGCTGTCTGGGTTGCCCATGGTGTTTACTGTGCCTTGCTGAACAGTTACCCCTGCCAACAGACAGTGGCACTATAGAGGTTAACGTGAAGGACAACAAAACCCACAGCTTTTTTAACATTTTTATTTTGCAAAATTCCGTATCACTGTAAGCACTTGTCTCGGTAGATTAAAGGTGTGAGCTTCAATTCCTTTGTCAAGCTTTAAAATTAAAGCCATTGGGTTTCTCCTCCCAGCGTTGTTGCCTTTCTGCTTTTGTTGGATAGATTCCATTTCAGAACTTCCTAGGAAGTTGTAGTGGGACTGTTAAACGACCAACGTGTGCCCACAGTGGTGTTTATACCTTTTTTTTTTAAAAATAAAAATAAAAATTGATTCTTGAAGTTGGCTCTGAATGACAAGTCAGTAAAATCCCAGTCCCTGCGCTGGTGGAGCCCCAGAGGACACCTTCAGGGAGCTTTTCCTATCGCTACCCTGAAGAGAAGTCTTGCCTCTTTTTGGACTACAAACTTCAGGGTGGTTCACGCTGCAATTTTTTTCCTGTAAATGAAAAGCTAAGCGGCATTCCTGTTTGAAAAATCAAATTGCTTTTTAGCTGGCCTGCATCTTGCTTTCGACTCGAAGTGTTGTGTTTAACAGAAATTTAAACCTGTCCAGTTTTTGCCAGGCTTTCTTCTTAGCACTACTGCAGCTCAGTTCTCTGCAGCACGGGTATTCTTTTTTCTTTTCTATTTTTTTTTTCCTTGAGATGCGACAGAATGTTGCTTTTCAGGGCCATGTTGCTCATAAAGGCTTAAATTTGGGTAGAAAGTTGTTTGATAGTAAACTGTCCTGGGCTTAATTTTATGCTGGTTTTAGTACTGTAATACTTTGTTGGGCTAAGCACCTGGTAGTGAGCGAGGGTCAGCCTTGCTCCCTGGGCGTGTTTTCCGTGGTCTTGGAGCGGTGGATTTACGTCTTTCGTGTTAGAAAAGGTAAGATCTTGTGGGAAAGAGTGGGAAATTCCAGCGTTTGCTTTTCATTGTTATTCCTTCCCCTTTTACACTGGGGAAGAAAATCACAGAAGGAGGCTTCTTTACAGGTGTTCAAAAATTAAACAAGAAGAATTAATAAATTTTTATAAAAGAGGCAGGAAGTGCAGTAATTCTGCTTGTATGTAGTAGTAGCAGCATGTGGAATATGGCAGATGGGAAATTGGGCTGGAGGGGGGATGCCAATAGATGTCAGGCTGGGAAATAGACGTTAGATGGGGAAAATGTAGGGCCTCATCTACAAATCTGCCCCAAGCACCGGTCAAAACCTTACCTGATATCTTCGTTTTGAGGTTGAGTTCAGTTTGTCCCTAATACAACCACGAGAAGGCTAGCGGTCCCATGGCTGGAGGTTGCATTTGCCTCAGCCCGCCTTCAAACTCTGCAGCCTTTTTTTTTCCCCGGTGGCTTTTTGTCTGAAGGCAGAGCACCCTCAGCTCTGGTTTTGGAGGGTTACACGCCTGGCTACAATTGTGGCAAAAGGCCCTTTTCCTTTCTGTTTGGTAACTTTCTTGCCCAAGTGAACCTGGGCGCCCTTTATGAATATTCTAAGTTTCTGTCTTTTATACATTGGTTTAACCATTAAAAAGTTAAAAATGAAATTATCCAACGTTGCGTAGCTTGATTTTGAGGCTTGGCGCTTCTTGCCTGCTCTTATTTTCCTTTTTCTTGCCATCCTTTATTAGCCCGACTAAAGGCTTAAGGAAAGGCCAGAAAGGAGGTGTCGGTTCTGTTTGGGTAGAAACAATTGGGGATATTGACTACCGAGGCACTCGGAAATAACGCGAGGGACTGTTCTGGAGGCTTGGTCCCACATGGCATTCAGAGGTTTTCTAGTTCATTCTGATGTCTTTGTGTGTGTCGGCTTTAATGCAGCTGTGCTGAACTGCTGAGCAAAATAAACGGCTAACCTGCAGGTCTCTTTCCTTCCAGCAGTTAATTCATTTCAGAGTGATGTTACATAGCCGCTTTTGAGTAAGTTTTAATTTAACGACAGATTCGTTGCGAGGTGTCTGAAGGAGGTTCCTCGGTGACCAAGTCCATCAGCAGGCACAAGTGTGCACTTGATTCAGGCGTGCTTATCTGCTCAGGCACTACAGAAGTTGTCTTGTACGAAGACAAGAGCAGACATTTAATAACGTCAGCATCGGGAAAAATTACTGAAAACAATGCTGCGGTACTACTCACATGATCTTAATTTGACAGCTTTGCTTCATTTGACTCCTATATAGGCAATTTCTGCGCTTAAACGAGGTGTGAACTTTGTACTTGTGCTCCCTTCCTTAGAGGAAGGCTTTATCAGCTCTCTGCACGTGTAATGAAAGTTCTGTAGAGTGTCCTTAAATCGTTCTCAGAGCTGTAGTAGTGGCAGGGAGTGCTCCAGAAACTCCTATTCCCTCTGTTAAATTCCACGGTCTTTGTAGTTGCGCTGCTGCTGCTGTAGACATTAATTGCAGTGTGGGTGCCTCTGTTTCTTCTCCGTAGTCTCAGAGTGAAGATGCTGTTGGAAAGAAAACTTCGCATCCTGGAAAGACTTGCACTGGTTGTCACTTAACTGGAAAAATAGAAATGCGTGACCTTGTTTTGCTTATACAAACGCTCTGCTCGGCATGTAAACATAGGACGGGAGGCGAGCGAGGGCTGTTGAGGAGTAGGGCAGTGAGGGTTCATAAAAACAGAAAAAAAATCACAAGTTGCTTCCGGGAAAAAAAAAAATGTTTATTGTGCAGCATTTGAGATTAAGCCCTTGCGTAGACTTTCACTCTCAAGGTACAAGTACCAGCCTGCAGTGAGTTGGCTACCAAGATTAATTGCTCGGTCAAGTTACTTTGTCTGGTGCAGCCCTTTGCTGCCTGGGTGACTTTCCTACCCTGAAGCACTGGAATGGGTTTCCCAGTTTGATCTGCCAAGGTGCTGTGCCTTCTCCAAGGCTCCCATTCAACCACATTTCTGCAATACAAAATGCATTTTTAATTCACCCCGCTCATTATAATCAAGATGTGGTTGTAGGTAGCAGCGCACAATTGCTAACTGACCCTTCTAATTTCTCCCACCCCCATTTTTACTCTCCGGTTTTATATTGTGGCGAGCTGCTTCTGGCAAAGACCGTCTGCATTGGTGAAGGCCCTGGCTTATTCTTCATTTGGCGTGTCAAGGATGCATCAAAAGGTAGTCCGAACTGAGCCTTCACCATTGGAGGGTGACCTGCAAGTCAAAGCCTTGGTTCTAGCAGAAGGTGCGTGCAGGTATGATTGAGTTGTAATGTTGGCAGGATTGTTTAAAGGCTTGGTGAATATCTTTAGGGGTTTCCGTTCGACGGTTGTAGCTAGAAAACGAGGTCAGGTCTGCGAAGAGATCAGTCAGATCCGAGCAGCGCGTACAATTTGTGTAACTGCCTTAACTGTTGCTCTGATGTAGAACCTGCAGCCTCTTGGCAGCGTGGATGCGCACGATCACGTTGCTCCTACTCACATATCTATGAGAGACAGGAAGTTTGGAAGTGTGGTAGGAGATGGAAAATCCAGGATGCTTCAGGTTGAGTGCTGAAGCAGACTGCTGTGAGCTTGCTGACCAGCCTAGCAAGCCGGTTATTTAAGTTCTGAGAATACACGCCGCTCGCTGGGGGAGTGCTTTCCATTTCGAAGGCACCAAGCTCTCGTTTTGGCCACTTCTACAGCTGATGTCGGAAGGGGCCTCTTCTCCAGTCTCTGAGGCCAACAGGAGGAACTGGTGACATCGTTCACTTCCTCCATGTTCTTTGGCAGGCGGCTTTGGTGAAGCTTTTGATCATGACAAAAGGAAAACTCAGACCTGGCTTGTGCCTTTTTCCTTGGGGTCGTCTCACGTCTGGTGGGATGACTTTCCAGGAAGAGGATGGTTCATCTCAACATTGCGTGTTCCAGCTTCTCAAAGGGCTCACGTTAATGCCCTGTTCTAGGTGGTGGCCACCTGACAAACGGCAGACGTGTCAAAGGGTAAGAGCTGCTCCTCACCAGGGCAAGCCCGAAGTCGTGACGCTACCTTCTAGGAAGTTCAGGTAGTTAAAAAAAGGCTGTTTGCATTGGGATTTTTTTGTCAGATTAGTGCTTCGCAAGTATTCTGCAAATGTCAGCTTGACATCTGAAGTCTGCCTTTATTACCAATCAGCAAATGTCATCAGCGTGCGTGATGCTGTTTCTGTTGCAGGAGGTTGTTTTCTTAAACTGGTCAGCCGGTAGTTTGGTGGGTTTCCATTTCTTTTTCCCTGTTAAAGACTTTCACGATTCTCTGATGGACTTGCTGATTTCTGCCAAATTTGTCTTATCTGGGAGAACCCTTTGGTTTCTTGACCAACTCGCGAGTCCCGTGTATAAGGGCATGCTGTTTTGAGAGCAAGGTTGTGTTCAACCACAGCCCAGTGTTTTCCAAAGCAGCTGAACATGTTTGGCATTCAGTTGGATTTAGGTTTCGGTGTTGTTTGGATGTTTTGAAATACGAACATGATTCTTTGGGCCTCTCTAATTAAATGGATGTGCATCCGTAAGATGGGTCTGGTTCAGAAATTGATTTTTTGAAATAAAAGCGAAGACTGTTTTGCCTTACTTGCATAACAGTGCGCGCTCTAAGTCGTCATCGTGATACAAATCTAAATCCCGAAGAGAAACATTTAAGACTGGAACTTGCTGGTACAAGGAAAGCACTTTGGAAGAAGGCACGCCAGTGACGTTGAAGCTGTAGCTGGGGACCTGCTGGCTGCAGGGCCCCTCTTGGGGTGGCCATGGCCAAGTTGGAGCTCACAGGCCGTTCCATCGCTCTTCGCAAGGTGTTAAGAGCTTACAGGTTGATGTTAAGAGCTTACAGGTTGATTAAAAGCGTCTTGAAGCGTTGTGGATGTTACACGTTCATTGAGTTGAACTGGAAGGAGCTGCTGGTTTTTTATGGCTGGGGGACTGGTGGGCTAGCTGCCTGGGTCTCGCAGTGGCTGGCAGGTTTTGGGGTCGGGCTGGTTGGTCGGTGGCCCTCGGTCAGGGAGGCAGCGACGGCGCGGTTGTAATCCCAAAGAAGTGACGGGGATGGGGATGGAGCCCAAAAGTGCAAATGAGGTGGTTTTGCTTTTGCATGCCAGCAAGCTTTGGAATTCGTTTCAGCTATGGGATTGTGCTTGAGAGAGAATATTTGTGGAGTTCTGTAATGAAACAGTGTTAGCATTTTCTTTGTTTTGTCCTTTAATTTTTTGTAGGTAACCCTCTTACCTAGTAACTGAAGGTACTTGCTTGTAGGTCAGTATTTGAAGGAGAAATGCTGTAGGCCCTGTAACTGCCACGTTTGGCTCTAGGGAAGTGCTGTTTTCTTTTGCTCCCATTCTCAACACTACACGAAGTCAGGGTTTTGAATTCTTTGCTACAAAATTGATAAATTTTGGCAGTTCTTTTTTTTTTTTTTTTAATTGTGTCTGATGTGTGGATTTAATTTCAGAGGTCGCAGCAGTGGCAAAGGACCGCCTCAGCCTACGGTGAGTATTTTTTCCCCCTCATTGTACCTCTTGTAGATACAACGAAACAGCTTCTCTACCAGGAACTGGAGTAACAATGTGAAAATCGCAGATAGTGGAACATTCTCTCAAATTTTGGATACCTTGATGAATGTTTTAGACTGAGATATGCTTTTTTAAAGATATAACATCTTGCATTCATCTAAATCTCCCGGGAGGGCGAGGAGGGAAGGAACACTTAAACATTTGAACTATGTTAATATAAATCTCTTCTGTATTTTCTTGCGATTATAGTTGCAAATATGTGGATACAATTAACTTAGGAGCAAATTCAAGAGCATTGCTTTATCTGAGAACTATCTAATATTGGTTTCTCCTTTAAACAGATGACTAAAGATAGCAAGGCAACATATTTAGTTAAATAAAAGCAGCAATTTTGTTTAGCTTTCCTATGAAATAGCAAACCCAGTGTTATTATAGCTAACCCATTATTACCTGAGTGTGTAGCTTTAGTCGTTTCCAAGACTCAATACTGTTGAAGTATACATGTGGCTTGACTTGTAAAGCAGAATTTTATCAAAGCTAAAGATCTGGATCTTGATTTAGAAAATGGATCTTTGAACTGCACTTTGAACAACACCGAGTGTTGAGCATAGGAGTGTCTTTAAACACATACTGGATGTGTTGCTGGTTGAAAAGCTCAAAATATGGTGGGATGCTCGCACATTTCAGCATCTCTTCCTCGAAGAGCATGAGGTTGATGGGGAGAGATGCAAGATGTTGACAAAACACAGTCATCCTCCCTGCATCACCTATGCGTGCGCAAGCGCCTCACCTGGCAGCCCGGGGATGCGTGGTCAGCTCCCTGGGCTCGGAGCTCGGATTCTGAAACTGCAGAGAATTCCTTTGGGCTGGTTTTATGATAGGCTTTGTAGCTCTTTGGCACTTTGTCATCTGATGACCTTAGCTTCTGTTAATGAATGTCATCAGGTCCGTTAGCTGGAGAGGGGCCCCAAAGCACCTCTTTACTTCTCCAGCAGTTGAAGTACCTTATCCTGTTGATAGCTCTCAAACCAGTGAGGGGCAATGGCCGGGCTCTTCAGTTATGCTTCTCACTGTGGGAGCTTCACCCAGCCAGTAAGGGGATTGACACTGAGTGACATTAGGGACTCTATAAAGTTTCTCTTGTTTGGGAGGATGGGTGTTCAGAAGTTTAATTGATCAGAGAAAGGCGTAAGACTCCTCTGCTAATCTGGTGTGACTTAAGTTCAACAACGTGTGTTGGCCAAGTAAGGTTTTGGAGCAGTGAGTTTCTAGGAGCTAGCGAGTACAGCTGAAAGCTGGCTTTGTTTTTGTAGCATTGGCTCTTTGAATTGTTATGAGTATTTCTCGTATATTCATGACAACATCATTTTTATCTTTCAGATTTCTTTCGATGGCATCTATGCAAACATGAGAATGGTTCACATACTTACGTCAGTTGTTGTAAGTCTTCATTGGGAAGTAGGGTAAACTGTGTCTATAGTGACATAGAATTGTTAATATTACGCTAATTGTAATATTATGGAGTGAATACAACAGTATGCACCATGTTCCACGGTTGGAATTTAAACAATTGCAGTAATAACTTTTGTGTATATTTGGCTTGGAAAGCTACAAATTGTATTTGAACAGGTATGGCAAATTTCTGACATTCACTGGTCATATTCTTAATTTTCTGTCTTCAGAGAGATGATGAATAAATAACGAATTTATATAAGGGAAATCCCCATGTGCCAAAATTGGGTAACACAGACTGTCCCACAGCAGCTAGAATCTAGGATAAGACTTCATCCTTACTTGTACCCATGCACAGATTTGGTTTTGCACAAAACCTTGTTTGCATGCGTAACCGATCAAGAGTCTTGTGTGTACCAAAAATGCTTCTGCGATTATCTTTAAATCCCTTCAGAACAAATTGTGGTGCAGACCTAGGTGTTTGCATCTACAGAACAAAGAAGTGTATTTGTAAACAGGCAAATGTTGAATAAGTAGATTTGAATAAACACTAAGCTGTATTTTTACACCTTATACTTATGTAAAGATACGTTTTTGAGAAAATTGTTCAAATGACATTTGTCAGGCTGGTAGAAAACCACATTTTCATCTTTCTTGCATTCTAGGGATCCAAATGTGAAGTACAGGTGAAAAATGGTGGTATATATGAAGGAGTTTTTAAAACTTACAGTCCTAAGGTAATTTTTACAGTTTTGACTCTCCCTCTTTTCTTTTTCAAGACTGAATAACCAACGCTTCATTAAATGGGAATATTTATTATCAATTATTTTGACTATTGATGTCTAAGTTTACACAAGCAGATTCATTTTTTCAAACTATTGTGTCTGCTTTTTCCACTTATGTGAAGTTACCTAGTAGCTTATTGTGCATTAAATTAGGATATTCTTTATATATCTCTCTTAGTGTGATTTAGTGCTCGATGCTGCTCATCGGAAAACCGCAGAATCCAGTTTGGGGCCAAAACGTGAAGACATACTAGAGAGTATCTTATTCAAGTCTTCAGATTTTGTTATGGTGCATTTTAAGGATATGGATACCAATTATGCCAGAAGAGGTATACTTTTTTTAAGGTTCCTAACATTATCTATATCAAAGTTTTCTTTATGTTTTTCATATCTTTCTATGTCATGGAGTGAAATTGCGCATTTGTACGTTTTCAGGTTGATCAACAGTTGTCACTGGGAGCTAAGTGTTTATCGTAACACGTGCTTTATTCCCATGTAGCAGTGACTTAGGGGTAGGGATCTGTGGACATTTAAAGAGAGATTTTCACTCCTTTCACCTTGCGTTTGTACATCTGTATGTTCTTGCCTGACTTATGGCTGAAGGTTAAGACGCTTGTTTCAAGGAATTTGCTTTTCCTAGAAGAAGATACATAATGTCAGAGCAACGGTACCATTTAAATGCAGATAAGTTCCAGGTTCCGGATGGGACTTTGAGTTTGAATTACACCAGAGCTGTTTTATAATGGATCTGCTATGAACATAGAATCACTTTAATGTAAATGCAAACTGGGCTCTCTATTACCCAATTTTTGAAGATTTTTAGCAAACAGATGGAATGAAAAATACACTACTCTTCTAGGAATAATTACTCAATGGAAGTTTTCTAGAAGAAAACAATTGCTTTGGGTTGAACAGTCACTCGGTTTGCATTATTAGGTGGAATGCCTTTGCATCTAAATCTCTTAAGTAGTTGGAGAGGAGAGTTGACATAAAACTGTAGAGACAGAGCAAGATAAACTAGAAGGCTGCAAAACTTGATAACTCGTAGTGGGTAAATTAATCTGCTTTCCATTTTGTCTCAAAAACGTATTATCTTGAAACCACACTTGGAAGTATAAGTCAATCTCTGATCACACCTGCAAATTAGAGCAAAGAAGGGCTTTCTGCTTCTTGGGAAATAAAGTAAGCAAGGATTCAGAAGAATGGAAGTATACGAACATGCGTGCAGGAATGGTGGGCCTTTTGTTCTTATAAAGAAACCCAAACCTTCATGGTACAGAGTCAGATAAGCTTGTGTGATCTGCAGTGAGAACTGGGTCTGAACTTCTAGGTGAGGAGGTGGTGTTCCCTGCTGCATTCCTGTTGGGAAAGGTTACTGTCTGGCACCCAGATCCATTTGACAGTGTTGCACTTTGCGTAGAACAAAGACTGTTAGCTTCCATAGCTCTGGGAACAAATATTTTAACATTTCTTAGCCATTGATGTCCTGGCTGTTTCCCAGACAAGTTAGTGTACGGTTTGGACATATTTGGTGGAAAGGTAGCTTGCTCTCACTTCTTAAAAAGTGTAGTCAAGCAAAGGGGCACTCCACAAGCACTCGGTTGCCATAGGAAAAGCTTCCTGGGGTAGAGTTTGTTGGGGGTGTGGGTATTTGTGTAGTTTCGTCCCCCCTTACTCTTAGACAAATGCTAGACTGTTGAGGAGGCCTTGAAGTAAACTTACTTGCTGCAAAAGATACTAGTTTTGTAAATTTTAGTGTATCCTGTTTCTCTGGTTGAGTATAATATCTTGAGTTCTATGAATTTTTATTCTGGCATTTGCTTCTCTGCTGAGCTGGAGGAGCGCAGACGAGTGGTGCTCCTGACTCTGGGTATTGATCCTCGGAGTTACCCTCAGACCTGAATAGCAGAGATGTTCACCTGTCTCTGCCTTTTTGTCAAAGACTGGAAGAGTAGTGGTAAAGAGCAGTGGGTACGGAGAAAGCGAATGGGATGGATTCTCCTTTCAGAAGGAGTGGAAAATACAGTTATCTCTGAAAGAGCCATCTGCAGTGGTCTGCCAAGCACCTTTCATTGCTATCTTACGTGTGCAGCTTTGGAGCAGTGAGCCGATAATTCATCCTGCAGCCACATCAGTAGCGTGAGGACAGGGAAGGTAATGGCCGCATAAGCTTGAGGTGGGTGAAACTGCCCCGTTTGGAAGCAGCAGTCTTAGATTTGCTCATGCCAAGCGTGACATTGCACCTTCAGATGGATCAGTGGAGAAAGTGTGCTGTAGTAATTGGAAGGGTTGGGAGAAAAAAATAGCAGGTCTGTGTGGATAGGAACTTTCTGACAGCTTATGCTTAAAAAAATACACTACAAAAACTGTCCCTACCGCCTAGGCCCTTAATTTGCAACTGTCTGTCTGTCTAGACCTTTGTGCTCTAGTAGCTTTCTGCTAGGCTTCAAAAGGGGTCATCTGAGGGACCCTCGCTGTGCTGTTAGGGCTTTCTGCAGTACCGGCAGGCTGATGAAGGAAGCATGCATAGGGACACTCAGGTGAAAGTGCATCACGTCCATCTTCCCCCCTCAGACGATTCTGTCTGCATGGAAGGAGAGACAGGCAGTTTTCTGCATGTGCCAGTGGGAATCATCAGCTAAAAATCTACCCTAATGAGCCGGCTGACATCCTTGGCAGGGTGTGAACATGTAACGTCTCTGCTTTGCCTTCTGAAGCAAAGGTGAAGCGCTCGGATTTAGTAGTTGCTAGATGACTGGGGCTGCGTGATTGGAACAGGAGGGTATGTATGATGGGAACAGGAGGGTAGGTTTCCCCAGCGTTCTGCAGAACCAGCTTCTGGCAGTGTTTTTTGTAGTCCTAAGCGCTGATCAGGCCACTGTGCTACTTTCCATATGATTCAAATTTGACTAAGGCTTGAGTTGTCTTCTTGGCTTCTCTTTAAAGACAAGACAATTCAAGATCATAACTACTGTTAAAGTAATAGGCTTCTACTATGTTTTTATTGGTTTTTGGCACGGTTGCAGCACTCTGAGAAAAATATTACAAATCCAATGAAAAAAGGCAAGAGAGAATCGTCTATTTGAGTTTTTCCTTGAATTAGCACTGAAAGTGGCATCCTTCCAGAGAAAGCGTTGCAAGGGGAATAGCAGTAGGCATATTAGGAACAAAGGAAGGAAATGTTGGTCTGCAGAGCTGGTGGTGACTGGTTTCTATGTTTTAAATCAGTAGCGAGTAGTTTAAACAATAAACTCTTAGCTGTTTTGTAACATTTAGGCTGAAACCTCAGTTTACTTTGAGCCATACTACACTTGATCAAAGTTTGCTGTGCGCCATGAACACCTTTGGCACGTAATGCAGCCTGGCTTAATAGCTTTTGAACTGCAGAGTTGCTCTTAAATGCATGTTTGTGCTCTTTACCATTAGTAGCACAAAACATGTTTGAGAAAACAAGCTTTTTAAATGCTGAAATTAATCAAACCTGGACTCTTAATTGCTCTATTCTGGCAGTCCTTTCTTGAAGTCATTTAATAGCACACACTTGATGAATGTGCCCAAGCTGAGTTTTTCGTAGAATGTGTATATTTAATTCGCTTTTGCTTAATGTAATTTCTGTTGCGTAAAATTGTCTTTGGGATTTTTTTTTTTCCAGTTAGCAGGCTTTGAAACCAGAAGTGAGGTCTCAATATATCAAACTCCTTTGCTCAGGAGACTCCATGTTAAGCAGGTACAGAGGCAGTGGGGGGCTAGCTGAGCGTTAAAGCTCAAGCTTTTTGTACGACCAGTTTTCATTTGACCTTTGATTTGAGTTTTACCATGTATAAAAGGAATTGAATAAAAATTTGGCCATATCAGGGTGTCACGTGGATTGCTCCTTCAACAGTTCAGAGATAGGAGGCACCAGACAAGGAAGAGGGAGGGCGAACCTGTGCAGTCAGTATCTTGTCGGCTAGTGCTCTGCCAGTTGGTGCCTGTAGCAGCAGTTTGTTTCAGCCTCTACTTTCTTAATAATTTTAAGAGCAATGTTTTCGTTGTGGAAACACCGATTGGAAGAATTTTTGTGCGTTCTCGATTTTGTTGCTCATCAGCTTTGTTAATGTCTTGTTTGACTTGCCATGTTTTTAATCTTGGTGTCCCATGTGTCTGGCTGGCTGTTTGTTCCAGGAAAATAGCGACCTGTGCCTTGAGGTACCTTTCTGCTACATTTAAACTTTGTCTGGATGCTCATGAGACTGTGTTGTGTGACTAGAAGTCTGCCTTTGTAGCTTGAATTTTTCCTAACTCTAGACTTTTTTGGGTTGTAGAGCTTAAGCTGATGTTGCAGTCTCACTTGTGACTTAAAACGAAAAAGAAAGGAAGAGCAGAGAAGCTTCCCGTGCCCAGTGACATGCTGGATTCTGCTGGGAAACTTAGCATTGGCTGTTCAGATCTTACTCAGACCTATAGCATTCACTAGATAGTGGAGTTTCTGTTCTGACTTGTCCCCCCAGTTCATCTGTATCATCGTAATTTTTGACAGCACTCTGCTGATTTTTTTTTTTTAATGTGGCTTTTTAAATAGGAAAATTGGTGGGTTGAATGTATGAGGCTTATTAAGTTAGTATTTTATTTGGAGTATCCCAAATGTTGTCATTGCATATGGAGGTTTTTTGTCTGAAGTTATGTAAAAGAAATGAAGGAAACACCCTTCTAAAATACAGCAGATGACCTCCATCAGGTGCTGTCATCAGTCCTCATACCTCATGTTTATCCAGTCTCATCGGAGATTTCCCTATGCCCCAAATGAAGTAAACTTCGCCGTTTAAGTTACTTAAGCAACCTCCAACTTGCATTTGGTGTAAAATACCTGATCTGAGAGGATGAAACATCAAATTAATGGGATTGGGCACAGGAACAGCACTGGCCTGTCTAGATCAGGGCTGTGTTAGCTACAGGGGATTGTTAAGATAAACAGAGTTTCACATACAAGCTCCTTACTTTCGCTTTCCTTTTGAACATGCTCTCCTTACTCCTTAACTGTGGACTTAGGTAGCACTTTGTTATGTAGTTTCAGTTTACATTTAAACATAGACACTGTTTTTATAGCATATTTTAAAAGCTGTTTGTATGAAGGGAAACTGAGAGACGTTTTCTTTCCAACTGGTGTACCTTAGAGATCTGTAGGCTGTTTGGAGGGTTTGTAGTGTAGCACAAGGGGTTGTGAACAGTGGGAATGTTGCTGAAGTTTTATTATGGAAATGATCTTTGCAAGGTGGGAGATGTATAACCAGTGTGAATATGTCTGCTAGAGGGCCTGAAAGAGTTTAGCATTGCCTGAATTCAGCCATATAATGTGAAAAAAATCCACCTGTATTTATATCTGATGTCTTCCAATTTTTTCTCTCTCCATATCTGTTTGTAGTTCCTTCAGAAACAGGTAACTTTTTTGGCAGTCACTCTGTCTCTGCATCTTGCCTTTCATAATGCTTCTGTTACCATAATATATAATGGAAACTTAATATCTTTGCTCGCACATCTATGGCACTATAAAACATGCATGCGTAACTTCACGGAATCATTTAGAATATCTTGCAGTTAGTCGATGACTTCTGTTCTCACCCTTGATTTTTACCTCTTCTGAACAGTTGAAAATGCAACGATTGAAATATTGCATCAGCACTAATAGTTAGCACAATGGTATAATGGCTCTGTTTCAGAACAGTTTACATATAATCCTCGAATGTGCCTGCTGAAGGCATCAGGCTTAGTGAGAAGCTAAAATAATCTCACTTGAAAGTGTTAACCTTCAACCGTGTAGCTAGTATCGCAGCTTCGTTGGCGGAGTATGCAATGATGGCTCACAAGGTGATTGATGCAGGTTTTTGCAATTTCACACGAGCCCTAACAGTGGTTTGCCTCATTAGGTGGCCTTCTTTCATTTGGCTTTCTTTTTCGTATTTTACTGATTCCTTTGTATTTGACATGAATGTTTAGCTAATAAACTTCTTTCTTTTCATCCATCTTCTGTAACGTTTTGTTTCGCATATGCTTATTAACAATGCTTAATTGCTTATCCATAGTTTCTTTGGTCTCCGTGTATGAGTTGAGCGAGCATTTCATGAGATAGCTCTGTATGTTGCTAGACAGACTAAGCACAGTTCTGATAGATCATGCCAATATAAGTGCATATTTTAACTGTGAAGTTGGGGAAAACAGGAATAATGTGTTGTATTGACGGTCTATTAAAAAGAAATCATCAGTGATTATTTAAAATCTGTAACATTGTTGACCAACAAATCATATGTTGTGAATTCTTTTCATGATGGCTTTAAAATTCATTTCTCGTAATGAGATTTTAGATCTTGCCAAAAATTAATTGAAGCCATACTCTTTCGTATCTAGCACTGTCCGGTGGTTCGACCTCATCTTTTTTAAAGATCAGAAATGTTTGCTCCGTGTTTTTTCTGTAGATGTTGAGATGATGATGAGAAAGATAATGAGAAGTTCAGGACTAAGGGCACTCTAAAAAGCTCGCTTATTTTATTTTTAAAAATTTTAATTTTAAAAAATCCCTTCTGTTTAAGAAATTTTGGAATTTGCAGGCAACTCTGAGATTTAGTGGCTTATAAAATATACAAATTTGGCTTCTTTGATGAATGGCTTTGTACTTTTTTTTTTTTTAACAGTACTTCAGTATTTTAGTATTATTCCTTCAGCCATTTTCCTAGTCTGGTTTGGATGAAACATGAACAAATAAAAATACAAGCTCAGGATCTTTATTCTTACTTCTCTGTTCATGTCACATTGAATGGGTGTTCCAAGGTAATGGATAATTGAGATATACTGCAAAGGGAGTAAAAGTGTATGCATGCTGGTATGTTGAGGTATTGTGGACATAGAAGAAACTCAGGTATTCAAAGGGAAGCTTGTACTCTGCTTATTTAGAGAATGGGATTGGATGCGTTTATGCTTTTTTGTTATTTGCATAATATGTTAGTGTGTGGTTGTGGAGGCTTTTTTTGAAAAGCATATCGTACAGGTCTTGCGTTTTCTGTAGGAATGGGGATCCTTGGGTAGTCCTGTTTTTAGCAAAAACACACATGTAGTTTGTGTAAAAGATTTTGAAATAATTGAAAGTAATTCCTGCTGTTCTTTGATGCCTTGTCTCATACTTGAAGTTGCAAAAAAATGCACCCTGTAAACAGATGTATTTGAAGTCTGTCTGCACTTCCTAGTTACTCTAAGTATGAAGTAGATAGCTCTCTAACGTAGTCCACTGAACACAGCAACTACAAGTGAAGGTGACCGATGTTAATGTGCTTGTGAACCAGTTGTATTTGGTCGTTCCTCAAAAATAGTAGTGCATACAGTGTCTTCCTGTGCTTAACCAACTTGATTTCACCCCCATCCCTCCCCGCTCCCTTGTAGATGCTTTTACTGATTCAGCCATCAGTGCTAAAGTAAATGGTGAGCACAAAGAAAAGGATCTTGAACCATGGGACGGAGGAGAAAGCAGCGCTACTGAGGAGCTTGAGGCATTAGAGACGGATGTTGTAAGTACTGCTTTTTTATCGGTTATGACAGCCTCCAGAAAGCAAGCTACTTCTCTGGACATGCATTGCAACATTCCTTAATTTTAATCTACTAATGAACTTCTGGCTAAAAATGCTGGCCTACACAGGGGTACGTTCAGTCTTTGCTAGCAGCTGCCACAGTACTTTCTTACAATTTGAATAAGAATAGCTGGATTTCAAATGCCACTTTGGGCAAATATTGACAAATGGCAGCTGCTGTGGTAAGGGACGTGTTTGACTCAAGGACTGGCTGAAAAAGGAGCTTTTATTAAGGACTCCAAATTCAGCAATGCACTGAAGTGACTTATGTTTAATCAGAGCATTCCTGTCTGACTATCATTGCATTTGTAAGTTATGGTGAAATTGTGCTTAGCTAACTGTCTCAGGGCTAACACGAAGGAAATTGATGGAAGTCTGACCCATGACTTAATAAGCACAGATACAATCTCAGTAGATTATGAATTGTTAAATGAGGAGTATATTCTCAAATGAAGCTTCTTTATATATCATAGCAGTCAGCTTTTACTCAACCATGCATTTTTTTTAGTAAGGTATTCAGACTGCAGTATGTTAAAGAAGAGAATCTAGTCATGTTACTGTGAGGTTATTAACTTCGTCTGGGTAGAACAGTTACCCTGTCAATTCCAGTGTACGTACCGTACAGCTGAGATTTATTAGAATACTGAATACTGTCAGTGCTTTTATGAAACATTCAAAACATTTAGCATTTGTGAAGGTTAAATTCTTGAGTGCTGTAATAGCGTACTTCATAAAGTGGGGGAAGTTGCCCTGATCAACAGGGGTCTTCTGCCTGTGGTGCGTATCTCAGATAATTGCACTAATAGTGCTTTTGAATAGTTTTAGCACTTGCCACAGTGAGGGACACTTCTACTGTTTAGAACTGTCAGTTTGCACTTTCTGGAAAAGCATTCATGTGTGTATTACTTGTTAGCCACTGATCTTCTCTAATCATCTAGTACAGAGTACCAGGAGCCAACCAACCACAAAAAAAAAAAACACAGCAAAAAAGCAACCTGACTTTTTAGCCTAAAATATATGCATCTGATGAACAAAGATCCCTGAAATAAATTGTGGCTTTAGTAACTTTGTTACGTGGACAGTGAATTCATGAGCACAGGAAAATGGGCAAAAGGTTTGACTTCTGCCATCAGCCCTTAGTTTTAAGGGAATGTGTTTCCAGTGTCATTTTGAAAACCAAACATCATTCTCTTTTAGTCTAATGGATGGGATCCCAATGACATGTTTCGTTACAATGAAGAAAATTATGGTGTAATATCAACTTACGACAGCAGTTTATCTTCTTATACGTAAGTTTCAAAATATTTTGTTATCGGACTTATATTTAATGTTCTCCCTGGTTTGACAAAACTTGTATTCTCAAGATAATTTTATATGCTTTCTAAGGTTGTGGAATCAAATAACTGAAAAAGTAATGAATGAATAGTGCTTAAGAAACCTTGCCAGATTTCTGTGAATAGTTAGATGTATTAATCGGTATATATTCCCTTAAATGGGCACAGCTCATTCCCATTGCAACATTTTCTGAATTTAGGCATGCAATTATGCTTATTTCTTACAAAAAACTTTTACAGATAGGGTTGAAAATACCAAATTGTGAAACTATAATCTGTGTTTGCATAGCTGCTATACCCATAGTTTGTGTTTAACCTAACAGAACAATTTGACTAAATCCTAATTTGATTGTGACAATCAATTATGTAGATACTGGAATCTTGAAGTGTTGCTGATATTTTAAGGGGGCTTGCGAGCTGTGGTAACTTGTTTAGGAAACATATAAAGTGCAGTTTTAGTTACAATATAATAACCTGAATATAGAAGAAGTGTAAAGTCTGCTGCGGTTACTTTGGGAATGGATCCACGCTGCCCATAGTCTGCAGCTATCGTGTTAACTGCAACTGCAAAACAAACCAGTTGCAGATGTTGAACGACCATCATGAAATGTTTTTAATGTTTCCCCATTCTTTTTACCCCCAAAATAATAAACTGGTTTTGAATGTCCAGGAATTGCAGTGATTTTTATGCGCTGTAGAATTGGAGCGCTTGTCTACAAGTCTCCTGTTCAACAATTTGATTTTTACTATTTTGTTAAAATAGTAAAATAAAATATGATGATAAAGTCTTAACTGGCTTATATCTGAATCCTAGGGAAGCTATTGTTTGAGTGGTGAAGTATGCTAAAGTGCTCTTTATACTTTTGAACTTTAGTCTTCCATCCATTTTATGGTTATTGATGGAAACAGATCAAAACCATGAAGGTGGCTTTAAATCGCTGGAGATAAATTCCGTGCTGATCAGCTGCTGTATGTGCTTCTCTCATTGCCAGGGTTCTGAACAATGTCATCTTGCCTATTCCCTTTGTTTCATCTTTAATCGCATTTTCCCTTTTAGAAAATGTAAAATTGTTCTTACATTTAAGTTACCGGTAATGCCACCACATACACCCCTTAATTTTTTCAGTTACTTTAAATCAATGAGCATGTGTTGGGTTTCCCCTTTCTTGTCCAGGTTTGTATGCACTCTGTTCATGCATCTCTTATTTGTGAGCCAAAGCTTTATGCTGAAGGGCAAGGATTTTATTTCATACTCTTACAGTTACCATTGATAATGCCAGTAGGTGTTCCACCTGGCCAAAAGTGTGTGTGTGGGGGGGAAAACTTGTGGTGCAGTAGCTGAGTGCTGGCTTGGAACTGGCAAACCCACTTGTTTTCCCAGTTCCGCCTCCAACACTTGAGTAATCTTACAGACCAAGTATGAAAATATATGCATTTCCAATTACTTCCTTTGTTCTTTTTTTGTATTATTCAAAATATGCGCAGTAGTGATTATCTAATACCAAGTATTACGTTGTCAAAGCCTCAACCGTGTTCCCTGTGTAGCTTATTCTAAAGTAAGGTCGGATGAAACAACTTTTAGAACTCAAAATTTGAGTCAAAGCGCATAGTAGTTTTTGAAAACCTGATGCTTGAACAAAAATTAAAACAGGTAAAAAAAAAAAAAAAAAAAGAAAACCACAGATGGACAGAAGGAACTACCAGCTATGATGTCCTTCTGTACTTAGTTATTTTAGTATTTCATTGCTCATGTATTGAGTTCTTACTTGATGGTTTTCCCAAGAGAGCTACATATGCTTCTTGCAATATGGTATTACCTAATATCATAACGCATGGGATGAATGGTTTTGAGGTTCTAGGACATGGCAAATGAGTCATGGGTTTCTGGTCCCATGCTCTGATGTATTGCATCTCTTCTGCAGTTATTCATAACAGGAAGAGCCGAGATTCTGCGGCTGTAATTATCAAAGGATTAAGTTTGTAACTCTTAATTTCAGTAGGACTGGGGACTCTTACGTCTATTGTGAATGTGTAAATGGCTAAAGAAATTCAAATTTGGTCTCTTGCATTTGCTTCCTATCTAAACAATAGACTAGGGCTTTTTATTGCTAATGTACTCAACCGTGTTAAAAGTTGGAGCCTTTGCATAGCTTTAGGGACTGGGGAATCCACAAGTCGTACAGAAAATCTCTCCACCCTGACCATAGCTCTCTAGACAGGTAAATGACACAGACTTTGCACATAATGTCAGACCAGTCCAGGAATTTTGTCACACTTATACTAAAAAACACAGCAAGTCTCCTGGCTTAAAAGCAGTTTGTGTTTTATTTATTTATTTATTTAAACTTCACTTGGTTAGAATTAACACCGTAATTTTGTAGATTCTTTGTGCTTTTGAATGCATTTCTAAGGTTCTTTTCCTTTCCATTGTCTTTTAGGGTGCCATTAGAAAGAGATAATTCAGAAGAGTTTTTAAAACGAGAAGCCAGAGCAACTCAATTAGCAGAGGAAATTGAATCAAGTGCCCAATACAAAGCTCGGGTTGCCTTGGAAAATGATGAAAGAACAGAAGAAGAAAAATATACTGCTGTTCAGAGAAATGCTAATGAACGAGAAGGGCATAGTGTGAACACTAGGTACTGGCATACACTGTGAATAGTATTTTTATTTAAATGATGTACATATTTTGGTGAAGTAGCAATTTACTCATTGAAAATGTGCTTTTTCAGCAGGCCTGATTAGGTTAGGAATCTTGTGTAAACAATTGCGTGCTGTTTTTGGCACTCATGCTGACTTGTACACCTCTGCCTGGCCCTGTATTATCTGTAATGAAACAGACTTCTCCATTCTGATATTTCGCTGTGGTGAATTCATACCAAATTACAGGAAAAGGCAGTGGTTTCAGCATGTCACGGAGAATTTCGGGCATTCGTACTAAATCATTCAGTCTGTGGGCTCATAAGAAGTGGAACGTGTGGTAAGTGTCAAAGGGTAAATTCATGAGGTGATCATTAGGTCAACATCTGATTATAAATTAAATTTTTCTCGAGCTTGATTTGAGAAAGATAGAAAGTATCAACAGAGCCCTTGAACAGGTACTTTTCATTATCTTCTAGTTCTTCCTCAACGCTGATATAAATCTGCTCTGTTTCAGGGAAAATAAGTACGTCCCACCTGGACAGAGAAACAGAGATGTCTTGTCTTGGGGAAGCGGAAGACAAAACTCACCAAGGATGGGTCAGTCTGGATCAGGCCCACCAATTTCACGGTCTGGATCCCATACTTCAGATTTCAGTCCTAACTCTGGAGCAGATCAAAGAGTGGTTAACGGAGGCAAGTATCTGAAGTCTAAATGAATGTGCCTTATAAAATGCAGTCATTTATTTATTTATGTTGAAACTGCATATGATGTGGTTTTAGGATGTTTATTTCATAAGCTGGGCTAGCATGCATCATTTAACACAGAGGTGGTGAGTTTCATTTGGGTTTAACTTAGTGACAATGAAACATTCATTTGACTGCACTGTGCGTAGCTTTGCGGAGCAGAAATGTCACTTGGTTTCTACCTTTGTCTCAGGTGATGGTGCAGTCTGCAGTTTTAAAGATGAAAAATTGCTTTATGTATTTTTGTTTTTTTTACTACTGCTGAGCTCTGTCGAGGAATAGCAATACTGACATCTAGTGAAAGGGAGGTGGCAGCTGTACCGGAGGAAGTGTCAGTCTTCCTTCCTGGAGCATGGATCAATTCAGTGTCCTATCAAAAAGAATAAAGCAACTTGCTGACTTCACCACAACGTGGGTGGAGAAATCATTGATGGGAAAGTAAGAGAAGTTATTACAGGAAAAGTAATTGAGTCTTCTCTTCAAATAGCTATTTGAGTGTTTTCTGCTGTACACATGGGTAATGTAAACAGACATCACTAGGCACTGTATAGCAGAAGGTGGTGGTTCATAACCAAATACCGTTTTTTGAGAGAAGGACTTTAGCAGTAGCCCATCCTTGAGGCATTATTTTTATAGGTTAAAAATACTATTATATGAGATTGCTGTGATTTAAAAAAAATAAAAATAAAAATACTCAAGTGCCTCTATCTGGAGGGGAGGTCTGAGAAATATTTAAAGGTAAGTGAAGCTTTCTTCTTACATACAGCCAGCTGTATAAAGGACGTGCAACTGAGTCTTGCCCAAACAACGCTAAACTTTGAAATTCGTTGGTAGTATTTGTGGTTTGTGCCATCCTATTACTTCGCCGAATCAACATCATATACTCAGCATACTCAAAATGGCTTGTGAATTAAATTTCTCTATTTTGAAAACAATGAACCCTATACCCTAGATTAGAATACTACGTTAATACTGCAGATAACCAATAAAGGCATAAATGTCAAGATTCAGACACTGAACACCGCTGTTTTTTGTAAAGATACAGTTCCTAGAATTGATACTGCTCATCATTTGGTTTGGAAGTAGTAGTTTGTGCGTTCAATACTATATGTGAACCACTGTATGAGAACCTCTGGTAGCTGTTTAAGGACCTTGTCAAGACTGATGCATACTGTAGAACATATATATGACAGGCTAACAGATCAAACTTTACTGTCTATTCCTTAGTAGTATTTGTAGATCCTAATTAACCCTTTGGGGAGTTTATGACATTCAGATATTAAATTTGACTTGAAGCGGAGGAAATAACTTGAAAGAGACTTTTTATTGGTTGCAGAAATAAACTAATCTATCCCCAAAGGGTTAAACATGAAAAATCATTTTGTCATATTTTACTTTTTTTTTTCTGTTGACCTTTTTCCCCATAATTTTTCTTTAGTTTTTATACTTTCCTTCATATCATTTGTTCTGTCAGGTGTTCCCTGGCCATCGCCTTGCCCATCTCCTTCCTCTCGCCCACCTTCTCGCTACCAGTCAGGTCCCAACTCTCTTCCACCTCGGGCAGCCACCCCTACACGGCCGCCCTCCAGGCCCCCCTCGCGGCCCTCCAGGCCCCCGTCTCACCCCTCTGCTCATGGTTCTCCAGCTCCTGTCTCTACTATGCCTAAACGCATGTCTTCAGAAGGTACAATACCACAATTTGTTCATGTTTTTGTTTGTCTTTGTTTAACTCCTTTGTGAGTTTAATTACAAAATTGTTTTTCCTCTTCATTACTTAACCTATAATTTGTGTTTAACTTTAGTTTATCAGACTATTTCTATTAACCTTTTTATTTGAAGAACTTTACAAAAACAAAATAAAGCTGTGAAATTTCCCAAATTGGTATGAAATAAACTCAGCTTTGTAAACGCTGCTCAGTGTCTTAACTTAACCAACAGCAACATGCAGGACCTATTAATTTTGGAGGGCATTTTTAGGAATACAAATTTATATACAATCTCAAAAAATGTTAATACAGATGTTTCACAAAAAGCAGTCTCAAATCTAACTAAAATTCTCCAATTAACTTCTGTTTATTTAAACAAAAAGGCAAAAAAAAGCTACATTTAAAGAAGTGCACTGTGGAATGGGATAGGATAAGCTGCTTCGAAGGTGAATCTGTAGAAAACTTTACGTCTACGTTTGCATTGAGGCAGAGCAATAACTTAGCTCCCTGGTAGTCAGTAGTATGCAGAGAAAGTTTGACTCATGAGTCTTGGACAGTTGTATGCAGAAATACCTCAACTAAATTAATACGTACTCTGAATGTACAGTAAGGAACATATTTTTATTTTAAGTGCACTCAAAAACTAGCCTGCGCAGCACAGTCTAGCAATCCTGGAAAAATGTAAACTGATTATCCTAAGCTCACTGGAAATGTGCACGCTCTCTGCTGTAGCAGGCTCCACTGGAGCCAGGAGAGAGCCCGGTCATCCCGCTGATCGAGTCAGTAACGCTGCTCTGCAGCTTGCCTGATAAATGCTCGAGATGGCCCATGCCCATGGCTAATAGTAGACCTGCCTGTATGGTGTTCTACTGTCAATTAAATTTATCAATGTGAGATTTTTTTTTAATGTAAGATCCTAAGAATCCGCATGCAAATGCAGTTATTTTTTAGCACTTGGGATTGATTGTCAGGCATGCAGTGAACTGCTGGCTGCAACATTTAACTTCTAGTACAAGAAGAGGATTGCTGGAAAGTGTGTATTCTTTAAAACACTTGCCTGTATGCAATTTGGATTGAAGTGTGCTTTAGATTTATGGTTAAAATAGAGGCTGACGTTTAAAGATTTATATAACCGGAAGAGGTACTTGATATTTTTGAACCTTACATGAAACCAGAAAGCCACTACCTGAACTTCTGTCTGTTACTGACCTACATTAAAAATGAACTGCAATCAGCTAGGTTGTTCTATGCTCATACACAGTTTTTCCTTCTGAGATATCAGCATTTGAGTCTGATTTTGTTGTAAAGAAAATGTTTGTTAGGAGGTAGAAACTGTATTGCTGCCTGGACTTGAGCATAACTATTCTGTGGCAGCTGTATAAACTGTTCAGAATTACTGTTCACTTACAGCTCCAGCTTCTGATGTTAAACATGCATGACTGGAACCTTGGGATAACAATAACTTGTTTAGTTGTGATTTTGCTGACTTGTTAATGAATTGTGACCTGCTGCAGGCAATTTAGCCTCTGCAGAATGCTGTGCTGAAATTCCCCGAGAGAATTGGTCAGCCAGTGGTGACTACCCTGTAAATAAATGTTTGGTATCACTGACCACCTAACAAAAGTGATGCAATTCTTTTTTTCTTGGAAACGTTTGATAGCCCAGAAGTGTGCTTATCTAGAGGGAGCTGGGCCACTAACTTTTGTGACTTGTCTTGCAGTAGGCAATATTGGATACTTGGATTCAACTTTTTTAAATCCACGCTGTTTCAATTCTGATAAAGCTTCTAAATATCAACGAACATGAGCTCACATAGCAAGGTGAAGAGTTTGTTGGTAGTCTGGCTGGACCACTGGCGTGGCCTTTTTATTCTCACAGATCCCTGGTTCTAGTCAATGTCAGTGTAATTTGCTTGACTGTATTACTGCATTATTGAGAGTTACTACATGAAAGCCAATTTTAAAAACAGATAGTATGTTTGGGTATGCTTTGTGACGGATGTTAAGTACTTATTGTGTGGGGTTGTTTTCTTTTTCTCAGGGCCTCCACGGATGTCTCCTAAGGCACAACGGCACCCTCGAGGTCACAGAGTCTCTACTGGTAGGGGTACAATTTCAAGTGGCTTAGAATTTGTATCTCATAATGCACCAGGGGAAGCATCTACTACTGCAGTGGCACGAGGCAGCCCTTCAGGTGGGACGTGGTCATCAGTTGTCAGTGGGGGTAGGTAAAGCTTGGCTTATTGCAGATGGCTTGCCAGGGATACTTTAGAGTGTTAATGCTAAGCAGAATACTGTGTTCCTAGACAATTCAGGCTCCGAATACACTGGTCTGCTAACTTAGCTTGCTTAGATGAAGTGGGAGAAGGATGTTGCCAGGTAGCTTAGTAAAATGGCTGGTGAGTCAGTCCTTAAGGTGCAGTATTGTCTGAATTGCAGAGAGGATAAGTCAGTTGGTGTATGAAAGGAAGGGGGAATTAGTTGTTGAAAGAAATAATCTTCAGGAAAGTCACTGAAGGAGACAAAGTTATTTTCCACTGCATCACTGAAGTTGATTAGTGGCAATATAACTGGATTTTTATGGTTTACAGATGAATGAGGTGCTTGTATAGAGGAAGGTTGGCATTACAAGAAAAAGATGAAATGATAAGTGAAGTTGGATGTACTTTCTTTTAAAATGATGAAGGCTTTAAGTGGTTGTTTTGTGTTTGTCATAAGTACTGTAGTAGTAGATGTAGTCAGTGTCTTCTTTTCTGAATCAGTTATTTTTGTAATGTTTGACTTTATATTTAAAGCTCAGTCTTATGATACCAGCCCTGGTTTTGAGCTTTTGTGATTGGGACCATGTTCTAGTCAGTTGTCAGCTGCTGGCTGCTTTCTTGAGTCAAAGCACAAATGAGCAACAGTTTGGAGTCTGGTACTTTTTAGCGGTGTTAGAATTCTAGAGAAGAGTGGTGGGAATGCATTTTCAGAAAGCAGGTATGAATTATGTTCCAGTGCGTAGACAACCCCATAGATCTTGTTGCCTTGCAGAAAAGATTTAAACTCTTCTGTTCTGGCATTCTCTCTGACTCATCTTCCCTCCCTACCCTGCAGTTTATTTATCGCTGGCATGCAAGCAGGGCTGTTAAACAACTTACCTCTCTTTCTTCTTGCTCACTTGAAGTTTATGTGTGATGTAAAGCAACTAGCTAGCCACAGTGGCATGAGCAGGAAGCAGGAGGTAGAACTTTACTTGTAAAGAACATACAACTTCCCTTGCTGCTTTAACACAGGACCAAAAGTGGACATCAAATAATCTGCTTTCAATTGGATACGCTGTTTTTTTTTTCCCGCTGACAAACCTCCAAAGGAGGACGTTGTAAAATGGATGTGTTTTTTCAGCCTTTTAAAAAAATGTTTTACATCTGTTTATATGGAGATGATGACCACCTTTTCTGTTCTGCCTGAAACTGTGTTAATGTGAACTGTTGTATGCTGGGGGGCCAGGGACCATACTGCAGTTTCATGGTGGGACTTTAAGACAGTTGTATGTTAGGGGACAATCTGCAGGAAAATAGCACCACTTATCTGAAATGCTGTATTGTAAAGAGCTAGGAGATGTACCTGAAAGGTAAACAGGTTTTCAGTCACTATATGATGTTCCACTGAGTATTTTAAAGCATGTTCCTAGTCATTTTTAAAATAAGCAAACTTCTGAGCGGGTGAGGAAACTTATCCCATAACTGTTTTTTCCTGTTTGTTTCTAGTTCCAAGATTATCCCCTAAAACACACAGGCCTAGGTCTCCAAGGCAAAGCAGCACTCCCACAGGACCAGCTCTGCCTTCTCCTCAACCTGGTACTATTCCCACTGAATCTGTTGCCATGCCTGTTCCAGCTGCCTCTCCTACACCTGCCAGCCCTGCTTCCAACAGAGCAGTTACCCCTTCCAGCGAAGGTGAGTAACCCTCACTAGCTGGCAAATGCAACCCTTGCCTAATCCCTGAAAATGAATATGTCTATACAAGAGCAAAGCTACTTTCTAAATGGTGGGAAAAGTTCTGACTGATACATTTAATTTCACTATGTAGTGAGTTCCTTTTTTCTCATGATGATGGCTTTAAAATAAGATTGGAGAGGCTTTTAGTAAGTCTGTATGCTTAATTTCTTCTGCCTTTTGGGGAATATGGATGTATAGGTGTTTGACCTAGTTGAGGACTTTTTTCAGACAGTTACTTGGCTGTTTTCTCATTTAAAGAAACATAGACCACTGCTTTCAAAGAACATTTTAAGCCTCATGAAAGGAGAAAAAAAGAAATTCAAGAGCACAGTCATAAAGGTCTTAACTAACTCTCAAATCTCAGTAGCATTCTGCATGAAGAGCTTGGACTATGGAAAATAATTTGCTTTCGTTTTACATTTTCTTGTTAGCCTAGTTAAGGATCTGTGTGGTGGTGAGGGATGTTTGATTGGGACATTTTGATGTGTTTGATGTGGTGGTGAGGGATGTTTGATTGGGACATTTTCATTGGGCTTAATAACAGTAGGATGGGGAAGGGGGGAGGATAAGCCTCCAGGCCCTAACTAGGTAGCAGAAAAAGTGTAACAGGGATTTTCTTACGTAAGCTAAACACGGTTAAGTCTCTTCTGTTCTATCTTGTCATCTCTTTTTAATCAGCATGAGTTGTGTATGAGAGAATAACTTTGGCAATTTCTTTTCCAGCTAAAGATACTAGGCTTCAGGACCAGAGGCAAAATTCTGCAACTGGAAACAAGGAGAATATAAAACCAAGTGAGACTTCTCCTAGTTTTCCTAAACCTGAAAGCAAAGGTTCGTATCAAAAGCTTCTGTAAGTACTTGAGTAACATAGGATTCCAAGTGCTAAACCTGTTATATTGACTAGTTTAGTTAATATTTAAAAGAAGACTTGGAGGCAGTCTGTTTTGATAATTTGTAAGGAACATTTGATTGTGCAGTTCTGAAGAGACAGCTGCAATTTTAAGTGTTGGACTCATGGACTCATTTCATTCACCTGAAGTACAGAGGTGCCTATGTGGATGATGTTTGCATTTATTTATTTTATTTATTTCCTCCTCTCAAAGCTGTGTTTTTTCTTGTTTTTTTTTTTAGACCCTGGACACCTTAGTGTTTCACCTTTAATTGATATTATTTCATCAGTGTTTCACCTTTAATTGATATTATTTCATCAGCGTTTCACCTTTAATTCTTTAATTGATATTATTGAAACACTGGCATGTTATGTTTCAAGGGTTTTATTGTGTGCCTCTTTGTATGCATCTGAGTTCTGCAGTCCCTGTACCTCAGGGCTTCTCTCTTGGTGTGATGCGTTAGAACTGTAGATATGGCAGTTATGCAATGCCATGTTTTCAGAGTATTTTTGTTTGCTCATACATGTAGTTTATGGAATTAAACCAAATCACAGATGAAGTGGTATAGCTGTATTTTACTTCTAGATATGCAAATGCCATGTTTTTGCAAATTTAGAGATGTGGGGGTTGTATATAAAAACCTGAATTAGAAATGCTTGGACAATTGTGGTCTTATATTTGGCAGGTGTCTCTCCAATTGTTTCAGAACATAGAAAACAGATTGACGATTTAAAGAAATTTAAGAATGACTTTAGGGTAAGTTTCTATGTATGTTAACTTAATGTATTGTAGTTCTCATGTGCAGATTACTTTGATGAATTGAATACATTGCATGTGTTAATGGAAAACAGGTCCTTAAAACTTGTGTTCGATTTATGAAAATGTCCATGAGAATTCATGCTAAAACTCAATGCTAAGTCTTGTTTGTACAATTGCCTAATGCACAGGTGTGTATTTTGACTTAAATACTGTACACTGAAAATGTTGTTCAAAACCTGTATGGTTGTTAGGTACAAATAATTAATGCATTTATGCTCCGTATGGAAGAGCTTGTTTCAAAGTTTAATGGAGGGTTTTGCTGAGGAAAATTGAAGACAAGCATCTGCTGATCCATTGCACATTTCCAGGTTATAATTGTTTACTAAATCAGGTCAGCTTTTCAAGAGTTGCTGTTAGATCACATGGAGGGGGGCTGAGTCCAAGGGGTTGTCTTAAGCTTTCCTGTCACTTCCTAATCAACGTTTAGGTCAGTCGAATCTGAATAATTCAACTTCTTGCACAGCGTAGGCTTAAAACATTATCAGTGCTTGTAGATCCTTTTTTTCCTACTAGAAATGGAAATGTATGTTTGAAAAGGTCACTTCCAGGTGATTTAAGGCCTATGGGACTGTATCTTACTCTGAGATAGCATTAGATCGTCTCCTAGTTTTGCATACCAATCTAATGAATATATACCTTGGGTTTTTTTTCAGTTACAGTCGAGTTCCTCTTCAGATGCAGTGGATCAGCTGCTAAATAAAACACGAGAAGGTGAAAAACCAAGAGATGTAGTTAAGGAAAAGACAGAATCGACCCCTAAAGAATCTAGCATAGAAACTGGCAGTAATACTAACTCTAACGGTGGCAGTAGCAAACCTAATAGTCCAAGTATTTCTCCATCAATAAGTAATAATTCTGAGCAAAAGCGAGGGCCTGAGGTAACTTCACAAGGTGTACAGACATCTGGGCCTGGGAGTAAACAAGATAAAGAGGATAAAGAAGAGAAGAAGGATACTTCTGAGTGAGTAACTATGCCTTTTAGAATAAGCAAATCTGTTATTAGCATTTAATTGTGTGTAGAAAAAAGCTATTATGAACATGTAATATCTTAATGTTGATATGGTCAATGTAAGTTTTCTCGTAGTTATGCAGAGAAAAAAACAAATGATGAGCTTGTGCAGAAAGTCATCTCGTGAGTCAGTGGTAGAAGTGCATGTAGCACTCTGGTCCTCTCAATGCCTAGTTGGTGTCTAAACGCTTATTTAAATGTTTTCCTGTCTCGTGTAAGCTGAAACACCAACAGCAGGAAAACTTTATTGATGAGTATAGTAAGAATGCTGTCATTAAACAGGACTTTTTGTATATATGTATATTTGAGTTCTCAAAAATCTGCCTTGCAGATGGAAATGAGGCATTTCATATCTTAATTTTTTAATTGTTTAGGTGTTCTACAGATATGCTTGTAAAAGAATAATGCTGAACATCTTTTTTTGTTCTTCATGTTTAGGCAAGTTAGAAAATCAACGCTTAATCCTAATGCAAAAGAGTTCAACCCTCGATCTTTTGCTCAAGTAAGTTATTTGATACTGCTTATAAAGATCCACTCAAAGGCTTTTACTTGGAGTATGGTCAAGCTAATCTTGCATATGCATTGCTGAACTCTATTTGTAGCCGAAGCCTTCTACTACACCAACCTCCCCTCGTCCGCAAGCTCAACCTAGCCCTTCCATGGTGGGTCATCAGCAGCCAACTCCAGTGTACACTCAGCCTGTTTGTTTTGCACCAAATATGATGTACCCAGTTCCAGTGAGTCCAGGCGTGCAGGTAAAGTGCAGCATGTAATGTCAGTTTGTTTACACTTTTCAGATGATTGTCAGCCAACTGGGGAGACATAGGAGATCTCAGTTAAGACAGTGGCACAGTACTGTTTGTATCACTGTCATAAATATGGGCACAATTACATTGTTGTTCAGTTTTAGCTATGTAAATAACGACTTTTCCCAGTGGTCTTTCAATCTACATAGCATAATAGTCTCAAACACTTGTAAATTCCAACAGCTGTTACTCATATTTGTTGTGAATCTGTGCAGAATTCCTCCCCAGTGCTCCAAGCATAGCCTTACTTTCTTAAGTTTTAAGCAACCATTTTTTCGTCCTTAGCTTCCAGCTGTGTCCCACTAATTTCCGGTTGTTGCAGAGATTACTAGGATTTCAAATCTAACTCTGCTATAAAGCTGTCTGATTTAATACTTTGCTTGAAGTAGCAATACTAGCATTACTCGACTGGTTGTTGCAAACCATATGGTCTTGGTTGTTTGTACATTCAGACTTAATCACAGTGGTAGAAGAAAATACTATAGGTTAGGCAAAGTTCGCTAAACCATATTTGAAGTCTGGAGTGTTTCTTCCTTTCCTTATGGACCAAATGGTTGGTGGTGATTAAAAATTTGTGGCTAACAATCCTAACTGTGTGGTGGAAGGTTTGGGGTTTGGGGGAAGAATAAAACTTGTGCTAACTTTGCTCTCATAATGTGTTAAGAAAATACCCAGTATGTCCAAAATGCTTTAATAAGTAATTTAGTGATCAGCTTGCAAAAGGTCACAAGAATTCCTCCTAAAGAAACTTCTGTGAGACTTGAATCTTATGATAAAACGCTAGAAGAGCCAACAAACATCTACAGACTGCCATTGTGCATCTTTCCTAATGTTAAAATAGATGCACTAGAATGTTACTGGCTTGGTTTTAGTAACAGTGATTCTTTTCTAGTAGTGTATGTGACATTGGTGAAGAACTGAACTTGTAAATATTTTAACATCTAGCATTACATTTGTATGAGTTGCCTCTGAAAAGAGTTTGAAAGCTAGGATATGGTAACTCCTGTTGCAACTCATTTCATAGGGGAGACTTGCATAGCAGAAAGTTCTGATTATCATGATAATCTGTAATGTTTGTCACCTAATTATGACCATAAAGCTTAGAGAAAAAATAGCTTCTAATATCATTAGAGGCTAATGATTTCTTTTATTGGCTCAGAGTAAAACATAGCTGAGCAGGGCCCCCACCCCAACAAACAGCCACATGCATACACACACTTTTTAAAGGAATATCATAGCTTAAACTCCTGCTTCTGTTTCAGCCTTTGTATCCTATTCCCATGACGCCCATGCCAGTGAACCAAGCCAAGACATATAGAGCAGGTAAAGGTGAGAATAATACTGCCTGTTTGGTTCTTAGTCTGCATGCAGCATGAATAAAATAACAAATGATTGTTTTCTAATCCATGTTGATTGATATTTTAAATACTATTTTTAATAAAGGCAACTAAGTGGAAATACTTAGGCATTTCCAGATAAGCTAACGCAGCTCAAATCATAAGTTTGAGTAGCGTGGCGTTGCTTGTTTTGGAATTTGATTTGACAAACTGGAAAAGGTCTGTTACTTGGAACACTTGGGTAAGCTGATTTCTCCTATACTTCATAAGTGTTACAGAAATGTTAAAAAAGGGAACTGCTTTGTACTGGTGTGCAGCAGAGCCCTGAATGGTGCCTTAACGGGGTATTTTTGTCAACAAGAAAAATCTCTTTCTTCAGAAAGAGTGTGCTGTTACTCTTCTGCAAAGAGCTTATTGCTGGTTCCAGTTTGTTCTTTTGTATTCCTTCTGCAACAGTAGCTGAACAGCTGGACTAACAATACCGCATTTTTAACAAGTGACACCTGTGGCCGTGTTGATGAGAACGTGTGGTGGGATGCACTCTCATCTCTGCAGTGCAGTGTAGGAGCAGAAAAATGATGGGCCTGTTTTATAGTCATGTTTCAGATAATGCTCTAATTCCACGCAGTGCATGCTTTCTTGCAATGTTACACGGTGTCTCATGATGATAGACTCCAGTGCTGCAGCTTCCAGTCACTGGAAGAGGAAATTGTTTAAAAGAGCAGTTCTGCTGTTTAGAAATAAACAAGTAGCCTTTATGAAAGTAGGGAAGACAAAAACTTGTAATGTATTTCTATTTTAAAACGCACTAACTTTACTGTGGCCTGACTCATGAAATCTTGTGGTTGATAATACTGATTATTTTAATCAAAAGTATATTGCTGTCTATTCGCTTACTCTGTGAGGCTGTTCTCCTGTTCTGAATTCCTTTCTTGAGTGTCATTATTTCCTCCATATGTCCATTTTGTGTGCAGCATAGACCTGAAGGAGCTGCTTGTGTTAAAGTTCAGCGCCTTTACCCTGTTCAAGTTGCGCCCCGTATTTACTTTTTTCTATTGATTTGCAGTGTAAACATGATCATTATTGAGTGAATTTCCTGACATCTTCAACGTTTCCCTCTTTTCCTCTCTCTAAGGGGTCTGTCAACATTGCATGCTGCAGTGGACTTTACAGGTGCTTGAGTTAGCGTAGTTATTAGTTGCAGTCTCACTGCAGCAAGCTGGAGCTCACCTTGAACTACCATGCCCTGTTGCTTAGTAGGCTAAATTAGTGTGTTCCGAGAGTGCCTTGCTGCTGTGGTTCAGTTGGTCTTCTTACCGGGATAGCTCAGGTAGTCCCACACTGCAGTGCTCTGCTCTCTTAATCTCTCCTCCCTCTAATTATTCCTATTCCTTTTCTCCCTATAAGTTGATTTGTCCCCTTCAGTGTTGACTGTAACCTAAATGTTTTTGGCTATCCTGAGGGATAGCATAGAGCTTAAAAGATGCAAATACCTCATACTGCAGCTGCGTGGAGACCTTTATTCTATTCTCCTCAGCCATGAGCACAAGTAATTTTAACAGACTCAGCTTTCCAGTTGACGGAGCAGTTGCTGAGTAGTTCTGATAGTGGATAAATTAAGCCTTTTGAAGGGGACAGGATCAAATTTGAGTAATGTAGGTATCCTGGTATAACCTCTCTCTTCTGTTCTTGATTCTTGTCGGTCTTTTTCTCCCTGCACCTTCCTTCTTTCACAAAAAAAGGCAGGCCTGAGTTTGTGGCCATATACGTGGCAAAAAGGCAGTGATGAAAATCAAATGTGTGTTTGGTTTTTTTTGTTTGTTTGTTTTTTTTGATGAACTTCTTTTTGATAGAGCTCTAATGCTAGAGCTCTTAAGTGGTTTAAGGTTGAGGGGCGAGGATGTTCTACTTGGTCACATTGGCGTTGTAATGTAAAACCTTTCAGGAAGACTAACATTCTTTATCCTGTGTTTCTAATGTGAGGTGCTCTTTGCTTTGTAGTACCAAATATGCCACAGCAACGGCAAGACCAACATCATCAGAGCACCATGATGCATCCTGCCTCAGCTGCAGGCCCTCCAATTGTAGCTACACCACCTGCTTATTCAACACAATATGTTGCGTATAGTCCCCAACAGTTTCCTAACCAGCCTCTTGTGCAGCATGTGCCACACTACCAGTCTCAGGTAAGAGTCTGTTTAGCGGATGCGATAAGTCTAATAATTAAGTGGCTCAGTCCTAAATACCATATTGTCTCCAGTCATGTACTTGCTGTTGTAATGTGCTTCAAAGCCTGTAACAAATTCTACAGTCAGTTTCGAAGTTGTCACTTGTTATTGATACTTGTTATTGGTACTACCTTTTTAGCTTTTTGGGCAATTCCTTTTAGGTCATGGGCAGGGCATATCCTAGTTACGCTCTCTAAAAACAAACTATTTATACTTCAAGGGCTTTTATAAATACACATATGTAATTGCATAAATACATAATGATGATATTAGAATGGCAGAAATTAGATATGCTGGTGGTTTTTGTCAGTTTCTAGGCCACTGCAGAAAATGTCCTTTCGTTTTTAGAAACAACTGGGATAATTGTTATAGTATGAGATCTTCAGTTTGCTCTGCGTTTTAGTAAGGCCAAGCTATTGCTGTTTCTAAATACGCAGTTATTGTTTAGATCAGACTAGTTTCTTGTAATGATCCTCCAATTAACTGTCTGTTTTTCTTATTTCTGTTGAATGCAGCATCCTCATGTTTATAGCCCTGTAATACAGGGCAACGCTAGAATGATGGCACCACCAACACATGCACAGCCTGGTTTAGTATCTTCTTCTGCAACACAGTATGGTGCGCATGAACAGACGCATGCTATGTATGGTAGGAAACGTTTTGTGTTATATGTAACTTTTTAAGTTCTTATGTTGTGCAGGGATATGTTTAATCTCGAGCTTCAAATATGGGTATCATTCAGATTACACCAGTAGATGTGGTTTATATATCATAAGATGATGAGCAAAGCGTTGAAAACTGAGCCACCTGGTTAAAATGAAAACTCAAGTATGCTGATTTCAGTAGGATGCCAGTGACCAAGATGAAATTTCAAGCTGGGAGCTGCTAACGAATATCTGCTGAAAGAAGTTCGTTCAAGTTCTCTTGATGCCCTTGACACAACATCCCTTGATTGTTTCTTGTTTATAAGTAGGACTGGTTTTACCGCAAGGCTATGACCTCAGTTTCAAAACTTGACTTTAGTTCTGACAACTAGTGAAATGCTGTCTTTATGATACTACTAGCATTATTAACAGTATGAACACTTCTGTCTGAGCAAAATAAAACTTGTGTTGCTTACCTTTCTTTTTTGGTAAGTCAAGAATTAAGTCTATGAAATAACTCGTGTATTGCTTTGACTTTGAAAATTAGTCTCCAGCATTATCAGACGAGCATATTTCACTTACAGTGAAATGCTGAAAATGTGGGTTACCTTGTTACAAACTATAATGTGAAGAACTTCTAAAGCATTATAAATGTGTGATAAAGTAATGCCCAATTCGGAGGAAAAACCTCGCTGCAAAACATGCTATTGAAATAGGTAGAATCAAGGTTGCTAGAAGGCTTGGAAATTGTCATAAAATGTCAAAAAGACAGATGGTCTCTTGAAAACATGGCATTTCAATACTTGTTACAGCATCTGAGGAAGACTTTTATTGGGTCACGTATATTATTGACTTAGATTCTAATAAAAGATTTTCTGTACCTTTAGACATCTTTGTATGTTTTCCGGTGCTTAGTTTTACACTGCTACTTAATGGAAGTCCATGGTGTGTCTCGAAAACTTAACAAGGCTAAAAACAAAATTTAAAGTTTAGCGTGAAATTAATTTTGATTTAAACAAGTCGGTGTCTTACCCATCTGAAAACATCCTGTCAGGTCTCTGCAGTAGTGTGGTTTCATAGTTAAGAAACAAAAATAACAGAGGCCTGTTTTAACACTTGGAGAAAGAACGCTTCAGCTCATTCGTGATGAAGCTGAAATGGAAGTTACTCTTAGAGATTAAGTCCTTCTCTCACAGGTCCTTGCTAATTGTATTACTTTGATCTTTTCAACTCTTGTGCTTGAGGTGTCCATGTAAACAGATCTTCTGTTTGCTTTTTCATTAGATTAAATAGAATTCTGATTAAGTGAATGATCAAAGGCTTTCAGACCTTTACTGGTGAAAACCCTTCTCTCAAATCATGATTAAAATAAAACTAGACATGAGAGAATATGTGAGACTTCATTCAAAATGTTTGCTTGTTACTTCCTAGCGATTTCCCATTGTGCACCATCCTTATCTTCTGTAAGCACTGGGTTCTGCAGCATTGAAGTGTAAGCCCATTCCCTTGTTTAGCTTTGATCGGATGTCTGCATATTTTTTTTCCCACTGATATTCTAAGTCAACAGTTTTCATTTTGTGTTGGTTTTGTAGCTTATCTGTTGTAGGTAGGTGACTACCTACTGGTACACACAACTAAGCTGGGTCAAAATTTGAGAATTCTTCGGTATTTCCTTCCATGTAATTTAAACGTTACTTTTCCAAGAGCACCCAATTTACAGAAATTGCATGTCCTTCTGCGTTCTTTCAAATAGCTACTTGGTGGCTCTTCTAAACGTTCTCCCACCTTCCCAGTAAATGATCAAGTGCTTGAAATTCTTGTTTATAGAAACTATTCAACCCAGTAGGATCACGAACTCCATACGAGACACTTTTTTTAAGAGTATGTTCCCGCCGTGTGTGAATATGTGTATTGCCTAGTGACCATGAATTGGCTCAAATGCACTCTTAACCTACAAAGTTTACAGTTGGCTACACGTGAAATGGCTTCTGATGTAGTGTATCGCTGTCTCAATTCCCAGTTTTTTGCAAGGCTTTCACGTGCTGAATACTTGAAGACCTTGCCTAGGCTGATTTTTCTCCTTACAATGTGTCCATCTAGAAGATATTAACTTCAGCTTCCGTTTATCAATATGTGACTGCTTGGAAAAAGTGTAGACTTGCCGAAGGTGATAGATAAATGCTGCTTATGTAGTAAATGATGAGCAACGTGCTCGAATTGTTCCCATCTGACCGAGTGACAGGTAGTTCTGAATGGTAATACAAGGGAGTGTTCACAACTTATGTTCGGTATTTTGGGAATCTTGAGTTTATCCATGGTATCTCTGAACTAAATATACCAACACACACTGATTCTGAATCTAATCTGGTCCTCTTGTTAAAGCAGTTTGAAAATCCAGAATAACAACTTCCTATAACAACTGCTGCTGCTTTTGATTTCTGGAGCATTGGCTCAAGCAAGTTCTCAGATTTCCCTTTGGCTCTTTAAAATAGCAATCTGATCTATTTTTATTTTTATTCTTTGACTTCCCTCCCCCTGTTCATGTCAGGATTCAGTGGGTTACAGTGTCCTTTTGTCCTTCAAGGTACTGGTGCTTCCTTTGAGATAATTCTTGCAAAATTCACTCAATTTTTTCCCTGTGCATGTGGTAGAAAGAAGATGTCTACAAGGACAACCGCACTGAGACGCGGGGGTTGGGGGGCACTGCTTATGAGGTATTCTGAAGGTGTGAAGCGTTTTCTCATGAGATCTGGAACTCCATCTCCCTTAATGGTTTGGGATAAGTGAATGTCTGTGGCGAGCAGTAACTGCCTGTCAGTGAAGAGAAATGCTTGTTGATCCGTTAAGCGAACTGCCCTCACTGCCAAGAGCTTGGGTTTTGTTTTCCCTTTTGTCTCGTGAGGAGGTACCTCAATTCCAAATACGTGTAGTGACTTACACTTGTTGATCTGCACTTTTCCAGTCGAAAGAAAAATATTTTTGTCCAATGCTGTTTAATGGGATATTTCTGCGCTTCTGGGATTTCTTTGCCAGTCATTACGGTGCCTGCTTCTGCTTCCCAAACTGCTGACGAGAGCTCCAGAGAAGCAGAGTAGCTAAGCAGCGTGGTCACCAGCAGACCCACCTGAACGCACGGCAGAGGAGCATTTAAGTCACTGGTTTCCCCCCCTCAGAACACAGTGGGGAAGGACGGTGTTCAGACAACCATCTCTCTTCCCACCAACCAATGCCTATTGCACCTTGACTTGTAACTTCTGGAGATGCGAGCCGTTTAGATGGCCTTACCGAGGAAAGCTTTGCAGGTTCCGCTGGAGCAGAGCGGTACACACACCTTTAGCTGCCACACACACGTACCTTAACACCGGGTTGTTGCTCTCACCCTGCTGAAGTGCACGTAGGCTCAGAACGTAACATCTTTCTGGGAAGCGTTGGCTCTGCGTGATCCATGACGCGAGTATCGCTGCTCTGGTCGAGTTCGCTGGCCGTGGTTTGCAGTTTCACTGCTTGTTTCTATGTCGCACAGACACAAACTTGTCCCGTGGTGTTGGTAGAAAACCTGGTTATCTAAGCTGAGGGTGGATATTTCCCTGTGACAATTAATGCCTGCTAGTTTTACCATGTAGCTGCTGAACTGCCTATGTTTTTAGATAACCGGAGTCCTCTGAAAAACTTCACGTTTGTGTTTAAAAACAAAACCAAACAGAAACTTGTGTAAAACCAGGCCTTGGTTTTATACAGATGCATTTCCTGTTTTTTGTGCTCTCATTCCTGTCCCCGTTCTCCCTTCCTTTTTCCCCTTCTGCATATGTTTTACTGGTCTGGTATTGTCTCTAACTTTATCTGGTTTCTGTCTCAGCAGTAGAGTAAATTCTATTACCCTGATAGTACAATGGTGGATATAATATAAACTTCAAAGGATTCTCCAGGGACTAAGAGTGAACCAGTTACCAAAGGTGTCTTGGAACTGTTAAGAATGACAGTGACAGAGTTGAAAAAGCAAGGGGGGCGATTTGTTGTTTAATGTAATTAAGCTTTAACCTTCTTGTTACAGTGTATTGTAATAGATTGCGAATTGACATAAAGTTTATTTTCATGTTAATACTAAATTAAGAACCGAAGACCTCAGTATCAGAGTTTAGAAGGAAGGCTTACCTGAGACTTGTATTGTTTCATCTCCGCTCAGTTGTAAAAACTAAATATCCAACCCTAATATCAACTAAGTAAATAAAAATATCTGCATGATTCTACGATATATTTAAAAAAAAAAAAAAGGGAAAGAAAAAAAGACGCTGACCTTTCCAGAAGACGGGAAGCATGCACACGGCAAGAGGCTAATTTACCTTTCTATTTCCCAAATTCAGCATGTCCCAAAATACCATACAGCAAGGAGACAGGCCCTTCTTTCTACTTTGCCAGTGAGTTGGGTTTTTTGTACTAATTTTGATTGTACAGAAAAAGCACTATCTAAAGAACAGATGTTAAAGGAATGGGACGTGTTGAGGGAACAAGTTTCCTTGCACCAAACCAGCATGTAGAAAATGCAGGAAAGTTCCTTTCAGTAGAGGGGGGAGGTGAAGCTGAACGGATTTAATGTACGACAGGAAACGGATTTTTGTCAGTTTTCTTTTTAAACAGTGTTTTATATGCTGAGTAATCTTTTTCATTACTACCCAATCTCTTCATCTGCAACCAGAAGTGAGTGCTGTGTGCGGACAACTTTCGCTTAAAACCTAGGTGAACTCCCTCGGGAGTTCCAAATGGGACTTTAAGACTGTGAGTTAATGAACTTCCTAAAAGGAGAAGTGTCTTGTGCCTCATCACTTTAAAAAGCTGTGGCTCAAGCGCTGAGCCCCTGGGAGGAGTTAACCTGAGCTTCAGCGAGGGTGAAGGAAGCTTCCCACAGTTACTGCGGTGTCACTGGAGGCGTGCAGCGAGCCCCGTACTTGGTCGCTATTTCAACGAGTGACTGGATAGGGCCCCTTGCAGGTGTGTGGCACCGGGCGCTTCCTCCCCAGCGTCAGAAATACTGCCTCTGGTGTTCGTCGGAGCCCTCTGGGGAGCCTGCTGGGGCAGTCAGGCTCAGCGGGGCTGCAGGATGAGCTGTAGTTGTCAGCCAAGGCGTGGGGAAGGAGCACTGCGGTCTCAGGCTTGCTCCTGTCCTGCAGTGAGACTTGGGTCCATCTGCAAGTCTCTGCAGCCCATGCCAGGCACTCTTCTGGTTGTGGGTTTGGGTTTTTTTTTTTTTGAGCTAACTGATGGAAGAGGGGTGTGAGAAATACCATTTGTTCTCCAAAAATCTCGTCTGGAGAAGATTTCCTGTGTGTTTCTTGTACAGAACTGGTTTTATGTGAACTAGTGCTGTAGGATGCTGACCTGTACTGTTTTCATGCATCTTGGTTTGGTGCACTGAAATAACTGTAAGAAGCTCGTTCCTTCAGTGGATAATCTTTGGAGTGAAGTCCACTATACCTGTGTAAAATGCCTTCTGTAAATGTTTATATTATGAAAGAAACATTGCTATTTCTTTGCTTCCTACCATTCAGGTCTTTTAAATGTAGTTATCCTCACCATCTTACTGGGTCTGGCAATAGTTTTGAATTTTGTTCACTGGTCAGTTCTTGAAAATAGGCTCTTCAGTGCATCTTTGGATGATGACCAACGATGACCACCATTGGCAGCACTGAGATTCCTACCAGGGAAATAAGAAATTACACGATGTGGTTTCTGTATATACCCTTGCAGCCGGGAGTTCTGCTTGATTTCTGCTGTTCTGACCTCTTAATTTCAGCTCTTTTGCTGGGTTTGATAGCTGACTTCTTTTTTTGTTTGCCTCTCAGAAACATGGGCTGCATGTTTGTAGAGCTGAATTCATTAATTCAATGCATCTGATATTTTTGCTCACTTCATTACTGAATGACTTACCTTCACTGTGTCCCCTCCCAAGGTTAGTTCAGTTAAATATCTCATGTCAGGAAACGACTTGATCAAAAAGGCGAAGTGAAACAGGTTGGCTCAGGGAGTATTTCTTGGGGAGAGGAACTTCCAGCTTAATGGGTGCGAAGCAGTGTATTTCCGCTGGAATGAGCTGGGGTTCCTTACAGCAAGGAGCTACGCAGAACTGAGTTGTCCTCTCCTAGAGCTTTCTCGGTGCTTTCTTGGTTGAAAGATGGCCATTTGGAAAATCTCCAAAGTGCTGACACTGGGGGAAATGTTGGATAATTTGTGATTTTATTCATTATTTTTTCCCCCCTCCTTTCATGTCATTTGGTATTTGATACACATAGCAAGCTGTTTTCATGAACAGAGAAAATGTTGCAGTAAAAATGTTTTAGTTACGGCTTTGAAGGTGAATTTCTCATGACTGTTTTGCAAGGCTTCTTTCACAGGCTTACTAAATAGCTCATAGATTTCACTGATTTGTTGTGAACTATTAATTGCAGCAGCTAAACATGGAAATCCTTCTATTTTTCTAAAGTCGAAGTTTGAACGCTGGTTTTGAGCTAAGATAGATCTGGGCACCTATTTCAGACCTGCTGCCACTCTTCCTGAATCGCTCTTGATTTGTATACAGTATCTGTCCAGGATGTAGATAGGAGTCAAAATACCTTTTTTTGGAAACGTAGTTTTATTATTACTATTAAAACTTAATTTGCAGCATCATCTGAACTTGATTTAACTGAATTTGGAGAGGATATTAATTGGGGAGTCATTTCTAAAGACAAAATGGGGGAGAGGAGGAGAAGCTAGAGGAATGAATTCTGAAATTCAATGTGCAAAGCTTATGGATAGAAGAAATTAGAAGGTTATGGAAGCTGGTGCTATGGCACTTCACCCCCTCCCCTGTTCTTTGGGGTACCATTCCTCGGTTTGACTCGTTTCCTGAGCGTGAAATTCGTCCTTGTGAGGTTTCATTGTATAATGTATCTGCTTCAGAGTAACTTGGTTTATTATTCTCTGGGCTATAAAGAAATGAAGGATGAATCGCAGTAATGGTTTCAGGGAGTACCACATTATTCTGGGGCTCTTAACAAGTAGTGTGGCAGGATGTGGGAAGCCTCGAATATCTTATGACTTGAAATTAATTTTCACGTACACTTGAAAACCTCTTGAATGGGGTTGAAGGCAGTTTATAGTCAGGCATGCCAAATCTGTGGCTGAGGCAGCGGAACGAGAGCTGAGGAAGGCAGATTTCTGGTAGCATGCCCTTTGGCAAACAAGTGAATCCCTCTCTGCATTTATTTCTATTACTTTGACAGAGATAATAACTTCTGGCCTTCTTCAGAGTGTTGAATAATAATGAGGTTAAGAAATTTTCTTACTGTAGGAAACAGTAAACTTCGTACTGTGAAAACCATCGGTGTCTCTGTTGATAATTTTCATGTAGCCTTTGTAAGAAGGAGCGATGTTTGGAAGCTGTATAAAATACAAACGTGGTGCAGATGATGCTGCAAAATAAATTTTAGTAGTGATACAAAAAAACAATGACTTTTCTTGCATTTGGAAGTGTAACAAAGTGATCTTTGTGGCAGAAGATGCATAGTTCAGCTAGTGCCCATTGGAAATATTGAGGTGTTTCCAAAAACCTCCCTGAATCAGAAATGCTGATAATGTATGAGTATAGTCATGCATAAGTACACTACTGTGCAAGAATTTAGGGTTACAAATGTATATGAAATTCATCTGCATTAATGGCCTGAAGCTGTTAGACTATTGGCTCAGTGAAGATTTAGTAGAGCTTTCAAGACAGCTGGGTGGGATTAAGTTAAATGTGGTAAGCAGTTATTTCAAAAAGGAGAAACCTTCATAATGACGTGTACAAGGAGAAAAATCTCAATTAGGCAAAAAGATACTGTATGCATACTTCTGAGTGAATTTGAATATTTTAGCAGTAGTATTTGTAAGCTTTATGGCAAGCCAAACTGGAGGAAAGCAAGTATTTGCACGGGATGGTGGTGTGCCAAGGCACAGCGTGGTAGCTGAGACTTGCTTTTGGTCCACGGTATTGTGCTTTCAGATGCAGCTACGTTTTTGTGCATTTTCTCCACCCGTTTTGTCTTTCATCCTTTATATGTGTTCAGGCAGTCCTGTGCATTCATGAATGTAGAACCCAACGTAGTGAAGCTCTTCAGAAGCTGCAGCAAAGAGCTGCTTGCAGACGTGAGGCACTACGTCTCCCTAGCCAGGAACATGCAGGCAAGGTGGCTGCAACACCAGTTGCACTTGAAGTTACTCCCTGTGCCCTGCCTTTAGGGTTTGTTTACTAAAGGAAGAAAATGCTACCAAAACACACTTACCTTGCAAACAACAAAACAAACAAAAGTACTTCTAAAAGTACTCTGCAGAAAGGCACTTCGTCGGCCCTCAAATTCTCATGTACTACAATCCCCATGAAAGCTGTAACCCCGTAGTGAGCAGCGATTAACTGTGGTCAGAAAGACAAAAACATACGTGAACAACTAAGGAGCACGTGCAGGGAACAGGCTCAGGAGCAGGTTGATAGTTTGCTTTGATTATTTGTCTCAACAATATGGTCAGCAAAGCTAGCCTCGCTGTTCTGAGCTGCAGTGCTGGGAAGAGCAGTGCACGTTGTCCGTGCAGAAGTGTAAGAGCAGGCTGTGTGCTGGTTGTTGCACGAGATCTAAAAGTGACAGAGGGGATAGGCAGTGCATCTTCATTTGTTTTCAGGGTCTTGTGTTCCAGTTGCATGCTTTGTGTTTAAAGGAAGTCTTGCTGTTACGGCTTTTCATACCTTTTTAGATTCCTTCAGATTAAAAAAAAAAAAAAGGGGTGGTGTAATTCAGTGTGGCCTGTTTTAAAGCAAAACTGGGCAGGACTCCTCAGACAGGGGCTTGTTGATACTGGTTTGTTGTTGGAGACTGGTATGGCTATAGCAACAGATGGTTTTTCACTTGTGTGAGTTTTATATTTTTTCCCTTTTATGGAATTTCATACCTTATTTGCTACTGTTTCAAGAAATTAAGAATTTCATGGCAGTGTTGAGAAGCTCACAGAATGGTGGTGATCCAGAAAAGTACTGTAATTGGCCTCGAGGGGAAAGGAAAGATATTTTAGTGCAAGATACTGGCTTCCACAAAAATTAGACACTCCAGGAGTCTCGGTGTCTCAGCTGTTATGTATGTTCTGTGTGTCCCTGTAGCTCTTTAGTATACATGCAATGCATGTACTTTACATGGACTGTACTGTGAGCAATTTCCAGAAGAGTAGCATGGTGAGGTTAGCCAGGTATAAGGCCAAATAATTTTTTGGATGGTGGAAATAAAAATGGCTTGTAACAGCTTTTTAAAGTATATTTCAGGAAAAAACTAAATTGTATGGAAATTATAAAATTGATATTTCAAACTGGCCTGTTTAAAAAAAAAAAAAAAATGAAATACCACTTTTCTTATATGAAGTATCTGTTGCATTGTCAAACTAGGGAAGATGAACTGTCTAATTATGGTTATTTATAGACTTCCCTGCAAAATCAAACTACATGAACACAAGGTAAGATACTCAGCTATTTGCAAGATAAATTTTTTTTAGAAGGGGGAGGGAATATTCTTGCAGCGTGCTAGAGGTATAGTGAAATCTTCAAGTGCAGATGGTGACTTGATGAGGTGTATATTTTGTATCTGTTGTTAAATATTCTTCTTTTTCATCCTAGTTTCCACTGGCTCACTTGCTCAGCAGTATGCCCACCCTAATGCTACCCTGCATCCGCATCCTCCGCATCCTCAGCCTTCTGCCACACCAACTGGCCAGCAGCAAAGCCAACATGCTGGAAGCCACCCTGCTCCTAGCCCCGTGCAGGTAACAGCTTAATGGAGTGAATGTCTTTAAATTGTACTTAACACACCCTACTGGAAGGTATCGCATCAATCTGTTACTTTGCATTGATCTATTGATTTCTTGAGAGGAAAAACGATGGGAGCAGATGTCCAAACCACCTGCATGTGGTGGATCTCATGCAGGAATTGTCCAGATTCCCATGCTTTCTAGGAGGGAGGAAGCAGAGAGAGACCATCTCGTTCTTCTCTGCTTGCAATGGCCAGGACTCGAATGTTGTAGGCCCATGGCATAATGTGTTAGATAAGCTAGGAGGAAAACGTTTGTCAGTCCCTTTTCCTTAGCAATGGCCAGCATTTGAGTCTAACCATTCGTTTCTCCCTCTTCATGGGGGATGATGTACAGCTTGTTTTCATGTTACGATTAAGAAAGGCTTATAATTTTGTCACAGCGTAATGTGAGTGGAGTCAGAATTAGAAGTAGAAGAATAATGCTGAGAAGTGTTTGATTTGTATTTCCTCAAAGGCAGGCAGCTGAAAACAAAATAGTACTTCTGATAATGCTGCCTGCCATAGCTACCTACTGGTAATGACTTTGGGCTGCTCCAAGTGTAGCTGTGAAGTATATCCAGCTTCCAGGCTTCGGGGTCTCCTTGTTTTTACCTGGCAGCCACGGTTCTGGTCAACACACACATTTTCCAGGCTCCTGCTCACACGACTCTCTAGCTCAAGCAGAAAATGAGCTTGGAGGAATTGCAGTGAGTTTTCTTGTTACCATAGATTCGATGATCCTTAGATTTGCCACTTAAAAGATTGAATGTCAGGAGTTTTGCAAGCCTTTCTTACACTAGTTTCCAGAATAAATGTCTCACTTCTAGACCATAATGTAAACCTCACTGATGTACTATCTTTTTTTGCAGCATCACCAGCACCAGGCTGCTCAGGCACTCCACCTGGCAAACCCACAACAGCAGTCGGCAATTTACCACGCAGGTCTAGCTCCAACCCCACCTTCCATGACGCCAGGCTCCAATACGCAGTCTCCACAAAATAGTTTTCCTACAGCACAACAAACAGTCTTCACCATTCATCCCTCCCATGTTCAACCTGCATATACCAATCCGCCACACATGGCCCATGTCCCCCAGGTAAACACAGTTTAACAACCTTCAAGACTAAATGTCTTAATGCCACAAAGATAGGACAGTTGGGCCTGCTGAAGTGATTTCCATTCTGTCACCTCTCAGCACAAACCTACCTGTTGTGTTACTTTAGGTTTCTGTCTGTACATTGCCTTTCTTTTAGAATTTTACAAGATATTTGGACCTCAGCTTCCAACACCCAGTGCATCTACAACTGTAGTTTAATGAAGACATCTTAAGCTGGCACTGCTACCGAAAGAAGTTGAGCTCTCTTCCCAGTTCCGACTCCCATTCTTGTCCTGCCCCACCATTCTGCTCACAGGACTGTTTGGCCATGCAGCAAACCAGACTGGGGACGTGATTCAACTGAAGCGTGCCCCCCCCACCCCTATTTTAGGCTGCTTCTCAGTCAAATCAGTTCACTACTCGGGTTCACTGCATGATCACAGGAAGAGCTGGCACGCAGGAGGGTCGGAGGCGAGAACTGAGTGGAAGAAAGCTGAACTGCTGCTTTTGGTGGCAGTTGTAGGCTCTGCGCTGTAGCCGAATTTACACAAGTACATTCAGTAAAGGATATTACGAAGGATTACTGGGTAGTAATAAGGCTGCACTGCAATGGGAGATAGGTGAGATTCAGTTCAGATGATTGCAAGACAATCCTTGCTGAAAGAGAAAACCGTGTGTGTGTGTGTCTGTGTGGATCTAAATGTATTGCAGGAGAACCCCAATGATTGTCGGGCAACTTAACTACAGTCTTTGCTTCAGGATCAGAAACCCATTTCTCTTAACTGCTCTCTTGTGGTCAACTCACTGAAAAAAAGGATTTTGGGAAGGGAAGCACATGACTGATTAATCAAGAGCTCCGCATAAAGCAGCGTTACAAAGATTTTCTGATGTTTACTAAATCTCGTGGATTTAGTGAGCTTTGTCAAGGAGCGGACAGTTCATCAGTAATTTGCCTGCACAATTGCATCTTCAGATAAGTACTTGGTATCTGGCTTACGCCTTCTCATACAGGCTAACAGTAGTTTGGGATAGCAAGACTAACTAGTGGGTAGGGAGGTTAGTCTGATAGGTGTGCAGTCCCTTACTGAATTCTGGTAAAACCTTTGTTTTGGTTCCTGGCACGGCCAGTTAAGCAAACTAATTAGTAGCTGTTTTAAGAATTGTTTTACTGATGTTGAGTTTTTAGCTTTTTAATTCCAGTAGGCTTTTAATTTCTCTGCTTTTGTACTGTGGGAGGATAAAGAGGATGTCCAAACTTGACTACTGTTATTGTAGCACCTTGCCACATCCTCCCAGGCTCTGGTTTCTGCCAGAAGCAAGATTCTCTGCTTAAATGAGCTATTGCTCTGCTCTGGCATGATGGCACTGGTGTGAATGCCTAGGTTGTAGAGCTTCTCAAGATGCCTCGAAATACCGCATGTAGCCCTTCAGAAGGGTCTTGGAAGCTTGTGGGTGAGTGGCATGTTCAGTGCTGTGCCTTGAAATGTGAAACATGTTTGTTTCAAAGTCAACTTGAAGGTAAACCTGTAGAGGAATTGTGCTGTACACACTGTGGCCAGGCCCGTGCCTGCGCTGTAGATGCGGCCATTGTCTTCCTTCCGTGTGCCAAGCACTTCATCAGCAAACCTTGCTAAAGGAAATCAGATGCAACTTTTAGTCAGAACTGACTGCTTAGTCAGGGTTTTTTAGCAATCACAGGCAAAGCCTGCTTTATCCTTAATTTTTGACTTACGCAGTCTTTTCTGCTGTAATTTTTTAGGATGAAAACTACAATCCATAATCCACAATATTTGTACCAGGCTGACTTTTTTTGAAATGAAGTAGTTCCCTCAAAATTTTCTAATGAAGGAATAACTACAGTTCTGTAAGAAGTTTTAAATGCGTGTAATTATTCCATGGTGGGGAAACTAATCACTGGATTTAATAGCTTCTCAGTAGTGCGATTTCCAACTGCCGAGCACCATTGTGAAATATGTAGTAGGAATTTCAGTTCGGCTAACACAGGGGATCAGTTGAATTTCCCTTTAGGTTATCAGATGAACCGAGCTGTTAGAAATATCTCACTTGAGAAACAGTACTTGAAAATTCATTACAAAGTACTGTCAGCTTCCAATTTGTAAAGCATTCGAGCCACAGCAGAAATTTTTATCCAGTTTGTGTCTGTACTGAATACAACTGCTATATGAATAGCTGCTTTATAGTTACGGCTGCTATAATAGCATGTTTGTCAAAGTAAAAATGGTGCTGATCCTGAAAGATATTTTTGTTTCACAGCCTTATCTTCTAAGCCTTTTTTTAGAGCAAGAGTGAGATTTGAATTGCAGTTCCTGCCTTTAAAGGCTTCTCGAGTGCTATTAATAGAGTGTAAGTCTGATAAAGAGTTTGAGAAATGTCTGTGATGAGTCAAATAACCCTTTTGTCTTTAAGAAATAAAATTATAGCCACTACCTGCTATTTGTCTTTACTGGCCTGTGAAACTTGTGAGGCTGCGATTATTGCACCGTAGTGCCCTGTTACTGGGGTATGGTAGAAGGACAAAGCAAACCATAGATGCAAATACATTTTTTTCCAAGACAAACTGACCGAAAGCTCTAGGAGTTCCTTAATGTTTTGTGCTTTTAAGAAACTAGTGCTTACCAGATTTTTAAAACAATTGACAATCTCTAGAGTTCTGAACCACTCTGAGCTAAAGAAGCCAACTGACAAGTTACTGAACTTGTTTGCCAGAAGGTGATCAGCCATAACGAAGATTAACCTCCCTTTTTCTGCTGAGACTTAACTATGATTGCTTAGATTACTCAAGGACCTTAACTGTGATGAGCTTAACTGGAAACAGAACAAAGCTGACCTAACAGTATAAAGGGATGAAATCACTCATCTTAGAATGACTGCTTAGATGAAAGATAGTGCATGCACAGGTCACTGGAGAGTGGTTTCTAGGGCAGGGAGCCATGAAAGAATGTGGAGTTGTGTAATGAGAAGCCGAGGATGGGATGCCAGACCTCTAGTGCGTGTGAAGTTCAGATCTGTACCCGGTGCATTCTCTGCATAGGAAGTGCTTTGATCTAGGTTACTAACAATAATGTTTTTGAAGATTTGTTGCTGAGTTTTTTTTAAATATCCCACAGTTTAACGCTGTCAGTCTCTCCCAGTGTGCACTGTCCAAATTGCTAAAATTGAGAATGTTACTCAGAGCCAGCAGTGAGGATTTGAGCCCTTTTTTTTTAGCTGTTATTTTTGTGTTAAGATCTCTGACTTAATCCCTGTAGCTAATCTAGTTAAAATGGAGTAAATCTCTGGATTTACTGGTACAGCTGGAGAAAACTTGATAGTCATGTGGCCAGGAGTGATGCCTCCTTGTGACCATTATACTAAAGAGCTCTTTGTTTCAGGCTCATGTACAGTCAGGAATGGTTCCTTCTCACCCAACTGCCCATGCTCCAATGATGCTAATGACGACACAGCCACCTGGTGGTCCCCAAGCCGCCATCGCTCAAAGTGCACTACAGCCCATTCCAGTCTCGACAACAACACATTTCCCCTATATGACGCACCCTTCAGGTGAGGAGTGTGTGCCCGGGAGACCTGCACCTTAACTGAGCCAGGTCACAGTAGTGAGGAGGACTGTTACAAACCAGATTTGGGGAAAAGAACAAACAAACAAACTAAAAAAAAAAAAAAAAAAAAAAAAAAAAGCTGAAGATGTCCTTTTAGAGTGGCAGGCTGCTGAAGGCAGGCTATTTCTGCATTTAGCATTTATACTTTGCCAGCCCAAATGCCTAGGTAAGCATGCGAGATTTAGCTAATTTAGCAAAGACCTCGTTTCTCTGTAGCTTGAGTACAGAAATGGATAACTATGCAGACACTGGCGCTGTGGGACTGTATTCTTCCAGGTTTTGCCGTGGTTTTGCCTTGGGGGATGGACTGTCTGTGTAGCCTGTTCATAACGATCTGGGGGTTTATTAAATTTATAGCGATTTGCCTTGAGGATAGGAGTGAAAATGTTGCTCGGGGGTAGTGCTGTTAGACTTCTAATGACCGAAGTAAAATGACAATTGAAGTCTATTTAATTCAGAGTAACATTCTGCAGCTTTACTTTGGGGGAAAAGTAGATGCTGTGTGACTTCTTTCCACTTTAAATTTAAACATTGCCTAGGTTTCTTTATTATTATTTGTTTTCCAACAGCCTCTAAACTTTTCTACTGAACTAGATACCTGATTTTGTTTCTTGGGGAATGTGTGAGCAGAACAAAGATGCTTTCTGAGGGTTTAGGTAGGAAAAAAAAATATCCAAAGGACATCTTGATATGCAGAGTATTGTTTTGTTCTTAAAAAATAAAAATAAAAAATAATTAAAAAAAAAGTTCAGCTCAGTAGTTGTCCTGTGACCACTTTACTAGCAAACTGTTGTGTGGCTTGCCAATTTATTATTTACATTTGAACTTTTTTTTACAGTACAAGCCCACCACCAACAGCAGTTGTAAGGCTCATCTGGAATAACTGAAAGGCTGGATACCTTTTGTAGGCCAAATACCCTCCTTCTACTGCTTCTGCCAACTGGAAGCACAGAAAACTAGAATTTCATTTTATTTTGTTTAAAAAAAAAAAAATTGATTTCTTGTAACATCCACTAGGAATGCTAACAGTTCATCTTGCAGTGGGAGAGATTTGGACTGAGTAGAGGCATTTAGGAACTTGTGGGCTATTCCATAATTCCATGCACTGTATCTGAGTCCTGCAAGTGCCCCAACTCTGCTTGCTGAAAACTGGAAGTTATTTATTTTTTAATGACCCTTCAAAGTTATGAACTCATCAGCTAGCAAAAGAAGTAACAAGAGTGATTCTTGCTGCTATTATCACTAAAAATCAAGACTTGGAGATCCCTTTTACTTCTAACTAAACTTGAAACAGGTTCAGTAAAAAAAAAAAATTCTAATCGTCAAACTGATGAATTATTATTTATAAATCACGTTTGATGAGATAATCACTATCGTGAGACAGTGATGTAACTTTTAAGTTAAGAAAACTTTTACTTTGTAGATAATATAAAATAAAAACTTAAAAAAAAATTAAAAAATAAAAAAAGTTTTAAAAACTGACCTACTTATCGTTTGTGTCTTGTTTTACCAGTCTCTCTCTCTAATGTTTTCTCCATTCGTTCCCCTTTGGATCAAAAGCTGTTTTATTTAGCATCAGGTAAGCTTTGCCCTGTGTTTCTGTCGTGTGCTGCTGCTGTCTTGTGTGTGTGCCCCCCTCACACCTCGTGCTGTGAAACCAAGTCAGTCGTAGTAGACTTGTAGGGTCATTGCACAAAGTTGAAGGCTTCAGAAGCAGAATTTTGATACAGGTTTCAAAGAATTTCTTGCATTCGGACCCATTCCCTAATGGCTTTACACTGTTGTGGTTGGTGTACAGAAGATGTCCCGACTGGGCCTTGATGTTTAAAATAAAGCTGTGTAAGTCAGTGGTGCTGCTTGGAGACGAAGGAAGAAATCGGGGTAAGCGTTGCTTAACAAAATGGTGTAGAAAGGTGGGGAGAATGATAGGAGAAAGCAACTGACTACCCCATCCTTCGGCAACAGGCAGGGTAACTACCGCTGCTTAGGAAATGCTGTGGTCTTCCCAACTCTTGTAGGGTGCACGCATCCTAAAATGGCTAACCAGCAGATGATGCTGATTACACTGGATTATAACAGAGCTGCGTTTCAGAGGAAGGTCAAGGAAACTGTTGTGTGCGTGAGCTTACGTGGACGGCAGGTGACACGTCGCACCGCGGCTTGGCAAAAAACACCCAGGGGAAGACAAACACCGAGTAGCTTCTGTCCTATTCTGTTCACATGAACGGTGCCGTAAAATGGAGAGAATCAATGTAAGTAAATTCAGGTGGGCAGCAGGGGGCACAAGAACATCACAAGCAGTGGTGGTGACTTGGAGCAAGACTCCTTGAATGAGTCTTCTGCGAAGGAACAGCTTCCTCGCATGGGCTTTCTCCTCCTTTCTAAGGGAGGTTTCTGTCTTTTAGTAGCTGTTAACCCCCCAACTATTAAAATAGCACCCCGGCACCTACAGGGAATCAGACGAAATACTAAAAGTGAGAAACGAGTTCTAAAAACAGTTTATTAGGAGCAGATTTTTTTTTATATTATGGTAAATTTGCATTATTCAAGAATAAGTTACTTGTACAGTACATACAGAAACAATATATAGAAAATCTACTATACAAGAAGAACTCTTCTGTGCAGGTGAGAAGTAGAACTTTCAAATCAATGCACTTTTCGCCCAACAACCCTGTTGGCTTTAAATCATCCTGCTGAAGGCTGAGGTGGAGAGTGCACAGTCGGCTCCCCCGCCCGGGGTCGGTGCTGGTGAAGGTTGTGGTCTGTTCCGATCGAACGAGCTTAAATTAAAATTCGGAATACTGTACTCAAACCTGTTAGTCAAGATTTCAAGGTTTTATATGCTTGTTAGAGTAAAACTGCGTGGGTCGTACGATGGCAGTGTTGTGTGGTCCGAAGAAGGCGAGGAAGGAGAAGGCAGCTCGGTGTCACTTTGGCACGGGCTGGGCTGCTGGCATCTGCTCCTGGGGGTGGCTTCGGCCTCCCCCTGGCCCTGGACCTCCTCTAGAAGCTTTGCCACAAAATAGTTTTGATGCAAAAACGATCCGTGAGGCAACAGCGGCGTCAGTGTTTGGTAACCTGCTCTGCATTGCTGGGCCCCGGGCTGGCGCGATGCAGCAAGAGGCGGGGAAGGAAGAGATTAAATCCTGCTGAAATCACGGGCATCTTCTGAGCCTGTCAAGCACAAGGACGTGCAGAAGCCTCCGATGGGAAGCGGCTGTCAGCAAGCACCAAGTGGTTTCTGAAGCCGAAGATGGAGCTGAGGGGCAGAAGTTCTGCCTGGACCTAAGATTTAGCGAGTTGGGTTAGGTGCTAGCCCTGCTCCCTGCCGTGCTGGTCACACAGCGAAGGCACTGCCCCGTCCCTGTGGCCAAACGCGGTGTCCTGAGCAGCTGGAACACCCCCCCTGCCCTCAGCCCTCTCCAGAGCTTGCTGCGTTGGACCCCAACTCGTGCTGCACATCCCCAGGGCAAGGCGCGAGCTGTGCATCTGGAGATCGGCGCAGGGGGCTGCCGCTCTCCCTGGGGGCTCAGCAGGAGACGGAGCTGCGGCTGCCGAGCCTCAGGACTTCATAAATGCGCCAAAAGCCTGCAGGGGGCAGGGAGCTGAGCCCGCCAAGTCCTAAGCTCTTTCCTCAAGTTACTAGAAGGACGGAAACCTTCTCTAAGCCCGTGTGAAAGGAGCGGGGAGGTGGAAGTGCCCCTGGGGGGGTGCCAGCAGCAGCAACCTCGTGAAATACTCAGAGCCACCTCCTGCTGGAGGTCACGTCCGCCGGAGTTTGTTTGCACAGGGAAAGGGGATGCCGGCTGGTAACGAACCCGATGTACACGTTACTCATCAAGCACAGCGATTTCCATGTAAGCTACGGGAAAAAAAAAAACAACCTTTGCAGTTGTTTAATTGGCAGGTTCAAAACACCACGTGCGTGCGCGGTGAGCTGCTGGCGCTCGAACAACGCGGCTCGGCATGCCAACCCGGCCTGACAGCGGCACCTGATCTATCTGGCAGGGGCTGTGAATAGCAATCCCTTTTCCCGCCCCTCTCCCCGTTGCGGATGCTCCGATCTTGGGGCGATTCGGGTGCCACTACCTCATCTTTTGGGGAAAGCCGCGTTTAACGTGGCTGCCTGGTGATGTAGCAAGTGTTTTGTTAGGCTTGCAGAGCTTTGCTAAGGAGCCTCCTTCCCCACCCCCAAGTTAAAGCAATCTGGGAACGATGCACCAACAGGGCTAGAACCTGTGCTGCGCTTTCCCCCTTCCCCTGCTCCACATTAGCCACGAAGAGCCCTGACTTGCCTGGCAGAAGCCAGCCCGGTCCGCACGCTCCTGCGTTTCGGTGCAGAGGGACCCTGCTAACGCCTGCAGCCTTTGTGCGGCTTCGGGGAGGGAAAAAAGAGCTGCGGATACGGGTGAGAAGCCCTAGCGGAGCACAGGGGCTGCTTTGTTTCCCCTGCAGCCTCTCCGGGTTTGGCAGCCCTGGAGGCGACACCGTCCAGGGCGATTTTCTCTGAAACGCCCCGGTTTCGGGACTGGCTGCGATGGTGCAGGAGCGCAGCTCAGCACCATCCCCGGGGCAGGAGGGGGGGAGGCTTCGTGTGCCTGGCGTGCACAAACTGGAGAACGGGAGAGGGCAGAGGCGGAGGAGAGGGGAGGCAAGAAATCCCAAACATGCTCTCAAGACGCCGTATCCAGTCTCCCAGCCCTTTGCCTGCGCACATCACTCGCTTACGGAGACCGATTTGCCCTCGTGCCTGGAGCTGCTTGGCCCTGGGATGTTTCGGAGCCGAGGTTTGGGCTCCCACCCAGCTCCACCTGCCCTCTGGCAGCGAAACAGAGCAATTCTCTCGCCCTCGGGCTCCTGGCCTTGGGCAGAGCTCCGGCCCCTTGCTCTGGCACGGCGGGCGGCCTCAAGTCGCGGCGTCGGGGCCGGCTTTGTGCAACGACTCCCTGACTTGGGCCCACGAGGCTTTGTTGTTGTTTCCTTCCAAATCAGATCCCAAATTAATGCTCCTGGCGGCTCCCACCTCTCAGGCAATTTCAAGTGTGCGAGGGGGGGAACCAAAAAAAAAAAAAAAAAAAAAAAAAAAAAAAAAGGGCTTTCCTGCAACGTGATCTCAAGGCCAACTCTGCGTTAGAAATCCCGGGGAGTGCCGGGCGCTGAGAAATCTGGAAGTTGAGCGCTGCCAACATCCCCTCACGAGTGTCGCAACGGCTCCGGCCCCTTCCTTATTCTTAAAATAGCGGCGGATTCGAAGAAGTGGTTCCTCTCCCGAGGCACCGGCAGGTAAAATGGCACGGGGGCAGCGAGCACCCCCGGGGGGGGGGGGGGGAGGGGGGGCGGATCACACTCGCCCAGCGCCCCTAGGGAAAAACGCACGAAGGCAGCGAGGGTAAAGTGCCTGCTGTATTTGTCACTGCAGCTGTAGGATCGCCAAACCATCCTCATCCTCCTCTTGTAAGGCACATCGGGGTGCGTGGCCCCCCGCCACTGCAGGACTGGGGGGGGCTCAGCCTGGACCCCCCCCCCCCAAGCCCGCGAGGGGCCCCGTTGCATAGGTGGCCACAGCGGCATCCCCCGGGGCATGGGGGAAAAGCCGAGAGCGGGGGGGGGGGCAGCCGCCGGCACCGGCGAGGTAAAGGAGGAAAGGTGGGGAAACTCCCTTGGGATTTATGCTGGAAACGCTTCCGTCGCCGGGGGGGATTTCTTTTTTTTTTTTTTTTCCCCTGTCAGCCTCCGCGTTAGTCCTCGGCTGTTTGCGTTATTAACGGTGGAGCGGTGTTAGTGTTCACGTCTTAATTAACAAAGCTAACGGGGTAAGTAGTTCCCCGGCTGGTGCAGGGAGTGACTGCAACTGTGCTAGGTTTTGTTTTGTTTTTTTTTTTAAAAAAAAAAAGGAGCAAGAAAAGCCAGTTTTTGCCTTATCTAAAATAAAGAATAAACTCCTCTAGCGGCTTTGCACGACCCGAAGCTCGGCTCTGGCAGCTCGGGGCTTGCTGGCAGCTTTGTGCAGCGGCAGCGCATCCTGGGGCGGGAGGAAGTGGCTCTTCGTCGCCTGTGTGCAGCCCGAAGCAGCAACGTGTCAAAGAATTTATAATCCTCTTTTTCCTTTTTTTTTGTTTCTTTTTTCTGTTTGCTCCAACGATGCGGGTGCGACGCGAGACCCCGGTTCCTCCTCTGGGCGCCGTGGTGCCGAGGAGAGGAGGGGACGGAGCCCGGCTGTGCAGTGCCCCCCGTGCCGGCCACGCAGCTGGGAATGCAGGCAGGAGCGGTGTGTGTAAACAGTAACGAGAAAGCTCTAATAATACCCAAAAAAAAAAAAAAAAAAAAAGGCCCTTTAACAGGCCGAAGAGAGGGAGCACACCCGTACTGGAGTGAAAAATGACTCCCTTCCTTGCAAAATAAAAAAATAACAATCCCTAACCAGAAGGAAGAAAATAGTTACATTCTCGCTGGGACTCCCAGAGGGGCTCCAGGACTTCTTCTCCACCCAAAAGTGCGTCCCCGGGGCCCGTCAGAGCGGCGTGTACTGGTTGTCGATGGCACGCACGTGGCCCCGGCCCGGGGCTTCCACCTCGTAGTCCGACTCGCGGGGCCGAGCGCCGGGGGCCGCGGCCGCCCCGCTGTGCCGCAGGCTCTGCGCCAGCTCCGCCGGCGGTGGCACCAGGTGGAAGATCTGCTCCGGAGGGGGCTCGGCGGGGCCGCGGGGGCAGGAGGAGGAGGTGGTGGTGGCGGCGGCGGCGGGGGTCAGGCTGAATTCGGGGCTCCAGCCGGGGACGGGCAGCGGGACGGGGACTGCGGTGCCGGAGCCGGGAGCTGCGGACAGAGGGAGAGGCGGCCGCTCGGGGGATGCTCCTGCCCCATCGCCCCGCAGCCCGCACCGGGATGCTTCCCGTGGCCGTCGGTTTGGGGCAGCTTCTCCTTTCTCAGAAGGGGAAGCCGGGAGCTCAGGAGTCACCTTTCGGGGCGCTGCCTGGATGCTTCCGCTTCCCCCAAAAAGGTTCCAGCTGCGCCCATGGCCCCGGGGACCCTCCCACAGGGACAGGACCCCCGAGTCCCCGCACCCCACAGGGAGCTCCCCGTCCCCGTGCCCCAACCTTCAGCCCCGCCGTGCCCCTACCTGGCGGCTGGGGCAGGACGACGACGTAGCTGGAGAGCCGGACGTCGCAGGTGGCCCCGCACTCCAGCGGGATGGGGAAGCGGTGGAAGTGGTGCAGCATCTCCACGATGGAGGAGAAGCGCAGGTGCTGAACGCGGCACTGGCCCCGCTCCGTCAGCGACAGCCGCAGGTGCTGCGGGGAGGAGCACGGACCCGTTACCCTGCCACCGGCTCCCTTGCTGGAGGAGATGATGGGGGGACACAGGGATGTTTGGGGTGGAGGGTGGGGGGGGGGGGGGACAAACGGCCTTAGCATCATGTGCTGCATCCCCAGCCCGCAGTGCCCAGCCCGCTGATGTTTTGTTTTTTTTTTTCCCCCCCCAGGAATGGGGATGGAGACACCAGCCCGCTGCAAGCACTGGGGCAGGGAGAGGGCAAGGAGAGCATCCACTGGGGGTGGGATGGGACAGGACTTGTGCCCACCCACGTGTGTGCAGCTCCCGAGGGGGCTCCGGTGTGATTTTTTTTTTTTTCCCCTCCCTATCCCAGCCCCTCTCCCGCCCGTACCTTTGCTCTGCCCTGGAAGTTGAAGGTGAGCACGTACTCGCCGCGGCGCGTCTCGCTCTGCCGCACCAGGAAGACGCCGTGGCCCTCCAGCCCCCCCAGCTGCACCAGCTGAGCCGCCTTCATGCGGGAGATGGGCCCGTGGAACCAGGGGCAGGAGGACAGGAACTGCTCCATCTTCGGCCCCGCCGCCTCCACCGGCCCCCCCGGCGTCGCCCCTGCCCGGACAGGGAGGCCGGCGGGGGTGAGCACCCCGGGAACTGGGGACCCCTGCCCGGCCCCGCTCCATCGTCCTCACCCCTTCCCCTGTGGCTACGCCCTTGCCAGGTGATTTGAGGCCAGGGTTAACCTTAGCCAGCCCCAATGAGGCATGGGACCCCTCCTGGGGGGTGTCCCCAGCACCTCTGCCCTGTCCCCGGTGTCCCCAGGCATCCCCTGGTCCTCACCTTGGTTGGGGGAGTCGGTGCTGGTGGTGGGGCTGGTGGCCGCGGGGTCGGGGTGCCGGCACGCCAGGAGCTCGGGGTCGCCCGCGTCCGACCTGTCAGGGATGGGAGAAGCCAGGCTGAGCGCTGGGGGTGGGTGGCTGGCACGGTGCTTGGGGACACGGAGCAGCTGTCCCCATCCCCAGGGGCAGCAGGGCTCGGGGACCCCCGCCGGGTGCCTACCCCCTGTGCGCGCATTCCCGGATCTCGGCCGTCCAGGAGCTGAGCTGCTGCTCGTCCCCCGCCTCGAACAGCACATCGGTGGCATTGGTCACCTGGGGGACACCAGAGAGGGACACGGGGACATTAGAGAGGGATCTGCATCCCTATCCCTCCCCCAGCCCGCGCTTGGGGACCGGACAGAGCAGAGCATCCCCACCCTCTGGGCTGCCTCCCCGCCATCCCCGGCACGGAAGAGGAACCGAAATTTGGCACGGGAGCTTCCAGCAGCACATGCGCCCCAAGGGGTGGGGAAGGCGTCAAGGCCAGCTGCGGGGGCCCCCCCCCCCCCCCCTCCCCCGGTGGGGCCGTACCTTGAGGACGAAGGTGTGGAGGTTGTCGGGCATCTCGAGGCGCGTGCACCTCCGCACCTCCTGGACGGCGGAGCAGGCGGCGTGGAGCTTCGGCTTGGAGCCCTGCAGAGAGGAGAGCGGCTGAGCTGTGCCCGTGGCCCCCGTGCCCTAAAATGCTGCTCCAGGGGACGGGATCCAGCCTGCTGGGAGTCCCCTGAGTCATGGCAGAAGCTAGGAAATACCCCTCTCTGCAGGGAAACACCCTACGGGCAAGGAAATACCCCACCTGGCAAGGAAATACCCTGCACGGCTGCTGCTTCGAGGCCGGCACAACCGGAGCAGGGCACCCGCGGGGGGCTGAGCAGCACCCAGAGCAGGGACCCAGCCCAGCGGTGCCCTGAAGCAGAGGAAGGGAGGGAGAAGGAGTTTCCCAGCACGTGCTGGAGAAATTGCGTGCACCGGCGAGGAAAACATGTCCCGGGTGTCGAGCACACCCCTACGGGTGCGGGGGTCCTTGGTGGTCCCTGTTGCGGCGTGGGGCCGGCCGGAGGGCGCGATGCCCCGGGCAGCCCCGCACCCCCACAGTGGCGTGACGAGAGCTCCCCACTGCTGCCCGGCCAGTTTCGCTCTGACACAGGCACATGACAAAACGCTGAGCAGGCACTTCCATAAACTCTAATAATACCCCTCCCGGCAGCTTTCGGTTCCTCCGCCGCCAGGAGTGAGCTGCTGACCATCTCCATGCTGCGGCACCGGGGACCCCCACAGCTGGGGACCCCCCACAACTGGGGACCCCCACACCGGGGATGGAGCGAAGCCCTCCACACACTGTGTGCAGGGACGGCTCTGGGAACAGCACCGGGTCCTCCTGCCCTTGTGCCAGCCCCCGTGGGTGCAGCCAGCCCGGGGTGCGCAGCTCAGCGCGCTGGTTCCCCTGGGCTGGGCTTGCTGCCAGCTCAGCGTTACAAAATTTTGGCTGGCCGTGATTCATGCGACAGCTTCAGCATCCCGCAGGCTGAGTCTACGCGCGCCCGTGCCAGGCACCGCCGTCCCCTCCGGTTCCCGGCTCCGGGCTGATCCCGGATGACCCCACACATGGCCACCGGCGCAGGACCCATCCCTGCAGACGATGCCGGGCTGTGGGTGGCAGCCGGGGCCGTGCACGATGCTGCTGCACAGGGGAAGGGGCTGGGCCTTTGCTCTGAGCTCGCCCAGCTCCCACCGCAGCGCTGCTGCAAGGCGATTCCCATGAGCGGGGCTGCAGCGAGCCCGGCGCCTGCCGGCACTGGAAATCTTGCCGGCGGCTGGGTTTGGCAGTGCTTTTTTTTTTTTTTTTTGCCCCCCACTTCCTCCCTCTCTCAGTCTCACTCTCGACCAAGGACTCGGTGTACTTTGGGGCCGGAAACGCAGCGCGAGAAGGGCCAACCCTTATCAGCGCCAAGCTCCGCCGAAAGAAAGTTCTTAGAAGTCGCCCGCCGCGGAGCAGCGCCCTGCGAGGAGCCGGGGCCGCCGCAGCTGCACGCGCCCGCCCGCAATCAGTGTCGCTGCTGCGGGCTGGGGCAGCGCCGCACCGCGTCCCAGGGGTCCCTCGGAGGGTCCTGAGCAGTGTCCCATGCAGGTGGAAAGGTGCTGAGGGCACGCGGTGCCCGGCGTGCCCCCTTCCCCGGGCTGTGGGTGCTTGGGCCGTGACGGCCGGCACGTCCCCGAGCTCGCCGCGCGGTGCCAGCGTGGCGTGGGCGTTATCGGCACGCAGGGCCCGGCCGGCAGCACCGCCACCGCGCTGCTGCTGCTTTCTTGGGAGTATCAGTGGGGGAATTCCAGGAAAAGGGAGTTCGGCGAAGCCCTGGGCTCAGCTCCATCCCTCCCCGGGGCGAGCGCAGCCGGGGCGCGCGCGAGGGAGAAGGAAATGATGCAGCAGTGAGATACGGTGCCCGAAAGGCAGTCTGGCTTCGGAGAAGTGCCTACCGCAGGCACGGTGCCCCCGCCCCCCGAAACGGCACACCTGACCGCAAGATGCCCTGCTCGATGGCGGCCCTACCGAGAAATCCTTTTCTCGGTAAGCAAAACTGCACACTCAACACTCCGCGTGCCCGCCTGGCGCCCACGGGCTCCTTCTCGGCAGAGAGGTGCCGCAGCATCCCCGTGGGTGCCCGGGGTGCTCAGGATGGCACGGGACAGGACGGTGGCAGTGGAGGGGACAGGACGGATGGTGAATTCACCCCAAAGCTTCCTGTGGATGTGGGGGGAACCCCGGTGCCTGGCTAAGCACCCCCTGAAATCACAGGGGGCCACGATGCCCACGAAGCGCACGGCCCCCGCCGTGCCACTGCTGCAGTGTCCCCTGGTCCCCGCACCCCAAACCATCCATCCTGGGCTGCCACCTCCAGCTTTTAGGGCAGGATCTGTCCTGGCTCCCCTGATCCCCCTCTCCCTGCAAGGGCTGGTTCCCAGAAGGAACAAATATTACTAAAACCAGGATTTTTTCCCCCAAACGTTGTCACTGCGCTCTCAGGCAGCCAGGTGGGCATGGCACCCGCGCTGCCTGCAGCAGGGATTTTTGGGGACACCCCCTCACAATCCCACTGCTCCTGCTGCTCCCAGCCCCACCGCCAGCAGCGTCCGGCCGCAGGGAGCTGCGCTGCTGGGGACCAGGAGGTGGCAATGGGGACACCCGTCCTGCTGGCTGGGGACAGGGAGCCGCGCCAGCGCTCAGCGCCTGATTAAAATTAGTGCTGGAGAGCGGCTTCCTTCCACCTGTGGTCTGCCGAGCCCTGCCCGGTTTTATTTTTTGCTGTTTGCTCTCGCTGCTGATTATTTTCGAGTGTTTAAAAAACGCTGAGTGGGTCCAGCTGGGCCGGGGACACGGCGAAGGGGAAGATGCCGAGGGCGCAACCCTGCTCCCGGCGTCCCCCGGAGCCCCTGGGCCATGCTGCGCCCCACGTCCCCGCGCCGGGGACCTTTTCGGTGGATTTCTTAGAAAACCAGCCCCGAGTTTCCACCCTCCTGCAGCCTGGGGCGGGGGGGTGGGGGGGGTGGGGGCTGCGGGAGGGTTCCCACGGGCGGCACCCGCGGCCACCGCGCACCTGGCCGGGAGAAAGCGGTGCCGGCGCGGAGCGGCGGCGGTGCCAGCAGCACCGGCTGAAGGTCAGGCCAAGGTCACAGCTGCGCCCCGGCGTTGCAGGCGCCGAGCGGAGCTGCTGCGCTTCCGCCTCACCAATCCCCGCCGCCAGCCATCGCCGCAGCTCCTTCTCCTCTTACTTTCTTCCCCACCCGTGCGCCCGTGCCCGCCGCAGCCCGGCCGTCCCCGCCAGCGGAAAGCCGCCCGCAGGGGCGCGGGGGCTGCTGTGAGCAGCGGGCGAGCTTTGGCTGCCTGGGGAAAGAGGAAGGCAGCGAGCTTTCCAAGAACGAGAGTGAAATCGCAGCACCCGCTACCGACCGGCCGTGCCAGAGGTGGGCACTGGTGAGATTTGGCCCTCCTGGGAAACCCTGGAGCTCGGCGTGTCCCCTTACGCAGGGACAAAAACCTCAGCCGGCACGGCTCGGCCCCACCGGGGTCCCCCTAAGGCTGACAATGGACAGAGGGACAGACGGACGGACGGACGGACGGACGGGCCACTGAGATTTGCAGCAGCGTGGGCGCTGGGTTATGCCAGCCCCAAAACCACTTCCTGCGCTCGCAGCCCTGGGGGAGTTTTCTTAAGTTTCCCAGGGGCACAGTGGCACGCTGCCACGTCCCCAGCCCCGAGCGGGGGGACGTCCCCGTTGTCCCCACGCGGGGCAGCGAGCCAGCTGGGGAGGGGACAACGGGGGACGTACTGGTGGGCTTGGGGTGTCTGTCGGGCTCAGTCCTCGTGGGTTTGCACCAAGGGTAATCCCAGTGCTCATCCCAGGGGACTTTGCACCACGGCTAATCCCAGAGCTCATCCGTGGGGACTTTGCACCACGGCTAATCCCAGAGCTCATCCGTGGGGACTTTGCACCACAGCTAATCCCAGAGCTCATCCGTGGGGACTTTGCACCACGGCTAATCCCAGAGCTCATCCCAGGGGACTTTGCACCACAGCTAATCCCAGCACACATCCTGGGGGATTTCGCATCGCAGATAATTCCAGCTCTCGTCCTTGGGAGTCTGCACCGCGGTTAATCCCAGCGCTTGTGCTCGGGGAATTTTCACCGTCGATAATCCCAGCACGTGGCCTCGGGGTTTTCCACCCTGGTTAATCCCAGCGCTCATCCTCGGGCACCGGCAGCACCGCTAATCCCAGCGTTGGTCCTCCAGCAGCTGGTCACAGCTTTTCCATCCATCCCCGGCATTTCCCGGCAGCCTTTCCCCCGCTGACCACAGCTTCTCCCCGTGTTTGCTGGGCCCTGATCCGCAGGCCCTTCTCTCTTCCTTTAATTCTTCTCCTCCTGCAGCCTCTTCCTCTCCTGCCCCATTTCCTCCCCCACTTACAGAGGGATTTCCCACACGGGGTGTCGCTTCCCTCACCCTGTTTTTGGGCCATTTTCCTGCATGTTCCAACCTCCAGGTGCCTCTTGCACCCCGTGCCCGCTGCCAGGCTCAGAGTTTGTGGGAGGGGGGGGGGTGCCAGGGGTGGGCGAGCGGGCTGGCACATGGGCACGTGGAGGCTGTTCACTCTGAAACCTACTGACACCAGCACCAGGCATCTTCCTGGGGGGTTCTACATGGGATGTAAGAGCTTTCCTGCCCCTATTGAACAAAGCAAGGTGATTACTGCTGCGGTGGGGGAACTGGGGACCCCCCCCCCACCCAGGCCCCATCACCTCCCTCGAGGCATCACCCAAAAGACCCTCCCTGTGACCCCACCGCCCACTCCAACCCCCAGCCAGCGTCCTCAATCTGGCAAGACCAGCAGGGAAAACAAATTTCCCGGAAAGAAACCCCAGCTCCGCGCGTCCCCGCAGCCCGCGGTGGCACGGTGGGGACGGGGCCGTCCCCGAGGGGACGGGGCTGGGCGGCTACAAGGGGCCCCGTTGTGCCGGCTGCCTCGGGGGCACAAAGCCCCTTCTGTTCCCGGACGAGCAGCGCTGGTGCGAGGTGCTCCCAGCAAATGCGGCCCCACGGCGCCCCACGGCGCGGCGATTTCGCAGCAGGGTGCACACAGGGTGCTGCGAGATGCCCCCCCCCCCCCCAAAACGCCCGGCGCTGCATCAGCCCCACCGGGAGGGACGCGGGGGGCCGGCTGGATCCCCCCGCCCTGTCCTCAGGGCTGACTGGCGCCCTTTGTGCATTGATAAGGACGTCAATAAATAAGGCAGAGGCTGGCCTGCTTCGCAGGCAGGGCATGAACGAGTAAATATTCCCTCCTGAAAGCCCTGAAAACCGCACGCGCTTTCGCTGCCGCCGGCGCTGAATGTCGCTCATTCAGCCTCTGCACCGTTTGGGGGGATCGGGGAAGGGCCCGGGGTGGGATGCTTGGCTCCAGCCAAACCCAAAGCCCTGGGATGGCCAAACCCAAAGCCCTGGGATGGCCGAATCCAGAGCCACAGCGGCACCTCCGCGTAGGATGCGGCCCTGGAGGTGGACCAGGGATGCTCGGCCGGTGGGGAAGGCACAAAGCAGGGATGATCCGGGGCGCATGGAGATGCTCATGGCCCTTCCCAGCAGCTGGATGAGCTCGGACCACCCCCCCCGGCCATGAGAACTGGGGGGGCCGAGCGGCCGCCCCCCGAGCCAGCCCGGCCACATCAAGCGCCCTGCCCTCCTCCAGAGCAGCGTTTTGGAGAAGCGGGGCTATAAACAGGATCTTGAAACAGACGGCGCTTGCCAGCCGCTCCATTTTTATTTTAAGCCAAACTCGCTTCCAGCGTGGGCTGCTTTAATAATTTCCTGGAATAAATAAAGAGCTCGGAAAGTAAACAAGGTGGCCGCACGCGGGCGGGAGCCGGCCGCAGCCGGGGCTGAGTCACCCCCGGCGCTGCCGCCAGGGCCGGGGGCCGCAGGGGCTGGGGTCCACGGTCCCGCCGGGGGGAGGTCACTGCGTGTCCCTGTGCCACGCTGTCACCTCTTGTCCTTGTGCGGGGGACCCCAGGGATGCGCCCAGCGGTTGTGGTCCTGTGGGTCTGGCAGCTTGGCTGGGCTGCTCCTGTCTCTCCCCGATCCAGGCTGCAAGCAAAGACCCAGGGGTACAAAATCGGGCACGAGGGGACCGGGTAGGGCACGAGGTGGCCCCACAGGTGAGCAAGAGCTGACGGCACGACCCCAGGTGCTCCTGTGCCTGCTCCTCGTCCGCTCCCACGGGCCCAGCACGAGCTGGGCTCGGCAGCGCCTTGGAAAACTGCGAGAGCATCCCGAGCCCGAGTGGGGAAGCGTAATTCCCCCGAGGGTATTTCGGTCCCCCTGCCCAGTGCTGCTTCGTTTCGGCCACCACCTCGCCGTGCCGGAGCTGCCAGGTGGGAGTGGGCTGCGGCCCCCCGCCGCCCCGAGGGCTCCTTCCAGCCCCTGCGCCGCCTGCGCAGCCTCTCATAAATATTTACCTTTGAAAGAAGCAGCACTCAGCCTCGACACAACCACATCCTGGACCATCAAAAAAAAAAATGGCAGAAAGAAAGAAAAAGGAAAAAAAAAAAAAAAAGAGATACAGCCACCCAAAAACACTGACGGGCATCTTACATCTGCTGCCAGGGCTGAGCGGGTCCCACGCCTGCCGGGACCCTGAGCTTGCACACGAGGGAAAAGCAGCGAGGTTTGGGCGCATTCCCAGTCCTTTTTCTTGTAATTCTCTTATTATCTCCATTTTTTGCTCATTTCTTGGCTTGCACATGGTGTTTTCCTACCCAAGCAGCTTTAGAGCATCCCACAAGGCAGACGTCCCCGTCCCCATTCCTGAGCAGCAGATCGCTGCCACGAGCAAAGGGACCACAGCGGTGGGGCAAAACCCCCGCCAATTTTGAGGAACTGGGTTAAAAAGAAAGGAAATCCTCCCATCTCCTCTCCAAGCGAGGCCAAACAGCCCCAGAGCCGGGGGAAGCGGCAGGTTGGGGCTCCCCATCCTGCATCCTTCCCGGCACACACCAATCGAGCCCCAGCAGGCTCCATCCCAGCAACACGGTTTCCAAAATAAGAAACTCTGCTCTTCAGCAATTAACGCCGGGGCTGTGGTTACGTTGCTAAAAGTGTTTTTTCCGTGCATGACCAAGGATGGAAAAAGTTGTGGTTAATAAATGACAAATAACCTTTTGTCTCATCACCTCCCCCCCCCCCCCCAGCCGCATGCCCTCACCCTGAAATACGAGAGAGAAAAAAAAAAAAAAAAGAAAAAGAAAAATCTAAAAAGCTCGCCGCCGAAATCTCAAGAAGCCCAAGCTACGCCCAGCCCCGCGCGCCTTCGAAGAACAGCGGCGAGGGGACGCGCCACCGCCCTGCCCTGCTCTCTGGGGAAAGTCTGCAGGAGGCGGCGGGGGGAACGCAGCTCCCAGCTGGGAGGGGAAGGGAGCAGCCCCACCAACACGGGGTTGGTCAAGGGTTTTATTGCAAAGAGAGAGAAAAATGAGGCACGAGCCCCTGGGAAGCGTGTGGTGATGCAGAGATCACCGAATGGGATCCTGCTGGGCTGCGGCGTGCTTCTAGCTGGGCCAGGGTGGTGACGGGCACCGAGGTGCCTCCAATCCCACTGGGGCACCTCCATCCCCACTGGGGCACCTTCACCCCCACTGGGGTGCCTCCATCCCAACTGGGGCACCCCCATCCTCACCGAGGTGCCTCCATCCCCATGAGGGCACCTCCATCCCCACCAGGGCGCTTCCATGCCCACCAAGGCGCCACCATCCCCACTGGGGTGCCACCATCCCCACTGGGGTGCACCTCCACCCTCACCAGGGCACCTCCATCCCCACCGGGGCACCTCCATCCCCGACACCCTGCTCAGGTTTTGCTTCTCACGTGCGCAGCCCCGTGGGAGCTAACACCGGGGAGGGAAACACCTCCTGCCACCGCCTGCCACCGCTCTGCGTAGGAGCTCGGGGACACGGCTGGCAGGCGGGTGGCCGGGGCTCTGCGCGAGGTGACGGGGACATCTGCACTTCCAACGTGGCTTTGAGAGGATAATTTGTAATTGCTCCAGCAGTCACTTCTAAGGGTAACCTCATTTTGGCTCTGAAGCTATGGCTGGAAACGCGCTGTGCAGTGAAGGAAGGGGTTTGCTCCAGTCCCCTCCCGGGGTAGCGGTGCGAACGCAGCCGGCATGGCCGTGCCAGGGCTTCCCGCAGCCTCTCCAGCCCCTGCTCTGGGAATGGGAACGGTGTCACCGGGCTGTCCCCACGCGTGCCACATCGGCCCCGACTCTGCCAGTGTCAGACGGGAGCCACCCGGACCGGGACCTGCTGGCTCAGGGGATCGCAGTTCTCAGAAACAAGTTTCAGGTGAAAGGAAGGGGAAAAGGCAAAAAAAAAAAAAAAAAAAAAAAAAAAAAAAAAAGGAAGTCAGAGCAGTCTCGCACTGAGCAGAGATAAAAATACTGCTCCTCCCGCGGCCACGGCGAGGACGTAAGAGCCGTGACACAGGCACCGCAGCCTGCGCCGGAAAGTCTTCCCAGCTCAGCTCGCAGCGCAATCATTTACGGGATGTGATGGATTTCATTAAAACGCCATAAAGAGACCGGCGCAAATGAAAATCCCATTTCCCTTCCCCTTCCTGTACGAACATCTGGTCAACATAAACGGCTCGGGACATTTCCGTTGCAAATCCCAATTTTCATGGGGTTTAGGGCTCGGCCATAAAACATGTGCGTGGGGCTCGGCGGATGAGCGGGGCAGCCCCAATCCCAGCGAGCTCCGTCCCTGCAGCGGGGCAGCCCAGGGCAGAAACGCTTCCTTTGAGATTTCCAGAGCTACCAAACCCCTACAATTACGAGTACGCATGGCGGGGTAAAGCAGAAAGCCCTTGGTGCCTCCACAGAAGGCGAGCGCAACCCTCATATTAGACATCAGAGAGCCCACAGGGGCATCGTGCCAGGCCCATTCCCGGGGTCTCTCCGGTTCTCCCAAGCAGCAAAGGGGATTAAGGCCCTTCAAAGCGCCCCGCTCCATTTGATGCCGGGCACGTTACGGGATTACACTCACGGGCTTCTCGGGAGAGCTGAAAACGGAGGGGCAGCCTCCAGCAGCAGGAAGGGGCAGAGGCAGCCGAGGGCTTGGCGGGCGTGGGGGCCACACGCGCGGGGCCACCCTCGCCTCCTCGCCCCACGGACCTGGAAAATCATCAAATAGGTGGGGGGCGCGGCTGGATGCTGCCCAGATGGGAGGCTGAGCTGAATTTCAATGCACGTCGTGTTGTTTAAAGGGTAAAGGGGCAGGGAAGGAGGGGGCTGGCCCCGGGCAAGGCAGCGGCAAAGCCCCGCAGGGCTGGAGGGAGCCCAAGGTGGCAGCGAGGGCTGGGGAAGGAGGGGGCTGCCCCCAGCCCTCCCCAGGGGGACTTCTGGTTATTTTCAAGGAAAAAACACAAAGCAGCTGTTCTGTTTGTCCCAGCCGAGGCTTTGCCTCCTTGCTGGCGTTGGGGTGATGGTGCTGAGCTCTCCCCGGGGGCTCCCCAACCTGCACCTTCGGGTCTCGCCCTGCCCAACGCCCGGCTTGGCTCCAGCCCGTGCAATAACGGGGCCGAGGGGGCTGGGAAGCTGCCTGCAGCCCTCCTGCTGCAGAGGAGGAGAGGAGCTGGCCCCCGGCCAGTTCATTAGAAAGGAAGGACCCGCCCCGAGGATATTTTCACAGGAACCCAATTTACTGCTGAGATTTGTGAAACCCGGGCGAGGAGCGGCCCTGGCCTGGGGACGGCACAGCGGGACGGGAAACCCACGCACGGGGGGGGGTGTGGGGGGGACCCGGCCAAATCCCCGCGGGACGGGCAGCCACCAGCTGGTTGGGAACGGCCAGGAGCTGGGCTGCAGGGCGCATGAAACGCCCGGCTGTGAACGATTCTTGTGGGCAGGGGTCATCCCTGCCGCCCCCCGGCCTCGCTGCCTCCTCTCCCTTCGCTTTCCTCCTTCCGCGGGGCGTCGGGAGCGGAACAAGAAGCGGAGTTCAAGATTAAAGGTGGTCAGAGGCTGCTGCACCACCAGATGTGATTTCGAGCGCATCGCCACATCCTCCAGGGGCAGGGGTCACAGCAGGCGCCCTCCCCATGCCTTTGTTTTCACCTCTTCAGGCTTTGCCCATTTTCATCTGCACAAATCCCCGGGGAGCATCCGGACAGGGGTCACCGCGGATGAGGAGGAGCAAAGCCGGCAGCAGCGCCCCAAATAGCTCCAGCACCAACGCCCGTGTCGGGTGTGCCAGGGTATGGACCCTGCTGGCACCCATGGGTGCTGCCTGGCCTCGCGGAGCCCCAGAGCGATGCTACCCAGAGCCACACCTCCCCTGCAGCTGGGGACGTGCGCTGCCAAGGGGACGAGCGCGCAATCCTGAACCCCATGGAGCAAAACCAGGGTGGTGGAGGCAGGCAGAGGCGATGCCCCTGCCTTCAGCACCGAGCAGGGTGCTGGGGCTCATGGGTGCAGCCTCAGCCCCAGCCGGGCTCCTGCACACCCTCCCCGTGGGACCGAAAGCAGCGGTTGCCGCACCGCACGTGACGCCGAGCTGTGAAAAGCGAAAGCGGCGGCGGCAGCACGGGGCTGGCACAGGGACCTTTGCTCCTCGGCTCCCGGAGAGCAGCTGGGCTGCTTTCTGCTTTCAGACTTAGGCATTCGTAATTTTTTAAACACTGCTCTCCCTGCAGGTGTTTCGGGGCTGTTTGGCAGAAAGGGCGGGGATTCAGCCCGCTGCGGGGAGCCACCGGGCGCCAGGCTCCTCCATGCCAGGCTTCCTTGCTCCAGAGCACAAATTGCTCAAAGTTAAGTGAGAAAAAAAAAAAAAAAAAAAAAGGAAAAACCAACAAACCACACAAGAAAAAGCCCAGCCTGTTCCGTCTACGTAAGACCCGCCATGTGGAGGAACTGGCTTTTTAAAGATTAAAAGCCACGGCTGTCCCCCCGGCCGCCGCGCGGCTGTCACGCAGATCCGGCACCGCCGGCGCTCCCGCTGCTCTCGGCACCCCACAGCTCCCCCAGGATCCGAGGTTCTGGCTGCGGAAGTGCTTCCAAAAATAAAACTGAGCTCCCTACGGATCCCACAGGAACCGAGGAGGGCTCAGAGCCCATTTTGTGCTCCCTTTCTTTTCCTTTCCCAGTTTTCCCCAGAGGCTCCGGGTGCTGAAGCTGCAGCACCACAGGGTCAGGCACCGCATGAATTTGGGGTTCGCCAGACCCGGTTCCAGCACTGGTGACATCCACCTTGTGGGAACGGGTCCATGGGGATGGGGACAAGCGGTGTTTGCAGGCGAGGACACCAGCCCCGTTCCCCAGCTCTGCTTCCAGCTGGAAAAGCGAGGTTTGGGACTCCAGAGGAGAAAAATCCAAAAGGCATTGCGACTGATGGCAGTAATTTGTGCCCGCGTTGCCCTTGCCATGGGGTTGTGGGGATCTTCTGCCCTCTGAACACCCTGAGGGGAGCCCTGGGCAGCATCGTGCAGCCAAAACCTGAGTGGGGACGAGGCGACGGAGCCTTACCTTGGGTGGGTCGAAGAGCTCCAGGACGTACTCCTCGCTGTCGGGCGTCCCCGCTCTGCGCAGCACCAGGCGGCAGCGCTGCCAGCGCGTCCCGCTGTCCAGCGAGCTCTCGTCCAGCAGCCCGTACTTGAGCAACCCCTCCTTGCGCACCTCGGGGGGCTGCTCCCGCGACAGCCCCCAGGGCAGGATGCGCTTGCTCAGTCCCGGCTTGAGAGCGGCCTCCGCCGCCTCCCCGTCGGCCTCCGCCGGGAGGGCATCCGAGGACCGGCGTCGGAAGAGGCTGCGCCAGCTCCGGCGCAGCTGGCTGAGCGAGAAGGGTCTCCGCGCCGGCCCCGCCAGCTCCTCCGAGCTCCACGACTTGCGCAGCCCCGTGGGGGCCGCCTCGGGGGCTCGGCCGGGCTGCTCGGGGCGAGCGGCCAGCTCCGCCTCGGCTTTGGTGGCCACCGTGCCCAGGGAGGCGTCCGTGTGCCGCCGCTGCGTCTCCCGGTAATCCCGCGCCGGGCCGGCGGGCAGGATGCGGAGCTGGCTCATGGCGAAGCCCTCCTTCACCTCGTTGCAGAAGTACTGCTGGAAGAGGTCGGTGAAGTGCACCGAGAAGTTCTCGGCGGCCAGCAGGTCATGGTGCGGGTGCTCGGTGGCGAAGCGCAGGTAGTGGCGCGCCAGCTCCTTGGCGGTGCTGATGGCGTGCAGCTCGCAGAACTCATGCCAGCCCCGGGGATGCGCTGGCGTGCCGGCCGGCAGAGCGTGCCCATTCATTGCCGTGGCTCCAGCGAGGCGGCCGCGCTGCAAGACAGAGCACAGCAGTGCCGTCAGGGCGGCAGCCCCAGATGGATCCAACCCCAGTGCCTCCCCATAGCCACCTCCCTGGGCACCGCTCCCCATTTTCCCCCCCCCCTCCCGGGGCTCGCCGCGTGCAGCCCGGCCCCGGTGACCGGCGCGGCTGCCCGAGCGAGACACCGCGACAGCTCCCAGCCCGCTGGTGCCAAACTCAGCTCCACGTGCCCTGGCATCCCCGAGCACGCCGAGTGTGGCCGTGCCTCAGTTTCCCCACCCGGCCGGCACGAGGCGTCTGCGCAGCTTCCTGCCCACGCAGCCGCCTGCAGCTCCCCGCGGGACACGCGGCCCGGCCGTATCCGCTCTCATTCCGCCAAGGCTTAACAGCGCTGATGGGTTTCCCTCCAGGGATCTATTTCAGCTGAGCTGATAAAAATGCCGGGGGGGGGGGGGAGTAGGAGGGGGGAGGAAGCGAAATAAATGGCTGCTGAAATCCAGGGAAGGAGCTGCCTCGTCTGGCGTTCACCTGGAGACGCGGCCACGCCGCCGGAATGGCAGGGGATGAGCGAATGCCTCCCCGGGGGGATGCTTGGATGGGACGAAGGGGTCCGTCTGTCTGTCTGCCTGCAGGTGCCAGCGGTGGGCTGTGCCCCCCCATGTCCCTGCCACGTCCCATGGTCCCGCACAGAGCGACACGGCTGCTCTTCACCCAGGACCTTGCCCCGTGCTTGAACCCTTTCAGCAAGTGGAAACGTGCTTCAGGAGTCAGCTGGGACCCCAGCTGGAAACACCGCGCAGCTCCCCGGGCTTGCCAGGGAACCCCAGAACGCACACATCCCCCTCCACGTGGCTTGGGATATTTGGGTCTTCCTTCCACGGCCACATCCAGATGCTGCAGGCACCCCAAGGCCCTGCCCCGTGGCCGTGGCACTGCTTGGGGTGACCACAGGGCTCCGGCAGGACCTTATCGTGCCCGTCGACCTGGTGGCACCGCTCTGACAGCCTCGGGGACCATTTCAGGCCACCAAGAGTCATGAAGCCGTCCCGGCGAGCCCTTCGGTGGAGCTCCCCACAGCCAGCCGGGCTCCGTGGCGCTGTTTACCCCCGTACCTTGAGCTGGCACGCGGCATTTATCGGGGCCGTGCATTCTGCTCAGGCAGGAAACATCCTCCAGCCCGCCCGCATCCTGCCGGGACGGGGCAGGACGGTCTCGGCGGCCTCCCTGCCACGCAGCAGCGCCCGAGCTGCTAGAAGGGGAGGAAAAGTGATTGCATTTCTTGGGGCGGGGTGGGGGGTGGGGGGAGGAAAAATAATAAAATAAAATAAAAACGCAAGGGGCCGGGAGGAAGCGAGCGGGGAGATTTGGACAGCAGCAGCGCGGCGGATCTGGTTTGCAGACGGGGAGGCGATAACGCCGCGCTGCGCTGGGAACGCGAGCCTCTATCTCTGCCGACCCGCCGGGCTTCCTAGTACGTCCTCAGAAGTTTCTAGGCGAGGGGAGATGTTATCAGCCCCCGGCCAGCCCTGGCTTCTCAGAAGAGCCACGCGGGGCCGGCGGCGCTGCCGGGCGTGCGCCTGCCCGCGGCCGAGCCGAGGCGAGCCCCCCGGCGGGGCCCCTGCGTGGGGCCGTCTATCAGCACCGCCAGCCTGCCCGTGACTCAGCACCCTCCGCCTGCGCTCCTGCTTCCTCCGGCACCCGGGGATCGCCGGCACCACTCGGCCGGCCGCGGCGCCCAGGCACCGAGGGAAGCGCAGAGCCCCTGGGGACAGCGCCCGCGGGCAGCCGGGATGCTGCCGGGAAGGTGGAAACGTCTCCAAAGTTTTCACGCTCCGGCTTCGGGAGAGGTTTGCTCTGGGAACGCCGGGCTTCGCCCGCGCCACGTGGTGGGAAGCAGCCCGAGGCCGTTTCCAGCAGTGACGGGTGTTTTCCAGACGGGACCACGATGGGAAAAGCAGCCCCGGTGCTTCCTCCTGCTCGCGACACCACCTTCATCCCCACCCGGCGGGGACGGACGAGGATGGACGCTCAGCTTCGACCCAGCTCCAAGGATGTTTTTTTTTTTTTTTGGCATCGTGGCATTTTTACAGTCGTGCCCTCCAGGTCACCACCGAGCCAAAGCTGCGACGGCTAACTGCTTTCCTTTGCACTGGATGGGGAATCCTGCCCTCCCCGGGCACTGCACCGGCGTGCGGTGTCCAAAGGCTCCCACCTGGAGCCGCTGGAAGGGCTCGGCGCTGTTTGGGCAGCTTTGGGGCGCAGGGACAGGAGCGCCCAGCACCGTCTCTCGAGGAACGGCAGGATGGGACGGGGCGAGGCGTGACAGGACGGGACGGGGCAGACCGGCCGCGGGCGCGCTTTGATGCAGGCTGCGGCGACAAGCCCGAGCCTGCGCCAGGATCCGGCCCTGCAGCTGCGCCGCCGCTGGCGCTCCCGGGAGATTTAATTAAAACGCTTCCACCACCAACCCCATTGCCCAACCCGGCGAGTGTCGCGGTGGGTCCCGGCCCCCGAGGCAGCGGGAGGGCTGGATCTGGCACAAGGCTGCTTATTCCTTTACGGTAGCAAAAGGATCGGTGCGTACACGTTACTTCATTGCACCACGGGGCAGTTTTGAGGCCGGCAGGCCTTACCAAAAGCAGGCAATCCCAGCAGAGCTGCAGGATCCGGCCCCATCACGAACCAGCCCCAGGCCACGGGGCAGCAGGCAGAATTTTGGCAAATTCGGTGTCTGCAGGAAAAGCGTTTTTCCGGAGCAAAGCCCACGCCGCCTTGCCCCGTGCTGGGCAGCGCAGCAATCCGAAAATGAAAGCAGCCCCTCGCCGCCGGCATCTGAGCCAGGGGAACACGAGCCAGGAGCGTCAATAGGAAATTTGATTTGTGCATGGCTCACCCCGAAACAACCGTACCCAGACCAGAGGAAAAGCTCTGCATTTTTAGCCCGGGCAGCCTCCTTTTTGGAGCCTATTCCAAATTCGCCCTAGGGGCGATTTTCTGGAGGGGCTGGGTAACGCCCCGGCCGGCCCCGCAGCTCCCCGCTTCCCGAGTCACCGAAATACCCGGTTCCCACAATGCCGCGAGCGGGGACATTGTTCCTTCCCAGGATGTCCTCCATGAAAAGAGCTATTCTGAGCCAGGCAGCAGCCTTTCTTGGCACGGCCCCGCAGCCCGCTCGCGGGGCGGCTGTAAAAAGGCTGGCTTACAATGAACGGCACTTTTCTGTGCCACTGCATCCGGCTGGGGGGCTCGGGGGGTGCGGGTCCCGAGGGTGCTGGGCTTGCAAGGGCCAGGAGGCACGGGGCGTCCCCCCGACACGGCTCTGGCTCGGTCCCACCCTGCGTCCCGTCACTGGGTGGCAGCTGGATGCGACCCCGGGCGAAGAGCGCAGCTGGGAGCAGCTGTTTGGGGACGGCACCGAAACGCTGACGCTTTGCAGCCCGGGTTGAAGCAGGTCTGGGGCAGGGGGAGAGGTGGGGACGGGCCCTGGATGCAGCCCCCTGGTGTGGGAAGGGGGGACGGAGGAGGTAAGGGAGGAGAGCACCTCCACGGCACCCCCCGGGGCCTCCTCCGAGCCGGGTCACAACACACCGCGTCCTTTGGCCGGGCGCAGCCACGGGAAGCAGCCCTGGCTCCGCGCTCACATCCACCCCACGCAGTTTTATTGCTGCCTTTCAGCTCGAGTTCAGCCAAGCCTCCGCTCCCTCCCACCTGTTTTAGCAGTGGTTAAACACTGCCCATTTACCCCGGCGTGGGACGGAAAGCCCCAGCAGCACGACCCAAGAGACTCCATGGGAGGAGACGAGGGCTTCGGGGCCCCAACCACACCCCAGAAACGGGCACCCACACACACAGGGTCACCATAACGTAGCTGAGGACTCTTGGGACAGCTCGACGGCAGCCAAAAGAGCTCCAGCCCTGGCACTCGCACCCCTCTGCACAGCAGCACCCGCAGCTGTGCCCCGCCTGTCCCAGCACCCAGCCCATGCTGCTGCCAGGGACACGCAGGGCTGGCGGCAAGCACAGCCCCAGAGGACAATTCCCCCCTGGGGCTGGAAATGCAGCTTGGGAAGGGACGGGGACGCCAGACCCCGCTGGGAGCATCGCCCCATGGTGGTAGGGATTCCCAGGGGTCTGGCAGAGGCTGACGGTGCAACATCACGGCCCCAAGCAGCTCCACACTGTCCCTGTGTGGGGCCCACTGCTGTGCCACCCCATGGGGTCACCGGGACCTACTGCCCTTCTGCTGAACTGCAGCGACAAACCCACAAGGGGCAGGGAGCTTTGCGGGGCGGATTTCGCTCTCCTGTCCCCACTTTCTAGCAGGAGACACTCACACCGTGCTCCTGCCCGGGCTGCGCAGCACTGCAGGCACCTGCGAGCGCAGCCCGTGTCGAAGCACTTTAAAGCTGGGGGAAATCCGACGGTTTGGCTTCCCCGATCACCCCCCAGGTACAGAGGGGATGGAGACGCCCCAGCTGCCACCCAGCTCAGGCCAGACACAAGCTCCAGGCTCACTTGACCCGCAGGAAAGCACCGGGCAGGACCCGTGCACCCATCACCGCTGTGCCTGGCAGTCCACGGCGGCTCCCACCCGTTACGCATCGCACTGCTGTGGCTGCTCCCTGCGGGCTGCCCTCCTGATGGGCTTCGTGTCGCGATATTAAATGTATCGCTGCCACAGAGGCGTGGGAGACGCAGCTGCAGGCTCTCCCCCTCCGTGCCGCGGTGGTCCCAGGGCTGGATCAGGCCCTTCCTCCTCGCCAAGCCGCAGCGGCGCTGGCAGCACCACAAACCCTGCCGGCGCGCAGCTCTTGCACTTTCGCTTCGTCTCACTTGCTGGGATTTGTCCAAACGGCTTCGCCGTGCCCCAGTGCCTCAGCAAAGAGCCCCGACGGGCTCCCTCGAGCAGCCGGGGGGGGAGGCGAGAGGTTTGCCCCCGGGCAGCGGCAGCGACGCCCCTCGAAAGCCTCACAAACCTCTCCGGGGCGATATGTGGTGCGGGCACAACCACCGCCCCGCAGGCTCCGGCGAAACCAAAAGGGATCTTTTCAGACACAATAAAGATACAAAAGCAAAGGAGGAAAAAAAATAAAAAGCAGTACTTGGGGTAGGGGGGGGGGACGCACGAAGACAAAGCCCTCCTTGCACCACAAGCGAGTTAAAAAAGAAATCAGAGGCGCTGATCTAGTCCCAAACAAGTCAAAGCGAAAGCTGCCAGTAATTTCACAGGCCTTTAAACCCCGGCTCTCAGCCTGCCAGCACAGCCCGACGGCACACGGGACACGCGGGCGGCGTGAGGTCCCCGCACCGGCCACCTCTTCCTCCAGCTGCTTTCACTACCTAAACGCAGCAACCCGAAAAGTCCCCGGGGCCGCCAGCCCACGGTTCCAGCACATCTTGAAGCAATTTGCAACAACAAATGTCGAAATCGCAGCTCGACAACTCGCCCCGGTTTCCTTGACAGTAAATCCCAGCCCGGGGAAGCGGCGACCACGTTACTCCCAGCGCGGGAGCCAGCGGGTCGGGGCTCTCCGCGGGTGACCCCGCTTGGCGCGAGCGGCGCTCGGCACGCCGGCAGGGCAGGGGGAGGCCGGCAGGATGCTGCCTGCCGGGGCATTGGCCTCGTGCTCACGGCCCCCGTGTGCCTGCCAAGCCGGGCAGAGCCCGGGAGCCAACAAAGTCCACGGGGAGCAGAAAGGCAGAGCAGCTTGGCAGGCTCGGCGCTGGCACCTCCGCTCGGCACCCGCAGCGGCCAAGGGGGCAGAGGGGCGGGCAGGCGGGGTACAGCCCCCGTGGGTGGCGTGGCACCCCCCTGAGGGTGGCTGGGCATCGCCCCCAGGGTCCTGCACCCTCCCCAAGGGGCCACCGAGGGGTGCTGCAGGGCTCTGGGGAGGCGCGGGGGTGGTTGGGCGCGTGCTGCACCCATGGAGCAGGGGGGCCCGGGGTGGGGGTGCCGGGACCCCAAAGTGCCGCAGGGAACCCCAAAAAGAGAGGACCTAGGGGCAAAGGCGTGCTGGGAGGAGGGAGCGGCCAGGTTATGGGGGAGAAGGAGAAAGCGGGTCCCGGGGGTGCCAGAAGCCGGGAAGCAGGGGGAAGGGGACACCGGGGGAAGGGGGCGCGGGGCGATCGCGTCCCCGGTGGGGCGAACCGGGGGCAGAGGCTCCGCGCCCGGGGCACGGCGGGGGCTCCCCCCTCCCGCTCCCTTCCCTTCCCCGCCGCCACTTTCGCTTTGCAGCCGCCGCTTCCCGGCCCCGGCCCCCGCCGTTACCTGCAGGAGAAGGCGTCCGGGGGCCGCTCGCCCATGGCGGAGCGCGACGGAGCGCCGGGCCCGGGGCGCACCGGGGAACGGGGACGACGGGGCGGGCCGGGCCGGGCCGGGGCTGGACGGGGTGGGCTGGGCTGGGCTGGACGGGGCGCACGGCTCGGCACGGCACGGCTCAGGCAGGAAACCGGGGCAGGCGGCTCCGCATTTCCGCCGTGCGGAGCCGCGGCGGCGCGGGGCGCGGACCCCGGCCCCGGGCGTTATGTAAACGGAGCGGCCGAGGGCGGAGGCTGCGCGGGGGCGGAGCGGGAGCGGAGCGGGAGCCGCAACCGGAGCCGGAGCCGGAGCCGGGTCCCCGGCGCCCCGCACCGGTCGTTCCGCGGGTGCGCCCCGCTCCGGAGCCTTTATCTTATCGCCTCCGCGCCCGCGGAGCAGCCGGGACAAACAGCAGGCTGAGCCCTGCTCGCTTACAGCGCCGGCACGGGTTGGGTTGGGGTTTTTTTGGGGGGCTAAGCGAGTTCTTGAGGGTCTCCGGGGGGCGTCTGGGGGCTCGGGGTGGTGCAGGGAAATGGGGCTCGGTTTCGCAGCCGGGACGCGAGGGTCTCTGCGGGGTGGCGGTGGGTGAGCTGCTGTCGAAAAGCGCAGTTCTCGTAATTTTCCTCAGCTTTTAGCCAAGGAAATCGTCTTGCTGAAAAAGGGAAGGAGCAGGGCCAGCCGCTGTGCCCCGGCGCGGGTGACAAATGGCTCTGTGCCTCTGGTCCTGACCAGGGGGTGCCATGCCCTGAGCGGGAGTGAGGACTTGGTGGGTGCCCATGGGCCAGGTGCGGCCACCCCAGGGCTGTCCTGCTGCTGTCCCGGTGCCACCCTGCCCCAGGGGAAGAAGGACAGCGTGGTGGACCTGCGGCTGCCCACCCCATGGCATGGGAAACGGGAGGACGATAAACTTTCACTGCACCTTTTTCCAGGAAAAGGCTGGCTTGTGGTCTGTACCGTCACGTCTGGCCCACCGACATCTCCCACCCGTGTCACCGCCTGTCCCGAGAGCTCCTCCGGGGCCTCATCCTCCCGTGCCGCACGCGAGGGGCAGCAGCATGGGGCCGGATGGGCCCTCCCAGCCCCACAGACCCCCACGAAGGGCGCACCAGAGCCACCGCAGAGCAGCCCTGCCCAGGGGCTCGCCCAGCATGACAAACCGGGGAAACCCAAGGACGTGGCAGCCGGGGATTTATAGATGCCACTCGATTGATATGTGGGTGTCGGGAAGGCGGAGACTGCCGGGAGCTCAGCACCACCGCCGCCCTTACAGAGCGGGCCAAGGCATATGGGGCTGCTGGGGAGCAGGCGTTGGTGTGCCAGCACAGAGGGTCCGTCCCCCGAGGTGTTTAAAAACAGTCACTCGCCCCTTTCATGCCCAGTCTGGGCAAAAAGCCTCAATGGGAAACCCACCCTGTGCCGGGGTCGGACAGCAGGATGTGGTGCTGTGCCCTGTGCTGGCCCCGTATCCCCTCCAGCCTCCCTGACCCCCAGACGAGACAGAGCTCTGCTGCAGGGTTGCAACCCCACGGTCCCCTAAGGCATCGCCTGCTGCGGGGTCCAGAAAAACGCCACGTGCAAGTGGCTGGGAGTGGCCGATGTGGAGAGGTCTTACCTTAAAAGCTGCTTTTTAATTCCTCCTGCCGATGCTTCGTGCATGCTTGCACCTTCTGGCTGGGTTTCTGAGCACAGACAAGCGGGCGGCGGAGCCCGGCTCCTGCCCTCCTTCCTCCTGCCCCTCCAGTCCCAGCCCGGAGCTTTGCAGTTTTCTCGGTGATCTCCAGCTATTTCAAAAGCACCCTCTCAGTGTTCTCAGCCCCTACGTCTCACGATTTCTCTTTTGTTTTGCTTCCTGTACGGATTTTTTTGCAGTCCCCGACTACTAATTCACTCCCACTGACTTCTGCTTTTTCTGTTTGTTTGCGCCGAGCTGCGCAGATGCCCTTGTGCAGGCACACGCCGCCGCTTCCCTTCTGCTGTGCGCTGGGCTCAGCTTTTAACTATTGCAGCTTTCCCCTCCTGCAGAAGCCTTTGCCAACGTCCAACCATCCTCCCCACTTCTCTTTAACTCCCTCGCTCTCACCCACTTTGTTTTCTGGATGTGCTTTGGAAAGGCACATCTCTGTTTCCCAGGGTGGGATGTGATGGTGACCTCTGCCACTCCGGGCTGAGATGAGGTCCCCCCTCTGCCTGGAGGCTATTTTGGGGGGTGACAGCTGTAAATGGGGGGCTGCGGGGTGCGCTGGCTGAGCCCCCCAAAAAGCTCAGGCTGGTTTTTGCCTCCTCCTTCAGAGGGCGGGGCGGGAGGTGGGAAGGGTGGTGAGGGTGGTGGTGAGGGTGGTGAGAGTGATGGTGGTGAGGGTGATGGTGGTGAGGGTGAGCGGTGGTGACGGTGGTGAGGGTGATGGTGAGGGTGGTGGTGATGGTGACGATGGTGGTGAGGGTGATGGTGACAGTGATGGTGGTGGTGATGGTGGTGATGGTGACGATGGTGGTGATGGTGATGATGCGGTGATGGGGATGCAGGTGATGCCGATGCTGGTGATGGGGAAGGAGGTGATGCTGATGCCGGTGCCGGTGCTGCCACCTCGAGCCGTGCCCCCAGCGCCTCCTCAGCCCCGCCGCACGGCCGGGCTCCAGGTGCCACCTCCCGGGCGGCCGCGGCACTGCACGGCGCCGGGGCCCCGCTCTGCTCCGGGGCTCCCCCGGGCTGGGGGAGCCCGGCTCGCCCCTGCTGAGGCTGGGAGCACCCCAGCACCCCACGGTTCCTCGTTTGGCCCCGCCGAGCCAGCGCTGCCCGTGAATCAGAGGCTGCCTCGGGCATGTTGTGGAGCCACGGTGCCAGCTCGCCCGTCCGTCACCGCTCGTGGGAGCAGTGGGAAGAGGAGCCCGAAGGCAGTGCCCAAAAAAGGGTGCTCAGCAGTCTCTCTTCTCCTCTCAGCCCCTCTTCTTCTCCGTTTTCCCAAGTGCCAGGCGAGGTCAGGGTGGGCGTTCAGTTACCTCACTTGCCCTGCCTGGGGAAACCGAGGCACGGGCTCTGCTCCCCCGGCTGGGAGGCCGCTGCGGGGACACCAGGGAAAACATCACGGGGCTGCTTGGAAGGGGAAGTGCTGGAGGCCGTGCAGAGACACGTGGCCATCCCAGGGGAGACCCAACAGGAAGCAAAACTCATGGGGAATTTTGCTGGAGATTCTAGAGGAATTTGGGTGATTCTCCAAAGCAGCCGCCAAGGGGCTCTCCAGGAAGGGGCCGGGCACCCAGCGGGGGAACAATGTCTGCTAAAGTGGCTGCACGAAGCGGTCGGGGTTTTGGAGTCCTGGCAAACGACCGTGGCTGCTTTTTTTCAGTTTCCCAGGCTGGTTTAAAAAAGGTCTTGCTTCTCCCCACGGGCCTTCCCCCTCCTAATCTGGGTGTGTGAAAGGGCACCTCGCAGCGAGGCAGGGAGATAAGCGCTGCAGAGAGCCACAACTTCACACCAGCGGCCTTGAACAGAGCCACTCCGCTCAGGAGGGAAGATAAAGCCCGGATCGTTTTAGTGCTGTTTTAAATCCTTTTTTACAGACCGAAAGAGAAAGTCTGCAGGTGATGGAGGAACCCCTTGGTGAACTGAAAACCTCTGCCCCGAGCAGAGGTTGCAAAGCCTGGAGCACAACCTGCAGGCAACGGTTGTTGCTTACGGCAGGATTTCTTAATCAGTGTCCTTCAAAACAAATGCCAGCACCATTTTTGCTGAACCATACACATTGCTGAACAGGGAAATGAAGGAACTGCAGGAAACGGACAGAGATAGGGAGAGCAAAGCCTTGAAGCTGGTATTTATTGGGCACGGTGAGGATGGGAGCGCTGCCAAGGTAGCCCTTGGGCTGGTGGTGCTTTCAGCACGGAAGGCTTCTCCCAGCAAAGGTTTGTGGCTGTCCCAGGACATGGACGTCTCAGCTGGACCCGCTCACCCCTGGCCTGGATGGAGCAAGCGCTGGCCGCCTGGCCGAGCGCATCAGCGGCTCGAGTGCTGCGCGGCTTCTGCCATCAGGAAGCAGCGAGGGGGTCGCAACCCCTGCCCACGCAGTTGCACAACGCCCAGCGCCTCCAGTGCCTGCACCAGCCCAGCTAATGGCTCATCGCCCGCTGCTTTCCAGCTCCTCACACTGGTCATCACCTGCCCCCAGACGGCTGGCCAGACCGCTCAGCTTCTTCCTCAACGCCTCCTTTCCCCTCACATGGACACAGCCCCCTCTCCGGCTGCTTTGTCCTCTCCCAAGGACACGGCTCGGTGCGCAGGAGAGCAGCCAGGACTTGCAGCTTGGCACTGCACCAAGCAGATCTCCCACCCACGCAGGACCGGCCTCTCCCCTGCTGCCTTTTCCTCCAGCCCTCCCCGCTGAGCCTGTAGCACGCAGCCGTCCCTCACCCTCCGCCAGGCGCTCCTGGGTGCACACACCAAAGAGCTGACTCTAAAATTCAGCGTTGTCAGCTGCTGTCAGCACTGAGCTCCTGGTTTTCCACCTGTGCACCCATCCATGCATCTGTGCACCCCTGCATCCATCCACCCACACATCCATGCACACATCCATCCACCCATCCATCCATCCATCCGTACACCCATGCATGCATCCACCCCTGGGTGTGCGCCTCCCAGGTCTGCATTTGTGCCCCTCGCCGCGGCCCCCCGGGGGCTGGGGCCAACCCGGGTCCCCAGCCAGGTCCTTGGCGAGGGGCGGTGGAGGAGGAGGAGGAGTAAGAGGAGAAGAAGGAGGAGGAGGAGCCGGGAGGCAGCGCTCCGCCCGCGGCGCCGGCCCGAGGCGCGCCGGAGACCGGGGAGCCGAGGACAAAAGGTGGCCGGGGGGGACCGGAGCTGGCGGAGCCGGGACGGGGCTGGAGGCGGGGGCGGCGCCGAACCGAACCGGAGCGGGAACCGGAGCGGGAACCGGAGCAGGAACCGGAGCGGGAACCGGAGCGGGAACCGGAGCGCCCGAGGCTGGGGAAGTCGTGGTGGGGCTCGGCCGGGGCGGTCCCGGTGCCGCCGAGCAGGGGAGGGCCCCCCCGCCTCCAAAGGTGCACGGGACTTTGGGGTCCCCAGGGACACCCCCAGCAGCCGGGGAAGGGGCACCCACCCGCTCCCTTAACCCCACGGTGGGGCCGGGTGGAAGCAAGCACTGATCCTCGCCCGGGTCCGCCAGGTGCTCCACAGGGGCTGCTCCGAGGGTGCTGAGCCCTGAGGGACAGCGAAGTGCCACCGAGGGTGTCCAGCCTCAGGGGACAGCGAGGTGTCAGCCCCGTGCCAGCGGCCGGCCCCACACCCAGTGCTCCCGTGCCCCCCGCGACCGCCTATGTGTTGCTGATGCTGGTGGCAGCCAGAGCCCGGAGCTAGAGGCAGAGCCGTGCCCGTGTGGTCCAGGTGGGTGGAAAGAAGTGGACGGTGAGGCCACCGCTGCTTAGGGGACGTGGGGAGGGGGGGGCCTTGCCTTGGGTGACACGGTCCCCGGTGAGCCGGATCTGTGTCGTGGGCCATAAACCCTCCCCGCCTGCGGTGGGGAGGAGCGCCACGACACAAGGCAAACACGGCGATAAGGTCACCTGCGCCGGGGGACGTGGGACACTGGGGCCAGCCCTGCCCGGGTCTCCTCCATGGGAAAACGCTCAGGTAGGGGGAACCCCTCCCTGGTGACCCCCCAGCCAGCACCCGCCAGCCGCAGCGGGGTTAACGTGGCCACGGTGTTTTTTCTCCGGCTCCATTTCCTGGGTGCCAGGGCCACCAGGAACAAAAAGCCGGCAAATTATTAATGTGCAACCCCGGGCTCTCTCCTCCCTGCAGGGCGCGGAGCCATGAAGCTGAACGAGCGGAGCCTGGCGTTTTACGCCACCTGCGACTCCCCCGCCGACAACGCCGGCTTCCTCTACAAGCGGGGCGAGCGGCACACGGCCTACCACCGGCGCTGGTTCGTGCTGAAGGGCAACATGCTCTTCTACTTCGAGGAGCGCGAGAGCCGCGAGCCGGTGGGCGTCATCGTGCTGGAGGGCTGCACGGTGGAGCTCTGCGACTCGGCCGAGGAGTTCGCCTTCGCCATCCGCTTCGGCGGCACCAAATCCCGCACCTACGTGCTGGCGGCCGAGAGCCAGGACGCCATGGAGTCGTGGGTGAAGTCGCTGTCGCGGGCCAGCTTCGACTACATGCGCGTGGTGGTGCGGGAGCTGGAGAAGCAGCTCGAGGAGATGCGCTGGGGACTGGCTGCCGGCCGCCCGTGCTGCCGGCACGCTCCTGCTGCCTGGAAGCCGCAGCCCTCAGGGCCGGAGCAGTCCCAGGAGCGGCTGCCAGCTCTGCCCGCCGTGCCGCCGAAGGAGAACGGCTGCGCGGTGTGGAACAACACTCCAGGCACCGACCGGCTGCCCGATGCCACCAGCTGTGACGGCAGCGATGATGACACCAACCCGCGGCCACCGCCGTTGCCACCGCGCAGGCGGGCGTCCAGCGGCGAGCCGGGCAGCACCGGGGCTGCCACAACCGAGAGCTCCTCCGCTTTCTGCCGGCTCCACGAGCGGTACGGCCGGGAGGTGGCCCGGCTGCGGCAGGACTGGCTGAAGAGGCAGCGTGACCACCAGCCCTGAGACGTGGTCGGGCCCTGGCGGCCCGTCCCGTACCCTCGGTGCCACCTGGGATGCGCAGCCCCTGCGGATTTCATTTGGAAACACACACTGAACAAGGTCTGCTGGGAGCTCCTGATGCTCCTGCGGGGGGGTTATGCACCCGCGAGGATTTTGGGGAGGGTTCGGATGGGTGTTTCGCTGCTGGGGGGGGGCCTGTGCCGCCTTCCCCACCCTGATCTCAGATGAGTTCCCTTGCATCCCTCTGCTCCGGCAGGATGTGGTTTGAAGAACGAAAACATGGGCGCACGCAGGCCTTCCCCAGTGACAGCACAGCACGCAGCGGCCACCATGCAGCCGGTGCCACCGGGGGGCTTGTGCGCTGCCGGCAGCCTTGCAGGGACTGGGGTCCTCCGCAGCACGCTGCTCAGATTCACCGTGCTCCCGGCCACGTCCCTCAGGGCTTCGGGACGGATATTTCAGGGCAGGGCATCGTCCGTGGGCTGGCTGACAAAGGGGAAGCATCGCGGTGCCGAACAGGAACGTATGTGTCAGCGGTGGAGGGTGTCGAGTGATTCATGTGCCGAAGCAGAGCGTGGCCACCGCCGGCGGTTCGTGGGTCTCCTGCAGACGTTTCTCTGCTGTTTCCCCAGCGGTTTGCACCAGCACCAACACCGCGGGCACAGGGGCAGGGTGACACCCCAGTATCCAGCTACCCGGTGTGGTGTGTACATTTATGTGGATGGTGTGTTTGCGTTAATTTCTGGGCACGGCCCTTTCCTGTGCTTCGGACACAAGGGACGGTGCTGCAGCCGGGTGTTGCACCAGCTTCTCCTGTGCTGCCTCTGCTGAATCCCTCCCCTCGGGGTCCGCCCCCAGATCTGGGGAAAGAAGCACTGGCAGCACCTGGGGTTTGGCTGGGTGGCTCCGTCTCAGTCTCCCTCTGCCTTCCCAGAACTGGCTCGTGTTTTTCCTACAATAAACAGTTTCAGAATTTCCCTCCTAACTCTGATTCTCATTTGTGCGTTTGGCTCAGGTGGGAATTAACCAGTGAGTTTAACCCCAATCCTGTCCCTGCCATGTCCACAGGGCCAGGCGCGGATGCTGTCACCCCAGCAGGACATAGCCAATGTGGGGGGCTTGCCCCAGGTCCCTGCCTGCGGGGATGGGGAGGGGATGGGATGGGATGGGGAGGGGATGGGATGGGGAGGGGAGGGGATGGGATGGGATGGGATGGGATGCCCCCAGCAGCTGCTGGAAGCAGGCACATCACCTCACCCAGCCGAGCTGCAGCAGCGATTGCCTTTGGAGCAACAGGACTTGCATGGTGGAGGCCAGGAGATCGTAAATCCACGTGGCTGTGGCTTGGCAGGTGTGCCGGCGAGGATGGGGATGAACCAGCGAGCCGTCCCCACTGCTATCTTCGCACACAAATCACTGCAGCGTTGCCAGCTTGGGCAGAAGCAGAAGCGTCATCAGATGGAAGACAGATTGTCTGCAAACAAGCCGCAGAATTTATTTTTTCCCAATAATCCGAGCCCTCCCAGTCAAATATCTCCATTAGTTCCTAGCTTCATTAGGCACTGTCTGCCTCAGAGTGCATTGGTGCTAAATCCCCTCCGAGCCCTGACTTGTGGCCAACATTGTGTGATGCCTCCTGTTTTGGGTGTCCCCTTGGTGGGATGTCCCCGGCCAGATGACTCAGCCAGGGACACCATGCCTGTCCCCTCGCTGTGCTGGTGGCGGTGTCACGCAGGGACCAGGACCTGCTGCCACGCAAGGGGCCAACACAACCCCGTGTCCCCATCCCAACCGCACGCACGTCTCCAGCTCCTTGCTCACGTTGGGTCTTGCAGCAACATTGGGGAGGGGTCCTCTAGGGGAAACCGAGGCAGGAAGCCAGCCAGGCTCAAGTGCTCACCAAGCCCTGCTCCAGGCTGGGCATCACCATCCTGCTGCATGTTTTGGTGCTCAGAGTGGTGCCGCGAGGGCATCCAGGGCGACGTCCCCTCCCCAGCATCCAGCCGTGGACCGCGGCCCCGTCAGGCGGCCGCAGAGCAGGGCTGCAGTTTCCATGGCAGCCGGCCGAGCTTCTCGAGACATTCAGATATTCATTAAAAATAAATCCTTCCCGACGTGTTAGCCGACAAACAAGCTTAAACAGATACGCAACATATGGATTTATTAATTCATCAAACGCAAACACCCCCGCCTCGTGGCGGAAGCTACAAAATCGCCAGGCGGTGCTGAGCTCTGTAGGGTCAGGCGGCTCCTGATGGAAACTAAAGCAGCCATGGTCCGGAACAGAGCTGTGCCAGGGCAAACCCCTGCCAGGGATGTCCTGCCACAGGGCAGGACTGCACCCCAAGCTGGGCCGACCCCATTTAACACCCCCCCTTTTTTCCCAGTGCACTGGGAGGCGCTGATGGCCACGAGACCCAAAGCAGGGATGTGACCCGGAGGGAGCCAACGCCGCACGTCTCAGTCCCATGAACAAACACACCGCGACGCCAGAGTCTTATCCAACTTCTGTATTTAGTGGCTCTTTACAGAACTTGTTCCTTCCAAAATTTTTAACAAAGTTCATCGATCTCATAGAAACTTTTGAAGTACAGTACAGGAGCCCAACAAAATGTGATCGGTATGTCCCACTAGCGTTTAGTACAACAGGATTTCCGTGTTCGAAAGGCTATCCCTAAGTGCTTCATCAAATCCCGTTCCACTAAAGCTAACACTAGCACACTACGGAGAACAGTAGGCCATGGGTACGCCTCGACCGTCGGCAGCGCGGTGGCAGCAGCAGGAGCCACCTCGGGCAAGCTCGCGCTGGTGCGGGCAGAGCTGCGGTGCCTGCAGAGCCTTGCCTTTGGAGAGCCAAGTGGGTTCTGCTTTTAAAATCGCTCCCTGATGACCACCAGAGTATAAAAATACCTTCTATTCTGATAAAAATGTCTACAGTGGAAAACTATTCAATGCATAGCCTCGGGGCCTGGCACCGAGCTCTCCCACCCGACGGCGCGCGGGGCTTTGCCGGTGCCTCTGGCGGGTGCCAGCTGACGGGTCGGCGCGTGGCATGCCGGGTTTTTGGCGCTTGCAAAATGCATCGAGAGACTGAACAGACAGGAAACAGTACAGAACAACCCAACGCAACCCACCCTCCTCTCTCAAAGGCATTTCGTTAGCGGGGACAGAGGGGTGGAGACGCCCCGGGGAAGCGATCTGGTGGCGCGTGGCTGGCGGGTGCCACCGTGCCGCTCCTACAGCTTTGCACGGGGTCGGTGCTGGGAAGCCAAGGCACCGTCGTGCTTTGACCGGGTCAGCCCCGAGCAAAGCGCAGGGCAGGAGCACAGCTCGAAACCCCAGCGCTTGTCCCAGTTTGCCAAGCCATGCTGTAAAAGCCATCGCTTGGGGAACGGCCACAGCAAGGGGAGCTCCTCCTGCCCACAGCCCTAAAGCCTCCGAACCAAAAAAGTGCTTCAGCCCCCAAAGCTGGACGTTGTGCAGGGAGAGCCCCCGAGCAGGGGGTGTCCTGGCTTTTTTCAGTGCTTGTCCCCAAGCACCGGAGCTGCGGGGCTCGGAGGCTCCTCTTTGATTTCCTTTCCCCAAAGGAGGACGGCAGAGCGCAGGCACCCCGGGGGCCGTCCCAGCCAGCCAGAGCTGCCCTGGGCGTCACCCCCAGGTACCTTTTCCCATCTCTCTCCACCAAAATTAGAGACAGCTTGCTTTGTTTGTGTCATTTTTGCATTCCCCCCGCCTTTTTTTTGGAGTGGCTGGCAGGTGCTGTCCTCGCTCGGGGCTGGCACCGGCTGCTGACTCGAGGAAGCGCGAGGGCCCGCGTTCGTACCATGCTACATCTTGTTCAAGAAGGCTATTGCAGACATTTCTACAACATATACAACTGCACGTGACATTCTGGGTTACAAAGGTTTCAAAAACATACCACCAGAACTAAATACATACTTGATGGCGTCAAGGTTTTCAATTTAGAGTCTTCATGGACTATAACACAGTCTCTGGATGGGGCCGAAGCGATGCAGTGTCTTACAGACAGATGTGGAAAACCGCTACGCAAAAGTTTATTAAATTTGGTCAGTCTCATAGTGCTTCTTGATGGCTTTGCTCAATAAGTCTTTTCCGTGTTTTATTTTTTTTGTTTGTTTTTAATCTCATCCAGTGGCAAACTACAAGACTTCAGTGTACATTTAATGACACGACTGCTACATCATCTTGATTTTATAGCTATCTTTAATATCAAAGCAGCTTAAGCTGTTAATAAATTCCAAAGTATCCTTTTATTAAAATATCTAAAAGAGGTCTATAAATATTTTTTTTTCTTTTCTAAAATTGTTCCCAGTTTTTCACATTTAAAACAAAAGCGGGGGCAGCTTCGTAGCGGGCGTCCCCCTTCCACCGGCCGCTCCCCTCCGTCGCTGGGTCCGCCTCTCGGTGCGCGCTGAATTTAACAAAATATATATATGTGTGTGTGTGTATATATATATCCAAGGCAGCGGGGCGGCTCAGAACTCCCACTCAAGGGCCTCCTCGCGGTTGGCGGCCCGCTCCAGGCGGTGGATGATGTTGTTGAGGTTGGCCATCTTCTCGTGGCGCCGCTGGACGCTGGTGCTGAGCCGGGGGCCAGGGGCCGGAGGCAACGCCGGTGAGACTGGCCCGGCAGAGGATGGCCCCGGTGAGGCCGAGCCGGCGAGGCCGGGTGAGGAGGCTGCCGAAGGTGAGCTGGGGGATACCTCCAGGCTGCAGCGGGATGAACTGGCCGACGACTGGGAGCCACCGGGGTCGGGGTGTGGCGGCGGCGGCGGGGGACCCCCGGAGGCCCCGGCACGGCCTCCCCGCCGCGGGAGGCTGCCGGCGCTGGGGGCGGCGGCGCGGGGGGCTCCTCCTCGCTCCTCCTGCGGGGGCCCAGTCCCTTCTGCTGCCCTGGCCGGGCTGCGCGAGTCCCGTCGGTGGCCCCAGCCGCCTGCCTCCCCCTGCTCCTCCTTCACCTTCACCTCGCCGGCACAGGGGTGCTCGCTCCCCTCGAAAAGGGGCTTTCGGTCCTCGGTGTCCGAGTCGGGGCTGTGCGGGGCCCTGCGCCCCAGGCCGGCCACCCCGCTGCTCTGCTCTGGGTCCGTGTCGTTGTCCTGTGCACCCTCCACCAGCATCTCCCGGCGCATCCGCGACCTGCGGGGACATGACCACGAAGCATCAGTAACCATCCCGGTTGGAAAAAGCATCTCCAGCCAGGAACACTTTGCTTTGAAAAATGCAACATCGCTGCACACGTAAAAACCCTGACTTGTCATTCTTTAAAACATTCTGGGGGGGAGTCAATCAAATTGCTCGATGTGTGAAAAGGCTCGTAAGCCAAAACGGTGTCGCCCGCCTGCCCGCATCAACCCCTTCTGGTGACAGCGCGGTGCTGCCGCGTGAAAGCGGAAACTATTTTGCAACACTTTGGGCTCTTTCCAACTTGCAGCCTTCCACACTGACATACTTTTGCACGCATTTTCCATTACCTTTTTTTTTTTTTTTAAATACGTATCATTTTTTGAATACCTATTTCAGGGCTTTTTTTGTTTACCGAGAGCAGGAGTGACTTCCCTGGAACAACACGAGGGGAAAAGTCATGGGCTTAAAAAACCACGTTAGTCAGTATTTCTCCAAAAAGCCTGATTTTCCAAGCTTTCTTCTGTGCTCCTCTGAGTCTTCCCAATGAGCAATGGCTTTGTGTGAGAAACTTCAACCAGCTCCTATAGGTATTTACCAGCACATGCAGGCTGAGCGGACTCAACATGAGTGCTTATATGCCTTTTAATGCTGTGTTATATAGTGACAGGGGGCACAGCCCCTCTGACTGTGCCGCTCCCCTCCAAGCAGCACTAAAACCTCCCCCAGGCCACAGACGGCTCGATGTGGATCTGGGGGGAGGAGGATTCGGGACTCCTGCACCCATTGGCATTACAAGGACGAAGCCTGGTGCCTGCAGCATTTTGGCTGCAATCCCGCACCCACAGGACCCCACGTGGGTCTGCGTCTCCCCATCTCTTCTCCTGGAAGAGGAGCAGCCACCGTGCCACCGCGTCCTGCCGGGCACGTCCCCTCGGCACCCGTCCGGTGCCCTACCTGTAGTTGTGGAACCAGTTGATGACGGTGTTGGTCTTGAGGTTGAGCTGGAAGGAGAGCAGCTCGATGGTCTGCTGGGACGGGTAGGGCTCCAGCTGGTAGGCTTTCTTCAAGGCTTCCTTCTCCTCGGGGGCCAGCACCACCCGCGGCTTCTTGATCTGCAGGAGGCTGAGGTCCTGGGGCTGCAGGCCGGGGCTGGCGCACTCGGAGCGGGCGCTGGGGGACTCGCTGTCCGAGCCGGCGCTCATCAGCCCGTAGCGACGCTTCAGGTAGGCTGCGGGAGAGGAGAGGGAGCTGCGCGCCGCTCGCCCCCGGCCGCCCCGCTCTGCCGCCGCTGCCCGGCCCCCGCGCTCACCTTTCTTCTCCAGCTTCTTCATGTCGCGCAGCTTTTCAACGTTGTGGGGGTCGTTGAGCCAGAGCTGCATGCGGACGAAGGGCTCCCGCCCCTTCAGGCTCAGCTTGTGCCACGGCTTGGGCCTGGAGAGGAGATCGGACACCGAGCCCTGGGTCAGGCCCAGGATGCTCTCCCCAAACAGCCGCTGGCCTGGCGGAGGAGAAGCAGAGGCGGTTAGCGCGGGACAGACCCCGCCACCCCTGCCGAGCACCCGAACACCCCGGCCTCGCCAGCATCTCCCGAAACAGCCAGAAAAAGGGGATGCAGTGCTGCACCCGGCGCCGCCCGCACCTAAATTGTTGTCCGTCAGCACCTCCTTGACCTTCTTGGTGATGGAGTAGGTGTCCAGCTCGGGGGACATGGCGACAATCTCCTGGATGCCCACGGGGCCCTGGCTGTTGGGGTGCGCCTTGCCTGGTGCCGCCCTGCTTTCGGGCTGCTGGTTCTCCTTGCTGCTCTCCAGGGCGAGGGTGAGGGGCTCCTGCGAGCCCTTCTCGTGCTCGGTGGGGCTGGGGGGCGGCGAGGGGGATGGCTGGGGCTCGGCGGGGCTGGCTGCGAGGCACCGGGAGAGGATGTGTTAGTGGCACCAGTGGGACCCCGCTACCCAAACCCACATCCCACCATGATGATGGAGTAGGCATTGGCATGGGTCAAGGGAGAGGACGGCGGTGGGAATGTAAGGGTTATCTTTATTATTCATTTATTATTTATTATTATTATTTCTTATTCCTGAAAGGGGGAAAGCCAGCAGAGCCTCGCCAGCATCTACGGCCAAGTAGGAAGCGACGGTGGAATAATTAAAGTGAGAAAACACAACATTAAAATAAAAACCCAGTTACTTCTTTATTCCAGGCACAAAGCCAAGGATTTTTGTTGTGTTTTTTTTTTTTTTTTTTTGACTTTCAAAACCCGTTTCTGACAAAATAACATTTGAAGGATCTGTGCAGCAGCCCTACCTTGCCTAACATACTAATTAAGGGGGTTTGGAATTAGTTAGATGAGTCAGAGGGGCGGCTTTGGAGACACAGATGAATGTCCCCCCCTCAATGCTGGTGGGATGTGGGGTGTGGGTGCTGGGGGGGCTGTGGGTGGCACGGGGCAGCCGCCAGCACTGGGGATGGGGCAATGCCATGCGGGACGGGGGTACAACAAAACCCTGCTGCATTAGGATTCCAACGTCAGAGGGATGTTTAAGGAGCAAGGGACACGGCGGCGGTGGCACTTACCCTGGGAGGGGGTCGGCTGCTGGCTGATGCCTTGTCCCAGCTGGTCCGTCAGCCAGAGCTGCATGCGGATGAAGGGCTCCCGGCCCTTCTGCGTCAGCTTGCTCCAAGGCTTGGGCCGCGACAGCATGTCGCTCACGCTGCCCTGGGACAGGCCCAGCACCTGGGCACGGCGCGGGCGTTACCTGATGGGCTGCTGCCATCGTCCCCGCCGAATGGGACAGGGCGCCCTGGCCATGCAGGGGTAAGGAGCAGGATGTGTGGAGGGGCTGGGGCATGCACTCACACCCCAGTGTGTCCAAACCCCTTGTTCCCAGTGGTGGGTGATGGTGCTGGGACCACCATGGGTCCCTCAGGGATACCCAGGGGGTACTGGGCTGGGAGGAGGGTTCCCGCAGGGGACAGCAGGCTCCTGGTGGGTAGTGCCACCAACCAGACAGTAGTGGCCACCAGGAGATTGTTTGGGGTTGGGTTGGACACTGAGGGCTCAGCATCTGCTGAGGCGACCCACCGGGGCACAGCGGGGACCCTGGCAGGAGGTGCTGGAGGACATTAACCACCCCCGGGCACTGAAGGGGAGACTCCCCACCCCAAAGAGGGGACACTGGACCCCATTCCCTGGCCCGCTACCTTCTCTCCGAAGATCCTCTGGCAGATGCCGTTCTTGGCCAACTTCTCCTTGACCTGCCGGGTCAGCTCCAGCGTGTCCACCTCCCTGTACATGTACATCTCGTACTGCTCCGGCGTCAGCGGCGGCACGGTGGGCTTTAGGGTGCGTGGCACGTAGGCAGGGTAGTAGGACAGCCTTCCACCAGCTGCTGGCTCCGTGCCCGCGCCCTCCGCCTTCATCTCCGTCAGCCGGTGGGGCTCATCCTCAGCCGGTGGCAGCTCGTCCTCGTTGGTTCCACTCTCACCAGGCTCTCCCCGCGGCCAGACCCGGCCGTTGGCCATGCCGGAGTAGCTCGAGGAGGAGGAGGAGAGCGAAGGCGAGACGGAGGTGTAGGGCCGGCTGAGCAGGCTGCGCTCCGACGCCCAGTGCTGGTCGAAATAGGAGCCGGCGTCGCCGATCTCCGACTTCACCTTGCGGATGATGCTCTGCACAAAGGCGGCGGGCGAGAGGACGGCGAGGGGCGTCTGCGGAGGGCCGGGGCTGGCCCCGCTCCCCTCCTCCTGCTTGACGTATGCCGGGACGATGTTCTGGCTGACGGCGGCCAGCGTGGAGCGCTCGGTGGGCGGCGTGCCCCCGGGGCGCCCGCTGCCCCCTGCCTCCATCTCCAGCAGTGCCTGCTGCTGCGCCTGCATCTCCCGCCGCGCCTGCTCCAGGATGCTCTTGATGGCATCCTCCGAGCTGCTGCCGCCCGCCCCGTTGGCCACCGCTTGAGATGCCGATGGGTTTTTGGGCTCACCTGCAAGGAAAGGGAGTGAGCGGGGGGCCCCAAGGCGCAGCGCTCGATGGGGGAGATGGAGGTGCTGGCCTAGGGTCCGAGGGAGGGAGGGAGGGCTTTGAAATTTTGAGGGTTGCACCCTGGAATGCAAAGAGTTTTGGCTGTGTTCTGACTGCTGTTCAGAACCCTCCTGCCTCAGTTTCCCCTGCCGTAATGGGGGTTGAGGAGCCCTCCCCTTCTCCAGGGAGCAGCTGTGGGGATGGGGACATCACCAGATGCTGGTGGAGCATCATCAGCTGGGGAGCTTGGCCGCTCACTGTCACAGGGCTGGACAAGAGCACAAGCAAAAAGCAGCTTCAGAAAACTGAACCAGAGCATCCGCGACACCCAGGCCACTGTCACTGCGCTGTGCCTACGTGGGATTTCTTTCCTTGCTGCTTTTTTAATCCCATTAAAACTCTTGCAGGATGGGCTGTTAATTACATTTCCTTCCTCTGCCTTTGCTTAATAACAGAACGGCTTTTGCAGAGCATGGCAAGCATGGAAATCGTCAGGCTGGGCGGGAAGGTGACACCTTGCTGGAGGGGACAGGATGGCTGGTGGCCCAGCACCAGGACAGCCACCAGCCACGTCCCCCATCCCACCCAAACCTGGATTTGATGCTAAATGCAACAGCTTCTCTTTCTTGTAGGACTTTGTATCAAAAGGCTGCCAGAATTCAAAATGCGTGAGAAAAGGGATTTTACAAGCGCAGACTATAAACCTGGACGGCGGCACCCAGCGAAGCGAGCGCTGTGACACTCCTGTATCTACGTGGGATTCCATTTTGACAATTGCAAAATAAATCCCATTACCAACGATGGCAATAGACAAACATGTTTGTTTTCCCTGCCTGTTTTTCCACCATTCCTGTCTAATTTAATTCTCCAGGATTCTGCTTTCTCAGCAGACTACCTGTTTTAATGTATTTCATTTCTTGTAATTGACTGTGAGCACAGCTGCTTTAATGATTCCTCATGCCATATGGATTGTGCTTTCTCATTTAATCATCTGTTTCGGTGAAGGGGGAGGGAAAGGTTAGGTCCAAAGTTTCTGAAAGCCCATGTACAAAAGCCACTGCATTCAGGGCACCAGGGGCACACGCAGCACACACTCGTGACAATATTTACCAGGATTTATTTTCACCCTCTCCCAAATCTTCTCTATGGATGGCACTGGGACAAATGCCCCAAAAAGCTCATTTTTGGCCCTGCCAGCAATGGGTGTACGGATGGGAGCAGCCAGGAAGCATCCACAAGCCCAGGGCACCTACTCCAGGGTCCCAGCCCTGTCTGGGGCAGGATGCCTGGACGTTTTGTGCCCTGCACACTACAGACATCTCCTGGAGCAGACAGAACCCACCTCCCTTCTGCGACTCGATCTCCTTCTTCGCCTGCTCCAGGATGTTTTTGATGGCGTCGTCAGAGCCGGTTTCTGGTGTTCTGATCCGCGGCGTGATGCTACCTGATCAAAGAGGCATGACAACAGATTTGTCACCGGCGCTGGTTTTACAAGCTCCGCTCGTATGTCAGGAAGTATTTACTGCTACTCGTGTTCAGTTATTTTTAGGGATGCTGGTTTTAAGAAAAACACCAGGCCCAATTAGTTGCCAGCCCCTGCCACCAGCTCACACCTCCAGCATGGCATCGCCTGGCTGGGGACTCAAGAGACCTGAGGCCACTGCCACCACCTGCAGCATCGCTGAGATGGGGTGAGGAGCCGCTGCCATTATTTCACAGCAGTGCTGACACCATACTGCAGTCCCACAGCACTAAAACTTCATTATTTTAACAAAATATTCTGCCACACATCAATTCATATGCCACGAAACAGCTTAATGAATAATTAAATGGCACTTGTCAGAATAAACGAGTGAAGCACATCTGGGGGTGCACCTTCCACTACGGGTTGTTGTTCATTGCTGCCGCTTGCCAGGGCAATCCCTGAGAGTCCCCATCCTGTGGCAAGCAGCACCTGGGGACCCCTGGGGACAAACCCTGTGTGCTGGGGGTGACTTCACGCGGTGTTGCTGCCTGTCTCACCAGGGAGATGGGCTGGGTGATCCCACAGTGGCATGGAGCACCCTTGGGTGCTGCTGGGACAAGCAGGGCAGGACCTGGTGTGCAGGGCCACCCCACCACTCACCTCTCTGGCGCACCTGGATAGTCCTCAGGGCCAGCACGTTCTGCTCGTCGGAGAGGAACTGCTTCATCTTGATGAACGGCTCCTTGCCCTTCACCGTCAGCTTGCGCCAGGGCTTGGGCCGGGCCAGGATCTCGCTGACGGAGCCCTGCGACAGCCCCAGCACGTAGTGCCCGAAGACCCGCTGCCCGATGTTGTGCTTCAGCAGCTGCTCCTTCACCTGGAAGGCGATGTCGGCCGTATCCAGCTGCTCCTCGTCGGCCGAGCTGCCCCCGCCGCCCTCAGAGGGCTCAACGGGGGGGCTGGCGGCGGGTGGCACAGGGACTGGGGGCACGGCGCTGCTTTTGGCCCCAAAGAAAGTGGTGGGAAAGGGCAGCCCCCCTCCAGCACCCTCGCTCTTGTAAGGGGGTGGCTGCAGCGGGGGGGCCTTGGGGAGCAGCGTGTCCCCCGGGAGCCGCTCGCCCCCCGGGAAGGGGGACAGCGGGAACGTCCGGGGGCCCTCAGGGGCCAGGCCAGGGCCAGGCAGGGGTGGGAGGGGAGCAGGGGAGGCCGGCTCGTCCGCCGGGGCCTGTGGGAGCTGCTGGGGGGATGGAAACGGCTGCTCCATGCCCAGCGGGTCCTTCCCCGACTCGTCTTCAGAGGGATCCTCCTCTAGAGATGAACGAGAGAGACGGACACGCACTATAGTCCCGCTGGCCGGCTGCATGCTCCTGCCTCAGTTCCCCCAGATGGCCCCCCTATATCCCATTCCCAGGCTCTTTCTGGTCACTGGGGGCAGGATCTGGTCCCACTGGCCACATTCCTGGGGGTGCCATGGTGGGCAAGCTGTGGTGAACATCGTAACTTGGCCATGGCAGCCTGCCTGTACCACGTTTGGGTCCACAAGGACACACAACAAGCAGCTGGCCATGGTCTGCCCCTGGACCCCAAAGTGGAAAACCACAGTTGCGTGGGGCTGTGGCGTGTGGGGGCATGGCTTAGTGGTGGACGTGGTGGTGTTAAGTTGATGGTGGGACTCAGTGAGCGTCAGGGTGTTTTCCAACCTAAGTGACTCCATGATTCCATGACTTTTGGCACCCAAGGCATCGCGTGGCCGCCGTTACCCTACCAGCGCTGGCCATCAGGCCGGGCTTCTCCAGCAGGTACTTCTGCGGCGGATAGAAAGCCTCCTTCCCCAGCAGCAGGGCCTCCTCCGGCTTCGATATGCTCTGCAAGGAGCAAAGCGGCGGTGGAACGGGGCGGCAGGGCTCCGGTGGGGCCGGCGGCTGCCCCGCGGCCTACTGGCACACGTCACCGCGCCGCGGCACTTGCCTGGGGAAGGCTGCAGCTGGCGGATGCCACCTTCATGGCCTTCAGGATGCTGGGAGAGAAACACGAGGGGCGGTGAGGCGGAGGACGTGGCCTCGCGCCGCCCGGCTGTAGGAGCAGCCCTACCTCAGCTCCGTCTTGATCTCCTCGTAGTCCGCCTGCGCCTGCAGCTTCTCCTCCAGCTTCTGTGGAGGAGACACAGTGGGGTCTGGTGCAAGGCTGGCCATGGCTGGCACCCACCTCATGCCTACCCAAGGGCCTTCGCACACACCTCGATGGCTTCGTTCTTGGCGGCCAGCTGCCCCTCCAGCTCGGCGATCTGGTTAGCGGAGGACTCCTCCAGCTCCTGCAGCGAGCTCTGGAGGTGCTGGACGTCCTTCAGGAGCCGCAGGATCTCCCGGTCCTTGGCGGCCAGAGCTGCCTCCAGCCTCGACCCTGAGCACATGGAATAGTTCACTTTGTCCTGCCGGGAGAGGGGACACCGTCAGCTCCCGGCCACCCAACGTGGGGACGTGGGTCTGTCACTGATGTGGGGTGGGACGGACCCTTCCTCTGCCCATAAAGGTTGCCCATGTTCGGCTCAATGCTATGGGGTTGCAAGCGCCCCTCCCTGCGAGGCCGGGCCCACAGATAAGGCATGGCCAACACTACGACCCCACAGCCCCAGTGGTGGAAAAACGCCCGGATCCCTCCTGCTTTGCTCCTGGGCTGCTCCCACACATGGTGGGTGCTCCTGAGCCCAAAACGGTGCTCCTGGGTGCAACGGGGTGCTCGGGACTGCATGGGGTGCTTGGGGCTGCATGGGATGCTCCTGGCTACATGGGATGCTCCTGGTTACAATGGGTGTTCCCAGCCACGATGGGTGCTCCTCACCCCGGCAGCGCCCTGCGGGGAGCAGCAGGCCAGGCGCAGGGAGCTGTTGACGGCCGCCAGCTGCTCCCTCAGGCTCTCCACCTCCCGCTGCGCAGCCTCCGCACGCTGCAAGAGAGCAGAAAACACATCAGGGTGGGCGCCCCACACTTCATCCCACCCGTGGGGCAGAACAGAGTCCCAGAACCCGCGCCCACGCATCCTGCTGCCATCCCCTGGCTGGGTGCTCAAGCACGGCAGCGAGCCCCAGAACGGGGCAGTAGGTCCAGCCCAGTTCGGGGGAGCTGCTGTGCAGAGGAAACCAGAGCCCCTCTTTGCAGGGACCCCCAGTTTTGGGGAGCCCAGCCGGAGCCTGGCCACCATGTGCCGTTTTCTGGCACCAGCATAAAGGTCACTGGGATTTTTGGGGCGCATTGGTGGGCGCAGCAGGAGGGAAATGGGGTATTTGCTCTGCACTCGCTGGAAATTCGGGAGGGCTCCTGGCTCACCTGGTTGGCTTTTTCAAGGTTCGTCATGATCATGGCTACTTCGTCTGCCCTGCAGGAAGAAGCAAGAGGCATCTGAAGGCACATGGATGCCGGCCCAGAGGCGGGGGACATAAAATCTGTGGCCAGCCAAAGCCCTTGTACGATACGGGCATGGACACGTGTCTTAGATTCAGGGAGCAACCACCACGTGGGGTGCTCCTGTGGTCACTTCATGCACCTCAGCACCCAGCGACTCACTTGGAGGCAGCCTCCTCGTCGTATTTACACCGCAGCTCCAGCAGCTCCGTCTGCGTCGCCTTCAGCGCTGGCAGACAGCAAAAAGAGAGGAGACGGGGGGGTGAGAAGTGGGCTGGGGGCTTCAGGACGTCTCGGCCGGCCAGGTCCCCCAGCCCATCCTCCCTACCTGAGTGGAGCACCTTGATCTTTTCCTCTGCTTCCCCCAGGCGTGCAGCCAGGGTGAGCTGGGCTTCCTGCAGCCCCCTGCGGAGAGAAGGCCGTCAGCGCCTGCCCCAGCCCACCACGCCATTTCATTTTAAGGGGTCCAGTGGTAAAAATTCACTTTGGGTGGAAAACTGCACATCGGAGCGCAGCCCCGTGGGGGCTGGCACTGTGCTGACCCCGCTCGGTGTCCCCTGACAAGGAGCCGAGGCAGGAGGAAGGTGGAAACGCTCCTGTGCCGAAACCCACCCCCTCCTGTCATTAATTTGAGGGGGGAAGCAATCAGGGAAAAGTTATTCTGCATTATTTATAGCCTGCACTTGCCAGGAACTTACTCGGAGAGCTCTGCTATTTAGGGTTTAAAGATTCCTCGTTTGTTACTGGTGCGGCGTGTTAAGGAATAGCAATGAAGCGCCGCTAAACGCACTGCTGGGAAAGCCGGGAGCCTCAAAATTAAAAGGCCCTTTAATGAGGTTCACCCACCGGCCCGGATTTACGCGGTTTGCCCAAGCACAACCACATGTCACACACCACAACTGCCTGGAAGAGGGGACGGACGGACGGACAGACATGCTGAGTGCCCGAGCAGGATGTCTTGCTCTACCCAGGCAGCGAAGGAGGTGTGGGGGAAAAAAGGCAGAGGCAAGGACAGCCAGACACCCCAGGCAGCAGCAGGGAGAGCCCCTGGCACCCCTAAATGCCGTCTGGGGGCCTGTCGCCGGTACTCACGTACTTTTGTTTTTCTGCCTCATTTCTCTGCAGCCAGGCTTCTGCCAAAAGGGCTTTGCTGTCGACACCAGGGAGCGTGGTCTCGGCCGCCGCGAGCCCGGCCACTGGCGACGTCCCTTCTCTCTGCTCTGCAGGGGGGACACGTTTCAAAATGCTGTGGGGTGGGCACGGGGGGGGGGGCAGAGACAGGGGTTCAGCCCTGAGACCCCCCCTCCATCACCCTGCGGGTGCTCAGGGGCACGTGGGGACACGGATGGGGACCACCGTTGCCACCCATGTCCGGTGGGTGCCGGGGGTACCTTTGGTGCCGAGGAGCGCCGGGTGCTTCTTCCAGGGGCGGCCGAGCTCCTTCAGGGGCGGATTTTCGGGCTCGAGGCGCTGGAGCTGCTGCAGGCGGTCCTCCAGGCTCCGCGCAGCCTCCAGCACAGGAGCAGGGTCTGCGGGCAACAGGGCTGGCGGTCAGGGGCGGGGGACAGCCACCATTGTCCCCATCCCACCCTCGTGGCCACGGGGATGTGGGTGCCACCCTCTTTGTCCCTGCATTCCAAGGGCAGCAGCCATCTGCAGCCTGCTTACAAACAGGGACAGAGCCTTCGCATGCCACCCCAGGTGCCACCCCATGTGCCACCCTGTGCCACCACGTGCCACCCCGTGCTCCCACGCTCCCCATCACCACCCCAAAGCCCCCAAGGGACCAAGCGCCGCTGGGGTCGCATCCGGGCTTCTCGTCCCCAAACACGGTGGCACCCGTGGCACTGGTGGCCCCGGTCCCCCCAGTTTGGGCGCAGACAATGGCAGTTTGTGCCGAGGTAAGCAGGTGCTTTCAGAGCCGTATGTCTTCCCTCTGTCAGCATTACACCATCATTAGCTAGTGTCTGCTCAGCAGGGTGTGCCATTATGTCTCCCAGGGCTGATGTAATTATACATTGACATAATTAACCCAGCAAGCCCATTAAGCAGGCCAGCTAAAAATTCATCTATAATTATTTGTTGTGTGCATGCTAATGAGTCCATCTGCACTGCCATTGTACAACATGAACAAATTAATTTACAAGTCTGGATTTTTTAATAAGTTCAAGAAAATGCCTCCTATTGAGCCAGGTTAATATAGGTTTGGGGTGCTTTTTTTTTTTATGAAAAAGAGAGGAAAGGAACTAGATTGGAATTCTCCAGGGTCAGAAAGTTAGATAAACAGGGAAATGGGACGGAGCTGGGTGTGCTACTGCACGGTGCACACGCGTGGCAGGCGTCCAAGGGTAAAACCTAATAACAGTGAGGGAAAAAAACCCAACGCGTGGCTGCCTCTGCTGTGAGCAGGGACAGACGGTGGCTCCTCGACCTGGATGAGACGGCAGCGGTGCCGGACAGAGGGGCCAGGCCCCCGCCACGGGATTTGGGCTGCTCTGGGGTTGCACCAGATGTTTTTGGAGTGAGTTTGCCCCAAAGATATGGGATTGGGCCTGTGATCATCCCTTTCAGCACCCAGCGTGGACACAGGCAGCAGGACAGCAAGCACCACGGGTGCTCCTTGCAAACAGACGGTGCCACAACATGTGCCCCCCCGAGATGGTGCTTGGAGCCCTCCTGACCATCACTGCCATGGGGTGTGGGACCAGCACCACCAGCATCCTCCCTCCTGGGATGCTTTATGGGAGCAGGAGCCGTGGCTCGGTGCCCATCCAGCTGCTTTGACGTCCGAGGAGCCGCAAGCGCCAGGGAAAACCTGCCGGTGAGCTCTGGGGAATGGCCCCTCCATCACTGCGAGCTGCCGAGGATGGCAGGTGAGGCTGCGCAGCACAGCCCTGAACCGGGCTGGATGCTCTCACAGCCATTAATAACGTCTGTAAGTACGCGAGCTAACGATCTGGGTAATTACACCCACAGCAGCAGGGCCGGGGGCCCTCCCCCAGGCTGCCCCCGAGCTGGGGCACCAGCAGGAGGCCGCACGCCAGCCCGCCGAGCGGCCGATAAACGCTGGGGCAGGCCCCGACGCGATCCGTGCTGGCAACTCCTCTCTCCTCCGTAATGAGAAATAATCCCGGAGCAGCTCAGGCGAGCAATAAAGCGCCGGGGAATTTTGCTGGGGTCAGCGTTTTCCCTGCTGCGACGAAGCCACGCGCTCTGCCAGCGCCCCGCTCGGAGCTGCCACCCCGGGACCATGCTGGGAGCGGGGCCTGGAGCAGAGCAAGCGGCGCTCCACCTCTGCTTTCCTCAGCTGTGACCTCCGTGATGCAAAATGCCCGCCCGGATTAATTAAATCGTGCTAATGCGCCGCTGCCCAGCCGTTGGGAAAGCACTGCCCTCGCCCGCGGGGCCGACGGCCGACCTCGCAGCCCCACGCGAGGTGTTGGGATCAGCACGGGGCTGCCGGCAGCGGAGGCCAAGCTCGTGCCACGCTCGTGCCACCAGACAGGCCAGCCCTGATGTGGCACCCGGGTGGCACAGACAGGTGACGGGCGGCACAGACGGTTGACAATTGGCACAGCCATCCCGCCGAGCCCTGCGGCACCCAGCTCCGGCAAAGTCCCCGCCACCAAGCTGAGCCCCCTGCCCAGGCTGGCTTGGGGTGCCACCCTAAGCGCTCTCCCTATATATTAATATAAATTGATGTATATGTAATAAGTCTTGCCACTAGCTGGCGTTATTGGATGCTGTTTGGCACCTGCAGCAGTGCTGCAGCAGGGATTCGGGGCGGTGGGCAGGGGGCTCTCCTCTCTGCCCAGCCCTGGCACCAGGGGGGAGCCTTTGAGGGGTGCTGGGGGGTCCCAGCCTGGTCTCACCGCAGCACCCCACCACCACAGCAGCTGAAGGCACCCACAGGACAGGGCGGGTGTGCTGGGAGGCATCTGAGGTGCTCAACACCTTCCCCTCCACATGCACAACCCCACGGTGCAGCAGCCCCTGCGTCCCCAGGGACCTGCATCCCGTCCCTGCACCCTGGCTGTTTGTCCCACCTCTGGCAGAGGTCTTGTGCTGGAGGACAAAGGGTGGCATCTGCCCTGCACAGCTGCCACGACACCAAGAAGACCCCAGGGCATCCACGTGCAGCCATGGTGCAACCCCGGTGCGTCCGGGTGCATCCTCGGTGCCTCCCCACCCACGGTGTGCCCACGGTGTGTCGTCGGTGCCGGTGCCTCTCGCCCCAAGGTGGCACCTCTTGCGCCACCTTGTCCCGACCTGCTCCAGCAGAGCCCTACGAAACCCTCCACGAGTCAAAGTCAGGCTTAAATCAAATCATCCCCAACAACAATGACATTAATTATGCTTTTAACACATTTTACTGCTTCCCCCCCTTCCCTTCACGCCACATCTGTGTGAACAATATCCCAAAGATTTACGGTTTTCTCCCGTAATTACAGACACACAGCCAGCTCACTTATCAAAATACTTGCTGAGCAATCAGGCTCCGTTACAGTCTCTGCCAGAGATTTGTGTTGACAGCAGCCATTCAAGGCAAAAAATGTCGAATCAGGACTTATGTGGTGCTTGTAAAGTGTTCCACAAAGAGTTTGCCTGTCGAGAGACACGCGGACATGTGACGGACGGGGACAAAATGACGGGGGGGGCCTTGGGGCCCAGGAGATGGAGGGAGGGCAGAAGGGAGCAGGGGGCAGCTGGAAGCCGCACGGGTGCAGGAGAGATGGAGGTGCTGGGACCACAGGGGGAAGTGCCGGGGTGTGCATGTGTGTGTGTGCACGGGTGTGCTGGGCACGAGGTGGGTGAGCGCGGGGAGGGAAGATTACTGGGTTCTGGAAAGCGAGCTGACATTTGGTTCTTGTAGCACAGGATAAAATTTAATGAGGACAAAAATATGTCTCCCTAATTCCCCTAAGAAATCATTAAAACATTTTGTTATTCCTAAATGTCTGGGAAATGAATTAGTGGCCCTGCAGGAGCCCTTCTGCACATCTTTGGCAGTTTGAAGCTCTCCATCCTCGGAGCTGGGGCTGGCACGGGTCCCCCCAGTGCTGGGGACGCTCGGTGCGTGCCGCAGCCGAGCCCCCGGGGCTGCCCACGGGCGGCTCAGAGCCGGCAGAGCCCATGGAGTAGCAGTGGGGAGGGCTCCTGGCACCAGCTAGCCATGGCACCAGCTCTACCAGCGCAAGCCCTGCACCTCAGTTTCCCCCTCCCGAGGCTGTTGGAGGTGCCCCTGGGGGGGCTCCAGCCCCCGAAAGCCGGAGGCGCGGCGCGGACGGTGCCAGGAGCTGCGCCGCGAGCCGGAGCTCCGTGGTTTCGGCGAACTTACCGTCGAAAAGACAACTGGGGATAGCCGCAGTGTTATTACAAGGGCTGAGCAAATGTATTCCTTTTCTAATGTCAAGATGCATTTGGCTCAGGGGCTGAAACACAGCGATGGCAAAAGATGTTTCCACTTGTCTCTTCGGCTGGGATTTCCAGAGCAACATGCAAAAGCGGACGTCTGCGCTGCCAGCCGCCCCGGGGACGGGGACGGGGACGGGCGCTGTGTCCCGGTCCTCGGCGCTGGCTCCTCTCCGGGCACGAGGCTGCCGGTGGGTCGCACGCTACTCGCTACGCAGCCAGGTCGCCACCGCGTTCCTTACCTGGAGCTTCGATTAATTGCTTGTAAACACTCAGGAAAGCCGTCTCAGCCTCCTTGCTCCTCTTACTAAGTGCAATCACCTGCGGGGAGATGGAAAAAAGGTGGTGAGAGATGGGGCTGGAGGAGGGAACGGCTCTGCCGGACAAGAGACTACATGCTCAGAGGCAGGCTTTGTGAGCGAGAGGGACAGGGACAGTGCCCGGGTCGCATCCTGCACACGCTGCAGGACCAGGGAAGCCCGCCCTGCGCCCGCTCCGCACCGCGCAGCCGCTCGCTGCCTGTGGCCAAACTCCTCGCCCCGTCGTAATGTCACGCCACTTTAAATCATTGATGCGCTCTGAGTAAATGAAAATTATAATTTAATGCCGGCGCTTAAATAAGAAATAAGATTTCTGCCTGTTATTGTGCTTGCTGGGACGGATCCGGCCCACAGCCCTCCCTGGCACGGTGGGGCCAGGGCGGTGCTCGTGCCATCCCCGCACAGCAGGACCGGGACCAGGACATCCCCTCGCCCACATCCCCCTGTCCCTGCTACCAACAAGGCCACGGTGCCACTGCTGGCCAGCGGCGGGGAGGTGGCACGCTGCTCATAGCCCAACAACATATTAACCCGCCACGCGCTCCCATCCAACATTGCTGAGCACAAGTCATTTACTCCCGTTAATTTCTCACCATGCTCCGACACGCTGCTGCCTGCCAGCTCCGGTGCTCTTTGTTGGCCGAGTTTCCCCTGCCCCGCTCTGTGCCCGTCCAGCAGAGGACAGGACACGGCCCTGGTGGGACCAGGAGATCTCCACAGCCACAATGTCCTTGCTGTCCTCAAGAGCCAGCGAAGGAGGTGACCCCAGCAGAGATGCTCCCAGCCCCAAAATTCCCCAAAGTCCAAACGTGGCTCCCGACCACAATCAAGGCCGAGGGCATCTTTTTTTGCACCCTTCTTGCTCGCAGAGCTTGCGGCGTGCCACACCAAGCTGAATTTAAATTGCTTGTCATTCAAAACAAAAGCAAACCGCTCATTTGTAATTCACCAGCCACCTGAGCAAAGCTGCCTTCTCCTTCCAAGCTCGCGGAGCACTGGAGCACAAAGATCATTTTTCTGTTGTTAAAATTGTATAAGGCCGGCTTTTTTTAGCATCTCACACACAAACTGACTTTCCCGTCACTATGCTTGATGCAGAGGAGGAATCTGGGGGCTCGCTTCAGCATTCCACTCCAATACTTGGCTTCGGGTGCCTTGAAATCGTAACAATAAAGCTGCGGAGAGCAGGGGAAAGACGTCGAGCAGGGCAAGGGGAGAGCATCGCGCTCACCTCGCTGGATGGAGGGGTCTGCCAGGAAGCCGAGATGGGCCAGCTCGGGCTGTTCCCTTTGGGATTTTATTCCCGAAGTCACGTTATAGACTCAAAGCGTTGGTGAAGGGGGAGCTCTGACACGCTGCCACCGCCTCAGCATCCCCACGGAGGGCCGAGCAGCTTGGTCGCAGCCGCAGGAATGAGGAGTTCAAAAAGGCCCAGCTGCTCTTGGAGGTTTTGCTCACCCTGAATTAGAGCGTTTTGTTTCATTTCAGGTTTGGTTTCCTCCATAAAACTACCACACGGAGGCAAACATCCAATCAAAACATCGTTTCGGGACCCCAAACCTGCCCAAACCACTTGAAAACGCTTTCATCAAAGCGAAATGTTTGGACAGTTTCCAGGGAAATCTTGAATTTGCGCTGCAGCCACTCAATAACCTCAGCATTCATTTCATCAGCCCCAAAATTACGCTTCTGGGCACAAAACCCACACCACCTCCTGGGGCCACCCATCCCATGGGCCGGGTTTGGGATGGGGCTGGCACCTTCCAGCTCAGATAACTGGGGTTATTCGCTAGCAATGAGCCCACCACAGCTGATGGATTTTGAGCCAGGCATCAGCTCTGCTCTTTCAGTGTCCCACTAAACTTCAGGAAATGTCAGCTACGATTGGTAAAACTTTCCATGGCCTTTCACAGATAGGGATAATTCCCCAAAATACCAGGCGGCAGTGGGGATTTTAGCAGCACGATCGAACCTCTCCAGAGATGCTCAACGTGCCAGGTCCCACTCGGGAACAGCTCACTGTAATCCTGAAGCTGCCCATGATCATCACATGGACCTGAAGAAACCCCCCAAAAAAGCAGCCCTGGGGGCATGAGCCCCCCAAATCACGCTGCTAGGTTTTGCAGAAAAAGCCCCCAAATCTCTGCTCCTTCAGGGAAGACACTGAGGTCAAACTGCCATCCTATGCCAGAGGTGGAGGGCACCCTCCAAAAAAGAGACAAGGGGAGTGATGCTCAGCCCCGCAGCCTGCACAAGGCCGGGAGAGCTCTGCCTCCGCATCACGCATCGATTCTCATTAATTTCTCTCTTTTCCCCCCGTTTCCCTCCGCAGCACGCGGGCTCAAGGTGAGGCGCGGCGCGGGAGCGGCAGCGCTTGATGGATGACGTTCCCGCGCCGGCTCTTTTTCATGGCTGGTGACTTTCCAGCAAAGCAATTATCACTGGAGAATGCGTAATAGCCTAATTAATTACTATTGTCAGGCTGGCCTCTGTGCCATGATTATACCTTACAAAGCCAACTTTTTAAACATTTGGAAGCAGAAATATTATTATAATTGACTGGCACGACGGCGAAACTCCCCAGCCCAGCCGCGCGCCTCCTCCCCACACATGCGGGGCTTGCAGCGCACCGGCGCGCCTTCATTCTCGCATCCCCGAGATCAAGTGCAGGATAAGTAGTTGGTTATTTCCATCTAAATACTCGTGGCAGTAAAACACAAATGAGCTCTTTCTAAGCGAGGAGGAACAGCTGTCGGGGGAGAAAGCAGAGGCAGAGACCCCAAACATTGAAGAAAACTGATGAAAAAATACATTCAAGCTATTTTCTTCTTCTTTTTTTTTTTTTTTTTTTTTTTTTTTTTTTGCTGATTGGTAAAGAAGTCAAGAGAAAATGGGAAGAGCGGGAGGATGGGTGGAGGCGGTAAGGAGCTGCCATCGGACGGGCTCCTCGATCCCATTGCATGCATACCCCTCATGTGCCCACCCAAGCCATCATTCCCTCTGCTCCAGCCCATTTCTCCAAGGGCGGAAAGCTTACAACATTTTCACAAGGCCGAAAAGCAATTCACGTCAAAAAGATCAATAATATAAAAATAAAGCCCGAGAATTCTGGTTTTAGGGAACGTCATATAAATATGTTGTTCACGTTCATGATTCGCAGATTAAAAAAAAAAAAAAAAAGGAATCAATATAAGTTCTTCAGATGATGTTATTTCTAATGAGAAATATACCGAGACTGCTGCAAATAACTGCTTAACTGAGAAAAAAAAATGCATTAATAATTTACTTTATAAAGCATAGGATACCGAATGAAAGAAAATTGCTGCTGGTTCTTAATTTTGTTGTAACACTTCCTGACAAGTTCAGTGATGCTTTGGCAAAGTTCCTGAGAGTGGACTCAGAGGACGCTAATCTCAATGGAATTATTTCCCCCCCTTTTCCCATGCCAGCCTTTCCTGCTGCTGGCCGTGGGTGCACTGGATGGTGCCACCATCCTCATGTGTGTTTGGAGGGGCTGGGCAACCTCATCGAGAGATGTTGCCCATGGTCTTCATCTCCTGCAGCTCCATCGCCATCCCTGGGATGCCAAATTGGCTGCTCGGAGCCCCCGAGCCATCTCCAGATGAGTCCCAACCTCTACTCCCAAAGGAGCGAGAAGCGAAAACATTTCAGAAATGTTTTGCATTTTCACTGACATAATTTTATATATGGTTGTTGTTTTTTTTCACTGCCAAGTTTAGATTTTTTTTTCCCAAATTTATTTTTTCAGCGCGTTTACTGACAGTTGGCGACTGTAAACCATCTGCTCCCAACGCACGCGCTGAAGTGAGGGGCTGGAGAGCAAACCGAAGGCGGCTCCGGAGAGCAGGCTGATACCAAGCAGTTCGGGCAAGAAATATGTGGCCGCATGGGTTTTTTCCTGTATTTACAAGAAATATTTTTCTCGCAAAAATATGCAAAACTTGCAGGGCGGCTCATGGTGGGGGCGAGGAACTGCCTCTGCAAAAAAAAAAAACACCCTTGCATGGGTCATGTTGGTGGAGGAGAGGGGCCAGGGGAGTTAAAATAGCATCGTTGGGCATTCAGGCAAGGCAGGACGCACAGGATAGGGGTAGAAATGCAGTGATCCAAGGATTTCTGCTCACAGCCAGATGGATTTTGGTGCCACTCACCCCAAGCCACCCTGGGCTGGGGATGCAGCATCCATCCCGCAGGAGAGCGGCGTGCCCCGGCGCGGGCACTGCGAAGTTTCACCTCCAATTTAGCAGAACAAAACTTTTAATTTAGATGTTTTCATCTATCTATCAGAATTAAAAAAAAAAAAGTTTAAAATAATGACTGTAATAAATGAAGGTAATTAATTGTAGTTTGTTCCTTTACTGTCTAGTCAGCTTAATTTTACCTTTTCATCTAATAATGAGAAAATAATTTTTGTGCTCTGAGGGTTAATGATATGTAACTGCAAGAGCTGCTAATTGCATGTTGCAAACTATTCATCAAAATCCCCATCTGCGCTACTTGATTATGTTTGCTAAATTATTGCTTTGAATTATCTTTCATAAAGCAACTTTTGTAATTAGCAGGGCTTTCGCTTTGCTCTTTTCTCCGTTGCAAGGATATTCAAACTTGGTCCGTTTCAAGCTGTTGCCATTAAACTGCCATCACGGGCAGCTTTTTGTGATTCTCCGCCAGAGAAATAAACTGGCCTTTATCTAATCAGGACGAAAAACAAAAGCCTGTTTTATTCTCCGCAGGTACAATTTATTCCTTCTTTCACTCTCCCTCCTGGCCCCCACTTCTTCTTCCTTGAGAAAGAAATCATATAGGAAGGGTACAGGAGCCTAAATGTATATGAGCTGAGTTCGGAAATGGCAGAGAGAAACAGCAGAAAAAGCCCATCCAACGCAACGCAGGTTAATATTTCAAAATGATTTTTTTCTTCCCATTTACAAGAAGGAATAGAGGGGGAACTCTTGCCATTCATCACCACGTTTTTATGGGCTCCTTCCCATGACTCAGATGATGTAGCGCTCCGCTCTCCCTGGTAAATATTCATGGGGAGCGTGCTGAGAAGTGCAGTTTGAAAATAAATAAATAAATAAATAAAATAAAAAGAGGAAAAAAAGGGGAAAAAAGCCTCCAGGCCCCCAAGCCCCAGGATGTGAGCTCCTGGGGTGGGCTCATGCCCCCATCTGCATGGAGATGCCAACGTGAGGACCACGTGCGATGAGAGAGCATCGGCCTCCTGGTGCCTCTGGCTCCATCTGGGGTTATCAGCCCAGACACACCGTGTGACGGAGGGACAACATCCATCCCCATGGGCTAGGAAAGGAAATAATCCCTCCTGCCCTCAGCGAGGACAGGCTGGGGCCCAAGGGATGGGTGGGGAGATGAAGGAGAATTTGGTGTTCATCCTGTCCTACCTGGCAAAGAAACATGGAACTGAAGGGAGCAGAATCCACCTTTTAGGATCAATTCCCCCAAAACCTGCCCAGAAAAACACCTGGAGGGGAGAAAGGGAGGTGCACCAAGCTGGGAATCGCACCCTGGTCTCACCTCTGCCACCATAAATCCGAAGGCACTTGGGTGAGGGACGGGCTGAGGCGCCCCGAAGGACATAGCTCATCTTCGCGTAGCGGATCTAATGAAGACTATCGGAAAAAATGCAGTATTTAAAAGACTGAAAATGTATTCCTATTGTTATCACTCTCTTTTATGTGTTTATGCATAGTGCATTGGAATGAATCAATACTGGATTGCCCTATAAATAAATGAGCATATCCGTAAACTGAGTAATAAAATGAAGTGATGAAAAATATGGAAATCAGCTGCATTTGTGTAAATCCAGTTATTGTTTACTTTAATATTTTCTTATGCAGTTACGTAGCTCCAAAGAGACAGATTTAAAATAAGGTAATGCTCAGCAGATGACAGATCCTAATGTGTCGCTGCTGGCAAGCTCGGAGTACCGACATCTCCCCGGGGGTTTCCATCTAAGCACATTAGAGGAAGGCAGCGAGCGGCCCCCGACGAGACAGCACCACAGAACCAGGAGGAGGAGAGGCACCCCGAGGTGCCCTCCTTGCCCTTCTTGGGGTCGGGCACCACACCTGAAATCAGCCGGAGCCGCCGGAGAAGCTCCCGGCACGGAGCAGCGGGGTGGGCACAGAGCATCCCAGCACTGGGGTCGCACTGGGTGGAGAAACCCCAGGCACGATGCGCGGGACCCTGCCTGCCTCTCCACCGAGCATCCCCTGCAATGCTCTTGCTTTTCCTCCATCCCACGTCCAAAGCAGAAAATCCAACCCCCCAAGCTCAGCAAACAGCCTCCGCAGAGATCTATTTTGGAGTTGCTCTTTTTTTTTTTTTTTTTTTTTAATCCTCTCTCTTCTATTTTTTCCCATTTTTTAGAAGAAGAAAAAAAAAGGCAACAAAAAAACACATCTCCCCCCATCTGGGCTGCGATCCCAGCGCCAGCATCTCAGCGCAGAGCGCTCAGCGCTTGCTTTTTATAAGCACCTCGAGACCCCGAGCATCCTCCCGCGCCGGGGCCCCCACAGCCTCCAGTAGCGCCCGTGCGAGGGAGAAACGAGAAGAGCCCGAGGTCGGGGGCTGCGATTCGTCTTTGTGGCTAATTAGCTTCCTTTCTTGTTAGTCACTTACGTCTACGCTTCTCCAAATCTAGTTTCAAGAGAGGGAAATACGCCGTCCTGCCGAGTTAATTCTATAACGGCAAATATACTGTACCTCAGGTACATTTTTCTTAAATTCCCGGCTGAGTTCAATTAAATGTTTATGAGACTGTTCACTTTCCTCCCGCTGCGCTGCCAGCTCGGAAGCAACAGAATTAAGCTCCTTCTGGAACAAAACAAAAACAAAAGAGGGGGGGGAAAAAAAAAGAAATAGGGAGGTAAAAAAAAAAAAAAAAAGGTGTTTAGGAGCATTTGTTTTTAAGATTGCACAACCGTAATTCCCCCGGAATGATCTCGCTCTCTGCCGTGCAGCCGAGGCATGTTGGCAGTATTGACAGGGGGGTTTATATGAATAATTGAAGAAACTATGTATGCGACGCCAAAGCAAAGCAAAGGCGAGAGGGTGGCTGAGATAATCAGGAGCTGGTTAATCAATATTCTCCTCTCCCCCAGCCCACCCTCCTCCTTTCTTTTCCAAAAGGAGCAGTGACATAAGCTCATCAGTAACTGTAAAAAAACATCACACTCCTAGTGTCAAAATAGTCAAGTACAGCATATTGTATTGCCAGATTTGATTCGGAGTCCACTCTGCTGCCAGCTTACATACATCAGCGGGGAGGGAAGCTGTCCAACTGTGACTTACTTACACTTAAGTGTTCATAAATAAGATTTTCAGGCTATATACGGCTTTTTAATTTCGGCAGGATTTGAAGCAAAATGACGGGGCTGATATGAAGTCAACTGACCCTCGGTGCTGTCGCCGTAAATCACGGCCCCGGCTCCGGCGCCGCACGGTGCCACCGCCGAGGGTGACACGGGACAGCCACCGCCGGGCCACCGGGTCCCCACCTCGTCCCGACACCCCGCCGTCCTCCAGCTTGTGTCGAGAGCACCCGTAAAACATCACTGCCATGAAGCATGGCGGAGCAGAGGGGCCTTTGTCTGATGGGCAGATCCGGTAAGAGCATACGGCCCTGCCACAAGAACCTCATTAGCCAGACTCTAATTACTGCCCTGCAGTCTGCGGGAAGAGACGGAAAGCGTAAAATGGGAGCCGGGGGGGGTGTGGGGGGGGTGCCATTAATTGCTTTTTGATAAATCGGGTGGCAGGGGGTGATGCGGGACATGCGCCCACCGTGGGCTCGCCTGCCCTGAGCAGCCCTGCCTGGAGGCACCCAAAAAGGGAGCGTTTTGGGGCAAACTGGGCTTGGAGCACTGCTAAGGTGGGAAGCAGCGGGAAGGGATGCGTGGGCTGGGACAAGAAGGGTGCTGGTTTTGCTTGAGATCACAGCCACCAGGTACACGGATCAAGGTTTGGATCCCTCTGGATAAGAAGCTATGGGAAGCGGGGGATGTTACCGGAGAATCGTCCCCTCCCAGTCCATCTCCATGGGGCCAGAGCACCCTTCTGGCAGGATGTTGTTCCACAAATCCCATTCCTCGTGCCAGCCCTCTCACGTGCATCGGCTCATCGAGGAATGGTGCATCAGGCTCAGATAGTGCAGAGCCTCCTGGTTGCCCTCGTGGGGCACGGACCGACCCGCTCCAGAACCCAGCATGGTGCAGGATGGAAACGGAGCCGCCAGGACCCGCAGCCAGCATGGGGCTCGCTTACTCCGAGATTAAGCTCAAACATCACCCGAAGCTTCCTCCAGCGTCATATCCCCCACCAAAATCCCAGGAGCATGATGACTGTGCTCCCACCAAGGTGGGCACAAAGCCAAAGCACTGCAGGGGCTGAAGCCACCGCTGCTCAGCATCACCAAAATCCCACCCGGCCGCGCCGCGGTGCGATGCGATGCGGGCAGGAGGAGCCGTGCTGCCAGGCAGGCAGGGTTACCCGAGCCATCCATCATCCCCTACGTATTATGTAAATCCGTGATGCTAAAGATGTATGGAGTCAATTATCAGGGGTCACTGCTGGGTGTAAAATTCATACAATGAAGCTCCCAGTCTCAAATGAATCCGTGAGAGATTGCGAGCTTACCGCCTTTTATTGGACAATATAAATATTTCACTGTTATATAAAAAAATATTGGAGAGAAAGCAGATAAAACCGGGTCCTGTGTGTATACAGAGAAGCAGGGAGTGAAAAACGGCCGTCAGCATCTTTTTAACGGCCTTTCGGTGCAGCGCAGGAGCTCGGGCTGCAGAGCCAGCTTTTACGAGCGGGTCGGGGCCGCGGGGGGCCGGGGAGCGCCGGTGGGAGCCGAGTGAGCCGAAAAAGCCTCCCAGTGCATCCCCGCTGCCTAGGGAGGGGCCGCCAATCATGCCTTAATTATCTGCACCGAGCACGGCTCAGTTGGGGCCAGCATCGCGGGGTGGCCGCGCGGGCTTGATTGCGGCTCCACCGGGGAGCGCGCACGGCCCCGGCGCATCCCATGCCCGCAGCCTCCTCTCCCCACGTCCTCATCTCACGCTCACTGCTACGTCACCCCTTCCCCGTGACAATAAAGCGGGAGAAAGGAAAAAAATACAAGGCCTGTAGGAATCGATAGCTCTTTCTCCATCTACCTATATTTTATAAAAAAAACTTTAGCATCAATATTAATGCTTGAATCCTCACCGAGCTGGGTTTAATCACCTGTAAACTGCAGCTCGAGCCAGGCGGGCTCGGCTCCTCGCTGCGGCGCACACAGGGCGAGGAGGAGAGGTGCCGGCAGCTCCGAGCATCACCGAGCTGTGCCAAGCACCTGGCGGGGCCGGAGCCAGAGCCACGTCCCCAGGGCAGGGGCAGGGATGGAGCCCGAAGGAAAAATGGGCTGGGGAAAAGGAGAAATGGGCGAGCCCCGCCGCCAGATGTGGCTGTCTGAAATGGGATCGGGCTTCTCAGCGCGTTATCAGGACAGCTGTAATGGGATCTCGGAAAGGGCAGAGATTGGGGATGCGCGGTAGATTTCCATTCCCGGGAAGACATGAAAAGGCCGTGCCAAAAAAAAAAACAGCCACATCTATCCAGGGCTATCCAACGGGTTGTACTGGTGTCTGCTGGTGGGCAGCTCCCCCGGATGGGTATTTTGCCACCCCGTTCCCCTCCTGGCAGACAGGGAAGGACGTTGGGGTGGGATGTACGGCAATGGGGGCCGGTGGGGAGCCGGACCCTGCCCCATCCCCGCAGTGTCCCCACGAGTCCCCGCTGCCACCTCCGTCCCCACCCGCAGCCGGACAGGGGCGGCCGTGCCGGCGGCGTTTGAGGGCTCCACTTCCAGCAGCATATTCATTTCCATATTCATTCAGTGTTTATCTCGCAGATGTACGGATCCGTTACAATGGAGAAAAAAGAGAACTCGGAATTTGTTCTCAAAAGATATTCAAATTAGTTAATCAAGAGTCCTTTTATTACGTGTCTCGTGTACCAGCAGCAACTATCCATCCAGATAAATGATCAGCTGCTAATAACTGATTACATTGCAGCAAGTGTTTTCTTATCCCTATTACCACCATGTTTAAAGACATTTTATAAATTTCTAATTATTGTAAATTGTTTCTCCTTTTGAAAACATCTTCCCATAGTCATCAGCTGTCAATTTTCCCCCCAAAATCTCTCTCCGAAGCGAGTCAATAGCGAGGGAGCGCAGCAGCGCAGTGCAGCCCAGCCACCTCCATCTCCACTGGGCTCCCGGAGGTGTCCCCCAGCACACCCCAAATACCCCACCGGCTGGACCCAAGGTCCCAAAAACAGCCTGGAAAAGCAAACTGAGGGAGTTGGAAAGCAAAGCAGAAGCAGCCTCGACATTGATCGGGCTGGGAGCGGGCTGTCTTGGAGCGTGATGCATCTTGACAAGTGCGGCGTGGTGGCTCGGGCCACGTTCCTGGGAAGGATTCGCTGTCCAGCGAACCAAGGAGAAATAAATAAACCAGCAGTATATAACGCGTCTCCTGACAAGTGCAAGACATCCGTTCCTAAAGACACTGGCATCTGAGGTCAGCCCGGTGCTTAGGAGGGTGCTAAATAAGATCCTGCTTTCCCCCCTGCATATTTTACAGATGAAAGCTGCTCCAGCCTGACAGAAATAGTTAGGTGGGTTCAGCGCCAATGAGGACTTTAAATCCAGCCACCGGCCCCACGCCGCCGCTCCAGACTATTTCTGGGATCCATTCATTATCGCAATCAATCAGCTTTAAAAAAAAAAAGAAACCAAACCACAAAAACAAAAATAAAACCCCTCTAAACTCTCTTAGATGCTAATGGAAAAAGGATCTCCTTCCGTCTTAGCGGCGGTGACAGACGGCCCGGAGCAGCAGTCCCTGTAACTTGGGGATCCAAGTCCAATCCCTGGGGACAAGCTGCACCCAGAGGCCGTACCCCACCGGGGACAAGACCCCTGTGATATCTGTCACCACCGGTGCCACCACCACGTGTAACAGCAGCTCGGTGACACCATCTGTCCGGGGACGGCAGGAGCGCAGCGGGACCGTGCCCCATGGCGCAGCCGGAGCCCAGAGCTCTGGGTCGGGCTTTGGCTGAGCACCCCCAGCAGTGCAGGAGGAGAAGGAGGAGGAGGAGGAAGGCTGAGGAGCAGGGTGCCTGGCCGAGCACGCCTGCCGGGCAGAGCTTTGCTGCCAGGAAGGGGCCGCAGAGCCACGCGAACAGCGGCCAGGGTCCGCCGCCGGAGGCTTCCCGGCTCCAGGGGGACTCAGACCAGGGGAGGAGACGCCGCAGGCACCAGCCATGCCATTATACGCTTTATTGATGCTGTTCTGAAGAAAGCTAATCAATATATTAGATTTCCCAAAGAAAGAAAACACCAGCTGCCAGCAGCGCATAACTCCTCCGCCGCGCTGCATTTCTCCATCGAGCCCGGGAGCCGCACGTGGCTGCGCGAGGTGGGGTCAGGTTCAAGAGGAGACCTCCCGCTCACCGGGGTCAGGCCAGGGCCACGGCCAGGCTCTGTGCCGGCGTCCCCTGAGCCCTGATGGGATGAGATAAAGCCATGAACCCCCCCCGAAATCCTGCTCCGCTTCCCTGCAGGCGCCGAGCCCAGCGGCAGCCCAGCACCCTGCAGGACAAAGCCAGGGGACTCAGCATGAGGCAAAGACATCCCTTGCAAGCCACATCTGCGCCGATGGGTCCCAAAATGTGTCCACAGGTCATCAGTGGGGTGCCCCACGGACAGCCTCACCTTTCTGGCCCAGGAGCCCCCCACAAATGGCCCCAAAACGCGACAAGAACCGGGGATCCATGCTGGACCTCCGGCACCGCCCGGGAGGATGAACGACGTCATGGGGAATCGATCGGTGTTTTAATAGAATTAGATCATTCGGAGGTTTGAGGAGCTGTTTGCAACACCCCAATGTTATGCAGATTTGTAGTCAAAAGCCTAAAGCAGGGCGCATTTAAACAAGGCAGAGTAAATGTCCCACATTTCCCCAGGATTATCTGAAGCATATCAGATATAATCCAATGATCTGTAAAGTGATTATACCCAACTGAATATAAGAGATCTCTTCTGGTAATGCAATATTTCATCCAGCTGCAGACATTAGGAGGAGGCAAACAAAGGAGGAGATTTAATAAGTGGAAATAAAACTATAGGCAGAGATAGTTTTAAATTTTTTTTTTGTATTGCATCTAATTGCAATCAACAACAGACATCTGACACAGTGACAGCATCAGCAAAATTGCTGCTGAGAGCACAGAATCTTTGTCTAAAAATAATCAGACATTCAGTGCGCCACTGTTTGTTATAATGGTAATCGATGCTGGAGGCTTTGAATTCCATCAATTTATAGATCTGCTCTGTTCTGCCTGGTGATTGTGTTCTGCACACATCTACTCCCTCTCAGCACAGGCAGCGCCGGGGCACTGTGTGATTAAGATAAGCTCAGATTCCTTTCATACATTCCTTATCAGCTCTAATTCTCCACCAGGCAGAGATGTTCGCAGCAGTTAAAGATTAGTTCAGCTTCTCAGACGCCAAATTTGAGGGTATTGATCAATAAATCAAATCAGAGCAATCAATTGCCCAATCAGAAGAGTCTAGCCGATGCATTATTACTGGCGCCTTCGAACCGGGGCTTTCATGGGTTTCATCAAAACACTGCTTGCCTGGCTTCCCGCCAGCTCCCGGGCTGGCTAATAGACTCCGCAGCAGAGGAGCTCCAGCCCAGCAGAAGAGCAATAAATTTCTCATCAAACAGCCGATAGAGAAACAAGATGAACATCTGTTTTGCTGCAATGAAACTCCTGTGTTCTTCAGGATCTGCAAACCAGGTCTGACAGACCACCCCAAAGGCAGCTTTGCCTTCCGCAAAGCAGCAAAGCAGAATATTTGCCAGTTATTTCAATCAGGTAATTTAAGAAGACTTTGCATTCGCCTCTCCGCAGCTGCTGGAGCTTTACAGACAGGATTCCAGCTCAGTCAATAATAAAAGCCATCCTGGGACCCTGTACTATGAAGGCAATTTTATGATACCCATTATGTGGCAATGTAACTTCATTAAAAGCTGTTTATTCCCTCTAAGCATTTTAAGCACTTTCCCTCACCCATAAAGCAGAGCCTCCCGGTGCACCGGGAAGGTTATTTTTTACAAAGAGCCATTTTCTGGCGTTTCCTCCTCGGATCACTCCCACCAGGGGCACCCCGAGGTGCCAGGTACTCGTCGGGGCACGGTGCCCACGCGGCGCCCCAAAACCCATCCCCTGCCCACATCCACCCAACGTGGGGCAAAATCCTCTCCCACCACCCTGGTGTCCCCTCTGCCATCGATGGCTTTTGTTTGCAATGCCCACGCCAGCTGCAGGGCACCCCGAGTGCCTTTCCCACGGGCAGGGAAGGAGGAGCCCATCACGCCAGCATTTTCCCATCACGCCAGCATTTTCCAAGCGCTTCTCGTAAAGGCGGAGAAGGAAAAATAAAGGCGGGTGGAAAATCATCACAGAGCCGAGCTGCCCGGCCAGGCGGCTGTGGTGCCGGGTGCCTGCTCGGAGAGGCAGCCGTATATTATGTTTATTGTGCACTCAAGATGAGCTACGATTCCTGGAGCTCTATTTAGGTGACATTTATTAGGCCAGCTTGTTTTATAAATTAACGCGGACAGGGGCCCCTAAAATTGGCTGGCGTCACCCACCCGTCCGCTGCACGGAGGGGCTGGTTGGGGAGGCTGAGGGTGCCCGGCCCCTCCACACAACCGTTTGCTCTTCCTCTGGGGGCAATTTGGGGTGGCTCAGCTCTGAAAGCCTAATTTCCCAGCCTGGCTTTATAACCCAGCACCTGGAAACTGAGCTGTGATCGTGGCAACATGGGAACCCCGTATTTCAGAAATCAGACCTGTCCTGCAGAACTGCACCCCGAGGCGTGTAAGAGACACCATTAGGTCCTTAAAAACAAGCCAGCAACCCCAAATCTCAACCTTAATGCTCCTTATTTCCATTTGCAATTTCCCATGTTAACAAAACAACAAGAGGCAATAGTTCGGCCCCATCCCGGCACAAGCTGGGGGTGAGGCTGCTGCTGGCTTCCCCACACGATAATTTAATGAGCATTCTTCATTTTTCATCCCTCTCGCATCTCCTTGGGTCAATATTACCCCAAAACACCTCCAGGACTGTGCTGGACGGACACAGCTCCATCCTCAGCAATGCAAAACCGTGGCCACTGGGATCCCCATCAGCAACAACCTCGGTGTTTCCAGGAGGAGGAGACCCTTCCAAACCCACGTGCCTTCCCACAGCTCCCCCAGCAGACTCAGTGGCTTCGCAGAGGACCACGGGGAGCGGCGTGCTCCCACGTATCACCATGGTGTGCTTCGTGCCAGAGTGCAACGGGTCGATCCCCTCCCGCCTCCAGCACGCGCACAGATGTACACGGGATCCTGCTAATGGCTCCGTATTTCCTTAAACAAGAGCCCGGAGTGGGCAGGGAAAAAAAATAGAATTACTAGAATACATTTTAATTGATTTACAATGGCACTTAGTAACAGTGATAAAAGAAAAACTTGTTTTATTGGACCTCCTGCTAATGAGCTGGACTGACTCCGGTGGAGAACGGTCTGCCTTGCACCGCGGCACAACCCCGACCTTCACGTGGCCAAGAACAGCTTTTATACACAAAAAGTCCGTTTGAGCAATCAGAGACAAACGATGCCAAGTGTCTGCCAAGGACAGACAGGCTGCTCCGAGCACCCAGCGTTACCACTGACATCCAAAACGCCCAAACCTCAGCGATTTCCACACAAATGGGATAAACTAGCCTCCGCGGCGACGTGGAGCATCTCTTCTTCCCGTCCATAAACAAGCCTTTATTGCAACTTTGATGTATCCTTCCCCTAACGACTTTTAAGGGCAGCAGATAAAGTCGAAAGAAGCACACGAGAACCCAACAAATGTTTAATATTCAATAAATGTGTCAATTTTACATACGGAGGCAAATGGGTCTTTATTGAAGAATTGGTAAACTTCCTCGGAGGAAAGTAAGTGCGTTTTAGCCTTCAAGGGGTCCCTGATGAATAGAAATGGAATGTGATTTGTGATAAAACTCAGCTGCTCTATAAAAGACGTTAAATAAATGTTGCTGTTTCACTAGGGATATACAGAATTGATTGCATTATAGACTGATTCCGAGATGCACGCTCCCCGCGAGCTATCCACTCGCTCCTGCGCGCGGCGCCGCGCGGCACAGCCTGGCCCCGCTACCTCTGCGCCATCCCCCTGGTGCCTGCTCAGAATTTTCTGGAAATGCTCTAAAAGCCCCAGTTCCCCGTGTTTTTGTCTGGGGAACCGTGGGGCCGGATCCGTCCCAGCTGGGGGAAATGTTGCGGTCTCGGAGCGGGGACACGACACGGGCTGCTCGCGTCCTCCCGAAATGCTCCCCTGTTATCTGCATCAATCCAGCCACCAGGGAGAGGCACTTCTGGAATCACCGTTAGACACAATAAAAAAAACAATTAAAAAGATCTCCACCCCCAGAAACTGAAGGCTGGCACCAAGATTGAGCCAAGTCCCCGTCCCCACCCTGAGCATCCTGACCGGGATGAGACCGGAGGAGGAGAAACCCGGGGCAGCCAAGCAACCAAACAGACAAACGGGAGGCCGGCGGTGCCACCGCAGTGAGCACAAACTGGGATATAATTGCGCTGCTGCTCCATCATCTTTAATCAATAACATCCAGGGCTGCCACCGCGCGCGCAGCCCAAATCCCAGCCTCCGCCAAGAAACAGCATGTTGTTAAAAAGCCCCATCGCTTTTCCCAGCTAATAGGTGGCTCGTTCCCTCAACCCCGCTGGTTTTTTAAAATGAACCCAAATTCCAATAATTGTTTAATGTTTATTTGCGTTTAGCTCTGGCTCACCTACCCTGCCTCTTGATGTCGGAAATTGATATTTTGCTCAGGTGGCTGGAAAAAAAATAATTAGGAAAGGGTTTGTTACGTAGCATCAGAGTCGGACACGCTCTTAAAAACCTGGCAGGAGCCGGTACGGGTGCACCGTGGCCTCTTGGCCCTGTAAATTCGTGTTTGCCCCGACGCTGGCTGCAGCCATGCCCTCGTCCCCGCGGGAGCAACCCCATCCCCGTGCGGCCGAGCTCCTTCCCCGCTCCCTCCGAGCCGGGCTCAGGGCGCTCCTGGAAAAGTACAGGAGAGCAGCAGGCAGCTCCTGCCGGAGATCCATCACGTCGGATTAGCAACTTACTTTCTTATTAGCTATTTTCCATCCTATCATATTAATATTTGTTTTCGCTAATACAATGCAGGAGTCTTATCATATTAGCAACTTTCACATCACATTAGTGAAAACAAATACTAATACAATACAATACTAATATGACAGGATCTGATGGGAAATTGCTAATACAATAAGACTCCCCTAGCATTTCAGTGCAGAAACCACACGAGTCCCAGTTACGGCTCGCTCTGAACACGGCACATGACCGATATTCCCAAAAACAGCCCCGGACGCCGCATCTGAGGGTGCAGGTCCCACGTCAAGTCTCCCAGCCCCTCGCTGCGAGCCCTGGGCTTGAAAGCAAAGGGCAAGAGGATTTTCCTCAAGGAAGGAAGGGGCAGACGAGGGGTTGGGGACTCCGAGGGGACTCCAGGGCTGGAGCTGGTCCCATCCTGGCACCGGTGCGCCCTGCGCCGCCCCGGCCAAGTGTGCCACCGGCAGCACCGAAAATAGCTCCTGAAACGGGAGGAGCAGCCAAAGCGTTTCCTTCGAGCGATGCCGAGGTTCGGCGCGCTCAGCAATTTTCTATTCTCTCGGCAATTTTCTGTTCTACTGAATTAGTAGTTTGTATTGAATTAGTATTCATTTCCTCTAATATGATATATAAGCGTAATCGCGTCGGTGACTTTGGCATCGCATTAGGCTCCGCGACGGGAGCGTAGCCCTGCCCCAGCTGCTTTCATAGGGGAGCACCGGGGTGAAGGAGGAGCTGCTGGTGGGAAGGCTCCGAGTGTGGGGCCAGATCCTGCCCTCACCACCCAGCCACTGCCTTCAGCCACCCCACAGACCACCCAGCCCCTTGCCCCAGCTCCGAGCTGGCACCGCACCGTGGGATGGGGACGCAGGCTGGATTGCACCAAGCGCCCCAGAAGTCCCCATGGGCTCCAGGGAGCTTTTCCCTTTTGCATCAAACTGAGCTGGGCTCAGAGCACCACGCAAGGCTGAATTACTGAGGAGGTGGCTCGGAGCTTGCACCAGCTCCCCTGTGAGATAACATCCCAGCTGTGTGCCCCAAAAGGGCTGCAGACGCACCACCAGGCGGAGGGAAAAGCATCCGCAGCATCCGCAGGCTGAAATTCACCTGAAGCTGAATTTTCCACATGGCAAAATCCCTGCATCACCTAGTAATTCGGACAGGGCAGCCCTCGATTTGCTGATGAAGTTGCAAAGATTGCAAGAAAGAAAATCCTGCAAGAAAACCCCGCACAAATAAAAGAGTTGTGGCACCACAAGGGTTGTTAGATGTCGGTCAGCAGTCCCGGTGTGCGACAGGCACGTCGTACACGTGTGTGTGTGCAGCACCTGCCTGCTGGTGCCCATGCTCACATCCTGGTGAACTCCAGCACACAAACCCATGCCGGAGCCGGGAAGTTTCCCGGAGCAAAGAGCTCCCAGCCAGGCGCCGAGGTGCAGCGCCCGCAGCCGCGTGCACCCCGCGTGCTCGAAAACCCTAAGAAAATCCCGAGTCTTCACTGTCAGTGCTGTATATCACTTTGAGATATATACCATATTAGCAAAAAGAACTGAATTATATTGCATTCATGATGCAATTAAACACTTCACTAGGAATCAATGTAAAACTGATGAGGCCTGAAAGTAGTGCATATGGCTTAGAACATTATAAAACATTACCTTCACTCAAATCCTTTTCAGTAGCAATTTAAATCTTCTTACAGTTACTGCTGCCAATGGTAAACCATCTACTGATTCATAACAGTGCATGGGAACGAATGAATTTTTTTAAAAATTTATTCAACTACTAAATTACCCATGAAACCGGAATAGCTGACAGGAGTAATCTGAATTATTATTAGCTCTGCAAGTATTCTGCATTAGCCAATTTAAAACCACGGCTCACAGGCAGAAACCAGTTAGTACAGGCAGGGTGTTAAATGACTGCCATAGTTCTTCATTTTACTGCTGCTTACGTTTAAAGGTCAAGAGATAAAAATTACATATGACTGCAAACACAGAAAGGGTGTTTATCTTTTTTTTTTTCTATGAATCAGGTCAAGCATAAACTTTAAAAACATTTGGAGATGCAATCGTAGGAACTGCGACACCTCTGAAGCAGCCCAGGCTTTGCGGGGGCCTCGCAGAGGTGCTGGGGGGGTTCCTGTTCCTCCTTCTCCCTCGGTTTTGGGTTTTCCTTATGATCCAAGCGAAAAGGGAGAAGACCCAGATGGGTCGGGATTTCGGGGCTCTGCTCCATCAGCCTCATCCCAAGAACAGGCACAGCTGCCGTCACCCCGAGCTGTGCCTTTGGGGACAAGGACCCGAGAATCCCGAGCCAGGGAGGGACCTGGGGATGGCAGGAGGGGGCCCTGACCTGTCCCCCTGCCCACCAGCATCCCGATGGGATGAGGAGGAGGAGGAGGGCAGGAGGCGAGGAAGAGCACCGTGGCGGCGCGGCGAGGGGGCGGCGTCTCTCTGAGGGCACACAGCACTGCATCATCCTTTCTCTTCCTATTTTCGGTTTTATTAGCAAAGCAGCACAATGTTTATACTAGTGGGTATTACATTTGCCAGAACAATTACAGTATGACAAATGGCACATCAATGTAATCCATCAACCCGGCCGAGACAGGAATCCTTTATCCGAGGCTGCCATTAATTCCCAGCCCGCTCCCCGGGGTCCCATGCGTCAGTAGCCGTGACAACCCGGGGGACGCGGTGGCATCTCGCCGGCGGGGACGGGCACCCCGGCGGGGCACAGGGACCTCACCCTCGGCGCCGCCACGGCCGCCCCTCTCTGAGCAGGGCCTTCTTGGCATCCAGACCCCGCGGGAGCCCAAACTCAGCCTGGAGATAGCAGTGGCAGCTGTGGATTCGCCAGTGTCTCGTAGCACGCCTGTGCTCACGCCCCTCGATCTCCCTGGAGGATGAGAGTCTCAGATCTCTTGCTCTGGCAGCCCGAGGCCGATGTTGGTGGAAGTTTGCAGAAGTTAATCTCTCTGCAATGCATACGTCTGCGGTAATTGGGTTAAAATTGACCAAAGGCGTCAAATGGTTTGGAGGGAGAGGGGATGCTGGGCACCTCAGCTCCGCGGGAGCCAGGCTCAAAATGCCACCAGGTTGCTCGGAGCCGCTGCGGGCATCCTGCTCCACATGAGAAGAGAATCACAGATTTAGGGAAAAATGCAGCTCGGGAGGGACCAGCCCAAGCCACCCCCCAAGCTGGATCATTTTGAACCACATCCCGCTGGGGTTTGGAGACCCCCAAGGATGGAGGTGGAAGTGGATGCATTGGGACCGGCTGCCCAGGGGTTGTGGGTTCTCCTCCCTGGAGATCCCCCAGTGCTGCTGGGACATGGTGCTGGGCACCCTGCTCTGCGTGGCCCTGCTGGGGCAGGGTGCGACCAGAGGGACCAGGAGGTCCCTGCACACCTCAGCCATTATGGGATGCTGAGGTCCCCACCATCCTCCCGCTGCCCATCGCTCTCCGCAGCCCTTCCCCACCTGGTTCAGCCTGCCGTGGGTTTGAGGTCGCGAGCGGCCGTTTCTTTCCCCCAAAAATAAACAAATTCCACCTTGCAAGAACTTCAGGGGTGCGGTGTGCCCTGCAGCTAATGAAATGAGCCAGTGGCTGCTACTCGGAAGCCAAAAGCAGGAGGAAAATCAAAGGCTCCTAATGGACACGCGCTCCGATGTGTAACAACACGAGCACCCGGGGGGCTGCTCCCTGCCAAATCAATCTGGCTGCGGCCCAGGGACGCGGGCAGACAGACCAAACTACCTCACCTGTTTCATTAAGCCATTACCAGAATCATCTTATCCCCATTTATAATGTTCGATACATGCTCTGAAGACTTCCCTCGTACCGTAATTAGACGGAACGCTTAGACGGATGGATTAAATTGGGATGGCGTTTTGTGTGACTCCGCTGCATTTCACGGGGGCCTCTCCTGATTTGAAAAATGGGGAAAAAAAAACACAAATCCCCTCCGGCTGCAGGTGATCCAGGTAACTACAAGTGCTGCTTTCTGATAATTCAATCCCTTCGATAATTCTCCCATCTTCTTGGCAGTAACTGCAGCAGTCGCCACGATAAATCCCCTTCCTTCTGTCCTCTCCCATGTTGGGCAATGTGCGGGGCCAGGGACGGCCTCATCCAGCGGCCCCATCAGCCCGGATCCTGTAAATCATCTCAGAGCCATCCCCGCAATTTATAGGTAGGGCATTAAACATTATGGCCACTGACGGCATCAAATTACACTTGAAAAATTGAGTTCTGCCGGAAAATGAATTTAAAGCCTAAATTAAATTAAAACCTAACTAAATTAAAATTAGGTTTCTAAACTAAAATGACTTTTTAATATTTTCACGAGGAAAAAAAAAAAAAACCCTTCTGTCAACTAATAAAATCTGCCAGTGTCTTTTACAGCTGACAAGCCCTGTCTGAGAGCAGCTCTGGTGCTGCTGCATAACAAATAACCGGCACGGACATGGGGCCGTGAGCTCCGCCGCATCCTCCAACGGGGGCTGGGAAAGGACAGCAACGCCCCCAAGCAATTAAAAAATAATGCTAATTAGCGGGAGCTGAGGAAGCGGCCGGATGGGGCAAACCCAACCCCGTGCGGAGGGCAAGTCTCGGCAGTGTGCCCGTGGGATGCTCAGGGACCAGTCTTGGCGAAGGCTCCCCAACGCGGTTTTCTCCCTGCTCGAGGCTCCCAGACGTTGGCTGCAGCCTCCTGAAGTCTATCCCCGGTCATTAATGGCGGTAATTAATTCATCCTGCTTTTTAAATAGCGTTCGATGTATGAGCCTGCCCGCTCACATCTTGATCTCTCGTTGTCACGGCTTTGATAGAAGAGATGCATAAACGGCTTGGGTGACCATACATCTATCGATTATCAGGGCAGATTTAGCACAAGCGCCCTAACAGGACACATCCAAACGAGCTGCAGGAGCCGGGAGAGATCAAGCATGTGGCAAACGGGGCCGTGGAGCCTCCTCGGGTACCTCCTGGTGCCAGGACTCGGAGGAATTTGGTCCCACTGGACTGATGGAGATGTGGCACAGGGGGGACCCCATGGCCCGAGCCCCATCCTGGAGCAGCAGCAGCTCCACGGCGCTTTCCAAAGGGCCTTTTTTATCTCCCCATATTATTTATTGCTCCGTTACATCGGCAGCTCCCTCTGCGGGGAACTTTCCCTCCGCTCGCCGCGGCTTTGCCAGATCCCAGACTCGGGGGCTCGCCTGCCAGACGCCGAACCCAGAGTCCTCTTTCAACAACATTAATTATCTCTGGCTTTCCATAACAAAAAAAAAAATATCTTGACCCCACTGGCTGCCAATAGCGGGGAAGCGTGCAGAGGAAAAGGCTTTTATCTTTGCATCTCAGAGAAGAGCCTCGTGTTTGATCAGTCGGGGTGTTTTTTTTTCCCTCTTTGTACATTTTGAACTTTAAAGACTGATTAATTCCTCCTATGGCGGTAAACTGCTGCGTACGCTCTCGAGCGTTGACTTGATTTTCCTTCTATTAAAAAATAAATTAATATCTTCCTAAGAAATTACAAGAGCTTAGCGCATCTTCACTCCACAAGCAAGTTGCAAAGAGCCTCGGGCTGAATAATGGGGCAGGGGGAGGGGAACGCGGCAGGTTGAAAAGATTTCTTTATTTTAAATTAAAGTTAAGGACTAAAGGCATCAGGCTCTCACGAGTTATTGTGAAAGCCTTTTTAAAAGTCCCAAGTGGATAGCCCATAGTCTCCTAAATGGCTAAATTTAGAAGCAGAAACGCTCCAGACCTCCACATAGCCCAGGCTCAACGGGGACGAGGGGTTGGGATTTATTTTTTTTTTCCTTCTATTTTTTATGACCACTGCTTCACAAAACCTGAACAAGACTGGAAGTAGTTTCTGTAAGCCCCGGGCACACAAAGCCTGGCTCTCCTGCGCTCGGCTATCAATAGGGTAACAAATAACCGCCTGTCCCCGCTGCCCGTCAGCACAAAGGCTGAAAGTCAGGAGAAAAAGATTGTAGCCATTAAGTTCAAAAGTTAATTTCTCTGGCTAGGAAGAAAATACCCACTCATGCACCATCGCTGATATCGACAGTCCAGATCAAAGATTCCATTTATTGTAATTTATTCCATACTTTTTCATTTCGCCAAATTATCTTAACCCTTACCTCTTACCACGCATCAATCAGCTTGCTGCAAGAAACTCCAAGCTGTTTACAGAAAATATGGTTCCCATTTTATTCTCTACCTTGCAGTTCAAGCTCCATAATCGTGTCTAACAAATAAAGAATTTGACTGAGTTTGCAGCTCCTTTGGATGATAAATGCTCCCAGATTTATGGTAGTTATTCATGCAAGGACTACATTACATGTAAATCAATACCATAAAGAACAATTTGCTAAAAATATAAATACCATGTTTAGGCTTCAATGATGTTAGCAAAGTGGGATTCCTGTGTCTGCATGTGAAATAGCTGCACCTCTCCAAGTGACCAAGCAAAGAGCAAAATACACTTGGTGCTAGCCCACCCTAAAAACAAGAGGCGATGGCAACATGTGCTCTGCTGAAGGAGTGGGACCACAGCCTTGAGGGGCTGGGAGGTGTGCTCTTGATCCATGTGAACGCTCTGTTACAGAAATCCCAAATAATCCTACTAAAAAGTCAAAAGTGCAAACCCAAACCCATGTGCAAGGAGATATCAGTCTCCATCGGAGGCCGAGCCTTGTCCTCCCGCCCACCTCCAGCTACAAACCACAGCTGGGACCGGCAGCACCGCGCCCGGTGGCACCAGCCCCAGGACCATGGGAGGGGGGGAGGTTGAAATAAATCTTCCAAAAGGACCCCAGGTCCTTGCCTCTGCAACCCAAAGCCACCACAGCGAGTCCGTCACCCGTCCAGGGGACAGAGCTTGATGCCCCCAAAACACACGCCACCAACTACGTCCCGTGGGCGCAATGTGCACAAGTTCCTGGGGATGTGGGATAATGGAACTGGGGAGAAAGTGGGTGTTTTGGGGTTTATTTGTGTTGAGCTTTTTGGCTCCCTGTTCTACAAGGGAGAAGGGACAAGAGGGCGATGTCCCACCCAGCCACCCGAGCCGCATCCCCCTGTGCTTGCCACAAGGCCACGGCTCCTGTGGGTCCTCCCCGCTCTCCTTGCCAGGATCCTCTGGGGCAGGCACCTCGCCCACCACGAGGGCAGCAAAGAGCAGTTGCAAATTGGGCAGAAACATGGTCAAAACATGCTCCCCTTTGCCACACCGTGCCACCGATCCCGTGGCACGGCAGGCACAGAGAGCAGGACCCCCAGGACCGAGGGCTGCCGCCGAAGAGAGACATCTCTGGCTGTAACTACATAACTCAGAATAAGAAGACAAAGCTGGAACACAGCGCAATTAATGCAGGAAGCATCGATTTCTGCCCAGCACCAAGCTGCCTCATTAATTCCAGGTGCTCCTACGAGCCGCTTCCAGCACAGGCTGGACGCTGCGACGGGAGGCAAGCGGGAGAATATGGGATGGCGAAACCCCTCCGTGTGTGCCCTCAGCCCTGCCAACAAGGAACCGGCAGTGGGATGTGGGAAGAGACCCCCGAGGGTGGATTTTGGGAGCTCCCCCCCCCAGTGTCCCCACCATCCCAGGGACAAGGGCTTCGCGTCTCGCTCGGCGCGGAGTCCCCCCTGCCGCAACGAATGCCAAAGCTGGTTTGCACTTGATGGAGCCTGACAAGAGCAACAATCACAGATTAGTACGGAAACTTCTTGCTTTTCAACAAAGGTTAATAAATAGTGACAGCATTAAGTCTATTCTGATTAACTATGCTGAAAGATATTATTGCCGTTTGTAACGCGGGATCATTATTGGATTAAGCGCCGTGTGTAAAAATGAAATGTGAGGTTTAATCTCCAGCGCAGGCTCACCGCGCTCTGATGCAGCCCGTGCAGCTCTCAGAGCCTCCTTGTATTAAATTCGGTGACTTGCTCTGCCGACAGATACCATCTCCCACGCGCTGCCTTTCAAGTTGGTCGGATTTTGCATTCCTCGACCGGCACCGCCGCTGCAATTTGCCGTGAGAAGGAGCCACGTGTCCTGGCTGAGATCAAGCCCCAGGCCCCATCATCTCCCAGTGCAGTACTTGCAGCAGTATTCAACATCCCCCGCATCCCATGGGGGGACAGGGACTGGGACAGGGGACACGGCGCTCCCCACGGCACGTCCCGCGCCCCGCTGCTGGGACACCTGGGGGGCAGATGTCTGCAGGGAAAATCTTTCTAAAACAGCCACTAACAGCAAAAATTCCAAAGCGAGAAGACCAACATAGAGAGACAACGTCCATGCAGAGGAGGGGGAAGAGGAGGAGGTGCAGAATCCTGATTATTTGCCGTAACCTGCTAATTTTGGTGTGTCACATAAATTCTCTTCAGCTGCTCATGCAGCGTTTGCTTATGAGCCTGGAGCTCAGACAGGTGTTGTGGCTTTTAGTTGGACACACTCGGCCCAAATTCACCTGCCGTCAGCCTGCCTAATGCCAACGTAGCTACACCAGGGAGGAATTCGATCCATTTTTACTCAAATTGGGAAAGAAATGGCTCCACGCAGCCCCGGCACCTCCCACGGCTCCCCCCACGCTGCGCGTCTTCTTTCACCGAGAATGCCACAGCAGTGAAAAACAGGATTCATTTCCTCCAGAAAAAGGCATTTCTGAAGATGTCCTCGCTTGAAATACTGGGAAAACCAATTCTGAACACCTCCCAGAAGAAAACATTCTTTTTTTATCATTATTTTTTTTAGTTTAGCAGCTCATGTTTATCGTTCCTGCCATTAGTATTACGCCTACATTATTTCGCTCCACGGCACGAGGACTACTTTATAACATGACATAATGGCTTAACTATTCAATTATTGCATATTTTCTTATTTTTAAAATCGTTAAGAGCAGCTGCTACTTAGTCCTGATTGAAACCCCTTATCTCCTTCCCCAGATCAAAGGGGTGGCTGCTTGTGGTAATGGAAACGGTTTGACACCTCGATCAAAGCCTCTGCTGTTTGTGCTGTCGGAAAAGTGTTTGACACTTGTGTCAAAGCGTCAAACTATTTCATTACAGTGCCAACCGGAGACACTTTGACTACGGGAGATAAGATGTTTCAATCAATCAGCATCCACAAATGGCCTCCCCCTATGATTAAAAAAAATAAAATAATAAGGTGGTTCTGGCTAGAGTTTGCAACGCGGCCGCGGGGCGTTGTAGCTGCTGGTGCGCAACGAAGCACTGCAGTAAAGAGGAATGGCACAAAAACAAATGCGAAAGCCAAGAAAACAGAATTTGAAACAAAAATCCCAAAAGTTTAATAAAAAAATAAAAACATGCCATTTTTTGGAAGCACTGAGACATCCCACCTCTACGAACCCAGAGCAGCAGCCGGGTGCTGCCGGGGCTCCCAGCAGAGCCGCTGGGGCGAGGATGCAGGGACCCAGCCCTGCCATCGCCACCACGTCCAGGGGAGGTGGCACCGACATGCCCACGGAGCAAAAAGATTTGCAAAATTTAGTTAGAAAGGAAGATCTCCAACGTCATCACCTCCATCTACCCTGACAAACCCATGTAGTGGCTGCTGGGGGTCAAAGATGGGAAGGTGACGTGGGACCAGGGACGGTGACGTGGGACCAGGGATGGGGACATGGGACCAGGGATGCCTGGAGGCAGCACTGGTGTCCCCACGCTGTGCTGTCCCACCAGTCCCACCCGTGTCAATGCTGCCACCCTAATGCCACCAGGGCCACTGGCTCCAAGCCTGGCTGTGAGTTATCCACTGAGCAAGCGCTGCTCGTTTAACCGTTTAATTGCATAGCGGCCTCCGGCACACTCACTGCTGATTTTCCCAAACTCACTGGCTAGCACCCAAAATGAACCGTATTCCTCAGGCTCGACCATTTGGGACTTTGACGAGGAGGAGGAAAGTGGCACAGTGGGGTCTGGCTGGGGCAGGAGAGCTGCATGTGAGGATGGGGATAGGAACAGGGTTGGGGATGGGGACGGGGACGGGGACAGGGACAGCTCCTGCCCCAGTCTCTGGGGTGCGGCTGCAAAGCCTCTGCGCTCTCCTCCCTGCAAACTCCCCCTGCAAAATTAGTTTTTAGCAAAGCCACTTATCACCTTAACCATCTATCGATCCCCTGACTCCCGGCCAGCGCTCCTAGGATCCGAGGAAAGGCAGAAAAACACGGCTGCGAGGGAGCATTCTGGGCAACTCCGCTCCGGCCGCCCCTCGCCTGGGGGAACCCTGCAGCTGGGCTGGGGGACACGAGCGGGCGAGGACTGGCACAGATGACCCATCTCACTGCCACCTGGGCCCCTGGGCCAAATCCTGCCCTCTGAGGCGGCTGCAGGCGGTCAATATATCGATGGGAAGCTCGGGCAGGCGGCCAGAGCGGGTGTGTGCCCGATCCGACGGCACCCTGCGCCACTCCGGCTGCTGCTCAACCCCATATTTCACAGCAAACAAAACAGAAGGCAGGAAAACCAAAGGAAACCGTTTATGCTTTTGCCAGGAAAATGGAAAAGAGCGCAAGAAGGAAGCTGGAGATTATCCGTGGGGACCTCTGCTGATGGAAACACAAGGGTTTGGAGAGCTCAAGGTAAAAATCCCAATTTGCATTGGGTCCTACCCACCTCGAGCTCTGGAAGCTCGGGAGATTGGTTTCGAACCAGCAATATGCACATCATTCACTCGGCTCTTCTTTTTAAGATAGATCTGTTGCCTGGATTTTAGAGCTGCTCCCCAAACATGTTCTCAACCCCAGCCCCATGGGGCTGTGGCAGAGGTGATGCAGCGCGGGGAGCCCGGGGAGCTCCCGTGGGACGATCGCAACAGAGAATAAAAACTAAAATCACCTGAGCCCCATTCGGCAGGAAAACAACCCTATCTCCGGCACACTGCCTAACCCCAAGCTGTGCAGCCAAGAAAGTCACAAGGTCTTTGAAAAAGAGCCTTCCTTCTTCCCCTGGGTGACAGCCACGCATCAGAGGAGACGGAGCCACCGGGACGCGCTCGAGCACCAGGAGCAAGCCCAGCCCAGCTGGGATGCAGCCAACACCGAGCCGAGGATGTCTGAGCACCCCAAAATGTCATGGGGGGGTCTCAGAGACACCTTCCTTCATCTGCTGGGGACAGGACATCCCATGGGAAGACACAGCAGTGAAGGCGAGGAGCACGCTGCAGAGCACAGCCCCCGGCCCCGCACGCTTCCCAGCAGCATCGATCTCCCCGCGGTAGCAGCCAGTATAATTTTGCTTGGCTTCAAATACCTGGCGATCATGAATTCTTTGGCCACAAGGTTATAAAGCATTCTCTAAAACATGAGAAAAAGATTAAGCCTGCTTATAGTTAATAATATACTGTATACTGTCTATCAAGCTGGCTGTTTGCTATTGAGAGCCTACTATTAGACACTTATTTAAAAGGCCTTTCAAGGCTTCCGAAGAAAGTGCAGTTATGCATTTTTTTTTTTCTGGCAAGAACTACTATAGATAAACATCAATTCGCTCCTGCAGATCACAGTCGCAGTAAATAAATTTTTCAGGAAGCTAAGTTCCATACAAAGACTTCTCAAAGCTCCCATTTCACACAACATCAATGTTTGGCCTCTGAGAAATAAAAGCTCTGAGGTTGCTTTATCCAAAGCTAAATTATCAATTGTAGCTGCTTAAAAAAAAAAATAAAAAATAGGGCATTGCAATGAGAAACCAGCGTGGGGACGGCAAGGAGACAACACCATTCGTAGACAGCGTGGCCGTTCAGAGACAAAATGGGGAAAGACAGAGATTTTGCTGGCAATTGATCGGGTCTTTTGCCTCTGCAAAGGCTTCAGCAGCCCAAAACTTCTGGGTGAACGGCGCTGCGGCCGTGCAGCGGGCGACATTACCGGCTGGCATGCCAACAACCAGCTCCAGGCAGGCTCAGCAGCCAGCACTTGTGCTATTTTCTTTTATGGCTTTTTCAAGTAGCGGGCTGGGATTATCCATTACGGAGTATTTGTCACCAAAAAAACCCCACGCCGGCTGTAACACTAAAAGCGGCGGCTCCTTGGCTTGCAGCTGAGCGGGAAGGACGTGCAGCCCAAAGGGGACCCCCGGTGCCTCTCCAAGCAGCTTGCCCTTGCAGAGGGCAGAGGTGGGGGCTGTGGCACCCCGCATCCCATATCCCACATGCCACATCCCATCCCGTATCCCACGGTGGTTCTGCAGCTGCGGCTGTGCCGCACATGCCTTGTAGCAGCCCCGGGACCTGCTGGCGCTGTCGGAGCCAGGAGCGTGCTAAGGCTCAGGACGCTCCATCTGCTCCGTGTTGGAAGGGATGCTGGGCTCTGTTATTCTGTAATTATTAGCCAAAAATAAGAGATGAATGCAGAAACCCTTCCAGGCGGAGGTAATGCATGCTGGTAGGAAGGGATGGGTAAGGAAAAGATGCCTTCTGCCAAAATGCGACCTGCGTGTCCCTCGAGGCTGTGCCTAACATACCCGAATACCCCAAGCTGTAGGAGCCTCGTACCTGGAAGAATGGCTTAAAACTCCCAGGGGAAGGAGGACAAGATTACGTGCTGGTCTCGGTGACTCCAGCTGAAATTAGTGCAGCCTGCTCCTGACACAAGAGGTTGTACCTGCCAGCCTTGGGACTGCCACCAGCACGGCTTCGCAGACCCAAATTAACCCGGCGCTGCGAAGCAGCAACCTTCGTTCATTCCCTTAAATTGCAAATTAAGGAGCACGGCGACACTCCCCATCGTGCCGCTGCCACCCGCTCCCCTTGCGGGGGGCACCCCGGCACCCGTGGCACGTTTTTGGGGTCATTCCTGCCCGAGCAAGGACACCAAAGCCCAGGCACCGATCCGCGCTTCATTTACTTACTTCGTTGCTAAACACAAAGGCAATTAGGAGAGTTAATAAGTCACCAGAGAAGCCGCTGCCTTTCTCAGGCCTAAAAACCAGGCACGTCCCTGCTACCTGCCAAAGGGCACCCACGATGGATCATCGCAATCCGTGCTTTCTGAGCAGTTATTAAACATAAAACCCAGGCCAGCTGCCCCCCCTACTCTTTGTGAAAATGTTTTGCTTTCAACCATTCTCAGAAAACAACCAGTGGATACTCGACAGAGAAGCACATCCTCCATCACTAAAATAAACTTAATTTGAAAGTCGTGAACTCGTGACGCCCATTGCTCTCCCGAAAATAAACCCGCCGGGGATGATATAAGATGCATATTTAACCTTCTGATGTTGCTCATGTTTTTAGCAGAAACCGATCCATCACCCGCCCCGGCTGCTGCCACCACGGCTGTCCCCAAGTCCCACAGCTGTATTTCCAGAGCCACGGAGCTGTGATCTTAACCGATCCACGGCGAGAGGGGAAATATTTGTTTGGGTGAAGGAGGTGGCCAGGAGGCACAAGTTTTGAAAGTAAAATCGCAGAGCACCCAGGGAAAAGCCATGCAAACTGCCATTACGACCAACTTCTCTGTATCAATACCTGCCAGCAACAGAGCTTCCCAATGATCCGTCAGCGCTCACCAAACGACCCCACAGTAATCCTTAATCCAGTGCCACGGCTTGCAAAGTTTTATTTATGAGACTTTTACCTTTTCGGTTACTGAAAAGGAGTGAGGGAGGGAGGTGGGAGTTTAATTTTCCGGCAGGCCCATTATGCTTGTTGTTAATGCTCGCTTCGGGCCAAAATTTTGACACACCAGCTTCAAATTAGGAGAAAATGTATTTTATGCATGCTTGTACAAAAGGAAACGCACGTGAGCGTTATGATGCAATGCAGCACACCGAGCTTGGGGTGCCTTTTGCGCCTCAAGCACTCAAAAAAAAAAGGGTAAAGATAGCATCTCCACCCCGAATTTAACTTTGAGTGGGAATTCTGCTCTTGTAGAATTAAGGGCAGTGATGAAATCAACCGAGTGACTCCCTTTGAAGGCTTCTTGCACCCAGGGTGTGGGCTGGAGACCTTCAGGCTGGGGCTTGTTGCTGCTCCTCGAATGGCAGAGAGACCCCTGAGCCCTTGGGGACGTCCCCAAGGAGTGGCACAGTCCCTGCGGGGGCCCTCCTATGGTAGGCAAAATCTGCTCGCCGGGAAGTGTTTTTCCATCGATAACAGAGCTAAACCAAGCTGTTGGCAAGCCCTCTCCTCTCCTGAGGAGCACCACGGATTTGGGAGCTGGCTGGCAGCAGAAGCTTGTATGGTGGGCAATGCAGGTGACTTCTTTTGGGGATGGGGGGGGGGGGAGGGGGGGGCAGCCCCGCGCCGAGCTGCGTACGAGTGCGAGCAAACAGTCCTGTAAATAAAGAGCACCTCCGCCCTGTCTCCACAATGCTACCCTTATTGAGTGAGTCAGATGTTCTGCTGATTAAAAATTGATCCATTTCAAAATCTAATCAACAGAATAGGATTCTTTCATATGTTATCAAGGCAGCTGCTGACAACAAAAACCAAACCTGTTATTAACCCATGAACCCCAATGACCTGAACCTGGCTGGGCTCTGGAACCGTAAATTATTCAGTAGTCCAAGAGCAATCCCGTAAGCCTGATGAATTTACGCACTGACTGGAGCCTTTGTGGGTTAAAGCCAATATCACAGCCCCACGGGTCCCCGGGGACGCGGTTCATGACACGCTGCCATTCTGTGTCATGCCTGTGAATACATTACCGGCGTCTGCTCAGCTTCGCCTTTCAAATGTCTACTTCTTTTCTTTTTTTTTTAATTTTTTTTTCCCCATATAAAACGACTTTATGGGTCCGCATGGCACCGGAGGGAGCGGCCGCAGCGCTGGAAGAGCCTCGTGCAGCAGTGCTGCAGGGCTGGGAGCCCAAAAGTCCCACGGACGTGCCACGCAGCCAGGTCTTGGCACAAGTCTTTGCTTTGGAGCAAAATCTGAAGAAACGAGAGATGAAGACCAAATGCTTCGCATCCCTGCTCTGAGATGTTGCTCTCCGGGGCGGTGATGCTTCTCCGCCGCCATGCCTTGCCCCGGGCACCGCCGCCCGCATGCCTCCAGCTCGGGATGCTCTCCAGGGCAAAGCCCCTGCCCTCGGCACCGCTGCACATTTTTTATTTAAGCCCCTGCCCTCGGCACCGCTGCACATTTTTTATTTTCCATCGCCAGCCCGCCGAGGTCCCAACCCCGGTGCCAGGCGGCTGCGTCATTCACCCGGCGTAGGAGGCTTCGACCAGAATGGGAAAAAGTCGGCGCCGCATAAACCGAGCTGGAAGCCGGCGACTCTTCCCTTAAATACTAATATATTTATAAGTTCAACGACTCTCTGACCTCCCCTTAGAGCCAAAACGACCCCCGGGGAGCCCCCTCAGAGATGCCGCTATCGATCCCGTCTGGCTGCCATCTCGCGGCGAGCATCGAAACCCCTCCAGCCCCATGGAAAAGCCCTCGGGAGCCCCCTGGGTAAACGAGGGACAACAGGGTCCTGTGCTTCCCTGATCTGGGCTCCAACAGTGCCTGCCGAGCTCCTCTCTCCCCACCTAAAACCTGGGGGATGCAATTCTGCCTACAGCAGCAGAGCCACGAGACGTGGGGCTTTCTCCTGCGACCTGCTGGATGCGGGCATTTCAGTCCTGGTGCAATGAAAGAGCTCAGGGAAAGGACCGGCTCCGTCCAGAAGCTCAGATGCACGGAAGGAGTGCACCACGGCTCTCAACAGGGCGGGAGAAACACCAGGTATTGACTTTTTTTTCCCATGCAAGTCCAGCAGCGCTCTAAAACCAACCCAGAAAGCAGCAGCAGCAAGTGGGTACCAGCGCTGCCAGCAAAAACACAAGCATTTTCGTGCTGTTTTGTGTGTTTTTTTTTTTAAAGCCTTCCTGGTTAAAGCCTTCTGGCTTGACATCACCAAGCATTGCATCTCTCCGAGGGATGCTCCAAATGTGATTCTGCAGCTCTGCAGCCCCTGGCTATGGGGTACCTCCATTGAAACGTGGCTGGGGGGTCCCCGATGAGACCCCCCCCTGATATTCCGCATCTTGTCGGGAAGCAGGGCCTGGGGGAATGTGCAGGGCAGGATGTGGCCGGGGGCTTCTGCTCGGCTTCACAGCCGCCCTCCAGCGCGGGCACTGCAGCGATGTGTGCGAAAAACCACGGGTCCTCAGCTCCATCATCATCGCCGCCGGGGAGGAAGGCTCGCCCGCGATCGCTGCTGCCAGGGCAGGCGGGATCGGCCCCTCGGCTCCCTCCTCGCTACCTAATAATCACACTTGTGCGAAGCTGTTGCCGTACATAACGAAAAGAGAAAACATCCTTGGAGAGCCTAACAATCAGACAATTTTTAAGATCATGGAGCATTAAACCATTCCCAGTAGGGTTTACTAATCAAACAGCCAAATCCTTCATAACCAACCAATCCCTACAGAGCAATTAAATCCTTCCCCTTTAAAACACTTGGCACACTGTCTGGGGACGAAAAGAAAAATTTGCAAAATTCATTTGATAAATTAACCAGGGAAAAGAAAGAAGTGAATCAAGCTTTGTTCTTTTCATTTTTTTTAATTATGGAATTCACAATGCCTGAATAATGTTTAATAAGAACTATGAAAAATTCCTAACAGTATTACAACACAACACAAAAGAATTAACCTGGTTACCGTGAAAAATTGCATATTTAATTAAGAACAGAGAGTTCAAAACTATCCAGAGATTTCAAAAGTACTGCTGCCTAAGGGGCTAAATTACACGCTCGCAGTGCTGCTAACAGGGCTGGAGCGCGCAATCATTACCCAAGTGTCCCCATTAAGTGACAATGGGCAGATGACATCAAATTCATTTCAAAAGCAACAGGAACTGAAGCATTCACTTGGGTAGTGGAAGGCAAAGCGACTACCCTGCTGGTATAAACCAGACCCCTTGTTGATAAAGGCAATAATTAAAGAATAATGTTAATTAGCTGCTTTTATTTGAAGGAGCGGCGCGGCGGCCCCGGCTCTGCTGCCTCCACGGCGCGCGCCGTGCTCACGCGGCGGGGAACTGCATGGGCAAAGCCGTGTCCCCCGGACGGCCGCACCAATTGCTGCTTTTGGGGCCAAAAAATGGTGTTTTGGCAAACCCAAAGTTCCGGGGACAACGAGGCAGGAGGCTCGCGGGGCTGCAGGGCAGGTGGTCCCCAGGAGCATCGCTCCCAGCCCCGGCCCCAAAGGCATGGTGGGGAAAGCCAACGTGTCTCACGGGGGGATTTTGGCAACGCTGCTCCTCCAACCCGTGTCCCTCCATCCCTTGCTGAGAAGATGGGGGAAGAGCGGGGTAATCATTACCCAGCTCTGGCGATGAAGCAATGTTTGCAAAATGCTCCGGGAGCCGTGGCTGAACGCTGTCTGCCCCACCAGAGGGGCACGATTATTAATAAAGACCGTTAATAAAGACCACGACGATGAATAAAGACCGAATGTCCTCAGCAATAACGCAGCAGCCGGGTGGCTCCCCAGATCCCACGAAGACGAGCGGCCGTGCTTACGCTGCACATTACGAGACCTGCTGCCAGCACCAGGTAATACTTTATGATGTTATCCTGACGGAGGAAAACAAAGGGAGCCCGAGGTCCTGACTTCAGTGTAAAACTGCAGGAGCGTTACCAAAGGCAACCGTAGCATGCTCAGAGCGGCTGACGCACGGCGCAGTTCCCACTAGAGTAATATTTACACGGGGTTCAAATTGGTTATTTACTTTTTTAGAAATCCGTGTTGCAGAAGAACTAGCTAGCACGCACGCACCGAGCAATTAATATTAAAACAGCCGCGCATTAGCAGCAAGTCACTTAAACTGCAGCTAAATCAATGCTCCGGGGTCCTGTTGCAGCTTTGGGGAAATCATTAAATGTTACACCAAACTAGTCAAAAAAATAATTACACAGCAAGGCCATATTAAAAAGCACTGAAACCACTCTGGAACAAGGCCTCGGTATGTGCATATGCGCCAGCGTCTGCGTGCGTGGGACCGGGAAGCTCGACTGAGAAGAAATTCCCCATTTCCACCGCGCCTGCACAGCCTCCTGCCCGGCTGCATACACCCTCCTGGGGCTTCTCACCCCAAAACCCTGGCTTGCAGGAATCCTCCATGCCTGTCAGTGGGGAAACTGAGGCACAAAGGCACAAGGCAGTGATGGAGCACGGTGCTGATGCTGGCAGGGTTTGTTCCTCCCACCCAGGTTTTGCTGCCGCTGCAAGACGTGCCGAAAACTGCAGGAAAGCATGAGCCACAAAACCAGGTAATTAGAAAACTCTCCATCATGGATGCTAACGCAACACGCACCAGAAAGTGTTACGGAAGGGGAAAACTTTTTAATAAAGTCTGCAAGTATATATTCCTCCTTTATCAACCTCAAGATTTATTGACCGGAGAAGCCATATTGACTGAATAAATCTTGATAATGACCCCAGCAGAAGTCAATACCTGCTTATTATCTCCCAAGTTGGGGAATTACATCTTCCTATAATAGGAGCAGGATGGTACAAAATGTTCTGAGAAACTTCCCGGAGCCTTTCTGGGGAAATGGATGCCCTCGACGTGCCTGTTACCATCCCGGAGGGAGCCTTCCCGGCCATCAGCCGTGCCGCTGATCGCTCTGCACCTTGAGGAACGCCGCATTTGAACCCTAAATTAATTTAGCTCAGAGTGAGGCTTAGCCCCGGGATGCTTCAGCCCCCAGCTTCCCTTTGTCGAGTTGGAGCGGCAATTCCCAGGGAAATTCCCTGAAATTCAGGACCGGGGACTTGGCCTTACAGCAACATAACTGCACGATGCCCACGGGATATGGGGCTGCCCCCAGGATCCCACACCCTCTGCTCTCCCCCGGGTGGCAAAACCAGCAGGAGGGGAAAACTGAGGGGCACGCCAGCCCCAGAGCCACAATCTCACCGCCGAGCCAAGCCAGGACTTGTGCATTCAGAGACGGCGTTTCGTTTGCCAACCGGTAACTTGACGTTCAGCGGAGAAAACAGCAGCTCGGGGACCGGAGCACACAATTATGCCTGCATTTTTATGTGGAGTCTCTGCAGACAGCAAGAAAAATTAACTGGAGGGAGCCGCTACTGTGCCAACATATGGAGGGAGATGAATAGCTAGTTCTCCATGCTCCGCTGAGGTTATCTAGTTAAGCAAGTACCTCCTAAAGGACTCGCAGGCTGGGAGTGTGCTGTTTGCTTAATCTGGTCATAAATAATAATTCGGATCGCCAAACGTTTTAGCATTCAGCTCCACCTGCACGCAACCGCCCTGCCGCGACGCGCCAGGCTCTGAGAGCCCCTCCAGCCCGCGCCGCTCGCCCCGGCCGGGGGCCCAGTGCTCCCAGTCCAGCCCCACGGCCACCAGTCCGGGTGACCAGTAGGGCTGCGACCCTTCTCTGCAATCCCACGGGAACAAATTATATTTTAATCCATGTCCCCTATTCGCCTCGTGGTCACAATCTCCACCCCCCCCCCAAGGCCACGGAGACAATCCACTAAACTGGATCAGGAGGCCAGCGCACATATCTCTAATGGGCTGTGGCACGCACACAATTAATTAATGGATTTATTAATTAGGGAAGAAGTCACTCTTCGGGCTGGAATTGGGGTCACCGGTTTCTAAAGTGAGAGCCGCAGAGCTAAAGATAAACTCTCATTTTCCGCAGTTCTCTTCTCGTCTGGCAGCGTCTCAATTATTCAGCCACAAGGTAAAAAAAAAAAAAAAAAAAAAAAAACACGTTACACCTCAGGAACTCCGGGCTCTGATTTTCTGCCCGTGGCGAGGCCGAGGGCCAGCGGCAAGTGGGGCCAGGAGTGGTGTGAGGCCACCAAGGCTTCAGAGGGGCAGGCAGGAGCATCAGCTGCCCACGGGTGGCTGTGATGCCCGGCTGGATGTCCACGGTGCCACACCATAGGGACAGTGGCTGCTGTACACCTTGAGCTACAAGGAAACAGGGCTTCTGGGTGAAAGAGAGAAATGCCAACAGTGTCCCTGCCAAAAGATGAGCTGCAGGGCACAGCAGAGACAGCAGAGAACCCCCACGGGAGAGCACCGCTACCACTGCCCTGGGCACCGGGAAGGTTTCCAGGGGAGCGCACGGCTATCGGGCACCAGGGAACCCAGACACAAGACAGACGCCTGCAGAGAACCAGGCTTCGTTATTTCCACTGCTGCTAAATTTGCATTAATTTTCCAAACACCGTCATTCTCCAGCCCACGTCCCACCTGCCTGGTGCACGGGGAGAAGCTGGAGCCACCAGGATGCCCCAAATGTGTCAACCACCCAGCAGCGCCCCGAGCCAGCCCCGCACGGGCACAGGATTCACCCACCCCGCAAAACCCTGAGATCTCCGCGTGGGAAGGAACGCCGACGCTTACGAGGGATGGGAAGCATCGTCCCCTTTCCCACCGAGGAGCTTAGCATCCCTTGACAACACAGCTGAGCACCCGACAGACCCACCGCAACCACAGCGTGGTGGGGAAGAGCCACAGCGGGGGCTTCCCTGGCCTCCAGCACCGTCCCCGGGCTCTCCATGCCCTGGCTCCCCCCTCACCCCTTGGGCACGGTGACCCCCGGCACCTGCCCACCCTTCATCGCCCGCTTCTCGCTGCAGAGGACACCTCTGCCAAGTGGGGTGAGCACAGATTTACCTCCATGCCACGAGGAACTGGTGCCCATTGCTGGGCTAGACCCACCAGCACCAATGTGCCATACCCCAGGTGAATTTTGACCTGGGCCTCCGATGGGCTATGAGCACAACAGAAGCTGGTTCAGCAGCACGGAGAGCCTGAGGCTGCGGGCAGGGCTCTGGAGATGCTGGAGGAACCCGGGAGATCCCACAGCTCTCTCCTTTATAGCCCCAAAACCACGCAGGCCCGGGGGCGTGAGGAGGTGAAGCTCCCCTGCTCAGAGCCCAAAGCAGCGCCGCCAAGTTTATCAGTCCAAGCTTTGGGAATTAAGCTTCAGCCAAGAGGACTGATAGCTTATTTACTGCTGTCATCTATATAAAGAAGAATTTTGACACATTGTTAAATGATAGCACATTTAGATAAGTCAAGCTGTCATATCATTTAATGGATGTCTAAACTCCCTCTGTAGCTGATATGTAAAATTTATGCACTTCAGAATATCATAAGGTTATAATATTTTAATCACATCCACATTTTTTTTTTTTCTTTCCTCCCTCTAAACTTGGAGAAGACGCCAGCCACCGCAGCGCGCACGAGGCTGCCGGCGCGCCGCGATCCGGCAGGGGCAGCGCCGAAGTTTCTGCCCAAGTCCCCGCCAAGTCTGCTCCTCCGCGCGGCGCAGGCACGCAGCGAGCGGGTGCATTGCAGGGAATAAAGCGAGCAGCATTTTCTTTGACGAAGCCAACGCCGGAGCCATGTAGCCAGAGCTAATCTGCATAATGAGATGTGGAGACATTTATAAAAGATGGCTATAATAGGTCTCTCTCCCCTCACTTGCCGTTGTATTTATTATCCCAAATCAGCAGCTCACAACTCTTCCCTTTTTTTTTTTGCTGTTTTAACATGGAGTGGGTTAGATTAAAGCAGCATCCGGAATGCGGCGCGTGTAATCTGTACAGCGCTAAACCGAACATAATAAAACAAGAGCAAATTAAAGCACGGGAAAAAAACACAAGGTATGAAGCCCGTTATGACTATTACACACAAGAAAGCTGTAAAAAAATACTGCATTAGCAATGTACACAATAAAACAATCTCATAACCCAGTGAAATATGTCTGGTATTATCTTTGATAGAATTTTATCTCTTCTCATTTCCGAGACTATTTGCTGTAAAAAGGCTCGATGCCGTTTCGATCAAAGTGCTACCGAGGAGCACATTATCTACATGTTTTACATATGCCCACCATTCATCAGGGCTGCTCAAACTCTGCCATTCCCAGCAAGCCCTAGGCCAGCAGAGCTGCTTAGACACACACATTAAAGAGAAAGAAAAAAGGAGAAAGGAAAAAAAAAAAAAAAAAGAAAAGCTCGCAGAAGAATAAATGGATTGTTTCCCTTCTTTTTTTTTTTCCTTTTAAATAGAGGGCATCAGGCCGAGCTGGCACAAGGTCACCTTTCCCACCGGGAGCCCGGGGAGGCGGCAGCACCGCTGCCTGGACACAGGTCCCCCGCCAGCACCGCTGCCGTCCCCGCTCAGCGGCCACCTCCCCAGCTCCCCGCCACGCAAAGTTGCCCCCGCCGCCCGCCCCGCTCCGTCGACCCCATGGAAAAGTGGCTGCCAATATTTGCCTTGAATTCCAGGGTCTGCACCCACCCGGGGAAAAACTCATCGGCGTGATGTACCGAGGAATGCTTTTGTAGCCGGAGCTCTTACAGCCCTAATCCCTTTCCCACCACAATGCCATACGCGAGCAGTCGCGGCGAGCCGGCTCTCCGTGCTACCTGCATTACTTTTAGGGTCGGCTATCACAGACGCAGCCCGTAAGCTGCTTAAAAGCCAAAACGCATTAAATGCTGGCACTGTTGATACGGCACCGGAGCCCCCGTAAATCGCATTTAGATTTCTTTACCACCCCCCCCCCCCCCCCCCCGTGAAGCGTGCTGCGTTTTTAAACTCCGTGACATCCTACGGGGACAAAACCCTTTCAATAACCGCGTAAAGGAGCATTTCGGCTCTCGCAGCGGATCCAGGTTCGGTTTCGTCCCCTTCGGTGGCACGTTCGCAGCGCTATTGTGTTAACTGCCGGGCTCCCCGCCACCGAGGTGCCCCACCGAGGTGGCCGGCTGCAAGCATCCCCGCGTCCCTCCGCGGTCACCCAGCCCTCCCGCCCGTTAACAAAGGACTTACCGTTAATTTCACAGCCCGCCGGCACTACGGCTGGATACAGCATCCGTGACCTGCACGGAACCACAAAGGAGCTCTCCGGCGGCGCCCAGACAGCCGCGTCCATCCCGAGTCCGCCTCGCCGGCAGTCGCATCCCTACCCGGCACCTCGGAGCCTGACACCGGTCCCGGTAAACCCCCCCCCCCCCCCCCCGCCCCGACCACACCGGCGCCGGCAACTCTGCAAGCTGCCTCCTCCAGCCCCGAATAACAACAGGAGCGCAGGGGGGGCTCCGGCCGGCCCCGGGCACGTCTCCTCCTCCTCCTCCTCTTCCTCCTCCTCCTCCTCCTCTCTCCCCGGTGCTACGATCGCGAACTGAGCTCCCCCCCCCCCCCGGAGCGGGGGCCGCGGGCCGCTCCACCGGGCACCTGCGACTCAGCCCGGCCGGGCCGGGCCGGGCCGGGCCGGGGGGGGGGGGGGGGCGAAACTTGGCGGCGGGGCGGCCGGGGGGGGGGGGGGGTGGGGGGGCTCCCCGCCGGTGTCCGCCCGCCCCCCCCCCGTTCTCTCCCCGTCTCTCCCCGAAGTTCAGCCGCCGCCCGCCCAACTTGCCGCCCGCCCCGGGGCCGCCGCCGTCCCGCCGGGGCGGGGCGCGGGGCCGTCCCCGTCCCCCCCCCCCCCCCCCCCACCTCCCCCGGTGCCGGCTGTCACCTTGGCGGCGGGGCGGGGGCCGGGCGGCTCCATGCCGCCCGCTGCTGCTGCTGCTGCTCCGTGCTCCCGGCGGCACCGAACAAAGAGCGGAGACGGAGACGGCGGCGGAGACGGCGGGGATCAATTCCTGATACCTATCGATGGGGAAGGGCGGGCGGAGGGAGGGGACGGCAGAGCAGCGGGGGAGGGCTGGGGGAGGCCGCCCCCCCCCCCCCCCCCCCCTCCCCTCAACCCCCCCCTTCCCGCCGCCGCACGCCGGGGCTGAGGCGCTCGGGGGCCGCCGCCGCCGCCGCCACCAACCTGGAGCCGGCGGACATCAAACCGCGGCCGGCACCGGCACCGCGCTCCCACCTCGGCGGCCATCTTGGGGCACAGCGCCGGGGCCCCGAGCCCGCCTGCACCGGCTGCGGCCGCTGACATCGCCTCGGCCCGGCCCGGCCCCGCTCCTCACGGGGCAAGGGGGGGCGAGGCCCCGCTGCTGCCCCCCGGGGAAGCCGCAGGGCCCCGGAGGAAAGTTTGGCGGTGTCGGTCCCGAGCTGGCCCCTGGGGGGGGGGGGAGAAAATCCCCGCCCGCCCTCAAGGCGCCCCCCCCCCCCCCCCCCCCGGCTGCTGCCCGTGGGCGGCGTGAGGTTTTGGTGCTGGAGCGGGTGGAAAATTTGTGTATAAATCCTGCTCTGCTCCCACCAAACCCACGAGGAGCTTCACATGGCTCACACCGGTTTCATGTCTGTTTCCCGCACGCCCAAGGGGGAACCGGGCGCCGTGGGGTGAAGCGGGGCCGGGGGGTGCTGGGGGTCACGGCGCTGGTGGCTGAGCTTTGGGGAGCGGAGGGGATGCTCCATCGCTGGCCAGGCAAGCGGGGCCTTTCAATAAATTCCTGCTGAGGAGCTGGCAGCGAGAGCCCGAGCACCAACAACAGCTCAGGAGGTGCCATAGGGCCAGCCCGCAGCCCGTGCCCTGCCCTGCAGGCACAAGTCAGGCCCACTCCCTTTTTTCTCGCTCCCCTGTGTCCCCCTGAGCCAGGAGCGGTGTCCAAGAGGAGAAGACAGACGCCCAACGTGACCTTGGCACCATCCTGCAGCGTAAGCGGCGAGGAAATGGTCTCGTCCTTCTCCTCCTTCGTGCTCGGAGAAGCTCAGAGCCGCCTGCAATCCCACGATCGCAAAACGCCCGGGGCAGAAGAACGAGTGAAGAGAAAATCCAAGTTCAAAAAAATAAAAACGATTTGCAGGAGCCGAGGCAGTTGGCGTTAAGGAGAGCCTGGCGGTGCCCACGAGCACCGCCGGCCCCTCACCGGGGCTGCCTGGAAGGGGCTGCCACCAGCCCCTGGTGCCGGGCCACGAGGGGACCAGCGAGCCCCTGGCCAGGAGGGCAAACTCCGCGCTGAAACCATGACCCCGCTGACACCAACACCACAACGAATGGAGGCGCTCAGGGCCCAGCGCAGGGTGCCCCTCACGACCCCTTTTTGGGTGCACACAGGTCGAGGCCCAGTTTTCCTCTCCATCCCTCCCTCAGGGCTGTGCACCGGGGTTTGGTTGTTTGCAGGGTGGCTCCGTGGACCCTGGGGGGACCCCAAACTCTCTTGCTGGGGTGAGAGCTGGCTCCTGCTTTACCAATGCCTCGTGGCATCCTCTCCGTGAAGGTGGCCGGGGATGGCTCGGTCTGCTCACAGGCTTTGGTTATCCACTGCTGGACACCGGCAGAGATGGGTGCTGGGCGAGGAGACCCTCCCCTGTACCCACAGAGCTGATCTGTGCCCACCGCTCTCCTGCCAAGGGCACAGAGGAGCCCACTCATCAATCAGGAGTAAAAACCAGTGCGGCGTCTTCGGCGAGCAAACTCAATTGTGGGCTTCGGAGGAATGTTTCTGTTCGGCCAAATCATTCATAACTCGCTGGGAGCCGCGAGGAAGAGGAGAGGGGCTGTGCCCCGAGGCCAGCAGCGTGTCCCCAGCCACCTCGGGCACCCCGGGGACAGTGAGGGGACGCGGCCCTGCCACCCCCTGCCTCGCCTGGCCCCCCCGGCCCGGGCAGCGCCGCGGGGCGCAGGTTAATAAATCAGTTTGTCTCCAGAACGGCTCGCTTTGTGCGCCTGACAATAGCCCGATGTAAATGGCAGCCCCTCGCCTCCTCTTCTGAAAGGCTTTTAATTAAAATATGGCAGGAGATTTTCTGCATACTTAAAAATAAAAAAAAAAAAAAGAAAAAAAGAAAATGTTGGATTTCAGCACGCTCCCATTTCAGGCGTTAATTTATTCTCGCCTTCCTGTCATTTGTGATCCCCCCGATAAGTCTTTGTGCAGTGATCCAGCCCCATCAGGCGACGAGGGCAGCGTGTGTCACACGCCAGCCTCCCCCTGCGGTGGGTGCTTCGTCCCCAGGGTGGGCAGGGGGACGCGGGGACCCGCACCGAGCCAAACCAGGGCCACCAGTGCCACCAGGGTCACATCAACTGATTTAAGCTGTTGTTTGACGGCGTGGCGGCCCGCTGCTGGAGGTGATTCCCTCCGCTTCGTAGCCAGCTGCCCTCTCCCCGCAGCCTGCCCCTCTCCTTCCCACCCCCTTTCTTCCCTACACCCCTCCTCAGCCCCTCCCTGCCCCTCTTCTTACCCCCTCCTCCTCATCCTCTCCCTGCCCCTCTCCCTTCCTCCCCCCCGTCCCTGTCCCTCTCCCTGCCCCTCTCCCTGCCCTTCTCCTCCTCATCCTCTCCCTACCCTCTCCCTTCCTCCACCCGTCCCTGCCCCTCTCCCTTCCTCCTCACCCTCTCCCTGCCCCTCTCCTCCTCCCCCTGCCCCTCTCCCCTCCTCCCCCCATCCCCGCTCCTCTCCCTTCCTCCCCCATCCCTCTCCCATCCCCTCTCCTCCTCTTCCTCTCTCCCTGCCCCTCTCCCTTCCTCCCCCCGCCCCTGCCCCTCTCCCTGCCCCTCTCCTCCTCTCCCTCTCCCCGTCCCTCTCCCTCCCTCCCCCGTCCCTGCCCTCTCCCCGTCCCCTCCCCGCCCTCCCCCTGCAGCCCCCGGCCCCGGGCAGCGCCCGCCCCGCTCCCGTTACACCGGCGACACCTGGCGGCCACCGCGCCCCGCAGCGCGGGCAGGGACCGGGACACGGGTGGGGGACACGGACACAGGGGGGACACACGGGGGGACACAGGGGACAACGGGGGGGACACGGCTGCACAGCGCGGGGCTGAGAAGAGACCTAGAGAAGGGGTGAGGGTGTGACACCGCTGGGGACATGGGGGGGCACGGGGAAGGGGACATGGGGGGGACACCGGGGAGCACCCAGGGACACTGGGGGGGACACCGCGTGGCATGCACCGAGCTGTGCCCGGCCTCAGCCCCCGGTGCCACCGGGGAGAGTGTGCCCGGACCCCTCTGCCGCAGCGGGGCCGGCCGCCTTTCTGCCAAGGCTCCTTATTTCCAGGCGCATCCCCGCTACAATTAGCACATGCTCTTTAATTAATTTTCCTCTTTTATTGCTTCGCCCGAAATTATCTCGACCATGGCGCCATTCGGCGTGCGCGCGGCGTGTAGTGCTGCTATTTATGGCTTTCCCCTGCCGGTGCCACGGCTCGGGGGGCCGGGACGGCTGCCTCCTCCTGGGGCCTCATCCTGCGCTCGGAGCGGGGCGAGTCCCCAGGGAGGCCCAGCAGCGGCGTCCGCCCTTGGCCCCGTCACCTCTGGCTGCTTGGCCCTGCTCCAAAGGACACGGGGGGGTAGCCAAGGGCATGGGGACGCTCAGTGGCACAGCAGCTGGGCTCTGTCACCAGCCAGCACCAGGACACACAGGCCACCCTCCCTGTCCCCTTTGGTGGCCAGCACCAGGCAAGCGGTGGCCACCACCAACAGCCTCATGCTGAAGCACTGAGCTGCACAAAAATCCATCTTTCTACCTTTAATAAGCTTTCTCCCTTTAAAAATAATCATTACCAATAAACAAATATACCGGGCGGTGTATATAGGCATCAAATTAAGTAGCTACAAGCATTTGTTATATTTGATATAGCCTTGTTAACTGGAAAATCCTAGGTTTGGAATATGTATTGATTTCGGCAAGCATATATTATTTTACTGTAAGTACCAACAGCCATTGTAGTTAATATACAACAGTTTAATTTAAAATGCATTAGTTTAATAAAAATGCATAAAATAGAAGAGAATTGCATTAGCTTCAATGAAAAATTCAATTTCATAAATATTATCCAGTGTTAAAATGCATTGATTTCCCAGGAAAATGTATTGGTCAGAGGTAATTTACATTGGTTTGAATGGGAATGTACCGGTGTGTATACATATGTATTAGGTTAGTCAAATCTATCCGATTGCAGGAACAAAATAGTGGTTGGAGCAAAAGATATCCACAAGGGAACCGCGACGGCGGGGCACGGGCTGGCTTCGGGGTGCCCTCACCCTCTGGGCACCCCTAAATCGGCTCCCCCGGTGTCTGGGGTCCCCAGGACCGGGGGCTCCCCGTTATCGGCCGCGGGCAGGACTTGGCCGGGGCGCAGGCACGCGTCTCGCTCAGGCAGAGCTCGCGCCGTGCGAGGAGCAGGGGGTTAATCAAATCCTTTTGACTCCATTTTTTATCGAGCTCAAGAGGGGCTGTCCTATTAATTAGCAAGGCTTTTTCATGTAAAACACAGGCTCCTTTGCAGATAAGCAGGGACGATGCTTGATTTTGCCATGGCACAGATAGGTGCATTATTCCCCGACACCCATTCACAGGCTGCAACCACTTTCCCGTAGCTCTTTTGTTCACAACAGAGCGCTATATGTATAAATGTATATACACATATATTTAAAGGACTCCGTTTTTCCTGGTAAGTCCCCCAATACCCACAGCAGGGGAAGGAACAGAGGTGCCTGGAGCTGGCTCCTTCCCCAGGCAGGACCCTGCTCCCCGCTGGCGGGGCAGGATGTGGCCCGTGCAGCACAGGACGACGTCTGGCAGCGAGAAGTGAGCAGCGGAGCAGATGCACCGTCTTACAAATCACGGCAGAAGCGTGCCCAGCCATCTGCACCCCGTCCCCAGCCAGGGTTTCTGTGCTGTGCTCAGCCCCTGTGCCTGCAGTGTCCCTTCAAAGCCCCCCGCCACCCTCTGGACCCCCAGCAGCATGTCCCCCATCTGTCCCGATGGGGTCTGGCCTCTTTCAGGCTGGGCAGGCACAAAATGTGCTTCCCCCACACACCCCAAATATATTTTGGGGACTCTCCATGGCTCTGGGGCTGACCAGGGATGCCCCAGAAGGGTTGCAGAGACAGGGATGGGCAGCACCCAAGAGGCGCTGGAGGCTCCGCAGGCGACCGGTCCCGTTAAACCACTGCGCATCACTTCCCTGATGCTTATGGATTTTTCCTTAATGCCACAAATTAAGGTAATTGGGCTCGGCTGGCCGATGGATTCAGCTCAAGTTGGCAGGGGAGGGAGCGCCCATGCCGTGATTGATCCCGCTTGTCCCCGCCGTGCCTGCATGCCCTGGGCTGCTCCTCACCCAGCTCTGCCCCTCTCCGCTCTTTCCCTTGCCTTTTGGTTCACACAGACCCCAAAAACCCGCCCTGAAATCCATCTCAGCCTCAGCTGAAGCCTCATCCAGGCCAGACGATTGCTGCTGGAGCGGATCGGAGGGGCGAGTGCCAGGGATCAGCGGCGGCATTCACGCCCTCTGGGGAACACGGGCAGCGTCTGGGCAGAGCCCGCAGATCTGGGATCCGCTTTCACAGTCCCTTTTGTTCCCAGCCGTGCCCCAGCCCTCCCACCCGCCTCAGCATGCCTAAAAATACCGAAGGAAAAGGCAAGGCCCCGAGCCACCAGCGGCTGGGACGGGAAAAGTTAATGGGTTGTGGGGTCAGGGCTGAGCAAGTGTTTGGCTTCAGCGAGGGACAGGTGCCCTGGTGGGGGGGGGGGACACAGCCGGGAGCCCTGCGCTCCTCCTGCCTGGCTCTGTGGGAGCTCAGCATCCTCCGCCGGCCTCATCCTGACCCTTTGGGATGGGTGCTGCGTCTCAGCTGGCAGGGTGGCAGGGTCACAGGGTGACAAGGTGACAAGGTGGCAGGGTGGCAGGGATGGTCCCCTCCAGCCGGAGACACTGGGTGGCCGGGCAGCTGTTGTTGCTGTTTCTGGCTCTTTGGGCACCACAAATGATCGGGCCCCGCTGCTCCTTCTCTAGCTGCCGAGCAGGACCCGGTTTTGCCATGCAGATGCATTAACGAGGCACGAAAGCTCCATTTCTGGCAGAAATATCCACATCCCCTGGGCATGGGGGGGCTGTAGCCAAGGTGGTCCCTCCGTTGTGAGCAGCATGGGGACCTCAACAGCTTTCCACCCCAAAGAAAATGTCCATCAGAGGGAAGGCATGCTAGCAGGGCATGGGAGCACATGCGCTGAGCCTCGTTCCCTGGGCCAAATCCCCCCAAAGAGCCCAGCAGAGGGGAAAAGCAGAGCCCCTGCCCTCCCCGAGTGACAAACACAGGTGGGTCCGGTCCCCGTGTGAGCGCCAGCGGGTCAGCATCCCCGCGTGGGAGCTGCGGGGCCTCCCGGCACCCCGCTAACCTTGAGAGCCTCCGTGTCTCGCATGTCACGCCAGGCAGTGACAACAACAAGCTGTTATTCCAGATTAGAGAGGGAGGCAGAGAGAAAGTCAGAGACAAGAGGGTTGGGGGTGGCTGGTTTACCTATTACAGCCAAAAGTGGGCAGGGGGCTATTTTTAGCCTGGAGTGAGCCGTATTTATTGTTTCGGCCCAGGGGAGAGGAGGGACTGCCTCTGAGGTTCCTCCTGCGGCACCACCAGCGCCCGAGCGAAGCCATGGTGAGCTCCGAGCTGCGGCGGGCAGGGGCAGAAGCTGTGGTGTTGGCTCTGCACCGGGATGGCTCCAAGGGGCAGGGAGCGGTGGAGGCGGCGGGGATCCAAGGATCCCTCCTGCCCCGCCGAGGGGATGAGCAGGGGGGCATCCTGCAGGGATCAGCGGGGAGAGGAGAGGGCAGAGAGGTGCTTCCCACATCAGCTGCAGGCAGCAGAGCTTTCTAGCTGGGACTTTGGGGGTGCAACCACCAGCTTTTCTCTTTCCCTTCCTCTGCGCAGCAAGGGGAAGGGCAGTTCTGCCCCCCGAATCCCTCCCGCTCCGTTCCCTCTTGGCAGAATCTCGTTTTGGAAGGGGGAAGCCGCAGGGGTGTGCGTGACCAAAGGGAGGGGATGCTCGGCAGGCCAGCAGGGTCGGGCAGGGAGCAACTCTGTCCTCATCTCCCTAAAGGACCAGCCAAGGCATTTCTGGTTGTCTCAAACCCCTGTGCGGGAGGAGGCGGATTTTTTAATAAGCAAATGTGTTAATAAGTGCTTTGTTCTTAGTGAGAGGCCCAGAGCGGTCAGGAGACACCTAAAAATTACCGCATGCTCCTGACCCTGCACCTGGGCAGATCCCGGCCGGTTCACCCACTGCTGCCTTTCCTGGGAAAGCGACTTCCCAGCTCCTCTTTGCTCTGACCTATTTGGCAAAATTCATCAGCAAAGCAAAGAGGGAGTTGTACTTGAAGCAGGACTCTTACAGCTCCGCAGCATCTCAGAGAACTGCAGGTGCCCCCCAGCTCCTGAGCAGCACGGGGGGAAACCACCGAGCACCCAGGGACTAAAGCCCGGAGCTACCAGGAAGGACTTGTGACTAAGCACAGGGTAGATTCAGGCTTTTATTCCACACCATAAAAAGGCAGAGAGTTCGTGAGACATACTTGAACCCTGCAGGCACCCAAGAAAGCCAAGAAGAGGATCGAAGGTGCTAATTCCAACGTCTTCTCCATGTTCGAGCAGGCCCAGATCCAGGAATTCAAAGAGGTAGGTGGATTTGGTGGAAATGACCGAGGGGCCTCGATGCGATGTGACCTTCAGCTCCTTCCTGCGTGCTTCCAGCTCGGTGACAGCTGGTTTGCAATGAGAGGCAGCGTGCCTGTTTTTAGGTTGTTTTTCTAAAAGTGAGAAAACAACTCAGCGACACCGTTAAATGTGGGATTGTCTCAGAGCTTCCTGGGAGCCCGTGCCCCGCAGAGAAGCCGGAGGCATCCAGGGGGTCTGGGGGACATCGTTCCAGCTAGCTCCCACCAGAGCTCTTCGAGACCTACCCCTGCCCAGCTGGCACTCGGGTACGTGCAGCACCCCAGGACGGGGATAACCGGTCCCAAGCTGGTGGCTCAGGCTCTCCTCCCTGCTTGGTCTCATCCTGGAGTGAGAGGGTTGTGGCCAAGGTGTAGGGTGTGTGTGGCATCAGGGTCGGACTGCTGTGGGGAGACATCACCCCAGGGTGCAGGGGACAGGATTGTTCCCTCGCTGGGTGATGACCCCCCGAGCCCCATCCTGTGCAGGGCTCAAGGCGTCCTGCTCCTACCCAGCTCGATGGGAGGAGGAGGAGGAGGGCACTAGCGCCTTTGACAAGGCTGACGGCTCTCCCTCTGCCTGTGCTCCCTGCCCTCCTCGTCTACTCCCAGGCGTTCACCATCATGGACCAAAACCGGGACGGCTTCATTGACAAGGCGGATCTGAGAGATACGTTTGCTGCGCTCGGTGAGCCCCCTTTAGGAACATCCCCTCCCCAGCACCTCTGACAGCATTAGACCCGCTAAATGAGAAACCAGCCGGGAGCCCCCATTTAGGCTCCAGTGGTTAACTGGATCTTGTGTCTGCTTTGCTGAAAACCTGACCCCAAACCACTTCTGTCAGACAGCGTGGTCATACGTGTGGTGAATGAGAGCGGCTCACGGAGCAGCTGGTGTTTAATCCCATAGGTACTAGAGAGAACCCGCTCCTGGATTATCCCGAGCCAAATGCTCCCTTTGTTCCCCACTGCTAAGAAGCACCTGGATGTTGCCATCCGGCAGCATCCCTGGGTTTATGGGCATGAGGGGGATTTGCAGGACCTGTGGGGAGCTGTGAAGTCGCAAGCTTGGCTCTCTCACCACTGAGGCCAGCGATGGGTCTGGGGAATCCCAAAGATCACCTGAACTCAGGTAAAAGGATGTAGGCTTTCAGTCCCCTTCATTCCTGACAAACGTAGCTGTCTGGGTACAGCTCCCACTGGCCTGATCATGACACCAGTGACAGGGTCACCAGGGCCAGGAGAACTGGTGGCTTTGGCCAAAAACATCTGATGAGGACTCAGACTGATCCGTGGGGCAGTGGGGCAGGGGAATGCCCCGCTTTTTCCCCCAGGAAAAGGCTCCTGTGGGTGTCCTTCAGCCCCCGATGCGCAGAGCGGAGCAGAGGTCTGCACGCTCGCAGCCGGACGTGCCGCTCACCCAGCACCGCTCTCCCCTAGGGCGCCTGAATGTGAAAAACGAGGAGATTGACGAGATGATAAAGGAGGCGCCCGGCCCCATCAACTTCACCGTGTTCCTCACCATGTTTGGGGAGAAACTCAAGGGTGAGAGCGTGCCCAGGGAGCTGGGGGGGTGGGCTCACACCGCCACCAACGTCCTGTCCCACCTGGGGAGGCCACCCAGCTCCTGGGGCCTCCATCACCCTGTGGGGTCACAGAGGCTCCTCGGAGGTCTTAGGTGGGAGCAGCCAAAGAAAGGCAGGTGGGGCTGATCTCAATATTGGTGCAGAGCCCGGGAATGGGACAGAGGGGATCAGAGCAAAGGCACTTCTGGCCTTGCCCCAACTCTCCCCCCACCTGCAGGAGGGCAGGAGCAGGTCTCCGTGCCTTAATTTCCCCAGGCGTTTACAACAAGCAAGCAGCTGTGATGTTCTTGTCCCCATGGAAAGAGGGGACAGATCCTGCAGTGCCTCTGAGCCTGCTAGCACCAAAGGTGGCACCAACGGCCACGCGGGGAAGGACACTGGGTACAGCATGACTGTGACCTGCCCTCCCTGCCCGGCTGCAGCCCCTATCACTTACGGCAGCTGAGGCATGCAGCCTTCCCCCAGATCTCCTGGAGGCTCTGCGGCCCCAAGGGCCTCCTCCTGGAGCTCTATAAATACACCCAAAAGATTAGATATGCGCTGGATGCCGGGGCGGAGGCGACACAGCCTGCTTGGTGGGCACACCATGACCACGCGTCTGTCTGCTCCTCCCCGTGTCAGGGGATCCTGGCCAACACAAGAGGGCTGGGGGGGGAGGATGTCAGCTTTCCAGCAGAGCCCCCCATTTCCCAAATCCCACAGTGTTTCCACAGGGGGGCTATGGGAAGCAGGAGGCTCCACCTGGCTGCTTCTTCCACTGCTTCCAATGGTCACGGCCGTGTCACCCTCAGGTGCTGACCCGGAGGAGACGATCCTGAACGCATTCAAGGTGTTTGATCCGGAGGGCAAAGGGCTGAAATCCGCCTAGTGAGTGCAGGGGTGCTCGGGGGGGGCGGATGGCTCGCACCAAGACCTGCCCCGTGCTCACTGCACTCTCTTGTTTGCAGCATCAAAGAAATGCTGATGACGCAGGGTGAGAGGTTTTCCCAGGAAGAGGTATGTGCCCCTACCACCCCTCCGCCAGCCCCATGCACCAAAAAGTCCCTGCTTGTGCCCAGGGGTTGAAGTGAGGTGGGTTGGTACTGGGTCCTCTTCCCTCTCCCTGCTGGGTCCCACTGCCCAGTTCAGGATCTGCTCACGCATCCGTTTCCCATGTGAGAGGTACACAGCTGAAGGGCAGGGCAGGCAAAGTCGAGTTTCCATGAAATCCCACTAAAGCAAGCAATGACGTCCTGCCAGAACCCCACTGGCCACCTCTCACCCCACAGCAGGGCACGAGAGAGCTGGGGTTTCTTTGCCCCTCTCATTTCCTTGGTCAGCACAGCTGTGGGATGGGGACCGGCGCTGAAGCCACACCACAGCTTGTGCAAACCATCAGCCCCAGCTTTCCTCCTGGCCCCAGCCACAAACCCCTCCTGTGCTGCCTCTCCACCCTGTCTCTTTCCTGGCAGGTTGACCAGATGTTCGCTGCCTTCCCTCCAGATGTCTCTGGCAACCTCGATTACAAAAACCTCGTCCATGTCATTACACATGGTGAGGAGAAGGACTAGACCGTGCACATGGCCAGCGCTGGGGTTGGCTCTGCGGGATCACCTCTCTCCAGCTCACACCGGGGGTCCCTTTGCCCCTCTCCCTCGTCCTCTCCATGGCGAAGATTTGCTTATTGTGGAGAAAACAGCACTGAACAGCATCCACAATAAGTGTATTTTGGTGAGAGGAAATCACTGGTGTGAGCAGTGCTTGGGTTTGCCTGGATGCATGGTGTGATGGTGCGTGGAGAGAGCTGTAATGATGCTGTGCCCTCCCAGGACAGCAGGGAACACCCAGCAAGTGGGATCATCCAGAACATCATCACCCAGAACCCCCCCATGACAAAACCACGTCGGGTTGTGCAGTGAGGAGAACCAGACCCAGCCTCTGCTCCCCCTCAGCACACACTGCCCGCCCTGCCCCGGTGGTGCCGGAGCCGTGGGCTGCAGGCGAGCAGCTGCTCCCTCCCCCAGCTGTGGGTGAAACCGTGCTGAAATATCACCCGCGGAGATTTGGGAGCCTGCGGAAGGCGTTGGGTTCCTTCCAGAGGGGACGGCAGCCGGAGCTGTGGCAGGACAGACACCGCATGGGCACAGGCGCAGAGTTTGGGGACAAGACTTTCTTTATTCCAGCAGCACCAGGCTCTCACGCCTGGATGTCGTTTCGTCCCTTCTTGCCCGTGCTGCCGGCACTGCCCCGCTCCCTCTCACAGCTCTGGAGAACCAGCTCGCGCAGCCGCGCGTGGTCCAGCGGCGCCTCGACTGCCCGAGAAAATGGCCGCCCCCCTCACACACCGCCCCACGGCACTTATATACCTGTCGGGGCGGGGCAGGCCGGCCGCAATTGGTCGGGCAGCACAGGTGTCAGCCGGGATTGGCTGGGCCGCCAGGAGGCCGTTGCGGATTGGCTGGCGGCACGGCCGTAGCCCCTCCTTCCCCGCCCCGCACACTCACAGGCGTCGGTGGCGTCGGCGGCGCCCTCCAGGTCGGGGGGCTGCGGGCAGAAGCGGGGCAGGTCCGTGCCCCGCAGGAGCTCGGTGCCGCCCAGCAGCGGGTTGGTGAAGGTCTGGGATGTCAGCGAGCCGTCAGCCTCCAGATAGAGCAGGATGGATTCCTTCAGCAGGAGCTCGTTGGTCTTCTTCTCCACGAGAGCTGGGCGGGAGGGAGCACAGGGCAATGCAGGAGAGTGCCAAGAAATGGGGCTCCCCTGACAGGATTTCCCTCAGCTGGTGTTGGACAAGGGTCCCAAGGCTGGATCCCCTACCCAGAGCCAAGACAAGGGCTTGGGGACGTTTATGCAGCCAGGCTGGCTCCTGAATTGGCAGGGAATTTGACATCCCAAATTCACACTCAGCAGGGGACACGCACACATGATGGGTCAGGGGGGAAAAAACAGCTGAAAATTTAAAAAAATCAAGGAAAAGTGGACATACAAGGCACACACTGCATGGCGAGGCAGCCCAAACCCACCAAAAAACTGCATCAGGTTCAGGTCCGTGATCTGCCCATTATCGCCAAGCTGCTCCTTGATCTTCATGGCATCACAGTCGATTTCTTTGAACAGGACCTCCATGGCAGATTTGAGCCGGCCCAGGACTTTACTGCTCTCTTTGCATCTCTCTTCGTACTCGTTGGCTTTCTCAGTCGTTTGACTTAGCTTTTCCTATCAGCATAGGCTCTGCTAGGTGTCACAACAGCCCCCTCCTCTCTCCCACCACCCCAGTGCTGGCTAGTTCCAGTATGGACACTGGAGACATCCCAGGAGTGGCTGTGGGATGCTCCCATCACTGTAGGGGAAAGGCCCCATGAAGGGGATCCCAAGCTCCCTATGTCACAGATGAGGCCCCAGGCTTTGAAAGACCAGGGCTGGCAGGAGCCTTTTTCTTCCCATGCCTCTCCAGATGTTTGCCAGAGCAGCATTGACAGGACCAGCCTCCCTAGGACACGTGCGTGGACAGACAGGCGCCTGCTGTCCTTGCAGGGGGAAAACCCAGCCATCCTACCTCCAGCTCCTTCAGGACATGAAGGCTGCTGCTCTCTTCATTGTCCTGGTCGGTTGTGAAGAGCATGATTTCGTTCTGCATAAACACAAGCACATGGAGAGGGTAGAGTTAGTGGCTGACGGCCCAACAGACATGCACAACAGAGGCTGGAGACCATCCCTGTGCCCTGGGAGCAGGAACATCCCACCTGAGCCCCCTGGGGACCACCCCACAACAGGCAGCATTTCTTCTTGTTCCAGCCAGCCCTGCACACAGCTGAGGCGGCCCTTGGCCCTCCTGGAGCTCTTTTCTTTTGCAATATTTTTGCTGGGTGCACGGTGGCAGCATTGAGACAGTTTTAGCTCCGAGCAAGCAGCTTTCTGCCTGCAGGAGTTGTATTTTTGGCTACCCTTTGCTTTCTCCTAAGCACACCCGTGTGAGCCAGGCCCTGGTGTGATTGATGCTGGTTGCGTAGAGGATGAAAAACCCACCCCAGCCCCAAGTATTTTCCGAAGCAGGCATGAAGGGCCTCGGAGCAGGACTGGAACAGACCTGCAGGTCCTTGATCCTCTGCTGCAGCTTCTCCATCTCATTGTTCAGCTCAGTGGCGTAACTGAAGTAGGCAAAGTTCTTCCCTTCCTTTTCAATGAACCCATTCACCAGCTGGTCGATGTCCCCGTTCTCCGCCAGCTCCAGCAGCCGCTTGTAAGCCACCTCCCGGCTCTCGAAGCTCTCCCCTTGCCTCCGCTTTGCCTTCTGGGCTGCCTTCGAGGCTGAGGGGAGACAGAGAATCTGAGCCGTGCATGTCCCTACCAGTATAGTTTTTGTCTGTGGGTGTGGAGTTTAACAGGGACCTTGGGACAAAGTGGGAGCAGTGCTGGAGGGGCAACGAGCTCCTCTAATTTCTAATTTCCCCAGGAAATTAAGCAGGGAGCTCACAGTCTGTGTAGGAATGGGGCAAACTCATCAGGAACATTCCCTAGGAGGAAAAAAAAAGACCTAAAGCTGTGGAAACCAAGACACACAGTGCTCATATATCACTCTTCACCCTTTTCACCTCGTTTGGGGTTGGGAGCATTCCCCTGAGCTTCCCTGCCCTGAGGATGGTGAAGGAGGAGGGGAGACGCCATGCCTTTGGGCTGCAGTGCTACGAGTTGCTGAAAGCAGCCCCCTTCCACCCTGCAGACTCCTGGTTTGCGGTTTCAGTTACAGGGGGCTTCTCTCATGTGCTACCTTCTTTCTTTTTGGCCTCTTCCTCCAATTCAGAGCGATCCGTGAATTTGGCAAGCACAAAGGTTTTCAGCTTGTTCTCCTGGTCACGGATGCGCTCCCGCTCCTGCATCTCGATGTTGTACTGGACGGTGTCTTTGCTGTGCCTTTCGTTCATGGCTGAAATCCTCGCCAGAGCCTCCACCCTGCACGTGGAGAGCTCTAAGTTACACCGTACACAGGTGGAAAGCAGTACGGGTAGAAGGATTTGTATTCCTGACCCAACTTATTGCAGCCGGGTCACTCAGACCGCAGCTGGTTGACCTCTGCTCCTGGTTCCCAAGCAGGGGCAGTGCCCCCCATCCCAAAAAACATCCGGGGTAGGTGGAATGAACAACACCCTGGCAGTACCGATCTCCCTTCACAGAGACCCCTAGACCTTAGACAGCTCCCAGTCCTAGACAAGAGGGGCTGTAACCCATCTCTCTTCCCACTGACACCAGTCAGAGAAATTGCCCTGGCCTCAGAGGGCTCGCGAGGCCACGCACCGCTGCTCGTATGCCTGCGTGGACTGCTCCACGGCGGCGTCCATCCTGCTCTTCTGCTGGTCCAGATGCTTACGGAGCTTCGCGTAGAAGTTGTCCAGGATGGCTTTCTGGATTCGAAGGTTTTCGATCTCTTCTCGGAGCTTGTTATTGGCGGTCAGGATGGTATCAAAACGGACGGTGACCTGGGGAGAGGGAAGCAAAAGGTTTGCGGCTGGTGCAGGGCTGGGTCTGTGCTGAAAGACCTTGACTGGGGCTAGGACAGACACGGCGCAAGAGATCTGAAGCAGGCCCTGCACTGTTCTCCTCCCAAGAATGATCTCAGCAGAGAACTGGAGCTGGCATTGTCCAGGGCAAAGTGGCTCCAGGCAGCTTGGTTTTGTCACTAAACAGGTGCAGACCTTTGGGCTTCTTGGCTTGGAACACGTGCTACATTTGGGTCACGGAGCTTGAAGGAGCCTTTGAGACATTCTGGGATTATTCAGGCCACGGGAAAAAGCCACGTCCTTCGTACAGTTTGTGTGAACCAAATGCATCCGTACCGTTACCCTTCGTCCTGATCAAGAAGCATTTTGCACGCAGGCCCTAGCATGGCCCCACGTCGCGTCCAAAGCTTTGCAAAATGTTTGCTTACATTGTTTAGACGCATCTCCAGGGTCTGAATCTGGTTTTGCAGCCATTTGCTACTGTTTGCTTGCTTCACCTTCGTTGCTATCAGGTTTTGCCTCACAATCTTTTTTTGCAGCTCCAGGATCTGCACACACACAGAAAAAACAAATACATAATCTCCACCCCTGCATTCTGGATTCTTGTCAGGACACTCAGCCAAAGAAAATACCCTCTGTTGACCTGAGCTACAGCAACCACTTTATTAATGAGCTCACAGTTATGGAAGCATCTACAATCCCAAAGGATCCCATTCTGCACATGCAGAATGACTGGGACCACTTTATTCTCATGTCACCAAGGAAATGAAGCTGCCTCCAGAGGGAAATTCAGCGGGTGTTGAGCAAGGCACAGCAACACTCTTTGTAGGGTGGAAGAGGCAATGAGGACAGATTTTTGGTAGTGGTTCCCGTGCTGGCCACACAGCGATCTGCGCAGTCCTCCCTGGGAACGAGCGGAGGAAAATGTTTGCCAGAACTGGAGAGCTGCCAGCGGAAATAAATCCACAAGGCGAACGAAGCAGCTGGAGAACAATGAAGCCGGGGGCAGGTGGGAGAGCTGTGACTCAGCCACAAAATCCTGAAGTCCCGAACTGAAAGCTAACCCCGTTATGGAAAGCTCTGCAGCATCTCCAGCAACTGCAAATCCCCTGAGTGCGTTCCCTGACTTCTGTCCTGGGGAACTAGCTCGGGGCAGAGGGCTGCAGGAGCCTGTCACTTCTGTAGCACCGCATTTTCCCTGGCCCCCCACCCAGTGTTGACCAAACCAAAGCAGTCTGTCCTTCGGAGAAGCCGTAGGGCTTCTCAGATTTTGCTCAACCAACCCTTCCATTTTTTTGTCTCTTTTTCAGGGACAGAAAAAGTGAAGGGGAAAGCACAGGGATGTTGTGTGACCATCGAAAGGGAGCTGCAGACACTGGAGGGACAACAAGGACTGGAGCTGGACCTCAGTCTCCCAGCCAGTGCTGCTGACTCAAATGGGAGCCTGGCTGTATCCACTCATCCCTGTCCTGTTTCCTTTGCGCAGAGGCAGCTTTATATTCCAGGGCCTGAATTAAATGCTTTTTACATACTGGAGTAAATTCATTCCATGGCTCTGCTCTGCTGTATCGTGCTCGGCCAGGGACCTGTTCAGACGCTCTTACCTGGCTGTCCTGCTCAGCTAGCAGGGCTTTTCTGTCTCTGATCAGGCAGTCGTACTGATCCTTGGTCTGCAAGAGGCACTTGAGCTCCATACGATTTCTGTCATCCTGCATCATGTTTCTCAGGGAGTTGATCTGGCTCAGTATTAACGACATCCCTCTGTGTTCTTCCTTCAGCGACTCTATTTCTTTCCTACAGAAGAAGAACGAGAAACGGCATGAAGCACATCCCTCCTGCAGTGCTGGGGCAGGTCCTCACCCCTCTCATCCCAGCACCGGAGATCTCAGCATGAACCCCACGGAGCCCGGTGGGGTTGTGCTCACTCCTGGGCGTGTATCTGCTGCCTCATGTTGGCACCGAAACATTTCCTCTTCTCTGCTGAGATCTGAAACTGCTTCTGCAGTCTGCTGAACTCTGCCTCGAGGCGACATTCCTTCTCCCTCACAGTGAAGTCTGAGAGCGTGCGCCTCAATCCAGACCCCCTCAGCTGCTACAGAAGGGGAAAAATATAAGTAATAAAAAAAAAGAAAGCTTGGTCACTGCAGCTCGTCTGGACGCAGGTTAATGCCACCACACCTCCAGTGGTGTGGCACACCCCCGCTGCTTCCTCCTAATGTATTCGTTGCCACCCAAAGCCCCGAGCCAGGCAGACTGCGTGAGTATTTCTGATCCTCTTCAGAGCAAGGTCCACTGTGCTTCAGTTTTTACCTTTGAGCGCTTCATTTTTCCCGTCTAACTCCACCGTTCGCTCTGCAGAGACCTCGACACGGGACGAGGGAGCCTTCCTGGGGACCAGCCTGGTTTCAAAGGGGAGAAATGAAATCTGGGGACAGGGATGGGGACGGGACGGTCACACTGATGCCACGGGCCGGCTCAGGGTCGTGGCGGCGCTGCCCTGCCCAGCCCCAAGCACCCGCTCGCATGTTTGGCACGCAAGGAAACCACCACAGATGGCTGCGCGATGGATAAAGGAGAGTTTTGTAGTGATGTCATCCCCAAAACACGCTCCTCTCGCCCAGTGGATAAGCAGGGGGAGAACAGATGGTTCGAGCTGTTCTACCCCGAGCCGTACCTGGGTTTCCATAGAAATCCCACTGAGGCTGGGCCCCCCCGCCCCGTGCCGGTGGGCAGAGCCCCCGGGAGTCCGTGGGGCCATCAGCTCATGCACAGCTGCAGCCACGGAGGGCACAAGGGCTGATCCTGCAAACCCTCGCCCCCCAGCTGTGGCAGACACCCATGGGTGCTCCCCTGTCCCGTCCCCCCCCCCCCCCCCCCCCCGATGCTCACCCTGCTGCAGGGCTCTGCGGTTCCTCTCCTGAGCCAAGGAAGCAGTTGGGGTTTTCCTGGGGAAAATCCCTCCCTCCCAGTGGGAAGCACGGGAAGGATGAGACCCAGCACGGAGCGGGGAGGGCCAGCAGCCGGTGCTGAGCCTCCTGGAACCGGTGCTGGCCTGGTTGCCGCGGCGGCATCGCCGTACCGGAGCGCGGCTGGGGACCGCACGGGGACTCCAGCAAGGTGGATGGTTTGGAAACCATCCCTGAAAGCAGCCCTGAAGCGTGTGCTCTGATGTCTTCCTGATCGTGTGTCCACAGCAGGCAGAAACCTTCATTTACCTGTTCTGTTTCCCTCTGAAGTATTTAATTTTATCCCGTAACCTGGGAATTTGAAGCCTTTCGCTCTGACCAGAGGGCAGCACCTGGAGCCTGGCCATCCCCAGCAGCTCCCTGGGCTTTCTTCCTGATTTTTTTTTTCCAGTTTTGCTTGGAGAGGCAGCTGCCACCCTCTCACCAAGGTAGAGGTACCCCCTGTCAAAAGAGCCCAACAGCTGGCACTGCCAACACACCTGGGGAAGGACCCTGGGGACAGAGACTTGGGGGCAGCCAACGCGGGGGACAAATTCAGTATTCGTGCTGTTTCTTTTCGTGCTGTTTCTGCATTATGGACACCTCCGCGGGGCAGTAACGACAGCATCTCGGGGATCAGATCCTCACTCATGTGGTTTCAGTTCTCCCTTCTCTCCAGCCGGTTTCCCTTCACCCTCAGCAGAGTCAAACCTCTGGTTCAGCACAAAGGCAGAGCTGCAGGGCTGGGCATTATGTTCCCCGAAACAACACTGCTGAGTGCCTCAAAAGCTGTCCTAGAGAGCCTGGTTTTCCTTGGCATGGGCTTGTCCAGCCCCAAAATACAGCCCCAAAATACAGCCCCAAAATATCATCCATCCTTGTGGTCCTTCTCGATGGACCAATTCTCAATTGTTTAAGCCACGAGCAAGTCAGTAAATTAAACTGTTGAGGAGCAATCTGATTTGGTAGAGTCTGTATCTGTCACACTCATTGCAGAAGCATTTGTTTTACTAAAGGGAACTGTTTTCACCCAAACAGTGCTCGCTGTCAGACTCCTCTGAACCAGCGTGACTTCATTGTCTGGCCGGACCTTCAGGCTGTGGCTGAGAAGAATGGTAATTAGAGCAGGACGAGATCAGCTGTAGCACCTGAACGCAACGAACCTCTATCTTCTGGAAGAAACCAAAGAAAAGTAACTTTTGGTGCAATTTTCCTTTTAACCCACCTTCCCTGACTTAATAGATACATTTAGCGTTAACTGACACGGAGAAATTATTCCTTCAGCTGCAGATTTGGTGTCTAATTAAGCCTGCTGGAACTGTTTTAAGGGCCGTATTCTCACCTGTGCAGCCAGCGTAAATCCTTCCTGATTTCGGTGATATTTACACAGATTTCCCCATTTCACAGGGTCCGGTGAAATGGGGGCTCCGGGGGCTGCCAGGCTGGGCCGGTTCTCGTCTGAGCTCACCTGCCTGCGGGTGGCCCTACAACGCCAGGGAAAATCTCTGGGGTGAGCTGCAGAATCAGGCCCGTATTTTCATGCAAATGTAATATATTCGTGTTACTTAATCCCTATTTATAACAAATCCAGAACTTAATTCTACTTAACCCGTCTTCGGTGTTTGACACATGAAATCTGTGAGTCAGAGGGCTATATATGGAACTGTCAAAACTTTCTTCCCCCCCCCCCCCCCCCCTTCTAAAAGCCTGTATTAAATCATAAACTCCCAGCAGCAGCACTGGGAGCACCAGGAAGATGCTGGCATTACTAAGGCAGCACGGAATGGGGAGCTAGCTTCTCGGCCAGAAGCCCCATAACGAAATCAGGCAGAACAAGCCCCGAATTCAGACGCACAAGGTCCATTAGTGCCGAAAGGTCATGTAGGTAGCAGGACGGGAGGGAGACGTCCCTGTGCGGGCACACGGCCCCACGTTTGAAGAGGAATTGGTGTGAAGCGAGGGGAGAGGAGGCTGCCAGCCGCACAGCTGTCAACCCTCTCCGCTCGGAGGAAACGGTCACCAAGCGTTTCCTGCAGATGGGCTTCTTCCGAATTGCTGACACCAGGCGAAACGCGGCTTCCAGCAGCGAGCTGACTCCCTCGTGACATTCCTCGGTGCTCTTATAGGGCGATTTTAGGAGCGAGTTCCCCGGGACTTGACTTTGGAAAAGCAAAGCTCTCTCCCACCACTGGCTCAGCCCCTCCACGAAGCCTAATATCAGGGATTTGCTTCGGCAGCCGTGCTGAATTACAGACATCTCTGACTGCAGAGGTGGCCGAGCCGAATTGCTGCTCAGGGGCTGCTGCTGCAGGTGGGCAAACACAGAATAAAAACAGCTGTGGACACGCTGTCTGAGCCACCTCTGTCTGAAAGCAGTGAAAGCCCTCTGAAAATCTCACTGCCCTTGGGTCAAACCGGCATCACAGCAAGCGCTCACACGCTGCGGGAAATTTTAACTGCAGCAGTGGGAGAGAAGAGGTATCGGAGAGGCCAAGGACAGAGCGGTTTGCAGAAGCTGCTGTCGCTTGGGATCCTGCCTGCCCAGGCCCCAGGCTCTCTCTGCAGGGATTTTTTTTGGCTGTGATGTAGCAAAGCTGTACCAAGTAAGGTTCTCAGCAGGGCTGCTGAACCCTTAACCGCTTTGGAGGGACACGGCCGTTTGGCAGCATAAAACCTGAGCAGGAGGCAAGTCCTGCTCCGGGTTTGGGATGCTCACTGCAAGAGCTCTGAAATGCCGGCGGGACGCTTGGCTAGGTCAAACACTCAGCCTAATAAATTCCCTCCGTGACCTCGCAGGTCTCCCCAGAGAAGTCCATCGGCAGATCTGGAAATCCTCGATGCCAGATCCGGCTGGAGAGCACCAGGAAGACGGGCAGGAGGTGTCTGAGGACAGCAGGACATCGCTGTGGGGTCGGAAAGGGAAGCCCCTTCCCTGCCCATCCCCGTGGCTTTGTGTCAGCTCGGGGCTGAGCCGGGCAGCCTGGCAGCAGGCAGCGGGTACAGCTGGTTTTAGAAGAGCTATTTCCAATAAATCACTGCTGATCACCATCCCGTGCAGTGCTCTGGATCAGGACTAACACGGTATTAGTTGAGCATGCTCAGGAAGTGGCTTAAGGCAAGTGAGGACTGGCCTATATAAGATCACTCAGGGAAACTATTTTGAATTAACATTTAAAGGCAATTAATTAAACTGCTGTATGGGTGTTCTGCACCATCTGCATTCGGTTTCTCTTACTTTATTTTTTTTCAAAATCAAATGAAGGCTGCTTGATTGCTGGGTAGGGCATGGGCACGGGAGGAAAGGATCCTGGGGGACCCCCAAACCCCAGAAAAAGCAGGACGCCAGGGTGAACCTGCCTTGAGGAACCATAGCCCTGCTCGTGCCCAGCGTGCTTTTCTGGGACAGTCCCAGACCTTTTTGTCTCCAAGACCTCGGCTTTACGGGAGAGGTTTGAGCACCCCAGGGTGTTCCCTTCCGACAGCAACCGCAGCACCGGGAAAGAAACCGGGTGCACCGACTGCTCTCCTTCTGGCTCGGTGATGCTAAAGCCCATGTAAATAGGTGGCAGTACGAGGCATTAGTGTGGCCAAAAGCCGGCAAATGACAGCCACGGATTACGAGGGCTGCCCCTGCCTGAGCGTGGCGTGGCGGCCGTGTGGCAGGAGCAGAAAACCAGGGCAAGAGCAGCAGCAGGTCGGTGGCAGGGCAAGGCAGGGCTCCCTCGGCACAAGCCTCGCTGGAAAGAAACCATCCCGGCAGAGCTGCCTGCAGCCTTTTGCTTTGATTTAGGACGTGTCCCCTAGTAATTACCCTGCCTCGGCCCTTCCATTTTTCTGAGGCGATATTTCAGAGCAGCACGCGCTGAGAATAGCCGCTTCCCCAGCCTACCGCCGGCACCTCAGCCCTTCCCCGAAGGAGGAACAGATTGTTCTGAACAGTCTGGTCCATTTGCCATTTATACGAGCTGGCTGGGCTTGCTGTTTATTGCCGCTCACTCAGCAGCTGATCTTTTGCAAGACGGGAGCCATCGGCTGCCTCCCCTCCTGCCAGCCCTTGCTCCATGCCCCTTGTCGCAAGTCCAAGGCTTTTTGAGGGACATGGGCTGGTTTTGGTAACAGGCGGTTGTTACTTAAGAGTTGGTCCAAATTAAAGCTTTATTAAGCAAATCCCAAGGGTTCAGGCTGAATGTTTCTCCTAGTGCAAGTCTGGAGTGTCTCCTGAGGAAACGCAGAGGTGATGCTAATGGAAGCCGGGTTACGAGGAGTCCTGCTGGGTGTTTTGCTTTGCGTCTTAGTGCACATCGATGGGGCTGGTTCAGAAGGAACCTGCACAGCTTGGAACCAGGCTGGAAGACAGAGATGGTTTTTCATCCTGCTGCTGTCAGGTTGGAAGACAGAGCTGGTTTCTCATCCTGCTGCTGACAGTGACCTGCCCCACCTGGGCTGGGGGTGCGGGACCGTCCTGCCCCACCAGCCCCGTGTGCTCCCTGCTTTCACAGCAGCCCTTCGCCAGGAGGGACCCGCAGGGACAGCAGGGTGGCACGGCCAGGGAGGGCTGTGCTGGACAGGGCACAGGGACACGGGGATGCAGGGACACAGGGACACAAGGACACAAGGACACAGCCACCCCATGCCTGCTCGGGTGGGAGGAGAGGAGCAGGAGGCAGCAGAGCTGCACCAGTTGCTTGGCAACTCCCCTGCAGATCTCCATCCTGCCAAAAAACCTTTTTTCCATCATCGATGCCCCATCCTTCAGCCGTCCTTCCAGCTGCACCCGGCTTCCTCGAGCCTCCAAAGTTACTGGTCAAACCTGGCCTGAAAATCCACCTCGCTCTGCTGGGACTGCCCAGCACCTGCAGCCTTTGAGGGAAGGCTCCATCGCCAGGCTTCTCCTTCTTCACATCTGTGCTTCCACTTTCTGAAAAGCCCCAGTGCTCCATCAGTGGCCACACAGCTCCATCAGTGGCCATACAGCCCCATCAGTGGCCATCCAGCCCCATCAGTGGCCATCCAGCCCCATCAGTGGCCGTACAGCCCCATCAGTGGCCATACATCCCCATCAGTGGCCATCCAGCTCCACCAGTGGCCATATAGCTCCATCAGGGGCTGAGCACAAGGGAGAAACAGTACCAGGACAAGTGCAACCCCGCTCAGAAATACGGGCGTGCGGCTTTTCACTGCCACCCTCCCGACACAAGAGGTGCTGACACCAGCTCAGGACCTGCCCGCCCTGATGCTGGATTCGGGGCTGCTGCAGGGGGTGCTGCACTAATTCTGCTGTGGAACTGGGGGACCAGGATTTATTCCTGCTTCTGCTCAGCTTGCCTGTGCGCAGAGAGGAGGAAGAAAGAAGACGGGCCCAGGTGGCCCCTGGCATTTCACACAGACCAGCCCCGGGAGGCAGCACCCACCTCGCACAGCAGGACCACCGGGGTCGGCGCCGGGCCAGGCAGGCAGGATGAGGCTCACATCTCCCCGCACTGCCTTTCCCCCAGGAGATGCTCCCAGTTTTATCACCCGTCAGCGTCAGGAGCCGGTGGCGGTGGCAGCAGGTCCTGCAGGAGCCCAGCGTCACCGTCACCGTCAGGGCAGGATGAGGCATCCAAAAATCTCATCAGCCCCCCCGTGCCTCGGCATTAGCTGACTCGTGTGGGAGCTGATCATTCTGCTCGCAGCTAATGAAGGGGTGAGGTTCCTTGATGAAAACAAAGCGGTCTCAGCCTGACAAAGCTTTGTTCTGGATTTTTTTTTTTTTTCCGCTAGGAACAGTGGCTGGAATTTTCCTCTTGGCAGCACTGACACAAGCCCTTCTCCTCCGGGGCGGGAGGGGAATGTGGCCCGCTGATATCACACGCCAAGTTTAGCTGGGGATAATGATATGCTGTTTGGGTTTCTATAGATTCGCAGGTCATTTCGCAAACATGAATTAATCTTGACAACGCAGCTGCAAGGAAACGGAGATTTTATTGTTCCTGGTTTAAAGAGGGGGAAACTGAGACACGGGGCGTAAACGCATTTCACAGGGGTGCAGAGAAAGCAGGCGATGAAGGCAGGGAGCAAACCAGGGTCCCGAAAGCTTTTCCGCTTCTCGCAGCGCCGCAGAGCATCCTTCCCACACAAAGCCGCTTGCTTGCATCATTTTACACCAGCCCGAAATGTAACTCGGTTTTATATTTAGCTACCGGCTTCTGCAAAGGGACATTATATAACAGCCCTCGAGTGTGGCATTTTATAATTTACCAGCTCAACTTGCGCTGCTTCTAGAAACCCGCCTGTGCTCCCTGGTTCTGCACAGAGCCCTCTCCTGCCTCCCCCGGAGCTGAAAAAATATTCCAGCGGGCGCTCACCTGTGTAGCTGTAAGGCCGCACAGGACGTCGGTCCCCCGGCCCCACGAGGCTCGTCATCTCTCCAGCAATTAGCGCTGTCGCCAGCTCCATTTTCATCATCAAACTCTTGCTCTTGCATAGGAAGGAAAGGAGGTAGCTAGATGCATCCGTGCTGGTGGAAAATCCTTTTCGGGTTGCAAAACCGTCTAATGGGCTCTGAAATCTCCTGGGGGAGGTTGAGAGCATCCCTGCAGGCTCCGCAAGGCATCCTGCACACAGCTATGGAAAAAATCAGTGTCCCCAAAGCTGGGCATGTTGGGGTGACCTCCCGGGAAGGAGAGCACCTCCGATGAGCCTTAGGAAACAGCAGGAAGGGGCTGGTGTGTGACTCAGAGAGGGACGAGGAATTGTCCAGAAAGTTCAAATCCTGAGCTGGAAACACCATTTTACTAAAAATACACGTCCAGCCCGTTATGGTGCACAGGGCTGCCTCCAGCCCGGGAGGTTACGTTTCAGTCACATCACCGAGTATCCTCGTCAAACAGGTGAAACAGGAGAGCATTAATTAATCACACGCCCAATGGTCCGTGCTCGAGAGGACCCGGCTGCAGTGAGCGAAGGATTTAAGGCATCGCTCCGTGCTCCCGCAGCCTGAAAGGTCCCAGAGCAGGACCACGAAAAGCAGGGAGATGTGTGAGGGACCAGACCCACGGGACAAAATCCACATTAACCAAAGGGCTATAAAAAGAAAAGGAAGAAGAGAAGCGAGCTTTTTGGCCCAGCACATGTGGCACACGAGGACCGGCCGCGTTCCCCTCATCCTGGCCGCTCGCACCCCTGCTATTTCCAATCCTTCCCGGTGCTGCGTGCTGCAGGCAGCTCAGCAGAGGGGTTTCACCGAGTGACTCACGGTGCTTCGCCTTTGGACTGCATTTCCTCCCCGCTTCCTCGTGCACATGCTACGTCTGGGCTGAGGGCTGCGGCCGGAGGGGATGGGGCAGCTCGCTCAGCTGCCTGTGCCTGGGAGGAGGCTGCGGCGCACACCCTCGGAAGTAAACAAGCGCATAATAAAGATAAATGCACCCCGATAAGAAATTTAAGTGCATTTATTTCTGGGAGGCGAGCTCCAGGTGAGCACCTCTTCCCCCATGGACCAGACCCCCAGGGCAAGAACATCCAGGGGAGCGCAGGAATGGGGTCGTGGATTCAAGGCTGTCCCTCCGCCTCCTGCTGAGTTCAGTTCCCTGCTTCACGGCGCAAAAAGCAGCAGGGGCAGGGCTGTGCATCCTGGTGGTGTGGGGACAGGAGTGAAGATCTTCCACCGAGCAAGCTGAAATCCTCCTCCGCTGGCTGCCCAGTTTGGCACAAAGCAAATAAATACATCCAGGACAAGGAGGGTGAGCAGCCAGAGGCTTCTTCCTTCACGCACCCCACTGGGGACAGCACCAGCGGGGACACGGAGCAGGGACACGGAGCAGGGCCACCAGGCAGCGTGGCTCACGAGGGAGGATGACGCCCAGCTCGGGAGACTGTCACCCAAGCAACCCGAATTTAAAAGGTCACAGAAAGAAGGAGCACAGAGGGAATGGTGGCTGCCTGCCTTGCTTGAGCCCGAGACACGTGGGGAGAGCGCCGCGGGTCGCCGGGCCGGCACGTGCTGCGACTTTCCTTCCTCGGCCGGGGAAGGGCAGCGACCTTGCCGCCAGCTGCGCCTCCTGCGTGCCAAACTGCGGCCACAAAAGGGAGAAAAGTCTGGCTGAGAAACGCGGCTTACCTTTTTAGAGAAGACTAGAATCTGCTACGTTTCAGCTGAAACCCTTCCGAAGGGCCAGGTGGGACTTTTTCTATAGATATCTAAATAAAACCGTTTATTTAAAGAAAGAAAAAAAAAAAAAAAAAAAAAAAGAAAAAAAGCTCTGGCATGAATCCCACACTGAGAAAGACATCTCACTGAAGTCGCACCACAAAAGGCGGTCGGTCCCACCAGCAGCTGCCCTTCGACTGCCTCCAGAAGGCACGGATCCGAAGCGAAGGTGAATGTCAGCTGGCGGCCCCGAGGCTCTCCGCTGACCGACATGCTACCGAGGGACAAACCCTCGGGAGAAGTGACGTTGGAGGCTGCAGCGTGGGGGTGCATGGGCTTGGCAGACCCCACAAGGGTTTCTCCACCTCTGTTCTTGCATCTTCTCCAGGTGCTTGCCCAGGAGGCCCACAGAAGCTGTGGTGGTTCGAGTACATCCCCCAGACAAAACCTTCAGCCACGCACAACCTCCCACAAACTATCTCCCTTCTAAAATGCAGCCCCTTGGCCATGAAATCTGCTTCTCCCCCAAGGCTGCCCTGCGGCCCCCACCCCGTGGGCAGTGCTGAGCCCACGAGCGCTGGGAGGTGCCAGGGGAGAGGCCGGGCTGGTCCTCGCCGGGTGTGGGCACGTCGCGATTGCCCAAGGCAACAACAGCCTCCCCTCCCTGCCCACCGTTCCCCTCCCTGCCCCTCTCCCTTCCCCAAAACCCACCTTGATTTGTGTAGCCCCCACGAGGAATAAACCTAACCCAACCAAACTCAGAGCCCTGGAGAGCATCCCCTGGAGGGACGTGAGTTTGGGAACAGGATGCAATGGTACATTTCAACCTTAAATGCATCCTCGATCAACCAAAGCTCTTCTGGCTGCAGGGTGAACACTTTCCTTTGTTTTTTTTTTTTTTTTTTTTCTTGTTTTTTTTTTCTTCTTTTTCAATGCAGGAAAGACTGCCTATGCCCAGAGCCATTTGTCGTGGGGCAGAAGCAGACCCCCAGCCTTAAGCCTCACCTCGCTACAGCCTCAAACTGGCCTTGAGCGCAGGGCTGAGCTTCTCCTGCTGCTCAAACCCACACAGCGTGCCCCTAGTGCAAACAAGGCGTCTAGTTTTAAAAGGCAAAAGTCACGTGGAGTATAAAACACGGAGGGAAAGAAGGGGAAAAGTGAGCTCCCGAAGGGACTGGAACAACAGTGGCAACTTTCCAAGTCCCCCCTTTCTCCACACATTAATTTTTCCGACTCCCCGGTCTCACTTGCTGCCCCGCAGCCTACGTCTGTATGGAGGCATTTGCGTAAAAGCCCGATTTATTGGCTAACAACCACCATTGTGTACACAACTGTCCGCAGCCCTTGGATGTATCACCTCACCTGAACCCAAACTCTGGTGATTTAGCACCGGAGGAACCCAGGGGGATCCTGGCTCCACCGCTTTGGGTTTGTGCCGCAGGCTGGGGATGGGATCGCAGCTCCCCAGGCTGCAAAGCGAGGTCGCAGCGGCACCGAAAGCACCGTGGGTGCTGCAGTGAGCACTGCCAGTGGGCTGCGAGCTGCCAGGTCTCCATCCTCACTGTGGTGCTGAGCCCCCAAAGGGCGCCGGGGGCTCTGCACAGCTCCGGTGCCCACGCCACGGAGCTCTCACCCAGGAGCAGGAGGTTTTTATTCCTCGAGCCGCTCGGGGCCACCCGCATCACGGGTGCGGGGCTGTTGAGCCAACAAGACCACGGCTCAGCACAACTCCGGCTGAGGACTTCAAATGAATTAAATCTGATGCATACCTACTCCCTCAGCCGCATAATTACCGTTAATTATCCAGGCTTGAACTGCCCGGGGGGTGGGAGATGCTGCGTGGCACCCCAGCGGCCGTCCCACTGGACCACTCAACTGCAGACCTCGTCCGTCCCCAGTCCCCAGGGATGCTGGCAGCAGAGGAAGCCCCAGGGCACAGCAGCCGCTCGCAGCAGCATGTCTGAGCGGTGTGGACAGACCAGAAGGGCATCCAGGGATCAGAGTTGGCTCCAGCCACGCTTTTCCTCCAAACCCTTTTGCACAGGTTTTAGCGCAACCTTACGTAACAGCAGCCCGGCTCCTGAAAATCTGCCAGCCTCGCTCAAAGCGAGCAGAAAGGAGGAGGTGAGAAGGGAAACAAATAAATAAGCACACGTGGCAGCTGCCTCCCCAGCAGACCACGTTTTCAGACGCCGCACGTAAGCAGAAAGGCCAGGTGCAGGGCGGCAGGCAGTGGGACTGCTCGGGATTTTCAGGACCATCAGGGGAAACAAAAAAGAGCAGAAAATGAAGTCAGGTACCCCGACTGCCCTCTGAATGACTGTCATTTGTCCTGGGCCTGGGGAGGCTTTGGAGCACCAGCCGTTGGGAAGCCTGTGGGCACCTGCAGGGAGGATGTCCCACGTTTCATCTGCATTTCTAAAGCCCCAGGGCAGGCGGGGTACCCGACATGGGGAGTCTCTTCCTTGCTCCTGCCTCTCGTGTTCAGCGATGCGTCGCCCACAGAGGCAAAGCCGACGTTTGACCAAGAACAAATCAGCAGAGCCTCTTCTTATTTCCACTTTCCCGCTCGCCTGGCAGCTCTCCTGGTCCTCCTTTCTCATCGGTTTTAATTAGAGAAGCAGCTCATCCATGAAGCCGAGTTCTGCCGGGGTAAGAGGAAGCGAAGAGAAAAAGCAAACCGTGTTCACCCCGCCACGGACCAGCTGATAAAGGGCTGCGAACCCTTTGCTGGCTGTGCAGCTGACTGCCACGTACGTTTTTCCCTTTCCCCCTCCATGAATGGCTCAGCTGAACCCCACGGAGACCTGCACGAGCTTCCCAGCTGGTTATGAAACTCAGGCTCTGGCGGAGCGTGGAGGTTCCTGGCCGGCGAGGGAAGAAGACAGGGGCTCCTCTCCTTGCCAAAGCAGCATCAACCGAGCCGCTGCGGCTGCTCTCCGCTAAAAGTAGGACAAATCCTCCTTCAGCCCCGTTTCGGCTCTTTTTCTGAGAGATAGATGGAGCAGACACTTGCCCAGGGGTGCTCAGTGCGGGTAGGACACACCGATCGGCTGCTTCCCCGAGTGGCTTTTGTGCCTGGCCCAGCCTGAAATGTCGGATTCAGATACAAAACTCACAGACAGGGTGTGATGTGCTGCGTTGTCTCAATCCGAATGGCTACAGCAGGGAAAATCCTACTGTGGTCTCTGCTACATCAGAATAAAAAGTGACTTAGGACATTTTTATAAGGGATGGATTTTGCTGGTAGCATTTTTGCCACTATGAACCTTCCCAAACTCACCAGCTGAGGATTGTTCCATCCAACAATGCCTTTCAGCAGAAACCCATGAAGTATGTCAACTTTGACCGAAAAAAAAAAAAAAAAGAAGAAACGTAGGAGGGGAAGAACGGCAAATCACATTTTTCTCGTGTCAAAATAGCCTGTCTCGAGATTTTCTGAGCAGAATCCTTTAACGTATTTTAACAAAAAAAAGTGATTTTAACAAACTTGCGATGGACTTGTCATTGTTGCTGATAGGTTCCCTGGGTGGGAGGTGCAGATGCAAACCAGCTGTTGGGAGCGTAAAACGTTTGGCTCGGTGGAAATCAAGGCCTGGGTCCCACGTGCAGGGTGTAGAGGGGATGACAAGAGAGCATGAGGAGCTCTCTGGAAGGCATCCTGCCGCTGCCCCTCTGGGCATGGGGCTTTGCACGTGGCGGAGTCCTTGGAGGAGCAGCAGAAAGCCCCGAGCTCCTCACCACGTCCCGCACGGCGGAGCTGCCTGCCGGCAGTCTGCATGTTTTGGTGCTCAAGGGAGATCGCTGCACTGCATGTTTGGTAAATAAAACATGACACTAAGAAAACACCTGACTCTGCGTCATCGACTCCCTGCCAAACAGGGCACGTACCCCTGCGTCTCCAGATCCGCCTCGTGGCTTTGCCCTTCTGCTCTTTTATCTCACAAATCGCCGCTGCCTACCCCAAAACTCTGCAGCAGCTGAAATTTGGGGGTCAGCAAAATACTTTAGCCGTCAGAGGCAAGAAGCACGCGTACAAAGTTTATCTGGATTGTAACAGCCTGATATCTGGATGCACGCAGTAGGAGTTATGAAAACATTGAAATCGTGGCTGAGCATCTAGTTAGGAAAAATAACATTTGACACACAAGTCACACCATCTTTGTTTTTCCAGTGTTGAACAGACCGTGTAGATCTTTGTCTGAAATGTACACAAACACACTGAATTTCACGGACTTAGCAAATATGTAATCTAAGGAAGGGGAAGCGTGGGTGACTTGCATTTCTAAGGATCCGCCTACATACAGGAATAAAATAAGGAGCTTTTCATCATTAGCTGTATATATATACATGTATATATGTGTATATATAGGGTATCCACATCATGTTACACACATAGTATATGTATGTGCATGTGCATGTATTATGGGTATGTATATACAGAATAATTATGAAATGCTCCTTATTTTGCTGCTGTATGTAGGTGGGTATTATATATATGATATCTATATTTTTATACATAGCCAGATTATGAGCAACCGTACAATAAACAAAGTGGCATGCGCAAGAGATAGTGAGGACAAATCAGTGAGGAAAGATATTTTACACTGAGGCTTCCAAGGAATGTTACCCAAGCTGTGATTTATTTGTGGAATTTCAGGGGGGAGGGAGGAAAAGACACAAAGGTCTCAGAGCTGCGAGCAAGATAAATCGTACATCATCATGTATTTAGCAAACTAGAACACAAACTGTGGAGAAACACAGAAAGGGCGGGGATATGCGAACTGTGAGCTTCAGAATTATTGAACGCTTCAAGCCTGTGCGCAGAGTTTAAGGACAAAGGGATTTCCCTGATTGTTCCCCTTCTAGAAATAAATCATTATGGTGAGCAACACTGGAGAAGAAAATAGTTTCAGGTTATTTATAACACCTTGGCTGTGTCCCTTTTCTAATCGGAGAAGCTGCTGTGGGGCAAGGCTAGTTATTTTCAGCAGAGAAAAATTAGCTTATTAAAACGATAATTCTGCAGTGGCATTTTAACATCTCAGCCTTGTCTCGGAGTTTACTGCTGTTAGGTAAGGGCCCTTATTTTTTATGTCTACATAGCAAAAATGTAAACGCAAAAGACTGTGTGCAAAACCCACAGGCCCGCTCCGAACAGGACACCAAGCACTCGCAGCGAGCGCTGGGACCTGGGTGCGGAGCCGTAGGGAGGCGGGTTGGTTATCGAGGTGATGACAGGGCCTTGACAGATCTGCCTTCATCTGTCACTTCCCTCCTTTCCCCTCGGCTATGCCTCTTTTAACGCGAACTGGCGGTGCTTTGGACCTTGCTTGATTTGGTTCATCAAGTGAGATGCATTCCTTGCCCTGACCAGTTTCGTTTGAAGGGCCAGATCCTTCCTTTCAGATGTATGATGATCCAATGAATTCCCATACCTATAGGAGCAAACGTCCTGGGTGGCATTCTGGAAGGTGCTGAGCTCTCCCCCTCCACCCTGTTTCCCAGAGCATTAACAGGAGTGAAGGGGACTCAGCACCCCACAAAAGGTGCTCTGGTCGTCACAGGACTCATCCCTGGAGGGGTGCCAGGGGAGAGGGGGTGACAGCTGAAGGACACGATAAGATGTAAGACATTTCCAGCAAGGGAAACAAGGATGGGAAGGTTTCTCGGGAAACACAGGACCAATTTCCCTTTTTGAATAATTTAGTTAAATCCAAGGGAATAACTCACTCTGCAAAATTTGAAAGGATTTGCAAGAGAAAGAAAGCATTCGGTGCAAAAGAGCTGGGAGGCCGTTCCCTGGGAAGGTGCAGCACAAAAATAGATGTAAATCTGCAAGTGCTGTCACGTTGAAGTAAATCTGAAGTAACTCTATTGTCTTCAACGGGGTTACTTTGGGCTTACACCAGCGTGACTGAGATTAGCGTATCGGCTGGGGCGTGCTCATTACGATAAGCGTTGGCTCGGGGAAGTCGAGCGTTTTGAAGCTTCGTTTTGCAGCGCACTAAACCCCTGAGTTTCGGGTAGTGTCTGGCCATGTACTCTTATCTCCTTCCTCCCGCCAGACCTAAGGTGTGCTGAGACGGCGACTCCTTCGTGTTATCGCCCTCGGGGACCTGAACTCTGCTCCGGCGCCGCCATGGCAGCCAGCAGTTATGGATGTTATATAACTGTCACCATGAGGCATCCAGCATGCACGGTGGCAGCAATTGGCGCAGGGAGTGGAGAAGAGGTTGACGCAGCCATCCCTGCAAGTTAAAGCAGGAGGAAACAAAGCAATTAAACGATAGTCCATCAGAGATGCAACCCGAACAGGGGGAAAGGCCCACACAGCCCATCTCCCTTGCAGATGCATTCCAATTTACGAGAGGAGCCTCATTTAATTGCTTGTAGCCAAGCCTTTGCTATACTCAGGACAAAATAATAACAGAAACGTGAAATAAAATGGCCAGACGCTCTTGAAGGACCATGCCAATTTCTCTGGCCAGGCTCCCTATGAATTTCCAAGCGCTGTACGTGTGCACTTTGTAGTTGGACGGGGAGAGGCGTGTGTCTGAGGTTACACAGAGCTGTCAGCTGGTGCACCTGCTGGGGGAGATGCCAGCTGCCGGCGTGTTTTGGGTGACATTCATCCTATTTTAGGGCCGGGGAGCGGCTGGTCTGTGGTAGGCACCTGCACCCCTCATGGGTCACGGGCACGTGGCGCCATGCGGCGGCAGCCCTGACAGGAGACACACCCCAACCTCCCTCCACCGGGACACACAGAACGGCCTGCAGCTCCCCACCACGGCCCGGTTCCGACAGACCGAGGCCGGGCCGGTCACAGTGGCCCCCACAACACCGGGAACGGGCTGCAGCCCCGCACTATTTCCCCGCCCGCCGGCGGAAGGATCCGGCAAAGGCGGTCTCGGAGCCGCAGTGCGCGCCCCGCCTCCGCCGAGCTCTTCCCGCCCGGCCTATAAAGGGCTTCCGGTGAGCCGCCGCGCGCTCGCGGTATCCATGCGCCGGCCGAGCCCGCTGAGGGGACGGCGGCCATTTTGTGGGGCGCCGGGGCTCTGCCGAGGGGGGAGGCGGCGGCGGGGGGCTCGGAGCTGAGAGGAGAGAAGAAGGCGGGGGAGCGGGCAGGGGCCGGCGGCACGGGGCGAGCGGAGGAGCCGGGCCCTGCCGAGCGGCGAGCGGAGGGAGGGGAGCGGCGGGAAGGGGTCCGCCGGGCCGCTGCGAGGCGATGGCGGATATAGACAAGCTCAACATCGACAGCATCATCCAACGGCTGCTGGAGGGTGAGGGGCGGCGGCGGCGGGGGGGACAGGAGGTGGGGGGCGACCGGCACCGGGCCCCCGAGCCCGCCCAGCAGCGGCCTCCGGCGGGGCCCCCCTCGGTCCCCGCTCGGCCACGGCCGCCGGCCCGGTTTGGGGGGGCCCAAAATTGGGGGCGAGGGGCTCTGAGGCCTCCCGGGGGTCCCCACGGGTCTTGGAGCTCCGCTGCCCCCGGCCCCCGAGCAGCGCGGGGTCCTGCCGGCCTCCCCTTACAGCTGGCGGGGGGCTGCTCCTTTTTGTCGTGGCGAAGCGTTTCAGGATGCTCCTGGCCTTTCTTTTGGGTTTTTCCCCCTATTTTTCGCTTGCACGCACGTGGGGTTGCGCTTGGCTGGGCAGTCGTGGGGCTCGGGAAGTCGGAGCTGGGGAGTTTAAAGAGCCTGTCGGGGCAGCTCCTCAGAAAGTCTGGAGGGGAATTCCACGGGCTTTAGGACTTCGTGGCTTTAGCTTTGATTAGTTGCTGCATTAATACTACCATTGGGCTCTGAATTTGTAACATATGGTAGCTTACTTAGGTGTCAGTTGAGGGTTGGGTTATGCTGTTCCAGACAGTACGTGGAAGGACTTACTGTCTTGTTAGCACCTAGGGTTGAAAAAGATTGCATGGAAGCTTCTAAATCAAAGGGAAACCTACAAGTTCCAGGGGGTGTCTTCAGCATCTTCCTTTTGGTTGCAGGGGTCAGCACCAGGCTGCAGTTGTCATCTGATCCGTGTTGGAAGTAGAATGTGACACATTTTCTTAAGGCATCAAGGAAGGAATTATTTACGGAAAGGAGCTAGCCTGATCCAGCCAAATTTCATGTGTGTTGGGGCAGGCATCTCATCAGCACTTGAAAAGGTTGATGGGGAGTTTAACGTTATTTCCGTTTGGCACAAAGTCATCTAAGATGATGTTGAAGCAAACAGTGAGGAAATGTCTTTCAGCTATGTTATACTTTTTCCTTCTTATAAAATTTTGCTCGGTGTAATGGCCTGGAGAGCAAAAGGACAGGCAGAGGGACAGTAGTGCTACCACAGAAATTACTCAGAATTAAGAATCCAATAGGTGTATTATGGGATTACTGAGCTAGAATAAGTAAAAGTAAGTAGGGCTTTTTCTCTGATCCGTTTTGGTTTGCCTGTTACCAATTTAAACTACCCTGGCTTAAATTATTTAAAGGCTTCCCTTCATAAATTTAGACCAGGATTTTCCTGAAACTCTAGTAGCACACTTTGTAGGTGTCAAGTCCTATGTCATATGTCTGGTGCCTTATTAATACATGCTCAGTTTTACTGCAGATAATATATTTCATACCTGATTAGATCTAGTGCAACTCATGCGGTTTTCTCAGTGTAAGTTGCTAATATTAAAGACATGGAACAATGTAAGCACAGAAAGAAATCCGAGTGATTTTGAATGATGATTCTTGTTTAAAGTTTCAGAAAGTAATAAGAGGCACTATGTTAATATGTTATGGTCTTACCCGGCTTATAGCAGTATTACACGTTTGGAGGAGATGGGAGCTCGTAAGTAAGGCTTCAGAAGGCTTACTGACAAGATCTTTTAAGAGATGGTCATGTAGCTAAAGATGCTATTACTTCAGGTTGCATCAGCTGCCAGAGCTGAAATTAATTTTTTATTGACATTTCAGCTGGGATTTCAGATTTCTTGAGGCAATGGTCGTCTTTCAGTTTTTAAAATGATTACCTATGTTAGTAGCCTGTGCTAGTGTGTATTTTGTGTATTGCTTATTAAATGTCCATTTTAAACTTCTTTCTCAGACAGTGATGATTGACCTTTGTGGTAGTCTTTTTACTTTTTTTTCCCCAGAAAGGGCAAAGCAGTGCTGCATTTTTGCAAGCATCGCATTTTGCATAGAGTGATAAATTGTGTGAATTACTGTGCAGGCACCATTCTCTGGTGGTTTAAAATTTGACTCATCCTTTCCCTGGAATTATTAAGGTGCAGCTAGGTAGGTGACAAGACTGAGCTTCTGAAGTGCGGCTCTGCATGGTATTAAACTGGGGGGCAGAATCTGAAGTGTGTGTGAGGTTTCTAATCCGATTTGGAACAAGCAAAGAAATTTAAGATGCATTTCTGCATTATGTGGTATTGTTTTCAGTGCAGTGCTGGTAGAACAACTGCAGGGTGTTAGTTATATGAAGCCTGAAGCGTCTGTACCAGAATTGTTTCAAGTGATAACCTTTTCAGGCAAGGTTGCACACAGATTATAATCATAGTCAAGCACTACAACACAGCACAATCTGCTTTAATATCAGTTTAATAACAAACTGAATTGCCCAAATCTTTGTGCAAGTTTTAATTTTCAGAGCAATTTGATATTTTATTATAAACATCTTTAAAATGTATACTTAATTTTTTTATAACAGCTAATTTTAGGTGATTCATCTAATATAATGCGAAGGATATAAACTGGTACTATGGCTTTATGCCTTCTTCCCCTTTAAAGGGTAAAAAAGGTATTATGGAGATAGTTTTAAATATATTCTCTCACTAATTTATTTCAAATTTATTTCATAAACTGTTTTATAATAGCCGTAGCATTGCAGTATTGGAGGAGACCAAGTGAGCTGTGCTGGTAGTGAATCTAGTTAGTGGTCTAGGTGAGGTGGTTAAATGGTAAATAATCTGTTCTCCCTTTTGTTCTTAATACAGGGTATCAGTAAAGTATTTGTGATTGAGTTGTACTTGCTTTCTGTCTTGACATCTTTTATGACAACTGAGGCAATGGCTCTGGTCAAATTACGTTATTCGTACTGTTTCCCTCAAGGAGTTGATGCAATCCAACCCACATTAAGCTAGTTAGCTGAAATGATTAGAGTATTCTTTAAAGGCCTAGAAGTGTATGTTTAGCTTCTTGTTCTTAAGTAAATATTTGGAGAGTCTTTCTTGCTCTGAGTGTTTATAGTACAGAGCCATTTGGCTTTGAAATGTCACAAAAACCATTTTCCAGTAACATTGTTCTGCACCTTGGGGAGCAGTTCAATGAAAACATTCAGCGTACCATTTTTTTTGCTGTAACTTATGTTTTGCTTGACTTCTTTACTAATGAGGGCTGTACATTTTCATGAGAACAGGTTGTCTAATTTCGTTGCTTTTATAGTAATTTTCCTAACAACAATCTTCTCAAGAGTAAGGCTTTTAAAGTATACCAAATGACAGTATCCTGCAGTGAGTATTGAGATGTTTCCTAAGTGTATTTGATAGTGGGTAAAAGCCCAAATATTTACAGAACTAACTTGACTGAGGAATAAGTAGGGGCAAACTTAGGGGCAAGCTATTCTAGAAGGGATGTTGTAGGCAATAGCTAAATGTTCTGGGCCTTTTATCTGCTAAACCAAACCTGCTGCTAGATGAGATGCAGGAAAAGCTCCCTGTAAGATGAAAAATCGGTGTCATCTGTATAGTCGTGGAAAGGCTCCCAGGAAATGGCAGAATTCCTGCTCAGCTCTGGGCAAAGGATCAGTGAGGAGAAATCCCGAGACTCCCAGGTGTGAGCGTGGCTTCCCTTCTGTGTCATGTCAGATGATGTTCCTGGAACTAGGGCCCCGTATCCGTTTCCTTCACCTACTGTTGGCAGCTTTTCGTGTATAATGTAAATAGGGTCTGATTTGAAACTGGAGCGCATAGTAATGTCTCTGGAAAAGCAGATTGAAATGTCCTAGCCTTACCATGGTAACAAATAACAGGGTAAAATAACAGCTAGCATACGTTAGTGGAGCCCAAGTTGAAGTAAGTTTCTGAAAATCTTTTCTGTGTTCCAGCCTCTGCAATTGCTATTAAAGGAAAAGAAGTAATGAAGAGAGGCTTCTTCGGATAAAGCCATGCAAGGCCAGGATGGTGATAGCCTTTTTGAAAGCTGAAATCCTGTTTAGTGCACTAAAATCAGCAAAAAGACTCTAAATCCTCAAACTTCCCTGTTTATACACCCACAGACTTCTATTCCTGGTGAGGCTTGTTGTATAGCTGATGAGGAGATACTCTTTAATTTGCATTAAATGGTGAAAGATCATCATCCAGTTATCAAAAATAGTTAAGCCAAAGAGTATAGATAAAACTGCTGGAAAGAGGAAAAAATATTTCTTAAAGTTCAGCTCTCCAACTTCTATTCCTTTGTGCTTAATACAACATTGATTGGATCTGTAGGATTGCTTTCCATTTAGCTGATTGTCACAAATGCTAATCTGAAATTTGGTTGGATTTCACTTTTTGGTGAGCTGGGATGTTTCTAATAGACAAGTAGCACTCATTGACCTCAAACCATGTACGTTCCAGTAGCTCAGTGTTACTTAGCGTAGCTCAGTGTAGCTGAGGAGTTGCTTTTCGGTTTTGATTTTGAATTTGAAATGAGCTGATCAAAGTTGATGCTGTCTGAAGTAAACTAAAACCTTTTTGACATCAGCCACTTCCAAGTTATTTATTCCCTTTCTGTCTATGGTGTAAAATGGAATGTGAAACTGTCATCGGGAACTGCCAAAAGCAAGATAAAAACAACCTGCGGTATTTTTGGAAACTCCTCTAGGATTGCAGGCATCTTAACGTAAAATACGGTAAAATCGAAAGTCTTGTTTAATAAGCTAGGAGTCAACCAAGCTGCCGATGGACTATTTTCTTTAAAATATTTTCTGTACGAGAACTCAAGTCTAGCACCTCAGCTGACGGCATTTGTAGGGTAATACTGAAGCATGGATCACTGAAATTTCTACCACTTTGAATATTCCATTTCTGAATATCCTTTTGGAAGGGTTGCTCCCTTTCACAGGTAATGCACTCATTTTGATGAGAGCCTTTCCCTTTGTGAAAGGATTGCATGGCACCAGACTGAACGCTGGAAGGCGCTAGAGATGGAGCGTGCTGTACAGCCTGTACGTTCTGGATCCCACAGTTCTGACCCATCTGTCCTTCAGACAGAACTGTGGAAAAGTTACCCTAAATGTCAGGCTGTGTTGGAAGCCCTGGCAGCCGCAGCTATGCTTTGTCCTGGCTCTTTGCTTGCACTGAAATGACTTGGGGGTGGTGAATTCTTGCTCTTCCTTGTACACTTCTTTCGCCCTCTGCTGGGCGGCCGTCATACTGCGCCCGCGTCCTCATTTGGGGTTGGGGTTGGTGCTTTCTAGCAGTTCTCCTTATCTTGGAAAGTGCAGCATTTAATTTTAATAGTTGAAACCTATCGATTTGTGTTTTGGACAGGCTGTGAAGGATCTGTGGTGAAGCTTGTAACCCTCGGAAATAAGGTCTGGAATAGCACATCGTGAAGAGATAAGAGCACGCAGTTGTCATTGCCCCCGAGCTGTGGCTTGGCCCCGTGCTCGGTGTATTTAAAAAACAAAAGGCTCTGTCAGTACTGGCTAAAGGCTTTGTGCTTTTGACTGGACAACAGATGGATTGCTCTCCCTTAAAGGTTTCCTGCGCTGGTTTTACAGAGCACAGCTGTAGAAGCTGGGATATTTTCTAGCTCGGTCATTGTGACTTGGAAGAGTACCTCTTCAGAGATCGTCCTGGCCTCAGGGGGAGATCTTTTCTGTAGCCTTTTCCAGCCAGTGGAAATCTTTTTCCCCAGACTTCTTATACTTGCCCACTGGAGGAAGGTTTTACTTGTTAGAAGGCTGCCTGGGCTGGCCGTTGAAATTCAAGCTCTCAAAATGATTAAGAACAAGAGCGGCTCTGCCTAAAGGAGGAAGGGAATATGTTACTGTCTGGAAACAGTGCAGCAGTACGTTGAGACGAGATATAAATAAAATATTTGAAATGGGCTGACTTCTTCCCTCAACTGATTAATCTTTAGCTTGTTTCGCTGTCGGTTCCAGCCTGTCATTTCTGAGAGGTTATTTTTTATGCACTGAAAGAACAAATGTGCATGTACGGTGCTATTGAGCTGCTCTTTTGACTTTGACCAAGCTGCCAATTAGTATTGTACTGTCTGATCTCTACAAGCTGCCTTGTTTTGGTCCAAAGCAGAGAGAAGAAACTGTAAACACCGCGTTTTTCATGGTATCTTTGCCCTTCTTAGTGGGACAAAGTCATTTGGAGACTCAGAGAAACCTCCTAAGTGTTCATTCAGGCTGAGTATCCTGCATTTCCTTGCCAGCTCTTTCACTGTGGATGAGAAAATCCTTGCAGTAAAAATACAGATTTCTCAAACCACCATGCACTCCTGCATATTTGATTCTTCTGAAGCTGAAAATATTTTTTTCCAGCTTTTCAGGATATAGGTCAGTGTTAGAAGAAATTGAACACGCATTTTTTCCTGCGCTGGTTCCGTGTTGGATGAAAGTGGCCAAAATGTCACTGGCAGGCAGTGTGATACGGAACTGAACCAAATTTTCCTGTTTTTCTGCCATCCTGACATCCCTGCTAGTGAGTTTATGTAAACTGCAACAAAGCATTTCATCACGTCAAGCTTTTCTACAACTAAATGACTAAAACTGCATGAAGATTATACTGGTTCAATGAAAATATATCAGAAACCTAGGAAACTTGAATCTGAAGCAGTCGGTTCTCAGATTTTCATTTAATCCTCAGCAGAAATGAACGCATATGCTTTATTCATGAGCTCGAGTGACTCAGTGCATTGCTTACATTCCGTATACTTTTTTATACTTTCTAATTTATGGATGTGAGATGCAGGATTTGATTTTTAGCAATTTCCAACAAGACCAAATCACAGAAAGTTGAGTTTTTGCTATCTGAGAAGGTTAAATACAAGTATAGTACCTCTTTAAAAAAAAAAAGTTAATTCTGATATTTAAGAGAGGAGAAATTGATCTTTATAATTTAACCAGCTGATCACTTTTTTCTCTAAATTTGTTCTTTACTGCTTCTGGATATTTGGCGTGTTCAGTAACTTGTTCATTGCTCCCAAGCACAAGGAAAATTACCGGATGGCTGAAAAAATGACTGCAGAGATGAAAAGACTCGAGCGTGATAAACTGCTGTGACAAAGATTTAACTTTATGTGCTTCATTACTTCTAATATTTTAATGGAATACTTGAAGTTTCGTGGTAATTTGTGTCACCACAGAACGAATGCCGGGGTGAGCGGTAATACATGGCCGTGAGTAACAGCAGCAAGTATTGCCCGAGAGATAACGGTGTTAGAGCTGGGACATCTGACCACGCACCTCCCTGTCACTGTCACTGCAGGTTGTAATTTGAGCTGAAGCTTGTTCGAAGAAAGGCTGCGTGTTTTTTGGTGCTGTCAGTGGTTCTGCAGTACGGACAGTGCCAGCACGGCTCGGGTCTCTGGGATGGGAGTTGGTGTGCAGCAGGGAACTGGCTGGGTGATGACACCAAGTGCTAATAGAGCTGGAGTCCAGTGGCACGTGGTTTTATGGCTGGATATTACACAAGCACTGTTTATTCTTGGCTAGAGAGTACACCAAACAATGCCTTCTACTCTCGATCAAAGGCACAAAAGAACACTTAAGTGCTAATAAGAAAATTGTGAGCCCTCTGCAACACGATCGTCTTTCTCTTCCGAAGCCTTCTTCCCTACCGGAATTCTCACTTCTTGATTTCATGAACTGCAGGGTCTGCGGTGACAGTAACAGCGTAATGGGTTTTTCCATTTACTCTTAACCTACCCCTCACAAACGCTGCTGCGTGCAATTTAGCTATAGTAACAGAATTGCTGCCGTAGAAATGGCCTTTGTCTTTCTGGGCAACAGAAATTGGGGGCAAGGGGGTGTTAGTGTCAAATGGGGAATGGAGGGGAAACTTCTGATGTCTGTAGAAACTTGTTTGGGCCAAGCTGGTGTCCTTGTTCCGTGTCCAAGCTTTGACAGGATGTGAAGGGAACCAAACATTGAGAATTGTTGCAGTGGAGGTGGTAGAAGAAGAGAAGGATTGAAAAAATGTGGTCTGAGCCGGGAGATAAATCTCCTACCAGCTTGTCTTTTGCTGTGTTTAGGGGGGGGATGACAAGGAGTGGAGGAGGGACCCAGAAAAAGTGGTACATGGTTTAGTAAGGTGAATTTCTTCGGGCTCTGTCTCAGCAATTTATGAAACAGCTCAGTTAAAATAGACAAAAAGCTAGAATCTCCCTTCCTGAAATACAGGAGCGATTTCCTTCCCGATTAAATCCTTTGCAGCTTTGAGACAGTTCTCCCTCTGTAAAGGGCACCTAAAAGGAACCTGGAGAGCGGCTTTTTACAAGTGATAGGACAAGGGGTGATGGCTTTAAAAAAAGAACAAGGGGAGATTTGTTAGATGTTAGACATGCTTTGTTGTAAAATTCGTCAATTTGGTGGCTTCAGTTTTAATGCATTTAAAAAATGATTCCCAAGAAGAGTCCTAGTAATGAGGCTTTGAGTTTTGTTTACATACTTGACAAAAAAGAGCCTGGTGGTGTTATGTGGGCCTTCTCCTGAACTCCTTCTGGAGTCCTCATTCTAACTTGGGCTCCCAATTCTGCTGTGCAAGCGTAACTGGTGGGAGAGGAAGTTCTGTCACTGTTCCAGCCCCCTTTTTCTTCGCTCCTTTCCTCATGTCATTCCGCACCACCTCTTACCCTCACTGGCACCATGAGCATCAATTTGGCATAGCTGAGAGGTGGGAAAGCCTGAGGATGGGTTTTACAGGAACCTTCTAAAATAAATGTAGTCACAGTCCTGATCCATATGGGATAGGAAGTATATTTGGAGGGTTCCCACCTCTCCCTCTGGTTGTCAAATGTTTAATGTATTCAGCTGTTCCTCTGGCTCTGGTGTTCCTGAGGAACTGAAACTTGTCGGGGAGGGGTAAGAGGTGTTAAAAAGAGTAGTAAAAAGGTAAAGTACTGGCTTGAAATGTTGGTGACTGTTCTGTAGTACTAATTATTTCTGCAGCGCGCTCTGTAACTTTGAGGCAGTTTTTAGGAATGCAGTTATTTGTCTGACTGTCCTATTTAGGTTGTAAAACAGCCATTAAGGATGTGCCGGGCCATTAGATTTTGACAGGTCCTGCTTTGTGGGGGCGCCTTCTGATGGGGGACTGCAGATGCTGTGCTATCTTCAGGTTCATCGTAACCGAGAACTTCTCACCTAGATGAACAGGGACTTTTTTTTGATGAATTCTGGGGCTCAAGCTGTTTTACTTTTCAGCCTAATCTGTGCCCTGACCGCTTTAACATGTCAATATAATTAGCTTAACCTCTGGTTGGTGGTGGTGAGGTGATGACAAGTGTCTTTATATGGCTGACATTCCCATGTATGCTTATCCTGCTTTACTTTGTACTTATTTTAAGAGTTCAGAGTCATTTGGAGGAGAAAGCAAATGGCAGTTTAACAGCTCAGCATAAACAGAATACTTTTAAAATATTTTTCAGTCCTAATAGCACAATTGTTATAGTTTAATTCCATGTTAGTGGCATTTAGTCAGGCTCTTAAAGTAACAATAGGAATACTGTTGACATGGATAACTGACTTCTAACTTCTTCCAACAGTGAGAGGATCGAAACCAGGTAAAAATGTCCAACTTCAAGAGAACGAAATTAGAGGACTGTGCTTGAAATCCAGAGAGATCTTTCTCAGTCAGCCTATTCTACTAGAACTTGAAGCTCCACTGAAAATATGTGGTAAGTACGGTGATTTGGTGCTTGGTCAGGGTGTGGGGGTGGATTTTGGATATCTGCAGATGTTAAGCAGAGAACAAATGCCAGTTGCTACTTTCACTTACTGTGAAATGGGCAAATGTTTGTAGTGAAAGGGAAAATAAGGTTGGGCTGAATGTTTTGGGTGGAGGAATGGGGAGGGGGCAATGAACATGGGAATCGGAGTTGGGACCAAAAAATCCCAAACCGAAAAGTAACTGGTCTAGTTTCATCAGGTCTCTTGACCAGGGTTCAGAAGTTTTGGAAAGGAGTTTTTGTATCATTGAATGTTCAGCCTGATCAAGGAGAATCCAAGAACCACAGTAGCTTTTTTGTAGCTGCTATTCAGAGTTGAACCATGGTTTCGACACCATTTTAAAATCTTGCTGGAAACGTAAATTTCTGTACCATCGCCAGGACTGACTTTCTGGTTTCGTTTTACCACACTTAGTGGTGGTGTTGATTTTGCATGCTTGTGCATGTCTAGTTGTGCTAAAAGAATGAAGAATGTCAAAATACACCCCTCATTAAATCCTGCTCCAGCACTGAGGATTTACTTCAGACTGAAGTAGTTTGTTCAATATTTATAACATGTGGTAGACTAAAAGCAAGATTGTGTTCTGCGTGCCAGAAACAAAACTGTGATTTAAACCAAAGGCAGAAATACGAATTTATTTTGGTACAACTTCACTGTTATAATTTGAAATACTGGGTGTGGCGAGAAAATAAGAGGTGGTGCAGAGGAAAGTAAATTCCCTGGTTTTCAGTCAGCGTCACTACTGATGTGTGAAGGTATCGAGAATGAAGTAAAAGTCCCTAATGTCACAGCCACCAGTCAAGGAAAGGAATTAACTGGATGCCAAATTGTTGTGCTCGCACAACAGAGCTGACCTCTTGGAGTCTTAAATTTGTTTCACATGTGTAGGAATATTTTTGAGTAGATGGATACTTAGTCTTAATGCATACTTAGTCATTGTATTGCATAGAGGTCAAAATTTTGAGTGATAATTTGGTATGTATTAAGACGAACTATGTAATCTTCAAGAATGTTGCAGGCAATATCTCCAGTTTTTTCTGATGCTTCACTTATTTGCTGTTTCTCTAGAATTAATCAAAAAATGTTGTGAAATGTCACTTGTGTTGTTTCTGAACGCTCTTTGCAGGTGACATCCACGGACAATACTATGACTTGCTTCGACTCTTTGAATACGGAGGCTTTCCACCAGAAAGCAACTACCTGTTCCTCGGTGATTATGTTGACAGAGGAAAGCAGTCTTTAGAAACAATTTGTCTTCTACTGGCCTACAAAATTAAATATCCAGAGAATTTTTTCCTTCTCCGAGGGAACCATGAATGTGCCAGCATTAATAGAATTTATGGGTTTTATGATGAATGTAAGTAATTACGGACAAATGTGAGTATCTTTTGGCTTGGGAAAGCAGGTGTTTGATGTCTTCTAGTCTTCCGGCATTGGATCACTCTTTTCTAACTTGCTGTTATCTCTGCACACTTCGGTTGGCCCTGTGGCCTATTTTAGCAAGGGGAGTGTTTTCATTTACTCTGTTACAGCCTGACCCTCACAGAACAGCCTGTAAATGGGTAATTTTGTTAACTGGCCAGTGTGTTAAGTTCTCACTGGTACACATTTGTGAAGTTCTTACGGTTGTCTTACCAGATGAGAATTTTACTCTGCTTTACAGTTTGCATGTTTCTTTCATCTGTAACAATGTGTACCTGTTATAACTTAGAGATTGCACTGGTCTTTATTGTGATTGTTACAGTGCTTGCAGTCTAGTTCATACTAAGTCCTGTAACTTTGTAATGTTAAAAAAAAAAAAAGGCAAATGTTTGTCCTTCTCTGGAATACCTGAGACTGAATGCAGTCCTACAGTATTTTGCCCTGCTGCTTTGGCCAAAAACAGCGTTTCCTTTCTTCCTTTAATAAATGGGGCAAAGCATATGTGAAGCCTTCAGTATGATACATGATCGGATTAAATACCAGCTACTTGCTCTTTCTGTAGGTGGTTTCAGCTGTAAATGTTACTTGAACCAGTGCATCAGCCTTTTAATGAAGAAATAGGCTTGTGTTTATTTGGCATCACAAGCACTCCTTTTGAACAAATGTAACGTTGCTATGCACTTAGCGTACCAGCTCTGTCACTGCAGAGTGCATTAAGGTCTGCGATGGAAGCTATACGTAGACCTTACGGTATCGTAATAAGTAATTTTGCTGTAAAGTAGATGTGTAATGTTCGTGTGTTTCAAAAGATGTGAGCTAAACCAGATAGTGTGGAGGAGATTAAACTATTACGTTGATTGTGCACTGAAGCATCCTCCCAAGTTCTGTTGTGGGACATGCTTGGCTTGTACCTTACAAAATGTACTCTGTCTCATTCTCCTTTTTCAACAAGGAAACAAAGATGTGCGGCATTTGACTTGACTCCTCTAAGATTAATCACAGGCTTAGTCACATATCGCAAATACGTTCAGGGCTCATATCTGTTGGGAGAGTTGCTTGGAAAGTGAAACTAGCAGCTTCATTTTTTCAGGCCTGTTTCTGTGCCTAGAGAGGTTTTATGCAGTAAAGTACTTGCAGAAATTTAAGGAAAATCTGCTTTCCAGGAAATGCTGTCTATCCCTGAAGAAAACAGCAAATGGCGTAATTTTCTGAAATGGATCACATTCTCCAAGGGAGTTGAGACTGGAGGGTCTGGCTGCCAAGAGTAGAATGTCATTCTCTTGAACAGATGCGTGCTATCCTCAGAGCCATTTCAAAGCTGTCTCTGTCACATGGAAAAAGACCTTGCAACTTTTCTTATCAGCAGTAAAGTACATCAGTGGGTATCAGGGAAGATAAAATGTGTATCGGCCTTATTGCTGAGTTCTTGCAAGTCTTAGTTCAAGGCAGCCATGGTAGACTGTAGTTGTGTTAGAGAAGTACACTGACTGTTCTTTTCTCCCCAAATCTTTTCTAGGTAAGAGAAGATATAATATTAAGCTGTGGAAAACTTTCACAGACTGTTTTAACTGTTTACCAATTGCAGCTATTGTGGATGAGAAAATATTCTGCTGTCATGGAGGTAAGTTCTTTAGTTGATATTTTAAGAAAATGTAATACTCTGGTATAAATATTGGCAATTTCATGTTTATCTTGTATGCTTTTCAGCTGCTGAAAAACATTGATTTTTTTTGTCTTGCACTTCTTTACCAAAGACTTCTTTACCAAAGCTTTGAAACTTTAGGGATTTTCCCCTGCCTCGGTTCATGTACGAGGTAGGCTTGAGAGCTTGATCAGTGTCAGTTTTGTGAATCGTTGGGCTGGCAGTTTGACTGCAGATACAATTGTCTGCATTTAGTATGCAGACAATTGGAGAAATGCAGAAAATGGTATGAGATCTATGTGATGTTGTATTTCATCTTACTAGGCCTGATCTTTAAAATAAACATGTCCTGTTATTTCTAGCATTAATGCCTCTTTTACTTGATAGCTCTTTTAACAGACACTTGCAAATTGTTGAGGTTGTAATCCTCTAAAACGGGGAAATGGCTTTGCTTATCTTGCTCCCGGTAAACCTTCTAAAAAGTCTTTTATACAAACTTCAAAATAAATGCTGGATTAAAAAATACCAGTTAACATTGCCATTGTACTACATAAAATTGTGGTGGTGAATGTGTTTGGATACAAGTTTTTTTTGTCTTGAGTTGTGTCAATCTTACAGTGCGAAGTTGGACTGAAATGTGAGCCGCGTGTCTTTACTCTGACCAGGTTTGTCACCAGACCTTCAGTCAATGGAACAGATAAGACGAATTATGCGCCCCACTGATGTACCTGATCAAGGTCTTCTTTGTGATCTCCTGTGGTCTGACCCTGACAAAGATGTCCTAGGATGGGGTGAAAATGACAGAGGAGTGTCCTTCACATTTGGTGCTGAAGTGGTTGCTAAGTTTCTCCACAAACATGATTTGGATCTCATATGTAGAGCTCATCAGGTATTTTCATTTTGTGCATTAAACCGAGGAATATTTTAAGTTGAAAGGGACCTGAAGTGGTCATCTGGTCTCTACACACATACTCAACACAGGGCAAACCGATATAAGACCAAATCGCTTAGGATCTTGTCCAGCCAGGCTTTAAATATCCACAAGGACAGATTCCACCATCTCTGGGCAGCTTGTCCCACTGTTTAAAAGCCCTCGTATGTTTTTGTTTAATACGTGTAAGCCGTGGGTCTGATACTTAAACAAGGTTGTCTTGAACTTAGTGTAATTCTGTTTTATTGCTAATGGACCTCGTTGCCAAAATGGATCCTGTGATGCTCTTCCTGTTTTGGGGTAAAAGTTTGGAGCTGGTGCTCCTTAGCTGTAACCAGTTTTTCAGCTGCTGGTTCGATTAAAGCTGCTTTGTACCTTGTTCTGCTTTTGTCTCCAAAGGTTGTTGAAGATGGATACGAGTTTTTTGCAAAAAGGCAACTGGTAACTCTCTTTTCCGCCCCAAATTACTGTGGAGAATTTGACAATGCAGGTGCCATGATGAGTGTGGATGAAACTTTAATGTGCTCTTTTCAGGTATTGTATTTGGCAACTTTATCTCCTACTTAGTGCAGTCACACTTTAAAGTTCCTGTTCTCGATTTATGCTGTACTGTTACAAACCATAATGTTTGCTTCAAATAGATCTTCACAGCTATTAAATGTAGACAGAGCTGTTTGCATTCATGTCTTTAAAAACGTGATAAGCCCTTACTGATGTGAGTAGATGAACCGTTTTACCTTGGAATTAAATCATCCAAGCAAAGTTATCAGCTGTTTTCCTGCTTCCGTTGGCGTGGGCTCTCAGATCAGCTGCTCTGAGCAGGAAACTCATTTATTTCTTGGCCTCCTTATGACCTGTCCAGCTGATCTGTGTCATACCTTACCCTACTGAATGGATTGTTTGAGGGTAAGAAAACTAAATTATTTGCTTAATGACTGAATTCTCTCTTTCAGATTTTGAAACCTGCAGAGAAAAAGAAGCCCAATGCTAGCAGACCTGTAACGCCTCCCAGGGGTATGATCACAAAACAAGCAAAGAAATAGTCAATGTGGCACTGCCTTGTTCGGACTTGTATTATAGTATATAACCTCCATTTTTAAAACTGTAATGTGTACTGTTCAGCTTGCTCAAAATAGATAATGTGTTTGTGGTTTCCCTTTTGATTTGATGAATGGCATTTGCTGGTTGTAACAGCAAATGAAAGATTTTTCTCCCTCCCAGAAAAGGTTTTAAACTTTCCTTTCGTTGGTGTTACAGCTGTACACTCCGCAGCATCTTATCCTGTCATTATGGGTAATTGTACAACTGACTTTCTGAATCTGTACAATGAGTAGTGTAAATGCTTGTTTTCTTTAGGATCTAAAGAGGGCACTAGTGTGCTGTGAGAGTAGAAATTTGTTACTGTTGGAAATGACATACTGTTTATACAAACCACTGTGAACTTTTTTTACGTTGAAATTTGTTTTAAAGGGATTGCTTTTCTTTTAATGTCTTGTCATGTACACATCAGTTTTATTGCTGTCAACATTAGAAATAACCTTCAACCTTCCCAGCATCACTGGTATGATGTATATTTAATGAAAACACACCTCCCTCTCCATATACTTTAAATGTCAATTAAAGCCATTATTTTAAGTTTCTTTCCTGAAGCCAAAGTTCGTTTAGAAAACTGTACGTACACAACCCACCACCCACCCTGAGCTGGCAGGGCCTTCCATTCATGCCTTCTTCTCGGAGATAAAAAGGAAGTCTCAACTTGAAATAGCAAGTAGAAATGCTGTGCTGTTAGTTCTGTTCATGGCAAAAGTAAACACATTTTTGTACAGTTTCTGTACGTTCTATCACGTGGACCTTTCTACAGTTGCATCAGTCCTATGGCAGCCAGGGTCAGAAGGCTGGAAGTTAAGGAAATGGTTCTAAGATCTGCCTGAATGGTTTTGTGCATTTTGGCCTAGAGACTTTGTTTTACAAAGAAACCTAGAAAATAGCTTGATGAGCCAACCAGAGGCATTGATCTTAAGCACCAGTTTATACAAATCTCTCACGGTATCTTGTTTTTTAAAAACTGTTAATCTTTTTTGAACAGATGACAGTGTACAATACCATGTAGTGAAAATCACTTATTAAATGAAGAAATTGTTAAATCTTCTGTGTCAGTTTATCACAACTACTATCACTCCTGCTATCAGAGGACCTGACTTAGAGAAATAAATCGGTCTGGAAATCCACACATTCTCAGTTTGGATTTGTCTGAGCTGCAAGCACTTGAGGTGTGCTTTTAAACAGCGTTGGATTCAGATCTGGTTCCGAAGCTTTAATGTGCGTGCTGCCCCGAGACACCAGCACCCTTCCACCAGAGGGAGGTGAGGGCACAGGCACTCAGCTCCCAGACTGCTTCGAGCACTGCCGTGGGTCTGCACAACTGTCTAGCAGACAAGCCAGAGCTCCGTGTTTCAGCATCTGGTATATACCGATCCTGCTGTCTGAGCTTGTGGTGTTTTTGCAGCCTCTGATCAGGGCAGCTGCGGGTCAAGGCTTTTGAGAAGCGCCCAGGCAGTGGTTCCCAGAGATGCGTGCGTGGGAGGACTCGCTCAGCTTGGCTAGTGTTTATCGTCCTGCTGCGTGTTTGGAGTGAGTTGAGCCTAGAACAAAAGTACCGTTTTGTAGAGACCATTGACTTAACGAAGATTGTAGTTGAGGACGAGACCGATTTCCTCTGGTTCTTAAATTCAAGAACTGTAAATTCTTGGTGAAGAAAGGTCAGTAAACTTTACCACTGCTGCTCTTACTTTAGCAAGACTTGGTATACACATCAGCTAAAGCAGCTTGCAATTAGAGGGGATGCATAAGGTATAATGCCAGCTGTGGGCACACGGCTGTCCTGCCCTGGATAGGAATACACTGCTGGTATACGTTCCTTCATCTGCCACCTCCTCTCGTGTACCTCGTGGAAATACTGCCAAGATTTTTAGAAGGCGAGTGAAGTGGCTTATTTCATATCACCAGGCTGTTCTAAAACTGCTGCGGTAATGAAGCTGCAAGGTGCTCAGGGTCTGGTTAGTGTTCAGTTTTGTCACCAAAACGTCTGGTCCAGATAAACCAGCTCTGTTCTGGCACTTTAGTTAGCAGATGAGTTTCTGTTCCCTCTTCCTGGAGTAAGCTGAGTTTTCGCGATGAAAATTCATCTGGGTAGTTTCTAGCCATTGATTTTTTACATTTATTTTATTTCTCTGCTAAACCGAAACCTTTTTTCTACTCTGAAGATCTTTTTCTTCTAAAACATTAATCAAACCATGTCATCGTAACTTTTGATGAGCTCATTAGATCAGGTGTCAGATTGCCTGGTGCGCGGCTTTCTTACAGATTTACTTTCACCCCCCCCAAATCACATTTGTGGTATTCTTTATAGCTTTATATTCTTCTGTCACCTTGTAAAATAGTCACCTGCATGTCTTTTATTGATTTAGCTAATAGAACCGGTTCCATATGGTCTCGTACTTGACTCGTAGCTAAAGGAACGCACTAACCCATCTCTGCAACAGCCTTCATTAGCCACCCATTCTGCGTGTCACCGCGTCACACCTTTTTCCTCTTTCTGCCCTCAGATGTGGTTTTAGTAACACGGCTGCCTATTCTGGGCTCTGTTTTCTGCTTGACTGCATTCCTCTGCGCTGCTTCATGCACCGTGGGCTCAGCAGCTGCTCGGAGCGAAGGAAGTCCCACAGCACGGTACTGGAGGTGGAGAGAGGTTCCTGTACCGCTGCCATGAGGCAGGGAGGAGGGAATGTGCTGGTCTCGTTATGGGCTGTGATCAAAACTTCACAGGCACGGGGTGTTTCGTGCCCATTACGCTGGGCCTGCTGTTCGGGCTGGGCTTTTTGATCATTGGAGGGAGAGAATGAGCAGCAGCTGCTGCTATCCCATTGTTTTTTCGTAATGATACTTGTATGAACAGCTAGTTTACACACCAAATTTAACAAAACATAAACTTCCTGTGAGGCCCTTCCCACAGCCCATCCACCCTTACCTCTGGAGCAAGCTGCAAGGGGGGAGCTGGAGCAGGGTGGGTACCAGACCTTGCTGAAGATCACACAAGGTAGCAGGAAAGTTGTAATGAACCCAGGTTCTCTTGAATCCTCACCTTGTGCCTTTTGCAGTAGGCCAGTATAGTTTAATTTAAATACGTTAATTAATAGTCTGGAGAAGAGTGGTAATCAGGAACATCTCAGGTACTACTGATGTGGATGTTGTTCTAGACAGTGGGGTGGAGGTTTCTCTCATTTTTCCAAAGTGGTGCAGGAGCTCCCTGTGCGCTGCACCGTTGGCTCACGAGGCGCCATGTAAAGCAGCTCTTATTCAAAGCAGGGGCTTGCGAAGTGTGACCCTAAGCACGTTCTCCTTGGGGACTTGGGGCAGCTGTTCAGTTCACAAGGTGATGCTTGAGCTCTTTGCAAGTGCTCAGGTTGAAAAAAAAAAAAAAACCCTTCCCATCTCTATTGAAGAGAGGGACTTGCACTTTGTCCTCAGAAAACATTTTTAAGCAGCTTTCTGGCCCCTTACTTTCACGTGCATTTGCTTTTAAAGTTTAAGAAAGCTTTTTCTTTGTAAGATGCAGTCCAGCCGCTTCCTCATTCCCCTGGCCACTTTCTATCCCCGTTCCCTTTGCAAGTGGCCAGCGCCGACACCCAGCCGCAGCGGCCCTGCAGGTGGTGGAACACAGCCTCCTGCCTCGGGGCACGGCTCTGTCAGGGGCCTTGGGCTTTCTGTAGCTGGCACGCAGCGCCCTGACACCAGCATCCCAGCGCTGAGAGGCTCATAACTGCAATTAACCTACAGAAAAGCGTCCTGTTACTATAAAAGGAGGCGTGAGAAACAGTAAAGAAACTCACGATTTATTCGAGTGACTGCCTTCAACAAAAGCCACTGCGCATGGGCACCAGCCGGGTCCTCGCCTGAGCTTCCACCAGCAGCATCTCCTCCAGCATCGACAGGCCTCCAGTGCAGCCCCCGGAGCTCTTTGTAAGCATACTGGTTTCTGGGTTATTTATTTATGTAAGTTCTGGCTTCGTATCTGTGATCACCCCCGTAGCTGACCCAGCTCACGGGGAGCAGCAGCTGGCTGTGTGCTCGCTTAAAAGCTGCCGAGCTCTCAGCGGGGAGTTCTGCAGTTTGCAATTCCAGGCCAGAGCTGGTGCCTTCTTCCACTGGCTGATGGTGGTGGTGTTTTCGGGAGTCAGCTGAGGCCAAAACGCCTAAATGAGCTGGAAACTCCCAGCGTAAAGCTCCTCCTCCCTGCCCTGCTGCAGCCTTGCTCCTCCGCTGTCCCGCGCTGCCCGCGCCCGGCTGAGCTCTGCAAGTAGGTGCTTGGGGGAAGGTTTTGGGGTTGGGGCTCTGGGGCTCTGCGTGGGCATTGCCCACACGCATCCCCCGAGAGGAGCACGCGGGTGGGCCTCGGTGCTGGGGGCGAGAAAACTTTCCTGTTCTGGGAAAAGTTTTAGGCCGTTTCCAGGAGGAAATCCCTTTCAAGAAGCAGGTATCTTCAGGCTTTAAAAGTGTGAAAACGAAGAGCCAGCCCTTCGGGAGGGGAGGGCTGGAAAGGCTTCAGGAAATGTTTCAGGCTTCTCGCAGCGCAGAGCTCCCCGATCCTTTTTTCAGCGGAGTTTGCTCAGTGCACTTCCCAAAACAGCTCGTGTCTGAAGGAAGGAGGGGATCCCTGAATAGGAGGCCTTGTGCTGGAACACGAGCCTATAAACGGAGACGGGTTAATCGTGGCCTGATTTCTCAGGCTTCCACCTCTGTAATCCTGAAGCCGGGTCCTTCACTGCTCGCAGGGTCTGATCCATGCCCCGCTCCGCGGCTGAGCTCCGATCTCAGGCTTCCCTTCCACGCCTGCCTTGAACAGCGGCTTCTCGCGAAACCAGTGCGGGACTGACCAAACCCAGATTTTTGCCTATAAAAAAATAACAAAGCTAACATCCAGCCGGCGTCTCCTGTTCAGGCAGCTCCCACTAACGGACACGTCGGAGCTGAGCTGGGGAAAAAGCTGCGCAAGCGGCAAAATGTCGGCACGGGGGGAGCGGGGCCCGGGCAGGGGGCGGCGGTGGCCCGGGAAGGAGCAGCGAGGAGCGGGGGTGGCTGGAGCTGGGCCCCCCGGGCAGCCTCGGCTCAGCGGTGCTGGGAGAGCCGGGAGGGGGCCGTGGTTCTCTGCTGGCGTCGGGAGCGGTTTTGGGGCAGGGTTTGTGGCCGGGTTGCCCAGAAGAGGAAGGGGGAAGCCGGCGGGGCTGTGGAAGGGGAGCGCGGGTGTGAATGGAGCCTCGCCCGCAGCCGTTCTCAGCAGAGAGCCGCAGCTGAATCGTCTGCGGGTTTGGGGTGGGAGCTGCCCCTCGCTGGGTGCCCGTGGGGATGGGGATGAGCTGGGGAAGGGGAGGTCGGGCGTGGGGATGTTTTCTGCAGGAGGTGGGGAGCGTCGCCCGCCGCGCTGGTAGGGAGGCCCCAACGACCCTGCTGCGAGGGCCGAGATAATCAGGGGGCCGCGATGTTAAGGAAGGGAAGTGGAGGCCACTTGGCGTGGGGTGGTGGCTCTGGGTTTGTTGGTCGTGGAGCTGCTGCGAACAGCAGCACAGTGGCTGAGGAAGCAAACGGAGGTCAGGAAACCGCCTGCCTCCAGCCTCCATCGATCCACATCTAACACAAACACGCCGGCTCCTTCCGACAGAAAATCGACAGCCGCCTCCTCTTGCATCACGAGATGCGAGATAAGGGCCGGCGTTTTCGTCCTGCAATTGATGTTTTGGGGATGTTTGCAAATAGCTACTGAGGAAGCTCCGCAGCGCTCAGCACCCCCGGGAGGGCGGCGAAGGCTCGCACCGTGGGAGATGATGCAAAGCGAGTGGCAGCACCATGTAGCAACTTCCCGTCAGCAGGGCCAGTCCATGGGCTTCATCTTCTCAGCCAAGTGTCACACTCTCGTCACGCTCGCTGCGGTGGCACAGGGGACATCTCGTGTCCCCGACAAGCCCGCTGTTCCCGGGGAGCTGAGGCTCTGCTCTCATCCTGCAGGTGCCGGCAGGGGGATGCCCGCTTGAGCCGGAGCCATGTCCAGGTACCTGAAGCACTTCACGGTGGTGGGGGACGACCCCGTGCAGTGGAGCAACGACTATCAGAAATGGGAGGAGGAGGAAGAAGAGCATGGGGGGAAGCAGACGGACTCGGAGATCAAACTGGAGCCCTCCCGGATCCACGTCTCCTTCCAGGATGTGATGAAGACGCTCTTCAGCTCGCACAGGTTTCAGGTGAGGTAGAACAAGTGTAGGAAAGAGGGTGAGGCTTGGCCCAAAGGTGCCAATGAGGGCAGAACCGATGTGCGACGAGGCCAAGGGCTGGGAATGGTGCTGAGCTCATGAGTGCCACGCACTGGAGTGAGCACAGATGTCCCCTGAGCGGCGATGAGCCTCGTGGTGGCACAGGGACACAGGGCAGGGTCCAGCTGGGCCCCCCGGGGAGACACGTGCAGGGCGAGGGTGGCTCTGGGGGACGTTTTGCTGAAGGCAGCTCCTCATGCCGATTTGCTGCACCGGGACAGGTTCATATCAGTTCTTTGCCAACAGATCCTGGTTGTCTGCTTGGTAATCGTGGATGCCTTGCTGGTCCTCGGGGAATTGCTTATGGACTTGAAGATCATCCATCCGGACAAACATCACATAGCCCCAAAGGTAAAACACAAGGAAGAGGCAATGGGAGCTGCTATTTCCCTCTCTTTGGTGGTCCAAAGCCTGCCGGAGGCCCTCGAGAGGTGTTTCCAGCCTGCCCCACTCACAGGCGGGTGGGAAGGGGTTCCTAGCCGTAAACCCATGCTCTCTCTTCCCAGGTCTTTCACTACCTCTCCCTTTCCATTTTAACCATCTTCCTGGTCGAGGTGGGCTTTAAAGTCTTTGTCTATGGCCGGGAGTTCTTCCACCACAAATTCGAAGTGCTGGACGGCGTCGTCGTCATCGTGTCGTTCATCCTCGACCTCGTCCTCCTCTTTCGGGAGCACGAGTTTGAAGCTGTCGGGCTCCTGATACTGCTGCGGCTGTGGCGCGTGGCCAGGATTATCAACGGTAGGCGCGCGGCGGCGGCCGTGGTGCGTGGGCTGGGTTTGTCTGAATTACCCGGGCTCGCCTTTCCGTTTCCCCTCTCAAAGCGAGAGAGCAGGGTCCTGTTCTCCCAGCGAACTCCCGGTTTTCCCTGGGTGTATTTCATTGCTGGAGCATGGCCTCAACGGGGCTGTGATTTCTCTGGAGCAGCAGCAACCTGCTGCTCGCGTGGGCGCGATGCCTCGGTGACGGGCTCTTGGAGAGCCCCGGCTCTGACCCAGCAGTGCATTCCCCTACGAGCGCCCCAGACGCCGTTCTTGCATCGTGCCCTCCGGAAGGGGGATGACGCACACCGTGCCTTTGCGTTGTAGGATCCTCTTGGCTGTGTTTTAACAGGGAGCAAGGTGAACTTCTGCAGCGGAGCGTGGGTTGGAGTGCTCTGACGTTCTGCCGCGGCTGTCATCCCCCCCAGGGATGCTGGAGGGAACGTCCTGATCTTACTCTGGGTCTTCCATGCTTGGATTCAAAGCACTCTCTATAACAATAGGAATACAAAATGTCCCCAAATCTGGCTTCACTGTTGTAATTGTGAATGGTTGTGGACAGTTGTAAATTCAGACATTTCTGAATTTACTGTAGCTGGAACCATACCTTACCTTCTGTGAAAAGGTTATTTGAGGATTTAAAAAAAATAACATGGCTATGAGATTATCCCTAATTCCTACATAAAAGCGCAGTCCAAGTATAGTCCTGAGCCCTTTCTTTGGAGATACGAACCCCCAAACCACAGGCCTGCTGCCTGTAGCACTGGTCGCCCAGGCAGGTGTTTCTTTCTGGTGCCCGCTTTAATGCGTGTTGTTCTGTAAACAGCCAGAGGAGAACTGTCAGGTAGGAGGAACGCGCTGTTCTCGATGCTCTTTCCAAGCAAATTTTTTTTTTCCCCCCTCAGAAAAGGGTGGGAAGAAATTGCTTTCACTGTGGGAGTTGAGTTCACGTGTAATAACCTAACAGTAAGGCGGTAGAGAAGTGACACCTCCACCGCAGTGAAGCTGCATTGCCCTTGCTGCAGAGCGGCACAAGGTGAAGCCAAAGCCGTAGGAACCCGGTGAGGAGCGGGTTGGAGGGGTGCGATGTCCCCGTGCCCCCCGCGGGTGGTGGAGCCTCAGCCCCGGGCTGAGCCGTGCGCTGCTGTTGGAGCAGGTCCCCGCTACGTGAAATCTGCCAAAATGCGGCCCCCTCGCTGTAACAAAGCTGCCGGTTACATCCCCCCCAGACTCTGCCAAGGGAGCGAATCCAGATTCAGGGTTTGAATGACAGTTTGAGTGATTAATTCAGCTCTGAGGCCAGACTGCCTCTTCCCAGCAGGGTATCGGTATCGGAATCCCTGGGGTGGCTAATTTAAAAACCTCCTCATTAAGGAAAGCACTTGGGAAAGGTGGTTTAAAGACAACAGAATGAGAGCTCGAGAGGAACAAGGTTAACTCCTTGAGCGCAGACCCTGTGTACTGCTAACCTCCTGCTAGTGGCTGTTTTACATTGTAAAATGAATCCTCTGTGAATTGTCTCACAGGTATAATTTTATCTGTAAAGACCCGCTCTGAACAACAAGTGTCCAAGCTAAAGCAAGCAAACCTGAAACTTGTGACAAAGGTGGAACAACTTGAGCACAGCTGTGCAGAGAAGGTAAGAAAACACTTTTAATTTAACCACGATTTACCTGCCAGCTGCTCTTAAGGACAAGTTGGCCTGGGATCCTTTTGCAAGCCTGTTGCTCTCAGCTTGGTTTCCTCATCAGCAAGTTGTGGGGTAAGCTGGACTGAGGAACCGCAGCCTTGCCTGTCCTGCCTGCACTTCCCTGAGCTGCTTCTGTTGCAAAGGAATGCCGGCTACCTCTGTCCTACTTTAGCCAGGTTGTCCTGTTTTGCTGCAGTGAAACACGCTTCAGCAATGCGAAGATCTGTGGGAACTTGGGAAACTATTTTAAGGTCAGAACTATATTGTTATGACTTTTTGTCTTCAACAGGAGCGAGAAATTGAGAGGCTTAACAAGATACTAAAACAGCATGGACTCATCAGTGAACAAAAATAGGAAGCCAGTTTTCCAAGGCAGGGAAGTCTGCGAGTGCAGTGTTGAAACGTACCAGTTTGACCTGAAAGGTTTTCCTATCTGCTTGCTTTCTCTTGTATAGCACTGTCTATAAACGTTTCCTATTTGACTACACTTTGATTAGATGTTGGGATTGCAAAAACAGCTTTAGTGGAAAATGAAACACACACGCTCCCAGTAAACAGTGATTTCATAAGACCTTTTTGTACAGTTGTACAGTAAAAAATGCAAAATAATTTAATAAAGACGCATCTTTACAAACTATACATCTAGGAAGTACCACTCATTTCAAGTAGTTCCTTTTTTTTTTGTGATAAGGTTCTTTGTAACATCTTGTAGAAACTTGTAGTACAAGTGATATGAATCCGGGCTTAAAAGGTCACTTCTCCACCAGCTGCCTGTTCATCGCTACGTCTCTTCTTTGCCAACCATTCGTTTCACGTTGTTGGTAGTTTCCTCATTTCTGTTGATGCTTGTGCCACTTCATTATTTATAAAACGTTCATTTCCAAAAATACCAACAGACCACTCCTTTAGCTGACAGTCAAATCAGCACCAAAATAGAGGCAAGCGCATGCCATCTTACGTCAAACAATACCTGATTCTCAACAGCAGATCTGAATTTTGATACTGTATTATCTCTTCTTCCATTTATGTGTTCATCTGCAGCCTGCTGAGCTACAAAGTCATCTCCTTCTACAGCTCATAAATCAACACATTAAAAGAAATAGAAAATGTAAGAACAGACGTAGGTAAGTAGACTGCTAGGAACAGTTAAGATTCCAGAAAAAAAAAAAAATTAGAAAACAAATTCTAAAGGACTAGGCTGATGTTTGAACACAATGTGAACTTTTTCAGGTACTAGAAAGTCCCTGGGGTGAGAGTATTTTCAAGTGGAAGAGTGAGATTTCAGTGAGTGGGAATTTCAAAAGGTGTTGACTGTAGCAGGCGTCTCCAATTGATTCCAGCCAGTGCCAGCTGGAAGGGTCACTGAGCTCTTCTGAAAGCATCACTTAACTGTTCAGATTTTTAAAAGAAAGGCAATTAATTAGTGGAAAATAGCTAGAAATATGTGGCTTATTCATCTATGGAAATAGATAAAGCGGAGGCCTTATCTAATAGCACATGATTACTTTAATTAACAATTTAGCTCTGCTGTTTGCAGAATAATGAAGCCTAGCTTCCTACCGAGCTGTGCTGTGTCCCTGTGCTCTTTCCCCTTCTGCCCACGTGCTGCGAGGCAGGTAGCTTGCACCGGCGCTAGGTCAGAGCATCCAGCATGATGGGAGGCTGGTGGCTCTACGTGCACCGACTGGCCAGCCTGCAGCCACCATCAGGTCATACTGCAACCTTTTCCCTCTCAGCAGAAGCGTAATTGGGAACTTCGCACTAATTCCTTTTTTTGTTGTTGTTTTTTTCCTCCCCTCTTCTCCCCCCCCACCCCCAGAAGCTTTTGAGAACCCTTGCAAGTGCTTACCCTTTCTCTGTTGGCCACTTTTGACCCAGCATGCCTATAATTTGGAAGAAACTGATGGGCCAACACAGTGACTGGATAAACCTCGCTTCTTTAAGAAATGGATTAAAAATCAGAAAAAGCAGAAATGCAGCTTTTTCTTTTTTGCTTTTTTTTTTTTCATGCACACTTACCTTAGACAAATGGAAAGAAAAAATCAAAAGGCAATTTGGCATTAATGGTGGGCCAAGCTTTATAGCCTGGCTCTGCAGGTGAAGAAATATCCGTGAAAACAACAGAGCTTAGTATAGGAATAGTCCTTTCCCTTCCTGAGGGAAGCTGCAATGAAAACACAAATGGGCATTAGCTTCACTCTTCTCTTTGTGTGACTGCTTTGTTGAAACTGGGTCATATTTTTTTGCTGTTATTTGTAATAAGAGTTTTTTTCATGTATAGTTCCACATTTCTTTTCACGACTGATATATAAATTTTACTGAGAAATTTGGCAAACAGCCCACAGTTGTGTTTGAGTTGCAACAGAAACTGTTAGGTACAATATATTCTAATATGAAGTGCTACTTTTAGATACAGAGATTAACTGGGTCACTGTTGCACAGCTGATAGCTAAACAAAACAAGCCATTCTTTTATCTTAAATCTTGTAATTTAATTACATACCTGCTTCAATGTGGTGGTAGTGGTTGTTGCGGTAACATTTACTATTCTGGCTTGTGGATTGACTAGGGATCCATATTTAGTCCACTTCACTTCTATTTCAAGTGATACTGGTATTTGGCAGGAGCTCTGAAAAGTGTTATAAATTCTCTCATTGTCTGACTTGCACAGGAGTAACCGCATTACTTATTCATCTTATTAAATTTGGCAGAATGCCCCCAGAAAGCCTACTCCAGGAGGTCACCAGGGCACCTAAGCCACTGCCTGTGAAGGCAGTGCAGGTGTTTACAGCCTTGGCCCAGGGGTGTCCCTGAAGTTTCGCCACAGGCGACCAACTGACTCTGTAACTGCACGTTAGGCAGGATTGTTCTACACCAGTAGTGCAGGACTTTGGCTCTTAGTGACGGTGCTGAGCTGGCTCTTTTTAGCAGCAAGGCTTCTCTAAAAGAGATGACATTTCAGTAATGCTGTTGGCACAGGAGAATACCTTTAACTCCACCAAGACAATTTTGAAGCCTACAACCTTAAATATTTTTAGATACTTCTTTTTGAACTGTCGAGTTTCTGTTTACAGAAATCATTTGCTGTTTCGCTGCGAAAACAGGCAGGAAACCTCTAGACAAGCTGTCATGTAGGGGGTATTCAGCCTACTCTAACCAGAACTTCAACCCTCCCTTTACAGCAAGAGTAAAATTCCTCACTTTTGATTATTGCAGGAGGACCGTCCCCTAGTTTGTTTCTATATTTTTTTCCTGTAGGTCTGAGAAGCCTAAGCTGATTGTGCAGTAGAGGTACAGATCCTAGGAGAGAGGACAGTAAGAGTGATGGAGAGGGGAGGAGAGTTAACTTTCACCTGTTCTGAGTTTTGGAGGTGAATTATTGGCACCCAGTCATGCACATTCTGGGCTTGGGAATTTCCAAATGAGGCCACGTATTCAGGAAAGCTTTGTCCCTTCAGTAAATCTAGGAGGGCCTGAGTCAAGGGCTGGCATTTCACAGCTGCTGTAATTCTTCCAGGAGGAAAGAAAAAGAAAAAGTTAAAGCAAAATCCATTGGCACAGTAGTAATTCCTCCTTGCTGTCACGCACTGTTCAAGCGTTCTGGCTACAGTTGCTAATGTACACAATCTCTTCAAGAGAAAGCACACTATTAATTAAATGACATTTCTTATAATTAAGTACTCCTACAGCTGTATGAACGTCCCAGGATCTGAGCAGATCCTAATGGGGCTAAAAGCACTGAATCAAAAAAAAAAAAAGTCCTCTTACCGTAACTTACAGCCTGATATCATGTTGTAACCAAATAGCACTGGGGTTCTGCCCCCCTGTGCTGTGAGGCAGTCCTGGTTGGATGTACTTTGCAGAATGGTGAGTTGACCGTATGCGTTGGTACTCTGAATGATGCCAGATGTAACACACAGTTAAAGGGAAATTCAATACTTGATGTGTATCATGAAGAAAGAATCCATAGTCAGATCCTTAAAATATATCTGAAAATATATCTGAAAATGCTGTAATAGCTTAAGACTCCTCTTACAATGTGAAGAAGCACTAGAGTGCATAATGAAGATCAAAATCTACTTCACAGCCAAAACGCACATTCACTTTTGGTAAAGAACAGATAAAATTTATAGATGTCTGAGCTAATAAGTCTTTGTGAAGACAGACCAGAACAAGTGATGAAAGCAAAACTGCGATGAGGAAAGGATATCCTTGTGGCCTGAAACCTGCTCTTACCGGCAGTCCAGCAACATAACCAGGGTTGCCACTGAGAGGAACTGGCTTTGTATTTACCTGCAACACAGATTTACAGTATCAGTTCTTATCCTGTACTGGAATGCTTGGAAAACACAGAAATATCACAGTTATCTTAGGGTTATTAACTGCCTTGAACAATGACAGTAGCTTCTCTTTAAGACTGCAGCAGTTCTCTAATACTGGGGCAGGCTTCGCTTTTACTGGATACACTTGTGCAGAATCACAAGATGACTCTTCTAAAAGTGTAAAAATAACTTTGGAGGCCTTTAATGCCCAGTTCTGAAACGCTGCCTCATCAGTGTAGCCAAGGCAAGTTATATTTTACCCTGCTGCTAACAATTGTTCTGATTCAAGTTTAATAAGTTTTGTAATTAAATGTCTTTCAACAAGTCATCCATAACATCTCTAGCGGTTACCTGAGTAAAGCTGATTTCAAAGCTCTGTTGTACTGAAAGTGCTTCTTTGTTAATTGCCCCCAAGACAAAAGAAGCAGCTGCTTCTATTATTTCTCCTGCATCTGTGTATGTAATATGATAACTCACCTGAAAATTAAACATTTTAGATATTAATTAGAACAAGTAGATAAGAGCGTGAAACTAGAATAAAGGAATTTAAAACTACGTGAGTATTGTTTTCTTTCTTCCTCGCTTAAGAGACACTCAAACACATTGTAGAGATGTACCGTATCCTCAGTTGCAATAAGGATGGGCCCAGAAAACCAGAGGAACTGAACAGGAGGAGCTTTCCCGTAAAAGTTAAGAAGCATGGGTTGGAAATACTGCTTATTTATTCTATTTTGCAAGTCATTGCCTGCCTGCGGAGGGAGACAGTTTCAAGACCACAAAAAAAGCTGTGGTCTGATCATGACAACACTTGCACAGAAGTTAGTAGCCGTGTTGGCAAGTGTAGAGGACGTGACTGTTACCAAATCAAGCCACTGATTAGCAATGGTCAAAAGCAGATCTAAGGTTGAAGCCTCTTCAAAACTGACTTCTTCCAGGTGGAATCCTAATGTTCATCTACTTAAGATAAAAGATGAGACAATTTGCACTGTGTGCTCCTCTGTCTCTGCCACCACTGTGCCTCGTCATCTTCTCCCAAACATAAAGTGGATTCTAAACTCATTGTCTGTTATGTCATATACACAGAGCAGTAATAGGAAAGGATTTCATCGTCTGCGCATTATGTTGCGTATACTTATTATTTTGTTGCAAAACACATTCTTTTATCCCAAAGTCAGCGTTTCCCCTGTGAATATTTGCTTTGGAGATGTCACAATATATGGAAACTGCAAGACCTCTCTCATGTCCTTGAAATTTGTGAATCAGAAGTGATTTGATGCACACATGCTTTCCATTAAACAAAAGGGAGAAAAAGAAGTGTCGTACCCACCCCAAGAACTACATTCATGCACAGTTCATCCAAAATCATAGGGTGCCTGAGGACATCCTTACTGTTAAGTAAAGTCCGCATTCCATTCAGAGACTGGATGACTACAGACTGGACAGTAATATTAACCTGAAAAACAAATTCATGTCATTTCTGAATATTATGTATAATTATTTTTGGCTTTTTCTCTATCATTTTATTTGTGACTGTTCTGCAGGGACAGCAGTCAAAAATCCTTTGAGCAATTGCTATGTTACATGTATCGCTGAAGTTTCTACAACAAAAGATCCTATTTTTAAGCAACTAAAATTAGCTAATACAGTTGTATATGGGGGCAACGTGTCAGGCTTAAGTGTCTGCAGATAGCATATAATCTTGCTGGTAGCATATTATCTTGGAGTTGCTCAGTATCACTACTGATTCAAAAATGTAGCAATTGTGCCCTAAGGTCTTTATAGGGGATTTTTGTTTTATTTTTTGATGTAAAGATTAAGGCTAAAGTCACTGTTCTGATGAAGTCAGTGAAAAACTCCCACTGACTATAATAGAACAAGAATTTTACCCCCAGCTGTTCCAACTAAGTTAGAAAGATACTTACCATCTGACTTGATTTGGGCACCTAGAGGACAATAAAAGAACAATTTCAAACAACAGCAAAGGTATGAACTATTACAAGTAGCAGTTAAGGCTTAATTGCTTTGCCTGTTTAACTCTCTATCATTACAATGAGTTTTGCACAGTGCAAGTCACTGGATATACACTACAGTATTCAGACTGTGTGAAAATAACTGCTATTTGGGGCTAACGGGCAAAATCTTAACAGTCCAAACTTCTTCTTTCCCTGACAGTAACGGGAAAATTTCGTAGTGACTTCCATCAGTTTTGCACCAGGCCTAGCTTTGATAACACTTCCAACAAATATGCAGGGCATTCAGTAAGTACTAGACAAATCTAGTAGTTCCCATTGACACTTGGCAACTCAGAACTAAGAAACACTGGAAAAGTTTGCTTGCATCAGGAAGAAGAAAGGCATCTCAGTTTGGCATGACTGCTGCTGTGTATCATTTTGTTTGGCCTATTGAGGACCTCAGAGAACACTGTTCCTATTACAGATCTGTGCAAAAACACTTGTAACTATTCATAGACTGCCAGTTTAGAAAGTCTGCCAGGCTGTTCATACCCAAAGAAATGAAGAGCTTTTGTTGTCTCATTCTGATGGTAACGCGTCCATAATTTCATGGTCTCTAAGGAGAGAAATGAGAAGCAAGTATCCCTGTGTCGTTCTACAGTGCGTGGTTATGCGCAGTTGCCCTGTTGGAAAATTTCCACCGAATTTTCATGGAAAGGCAGAAATGTCAGACCCAGGTCATCAATCAGGGTTACAAAATACTAACAGAGAGCACCGTTTTGTTAAAGGTTTTACTTTGTGGCTTCGCAGTGAGCGCTTGATTTACATGCTTGGGAAGAGACCAAAAATTGCACTTTGACCATGCTATCCACAGCACAAAGCATCACACGGTTATGAGCATTTTGCTAGACATTTCCAACCACCTGAAATGCTTCTTGGGTCTGTTGGACGCGCCAGGGAAGAGAACAGGAATGAACTGCAACAATTACTGAGGCCTTCATATCACTCAAGTTGGCCTGGCAGTGAGCGTGGGCTCATAATTGTTTTTTTTTTTTCTGACAGGAACACCTGTATGAGTCCTCTCACCGGAGGCTCATACCAGCAAGCCTCCCTGGCTTGAAATACTTTGCCATTTCTTTTGCCAGCAGCTCCACCTGCTGGCACTGGAAAGGCTCCCTGCTCTGCCCTGTGACCATCCTGTCCCCAAAGAAAAATCACTTTTCTATTGACATCTTCAGCTCCTTTTCAGAAGGGGAGATGCCTACAGACAAGCTTTAGTGTCTCTTTGACCTTCTCCAGTTCTTGCACTTCCTCCTTCAACATCCAATGTATTTCAGACATAAATCTGCACTATATTAAGCTGGGACAGTAATTGGCAATCAGCATGTGGGTAACACGTAATGTACTGTTCTAGTCAGGAAGGGGAATTAATCTTTTAATTAAAAACATTCAACTGCCTGGAGCTTATCCTGATGGATGTTTTTTCTTTTCTAGCTCTGCAACCACCAAAAACTCTAATGTTGGGTGCATGTGGAAACGTTCGACACCCTTCTGAAACAGAGTTTTATCCGCCTCTTCCACAGTAGAATGATCAAAAGCTAACATTTGTGAGCAACCCTTTGCTGATTTCAATCATGTCCTCAAATATCAGGAGAATGGTCCCGCCTGTGAGAGTGTGAACTACTTAGCGGGCTTTACCTTACTATTGATAGCTTGGGAACCTGCTATCAGTGTTGAGTGAAGAGACTGGAAGGGGTCTTTCAGCTTATATAGGGTACTAATTAAATGAATTTCATTAATTACATAAATTTAAAAAAAAACATTTTAATGGTAGAGAGTATGGTGTTTCTTCATGACCTTCAGCTTCTGGAAGGAGCTATCAGGTTAAGGTATTATATAGCTCAATTTCAATTTTGCATGCATGTTTGTTGGGTTTTTGTGCTTTTTTTTTTGTCTTCCTCAATATCTGCATAGGGGACTTATGTATAAGTAAGATATTGTCCACCAGTTCAAAAAAGAATGAAAAAGTAAGCTTAGCTCTGAAAAATAGCCAGAGACTGGATTTGGTAGTAGGTTGGATAAGAACACGTCTGCTCTCAGAGGGATATAAGGTGACAGTCCTTGAGATAGGAAGACCTACCACATATGTGTGATACCTCTGTATTAATGCCACTATTAAAAGTTGAGGTGTGTAAGAAAGCTGTATCTGCAGAAGATTCAGCCTCGTAGGTTCTTTAAGTACAAAGGTTTAAAACCCAGACTTGCTAGAATTACAAACCCTTGTAATAGGCTCCTTAGAAAAACTTAAACATGCACAAATGCATAAAACTGCTGCCATTGCACTAAGTGTTAGCTCAGTGACACAAGCTTGGATCTTCAAGACCATTATTTTTGTTGGCTAAGCAAAGAAGAGCAAATGTTTCTGTTACCTCAGCTTGAAAAAAAAAAAAAAAAAAACCTTTTCTGAAGTTTTTCTGTATAAAAGTTTGTTGCATAGGAAGATTTTTTTCGTAATACCCAATTTAAACATCCAGATGAAACACACTTATCTTTTAGGAAATAGAAATTACGTAATTCTGGAGATGCAAAATGCTATGTAATATCGACAGTCAGCTATGTGATTGTTTCAAAAAATACTTACTGCTAAAATGCTGGAGTTGATATAGAAGAGCATACTGACCGCTTGAATGTTGCTGCATTTTCCCACACTTACTGATCTAATGCATTTTGCAGCCTGGCTTACTAAAAACCCTGGAAAAGAGTCACAAAATATTGCTGAAGGGAATTAAAGAGTAATTACGGAAAACACAAATAAAAAGTGATATGAGAACATCAAATGAATGCAACAGTGAGGGTAAATGTAATTTCTATTGCAGATAAGGTTTCACGGGAGCTATAAAGAATGACATTCAGGTTCTCCTGAAATACTGAGACAAACTATTACTTCTTAAAAGCTTAATAATAGCTGCAGGATTTATGATGTCATTTCTGAGATTTTAAGATCTTTTCTTTCACAAGACTTCAGTTTTCCTACGCTCATTATCACTATTATACTACATTTAATAATAACAGTGGGACTTGGAAAATGCGGTCTTTTCTTTTTGTTTTTATTTTTTTCCTCTATAGATTTCTCAAGAAAATGTAGAGTTTAAGTCTGACTTGAGTTGCGTTCAGGCTGTGAAAGGAACACCATTTTACCAAAGGGATATCTTACAAAGGTTGTCCAGTTAGGTCGTGCTTCGTGCAATACCCTCATGGTGTCACCCTTGTACTATTTTGTTAAATCAATTAAGCCAAATAAGATGTTTTATTGTTGGCTAAACAGCCCATTAACAAGGTGTAACAACCAGTGATTTACGTATCAAACTGTGAATGTTTAATTTAGATGCAACACAACTTCCAATCTACGTCTAAGAAGCCATCCATAGACACGGCAGCTATTTGAAAAACATTAATTCACAAATCTTTACCTGACTTACTTACACTGGTGTGTGTGTGACTGTTCACTGACTGATTGCGCTCAAGTCAGGACAGAATATTCTAGAGCAAATAAACTGGAATTCAAATGCATTTTCCAACCTGCAGGGTTCGCATCAGAGCACCGAGAGGAGACAACAGGACTAGGCAGCCTTAGGAATCCATCCACTGTCTGTACAGGAACACCATACTGCCAAATAAAATGACATGTTCAAGCAGATAGGTGCATTTCGGTTCTTTGAAGGTTTCAGAGCATTTGGATAACAACAAATCTGTATAACAGAAGTCCTTATTTTCACTGCATCTGTCAACATCGTGTAACACTTTGTGCGTCAATTCTTAAGCCACCAACAGCTTTTTGTTTACAATAGCAAAACAGCTATTTATTTTTCACAGATCTTAAAAATCTAGCTCACTTGTGAAGTAAGCCAACACAAAATGCTACATTTATTTTCACATTTCTGTACTTAAAGACCAAAATACAGTTTTTCTTTTTCAGAAGAACAGCAATTTTTTACAATCAAATGCAAACAATGCTCGCTTGGTCTTTTATGAAGCAATTTAATACTAATTGAACCAGATAGTTACGTACCTCATATCTGTAAGTTTCATTTGCATCAGAAGGATTTGGAGCATCTGAGTCCAGAGTCCAGCTCTCAGGTTCAGCACTGAAAGCAGCACTTCCAAACTTTTTAAACAGTTCGTCAAAATTTTCAGGAGTAGGCATTTCAGGAGAAGGAAAGTACAGCGCCTGTTTATCTGCCAAAACATGTTAAAGGTTGAGGCGACTTTTAGGGTAAAAGATACAGAACAATATTTAGTAACAATTTTTCCCTCAGGAGTTGGTACAAATCCAGGGACAGAAAAAAGTAACAACGTAGCTTTACTTTAAGAGAAAAGCTAGGAGATGTCTTACCTCATCGCTTCATCCTGATCCATGACAGCACAAACTTAAACTTAAGGAAAGAGTAAGTTCCTTTCTTTCTTTCAAAATCACAGTTTTTAACAGGGATTTATTGGGGTTAGTAAATTCCTCAGCAAAACAGAACAGTAATTTTTTAATTTTATTTTTTTAAGGAAAATGTCACTTCTCAACCTCTGAATTGCCAAAAGAAAAGAAAAAACTAGACGAAAAAATTTAACTAAGCCTCCTTAGAGGCAGAAAACTTCCAACAGAAAACACAAAGAATTAGAGTATGAGACACGTTCACAAATAAAAGTACTACAACATAAGGACTGCAAGCACAGAGAATAATCAATTTTCTGACAGGTTTAGTTACTTTTAATTTTAGTCTATTTCTGGAACCTAAAGAGCTTATAGAAATAAATGCATAAAGCTTAACATTGGCAACAACACTACTTACAGTTTGTAGCATGAATGCAGAAAACACTGGGATTGACGTGGTCAATTAATTGAAATACCCTTTCCGGTGGATTTGCTTTAACATCAAGTGAATATACGGCAGCTTTCTGACTACAAAGGCGGCTATCACCTCTGCAAACAGCAATAAAAAAATCCGTGATACATTTGGAGTTGGTATTGACCGTATTTTAGAGTTATCTTTGTGTACTGAGGAAGCATCAAAAAAGCATTATTTTTTTTATAACACCACTTTTATAGCAACTGTGTCTCCTTAGAAGGCTTATATTATTTTATATGGAGTGGTTAGTAATTATTAAATGATAAAGAATTCTCCAACATGTTTTATCTAGCAGAGGAAACTGAGCAGCAACAAGAAATAAGGTAAGAGACATACTGAGGGAAGAGAACAGCCTGATAGCAATAATATTAGAGCTACAATGACTGGTTGGAGGGGATCCAGATTCCACAAATGAAGGGTGCACCATGGGCTAGGCAGCTCAGAAGCAATTTTATTTATACGGTGCAAGCAGGAAGGATGATCTTTAAGGTAGAATGATGGCACGCAGGCCAGAAAAAGGTAAGTTTCGTGACTATTGGAATAATGTGCACCTTTGGGGTGAGGTCCCACTTGACATGCATGTGCGAGAAGCAGCGGTGTGAGAACCAGGGAGGTGAAGGAACCAGTGCGGTCCAGGAAAAGTACTTGTGGATGTGCAGTGGGTTCACCAACATCCCAGAACTGCAACAGGCTGTACAATGAATGTGCCAGTCCCTGCCCTGAAGCGTACCAGTGTGCGCTACGTGTTAAAAAAACACAGCATTTCATGGGAAACGGGTACTTAGGCAGAGTCAGAGCGGTTAAGGGCAGACACTGAGAAATGACTTCTAGAAATGACCTCTGAAGCACAGAGTTAAATTTTTCTATGAGGCACTGGTTAGCAGAATCACACCCTACAACAAATGCCCGTTTTCCTCAGCGTTTCAGATACCAGATAACCTCTGACTGGTGATCGGCCAAAATCCTTTCAGTGACTACCACAATTACGCAAATAAATCTAGATGTAAATACGGAGATGACAATACTTGCGGTCACTGGAAATTTTCATGCAAAACGAACATTTTACAGAAAAGAATTTTTGGGGAAAACCACAACTTCATTTTATGCCTTTCTAGCTGACAAAGACAGAACAGTCACCTAAGACAATTAAACTGTCATTCAGGGAGGCGTTGATTAGACCTTTCTGATATATATAAACGTCTATAAATGGGTAGAAGTAGTCATTGTGTGCGAGAACAATAAGAAATGGCAGTCTGCGATGACTGCTAATTCAAATTTCAAAGCACCGAGAATAAACCCCAGCATTCAGATTGGCATAATTTATGCTGAAGGTGGGCTGAAGAGCTGCACTTATTGTTCTGAGAAGTCGCCAAGAGATTTCGCGTTAAGATTTTCAAGTGAGCTTTCTTCGTTCCCTTTTGAGAAGATGGAGATGGGCTAAGGAGTTTTCAAATAAATTGTAAACAGCAAGGAAAGCACCATCAGCGTTACTTTGTTGATATAATGTTACCTACATTTTACTGGTTTTAAAGATCAGCAGGGAGGCAGCAGGCTGGGACACTGACCTGTAAAACCAGGACCAGAGCAATGCTCACACTACTTCATTAAGCCCTGAACTGATCGTGTTTCTCGTTGATATTGTAAACCTTTATGAAGGAGGTTACTGAGAAGCTGCTGGCGGTGTACGGAGGTGGCCAGATGGTCGCACGGCATCAGCTTTCCTAACTTCCAGACACTGCATTATATCGACAAAAGGCTGATGATGCATCATTCTTTCCCTAACAGAAGGCTTTAACAGCTAAGCACCCCCCCCACACACAATAGGACAGTGCAAGAAAAAAGCAAGAAGCGTGAATGTACAAAAAAGGGAAGGAGAAACTGGGCTGGGAGGCCAATTTGCTGCTCTACCTGGCTGGGAACCAAAAGTTTAGGGGCTTAGAGCTGCAGGGACTGGTGAAGGGTAGGTAGGGGTTAGGATAGTGGGGCGTAGAGGGGCTGGGAATGTGTAAGAGGAGAAGACAGAGCCTGCACAAATGCATGCAGCAAATAAAACAGGATTTTGGATTTCAGATAGCTGCTTATTCACTTACGTGACGATAGGAACTGAACATGCAGTAAAGAGACTGAAATCTGCTGCGCTGCAGTCAGGGTCACAACAGCAATTTACATCACACTGTGCCACCAACAGATCACAAGCGCACAGCTTGGCAACTGGGGAAAAGACTTAAATTAGAATTAGGTCTGGAACTTTGCACACCACAGCACGTTCCCTAACGCTTCCGCTCGTCATCTTGCTTTGTTTGGGAAAACGGTCAAAAGTCGATATCCAAATTCATCTGATTTTGTTAAGTCATTTAAAAAAATCATTTTCTGCCACTTAGCAAATCTATTAGGAGCAAAATAAAATAAAAACAAAAAATAAATTAAAAAAAAAGAGCATACCAAAATCTGATGCTCTGAACTTTTACTTGTACTTCGCTTTTACTGAACATTTTTGAGACTTGCTGTTCCGTAATAAATCTAGACTTAAGAATAGCAGAGAATGTAGAAAACTAAGACCAGCACTCCACAAACAAGACTTTAAAAGAATGCTCATTTTCATAATTACAGCTTCTATTTCAGCTTGACTGTTGCCCATTTCTCTACAGCCTCCTGGATGCTCTCTGACCATCTGAACAGTATCCAGGCAGTTCCTGGAACCTCTGAGGTTCTGACTGTTCTGTCAGCTGAGTTTAGCACTGGAATCTTTGTATCACCTTGTAAACAAGAGAAGTTTAAACATGGATTAGATTGTGAGGCTGTATCTCTGAGATCAGGGATTTAAGTCCCTTTTCCCTAAGGAGGCACACACTGGGACAACGTGTTTAATTTGGCAAGTAATCTAGGGAAACTGAGCTGATGACAACACCACCGGGAAATAAAGTTAAATAAAAGTACACCTGCCAATCAGAAAACAGTGGGCGACACTTTCCCATGGCACAATTACAAAAAAAATGTGATTTATATTGTCACAGCGCTACATATCCACCCAGCCAGGGCTGAATTTGGAGTCTTAGTGCAAACTGCTTGGTGCACCCAGCTTGGTGTGTGCGCTGAGCTCTCCAAACACAGGGTGAGCCTGGGGCTCCTCTGCGAGGTCAGGCTCTGCCCTGGGGGCTCCGAGCAAGGTGCTGGGCGGGCAGGCGAGCCCACTGAGCCCTCAGTGCCAGCTCGTAGGACTGTGTGTGCCGCGATGAGCGTGCCCAGCGCCCGAAAACTGTGCAGGGGGTTGGTGATTCTGCCTCCCTGAGGGGGTTCTGAGGCACGGCTGGAACGGGGCGCTGCTGACAGAGATGCTGAGAGAACGTGGGGAAGCTGCCGGGCAGGCACCGCGCAGGCTTCTCCCAGCCCCGTGAGGCTGCAGTGGGGGCCGGAGGGGAGCCAAGGGCCCAGGCCGCGAGCGGGGCTTCCCTCAGGCCCAGGCCTGGGCGGCCGGTGCTGAGCGGCCCCCGCCCCGCCGCGCACCCACCGTCCGTGACCGGGGCCGGCCTGCTGCGGAGCCGCTCCCCGGCGGCAGCGCGGGTCTCCGGTGGCGCCGGGGGCTCGGGGCTGGGCTCCGCTGCCCGGAGCGGCGGAGACAGGAGGACGAGGAGGAGGAGGAGGAGGAGGAGAAAGGCTCCGGGCCTCAGCGCCGCCATCATGGCGGCCGCCGCTGGGCCGTCTCTAGGCCGCCCCTAGCAACGGCGCGGTTGCTAGGGAGCGCGGGGCATCATGGGAGCGGCGCGGCATGGCGGAGCCAGCGCCCTGGCAGCCCCGGGGCATGGCGGGAGGGGGCGCCATGGCGGGCGGCGACGGGGTCAGATCCTGAGGGGAGCCCGCTAGAACCAAGCCGAGGGCAGTGGTGTAAAGTAAATGAACTAAATATAAGCTATGTACGTAATTTGTGCAGAAATGCCACTGGAAGGCTGTATGTGAAAAACAAAGAAAAGTAGGGAATGGCTCCTTGTGAACTATAAAGTCCTGTGGTTAGTATAGTTTTGCAACTTTCTTTCTAATAGTCTGCTTTCCTTTAACTTCTGAAGTATTTATTTTTGAAAATGCCATGGGTCCTTTCAGTTCTTAATGCTCAATGTGCATATTCATTAATTAACCTTGTTAGTAAGCTTGTAATATACACAGGCGTTTTTGTAATGATTTGACAGTAGGACAGACTGAATCAGAGTGATTAAATGACCAAAGTTCCTTACAGTTACCTTACAGATGTTAACATCCAGGCTTAGCTTCCAACTGAGAGAACTTTTTAAAACTTTCTGAAGCGTGTTTTCCACATTATCTGATCAAAACTGTCTACAACACTTGTTCTTGCAGCAGACTGACATCATTAGTGATATTGTGGGACTCCTTTTCGCTTCCCACAAAGGCCTTGTCAGGGCTGCCTGCAGCCATAATGGAGGCTGTCTGCCTATGTGTGGGGAAATTACGGGATCTTTAAAAAGCAATGTTTTTCGTTGTCCTGCTGCAGAGAAGCATGTTGACTTTGCCAGTTTACTCACTTGGATTCGTGTGTTTGTAACTACATTCAGGACAGATGCTGGTGAGCCATTCTGAAAACTCCGTTGTCTTGGGCCCTGCTTAACAAAGCAAGTGGGCACAGGTTGTGGAAGTCTGCCGAGGGCCTGTTTGCAGCTAGCAGAGTTAAAAGACTTGCAGCTTCAAGAAGCAGGCGGCTTCGGGCAGGGAACAGTCCCCTATGTAAAGGAGGGTTGTTTTCCTGCCTATTAAAAAGCAGGTGAAGCTCTTTTCTTTTGTCACTGCTAAGGGAGTGAAGTTTCCGCATCCTCTTGCTTGAGGGAAAGTAAAACAGATTTTGAAGTTTTACTTCTAATTGCTGTGGTGCTTGTCCTGGCTGGGAGAGGCAAGCCTGGAGGAAGGAACAGTTTGACCGTGTGGCTGTTCTCTCCTTCGCTGCCATGTGGCAGAGATCAGACGTCTCTTGGACGAGTCAGACTCAGGGGTTTACAGTCCCTTCAACTGCCTTGACTAAACTGCTCCCACCTGACGTGTGGGCCGGTAAGAAGTATAAAGATGTTTCTCCTACCAGTATGTCCTGCAAATTTTGAAAGTTGGAATTTAGTTTGCGGTCTTAGAGGGAAAGTGGTGGTTTATTGTTTATCATCAGTGGTCATATTCTGTCTTCTGTATCACATGTTCATCTGCATTGTCATCAGTTGAGATAATTACTAATGAATCACCTCCACCTGCTAGTTTACGCATTTCTTACGGATTTAAAATGAGTAAGAAGGACCATGGATAACGCACATGGGAAAATATAATTTAATACATTCTTTTTGCATCCAGATTTACTTTGCAAAGCTGATGGTGTACAGCGGACCAGACTCCTGGGTGAAACCCAAGCCTTGCTGAAATCTGCGGGCTCATCCCAAGCACAGATTGGACCCCGACTGCATGTGGGTAGGAGCTGGATGAGTAAGGAGGTATCATTTCTTACTGCATCTACCTCTGAAACAGAATAGATCTGGGCAAATGTTCATTAGGAAAGTATAATGTAATTAATCCATTTTTCTCATGATGTTTTTCTTCAGAAGTTAGGGCTTTACTCAGACCAACATTTCCCCTAACCCCATCACCAATACTGCCTGCAAAAGAAGAATAGGATGAATGCAGCTGTTGTGTCACTTCGGTTTCCCCTTTATTTATGCGTAAATGACAAACCCTGAATTCCCTGACTCTGGGATGTGATAGTTCAATAAAGTCATGAAGACCTTCCAGAAATACGCACACACAAACAGAATGTGGTAAGCTCCTGCAGAAAGAAACATAAGGAAAACAGAAAAAAATATATATTCGACATAGAAAGTGCAAACCAAAAGCCAAGTATAAGAGAAACCATTTAAAAAACCCTACCACCACAAAAAATGTGCTTGTGTTAGACTTCTGAAGCAGGTTCCAAAAAGCAAACCCCAAAATGTGTAGGGCAAGATCAGAACATTAATAAATAATGTATGTTCTCCATCACAGAGATTTTAATTTATCCTATCAACATGAGTTAATTAATAATTAAAAAGGACACTGTGATACCCATGTGGGAAGTCCTATGAAATGAAAATTCAAGCAGTTTAAAATGTGGTAGATTGCTGTCTATTAAAAAACATGTTAAGGGATTTACTGTATTACTATCTTAATTTTACTTTAAGCAGCAAGACTTTGATGTGCGTTTAAACATTACAGTGTGGCATTTGCAATCCAAACGTTGCGGAATTAAATCCCATCAAGCATGGTAAAATCAGGGGAAATAACTGATTATACACAAACAAAATTAACGCAGATATCTCTTATGAAATGCTAAGACGAAGCAAAAAGCATTACTTAAATTTCAGTTTCTCTCATCCAAGCGTATTTTAGTGATTCAGTAAAATTAATTTTTAACTATGTAACCTTCACCATAGCCCCTTCCTTTTAAAATTATTTTAGATTTAAATAGTTTAATTACTTTTACACATAGAAAATTTATTGCTGTTCCTCGGAAGAAAAGACACTAGAGCTTTCAGAGTAGCATACCAATATCTGTCCTGAAAGTACTTAAAAACATGCAAATCTAAGTGAGTAAACTGGCAAAGTCAACATGTTTCTCTGCAGCGAGGCAATGACAGAAGTTCTGCTCATGCACACATATCCTTTTGATTAAACAGTTTAATTTTATTTTTGGACATTTAAACTAACTCAGAGTAGGATTATCTTAATAACCATGGTCTTCATAAATTACAAAGGATGAAGCGTTCAAGCTGTCTGTAGGCTGAACCTGGGCTGTTCTTTCTGAACACGCTATGTACAGATTTTTTAATCTTTAATTTTTTACAGTTTTAACAGATTCGGTTAGGTTTTGGTGTAAGGAAGTTTTAGTGATAAAAACTACTCAACAGACCTATGTATTGTGAAAGAGCTTCTGTAGGAAGTGGTATCATTCCCGATACTTTAAACTTAAAATTAGAAGAAAATCCTTTGAGAAAACACCTTTGTATGTGCATTACTTTAAATATGTATTTAAATACACCTACTCTAAATAGGTATTTTCAATTTGATGCCATTCAAAGCAATCTTACCACTGAGAAAAGCAACAGTCGCCATTAAACTACAATAGTCTGTATTTTATAGCAAAGCTGGTTAACTTGGGTGGAATTAAAGGAATTGATGGAGAAACTGATACAGGAAATAAATCAGCTTTCCCAAGGTATCACAGACAGCTAACATTTGGGAGGCCCTGGTTGCCCACGTGGAGACAGTGGTCTTCTGTCTCTGCATCTTCCAAATTTGGTGACGTTGTCCTTTTCACAGTAGTTTCCTGTTTGATATTAACTAAGCTTTCTTAACTTCTTTGTAAGGCAAACATTGCTAACATTGCTTTTGCTCTATGACAGATCGCTTTAAAAATTCAAGTGGACAGGCATTTTTAATTAAAGTCAAAACAAAGTCAAATAAGCCTGAAATAAACTGCATTTTAGTTTAGCGCAGCATTAGCTCTTAAATAAATAGTGAGAAGCCTTGGAGCTCTGGGCTGTCTCTGTACAGCAGATGGCATTACAGGTAATATTTATCATACTCCAATCCCGAGGCTAAGATAGTAGGGAGGGAGTATTGACGTCAGCTACAAGTGAATCAGTCTTAATACAAGCCGAAAAACTGCTTGCGCCTTCAACAGTTGATTACATTGTACAGCATTTCTGCTTAGTGCTCCCCATTGCACTTATTAGTCTGTCTGAGCAAGCCTAGCAGGAAGAGTTCATTTTGTTTTGCAGCTTAAACGGACTGATGTAAATTGATCTTGGACTTTGAGGTGGGAAGATTCCACCCAGCTGCTGTAACCAGGGGAATGCCCTTTGCTCCAGTTTTTGTGCCAAATTTGTGCATTTGAGAATTTTAAACAAATACCACTTGGCAGGATATCGGCCCTCAGGGTACAAGAATAATACTGAGCGAGACAGCAGGGCACATACTGGGAGGGATTTACATGGATATCTATCGGCACTGATAGTGAACGGTGGGAGACACCAATCCTCTCATATTTAATTTAAAACGGTGGTTCTTTTTTTTTTTTCCTCACAGGAGCTGAGTGATCTTCTGAATGAAAACCAATAGCCGTTTTTCATCTGGATGAACCACAGGAGTGAAAGAGTTCAACAAATGTTAAGAATTATTACGTCAATGATGTTGTCTTCCTCGGCTGTCTGGGCCAACCTGAGTGGGTGACCAGGGACGAGGGATTATGAACTGCTCATGGCACGCCTAGGAGCCCTTGCTGAAACATGGAGTCATGCTCTGCCAAGGGTATTTGACAGCCTTGCTCTCACGCTAAGTTTCTCAATCTGTGAGGCACGGCTGGTTGACACAGCGCTACAGAGAGCGTCCCATCCTGCTCAGAAACACACCGTGATGAGGTGTGGGGAGCTCGTGTTTGGTTGGAAGCAAGGTGGGGGATTATAGATTGAGAAGGGATGCACTCGCAGCCAGTGTAGGACAGAACACCTTGCTCCATCCGGAGCTGTCTCGAGGCACCCAGCACTGTAGGCAGTATTGAAATCTGGTGCATTAAAGGAGAAGGGCCTAGGTCAGATTGGACTTAGCCTAGAAGGGACCTGGACAAGAAGGAGGAAGAAGGAATGAGTGAAGGAAAAGAATGACTCTCTGGAGGAAACTGAAAATATGCGCTTCCTTTTCCTGCTGTAGATATGGGAGGGGGTGAGACAGCAAGGTTTGCCGCTGAGAAAAGCCGCCCTGCGAGTACTCTTGTCATCTTACACACCCTGATGGGCCACGGCAGCAGCACACCCTTCCCTCCATCCAGCGTGCTTAGAAGATCAGCTATGCGGCAGTTTCCTAACTCACCAAGGCTGGGCTTGGGTCAGTCTTTGTGGTCCCTGCGCTTTCCTTCTCCTCATTTTGAATTACAAACGGGCAGATTATTTTTTAATAAGTTTGGATACCATTTGAGCTTTAGGCTGAAATGTTTCATGCGTTGTTTCAGCCTTTAGCACTTCAAAGGAGAGGAATATTGTCTTTGTCAAGATACACAGCAGCTGAAACGCGTAGCGTGTGTTAATGTTATTATAATGACAGTGCTTCAGCAATGCTCCCAGTGGGCTGGGCTGTGTTGTACACCGCACAGCTTTTCCTTTCACTGGAGTCAGCTTGGGATTCAGGTTTCACACCTGCTTGGGCTGTATGCCCGTGTATTGTTTTGCTATTTACATATATCTGGGTATATAATATAGTGGCGGCCTCGTTACGCGTGTGCATGCAGAGGCATTAAATAAATTTGCGTCTGTTTTTTACAGTTGCCTGCTGGGAGCTTCCAAAGTGGCATTTTGCAGGCCCAAAGGCTCAGGAAGGACGGAGCTGCAGCAGGTAAGGACCCAGGCCTGGGTTCCTGAAGGTGTCGATCCCTGAGGCTGTGAGGCACCGACAGACCGTGCCTTTGTCTCACGTTCTCACGTGCAATTATCACAGTATGACTGAGGTTGGAAAAGACCTTCAAGACCATCTGGTCCAACCGTTCCCCTACCACCAATGTCACACACTAACGTGTCTCTAAGCACCTTTCCTTGAACACCCCCAGGGACGGTGACGCCACCACCTCCCTGCGCAACCCATCCCAATGCCTGACTGCTCTTTCTGAGGAGAACTGTCTCCGAATTTCCAACCTAAGCCTCCCATTTTTGTGTGTGCGCGGTGACTGTGTGCTGTGCCTTCATCCTCAGCGCTCAGTTGGCACCTGCTCCCCACATTTTCGCCAATTATCCCCCAAAATCACAAATTTCGGGTGCCGCGGCTCTGGGGAAGCAGGAGGAGCTGCCCTTCTGAGGCCCGTTTTAGCGAGGAGGAGCTGCCCTCACGCACCCGGGCTGCACAACCGCAGCGCCCTGAGGTAATGACGGGAGTCACGGGGGGGGGCGCCCCCGCCTCCCCCCCCCCGCACCGCTGCGCCGCGGGGGCTGCCGGGAAGCGCGCGGTGTTATTGCCCCGCAGCATGCAAATGAGGCGCGGCGGGGAGCCAATGAGGAGGAGGAAGAGGGAGGGGGGGCTGGCTTGAGGGATGGGGGGGGGGAGCGTTGCGCATGCGCCGTGCGGCGGGGCGGGGTTGACCTTCCCTCCTCAGGCCGCCCGGCCCCGAGCACGCGCGGGAGGGAAGATGGCGGCGGGCGGCGGGGCGCGGGGGCGGCGCTGCGGGCACCGGCGGCTCTGACCGGGAGGAGGCGGAGCCCGTGTCCCCGTGTGTCGTCCACCCCCCCCCCCCCCCCCCTCGCGGGGGGTTAGACGGCGAGGAGAGGAAGGCGTGAGGGCGCCGCCCCGGCTCGTGAGGGGCGTGAGGGCGGCGGGGGCCGGCCCCGGGGGGGGGGTGGGGGGGTGAGGGGCCGGGCCCGGGAGAGCCGGGGCGAGGCGAGGAGAAGCCGGCGTGAGGAGAAGCGAGGAGAAGCGGAGCCGGGCCGAGCCCAGCCGGCCGCCGGGGGAAGGAAGGAAGGAAGGCAGGCAGGCTGGCTCGCTGCGGCGGCCGCTCGCAGGGCAGGAGGCGGCTCCGCCGGTGGCTCCCCGCCGTGGTGGCCCTGGGCTGCTGGGCGCCCCGCGCCATGTTCTCGGTGCTGTCCTACGGCAGGCTGGTGGCCCGGGCGGTGCTGGGCGGCCTCTCGCAGACCGATTCCCGCGATTACAGCCTGGTGACGGCCAGCTGCGGCTTCGGGAAAGATTTCCGCAAGGGCATCCTCAAGAAAGGCATGTGCTACGGGGATGACGCCTGCTTCGTGGCCAGGCACCGCTCAGCCGATGTGCTCGGTGAGTACCGGGGGGCGCCGGGCCCAGCCGCACGCGTGGCGGCCGTGGCGCAGCTGGGCCGCGGACAAAGGGACGCAGCCCGGCCTCGCTTGCCACCTCTGTGTTACTTGACTCTCACCTTTTACGAGCCGAGCCTCTTCTTCTTGGATCAGGTACTTTGGTGTCTGCACAGTTCCTGCCAAAAAGGTGCTCCTGATCAAGCTGCCTAAATGGACGCTTTCTTCTGAATCCTGAAACGTAGGAAAGCATGAGGCTTCTGGTCATGCTCCCTTCTTCCCGTTCTCTCTTTCTAGGCTCATACTATTATGGCCCCCTTTCTCAGCATGCCGTTGGCACGGGGTGGTGCAAAGGCCGGGAGTCTAGGCCCTGCCTTTCACCTGTAGCTGCCTGCCAGGCCTGGTGGCTCCCAGGGCCAGAGAAACTCCTTCCAGTGCCTTTCACTCTCTTTGTCTCCCTAAAACCTCGGCAAGCCCCATGAGGCATTTACATTTCCATGTAAAAGATCACTGAATCATGAGCTTCCTTATTCCAGCGTGTGCCGTGTCCTTGTCAAGTGAAAGGCAAAGTGACATTGAGACTGGTTTCAAATGTCAAACTTCAGTTTCGGTGTTTGTTGTGTTCTGATTGCTTGCTCTGGTTTGGCCTCATCTCTAAAATGAATCCTAACCGGTTCAAATTTTTACAAGTGGTGGATAATAGTAGATAATCAATGGAATCTGTAGTTTATGAGCGGCGTTGCCTTTGACAGTGCTTGACCTTTCTCCTGTGTAGTCAAGGTTGAATTTGGCTGACACTCTGGAAGAGTTAGCTTTTCAGTGGCAGGAGTAAATTTACCACAATTTCAACGTTAAAATAAAAAAAGTTTCTTTTCCTGTCACTTTAAATTAAAAAAGTGGTGGGGTTGCTCTGCAGTGCCTCCTGATGTGACAGTGCTTGGTGAGTCTTTGGAACCCAGTGCTGTCACTGTAACCTGCTTGCCATTTAATGTAGCTGAAACATTTTTGTCAGGAAGCTGGAGCTGGCTGCTAGGTAACAGTATTGCTGGTTATTCTGAAGGGAGCTGATACTCTAAGGGTGATGCTGCAGCTCTCCAGCAGGTGTGGGAAGCCCCCTGATGCATGTAGACATCCTGCATCTTTTCTCGTGCCCGTCCCAAAGGAACTTTTTCCATTAAAATCAGCTGTTGGGCAGCCGTACTCCAGCATGTGACCGAGGCTGGCTGCCTTTGAGCTCTTACTAGGCCAGCCCTGATAAATAGCTCAGCAATCGGTATCTGCCCTTAAAAGAAATGCAGAGCATGCTTTACACATAGATGGACTCTTTGCATGGTTAAGAGAGTGGATTTAGATCCATCTCATGGTATTTAGGGTTTTTGGCCATATTTGGCAATAACCATATGTGGACCTACAGCTTGTCGTGTCTCCCCGCTGGAATCAGCAGAGAGTTGCATTGCTGAGTTTGTCTTTGCATTAATTTTCATGGCAACTTGGTAACAAACAGTTACAACTCCGCTAAAGGCTCAAACAGCAAAGACAGCTTCAGGCAAGGATGTCTAGTATCAAGAGGAGAGTTTAAACAGAAAAGCTGCCCTCCCCCTGTGAAGCTATTTTCACGTTCCTTATTGCTTTTCTGCTCTTAATATGTACCACTAAACCCAAACCACTGTGTATTCTGCAAGCATTAACGCTCACGATGGTTTCTGATGCAATCGAACTTGATGCTTTTTCTTCATCAGTAGTTCTTAAGCTCGCGGACGTAGCAGTTTTCCCCTTGTTTCTGCATTGCTGTCATCTCTTTGCTCTCCCTTTCTCACCAAACCTTCAACCAAAGGAATTTCAGCACCAGTGTTTTCCTGCCCTCGATTCCTCTTGCTCTCGTTGCAAATCTGAGGTTCCTTAAGTTTTTTTTCTGTGTGTGTGTGAGCCTCATAAATCCTGTACTAACTTTACACTTGCCTAACTTTGCCCCTCAGCAAAACTACCTGGGCTGAACCTCCCTGAAGCTTTACAAGCTTCGTTTTTTCAGCATTAGTTAAATGAAGAGGTCAAGTGGCTTTAGCGAAAGTGAATGCTGTGTGCAGTAATACTTGTAGAGAAAAGTAAACGGTCAGGCGTACCGCTTGGAGTAGCCTGCCTTAGTAGTCATCAGTGACCACGCCGTACCAGATAATGGATTTAAAAGTCTTCTGTGCCCGTCTTTTCCAGAATCAATATATGGAAAGCATGCCTGTGTGGGATGGGTTATGGGTGTGGTGTTCCAGTGAAAGAGCTACTCCCAGCCACTTGGCATGAGCGTTTGCTTGGGCATTCATTTTCGTAGGTCAAACAAAAGTTGAGTAGGGCTCAAGAGGCAGCCTGTTTATAGTAGATACAACAATGCCAAGAACTTCTTTTGTCTTCTGTATACTGCATGATCTGAAGGTTGAAAATGCAAGTGTCTTCTAGTCTGTCCTTAGCCTTTCATTGTAAGAAAACTAGAAGACTTATGAAGGCGCGTGTTATTTCCAACCCTCCTGTAGCTGCTAAAGGCTTGATAAGGCCTGTTACGGGTGTGCTTGAAGCCTTGGGTCTTTGTCTCTTTGACTTCTGGCCGGTACGTACCTGTTCAATTTGCATGTTTCTTCCCATCCTGAGCTTGGGGAGGAATAAGAAACTCAAATCCCTGGTGTTTCCTTTGGGATCACTCCAAGAAAAGGAAATAGCTTTACTGTTAATGCTAATCTCTGGAGCTTCGTGATTCAGGCCTGTGTTTGCTTCCTGCTGCTGCTTGCACCTTTTTGTATGTTCACTGCTGGTGTCTTTCTCGTCCAGACCCTCAGACAGCTACAGGATGGCAAGATCAAAATATCGAAATATCTTGCTGACCTGGTAGACATTTATGTACCTGTTCACATCTGGAACCATGCCTCTGTGACTTCAGAGGATATCAGTGTTTTTCAAAGCTGAAAAACGAAACTCTTCAGAAACTGACACCTTTGTTTCTTTCTAATTAGTGTATGAGTAGAGTTCTTGGTGCAGAGGGAGTAAAACATGACTTTAGAAAATGGACTTTAAAAAACATTTCACTTATTTAACGAAACAAGCTCCGACAGTTAATAAATGTTGAGCTCTTTCATGCTGGTGATCTCTTTCCGTTGTTGGGATCTGTCTTTTCTTGCTTATTCCTGCCTTATCAGGCTCCCGATCTCTTTACTATTTTTTTAATGGATTTTCCAAAGTGTGTGACTCATTACTGAAACGTTACAGCAACCGGCGTGCATCTCGTGACAGCATCACTTCTGCAGTGTCTGCTGGGCAGGAGTTTGGGTGTAGCCTGTGTGACTTGACGACTCTTCCAAACTATTTCTGTCCCGCAGGAGTAGGAAAAAACTCTTTGGCAGCAGGGTGCAGTTTGTCCACCGCGAGTTAAAATTTGGCAGCTGTTCTATCTGCTGCAAATCTTGAGTTTTTTTTGGGGAGGAGAAGGGGGAAATAGAGGGCAGCAACTCTAAACTGAAAGGAGTGGCACTGTGTTTGAAAATTAAGTTTGTCCTGGGAGGTATGTAAACCTCTAGAGTGATGAAGCCCCCAGAATGCTTTTAGTCTCGTTGAGAAAAGTAAACTGCAAAATGTAAAAGGATTTGTAGATGAAATGTCAGTGCTGTCCGGGCAACTACAGAGGAGGAAGGGATTCTTCCTCTGGTGCCTGAAGGTCACGTAAGACTACGTTAAGTGGTTTATTTGGTGTCGTACCTATTAAAGAGATTGCTGCTTGAACTTAGCACGCTAAAGGAGGCAAGTGGCCTGCTTGTTTCGGAGTGCTGTTTTACCTCCTCTCTTGGGAGAAATCGAGACATTTTAGAGGGTTTAATCAGTGATTTGGAAAAAAAAAAAATTGTATGTGTCATAATAGTCCAAACTATTTTTTTAACATGAGGAAAAATGTTGTCATTTGTAGAGCAACTGGAGGTTATTGAGAAACATCCCCACTAACAGTCATACTGATTCACTTGTCAGGGCAGCTAATCCAAATGTCAGCAGAGCTGTTCTTGAGTAGCATTTAACAGAACCTCTTAGAAATGCAGCAGCTCGCTTTCAGAGAATGAAACTAAAATCTGATTATTCCAACAGATTATGTACCCCAGTTTCTGGATGGGCCTTGGACACGACGTATTCTCATCGGAATTCACGGCTGAACGCTTACTTTAATTGTAAGGGCTCCTGGTACTCGTTGATAGCGGTCGCTTTTCCATTCAAAAGCAGATCTCAGAGGTTGCTGCTTGAAAGAAAAAGCAGGCTCTGTCGGAGATCACAGAAGGAAATAAGCAAAGCAGAACACAGTACAGTAGGTGAGGCATTAACTGCAGCGAACGTTGCAAAAATCCACGACTTTGGTTCATCTGCACCACTGATATTGTGAGCCTGAAATTAGCGGGGCTGTGAGCGCTTTGGAGCCTGGCTGATGTCTGTGCTGCGCTACCTGTCCCTTTCCAGCACTTAAATGCAAACTGCCAGGAGCATTTCAGCTCCAAAGCAGTGTTTTGGGGTTGCTCAACACCTTGAGAGGTCGAGTAGCTCTGGCTGCGGAGGGAAGTTTATACAGAACTCTCAGATTAAAAAAAAAAAGAGTTTTTAACTCTCAAAATCGACTGAGCAGATCCACTGTAATGCTCAAAAGCTGCTGAGCAGATTTCTCAGACTCGAATACAACAGGTGGGAGAGATAGCTGGTAAAAACGCGTTTCCTGAACAGCTGTGTACTGCAGCAGGAAAAAAAAAAGATGTAAGGAACTGCTTCTTTTTCTTGGAAGTAGGTGCACAATGCAGTGCTTTCAGTTTCTCCTTCAGTCTGTCTTCAACGCTTCTCACGTTGCCTCTTGCTTTTTGTTCCTCATAATTGCCGGGCCATTTATTCTTCCAGTACCTTTGTAGTTAATGCAAGGGTGGTTAGGGACTGGCATGACTTTCAAAATATATAACGTGAATAACCACTTGGCTGTAACACGGTGATCCCGTACACGCTGCCAGTGACACTGCTGGGGAGGTTCGTGCTGGGTCTGACATGTGACTGCCTTTGGATGGGGAGCCTGCCTGGCTGCGGGACTTATCTGTCACTGATAAAACAAGAAATCTTATCGGGTTATCTCGATTCTGATATGTTGACAAATATTAGATGCTGTATTTCAGACTTGGGCAGTGCGGCAGATTGGGCTTTGTTAGTTACCATTTTTGTCTGTCTTCTGTATCTGATGCGAGATCATTCCAGTTGCAGAAATAGACCCTTTTGATGTTCTTTTATCAGTGATTCATCGCTAATTCAGGTAAGGCTCTCAAGAAACTTAAAGTTCAGCAGGATGAGCGGAACATCTTACAAAGTTAATTGTCTTTTCATGCAAAGGCAGCTCCCGATGGCATACTTGTGCCTGCCTGGTGCTTCCGTGTGCCCGTTCTTCTTAGCTGAGAGGCAATATTTTGAAATTTTCTGAGAGATTCTTGGGACAGGGTGATACTTTTGGCTTCTGGCCGTGGGCAGCTTAGTTTGCCGGCCAGCCAGAACTTCCCCTCGTAAAGCTCTTTCTGTTAAACCGTTTGATTAATGTCAGGGTTTTGTTCTGAACTGCAAGCTTGTGGCGTTTTTATTTGCTCTGAATGAGACAGAACATCTGGATCTGACATAAAATAAAACATAAGTCAGCGTGCAGTGAAGAGCCCGTGTTGCCAGCCTCAGCACTCGCTGGCTGGTCCTGGGCTTCTGCAGCTAACCCTGCATGGGGCTGGCAGTCAAAACATTCAATTTGCATTTCAGCTGGCATTTTATCCCGGGTACTTTTAGCATTTCAAAAGCCTTTTTATTAAATTTCGATGCCGGTATCTTCACGTGCTCAGTTTCAGCGCTGCAGCATCAGTCAGTGTGCCTTGTCCTGAAGCTTCCTTACAACTCTCTGTCCCCATGTACGACTCCTTAGGAGGCTCAGGAGCTGGTTTTGGGGCTGACACGTGCAGCCCGTGTTTAATCTGGCAGCAGTGGTTGTGTATTTTCCAGCAGAAGGCGATGGAGTTGTAGAGTTAACTCTCACTGACTCTGGGAGGTCTCCGTAATCTAGTTAACTACTGGAGAAGCTCATTTGAAGTAATTTATTGTGAAATTTTCAATGGCTTTATTTACAGTGGTTGTTCATCTAGCCACAGGCATTTCACTGTCTCGTGTGGACGTTTGTACACTTACTCTCTGCATAGGCTTAAGCAGGGAATATCCAAATATATATTCTGTATAGAATTTTCTGACTACCGAATGGCTTAGAAAAATCAAAGATTTTACATAGTTCGATTTCAGTATTCTTCTGTCAGCCGTGCAGTTTGTTTTAAATACCCGGTGATTCGTATTTCCTAAGCTGGGTAAGTTAAATGTGGATGCTGGAGGGCAATACTTAATTTTTGGCGGTGAAATCTAAGAAGATCAAAACCTGAGTAACTTCTTTTACTTGTTAGAATAATAGCTATTTTGAATTTTTCCTTGTTTTGTTTTTCCTTCTATTAACACAGAGCTGCTCTAAATGAGTACAGTTTAGCATTATTTCTTCTTGGTGATGCTGCTGGTGTCAGTACCCGTGAATTCCCCTTGGGTGGTAGAGAAAGAACGAGCTAGGATGTAGGAATTGGTCCATTTTTGTGAGTCACACTTTCAGTTTTTGCTGCTTCTGGAGCTCGAAACATCTCACGTACTTCTGCTCCGTGATTGCTGCGTGTCAAATCTCACAAAGTTTTTTTCAAACTGTATTTTCATTTACGTGTTTTTTCAGTAGCACTTCATTTAAAAGTCACATCCTCCTTTCCCATAAAAGCGGTCAGTTCATATTGAGAATTTAAAGACGCTCTTTTTAGTTAAAAACCATGCCGCAGGTAGGTCCTGATGGCAGCGGCGATCCCTGGCCCGGTGCCCGAGCAGGAGGAAGCGGCTGCCTGCTCAGGCGGCGTTTGTGCACCGCACTCCGGGAGCCAACAAGGTCACAGCTTAAATGAAATGAACCGACCTGTCGTCTTTTAGAAGTGCAGTAAAAAAACCAAACTGCAGGAACTCCGCGTTGGCCGACTTGGGCGAGGACGAGCAGTCGATGGTGGCGGTGAGGTGCTGGGGAGGCGGCGAGAGCTCGAGCACTGACCTGCTCTGCTCCCGTGCTGGGGAAGGAACACGGCCACGACTGTCTCCTTGCTTCTTACAGGGACACTGCTCCCCTAAGAGTGGTGCGAAGCGAAGTCAGGACCTCCTGGTGGACCGCCTAGAGGAGGGCTGTTTGGGAAGGCAGCGTCAGGATGCTCTGCCGGCTGTTTGTAGCTTCCAGAAGGCAGGAAGGAAGGCAGGCAGAGCTGCTGCGTGGCTCAGGACAGCTTAAAGTGTGCTGACACGAGTATGGATTCAGATTTCCTGCCTGAAGTGAAAAGTGAGCGAAGAAGATTAGGTGGCATGCTCTTATTTTCACTTTAAAATTGAAGTAGGCTTTGATAATTAACCTGACCGGGTGCTTTCTCTGGTGACTTGCTTTCCCGCTCTGTACACTAATGCTCTGGTGTTTCTGTGAAGTATTTCCCAAGAAGACTAAAGCCAAGATGGCATACTGAGCGTTTGAGGGGACTCTGTAACATCTCATGAGCTTGTTCTGTAACCACCTGAGGAACCAAAAGCAGTGTCTGGACAGTATCTGTCAAACACTGCCCTTTTGGTTAACCCTGCTAAGCCTGTCCCTGAAGTGACGCTTGCTGTAATCAGCTAGCAAAGTTACAGCGGGATTGTGCTCATTTCAAAGGGAAAAAAGCTGCTGGTGTGGTAACTTAACGTAAAGCAAGCACTGTCACCCAAACTGATGCTCGGTTGCTATTTCAAGTTGCAGGTCAGAGAGGAAACACTTCTCTTGTTGATCTCTTACTCCAGACTTGTTTGAGCGGCGGCAGAAAGCAAAGGTTTAATCCAGCATTAACCTGGAGCTGCGGGACCAGGGAAGGCAGGCTGGTTCGGTCAAGCATCGCGGGGAAGCCAGGAAGCTTTAGCACCAGCTTCGTTCCAGGGACTGCTCCGAAGAGGGGAGCTCAGGGACCTGCCTCCCTGCTCTGTTCTTCTAAGAAAGCGACCGGACAAAGCAGGTGTCCGAAAGGTTGTGCGCTATTTTTGGGAGAAATCTGATTAATGTTGGTAGGCTGTTGGGAATCTGGATGTAACCTCCTGTCAGATTAGAGTTCGTGCCAAGGGCGGCTCTAAACCTTCCGTCTCAGTTTCAGATGGTGACCAACGTGAAGGGCATTTGCAGATGAGGCAAACTGAGTTTGACCACTTCGGTCACATTTTTGCGCCTTTGCTAATAGGGGTTTTCTTTCTGATACCTGAAAATCAGCACGGTCTGAGCTCAGAGACTGGCTCATCGCGCCTTTATCACGAACACACTGTTTTAGCTTTACTTTCCTGCAGAAACCTGGGCTGGAAGTGGCCAGCCCCTTACGTGCTGGAGATCAAAAAGATTTTTGGAAGGAATTCTGAGTAGAAGTGTTTTGCTCACATAAATAATACTTATCTTAAAGCGGCGTTTTAACTTTAGCATTAAAGCTGATTGAAGAAGTTCAAATACTTTGAAGCCACGTGGGCAGCAGAATATCATTTACTGTCACTGGTCACAGTAGATAAAAATGAAGACAAAGCCCCATGCAAGCCCACGATACTTGCAACAAGTGTTGGAACAGGATAATTAAACCATATGTTTTCCTGATGGCCACTTACCTTCATTTTTTGTTACCCACCTACTTCAAAATAAATTTAAAAGCTCTTTTCATTACTTAAAGGTCAGTGATAATTTTCCTAACTTTGTGAATGTATCACCTATTAATTGTAGCATTTCTCAGTTGGGATTTTAGATGCGTTTTTTTTCCCCTTTTTGCTTAGAAATCCATTTCCCTCAGTTTTGTTGGGATCAATGTCTCTTCATTCCTGCTGCCTAGCCCTTTATCGTTAGCTTGCCCAGTTCTTTTTTGCTATGCCCTGAAAAGATCTCCGATTGCAGCCTGATAGGTGTTAGTGCCACCACGCACACGTTTCCCCCGAGACGCCAGGGGTCAAATTTTCTCTGGAAACTTTGCAGTTGGCTGAAAAACTGCTAAGCTCTGCTTGAGGAAGCTGCAGTGGGGGCACTGCTGTTGTTCTAACAGGACGGTGTGTGCCTGGACAGAGCTCAGAATGCTGAGGGTCTGATGTGCAGCATCTACTGTGTTGCTCGCAGCCCGGTTCAGGAGTTTCATCTGTTGTGATATTTGTCTGACAGATGCCCAAACTGATTTTCCTCTGTGTATGAGACAGCAAAAGCACTTTTCTTGCTCTTATTTCCACTGGTGATGGCATCAAACCACTATGAACGTGAGCACGGTGATCGATCCGACTGTTCATCCTAACCATGTTGTGTGCATCTTCAATATTCGCCTCTGGGGCTGCTCAGAATCTTCCTAAGCTTTGGCAGAATTGGCCGAGTTTTGTGATGTCTGCGCCGTTTTGAATGACAACGGAAATCGGTGGGACCACGATCAGTTTTCATTCTCTTCCTTGGCTAAAGTTTCAAGCTACAAACTGTCCTTGCAGACACAGGTCCTAGCACTGTGTTGGTTTGTCTGTTGTTGCTTTTATTTATTTATTTGAATGGAGATGTAGTTTCTGCAGAAATGGATGTTACTAAGTAGGAGAACATCCCTCCTGTGGGCAGGTAGCTCGAGGAGAAACTTTGGGGCGTTGAATAGTGGGGAAGATCTTTATCGTTTCAATCCTATTAAAAAAATCTTAATGACCTTCGCATTTAGAACTAATCATTGCTCTTTTCTTCCCTTTTAATGGGTTCACCAAAGGTTAATATGTTTGAATTCCTTCCAAAATTCCACATCAGTTTTTGAACTCTAGTGAAGTCAGCCGTCTCCTTGTGAAGTTCTCATCGTTTGACTTGCACCTTCTTTTCAGCAATTCTCACAGTGTGTGGAGTTTTGTCTAGTAGCTGATATCAGAAATTATCTTTAAAATGCTTAGTAATTTATTTCCCTTAATCACAATTTTTTTTCAGGCAGGTGCCGTGTTGTCTTTTAGATGTTGAATGTCGTAAGTGATGTCAAAAATTAAAAACCTCGTTCTGGAAACCATTTCTGTTCACGTAACTCCTGTTTTCTGTTTTTTGTTTTGTTTTTCTAGGGGTAGCAGATGGTGTCGGTGGCTGGAGAGACTACGGGGTTGACCCTTCTCAATTCTCAGGGACTCTAATGCGAACATGTGAACGTTTAGTGAAAGAAGGACGGTTTGTACCAAGTAATCCTGTCGGGATTCTCACTGCAGGTTATTGCGAGCTGCTGCAGAACAAAGTACCTTTGCTTGGTAAGAGAGCAGAAACACGTGAATTGGATGTGTTGTGTGTTACCTCGACATTTACTTAAATATCTACAAATATATCTGCATATAAATACATGTATATAAAATATAGAATATTCAAGTCTTTGCGTGTGGAGGGTGGCAATTCACCAATGCTTGCAGAGTTTGAAAAATGAGTTTGGCAGTAGAGCATGCTATGGCACACACTCCTTGTATAAATAGCTCTTCTCCATTGAAACCTTGCAAGGGTTGTTGGTGGCTTTTTGTTTAAGCTGTGCAAGTAAAAATGTTTTCTGATGATGGCTGGATGCAGTTCTACTCGCTCCTTGCCCTACTGCTCCCGTTGCCTTTTATGTCCAACAAACTTTAAGCATAACAGCTTGACTTAAATAATTCATATCGTATCATCACTGATACCCTGGATTTCTTATAATTCTTTGCAGGGGAATCATTACAGATTTTTTTTTCTGAGAGCAAACAGAAGTAGATGCTTAGCGTGTTCTGTGTCAAACTTGATTTTAGGCAGCGCTTCCAGCTGCCTTGGAATGGTGAACAGATAGGGAGGCAAAGCGTGGCCTCAGCTGACAACCTTGAAAACGGAACACGCTTCTAAAGGGCTGGTGACCTCTTACGCACCAAGAAAGTGTTACCCTGGGTGATATGCATGCTTCTCACCTGACCTTAAACTTCTCTGCCAGAAGAGCGCTGCGTAAGCTATATTTAGCTCCTCTGCTGAGCTCAGGAACAGATGTTCTTGCATTATATGCGCAAAGAATAGGTTCAAATCTCAGAAGTGACCTTACGTGTCACCAAAATAGTGATGGTCGTTAATTCCATCAGGAGTTTGCGTGTCTGATAGTGCTCATTTGTGCAAGGAGATGCAGCTGGAAGCGACCCCCAAAGCGGGCCGCTGGTGAGAGCTCTCAGCGCTTCCTGCAGACAGAGGCAGCCCCGCGTGGCTTGACCTTTCGAGGTCTGAAACGCGGCGTATGCTGAGTCACAAGATCCGCATTCCACACGCGGCCTCCTAGTTACACTGTGCTAATACAGTTAAAATGTGAAACTAATGATCCTCAGTGCTTCTCCTGGAAGAAAGCACTGCTACCAAGTGCGGTATTTTTAGAGGTAGGAAAAAAAAACCACACCTCTGGAGCTACCACAGCAACGAGCAGTTAGAATTTATTTGAAATAAAGTGGAGGGAGAGGACTTCATTAGGGAGGATTCATTAGGCATGAACTTTTCCTTCCTGTTGTGCTTTGTCTTCATGTTTAGTTCATCAGAATTGAATCTAGCAAATTATTTTTAAAATAAGACTGAAGTGGGAGGAAATTGTGCCATTTATTTAAAAGCTATTATCATCGCAGAGCAATCTTGGATGGTGTCATATATAAAATGTGAATCTTTCCTTAAATACTGCTTTGACTTACCATCCACCAAGAGTGGAGAAGGTCCTGTATATTCACTAGAGAACAAATTAAGTGCAGGGTTTTGCGGGGAACTCCCTGGACTGGAGGTGAAACATCCAGACCAGGTGATGCCTAGGGCCAGCTGGACTCGTCTTGTAGGCACCCTGATCATACGTTTAGCTCATCATAAGTCTGTGGTCTGTCCGAGACACAGATGTGCTTGGAAACTTTTTGTGGTTCGCCACCAAAGTTGGCGGCTACCTCCCCGTGAAGGAATTGAGAATGCTGTGGTGCCTGCAGGCATGGCTGGGGTAACACGGGGTATGGTTGACAAGTAGACACATTTCCGTTCTTCCTTTAATCTGGAACAGGATTTGTCTCCAAAACGTGTTTTCTTTAGACTTGTGGAGTTAGTGTCCTGAACGCTTGACGGGATTATTTTTTCAAACAAAGAAGGTAGCTCTGCAGAGCCAGACTGTAGTGAGAAGTGTGTTCATGTTCTGACAAGAGTAATGGAATGCTGTCTGAAACTGCTTGCAACCAAGTATTTAATTGGAGTGGTTTATTTACAGCGGGGGAGTGAAAATGTGCGGAGAACACCTAGCATTGTGTGGATGCTACTGGAATTCTGTTCTCTTAATGCTTGCAGAATTTCAGTATGATAAGTGATTTCTATAAATCCAGTCTTATAGCAGAATGTGCTGACATACGTTGGGATGGAAAAGTGTAAATGAAGTGGAACAAAACAGGTATTTGTCAGCATGGCGTGTTTACCAAAATCAAATCCAGAAAAGGAAGTTCTATAGAAGATCATAGCTTGTTGCAAAGATTTGTAGCATTTTGTTGTTTTTAGGGTATTTTTTTTTTTGCATTAATGATGATAATTTCCATTTATCCTGATCTCTAAGCTTTGATAAATATCTGAATAGTTGGACTATGACTGAAGTCAGTGAAAGAATACGGGCTGTGTGTAAGGCTTGCTCCAGTTACCATATTCTGTTTGCTTTCAGGAAGCAGTACAGCTTGTATAGTAGTTCTGGACAGAACAAGTCATCGTTTACATACGGCCAACTTGGGAGATTCTGGATTTTTGGTAGTCAGAGGAGGAGAAGTAGTACATCGTTCCGATGAACAGCAGCATTACTTCAACACTCCGTTCCAACTGTCAATAGCTCCACCAGAAGCGGAAGGAGTTGTCTTAAGTGACAGGTAAGAAGGGAGAAGATCTTAAATTTTTAATCTGCGGATGTGATCAGCTCCCAAAAGGCTGTGTTTGTACTGCCTCAGAGCTCCTTGTATAATGCAGCATAGCATGTGGGATTTAAATGTGCCCAAGCAAAGGTTCTTATACCTGCCCTCCTGTCTTTAAGGTACCGTAAACACTTCTTACTGTGTACTTAATAAATTTTTTAGGCTGTTGCAACAGTCAAAACGTATTGGGTTTGTGCTTATTCATTCGATGTAGCGTGTTCCTGCAGTTTGTGGCGCGCACTAGGCATGTTCAGGTCCATGGAACGACACTGCACGATAGAGCTGCTACAATGAAGGCTGCAGCCGGTGGTTGCGCCGACCGTCCTGCACGAGTGGCTTGTCTTATCAGCGGCTTTCCTTCCCAGTCCCTGTCTGTGCTCTCTTGAGACTGGTTTGGAGTACGCTAATTTATAGATACCTTGGCAGCGAGGTAGCAAGTGCTTGAAGAATAGAGCAGAGGGACATGTGACTGTAACTCGTGTTTCCAAGCCGCTGTGTTTCCAGCAGCATATTGTATTTGACCAAAACGAGCAAAACTCTTGTTTGGCGGAACACCAAGCTGGGAAATGAGAGTAATAGGAAAGGACAATCTGTTCACAGAAATGAGTTGTTTCAAAGACAGGCTTGTACTTGTGTCTTCCCCTAAGAATGTCAGGCTGATAAAATCCTGTGACTGTGTGAAGTCTAACCAGTAAAATAAAATAAAAGTGAAGAAAAAAAAAATCGGCTTTCAAATACCTATTAAAATACAGCTCTCAAATCAATGGTTATACAGTCATTAAAGTGATATCCCTCTTCTAAATACAGAAAGATGATAAAAGGATCTTAAAAGAGAGACCACAGCAAACAGAGAAAGCAACTTTAATTTTTTATTTTTAAATCTCAAGGCTTATGCCTTAAGGGTTGTAACTTCTAATGCCAAAATAGCTCTTTTTGAAAATGTTGCTTGAAAGCTGTTGAAACACCTGATCATTCTTGCATGTGGTTTTGTTACTTCATCCTAAGGCTGCAGGGAGGAAACCAGTGTAAAACCCTGAAATGAGAACCCTTAAATAATCTAGCCTCTTTATTAGGCTAAAATTAAATGATAGTTTGGAGTTCCAGAACTATTAAAATCTAAATAGTTCTGAAATTCTGTGTCTTGTTCAAAAAATAGCACGAGGGTAGTTGATAACATGATAACGTCCAGTGGAAGTCAGGAAAGCAAAGTAATCTGAGTCATCCCACATTAAGGAAAGTGCAAGATAAATGAGCTCCCACACTTCAGTTCTGAATCATGATTATAGCTTTCTGGCTAGTTTCTGCGCTGTTCTTGACATTAATTAGTACTTGTGCTTGTTGTCTAAATGCTTCTCCAGTATTTTTTTTAATTCATTGTCCCAGTTCAATGCTTAAATTCGGCTACATATGGGGATAGGCAGGCAATCTTAACTCTAACCTTCTTGAAGGTGCACAGCAAAAGGGCTGCTTCCCTCAGCTGATTTCTGGCATAGCCAAATGGCGTGGCATGCGGTCATTTCTGCCTTTTAAAGATCTGTGAAGAATCCTTACAAATGAAGGTTTTGTAGTTACATTGCTTCTGAGAATTGGACTCTGCAGCAGCATTGATGGCCAGTATGGATATTTTCTGCTGTAATGTATTAAACGTAAGTAGACCAACCAGCTGCGGTCTCCTGGTAGCGATTTCCAGACATGCTTCATGTTCCGCTGCAATAGAAAGTGATTCAGAATCCTTAAGTGGCTTGGCCGTTCTGTTAGGAATTGTCCTTTCAAGTACAGTTCTCGTACATGTTTAAGATGGGCGAGAAGGAAGCCCTCAACTGCCATTCCACTTAATGGTTTCCATGGAGATACACTTGTGAAGCGGATTAGTTTGCAGGATTGTTCATCTGGGAATTGTAAATGCAAATCCTTTGTGTAATAGCTGGAACGTTACCTGTTTGCAATCACAGATCTTTTGTTGTAGCTTTCTTGACAAGCTATCCTGGTGCAAAAGCTCCACAGTTGGTGATTATTTCTTTCCTTCCTAGCAAAACGTGTAACAATAGCAAATTACAGGAGCTGTTAGTGTGCTGGGCTGACATTGCTTGGTGCCTTAGTGAAAGCTGGAGGCCATTTCGTTGACATACCTGTCGTTTTCACAGCCCTGATGCTGCTGATAGTACTTCCTTTGATGTCCAACTCGGAGACATTATTTTGACTGCGACAGACGGACTGTTTGACAACATGCCTGACTACATGATCCTGCAGGAATTAAAAAAGCTGAAAGTAAGTGCGCGTGTATATTCTGAATCTCAGATCTTTTGCCCTCCTCATCCCTCGCTGTTACTACCAGTTCTTTCTGAGCGCGCAGCTTTGTGTTATGCGTGAAAGACCCACCACAAAGTGCCGCCGTTTGGAGACTCACCAGCTAACACCACGTGTGAGCAGGGATGTTGGCCCCAAAGTGCTGTCTCTTGAACCAGCACCCAGGCTGAATGTAGAAGCAGCAACGTTGGCAGAAGTTTCCAGAGTAACAGCCAGGAACATGTCACTGATGAGTGCGATGCGAGGGAGACACTGGGGGGATAGGGAGAGGTGTTCAGCAGCGGGCACTGCCCTTGGCCAACTGCTCCCACACTGCATTTTATCTGCGCTTGCAGGTTGCAGATTACATACATGAAAATACAGCGTTCTCTTTCGGGCCGTTCGGTGGGTGGGGTGAGGCATGTACTTAAATAATTTGGAGGTTTTCTGTGGACTTACAAAACAGCAATTCTAAAGTAATCCGAGCTGTCCGAAGTGTGGGTTGTGTGTGTGTGTGCGTGGAACATTTTGAATGTTCTGATAACAAAAATTCGCAGCGACTTTTCCAGATTAGTCACCACAAATACTTGTTTTAAATAGTAAAAATACATTAAACTATTTTAGTTGGGATGAGAGCATTTAGCTCAAGGCTATTTACTTACAGAAAGGAAAGCGTACTTAGGAGGTATCAATATGTATAACCTCCCCAGGGAAACTATTTTGATGTTATGAAATGCAAATAAGTCTCTGTAGAATTACAGTGTGGTTTTAAAAATACTTTGCCTGCTCTTATCCTGCAGGTACATAACCGAGAGGTGGGGTCAGACAGGGAGTGGGTCTTTGCAGACAAAATGTCTGAGGCCTGTGTCTGCATTCGAGGTGGACTCCTGTGTTTCCCCCTCTCTGCAGCCCCTTACCGCTTTCTGTCTTGGTGCGATGCTCAGGTCTGACATTGAAAAGCGTGTCGCTGCGCTGTGGAGCGGCACGTGGGATCATGCCACAGCACAAGCTGTCGCAGGATTTACCCTGGTTAGCGAAGGTAACAGCAGTGCCGAGGATGTGTCAGCGTGCTGCTGTGGTTTGAAGGGACCGGTGTGCTAGTCTGTGACCTGCGTGGCTGTTATTTAGGCTGTAGCTGCAGCACACTTCTGCTTGCAGTACGCCCACCTTCCCTTCCCTGCGCAGACAGCCGGGTAGGCTCGTAGACACTAGAGATTAAATTCTCTTCTGGAAAAAAAAATTGAGCTCCACCTATTGGTGTGTTTGGGAAAGGCACTGAAGTTCCCTGTGGGGTAGGAGGTTCAGCCAAAAGTTAATCGTGTAAGAGCCTGCTAAGTCCCCAGGCTGCAGGGAAGATTTTCTGAAATGACAATGGCGTGTCATGTTGGCTTGAATAAGAAAAATACTGGAGTAAAGCAAGAGATACTGGGGGGGGGGGGGGGGGAAGACATGAAATGCCATCTGTAAAAAGTTCTCTGTCTCGTTAAATTATTTCTCATCTGTCTTTCAAAGTGCTCCTTCTCCCCCAGGCATGCTCTTGTTGATTTGGGCAGGAGACTCAGGACTAAGACTTTCCAGTCAAGGTGTAAAACATACTTAATTCAGCTGAGCCTACTTTGTGAGGGGAAAAAACAGCTCTTTCAGGGTGAACTGTTAGCATTAGCTATCACATCTGGTTCCCAAAGATGAGGCTGTTTAGTCTGTTTTAAATATTAATCTTCTGAATTCTAAATGTTACGAATCATCCAAAAAAGAGAGTGTTACAGCTGCTGCTCTAGGCTTCAGTTGTGAAGATTTGCAGTTTTAACCCAAGTTCATTAACCCTAAGACATGGTTAGGCTTCCCTTTGGAACAGAAGGTGATAACCAGAGCCCTAATCTGCAAGAGAGGGCAGTCAGGGATCTGCAAAACCAACATGCATCAGCGAAACAACTAGCGATAGATTTCCTTATAAGAATAAACTTTGTTTCTCATTAATTTAGAACTCCAACTACGAGAGCATACAGCAGACTGCGAGAAGCATTGCTGAGCAAGCTCACGAGCTGGCATATGATCCCACTTACATGTCACCATTTGCACAGTTCGCATGTGACAATGGATTGAATGTGAGAGGTAAGATATTTTTTTCCCTCCTCCTCCCACTCTCGCTATCTTGAAGAAATCTTAAGCAAAGTTCTGCCCCCAAATCTGATAAGAGAAGAGTGTTCAGAAACGCGGTTGGCAGCAGAACGCCAATCTAGCGCTCCTGGCTTGGCAAGGACCCCAGCTCCTGACGCAGGTCATCCCAGGCCCCAGCTAATCAGAAGCCTCCTGTGGGGAAGTAGCTGGAACGCAGAGAACTCTGCGCGCTGATTTTTATTTTTTGCGGTTTAATCTAATACGTACGCTCTTGGCCCGAGAACCCAACCTGATACAAATTCTCCCGGCTCCCAGGAGAACTGCACTTGACCTGTTCTTAGGATTTGTGTGTGGGTGTGGGGTTTTTTGTTGTTAGTGTTTTTTTAAGTTTCCTATTCTTGATGCATTTTAGTCGAGATTCTGCCCACTGTTGGATTTTTGTTGTTCTTTCTGACCCTTGTACCATTAATGTGTCAGTCCTGATATCTGTTGGTTCTATATCCTGTGCTCTAGAAAGATACGAGCACCTGGCAGAGTTCAGAGTCCTGTCAACCTTTTTTTTTTTAATTTTTATTTTTAAATAAGATGTTCTCATTTTTGTATCAAAAGGGTAGGATTTCCTGCAACACCCTAAACATCTTTCATAAAGGTAGATAGTGATTTTAAAGCTCAGGCTCCGTGTTGCTACAAAGCCCGGTCATTCAGTAATGAATTTTCTGAATCCAGAGGCCTCATTTGACCTTCTGGGTACCAAAATACCCCTGTGAGCTATTTTTGTAGAATTTGACTGCTGTAGCTACTGAGTTTTGAGAAGTGATTATCAAAAGGGTTAAGTAGCTTTTAGAAGGATGTAGAATCATTAAGGTTGGAGAAGACCTCCGAGATTAGGCTGGAGAAGATGCTAGAAGTGTTTGATTTTTACAGTCAATTCCTGAGATGATGCTTCCTGACTGCAGCTTGCCTGTAACAAAACAAAGACTCTTTTTTTGTAGATTTTTTCTCACATACGATTACAAAAAGAGGCTTTCTGCTCTACTGGCTAACGACGATGTTCAGGGTTCTATGTAACTTCTACTGGTTTATCATCTCACTGTTGCTTAAAAGGAGAGGGCATTTTTACTAAATGTTATTGCTACCCTTAGTTGCACAGCTGAGAGGAGGCAGAGTTCTCGTGTCTGCACAATACATTTTTTGCATATTTAAACCAGTTTAAAAAGAGCTTTCCATGGGGGAGCATGACAGGCTATAGGAGGACAACCCCGTGTGGTTTGACGTAATAGTTTTGTTCTTTCCATGTTGCAGGGGGAAAACCAGACGACATCACCGTCCTTCTTTCTATTGTAGCCGAGTACACAGACTGATCAGCCGAGTGCCAGCTTCTGATGTTTTCATTATCCCCGAGCTCCTCGCTTCACATGTACGGTTTCCTGCTGGCAGGATTGCTTTCTTCCTTTGCAGCTGATCTCAGCAGCCAGTTTTCGAGCTCGTTGCCTGTCTTGAGACACAACTGAAGAAATCCTTATTAAGAACCACTCGTAGTACACTGGTCTTTGTCTGCCAGCAAGAAATGAAGAAGTTCAAGGCTTGAAGCATGTCTTTCAGAGCTTAGTAATTGTCCATATAAGGGGGAGGATCAATCCCATATCGTTACCGCATTTGAAATGTGACTTACTTTCAGATGAGTAGAATTGGTTTATCATCTTTCAAATTAGATTCGATAGATAAAAACCTCTACAGGAGGGCATATTATTCTATCTACTAGAAACATTCACTGTTCATTAAAGGGTATGTTACAGAACACAGTTTCATAAGCATAGTCTTGTTACAGTGATAGCTGAGGTTTCGTGTTTCTAAGTTCTGGTTTTCAGGAGATTTATAACTGCTGTAAACTTTTTGCTCTTGCCATACGTGGTGTCAGCCTAGGAGCCTTTTCTAGTACAAAATTTCAAAAACATACTTAGGTCAAGTTATATGGATGCAAATGTGTTGTGATTTCAGGTGCTTAACTGTGATCTTAAAAGTTCTGCAGATCATTCGTCCATAATGGGCCTGATATCTGGATGTTTTGGCTGTGGATAACTTTATTTTTTTTAAAGAAAAATTATAACTCTTGTCTCAAGAAGCCAAGATGGTCAAAGTTGAGATCCTTCGAGCATTTTAACCCATCTCACCAGCACAGGATGATATGGCGTAAATGCTACAATGGGAGGCTGCGCAAAGAACAGATCAGCCTCAACTCTGAACATCTTCACTTTTGGTGGATAACTTTGTTGTTAACTAAACGTGATTTGTGTTAATATTGCCACTCTTGCTTGTGTAGAACAGCACATGCTGGACCAGTCTAAGCCCAGCTGATCCTTGTATTTCTGGCTCTCAACCACGCGCCTCTTTGCTTATGCTGTGGCAGCAGCAGTAAGTACATAAATGGAAACTATTAATGAATAATCAGCAAAACTTACATTTCAGTAACTAAAGTTTAGGGTTTTCAGAATGAACCTTAATGATGTTTACAGTTATCTAACAGCCACTTTGCAATATGACATTTCCTTTTGAATTACAGTAGCTCACAATTGTTCCCCCTGTTCCAGCAAGCTTTCCTTTCTTTTCCGAGGTTCATACAGATAGCTGATAGCTGTAAAGATATATATATTTTTGGTCAGTTTTTCATTAACTTTTTTGCTGGTAGAAGAGTATGTAGAAATAAATTAAAGCCATGTTTTTATATATATAAAAAGTCGGGTAATGTTGATGTTTAGGTGAGTGCAGTTAAACTTGGTCAGTAAGTAATCTTACCTGCTCTCAAAAGGAGATATTTACTACCTGGTTTATTGTATTAAAACTGTTTAAGTTTGAGGTTACCTCAACTTGTTTAAAGAATTTTTGTGGACTTGTACTGTATATTTGCGTAACTATGTCAAGCTTTTATTTAAGATCATTTAACATGTACCATGTACATGTCATTTTACTATATTTCAATGCATCGTGCTTGTAACAGGCATTTCATTTATAATAAGAATAAGTGATTAATTTGGAAGCTCTTCGGTAATTTATCTGCTATTCCTAAATTGGCGTAATGTTAGCTCTCTATTTTAAATCACCTTGTAATTACTTGTCAAAATGCCTTAACTACCCTAACTTGACCAAAATACTATTTTGGTGAGGGTACGGGGAGGATTCTATTAATGAAGAAAAATTACCTAGTTTCGCGATACACGGAGCAGTGAGTGGTGAATAACTTTGCACAAATTGTCAGTCCTTGTTTTTTAAAACTGAACAAGCTGTATCTAGCTGTCTCGTTAGAAGGAATGTATTCATGCTGCAGTATAGGGCTTTCTTTCTAGCATTTGGGAGGGGTGCTGCACTCTCAAATCTGGGTATCTTTACATTGTATTCTCCAGTATTTACTCTCGTGTTTCTTTATTAGAGCTGATTTGATCAATTGAACTCACCTTAAAACAATGCCCTTGTAGACCTGACCGTTTTGCACTCTGACCCCTTGCTCTCAGTACGCTCGTGCCCAGCCTTCATTATTTTTTTCCCCCCACTTTCTAGAAGTACAAATTGAGAAATATTTGTGGATCAGATAAATGAGTATGGCAAAGGTGCTTACCCCCGAGTGAGATGTTGCATGCGCTGTACTCTGCCTCTGCTGGTCCGGGGTCTGGAACCCTGGATCAGGGAGATTCTGCCACCTTCTCAGAAGTTAAACTGTGCCGCCTGGTGGGTTTGAGTCTACGCCTTGCTGTCTGTGTTAAAGCAGTTCTTAGCTAAGCAGTATCTATAAAGCCATTTGCCTCATATCACATCATGATTTTTTTTAATAAAGAACAAATTTGGATTTTAATTTACAAATCATGAGTTTATCCCTCACTGGACACACCAAAGACCAGTAAAGCTTATAGCTTTTCCATCTGTTTATAAAGCAATACTGTATTATAAAGAATCGATATTTTTATCACATGCTTGTTTTTGTTTTTGTTCTTAAGATGTGCACTCTAAACATATCAAACCTAATTTCTTCCTATGAACTTAAGCTGTCTGCGCACAACAAATTTTTGGAAGAGGGATCGACAGGGCCCGTACTATCAAAATAACTTCAAATGATGCATGAAGCAGTAACACTTCCTAGGAATTAGTTTATTGTGACTATTCATAAGAGGAACGTACAAGAAAGGTGTTCTGCGTAATGGAAACACGCTTGAAAGGAGAACAGGCTGATTTCAGCTGCTGCCGAAGGTTTTTGTTAGCTGTCAGGAGCTGGTTGGTAGGGAGCAGTAATCTGAAGGAAAAGGAAGAGATTTTTAGATACCAGTACTACGGTACCACGACAGGTAATAGCGCTCGCGGGAGTTGGGATTTCTGCAGCAGTGTTACTGGGTATTTGGGTGAAAAAGGGCTAAGATGTGGTGAATTGGAAAACTGTGGTTCTGTGCTACTTTTATGGCTATCTTTGGGAGACCTCCAGCATACAGTTTCCCTCTAAATTTGCTTTCTTTGCGTTTCTAAAGAAGGTACGGCAGATAAATAGAAGGGAAGAAAAAGATTTTGGGACCAGACAGTTATGACTGAGTAAGGGAGAGGGGAGAGGTGTGAAGGTCTAGCAAAGCTGTAAAGTATTCTGTGATGGAATCTCCATCTCTTGTAATGGACATCCTCTCGCCAGGGAGGAATCAGACTTCGTGTGTGTGTGTAGAAACCGACTGTATGAAGTAGTTCTTGCAAAGATAGCTGAAATAATGAAGCAAATCTGAGTCTGTATCTAATGAGGATGCTTTTTTGTTGTTGTTAAAATGAGACTATCATCTATGCTTACGTAAGAGGCAATTATGTGAATTTCATGTCTGAGGTATAACTTATGCAGGAATAGTTCTGTAAATACATTTAAATGAATTGTAAAGATATTTAATAAATATAGTATTTATACTAAAATGTGTTTTTTAAAGTAAAGTTGACTGCAAAAATTCTGTTCGTTGCTGCAGTGACGTTGCTGGTAGCACAGAGCTGCCCAGCCACCACTTAAGGTGTCTGGCTCTTGTTCAGAGCTCCGCGGTGTCCTCAAATCTGTCTGTAAGTGATGCCATGCCCCACTACACAGAACTCCTCTGCAAGAGTTTGGCAAGCAGAATAACTGTCTTTTAAATCAACCAAAGATTGGAAATGTCAGTATTTTGAGTGTGACTTTGGAAATACTACACGGTAATTTTCTCTGCAAGCTTGTTTAGCAGTGAGCAAATGTGTGCCCTGCTGTTGTACAGATCTCCAGCTCTGTTCAGTATAAATCACATTGATCCATTATCCTGCTGCACCAAAAAGCATTTGTGGACGTTCTCTCCCCAGGAAAGTGGCTGCAAGCAGTTTTGTGGCTTGTTGTTGAGATGTAGTGAACAGGGCCAGAGAGCCCCGTCACTGACTTCTGCTGGAGGAGGTGAGGGAAGGGAAAAGAACAACTCAAGGCTGAAACACAAGAACTCATAAGCTGTGTTTTCAAATCATTTTTTAATCACAATTTTTATTTCTTTAACCAAAGTTGTCATAGAAATGCATTTATTCAGCTAAATCCTACTTCTACAAAATTTCTGTAAGAATACCAGTTGTTATATAGCAATAATGTATTTATTTGGCGGTGCTGCAGTAGGTGGGTTTCCTATTCAGAGCTTCTGACTTTACAACAGTAGCTTAATTTGTCTGAAGTGCTAACGCAGTTTGAATTCTCTTGTGAGACTGGAAAGCTGAACATGCAAAGCAATGTGTCTACAGAACACATATACAAATCTAAATGACCTAAATTTATATTATGACAGCAGCTACGGCTTTAAAATGATTAGTACTGGTGCTTAATGTAGAGAATAAACATTTAACTGGTACTGACATGGCAGGAAATGATAGAGTGCTCTGTACCAAGTAGTTCTGTCCTTTTGGTACATTCCCCTTGGAGGGGAAAAAAAAACAAACACACTTAAGTGGAATTTCCATCCACTTCCCAGACTTTGACAATAGATGTTAGTGAAATGCAATTTACCAAACAAGTAGCGTCCATCAAGTTCCAGCTTGCCTAAGAACTGCAGGACGTTTTTGTAACAGAATTAAACTTCTTTCTAAGGCTAGAAACTGCTCTACACCATGTCAAATACGCTTCTGTCTTTCAAGGCGGTCCACGTTAGTCTTGGATTCGTACACCTCATGTTACTAGAGAACTTGGGAGCTCTGCATGTTGCCAAAATCCTCTTCAGCGTCACTAGCTGTTGCTAAACTATGGGAGGTGTGATTGATGGCATCCTTCTTAGGAGAAACTGCTCCAAAGAACAAGAACTGAAACTGGAAAATGCAACGTTTGCAAGAGTAAGACATTATGCATGTGATACAGAATTTGGGGGTTAATTAATTATTTCTGACGCTTTTGCCATTTTCAAAATACATTTTAAAGTCTCTGTCAGTCTGTGGTGGTGTTTCCTAGTAAAGTATTTTCAGCGTTATAGCTAAACATGGTGTTTTTGTCAGCTACGCTGCTATGAAAGCTGGTTCCATTGAAATGCCACTCAGTGAGTACCAACATGTAGTTGTAGCCCCTGGACTACATGCAGCATCCAATTTTTAAATGACAGCTAAGGTATTTCACTGTTTTATAATACAACATAAATATGACCGGGAGTGTCCTTACCTTGTGATAATGAGCTTCTCTTGACTCTGCTTCCAGCACTGCTTGGTCATCTGTCTCGGGCATGGCTGTTCCCTCAAGATGTTTCAAAACGTTCCCCGAGTTCCATGTATTCTGTTTTGCCACAGGACTTGCAGGTGCCACTGGCTCTGAGTTCTGTTCATTTTCATTCTGCCGTGGCTTTTTGGAAGCAACTGCTTCTGCATTACAGTCCTTATCCATGGAGGAGTTTTCAGATTTGCCCATGTACACCTTTGAGCTAGATCAGAGAGTGTAGGTCAGATTAGTAATTGGCCTCTGCGTGTCTTTGTTAAAGTGTCTTTGCCTGCTAATGGCAGGCATTACAGCTTTACAACAGATTCAGCAAGTATCTTCCCCTCTTACTGCAACAGAACTCCATGGAGGTAAAGCTAATGAGAGGCTAGTGCGGAATGCTCTCCTTTGTGCCAAAAGCTTCAGTGCTGTTCACGATATTAAGAAATAATGCCAAAAGGCTTGGCTGCTGGCTCACCTTTTGCTACAGAAACAGTTCCTCAGTGGTACAGATAATGGAAGTTGTGATCAAGAAAGGACTGTGTAACTAAAACCATTCCCTTGCACGCTTGCAATAGGTAAGAGACCCGTGAGGTGACTCGGGCTGCTCAAGCACCCGGTGGCTGTCTGAACTGTGGCACTGCCTATACAAACAGCAGACTGCAGCTGTAGCTTTGATGAAAAGAATCCACAGGTGGAGAAAGAGATTGAGGTCTCCCTGCCATGCTCTGGCTGGGCTTCAAACTATTTCAACCTTTTTCTGAATGTATCTAGTTCATAGAGTTCACAGTTTTCCTACACAAAAAATGCTGCAGGATCAGTATAGTGCTTATGAACACCCTGCAAGAATACGCAGATCGCTTTGACCTAGCAGGAAAACTTTGAACTTCAACTTTTCAGCCTGCTAAGTCAACCTGCCTCCCTCACCCACCCCGGTGTTACCTTTCTGGAATCCGTGAACAGCACGTGGGCTCCTGGGAAGCTGTCCCATTGTCGATGTCAGACAACGTAGCCAAAATAAAGCTGGCTTCCAGCACCATGTCTTCAATGCTGAAAGCAACTGGTCTAAACACAAACATGTACAGACGAAGCAGCATGCATCATTATATGTATTTTGGGAGGAAACACAGCTCATGCAATTCTATAGATGCAGATCACAAAATACCCAGCTGAAAAAATTAATATTTGCTGCTTAAGAACCTAAGATGGCTTCCTTTTAGATTTAAATACATCAACAAGCAAATACTATACAATATTATGCTTAGTTAAATTGTAGTTTTAAATAAAAACTGCTAAAGTTATATTTTAAACTAAAAATGTGTCATTTCTTTTGTCCACTAAATAAAACTGCATGTATTAGGCTTGAGAACCTGAAGTGTCCAGGCAGCTTGTAGGTGCTTGCTAGGCAGCATGGCTAGTTTAGTAATCCAGGTGTCCATGTTAAATGCTTTATGCGCAGTAACAAACTACTTAACCCGGTATTGCACATTAGAGCTTCTATTCTGAAATGAACATTTTTTTACAGTTAAATACGTATCAAGTGACCTGCAGTCAAAAAAACCAGCTGTAGAGTTGTAACTGTGCTATGTCTAGATAGGTAGTTCCAGAACGTACTTCCCAGATATGTCAAAATGGATTGAGACAGGACCGTGGGTAGCTTCGGAAAATGCCAGTAGTCCCTGAAAAGAAGGGGTGAGTGGTTAAGTGCTATTTTAAACACAGATGAAGATTAACATTAGAGAACACGTTTATTGCAGCTGTTGTTTACTGGCAAAAAAGTAAAAGTCTGCTGCTTCTAGAGTCCATTTCCTGCCTTCTCCGCCTGGAGCTTTGCCTAAGAAACCTCTGCAGTAGAGCTACTGTGCCCATGATGCCTTCTCCAGTAGTTATGTGTCTGCCCAGCACTGAAATTACTCTTCTGCTGGTTTAAAAGCTTTGCCTTTCAAAGGCTGCTGTGAGGGACTCTGCAGTATCCTAAGGATGCCTGTTTTTAAAGCCAACCCTTAACCAGCTGGTGAAATCCTGCTACCAGCCAGGGGGCCCCTGGTGCAACACTTACAGGAGGAATCGTTCTTCACTGCCCACATCAAGTCATGCAAATTAATGGAAATTGACAAATCCTTAACTTACCCTCAATTCTTTAAGGCAAAATGTCACTTCAGAATCTACTCCAACTTGGAAGTAGTCAAATTCATCTGGATTTAGCTGTATTTCAGTAAGCATTGTCTTTGAAAAGTCTGTTTGAAATAACAAGAAAGTCGAGAATTCAGAACAGTGAGACTTGAACTCAAAACTACAATTAAATCGTGATGCTTTTGTTAGCACTGTCTCGACAAATGGTGACTAACAATAATAGATGTTTAGCTTATCTAAATTTATATTTAAATAAAATAAAAAACTCCTGAAATTATTTACAGCATATTATGGGGATTTACACAGCTATTAACAGAACTTATTTTATGTTCCGCTATGCGATGGAGTCCTGATGCCTGCTGTCATTCCTGTAAATCTGCTTTATCTACAGGCATTGATCACAAATGCGATTGCCAGCTTCTTACTGCTGCATAGATGGGAAGACCAAAATGCAGCATGACTGTAACGGATTGATGGTTGTCAGCGATTATGATTAGAGGACCATGAAAACAGACTTGGGTTACTTATTCTAAATTGTCATCTTTTCCTGATACTATGCAAATGACGATGGAAAATAAGGTCTCCAGCATCAGGTATTCAATTGTTGCTCGCTGTCATCTGACTACTCACTAGCTATTATCAGGTGTGTGAAAAGAAAATAAGAGGGTACTATAAATAAGAGGGTACCGTGGGTAAGAAAATAAGAGGGTACTGTAACTGCACCACAGTCTCAGAGGCATTCAGAAAAATACACCAGCTTAAGCAGTTCTCTTCCAAAGCCAGGCCGCTAGGGAAGTATTAAGCTAGTCCCAGCCTCCTCTTTCTTTGCTGAAGAGTTTTTTTCTCAGCCTTCAACAAGGCCCTACTGCATGGTCAAATACACTCTTGTAAAGTTCCTCAGAACTGCAAAAATAAATGTTTACAGCACACCTGCCAACTTCTCCAAGGCAGAGCCTACCACGTGCAAATGAAAACAGGCCTAGGCAGAAGCTGTAATTTCTGTCTCTGAAAATTAAACCTGAATGTGGAAAAACCCAATCCATCAGCAGATGGTATGTTCAAAGGACACGCTTTGTTTCAGAGCGTGCACAACATCTGCTGCAGGCAGTACTCTGCATCGCATGCTACGCAACAAAAACCACACCTGTCGTTCCTCTTTTTCTCCCGTTTGATTGTTCATTTTTTTTCGGTATCCCACTGCATTTCTACCTACTATTTTTTCACTCTCCTTCTTACAATAATGCTTTTAAAAGTATGTTTTAAAAATAATATTTAAAATAATATTTTTTCCTTCAAAATGTAATATTTTTATAGTATTTTCAGTAATTTCTTTCCTGTTTCACTTCTGTTAGTTTCCACCACTTAATCCTTCTTGCTCTCCACTGTTTTAGCCTGTTCTAAGCACAATCCCCACACCTACACTCCAGGTAGTCATCTTTTTCTAGGTCATTATCCTCAGCTTTGGTCAGAAGTATGAAAAGCATCCCTTTATTATATGATACACAAGAACCTGTACTTCAAAAACACAATCATAACATTAAAATTAGTCTGAGTCACACGCCAAGAATCTGGACTGTTCTCCATCTCAGATCCGAAAATAACAACACACAACATAACAGTATTAGGCCAGCTAACACACTAGATACACTCTGTAACAGTATCAATTCTCTAATTATGTTACTCTGATTTAAATAGTTCATTTTAAAGCCTAATATTATCTCCTTTTCCCTGTCTGTTTCCATGCTTCTGCTCTTACAGCACGGTAATTACCTCTGTTGAAGCCTACAGCAAATGGTGTAATTTATTTCAATTGGCTGCTCAGCCTGCTATCTGCCACCGATACCAGGAAAATATTATTAAAACCATCGTTTCTTAAGCCAGAGGTTAGCAGTCTGACTTAAAAATCTCCATCTCATTCAGCCATGAAATGGATTTTCCATTTCTGTTGCAGGTTATTCCTGCAGTTCACCCATTCTGTAGTCCCAATAGCCCTTTGGATTTTGCATTTCCTTACCAGCGTCTTCCTCAGCGTAACTCCTGAAACAAACCTTCATTGGAGTAACCGATAAAGTTACTTCCTCTTGACTGGTTGGAAAGTGGATCATTATATCAGCCAGCAGCCTATAAAATTTAATTTAGTATTAAAATAATTTTACATGACGCAAGTTATTATCTAGCAATTGTTACTGGCATTAGAAATTAAAATTGCTCCTTGGCAATATCGTTGGAAAAAACACCTTTGAAATGTGCAACCCTTCAAGTATGCTGTAGCTTTAAAACTGATTTATACAGTACTAGGTATGTAAGAAATCTAAAAATACAACCAGCAATTATGAAATCAAATTTGCTTACATTTAATACCTGTGTATGTTGCCCAATCAGCCTCGCATACACATATAGTGCTGCTACCTTTCCATATGCATACATACGGCAATTAAAAACCCTTCTACTTTTATTACTGGATTCTTTGCCCATAAAATTTAAGCACCCCTTTATTTGCTGGAGGTGGAAGTTGATCAAAGGTGTGAATTCAAATTATACACTACACACTTCTCAAGGTTGCAGCAGGATTCATGGCAGAACGATCCCTGTTTCTGAAGTTGTAACGTGACATATCAAGTATTAGAACAATGGATTTAGCAACTCACCATTTTTGACTGTGGGCCCTAACCAAATTTTGTTTATGTTAATAACTATAACTGCAGTACTGTCTCCTGGATGATTTTTCAGAAAAATACTTTTCTATTCATTACCTGGAGTGGACTTTAAGTATGTTCGGACACATGTGCTTTGCAAAAACAGCCTGCAGTGGATCACATTCTTGGAAAGTCAGATTATATGTTTTTATAATACCTAAGTATAAAGCATACGAACAAAAATCAATAGTTAGAATTGTAAAGCTTACATTAAAGTCTAAAAATCAAGGGCCTAAAATTCTATTTATTTTTTTTTTAGTATTAATTGTTCTTTTAAGACATCTCAATAGAGAAAGTAACTGACTATAGCAGTAACTCACCCACAAATAGAAGACTGAATTAAAATGCCATCTAACACTTCCTTCATCCTATTAGTTATTCCCTCTAGCATCTGAGTATTTTAAGAATTCACAGCAAATGAATGAACAGCAACAAGTCCAACAAACGCGTGGGAAAAAAAAAATCTTCAATATTTAACTGTTACAGTAATATAAATGGTGGTGGAATACATAAGGCAAACCCTACAGGTCTCTGTTTCTAGATAAGCATGAGCTGATGTGTGAACTAAGTGAGCTTAATTGTCTTGAGACCTCATTCAATATATAACCTCTTTATATAAGCTAGATTTGTTTAATAGTATAAAACACAGCCCAGCTCAGCAAGCTATGATGGTTCTGTATGAGTTTTGCAGAGACTAACGCCAATGAACATGCACCCTGTTCTGCTGGAATTAGGGTATCAGACCTGCTACCACGTTAAAGAGCTGTAGTGTTATTAGCAGAAAGACCCACTATATCCTCAAGTTCAAACACCTGCCAAGGCAGGACTTCCCTCCCTCACCTTTTAAATTCCATAAAGTGTGTTTTTCAGAACTGAAACCAGCCTAATTCTAACTGGTGTAAGCTGTGGGCTGACAATTAATATATAATATGCATAACTACTGAACTGAAGAAAGTTGGTCTGATATATCCTGTCATAACTTTTTTTTTTAACAAGGTGACGTACATGCTGAATACAAATTTTGATGTGAAGAGGCTGAAAGTGTTTGGCATAATGTTCCATCAATTACACTCAGTTAGTAATTACACTAAATATTATGTTATCCTGCTGTTTTAAACTGCTTCTGTTTCTGGAAAGTGACTTTTTGCATAACCTACCATTTCTGCAGAGAAGCTGAAAAGTTATGTGATGCTCATTAGTATTTGTATAAATGCTGCATTTCTCTACATTCCTTTCCAGCACATTTACACATCTAAATACAGGAAGAACTGACTGGGGAAGAAAAAAGATCAGTGCAGAGGTTACTCACCAAGAAGTTTTGCAATGTTATTCCCTAGCCTCATGCAGTTCATCTCGAGCTTTTATGGCTTCCCCAGACTGCTTTGTAAGCAGACGTGGAGGCAGCCGAAACCGATCTTTGCCAGCCTCACCCACGACTGCAGTCTGTGGCTGACAGGGCTGTTTGCTGAACAACTGGTCAAAGCTCTCCTGGCCTGTACTGTTCTCAAAGGCTACAGGAGAAACACCCAAGAGCCAGAAACGCACTATTCCTTCACCCCAAGATTAAACTGATTCAGGCTTTGGAAACCGCAGGGCACAGCTCAGGAAGTACACCTTTTAAACAGTTAAATACGAATACTCTCTTTCGCAGAATTGCTCAGAAGCACTTAAGTTGAGAGTGATTTGCACGCCTATATGATCCTCCTCCCCCTATAATTTCATTTGGAAATTGAGCTAATTTGCTGCTTATAAAGCTGGACATAACAAACTGTTAAAACATACCTTAATGAATAATTTACATGGAAGTGATAACTGTTTTTCTTTCTGACATGGCTGAGACACAGCTGTCCAGCAGTAATGTTGAAAAAACATAGATGAGAAGAAGATGTACGCATACGCTGACCTTGAAGAATTCACTGATCTTAAGGCAAGCTGAAAAGAAATGTAAAATCATTGATTAACTCCAAACTATTTCATAGTGAATCTTTAAAAAAAGAAAAAAGCTACCTCCGTGCTTCAGGAGCATGCATAAGCCACAAAACCTTTAAATGTGTCCATCTCAAAATAAATATAGATGGATCATGCATATTATCATGTTCAGATTTATCACCTTTATTATTACTGGTCAGAAGTCACAGGTGTAATGCAGGCACAGGAATCCAATCTCGGGATATTTAAGTGTGTGAGTTAAGCTTTGAAGTGTGAGTTACCTAATCACTCAGAGCTTCAGCTTGTGTTTGAGGTATGTGAAGGACTGGAGCCTGTTCTAAAACAATCTTCCTGTACACCCATCCACACAAAGCATACAAATGAGCAAAGCCTTTACCTATGGGATACTTCACGCATGAAAAGAAAGGATCTCCCCTTGCGACCTGCCAGCCACCCAGCAAGCTGAGTTGATCACTTTTAACTCAGAAACCTCTAGAGAAAACCCTAATTCTGCGGGAAGTGGTGTTTGATTAATGGGAGGCATTCTTCCTGTTGAGTCATACCAATACAAAAACATGTTGTTCAAACGCAATTTCTGATGTGGTACAAAACATAAACCTCTTGACCCGTGACAATAGAAATAAAACCCTTGGTATTAATCCGGATGTCCTGGACAAGCTTCACCTTGGGTAACACCAAATTCCAAGAATATTAGGTGCAGAGCAGGTATGAATCTTCCAGGATATAATCTGCATAATTACAATTACAGAAAATATGGCATTTGTCCACGTTGAAAGTGGAGGGAGCTGAGAGGGAATGTGACTCAGACTTAAGTGTACCTGTAGAAAAACAGATAAGGCAATATCCAACAGAACAACCACATTCCCAACAAAGATTTTAAACTGACACTTAATCAAATTTACTTACACCTTTTTCTAAGGGGTCAAAGCAAAACTCATCGCTAATACGTGCTATGGCGTGTATTGCTTTTCCAAATACTAACAGGAAAAAGAAAAAACAAAACAAAACAGTGCAACGTGCATTTTAAGTTAAAACTAGTTATACTGCATCTTCTCCACGATAATTTAAGGGGGAACATTCCACGTTTCCCACACGTTTCCAAGAAAACAGACATGATGGCAAACTACTCTTTCCTTTCCCGTGGCAGCGACACCTCGCTGCTTTCCAGGGCTGCCCCACGGAGGCACACCTCAGGTTTCGCACCGCCCTGCACAAGCAGCCACCGACATGCCCTGGTATCCCCCCGAAGGGCTCCCCACCGCCACACCGACCACCATTTTAGTCAGAAAAAGACATTTTGTGGCGGCAACGAGCGCGGGGACCTCGCCCCGAGGGGCACACAAGGGCTCTGCAGGGGGGTCTCAACGCGTGCCCGCGCTGAGGCAGCGCCCTGAGGGGACCCCCCCCGCACCCTGCCCGCCCTCGGTACCTCTGAGGGGAGCCCCCCCGAGCACCCCCCTCATGGCCGCGCCCTTCCCCTCACGGCGGGCCCCGGATGCAGCCGCAGGGGGGCGGGCGGCGGAGAAACGCGTTCGGGGCCGGCTTGGCCCAGCGGAGGCGCCGTAGCGGCGGCGGGGCCTGGCTTCCGCGGGGAGGCGCGGGCGGCGGCGGGCAGGATGGTGAGAGGCGGCGGGCACGGCCCCGGAGCTCGGCCCCCGGTTCCCCGTCCCCCGGTCGGGGCGCTCCGCTCCCGGCAGCTTCTTACCGCGGGGCTCCGTCAGCCGGCGCCCGGGGGGCGGGACGCGGAGGGGGGAGGCTAGGCCTGGGGAAGGGGGGGGGGGGCTGCGCTCGGAGTGGCTTGTTTTTAATTTTTTCCCCTCATGATTTTTATTTTAACGCTTCTCTCATAACGCCGACAAATCATTAATTGTGATTTTTTTAATTTAATTTTTTTTTTCCTCCCCGTTCATCCGGCTGTGTTTCTCTTTTCTGTTGCTTCCTTTTCGTTTAACGCTGGTCGCGTCTCACCCCGTTTTCCATTCCCCTGTCTGCGATCAACTCCGCCGCCCCTAAGGCCGGGCACAGAGTAAGTGCGCCGAACGGGCTCGGGGGGCGGCCAGCGGGCACCCAGGGCAGGCAGGAGGCACCCAGGGCAGGCAGGAGGCACCCAGGACCCACCTAGGGGCAGGCAGGAGGCACCCAGGGCAGGCAGAAGGCACCCAAGAGGCACCCACAGTACCCAGGAGGCACCCAGGAGGCTCCCAAGACAGGCAGGAAGCGTCCAGGAGGCACCCAGGAAAGTCAGGAGGCACCCAGAAGGCACCCCCAGAGGCACCCAGGCGCTGCTCCTCGCTCCCCAGCTGCACCCCAGCCCCTAGTCACACCTGGGTGCATTCACTTGTTGTTACGGTGGCTTTCCAAGCTTTAATGTAAGTAATGGGAGCTCAGGTGGGATTTGGGGGAACGCGGCCTGCCGGCTCACCAGCGAAGGAGGTGATCTCTGTTGGGTGCAGCTCTGCTGACTGCAGTGGGGCTGTGTGTAAGCGGCAGTGCGGTGTGATTAAACGTCACGTGCAGAACAGGGACTGCGTGCCTAAATCCCAAGGTGTCAGTAAGAGAACCCATTGATTGCCACTTTAATGATCAAAATCACTCGTTACCCATTTTTACGTGCTTTCCAGTACATCATCACAAGAAGGAGCTAGTTAGTATTTTGGAGAACTTTTGAAAGGCCATTAAAAGACGTATCTTTGTATTTCTTTCCTGGATTGGTTTCAAATTGGTAGCTTGTAGAGTGAAGAATTCCTGTACCATTTACCAGTATTTTCAGCTATATACTCTCAAAAGATGAATGGGTTTCACGATGGCATCAAGACATTCTTAATTAGAAAAGGGGGAAAAAAAAAACACCCAAGTCCTCTTTGCCTTTCTGTTGACTGTTAGCATGAAGATAGCTGCATGGCCTAAAAATTTAAAAATTAAGAAAGGTGACTTGATGTGGTTACTCTTGCTTATGTATGTAGGTGTATATACATTTCTGGACTGTGTCTTTTACGCAGATTTGATGGCTGTCGTTTTAGGAACAGTCTTACCAGCAAAGTGTTAGGATTGGAGGATAATCTGCCACAGTTAATTGGGAGGTGTCCATCAGGCTAACAGGGATGCCTGGCTTTAAATCCAGTGGTTGCCGTGTAGGAGCATAACACCCATGCTTCATAGAGCTTTCCATACCCTTCTTGCAGAATTAATTTATCACTACTTTGCTTGCATTAATTACTTCTTTATTAGCAAACCTAAGGCCTAAAATATCAAACCATGGCCTTACTTGATCTGAACCCATAATTTCAAAGCTGCCATTAAATTTGTTTTCCTTGCATATTTTGTAATGAAACTATGAATGGATAAAACTGGTAATAGAAACACTGTATGCAATAATCTATCTTACCTTCTCTGCTGCAGTGTTATTTTTTTTTTCCATTTCATTATTTTGTTAGTCTTACTGTGTTGTTGTTCAGTGGTTCCTACAGTATGGGCTTGGAACAAGCTTCCTGTTCTGGTTAACTATTAACACACATTGCAAATTTGCTATTTTCTTTCTTTTTTTTTTTTCTTGATAAAAACACAGAAGTTAGTTAATGTAGAAAAAGAAGCAGGGCTGAAGGATTTTTAAGGGAACTGACTACAGTTTAGCCAGGTCTGTACTTGAGAACATCTGGTAGAGATGTCCCCTATCTTTTCTTTTCCTTTTTTTAATGTTTAAGTGAAAACAGAATATGGGATAGTTTATGGTAGTTCCCAAATTTGTGTAAATTACATCAAGTATTAATACAGTTCTTATGTTATACTCTGCAGTGGCTTGCTTTCAGCAACAAAATAAAAAAAGATCTCTGTAGACCCTTAAGTTCATAAGGCCCTCCTCTTGACACCATTCAAGATTAGTAAGGGCCCTTGTTTTCACTCAAATGCAGAGATATTCCATCACCATTTCATTCTTATTTTAGTAGCTTTTATATCAAAATGCAGTTACAAAACTGATGACATTGCAATGCTTTCTGTTACGTAATGATTCTTGTCTTAAATATCTGTAATGATTTTTCTTCCCTGTCGTGACACCTGGTAAGTTGGTGTTAGTATTAGGAGATCTTCACATTCCACATCGATGCAACAGCCTCCCAGCCAAATTCAAAAAGCTGCTGGTTCCAGGAAAGATCCAACACATTCTCTGCACGGGAAACCTCTGCACCAAGGACACTTATGACTACCTCAAGACTCTGGCTGGGGATGTTCATGTTGTCAGAGGGGACTTTGATGAGGTAGTGGCTTCTTTTGATATTTGGTTAATCTCTTACATAAAAGCAATGTTTGTGTTATTTGTACTTTAAGTAAAAGTTGGCAAACTGAGCTTATGTAGTACTATGAGTGAAAAGCAAACTGAGCAAAAGAGTTGGAGTTTCAGCTGATATGAATTGCACAGTAAGTTCTCTTCTGTCATCAGTATGAATAAACCTAATTTATGTACTTAGCTGCTAAGACTAAGACTCAAGCCAACAGGAGCTCCCATTGTCAGATCTTTGAAGTTCCTTGCATCTTTACGAAATTCTTGACAGTGTTCATAAAAGCAGTATTGTAGCTCTCGTTTGGTAGCAGTAGAGCCAATCACAAGGTATTTCCATAGGCTTTCCACATTTCTGTGTTTTGTGTAGCTTTTTAATATAAATCTGAAATCTAATATGGCGTTGGTGTTTTTTTTTTTTTTTTTACTTTTGATTTTTAGAACCTGAATTATCCTGAACAGAAAGTTGTAACTGTTGGACAGTTCAAAATTGGGCTGATTCACGGCCATCAGGTCATTCCTTGGGGTGATATGGCAAGCCTGGCACTGCTACAAAGGCAGTTTGATGTGGACATCCTCATTTCAGGACATACACACAAATTTGAGGCATTTGAACATGAAAACAAATTCTATATCAACCCAGGATCAGCTACAGGAGCTTATCATGCCTTAGAAAAGTAAGTAGAGTATGGGAAATACCTGTGGGGGTTTTTGTTCTGATAACAAAACTAAACTACAAACAACACTCCTTGTGAAGGTTAATATTTACATTCTAAATGTCAGGCAGAGGAGGGGTTTATAGTCATTGCTAAGTGTCCTGGAGTGAAACACAGAGAAAGAAAGCTTCAGATCTGATGTACTGTGCTTACAAAATTGGAATCAATGAGAGCGAATCTTGCTAAGAAGTCTAACGATGAAACACTACTAAGGTTATTATATACAAACAATATGATTTTTTTTCCTCTCTTTCTAGCAATATCATTCCTTCATTTGTGCTGATGGATATCCAGGCTTCTACAGTAGTTACGTATGTCTATCAACTAATTGGAGATGATGTGAAAGTAGAAAGAATTGAGTACAAAAAATCTTAAAATATATTTGCTTGTCTGGCATTTTTACCATCTCATTCTGGAACTGCAAGTTACTACAATACTTGATTGTTAGTTTACAGTACTACTTCACTTACTTGCTAACAGCTTAAAAATGTAGCTTCTTGGTAATAACTTTAAAACAACATTGTGTTTGCTTATTTTCTCTGTATGAATTGATTTGTAAAATACGCCATTAAAATAACTGTTTAAATACTGTTCCTTAATGTTATAATAAACTTCACTTCATAGAAAAACTAAGCTTTATGAACTGTTGTTGGAAAAAAAAGAAAAGCAACAGCTTTTTTTTTTTTTTTAAATGGCTGGCAGTACTGTCTTTATCTAATGCTTAGCAAAGAGCTTGATGTGCTGGTTCAGTGCCATCTAAAAGAAAAATGTAAAAGGTTTGAACAAAACAGTTAAGGGCACTGGGGACGTGTTAGGTTTGCTTCACAATCCGTTTGATATTTGCATTTCTTTCATTCCCAATTAAGCTAAAAGAATAAACTGGATTGATTTTTTGACAAATTAGAACAAACACTTTCATAACTTCCTACAGTGAAATTACTACTCTAAGTTGAACTTCAGTCTTTTTATACTCAAAGCCATTCCAAACACCGCTATGCTTTAATGAATGACAGTCTCATTAATTCTGTAAACAGTAAAGAGATGCTTTCCTTTATCTATGGCTTATATCTGATATTATGTCTACATAATTTGTTCCACATATAAAGGTTTTAAATAGTGTAATTCCATATAACACTTGTACTACTATTGAAGCCTAAAAAATGGGTTGTTCAAGAAGACTGGAACTTTTCCCTAGTCTCAGGGAACTGCATGTATTTTAACAGCTACCGCTTCTCATGAGTGCTAATTTTCCAATATAAATAAAGAGCTTTATCTGTTGTCTTCTACACAACATTTAGAAAAATGGGCTGCTTCCTTTGCATATATTGTCCTTTGTATTACTATTTTCTTCAGCGCAGTATCTGTGCAAAAAGCTCTGTAGTATTTGTTATAGAGGCTTGAGTTAAATTAATGAGTTATCTATAGAACTTAAAGGATCAGCTAGAATATTTACTTGTGTGTCATAATCTTATTTCTATTAAAGCAGGCTTATTTTTACCTTATAAAAAGACGAAGTATTTCAGCTTGGGATCTCAGGAAGCTTTGGCTAACTGCAATTTTATGCAGTGAAATACATACCTATCATTTTCTTAATGTCTACAGCAGGATAAAGAACAAAGTTAAAAGGAACCTTTGCCAAATGTGTTCTACTCGGTCAACAGCCTTTCTTGACAAGTAAGTTTACCAGCCACTTCATAAAGTTTATAAAATACTGGAAGGTCAATATTGATATGTCAGTTTATTTGTGCTCGTGCTTTAATTAAAATTACAATTTGTCTAAAAGGTATATTTTACATGAAGTGTAACACTTCCAATTTAAAATTTTATTACAGTTATGCAAGATAACGTTTGTGCAAATGAAATCTTAGAGCGATCCTGACAGCAGACTTCAGCACAGAGATATAATACAAAAGTAAAGGAAATCAGTTTTAGTCCTTCTTAAAATCAAAGCGATAAATATGAATTGTGGCAGAGTATGGAGTAGAAACAGCATAGAACAGTTAAAAAAATGTGGAAAACTAGGGATAGCTTTTGGAAGAAGAGCAGTGAGGTTTTAGTTCAATGTTCACTTGACCAGTATGTACATTCCTAATGCATAGCACTTATCTCGCCAGCAGAGGGAGAAAAGACAAAGGATAAATCAACACCTTATTGATGACTGTTCTAGTTCGCCAGTCTCCTCTGGTCCATTCATACACACCTGGAGGGCAAGAGAACAATATTAAAAGGGTTTAGAAAACAGGATATAATCTAAGACCTGTGAAAGTGCTTGAAAGCATAAGGTTTAGCACTGCTCATATTTGATTCAATTAAAATGTACTTGCATCAATTAAAGGGATATTTTATTATGTAGAATATATTTTACTAAAATAAATCCACTAACAAGTATTTTTGATAGAAGTTGAGTGGAAGTCCTAATTTATAAAAAGAGGAAAAAGTACTGCATGAGGTACAAAGTGTTTTGTTTTACCTTCAGAATATCAGATGATGATTTATCTACAAGACTAAGATTTCCACATTTCTCTTGATACTCTTGAATTAGGGCTGTTGCATCATCAGTGCTGTAGGAGGAAAAAGTTTATCAACTTTGTCAACTGAAGGTCTCTTAAAAAGCCAAGAATTTAGGCTATATACACTGAAATATAAACCCAGGTATAACTCCACGTTTTTGAAGTCAGATAGGTCCTAGCATTTAACCCATAGCTGTTAAATAAATAAAAGACTAAATAGTTATTTATTGTTTCCTGTTTTCACTGCAGGATAACTGGCGTTTAAGTGAAATATAATAGGTATTTCCAACTTTTGAAACACTGCAGCAAACCCACTAATTCCTGAGCACAGGCAGTTTGTTTATTTTCAGAGCATTACCGTGGCTGAAACTGTCCCTCCATAATGCAACTGAGCTGAATTCACCTGACTGTATGGTGAAGTTACTCAAAGGAAAAACATTTGCTTTTTCTGACAAGATTTCCACCGTTTTAACTGAGCTTGATCTTGACAGTCCAGGGGCAATAAGCTGCTATTTTGGCATTAATTGGCATTGCTTTAATTTAGCAATGCTTTAAAAACTTGGAGAGCAAGTACTAGAGAATCTTCAGGACTTGAAACAAATGAAACTCAAGTAAAGCAGAGATTCAGTTTCCATATGCAATGCATCACGTTTTACTTTTTATTAACCTACCAGTTCTTGTTGGCAAAATAATCCACCAGTTCTTTCATTCTGTGAGTATTCATCAGTTGTTGCTTCACCAGTGGAAAATACTTAGTTCTCACAAATTTTTCATATAGCTTCTCATTTATGATATTGTCCAAAATCAAAGATCTAATCTGTAGATTCAAGTTATAGTAATGGAAAAATATGAATGCTTTATAAATAAGAAATGTGACCTTTGAATAAAACGAGCAGTACTGGACTCCCATAAAGCAGGATTATTATTTTTTTTTTTTTTTAGTGCTGCAAAATGTCAGCTTTTTTATCAAGACTAATCTCAGATTCTAATAAGGGAATGAATTAAGAAACATGCTTTTAAGGAAGGCAATACAAGGCAAGACGAGAGAGTACAATTTCATAAGCCATTTGGCCTTTTTGCTTGAAACATTTGTTAAGAAATATAAAACAGTGCTACTGCAAACAATGCTGTCCTACAAATAGGGGCAATCTATAAGACAAAAAAAAGGTTGTAAACAGTTATCATTGAGAAAGCCTGTAAGTAAAAGGCAAATTAAGTGAATTTTATTTATTTACCTGAGAAGCAAAAGCCACTGCTTCTCCAGTGTTCATATGTTCATCTATTTGTTGCAGCACAGTTTCCATGTTACACGTCGATAAGAAACCCTTGGAAAAAAAATAATAAATTTAACATTCTGTGAATAAAGCATAAGCTCTTTCCCTTCAGAACAAGTATTTTACTTACTCAGAAACATTATGAAATTCAAGGTATAAACATGAAATTCTCAAACCAGGATCTGTACAGTTTGACTGAAAGAGTAGTAATTACTAACGCTGTTAACTTTCAAAGGGTATCTCGCTGTAGTGGTTACAGATTCTTTTGACTCATTGCCAGCAGACTACATCTTACACTGGTGCTGTAAGTTGGGAAAATGTTCCTGGCTTAACTTCAAATGGAAATGAATGGGAATCTAAGAATTTAAGGTGCCTTTACTAGTGCCAGCTTGCTCATGACAGATAGGGGAACAGCCTATACGCTTCATCTGTGAGAACGATGCAGAGCATAAATTAATGGAAAGAAATAAGAACAGAAAGGAAACTAGATACACAAATAATGAGGAAATGGCTTTAAGAGAGAAGGTTTACATCAGAACTTGTGATGTGTATCAAGCATTTTTCTAAGTAGGAGCTTTCAAGTCTGAACACTTTTCCAAAGCAGGATTCTGTACTTTTCTTATGGTCGGTCGGCTGTTAAACTAGCCTACTGCTAGCACCTCAGCGATTATCTGTGTTGTCACCAGCTTCACACACTGCTTTGGCATATGACTTGTGTGTGGGTTGGTTGTTGGTTTCCCCCCCTGCATACTGACTGTTCACGTTATCAGGGAACCTAATACTTTGGTGCATGTTTTCAGGAAGTAAATGGATGAGTCAGCTGCTAAAGCCCCGTGCTGGATATTACTGACTTCATAACTGATTGAGGGTGGGATCCCCTAAGATGTTCTCTAACCCACAAAAGGCAAAGTCATGTGACAAAAAGCTGCTGAGAATTAGTCAAAACTTAAAAAAACAGGGAAGTGTTCACACGATCTCTTTCAGAAGGAGAAGTCTGAGGCCGTAGCCTCTGAGGGTGGGAGATGTCTAGCAGCTGTCAGCAGTGATATATTCAAACGAGCTGGAGTTGAGAAGTTGTCATCTTGCACAGCCTCCGTTGAATATAACAGGCTTGATGACATTTCCTTTGCACAGCTGCAACACAAAACTTCTTGTTTACCTGAATTTGCTGCTCTCGCTTCTCAGACTGAGGAATCAGCAACAGGCATCCCAAGGCAAGAGCTGGAAGGTCCAACTGTGCATATTGTTTAGCTATTCCAATGACATCCAAGTCAGCCAAAACAGGACACCTTCAGAAGAAGATGAGGAAAGTTCTCAACATTACAACCTTTGATTTATAGCCGTGAAATGGAAGTAATCTGTTCTTTAGTTGAAATACTACTAATCTAAGGTTATTGTGCTTTTATACATTGTAAAGGTAATGCAAAACTGTTTGCATGTATAGGATGGTTGGAACCTTAATATAATATAGGTTAACCATGTGTACAGGCATACTAGATTTTTTTTTTTTTTTACCATGTCAGGTTTATTCTTTGTAGGGAAATGAATATTTTTTTCTCTTATATTCTGGCTTAATCCATAATATAGCCTATTTCCCAAAATATTAAGAAAAAAAAAAAGATAACTGGGCTTTTAGGGTTGAACATGAGTCTTAAAGTGACAGGATAAGAACAGATATCCCTTGTGGGGACAGTGAGAGGGGCAGATAAATTGGTTTTCAGAAGTCTGAGCAAAGTCCCTGTTCCAAGCACTGTTTAGATAGCCAAGGTACTGAGTTACCGCATACATTGCCAACAGTCTAAGCACAGAATTTCTGTTTGAATACGTGCCCTGATTCTGCCCTTCCCACAACAGGCAAAAGGTTCTTCCCCACACCTCAGGTTCCCCGTTTTTTAGAGCTCCTTTGCATGTTCCAGGCCAGGTTGCTGGAAGATGAATTACAAACAGGGCATTCCCACTCAAATTAATCCAAATTCAGTATGCATTATGTACTTACTTGAGCAGAATCACGAAACACTCACAGCATTCCTCTACTTGTTTAGGACTTGGTGGACATGAAGCTGAGGAATAAAGAAGCCATGATAAAGTAAATACATAACTAAGTTTCTATACAAGCATGGTAATTAATAACAATCCTACCTGTGAGAAATGGTGACAGAACCACACTTCGCCAAGCTCGACTGAAGTTGGGAATCTGTTGACAGAAAGGTTTTAAAAGTTACAACTTTGCTTGCTTATTACTAAATGTAAACACAGACATCTTGACTTGACCCATTGTAGGTGGAAGAAGCCCGTTGATTTTCTTTTATACTGGATGAATTATTCCTTAACATTGCTTTCCTTATTGCGTAGTCTAAGATTTTGCTATATTTTGACTGATGGTTATGTTATTCTGTCAAACTTAACAAAAACGTCCAAATAAGCGTTTACTGAAGGAGCCTCAAGAGCAAAATACACTATTTTACTGGTTAATAACTATACTCATCTGCATATTGCAGGTGTCATAAAAATACTCATTCAAAAGGCATCTTTTCAATGAGTAACACTCCTCTTAGTAGACTGCTGCCATTCACTAACACACAAATAGAACGCTAAACGCTTGCTAAGGGAAGAGTAGGAGCTGAAGAATATTTGCTTACCTCCCATAATGAATGAATCCCAGTAATTGCTATCAAAACTTTTCTTAGATACTGAATCTGAAACAAAAATATCCCATTATAAAATGCCACAGTGATTTTGAAGAACTGTCAATAATGTACAGAACTGGATTATTCTTCTTGTCTGCAGAATGCAAATTAACAGTTCTTCAAGGCACCTTTGTTCCTTTGAGATGAGTAACTGATGCACACAGAAATAGGATTTATGTAAATTAAATTATCACCAGCAGTAGTAGTATACGTTGTCTCAGTAAATACTCAAGATTTTCAGTAGCCTTAATATAATGTGCTGAAAACTTCATAAAGTTAAAACTTCATAAACTTAAATTCTATCTTCTTTGGTACTGTTGCAAAATTCTTACTAGATTAAAGCTAGCTTGAATACCTGGCTCCTGATATAACCATATTGCCAGGTACATCTATTTCCTCCTTAGGTTGTAGCAACATAATGTACAGTTTGACAGTAAGAGGTAATTGACATTATAAATGACAAAAATCAGGATTATTATCATAATTAATTATAGGGGTAATATTTTTTGAGCATGTATATATACACATACAGATATACACCTGTTTGTGCACGTTTGTGTATATACATTAACATACAACTATAATTTTATAAAGTAATACACAGTTTTAATGATATGAAGACAATTTTCAAATTATCATAGGATTTAGTCTTGCCATCTGAAAGGCCTTGTGCCTTAACGAAAAAAAAAAGTACAACTATAATAATTTAAGATCAACATTCTCAAGCAGTACTGGTAAAATACAAATTCCTCAAAGCTTCATCGGTTTAATGCAAACAACCTAAATTATAAATTGTAGATAGCTGCTCACAGTAAGTTTACTATTTATGCAATCACATTCTTTAGAAATCAGTGATGGAAAAAAAGGCTTTTTCCTCACATCACTGCAGAAATTAATGCTTAAAAATTCCTTACCATATTGAAACCAAGAAGTTTCTGTAGTAGACCATTCCACAGCTGAGAATCATATACTTTGTATTCTAGACTCAGTTCTGTCACCAGTCTAACAGCCTAAAGGAGAGTAAGGATACACTTTATTTTAATAAATACACATTCATTATCTTCAAATCTTTACTGTTTGTCAGCATAATTTTAGATTTTATTGGTATTACAGGGACCTTTAACTCCTGAAAGGTCTTAACCAAACCACATGGAAAATTTTCAACATGCAAAGAGAATTAAACAAACAAACACAACAACAAAGAAACACCTATACTTGATACTTACTTTCTAATTTTACAAAGGCTAAATAAAGCTTTTATCATCTGTGGTTTTCAAATTTTAGACTAGCATGTCTGTATTTCAGCTAAAGAACAGATCACTTCCATTTCACGGCTATAAATCAAAGGTAGTACTGTTGAAGCCTTTAGAACAGTATACTTTTATTGTCATGCGCTGTCGTCTACCTAGAAATCTCATTTATTCGCCCTTGTCTTTAGTGTTAAGTTAGCAGTTCACAAAACATACTTGGTAACTCCAAGCAATTGTCAAAGTCAAGCTCCTAAGCAGAGCCCATTCCTGGCATATTAAATAAATAACTGACAGCTATTCTAAAGGTGTACACTGGTTAATATTTAGTTCATATTAAAGTATGAAGTATGAGTCCAAGCAACTTCTCAACACGAGAGAAAATGCGAGAGAGAAGAGGGAAAGCTCCTGCATCAAAGATCTTGCTTCCCAGACAAGAGAAAAGGTGTGGGTACAAAAAGGTGGGTAAGTAGCAGGAAATAATTATGTGATGAGCAGTATGCAGCACATCAACCTTTTTTTTTTTTTAGTATTCTGAAAGAGGAGAGTCTTTGGGGTAACTCCTACATATCCACCAGTATTTTTAAATAATTATGAGTAGCGTATCATGAGTAGTGTATGAGTAGGACAGAGCATATTGGAGCAACATCTGTTTAGAAATAGATGTACTATGTAGAAAGGTGTACATTCCACACAAATGCATAGCAAACAAACAAAAAATCACAAAGGATTTAAAAAGCATACCGTGGGTTCATGGCTGTGATTCTTCCACAGCCCCTTAATCATTCCTTCCTTAGGACTCTTATGAAATGATTCATAGGTATATGGAATATTCAAGATTTCAAACTCTGCCAGATAAATGCAGCATTTTAGAAAATACCTGAAAAAAGAAAAAAATCACAAAAACCAGAAGCTAATGATATTTATAGTGATAATTATAACTCACATAATCAAACTCAGGATATTATTGGAAAAGTATTCTTCTGTTGCTTTAAAAAGAAAAGGAAAAAATGTAGACAGTATTTATACTTATGAAAGAAATTAATGAAATCTTACTGAAGTAAAAACGTTCAATTACAACAGAAGTAACTGCAATCTGGAAAATATTATCCACATGTTATGTTACTTTCAGGTTCACAAATGAGGCATCTGATATACTGGACTGCATTACAGTGAAGTTAAAAGAGCTAATTATGCTCTTCAGAAATTTTAAAAGCTCAAAAAATTATTAAAAAGAATAATTTTGCAAATATGTATTTCCTTCCAAGGTCTGTCAAAAGACTAACAATACATCATTATTAAGGAACACTTTAAGGAAAATTCCTCGTACTTTACTTTCTCAATGGGTTTCTTGAAGAGTGTTTCCACAGTGTTGGTATCTGCCAAGTAGAGCAGGCACTTAAGCGCTCTGCTCCTGTGAGCAAATGTCAACTGATTAACACCAATCGGCTGAAAGAGGAGAAAAAACAACAAAAACACAGTGAAAGTTTGCAATAACTGGATGAACAACTGGAAAGCAGGTTATGTTGCAGGATTTTTCTAAGACTTTTGACAGAAACGTGTTTAGCAGAAATACATGCTAAGTAACAGACTGGTTTACATCCAACTTTTATACTACCTAGTTGAAATATGTCAACTTCAAAGAACACTGCTAAACCAGCTGTTTTTCTAGATTTAAGGCTATTCATACAGGCAAGAAAAATACTTGTGATACATTGTATCATAAATATCTTTAGTACAGGTGAGTGGCTGAAGATTAAGTTTGTGCTAAAATAATTTTCCCTCTGATTCAATTCCACTCAAAGTGAGCCAATATATTATTATACTAGTTTAAAGCATGTTCTAGAAAATATTTAGTGAAGCTATTTTCACATACTATCAATAATAAATTTAGAAAACCCGGGGTTCAAGGGCTGCTCTTGACAGTCAACAGCAAAATTCAACACAATTTTACACCAAAAGGGAGGGGAGAAGGTAGGGAAGCATAGAGCTCACACAGACGTACAAACTGTCCAAAGACAGACACAGAGCCCTTAGAATGAAACCAATACAGTTAAGCAGACAACACTTGATTTTAATAAGAGATAAAAATTTCATAAGTAGCAAGCTAAAACTAAAATTTAGAAACTTACAGATGTGGCAGATGTTGTAATTGCAAAAAGCATTCTGGAACTGTAATCCATTGGACGTGACTGAAGTAGATACAGAACTCTGCAAGAATGCATTTCTTTTTAATACAAGTACAGTATAACTACTGAAGCACAGTGCAGTTTTCCTTCAAATTTAAATATATTTCACTGTCGAAAAGAGTTTGTGGATAAGAGATTCAAAGGAAAATGAGGAGAAAACCTTCAAATAACTACCGTTAAAACATTTATCTCGAATTTATTGCAAATAGCATTTCACTGTATACATAAATATTTGAAGATTCAAGACTGGTGTCACCAGAAAATAAAAATAAGAAGGCAACATAAGATATTTGTATAGAATCTAGTGCCATTACTTTCTAGGGGAGGAAACAAATGACATGTCTGACAACACGTGGAAGTTCTAAATAATTATTTTTCAGCATGTGTTAAAGTGTAGCTCTTGCACTTTTAACAGGAGCAGAACTTGTGTTTGGGGCAGCTCTATCTCTTATGCAGCTCTAATAAATGTTAAGATGGAGAAATAATCAATAAAGACAACACCACTTATATGATAGGAAAATTTTGAGTTTAGGAACATCAGCACAAAAAAACAATCGTGGCATTTCTGGCCTAAACTTGTTTTATCATCACTGTTGATAAAAATTTTATTTTATCCAAAGCTGCAGCAGCAAGTTCTGAATCACATACTATGATAGGTTTCTTGAAAAAGCCAGATAAACTTGCAAGTTAAGAAAAATTTGCTGTATTATATGCAAGATGAAGTATATACCTTCGGAGTTCTTCATCTTCCCGTACATCTCCGAAGACTTCTTGAGTTTTCTTTAAAAAGACATGGAAGAGTAGTTTTGAGAGTTATCTGAATCGTTATAAATAACTGGGTCATATCCTTGCTTAAACCCTGTTGTAAAGGCTGGGCACCCCTGCTAATGCAGCCAAGGAAAGGAATTTTAATTTTATCATTCCTTTCTTTATTTAACCGTGTGCTTGGCAGTCAACACCACTCTTTAATCTCTCACCCTGCTAACTGGTATTTTGAAGCAATGTCTGCTCTCTGCCCTTTTTTGCCCAGCTGTATGCTGCACAGACAGCAATTAACCCTCTATTTCCTAAGCTGCAACAGGACAAGATTCACCCTCTTGGTGACTCTAAACATTCATTTACTCCTTTTGACTGGCTACGCAACATTAGTGTAGCATCAAAGATGAGATTTTAATCTCTGTACAGAGAAAAGGGAAAACATTTCAAATTATTCTCACTAGAGACAGTGGCTTGCAACAATATAAGAATGGTATTAAAATCGTTAGTAGTCTGAATCCAGAGGCGATTTAAATAGGTTCACAAGTACTAATGGTGAACTGTGCAAAAACCTTAGTTTTTTGAGCAAATGGTAAAAATAGATATATTTTACGTAACGGGCCATTTATCTCCAAAACCAAATATTCAGTGATGACTTACTTCTGAGGGCAGTACACTTGGACACAGCCATTTATCCAGCAGCTTATCCCAAATTTTGTTCATATCCAAGTCGTTAATGTCCGCTATTTCCTTAGCTGCCGTATGGATATCTACATAAATAGATTGAGACAACAGATTTACAGACTAGCATTATATTGCTTAGCATTTTTGAAAATAACTACTTTTTGGTTCTTCGAAACTAGACTAAGCATATACTCACCCGGATAATCTCTGCCAGTTGGATTTTGGATTCTTTGGTCTATACTGTGGTGTTCATATAACAAAATGATAAGATTTGCTGGTTTCCCAATAGACTTTAAATGCTCTGCGGTGTTCAGCTTGTGCGTTATTAGAACATTTTCTGTCGCTGATCGCTTATACTGTATATATAATTTCTTCTGTAGGACTTCTGCTTTTTCACATGAATCATCCTTTAGCAAAACAGTTTTTAAATAAAGCAATCTCCTTTTACTCAAAAGCTCTAGAAAAATCATTAACTTTTTATAGTCCAGAACATTCAACTGGGGAACTAGTATTAATAATATTAGCCATGCTGCTCTAGCAAGAAAATATTTTAAAAAAAATTGTAAACAAAGTCATGCTGTGAAAAAGTCAGATAAAATATGTACCACATGCACCAGTAGTAAAATTAAAACATTTTGGAGGTAAGATGGAAAAGAAAAAATATTTAACATTAAATCTTATCTACTGGAATTATAGTTCAGTTTTGGCACAATTCTATTTAAAAGTGTGACTAAGTGTCAGAGAACTATTTAGTGTCCGCCATGTCTCAACAGCATATTTGAAATTTATAAGCAATGATGAGATTCTCATTCACTTTTTCCTACCAACCATGAAAAATCAGCCTAAGGTAAAGAGTCAAAGCAGACTTTTATATATATATGCTCCTACATATAGCTAAAGAGTCTTGGAACTCAAAACACAAATTAATAATGCTACTGATCCAACATCTGGAACAGGCTCTATCTGATTCTTCCGCAGCAATAGAAATGCTCATAAGACGAGAAAGAACATCTTCTTCCTTCAGGTTGTACACTTATTTGTTCAACCTCCAAGAACCGTAAGCCTAATTTTTGCTAGGTCATGAACAGAGGAGAATGTTAATGGAAAGAGACAGTTCTTTGGGGGAATGACAACAGAAGTGACTCCTCAGAAGAAAGTACTTCCCATAACAGGGTTGGTTATGATACATTTTATGTATCACTGCCCAAAACACCAAGAGACAAAGAGCTAACAAATATACCTGAGTATACAACAAGAGCTTTGCAAGAAGTTTGCCATTACCTTAGCTGTAGTATTCTTTAACCATTTCTCGGCCAGAAAGAGACAAAATTTCAATGCTTGAATCTGGTCAGGACCTTTTTTTAAGGAAAAAAAAAAGGGGGGGAAAAAAGTGAATAGAGTTAGCTTTCATGAATCTCCTCTAACTTATACAGAATATCCATTTTATTTTAATGTGTTTGTTTGTTTGTTTTATTTTTTATAAAGCTACTAAAGAGTTTAGGAGTGCTCTTGTTCCTAAAAAGTATCTATTTGGATTCTGATAAGGGAGAAGATAGCTTAAATCTGGCTGAAATATTTGCTTTTGCTGGCAAGCTTGTCTGTCAGAAGATGGTACGTTGGGGAAAGCTAAACATGCAAGAACTTTTACCAAGGCAACATGGCTTAAAATAGGAAAAAAAGGATTTAACAGTGATAGTATTACACAATGGGTGTCATTCTAGCCTACTTTTCAAAACTGGATGTAGGAGACAAATGGTTTTTGTTCTCCAGCTTCCTCAGGTTTTATCTCGGAATACTGAACAGATGTTTGGTTACAGTCTAGCTTTTCTTTTTTTAAACGTATGCTCCTCCTCCTATTACTTTCCCCCTCAGGTCATCAGATATGCACCTTACCTGTTGGAAATTCTTGTGCGATCTTGTGAGCCATAGCTACAGCCCACTCTGGATTAATTATAGACAGCAAATATGACTGAATTGTCTGCACAGTTTTAGTTGTTTCCTTGTTAACAACTGATGTATATCCAGTGTTTCTCATTTCATATATTTTTGGTTTCAATTTTTTTTTAAAGACATGTTGAGCTGCAGACATGTGTAAAGTATCCAGTGAAACCTAGAAAAGCATTAAAGAAGATTAAACATTGTCAGAATGTCTGTACTGAGACCAAAATCACACAGAAAGAAGAAAGCTTGTACTATTTCTTGTGTAGGGGCAAAAAAGGAAAATTTTGAAATAAATCCTTTCAAGATGCAACGTTACCTTCATTAGTTTGGAAATCAACAGAAGTGTTGGAAAGGTTTCCTCACTGAGCTCTGCAGCTGCAAGGAAAAAGACAGCAGCTTATGACAGTGTCACAGTCCAGTTGCAGCTTTCTCTATGAAATTAAGCACTTTCAGTCTATTGTTAGATGCAGGCCTCCACTGGGAGCAAAAGATTTTAATTTTAATTTATAAGATTATAAATTGGCCTAGCTTGTCAGATATGTGGGTTACTTTGGTCTTTGGGAGGCCCTAAAAAAATCATCTGAGGATTGAATTCTGCATTGTATTTATTGTCTTAGCTCCACTGAAAGCCAGATACCTCACTAGAAAGAAATTTGGGACCACGAGTGCTTCCAGAAGCACTTGGGAATATAACTGTATTAATAAAGAAATACAGGTAATATAAAATATATACTGTAGAACTTTAAAGTTCATAGATAGCAGAGAAAGGGAATCATACATTTATATAGCCAGAAAAAATACTGAACATACATATAATGTTCCAGAAACACTGCGCAGTTCTGAAGAATATCAAATGAAAAGGCAGTCTGGTTTCAGCAGCTGGAGATAAGGGAATCACATGCTCTGCAACATATTGGTGTTCCAGGTCCACAGGTGGGGAAATTCTTTTATAAGACTCCAGATGTTTGAGAAGGCTTAAAGCCTAGGGGAAAAAAATAATTAAACAAAAAAAAGAAAGAGCAAGGAAAAAAAAAAAAGCCACAGGACTACTCTGTCTTGGCCTCCCTCCCCCTGCCAATGAAATGTGGCTGAAGACTATTTTTGGGCAGATTTGCTATATGTATATCTGTAGAGTTTTATCCCTCTTACAAACCATTGCTGAGAAACAGCTAGAGATCACTAGTTCTTGAATATTATTTTCTGAATGAGAGCAGTAGAATTATTCAATTAATTTCAACACTCTTGAATAACTACACTAATAAGCAGAAAAAAACAGAATACAGAAGCCATTAACAAGATATGGACACACCTGATTTATCTGGATATTGGTGTTCTTCTCATCAGCATTCTGCATTACTTTCAGGACAATTTCAATAGTTTCATAGTCATAAGGATCAAGCTGTTCAAAATAATGACCAATTTTATAGTGATTTGTCTTACAAAACATAAAACTGAGTTAACTTTTTTCGATTTTAATACCAACTATACTGACATAACATTGGAGAAAGAGTATAAGTGTCACAACATACATCTCTAAAACACGAGACTTCTACTTCATAATCAAAAAAAAAAAAATTGTCAGGGCATTGCAGAAAGACCAGGCATTAAGTGATTAAAAAGATAAAAGAAGAAAAACTACCCAGATATACATTGGTTTTTGCCCCTATCTACTTTAATGTAGTAATTTTAATTAGTTCCAGTGTGGTTAATTTTTAGAAGTGGTTTTTTTGTTTGATTACTTTCCATTGCTTTTTTAAGAGAAGTTGTGAAGAAAAACTCTACTATTTTTAAAGAAAATTAGACTTATTGTTCTATTTTTTTTCTAGAAAAGTAGAAAGCTGAAAATTTACATTCTATAGCACAACTGGAAAAAATAGTCTTTTAAAATTTCTATGGAATTAATAATCTGCCACTCAAGTGTTGTGCAGCATTAGACTCAATGCATACTTCTGGGATTTTTTAAAATTTTTTAATTTTATTTTTACCTTGAACAATATTCCACTGAGGCTAGTAACCAGCTCTTTTGTGCTTTTCAGTAGAGGAATTATTTCTAACGCTCTAGCCAGTAATGTGGAATGAGGTTGTTTCTCACTGTATTCTGCCGAGTCATCTTCAACATGATTTGTATTAGTGTTCTGGAGAAGAAGTGTTTCAATGCAAAGCTGCAGTGCGGCATCACTGTCCAGCATGAAAGTACTGGAAGAGGACAGAATATTATTTTCTTTGTGACCTGTGATGTCATCAAGCTGCTTATTTCCCTATGAAAAACTTCACCAGAGACCAGTATGTATTCCGATGCATACTATTTTTTAAAGAACAATTTGTATATTACATAAATTAGTATCTATTTAAACAAAAATAGGTTTCCATAGGCACGGTTATCATTACAGCAGCAATTAGACACAATTGATTTGCTTCAACTATTACCTGCAGTAATTCAATATGAGATCCGTGTTTACTTTTGGATTTTGTACCAGTGTTCTTATGAGTTCCTTCTTTCTTATTGGGGGTTGTCTAAACACAGTCTCAAAAGAAATCTACAAATAAAGAAATATTTTATGTTCTTCCCAAAGAAGTCTTTCAGACAATATCAAGACTAATTCCTTACATAGTTAACCTTTTTCTTTAGTTTAAATCCAGAGATTTTTAGAGCAGGAAAAAGCAGTACATTTGCTGACTATTTCCTGTGCCAAATAATGCTTAAGCACTCAAAGTTCTTTTATAGCACTCTCAGTTATTACATTCTCATTTTCTGAACTTTATTTAAGTAGGCAGAATGAGAAGTTAAGAACAAAAAAAAAAAACAACAAAAAAAAAAAAACTCAACTTTCCTTATGTTTGAATGGAAAATTATTTAAAAATCAACAAACAATACATCCTCTGAATGTACTGACATTTAATCAGTTAATAAAAACCTAGAATAAATAAATAGTAGATAAAAATCAAACTCACGCCAAATTTACCGAGCTGGATACCCCATTCTGCATCAGTAACCAATTCTTGAAATTTTCTTTTTTCTTCTGCTTCACCACATTGGGTAGCAAGCTGTACTCCAACCAAAGCAACTGCCTTCAAAAAGTGAGAAAGGAAGTGAATAGAAGTATAGTAAATAATCTGAAAACTGAAAATCGTAAGGTCTAAATCTCTGGAGGAGGTAAAAACAATTTCACAGATGATCGCACAACTGTGTACGATGGAAACAATCTTCACAGAACATATTACCAGGATTTCCTCACCTGCTCAGTTAGTAGTTCAAAACTACTTTAAAATTCAGTTTTTCTCTCAAAAATATTTTAATAGTACTGCACTGATGTAAGTGCAATTAATACAAAAGGTGTTTTTAGACATCATCTCTTCTCTGTATTTATGTTATTTTCCCTCCCTATTTCTTTGTTATGCTTTACTTCCCAGCTTCCTTTATGTTTTAATAGGAGTATTTATTTATTCATTCTTTTTGTGAAAATTGCTATGAGAGAACAATTTCTCCAAAATACTGTAGGTGTAAGTTATGGTGGGATCTGAAAAAGCAAACAACAACAACAACAACAACAACAAAAAACACCAAAAAAAACCAAACAATTTCAAGCCTTGAAATAAGTCATAATGAGGTAAGCAAATGCTTGGATGCGCATCATGCTTATTAACAATCTTACTCTGTGGCAAACAGTAGTAGCGTATCTCTTAGTGGTTCCCTGGAGCAAGGAACTTGTTCAGACAGCTATAGCCTTAATAACGGCAAACTATTGCATTTCTTTATGATATTGCTGACATCTTGAAGAAATTCTTAAACATTCTGTATATGCTAAAGAAATATATTGGCTTGTGAATTTACCAGAACTTTTCTGTAATTTTGCCACGTATTGTTTATGACATCCCATAGCTTATTGAACATATCTTCCTTGGGCAAAATTGTGCAATATCCCAGTGCCAGGTTCTGATCTATGAGACGACAGTTGAAGACCTGTGTTTTGGAAAGAAAAGTTAAAAACTTTAGGAATTTGATTAAATAGGTCTGTTTGTATAAAGTATAACAATTTTTTCTTATTATTTTTTAATACAGTCCCAGAAAGCTGGGACTGTAGGGGCCAACCCTGTTAGGCCATCCAGCTCACCCCTGCCCAACTGAAACATGAAGCTTTGTCACCCAATCCCCTCCCACCACTTCAGTACTGCCAGTGCTTCCCCTCATCTTCATCATGGTTTTCCAGGGCGCATGATTTTTCCCCAATGCATGCATTTTGTGGCATTTGGCCACATGATAATTTCAGAATGGGCTTCTGTAATATGAAGGGTAGTCCTTTCTTTGATAGGGCAGAAGAAAGGGGCTCTTTCTTACCCCTTTCAGACCATTCTTACCTTGTGTAGTAAGGTCAGGATAGTGGTCATAATTACTGAAGTAGACTTCTGTTTCATTGCAATAAGAAAGCTTTTGGTTTCAGCTAGCGTACTGACATCATGTAGCTAATATAAAAAGAGACAATCAGCACACGCTTAAAAATAAATTGCAAGTCTTCAACTTCTTACCGTTTATAGCATATTAAGAGGTACTACAGTAATTGTATTTTTCAGATTTAATTAAGGTCTTAAAAAGATCTCTTCCAGTTAGAAAAAGAATTTCATTTTCCCAGTGCTTTTGAACTGAGGAGCATGACTTCAATATTCTACTCTGCAACATTTAATATTCTACTTGCAACTTTTCCCAGCCTAACCAATGATAACACAATGTGAAAGGGTATAATAAGCCATTATTAACCTTCGTTTTACTCCTGGCCTCCCTGCAGGGGCTAGAAGTGTAGTTTTGAATCTACTTTGTAAAGAGAAACAGAAGACCACAAGAAATAGGGAAGAAACTGCCAGCTCCTTTCACAAAATGACTGAACATTTCATCAGGTGGTAGTAATTTTTTTACAAGGTCATGGCAATAGCCTCTCCCTAACCTATCAAATACTTATAAAACTAAACTTGTTTACTGTTGCCATACTTGTAAGATTTACTCTCAGAAAAATTCAGCATAGCCCTTCTCATACCTTCTCACTCAGGGACAAATTCATGTTGTTTGATATACCATGTTGAAGACAGGATCCAAATGAGCAGACTATTAGCCGCAAAGCTAACTCGCACTGACTGCACTCCATGAGGTTTTGTAGCGCTGCGCAGATGGGAGTTCTAGCTGGCAGCAAAAGGTTCTGTCCTATGATATATTTCAGAAACAAAAATAATCTCAGAAAGTGAATATTTGAAATATGCATATTATTTTTAGAATATCAACATTAATATACCACAAGATGAGCCTTAGCCCCCCTTGAAACTTTAAATTTTCAGAGTTTTTTTACTTAATTCAGACTCCCATTTTAGTTCAAATTACAGAAGTTTGCCATCTTCTTGGAAAGGCTCTAGTTAATGCTCATAGTGGTAGAACTGTAGTGAAGTACAGGCTTTGACAACATGCCCAAAATTACGTGGATGAATGGTAGCAATTGCAATCTAGCCAGGCGTGTTCTGTGCTGAACCAAGCTGTCTCCCTAGCATATGGCTTTAAGAGGAACTCCTAGGCAACTATTTAAAAACTATAAATTATTCATTCTTGCATAGGTTTAATTCAAATCTGGCATTTTTTGGTTGTCTGATTTATACTTTTGAATTGGTGAATCTGCCACCGTGATACCTTTAATAAATGCGCAGTTTGCCAGGCTGATAGAGTCCAAAGGATAGAGCTTGTTCTCTGGAAGACAGACAAATACACATTTGCAATGTACTAAGATCTCAGCAACACTGTAAAGCCTCGAAGTACCTTAAAAATACTGCACTTCGAGTACCTAAAATACATAAAATACAAATTGGATAAGAACAGAAGACATATGTATTCTAAGAGCCAGGACTGCATTTTTTATTTTTATTTTTTACTGTGCTTCATCAGAAGTTATTTTACAGAAGGGAATATCTTTTCAAATTCTGGAAGGAATATATACCAATAGTTTTCAGTTACTGTTTTGTGTGTATTTCTTCCAGGAGCTTGTCTAACTGAGATTTCTGAGGTGTTAATTTCTATACAGGCACAGGTGTCAAATTGTCCTAGATAAAAATCACTATGAAATACAGCTTGTATATTGACTCAGTGTTCAGGAATGCGAGTTTACCAGAAACAGGCAGAAGAGAAGAAATAGTTTCATATGCAACTGGAAGAGCTATCTGTGGATCAAGAACTATCCCATCTTCATTAAAGAAGTCATTGTAAGTCCACTCTTCATAAGGATCTTTATCTCCTCCAAAAGACGTTGTCTAAATAAAAACATCGTCAAAATTACATACAATAAAAAGAACGGCTAATGAGTACGTCTACTCACAAACTAAATGTTTCAAAAAATTAGTTGATAAACACAGGAATAGTAAATGATCTTATATTTGAAAATGGATTCTATTGCACTACTTGTTGTTAAATGTCCACTAGCATTAAATATATTTCCTACTTATGCAGCAACCACATTTCTCTTTCATGTGGCATTTATTTAGTTGCACAGCCCAAACTCATTCTCAATTAATTTAATGGAGGCTTTCATAAACATTCTTAGCAAACATTTTTCAAATGGATCATTTTTTAGAAAAATAACATTCAGTGCATAAATATGCTTGCCTAGTCATTTTGATCTATTCCACTCAAAGTGTAAGAGCCCATTCATTTCAAGTAGCTCAAAGCATTACTCGACCTGAACAAAAAACAAAGATGCTATTCAAGAACTTGATCCATGTTAAGTTTTACAAAATAGCTGGGAACGCTTTCACATAATACATGCATTTAAGAAAAATAAAATAAAGTAAAATCAATAATCACCCCCTCCTTGCCATTGTTTACTTTTTTTTTTTTTTTAAGAAAGCTCTTTTTTTTTTTTTTTTTTTTTTTAGAGAGAGAGAGAGCGCTTTCTATGCTCTCTGGCAGTCTTGGCAGCAGTTACTCAGTAAAAGCCCTACTATTTTCAGTCACACTAGTAGGATTTATTAATACACAAGTGGAGTATTACTTGTGCCACTGCTGCACTGCTTTCAGTACTCAAATCGTCTACTCCTTACACTGAAGTACATGCATATTCAGGGAAACTCTAATTTGTAGAGTTGTGGGCTTCTTTGTTTTGCCTTTGTTTCTTTTTGAACAAACTAATTAAGTATTGCTGAAGGAATGGGAAAAAATACACGTACAATGAACTCTATTCAGTCAATCAAGTCATAACATATACTCAAAAATTCTAATTTAAATTAGAAGAAATTACCTTTGCTGTAAATCCATAGTTTTCTATTTGGCACTGTCTGTAAATTTCCTTGGCAGCCAAAGTATATTTACATAGTTCCAGAGAATCTAGTAGCAAATCTGTAAAAATATTAAGATCATTATTAATATACTATGAACGGAAGGCTCATGTACCCTATTAAAAGCAAACCATATTTTGCAGCACCTATTTGGACAGATAATTTATACAGAATTTTGCTTTTGGTCGGTTCTCCAGTATGAACACAAATAAATAGTGTTCAGTAATTACAGTAATTACCTGGACTACATACAGTAGCTGCTTGACAAGCCATTTCATAGATCACTGCAGGAAGATTTATATCTTTGGGAGTGATCATTGGAACATCAGCTCCCAACATGTGACAAAGCCTCTGACATGCTGAAAACAGTAGCTTCCCCGTTTCTTCATTACAGTGATTTTCATAGAAGTCCCTAATAAAAGATGGATGTTAAAAATAAATAATAATAAAAAGTCCAATAGTCCCTAGGGCTTTTACTTAAGGCAACATTCTGTTCTAATTCTTTAATTCTCTTTTACTTATTTCACCTACGTGACTCACTGCAATTAAGCTTCTGTGACTGAAGAGAAAAAAACACAATGGAGCTTGCCTTAGAGATGTATCCTGAGAGATACAGAACATAATAATAATAAGAAATATATTTAAGATTTTCATCTGACCTCTCTGGGGGAAGATAATAGTAAGTTTAAATTATCTGACAACCCAAGCATGACGAAGAGACCAGTTAGAAACCATGAAGTGGTCCGTATGGTCAGTGTACAACAATTTTCTTCTATGTAAGCTGAGAAGCTCTCCTAATGGTTATTTAATATTATGCCTTACTTATATCTCACCATAAAACTGTAGGGAAACTTTTACTTAGCAATCACGTTATGGCAAAAAACATTGACAGTATTGAGATACTAAAGTTTACATTCCTATTACATACAAGCAATATAAGCATATTGCTTACACACTCATTTTTAGAAAAACAAAACAAACAAAACCCTTGCCTTTACTCTACACATCTACTTGTTTTTACAAAATATCAGAAATACTACACAAAAGTCCATTAAAGAGTTAGCCTCTTGAAAATCTCTGCAATTTTACCTGCATATTTTTACAGCATCTTCAACTTTTCCAGCATCTAATGCTCTCAAGACCAGTTTTTCTCCCAGTTCTTGCTCTGACCTTTGCAGGAGCAAAGCTAGTTTGTACAGCCTTGATTCAGTAGAACGATTCTTTATTTTACCATCTTCTGAATTACAATTCATTGTCTGTTCTTTTCTAGACTTTGACAGAGATCTGACAGTTTCATAAGCTTTGATGTGCGTCTCAAGAAGCCTAGACATCAGCGTAGGATTCCTAAAGTCTTCAACTGAAAGGAAGATATCAAAGTCTTCCTGCAACAAAAAATAAGATGATATACTTGCACTCATGTAACTTCATTTAGAATTTTTCTTGTTGAAACATTTTTATTTCTTGCTTCATTCTTAGAGGAGTTATTTTCAGCAAGAAGGTGACTTTATTATTATTTAATTTCTGCCAGTTACTGATTCATGCAGTAAATTAGAGAATTTTTCTAGGCAATGGATAAACAAAAAACCCTGAAGGATATTTCTTGCTCAAATACTGTATTAAAAAATTAAGGTTACAAACCATAATAAAACCTTAATAAAATATTACAGTACTCTATCATGAAAACTTTGAAGTGTTAACAATTAAGACTTTGGGGAGAGTATCTAATCTTTTGCTTTAAACAGACACTATGAGGTTCTATTGTTTCTTGCCAGAGTCACAAACATGTACTTACGTAAGTAATTTTAGCCACAACCTTTCTAATAAGGTAAAGACTAAGGTTAGAAAACATTGTAAAGTAATATGAAGAGTGTTTTATCAACTAGATACTGCTTCACCTTTTAATGTAATAATATGAAAGAAAGGGGGAGAGAGAGAGATTTCAAAAATAAATAAATAAATAAATAAAAATCTTACATTGGACAACCTGGACTTAAAGCATAGACTTCAATCTCCTTTCACATTAATATCTCCAACTCCAGCCTGTGCCTGGCTATGGTCTCAGACAGTACCAGTCAGCATGCCAGAGACTGTGCAACAATTTAAGAGACCAGCTGAGTTCCAGTGCTTGGGAACTTTCCCAGGCACTATTTAATTTGGCTATAGAATCTCTTTGAAGTCTATTGAAGCTACAGAATCTCTTTGAATAAAACAACCTTTGCACATAAATTGTGAATACAAATACTTTTCAACATTATCCATATTAGAAGAACAGGTAAAATAACTACAGTAAATCAAAAGTAGTTTGACACTATAAAAATACCTACCTGTAGGGTAGCAAGTGTTTCAAACATTTTTAGGTTTGCTTCACATTCATCCTTCTTCAGAGGATTGTCTGTTGGAGAAGAAAAAACATTACTTCCTGATTGCTTTTTACAAACAAAACGTAAGATTTTTAAGTTATGGCTTACCTTTTTGAATGCTGAAGAGGAATTTAAGGATTTCCACGAGCGTTTTTGTCATAAACATCTGTTTTTTGTGCTGCAAGGAAGGGAGAGGTTAACACTTTGCTCAGCCAGTAACAGACAGTGACCCTCAGGCCACCACTCTATTAACATAGTATGTAATGTAATGCTCTACAAATGTCTTAGCAACAATTTTCAGCTCTAAAATACTATTAGTTGAAAAGCAGGGGAGTAGAAATTTACTGTAAATTAGCATCCTTTATAGAAATAGCATATATTTCATAGCTCTCTGTTAGCTCTCACGGAAGATTTGAGAAATCCCCACTCTACTTTTGTTCTTCCGTCTTAACAGAATAACTTCATAAAATAACTGTTAACAAAAATGTTCGTCTGTGGTTACAAGACAATGATGTGTACGGTCAACTTGGAAGCCTTGAACCACCTTGGTGTGTGGTAAAACCATGTCTACAATTTTTAAATAGGTATTTTCCAAGCAATCAAAGAAAGAACTGGAAGACACAGAGGGTTTGAGGGATAAAAATGCAGCAGGATTTATAAATGATTAACTGAATTCAGTTAGCCAAGCCACTTTGTGGATACGTCTTTAAAAATAACATAATTGTAAAATATCCAGAATCAGAATAAATTCAAGCTGGAAGACACTTCAACAGGTTACCTAGTCTGACCTCCTGCTCAAAGCAGAACCAGTTCATGATCCCATTTTGCTGGAAGATGGTTTTTACATTGTCATCTCCTACCTTTTTTTTAAGCACCTGGGTAAGAATGATATTTAGAATAATTAGCGCATACATTTTACAGTGTGAAATGATGTAGTACCTCTTCAGAATTATCTGTTTTATTCTGTAATACCAGTGTTCCCCATACAGTCAATCTCTCTGCAACTTTCTCAGCTTCAGCAAGAGTCAGAGATTTTAACAAAGTCAGAGATTCCTCTCCCTGGAAACAAAAAAAAAAAAAAAAAAGAAAAAATGTAAGAGAAATAATCAAAACAGAAGATCTTTTGCTTATGGAAAAGCTGTTATATATACTTCTTTACTTTGACTAATCTTCTGTTGACAAACTTCTAATAAAATACATTTACTATGACATGATTTACTTAAACACCCTGGGTAGTTTTCTAGTAAAATTTTAAGTCTCTCAGTAAAATCTGTGTTTACTTGCTAAGGTACTTGCTATAACAGGGGAATTAAAATGCAGTTTTGTTCGCTGGCAACTATACAGGGTTTTTAAAACACTCTTTGGTTATCAAGAACGCCATGATCTAATACGACAGAAGAAGTGTTAACATGAGAAACTCTTTGCAAGGGAGTTAATATGATTAATATGTTTATATGTTAATATAAACAAGTTAATATATGTTAATATAAACAAGTTAATATGATATATGTTAATATAAACAAGTTAATATGATAATCAAAAAGCCCCCTTTTTGACAGGGTAGAGGAGATCCCAATAAAATAACCAGAGATAACCACAGGGTATAAAAGTAATTACACCTACAATAATACAGCAAGTAAAGTTCCATGTTTCAAAACATTATGTGAATACATGTAGAGACTTCAATTCCAAACCTGTCTTCTCTATGTGGGACATTATTTTTGTCTTTTTTTTTTTTTTCCTCAACAAATAAGGGATGGCTCTTGATGTTTAAAACTCACTTAAAACTGAAGAAAGGTTGCATTTTTAGTGTTAAGTACAGGCAGCTATTTGTGCCATTAATAGAACCGTAATAAAATACCAATATGTAAGCTATGTATAAGGTTTCGCCAAGCAGTGCAATTGTTGCTACTGTTTTGAAAATAAGCCACATTGTCTTTACATATTGATATCAAATGACATGAAGTGTTTTAGTACCCTTTCTTTGTCAATCAGGTCTATCATCCTCAGAATGTAGACTTCCATGGTGGGCAACATATATGCTGATACAATTTTCAAAGCATCCTCCAAAGAAGTAGGAGTATCTTGTTTAAGAATGTATTTCACCAGCCTCTGTGAAAAGAGATAGGGAATTTAATTTGTTGATGTAAACAATAACAAGGGAAATCACTTACACACTGCATTGTAAATGTACAGCTCATACCAAGCAAGTTATCTAGAAGTTTAAAAATTCTATCTGTAAATAAAACTGGATTAAATCATAACTGGCAGAAGATTGGGCTTGAGGAAGAGAATCATGTAGTTAGAATAGATATATGAATTGCCATTGGAACGCTCAAAATTCAGGGATCTTATCTGGCTCCACATGACGGCAAAGAAATTTTCTAGAAATGATCATGTTTTCTACCTAGTAAAGGGGCAGATGCTAAAAAACAGGTATTGCTTATGTCCTTAGCAGAAATCAGATCTAAAGACCTGAGAGAACTATTTTTTCCATTTTGTTAGCTCCCCTCTCTCTTTTATTTTTATAAAACTATATTATCAGTGCTGTACAAATCAATCTGGGCTGTCTGAGCTAAGCTGCTAAAACTTAACAAAAACAAACAGATAAAAACACACAAAAAAGCAGTAACTAAGCAAAAAATGAATGTATTTCAAGTATAAAGAAATCAAACCAAAAATCACACAAAATTCTTGAAAATAGACATGAGACTGGATTTAAGAATTTTTTGATCAGTTTAGATCCAGGTCCTCATTAAGAAAAACAAAGTGCAAGGAAGTTATAAAGTCTGAACACAGCAAGAAAAGTGGATATTGATAACAAGGGGGAGCTATCCATTTCCAAGCTCTTTTGCAAAATCTAGCTTCTAATACCTAATAAAAATACATGCAGGTAAGTGCAGGGATTTTTTTCTTTAATAGAAATAAGAGAAGTGATGATCATTTACCATTATCATCTGCTTGTCCTTTAAAAGATTAGTATCTCTTATTCCATAAGCTCGCAAAAGCTTCTTCATCTCCATCAGTCGGTAACTTTCCTGCAATAACTTTACTCTGTGGACAAATGAGAATCCTATTAATGTGTAAATACAGCTACCTACAGCTATATTATTTGATAACCTTAATACATCAGACACACTTTTTAATTTATTTTTCAATCTAGCTGAAACATGCACACAAAACTGAGGCATAGACTATGGGATTTTGCCTTACTTGACGTGATCCATTTCCAAATGCTGTTTTACCAGCTGCTCCACTGCTCCACTCCACGGTACCATAGCACCATGCATTATCTGCAGAACTGCATCAAATTTCAGCTATAAAAAGAACATAAAGAGCTTAGTTTTCAAAACGAGTTACAAGATAATCTCTTGAAGTATTGTTCACCCATGATTCCTTTAGGCAAGCATTTTATTTCCTAGCTGAATCTCCACTTGCATAAGGGGTATTCATTATCATAATAAGATGTGTCAAATTAGATTAGAAAATGGTTATGGTAATTTGTGACACTGTAGGACTTCAGCTTCAGACATACCAAAGGTGGTGAGCTTTCTATGTGATGACATCAAAACTACAATTAGATTCTCAAGCAAAGAATATCAAATGGCAGATTACTAACAGAATAAAAAGACAGCATAGTATTTTCTCCTCATACCACTGACGTAAAAATGTACTCGTGTACTTATGTAAAAATTATGTGTTCCATTCTGAATTGATGTATTAGAGCCCCTTGATGCCTATTTTGTTAAAGATACTTACATCTGTATCGGAGATACAGCCAATGACAGCTATTGCCTTTGCCTCCCATGCGGTTTCAAATACTGATGTAGACCGTGTACGACAACGTTCAAGCAAATCCTGTATATTTTGATAAAAATTATTAGGATATTTGAATTCGGAAAAATAGGAATATTTTATAATATAAATAACAATTATAACATTTTTAGACATTAAAGGACAGATTTGGCTATCTTCCTGTGTGTCTGTTAATGCCTTATTACTGACACAGTAACTTTCAGTAAGTTTGTTGACAGTAAGCTAATTTGAAAAGTGATTCTAAAATTCGTGTATAAATAATTAAAAAACAACTATGAGATTTGTTTTCTGCTTACTCATTTTTAAATAGCTTTCTTCAAAAGGAAGAAAATACGGGTACCTTTATATACTGTAAAAGAAGTTCATCCTTTTGTAGATTGTGTTCACAGAGGTAGGGTTTTATAAACTTATCCAAAATGGATGGGACAAGCTCTGGTGCCAAAATTTTATCAAACATGCGAAACACAATAGTGGTTGCATTTTCCTAGGCAGCAAGTAGAAAAATGCCATATTAGAACATCACATGTCAGTATATGATCTTTTATATCACTAATGACTAATTAAATATCCAGTGCCCATTTAAATCAATTGAATGATTTCAGGACCTAGCATCTCTACTTAGCTCACATAAAAGCAAACACCCAATATATTTCTTTTACAAAGTAGTGGTTCAGTTGTACTTTTTAATTTCTTGGTTGCTAATGCTTGCTTCACAACTCCGTGTATATGACCTGTACTGAACTGCCAATCATCGTGTTTAAGCCATACCCTTTCATGGTTTCTTGTCACATTATGTATTTATACCCACTGTTGAAACAAAAATTTAAAACAAACACAACATATCAGATAGCCTTAGCAGCTTATGAACTAATTCAACCAAAATTTCAGGGTTCCTCTTGTCTAACTTCAAATTGTCTGCTGTAGGATTTTTCTCCTCAGAACAATTCAGTACTCAAAAGCACTTCTTAAAGTGTCTGCAGAATTACCTTTTCAAAATCACAGAGTGCCAGCCTGCAGTTGTATTTTCTGTACAGATTTATCAGTTCTTGTAAATCATTTACCAGCTTCTTTAACCTATGTACTTCTTCACAGTCACCACATCTCTGAAACAGTGTTTAGAAATTGAAACATTAGAAGACTTGCCCCAATTTCCATATTTTGATGCCTTATAATCTTGGAGATTTTATGGATCTACATGCCAAACCTTCGTATGGCATACAATGAAAAAAAATAAGGTACATGTTGAAAGTGGGACTTAGCAGAGTAAACTTTCCTACTTTCCATTATGTGCTTCAAATCTAGGATTCACAAGTTTAAGACTGACATACTGTATTATTTAGATCTATGTTTTCAATTTTTAAAATGCACAGCCGGTTAGCTTAAAGCTTTATCTTTCTCCACGTTCATTGTACCACCGTTACAGATGCCAGTATACCTAGGATATACAACATACAGAATCTGTATCTGTTTACACAAATGCAGTATTCATAACCTTAGAGCTAGCTGATGTTAATGTTTTTTCCAGGCCAAAACGCATACTTAATTGCGATCAATTTCCAAAAATTCTGACAGAAATGAGACATGTTTCCTAACTGAGGTTCTTAAGTATCTTTACAGAAATTTAAGTGTTTTGTAGCACATTACAGAACATTCAAGAATATTACTCGTATTTAAACTATTAATACATCTGTTAAAGGGTATAAGTGTTGCACTGACTTTTTTTCCCCCCCCTCCCTTCTTTAAACTGAAGATGATTGAAACTCAGTTCCTTCTTTTCATGGAAGTCATTCATTTTTCACCAAAAGCAATAGTGACCTAATTCTGATCTGTTCTAACTCTTGCAGAGAACATATGTTCTGAGGTTTCTGAATAGCAAATCCTTAATCCACGTTTCTTACCAAAGGAGTCCACTGACCAAAAGTTGTCAGTCCCATTTCACCTCGATTTTTACTTGTAAAAAAAACCTCTGCCATTTGGAGTCCATTTTCCGGCCAATTTGCCTGTCCAAAAAGTTGATATTAGCAAACTGTATTATACATATAGAAATACAAGATACGTGAACTTTCTGCAGTGTAACTTACCTTATCAGTTAATTCAAGGTTTCGAGCGCCTTGTTCCAGCCATTTTGCTAATATTTTCTGCAATAAATATAGTTACAGGTAGAATTATACTACCTACCAAAGCAAAATTTTCTATTATAAGTTTGTTTAAAAAATAATTTAAACTTATTTTTAACTGTAGGGAAGACTGTAGGGTAAAGAAAGAGAGGAGAACAAGGTTCTGACATTCAAAAATTAAACTCCTGTAAGTCTGACTATGTAATGAGTTTGAGAAGATGACATTTCACATTTATTAAATGAGTTTTACCTGTTCCTTCGGCACAACTCTTCTTAAGAAAGGAATCACAACATTTTTAAGCCACAAACATAGTTCATCCAAAGGAACAGTGACATGGATGGCATTAAGTAAATTCTCCAGCATTTTCTCATCAAAGCTGCTTTCAAAATCTGCCTAAAATTTTAAAACAGAACAATTATAGATTTATGGAGTATATGTTAATCAGATAATTTGTAAAACCACTTCACTAATAGGAAGAAGCAATAGAATTCACAAATACAAAAAGAAAAGTCTCAGCAGTCACAGATAGGATTAAAAAAAAAATAGCTCTGTTCAAACAGACTAGAGTTTCATCTTAAGACACAACTGAAACTTTTTTTTCTTCCTTTTTTTTTTCTTCAAATTATGGTGTAAGGATCATGTCTTTTACTTACTATAGATATGGCCTATAGTTTTGTTTTATTAAGAAAACAATATATACGTGAAAGTTCTGCACTAATAAATATAACAACGTGTAGGCACTGTTATGAATGTGTCATCCAGAGTAAGAGTCTATGTGATCTGCTAGCCAGCAAATGTCCGCTGAAAAATTCTATGACAGCTGTGCTCCCAAGGTGTATAGAAGATTATAATTGCCACAGAATAAATCAAGGACTGTCGTTCTTCAGACCTAGAAATATTATTCTGACATCATATATACTAGTTTATTCTTAAATCAATAGGAAATTCAGCCTTATAATAGGTGAGATGAAAATGGAATCATAGTGACAACAGATGAGATTCTGAATTTGCTTCTTTGAGGAGCTGTTTTGTAACAGCATCGGTCTGATTCTGTTAAAGGCTGGAAGACTTAAGGTAACTAACATTCCCTGTAAATACCAAAGACAGGTTTATGCCACTTCACCTGATGTCTAAGCCAGAGGTACTGTGCACAAGATAAATTTCCTTCTTCTAGCTGAAAAAGGATATTCCTGAAAATGTCTTCATTATTTAGGAATTCTGTCCAAGCAATACCACTAGAAACAAGAGGAGGAAAAGAAAATCTGTTACTTTTATGTATCACTATTAAAGGATATGGAGAACCTCAAACTTTTTCTAGCTCATAGCATATGCTCTAAGAGAAAAAAGGAGTGTTAGATTGTGCATGTGCACACGCATGTATAAAATCACATCCCTTCTACATAAATTGAAAAAAAAATTTATACAAAATAGTGCAACAGACGATATATATTACAACATATAGGCTGATTCAACCTCTCTGCAATCTCCTTTCACCACAGTGGAGGACTAGAAACTTCAGGAAGAGAAGGAAGGATTTAAAGTTGAATGAACCCAAATTTAAGAAAAAAAAAATCTTAATGGTTAAGTATCTGCCATTTAAATTATATTTATTAAGATTTAAAGTAAATTAACAAAAGCAAACCTGAATTTCTCTACTCCAAAAGCTCCATAGAAAGTTGTAAGCCTTGCCTGAGCTCTCAATACCTGAATGAAGACAAAAGGTTTAAGGTCAATATTTGCCTTACTAGACAGTAACCATTACACGGTTAGAATAACTACCATATGAGGAAGAATGGAAGAAAATAAAGACTTCTCAAGAATTTCAGTTAATTACACGTGTAACATATGTAAGTTTGTTTAATAAAGCATTAATACAAAATTTCAATTCCACAAATAATTTACATGGATTCTCTTTGAAGGTGGATGATTGCTGTCCAATATGCAATAGGACTAAATAAGAAATAAAATAAATACCTAAAAAAAGAACCTAAGAAAGCTTCTGCCTGTCTTCTAGAGCACTCATAAATGAATCTAAGACTGAAGGAATTGCTTAACCCTGAAATTTGTCAGTGCTGTGGTTCTCTTTCATATTTTAAAATATAATCTTTTTTAGACTTTTAAAATGTTAAACAGTAGTACATTTTTAAAAACTCTACATCATAATAGTTTACCATTTCATAGTGCAAGGCCAAGAAATTCATCCTCACCTCAGCTATGGATACTGGAGCCCCATCAGATGGTGAAACAACGGTTTTATCATCTTTCTTCAAGATCTGAAACAAATACATAAAGTAGCTAGGCTGACAACTCTGTTGGTGCAGAACATGCCAAAAACAGTACTGCGAATTTAATGAAGACACTAAGAAAAACTTAGTACATCTGTGAACTCCTCTGTAAACCGGAGTCTTTATTCCACAATGTTAGACTCTGATTGGATTTCAATACAGATGCAGGATCAGACAGATAACACGCACCTCTCTGATTCTGTTTGTTAAATTAACAAAGACTAAAATAAAACAAAAAAGGTGACGTATTTTGAAATTTTACTCCAGAAATTAGTATTGAAAAGGAACTTATAAAGGCTACTCAAAACTAAAACCCTCTTTCTGGTGTGAAAATAGAACTGTAACCCCTTTTTTGCCCTTAAGTAATAGCAAGAATGAAGTTGCAACAAGTCCTGATTCTTCATCACGTTTCGTAACGCAATTTATAATGCAGCTTTTTGAATGACTGTAACTGGTTTGAAGGTGTCCCCCCCTCTCAAGCTGTACAGGAGAATGTAATAGCAATGGGCAACAGTACGCAATCGAATTTAAACAAGCAAAAAACACTTACTCTGACTTTAGCATAGTTTAGCATTTCTTGAGTGGTTTCATATAGTGGCCATGGAGCATTTATGCAGTAATCCACAACAAATTGGCTATCCTGTTTGAGTAAGGAAACAACTGGAATTAATTCCAAGCTCCTTTATAACTACTCTGCTAGGGAAATAGATCAGGATTAATATATATATACATATATATAAAAGTTAACGGAGACCTGAATTTTATGCAGATTTTCTTTGGCTTCATTCACAAGATCCAGCCAGACTTCTTGCCCATAACTCCCAACAGAAGCGGAAGCTAGCTTCTCTAAAATAGTGCTTGCTTTCACTTTGTATACAAGCTGTTTAAAAAAAAACAACAACAAAAAAAACAGACTCAGTTTTAAACCTGATGCACTTCAGCTTTAGGCAGAGTCCTCTGTCTTAAGCTGAAAACTCCACACTTTCCTCCATACTGTTTTTGAGATTCAGTGTCCATATGCATTAAATGCTTTGAAAATTTTTTAAAAGCAGAGGGAACACATACTTCATACACAATCTTTTAAAGTTATACTTTCTACCTTCAGCTCTGAGTGTCTCTAAGACTGCAGAAAAAAAGTAATATTTTAAATAGATCAAAAACCTGTAAAGAACACCTTAAATTAGTAAGAATGCCTATATATAAAATAAAAATATGAAGTTGACCATATAGAACTGCTTTAAATTCTATTTGATCAATAATTTATTATTAAATATGGTGGCTTTAAAATAAATTCTGGTTATCTGCAATTTCTTAGGAAAATGTTCCACTTCAAGGTACATTCAATAGACTTATGAAGAAATAAACGTATCTATTAGTGCTTTCTGATGAACTATTGGGTAAGAAACTTACTCATAAGTTCAGTTACACTAATCAATTTTCAAATGTATTTATCAAGCACAACTTACCTCAACATCTAGTCCAAACTGAATTGCAAAATTCTCAGCCTCAGTGAATTTGTGTTTGTGAAGCAAGCGACTTAATCTGGGGGAGGGATAAAAGTAAAACACAAATTTAATATAAATGTCAAACTACAGATGAGAAAAAACAGGCTTCGAGGAAAAGAGTACCTGTTTTCTGGCAAGGCTTCAGTTAAACTTCTCATCACAACAATAGAAACCGGGCCTTCAGCGGATCTGATGATGAGAGGGAACTATGTGAGTTCAACTCTAAAACAACTAGATGCAGAAGTAATCTGCATTTTTATGCAACAGTGAGTTGGTGATATACAAGACATTATCTTACATCTGATGATTTTCATGAATTCCTTCCAAGAAGTATATTGTATCCTGTAGCAATATAATAACAGAAATCATTAGGTGGTAGAAGAAGTCAATTCTCGGAAAAAAAAAAAAAAAAAAGAAACAAAACTGTAATGCATAAGGTGTTCTTTAGTCTGGAAACAAACTACTGCTTTTCTCTCAGAAAAAGTATTTTTCTTTTATGTTTATTCCTGGATGGTTTCCACCATCTAAAATGGCCTTTCATGAGCTTTCTATTTTATTGCTTATCAGATCCAGAGCTTACTAGATTCACTTTCACAATTCCAATTAAGGCACTGCTTAGACTTCTGACTTGGTATCATCTCACATACCCACTCCACCTCAGCAGTCTTTATAGCATTCCTAATTCATAAAGTTCTCACTGTCCTTTTTCAACCTTCTTGCTTTGTTAAACTCTTCAAAAGGAAGCAGTTTAAATAGAAACCAAGTAGTTCTGTCATCTAAACTTAAGTAAATCCCAAGTAAACGCAGAGCATTTTTCTATGCTGAGACAATTTAAGACTTCATACAGTGTTTAGCTGTAGGAGCAGCAAGAAAAACTGACAGTAGTATTAAACATTCTAATAGGCTAGGATGTAGAATTAAACTGTTCAGTTTGCTGTGTTATCTTTTTCTTCGTCCTTTGGCGACATCATTTAATTTTTATTATTTTTTTTTTTTTACACAGTTCCTGCACAGTTTCTAGCACAAATTGGTTCTAATCTAAACAAGAATAACACAATACACTCTTTAATACTTTTACCTATTAAAACAATTGTATTTCTTCAAAGAAAAGCAACAACAAAAAAATCAAAACATACTGTACCAATCCCACTTTGAATAAGTGAAGAAACAACAGATATTTCCAAAGAATAGAGCTGTTGCATAGCAGGCAATGCAAAAACCATTAAGCTTCTCATCTATATGTAAAAAAAAAAAAAAAAAAAAGACAAAAACATCATAAATAAATGATTCTGAGACACTAGTGACAGAGTGATTTTTGCAGAATTATTTCTATATTCTTATGGAGTTAAATTAAAGACACTATTTCTGCAAGAAAAAAGCAGGTCTCTACAATTTGAGAAGGTTTAATGAAGTTTTAGATCTTGTCATATACAAATAGTTAGGCTTCATTGAAAATCTTGTATAATGTTCATCCCGCCTTTCTACTTCAATTAACACCCTTAGTTGTACATGGAGGTAGATACTGAATACAGCAGTGATACTATTCTAAAGAAATCTGTGAAGGTACATGAGACAATAAGATCTACTATTAAAAAAAGCAATCAAAACTCCAAACTATCTAAAAACAAACAAACAAACAAAAATACCACCACCAAAAAACCCACCACCACCAAAAAAACCTAGCAGGATAGCTTGCCCTGGTCAACGCGGTACGACATTGCAACAATCCCCACTATATCCTAACAGCTAGTTACATCTCAGTTTTTTTTTAAACTTTGGCCTCTTGAGAACACGTGCTTAACAACTGAGGAACAAAATATAGATAATCTACCTGTTTGTTAGTGGGTGTTGTCATGGCTATCAGTTTAACATTGGCAAGCCCTTGCCTATAGAACAAAAGACGGGGGGAAAAGAAGAGAACAAAGAATATTTTATCACGCTTATTTAAAACTGGGGAGTTTTCTAAAATTTAGTTTTCTATTGAAACTGGTACATTTTAAAACCATATAGCTCATCCCAAAATAACAGTCTTTTAGCATGTAGAGGACGCATTCAACTAATGACGTTTTAAAGTTTTTCAAATGCATCCAGTCCTTATTTTTTAAATTGGCACAAAGTAATGGAAAAAGTCAAGAGTCTTGTCTTCTAACCTTAATTGCCATTAACTCATTTTGGATTTTATCCAACACACATACCTCCAGATTTTGATTTTTACATCTGTGGAATGAGATCTTACTGTTTATCCATCCCAAAGAAAGGCAAACATCAAACAAAACATCAGACGACTTGCAGGCAATATTATACAACTTATTACACCTTATTTGAGATGGGCATTTCCAAAATGATACAGGTTACATACAAGCTTCCTTAGCACTAAAAATAGATTAAAAAAAAAAAAGGCAGAAAATGCCAAGCAAAGCTAACAATACTGACAAGTCCAACATTTTGTCCCGAATAGAAAGATTTCAAAGATTTCTATAAATTCTATTACCATAGAAAATCAAGCATCTGTTGCACATTTCCTGTAACTATAGACAACTTTTGATTTTTCAGAACTGGTGCTGTAACACTTTACTTACTGTACGACTGAAGAAGAATCCGACTCTGTAGTGAGAAGAAATTCTTCAATACGTATTAAAGACCAATCCCAAATTAAAGTAAGTGAATAAACATCCCACATGCTTAAGATATTCTGTATTTAAAAAAAAAAAAAAAAAAAAAATCAGATATGAAGTTCATATTTGGTCTTTATTGAGCAGAATATTAAAGCTTAAATAATGACTAGGAGTAGGTTAACAAAAACAGTAAGATCAAGATCACCAAAGATAAGCATCTTTATTTAACAGAAATATATTTTAAAGTTATTATTTTAAAGAATATTTTTATAAGCTCTTTCGAGAACATTGTAAAATGAAGACTAAACCAAACTGTCGCACATACCTCTGTATCTAAAACAAACAGCAGATTGTCAAGAACTTGAAGTTTCACTGCATCTAAAAGAAATAATACATATTCATATAAATTTACTATTTTTCTTGAAAAATGTATTTGAAGCAAAAAAATTTTACAATGTACAACCAAGCATTGGAAACATGCAGATGTTTATCTCCACAACTTCACTGAGAAGTTCCATTAGCATTTTAACTTAAACAGAATCATGATTTAAGCGTATAAAGTTAAACTCAAAAATTTTGAAATAAATTTTGGCTGTACCTTTACAAGAGGTATTCCAGTTGGTATATGTGTATACTGTTACTAAAAACCAGCAAGATAACTGAAGATGCCTTATTTTCTGCAGTTAAATATGAATTTTACACTTGTCTATAAAAAGAAAAAAAATGTGTTTTACCTTTGATCAGACTTGAATCAGCAAAACTTCGAACAGACACCAGGTTATTGGTGGTGTCTACCTCCCATTTGGAGAGTACATAATCACCTTTACCCTATTAGTAAATGAAAGTAAAATGTGGCTACATGTTAGAAATTTGTCCATCGACAAGCTTACTTCTCCAGTTGACCTTTTACTTATAAAACTCATGAAAATTGCAAGATTAACCTTATTGTCAGTAAATGCACGTTTCGAAATGTGTCCTTTTTTGTTATTGTTTGTTTTTAAATTTGGTAATAACCTTAATTGTTATTTTGGCAAACCTTTGTTGAATGTGAACCTCTTGCCAATTTTGGATCTCTCTCTAAGCCCAAGGGCAAGACTGTAAATAGTCTACCCTGTATGAGCTAGGAACTACACTGATTTACTGAAGTCATGCAGACAGGGTGAAATGTTTTCCCCCCATCCTTCACACCTGAGCCAGTTCTGAAATGATAAGAGTTATTTTCTTACTAGAAAAAACAGACTGCAAAACCGATAACCTTTAAATGTACAATGAAGGAAATTAAAGACAAAAAATCTTAGTGCAAAAAAAAATTATGTCCTTTTTGAACCAGCTAGACCTAAATTTTGTTGCAGATCAATAAATGCCATCATTGATCTCATAACAATTATTATAAACATACTATTACTACTTACCCCAATTATCAAATGGATTTTATTCACCGAGTTACATATCACAAAATTCTGACAGCCAAGACTGTGATATTCTTGTGTGGCAATGAAAGCTGTCTTTATCTCTCCTTGCAACTATTGGGGTAGAAGATGAAGGGAAAGCAAACAAAAGAGAAGAAAAAAGTTACGCATAAAAACTGGGTGAATTTTGAACTTCTTGCTTCTCCATGAATAGAAAAAATAATCACCACAATTATGAATTGTTAATAATGAGCAAGTAAGTAGTCAATGGAACATAAAGAACAAAGTTGTGTTACAAACTTTGCACTTTAACACAGATGTTATATGTTAGCAGGTATTTCTTACCTTCTTTGCCACAATCATATCCATCTTGTCAATTGCTACGTTAAAAAAAAAACATAGATAAAACCAAATCAATGTTAAATGCTTTTTAAACTGAAAAAAACACTACTAAACTTCATGTAAGATGGTTTATCCTAACCTTATATTTTAAAAAAATATATATCTTCAGCCACTGTCTTTGACAGGTTCTACTTCTATTGATCACATTATGGAGCTCCAGAAAATTTGAACTATGTTTAGCTAGACAGCATTAAATTAGTTATTCCCAATATTCTTCAGTACAGTTCAAATTGATATTGCAACTTAAAACCCTGCTTGCATAATATTCAGTACTTTCTCGAAAGCACTGAATAATAGAAACACAAGTGAAAGGAATTTTTGGAAGAGTGAAAAAATAATTTTATTATAGAACTAATTGTATATTGGATTCCCTTTAAAAAGCAACCAAGGCTGCACAGAAAATCCCAAGTCAATACCTTAATCCCTCAGAAAGCTATTTAACACAGCTCTTCCTCTCAAATTGAAATCCAAATTGGTTTGTAGATATCTTACCTTCTTGTGTTCTAGCAAGTGGGAGACACATAATGCAAAAAAAACCCTTCCTTGTGAGAATGAACATATGATAAACACCTAAAAAAAAAATCCAACAACAAAATAGACATACTGAGCTTGAGTATTCAGTAACTGTAAGGAGACTACTTGCTTAAAGATGGAAAACTGAAATAATTGGAAAAAAATAAACAAAATCTGACCAAACATTTTGAAACAAATATTTTGTCACTTTCAAAAAGTAAGTATATGCATCTTAAGAGTTTTATTTGAAATCATGATTTTTGTATGCACCCATCAGACTGTAAATTCTGTTTTCATGTCAAAACTTCATTGAAATGCACTACATTATGAAAGACGGGACTGGGAGCTTATAGAACAGGAACTACTAAAATCTGCATAGCCTGATAGGGAGGCAGAGAGAATCCTGCTTTCTTGAGTATTTTCATAGGTTTAAGACAATCTCAAAAGCAAGTTAAGAGAAAGAGGTACTGAGTTCTGGATGTTTAGTGTTTTTTATACCAGTTATAAAATAAGTAATGAGAGCTAAATATAATAGGAAAATAATTCTCTCATATAAAATAATAAAATATAATAAAAGAAAATGTAAGCAGTGTACTCTGCAGTTAGAACCTAAAAAGAAAGACAATGTAACTTGCTTTTTCCAAATATGTTACTAGGAATAAAATATAACTATTAATGTCTGGATACTTCTATTCAAATACCATATTGACTGGGACAGTGGACAGCCAGAATGAAGTTCAGGGTCACCTGAATTGCAGGATTTGTCAATGATTTGGCAACCGGACTACCATCCAAACAAAATGATCAGTTAAAAAACAAACAAACAAAAAACAGTGTTCTGAAAAAGCAATTGAATTTTCAGCTTTCCAAACGTGATTCTTTCCAATATTTTCAAGGACCTGTAGATAAGGCCCACTGGGCTAAAAGTACATCTGAAGTTTGAAATGCAAATTAAAGCTGCATCTGATTTATTTTGTAGCTTCTTTCTTTAAGAAATATTAAATGAGAACAAAATGACAAATACAGAGACAAGAAAAAAAATTATTCAAATGCTTACCTGCATCTGCTTTATCTTTTTCAATAAAGAGATTTAAGTAAGTCTTTTCATTTGAAGATGATTCAACCAAAATCTAAGAAAGCATCAACACAAAGAATATTATTGTGTTTTATCTGGGAAAAAAATAAAAACAACAACCAAAAAAAAACCCCACCATAACAACAAAAAAACACCTTTATTTGAAATACTGATCATCAGTTTAAACTTTAAGCTTTTTTCTTTCATGAAAAACTTATTGTTTACACATACCATTCCTAAATATAATTTGCTAATTTGTTACTTATGGCAACAAAAGTGGCCTTTTAATCTGTTTGTTTGTTCAAACTAGAAGATGTGTTCAAAACACAGGAATATTTATATTTTGATATATTGGAGAAAGAAAAAAAAAAAGAAATCCAAAGAAATTCTGGGCTTTCAGCAAAATTAGGGCAGAACAAGTACTATACCTTAGTCAGCAAGGTTTGTTTTGATGGAATATGAATAAGATGTAAATTGCCACTTCTCTCACCAACGACAAGAAATTGTCTTTCTTGACACATACCAACTACATCCACATTAGTATCTGAAAAAGATATCAGAATGTTAACTATTAAGTTTTTTTTTTTACTAGTAGACATTCACGTCTGAAACACAGGAATTAGACAATACAGTATTCCAGATTTCTTCAAAGTTACTTACTTTGATAAAACAAAGTACAGGAAAGGACGTACAGTGAGTGGCTTTGCTATCCATTATTCCCATTGCAGTGAAAAGTTAACAAGCATTCTAATTAAATTGTTAAGGAAATAGCTTGTTAATGACATACAGAATCATGTTTTATTATTTAGTTATTCACTATAATACCTCCTCTTACAGGGTAGGTAGATATGCAAGATACTTGCTGTATTATACAAAAATAGTTGTCTTTAAAAGTCAGTTTTGACTTTCAATTGAATTATAAGTAGTGAACTTACCAAACTGAATGTGCAGCTGAAGAGACTGCCCAGTGCTGTCAAGAAGAGCCACTGATCTGTCAACAACAATAATACTGCCATCCCTCGAGTTGCATGCGTACAGCTGTGGATTAGCTAAGACCTGAAAAAAAAAGATTGTTACGTATAATAACTGAAACACTTTGCAAAACACGTCAAAGAAGTTGTCATAATTATTAAGAAATAGAAAAATGCAGTTTTAATGAACTCTACCTTTTCTGAAGACGTTATTTGAAGTAGCGCATCCACTTGGTACAACGCACTTCCACATTCATGTCCTATGCACACAGAGAGCTGCTCGCTTTCTGTGTCATCATTGGCAAGAATTTCAATGTCATTCCACATTCTTACCTGTGATAAACATATAAGCAACATGCTGTAAAGCAGGATTTTAAGAAGACATGAACACATATAGATCATAATTTTTATTATTCTATTGTTATTTTGCCTGTAAGAGGAAGAGAATTGGAATAAACCTTGTAAAGGTGTGCATAGAAAAAACAAAATTTGCGTCTCGAGAGCAATGAAGAAATGGAATGAAGAAAACTTAAATCGTGAGAGGAATTAAAATATAAGGAGCAAAATATAAGGCTAAGAGCCACGAATCCCGGCTGATGATCTGGCGTGCCCAAAGAACGCAGCTCAGGACGGGAGCTTTCGCACCCTGAGGTGGATAAAATCCAAAGGCAGAGACCCCCTACCCCACAGCAGCCCCATGTCCCCTCACCAAGCCACCGCCGCCCCCCTCAGCCACCTCAGGCTTTCAAATTGGCGGGAGCGCTGCCTGCCGCTACGGGTCGCGGCGTGGGCCACGCTTCTGCCAACCGCGAGCGCCTCCCGCCCCGCCGTTGCTAGGATACGGCCTCGCCCTCCTCTCCCCCCCCCCCCAGAATGCAGCGCCGCTCGCCGCCAGGCCCCGCCCGCGGTTACATCCGGGCACCTGGCGGCTAAGGGGAGGGGGCGGGGCCGGGCGCCTCGCTGCTGAGGGAGGCTGCGTCGCGGCGAGGAGCTGCTGAGGGGAGCGGCGGCGGCCCGGGCGCACGGAGATGGCGGTGAGGGGCCGCTGGGCGCCGGGGAGCGGCGGAGGGAGCCGAAACGGGGGCTGCGGTGGGCCGGGAGGGGAGAGCACTGCGGGATCGGGAGGGTGTGAGCGGGGGAGCCGTGTGCGCGGAGAGACAAAATGGCGCCCGGCGGCTCCCCGCCGCCATGATGGGCCGCGGGCAGGGGGGGCCACTCTCCCCCTTTGCTTCTCGCCCCGCTTCCAGAAGTTTCTGTCTCGTCTCTCAGGGCTTGGAGAGAAGCGGAGAGGTCCCGTGGCCTCAGTCTTGTCGTTTCCAGGCTGGGAAAGGGGCGCTGGGGTTGTAGGAGAGGGCTCTTCCCCAGGGCGCAGGCTTCGAGGCAGCTGAGGGAAGGATCCGGCGGTTGGGCCGTGCTCGGTTCTCGTTGAGGCAGCCCCCCCCTTTCCTCTTACTTTTCTTTGTGGTTGCTCACAGGCCCGCGATCTTTACCGTCTTGTTGAGGTTAGTGGATAATTAGTTGCATCTGTGGGCCTTTTTTTATGGTTAACGTTGTTGGGAAACTTCTCTGCTGGAGTTATCTTTGCTCAGAGTCCAAAAAGAATCACCACCCTTCGTACACGGGCTGAGGGTTTAGTTTTGTTCCTGATTAAATAGTGTTGGGCTTCATATAAGGCTGCTGCAGAAGTAGTTCTCTAAAAGTGATGCGAATAATTTTTTTTCAAAAGGTGCCTAATTCTCTCGAGTGTGCAGAAGAACTAGTGTCTTAACATGGTAAAACTTTTTTTATGTGGACTTTTAAGTAGCTTTTGATGTTGAATCTGCTATTGTAAATCCTTGTTTTGAAACTTGACCAGTAGCATAACAGAACTTTTGGAGAAAACTTACTCTCATCGTGGAACAGACGGTTTCTCAGTTTACATAATTCGTTAAGAATAGGCTTTTTTTTCTGTAAAAAAGGCTTGAAGACTAATTATGGACTTTTTTGCTTTGTATCTAAATTGCAAGCGTTATCTTTGAGGTTCTTCTGCAGTACTAGGTGAGATGTAAATCCTGAGCCCACGGCCAATCCATCAGTAATTTAAGAACTGAAAATAGTTTCACTGAAGTCTGTCAGATTTTTCTTGCTTTCTAAGGCTGAGAGAGCACAAGGGCATTAATGAACAGCAGTGTGTATGGGTAACGGGACTAGGAAAATGTGACAGTGTCCTCAATTCAGTTGGTTACTACATTTAACTTAGAGAGTTAGCTGGTATTTTCCTTATCCTGCTCAAGTAACTTCGAAATCTTGTTTAATATGGATCTCAAAGTTTCTTTGAAACTTCTATGAACTGAGTCTTTTGGAAACCTTAGGTTAAAAAGAGGAGGGACTGAGCGGAAGGGGAAGAAACGTGGAGAAGCATCTGATAGATGAGGAATGCTGAGGATCGTGATGGCTAAGATCAGAAATCAGGGAGTTGGTTCCTGCTGTTTCAGGATACTGGGTGGAGTATTAGTATTCAGAATGGTCACTGAGACAGTAGTTAAAGTTACGCTGCAGATGCAGTCTGAAGTGTTCAGTGCTCCAGATGTTGGTCTGGTTTGAACTAGATATGGCATACTATGTGAAACAAGAGGTAAAGATCTGCTTTCTCTCTAACTTTTAGAGATTCTGTTACGTTCTAAAGGTTGTACAGATAAGTCTCTGTACATCTGCAAATTAATAAAGAATTGGGCAGACTGAACAGTAGTAGCTGAAATATAAATCTATAGATTTGTATTTCATAATGTGCTGTAGTGTGTTACTAAGAAAGTACCATTAATACGCTTGTTTTAACCACAATGATCAAGAGATCTAATCTAGTACTCATAGTATCTGTTGTGGTTTAAGAAAAATCGGCTGCCTTATTTTCACAGTAATAAAAAAAGTAATGAAAACTAGGGTTCAAAGTGTATTTTTACTGAAAGCTCATGGAAAAAAAGTAAAGCACATTCTAACGTAATGAGAGAGCAAAATGTTTGCTGTATATTAGTTCTGTAATAAAGTTTTGAAAAATCAGTCTGTATGCAGTTACACAGTTTGCTGCAAGTCTGTCCAGCTCTTGCCTAACTAATAATGGGATCGCTACTCACAGGCTTGTCTTCACAGAAAATAACTTTGTGTGTCATCCAAGGAAGTACTAAGTAAATAATTATTTATTGTTTTGAAATCTGAAGTTTTTGATTCTTAATCATTCTGTTTTCATGTGTAGGGCAGTGATACAGAACGAGAGGCAGTAGCCCCAGAAAAGTCCTCTCCAGAAAGAGAGAAGAAAAAGGAACAATCGGATGCCTCAAGTTCCCCCAGAACATCAAAGCATCATTATTCAAGATCCCGCTCACGGTCAAGGGAAAGAAGACGGAAATCAGGTATGGTCTTCATATAAGCAAAGATACTTAATAAAGTTCTGTTTGTTTTTTGTTTTTTTTTTACTTTGATATAATTAAATTGTATATGCTTGTAGAACTGAAATATCTTTAAAGCTGTTTCATAGACAACTCCAGTAACTTGATAAAAAGGGAAAAAAGTAGAATGCAAAATCAAAATAAATAGCTTTAAATACATTATATTTAAACTTTTTTCAATTTAAATGGTAGAAACGTTAAGGACTTACATTATTAGTCTTCAGAGGATCTGATGGGGAGGCTAATAATAAAAATAGTTCCAGGAAAAAACAAACGTACTACTCTGTCTTTATTTTAATTAGGTTTGGTTAGTAAGAGATACTTTTGCATGGTTTGTAACAAAAACAAAGCTAACTGTCTGAAAAAATACAATGTGACTAGAACATGGCAAACTTATTTTTTGCTGTCAGAGCTTAAACAAATGCAAAGAATGAATTGTTCATGGTTAGAGTTCACGTTCTGCAGTACATACTCAAATAATACCATTTGTGTTTTAAGTCTTTATTCTTGGCTTTGTGTAGTGGAATAACTAAAAGAAACTGAAAGATCAGTCAGCTGATCTACTCTTTAGCTTAGTAAATGATAATAAATATCTCCTTCTCCAGATGCTGAAGGAAGAAAACACAGAAGCCGGAGCAGAAGCAAAGAGGTAATTAACACTTTGTAGTGATTAGGTAATTGTACAATACAGCTTTAAAAGTACCTTGTAGTAATGCACATATGTGTAAACCTATGTAAATGACTTTTATGGTAAGTACAAGAAATTGGAAACTCTAAGCTTAAAAATGGATATGGAGATCCTTTCATAGTGAAGCATGATTGCAGCCATCATGTTGACAAGGTAATAGTTTTATAGAAAATCGCTTTCAGAAACTAGTAACTTAATTTATTTTTTATTTCTTTCTATTTTTTTTGTGGAAACAGCCAAGTGAAAGGATTCATGTGGAGAAGTAGAATGGTGTTCTTGATGACTTTCACAGAGCTTCCATTAACCAAAAGCCTTCGGTGGCTTTAATCCTGGCCAATGTTCAGGACTTCCAATAATACATATCAATCTACTTAAATACATTAAAAACAATTACCCACCTGACTGAGCTCTGTCTATTGCATCTATTAATTGTAAAGACTGTCATAGCTTGACAAACAAGCTAGATCAGCTGGAAACATGACAGTAGCAGCAAAATTTCAGAAGGCTGTCTTTTTTTTCATAATATATATATATATATATAAAAATAAGGCAGTGGAAGAGACAGCATCGGTAATGTTTTGGAAATAACTGGCTTACACACCAGAGAAGAGATAAAATGAACAATCCAGGAACATCAAAATAGAAAGGAAGCTTAAGCCATGTGGGGCAATAGCAGGCTGGGTCAGATGAGGGACTTCTAACTTTAACCTGGGTCAGGAACTTTTTCCCCGATTCCAATGGAAGCTCTGTTTTTTTCTTTAAAAAAAAAAAAAAGGAAAGAGGAAAAGGAAAAAATAATCTAGGAGAATTTTTGTGAAATTGAATATATTGTTTAGCTCACATGATAACATTTCTATAATAAATCATACTCAGCGTGCTAATGCGCGAAGAGACTGAACTGAAGACGCTGCAGACTCAGATAGCAAAATTATAAGCCTACTTCATGATAAGGTAACTATTAGTCATTCAAACTCATATTTCCCTTAAAAGTATCTTAAATCCGTTATGGGATATAATGGTGTTTATTACTAAGTGTGTGCCTGGAAGACTGATTAAAAAAAAAAAAACACAAGTGGTTTTCATGTTCAGAAAAAAAAATTCCTTGCTTAAAATTGTCCAGTGTTCTTACCATTCTGTTACATCTAATTGTAATGTATTTAGCATTTTCTATATTTCACTGTGAGCATATTATGAACTGTCCCATGGTAGATTTACTGTTTTTGTTAATTTGCAAGATCAAGATCATTGTCTGTTGACTAAATACTGAATATCGATAATTCTTTTATATATACCAGAACAGCTACTTATATAAATGCATATTTAAAATTAATGTACAAGTAATATCTTAAACTATTCAACTGTGTTTTTATGTACCAAGTAATTCTTGAAGGAGTTAAAATACTGTAAAAGCAGGAAAAAGTATCTTAACACATCACAAATATACATGAATTATAATTGAATATATTTAGAACCTGATATACGTTAATAAGGAGTTAAAAATGTTTGGATAAGTGGGTATAAGCTAGTTACAGCATCTCCTACTGACATGTTTGTTTTGACACAGGGTTATGCTTATGGACAGATTTTAAGAGTATTTAACATAAAATAGATTTAGATAAGCAAAAAAAAAGAACTGAGTTTTAGTCAAAAATGGTTATATCATAAAATTTTGATTTGAAGCAAAATATTGTTAAGTATAGGACTGAAGTGGGCTATGCTAGAGTACAAAATAAACTGGGTATATTAAGAAAAGGTGTTGATGTCATGACTTAGTCTCTAAGGAAAACACTGGCAAAAATCAGGTCTGTCCTTGCTAAGTATTTTTAGCATTGCAGCTATAAAAAGGAATCTTTTTTTAAGAGACACTGCAGGAAGAAATTGCGGTATGGTGGAGCAGCAAATCTTTAATTTAAATCTGCTGTGGGAGGTACTGGAGTAACGCATGTTGGTTTTAAATACTAAAAATGGGATCAACCATATAACTTCCTATTTTGCTTTTTACAAACTGTTGGAAGTTACTGACTGAAGAGAGTTTTGCTCTAAAAACCAATTATCTACTGATGCACAGAGGAGTATTTTAGTTCCAAAAGCAAAATATTCTATGTCTGCAACTGTGTGAACGGATTTTAATGATTCTTTCTATATGGTAGACTTAGACAAATACTTAAATGTTAACTAGAAATGTGATTGTGTATATATGCATATCCGTAAGTTGTCAGATAGGCACATACTATGTGTTTGGAATTTAGGACAAAGACTGAGAATGACAGTTGTTTTTGTTATAATGCTGTGAACTCTCATGGAAGCTGTGTAAAGATACCTTGATGGGTGTCTTCAAAACTCCTTTAGACAGTGGGGAGGAGGGAAAATGGGGACAAATGATAGCGTGCATTTGCAACATTGGGTAGATGGTGGCATTAGGTAAAGTAGCCCATCACTGTTGATTGAGTCACACTCCTAAGGTTACTAATGTTGCATCACAACTTATCATTTTTTATCTTCTGATGCCCATACTAACTCTCTTTGTTGCACTATTTTCCTGAAAGAACCAACTTCTTCTTAAAACAGGCAAGAAGACACGAATCCAAAGAGAAGTCCTCCAAGAAGCACAAATCTGAAGACCACAATGACAAAGAACATTCTTCTGACAAGGGCAGAGATAGCCTAAACTCATCTGAAAATGGTGAGGATAGACATAAACGCAAAGAGAGAAAATCGTCAAGGGGGAGGAGTCATTCAAGATCCAGGTCTCGTGAAAGGTAAATTGTTTTATACGATTATTTTTTCTTTAAAAAAAACCAAACACATTCACAAAAACAGTGTTTGGAATTTGGGTTGACTTTGATGTACAACTGAATTTTGTTGCTGACCTAATTTAATTCTGAAGTATCAGTTTATATTGTATGTTCCAGATCTGATTGGATAGTGCATTTGCTACTTGTTTTTTCCAGATGACTTCTGAGTAAAGCTACTGAGTATCTCTAAGTTTTTTTGTATAGGTGATGTCGATGTTAGCCCATGTTTGTAACTTACAAACAGATTATAGAAAACTTATCAGTGGAGCATATGATATGTTCCCTATTGGTGTTGACAGGAAAGAAGTGCAGGTGTGCACTTTAGTGAACAAATAAAAATAGCTGTGTTGATCAGTATGATAGTTTACTTAAACTCTGCATAAGTCACATGTCAGTGGTGGCTGATGGTAGTGTTTCATTCCTTTCTCATTTCATCTCCTAGTTCTAAGCTCTTTCAGGCATGAACTTTTCCATGTGATATTTGCAGTCCACCCTACATTGCCTGATGCATTTTGGCCTGTGGTGACAAACTTGAATGTAAGTCCATAACTAAAATCTGAATTTAAACATGAGGAATTTGGGACCTCTGTTTCAGACGTCATCGTAGTAGAAGTCGTGATAGGAAAAAATCCCGATCTCGCAGCAGAGAGAGAAAGCGCCGTGTAAGATCTCGTTCAAGATCACGATCTAGACACAGACATAGAAGTAGAAGCAGAAGCAGAACTAGGAGTAGAAGCAGGTAAGTGTTAACGAGCACGTACGCGTAGTGGTGATGGTTGAATAGTCTGTGGGGTGCTGTTGTATAAAGGAATGCTGGGTTTGGCCAGTTAACGCCTATTCAGTATAACTTTTTTTTATCCCCTTAACTGTATTAACACTGTGTTAAGCGCTAGGTAGTGCATCTGTTGATGGAAACAGTTGTGCTAGACAGGTTACGTGTGTCAGGTTCTCAGCTTTTCATAGCATGTTTTCATGTTAGCAATTAGAAAAGCTTAATTGGTTACTTTGGGGGTATTGTCTAAAACCACTACTTTAAAAAAGCTGGCTGATAATTTAGAAGGAAAGTAAATAATGTTTTGAGTGGTATGATTACCACAGTTCAAGCTCTTTGGGCTTCTCGTGTCAGAGCTGAATTTACTATCTTAAATTAGGAATATTTATGTAGAGAAAAAAACAGTAAGATGCAACTGACACTTTCATGTATTTTATGTGAGAGTAGTATGATTAGCAGAGACTAATTCTCTCCCTTTGTGTTTATATCATAAAAGGAAAGTGGACCTTCTGAACAGAGTGTTTGCTAATTCTGATCTGTTCAACATTCTGTTTAAATATTTCTAGCACAGGTGTTGTAGTGCTGAGATGAACTGAATCAGATGGACAATTTTTGATCTGTGTACTACTCTTTGTTAGTCATTACCAGCTTTCATGTTGAGCTTTACAAAAAAGAATATTACTACTTTTTCTCACTATTTTGGGTGCTTGCATTTGTTCCTCAGACTTAAATTCCAGAAGCGCAGGTTGAAACTATCCGGGTGAACAAATGCTAGCTTATTGTGTGTGTGTGTGTCTGACAGAGTTGAGAACAGTGCCTCACCTGGAATATACTGGAGTTGAGGTTTTCCTCCCTGCACAGGAGTTAATGTTTTCCAGCCGATGATTCATTCAGTGTTTTGTTGTGGAGTTCTCAGTCTAATTGCATGTGTCAGTCTATTTGCATGTGTCACATTCTTAATGTCCTGGAGGATTTTCTGAATGAGTAGGTTGAAATATGATATAATGACTGCATTTGGGGACAGCTGTGTATTTTTCCACCCTGCTTGTCTAAAGTAACAACAAGTAGTTAGGATGCAAATTGATGTCCCTTCAAAGCTCCCAAGAAAGTGTTGTCAGTGTTCAGTTCATTTAGTAATATTTTTCACTAGCATATTTTAAATTGCATATTTGAATGGTGAAGATATTGGGTATGACTACTCAATATTACAGTGGACCATTGGAGACTTAAGAATGTAACGCTACAGCATCACTTGAGAAACTGTTAAGAAGACTTATGTTTCTGAAGAACATGTTGAATTACATGGTTTGTGTCGATTTATTTTGGCATGCGCTTTCTACCAAACTTTCAGCTGGGGTGAGTAGAGCTGGGTCTTCAATTGGTATACACACGTTATTTGTGCTTACTGCTACTTAAGCCACCTTTTAGCATGGTGTGTAAGGTTCCAGTTTCCCATTGTTTACAGGTATTATAAATTATGTGCATTTAAAGTTCTTAAAAAGTCACTTTGAACACTTTGTGTAATGGCTCCATGAAAACTTCCTGTCTCAGAACTTTTTTTCCTTTCCCCTTTTTTTTAACTTCTGCAGTAGAATTCAAATTACCTGAAACAGAACAGCAGTTGTGGGAAGATGTAGTAAGGGATAGTCATAGCTTAAGAATTTAACTGTGATAGATAGACTGCAAGAATTCATTTCTTTTAAGTATTGTTTGTTTCTCGGATGCTAGGGAAGGGAGAGTAAATGAGGCATGAGTCTTTAACAGTAGCTAGCTAGAACAGTTAATCATTTCTGGGCTCTGGTGAAGTTGTTGGAAAGATAATTATGGTGCAGACTTCAAGAAAAACTCTTCACAAGCCAGATAAGCAAGATGTGAAAACCTAACTTGTTAAAACTAATAAATTCCCCCTAGTTATGAAATGCAGTTTTGCTGTGTTGCAGTTCGCAGGCTATGACAGTAGCATTTGTAAACAGTAGAGCTTGACCTTCTCACGGTGAATTTTGCATAACCTCAAACTCACGTTACCAAGTGATCTGTCCTCGCTAGCATTTAAAGTAATCTTGTTCTGTGAGCACATACACCCTTTCTTTTGTTGCGTTGCTCTGATTAAATGAAAGATGGAAAACATGACACCATCTGCTTATTTCAAATGAAAATACTTAAATACAAAAGCTCAAATATTTATTTCCTTGATGTTTACCAGTGCAATAAAGCATCAGACCAAAGACAAGACCAAACTACAATAGTCAGCACGGCAAAAATGAAGGTATCTTTGAAACATGCATTACATCTTATCTCAGGAATGCAGATCTGTCACTTCCCAGTGCCTGAATCTGCATCTTGCCATCTTCTATTAAAAGATAAGTCTTGACTCCTTTGTATTCTACCAGATTTGTCATGTAAACAAGGATCTGTTTTGTGACTTCAGGCTGCATTTCATGATGTTTGTGGATGCTGCACAAATTGCAAACAGAAGAAACTGAATAGTCGAATACCATTTAAAGTGGCTGTACTCAAGTTAGTCATTACCTCAGATGGTTCAGAACATTTAAGTATCAAATTGCAGAAACATCTCATGTGCATCGTAACTTATTGTTGATGGCAAATCTGGTGATTTCTCTTGTAATTCAAGCTTTGTTGGAAATTTCTAGAATTGATGACTTTGTTCAAAACATGAACCAGAGGCTTAAATAAGGAATAAACCTTTATTTCTTGTAGTTATTAATCATACTGGCAAAGAAAAATAACTGCTAATGGTAGTTTGTATATTTTTAGCAGCTGCTGCTTAAAAGAAACTAGATTTATATCCTATAACAGCAACTTATACTTGGGAGGAGAGGTTACTAAATGATAGATGCACTGGATGTTTTGGTGCCGTGATTAAAAATAAGTTTAAGCTGGATTCTTTTCAGTTTGTCAGCCTTCAGATAATGCATGCATCACAGTCCTCTGCACAGGTACTGTCCTTCAGAGCTTTTTTTTTTTTAAAGTGTATAAATAAGCTCTCCCATCTAGTTTGATATCCTCCCTCAAAAAGTAGTGCAAAGAACATTTAGTGACAAGTACAGAGAGGAGGAGAACAGTAATTTCCCTGAGTAGTATTCCAGTTTTTGACTTGGGTCTATTCACAATGCTGATTCCTAACATAATAATAGTGCTGTTAAGTCTTAATTGTTTTAAAGCCTTCTTGAGCCTTGGTCCGTTTTAGTTTTCTTGCAGTTGACATACCACAAGTTACATGACAATTTTGCTTGTCAGGAGTTGGAATGAAAAATCTTACACTAAGTAAAAGGGTAAATGAATACCCAGAATTACATGTTGTTAGATCTTGCAGTTGGAAAAACTCAGTTTTAACTCTGCTTTGTTACAATGCAAGCGTGACTGTTACGCTCTTCTAGTATAATCTCTGTGAAAGCTGTTTTTGAGAGCTCTGCAAATTAATCTTTCTACAGTCTTTGAGAGACGTGATTGAATACTTTATGTAATGTTAAGATTTGTATATATACCTTCATTGTTTTAGTAAATGTCTTAAATTTGGTTACAGAGAGCGCAAGAAAAGAATTGAAAAGCCCCGAAGGTTCAGCAGGAGTCATAGCCGGAGTCCAAGTCCACCACCTTTTCGGGGACGAAATACAGCTATGGATGCACAGGAAGCATTAGCCAGGAGGTCAGAAATTGTTACGATTTTAATGAAATGTAGTATAAATATGCTGCTGCTGATGACTTTTGCATGTCTAAATACTTCTATACTCATGTATTTATTTATAGGTTGGAGAGAGCAAAGAAATTGCAAGAACAGAGAGAGAAAGAAATGGTTGAAAAACAGAAGCAACAGGAAATGGCTGCAGGTAACTTATGAATATTATATTAAATCCTGAAGAATAACATGGGTGGAACATAATGCAGGCTTATGTGCTGAGTGCAGCTTGACTTTCCTTTGGTTAATTGTACCAAGAATGACAAGTAGAAATAGGAAATAAAGGGGAGCGGGGATCAGACAGATGGGGGGGAAAAAAAAACTACTAGGATTTCTTACTATCTTACAGTATTGATGACTTGGTATCAAAAATGTTGTGTGTTAGGCTGGTAAACAATTTTGTGATGTCCATTGGACCCTTCCTGTATGTGTCATTCAGCAAAAATTTGAAAGCTGTTACCAGTTCAGGGGTATTTGGAAGCATGAGGTACATTATTCTGACTTTTACTAAAACTATTGGAGAACTGTTTCTTAAAATATAAACACGGCATTTATAAATTATCATGCATTTCTTATTTTCATCTTATTGCTAGTGAAGGGAAGTATTTGTCTTTGAAAAAAAAAGTGTGAGCTTACTGTCTGATAGCAAGTTACCGTTCTTGTCTTTAGCAGCTGCAGCCACTGGAGGTTCTGTTATTAATGTTGCTGCTCTTCTGGCATCGGGAACACAAGTAACTCCTCAAATAGCAATGGCAGCTCAAATGGCAGCACTACAAGCAAAAGCACTAGCAGAGACTGGAATAGCTGTGCCTAGCTATTATAACCCAGCAGCAGTGAATCCCATGAAATTTGCTGAACAAGAGAAAAAGCGGAAGATGCTTTGGCAAGGCAAAAAGGAAGGGGTAAGGTCTTACTTTCATAAAAACTTGCTTGGAAACATCTTACCAGTAGTTCAGGAGTGCTTATTAATATTATTTTCAGTTAAAATGCTTTCATACGAGTTTACCCTATTAAATACATCCAGGGTAAAACTGGGGAAATGAAAGGACTAAGATGACCACACCTTCAGTGACAAGTGGTAGTAGTGACACAAGCCTTAGGAAAACAGCTGATACCATAAGATCCAATTATACCTCAAATTTTAATGTCAACTTTATTAGTAAATAAAACTTCACACTAAATACCAAATACAGGCAGTCTCTTCTTACTGAAAAGTGATTGCTAACATTAGACATGCATTTAAAAATAAATTCCATAATTCACTTCAGGCCTGTGTTCTGACAAGGTTCCCAAACTTGATGAAAATGAGTGCATCTGTCCAAGAAAAGATTATACCTCATTTTGAAATCTGTGGTTAAGCAGACTTTCCTCACAAGAAGTTTCTGTGGGGATGCCCCAGGAATGTCAGACATAAGGTGGAAACATTTTGCCTCCAGCTTTGCTTACAGCTACATAGTGGTTTCATTTTTAATACAGCTCTTCTTTGTTTGCTATTATATTGTGATATTAACAGAAAAGTATGCTAAAAGGTGATGTTTGTTTTAATCTTGTGCAGGATAAATCACAGTCTGCAGAAATATGGGAGAAATTAAATTTTGGAAACAAGGACCAAAACGTCAAGTTCAGAAAACTGATGGGCATTAAGGTAAAGAGTTACGAATGTATAATTAAACTTATTATTAATTGTAGGATATCAGGTATATCCGTACTTATTAAGGTACTCTCTAAATTAACCTGTTCTATGTGGTATAAATAAAAACTTACAGTATTGCTTATTAAAGTTTACAAGCAACATCTAAATTAAATTCAGATTTTAGAATTCAGTCGTGTTTCTTGAATGTGTTCAGATTTGTGACAACAGTGGTAATTGTAGCCAGTTCAATATTCATAATAGAATGTTCGTATTTTGTAGCTATCTCTGTATAGATAGTTAAATGGAGATTTTTATTTTTGAAGGAGTTAGAAAAAGGACCTTAGTGAAGGAATCTACATGTTTCTTTGTCACTGAGAGCAAAAGCTACGCTGGAATGTTACAGCAGTAAAATCAGATGCTTGAATTCTTATGCTTTTGAAAACAACAAAATTACTAAGAGTTTAGGACAGCTGTAGCATATGAAAAGCACTTCTACAAAGCTAATGTTTATTTTCTTCTATCTGGTTTCTAGAGTGAGGATGAAGCTGGCTGTAGTTCAGTTGATGAAGAGAGTTACAAAACGCTGAAACAACAGGAAGAGGTTTTCAGAAATCTAGATGCACAGTATGAAATGGCAAGATCACAGACGCATACGCAAAGAGGAATGGGATTGGGGTTTACATCTTCAATGCGAGGAATGGATGCAGTTTGAAAACAAGCAATTTTAAAGTTTGGGACTTTGGAAGGTTCTTGTTCAAATGTTGGGTCCTTGTTCACCAAAAAGCTAGCATTCTAGCTTGCATGGGTGTTGCATTGACTTTAATTTATTGATAAATACAATTTTTTTTGTAAATATCAGATCAGTGATACTGGTGTTAGTGTTGTAATCAGGTTATACCCACTTCCATTAAACTTGACAGAACTTTAGAAGGACAGTATTTTTTAGTTAAAGTTCTACTTTTCAAACCAAGCAGCAGATGGGATAAACTCATACATGGATATTTCGTGTCCACTGTCTTGTGTACTTTTGTACTTTAACCTTGTACAGTTATTTTCAATTCTTGAAACATGAAAGAAACATTGTGTAGATGTTATTTAGCAGTCCAGGCCAATAGGCACATAATCCAGCAAAAAAACCCTGGTTAATAATAAAGAAGTTTTTTCTCTAAGGTCTTATTTTATGTTAATTAGTTGTCTTTTGGCCGAATTCTAAGGAACCTATAGGTAAGAGATGTCAGAAAAGTTAGGAGAGGTCAGAAATAGAGCATCTGTTCTGCTTTGCTTGTTTTGAAGTACACTTAAGGAGATTAGTGATACGGATCGCAAATCTGGTGATTAATGCTGAACTTATTTTTTTCTGTTCTTTGTTAATTTGGTACTACTTTCCTCTTGGTAAAGAGAAGGGACAAAAAAAAGTGGTGAGAAAGCCAAGGTGCTGGAGCCCTTTCCTAATACTTTATGTACTGCTCAGGGTACTTGAAAGTACTGGGAAGTGTTAATTTTTTTAAAATACTTTATATAATTTTTTTTTTGTTACGTAAATGCGTGTTGTAAGAATGCCTTAATCTGAGCAAGTTAGATATGCAAGGCATGGTCCAGGGCAGGATGTGTTTCTGCGCCCTGCTCCTGCATTCTTTTCTCTCCACAACTTCCACATAGCCCCCCCTTTAAAAAAAAAAAAAGGGGGGGGGGGGGGGGGTGGTTCGGGGTAGGAAAGCGGGGCCGAAACAAGGGTTCAACACCTCGTTCCAGGTGGCGGAGTCCCCATTTTGGGGAAACCCGCCCTGCGGAGAACTACAGCTTGAAGCGTGCGCTTCGCTGCGGGCACGCAAAGCGAGGGGAGACTACATCTCCCAGTAGGCAAAGCGCTCCGGGCTGGGCGCCGTGGCGGCGGGCTGCCGCCGCTGCATGCCGGGAGTTGTAGTCGTCCGGCCCCGCGCTAGGGCGGCTCCCCCTGCCCTTTGCCCATCGCTCCCGCCAAGCCCCGCCCTTCCTGCTGCGGCTCAAGATGGCGGCTGAGGTGGATTTCGGCGACCGCGAGCTGTTCGAGCAGCTCGAAGGAGAGGACGGGCCGCCGCCGCCTCGCCTCAGCCCGGAGGAGGAGGAAGAGGAGGAGGAGGGACCTGGCGGGGCTCTGGCCGAGCTGCGAGAGCGGCTGCAGGGCTGTGAGGAGACGGTGCGGCGGCTCCGGGCGGAGAATATCCTGACGGGAGCGGCTGGGCCTGCTCCGGGCCGGGGCTCTGCGCCTCCCGAAGGGCGCCGAGGAGGGAGTTCTCACCCGAGTTTTCTGTGGAGTTTTTTCTGATTTTTACCCTCAGGATACTCAGCTCTATACCAGCGGCACTTCCCTTGGCAAAGGAGGTAGTTTTGTTCTTGGAAGGCTGTTAAAGCACTTAGTGCTGGACTCCTTCTTCCTGCTTTTCTAGAGAAAACAAACAGTCGTACGTTCACCTTGAAAATCCATTTTTAACCTAGCTAGAAATAATATGAAACCGTTAATTTGTGACTACTTCCTTAAAGGTTTCTTGGGATAGGTCACATAGCTAGCAGGTATGCAGGATAGCAGGTAGGAATCTGAGGTGTTTTCTTCATACTCATTTTATTAGTTATTCATAGTTGTTCATGTAGTTATTTATTTTCTATTTATGAGTGTATTTTACTGTTGACTCTGGTCATGAGTATAGGTATTTTAAAACCAGAACGGTAATCTGACAATTCAGGCGTAGTGTCTGTAATGAATTCTTTGGGTTGACACAGCTAGACCATTTTTTTCTTAATTTTCCAAAATTAACTCTATCCTAGCCAAAACCAGGACACCGAGTATTTTCTTGCATTTGCATTTTATGGTTTGTTTTTTTTTCAGCAACAGGTGGATTTGTAAATAATCCTCTGTGCAGTGAGATGAAAGATTTGTTTTTCTGTGGGATTTTTGTTAGGTGTTTTGTTTAACTCTGCAATAAATTAAGGTGTGGTTGTGTCTTGTGAAGAAAGTAGTGTTCCTTAACAAGAAATTAACATCAGGAACTTAAAAGGAAGCTGAACATTCTGACTCGTCCCAGGTATGTTAATGCTGACTTACAATGCTTTGTATGACTTGTATATGTTTGCAGTAGTGCTACTCTGTGACAGGTAATATTTGTCTGAGCTAACAATGTGTTTTGCAAAATCTCCTGGAAACCTTGTGCCTATGTCCCCCTCTCTGCTCAGACACTGGGCTTCTAAAATGCTGTTGTCATCCCTGAAAAGTCCTTCAGACTCTAGTGTCAAAAACTTAGTCTGTAGTGTTGTAACTTTTTCTATGCATGCCGTTATGATCTGTCTGTTTATGAAACTGATGTGGCCTTTAGGGAAACAGGTTTTTGTAGAGTTTAGCAGTAAGAACAAGTACATTAAAACAGTAAAATAAGATTATTATTTTGTTGTTTACAAAGCAGTGCCTGGTCATTAAATGACGCTATGGGATGGATCTTGCAGCAGTCTACTGCATATTGCTACATGCCGTTAGAAGAAAATTTCTGTAGTTTAGCATTCTGTATTGTTTTTTTCCAACCTCACAACAAGTAGCGTGATTTGCTTGGAGTAGGAGGAGGATTTTTGTTTATGAAAACAGAAACTTATTAAAATAATAGAACTTGCATTGGCCAAACATTCCTCTGTCTACGGAATACACAGTATTTGCTATAATAGGATAGAGAGCTTTTCCAGTAAAGCTAATACAGTAACCATTATTTTTTATCTGTTCTGTTCTTCTAGTGGAATTTCAGTGGACAGCTCTAAACTCGATGGACCTCTGTTGCAGATTTTATTTATGAACAATGTCATTTCTAAGTAAGTACTTTTACCTTTTGAAGAAGTCCTGACAGGAAGCCACATTTGTTTTTTTGTTTGGGTATATTAGTGTTTGCCCAAAGGATATGCGTCATATTCAGTAACATAAACCTGGTAAGCTTGCAGGGAATAAAAGATAACAATTAACAATATGACAAGAGGTCTACTGCTTTTACTAGCAATGTGTGTAGCATGAAATGAAGTGTGACTTCCAGGAGCTTGAAGTGAGTCTGAATAACAATTTGAATTTCATGAGTGTTGTTGGTAAATACAGCAAATTAAGTTTTCCTGCCTGTGTATTCATTTTTTTTTATTTTTCCACGCTAACATAAGGATTTGCTTCCTAATAGGTTACTGCATTTGTGTTGATGGTATTTAGGAGTATGGGAGAGATCACTGCTCCTTTTCTAAATTCTCAAGAAGTCGTAAATGGCAGGTTCTTGAAAAAGATATCTGGTATATGTTTCTGCCTTGCTTATTTCTTCACCGTTTTATAATTCTTCACTCTGTCGCAGGCAGTATCATCAAGAAATTGAAGATTTTGTTTTTAACTTGGTTCAGAAGTATGAAGAGCAACAAAGAGTTGAACAAGAAAAAACACACTTCAATGTTAAACCACAGGTACTGTAAAGCTCAAATTATGACTAGGCATTCCTTCTCTTAGGTCTTTATAGTGGTAGCAGTGTAAAAGTTCAAAATTTCAATATTAAGTAGCTGAATTCTAGATGTTTTTTTCTACATAATTGCAAATCAGGTAACCATCAAATAAATGCAGTAGATCATCATCATCTTCAAAAAAAAAAAACTGTCTATAAAAAAAACTTCCTTAAAGTCATTTGCATTGAAATTTGTGCATAAGCTTGGTGATAATGTGGTTCAAATAACTGAGAAAAGTTCTTAAGGTACAAGCTAAACGTGTACTCTTCTGATAATGTTTGGCCCAGCTTCATCTTTTTTCTTTTTTTTTTTTTAATCTCAGAAGCTAAGAGAAAGATACAAAGAAATGATCTGTATGGTATTTTGGACTGTGGAAAGCATTATCATTAACATAAATATTTCTATCCTACTATTTAACTAATGTGTCATGAAAAAATAGTAGCTGTACTCCATGTTCTGTGCCTCTTATATACTCGATTAATTTAGGAGTTCTTCTCTTACTGTTATTTCTAACTAATTGTTTTCATTTTTTTACTTTTTGCCAGCCCTCCAGTGTTCTTTTGGAAGAGGACTATAAAACAGCAAGCTCTAATTCTGTTAAAAAAATTAAGGAAGCTTTTAGTGTAAGTTTTTGACTATATACTCTTCAATGGTAGGTCTTCATTCTACATACTTAATATACACTGCTATTAAATAAGATCTCATCGTTAAATTCCATTTATCTATTTAATAATGGTTAAGTTCACCATGTTTTGGCCATATCAGTGGAAAAAAATGCTGATTTGTACAGAGGTGGGTGTGTATTATTTGTAAATTGTTACAGAGTGGGTGAAAAAGCTGGAAGAATTTCAAGTGGTGTAAATTTTTAGAAATGCTACCAATAATCTGACCTAAATACTGACACCATTCTGACAATTTTCTGAATTTTTTTCTACAGGTTGTAGGAAGTGTTCTGTATTTTACCAATTTTTGTCTCGATAAACTGGGACAGCCTTTATTAAATGAGAATCCACAGCTGACAGAAGGATGGGAAATACCTAAGTATCCTGTTTCCTAAAACAAGGGGTTTTTCTGTTTATCAAAGCCAAAGAATGCCAGTTGGTAAATTGAATTCAAATTCGCTTCAGTACATTGTACATTGCTATCTAAACCATATCAGTTGTTAGAGATGAAAAATTTTAATGAAGAATTAGTGGATTATTTTTTTCTCAAAATATATGTGTGTTATGATATGATTGGCTCGCTGATTTTTAGAAGACTTTTGTTTGGGAAGAGTGAATGCTATATATCTGTAAATACATAATGTGAATTTAAAACTTTTCTGGGCCGGTCTGCAATCAGGTTTGGAATGAAAGCTCATTCCAGATATGAATAAGCATTTTCCCTCTATAGGAGAAGAAAAGGGCTCAGCCAACTTGAATATTCTCTAAGGTGATTTTTGCCAAACTTGGGAACTGGGGGAAAGTCTTTGAAATAAAATTTAATTATGTAATGCTCTTAACTTGCATCCATTTTAAAGTTGGTTCTCTGCTGTGTACAAGAGCTAATGTTTAAAAGGTGTGATTGAAGGAAATACTGGAGAAAATATTTTTTTTTTATTGTAGTCAAATGACAAAATGTAATTGATTAAAAATGAGGAAATAGCTTGTTCAAGTAATCTCATCTCCCCAATTTCCTAATATTGCTTCCTCTCCCAAAAGTGTCAGGAGAGGAGAGAGTTTCACCGTTCATTTCTGCGATCAAGAATTGGAATAAAGGTCACTTCCTAGTGTTAGAAAATTATTTGTACCTGAACAAAAATTGGAAACTTATAAGCCAGCTAACCTGGGTTTTCTTGTGCCTGCCTTTGACTGTGTATGCACTGTGCTATATAATTTTACATTTGGAAAGCTGCCTCTGTTGTAATGCATTAGGACAATTCTACTCCAAGTGGTACTTGTACCATCTCCCAACCTCCAACTCAAGGAAATAGGTACCTAACGGGAATTTCTCCTAAAATGAAAAGTTAAGCTTGGCTAAACTCTCATATCTGCCAGCTTTGCTTTGGTATTACTTTTTAAATGTACTTACTGTATCTTTCTTGAGAGCTCCCGCAGACGTTGAGTCTAAATACTGAGTTACATGGTGTATCAGGTACCATGGTTCTAAATAATGGAAGTATTAATTAATGTCAGTTTGACTAGTACCTAGCATCTGCTTTTTTTAAAAAAAAAAAAAAAAAAAAAAAAAAAAAAAAAAATGTTAGAGTCTGGAAACTGCCGTGCCTCTGAACTTTACTGAACCTCCTAAGTCTTTTCCATGCCAGTTCACTTGGGAGCCTCTTCTCTCCTCATAGTTTTCTAGACAAATAGGCAGAGCAGCTGATAAATTGCAGTCAAAAAGCAAACACAAGTAGCATATGACATGACGTGTCTACACCTGGTTGAGAAGTTGTATTTTTGAGACTCTACCAAAATGTATTATTAATAAGATTGATGTAAAGTATATCAAAATCATTAGTGTGATACTTTTGCCTATAAACAAAAGGATTCTAGTTTTAGCAAGTGCTAATAAGGAACAGGATTGTTGGATAGAAACTGGTTAGTAGAAAACAATATGAGCCTATCTTAAAAGTGGATCTAATTTTATAGTTTATACTTCTAAATTATTGACTTTAAGCACCCATCTGTAACTTAATCCAGAAGAGTCAGTATTCTGTTCAAAGCACTACTAGGTTACCATTGATACTTTAAATGAGATTGAAATTTTGCTTCATCCAGTAGCAGTTCCTTATTGAAATCTAAAGATATCATCAAGTTTTCAGCCAGATTCTCTCCCTAGATGGACAAGAAATACAAGTAAAACCAAAAAGGTTTGTATTATTCTTAAATATAAAGTTTTGAGCTGAAAAGTTCAGATGTGTACTGTTTGTTCCCATATATGATAAACCATTGAACATACTTGAGCAATGAGTTTAAGTAAACCAGTGCTGAGCTTTGCAGTCAGTGGGTATCTGTGGTTTACTGCCTTTATTTAGGAAGGGCCTGTAATGGATGTGCAAAAACTTTCCAAAGTTGTTTGTGGTCTATTCTTCTGTTGCTTGACTTTTTAGCGATTGCTTTGTCATCCTTGCACTGGTGTACTATCATTGTTCCTACTATGTTGTAGAACAATTTCCCCATCTGACTCTAGTTTATAGGCTATGAAGATAGAGGGATCCTAAGAGTTGATTGCATAGCTTTTATGGGAGGGTAAGAAGTAAAGTTAATTGACTTTCCACTTGAAAGCTTGTGTGGTCTTTGTAGCATCTGAAGTCATTGATTTCAGCTGCAACAAGAACCATACAAGCTTTTATCAGGAATTTCAAAGACAAAGGGGAATGTTGACTTCAACTGTGTTTTGTTTAGAAATGCTACCACCTGAAGGGAAGGCAGATTGAAGGGTGTTCTCGTGATATGGAATAGTGATAAAATACTTGAATCGTTGTAGAATGTTTGTGTTCAAATACTATGTAAAGATGAAGCAGAAGGTATGCTTTACAGGGAGGGCAGGTGTCACTTTGGATGCTCATTCTTGTGTCACCCTTTCATCTCTGCTTCTGGTTCCCATCCTAATTTGATAAAACACAGGTTCAGTAAAAAGCCTTTCTCTAAAATTTTCTTAGAGATTGGGATCTTCCCTCCTATAACATTGAAAATATTTTCCATGGTATGAATTTACAAGGAAAATTAATCTTGAAGGCAGTTGAAATTCCATTTCAGGTTTTCAGTGCACAGTTTCACAATATGTGTAACTTGTTCAAACTGTGGACCAGGATGTTCCAAAGTAGTAGTCATGCTCTTCTATTTGTTTCTACAATGCTGATTCTTGGTTTTGTAAAAACTGTCAGACCTTTGATGATACCAGAATGAAAAGAGAAATGGAGGTATTGCTGTACCACAATAGTATTAAGTTCAGTGGTTCCTTATCTGTATTCTAGACTTAAAATTATTGTTTTAACATCCTCTTTCCTTCTTCTGGACATATCATCAGCTTTAGTACGTATGTTTTGGTTGGCTTAAATAGTGCAAATAAATGCAATGTTTATATACTTAATCAGAAGCAGAAGTCCATCAGTGAATTGTATCTGTAATATGATGAAAGGAAAAGCTTTTTCACGATTAGGAGAGTAAACTACTGGGTCACGTAGCCCAGGAAGGTTATGCATTCTTCCTTCTTGAGGATTTTCAAGACCTGATTGGATAAAGCCTTTGTCAGCCTGGTCTGATCTCATAGCTGACCTAGCTTTGAGTAGGAACCTGGGTTGTAGACCTCCTGGGGTCCAACCTGAATTATTCTATTACTATTTTATTCCCTCTTAAAGGAATAAATCTCTATTAAATAGAATATAAAAACTTAATTTCTGCTTGGAAGTACTGCTTTTCTGCTATAATTTTAGTTTTTTCTTCTCCACACGCTGTCATGCATTATTTATTTATTACAATGCTGTGTTTCTGTTTTCTCAATTCTTGAGTTCTTCTTAGGACCATGAAACAAAATTCTGTTGCTCTCTTTTGAAGATTGATGTTAAGCAGTCCATTTAAGAAAAGCAGAAGACAGCATATGAAATCAACAAGCAGTACTTTTTTTTTCTTTCAAAAGTCTAAGACTAAAAATCCAGTAAAAAAAATTAAGTGCATTTAACATTGAATAATGATCTGGGGGTTTAATAATTTCTTCTCCGTTTTTTAAGCAGGCCAAAACCGCATTGTTTCAATTGTGGCTCTGAAGAGCATCAAATGAAAGACTGTCCAAAGGTAAACTCTATATCAATATTTAAAAAGACTGCCTCTCTCCAAGAAATGTTTCGGTATAACTGCACCATTAAAAAAAAATAGATGCATTGGTCAGGATGTAGGAATAGTTATCTCTTTTGAATAAATTACACTGTTCATACATCTAAGTTCTAACACGCTAAATCAGAATGTAAGTTATTTTTCATAGCATAATGATTTGAATGTCTCCTTTTATCTAGGGACACTTTTCAGTTTGAATAGTCTTTCCTCCTGTTTGCCATTAGATTAAATGCAAATACTCCTTTTTTTTTGTTTGTTACGTAGCTTTCATTACAACTGTTGATATAACTCCGCCATGTGGAGAAAAAAATAAGCTTGTTGAGGGCAAGGAGTACCAGTTTTATGTTGGGTGAAGGCAAGCATAAATTGTAAATTGTTCAAACCTAAACTTCCCAATTATATTATCTTTAAGCCACGAAATGCAGCTCGTATAAGTGAGAAGAGAAAGGAGTATATGGAAGCTTGTGGTGAAGCAAGCAATCAGAATTTTCAGCAGCGTTACCATGCAGAAGAAGTAGAAGAGAGGTTTGGAAAATTTAAACCCGGAGTCATTAGGTATCTCTTTTCCTTTCATTAACTGTTGCAATGCTTTTCTGGAATGACTTTTCTTCCTTTGGAATGCCAGATGTTATTCTCCAGAGTCCTATTTAACTGTGGGTATATTATGTTTGAATTTCTTCGCCCAATAAAATTTTATTCAACAAATTGCACATTTTTCAAATCATAACTCTTACCGCTAATTTAATAATCCTGACCTTTGCCATGACCTTTTCCCTGAGGTAGGGAGACAAATTCTACCCTTTGGTTATTCAAATTATTTTCACAAGGAGAATTGCAAGTACTCTAGGTTCCTGATAAACTAAAAATACATGTAAGAATCTGAACATTTTGAGTTTGGAGTGCCTCTTGCTCTCTTTTTCTCTCTATTCAAAATATTTAAAAAAAAAAAAGTCATAATTTGGCCATAGCAGTCTCTACAGAAATCATCAATAAATTTAGAATTGCATTAAGTTCCACCTTTCCTGTCCTGATAGCTACAGTTAAGGCAATGAACCAGATGTAATAAGTCAGGAGCTAAGTTTTCAGAGTAGCATCGCTTCTCATAGAATGTTTAACCATATGAGAAATGGGTGTGTTACACGTTTTGTTTGACATCAGAGTTTTGTTTTTATTTCTGGGATTGACTGACAAAATAGTTTGAGCTAAATTATTTCAACTTGGTAATTCAAAATTCAACAGGATATGGACTTTCTTTTGTCAAAACTCAGTTATGGACTTCTTTTTTTTTTTTAAACTCAGTGGGGAACTTCAAGATGCGCTTGGTGTCACAGCTAAGAGTCTTCCTCCATTTATATATCGCATGCGGCAGCTGGGTTATCCACCAGGTTGGCTCAAAGAGGCTGAAATGGAGTACTCAGGACTTGCACTTTATGATGGTAAAGGTAAGGAATGTGTTTGGGAATGCGTTTTTCAATATGGGGGCTATATACTTGCTGCATTCCTTTCAGAAGACGAAGTACCTAGTTTGTAAACCATCGTCTTCCTTATGGAAGAGTGAAAAAGTTGTAAATCATGTTTTCTACAGTCATATAAAAAATACTCCGCTTTCATCTAGCTGTGCTGTAGCAGTGAAACAGCTCCTTCTATAATGATTGAGTGGATGAAGAAACTTTGTCAGTGTATTTTCACTCTTTAATCGACCTTTGATACAAGTCTAAGAAGCCTACCAGCAGGCAAAGAACATCTTTTTGAAAACCCAATTTACTGAGTAATTTACCAAGTTTTTATTAATGACCAACATTATGCCACATCTCGGAGAACAGTCCTGATGCCAATTTCTGAGGCTAGTAATGTTAGATAAAGGTTAGTAATATTATGAATACCCAATCAGGTTTATGGGGTAGCTTCTCGCATGTATCTGATAGGTTTGGTCTCTGTTACTGCCTCTGTGGATTTCAAAGCCTTCTATTAATACTTGTATTCCAAAAAAAAACCCATGGGTTCTTAATCCTGTAGATTTCGTCAGTAATATTAATTAGCATCAATAATAATTGCACTTTGTTACAGATGATGATGGAACAGAAAATGAAGGATCTCGTCAACCAAAACGTGTCACTTACGATGTCTCTAAGTTGATAAACTATCCAGGCTTTAATATCTCCACTCCAAGTGGGATCCCAGATGTAAGTGACTGTCCCCTGCTTTCTGAACAGCGTGCTGAGTAACAGTCATTGCAGTTAGTACTTTGGTTTGCCAAAAGTTCCTATTTGAGTTCTATTTACCTCTGCTAAATGAGGTTTAGACAAGAAGATGAATTTGTCTTGGCTTTTTAATGTCTTAGCATTTCTGTTAAGTTTTTCCTGTCATGTTTTTAGCCAATGATATGCAACATTCAGTCTTGTTTCTCTTTTTTATTGTTGTAGGAATGGCAGATATTTGGTTCCATTCCCATGCAGCCATCTCAACAGAAGGAGGTTTTTGCTAACTACCTTACTAATTTTCATGCGGTAAATATATTTTAATATTATTCACTTAAAAAAAAAAAAAAGTCTCGTATTTAGTGAAGCCAATGATTCTCTTTGTCTTCATTTAGACTTTCTTATTGAAACTACCAGGTGTGAAATCCTGATGCTTTTGTTAGTTTTACAGTAACACTGTAGTGATTTTTTTCACTACAGTGAACCAGTCAGATAGTCAGTATCTTGGCTTATCTGTTCTAACAAAAAAAGAGCTTCATGTTTAGAGTAAATTCAATTTTTTCAGTGTTTATAGGCAGATCACAGTTGTGCAGTATTTTTAAAACGGTTGTGAGAAAAAGGAGCTGTAAACTTTTACAGCCTAAAAATGGTCTTAGTTCCAGACTTCCCTAATAAGAGAAGAACTTACTTGCTGTAGACATGATATACAGTAATTTTAATATAGTGACTTGAGAAAACACGATCTTTTCCTTTGCCACGTAAACCTAAACAAAACTACTGTTCTGTTCAGTTGCATTAAATTTCTCAAACTTCAGTGTCTGGTTTACAAACTCAGTCAAATAATTGTAGAATTACAAAATTGCTTTAAACCCATTCTTATAGCTGGACATATTACATTGCATAATCTAATTCTAATTTCTTCTATTTTCCTGGATAACTTCCTTTCAGCCAAGTCCAAAATCTAGCAATAAAAGGCCTGCATCTAAGTCAAGTTCTCATCATTCGAAACGACTAAAAGAAGACAACCTGGAAGTAACAGTAGCTGACATGGACCTAGATTCTGGTATAGTAATTCTGCTTTTTTTTTCTTCCCTAGTTTCAATTTTTATTTTCAAAGCAACTTCTCTGAATTGAAATGTTAGTGTTGATAACGAGAAATCAATGTTCTAGGATTTTTATGGTGATGTTTAAGGTAACTGCTAGCAGTGTCCTACTATTGTTGCATTTGGGCCTTTCAAGAACGAGCATTTTCTTTTGCTGTGATTGTCACATCTTGTATTACCAACCAGGAGATTTCAGATGTGCTCAAAGAAATTTGAATGTTGAATTACCAATTTTGGTCTCTCTACTTCTGGTGTATCCCAAAGAAAGTTCTGTTCTAAAGACCTCCAAATCATAAAATATTTGGATGAAATACTGTAGGAAGTTTCAAACTCACAACTTCTTTAAAAAAAAAAAAAAAAAAAGTCAAATTCAAAGGAGGACTTGGTGTTCTTTTAATGTTAGAATAAATAGAGAAACTCCTAGCTTTGCTTTTGGATTTCCTATGAATGAGGGAGGGTACTTTAGTGTGTTTTAAGTTTGGGAAAGAGTTTGTTGAATGAATTCAGGAGGCTTTTTATGTTTTGTTGTTTTTTCCTTGAATGGCTGGGAGTTAAAATACCAAAACAGGTAGTTTCAGTGGATGTTCAAACCTTCAAAAGGTTTATTCTGTCTCAGCTGAAAACCAGGTATGAGATTATATTAGTGTGCTAGTTATTCAGAGTATTGGCACACTTGAATCGTGCCCTAGTCAGGTTTCAGATTCTAATAGCTGTTTTTTAATCTGTTTCCAGATGTGGAAGCGTCTCAAAGATCTCAAGCTCATAACAGTTTTGAGTTCCAACCTCCACTGCCACCTGGACCTCCACTGATTTCAACTCCTCCTCCTTTACCACAAGGCACGCCTCCACTTACTCCACAAAGTTTTACACCAACTCAACCTCCAACACCCACCCACCCTCCTCTTCCTAAGACTACTCCACCACTGAATCCTTCCAGTGATGTTGTTCCTCAACCAAAAATAGTGGATTCAACCATGGATGAAGATACTTTAACCTTGGAAGAGCTAGAGGAACAGCAGCGATTAATTTGGGCAGCACTAGAGCAGGCAGAAAGCACAAACAGTGACTCTGATATCCCTGTTGATACACCTTTAACTGGAAATTCTGTTACCTCGTCACCATCTAGGAACGAAATAGATCTTGTTGCAGAAGTAAGATCATCTGAAAAGATGGTTACAGTGGAAACTAAGCTTTCCAGTATCAGCGAACAGGTATCAGAAAATGAATATTCTTTAACTGGTCTTAATCCAGAAGGTAATTTACTTAATTTAAAGGAAAATCCTGATAATTCAGACTCTGAAGGCATGCTGGATAACACCATACCTGCTCCCAACTGTGAAGTTAACAATGGAGAAAATACAGCTGGTAATAAGGTGGTGACAAGCACTGAATCATCTGCAAAAAACTCAAGTCCTGTTCCTGATATGAGCAAGTTTGCTGTAGGTATAACGCCATTTGAATTTGAAAATATGGCAGAATCAACAGGTGTGTATCTTCGAATAAGAAGCGTGTTAAAGAACTCCCCAAGAAACCAGCAAAAGAAAAAGACTTGATTTTAACTAGTCTTCCTTTGTTTCATTATGTCCAAATTCCTGCACCCTTTTCTCTACTCCTTCAGTTTTACAAACTCAGATAACCTTCCTCATCCTTTTGTAGGAGGGAGAATATCTTAACAAATACAGCTCTGCCCCGTTCTTCCTTGAAACTGAAGTTAATGCAGGACTTCCGCCTTGACCAGGACCAATGCGACCAGAAAATACACAAGAATTTTCCCAAATTGCATCCTTCCACTAAGAAATAACAGGACTATAGATTTGTTAAGAACAAATTTCTTGCCAATACATGAAACTCTAAAAAGAGGAATTTGTTGTTTTGCTGTTCATTACTTTGGCTAAGAATTATATTGTCCTTGAGTTTCAGGTGGATTGGTGACTTTTTTTATATCTGTTCTTTGTATAATAATCTATACTTTATAGATTTTGCTAATTATCCTGTAGATAAGTTTAATATATTCAGAATGTTTTTAAGAAGTGCTAATGTTAAGATTTCCCACATCAAAATCTTGGAAATTGGATGAAAATGATCAGGGATTACCAGCATTATCTTCACCATTTCAAGTATTTTTATAAGTTTTTATTTATGTGGGTCGGTTTTAATTACCACTGTATCTTTTGTAACATCCTTCTTCATGTAAACTTGCTGTACATACGTGTTCATTTTTATGTACAGAGGTTTAATAAATGAGCTTTTATAAAGATTTTTTTTAATTGGAGTCCTAAACCATTAAACTGCTGATTTTCGGAAATGAGCTGCTCAAGACAATTAGGAAAAAGAAGCTGATTAAAATGAGGGTGGATGGAGTTGATTATTTTAGGAAAGGTCACTACTGTTGGGTTCAAGTTTTTATAAACAAGAAGCTGTTAAAACGATTTTAGCTACTTAAAATAGAACTTGCCCATACCACTCAGTTCTCATTATCTGAAGAACTTCTGAAAGGACAAAGCTTAGAAGTGTTGTAATTCTGCTTATTAATTGTTCTAATGCTTTTTTTTTTCCCCTTCTTTCAACTGTCTGCAAAGCGACTTACAGGTGGAATGGCTGTACATTTGCATTGCCAGCAGAGGGAGTACTGGTCTGGTCTAACAGTATTCATTGAAGCTGGTAAAGCATTTGTTTGTCTGTATATAAATGCAGGGGAAAAGTATTTCTAGCCATGTGAGATGCACAGTAAAACAAAATATTTTCAAGAATCTAAGAAAACACTTGTGATGGAGTGACATTCCAGCATGTGTTTGATAAGATAACTTCAGAGACTAAAACTATTCTTCAAAAACCTCAGCTTTACTGATTGCAAGTATTTTCCAAAGGTCCTTATAATGCATCAAATTACTACACTCTCTATTTGAATGCTTAAGAAAAGCCCAGTCTTTTGCAGATAAAGTGCTTATTTTTGTCCTTTTGTTGCTCTAAACTTTACAGGAAGGGAAACCTGAAGTGTCTTTATATGTGAACGACTTGTCTTCTGAGAGGCTGAAAAAGTTCTGTTTGCAGCATATACCAGTTCAGTTTATCTCATTGCATTTGGAAAGTAGAGGTCCAGGTAAAATATTTATCATATGAACTAAAGTGATAGGCTTTTTTAGTTTTTCTAGGAAAAATTAAAGAGTATTGTATTTTCAATTTCTGGCCCAGAAAGCAGTGTTGCTTCCAGCTTCTGTGCACTTCACAAAGAAAGCTCTAATGGGAATCACATACAGATTTTGTGCTTTTTCCATGCCTCCTCCTCCCATGAATTTAAAAGCCAGTAATCACAGCTGACACAAGCTATTATATGCTGTGTGCTGCATCATTCACATGCGGGTAATAATGTGATGCAGGGCATGAGGTAATGATTTCAAGTGTACACACCTTTTGGGTGTGTTGAGGTGCTCATATTTTAAACATGCAGTTCTCTCTCCACACCTTAGAAGATCTTTTTTTAATAGCCCTTTTGAAATGCTCCTTTAGTAAGGCATACAGACTTTACAGGGATAGTTACATGTTTGTGCCTTGCTTACAGACACAAGACGAAAATCATCTTCATATTATATGCATAGAACTCTCTGGTTCTATACTTAATTCTTCCTGTTCACAATAAATGCATAATAAATTGCCCTTCCACTTACCTATTTTGATCAATTAAGTCTTCTGTGTTTCTACAAATTCTTACTTACACCTAAACTAGCTGTTAACTTTATTGCTACCAAGTTTTATCTTGAAGGAATTGGAGTAAGGATAAAGCAAAGTCATTTTGGTAACCCAGCTTTTAATGTAACACTAAATTCTAGATTAAATATGTTAAATGCTTTATTTTTACAAGGTTTTGAACTTTGCTCTGGGCACCCTTTAGTTACTGGACAAAAACTACTTCATTTTTGGAAGATGTCTCCTGGTATCTAAAGCAAATGTTGTCTTGGGAGGCTTGGGACAGGGATGGACTCCGTTTGGTGGCATGTATTTATATCCATTGGAATTTTTTTGCAAAGTGACTGGCCTGACTGGTTGTTCAAGTCAGCAAATATTGTTCTCCACCTGTAGTCTGATACAAAGGGAAGTATACAGACACCATATTTGAATTAAAATTCCTGCGGTTAGAACTGTTCCCATTTAACAATCTTAGTCTTTTGTTGTTTTTCAATATGCTACAAACAAACAAAAGACTTTAGCCTTTTGCAAACAGTGAGTTATGTGCTATAAGACACAGTTAATTTGGAATGGGGAGTTACCCCTGCTGTTTCTCTCATTATTAGGAAAGAGTGCATCTTGATCTTAAAAGTATTTATCTATACTTTCGCTGTTCTTACCAAGTACTATATATTGTTGCTGCACTAAAGATGTTTATAATTACTGAGTTTCTTTAATCTTTTAGGTACAGCTACTCAAATTGTTTTTGTATATTGAAACTGCAATCAGATCATGCTGCAGAGTCTGAGAAAAGCTGAATAGCAAAGTATTTCTGGTACTTTTAAGTCGTGTTCCCATGGTGATAGGTGTGGCATAATAACCTAGATTAGAGCTTACCAAAATGAATAATAAAATTTGTAATGGGGTGGGTATAGTGTGAGCAGGCATCACTCAGATTTTCCCACGAATTCCTGTTGGCATGATATTCATGTTCATTTATAGCATTGGCATCAGCGAAAGTATTTAGAAATGCTAATGCACATCTGAAAAATAAATCTAATCAGTACAAAATATTGAGGGCATCAATCAGGTGATTAATTAGCCTCTTAAAGAGGTTTGCATTTCTAACTCATTTTTTTTATAACCTAATTCACAGTGCTCAAAATGTCATGAAAAGTGCAATAGCTGAGATTCTAGAAGATATCTGAAAGATACAGTAGCTGCTAAGAAAAATTACTTTACTGCAAACTCAGTGAGGCAGGATAGCTGAAAAAACAACTAAGGGAAGGAGAAAGCTCAAGTATGACTCAAGTGTTTCAAAAGCAGTTCCTATGGGACTCTGGAGTACCTTCATTTTGTACCGCAGTTGTAATGCTCCCGGTAAGTAAATACCATTGAAGCTTGATGTTGTTCCTAAGAATATGTTGTAGAGCTGATAGTTGTGTTTATATTTAAGGTGGTGGGAGGGGACGAATCAGGAATTAGTCCTTGAAGAAGCTTATAGAGAGGATGACTTAAATAACATGGTAATTAATGTGTAAGTGACAATTGAACACTTCCTAAACTTCAGTTAATTACAAGCAGCAGAGATTTAACATAAGATTTTTTGCAACTTAATACTTAGCTGTTATGTCTGAACAAAAACTGATTTACCCTTTGTTTAGAAGCTTGACACTCTCAATAGGAACAAAAGACCTGCTTTGCTTCTCTGTAGGTGAGAAATCAAGCTCTTGTTTTTTTTACATAGGTGGATTTGGATGATCTATCTTCTTTAACAGAATACGGTTTCTCAGTTATCTGTAAAATGAAACACTCATAATCAGTGACCATTATTGTTGTTAAATTAAGTACCTTGTTTAAACAAGCGTGCCAAGGGATTCATTAAATACTGTTCTCTATTGTTTTACCCACATTTGTTAGAACAAATAATGTAAAATTGGATGCAAATTTATCTTGTGTAAAACACCAACAAAGAACATAGACTTGCAGGGCTTTTTTGTGACCCTTGAGCTAGGGAAGAAGGATACTAAGTACGTTGGGAACGGAATCTTTTTTTGTAGCCTTTCAACCCACTAAGCTGTGAAAACAATTATGTAGTCTGCAACAGCTTTTTAAAACTCAGTTCTCGAGGACAAAAACGTGATATACATGAGTCAAAGTGCTAGAGAGAACAAAGGCATTACTAAGTTTCATATGTGATACTTAAGACTAAAAAGGGCTGTTTTTCATCTAGTCTAACCTATTAGTCAAAGGCTGCCAATTTAAATTACATAAATTTAAAGCAAAGAAATACAGAGCAAGCACGAGGCTTTAGGACACTAAATTTTGGGATCGTATGTAGCTGTAAATAGATGAGAAAAATTCACCACTGAGGTTAAAAGGCAGGGCAGAGGTAGTGGGGGGGAATCCTATTGTGTTTTTGCAAAAACAAACCACTACAGAAAATAATAGTGCAAACTTCTATACTGGGATTTGTGAAGCAGCACTTCAGCGAGAAAAAGAAAAAAGTAGCTAGTTGTTGGTGGTTTTTGTTGTTTTTTTTTTTGAAGCAGGTGTGGCCAACTAGAAATTGCTTGTACATATTGAAAATTGCTAAATGTACTTATTGAAGAGATCATTCAGAGGAAGAAAAAAATCCTATATTCAAAATTTTATACTTGCGTGGATATGTCTCATTGGATAAAAAAAAAATGGAACTCTTACGTCAGGATATCCCTAAATGCAGTTCCAAAAGAATAACGCTTTAGCCATTCAAAAAGTTTTTGTACTTAGGGATCCTTCACAAAGCTGAAAAACCACCTTCAGCTGATGTTCCCACATTACTGGGGGGAATAATTTTAATTCTAAGTAGACCCTGTAGTTGTGGCCAGGATACTGGCAGTTATGTCAGCAACCTAAATTTCCCTGGAGCGTCCAGCCATTCCTGTTTTCATAGTTACGTGTTAACTGATCTGCCTGAAATCATGCAGCTCAGAAGAGAGCCACTAGTACTGGAATCAAAGACATTCTGGCTTTTGATCATACGCAGTCCTTTGTAGTACCATGAATTTTAGAACTGGCATCTTCTTTTATAATGATTGCTACAAATTGGATGTGAACATACTAGATGCATTCTTTGTTATCATAGTCTGCATATATCTAAGTGTACACTGGTACATAGAAATGAAGTCAACCATTTCTAATTGGGATGAATTCACTAAACTTAAGTTACAATTGTTTCAAAACTACTTTTTCTTGGTTAGAAGGTTGATACTAGTTCACTGATGGATAACTAACTCCCTTTTGTTTCCCACAAGATGACTTCGATCTTGAAGCTATGGTTCTGTTCACTAAAAAATGATATTAACAAGCAAAGATATATTTGCTTTATATTGATGTATGCAACATCATTCTCAATTCTTGCTTTACAAACAGGACATTTTTAGCTTTAGTTTTGCAAAGAAGAAAGCTGCTTACACATTTGAACCATATTTCATCTATAATTTCACCATTGTTGTTACTTACTGCTTACACTTTAGTGAAGTTGCGAAGGACCAACACAAACTTGCAAGTCTTAGTTCGCTATCTTCAATAGTAAGCTGACTTCTACTTGATGTGTTTTATACTAAACACAGCAGTCTAGTATTGCTTAATAAAACTTCCCATGTTGTGCATTGAACTGAATACTCTTGAAATCTACCTTCATGTTAATAAATCCTCCAAGACAAAAATCAAATTAATGAAGAAAAATGATGGAGAAGAATACACTTAGAGGAAAAAAACATGCTGTATTAACATTAGATGAATACAGAAAACTTGAATCTGTGATAGCAGAAACAAACAAATGTTCACAAAAGTAGCTGAGAGCTTGTGAAGCTAACAGGTATTTTGTGCAAGTGTTCTGTAAAGAGTCTAACTCTCAGGTTTTTAATCTAATTAATTTGTTGTTGTTAAGGATTATGTCCTTAGCCAGGGACTACTGGGTCAGTTTTTTAGTTTTAAGCAATAACTTGCTGGCTCTGTATTTCTAAATACAATCTATAATTAAATTCAGAACTTTTTTCAGCAAAACTTTTATCAAATTTTGCAGGGAGGAAGAAGGGTGGCTGGCTGTACATGGATTTGAGTATCTGTTTCAACATCTAATGGCCTTGGTAAGAGCTTCTACTTTACACCTAGGAAGTGAAATTCTAACAAACATTGCTAAATGCTGATCTAGTTGAAACCCATTATTTGGGGGACTGCGTCACACCATTTTGTGCTTTACCATGCTGGATTAATGCCAAAGAATGAAGCCAAAATGAATCACATTTTGCAATTGGTCTCCAGCAATGGAACTGCTTTCTCATCACCCTTTTGTTTGAATAGTATCATGCATAAACTAAATGGTCTATGGGACTGCAAACAGGTTTGCTTTGTGATGAATTCAGCAGAGTTATAGGCTAACTCTGACTGGACTCTGTTGCCTGTTTATAAAAGAGGCAGAAAAGTGAAGCGGAGCTGTTTGATTTAGCCTTGAAAATTGATATTAAATGGTTGATGACGGTGTGGAGCTACTGCCCCAGCCCTTTAAACTTTACAAAGGGGAAGAATGCCAGGTTCCAGGGTCTTCCTTCACAAGCACAATGAATATTCAAATAGAGGATGAGAAGGAATCACAGATTCCTGGGCGTCAAGACAAAAGGAAAATGGAGAAAAGAAGCCGCCAGTAAAGTTAGTCGTCCATTAAGAGCTATGCGCTTCATGCCGCCCTGTCTCTTTTCCCCACCCTTTCCCCCCCACCTTCCATTCACGCTCGTCTGCTGCAGCGGCGAATTCCCCAGGGGGTCAGCGCTGCCTGCTCCCCGTTACGGGGACGGGGACGGGGACAGGGCCAAGGCCAAGTCGGGGAGCGCGACCCCGCGGGGCGCTTTCGGGGAAGGGCGAGGCAGGACCGGGCCGAGCAGAGCCTCTCCTACCTCCCGGCCGCGGGCTGCCCCGGGGGGGCGAACAAAGCAGGGGGAGACAAAGGGAAAAGCGAGGGGGCGAGGAGAGGAGACGAGAGGGAAGGGGGGAGCCGGAGCCGGGCAGGGGGAGCGGCTCCCGCTGCTGCAGTCCCCGCCTCGCGGTGCCGCGGGCCCGGCGGGGCGCAGACGTTGTCCGCCCGCCCCGCTCCGCCCCTGCCAGCCGGGGAGGCGCCGCTGCGGAGGGGCAGGAGGAGGAGGAGGAGGAGGAGGAGGAGGAGGCGGCCGGGAAGCCGAGCGGAGGCGGCGGCGGCGCGGAGCCGGAGGCGGCGGCGGTGAGGGCGCCGTTGGGGCCCGCGCGCGGAGGGCGGCGGCGGTGGCGCCTGAGGGAGGGGAGCCGCCGGGAGCCCCCCGCTGAGGAGGAGAAAGAGGCGGTGAGGAGGGTCCGGGCTCGGCGGGGGGACCGGGCGCTGAGGGGAGGCGCTGAGAGGGCCGGGGAGCGGCCGTGGGCACCGGGCAGCCGCCCCGGGGCCCCGCCACACGCGTGGCTGCGCGTCCCGGCCGGTCTGAGGGGGCCGCGGGTGACAGCGGCCGGGTCCCGGGGCTTTGCTGGGGCTTTGCCCGCCTCGTCCCCGCCGCGCTGAGCCTCGCAAACTTGGCGCCGGGCACCGGCCCCGAAGCGGGGGCAGGGTGAGGGCTGAGGCTGGGCGATGTTGTCCTTGTGCTGCTGCCTGCCCCCCCCCCCCTCACCCACCGGCACGGCACCGATTGAAGACCCGGCCCTGTATAAACCCACCTCGGCTCCCTGCCCAGGCCTGGGTTTTTGGGGGAAAGCCGCCGCCGTGCAGGTGAGGTGCCCGCCGTGCCCGGTGCTGCGGTGTGAGGCTGTGCTGCAGGCCGCCTGCTTTCCGCTGTGTCACTGGGGCTGCTGCCTAGGGCCCGTTACTGCCCTCCTCCTCCTCAAGGTAATCCTCGATCCCCCTGCTAAGGAGACTCCTGCCTTAGGATCAGGAGAGGGTTTTTGCTTTCCTTGTAGCATCTTTGTCTGCGCGCTTAAAAAACCACCCAACAACCTGTTGTTTTCTCCTGGAGGAGAAAAGCTCCTTCGAAATAGCGTAGGGAAGAATAGGCAGCGACTGGATATGTCACGATTAAAAATACGACTGAAAAATGACAGCTTTCCTCCCTTCACGCAGCTCCCCGTGTGCGGAACGGAGGCAGTGTCTCACAGGGAGCTGTGCGAGTTCACAAGCTGCTTTGAGGTCACTGAGCAGCACAACTTAAAAACATGTGATGGTTGTGTTAATACGTAGGGAAAAGAAAGAAAAGAGGCACAAAAGAGGAAATGCTTTCATGCCTCATACTTTGCAAAGAGTTTTTTTTAAAGAGCGGAAGTATGTCTGTAAGTCTGAAACTAGCAGTGACAGAGTGATTTTCTTAGGCATGTGTCTGTGTGCACCTGCTACCACGTGTAACAAGATAGCAAATTAAATAGTGGAGGAAAGTGGAGGAAAAGTAAATAACTTTTTTTTGTTTCTCCCTTAACAACAAAGTATCATAGCGTAAGGAATGTGTGACCCTTCAGGGACTGACATTCTTCATAGTGAATACACACAAAATGACTAGAAAACGGGCAGAGGTTTATTAGTTCTCTGTTTAAAACTTATGGTGTTCCAGGGTTCTGTTTCCACCTAGTCTTAACATGTGCCAGAAAATTTCCCATGCGGACCAATGTGCACTAAAGCTTTGTGTGTTGGAAGGGGAAGGATAGGGTTGCACTGGCTGAAGCAGAAAACCTTTGAAATGTGACATCATCTGTCTGCATCTGTAGGGATCAAGAGGAATATTTTATTTGGCAAAAAAAATAGTTTTACATAATTTATGTGGTTTCTTTTTAAACAGAAGTTTTCAGCTTTCTAGTGTGGAGGAGAAAAACATCTGTCTTGAATCATCACAAAGGTGCACTATAAGAAATAATCTCTTTCTTCACACGACAATACAGTAAGAAGGAGCAGTGCTCTATATGAGCTGGTCACTGTGACTTTCTAGAGCTCCTGTAGATTTCCTGTCTGATCTGTAGGCTGTATCTGTTTATCATCTTCTGAATGTGAATACCCAGGACAGCCTTTATTTACTTAGCTTGGCTAGATTGGATAATTCCTTAGTATTCCTCCCTTTATCCTTTTAGTTCCGTTGAAGTTTTTTGGGGGGAGTGACTGAGAATGTTCCAAAATAGATCTTCCTTCAAAAGAAATAGTGATCTGTCTTGCCAGAACAATTTTTCAAAACCGCTTTCTTTCTCTCTCTAAAACAGTCAGGTCAAATGTTAACTCTGTATGTTAAATGCAAGTTTTCTAATGTTTCAACGTGGTGACCATGAATGAATGCAGCCCTTGTTTAATCTTTTGGCATTCCTTAGGGACTACTGGCTCTGCTGGCAAGTATAAAAAGTAACGCATTGGAATCCTTATTGGACTGGCATGTTTAGAAATGCCTCAGATGGATGGTGTTTTGTTATTTAATGAAAGGCAATTATATACTGCATTAGCTGTAATCTCAGCTGCCCAGAGCTAGATGCCAATTTCTGCGGGAGCAACCATTTCGTTCATCTTGACCAGCAGAACTGAAGCCAGCTCTATCAGCAGCACAGTGTCCCTGATGATTTTGAACATCCACGATCTCGTCCATGTGTCTGTCCTGTATACACACGATGTTACGCTCGCGTGACTTAGAATGCTACAACTGACCCTTAGAAACACCCACAATGTGATATCTAGCTCCTGGCCTCAGAAATACTGGAAAGGGTTTAGAAGATGCATCTCAGAACACACGGTACAGGTGTCTACCTTAGCACCTGCCTAGCAGTTTTCCACCTGGAGTGTCCTGCTCAACTGCTTGTACGAACTTAGACAGAAAACTCTTCAGTGAATGGTACCTACCATACCTTCCTCTAATTTGAGAAACATCCTCACTCTACTGTTTCTAGGAGAAACACCATTAAAAGCTGTTCACTTTTCCTGATCTTTATAACCTTACTGTCTGTATTTCTAGCATATTTTAAGGGGAAATTGCAAGGCAAAGGGAGAAACTCAGTATCTGATGGAATTAGCTTATCTGACTCAGTCTCCTTCTTTGCTTGGCAGCAGCATCCATTGAATCAGAGCAATATTTATCTAAGTTCTGTATTTGTACTTCTACTTTATTATATGCCAGCCGTATAGCAGTCATGGTGCTAATTTAAAAGGCTTAAGAACATGGAGAGCTAAAAAGGGATTGCTGACTTGATGTTTTCAAGGCGTGTGAAGCAGTTACGCTTTCACCCAAGTCTATCAAAATTAAATTCTTACTATAAAAAGAAGCACTTTGTTTCAGCCGCTTCAGATGTGATTGTATGAGTTAGAAGCCCTTTGTCTTAGTTCATGTGTGTTTGGTTTTGAGGGCGACAGGAGATAATATTTTCCTTCTCAAACTTTCACATAAACGTTAGATCCTGAATACATTAAATTTTATGCTCTAATATCCAAAGAATGAATTGTTACTGTGGACTGAATGCACTTACCCAGGCGGTTTAAAGTGTGTTATCATCAGGAGAAGCTGGTGCTGACAGTTGAACAAATTATTTTTCTTGTTATCAAAATGGGGGGTTTTGGCAAAGGCAGTTAGAAACTTCCCTGGAAAAATGTAGAAAAGGTAGTAAGCATTGATAGTAGACCTCTCAGAAGAGGTAGTAGTAATTTACTTTCTTGGATGAAAGCTTTCTCTGCTTTTCAATCCTTGACTCATTCTGTAGAGAATGATGTGTGCTTAGAAGGATCATGTGCTTTCTGATCTTTTAATAGACTATAGCAGTGACATTTTTATAATGCGTGTGTACAGAGGCAACTGGGAAGTGTTAGATTTTGCATCACATTTTCTGTGATTTTTTAAAGAAAGGTTTTTAATAGTTATTAGCTATTTCTTTGTTAATGAAAGATGGGTATCTTTCAAAAAAATTGAACAGACTGCTTTTAGAAATAGCAGCATAGATCAAGAAAGACTGAGAAAGAATTATTCACCATATTGCTAGCCAAAAATAATTTTTTACTGTTACAGACATCCTCTCATATCTCTGCTTCATATTCAGTAGTCTGTCTTCATTCTCCGATGGTATATTTTTACTGAGGATCTCAAGGCACTGAGGAATCTGAATAAGCATAGCCGGCTATGGAATGATAAGGTGAGGTGACTTATAATGTCCTTGATGCGGAATTAAAATACAGAAGCAGCACAGAAGCTTGAATGAACTGCTTCTCACAGTGTTACTGTAATGTCTGACTGGTGGTTTGCGGTCCTAAGCCTTTTACTATCTTTCATTTGAATCATCTCCTTGTTCTTACTACAGTTTCTTAGCTGCAGGAATTTGCTCTGCCTTTTTCCTTTCCTAAGCATATGCAGCCAGAATCCTGTTTATCCAGGATGCAGTGAATGAAGACCCTGCACTTTCCAGAGAACGGCCATGTCTCTTGTTTAGCAATATCACCAAAACCCTCTAATTTTTTAGTGGATTTGTGTCTTGTGATGGTTGCCTTCCTGACTGCCGCTTTCAAGTTGGACGTTATCTGCGTGCATACTGATAGCCTGCTGCTGCCAAGTGTACTGAAGGCAATACTTGGGCTTCTCTATTTTCCTTCAGAAATTCAGTCTGATCTAAAGTCTTTGGGAGAAACTCACAGCTATTTGAACACAAGCGCCCCTTGCACCTGTTGGCCTCCTTCTGTGAAACGTCTAGGAATGAAAATGTTCTTATAAATCTCCTGCCTTTTATTTTATTTAGACAAAATTAGCCACCAGGTTCAAAGTCAGAGATTTGTGCTGGCTGCTGTAAAAGATCTGATGTTGAAAGTTAATCTAAAAGTCTTTGGTGCAGAATATACTATAGATCTGTGAACTCGCTCAGAAAACAGTTCAGGTTATCTCCGTGATCTTGAAGTGCAGCATCTCCTACCTGTCTCAGTTAAGAAACAACTTAAAAATTGCTGGTTGAGGTCTAGATTAACCATGTTCTTAAGGAGGACAGTGTGGTGGGGCATTTGTATTGATTCCCAAACAGCAAAATTTGTTCTTTCCCTGTCCCTCTAAGGGTACAAGAAAACAGGAATTTCTTCTGAGTTACTGAAGAAGCGGAGATTCGCTCTTTGAAGTTAGAGAAAACCAGGAGCTATTTCTGGGGATGTCCTTACACCGTGGTGTGGTGGTTGCCTGATAGTGGGATGAGCGATGACAAGGCATAGTGTTTGCATTACGGTGTTGGGATTGTTTTGAATATCCTCTGCTTGTCTGTGTCTCACTGAACATACTGGTTGCTGCACACTAAGTAATGTTTATGTAAACCCGTGCTCTCTAAAATAGAGTTGGAACATTTTTCAGGATCTCTGCTGGTGATCACATAGATATGATTCTGGTTGAGTAATTTGTCAGCAACTCTTTGTTTCAAGTTCTGTTCATCAAGTCAACGATACTGATAAAAGAGCTGCATTATACCAGTGGGCAAACTTCACAACTTTTTGTATTTTTTATGGTGACCGAAGTAAATTATATTTTGAGCTAGACTGTTAACTCAGTTTTAAATGCAAAATTTTTTCTACCCTTAAAAGTGGGGTGCAAAGTACCGATTTGATAGGCATGTACCAGCCCATATATTGTGATGCTGGCAGTAAGCAGAGCATCCAGCAAGCCAAATAAATATGATCTGATGGCATGTAGCATGATAAACATTGAATTAAATGATGCGTATTATTTTGGTGTCTTTTATTATAGTGATGTATCTGAAGAATATTTTCAGGTCATCGTGTTACTTGCTTAATTGACATCAAAATCCATGGTTTCTATGAGGCAAAATAAAACTGAAGTTGTGCTCTTTCTGGCTTGTTTCAGTCTGAACGTGCTACTCGTTCTATAAATGCTTTGGAGCTGAACAATGCTTGTCAAATTTGCAGTAAGTCATGAGCAGTGGGTTCAGAGATAACTTCACTTGCTGTTTCAATAATTGGCTTCAGTGGCTAAGTTCAAAGAGACCTTAATGTAATTCATAGCTACAAAATGGTCTTATTTAAGCCATAAATGGCTAGGAATACAAAGTGTGCTGCATCATTACAAGAGCGAAGTTGTGCAAAGTTAATGCGTGAAGGCTTCAAAATCCATTTGTTGGTTTAACTACTTGTAATTGTTTCACAACTGGCTTTGAAATTTGGTGGAACATTTATAATGGATATTTTGCACTGTGGGATTACTTCATTGTGAATGTAATTCGGCACTTGATGAACTGCATGATGATGATTGAGTGATTTTAGTTGCCCAATATGAAATATCTCCATTGGACCCAGAACCTGGCAGAGAGGGTGTTTTGAGCGGGAAGGTTATTGTTCTGGGATAAGGCTCAGCTTGCCTGATCTGGGTGTGTTGACATTGTAATTAAAAAAAAAAAAAGAAAAGAAGAAGAAATTTAGTTGTTAATATGTGGTAGTGGGAGACTTTATATTCCTTCTTAGAAACGAAACAAGATGGTGGCAATAGGAAATTCTATTTAGGGAGGGCGTGTGAGCCAAGCTGCTTTCTGCAATATATCCCTCTGCTCTATCCACATCATCCGGCACTGCTTGAGGAAGGATATTGGTGGATATGTCCCAGTCTGGCTAGCTGGTGGGCTTGCTGTGGATGAATTCATCTCATTCCTGCTTGAACCTTTCAGAAGTTGGCCACTGTGAGCTGGCACGTTCTTGCACAGAGAGAAGGATTCTTAAAGAGGTAGCAAGAAGCAAATAGCAGTGCAACGTGAAGGCATTTACTCTGTTCAAGGCCAAGATATAGTTGTATTTTTAAATAGTGTATGATTTTCAAAAGCCTCTCAACTGAAATGTAAAGCATTATTTTAAGTGCTTTTGGAATTACATGTACTCAGTTTTTACAGAAATGTAATAGCAGCCTAGGAAACCACAAATACAACTTGTAGAGCTGTGATAAAAATTAGGTCTGAATCATACAGAAGATGCTTATATACTTTAAACTATTTGTCTTTGGCACTCTGTTTTAAGAATGCCATAATGTTGGGAGTTGTATTTGTAACCATGAGGTCTTGGAGTCCTTAAGGTAACTCACAGACCAGAAAAGAAAACTTACCAGGTTCCAAAATTCCAAGTTACTTTCTCTCTAAACCATTGTTGGGATTTTCGAGGAATGATTCATGAGCTTTTGAAAGCTTGGCAATAGTGACATGAACATTAAGACTGTGAAAGAGATAGTTAAGAAATCTTGTTCAGGCTGCTTTTTCAAAAATAGTGCTTCGTTTTTATCTTTCGTATTCTTTTATTTGTCTTAGGAAAGTGACACTTCTGGATTGCGGCAGTCTTTGAAAATATATTTTCTGTGTCACTTTTCTACAGGAACCGTTGTCTGATTTATTTCCTATATGCTATATTTTCTTCATGGTATGGTAAGAATTTTTTTAAGATCTTCTTTTTTTACATAGCCCTTGGAGCTCTTCAGCAGTATTATCTACTCCATGCAACCATTTTTGAATATTTACAACATATTTGTTAGTCTTAATGTTTATATGTATTTTGCCAAAAAAAAAAAAAAAGTATTCTTAACAGAGTTAACAAGTTGAAGTGGTCTCCTTTTTAAACTTAGAAAGGTGTTGGCTTTGAAAAGCCACAGTATTAGTCTCTTAATGGTATCAGCTGAGTTAGTATTATCTTTCTAATTTGAAATGTTTTGAAGAACTCATGCACAACCCATACCAGATGATCATTGTTTAAAATAATATTTTCACTTTCTCGTACAAACAAACCACATGAGAGTAGTGTTCCAGCCTCAAAGTACGCTGTGCAGAGTCAGACTGCATGTGACTGCATGCAGAAGACCGGGATTACGCAGTCTGTTTCGAGTCAGTTCAAACATTATCCTGCTCTGTTCTGGAAAGTCCTCTTTGTTTCCGCCCCAAATGGACAGACAACTTGCTTCTCTCCATGGAAACACTGCATCTGTGCCACCGAAGTCACGAGTGGTGATGTTAGCAAGTGATTCTTCCTTACACTGTCAAGTCACAGTTCCAAATGTTTTATCATTTAAGTGTTTTATCATATTTTTAATGTTGGCACTACGTGGCACTAGGGAAGGAGAGCGTGGTGATGGCAGCAGGCCTGTCAGATGTCAGCTACCCTTAAAGAACAATTGGTGCTGCTACGTTCTTGTCGTGACTGTAGGGTTCTTAAGTGGAGTGAGCTGAGACTCAAACCTTTTCTCCTTTTTCGCATTTAATAGTGCATTTAGTTCTTTTGTAGTGCTAGTTGTTAAAATACACTCTAGAACGAAACCATGGTGGGCAGCTGTTTTATTATCGTGATTCCTCTTTGATAGCTGGAAAGTATTCTGCTTTGAGGTAATGCTAAGAGCAGGAACAGTGCTTTTGGTATCAAATCTTCTTTTGCTAAGGCTTAAATGTTTTCTGGGACGATTGGTAAAGCTTGACTGTAAATCAACGGGTTTAATTACATTTCACATGCATACTTCATTAGCAGTTTGTATGATGTATGAATGAAAACGTGCTTTGCCTTGCTCTCCTTTTATATTCTGGTTTACATTTTCTATAGCTACTAGCAGTTCTGGATGTCTGAACTTCTGGGAGTTCAGTCTGAAGTGCTTTGAGTTAGTCTTATTTTTTCCCCTGAGTAATGATTTTCTCCCTTCTGTTACTTACTGTCACTTTAGCACTTGAGTCTTTAGATATCTTTTCACTCATGAAACCGGAGCATAGGTAGTATTTAGTGCACATCACAATCATCTCACTCAACTGAGTGACATATGTGTGTTTCAACAGTGCCTGTCGCTTCAGGAACTGTCTGGCTGAATGCTTTTTTTAATTCAGTATTGTGTTTATTATCATTATTTTTTTTAATCTCAGCTTGCCAAAATAGTTCGTATTTACTTATCAGAGTGATAGGTTTTATTTTCTTGAATCAATGGTTTTAAACTTGTTTCTTGTGGATTAGTTCAAGGTCTGTGAAAGAGAACTAAGAAAAATAAGGATATTATTAATTGGCTAAAAGGGCCAATGCAAGGATTCATGTCTGCATTTGAGAGTTTGTAGTAGTCAATGCAAAAAAAAAGTTGCATTTCATTTGAGAATGTAATGCACTGTCACGCCATATGAAATCGTGTATTTTTCCCAGTAGCAGCACAAGTGCAAAGCTTGTGTTTAAAATCTTCTCTTTGCTCCCAACAGCAGTGTTAGTAAAATGTGTGGCTTTCTGAACACTGAAGCAGTGCACGTTATCAGGCTTTCTGGGCATTGCCTTAGGTTTCTGATATGATCTTTTGAGAAACGTGCAGTTGATGTTACTGCCTATTTGTTATAAAGATTCTTTTCAGGAGAGCTGAGAAAGATTCAGAGAAGGGACGCGAACAAATCAAGACAAGCAGCTAGCTGCCCTCTCGTATGAGAACTAAAATGAGGTAATTGACATGTGAAGCCTGTTAGGAAGTGCCTAAAATCACTCGTTAGAAACTTGTGCTTTCAGTGTTTTGTGAATTCTATTAGGAAGTATCAAGTCCTGCCTCTTTCTAAGACTCAAAGTTGCATTTTCTCTGTTGCAATAAGGCGCTAAATTGCCAAAATGTTTTTGCCTGTATTTTAGCAGTTTGTTGCATTAAGCTACAATTTCAGGAACTCTGAAACCAGGGCACAAGGGATTGTGTTACTGCTGGCCTAGTTGAAGGCTCATGCATTGAAAAAGGCAAATGACACAGCAAATACATAACCTCTGACTGTGGAGAGCAGGATTAAAATATGAATGAGCACCTTGAGCCAGGAAATGCAATATCAGAAGGTTCTAGCTTTCTGTTGGCCAAAGGCTTGTTAAACATCTATTAATAAATAATTATTAACTGGCAAGATGTAATTTTTGGGGGTGTTTTAGTGTGTTTTATTCTTTTAATATTCCTATCCTTGCACGATACAGGTGGCTACTAACTGGGTGGTACTGGAATGGGGTTTGGGGAAAGAAGAGGAAAACAAACAAACAAACAGAAATGGTAATGTGTGGAAAACAGTGGCAGGATACTGTAAGCACGCTTCTAGTGTCCTGCTTTTAGAAGGAGGTCTTTCTTAGGGAAACTTGCTTCTGATCCAAGCGAGGTGGTTGAATTCCCATAAATGTTGTGTTTGACACTGTCAAAGAGGGCTTTGAACTAAAAAGAACTGACCTTGATAACTCCTGCATTTCTGTATTTGTACCAAGTCCATCCTTATTGTGTAGAGTTTTCCTGTTTTGTGAATTCTGATGGGTTGAGGAAAAAAATAATAGAAGCAGGCGTGGAGATCCTGGCATCGGAGGGGAGGGAATAGGGATGAGGAAGAATAGTCAGCATTTATGTGAGAGAGAAAAGGATGAAAATATGAAGAAATCTGATGCACGCAGATTAAGCAGGGAAGATAGGTATGTAGTAAGAGGAAAAAACCAAGTGTTTCTGCTGTGCCCAGAGTGACATCTGACATGCTCCTGTGCCTCTGTATAGCTGTGTGCCCCTCAGTCATTTCACAGCTTTGTCACATTTTCACATCTGTCCCTCTGCTTTGATTTTAGAGAGCTAACTCTGCTTTCATACTCCCACTTAGAAGTTAATAGTGAACTGGCATACGGCAGGCAAAAACAATGGAGAACGTTTTCACTTTGGTAGTCATAACTCTGCAGATGGGTGACCGACATGCTTCTGGCAATGCTAGAAAAAATGCTCAGCAACCTGCACAGTGCTGCCTGGAGTTTTCATGGAGTATAACTTAAATTGTAGACAAACACCGTGCAGTCAAGGCAGTAATTAAATCTTTTTAAAGTATAACATTTTTGCAGACTTAGCAAATGACTTGAATTTGGCATAGCCAATCTTGAAATAGCCGAAGAAATGTTTCACTTTGCTATTTAGGTTCACAAAGCAGCATGATGGATACTTTATTTATTTATTTTTTTTTCTCCATGGTGAATTGATTTTTAGGAACACTAATGTGCTGGCTGTTAATCATGCAGGAAGGGTAAAACTTATCCTGGTAGGTAAAAGGCTTTTCTCTTTAGCCTTTATTCCTGTACTACAATATTCTCTGTCCTCACTAGGGTTTCTCTTGCCTTGAAACGTACCAGCACGCACACCTGGGCATTGCTGGTGAGGGTTTGGGGAGCCTGCAGTTGGGCAGCCTTTTGCCTGTGCATGTGTACTGACGGCTGCCAAAACGCCACGTGAATGGCAGGATGGAGAGCTGGCTCCTGTTTGTCGTGTCCTGAGCAAACAAAACAGTTGAGCAAGCAGTCTGTTGCTACATGTCTGCTTACTTTTTTTTTTTTGTCCAGGTTTTTGTTTATATGTGTGTTGTTTTACAGGGGAGCATAGCTGTTCCGTCAGTGCCCTAAATATAAGACTCAGCAAATATCCCAGCTGTGTTCGTGCAGACCAGTTTATGCTTTTGGTGGTGGGGCGAGACCAGTCAGCTTACAGTTTGGTTTTAATTCACGTTATAGACGAAAAAGGTTTTCTAAAGCTTTTGTGATCAGAAGGAAGATGCCTTCTGCGGCAAAAACCTCACGGCACAGTTCCTGAAAGTCATAGCTGGTGTGCCGGTCAGTGCAGCGCTGGTCTGAGCAGCTCAGGGAGGAGCAGGGCCCCCCTCCTCTTTCCAGCGCGGAGCTGGGGCACTGCTTGGGACTGAGCAAACTGTCTTGTGATCTCAGACATGCGATTCCCACATTGCTGAGGTGGATGTTTACTTCTCAGTTGCCATCGTTTAACTCTGTTGATCAGTCTTAGCTTTTCAGTTCCAATCTCTTTAAGACTTTGTTCTTTTTATCCTGATTTTCCCTGTTCTCTTGATTTCTCTTGCAGCTAATTCTCCAGTCTCAAGTTATTTTTGTTGGGATATTGCAACACTTGAAAAATGTGACTGAAAACAGTAGGGTGTGCAGAGCGGTTATATCTGTGCATAATGTTGTTAGTAATGCTGTTAAGGGCTTTGTTTTTCTTAAAATAGCCTTGGAGTTTAAAGCTCAACATGAATACAGCAGCATTCAGTGAAGTGAGTTATTTTGATGCTTTAGGTTCAGATTGGTGTCTTTTAATAGGAAATAATTTTTGAATAAATTGAAGGGTTGGAATTGCTATCCTGGGAAATGCTGCTGCTTGTTACTGTGAGGTGGATTTAGCATGTGTTTCATACACAGGCTCTGTGTGTGTATGCATAGTACTTTATTCTGCAGGAGTTCCAATACTGATTTTGTTTCATGCCTAATATTTTTCTGTACAGGTTTACTCCAGAGTTGGAAGACAGAGAATAATATATTGTATCCATGTTTGGAAAAAGGTAGTTGCTGTAGACGAAGAGGATTAACTCTGATATCACAGAAAGATGAGTATGTTAAAACCAAGTGGACTTAAGGCTCCTTCAAAGACCATCAAGCATGGGGGTACATTACTGAAAACACCTGCGTCTGTTGCACCTGGTAAAGAATATTTAAACATCTTAACTTTTCTCTTTTTCATCTCTTGCAAAAAAAAATCTTCTAAAAGCTATGAGCATACACTACTTTTACTATTTACACTAAAACACTTTTGCTTGTATTTCTGATGTAACAAAAATGATGTGTAAAACATGCAAAAAATTAAATATACTAATTGAATGCCATCTTGGTTCAAAACAAACTGTTTTTAAATGGTTTTAGTAAAAATCTTGTGAAGTTTATATTAAATGCATTCAGTGTCTCTGTCCTTAGATTCTAAATTACTGTATTCCAGAGATTACAGTATTTTCATAATTAAGAAAATTTGGAATTGTGCTCTTCCTCTTAGAAATAATGCTTTTCCAAATGCTCATTACTTTCAAACTATGTAATGATGCTTCCTGGAATATTAGTGTGTTTGATTCCTGTTGCTTTCTCTTTGTGCTTGATTCCAGCTCCAGCAGAAAAAGCAGCTTCCAGTGAAAAGCCCGCAAGTACAACCACTGCAGACGCGCATGACGAGTTTGTGGATGATTTCAGAGTTGGGGAACGTGTTTGGGTCAATGGAAATAAACCTGGCTTTATTCAGTTTCTTGGTGAAACACAGTTTGCTCCAGGACAATGGGCAGGGATTGTTCTAGATGAACCAATTGGTAAGAATGATGGCTCTGTGGCTGGAGTTCGTTATTTCCAGTGTGAACCCTTGAGGGGAATATTTACAAGACCATCGAAATTGACAAGAAAAGTGCTGACAGAAGATGAAGCCAATGGTACTCAGGCAGCTCATGCATCTAGAGCTACATCACCAACTTCCACATCGACTGTTAGCGTGGTGTCTTCGTCCCCTGCTGCGCTTCCGCCGTCAGGAATTCCACAAAAAACAACACTTGCTGCTAAGGAACATTCAACTCCTTCTCAGATTAGCAATCTTTCAAAAACTGCAAGTGAATCTATATCAAATCTTTCTGAAGCTGGATCACTAAAGAAAGGAGAAAGGGAGCTCAAAATTGGAGATCGAGTTCTGGTAAGATTTCTGTGTCTGTTTTTTGATTGATGTATTTTAACTTCTGCTAATACTCAGAACTTCTCTACTGTTTCCTTGATTCAGGTAATGTAAATTTATGCTCTAACACTGAGTGTCTTCTGTAGGCAAGCTCTTCCCATGCAGTTTTGCATCTTATAGGGAGGTCTTTGCAGTGCCAAGACAAAATGGTTAATTTGGCAATGTTTATTTAGTTATGTTTTGCCAGTGTTTGCTCAAGACCAAATGGTTTTATTAACCTATACGTAGTTTGTCTTTCCAGAACTGCGAGAACTGCAGTCCTACTAAATAAAAGCTGAGCTTGTGAGATTTCCATGCATCTCTCTTTCCATATTCAGGGCTGTATCTTTAGAAAGCTAACAGTTCAGTAATTGATTGTTCCCTTGAGTAGTGATAGGCAGCGACAGAAGTAGTCACATAATGCCACTGATCACCCAGGATTTACGTGGTCTGTTGGTGATGTGCCATGTTACTTGGCTGCCCTTCATAAATTCAGAACCATAAATGCTTCTGCTGATGGATCGCTGTCATCCTTTTAAAAGGGAGCTAAGTTTTGTTAAACTTTTTTTTTTTTTTTAAATAATAGTATTGTATACCTTTCATGTTTGGATCAATATTATAGGGGCTGGTATGTGTTTTCTTGTAAAGGCAACGGGAATGAAGATTTACCATAACAGCCATGGCTTGACATTAGTAAGGTCCCAAATTCTGTTTGTTAAGTAGAACAGATTAAACTTAGTATTTCGTCCTCTCTACTTCCTGTTTGCCTTAAGTCTTCCTGTTGAATCATCAAATGGTAGTTTGAGGTTCCTAGCACAGCATGACAGCGATGCATATGTGTAATTTACATGCCAGTGTTAGACAGTGTGCACAGGAATATGGATGTTAAATGGACAAGATTCTTGTCTGCTGGTTTTTAACCCTTCCTGTTTTTTTGTTTTTTTTTTTGTAAATATTCACGTTTTGGTATTAAGTAAGACGAAATTTTTGATCCTGGGCTAATCTTTTTTAGTACATCCTAGGCTCTGCTAATTCCTCCTAATAATTCAAATATAAATGTCTTAAATCTCCAGATCAGTGGGAATAATAAAAAAGTTGGCTGAATAATCCATTCATCCACTAGGGTTTTTTTTTTTTTTCCTTGCCACTGAACTCCTTCCTGGACTGTAGAATTGGACAGTTAGTGAGGAATTGCTGGAAGCTGTCCTCAGAGCACCAGTTACTCTGAAAGACCTGCCTGTCACTTACTGTGGCTTGCCTTGGCGATCCGTCTCCAGCAGTGGTACGATTGCAACCGGACCGCTCTGTGGCACGTCATTTGCTTTTCATTTATACTGGCAGCAGGAGCTTTTCAGTAATGTGACACAAGGTGAGAGGCTTGATGGCGTTTGTACTTCCCACCTCAGCACAGGATTTCCCCCCCGAGCCCTGAGAAGCTGCAGTCTGGCCGCGCTGTTGGTACCGACTAAACGCTGCCCCCGTTCCTCACTGCTTGCGCTGACTGCTATTGGATACTCAGTGGAGGTTCTTAGTAATATCTATGCCGTGCTGATTAGATACGTGGGGAAAACAACTGCTGAGAATTGCAGCCTGAAAACAGTGAGCCTCCAGCAGTGCAGGATTGCAGTTCAGCAGAACAATGAATTCATGATAGACAAAAGCTCATTTGGGAGTCTTATTAAAATACTTAACTGCAAAAGTATGTCCTCAAGGGCAAATTCATATATGGGTAAGGCACAGCTCATTAGCTAAGATTACATTCTAGAATGGACTTCAGATGTGGCTCAACTTTGTTGATCTTTGTGTGTGATCTAGGCTGGGGGGTGTAGCACTGGAGTATTTCAATCTGGTAATTTTTTTCCTCTAACTTTGATTTTTAAATGTATTTAATAGGAATTTTTAGTTAGGAACTGACTGGTTCTCAGTGGTACCTTCAGCAATAAAAGCTAAATGATAGTTGTTTTTTTTTTTTTTTTTTTTTTTTTCTGCCCCATCTGGGTTATCAAGAAACAAGAGGCCATTCTGGCAGATGTTTAAGTGCCAGAGAAATGCATTTACCAATTCACATCTCTCCTCCGCTTTTTCTGCATTACAAAAAAGTTGACCGAGGCTTGCTGAACCTGAAATGCTGTGTTCAAAGCATTTCAGGCTTGACAAATTAGCATTTCCCAGCAGCTAAGCTTTGTTGGAACATTTTTCAGTTCCTACTGAAATGTTAGTCCTGTTCCCCTGGAAGAAGAGAAGCTGTAAACTCTTCACGATTGCTTTTGCTTTGTGCCACAACAAGCTACTGCATCAAGTGTTCATAGCCAGCGGTGTTGGGATGAGGTAGCTTGGTTAAAGGCTGTATGTGCAAAGAGATCCTGACGAGCTGATTAAGGCTCTAGCGCATGGTGTTTGTTGTTTTGTGTGGATAGAAAAGACGTCTTAAGTTTATTTCCTCATTCCTTTGATGTCTCCATTTGTTTCACCAGTCTTTGGTGCACTTGGTTAGAATTCCCTAATCCTACACGGTCCCATATTTAGAGTTGCTCCCAAACTTCTATGGGAAAACTGATATGGCTTTAAAAATATCAAGAGATTTAGTACTAAAGGAAGTTTCCAGTGTTAGGTATCTACTTCTGCTTTAATTAGGTAGAAAGAAAGGAGTCGTAAAGGATTTTTCCCTAATTCAAATACCATTAGGAAGAAGAGTGGTGACACACAAACTGTTTGGGGTGCTCAATCAGATGGTTGTCAGGGAAAAGAAATTCCCCAGTAGAAAACAAGTGGAGTTGTGGGGTGATCACCTACGTATTCTCAAATGCTTGCCAGCTTGGAGTGTTCCATGTTAGGTTGGGCTGAACAAGCAATACATGCGGAGATGAAAAGATCTGGGAGGCAAAGCTTTACATTGATGTGCAGGCTTGCTTTTCCAGGGGACAGAACACATTTTTCCAAGAGACCTGGCTTTAAAATAAATAAATAAAAGTTTCCTTAACATCAAAACAGGCAGTGCTTAAAGGTATAGATGTCAGCTGAGTCAAGTTGCTGTGTTTTTTTATTTCTCTTCCCTGAGATTCTGGAGGAGTGAAAGCAAAACAAAAGCAAATCAAACTAAGCTGAGTGAATACACGAGCTGAAGCAATAAACCCCAAAAAGGAAGTTCCGCAGCAGGAGGAGACATCCCTTAGATTTCTATAATTTACTCCTCAGGGAGGATTAGGTCAGAAGAGCACATAAGCTCTCTGCTGGCTTGGAAATCTTCACATCCCCATGTATCTGAGCCAAACTCACCAAGCCTGCACTTAATTGCCTAGCTGACTCAAAGCTGAGCAGTAGTTTTCCTTTCACTAACAAGTATTATGAAATACTTTATGTTAATATGTAGAAATGTTGAAAAAACAGGGAGATAAGGTACATATTTAAAGCACTGTGGTTTCTGATATGTAGCTCATTGTTATTCAACTTCTCATTTGTCGTATTGATGTATAACTTACGGAAAAAATAGCTGAATCAAAGGAAAAGCTATTAATGCAAAGCATAATTAAATAGCTCTGTCTTAACCATAATTTCCACTCTTAACATCTAAAATATGTTCTAGAATCTGGATGTGATTTAGTTGTTAGAGAGAGGACATTAACTCTGGGCAGCCTGATCTCATATTTGGGGGTTGCTGTAACATAGGAAATGTTGATGGGGAAATCCACACTTCCTTCATTGCATCGGTCCAGCCTCTATGGGGTTAATGGCACCGCAGTCCAAAGTTTAACACAGCTAGAGCTGACTTGTCTACTGAAAATGAGGCTGCAGTTTTAGTGTTTTAGAGCTCGTATGAATAGGAATTCCTGTGCAGAGTGTGGTCCTGACCTCTCTTGTCTGCTCCCTTCTTGTGCCGGTGGAAGTGTTGTCACCAGGTAGTAAACCAGGTGGGGAAAGAAAAGACCTAGCTGCGAACTGATTCCATAAACAAATTGCTGTCAGGCTCAGCTGGTTTCTGTTTCCTGCTCCAGTTGCAGCCAGAGAAGCTGTTTGCCCTGGCATTACGAACACTTATGATATAAGAGCCCAATGCAAAGTTGGTTTTAAACAAACAAACAAAGAAAACCAAAAACCAACCCGTTGAAATAAAACGGGGAAACCCGCTCTGTGGGACGATTGTTGCACCTCCTAAAGGTTAAAGCAGCTTTGAGAGCATCTTAGGCTTTTTTTCCTGTATGGACCAGATGCTGTAATTGTAAATAAATAAATAAATAAACATCTTATCAACCTAAAGGGCCTTAGCCTTCTCAGAGGATTAAAGTGCTTTCATTCATTTAACCGGTTACAGCTTCATCGTGGTCTGCCAAATCTGATGCTTCTGGAGCTGAGCTGGAAAGCTGTAACTCGGGCCTCTGTCCATATGTTCCCTCACAAAAGGCTACAAACTGGATTGTTTGGTGTCTGCTGAGGGGGCCTTTTTGCAAAGTTATTCTCTACGCATGAATAACATCTGATTTCTTTTTATTGTGTCTGTTTTATAGCGTTCACTGTAAGTTATTTCTCGCTTTGTTATTTCTTATGAAGTTCCTTAGTGTTGCAGAGACCGATAGGAGATTATTGTCAGGTTTGTTTCCACCCATGTAACTTGTCTTCAAGTAAACATCACGTAAGGCTGCCAACTGATTAACTCCAGCACTCTTAAAGGGGAAAAGATTTCACATGTATAGGGAAGTTTCTCCCTTTAAAAACAATCCTGCAGTGCTAATGTGATATTTTTAAGTTTTCCATTTTCTAGCTTGTGTAACATTCTGAATAGAAAATTCTCTTCTGTGTTTAGTCTATTTAAAAATCTAAAATAGGCCCGTATTTAACTGTTAGAAAAGCAAATATTCATTTGCACTGTTACAGTTAGAGCAGTGCAAAACCATCTTGCCATAATGCCTCTGAGGACAGAACAGGAAGAAAGATTTGGAAGTTAGGGACGTGCAGTTGTTGCACGCTTACTGTGGCTGTCCCTTGCTGAACCTCACTTGTAATTGCAAATGCACGGCATGCCTAGCTGCTCAGCCAGGCTTTTGCCTTATCCTGGAGCTGAGTTGACTCTAAGGTGTTTAGATGGCTTTGTCATGTTAAGTTAAGAATAAGGGATCCTTATATTTATGGATGTACGTTGAGACGTAGTATTTTAGCTATTGTAAAGTATACATCTATAATGTAGATTAGTTTGTGAAATGGCTGCCGCAGCATGGAATGTGTTTATGAGAATATAGCTGAAGGACAGAGGGTATGTAAAGCCTGTCTGTAATTCATTGTCTTGGCGATTTTTCTCTGAACAAACTGCAGCTTTCCTTTTGTGCTACCTTTAAGCAATGTTCAGGACGTGTCATTACCTGTCTGCTTATGGGTGAATAAGATGTTGAATTTATGTCATCGGTGCAGCAAGGTGCCAAGTCGTGTCTAATCGCGAGTCCTTTGGTTTTGGCAGCTCCTTATTTAACTACATTGCAAGTGAGTTACTGTGACCAAACAGCCATAACAGGTGACTTCCCGCAGTCGTGGTAAGGGTTTGTTCATGCAAGGCTGAACTTTTTGTGCGTGTGGGCTCTGTCTCCCTTCCCCTCCCCTGCCTTCCCCAGGGAGTGACATCCAGGAACATGTTGTCCTTGGTCATTCCTGCACAGGATGGGCGAAGGAACAGTTTATTTATTTACTTACTGGAGTCTTGGCCTTTGCTTTTTTTGTGGTGGCAAATTCACAGGTGGCTTTTGTAGTATGCAATTGTTTGTTAGGTTTTTATATTACTTCCTTTATGAATAACTGGACTGCAGGAATTGAGCCTCGAGAGCAGATAACGTTTAATTATTAAATTGGTTTCTTCTGGCAGTGGAGGGTTGTGTGATAACTCCCTATCCATTTGAGTGTCTTATTGCACATTAGCTCTGTCGTCTGTTTTGGCCTTGATTTTGAACGTTACCTATCTACAACCAAACTTGATAGAAAGGTAGAAGTTTCAAAAATAACTTCTTACAAGTTTCATGAAAACAGATAATCAAGTTTTTTGGAGCTTCGCTGTACCTTCACAGATTTTCGCACGTCAGAGAATCTGCATGAGCAAGGTCTTGTCTAAATGCTGTCCTCATCAAATGGAAGCAGCTGTAGTCACTCTTACATTTTTAGATAGCAGTCACTCGAGCGTGATATCCAGTACCACAGGAAAAGCAACATCGTTAATCCTGCTATTCACAGAATTGCTGGTTTGAAAGATCTGAGTCACAGAAGTAGGTTTAAAGTCTGGTAGGTACTCCAGCACTCTTCCAGTCGTGCCTTGATCAAGTGCCTGATGTTATGCAGATATTTTGAAAAAGAAAAAGGATGATCTGGAAAAGTAGAAGCTAAACTGTCCAATATCAGGCAAAAAAAGGGAAGGGGAGGCAAAACTGACAGAGGAACCAGATGTTGACAAGCTGAAACGTGGCAGCTTTGTCAGACATGTAAACTTCAGTATGATCATGTAAACCTCCTTCTTTGAAACTCTAGTTTTAATGAAGAAAGGTGGATGATATTTTGAGATGGTTGTTTGCCTTTCTTTAATTCTGAATAGTATTGGACAATCCGACTTCCAACTTAGCATTGTACTTCACTTCTGTTGCTGTATTTGAGAACTGAGCAAGTGGTGGTACCTGCTGCCTGCCCCGAGTGGGACCAGTGGATATGGTCACCAGCAAGTTCTTTCTCTGAGCTGATGTAGCGTCAGTGCTATGCAGTGCTTTGATCCTTGCTCTGGAAGTAATTGTAAATCCATCCCAATTAAACCTCTGGATGGTCAGAGGGGTAAATAACAATGTGTGGGGCAGTCCAGAGGGACTCGGCATTTCAGCCCCACAGCCCAAGCTGTTGGTTGCATTTTGCATTCCATGGCAGCGTGTGTAAGCATAAGGAGAGGATAAGCTGTGTCACAGCCACGGAAAGCTGTGTCCTGGAGGGGACAGCAGCTCTGGAAGATCCAGGAGCCAAAGGTGCTGAAAAGGAGTTTGTGGTTCGATGCTGTGGCAGAAGAACCGATGAGAATATGTGGTCCTCTAAGCAGGGCTGACCGTGCTTCTGGTCGCTTCTAGGACACTGTGTAAAGCTACAGCCTTCGTGTTTTGAAAAGCACGTTGGGAACATTGGAGAGGCTTCAGAACACAGCTGCAAAATGACTCAAGCTGGAGAACGTAGCTTGCAATAAAAGATTTGGAGAACTCAATCTGTTTTATCTATAAAGGCAAAAGTTGAGGTGGCTTGCTTACAGTGCGTGTTCTCGCGTGGTGAATGCTGGTTGCAGGAGAGCTCTGCAGCCTTACAGATGAAAGCATAATGTGAGTCAGTGGCTAGAAGCCACAATCAAATTTGTTTTATTTCAAATTTGAATATGTTTTTAATAATGGAGCGATTAACTATGAAAATAAGCTGCCAGTGGAAGTATGCTTTCTTATGGTTATCAGCTCTGATCTAAAATCATCAACACATCCAGCTTAGTTCAGTGCTGTTACAGGGTTCATTACAAATGTAAGCAGATGAAATGTAAAGACCTGTTTCGGGAGAACCAGAGGAGATGACCTGGTGGTTCCCTCTGGCCTCGTGTGGGTGAAAGATTCAATTAAATGGAATTGCTTCTGCCAGCTGGAAATGCTTCCTCTAAAGTTTGAGGAACGGCTGAAAGATGATTCTGAGTAGTGGATCCCAGGTTTTTCAAATGTGTTTGTGAGCCTGGGTGCTTTTTGTTTTGTCAGGTGTTGAGTGTTAGGGGTTTGAGTGCTTCTGGAAATGCCCAGCCTCTGTCACAGACACGGAAATATCCAAGTGAGGCTTTTTCACCATAAATCAGTCCTCAGGCACAAGGGAGGCAGAGCTTTTCCACTCTGCTCATCCAGCATGAGTAAATGATACAGTTTTATGGACAAAGTTTCAGAAGTGGATATCCTCTCTTCAAAGAGATTTGTGTTTTCCAGTAAACGTGGTCTCAATTTTTAGACCATCTCCTTATTTTTTTTTTCTTCTGGATTATACTGCTTTATTTGTTTCCTTCTTCTACTTGTCTGGAAATGCAGCTCTGCAAATGCTCTCACAAAGTCTGACATGCTCATCCCAAAGTGCTTTCATCAGGAAGTTTTTGAAGTTTTTAACCGCTTCAGGTTTACAAACCTGTTTTATTACTTCTCTTTGCATGGCAGCAACTTAAGGTGAGCTTAGTTAGAATTTGATAAATGGGACTTACTCGCTGTTTCCATGTGTGTGACATAACAGTGGTGAATTCCAAACAAATTTCCTCACCTTGCCATGACTGCTAGCCTAACCTAGATACTCTGGTATATTAGTGCTTTGTGTTTTACAGCTTGCCTATACTGAGTGTGATAACAGATTTTAAAAAGAGGTCTGGCAGTTCTTTTCTCTGCTCCATTATTTCGTGACCTGACTTAGAATGAATGAAGGTCACGGCAAACTGCCTTCTTGGTACTGATGCTCTAGTTTTCCATATAGCTTTTAGAAACTTGTGCTGACCCTGTCTCTAAAACCAAAGGCTTGGAAAGCTTTTGCTTAAAACTGAGCAAAACCGCAGATAGCTTCATCAATGCCATTAGCACTTCACTGCCATGGTGTACTCCGATTCCTACTATCGGTAAGGATAAACATGTCAGTGTTTGCAGAAGCCAGAAATGTAGTAGCTGGCGATTCAAAGAAGCTTGATGAGGTTTGGGGAAAAAAAAAAGTCTTTGGCATTCTTCCTTGCGTCTTGTTTTAAAATAAGCCTGGTACCATGGTTACAAGACCAGTCACATGGCTCTTCTCCTGGGATCTCACGTTGCGCATCCCCATATGTTCCCGGGACATGAATTCCTCCTCGTGCGCCCTCCCACCGGGCCATGGGCTGGGGTCCCGTGCGCATCCCCCGTGCCCGCTGCAGCAGCTCCAGCCAGGACCAGCCCTTGCCAGGGCTCTTCTTCTGGATCACCTCCCTGCGGGGAGTTGGATGCCGTATCTTCCAAATCAGTGCCTACATTTTTTACCTAAGAGCGGAAGGTGAGCAGGGCCAAGGTATGAACCAAGAAGGAATGCGTGTTCCGCACCCAAGGTTAACCCGTGTTTTCCTAGAGCTGGCTCGATGTGCTGAGAGGTTTATTTCCAGTTTGAGTTGGTGGGAACAACCTACAACCATTTTTCCCTGTCTCTGGGAGCCTTTGCACATAATTATCCCTTTTCACTAGAGGCTTCAGATAGCTCTATCGTGCTTTCCCCGGGCACCTTTCTCTGGAATGTCTTTTATTTATCTATTTTATTTTTTTAGTAGTTGTCCTGCCACAAAACCACAATAAGCTTCCTTGGCCTGGCCAGTTCTGCAGAAGTTGCTGAGGAATCCCCCTGTGCAACTGCGAGCCTGACTATTGTCTGCGAGGGGATGCTCCTTATCTGGGCTATTGTTTTAGATTTCCTGCCTCATTTCTTTAATGGGTTCTTTCTGGCCTCCTTTGCTTTAACTCTGTTTATTCAGGCAGAAAACAGTACAAAACCGACCAGGGAAACAGTGCACACGGAGCTAAACAGTCTTTCTTTTCACCTAAAGATTATCCCAAATTTAACTCATTTATTAAAAGCAAACAAAACAAAAATAGAAAACCTGCTAGAAAGGGAGTGACAAGAACGACTTGCAGACCCAGGCATGACTGACAGCACACACACATGCATGTTTTTCACTTGCACTGTTCAGTTAAACTTTGATGTTTATACTTATGATTATGGTATTTATCCTCTAGAAAAAGTAGGTTATGTATGAGGGTGAATAACGTGTGGGCTTCAGGGATAGCTTTTCCCAGAAAATACTTTGAAAAAAACAATGTTACGTCTTCCCTCTTCATCCCAGTGCCCCAGAGGTTTAGAGGAGATCTGGATTCCAGGGGACTGTTTTGGTCAGTTGCGATCTTTTTCCAAGGAAGTACTCTTGCCTTTTTTTTTTTCTCTTTTTTTTTTTTTTTTTTCGGAGAGGGGATGTTTGTCCATTCTCTGCCAAGAACACCAAATACCAAACATTCTACTAGTTACTATATTAGGCTGAGTCATGATAACTGTAAACTTTGTGTATTTTTATTCCATGGAGAAGAACAATTTGCTATGGCAAGACGTAAATGTGATCTGCAGATTAAGCCTTGTTTCAAGACCCTCTCTAATTACAGAAGAAAAGGAGACTGCCACCTTAAACAGGGATGAAAAATATCTGCTTTTCCTGTTTCAGTAAGATCAAAGGGGTTAATTATTCTTCCTTGGTTTTCTGAGGCTTTAATTGTGTAGATTAGGATTTTCTTAACATCAGCTGAAGCCTTGAATCTCTAACAGAGCTGTCAGCTCTGCACAGTCGATGAACTAGGAGCTAGAGCACAAATGTGTGTCACCTAACTTAGTACTTTGAAGACACTTAGTGCTTTCATGCAAGATAATGTACTCCATTTCCAGGCTCCTCACACTTAACCTCTTGTGCGAGCACTTCTCAGATGTATTAAAATGAATTATCTAGCGTACTGTGATCATGCACCCTAATTGATGGCACAAGAAGCTTGTTGTTCTCTGGTTACTCTGGGAAGCTCCCCACAAGGAATACAATGTCTAATGGAAAAATTACATAAGGTCCTAACGTACTTTTCAGCACATAAAAAGGAGAATTACAGTCTTTGCGTTAGCAGGTTACTGCTAACTTTCTGCGAAGGCTGTGAAATAAATGCCTCATCGGATAATGTGTGCTGGAAAATACAAGTGAAAAAAACAACGGTCCTGAAAAGATCCACACTGAATCCAGTGACTCTCTTTAAGAGGTAGTTTTCATCAACATTTGCGTGTTTTCATGGTGCTGGATGCAGGCTGAACAGATTTTCACACAAATAGGGCACAGCATATTGTCATTCCGACCTGCAAGAATCCTGCAGCTCTGGCTCGTGGCCCTGCTTGACAAATGTCAGTCCCACTGAACACTTTTTGCTTCTTCACCTAATTTAATTCCTCCCTCCTCTGGGAGTTATAAAATATGGCAAGTAAGTGGAACAGGATCAAGATGGCTGTAAAGATGTAGGATTTGAAGTCTGAAAGCAAATCATTTCTGATTTCCCATTTAGGGCTGTTTAAAAAAAATGAAGAAAAGATGAAGAAAATGATTCCACCCTTCCCTAAGAATTCAAATAGTTGTTTACATCTACAGTTTTTGCAGTGCTTTGTATTATGTAAGTTCTCCTAAGTGCAAGAGCATTGTGCTGTGTAGTTTCGGAATTACTCCTTATAGAAAATATGACTTTTTCTCATTTAATTTCTTTTACTTTTCCTCGCAGAATTAGAATAAAAAGCAAGCAGCCCTTAGAAATCATCTGTTGCTGACTGAAGTTTGTGTGAAAATATAATACAAATCCTATCGCATTCAGTTCGCTAGTTATACTGCATCTTGCTGAATATCTTGTTAATCTTATAGCCGTATCAAGTCATTTAATAGAGTTGTGGCCTTCAATCTTGACAAACTTTTCCTAAATACCAAACTGGACAGAACTAAATGCTAGAGAAAGTTTGTTTTTTGTTTTTTTTTCCCTCTCTCTTCTGCAAACAATTTAGTTGTGAAGATTTGTTCAAGGTATTAAAACAAAACCCAGAGGCAAAAGAATATGCAGCTTGACATAAGAACTGGTGACATCATTAATGTGCTTTGTGAACATGATTATGCTGAATGCTTTCCACTGGATTTTGTATTTGATTTGGAAATGCAGTAAATACAGATGTGTGTCTTATTGCTTCAAGGTTGGTGGAACAAAAGCTGGAGTTGTGCGTTTCTTGGGAGAAACCGACTTTGCTAAAGGAGAGTGGTGTGGAGTAGAACTGGATGAACCTCTTGGAAAGAATGATGGAGCTGTTGCTGGAACAAGGTTAGTTTATCATCAGATAGACACCTTAAAGATCTTGCATATCTCTGTTTTGCTTTGTCTTTTTAATATCTTACATTAAACTTTACATCAAGAGAAGTCGTTAGACTGTAAACCCGACTGTCTGCTGGTGGGAGGGGGATCCTTACACACTGATTGGAATTTTATGACACCTACACATCTCTGAAAGTCTGCATCAACCCCACGTTCACTGGATTGGTTAATCTCTCCTAACTCCCATGTGAGTTTTATTCATAGACTGATAATGGAAAACACAATTTTCTGCTTTTTGAACTTCTGCTTGGTTTCCCAGCTTGGAATGAATTCTCAGTTAAGAAAATATCTCTAGGTGTCTAAAAGCTGAATTTAAGGAAAATTTTCCTGCATTGCAGGAACTGAAAGCTTATGTAGCCACGTTATAAAGACTAGGAACCATATAGATTCTTCCTTCAACAAGTCATATTTAAAAAATATTAATTCACATCACAAATTTTCTTTCATGTGTGGTGTAAAGAACAATTCTTTAACTCTTTACAAAGTGTTTCTACAAGGATTGTGCCATTTTAACATGGGTGTTCACAACTTAACATTTTAAAAGGGTTTTGATTATATATAACCAAAGATACATGTTCTGCATAATGAAATATGCATATATGCAATCAAATATACAACTGCTTGATTAAATTATCTGATTTTATTTTTATCTCCTTATCACCTTTGTTGTTGGCAGCTCAGAGAAACGTCTGAAAGAGAAAGGATGTGCATGTTTGAGTCTGAATGGAATATGCGGGAAACAGAGCTCTAGCTCAAGAGGTTTTTTTCTATTGAATTTCTGAGGCCTGCTGTAATAGTGCTACTGCAGCCCAATGAAGCCCCCTTTCCAAATCCATTGTTTAAAAAAATGCCTCAACCTAATATAGATGAGGCTGTCACCAGCTGTTACCCTGTCCTTTAATACTGTTAGACTATTTATCTAGCATTCTTTGTGAAGCCAGATCGTGTATATGAAAAGACAGAAGTTAATTTAGTGCTCTCATCTGTCTGCTTTGTTTTTTAAAGATATTTTCAGTGTCAGCCAAAATACGGCTTGTTTGCTCCAGTCCACAAAGTTACAAAGATTGGATTCCCATCGACTACACCAGCAAAAGCGAAGGCAACTGTGCGAAAAGTGATTGCAACTCCCACAGCCCTGAAACGTAGTCCAAGCGCATCTTCCCTGAGCTCCCTCAGTTCTGTGGCATCTTCAGTAAGCAGCAAGCCAAGCCGTACAGGACTAGTAAGCTTCTTTTTCTATTGCATGCTTTACATTCCCAAGCAAGAATCCACGTGGCACTTGCCTGTGATCTACTTGCATAAATTGAGAATAGAACAGATCTTGGGGAGAGTACAATGTACATTTAATTGTGCTCTCTTTTTCATTCAAAGCATGCATGAAGGAAGGAACTCTTAGCTAGCCCTGAAGAGTAACTGAATATTTGAATATTTAAGCTTACACAGTTAATTCAGGCTAACTGAGTTATTGCAATAAGAAAGGGGCTTGTGATGCCAACAAAATGAAAAGGCATCAATATTCTCTGACTGAAATCTGCGTTTAGTTGTTAATTTTTCCTAGCACACCACAAATCTCTGTCATATGGGATCTGGTTTGCACTAAAGCTTCCATGGCTCAAACTTGTTTCATTAAGCAGGAAGCTCCAAATTGTCAAGTTGTAAAAGGGTTTCTTTTACTCTTAAAGAGATGAGTCAGCTGCAAAATATAGAAGTAGCGATCATCAAGTTTTTGCTGACAAGAAGCCTCTTTCTTTTATTTTGGATTTGTTTTTTAATCCTATGAATTCATAAAGGCAAAACATTGCAAAGTACAGTGGCTCAGGTGAATTTTAACACAGTACTAATTCCACCTAATACACTTACTATGGATTCTTTTAAAGTTACTCTGTTACATAAAATGTCCTAATCTTGGGTTGCAGCAGTAAAACAGATCTTCTGAGAAAGCTGAATTTAAAAAGTCTCTCTTTAAAGGCAGTTAAAAGCATAGAAATAATTTTTTTTTCTACGATCACCTTTTTTATTTATTTATTTTATTTCGTTTAAAAACAAACAAAACCCAATGCACATCTGACTGGAAAGAGATCACCAACTCCCACTGATCTGGGCCTAGTTAGCTTGCATACTGCTCCATTGACAGCAGGTGCAGGACAGGAAGGTGACAATGTCCTTCAAAACTGAAGCAGATAACAAGTGAACAGAGGTTAACGGTCGGTCAGGGCAATGGGGTTAATACCTTATCGCAACAAGCGTAAGGGATTTTTATTTGGCACAAATGGAGGGACTTTGTTACTTAACCCCTCCTGTAAGTTGCACCTCTAGCTAGGGAGTGCCCCCTAGTTTGAAGCTGTTGCACTCAGTAGTGCCTCAGGCTCAGGGAGTGCCTGCTCGGGGCAGTTTGTGGGCTGACAGTGAAGTGTTAATACGGACCTCCGCGTTGTATTCAGCATGCTATGATATCCTCAGCAAGAAGAGGGTACAGTTACACAATGTAAATGTTTACAGTATGTTCACTTGTTTTGCTCTGTGCTGTGCCCCAGGGCTTTTGCATGTTTTGAGCCTTAAAAAATAAAGCTTCCATAACCCATTATTTCTGGAATTAAAATTCCAGCTTTCTTCTAGCTATGTTCTCAGGCAGTGTGAAGATCTGGTTACCATCCAAGTAAAAGGCCTGTCAAAATGATTTGACACTTAATTCCTTTAAAAGTTAAGCTGTTGAAGAAACAGGTTTTCCCAAATCTCCCAGCAAATTTCTCTTGCTCTGATTTTTAGGAAAAGTATAATTTATCTGCAATTCATTGGGGTCCTACATAGTCTTCTCACTTAGTCAGGGATGTTGCTGTTTTCTTCTTCCTGAAAAGCAACTGTCAAAGTAGGTGATCTAATAACATAAGAGGGCTGGTCTCTTGCAATTGGCATTTATTTCCAAGTCTGAAGGAAGTTGTTGTTCTCTTGAAATCTTTTCAGTTCCTTATGGAATCGAAAATTAAGTCAAGTATGACTAGGAGAGCTAGAATTGTTAAAAATCAGTGCATTTTGGAGTGAGATGTCTTCCAGAAACTGAAAAGATACCAAACAACTAATCTAAGTATCAAAGCTGAAAGTTCTGGTTTATTTAGTCCCATACCTTTTAAGTCATTGGATACAGTATTCATAATAGACTAGAGATGTATCATTCGAGGCTGTAAGTAAACGAGTTAGAATGGTTCTGCAGTAATCCTGGTAACAGAAGGGGAAGCATGTTTTTGTGATGACAGAAGAATACGTCAGTGTTACGCTTTCTGTTGGGGATGTAGTCTACTGCCAGCATTCCAAGCTGTATATGGCAACTGTTCTTCAACATTTTGATCTCTGAAAGGATCATGAGAAAAACATATTCCTATTTTGGGGTAATACCATTAGAGCTAAAGGTTAACACAACAGAAGAGTAAGTCTTTGTCCTTGTTTTGTTTTGTTTTAAATGAGGCTTTAAGTGAGATGTCATTCTTTCTTAATACTTAGGAAGCAAATTTCCGAGCTGCTATACAGAGGGTCAGTTTTTATAAGCTGTATCAGTTTTCTTGATTCAGTTTTTGCTGTTTTCACAACTCTTGCTCACTATTACTACATAATTTCAGTTTATTTACTTTCCCTTCTAGCTCAAAAACTCTTGAGGAAGTAGAAGACAGGGCCATGATGAATTTTCACTGGCACTGGTTCCATTCAGTGGAGCAGAGATCATGCAAGGTCAAGAAAAATCTTAAGGTTCATTTTAGCTATAGTTTTCCAGTTTGATTCATTTTTATCTATACTCTTTTAAGTTTAATCCTTCAGATTTTTATTTATTTTTTTCCAGAAGTAATTTAATTCCAGGGATATAAATATATGTTTTAATCAGATACCAAATATACATCTTCACAAGGTTTTAGCTGTAAGGCTGGCTTTTTAAGTCAAGGTAAATGCGTTTGACCCTGAATGTTTTATTCCCATAGCAGAGGCACGAAATGCTAGTTGGAGATCCAAAAGCTTTTGATAGAGCATTTGGAAATGTTATGCCTTCGCTGGTGACCCAAGATAAAGACTAGGTAACTAGAGTGACAATGTTATTAACTTGCTGTATAGGTGCCTTTTTTTTTTTTTTAAATGCAAAAGGTGCTTAAAAAGCTAATAAGCTAGCCTTTGTGTGAGTCTACCAAACCTGCCTTAGACTGAGGCCAGCCTTTTGTTTTCACTTAGCCTTCTGTCTCCTACACACTGCCTGCTGATTGCTACAGAACCAACCTACTACATAGGTATGGCCATTGTTGGATTCTAGAAAATGAAGTAATTTAAAAGTAAAAGCAAGAAAAATATTTTTCTTTAATAAAAGTTCTAAAGGAGAAGGTACAGTAGGTTACAGAAAACATTCGTTACACTAACACAATGTTTGTAGAGTCTGGAGATATCCCTGGTTTTCACTTGATATAGGATGATTTTTAACTTGCTTACTTTGTGAAGTTGACAGAAACATCTTCCCGGTATGCAAGAAAAATTTCTGGTACCACAGCCCTACAGGAGGCACTGAAGGAGAAGCAGCAACATATTGAACAGCTCCTGGCAGAAAGGGACCTGGAGAGGGCAGAAGTTGCAAAAGCAACCAGTCATGTAGGGGAAATAGAGCAAGAATTAGCACTTGTTCGAGATGGACACGATCGGGTAAGATCAATGCTATTGTTCTTAAAACAGAGGCTTTAAGACAATTGACTTAATTTCTCAAATTGTATTTTCTTACTGAAAAGTTCTGGGAGTAAGAGGTAGTGTTCCAAAAGTAAAATAGTCTATACCTATGAGATCTTCCCTGTGGGAGCTTTAGCTTGATAAAATAGCAAATCTGTGTAATTTAACAAATTTTGGTTGAACTTCTCTACACGTCAAGAAGCAACGTTATTTTTTTTATTATTTTTATTTTTTTTTCTGTTACATGCATATTTGAATATAATATTCCTCTCCCTTGGCCCATCGCTTTACCAAATTGTGATTACTGAGGTATAGATACATAACCTGGAAACGAAATCATGTATTGTCCAACTTAGATTTTGTTCTTATTCCTGCTAATTAGCATGTACTGGAGATGGAAGCAAAAATGGACCAGCTGCGAGCTATGGTGGAGGCTGCTGATAGAGAGAAAGTGGAGCTTCTCAATCAGCTTGAGGAAGAGAAAAGGTAACCCCAAATTGTCTTCATTAGTATAACCGATAAAAAAAACAAACTTTGCACTAAAAGTAAATGCTGTGGTGACAAATTTTAATAATGCAGGTATGGGCAGTTACCATACAAAACCATAGCACAGTTTCTAAAAATTAATACTAAAAAGAAACTCTTAAATTTGGGGAGGGAGAAGAGCTATAGCTGTATAATACAGCCAAAGAAAATTATACTATGATGCATTACAGCTGAAAGAGGAAATTAAATATTTTTGAGGTATTCTTTGATTGGCTAAACACTCAGATTTGGGAGATGGCATTTCTCAGGAGACAATCCAAGTGGACTTGTTTGGAGGCTATAACTATTGTTTAAAGCTCAGTTTCATGCAACTTACTCCTTTTTTTATTGCCTTCTGTTAAGAAGGATTTTATTCCTACTCGTGTGAAGTTAATGGATCATGCCTGATCTTCTTGAAACACTCTTATTCTACTTCAGAGTGAAAATTTTCATAATCCCATTTCCTGACAGAGCTGGATTAGGAATTTACAGTTTAGTGCTCTTGTGAATAATTTTAAACTATTCATGTGTTTCTACGTAGGGGCTGTCTCTTACAGTAAAATCTTCAAAGCCATTACTTTTAGTGCCTTTACTAATTGGTTTTCTTAATCATTTGAGGAAAAGAATTGAAATTATCAAATTGATGAGCAAGGTTAGTTGAGGAAATAATCTGGTAAATTGTTTTTGTGGATTCTGAATGCTTTTGAATAGTGAGAGTCTATTTAGAAACCCATTGTGAGTCTGCTGTAGGCTTGTGTACTCCCCTGGAATCAGTCGGATGTCAACCTCTCTGAAAGGCTTCCCTAAAGCTGGAAAACACAGATGAGAAGATCCAATGGTAAACCCTGGGTAATTCCATTACAATTTTCATGCTCCATTTTTTGGGACCCACTTGTAATGAATTTGCAAAATAAACAGTGCAGTTAGGAATAAAATTATTTGTATAACCTCTACAAAATAATGCAATGTTTTGTTTGTTTAATTTAATAATAAATAAAAATAATTTTAAAAGCTTTGCAGCACCTCTGGTAGCCTGGCTGTAAACCTCTTTTCACTGAATGTCAGGTCAGTGGGGGTCTCTTTCACCGAAATCCTCCATGGCCTTGAGCTCACCTTCAGCGTGTTGCTAAGCAGCATAACAGTGCTGCTGTGGCTGCCTGCTACCCATTAACTGAAGTGACGTCTTACAGCCAGGAAAACATTTCATGGCTTCAGCAGTGTAATATTTCTCCTTCCTCCTAGCCACTCTAGGTTTGTTTACTTTGAAAGCTCTCTGTGATATGTATTCAAGTCAGTCTCAGCAGTAACTTGAAGTCAAATAATCTTTAATCCTCTGTTTCCAAAGCATAGGGGTGAGACAATCAGAAGTTCTTACCATCCTTTTATTTTAGACATCCGTCGCTTGTAACTCCCTTTGATGTAATGATTTCTACATCTGCCAGCCAAGCTCCGGGCACCAGCAGCATGTGCAATTCAAAGGAAAGAAGGCATGCTTGTCTCTTCCTTTGCCCCATCTTACTGTGTTGAAAGGAGGAGATCTGGCCCCTTGTTCATTGGGGCATACCAGATAAAGGGGTGGGAGGAAATAGCTTTTTAAAAATTTTAGGTCAGTCACCGTCTCCTCACCTCTATCTATCATACAGCACTCTAAAACTGCTGTATGAACAAGGCAAGCTGTATCTGTGTTCCTGCACGCACTCCCAGTCTGTATCTTGCAGTTCATCTTGACGGCTAATAAAGTGCTTGTCTATGCTAGAGTTTTGATGTGAGTGGACCAGCGCACTACCAGAAAGCTCTTGGGAATCTTGGATATTTCCTAACTTTCTGTTTCTTAGCTTAATGGCAGAATACGCAGAATGTGTGCAGAAGGGTGAAGGACTAAGAGAAACAACATTGACACAGAGGTTTTCTTTTTAACTCCTCAGAAAATTACCAAATGCTTTCTTCATACAGCTGTAGGAAGATGCCTTTGTTAGAGCTTGCTCTTTAAAGACGGTGTCTTTCCTTCTTTGTGAAATACTTCTCATGTCTTAATGTTTCTAGCAGTTTGCTGGCAGATTTCCACTGAAAACTGAGCTTGAAAGCATTTTCTTTCAAAGTTATCTGAATTTTAATGAATTGTCCCCACAGGAAAGTTGAAGACCTTCAGTTCCGTGTGGAAGAAGAATCCATTACCAAAGGAGACCTAGAGGTAAAATAGCTCCAGCTTTGCAAACAGTATATATAGTTGGACACAAAAATGCAACCGCTTCATCCAAATTGGACTGTTCTCTGGAAGACAGTGGCAGGAATGATTAAGAGATGCAATCCTGGTCCATGAATATGCAAAGCACATCAAAGTAATTCCCATTTCTGCAGTCCCGGAGTAAGCTAACCACCCTGGAATTGCGGGATTGCACCTTTAATTCAGTTATACACTTTAGCAAGGGTTCTACTGTAGAATGGCAGTAGTTGTTTAGAATAATTTAATTGAAAACTCTATTTTTTGATATTTTACATTATTTTATATCTTACTAATGTTTTTAATGTCTTCTAATGGAAGATTTATTAAAAAAAATATTCTGTCAGGACAGTTGTACCCAAAATCTAAACAGCCATTCACGTGTGCATTATAATAGTGTTATTATGCAATCAGGTTCGGAAACATTTAGTGAAGAATTGCTCTTAATAACTTGAACACTACCAATTTTTATCCCAAATTACAAATTAAAAAGCAAAATACATATTAGTTATTCTACTCGATTTGTTGTTTAATCTGAAAAATATTAGACTCTTGCACGGTATAGAGAACAAAGTTAACTGACTTGTGTCCCTGTGAACCCTTTACGATTAAAGTGCTAGCCTTATGAAAGTGATTCATTTCATATAACATTTCTTTTATTTTAGTCTTCCATTCATTTTAAGATACCTATCTAGACTCTTCATAGAATGATCCTTTTATTATTTAGTCCATGGAAACTTATAGTTCTCTATTTTTTGTTAACTCAGTGGATATTCCTGGCAGACCATCTTAAAGAGCCTGGTCTGTCAAGCTGCATAGCTTCAAGAATTTAAAGTTAATACAAGATAATGAGATGTATCCTGATGTTTGTGTTGGAATGATAGTGCTAAGTCTTCAGGTGAAATATTTTTGTTTGTTTTTGTTTTTTAATTTTACTGATAGCGAAAGAGGCAGATTTCGGAAGATCCAGAAAATGTAAGAGGGCACTTAAATGTGCGGAGACATCCCATGTTAACAGATTGTGTGCAGAAAATGCTTATACTTATTCACTAACTGCATAATCTGTTATTGAAACATTGACTCTAGTATTTGTGTGCATGTTGCTTTCAGAGCAATTACGTTTATCAAAAAGAATGTGTGTAATGACTAAACGTTGTAATCCCCATTAACTGTAGAGAGGGCAAATGTGTCATTAGAATTCTCTGTGGGCAAAAACTTTGCGCCTAATTGGAGAGCATAGGAGCTTGTAGAAAATGACTGTCGTGGATCCTGAAATGTCTTTCATTTATGTAGGATTTTAGTTGCTGTCTTCACAAAATCCTGCGCCGTTTCCTATGAGCTCTTACTGCTGTTCAATTGATGCAGTTTGCATCTAGCCAATTAATTTTTCTGAGGGAGAAAATGGTATGTTCCCTACCTCCCCTGATTTTTTTTTCATAAAATGCGAAGGGGAGAGATGATTGCACGCTAGTTTTTAAGACGTTTTAAAGCTGTCTATTTTACTGTAGCTTCCCTTTGAATTATGCAGGAAAAATATATGTAAATGGATAGCAGAAATTGCCTTACAAGACATTAAAGCAGCCCTCTTGCTTCCATAGCTCAGAATAGTGGAATTTAAAAGCCCTCTCTTTGATTGGATTTAGGAAAAATTATCACAGGCTGCCTCCTCTGCTGCATCCCCAGCCAAGATAGGAAGTTCTCAAGACTAAAACTGGTTTCCTGCTGTGCATTCTTAGGTGTTCCTTTTGCGAAGCTACTTCAGCGATCCGGGTCTCCTCTATTCTTCCAATCAGGCTCACGGTGTGTTAGAAGTAAATCTGCATGTGCCCTTCCTTTCTCTCGTTTTGTGCACTCCTTGTTTAATCCTATCTTTATTCCTTATTTCCCTGTTCTAATTTCTCCATAAAAATGGACATCTCCACTCTCTGAAGAAGAGAACTGGGTGATCACTTAGTTTCCAGGATAATGCTTCATAATCTGTCGTGTTCTGTGGTTGTTATCCCAGCACGAAGGAACTGAAGGTCATCTTGCCCCTATTCTAGAATCAATTATCAGCTTTTATGGTTTAAGCACAATTTCATAGTTTTACCTGTAGATGGAGAACTTAACTGAAGGTTTATTTTGAAGTGAAAGTGTAGCTAGAATACATAAATGCTGAAAATAACCAATGACTGCTTTCTGACATTTGATTTTAGTGGAATTCTTTAGGGTTCAAGCCAGAGTAAGGCTTGTCCCATTTCCCCCTTGCCTAATCTAACTGTGAAACTTTAGAGAAGGGGAAGATGCTTTGTGGGTTTTGTTTGTTTGCTTGCTTTTTGTTTTTCTTTTCCATCCAATTTGAGGTTTAAAATCAAATTCTTTTTTTCTTTTTATGGTACTCTGCTCTTGTCAGTTTACTGTGCTCTGGATTTCCTCAAAGAGGAACACAATCTTTTAGACATTTCTCTTTTTCTTTTTCTTTTTTTTTAGTTTTTATTTTATTTTTGGTAGGATTTTATTTTATTCTCCTTTGTAGTATATAAGAGATGGGGGTTAAAAAAAAATGGTAATCATAGAATCATAATCAATGATGGTATATCTGATCTATGCAGTATTGAAGCAATTTCAATAAAATTAATGGTCAAAGTATTTTGGTTTTTATGTATAGTATAGCAAATCTTAAGGTAGCATATTTTGCAAAGTGATGCAAGGAGAATTCTGCAGCTATCAGGTTTGGGACTTGTTTTCTAATAAATCCCTAATGGGATTTAGAGCAAGAAAGGCATGAATATTCAATTTTTAAAAATAGATTCATTTTCAGACTTATAATTTTGTTGTGGAACAGAAGTAATACTAATCAGTCTCAGAGAGGGGGCTGAATTATAGCCACTTTTAAAAATAGTTATTTCCCTTAGAATATTTAGTTTAGTTTTCAAAGACTGAGAGACAAAAACAATAAGCCATGTTCTCATGTTTTATGTTTGTGTTTTTGTTCTTTTTTTCCTTGTGTACACTGAATATCTTCCACTGATAGAGAAACAAATCTGCTATGGAATACCAAAACCAGAACAAATCTAAGAAGCAAGTTTTAATGCTTTAGGGATTTAGTATTTTAGACCTAGTAACTGCATAGTAAAACAGCCAACTCTTTTTTCAGCTGGAAAAATGTTTTTAAAAACTGTTTGAAACCACCAGATGTCTACATGCTTTGGGAGAGGAAGGTAAACTTGATAACTTGGTGCTGTCAGAAGGAATACTGTGATTGGAGAACAGGCCTGAAGCAAAACAAGAGTTTCGTCCCTATCTCACCTTCTCTGCAGAGACTGCCTAGGATCTTTAACCGCTGTGGCTGGTTTGGAGGCAGTGCTAATCAGCTTGTCACTCTATAAATAACACAGTTCTGTAGGGATATTTAAATAGCATTTGCAAAGATCAGAGAAGCAGCAGTGTCCTGCCAGCTGTGTGCACACTGCTGTGCTGTGGGTTTGGCAGCAGTGTGGCTTTGGAATGATTCACGCTCTTCCTTCCTTTTGGATTCTTTCAGCCCAGTGGTCAATGGGTAGCTTTTCAGGCTGCAGGACTCTACTAATAGCAGTTCGTAAGGCTTGGGGGTTACTGTGTACTACTTTACTACTTGTTTACTACTTTACTACTTGTTCTGTAGTAAAGTAACTGCTGAAGCTAGAGAACTTTCATCAAGGCTGATGGATGCAACTTCTTGGGCTCTTAATCACATCTTAGCATAACCAGACAGAACGTCGTTCAGTTTTTTTCTGGAGATCCACCTTACTCTTGATGTGGGCAAGGTCCTTAAGCTGTCCTTTTTTGGAAAAGACACGTGAAGCAACAGTGCACTTTCAGAATACTTTTAATTTGGATTGTTTCATACATTTAAACTAACAGCGACCAGTCAAGATTGACACAATACTTGGATCTCAGCATTTCAGAAATAACTCTATATTACTTCTTTCTATTCCACCCACGCGTGCACACACACACTCACCCCTGTTCCCCATTTCAGTGGTGTAAGTCAGATATGAACTAACTGCTGGACTTTACTTGCATCTCTCAAACTTCAAGCTCTCTTGGGGGCTTCTTGGAGCATCTTGGAGCCTAGGTATCGAGTTTACTGATGTTCTGTGCTCTTGCTAAAAAAAAATAATTCTATCTCTTTATAACCAAAAGGCAGGAGGTGCTGCTTATTTTGTTACAGGTACTTTCTGTGCTTTTTAGGAACCTATGAGAATTACAATTTATTTTTTTAATCTTATCACTTGTACATCTTGTTCAATGTATTTAGGCTTCGGCAATTATGGAACAACCAGGCTGATTCACTTTTTCCCCTGGTTTTGAAGAATCTTATTTGTTGCTAGCTTTCTTTTTGGAAGAGGAGAAGAGGGATAAACTAAGGGGGTTCTGCAGTTATAGGCAACCATGCCCTTTCTATTTCTATTGAAATAATTCATACCCTAGTGACAAATGAACCTTAATGTTCCCTGGTCTTGACCAAAAGGATTTTTATGGCTAAAACTCGAGATGCAGCTACTATTGCTTTAAAAAAAAAAAAAAAAGTTTTGTTACATGAGCTTCAGTAGTGAATTCTCCCCTGGTTCATAATTAAATCATTTAAAAATAAGCCCAATGCATTAAAAAAAGTTAGTGGGATGATGAGGAAAGGGACATATCATCCTCTTAGAACAGGTGTATATATATTTATATATACTTTTTCATAACTATTCTAATTTGTGCTGAAAACTTCATGTACTGGTAAATAACTTCTACTTGGCTGCATGAAACGTTTTTGTTCATACTTCTTCGTTTGTGATTTATTTTTTATTTTTTACACATCAGTCCATTTACACTTTTCAGTCCATCTTTCTCATCCATAGCATTTCCCTGTTCATTTTATCCACTGCATCTTCTCTGCTCATCATTGATAGAAGATTCTGGCAGCACGGCCTGCATGTGGCTCCCTCCTTGTGTGCTGGCATGTGATGGTGGCACCGTTGTGTTCTCTTCCTTTCCCTTTTCACTAACAGACGCAGACCAAACTGGAGCATGCCCGCATTAAGGAGCTTGAACAGAGCCTGCTCTTTGAAAAGACCAAAGCTGACAAACTCCAGAGGGAGTTAGAAGACACTAGGGTAATGGTTTTCACTATTTAAATAACAAGACTGATTTGTGTTGTGGAAGATTTCTGATGACACAGCCTGCTGGGTTTCACACATGCTGAGAGAGATTCTTGCTCCTGCCACGACCAGTACCTGCTATAGATGTAGCTGGAACACTCTTAAAAATTAGCATTAATTTTGAGCTTCGGTTGTGTGTGTGTGTATGCCTGTATATGTGTACTCATTTCTTCAGAAGAATTCAGGTAAGATGATTTCAAAGCACAAAAGTAATGCTTAAATCTAGGCCAAAAGTGGCAGAAATAGCATAGTTCATTATATCCAAAAGAAGTAAGTTCCAGTTTGCCAGTGCTTTTAACACAAACTTAGAATTTGGGGGCTGGGTTTCTGAGGTCCTAAATAGTGGCTGTGCTATCTGCTAAGTCATGGTTTGCAGTGCTTTTTTTTTTTTTTTTTTTTTTTTTTTTTTTTTTTTTACCCATGACACAATCTTTTCGTGGGTATCCAGTAGTATTAGTAATACCATTGCCTGTCAAAACATTACAGAGTCCCAAAACATACTTTTTCCCAAGACAGGTTTAGCTGATGTTGATTCCTAAGATTTTCAGCATGTTTCTGCAAGTTTTTTTCTTGCTAGGGAGGTGCTAACTGTACTCAGTTTTATTTGAAACAAGGCCCACAAGGCTGCTGTGGTTGACCTCAGCTCTTCACGTGTCTTTTAGAAAAGCCTACTGTGCTCTAACATTGCATTATGTCTCTGGGCTTATTTGACAGCAAAGGCATAACAGTTTTTGGTGGTGAGATTTGTTTATTTATTTTAATTTTTATTTAGTAGTTCATAAATCATTCATGAAATGCCAAATCCAAGAAATCTGAAATGACCACAAGCTAGGAGCATGTTATGGGCATGGTAGGGAATCCCTGGCTTTGAGAGGAGGATGGGATGGTTGCTTCGCTGTGCAAATAACAGAACGTTGTTCCGTAGGAGCACATTGACCACTTCCAAAAATGGGTCATTCTGTGGGTAACCAGCCTAACTACAGCTGCTAAAGAGAAGATGGGAAGAAGGAACTCGCAGCTGTAGTAAGAATTCACTAATGATCACCTCTGTTGAACTTAATGTTTTCCCAGTGTTACTGGGCGTTTCAACAAGGTCAACTAAATGGTAGCTAAACAGTAGCATAAGGTGATATTTCCATACCCTTCTGTCAGGTCCAGCCATGGAAAGAGAATCTAGGTCACGCCTAATGATATGCCATTGTTTATAAGTGCCTTTTGTCCTAAATTCTTTACATGTAAGTACATACCGATATTACTTCAAGATGCCCTTGTTCATTGTTTCTGGTATGTGGCATCTTTATAAAGAGACAGCGAACGCCCAGTAATAGATAATGTAACAAATACTTAATAGGGCGCCATTCAGGTTCAGTTATCAGGTGTCTGCTTACTGAAAACCTGTAAATCTGCTTCCAGAGGTGATGAATCAGGTACATTTTCCGTGTGGAGCAATGCAATGGAAATAAACCATGAGTACTGGCTCTTTTATGGTACATTTTATAATCTAAATCTTTCACGGTTGCTTGACATAATGAAGCAGTGAATTTCATTCTGCCTTTTTCTCAAACTGACAAATTTTCTGCATGACAAGGTGTGAACTTCCTCTAGTTACTACATTGTTTCTTTGTCTTAGAAGATAAAAGCTAATACTGTTATCTTTCTCCAAACAAAGCTGAAGGTCATCACAAATATTTAAAACTTACGAAGCACAGGGTTCAGCTGGAAAGAGATGCTAGTTCTCTACTTGTGATTTTTTTTTTCCTGCAGGATCATAAAATATTTTTTACCTTTTCCCTGTTCATAAATGGTTTCTTCACCAGAAAGAATGAAAACATTTTTTTCATTTCTGTCCATAGCAGAGTAGGCAAATAAACACTTGACGGTTTTTGTATGATACTCAAAATTCAATTATTTGTCTATGTATTTGTACTTTTTCAAATAATCCCATTGCTTTTCTGTGATGATTTATGCACTGCTCGCTTCAGATAATACTCCCTATGTGTCTTTGTCTATTCCAACCACTTTCTTTAATTAGGAAGATGCGGAGTATTAGATTTTTTGACTAGATCAGGATAGATGTTTGAATGTGTCATAATACATATGATTGGTGCTTCTTGAAAGCATATTTATAATCATGCACACACACACATGGCTCGAAGGTAGGGCTGAATATTATAAAACCAAGAAGGTAGTGTATAATAAGTACTTTTAAAGAGCAATTGCAGGTAAGTAATATTTTTTCAGAATGTTGGTATAATAAGAAGGCTGAAACAGTGATTTCCCAGTTAGAAATCATTGTGCTGGCTTTGTTGTTTTTGCATACCAGAAGTTTCTTCAACAGTTGTTGAAAAGCTCAGATAAAGTGAGGACACTTTTTTCAGAGAGAACAATGGATTAGATATCAAAGGAGTTTCAGGCATTTGTAGGCTAAAAAATTATTTTTCTCTGACAGTCTCATAACTGACATAAAATGAATCTGGAAGCAATTATTTCAACAATTAGGGACCTGGGGGTTCTCCTATCTCAGTCTGCTTTAAAATGGTTCTGAGAAACATTTTCTTAAATGTGTTTAATATACATAAGTGTAGTTTGTAAGCTGTTATTTAGCAAGTTGTTATTTCTAGATAACTTCAGAAAAATCAACTTAAATATGTTCTCCCAAAAGGTGGAATTCAAAATGCACAGAACACAAAGATGTGGACATCTGTACTTTTTTTAGCAATAGCTTATACATAAATGAAATAACAGTTGGTCTTGTTTCACAGCCTTCCATATAAAAGCAGCATTTTCTTTTACTTAAGGTTTCTTTAGCACTTCCATAAAAATAGGATTTGGCAATGAAACTCAGAGGTATTATAATCCAAAATGCTGGTAAGAATATACTACTGATGTTGGTTTGCAATGCTTGGTAATTTCTTTTCACTGTGGTCTAAGTATCTGTGTCTATTAAACATATCTTTTATAATTCTTTCTTCTTTTCTTAAAATGCTGTTAATCATAGGTGGCCACAGTATCAGAAAAATCTCGCATCATGGAACTAGAAAGAGATCTAGCATTGCGGGTGAAGGAAGTAGCTGAGCTTCGAGGGAGATTAGAGTCTAGCAAACACATTGATGATGTGGATACTTCTCTTTCATTGTTACAAGAAATAAGTTCTTTGCAAGAAAAAATGGCAGCAGTTGGCAAAGAACATCAGAGTGAGATGAATTCACTGAAAGAGAAGTTTGAAATCAGTGAAGAAGCACTCCGGAAAGAGATCAAATCACTTTCAGCTTCAAATGAGAAAATGGCAAAAGAAAATGAATCATTGAAAACTAAGCTTGATCATGCCAACAAGGAGAATTCAGATGTAACGGAGCTGTGGAAATCAAAGCTGGAATCTGCAATTGCCTCCCATCAGCAAGCAATGGAAGAACTAAAAGTTTCTTTCAGCAAAGGTGTAGGGGCTCAGACAGCAGAATTTGCAGAGTTAAAGACTCAAATTGAGAAGATTAAATTAGACTATGAAAATGAAATGTCAAATTTAAAGCTGAAGCAGGAAAATGAAAAGTCTCATCATTTAAAAGAGATCGAAGCCCTGAAAGCAAAATTAATAGCAGTTACAGAGGAGAAAGAGCAAAACCTGGAAAGCTTGAAGACCAAACTGGAAAGTGTGGAAGATCAGCATCTAGTAGAAATGGAAGACACTTTAAACAAATTACAGGAAGCTGAAATAAAGGTAAAGGAGCTAGAGGTACTGCAAGCCAAGTGCAATGAACAAACCAAAGTTATTGGTAGTCTTACACAACAGATCAAAGCTTCTGAAGAAAAGCTTTTGGACCTTGATGCACTTCAGAAAGCCAATTCTGAAGGTAAATTGGAAGTCCAGAAACTTAGCAAGCAGCTTGAGGCAGCTGAGAAACAGATACAGAATTTAGAGACTGAAAAGGTTGATGAAAGTAGCAAGGTTTGTATCAACATCCATCTTTTTATTTTTATTTTGCTTTTATTTTACATTTGTATTGTTCTAAACTGCTATAGCAAACTCATCACAGAAAAAAACTGTTGTATTAAAAGAGTATCTTAGTACCATCTGAGGAGGTGCAGAGAAAGCGTTAACTGGGTCAGATCTCTAAACAGGTTTTTCTGCTTGGTCTGCACCACTCAGCAAAAGAAAATTTCTTGCTGTACTTTCTTCCTGCAGACTTACAGAGGCCTCTGCTGAAAACTTTGTTATGGAAAAATTACTTTATTGGTTTATTCGGGAGAAGAACCCACATACAAATTTTTAACGTTTGGTGGAAGTTTGAAAATATTCAGATAATATGACGTGGAGCTCATGGGGGAATGTTTTCCTCTGTTGATTATATTGAGTTGTAAAGAGAATCTGTGTTCCCAATCTTCCACCTAAAGAAATGCTGATAGAATTAGTATCTTCACCTTTCCTCTCATCAAAGATGATGATGGAAGAGGCAAGAGAATGCCATTAAAAATGAAACAAACAAACAAACAAAAAATCCTGGAGGAACTTTCCTTTAAGATAAGAGTATGCAGTGGTGTTGTCAGGAACCTTTTCACAGTATTTTTGAAGCACAGACTGCAGCTTGATGTATCTTACTGAGGTTTTTCTTGGTTTTGGATGAAGTGTCTCTTTGAGGTTGATAGTATGCTATGCCGTTCAGTACTTGAAAGTTGTTCTGCCACTGCAGCTAACAATAACAGTGTTAAGTTTCCATTTAATTTGGGGGGTTGCCCAAACATCCCCAACTTGTGCATGACCTGACAAGCTAGAGCTCCAGTTGTAGAAGTAGTGGGAAGGTAGCTGGAAACAGCTTTCCTAAGTCCTTCACAGATGGTTCCAAGATACTAGATTTCTGTGGACCTTTGGCACAATTTTTGAGCTCACGCTGGGTTTCTGCACTACCTCCTGGGTGAGGTACAGAACCTTTTGGAAAATGACATCTCCATATGTGTATTGGTCTGAATAGCCAGTTGAAACATAAATTCTAAATTTATCAGTTCAAAAGATTAAAACAGTTAAGAACCAAAACTGCTAATTCAACTGATGCTGTAACTGTATTTTGAAATGTTTCAGTGTACTCCAAAATGCCTGCCATTAAATGTTTTCACCATTAATTCTAAGATCACTAAATTTTAATTATTATTTCAAGCATTTCAAGATCCAATTAGTACTGTGATGTAGTCATCAGTGGAAATCAGCTTCACTCAGTTAACACATTACATTTCTTTTTCCTTCAGTTTATTTTTATTTTGTCATCTTACAGTGATTTTAATATTCTAGTTATTTATTTCAGATTCAACTTTTAATTTCCCTGTTTTTATCATTCATGTTTGTAATTTTATTTTACTCCATTTGACCATATTCATTAGGCTAGTAATCTGGCCAAAGAACTGCAGGGCAAAGAGCAAAAGCTTCTTGACCTTGAGAAAAACTTGAGTGCAGTAAATCAAGTTAAAGATTCTTTGGAAAAGGAACTTCAGATTTTGGTGAGTAATAATCAAAAATTTTGACTTTATCCGTTGGATTTTGGTTTTCGTGGTGAGAGCATAATTGAATTCTGAGGATCAGTTCTGCCTGAGCAGTCTTTCAAAGCTATGATCTTCATGAATAGAAGGCAATGGCTCATGACTAATAAGATCCATCTCAGAATGAAAAGAGCATTTCACCTGACTTGTGTTATCAGGTGATTTGTTTAAATAGAACTCATCCATTAGAGATTTCAGATAAAATATTAAGCCACGTCAAAAGCATCGTGCAGCTTTAAATTTAGACTATTCTTGAAGGAACATATGGCCCTTTATCATCATAACTACTGTATAAATTAATGCTTGCTACAGGAATGTCTCAAATGTTTCTCAAAGATAGTTTTCACCTGATTTCTCATTTTGCAAATTTAATTAATTCTGTAGGTATCCTGTGGATGGGTGGGATTCTCCTGAGAAACTAGCTAATTAGCAATAAAAAGACAAGCTGCTTAATTTTTACTGTCCCTGTCATAAAATCTTTCTGTGGTCATAGTAAATATTTGAGGCTGATGGAGAAGACTCATTTATTGTCTTCCTCAACATCCTACCTTTTTTTCACAGTCTAGCATCTCTTCCTGCTGGTAAAGCTGGAAAACGCTCGTGTGAGATTGATCACAGGGTTGCAGAAGTCCATTGTGCAGCACATGAGTAATGTGGATAACATGGATAGCTTCTGACATTGAGAGGCCCACACATAATGCCTCCTACAAGAGACTCTGTGGCTGCAGCTCTGTTGCTATGCTTGCTGATGGAGAAGTTATTTTGAAAGTTTAGGGACTTGCTTACAAACAAGGCAAGGGAGAAATCTTGCATTATGTTGTTGAATACATCTATGCTAAACAGTAATTCAAAAACTTCAGGTCTGTTTATGATAGGAGTGAAAACTTGATATATTTTCTCCATGAAAAAATACCTAATATAAATTCAGTGGTTGAATTATACTGTTAACATCAAACCTGACCTTAGGTTTTTGTCTATTTTTTCAGAAAGAAAAGTTTACTAGTGCAGCTGATGAAGCAGAAAACGTTCAACAAACTATGCAAGGTATGTCTGCTACTAAAGTAAATGAAGATCTTAAGAGCTACAGAAAATTATACTGCAAAATAAAAGTGTTTTCTTTCATGTGCTTTCAAATTTAAACCTGGCAATACAGCAGTTTCAGCAGCTAGGGAAAGGACAGGACTACTTGCAGCCTCTCTTCTTGAGAGTAACATACCTTGCAAGTAGGTGGAATTGTTGGAATCTAAGTAGTTACTAACTTTGTCTTTAAAATTTTACTTGCATAGAAACAATAAAAAAACTAAACCAAAAAGAAGAGCAATTTGCACTCATGTCTTCAGAACTGGAACAACTGAAGTCTAATTTGACTGGTAAGGAAGTAATAAAATGGAATGTTTTGAAATATGCATCAGCTTTGTGCTTTCTTATGCCTCCTGCTCAGCTTGCCATACCTTACATTGCGTGTAATGCTTTCACAAATGCATATGCCATCAAAAGAAAGCCTTTTCTCTAGGCAAAACTAACTTTTGTGGCACTGTATAGTGATATAGCAAGGTGACCATGATGTTAAGGAAATAGTGCAGTAAGGCAAAAGATTTCCTGGCTGAGTGTATTCCAAATCAGTAGTTAAATTTTTGCTTTAACATTGCAACAAAATCATGCTGTGGTAATGGTCAAGTACCAGACAAAGACTTAGTGACCAGACTGAAGCTTTACAAGTATAAACTAATTAATCCACATAAACAGTATTCTCTTTTTAAGGACGTCAAAAAGACAGTGTGCTAGTGTGGTTGTCTCCTTTTTCTTATCTGGCAGGTGGGAGGCTTGCTGTATCTGTCTAGCTGTACATCTCAATTTAAAACCAAATTAGAAAGAAATTAGGAATGATTATGTACACTGTAAACAAGTCTTTCAAGGCATTGTTGGGACTCAAGTCATGCCAAGGGCTGCTGTTGCTCTTGGTGGCAGTGCCTGCCCTGGCCTGAGTCATGCTGGGGTCCCCAGCAGAAGAAAGACATGGACCTGTTAGAGCAGGTCCAGAGGAAGGTCACAAAGATGATCAGAGGGCTGGAGCACCTCGCCTGTGAAGAGAGACTGAGGGATTTGGGGTTGTTCAGTCTGGAGAAGAGAAGGCTCCAGGGAGACCTTATAGCTGCCTTCCAGTACTTCAAGGGGGCCTACAGGAAAGATGGGGAGAGACTGTTTATCAGGGGGTGTAGTGATAGGGTATGGGGTAATGGTTTTAAACTAAAAGAGAGTAGGTTTGGTTTAGATGTTAGGAAGAAATTCTTTACTATAAGGGTGGTGAGGCACTGGAGAAGGCTGTCCAGAGCAGCTGTGGATGACCCATCCCTGGAAGTGTTCAAGGTCAGGTTGGATGGGGCTTTGGGCAGCCTGGTCTAGTGGAAGGCATCGCTGCCTGCAGCAGAGGGTTGGAAGTAGATGGTCTTTGAGGACCCTTCCAACCAAAACCATTCTGATTCCATGATTTTTCCCTGTAACTTCATGTTGCTTGCATTGTTTGTTTTCCGCTCTTCTGCTGAATAGCTGGAGAGGTGCACATGCTTCTCCTATTATACTGCTTGGTTACCCTCTGATATGCATTAGGACTCTTAACAACTTCTCATGGCCTGAAGTTAAGTGATTCGCTTCTAGAAAAAAAAACATAAAACTTCACCAGTTGCTTTACTGCTATTTCTGAAGTGTTCTTAACTTTCTGCTACAGTTCACAGCGCAAAGTTCAAACCAATTATAATTTTTAATTTTGAAGAGGTAATTTGGAAGGTCTGTAGCATCAATATTATTCTGTTTATAGTTCTTTATGATCTTCTAGCTAGTCTGCGTATTCCCTTTGTATTAAATCTGCTAGACTACTAACTTTTGTCTTGTTCAGTGATGGAGGAGAAACTGAAGGAGCGAGAAGAGAGAGAACAGCAACTGACTCAAGCTAAAGTCAAACTAGAAAATGACATAGCAGAGATCATGAAGTCATCAGGGGACAGCTCTGCCCAGCTTACAAAAATGAATGATGAGCTACGGTTAAAAGAAAGGTATTCCATCATTGTCAGAACATTTTTGCATTAGTTCTTTACTCCTGCATTCCTTGCTTCTCATTTTATCTCATTTCAAATAGCTGAGCAAGATGCTTCTGAGTGTCACATTGATGTGACAAGTGAACTTAGTCTTTCAAACTAAATTAATCAAAATAGTCTCCTCTCGCTGATTTGAAGAGTTTCACTTTTATAATTTCTAAAATTCCGTGTAGCATATACTTCTCACTGTTCAGAGCAAATGAGCATTTTAATAACATACTGTTTCATAATTGTGCTTTGTAATTATTTGGTTACAAGTTTTTGGGCTTTTATTTGAAAATGGAGGAGATACACGGGTCTCTTTTTTGACCAGCAAGAGAAAATGTGGTTTCTTTCAAATAAAAATTGTGGGTAGAATAGTTCTTTATCTTTTCAGAATCCCAGGCTGAGGGCAAGTTAACTGGCAACGGTGTTACTCTGCACACAAGCAAGTGCTTGGACCCACTTGTGTATTGTGTAATTTAGCAGAAAATTCTCTATATGTTAAATAATTAAATCTCTTCCTAAATGTTTGGACAAAATATAGGACTTCAGCATAATTTAGAGTCTTTTATCTCTGTGCTTGTCATGCTGTCAGCAAAAAGTAATGTTCTTTTATTTGGTCTTTTTAGGCAGTTGGAGCAAATACAACTTGAGCTTACAAAAGCAAATGAAAAGGCTGTTCAGCTTCAGAAAAATGTGGAACAGACAGCACAGAAAGCTGAGCAGAGTCAGCAAGAAACTCTCAAGACTCATCAAGAAGAGCTGAAAAAAATGCAGGATCAACTAATGGACATGGTAAGAAAAACATTAAAAAATACTAGCTAATTATGGGGAGAATAGTTACCACAATGTACCACTGCACCTTTAACTGTGTTCCAACTGTTTTCTGTTCTATCAGAAAAAGCAAATCGAGACTAACCAAAATCAGTATAAGGATCTTCAGGCAAAGTATGAAAAGGAAACTTCTGAGATGATCACTAAACATGATGCAGACATTAAAGGGTTTAAGCAGAACTTGCTGGATGCAGAAGAGGCACTGAAAACTGCACAAAAGAAAAATGATGAGTTGGAAACACAGGCTGAGGAGCTGAAAAAGCAAGCAGAACAGGCCAAAGTATGTATACTTTGTTACTTTGCAAGTAATTTAAAGTTCATATCTTTGTATTTCAGTGAACCACTGTTCTGTTGTTTTGTTTTCTCAGCTTTACCATTTTATAGTAGGGTTTTTGTGATATTTGTTTTGAACTTTTCCAGAACAAATTAATACTGATTAGGGAAGTGAAGCATACACAACTTATTGTTGTCTTCTCTGGATTACACAAGAATCCATGAAGTTTGGTTCTTTGACATTAACATTTTATGTTCATAGATATCTGGTTCAGTGCAATAAGTTGGAGCCAGATATTATTGTTCTCAGTGTTTTAAATGCATGAATTTTAAATAAAATAGGTTGTGAAATATTTCATTTAAATATTTCATTTAAAGGTGTTGCACAATTGAAATGTTGCTCTGTAGTATGATCTTGTGTTACATGCAGCTCTTTGGTATGTATCTTGAATAATTTTCATTTTTTCTCCTGTTTCTTTGATATTGCTGCTTACTTTCATCCCCTATTAGTTATTGGCTATAATCTGTTTATGCTTCATCGAAATGTTTAGTGTATAAATTGGCACAGGAGTTAACTTGCAGATACACCGATGATATGCTGTTTTGAATTAAAAAGGTTATGACAATATATCTTGGGGAGAATTAGCTACAGAAGGTGACTTTGAGAATTGGAAACAAGTACCTACTATGACTCCCTGTATTTTAACTTCATTAGATTCTGATGAGATCATTCTGTGGCTCTTTCTGATTAATATTCATTCAGAAAATTCATTGAGAGTAGTTTCTAAAACCAAGATGAAGTCTGGTACGGAGGACCTCAGAAATCATGGTATTTTTAATTTAACCACCAGAAAGTATTGTTGTGGGTGTTTTTGTAATGAAATATCAACAACAGTTCAGTTTGCACAGGGACTTTGTGCCAGCATATACACTTTAAAAAAAAAAAACTTAAATTATAGTAGCACTGTTTGCCCATAATGCACATTTCTCATTTGTCTGCTTGACTTCATTTTTGTTTTCCCTTCTCCCTGACTTTATTTCTTTAGTCCTTAAGCTCTGTGTTAGCATCAGCCAGAAAAGAGATTGAAGTAATGTCAGACAAGATGAGGGGTTTGATATCAGAAAAAGAGACTCTGGCACAGGAGGGGAATACTTTAAAATTAGAGAGAGGTTCGTTATTATCAAAACTTCTAGAGTTGGAATCAAAGATTTTGTCAATGCAACAAGACCAAGAAGAGCTTTGGACAATAAATGAAGAACTTAATTCAGAAAACAAACAAATCCTAAAGCAGAGAGAAGAAGCTGAGGCCAAAAGCCAGCAGGAAAGCACAGAAAAGGTAGCACTGATTTCTGAGAAAGGCAAATTACTCTCTGAAATAGAGGCAGCACAGGCAGATCTTCTGAAGATAACTCAAGAAAATGATGCTCTCCGGTCTTCAGAGTCAACCTTGCTCCAACAGCTGAAAGAACTTCAGGCCAACAAAGATGCTATGGATGTGGCATGTCAGAAACATATCAGGGAACTAGAAGAACTGGAGCATTATCAGAAGAAACTTTTGGAAGAGAAGGATGCAGTCATTAAAGACAAAGATGATGTCATTCAGAAGCTGAAAAGTTCTTATGATGACCTGGCCAGAGAACAAAGAGAGCTACTACAACAACTGTCAACTCTGACTGCAGAGAGAGATTCGGCCCAAGATAAACACTTGGATCTTAAAAGTACACACACAGCCTTAAAAAATGAACGGGACCATCTATTGCAGATGAGTCAGAGTCTGCAGTCCGAGAAGGAGATGCTCCTTAGAAGTATAGAAGAGTTGCGCCTGAGTTCAGCTGATACTGTTAGTGAAAACCTGGTATTAAAAGTGAGAACAGAAGAGATGCAAACAGAGCTAGAGAGTGAACATGAGGAACTTAAAAAGGTGATGAAAGACAATACAGAGCTTAAGGCTTCCCTTGCTAGTCTCACTCATCTTCTTGAGGAAATTAAATCCTCAAGAGAGATATCCAACTCTGAATGTATTAAGTTACTTCAAGAGAAAGAGGCTCTTTCTTCATCAGAACGAAGGCTTTTGGCTGAAAAGGAGGAACTTCTAAATGAAAATAAGGTAATTACTGAAAAGCTTGCTAAGGCCACAGCAGATGCTATGCTTGCTGAGAAAACCTTTACTGAGAAAATAAATGAATTGAACTTGGAAAAGGAATCTGTTTTTTGTAAGTCACTGCAATTTGAAAAGCACAGTGAAGCTCTTCTGAAAGAGAAGAATGAATTGGAGAGAAAATACTCAGAGCTCCTTGATGAGAACAAGTCTTCTAAAAATGCGGTTTCTGATATGAAGAGAGAACATGAGCTGAACATCTCAGCCAAGAGAGTTCTGGCCCAAGAGAATACCACACTCCAAGAGTCCATTGAAGCTCTCAAGGAAGAGCTAAATAAGATGAATCTGGAAAATCAAGAGCTAATCGCTTGTAAACGTGACCTTTCAGATCTTCTGAAAGAGGCACAGGATGCCAAAATAACATTAGAAAATGAACTGTCTGCTCTGTCTCGTGACAAGCAGGTCCTATCATCTTCGTTCAAGACCTGTTCTACTGACATAGAAACACTGACCAGAGAGAGGACCGAATTACAAGAGAAGTGTCAGAAATTAAATGGAGACCTTGAGAATATGAAAGAAAGCTTAACCATAGAAAAGGAAGCTAGAAAACTGGACAAGGAATCATTTTTGTTGGAACGTCTGGAGCTTCAAAATAACATCAGCTTCTTAGAGACGGAGATAGAAGTGACAAGAGAGAAAAATAAGGAATTTCTGACTGAGAAAGAAAGTTTGGTTCAGGAGAAAGAAAAATCTGAAACTAAACTGGTGGAAATAATTAAAGAAAAAGAAATCCTCTGTGCAGAGACAGAGCAGCTGGCTTCCAAAATTGAGCAACTGAAGAGTGACTTTGCTTCCTTGTCTACATCAAAAGCAGAGCTCCAGGACTTGCACGGCTGTCTGTCCAAGATGCTGGATGATCTTCAGCAGAAACATGAGGTGACTGAGAAAGAGAAGAACAAGTTACTTAAGGAAAATGAAAGTCTTCTTGCTGAACAGAAGAGTCTGGTCATCAGTAGGGAAGAAACACTAAAAGAGAAGGAGAAATTGTCCAAGAACCATTATAAACTGCAGGAGGAAGTAGCACTGTTAGAGCACACTAACATAGACCTCTCGGGCAAACTGCTGGTCTCTGAGGAAAAAAATCAGATGCTGCTGGAGAAGGTGAACAATCTGGCTTTGAAACTAAGAGAAATTGAGACTCTCCAGGCCCAAACAGTAATGCAAAAAATGGAGGTATTGAAACATACAGTTAAACAATCAAGTATGGTTATACTAATACTGAGCACTAACTCCATGGTTTCCTCTCTGCACTTCATTGCACAATCAGCACTTCATCTCAGGGTAAATGGGCTGGAGTTTTGTTCTCAATATATTACTGTGGGTTTTTTTAAGTTGTAACTGAGTCTGAAAGACATTTTAACTATAATTATTCTTTTAAAATTATTTCTAAATATAAAAGCCTATGTTGTCGCTGAATGTTGCAAGAAAACAACAAAAACTGTGAATAAAAGGAAGCTTTGTTTTCTGAATCTGGTAGAAGAAATCGGACAGTTCCTCTGTTGAAGTACTTTGCAGCTTAATAGCTAGTGTAGGAATTACAACAAACTAAAAATTTGAGTTATTCAATAAATATAAAAACAATGTACTACTCCTGTAAATGTAATTGGATAATTAAAAAACAATGCAGGAGAACCGTTTACATTTGCATTATAGGACTTTCAGACTGTTAAAGATATTGGCATCTCCTGTGTTCTTTTTATTCACAGAAGTGTTTTGTATTCACCGCCAACAAATTCTGAATAACATTTTGAATTTCATCTTGGCTCAAAGCCCATAAAATCACTTAGGATATATTGAATCCATTTTGTATTCTATAGGAATGGCTTATGCCTACCTTGGTACTTTAATAATATACTTGTGAATTATTTCCTTTTATGAGGGCATAACGAACAACATTAAAATGATGTGATAATTGGTCTATTTCCTAATTATTTTTTAATTTATATTCAAATTTTTATCAATTGTTATAATTCCACATTCTCTGAAAATAGAAAAGTTTGTTGGAAGTGAATATCTACGAACTACTACTGTCTAAAATATTCGGAAGTCTAAGAGCAATCACAGTTGTAAATAGAAATCCAGGAAATAAAAAAGAAAGGAAGAAATGGGCTAAGTGGTGACCCAAGCATGGGGTTTCTGCATGGAACTGAATCTACTCATGTCCGTTTATTTTTACACTTTATGCCAGCTTCAGAATGCAAAGTCAGAGTTGAAGTCCTTGTTTAATTGGAAAGCATCTGGCAAACAGTGGAGCTGTGCATAAAGTATTGTGGGTTTGCTTTCAGAGGTCCCACTGGTAATACTTTCTTCTCCTCCATCCTCACTTTATACACAGGCTGTCAAAATGGCAGAAGATGTTTTACAGACTGTGGAGAAGGTGACCAAAGAGAAGGATGCCATTCACAAAGAAAAGATTGAAACTTTGGCTTCTTTGGAGAACTCTAGACAGACAAATGAGAAGCTGCAGAATGAGGTAATCACATTTAAATGCTTTTATCTGAAAAGTATTGCCTGGTTTGTAAGTGACTTGGATCTTTCTTGCAGTGCGTATGCAGTTTGTGAAATATGTGTTTTAGGCTTTGGTTACTTTCTGGGATGAAACCAAAGACAAAATCATGCTTCAGTTTCCTGGTTGTATGGGTTGCAGCTTCACACCCCAGTGAAGTGCTGCAAGGTCTGACGAGGTACAAATACCACTGACCTATGCACTGTACAAATAAATGCATTGGCACAGCTGTCCCAAAGAACTTACAGTCCAAGAAATACATCAGTTCCTCCAGGGACCCATTCTTCAGTCTATGCCCTTCCACCACTTCGTGATACATCAGGGTTTGAAAGCAGGGAAAATGTCCTCACTAATCTCTCTTACACTCTTTGGCCTCAGAGAATCTTGAACTAACATTGAACTGGGAACTTTTCTGCAGATCTTGAGCACTCTGTGGCCTCTTGTTGATGGCTATTTTCATCTTTTGCATCTCTTGTAATAATGGGTAGTGAACAGCTGGACTAACCTAAATGCAACAGCTTGTTCTGAAATGGTAATGATTTCCAAGGAGATCTGATCGCTTGAGAATTAAAATCAGTGACGTTAATAGTGGCAGGAGTTCACTTTCTGGATTAAAAAAAAATAAGATAACCACAGGGTCCTGTAATGCCTTGAGAGTGACTGAAGATTATCTGTTATGTAAGATAATGTGTCACTGAATGTGAACAAATAAGGTTCACAAGCTTGTGGTATTTATGTGGTAGATACAAGCTCAGTAAATAGATATGCAACAATTCAACCTGTGCAACACGATCTCTGGAAGGAATTGATTACTTACAGTTGCAAGCGCAGCATTCAGCCTCCCATTTCTTGGAAATAAAGGTATGGTAAAGCAAGAACTTTTTATCAGTTACCTTAGAAGAATAAATATCAAAGGGAACAGCTATTTTTAACAAGAAGTGTTGAGTTAGAAAAATAATGCTTTGAGTTGCACAGCATTTAAAATGGAGGTGCTTTGGAGCTTTACATTTTATACCAGGGTCTACACATCAGATTACTGTAAGCTCCTCTTCAGTGGACACCAAGTTTTTGTGCTGCTAGACTTGAATTCAGAAAGGCTTATAACACATTTTGCTAGACAAATGCTTCTCAGTGCAAAGTCGGAATTAATTTAACGAGTAATGATGATAAAGTGGATCAGCTCAGGTCACTTCCTCCATTTTTCTGAATATCTTTTCTGAATGCTGCACCTGGAAACATTACTGTTTCATTAGTGTAATGAGTTCTTTTTCCTCTTTAAGTTGGACATGCTTAAACAAAACAACTTGAAAAATGAAGAGGAACTTACTAAATCAAAAGAGCTTCTAAACCTAGAGAACAAGAAAGTGGAAGAACTTAGAAAAGAATTGTAAGTATTTCTACATGAATTTTTTAAACCATTACTTTAACCTTTCATTAAAAAAAGTCTTTCTGTACATCTCCAGTATCCTCGCTTATAAGGCAGATCATACTTAAATACTAGTTTGATGTGCATATAACTTCAAATCAGAACAGTGCTCCTGAATTTCTCAAGTTATTGAAGAAATCCTTCACTTCAAGCTTGGTTTGAGATGTTATGTTTGTTGGAGGAAGTATATCGTTCTGCCACCTGAGGGCACTAGATTACTTTAAAGGTTTTATTGCCAAGAAATCCTGTTTGGATTTGATTACAAGTATCCTTGGAGTGTTAAGTAGTTTTAAGAGGCTTTGTTTATAGAAAATCTGGTTCTGCTTTCATTTTTCATTTATGGCCTTACCCAGTTTATTCCTGGTGCCATGCTATGGACTGATTTTCTAACTGGTACCATACAAATGCTGTATATAGAACTATGTAAAAGTAGAGTTAATTTCTTAACATTTGAGATGCTTTATTTGAGAAACTACCTCTTATGAGCTACAAATGAATAACGTGTGCCATTGTACAGAAATTAACTGCAAAGCATCTGATATAAAGTAATTTGTATGTGGAATGTCATTGGATCAAAGCTTTTAGTGTGCCACCATGAATAAAAATCCAGCCTAATTATTGCTACCCTGCAGTAGCTGCATGTCCCCTGGCTTTCAGAGATGTAAAGCATTAAATCACAAGTCTCTGTTCCCACTCTGAGAAGAATTTCTTGACTCACAGAGTGAGAGCTGGAATGTGGGATATGGACTGATAGCCAAGAGTAGCTGTGACTAATTATTATTAGTTTCATAAGTCATTTTGTGACAGTTCTTACCGCTGCTCTGAGGTGAAGACAGGACACAAGGGAAATCAGCACACAGAATAAATTCTAAGTTCTCTACGACTTACAGTTTTTACTGCTTGCTTTTAAAAACTGCATGCCTGTCTGTATAGAGAGCAACCTCGTCTGAGAAAGGCTGGATATCATTCTGCAGTTCCTGCCTGCCTCTATGCACGTGGGAAATGCCAAAGCAAAATAATGATTTCTAGACTAGTTGCTCTAATGCTTAGGTCAGCATGGGGTAGCAGACTGATTTCATGGAAAGACAGAATATAAATTCTGCCTGACAAATTACAATCTAATATTTATAGAAATTATTTCCTTGAAAATCCTCTGTACTGAAAGGTGTTCTCATGATTCTGATAATTGTGTTTTTTATTTTTATTTTTTTTCTGCTTAAGATTAATCCAGACAGTTGCTGGATATGGTCTCTAGTTACCAGTGATATGAGACACTGTGGATAAGTGGTTGCTGGTCTGGTTGATATTTAATTGATCTTTGTCATAGTTATTTAGTGTGTTGCCTTTTTTAATTACAGTAAGGTGTTAGCTTGATAATAGGCATTTCTTGATCAGTGGTAATGAGGGTAGTGAGAACACCCCTGAGATGTCAGTTGAAGAACGTGGTGCCTTGCCTTTGTGAAAGAGAGGAGAGGGGAAGTTTTGTTCCCAGGAGCTATGGCTGTAGGTAGGGCAACACTGCTGCCTCCAGAGCAGTGCCTTTTGGAGGTGGGAAGATAGTGCAATGGAATTGGTTTGCTTTGTAAAAGAGCTTCTTCCATGGAAAAATAGGATGAAGAAAATCAGAGCTAACAGCTGGATGTTGTGTATTCATTTACTATTGCCTACTGCCAAGTGCACTTTAAGCTATCAATTCAAAATTCCTGGGTAGTAAGCACAGGGCAGTGTTTCACACAGATTGACCCCAGTGTTTTGTGTGTGTTTTAATAATACCCCTAATTTCTGCTTAAATGCCAAAAACAAAAAGGAGACTGGTTAGTATTGCAGTTCAACAAACAATCACAGTTAAAAATAGGTACGTTCCTGCATCAGCAAGTGTATTCATACACAGATAATTTGAATCAGTAGTCGGTGATGTGAGCTCGCCTGCTTAGTCCAGTCTAGGTGGTTTAGATTGGAAATTGGTCAAGGACTAGATAACTAAAAATTGCTGTAGTTAGAGCTCAGAGATTGACTAAGATTTTCCAGACGTTTCTTCATATTATGTGCTAAGCTCTAAATCTGACTTTGTTTTGTTCAAATGTGCCAAATAACAAACTGTAGAGTTGTTTTATTTTGAAGTGCTTGAATAAGTTTCTGACTTATGGGTTCTTCTACCTCCCATGGCAATAAAAATATTTTTAATATTCCAGTCAGGGTTGAACTCTGTGCAATATTGGCACATAGGAGTACTGAGAGTGCTTGTTACCAAAACAAAACCCAGACATAGAAGTTCCCATTTCATGAAGTGAAGGACACCTTTTTCATTTTTTAAAATAAGTTGTCAAATGTTATAAGAACTTGTGTTAGTCACTTGTGTCATAGGCAAGCATGCAATTTAAAAAAAAAAAAAAGTTGAAAATAAACGTACTTTAAGGAAACCACATGTATTATGGACAACATAGGCTAATGGAACCTACAGATCCATTTTTATAGCTCAGATTTTGTTTTGTCTTCTTGTTGGTTTTGTTTCCATTAAACTAATGAGAGCAGAGTTGATGTTTTCCTGGTTTGCCTCCTGTGATCCTGCACATTCTTGGTTGTTCGGGTGTCAGACCTTGTAGGAAGTATTTAAATAAGTGGAACCATTTTTTTTTAAGCAATTCACACGTTTTCTCCTACAAAATACACAGACATTCATTTCTGAGAAAGTCTGGGCTATAAAGCTCACCAGCAGTCCTGTCAAACCGCACCGTGTCAGGCACGTTTCTGAATGCAGGTTCTTGTTAACCATCGGAAACATGCAGGACCAGCAGGCTGAGCTTACCTTGTACTTCCCTGAGCACCTACTACATGCCAAGGAGAAGGAAGTAGTCATTTTGTGCTGCCACTGCCTTTCAGGGCTAGCCCTATCTGTGTGCATCTGAGGCATGGAGCGTCACCTTTCTTATACATCGCCACGTGACCTAGATGTATTTTTCCAAGCTGTGAAGCTGATTCTCTCCCACAGTTTTTTCTTGCCTCTCTCGTTCCTATGGTAACAATGCACTCTCTGTCCTCGCAGCGAAGCGCTGAAGCTGGCAGCTGCTCAGAAGTCCCAGCAGCTTGCAGCTTTGCAAGAGGAGAACGTGAAACTTGCCGAGGAGCTGGGCAGAAGCAGGGACGAAGTCACAAGTCATCAGAAGGTAGAGTGGCTGGAACGTTTCCTGATCTATGGTGAAAGTGCTGTACATGCTGTTTCCACTGCTGTCTGGGTGACGTTGCACTGCATGTTTGTGATTGAAAGATGAGTTGTTCTGAGAATATTTTAAAATAAATTTGGAAACCACCTGCATTGGGAGGTTAGAACTGCAGGCTAACAGAAGGTTGCGTAACCTGTGAAGGATACTTAGGAGGCTTGGAAATAAGCATAAATTAAATATGCTTTAGCCAAATGTATTAGCAGACACTTGCTATTTCTGTCAGGAGTGATTTTGTTATACAATTATGAAATCTCCATCTAACCAGAACTAAGGAAATCCATTTATTTAATTCTTCTCCTTATTCTTGCTCTCCCTTCCCACTAAAAAGGAGTATTTAGGATGTCTTTCAGCATACTATTTAAAACTGCTCGGTTGGAGTCTATAAAAAGCACTATGCACACATATGCTTGCTTAGACTCGATACTGTGCATGTACACGAACAGTGTTGCAGTCAGGTACTGGGTACGTGGAGGACTAGAATTGAGGTGAGATTTTTTTCTGGCAGTAGTTTATAGTGAAAAAAGACTATTTATTTGTATATTTCTACTTCTTGCATTTGCACATGTTGGAATCTTAAAGTACGGGCTTAGTTATACAGCTTCTAATGCTGGTAGTTGCCAAAAGAGATATTAGATTTAAAACCATTAAACGTGGTTTCATTTCTCGTGGAGCAGTTCCAGTGATAGCCACACCATGAAGGCATCTTTGGAAGCTCTAGTCCAAAAGCACGAGTGTGTGGGACATGTTTTACACACTGCCTCTCTGAGAGCACTTCTGCAGAAGAAGGGTATGCCTGTTCTCGGTGGCAGTGGAACAGATGTCTTCCATTCTGCAATATAGGCTAATGCTTTTAAAGCCAAGAGGCTGACTTTTTCCCCCAAGGTACCTGCTTTGAAATACTGAGGATGAGTAAATACAGATCTGGCAAGTTTCTAAATCCTTTTGGCTTCTGCTAGGAGTAATGCACGAGCTTCTTCATCCTGAAGGGCCTTTGGAGATGATTAACAAGAGTCCCAGACGTGTGGGCTCTAGCACTGACTCATGCCGCAACTGAGTAGTGATGTGACAAGAGAATGCTGTCATCCTAAACAGCCAGTGGGAGCTCTGCTCCCCGCTCCCACTTGTTTTCTTAAATTATTTTGGAATCTTTGAGGCAACCTGTTATTTTCAGAAAGAGTTGTAACTTGAAAGTGATTCGGCGACACTGGTCAAATCTTTCTGCCTAACGTACGTGGCCAGGGTTGATGTTCAGAAAGTCCCTGGAGGGAGGGACCCTTCAGCCCCCCAGGCGTAGGCTGGCAGTGGTGATTGCAACCTCATTCTGTGGCCTCTGTAGTTTCCAGATGAACTTGCAGAGGAGTCTTGCTGTCTGCATCCTACCAACCTGTGGATCTGTCAGCAGAGATCCTCTAATTGCCAGGACAGAGAAGTCCACGAAGCACAGAGTCATATCTCGCAAATTGTAGCGCTCTCAGTTCACTCACACCATGGCCTTTTCTTTCTGTGAGCGGATGACTGCAGTAGATTGGACTTGGAAGTCTGCTAGAGCTTGAAGCAACAGTCTGCTTACCTGCAAATTTCAAATTTGAGCCTTGGCAACGTGGCAATGCTGTTGCATTGCTTAGGTGTAATGTTTGGGCTATGGCACCTGTAAGCCTAGTAAACTGCATGCCTCCTAGCAGCCAGGAAGAGGCCTTGCACATTCCAGGAAATTCTTGTCATGGCGAAAGGAACAGAGGCAAATGTTGTCATGGAGAATGCAGGTTTCCTTTCAGGTGTCACATCACTAATGAGCACAGCCTTCCTCAGTGCAGTTCGTACTGATGACACGTGCAGCATACCTGCCTAAACTGTTGTGTCTTGTGGTTCCTTGGCACTGGAGGCAGATGTTCAGCTAACAGCATTCCGTCCCCTCTGGGGCCTTCAAGTACTAACCATCATTTTAACACTGATGGAAATCTGCTGCTGCCCTTGGGAATGCCACTTTTTTCGTGTTCCCTTTAGACCTTACCTAACCTAAACTTACAGTGTACTTGTTCTACCTTTGACTCAGGCAGGTTCTCGTATTGAAACAGCTGCAAAATGAGCTGGCCTCAAGGCTTCTAGCGCTGATAGCCAGACCTCAGGCTTGCACAAGCTCACCGATTCCCACCACCGTTTATGTTTTGCTGTTACTTGGGTGAATGTACGCTGTGTTTAGGCACCAAGTGACAGCATGGTTTTGAGTTCGTTGCTTCAGGCTGTCTGTGGGAACAGAAAAAATGTTGCCATGAAGAATTGCTCAATTAGATTTAAGAGAACAAGTGTCCGTGCTAACAATGAGGAGGTCGGACATGGAGCAGGGTTGCTGAAAAACTGGATGATAGGAAGCAGTGCTTCAGGCTGAGTTTCTGTGCATGTGCCTATTAAAATGCAGCCAGAAAGGTAGCAAGCGTATGTTTTAAGTATTTTGAGCAGTCACTATGGTAACTATATAAATTCCAGCAAGTGTGTTAGTCAGTTGGGTTAGTGACTCTGTGGCTGCATATGACACACTTTGCAAAATTAATGGATACTCTTTCATGAATGATTTATCCTGATATCTAAAGGTTAAAGTGCCTTATACTAAAGATGCTGGGGGTGTTTTTCTATATCGATTCATAAATAATTAGCTGTCTGTAATTAGTTAAAGATTCCTGGTCAGATACATGCTGAGCTTGGGGAACATTTCTGGCTTCAATTTATTTGCTGGAGTATTTCAAGAGCCTCAGACCTGCCCAGGCATTTTAATTTCATTGGAAAACAAAACAAAACAACTGCAGAATTATCTATTAGCCGAGCTGGTCCATCTTTTGTACAAGGTATGTGAGAAGTCTGCTCTGAGGCTGACAAGAGAACGGATTGCTGGAGAAATGTTGATGAGAGAAGAGGGTGCCCTTTCTACCACAAAGTTGCTCCAAGCTTGATCCATGACTGGGTGCAGCTGCAACAGTGGTTTAGAAGCTGCAAAGCTCCCTTAACGTTTGCTCTCCTAAACTTTTCTCTCTTTAGCATCCACTTCTGTCTTGCTCTACACAAAACCCACTCATCTAGTTCTCGCTAGTTGTGAGGGCTTAATGTGGCCCCGCGGAGTCAACAGGTCTGGGAGACGGTAACAGACACCAGACCAACAGCTTTAGGGATAAATTATTTAATCTCCATATAGCGGTACAGTAACGAATACGGATCAGTAGTACAATTATCCAGGTCAAAATGACACCAAATCCAGTAATTCATCAATACTGGGCTAAACTTAATAGCTGGGCACACAAACACAATTCTCTTTGGTGCTTGCAGGAGGCCAAGAGGTACTGTGTAAGGCAGCGCTAAGCCTCACACCTCTTTTGTGTGCACATGACCTCAAAGTAAAGCAGTAACAACCCCTCACTAGCTAATATGAATTAGTCACTGAATGATTTGCATTTGTGTGCCTGCATTGTCCTGGAAGAAAATTGATTACTTTAAGGATTTTTAGGTTCTGTAGCCTCTCCTGTGTCTGTTTTATGATGATAACGATGTTCTGATACATTATATTAAAGAAATAATCCACGGTGTATTAACTGTAGGGTTTTTGTGTTTGTGTTTTAGCTGGAAGAGGAGAGATCAGTACTCAATAACCAGTTATTAGAGATGAAAAAGAGGTAAGTTTTCTTCTGATGTGTATTGAACTACGTGGTCCTACAGAAAATTTGAAAAAAAACCATAATACAAAAACAGTGCTAAGAAAAAGCAGTTCACGCCTATTGTAGTGAAAAGTACTGAGGCTGTTACACAGGTTGGGCTTATGGATGGTATCTTCTGCGTTTTCTTTATTAAAAGTGAGATGAAAAAGTAATTATTAATATAAGAAAAAAACATGTAAGAAGAGGTATTTACCATTTTCTCTTTAGTTATGCACCTCTTGCGTTGTACTAGTTCTCTTTGTTTTCAGTAAGCAGTTTAGCGTTTGATTTTAGTTTGCTCTGGAATATTGGATTGTTCATCAGTCTGATAAACATCATACGTACAGATCCTCCCCAGTCAAGTTCTTAAGGAGTAATGGAAAGATAGTGATGATAAGGATTGTTATTTAAAGTAACACTAAAGGCAGTTATTCAGCTGTCGGTGGCTTGCTGTTACAGTTTTGAGATATTCATTTCCTTTATCAGTAGTTATTGCAGTTCATTCAGCACTGCTTTTAAATACCAGGAGATTTGTCCTGGGTGACTGGGGCATCCCTTTGTAAACCGTGCTATTCAATAAATGGTCCCAAGTTACAAACTGTACGGTCTTCCTGCTATTTATAGAGAAAGTCAATTGGCTATGTACCACAAGGTATTCAGAAAAATGTAGGCTTTTCAAAAGTAATTGTATAAATTCCTAGAAAAAGGTGAAGTTCTCCATGACACCAAGTGTGCTCCAAGCAAAACAAACAAAACCCTGTTATAATTTTGTGCATTAACTATGGTTGCAAAAAAGACGGTGAATGGCACCTCAGTAGTCATGCCCATCCTTGGCTACTCAGCAGATACACTGGGCCCGTTTTTATTCCCTAATAATCTGTTACTTTGCAGAATCTGCACCATACTTTATCTCTCTCACTTCTTTGAAAGGACAGCATGAACATAGGAAGCTTTAGGTTGTGCAGTACCCTCGGAGAATGCAACGGTTTAATCAGTCATTAAACAGAGAGGCAAGGCAACAGCTGAAGCTCCAGCTTTAACCAGCCTTAAGAATTGACTCACTTGGTCTTTAGCTGCATATAATAGCATAGGTGTAAGTCACTTATTTTTTAAAAAGAGGTGAAGGAGAAGATAGTATTCTTTAGCTGGTGTAAAGACTGTTTGACATCCACAGTAATTACTGAGTTTATACCAACTGAGGATCATTTTGAGCATATCTGATGTGGAGGAAGGAAGCGAAAAGGGATCCCCCTTATTCATGCTGCTGACAGCTTACAATGCTGTTTATAGCCCATTAATTGAGATGTTTTAAAATACACATTTAAAATGGTGGTGAGAATTATTGTAAATAGTGTAACTGTCTGTAATGCAGATGTGTCTGCACTGAAAATGTATTTAGCAGTTAATTTTATGTCTGTTTTTACTCTGTATGAGCTGTCTGAAATAGCCTAGATAAACATGAAATCATTAGAGTGAATGTTAACGTTACTTTCAGGGTTGTCAGGTACATCTGTGCTTACCTTCAGTTGGTTACACTGAGATGCCCAAGTTTGTGACTGGCTTAATGACATTTCTCAACAGTGTTGAATAAACTCCAATAGAACGGATAAAACAAGTAGCAGAAACAGTCTGTTATTGAAGAAAACTGCAGGCCATGAGGGGTTAAAAAATGGAAGCATATGGCCTTATTTCCTAACAAAAAATTTAGGCTGAATGAAGAACTAATTAAATAAAAAAGGTGTCTCTCTAAATTCCCAAACTCCACTAAAGTTGGTGATGAGCAATAATTTCTTCCTTTTATCTTCAGAATTCGAGATGCTGAAACAGAGACATCTATTTATTTCAATTAGGTCAAATCTCTAACAGTAGCTTTCCCACCTTCCTTCCACCCACAGGAATTTAGCAACTCTCTATGAAATAGTCCAGCTAGGAGTGGCAGGAGATTAATATTTATGACTCTGAGGGGGTTCTGTGTTACTCCAGTTCATTAGGTTCACTGTGGGTTGCTGACTGTCTTACTGTCTTTGAGCTTGCGCTATTTATCGATACTCATTTCATTCCTCTCTCTTCCCTTTCCTACCCTTGCTTCCTTTGCTATATCTGTGTGTCTTTAATGGTAAGACTCAAGAAAGTCTATCCACGTTACAATAAATAATATATATTTATTTTTTTTAGTAAAGTTGTTGTACATATTTTGGCTGCCTTTGTCCCTTGGTGTCTTGCTTTTGTTTTGTAAAACACTCAGCAATATATATATATATATATATACATATGTTATATAGTCTATATTTTTTTACCAAAACAAAAAAGCGCCTTGGTGCAAATTTAGTTCTTCCTTATAGTATTTTGCATTTCTACTCCACGTTTCTAACGTTTGGTTCTTGTTATCTTGCATTTTTAAAGCTTGCCCAGTAACACTTTAAGGTACTTGCTTCATTCTTAGAATTTCTTATTTTTGTAGTAAGGGAAGAATCTGGGTGATTTTTTTTTCCAATGTTAAACAAAACAAAACAACAACAACAAAAAACCCCATTGTCTCCCATGAGTTCCACATACTGTGCTCAAAATAAGGCTTAACCTCCTCTAGAATATAAAATTTTAAAATGGTGTATGAATTGACAGTCTTGTCTCCCCTTGCCCCCCTTCAATTCCTGCTGCCCAGCAGGGATTTTGGATATGAACTGGCAGGGGAAAAGTTTTAAGCTCACTGGGTCACCGTGTGGATGCCATGTTCCCCACTTGGATAAGTAATTAGTGACATACACCGACTATATTTGTACTTTCCAGTTTGTACGTTTTAGAGGGCCTCTAACTGGAGCTGTAAAGGATTGCTCCTGGAAAGACTGCCCTGTAAAAGGAAAAAAGCAATGCTTTCACACAGGCACCTTTTTCCCCCCCTCGCTTTCTCTCCTCTTTTCTTCTCTTGTTTCTTTCTCCTTGTGTTATAGTACTCTAGACTCCTATATTGAATTTGTAAATATATATTAATACGCTTACAAACTGTTTACCTTTTTCAACCACCCGAATGCTTCTGCCTCCTTTTTACAAGGCCAATAAATGGCAAGTTAACTATGTTTGTACAAAAAGCACACGCCTGCCCTTGATCTCTAAGACGAGGATCTGACCAAAAAATAGAAACATTGCCTTAATAGCAAGTTCCGGAGCATGAGGCAAGTCGCTGGGGTTTCCACCTGCCCTTTTACAGCTGCGTGCAGAGCAAAGGGAAACCTGGGCAAAGTCTCAGGTAGGGGAGAGCTTGTGAGCAGCATCGTGCAGACGTCCTTTCCCGTTTCCCCAACCTTCGCTACACGGTGGGGTTGCAGCTCTGTGGATCAGAGGCAGCAGCAGTGTCCTGTACACTGGCGGGACATTACTTTCCCACAGCACCACCCTGTGCTTCTGATCCAATTCAGCAAGGCATTTAAAAACATGGGGCAGGCTGGAGCATGTAAATAATGCTGCGGAAAAGCACAGAGACTGCTGTCATGCTTTCGGTGCTCTGCTGAATCGGGCTTGGCAAGGGATAATGAGGAGAGCTGTTAAATGCCACTGCCCTTTTTGTTAGCAGGAGCACAACTTGTATTTGAAGGCAAGATCGTGCCGTCTGCAACTTGTGTTTCTGTTTATATTAATTCTCTCATTGTAAAAATGTACCAAAATCAACCTTTGGGTTTTTTTTGGTAGCTGCATCAGCTTTTCTAAACCCCAGATTCTCCACTTGCTGCTTCCATTCCTGAGTATAATCTTAACAATGAAAGAATTACATTAATTGTGCTCTCATTGTTGAGTTTCCTATTTATCTCGAGTCAGTGAGGTTTACTGTATTTCATGGTCTGGGTATCGTGGCTCTCACTAACTGTAGATACCATGGATGTAAAAACTTCTCAGTAAGGACTTAGGAGCTATTCCTTACCTACTGCATATCCTCACACAAGGACATGTTCCACTCTTGGTCCCTTGAACAGTCCAAAGAGAGCATAGTTTCGTTTATTAAATGAAACCACTATGTCATTCGGTCTCTTTGAATTACTGTCTTCATGCTTTTTGTGTAGTGGGCATGTATTCCGATAGCTTAGTTTGTCAGCAGCCCTCTCAGAGCTAGTAAGAAGAAAAGCAGCTAACTTCAGCCATCGTCTGAAGTGGGATGTGTGGAATCGCACAGAAAACTGGCTTCGTCCCCAGAGGCCTGGAGAGTTGGCAGCCAGCTGCTGGGCACCGCTTGGTGCTCTCAAATCAGGCTTCTCCTCTAGACGAGTAAATGCAGATTTTGGAGTAGCAAGAAATGGTTTTGGTGGCCTTTATTTATTTATTTATTTTATTTTGACAAATGAAAACCTTTCAGCTTGTACTGAACTTCTGTAGCAATAGTCCTAGCACTAGAGGACAGTTGTCCATCTGTGTGTGTCCTGTGACCTCTCAGGAAGACCTGCTAGCAACGACGTTCTCACAGTAATGCTGTGATGCCTTAAGAACGCCAGCAGGACAGGAATTGTAAGCAGAAGCCATCTCTGTTAGATCAGCTGAAAAAGTCGGGAAGCCTGGACATATGTATACAGAAAGGGCTTGCGCCTGCTTTGGAGGATTCCTTTCTAAAACCTCCTTCCCATGAAATAAAACAAATCCCAGCGTTTATTTATTAAATCAGGGTTTCTGAGGGATCAGTAGTTGTTAGAAGCCCAGAAATGCTCGAAGTATCTAATTCAGGAAATAATGTAACTGAAATTAGTGAGGACCAGCTGATACTTCCAGCATCATCAATGCTTTGCATGACAACTTGTACAATGAGCTTTGCATGTGTGTTTTGTTGCTTGTTAATAATTTTCAGGAAGTAACAAAACTCTGATGTTAGGTTTTGTGGAACATTGTGCAACATGTTTGTTTATCCTGTATCTCCCCAGTCTATTGACTCGTTTCTTTAAATTCAAATGGATACGATGATATGCAGATTCTGGCTTTTACTACCTAGGTAAACTTTTTGCTTTGTTTCCACAGTTGTAACATCTGAAATGTTTACACAGATATAGAATCTTAGTTAAGTACAGAATTAATATTTAAGAAGAACTTCTTACAGTAGTTTACTACTTAAAATTAATTTAAACTTCTTTAGGCAACAGCATTAACCTATTCCTTGGATGATTTCTGGTTGTATTTGGTTTTCTTCTAGAGAATCAACATTAAAAAAAGAAATTGATGAAGAGAGAGCATCTTTACAAAAATCCATCAGTGATACTAGTGCCTTGATCACACAGAAAGATGAAGAACTGGAAAAACTCAGAAATGAGGTAAATGAGGAAAAGCAGGTTGCTTCTCAATCTTTATAGCTACAAGTGTCTGACTGTGGGGTTGCTACTGAAGAGTTGGATAATTCATTTTAATTTAATTTAATGATTAATTTAGCATAGTTAAATGTTAGAATTAAATCTTTATGTATATGTACCTAGTTAGTGCCTGTGCCTCTGGCTAGTTTGGTGAGAGCTGCCATGTATTTGTGGTGGCTGTTTAGCCCTTAGAATGGTACCTGTCTGCTTTGACTTCGTGCTGGGAGACCTAAGCATTCCGATGTAACTCTTACAGATCACAGTGCTTCGTGGAGAAAACGCTTCTGCGAAAACCTTACAGTCAGTGGTTAAGTCACTGGAGTCTGATAAGTTGAAACTTGAGGAAAAGGTGAAAAACTTGGAGCAAAAGCTCAAGGAAAACAATGAGCCATTAACTGTAACTAGCCCCTCAGGTAAAAGAGAAAGCTTTTCTTGTGTCTGTGCTTTCAATTTTAATCTTGCAGGGTTTTGCAGCTATTAAAACACATAGTTAAAACGAGGTTCAACTAATTGAACCTCCTGAGAAATGTGACTTTTCTGTTGTAGGACAGAGCTAAGTTTTTTCAAATGAAGAAAATCTGACCAGCTGCAAAATGTAAATGCTCCCAGTTTTACCAGTTAACCCCATTCACACTAGGGGCAGGGGTGCAATTTGTCCGGAAGTGACGCATGCATAAGCTATTCCAAAACTTTTATTTGTGAACTGTCGCTGTCACCTAAACACACAGTTGTATTTTAATAAATAATGTGCAATATTGAACATGCTTCTGTAATGCACTGGTCAAAAAAAAAAAAAAAATCCCCTGAAAGCCACCCTCACTGGAACTTACCCTGAATGCTCAGGAAGCAGTAAGAATAAAATGTGTTGGAGACCAGAGATTATTCCACTATTTCAGTCTCTGAATAAGCCATTGTATGTTTCACCCTTTAGGTTGCTGGCTATTTATGCCTTGCCTTTTTGTTTCTCTTTAAAGGTGACATTGCTGCTAATCTACTTCAAGATGAAAGCTTGGAAGAGAAGCAGGTATTTGGTCTGAAACATCACCGTGCTAAACAGCAGTGTGTCTGTAGGCAGGCTGAAATATTTTACCAAACGCGGTTCCTGTCAGATTTTGGAAATCAGGATTAAAATGGGCAGATTTTTCTTTTCACCTTGTGCATCTGAGGGGCAACGTTAATGGCAGGAAATACTTAGAATCAAGTGATATTGGAGAAATGGTTTGTTACCAGAACGTGGGGAAGCGAGCAGGAAAACCATGGGTAGCAAACTTTGACCCGCAGCCTGTTGGTGAGGCACAGCTCAGCAGAGCACTCTCGTAACTGCTCCTCGCCGTCCTTTCCGAAGTTTTCTTGGGCACAAACAAGGAATGGGGCCTGGCCAATGTATCTCTGGTGCTTGCCGTCTGGGAGAAATGGGCTGCCAGAGTTCCAGTGCCACTTCTAAGTTTCTGCAGATGAAATTGTTGATTTTTACATGTTTTTAACTGTTGAACTCTGCTCAGAATGAGGATTGGCAGCGGTGGGACAAGGAAGCTGCTCAGGTAGCATATGCTTGGTAACAGATTTAGGAGAAGTCTGTATCAAGGAGTACGATAATCCTAACGAACATGTAAAAGACTGCTGTGCAACAGGCTGCCTGTGACAGCAGATGCCTAGGAAGCACGGTGAGAACAGAAGCGCTTCCTGACCACTATGAAGGCTCTTGCTAGGTCACTGGAGTCAGTCATTGACTACAGACGTCCTTCCTAGTGCCGTACCTGTACAGAGGCCAGCAGCAGTGTAATTAACGTACACTAACCACCAGTCTTTCTCTCTTTTTTTTTTGTCTCCTTGAATTCACCGGCTGATGACAATACTTCCAATCAGCACGAGGTTTGTTCTGCTTTTTGGCTTTCTTTATTTTGCTCCCTGTTGATTTGCCAAGCACTACGTGCTTACTGTCAGCAGGGGTTCTGCACTGCTCACTACTGATCCCTGTGACTGGCTGAAGCCAGCTCTGGGAGGTGCCGCGTGGGCGCACTGTGCGGTCCCTCTGCTGCCTCCAGCACAGCTCTGGGAGTGACTCCGGTCGCCCCCGATGCACGCACCTGAGCGGCAGGCCCAGAGGACCGGAGATGCAATTCTGATCAGAATTACACAGCTGGCTTTTATGTTCAAACGTAACATCAGAAAACAAGCTTGAACTATCAGTGGTGGGTTGACACCCACCGATGTCTGTCAGACATGGGCTGGGCTGAACTAGCTGGCTCCTGAACAGAAATCGTACTGAGGGGTCCTTTGGGAAGTTTCTCCCAGTTCCTACCCTCCATTCTTTCAGTCTCCACTTGTGCTTTCAGTAATACGACGACACACGGGTAAAACTTAATGCCTGTGTCGGTTTGAGGGCCTTTCCTGTGTTGCTTGCTTTCTCTGGAAGTGCAGTCCTCAGCCTTGTTCTTTCACGTCACAGATTGACTTCCTGAATTCAGTGATAGTAGATCTGCAAAGGAGAAATGAAGAACTGAACTTGAAAATACAAAGAATGTGCGAAGCAGCCCTCAACGGCAACGAAGAGGAGACAAACAACTACGACAGGTATAAATTCGAAAGGGGAACCTTGGCTTTGTTCCAGGAAGCGTTGGTAGCAGTCGGCTCTGTCACCTGCACGGTGCTCTGCCTGGTTTCAGCTGTCGTGGTGAGTTTAGGTGGACTGAATCTATTCAGGTCCATCACTACGGTATGCCAGGTGGTGCAGACTGATCCCCTGTACTTATCTATCCCAAACAGTGATGTGATGTTTGTTGTCAGTCTCGGTTGAGGCTGGCCCTTTCCATGCTAGGTAGAAGAGTCTTTCCCTTATGATGCCGTTACTACACTGAGAGAGGGAGATCCTGTCAGAGAAATAGAACTAAAGCCTGTGTTGTAAATTATGAGCTCAGATCTCTCCTATCAAGGGAAAAGAAACTAGTTTACACGTGTTACCTTTCAAATAATGTCTGCCTGTGCCTGTATTTGCACAGAGCAGTTTTTTTTAGTAAATATTGTAGTGCGAGGGAATACGGGGAACTGTGATGAACTACAGGGTAGCTGAGATGTTAGGTCTTCAATGTTGTTGTAGTGTTTTCATGTCTTTGTTGACCACAGCGCTATTTTCAACAACAATGAGATGGGTTTCAGGGAGGGCAGGAAGCAGGCTTTTCTCCTTTACGAGGGAGAAGCGCCCTGCTTGACTTGCACGGGTGCTGATCTTGCAGTGAGGAAGAAAGCCTGTCGAAGAAGAAGCCTCGTCTCTTCTGCGATATCTGCGGCTGCTTTGACCTTCACGACACCGAGGACTGTCCCACCCAGGCGCAGATGCTGGAGGAGCCTCCTCACTCGGCTTACCACGGCAGCAGGAGGGAGGAGCGCCCCTACTGCGACACCTGCGAGATGTTTGGGCACTGGACAGCCGACTGCAACGACGACGAGACCTTCTAGTGCAGGGGCAGGAGGTCGGACTGTCTGTGCGCGCTGAGCGGACACTTCACACCACCAGCATTTGCGTGTGCTGAATGTCAGGAAAAGGGACGGCGTTTGTTGACCCCGTGCTCCCAGTCCCTTTGCCCATCCACTCCAGAATCAGTAAATTGATAAATATCCCCCCCCTCCACTAATAAACGCCCTATTTCCCTTTATTAAACTTAAGTGAAATATAAATAAATGATTTAATAAATGACTTTATGCCGTTTCCTCCCAGGTTCTGGGTTGTTTGCAGCTCCTAACCAGCCCCGCCCTCGTGCTGGTGCAGCTGCTGCTGGGAAGCCGTGTATAGAACGAAGCCCTAGAGTTATATTAAAGCTTATTTAAGTACCTTGAGCTTGTGCTGTTAATTTCACGATGCGCTGAACCGTTTTAAGGCCGCGTTCGTACGTTTACGCTGTTTGGCGCGGGACTGGGTTGAGAAGTGGTGCGGTGGCGTTCCCCTCCGCTCGGCTGCTGCCCCGGAGCGGGGCTTCGTGCCCGCCCCGCTTCGTTCCCGTGCCCGCCCCAACCCCCCCCCGCCATTCAGGCTCTATTTCGGCACAGCCGCCGGGGGGGGGCGCTGCCGCCGGCTGCTGGCGGTCACGTGGCGGGTCAGGTGACGGCGGTCAGGTGACGGCGGCGGGGCGATGGCGGCGCACCTGAGCTCGGGGCGCGTGAACCTGACGGCGCTGCGCGAGGCGGGCCGCAGGGAGCTGCGCGAGGTGCTCGACAAGTGCGCGGGCACCAAGGTGCGGGGGGACCGGGGGGGGGCACCGGGGGGGGGGGGGGGGGGGCTCCGAGGGGTACCGGGGGCACCCAGCGGCTGTGTGTCGCCCCGCAGGCCATCGTGTGGGACGAGTACCTGACGGGGCCGTTCGGGCTGATCGCGCAGTACTCGCTGCTCAAGGTACGGCCCGCGGGGCGCTGCCGGGGGGTGGGGGGGGAGGCGGGGGGGGAGGCGGGGGGGGGAGGTGGGGGGGGAGGCGGGGGGGACCCGGTTAAGGTGCGCCTCGTCCCCCCCCGCCCCCCCTGCAGGAGCACGAGGTGGAGAAGATGTTCACGCTGAAGCCGGGCCGCCTGCCCCAGGCGGATGTGAAGAACGTCATCTTCTTCGTCAGGCCCAAGCTGGAGCTGATGGACATCATCGCCGACAACGTGCTCAGGTACCGGGGCGGCTCTCGGTTCCCCTGGGGCTCCCCGGGGTTTCCCAGAGCGGTGGCGGTTCCGTGTGAAGCTGCCGCCCAAGTTCCCCGTCAGGGCTCAGTGAGGAGCGAGGCGCAGACGCCAAAACCACGTCTGGGCCCGTGTCTGGGAGCAGGGCGCCCAGGAAGGGAGAGGGGTCGCACCCCAGCTGGCGATGCAGAGGCCGCACGCCCCACCACGAGGACGTGCGTCCTCCTTAACCAGCCCGACGAGGCACGCTCCGAGCGATCCTTCTTGTGAGAACTGCAGGGAAACCAAGTCACCGTGCCCTGGTTTCAGACGTGTGGGTGTGAGCACAAACGGCTGGGTAAAAGCTACTCAGAGATAAAAAGGAAGCTGATCATAATAACCACACGTGGCATTCCTCTTTCGTTTAAATTCAGCGCCCCTTAGCCCCCACCCCGTGCCGCTCTCTGCGCTGCTGCGTTACTGTCTGCTGTGCTCCTGCCCGTGACTCTTGCAGGGAAGACAGAGGCCGCTCTCCGCAGAGGGACTTCCACATCCTCTTCGTGCCGCGCCGCAGCCTGCTCTGCGAGCAGTGGCTGAAGGAGCAGGGCGTGCTGGGGTCCTTCATCCACCGAGAGCAGTACAGCCTCGACTTGATACCCTTCGATGGGGACCTGCTGTCCATGGAGTCTGAGAGCGCCTTCAAGGTAAGTGCTCGTCTTGTTGTCGAGGAAAAGCCCTGTGCGTGGGTGCTGGCTCTCGGTGCCAGGTACGAAGGCCTCACACAGCAAATGCAGCTCGGCTCTGAGTGCCGCACTGGGTCTAACTTGTCACTGGGCACTCTGACTAAACACTGGCGGAACAATCACGACACCAGCCTGTATCCTCCTCCTCCAGCCATACAGCACCGGTGTTACTTTGACAAATGGAGCGTTCATAAGGCCTAAAATACTTGGCCGTTAAAACAAACAGCGCGGTTTGTATCAATACGCAGCAGAATGATGTTAACGATGTATGCTGCAAATCGCATATACTGTTTTCTCAGAGTGCTGCACCTAGGGCAGAAACATTCGAGTGGTTCTTTGCCCATTTCAGCCTTATTAAATAGAACCAAGATGTGCCAGGGCCTGCAGCTGCTTGTCAGCAGCTAGGTAGAGGTGTTGTGCTCTCGGATTGGCCCCATTAGAGGGAGAGGCTTACCGCAGTTACTCTCCGGCTCTCCTCTCTCTCTCTCAAACTGGGAATAGCACACAGGATTCAAAAAAATTACAGCAATTGGTTATATCAAGTGATTTGATTTAGGAACAGCATGGGTAAGGTCCATATTTACCACTGGCCACAGCTTATTCCCCAGCCTCTGCCTCCTCTGAAGCGCTGTGGAAGCGGCTGTGTCAGGTGGACACCTCCCGCTGGGAATCCTCCTTCTCGTTTAGGAATGTTACTTGGAGAGCGACCAGACAAGTCTGTACCACGCGGCAAAGGGGCTGATGACTCTGCAGGCTCTCTACGGAACCATCCCTCAGATTTTTGGGAAGGGCGAATGTGCCCGGGTAAGGCAAACGCTGCTGTTTAAACAATGCCTCTCGTTCTTTGCAACAAGCGCTTGCTGACATGCCGCCTGCGGGTTTGTTGTTTTGAATCCAGCCGCGTACTCTTGTCATGTTGGAATTTCAGGATCATGGCCATTAGGTTTTAGTCGTCTCTGGCCAAATGAACAATATTTGCTGTTTCACAAGTCTTCCTGTCAGGAAGCTTTATCTGATTTTATGTTTTGCTCGTAGGTACAGTACCTTTGTGCTTTCTGCAGTCCTTTCTGTGGAGTTAAACGCTTAGCCACTCTGGTATCAGAAAGGCTGAATAAAGCTGGAAATGTGCAACCTACGCTCATGCATTCTTTTCCATCTCTCCCTATAACTGACTCACTTTTTTTTCCCGTCTCATCAACCTACAATCTAATAGGTCCCTTTTGTAATGAGGCTTGAGAGGAAGCCAATGCTTTGGCTGCCACAGTTGCTGCCCTGCTAAGTTACAGAGTAGCAGTGAAGGGCTTTTTGTTTTTTCTTTTCTTTTTGTCTTGTCCTGCCCCCATTTGTCAGCCAGTTTGTACCTTTTGTCATTCTCTTTCTTTATAGGGGACTGTGACCCCATACTTGAATAATCATGTGCCTGTACAGCCTACAAGTCAAATCCATCTGTTGCGGCCAGCACCATAACCAGACCAACATGATTTATTTTCAGCACGTGGCTAATATGATGATCAGGATGAAGCGTGAGTTCCCCGGCAGCCAGAACTCGATATTTCCAGTCTTTGACACCCTCTTGTTGCTGGACCGCAACGTTGACCTGCTGACGCCATTAGCTACGCAGCTGACATATGAAGGGCTGATTGATGAAATCTATGGGATTCAGAACAGTGAGTACTGCGGGGCAAGGGGAGCGTCCCTGCTGTGCTGGAGCAGGCCGCAGCGTGTCAGACAGATTTCTTCTTCCACTAAGTGATGTGGGAGCCGCTCACCTGGGCTTGGGGCGGGGATGGTTCAGGCCCCTGATGTAGCAGCCCCAGCCTAGAGCCCATTTTGATCAGCCTTGGCCACCTTTGTTTGCCCAGGAAGCAGAGCTGAGTACAGTGCGTGTTACTGAGCTGGGAGCGTTCTAGGTGTTGGCTGGGTGCAGACATGGTGACACCGAACACGTAGAGTGGGAGTAGAAATGTTAGTGTGCGCCTTCACCCTCCAGCCTGGATAGCTCCCTTGGTGCCACAGGGAAAGGGAAGAGTTTGTGAAAGGTCATTCAGAGTGCTGTCCTTCTCTTTGGGAGGTAGGAATTAAAAATCCAGAGGCGTTTAGTCATTTTAATCTCCCCATGCTGTACTGACAGCTGGGAGGCTGCCCCCAAACCTCTTTGGAAACAGGGCACCTAGAGCTTCCCTGTGTGAGTACAGTGAGTACAAGTCTCCTTAACCGACATATATCTACTAAGTAATTTGGGCGTTTATATTAGCTTTCTTGCTAAGAACCCTTTCCAGCTAAGGAGACAGGTTTCACAGCCTGCTTTGCTTAAGTTACGGTGGGGAAGCTCCAGTCCTTATCAGGGTTATTTCTCTGCATTCGATAGCGTATGTGAAACTCCCTCCTGAGAAGTTTGCCCCGAAGAAGCAGGGTGAGGGTGGCAAAGATCTGCCCACAGAGCCCAAGAAACTTCAGCTGAACTCAGCTGAAGAGCTGTACGCTGAAATCCGAGACAAGAACTTCAATGCTGTGGGGTCAGTGCTGAGCAAGAAAGCCAAGATCATCTCAGCAGCCTTTGAGGTGAGGCGTGTATCTGACTGTGCATGCCTTGGGCATTCTCATCAGACACAGACATGGTCTGTATCAGCGGGGCTCTGACGGGCAGCCTGAGCTGCTGCCATGGACTGATCCCCAGCCAGAGGAAATACAGACAGGCTTCAGAACCTGCTTGGTTCTGGTCCCCCATCCAGGGCTGAGATCAGCTCCGTTCCAGCAGTAGGTGTTGGTCAGATCTCTGCAGTAACATAGATCCTCACTTCTCGCCAGCTGTCTGTTCTGGGGCTTTTCCCATCCTGACTGTTAAAAGCTTTTCTCAGGTCTAGCCTGCAGAACTCAGGTGCTGCTTCCCTCTGCAAGAGGCCCAAGGTTAATTTTAGTGCAGTGATCAGTTCTACTTTGTGGCTTGTTGAGCTTTCAGTTAACAGGTAACAATTCTTGTCTCTCTGTGCTCCCTGAGGACGGAGAGAAAGAGTTTAAGAAATAAAACTCGAGATGCACATTCATGCAGTATTATTGTGGCAGGCATCAAAACCAACAGGAATGTGGAAAACCCTGTTGTCTTACGGGGGGGTTTGACCTGTAAACTCAGGCTCATGTTGTCTTAGACAAAGCTGGAGAGTACTGTGGGGTGTGTTTGTGGTTTTGTTTGAAAATATCCTGTTGATGATTCACAAAGAGACTGAGATCCTGTATCTGTGCTTTCAGACTTCAGAGTGATTCTGCAGAGAACTGGTTACATTGTTAGATTGTATTTCTTGTTTATTTCCTTTGCCTTTTCCTTTCTGCCACATCAAAGAGGTGGTGGTTCCCTAACTCAACTAGTGCTTAGCCTTGTCTCCTCATAAATGTCTGTTACTGCAGTATTAATGCTGAAGGTGCTAAAGATGGATTGTTCACGCTGTTGCTTTTTAAAAAAATAATAAATTGTCAGATGTAATAGGTGATAATGAAACAGCATCACAGTGGTAGCAGAAGACTTCTTAAATTGCAAGCTTCGTCACTATCACTCTCCTGCCTGCACTTGCCTGCTTAAATTCTTCACATATGAGTCAAATTATTATTTTTATTCTAAGTTGCAGTGAGAGACAAGTAACCCAAGTGAAATACAGACATCTGGACTGCTCTGAGAGCTGAAGTCTGCGTTGTGCTTCATCAGAGATAAAAAAGATATTTGCTGGTAGGGAAGCTGAGGAACAGTTAGTGATGGCTGGTCAGACAAAGGTGGAGAAAAGCAATTGCCAGCACTGGCACAATAATTGACAGAATGGAAAGAAACAGTCCGATGCTCCCGTTGTGTTATGACTGGCCTCTTCCAACCACCAAAGCGCTGTTATGGGTGATGCTGTGATTTTAGTATAAAGATGTAAAGTATTTTGTCTGAAAAGCTGCACATCTCTAACGGTATCTGCTGCTGCGCTGAGTACGGTAAAAGACTTTTTCATGATACAATGATCTAGTTGGTGGGTGGCTAATTAATCTGAACGAGACCTAACCTTAGTGATGGATTTCTTTAGGAAAGGCACCACGCGAAAACAGTTGGAGAGATTAAGCAGTTTGTCTCGCAGTTGCCACACATGCAGGCAGCAAGGAGTTCTCTGGCAAACCACACCTCAATTGCAGAACTCATCAAAGACATCACCAGTGAGTATTTGTTGAATAGGTTGATGGATTTGAGTGTACAAGATGTAAGGCAACTTGCTTGACATCAGTCAGCTTGACAAAAATTGCGTTTTATCCCATCCAATGCTCCTCTGCTGAAATGTTAATGTAGAAAATAAGCCGTCAGTTGCTAATACATTATTTTCATTCTTTTCCTGAAGCATCTGAGGATTTCTTTGATAATTTAACAGTGGAACAGGAGTTCATGTCTGGAATAGACACAGACAAGGTGAGTAGATAATGACAACTAATAACTCTTCAAAAAAAAAGTATATTTCTGTGTATTTTTTTTCCATTTGTGTTTGGTGGTGGTTTGGTTTTTGGGTGTTTTTGTTTGTTTGTTTGTTTTTTGTTTTTTTTGAGCAATACATGGTCTGGATGATGTCTGGCTCTGTTCGCTGCCAAAGTTGTGAGCTCTCATGTGTGTCTCCTTGCATGTTTGCAGAAGTCTTTTCAAAGTGACATGCACCACTGAGCCTAGGTAGAGGCACCACTGTACTGAGTGCTCTACCAGGCTTTTACCTGTCGCTGCCTGCAGCTCAGTTGACTGTGGGTGGAGTGCTTTCACTTGTACAGGGGCACCGTGTCCTCTGAGGGATCGGTGCAAGGCTTCAAGACAATTATCAGAAGTTTTTCAGTGCATCAGACAGTCTGTCTATTGCTTGTGGAATCACCACGCTTTAGAGAGGTGCTAGGTGGAACCTGTGTGGGATCACTGTTTTGCAGACACTAGGCAAAACTAGATCTTCCTTTCCATGTCTGCCAGGTACTTTAGCAGGGCTTTGACTAAAAGTTTCTGCATTTCTTTTAATAGGTTAACAATTATATTGAAGACTGCATTGCTCAAAAACATCCCTTAATCAAGATCCTACGTCTCGTTTGCTTGCAATCTGTGTGCAATAGTGGGCTGAAGCAGAAGGTTCTGGACCATTATAAAAGAGAGATTCTCCAGGTTGGGCTGTAACTTTTGGATTGATAAATTTCTGAGAAAATCCCCCTCAAAGCCTCCACTCTACAGCATTCTACATGGATGCATCTTATATGGGGTAGTCTTAGCGTGACTTAGGTGTGTACAGAGGGCAGAGGCTTGTGTTTGGGCTGACAGCTGGGATGCGGGTGGTGCACGTCTGTACACAACATGAAGGTACGCAGAGGTTTATATCATTACAGTTTTTGCTATCATGGTTTAAACACTCTAAATGGGTTACACTGTAGAGATCTTGACCAAAACATTTTTTATAATAACATTTAACAATCTGGTCATGTATTATTGGCATGGCATTAAAGGTGAATTCTTCTATTGCAGACGTACGGATATGAGCACATATTGACCTTAAACAACTTAGAGAAGGCTGGACTCCTGAAGCCTCAGACAAGTGGTAGGAATAACTACCCAACAATCAGGAAAACCCTGCGCTTATGGATGGATGACGTTAATGAACAGGTAAAGAGATGCTTCAGCAGTGACAATTACACTTAACAGCAGGGGATTGTGTGCAGCAGGAAAGCCCTTGTAGTTTTGTTTGATTGGGTGCTGCTTTCCAGCATGAAGTAGCACTCACTGCTGCTCGCGCTCTGCTCTCTTGCAGAACCCCAATGATATCTCCTACGTGTACAGTGGCTACGCGCCGCTGAGCGTGCGCCTGGCACAGCTCCTGGCTCGGCCCGGGTGGCGCAGCATAGAGGAGGTGTTAAAGATGCTGCCGGGTCCCCATTTTGAGGAGAGGCAGCAGTTACCTACTGGCCTTCAGAAAAAGCGTAAGTCTTTGTTTCATTTTCCCATTTTTCAAAGGGATGTGCATCTCTGCTAGGCTGGAATGAGGCAAACAGAAATGGAGGCCGGCAGAGTGCAGGCATCTGTCTCCTCTCCCTGTCTCCCTACAGTATTAGATCTGCCTGTTTTTGACAGATAGCTTTTGGGCCTCTTTAAAGCTTCCAATCACATATTCAGCCTGCTATTAATGAACAGCACCATTTGTATTGAAAATACTGTGGAGTTGTACATTTCTTTAACTTCTCATCAGTGAACTAAAATAAACCCCACCCTTACGCTGTGAGTTTAATAAGTAACATTACCTTACAACAAAGGTCAGCATCGCTCTCCTAGTACTAAGCAAATCCTGTAGAGACTCCTCAGCTGGCAGTGGAGTCTGCACCTCTGGGCTCCAGGCCAGTTCTGTGCCCAGCAGGTTTCTCCTCTAAACCAGCTACGTTTATTTTAGGTTTAGGACATTCTGAGTTTGCCTGAGAGGTGATGGATAGGAGATGTTAAAATAAAACTAAGCCAAGCCGTTGTATTTCTCTGAACACGCAGGTCAGCACGGTGAGAACCGAGTCACACTGGTGTTCTTCCTGGGAGGCGTGACGTACGCAGAAATAGCTGCACTGAGATTTCTCTCTCAGATGGAAGACGGAGGCACAGAGTATGTCATTGCCACCACAAAACTGATCAACGGGACAACCTGGATCAAATCCTTGATGGAAAAACTGGAGCCTGCCCCTTTCTAGGGTCTATGGCAAGAGACACTAAACCTGAGTTGCCCGGGGTGACAGAGGTACATCAGCCTCTGGCATAGCTCCTGGAACACGGAAGAAACGTGCCCCTGGAAGAGGGGCATGCCCCTGAGTGGTCCTGCTCCTGATGCAGTTCCCCTCATCCCTCTCTGCACTTGCATTCCTACCGTTTGTTTGTGGACCTTCCTAGCAGACAAACAGTGCTGAAAGGCATTAACCATGAAATAAATTATGGGAAAAAGAGATATCCCTGCTTGTGGTCTGAATCAGCAAACAAGTGCTGGGGGAGGGTGGGATTTGCCCTGATCCTTCTATTTGACGAGCTGTTACCATTTTTCTTTCAGTTTAGTTTTAATGGGAAATACAATTACTTCTTCTTACCTTCCTGAGAAGCTCGGGGGCGGGATGGCCATTATTTCCTGTCCGTTGCTGTTGCCTGATAATTCCATCAATGTGCTGGATCTGTTCCTGTCACAGACTGGGTGCAGCTGAACCTGTGCTTTGAAAAGCTTCCACAGGGTGCCTCTGCTATTTTTTGAAGTTCTTTCCCCCAATATCAGAGCATCACTTTACTAAAATAAAATGTAAAACTGTAACGCTTCGCTATTAGCATTTCCTACCATGGCTAAAACTTGCAACATTATAATTTTGCTGGAAAGGTCTGTCCTGCTTTCATCTTTCTGCTAAAAGCTGAGGAATTTCTGTTTCTAGTTCCACCACAGTCACATCAACAGGAACCTAAAAGGGCCATGGCCACAGCAGCCAAATTTTCTCACATCCTTGAACACTCATTGTACAAGAGAAAGATAACCACTGCAAAGGGGAAGCAGTAACTTTTTTACTGCATATGATTAGATACAGCTTGAAGACAAAAAACAAACGACACACAATTCACCAAGTACCAAACTGAAACAGAAAGAGTAAGCAAGCAGGCTCCTTTCGGCCCCAGCTGCTCTACGAGGCTCTACAATTCTGCTGCCACATGTCCTCAGTCCCCCTTCGGAAACCACAGGGCTCTGAGGCAGCCAGAGAAGTGCTCCTGCAGGGCCTGCTTAGCCTGCGCCACGCTGTTGTGGTTACCTACCCCTCGGTCACACGCAAGTCCACTGTCTGGCCAAGACATTCACTGGGCTTCTTCTAGCAGAGGCAGCAACAGATAAATCTTAAACTGGCCACATGCACGTCAACAGCGCTGCCTGCAAATACAAGTAACAGCATGGAAATGACGAGGAACGTGCTAGTCTTTTACTTCAGTCATTCTCTGAAGGACTCAGTGGGATGTGGCTTGTTTGTCCTAGGTGCACCCACCCGACTGCAAAGCAACTCCAGAGTATGAATTACCTCAGTGTGCCCAACGCTTATGTCTGAAGATACACGCACACATACACAGGCACTCCCCACATGGGATGCAGCCCAAAAATAGCTGCCTCAGTGATCCAGCAAGCTGCAGCTTTAAAACAGATCCCTTTTTTGTTTCCCTCTGTTCAGTTTACAAATTGTGGTAATTGCTGATGCATAGTCCAGAATCGTAGAGCGGAATTTTCCATGGTCTTGGGGGCTGGGGCCTTGGCGTTGCTGAGCCAACGTGCGCAAGAAGCAGCTTCTGGCTCCGGAAGACTCCGCGCTGCTAATTGCTGGGGGCTGGGGCACTGACACCATGCTCACGCCCTTCCCAGCAAACACTGTGGACTCTGTTTCACACTGCACTTCGTTATTAAACAGTTAAAAACAACTTTAAAAAAAAATAAACACCACATTAAATCACTCTCTTAGCAAACATTTCTGTTCTGTTATCCCACATGATCTGTACAGCATTGAAAAAAAAAAAACCAACATTTTCCCACATTGTTAAGGGTATGACGCTGAGTTTCAGAAATTAATCACAAGGAACCAACTAGCACTGATCAGGCGATTTTGTGGCCCAACACAAATGAATAATGGAACAAATGCAGAGCACAAATTCAACAGCTTACTTACCTTTTTCAGTTGGGTCAATAAACGTGTTAGTAGCATTAGAGGCGACGTTTATTTCAAAAAGCAGTTTATGCGAACACTTTGTGGATTAATTTACCAACAACACTGCATACATTTTGCAGACTGTACCCCTCACCACCACCAAGCAAGAGCCATGTGGATACACAAACTAGACCAAGTCTCTTCCTGGAACTATTCAACAACAACAACAAAGCCATCTTGACGTTGATCGATTCTCTGGAGGAGCAATTACTACTTAACAGGCTTCCTGAGCAGCTTGATTATGTTCTGCTTCTGTCTAAGGCCTTGCTGACCATGCGGGTAATAATTTGATAACAAGAGAGCTTAATTAAATTAAGGGGCCATTTTCTACATCATAATATCTTTGTAGGTAAGAGATTTGATTTGCAGTACACACTCTTCCTTCTCTCTGCTGTCTGCATTTGTCTGGTTTACAAGCAAAAAGAAAAGCAAACATTATCCAACCTCCACTCCCAAAGACTTTCACTTTTCATATAGCGTTCTCAGAAAGCGGTTTTGCTAAAAATAAACGTGTATCTTACCTCCCTCCTCCCCACTTGCCACAAATAAGTTGTAGCTCTTGCTCTCTAAAAGGTAGGGGTGACTTTCTGGGTGTGCATGGGTGAAGATATTAGGGCAGTGAAAGAGCAGTTATGTATAGGCTAGACTGCCTTCAGTGCTCACTCGCTTCTGATAAAAGGGCCTGATTCAGCCTGCACAGTTCCAACCTGTCCTGTGCTGCTGATCTTGGGCAACCCCCAGGCAAGCACCCTGCTCCCTGAGCGGCCCACAGAAGCACAGGGCTCTCAGAGAACGCAGGAAGAGCTACAACAGTCTTCCAGGTAACTGAATTGCACGATAAGAAGCATTCGATGACACAATATTTTGATAGAGGGGAAAATAAAAACACATTTATACAAATGCAGGTTTTGACTGACACCACTAGAAAGCAACAGTGCTTAAACTCACCAAGCGCCGTTGACAAAAGCTCTCCGGGGAAGGGGAGCTATTTGGAGTGCTCTGTACTGCTGTGCCGCGCAGCGCGCAAAGGCGCTCTGTCATATAATAATTGGTCCTGACCACACCTAGTGCATTAGTCCTTGTGCGGGCTGCAAATACAGCCTCATCGCTCCTGGCTCCCGGATGAGCAGCTCAGAAGGGGATCAAACTACAGTACAAACCTTCCAGGAGCCAGAAATTCAAGGGACAGCTGCAGAACAGAACCAGAGGAATAGGAACTTTTCGAAGTAGACCCCATCATCTTCCTGGGTAAGCAATTTATTTCTTTGTCGGTGCTACTTTAGACAATTAAAAGTTTCAAAAAGCCAATAAATATCGAAGTTTGATACTCAAACAACTGGGAAACCATAGCTGGTTTTAAAATACAATAGCTCCCATAATGTATACATGCACCTGAGTTTAGAAAGAAATAACCGACTCTTCAATAAAAGCAAAGTATTGACTTAATTTTAATCAAACTGTGAACTCTTCATCGTGCTTTTTAAAAAACGTTCAAAGTGGCAGAACAGGAATTCAATTTACTCTGACTGCCTTTAGACTATTTAGAAGAGAAATAATCCTTTTAGGTTAGTTTTATCCAAAAATCTGTTTTTAAATTCCCTTTATGTGCTTCACCAAGAATGGGGATATTTTGTCTGCCATGGTTGTGACCAAAATTTAAAAGAACATGCGAGTCAGGGAGACAGCAGAATTTTTTAGCTGGACCTTTACAGATTTAAGTCTAAGGAGCCAAAAACTTTTGTGAAATTTCAGATTTTATATTAAACTTACAAACGCGCAACTTCTAAAGTGACGTGTTCATATGACTTCAGAATACAGATGGAAGATGAATTCTAAAACATCTTACCCTGTGTCTCCCATTTAAAGGTTATTTTTAAGGTGAGACAGAAATATTTTCCTGTGCAAACTTGTATTTAAGCCCGAGTTTTCCTCACTCTTAAACAAAAGGCTCAGTTTGTGCCAGTATCTCCATTAGATGCAATTATGTCATTAAATATTAATGGTGGCTTCCTTGGAGGAATTGACCACTTTTATCAGAACACACTGGTGGTAATGCATCAGCGAACACTCCGCTTGTGAAGCTTCCTGGATGCACAACCACTGACACGGGGGAAAGGCACCAGGATCCGGCTGAACTGGGGGCCACCAGTCCTTAGCTACACAACAGCGTCCACTACCTGTGCATCCATATTTTAGTTTGCTTAGTTACCGGTCCTGATTTGGAGACGTTGTTCAGATCCCAAACTCCTTTTCAACACTTCACACAGCTTGGTAACCCTGGAAAGGTCTGAACAAGCTCACACAAGACGAGCCTAACACTTACACTTTGGTAATTAGCAACTTGCTTAGGAGGCTGGGTGGCTGTTAACCCTCCCAAAGACAACCATTTCTCCCTACAGCAGAGCCACACCATCCTTCTGGGAAAGACCCATTCTATCCCTTTACTTCTCCTTCATACAGAGCACAGAAGAACAAGGCAGCAGCCAGCTCCAGACACCCTACCTGCCCCGTGGTGCTGGGGAGAACCATGCCGGACTCCTTTGCCATCCACTTCCTCAAGGTCCTGAGGGAGCTGCTGGCCTTCGTGCTGTTCAGCTACACAGTGCTGGTTGGAGCACTGCTGCTCGCCGGCTGGACGACGTACTTCCTCGTGCTTAAATGACTGCTCCCCTTCTGCTCCAGCAGCCACAGACTGGCCCAAAGCATCAGGCTCCACGCTCAGCGCCCAGGACGGCAGTCCCTTCCTCCTGCACCGACTCTGCAAGCATTTTGTTTTGTTACTGCCTAAGCATAATCTTATTTTCTTATGTAAAAAGGAAAGATTAAAAAAAAAGTATCTATACACATGCACCTTTCTGATCTTTGTGGCTCTTGCCAATTCTTCTCCTGTCTCCTAGACATTGGCCCCATTCCCTGGACGATCTGAAAGGTTCCCAGCAGCTTTGCCCCGAGAGTCCCACCCCGCACTCAGCCCACCTCTAGGGAACAGCAGCCCACTGAGTGTGGTGGAAGGACGGGAGGGATGCGGCACGATTTGAGTGTGACCAACATCTCATATAAACAAGTCCTGCCTTGCCTAGCTCTGCCTCACTGAGGGTGTGAAGGCAGAGATACAGAAATTACTTGTACTTGCTCTGTAAGTCCTAAAAAAGCCATTTCAAACCAGCACAAGGTTTCCCCCAGTTTTACAAGGTACACTTTCATGGGGAGGGGGCACCAACACCAGTCCACCCATAGGGCTATCATTTGGCGCTCTTGAGCATGCAACGCTTTTCTATAAATACTTTAAATATGGGGTCAGCTGAAGGACGTGACTGGTACAGCAGTGCCCTGCTAAAGCTAAACCGTGACAAGTCAAGTGTCTCACAGAGAACTGCAGGAATTTCTGCTATATAGAAGAAAAAAAAAAAAAAAAAAAAGGTAATTGATCTCGATTAAGGCTTTTCACGTGTAACTATGGAGAAGACCCTAGCAGGGAATTATCACTGGCACAGAACCACCCAAAGCCAACGCAGAACCACGTACTCTAAAAGCAAAGCCGAAGAACACCAGCGGGGGCACAAAGACCGGGGCCGCGCCCGGTTCTAAGCCCGGAGCCCAGCAAGTACCTCGGGCTGGGGCCGGGCGCGGGTTTTGAGGCGGCTCGGGGGGTTTTGAGGCGGCTCGGGGGGTTTTGAGGCCGCTCGGGGCCCTCGGTCCGTCAGTTACCTCACGCCCTCGCCGCCCCGCGACCGTTACCAACGGCCGCTCGCGCGCACGCTGCGCACGCGCAGCTCCGCCACCATCGCCCCCCCCGCCCCGCCGCCGCGCGCGTGACGCCAGTTCCGTCGCCGCGCCCCGTCCCAAGATGGCCGCCGCCGGGCGCTGGCTGCGGAGCTGCCGCTCCCTCCTCAGGTACCTGCGTGTGCCACTTGCTGTCGATAAGCGTGTTCTAAATCCTGTTTTTCAGCGTGATTGAATATTAACGGTGTGTTCGTACAAGCTACGTGTCTTCTCTCACGGAATTAGCAGTATGCTAGCTTACTCTGCCTGCCTTTTGTTTCTTGTAGCTAAAATTAAATAATGGGACCGTAAACGACCTTGTTCGTTTGCAAATGCAGCTGTATCGCAGAAGACTCCTGCTGACTGGGTCACCTGGAACAGCCCCTACAAGCTCTTTTCCTCCTCGATACCTGTCTCACGCCGCGTACGGGTTGTTTCTGTGCTTGACTCCTATTTTTTTGTGTTTGCAGACGAGGCTTCCCCGTGCTGGCGGCTGCCCGGAGACAGCCCTGCCTCTCCGGAGGGAGCAGGCGATGGCAGCAGGTGCTGGGCGTGGGGCTGGGAGCGGCGCTGTGCGCAGTCCCGGTCATTGAGGTAACGTGTCACGAGGGAGATACGATCGGTAGATACAGTTCTACTCAAAACCACTTGCTTAGCGTTGTACGAGCTAATGGTTACCTTAGTACCATCCTCGTTCCTTCTCAGGGATCACAGGTGGTTAAGCTGTGTAGTTGTTAAGGAAGAGAAATGAGAAGGACAGGGTTTACCTTCAGTAAGGTCTTAAAAAAGGTTGCCTTGTTTTACAGAGAAAGGTGAAACACCAGTAGGAATTAGGCTGTCCAACCTTGCAATTAACAGTCTGCTTTTGCTTACCGTTATTTGTTACCACTAATGTATGCTTGAAAGTCATCGTAAAGACGATGCAAATTTGTTGTCTTTCAGAAACAGAACTCATCTTCTCTCAGTAATGATGCCTTGATTAAAAGAGCAGTTTCTCTGGTAACAGACAGCACTTCCACTCTCCTCTCTCAAACTACGTATGCATTGATTGAAGCATTGACAGAGTATACAAAGGTAAGCTGAGTGATTATGAGTAGCGAACTCTTACATATTTCTGCTTTTCATGCAGTACAAGCATGTTTGTGTGATACTGCAAGGAACTGCTGTAGCACAAGTAGGCTTTCAGAGCAGGAGATCAGTGGCAGTTACATGCTCTGGATTCCAAAAAGCCCAGAACGACGCATACTCTTGGAGTGTGAAAGTTCTGTTTGAGTCAGTGTGTACTCCTTCCTTTTTTCAACATCTTTAAAATTAACAGTAAACTTAAGAACAAAGCACCTTTGGAACTATTAAACGATTTTGGTACCCACTGTATATACTGGGGATTAAATACAGACAGGTTAGTTCTTTTCTTGTTGTCTGTGACTAATTAACACCAGTTAACACTGAAACAACTCCAGTGATTTATAGATTTTCCTGTAACTGTGAAATGATTCCTTTGCAGGCAGTTTATACACTAGTGTCTCTCTACAAGCAATACGCAAATCTTCTTGGGAAGATGAACTCCGAAGAAGTAGATGCAGTCTGGCAGGTGGTGATAGGAGCCAGAGTTGATGTAAGTGATCGTCTCCCTTTGGTCAGCAACTTGTCTCATATATGCTGCTCAGACAGCTCTTGTGTCACTTGCTGACCTTTTCACAAAGGCGGTTTGCAAGAGCATTCTGACGCTCTTATATCAAGCTGAGTAATTCTTTATTTTACTCCTAGATGACAACAAAACAGCAAGAATACCTAAGGCTGGAGTCCAGCTGGATGACAGCGTTACGTCTTTCAGAGATGGCAGCAGAAGCTGCGTATCAGTCAGGTACGCAGAAGCAGAAATACTGAGAATCTTTCACCTAACATTTAGGCAGTATTTACTGTGTATGAATGGAATTGAGAAAGAGGATATGAGCTAGGTAATGTACCAATTTAGAGCAAGTGCCTGGTTTTTAGAGGCACTAAGAACTTGTATTCTGTTGGCTACAGGTCTCGTACAAGTGTTCTGAGAACTAGGCCTGGAAATTTCTTACACTGTTCAGATGACTAGCAGCCATGCCAGAAAATGTTTTAGGGAAGTGTTATTTTCAAATGCACTGTTAAAACGTGGTTCTGGGAGCCACAGAAATAAGGGTCTGTAATAAGGGTCCATGAGGTGCCCCTTGCTGGATTCACTTTACTGAAGTGAGAGTACTTGCCCTTCACTCAGGGATGATAGGAATTTTGTTTTCTCCCTGTACACGTGCTTCCACAAAACATGCAGAGACTTGATAGCTCTGAGATTGAGTTATAGGCTGACTTGGGGCAAAGGGGAAAATTACTGGAGCAGAGAAAGGAGACGAGGAGGAAAAAGATAAATATCCAGGGGCAGCCTAACTGCAAATTTCCTGATGAAACTGTTGGAAAAGACATAGGATCTGTAGGAGCACAGGAAAATGGGTTTTCATGTTCAGCAGTGCCATACTTCCCAGTTGATGTTCCATGACAAGACAAGGACTGAACGTTCCTGGCACACAGTGACTGGGCTGGGCTTAGTTCTCAAACCCAACAGCATAAACTGATCCAATTTGACCAGATGCTGGCTGAAACCTGCTTGGCCTGGAAGAATTCAAGGGGGCACAAAAATCTCAAGGTCGGCATGTTGTTGGTTCAGGTAAATGAACAGTAAATGCATTTAGCATTAATACAGCCCAAGAGCCATCAAAACACTTAGCAAAGTAGGTGATAATTATAGACAGTTGCTTCCTTAATTGAAGGTTTGCTGAGTGCTCCTCTAACCTAACGTATTTAAATTACTGCTTTTCAGGTGCAGATCAAGCCTCAGTAACAGCCCGAAGCCACATTCAGCTAGTGAAATCACAAGTGCAAGAAGTGCGACAGCTGTCCCAGAAAGCGGAGACAAAGTTAGCTGAAGCTCAAACAGAAGAGCTCATAAAAGCTCAAGGAGAGGAGTCTTCGTTGCCGCAGGGTGTCCTAGGAAGTACAGATGCGGGTGAAGACCCTTATCTTCGGGAAGACTGAAAAGAACTCAAGTGTCACCTTCGAGTATGTGAGAATTGATCAGAAATCGTGGGGTCCTAAAGTTCTAAGTGGATAGTGGGAAACTGCTGAAATAAGCCTGTGATTCCATTTCCCTCCCCCCCCCAAATAGGCTTGCTTTACAAATCAAGTCAATTCCAAGACTGAAAAGCCTTCACCTTGTTTGTAACCTACCACGTTTGTAATAATTATGGATTTGATTATTTAAGTGTTTAACTATGCAAATGTGAAAATCGCTATCAAGGATAGCTTGTTGTTAATTGTCTCTGCTGGGAGGATCCTACCCATGGTGCGATGTGTTTCTGGGAGCTCTCTGACATAGAGGCTAACTAGGTATCAGCCAAAGAAGTGTATTTAAAAGTGATTATTTTTAACCTGTGAAGTAAATGATATCTGTTAGTAGATACCTTTATTAAACTGTGCAAGTGCATTTCCTTTCAAGTGTGCCCACATAGATAAGAGATTAAGTGCTGTTTTCTGTTTTGACTTTGTATCAGAGTTGAGTCTGACAGCTATATCTAATTACACTTAATTGCAATCAGGGAAAACATTTGCTATAAAGCTGAAAACTTTCTATGGAGTTACCCAAGCTCTTCTTGGAGAAGTTTTGCAGTGCAGTACAGTCCAGCAGTCTCTTTCACCCAGGAGTCACTGCTTGTAAAACAGCTGCCTTCCCCAGGAAGCAAAAGATTTGATTTTCAAGATACTGTGGTTACGGAGTAGTTGTCAGAACTGCTGCAGATTTTATAAAGCAACAAACAAAAGTGAGTTTTATGTATTTGAATGCTTTCCAGCACAAGGTTCAGGAAAATTATCTGAATTCTCTCTTTTGGTAAGCTTAATGTTTCACTGCAGGCTTCAAAACCACAAGTGTCTTTCACTGTGTTCATTTTCTAACTTGACAGCTTCATGTGAAATTTGCAGTATTAGCTGTATAGACAATATAAACTTTAGCTGAGATTGCTTTGTGCAGTAGCACTGACTAGAACTCTGCTGCTGCTGATTTGGGTCAGTTAATCCCCATTCATCACCTTTTGTAAGAAGGCACACAATCATAAGATGTTCCACTATAAATTAGCAGCAGACGCGCTACATGTGTTGAGGTTGCTGTTACTAAACTGAGTTCTGCTTGATTAGGAATTTTTGCAGCTGTAACACGAGCCTTTCTCTGCCTCATTTTGCCTGCCTTTTGAACAAATGCAATCTCAGCTGCACAGCACTGTACATTTAGATTAAATAGTAGAAGTTTCTAAAAAAAAAAAACTTTCCTTGCTCCTGCTGCTCACTGGATGCTGCTGTATCCAAGGGGGAAGGCAGGGTCTGGAATCAAAGCTCACAGGAAGATGCCGGTGTCTGCTGTGCCACTAGTCAGAGGGTCCCAAACATGGCTTCGGGCTGGAGCACTGGGGAAAACCCAACTGTCAGGAGCTGATTTGTTGTAGCAGTGGCACAACCACACCCTCAAGAGCCGCAGGCAACTTCAGGTCAGCCTTCTAACCACATCTGCTCCCATTTGTTCTGTGCTGCAGTTGAAGAACTCCTACCAAGCCACTGACTGAAACACACATACAGGCTGTGTTTCTGTCACGTTGCTGCAATAACTCCACTCAGACGCTTGCATGACAAGGATATGGCTTAAGAAAGATGCACATCAACCCAAGAGTCTGGAAAGTGGCCGTTCTTCCCCTTTCAGAGCCTGCCCCCACTCCCCTTGCTGCCCCACTTCTTGTTTTATGCTATGACACAGGCTCTACCCCCATGCATCTAACCTTCAGCTGTGACAGGAAGCAATTAGTCAGTGCAATCAAGTCAAAAAGGGAAAGAAATACTTGAGTAGCTCCACAGCACCTCCCAAACAGGGTGGAAAAGATCCCCCCCCAACCTTCGTTAAGAAGTGAGAGTTGCACAGCGGGGAATTAGCCTACGCACTTAAGCCCAGAACTGCCGTGACATCACTCGCTGCGTGATGTTCCTGAGTTTGCATTTGGACTCAGCTAGGGGGTCAGAAAAATGCTGCCAGAGCAGCTGACATCGTACCAAGCCCGCTCCGTCCAGTCTCTTCTCCGGAACAAGCAGTGATGCTCAGGGCACAGTGCCAAGAAATGCAGGGCTTTGCTGCGTGATACTCAACCTCGTTTACAAAGCCAACTAATCAAACTACATGTAGTGTCTCGGGTACAGCTGACTAGTCACTGCTTGGGCTGCAGTGAGATGGAGTAGCAACTTCTACAGGAGCGCACAGGCTCACAGAAGGTTTTTTTCCTTAGACACATACCTACTCGCATCTAGCGCAGAAACAGCCCCCGTGAGAGCAGCAACTCGTGCCGTAAGAGCGTGGCTCACACAGTGGAGCTAAACGACCTACAGCGCGTGCTCTAGAAAGCCAAGGCCGCAAGGCAAATGCACCGTCAGACAGGACTGCCAGGAACCCCTCAGCCCCAGGCTGTACAGTACCGCACCCCACAGCGGCGCGGGGCAGGCAGCCTGGCACACCCCTGGGCCCAGGATGCCCTCCAAGCCTCAGGAGCCCAGACAAGGAACCCCTGGCAGCACTCCCCGGGCGCCTCTGGAAGCTCCGGCTCACAGCTGGTGGCCTGAATGCTGAGCAGCTGGCATATGAGACAGGAATGACAGCAGCACGGCACAACCAGCCCTGATTTCTGTAATCGCACACCCTCGCTCCCCTTACATTTTTCTGAAGCTTCCAGGTTGCTGCCTGCTCGCACAGCACATCTGGCAGCAAGGCACCCTGAGGCTGAGACGCTTTGTAAACTGTCAGCAAATCTTGGCTTCAGGATTGATTGCTCCTCAAATTAGTTACTCCAGAGCACTCAGAGATTAAGCACGGCTTCTGCATCCATGCATCGTGCCTGGACTGTGGGCAGAGAGCAGCAGCTGCTCACAGGAGAGGAAGTGAGCAAGTTTTCATTTCCTCATAACCCTGTCCGCTTTAATATCCACATCTCCTTAATGCAAATAGCACCAGGCCTCAGCCTCCTTTGGCTCCTACTTCTAGCTTTCAGGAGACCCAGGAAGATTCCTGTGAGTACTTTCAGAACTGTATTTTATTTATACCCAACATCACGAAAACAAGCAAACGAAGCAAATAAACCCCAAACACCTCCCACACAGCATAAAAAGCTGCAGTCACTGGGACTTAACTACCACTCAGGACATATTTCTCCTCTCAAACCAGACCAGAAAGTGTTTGTGCAAAAGCTTCTAGTGCAAGTAAACTTGTAATAACCTTCTGTAAAATCCAAAGGGCTTAAGTTGGAGCCCAATCCCTCGGATCACTGTGCTGTTAAGGCAATACATTTTTAAGCTTTTTTTATCCCCCACCTCCATTCCTTTTCTCCTGCTGCCCCACAGGACCTGTGGAATTGCTGGCCTGGGACAACGGAGCTGCACTGCAGTAGATGCAGCAGCATACACTGCCCTTTCTTCTGCCCTTGCCTTGACTAAAAAGGTTAGAAGTAATTTCAAGTGCTCCATCACTCGTTAGTCATCATTACCTTTCCCAGGAGAGACTGAATTAGGCTGGCAGTCAGGCACCAGCCTCAGTGTTGCAGAACCTCCACAGGAGGTGGCACCTCATTCGTGTCACCTGCAGCAGCTGTGAATTTCCTGGGCCCCAGCGTGGCCAGGAGGAACCGAGCCGAGTCCCCTGTGCTGCATCTCACCGTGTCTCCAAGCTACCAGCCCCGTCCCCTTCCCCTGACAATTCAGTAACCCACCGACAAAGACTGACTGCAAAACAAAACCCTATGGCTCACGTACAGCCTGTTAGTAGAGGACACTTTTCTACCACAACCTGATTTTTAGTTCAAGCACCCTGTATCCGTCACCAGCCAAAATCCTACTGTGCTCATCAGGAGCTTCATTTCCGACCACTTCTGTAGGCGCGTGTTACTGACACTGCACACCTAATGCTCTCGTCCTTCACCAGCGTCCACATGATCCACATCTCAGTTGGGTTTAGCTTGTGCACAACCATCAGCTCCTTGTACAAGCATGGATCAAAAGGATTGAAAGGTCTCTGGATCCCAAAAGTCTTAAAGCCAGCATGGTTCTTTGGGGTCACTGCCATCTTTGCCAGACACATTCCCACAAAGACATCATCTATTGGGAAGAGCTCCGTGTCCTCTGCGGTGCTCTGGAGTCGGTGCACTGTCACCCTAGACATCACATAGCCCCCTCCACCCGCATAGAGAGGATAGAAGGAGGCTCTGTACATGGACTCTGGAATGAAGTACTTGACCTTGGTGTTCCTGATGGGCCGGGCGTTGGCAATCACGTCTCCAACAAAGAGATCCTGCTCAGGGTCCAGCTCCTGAAGGAACTCGACGATATTGTAAGTGTTGACAAAGACATCGTCATCGCCCTTCAGCACAAACCTGGCATGCAGACAGTCCTCCATGAACCAGCGGAGGAAATGCAGCTCCTTGAGGGTCAAGTTGAAGAAATTGTCAACAAAATCCCACTGCACGATGTCATCAAACTCCTGGCTTTCGTAAGCCAGCAGCTGGTGCAGGGGCTGCGCTTGGATTTTGGCCTCCGAGCGCCCTAGAAGGAATACCAGCCTGATGTGCCTGCCACCAATGGAGACCTCCTTCCCCCACGTGTTCCTGATTGCCACCCGCCGCTCTATATTGATCGGGGGAGACTTGATCGCCAGCAAGAGGAACGTGTCCTTACTGCACCTGGAAGGCTTCAGCAGCGCTGAGAAGTTCCGGCAGTGCTTGTACGTTAGGAAGACGCGGTGAAGCTCCGGGAGGGCGAGGGAAGAGTTGGCGAGGGTCAAGTCTGGCAAACACTTGCTGGGTTCGGCGTTGCCCAGAGCCAAAGGCTTGGGTTTGCGACTTGCTACATCCACTTTCTGCTCTGCTGACGACGTTGCCAACTTTGCCTCTCTCTTTAGATAAATAAGACACGCCAGCAGCGTGACCGACAAGGCATAAAGCGCCAGGTTTTTAATCCTGGGATACATCGCAACGTCCGGTGAGGGATCCAGGCCCTGGGGGGACGAAGAAGGACAAGCCGGTGATCACCGACAGCCGCACGCTCCCACCTCCCGCTCCCGGCACTGCCGTGCCAGCCGCAGCCCCGAGTCCCCCGTCCCCCCCCCCCCCCCGTCCCCAACGCGGTTTTGGGTCGTGTCTCACCGCCGCGGGTCCCGGCCAGGACGGGAGCGCGGGGCCGGGCTCCGGAGCCTGCCCCGAGGGCAGAGCCCAGCCGGGAGCCGGGAGCCGGGAGCCGGGCTGCGCTGGCCACGCCGGGCTCCTTCCCTCCTCCCCTCCTCCGCTCACCGGCAGCCGCCCGCTGCCGCCGCCCCACGAGCCCCGGGGCCCGCCCCGGCCCCGCCCGGGTCCGCCCCGGCTCAGCCCGCTGCAGCCCCAATCAGCCCCACGCTGCAGCCCCCAATTACCCCTCGCGGTGCGGCCCCAGTCCTCCTGCACACACCGCACCTTGCAGCCCCAAGTCACCCGCACACACCGCACGGTGCACCCCCAATTGCCCCCCACCCGCTGCAAGTTGCACCCCCCCCCCCAATTCCCTTGCATGCGCTGCACGTTGCACCCCTAATCCCTCCCCTCCCGCTGCATGTTGCAGCCCCAATCCTCCTGCACACGCTGCATGTTGCACCTCCAATTCCGCTGCACGCACTGCTCGTTGCACCCCCAATTCCCCTGCATGCACTGCACGTTGCACCCCTAAGCCTTCCCTTCCCACTCCATGTTGCACCCCCAATTCCCCCCACACACAGAGCACATTGCACCCCCAATTCCCCTGCACACACATTGCACCCCCAATTCCCCCCCCACACAGAGCACATTGCACCCCCAATCCCTCCCCTCCCACTGCATGTTACACCCCCAATTCCCCCCCCAGCACATTGCACCCCCAATTCCCCCCCACACACAGCACATTGCACCCCCAATTCTCCCCCCCCACACAGCACATTGCACCCCCAATTCTCCCCCCTCACACAGCACATTGCACCTCCAACCCCCCCCCCAGCACATTGCACCCGCAATTCCCCTGCACACACAACACATTGCACCCGCAATTCCCCCACACCCTGCACCCCAACCCTTCCCCTCCCCCGCATACTGCACCCCCAATTCCCACTCACTGCACCCCCAGGCCCCCCAGCACACCGCACACCCACCACCGCGCTCCACCCCGCGGCCCTGGCGATTCAGCACCCCCAGCAGTCAGTCGAGCAGCGTCCCTGCGGGCTTTATTTCACTGACCTCCGTCGCTTGCTCCGGCCACGGCCGTCTTAGTGAGCCTTGCCCACCGCCACCGCCGCGCTCCCCGGGCTCTGAGCAGCAGCCGAGGGCCACCGCAGGAGCTGCACCTGGAATTCCACTGTCAGCGGCACTGCCTCCAGCCCTCGGCCCTCCTCCGGCTCAGCAGAGTCTTTGTTTGTTCTTTTTCCTGGGGAAAGTGGTAAATCAGCCTTGGCCTTTGTAGGATAAATCGCCCGAAAAGCGGCGGCGTGCAGGGGGATGTGCCCACCACGTTAGCACTGACTGCCGGGCCCTAAAGGAAAATCCACTTGAATATGAGTTAGGGTGGTAAGCCCAGCTTCTTTAAGCCCAATCTTTAAGCAGGCAATCAATCTGGGTGCAATTTTGCTTCTTGTGGTGAAATTGCCCTGTAATTTCCAAGAGAAAAGAAAGATGCAGGCATAAATCGTTCTGAGGATCCCGGAAAATCAAGCGCGAGGTAAAGGAGACCTACGTGAGACTACTTCTGAAGGCATCCCTCAATGTCTGGGCGAATTGTTTGCTCGAGACAAAGCTTGCTGCCTTTCCCCTTTGAGCCGCCTGGAAGGGATCCCGATTTCCCTGAGAGCACTTATTATTTGTGTGCATTTGCCGACGGAGCGATGCAAATCAGCCTCGGCTCCCGGCTGCAAGGGCCGGGAGCGTCCCCGGTGCCCCGCGGCGCAGCCGCTGCTGCAGCTCCAGGGTAACGGAGAGCAAGCACCGAAGGACCACAGCACGCTTTGGTGACGCAGGCGGATGCCACCTGCGTGCTGTGGTGGCAGTTGAGTGGCCCACCTGCCCCCACAGCCCCTCTTGCCTCCCCGGCTGTGGTCGGGGTGTGTGTGACTCATGAGTCACAGCAGAGCATGCTGCCACAGGACGCTGCCGGTATTGGGTGTAGCAAGCTGTGGGGGCAGCAGATTTCTTATGTGTTCTTTGAAAAATGCACCCCAAGACCTTGCTGTGCTGCAGCCTGGGGCCGTGGCCGCCATCCCCCACCTGCAAGAGGGGCCGGGAGGGCCAAGTCGAACTCGAGTCGCTGACCACTCAGGGTTTCCTGTGGTGGCAGCTGTTTTCTGTGCACCCGACGCCATCCTCGGCCACACAACCCCCAGCAGAAGGGGGTTGTTCTCGCTCAAGCTAGACAGAAGAGCTGCTACACGCACGCTGACCACAGGCACTGGGGTAGAAAGGGAGAAAAAAGCACCAGGCGGTCGTATGATGGCAGCTCCCTGCTTCGGCAGCAGTCTGAGCATGCACTGCAAATCAGCATCTCGTGGTGGGGAACAAACGCTGTGATAACCCAAGGAGTTTCTTCTTCTTTTTGGGTAGCTGGAAGGCCAGCAGGCTCCCTCGAGCACGGACAGCCTAGGACTGCAGGGCCTGAAGTCCTTCCTGTGGACAGGGTGAGGGTGCACAGAAAACAGTCAGAGCTCTTGGGGAAGGAAGTTAATTGCACTGTTAAATTAGCAACTCAACCTGACGCCAGAGCAGGGACACAGGGCTCCTCTGAAAGCTCCCAGTGGTGCTGGGGAGAGGGTCCTGGCCCGCTCCATGCTGTCCTTAACCCATGAGCAACTTTTTGGCATCGCCCTGAGCCACCTCCCCCACTTCCTCCTGCTCTTGCATTACCCCTCCGGCGTGCTGGCACTGCTATTTTTGTAGTCAAAACAAGAGTGCTGGAAAAATAACCTGCAAGAGGCAGGGCGAGCTCTGTCTCCAAGTGGTTTAAGCAACGCTGCTGACAGAGCAAAGCCTGACCTCCGTGCTGGGCAGCAGGGGATGCCCACTGGGGGCCAGGGTGGTCTCTGCAGGGGTGGCAGCAGTGGGGTCTGTTCCTGGGCAGGCTGGGCACCTGGGCTCTGAGCTGGAAAGCCCACTGATCCCCTCCTCAAAGTACCTGGAGATGGATGAGGACCTTATTACGGATCCCAGACCTTATTACAGATCCCAGACCTTATTACGGATCCCAGACAGCTGCCCACACCGAGACGTGTGTATTGGGGTGTGTGCCTGGCCTCACAGCCCCCGCAGCCTCAATGGCAGCATTCAGAGCCCCAAGCTCAGGATGTGAGTAAGCGCCCTGCGCGGCGGAGCTGGCAGGGTGGCGGGGGACCTGCGGCTGCCTCCGGGCTGGGCACCGCTGGTGTTTGCTCTCGCACACGCTGCTCTCTGCCCAGCCAGCTCCAGCCCTCTGTCACCTTTGGCAGACGCTGTGGTTTTCCGGCTGGCCTGACTTTCTGCTTTCGTTTTTTTGCTCTTCTCTTTGCCTTTTTTCTTGTCCTGTGGAGAGAGACGTTTCCACACTCAGGCGGTGTTGAAATTCAGTGCTCACATTCAGTCCCGTGACAGTCATCACCGCCTGGGTTCTGACACCAGGATTTAACAGGCCAAAGAAAGCAGTGACAGGAAGCGGGAGCACAGCAGAGGGGCTGGCCAGAGAAGAGAAGAGACCCCAGGAAACAGAAAGTGTCAGGACAGCTGGTGCACACTGCCATGCTGAGAGAGGATCAGTGGAAGCATGAGGGGCTGCTTTCACATTCTGGGAAATTACGATAAACTCACCTATTTTCTTAACGTTAGCCCATAAAAAGTAGCAGCACTTACTGCTAATGCCAATATTAAATAACGATGCCAGCAGCGGTGGGTGGTGCTCCGGCAGGGCTATTTCTGCCCATTTTTTGGAGAGGGAACTGAGGGATGGATGGGGAGGGCAGGATGTGCTGAACCCTGTCCCCAGCAGCCCTGCCCCACCGCCCTGCCCCGGGACACACTCCTTACCACTTTCTCCTCCAGACTCAGTGGCTGCAGTGGCTGCTTGGTGATGAGGATCCCAAAGTCACACACAGTTGCCACCAGGTCCTCAGCGGCCAGCAGGGCCTCCAGGCTCACTCTCCCAGAGCCCAGGGTCCTCTGAATGGGTGGGTCGCTGCGGAGTTCACACGGCTTCTTCTTCTTCTTCTTCTCCTGCTGCTTCTGCTTCTGCTTGTCCCTGGGCACAGGACCCTGCAGAGCACCGGTATGGGATAAGTGTCAGCTGAGGGTTGGGGCCCCTTGATCAGACAGCAGGTAACCTGGGCCCAGCCACTCGCCCACCTCTGCATCCAGCCTGAGCGGTGTGTAAAACAGCTGCTGCCTTCCTCCCACAGCAGAGAGGGATTTGTCTGGAGGTCTGGGATGGAGGGAATACTCCCTGACACCCAAAACTGGCACAGGAGAAGGTCCCTTCTTCCCCCATCACTATTATTGTAGCTCAGATGGTGTTTGGACATTGTTCCCTCCCAGCAGCCTACCTTGGCACTGTCCTTCTTTATCCCCCGTCCTGCCTTCTTGTTTGTTACTGCAGTTTCTTCTGAGTCAGCATCAGCAGGCCACGAGAGCACCTGCCAGGAGAGAGGAGCTGGCACTGCAGGGCCTGGGACACCCGAGGACCTGGCCTGGGGCCACCGCCATCCCAGAGTGCCTCCTACAGGGAGTGCAGTGCCACTGCTGCCCCCCCCCCCCCAGCAGCTATTTTCCCTCCCTGCCCTTTTCATCCGGCCCTGCCACACACTCACCTTCTCCTCCACGACTGAGACGATTGTTCCAGCCGCCAGGTAGTCCTTCAGCCCCACTAAGTCCTTGGCAGTGTGCTCCTTCCTGTAGCTGCAGTCAATGGTGTCTGCCCAGGGCTTTCCAGGGGTGACAAACAAATGTGCTGTGAAGGAAAAAAAAATTGAGGTGACCTTTTCTTCCTGAGGAGAGGACAAGACTGGTGCCAGTTCATTACCCATCAATCTCAGTAAGAGCCCAGCTGCAGCTGATGCTGCGGGGATGCACCGATGCCACCACGTTCCTGGAAAAGTCATCAATCTGCCCTGGCCAGTAGGATAGAGGATTTATAATTCCTCATTACCAGCATGTGCCGTGGACTCCTCCGTGGCTGCAGACTCCTGCTGGCCCTTTGTTCCCCCCGTGTCCCATGCAGAGCTGTCTGCACCCAGGGTGGCCACCACAGGACTCTGATGAATTTTTGTCACCTGGAACAGAGAGAAATCTTGTGGCAAGGCATGTCTGGCTGTGTCTGCATCAGGCCCAGGGGCAGCACTGCCTCTGAAATCCCATTCCCCAGCCCATCCCGGTCATCAGGAGCAGGGGCAGAGCAAGGCAAGCTGCACAGTGGCACCTGCAGGAGGGCCGTAAATGCACTCCCATGTGCAGAGCAGTGTTGGACTCCCGAGAGGGACAGCGAACGTGGCCAGCAGAGGTGAGTGCTGCCAGATGTGGCCACACAGGAATTCTGTCCCTAGCTTACTGTTGCCCATGATGGGTTCATTATGAACTGTCTTGCTCTGCAGCCTGAAGGTGAAGTCCCCCTCACTGTGGCCTGCCAGAGCCTCCTGTTTTCAGGAGCTTAGTTCAACACCAACCTCAGTGCTGCCACCGTCCTCCATCTCCTCTCCCTCCGCAAACTCGTAGGTCACGCAGTAGCTGTAGGTGATCACTGGTGCCTCGGAGCCAACCTCCAGTCCCTGGAGAGCGCTGGGATCGGGAACTCCCTTGATTTTCCCAATGCTCACAACCACTTGTGCTTCACTTCTTATCAGATCTAAAAGGAAGACAATCCTGCTGAGGAGCAAGGAAGGCAAAGAACAAGCGGAAACCTCCTGGATGCCAAGTCCCACCACCTGGCATCCCTCCCTGCCACCCTTTGCAAATGCTGTGACAAGCCACAGCCACATGGGGTCACTCCAAAGCCATGCAAACATCTGGCCGGGTTGCTTTGCCTCCCTGGTTAACATTTTCGACTCAATAAAGCACACTCAGTGCATAAATTCATTGAGTGGGGGCCACCAAGAGGGGCTTCCCTCGCCCAGGTGCCCCCAGTCCCCAGCCCTTGTCCCAGCCTGGGACGTGCCACACTGCGGAGCGGGCACCACTTTGTGCTGGCACCGCAGCACACATCAGCATCTTCCTGAGCGGAGATGTTCCTCTTTCAGCAGCTCAAGAAGGAAACACACAGTGTGAAACCAGACTGTGTCTGGAAAACAAAGATGGGGGCAGGCCGTGACACCAAGCCAGAGCTACAGGGACAGGGTTGGGTTGTTCCTGCAACCTTTGGACCTGATTAAGGCTAAAAACACCTCAACTATAAACGTGCTGCTGCAGGGTCCCCTGCCTGTCTGTGGCGTGAGCCCTAAGGACTCCTAGCTCAAGCACAATGAAACCATCTCTTGAATCATGGGGTCAGCACTGACAGGTTTGAAGGCAAAGGCTCACCTGGCTGCCTCGCCAAACCGTGGAACTGGTGCCTCTCGTCGGGCCCTACATGGATGTCGTCCAGGACAGACAGCTGGGGCAGGCTGTCCACGACGAAGCCTCTGTAAGCAGGAACGAGAGCCAGAGGGTTCCCTTGGAGCACCAGGACGCGGAGCTTCTGCAGACTGGAGAGCTGGGAGACCAGCCCCGGCAGCTCTGTTAAGTTGTTAAAGCTCAGGTCAAGGGAGATGAGATTTGGCCTAAAGGAGAGAATCCAGCAGTAAGGGTAGGCAAACAACGTCCAGCTGAGGGCACTACTGCCCTGAGTCAAGAAAAGAAACAGAAATCCTGATTCCTCAGCACCACAACCTGCAGTGGCACAAATTGGGTGAAAGTGGGGAATCCAATAGCGTGATCTCACATAGCCCATTGCCAGTCTGCCCCATAACTCAAAACCTTTTTTCTTAAGCATCCATTAATCACCCCACTACATCATTCAGTGATACAGCCTAAGCTTTAGGACCTTCCCCAGGCAAGACTACCAGCAAGGACTGGGAAGAGCAAAGCCAGTCCCTGCCCCAACAAGCTCACACCAAAGTGTGAGACAGAAGGCAGCAAACCGAGACAGGCCCCTCTGCACTGATGGGGTGTTGGAGGCAGAGAAAAAAACCAACCCTGCTGACGGGCTGCAATTTCTTAATGCAGGGCACCTCAGTGGCTTGGGGTCATCTGTTCCCATCTGCCCACCTCCCATCAGCCAGCCTGTGGCATTACCAGAAGTCCGCAGTGAGGTACTTGTCCTGCGAGGGGCCGCACAGCCTGTTGTACCCCAGCCCCAGGTGCTGCAGCTGCGGAGGGGGCTGAGCGCACAGCTCCTGCAGATCAGCCACAGCGTTGCAGCAGAGCTCCAGGACCTGCCCAGGACAGAGGGAGCAACAAACACCCTTTGCAACGAGCAGCTCCCGGCGCACCCTCGAGCTGCTCAGCTTGTGCAGTGTTCCCACATGGGACCTCTTTTCCCATCCCACCGTCACAAGGCACTGCTCACCCACCTTCAGAGTCCGGGGCAGGTTGGCCGAGGTTACCCTGCTGATCTGGTTGGCACAGAGTATGAGCTCCTCCAGGTGCTGTAACTGCAGCAGATCCTCGTCGACTTCCTCTACCTACAAAGAGCTGTGTTTGGCCACCGTGACAATTGAACCACCTCGTGTCATGTGGGTCAAGGTGACGCAGAGATGTGGTGTTGATCCATGTGACGTACGTGTAGCACGGATTAGTGTAACACACCGAGTGGGGCTGCCAGCAGCTCGACCCCTGCTGCAATAGCAGCACCTGGGGAGACCCCGGGTTGGGGAAACTGCTTTTCCCAGGACGTTTTCCCCCTCAGCAGATGTGTTTTTTTGGCCTGGAGGTGGCCAGCTCTGTGGGCACCAGCCCACCCTTGCCTTAACAGCTTGCAGCTGCACTTACGTCTTTGCCGACGATCCGCAGGGACCTGAAGACCTGGAGGACGCGGGTCCCATGGACGAGCTGGGGCGCCTGCACGGCCACGTCCTGCAGCTGCTGGTTCTGGGGGTCGCAGCCTGGCGGCAGGGCCCAGGGGCTGCGTGGGTCTCTCAGCAGCTCCAGCAGTGCCTCGGGGCTCTCCTCGCCCAGCGGCAGGTCCTCATCCTCCTCCTGCCCCGAGGGGCTCGTGTGCGCACTGAAGCGGGACTTGTTCTGCAGAGAGGGAGAGGGGAGAGGCAGTGAGCGCCCCGCAGACCCCCTGTCCCCTGTGGAGCCCTCCCCATCCCACCGTGCCCCCCAGCCCCTACCCAGCTGCCAAGGCCGCAGGGGAAGTCCCGCAGGCCCAGGCACCGCAGGTGCTCCCGAAAAGCAGCCGAGAGGCGGCGGGGGCCAGGCGCCGCCATCCAGGAATTCTCTGACTCTTGGCACCCGTCCCTGTCGCTAGGAGATGGCGGGGACGCGACGCCCTGGGGACTTGGCTCTGTGGGGCCGTGAAGGGAGCGTGGGATGGCACTGCAGGCTGGGAATAATCCCAGGCTTTTACCTGTCTCCCCCTGGGATGTGAAGGCTGCTCCCCACCAGGGGAAGAGTGGGCTGCATTTACAAGGTGCAGCATCAGCCCCGTCGCCTGGCCAAGTACCTGCAGCACAGCATTTGCCATTTCACTTATCTACATCCTGAGAGCCGCTCGAGTTTCAGGGAGGAAGCAGTCGTGTGCTCAGTTAGCTGTAAAAGCACCCCGATCGCTGGTGCGGAGGGCACCGCTGCCACAGCACCGCAAGGCCATCGGAAAACAAAGTTCACAGCTAAAAGTACCAGCGCCCGCTCTTGGAAAAAGTCGCTGAGCCCAGGGACAAAAGCCCCAGCGCTGTCTGAGGTCAGACTCAGGTCTCCCCACTCAGGGGTTTATCTGTTTTTTCCAGTGATAGGTGTGGAGGTGATAGTGACAAATTCCACTTTAGGGAGCTTGCAGAGCAGCTCGTGTCAGCAAAACTTCACCAAGTAAATTGCAGATGCTCTGCGGTGTCTGGTGGTTGCGTGGTGGAACACTGAACTTCCACTCGCGTTGGGTTTTACAGGACGGATACCGATCTGCTCCCTTATCAGCTCGGCAGCTTATTGCAGCTGCACAGATAGGAAAGGATATGCGGAGCATGCACACGCCAAGAGATAGCGGCGTGGCTCGAAGTGGAATAACCAGGCAAACCGCTGCCCTCGGTTCGGCAGAAAATGAAGTCAAACTTTTGGAAATTCTTTGAAAGAGCATTGCCAGCGGCTGAATTTTATTCTGGGGAAAAGCCGAGCTGAAAGCTTCTCCTGTACTGCTGTAGTGGCATGGACAGCCCAGAAGTGACCTCCACTGTGATGGGTGGCAGGGTGTTCCTGGCTCTGGGAGGAACACCGGTGGCAGTTCCTCGTCTGTCCTCTCTGGTGGCACCCAGCTGGGGTGGCTGGAAGGCGATGGGCAGCGCCTGGTGCCCAACGTGCTCCCACATGTGCAAATTCTCACCTCATCCATGCACCTCATAATGCATGGTGGGGCTCTAAGCAGCTGCATCCCTCTGCTCTTCGGTGATTCCAAACAAGCGCTCCTTCAACACGGTTCTTCTACCTGAGGAGCTGTCTGTACTCACCATTGTCTGAAAGAGCACCCTGCACAAAGAAACACCTCTCTCCGTGATACCCCCAAATAATTCTAAGTCCTAGGAGTATTTTTTCTCTGTTTTGCTATGTATGAGAATCTCCTGCGTTTGGTAACTGGGCAGAGAGAAAACAGGTTTGGCAGAGTTAGAAGGGCGAGAGCTGAGGAGGTGGATCCTGGACATCCGCTGATGGGGTGCACCGGGTGTTACACCAGTGGGATGGGGTCTTACAGAGATCCAGCAGAGGGATACATACTCTCATCTGGAAGCCTCTCGTGGGTTTTCCACTGCCACCGTTAGCCCACTCTTACACTGGCCCCTGCAGGAGATGGTTGCTGGCTTCAACAACTCAGGTGTGTGCTTGCGTGCTCCATCATGCTTGGGAAAAAACAAATCAAAACAAAACAAAACAAAACAAAACAAAAACAACACAATTCATGTTCTAAGTCCTACATTTTGGAGCTCCCAGGGATTTAGATGGGATGGCTAAGCCAAGAGTCCTGCACTCCCAGTCAAATAGATGATGTGGGACACCATCTGTGTCAGTTTGAAACTGCACGCTAGATCACAATCAGTGACGACGCATTTGAACCAATTTTTGATGTAATCTTTCAAAAAAGAAAAAAAATCCCACACCATCATCTGCAGGAGAACATGGGGGAGCCACTGACGCAAAACCCCGCTGTACTTAAACGCAGCTCGGCTGTCCCCAGCCGCAGCACTCCAGCCACCAAGCAGCCTGAACGCCGACATCCCACCAGCTTTCGGCCAAGCCAGCCGCTGCCTGAGCCCGCCATGAAACGCCAGACAGGTGGGTGCGACTTAACCGTGTCGTAAGGTTGCATTGGTTGATGCTCGTCATTAGCTCAGCCGCTCAAAGTCTCTCTGCTTTAGAAAGTTACCACGCTGCAAAGAACCAGGAAGTTTTGCAAAAACGGCGTAGACGCCTGAGACTGTACTCATTGTATTCTTTTTTTTTCTTTTCTTCATTTGAATGCAGAAATCACCAGATTTGCAATCTTCCTCTTCTGCTCACTGGCTCCTTTGGTCTCCTTGGCACCAACATCCGAAGATGGCAAAACTACTACAGGACAGAGGCAGAGGCATTCTACTTCCAGAATAAGGGCCTTCCTAGTGCTAGAAAAGCAAGCAACTACCTTGTTTAAAAACTACGTAAGTGTAATATTTTGCATTTGCTGGGCCTGTGTCTGGGGAGGAGTCCCTTGATTTAGTTATAGAATACTAGGAAGACCACCAGAAAAGAAACAGTTGGGTTAGAACCTTGAAGAGGCACCTCTCTGTATTCCATACAAGAAGGAAAGCATTTGCGTTGTGTTATTTTAAGACAGAGTTGGAGCAATGTCTAGGACAGCTTGGGTGTGCCAGCTGTGGTCTTCCAGACTCAAGCATTTTTCTTTGTCTCCTGAGTCACGTCGAGCTTGAAGCAGGCAGCTTTTTGGATGAAACCAAACAGATCACTGGAAAGATGAAGAGAATTGCCTTCCTCTTCAGTCTGACCTTAATATTAGAGCAGTCAGGAGCACTTCTGCAGAAAATCCTTCTCAGCCTCGCATTTCCTTGGAGATAGCAAAATGTGCACTGAACCTGAAAGTCAATACTACGGGCAAATTTCAATTCCTGGGAACGTGTTCCCAAGAATATGTTGATAAAAATCAGTATAAAACATTTCCCCTAACTTCATTCTTGAAATCAAAACCATTTCTGCTGAAGCAGATTTGTTCTGGTCACAGCAAATGTGTTGCATGAGTAAATTTTACCTATACGGTTAAAAAAAAAAAAAAAGACTCAGAAAAGCTGAAAACAATGCCAAGCAGGTTATTAAGATAGAAAGTGCTGCGCAATCATAGCCACAGATAGTGTATAATAGCTACTTGATAAAGGAGCGTAGGTGTTAATACAGCCGGTGAACAATAACAAAAAAACCTCAAGCAGACACAAGCTGAAAAATAGGTGTGTATGCTCCTAGACAGTCTAATGTGGAAACTACCAGGACAGATGTAAACCAAAAGATTAACAATTTCTCTCTCCTCTTTCTCCCATGCAGAACGCATGCAGCACTGTAACACCGAAAACCGTAAGCTGGCTAACTGCTGACCCCCAAGTCAAAGCAATGGCGAATAAAATACCCGAATGCCCACCTCTGGATGCAGGTTGCTGCATGCACATTTTTTACAATATTTTGCAAACCATAAGAAATGATCCAGAAGCAATCTGTGGGAAGAATTTCACCCAGGCTGTGAACGCAAGCGTCATCCAGCTAAACGTGACGATGACTGAACTGGAGGTGCCTTACACCTGCAGGAGCAAGGATCTTCCACAGAAGGTCTGTGAGCAGTTCGGGGGGATGAACGCAGCAAAGAAGATGATGTATACCTGGCTGGCTTTACAGAAATATGAGCAATTTATGCAAAATGCAACAAAAATATACTCTGCAGTAGGAATGTAATATGCCAAGCTGAAACAGTAACTGTAGGATACCGGAGCTTTGGCTGAATGTACCTATCAGTACTTGTGACCAGTTTGATACCGGGAACAACATTAATAATGTACTTACTATCCTGTAGATCTTAAATATATAATCTAGTTTAATTTACTATTTAAAAGATGAATGTCTTAAGTTATTGATTTTATTTATTATAAAAATATTTATAGTGTTTTATTTGCAGCAGCAAATAAAAAGTATGCACTGATGTAAGTCAGAGTGATTTAATTAACCAGTCATGATATCAATTAGCAAACAGGAAGGCATGACTTCAGTGACTTTCATGTTATTTATATTTTTATTTTGTAATTATTTTCCAAAACTTTTGTTGATTGTCAGCAGACTGATTTTATACTTCTCATTACTAGCAAATTGTATTTATGAATTTATAGAATACATTTATTTTTATAAATTTATTTAAGCAATTTTGTGTTCTATATTTATTCAGATGTTTAATTTATATATTTTAATGTTAAAAGAGATGAATCATGTATTTACTACTTAGGTGAACAGTTTTACTCATTTTCTGTCACTATATATTTGGATAAAACCTGGCATTTAATTAAAAATATATTAAATAAAACTGCTACTGATGATTTTTTTATTATTATTATGTAATTTTTTTAAAGTCTTTCTGCATTGGAAAACTAATGTTTTGTTAAATAGCAAATTGAACTTGTTGTTTCTAGTCATTAGGTTAAAGGTATTACAAACAGCACATCTTTCCCACCCACTTTTTACTGATAAGACGTGAAAAAAGATCACAGTACTTTTGCTTCTTACGCTCCCAGTTGGTTTCTTAAGTTTGGACCCGCCAGTGGGCAAATTGCTTTCTCTTCGGCCCCAGCTTGCGAAGGCTGAATTATTGTGGCTCTGCACCACAGCTCGAGCCTGGCTTAGGTTCAGTACAAGCAGCAGCGCTGCTGGAAGGACGCTGCATCAGCTCAGGCACGAGCAGCACACCAAAAGGCAGCCCAGTCAATTGCTGCTCCTGGAGCTGGTAACAGAGCGGGCACCCAAATGTCCTAGGAGCAACAGGACCTGTCGTCATCTTGTTTTTCCTTTGTCGCATCAACCCTCGATTATCCCCAATAACGGGGAGGTTAATAACGTGATGAGTTCAGTTCGTATCACCATGCAAATTTGAAGCCAGTGTAAGCATTAGAATAAATTCTGAAATTAACACTGTTTATATACAGATACATATATATTTTTTATATTTTGCAAATATATTTTGCAAATATATTTTATATATATATTTTTATATTTATATTCATTTCACGTGAAACACCTATTTAAAATGCAAGTAAAGGATCGTTCCTCTCTCTGCTGCCATCCCTTCACTGACAGTGGTTCAGACCAGCACAGGACTGCCTGCTCCAGAGTACTCTGATTTCTGCTCCGAACATCCAGGAGGCTGCAGCAGGACTGAGCCCCTTCGTCCCAGTGGCACCAGTGCTCCTCCTCTGCGAGGCTGTCAACAGCCCACGAGGAACTGAAGCACGGGATTTTGGTACCAGCCCATCTCCTCCATCGCCCTTTAAATCCTCTCAATGCAAACAGTAGGAAGGAAAACTACTTACCCTTCCGTTGCGGTGGTTCTTCAGGATGGTGCCATTGGTGCTGATGCAGCTCTCCCTCCTCCCAGTCCACAGCCACGCCTGGCCCTTTTGTTCTTGTGAAGCATCTTCTGTAGCAGGAGGTGAGGGCATGAAACCGGGCCTTTTTTTTTTTACAAGAGGCTTACCTGTAACCTTCCCTTGCGTAGAGAACCGGGTGCCGAGCACTTACAGGGGAGCTGCAGGGAAGGTGTTTGGCCCTGCCGAGTGTCTGGATGCTGGCGACATTTGAGCAACAGGAGAAGACAGAGCCCAGGGTCTTTATGGACTCTAGTGGAAGAGTTGTCCTTAAAACAACAAGAGTTGCTGCAGATCTGATCCTCTTTTGCCCAGACTTCCCTGGGAAGAGAGGTTTCTTGACATAACTGAGCCGCTGCCAGTCCCCAGAAAGCACCAACCACTCTGGGTGCTCTCAGGAAAGCACTCTAGCTTCCCAAGAGGAAGAGAGGGACCACGCTCCCTGCTGGAGCCAAGGGAAGAATTCCTCCCAAATGGGACCACTCTGGGCCACCACTGTGGAGATGTCATAGTGGTGACAGACAGAAGGATGAAGGCAGATCTGAGACCTCTGCTCTAGTTTCTGACGTTAACGCAGGTACCATCAGCTCTCCTTTCCGCTGGTGCCATGCTAGCACACCTCAAGTTCAAAGAACATTTTAATAACCCACCTCTGACTTGCGTGTGAGCTTTGCGCAAGCACGGTAAGTGGAGTCCAAAGGTGTTGGTTTTTTTTGCTCCTGATACTTCTGTATCAGGAAGCCACCTGCCAGTGTCAGCGCCAACCCGTGAGAAGCAGAGGGACACCGGCAGCCGTGGCACTCTCTCAAATTAACCCGCTTAGTTTAAGTTCTATCGGTTTCCCCAGGGGCCAAGAGGTGCAGTTCCAACCTCGCTCCCTTGATTTTTAATAGAGGAAGAGGGAATGCGAAAGGATCATTAGGGATGTGCTTATCCCCAGAGCAGAAGTGGCATCTGCTGACCTTGTCACGTAGGGTCAACCAACCGCTGCAAGCAGGAAGATGTATAAATCCTGAGAGCTTCGACATCACCATTTCCAGTGGCTGATACAAACCACTTAAACCTTGCTGAATCAGAGGATTATACAGGGCCACTCCCTGTGGTTTTGTGTCTCATGCACATCTTTTCTTTCACCTTCTGAGTATGTAACACTTATACAAAAGCATTTTCCTTGGAAAGGGAAACATTTGCCTGAAGGTCAAAGGAGACGAAAAAGTGAGTCAGATGGCTGGTACCAATTAACGTCACTGAGAAGTAAAATTGACCCCAAGAAAGAAGAGTTGTTCTTCCCATGGAGGCACAGAGGTGTGCTGTCAGCCCCGCAGACTCAGCTCACCTCAGGAGTGAGCTCACACACACGGGGTACAGGCTTGGAGCAGGGAGACACGGGCTTGAGCCAAACTGTGGCAAGCCACTGCTCTCCTTCCATGTGCTTGAGAGCAAACAGCACTCTGCCACAAGTGTTTGGGACGCAGCAGGGCAAGCAGCTGGGTACCAGAACATCAAACTTCAAAGGGCTGAGGTCAGGAAGCAATGGCCAGCACCCCTCTGAGGAGCAAGAACAGGACAGAAGTGCATACAGAGGTGAGACAGAAAGAGTGGCTGCAAATAGGCTGAAGCACTGCGACACAAGTGTATCACCAAAGCATTTCTGACTGCTTTGTACTCATTTCTGCACACTTTATAGCAAACAGGCCCGGAATTTGTCAGCACCATGTGGCCATCTGGCTGCTCGGATACTGGCTTTTCCTTTGTCTGCCTCAACAGGGTTCAGTCCCTGCCGACCACAGCCAGATGCAGAAGCTTCATTTTTGAAAACTCTTCCCCCTGCTCAGAGAAGATGGGGCAGCTTCAGAACAGGGAGGCAAATGAAGCAGTTGGGTGACTCGTTGGATGACCGAGTTTGGACTACACAGTTGAGAAGACCTGAGAGCCACCATTAGCTGCACTGCAGATGTGGTTGTGTGGCTTTCTTCTCAACAGATTCTCAGGACCTCTCCAGCCCACACCCCAGACAGAGCTCAGAAGCTCACGCTGAAGCCCAGAGACTCTCAAAAGAAGGCTCAAGTATCCACAGAGAGCAAAGCGCTCGTCCCGGGAGGACAGTGCTGGCAGCCCCAGACGAACAGTGCGAGCACAGCCACGGTGGGTCCTGCCACCAGGGCTCAGGCGAATCTTCCTCATCCATGGGGCGATGTAAGTTGGGGATACACCTGCACCACGTTTTGATCTCTGCTGTGATGGTGAGGTGGTCACTGGCAAAGCTTTCTTGGCAAGGGGTACCCCATTTACACAGGCTGTGTAAGAAATGTCAGAAGGGCAGGCAGCAGGACTTAGGGCTGTGATGGAGAAACGTTTTGTGGGTCTGTTTCCATTTTGTGATGCTCAGGACTTGGAGTTTGTGATACATACACCTTCTTCTGAGACAGGAACATATGAAACAGCTCTCTGGATGATAACGGGGACTCCGGTGTTGACACACAGGGAACTTCCCTGCCACCCGAGTATTTATTTTGTCTGCATACCTCCTGAGGGTGAGTAAGACTCAGGAGGAAAAAGTGCTTATGCATCAGAGTATCTAAAGAAAAGCTCCCAAGGGTAAATACAAGTTAATAAATATATATATATTTATATATATATATATATATATATATATCTCCAAAATATCTTGTGAGCACTGGGTTCTTTTCCTTTTGCCCCAGATTCAAATCGTGCTGGGAGAAAGCAAAATCTGCCAGAGCTGGTTTACAACAGATTCACAGGAAAATATTTAGGATTTCAGTACATGTAAAGAGAGCCCTGAGCTGTTCTCCCACTGAAGTGCCAATTCCCTTATGGCAGTGATTTCATTTGGCATTAATTTGCTTAGAGCAAATCTAGGTCTACTTTTTGTACTGCTCAGGGATTAGCAGAATCAGCCACAGAAAGAAGCCATTTCAGTAACTGTCTTTTGGCGTATCAGCTACAGCTATACCAGCCTCACTGAAATCACCACAAAATCAGTAATAAAGAAACAGTGCTCTGCAGCCACAGCTTCCTCCCAGAGAGGTTTGATAGCATCACTGCAGTACCACTAGCATTTGTGTGCTTGGTTGAGAGTGAAGTCAGGCCAAAGCGTTGTTTTACTGCTGTTTAAATAGCACTGATCTTCACCGACTTCTCTTACCAAGATGCTTTGTGTGAGATCAAGGTAGAGATATTAAAAAAATTAAATGCGAACAAAGCAAGAAAACTGTTGTACGTTCTTATACCTTCTCCCAGAATCACAGGCCTGACTCATCAGAATTTCTTATACGCTATATTAGGTCAAAGCAACCAGTCACAAAGGTGAGATTAACGAGCATCAACTCTTCAGCAATGCTTTTAAAATAAAATCCCTCTTTTCACTCATCTATTACCTTTACACTTTCACTAGAGCGCTGCCTCCACTAGACCCAAGAAAATCCAATATAGCACCAAGGTGACAGCTGAAGCAGAAAGCTGTAGCATCCTACCAGGAAAAAAACAAAAAACGTCATTAAAGTCAAAGGTGAAATGACACGTTTCATTTTTTTAAATGGACTTAAGCAGCTTACACTAACACTGCCTAACACTGACATCATTTCGATGGGAATAACATGTTATCCAAACTTAGCGCTGCCCGGTAGAGTCCACCATCCACGGCAGTATTTCAACCAAGAGTCCCAAATCCAATCCTGTAAGAAAATAAGAGCATTGGGGCTTAAGGTATCAGTGTAGTCCCTAAAAGTTTGAATTTTACTTTTCCTGGGTAAACACCAAAGCTACCTTTGAATTACTGGCTGGTAAGTTAAAAGCAGACATAAAAATAAATAGATTTATATCTGCTTAGTTTTGTCACAGGAACTCATTTGGACTGTTATGCTTAATATAATCAACAACCAGGGTCTGTTAACTCTAGGAACATATCAGAACCTTAATACATTTGGAAAATGTCATGCAAAATGTGGAAGAACAAGCTCAGTGTTACTTAAGTGAAGAAAAACGTTAAGCACTGCAGACAAGTGGACTTGTGGAGGCCGTGCTGTAGCCAGCCTGTTCCTTCCCAGTCCCTAACAAGCATGACTGAAGGGGAGCAGAGTTGACTACAGAGGGTAATCTTCAGTTTTTGCTTATCTGGCTAATGCTTTGGTGAGACAGGGAAAACCCAGCACAGAGCAAATACAGCCTGGTGGCCAATGCCTGAGAAAAGACAAGCCACTCATACATTCTGAGAAAGTCCAGCAGAGTTGATTCTTTCAGTCAAGATGAGCCCAAGGGACATCAAGTCTCTCTGAGCTTCTGAAGCATGGAGTCATTTTAAGAGGACATAAGCCTTGCAACAGGAAAGCCAAACACACAGATCCCAAAGGGGTGACTTCAACACCACTGATAATAGGAAAATGAGCCCGCAACACTTTTCACAGTTGCAAAAGGGATGGCAAGGTCCAGGAAGATTTCCACTTACCATTTCCCCACTTTGAAGCCAAGTTCTGGGTAAAAAATGAAGACGCTACAACTAGTTTCTTCCAAAAAATAACCTTTATTGTTTTGGTTGTAAATATAAAAAAAATGCATTGCACAATTTAACAGACCTACTGAAAAGTGCTACATATCAACAGCACAACAGAAGTTGTGTCATGCAACAGAACAGGAAACCTAGGCAAAAGCAAGAGTACAACCTGAAGTCCTCAAACCTCCAAGCTTTCAAGCTTCTTTTTTTAAACAACAAGAATGAACTCCATTCACTTAAACACATCTAAATACAAGAAGAAAAGGAGCAATTTGTTCTTTAAATTGTTAAGTAAGAGGATTGCTCCTAACTGATATCTTTTGATTCAAAACCCTATTCACGTTGGAAATGTTCAGATATAAAAGCAGTTCAGACGATGGCTAGAAAGTCTTTGTATTACATACCTAAGATGTTTTTCCTTCTAACTGAATCAAGTTTTGCAGCTCAATCTACAATTTGGTACTACCACTTCTGCTCTAACACAGTAAATAAGCATGAAATCCATCCAAGAAACAGAAGGGAAGTTGAGGCCTTAGCTGACGTTGTGGAAACAGTACTGGGGTCCCATACAAGAAAACCCTCAAAAACAAACGATCTCCTCAGAAATGCAAGTATATAAATTGAAAGAGAAAAAGGAAAACTCCTGTTGTCTCCCCTAAAAAAAATACCTCCTATAAGTCACCAACAGCTGTCCACAGTCCTCTGAGATTTGTGCGACTGAATCCATAAAGCACCTAAACCAGGGAGCATCAGCCTTTTCATTCTGGGTGTTTTTCTTTTTCCTTACAATAAAAGTGCAAAGAATGATAGAAAAGAGAGAAGAAAAAAAAAAAAAGGTCAAAATAGTTGACTATCAGTTTTATTTTAGCAGTATGTTCAGGTTGGGAACATTGAGGCAAGAATTATCCATCCCAGAAACACAAGAAGTGATTTAGCTTCCAAATAATTTGGACTAAAAAATCATTATGTTACTGAATGGTTTTGGAGTGAGCTTCTTGCAAACAAAATAAAGTTCACCTGTCCCTTCACCTCTACAATGTGAGCCTAAGCGTATACACACACAGAATGAAAAAAAAAAAAAAAACACCTGAGGGCACAAAATAAAGGGATGCTACTTTCCAATGCAATCTGCCAGCCCTTTGATTTTTTAAGCCATTCTAGATTTGGAGATTTAATCATGTGCATCTTTACTAGGTTTCTGACAGACTTTGGGACAGGTGTGCCCCTGTATACGTGGGAGGGAAAGATAGTGAAGTCAGCAGGAAAAACCATTTTTTTCCTTCCTTCCTCCCATCCATCCACACAATTTTTTACAACCTCAGGTTCAAAGGGGCACAGTAATGCCACACAGACAATACATTCTCTTAAAACCAAGGGAACCCCCACTTGGTCATTTCACTGAGTTTTCCACATGTTAGGGGTAAGAATGTAAGACTTAAGATGCATCTGGTGCATACAGGACCCCAAGATCTAAGGCACGGATAGAAGCATTCTAGTAAGTCTCCCTTCAAGGAAAGCTCCCCTAGGGCTTTGGAAAAGCAGGAAAGAACACGGCAGTCGGATCAAATGGTAGTAACAAGGAATCCATGGGTTCTGCGCAGAGCTTGGACTGTCCAGATGAAGCATGGTCTTGTCTCCATCCCTACTACTAATTAATTTATTCAATTTGGTTTCACTGCTTATTCCCCGTCTTAACAGGAAGTATCATACAAGACTAATAAGTTCATCAGATAATGCATAATTTCTCTAGAAGCTGGGGAGAGATTGGGGGCTTCTACAGTGTATTGATTAATAGAATTTGAGGTCAGAAGGCACCACTAGACAATCTGTTTGATCTTGGTGGGTATCGCAGGCCACAAATATTTTATCCATCCCCTCCCTTATCAAGCAAAATATGTTGGATTTGACTAATTATGAGTTGCATTTGCTTATATGGGGATTCTTTAAAGGTCCAGACCAATTCACTGAAGACTGATATGCATGATCTGTAATTCTGTGTAGACTACAGGCACAGTGTGTTTTGCTTGCTTAACGTACTTCGGTGAAATAGAGGAAGTCAGACTATATAAGTCAGGGGAGTAAGTGGTAAAGTGTTTTATTTAAAAAAAAAAAAAAAAAGAAATCCATTAGAGTCCCAAATGAGGAAGGCAGAAAGACTAAGTAGTTCAAATATATAACCAAGTGGGAATCTAGACAGGAATTAATACATACGTGGCCAATCTCTTTTCATACCAATCCTCAGTACCTCAAACGTGCAGAGATGAGATATACCATAGCTTTTTCCTCCTGTGCTTCCAAATAAAGTAAAATCACACCCTCCACAAAGTTGACTGATAAGAGAAAAGAATTCTGATTTGTAATAGTTAGGTGACGAAAATACACTGATTCACTCCTTCAAAGAGGAGCCACATCATTTCTGGTAATTACACTATGTGGAAAGTATCTTTACACTACTCCTTCCCTCCCTCCTACACCCTTGCCTCAGTAATTGATCTTTGATTTATTTTTTTCTCTTTACTATGTTAAGATTTGCAGTCTTTTAGAAGTGCCGTGAGCTTGTTTCTCCATCACAAATTATTACAATAAGCACTTTCCCTCCAATTGTAACCAACTCATGATGCAAAGAGTGTGATGTTTTTTCCATTCGCATCCAGATCGAAACTGCTAATGGGCAATACTTTTTAGCATTTCAGTCATACACCCCCCCTGTTTCTATTCCTTTAAGGTCCTTTTTAGCTTCCAATTCATTCAGTGAGATTTGAAATGGTAGGATCTAAGCTTAGAAGTCATCATACTTCCCTAGGCTCTGAGACACGCCTGTAGCACACTTTGCTTGTTGAGACAACACTGTAGTGTTGTTAACACTACTGCAACCTCAGTTGCAGACACCTGGTTAAGAACATGGTAAAAAAAAAATCAGGCAAAACTGCTGCCTGATGAGCAGGAGACCACATTGCAGGGGAAGCATTACAGAATATGCTTATCTGAAAAGTACAGCAAAAACACAAGTGAGTCTGTTCCTGGACAATTTGCCTGCTGACTTCTTTCTACAAAACCGGATACATATTTTTAACATGCAAATACGCATGTAGGTATCTATGCATCTCAACAAGATAGCCCAGTAAAGAACTTGAGGGGCGCTCCCCAGCTAATCACACTGTTAAATGATTTAACTGGAACCAAGTTCACAAACAGTGACAGAAATGGGAGGATTAAAGCACTGATTAAAAAATTAATTTAGGCTCATTCAACACCTTTTATCCTGATGCATCCCAAAAATACTGCTTATTTGAATAAAACATTTTGTATGAAAGACCTGGATATAGGTGCCCCTAGAAAAGCTACTCGCTATTTCAGTGCTCTGACCACCTTTACACACTATTTCAACAAACCATTTCCTAGGTGAGGCCTAGATTGCTGTTTGCTCTCTCACAGGGACACAGTTTTTTCCCATGTGCCACAAGCTTCAATGATATGTCAATCAGATCTACTGTAAAAGAAAAGACCATCTTGAATGTATGCACAGCTACAGAAAGGCATGCTGGTACTTCGGTCATGCCGCTTTGTCTTCTCCTTACATTCCTTCCCACTGAACCGCCACCTGCACAAGTCCCTTTCAGCCCCTCTCTTCCACAATTCACAGGCCCCTGCTCAGGGAGAGGGCCCTCGGGCAGCCCTTTTTGCCTTCTTCTTCTTACAGCCCTGCTCACACATAAGCCAATGAAAGCCACTAGCTGCAAAATCTCAGGACAAGGAAGAAAGGAAAATTATTCTCTGTGCTCAGTCCCACTCCCCAAACCTATTATTGCTTTTTAAGGTTTGGCCCACCAAGTGGGGAACATTAGACACAATGCAGAGGAAAAGTACATCCCCTGAGGGACAACCTACTGACCCTATTTCAGAACGTGCTACGTCCGAATTTTTTAGCTGCTCCTAAGTATTGCACTGTGACAGCCTGTTCTCCAAACTGGAAAAAAAACTACTTGGGGCAGGTGACAAGGAAACTTTATCCAAACTCTGAATAGCTCTAAAGCATCAGAATCGAGTAATGAGTGGAATTACAAGGGTCATAGGATCATTCCAGACTACATCAAGAAAAACTGGCCAGAATGAACATCCCAGTGCTGTCTAAGGATGGACAGACTATTGCTGCTGTAAAAAGACAAAGCTTATCCACAGCAAAGGGCAGTACTTCAGGGACTGCCACAGAAAAATGTTACGTGGGTTTTAACTTATCTTTGTGTGTTTTATAATTCCTGTTGAACATAACCTTACCATACAGACCAAGCTTGGCTAAGTCCTTCAGGTTTTTGAAATAGAAGGCAAAAAGAACAGGTAAAAGAGACAAAGAAGCTAAAAATTGACTACAAGTCCATGTGGTTTGATACGCTTTCTGAGACAAAAAAAAAAAGCCAATTTCTTAACGCTAGGAACTCCATTTCTGTCTTTGAAGCACTATGACGTTTACCTATGGATGTGTTTTATATGTACACATTTTATGAGGAAGGTAGCCTAACTCTGCAGAGTGCAAGAAAACAGTTTAGAGATTAAATGGATATGAAATTCATGCGTCTATCTTGATTCCAGAATCTGTGCAATCTAAAACTGCTTTTTTGCACTTACTGCACAGCCTGCTACTCAATTGCAATGGCTATATCAGAAAAATAATAAAAATCAGCTACTTTATTTGCTAGAAAATAAAGCATGCCTTGGAACTGATCATATGCAATGGTACACTCATTAAAATAAAAATACACAAAACACAGCCTGAGATTTTAATTCTAGTATTTTCCACGAGTTGACGTCGCTGATGGATTTTTCTTCTCCTTTGGTTTTTAATATAATCCTGTTTAAACAATTGTTTACTATTCAAGTAAAACAAATGGAACTGAACACCAGAAAACAAAATGAAAAGCAGATTTTGCTTCACAAAACTGAAAGTATATTTCCCCTTTAAGAGAACATTCCTTGGTGTACAAGATTTACACTTCAGAGAACTTAGTACTTGAAGCTGTTTTATAGAAAGACGTTTGTTGCATACAGATGCATGCTGCATTGATGGAGATATATTGCTGCCTGCAGGAATCAAACCTGCTAAATTTACCTGAGCTTGGTGTTCTCACTTCATGGAGTAGAGTACAGCACTGAAGAGGAATCAAATCATTACGACAACGTTGCATCATACTTCCACATACTCTGAAGGCAGAGACAGATGCCCTGAAGGTCTTGGGTGATGGAGAGTATTCTTTCTAAAGTGCACCAACTGAAAGGAGACTCACCAGGCTGCTAGACTGGCAGGTTCTCCACCCCTTGTACAAGCAACTCACTGTCTTTGGTTGTTAGGTTTCACCAGCTGTTTTGTTCATCTTGCTAACTGCCTCTGTGGCTTGCTCTGGCAGGCACGACGGATCTGACAGAATTGAGGTGCTTGTACTTAGATGCCGAAGGCTGCTCAGCACCACTGCAAAGAAAAGTCAGAAAAGTATCAAAAAAGCCATTAGACTAACTGCAAACAAATCCATGCAGGACAGTGTGCAGGTACCACAAGGCTGTTATTACGAACTTTTTTCTACAAAACATGCATACTGGCACTTAGACCAACAGCAAGAAACAGGTGTGTAAGAACTGTGCCCAGAGAACAACAATAGAGATCTACCTATTTCTTCTACTAAAGAGAGCACTACTCAGCAACTATAATTGTAAACATAAATATTTGCTGAATTCTAAGTGGTAAAGGGTCAAGCCATCATGCTCAAACAGAAGGTCATTTCAATGGGGAATGCAAACTTCAGAAGTCGCTTCCTTCATAAGACAAATCACACTGCTAAACTTTACTCCAACTAGAATGGAATATTTGAAATTTAAATGCTGCTTGAGACTTTAAATCTGTATTACACAATTTATTTTTTTCTGTTCAGTGTTAAGCATGCAACCAAGTACCTTTGCAGCCAAAAGACGTTCTTATTTTTCCACTGAGACAATAAGAAGGGACTAAAAAGTCATATTCAACATCTGTCCTATTCTTTTAAGAAATGGTATCATACATGGTCTCACTGTGATCTCAAATTACTGCTTGATAGAACTTCACTTACTTGGCCTTAGAACAGGGAGAGAACAGTGCTGATCCAACCACGCTATTGCAGTTTGATTCAGATCCTTAAAGCTTGTTGTGGAAACCATCCCATTGAAAGACTCAAACAATGGCTTAATAATAATGCTGAACTGCAAATCATCAAATGTTAAGGGAGGTAACAAAGGAGGAGTTCAAAACATTCTAAGGGAAAAGATAATAGAGCTCAATGTCCAGAGAAAACAAACGATTTTTAGACTGCAACATTTCGAAGAGTTTTTTATTATTATTATTATTTATTTATTTTTAAGATCTGTGACACTAGGACAAAGGAAAAAAATGAAGCTCAGTTCCCAGTTATACCAATACTGATTACTTTTTGTAAAATTCCTGTATGGCTGACTTGATCTCCTACAAACCAGTTGCATGCTGTGGCACTGTTGTGAGTGCACGAGCATTTAAAACTTCTAGGTACGTGTAGTTTGTACTATTTCTTTGTTGCCACCTTTTTCATGTAACACTGATGCTTTTATAGCAAAAGGACATAGAAGCCTTAAGGTAAACAAGCTCTTTGCTACTGCAGCTAAACAAAGACTTCAAAGTCTGTTGGATGAGCTTTCCTACAACAGTCACCATACCTGAACTCAAAACAGTTTGCTCTAGCGCTGCCATGATAAATCAGCAAGCAAATGTACCTGTAAGTTGGAATCTATTTCAGAAGCTGGCTGTATGACAAAACTCATCTGAAGGCTCAGAATCTGTGGTTTTACCACGTTAGCCCAGATGGGATTTTCTGACTACAGTCAGCAGACTGTGAGAACGTGGCCCAAACCAACCTCAGGATTGTGATACACCCCTATCTTTCTCACTGTTGCTAACAATCAAGATAGGTCTAACAATTACCTGGAATACTCTAGGGGATTTGCATGTGGTTATGGACTTTTACAGAGCGACTGGGTATTCTTTTGTTGATATTCTCCTATTCAGAAATACTCTGTTCTTGGGTTATCTCCAGTAGCCAAAAACCAGATTACTCACTTCCCTCTCATATGCAACAGAAACTGTGATATTCTCATATTTGTAATGAAACTGCCCTTTTCTCTCTTACAGTCATTTCATGAGGAGGAAATTTTTTAAAAATTATTAATAGCACTCACCCATGGACCTTGTCAGCTTTTACTGCAAGACCTCCTGAGATAAGCCAGCAGGTGTTAAGCAATCTATCCGGTTGTTAGAAAACTGTTCCCTCACAATTACATCCTGACTTGCAAAGGGAAGTTGGCGAAGACTACTTTGCCAAGCAACCTTTTCTTTTACCAACTACGACAGCCTTTGCCTTTCTCCAGATACTACAGGCCCAGCTACCCAAAACTGCAACTTCATCCCAGATAACCTCTGCCACTTTCTACAAGCCCCTCACTTCCAAATTCTAGAGCTATTTAACATTTTGGAGCAGCACAAATGCGTGGAAGGTTGTATTTAACCAGCCATTTTCATTGTTGTATTAATAATCTGATTCTTCAATTAAGTGAATTTTTATAACTCATTTGAAATTGTTCCAGAGTTAACAGGTCTACAGTTGCATCAGCAACTGCATAAGATCTTGCTGAGAATTGATTCCTAAAAGGATGCTAAAAGGATGAGTCTGGCTTTCTAGGACTAAGATAAACCAGGAAGCACCCAAGAAAGCATTTTAAAAAATGCTGTACTTCATGCAGACACCAGCATGGATGTATCTACTCTGATAATCAGGGGAGATAACCAGCAGAGTACAAACACATGAAATACGTGCAAATATAAAGGTACAAAGCTTTAATGGGAAGGGGGAAAGTTAACATTTCTGCTCATTATTAATTGCACTTCTGGTTTGCTAATTACTAACATTCCCGAACTGATTCCGGCTAACCATATTTGATCCAAACTAGAAAACTTGGATTAGCTAACCTGGTTCCATTCCCAGCTTGTCTCTCTCCATCTCCTGGATTATCACTCATTTGTAAGCACAGCTGCTAGCATTTGAGAAGCAAAGAGAAATTAAGTTGATTTGTCGTAATGAAAAAAAAAATTGAAAAAAAGGAGAAACATGCAAGTTTTCAAAATTGCCTTTACAACAGTTTCAGTAATTGTCTATAATAATCTTATTTTTCAGAAGTCTTTGTAATTCTCTGTAGTCCTTTGCAAAAAGTGAACAAGAGCTAGAGTTAGAGAAACAGTTCATTACACATTTCTTGTGGTATAATAACCGAGCTAGAAAACTTTACCTTTGTACTGCATTTCTTCTGAGTTACTTCCCATACTTTAAGGTGAGCAAATTCTGCCTCATAACAGCCTATAAGGCAAGAATTCGTATCCATATATAGATGTGAATGACAACTCTGGACATGCATTACTTAAACAACTTGGCTTAAAGTCACAGCATCAGAATCCAGAGTTCTTGCCTCTAAACACATTAGCACCAAACCTCAGGTCCAGCAGGTAAACGTGAAAGGATACGATCCAGAACTTCCAGTTCTGGAGGGTCCTGTTCCTCACGTATTCATCAAACATACTCCTCATGCGGTCAAACCTTTGCCGTGTTATAGGAACCCCAGTAGCAGGGAGCTGCTGTTGGCAAGAACTGAAAAGAAGATGCTCTGAGGTCAGAATCCCCACCAGGAAGGGCACATTCCTCTTCCAGGCTAAATTATACCGAGAGAAATACGTGCAACCCCAGCATCTCAGACTGAGGTGGCTTCTCTGGGCGTGACCCCCCCACACCGAATTTGTTATGGCCAGGAGTACATACTGTTTTCCAATCAATTGTGTCTATTTTCATGCAGAAAAGCAATTTTTCAAGCTGCTACATCTTATTACAAGCAACACAACTGAAAACAGAGTATAACATAGAACAAAGTAGTTTTTAGCATCCACTTAGAAAAAGGCACGTTAGGAGTCAAGTTTAAATTTACAGACTTACTCCTGAGCGGTGTTAGAGAAGAAAATGTTACAAAGATTCTTAAGAAACAGATCAATTTAAAATAAAACCAAACAGATGTTATCATATCTTCAAAAAAGAAAGAACGAAAAAAAAAAGAAAAAGATTTTGATTTGCCGATAAGTCTAACATAATGCCTAAGCCTAACACTTCTGTGGATGGAAGAAAAAACACTGGGGTTCTCAACATGCTTTGCAATAGCACATAACTATCGTAAACCCACAGAGGAAACTGAGGCACCAGGAAGGTGAAGTGACTTATCAGAGTTATGTTCAGTCAGTGGCAAGCTCCTTGAGTCCAAGTCCTATGCACTCAACCACATTGCTTCCAGGAAAAATTGACTGCATTTGGAAAGAAAACTGCAGCAAAGCCATCATGAAGAGTAGGAGTGTTTCATCACCCAGTGAGCCTAGCTTTAAAAACAACCATCACTGGCTTCTCAGCTTTATTCTAACTGATCTAATGCGTCTTTTCTGGTGATACCACTGTTGAGCGTTCATGCTCAGAGCTTGCCGAAAATCCACACGATTTGCTACCAATGCCCATCCCACAACGACTTTGCTTTTTGTTTGGAAGTCGGTAGCATCTCTACTGATGTTCAATACCCATCTGTTGTTTGGCATGACATCTGAGGCAAACATCCCCTGCTGTTAGCCAAAGCAACATTCAAGCTGCTCTGCTTCATTACAGAAATCTCCCAAAATCTCACATGATGGCAGCGTTTAGCTCCTCGATTTCTTCCCGAAGGCGCCTGGTTTCCTCTTGCATCTGTGTTCTTTCCTGCTGTAGTTTAGCGATATATTCTACTGTTTTCTGGAGAGTGATTGCATGGCTGATCTAGACCAAACACAAACATAGAGCTCACTTTCTGGAACAAAGCTAGACGGATGAAGAGTTTGCCCCTTATCTGCGGTAAAACCCAGAAAAGCACTTCAACACCTTTTAAGTTTCCTTCATCCTGCCAAAGCACACATAGGCAGACAGAAACACTTAAGATATTACTGAACTCTTTGTTTTTCTGACTCCCATTTGCACACTAATACAGAGAAATATGGTTGCAGTGGTTGTTTTATTCCCCAAGTTACATTTTTGCTATTTTGTTGAAAGTAATAATTTTAAGTGTTTTATTTCATTGTCTCTCCTCTTAAAAATGTTTTCAATTCTTACTTGGGGTACTGAAGGATGTGCTGCACCTGCTGACACATTTATTGTGCTGTTAGAAGCATTGTTCCTGCACTGACAACTTAGGTTATTTAGTTTGGGAAGCCTGAAGTTATTAAACCAGAAGGTAATGTGCTCTAGCTATCACCAAAGGAGACAGAAATAACGTCACTGATCTCTTTTAAAATACACTTCCAGTTTTGAGGAAACAATTAAAAATCTGTACTTGAGAAATAAACAGACATTTTACTAACGCCAAGTTTTCAAAAATGACTACCTTTCAAACAGGCTATTCAAAACAGGTAGTGAAATTCTGACAATTTATATCCTAAATATAAAAATTACATAAACAAATCAACATGGTAACAATAACCTTTCATATTTTCTATGTTTCAAAGGGTAGTGATATTTAAAGGACATTTAGACCATTGTTGTGCAGACAAACCTGTGTTTTAATTATTTTGGTTTCATTTTATGAACTAAATTAACAAGCATAGCCAGAAAATGTTCTTAATCTCTACAAAGACATTTGACAATGAGAAGGGATTTTTTTTTCCCCCTCTGTAAATCTATACACAAAAGACAGGTGACAGGAGAAAAAAATGACAATATTTGCAAGGCTAAGGGTGCACGGCCAAATTCTTAAAAGGAGCTGGGTGAGGAGTCCCAAAGGGTTTTTCAAAATCATCTGAAGCGGCCAGGCTCCTACCTCCAATCAGGAAGTACAGATCTCACACGTGTAGGAAGTTTTAGAAATTTCACTGCACATTTTGGACATGTTTCAACAGTATTTGCAGGCGCACGGCATTGTTTTGCCATGCTCTTAGCTGACTAAATGCAGCACAGATGTGGTTAGCACAGCACGAAGCCTGTGCTAACAAACTGTGCTCAGAATTGTGAGTATTAGCTCAGGCCAAATGTCTAGGTCTGTTTTGCCAGGCCCAGCATAACAGCAACAGCATCTACCTGGCCTTTGGCTGGCTCATTGTTCAGGCAGAATAAGCTCACAGCACTGACTGGACACAGCTTTTCAAGTCCAGCTCTGGGGACCAGAGGCTGTCCAAAATGGGTATAAAATGCCAGCATGTCAGAAGAAAAGGTGACCTAGCAGTAAATGCAGTCATCTTACACTGCATACGTGACAAAAGCTTAATTACTGGGGTGCTAGGAGCAAGGATCGCAAAGAGCACTTTTACTTTTTTCTGTTGAGCTTTAAAGCTGCAGCATCTCATCAGACAGAACTTGATCAACACCTGAAGCTGCATCAGAAGAACAATGCCTAAAAGACAAAGGGCTTTCACACATTGACTATAAGCCACAAATTTATCGCCCATCCCTTTCCAAGTCCCTCAGTTCAAGTATCTTCACTGATTGACTGGCACACTCAGTCAACAGCAGAGAGATCTATTAACTCTTTTCAGAACGGCTCTTACTGAAGCTTTGTATCAAACCAGTAGTGCTGCCAAGTTACTTACCGACTTGGAGTTGGACGAAACCAAGCTGTTCAGAGTACTGAAACCAATCCTGATATTGAACCTTCGTTTTTGTTCTGATGAAATACGCTTCATTCTTTGCATCTGTGTAAATAAAATTATGCTGTTTTCCTTTATTGTTCTACTGCTATGATTATTTCTGCTATTCAAATTCAGCATCATTTTTGTTGAATTACGGCATTCATTGTCTTTCCAGTCCAAGCTATATTACTATAAACTTGCAAACAATATAAGTGATTAAAAAGCGTTCAGAGTATGAAATTCAAATCCAAACCCTGTACATTTTCTTTCAAAATAAAAATTCCTATTTGAGACTCTTAAACACTCTTCTTCTGAAGTCAAATTCTATACTTTGGGTGCATGTAACCTTGCTGAAGTCTTGCTAATAGACAGAATCTCTACTGATATCAACAGGTAGCCCTATAAAAAAAATAAGAAGAATTAATAATTCTGGCCTACTCTGAGGATAAAGCCTTTGTTAGGAATTAATATTTTCCTTTGTAGCATTAAAAAGTTTAGAGCTATTTCCACCAATATCTTTTGGAAAAACTAAGGCACTTGCAATTTTAGAATGCATTATCTTCAGAGCTAAGCTTTCCAAGGGTAGCTCACCATCACCCCAATTTACAGTGAAGGAAAACAATGCAACAAAACAGTTAAGTCTCTGCCCAAACCCACAGAAAATGCAAGCTCAGGAGCAGAACTGAGATTTCCCACGCCCTCCACATTTTGCCAAGCTGAAAAAACAATGTTACTGAGCAATACAGAACTGTTCAGCCTAACAGTGCAGAGCAACAAGGAGCGTACATTTAGAGACAAGTAAACATCACTTTCTCAACTTACAGAAGAGTTACTGACACTACACATGCAAAGCAATTCCTGCCAGGAACTGAAACATGAAATGCACGTGAGCTCAAAGGGCTATAAAGACTCTTCATTGAGGTGCTCTCACTTTTAAGAGCACTGCTCCATCTAGTGGCCCCTTTCCTACCGTTGACCAGTCCTAGTAGTTTGTTCCTTTTTAAATTTACTCTCTATCAGGGAGTGCAACTACTGATCATGAGCATTTATGCTAAGCAAAGAACTGCAAACCATTACGAGGAACTTTCAGCATGCTCAGCAAGCAGTAGTTCTGATTCTCCTTTGCAAAAGAACTAGAATTGAGGGCAATCACAGGCTGCAAGAGTTTAAACTTACCTTTCTGCCCTATGAATAATCAAGCTGAGATCAACTCATGAGGTATACAAAAAGAAGCCAAAAAGGGTCAGGCACTTGCAAAATGCTTAAGTAATGCTCCCTATCACCACAAAATGGACGGCAGAGTTAGTGTTGATTTTCCTGCATTGGTTGTTTTCTGTGGAAAAGTTTCTCATACTATCAAAGAAAATATTCTGACAAGGTCAGCTCGTGATGAGGTAGAGCCTGCTTTCACATGCCATCTCCGAATTCTTATCCCAGTAATTCCTGAAGTGTTTTACGGCTATAACTTGTACAGTCTTTGAAGCTGTTTCTTTATAGAGCAGCATAGCATCACTGGAGACATGTGAGATAACCCAGCAGGTTGAGAACTCTCCCCTCCAGCAATGGCCAAAGCCTTGCAGACCTAGAGAGCTCCAACAGCATAATGGCAAAAAGCCACGGTTTAGAAAACTCAGCCTGAAACCTTTGACCAAGTAAACTGAGTCCTGGCATAAGACTCCTGTGAGCCACATCAGGAACTGCAAAAGGTACAGTTTAGCCCCTCCAGTGATACATCTCTGAGGAGCTGAGCAGTTTATTAGAGTTTGACGTTTTAAAATGAACAGAGCAGGACAGATGTAGTACAAGTTAAGCCCCAGGCACAAATATTTCACTGTTCCTGAAGCGCAGCTTACTCTCACATCCACGTTCAGACATCAGGGGAGAAAAGTAGCTACAAAGGCAAAGAAAAGCACCCCAAAGATATGGACACATACCTTAAATGCAGCCATCTGAGGGTCAGTGGCAGGTTTTCCTGAGCTGCTGTTCTGGGGAGACTGCGGGCTGGGGCTCTGCTCAGAGGTGCAGGGGGAAGCTTGGCCAGAATTCTGACAGTCTCGGCCTTCATAAAGGAAGACAGACAAGGCATGTTAACAAACAACATTCTGTAGCAAATATAACTGCTGAAAAGTTTCTATTCAGGACAAAACTGAAATGCAGTCGACAACTATGTTATGTTCATTGATACAGCAACCACATGCTAGAAAATGTCAAGACTGCTGGGAAAGTTTAGTATTCCACGGCACAAAGGTAATGCATCATGAATAACGAAATATCATTTTCCTTTCACATGCACACGTATTTAAGCAAAGGCATACTGAATGTATAGGATCTAATTCCACTGTGGTGCTAGACTCTCCCATCTAAGGCTCTAATGGCCTGGGACATGACAGTAATATTTAACAAGCCATTTACCATCAAAACCAGCTTAAGTGTCTAAAACTGGCCCAGATATCAACATGCATGCAGAAGGAATCTTTTCACTTACCTACCATTAATAAGGTCTGTGTCTGAAATTCTCCACTCAAAATTACAGTTAGGATACCGAACAACAAACCTATTCAGCACTTTCTACACAGATGCCTTTCAAATGGGCTTAATTAGTCCTTTGTGAATATGACAGCACATCCTTTTAGAAAGGAACCACTTACTAATCGCAAAATGACAGCTTGTGGGAACACTGGACAGTAGTTTAAGAACAAAATTGCAAACAGTTGGATGCAACTGCAGCTGGAGGGTAGAAGGGCCCAAAAAGTTTTCCTTCAAAAAGTATCCTGGGATCTTCAAGGCCGATTAACCCTCTGCCTAACCGATGGAAACGTGCTTGAGTGTGTAGGTGAGAGAGAACGCTTAGAGCTTGCTAACTTACTAGGTGTAGGTGAAGGAACTTGTGAACTGCTACTGTGGGAAGGGATTTGCTCTCCTTTCACCAACCCATCCTGGACTACACTAGGAGAGAAGAGATGCGAGACTGTGGACTGGGTTTGTTGGCTACTTGGCGCTTGCTGTGCTGGACCAACCAGAATGTTACTACGGAACTCCGTCACCCCGGGAGCCTGGGAACAGCACAGAAACAGCAAAGAGAAAAGCAGAGAAAGAACAAGGAAAAGAGGGAGAACATGAGAAGAAGGAAAAGAGAAAAAGAGAAGGGGGGGAGAGAGGTTTGTTACCTTGCCTTTCACTAAAAGTAACAAATTAATACATGATTAACAATCTGATGACATGAAACAAGGGCTAATAATATGTAAGGAATTGGCAGGCACTGAAATCAGGCTTCTGGCAGGAAACCAGAATCCTTTCATAACTTAATGCAGTGTTACAACACGTCAACAGCACAAAATACTAAAATCTATTTCCATCTTCCTGTATACAACATATTGGAAAATCCATTCATATTCTCCAAGCCACACTTTCCAACTTGTAAATGGAAAGGTGAGCATCCTGGGTTCTTGCTAGCCTCTGCATGATTAATAGAGCACAAATCAACCCCACTAGTGGTACAGCGTATGCATGCCTCCTTGTAATCTTGTTGTATGAGACAGAGGCTGTGAAGACTAGATAGTATTTCCAGACCCATCAAGTAGCTAAAATAAAAATAAGTAAGCATAATGCTGATTGCACAAACACACACACTGGGTAACAGGTGAAATTTAACGGACTAGTTACCCTCCTGAGTGCAGTATGGCTAACGACCTGCAAACAACAGACCTAAAAAACCAAACATATTCATTTTATTCTCCTTACTCTGGCAATTCCAGCTGGTGCAATTGCAACATTAGATTGAGACATGGCTGGCGTCAAAATCCCCTCTCTTTTTAAAGGTGCTGGAGTTACAATCACAGCTCTGGACTGTCCCTGAAAGGCAGCTGAAGAACACAATTTAGTTAGAATAGTTTACAAGACCAAAAAAAAAAAAAAAGAAATAGAGATTATTTTGTATGAAATTACTTGACATTCGACAGGGGGAATAGATTAATGGGCACCTATTTGGTACTACTTCACTGCCACACAAAGTGCCACCAATTTTCTGATAATCTCAATCCCCTGATTCCAGTACACCAGATCAATCAATTATTTCTGAGGCTTCTAGCAGCACTGTCGCTGTTTCAAGGTGTTTTTACAGAGGTAGATAGTAAATCTGGGAGGTGCAACGTGTCTTCATTCTATTATAGCTGCCTTCACAGAAGAAGGGTTCATCAAGACAAAGTTTCTCAAAAAGCATGCAGAAAACTCAGATCAAACTTAACTGAGTTTCCCTCTAGCCTGTATTTGCTTCAGTTCATTTGCTTAGAACATTTATAGTGAAGTGGTGACAGCAGAGTTTTTTCCCATGTGAAACTGTGTGTCTGATGAGATAACCTGTGCTTATTTTTGAGTCATTATATCAAAAGACAGTAAACCACATACATCCCTTTCTAGAAAAGGTTATAATGCAATTCATGTTGCATTCATAAGATGATTTGTTTGTCCTGTACACGTTAACGCCTCAGTTATAAGTACTGATGGTTACTCTATTGCCAAAAATAAAGCTCCAGTCTTTACAAAAACTAGACTTCTGAGCTTGGTGCCCCTGTGATTTAGGAGCACTGTGATCTCAGAACACATACCACTGCCAGAAATGAAAAATGCCAATGGCTTTACATCTACATGAGAAACAAGGCTGTTGGTTGTGACAGAATAAACTGATAAAGTATTGGGAAAGTGATACAAGGGGTGAGGAACAACCCAAGGAAGTATGCTAGGAGCAAAGGCTTTCTGACAGTGAATGTTGCCTGCAATGCTTTACTAGGTAAGTAATGTCTTGACTGCTAAAAGTACCCGGACTCATGTTTTATTATGTACCATAGACAGAAACGTTGCCATGATCACCTGTTCATAGTGACATAATAGAATCAGATCCTTGGGCCTATTCTACTCCTGAACAGCAAACTTCTTGTAGGTAAACACAGTGCCAGGCCCTGACAGACATACCTACCTACTTCTTAGTAAAGCCTATTTACTGCTACTCCTCCAGGCAGGGTTGTTCTTGGATTGCGGCTGCACATTTCAGACGGATGAAGTCACTTGGCCCCCAATCAGCACAAGGCTGAAAATAGTGTGCAATAATTCCAAGAAAAAGTTTACTGCCCGTCCTGCTCTAGTCTTGAGCTTTCCCACAAGAAAAACTCTCTCTTGCTCACACTTGCTATTTGCAGCCTGATGAAGTGCCAATGTCACCAGTTCACCCAATGTGGAAGTCCCAGCATAACCATTAGGCATTCACACACTGAACTGAAAAAACACTGCTCCTGACAGTAACTCAAGAGTCTTTAGATTGCCTGAAGCAAAATCCCTGTTTACCTGCCTGTTTTAATGCCCACCCCACTGGAATGATTGATTATCCTCACCCTGGTGCTGCCAGGGAGCACTGATGATCTGTGGACAAGAGGCACGCCCCCACACTTTCATCTGGACCAGTGCTGGGGTCCACTTCAACAGCCGTTCCCTAGCCAACACCACGCTCTGTCTCAAAGAAACTCTCAAAGAGTTTCAGGCACGCTAAGCTGAACCTCAGCACACACCCAAAGTGTTAGCGGTGTGCAAGGCAGCACCCTGGTATTAGTGTGACGATGCACAGATAGACACAGTGACCTGTCCAGGCACCCAGCGGGTCAGTGGCAGGGACAGACCTGCCGTTCTCCAGCCCACACTGCCTCCCTGCCCCACTTGGCTGAATATTCTGAAGGGGCAGAACTAATCAGAACAGTACTAAACATCAAAACCAAGGTTTCAGGAAGGTAGGAGTACAGAGCTCTAGTTAACCCACACAGTGATGCACCTACACAGCTCAGCACAAATTTTGCAACGGAGTCACAATCCTGGGGTTGAAAATCCCCTAGTGAATGACCCCCTTGGCAGGTCAACCTTGCACACACACAAGCAAACCGCTTCCAATCCTCACAGCAGTCCAGAGCATCCCATTGTACAGTGTAGCCATGTGCCAGTGGATTAGGAGGGCTCCTTAGACACCCTCAAGAAGCTGCATTTTTACTTGAGTAAATCAAGAAAGGAAAGAAGAACATCACCCACCAGTGCTTCTCACCTGGGGTGATGAAGGCATTCTTTAACACTAAGGACACTGTTTCAGGCTTCGGAGCAGGCACTGTTTTTTGTGACTGTTTGGGCCTTGTCCCAGCACTGGCCAGGGGAACGGCTTTGGGGAGTGCAAATGTCAGTTGGGACTGCAACTGGGGCCGGGGCTGCCCCTGCAGGACAGTAGTCTGGAAAGCCAGGTTACAAGGCACTCCTGCACCTGGCTGCTGCGTTGCCAGGACGAGGTTCTGGCTCTGGCTGAAGGTGGTGGCAGGGGCGTTGTGGGTCAACGTAGCTGAAGCCGTGTGGGTGATAACTGTAGATTCGCAGAGGCCAAACTTCTGGGTTTCTGGTGCAGCAAAAGCAGGTGGTGGAGAGCTTAAGCTAGTATTCAGAGGCACTGCAGGCAACGGGGACTGGTGCTGTTGTGTCGCAGGTTGAAGCAGTGGCAAAGGTGTCTGAAACACTGGGACAAAAGTTTGCGGCCCGCTGAGAGACGAGTCAGGAGCAAAGTCTGCTGGCTGGATGAAAGATCCCCCGCTTCTAATGCTGGAACACTGGTCAGTGCCAACATCAGGAATGACAGGAGCAGGTACTGAGGAAGCAATCAGTCCATCGCTGATGTTCCCAGATGGAAGTGTGTTGGGCAAGGAACCCGACGGCAGGACAGGAGACTGACAGAAAAGAGAAATTTTACAGATTGAGATGCGACCCCTGAATCTGAGCTGAACTCCTTCTGAGAAGGACATGGCTCACGTCTGAAAGTATACACAGTGCATACATGTCTGAGATGAGGCTATTTTAAACATTAAGGATCTCCCTTACCTGGGAAGAATGGCTGCTGCTGTCCGTTGTAGCTGAGCTGGCAGCAGACACAGAGGGGTAATAATTACTGGAACGACTGGGTGTGAATAAATCTGAAACATAAAAAGTCACCTCTTAGTTTTCTACTTCTCGAGTTCATGGTACACCACTGCACCATGAAATACTAAAATTCACAGGAATGGCAATATTATTTAGCAAATAATTAAACCATGAGATGTTTTGCTTCATACAACTAAGTGAGCAATAAATTGTTGTCTTCCAGAAGAACTGATCTCTTCTGGGCAGACTTCATCACTTTTCATGCAAGCTGAGGACAACGCAAAAATCAATATACTAAGGTTCAGCTATACGCAGAAAGCCAAGAGCTGATTCTCAATGCTCACAAAACTCAGTGATCTGATGCAGACTGAATGAAGGCCCAGCAAACAGATTTGACTTTTGACTTCCACAAAGGGCCATAATCATTAAAGTTGTCAATAGTAGTTTCATGTCATACATAATTCTTGAGGGTACCAGACGACGTGCCAAGACAAACAAAGAAATGTTTCGAGTTTCTAACACAGGACTTAACATTTCATCCTTAAGAAGTGTTAAATGGCAAAACCTTAGCAATTCTGTGGGTTTCTCCTGTTCACACGTGACGTTCTGTCTTAAATTACTCAATGACTTAAGGTCTAAACATTATTCTTCTGAATGCCAAATTAACAACCAGGTTCAAACCCTGGAATAAACAATCCTGAAGCAACTCTCAAAGCCACAGAACTGAAGGACTGTAACAATAGCCTCCCCACATACACATCTGGCTGAAATAATGAACAATGAAGACATACACCAGATGTTCTTCATCTTTCACTTAAATGTCTTTTTTTCCTAACAAGAGTAGATATCTGCAACATTTAATCTTCTGTTAGACAAAAGCTCATAAATCATTGCAATTTTTTAAAAAATTAATTGACTATATATCTGATTCTTACCCTGAAAAGGCTCAAAAGTATCCATGAAATCAAAATTTGGCTGCAGAGGAATAAGCCCTGGTTGAATCATGTCAGCATTTCCTAAGTGTGCTGGAAAATTCAGAAGAGAGATTAGATTAGCTATGCATCACTTGCACAGTAACTCACACTTGGCTGGAACACCGACACACTCCACAGCCAGGCTCAACCATGTTGTTTAGCGCTGCTGAAATCTGCTGAAATGAACTGAGCATCTGCACTCCTTGAGAACTACTATTAGGGAACAAAACTTCCAGCTAGTACAAAGGAAGAAGTGAACCTCTCATGGCCCTCACCAGTAACTGGGAATGGACTAGCATGGACACCTCACAGGCTTACTGCTCCCAAACCTCTTATCCTGCCCTTGCTGCGTGATACATGAACTTGCTGGGAATCACCACCTGAACCACCACAGCTCATAGCACAGTATTTTAAAATAAGCCATTATCCATTTAACTTTACTTCGGGTACACTTCTTGTAAAGTGCAGTGGCTCTGGAATTGCTCAGACATCCATGCAGCAAGGATGATGCACAGTGGACATTTGCTGTCCTATCAGCCAGTCAGAGCCTTCAGTGAGAAAGCAGTCAGAATTGCACTGCTCTTGGGATTGTTTTTACAGATGTGATTCACATTTTTTCTAAAGGACTTACTCAAAGATTTGAATGCTACAGAAGAAAAAAAAGGTATTCCCTTAAAAATATACACAACTGCTTTGAGATAAACAACAATGCCTTTACCACCGATGAAGTTAAATATTGCTCATTATGGATTTATTCAGAGCAACATTACAGGGCAATCCTAGGAACAGCAAGAAAGAAGCTAAGATAAAAATGAAATTTGAATGAATCACCGGGATTCCATAACTTACAAGCCATTAAACAGCTACATTCTCTGAGCTATTTTTATCTGTGTCAGCAAAGTAAGTTAAAATTTCTAAAGCAAGACTAGAAAAGCAGAAAAGCAGCAAAACCAGACTTCTAGAGATTTCCACTGCAAAAATCAACACGCTAAAAGCCAACACATACCTATCTCTCTGGGATTTGGCCAGGAAACCAGCTGATGTGAAGACAGTGTGGAGAACAGTGTGTCGGTGAACTCAGACATAAGCATATCAGCATCCAAGAGGCTGCCTTCCTCCATAGGTACAGGGGTTTCTCTGCCATATCTTCTTTTTTGCCAGAGAACCACATCATCGTCCTGCCAAAGGAAAGGAAGACAAGTCAGGCTGCTGAGACAGTGCGAACGCAGTCAGGTGCAGACACTTAAGTGTATGAATTTTTCCCATTTTAAGAGAAACAACTCTCCTTTAGGAGATACACTCAAAACAGATCAGTGGTACTCCTAACAACTTCAGCTCACTGATTTGAGCAGAAAACTTCGACAGAATACCATGACACTCTGGGAGAGGTTTTTCCCCAAAAAAACAGATGTTGACAAGCAGTGCATAAAACAAAGCATCTGTAACAATGCTTTTTAGTTTCAGTGATTATATGTGTATTTTTGCAACTACAGTTTAATGATTCTTTGGTTTTCACAAAGATTTAAAAATAACACACACAGGAAAAATTCAGAGGAAACAACTCCTACCCTGAAGCCTATATGAATCTCTGAAATGTAATTGATCTGACTTTGCAAAAGGTATGTTTGTAATCTAGTGGGCATTTTTAGGCTGTGAAAAACACAACAGAATGTGACTTGGCTTACCCCTCCTTCACTACAGGCTGAGCTAAATTGTATTGCCTCACATTTGCTGCAGACTAAAAGCACACAGAGTCAGGTTCTTGTGGCCGAGCCAGCACGCAGCACTAACTACACCAGCATAGCATGATGGTGCATTGGAGCTCATGGCCAAAACAGCTGAGAGTTTTGTGAAACTGGGACAGATCCAGATTCATGATCAGTTCCAAAAAGAAAACAAATCAGAACAATGCTTCTGATCATCAGTTTATATGCCCAAAGTAGAATTGATGGCTTTATGAAAATTTCTTTTTCATACTGAATGATGGTATTGTTGTTCTTCTAAACATCTTGCCTTTTTTAGGATCCCGGCACATTATTTGCCAATATTGTGACAGCAGGAAGACCTGCAACATGTAGTTCTCACATCGTCACATATCCACTTACACAAGTAAGGCAGTAGTGCCAGCTATGAGTCAGTAACAAGACGAAATAATGTGCCAGCTCTCAAAGAAATTGACCTTTCTGCACACCCCAAACTGCTTCTCATTTCTTCTGTCACAGCACTTTACATTCAACCTCTTCTCCACCCAATTTAAGCTTTTTAAGCTGTTCTTTATGGTGCACAAACATTAAGGTGTCTAACCTTAATCAAGATTTAAGCAAGATGCTCGTCTTTAGATTTTAATCAATGCAAGCTACGGTACATTACAGCTTTGTTACTTACTGCAGCTTCTACAAGCACAAATGCTGCCACTTATCAGTGTTATCACCTACCCTGACCAAACTTGAAAGATCTTCATCTTTATGCTTCTGTAACTGCAAAAGGAGAACAAAAGAGATGTTAAAGTCAGAACAGGTCCTGTATACCCCAGCAGAAAACCTGACTGCAAAACTTGAAATACCTTACCGTGCACAATTAGTCCCTGCACAATCATTTTTAGTTAATTGGGACTATTCAGATGAGTGTGCCTGTATTTGCTTAACATCTATTTTAAGTATTTGTGCACATTAGCAAAAGCGACATCAAAACTCAAAAAGCAACAAATATTGTTCAAGTAAGCTACTTTCACTGTGCAAACTAACAGACCCTTTTCTTGAAGTATGTTCTCCACTTGTGGTATTCCCTGATGACTATTTCAATTCTTCGTTTCCAGTATTTCCCTTCTGTTGCAATGGCCTGAGAACACAAACACATACCACGAATTACACGGAATCACATAATGGCTGAATGTCCAATAAATATCCAAGCAAATATTCAGGCAGAAAAAATACAAAAGAAATCATGCTAATTCTGTTTGAGCTCACATATCAGCAGACCAGCTGTCCCAGAGTTCAGCTTTCACAGATTAAATCTGACAGTACTAACTTCATCTTTCCCACAATAAACAAGATGATGTTGGACTGCACCGTCAGCATCTCCCACATTGGCTTAACTAAAACCAATACTTTAAAAAAAAAGTCATAAAACCTTACAATGAATTCAATAAAATATCACACATAGAACAATAACACCTTGCTCTGCAGAAAACAGGCAAAGAGAATTTCACGAGGTTGCCAGAACACACGTGCACATACACAAAAGCTGCTAAGAATGACACAAAGCCATAGAATTTTGATGTCCTGCTCAGGGAGAATGTGACCTCACAGGTCCCAAACTAATAGCAACGAAAGGATCAGAATGGTGCAGGCCTTTAATGCATCGCAAATGGTTGTGTGTGATAAATTAGGGGCAGCAGACTAATGAGAGCCTTAGCACAACCTTTCTGTGTTCAACGGTCATCTTTCCACACAAATATCAAAACTGTTCTTTCTAAAATCTGAGACAGTTCCACAAACTCATCTGGAACTCCTTCCAGTAGCAGTTGCTACACTGTCATTTCCTAGAAGGGTTTTGGCATTTATAAATTATTCTAGAGTTATGCAGTACAGAGAGCAACACACATTGCCACATCAAGGGCCTGACTGGTTTTCGGTAAGGAGCCAGAGGGCAGCTGTTAGTTTGCATTTTGTACAGAAGCACAAAAATGAAAGTACACAAACTCGCTCTTTTTGTGAAGTTACCTTGACAGAGAGAAACAAACTGCTTGTTGTCTTGAAATCACACCTCATCAATTAAATAAAGACACAGAAAACTCTCATGGGGTCACTTGGATTCAATTCTAAAAATAATCCTCACTGATTTCCCACTGACTTGGGCCATCTCCAGCCAGAAGAGAGCAGTGGCTGTCAAAATCTTAACTATCTGAATTGCTGTTCACTAAACTAGAACACAGACAGAGGTGACATAGATAACAAATGTTCTTTTGGTAGCTCCTTGATCACATCAGTATGATAAAATTAGAAACAATGGTTCAACAGCACATCTTCTTTATCTTAACGGATCCTTCTAGATAAAGGCAACAGAGCACAGAATTACTAAGCTGCTGTTTTATCTAGTGGACTAGGAAATGCTCTATAATCTCTAGAGCTCGTTAGTCTTTTCCTTAGGTTTTACATACCTCTGGCCGACGATGTTCGTCTACATCAACAGAGCCATCCAGTGGAGTCACAAAATGGCACACAGGATTCTTGCGCTTCTCCAGGTCTGGAAGAAAAGTGAAAATCTGAGTGCTCGACAGAAGTGGGCTCTGCAGGGAGCCCTGTCACCTAAGGGGCAAGATGCAAAAAAAAAAAAAAAAATGCCAGTGTTCCCTCCAGAAAGCCAATAGGGAATGGGAAAATTTCAGGCTGTGCTTGACTGCTCAGTAGAGCCTCTGCATGGACATCTCTAGGAGAGCAGTGGTTCAAAGACACTGCCATGACAGCCCTGCAGATATCGAGGCCTGTAGCAGATTTTTGAACTTTTCATTAGACAGTAATTTCAGTTCTCTCTTGCTTCTTACATGCGTCTCTCAGAAAATATTTCGTAGCAAGTGACACAGCCCAGTTTGGTACTTACACTGCATGTACCATGCCCTCCAGATGGCGTTATTGAGACGGATTTTATCTCTCCACTGAAGTTTCAAGCCTTTAAAATTTTTCCATTTTGGTGACACCAGCTTCCCACTAAAACAAAACAGAAAGCAAAATCACTGTGATTTCAGTTTTTTTCTTGCTGCTCCTATCGAGCAAAGTGTCCCCCTAAAATTGCCAAACTGCCAACAGAAAGAAGTACAAGCAGCCACACTTGGCCATCGACAACTTTTGCCATACCGTCCACGGCTTACACCAGACTGGAATCCACTTTTCAAGACTTCTTCACATACTTATCTGCCTGCTAACAACTGTCACAACAGGTCTTGCAAGCATTTCAGGATTACAACTCATTTCACCCAAACAAATTTTTCTCCTTGCCAGTATCCCTCCCATCTTCTCAAGCGCCAGCCTGGGAGTTTCCCTTAACTGCGAACAAGAGTGCTCAAAACTAAGCCCCAAACCTTGCAGGTTTGGCTGCACTGGAGGTTTGCCTGGCTTGGAATTTGCCAAGGAGCTGGATGAAGTCAACACAAGTTCATTTCTGCAGTTCCATTTGATTTTCTAGACTGGCAATACTGGAAAGGATGAACGAAATTCCAGTTTTGGCCAAAGAAAATCCACCACCCAGGAATTGTACAATGCTAATAAATGCAACTGGGCAAGCTGGGCACGCAGGATCACCAACAGACTCGAAATATTAACGTTTCTCCAAGGAAAGGGAAGGCTGGAAAGAAAAACGTATGAATAGTCTTTGAGGTGGAGGGGAGAAAAAGGAAGAAGCAACAGGGACTCCAGTAAACACTACAAACACGAAGTAACCAGCCCTTAAACACAACTTTGTGAATCATCAATCCACGTTCCTGAGAGAGCAGCAGAAGTGGGAAATACTCATAATGTAGTAAATTTCAAGCCACAGATTAAAGTATACCTATCACCCCTCTCTCCAGGTTCCCTCTCTCATTTTTTGTGGTTTTATTCACACATCTTCCTACTTTGTCTCCCTCTGCTGTCTGTTTACCGTCACTACCACGTAAGCACAGCAACAACACAAACTGCCATCAATAGGACAATGCAAACCAAGGCACAAGGTTTGTCCTAAAACATTATAAGCCAAGAGGTTAAGGTGGAGGAGGGTGCACGGACAAGCGACAGGAGCAATGTCACCTCCAAACCTTGTCCTTTTGGAGACCACCAAGCACCCGGTCCATCGGCAGCACAGTGCCAGCAGACGGATTTGAGGTAGCCTCCGCTGGGGCACTGTGAATTTCCTATCCCACAGCAGCTACAAATGTACTCACAGAGCAGGATTACTCTTCTCTTTTGTACACACCGGGAAGCGGGTGTAGAGGCCGGCTACGAAGCGAGTCCTGCGCTCACCAGGGTCCGTGAGCTGCCCCCTCGGGGTGGGCGCTGGCCCCCGGCGGTGCGAGTGGGCTTTCAGCAGCCTTCGGGACTGCTGCTCGCAGAGAATGAGAGTACAAACACAGTTTGGTGCACAAAATTGCTCCTGCCAGGGCAAGCAAGGCTTGCTGGAGCGAGCAACTTTACTGCTGAGAAGTAATGGGAAAGTAATGGAAGCAATGGAAAACCACGCAATCCATCAGCAAGGAATAGGAAGAACAACAAATAATTTATGTTTTTCCCTGTAAGTGAGCTCTAAGACACTCTGTACAACCACACTGTGTAAGCTCACTGAGATCTAGGAAAGCCATTGTGACTTCTCCTTTCTTTTGGCGCACGCTGCAGCACCCATACACCACCCTGCACCGTGTCTCCCCAAACCCAACTCCGCGTTTCAAGGCTCTTCCAGTCTACGGAGGGACTCCACACGATTTTATCTCCCTGTTACTCAGCTGCTGGGGGTTCAGGGCAGACAGTGGATCTCCATTCACTTTAGAACCCAGTTTAGATCATCTCATTCTGTTTTCAAGCTTGCTGCAAGCTTGTTCCACTTTGTTAAAATGCAACCGATGCACCACTAACACTGACAAAATGCCCCCGTGCCTTCGACTAAGAAATCCGCCAACTTAATGCTCATCTCAATTGCTCCATGTGACTGGACAGTTTGCCAAAGCAACAAAACTAATAATCTTCAGAATAACAGCAAGAAATGCTTTTCTTGGAAGAAAAATATATATATGTTTATATATCCCTCAAAGGAACTGTAATGATTTTTTTGTATACTCCTTGCATCTTCAAGAAGGCAATTAAAACTGGAATTAAAACACAAATATTTTAAAACATTTTCTATTACATTCTTCCAAAATACTAAACAAAAAGTAGTGCATCAAAAGAAGGAAGTGATTAAGAACCTATTCTTAAAATAATTATTATTTTTAGTTCCCATGGGAGCAAAGCACAAACCCAGCTTGAGGTCGTAAGTGAAACAACTTCAGCCTTAGTGAGAGAAATCAGCATGGAGCTGACAGCAATGTTTAGATACTGCTCCCAAATCCAAAGGCAATGGAAAGTCGATGACTTTGAACAGCTCGGGGACTGAGAGCGGTGCCTACCTGAAGCCGATCTTCACATTTTAAAGAAACAAAGCAGAGCAAACAACAAAACCAGCCACCAAGACCTGCCTCCTGCTGCTCCCGCCAGCTCCGGCACGAAGCGTGGAGCAGCTCGCTGACCAGCCCGGCAGCCACAAGGAACCTGCGAGCACCTGAACTCTCCACTTCTGAGATTCCAGCGAGAGCAGCTGTGCTCTAAAAGCAATGGAAAACCACCCAGATGTCACAAGATTTGCAGCAAGGTACAACACCACTAAGTAATCCACACAGTAAAACCTACTTCTTTAGTTGCTTCTGATTCAACCTGCAGTTCCCTGGTTTTAATCTACCTCAGAAATGGTCAAAACAGCAGTGTTTATCACTGAGTTTCAGCCTCTTTTTTTTTCCCCCCGATAGAAGACAATAGGGAAGACTTTGCCTTAAGTACCAGTGTGAAAAATCCCCTTCCTCCACCCAGAAAAAAAATCAAATTCATTCTCCACAACATGACATGTGAATGGCGCTGACCGAGGAACTCTGGTTGGCAAGCTGTCCTGCAATTGTGCTGAATTAAATACTGTGCATGAGGTCTTTAAAATACCGAGAGAGAAGAAAGGTACCGCACGATTTGCTGCTTAAGAATAAGGTAACAAACAGTAAGGCTGAATTATATACCCGAGGCTACACAGTGTGTGTGACACAGCTAGGAACGGGACAGAGATTTTTGTCATGCTGCCGTGTTCTGCATGTCGAAGCCTCACACCCACCCTCTGCCACTTGGTTTGATATGTAGGGACAAGGAAGAAAGCCTCTTGCTGCAGTTGCCTCTCTAGCTCAGCAGTTATTTTTCCTTCTGCGCTCACGTAGCACCTGGCCTAGATCTATCGTAAATGGAATTTAAACATAAACCTCTGAGCACCGAGGTTCACATGCCACAGGCCTGACCCTGCTGCCCAAATATATATTCGCAGCAAATACAGCAAAGATACCTTGAAACGCAGCTATCAGGAACCTGCAGGAGTCACTTCTCAAACAGACCATACGGGTCTTGTGTACTAGAGTGGTAAGCAATTAATTATTTTATTTTCACACCTGACTTTTGCAAATTCAATTGCAGGAACAAGCTACAGAGTGTGCTTTCTCTATTTAGTTAACAGATTCCCATTGCCTTTGTGCCAAAAGAGCTCTCTCTTGCCTTGTTAACTCCTGTCTTAAAACCCACTTCCTCTGCATTTTTCCCCCAATGCCTTCCTGTACACGACCATAAGATATTTAAGGTAGACTCTAATTTTCCCTTTTATGGCGGGTGACAGTAGAGAGGCTTTTAATTTAAGCAATAAAAAAAAAATCCAATTTGATATTACAGTAGCTAATTAGATTAGCTTTTCCAGCAGCACAGAAAAGAAACTTTTTGGCTTCTCCCCAGCATTTTTTTTTGGAAGGAATGGTTTCAGTTTGTTTTTTAATCTCCAAAGTGTTTTGTTGGGGAGTTGGGCCTGTCAGCTCAGCTCTCCAGGAGCCAAAACTAACAATATTTCCCCAAACAATGGTTCATTCAAAGAATAAGATTATATGCATTGTGTGCTGGAGCAAGGAGGCAGGCAAGTGAAACAAAAACTCTCCTACATTAAGCAAGTCTGTAGGACTTGCAAGGAGGCCACACTTTCACATCTTACTATTTGTAGATACAAAGCTAATTCCAGCTGCTGCCCCAGGACACTAATCCCAGCCAGAGCTCGTTTTAAAAGCAAGCATTAAGACAGCTCATTTCCTTGAGGTTACCTGGTTCACCTTCCTCACCTGAAATCCTCCTGCAGTAGCAGAGTCCAGGCTGTGGAGGGATTTTATATTGCCCACAGTCCACACAGGAGAACTTTGTGCTAAAGTTACATCAAACATTATGAAACAACCAAAATCTCCCATTGTTTGATTCTCCTTCTTTTAAAAACAATGCTTCAATCTTGAGGACAGAGATACTAAAAGGGACAAACACTTTTCCTCTAAATACATGATGCTGAGGATAGAAGTGTTAAAAAATAAAGAAATAAAAAACCAAAGTCATCCACTGGCAAACTGGAATTGCAACACCTGCCCAGGACACATCATCTAGACTGATTTCACCCAGGAAGGCTGAGGCGTGCATGTCCTAAAAAGGAACAGGAAAGTAAAAGATCAGTCACACTGCAGGAGCAAACATTCCTGACCCAACAAATGCACCATAACCAAAACGCTCTTCATTTTTATTTAGCTTTAAAATCTATCATTTTAAGCTCAGTTTGAAAGTTGAATGCGATTTGCTCAGGATCTGGGCTCTTGCCGTGACAAAGACCACATCTACGCTGGTGATGGAATATCTATGCTGACAGCTTTTTACACCATCCTTAAGTCAGTCAAGGAAAAAAGTTTTGTGCTGTAGTTTTAGCCAAACCTAACCCGGGCAATAGCTGCACAGGAAGAGGAAAGCTTGTGGCCAGCTGGGAAAGCCGACTGGAGAAATGCTTTCCGGAGAAGCAGACTTCAGGCAAGTTATGAAAGGGCGAAAATAGCGCTGAAATAGCATGGGGTGAAGGGGAACAAGGAACAGGACAAATATCAAGGAGACCTGGAGACTGCAGCGTCCTTCAGCCAGTGCCTATTTAAAGACACCAAATATTTAAATAGTTTCTGTTTTCCAGTCAGAAACCATACTTCTAAAAATGTTCCTGCTTCTCAGACATTTGTCTCCTATGGACTTACTTTACTACAGAGCTGGAACAGCGAGAAAGCACGCTTCATAAAGAATGTCAGCAATAATTTCAGTCAAAAATGCTGAGAAACAGGTGTGGCCATCACCATCCATCACCGCTGACTCCTGAGCACAACCTCTCCTTGATCCTTCCTCTACTTAAGCTCGCCCATCCACCAGCATTGCTGGTTCTCAACTTGGTTTGGTCCACGAAGAACACAGCAGAAAGCAGTCTCGATTTTTTTCACGCTTGGCTAGAGAATTCAAGACAAAATAGAATCAGTTTGTATCTTTAATGAAAGAGGGTTTTCTGCCTTTACAAATAGACATTAAACTAATCAGATTTTCTGGTGTCTGCCAGGAACATATCTGCTGGTCAGATAACAGCATGGGTAAGAATTTCGGCCCTCCTCAGACCTTCCCCCAGAAGAAAGCACTGTAAACACAGCGAGCAGGAAAAATCTTACAATTAGGAGAGCCACAAAACTTCTGCAGCAATACAGGCTTATACTTAAAAAATAAACTCCACAGGAAATTGTTCTGATTTTTTGTTTAAACAAACACTGCAACCCAAAGTTTCTGTTCTGGTATGAAATGACATAATCCGTAATTTATTTTCCTGGCAGATTAGATGTAGATGTGGAGAGCACAAAGTGAAGATTATCACGATTTCTAAGTATTCAGTTTTGTTTTTTAAAAATGTTCCTTTGAGGTAAGGATCAGTGATTCAAGTGTGGACTTGAATCTTCCCTGCACAGATTTAAGACACCCTTTATACAGTGGATTTCAAATTCCAGCTGGAACTGAGCAACAATGCATGCTTATTATTGAATTATCATTAAATTCTACATAAAAGGAAATGTATGGTAGCATATGCAAGCACTAAAAAAGGCAGAAAGCATCCGAATTCATATTGTTGGTATCTCGGCACATTTCTCACAATCAAAAGCTTTAATTATAGGGTCATGAGCAATTTTTCCACATCCTAAGCCTCTCCGTGTACAGAATAGCACAGAATGGCATGCAGCACAGCCCAAGTGTTTAGTTTAGCACTTTCCTTGCTGGCCCCCCGTGCTGTTTACTTTTCAGTGCTCAAAACATAATTTATAGTTATTGTTTAGGCTTAACTCACAAGTTTTTCCACAGTGCTTTCCCGTTTATTTTGCGGGGGGGAAACTGAGGCACAGACCTGTTAACATTTCATTATCCGCTCCGCTGATCTGGCCAACGGGAGGTGACATGCCTGTGCTTGCCTGCCAAACGGCATCCTCCAATTCCCTGCCCTGTTCTCACCTCCAGCCGAGCTGAGACCACCTCTGCACTCGCTGCTTGGACTGGCTGCTGTCACCAGTTCCTTACAAGGTTACAGTCTGACCAAGTTCAAATTCAGGTTCACAGGACAAAACACTCGCGTGGTACATGAGCAACCCTCTCGCTGAATTTCAAGGACCTTGTTCCAACCCCTTGGGTAACCGAACTTTCGAAAAACGAATCAAACTTTTTCTTTCCTTTTTTAATATGGGCAACATGTTTTGTTTCAGCTTTATTCATGGAACAGACTGAACTGCTTTGAACAACTTCCCATCCAAAAGCCATCGGCTTAAACATGCGAAAGTTCAGCTCTAACAGCTAAACAACCAGAAGTGCAGTTCCACAGCAGGAATTAGTGGGCAGCGCTAAGAACAGGAGGTGCTACCAGCACTGCCTACAAGAACAGCTGGGTAAGAAGGTGGAAAGTCAATTCCTTTTCATGTTTTCTGCGGTGTAGCGTAATGCCTCATGTTTTGTATGACTCACCCTTGTAACTAAATGAGCACGTTATCTCTGTATGTAAAGCAGCAAGCATGAAACCAGAGCGCCAGGCAGCTGTTCTCTGCCTGCAAGCTGCAGGCCAACAACTGAAATCAACCTACTGGAGAACAAACCTTCACGCCCAGCTCCTTCTCTCTGCTGCTAGGATTGCTCACGCAGCTTCACGCGGCTCAGTGCTCTCTGCCCAGGGCCAGGACGACCAGAAATGAGTATCCTGCATCACCTACGAAGTTGTCAAAACTATTTTAGAACCACCGGATTGAGGACTTGCGTTTAGGGAGCACTTACTCTGTTCTTTGCCTGGAAGGAGCAAAAAGACACAATGAGCTTTAACCCACCTCAGGCTCCTAATGTGCAACGGTCCACCAGTAACTTCGCTCTGATCTGCGGCGGTGAGGACTGTGATAGTTGCCAGATTTTCTTTGCTGCATCACCTCCACCAACAGCTTCGTTGTCAGCTCCCTCCCTGCCGCACAATTCCCTTTCAGGGAGCAGCCACGGCACCCAAAGCACCCCTTTCCCCCATCACCTCCTCTCCACCTGCCTTGCTGCAGCCCCCCTCCTGCTCAAGGAACATTTAAAAGTTCTCCGAGGCCAAGGAAACATCCTGTACCTAACGACGTTGAGATGGCACAACAAGGATGGATCAGTTCTACCGTGAACTTTTCTTACAGAATCCCTGCTGGGAGGTCGAGGAGCTTCCCTACTGTTACTAGCTGCTATGATGGTGATCATCAATATGGTGTATTGATAAGCACGTCAACAAAGTACTTCACCCAAGATCATGCATTTGTTTTCCCTTGGTTTTGAAGCCTGTCCTGCATTCCCTCGTGAGGCTGGCTTTTCACCATGCACTTCTAGAGCAGCTTCAGTCTAGGGGAAGTGATCCTCCTTTTGTGTCTTTTGAAATTCTCCACTTCTTCCTAAAACTTGATTCCTATCACTGGGTTTTGCTCAAGCTTCTCAAAACACTCACTGCAGAGGGCTCTTCTCATGTGCAAATGTCCAGGAAGCAGAGGTGTTGCCCAGAGCACCTCTTCCTGCCCGTTTACCAGGATGGCAGCCGGGAGGACCCTCTTGCACAGAGCCACCAGCGGGTCGGGATCCTTTTGTATGCTAAGGCCTTAGCCTAGGGTAATAGGCTGATCGAGATGCGATAATCCAGGACCTTATTTTAAGCACCTAAATTGTGGTTCAAAGATTTTTCACACAGAGAGCCCTTAACAAACCCAAACAAACCCTATCAGCAGGGCAGATCAGCGCAGCTCTCATACTGACAGGAACCGAGAGCTGTTTACCAGGGACAGAAACCTGAAACCAGAGCTTCTGCCACAGAGGGTAGGGTAACGTTCTGGGCACGACGCTGCGAGCCTATAAATACACTCCGAGACTTCAGGGATCTTATTCTGAAAATGACTTAAGTGTTTTAAAAAGAAGAGGCGCTCCCCACCTCTCCCCCGGTGCAACGAAGCTCTCCCAGCAGCTGTCTGCGAGCAGCTCCCTGCAGCATGAGAAACACCAGGCTCGTTCCCAAATTCAGTTACTGCAGACTCAAGGCTTCACCAGCACACACAGTTTATTGAAACCGTACATAAAAGCTAAGCCAGGAACTACCCAGAAGATAGGAGGAGGGTAATGGCACAGTTCTGTTACTACTAAGGCTACTGGAAGATCAAAAAAATACTCAGAAAGATAAAGGAGGGAGAAAACCCCTGCCAGAGTCACCATAAAGCGGACTGGAACGGGGAAAAAAAAAAGGAGTTAAGTAGAAAAGAGGCCCCTCCGAAAGGCCACATACACCTCCTAGGAAAATCTTTACTTCGTTGGATCCGAGCGCAGACAAATGCTTTCACAGTGACTTCACCAGCACCAGCCTCCAGCCAGCGGCGAGCGGCTGGGAGCAGGCGGCTCCCGCGGCCCCTGCTAGGAGCAGCCGCGCTGCCGGGGATCCAGCAGCCGATGCCCGCAGCCTCCCGGGAAGGCTGAGCCTCCAGGAAAGGCTGCGCCTGCTTGGAAGGAGCGGTGGATAACGGACCTTCACCTCCAGGTCAGCGGCGAGAGCAGCGGGAGCTGCGCGGCTGTGTAAGTGACCCCTCCTCGGGTTAAGTGGGGCACGAGGGAGAAGCGTGCTAATGCTCACCGCGCGGAATCCGCGTCACTTTTCCCACACGGCTCTCGCTGCCAAGTTCGGGTTGGACAGGCCGAGGGAGATTCCTGGTTCCACACAGGGTGGAGAGACCGGCCCTGTCCCTGGCAGTGTGGCTCCGGTCGCACTCGAGAGCAGTTTGTTACTTCATAATGATTGTGCTCAGAGATTTTAAACTCACTGTAATAGCTACAGGACTGAATAGCACATAAGCACAACGAGATCGAAAGTGTCTGCGTGATTCTGTGACGCAAGCAGGAAATGCTTTGAAAGCCTGTTAAAAGATGAACACAGTTTGTTCAACGATAAGTCACCAAAAACAGGACAGCTGAGAAGGTTTGTGGATGCTCGGGGCGTGAAGTTTTAGGAGCACTGTCTGTGACTGCATGCTACAACTACAACTCAAAATCCTCCCCTCCCTTTAGTGTCCCCCCTTTAAGGGGATGAGGAAAGACAAATTCGGCAGCACTGAATTCTGAATGCCGCCCCTCTCTCCGGAAAGGCCAGGTACCAGGACGAGTACACAGCAACTGCAACACAATTACGCCTCCAAACTTTCGGAAGCGTAAGAAAATTGAAAAGCCAGAACAGAAACTCTTGCTGAGTGTGTTATATTTTGGGGGAGAAAAGCACGCATCCTGCAGACACGAAGCAAACGAAGTCGGGGTACACGGCACTGACCGCACCTGACCGACCACCAGCAGCTCCGGACACGCGGCGCTTCCTCTCGGGATCTCTGTTGGGATCGCAGCACCTCTGACACTCGCCTCCGGCCAGCAGGATCGCTGAGGAGCCCAGGAACCTTCCCTAGGAGCCAGAATACACCTAGCATACACCAAGTTCATCGTCCCCTTCAAATGTCTCTCTCCCTCGCCATGTAAAACGCTCTTATCAGAAGCAGGAAGTTTCAAAGGGGCCGTTTAAAGCTTTCCTTTATTTCCTGTCTCTCCAGACTACATGCGAGCGGCCTTTCTTATAAAGTCATTCCTCTGCTGGCAGTAACCACCACGACCAAATATCCACCAGCAAAGCAGCTCAGAAATTCTTGTGTCAGTCACCCATGCATTCATTAAGACAGCTGGACTCACGATCCCCTTTCCAAGGACACGCTTTCGCAGGGCCCTGGATGGTCTAGGTCCCAAAACAAGTGGGGGATTCCCAGGTAAAAACAGATGACAGTAACAGCACTGTCCTGAATCTTCCTACAAACAGCCCCCACCAAACAACCACAGCAAAATCCCCCCTCGCTAAACGACCCTAGCACAAGCCTCTTTTTGAACCGTGTTTTTTCCACGTGCAAAAATCACAATAAAGCTGCCTTCACTTGGTAGGGTCCCTCAGACTGCTCAAACGAAAGGTAAATGACATTTGTTACACATTTACTGTTGGAGAGGAAATCAATCCCTCTAAACTTCCTAAGATCTGTCTCCCTGCTTTAAAAGCGCGCTCCATGCACGCATCAGCACACGCAAGGTCAGATTCCAAGCCTACTAATGTGCTAATAAAAACTGCTAATAAAAATTTGAGGCTCCTCAAGCTCCGCTAAGATTTTTACTGGAGATTGGAGGGTTCTGCTTGTGTGACTGGATACTGAAGACAGATGGGATGCACGCTGGGCTCCTAAACAGAGACTCGCAGAGCAAAACTTTTATTAGAAGCAGTAATGAACTGGCTTCTATTGCAGATTTTTGCGCATCTGATGTTGGAGCCTCTTAGTTGAGCTGTGCTCTTTGCTAACATTTGCTGGTTTGATGAAGTGAGCGAGTGAAACCTCGTCACACGGTGACAACATCCGACCACAGAGGCACTGGAGGCACAAACGTACCGGCTGTCTGTGTCTGCAGGGCCGTGGGACACCCGGTCCCTCCAGGCAGTCCCTCAGGGAAGGCAGCAGCAGGCTGGTATCACGCAGAACAGCCACGCAGCAACACCGACTGCACTTATCTGCAGCTTCCAGAGCCCGAGTGCCGCTGACACGTACTGTCCTGTGCTGAAAAAAAACACACGTTTCCACACCAAGCAAAAGCTACAAAATGAGAGCACTCTAAGGCTGTAATTTTTACACGGCAGAAGACAAGTCTCCTACTAACGGAGATAAGAGCTTAGCAGTGAAAGTGCTGCCTGGAATTTTTTCCGCTGCTGGTACTAAAGCAGCACCTAGCTCGCTGTAGTACTTGGCACCAACCTCGCCTGCTTTATCGTAAGAGCTGCACAAACGCCCAGACGGGCGGGCCAAAGGTCCAGCTTTCCCAGGGCTCCGTCTCCAGCAGTAGCCACAAGCAGGTGCTTGGGGAACAGCGAGAACAGGACAAGCACATTTGTGTGGCACTCCCTGCCGTCCCCAGCCCGCTCCCTTCCTCCAGCTATCTTCAGAAACTGGTAAAGGCAGCAAAGCCCTAGGACCACGTCCCCACTGGCCCTGCACATCTCAGGCAGCCCTAGACAAAGCAAAACTCAGCTCCATGAATTCCCAGGTGGGTCAGGCAGCCAGAGCTTAAACCAGCCCCAACCCAGGCTCAAAGCCTTCCTGACCAGGGAGCAGGTTAACTGAGCCCTCTGCATACCTTGACTCAACACACATTTCTGAGCAAGTCAGTCTTTTGTAAACATTTCTCAGTTGTAAAGGGAAATGATATCACCCTACTCCCTGCAAGTGAATTGGAAGAACCACTTTATTTCTCCTCTTGTTGTGTCTATAGACCCCCTTTTTTTTTCTTTCATACCGAAGTGAGTTGAATGTGTATCGATCTGGCAGCTCTTTGTGTAGAAAAGGGAGGGATAATGACTTTCTTAATAGAGAACAGCCATCGTGGGGACTGTTGCAGCAGATTCAGATGTCCCAGCTTTTTGATAGATTGCTTGAGGCTCTCAGCTATTTCACAACGTCTGCTTTCTATTCTCAATATATTTTAGCTGTCAAACATGATTGCTAAGTACCTGAAGTACATGCAGTTTCCTCCTTGAGGACATCTGTGTCTTTAGTCAAGTTATTTCTCCCACCCCAACACTAGGTTCATCTGAAATAAGCTGTCAACATACAAAGTACTTCTCTTGCTCTGTAGCAGATGTAAGTATTTCACAATATTACTGAAATCCTTCAGTTTAGTTCTTTTTTAAATTTTCCATATCCTCAAATCCAGAAAAGTCATTTTCGCATGTGTTCTCAGGTCATTAACCCACTCCCCCACTACAGTTCCTCCTCGCAATTTTCTTGCTCAAAAGCTGTGTTGTAAGAGAGCAAAAGCAAGCAGATCGTTCCCTTTCCCTGCTTCCCCACACTTGGCACGTCACCACCGTGCTTTCCGATCACGTACTCGCCCTCCATCCTGCCAGGGACATATGTTTACCCAGCAAACAGAAAGCTGGACTAGGCTGAGTATCCGTGCAGACATTAATGTGCAGGAGTTTGAAAGCATACTGGGGAACATTCCTACCTCTGCTGAACTCTATACATAATGAGCCAGCATGAGAGGAATGGTATGTAACATCCAGGTCCTTACGTGCTGCTAGCAGATGTGAATTTCAGAGCCCATTTCTGAATCCACAGCTTAGCAGAGCACAGACTTTGCTGTGTCGCCTCTCACTCGAAGACAGAAAGTCCTCCTGATGCTGGCAGCTCCCACTTTCAGTATCATTTTAGCAGTTTAACTTGCTTGCCTACATGGCTACAGCTTCCATACGCACATCCAGGAATTCATCAGGATGAGCAGAGACCAACCATGCTAGAAAATAACAAATTATATCATTCTTTGCCCTGGGAAATGTGGCAGCAGGTAATACCCATAGCTATTGATTGGCACATCAGAAATGCAACAAGATCTTCCACCGGCCTTTTCCCATTTGGCACTTCTGCTCTGACAGCTGCCTGGCCCAGAGCTCAGGTATTTCCTTTTTTACCTTTCTTTCTTCATTTTCACTTGTACGCCCTTCCTTTTTTTACTGTGTTGCTCATTTCTGTCTCTGACCTGCTACAAAGTAATAGCTCTCAGTAACAAGCACAGGCTACATCAGGTGTGATACCACAGCTCCAAAACCAAAGGTCTGCCTAAGGAGAGAGAATGAAGAGCAGCCCCAGGCTTCAGAGAAGAATCACAAGGAACTGAGCAGCTCTTCCCTTTGGGAATGACGTCATTAGTGAAGATAAACAGTGAAAAAGTTTAACAGCAACCTAAAATCTGGATGCAAGATGCAGCAAGAACAAGTTCAGCTGAAGAGCCTTTGCTGGCTCACGTTTAGCCACACGAATGTACAGTTGCTAGACAGTAATTAAATGCAGTGGGCCCAAGTTATTTTTAGATCTATTGTGCAATCCCAACGCCACTTCATTCCAGCTGCTCCAGAGACACGAAAATAACATCACACAGGCCTGGGCTCTGTACCGTCACTCCTGGTTTGATGGGCTCTCCTCCTGCACTAGGACCTTATCGGGTGAGAAATTAGGCAAGGCGATGCAGCCCCTGGCAGAGACCGGGTGATGCAGGCAGGAACAGGGCTTGGACAACCTGCTCACGCTGACGGGGAGGTGGTGTGGCTGTCAGACTGAGAAATCGCTGCATTCGCTGCAGCCCTGATACAGGTCTCAGCCCTGCACTTCATCTGGCGTGTCCTCGAACTGCTGCGGGCAGAGCCCGCGTTACTGCCAGACCCTGAGGGAAGAGAGAGTAAACAAAGTGGCAGAGGGAAACGGAGGCCAGGATTTTGAGTAAACATCCCACGCCAGAGTTCTGAAAACAATGAACATGACAGATTCCAGCAGCAAAAGCGTCCTTCGTGCCTCTGCAGTGTTTGCTTGGGTCTTGTTACGCAGAGATGCTGCTTAAAAATAAAAAATAAAAATCCCCTGTCCACGCTGATACATGAGGACCAACAGCCTTGGCCGCTAGAAGGATCAGGAAAAAGAAGAGGCCCCATCTTGCTCGCGTACAGGATCTGTCCTAAGTGCAAGATGCAGCACAAACTGCAGGAGTGAGGAATGCTCCTGTACACCTCTCTCAGCCTCAGGGCCAAGCCCCTGGATGTACCACCACTGCTCTAACGACAGCCAGGGGCTGGTGTTGCCCCGAGCTCCCAACGCAGTTACCTCTGCAGCAGGACTGCCTCAGAAGGGTTCTGCAGGAAGCAAGCACAGCAGGAGACCACACAAAGACCATCCGGAGGGACCCGCAAGATGCCACCTTGCCCCCGGATTTGCAAGACCCAAGTACAAACAGTGCAGTTTATACTTGTTCATTTCCAACACTAATGACAGCAATCTTCTTTCTCAGGAAGGACGAACTTACTACACCAGAACAAGGCCGTCTGGATCTTCTCCTTCCCCCTCAGTCACCCTTAAGGCTCAACTCCGCAATTCTTGCTCTTACTCAGAAGCCAGCCCTAGTACAAGCTGACTCCACCAAACCCCGGCGAAGACAAGACCACCCTTCTAGTTCCCAGCCGAGATGGGAGGAAGCCTTTCCGTGCTCACGCAGAAACAAAGCTACAAGAACAAGATTCCTGTGCTTGTAGGAGGATGACTCTGGAAGAAAGGGAGTAGGTCCCTCCAGCTTGCTGCCTTTCCTCCTCCAGCTGGGCGCAGCCGAGGCTCTTCTATTCCTGCTCTGAACTGTTCCCCTAAAACTCTGTGCTTCATTTCCCGTATCACTGAGGGAATGCACAGGGAAGTACCTGCGATTAAAGAGAGAAGGGCAAACAAAACATACGCAGTTTAATTGCAAATACATCCTCTGCTCGCTCCGGTGTGGTATAAATGAGCAATAAATATACCTCTGGAAATCCAGAGATCTCCCATGACATTAAAAATATATGTATTTCTCTATATACGCAAGACATTCCCAAACACAAAAAAATCAGGTAATAAAAAGCATGAAACATTGCATAGCTTCCTTGCACAACACCATCAGCTAAACTAGAAACAGAGCTGAGAAAGCCTGTAGCTGTGCATTAGCGTTGTAAATAATGTTCTGTGAACACAAAACCAAGGATCAAACAGTTGTCCGACTAAACTTTAACACGGCATTAAGATCTGACAAGTCATTAAGATGTTCCAACGCGCTGCAGAACAAGCCTTCAGTTCGTTAGGTCGAACGCTCAGCTCCTTGAACAATCAACCCCCCTTCTGTGCAAGCATCGCGCTGTGTCACGGAACACATCATGTCACCAGGGTTATCAGCAGGTCAGCCGTGGTCTGGCCTACGCACACTGACGTATCGCTAATTAAACAAAACCGGATTCGAACGCTTCGCTCTGTGGGAATCCTGCGGGCCCTCCCACCCGGCCCGGGCCTTCTGCCTTACAGCCCGGAGGCGACAAAGCAGCTCTCGGGGCCGCTCCTCGCAGCCTGGGCCTTGCACCTTTATCACACCTTCCCAACGGGCGGGGGCCCGGGAGCTACAGCACGCCCGGCTCCTCAGCCTGCGAAGGGAGGAGAGGAGGGAAGTTCGGGCTAACTTCTCCCTCACGTCACCCGTCGGGGTGTCTGGCCCAGGAAGGAGCCATTGCGCTGTGACTTGGGCCTGTACAGCTTCCCAAGGTCCCCCCCAGCCCCGTTTCCTATTACACGTACGCAAGCACAGCCCAACCTCAAAACCACCAGCGTTTCTCACAGGTAGCCAACTGCTGCTGGGCTCGCTCTTACGCAGCACCTGGTTCAAACACCTTAAAGCACAAACCGAAACCTTCTCCATGGGGAGGGAACGGCGACTGCAGCCCTCGGCTCTCCTGCTGGCAGGAGGAAACCAGCTGCGTTCACCTCCTGAGCAAATCTCTCTTGGGGAAAGGGGTCAAGCCTCACGTGGCAATTAAGCGTTTGATAGCTCAGGGAGGCGGATGCCATTCGGACTTCCAAGCCCAACAGAGCAGCTCTCCACAGGAGAAAAACCCAAACTGCTACAAACGCCACAGCTCCCATTGTTCTAAAAGCGGGAGTTTGCTAGGAAAAATAATCTAGATTCTCCAGAAGGCCACCAGCAGCCACAGACTTCAGAATGGACAGCTACGTACCAGGTATTTAAGCTTCCTTGGTGCCTGCAAGGCGCAGCCCTTTCGCGGGGAGCGTGATGCTTCGTCTCCGAAGTGCAGGCACCGGCTCCCCAGGGCGCAGGCAGGTGCTTTTCGCCCACAGGTCAGGGAATGCCAAGGGCAGTCGGCAGCTCGCTGCCTTCCAGATGTGTTAAGATGGATGTTAAAACACCAGACTGCTTTTATTACCCTGCAATTTGCACCTGTACGGCTCCTCATCGGTTACAACAGCAATGGCTTTTCTAACAGGTGTCAGCTGCATGTCTTCTTCTTTCCCTCTTAAATCTTCCTTTTGTCTCCTTTCCTTTATTACTTAGGTTTGTAGCTGAAACATCATCTTTGATACAGCTTCCTTTCAGACTCCCGTGTCAGATCACTTCTGAACTCCGTGCCTTTGTCTCCCCTTCTCTAAACCACCGGTGCACACATCCGAGTCCCTGCAGCGCTGAGACCTCCTTGGCCGTTTTCAGAAGGGAGAAAGGGAAAAATAAGCAGCTAGCTGATTTATCTAAGATCAACAGGCCAGAAAGTAAAGGCTAGCGAAAAGCTTTGTGCCTGTGTCACAAAGCAAATAAGCTGTGGCGAAGGCATACGGGAACGTTTCCGATGGCGATTACTGCCTTCCTCACAAAGGGATGTCGACATCAATCATATTACAAATGGCACCAAGACAGCACGTTCTACCTACAAAACAAATAATCAAAAGTGACCTTCCGACCCCCCTTTGAACAAGCAAACGTATTTTGAGGAGCCCATGTTTGGAATTCCTATTCTAGCAGTGAAACCACTGAAGTCATTTCTAGAAAACCCAGCTTTTGCTAACCCCACTTCCCAAGCCTTCCTGCTTCAGAAACGGTGACAATAGCGTAACTCCAGCTTGCACTAAAAACAATCAGATTCTGAATTTTCCATCGCTGTCTGCAACACAAAGAACAAACTCTATTTTCTTTGGAGGCAACTGAAACGAGTACTTTTCCTAATCATCCTTATAACTGTTGTATAGATATTTTAAAGGTTTCCTTCCCGGACCAAAAGGAAAATTGTATGAAAGCTGTAAAATATTTCAATAGCCATCAAAGAGTTCAGAAACCTTGCCTTTTTCCTCAGAAGCAGCTTAGAAGTTTTGTCTTTAAAGAGACTGCTCGTGCCAGTGACGTCCAAATATCAAAGGACAGATGAAGAAAACTGCAAAGGCAATTAATTTCTGCATACAAAGGGAAGGAAGTAGCAGGCATGTAGCCTCGTCTTTTAATTACAAACGAAGTACTAGCGTAAATCCAAGCTGGTCCAAGCTTCTAAACTGCTATGTTTTGTTGTTGTTTTGTTTTAGAGAGATGTACATTTCTTTCTAACTGCAAAAGGAAGCGAGGCAGCTCCAGGACAGCCAACCCAGGAGCCCCTGCCCCCGTTTTATTGCGTGATCACCCACGCCTCCGATGCGTGGCCCCCCTCGCTCCCTCCCTCTTGTCAGGCACACTCTTCTGAAGCGCTTCCTATCTAACTGCCTCGGCACAGATCAGAGCACAGGGCAGAAATGCCAGACCTGACCCCAGCCAGACCTTCCATCACCCATCCTCTCTTTCCACATCACCTTACCTCACACCTATTTCTGTCCTGCACAGCACGACCCCGGCATCCTCACCTCTCTCTAACCCAACATTACGCGTTCACCTTCCTGCTTTTTATCAGTTCTTCTCTATGTACAGCCCCAAACTCCCTCATCCTTACTCTTGCTCCATCCCACCCCTCTGTCAAACATTTCCTCCCGACCCCTTTGTTTGACTTGAGCTTCACGGTATCTTTTTTTCCCCTCCTTCTTGTTTTCATCTCCATGACCTCCTCTATCAACGCTACCAATTCCACCGTGTGGTTTTATCTCGGCTCTCCTGATGCACTCAATGCATTCCTCAGAGATCCTCCTGATTTTGCTCCATATCTCAGCCAGCCCCTGGCCTCACTCCTCACCCCCTCACTCCTCCTTCTTTGCAAGAGATCGCCGAGTACTGTTATTAGGGGGAAATCCCGCTCACACAAACAAGAGTTCATGCTCTTTCCGTTTCTCTGCAGAGTTAAAACACCTCTGACACTGCAGAAATGCCTAGCCACCAGCTCAGCATGGCTACAAAGCTCCTGGTATTCCTCCCCACCACTTTCTACCTTGCTGCACCGCAGACACCCGTTTGTTTAAGGCTAATCGTAGCTTAAGGACACGCGGACAGATAAGCAGCTGCTGAAGTGCCTGGGTAACCAACCCTGCCTTCCAGAGAAGTGGAGTTTTTTTTCCCCACATGGGAGAGTAACAAACAAGAATGATTCAGTGACCTACTAAAGGAGGATGTGGAAAGCGAAGTTAAGACTTGAGTTTCGAGTTTCTTGGCTTTAATTCCTCTTGCCACACAGAGGAAAGAAAGAAAAACCGATAAGGGGGAGAGAACTGGAAATCGATGTGATAACTTCTGTGGGCATCAAACTCTGCTTCAGTCGGAGCACATCATAATTACGCAGCACAAGTTTGTCAGTAAAAGTAACTCCAAGTCTCGCAGCTCAGCCAAGTTTTGTTTTTCCAGACCATGCAGAAGTTATTGAGAATTGGCAATCTGAGGACGCACTAGCTCCCTCCTCCCTATTTCAGCAACCCATCAAAAATTGCGATTACGAAATCCACGTTGTATTTAAGCCAGAAAATAAGATCTGTTTACTGTGTGGAAACACGGGACAAGAGAACTACAACGCAACACGCAGATTAAATGGTAAATCACAAGATGCTATCAACAACATGGCTTTTATAAGAAGCACGATCACCGCACCCCAGACCGCAGTAGCACCTTCCAGAGCCAGCTCCCCAAAAGCCACCAGAAGCTCACGACCTGCGCAGCCACCAAAATCACCAGGAGCAGACCAAAACGGGTTGTTCGTGCATCTAAATCTGCCCACAGGATTTGTCACTTCTTCCTAGTCGTGTGCAGCACCAAAGACACCAAAACCTTAATTTCAACGAACGCCTTTTCACATTGCCACTACTAAACATTTACTTTGGCAAAACAAACGCATCTTCGACAGGAAAACAGCTCGGCAATCTTTCTGCAGACCTTCCTGAGGTTCAAGGTTGGCAAGGTGGGACTTACAAGCCCGTCTTAAACAGAGCTTAAAAGCCTGTGACTATATCAGGCCTCTGACCTACGCAAGGTAATAGGCTCAGCAACAACACCCTGATTCATACTGCACCCTGAACGTAGCATCCTTGCTACCCTTAACCACGAGCACTCGCAGCACAGCAATGCTGTTAAGTTAGGCTTCATTCAAGGGATGAGTACAGGTCTATTTGTCAGAGCAGTTTCTAAAATCAGCATATAAAATGTGTAATTAAGTTCTGGAAGCTTTTTATCTCAGACCTGCTAGCACCACTGCCAAGAACTTCCCAAAACGCACGCTGCCTTAACCAAGTAAACGTGGCAGGCGTGCTTTGGAAACAAGCTGACCCCTAACGTCAGTCCCCCAGCGAAGGGAACGTTTCTGGCTTGCAGCTACGTGAAGTGATGGGGTCAGATTGCTGAGGAGGAGAGATGAGATCTAGAAATGACCTGGCAAGTTTTTCAAAAGCTAGCCGATGCCACCGCTCCCGGCGGTGTCCGTGCAACGTTACCAAGTGTCGTGTTCCGTGCAACTTTAACAAGCAGGATCCAGGAGGTTTTAAGCGAGTATCTCATGGCAGTGCTAAGGCTCTTACCTAAAGTACAACACCTGGCATGCTCCTTAAGCTCTTATTGGAAGGTGAGAGCTCTGAGGCTCCTGAATAATAAAGGAGCCCACAAAGCCCCTATCACATCCTACCGCTGAGTAAGATTGACATCAACTGGCATAATTATACGTAACACGAGTTTAAAAAGAAAACCGCCCACGTTAAGGATACTACTCACGCTCATTAATTCCTAAAATAAAGCTTGTGCTGTGTTTACACTACGTACATGACCACACTCCACACACAACTGACCAGCCCATTCTCTCCGCTGCACGGATCTTCTCCCAGTGCCGCAGGAGAGGAGCTTCCACGGAGAAAATGAGCTACGTGGTCCCAGGCCCTCATCGAACTCCCATTCCCTTACAGGGTGTGAGTACCAAGTGAACTCTGCACCGCCATTTAACTGCCCTGCACCTCGAGAAAGTAACTGAAATAAACTCTATGCCCCTGTTCACAGAGCGGAACTTTCCACAGGGAACGCTACCATCCCCACACTGCAGCCTGTTAGGGCGATTAATGGTTTCCAGTGACCTTTCTTAAGGCACAATTTTTCCTTCATGTAAGCCTTCAGCCTGGACTCTGCGAGGAGCCGAGCATTATCCTGCTGCTGAAGACAACAGCTCTCCAAAAGGAAGAGGAAAAATTCTTCTGTCCACATCTGAGAATAAAAACATGCATTATGATGTGCTGTAATCGGAACATCTCAGAATACAGTTCAGTTTGGGAAAGTTATTCTCGGGTAATGTAAATATTTGAATAATTGTAAAGTTTTTAAAGGGTTTTACTAAATTAAATATCAGGATTACGTATCATTTGACAAAATTCTGCTTAAAGATCATTACAGGCCACTCAACCATTGGCATAGTTTCTCTTTATTAGAACGAACGATGCCAAAGGTCATTTCCATTTTGGAAAGCACACTTTTTACATCTTTGCCTTTAAAGTGCCTACCTGCCACAGGCTGATCACAGTTACTCGGGCCACCTACACGTACTAAGATCTGCAAGGTCACATTGTTTTAGAGGGCTGAGATGAAAGGACTAGAAGAGAAAAACCAGGGCTCTTTTACCTCCGTCGGTGTGATATGGTTCCCACAATCAATCTCAGGAAAAAAACTGGTGACATTTAGATAAAGCGCAGCCCATGTGATACCTGTTGTAAACCGTAGCATTTATAAGTAACTTATTGATTTAGAAGATTGTTTTAATCTCCTAACTGTACAGCGGAGCATGCTCCGGTCACATTTTCCCCTGTGAAATGGCTCATCTGAAATGAGGTTTTTCTACCTGTGCTGCTGGCTACGTGACTGAGGCGCATATGATGAAAATTAAAATCAGGTTAGCTTGTACTGCTCAAAGGCACGAGGGAATTGCTTCCCTCATGTTTGAAAATAGCTTTTTTGACATAAAAAGTGTGGCAGTTACTTAACAGCACAAAGCCATATAAGAAAAAAAAAAGGAAGGAAAAAAAGGAAGGAGAAAAAAAAAAGCACAGCCAAATAAAAGAGCCCAGGCTACGCTGTGCATCCCAAAGCGAACGTGATTCAGCACAAATTTGGTCGTTTTGAACATAAACCACCCTGACCTGGTGATCTAGGTAATCTAGCAAAACTTTTTTTGCTAGCTCATTGGTAAAACTAATAGATGACAGACAATTCAGTGCTTCTTTTTAAGACTTTTAAACACTGACATACTAGCAACGGGTGTCAAGTGTAAATAAATACAGCACACAGCTCTGTTAGATCAACTTCCTTGTTTTTATATTTAACATAGCTATCACCCAGCTCTAGAAACATGCTTAGTTAGCTCATGCCCCTTGTTGTTGGCTCTGCAACTGCCACAAACCACATTTCTTCACCTTTGTTTTCCAGTTTTGTTTTGTTTTTTTTTTCATTTTTCATTCATTGGTTTTGTTTTTTTCCTAGAGTGAATTTCTATCCAGCGGTGGCTGTAAGAAAAATGTACACACGGTATCTGCAGGTTTTGTCAGTGCTGAATCAGATAATAAGGAGGAAGATGCCACAGAGGCAACAACAACTACACTGTCCCCATAAACCAGCTCGTAAACCTCAAACCAAACCTGAAGCATGGCAGAGGAGGCGGCTGCTGTTCACCTGAGGACCATGTGCTCCCTGAAGAGAACATGGACAGAGACCACTCCTAAGGTACAGAGGTTCAGCTTCCGTGCTCCATTGACCGTTCTTTAAATCGTCATCATGGTATCATGTAATGATCTCGCTTTTCGGAGACAATTTTACAGTGTTAGGCAAATTAAAAAAAAATAATCATCACAAAGCCACCCAGTAAGCAGACTGAACCTGGGCAGGACTTTTCATGATTAGAAGCAAGCAAACACTCAGGTACCCAAGTACAAAACATTAAAAATCTGCTTTTCTTTGGCAACCTCTAAGAAGACGTTTTCTGCACCTTGCCTCATACTACCACCAACAAGCAGGACAAAATCCTTTCTGCCAACATAGATTTGGTGCAAAATGTATACATCTATAACAGATTTCAGCACCGTCAAATTTACATCACGGAATCCTCCCTTTGTTAGATGTGATCCTCAGCCTTCAAATCCCAAGGATACACTGGTGGAAACCCAACAAAATAAAGCAGATTGAGGCCAATGAGCAGACACACGTGAGGAGTCTAGTTCTGTCGCTGGCAATACTTTTGGTTCCTCTGCATTTTCCTCTCAGCCTGTACAGTAAGGGCAGACTGGTTAATTTTTAATCAAGCGTTACAGTTTTATCTTCCTTTGTAAACGCCAAGATTTTACATCTATCTTCGTATGCACCTATCTAAGACTCACTCACTCACCAATAACTAATAACTCGCATGGTGAAAAGACTAAGAGGGTTATTTATGTCACTTTTTCTCACTACACATACAGAACAGGCGCTTCTATTGCTTCCTGTTCACTTAAAAAAAACTGAAAACAGAGAAAAGTCTCTGTAAAATGAACAAAGAATAGAGAAGCGTGGGGTGGGCAAAGTTTGTTTCCTTTTACCAAGCTAAGATGGTTCTTATAAAGGAAGATAAATCTTTCTGTTGGTAAGGCTCGGGGGAGCTTCCCATCCTTCCTTTTAATCAACTTCCAAACCGTGCCTAACCGAGGGCATCGGAGTGGATCTCCTTTTGCTGTATCACACGGAACAAAAGCTGCAAGCAGACACACATCTTTCCAAAAACACTCCTGTTCCATAGCTCTGCCTCCATTTTGGAAGGCAGACAAAGGGAGCAAACGTGAAAATATCGGAATATCTCACTAAAGAGACGAAAACCAAAAGCGGAGCGTGGGCAAAAGGCGCAGATAAACCCAGGAAGTGCTGCTCCCCAGCCGCAGCCACCGGAACAAAGGAAACAACGACAGCTTCTACTTGCGGGAACCTGTCACAAAAAAAGAGGAATTCCACCGAAAGAGCTGCGGGGCGCCTCCCGGGCACCCCCGGGGCCTTCCCCCAAGCCTCCGGGGCACCGGGGGCCGTCCCCCCAAACCCGGGGGATGCTGAAGCGATGGGGGCCGGGACCCAACGCCCCTGAGGGACGCCTCCAGCCCGCAGCCCCCGGCCGGTACCTGTAGGCCAGGGACATGCACTCGAAGAGCTTCGTGAGGGAAGCGTCGATGCTGAGGCGCCCCCCGGCGCCGCCGCCGCCCCGGGCCGCCCCGAACTGGTAGGTCTGGCAGGTCTGCTCGTTGACCGTGTCGAAGTCGTAGCCCTTCTTGGGAGGGTGCTCGCTGTGAGGCGACGACACCATGAAGTGGCCCGAGTGGATGATCTGGGGGCCCGGCGGCTGCCCCCGCCGCGGCCCGCACCGCCGCCCTCCGCCCGGCGACGAGGCGCCGCCGTCGTCCGTGTCCGACGAGTCCTCGTCGGGCTCCGTGCGGGGGGACAGCGGCCCCGCCGCCCCCAGCAGCCGCGCCGGCCGCATGAACACGTCGGCGGCCATGGCCCCGCTGCTGCTGCTGCTGCCGCCGCCGCCAGCCCCCGGCCGAGCCCGCCGCCCGCTCCTCTCCTCTCCGCTCCGCTCCGCGCCGCCACCGCCCCGCTCCGCCCTGGGCCGGCCCCCGCCGCCCGCTTAAAGGAGCCGGGGCCGCCGGGGCCGCCTCCGCCCTTCCCCCGCCGCCTGCGCCGCCCCGCTGCCGCCTCAGCGCCGCGTCCCTCAGCGGCCGCCCGCCCTGCAGCGCCCCCTCAGCCCCGCGGGCTCCCCCCGAGGCGGTTTTACCTCAGGGAAGGGCCCGGCCCCCGGGGGCAGCCCCCGGCCCTTCCCTCAGGAAAGCTCGCAGCCCCGCAGCCCAGTTACAACATATGATTTCAGTGCAAAGGGCTGGGCCATGCTGCCGGCTCCCATGTACCCAAAACAGCTCTTGGCCACGACTGACACCCACCCTTACACCATCACGGAACATCCCCGTGAGGCGTCCAGCAGCCTTGTGTCACCAAGGAAGGGGAGGGAGGACACCATGTCACAAGGCCCCCGTGCCGTGCTGAGGCTGCCCTGTCCCCAATCCTCCTGGGGGCCACTGGTGTAAAATAGCCAGCGTGGCACTTCCACCCCGCTAGGAAACTTCATGGGGTGTGAGGTGGTGTACGGGGAAGCCTCAACTAGAAACGCGTAACCACCTCTGGCCAAAAGACTGAAAAGTCTGAGCAGGCTGTGGTCATGAGGAACAGAATCATCACGAGGTCTGTGGCAATACACTTCCTCAGAAAAACAGCTCTAAGCTGGGGGGAAATTTATAAACCTAAGAGATACAGAGCACAGCCAAGAGCTTGCTGAAGAATGTTGATTACGCTAGAAGTATTTAATGGCTTTAAACTATCTTTAACATTGAAAACTGCTTATTATAGACCAGAGGCAACCTGCAAAAAGCCAGGGCAGCTACAGAAGTAGCAGGGGAAGCTGCAAACGCAGCTGAAGGGGTCAGCCTGGAGTCACAGAGAAAAGCCTAGGACACCGGGGCTTCCCCTGACAGCCAGGCGGCTCTGATCTAACCCACGAACCTGCTTGGTGCCGTGCATAAAATTAGCACGATGGTTCCAGGGGAAGATTGGATTTCATCCCTCTCAAAACCATAAGGAAGTAATGGATCCCCTGTAGATGAAAATAAAAGCACATCAATAGGACCAACAGATGTATTAGCCTGGGGAGAGAACAGCAGCTTACAGCACGCACACAAAAAAAATATACATACAGATCCATATACAAATCAAGAAAAAAAATTGTTTGCTCTGTAGAGCAAACCTTCAATACCAGGAGAGTAATTGTATTCTAGGTGGCAGACTCCAAAGCACTGGTTTGAAATTGTTAATGTATGTTCAGCTCTCTTAAAAGAAAAAACAAGCTCTTCTACGCAGTCTTCCTTGGGGGAAGGAAAATACTAAATTGCCATATGCTGCTTTCTCCGCTTTGTAAGACCAGGAATAAGAGGAAGGGAAAACTCAAGGGATGGACGTAGAGAGCCTTGGGCACAGAAGGAAGAGGCTTTCTTACAACATCACAATTATGTCCTTGCAGTAATCTAACACTGCATTAGAGTACATGAAATCAGGACAGATCGCTGTGTTTAGGAGAGCAGCGTTAAGTTAAATATCTCGCCATACATGAAAGGAGCAGGAAGGCACCATCACATCATGTGAGGGCTCCAACTGAGAGAAGCCTTTAAAATCAAGACTGACATTTAGCTCTTAGTCAAAACTACATATGACTGCAATTTTTAAGAAAAAGCCATTCATAACTAAGCTTCAAAGAAGCTGAATATTGCTAGCTTAGGTTAGCAGTGGTGGTGTTCAAAAAGAAAAAAAATACCACCACCACCAAACACACAGAGCTATCTCCCAGCAAGACATCCTTGTCAGTACTCCAAGTGCAAAAAAATGAAAGCATTCCAAAGCAACGTTCAGAGTAAACCTTGTAAAACTAGTTAAAGTTTGTTAACGTACCTGAACTAATGAAACCTCACAACTACACATCAGCAGCAGTGCTGTCTACAGTACTTTCACAACAGCCTGCACATTAACCTTGCAGGGGTGGTTTGCTTACAGATTTATTTCTTCCTGTATGGAAAGAGGTAATTTGTTAAAATGAAGTTGCTAGGTAGCAATGCAATTTCTAAAGAAATGTTAGTAGCACACCTAACCGTTACTTAAAACAGGGGTAGCAGTCTTCAGCTTAGGGTTTTAAGAGCAGTTCAAGGTTTTTTTCCCTCTAATCATCCTCAGTGCAAATACCACACATGCAAGGAAAGATGCATCCCTTAAAAAAAAAAAAAATGCTTTGGAGACAGACCTTTTGACTAGCCTTTAGGTCACCACCAACAGTTCCAGGAGGCACAAGGAAATACTAAGGGACCACAGCAGCATCTTTTGGCTATGCTTTTTCTTACTGTTTTTAGCAATCCGCAGTGCAAGGCACAATGTCGTAGGCCCCCATCTTCTGCTGCTGTTCCTTCACCAGAGCAGGCTTTTAGCACAGGAGGAAACAGCCATTTACTTAGAATTCAGCTGTAACACACATTGAGCAGAGAGACATTCAAGCTGTTTAAAAATATACCTGCAGCGTACTCCACAACACTTAGCGGTAAGAAATTATCCTTCTAAATCTACAGACAGGAAGATAAGCCTTCCCATTTTGATGAGGAATGAGGCACGGGAGCTCAAGGAGACTTACTCACAGCCTCAGACCGTGGGGCTGATTGCAGGAGCTGGGAGTCCAGCCATCCCGTTACCACTCCGCTGACCCTTCTGCCCATCCTGCTCCCAGGCAAACCACAGGGCCAACCTCCAGCTCCGTACCCAGCTTTCTAGGCTGCGCTGTTGCTCACTCCTTTACTGGCAGAAGCCTTACCTGCTCAGAGTCTTTTACTTCTGGGACCTGTCTTTAATTATACCCTTTATTCGTACCCGTTCTTTTCCCCTCTCTCTCTCCCCTCAGTTCCACCCTACCCCTTATAATTCTGCTGATTTAATTCCCTAATCCATAAAAAAGGAAAAATAACAATTTTTTTTTTTTTCTCCCAGGGTAGCACACTGAAGTGGTTCATAAGAGGATCCCATGAGCACCCCATTAAATGCAAGGGAGGCATCAAAACTAACCAGCCAGGAGGAGACAAGCCGGTCATGGTTCCCCATCCTGGCAGCAGTGAGCCAGCACAGCTGCCTGTCAGACTGTGAAACTACTTTGGGACAGAGCACACACAACACTGAAAATAACCAGGGCACTTTATATCCAAACTTAAGTTACCAGAACACCTTATCTGACTACCAAGCCAGCAGTAAGCACCTTAAATTACCAGATTATTCTGCAGGCTGCTGTAATTACATTGCCCGTATTTATTTGTTTGCTGCTGTTATGTTACCCCCACTCCCAATCAGTGTCCTGCTAACACATCAAAACAACTTTGGTCGAAATCAAGTGAATCATTTTACACGTTACCAAATAAGACAACACCATAGAACGCACATTTTAAAAGACTATAAAATGGGAATTTATTTTAAATTTAAAAAACAAAATGAGATTAAGTTTCTTGATAAAAATTATTCACACAGCATTCATGTTGTGATTTTTTATTTTATTTTTGAAATGAAACCATTGTACATTGTACAAACCATAACTACCGATGGAATAAATAAGTGAAAAATTATACTGCTGTACAACACACACACACACAAATCATAAGATGGAAAACGATTAGGTATTGAAGAAAACAAAATTCTTTACACCTTCTAACAGGCCCTTAGATATAAAGAACATTCCAAAACATGACAATGTTTATGTATGAAGATAGCCACCCAAAACCAATATTTTATACTGCCTTGTTGATTTTTTTTTTTTATTTTTATTTTTTGTCGTTTTGTAAGTGCCAGCACTTTTTGGAATGTTTAACAACTACTTTCCCAAGCATAAAAATTCCAAGGAATAGTTCTGCTATAAAATGTTTGGCTGAGTAAATCGCTTATTCGGAAGGCCTTCCCACACGTTCCACAAACTCAGCTAATTTACTTGCTTGCTTCTAGTTTCTTTTTTTTTTCTTTTTTTTTTTTTTTTTTTTTTTGTAACTGAAGCTCCAACATTCAGCATTGTAGCAAGGAAGCACTTCTTGATATTTGCACTATTTCTAAAACATTAGCTGTATGAGAACTTTCAGTCATCTTGAAGAAAATTACATCTCTCCTTCTGCTCCACGTCTCAACGCTTTCAATAAACCCTTTTACAGTGAGTTCATAAAACAAGTTTCTGGTAGAGACAGGTCCAAGCCAAAAAAAAGCTGGATTTAGATCTGGTTTCAAACCTCGGGTTGGTTTGAATTCGATGTTCTGGTTTGGTCCCATCTGTACTTTCTGGCATTAAAATGTGTTTAATCACATCCGTTGGCCCATAAATGTTATCAGGCACTTCAAAAAAAGACTAATAACAGTCTTATACACTATTTTGGATTTCTTCATACCAGGTAATGTCAAAGTCTCTTTTCTTAGAGGCTGACAATAACAGGTCTAAGGAACCCAAATCTATCTGCTTGTTCAGTTGTCTGTTGTCACTAGAATCTCTGGTTAACAAAAAAAGTTCTGAATGTATCCTGTATAAGCTGTAAATAAAGCATTACTAGTTTAGAAATAAAGCCTCTAGGAATATGATTATGATGCCTTATCTTGTAAGCCACAGAACAATGAACAGTTCTGAGCAGAAGCCACAGGAGAGAAAAGGAAGTTTATAATTAAACCTGTTGATGTCAATAATGCCAATAAATGTTTCTATCTAATGAAAAATTTGAGGTATTTTTAGTGCTATTTATATATTTTATTTCTTCCTAAAGTACAGGAATTAGTTTCTAAACAAAAAGTCTATTTATTCCCTTGGAAACTTCTACAAAATTAAAATTAAAAACTTGCTGCGATGCACCTGATAGGGATTAGTAAAAATGACTACTTATCAAAGGTGGCATCAGATTTGTTTTGTTTTAGCATTAAAAATAACAAAAAAAGTTAGTAAATCAAAAATATTTTTTAAGTTTGAATCTTTCTAAATTTGCCCATTTAATATATCAATAGAACTTCTCACAAAATATCACTTAAATCTGAATGTAATATACATACAAATCAATCGTCATTGACCAGTTATCCACATTTTAGGCATACACACAATTCAAGAGAGAATTCTACCGTTTCATTGCATATATTGTGCAAACATAATTTTTGGCTCCTCATTTCCTTTTTTTTTTTTTTTTTTCAGAATGTTAATGGACTTCATGATCAGACCAGAAATCCCAAAAACTTATTAGGGAGCACACTGTTTTCATGAATGATTTGCAATCAAATTTTATTCAGTTAAAATCCAAAAAGTTTATTTCAACACAAAAGAAAAGTTCCGAAACTGAGTGTCATATGTTATTTGGAGTTTAATCCTACAAACATCCTATGGAAGGTCAGTATTGGCTCCCCAATCCTCCCTCCCTCTACACCCTCCCCCCACTTCCCCATTGTTTTTCATAATAAAGTGGTAATTGCAAACGCAATGCAGTAGTCTAAGTGCAAGCCATTTTCACTATTGGAGAATTCAGAAATAAATAAGCTTAATGAAGAGCTAATTATGAAAATGTATCAACTGGAAGCAATTTTTTCATTTAAAAAAGTATTTACAGTTCTTAGCTTACAAACTATATGCAACCATTTCCATAGCTGTGAGATCATATTTTAAATTACAAGCTCCACCTCTCACACACAAAGTGAAGAAAGACTAAGGGCCTGATCCAGCAACACGTGTGTGTGTACACGTGCCCATGCACGTGTGTGTATAAAGAGAATTAAAGTGAGAAATAAAGCGGTTCCCACCGATACCAAGTATTTATAACCGGGTGCTCATCCTGGAAGCACAAAGCCCACTGGAAGATCAGGCCCTTGTGACCTGACCTTTGCAGCGGTTCTGCACTTCTAAATGCCACTAATTTGAAGGGAGTTGCACATGCTTAGTGCTTTTCAATCAAGTTCAGCATAAGCACACTTTGACATAATTGGAAAAAAAAACAACATTTCTATCAATGATGCAAATACTATGGAAGAAAACAAGGCTTATTTACAAGACTTGCTCAAAGGAAAAAAAATAAATCCCAAATACAGTATTAACCTGGAACACAGAAGTAAACATCTTATAAAGGAACAGTACAATGAAATCCAGTTCAGTGAAAACCTCATATCAAAAAAGACCAATTGAAAGTAAATTCACTGTGCATCAATCCCTTTGATCCTGTTTATGTACATAGTGGAACTCTTCTGTAAAGCAAGTTGTACCCAGTACAGAGATCTGGACCTAATACGCAAGTATTTTAACTGTTGTGTTATAGTATATATTCAGATCTGGACTATAAATGGTAAACAGATCATGTTAACTTCTGATGAAGTTAAGTATTTAGAAGACCAAATTTACAGTTGCGAATGCCATGCATTCAATAAAAGATCTCCACTATAGCTGCTAAAATAATATATCAAGCTCCTTTTTCTCCTTGGACTCCAAGAGTGAAAATGGCTTCCTGATCTGTATTTATTAAAATTTAAGCACCAGGGATTTAAAAATTAAAAACAAAACAAAAACCCCAAACAAAAAAAAAGGAAAAGAAAAAGAAAAAGCCTTACTACACGGCATTATACAAACATAGGCCACTTTGCAAAGGAGACAGTTGCAAAACAACTTTTAAATTTAAAAGTTAGCACTGTTTTCAGAACACAAGGCACAAAACAAAAGCAGACATCACGCCAGAACAATGAACTTCACATGAAAGCTAATACCTGACCTGTACCATCCTTAAATATCTTACAATGTTAAATAGAGAAATGAAAAAAAAATACAGCAGCAACATAATTGTAATTTTGACTTTAGAAACAGTGCGTAGACCCCTCCTGAGTTGTTTACTCCAACCATTTCAGAGACAGTAACTTAAAAGTTCTCAATGTTTGTTTCACAGGAAAAAGTTTTCAGTGTCTGAGAAGTTAAACCTTTGTTAGGCTTTCTTGGATTTTTGCTTGGTAACTTGAAAAGTTAGGAGTTCTGTCCTCATCCAAGAGAAGATGCTTAAGTAAGGTTGTTCTATAATTAAGCCCACTGATGTACCTTACGTAAAAACTGACCAGAAAAATCTATAGTCTAAATCTCTTCAACGTTTTGTTGGGAAGCCTCTACTTTCATCTTTTTAGAAGGTGGCACTCCTTCAGAGTCCTTAATGGTGGTGGGGGGAAAGAAAAACAATCATGTTATCATTGCACTCAATTTCAGGTGCCATAAACATCAAACAAGAAGCAAGAACAAATTCCCTGGTGTGTCATTTGTGAAATAGAAAGCATCCCTGGAGACAAGAATAACGTGACCAAGTCAATTTGCTTCCGGAAAAATCACTCCTCTACTTACATCTTACTTCAGCTTCTTTACACTTGCATCATCTACTGACAAACAAAATTCTAGTTCCGGGCTAGAAGCCGCAGGGAATGTTCCAAGCACCAGCACGGCTATACCCGACTTCCCTCAGCTCCACACGTGAGCACAACCCACACCAAGTGCACATGAATTTGTTCCTGCTGTAGCAAAAGCAACCTCTACAGGACAGAACATGGAATGTTTTCAAAGAGCAAGGTGTGCACTGAAACAAGCCAACCACCCAAGAGGAAAACCAATGGTCTGAGCAGTGCTCTGAGCATTTCAGTATGAAGGGGACAATTAAAATGATAATTGCTTTCTCCCACCCACCTGGAATTTTTCAGTATTCTCGGTGAATAAACATCAGAACACTTTGCCCATGGAATCTACAAAAATTCCTGTTCCTACCCGCTGTATGGATTTACTTTTATAGAAAGCATTTTATGCCTGAAGGGTCCTCAAAGGCACTTTTCCAGTAGGTTATGTCCAAACCATTTATTAACATTAAACTTTAGTATTTTCTTACAAAACTAACACAGCCTGGTATAGGAACTTGAAAAGTAAACCAGACCAATCGAGTGTTACCCTTCCTATTACGTGAAATGCAAGAAGGCAATCAAATTAACCACACCACCAGATACATGTATGCATTTAATACTCTACATCTGATTTACTGACATCACCTTAGGAAATGAGCCTAAATACACTACTGGCCTCCTTACATTTGCTTTTTGGTAAAAATGCTCTTTTCCAAATTCCAAGTAATCGGGCTTTTGTGCATAAGGTTACCTGAGAGTTTTTAGATGCCTCTGTAATTATATCATTTTCTCCAGAGGACTGAATTTCTGCTTTCTCTGAACTATTCATGGAATTTTCCATTGAAGACTGAGAGTTCTGTTCATCGGAGGTATCTGAAATTTCAAGAAATTATTGTAAACACATGAGAGCATTCATAGGATGTTTTCTCACTAGCACCCCCCGATCATACAAATTTTGCCCACATGTAACCATTAATGATAACATAAATAATGGTACGAATATAATTAATTAAGCTTTAACTCCACGACCAAAACCGCTGGCTGCTGCCACTTGAGAAGATCTTTGCCTTCATGCTGCCGGCTGTGTACAATTGCTGGAATCAGTCCCTAGAGGGAGCTAAACTCACACACACCCTGTAACAGAACTGTGCAATGCCGTCAGCAAACAAGTTTCAACATAAACTTTGCAAAAGGGCTGAATGAACACAAGGACAATTTTAAACCAGAAGAGGCAGCTACAGAAAGGGCTGAATCGTGATAATTAATGACCCAAAAACTATGTAGCTAAGGCTATAGAGCAAAGTTATATTGCTGAATTTTGATTCAGATAATTAAAATGCACTTTTTTCCCTTGATACTACATTTAAGATAAAACTTAGAAATTCAGCTAGATATCTTAACCATTAAGGGTGTAGAATTTTCAAGTCTGGTGCATACTTGCGAAGAAGTCATCCAGCTTGTTACAGCTCTTACCTGCTTCCAACTTTTTTTGTTCTTTAAAACAAAAAGAAAACCCACACCTGTGCTTGCTCAAAAAGCAAGGCTTAGTGTAGTTAACATGAGAGAGATGTACAAGGTCATTAACCCGACCCTGTTGAACAATGTCACAGTTACATGGGTTCGATGAGATTAACAGTTCGGTGGATTATTTAATACATTTTTAAACACAGCATATTACCAACAGAGAGACCATGTCAATAAGGAGTGGTTTATGCCATGACTTCTCCCTTTTGTTTTACAGTAACCAACTCTGGAACTAATCCAGAGAACTCGGTATGATTTTCCTTGAATCTAAATTTAGTCAGGGGAGCTTGTGTGCTATGCAACAGCTTCACACAAACAGGTTCAGACAATATTAGACCTAGGAGTAAATCCTTACAATTTACTGTATCACAAATATGCTAGTTTAGATTTTCTCTGAAGGATATGGCATTCTAGTTTATTTCAATTTGGTGACGATTCATTTGTCAAAATTTAACCCCCCATGAACAACGACAACTTTCACATACTTCACCGTTCTAGTATTACCAAGATAAAAGCTCTAAATTTAAATTGGTTACTGGATCTACTGAGCTAAGAACGTAATCAGGAGGGCATAATTTAATTGCTTTGCTATGGGAAGAATTTTGCAAGCCAATAATTAGAATGGTGTTAAGGACATTTTATCTGTTATAATAGAATAAAGTCACTTATCTTTCAAAGAATATATATACTGAACATGTTTCAATTATCCAAATAGGATTCAAAGAATGTGGTTCAGAACAATCTCTTAACCCACATGTATTTTTCATCGGCGTACAACTGCAATACAATATTGTAGCTCTTTTAGAAAATGAAGACAGAATTCAGAACTAAGTTTTGAATAAGCAACTAACAAGGTTAAGAGAGAAAGAAAGCTTACATTATACTTTACACAATTAAAAAATAAATAAATAGATTGAAAAGTATCTCACCTCAATTTTACTTTCACACTAGGTAACAAACATTCCCAGACCTACAAAAGTAACTCTTTCCAGAGTTTGTGCGATTAAATGGAAACAGGCATTTCAAACATTACTTTGAAAGAAGAAATAATTTAAGACAGATTATGACAACAATAAACCAAGTATTTTGTTTGTTTCCTCTCTGAAATGACTTTGAATGTCAGTCTGACCTTTCCTGTTGTACGGAAGAATCACGGATAGGCAAGAGAGATTACGGCTCATTTTCACGTAAACGCTGAGAACTCAGAAGCCATTTATTTCAAACTGTTATTATTCAGTTCTTAAAATGTACAAGCAAATAAATGATATCACGATAAAGGATTGCATTTTTTGTTTGGCTTTAAGGATGGTCTTTCAGCTTACCTTCTGAACCAGGCTGCTCCTTTGCTTCTGTCTGAGGTTCATCAGACTTTACTTCAGTGCCATCTGCTTGTGTTGCCAAATTCTGTTCTGGTGCCGGACTTGAATTGCTACTGTTTTCTTGTTTTATTGGAGAAGCATCAGCTATTGAACTCTGGTTGCTATTGTCATCTGTTAACAAAAGTGTTTAGAACAAGAAAGTCCAATTTGAAAAGCTCTGAATAAAAAGCACGACTTAATTCTTCCTCTTTTTTTTCCCTTTTTTATTCCCTGATAACACAGGATATAGTCTAGCTTGTTGGAGTTGAAATCCAGTACTATTTACACTAACACTGTATCTTAGCTTATTCCACACCACCACCATCACAAGTTCTGCTTTTGCAGCCTATGCTGTAATCATAGGTTTTCTAGCAGTTACTAAAAACCAGAAAATTTCAAGAAAGGTGCTTTAAGTAACATTATACAATAAAACCAGGAGTGTTTTACTCAGATTACTTCCAAAGAACGTGGAATTTTATAATGCAAGTAACATAGAACAACTGAAGCAACAGTCTCATTTTATAGCCCACCTAATAAAGGGCCAATTAAACATTCATGCTACAGATATCCATCACCGCAAAGCTCTGATGAGCAGGTGGTTTTTGAAGCGTCTTGAAGGTCAAAAAAAAGTGCACGCTGCTATCAAGGTAAAATGTATCATCCAGTCCTAATACCAGTAGTACTTTAGCGATAGCTGTCCAGAATACTCACTAGCCTCAAGAAGCTTAATCATGAAAGCTTTCTGCAACACCGATCATGTCTTTGGACTTGACAAGAAACGTCCTGCTTGTACCCTCTTCTTTGTGAAAGCCAGTGACAGTGGTTTAAATATCTCAGCTAACACTTTACTGATAGCACTGGGGTGCAGCTTCCTGTAATCTTTAATCCAGTCTAACCGTCGGGAACTGAGACAGAAGCCCCTGATCCCTAAAGAAAACTAACCCAGCAAACATTATTAGTTAAATTATTAGCATGTAAGCTGATCTACCTCCCTCTGCATCTGTACAATCATTACATCCAAAGGACTTCAGAAATGCATAGCCAGTGATGGAATAGCCATCTCTTTTCAGAGTAGCCTGAAGATAAGATTAAGCTTATCACGAAATTGTACAGTATGGCTTAAAAACACAAATGATATATGATTAATAAAGCAAGTATTATATTCACTTCATGGATGGAGGAACAAGGCTTAAGAAAATTAAATGATCTGACCAAGGCAAAAGCTAAGAAGTTGGCAACACTGATGAAAAATTAATCCACTCTGTGAATATCCCACTCAATCCTAATTTAATCGCAAGATCGTTCTCATTGCAAACACTGCAAAAAATAACTAAGAGGCAATAAAAATGCAAATAAAGTTGAAATGAAAAAATTAAATCCTGCCAAAAAGTGACCCTCTCTTATCAGTTCAAATGGTGCTGCATTCTCAGCCACAATTGCTATCCAAACATATAGAAAGTAAAAAATTAGAGCTGTACAGGCGTCTCTGTAAAAAATACGACGCTGATATTCAACGGTCCACACTTTTTAAATTGATCTAATAGTGCCTGACTGGCAAGTAAAATGTTTTCTTAACCAGTTAATTTCATCAAATTGAGGTAGACGGGAGACAAAGCAGCACCACAGCTTGCTCTCTTGGCTCTTGCTGATTTTTTTTGACCTGACTCACCTATTCCATTAAACAAGTACAAAACCTGCACAAGTGACGGTAGGCGCCACTGAGGCTTTGGGAGTCTCCTGGTTCTTCAAGCAGCAAGCTTGACAGAGTTAGTTACTTCACCTAAGTAAGAGTATAGCATTTGGATAGTAGATATTCATATTTTTATTTTCACATCTAGGCCCGCCACGAATTTTTCGCCCCTCATACGCAGCCCAAATAAAAATGGCATTTAAACAACTGTCAGTACAGCCACAAAATAGAAGTGCAAGGTACCAAATTGGTGTCTGATGCCATTCTCACTTTGGCCTAATTATGCTGTCCATACATCCGAGCAAGGGAGAATTTGACACTGTTAGCTTCTACTTTCACAGCAGCATAATAGGGTAATTTGGGCTGACCTTCTCCCACTCACCATGCATGTCCATCATCCCTGGAGAGGAGCTGTTCTCCGGAGTGGTCACTTCAGAGCCACATTTTTCATCTTTGCCTTTTTTCTTATTCTTATTTTTCTGAAAAACAAAAAGGTACCACAAACAAGACCATCACCGTGAAAAAAAAAAAAAGTGTTTTAATATAAAGCCCTTTCCACTCATTACTTCTGGAAGCACCTCGCTTCATTTCAAGTGAAAAAACACCGAGGCGATAATCACTGATGTTGCCAATAACGCATTAGTCCCAGTAATCACAGAACTGCTCTTCTAATTGACACAAAACAACATTCTTCATGACACAAAGCACTAGCCAGAAGTTCTAGTAGCTGTTAGTACTTAAACATGTTTTTCATCATTAGGCCGCGGCACAATTTTTGGAACAAGCACAACAGTTCTCAGTACTACCTCTCATTCTGCAAGCCCAGAATCAGAGGCACGATGATTAAATGACTTGCTGAAACTGAGTCAGAGAACTTGGGAGGTGTTGGCTGCTAACTTTGTACTCAGTTCAATGAGCTACGAAAGCAAGGTCAAAAGAATCTCTGCCACAATGGGAAAAAAGAAGCACACTAATTAGTGGCAGGGATGGAGATTCACAAGCTACCCGATTTCTGCCTGCTTAACTCTGCTCACTCTATGTTTTATGTATATTAACACACTACTGCCTAACTCAGGATATTCTCCCCTTCGTGTCAGGAAGCTTGTACAATGCACCTAGGCAACAGGAATGCGTGCACAACAGAAATAATGTCAGATCCAGAATTTTTAAACTAAAGAGACAGCTTTTTACCTCTTTCTCAATGACCAATGCTGCAGAAACCTTCTCCTTCTCTATACCTAATGCTGTTTCTTCGTTAAAATTAGAAGATGGATTAAGAAAAATCAGATTGCCTAAAACAAAGAGCATAAACAAGACAGTCCTACAGGGGCAATAGGTCACAACGTGCTCAGGACCAAACAACAGTACGGACTGCACGCCTTAAAACAAAGGAAGAGACATTGGCATCCATCACGTGGAAAATCTGCGTCTGCTAAGGGATGCAGCATTTTCAATTAAGAGGTGACGTAATCAGTCTCAGAGGAGAAAGAGCCAGCTGCACTGCTTTTGGAGGACCCTGCGTGCCTGCTGAGAAGACGATTAAAAGCCTGACTCTAGGAAGAACGCTCAACAACCTCTCCATTTGGTTAGGACAATGTTCTCCAACAAGGAAGGCAATAAAACCAAGCACAGTCTAAAACTGCAGAAGAAATTCAACAAGTAGGATCTGGAAAGACATTTTCCTTTATCTCAAATAGATTATTAGGCTTTTTAAACCGTATTTTTACTTCAGAGAGAGCAAATGGAATGACCCAGATTTAATTCCCTAATACATGAAACAAAGGTGAAAGCACACGGGCTTCTCTATTGTTGCAAAATCAAAGTTCAGAGGGGATAATCTCTCCCAACTTTTCTTAAGGTAAAAGGACACTTTGGGCACAAAAGAAGTAACTGAACTATTTAAGCTGAAAGGTGTTTTGGTTGTTGTTGCTGTTTGTTTAACAAAGTGAGGTTCCACAACAGCCTTCCAAAACTAGTGGGAGGACAGAGCTTAATTCCAGTTCAAAGAAACGTCGAAGTGGCTTAGGAGCAACATGTGAGGAGGGAAGTAACCTAATCGGTGTTTGCTAAAGTCATAGATAATTTCCATTTGAAACATGAAGCAATAAAGAAGATCCCATTCTTCTATTCTAGTGAAAAGCAAGAATACTCCTTCACAAGAGGATTAAGTTGGATATAAAACGATGTCTGTAACAAAACTAAAGAGCCAAGATGACCTCTACCTAGTTGTTGGTTTGTCAATGTATGTACTTTATTATTGTAAGAACTTCCTGAGCAAAATACAAAAACCTTACGACATCAAACCTGCAGCTGCAGAACAGCCTCTACTTGTTACGAACAGAATGTGACCGCAGGACGCGAAAGGAACTGGTCTTGAATTGTCTCCAGTTCACCAAATATGAACCAAAACCTGAAGATTATGGCTCAAAAACCATACTTAAACTCTGCAAGTAGCGACAGCTATACAACGCCATTCTTTCTAACAAAGAACCTGACTTGAGGTACCAGGCACTTTAAAAGTCCATCCAGAAACTCAACAGAAATTCTACTTCAAAGTTCTGTTGTACCCACCACGCAAGTATAGCTTCACTGCTGGAAAATTATTTTTGGAAGCCATGAGCCTAAGTATTTCTCTTTCTCTCCCTCCAGCTTCCTCCCTACCCACCTCAATCCCCGCAATGTCTAATAAGCAATAAAATCAAGACCAAGCATTGGACAACTAGACAGAATGAACAAGTGTCTGTGAAGAAAACAGGGAAAGTTTCCAAGTTCACGAACGGTTATTTCATGGAGATGCTGCTCACGCTTTGGACGAGGACAAAAGGCAACTCTGACCGTCATAAAAAACTGCTACAGCCACAGGCACCAAAGAAACAGACTCAAGTAAAACAACACTAATCAAACATAGGTCTTGAATTTGGACTTTGAGTCAATTTTGTGACAAGATTGTAACACCGCCTTATCTGAGAACCATCATTTTATACATTTATCAACATAGTAGTTTTCTTTCAAACAGGTCTGAACTCGTATTTCAAATAAAGTAAAGCCACAAGACAGCCCAAGGAAAGGGCACCAAACTTAGGATGCGTATCCTTTTGTACTGATAATTAACTGTGGTACCATGAATTAGTTTTCTCTCTATAACAATATCTCAATTTATAAAGTGAGAGTAATGCTGGTATTGAAAAACAATTCATAAGTCCTATCTACTTTGATTTTTACACTTGTTATTTTTATGACACGTGATTATGACAAATGAACAGTGCACTCCAGAGTATAAACATGATGCATACACCAAACAACAAAAAACAAACATTACAATAGAAGCACATGAGCTGTACTGCTTGGGCTGGTTATCTTAATGCAAGAGGTCTCAGTTCCATGGGAGTTTCCTACCCTTACTTCAAGGTTTTGCACCTATTTTTCAGCAAAACAACAGTGATGCACAGATAGAATACATTCTCTGTGCAGTTCCAAAGCAGCTTTCCTTTAAAGCATCAGGCAGAAAGAGAGGAAGCATAATTGATGTCTTGCTTCCATCCCCACCTCTATTGATGATCATGTTGGAGAAAGATTTCAAAACAGTTTCGAGTCGAATATGTAACAGTTATCTGAGAATCGATCCAAGCTGACTCCAGAAGACTGCCACCTGCTGAACCACCACCATCACTTTTTGTGGAGATCAACATTTTCTCTACAGCTCTTCTGTCCAAGTGCTTGTGAGACCAACACCAGTCTTAGCTTAGAGGCTCAAAGAGCTGAGAGCATATTTTGTTCAGCTTTCCCTGAATGCAAGTCTCTACATCTTGAGAAACGCAAGGTATCTGCAGGATACTTACATCATCGACTTTAGGCTCTGTTACTGGTACCCATTTGTAAATCCTTAGGGATGTGTCGCCAACTGTCACCCACTTCTTCTCCCTACAAAATTATAATGCAGGAGAAGTTAAAGTTAAAATTCGTATTCAAAATAAAGTAATCTACTATTGTAAGTTGTCAAGGATTTAAATAGGCTATTAAGTAGGATGAGCTCTATTACATCGTCTTAGCACTGCATTGTGCAAATTGTTCTTTGCATTTCAAAAATTTGTTAGAGCGCTGCTAACCTCCAGATTTCTGAGGGCTGTTACGTGACTAGGTGAGTAACTGCAGTAGCAGTAATAAGATCAGGATTAACAATACCGTTAAGAAGAATAGCTATTGCAAATGTAGATTTAATGCCTACAATTTTCACTTAAGTTTCCAGAGAGCAAAAGAAGTTTTAAACAGACCAGTGTGTTTTGATTGTCGTGAAGCTGTTTAATGGTATTAGAAATCCAAATGCATTTTGACCATCTGAGGTTTATTTCTGGGTAGAAATTTGCTGCTAGCAATTTAACATTCACTCAACACTCCTGTCAGACAACTCTGGAATTCTTGCCTGAGAACCAACAGCCCTACAGGTACCGATCTGTGCTGTGAGGCACAATTCAGACTCAGGAAAGCCTGGCTCTCTTGGACAGGGGAGGCTGAGGACGCTATTAGAGGGAAAAAGCAGAACCTACAGCACTCTGTGCAGACCCCTGCCAGCCAGGCACGAAGTCATGACAGTGACAAACGTGAAGGAAATCTGGCTGGAGGGTGTCACTACATTAGGGAGTCACACAGACACCGAGTGCAGAGATGGAAAGGACGCTGAACACTGAGTTAAGGGATGAATTCCTTGAGGTCTTTACATGAGAACATTAAAGGAAGGTCCAGAATGCCAGAGAAATTTCATCACATTTCTGAGATCAGTTTTCAGGTCACAGATCACCACTACTGGTTCCTGGGTTTGCGATCTAGCTCTGCAAATGGATCGATTGAAAGTTAACAACAAAGACCAATTCCATTAAAAATTCAGGAACATCTGAAATTAATTTGGCATGAGATCTCAAGCATTTTTGTTATTTCGTTGTTAAAAACACATTTAAATAATAGATTTGGAATCCAGTTACAGATTAAAAAATAATGTTCTTTGCAGGATGGGAGAAGCTGCATGTGACTCCGAATACATGTGATAGCTCGGTTTTTAGAAAGGGCTCCCAGAATCAAAAGCAGCCACATTGTACAAATGCCACAAACATCCTCTGTGCTATTTGTTTTAGCTCCTAAAGCCAATCTTATTTGTTTTCCTATTAGAGGAGACACCTTCCTGTTTTAAAAAAGAGAGAGAAAGAGAGAAGCTATATATGGCAATTTATAAGTTTTGGATCTGTCCACGAGGATATTTTAATTTAAGTGCAAGACTACTTCAGATTCTTTCCTTTCCCACTGCTCTACTGGAGCACAGTTTTCCCTCTGTGTGTTTAGATGCATCCATTTATGTACACTAGATGGCTAAAATATGTCAAGAAACAATTTTATGCTAATTTGGAGCTCTAATACTAGGCCTGATAAAAATGACAGTGGAGATGAGCATGTCGATAATGAGAGCATACTTAATTGTGAGGAGATGATCATGACATAACTTTTTCTGGTTTTTTTTTTTTTTTTTTTTTTTTTTTTTTTTTTTTTTTTTTTTTAAGGATACAAGACAAACTAAACTTATTTCTAGTTAGGAAAACCTTTGAAATTATGGAAATAAAACCAGCTGGGGTTTTGTTTTGGGTGTGGGGGAGGAGGTGAACAAATGTTTAAAAAAAATCAAGATTTTAGCCTTTTCCTACAGCAAAATATTACTTAGAGATGCTGCACTGGAAAACCAAAAGTTCAAGATACCTGTTAGCATCTCAAAGCAGCCTCACACAGCATCTTCACTGGACAGACTGTAGAACACAGGAGGAAACCTATATTAGTAACTTTTTCCTTCTATTATTAAAGTTAGCCCTGACATTTTAATCTTTTGAGCTTCTTAAGTACCACTTTAAGTTCTGACAACCTTCAGCTATAGGGATTTTTTTCTGAATTCAATACACAGTAATTCAGACAACAATGGGAATAAGGATACTCCGTGACGGAAGTACACCACCATCCCAGTCCTGCAAACACAGTTAAAAAGAAAACCCAACACCAAACTGCTGTTATTCACGTATTTCACATGTGTAAGCATTTGCAGCATGGACGGTTTAAGACCATAAAAGTATTCATAAGAAAAAAAACGACAAGCTCCCTAAAACGTAATAAAATCATCGGCAGCACAAACAGAAACCTGTTAACAAAGAAACGTAATGACTCTCAGACATTTAAGTTCAACAGGGTAAACTCACTTCCGAATTTAAAATGGGTATTGCAAATAAAGCTCAGGGTATTATCTGCAGAATTTACTGTCTTTCCATTAAAAACACCAACACCAAACCCCCAAACCAGTTCTACTCCAAACCCCCCAGTTTTTGGTGCAAAGTCACCAAGCCCAGCTGCTGAACATGTTTTTTTATTCATTTAGAGCTGACAATTTACTCAAGCTGCCTGTAACACAAGGTTTGCTAAGTGGTGCCCAAACTACAAAATACTCTCGCTGGCCGATAGCCAGAGTGGGCGTGAGAATTTGTGAGATCTCGTGCCCATTCTGTTGCAAAACCCCAATTTCTGCCCATTTTCCTGGCTGCAGAACAGACCTGCTGTTGAACCCACGGATCTGGAGATGCTGACCAGAACTGCTCCGCCGGTGACTCCAGGCCACCTTTGTCAAGAAATCGCTGGGCAAGAATTTGTTCTGCAGGACCCCGCTACACAGCTTGGTCTCTGTGTCGATGGGTGGACTGGAAAAAGTGGAAGACCACCATCAGCCTGACAGCTCATCAGGCTGAAAATGTGGCAATGATCAATTTTACTTGTCTACCTAACTCCATAGCTTTAAAAAAAATAAATAATCATCATCATTTTTTGCGGTTCTAAACCTGTCCTATTCCTCCATGCATGGCCCAAGCATAACACCAATGGAAATGGCAGAACTTAAAATATATACAATAATTTTCTTTGCTTTAATCTTCCACGCTGAAAAGCATCTTAAATATTTTAGTTACAGGCAATTCAGAAGCTAGTCAAGGAAACAGAAACAAACCCTTACACGTATCTGAAATTGTGTTACAGCATTTTAAAATTCTGAACCGTATCTGCACAGCATTTTAAGGACAGCCAAGGATACGTAGGGTAGCCATTAACATCAACACTTCTTTAGTGGTTATGCCTGAGGCATACTAATATCCCAGAAGTTATATAATTATATACTCGATTCCCCGTTTCAAATAGCCCAAGACTCTTGGACGTATTTATATTTTGTGTGTTAACACTAAAGCTCCGAAGATGCATACCAAATTCCACGTATAAAAGTAATATACTGGTGAGCAAACACAGCAGTGTATATTACACTTATACATAAAGTGTCAAGGCAGCTTTTGCAGCAGCAACGAGTGCTAGAAACATTTGATGGCACGGAAACAGAAAGCCTTTACTGCCAATACATCGTCATTCAAGGAAAGGCTTTCACACACGTGTTTGGCTTTTTACCACGACTACCATTGAGCAAAGTGATGTGTATTTACACGAGGATTTGCTCCCACATACCCCATCTTCTGTTGATGATCACGAAGTGACGTCATAATGCTGAATTTATCACATCACACTCACTTGCATTGCAACAGAGTTTGGTGAAAATCACAGAATTATGACCTCCCTGTGGGATCAAGCAAAGGAGAGAGGGGGATGGGAAAGAAAATGCCATTATTATACACACAAAGTGCTGTCAGATGCACAAATAAAGATGTTTCTGAAATGGAGGCTGGCTTTTCAGAGCACGCCTAGTGCTATGCAGATGTTTGTCTAGTGACTAACGTGAGGTAGCCCCAGTACACGTGGTGTTTCTTGACCACGCTGCAAATACAGTGAAATAGGACGTAGCACGACTGGACAAAGGCCGCCCTCTGTCTAAGGTCATCTCAGTATGCTGCAGTAGGAGAGTCTCCTTCAACTTACACATGCCAGCAGGTTTTTAACCACGTTCTGCTGGGCTCCACGTCGCCACACGCAGCTCTTCTTACGGTCATGAGAAACGCGGTTTGCAAACGACAGAACTCTCCCTTTTACATACGTCCAACTCCCGCTGAAGTCAGAGAGCACGCTCTGGCTCAACCAGAAGTAACCATGAGCCAGAAAATCCATATTGTAATTCATCCATGGTAACTGCTTGGACCGCCACAGCACTCTAAGACGGCTCCCTCACACACTGGGTGGTTTTAGTTCAGCTGCCCCTCGGCCTAACTCGAGGGGCACAGGGCAGCAGCAGGCAGGCAGCCTTTTCCAGAGGCATCACGTTAAGAAGTTCTACCTCCTAACTACTTTTCGGAGTGAAAATCTCTTTCAAGAAGGAAGCGAGGGCAGCAAAATCTGCAGCAGCTCAATCTCAGAGCATTACATACCATATAAAACTATTTTAGCGAGCCCGAGTGGAGACAAGAACAGAGAAGCTACAGCAGCAGCACCGACAAGTTCCGCTGACTGGTGGCAGCGAGATCCCAGGCACGCTACCGGGCAGCACCATCTCACTGCCCGTGGTTATTGTGCTCGGCACCTTTTACACCACACGCTTTGCTTTAAGCTTCAGCCCAAGCCATGCCTGGCTCCACAGCCAGCGCTCTGCCGTAATAAACACAGAGCGCTTCAACTGCTGTCAGAAGCGATCCACGCTCACCTCTTCTTTATGAGGTATTACCACAATCCCTAGATTACAGCTTGGATAAATAGGTCCAAAAAAGGCCAAATGACTTACACAAAGGTTCTGCAACTCAACGACAAGCCACCACAAGGAGATTTCCTCGTTCCTGGGCAGGGTACCTACCCCCAGCAGCCACACCATGCCTCCGTCCTGAAATGTTTGCACAGTTGTCCGAAGGTTCAGCAGTGCTGGTTACCCATGCACGTTATTCCACTGCCTCCCAAGACGACCTGCTACTTATGCTTGCTGGCTACCCATTACTTTTCTTTTAGTAAATAACTGCATTTTCTTTCACTTAAATCCAGCCTTGTAAGACAAGAGTGTTTCCGCTACTTTCTAATGCTGGTTGAGGACACCGTACTTTTTTCCTCTCTCTTGTTGAGAACCCACTTAGAACTACACATCTCTGTCCATCTTTAAGACAAAAAATAACCCTGTACCTTTTTCAACTCATTCCAGTAAATTTAACTCCTTTTGTTTAACTAGATGGAAAGAAAAATAAGTAATAAGTATGGTTAAAAAAAAGTTTAAATGCCCTCTTTAGGCCTGAAAATCCAACATTTCTGCCACATAAATACAACACGACCATGTATTCTGTAAGACACGTGTCTTAGTGTTGTCTAAATTAGAAGCTCATTCACAGGAGTGGTTTAAACAAAGGAGATAGGGCCACATTAATCTCAAGATAACAGCCTAACAACTTCACTGTTTACTACTATAAGCCAAGTTCCAGCAATAGCAGAAGCGCTCGGCGCTCTACAAACACACGGGAAGATAGGGCACCTGCACCAAAGGGCTCGCTGTCTAACAATACGTATTTTCCAAGGAACAGAGCCTGTGCTGATGGAAAGCGACTTGCCATGGGCACACGAACAGCTGGGGCAACAGAGGCACATAGTAACCTGCACAGCGGGGCTGCTGCACCCTTCACTTGCGGATTACCTTATGGTAATCCTTATGGCTGGATCCACCATCAGTTCAGAAGTTTATGGTAAGCACTGTCTGCCTCTCTCCTCGTCTCCGGTACTGAAAACTCTCGGTGCACAGGTCTCAGAAAACCCTGTCCTATGAAGTGTTGCATGCAAGGTGTTTCAATCTTCAGTGGCTGCATTTCCACAGAAGAGCTGTGGATGGCAACAAATTGCTCCTATTATGCAAATGAAACTGCACACTTGAAATTGCCTATGTGGCTCCTCTGAAGATGCAGGAATTGCTAGTGTGTAAAGTTCAATTTCACAAGTCTTCTCAAAACATTTAAACCACAAAACACAGAATCTCTCTTGCTAATTTTCCACTGTACTTGACTGCAGGTGGTGGTGGGTAATCATGAGATTCACCATCAAATTATGATTCCTTTAAAAGTAAGAAAAATGGTTTATGTAAATACTTGTGAGAGGCACGCACAAGAAGCCACAGGATACTTCTGACAGTGATCTGAAGAAACGTTGCATGATTCTGTACAGTAACCCTTTAAAGCAAGCTGTCTCTCATGAGGGTTAAAGTGTACAAAATCTATTTATACCACAAGATTTGTTTTAAAGAGGAAGCCATAGCAACTGACATGATGGCAGACAGCTCTTGCCAAGGGAAAAAAAAAATCTAGATGTTTTGTTGAATGGCCAAGCTTCTGCCTCTCCTCCTCCCTGAAATCCACAAACTAGGACTCAAAGGAAGCACGCTGCGCTCATGAATGAAATACCTACAGACAAAACACTACAGTCCCACACATCCAGCAGAAAGACTCTCTGATCAAAAGTACTGTCACATCACCGCACATCGTTCCGATCCTTCAGAGCTGGCCCACTAGGCAGCAAACAGCACTTAAAAACGCCAGCTGAGCGGAAGAGAGTTCCTGAAAGCAACCGAACTGCGATGCCCGGGCTGCTCCAGCTCCTTCCTCAGCGGGTGGATTCTCCGAGATCCCCATCCCGTGCCCCGCATTACTGGACACAAATCCTGCTTCTTCGTCCAGCTCCAGCCAACCGGCCCACTCGTGTGCTCAGGGCCGTTTAAAAGGCAACAGCCCGTTTCGCTGGAGTAGCAGGCACGTTTATTTCCCTATTTTGCCTTTCTTTCAATGAAACCAAAGAGTCAGCTGCGCATCCTAACAGAGGTGCCCCCTTATTTCATCAGGTTGGAAACAAAACAAGGTTATGCAGATTAATACCAACCCAGGGCATTTTCCGTGGATTTCAAACGTTTGAAAATACTTTAAGATTACGGAACAGAGAGTCAACTTGTTGGAAGAGAGACTCTCTGGAGTCACCCTGGCACTGCTCCCCAGCCCACCCAAAGCACCGGCCTGACCGTGCAGAGCTGACAGCAGCTGCTTCGCTGTGCCGCCGAAATACCTCGCGTCGCTTTTCAGAATGCAAGCGGAAAAAGACAAAAGCAGAAAATGCCCAAACACGCTGAGGTCCTGACAAAAGGGACCCGTTCCACCGGGGGGGGACCCAGCCTTTAATTATACCGTTTCACCACAAATTCAGGCGGCAGTCCCGTTCGCCCTCTCCGGTCCCGCTCCGGTTTTGTGCGCGCAAACCTCGGAGCCTTGAGGGGCTGGGAGAGGAGTAGGAAATTCAAGAGAAGCCGTTCGAGTTGTACCGTGGTGTTTTTTTTTTAAAGAAAGAGGCTCCTTCAAGCGGTACCCCGGCCTCGGAGCCCCCCCCGGGGTCGCTCCTCAGGGCCCCGTGAGGGGGGCGGCGGGCGAGGGGCGGCGGGGAGGGGACCGGGGGCGGCGAGAAGGGGACCGAGGGCTGTGAGGAGAGGACCGAGGGCGGTGAGGAAGGCCGGGGGGCGGCGAGGAGGGCCGGGGGCCGCACAATGGAGCCGCCGCAGCCCTCAGCCGCCGCCGCCGCCTTCCTGTGAGCGGCTCCGCGAAATGGCTTCTGGGCGCCGCCGGCTCCCCGCCCCCCGCGGCCGCCCGGCGGGCTCCGGGCGCCGTGAGGGGAGGGAGCGGGGAGGGGGGGGGGGGGTGTTGGGGTGTTTTTTGGGGGGACCCGAGGGAGGTTTTGGGGTGCCGGGGAGGAGGAGGAGGGCGGCGCGGGGTCCCGCCGCGGCGCGTCCCGCTCACCATTTGCGCACTTTCTCGATGGCCGCCATCACCCGCTTGATATCATCCTTCGCCCGGCTCCGGGTCTCGGCCCGCACCGAGCGGCCCGACATGCTGCTGGGGGGCAGGGGAGGGAGGGGAGGGGAAGGGCTGCCTCAGCGGCGGGGAATGCGGCGCGGCGTCCGTCCGTCCGTCCCTCCGTCCGTCCGTCCGCCCTCCCGCACGCACAATGCTCCCTCGGCTCGGCGCCGCTCGGCTCGGCTCGGCTCCGCTCGGCTCCGCCCGCCAACGGGGCCCGCGCACTGCGCATGCGCGCCCCGAGCCGCTGCCGCCGCCGCCGCCATCCACGCCGATCGCCGCCGGGGACAGCCCGCGCGGGGCGGCGCTGTGAGGGGGCTCCGTGAGGGGCCGGCGGAGAGTTGGGGAACGGCTCGGATGCGATCCGGTCCACTCCGATCGGATCGGATCCCTCCCCGCCTGCCTGGCCCCCGCGGCTCGCCCCAGCGCTGAGGGGATCGGCGCCGCCGCCTCCCCTCAGGCTCCCCCCGGGTGCAGCCGCCCCCCGTGAGGCGGCCGCTCCGTGACTGAGCCCGGAGCGCCCCCGGCCCGCAGGGTCCTCCCTCAGGCAGTGGCTGTGAGGTTTCTGAGCTGCCTGAAATAATTGCTGTGGAATGAAGCTGGTTAAAAGTAGAGGGTCAGATCCGACCCGTCCATGGGCATACACAAACACATCAGTAAATGGACAGTTACATGCGCACCCGGTGTGGGACTTGGTTAACTCACCCCCAGCGCACACCTTTGTGCTAATTGCACAGCCACGGATACTTGCAGAGTGCGTAACAGCAATCTCTTGTTTAACAAACATTGCCAGTGAGAGGAACGCTTCTCGAGGCCCTACATTATTATTCAAATTGATGCTGAGGATGATGTAAAGAAGGAAGCGTGTTCAACAGCACTTCACTGATCTTTCTACAGCAACTTATACCAGCCTCATTATGCTGTTTATACAAACACTATAAGATGCTGTCCCATTGGTATTGCACTTCTAATCGGAGCTACTACTTTCAGAAAGGAAACCAAAGTTTCAAAGGCCAAAAGGGAAACCTGGTTTCAATGTGTATCACAGCGTTCCTTGCATCACCAAAGTCTGGTGGTTTTGTTTGTGTAATTACAAACCCAGTCTAGCCTGTCCAAGCATTCTGTACAGGACATTTATCAACGTATATAATCAATACAATACTTTTATATTGCTATTTTGCTGTCTGTTTATTTTACAAATAAATACCCTCTTAACATAATGGAAATAGACTACATCTAGCATAAACCCACCCTGAAATAAGTTCTAGGAAGGCTCTAGCCAAGGATAGGGGTGATCTGTGCAAAAAGACAGTGCAGCAACCATGGTGTCGCTCTTTACAGACTTTAGTTTGTGACCTTTAGTTTTTAATAAACATAGAATATAAATTTCACAGATACTTGAGGAGAGGATGTTGGAAAGTGGGAACAAGTAGAAAATTGTGGCGGCTACAATTCTGAGTCTTCACAGATCAACTATTCATTGATTTTTACTGTTCTTTTCTCTGGCTCGGCAGTAGGTAAGCCAAGAATGTCAGCAGTGAACCTCTCTGCTGTGATTTCCTCTGGAATTTCTTCTCCAGTCAAAGCTGCTGCACCTGGAGAGCAGTAACAACAACACAAAACACACAATAGCAATGTAAAAATGGCATTCCAGAACAGTAATACTTGTAAGTTGCAGTGAGCGGATGGAATGCTTTTAACGATGTATGGAGGAATCATAAAGGATTGGCTTACTAGCTTAACACTTTATACATTCTTATCGGGGAAAAACTGCTAAATGTGTGAGGCTGAATCACCTTGCAGTACATACAGACCGCAGAAGAGCCAAGGGACCAGACAATTTTTACACTCCATCGGTTTGACATGATTCTGGGATCCTCAGGCACCCAGGGACTGCAGTCGGTGTGCGGTGCCAGGTGGTTCCTGCACGGCACACAGCTGCTGCCAGCAGCTCACCAGGCGCTGTTCTAGACTGGTGGGGACTGGGACGTGAGCTGCACAAAGCATGGTGCTCATCAGCAGTCCCAATGACAACGGGCAGAGCGACGTGGGTGAAATCAGAGCTGTGATTCACTGCTCTAGACCGGTGTAGGATGGGACATTAACTGTACACAAACATGGTTATTATCAAGAGTTCTGTTACAGTGGGCATTGCAGCCTGGGTGAAGTCAACACTGTAATTTGCATAGTGCAGGATTCCTTTTTGCCTGTGGACTTTGGCGTGTAAACCTTCCACTCTGTGTTTCCAGTTCTGGTTCCAAGCCAGCAGACAAAGAGCAATGCAATCCTGTCAGGTCTCAGTTACATTTCATTGTTCATTTATTTTCAGAGACACCAATGTAACTGTTGCATGGATGAAGGACAATCTACGGCTCTATGACTATTCTTGCAATCCCACCTCAGTGTTTTTGACAGCTCTTGGCCTAACAGGGTAATGGGCTTGCAATTTAAATTACTCTGTTTGGGAAGCGAAGCAATCCTGCCTCTGTGCAGTGCAGAATGCTAATCCCATACCTGAGGGATCGCACGTGTCCAGGTCAGATCTTCCTCCCTCTGAATGCCTGCCCAGCAGGGCGGTCAGACACTGTGCCAGCTCGTCCTCCGTCATATGCTCTCCTGTATGCGATAAAGTAAAACCAGCCTCTTCGGTTACGGTGTCGTTAGCACAAAAAACAGAAGACAACTCAAATGAGAATGATGTACAAACAAAAAAGGGTAGTTTGGAAGGGGACTTGGCTTCTCTGAGACACGGGCCACATCACCAATCAGAACACATGATCCCAACACAGGAAAATGTTGATCCCAAGGAAAATGGTTCCCCTATCTTGCATGCATTTGGGGCAAAAATACCTATCAAAGGGAGAAAGTCTGATGCAGATGGCTCTTTAGGCTACGCTGCACTTGCAGGAGCCTGAGCTGCTGTTCCCACTGAATTCCTGGCCCGGGACAGACCACAGACCAGGTAGCTCTGTGCCTGGGGCTGTAGTCATTTCTGCACAGAGGAGGAAGAGGATGGTACAGGAAAGTTTTATTCTAATATCCTGGGATTAAGCGAACATAGTGCTTGTTCCCAGCTTGTGGTTGGCTTGTACCCTGAAGCATAAGGTTATAGATTTGTTATGAAACTGTTCTATCCTGTCTAATTATCTATTTATGGATGTTCACACCATCCATATAAATAACTAACCTTTCTCACATTGCTTGAATCCTCATTTTCCACAGATCTTTGTGGCCAGGAGTTTTACTGGGTGCTGTGCTAAGTAAAACAGCATTTTCCTCTACCTGTTTTAGTGCTCAGCTGCACTAAAAGCTCCCTGTTTTGACAGCAGGAGCAAGACAATAGCAGCATGTAATTTACCACTCTAGCGTTGGCCATAAGTACGTTTATACATGCCTTTACAGTGTTCCCTCTGATTCAGATGAACGAAACCATCCCATCTTTTCAGATTTCATACCTAGCTTCAGTCCAAGACTCCGACCAATTTCATTCCTCCTCTCTTGTCACCCTCTTTTCCTGCTTTTTACAATCTTTCTGGAGACTGTGTGGGGAATGGTAATTCAGATAAGGGTATACTGGAGGAAGGATACGGTTTGCCAAGATCCATACTCATCGTTTGACAGAAAACATCCTTCAGACCATCAGAAATTTCCAGAGCAGCAAAAGAAGTGCAGCTGAGGCAACAGACGTGATTATTCAGTTTAAAATCCAAAGGCAGGTGGCTCCCCACGCCTGCCCTGGTTACCAAGCTATAGTTCCAGATTAATTTTTTGCTGCAGTGAATACGTTCTGAAATTGAAGACAGAACTAGCAAGCATAAAACTAATATTAGAAAAATAACTCACCTCTGCACTGAAGCAGCAACAGTAAGTCTCCTCTGTCAATAACTTTGTCTCCATTCTCATTGTCATAACCAAGAACCTGAAATGCTCGCTGTATGGTTTTCATTGACAAGCCAAACGCAGGCCGATGATTTATATAAAGTTTGATAAAATCCCCTAAATTGATTTTTGTCACTTGTTCTCCAGTGTCCACATACTCGCTGAATTTTACTTCATTTATCATTTCTTCGATCTACAGATGAAGGGAAGACGGATAGTTAGACATGTGCTTTTTGGAGAGCATCGGGACGGCTTCTGATCCCCCAAATGGTGCCGCAGGTGTCACGGCAGATCCCAGCAGTGCAGTAGTGCTCAGCAGCTGAGGATGGACCCAGCTAACAGTCACGGGCTCATTGTTAAGACAATTTCAGCTAAAGACGGGTGTAGCAGATGCATGATCATTTTGGATTTCCTCTATTTGCTGTTGTGATAGCTCTCAGTGGTGCCAATGGAGTTGCTCTAGATTTACGCAAGTATAAGTGAGCTGTTTCTGCTCCAAATTACATTAATGCTAACAGTGTAAATCCTGCAGCACTCTGCCATGTCTGTCCCACTCAGATAAGCACGTTGCCCAGGAAGCTGCATGTTACTGCTGCGAGAAGGGGAAGAAACCATCCCCAGGGGCTGCATGGCGAGGGCTCCCCGTGACTTTGCAGCTGTCCCCAGTACCCTTGCTGCAGCTGTGTCTGCACTCTGGGGACAGCGGGCAGGCAACCCGCAGAGCAGTAAATATACCAGCCTGCTACAAAAATACGTGCACACAACTCCTGACACAACCAGGCTGCACGAGGGACCTACACACCCCAGCAGACACCAGCAAGCTCTGCCACGGCACGGGACGATTCTGAAACTTGCTTGTGCCACACACCGGCCATGCTGGGTGCCCGTGGTTTTCCTGAGGCCCGGTGCTGTTTGTCAGCCCAGCTGGCAGCATGCCGATGGGTCCGACGGGCAGCTCCTGCTCCCTGCCCTCTGTGCCCTCGTGCCCTGAAGCGCAGCCCCTCGCATAGACACAGGCAGCGAAGAAGCACCGGGAGCTTTCCCCGTGCCGGCACGCACCATGCGTGCGTCCCCCCGGGGAGGGAAGCTGATGCAAGACCTCCCCGGGGAGGACGCTGCGTTCAGCCTTTGTCCTCGTGTCACAAGTTTTTCCACTGAATGAAGCCCAGGGAAGGGGGAAATCTTAGCCTTATGTTTTCCCTGTTGTGAATGCCGTGCCAGGCGAGAACAGTCAATTTGACTCAGCTCTGGCTGATCTGGGATTAGGTTTTTTATCAGCCCCACTGAACTACAGACAAAAACACCAATTCCCCAAAGCCTCACTACTCAGCCCAAGCTGTTTTTTCTCCCTCCTGCTTTTCCTTTATTAAAATACTCCGGAGAGAGGTGGACTTTCTGCATTTTAATACTGTCCTGCCTGCTTTGAGAAGCAGATTGTAGGTTGCCTGCTTTCCCAGCAGCTTAGCACCTCTTTCCACACCTGAAACGCTGCTGTGATTTTGATTTGGGGGGGGGCGGGGGGTTAACGGTTATTCTTCCGGAGACATTTCTCAGAGGAATACGTTCTCTCTGTCCCCAAGAGGCAAAAATGCTATGAGCCAAGGAGAAGCTCTAACAAAGCACCAGGGAATAACACCGCAGCCTGACACAAGGACAAAGCAGTTCCAGCTTGGAGGAACATTCTGGGGGTGCCAGGGCTCCAAAGCAAGCCTGCTGCGGGCTCCCTGGCAGGGACACGGCCGGGCAGATGGGATGGCACCAACCTGCAGCACCGGGGGGTCCGGCACAGTCGGTGGAGATGCAGGCAGCCACCCCCGCGGAAAGCCGAAGGGAGTGCGGCGACGTGCTGCTTCCCTTGGGAGAACCCCTCCTGCGCTGAAGGGCTGTATCTGGTGCTAGGAGGTTGTTATTTAAATCTCCTTGCATCAGATTCTGTAATTATTATTTTTTTGGATGCGTTTTAATTGCCCTTTTGCCAGGTTACAAATGAGGTCTGTATACAACGCAATTGGCCTCGTAGAAAAAGCTACAAAGGGAAAAGCAGCAGCACCCTTATTAAATCACTTGTCTTTGCCTGCTGTAAAATTTGAAGCTAAAAAGCTCTTAAGAAATGTTTGATAGGAAGCTCCTCTGCTGCAACCTCAAAGGCAAGCTCAGAGAGAGCTTCTGCAGAGTTTATCAGTTATGAAAGAGCTTTACGTTCCGTGGGAATAAAAGCTGCTGGCTCCATCTAAAACCGTTCTTTCATCAGCCCGAGACAGAACAAGAAAAAGAGGCTCTGTCAGCATCCCAAAAGCATGGAGCTGGGCACTCCCACCCGCAGCAGTAGTGCATGGAGCATGCTCTGGCTATCTCCTCCCAGACTGGGTTCACCCATAACCAAGAAGCACAGAAGTTCAGACTCTCCTGGAAGTCGGAGAGCCCAAAGCACAACATTGCCTGCACACATGGTACTTTAGCCTACGGGCTATGGAAAGCTGGAGACTTGTGCCTTGGGAGCCAAAGGAAGACTCACAGAAGCACGGGAGCAGAGGACAGCTGAAGTTGGGACTCTGGAGGTCATCTGGTCCAACCTCCCCCCACAAGCAGGTTGCCCAGGACCATGGCCAGCTTGTCCACGATGTCATTCCTCAGCTTTCTCAGTTCATCCTCTGAAACCCAGCTCTCTACAGAGGTGTTGGCTGTGGGGTTTGGGGCTCTGGGCACTCAGCCTGACCCTGAGGGCACCTTTGGGTGAGAGTTTCTTAACTCTCAGGCTCCAGGTCTGTCCAGCCTACCCCTGCAGCTGTCCAGCTCTTCAGTGACAAGCCATTGCTGTTTTAGAAATGCGCTGCTGGATTCTGATCACTGCAATACTGATGCAGACCAAGCTAAATACATTTAAACCAGCAGATACACCCTGCAGCCATCCAGCATGGCAAAGGTCTGAATCTGGCCCTCAGGCTGCTCAGTGAATGCAATCATTCTTGCTCTCCTTTTTTTTTTTTTTTTAAATAATAATAAAAACAACTGACAAACCTCTTCCTCTGATGGATAAAATCCCATTGCTCTCATTACAGAAGGAATTTCCTCCAAGGGAATATGCGTTGACACCTGTCTGGTCTCCAGCGTGTCGATGCCTTGGCTGCGCAGCTGCACATAGTAGAAATAGTCTTCCAGCTCCTGCGAGGGATTCAAACGAGACACTGTAGAGTTCAGTGACCAACAGGCGAGGGAGATAAGGCTTCTTTTAAGGTTCACTAACAGGCGTATCAATGAGACCGCTGTTAAAGGCGATCTGGACAAAAAACTAAAGAAATGTCAGGCCTGTATAAATGAATCTTAAACTCCAACCAGATGTTGCTGCGCAGCAGTCACGGTGAGCACAATTACCCTGAAGAATTCGCCTTCTCGGCCGCCCTCCAGCAGGCTGTAGAACGGGACCAGGTCCTCCCCACCCAGGGACGCAGCAGCCTCCAAGGCACTGGCACAGGCAGAGAAAAGAAGGTGCAGGAAGCGTTCACGCGGGGGGAGATTTCTCATTTCCCTTTCTAGCCATTGCTCAGAGACACTTTCGATAAATAAATAAAATCCCTCGGCCTCAGAATGCAGGAAGGAGAAGCATTGCCTTGAACCGTGTGCGATTTTATCATCAGCCTGCACTTCTACAGCATATTTCGTACCCAGGTTTTGCATACAATAGCACAGTGTGGGAATTAATTATTCCTGAATGGCCCTCTTGTTTGGGGGAACGAGCATGGGGCTGGGAGCCAGCAGCTTTTCCATGGGCTCGAGCTGGGTGTCTGGCATTTAGCTTTCCTGCTTCCTTATAGAGACATTGAGGGAGATGAATTAGCTAGATCAGCATTTTGAACGTGCGGAGCGCCGGGACTCGGTGTGTGCAAGAAACCACACAAAGCCAGCTCCCCATCCCTCGCTCCAACACGTCCTTCCCCGACAGCTCAGCGCAATCCCTTACGCTGCGAGCGCGAGCGGCGGTGCCACAGGTGCAGCCCAAGTTAAACGGACGCAGCACCTCGCCATTTCCATTCCCAGGCAGCTGGAGCCAGAAGAATCACCTCGGTTTGTGCAGATGAAGAAGGGAACGGAGCCTGGCAGAACCATCTCGGCATAGCGTTGCCACACAACACCCCGCGCCCGCAGCAGGGCTGCAGCTTCGATGCACACCTCTATTGCGCTGCTTCCGCGCGGTTTTTGCAAGCTTGGTGCTTTTTTTTTCATAATTAAGTTATTTGGGTATTAAACACAGTGGAGATGCACAAGATGCCAGGAGCAGCAATAAAATGATAATTAGCTCATCAAGAGCTCCGCTCCAAAAACAAATTACACAGAAATTCAATGTTGCCTGGACTCCGGCCAACCATTATAAAGAAGGATCATTTATATTCTATTGCCTTCCTTAAAATGTCGCTTATTCTGACCCCCGACTGCTTAAGCCACACAAAGTGGAAAAGCAAATAAATAAGCCCATTGCTTTCCCACCCAGGTTTCATTGTTCTGGCACACAGAGGTGAGCGAGCTCAGCACCCTCCTGGCTCTGCGCTGCGCGGGCAGTACCTGCAGGAGACGTTTACACAGGACCACTGCGTGCTTAGCCATGAAACATGCCTCCTAGGAAGATGAGGGGCGTTTCACAGGGGCAGCACACCCCAAAAATAGGAGGCCACACTGCTCTCCCAGCTGTTGCTCCCTTCCAATGTGCGTGCATGCACTGGCTGCTTGCAGCGAGCCCTCTGCCAGTGTCCATGTTGCAGTGAGCTTCGGTCCTTGGCGTGCCGAGCAATGGTATCCAGCTCCTGCCACATGGGACCTCCGGGAGCACACGTCCCTTGGGCCAGGACCTGCCTGGCAGGCCACAAGGGGCCACACACCCTGGCAAGGGCAGAGGAAACCTGGCAGAGGAGCTCGGGGCTGGCACGCTGGGCCGGAGCCCAGGATGCCTCAGGAGCAAAGCAGCCTTGGCTCCTTCAGCCATCCCGTTTACTGCAGTCCGTTTGCTCGTGTAAGCAGAGCTTTATAGGATTACGGTGGCTTGTCCTAAATCCAGCCTTCAAATGCAGTAGGGATTTCCTTGCAAATGCCGGCCTATCCCATTTGGAGAGCAGACTTTTTTGTATCAGCTGTGGCCCTGTACACTCCTCCTGCAGCTCCTCCTGATCCCCTAACCAGATAATCCCTATCCCAGCAGCCAGACTCTCACAAGACCAGAAATCCCTCAATTTCTTGGCATTTGGATACCATTTCCCAGGCTGGAGAATTTTATAGGCGCTCATTTACTGCACCCCCTGTGTAGCATGTGAGCCATCTCCGCATGCTGGAGAGCTGATGCAAAGAGAGGGAAGAGGAATAGCTGGGAGACCTGGCTTTAGCTGCACCGGACACCAACAGAGACCTTCCAGGACAAAAGCCCCATTCTCAGTATAAATGCTGGGAAACATTAGCTTCAGCTGTGCTGGCCAAGCAGCTGTGGAAAGCCACAACAAGACTCCCTTCTCCTCCCTGCAGTACTCACTTCAGGTTCACCTCCCATTTCAGAACAGTGCGGTCGTTCCCCCCCGCCGTAAAGACGTAGCGCCCGTCGTAGGAGCAGGCCAGGTCCGAGACGCCGTCTGGGTGGCAAATGAAAGCTGAGGACTTGTGGGGGTTGCCATCGACAGGCAAAATCTGCAGGCCCACCTATAAGGGGAGAGGAGGAGGTGAGGGCTGGGGCTCCCACGGGAAGACCGGAGCAGCCGGTACACGGTTTGCTCTGCAGTGACATTCCCCCAGTGGCTGTCACCTCTACACCAGCCCTTGCCCCAAACAAGGAGTTTTTAAGTGTCTCCACTCTTCAGTGGTTCACTTCTCCTGGCTCTGCGAGGGCAGGTTCCCTTCATCCCCCTGGCCAAGCCAGGAGTGCTCCAAAATCACAGAATCACAGAATTGTAGGGGTTGGAAGGGACCTCGAGAGATCATCGGGTCCAAACCCCAAACTCCCTGGATAGATATAAATATAAATAATACTATAAAAAATAAAAATACTCCCTGTAAGATATAAAAATATTCCCTGTAAGAGTAGAAAGGTGGGGCTCCGTACCTTGTCCTGTGTAATGTAGGCCAGATAGCATTTCTGGGGCTCCGTAGTGCTCCTTGTTGGGAGGATTTGTATCTTCTCCAGCGGGGAGCCATAGGTTGGTCCCAGAAGGGTCTTTCTAAAGGCAAACAACATTGCCACCCATTCTAGGGCTCACAAAAATATTTTCCCCCTCTGAACAGCTGTGGTGCACGAGGATGGGTGGATAAGGGGAGGTGTGGGTGCAAAGGCTCTGTGATACCCGCTGAGAGCACAGGATAGCACAGGATCCCTGTCCAGAAGGGACCACACCGGGGCTAAGAGAGGAATTTAGTGCTCAGGGATCAGCCCCTGGGCTTTGCTGATCCTGTGGGCTCTTATCTCCTCAGCTGATGCCCAGCCGATGCATCTCAAGTCCAACGTGCTGGGCAGACCGAGACCCACCTGCAGCCACAGCCTTCCTAGACTGCCACGTTTGTGAGGAACAGAGAAGACACAAGAGTGGAGCAGCCCTGGGGCCCTGCAGCCACCCCACCATCTGCATCACGGATGGACAAACACATGCTCACGGGTGGGAGCAGGGCAGAAGAGAACAGAGACTCAGGTTGGTGCTCCCGGGCAGAAGGTGAGGGGGCTTGGGACTGAATCTCCCCCCTACCTGCACATTTTCGTCGTTGTGTTGTAGAGCTTCATTTTGTAACAGCTGTTGGCCGTAAGGATAAAGGACTCGGTGCCGAACTGGGGGTACCAGGCCAAGCACAGGGGCACGGCAACCTGCTCTACCCGGTCCCTGTGCGAGATCACCAGCCGGTCCTTGCTGCTGCTGCTCAGGTCGTATTCCACCTGGAGGGAAGACAAGGAAGCACGGTGATCTGCCAGCATCCTGGACCTGGTGGATTAACCGGATCTAGTGGCTGTTGCAGCAGCCGGGGAGAGCAGCCCGCAGAGCAGAGGCTCATCTCCAAACCCCGGGCAGATCTGCCTCGAGGTCAGGCTGACAAACAGCCGGTGGGGAGAGACACGGAGCTGCAGAACCACAGGCTCTCTCCCTCTCTTGTCCAGCCAGGACTTCGACCACAACGCCCCACTGCCCTTCAGGCTCTCCCATCCACGTACCAGCTGCCGGTCCTCCCCGAGGCTCAGGAGCCGGGGCTCGTTGCTGTCCAGCTGGACCCCAAACAGGATGCTCCGGATGGGTTTGTAGTGGGAGTGGAGCCCTGCCAGGTGTTCCCAGCATCTCTGCCCATTTTGCAGGACTCTTTTGTAAACAGTCACCGCATATTTCTCATCCTGGAAAGAGAGCATGAAGGTCAACGTGCCACAGTCCCCCCCGGGCACATCCCCTGGCTGGCAGCAGGCAGCTGCATGTTTCCCCTTGGGGCTTATGCCAGCCCTGCCAGCTCTGCAGCCCCCCCAGAGGGTGAGGGTGGCTGCCCTGAGGAAGCACTGGAGCAGACAGCTCCAAATCGGGCAGCTGCTTGTGGCAATCCCAGCTCCCAGGAGCCGTGCTTTGGAGAGGACTGAGCAGGCTTACAGCGGTTGCGAGGTACTCAGAGTCGTGGGAGAAGCTGATGTGAGTCACGGCGCCCCGCGAGAACCTGAAGGCTTCACAGCAGGACTGAAGGGAAATGGCGTCGAGGATGTACACGCTTCCATCAGTGAAGCCGGTGGCCAGAAAGCAACCTGCAAAGGCCACCAGAAAACAATCCCAACACGCTCCCTCCTCTGGGAAGCTTGGCACATGCGTAGATCACTAGAGCGGGATACCTTCAGGGTCATAGGACAAGCACTGGATGCTGGCCTCAGTGAATATCCTGCTAACAAGGTGCTTGGGCTGCTGGTAGTCCCACACTTTGAGCAGCCCGCAGTGACTGCCCACAGCAAGCAGTGCCTGCCGGGGGTGACAGGCGATGGCAGTTGTTGCCTTCTTGGCCTCTTCCATTACTTTTTCAAAGTTTGTCCCGTCTGTTGCAACATGGAGCACTGTTGCATCAGAGGTTGAAAGGATAAAGTTCCTGTTTAGTGAGAGAAACAAAATTTGATGAATCAGACTAGCTGGCTCGTGTCCCTCCGAGCGATATTACACAGTCTCTTTTTGTCAACTTAGCAGGACGATCACTTATGTTTTGCGATACACAGTACGCAGACGCTTGTTGACCTGGAAGGCAGGTGGCACCCTGTGTCTGCGCCCTGGGGAGTCTCCACAGGACAACACTGGAGCCAGTTCCCTTTTCTACTTGGGTAGTCAAGTCAGAAGACGAACGCCATCTGGGTAACTTTTGCCGTTTGCAAGTCACTGGTGTGTGAGATGGACAAACGAGCAATTGAGGCTTCTCTGAATAGTCCTTTCACTTGTCCCCACACCACCATTGCCAGTGGCTGCAAGTTGGCCGTGCTGCCGCAGACGGGGCAGAGGACGGCTCGAGACCCACCGCGCAGACAGAGCAGCCGCCTGTTCGTCGGCTCGGCCGCGCCAGCTGCAGCGCAGCGAGGACAGTCCCGCCGCCTAAATGGTGACGGGTAAAGCAGGCGACTGAATAATCAGGCAAACACAGCTGAGGACCGAGAGCCTGGGCCCTGCAGAAGGGTCAGGAGAGGACTGTGTGGGGCTGAGGCAGAGGAGCCCAGCCCTGCTGGACGTGCGTGACTGCAGCCGCCATTGCTAGCCAGCCCGTGGCCACCGCTGGTTTCTGCTCCTCTGACCTGGCCTCCGCAGGGTGCTGGGCCTCCTGCAGAGGCAGCCAGGCAACAGCAGTCCTTCAGCTTCGCCTTTGGTTTCTGCCTTTGGTGCTCCCTGGAGCAGCCACGAGTGGCAGGAGCTGCCAGAAAGAGGTGCAAGGCGACGTGGAACAACTTGGGAAAACACGACGCTTCCCAGGGCACTGTTCCGGTTCAGAGAGGAACCTGTTCCACGTGGCTCTTAGGAAAACATGTGCGGCGATGGACGTATGCTGCTACAAGAGTCTCAGCAGGAGCAGTGGCCATATGGTTTGCAGCCCCAGAACAGCATCATCTGTCCCACGGGCTTCCTACAGCCCCTTGGGCACCGCCACGTCCCCGCTGGGGCTGCCCCAAGGCCCTGAGCCGCGCCGTGCAGCCCAGCGCTGCACCACCCAGATTATCTCACCCAGCGGTGGTAAAATCTGACTGGAAATAGCCACTGGGGAGGGATTTAAGGTGGGAGGATTAAGGGGCTCAGCGGGAGCTGTGGGCTTGGCATTAGCCCTGCCTGGCGTGCCAGCTACGTGACAGAGGAGCTGCACAGCTCCGTGCCCAGCTGGTTGTCCCCGTGCTGGCATTAACCAACACTTCTCCAGCCTGCACCGAGGCATCGCGCCCGGCTCGTGATCTGAGACGTGCTGGGGCCACCAGTTTATGGAGGGCACTGGGAAGTGCTCGCAGGGCAGATGCAGAAAGCTGGGTTTATGGGGGGAGGCTCACCCGGTGGTGAAGGGCTGGCTGCCGGCGCTGGAGCAGGCTGAGGCGGCATCAGGAGGCTCAGGAGGGGATTTGGAGAAGGAGATGGAGCAAATGGGCCCCACGCTGCTGTGGCTGTAGCAGGCCAGGAGCTGCAGCTGCCCGTTGTAGAATTTCACCCGGCCTTTCACGTCCCCTGTCACTATGCAGCTGGAGGGAAGGGAAAGCTCTGCGTTAGGGCTCGTGTGCTGAGAGGCACCGTGAGCAGGTCTGTCCTGCCCTCTGCTCCACCAGTGCAACCCACGGGGCAGGGACACGGAGTGGCCGTGGGGACACGCAGCGCCTGTCCCTGAGCTGTCGTGATGAGGCCCATGGAACACCCTGGAAAGCGTCTGAGCAGCATGCTGATGGAGAACAGCCAAGTATTTACTGGGTAGAAACAAATCTCTTCCCTTCTGCCTTTTCTCCGCATAAGTGCGTGAGAAAAGCCCCTTACAGACGAGGGCAGCAGCCGCCGGGCTCTGCTGTGACCCTGCAGTGTCCCCAGCGCTGTCCCCAGGGCTGCTCGGAGGCTGCCTGCTCCCTCTGCCGGCAGAGGCCAGGAGGCTGAGAAAGATGTGGCTGGGTCCTCTGTGACCACGGCCAACCTGTGAGGTGCTGGGAGAGCTGGGATCACATTGCCAGGAGGTTTCAACATTTTTTTTTTTAAGAAAAAATATAATATATAAAAAATATAATTTGTTGGGGGGAAAATAGATAAATAAATAAAACCAGGAGCAGCATCTCATAAATCAGCAGCACTTTCCTGCTTGGATTTGCCTGGTCCTTGCACATGGCCAAGTGTAAAACTGCAGCACTTGCCAGGAGTTCACCACCGTTCTCTCTGCCATTTCTGGGCTGAGGTGCCCGAGCTGGTTATAGACCCATGGCTATAGACCCATGGCTACGGACAGCACCGGCTCCTTACCTCTCCAGCACCGTCAGCACCGTAATGCTGCTCCTCTGCATTGGCACCAGCTTGGTGGCCTTTGTGCTGTGTGGCTGGACCTGCGCCTCCTCGGAGAGGGAGCGGGCACAGGCCATGTCCCACACCACCAGCTTCCCGGCTGAGGTGCCCGTCAGAGCCTGCGCATTGTTAAAGTGGAAAGCCGACTGGCTGAAGTGCCCCACCACGCTTTTGAAGGTCTGCAGAGAGAGTGGCAGGGCCACAAGTTAGTCCTGGGCTCTCTAATTTGGTCCCTGCCTGCCCCGAGCTGGGACTACTGCAGACAGCTCTCCTTGCAGGAGTGAGCCCCAGGAGACGATGCTTGTCCCTGCTTGTCCCCACCAGGAGACTGAGGGGGACAGGCTGGGGATGTGGCCACTTGTTTAGCAGAGGGGGACGGGATGGAGGTGCCACCAGCAGGAAGGCGAACAGGGGCCATGCGGCCTTCCCCACACACTCACCTGCTTGGTCAAAGGCGGAGTGCTGTACTGCAGGCTGGCATCACCCTGTGGGGAGAGCAGAATGTGAGTCCCTGTGAGGACAGCCAGCCCATAATGTCACCCTGCACCACCTGCGTGTCCCTTCCCCACCCTCAGCTGGGGACAAGAGGTGGGCTCCAGGGCCAGGAAGGTTCCAAGATCCCTTGGAGCATGCAAAACCATCTCTCCCTCCGCCTGCTCCTCTCCCGAAAGCTGACGACCATCACGAAGCTCACAAACACACACGGGAAACACGGGTGGGAGAGGCTGGGACCGGCCTGGTGCAAGATACAGGCAGGCACCTGGCCCCATGCCACCTTCAGGCCCCCTGGGAGCACGTTGCGTGCTAGAAGAACTCCCCACAGTCCTACTCACCCACAGATAAAATATCACCTGGGTTTTGCTGTTGCTGACAAACTCATAGGGATTTTGGGGGTTAAAAATGACAAAATCCTGAAATTAAAAGGTGAGAGTCACATTAATGCCAAGCTGAGCGATGTTCCCTGCTTTATTCTTTCATGCAAAACTTCTGCATTTATACAGGCACACCAAATGGAGCGCAATGGCCCAGGTTCCTGCAGCACTCACCTGGAGCCCAAATTCAGGCCTCAGCTCTGCGCTGCACACAGGGCTCTCAGTGTGAGACGTCCACCTCCACAGGCAAACTTTCTGTCACAAGGGGGAAACCAGGAGACGTTTGTGGCTTCCTGAGAGCTCCAGGAAGGCCCCAACCTCTGGCTGCAGAGGATGGGGGGGTATAAAAGACTGGAGCAGGATAAACACAGCATGGCCTGACAGCTTAATTTCAGGAAGCACTGCTAGGAATTGCTTCAATGAAAGCACATCAGGAGCTTTTATCCCAAGTTCAGACCTGCTTTCTCAGCTCCGCAGCATGCAGTTTAATGAAATCCAGCAAAACCCACGCAGACCCTCTCTCCTGCCCACCACCCACGGGAAGAGCCTCCCAGGCACCCATCAAACAAAGCACAAAGAAGGCAATATTTTCCTCACCTGCACCCTGCCAGAACTAATGGTCACCAGATACCTCGCGTCCCGGGAGATGGCAATAGCGGCAACCCCACCACCGGGGTGGCTGTCAAAGATGGTGCGCACGGGTATCCTGTGGAGAAAAGCCCTCTGCTCGCCTAAATTTGGGGAGGGAAGGGTGTCTGCAGGCAGGGTGCTGGTGTGGGATTTGAAGCAGCCGGCGCCGGTGCTGAGCATCCTCCCCAGGCCTTCTTCCCAAGCAAAGGGCTCGCCCCCACGCTCCCCCCAATGACCCAAGGACATGTGGGGTTTTCACGGAGGAGGCTCCCAGCAGCTCACCCCGAGAAGGTGTCCCACATGATGACCAGAGGGTCTGGGCCTCGGTCAGCGGTGGCGACCCAGCGCCGGTCCTCGCTCACGCACAGGCAAGAAATGGCGTTCGCGTGGCCCTGGTTGGGGAAAGAGAGAGGCACCGGGGGGGCTCCAGGCCGGCCGCTTGTTTCAAGCATTCATCAGCTGCTTGGCTGCGGGGATCTCCTTGTCCTCTCTCCCAGGGGTCCTCTGCTCTCCTCCCTCTGTCCCCACTGGGGTTACAGGTGTCCCCGAAGCAGCCAGCGTGCCCACAGCACCCAGGCAGCTACTCTGGCCACGTGCAGGCAGTGGGCACCAGGACGAGGGACAAGGGGTAGGTGCTCGGGATAAAGGGAGAGGAGGGAGCCACGTGCCAGACCTGCAGGTGGTACTGCCGGCCCCCGGGGACGTCGTGGATCACGGCCGTGTGGGAGCAGACGTACAGCAGCACACGGTCCTCCCCACCTGCCAGGCTGTGCACGGCCAGGCTGCTGTTGTAGCCCAACGCCCAGGACAGGCTCTGTGGGAAGAGCAGCTCCTGGCTCTTAGCAGTGGGAACAAAACAAGGAAAAAAAAAAAAAAATCCCCCAAAAAGCTCCTGGGAGGAACGGGACGGAGGTAGGCGGGAGAGCTGGGCAGGCCACCAGAGTGGCAGGTAGCACAAGGTGGCACCACGGATGCTCTCCTGCCCGCTGGTACTCACGAGGGGGTGACAGCTGCTCTGCTTGTCCCCCTGGAAGAGCAGACCCGGCTGGGCCACCCACAGCAGGCTGGCAGAGCCATCATGCTGGTTGCCCTCCCAGCTCCTCTGCTGCTGCTCCTGCTCTCCATGACCCCCATGAGGGCTGGAGATGGCCCCCATGGGGTCAGGCAGTGCTGGGGTGGGTTTGGGGGGTCCTTTTAAGCATGGTGTCCCGGTGGCGGTGTCTCCTGGGGCAGTCTTCGATGCAGTTGTGTCCTGCCACCCATCCCAGGTGCTGAACAGGGTTCTTGGGACCCCTGTCCCCAGAGGAGACTGTGGGGGACCTGACGGTGCATCCCCCGGTGCTCCTTCCTCCTCCTGGGCAGTAGCCACAGGGCCCTTGGAAAGGGAGAGAGGTTTGGGTCCAGGGCAGGAGCCCTTGGGAGGCTTCTTCCATGCCACTTCATCTTCTTTCAGGGCTCCAAATCAGCTTTTGCTTTTTCCCCAGGGCCCCCAGCTTTTCCTGTGTCTCCCACGCAAGGCACAAGCCCAGTTGGATGCTGCAGCCCCGTTGGGTGAGATAAGGTTTCGTTCAGCCCAGGGACGAGGCTGGGGTCACGTAACTCGCCGGCAGCTCAGGTGCTCAGCAAATATTGATGGCTGGGCAGAGGCTATGGGAGCAGGCTCCAGCCCCGCAGAGCTTGTTTAATAACAAAAGTGGGAAAAGGGGGAGCTGAATGGAAACTGCTGCTCACCTCAGCTCTTGAATTTGCTGCTTCAAATCATCATCAGCTGCTGGTAGGGGTGTTTTGGGTCCCATGGGCAGGATTGCATCGAGTGGGATGCAGCCCCATGGGTGCTCCCTTGAGTGCTGGAAACACTGCAGCGCAGCCTGCTCTGCCTCCCCAGGGGATGTTGGTGACAAACTGTGTCCAGGAGAAACCCCCCTGGTGCTGGGGTTGGGGTCTCTGCTTTCACCAGGTCCTGGCCTTAGACCCTGTGCCAGGCACTGCCTTGCTGCAGTGTTGCCCTCACCTGCTGGGGCAACACGGCTGCCTCCTGACGTGTCCGTCCGTCCTGAGACATCCCCTTGGAGGTAGCATCACTCAAGTCCATCCTCAGCTTCGGCCTCCTCCCGAGAAGCCTTCAAAGATTTTCCAGTCTGAAGCCCCAGCTGGAAACCCCCAGCAGGCAGGCTGGACACGGGCACTAAGCCAGGCAGGCAGCCTCTTTGTCTACAGCTCGACTCTAGGTGGGCACCAGCCACAGAAAAAAACCCTTCAGCCCAAGTCCAGCCCGCTGCAAGGACCCGGTGTCAAGCCAGGGAGGCGCTGGTGTGGCCGGGACGAGTGAGAGATGCTCTACAGTATTTTAGCGCTGCTCTGAACTACGCAGCGTCCCAGGTGCGGCCGCACAGCAAGCTGGAGTTGGGCACAGAGGGGACAGGGAACATGCGAAGCTTGGAAATAGGTCCCAGAGCCCCCTTCAGCCCCCGTAACGCTCCCGCCAAGCATGAGCCAGCCTGGCACAGCCCCAGCCCGGATCGGGCTCCCTCTCTGCCTGCCTGCTCCGCCGGGCACAGAGGTTTGCTCTCAAATGAGATTTTGCCACCGTCCCAGCACGTATCTCTGCTTCTTGTGCTCAGCAGCTGGCTCAGCTCCAGCCTCACCTCTGGGTTTGAGCCAGCACCAAAGCCCCGAGCACACGGAGAGCTTTGGGGGCCCCGGGACAACCCCTTCCCCCAGCACCCCACGGGCAGGACCGCTGCTCCAGCACAGCCACGGCCCCACAGGACTTCCCCAGGCCCCGAGGGACCCCCACCAGCCAGGACCCCGCTCACCGTCACCCCGCTGCCGCGTCTGTTTGCAGCCGACTGCTGTTCCCCGGGCAACGGCTGCAACGGCTGCAGCCAGAGACAGCCTGGAAAGTGCTGGGAGAGGTGGCTCGTCCCCTCCTTGTCCCTTCCATGTCCTCTCCTTGTCCCCTTCTTGTCCCCACCAGCTGCCACAGAGAGGCAACCCCGACCCCCTGCCCAGAGCACGACCCCCGCAGACGCTCAGCCCCTCGCCCTGCTCAAGCCCAAATCCTCAATCTTGCTCGTGGCTGTGACCAAGTCCCGCCGGCATCGCCAAGCCCCTTCGGGACCGGATCCGTACCTTGCCTGGGGAAGGGGACAAGGGATGAGCCCCAGGTGACAGATGTAACAGCATGTTCACTAGTCCACCATTTCAGATGTGGTTATTAGCATTTATAACAAAATTTCTCATTATGTTTGTTACTTATGCCCACAACTTGCTCACAAAGCACCAGCACTTGCCTGGGCTTTGGCTCCAGAAGGTCAGGGGATCCTGGTTTTAGGACTGTGCAGATCTGCTTTTAACCTACCCAAAATGGCCTATGACGACTGTCTCAAAATACACAAAAACAGAGAGGCATTACTCAGTTTTATTGTTCTGGGAGAGTATTTTTAAGTTCAACTGGGAACAAAACTACAAACAAAAACAATCACCCCAAAATCCCCCTGAAGAGTTCATATACCCTAAAACCAAATCCAGCAAATAAAAAAAAATCAAGTTAGGAATACTTTTACACAGTCATAACTAAACAAAATACTAGGAAGTAAGACACAGAATTATAACCCCCCCATTCCTTATTTAATTAACTTAAAATAATTAGGCATTCCAAAAATTCTTTCATCGTATTTGGTAACTTCCAACAGCTGTTGCGATCTATTACTAGAGAGACAAAAAAGTGCCCCATGACTTTTTAGAATATTTTAAAAAGATGTTCATTAAGGAATTTTAGGGGAAGGAAAAAAGAAAAGGAATGCTCTGTTATCACCAAACATGAGCATTTTATGCTCTTCAGAATCTGTATCAAGGGAAGCCTGGGTCTCTCTCTAACCTCACTCCAAAGTGACACAAGGAATAAGAGATGAGAAGCCACATCCTGCAACTCTACGAGCTGCTCCTCATAAATCAGCACAATTCTGAATTGCGGTAAGGCCTTGCTCCATCCTTTTCATACTCTGCCAGTCTGGCACCTAGATCACAGACTCCAAAACACTATTTCAGCAAAAATGAAGATTACAGGGGAAGTTTTCAAACCAGGCCAGAGTCCAAAAAGCAGGCACAAGCTTCATCTTTATTGTTTTCCAAGCACTGGTCATCTTTGCAAGGGAATGATGTTGCAGCTGAAAAGTAAGAGTGTAGAAGGAAACATTAAAGGCTCACTTCTGAAAGAAGCTCGGAAGAACTGACACAGTTTAAATCAGGTCCACCACATCCCTCTTCCATTCGTTTCCTCTATCAGAGGAATTAGCCACTGAGATCTTCTGCCCCGCAGCTCAAGTTTGATACAACTCGCCTCCCCGCCAACAAAACACATCACAGCAGGCAGCAACACACACACAGCGAAGCGCAGAGCTGGCCCTGCTGCAGGAGACTTGCTCTGAGCTGGGTGAAAGCCCCATCCACTCCGGTTAAATGAAATAAAAGCCTACCCCAGGAGGCCCTTCCCAGCCCAACGCTTCGGAGTCAGCCCCAGGTGCACTTTCTTGCCATTGCGGATGACAGTCACACTCAGCGGTCTCTGGGAGGGGGGAAAAAAAGGAAAGAAAGAAAGAAAGAAAGAGAGATGGCAACTTTCCATCACCGAGTCAACCCTCTTTTGTGGTCTTCTGCTGGAGCACCAGAAAAACATTAAAAGTACTCATTCCCAGCAGTTCTCATTCCCACCCCTTCAGCTAGATTTGAAAGGAGGGAGAGTTCAGCGGACAGAAAGCTCCATGAGATCTTTCAGTCCCACTAAAAATCATCTAAAGGCTGCGATAGCTTCTCTCGCCAGTCCAGAGGGCCGTGTGGGTGGTGTGGCAGCTCAACAAACTGCTGTAGGCGGTCCCCTAGGGGTGGAGCAGGCAAGATGAGGCTCACAGCAAAGAGCACACACCTCTTTACTCTCTTCTGTCCAGGCAGGAATGAGCTCAGTGCTGTGAGGGAACAAGGCTACAACAGTGCAGACTGAACCTGACACGGATCTGACTTCCACAGAACAAGCTACAGCTAGCCAATACAGACAGGCAAGAGAACGCAGTTTCAGCAGAAACAAGCTCACCCCTTCGCTGTGCTGCACCACCGTGGCGATGTTCTGCAGGTTCTGGAAGTTGTGCACGTTGACAGAGCCAAACTCCACGATCTCATCATCGACCTGAAGCCCCTGGACAGAGAGAGAAGGAAGGAAGCTGAACATCTGCATTCCCTGAAGACAGGTAATAAATACCACTAGGGCAAAGGAACTACATTACACCCTCTCCATGTTGTTAAGTACTCATTCCTGTGCCCTATTTTATGGGAGGAGAAACACTGATTCTAGAATGATCAGTAAGGCCCTGTATGAGCTGTGTGGTGCTAAGGCACAGCTGAGAAAACAATTCTTCTGGTTCCAGCAGAGTGACAAGTCGCTTCACAGGACATCCCGGTGACACTGGCACAGCCACACAAAGGCAGCTCCCCCCACAGGAGCTTTCAAGGTTAACTATGCTGGTTAAGAAGGCGATTGAGCATTTGGTAAACACTTAGAATAAAAAAACAGGGGGTGGGATGATAATAAATGGTGTCCCATGGCTTATTCCTGCTTGCTGACAAGAACATGGAGCAAGGCACCTCCCCTGTTTCCCCTGTGGGTCCAAGCGAAGCCTTCCCCGTGGCTGTCAGACCCACGGACTTACCGAGACGCTCGCGGGCGACTCCGGCGTCACCGCGTTAACTCTGGCAAAAGCCTGGGGCAGGCTCTGACTCTGGCTCTGGCTCAGCGCCTCCGCCAGCGCCTCCGCCTGGTCCTTGGCCTGCTTCTCCTTCTCGCGGGCGTGCAGCTGGTGCAGGGCCTCCTCCACCTGCTTCATCAGGGCCTTGTGATCGTTCTGCAGGCCTGCAGGGGACAGCGTCAGCGCAGGGCGAGGCCCATCGGAGGGCTCTTTTTCAACACCTTCCCCCCAAAGCCGGGATCGGGCACAAGACGATGGCTGGGGCACCTCGGGGACGAGCTGCGGCCAACCCCCGCACCCAGTGGGGCAGGACAGTCCCCACACAGACCTGAAAGCCACCCACATGGCGCATGAACGGGCACTGAAGGGGAGATGAGAGGAGGGGAGGGGAGGGGAGGGGAAGGGAGGGGAGGGGAGGGGAAGGGAGGGGAAGGGAGGGGAAGGGAGGGGAGGGGAGGGGAGGGGGAGGGGGCAGTTTGTGGGGCCCAGGGGCGCCTGGAAATCCTCGAGCGAGCCTTTTAAAGCCTCACGCCCCGTTCAACGCCCAGCGGGGCCGCCCCAGCCGGGCGGGAGGAGGGGGGGGGGGGGGGGGGGGCAGGCCCCACTCACAGGCGATGCTGTGCCGGGCCGCCCGCACCCGGTACACGTCGATGTCTGCCCGCGGGAAGCCCTCGGCGTCCACCAGCGGCTCGTCAGGGCCCACGCCGCTCTGCGCGGGGGGACAGAGGGGGGGGGGGGGGTCAGAGGGGGGGGCGGGGGGCGGTGGCCCCCCCTCCGGCCCCCCCCCGCGGTGCTCACGTCGCGCAGCAGCTCGTAGCAGGCCCGGATCCTGGCCTCCAGCTCGTCCTTGCGCCGCACCAGCTGCAGCACCGCGCCCGCCGTCACCGCGCCGCCGGCACCGGGCTGCGCCATGGCGGGGCCGCGACTGAGCCGGGACGGGGCCGCGGTGCGTCACTGGGGGGGGGAAGGGGAGGGGCTAATGGGAGCCCCGCCTTCGTGGGCGGGGTCAGGGAACGGGCGTGGCCGGAGAGTGGGTGGGGACAGAGCTAGGGGCGGGGTCAACGCAAAGGGGCGGGGTCAGGGGGCGGGTGGCGGGGAAGTGGGCGGGGTCAAAGAAAAGGGGCGTGGCCAGCGCCGGGTCCCCGCGGCAGGGCAGCGGCACCGCGGTGGCAGCGCCGTGGGGGTGACGCAGGGGTGGCAGTGCCATGGGGTGACACGGCAGTGACCTCTCCATGGGGTGACACAGCGATGGCAGTGCCATGGGGTGACACGGCAATGGCATCTCCACGGGGTGACACGGCAGTGGCAGTGCCACGGGGTGACACGGCAGTGACCTCTCCATGGGGTGACACAGCGATGGCAGTGCCACAGACTGTCACGGCAGTGGCACTGCTTTGGGGGGGTGACACAGCGGTGCCGCTGCCTCGTGGTGATGCGGTGGTGGCCGTGCCGTAGGTGACACCGCGGTGCCATCGCAGTGAGGTGACCCCGGCCCCGCTGCCATCCCCACCGGATGTGCAGCAGCAGCGGGTGGCACGCGGCTGCCACCCACCACCACCGCTCCAGCCCCATGCTGGTGCCACCAGCCACCGCGTCCCCGCTTCTGCCAGCCCTGCAGCACCGCTGTCACTGTGGCTGAGGAAGCCACCGAGTGTCCCCTGCCCCTGCACTGTGCGTGCACCCACGTCACCCTGGCTTGGCTGCAGCAGGGAGGTCACCAGGCACAGGAGGGGACCCGTGGGGCCAGCGGGACGCATGGGGACGGGGCAGTGCCCGGGGTGGAGCTGAGGAGGAGCCGTCCCTCGCCCCGCTATATCAGGCCCGCGCACGGCATCGCGCTCTCTTCGCCGCTGTCACATCGCCGGGTCGCAGCAATGGTGAGGGTTGGGGCCAGACACCAAACCACGCAGTTTTGGGGGAATTTCGCCACTCCCCCCCCCCCCCCCCCAGCTCGACGCTGGGCTTGGGAGGGAAGGCGCAGGGGGAGCTGCTCCTCGGCTGCACCCCCCGCTAACCTGCCCCTCTCCGGTTCTCTTTCCAGACGACTTACACGGACAAGGGAGAAAAGGTAGGTGCTGCCCCGCGGCGCTCCTGGGGCAAGGCTGACCGTGGGCCCCCCTCACGCTCGCTTCAGCCGCCACCTGCGTGGGCTGCAGAGGACAGCTCTGGTTGCTCGGCATGCTCAGCCATGACGCTTCCATGTTTCCGTTTCGGTGTGGTGGGACGTGATGGGCATCAGCGGCTGAGCCCGACGCCTCAGCACAGTCCCTGTTTCCTGCTCCGTTTCACTCCCAGTGCTGTCTGTGCCTGGCGGGGATGACACAGAGCAAAGGGGCTCGCTGCGCTCTGCCTCGCTTGGGTAAATTGTTAACAAAGAGGTTAACGAGGGCACCTGGCAGCAGCTGCAGGGCTGCAGGGTTTGTCCGCACACACGCGCTCCCCAGCATCTCCAGATACTCTTTTCCCAGCTCTCTCCTCCCACTCCTCCCTGCCTTCCCTTGCCCCGGCCTGCCTGCCTTGCACTGGTGCTTCGCAAGTCCATGCTACCAGGAATTGCACCTGCAGAAATTGCATTTGTAGGAACTGCATCTGTAGGAACTGTGTTTGTAGGAATTGCATTTGTAGGAACTGAACTTGCAGGATCCATACCCGCAGTGCCACAGCCGCTGCCCTCCCAGCCCGGGCGAGGAGCAGCGCCGTGGCACGGCGAGGATAACCCCAGCAGCCAGGACAAACTTTTCCCCTTCCCTTTAGCCCCTGCGAGGCCGCTTCATCCACTTCCACTCCATCACCTTCTGGGTGGGGAATGCCAAGCAGGTAGGAGGCTGCGGCCGGCTGCACGTGTGGGCAGGGGCGGCGGTGGTGGCCGTGATGGGGGCAACACGGCCACTGCGGCCATTGGCTGCCAGGGGGGCGGCTGGTGGCCCCTGGTGCTGTCCCTGTGCCTGGCCCTGGCTCGGGGCCACGGCCTTGGGGCCCTTGCGCAAGGTGAGGGGTGGTGGCTGGGGGTGTGCGCGGGACAGGCCCCCAACGTGCAGATGAAAAGCAAAATCGTTGCGGCCCTGCCACGTGCCCCTCCGCCTCCCTGCCCGGCCCCGGCACCGGAGGGCTCTCCAGGCAGCGCTCGCCATGGAGTTTTGGGGTTCTTTGTGCCGCTTTCTTGTCCCTGCATGCTCCTCCTGGGCTGCTCGAGTAGCGTACCTGTGGTCGAGGGGCTCGTTTCAGCAGGCAGGGGCAGAGCGGGGCGGTGACAGATTCAGCTCCGTGCTGCTGGAAGCAGCAAACATCCCACGTGCGCGCACACATATATGCACACATACACACACGTGTGCACACATGCCCCTTGCACGCACCGTGGTTTACCCGTGCTGCCATGGCAGGCTGCCTCGTATTACTGCAACAAGCTGGGCTTCGAGGAGCTGGCGTACCGGGGGCTGGAGACGGGCAGCCGGGAGGTGGTGTCACACGTCATCAAGCAGGACAAGGTACGGTGACAAAGCCCTGATGGCGGTGCCACCGCCGAGGCGCCCCGCGGTGACGGGGAGATGCTGGATGCGTGCCGACGCTGCCCAAAGGCGTTTGCAGCGTTAAACCCCGCATCCGCGGCATGCATCCTATCACCGACCCCGAGCCCGTCGTCCTCTTCCTCTCCAGATCGTGTTCGTTCTCTCGTCCGCGCTCAACCCGGGGAATGAGGGTAGGTTTTGGGGGGCTGGAGGGGCCAGGCGGCGCGCAGCATCCCCGCTCACGCCCGCCGGCTGCCAGCAGAGATGGGCGAGCACCTGGTGAAGCACGGGGATGGGGTGAAGGACGTGGCCTTCGAAGTGGAGGACTGCGACTTCATTGTGAAGGTAGGCAGTGCCCACACGATGCAGCGGGGGCCCCGAAACGGTGAGTTTTGGAGGGGGAAAGGAGCGGCAACGAGTGGGGGCGGAGGGTCCTGGGGCCGTGTCCCCCCAGGCTCTAGGCGCTGCGGCAGGACGGGTGCTCTCCTCCTGCCCAGAAAGCCAAGGAGCGCGGAGCCGTGGTGGTGAAGGAGCCCTGGGTGGAGGAGGACAAGTTCGGGAAGGTGAAGTTCGCCGTCATCCAGACGGTGAGTGGCAGGGGGTGGCAGCGCTCAGCCCCCCCATCTGCAGTGGGGTCTGTGCACCACAAGGTGCAGGGCAGGCACGGAGCCGCTTCCCTCCCCGCTGCAGTACGGCGACACCACCCACACCTTGATAGAGAAGCTCAACTACAAGGGGCTCTTCCTGCCCGGGTACCACGCGCCCCTCTTCAAGGACCCTCTGCTGCCCAGGCTGTGAGTAGCACGGCGTCCCAGCACCTCCCTGCAGCCCCCAGGGCCCCCCCAGCCCCGCTGAGCGCTGCCCTCGTCCCCCTCCCCGCAGGCCGAGCGCCAAACTGAGCTTTGTGGACCATGTGGTGGGGAACCAGCCTGACCTCCAGATGGTCCCGGTGGCCGACTGGTAAGAGTGGGGAGGGCTGGGAGGAGGCGGCACCGCTCTGCTGGTCTCACTGATGTTTGATGCTGAGGGCAATTAATCCAGAGCAGGGGTTCGTTAGTGCGGGGATAGAGCGAGGGGCTTCCATGTGCCCCCTGTGGCCCGGCAGGTACCAGAAGAACCTCCTCTTCCACCGCTTCTGGTCGGTGGACGACAAGCAGCTGCACACCGAGTTCAGCGCCCTGCGCTCCATCGTGGTCACCAACTACGAGGAGACCATTAAGATGCCCATCAACGAGCCGGCGTTCGGCAAGAAGAAATCCCAGATTCAGGTGAGCACGTGGGTTGATAGGTCACCAGCAGGGCTTTGGCAAAGAAAAGGGACAGGACCAACGGGGCAGTGGCTTGCTGGTTGTGTGCCGTAGCCACAAAACACCACCAGCACAGTGAGATTTTCCCCACAGGAATACATCGACTACTACGGAGGGGCCGGAGTCCAGCACATCGCGCTGAACACCTCCGACATCATCTCGGCGGTGAGTGCCACCACGGCAGCCCTGTCCCATGCCTGAGCACACTCGGGGCTGCATCACGGGGCAGAAGTAGATGATGACCCCCGGGGTGGGTGGCGAAGACCTGGGCTTTGTGCCGTGGTTGTTTCACAGACAGAATTAATGGAGCAGCTCATGGTGCCAGGCTGGGCCACCACAGCGCATGGTCTGCCTGCCCCTGGCTCCTCTGCAGGCCAGAGAGCCTCTGGAGGCATCGGGGGCATCCTTGCACGGTGGCCAACCCCACACTGCTTGGAGAGGGCACCTGGGGCCCAAAGGGAGAGGGTGGGACAGGGCCTATGCTCCGTTTGGGGCCAAAGCCATGAGAAGATGTCACTTTCCTCCTGCCACTGCCTGGCCCCGCGCACCCACCCCATGCTCAGCTCTCCCCCGCCCTGCAGATCACCAACCTGAAGCAGCGCGGCATGCAGTTCATGGACGTGCCGTCCAGCTACTACCAGCTGCTGCGGGAGAGGCTGAAGGCTGCCAAAATCAAAGTGAAGGAGAACATCGACAAGCTGGAGGTGGGTCGGGCCGCAGCTGGGCCGGTTCCCCACGGCGTCTGGCAGGGCCGAGGGCCGCGTGGAGGCACCTCCGTGCTCCTCGGTGAGTCTCGGAGTTCGCTTCCTATTGCCTTTCTCCAGGAACTGAAAATCCTGGTGGACTTCGATGAGAAAGGCTACCTGCTCCAGATCTTCACCAAACCGGTTCAAGACAGGCCCACGGTCTTTCTGGAGGTCATCCAGCGGCACAACCACCAGGTAGGCTGGAGGATTTCACTGCTAAATGCAATAAAGCTGGCCTCGGCGGCGAGTGACAGCCTGGGGGCCTCAGCAGGGCTTTGTGCTGTCACGCAGCCAGCTTTCATGGTGCTGGGGCCTTGTGGAGCCCAGCACCACGTCCAGGTAACGCTGTCTTCCCCGCAGGGCTTCGGCGCCGGGAACTTCAAGTCTCTGTTCGAAGCGATAGAAATCGACCAGGACGCACGAGGCAACCTGACGGTCCTGAACCCCAACGGGGAGAGCGAGGGCATGTAGCGGCAGAGCGTGCCCAGCCTCCGTCACCGGCCCCTAACGAGCTGATCCCTAACGAGCTGATTCACAAACGAAATGGGGACCCGGCCGATGCTTCAGTAAATAGCCCGGGGAAGTCGCTGCCAAGCTGGCGACGTGCAAGGACTGATCCCGACCCAGCCCAGGGACTGCCCTCAGGAGAGGGGACGTGGGAAATGGTGACAGCGTTTCACGAACCAGCCTAACCCAATCCAAGCCACCCAATTCCTGACACAGGACACGTGCCCAAGGTATGCAGCTCTGGAGGAAGACACAGGAAACAACTGGAGCACTTAAACCCCATCTACATGAAGTTTTCCATTAATTTTAGCTATGCGGGAAGCTGAGAGAGGAAAGCATTCAGGGATTTGCCTCTCTGCGTGTCTCTTTTTAATTATTATTACTTGTAGGTTCAATCTTGGATTTGAATTTCCTGAGAGTAAACACATGATTTTGGGGTAGCTACAGCATTCTGGAATGAGATGATTGAATGTACACGTTTCAGCCTTCTTGCCCCTGTACCCCAGTCTTGCTCTAGTACCTGTAAGCTCTTGAATTAACGAGGGGCTGGGGTTTTCCAGTGCTTCAAGAAGCAATCGCTGCGTTTGTGGCGATTGCCTGGCTTGGTCCTGGCTGCAGGTGAGGACTCCCCTTGGGGCATCACCCTGGGCACCATCACAGTCCTTTGCAAGGAGGCTTTCCCCACTGACACAATAAAATCCGTTTCTGTCACAGCCTGAGTGCCTGGTAAGTCTGTGCTGCCAGGGCTGCAGGCCCCGTGCCCGCTGTGGCTGTGGGGCATCAGGGAGGAGCCGAGGCTCCAGATTCAGCAACAGCCTCGGTGTTGCCACAGGAACCAGTGTCCCATGGCAGGGCCAAGTGGCCAACACCACCCAACCCAACCTGCCTTGCTACTGAAGTACCTGCAGATCACAACTCCCACGCAGACAAGGAAAAGAGGTGCAAACAACCTTTACTGCTCCCTGAGGACCTGCAGACCTCAGGATGCACCAGCCTAAGAGCACCGCAGGCTGCCTGGTGGCCCGGGTCTCCCTGCTGTCACTCATTTGCCCCCCAAATCCAGCTCCTGTTGCTGCTCCTTGCGTTTCCCAGTGCGGAAGCTGCTCAAAGCCTGAGCCAAGCCCCCGGCTGATGCTGGGCTCCTGGGACGTGATGAGAGCCCATCCGCAGCCCGAGCCCCTGCCTGACCCAGCCACCCCCTGGCTGAGCCCTGCCAGCAGCGGCCCTGCACTGTCCGGCTTCCCATTCCCTGCTGTGGCTGGGGAGAACAGAGGCAGAAGGTGCCAGCAGCCAAGGCTCTCTCCTGCCGGTTCATTTTCCTCCTCTATCAGCTGCTGCATTCATCCCTGCCCTGTGTACCCCGTTTTCCAAAACTCAGAGAAGCCACAGTGCTGCTGCACCTCTCTTGGTAGGCTAAGGGCTTTCACCTCCACAAAGTAAAGCAAAGCAAAGCGAAAAAAAAATAAAAATAAAAAATATATGAAGCCAGGAAAACCGACATGGTCAGAGTGCCCTGGGACACCCAGCACAGTGAAGAATGTATTAAAGGCGAGACCCATCTGCCTCGGGCAGCGCTCTGACCATGGGGCAGGCTCGGCCCACGGTGTGGCTGCTGCGGTACATACACGTGTTGGGTCTTCCCCCTGTGGCTGTGTTCAGCACAGAGCTGGCAGGATAATTGGATACTTTCAGCAGTAACCTTAACTTCCTGCAGGTTCAGAGCCCCGACCTGCTCACATTTTTCCCACGCAATAGTTGTACGACGTTGCTTAAAGCCCCTGCCTGGACACAGGATGAGTATTTTCAGCTCTCGTGGTTCCCAGCACGGGTCCGAGAGCAAAAAGCTGCCCCAGCTACACACCAAGCACAACATAATGTTTCTGTAAGAAAAGTCAGTATATTTATGGTTTGCTTTATAAAAGTTACTATAATACAATGGTACATAGTATTCAATTCACAAAAATATGAACAAATATATACAGCATGACACATCCACAACAAAAACACTTTCTTCAAAACAAGATACATACTGGTGACAGATTCTATATGCACAAAACATCCCTAAATTTATAAATTTGCTTAACAAAAGAAAAAGCAGAAATCCTAAATCTTCAAAGCAGATTTTTTTTTTAAAGGAACTTTAAAAAAAAAATCATTTATTGCAAACCATTTTACCTGCCTCCTTTTAAAGGAAGCCCTTTATTTTCACACCGTGAATTAAAACAACCTGTTAAAGGAACCAGAAAACTGCAGGATTGGAGCCGGGTGTTCTTCCCTTTCGCTTTTAAAACTGCCCGTTTGAGTGTCCGTTCCAGAGGGTTTCTTTTCACTTGGACAAATACTACAGTGGCAATTAAGGAGGAAACTCATAGAAACAAAACAAATATTAAAATGAAAAAAATCCAGTTGCAAACTCGCTTAAATACATTTTAGGTTGTCTATTAGACTGTACACATTTCCTCGCTTGAAATAAATAGATTTTGCACATTAGGTTTCAGAATGGGGCGGGGGGGCAAAGAAGAAGCCTTGACTTGGCAATTTTTTGTCTTCAGTTTCTTAATGCTGCTAATTCCATCTATTTATTTGACAAAAAAAAAACATATTTATACAGAATTTACATTATACAAAGCTTGACACAAGCTGTAAATGCCACCAGCTCCTTTGCTATACTCAGTCCTTCTTCCTCCCCACCTTCTCGACATGAATTAGAGCTGGAATCTGTTTAAAAAGAACTCCAAATTACAATAGTCACTTTTAATAAATTATTTACATGCTCTTGAAGTACAAAGAAATCAGCAAAAAAATTTCAACATGTTTCTACAAGAAACAGTGTTTGAAGAGAAGATTCTTGAGTTTGCCTATGTACAGAAGATGCATTTTTTTTAATATACTTCAAAATCCTTTTTTCCTTAAATTTTTATTTTATACAGAAATGCACTGAAATGATCCCTGAAAAAGGTCACAAAAACCGGAACTGAAACTACTGTATACTTTGTTGGAGTTTAAAAATGTTTTTTGTTTTGTTTTTTCCTTGTAGAAATAAGCTGCTCTATACAATATAAATATCTGCAGGATGAGCCCCTGCCCCGCCGCCCCCGATGGCTACAGGGCGCTTTGGGGGCGACCGAAGGACACGGGGCAGTGAGGGCGAGGGCAGGTGGGGTTTGCAAGCAGAGCACACTTCCTAGGAACGCCAGCTGCTGCGGGATTCGCACGCTGACCTCGAGCCAGCTCGCTCACCTGGGGACACTACGGGCTGGAGGGACACCTCCCAAGCCTCTGCACTGCTCTCCGCAATCGTTTCACCCAGCAGAGCCACCCAAGCGAGCTGCAATTTCGCAGGGAGCACAGTCAACGTCTCTCTCTGTTTTAGGGTTCAATTTAAGTGAAAATAAATTTAGGACAGCGAACAGAATGACTCCAGCACACCTCTCTGTCAAGCAGCACAAGCCAAAGCACCTGGGGGTGTGGAAGGAGGCTCCATGGGGCTGCCTTCCCAAACCACCTCCATGGCTGCAGGGCTCCCTGGCCCCGCAGGGACAGGGCAGCCACAGGATGCCTCGATCAGACCTAAACCCCGCCATAAAATCATGGAGACAGGGCTGCTCTGACCAGCTGCACAGGGAGGGCTCTGCAAGCCAAGACCTAAGGGGAGAAAAGCAAAGCCTCAGCTTTGAGGACTAACGTGGGTTTTCAGAAGTGCTGGCAAACAGCTCTGCTTCCTCCTGGGGGCTCCCGGGAGCTCAGCTCTTCCAAAAGCTCACGTTATCCACCTGGAAAACTGCAGAGGGATGGTTACTGGGTTACAGGCGGTTTCAGGAGCGCCCCAGCGATTTCAGTGCTCGAGGCCTTCGGCACCCAAATCCCTGTGGTGCTCCTGCAAACACCGCGGAGGAACCCGAGCCGTGAGCCTCGTCCCACAGGACCCTGCTCTGCCTCACGCCTTCCCTCAACAACCTGCCGGGGCTGACCCCATCCAGAGCACACAGAGATGCTGGGAAGTACAGAATCACCAGGAGGTACTTAGGGGTTGAGTGAAGTTGGGGTTTTCCCCCCCACAAAACCAATTCACGCTCTGGTTTGATGGGCTAGAGAGGAAGAAGGCCAAGAGCAGGGGCAGGACTGCTACAGGCAGGGGCTTCGGTTCTGAGACACAAAATTTCTGTGCATTTCTAAAGCTTCAAAACAAAAGGCTGAGCTGTGGAGATGCCAACTGGAGCATCAGCACAAGAGGAACCTCATTTGAAAACAAAAAAGAAAAAGAATCAGAGCAGCTGGTTTAATCCCCAAATTCTCCTGCCACAGCTGTTGTTACAACCCAAGTTCAACGACAAACTATTTGTGCTTCTCATAATTTTAAGCTCTGGGTCACAATTATTCAATTGCCAGAGAGAATTACAAAGAAGAGGGGGAAAAACCCCAAAGCAAAGGAAACAACGAAAGAAAACCAGAGATGAGATCACGGACTGTCCAACCTTCGGGACGATTTCCTTGCCCTCAGACAGAGCCGCAGGCAGACGGCAGCTGGCGGCAGCCTGCACCCTCCTGCTCTTGCCAGCCTCTTGTCTGAGGAAGGAATTCAAACACAGAGGTCTAACCCACATCGCAAGCTCCGCTCTGCGGCACAGGCCTGGCAATTCCACGTCACGGTGGCAAAAAAACTTCCAGGAAACTCTTTTGCAACCTCTGATCACGGAGCTGTGGTCGGAGAGCAATTAGCACTAATTTTACAAGGCTACAAGAATACAGCTGGCCAATTTGTTCTGCGGGGAGAAGGTTTTTAGTTACGCAGACGATGTTTGCGTTTCACAATTACATTGCTGTTTCCCCTATAAGCCAATTAGGGAGGTTTAGCACAACTAATCTCTACTTTTAAAGCAGGAGAAACTCCACGCGAGTTGAAAAACCTGATCCTGTCTATACCTGAACTGTCGTCTAACGTTCCCAGATCACATCCAAAGAAGCTTTTCTTTGGTGCTTTGGCCCATTTTTAAATGGAACCCCTTGAAGAACCGCAAACGCCACCTCAGCACGTCTACAAGGTCAAAAGAGATTGAAAAACCATCTCAAAACGGGCTTCCTAGTTTGAAGAAGAATTCATTTTCACGCTGCAGGTGGGGGAGGATGGGATTGCTATCGCAGCCTGCGCTCGGGGCACTTTCCACCACGTTTGGTCTTACTGAAAGGATGGGACTACCCCGGGGCAAGTTACTGAGTAACCGGGGGAGGAGAGCAGCAGGTCCAGCTCGCTCCTATCACAGGAGGAATCTTCCCCATTCAAGGACAGGGCAAATACTCCATGTAAAATGCTGGAAGGGCAGGGAAATGCAGACAGAAGTGAGAAAAATTAAGATGAGGAACACATCAGTCTGTTTCCCATCAACAGGAAGAAAATCCTATGAGAAACTCCTATTAGAAACATGGCTCGTAGTGTATGCTTAAAAGAAGGGTAAGGTTTCTACAGCGTAACTGAGGCTGTATTTCCCACTTAATTTCAGCCTCTTTTTTTTTTTTTTTGGACACTAGATAAACCAGTCTACGAGAAATGGGCATCCCAAAAGGCCATACGTGGTGCCAAACGGACTGCCCAGCTGACTCAGCTCGTTACCACTGATTGCGGGACCCACTATTTTTCTTGCAGGGGTGCTGAGGTTTTGATCCCCCAATATACCAGCATGGCATATGAAAATTAGCGATGAGCCCAAGGCGCTAAGCTCAGGTCTGTGGCTGACCTGGCGTTCCCCGGGGTGTCTGGCTTAGGGGACTTGTTCGGGCTCACCCCTAACAAAAAGACAGGACAGTTCACCTATAGTCTCGTTGCAGACACGTCTCCATACACACACATGCACCCAAACACACGCACACACCCATTCACACACCCTCAAGCCTCTGGCTTGCTCTGTAACATCAACCTTACATTTATTTACAGCTTACTCTGAGAAATCTGTGCAATTTCAGCCAATCAAGCTCCCAACAAACCCTATATGGCATTTTCAGTCTCTGCTTCACATTTAAACGTTGAATGTCTTTTTCAACCAACAAAACTGATGAGAAAAAGGTAGCAGCATTTATGAAAAGACGAAGGTTTATACCAACAATTAAAAAAAGGTACCATTATCCCATGAAGGAGCCTTAACGTAGGGACTGAACAGAGAGAAGCTAGTGTTTGGATAGACCATGCCACAAAACGGTAGTCACCTTTTTGTGTGCGTGTTGGATCTGAAAAGGAAAGAGCACCTGAAACATGAACAGTCCTCGTAAGCATGTGCGCTTTTTGCTTTCATTCGTGATCCTGGCAGAAGTGCGAAACTTGCTTGGTTTTCTCTTCTCTTTTTTCCTTTTTTTAATATATATTTTTTTCCTTTTTAATTTTTTTCTTCCTTTTTTTCCTTATTTTTTTCCTCATTTTTTTTCTTTTTTTTTTCTTTTTTGGCAAAGTGCAACCACACCTGGTTACCACAGTTTTGACATGGCCGAAGGTGCAAGTGTGACGAGAAACCTCGAGTTCAGTTCAGGGTTCCCCTGCAGTTCTCAGAGCCACATAGACACGGGATTTTTACATCCTCAATGGGAAACTTGTAGTCATAGGTAATTTCCTCATTCACATTGATGTGCTGTTTGGAGTAGATGACGATCTTCTTTTGAGACTCCACTGTGATCACTTTAGCGTAACAATTTGGCTGCAAGGGTGACAGAACAGGTAATGATTTAGGCTCCCGATGGCCACAGCTTCCCAGCCTCCGCACAATTAACTAAACTAAAATAGAGTGGGGCACTCACTTTCCCAGACAGTCTCAGCCATGCTTCCAGAGCCTAGACCCAGGAAACCCAGCGGGAAGCTGAGAGAAGGAGGCATGAAGCCAAAAAACAGAGGAGCTGTCCTTGTGCTCCTCCAAAACAGACACATTCTGGTCATTCGCAGTGCACGAGAGCGCTCATGGTGCTCCACTACGTTTGTCAGTGGTTAAGAGCAGCTCAGCTAATGCTTGGTAACGTGGTCAGACATCCAAGCCCTTGAATGTAGGCTGCAGCACAGAACAGACAGGAAAGCAGCTTCTCTGCTTACCAGGGCAAGAGTGCTTTTCCCACGTGGATACTAGAATACTGTTCCCACAGCAGAAGAACTGCTAAAATTGTTGTTTTAAGGAAATACTTATTAGCTGTGGTTGAACAGCATCCATCAGGGTCCTACAATATGGTCAGAAGGATTCTGAGCACACTCTGTCTTGCTGCCTGTTTCATTTCTCAGGTCTCTCATCTCTTCCTTAAGCTAGTTTAGACTCAGCTTTGATCTGCTGCAGCTCATTAAGTTAATCATAACCCTGTGACCCCTTGCTACTTCTGAATGTGTTCCTGATCAGAGCTAGCGAGGACTCGGTGGGTTTATCAGCATGTCAGAGTACAATTATATGAAAAAAACTGATACTTACATTGCAGCTGTGATTAATAAACCTAGCGAAGTTTCCACATTTTGTGGCATCGATGATTGTGTCGTGGTCAACTCTGAACATGTAACTGCTTCCGATGCCTTCATCCTCGTATCGCTTTTCACGCATGTCAGCAATGACCTACAGAAAACCCCACAGGTACCGTCAGAACAGGCTGCAGCGATCTGTAAGATCGTAAGCTCTTACACGAGCTTATACGTTAGATAGAGATACGTTAGCTCACGTAACCTGTGCTTGTGCCACTCGGAAAATACACGATCCCAAATACCCCAACAGAACAGACTTCACTGAAACCACAGAAGTTCAGGATGGGCTTCTTGAGAGCTTACTTCCTAAGGATTTGAGCTCTGAATTTCTGGGTTGTTGAAAATCCCACCCCTGTTCCTCCAAGCCACATGCCAGCCTCTGCCTAGCTCACATAGCTAACGCCCTGCAGCAGGGACGCCAGCCCCAGCTGCCATACTCAATCACTTCTCTCAGGGCTGCTTTTTGCTCAGATTTCACCCCCGGTCCAGCTTACCTGCCTGATGTTCTGACCCACGTACTCAATCACCATCTCATCAGCTGCGATGGGCTCCATAGCAAAAAGGCCCCAGTCGTGGATGTGGCTCTTGCAGAATTTTAGCTTCTTCTTCCGGAACTGCATGAAGAAAACACCCCAAAATCCCAACCCTGAGTTAGCCACAGCACCAAAAGGGAAAGGCTGTCCCTAGGTCCAGCAGCACGCTCCAACCCACAAGCAATGCTGGGGCACTTCAACCTGATTCTGTTTCCTTCTGTCTTTTGGTGACAGGAGGGCAGCACAGGGGACATATGAGGTCCCACAGACTTGCAGTACTGGGGTTTTTATACCACTGACCATGAACCGTTTGGGAGAACAGACCCGTTGGGGCCATCGATCTCTGTTCTGCACAGCCCTGTTGGTTCTGCCTAGGGCTAAAGAAGCTCATGCGCTTACAGCCATTTATCAAAGGGCTCGTGCCTCTTCTCCTCACAGGGGAGCACACTGGACTACAGTGTCCTGTTTTCCCCATGATTGCTCTGTTCCTATTTTTAGGTGAATTAGATCGCAGAAATCTTCAAGTTGGTTTACGTGGAAGCCCAGAAGAGCTGGGTACCCCAGAGGGGTTCTGTGTCGGGTGATCCTCCCAGACCATCTCTTCGTCTCCCTGCAGCTACTCTGACTGCAGAACCCAGCTTCCCAGCCAAGCACCACTGACCTGCTCTGTAGAGGCTTTTTCCAAGCAGCAAGGCAACACCTTAATTCTGGGCCCCACTCAACCCCCTGACACACACAGGGGTGCCCAGCACTGAGCTCCGTGGCCACCCCCTGCCTGGCCTCAGCCTGCTCCCAGCCAGCCCCCGCACAGAGCAGCCGCCCCGCGGGGTGACCTACCTTGAGCTGGTTGAACTTGAGCAGGTCGCTGTCACAGCTCCCGGTGAAGGAGGAGAGGAGCCTGCGCTGCTCTGACCGCCTCTCGGAGCCAGCCCGGGTGGAAGCGTGAGGTTGAGCAGGGATGCTCATGCCCTGAGGACAAACGGGTGAACAAAGCTGACCCAACGCGTCCAGCACGCTGCAGCCTCCCAACGAGCAATCCCTTGTGCTACAAGGCATCATCACAGAGCACGTGGCTTCCTGAAACATCCCACTTCAAACACCCCCACCGCCTCAGCACCACCCAAATGGCCACCTCAACGCAGGCGTAGCTACAGCTCCACCTTACCAAAAGGCAGGGAGCAGCCACCGGGTGTGATGACGTTCAAAGCCAAATCCTGCTGGCACCCTGGTGGTCAGCAGAGGACGTTTCCCTCACCTGCGTGTCAGCTGGAGGCTCCTCTGCAAAAGCTCGGCTATTGTTGAGGTATTTCAGTTTGTCCTTCTTATCAATTTTGTAATAGCCTTCGCTTCGTGCGCAGCCCGTCACGTGCTCCCGCATCCCATCGTCACGCTTCTTTTTCTTGGGCGTGGAAAAGCTGGTAGGTGGGAAGAAGTTAAGGAGCAACACGGCTACCGGGGGACATCAGACCAAACCTCTGCTGTTACGTGGAGCTAACACCAAGAGCTTGGAAAATGAGGAAGGGTTTTTTGGGGGACAGGAGGGGGGAAGTGGCTGCAAAAAAATAACAGTGCTATTAAAAAAAGCTTGCAGGAAAGCCCAGCACGGTATTTCCTTCTTAGCTGCATGCTTTGGGAAATGTAAATTTCATTTTTCTCCTTACTTTAAACACAAGAAGGTTAAGCTGTCAAGAGAAACTTGTCTGGAAAAGGATTTCCCCGTAGCACTGACTGTGTCCACAGACAGCAGCTACCCAGCCCCCTGGATGTATTTTTTCCCTGTTTTGCACAGCACACTTTTGTTCTCCCTCCAGGAATTCCCTGCAGCCACCCCAAGCCCTGGGGACACCGCGCTGACCTCGCAGCAATCCCATCCCTTGGCACCCTGCCTCGGGCGAGGTGCAGCACAGATGGGCCAGAGACACTCCTCAGCCCGACGGGTGGGACACGCCGCTCTCACCGGGCTCGGGAGACCTGCTCCTGCAGACCCGGTGGGACAGGGAAGACCCCGCGCAGATGTTTCAAACCCCACTGTCCTGATCCACCAAGAAAAACCGCAACGGTTTTAAGTGGCTTTGGCTGGTTTGCTTTTGCTCTAGAGAAAGGTTAAAAAAAAAAAAAAAAAGCAGGATTTTGCAGGGAGTCAGAGATGAAATATTTTAACTCCAGACATCTCTAGCAACACACGAGGTGCTGAACGCGCTCCCTGATGACCGTGTCCTGCTGCAGCACAGAGCAGGATGTTCTCCCATCGAGCCCGGGGCTGTGTCTGCCCCATGTGCTGCCTAGCAGCCAGCCTTCTCCGCTTATTAGTATTTTGGGCTCGAAGCAAGTTAAAGCTGCTAGCACCACTAACATCATTTTGGGCACAGATGGCAGGATTATTTTTACAGCAAGTTTTAGCCCCAAGTTAAAGTCCTCTACGTACAGACTAGAAATTGCCGGGTTTAGTAATTAGTTTAGCAGGTTGGAAAAAAAAAAAAGTGGTTTAAATGAAGACAGAAAATTCTCAAACTAGCAAGGAAATCTCCCCAGAAGACATGCTTAGAGGCTTTCTCTGCAGTTCTAGATGGAAAATGCAGCAACAACAGCCACTTCTGCAGCACTTTTGTATTGCAGCTTCAGGGAGTAGGTCTAAAACTGCCTGCTGACATAAGCAATTGCTATCCCAGTAAGCAAATCTACCAAATGACTTTGTCTGTTGCATTCTAAGTCCCACTACCCAACGCCCATCGAGTGCATCCTACACGTGGCGTGTGACGCAGAGCCAGCGAGAAAGGATATAAGGATGGAATACCCACAGGGTGTCGTTAAGCCAGTCCATACCATTGTCCTGCTGTAACAAGCGGTCATATGTGATACACATGAATTTGATATCTTCCTCGTCTATGCCTCCGTTCCAAATATCGTACAAAATGGTCATCTCCTCAAACTCGGAGCGTGGCCTGAACTGAGGCCGGGGTGGGGAATACTCAGGGGAAGGAATCACCGGGAGGTCCTCAGGTGACTTCTTCTGCCTTCGCCACTGTCTTTTAGGCTTCACGTGAGCTTCTTCTTCCTTGAAGTCTTCGTTCCACTGGTTCTCCAATTCCTTAAATGGCAGTTTCTCTGCGACTGTCTCAGCCGCTATTTTCTCGTGGAAGCCGTCATTCCTGAAGTCCAGGGTGACGGTTTCAGGGTCTTTCAGTCCATAGAAAGCATCGGGATGTGCACTCAGAAGCTCTTTGCTCATAGCACTTTCCACCAGGGTCACTGGGACGGGAGGTGGCTCTATGGTTTTGCCCGAGTACACATCCAAGGAGAGGACAGAAGGCGGCGACCGTTTTGGTCGGCCCGGCCTCCTTTTGGGAAGAACAGAAGGCGGTGGGGGGGGAGGAAGAATAGAAGCACCAGTGGGTGCTTCCGGCGAGAGTAAAACAGATTTTACGTCTGCCTTGCACTCCTCGATGGGCAGTCTTCCATCTCCAGGCATGCACGGCAGGGCTGCTACAGGTATTGGCTCATCAGGTGGCAAGCCCACGTCTGTGTGGAAATCTGCTTGGGGGGGGCTGGCGAAGGGGATAGGGGAAGGAACACTGTTCATGCTGATCGTAAGGGAAGCACCGAGAGGCTCTTTAAAGGTTTTCTCATCTAGCTCATCCTCTGACGGTTTCTTGCCAGACAGAAGGCAAGGAATGGTAGCACCAGCCTCTGGGAAAGTAGGTGTGAAATTGAAATCTCTCCCAGGAGTCCGAGGAATGCCACTGTTAATGCCAGGAGATTGGGATGGGTAGGAAAAGGGGCTCCCTGGGACTTGAGGGGAACTGAGGGTCAAGCTGCTTCCTGTAAGGGGAGCATCACTTCCTGGCGTTGCTGGAACAGTGTCCGTGCTCTGTGATTTTGCAAAGGGGTGCGAAGACTTGGCCAAAATGTCCCGCCCAGGAGTCCTAGGAATCTCCTCTTCCATAGATGTTTTGGTCACCAGTAATTGTTCGGGGAACTTTTCTGGAGGGATTAAAGATTCCTCTTTACCGGGAGTCGACGGTAAGGGAAGCGTGGAGGATGGCACCTTGTGGGCTGGAAGCAGAAGAATATCAGTTTCTGGATGCACCACCACCTCCCGCCCCGGCGTGCGAGGCAGCCGGTCATCCTCCTCTGCTGCAGAGGGCAGTTTTGTTTTAACACGAGCTTCTAAGGTGCTGCCATCAGACTTGCTAAAGAAGCTGCTTTTACTGGACTGAGGTTCTCCAAAGACTCCCATTGGAGCTGAGAGGCAGAGCGTCCCGTCCTCATCTTGAGATTCAGGCTTTGGAACTTCCTGTACCTCTGGCTCCAGCATGGCGGTGGGTTCAGGCTCTTCCTCTGGAGGAAGAAAAACAAAGAAAGAAAGAAAGAAAAAAAAGTCAGGAGTGTTGCTTCCACTTGGTTACTTGCCACTTGCCAGTAAAGGCATGTTTAAGATGTTGCAATTACAGAACAGCTCAATTCCACAGGGAGGCTTTAGAAACTCCAATGCTTTACATTTTGGAGGCACAGAGCGTGGAGTAATTAGACACTACCACAGACATCCCTAATGGACCATTAAAAAAACGCACTATTAATTTGAGGATTAGCTACTACACAGGCCAGAATGAAGGTTTTCTGCTTTGAAAACCCCTGACCACCTTTTTACAGACATGAAAAGCATTAGTGGCTTGCAGGGTGAGAGCTTTGGAGGACAGCTGTCAGAGCCCGGAGCTATCAGCCTTTCTGATGTGGGAAGGTAAACTAATTGCAGGGCCAAGAAGCACCCTCAGCTCTCCAAGGAGGGGAGCAGCGTAATGCTCTTGAACAACACGTGAAGGAAATGGAAAGCCCTTGTAATGAATGAGGAGACACTCAGATGGTATCAATGAGGCAATTTATATGCTGCTCTCCCTGCAGCAGGCTCATTTGTCTGGAGTTTATTTACCTCCTTAGAGTCAGGGCCAAAAGGAATCAACAGTGAATCTTCTTAGGCAGCTCAAAATAACATTTTCAAGTGGGAGAGCAAAAGGAGGTGGAAACGCCTGGAGAGCTGGAGGGGAAGCGTTATCCATCTGTGCTGAGTGAACCAGAGAATCACTGGAGAAAGGTCAGACCCATGTAACTCCTGCACGGCCAGGCTGGGCAGCACAAGAAGAACACTGCAGTTTGAGCTTGTGCCTACAGTTTACCTGAAAAGCTCACTCCACACATCAAGGTACCCCAAATGCAGCTCTCCCCAGATTTATATCCTTTCTGGACACCAACGTGTTCTAGAAAGGAGCTGTGCAAAACAGGCATTTTGACTATAAGCCTTTCAAATTTTATGATAGCTGAGGAGTGATAGCCTGGGCAGGGGCCAGATTTCCAGCTCTCCAGGTGCCAAAACACTGCCTAGTCCCCAGAGCAGCCGCCTTCAGACACCCATCCTGCTCAGGGCTCACTGTGCAAGATGCTAGCTCCAGCTTTCGACTTGTTAATTCCCCCCTTCCTGCTGCAGAATTTGTTGAGCTTCATGCGTCCTACTCCTACTCTAGTCTTCATTGGTTATATATAGCTCTGTAAAGAATTAAGACGATTTTCTTTTTCCAGCAAACCTGGGGATCTCTTTCATTTAAAATGACTAAGTGAAAAGCAAAACAAGAGTACCAGGAACCAGATGTAATTCTAAGACTCCGCTCACCTGCCCCATACAGCCCTCCAGCCACACACTCCTTTGGTATTAAAGCCAACAACAGCCAGTAGTGACTCAGGAAGCACAGATTCCTGTTCTGTTTTAGCAGCCGTGACTTTTCTATCTTGAGCTTCAGCCACCACACCACCCAGTCAGTCACCCTCGGATGATGACAACTGTTCAGTTCCTGCAGCACACTGACTACACTGGCCCAGGATAAGGTTCTGGATACAAAAACCACCATATTTTTAGTACCAGATGCCCTGTGCAGAAGTCCTTACTAGGAAGGAAAGTTCTGCACAGGCCTCTTCCCCTCTACAGATAATCCCTAGCCTAGAGCCAATGCTGGAGGAAGAGAGCACAAGGGAAATGCAAAACCATATGTGTTGGAGGCTGTGAGAACACTGTACTTGGCGATGTGATACGTGCCAAACCACGCGGAAGACCATACCTGGCCCACAGATGGGAGACAGTGCAAGTTTGGTCTCCTGGTCTCTTTCCATAACCAAGTGTTTGAGTGTTTCAGCAGCAATAGATGCCTCTGGGACTTCACCACATTCACCTTCTCCTGCCTTGATTTCTTCCATCCCCTCATCCTTCTCCACCAACGCTGGCTCTGTGAGTCCCAAGCCCGTTGCATCCATGTAGTCATCCACAGGATACAGCTCCAAAATGGTCTCCCTCTCATCATCAGGAAGCTCGTGACTGGAAGGTTCATGCTCTGTCTCAGCAACCATGGCTTCTCTGTCTTGATCTTCAGCCACCTCCTCTTCTTCCTCTTCCTCCTCCTCCTCATCTTCATCATCCTCATCTTCATCTGAGTCAGAGCTGGATTCGAATTCAGAGGAGTCCTCGCTTTCATCGGACGATTCTACTTCAGCCTTGGAAGATGAGGGACTCGCTACGTCTTCTACAAGAAGAACAAATTACCATCATTTAACGACATCAGACAGCAGAACTAATCGGGGCCTTCTACAGGAACAAATATCATTCCCACACCATAACAGCATCAACAACAGCGTGTGGGTTTGAAGGAATCACCTCGCAGTTTATTTACTTTTGCAGGGCCTAGTAAACCAATTTGGATGCTTCCAGCCATGCAACAAGCGGCTCTGTGAGCAGCAGACCTAGCGCTGCCTGGCGCCCTGCCAGGTGGGTCTCTTGGCAAACTGCCTCTTTAACGGAGTTCTACCGCGATTATTTATACCTGTATAAATTATCTTGTATGAAACCGCCTTTTGATGAAAGAGGGTGCACAAATAAAATCTGGCTTACAAGTAGAGTGCAAAGGGGAGACCGCACCTGGCCCAAACACCACACTCGCTGCTTTCCCTGGAATTGCTTACCCTCCTCGGAGTCCTGCTCTTCCTCTTTGTCACTTGTTTCAACACCTGTCTCCTCCTCCTCATCGTCCTCCTCATCCTCATCATCCTCTTCATCATCATCTTCATCCTCATCATCCTCTTCATCGTCCTCTTCATCCTCATCCTCCTCTTCCTCCTTTACAGGAAAGCATTACCAAAAATGAGCAGTGTCTGACCCTGAGACCTGGCTGTCACTGCAGTAATCACCAGTGATTCTCAGAGACACTGATCAGAGAACCCGAAGGCTGAATAATCCTGCAGAAATTATTTTAGCACATACCCGAAGAGGAGTGCGCACCTTCTAGAGAAGGTAATGTTGGGATCCAGAATTACCAGGACCCCTTTTACGACAGACAGCATGCAAAACTACGATCACAAACCAACACACCTTTCCAGGTGCTGCTTTCACCAAGCCTCTCTCTTCCTCCTGCTCCTCTTCCTTCTCTGAGGAGGACTCTTCTTCCTTCCCCGATGTCTCGTCTCCCTCTTCCCCCTCGCTGTCAAGCTCCAGTGGCCTTGCTGGTCGCCGCCTCAGCCCCACTGCTTCTGCATCCTTCTTTGACAGGTCAGACGTTGCATCGGAAGCATCCCTGTCCCTCTCTGACTCTGGTGAGGAAAAACAAGAAGGAAATTGCCCTCAAATACTTTCAAGGGAGGGAAAGGGTTGATCACATCACGGAAACTTTTGCTTTGGGAAGATCAAAGTTAGGAGCAATGTGTGCACGTGGTGTGAGAGTCCCCAGGCTCACAGGCACTTAACAATTTCACAGTGCAAGTGGGGGTGAGACTGGGTACAGGGTGTTGAAAGTCCCAAGGATGGCAAAATGCCAAAAGGTAGCCAAAGCTGACAGGCTACAGGCAGAGCAGCAAGGAGACACGGCACCGTGGCGCGCCAACGGGGACCTTGCCAAGGGGTTGTCTTACCCAACACTGCCCTGGTACTGCTTGGAGAAGAGTACTGTGCGCAGTGCCACAGCAGAATACATGATTCATGTTGGGAAACTCCCTGTACTGCTTCCCTAAACAGGGACACACTAAGGGATACGAATGCTTTAACAAACTCTGGGTTTGCTTTATTTCTTGAAGAACTGATGGATCTGTGTTATGAGAAAGATGCCTGGTTAACCTCGGTTCTTGTTTTTTAAGCTTAATGATTTTAATGCCTTTCCTTCTCTTTTTTAAACAAAACCCTGCTTCTGTACTTCGGCTTGAAACCAGTTGTTAGTCTGAACCAAGTTTATAGCACAACTAATGTGAATCCACTTTTTAATGCAAAATAAAGACATCAAGCTTTGAATACTCTTATATCTACTCTTCCCTGTTTCCAGGGAGGAAAAAAAAAAGTTAAAATATTTGGAAATAGATTCCTCTGGCAAATAAGTTACTTAAAAATAAATAAATAAGCAGAGCAAACTGTCTCTTACTTGCTTTCTCCCTCAACATACACGGTGAGTTGCAAGCATGCCTCCGGAACACAGTCCATGAACTAATCTGAGCTCCCTCTACTGGGTGACCAGCTCTGCATCAGCAAATCTAAAATAGGGTACAAGCGTTCATAAAATGCAGGTCTTAAATTTCCCGCCAGTGAATTTAAGATAACTGAATCCAGAGAAGACATCTCCCAGCTGATTAGAGTTTTGTGAGAGGCAGGGTTTTGGCTCAGATCCTTGATTCTGTGTCTAACTGTAAGTGAGCACACTGCTGTGAAGTTTAAAAGAATTCAGCTCGCATGTGGCTTGCATCTGCTCTTGTGTTTCAAACAAATGTGCTTTGCAAACCTTCATCTTCATCATCAACAGAAGTAGAAGGCCGGATTCTCTTCTGATCTCCTGCTGAGGCAGCTTCAGGTGGCTCCTTTCTTTTCACCTGAACAAAAGACAAAATTAGCATTTCTAAGAGTTTAGAAACAGCAGAAATCAACTTCTTAAATAAACTGCTACTGCCTAACTTTGCCAGTGTGACTTACACCAGGAATCAAGGGCCACTTCCCCAGCTCTTGATCCCTTTATTTGCTTGCAAGCAGAATTTCACTGTGAATGAAACTCTACCCCTTCAATTTGCATCAAAACACTTCCCATACCAGCATGGTGCATGTCACCACCAGGTACTCTGAATCTGACAGAGAATGTTTTTGACAAATGGATGTGTCTGAGTTGTAACAGAACAGAGAGCCTGTCTGTGACATCTTAGAGAACCTCAATGCAAGTTTTGTTCTAAATCAAGACTGCAGAGTCTCTAGTCCCAAACCCTTACTTGCATCTTCTCTGCACTCAGAACTTCAATTTCAAAGAAGGGCTCTCTATTCTACCCCCCTCACTCCATCCCCACCCAGCCTTTTTTTTTTTTTCTTTTTAAGAGACTTCGGTTTTTATGTTTCTACTTCTTGCCAGGAAGTGAAAATGCTCAAGTTGACCCTATAGTTGCAAGTCTGATTCCATAAACTCACGTGAGGCAGAAAACACTTTAATTCAAAATTTAGGTGTGACTCAGCTGCCAAACTGCAAAACATTACAACTAACTTATGCAAAACAGCCAAGCCTCAAAATCCAGAGATCTCAGTGTTACAGGCCTATTATCAACGGTAAATCCAGCTCTGAATAAACTCTGCTTACAGAGTTCTAAGCGAAGAAATAACCGTGTAAAGCACTAGTAACATAAGCATATTTTTACAACCACGCTGTAATGCTGCATCCTAACACGGGCAAATGTCCCATTTACCTTGCAGAGCAGAGATCTGTAACGACAGCTCACACAAGTGGCAGATGAAAAGCTAAGGCTGGGGAAGAGCATCCTTGCTTTTTACGATATATTTATTGGTGGGTTGGAAGGGATGCTGCAGAAAGGAACCCCTTAGGGACACAGAGTGGGGCTAACAGCCTGTAAGGCTTTGGGACACAAACCTACTAGGTCTATCCTCCTAACACTCCTTTAAGGAATGTTAGTAATAATGAAGACAACTTTGTTTTTACCTTGAAGGATGGCAATCGGATGGCCCCTCGTAACCCAATTCCCAAGCCAATCCCCTCATATCCCAGGCCTTCTCCTTTGTTCCAGTTCTCCAAGAGGCAAGATGTGATTCGATCCTTCGGCTTTGGCTTCTCCTCCAGCTCGCCTCCAGACTTCACTGGAGTGAGAGATGCCTGCAACAGAGAAAAAAAAATACACTTTAAAAGAGGAAAGTTTCCTGGGGAGCACATAAAGTCCAGAAGCCGTTTAGGTCTGTGAAATACCACTCCCCTGCCCAGGCATCAGTTTCTCTGAAGGCAAGGGCATCTGGAGATGCACTACTTGGCCACACCACTTCAAAGGGAGAAGGTGCAGAAGCTCCTCTTGGATAACGAGACCTTTCCATCTTCAAGAAGCCTTTTCTTTCCCCTTTGCATTTTAACAAGTTATGTTCTCTGCACAAGGCACTACAAGTGCCGAAGACAAACCTGCTGGGATTCTTGGAGCAGTGGCTTGGGACACCAAGTGATCTTGCGTTTGGAGTCATCATGCTGTCAAGTAGCAAAGCAGGGACTCTTGCTTTCTTCACCGAGTGTTTTAAAACATGATCTCAATTTCTTCGCATGCAGCTTAACATAGGCCAATGTACTTCACAAGAGAGGACAAGGGAAATGAGCAGCCCCCATTAGCCCCTGTGGCTCATTTCAGGTTTCCCCAGCAAGGGGACCACAGTGGCCACCTTTGGAACAGCCAAGAATCCAGCACAGATGCTGGAAGCAAAGGCAGTAACAGGGAGAGATGAAAGGGGAAGAAGAGGGGCAGACAGGAACCTGGGACTCGACTACCCGAGGGAACACATTCCTCCACCCAGGCAGGAGCTACCAAGTGCCAAGAAGCAGCTACTGTACAAGCGTCCTGAACTCTGAAGGGAAGCCGTGGAGCTGAGATATACCACCATCCTCGTACACCATCAACCCCGAGCTCCCAGCCGCTGCCGGAGCCCTCCTGGTCTGACCACAGCTGTACGAGCAATGCAGCTACGCACACACCTCTGGCAAATAACCCAAGCATGCCTCAGGCAAGTGAGCCTGAAGCTGCGTTATCTGCCTTCACTTGCTAACCAACATAACTAGAAGGAGCTTTAGACCTTCTAGTTGGGGATATTTTCTTCTTTTTAGTGTAAGGCACAATACAGCGAGTCAGAAGTCACATGCACCCTGTGTTTGGTCAGCAACCACAGTCTATGTGCACAAAAACTGTCAGAAGGCTCCAGTCATGGGCAACAGGAAAAACAAAGTACTTAGGGGAAACACCTAAGGGGCTACAAACCACAGTAAGGACACACAGCCTGATCTCTGCTCAGCCACAACAAACCCTTGTCACCTGAGCTGGGGCGTGCAGGAAGAGCAGGAGCTCAGCACCTGCAGCCTTGGAGAGGTGGGCGAGCAGGGAGAGCATCGTGTACAGCGGCACATCACGCTCGTCTTCAGCCAAGGGCACCGGAGGCAGCGCTCACTGGCATCAGTCAGTGGTACAACACTGCCTAAAAGTCATTTTCTCTTACCGACACTAACAGAGCTAATTTGCTGAAGCTGACTGTAATCACCGAGGAGGAAGCTTAAGCTCAGCTCTCCTGCTAATAAAGAACAAGGCTAGTGGGAATATCAAGCAGGGAAGCCGGGCGGCAGCCCTTCCCGGCCAGGGAGGGCTGGTTGTACCTGGTACTCTGCTAAAAGCACCTTACTCAAGCATTCAAACCTAAACCCAGCACTAGATTTGGGGAAGTTTTCCCCCCGCTCAGGCAGAGGAGGCCCACGGGACGTGCTGCCTTCCCTAGCAACGTGCTCCCGGCAGCATCCTTCCTCCACATTTTTCCATCACGCCTGACCTAGTACACCAGCCTTACCTTGAGCTTTCCCACCCTTCACCTATAGCACCACACTTTTTAGCAGTCAGTCAGCAGCCAAGGCAATTCCTTTGATGGAATACAGCAGCCAGAAAAGGGAGGAAAAAAGGAGAGAAGCTGAGGCATGGAGGTGACAAGCGTGCTGCCTCCTTGTGCGTTGCTGAAAGTTGAGGGGCAGCCAGACATCGTGTAGATAATTGTTTACTGTCCTGCTAACCCTGAACAGTGTTGGGCAGTCTGAAAAAAAACCAAAAAGACCCACAAGGCTTCCTGCTCTTACATTTGGGGAAGGTCAAGGAGGGAGATAGCAGACCTGTGAAGCCTCTGACCAGAGGGACACACCTGCTGGAGGACCTGGCATGCGGTGGAGCTCCTGCGCTGCCACAGACCGGCTCTGATCTCCTGTAACAGGAGGGCTGCTGCAGCTGGTGGGCCAAGGACAGGAGATATTAAAAGATAGCTGTCCCTACAGATCTGCTTCGTTTATTTTTAGAGAAAAAAGATGTAAACAAGCACATATGCTGTCTTATTTATACTTGCAAAGCTCTGAAAATAATACAGTTTCTTTCACTACTATTAATCAGTAAGGAAAAATTATATAAGGAGCTCCACTTAAAATCATTAGGAGGGAGGAAATGTGGATGCAGGGCCTGCTTTTGGTGGGTCATTTGTGTGCTAACAACCTTTCAGTTCAAACAGTGCCTGGAGGTCTTGGTCCATTCTAGCAGAACCAGTGATGGCAAAGTGTGTGGAGAACCGACCTCCAGGTGCCACCGAGGAGCCCGGGGTCATAAGAGACACCAGGAACAAGAAGGCACCATTTAAGCTGAATCCTCTCCTCTTTTGTTTTCCTTTGGCAAAAGCAGCCAGCTTCCCTGGCCAACGAGGGCTGCGAATTCCAGGTGAGGGAGGAACGCGCAAAATCCAGCCGGAGCGATAGAGAAGAGCCCGAGCAGCCTCCAAAGGCCTGCCTCGACTTGATTCTTTTCCCTCACTGAGGAGTTCCAAACAATTTCTTGGGTTCTTCAGCTGCTGCTTTGCAGCTACCTGTGGGATCCGTCCCCTCGCTCTCCTGGAAGCTCAGGGGCCTCCCCCGAAGCTGTCAGCACGCACCACTGGTAGGAGGCAGCAGCCCTGCGCGTTAGTCGGGAGGAGAAGGACTGGGTCTCCTGCCACACGGCACAGCAGCCAGCTCTAACCCAGAGCAAATGGCACTGCCATACAACAGCTGCTAGGCAGCAGCATCACCGAGCTCTCCGGAAAGCCCAGGAGCTCTCCAGGCACTAGAGGTAACACGCGACCAGCTACAAGAGCATGTGGTGAGGGTGCTGCCCAGAAAAGTCGCATCTGAAACAGAAAGGACCTGCAGGTTGTGGTGCTTTTCCTTTTTTTTTCTTTCTTAAAGCAACTCTCTGTAACACTCACCGTGAAGACTGCGCGGCCCTTTCTACAGCATTAGTTTTTTCTGCCAGAGTCAGATTCGCTGCATATTAAACGAGAGCTGTTCGCTGGCCGAGGCACACTGGAAATTGGCTGAGGAAGGAGCAGACGACTCATGCAAGGCTGCTGCCTTAACTAATCCCTGGAACTCCTCGTGTATTTGGCCAACGTTCAGCTCCTGCATTAATCGCTGTCGTGTACGAGCACTGGGGAGGCAGGAGGAGGGCAGGGGACTGGGAATACTCACGGACCTTGTCACACAGAGTGGGAAACGCAACGTTTCAGCTCCATGGTTTCAAGCACTCCTGCTGCATCTGACTTTGTGTTTTTGGGAGCTAAAGTTCAGCTTCCTCTTAGACGTAAGAAGCCCTTGCCTGTTTGCCTCCTGATCTTGGGGTCATTTCCTCCTGCAAACCCCTTCCTGGAGGCAGCCACCAGTGGTCCAGACCAGCAAAAAAAGAATCTGCTAAACTTCTCAAATTTCAGGCCCTGGAACTGCTCCACAAAGAGTGGAAAGGGAAAGAAGAATGGGAGCAGGATAGGGCTGGGCGTTTAGAGTTTAACAGCAAGCTCCCTTAATTGTGCAGGCTCTCCCAGAAGGAGCACGGCAGAGGACTCTCCCGGGTGTGTGCTGTAAGCTCTCTTCCCTCGCTCTGTCTCAGGAGCAGCTGTCCCTGTCCTACAACTACCGCTCGGTGGAGCTCAGCTTTGACAGGAGTGCACAAACCCGCCTGGCAGGACAAGCCTGCAGAGACACCCAGCAGGGCTGCAGTGACACTCGGGAAGGACCGAAATTCCCAGCCCACGTTTGCTCTGATGGCTAAGCTCTGATGAAATCCCTGGACACGTGGAGTGACACCACAGAAATTAGCCAGGTTTCATACCCGGGTGCTAACCTGTCCCGAGGCAGGCGCCTGCAGCAGCAGCATCACCTTCTTGTGGGCTGACGTCTGCTGCTCCTGGGCTGCTCCTGCCACCCACCTGGGGTTGAAACCAGCCCCGTGGGCAGGCGTGGAGGCAGGTGAGGGACATACCTACCTCCCAATTAATTTCAGCAGCCTCGAGCAACGGGGTTTCTCACAGCACAGCTATTCTGTGGCTTAATTTTTTGCTACTATTCTACTTCCTGTGACATTTCAGGTTTTGTTTTGGTTTTAAATCCAGTCCCAGACCCCTGCTTGCCCACGCCCTGGCCACAAGCACCGTGAACAGCTCTCCCCAGGACCCAGCACACCGCAGGTGGGAGCCTACCTTTGCCAGCCGTTCCTTTTTGTCCCACCAGTCATCAAATGCCCGAAACGCTACCACTTCGACCATCTTCCTGTTCAGGTCCCTTTTCATGATAGCCTTCAGTTCCTTCACGATGACCAGGAGGACTCCATCCACGGTGGCTTTGTGGGGATCTTCCTTCTTCGGCTCGTAGCCCGGTGGTGGAACCGAGGGGTCAAATTTGGGCAGCGGGGGCCACTGCTGCCCACGACCAAGAGCTGCTCCCATCGAGAAGGGGCGGTAGGGCGGAAGATTCACGAACTGCATCCGCCCCCCCATGAAAGGCGGGTACTGGTACGTGTTCTGTGCCTGCATCATGCGGCTCAGCATCTGAGTTTGCATCTGGAAGGACATGGGCATGCCGCCCCACTGGTTGCCCAAGACGCTTATCATATCCACCTGCATGACGGGGAACATGCCGGGGTGGAACGGAGGGAGAGGAGGCAAGATATGAGGCGGGGGGACCCCGGGGGGCGCAGGGAGAGGCGGCGGGGGGACTGTGACAGCGGGGTGAGTAGGGGGCGGTGGCGGGGGGAGCGGCGGCGGCATCGGGAAGCCCGGCTGGGGGGGCGGAGGAGGAGGAAGAGGAGGGAATCCCGGCGGCGGCATGGGGGGGATCGACGGGGCCATGACGGCCGTGTTGCTGACGGAGGAGTTCACCACGATGGTTTTGGCACATTCCGCGCTGGTGATGGGCGCGGGGTTCATCTCGTCGTCGGAGATCTCCATGTCCTCCCCCGAAGAATGCTGACCCTGCGGCAAAAGAGAGAGGAAAGGTGAGAAGCACGTTCCTTTTGCGTTAAACACCGCGGCGCTGGCTGCTTCAAACAAAGGCTAAGTTTAACCCACGTTTTAATTGGAATTGGAGGAAAGCAAGCGACGCTCTGCAAAGCCAGGGCCCGTTGAGCAGCTGGTGCCTATTGAAGCTTTCCTCTTCCATGTCAGACCTCAGGAAGCAGAGAGGTAGCAGCGCTCTAAAAGAGCATCAGTACCAACCGAACAAAAACCTTGGCTTCTGTGCAAGAGGAAGAACTGCTCCCGTGATCAGCGACACACACGCAGTCCAACCGCCTTTCACTGCAAGGTACGTTACCTCCTATTTGCATCTAACCCTGACAGGTGCATTGCACCACGAGCTCTGCTTCTTCAGTTTTTAGCACGCGCAAAGAACGTCCGTGTTTTTGTATTATTCTCCCCGGCTCATCTGCTGTCAACTCTTAACCTCCAATTGTGGGAAGACAATACTCCCACACGGCTGCTGCTACCAAAAGTTGTCTACCGGGCCAAAGCAATTCATGCTGGAAAAAAAGAGCCTGAATCTGCTTAAATTGCCTTTAAACTTCAGAGCCTTAAATGTTGGAATTCAAAGACACAGCACGTCATATTCCTAAGCAAAATGAATGTTAGCCTCATGAAATAAAGACAGTTATAAAAAATGCAAAAATTAGGTGCCACCTCCACCACCAAAAGGATGGAAATGAGATTAAAACAAAGGGCATCTGCTCGTCCTGGAGCCTCGAAGCTGCCCGACTTGGTCCCGTACAAGAGAGGCCCCCCACCAGCTCCATCCTTGGTACACAGCCAGCGGTGACACCCGTGTGTGATGTCGGACAGACACTTCAGCCTGAAGGTGTCTCCAGCACCAAGAAACCCCACGGATGGTCGCCACATCCCTCGGGTACCGTTAAACCAAAGCCTGTTATGAAATACACCAACCAAATCCCACTGGAAGACGTATCCAACACGCCAACAGCTTATCTAGGTGACACAAACGGGGCTAACCTTTTACTAGTGGGATGGCAGGGTCCCAAGCTACCTTCTGTAAAACTATTTCTCCCATTCTTCCTTTTTTGTTCCAGCTGAAAATGGCAAAAACCCGCCCGTCCTGCGGCAGCAACCACCACCCAGCTGTTTCCAGGGCTGAAAAGCAGAAGCACTCATCGTGACCTTCTCTCCCAGGCTCCCTACAAGCGTGCGGGGCCTGCACCCTTCACACGACGTACCAAGCACCTCCTTCCTCCCCACAGCCTCGCACGAAAAAGCCCAAACGGTTGCATGTCACCCCCGGCTGATCTAAACGAAGGGCATCCCCGCGCCGCTCGGCGCAGAAGCTCTCCTGGGCACCGTGGGCTCCAGCCCAGCTGAGGAAACGAGCCCACGATTAAGTGGTGATGTTGAAGGGCCTCTCTGTATCTCAGTCCTGGCAATAGTTTTTTTGGAACCTGTTGGCCGTTTTCAGCCAAATCTGAACGAAGATCCCAAAGATGTTTGTTTCTTCCACGTTTTGTGCCAGCTGGTGCTGATGTCTGCTCTCCTACCGGTCTCCCTGCTCCGAAAGAAAAGGGCAATGAAGCTCAGCCTTTACCAGATGCTGGAGAGCCTGCACAGGGAGAGCTGCTGGCAAACAGCTTCGGCGGCAGTTCTCTTCTTCTCTGCTGTGATTTCCTATTTTACCTAGCAATTCTGGACAGTGGTAAGGAAACAAAAGCACGAGCAGCCGGGTTGATGACTCTGCTGTGAGCTGTAGCCGTACGGCGCTGAGCAGCCACGGCTACCCAGATCAACCCAAATGCCTCACATTTTTATCAAAGGTCATCTCTGCTACGGCAGCCACCACCAGAGAGCAGGCTGAGCACAACGCTTGCAGCAGCAGCTTTGCAAATCCTCCTGTCCTAGCACCTCCCCTCGGCCTGGCTTCCCTGCATTCCTCTGCTGCAGCGCGAGCCCACGGGCTCGTGCACCGCACTCCGCACGGTCACCCCAAAAAGCAACTCAGGGTTTGAGTGCAGATGCCCCTCTGAAGACGTCCTGCCTCTCAGCTCTACCAGGAGACCCTCGTTTACCCCTGCAGAACAGCTGGAAGCACGGAGTGGAGCTGGTGCCTGGCAAACCCTGCAGTGAGTGCTACCAAATGCTGCCCGCGGGACGAGCCGGGGCTCTCCTGAAGCTGCTGAGCTGCTTTGGTGCATCTGTACACCAGGGAGGTGCTCCCAGGGCTGTTCTGTATCCCTGAAACAAACAGCTAAAAACGAAGTAATATCTCATCGTGCTTGAGTGTTTCCAGAGCCGAGCTGTGTCATCTCCCCCTCGAGCTGCCCACAGCTGGCTAAGAGGTCTGGGGTTTCACACCCTGCGTCCCCTCCCCGGCTGCTCAGCTGCGGTCACGTCCCACGCCGAGGGTGCGGGCAATGAAAGGACATCCCGCGGCTTCAGCTAACGCAGCTCCACTGAAAGGAGCAAAGGAAGAGCAAACCAGATGCCCGGAGCGGGTGTAAACAAGTTTCCCACGAAACAGACCCCATCTGTCGGTAATGAACACCAAAGGCACTGCTAAAAGCACTGGCTCTGCTTCCAAAAGCTGGATAAGGCTAAAAGTCAGCACGGGATGGGAAGCCAGGAGCATTCAGACCAAAGACAGACAAAGCCAGCTTCGTATTTGGCCTGGGCAGCAGACCTGAAGCTAAGGGGGTGGCAGCCTCCACGCTGCAGTGCACGTTACCTTTCTTCATTCATACACCCATTTATTTTCACTCGAGCTGAAACGAGAACTGCTAAAGCAACAGCGAGCACTTCTGGAAGACTGAAAGATTTTTTTTATTTTTATTTTTTAATTCCTCTGGTGCTCATTTGGGTCTGCAAGAAGCGACGACAGATTCCCTGCTTCCTGCGGCGTGGGGCTGACAGCTCACCTGCGCTTGCACAGCGAACACAATCTGTGCTCCAGTTTTAACCCAAGCAAGGTGGAAAGGGAAAGAGAAAGGGATTTAACGGCAGGGAGAAAAAGACCAAAAGGGCAGGGAAAAAAAAGGGAATACATGAGGTTAGCAAAGAGGTCAAACCAAAAGAAGATCCTCTACAAGGAAGTCTTTAAAGAAAGTTAAGAAGAATTAATATTTAAAGCGGATGAGCAGTTAGAGGAAAGTTGTATCTAAGGGGGAAAAACACGGGCACCGACTGAGTGAGACAGATAAAGGCACAGAAAGAGAAATCAAGGGGAGACAGAAATATCTCTTGTTACATGGTTTTCTTTTCGTTCACCTGTCTGAACCTGGATTTGCTGCGGCTGCTACCAAATACCTCTCAGGGTAGGGCTGAAAAGCTGCTATGCTCTCCTCCCAGAGCAACTGCCTTCTAGCTGCCTTCCCTCTTTGCGTTTACAGGGGAAAAAAGCGATCTGATAGCTGGCATCTGTGCTGCTCTGGGGATGCCATTTCCATCACTGTCAAAAAATGGTGTCAGTCAGTCCTGGAGTTCACCTGCACGCCTCTGAGGGCAGCCGGTATCGTGCCTCCAGAAAGCCTCCCTTCAGCCCACTGAGAGAAAAGCCATTTCCAGCTAAATTAATTGGTGCTGCCATCTTCACTTTGCATTAATTAAATTAAGAGTTAGCAAAACAGGTATTTAATTATATGCATGACACATTTTTCCAAAGGTGTTTTAATGATGCAGATTTGTTGGGAGAGACTCGAGTCAGCGTAACTGCTTACAAATGGCCTCATTCACTGCTCACCCAAACGCTACCTGCCACCCTCGGCACTGGCACAGCGCGTTGCGGCACAGGCACAGCCTCGGTTACACGGAGGGAACATCCTGAGGTCCTGCTTCTGCTCGGTCTGAGCAGGGCAGAGAGCCGCTGAACGCAGGGTAAGGGCCTTATCTCGGAGCAATACCCGGCACGTAGCAAGCAAACGTTCATACCTGCAGAAAAAAGAAACTACATCCTACTATTTGCAGGCAGCGCTGGCTGCTGCAGGTGTGCGGAGCTGCTCTCTCCCGGCCCTGACACTGGTATAAGAACTTGCTCGGGATTCAGAATGCGTTTGGAATATCATCAGCTCGCAGCTGATTTCATTTAAATACTCTGAGCGGCACCAAGTTACCTGCAGTCCAGGCGGGCAACCTGTATCACTGACGCAGCCTGGCCGAGCTCTGGCGCCCCAAAACACTGAAATGCAGGACCGGAGGCATTCAGCACCATGCAAGGTCATCAGCTATAACAAAGTGAAGCATCCCTGGCTTGCATGAAGAAGGAAACCTGTACGCCTACTGCAACTTGCACGCACAGAAACCATACATGAGGGAAAAAAAAAAATCACTCCTTAAACGTGAAACTTCGGAAGCTGCATACTTGCATACTGACAATCTTTGCCACTTGACGTGCTAAGCAGCAGCTTTTCAATCAAGCTAGATGTAAAATCAGAAGCAGTTCTTGGAGAAACAAAGTTTTCATAACCCTACTGACTGTCAAACAGTCATCACTTGCTTTTGGATTAAGTCCATGCAAGGATCTAAAAACATTCGCGAGTAAGCGCGCCTCAGCCTTTATCCTCACAAAAAAGCAGGGAAAGGAAAACCCTCCGGAGGCGAGGGAGAGGCAGCGAGATGGGGACCGAGCAGGGTCACACAGCGAGCGCTGACAGCGCCGGGAAGAGGCTCTGGGTCCCTCCGGCTGCCTCCCCGCGCCGAGCCCACGCCGTGCTGCCGGCCTGACGAGGACCCGGCCCCGGCTCACCGCGCTGCGATCCCAGGGTGGAAATAGCACGCGCTCTGTAACGCGCCGCTCGCTCTGCCAGGCTCCTGCGGAACGCATTAGAGAACGAGACACTTCAAACCTGTCACTGACATTCCTTACAGCATCGTCTGGAACAAAAGGGAAGCCTGAGGATGCAAACCAGTCACCTGCAACTCCTCCTTCAACAGCGTGATTCCAATGAAAAACGCCTTTAAAAAGACATATTTAAGCCTATTCAAGCTCGGCCCAGAGAATCCCACCATTCACACTGCTAACACAGTGAAATACCTCTTGCTGTCCAAAATCTACATACCGGAGCAGAGCGAGGGCTTCAGGGAGCATTGCTCTACCCATCTTTAACCTGCTTTTTGCTAGAGAAGGGCTCGCAGGCGCAGCACCGAGCAGCAGCCGTGCCTCCCAGCTGCCCTCAGCTCACAGGATCGGGCACGACGGCACGGCGGAGGTGCTGTGCTGAGCACCCGCACCTCTTGGTGTCAGGCGTGACCCAGACGGACTCGGCCCCGTGCTTACAACCCGCACGAACATTTTGGGCTCGGCTCCCTGTAATTACGCATCTCCCCCTGCAGGAACGCGCACGAGGGTGGCACCGCGCCGGCGCTGCCCTGGCGGTGTGCGGGAGGGCAGATCCCCTCGAGGGGCTTCACCAGCCGCAAAATCAGAGCAAACCACTGCCTGCCAGCTCCCAGGAGAGCTCCCGAGCTTGTTCAGGCGACCGTGCCCCATCAGTGCCTGCGGTAGCTCGCGCCGACCAGCACACCACTGCAGCCTGCATCGAGGCTGAAGTTTGTCTGCTGCCTCCTCCCCGGGCTGGTTAGTCACGTCTTTCCTCCTCTTCTGGGCAGCAAAGGGAGCTCCCAGCCGCCTCCTGCCGCTGCCAGAGCGTGCGATTACGATCGCTGCAGCTTTTAATTGGGACAGAGATAGCTTTCAGGTGTACTCGCACTGTAATGAAATGCCCAGCTCAGGAAAAGGCAAATTAAAAGATTAACACATTACAGATGAGCGCTTATAAATACCTTCACGACATGTGTTGCTATCTCGAGAACAGAAGAGCACGATTTCTATACAGCTGTACATTTGTACAGCTCTTTGCAAATCTGACTCTCGGACAAAGGTTGCAAACGAAGCAGAGCAGAACACGGTAACGATTCCGTGATCCTATTGCACGACTCGTCGCCGTGTCCTGCAAAAAACAGGCACCAAAACGGCTGCAATGGAGCAAGGATTTCTTGCAGGGGGGTTGAGAAGTTACTTGGGTGTTTGGGTTTCTTTATTACTGATTGCAAAATTCTCTCTCACTGCTTGGAAAAGAGAATTCAGGCTCGAAGAAGTGACAATGCCCTACCTGACACACACTCCCTTGCCTCAGCCTGAGTTTTGGTCTGGTGCTTATTTGTCCTCCTCACACCTACAAGGCTGCTCAACAGGTAAAACAAGCAACAAAAACACTCAAGTGCTCATCACAAACAAACAGCACTGTAAACACCGGCCTAATCTATGCCTATTTCCCCCCCCAGTGCCAAGAGGAAACTTTAAGTTGATGCCTCAAAGCACACGAGGACAGAGGTCCTCAGAAATGCCTGTCAGTCCCAAAACACAGGGACGGGGGTGAGGAAATGCTCGTTTGTGCCTCGCAATGTGGCAGCTCAGGGGCTGGTCCCTCGTTTGACCATCCCACAGACAGGGAGAAGCCGCGCGGGGTGGTTTGGAAGCGCGCGAGGAAGGAGCTCCCCGCGGCTTTTCAGTGCACGGAGGGAGGGACGGAGGTGGGGAAGCACAGAGCGCCACTGCTCCCAAAGGGAAAAGGTCTCGTCGTTCACCTCCAGGGCTTTCTGACGCTAAACCCACAAGTAGATCCAGCAGTGCTTTAAGGACGGTGGGAGAACCGGGAGGCTGCTCACGTTTCATCACGGATAAAACGCCCTAAAGGTGGATTTACCTTCCCATGGGACCCCGGCCTCTTCCCTTAAGTCTTAAAGGAGATCTTATTAAGAGGAAAAAAGGGTTTCCTGGGGGGGGAGGTAGGGAAAAGGAAGGAGGAAAAGAAGAGGTGCTACAGTGGGGGAACCACGTAACGCGGCCAGCTCTTCCCCGAGCAATGGCTGTTCTGGTTTCCCTATTTCAGAGGGGGGAAGGGACGGCCGATTTGCAATCTAACTTCAAAGGCTTCTTCAGTCGGCTGGGAAGCTAAGTCATGCATAAAAGGATGGCAGAGTGGCAAGAAAATACCCCCTACAGATAAATTAGTCAGGGAACGTTCCCAAAACGTGAAGCCCAGGCTGGCTTCACCCAGGTACGGCCCTCTTCACACACCGGGTCCAGCGATGCAGAGTCCTGGGAATAAACCAGCCAAATCCAACAGAGGGACTGAACAGACTGAAAAAAAAGAAAGGCGGCAGCAAGCGTGCGGCGGGCTTCTCTGTCACTTTCTGCCACCTCAGCTATTATCAGCGGATTTTAGTCCGAGCTTTGTCCACACGCAAGATCTGGAGTTTGAAGCAGCATCCTCCCCTCTGAAGATGCAAAGAAAACCGATAAATTCAGGAGAGACGCAGAGACCTAACTTCCCAAGCGATTCTGAAATGCCCTGGTTTGCTCCTGACGGTGGTGCAGGAGCGCACCGATATTCCTAGATAGCAGGAGGCACTTTACAAGCGGAGATGAAGTGGGGAATTAGCAGCATTAGATCAGAGTCCAGCAATAAGCATTAGAAAGGATGCAATAAGCGAGTGTGCAGAGTACACAGACAGCTCGCAGCTTGGTGCCAGGCAGGCTCTCCTGTGCCATCCCCTGAGCTCTCTCCTGTACTTAAAGCACAGGTCAAACGGAGCCCCGGATTCAGATCTCGCTACCAACAGGGCGATAAGAAAGCAGATAAGCCTGGAAAACAGCCTGGCTTCCCCAGCTGATATCGGCCTACTGAAGAACAGGTTGTGCACATATTGTATTTAAACAAGTTCTAATCAGCAGAACGAGGCCGATTTGATATTTTCCCCCTTTTACACACTGCTTCTGTACCCTAGAGAACCTGAAATCGCGGGGCTGTTGCTGTTGTGGCAGCATTTTCAGCACCCTGTTCAGCGCTCTCTGCATTTCCAGCAAGGGCAGTTTCGTTTGTAAGGGCTGGACATTCGCAACGCAGCCTGTGCCACGTGGACTTTGCTCAGCAGGGAAGGCAGAAACCAAGGAATCGAGGCCTTGAAGGACACCGGGCAAAAGAAAAAGAGGAGCTTTTGTGAGACCATCCATCAACGTCATCCTTTAATGCTCTTCTGCTCGCTGCCGCCTGCTCTCAGACCCCGGTGCCATCAGCATCCCGAGGCACACGGCAGCGCGGACGCTTTTGCCCTTCCTTCTCCAGAGGCAGCCCAAATTACGAGCCTGCCTTCTCCCTCCCCTCTCCAGGAGCCTGAGCTGTTCTTGCCCAAAATTTCTAGGGTGCAGCCCTGATCTGTGTGGAAACAACGAGGCCCAACTGTTTTTGGCACCCGCAAGAAAGCCTGGGGGCCTGTACCCTACAGCTGGTGGAGATGGCCCAGAACGACCTCCCAAACACGTACAGCTTTTTACTACCTGATAGGCATGGAACAAGGAGGGAAGAGAGTTCAAGTCCTAATTCTTACCTTAACTTTTCCCTTTCCTGAGTGCTTTTGCCAAGATTTTGAGAGCCCACCACTGCTGGCCCGGGAGGACACACGGACTTAGCACTGTTCTCTTCCCAGCAGCTCTGCTCTATGCCAGGACTGACGATTTGAGAAGAAATAGGAAAGCACGGAGGAGGGAACACACTGCTAATAATGCCTTCGGACCTCATCATCATCTTGACTGCAGTCACAGCGGCACGTGGTATGATTTTAAGGAAACTTGTGGCCTCCGGTTCTGGAGACAGCCACTGCCATCGCCCCGAGCTGGAACGACACAAGCACCTGCTGCTTGTAGGAAGTTCCCAACAAAACTGCTGCAGACGAGACCACTCAGCCAGACTCGATCTCGACTGTCTGACACAAAAAGGATTGAAGCAGTGAGGCCGAAGCTCTCGCCGCAGGTGGTGTAAGTGCTCCTGGGACGCAGCGGTAGAGAACGGCCCAGGGGAATGAGAAGCTCGAGGGACAAACTTCTCTGCAAGTCACTGCGGCCAGGCTCGGAGCCCTTTGCAGCAGTGACCACGATCGATGAGCGGCACCCTAATGAGCTCGGCAGGCTCTGCTGCCTTGCTGAGCCCCGTAACACAGGCTAACAGGTCCCTCCAGCAAAGTGCAGCAGGTGCATTAAATCCCAGTCAGACCGCGGGAGACGCTTCACTCCAAGGAAGCCTACTGCAAGCAGCTGAAGAGGCTGAGCAGAGGCGTTCTTCCTCAAAAGTAAGGGTGAGGCCAGTAAGACAGTTCCCCTTTGGTACCGTTTCCTCTTCTCTTACAGATCTTCTCTCCGGAGGCATCTTGAGTTTTTCACCGCTTTATTTCCTGCTCAGCTTTTCCCTTCTCTCGCCACGCTGATTTAGCGACAGGCAGTCAGACAGCACGGAATCAGCTGAGGAATGCAACTCATTCATTAAAACAGGGAAAATCTCCCTAAAACAAAGCCCAAAGCAACGTCCAGCCAAAACGCCTTCCAGTTCCCCCTCTCCAGATGATGCTCAGAGAGGAAGAGCTCTGTTAGGGAAGGCAACTTTTTCCCCACGTTGCCGCTCCCGGGTGATGGAAACGTAACCCTTGGGGCTGGCATCTGCTGGCCGAGCCCCTAACAAAAATAATCCCCGCGCGGGACGTGACAGGACATTTCTCACGGCCTTCTAGAAGATACCAAACGCTGGCTATTGAACTATCCCCGCTGTATGCAAACGACATCGCGTAACCACAACTGCTGTAAATTACCAGGGTGGAAATACCCTGCAGCTGGGCTGCATTCCCACTGCCATTTGTTCAGGCAGAAAATACACCGGGGGGTGGGGGGGGGGCGGGGAGACAGAGGTAAGCTATGCTGATTTCCCCACCTGTCCCCTAATTAGCGAGCAGGAGGTTGAGAGCGAACACGTGGAAGCGCTTTTCACCTAGAGCAAAATTCGGCTGCGAACCTCGTGGCCACGGGGCACTGCTAAGGCTCGGAGCGTGGGTGGGTTTAGGAAGGGATCAGCCCCAGGAGCGGCAGCAGCTCCCGGCCGGGAATCGTCCCAGCCCGGTGGTGATCCCATGGGAGCAGCACTGCGCAAAACCAGTTACCCGCAGGGAATAACCCCAAAATACCAGCAGCCGAAAAAAAAAAAAGAAAAAAAAAAAGGCAGGGCTGGGCCCTTCCTGGCTTGCTCGCGAGTTAGCGCAAAGTCTCCTCCTGGTGCCTGCTGCCACCGCCGACCGCTGGAGAGGAAAAGCAGCCGGGGAGCCCTGCTCCTTTCCTCACGCTGACGGCCCGGCCCCGAGGCTCCGTTGGGCGTCCCCACGTCGCCGCCGCTTTGCTTCGCTCACTTCCCCCGTGCCTGCCCCGAGAGCTGGGCTGAAACGCCGGGGCTGACCCGCAGGAGCTCACCGCACCGCTTCCAAACCCTCTTGGCGCTCTCCTCCACCTCAACCACGCAGCTGGGGGGTTGTTGTTTGTTGTTGTTTTTTTTTTTTATAAAACAGCTTTCCCCCCAGGTCTGTCCATCAGCCTGAGGTTAGAGATCTCTCCGAAACGCAGGCTGCCCCTTCAGGGAGCTGCAGGAAACCCTCGTGAGAAAGGCTCCCCACCAGCCCAGGGCGGCTGGGCTGCACGTCGATTTGGGCGACCAGCTGAAAGGCACGTTTTTTTTTTTTTGTTTTTGGTTTTTTTTAAACAGTTTTGAGGCAGAGCTGGCCTCGTGGTTTGCAAGTAACAGCTTTTTACTGCCATGCCACTTGTCCCGCCACGCGCGTCGCCCCCACGCCGCGCTGGCTGGAGCGGCCCCGGGGCTGTGCCCGCGGAGACGTGGGGGCACCGCGCCGAGCTGCTGACCCCAGCGCTTCGTTAACTTCGTTATAGCGGTGCAAATACTACGTGCAAATCTGGGTCACAGCCAGGGCCAACTGTCATCCTTCTTACACCTGCCCGGGTGTTCAGCCCAATAGTCACTTACAGTAAAATTTAGCACAAGCTCCAACTCAATTCATGAATCTAGAGCCTATTATGAGCTGTCCTTTTGTGTTTTTTTTTTGTTTTGGTTTGGTTTCTGTCTTTTGTTTTGTTTTTTTTCAATATGTATTTTTTTAATGACATACCACTACCTAAAGCTTGGGTGTTCTCCAGCCCAGACACTGAAAGCGGATCCATGCGAACCCCTTCAGATCCCACACCGGATGGCACCAACTGCACAGTGCTCGACCCTGAAAACCTCCAACCCCCCCAGCGCAGTCCCTCGTGTCCCCAAAAAACTCCCAGCCCCACTCCTCGTGTCCCCAGGTGGCACCCAGCTGGATGCCCGGGTCCCCCAGAGGCGCTTCCCCGGCCGCAGCTGCCGAACACCGGGGAGATGCGTCCCACCCCGTGTCACACGAACACATTCACTGAGGTTCCCTCATCAAAACACACCCTCACCCACGTCTCCGTGGCAGCGAGCTGGTAGGCTGCCCTTTCCGTTTCACTGTAACTTGAATGCCTTTACGCGGTACTACGGATTTTGTTACTATCTCGGTAATTTTTTCCTGGACGCTCGCGGCACCGCGATAACGGTTGCTGGCGTTTAGCTGCCTCCTTCGAAGACAAGATCTCCGTTACCTGCGCCAGGACCTTCCAGACACACGTGCAGATGGACCAAAATGCCAGCTCGTGGCAGCCACATCGAGCCACATAGCTGGAGAGCCATCCCCAGAGGTGTGCACCGACACTAAGCCCAGCCCGTGCACTCTGAGCTCCCCGTTGCCCCAAGTATCACAGCTAGCACCAGAAATATGTAGGTTTTTTGGTTTTTTTTTTGCCTGACACACACGAGGCACCAGAAATAACAAGCTCCTGGGGGAGAAGGGAAACCTGGAAAGAAGCTGCCTGCCTCAGCGGTCCCTGCGCAGGCTCCGGAGGGAGCAGCACCGACACACGCCGCGCAACGCAGCGCACGGGGACCCTGCGTGGCAGGGGAAGGACGGGGGCACAGAGAGCTGCTGGGACGTGAGCTGGCCAAAGGTGTGCGAGAAATCACTTAGCACACAGCCACCAGCACCACGGAAACGCAAACTCCACGAAACACACACGGCAGAGCCGCCCGCAAATCCAAACGCCCCGCGAAGCGCCCAAGGCAAAGGGTCGGAGTCCCGGCGAGCGGGAGCTGGACGCCGTCCTGCAGCCGTCTGCCCCTTTTGCAGCTCAACCTCCCAGCCGCGGGCGCTGCCTCCAGCCCCAGGTCCAGCAGCAGTTTCGTTTCCTCCCCGCGGCGCCGCCCGCGCAGCGCTCGCTGTGCCCCCTGCGCAGGGAGCGAGCGCCGGAGCCCCAGCCGCGAACGACTTCCTCCGCTCGCTGCTCGCGGAGCCGCGCTCCTGCAACGCCCGCGGGAGCGAGCCCGTGCCAGCCGGGGAGAAATTGGGATCCCCGACCTGCCACCTGGCTGTTTCTTTGCATCTTGACCTCCTTGGGCCTGCCTGCACCGCTGGCAGCTTGGGAAACCAGCACTCAGCACGTCAAAAACATCTTAGTAGACTTCTGTCCTCGACCCATTTCTTCCTTTTCTGAAGCCACTTTGTTTTTAGGAGCTGAAAAACGTGAGAAACCTTTCTCTCTCGTGATGAATGAGCATTTCCCGAAGCGAGCGCTGCACTTTCGTACCAAAGCCTGAGCCAGCAGGAACGTGCCTGCGCCGCGGGAGCCCTCGTGGGCAGGGGGTGACGCACGGAGCTAACGGCCCCACGGCTTTCGTTCTGAGTCTCGCCCCGTCTTCGCCAGGCACAAGCCAGCGCCCCGAGCTGAAAATCAGAATTAATAGAAGGGGGGGGAAGCGAAGTCATGGGGCTCCAACTCGAGGCGTATGCAAAGCGCCGTCTGCTGACGAGCGGTGCCTGCTCGGGGGGCGCGGGCAAGGCAGCAGCCAGCAGAAGTTTGACTCAGCGCCCGCCTGCTCGCCGCTCCGCGTCAGACGCAGCCACGTACAGAGCGGCGCCTGCTCCGTCTTCTTCAGAACCAGCCCCAGAAATCGGTGCTCTTCTGGCGGCTGCCAGCGCGATATGTTAACAGCAATTATTTTCTCAATATTTCTCCCGATTACCTAACGCGCTGGCGCCTTTTCTCGGTGCCGGCGCGCGTTGCGACACAGCCCGCCACCCAGCGCCTCGCCCGCCTTCCCCTGGTCACTTGGCACAAGCGTCGGATGCGAAACGCGGCCAGAACGCTGATGGGGCAGAGAAACCTCAAGGAGAAACGTGTCGCTTCGGTGGCAGCTTCCACAGGCTGCATTTATGACACCCGAACAGCGTCGCAGCCCAAATCCCAGTGCCGAGAAGAAGAGGAAGAGCCCGCAGGCAGCAAAAGCCGAGGGCTCCGGCTGCAAACGGTCTGCAGAGCTCACCTGCGAGCGCTGTTCCGCCGTGAGCTGCGTGCTGTGGTTAAACATCGTGATTTGGATTCAGGCTTCCAGAGCTGCAGAACATCCGCACGCCACATAAAGACAACGGGAGCGGCGCTCTGCCTCTCAGCGAGCGATTCAGTTCCACGCACCCGGCCCACTAGGAACTGAGAACGTACGGAAAGGCACCGGTGGCAAAATGAAGACAGAACCGAGCTGGCGGCGAGAGTATAATTGGCAACGGTGATTTAAAAAAGGGACAGCAGTGTCATTTCTATGAGATATGCAAAATGGAAAAGCCTCAAAGCCCCGGCCTGATATGAGAGAGTGAGAGGAGCAGTCAGCCTCCCAACCACAGCCTGCTTTCTATTCTTCAGTTACACTCCAAAGCACTTCACCGGTTCTAGCTGCGTTACCAACGAGACATGCCCCCCCTGAAGTAGCCAGGCATCACAGAGCAACCAAACCGTGCGGCCAAATATCCCTCAGCTGAGGTTTTCCCTCACAAGCACCCGGCGAATACCCCATGGGGATTTTCCTCTGCAAAGGGACCGCCAAGCCCCCACGGGTCGCTTCGCCCCCGTGTCACACCAGGCGCACGTGGCCGGCCAGCCCTTTGCTCTGGAGCTCCCAGAATCATCCCAGAGCCCGACACGAGAAGCCAAAAGTCAACCACAACCCAGCGAACGCCAGCAGAGCCCTCTGCTTTCTGTGATTTTCGGGAGCAGCAGGGTGCCCGAGGCAGCACTCCCTGCCGGCGGCCTTCCGGGACCAGCTCTGAAGAACACGCAGCACCGAGCGCAGCTCTGCGGGCTCACGGGGCCTGTGCAGGGCCGTATTTAAGTCATCTTTTGTGGGATTTGTGGGCTGCCCTTCTGTCCGGAGCCCAGCTGAAGCGGCTCGCTCTCGTTCTCATTTCAGTTTCAGCAGGGCTGCTGCGATTCCCGCGTAGAACCACGGCAGCCACCCGCATCTCCGCTGCCTGGCACGGGCTGGCTGCCTTTCTGGAAACTCGCGGTCACCACGCACACACCTCGTTGTTGAGTTTCCATCAGGAACCGGTTCCGTCAGGCGTGATCGCATTCCCAAGAGCTCGGGAGGCAGGAAAATTTGAAAAAGTGTTTATGAGCCTGGGCACACGCCGCCGCTCTCCGTTTTTTCTCCTTTCTTCAATTAAAAATAAATAAATAAATGCATTCAGAGCAACCGCCACATCCCCTTCCCCCGTCTCCCTCCAGAGCTGCCGGATCCCACCCCAGCTGCAAATCGGCTCCCAGGTGGGCCCGTACATATCGCACATCCCTACCAGCTCCTGATGGCACGAGGGCTCCCGCACAGTTACTGTGGAAACCAAGGGATCCGATTTCCCCCCTCCCAGGCTCTGCCTTCCTCCACCGTTTACCTCGAACACATCCCTTGGGCGCTCGGCAGCCCACGAAGGGCCCTCGGAGAGCGTTTGGGTTCCCCTGTAGGAAGCCCCACGTAACACCCCGCAGTGTCCCACCAACGCAGCGCTGCCTCCGGCCCCATGGGGACAGGAGGAGAGGCCCCGTCCGCAGGCAGGGACCGCATCCTGCTCGGCACAGCTCCCAGGGCACCGACCGCTCCTGCCGCGCGTGCTGCTGGCAAGGAAACCCCCGGGGCTGCTCTCGCCGTGCCGAGGCATCGCCGCTTTCCCTCTCACCCGCTGCTGACAAGGGAAGGTTGAGCGGAGCTCGAGAGAAAAGGGGAGTGGGTCACCGGGTGCCGCAACACTGCCAGGTCTGCACGGGGATACGGCAGCGTGGGGAGGTCCAGGACACGATGGGTGTCTTGAGGGGTGTCATCGCGTCCTGCTCAGGCTCCGGAGGGACGGTGTGACGCTTCAGCAGAGATTTCTTCCAGCTCCGCCCGTGACCACACAAGAACTTGTCACAGCGGTGCCGACGCTGTCCTGTAGGATGCACCTCGGCGTCCTGCATGGCATCAAAGCCACCACGGCCGCCCAGCGCAGAGCACAAGCGACAGCAGCGGCTTCCAGGTGCCTGTAGGGCTGCTGTGCGCTCCTCAGCTTCCAGGCTTCCCCCTGAACTTCACAGCAGGACTGCTCGCACCCCGTCAGTGTCTCAGGCTCTTTGTTTTCATGGGTCTCTTTGGCATGGCTGAGGCAGCCCTCCCACCGCGGTAAGGAGGTGCTTAGCCGAAGCACCAGGAAGACACGAGGCTGCTGATCCCTGATCAGAAAGCATTTTTGGACTTGTAGATCTGGAAAAATACCCCCGTCGATCACGCGGCCTTCCTGTTACACGCAGGCTACGCGCACAAACCGATACGTTCGTGAGCTGAAACATGAAAGGCATCATCGATACACAGCAACGTGACTTGTTCTAATCCTGCCGCCCTCCCCGGCACACAGAGGCAGGGCCTCTTCCTGTACCGAGCCAAGCGAAAACAAGACCTGGCTCAGATGGGATGTCAAAACGTCAAACGGTACTTCCCTAACCTCTGCACTTCTGGAGCGGCACAGAAAGATCCCACGACGAAGAAATCATCCGAATTCTTGCCTTGTTATCCTTCAGAAACATAGGAAGTGAAGTTTGCACTTTGCTACCCTCTGAAGTTTTATTAAAATAACTACACAACTCGTTTGCCTTCTTGGTCATCTTTTAGGTTTTGAAAAGCCCTCCCTGCCTCGTCCTCCTGGCTGGCAGGTCGTGCTGCCCGTGAGGGATGCCCTCTTCTCCTCTCACCCCACGCAGCAGCACTTTCCCGGCCGACGTATCGCCGCTGGGGGCCCTTCCTCGGCCGCAACCCGGCTCTGGCTTCGCAGCACCACAGCGGATCTGGAAACCGGGCTCCAGGGTCCCGTGGGACAAAGCAGAGCCATCGCCAGGCCTGCCTGTACCTTCTCCACTGACGGGCAGTCACCTTCCCTGACGATCTGACAGCGCCCCACCTGCAGGACAAACCTTACTGTATCGGCAGTCATTGACAGAAATCCTGCTTGCTTTGATGGGGACAGGAGGAGGTCCTTCAAACGCTGCTGCCATCTCAAGTAAAACTTCCCTGCAGCTTCGCTGCTGTCCCTGCGGGCCCTGAGACGTTCCCAGCTGGAGCGGCCACCAAAGGGGGCAGGCCAGGGGCTGCTCAGGCCCTCCAAAAGCCGCATATGAAGCAAAGAAGTTCGAACTCTGCCCTTCATTGCTTCCTTGTGACACTTAATGAGTCCTCCCTACTCTAACATATCACCTCTGCTCGGCTCCCCACGCCAAAGTCGCTGGAAACACTCGGGGCTGCCTTCCCTCCGCTCTGCCGGAGGAGTCCCCGCAGGACTGGAAGCTGCTCTGGAAGCCGCTCGGTGCTATCGCAACGGGCCGGAGCCGGAGGTTCAGCTTCCCAGCCCTCCGGCACACTCCATGCCCCTCTCCGGCTCAGCTGGAAAGCTGCAGCTCAAATTTCAGCCTGCGGTAAGTCACCGTTCGGCTCTGCTCCTTCAGCAAAAGAGAGGGAAGCCAGGAGAGCCTTTTTCTGAAGCAAAAAAAAAAAAACTGGGGGGGGGGGGGGGGGAGAAGGGCGGGGAAAGGAAGCAAAACCACATGGAGATGGTTTCTGTGCATCAGGAGGAGCAACGGAAGGCGCAGGCAGCTTTTCCAACACGCCGGAACAGCTCAGCGTGATTTGTAACCGAGAGGAGGGCCGAACAAACAGCTCCGACAACAAACAGCCAACTTTTCGGGGAGGGAGCGGAAACGAGGAAAGCAGCAGGACCTGCCCGGAGCCCCCGCTCCCACCCTTGTGACTTGCGAGGGTCGAGGCACCCGTACCGCGGTGTATCACAGCACCGGCGGCGTGAACTTCTGACACCAGCATCTCGTTAAGGGGAGACAAAGACTTAGCACGGGCTTCGACGTCGGCACGCCGCTGCCCCACATCGCAACCTGCAAGCGGGACAGCCCGGCCGGTCCTCCCGCGTGGATCCCGGCCACGGAAGGCGCCTGACCCCACACACCACGCTGGCACTCATCCATCCTCCTAAACGTGCTCCTAATCGCCCGCAACTCTCTTGCACAAGAGTAAGGACGGCAGACCCAAGCCCAGAATGGCGAGGAGAGGAGGGAAGCCTTCCTCATTTTATTTCTTCCTGGGTTTTAACAAGTTAGAGCATCCCCTCTTCAGCCTGCCAGGCCAAGCTTAAGGAATCAGAACCCTGTTCCTAATTAACACATCACCAGGTCCCACCGGCCACGACGTGCCTCCCAAGAGGGGAGCCTGGGCCAGCCCAGACGAAGAACGAATCCTCAACCAACCGAATTGTTTCAAAGACTAAATGGCGACTGCGAGGCCAGGCAGGTTTGGAAAGGCACAGAGAAAACACAAACTATCCAGTGCAGTTACACTTTCTCCTACGTGAGCCTGAGACGGGCAGGGTTACTGCTGCGGGCCTCTCCTCCCGCTCTGCACTCTCCAGGAGCAGCTCCCCCTCCCCTAAACGCAGCCAATTCTGGGGTGAAAACCTCACAACTATGGACCCCCGGAGAGAAACCCACTCAGCCGGGTGAACCCCAGCAAACTCTCACAAGTTCATGACGCTGATCCCTCATACTCGGGGCATTTACCCGAATCGGACCTCCCGGAGGGCTGAGGTCTCCTTACCGCACAGTGCCCGTGCACCAGGGACAGCGGTTCCACTTGCTGCATTACTGCCCTAAACGCCGGGGAGAAAGGCTCCGGCATTTGAGAAGATCTCCGTTTCGACTGCTCCGCGGCCCAGCCGAATAGGACCCACACGTCCGCTGCAGCGACGCTCGCAGGTTTTTTGCGGAGGTCCCAAACGGACACGCCACGAAACGTTCGTTTCTGCCTGCTGGCCCCACTCCACCCCGCTCAGCTCTGGCTGTCCCTTCGGCCACCAACGCCCCAGCAGAGGCAGCAAGCTCGGCGCTGTCACTGGAAGAGCCGGGGGAGCACATCCCCCAGCAGGCAGCTCCCTCCGAGCGAAGGGAGCACTAAAGCCCAGCAACCGCCCCCTGCTCCAGGCAGACGGCATAAATAGCTGCAGAGCTGTCACAAAGTCTACATCCAAGACTCCGGCCCAACATGAAAGCCCCGTTAAGCAAGTGTGTGTGCACGCACACCCCCACACCCAGAGACCAGAGCGACGGCAGAAAGTGCTCGATTAACTGCTCTAGTGGCTTAAGTGTCTGTTGGCACTCGGGACATTCACAGCGTGAGCAGCGGCCAAACTTCCAGGGCCTGTTCAGTCCTCGAGCTCTCCTGAAGTGATAAATTGCAGCAGGCTGCTGTTAGAAACAAAGAAACCTGGAGACGGGCAAGTTAAGAGCATCACCTCGTGTCACATTTAGCTCGTTTCCAGCTGCCTCGAGTAAAAGAAAAAGCCACCAGAAAATCCTACGCTCTGAACGACACTAAAGAAAAAACATAAGAGCAACTCCGTGCCCAGGTCCGGAGCTTCGTAACTCGCTTCCAGCTCACTTACCTCATCCATTTTTTCGGACGTTGGGGTCTGGTCACCAGGCACCATCTCTTTAGCCTCCGAGGGCTCGACTTTGGAGGTCCTGCTGAGCTGATCGATGGGGGTCATGCCGGCCTCCGACGTCCCCCTGGAATTCTGACTCAGAGAAGCCGTCCCAGGGATGGGCTCGTCATCGTCGGAGTCGGGTAACGGCGTGGGGCTAATGTCCTCCAGGCCTGTGCTGGAAGGGCGCGAGGAAGGCGTCTGAGCCCTGTAACCGGGCTGGGAGTTCGAACCGTACATCGGGATTGGGGAGAGCTGCGAGGAAGAGGAGGAGATGGGGCTACCTTCCATTCGGACCTCGGTGTCCGAGTCATGTTCATTAAGAAAGGGTAACTTTGTTCTCTGCTCTTTTAAGAGCATCTCAATCCTTGAGTCTAAACTGTTATGCTGCATTTCAGACTCCATGGTGGGGGTGCCGGGGGTCTCGCTCCTCTCTGGGGTCTGAGAGAAGGACGCTGCGCTCGGCTCAGGAGCAGAGTTCGAATCTGGCAAGGGCGGAGGTTCCTCCGGTTTCTCCTTCACCGGCACAAAATCAATGTTCGTGGCAGCGCTGCTTTCCACAACCATCTCTGCGGGAGGTGGCGCAGGTCTCCGGTACTCCGTCTCCCTGGAAGTTTGGGGAAACTGCTGCTCCTCGGACTGGGGGAACACGGCTGGTGCTTGGTAGGGAGAGAAGGCAGACTTGTAACTCGAAGAACCAGAGTGGCTCAGGGGAGGAGTGTGCGAGAACTGGACTGGCTCCTGCGGATGGGATTTGTACGTGCCGAACTGATGCTCCGTCCCTCGGAAGACACCCGCCGAGTTATGAACGTAGTGATGGCCCGGCCGGCGGTTGTAGGCATCCGTAAATTTGGTTTCGTGTCTCCTGGGTTTGTACCCGCTGTCCTGCCCGAAGTGGTACACCGGCGTCGTCTGCCGGCTGGAATACGTGGAGTCCTGGGAAAACGGCGTCCCTAGCCGCGGGGTGTGAGGCGTGCCTTGGGACTGCGGGGTGAATTGGCTGTACGAGTTCGGGGTGTCCTGCCGGCAGCTGGAATAGGCTGTGTCATGGGAAAACGGCGTGCTGCTGTTCGGGGTGACAGATGAGCCCGCAGAAGAAAGGTTGCTGTCTTTCAGGCGTTTCAGGGAATCTGTCAACTACAAAAACAGGAAAGAGAAAAGCACCTAAAACACACACTTTTTAAAAGCTATTTGTCTAATCTGTCTGGTCTTCGGAGAACACGAGTACCTGAGAGTTTGAATTGATTTCCATAGCAAAGAAAATAGGTTATAGCATCGCTGAATTACGATTACAATTATCCATTACGAACAGTTCCCTTTAATTTAAAAAGAAAAAGGCAAGCAAAGAGGAACTTGTCTGTAAGAGAAGGAAGAAAGCAGATAAAACAGTATCCTTTATAAGCTATACCCAAGAGCATCAGGTGAGCAGAAGACGCGCAGAAATGCAGCTACTTTTAAATTTCTAGCAACTCCATACAGCTCGTCAACACGGCAAGGAGGGAATGGTAAAAATCCTGCACTAAAACTGCAAAGTCTGAGGACATAATCCGATAGCTTCATATCTCAGAAAACTTTTTGCGTGAACAAATCAAAGCGTGCAAACCAGCAAACTGCAAACCTGCAATCAAACCCCTCTATCAGCCCCAAACTGAATGCAGAGGCCTGCTGAAGGCAGGAGGGCTCTGTGCTGGTCCAGCCGCAGGAGCCGCACGCCACCGCCCTCTCTGCCGAACGTTCCTCTGCAACAGCGAAGGAGCAGGCTACAGGCAGAAAGGGAAGAAAAAGTTCCCAGCTGCTAAAAATACGTTGTAAGCCCTGCGCAAAGACAATGCTCAGGTAGAGCACTACTGAACACGGCGTTTGAAAACTGAAACCCTCCAAGCCTACGGAGCAGCCAAGTAATTGCTCTGAAATTCACTTCACAGGCACATTCGGGGGGTTTCTAGGAGAAGCCCTGCTCCCGCTCAGACACTGCTGAGTCATAACAGTGCCCTGCTGAACATCAGCGCCAGAATCAATTTGCTATAAAGCAAAGCCAGAGCTCACGGAGACTCCTCCTGGTAGCAGGAGAGGCAGGACTGAGCTCCAGCTCCCCAAAAGGACCCCGGGATGCCTACCTACGTGGTGACACTACGGGCTGGCTGCCGCTCTCCCAAGCACAGGCAGGTGCAGAGGCCTTTCAAACGACCTGCTGTCACACGCCAGCACCGCAAACCCCAGCTGAGCTCTCACCTACGTAGCCTTGCTCTCGGTGTGACCCCTAGGGACCACGAGCACATGGACATCAGGAAGGATTCTTCCTCAGCGGCTCAGCAAGCAGCCGCCCCGTGCTCCCTGCTAAAGCCCACGTCTCCGCACCTCTCGTGGAGACGTGAGCTCTTTTCCAGGGGGGTTTGGATACGGTCTCAAGGGAGGGACTGAGGCTCGCAGATGTGTCAGGTCCTTGCTGTTCTGCACGAGGGGGAAAGCTAACGTCGGGAGCATTTTACTGAACTACCACAGCAAACAAGCTTGCTGGCAGGTTCCAGTGACAGGAACGAGATGCAAACAGTTAAAGTTACTCACAAAGCGCTAATTATGGTGGTAATTGGGGGAAAAATCAATTCAGGATAACAATACAATATACAAACACAATATCTAGAGAACCTGTCTTAATTACAGTAGGGATTACTTGGGGGATACCATCAATGAAGCATCTTGCTGTTAACCCTGAAAAAGTAGTAAACAAATCTGGTCAGTTTTATTTGGGATGTGCTGTAACGGGCAGAAAAGCAAAGCCAGGCCCTGCTCAACGCAAAATCATTACTTGTTCCTCTTCTGCCCTAAAAACCACCTGGCTGGGAGGTAAGGAAGAATCAGCCTCTGTGATTTTGTTAAGAGATGCAGGGGCCTTGCCTTGTTGCCATAGGGGTGAGCAGTGAGCTAAGAGGAGGATTTTATTTTTTCAGATCAGTGGGATTTTCACATTCAACGCACATCTCTTAACCTGTCCTGAAAACACCTGACTACAAGATTAATGAAATTATGGCATTTTAAGGAGACCTAAGAGCACAAAGAAGTTGAGAGAAGAAATTTATACCTAAAAGTTTCAGAAACTTCTGCCAAGTCTCTTTGAAAACTTGATGGGTTCTAAAATTCTAACTAACTAATTCTAACTAAATGGGTTCCCAAGCCTTGATCAGAGCCAAAGCAGACTGAGATCAGCCAAGGGGGCTGATGACCCCACGCAAACAGGCTTCGTTTCCCTTCACCCACCTCGTTCCAGTGGGGTTTGTAGGGGAGCAGTTACCTGCACAAACCCATTTTAGAGAATCGTACCCTAAATACTGAGAAAACCCCGGAATTTTGCATGCTGCTTTTCTTAAAAATTGATCCCAGTGACTAATTAAGATTCTGGAGAATTGATGCCACTATTCAAGATTTGGTATTTTCCCTCTTACAGCTGAAGAGCACACGCGCTAAGGATTACCTACCGCAGACACCAGGCCAAATGTACCACTTAAATCATTCCCCCTGTCTTCAAGGGAATAATCTCATCTCAGGAACAGACCCGATCTGTCCTCTTAACTGCAGGAATCCCTAACATTAACAGGGCACGTGCTGTCGGTTCAGCAGGTATTTTTCATGCAGAAATACAAAGAGCACTTACCACGCTATGCAGACACGGGCACAGAGACTGGCCACGTGCATTGTGTTTGCAGTTACATAGGCTATAACAATTAGGAGCAAGGTTTATTTAAACGGGGAGTAGTAATGTCCACTGAAACTATGGCAGGACAAAAAAAGCTAAACTAATAGTGTTAAAAGGCTAAATTTAATGAAGTGTTCGTTTAGAATTTTCTACAATGCTACTCTTAGAAAAAAAAAGCCAAGCAAACCATACCTGGAGGGTTTCATTCACAGTTGGCGATGCGTCCTGTTCGGTGCCTACGGGAAGGGTCTGAGGAGTGTAAAGACCATTAACGAGCAACTCGTAGAACCGCATGCGGGTTTCACCTGCACAAACCACAATGGGAGAGTTTAATAAACAGAAATAACGTAGCCTGTGTAAAAATATGTATTCCTGGCATCTGCACATCCCTGCTACATCCCTGCCACGGAGGAGCAACCTCTGAGGTTTGTAGGGACCGTTTCTAAATAATCTGCAGGGCAAGCAAAGTCAGACACTCCTCTCTCAAGCCAAGACAAGGAGGTTTCCTAAATCCTCCTCAGTCTGCTTGGCAGCTCTGCTCTTTACCGTGCTTTCTGGAGAGCACCACTTTCCCTCCTCTCCAACGTGCCAAGCAAATAGTCTGCAGATTTGAGAAGTGAAACTCTCACCAAAGGGACAAGCCTCTGCCAACACCCAGAGCCACTTCAGAAAGCTCTCGCAACCCACCTTGCTAGCAGAAACTGGCTGCTATTAATGCAAACACGATGCCTGGGAAAGCCAAGGACAAAACCGTTAGCGGTGCTTTTCCAAAAGGACACTGGCTGATCCTTTTTTCCCCTAGTTAAAGGTGTGCTTGATGGCATCCTTCAAAGAATAAAAGCTAGAGAACCAAAACGGCCCGTGTATCGCTACTGAGACTCAGTCTTTTCATTCCCAGTTCAGCCCTGAACTCTAGGTAAGACCCAGTTCTTAAAATTGGATTTTTCATTACCACAAAACCCCAGTCCTACTTATTTTGCAGTCTGCAAGAAATTCGTCATCCACTTCAAAAGGAACAGAACCAGACTCCAAGACTGTTTGCTGGCTTTTGCTCTGGAAGATAAGGAATACACAGGAAAACGGACAGGGCCAGCACCTGAGCCCAGAGCATGAACTCAGGCAAGAACTCCCTGGACCAGCACAACTTCCCTGGCTAATGCTGCAGGATCAAACCCCAAGCTGCCTGCAAATCACTCCGGGCAATTTGAAAGCAAAGCACCCACAGCCTGATGCTGCACAGGGAAAGGACTGACTTATCTTGAATAAATGCTGTAGGTGAGGTTATTTGGTTCTCAGATCTCATTTCATAAAGCCTTGAGCCACACCATCGACTATGTAAACTGCTTAAGTTCAACTGAAGTCATAACAAAATAGATCTCTTCAAGACAAGGCCTAAAATGCTTGGAATTATTAACACATGCACACCCCAGGAAACCACAGCGTCGTGGATACGGAAGTGTTGGGTTTACTTTAAAACCATTTTTTAAATAAATGTAAAATAATTGTTAGAAAGCTTCATAATTCCTTTTGGATCCCTGATAAAAGTCACAATTTCATTTTCAAAGAGCTTTATGAATGTGAAACTACTCTCAGCTATTTCTCTAAGGCCAGGTAATTATTAAGCGTGTCCATCCTGCGGGACAAACTGAGGCAGAGAAGTTGCTTTAAATTAGCCCGTCTTAGATTAGGGAGCTGGAATTATTAGTTCCAGATTCCCAGGCTTGTGATCAGGTCAGACAGATAAAACACTTCTACTCCTCATATTTTTCGCTAGACTACAAAAATCAAGCTTTCAACCAACCATTAATTCTACCATGCTCTTGAAAAGCTGAATACTAGAAAGAAATTTGGGATAATTATATAGCTTGAAATACATATAAATATATATATATACACACATACAGGCAGATATACATGAAGAATGACTTAACCTGCTAATGCTACTTTAGGAATAATATTTTCACTTGACTCTGTCAGCATATAAAACACTGACAGTCTTACTCTTTTAGAGCCAACTAGATACATTTGCAGAAGAAAAAAAAAAAACAGATTAGAAGCACACAGATGGCAAATGAAACAAAAATGCAATTTAAAACTAAGATTTTGATGTTTTCTCCCAAGGAACAGAAGCTTAAAAAGCCCTCTCCTCCTCTCCTCCCTGATGGCAGCTAACTTTCTTGAACAGCTGTCTGTCCAAGACTTGTGAGTAGTTTATGAATGGAGGGAAACAAGGAGGAATGTAGTACGATCAGCTCGTTTAAAATGCCTGTCACTGAGATATCTCTACCTATAAGCCGCTGTAGCTTGCATTATTAAAACTACAACGGTTAATTTTTTGTTCAATGGAATTTTAACCTTCAAATTTCCAAGTAAGCAGGGAACGAGCCTGTCTGTGGAAACGAATGGTATTAGAATTTCAACGCACACATCTGTAAAGCCAAGGTTAGCTTACAAGAGAAAATATTAGAGTGCTGCTGTGATTTTTCCTCTACCGGAGCTCAGTAACGTCAGTTAACGTCCTACTACACCCTCTTACCACGTGTGGCATACCAGCTGCTGCACAGGTTGTACACAAAACTGTCGAAACCATGTAATACAGAACAAACACATCAGCATCGCACTTTTTTTTTCCTCTCTTTTGGAAGAAAATGGTGCTAACCATGTCTTCTTCCCAAGAAAAGGTGCAGCAAGTCTGCTTTAAGCTGAAGTGCCGTGGTTGCAATGAGGAGTAAGTACAAGTGACAACTGATCTGCACCTTCTTTATGTCTACACCCCTTCAGCAGCAGAGGATTTTTAAGATTGGGGCACATTTTAGCCAAGTCTTTCACTAACGGCTTGGAGGAAAGAGAAAGAGAAAGCAGTAAGACGCAGCGTTTCCACGCTCCCAGAAACTTTATGGGCTCCCCAGTGCTCAGGTCTGGGGCTGGTTACGTGCGGGACGCGGGGCTCCTGTGGCTTTAAGAGACAGCCTCACACTTGCACACACACTCACACGCACACTCACGCTGTCAAGTGCTGTGCACTCCTCTGCTGCCAGCCGGGAGTTCACCACTAAGCATCAATGAAATGCCAGGCACGCGGAGGACCGGAGGACGGCACCAGCCCCGCTGCCACAGCCAGAATCCCCCTGCTTTGGGCGCCAGGAACCCCCAGGTTTGCCCAAAAGCCCAGACTTTGCCAGCCAGGGGGTCTGGCAGCCCGGGGGAGGCCGAGCAGGGCCAGGACCCCGCAGCCGGCGGGTGCTGGGGGAGCAGGGGCGGCAGGATGGCAGCATTTTGCAAATTACAGGGCTGTCTCCTAGCAACTGACAACACATTTGGCTCCACGTGACTTGCAAAGGGCCCAGAAACCAGACACGCACGGGGGGACAGGGGCGCTCCCTCCGTATTTTTAATCGCCGAGCCCTTGCGGTCCTGCAATAGCATCTGCTCGAGGAGAGGCAGGGCACGGGCGCTGCGAACGCCACCGCGTCAGGCCGAAACGCGCCCCTCACCTTTGTATCCAGCTCCACGTGGATGATGTTGCCCATGACGGAGGTGTTGTGAAGGTGCTGGACGGCCTCCCGGGCACCCTTGACGGTGGCGAAGATGACTTTGGCGATGCCCAGGTGCTTCTTGTTCTTGGGGTTGTAGAGAATCTCCACCTCTTCCACTTCGCCGTATTTCTTGCACATGTCGGTCAAAAGTTTTCGCGGATGTTGTCGTTCAGCTTGGCAAAGGTGACCTGCTTGGGAGGCACTGGCCCCACGTAAAATTCATCAATCTGGAAGAGGGCACAAGGGGGGAGGCGGTAACAATAACCGGCGGCGTTAAAGAGCATGGAGGAGGGCATTGGGATGGCACGGGAGGGAGAGGGTTAAAGCCTCCTGCAAACTTTGGGGAAAGAAAGCTGCCTCCGAGGCTGCGGGATGAACGGATGAACCCGCAGCCGCTGACCGGAGCCGGCTCCCTGGTCGGAGCAGTGCTGTCAGCAGAGCCCCCCTCTGCTGCCCCCCAACCCGAGGAGAAGCCCCCCAGACACGACTCCAAAACGTCCAAGGGATCTCGTTAGACAGATGTATGGATTTCTTGTTATCTTATAGAACAGGATTATTGTTAAACAGTTTGCTGAATAATAATGTTAATAGGGAGACGACTGTCATTTAAACGGTTCATTAAACTGTTTGGAAGTCAAGCTACACTCCCGAGTAAACAAGAATACAAAGCGAAAGCCAAAAGTCGGGGCAGTACCTTGAATTTGGGGACAGAGAGCTCCAGCTCCTTAGTTTTGGTCCATATTCGCCCTATTCGGGGATCCCTGACACAATCCACAGGAGCGATTCCCGAGTTCTGGGAGGAGGAGGAGAAAAAGCACAAGACCGACAACAACAGTGCTTGAAATTTAAGACAGAAATAAAACAAAAACATAAACCCCAAGGAAGCAGGGGCTGTCTCGAGGAAGGGGGAAAAGCACACACACGCATACACACACACGTGTCAAATTGCAATACTGCTGGGAAATGCACACGGATTGGAAACACAGAAAGAAAGCTGCAGGTTTGGGCTCCTGCTCGGGCTCCTGACAGTTGAATGCACAGTGTCAGTGGCGGTAACTTTGGTGCCTGTCCCCCCGGGCCCCCCTTCAGCTGTGCGGGGGGTGACCGCGACCTGGGGAGACCCCCAGCCCCCAAAATGCCAGCCGACAGGGGGTGAGGCGTGCAGGGCTGGGGGGGGCACGATACAAAGGGGAAACACCACAGCCCCCCCCTTCCCCCCCCCCTCCGCTCACCGGCATGCTAAAATGTTGCCCATCGTAGCGATAGAGTTTGTGCTGTCCTTTTTTTCAGAGCCGGGTCAATAATCAACTTGTAACTTCTCCAATGGTGATTTCTTTTCTCGACAGAAGTGCTGGCTTGCGTGCTGTTCTCCATTCCGTTGATCCAACCTGGGCAGGGGGCGAGAGGAGGGGAAAGAGGAATGGGGGGGGGGGGGGGGGGGGAAGGGGAAAAGACAAAAACACCCAGAAAACCGTGAAGTTAAAAAAAATATCCAACAAAGAGCCCTTTTTTTTTTTTCTCTCCTCTCTTCCTTTTTTTTTTTTTTTTTTTTTTTAAAACGAGCCGCCCGCTCCACACCCAGGCAGGGAGGAAATCCACAGCGAAGCGAGCCCTAAAATGGGGGAATCGCGAGCCGGGTCCCCCCCCCCCCCTCCCCTCCCCTCCACCCCAGCGAGACAAGAGGCAGAAAGGGGAGGAGGAGAGGGGAAGGGAAGGAAGGAGAAGAAGAAAAAAAAAAAAAAAAAAAAAAAGCCCCAATCTCACTTGAACTCTGCTTTTTGCCATGATCCTCGGTGCTTGGCTTTCTCCCCCGCCTTGGTGTCTCGGAAAGACATCGCGCTCGGCGGCCGACCGTGCGTCTCCGGGCGGCGAAAGGCGCAGCTCCCCCGCCTCACATGGGGCCGGTTACCGGCGCGGGCTGCCCGCCAGGCTCCTGCCTCCCGTTTTCGCGAGCCACCACATATTGCGCGCGTGTGTGTGTGTGGTGTGATAGTGTGAGTGTGTGTGTGTGTGTGTGTGTTGGGGGTGTGTGTGTGTGTGTGTTGTGTGTGTGTGTGTGTGTGTGTGTGTGCGCTCGCTGCTGGCGGCGGCGGCCTCCCACAATTCACCGCTGCGAGCGCCGCGAACGCCTCAGCCGCCCTCCGCCGCCTGCACATTCACGGCGGGCAGCCCCCGGCCGCCCCTCCGCCGCCCTGCCCGCCGGCACGAGCCCCCTCTGGCTTCCCCCGGAGGGGCTTTTTATTTTTATTTCTTATTATTTTATTTTAATTTTATTTTATTTTTTATTTTTATTTATTATTTTTTTTTTTTTCCGAGGCTGCCCGCCCCCGGTTTGACGCGCGGAAGGGTTTGCAGCGTGGAATCTGCCCGCTGCGTTTACCTTAGCGCCGAGCGTTTCTAAACAAGATGGGCCGATAGGTGGGGACAACTTTGGGGAGACTTCGGCGAAGCCGGGGCGGGGGGGGGGGGGGACACACACACACAAAACACGGCGACACCGGCGGGGGGAGGACACCGAGAGAGAAGGGGGGAGGAAAGAAAGAAAAAAAAAAAAAAAAAAAAAAAAACGGGGCCGGTTTTGCCTATTAAAGCCCCGGGAGCCAATCAGCGGCGAGCTTCTATTTTGTTCAGGGCTTAAAGGCCGCGCGGCTGCCCCGTACCCCCCCTCCCGGTCCCCCCCTTTCCCCGGTTCCCCCCCCCTCCCTCTCCGGGGGCGCGGAGCAGGGCGCCGGGGCGGCGGCGGCGGCGGGCGCGGGGCCGCAGCTCGGGGCCGCGGGCGGGCAATTGGCTGGGGAGCGGCGGCGGGCGGCCGCGGCCAATCAGCGCGCGGCTTGCATCGGGCTCGAGTTCTTAGGCGGCGCGCTAAAAGCAGCCCCGAGCAGACAGCTAAGGAGAGGCCACGGGCTCAGGCGGCCATCTTTCTGCAGCGGAGCGGCCGTGGCCAACTCTGGGCTTTTTCCTTTGTTCCACAAAGGGGAATCCTCCATTTGAATCCACTCCGCAGGAGCGCCCAGGGGGGTTGTTTAAGGTCTGGCAGCAGGCTTAGAGGAGCTCGCTGAAGAAGGAAGATTTTTTTTCCTAAAAAAAAAAAAAAAAAAAAAATCGGATTCTTTTTTTCCCTTATGAATCGGGATCCATCTTTGTCTTGTGTAACTAGGTCACGGCACACCCTTTGTCAGCAGTAACAATTTTGAACGCAAAACAAAAAAAAAAGTAAATACATGTTTTTTTTTCGTTGTTCGGTTTGGGTTTTTGGGTTTTTTTTTTTTCAAAGCTTTATAGAGCTTTGTGATGACTGAACAATAAATTTTAGAAAGTATTTCCTGTATTAAACACTCAATTCCTGGCCATTTTTATTAACTCCTCTGGTGCTTTTAAAGGTAACGTTTTAAATATAGACGTAGGAATACTGAATTCTGGCAAAAAAAAAAAGGCAATTTTACTATAAGCTTTCTTTTCTCTTTCCTTATGTTGTAAGTACCCAATCCATTCTGTCCTTGCTAAGTGTAGTTTTCATGTTAATGTTACTGAAGTGGTCCTTTCTAAGCCTTCATTTGCATGTCTCTATGTTCTTGTCTGTTTATCTAAACCAATTTATGCTTTTGAAATATTTGACTTATAAAGCAAAATATCTACCTAAGAGATGCTTAAAGCTGTTTACAACCAGTAACTGTTAACCAGGTGTTTTCACACTAACATACGCAGCCTAAAATTATGCAGGAGAGCATTTTTAGCGTCTGCGTGCTCCGTGGAAAAACACTGAGCGTCCTTTTTATGTACAGAGTAAATCTGCCACGGGAACGTAGATTTAAGCCTCGAGTAGGACTCCTCGCTGCGTACGGTCAGTCAGCATAGCTGGACAACGTTTTCTATAGCTTGCTTTTCGGTTGATTTTTTTTTTATGCTAGACCACTGCCATATAAAGATCCGTAACTATCTCAACAAGATCTGCTTTGACTTGCAAACTTATGAGAGAAGTGGTGATACAGATCATATATATTTATAGCCATATTAAAAAAAAAAAAAAGCGTAACAACTTCACCTTCAGAGCTGCATTCAACTATGGTGCGCGGGTAAGTAAACCCTTTTGCCCTTGCAGAGAAACATATAGACCAGGCCTGTGCGGCTAACGTTATTGTCCTGGCGAAAGATCCTAATGGTCGTCTTAAGAGCGGTGGCGATCTCCTTCTCCTCAGATACATCTACAGCACATCTGAAATTTTCTATTCTCAGGGAGAGATTTCTCTTCTGCACAAAGCGCTTGGTTGTCCGCAGCCCTGCTTTTTTTTTTTTTTTTTTTTTTTTGTGGAGAGACGCCGTGAATCCATTGCAGGCATTACGTGGCTGTTCAATTGAACGCCAAAAGAGGAAAAAAAAATCTGCCTGTGAACTGTAAGATGTTACTGAGGTTGATTTTTAAAAAGGCGAAAAGGTGGTGGTGGTAGGGTTCCCTTACATGTTTATCCGTCTAATTACAGAAGCTTGACCAAAAAAAAAGCAAGTGACAAAATGGGTGGGGGGGCTGTTTTTCAGGACGGTGAGTCTTAATGGCGGATGTCTCACTGAAAAGCACTGTAAAATCCTTCATACCGAGAGTCAGTGGTCTGGAGAGAGGGGGAAAAATGAGGTCTGGAAGTAAATCCAAAATGAGGGAGTTGCCTTCCAAGTGAGGGACCCTTTGCAGCCTGAGTTTTACAGTTGGAGAGCCGTGACGCAGTTGGTAATTCACAGCAGTTGTGCTTTAGTGCAGCACCCAGCCCATGAAATGGCCTCCCCGCCGAAGTCTGGTGGTTTTATTGTGTGAAAGCCTGAGGAAGCACCGCGTCTTGGGGCGCCGGGAGGGGCGGCTGGCGGCGGGCAGGGCGCTCCCGGTCGCGCTCCATGTTGTGTGAGGGTAGCCGCCATCATGGCTTCTCCTTCAGCGCCGCGTTCTCCTCAGGGCTGGGGCGGCGGCGGAGCGGGTTCTCCCCCACTGCCTGCCGGCTCTGCGCGTCCCGATCACTGCAGGGAAATGGCTTTTTTTTTTTTTTTTTTTTTTTTTTTCCCGCCCCCCCCGTCCCCCACGGCTTTTGTGAGGGGTTGTGGAAGGCGAAGACGAGGAGGGAGCGGGGTGCCCGGCGCTTTTTCTCGCCGCGGCTGCCTCGCACAAGATGGCCGCGCCGGGGAGCGCCCTGCAGCAGCGGGGAGGCGGCGGGGCTGGCGGGGCTCCAGGCCGGCCGGGCGGGCGGGGAGGACAAAGGCAGCTCGCATAATGCGGGCGAAGCCCTGGGAGCCTATAAATAACGCCGCCCGCCCCTCGCCTGCCTCCCTTCCCCCCTCAGCCGCAGCCTGCGGCTCGCTTTTTATAAATACCGAAAGATGGAAGCAGCCTAATGCAGTGGGGGGAGGGGGGGGTAAAAAAGAGCAACAAACAACCTCCTCCTGCTTAAAAAAAAAAAAAAAAAAAAATCAGGGGGGAGAAAGGCAGGCAAATGCTGGCCGCGGGAGGAGCAGGGCGGCGTCGCCAGGCTCCCCGCCTGGAGCGGGCTGCGCCCCGCCAACGTGCCGGGGGAGCGCGGCCGCCGCTCGTCACACGGCTCCTCGGTTGTTTTTTTCCTTCTCCCGGGCTTCCCCACACCTCGCCCCGCCCACCGCCGAGCCGCTGCGGCCGCTGTCGTTGCCTCCTGCCGCCTGCAGCCAGGGAGGAGCCGGCCCGGCCCGAGCGGGGCCGGCCTGAGGCGCCCACAGCCGAGGGCTCGCTGCCGGGCCGCCATGGCCCCGCTGAGGTGTTCCTGTTGTGCTTGGGTTTGGTTTTTTTTGTTGTTGTTGTTCATCCTTGGCTTTGGGTTTTCTTTTTTTTTTTTTTTTTTTTTTTTCTTCATCCCAAGCAGTTTTTCCTGCAGCTCGCTTCGGGCGGAGGCGTGGGGTTCTGGTGGTTTTGTCTTTCGGAGCTTCGTAAGCCTCGGCGGGGAGCTGCGCCGTGTCCTTCACTGCATGCTAAAACGAGATAGGGCAGGGCCGGGAGGGGAGCGAGCAAATCCCCCTCGGGGCTGGCCTGGCCGCTGGGGCTGCCAGGGGGGAGGAAGGGGAGGATGTGAGGAAGGTGAGGAAGTGAGGTGAGGATGTGAGGAAGGTGAAGGTGAGGAGGTGAGGAAGGTAAGTGCCGCCGGGCCCCGCAGCTTTGGTTAAACCCGTGCCGTGCTGCGTGCCGAGGCTCCAGCCCTGCTGCCCTGCAAGGAGGTAATTCGCAACAACGTCAGGTTACGCTTTCTTTTCTTTTTTTTTTTTTTTTTTTTTTTTTTTTTTTTTTTTTTTTTTTTTTTTTTTTTTCTTTTTTTCTTTTTTTTTTTTCTCCCTTCCCCTTCCACCCTCACCCCCCTCTTCGGTCTTCAGTGCTCCCCGCACCCCAGGCAGTTCGGAGCAAGCAGCAAACCTGTCTGCACAACACAACACATCTCCACCAGGAGGAAAGGAAGAAAAAAAAAAAAAAAAAAGGAAAACCAAACCCTCCGAACTGCTTGCAGACGGGTTCCCTTCAGGCTCCGGTGCCCCCCGGTGCCAGCAGCACCCCCGGCAGCCCTGTGGGGAGCGCCTCGGCCTCCCGGCATGGGACGAAATGGCCGAAGCTGGCAGCACGGAGATCAGAGCACGGTGTGGAGCCGTGCTTGGGTTGGCAGGTGGCTTCTGGTGTTCTATTTCCTATTTTGAACTGTTGTTTTTTTTTACCACTTGCATCACGAGTTAAATCAACGTGTAAAGCGATTAAGAAAATTAGCCGATTTAAACAGCATCGGCCATTAAATTCCCTGGGATTTTAAGCTGACGCTTAAGTAGATATCTGGATATTAACAATCTCTGCATTTTAACTTAAACCTCAATTTTAGACTATTTAACCCTGAAACAAACTGGCTCTGCCTAACACAGCCCAGGCTTCAAAGCAAGTCAGCCAGCCCATAATACTGCGGGAGCTCAGACAGCTTTGTCTGTACGTGCACCTTCCTGTGCCTTTTTCCAGGGCTGTAATCTCGGTGAGCGCTCGGTCCCCGTTGGGGACGGGTGTCCCCATGCTGCCATCAGCAAGCGGCTCAGATTTGGATGTCCTGGAGCTGGTGCCTGGTGCTGGCAGGGCCAGATCCTGCTGGGGCGGCGAGCGGGGTATGGCAGCCCCAGTGCATGGTGTGGGTCCTCAGTACTGCTGGAAATTGCTTTTGTAAGTCTGAACTGAAAAATTTCTTTACGTTTTCAGGGTTTCTAAATGACTGTAATGTTCGGTGTAGTTTAAAAGTCACCAAGGCAGTTGAGACCAGTTGCGCTCCCGGAGTGGGTGGTTTAATGTCTGAAGCTCGTATCTGAAAAGCTGAGTGTTCTGGTGCAGCGTGTTTAAATCCCAGAAAGGTCAAACCAGACTTTCATACCGAGTTAGATTGACCCTGGTTTACTGCATGAGACTCTTTAGAGAAAGAAAGAGATCTTTCAGGGGAAAGGGAAAAAAAAAAAAAGATTTTTTCCTCCGAATGGCCTGTGGTGGCTCTACGCACATTCTTAAAGCAGCAGGGTTTGTTCTTGCCCACAGCGTCCCTCCCCTGTATTGTTGAGACGAAAACTCTTATGCTAATTCTTTTAGTGTCTGTTATCAATAAGAAGTTTTTTAATTTCTTTGGCAAAGTGTTGCAACTAAAGCAAATTAGATCGAGAGGCAAAGTGAAATAAAAAATATGCAGCTGCTCTGCCAAACAATGATCGGGACTGTTTACAGCGTTTTGTTTTAGACTGGCTTGTACACAGAATCCTTTATATCGAAGGTTTGCATGTCACAATCCATTGCTTGTGCAAGCAGACTAGATTAATAGCTTATAAAGGACAAAAGGGACCTAGGTTCATCTGGTTAGACTTCCTGCATTATGCAGGTCATAAGATATTTGGGAGTTTGTTGCTTTTTTTCATGTGAGAGAATTTAACAATAGCATACCCATGTCTTAGGAAAGAGATCAGAATTCAATTTTAAAATGGCATCTGAGAGAAAGTAAGATAAGAGTTGGCAGATTGCTTCCATCAAAATCGACCTGACAGACTGGAAATTAAGATACCTTTTTAAAACCGAGTTTTGTCTAGTTTCTGCTTTCAATTATTGGGCGCTGCTGCATGTCTGTCTGCTGGACTGAGTGCTCTGTTACCAGATTTCTGTCCTCATGTAGCTGTGTACAGACTGGTAACTGAGCATTTAGTGCTCCCTTTGCAGGCTCGCAGAGCTCCTCTCGGGTCCGGGTTTTCCGATTCTGTCATCGCTGCCACTGCGCTTCCCTGTGAACTCTCCAGTTCTTCCCATTTTGATCTGGGCATCTGGAACCGGACAGAGCGTTCAGCAGTGCTGGCACCCGGTACCGCCAGCATGCTCGGCTGAGGTTTCTGTTACACATCCAGGGATTGCTCCAGCCCGTGCTCAGCTGGTTTTCCCGCACGGCTCCTAAAATGCTATCCAACCTGCTCCTTCCTGGGACAGCATCCCCATCCCATCAGCTTCTGCTCTTTGTTCTGTCAATGGCCTGCACTTGAAAAGGGCAGTCCTTAGACAGCATTCTTGCTTGCAGTGGCCTTTTTTTATACATCCTGCTGCTGCTGTTACCAACCAGGTCTGTAGGGGACATGTAATTACTTCGTTTTCTTCTCAGCTCATTGATGAACGCTGCTTCTGCCCCTGCTGTAGGAGTGTCCCAGTTCCAGGTGTGTGCGTGCCTCAGTCTTGCCAATACTGAGTCAGGAGGAGATCTGATCTACCCCATCCCTTGCCGCACCCATTCCGTGGGAGGAAAGCCCAGTTGAGGCGCTGGAAGGGAGCCTGAGGCTCGCTGCAGCATGCGCCGCCCTGGTGACTAAGGCATAGCTATTAAATAACACGGGGCCCAAACCAGATAGTTGCAGGACCCATAAAAGAAAGATAACAGCTGTAGGACACGGTGATTACTACTGCACTTTGAGACGTTGTTAGATGGATTTTATTCCACGTGATCACGCCGTCTTGGTTTTATATTCTCATAATCACGTAAATGCTTCACAGGGGTTGAAGTATGGCACATCAGCCCTCTTGCAGACATCTCCTACTAGTGATACTACCTTTATTACCTAACCTGGAAGCTTCTTCAGTTTCTCTCTCAGCAGCTAAACTCATGGAGCTCTGCCCCTGTGGACTTGCAGCAGAAATCCCCCAGACTCACCTTCCAGTTTGGCTGAGCAAGCAGAAACGCGCAGGGGCCAGCTGGGCCTGGCAGTGCCCTTTGCCGGGCTGAGCCCTGTTGCCTTTCCCCTGCAGCTCCGCACTGCCGCCTCTACCACTCTGCTCAGCTGCTCTTCCAAGACCTAGACATGTTTGGGGCTGCTCACCCACTGCCAAATTTGATGGAGGCTGGAAGAAGGTGGGGAAAAATGACACAGAACTACACAGTCACATTAGACTTAATTTTAGGAAACCAGGCTAAAAATATCAAAAGAACATTGAGGAGGAATACGGCCTGGGTATTTGCCTGTTCCGGTCTTTTTTTTTTTTTTTTGGTGATGACATTTTTCATTTCTTCCTAAGTACAGCAGATCAGACGGCTAGGGGATTTCTCAGCCAAAATATGCAACCTCCTGACAGATGTCACCTGTGTTCCTGCATGCTCTGAGGATGCATGGGATACACGTACTGAATAACAACGGGGAGGTGCTGGTCTGCTGTCTTGTTTCGACTGCCTGGGTACAAAGAGGGATACCTTCACACCCAACAGGGGAACAAACAGTTATTTTAATCCATACAACTTTTGATGGACACATTGGACGTGTGCCAGGGCTGGTTTTTTTTGTCTTTTTTTTTTCCTTTTCCTTTTAAACTGCATCTGTTCATTTTATTTCTGGTAGTATTATGACAAAGCCACCTCTGTAAGATAGGTAGTGAGTGCTTTCAGAGATCTAATCATTCTTGAGCTTTAAAAGAATAAAAAAGCTGTTTCAACACCTGACTTGCAGATTGTTTTGTGTTGCTACTTGCCATTGAAATGCAGCTGCCATTGAAACGCTGTGATCCCATCAGTATGTACAACCGGTTATTGTTTGGAGTACTTTCATGCTTACAAAAATCATTAAATAAATCAAGAAGGTTGGCAATTCTAATCAATGTTTTAAAGCTGTCAAATTACTAAACATTTCACTTCATTGCTTCACGGCCTAAACAGTATGGTTTTTTAAAGGAAAAAAAAAAAGGAATGTACCATTTAAAAAATTCTGACACTCGCAGAGTTTGCATCAAAAGCACACAAAGACAGAGATAAGTGACCTGAGAAGGTATTTATGCATTAAAATACTCGTGTGTCTGGACACCTGTCATTAAGCAGCCTTAAACGCGATGCTGGTTGGAGACCTGTGAGCCTTTTTAACAAACGCAGGGCACCGAGGGGACGTCTGATTAAAGTGATGGAGCACCAAACGTTACAGCCAGCAAAGCGACGACAAAGATCAAATGGAAGGAGTTCAGCTTACAAATCGGAGCATTTCCTTCTAACTGCCGCGGTGCAAACAACCTACGACATGCGATAAAAGGCGGTTTTGCCCTTGACCTTGCTGCCGTTGCTCCTATATCAGCACGCGAGGATCCCCGTCCCGATTTATTTTTTGTCAGGAGGTTTGGGAGCTCAGCCCCGGTTCTCAGCCGAGCGGGCCAGGACGTGGGGAAGTGGATGCCTTGCCATCCATCCCGCCTGCATAGCAGCAGCGCCCAGTTGCTAAGCAGCTGCAGAGCCGGCCTCGCCGCGCCACCAATCAGCTGTGCTAAGGGAGCAGCACGGGGTCCCCTGCATCGAGCGGAGAGGAGCCAGCAGCGGCCATGGTGGAATTGTTTTCTGATTGTTTTCTGTCCTGGCTGCCTCGCAGGACCCTGACACGAAGGGCCGTGAGCAGGAGCAGGGGAGGGCGAGGGAGAGGCAGCATATGCGCACAGCGGAGGTTACAAAGGCAGCAGATCTTAGCAGAGCAGGGGGCACGCGCCGAGGAGAGAGAAATGGGAGGGAGGCAAATGCACAATTCGGAATAGGAAAAAAGAGGAAAAAAAAAAAAAAAACAGGAGGGGAGTGCAGCATATGGAGAGGGGAAATAAAGCAGAACTTGCACAGGCTGCGAATAATTGAATAGGAAAATACAGGGAGAGAGGAAAGGAGCTTGATTCATTACTGCCTTTCACCTCGCGGAGACAGCTTCACCCGGGAAAAGGAGGTGTGGAATACAACAGCATCATTCATGTTTCTCAGTGGACTGTAGGTTTTACATTTCAACCCCTGCCATTTGGGGTTTTCTCCCTGGCTAGCCCGTGCCTTTTGTTTAGATGGGATTCCTGCAGGCTCTGCTCTTACCTTTGCCTAGCTTCTGATTTATTTTTATACTTGCTTTAGCTTTTCTGTGTTTTTGTGCATTTGTTGTTTTTTTTTTTCTATAAGTCTTAAATTCAAATGCCTTTTCCATATACTTTAATTGTTTTAACCTTCAAGGTGCAGGCCGTTGCTAATGCCTAACTGAAGTTAGCCTCCAGTGCATCCACAACGCCATCGCTACTTTTCTCCCCATCTCTCCTCTGGGAGCTGCCCCGCATCCTGCCCTGCACGCTCTCCTGCCTCTTCCCCACACGCTGCCTGCCAGCACGTTGGGCAGACTTGCTGCTCTCAGTGTGTAGAAGCGATTCCTGCGGTGCTAAACGATCCCAAACTCCTGCCGTGTTGCGTAAGGGATGTAAAAAAGCGTCACAAACATCTTCAGGGTTATTGGGACCAAAAGAGATTCTAGCCCCACCACCGTTCAGCTGCCTGTATGCAAAAAAAAAAAAAAAAACAAACTTCATGGTCTCAAAGCCCAACGTGCAATCGCCTGCGGGATGGGAGATGCCAGCAGAGCTGGCAGGGAGGCCGGGGACCACCACGTTCCTCTCCCCAGCTCCTCCAGGCTGGGGACGCATTTGTACAGGAGGCGTGGGGAGAGGAATCGAAGCCCTTGCAGCTGTTGCCTTCTTCCATGGTCAGCCCTGGCAGCTCAGCACGCTTTTCCCCAGGTCCAAAATTGAGTCCTAAAAGGAAACCGAGGTGCCCGCCGCGACCTGCAGCGGAAAGGATTTGCTGTGGGCTCTGTGTGTGAATTTCAAGCCAGTAAAACGCCTGGGAAATGCACAGCCCGGTGTTTGTACTTGCAAGATTTTGTCTTGTCAGTCTGGTTTGGAGCAATTCTATTTTTGTATTCATTTGTCCACAGTCCTGGGCCTTTGCACAGGCACTGCCTCTGCCACTGCTAGGGCCTGAGATCATTAAAGGTCCAGGGGCGCTGACATTTTACAAGCAGCTTCAGCTGCGTGCCACGGAGGGGCATTTTTAGCACGATGAGAGACCAGAGTTTAATTAGAATGGTTTCACCGAGGAAACCTCCCTGCCTGAAGAAACCAGAGCCGCTACGTTAATCCCAGCAAGCAACTGGGAACTTCGCAGCGTGCCTGCTGTCCGGGTGCGAGCCAGGAGGGGCGAAGCACGCGTAGGAAGAGAGGAACGCGCAGGAAACAAGCTCACTGCCCAGCATGGGGCCGCAGGACCCTACAGCAGAAGTTATGGTGGCTCCCGAACGCAGACACGCAGCAGTTTTTATCTTCTCCCCAGCCTGCAGTCGCTGCCCTCCATGGCAAGTTTGCACAAGAACCGGAGGGGAGGACGTGTGCTTAGTGCATTATCGGCCCTTTATTTCGATGCGGTGCATTGCTCTGCCCCTATTTCACACCAGTGCCTTCTCCTACAGCCTGTCTGCCATCCTTTTTTCATCCCCCAAAGAATATTGACCGTTTCCCCATGTTTTGTCCAAAAGGTTTGGGAGCCACCTTCCTGGGGCCAGGTGTGAGAGTGATGGTTAATGGGTCGCTAACGATGTGCTGATTAACAGCGCTGCATTCGGGGTGCCTTGTACCTTACCCAACTGAAGCCCCGTATTTAGCAAATGAAACCTGGGGTCATCTAAATCTGAGGTTCTCAAAAGTCTCTCAGAAAAGAGAGAGAACATACTTGGGGTTTGGTGGGATCCACCAACTGACTTCCCGGCCATGGCCATCCCCGTCGGGCCGCAGCGCTCATCCCTGCAGTGCAACCCTGGTGGTTGAGAATGGGAAAAGATGGGAACAGTTATCTGAAGGAAGCAGATACTACAGGCAGCACATGTTTTGAAAAACAAACAAATAAACAAACAAAAACTAGCATCTCATTATTAGCTGGGCTGGGTGGAGGGTGAGGGAATGAAAGAGGGAAGGCAGCCGGCAGAGGGGCTGCAGGGGTGTATGTCAGAGAGGGGCTGTACGCGGGGCGAGACCAACGCGCTGCGAGAAAGGCCATTTACAGCCCCTTTCCCTGTGTTTCCCCAAATTACTTCCTGACGGACTATTCTGAGCTGCAGACCTGGACGCAGATGCGGATTAATTTCTTGCAGTCCTGTAGCCGAGCCCTGCACTCACCCAGCCACGAGCAAGCCTGTGCATCACCGCCGAACCCACTTCTCCTAACGGTTCCCATGGCAAAACCAGCCACGGCCACCAACACAAACACGACCAGCAGAGCTTGCCTGCATCGAGGCATTCTTTATCCTGCCAGCTTCCCTTTCAAGCACAGAGGTTGAGATCCAGCATCCCCGTGCTAGCGCTGACGAACTCCTCGCCATGCCAGCACATCCGGGAGGCGCACGATGCCCAGCTCCACGGGGGCAGTTACGGTGCTGTTGGCAGATACTCATTCATTTCATGCTTTTTAGAAACCAGTCCTTGCGCCATGTTCCAGAAACGCATAGGATGATCCTAACCTTGCTTTCCCCACTTTTTTCCAGCAGAATTTGGTTGAGAATTCACGCTTCAGTGAGGAACAGAAGACTTGAAAGTGCTCCTAAGCACCCACTGCATCAGGCGGAGACGCTGCTGTGTTGATTTACACTCTTCAAATTCATAGATTTTATATTTTTTTTCCACAGCTGCAAAGCCAGGAACTTGGGTTTTAATGAAAGGTGAGATCCAAAACACTGGCCATGTACATATCAGATAGGAGAAATTTGGCCTACATAGTTGGCATCCCTGATTCAAAGCCTACTGGAGAAAATAACCCAAGAAACAGAACGCGTTCCCTATAAATAGCTGCTCTCTAGGCAGTAGTCGAGCTGTGGTTTATGAACAAAATTGGTCCAAACTATCTCGCAGTGCCCGAATATTCATTGCCTGGTTTTCCTGAGTTGCGTGTCTCATTTGGCCAACGCCTCCTGCTACAGACACTTGTCCTGTTTTCTTTCCTAGCCCTCTGAACTCCATGGTAGCATTTGGACAGATTTTATGCAGAGTTTATTGAAGGATTTTTGCAGTGATTTAGTGCACGGGCTAGTTGAGCCAAGTGAAACAGGAACTATATTCCTCAAGCATGAAAAGGCAGAAAGGGAATTTTCTTACTGAAATATAATTTTTCCACATTACTTAATAGTCTAGAAAGTTAATACGTTTTTATTGGAAAAAAAAATACCGTTCCCACTGAGCCAAACAACAATATAATAATGTTTTAGAAACCTCTTAGAAACTGGCAGGTGTCACAGCCACCTTGCCTTCAGTGAAAAAGGCAATTGAGACCCCTTCTGAAACAAGGGATTTGCATCAGTAGGGGCTACTACACAAAAACCAGGCACATGGCAAGGCCTGAATAGATGGTGAATCATGTGGCCCAAGGGATTTTTCTGGATTTTGGGGGCGGGGGTGTGTGTGTAAAATATCAGGCCGCGAGGACCAGATGGTAGGGCTCTGCATGTGCAAGAGAAACAGCAAGAAGCACTACAGAAATGGATACTGAGAAGCAGCTGAAAGTTAAGGAGACTGGGAGCTTTGATTTTGAAAAGAGATTTCCTGTGTGGCGTGAGGGCCGAAAAAGGCTTGGGGTTGTGAGCAAAAGCACAATTGAAAAAAACAATTTTGTACAGCTGTTCTGTAAATAAATGGAATTGCCTTGAGTACATACTTGGCTTTGTCATAGCAGGCTCTTCTTACACAGACAGTCACCAGGAACTCCTTTGTGTGTGCAAGGTACAGTTCACCTCTCCTACACTATAGAGTTGCCCCTTCCCTATCTGCCCTGTCAGTTCACATAGTAAATTCTTTTGGGCAGAGATTATTCTTCACATTTTGTGCATTACAGATAATTGCGGCACTTGTATAGCATCTGAAATTTACTGGAAATTCACTGCACTTATGTGGTAAGTCCCAGTCTTTAGGGCCTGTGTTTCCCATTGAGATTATAAACTCTCCAGGGCGTTTTCTCTTGCTCTGTATGCACACGGTGTAGTTCAGTGGGAGTTCATCACTGACAACGCAATTATTATCACTGGTAATGTTCAAAAATGAATATATAAGTCACTGTCTCATCATGCACATTTTAAACTAAGTTTACGAGTATTTTCTTTTACACAAATGGGACTATTTCTTAACGTTAAGTTTAAATCTTTGAAAAGCTGGGGTCTGTATTATCAAGAAGAAAATTCTGAAGTGTATTTCAAAAATCTACAGACACTCTAGAAAGCACAGGTCCCCGTTCTCGTCTACTTCACGTTACAATATAAACTAGTAACATGAGTATACAGCAGATGGCGTTTGCTGTTACTGCTCTCTGCAGTTGTGGATACAAGGACGTCCCAGCAGTCTGACACCTTGCTGGCTAGCTAAAATCGTTGTATTTTCCATTAAAAAATATTATTGGAAGGCATACACATCAGCCTAAGGGCATACGCTACAGAGCCTAAGTGAGTGGAAACTTAGAACTCCAGCAGTGCTCAGAGTTCCCCAAACAGAAGAATGTTGCTAACAGCGTGTTTTGTCAAACCTGTTATCGTATTTACTATCTAAAACAATATTCTGTGAGCAGAAAAATTTACCTTTATGCTTCTCTTCCTCCACTTGACCTTCTGTAGTCACAAAATCCATGGGCCTTTCATATTATTAAATCTCAGTTTCGTTGTCTTTTTCAAGCACCTTGTAAGGGACGGAGAGGGACACCCAGAATGGAACACAGATATTTACCATACCCCATTACGTTCTTGATTTTGATGTGCTCGCTGTAAATCTCTACATGCATACTGATTCTCAAGCTGCAGATGTGCAAGCTTTTGATGAAACAGAACTTGTGCCAAAATCAATATACAGGCCAAAACAAAAGTAGGAGAAGGACACTTGCAATTAATAGTGATTAGATTTGAATTTCGCTAATAGAGGGTTGAATCTTCTTCCATTTAAATCAGTGGCAGAATTCCATATTAGATTTTACTTTTTCAGTCAGCAAAATGCACTTAGCTTTTGCATAGGACTTTTTCTGCCTGACGCACTGCATACCCATTAATTAAAAATATGTAACTGAGACACTGAAATGCTGTATTTTGTCAATACTAAGATACCCCACCACAAATAGAACATCCATCACTTAAAAAGAGCCTTTGGAGAGTTTACAGTTGATTTTATAGTCTTCTCATTTTAAATTGTTCATTCCCAAATCTAAAACTGTACGAATCTAAAGTGTCCTTAACTATAAAATGTACAGAATGAGAAATGTAGAAATTATTTTGTTTTGTGAGACTTGGAAAAAAAATAAACAAACAAAAAACTAACAATGTAACAGTGATGCACAAAATACTTTCATCCCCCCACAACTTTTATGGCAATTAGTGAATTGAAAAACCTCTGAAGAAGGAAGACTAGTAAGTCTACCTGTTAATCACACCCTACTATGCCATTCGTTTTGAGACAGGTTCAAAGAAATTATTCCAGGGTAAACCAAATCACTCCTGGGCCATTCATTCCTGTGCACTGGGAATACTGGAATGCCCTCAGCCACTGCAACCTACAGGAGCTGACAGATTTTACTATTTTGCAGATAAGATATCAAAGATATCCTGTGTATTCTACATGTTTTTGTCAAAATTTCCTCAGTAAAAAGGTTAGCTTTAAACAGGTGTGAATTTGGCTACCTTTTTATTATTATTTGGAATTCCATGACCCTTTATTGGTTATTTATGTGTCCCTCCTCCTTCCTGTCACTGAAATATCCTTTCCTTTCTCTCTGTTCGCCCTCTGTACAAAGCAGGGCCTTTCTTTGAAAGAGGTTATTCCAAGACATGAGGAGCGCAATCACGTTTTGCATTCAGTCTGGAAGGCCATCTAGTGACACAATTGTGCAGAAGAAAATGTGAAACACTGAATTACGATTTTTCTTCGTTGAATTAAAATAAAAATTTTGCTATACTCAGGCATACCCTTGGGGATTTGTTAGTACTCCCACAAGTGGCATTTCAAAAAATTCTAGAGCCAATTTGGATTTCTTAAGAAATGATGGGGTTTATTTGAGATGGAGTATGCTGTTTATCATTTTCCAGGAAAGAAACAACACAATTTTTGTGGCAGATTTGCATCTGAGCAGTTCAAGTGCTGTGACAAACGCAGTCACCCCCTGAAACATGGACTGGGGCCAAATTCACCTGGCGGTTCCGACTCCCTGCCTTTGCACTTGTAACTCCACGGTGCGAAGTAACACTACAAGTAGGTGTTTGCAGGCCTGACATCTCTGTAATTAAAACGCGAAATCACAGCTCACCTTGAATGAATGGCACCAGGCGAACACACAACGAGCATAGCTGTTGGTTCCTACCTGAGCAATAAATCATAGAATCATTAAGGTTGGAAAAGACCTCCAAGGTAATGCAGCAGAAAGCAAGTATTTAGCCACAACCTCTGCCAGGGCCACAAGAAGACGCATTTTGGGAGTACCTCAGGGGCATCTTGACCTCTCCGCCACTGCCTTTCCCTCATCCATTGTCATTCAGGAGTGTGGTGGCCGAAATTGAGGCTGAACTGGGTGATTGTCCCTCAGCTGCTGGCGACTTGAAGCAAACCAACACGTTATCTGAGGTGCCAGGGGGTCCCTACAGAAACGAAGGAAAATGTGGAAATGTGAAAATGTCTGAGAGGAGACAGAGAACACGAGCCGGACCTGATTTAGCCGGAGGCTCCATGGGATGGGGCGCGATGGTCCCCAGTTGTCCACCAGGGAGGCCTCAGTGCCTCACCTGGAGGACGTCCTTGTGAGGAGAGAGGCGGGCGGGAGTGCTGAGGGGGTTCCGGGTGCTGAGGGGGCTGAAGAGGCTCGGGGTGCTGAGAGGGCCCGGGGTGCTGAGGGGGCTGCGGGTGCTGAGGGCGCTGAGGGTCTCCGGGGGCCTCGGCCGCCTCACGGCGGGTCCCCGCGCCCCTGAGGAGCCGCGGCCTCTCCTCACGGGGCTCGGCCGCGGCAGCGCGGCCCCAGGCGGGGCCCGGAGCCACCTGCGGCGCCGGCGCCCGGGGCGCGGCCAATCCCCGGCGGGGCGCGGGCGGTGCCTGGCGGCCCCGGGGCGCCCGGAGAGCAGCGGCGGCGGCGGCGGGCGGCCCGGCGGGGCTGGAGCCCGGCTCGGCTCCGCTCCATGGAAGCGGCCAACGGGACCCTGCCCGACGGCGCGGCGGGCAGCAAGGGGGGCGGCGCGGCCGCTCCGTCGGGCAAGAAGGAGGTGAAGGTGGTGATCGTGGGGGACGGCGGCTGCGGGAAGACCTCGCTGCTGATGGTGTACGCCAAGGGCGCCTTCCCCGAGGTGAGCCTCGGGGCTTCCTCGGCTCCTCTCCTCTCCCTCCTGCCCTCCCCGGGGCACCCCGAGGAGCCAAAGGACGAGGGGCTGGGGGCCGGCGGCAGGGCTGAAATGCTGCGGGTCCCGGGTGGGTATGGAAGGGGTGAAGCAGCCCCGGGGGGCTTGGAGAGGCCCCGGGGAGCTTGAAGGGCCCCGGGGAGCTTGGGGAGGCAGAGCGGGGAGCCCACCGCCAGGCCCCATGGCCCCTGGCGCCGTGTGTTGCTGTTCCCTAAGTAGAATTATTTTTCCTCTTTGCAGCAATATGCACCGTCTGTGTTTGAGAAGTACACCACCAGTGTTACGATTGGCAAAAAGGAAGTCGTCCTGAATCTGTATGACACCGCAGGTAATGGCTTTTATTCCACGCACTCTCAGTTTTCTAGATGCTGAAGCACAAGAGGCAGCTGATCCAGGGCCCTGGGACGGGGCTGCCTTGGGACAATACCTGAGAAATGCATAAAGGTGCAGCCGTGACAGAACGGTCACTTTTCTGGTGGCAGTTCTACCCGTGGACTTGTTCTGTATCTTAACAACCCAGTTTAGTAGGAAAATCACATCAAATAGCGAACATATCTGAAGGTATTAGAACATAGTTCCCGAATGCAATGCATAATGCAGTCAACCCAGAAAATATTTTAATCTCCTGCCATGTGTGATCAAATAGTAAGGGAGAAAAAAAGCTGGTTTGTGTTTAAAAAAGGCTAGAGTGTTAAAAGTTAGTTGAAAATGCTGATAGTTCGTTTGTGTTCGTATCAGGAACTTGTGAACTGATTCGTGTTCAACTTCATTCAAAGTTCCTAGGCTCGATTGTCCAGCTGCATTCCTAAATGAGCCCTAAAATTGACACACACTCCATTTCAGCTCAGTAAATCGCATTCAAGTCTTCAGAGTTGTTCCAAATTAACACCAACACAAGTAAGAACTGAATGCCATTCATAGTCATTTTTAATAGTAATGAAACGCACTTACCTTCTTGCATACCATATATGGTATTTGAATAGATAATTTTAAAGGTTTTTAATATAGAAGTGATTTATTTTTTTTTACTAACCTTTACTGCAGTATATTAAGATCCTGAGCACTCAGTTTGCCAATTTGTCTTCTGGTGTCAGTGTCTTGAGTCCAGTGATTTGGATAATTTAACTTCTACTGAGTGACAAAGCTTTTCTGTTTAAATCAAGTCTTGAAGAGAAAAGGGCTGAAATCTAGTGTGAACTTGCTTGTTGAGTTTTTATGTTTGTTCACTGTCAGTGTAGAATTTTAACCCCTCATACCATTCTTGATATTGGGCCCTCTCACTTAAAATCACAATGGTACAGATTCTAGCACCTGCCTTTGGAGTCTCTTCCAGGCTTGCAGAAAGGTGGGCTGCATTCAGGACGGGCAGGAGGAAGGGCAGGCTCCGTACTGCGGCACTGAGCTCCCGAGGCATGTCACATCATGAGTGACAACCACAAGCCTGACATCAGTGCCCAGCTCCTTGTGTCGTGCAGCGAGCTCAGCTCTGTGCAAGGTCCACAGCCACCAGCAGCCCGGAGAATGCTTGCTGAACCTGGTGCTGAGGGCTTATCTCACCGTTTCTTTGTTCAGGCATAGACTTAGCAGAAAGTGCCCACCTTTCCGAGTCTAGTTCACAGCTACCAATGCTGTCCTGGACCAGAGCACCGCCCTGTCAAAGAACAGAGTGGGAATATTTTCTTTCACAAGATGCTTCAGGAAGTGGAGATGCCTTTGCTGCCTAGTTGGCAGGGTTTTTTGCCAAGAAGGAGCAACTGATTTCCATCCCTTATCTGCAGACCTTGAGACCTGACATATCTCACCTCCCGAAATACAGTGACATGGCTGCCAGGCTACGAGTCACTAGAGGCTGCTGGCACGGAGCCCTCCCTTCCTGTTACATTTCTTTTGCTTTGCATGAGACACATCAAGATTATCAGACGTAAAGAAAGGGGGGACATTGCCTTCTTGATTAAGGCATTTGCTTGGAAGGGGAAAAGACCTGAGTTTTGGTTATACTTCAAAGCTGCTTACATAGTTTTATGTTACAGGGCTGTGTCATACTCTGTAATTCAAGTAGCTTTTCATCCTCTTTCTGAAGGTGGAAGTTATGCTAGAGGAAGAACTCTCTTGAGCACACATTTTAATCCCATCCTGTTTTTAATAAAACAAAACTGATCCTGAGTTCCTCAAGGGTTAGACTAGAATGAAGGGCTGCATCCTTTTCTCTCGGTTCAAGGGAGGATGTCCAGTTCAGCACAAAAGAGAGCTCCTGGCCCTCTGCCACTTGGATGCGGAGTGGGAGATGCAGTTTGGGGATCAGTGTTTCACTGCGTTGACTTGCCTCTGTCGTGTCAGGCAGCAGAAGCTCGTTAGGTTGTTGTCTCAGCTGGGTGATGTTGCTCTGGGGCAGCAGAGGTCTACAGCAGCAGTTAGAGCTTCAGGAGGAGTCCAAACACACAGCTTATTACTGGAAGTACAGCGGATTAACAGTACAGCTTTATCGGCCACATTTAATGAATCGTCTTCTGACTTACTGAATTCGTTGAGTTGTTTGTGCTCTTCTATAAAATCTGAGCTTTACACCCGTGTTTTGCTTCGTAGTCTGAAAGGTCCCCAAATCATTCAGATTATTGTAAAATCATTTAAATGGGATCAAAAGGATGTAAACCTATTTTTGAAGCAAAGGGCTTCAGCTAAGTGTCATGCAGGAGTGCAGGGGAGGAGAAGGCAAATCTGTCCTAAAAAATGTAACTGGATCTTTATCATACGCCCACTGCAGAAAGGACTTCAATATTTTTAGGATCCAACTAAGAGCAACACTAAATAGAGCTGCATGTACGTCAGAGTCATGGGAAGGTGAAGGACAGGTTCAGCTCCGGGGGCTGCTTCAAGTTAGAAGGCTTCTTTGTATTGTTCAGTCCCGCTCAGTTTGAGACTTGGAGCTTGTCCTACTTACTGAAGGAGAAGGACACACACACAAAGCACCTAAGAATCAAACATTTCAAGCTACAGAAGGTATTTTTTGCTTGGCATGAATTTTGGTAACAACTGGAATTAATGAGTTAGTCTACAGCGTGCCAGAATAACAATTTTTGGAGACTTTTGTATCGCACTGCTCTACCTTCCTCATCAGAGACGCCTCTTGCTGTTGCAGGAAGTTGGTGGTATACATATGCAATGTGTAAAAGCTTTGTAATATCACTTGTCTTGTCTGCAAACAGGCTTTGCAGCTGCATATTCAATTAAAAATTTCCATTTCTTGCCGGGCTCAACAAAGGAATCGAGAGAGAAATTAGCTTTGTGATTGTTTGCATGCTGAGGGAGTAGCCCGGTGGTGTTGATGCCTGAGCTGCGATTCAGACGCAGGTTTCCATTTCTGATGCTGTTCAATGCAAGACTTTCTCAGAAGAAAGAAAGAAGCGACGTTGGGCTGTGGAAGGCTGGGGAGGAAGTAATGCCTCATCATTGTGGGTGCTCGCTCTGACTGGCAGGAAGCATGCTTGAAGCTTCAACGGGGTTTTTCAGGTCTGCAGTGACAGATGCACTACAGCACGAGGCCTTCAGAGAGACGTTAAGAGCCAGTACACGCAAGAGTAGTTTTTCAAAACTTGGAAAGGGATGGAGTGCTTGAAAGTGAAATGTGTTCTCCCCATCCCACCTCAAGGGTCCTCTTCTACTGGAGTTGTGCCTGCCAAGAAGTCTGCTTCTCAAACTTTTCAAAACCAAGTAGCAAAGTAGCATAGCTGCCGAGCTAATAACCGTGGTATTCTCGTGGACTGTGCTCAGAGAATTTGGTGCATTTCTGTGTATCGGTGAGGGCTCCCCTCCGCGTGGTTACATGCTGATTTTAAATAATGAGAGTAGGGTTTTAGAAGACAACACGCTGACATGTAGGAAGTGGTTGGCTGGTTGGGGTTATGGGATACGACGTTCTTCCTTCCACTCTGGCTATCGGTGGCAGTAGCCGGTGCTTCTGCAAGTCCAGCAGCACTTACTGGTAGACTCTTAGACTGCTGCTGGTACATTTTGAATCTATTTTTACCATCTCCTGTCAATGGCAATATGTTAGTGAGTTTGTCCGTAAGACACATTTCCACACCTCAAAGAGGTCTTTGGGTTGTTGTCTTGGGCCTTTCCCTGCCCCAACAGGGTGGCAGGGCTGGGTGCATTTTTTCATTGCCACTTCATGACGTGGTATTTTGCGTGTTACGAAACACAGCTCTGCACAATACCGGTCAGTCCTGCTGGGTCTGCCCCCAGAGGCCTCGTACAAGACATTGGAGAATGGGTAGCACCCAGTACTTCAGCGTCCCCTTATGTCCACCTTCATCCCTCACACAGCCATGAGGGAGCTGCCAGAAATACCACGTTACAGTGTACAAGAAAGAGAAAAAGCCACTAATGAATTAGGTGTAGAAGGAAGACATTCTGCATTGGACATTTCTCTACAATGTCCACTGCAGAAGAAAGCTGACCAAAGCCAGGTACCCTGGGCTGAGCAATCCCTGACAGCCTGATAAACGAAGAGGGACACACACAGAGGCGAGGCTGTGCCTCGCTGGGAGGTCCTCACTGCCTTCCCAGTGACTTCGAGTGCCAGAAAAGGTGCAGGTGTCCCCATGCAACTCATCTCTCCCAGCACTGCGAGGGGCTGGTGAGCTCCTGGCCGGGCTGAGCAACGAGCAGGCTGGCACCTCCTCAGGGGTGATTTGGTAAAGGAAGAGCAATGCGAATGTGCATGGGAGCCTGAGACCTGTGGTTTCACTTCCTCTGCTCTCCCTCACCCATTGCTTGAGGTCCCACCCCACCTCAGGGCCCAGTGGCAGTGACTTTGGTTACGCAGCACATCACAGAGGCATGCTGGAATGTGATCTTCATAAAGAATTAGTAAATTGCAGGTTGGTTGCTTTAAAAGCTGTCTCTTATGCTACAGTGAATTGAAGAAGGCAGAGGAGAACCACAGATGTGCTCGGACACAGGCATCTATTTGACCGATTCTTTCACAGCATGCTTTTTGTTACGTGGGGGGAAAAAATGAGTGCTTGCGGAACCGCCCTCAGGGGCTTTGCAAGTACAGTCAGTAACTGCCTAGGTTCAGCCCTCTGCCTTCATTTAAAAACCTCTGCTAGAGAAGACCTAAATCTGTGCCAAATAAACTCTGACCACAGCCTGAGCAACTTGACAGAGAAGAAGTCTCCCGGGCCCTTTCTTGCATTTCAGCAGCAGCACTTAAGGACAGGATATGAAAGGAAATGTTTTCAGTGAGGTCTTGGTGAGAGGGATGTCGATGCTCAGACACAGCTCGAGCTGGGTCCTGTTACATCCACAGCACCTGTAGAACTGCATCTGAGCTCTGAAAGAATAGCCTCTCCTCCTTCCAGGTGAGAGCTGCAATTATCCAACCATAACACAAGTTAAGCAACATACTGTCTAACCGCCCCACCGCGGGGGGAACATTTTACCTCGTTCTGTGCTCTGTGTTTGAAATTCCAATTGTGCGTTTTACAGCACCGTATTTTCTTAGACATTTATTTTCTGTTTGCTTACAAAACTGTGCAGTTGGTTTTGAAGAGGAAGGTACAGGTCACAGGGTGGTCCATTTCCATAGTTTTTGACTTGAAATACAGCGTGTTTGTATCTCATCTTTGAAGACATCTCTTCTCTGATCCTATCCAAGAGAACGTGGTTTTAGCAGTTACGCACTGACTCCAGGCAAGCCAATACGATTTGTTCCAAGGGGACCGTCCTGTCTGCCTCACAGATTGTCAGCACTAACTTGAAGCACCTCTGGATTTTACAAGATACCCTTGCAGAGGCTCAGAGGCATGAATGTGAGCAGGGAAAATCATACAGGGCACGTAACACTAGAGGAAGTTAGGAGAAAAAGCATTTGGCACCTGATACGTTTAATGCAGTTAGAGGATTACCTCACCAACAGAACGGCAAATTGGTTGCAAACAAGAGGGTGGATTTAGGAGAATAAGAAGGGCTAAGCACTAAAGTCTTTGCTCTGCATGTTTATACAACGTGCATAATTTTGTGGATTGTCTATTATTTCTGGATTAAACCATGAGGGATCAATCCTTCTTTACTCAGCACCTCACCCACAGAGCACACAGAGAATAGTCCAACCCTAAGACTCCTGTTTTACAAACATCTCAAGCACTCTGAGTCATGGTTTATCCAGTGCATTGTAATCACCTTGTGATAACCTGTATCTCGATCCATCATTTAAATTAATGCAGAGGGTGACAAAGTGGTGTAGCTGGTGGGCTGCTGGTGTCTGCAATCCCTCAATCCCGGAGATGAGCATGTTGGCCAGAGGGATGAGGATGTGACTGGGACCGAGCTGGGTGCCAGGACAGGAACAGTTGGTATAAAGTTGGAGCACGCTGAAGTTTTCAGCATCCCTTTATTTGAAACATCAGTGCAAAGCTTTGAGGTATATTGCTTTCCTGTAGGGCAGTGTCTGGGCTGTGTACAGTTCACAGTCCATACTGGGTGGTGACCATGAAGAGGACTGACATTCCCACCTCTCATTTTGGTTCCTGACGGAAATGTACCTGATTCTAGGGGCAGCCTTCAGGTGGTAAATAGATCTTCTACAGACTGCTTCAGTAGCTTTTTCTTCCTTATTAAGTCTCTGAAAAACATCTCAAGCGAAAGAGATTTTTTTTTCTTGAGCTGTCAACTACATCTGGTAATTACCGCTTTTTTGAACGTGGTCTCTCAAAAGCAAGACACCTTCAGACCCCAACACAGCGATTACAGCTAAGTCACATGTACAGCATTAGTGACCACAAGCAAAGGGGAAGAGCACAGGTGTGAAGCAAATTAACTTCCTCTTGTCAGACACATGCTGCAGGATCACTAATCAGAAGCACGAATCCTGTTTTTCCAGGATTCAGCAGCATCCCTAAGACCTGCAGTGATGCCCTGCTTCAAAGAACAGTGAGGCCTGCTGTGTGTTAGTGCATGTCTTGTAAAATCATTCGTGTTCTGCTATAGTGAGCAAGGGTGCTAAAGGAAGAGCGTGCTAATCGCTGCTTCCTCTCAGCTCACTGGGCTAAGAAACACAAGTTTGCTGCTAAGATTTTCATTTCTAACATGTCTAACAAATACAGTGTTTCTTCTCATCGTGGAATTGCATGTGCAAAAGTCTTTGGGAAAATGGAGCCACTGCCAAATTGCAAATATTTTAATAACTGTCTAATTTCTCGTGCTGATTTTGTTTGAGAGCTGCAGTTGGCAATTAGAACCGCTTCTCAATACTTAGTAGTTGGACAAAGCAACGTTTGTATTAAAACTTCCTGAGGACGTTTTATATTCTAAAGAATCAGTTTGGTCAGTGAAGAGGACTATCCTGCGTTTAAGGGAAGGAATTTTACAAGTATGGAAAACTTTCAGCCTGTGCCATTACAGTACCCTTGATCTCAAGTATTTATCTTTACGCATTCCCGTCATACTGCTTGTTAAGGGCAGAGATTTCTTTTATCCACGACGTTCTCTGTGTTTCAGGGCAGGAGGACTATGATCGGCTACGACCACTTTCTTACCAGAACACAAACGTAGTGTTAATTTGTTACGATGTCATGAACCCCACCAGCTATGATAATGTAGCAGTTAAGGTAAGAGCCTTTCATAATTGCTTGAACCTTTTAAAGGAATTACGTATGCCTGATGCGTGACAAGATGTCAGACTAAAAAAGCTGCTGCTTTTAGTAGTCCTGTACCCAGGGTGCATAGATGCACAGATCATTCGTCACGCACTGAGCAGGTCACAGACCTTAGACCCAAAACTCACCTCCCCGTGGCACACAAGTGCTCAGAACTGGGCTCAAGTCCACTGGACACTAAAAAGATCACAAACCAGCTGTGAAATCTACTTCACCTGTAGTGATGTCTCACAACCACTGCACATAAGCATTTCAGATTCAAGTCTACATCCATCATGTGCACATTTAACTAGAGGGGAAAGAAATGTAAGCAACTACTCACTCGTCTGTAGTAGGATTTCTGTAGTGCTCCTAAGCAGAAGTTAGCGTTCCTGCATATAGCATCAGCAAAGCAAGGCTCAGTCCTAGTTCTGCTCTTATGTGTGACTTTAGGGAAGCACTTCGGAGTTTAAACAGATGTTAAGCACTTTGGCATAGCGGTAGACACCATCTATGTTTTTATGGAGCGTGTGACTTTGGTCAGGACTTTTAAATGATTCTGTAATGTAAATAGTGCATGTCAGGCCTCTTACACTAGATTAACAACTTCCGAAACACTGAAATTGTAGTGTATATCCACTGCTAACTCTGTTCCTTGGCTTGTTTTAAATTTTAGAAGAAAAAAAAAGATGTAAAGGTTTTGTTTTTCTACCATCAGTGGTATCCTGAAGTGAATCACTTCTGCCGAGGTGTCCCGCTCGTGCTGATCGGCTGTAAGACAGACCTTCGGAAAGACAAAGAGCAGTTGCGTAAGCTCAGGGCTTCTAAGCAGGAACCCATTACCTACAACCAGGTAAATATAAGTGCATTTAAAGTGCTGTCATCTTTGCAAGAGATAAACAGATAGTCCAAAATTAGGTAGTCATAATGGCCAGATAAATAAGTTATTGACTGTCAGTATTAACAGCAGTTTCTGTACGTCCTTTTTGAGTGGCCAAATCACCACCCATTTTTAGTGCCAAAATAAAGACATTTGAAGACTGTTTTTGCATATCTCAGGGTGTCTGAAAGTACACCAATAGCTAGGCCTTCTAGGCTCGCTACATCTCACTGGTTTCCCCTCACAGCTGGGTTATTACTGTTAGAAATTTGTAGGCCTCAACAACTTTTTTGGACTTCTTTCATAATTTTTATTACAGTACATTGCTCCCATCACTTGTACTTTGATTGGTGTTGTGAGAAAAAAAATATGTTAGGACATACATTACAGGATTAAAAATATTGACCATTCTGGAAAAAATGTGTTTGCAAACCCTACTTAAAAAGAAATACTTCCAAGGACAATAGCAAAACCCATCTGTGAGGCTTCTCTAACATAAACTTTTCTTTGAGGTCTCTAATCTAAAAATATATATATATATTGTCAAGTGTTTTCAATTTAAGCACTGAGACCTACAACTAATGTTATAAGGTGGGCATTGCTGCCCTACATACAGGAGGAACAGTTAGTGGTGGAACAGTTTGTCCCACATCACACGATCTTTCTGCTCTGATCTTCCGCTTTTTTTTTTTTTTCTTTCAAACTACAAAGCCATCCTTCTCCTCTGTCAGAGCACGAACAGCAGTTTTCAGACTATTTGAAACACAAGTCCAGGGAACAAGGTTAAGTGCACTAAGACCCTGAATTAATCACTTTTTCTAAACAGCGTGAAAAGAAGCTGCTACTGCATCACCACTAAATCACGCTAGGACCTTCAGCTTGTCTTCCATGCACACAAGATTAGATGCTTGCCCTGTCACATTGTGAACAGCTGCAAATCCTCCCTCACTTGCATTAATAACTCCCTTCATCACTCCTCACGTGTGAGGTTCTGGACAAGCAACGGACACCTCTGGGGAGCCAGCTGAGGCATCGTTCCTGCCCCAGCAGCTCACCAGATGAATGCCCACAAAAGAGGTGAAGTACCAGCCTGAAGGAGGGAAGGTGAAGTGAAGCTAGCACCTGTGGTAGGCAGCAGCATGCGTGCAGTTAAATTCCAGGGCCCACCAGATGCACAAAACCTTGTCGCCTATGTGAGCCCTCCCACTTGATTTTCCTCCCCTTAAATATATACACTACCTCAGTCTCTTACAGCTGAGAGCATCTCGAGTCATGCGACGTGATGCTTCTGATGCCAGGCACAAAGGAGCTGAACAGTATCTGCCAGCACCGCAGCTTGCAAACAACTGGAAGGAGACAAACTTCACTTAAATATGCTGAAGAAAAATCCCCCTATACAAGTCTGAATGCTCAAGTGACCCCACTCCCAGGGCTTATAATGAATAAATGCAGACTTTGTGAGCTGTGGATTGCAGACTCGGAATTCACGCTCCAAAGCTCACAAGTACTCAAAACTGGGGGCTGACTCCAATGACAAAAAAAAAAAAAAAAAGGATCACAAGCAAAGTAAGAAATCACTGTGTTTTGTCTGGAGTGATTTCACACAGCCATGACTGCATGCAAATGCTTTAGATTCTACTCTGCTTCCAGTGCATGTGTTTGGGTGATGAGGGCTCACACACTGATTTGTGTGTACTAGGATTTCTGATGGGCCCTCTGAAGTGGCAGTCAGGATTCCAATATGTGCACCCGCAAAACAAATCAGGACATTTATCCAGACTGTGCTCTCACGTGCTACATTCATTGCTGAAGCTTGCAAACTAAAGATGACATCACTTAATAGTTAAGGTCAGGCCTGAAAAAAGTTTCCCCTTGTAAGATGTCTAGCTTATCTTCCCTTGAGTATCTATCTCAGCATTTCTTTAAATGATGTTAACATTGAGACCACGTCCACAATATTAGCAGGCCAGGTTCTAGATCAATTTAGAGAAAAGAAAGAAAAAAAAAACAGAAAGCAAGTGCCTCAGTTTATTTCCAAAGCCACTTAGGCCCTTGCACTGCGCTCAGAAGAGGCAGCTTCTTTCTTCCTGACCTTCTGTTATGAAGATGTACAAAATAATTTTTTCTCTCCCATCTCACTTTTCTGTCACACATTAGATTTACATCTTTTCTTACCTGCTCTTTCCAGGGTGAAGCAGCTTGCCAGCAGATAAATGCAGAAGTTTATCTGGAGTGCTCAGCAAAATGTCGTGAGAACATAGAAAAAGTTTTTAAAGAAGCAACAACCATTGCTTTAAGTGCCATGAAAAAAGCCAAGCGCCAAAGGAAACAGAGGGCGTGCTCAGTGTTATGATCTGGACTGCAAGAGAGCATTGACTGCACAAGAGTCATGTGATTCAGATTTTAGCAAGTGTGACTTCTTTTTCCCCATTTGTATTCTTGCAACTATTTTTATTTTAAAAATTTTAAACTTTTAAATATTTTTGTACTTTTGTTACACCGCTCTCACAAAGTTTTGAAGGCTCTTTATCAAGGCTAACTGATGTTGCATGTCTTTGTCTGCCTTTTGCTCCCAACTGCAAACCACCACCAGTGAGGTCTTGGATTCACTATTTAAATTGCAATGAACAGTGACTGCTACTATGACCTTTGTTTTTTTCCTCTGCAAAATCGTGGCATATTGTAGCTACAATTTAAAGTCTTTTTCAAGGAGAAGAAACACATCTTTCAGAAGTTTTGTTAGAGCAGCCCATCCGGCACCTTGGAAGAGACAGGAATTAAGTTTGGTATTAACATTCTCAAATTAATTTACTTGGCGGCAGTGCTGTGAGTTAGCCTCAAGCTGCCACCACAGGGCACAGCCGAAGCATCCACTCCCCATGAGCCAACTTTGCAGAACTGCTCCTTCAGATGCCTCCTTGCAAGGCCCAGTACTGTAACAGAAAGTGGTATTTATCTTTGAATATGCATTGGTTGCTCCAATCCAAACGTAGAGCACCACAGAAAATAATTTACAGCATGCAAAGATAAAAGTACTCCAGTCAGCTACTATGTGTAAAATAAAAGCAGTTTTACGATAAACTTATATAGCTTATTTAATACGACACGCAAATGTTGGTGTGTGCTAGGGAGAGGGGAAATACTTGGCTTTGTTACTCCCGTTCAGTAACTGTTGAAATCTCCTCTCTACAACTGTAAATTACGTTTTCCCTTTTGTTACGAAGATGTCAGTTGTCTGTTTGAGGATGATGGATGCTCCCACCGAAAAACCGAGCACATGTGCCTCAAATTTCCTAGTTCTTTTGCACGGTCTCTTGCAGTGAGATCTCAGATTTCAGGATCAGTCACTTGTCTGTAGCTACTTTAAACCAAAGCTGTGAGGGTGAAAGAGGTTTCTGCAGTACAGGTGTTACAGGTTTTCTTTCCAAGGCAAACTACTGCCCATCCTAAGGGAAAGACAGACTTCGATTTTCTGATTCTATGACTTGCCTAACAGTAACAATACACAGGCTTTTGCCAGGAAGCTTGGGCATCGTATGCCAGGGGTCTACTGTTAGACAAACGCTTCCATGAGGAGCCTGATAACTGCACATCATTCAGATTTCATGCAGTTTTATCCTCTGCTTCTTACATGACCAGCTGGTGGAAAATTCTTTTGGAATGATCCATCATTATTTTAGATGTGGGATAAATAGACCTTGATCCTTGAAATTCCAGTTTTTTCTCCCTAACTTGCTTTGAATTAGCTAAGGCGTACGGATCCCTACAAGCTTAAAATGGATTTTTTTTTTAAAGATCAGGTTTTTTTGCACATCTTTTATAAGTATAGAAAAAAATCCACAAATTGTGCAGCCGTTTCTCCACGAGAAGACATTTGTCAGTGAAAGACAAAACCACACGTGACCTTACCCGGTAAGCGACTGAAACATGGACACGCAGGAGGTTACCACATTTACCCTCAGCTCCACGGCTGGAATCTTTCCTTGCTTTTACAATCCGAGATTCTCATGCTGCAGAATTCAAGTTACTTGCCATGTGCAGAGCTCCCTCACCCCTGGAGTACCAGGTCCATTGCTCAGATCCAGCAGGATGCAGCATTGCTCTCAAAATAAAATAATTTACATTTCATAAATAGAGAGTTCAAAGACAAAGAAAAAAATCAACAAATGCTATGCAGAAGTCAAAAGTAGCAAGATACAGCCCAGCTAGCGTGAAAGTTGTTCAAAATATGCAAACGGCAGTTTATTGTTCATGCCCACAGGACAGACACTGTAAAGGTAATTTTGCTAGCCTTGCAGCAACAAAATAACTAATGAAACCATTTAAAGTATATAGTGCATATGTATTTCTTCATGAGCACACTTAGTGGGAGAAGGACGTAGTTTTCAGATCACCCTGCCAAAGCCCTTTGCCCAGTCTGGGCCTTGTGCTAGCTCCCAGGAAGCCAGCACAGCTGAGAAACGGGCTGCATAAAGCAGCTCACACTACTGCAGCTGGGCTTCAGAGGTGCAGATGTTAAAGCACCCAAAAAAAGCTTATTCAACTAAGTTCAAGAAGCAGAAGGAGTTCAGTGGGATGGGAGTCAGTATTTCTCCTCAGCTGTCCTTCCAAACAAGTGTTTACATTCTCTTAACGCTTGGTACAAGTACAGTATTTAAAGGAAGCATTTCATACTTCTGCTTAGCCTCTCTTCACCTTTCCAGAATGGCACTGGGAGCAAAGAAGTATCGAAAATGGGAACTGAAGTGCAACTGCACTTACTGCCACTGATCAAGACCATTTTCAAAAAAAACGCTGTCTCAGAAGAACAACTCAAAGGGCAGCGTGTTGGTTATTAAAAAGGGGATAAAGCAGCTGCAAATTACAGTTTATTTTTTTAGGTGTTTTCCAGGCTTGGGCAGATTACCTGATCTCCCTGGAAGAGGGCTAGCCGACTTTCCTGCCATTTCACAACTGTTTTTGCTTGCTTGTTTAAGAGGATTTCTCTTTTTTAAATAGCTTTTTAAAAGTGTATATAGCAGCAGTATGGTACAAAGATGGGCTTTTTTTCACAGTACACATAGGTTAGTATTGCCACTGAAAATATGCTTTAAACAAATGCTTTTGAAAACAGCATTCAGTCTGTATTACTGAGCAACCTGGAGTGTTCGTAAAGCTTTAAAAATTCAATACCCAGAGTTAAATAATAAAACTGGAAAGTGTTAAATATCATTCCAGGACTGGAATTACAGTAAATCCCACATTCTCCCAATGCTGGCTTTTTGCCAGGCAGGTGCATGCTGCTATATATACACACAGAAAAACCAAATGCAAACACGTTTTGTATTAAATATACATAAATAGCAGGACTGCAGACTGGAGAGCCATGCTTGCTTAATACTGAGTCTGTGCTGGAAGAGTCCACATCTTTCACCAAGCATGGGGACAGACGAGTCCTTCCAAGTCCGTTCACAGCATAGCAGAGGTTCAGGAGGCGCTGTCCAACGCCGAGCGCCTGCTGCAGGCGCTGGGACACCGAGTTCCCATGTTGGCATCCAGCACACCCTGGTAGGTTCACAGCTTCTTCATTTTGTCTTTGTTCTTCTGCAACTTCGTGTGCACCACTTTGAGAGTAGTGAGGAAGTTCCCGAGGAAGAGCAGCAGAAATGTGAAAGCCAACACACAAACCTGAGGAAGGGGGGGGGGAAGAGAAAACAAACAAAAAAGGTTAAAAGAAAAAAAAAAAAGTGTTAAGGGTCAGATGAATTGGGGCAGAGATACTGTTTCCACATTTAAGCAGGCTCTGATGGGGTCTGGTTAGCAAGTCCAGGGATCTATTATCACACCAGGAAAGAAGATTGGAGACAAACACACACCTGCGCACCTAGTTCTGAGTTAAATGGGAAGTATGTTTTATCATGATTAAGTAGCATTTACTGCTTTTTAATATTACAACATGGTTCATTTTTTAAATTATTTCCATTCAACATCTGGACTCTTACAGCCAGGAGAATCAAATTATTAAATCCAATCTATTGGATTAGCATTATGTGACAAAGTGAGTATGCAAGCTACAGCAGGATCTGACCAAAATAAAGATTATCTGCACCACTACGGATGTGACATGGTCAAATGCACCATCATCTGTGATCAGCCTGGCTCTACAGAGCTAACTGGATAGTTGGAAAATGGATAGACGCATTTGATGGGTGACAGCAACTAAGAAAAGAAGTGGAAGGGTCCCTAACACTGGGGCTGTGAAGTGTATAATATATTTTTGAACTGATTCATTGTCTTCTTACTTTTGCTACCTTGTTTTTAAGCATGTAACCCATGGTTTAACCATAAAAAAGAGCCACCAGCTCCGCAGCCACTGATGTTAAATGCCCATGTACATGAAAAACATGGTGAGATATTTACCCAAATGAATGTTCTTTCCCCTACACTTTCTGCTTTTCATTTTGTGTGGTCACCCATGGGTGCAAGTTTCCATACAGTATTTCAGTTATTTAGAATTCTCTTGTATAGGCTCTGTGCCACATCATCCTGAGATATTTACATGGGGTCAGATAGCCAAGTATTTTTGAGGATGTGGTTAAAGCATCCCTCTTTCCCTGCTGTGTGTTTTTTCTGAGCAGAACCAACACCCACCTGCCATTCTTTGCACTCCTTATGCCTTGACAATCCAAAAAGTGTGATTGCATTATATAGCTGCCAGAACTAAAAAGAAAAAGAAGCAATTTAATTACCAGCAAAAATTTAGAATTGTTTGGCACAGGTATGTGTGATCTGAAGCACCTTGTTACCGTACTACAACCACAGCACCACCAGCACACCCTCCCCAGGCCCCACATGGCAGAGGAGGGAACAGAACAGCCCAACTTACATGCCCAAAGAACAAGAATGGAAGGAGAAACGTCAGCCCCCGCCACATCCAGGACTGAAATCCTTCTGCAAAACGTTAACAGAAGAGAGGGAGTTAGCACAGGCAAGCCAGGACACATCCCAAGCTGCAGCTCGTCACAACCAGACCGCCCCATAAGGATTATTCCTCTACTGCTCAGCAATAATCAGCTAGGTTAAAATAAGAACTTGAAGGTGTGGTAATGGGAGGAAGATGAAGATGGGGATGAACAACACAACCATCTTAATGCTCTCAAGAGTTGATGGAGATAAGAGAACTCCATTTCCACCCTGCAGGACCCGAGGAGGATGATAAAAGACTTGCCACCATTCCTGCCTTTGTACCAGAGGCAGCAGGGGAGGGGGATAACAGCTGTGCAAATCTGAAATCTCTGAAGGCCACAAAGCCATCTCGGTATCACTGCCTCCCAAACCTGCCCCTTCTGTCTGACATAACGCAATTTTGCGAATGAAGCATCGCAGACAACCTCACCTACAGTAAGGTCCAAGTGGTTTCTCTCCCCCAAAGCACGGAGTCTATAAAGGCAGCCCCTTTGATAATAATATTGTAGGAACTGAACACAACCTGGAGAATAAATGAAAGCATCATTGCACTGGCTATTCAGAAGTATTAGAGACATTATTAAAATAGTTTGATATATTTAATCCAATAGTATTTAATTATTGTTTATGCTTGTACATTGTATATTTGTTGTGTGATACTGTTTATATTTGCACAGTGTAATACTCCAGTATTTAGGAAGCAGATCTGTTTTCTTCTAAGCGTACCAGGTAGGAAACGATTTTATCCCATGAAATACCAAGGTAAGATATACTCACTCTGAAATATTGAAAATGCTAAAAATTGACTGCGAAACATTTGATACATGAGTCCATCTGGCCTGAAAGCAAAATACAAAAGGAAGTCTATTTATTTGACGAAAAGCATACAATGCAGCGCCCATCCCCTTGTCAGCCAAGAATCCCATTAGAAAATGAAATAAGCAGCTGGTGCCCAGCCTGCTCCACCCCATCTGGAGTCCAGAAAGGGTGCTACAGCCGCACATCGCTGCTCTGGCAGGCAGCAAGCGGTCTGATTGATTAGGCTGCCCCCTCTTATTGATTTGCCTGTTGCAGTTTCCTCCAGGCAGCAATCAAAGCCATTCAGCAGCGTCCACGTTACGAATTAAAGCAGTGGAGCAGGGATGCTTGTGCTCCTTAACAATAGTTCAGGATACAGCCACTGCAGCAAAAGGTCTGTATGATCTCCTTAGAGATTCAGAACAAAAACACGTTGTTTCAAAACAATTCTTACTTACTAACTAATCAGTTCACGCCAAACAAAGCTGAAGTGGGTCATACAGGAACCACACACAGGGTGCGTTGCTGTGTTCTTTCACCAACACCACCACGCTGGAATGTAACTTGCTTTTTTCGCTTTATAGTTGGTTTGTAATCTGGGTGATAAGGCACCAAACAATTCATTTTGCGTCACTCTCCCTCTCTAAAGAGAAATGCTGCTTGTTTTGCTCAGCTTATACAGAAATAGAAGTTGGGAGACTTTTTTTTTTTTAAACCAGCTGTGTAAAAACAAACTTGCAGAGTGTTGTATTTATCACTGAAAACATCCGTACCATCAGACAAGTTTGATGCTTTGCTGTGTGCCTGGGCAGATGCAGCTATGTGGCCACACTGGATTAATATGCTCAGATGACGCACACAGCTTAAAGCACTGTGAGCAGGAGAACGCAAACTCACCACGTTAACATTACTCCAGACAGGAATGTGGAGACATAGTGATGAGACACCCACCAGCCTTTGATCCTGAACAGAAAAAAATACGGCAGTTAGACAGAAAACATGAATTTTAACTATTTAGGTCTGGCTTTAAAGACAAAAAATAATCCTGACTGGAGCATGGATAAATAGATGGCCCAAATCAAACGAACAAAAACTAAGGTGGTGGCAACAAAGGACTTGCCAAGAAACCAAGAAGGGACATCAGGAGTTTGTTACCGATGACAAGCAGGGGCAGCCGAGGCAGCCCACACTGCCCATGTCAACCAGAGGTTTCTCTGCTGCACACAGGCAAGCCACCTCCCATCCTTGCAAACTTTTCCTTTGCACCTCACAGAGCTCGCCGTGTTCAGCTCTCACACGCCCTGCACAGCCTCAAGCTCCGTGGTCAGTGGGGAGATGCCTCACTCATTGTTAGTGGCTAGCTGTAACGCCAGCAAACTGGACAGAAATAATTTTCTTTTGCAAATGCCACGGGCTGGATGGAGCACATTGGCTGCTGCCACCACATCTCCATCACAGCTGCTCCCCAGGACTGGTGCCAGGCACATGCACTGCAACTGAGACACGTCAGAAGCCTCATTAATTAATGCAACAGGGAAGCTGCAAGTGTTGCAGCAGCAGCCACTCGCCCAGCAGCAAGCCTGCATGCAGACTCACGCCTCGGAAGAGATGTGGCGATTGCTGGGGTTTACCCACGCCCTGTGCCAGCCCATCTGGATGATGAAAAGCAGGGACACAACCTTCAGGTTATTGCTCGAATCTATGACAAGACTCCAGGTCAAGCTACGCAAGTGCAAATTTAAGCAACTTCTTCAAGCTCCCCCAGAGTAAAAGCAAGAGGCACAGCAGAAGCAGGACGAGTTATTGCTCTCCACAGCCAGGACAAGGACTCCCTCCCCAGGCTGCTCAGAGCTTCCCAGGGTGCTGGGGAAGTCAGGGGACGCCCTGAAATTCCTACTGCTCCAAGGGCTTGTGGGAGGAGGGAAGGGATGACAGCGCCAGAAAGACAACTGCAGCCGGAGCAGGAAGAGCCGGCTCAAGGTTTGCTTCATTTTGATTTTTCCTGTCACTTCTCTTGGCTCACCCACACCCTGAGAAGGGTTCGCACACTCAGCGGTCCTCGCACCATCACCAGTGCCAGCCTTCTCTGGCAGGCAGCCCTGCAGGGGAGCAGCCAAGCTCCTCAACAGCTGCATGCGGGGCTATGGAACTAATCAGGTAAAAGTCCCAGACGAAAAACTGCACTTCTCCTTCCTGCATTCTCTTGCTCTAGTGATGCTCAGGGTGCGCTTGGTAACCCCGTACGCTGCACAAGTGGCAAGCTCAGTGCCAAAATGCAATGGGATTAGGACACTGGAAAATCTGATAATCTAAATAAACTCCAGATAGAAGAGGGGTAGTTTAGGATAGTCCTGCTAAAGGTGTCATAAGAAATTAGGGGTTGGAGCAAGGATCACCTTTCAGTTTACTTCTCCCAACACTTTACTTGTGTTCCGAGCTCTTTATACAATTATTTCCTCTTAGCCACCAATTTTCCTTTGACACAACTGTAATTTAGTCAAACGCCTCGGGACATGCTGCAGTGACCCGCAGAGCGATCGCGCTGGCCGCATGGCATAAACCAGACAGTGACTCAGCTCCTGCTCCCTTTTTCTCACGAGCGTATGGCAGCATACCAACACACATACAGGTACCACTACAGACAAGAGAAGGTACAAAGTCAGCATCTGGGTTGGTCACTGAAAACACACATAATTACATCCCAGATCACATCTACAACTAACCCGTAGCTATGAAAAACATCCAACACCCTGTAATTTCTTGGTCCAGACTTGCAGAAACTGTGCCTTCTCCTCCCTACACAAGCCCCACATGGCCACATCTGCCCTTAGAAGAAACCGGGGAGAGGAACAGGGACAACAGACCCTGCAGAGAGGAATCAACATCTCAGATTTGCTGGGCTTCGGCGCCAAATTGAATCTGCTTTTGTTGCTTGTTTTAATTTTATGGACGTTTCATGCTTTAAATAGTTTTTGGAGTTGGCACAGTACCTTGATCCATTGCTAATAAGAATGCTTTCCCGTATCGTCAGCGTGCAGTAATACCACACTAACAGAAAGTTAAACACTTCATCTGTCACCCTGTTAAAAAGAAAAAAGCACAGTAAAAAGAAATCCTGTTAATTACAGAGACATTTCAAAATCCCTATTTTCCCTCCCTTCCCTTGGGAGGATGAAAGCCTGCCCAAGTGAGGTCATGGACACAAAGTCCCTATCCTGGGAATCTCTAATCCACATGCAGAGCCGCAGGTATTGGCACTGCTGCCAAGCTGAGAGTCCTTTACCCTGGGAAGTGCCCAATGATATAACGCTGCAGAGCTTTAGCCGATAAGCAGGTATGCAGAGATGACATTAATTCCTTCTGAAGGAGAGAAAACACCATGGAAGCACCAGATGATCCAATTTAGAGAAGCATTTCCAGGCTAATTCAATGAGGAGATTCGATGAGATCTCTGTAAATCCAATCAACTAAAAGAACAGAAGAGTACTACACTCTGGGGGTAAAAGTGTCTTTATTTTGCCACTGCAGCCCCCTGAAGTCACAGGAATTTGGGACAGCCTCCATACATCAGCACCAGTCCCTGGTACGATCCACAGAGACGTCGATGGAAGGGTCCAGCTAAAAGACCTGGCTGGTTTTTAAGCAAAACCGAATAGTGGAGGCTTGCTGGTGATGCATTATTGTGACCTAAAGATTACATTTCTGGTCTAACCATTTGATGGAAATGCCCTCTTGTGTGGTGTTTGCAACCCCAGAGCTACAGCACGGTGCTGGTACCTACCCGGGACAACCTGCAAACAAAACAAACCACTCTTTCCCAAGCACAGTGCAACACCAGAAAAACAACAGATCAGGACTATCATGTTGTGATTTCTATTGGTTATAACAAACTCCTAAAATGTTAATCAAGAAAAAGCAAGTAGCTAAAATACAGGTCCTGCCTGCACTGAAAAACAGGTACAGAAGCTCCCCTACTGGGGAACCACAACTGTTCAAAGCCCAAATACAGCCTGCACCCATCTCCTGGTCTCTGGCAATTAGTTCAAATGAATCAGTTTCTAATCCAGCACATTTGTATTCAAAACACTTGGTTGAAAGTAAAAAAATGCAAGCTTACCTGTAGTGAAGAATAAACCTGCAGGCCACAGCCCCGAGTAACAAGATGATTGTGAGATAAAGTTTGAACTTCTCATACTCATCTTTGTAGGCGAACCTGGAAGGAAAAAAGCACAGAGCATGGAATGTCACACATCACGTGGGTGTAAACGGAGGTTTTACTGGATGTGGCTTCACTTCTTTTCAAACCAGATACAAATCCACATCCCAAACCAAAAGACAAGAGATTTTACTTGAAACATTTAAAAAATCAGCTAGCAGCGATGAAAAGCAGCATTTCACGTGCATGACCATGATGCTGCAAAACAACTCAACAGCTTCAGTCACTAAGAGCTGGTTTCTGGGTTGCCAGGTTAAGCAGCAGCAGCTCTCTTTATTTCTCAGATTTATATAAAAGAAAAATCTCCATTTTCTGGAGCCCTGTATGCCTGGAACTCACTATGATTTTTTGTTGCAAAACCCAGCTGAAACTCCCTTACAACTAAGGCAACAGCCCTGGCTGGGCTTAAAAGTCAACGAGGGACAAAACCCACTGGAGCTAAAGGAAGCTTTAGCTTGGCCTGTCTCAGTCTGACTTACCTGATCCTGACAGACGACCTTGAATCAGGTCTAAGAGAAAGCCATTCCTGTCTCTGGACTGCAGCATACACCCCCTGCTAGCCCCAAACACGCCTGTATGGAAACGCTCACTTACTTTGCTTGGTTACTCAGGAGGGTTACATTCACGTTTCCCAGCACAAGATTTAAGTACAAACTGGAAGACAAAAAACGAGAGCGGACCCACGTAAGGCTGTTTGCTCTGAACACCGCAGCTGACACAGATCAGAGCTTAAGAGATCATTTTAGCTGCCCAGACGCATTTTGCTGTAGGTTTTTGATTAAAGCAAACTGGAAATACAGACCACCGAAGAAGATTTAAACGCAGAAAGTTCAGTCAGCATTTCCAAGAAGTTAGAGAAAAGGTTTCTTTTCCTGGTCCCTTTTCCATGCTATGGTCTGAGGGTGAGATGATTATTATACGCTATAAGAAAATAAAAAAACGTGGAGAAGCTGGAAGAAAAGTTTCCGGCAGAATGCTCCACCCGCAATGCTGCAGCACCTTTTACCAGCTTCTTCATTTCATATCAGTTCCCCACCCCAGAGCATTTCCACCCAAAACGCTCATCTCACCACGCAGACAGAAGCAGCAGACTTGGGAAGGGGAAAGGAAACAAATCAAGGGTAGAAATCAAGTCACTTGGCTCGGTTTACTCCGCATCAGCATCTCCTGACCGCCAGGGTTGCACAGCCCTTGACAACTGCACAAAATACATCCCAGCAACCCCAGTTAAAGCAAAGCACAAATTTTAAGTCAGTTGAAAGCAATATTTGGGAGGAAGAAAAATTAAATAAATGAAAGAGGGGGGAAATTTCATACTGACTGTCTTAAAAAAACTATCACAGGAAAATGTCACTGGAACAGTGAATTCCATGAGCTCTCACGGATGCAGATTTAACTACTATTTTAACAAGAAAACCTGTGCCTACGCACAGCACATTTACATACACTTCCAGCTCATGAATTCTGTGTACAACTGACAGCAGCTCAGCAAGAGATTTATGACTAATCCAGTTGTACATGTATTTCTTCAGCATGCACATTATCCTGTGGGAACAACACCGCTGTGAACACTCAAAGATCAGCTTTCCTGGAGTGCGTGCCTCTCCTGGCAAAGCACTTACCCGTTCTTCTTTGGCAAGTAGGCTTCCATGTCAAAGAAGGCATTTTGCCTCTCTTTGATCTGGGTGCTGATCTGCTGTATGAGAGCAAATTCTTCAGGAGTAGCTCTGGGCTTGCACCTGCAAAAACACAGAAACAAGATCCTCCCCTTTATATTTTTACCTGCTTTTTCTTTAAGGGAAAAGGACTTTGTCATAAAGTTCATGCTGTTAAAAAGCTAACTGTAAATTTATGCCACTGTGCACTTCTCTCCTGTTTTTCCACAGCAACATCTGGCTTAGCCCTAATTTTATTTCGCTGCCTGTTTTGTGTCATTGTGGGTTATTTCACCTGCCTGGTGTACAAACCAGCTTCTTTCACCTCAGCTCAGTGTCAGCACTCTGTACCTCTTCCACTGGGAGCTCTTCAGGCACACTGTGCCATTTTTGTAGGAGCACCTTCCACTTCAGAAAGTTTGCGTGCAGTTTCAGGCACTGCCCTTACAGCACTCAAACTGATCTGGGCTCCGTTTGGAGGTGAAAAGCCTCTACGCCCAGACCCCATAAACTCCTCATGAAGGACAAAAGCTCACTGTACAGCCTCTAAAAACCAAACAAAAAAGACCTCAGGCATCCTTCTGAGCCACCACTGAAAGGATGTCAAACTCATTTAAACTGAAAGGTTGATGCAGCCCCCACACAGTCAATGGCAGCTTGGACAGAGGACAGCAGGTGGGGGAAGGGACCTCCAATTTGCTTTTCTTGCTGCTCTCACTCTGCTGAAATCAGGCATTTTAGGAGGGGCGGGGGTGCAGCTGGGCAGTGCTGGGCAAGAGGAGGGCTCTGCATGACCCTACCTTTCACCGCTGCTGTTCTACCTGCAGAGAAGGGATTTACAAGCTATGTTTGTAGCTACCAGCCCTCCAAAACCCCCAAACTGCCTGCCTGCAGACACCACCATCACGCACAACACACGAAAAAGACTGCGGAGAGCAGAGGCATCAGCCTGTGCCCACCCCAGCACCCCCCCCGGAGACCCCAAAGTTATCCCCCATAACCCCGCAAGGCTTGGGACCCAGGGGATGTTTAGAAGTCTTGGCCAGGCCCAGCCCAGCAAAAGTTTTCATTGAGGCCGCAGCTCTTGAGGCATAAAACATTCCAGGATGTAACAAAACGCACAGCTGATGATTTACTTGCACATTGCAGCTTTACCAATCAATGTAAAAGAGAGAGCGAGGGGTTAGCACTGGGAGGTTAGCAAGCTGTGGTGTTTGAGGTCTGTACCAAGGAACTGAGCTGGTGGCTCCTGGTGAGCAGCCTCACAGACAGACACAGTCGCTGCTGTAAATCCACCCGGGGATAAGTTACACCTGCAGGTTCAAGGACCGACGCTGCCCTGCCAGCACAGCGGATGGAGTAAGGCTTTGCTCACCTGGCAAAACGCACAGACCGAAAGCAGCACAGTCCCACAGAGTACTGCACCTACTGCAGGCATGCAAACCCATTCAGTCTCCCTCAAAGACTTACTGGGTTTTCTTTATTTATAGGACTCGATCTCTCATGTGGTTACAAACATTTTACCTGACTGCAATAAATGGAAGTGACTCAAGATTTATATGGTGCAAAATTGCCACTGTGACGCAGACTACATATTAAACTGCTAAAAACCCAAACATTTCTGCCCTTTGGGAAGCAGAAACATTCCAGTCCTGCCTCCTCCCCCCTTCAGACCTCCCCTTACCGTTGCAGGCTGTGCTTCAGATCCCTTAACGTCTTCTTCTGCCGGTGTATGGAGCTGCTGCAGGCCGTCTGCAAGCTGGTGACTTCCTCCAGTTTCTGCCTGTAAACTTTGTGCGTTTCCTGCAGAGGAAGAGAGGTTTGGTAGGAAGAGCCCTTCTGGGTTACGGACGGCATTGGGTCCTCACATGTGAGGGAAGCAAGCCCTGTTTTTTTGGGAGTCAACAGGCACCCAGGGAGGGGTTTCCCGCGTCACCCCATTACAGCAGCCTCCAATCCCTCAGGCAGACAACCAAGGGGTGACACCAAACCAGCACGGCTTAAAGGGACACTAACAAAAGTTCTTGCAAAAGAGAGAGCATCTTCTCGGCATTCATCTCATTTCCTCTTTCTGCCAAGCTTTCCCCACCTGGGACTTTCTTGTTCCCAGTCCACCCTGTAACAAGGCAGATGTTTGATCCCATCCATCCCCAGCAAACGGGGGGAGAAATCGCAGTTTAGGAACTCTGATTTCACAGCCAGATTCAATCTGGAAAAAAAGAGGAAAGGAGATGAGGACCCAGAGGGGGAAGAAAAATAAATAAATTACAAAAGTGACCGCAAAACGCAACCTGGGCATTTAGACAAGCCTCCTGGCCACTGCGGCCACCCCAAGCCCCACGACTTGCTGCTCCAGCACAGCCCACTGCTTCCTCCAGCACATCAGAAACCATGCCACAGCTCGTCCAGCAGAGAAAAGGATGCAAAAGGCCCAGGAGGTCCCGGACCCTGCGTTCGACCCGCTCCAACACAGCAGGGAGGTGCACAAGGACTTCTTTAGCAAATAAAGCCCACATGGAAGATTCCACACCACGAACAAACCCGTACAAGTTCGGCGCCTGTCTGGGCATGCAGTGGTTTGCATCAGGGCCCTCTGCGAGCCAGACCCCTTATCATCACGTGGAAGTTCAACATTAGCCCTGGTTTAAGGAGAAAAATATTCTTTTTAAGAGCTATAACTCAGAAGACAGTTTGCAGAGTCAGTGTCGAGGAGGGAACGGAGGGGTTAAATAGCCATTTGCTTTATCTACCAGCACATCTCAGGTAACACCACAGAAAATTGCTGCCAGTTCTCCTTAGGCATAAACACAGTGCTAAAGCCACACAAAACGAATCTTTGCTCTCCTCCTCGTTAAGACCTGGCTGTTCATTATTTACAGCAGCGATATAAAACGAGCTCCACTACCCCATTTGAAAACCTTACTAACCAACCTAACCATGTCGAGGCACCGCAGCGCCCATCACCGCAGGATTGGTTTGGTTCTGCTGAGAACTCTGGGGCTCACTGGATCGCCCAGCAACTCCTTCTGCTTCTCTGGATGTCACGCAACGGTGTCCTTGGAAAGGCTGCTAAAAGGGGGTAAGAAGCTCTTTGCCGAAAAAGCTCAAGTATTTATTGGAAACGCAAACAAGCAAGTTGAGAACTGGTGAACTCTACCACTAGCCCAAAATATCAGGATAATGATTTAAAAGTGATGCTAGTATCTAGAACAACATAACATTTGCTAATGAAGTTATTTATTCATCAAGTGACTGCACACAAAGGGGACCCGCTGGCAGCGCAGGGAGCTGTCTTTCTGCTAACACACAATCCACAGGCCAAATACCTTCCTGGAGGGTCAGGCGTGGCCACAGCTCTCCACCTAGGAAGCATCGTGCCTTAAAAAACAAAGGTCCCGTGTACCAGGGATAGAGAGGTATTTTTGTCCCAGGTCTACGAGCTCCCCAGGAGGGGATATCAGAGCCATCCCTGCACTCTAGCGTACAAGTTTTGCAGAGTTGGGGCCGCAACTATCCCGTTTGCCCGCAGACCGAGGGCAAGCACATCCAACACCACTGCCGCTGCCTCGCGCTTTCTGCAGGGACGCTGAGGTCTGTTTTCCATTGCGCTCGCAACAGTCAACTGCTTGCGGTCAACAGTCTCGTTTGTCTGCAGGATTTAAGCCACATTCGCAGGGAGCCCTCGCAGGTCTAAGTTCCCTAATCAAAACCCGTTTTATGTGTTCACATGTAGGGTTCAATTAATAAGTCATTGCAGGGCAACTGGCGTTTTCCCACAGCACACAGGGGCCACAGCCAGGGTTACGAAGCTGTAGCCGGCCCTGCCCCAAAACCACAATTCCCCACAGCCCCGAGCTCTTCCTCAGGCTGCTGCTCCAGAGGCGAGGCGCTGTCCCAGCAACCCAAACCTCTCCAAAAACACACGCAGCCCCGGCACCTCACGCCGAGCCAGGTGGTGTGTCGGAGACAGGAGCTAACGGCAGAGCCCAAGGTCCTCCTCTCCGGGAGAAGGAAGACGCAGCCCCTGACCCACAACTCAGCGCAGCCATCCAGTATGAGACAGACGGGCGGGAGCACCCTGAGCGTGACGGGATGCTGAAGTGTCTTACTGAAGAGCCGGGTTTCCTGCTCCACACGTCGTGGTTTGATTCGAGCGCAGCTGGGGAGCGCAGAGCCGTCCTCCGAAGCCTCCAGTCGGACCCAAGCCCACACCGCGAGCCCTGAGGCGCTCGGACCCCGCCAGCCCTGCTCGCTCTGTGGGACCACGGCACCTCGCACCGTCACCTCCACGTCCCCCTGCTGACAGGCCGGCACAAACCGCCGGCGTTTCGCTGAGTTTCACTCAGCGAGGAGACCGGCGGCCCTCAGGAGGAGGATGCCGCGGGCTTTACCACAGCCGAGCCCCATCTCCGCACCCTTCGACCACCGCCTGCCGCCCCCACGCCCCCCTGACTGACTTTTAACTGAGAAACCACCCGACCCTGGAGCCCAGCGGCGCGTTTGGCGACCCCGCAGAGACCGGCGGCCACGCCACAGCCGCTGGGGTTTGGGGATTGCCTTGAGGCTGCCTGCGCGAGACGTGAGGGGACGACATGCTGGGGGGGGGGGGAACACACGGGTGGCGCTGCCACCTCAGGGCCGGGCTCATGGCGCCCCCCGCCCCTCAGGGGCCATTCCCGCCGCCCGCCCCTCAGCGCGCGCCTCACCTGGAGCTGCCGGAACTCCTCCTCCAGCTCCCGCCACTCGCCGCAGCAGCGCTCCAGCTGCACCCTCATGGCGCGGTGCAATGCGGCGCAGGGAACCGGCTGCAAGGCGGCGCGAGCACTGCCGGCGGGCGGCGGCGCGAGCCCGCAGCCGGGGCCGCGAGGGCCACGCGCGCCCCTGACGTCATCGCGCGGGGCTGGGCGCGGCGCTGAGGCGGTGCGAGGCTCCCGCCCCGCCCTCCGTGCCTGAGGCGATGGCGGCCCTCAGAGAACGTCCCCGGTCAGCCCCCGGGGGCTAAAAGCTCTTCGGTAGGCTCCAAGTGGCGCTTGTGGAGCCGTTGTGCCCCGGGGATGTGTCCCGCTGAGGGATCCGGTGGCTGAGGGGACCAACGGGGTGCTGGGGGCCAGGGGAGCTGGCTGGGGCCAGGGCACACCCGGTTGTGATGGCAGGGAAAATGGCGAGGGGTTGGGGTCAGGGCGCTCCACGTCGTCAAGATAAGGGGAAACAGCGAGATATGTGGGGTCAGGGCACACTGGGTTGTCAGTATCAGGGAAAATGTCAGGATACTGGGGTCTGGGCACACCGGGTCGTCAATATCAGGGAAAATGGTGAGGTGTTGGGGTCAGGGCACGCTGGGTTGTCAGTATGAGGGAAAATTTAATGAGCAGAGGAAGCCCAAACAGACACTGTTGAAGCATTCAGTTGCATCCCGTCCGTTCCCGGCACATACAGCAGGCTGGGCTGGTAACAGCCTCCTGCAGACTGGGCTGAATCCAGGATGGGGTTTGCTGGCATGCTTGTGGGCTGTGAGGTGTTCAGTGAGGTTGGCAGAGGCCACTTGATCCAAAAAGCAGGCAGAACACTGCTGTCAGTTCATAGAATGGTTGGGATGGAAGGGACCTTAAAGATCATCTAATTGCAACTCACCTGCCATGGGCTGGGACACATTCCACTAGACCAGGGTGCTCAAATTTTACTTAATTTCCGTTAAGTAAAAACATTTAAGTAAAAGCACTTCAACATTTATAGGACTAATTTTGCCAATACTAACGTTCAAGAAGGCACTTTGAGAAAATATTGTCAATAACCCTTAAAACTATTCATTTAACTCGTTATCTATAAACCTCAAAAGAAAAAAAGAAGGCTCTTAATATCATTCTTGGATATTTGCCCTGGACCGTAATTTTGCAGCCTTGTTACATATTTGTTGGGGCCAGAGTCTGTGTTCTGCAGGCAAAGCCCCCAGGGAAGGTGCGCATACCAAAGCAGGAAATTGTAAGTATTTCCCACCAAGAGCCAAGCTGTAGAGTCCTGTACAGCAGTGAACAGAGACCTGCTGAGGGATCACCAGAACTTTATTCAAAGATTTAATAATCTTTCCTTTCACCTCTTGACAAGGAACAATGCTTACAGGTATTGAGGCTGTATATAATTATAACCCCAAAAGATTTCTTTCAAAGTCTTTTAACCAAAATGTGCTAATTAGTAATATTTGTTCAAAAGGTCTGTGTTTTCTTTAAAACAGTAACACAAAAGAATTTCATTACACACAAAAGAGGCTACCTGCACTGCTAGTTCTAAAAGTATTTAAAGTTGTATTGTTACAAAAGATTTCAGAATTACCTGTAATCTCTTTCCATCTCCTGGGAGATTATTGCTGTTTGTATAATCTCATTATTTCAATCACATCTTTACATATAAAATCAGAGTGAGGTAAGACAACAGTGATTTTATTTTTTTGTAACAAACTAAACAATTTGTTAATTATAAGTGTATATATTTTTCCTCGCTGAGAATGGAAACTGAAGATTTTGATTATATACGTCAATTATAAAAGGACTGGTTTCTTAGTTAACACTTGTAAAAGAAAAATCACATAATTTATATGGCAGTATATGGTCTTGAGAGACTCAAATTTGCATATCCAAGTTCTCTGCATTCATTTTCTTTAAATATGAACATTTCCTTGAGTTTTCAGGCTTTTTGCACTTTTCTGTCTGCAACAACTGAAATGTGCTGCAAAATTAGATTTCCTAAAGGAAGGGACTCAAAAATCTTTCTAAATGTTCACCAATTTAACTTTTTAGTAAGTTTTCAAATTGGCAGTCTCCTTAATATAGATTCTGCAAAAATCCTGATGGGACCAAGATATCCATGGTGGGTCTGTAAGAGGGTGTGCACTAATCCAAAAATCCTTCACAGCGATACCTGATGAATACTGCAGATCTAAGTCAGATCTTCTTGCTCCAGCACACGAGGACACAGGGAAGGGACGAACCAGAGGAGCAGCGGACGCTCGCATCTCGGTACGGCTGTGCTGAAGGTTGTCCATCTCTGCCTGCAGAAACGGCTCCTGCCCTGACCAAACAGGAGAGGTACAGTCTGCTGCAGAAAAGCTATTTAAAAAATGCCACTCCTGGCTTTTCCACACCTCACCTTTCCTGCCCTGTGTTAGAAACAGGTTCTGCAGCTCAGCTGGAGTTTGGGGCAAATTCCTCAGAGCGTGTCCCTGGGGCTGGGGCTCCAACAGCCCTGCCTGGTTTTCTGGAGTCTGATTTATCTCCAGAGAGCCTCCATTCTTTCTGCATACTTTTCCTGGAGGCCTGCTTAACAAACCACACATGCTGCTCAGTCAACAGCTGATTAACCCCATCATGTACAGTTTTCATATTCGATTTCAAGGATGCCTCCCTATCCACCACTGCAGTCAAACCTGGGCAGTTGCACTGGCTATGTCCCCAGCCCTCCCTCTGCTGCCACAGCTTAGCGCTGGTGTAGATGAGACTTTGATTCAGTTTAGCATTTTACAGAAGCCAGAAATGTGGCTGTGCAGGTTTAACAGTGAGAGAGACTTCTTATTGTCTCTTTCTCCAGTATCTTTCATAGTGTCTTTCACCGTGTCTTTCACCAGTGTCAACACATGACAAATGTTACCTTTCCTCTGAACCTGAGTATTCTAAAGAACGCTTTTAGGTATCTTGCAAGGCTAACCTTCCAGCTCTAACCTTCCAGCTTTTTAATGGGTGGCTTTTCTTCTAAGGCCTTTGAAAAGCAAATGTACAAATACAAAATCTGTTTTGCCTTTACCTTAATTAATCACCAAGTCATCAACCATTCATTGCCAGAAAACATATCAAAGAAATTGAGTTAATTATTCAAGTTAAAGATCACAGCAAAACAGTGCAAACTGGAAAGGATAAAATGCAAACATGGTAAATTCCCATTCACTCATCAGGTGACAGTAAGCCATGGTAAATAAAATACTTAGATCATGTTTCAACTGGGAATTGGTACTGCTGATCTTATTTTGTAATCTGGATTTATTCCTCGGTTAAGGACTTGGAACAAACAAGGCATTATCTCAAACATGGCCAAACTTCTCTTGCCTCCATCATCATACCGTGATCTGCATGTTTTAAAACAGTGCTGAGGATCCCACAAGGCACTCTCCAGTTGTGCAGCAAATAATTCTCAGCTTTGGGTAACTTCATTGGTTTACATCAGTTTGAGCGGTGTTGTTGCAGGTATTTAAGTAGAGGCAATTAAATCTGCAGCAAAAGAATGAAATACAGGGGGAGAGAGTATCTGGTAAGCATTGGCTTCAGCTGCCCTCCAGTAAACATTTCACTTTGCATGATTATGACAATGCTTGAACATTTCAGATAACCTAGAGCTCTTACTTTAGATTGTTTGGATGTAAAAGCAACACTTTATTTTTTATCTTGAGAGAGCTGTTCACAGCAAACAGGAGGGAAGAGATTTAAAGAAACACTTTCCCTCAAGGCTGTTATTTAAGCAAAAATCAGCCAGTGAAATTTATATCTCAAACCTTCTACATTAATCCATCCCAAATCCTGCTAATAATAATTCTTAAAAACAGAGCTGAGGGGAAGAGCCCTCAGTGCTGCACCCACTCTGTACTCATTTGGCCAAAACTGACACACGCTTGGTTCGAGTCCAAGACCCTCCCACCTCTTCCTCTGGCTTTTATTTTGAATATAGCAGCAATAAAACACACATCTGAGCATCCTACTTCCACAGTATGTCGTTGTCACATTCTTCACCTTTAAAGAATTCCAGCATATGTTTCTCTAAGTGTTTCTCTCTATTTATTCTACAGAGTTCCCAGAATAAACTTAAATTATTGACTCTGATAGTTTTCAGTTGGTTTGGGCATTTCACTTCAGTGATTCCCTGAGCTTTGTGAGAGCAAACTCAGCTCAGAGCAGCTGTCTGCTTTCGTTGTGAAAATGATTGGTTTCAGATGTTGTAGAACACTAAGGTCCTGTGGGTTTATTTAATAACAATAAAAAATCTTAATCTTTAGACTGAAAAAAAATAAGGCACATTCGTACGTCTTGTGGCCTTGCTCCACAAATGGCTGATATCTGGGCATGTTTCCCCAGCATCCTCCCATTGCTTGGTTTGTTTTTCTGCATGTACGGGAGCTACCACCCTAGCTGGAACTTGGAGAAAGTTTTTCTTTTTTTAAATACAATATAATTAAAAAATATTTTAATATAGTAGAACCCTCTCTTAAATCATTTGGGGATCAACCCTCGGCAGGAGAGCAATGCTGCTTTGTTGAAAGGTGCAGACTCAGTCCTGGGGTGTCTTTTGGTTCTGTTTAGCAAGTGCTTTGCTGGAGAGACCACAGCTCTACTCGGAATTTTTCTATGCAACACATGCTCATATATTATTTTAATTACCACTGGCTTTACTTACACATGCCTCTGTGCTTTCTCTAAACATTAAAAAGGTTAAGAAACCAATTTGTGAGTTTTGATTTGTTGCTTAATTATCTTAATCCTTTTAAATTCTTCATTGCATCTAAACCAGTTTAAAATACATACTGAATTTCAAATGCGTATATCTTCTGTTTAGCAAAAGCTGTGGTTAGGTGATACACAGTTTGGACTTGCTTTTCAAAATCCTTGGACAACCTGCACTGTTTAAAAATAAACAAGTGAAATTGTCTGAGCTAGCTAATTATTTTAATTGACAAATTCTCAGTTAACTGCGGTACAATATAGGGGCTGAAACAGTCAAAATAATTAATACTTTTCCAGAATGACCTATTTCTGGTTGCAATTTAAGACTGTAATTTTTGGGCTGCAGTAAGCATTTTTTCTTCTCCCTCATGGGTTTCTCTCATTTCCCCCACAAATCCCCGTCTCCCTCTGCAGCACTGTACCTTTGCCATGGTAAAACACAGGAACAATTGTCTTTGGCGATTCTTAGGCTGTGCCCAAAGCCAGGAAACATTTTACGAACAAGGGTGATTAAATCCTTCCTGAACATCTTTATCTCATTTTTAACAACAGGAAGTGTCAGGTTTAGTCAGATTTCTGCATGGCACCTCCGATGTGCATTTTCAAGGGGTTTCTCCATTTTCTTCTGCCACTTGCAAGACTGATTTGTGTGTTACCCGGCAGTGCCTTAGACGTGTCCTTTCCCTACGGGGCATGTTGGTGCGTGCACAGCACCCCCCGTCCTGACAACAACGGGCACTGTCACCATGCTGTACTTTCAGATCGCTGGAGTTGCCGAAGCGGGCCAGGAGCCAGTTTTCATTTCCCGGTGACATTCCCTACGGGCCGCTCACAGCCTGCCGGGCTCCCATCTCCCTTCGCGCAGGAGTTTGGCAGAGTTGCTATGACGACTCGGCCCTGGTGTGCACAGCTGCAGCACCCAGCCCGCACCGCTCTCCGAGCGCAGGTTGGTGCCCGTGGGGTAGCTGGGGCTGGGGGTAGGAGAACGTGGGTCCAGCTCGAGGGTGCTTTACCCCTCCAGCATGTGGGCTTTCCTGCAGCATCGCTCCTTTGCGTTTGTTTCCTCTGCCTTCGTTGCTAAAATCACCCACTCCCACTGCTCTCTTGCACCCTCATCTCTCTCATCACAAAGCTAAAGTGGGGGCAACACAGAGGAATGGGCCCGCAGCCCTTTTTTGGACTGGTACGCACCTGGCCAGGGTGGCTGCAGGAATTTTCCCCCCTGAGCTCACAATGAGCTCCATTCCCAGTGCCGCTGCCTGCCCCATGCTGCCCCAGTGCCACGGGTGAGGAGCAAGACGGGTAGCACAATGCACAACACTGCTTTGTTTTGGGTGGGAAGGATTGTGAGACACCAATATATATATATATTTTTGGCAGTGATATCCCCCTAAATCATTTTTGAATGACCAAGTGGAAAACTAAGGATGAATGCTAGCTCTGTTACTCTGTTTTCTAAGATATATCTAGCTTTTACTCCCTAGCAGCGAGCTATTTCCTAAAAACAAACAATTTGCTTGAACCAGTGCTCCTACTTGGCAAGGAGAAGGTGGAGGATGAGCCTTGGGAAGCAGCTTGTCTGGGTTTCCACTGTGCCAGGACAGGGCTGACCTTCCCTCATGTCCCAAAGTCCTCTTGCAGGTGCAGAGACCAATGCCCACCACAGACCCATCCTGCTGAAGCTGATTTAGCATTTCCTAACATACTACAAGCCTATTTTTAGATAGTGCAGTTTCGTACATTGGTATTTTTAGATACCTTCTGTTCGTCATATCCTTATATATAATTTATCTTTGATACAGTATCAAAAACAGACATCAATTACTGACTGAGGTGCATATTAAAATACAGTTCACTGATAGACTGTTCTGCGCTACCTGCCTTAGTAATTTCACCCTAATTTATTTCTGACAATCATTTGTTTTCCTCTCCAGCTGAAAACACAATGCCTGTTGTGAAATACCCCAGGGCTGTAGAGCCTCTCTGGCATGAATGGGACGGGAAGGCACAGAAATGTGGATTAAGACATACGGTCTATGCTGTAAACGGGGATCAGTACACTGGAGAATGGTTGGACAACTTGAAGCATGGTAAGATGTATTGTTTGAAGAAAAAATACCCATAGAGGTGTCTTTACAAAAGTTCAAAGGGCCATGGAATGGTCAGGGATTGTTATGTACTCCTGGAAGAGCATTCGTGTATGTATGACAGTGTGTTAAATATAATGCCATGCAAAAGTGTGCTCAGACATATTTCTGATAGGTAACATGAAGAGCTTTTACATGCACTCAGCTGCAGGGCAATTACCTGACCCATCTAGATTATGGATGTTAAAAATCCTCTAAAAATACAACAACCTGCACTCAGCTCCCTGTATCCAAACCCGCCCCAGCTGTGCTTGACAGAGCGCTCTCGGCTCCCACCGCGCGGGTCGCAGGGAAAACACAACCCAGTGCACAGAAACAGCCCAAAAAAGCAGGGTTGCTGCTGCATCGCTAGCATTGAAACGTGCTTGGCTTCTGTAGTATTAATTTAGCATCAAGCCTTCTCCTACCCATTGCGATGACCTCCCTGTATTTCCTGTTCATCGAAACAGGTAAAGGCACCCAGATCTGGAAGCGCACCGGCGCTATTTACAGCGGTGACTGGAAGTTTGGGAAGCGGGACGGGTATGGCTCATACAGCATTCCTGACCCCGTGACCAAGGAATACAAGAAAGTGTACACAGGCTGGTGGAAAAACGACAAAAAATGTGTAAGTGTGATTGCCAGCATCTGCCCTGAAACATGCAAAAAAATAACTTAAAATACTGTTTTTTCAAATGGTGCCTGTCCCCTGAGGCTGCATTGAAGGTGTGGAAGGGTTTGGGGTAAATTAATATGTAGAGCAAGAAAATGAAAGCAAGAGCAAGAGATCTCACATTGAAGCTGTCTCACAGTGGGGAGCCTTGCCTGCCCTCCCTGCCCTCCTGTCTCCAGGCTTGGCTTTGCTTTAAATTTTGGCTTGTCCCTCCAGAGAGCCCAGGAAGCTTCAAGAGTGGCATCCATCACCCTACAGAGCCTGCGGTCTCCAGCCCCGGCAGGAGGGACCCCCTGCCCAGCCCCACACTGCCCCTCATTGCTCCGGCTCCCTCTGGATGAGCCGCACAGGCGGGACAGGTCGTGTGTCCGGGTGTCCTGACTCGCACCACCTGCTGTGCTTCCAGCATGCTTGCAGCAGAGGAACTTGCTGATGGAATATGGTTGCAAGCACTGCAGGAAAATACAGCTTAGAAGCGCTGTGCTGCGAGTTTTACAGCGCATTAAGCAAAAAACACAAGTTCTTTAGGAAATTAAGCCTGTCACATAAATCACTGGTTTTTCTACAGGGAGCACAGTGAGGAAGTCATCTGGTAAAAATGACTGCAATCCTATGTGCAAAGTCCTTTTAGGAGCATTTTCTGATCTGCCAATGGGAACCTTGCATTCGCCTTTGTGTCCGCTCCTAAATTGAATTAATGGCCTCTTATGCTTCTAACTGGCGTGCAGCTCTCTGGCTCGAGCCTCTTTGCAGGAGCTTCCTTCCTCATTCCCTGAGAACGTATTTTGGATGGTTGAGTTCTGGCAAAATCTTTACTATATCCAAACATCAGTAGGTTGTTTTTCTTTTCCTTTTACCCCCTATAAAATCCTCCCCTTTATATCCATGCAGTTTAGTAGAATTAGTGCTCAGAAAAAACAGTTATTTCTGTAACTGATTTTTTTTTCCCCAGAGAGAAATTACTGCTTTCTTCCTATGGGAAAACTCATTAATCATATGTAAATATTTCTCACAGGTATCATGCCTCGTTATAGGGATGTCTCTTACCTGGCGAGCACACGCATAGGACAAACACCTCCCTGGGGCTTCTGGCCTGCACACAATCACTGGGCTCAATTCACAAGTTCTCCAAACAAATCAAGCCGAGAGCCAGTTTGAGGAGCAAAACCGGTGTGGGTTTATGGATGGAGCAGAAGGCAAAATCCATCATTAGCAGCACTGGGATACTGTCAGTCTGCTCAGGGCAGGGAAAGGGTTGCCAGCCTGGGATGCTCAGGGCTGCAGGAGACATTGGCTAGGTCAAAGGACACTAAATCCCACTTGCAGAGGCAGGTGTCTTACATTGTGTATCCCCATGCAGGTTTATATACCAGTAGAACCTGCTTTTAGCTAAATATTAGCAGCAGTCATGCCAAAAATAATATACAGAGATATAAACCTGAGATTTTGTCATTGAAATATCATTGGCAAAAAAAAATCTTATCACATCACCTCTGTTTCCTTCACCACCCCTTCAGCACATGGACGGTGGTTGAGCTGTGCCATCAGGCAGCTACATGTCTAAAGGTAGTAAGAACAGGAGCGGTATATCCAGAAATTAATATCCCCAAATCAAACACTGACACCTTTCAATAGCGAGGCTCCTAACTGCCCGTCTACTGCTGCGCACAGGGCTACGGGACGATGTTCTACCCCAGCGGAGAGCACTACGAGGGCGAGTGGAGCGGCGGGCTGAGGAGCGGCTGGGGTCGGATGTGCTACTGGGACGGCTCCGTCTACGAGGGGCAGTGGCTGGCGGGCCAGCCAGGCGGGCAGGGGATGCTGTGCCTGTGTAAGTACCAGCGCGTCCACCTGCCCCTGTGCAAAACCCACATCAAGCAGGGATGGTCCTTCCCTCCGAGACAATCAGCATCACGCTGCTCTTCTGACACCGGCCAGATCAGTGGGTGCTGCCTTGCATCTCCCCCACAGCTTCATGTTGGGGTGGAGGCAGCTGCCCTGATTCCTCCCTCGGGGCTCTGGGCTGGAGGCAGCAGGGGCTGGACAAGAGCGGGTGCCATGATGCTCAAGACCACACGCATGGAAGCTTGCTTTTGCTATGATTTACATTTAAATGACAGGGATGGTTAGGGTTAGAGATAATATACTGTTAGGTCAGAGAAGAGAAAATCTCTCTTTTCAAGCAGGCGCCTTGCCAGGCATGCTTTCTAGCTACTGCATACCAAAGAGGAGGCCGTTTTCCAGTACAAAAAATAACAGAGCTATCTTTCTGGGCTCACTATCCTCTCTCATACTTTTGACGCTGTCTCACATTGAGCAAATTAGTAGGGGTTTCATTAGTTCACAATCCCTTCCCAGACATGACACTGAGTGTATCACAGATTGGGAATGTTGGGGGCATCATAAAAATAGAAATTTGGATTTTTTTTTTCTTATTTTGCTGTGGATTTAACACATTTTTCCCCAAAGCCAAGAATCCCAGTCCTTCGCAGTATAAGACACTGTGTTCCAGGAACATTTGAAGAAATGTTATCTATTATTCATCTCTTCTTTTTATCTTGGAAGCAATCTTAAAGCTAGTCATTAACTAAGCAAAGCAGCCAGGAGGAACAAGCACAACTTCCTCTGCACATCGCATACATGACTGTGCTCTCTCTGCTGGCTGTAAATTCAGCTTGGACCGATGGCTCATACCAATGACAGCAACACATGCTTCCAGGGGCAGCTCAGTCAACTGCCCCACTTTGCTCCCATCCGAGTCACCCTCCCCACTGCAAACCGGACGCCCTCCAGGCTGACCCACCACTGCTGTGCCACTCCAGAGCCTGGCTGCACAGCCTGGGCCCCCCAGTGAGCTGGATTCCTTTGGTTAAAATTAGCTAGAACGATTATTCCGTACCCACAAACTGGTAACGCATTCAGCTTCGGTGCTGGAAGCGTGGCTGTGTGCTGGCAGCGTTGCAGCGGTGAAAGAAAAAGTTCTTCAGCACAGGTCACAACGAGCCACAGCTCGGGGTAAATCGCTCCTCCTGGCAGCGTGCCTGGCAGGGTGAGCATGGCCAGGAGCAAGGTGCCGCTCTGCCACCACCGCTGCAGCACGGCAGCGGGTGAGGCAGCCCCAGATACTCTGGTAGGACATGGAGCAGTGGATGGGCACACTGAAATGCCACAGTGCAGCCTGTGGAGGGTCCTACACAGCCCAGTCTGTGATTTTATTGTTTTCCACGTGGGCAGAGGCTGGAGAACAGGAGCCAAGCAGCTCCCAGGGTGATCCCACAATTTCTACCTGGGTATTTGTGTCATCTCTTGCCTCAAGGAATGGCAGAGTTCAGCTGAGACCCAAAAGATGTTTCCACTAAGTCACCTGGTCAGAAATGTCCATTTGTTGGCTTAGAAACCCTGTCTCTAGGAAAAGGGGATGGCAGAGGAACCTCCCAGTGAGAACAGGGTGGCCTGGATGCATCCCAGCCCCACCAGCACTCTGTGCACGTCCTGCTCTCAAACAGCAGCACTGGATGAGGCGGCTCTCCTCCCCTTGCAGCTCTGTGTCAGGCAGGGGCTTTTCCCATTGGTGACAGATGGATTCCCAGAGAGAAGCACAGAGCCGCACACACTCTCTCCACTTGCACAAAACCACAGATGCCATACAGTTGGAAAAACAGCCTGCAAGAGATTGCATGAACCCTTCAGACACTTCAGGAACTCCCATGCCGTAATTCCTTGAGAGACAATCCAACTACAAGTATTATTTGAAATCGAGATTATTTTAGCTAGCTGCTGCTGCTACTCCCCCTTGCCCAGGCAAGCAAAGCCCTTTGAGGCCTGCTCCCTCTGTGGTGTGTGGCAGGGACAGACCCGAAGCTTGTGTCCTGTCAGTGCTCGGGCTGTGAAGGTGACTCAGTGGCTTGGTGCCCAGCCCGAGCTCACGTGCTTGGGATTTGAGCACAAAATGAGTGTCAGCAGGAGGAGAACAAAGCAGGGCAACACACACCTTGTTCTGGCGACAAGCGTGGGCTCCTTCGCCAGGCATTTTCTCGCTCTGCAGTACAGATGGAGCAGTGCCAAAGCAGCACCGTGTGCTGTGCTGTGGCTCCCTGGGAAGGGCCGGATCTGGAGCCAAGCAGATGATCTGCTCTTACCTCTGTTTGCTGCGTTGCTTGGTTTCGCGTCTAGCCCCATGATGAAATGGTGCACATTTCACTGCCTGTTTGTGTACTGAATTGCAGCAAATGAAAATCGGTATGAAGGAGGTTGGAAAGATGGAAAGAAGCACGGCCCAGGACGATTCTTCTACCTGGATAAGGGACAATTGCTTGAAGGCATCTGGGTGGCAGACATACCAAAATGTGGGATTATGATTGACTTTGGCCGAGACGAAGCTCCTGCCCCTACTCAGTATCCAATCCCAAAGGTAATTCCTAGGGATTGTTTTTGCTAACCATGTTTTCACCAACGGCACTCACCAGAGCTCGAGGTGGCTCTCAGGGCCACGCTTTGCCGTACAGCCACCGCACAGGCCCCAGGCTCTCGGGGTGCACACTCAGGCTCTTGTCCAGCATTGAGCTGACCAGCCGCGCAGGGACAAGCAGCCAGTCCAGTGGTACGAGTCCACTGCTGGAGCCTCAGACTCGCCTGCACCTGTGAAAGCACACACTTCTGCACCAAAACCTGACCCAGCACAAAGGAAACGCAGACAATAGCTGCGGAGACAACATGGGATTTGAGTGAAAACCAAATGATTTCTCTGAGTCCTCTCTACATAATTGATTTGCATTCTTTTTACTTAGATTGAACTAGCCGATCCAGATGCTGTCTTAGCAGAGGCCCAAGTGATGCCTGATGACAACCAAAACTAATAACCAGATGCTGAAGAAAAAGAGATGCAAGATAAGAACGTAAGCCTGGGTTACTTACTCATTTGAGTCTCACGTCCTCGCTGTGGCATATCGCTTTGTGGTCACCCCACTTGTCCTTCAAAACTGCTCCCATATGCTTCAGCATGAGGCCTCTTCCCACCCACCATTATTAAAAAAAAACAACCACAAAACAAACACAAGCTGGAAGAGGCAGTGACTCTGGCCACCTCCTCTGGCTTACTCCTTCGCACAGGAATAGCTCTCCTGTTGGTTTCAAGGTCTTTAACAGTGCCTTAGAGAAGCAACAGGGTTTCAATTAAGTGCTATAAAAACAAAACCCTAGAGAAGTATAGTCAAATAAATGCACCCCAGCTTAGCTGGGTACATACTGGTGAACCAAGCGGCTTTGGAAGCTGTAACAGGTGATGTTTCAATTAGCACTTTTATTAATGCAGCTTTACTTGCTGTCTGTGCGCATCATGTGAGTGCTTTTTTCCCTAACCGCACTAGAGCAAAGCCCCACATCAAGCACCGGCTCTGCTCCTGTGCCAGCCCACGGCCCTGTGCTGGCTGCTCCGCCTGCACTGAGAGGCAAGGACCATGTGGAGCTGCCAGCACCAATAAGTGTCACCTACAAGAACACGAAGGAAGGTGGCACTGCAGCCACCTGGTGAAAACTGCACTGTGGGAGAGTGTGTAATTAGTTCACCTGATTTAAACTGCGCTTCTGAGTATCACATCTTGTTCACAGTTCAAGTGGTCCCTTGACTCTTCACATTTTCTCAGCTAGAAGATAACCTACTTTGCTACTTAAACACTCAGAGTAACAAAACATGCCTAGGATCAAGGTGTAAGCAGTGCTGATGGGAGGAAAACCATGCTGCCAACATTATGCTCCCTATACCTGTGTGAACAGGAAATTTCATCTTTGTATGACTCAGATGACTAATGGCATACATGTTGGAGTTCCTCAGAAATACAGTTAGGATTAGCACAATATAGCCACAGAGATAATGGATGTAGAGAAAAACATTTTTTAGGCATCTAGGTAACAAATAATGAGCAGCAACCGAGCATATTTTATTTCATTATTTGAAGTGATTTTATATCTAAAGAAGTGATATATCTAAAGAAGTGATATACAACAACTGATGTTTAAAATGCTTCAGGTAAATGCATAATACCATTAGTATAAATAAAACCAAAACTTTATGTGCACTCTTTAACATTTAGAGCCACGCGGTTGGGTCTGGTTACTGCCTCTGGCACACAGTTATGAGAGAGTGCCCAAGGTATGACTTTCATGACCATTTCCAGAGCTGGAAAATGAGAGAAACACACCTGATATCAGAGATTAAATTCCAGAAAATAGTTAGAAAAGCAGCTGTTGTAACAGCTCCATTAGCTCACAACTTACAGCATGAGAAAATTAAGAAGTTTTTAATTTTGTATTTCCTAAACAAAACACTTCCCTGTCACTTTTTAAAAGATCTGCAAGATAAAAAGAAATTCAGCAACTTATCAAGGACAGAAAATAATTTTACAAAATAAGCTTGGAAAACATTTTCTGGACTTACATTCAAAATAATGTTAGAACTTTAAAATGCATAACTTACAGACAGAAGTGTATTGTTTAAGCCATTTGTTCTAGTATGAATATTGAGTCAGATCTGCTTCCTTTACTGAGTCTCCCTTCCCAATATGGGATTGGTATTTCATGGAAGGATGGGCAAATACATTTTGTGCCTACTGCAAAGATTTCATGTTTTGGAATGCTGTTGCATTTAATGCCTTTACTATTTAATCTTTTCAGTGCTCTATGAATGAATACCTGAGGAACTGTAGTCACAATTCTCACCATCAGATTTACACCAGTAATAGAATATTTATACCTGAAACACAAAATAATGGCAGAGCTACAGAAAATCCTGCCTGGCTCCTGTACGCCAGGAGGACTTGTGAAATTGGCAAGTGGAAAGTTGTTTTCTGTGTGGACAGAGAATACCCCAGCAAGAAAGCTGCTGAAAAAACGCCAAGTCCTTTTTTAATGGTTAGTTTTCAGAACACAAAACGCACCGCGGGTAGCCTTGTCAACACTTCACACTGCAGCAGTGCTGACACAAGGGATCAGTCCCAGTCGCTTCAGTGGGCTGCTTCCCTGGTAAACATCACGCTCTGCCACCCACCCTGTCGACACATCCCATGGTTTGTAAGTACATCGGGATAACCTGAGATGGAGGTTGGATACAAGAGACCACATCCAGCCCAGGCTCAGTCAGGTACAGCTCCCTGTAACCCATCTGGGTTTGAAAAAAGAAAAACACCACAGGTTTATATTCCACAGTGTTAGCTACAGTATGGGGTCAAGTTTTGTTCCAATAGATTTGAAACCTGTTTGTCTTAAAAAAAAAATGGCTTTTACTCAGTGCTTTTACCCATTAAAGCCCAAAGCTTCTCCATACAAGAACTGCATTCGAGGAAATCCACTTCCAGACATAGCTGGAATTACTGAAGCAGCACAGCACAGCTGCTGCATCTTTCTTGGACACACCTCTTACCTAAGAAGCAAAAGCTTCCATTTGGCCTCGTAAGGAAGAAAACAGAAAAATGACACTGTAGCCTATCACAGATGCGTGTCTGAAAGTAAGCAGCAATGTTAATTACAAATAATCTACTTTCATAAATAAATTGACATAGAGAAAATTAGTCTTCCAGATCCTTTGGAAGCAAAAAATGTCTGAAGTTATTACATACAACAACACTTCAGCAAGCAGAAGACTTTTTCTAAACAAGGAAGATCAAGGCATAGCTAATTACTTGGGAATCCAATGCAGAGAAAGCACCTTTTGCTGCTTGTGTCTGAGGATTTATTAAAAAATATATATATTTTTATATAAAAGTATAAAATAATTACTACTTTGGCTTGGAAAAAACAGCAGTGGTTCTGATTTTCAAGCAAAATTTATCCAGTGATAATTTCCATCTAGTTCCTCCTTTTTTTAAAAAAAGATTCCTAAATGGAAAACAGGCAATTCTATCTCTTCAGATAATACAACACGTGCCAGCTCACGAGAACTTTAGAACAGTTATTGCTTTTATTTTCTTCCAAAGAAGAGTATAGTAGTCTCATTCCTACTCATGTGGCTATACCACATCACAGTAGGACTAGTCATGGGTGTTTAGCAAGTTATAAAATGTGTAACTGCCATAGAAAAAGGCGCTGGAGAAATCAGTGAAGTATTAATTACTTGGCAGCAAAACATACTGGGGAAGGTGGTGGGAAAGCTTTCACTTCTACCATCTGTCAGGCTTTCCAGAGAGAACAGCGCTAGCACTGAAACCAAGTGCTAATTGCTGCATATCCCAAGTAATTTGTATCATGCCATGCAACATGGATTGGACAAGCAGTATCTTCTAGTAAATGCCAACATCAAATAAAGAGGAAAAAAGATTCTCTATCTGTCCCTAACAAATACCCAGATTTACAGTGTTGCTTACAGTGTTGCTCTCCACATATTCCTATAGCCACCATTCAGCACTAACAAGAAGCAAACCAGAGTGCTCACAAGAGGAGGGATGCACATGCAGTGCAAGCGTACCCCGCCATCCATTCCTTCAGATGTCAGCGATCCAACAGATTATGACAAGAACTTTTTTTTTCTCCATAAAGTTCAAACAACATTTATAAACCTTCTCTTTAAAGGAAAATCAACAGTTTGACCAGTTCATGCATGGGGGAGTCAACATAACAAGGCAGAAGCAGGATAGTGGGTTTATTTTCTTTAAGTACAGGTTTATGCAAAATGGGTAACAGCTGGGGAGATGGCATCACCTCTGTGATCCAGCTGATCCTGGAGCCGTGCAAATTCAGCAAGTTCATTCAGTTCCTGAAATTGCCTGTCTGTTTTATGGCTGACCAGTGACCTGTAGAAGTGGACGGCAAACACAATGAAAATCAGTCCAAAGGGAACCATAATAGATGTTGATGCAATGGCTGCTGCCTGTCCTGATGTGATGGTGGAGCTGCTGTTCTGGGACGGACCACTAGGGTTCTTCTTTAAAGGAAGGAACTTCACCCAACACAGTAATACCACCTCTGCAAGAAAGAGCAAAGTTCCAATGACAGTAGAAAACGCCCAGGCAAGCTCAATGTGCCGGTGCATACGCTCGTGAGGGGATTCCTTTACAGAGTTGAGATTATGCACATTGCTAACGGCCTCTATGTTTGGAAGAATGCAGGTACTTATCATGAGTGCAAAAAGGTGAACTGCGACAAGGACGGTAGTACAGGCACTGAAGGCTATCAAGAGACCTCGTGGGTAGTCGTGGTCTGCATCTAGTTGAACTTCTACCATAGCCACCTGAAAGGAAAGGAAAAAAAGGAGATATTTATCTGTGTTACATATTTTTTGGCTATTGATTATTCTAATTTCAAATTATTTTCATTGCAGGATAATTAAGCATGTCATACTAATTCTGTTTATTCTTTGACAATAAAAACACTTATTTGGGGCCCAAACATTTCCGGAACATCATCTGATCCAAACAAAATTACAGACTACATTTGAACTTCTTTTCATGTCAATCTTACATCTGAGCTATCACGCGAAGGCCACCTTTCTCATATTTGCTGCTCATTCGTAAAGCAAACCATCAGTATGAGCTAAACTACTAACAGCACAACCACCCTGCTACCTCCAGCTCATCCCAACAAAATAGCTGGATTTTAGGAGTCGAAGTATTTTGGTCACAGATTTCTTCTTTCCTGTATTATATTGTAGTGGTAGCTTTTGATCTTTTACTACAGATTATAAATTTTGTTGGATATTAGGAAATGTTGTGTGTCCCACACATATGTGGAATGAATACCGTATTAAGTCTTTTGAAGTAGGTATCAGTAACACAATGGCCTGGGAAGGCTGCAGGCTGCCCTTCACAAGCCTGGTGGTCCTTTCACCTTATCTATTTGTGTTCTGAAGAGCAGGAGCCTTTCACTAGGAAGATCACCTTTCCATGGGGCTCTTGATGATATGCCTTCACTCAAAGTAAGTATTTAAGCAGACTCCAGAAAAGCAGCTCAGAATGTGAAAGGCTCCACAACGTCCGTGGCCAAATAAGCCTGTTAGAGGGAATAAGCGTGGAGAAGACCGGAGGACAGAAAAGACGTTGCTAGCAACTCTTCGAACTACTAGGGAAAAATTTGAGAAGGAATTACAATTCAGCACGCTAAGATCCCAGATTGAGAGAGCGCAGCAATTTCTACTGTCTGAACTCATAGATATTTGGTGTTTATAGAAGAAATCATCTGGTTCGTGGAACAAAGCAATATTAGACATCCCAGAGAGCACAAAATTCTGGAAATTGTGTCTAACCACACCCCTGGGTGAACACTCTACACCTCATGAAGATGCTCCAAGGCCAGCCCTCTACTATTGGATGCAGCCATGCCCTTTTACAAACCTGATCCCTAAGGATGCCTGTGCTTTAGGAGCAGAAATTCCCATTAAACAACAGCACTAGGAAATTTATAAACACAGCTGAAATATTTTTGATAAAAGAAATTACATAGCATGCTTTTAACAGGTTTTAAAACCGTCAGGTGATTTTAAGCATGTGCAACTGATGAGTGACGCTACCCCCAGGACCCTTCTTGAAAAGTCCCCTTTCCTGATAAATCTGCCTTTGAGACAAAGCACATTTCCAAACAGGGGATAGCGCAACAATGTCTAAGTTTAGCTATCTTTCTCAAAGTATCTCATTAAATAAACAAAATATGTTCAAAACACAGAAAAAAAAAATTTAACAGCAGCCTTAAATCTGAACACATGTACCCCATATGAGGAAGACGCAGAGTTCTGCCGTTCAGCACAGCTCAGACTGACCCGCACCTTGGCTGCCCAGTCTCAATCCTTCATGGAAGCGAGTCAGATCACTCGCCCAGCAATCACTACCCTGGTCAAGAAGCAGTCAGCACCCGCTAGGTTGGGGACCGAGCCGTTCCAGCAACGCCTCTGAGGAACGGGGAAGCTGGCACAGGTGTGTGTGACTGAGGGAGAAGCAGTGGTACCAGGGCCTCGGACTCTCAGCAGCACTAAGCTCTGAGTCTAGCTCTTCCGTAACGCACCAGTTTGCCCTCAGAAGACCATGAAAACAGTTAGGCATTGTATTTCCTAAACACAAATGAGCTCACAAGTCCCACCAAGCCAGGTTTAGCCCACTGCTAGATGACACCAATGGCTTAGATGGCGTTCAGCCTACAGTGCACGTTTCCAACACCTCCACTTTCATCAAAAGCTCACACAGAAAATTTCCTGAAGTGTAGGTAATGTGTGTGCAGGAAGATATAGAGCCAAACTACACCAAGTCTGGCATCCCATCTCCATGCACGCACAGAATCAGCATTCTAGGACACTGCAACTCTATATTGCTAACGTACCAAATATTAAGCCAACCGGGGCCTTTGCTCAGACATGTTTCAACAGGCATTCAAGGAGTTTTGCCAATATTTTAATTCCTTTACTGAAAGCTTTTATCATTGTAAACCTAACCAATCAGCTAGTGAACAGCATCCAAGTGTTACAAGGAACTCAACAAGAAATTGTATTAATACATATACAATTCTTGTTCAAAGATCTTACGATACCATTTCTCAGCTGTGGAAAACTTCACATTTGAGAGGATAAACAAAGCCGTCGGGTCTCGCTTCTGCGGGGATCGCTCCTTAGTACCAATGCACTCACGGGAAACCAGGCTTCCTGCGTGCTGTTTTTCACAGAACAACTGCAAGCCTTCACCACTGAGGATTCATTTTCATACTTAACAGAATTTATTTCATGCAAATTTTCTAGTGCATAGTTTGAATTTGAAAGCTAGGCTGCCAGATCTATTTTAGACTCAACAACATCCCACTATTGCAGGACATTTTAATCCTTCATTCTAGTACTTATTAGGATAACAACCAAATAAGACACTAAAGAATTGCATAAAATAAAAGTTTTTTCTTTTAAGAACTGATGATTTTTTAAAAAGCATTTAATTCACCAAATACTGAAGACATTTTACGTTTCTATTAATCAGTGTCTCCAGGTAATAATGATATCAAGCATCTGATTTTGAAGTTTAGTCAGACTCTCTTAATTCCAACATAACAGCTGCTCCTGAGCTCTTTCCATTTCAGTGTCAGCTAAAATTACATTTAATCCAAAAGCACCTATTTCTGATTTGGCTTTATTATATGCATACTCAAAACAACATCTTACAAGAAGCCAGCTGAATTTAAGCAGCATTCAGACACTCATAGTTCTGCGCCTATATAAGCACAGAGAAAATCACAGGGAGAGCTGGTCTACAAAAAGGAGAGGCCCAGACCAGGAACCCGAGTTACCCCAAGTTCAAGGTACACAGCAAAGCTTCGGTGTATGGCTGACAAAGACATTGAGACCGATCTGCTCTGCACGGGATGTCTGTTGTGTTGGTAGGCCCCCAAATCACCTCTCAGAAGTGCTTTCAGAAATCTGTCAAGACTATAGCTGTTACTTAAGGCTTGGCACAAGTAAACTCACGAGCAGGAAGGGCGTAACTTCCTTCAGCTCAAACCATACCATGCAATTAGCTACTCTAATTGCAAGCATACCCTCTCTATAAAAATAATTAGAGAGACCATCACCATCATTTGAACGGTAACCCCGGCACGAGTCTTCTAACGTGTGCAATAAACTGGCAGCCAAGTATTCACCACCACACACTGCCAATTACCCCCAGCTTGGGACATCAAGAAGTTAAGCTGTAAGTAAAGCAGAGGCAGGGCAGTCAGCCACCCTGCCTCGAAGTCTCATGCGCACCCCAACACAGCCAAAACCTGCCAGAAAAAGGCTCCATACCAAGGGAGGGCAAGCTCCTGATACCTAGAAAACAAACAAACAAACACAAAAAATGGAACATCCCACAGGGGGTGCATGCCTAGGCCAGTTTCAGCATCTTCTCGAGTCCCCCCCACAGCAGCTTGTGCCAGCACAGCTCTGATGGCAAGCACCAAGGGAGGCCACCATGAGGGAGGAAACCCAGCTGGCTGTCCTGCCAGCAAGCAGCACAACCTCCTCCCCACAGCTGGAACCAGAGAGAAGAGTACTAGCAATCACGTGCTGGGACAGGAAAGAGCCTACAGCAAAGTGAAGAACAGAATTCTCCACGGAGAGTACAGCAAAGCCTCCTTGTGCTTGCACCTGGCAGACTAACTCCTGCTTGACCTCTAAGTGAAAAATCAGTTTGTGCTTTCTGTCTCCTCAAACTGTCAAAGAAGCTAATTTGGGAACCCTTTCACTATAAACTAGCAGAAAAAACTGCCAGCGCTTTTCAATTGCAAGCCTCTGTTCTCAAGAGCAGCAAACTGCCTGGGCCAGGCTTGAGGCACCTAAACCAAGAAGCTCCATTTTTCATTATGAGGCCCTGCGTCTGTTTTCAAACAGTGATGCAAAGCAAGAGAAGTTCCTGTCTCCTTTGCTCACGCTGCGATTTCAATACACAGATCAGAACTGCTCTTGTAAGGTTACACTTACCATACCAGAGCCCCCGTGAGCACATCTGCTATGATCCAAGCCCATGCAACGCACGGTCGGATGTGTACATGCTGTGCTCCACGCAGGACATTCTTCCTCCATGACTTCCGTTACGTTTCGCTGCCATTACCTCGCCTTGCTGCATAACCATAGACTAACGTAGGCTGGAAGACACCTCAAGAGGTCATCTGGTCTAATCCCTGGCTCAGAGAAGAGCTAACTTTAACTTCAGATCATCCTACAGATATAATTGACAGATTTACTGCAGCCCTCGACAAAGCTGTAAATCTGAAATAGAGTTTCCTGACAAAACTAAGGGACTCTCGTGGTCATAGGATGCAAGACTGGAGTCTTCAAAGAACTAAAGGAAGCGTGACATTCAGATGCTATCCCAAGTGCTCTGAAAGTTTCTATCCATAAAAGCACTGACACAGTGACTTAGATTCTATAAAATATCAGCTTTTCTGTTTTACAAGAAGAGAGCTGTGATAACAATAAAACCATTAATAAAACTATTTTCACCAGCAATAATGCAATTTTCCATAAAGAACCAAACACACAGCTACAAACAAAGCTTATATGGCCACAGAAATGCAGGATGAGCAACTGTCCTGGCTTGCCACTTGTTCATTTTTACCGCAGCAGTGGGACCTCAATAAACAGCTTGCTTCACATTTCAGCATTTTTCCCCAATTTTATAGGCTACAAGAAAGGTTTCAATTTCAGAATAAAGCAAGTTTCAGTTCCTGTTTTAGGATCGCCTTCTCCAAAACGAGTATTCAGAGGAAATAAAATGTGAGAGACACCAATCAGAAGGAAAACAAAAGGGAGGACCGAACTGAGAGCCACCCATGTAGCAGGTCATAATGACACTTGAGATTCAACAGTGGAAAAAAGGTACGTGCTCTTTGCTATTATGGGCAACAGCAGCAAACAGCTTCTGAGAGCTTTCTGACAACCACAGGCTCACAGCCTTTTCAGCATCAGTAGCCACTGCTGTATACAAAAGGAAATAAAATGCCTTATCTTATACAAGTAAACCTGTATTATCTAGGACCTATTTATAGATGACTTCCTCTACTCCCCTTCCCCACAAAGGCAGCCCTGAGCTCTGGCAGGCAGGAACATAACACGGGCTGGGAGCCCGCACTGTAACCGCTGCACTGTGCGAATTGTTAGGGTCGGCCGCTCGCAGCAGCAAGTACTGCTGTTAACATACAGCTGCAAGTCAAGGCCGAGTTCAGCATGCCCATGCCACAGAGACAGCTTCAAACCAGGCAGAGCCACAGCAGTTTCGAACTCCTCGCTGCTGACTGTAGCTCTGATGACCACCCTCTCCGCTAAATGCATTCTGTAACTCGGGGCTGCGGTCAATGCCCACCGACGGCCAGGTGACAGCACCGCTGTAGATTTGTCTCCTGTACACTACACAGTGCTATCTGACCTGTCTAAAGCTCCAATTGCAAGTGCTCTTCTCTCCTTTTTGTCTGAGATTCAGAGAGCAAGAAATCAGTATTATTAAAAGTTACTGGATTTAAACATAGACAACCTTATAATGACACATTTAAGGGAATACTCTTGAGAGACGCTGGTCTTGGTATCGTCACATTCTTACTATGCCTACCACTCACAGAGGGAGCTTTCTTGCAGATCGTCACAAACAAAACCCTTCTGGAAAGGTTGCCGGCTTCAAACATCAGTCTTACTAAAGGCACTTACTGATCCCAAGTCTAGGATTACCTGTACATCCTCGCGGGATTGCTCTCACCTCCTCTTCCCTGGCTACAGCTACCGTCCCTAGATAAGGAACTGATTCAGAAGATGACAGTTTCTATACCACCTGATATGTCAAGAATGGCTTTTAAGAAAGCTTCCTGGTTGCATATTTTAAGGGTCCATCCACACAAGGAGAACTTTACCTGGAGAAGCACACCAGAGCTACAGCACCTGCACTTCACCATGCCAGAATATACCCCAGTAAAATTGCACACAGCAATCACTAAAATATTTTAATCAACACCTACCTGCAGAAATATTTTCTTACCCTCACTTGCTGCAGCTCTGACTAGGCTCGGCTGCGTCTAGCTATCCAAACACTTCCATGCACTAGCGACTCCGTAACACACACAACTCTGAGCAGGAAGCCCCCCCACAGGAGAGGTCTCTCCAAGTCTCAGGCTCAGATCACTACGTTATTTCAATAACGAATCCCACCTTCTAACCCCAGCTTGTCTACATGTGGGACTGCAAGGAGGAGATGGGATCGGGATAGGATCGCAGGGAACTCGCGCTCCTCCGGCTGTCCATGCTCCGGAGCCGGTCAGTCTCTGTTCCTGACAGCGCTGCTCGCTCCCAGAGGCAGAGGCACAAAGCCAGGCTCTCCACTCAGTCTCTGCACCATTCATTACGAGTTATAAACATCTCATACAAAGACTGGCTCTGGCCTGTACAGAGTCACAAGAAATTTAAAAAGAAGAGCCAAAATAACGACATTATTACTGCTTTTTTACACAGAAGAGAAAGTGAGCTTCCTTTATGGTCTGTCTAGAATCACGACTGGGGCTTGTTATGGTGCAGAATGGCAAAGCCTTGACAATCACTAAGTCACCACTGGAACAGAAGTGCATGATTTAATTTTATTTTGTTGGTAAACATGAAAATGCAGTACCCACGTAAGAGGAATAAACACATCTTAAGGCGGCGGCATCTCCACACAGCATAACTTACGATAAATTTAGTTTATAAGTACAAGGTCAGATTAGACAGCACAGCAGGGAGAAGAAACCGCAGCTTAATGTCACCTTGACATCCTCCAAATCAGAGCAGCCACCCGCAGCTGCTGTTAGAGCCCTAAGCACTCCCCACCGCTGCCTTCCTCATCTATAACCTGAGACAGGGATGCTCAACGAAGCAACAAAACGCTGCTTTCACGACTGTAAGCAAACAGAAGAAACGTTTCACATAGACAAGATTCTTCCAGGCAAGCCATAACCTCCAGGTGCAACAGCAACGTAAAAGGCAAGTGGTGGCAGAAGCCATGAAACCAGGCCTGTAAGGCGTTACTGGAGGTTACAAAACACAGCTGTTGCACATTATTCTACCGGAATCCTGGTTAACTACAGCTACAACTCCTGAAGAGAGATCACTGCAGAGTGATTTAGAATGGCAGAGTAACCCTTACTAGACAAGGGCTATGCTATCTGCTCAGTGCTGGCAGCAGCGGGGTCTGGATCCTTCCCGAAATATCTCCATAATAGTTGATATTGAAATAATGTGCATCAGTGCAGTCAATCTTCTACAAAAGATGACTGAAGCTCTCTGCGGAAGATTGCATTGGCTACATTTCAAAGGCACGAGCTGACGGTTCTTTGACGATATCCAGTATTTGAAGCTTATATATTACTATTTACGACACTCTGCCCAGCTTGAATCATGAGAGGCATTTACAAGTTAAGTGTGCTGTCTCGTAAGTAACGTCCTCCGAATTCTAAACATAACTAAATCAACTACCATGGCTGTATAACGTAGATCCCTAATTTAGGCTCGGGTATTTTCACAGAGCTGTCAATTTTTTTTTTTTTTTTTTTTTTGGGGGTTGGGGGGGGATGTTTGAGTTTTCCAGTTTGATGGCTGTTGGGATTTAACAACTTCCCTGATTTTTTCAACTCCAGTATCATGCAGTTGTCAAACTACCACGATGCAACTGTGGTGACAAAATGATGCTAACACATCTGCTTAATTATTCCAACAAAAATAACTTGCCAGCAATCCACCTGCACTGGAGATTTTGATACTGCCACTACAGGTGTGGATGAGCTAGTGTTAGCAGCACCAGATATGTTCTGCAAAGTATTCCTGGTGGTGATGGTCAGCCCTGAGATAGACTGGGTTAAGACAAAGACAGGCATGGAAAAGGAAGTCAGGCATCAAGATCTAGAAGATGAAACAGAAGTGAGAAGAAATCCTCAATGCCTCTACCAACACACGGAGGGAACCCTCCATTCCTTCCCTTCATGGACTACATATGCCCCCCAGTTTCCTTCCTTACCCCTAAACGTTTGGGGGACTTATATTATTCAGTGCCCCCATAAACTGGAAGAATGTACTAAATGCAGGATGATAAATTTCATAGCTCTCTGTTTAGGAATATGGCAGTGGATGACAGCATCCAGGGAAACCTGCCCAAAGTAAATGCTGAGGTTTACTCCTGAGAAAGCGGCTCTAACATCAGTTTGCAGCCTCCAGACCCTGCACCACTCTCCCTGAGGTTAACACAAAGTGTAAAATACTGATTTGCAGGCTCTAAAATAAAACTGACCACGGAGCAGGCTTTTAATAAATTTCCTCTGTGGAAGCGCAACCTGACATTTCATGCTCTACACGTCACTGCCCTGTGCAATCTCTTGACTTCGGCATGCATCATTTAACTGGGGTAAGCTTAACTAATCTTGAGGGAATGAGCTCTGAAATGGGCTGCTGTTACATACGAGATTAGTCCAACAATAAAGGACCAGTTTAGCGGGGATACACTTAGCTCATACTAGAGGACGCAAGCACTGTTTAATAAAAGAACAAGGATCAATGGAGCAGGCGTGGAGACGTGCACATTCCTCTCCTGACAATTCCCACCTATCTGCTGGGCGGTCCTGAATGTGTCTTTTAGGCTCTTTCTTCCCTGCGTTGATAAGGAAAAGGGAGGAACAATGACACTTAATTGCTGTACTAAGTTTGAGATCCAAGACTAGATTGTACTTGAGCAGCCTATTGTTCGGATATCAGGTGCTGAGGAATCTGCTGAAGCTGGTAAACAATGCACAGGCGTGGCGGCAGCAAGAAGGCCCTGCTTTTCAATGCAGAAATCGCTGAGGACAACTTTAGCAGATAAGCAAAGTTACTCAAAAGAAATCTAAAAATATTTGAAAGTCAAGTCAGTTCTTCTGGAAACGATGAGGAAGTCCCAGCCAGACAACAATCTCTTAACAGCCAAACCAACGAGGCAACAAGTTTGTTTTTCTTTAACAAGGTCACACTGGACATCAAAACAGAACTTTTGAGGGGGTAACTTGAAGAAAATTAAAATGGGACGAGTATTCACAGGCAACATTCCTTCCAACTACAGCTTTTGCTAATCAGAACAAAGTGGCTTTTTCCTGAACTACCCTGAGCAACATCAATTCAAAAGCAGACGTTTCCAGCTGCAGGACTCCGAGCTCCCAGATCTGCTGCAGACAGTCAGGAAAGCAGTGAATGCACCTCGTACATCCACGGGACACTAAGAGCCTACACAGCAGGTATTTAGAGAAAAGCACAGTGCAAACTACAGCTTTCCCCTTCTGTCCTCTCTCACTCTCAGTGAGAAATCCTGACTCGAGCAGCCAGCCTGGCAAACTGCTCTGACACAAGGGGAGCGCACGATGAGGGAAACCCAGCAGCAGCAGCGGTGTGTGAGCTGCGTGTCACCCGAGGAGACCCGAGCCCAACATGCCGCTGCACCAACACAGCTGCCTGTCAGTCAAACGGGCCCCGGGCACTGCCACCCCGAGGAGCTGCGGCTGTTTTTAGCCATCCAAGAAGGGCAGTGACATTTATTTGACCGTCAGAAGGCGGCTGCGGACCGGTTGTTGTGTTTTGAAACAGCATCCTCCGGCTAGAGCAGTGGTCTGGCAGGGGTTCATCGCACGGCGGGGAGTGCCTTGCTGAAAGAGGGGCAAAAATAAATCAACGCAGAACAAATGCACGAATATGAAGTATTTTCACAGACGCACAGGTGGCTGCTTGGTAGGTCAGGGGACCGGACATGCGATGGAGTCTGTAAATGACCATATTTCTGATTATATCCAGCTTCCACTTGAAGCAGGTAGAGTTACCAGGCTGTGATCCTGTACCAGACCCCAAGCACGCTAACACCACGAGGCATTCCCAAAACGCGCACAAAACCCCTCAGCGCTGAGCAGCCCCCGAGTTCCTCCACACACACACACAAACGGCGGCGCTGAAAAAGCCCGGCGACAGGCGCAAGGAGTTGGAGGGACACCGCCAACTCTAAGACCCAGCACAAAGAAGGAAGAAAATAAAAATAAAAAGGATCCAGAAGCAGAGCCACGGTGAGCGCTGGGCGAAGCGGAGCAGCTCAAAGCCCGGCGGGGCCGTGGCCGGGCGCTCCCGGGGCCTCCCCCCCTCCCTCAGGCGCCTCCTCACCGCCGCCCCGGGGCCGCCCGGGTGTGCCGAGCCCCGGGGGCAGGAGGCCGGGGAAGAGCCGGCGAAAGACCGCTATCGCCTCAGGGCTTCGTCCTCGGTCAGAAAAAGGGGAAGCGGCGGCACCGCTTCGCCTCCCCCCCCGCCCACGCTCCCGCCCGAGCGGCCCGTCAGCGCCCCTCGCCCGCCGGACGCTCACCATGGCGAAGCCGGAGAGCAGCGCGGAGGTGCGGCTGGAGGCTTTCAGCTTGGCGCGGCTCAGGTAGAGCTTCCGCCAGGACAGCGCCTGCATCGAGTGCTCGTTCAGGCTCATGGGGCTCCGGGCGGCGAGGGAGCGGGCGGAGGAACGGCTCGGGAGGCACCCGGCAGCAGCGGCGGCGGCTCCTTCCTGCAGCACAGCGAGGGCACCGGCTGCGCTAACGCCCCATGGCGCCCGGCGGCTGCTGCTGCTGCTGCTGCTGCCGGGGCCGCGCCTGCCGCCACGCCGCGGCGAGCCTGAGCCTGCGCCCGCCGAGCACCGCCCCGCAGCCGCCTCATTGGGACCCGGCCCGGGGCCCTCCTCCGCCACCGCCCCGCGGCTCCGCGACCGCTTCCCGGCGGCCCGAGGGCGGCTCTGAGGCGGCGGCTGCCCGCCGCTGAGGTGAGGAGTGGGCCAGCCACGGCCGTCCCTCAGCGGGCCCCTGAGGGCGAAGCCCCGCCGAGCAGGTTGCTGTTTAATTCGGTAACGAAAGCTTAGTTCCCGGGGATCTGTAGTTTGTGAGGAAGTTTCTTACAGCCCCCTCCGCTCGTTGCTAGTGAATCCACACAGGACAGAAAAAGGGACGGGGCAGCTGCCGCCCCCCCTCAGAACGCAGCCACCCAGCCCTTCCTCCTCAGCTACCTCACGCACTAGCCTCCCTTCCCAAAAAGCTTGAGCACAATTTATGTCAGTCCTTCGGAGCCAAATCCCTCTGAACATCCACCCTCGCTTCATTTAAAGCTGATACACCTAGACGTTTGTCACAAAGTTCAAGTTCTGAGAGACATTTTGTAGGCCCAGTGCTCCTGATAGACTTGTTTATCAGCAAACAGTTCAAACACTCATTTATTAGGCAGAACATTTCAACACAGATGTATGTCAGTGTTACGAGATTTTGAATTGCCACATTCATGCAATACTATTAAAGCTTTTTTTTTGTCCTATATTTTACAGAGGGAAGTTTGAGGTACAGAGCAGAACTCCATAGCAAATACGTGGCCCAGTCCCAAAGATGATTTCTGAAAAGGTGAGGCTTAAGGCAGTGCTTGTGCTGTGACAAGCTTGTTGGTCAGAACTGAGGGATGTTAGAGAAATAAGTTACTAATGAATTCTAGTAAGGAAATTTATGATTCTAGGAATAGAAATAATACTGGATAAGGCAAATGGATGGTCACATCAAGCTGAATCACTGCAATACCAGTTCTATTAGAAATCAAAAGAATTGGTTATTTTCTATGGTGTTGAAGTTTTCTGCCTTACTTAGAATTAGGAAGTTTGTGGCGTAGTCTGGAATATTTTTGCTTTGTTCCCCTCAACATCTCTCTGCTTTGCAATATTGTTCATTTACTTGTGTCTAGAGTATCTAAGGATGATGACAGAATCAACACCAATGTAGGTCACAATGCTTTACATGTCATTTACGTGGTATTCTTTAAAAAAAATAATAATAGTTGAAGCAGACAAGAAAAAATCTTAATTTGAAGTATTCAGATATACTCCCTGAAACTACTATTTCCTAGTGCAGTAGATTTGATCTCATTCTTTTCTCCGGAAATAAGTTTTTGTATTGTTGAAAACAACTTCTGGTTAGATTTTTACTGACAGAGGCATTGAAAGACTTCTGTAGAAGGCTGAGTTTGACTTACAGAGTTACCATAAAAGCTTTCACTGTTGTGTAAGTGACTCCAGGTACTGCTTGCTACCTTCTTTCTCTTTTGGGCGTGACAGAACTACTCCACAGCATTCATTTGCGTGAAAGGCAGCCTAAGATAGCATTATAAAATACTACTCTGCTTAATGTGTTTTAATTCTTAAAACAAACAACAACCCCCCCCCCAACACAGGTGTTTCCTCACAACAATCAGAACATTTTCAGTATCTCCCATCAATGCTCCAGGCCATGCCTGAGCACCAGATTGCAAAGCAGGGAAGAACAATGATGCTGTGATTTTCTCACTACATTCGTTGTACTTGGGAAAACGGTAACCATCAGAAACCAGGAATGTAAACATTTCCCCCTCATCCCAAGCAAAGTTTCCTTAAGGGTCTGTCACTTAGTTTCTGTGGAATCATACATTTAAAACTGTTTTGCATTGCTGTTTGTAAACTATAAAAATACTGTGTATGCACAGCAAGATTGATTGTTTGCTGGTTTTTCCCTGCACAAAATCAGAGTTGAACTATAACATCACGTGTTACTAACACTGCATAAGTAACGCCTAGGTCTTGATCTGTTCCTTAAAATCAGATTTATCTAAAAAGGAACATATTTGTATTTATAGTATTGGTGCAGAAGTTTTAGTTGTTTTAAAGGGAGACTCAGTAGCTTTAATTAAATAACTATCAAAGTAGAACAGGGTATAATTAGAATTTTTGAATTCGTCATTACTACAGCAGCTCTATATCTGATTCAATACTCTGGAAATTATGGGAAAGCCTGCAAGAGACATGCAGGTGAGAAGGATTTCAACAGTCCAAAATAAGTGTATTAAAATAGACTGCTCAACTGATTAGGTTCTGTTGAAGTGATGGTGTTCCCCTGCATTACAACCAAATGACTTCTTTCTTGAGTCTGCTGTGCCACTTTTAGCATACACAGTATGATTAAAGATTAGAAAATGGGAAGCTTTTCATACCGCAAATCCAGCTTACTTTACCTGTGACCTAAGAGATACATAAAAGTGCTTTGAACTCCCTGTTTCTGTCCATCACTCCTATTCCCGTTTATCAGGAAGGGCTTTGGAATTTAACAGTATTGTGCTTTGTTGTATTGTTAGATTCATATTTCCTTCAAGGAAACAGTACCAAAAAGCACCTACTGACTCAGACCTAGCCAGTAAATAAATTGCATCTCATCTCTCTTTCCAAGCCAAAAGCATCTAATTTTAAGCTCACAAACTCCACCGTTGCAGCTTTAAAATAAGCATAGCTTCCTTTCCCACTAGCAAAAATAAATAAATCACTTCTTAGAATAAATTAAGGATCAAGCCACCTTCTACAATTAAAACCTTAGGACTGTAACAGCGTACCCATTTTCTTCCTTTACCCATTTTACAATTCTCCATTCTGAGCTAGGAACTAAATGGGATAAATTCTTTTATTTCCAACCCTAATTACTCATTGTTACACACACCTCTGCACTCTAGAGCTAGCTGAAACAAAGAGTCAGTCATGCTCAATTAACTTAGAAATGATTCAGGGAATGAAATCATGGTGGAGTTCAAAGCTGTGGTTTGATGTTACCACTGATTAATGCAATTGCAGAAGGCCACCAAAAGGGCGTAGTCCTGCAACCTTCCTTCATCTCACCCCACTCTTCTCTCCATCCTGTAGACTACACCAATCAAATGGCTACAGAGCAAGAGGTTCAGTGAAAAAAAAACATAGCAAGAAGTGTATTTTTTTTCTTGATGGGGTAGTTTTCTGTTGGATCAAGTCACTGAACTGACTTACCCTGGGGCTGCAGGAATGCTAGACCTAATGAGGGAGATGCAGGCACGAGGAGGGAGCTGGCCCCTGCAGCAGCAAGCTGCTATTGGCCCTAATTAGAGATAACATCAACCCATTCTCTGGATCATTTATGCATGAACACTATCAGAGGTGGCAGAAATCCAAATTTCTTTCCAAAGAGGCTTGAGAAATCCAAACACTGTCACAAGGATACTCATGAAACATTCTGCTAAAAATGCACTTCTCTATTTTCTGTAGGAGGACTGGTAAGAAGAAAAGGTGCTCAGAGTACCGTACAACGCTATTTGTATGTATGGAGCATGCAGAGGTGCTACCCTCTGCATTGCTGTTTCTCTAAGCCATACTGAGAGCTTCACATGCAAATCATCACTTGCATTTGTTCCTGTTATTGTACCAGCACCAAATCAGGTTACCACAGAATGGAAATTATGGTAGATCTACATTAAAAATAACTCCTCGGACATAGCAGTTGTGAAATGCAAATTGAGAGGATTGTTAGTAGTCCAAAGCACCAGGGATGTTAAGGCAAACTGCTCTGCAAATCTCATCTAACATAAAACAAAGTTTAATTTCTGCAGATAGATAAAAGAAATCTTCATCTTGCCTAGAAAATCATATAATCATTTCTAACTTCCTTAATCAAGAAAAGGTTAAATATCTACTCTTGCATCTAAACTCTAAAGTAAGCTATAGGATGGTAGGTTTTACGTAATGAGAGATGTTATAAAACATTTAGAAGTTTATTTCAGTCCATTCTATCCAATGGGATATAAGTTTGTTTGAAAGCTCAGGAGGGGTGAAATTAACCCATTTCTTCACAAACCCTTCCCAAACACAACACCGGAGCTCTTACTGAAGCATTTTAAACACTGTGAGACATGACTGGAACGGAAGTAACTTAAGGTACATTAACACCCAGCAAAAAGGCGTTTTCAGATTTTATCTTAATGCCGTTCAGGCTAACCCTTTTCTTAAGGATCACCGCTCCCTTCTCACAGCATGAGCGCACGCAGCTTTTTCTGTGTTTTTGACAGTGAAGCAAGCCTACCTCGCAGCAGCCCGGGCCCGAGCGCTGCCTGACGGGGAGCAGAACCCCCTGGTGGAAATCCGCGGCGTGAGTTGCTCGGAGGGAAAGCAGCTCTCAGCCCTCAGCTGCAAGCAGTTAACCTATGTCCTGCAGCACACAGCTTTAATAATGCTTCTAAATGTTTTTATCCTATCTAATGCAGCTGCGGATATTCTTATCACCCACATCCTACCACCTCCCCCTCCCTTTCTCCCCCAGTTCTTTTAAGTTTGTGTCTCGGTGTTTTGGTATTAATACACAAAATGATTACAGTGGTATTTTCAAAGGTAAAATGAATTGGAGTTTAGCTGGAATCACTTCTGTCTTAAAACAAGGTTAAAAACGTGTTTTCTGTGTTTGGAGGTCTATAGATATTTCTGAGACATATTTACTTCCATATTCCAATAAGGTGCACTAGGGTTTCCAGGTGTCTGTGATTTATACAGTCCTCGGTGGCTTTGCTTGAGACACCAAGAGTCTCAGATTGTTTGCATCCCCAAAAAAGATTTAGAAAAATGAGCTGATTTTCTTTTATGTCTCTGTTCTGTCTTTCCTGGTAGACTTTTATAGACTGGATGGATGATGTGTTTTTTTGTCTGATGATTCTCTCGTAACATCCATTTATCTTGTACAAGTACTCTGGCCTCAATCATACAGATGTACACGTGCATTTAATTTTAAGTTTGAGTAATCTTAGCTGAAAGGTCAGCGTATGCATACATCTTTTCAGGATTATGGATTAATAACGCTCTGGGTTTAACAGACATCTGGAACCCACACTTCAATATATAACCTATACAACACTTCTATATAATAATAAAGTTCAATCATCTGCAAATAGGGAGATGTTAGAGAAAGATTACATGATTTTTCAAGATTCTGCAAACAGCTGTTGGCAGATGCAGAAAGAGAAACTCACTACCTTAAATGCCGAGTTAGAACTCCATCCACGAGACAAGTCCTGCCTTTATCCACGTGTCACAGCTCATTAAAATACGGGTTTTTCCAAAAGAGATGACCTGCAAGGCCCGCAAAGTTGAATTTTAATGCGTTTTATGACAATATTTAAAACATTGATACAGTACCTAGAATGTCATTGATTAGGTAGGCAAGGGGCGACTGGGTGCTGTATGAGCACGTTCCTGTTGGGTAGAAGCAGACAGGGATAGTGAAATGTCCCATTTTAAGGAAAAGCTCGGTCCCCGCGGAACTGCTCCACATTTGAAACTTGCTGCTGGGATTTGGACTGGCTACATCAGAGACTGGTCGCTTTTGCTGGCCTAGGTGAGATGAGACCGAGCGAGGACCGTACCGAAGGTAGAAGAAACACGTTTAACTCTGCACGTCGCTCTCGCAAACTCCTATCGTCGCTCTCACAAACGCCACCCGCCCCAAGCGAGCGGAGGAGCCCCGTCAAAGCCTCCAGCCCTTGACCCTGGGTGCAGGGGCTCTTTGATGTTCCCTCTGGGGAGGCGAGGGATGCCGTGGCAGAGATGAGCCACACTTCCAAGCCTGGAGGCTGTTCGGAACGCGCAGCCTGCCCCTGCCCTTGCGATCAGACGGTCCCAATATTTGCTCAGCGTCACCGCAGGGACGGGAACCGGCGCTCGGGAGAGGAAAGGCTCCGACAATGCCAGGAACCGGCAGCACCCCAGCGGCCACGCCGGGATCGGACGCCCCCACCCGCCGTGCGACCACGCTTGTTTTGGGGCTCGGCTCCCAGAGCGCCCACTTCGCGGCTCCGCTTTCCGACAGCAGCCCGGGGGCACTGCGGGGGAACCCCTCAGCTCCCCCCCACCGCCTCGGGACCCCCAGGACCCCCCTCCCGGTGCCCCGGCCCCATTGCGAAGCCTGCCCCCCCCCCCCCCCCCGCCGCAGCCGCAGCTCCTGGGACTGGATGCCGAGCCGCTGGCAGGGCACATCGCCGCCCCCTCCCCGCCCTCTTTCTCCCCCCCCCGCCTCAAAAAAAAAAAAAAAAAAAAAAAAAAAAAAAAAGTGCTGGTGCAAAATGACCAAACTTTGGGAGAGCCCCGGCCGGCTTTTGTTTGCCCTCCTCCCAGTTTGGGCCAAAAAAAGGCAAAAATGCCGGAGAGGAACTGTTGACAATTAAGTGATGAGACTCCCCCCCCAAAAAATGGAGGCAGAGAAAGACCCTGGAAGAAGACTGGTGTGTAGCCGCCTGCTGCCTCTTTCCTTTCTGCGCCTTTTCAGGGATTTTGCGGGATTGTTTGCGGAGGGGGCGCTGCGCCCGAGGGGGGTGCGGGGGGTGCGGGATTGGGATTATTTGGGGCTCCCATGGGCAGGGGTCGGTGGGACCCCGAAACCCACCTGGGGAGGGTCGGTGGGGGGGGGTGCAGTGCCTCGCCCCCCCCCCGGCTTTGGGCTGAGCAGGGGGGGAGCAGCCGGCTCGCAGCGTTGCATAATGCGCCCTGCTTTGAAACCGCGCCTTCCGGCGTGGCTATGGAAACCCCGGGATTATGGAAATACCCCAACCTGAGCGCCGGGCTCCGGGACGACCCCCCCGAGCCCCCCCCACACCCCCCGGGGTCTTCCCTTACCCACGTGCGCCACAACAACACCGGCACCGCCAGCAGCAGCGCCCCAGCGCCCCCGCAGCCCGCACCTGTGCCGGGGATGGAGAAGGTGCTGAGCGCCCCAAAGCCCGGGGGGGAGCACGGGAGGGGGGGCTCGGTCCCCGTGTCCCCCCCCCGGTTCCGAGCGCTCCCCCCCCGCTTTGTGTCTTGCAGCGAGCCCTGGGCAGGAGGAGGTACGACGAGGACCTCTCGGACGTGGAGGAGATCGTCAGCGCCAGGAGCTTCGACCTGGAGGAGAAGCTGCGGAGCCGGGCGTACGGCGGGGACTTCGTGCGAGCCATGGACGGCCGAGGTACGGCCCCGGCCCCCTCCTGTCCCCGCTGCCCGGGGCTGCAGCCCGGACCCCCCCGCCGAGCGCTGCCCGCCCCGGGGATGCGGCTGCGGGGCTGCTGGTCCCCCCCTCTGACCCCTCGGTCTGGGAGCGGGGCTGAAAAGCTGGGGGGAGAAAACGTCCCCTTGCCCCCCTAGAGTTATTTTGGAGCGAGCTTCCTAAGCTCCTTTTAGGAAAGTTAATGTGGTGGAGAAATTAAACAGCTATCTTAGTTAGGAAGGTGTTTGTTTAGGAGATAAGCTCAACTCTGACCCCGCCACGCCACCACCACCTTCCTCTAAACAAAACACAAACACCTATTTTTTATAGCTCAGAAATGTTAATTAATTTTCCAGAAAATGATTGCGTTCTTCCCTCACTTTCCCAACACTCCAGTGGTTGTCACTGCTACATGCCAGCTCTAATAGAATCCACAGCTTCCCTGGCTCAGCAGCCCGAAAATCTTTGGGTAGCTTTCCACTTTCTGTGGAACTTGGAAATAAATGAGTGTCTTTTGTTATTTTGTTGTGGTCTGTGTCTGCTTTGTTCAACCCCAGGAGGGATTTAAATGCTTTGTTGGGGCATTACGAAGAATGGGTCTGCCTTCGTATTTGCTGTGGTTTTATTTTTACTGTTGGTTTATTTTCCTATACATCTAGGAGTTGAATTGAATTTAGGACAATGACAGTGTTTGGTAAGAAAAAAGTCAGGTTGTATGAACACATGGAGTTGGTTGAGTGATATTTATTTTCATTTCCATGGTTTTGTTTTTATTTTAATGATAACTCTTCTTTGATTTTTTTTTTCCTGCCAGGATTGTGGGTTGAAGTTTTTCTTCCTGACGCTGCAAAGCAGTGGTGTGATTTTGGGGCTTGAATGCAGTTTGTCATACCTACTTGTTCTCTGGGCTGCTGGGCCGTGTATCTGTCTCTGCTTCTTCTGCTGTTGTTCCTGATGTTTGTTGACTTTGTCTTGGATGAGTGTCCTTAAAAATAAAGAAGCTTGTGGTTTATTTATTTGTTTAACTAAAAGCAGACTGGTTTTAAGGTGAATACATACTAGAAATGAAGACTTATCTACTACAGAAATATTTAATTGGTATCTTAGTTAAATGGGGTATTAATTACACTTATCTGCAGACTAGTTGAAATAAAGTTTCTGTAATGTTTTTGCAAAGGGGTAATCAGAGTGCTCTGCTTTGGTAACTCTAGGTAGGAATATTACATCTGCTCTTGTCATAATCATGAACTGAATGCAGGGAGGAAAAGGTTGTAAAAAAAGAGGGTAATCCACGTGTAGGCATGGGAGCTGAGCCTCTGTTCCCTCTGCTTTTTCTGTTCTGAGTCTTTCTAGTATAGAAGCATCACCAATACACAAGCTCAAGCCTGTTCTCGTACTCTCCCGGGTAGCGCACAGACTGGTGGCTGAATTTGGAGAAGTTAAACCACTTGGGTGTACCTGACTCCAAGACATGAAATGTACCATGGCTTTGGCAGTGCCATAGTTTACTTGCTGAAGATTCAAGGATTGTTTTCCGTTTTGAATGTCTTTAAAAGTCACTTTCCTGTAAGAAAGGAAGAAAAACAGAACTACAGAAACACAACGTGGCCGCTGTAAAATTCCTTTCCTTTCTGTGACCGAATGCTCCAAGTGGAGCGTGGGGTTTTGCAGGCACTGCTCACCCAAATCCCTGCCTTGTAACTTCCTAATCCCTGAATCACCGCTATTGTATCAGACTACAGCATAAAGAAATCCCCAGGAAAGGCCACGTCTGTGCAAAGCAACAAGGTGATGCTGGTCAGCGTTAACATACCAAACTTGTGTTTAATTTCCAGTTTGCTTGGGTGCTACTCTGTGACTGCCCCACCAAACCTATTCAATTTCCCCAGCTCCCAAAGTGCCAGCAGCTGTATAAGATTTCCGTACATTGGCTCCTGCAGTTAGGTTTCTGATTAATTATGAAAATGTCATCTGTGGAAAGCAATAATAACCCTGGCATAAGAAGACAACGTGTTCACAGAATCAGAGCTTTGTGCTGTGCTCAGATAATGCTCACAACTTTCTTTTCCCCTAAATAAAAATGTAAAAGCTTGAAATGTATAATGTAGAAACTGAAGTTTAAACTGCTTATTTGCCCTAAAAGTACTAGGCTGATCCACAGTAATTTAGTTAGGACTATTTTTTAACTGTTAATGTGGCATTTCGTTACAACCTGGGTGTTTCACGCCAGAGCTTAGTTTACAAACTGACTGGATTCTGTTTTATATGCATCAGTGAACAGGAAAAATAGAGAGCAGCTGGGAGAGTATTGTCTGTCATTTGGTTTCCGGTTCGGACCTAAAATATGCGTTCTCTTTATATTTTTCTTTAAGTGATGGTGGAGGCCTTTGGTGAGCAAAGAAAAATGGGGAGCGTTTCAAGAGAATGCAACGTGAGGTGCCAATGCCATTGTAATTGATTTTGGATTCTTTTTAATTCCTTATCCCTGCAGATTTTACTTTTGAGTATGTGCAAAGAGAAGCTCTCAGAGTTCCCCTTATCTTCAGAAATAAGGATGGACTGGGAATTAAGTAAGTTACAACCAAATCTTGATGATTAATAAATGTTTTTTATAAAATAACCGTTATGCTTTGCACTTGTATGTGATATCTCTTGATGATCTTAAATGTATTGCATTTAGTTAGACTGTCAGCACCTCTGAGAAGGGCAATGATTATTTCCCACCTGTAAACAAGCAGATAACGAGTTATATAAATTTTAGGTGTATCCAGTGTGGTTCTACGCAATCAAAAATAAGCCAGTGATAAAAGTTAGGAATAAAATTGAAATGTTCTTGCTTCCATTTCATGTTGTAATGACAGAACGATGTCCCTTCAGTTTTTGACTTCTGAATTGGTTTCTGCATTACAGGTGGAAAGTGAAATGGTGCTTGTCTTTTCCCATGATAATTGTATCTCTTCTGAATGTTACTGCTTTATAAATATTTAATAGCGTCTCATTAAAATGTGGTATTATTAGAGTCTTTTTGAGGTTGCATTTTGTTAATATCCAGTCATAAAGGATTTGGTATTTTAATAAGTGACTCCTGTAAGGTGCTTTTTTTTTTTTTTTCATAAAAATGACAGGGTCTAAGAGAGAAATGCTAAAATGACGTACTTAATCAGTCTCTCAATCTATAGTTTAGCTAAATGTCCTTTGGCACTTTTTGGAAATTTTGACTGTGTAACTGATTATATCTGAAGGATCAAAAATTAATTTTGTGAAAGAACAATTGCTCACTTTCAGCTGGAACACCTCAAAGTCTGGTGAACTGAGTCCCAATTATTTAATAACTGGATGTTAACAACTTCAAGCCACCCCAATGTAACTTAAGGAGAGGGAGAAAGAAGGAAATAGGGTTTGTGGTAGAAGACAAGGGCGTATCCTCTTACTCTAAGAGAAAATAGGAGCCACTGTGATACTTCTGCTGTAATAAAACAGTTTTATGTGTTGAACTCTGAACGAGGAGTGCTTAATAGGTACTCAGTAGTAATTACAGTAAGTGTTACTTAGTTGTACCGTGATGTTGTATGGGAATATTTTTTTCTTTGGTTATTAAGCCTAGCTGTTTCTCTGTTTAGCACTGGCTGCTCAGTCTAGTTTCTTGTTTAAAAAAATAATGCAGACATTAAGATACCATCTCTTTATTTGTTTCCCTGCTGTTTTTTTTTTTTTTTTCCCTGCTGTGTTAAGAGCCTCTGTTTTTCTGACCTCCTTTCGGCTTCTCGGCTGGGCTCGGCAGTGAGTTGGCTTTTTTGTTGTTGTTGATGGTTGTTGCTACTTTGGTCAGTATGTTTCTTCACCTGATACTCCTCTTGGAGGAGTAATTTGAAGGACACGTCTACTGTGGAAAATCATATCTGAGAAAACTGATCTCTCTGTGTGCATTGGTTTTAGTCTGCTGCTCCTAAAGGACAGGTGGTAGAAGCTTCAAGAACTTCTTCTGGAAGAAGTCATCAGCCCTTCTCTGAAACTAGGGAGTGGTCAGGAACCAGAGGCAGTGCGACTTGTTCTCAGGGCTGCACGGAGCGCTGGCTCTGGCATCTCACAGGCAAGCTTTGTCTCCACACTGACCTACCAGTTGATGTGTCCCTGTTGGTGTGTATGGCTGCAGGGACTCTGAAGCTGAAGGATGAGCAAGAAAGATGTTGAGCACCATCTGCGAGCCTTAGTTCTCCATCAGCCTCAAATCAAGCACTCGTTCTTTAGTCAAGTTTGAGTGAAGCTATGGGGTCATTGGGTGTGCTCTCCCTTTTGGTCAGGATTCTGCCGTCATCTTGAGGGTGGCTTGGGAAAACTTGTGGACCTGGAAGTTACCTATAGAGTTACCTTGTTTCTCAGTGTCTGTAACAAGATGTAATATCTGTTTCTTCTTGATAGCTCACTATTCAGGATTCTGTAATGAGGCAATTCCACCTCAGACATTTCAACATCCAAGTCTCAGCTCACATCATCGTTGGCTTCCCTATTGTTTTGGTGTCCAAAGTCTGGAGAGCTGCCACCTCATGCTCCCCTCCATAGCCAGCTAGCTAGATACTTTCACTGAAGCGTCCTAGCATGATTCTGACTTTTGGGGAGTAGTCTTTGGTCTTGATGTAGGAGTTCAGAGACTCCTCAAGGTAATCAGGTCTTGTAATCAGTTTGTTTTTTTTTTTTTTCACGTGTTGGCTTGCTTTTCTTCAAGATGTGTTTTTTTTAGATGTGGTCAAAGTCAGTCTTCCTGTTCCTCTTCCTGGAAGTCATCAGGAATTGTTGTTGAGACCTTGAAGAAGTGAGGGCTTTGGCTGTGTACCTGTCCCTTCTACGGTCATACAGAAGGTGTATGGACAGGCCAGCTTACAGGTGTATTTTGCTGAGACCCAAACATGGCCTTGCTCAAATCCTTGTGCATGCGCATACACAGCATGAATGTATGTATAGGTGTTCAATCCTCAAAGATGACCACTGAAAATAAACTACCTTTCCTTGTAAGTGTTTTCAAAGCAGTCTAATAAATAACAGTTTTAGAACATGTGCTGATTGTGAAGACGTTACAGGACCAAGTGCAGCATCACTCTCCATTTTTCAGCTGGAGTTTTGCAGATCTGGCAGTTAAGATAATACATCTTTGGACTTCTGAACTGTGAGAAGATGGGAGAGGAATAAATACTAAGCCACAGTAGGAGTTTTGGAGTCGCTTTCCTGACCGTCATACACTAATGCTTTGGAGGGTGAGGGAGCTTCAGTTTGGTGTGATGAGCTTAAAATAGTTTCAGCAGCCAGGCTTGACTAGCCAGTTTCTGTTTCCTAACAACTGCTGCTATCATCCTAATACTGTAGCTGGAATTCACCGCTGGAGAAGGAAGAATAGGTGTACGGATGCTTTTTGAAGGATATTTTTGATCAATTAGCATGTGGACAAAAGTAAGAGCAAACTTATCTGATACACGAGCTTTGGACGGTTCCTGCATGGGATCAGTGGAATTCTCCATTTCACAGTCAGTTGGCTGAATTGGTTTTATATTTCTGTTCTCTTCTGAGTCATTGACTACTGGCTGCTCTGGGGGATTAACATGTTAGAATTTGTAGATCAGTAATCTCATATAGGACATTCATGTTCTATTCTTTTTTTTTTTTTACTGAAATGAGCATGAATTATTAGTCTGAAATGATGTTGTAAAGGAATTTCACACGCTTGGGTGTAAATGCCACTAGAGTGAGAGAAGGTTGGAAATGCGATTTATGTGTATTTTAAATGAGAGGAGTGAAATGCATGAGCAGTCTTTCCTATTTGACACTCGGCAGGATAACATGATTTAATTTTATTTACAGTTCCACTTCGTACGTGTATCTATCAAGGATAGCTGGCACGCAATATATACCTTATGTGGATATGCAGATCCATCATTGCTGTGCGCATTGTATTCCAGCGAGATCAAAATAGCATCGACACCTGCCTGAGTAACCGATCTGAAACCTTTAGTCTCGTTATCCTGACATTTGCTGCTTGAAATAACGAGTGTCACAGTCTGCCATCGTCCATCACTAGGACGAGACTGAGTAGTTTGCCTTTGGATTCGAGTCGTTTGCTGATGAAACTCCAGAACCTTATGTTCTGCTGCAGGCTCTGGAGGAAATCATGCTTTTGTGGGTCTTGTCCAGCAGTACTGTCGCTTGGCCAGAGAAGGATGTGCTTATCGTATGTGGTGGATTAGGTGATCCATGTATGTGTAGGGCAACTTTTGAGATGCAGTGGTCTATAAAAGCTATGATATAAGATGATTTCTACGTTTCTGATGTTTTGATTAGCTGATGATATGTGCTTCCACTTGTTTGCTGTTAAGCAGTCAGCTTGCATGTCTGTGGCTGGCAGATGTACAAAGCCTAGCTGAACAGTTTGGTTACTGTGATTGGAGGCACTCTGAAATGGCACGAAATAAGATGAATGAGGGAAAAAATATAATGAAACTTTGAAAATTGCTTTCAAGTATATATTTTTAGCCATTATGAGCTGTTACTTGTATGGCTAGCAGCAGAAAGGTCCACCTGTGATCTATTAGCAAAAGATAATTTGTATCTCTCAGTTTTTTGGCTGTTTCCATTCTTGTAACTCAGAGGGAGAACTCAGTTTGGAAAGATGTTGTCTCTTCTGTCTGAACAGCAGTCATCTTATGTTGTATTGTGGTTAATCAGATACGTATGCTATGCAGAGCTCATCCTCGTTAGGACTTGAATAGGAGATTTTCTAGCAAATCTTTAAACTTTTAATAAAATGTAAGTTTGCACCAGTGCACGGTAGGGTGTTTGCATTTTCTGTTTGCGGTAGCATGGTTTGTGTATAACAGAATGCTGAAAGTCTCCTCAAATGCAGTTAAGTAGAAGTCTCCAGGAGTGTGTGAGTGCACATGGAGAAAAGGGTAATTCTGTTTCTGAACCTCAAGGCTGCAATTTCTCCCATAGCTTCAGGTAGGTATAATTGTTTCTGGCTGCTTTAAGTCAGTGGGTAGTTTGCCATATTGCATTTTTCTACCCAAAATGGTATATTTTGAGGTTAAGTCAAGGCACCCTGCTATAATACTCTTCACAACTATTTTTTTGATGTGAAATCTTTGGAAGCATTTACAGTCTTTTTACATTAGATTAATTTGCCTGAACGTTGCATAACAGTGAGAAGAAAATATCTGCTCAGTTCTGCCTTGTTGGTGATTTGGATTTATGTGCAGAAAAACAAATGAGCTAATACTTACTGATTAGTATAGGACCGGTGACAGTGAAAAAAATTTTCTGCCATCACAGAGCAGTAGCAAAGCAGCCCTAATTGTATAATAGGGAGTGTGGCAGTTAAGCTGAGCGGGTCTGGAGATGAAGTAGTACAGTAATTTGTGGTCTCAGCAGCCAGCAGAATTGGTTTGAATCAAAGCTGGACCTCCCAAGGTAACCCAGCTACAAAATGGGTTCTTGTACTTGAAATCTGCTGTGTTCAAGCCTGAAATTCTTCCCTTGGTGTTCCTTTTCTCTAATGTGTGATACATCCTGAGATTGCAGAGGAAAAAACAAGGATATGCCAGGTGTGCTCTCCAAAGAGCTAAACATGTAATTTTACTGTTAGGGAGAATTGTGTTCTTCCAATCTGGGTAAAGTTTATTGTCAGCTGCCACTGGAGCTCTCAGAGTAGATTTGTTTGTATGCATCTGGGGTTGTTCTCTATTTTGGTTCTTGAATTTTATTTTGATTTCTACAGATGTGAAAAAGATTGCCCACTTATACATCTGACATAAAATAAAGGCAAGCTTTGGTATTTGAACATAAGCCTGGCATATTGTTATTGCCTCCAGATAGTTCCTCCTTCCCCTACTTCTGCCTTCCTAGTGCCTGGATAAAAAGATGAGCCCTGAGTGAACCCCGAAGGTCAGTGGATTCAGGCTGTTTCATTCTGGCGAGGGAGTGAATTCCAAAGCTGGGGGGCCCTCGCAGCTAAATGCAAAGATGTGAGGGTTGGCAGAGACCTAACAAAAGGTATTGTCCAGCCTCTGCATCCCACCAGAGGAAGGTGATAAGGGTAAAAGTAAGCGAACAAACAAGCTCTGGCAAATAGTTCTCAAGATGCATGCATGACACTAAGTGTATTTTTTAACTTTACCTTTCAGTGTTTTCTTAATAGTAAAAACTCTAAATAAAAGTTTGCCTATAGGCTCTATAATTCTGATTTCTAACTGAATTGTACTAGAAGTACTTGATAGTAGAAGCAAGCTGTTTATCTTCCGCCCACGGCAGCGGGGCAGAGTACCTAGCTGGCACTTCCCACAGGGCTGTTTCTCATACAATTCCTTCCTCAGCTTTTGTGCTATGTGAAGTTTGAACTATCCTCATTAAGATGAAGTCAATCAACTTTAAAACCCCACTACTGTTTTTGTATTCTTTTTCTGTCCAGTCTATGGGTTGCAGACTTCTTCTCTCTTCCTGACACTTAAAATTCACTCACTTGACGTACATGAAACTCTAGGACCTTGCCTGTGTTAGAAGTGATCTTATAAATGCATCGGCATCAATGAACCAATTATGTTTCCATTTAATTTAGCTCTGAATTAGCCCCAATTGAATTGAGCAGCAACTTCCCTACCCAACAAATACAGTTGAGTTGTCTTCTGCCAGGCGAGGAGGTTTGAAATAGTCATTAAAACAAAGAGGCTTCAGTTCATTATTTTCAATGCTTTACTGTGATGATGTGACTTTGAACAAATGGGTTTACCCTTCCATGCCTCAGTTTGTGTCCGCTGGCAGATTTAGGGAATATATTTGAGGCATGGTGAGTTGCCTAGCAGAAACGAGTCATAAAGGTTTGGGATTTCATTGAAATCGCCTCAACCCCTTCCCATTTGTCCCACCCCAGTGCCGCCGGAGAGTGCTTGAAAAGACACCTCTTCTCCATGTTCATTAGGAGTAGGGAAACTTTCATACGTTTGCCAATGCAAGGATGTTGTGTGCCTTTAGAACTTGCACTGTCCACACTTCAGCGAGGCCTTGCTTGATTCTGCCTTCTGCATAATGGACGAAGAGCACTATACATTTATTTCTCTTCTATTATGGTAACGAATGTGTGACCATACTTATCCTGACAGTATTTAACATTGCTTTCTTTGCTAATTACAGAATGCCTGACCCGGATTTCACCGTCAGAGATGTGAAGCTATTAGTGGGTAAGTTATTTTGAATGCACTGGATTAACTCTATACAGAACAGGATTGCTTTGAAATACTTGTCCAGTTATGTTTGTAGACATTTGTGATAACTCTCAGAATCTGGGAGAAGGCATGGAGAAGCAATTTGTAAATTAAAAAGGCTGGGGGAAACACTAATTAGTAGTGCTGACCGCGCTCTGATCTCATGCTGGATAATTGGCCATTTGAAGGAGAGTGAATGCTTTTGCTCTTCTTAACAGGTGTCCTACATATACTTTTGTGATCTTGGAAAGCAGCAGTTGCATTGATCGAGTTCCTTTTTTTTTTTTAATCTGGTGTAGAGCATCTGTTTGTAAAAGGTCTGATTGGAGCCCCATCACCTTTTGCTTGTGCTCTCCTCAGACTTTATCAGTGTCAGGCCAGGTCAGCACGGTGGAGGAAAGGTTGCTGAGAGACTGAGCACAAAGCTTTGCAAACTGCCTGTCTTTGATAAGACACAAAACAGAGGAGTGGTGACTGCAATCATCAAACGTTTCCTAGCAATTTTGGCAAAAGAAAAAAATTTAAGGAAAGCTACATCCTGAGTAGGAGATTACACGGTATGTTTCTTTGAAATCTCCTTTTACTTAAGATGGATGTGTTATTTATGCTTTCTCTGAAATCATTACTGAAAAGTGATGCTGCACTCTGCTAAGTCATCACCGTGAAGCTAGCTGAGCTCTGGATTTGTTAGCTGCAGTCTTTCAGAAACATTTAACTGCATTCTTGTTAACAATAAATTCTAGCTATTCACTTCCATTTTGACAGGAGTTAGTCTTTTAAACTAGTCCAGTTGCTGCATTCTGAAAGAAGAATTTTTGAAAATTACTCTTGAGTTTAATAATCAATAGGGATATCGAGTCTGGGAAAGCTGTAGTGAAGAAAAACAAAGGAGAGGAACTTGTGCTGCATTTCTGCTGGCTGGGGTTATCTGTGGAAGAGAGGTTATCTCTGATAACCTTCCTTCACAAACAAAACTTGGCAATGTTGCTTAATTTATGGTCATTTTATAGGGTCTGGAAAATACCTCTCTGGGAGAAAACGTCAAAGTGATGTGGGAAGTGCTATTTAGCAGCATTTCTGTTGGTCAATCTGCAGTTAAATTAGGAAATAACATGAGGGTATCGGAAGTTCTAACTTCTATGGCTTTTCTAAATACCTGCGTGTGCACATTTGTGGATACTGAGTGCCTCTCCTTGCTGTGGGGAAGCCTGGTGCATGGCCCTCGTACGCAATTTTCTGTGGACTTGCCCCATAGCTGATAAGCTGCCATTTCTGTTTCTGAAACTGCCAGAGCTGAGGCTCTGAGATGTTTTGGAACAGCGTCGCGTTGCATAACAGCACTGTTTTTCCTGTATAACAGTCAAAGTGTGGGAGTTGCATTTCCTCAAGATTGATGTCCCCTGAAATATTAGGGGGTGGAGATTCCTGTGTACATGGCCAGCAAAGCGGGAGGATATTTATAAATAAAATTAGATTTATGAAACAATGGAGCAGAAATAACAATCATAATTAACTTTTAGATTAAATTGAATGTAGAAGTGTGCTGTTTCTCACAGCTGGTTCAGCAATCCGTCCGTATGGTCTAGGCCAGATAGTGCATGTCAGGTTTTTTTTGTACTGTGTTTGGACAAACTCCATTTGGAGTCATTGTACTGAGCCTGTAATTTGGGCCATAACATTATCACCTGCTGGTTTTTATATTTTTAATACAGTTGATGACTTCTGGCATCACAGGTGGAAACTTCTGTTTGTTTTTTGAAAGTCTAAAATGTTTGGGGAATTGACTGTAAGTTATACCTTAAAAAAAAAAAAAAAGGTTATTATGGGATATCATCAGTCACCGTGGAATTTGTGCTATATGCAACTGCCACATCGAGACTGAGAGCCAGTGGGTGCAATTCCCATCTCTATTCCTAATTTCTGAATTATGCACTAATGACTTCAGGAAACACTGGTAAACAACCTTCATACTGCGTATCATTGATCCTTTTTTTTCCCCCTACTTTTGCCTTAATATATGTGTTGAACTCACCTTGTAATGTTCAAATAAAGCAGGTGAAAAATTCTTTATTTTATTAATATCTCCTGTGACTGTTGCTGCGTTTTTGGCAGACTCCTCAGATATGGACCTCCAGGTGGCTGTGTTTCTGAAATACAGAGTTTTCAAAAGTTTTTTCAATGCCTTGCTGAACCTGGAAGTGGAGTTACGTTTTGCAAATGTGGAGTGATCATAACTGTGTTTGAATGTGTGGGAGTTGATGGAGAACATAGCTTGAAGAATGTTGTGTTCTGTGTAAACTTGTTAGTGTTTATTTTTAAGTGCTCATCATAATAGTATGCTGCTGCTATTTCAACTTATCGTTTGTTCTCTTTTCTTCTTAGAATCGGGTAAGTACATTTGCTATGGAACCTTTTAAAGAGGTGGTGTTGGATTTTTTTTTCAAAGCACATAAATTCCATAGAAAGTTACTGAGCCTTTGGTCTCAACTTTTTTTTCTGAAATCTCACAACAATCACATTATGAACAGAAAGTATCAGCTTGGGCACCTACAAGTCACAAGGAAATAATGACATTTGGTAGCCTAGATTCTTAAATTTCACTTTGAAAACTCTAGTCTGTGGCAATAATAGGGAGGGAAAAAAAATAGTGATTTTTTTGTTTGCTCTTTGTACTTACTTGAGCACAGGTGTCCTTTTTTAAATTTTATCAGGCTTCCAAAGAAACATTGCCATTACTTGTTGGCATTTTGTTTTGCTTTATTTTCATTGTTGAAAAAATGCGGATACCAGCTGTTACTTAGTTTGATAATGTTTATGGCCAGCATGTTAGCACCCATGTATAATGTGCATGGACAAAACACTCTTCCTGTACAGTAGCTTTGCTTTAAAGAACAAACACTTGAAACTGCACAGTTGGAATAATAGTTATAACGAGACACCTACCTGATATGAAAGATATCCTGTGTATTCTCTCAACCTGAAACAATGGATTCATTTCAGCAGTTGGAATTTGTGAAACGGCTTTGAGCCAAGGATACAAAGGGAGAAGAGGAATTACTGGCCTGCTTAGGAACTTGAGACAACTCTTGAAAGAAGAAAACCTCCGTTGTAATTTAATAACAACTAGGCTTTATAATTTAGTTGTCTAAGGTGGATCTGATTACCAGTTCTGAAGGACATAATGTCATTGTCGTCTCTTCATAAGTTGATTTAAAATTTGACAGTCATTGGCCCTCCTAACATCTCCTTAAACATCTACCCCATCTGCACTAAATGTTTGAGTGTTGTTCTGCAGGCTCCTTGTTTTCACTCATGCCATGCTGGTGTATTGTGATGCTAGTAAATGCACGGGGCTACTTAAAGAACAAGTGCACAGCAGCATCTAGTTAAGTATTAAGTATTTTTACTTTATTCCAAAAATTTTGCACACTTGCAGTTTTTAGATCTGCATTGGATCTTCATGTCCTTTTGTATTTGAAACTTTGTGCCTTTTTTTTTTCTTTCTTTCATATTCTCCTACTCCCTTGTTTTAAAGGCTCCTAGAAATTCAGAGAACTTAACCCTGTGGTCCATTTCTTTTCTGTAACTACAGCCAGTCAACCATGTCTCAAAGATACTCCCAGCCAGGGCTGCTGATGAGACTCAGATGCTGTTCTTTTTCCCTGGCTGCTAATAATGTAAAGTCACAAAACTTTGTAGAAACTCTCCAGAAGGGTCTTAATACCACTATATATATATAATTTTAAGTTAGCTGAAGAACTGCTTTTGGGGAGTAACAGGTATATGAATTGGTAAGTGTTGGGACAGCACAATAGATATTAATAGTTTTTCTTCAGACTGATTCTGAATGGCTCACCGCTCACGAAGCGCACGTGCCCAGAAGAGGCAGCTGTGCAGTCTGATATTTTCCAGGCCTCTCTCGTGTCAGCTTCTTCCACCAGCGGTGCTTCTGGGCCACAGCTGGGGAGGTGTCTGTCGTGGATGGGCAGAAGAGAAAAAGCATATTTCTGTAGCTGTATGTGCCTGGATCTCCAGACACACCTGTGTGAATGCTTTATGCCAATAGCACTAAGGAACAAGTGGTTAACCTCGACTGAGCAAGGAGAGAGGTAATGGCCTTACGCAGCAAGCTGTTTGAGAGCAAGGGCTTCTGTGGTGGCAGCTGACCATCACTGGCCTTTGCCATCCCTAGATTCAGAAACCAAATGCAATTGTTTGCTTTATCTTTTGATGTCCAAAGCCAGAGAATTCCACTTTTCCACCTTGATTTTGTTTTTATATTATGCTTTGTGGGCAACATATACAAAGACAGGAGCACCGAGTAGTTCTGGAAGCTGTGACCCAAGTAAAGGAGAGAAAAAGAGGAAGCACACTCATACGGTGCCTAAATATAAACCAGTGCTCCTGGGTTCTGCAGCATACATCGCCTCATCTCTCTCTAGGCTGGAGCAGTCCCCTTGCAGGCGTAGCTTTGTGTGCCGGAATCTCTCTTCGTCTCCAAAGCAGGGCTTGCAATCCAGGCTAGTGACAAAAGGGGTGATTTCAACACATGCTGAGGATTCTAAGGAGGGGGGAAAGACTTTCAGTTATTGTGATCGCTGAGCTGAAGAGGTTAAAGTTGTGACCAGAGCGGTCACTTCTGTAGGATCAGCAGCATTGTTGTGTGGAATTCACCGTGCACAGCCAGGCATTGTGTCAATGGGAACAGTGCAAGTACAGGACTTAGGCTGTTCATGGGGTGGTCTAACAACTCACGTAAACTTTTTTTTTTGTTTTAAATTAACTCACTAAGGGTTTATTAATAGAATTTAAAATATAAGTACGGGAGTAGCAAAGAACATGCAATTAGTCATGTATTTAGGTATTAATATCTGGTGTAGACCAAACTGGACCATTATGCTTATGCGGATGGAAAATGTTTGGTCCCCTTCATTTAATTGCTTTGTTCTCCTCACAAGCTGTGTTGAAAGGCTTTGGTACTTTTAACTTCTATAAGGATTCAAGGAAAGCTGAAAGCAGCAAAGCTCTTAATTGTGATAAAAATTTGTGCGCTGAGGTATGGCAGTAAAAAGCAAACACGACAAAGCTCTGAAAAGTTTCAGAGAGCCTTCTTCTGGCCCAAGGAGATGATGCACAAGGTAGGACCTAATAGATCACATCCATATTTGTTTTCTGTGATTCTGTCAGCTCTTTAAAGACCTGACTGTGCAGGCTTTGATCTCCAAGACCAAGGGCGAGAGGAAAACCAAGCCTCTGCACATCCCTTTACTTTCCTGTCACCAGCAATGACGGAGATCAATGTACTTGGCAGCCAGCAGTACCAGTAGGATTTGACAGGTGGGTTTTGTTTGTTTGTTTGGGGATCCATTTGCTTTTTGAGGGACACAAACATGTTAGTCAAACTCAGCAATGTCATCTCTGAACTATTCCTCCCTCTGCTCCCTGCTTGCTCAGGTCTAGGAAGAATTAAGCTGCTGCCATTTGGGTGCAACTGGCAACCACATGAAGCCATGCTGGGTTTCCTTCTGGGCAGAATTCAAGTTAGAAACTGGACTTCAGAGTTTCTGAATATATTTTTTTCCATCCAGTGAAGGTTACATTAGGGATTTTCCCACAGTCTGAGGTCTCTACCGAAGTTGTTGAAAACTGAAGTGGTTTGCAGCAGCTCGGAGGGAGCCCTTTAGGGCCTCCCAGGTTTCATTGGCACCCACTGACACCGAAGTGGGACAGCTCACATATAAAGCAGAGATCTCAATTCCAGTGGCATATTGCAGACTTTCAGAGGCTATCGCTTGATTTAACACACGGACTTCATGCCTCTTAAGTAGCATATTGTTTGGAAGGCAAGCTCCAGCCTGTGGTGCCAGGAGGGGATGTTGGGCTGCGGTTTGGTGTCGCCATCCCATTCCTACAGCAGACGGTGGTGCTGGCTGCGCATCCCGCACCCTGGTGGTGTGGAGCTGTGCTGGGAAGCTGGCAGGGAGCTGACCCCGCTTACCAAAAGCTATTTGAGCCTCATCAGCTTCTTGAGTTCCAGTGAACAGTTTGTATCATGAAACCGGGACCTGGGGCAGAGCGGTTACAACCTCCCCAGCGTGTCTGGCAGGCTGAAGATAGAAACTTGTCCCTTGAATTCCTGTGCTGTGCCCCTGCCAGACCATCGTGGTGTCAGCTAGGTCAGCATCTAGCTTCTGCTGCTGCTGCCCAGCACGTGCCCTGGTACAGCATCTCTATCCCCTGTGTTGCCCATTGGCACTGCATCTAACAACACATTTTTTTTGGCCTTGCCAATTAAACAAGTCTAAATCGGTGTCCTGCTCTTCTCTTCCTTCACTCCCTACTTGCTGGTCTGGGCTTTGCTCTTTTGTGCAGTGAGGTGCTTCACAAAGCTGAACCAGTAGAAACCTAACCCAGCTGTCTTCCTCCCTCACAGAGATGGGGAGGAACTTCCTATTTTTTTTTCTTTTTTCCTTTGGTTTAGCTCCCGGCACTAAATGGTGCTGGGCTAAAACATGATGGGTGCAGCCACCTGCCTCAGTGGGGAGCTTCCCCCGAGTGCCTGCAGTGGGCCTTGATCCCCAGTGAGGGCTTCTGGGCACAGAGTAAACAAAGATGGCATTTGATGCTCCCTTCTTATGTTTTTTTATTGTTGTTGTTCTTAGAAATAAAAATGAAATATTATAACACTGGCCTATGTTTAGCATGTCCACTGACTTGCCATTTTGGAAGTCGAACCGTCTCTATTTTTAGAGCTGAGCTTCCTGTTTGATCTCCATTTAAGTTTGTCCTTTGCCTAACACAGTAAACCTCTCTTTATAAAGAGAAAAAATGTCAGCTAAACAGGGATAGTTTTGCTAAAACAGTCATGTTCGTGTCCAGAAATAAACAACATTCATTCAAAGTGGATTTACTGCTATAATAAAAATTAAATCTCTTTAAAGTATGGTGTCCCGAGCCCTCACGGGGTGCGCTGGGTGGGAGGGTGGAGCTGGGGGCGTAGGGCAGCTGTGTGCAAAGCCTCCGAGCTGGACCCTTATTTCCCTTTGTTCTTCTGTGCCCTCTGGTGGATCTCAGAGCCATGGTACGTGTTTCTTTTAACTTAATTTGTGTTTATGCTGGTTCTGAAACGGGGGTAGGCGGATAATAGCTCCATTCGAGCAAGGGCTCTCTGCTCTGCCTCTGTCCCTTCCAGCCAGTACGAACATCCTTTACAGGTGGTCTAACATCCTTTACAGGTGGTCTCCTGCGCACTGCAGGAGAATCCATGCCCTCCAGCTCCGGAGGCATTAACTGGCATGCAAGTCAAAGCCCCAGCCTTTAGGTACAATTAACCCTCTCATGAAGCTTGCAGATTTCCTAGGGCTCTGTCCCTCAGCGTTCAAGGTTGGCTCCTGGTTGTAGACAACAAACTGTGTCCCTTAATTCTATCACAAAGGGTTAAAATAATTGAAACCTAGTTCTAGAGTAGCTCTTCCCAATTGATTTTACTTCCCAGCTTGCACCTCTGCAACTGATTCTTCTCTCACCTGTCTGCTTTGGTCTGTGCCTCTCATCAAAGATGGCACCTAGCTTGTCTCTTGGTTACTGGCTGTGATCCTTTGGGATTCACTTGTGCTTGATGAGTAAGCTGCTTTAGGGGAGGAAGATGTTTCTTCTCTAGGCAGTAAATCCACTCTAGTGAACCCTAGCATCGCCACTTCAACTCTGAGTCACATCAGCTGCAGCAGAGGAAACGCCACCCCTTAATCCCACACCCTCCGGATGCTCCCCAGTCAAGAGTTATATGGGAAGAAAAACCCTGGAGAGCCAAAGATGGGGCACTGGAGCTTCCCATGGTAGCAGCAAGAGGTGCTCTTTGCCAGCTGTGGATCTGCGTGCAGTGACATGCTGATGTGAGGAATACAGCCCCTGTAAGCAGCTGTAGGCTGCCAGGGTCGCTGAGCTGCTGGGACTCCGTGGGCAGTATCAGGCCTGGTGTAGTCAGGATATTTGGGAAATGGCTTACAGAGATGGTGCATCATGTAAAACGCATGCAGACTGTCAGAAATCCAGCCCGAACTGAGATCTCGCAGCCTCTGTGTGCTCCTTTCCCTCGTTCTTCACCTGCCTCTCCTTCTGGATGATATTTAACCTTCTCCTGGGGGTAGGAAATAGAAGAAATAGAAACGTCTGAATATTTTCAGGAGAGGAAGAGCCGGCGGTAAGCCAGAACCGCTGGGAAATGGGCAGTGAGCGTGAGGTTGTTAACCTGTAATTACACGTCTCAGATTTTGCAAGCGGTGCTCCAGGAATCATTATGCACGGGCTTGTTTGATAGTACTGCGGCTTAAGAGAAAAACATCCCCTCAAATTGCTCTTTAATTCGGAAGTCAAGAGACTACCAATTCGAACCTTAGCTCTTCTGCTCGTAATTGATAATTGGGCATGTTTAACGAACCTGTTATTGAGCCGGGCCCCATATTTTTAATTCATCAGGTAACTGCTGATTTTTCTTTCAGAAAGGATAATTGAGAGGCTGTACAAGGTCGTCTCCAGCAAGGCTGAGATCAGACCTGCACTGTACTATGGCAGATCCCAGACTCTGCCGTGCAGCCCTTCAAATACAATTTTTCAGTACCAGTGTGCTTAACCCCTCTGGGCTGTAGCCCCTGCTTTAATCCTGCTTTAATCCCCCAGCCATGGAAGCGAGAAATCAGGCTGTGTCTAATTCAGGGACTGTTTAACGGGGCTTTGCTGCAGTTGATAATTTATTGAGTAGAAAACAGACTTTCTCCCTAGGTAGTAAAGCTAGCAGTTAACAAACAAACAAATAAAACTCAACCAACAAACAAAAACTAGATTTAATGTGCCTTGTTTCAAACACGCAAATACCAAATGTGAGGATTCTTGTGCTTTTTCAGACATAACAAAACTTTCTCCCCATCCTGCCTCAAGGTGGCAACACTACGTACAGTCCTGAGCTCAGACTGAGGAATCAAATCCCGGTGCAGCGGTGTTGCGGCAGAGTTTGACTGACGGGCCAGTGGGGCTCTTCCAGATTTACGCTGTGTAAATTTTTCTTTTTGATTACAAAGCTTTATGGTCTTGAGTTCCTTTCCACAATCGTTATCACATCTGTCACTGTCGTTGCTATCAGTGGCTAAGGATGGTTTTAATGGAGTGATGAAATCCAAGCTATCATTCTTGCTGAAATACTGTTCCCCAGCACGCAATAGGCCAGGTGCTGTAACTGTTAATAATTCCCTCTGACGGCATAATGTAGCCCCCCCATTTTGTTTTAACACTATTTATTTAGAGTTATTTCTTCAGCAATGAAAATTGTTTTGGAGTGATTTTTTTGGAAGTGGTGTGAGTTTATTTGCTGGTTCTCTCCTGGAACTGAGGCGTGTCTCTCGTAGGCTGCCTTTTGCTCACATGTGAATGAACTGCTAATTAGGATGATGAAATTTCTGAGAGAGGTGAAACCTTCCAGTTGGCCGAAGAGAAGATTGTGGATTAATCTGTGTAAAGCTGAAGGCTCGCCTAAAACTGCTGTTCAGCATTCTGGTGCTAATGAGACTTGTATGTCTGCCACTCGAGAAGCTGGAAGTATGTCCTGTAGTTTTTTTTTGGAGATCCAAAGTGGGGGCTCTATCTTGCGAGGCATTTACTGCTTTCATCTCCACTAACAACAACTGGAATTGAGAATATTCGGCAATCTGTATGAGGTGTTCAGCAGTTTATAGCATCCAGTTATGCAAGGTAGTTTGCTCTTTATGGATAATTTTTGTACATGAGCAACAGCATCTTGAGAGGCATATGGATGTTTAGAAAATTGCAGAGTATGACTTGGAGAGCTATTTGTCTTGCATGCCCCCTGCTACCATTTTATATCAGTTCTTCATAGATTTTAATGTACTTCTGCTCATGCCATCTATATAAAGGAGGGAACTACTCTCTCCACCTCTCTGAAGCAGACACACCGGGTAACTTGCTCAGTGTCATACTCAGCACGCAGCCCGGTTCCAGGTTAGTTCCCTGCTGACTGTTTGAGCTGCTCAGGACCTGTGGAGGGACTGATGCTGGTCTCTTGTCCTCTAATAGCAGTTGCCCTCCAGTTGTTGAGAATTTACCCATTGAAAGCGAAGCAAAGACAAATGTTCATGAGTGTTTCTGTGTGTTTGCAGGAAGCCGACGGATAGTGGATGTGATGGATGTGAACACGCAGAAAGGTGTCGAAATGAGCATGTCTCAATTTGTGAGGTACTACGAAACACCGGAGGCCCAGCGCGAAAAACTCTACAACGTCATCAGCCTGGAGTTCAGTCACACGAAGCTGGAGAACATCGTCAAGCGCCCCAATGTGGTAAGGGATCCTGTGAGGACAGTGTTTGTTTTCAGCTTCTTCCCAATCACCAGCTGCTTTGTAAGAAATAAAGCATGGAGTTGTGGGATGCGCACTTGAGACAAAGTGATGTGAAGCACCTGCAACTCTTGTCCATTCAGGATCACGTTTTTACCTAACTAGAAAGCCGGTCTCCTTGACAGTGGAATTTAAATTACAGGAATTAGGTACCTGATGAGCTCTTAATCATGAAATTTGTACAGATACACAGTTCTTGTGGAGGTATTTAGGGGAATTGCAAAATTAAATACCTGTCTATTGTCTTTTGGTGTTCATGTGCAAACGTAGCCTAATCCAAAATAACAGTAGAACATTTTTTTTTTTAATGTAAAATATAAAGCTAGGAATTTTATTTGTGTGCATTTTAGAAAGGTGGAGGGCTCTTGTGACTTTATTACCCGATGGAGTCACCGGCAGTGAAACCATGATCTTGTTAATACGGATCATTTCATTTATCACTAAAACATAGCCATGTGTGGGTGAGGATGAGGGTGTCAGCTCAGTAGTACACAGTGATGCAGTGGAGGAATTGGCGTTGGAGGTTTCAAAGTGTCTTCTCAGGACACTTGGCAGAGAATTTGGATATCGGTCCTGGTTGTTCAGAGGACAAAGGAACTTCTCAAAGCAGAATGAGTGCTGCTCCTTCCCTCTCAATCTGCTCCTAGGGCTGGACAATCAAGGTGCTGCTGGGTTTGAAACTGTAGCTCTATGATGCTTTTTTTTCAAACACTTTTCTCATTCCTAAATGCTACTCTAGTTACACCAGCAGTTTTTTCACTGGGGACATCTCTTGCCTGTGCAGACAATATAAACACCACACTTATGCCTGAACAAGTCAAAAATAGATGGCAGCTCTAATCACTGATTTCTGGAAGTAATTCTTAAGTAGGCTTTTGTGTTCTGTTACACACATATCACAACGTGAATATTAAGCACATATTTAGAAGTTTGGGCAGGTTTTTGCTGTCATTCAGACACCAGTGGGCAGTTTGGAGGTGCTCTGGGGAGTTTATGGTGTTGAGCTGATCCTAGTTTTTCCAAGCACATCATGCTCACTGAGCTTTTAAAACATCTGTGCAAATTTCCTGGGTGTTCAGGACTGAAAAATGCAATTAGGTACCTGTTACCACGTGCAAATGAATATTTCATATCTATTTAAAGTGGCCTGAGTGCGCAGTGGTTTGTAAAAGCAGCAATATTTGGATCTTGCTGAAAGAGAGATTTGCATCTCTGCTAGGTACTGAAGTGAGGGATAGAAGAGAGGGTGCCGGAGGCTGCGAGGAAGTTCAGTATGCAAGGTCAGATACTAACCAAATACTACCTTGGTAGGAGTGGATCCCTTGAATGCTGCAGGGCTCTTTCAGCCCACGTAAGGCAGAAATACTTGATTCATGTTCCCTGTTGTGTAAAAGACTGTGGGTTGCAGTTCAGGAAGTGGGAATTATTTCAGAATCTGGGCAGTAACCATCAATTTTGTTTTCACATACAACCGTGATATTAATGGAATTGGTACTACTTCTACTGACAGCACGATCTCCCTTTGCCTCTTCACAAAGTACTGTCTGTTATCAACAGTACCAGGTGCAGACAGACAAATAGATGAAAGCCAGCCCCAGCCTGCAAGAATTTACCGTGCTGGCTGCAGTATTATGAAGATGCTCTGGGGATACAAGCCATTGGGCTGGCTCTTACAAACAGCGTTCCTGCGATAATCTGGGCCTTTTAAAAGACTGAGCAGTCAGGATGGTAAGTTGGGTGCTGCCCATGACAGAGTTGGACTTCTCAGTTCCTGCTGCACACAGGCAGAGGACGGCTTTGTGACCAACACCTAGGATAGGACTTACATCCTTGTAGACCCACACGTGGAGATTGATTTGCACATCTAAAGTTTTGGAGCTGGCTCAGGATGTACAGCCACGCTGTGGCCAAATGCAGCACTGCACCTGCCTGGCTGGACTTCTCTACTTCACTGGAGTTTCCCAGTTTGAAACCTGGCACGTGATCCACTTGCATAACCAGAAGGGAGTGTTATGGATACCTAGCACAAGCTCCATCGTTAAACAGACCAAAGAACGAGTCTCGGGCTTGTCCTTGCCGTGGCTGCGATGGACAGAGCGAGCAGTTCATGCTCTGGCACCCAAAGGAGATTTGTTTCAATGTCCCTGAACAATCTTCAGTTTCCATCTCCTCTTCATTTTGCTGGCAGTGTCTTTCTTACAGCTCAGCAATCACTGTTTTCTCCTGCACATGCTTCCTAAAAGTTTGGCTCTTGGACAAGAACTTTGATGAATTTTATTCCAAAGTAGAACAATGAAGGAGATGCGTGGTAGGCGATAATGTAATTACCCAAATCAAAATTAGGCCTGAACAATGGGGTTAATGTTCCTTGAAATGTAAGGCATCAGAGCAATGTAATCTCTTTTCTGTTTGTATTTTAATGTTCATAAATGCAGTTTCTAGGATACTGGCTACAAAAATGTATTTGAAAACAGACTGCAGGTGGTGCTGCAAGAGGTGTGTGGTGCTCACAGGTGCCCAGAGGCCAGAATTTGCACCCAAGTAAATCAGATGCAAAGCCCCCCTTACTCTAGGCTGCACAGGGCTGAGTTACAGTGATGAAGTGGTGCTCCCGAACAAACCGGGTCCCAAGGACTCTCACCGCAGCGGCGAGGTTCTTGCTGTCTGTGGGTGTCTGCCAGCTGCTGATCTGCTGCTGTTGCTGTTAAAGTCTTAGCCAACAGGAGTATATCTACCATGTGTTCAGTGACTAACACTTGATTTTGGTGGGGCTTTCAGGTGGACTTAGTCGACTGGGTGGATAATATGTGGCCGCAGCATTTGAAGGAGAGACAGACGGATGCTACCAATGCTATTTCAGAGATGAAATACCCAAAAGTGAAAAAGTAAGTTTTTTTAAGTCTTCGAAATGCTTTCCTCTTGACCTCCTTGTTTAATTCCTTTTGAACTTAAAAGCTGGTAGGAGAGGAAATAATGATTTATTTTTTTTTTTCAGTGAGCAGGAAGGGGGATTGATATGGTTGACCTGCTTGAGCTGTGTAATACTGATAGACTGCTCCAGCTTTGAAGGAGAACAGTTTTGTATTTGAGAACTTTATAATGGATACATCATGTTCTTAAAGCCTGTGATGAAGTTCTTTAGGAACAGAATATTCTATTTGTTCTCTGTATTAATTTTAAAAGTTCTCAACACATTTTAGTCTAAATTTTTTAATTGAGAAGTAATCTACAGTTTTAATACATTTTTAATCAAATCCCTTCAAAAAGTGCCTTTATTTCTTTATTTCTCAGTTTTGAGCAATTGTTTTGAAACGGCAGGCTATCTCTGATCTGAAATAATAATGATGTGAAGGGTGGTCAAACACTGGAACAGGCTTCCTAGCAAGGTGGTTGGTGCCCCATGTCTGTCAGTGTTCAAGAGGCCTTTGGATAATGCCCTTAATAGTATGCTTTAACTTTTGTTTAGCCCTAAAGTGGTTGGGCAGATGTACAGGATGATCTACAAAGGTCCCTTCCAACTGAACTGTTATGTTTTATTCTCAAAAAGTGCTCCCTAAAGATATCATTTCATGGGATGCAGATGTGCCATACAACTCCCACAATATGATTCAAAGTCCTTCCTCTGTGGGCTGGGTTCAGATCCTTCCCAGGTTCTAAATTACTAATGGCTGAAAAGTTACTAGCTGAGAGATGTTTTGCAAAATGACCTTGCAGTCCGTTTTGAATAGGTGTGGATCTCTCCCCAGCTTTGTCACTGCCATTCATAGGGGTTGTAGGGTAAATAGGGGTTGCTGCTAATAATATAATAGCTGTTGACCCGTATGGCCAATGAACAGCATTTAATCCTGGAAGCCCTAAGCTGACTTCACTGCTGTTTCTGGTTTAGATGCATTTTCTATTGGCCAGACCTAATGCTGGCAGCATCCCAGGCTCTGTTGTTGAACCGACCTCTCGCGTTTTGCAAATCGCTTAGAACTGTTTCCAAACTGTAATGTCTAAAATAGATTGATACCAACATATACAAAAGAGTGTGCAGTCACAAAATGATACACAGCATTTAGTCTCTTACTCTAAAAATAAATGTTCTGGAAGGTGCAGGTCTCCATAATAGAAGGGGCTCTGTGGCAAGCACTGGAGGGATGCCCTGTCCTGTGATGTGATCAGCACCACTGATTTTGGTGGAAATCAAAGGTACTCTATCCTGAAAAAGTAAACTGCTTGTTAGGGTTACTAGATAGGGATAGGAGTGCCAAATTTCATGCATGCATTTGGAAATGTCCTAAGTGACTTGCCTAAGGTCACACAATCAGTCAGTGTCAGAGCAGAAAATAGAACCCAGGCAACTTGCTTCCCAAGTGGTTAGTCTACTAAATAACATGCTTTGTTTATAATAGGCTAAAACTAAGAAACAGAATCATGATTCAGGGCTTCAGGATTCCTGGACTGTACAAGGTAAGAAGTAAGGAAAACTGTCCCTTTCCTAGTACAGGCATTCTCCAGATGCTGACAAAAAATGCAGCAAGTAAACAAAACAAGGCAGAGATGCTTTAAAGGATAAGGTAACAACATGACTAACAGAATTTAGCAGAAAAAGCAGAGTATATTCTTGCAGTTCACTACTTGCATCATGAAATGCCAGATGGTAGGTTTCAAAGAGGATTTTAGAGAAGTGGCAATTCAACAGATTCTGACATGGAGCTTTTCCCATTTGTGGGGGATGGCCTGGTAGAAAGGAAGGGATGCCTGATAAAGAAGCAGACACATAGCCATTGAGGTTGCTGTCAACTGGCAAAGTGAAGGTGGAGGTTGACAGCTTGATAAACTAGTAGATGTGATAGGTAAAGGGAAGCTAATCAGTGAAAGACTAAGTGCTTGAAATGTGAAAACAGTTTGTTGTGGGTGAAAGGAGTTACAGTGAGTGAGGATTAAAGGCAAGGGTGATGCAGCTGGAGTGAGGGTGTATGAGGATGATGCTAGATGACGATTACTAGCATCATCTAGCATAAAGGCTAGAGAGATGATTTCCAGCAGTGGTGTCACAAAACTCTCATTGGTCTGAAGAAGCAACAAAGATAAAATTAAAAACAAACCTTGATAGTCCAGGAACGTGAGAGAAGTTGTCCTGGATCGGGACAAAGATGCTTGGTGCTCGGTAACCTTTCTGCTGCTGCACGCTGTCGTAGCTGCTCTGAGAGAAGTGTGAGAACGGTGTGAGTATAAAATGGTGCTGCTCTTCAATAGACTTCTGAACTTCCACTGTGTGCAGTTCAGGCAAGGACTTCCTGAGGTGGAAGTGGTTTCTGTGTGCTTAGTGACTCAAGAGATTTCTCTTCCATGATCTTGCCCAGTTTAAATATGAACTCCTCAAGAGATTAGCTTTCTCCATCTCTGGAAATTCAGATTGACCCTTTTCTGTAGAGGTACCAGTCCCAACTATTGCTGGGAGTACCCAGAAGGCACGAGCCCTTATTAAAGAGATTGTGTTCAATCATGGAGCTAAATGTCAGTGCTGTCACTTGTTTCATGTGACCCATTCTTTTTATGTGAATCGCCAATATTAATATTCTTTAATACGGACTGTTATTGCTTAGCAATCAGATTGTTTAATTTCATTCTTGTTTTTAGCGTTCTCATAATACCAAGAGTTTGCAGTATGCGATACCCACCATTAACGTGTTCCCTACAAACAAAAAGCACTCCAGCGAGCGCGTTGCGGTTTTGCAGACACAGATGGCATTACCAGACACAAATGTCTGTCTTGGCTCCTGCACGTCGAGTTCCGTGCTGGGAGTGAAGTTAGAGAACGCTCCATCTGCTGCGCTGCTTCAGTTACTAGGAGCACTACACGCGCTGGAGACCGCCCTGGCTTTCACTTGGACTTGCACCATTAACTTAAAAAAAATAAATAAAAAATCAGGGTAATAAGGTTATACTTCTATCTGTAAGTAAATGACTACTTTCCTAATGAGAGCCTTAGAGGACTGAATTAAGTGGGGCAAGAGTTTATGTCAAAAATATGTAAAACTTTCAAAGTACTACCTCTTAAGCAATAAGACAACAGGAGAAATTAGGGGGCTGGCCAGCTGAGACGGCAATGTGACAAACTTCAAACTGATATAAGTTGGCATTGCCCCTGAAAAAAACAGTCCTGTGCCCACATTGTCCCATCCTCATCGCTAGAACATGCTGTTGTGCAGCTGCAAAGTAAACTGGACTGGGGACTGGTCTGGCTGAAAACTGACTCAGAAATAAAGAAAAATTGGTTAGTTTTCAGGCCATCCTAACCACCACATGGCTGCATAAATGCTTGTGCCAACCGAAGGGCAATGCAGAAGTGTGAAAAAATCATAGCAGTGGGATCGTGGGCAAAGCCCTTCTGCAGTTTGCGCGAGGTGCAGGGCCATGAGATAGATGTTGGGGAGCAGAGAGCTGCTCAGTGCTGCTGAGATCAGGAAGCCTCTTTGCACAGCAGAGGCAGTCAAATAGCAACTGTGCCAGGACACCATAGCTATAGAAACAGTAACAGGCATTTCTGAAAACTTGATAAAGTTCGCACTGGGGAGCAAATGAGGATGAAGCCCTGACTCACTGCAGCATGCTTTCTGCCTTCAGAATTCTTCCTATTAGAATACCTAAGCACTGCTGTAATAGGTCTTTCGTATTGCTGCTGCCCTTCAGTTAAGGATGGGGTATTTTATATGAAATATCCACCTGTTCACAGAAGGGTGCTGCTCTGATACTATATACTCTGTGTTAGCCCTGTTTTTTCCTCTGCCAGGCTGTTATTCAGCCATCCATTCCTTTCTATTCATCTCTTTACTAAGCAGGAATGGATCTAAGCAGATGCTAAAATGCTTTTCAAACTGTGGTCTAGTTGGAAGCTGAGGGTGTGCCTCTGGAGGCAGAAATCGCCCTTTGATTTGAGGGAGTCTGCAGGTCCTGCAGTGCAACCTGGCACTGTTTTATGTGTGTGTGATACTCATATGCACGTTGTGTGCCATTTTTGAATAGAAAACTGCTCTACAGACATAATTATTTACAAGAAAATTGGGCCAGTAAGCACAAGTTCTCAGTCAAACTTTTTAAGCTAGCAAAGTAAATAGAATTTAACGTCTTCAAGTCGATGCATTAGCCTCGAATCCTCCCTTGTATACAGCTTGGAGGACTTGCGGTGTCATGCGTATAACTGAAATAAATGCTGGCATTGAAAATTGCTCGTGGTGAAGCTGAAGCTGAGCAGCCATGTCACAAAATGGAGAAATGAGTTGCATTTGCACAGGCACCAGAAGGCTGTTCCAGCTCCACGTGCTCACAGGGCAGCCAGGCCAGGTCTGTGGCGAATCGGCAGGTTGGTTCGTCTCCTCGCGCCCGTCGCTGCCTTCTCAGAAATTTAAGCTTCCAATTAAAAGAGAGGCCTCTCGGATCTTAAAGTTCAAAGGTAACCTTCCCAGCATTAGCTGAATGCGAGCTGTAGCAGCGAGGTTTGCAGGCAGCCTGAAATGGTAGCTGGGTGCAGTTCTGCTGTTCCTCTATGCGGGCTGCTCGTGCCAAAATCTGATGGCTGGAATGTAAATAACTCCTTCCCTGCGAAGTCCCCGCATGCAGCGGGAGGCACGCGGGGATCGTGAGCGCACCGGGGCTTGGTATTTCACCGGGGCTTGGGGTTTTACTGGCACCTTGGTTGGGAATGGGGTGAAGGTGGGACTAGGATGGTGCCACCGCTTCGCAAAATCTGTGGTGCAAGCTGAGGTGCATCACAGAAAATAGGCTTTCTGTTATCTGGTGTGTTGTTTTTCTCTGGCTGACTCAGATCGTAACCCCCCTCAGGGCAGGAACCGGCTCTTTTATGTGCTTTTTGAAGTGCCTGGCGCACGCACCGCACCGAGCTTAATGATTAGTTACTACTTGATCTTGATAGGTGCTGTTTTGCTCGCTCCTCAGGCTGGAGGAGCTGCTCGCTGAGGGGGGGACGGGGGCTGTGGGGCTTCGCTGGGGCCCAGGGAGAGCGGCCGCAGGTGGGTGCCCGCCCTGAGGGGAGACCAGGGCCCCCTTCCGTGAAGGGAGGCTGGGGCCATGAGGTGAGGGGGGGCCGGGGCCCCTTTCCATGAGGAGAGGCCGGGGCCCTTGGGCCTTCCCTGCTGAGGGGAGCCCCAGGCTGAGGAGGCCGAGCGGGGGCCCGGCGGGGCTGGGGGCGGCGCAGGCCGGCCAGCAGCAGTGTCTCCCGGGTGACAATGGTTTCTTTTGTCTGGCGGCGTAATTTGTGGCTTTCGGTTACGGGGGCCCCTGTGTGGGAGCGCTGCTGCTGCTCGGGGGGGGGGGGGGGGGGGGGTCAGGCCCGTTAGGAGCGGGGCCTGCTCCTTCTCCCCCGCTTTGGCACTTGCAGCTGGCTCATGGGTGTGCGGTATTCGGTTTCAGGCTTAGGGATTTCAACCAGCCGGCGCTGCTCCTGGGAGGAAGGAAGAGTGAGCTATACTTTTCTCATTGGCCCGAACAAAAAACAGAAGCCTCTGCTGGGGTTTGGGAGTGGTTTATGGGCTGAGCTCAGTGGCAGGGGAGCCCTTGCAATGCCAGAGGGAATAGAGCCGTATGGTGCGCTGTGCCTCTTGCGAGAGACAAGGAGCTAAGCTCAGGGTAATGCTGCCTCTGCGTGTGCTCACGCGTCTCCCCCGAGTTCATGTGCATGTGCGTTGCGCCTTTGCATTTCCCTGCCTGCGCGTGTGCCTGCGCCTGTGCGCGTCCGCATCCTGGCGTGTCTGCTGCTGTCTTTGTTTCTCTGTTTGCTTGCGGGTTCGGAGCTCTGCGTGGCGAGTGCATTGTGGGTTTGCCTGGGAGTGTGGTGGCCGCGCTCGCTCACGGAGCGCTGCCTCTGCCTTGTTTCTGCGTGCCCGGCTCTCCCCGTGTTCGCTCTGCGGTTTGTCCTCGCTTGCAGCATCCCCCTCTCTCTTTCGGGGGGTCTCTGTGTTTGTTCTTCCGTGCGAGTTCGCAGGTTACTCCATGTTCCCTCGCATCGTTTCGCTAACTAATAAATCCTCCCAGGTTTTGGGGGGAAAGCTCCCCTTTCCCTCACACCACAAATCCTTCCTCCAAAATAACAGTACGTTAACCTGAACGATTCCAGGCTGGTGGAGAGCATAAAACAAACTCTTCAGTGGGGAAGGGAAGCTCCCCCCCCAAGAGATTACAAGCAGCTGCATATTTTAAAACCCTAACTGACGCTATGCAGGGAGATAAAAGTGGAGCGTGCAGGGGCTGGATGTGGTGGCCGTTGCGAGGAAAATTAAAGTTGGGGCATCCTTCTGCGTCGCCTGTGCTTTCAGGGTGTACGTCTGACAAGCTGCTCTGCCCGTGTGCCGCCTGGGGTTGTGCTCCTCTCACCCACATTACCTGCTCCGGCCCAGGGCGCTGAAGCTGCGACCTGGAGGCGCGCAGCGGGATGTAATTTCCAGATTTCTTTCAACATGGATGCTGTGTGATGGCTCTTTTTTTTTTTTTTTCTTCCCTTTTTTTTTTTTTTTTTGGGCGGGCGTGTGTGAGGGGAAAACCTGAAAAGTTGAGCCGTTCCCTGAATTAGCAGCTGTTAAGCGATGAGAAACCGCTCGCTGAGGTTAGAGCGGAGCGGTGTAAGATTAGCCGTGGCATGGAGCTGCGCGGGGCCCATGTGACTGCGGTGTACATTGGAAGAGGAAGCTGTAGAGGTCAATGCAAAGGCATTGTGCCAGGCTCTGGCAACAAGGGACGTTGCTGTATGGCGGAAGATCGCTTTTCAGGCTCCCCAGCCCTTCGTTAGCTTCTTGGGGCTGGACAAAAGCAGCCCTGTTAGATGAACAGCAGAAATTAAACGTGGAATGGCTCGTTTGCGGATGGAAAGGAAAACTGTTTGCTTTCCAAATGCTTTGTAGGTTTTTGTTAACCAGCATATGTGGCTCTTTCACTAAACCCACCTTTATTGGGGTGGAAATTGTGTTTAGAGGAGTTTCAAGAAACCAGAGGGAAAATAACAACAAGAAGTTGTGTGTTCACAGTTCTCTCTGCCGTTGTGTTTTCTCACAAAACTAATTTTTAAACGCTTTGATTTGATGGGGGTTAAATCCCACTATTTTCTCTTTGAATACAAACAGATCAACAGCTTCAGCTTTCTTTTATTGGCTGCTGAGGACTAAAACCTGGCTCGTGCAAGGCCATTTTTGCCTTTTAGAACGCCTTATATCAGCGGGTAATTGTAGGTAGGTAGCTCAGTCCTAGAAAATTGTTGTTAATGTGATGTATTTTACATCTGACCTTTTGCAAACTGGAAATAATTGATTCCATAAGGATTTTAATTTTTTACTGAAAAACAATGCTACTCAGCGCTGCCCGCAAACTGCGAACTTGCATGTTGTTTTTTGTTTTATTAGCAATAATTCAATCTGTGACTTTTTGCAGCTTGGCTCGAAGAAAGGCAACTTCCTTTCCGGGCTCCTTTTATTGTTTTTAATTTCTGTCTGAGTTGTAATCAACAACATCTCGGTAGAGAAAAAAACATAAAAGGAGAAATAAAAAAAAAATGTATTTGGGAGGGAAGGACTCATATTTTGAAATGGAGCATATTGAGAGTCTAGACAGCTTCTTGGCTGGCTGTGATTTTTGAAGCATCTGAAATACCCCAGGGGCGGAAAAAGCTCTCTTCCTGCTCCTGCAGGAGGACGGATTCCAGAGCGGGCGAGGGGCGAGCGGCGTAATTGCGCCAGGAGAGGCTTTAATTGCGAGACGGAGGCGCAGGACCTTTCGAAGCCCGCAAATCGACCGTCTTCATGACAGCATTGCGCACGGGTCCGTCAGCTGGGCTCGGGATGTGGTTGCTTAGCAGCGGGCTCTTATGTGCCCACCGCCGCGCTGATTTGCCAGCCTCCTGCAGACACATGGTAAGGTCCTTTCCAGCCTATCATCTAGAGGGACTTCTGCACGCCGCCTGCATACTGCCGAGATTCTCCCTACCTGACTGTGATGAGAAAAAGACACAGTTAAATGAAACCTGTTTTGTTTCTCCTTTTTGTTTTTTTCCTCCAACTCCCCTTCTGGTACTGTTTCCATAACCAAAAAAAGAAAAAACAACCAACAACCTAATAATTAATAATAATAATAAAAAAGCCATGAAACGGAGACCGGAACAAGGAAAAGAGGTTAGTGGGTTAAGTGGTGTGTGTTTCCTGCGTTTGCAAAGGTGCCTATAGTGAGAAGGGCGGCTGTGTTTCGGCCATTAGTTACAGATGGTGGCTGGAGGCTTGAGATTCGTGCAGCGAGATGAGCGCTCTTGTGTATCTTGCCAGCGATGTCGACTTTAAACCGCTCTGAAAACCTGAATCAAGACGGCATAAAAAAATAGCGGATTTGATAACACTCAGCAATGCTGCCAGCTGGTTCCTTTATGCCTTTTGATGCAGAAATGCCTAGAAATGTGAACAAAAAAGAGTTAATCTGCCAAATGAGGTTTCTGTCCCCAGATCCTTGCAGAAATGGCATTTGTGGCAAGTAGGTGATTAAACGTGTGGGAGGATTTATAAGCAAATTAGATTTTTCAAAACTTTGCTCTTTGAAGCAATTTGTGTGCAACTTTTGCTGAAGGTTGTGTCTCAGTGCGAAGGAGAGCATTAAAGAGATCACCCCAGGGATAGGCAGTGGCATCAGAAATATTTCTGAACAACATAACTTTTATTATTTTTCCATTCCTTAACTCTGAAAGCTTTCTTTGTAGTTGTATGAACAGCAGACTCAAACTTCAAGATGCACGTTTTTCAGCAGAAACCTAATTATAGTTACTTTGAGACAAAAAAAACCTGTACTATAAATGCAAAAACTTGAGTGAATGGAAACAGTATCACACGTTACCTCTGCAAATTAAGGCATGAAAAATACTGTTTCAGACTGATTCATTTTTGTCCTTCGCTCTGCTTTCAGGTACTGTTTGATGAGTGTGAAAGGATGCTTCACTGATTTTCATATTGATTTTGGTGGCACTTCAGTGTGGTATCACGTTTTCCGTGGGGGGAAGGTAGGTGAACCTTGTTTGAAATTTATTGTTATTCCTCTGTGTCTGCTATGGAGGGATGGGGTTGCTTTCTTTCATTTTTTCTCTTTCACTTTTTTTTTTTTTGGCTAGTCAGTCAGCAGTCTATTTCATTTACCTTTGTTGATGTACATGGGGTTTGCTGAACTAGAAGGACACCATTCACCTTTATGAAACAAGCAAGTGCTTTATTTGAAATATCTAATCTGTTATTTGTTGGTGGTTTTACGCTTGTTATTGCTGCATGGTTTAGAAGCGTCTTGCAGTGAGTATATGGCTGTGTGTACCCTTGTTGGGTCAGAGTGCCCTCATAAGTCTCCTTCTGTAGCTAGAGCTTCCTTTTAAAGATTCTGTGTTCCTTTAGTGTGCACACCATACCCGACCTGAAATATTGCAGAATACAGAAATGTTGAAATATACAGCGTGTGTGGCTACGTTCACATCTTTGCTATTTTTGGTTGCTTTTTCCTAATTCCAGTGTAGACTGCATATGGTGGGCACTAAAGTAAATACAGCAGATTGAACGACTTTGTGGTACAGATTCTGGTCATCTGTGTCCAGTGAAGTTGTGCTATGCCAACATACTGCTTTGAACTGAACGTAAACTGTGCAGGCATCTTTTGAATAAGATGCTTCACGGAAGAGAGGTGACAACTGACAGTTACCTTGACATTTCCAGCCCCTGTGCTAATTGCTGCTGCTGTCTGCTCTGGATTTCTGTGTACAGTACCTGGAAATCACGTGTTTTATGCAGAAAGCAGGCTTGGTGCTGTGCATTCATTCCTCTAACGCACGATAAACTCCTCAGAATTTTTCAGTTGCGTGTTTTTGTTGATTGTTGGTAATAGTTAAATCGTTGCTTTATTTTTAGATCTTCTGGCTGATTCCGCCTACTCTGCAGAATCTAGAACTTTATGAAGAATGGGTGCTCTCAGGAAAGCAAAGTGATATCTTTCTGGGAGACAGGGTGGAAAGATGCCAAAGAATTGAACTCAAACAAGGCTATACGTTCTTCATTCCTTCAGGTATCGTTTGTTAGCTGGTTTTGGAATCACTGGAATTGTTGTGCTTGACTAACAGTTGTCTGTGAAACAATTCTTCACATCTGAACCCCATGTTGACCTCTTTATTTCCTGGGCAAAGGAAAGGCAAGGAGCTGAATGCACTTGATTTCCCAGCAATTGTCCCATTCAGACTAAGGAAGTGTATACAGTGATCACTTGGGCTGTGCTAGGGAAAAGGAGAGAGGACTTGGGTCCCTGGGGCTGTCAGTCCACCTCTTCTCATCGGAGTCTTTTGTTAATGTTGTTTGTCTTCCTGGACAGGGACTTTTCTGTTTTTCTTATTCTGAGATAAAACTGGTGTTAATGTATTCAGTGACCAGAGATGTCAAGTCTCTGGCACTCTTCTGGCAAGTTTCACCTGTGGTTCAGGAACCTACTTCTTTGCCTCTGTCTGTGGTCCGAGGTGGATTGAGTCCTTGATAGGGCCTGGTGGAGATTCCAGTACATGGAACAGCAGGTGCTGTGTTCCCTTAGGGTTGCTTTGTGGTGAAACAACTTCATTTTATTGTCGTAACTCTTCAGGACTTATGTCTGATGGAGGTTGTGCTGAGTCCAGGCATCTTGCAGGAGCCCAGCCGTGCTTTGTTTGTACACTGCTGCCCACCTCAATGGCTGCGTTGCGTGATTCAGCCTCTTCTTGCAAAGCAACCAAATAGTTGCTGCTTTGAAGGCTGGTGGCTTTAGGCCTTTATTTTGCTGCCTAAAATGGATTAAGGATGGTGCAATCTGTAACGCTCTTCATTTCAAATGATATCAGGCTTTACTCTCTTTGAGTATTATGGGACTGCAAGTTTCTTTATAATGGTATAATATGTTGCCTCTGTCTAGCGGATTTTACCAGGGAAATAAATATTAATAGCCTTTTTACATGACAGAAGGACTGGTCGGTAGTTCTTCAGCTTCTAGAATTACTCTGTGGGGATAAGATTATTATATATATTTTTTTAATTTTGGAGACAGATAGAATGCAGGTCACGAGAAGACACTGATAATGTTCTTGCTAACTAGGGAGTGTTAGTAGCATCAACCGAAGGCCACAAATTTGCATGTTTGGTAAGCATTTGGTAAGAATCAGCCTGGGATGTGACAGGCAGAATGACTTGGAGAGTGTAGGAGTTAATCCATTAAAGGAATTAGGTCTTCCCTTGAAGCAGGTCAGGATGTGCTGTTACTGTTTGATCTAGGTGTTTGAGTGTGCCTGTGCTGTTTGCTTAGATCCCGTTACTGCATCTTTGTATTTATCTTCGTTCCCTTGTGAGCAGCCTCCTACGAATAAGACTTTCTGTCTGTTAGTTTAGTCATGCTCAGCAGTTGGAACACAGCAAGTTGTGGGAGCCTGTACGGGACACAACTGTAACATGGTGGCTGGAGTGAAGTGGTTCCAAATGTGTTTTTTGACTGTGGTTTCTGTTTTCATAGGAAAGCCCAAAGTACAGAAATGCCAATACCTCAGCCATTTTAGGCTCTGTGCCACGTTCGAAAGGCATACATGAATAATTTCTCCGTAAGCACCTCATGGATTCCAGGGTTTTGTTCTGGTGTATTTTGTCAGAAACCTTTTCCACAAATCTCTTTCTTACGTGAAAGGATAATATTTCCCCATTTGTTTTAAGAGCATGGAAATGCCTAGTTAAAAGCTGTTCCAGGTCAGCAAATTGAGCATAGCCTTGTAAAACAGGTCAGTTCCTGTGACCTCTTCCCTCTGGTTTGTGAGAGTATCACACTAGTTAATGTTTGAATGTGTTTTGTATGCACTCACTAACTGTTGGTAGTGCTTGGCTTCTGGTGATGGGTGCCTGTAAAACCAGCGTGTCCCACACTTCTAATTGAGCCTGATAACCTCTGAACCAGCCTCAACTCGGCCGCAAGGCAAACACCTTCTAATGACAGGTCTGGTCTCAGAAAGTGTGGAGTGATTCAGCTAGTGCTCAGCTGGACTGCGAATGGAGAACGTGTCAGTGAAGGGCCTTTTTGCATAAAATCTCCCGCTGTGCTCTCATTTTCAAGTCGTTTTTGGGGGTGGTCCTAGCAATGCTATTATATCATCACAGGGTAAAGGATGAAGTCGGTAGAGAAGACTGTAACAAGACACATGGGGGAGTAAGATCATAGGCTTGTGGGAGATGGAAGGTTTCTTTGACAATCTAGGATCAGCAGTAGATCCAGTAAATCCCTGAAACTACAAAGCACTTGCACAAGAATGGGAGTTATTCTTACAGAAGGCATAATTATAGCGCTCACCAGGGCCTCGGGGTATTTCCCTCTGCATCACCACCTTCATCTTTTCAGGATTAAGTTTAAACCAGTTAATTTCTACCTATGCTGCTAACCCTGGAAAGCACCAAAAGGCACGATCACAGCTGTGGTATCAAGGAGAAAGTGAGCCAGGTATTATCAGCGTAGCGAGTCGTCCTGGGTCAAAGTGCATCTGGCAGTGCTTTAGGAGTCCCTCCTAAGTATGGGGTGGAGGGAAGTGAGCTGGGATTCTGAGGGATGCTGTGTCCGGTGCCCTGTGTAGGACCCAAGCTGCACTCCTCATGGCCCCATAGGACTCCTCCAAGCAAGTGATGCACCGTTACCAGCTCTCACCTCCCACTTTACCAGTTCCCTCTGGTGAGCCAAGGATGATCGACTGGTAAAGTCTGCAGTAAAGTGATAATTTAACTAGGAACCCGGCCTTTTCCATCAGTACAATCTAAACCGATGTCAGCATTTAATTGTCAGTTGAGAAATACATCCCGTTGTGACTTGTTGGGGTTTATGGCCAGATGTGTGCTCAAGAGGTGAGAGCAGCTGAAGATTCAAGAGTGGGGAGGAAACTACAGTAACTACTCGAGTCAGCGAATGATTTTTTTTTTAATTTTCCTGTAGAAATCTGTTGTTTTCCCAGGATGGGAGATGTCTTCGTGCATAAGGACAAGTTATTAGTGAAGAATGCTGTGGCCCTTGGGTGTTAGTACTGTGTGTGTTTATCAGGAGCAATTTAAACTTTCATATGGTTACCTGTTAACGGGGATGAAATTTGGTCGAGGTAACACATCTCGCTGTGATGTAGCGGACGCTGCGTACCGGACCTGCCTGCCAGACAGAAGAGAAGCTCTTTGTAGAGCAAATGCTTCTCTTTTCCTGTGTAAGCTGTGAGGGTCTTGGAGAGGAAACCATAATCTCAGTGTGCAGCTATTGTCTCAGCAGGGACACAATTTTATCAATCACAATCAAATCTAGAGCTCGTCCAGTATTGTTTGTGCTGTTAGCGTTCTTCAATACAGTGTGTATGGTTTGCACTGGGGATGTGCAGTGTGGGAGCATTTGGAGTCCGCTGTGGTGTTGGTTATGGAGAAAATACTCAGGTGTCTGTCATCGCTGTGGCAGGGATGGACTGAGCAGCGTCCCTCCAGATTTCTTCTGCTCAGGATTTCTGTAGGCACTTGTTTCTGGCTTGCATGCAGCCACTTCTTCAATTACCTCCTGATTGCCCCCCTGCAGCCTGCTTGCAATGTACTGCTCACTAAGTCAATGAAAATGTGCTACCTGGTTTCTGACTATCTTTAGTGCCTTTTTCCTTTGAGTGTAAATATTTTTTTCCTTTTACATCACTGCTTAACTTCACTGGAACCTGTTCTCTGTCCCCTTCACCTGCCACTCTGCTCTTCATGCTCTGTAAACCATCTCAACCATCTCTTACTTTTATCCGTGTACTTTTTTTTTTCTTTCCCCCAAGTGGTGCTTTAGGCATGGAATTCCCTCCCCATGTTGGTTCTCTGAACATCGCATTCATTCCTCTTGTGTACTTCTAAACTTCACTGTTGCTTCCTAAACCCAAGCTCAAAATTAAGCATACACAAAATGAAAAATTGATCCTTTTTCAATCCAGGTGCTCTTTTGAGTCTCCTAGTCTTGCTGAATATGTCATTTTGATTGTAAGTGCTGGGGGTCTGACAGGGATATGGTCTCTCTCCTCCTTCCCTGTTGTCCTCTACAAACAAGATCTTGCAGTAGCTGGGAATATGCTAAGCTTGTTTGCTTTTTTCTCAATTTCCTCTGATACCTCTCTTCCAAAAAAGTGACCTTTTCTTGTGTGTGTGTGTTTATGCTTGGTGTAGGCGCTTGTACCTGAAATTCAAGAGTGTTTGCGCATGCAAAATCGGGGCATGCGAAAGCAGGCCTACTTGTAGTTTCTTGTGGGAAATCTGTCTTGCAGTATTTGTCTCTGTTGCTAATATTGTGAAGTAAGTGTATAATTGTGAAAAGGTGAACTCAGCTGGTTCTGGGTTGTTACCGATACTGCTGTCGGCTTGACTATGGATAAGCTTGGTACGGGTGTCTTTTACTGCAGGCTTTCCAAATCTGTGGTGTTAATGTGAGTACAGTGAAGAGATGTGATGTTGTAGTGTGAGTGAACTGGTAGTCAAGAGAGCTGCTTCTGGGGGGGAATCATCAAGTAGCCAGGCCATTTTGAGTGCATTGTCTGTTCTTTGGATCGGGCAGGAGCAGTTCAAGTGATAGGCCAATACGGTCCGTAAAGTACCGGACAGAAGTCACCGTGCATTTTTGATTTTCAAGACTTGACCGATGTAGGTCAAATCTTGAATAGACCTTAGACCAACAGACCAATAGATCTTGTAGGAGACTTTAGTGCTGAGCTTTTAGGCTTTCCTGTGATCAAAATCCAGGTGAGGTCACTTGCTGTCAGCTGGGCATGGCGTTCCTTCCGCCTCCTCTCCAAACTTCTCCCTAGTGTTGCTGCACGCTTGTCTTAGGAAAGCTGTGTTTCACCCTGCAGTTAGCCGTCCTCCACTGAGTAAGCAGTTTTTGTTTTATTTTTTATGTTCTTTACTATAACACGCCGTGGGGCCTAGTGCATGGAAAGATGTCATTATAATCTCTCAATTTCTTGAGAGATGAAAAATGAGCCACGGTCTAACAAAATATTCTCATTGTTCTGTGATGATTATTATGGTAACATTAGAGTGCTCCACAGTTCTGGTTTGCAGTCAAATACAGAAATAATGACTTTTCTTGGATGATCATTTTTTGGGGGAAGGAAAGTAGCTGGAAAGGGCTGTTCTGTGCTAGACTCCAGGCTGTGGTTAGCAAGGACTCAGAGCGTTTCAAATACTGTATCTGTGGTTATCAGTAAGATTCTGCCTGTTACGAGCATGCGGTTCTAGGTCACCTCCGCCGTGCCAGTCAGTATTTGATGAATTATTGTGTAATGGGGCCAGAAGGTAGCACAGAGGCTTTCTGTCAGGGAGAATGACAGGCTATTAAAATCTGACTGGTAAATTTTTTTTGTAGGGAGTTGTGCTAGGGCTGCATAGCTGCCTGGCTATTTTTGGTTGCTGTTCGCTTTTCCCATTTCAGGAGCTTCCACTGACATTAATGGAAGCTCCGTGCCTGGAACCTTTAGGGACCAAGCGATGAAAATCAGCGGAGAGCATCAGAGAGAGTTTTTGCCTCGAGTGGCTACTTTCAGATGGAAGGTGACAGCATAATGTTGGATTTTAGTTCTGTTCCTCTGCAGTGCTCTACCTGATTCTTATCAAATTACGTAAGATTGAGAATTGCTGGATTACTTGTATTACTGGGGACAAAAATCATTAATTTTTTACTCTTAAAATGTAAGCATGATGTTTCCTTGATATACTTGGTTGTGGGCACTACTGTGACCCAATCATTATTCTTTAGAGTTCAGAGAAATTGTCTGGTTTGCTGGCATTGTTCGCTGTAAGGCCATCTCCTTAGTCACTTTTGATTTCCTTTTTTTAAAATTTTTAATTTATTTACGTATTTTAGCTTTTCCAGACCAAGTTGCTGTAGAATTACAGGAAAACATGTATGCCTTCTATATCACAGAGCAAAATACCTGTTCAGTTACTACTGGAAATGGATGCACCATGGTTTTGGCCTGGAGTCTGTAGTCTGTTTGCCCTGTAGCTTTCTTGATAAGTTAATATTCTATTTTATTATTCTTGGAAGGATGATTCCATTCTTGAAGATACAGCAGGAATTTACAGGCCCCTGAAATCTTCTAACAAGTTTGTAATGTTTATTAATACTTGTTTTATAAAATTCAGAAGATAATGAGATTGTATCTTTCTTTTAACTGTTAAGAAAAGCTTTTTTACTGTTAATTTTACCTTCTTGATTTACTAGAGATGATAACATCTAAATATTCGAGTGTACCTTAGGAGCAGTGGAATAATTTCTAACTGTAGACCAGCTGAGGGCATTTCTGAGTCTCCTGAATAAGATTCCTGCCCAATGCTGGTTTTACTTCATAAGCTAGGATTGTTTTGGGAAGGAAGAAACGCTCATTAATCATCAAGAGCTGCAATAAGAAAGATCACCATGGCCGGTTCCATGTTCAGTTGCTCGTTAGCCTCTTTCTTAGACAACCGGTGTTGGTTCAGCAGCGTCTGCTGCAGTTTGGGTTAGGCCTCACCAAACGGGGATCAAATGGAACTGCTATCGACAGGCTGGTTCGAAACCAGTCACCTCTGAGGAAGGTTTCTCTTTATTGACTCATCCCTGAGGCCACACAGTATGTGTCACATCTGTACAGTCTAGTAGTAGCTTTAGATAATGTTCAGCAGGTGCTGCTTTTTTTTTTTGTCTTTCAGCCAAAAATTAACAATATCTTACTCCTCTGACTTTAGCATTTTTTTCTGTCCTTAATCCCTTTCTTCTGATATCGCTCCAGTGCTTTTTTAGCGTTAAGGATGAAATTAAATTTGTGGTATTGTATTCTGTGTTGCATTCCCTTTTTTTTGAGAGAGAGGGGGACAGAGACAGAGAGAGAATGTTTCTGGGTTTGGGAATGCTGCCAAGGGGAGAGATGTTATCTCCTGTCTCGCGCAGACCCATGGAACATGCAGGGTTGTGCAGGAGCACCTGAGTTGATGTAGATAGTGGAAAGCAGCTGCTGAGAAGAGAATTGATGACTCTCCCTTCAGAGGTGTTTCTGTTGGAGGCTGCGTGGCAAGTTTTTGCTGTGAGAGCTGGAACATTCACACACACGTGAGCAGATGTGACCATATACATGCTGATGTGACCATATACATGTCAACGGACCTGTCAGTCTGTCCAGCAAAATAACAGCGTAGCTGAAGGTGAGACACGCAGGGTGTGTTGATGTGGATGATATCAAAGCAGTCCCCTTGGCCTTCATTGTTGTCTTACGGATTACACACACCTCTGGAGGTCTCTCTTCCTCTTTACAAGCCTCCATAATTGGGAAGCTTCCGACGTGGGTGTATTTGTTAGCAAGTGGTCACAATGAGCGCTCGTCCTCCTCACAGTTTATTTCTGAGTCGTGCTTGCATCGAAGCTGTGGAAATTAATGGCATGTGCCATCCAAGTTTATCTGCTCTCAGAGCTCGTTTCCACAAGATACAATGCTCATGGGAAGTGTTTCCTGCTTTCTGCTCGTCTCTTTCCTCCTACTTCTGATACTGGTGTCTTCGGTTTGTCTCTGTACACAGTCTTGTTAATATTAGAACAGAAGATTTTCTTTTCCCTTGTTGCTTCTGTGCCAATCTTGCTGTGTTTTCCTACCTTGTCAATTCTCTATCTTTTTTCGTCTAATCTTGCACATAGTGTCCTGCATCCCTGGAACACACCTCTTCGTGTTTGTCTCTCTGCAGTCTCCATATTCCGTGTTCCTCAGGCGAGTTGAGACTATTTGGGGATGCAGGGTGACTGAAGAATGCTCAGCAGCCAAGCGGCCAAGATCCGTGTTGCCAGCAGGTGACTCCTCTGTCAGGCCTGCGTCCTCTCGCTGGCAGAGGGGCTGTGGGCTGGATCCTGCCTCTGGGAGCAAATGAACTGCTGGAGATGTTAGGGTGTCCCTGGGGCTCAGCTGTTTGCCCAGCTCCACGCTTCCTCACTGTTCCTCCATGAAGGGATGATACCCACGGCATTGTCCTTTCTCATCCCTGAACCACGTGTGGAAATTGTCTTATGCTCTGCTTTAGGTAGGAGCAGGGAACTTGACTTCCAAGGGCTTTACAGTAAATGGCTTTCTGTGTGTTGCTTGGTCGCTGGTTTATTTTAACTTTTTTCCTGGTGGCTTTCTGGTGGATTTCAGTGCTTTGTTATTGAGAACTGTATCATAAAAAATACTGAGAACTGTGTCATAAAAACAAAACAATATTTTCAGTCTTGTTACTAGAAATATGTGTGTCTTGAAGGACCTAATGCTTAGTTCAGAAGTCAGGAGTTTGCGTCTGTCAGTTGAAGGTACTAATTGTTTGTTAAATGAGTAGCTACCTAGTTTAGAAGCATAAGTAGGGAATTCAGTGTATTATCTGCAGAACCAGAGGTTGTCTCAGGTATTTTAGGGAAGACTTCAGTTTGCACCTCTTCCAGCTTTTCTGTAAGGACAACATTGGAACTACGTTTACGCTCATTAAACTTTCTGTTGAGGTTTTGTCATGTCTGGGACACTGTTGGGTTTTTTTTGAGCATTGACTCGAGGCATTGATTGGTCTTTTCTAGTTTCTCTCAGTTATATTGGGACTGTTACTGAGGAAGTCTGGAGGCTGTTAACAAAAAGACCCTTGACATTTAATGGGGACAGAGTTGAGAGGTCAGGGAAGGTGTGATGAGACTGAAACCCAAAGAGCAAAGGAAAAAATGAAATTGATTGCACTCCAGTGTGAAATTTTCACTGAGGAAATAAAATTTGTGGGAAGAGGCTGCTGTGGGGTTATATTAAAAACAGACACTTGAAGAACAATAGCATTGATGGTGTTTCATTTTATTTCTTAAAAAGAAGGATTTTACCTTTTTACCTTTCCTATGTCTAGAGAGCCAGGTTTCAGCTCAGTTACTCTTCTTACTTGAGCTGTAAATCTTTGATAACAGGTTGTATTTAGAATGATGTTGATGATTCCATTAAAATATCTTGTTACATCTGTCAGTCTGCGTGTACATTGATTTATTCTGGGAGATGTGTGGTGTAAACAAGTGGTGAAGGCTTCTCAGTGTCCTGCTGGTAACTGGCTGCCTGTGGCCTGTCTTTTGCCACCGCTCAGCCGTGTGGCCATGGACAAGTCATTGTCCTTGTTGGACCTTCAGCTTGTTCATCTCTGGAACCAGCAATTAAGCTGAATTATCACCCAAGTTGACCCTGAGTTTTACCAACTATCCAGTAAGTCAACTTTGGGGACCCATCAACCCCTATACTGCAGAAACTGCAGTCTTTGATTGCTTTGTGGAAGTAGTAACCCCAAATTCCTTCACCTTGCATCTTTTTTCCTTCCCAAAGACTGGGATCAGGAGTATCATTTATTTTGCAGTAGTTTGCTCTTAGTACAGACTGATGTCTTTCACGTGAGGTGATGAACTGCTTTAACTGTGAAGTGTTTTCATGTTATTGACATGCATAGTTGCTGTACTACCCTTACAGGAAAAAAATAAATCTTCTCTAGTTGGTCGTTCTTGATTTGGAAGTAATAAACATGCTGGATGATAGTAAGTGGCTTGTAGCTGAAATTATACTAACTGGAGCAGGAAAGATGCGATAATACCTAGAGCTGCCAGAGCCACGAGCCACCTGCGTTTTTCTCTGCATCCCATTTATCACACGGAATCTGACTTGTACATTGACTGAGCGCTGGAACAGGCTGCCCAGAGGGGTTCTGGAGGCTCCATCCTTGGAGATACTCAAAAGCTGTCTGGATGTGGTCCTGGGCACGCAGCTTTTGGTGGCCTGGCTCACACAGGGGGGTTGGAGCAGGTGACCTCCAGAGGTCGCAGCCAACCTCAACCTTTCTGTGATGTTGACATTCAGAAAAAATGTATCCAGAGTGATGTTTCCAGGGAGAAAGTTCTCATGTTGATTTCTTTTCCTTCCTGACTCTCCTGCCAATGTGCCCTTAAATGAAAGCTGCAGTTCTGCCATCTGCTGGGGCTCGAGGACTTCTCAGGTGCGCCTCTGCAGGCCCTTAGTGTCTAGGGATTGTTGCAAAGGAAGGCTCTGGTGGCTGCTAGCTGGAGAACCCTTTAGGCAGAGCAGCATTTTCCTGCTCCCTCACTGATCTTGAAGTGTAGGAAAGCCACCAGAGCTTTAATGGAAAGTACTGCGCAGTTAGGAGAAAATTGACTGCCCCCTTTGTTGCTTTTATCTGCTGGTTTATAAACTGTAATACTTTTCATTAAAAAAGGAGAAAAAAGCGTCAGGTCTCCATGGGTCCCAGATCATTAGCAGGATCAATCCCTCTTTCACCGCAGAGATCAGAGGCTACAGTTTTGCATAGCCAGGCCTTCGTCTGCTGGCACACCAAGCAAACAATGCAGAAGCAGAAGAGCTGTGTGTGGCTGCCTGAATTGCTACGTCTGGATTTTTGTTATGGCAGAAAATTCTTCCCTTGCTTTGGAGCCTGTGAAATGAATTCAGTCCCTTCCAGGATAGGGTCAGAACAGCCTCATCAGCTCGGGTACTAGAAATGTTAAGTCCTTTAACTTGGGGCTGGCAGTGAAAAAGATTTTCAATTGCTGCTTCAGGAAGTTGATAATAGAACATAAAACTTTCACCTCTAAAGGAGGGCTGGCAATAACTTGAAATTGTTGACACCTGGAGATGTGTGCTCTGGTGCTGGCGTGGAAGAAGTTTGATGTGACTCAGTCCAGTTCCACAGCCCTAGCCCACCACCACCACGAACATGATTTGCAGCCCTACTGGAGGTGCCAGGAGATCATCTGAGCGCCAAGTGTACAGAGCAGGCTGAGTTTACTTCTTAGTCATGGATGTGGTTGAGTCACAAGCTTGCGTGTTCTCAGTAAACACTGAAACCATTCTGTGGATAAATAGAAGAACTCAACACACAGAGGGTTGTGAGACTGTGCATCATAAGATGCCTTCTGCTATTATTAGTCTTAGTGTGGCTATGAGCATACTATTTAACCTTTCACTACTTAACTTCTCTTCCCCCCTCAGAATGGGGTTTATGGGGTTGTTAAAATTTGATTGTAAATTGCTCTGTAATACTACATAGTGTGAGGCATTCTCAGTTCTTTGCTTTCCCTCTCTAGGGTGGATACATGCGGTTTATACTCCGGTAGATTCTCTGGTGTTTGGTGGAAATATCCTGCATAGCTTTAATGTTCCCATGCAGCTTCGCATCTATGAAATTGAGGACAGAACAAGGGTAAGGATACTTGATTCTCTTCTTAACTGAACAGTGCTTTGTGACCATGGTCTGCCTCTTTCTGTCTCTCTCCCCGCTATTCCTTTCTGAGAAACACGAACTGATGGGATCTCCATGTCAGAATTGTTGAGAGGTAAACATGAAATAACGAGACTTTCAAATGTTGGCGATTTTTAGTGACGTTTACTCATCTGTTTTTCCCTGCTTCCAACTGACATGTCCATTCTGTATCTTTTGTCTGCCTGCTAAACTTTATAAACAAATTCCCTCGTGCACACAAGCATATTGCCCTTTACATGGCAATTCCTTTGTACACTCCTGCTAACCCCCAGGAATGGATACGCAGGGTTGGAGAATAATGGGACTAAGATGGTTTTGCTGTCCACAGCTGAACTGAGAAAGCTGTGGAGGAGTTTCCTATGAAACATCATCTTCTGTGCTTCTCAGGATATTCTTCTACAATGACTCCATAGAATGCAAAAATTTCATGGGACAAACAAGAGTCTGGGCTGGGGCATTAGTCTGAATGGTGATGTTCACCTGGCTGCAGCAGAGTGTTACATCTGGAGGAGGTTTCTGTGCAGCCTCTTGAGGAGTGAAAATTATGCCCTTGATTAATAAGCTTGACACCTAGCTGTCATGTTCTTTGCAGTTCCATAAAGCAGCAGCATCTGAAGGAAGTGCCACTATTTTACTAGGCTATTAAATAAACCGTGCAAGGCAATCCTATAATTTTGATGTAAATATAGACCAGTGTATGTACAAATTTAGATGAGGATTTTTGTGGCTGGATATTCTGGAGGCACTGCACTGTGACAGTGCTGGTAGACCACAGGCACAGGTGCCAGGTCAAGCGTTCGTGGAGATTTGGGCTGGCAAAACACACAGCGGGAAGCTGTGATACATCTTCACTGAAAAAAGTCTTAAAACGGTGTGTGTTGAACGTCAGCTCATTGTGTTCACCTCTACAAGAGGGCACAGTTCTGGCTCCAAGTGGGCTTCTGCCCCAAATCACTTTGCTTGCAGTGAGACTGCGTTAGTCTGAGACAAATACGTGGTGTTTCGAAAGACATCTCTGGCTCAGTGTGAGAGGAAGGGTGTCCTCCCCTCAGCCTCTCTCTGCCAGTGTTGTGTTGGGAAGAGAGTGCTCCTGCGCTTCGCAGGGGTACGGGGCCTGTTAGTTTTCACGCTGCAAAGCAGTAGTGGGAGAGGTTGGTTTCCTGCAGTGATTGTTATGAGGAGAAGGAATCCTAAGTAGAAGAATGAATTCCTAGTGGAAGACAGATGAAGACAAAAGCTGAAATTCAGAAGAATTAGAACAGGGACTGCAGCAGAGGGCAGAAGTAGAGGTAAAGGCCAGATGGAGTTCAGCCTGGCTTCAAATAGGTGTTCCCAAGGCAAGAATGTGAAGTATCTTTACCCTTTATTTTTATTTTTAAAGGGACTTGAACAGGAAAAAGTTGGGATGGAAGAAGCAGGAAGGGGCTCACCAGCTTCTTTTGCAGAGTGAAGGGAGATGGGATGAGCTGTAGGAGTGCTTCAGGAAAAGGACTGGCTGCCAGAATTGAGCTGTGGCTAAGTTCAACAAAGGAGCTTGGCACAGGGAGGTTTTTCGAGTGGCTGTAAGAACCAGCAATACACGCTGGATACGTATGCTGCAGCTGCTCAAAGGAGAGGCATGTTGTTGCCACGAAGGGTGCTAGCACGTGTAACTGGAATGGAAAAGACAATTTATTTATTTCCATTGATGTCTGGAAGGGAAATGCTCTTTTTCCTGACGTAAAGAGAGCTGGCATCTTGTTCCCACAGGACCTGAGCAACCCAAAGCCACACACATTTTACTAGAGTTGCAACTGCTCAGTAGTGCTTCTTCATGTCAGGTCCTTCTGCTTGGGAAACTGCGGGCAGCTTTGATCTCCTGAGCTTTTATACCAGGAGGCAAATTGCCCCGTAAGTTTTTTGGTAACTTTTAGGAACCTACTGGGCAGCTACAGTGAAGTGCCTTTGAAAAGTCACTAGTACCTTGATCCTGTGGGAAGGTTCAGTGGGTGTGATATCTGCCTCTTCGATAATGTCCTGTCACTGTTTTCTGGAAAGGGGTTCTGTGACATTTGGAAATCCCAAATCAGGCCTTTACTCTTGTTGGGTTTGATTTATTTTAATTCAAAGTATCTGCAGTTCTTTTTAATTTTCCCTCCAATAAATACTTGAGTGCTTTAAGAGACTAATGAAAGCCAACAACTCAGAACTTCCACAACTTCACAGTAACAGTTTCAGCACTTGGATGTTGCTGTGCCAGCGCTGTCTTGCATAACCCCGTGCCTTTGTTCACAAACTTGTGCTTGTAGGCAGCTGTATAATAACAAAGCTGTGTGAACAGTCGAAGACTAGCAAGAAGTTCAAGACAGAAAATAGAAGACTTGCAACTAAAGCATACAGAAGTTTGATAAGAAAGAGGCAGAAAAATCAATACTGTTATTTAGAAATAATAACACACAAAACAACTAAAAATATCACGCAGGAATCTTGAAGGGGTAAATGTTTTCAAAATGGAATTCCAGTGTGTACTACTTTATTTGCTTTGCCAATCAAATTTTGTGATTTCTTTGTTCAAATAATTTTATTCATACACGGGCTAGAATAGCAGACTCAGTACAGTATGTAGTTCACACAAATTTGGCAGTGTGAACATACTGCAAATGAGTTTCTCATCAGTATTGATCTTTCCATTGTGTATAGCACAGAAGTAAATTACACGATGTGATTGACGAAGTAATTTGCCACGCGCAAATCAAAGTGTAATACAGGTGTGTTTCCCTTCTTCATTTTGCAGAGAGCAATTTTATGGAGGTTTCGCTGTGTTTAAACCTGCTATATAATGCTTAATCATCTTTGATTGCTGATATTCAAAGTCATTTTTATGCTAGGTGTAGTTGTTATTGTCTTAGCAGCTAAGACAAGAATAAATACATGGTTGAAATGGTAATGCTGATTTACAGCCTGATAAAATTGCCTAGTTTATATACTTGTCATGCTTATTCTAGCTTAATTTCTCAAATCCCTAGGAGACTTTTTAAGAGGGTTATAGCCATTTAAAAATAGTTTTAAGGAGTAATAAAAAACATGTCTATTGTTGGAAACAGCTCCTAATGTGCAATTGAGGTAAACAAATATTCTCCAGCCTTACAGTTTGTAGAGACTCTCATTTTGCAGTCTGGCTTTCCTAGAGGCCAATTAACAGCTAGTCAAATAGGCCAAGCTGTTTAGCTCTCTGCTAGACCAGCTTGAATAACTGCAAAGCAGGCTGCCATGCAGAGATTCATCATCTTGGCACAGGGGTGTTACAGCTCGGTATTACTGAAGAGGAAGAATGTGTCAAACTCCCTCCCAACTCGTCTAAATTTAACGGCGTTAAAATACTGGAACGTGGATGGGGACAGGAGCACTCAAAATTCATACGTAAGGTGGTCACTCACAGATGACGGTGTTTGCTACTGATGTGGTTTTTTGGAACTTAAGATAATATTTTAAGCGGATAGATGGATTATTTTGTAAATAATCATATGTTGTTTTTCGAGATTCTGATTAGAGAGATTAAATACAAGTAGAGTTTGTACTTGTAACAAAATCGTAACGGATATTGTGGATGAGAAGTAATTTCTTAAGGAAACTTTGTGCCTTACTTCCTACAATTTTGTTTTGTTTTTGGAGGGAGATACAGGTCTCTAAAATTATTTCACTTTGAACTAAGGAAATAGATCATACTCCAGAGAGGATTTTTCTCACTGTACAGGAATAATTAAAAAAAATTATTCTGTGGATTGTAAATTATTAATCATAGAAGTTAGAGCTGGAAATGCTGGTTAGATGTAGTCTATTTCCCTGCTGGTGGGGGTTTAGTCCTCTGGCAGAGTCCATATCAGGTAGGACACTTTTAAATGATCACATAACTTCCCCCCAAATAAGAGTTCATTTGACCGTGACTATACAATGGAAAAATTATGGACTTGTATGTAACACAGCTCACACCCATCAATTAATAAACGTTCGAGGATATCATAAATAATGTTCTCTGTGCTTCTTCACAAGGCAAATTTTACAAGGTTTTAAAGCACCCTTAGAGCTTTAAGAGCACTCTAATGGCAAAGGCCACGGCAGATCTCTGCACAGTACCTCGTGCTGGATGTGGTCGCTCTTACTTCAGAAGGCTTGCAAAGGCAGAGCCTTCTCAGGCAAATAGTAAATTACAGAGGCATGGAGGGATTTGCTGTGGGTTGGAACATTGATAGTGAGGCAATTAGGAACTCAAATTGAATATTAAAGATTGATATACATAATGGGAGCACTGCATGCATTACTGCCTTGTCTTTCACATTGAATTAACATTGGTAACAACTAAATTTGGTGAAGCTCAGGATCTGTCAACAAATGTTGAGCAATGATGTCTTTAATATTCCCAGGCATGTGGCTGAAAACCTTTTGAAGGCTGAGGGGTGGAAGGCGGCTTCCTGTTTGTAAGTCAATTCTTTGCAAATTTTGTTTCCTGCAGTGCTCTCTTGGAAAAATTTGAGTTCCTTTATTAGCATATATTTTAGCATGGCTAATTTCCCCTGTGTTCCGTAATAGTGATACGTGACTCGAGCTCTTCTTTATGACAAATAACTAAACCAAAGGAAAGAAATTCTCTACTGCAAAAAGGCCCTGGGGTTAAATGTTCTCACATTTAGGGGGATGCTGGTTGGTTGGTTGGTTGGTTTTTTTCCTTTTTTTTTCTTTCTTTTTTGGTATCTGTTCTTTATAACAAACGACAGGGAAACATTTGAAAAGTTGCAGCATTGCTGGATGCATGACCCATCGCACCACGCAGTTCAGATTTGCCAGCTCCGCTTGTGGAGGATTTAAGAAATCTTAACTTTTGGGAATTGCCATGGAATATCGAAGTGCTACATTGTGATGCATTTAGTGGGACAACACAGTGTGTTCTCCCTTAATTACATGTTGTTTCACTGCTAAAAGTGCTTGTGCTCCCTGTGGGAGCAGAGGCAAGTTCTTTGCCCACCTTGGGGACAGTTTTCAAGCATGGGCATTCTTGTAATAAGCCTTTGGCATGCTCAAGTGGATGCTGGTGTCACCGGGCAGTTGTTCAGACTGCGCCTGCTTCACAGAGCCGGATCTGAGTTTCCAGGTGTTGCAGTAGTGGGTCTGTTTAGACCTCACAGCTTTTTGGGTGATGTGTGGTGGGGTGGTGGTTTTTGTTTTAAATCAGTTAAGGTAATGGTCCTTCTAGTGCAGTCCAGCTTTTCATTAAACATGGGTGGACACCTCTTGGCTAGGGGAACAGTTAAAATCCATAAAATATCTTAAAGCGTTTCCTAAATACCAATGGAATGCACGAATGCAAGCCTGCAAAATGCAATTTCCGTGTCACCAGGAGAAAAAGAAGTGTACAGTGCAAGTACAAGTGCATGCAAGATGCATGACATCTGTTTTTAACAAATCACAACCAATATTTCTATGTTCTTGCATTTGGGGACCTTCCTAGATTGTTCCTTGGTACAGTGACCTCCCATGGGTAGAAAACTATTGGGAAAGACAAGGAAACCCACTTTGTTTTCTTCTGAATCTGAAATGATCTCACAAATACCTAACATGAGGGAATAAGCTTTTTGTGTGCGAACAGGTCTGAGATGAAAGAAAAAATGCGCAGCTCGACAGTCTTTTGTCAAAATCCCGCTTTCAGTTTTGTTTGTAGCAAAAGTTAGCTCGCTACCAAAATGCGAAGTGTAAACCACAGAAGGGATTTTTGCTTTTAATGTGTATACTAATCATCAAGAATTTGTGTTTGTTCATTTGTTTAATCAAATTGTTGGGAAGGTGGTGATTGGAAAAAGATGTATTTCCTGCTTGAGTCGTTTTAGGTAATGCTGCCATTTTGATTTAAAAAAAATAAATAATCATGTGATAGTGCTTTGGAAATGAAATAAACCACTTCTATTTTAACTTGAATTTTAGTGACTAACATCTGTATGTGACCACCCTATGTTTATACAGAAGGTAAAGAATGCCGTGGGGGCCATCCATCAGTTTCATGATTTCACAAGAACACAAACCCTTTCCTCTCCCGCCACCCCAAGAGGATACAAATTAGTGAACCAAGAAATGATGCTATCATGGCAGGCAGGCAGGCGGCTTCCTCGCTTTGTATGCTGAAGGCATCCGTCTCACGCGGCTCCCCCCGCCCTCCCCTCCCCCTGCTGCATACTGTGTGTGCTCGTGATACCACGATGAGAATGATGGCTGGCCCTTGTGCTGCAAACTTCTCCTCCCTTCCGCGTGGACTGACGGTCTCAATCTTGCTTTCAGGTGCACGCCAAATTCCGTTATCCTTTCTACTATGAAATGTGCTGGTATGTTCTGGAGAGATACGTGTCCTGTGTGACCCAGCGCTGCCACCTCAGCAAAGAGTACCAGAGAGAATCAATGTTAATTGGTGAGTGAGTCCTCCGAGCGCGTGTTCAGAACCGATGCTAGCACCTTAGGCTTTGGTTGCTTTGGTTTCTGCAGATATTTTAAATTACATTGGAGAATTGTAGAAATTCTCATGACCTGTTTCTTTATTTTGAGGTGGGGAGGTTTTGGCTCTTAAGCGTTTTCATGAAGTACCAACTCACTTTGAATGATATTTATTGAGCATTCCTTAGCAAGTGGATCCCAGAAAAACAAATTTTGGATGCATTTATTTCTTGGTTTCAGTACTGTTTGTGTTAAGGTGATGTGCCAAACAGTTGAGGATTTACTGCTCTGTTTGGCACAGTACCTTAGTAGCCAGAAATGTGTGCGTTGCAAATGTGCTCTGATAGGACGGATATTTAGTCCTTTTATAGCGTGTCTCCTCCACAGAACGCATTACAGTCACTACACCTGGCTTCTTTCTGTTCTCTTTAATCTTGACTTTAATTCTCTCTGTTTGGTGACTGACTTCTGCTTCAAGCGAATACCAAAACCAAGAAAACACCTACACAAATCTACATGATCTATAACCTAAGTGCAGGGAGGTCAAGAAACCTTTAAAACAACAGCTGAAAATGGACCAGAGCGGAGATGGATGGACGTGCCTGCAGCGGGAAGGCATTGCTTGGCGCTGCTGTGAGCTTTACATCAGTGTGTTGCAATTCCAGCTGTTGCCTTTCTGAACTGCCCTTTTTTCCTTCCCTGTGTTGGAACGAGACAGCGGGCCGTGTTACCACCCTGCTTTTAAGCACAGAATGGCTGAAAGGAACACAAGCACCAGCTAAATCTTCACTGATACGTATTAAGTCTGGAGGAGGCCTAAAGTATTTCTGTGCCTCCCACTCTGAGGTGCCAGTTGGAGTGAACCTGGTCCGTGTGGAACTGCTCTGGACAGGAGGGAAATGATTGCTCTAGCATAATCTTCAGTAGAAGGTGTTGAAGAAGGTATAGGCAGATGTCCCACTCCAGACATAGTTTCTGACCAAGACTGACTTGAGGGACCTAAAAGGCCATGTAGATCAGCCAGAGAGATTTCTTGGGGTCCCTGGGAACTTGAGTACTACACATTTTGTGTCTTTTGCTCCATAAGTCCCTGATGAGAAGGGATTAGTAAAGCACGAATTCCACATGGAAGAAGTGATACGTAGGGTCATGCTAGCGCAAAGGACAAATTAGCCACTTAGATCTGCTTTTCAAAAAAGCAGCAACAAAACTGGTAACTGTGTTCCTTGGAAAATACAGAACCTACCTCCTGTAGTCAAAACCAGTGGCACGAGAAGAGGCTCTTCCTGTCGGCAGGGTGAGGGTGCCAGATCACCGAGGTGTAATTGCAGAACAAATTAGATGTGGGGAGTGGATGGTTCAGGATATTGAGATGGGACCTTTTCCAGCTAAATGACCAGTGTGAATTGAAGCCCAGCTCAGTAATTACTGATAATGGGTTGGTGATCCCCATGAAGTGTGTCTCAGTCCGGTTACTAGCTGAGAGAGGCTGAAATCATACAAAAGCTCACTGGGAACTACAGTTGTCCAGCGTCTAGGGGGAAAAGGATTGTTTCGCATGACCAAAGAGTGTCAAGGGCAAAGGCATCAGTGAAAGCAACATTGGCAACAGTTTCTGGGTCGTCTTGTCTCTCTGTGGTGGCTTCGGTTGTTGGCCTGCTGGAAGGTGAATATTAAACTGTTTACATGTTGATTCAGCGTGGTTTTATGGTCGTTCCAAGCTAATATAAGAAACATGCTGCTCTCATAAGATGAATCTGTTTTGTGAACCCTAGAGATCATGCAGTTGCCCCGTGAGCTGAATCAGCTCAGTGACCCGACTGAAATGAATCCTACCCAAAAAAGAACACATTTGTTATCAGTAGGACCGACGAGCCGATCTAACCCGCAGCCCTGCTGCAAGGCTGCTAGTGCCAGCTCGGTGCTGGAGTGCCTGCACGGGCAGACCTTGGGCTGTTGGTGCTGTCTTGAATGAATTGGTTCCTGCAGTGTGCTCAAGTGGTATCTGCTGACAGCGTGTGGCTCATCCACCTGCTGGCTGTCTCTTGACTTCAGGGTATTAGCATGCTGATAAAATCTCTGACATTGACATCCAGGGCCTTTCTCTCCAGGAGTGGCAGATTCATACTTTGTCAGACACTCGCTTTTTATTTCTTAGCAAAATGTTAACCTTAAAATAATTATTTAGCTGGAGATTGCAGTTCAACACCCCAGATCTCCTACTGGATCTTTCACTTTGGCATTTATCAAATTCTCTGCAGGAGTAAAGGGACATCATTTACCTTGACAAAGCCGTGATGTTTTGTTTTGTTTGAGTAATACTGTTTCATATACTTGCTTGTCTTTCTTCTAACTAGTCTCAGTGTCCAGCCTCTTGACTCAAATAAATCTCCATGAACTTCAGTCCTTGAATTACACTCATTTGTTCTGCGGTGTCTGTATCTTGCTATCATTCACCTGCTATGGGATGGGAGATCTAAATGAAGTTGCTACTCCAAAACCCCACTGCTTTAGTTTTGAAGTTTTTCTTCAGAACTGTTAAGGTCCTTAAATTGTTAAATGCTCTTCTCTTCCTTAGAGACTTTCCTATCTGCAAGCAATGCCTTGATTTCCCATGAGAGAGTATCCCTTGACGAAGAATTTCCCGTCGTTCTCCTTAAAGAGTAATGAAACAAAGTACTTAACTTCCCTGCAGGCCCCTCAATAGATTGAATTGTCTTCTGTCCTCCTTGGTTTCAGAGAAAAAAATCTTCACGTCCTTGCATTGATTTTCAGAAACTTCTCTTGAAGAATCGGTGTTTCTACTGCTTATTTTTCCCTATTTTTTTTAATTTTCTTGACGTACTTTGTTGTAAACGTCTACTTAATAACTTTTCTTTTGGGTTATAGAACTTGTTTTTTTCCCTTTTCTTACAAACCTGCTCTCTTTCCTTACAAACCTTCCGATACAGTGGTCCTACTGGGTCTCAGAAGCCGCAGAGATGACAGATAGTTGAGGAGCACATCCTCCAGAGAGAGAGCAGGATGCTGCCTGTGATCTCTGGGATTCACAAGGTGGTGATTTTCATAGAGTCAACAGAAATCCAGTTCTGCTCTTTGGAAAAAAACAGACACTACTGTGGTGATAGAGAACACCTTGGGAGAACACAAAACTGAATTCATAATGACTTGTGCTTTAAGGATATCTTTAGACCCCTCATGTTACCTTTTCATTGCATAGTATTTATTTACCTTGGCATGAAGGTTGCCAAATTGATTCTGTGATTCTGTGAAATTCAGAGTGACTCTTTCAAGATATTTCCTACTCAGGAAAAATTTATTCCTGTGATACCTCTGTCAAGATGGTTGTATGCTAATGTAGCATTTTTTACTGTTCTTTGTATTTCTGCTTCCTAAATGTCTGGACTCACAGAACTCCAGAAAACAAACAAACCTCAGCACAGGTGAGGCTGAAACCTTGAGTGTTCCACTCCTTAAATGAAAACGTCTGCCCTTCTAAAGGAGTTGCAGGAAGGCTGCTATGGCTTCTTTTCCCATTCTTCAGGCCCGGGAAGGAGATTTCAGGCAGTTGCCTCCTAGGTAGTGAGTGTTCTTTCTCTGATCTCTTCCACAGAAGGGCAAACACTCAGGGGAATGACGACATGACAGAAATCACAGGCTGCTGTAAAAGCACACAATCTCTCTTTCTCCGCCTTTTTCTTTTCCTTGTCCCTCTCAGCTGTGCCATTTGCCCTGCCAGCTGAAATCAGAAGGGGATCCTATTTGGGTTTCCACCTAGATTTGAACACGCGCTGCTTCAGGAGGGATATGTCTTCATTATTTTTACTCTTATCATGAATGAGTCTGTACTGGATGTTTTCAGCCACAATTGACCTTCAGCGAGATACGGATCTGGAGAGTGAGCTGACAAAGAGTAATTGGGAGAAAATACTGGGCTATCAGAAAGACACTTTCTCTGTAGCCTGCAGCTTTTAAGATTCCCATTGCTAAAATTTTAACGGGATGGCTTTAACTGTATATTAAGCCTGATAGATGAAGAAAATGTGCCCCCTGGCATGGTGAAGGAGCCATGTCTTCTTTTTTTTTTCCCCTCCTCAGAGGATGGAATGGATTTGTTTATTGGTAGACAGGTACTGGACTATATTGAGTGATTTCTGTATGAGGTGCTCCATGCAGCAACACATTTCCAGTATGCTCAGGGTTGTTTTTTTTTTCTGCTGATGAAAATGTCATTTCTGTCTTTAGCAGACCACTAGGAACTGCTGCTCCCAAGCCACAGTGCCAAGGTTTGAAACTGGGAATGGCAAGGTAGATATCAGACACCGGACTACTGTAAAGAGTTTAGAAGGATTTTGTAATCATACCTTATCATCCTCTCTGTCTTTTAAGTTCCAAAAAACAAGTTGCTTTTCAGCAATGAAAGAAACTGTGTATAATTATCTTTCTTGTACAAGTGAATAACTGTGGGGAAAGCTAAGTGATTTGCCCAGAACCACAGGGAAGTGAATTGCTGTAGGGAAAAAAACAGAACAGTTTTTTCTAGCTTTCTGTCCTGTGGTCAAGCCTGTGCTGCTGCTTCTCCTCACTGAGTTCTGTCATTGACTGGTTGTGTAACATGGTTTATTCCCTTGAGATGGGGAGTGTTGAAGGTCTTTTAGGGCTATCTCAGCTGGGTGGGAGCTTGGACTGGCCAACCACCCTGAAACTGGAGTCCTAAGCAGGTATTGGCTGGGGCATTGGCTCAGGAGAAACCACAGTTGTGCTTAGCAGGAGCTCCTTTCTATGGAGAGACTTGATAAACTAACAACCTACAGGTCAGTGGAGCCCTGGTAATATAGTGCTTAAGATGCACTTCTTGACAAAGTAAATGCAGATTTCGTTTATGTAGGACATAAGCGTACAGCATCGTAATTCTGAGTCAGGTACTGTTTTCATTACAATGAATAAATAAATATCATGGCATGTTGCATTATACCAAAACACTTGAAAACACAAAACTGAACCTTCCTCACTTTGAAGTTATCCGTCCATTATTGATTCCCTTGGAATTTTTTAATTGTTTTTTTAAATTAGCAACAGTAGCAGACAGTGGTTGCCCTTTGAAAGCAGTCCACTCTCACTCTGATGGAATCCCTGGTGCTCCAGCATGGGCCGATGCACTTCAGGTAATGAGCAAGCCCCATCCCCACAGGTAAAGTTAGGCCAGTCATCGTGTAACTGTCAGGCTGGCAAAGAACAGGCACTTGTTTGCTGATGGTTCATTCATCTCCAGGTCAGATTTGGATTATTTTTTGTGTGCGTGATTACACTTGCTGATTATCTGTACCCAGGCGTAGCCGGGCCAGCAGTGTCTGGTTTGTGCAGGCAGCCAGTAGCAGGGGGCAGCAGCAGCTGGCAGAACTGAATTGCTGAGCCCCACGTGTGCTTGCTTCCCGTGGGAATAGTCCCCAGGATGCTGCGATGCTCCACTCCTCTTTTGCCTTTTGTTTCATTAGATTAGAGCAAGAGACAAAAAGTGGAACGCGCTCTTGAAGGCTGTTTTCTCTTAGCGCCTGAGAATTCCTTGCAGTAAATTATTCACACCTCCATAACGTGATCTCCTTCTCTTTCCTTCGGCTTTGGCTACGCTTGCGATTTGCCCCACTTACAGCCAGCAGTTCATGTTCAGCAGAGCCACAGCATAGGAAGACAGAAGCACAATTTTCTTTGTACAGTTTTACCCCAATTTCAGTCAGTGGCACTGCACTAGTACCGCTAGCACAGGGATGTGTACCCGCTTTCACCTGCTTCTCTTCCATTGCTGGCATCTTGTCCCACCTAGACTAGGCTTCTCTGCTTCAGTCAATTAATTGTTACATGCTTCACCAAGGCAGTGTGGCCTAGAGAACGGGCTCCAGCCCTGAATCCAGCAGTCTTCACTCTGATTCCCAGTTTTGCCCTAGATTTGGTGTGTGACAATGAGCAGCTCGTTCTCCCAAGCATCTGTTTCCTCAGCTGTAAAATGGGAAAATGACATAAGCTGATTACATAGCCCTTTGAGGTGGGTAAGCGTGCTAGCTACTGTGCACAAAGGAGAAAGCAGTGTTAAGTAAGTTGGATAACCTAGTGTTTTTAAAACGTCCTGGTTAAGGTATTTTCTAATCCTGTTTATTTTTCTAAGAGCAGCGTGGTGGGAGCGTACGAGCACAGATCAGAGAGGAGGAGCTGCTTTGGGGCGCTGCGTGCCCCCTCCTCAACATGCAAAGCAAGCTGTGCTCTGCTGCTTCAAGGGGAAGCTTTAGGGGAGGGATGCAGGGAGGAAGCTCGCCTCTGCTGTGCACAGAGCTGGATTTGGCTGAGAGCAGCCTTGCTGGTTGCTGGTATTTTTTATGAGTGCTGTTTTTTCACAGGCATTTTAGCTTAAATATGCTTTTCAGGAGTGATTTTATGGCAATTCTGGTTCTGAGGAAAAATTCAGATGTGCCTGAAGGAGCAGTTTGGACAGCAGTCCTTGGTTTTTGTGCACACTGTGCCATCGGCATGCTTGCCCTGAAGGATAAAGTGGCCAACTCATTTCTCAGGCACTAATGCCCAGAGGTGCACCTGGCCTTACAGAGCTTCTATGTGAAATTGTAAAGCTAAGCAGGGTGAGTAGCTGCCCTAGAACAGGTACTCTCCACTGTCTGTTAATCTTTGTTACCTAGCTTACAAGGAACGTGTATTTTGTGAGAAGATGCAAGAGACAAGGAGTTTCTCTGTGATAAGAATCGATTTGCCAGCTTGGAACTGGGCTTTGGCATTTGTTTTGAGCCTCGCTGTTAAACAACCGGATGCTGAGCTTTCTTTAATGTTCATTTAATCCTTCCTTAAGCATGATTCACCTAGTCCTAATCCAAAACTACTGCACAGCAAAGCATGAAAGTACTCAGGATTTTGGCTTGCTGGAGAAAAAAAAAATAAAAAAAAATGAAGCTGTGAAAGAAACTTTTCGTTAATTGTTAACTCATTTTTCTGTATGACTTCCATTTCCCTTGCAGAGTGTTTTTGTCTACAGCTTGATCTCCTACCCATTTCAGTCAACATTAAAATCCATACTGACTTAACTGGGTGTTGCGTATGTTAACTGTATTTTCCACACAAGTTCTTGCTGTTGCTAGCCTGCATTCAGTGGTGTTCACTTAGTAAGGGAAATTGTGTCTAATAAACAAGGAAAGAATCCTGGCTGCTAGTTTCCTATGTTGCTTTTGCTGCTTGATTGCATGCAGTTGGGCAACAGTGGGGATTTTTAGGGGAAACCTAGTATAAAACTAAGATTAATAGTTCTTTGGACTCAGAAACTCGTATTTAAATTTTCCTAAAAATTTTCCTAAAAAGTACCTAGAATGTATGAGGGACTGCCTTAAGTAAAACAATATCATATGAGTGTCAGTCCTTGCATTTCCCAGTGTGTTTAAGCTTCTTGTACGTGAAATAAGCATAACGGTAATCCTCTGTCTCAGAAGAGCGCTGGGTATTCGTGCAGTAACAAGTTGTAGTTTCTGTTTTACTAATTGGTGCTTGCAAAGAGAGTATTGGGAAGTTGATTTTTTGCTGTGCAGAGCTTGCATAAAAGTGATGATGTGCTTCATTTTAACATGCTTTTTTTCCCCCATAATTTTCCCTCCTTTCTTTGCTAACTTTCATCTTAAAGCTGTAAGATTACTGAATCCGGTCTTTTGGATTTGTGGGAAAACTAATTGTATGTGACTTAAAAGCTCGGCGTACTCTTAGTTGAAGGCGCAGAAGGTTGAAGTTTTGAAGAAAGCATAATTTTTCCCTTAATTTTTCCCAGTCATTTGAACTGAGCAGATGTTAACAAAAAACAAAAACAGCATTAAAAACAACAAGAACAACAAAATTGGCTGAATAAAGCTCTTTCCTGTTGCATACTTATTGAGTAATGTCAAAGGGCATTATCCAGTCCACTTCTAAATAGGCAGCTCCTGGCCCCAGTCATACACGTGTTTAAGTGCTAAACTATATTGGGTAAAGATTCAGCATTCTTTTTCTACCTTTCAGATGCAAGAAGAAAACACAGCATAGATAGCTACTCATCAGATTCGTGGTTAGACATGGATGAAGAATCTTGTGATGCCCATATCCAGGAGGAAAAGGATGACAGCTTGGATAAGAACTCCAAATCCCTGGTGGATGGCTCCTCCTCGCCCAACAGCACGCACTCAGAGGAAAAGGAGGGTGCAGGGAGAAAACAGAAAGCCACAGTAATGAGGTACCTAAAAAGAACTTTGTCTAATGAATCAGACGACAGTGTAAAATCAACGACCCCCACGGATTATCCCAAAACGCCAACGGGGTCTCCAGCTACAGAAGTTTCAACCAAATGGACTCACCTCACAGAATTTGAACTGAAGGGTTTAAAAGCCCTGGTGGAAAAGCTTGAATCTCTCCCAGAGAACAAGAAGTGTGTTCCAGAAGGCATCGAGGATCCGCAGGCTCTCCTGGAGGACATGAAGGTGGGTGTGATATCTTGCTGATCCACACAAACTGTATGCCGTGGGCAGGGCATAGGAGACAGCAGGAGGTCAGAAGGCAAAGTTCTGCAGTGTGTAGGGGTGGCAGCTTGTGTGGAGTGACCCCCTCGTGTCAGCCTGCTGTGCCGTGGTGAGGGAAATTATGCCTCTGACAAAAGCCATCTTTGCACTGGGGAGGCAGCTGTTTGCAGCCTGATTTAATTGATGCGGTCCTTTCTGACTGTCGCAGCTGTGCTCAGGGGCCAAAAGTTTACATCCTTTCATGGCTTAGCACTTGTTATGGCCCGTGTGTAAATATTATACCTCAAGAAGTCTGTTTATATTTATAGTCTTAATCTGCCCCTTTTGCTCTAGTTTCTTTTCTGGAGTCTATCTAACTGACACGTACAAAATATGCGATTTTAATGCAGAAGATTATCTAATGTTTTCCGTTGCATTTTCTTTCCTTTTTTTCCCCCACCTATTTCATTTTCTTTTCCTCCATTGCCCTCTATAGGTTGATAATTATTCTCCGCTGGTACAATTTGGAGGCGGTGTGAGGAGTGCATGCCCACTAGTGACACAGCTGCTGTTCAGATTTGTAGTGTACTGGAAGTGGTGCTTCATAGGAGGAATCTGTCCCTGTGTCCCTAAGACCAGCATAGCCTTGCTGCTTCTAATCTCTGATCTGCAGCATCCCTCTGAACTACTTGGTTAGCTTTTCTGCATCTTGTTTTCACATTGTATAAAATAGGCATATTAATGTGTTTTTAAATAAAGCTGAGACCGGCATACTCGTCATTTGGCTTGTACTTGTTAAATAAGGCTAAAATTGTCCTCTAGTACAGGATAGATTTGATACCATGGAAATTTGGCCTGATTTGAAACTATTGGTATTAATTCATGATCTTGTGTTTGGACTGCTAGTTATGTGCTGCTGCTGCATAGGGTGTGATTCTTCAGCTGCGTGTGTTCTGTACGTGAGCTGTGTAAGCCAAAGTCTGAGGGAAAAATGCGTTTATACGGTAAAAGGGGAACCTGTATTTTTTTAGTGCTGGTGCAACAGCTGCTTAGAAAAGGCTTCAAAGCCAGCTGAAGAAGGCTGTGCGTACGCAACGTGCAGTGGAAGCTTATTCCGCAGTCTTGGAGCCTGGAAGTGTGATACGCGGCACTCGGTTTGGTAAACCACAAGAGCTCAGAAAGTCTCTTCTTGCAAAATCAGCTGCTTTGTGTATGAAAGTGGTGTGCCTGCCCACGGTCGTGGCAGTAAGATTCACAGGCTCGCTTTGTGGTCAGTCATGTTCTAATCGGAAATCAAAATGAAATTTCACAACCAGGAGTTGAGTTTGGGGTGAAGGAGAAAGAATGGTAGTGTTACTTTTCCGAGCTTCAAGCACGGACCAAGTTCCACCTAAAAATAAACAGCCCCTTCTTGAAATCCCAGGAAGGGGTACAACACGATAGATGGTACAGATGTTCAGAGTGCGATCGTGCGTGCTCTTTTGATGACGTACCCCCATGCACTGTGACACATCTAACTAGAACCCGGCAAGATGCCATATGGGAGTCTGCTTTCAAGCACCGCCTAGGAGTAGTGCTGCTTTATCCCTCTCCAGAGCAGTGGCTTCACAAGCTATAGAGGTGGAGAACTTTGAGTGGACACTTAAGAAAAAGGTCCAAGTCATGTACTTTCAGTGATACCGTGCTTTAACCAGTATTAAGTGGGTATCTGCCAGCTTATTTCATTTGTCTTGGCAGAGTTGTGATCTTGATGTTCCATCTCCTTTGATAATTGCACAGAAAATTTCCTGCATCTAAACTTCCCTCCCCGTGCCAGCACACACTGTAACCATCACGATGTAGCCCAACATCTGGATCTTTATGGTTCCCTGCTGGTTCAAGAGCCCATGACCACATCTAAACATCATACATGCTGCAGAATTGTTTTCTCTGGAGTCACCTCTGTATGTTTGGCGAGCCTGGGACTGATTAGTCAGGGCAAAGCTCTCAAAAGGACGTTGACTGACAAACATTTTCTTGAACGGTGTCTAAAGAACTGTTAAAGAACTTTCTTTTCTTACCCGTCTTTGTACACAGTGAGTCCGTGTATACGACAGCCCTCAGTTTTCAGAGAATGAGAGTGGGTACAGCACAGTAAACAATGAACCCCCCCCCCCCCCCAGTCTGCTTCCTCCACAACTCCCCCTGCAGTTCCGTTGTCTCCTTGCTGGGTGCTATGAAAGATTTGGGGCAGTTTGGGTGAATTGTGCTCAGACCAGTGGTTGCCTGAGTTATGCTGCTTCTCGCGTCGGGACTGGAGTTCCCCACGCGGCCCTTCCCATTGTTTGCCAGCAAGGTGTCTGAGAGAGCCGCCGCCAAGGCGCGTCTCATTGCCATCTCGTGCTGCGGCCCTGCGGGGACTGCTCTCTGTCACTGTGCCAGTCATGCCAGAAGATAAATAGTGGAGCCAGAGCATCCTATCTCCTTGTAATCCATGCGATACCGAAGCATGAAGTTAGTTTTATTAGGTTTGTTGGCTTTAATAAACAAAAACAAGCATTATCGGTGCATGTTTAGGGCTTCTACCTTCAAAGGATAGAGCTTACTGATGGAAAAGGTGCCAAGTGGACTGATTTCAGCCCCTTGAGCATACCTCTAACATAATGGTCCTTGCAGGGTTACTGCGTTGCTCGGCGTGCAGAATGCGGCTGCTCAGCGTTTCGTTCTGTCCTTGCTGTGCAGGGTGTGCGAGGAACGGCACGCTGCTCAGACCCGCGGCTGAACACGGTGATACGAATGTTCCCTGGGGTTCTGAGTGGTGCTCATCACTGCAGTACTCGTGTGCTTCACAAGTGGTAATTGATGAGCTGTTGTTATCTCTGGTTCACAGGTAGGGAACCAACGTGCAAAGAGATTAAGATAAAAGTGACCATAATTTCGGATGGTGTTTTTACACGCCTCTGATGTGACTTTCAGAACAGTTAGCGTTATTTAAGAATGATATTTGCAGAAGATAATTTTAATGGTATTGAAACTGTAATTGCTTAACGTTTCTGCAGCACGGAAGTTCTGAGCTTTAGCATCCAGTTCCCAAGCCAGGCGTGAGAAGAGAAGGCACACATAATTCCTGACTGCCTGCGGAAACTTGATTTAAAAGGTTTGCTATGTGTCACATAGAGACATAATGGCAGAGGAAGAAATACAGTCCATTTTTCCAGAATGGTGTTTATCTCCTTGACCACAAAATCGTATTTCCTCTTACTTGGCTACCAGTTTTCCAACCTGAACAGAAAATGTGGGGATTTTGCTGATAGCAATAGCAGTAGAGTGAGCAGAAGCCTGGCACCTTTACCTCACCTCTGATGAATATCCAGAGCACCCGTCATGTGTGTGATTGAATGGAGGCTGAAATCCTGTAGAAAGAGCTTTGGCTTTGCAGATCCTGTGTGCTGGGACTGTATTCAGCTGTATTCATGAGGCTTGTGTCATGGGCAACCTGAATTTTGTGCACGTGATGTATTAATAATGCAGCCTATAAAAAGCACCCTTTTAGTGCTCCCGCTTGAGAGTTATTTTTAACAAATGTATAGCAAGAACATGCTCTGACAGAAAGTCGGTAAGTTTTTACTCTGCTTGGAAAGTCTTAAGCAAGTTTCTTTTTGAAGAAAATTAAACCCATGTTTATTGTAGTAGCTTTATTTCTTAATGAAATATGCTCAGGAACTTTTCTGTATGACGTGCAGGTCTTTGTGCCTCAGTAAGATAATTAACGTTTTCAGAAAACAGGACAAGGGTGGTTAAACTGGAGAAAGGAAACCATTTTATTCAGCGATGTGAAGTTTTACAGAACAACTCAGGGTAACTCGTAAAGAATTCATGCTTTGCTGTCTGAAGCAAGGGTACAGTAAAGGATGGGTGAGTGGATTACTGCTCTTGGTGGTAAATACAACTACAGCTATATGCAGCTATTTAATGTCAAGTAGGCGAGGCTCTCTGAAGTCAAGTAATTTATTTTCCTTATGAGAAGGGAGAGTGAAAACTAATCTAAGCCCGTGTAAATTCCTTACATGTCATCTAAGGTCCTAACTAACTGTGACTATCTAGTGGGGACCCAGCAATCCAGAAGTGTCCAGCTAATGCCTCTGCAGATTGAGATCCCATTTATCAGCATGATCGATGGAGTGCAGCAAGGCGAGGGAGGCTTATTTGTGGAGCACAGCACAGGCCTCGCTTGAGGAGCAGGTCAGTTCTTCCCTCGGCTCAAACAAGGAATTAAATAATTGTCAGCTGCAGCTCTGCTGTATGGGAATTGTGTCCCATGAGCCTTGTGTTCACCACCAAAGGAGCTTCTCACAGGCTCCAAGCAGCGATTACTGACAGCAACGTTCTCTCCCTAGCAGATGGCATCTGAACAATCGTCAGAGGAGATGCAGCATTGTCTGTGTCCAAATGTCTGCGGCTGGGCTCTGTGTGAGCGTGTACGTGCAGCACATGTGAGGGGAAATTGTTGCCCAGGTAAAACATCCCCTCCCTGAGGTGCTCAGCTGTCCCAAGTGGCAGAGGAACAGAAGGCTCGGCAGTGTAGCTGGTGGCAGGGTGAGCAGCCAGAAGATGCTCCAGCCATTGCTGCCACATCCCTGCTGCAGGTGTTACCTGTTGGAGGCACACGCAGCCTGCAGTCACACCTTGTTTTCCATCCATCCGTGCCCTGAAGTTGAGGTACGAAACAGCCCAACCATGCCTGCTCCCCGCCTTTCAATTTAAAAATGAAGTAGCAACTGAACAGTTAAAGTACTTAAAGTGAACAGATGAGGAAGAGAAAAAAAAATAACCGAGAAATAAATATTCTTAGATGGTGACCCTTGGGACTGGAAGAGTTTCATCGTGCCACTTCTCCATTTCATGTTTAGCTGCCAAACGGTACGTCAGCCTGCTAAAGAAGCAATTGGGGTGGACTTAGGCATGAAGAAGCGAAGGGAGATGCAACCATCTTACACCCTGGTGTAGTGTGCGCACCCCACATCACAAGACAGGTAGAGCTGAGCAGTCTGCATCCCACATTAAACACTGCCAGTGATAGCTGTCTGCATGCAGGCTCTGATTTCAGCACACGGCGTTTCTGTTGTGTTACTAGCAGGATGGTAATTCCTTTGCTGATGTTGGGAAAGAGGATTGTGAGATCTGCCTCCTAATAATGCCACAGACCTTCCCCACTTCAAAGCAAAAATGCTGCTCTTCTTTCGAAGGGACTGTTGAAGTCCATTAGGGCAGAAGAAACTCAGTTTACAGAACAGAGTTTGTCAAATATCCGCAACTCCTTGGCAGCAGCAGCAGATTCTTGTGCAAGACAGATGATATCTACTGAAATATGTTCTTACTTTTTCTTGCCAAGAAATCTTACCCCATTCTCATTCTGATGGCAGAAAAACACTCCCTTTACTGAATGCATTTCAGGGGAGTCATTCCTTGCTGTGCTTGTGAAATTAATGGCTAAGCTGGATTCTTACATACTTACTCAGTTTCTTTCCTTCATACCTGCTGTTGTCACCACAGCCTTCAAGTGTAGTGAATCGGGCAGTCTTGTGCTGGATGAGCATCGTGTTGTTTGTCTAACTGAAGCCCCGTGGCTTTTCTTTATCTTCTTTTTTTGTTTTTCTTTTTTAGCAGGTGAAGTGTGCATCCCCCAGCCTGTTGTGTGCTGACATTTGGCACCAGTCAGTGCAGCTGTGGCTTGGTTATGGTTCTGCTGCTGAGACATCCGTTGTTTTCAGCTGGCCGATATGATAAACTGACAGAGTTTTAAATTTCTTCTTGGATAATATTTTCACGTGATACATATGATAAGAAGAAACCCTCGGTACCCTGCCAAGTTCCTGGAATATGCTCTGCTTGCTATTGAGCTTGGAGTTTCCGACAGTCATGAGTGGAAATGTTAAGGTTTTCTGTCTCGCAAACTTCCAAATTTAAGAGTAACAAAGTAAAGAGGGATTAATTTGTCCTTTGTTTATATGGCTCTCAAGCTGCCTTCTTGCTCTGGAGAATTTGGGCTTTGCTATAAAAACACCAAGCCCTCTCCATTTTTAGGACTGAAAACTGACTTCCAGAATGCGCTCACAGTTATCGTGGTGAGTGCTGCCGCAATACAAAGGGGATGCAGGAATAGAGGTGCTCACTTAGCCTTGCTCTGCTTAGTCAGGAGTTAGTTAACTTGCCATTAATTAACTTGTCTGTAGCAGCTGGTAGCTTTTGGGGCTGGGTGTTTGCTGCCTGCCTGTGCTCCACATCAGGGACGCAAGCCTAGAGTCGGGTGCTGGTGCTTGGGCTGCTGGGGTCTGGCACGGGGCTGTCGTATGCCCAGCCTTAGGCAGACGATTACAGACAAATTCCGAATGTGTTTCCTATTAAAAATGCCTGTATTTTAAGCTCTTTTTGTATAGTGTGTGAAATTTCTAGTTATTAAATTAGAGAGTGCCGGCGGTAGTGGTGCTGAGAGGGCCTGGTGCCTGTTGCTGTCTAAGGTTTTTTCAAGAAGTTGGTATAATTGGGAGCAACGGTGTTGACTTTCATTGTCTGGGGTTATCTCCAAAATTCTTTACAAGGTAGTTTCCAACCTGCTGCCCTTGTTTGTGTAGTTGGAGCAATTTTTTCTTCCTTGACCTGTTGGTGCTTATTTGGGCCTCAGTTTTCAGCAGCTCAGCAGGATCCTCCTTGTCTGGGGTTTGTGTTTGTTGTTGTCTTCAGCTGCTGAACTCCACCTGAAGAGCTCTGTAGCGAGGTTAGTAAGTGTGTAGGGAGCCATGGAGAGCATGGATGATTCCCAGCTGCACCACCGAGTACATTTAAAAGGAGTCTTCCCCACCTCTGCCTTGGGTTGTACGGTGATGGGAGCAATTCTCAGCGGCCGAAGCTGCGTAAGGCAGCGCAATGCACTCGTGAGATGTCTGGGCCAGTGCTTCAAGGCAGAGGATTTGGTGGGGGCAGGAAGACCAATCTTTTCCCTTCATCCTGTGCCATCCCAAGTCAGATGGTTTCTTAGTGAATACTCAGGAAACTGAACATCTTATCCGATCACGTGAAATGAATTAGGTTACAACAACTTGGCCTGCCCTTTGGTGCGGGAGGAAGGCCAGTGGAAATGACGGTGCTCCTCAATTGCCACACGCAGACGAGAGGTTGTGAGGCACCATGCGCTGTACCTTGACTTACCCAAATATTCAGGCATCTGAGGATTGCTCTAAACTGTGTCTGGTGCCCCGCAACTGCAGAAATAATGGTGGTAGAGCCGGGATCTTCCCGGGTCTTTTGAAGACTCTCTTAGGAGAAAAGATGTTGGTTGTGGTGGTTGCTTGGGTTTTAGTGAGGTAGAGTTAAAATGGAGAGGTAGCGGTTGGTATTACCAGTGGAAAGCACTTGTGGTGTCTCTTGGATACGTTGATTTTAAAGAAATCTGTAATATTTGAGGTGGTTCGTTGATTGGTTTCGCTGTCTGTTGTGCTGCAAGAAACTGCACTTTTGGCATTGTAACAACGTGTGAGTTTTGTTGTGAATCGGAAGCTCTGAAGCAAAATTAGCTCGCAGAGGTGTAACGAGTCAGCAGGGATCACGTCAGTCTTTTTCATCAGGGTAGGTGTCGTGTTCTGTAAGTCTGTGCGCTCGTCAGCTGGAAAAAATATTTCTCTGGTTAATAAAGACCTTTTCGTTCGCAACAGAACATACTGAAGGAACATGCTGATGATGACCAAAATCTTGCCATTTCGGGTGTCCCTGTGGTCAGCTGGCCCAAGAAGACCCCAAAGGTAATGAGACACAATTCACAATTACTTACTAATCGTTGCCAGATCCTGGTGTTTTCTAGCTGTAATCTGACGAGTGGCTCTGTGATACTTTGGCAGCAGCTAGCGCTTTTAACACAAAAGTTATTTTTAATAGTTTTATGGCTGCGTGTTGAAGCAGAACACAAAAAGGTGCCTCAGTAGGGAGAAATTAGTAGGGTTTCTATTTAAAAAAGAATTTGTTTGCGCCTTACTTACCTGTATAAAACTTTGATATGTCTTAGTCATTTACTAATCATAGTTAAATTTGAAAATGTTGATGCAACATTTTGTGTAAATTTAAATGCTGCGTAAATCCTACAGACTGATCACTTAGCAAATACTTTGATCTGGATGAGAGGATGTTTTTTGTCTCATACTACAGAGAATTTTTCTCATACACATCTTCCACTAACTTTGGAGGTTTTTTGTCTCTGTACCTTCATTTTTGGTCCTGTGTATGGGAGTAATTCTCTTCTCTTTGCAGAAGATCAGGGAGGTTTGTTTCATTATTGCTTATGAAGAGTTTGAAATAATTAACTAAAGAATAATGTCGAAAGGCTGAATGTTATTTATAACAGTGGTATGTTTACCACACTCCAGTTATTCAGCGTGCTGTAAAAGCAGCTTTGCTTATTTGGATGATGTCTCATCGCTTCTATTTTTACTGTCCTTTTTCACTGAATTAGTTTTGTAATACATAATTTCTCTAGAAATCCTGAAAGGGTCAGTCAACTTTAATCAGGCTTCTATCTGAAAATCTGTTGTTATTATCATTGTAAATAACTTTCAAATAATTAACTGTGAGTGAATTATTTTCCCTGTTCTCTCTTTGCTGGTGTACTTGCTGTGGCTCTTTATATAGTCACTTGTAGCCATGAGAGTTTGCTGGTTTCAGATGGGGAGTAGGAGACCATGGACTTCAGCAGCTGCTAGGGAAAAGTGGAGCAAAGGGAGCATGAGATCCTGCTTCTGCCTTATTTCTGGCTTTTAGCTGGGTGCATTTCAGATAAGGCACAGCTTGCTAAATGTGTATTTCCCTTTTACATTGTAATAGATCTGTAGGAGCATGCATTGTGTTTAAAACATTGAGTTGTTTAAAAACAACGATTTGTTTAAAAACCTTGAGAGGAATAGATGTCAGATGCTCCACTCCACTGCTTTGATAGCTGCTGTTCATTCACCAGCCAAGTATACTTTAAACATCAAATTAAAAAAAAAAATAAATCTCTGGGACCAGAGGAAAACTGGTGTGTGAAATTTACAAAGCAAAACTAAGGAACAATTGACTCGTGCTGAATTTTTTAAGCTTGTGGTACAAGTAAGGATCTTAATATTTGGAGTTTTTTTCATAAGCTTTGGTGTTTGTTCATGTTCTTGTTCATTTTATTTTGGAATCCTTGATGGATGTCTCACTTCTTATATTTTATTTCTGTGCATTGGCAACATAACTAACTGTAAAAGATTCTGAGATTGTTTTTTGTGATTTTAATCTCATTCCTTTTTGCAAAATCCATCTTGCTGCCTGCAAATTTGTGTATGTATATTTGTATTTTTTAACTTTCTGGTGCTTATTTTCCATCAGCCCTTTTGAAAGCAGACATTTTTAAAGGCATCATTCCTAGTGCTAAGTTATAATAACAAACAATTCTACACATCACACAAATAAGAGGAAAGCTTTATAGAAAGTCAGAGTTTAGCTTGAAATTTGCAAATAAAAAACATTTATTTACCATCGTATTCATACTTACTTTGCTCGATCAGTAATCAGCTGGCATTATGCTTAACTTGAAAGGTACACACAGATATGGCTGAATGTTCTGCAAAAGGAGTTTGTTTTTTGTTGGACTCCCTTTTGATGCACAAATGTGTGCATCACCTTTCGTACCACAGCTATTTCCCTCCTCTGGAAACAGAGGCCAAGTGAGCAGGCTCCGAGGACGTGTCTTAGTGTTGCATCTTTGGGCCCCAAATTAAAGTATGTTGGAAAGACAATGTAAGGGAAATTTGTATAAAAGCAATGGTGTAAGTGGTTAAGCTTCATTATTTCTCCTTTGTTCCTTGTAAGTCCTGATAATGAAATAGAAGATTTGACAGAGAAGAAACCCCTAAGGGAGAGGGAAACTCCCTTTAAAATTGGATTGTAGCTGGTGGAGCAGGTCTCCATGGCTGGAAGATTCCACAAACACTGAACACAAGGCAGGGGAGTAACGCCCTGCAGTAATTTTGCTTCTGTAGTGTTGCTCTTATAGCGTATAAGAGAAATGCCAAATATTTAAGAGTGCCTTTCTGGAGATACTGATGCGTAAAGCGGGCGGCAGATAGGATACAGCACGGTACTGGCTTCTGTGGGGCTGGTAAGAAGATGTAGCTGGTGCACCAGCTTCAAGGGAAAGGAGAATTGTCTGATTCAAAGTCCTTAAAGTAAAAGAAAGGAAATGGAATTCAGAAAGAGGAGGCAATAACCGAAAAACGTGTCTCTTACTTTCTCCCAAGAGAAGCCTCCAGAAGAGATTTAGAAAGACAAGAGCAGCAGATGGAGAAGGAAGAATAAAGCCGGCACTAAATGCCAAAACATTTCAAAGAAAATGGAAATGACTGTAAAGAAAGGAAGGGAAGAGGCTAGAAACAGCAAGAGAGCAGGATGAGGAGAGAAACAAGTATGGAAAAGAGATGGAACAAGGAAAATGTAGAGCAGACGTAGAAAACTCTTACTAAGGTAAGAGAATCCCCAAAGAAGGAAGGGACAGCAAACAACGTAACTATGTGAATAGCCCACATTGTGAAAGGGCTTGCTTAGGTATGTTGACTTGCTTCTGAAAGAACATGCCTCTAATAATCTGAGTGATTTTAGAAGCAGCAAATAATATTTCTATTTAGAATTGACTCACAGGTTCTTTTTACACATCGTTAATGTGAGTGCCAACAGTGTGCACGGTTCTATGCTGCAAAGTGGTTGTTTGAAGACTGTGAAATTCCGGGCTGTAGGAAAGAAACGTTCACTCACCTTGAATCACAGCTCAGAGTGGACAGGGCAATGGGCAAGACACTCAGCTAAGTCCCATCCGTGTGCTGTGCTCCCCTCGTGCCGCGTCGCTCACGTCTACCCTTTCTAAAGGCATTTGAGGCCGTCCTGTTTTTCTGCAGCTCTCAAAAACTTTGTTCACTGAGAAGAGAAACAGAAGTATCAGTCAGATGTTTTGGTGAGGAGATGAAACAAGTAGGTGACATCTGATGATCTTATGTACGGAAGGGGAGGCAAAGGTCCATGTTCTGTTCCCAGCTCTGCTGCAGCCTTCTTGGGTTGCATGTGGCGAGTGGCACCTCTCCACTCCCAGAGCTCGTTCCTAGTAGATGCTGCTGCTACTTCACATCCTGGGTTGTGAAGTGAAATTACTGTTTGTAAAGATCTGTGAAACCTTCAGCAGAAAGTTTGGTAGTAAACCATTTCATCTGCACAGGGATTAGGGCTAATGGCTTATTAAAGGAGCTCGTAGTATGGCCCAAGCAGAAACCATGTATTTTTTTCAAACCATTTCCTATTTCTGGAAGACAACAGTCAACTACAGTAGCACGTAATTACACTCTGTGGCAGTGCTTTCAGTTTTTATTGTGATAAAGATCTTCAGTTGTGTATGAAGAGTGGCTGTAAAGAAGTAAAACGTGTTTGGACTCTTGCTCTGTGAAGAGTCAGAAATGCAGACTGCACCAGATTCTCATCTCTTTTACCTGGCATAAACCTAAAGCCATTGCATTTGTAATGATAGCAAGTGTCCAAATATGTATAGGTCTGGCTGTGAGCAGGAGATGAAGCTGTAATTTTCAGTGGCTGGTTAACAATACTGGAAAACGTGGCTGGTTTTCTGACCTCCCTGCTCATACACTTCTTCTGTGTAATTGTTACTTCTTGATTTTAAGAGAAGATGCTTGAAAAGTATCATAGAGCAATGATAATATCCCTATTTAAAGGAGTACTATTAATTAGTAAATGCTACAAATTGAAATTTTAATTAAACTATGTTTTTTGGTTTTTTTTTTAACACCCTTCCCTGCAGTTGCAATGCAAAATAATGTTCATAGCTATGTATTGGTGTGTGAGAATCAGGAAGAAAAAGTGATTTAAACAAAATGGTTGAGGAAGCACTGACCTGGACATACTCAGTCAGACCAGACGGTCTTTGTAGCACGGTGTCCTGCTTCGACAGTGGCCAGTCACAGCTGTTAGAAGGGCTGTAAGAACAGAGCAGTCTTTCCTTTGCTTAACTTCACAGTTAAGCTAGAAGGTCATATCATCAGCTTTGTTTTGCTGTTCCTTGGTAGATACTTTTTTCCTGTGAATTTACTTAATAATTTGTGGAACCTGTTGATCTTTCTGCTAGCCATAGCATCCTGTAACAGTGACCCCACTGTTTGATAAAGTTCTGTGTAGAAAAGCAGAATAACAAACTGAAAAACACCAGTAACTTCAATGTCTTCTGGTACACGAACCGTACCATATGTTTGATCATTTCTATCACTCTATTCTAGTTCCACTACAGGTGGTTTTGAGATGAGGGCGGATATGGGACTCCAGAACCACATATAGTGTTCGAGATGTGATGTTTAAGAGAGGAGACTAGAAGAGCATGTCTTGTTCAGCATGGCATAACAAAGTTGAAGGGGGAGATGATTGCTATGTGTAAGTACTTCAGGGAATATAAATACCAGGGGAGGAGAAGAGTTATTTAAGTTAGCGGACAATGTTGGCATGAGAACAAGTGAGTATAAACACACCATAAATAAACTTAGTCTGGAAATAAGGTTTCTGATCACTGCTCATAGCCTAAAGTAAATAGCATGCATGTATACAACAGACAAAAAAAGTAGACTGGTGATGAAAAGGGTGTTAGATTCTTCAGAATAACTTGTATTTTAAATAATAAAAGGCAGTGATAGTCTGTCCGGATCTGGATCCCATAATGGTCCTTTGGCACATGTGTCTGCTGCCATTTTCTAGCAAGGAAACTTCTTTCTTCTTGGTATTTCACATGAATAATGCTGGGAAGGGAAGATGATCTACCAGTTTCTAATAATAGAGCACCTTTATGCATGGCTCCAGTTTTATGAACATATATGTAACTTTGTGCATGGCATCAAATGCTAGAAAGAATATTTAAATGGTCTAAGAATTAATAAAATTTGAATGTATGTAGAAATTAGAAAGAAAAATAGCACAAATTCAAGAGGTTGGGTAAACTTGAAAAAAATCTTAGCTGTGGTTAGCACCACTGTGATTTTTCAGAAGTGTTGAGCATTGTTTTACATCAGGTTTTCTTTCAATTCAGAGGAAGAGGTGCTAGGTGGACAAAGAATGTTCTTGAAAACCTTCGAATAAAAACTTCTAGTTTTTCATTGCTTGCTTACTAAGAATTCCTACCATAGCTACTGCTAGGCCAGCTCCACCCAGAGCAGCAAGAGCACTGAGGTACTAGCTCCAGCAATTAGTGTTTTAACCGGAGTAGTGTCTGAAACAGATCTGAGCACGTATAAATGGCACAGCATCAAAACAGCATCAGTTTCAGGAGCCTGCCCGGTGGCTACCACCAGGAAAGCTACATTCCTAGTAGCAGCAGCAGGAAACCTGTGCCAAATTCCCTAGGACAGAGCAGCCCTTGGAGAGCCATTTGGGGTACTTCCTGTGAGAATATGAACATGTAAGAAAGCAAAAACTGACAATTAAAAGCAAGCATGGAAAGACAGACTGATTTCTTAGTTTAGTATTTATAGTGTAGGAAAATAGCTAGGAAGGGGGAGGAAAAAAAAAAAAAAAAGGCAGAAGGACACCAAAATAATTCTGTGTAATTTTGTTGGACTTTGTGTTTTTCTGGTTGTGATTCAAATCAAGTTTTACATCAGTCAGTCCAGTTCCACAGGAGCAAGAAAACTGGGATTTAAGCTGTCACATTTTGTCCTTTCCAGGCACCAGTTTAAAGGTGTTTGAAGTGATCTCACAGCAGTGCTTCAGCTCTGCTAGGTGTCAACAACAGATACAAATGCCCATAGTCTGCAAGATTTGCAGACACAAATCTGTGTGTATTGTGAATCCTATTTGTTGATTTGTTGAAAGTACTGATTATAAAGTTCATCATCTACTGCAAATCAGACATTTCTTGATAGTTATCAGATGCTAATATTTTTTTCTGCCAGAAAGTAACAAGTACAAAAGAAAATCAAGATTAAAATCAATTTAAATTTGTTTTTCTCTTTGCTGATTTCAATTGTGATTGGAATCAGTGATTTAAATAATTTTTAGTAATTTCTGTTCTTTTACACTGTAGGAATAGCAGTTGCCATGTGGTAGGAGAGCCCTGGAATGTATTCAGATGGGTACCCCAGTTCTGGCTCCCGACAAATCCATTAAGAAACAAAACCACATAGCTGAGGTTTGGGGGATTTTTTTTAAGGGGACTTCCCACAGTAGCTGCACATATACAAAACGAAGCCCTTTCCTTGCTAAGTACACTTGGGAGCAGGAAGAAACCTGACGCACCAGATCTGAAGACTTCTTCAGGTTCTGCACAAAGGAGTAAGAGTTGCTGAAGCTACTGGGAGCTTCTGTCAAATGTCTGCTTTCCTGGGGCAGCGCTGGTGAGGAAGGCAGCTCCTTGCCTGGCTTGTTTATTTTTCTGAGCACTGCTTCAGTCTCTCCCAAACATTAGTTCTCGAGACAAATTCATTTCTGTGGGAACTCCACGCAGGCCAGAGGAGTTTCAGGGTTTGGTATGTGTATCATACATAATATCCCCAAAGAGCTTCGCTTATATTGCCTCAGCATTCTTCTAAAAGCTTTGCCTGGTGACTTGACAGATTATTTCTCACCTCAAGAGGATGTACTTGAAATATTGTGTCCCTTCAGGGAGTAATTATAAATAGCAAGGACTTGAATGAGCACCTTCTTAATCTTCCATCTTTGACTTAATATTTTGCCTTCTTATCAACTCTCAGCCACTTGCTTTGAAATTTGACCGATGCCTTTATGTGATTAATACATCAAACAGGTAAATTAGAGCCATTTTGGCTCTGAGTAGAAATTTGAACAGATTGGAAAAAATGAGCAGACATCTCTATTTTCAAACTGTTGTGCTCCAGGTATCATAGTAGAAGATTTATGTGTTCTTCCCATTGTCATTCTTCCAACATATGCAAGAATATTCAGTAACATCAATTTTTTCCAACTAAGGTCTTGACTGCCATTTTTCAAGATTGCCACTTTCTCTTTATTTCATGGCAGTAAAAGTGCTGATGAAAAAAATACGTTAGTCCTAAGACCTTTTGTGAATGTGGTGCATGTGAGATGGGTTGATGGCTCTCAGATTTTATCACCAGGAGCTGGACTACATGCCTTGCCGAGTTGGCCAACAGAACCAAACAAAAAGCTAAGATTTGAATCTGATTAAGTATTTGAGCATCCTTAGGCTCTCCCCCACCCCGACATTAAAACCATTCAAGCTTTGAGTTACGTATCTGAGATTTAATAGTTTTGTTTCTGGATCGAAGCACATTGGCAGAGCAATGTGGAAGGCGTTTGTCATTCCACGGTACGTGCTGCGCAATTATGGACATTAATCCTGCATGCACTTTTCAGAACAAAATTGAATTGTATGTTCTGTCCCTGAGAAGATGGCTTCCTTTTAGTTCCATAGCACACTGAAATTAAAGTCTGCTGAGAATATAAATGAGGTCTTGTTTCAACTTTATGACTTTCCTGCGGGCACTGGTAGACCAGATCTAAGAGGCACAGAAGCGCTCTCCTTTTTGAAAACTAGCAAATCTAACAAAAGAAATAGAGAAGGCCTGATAAAAGCGAAGCAACTTTGAGACATAGTTAAGCGTGTTTTGCTTGTTTTTGTCCTGCATGTTTCCCTACAAATCCAAATAGAGGCTGTAGGTGACAGCTGAGCACCTGAGCTCTCGTGAGGAAAAACATACTTGAGCTCTTTCTTTGCTTACATTTCAGTGTACTGTTTGTTTGCCTCTAAATGTTTGGGTTTGGTCTCAAGGTTTGAGAGCTGCTGCCAGACATCGGACACAACTGATTGTCTCAGCGGGAGAGTTTTGTGCTATGTGTTGAGAGTGCAGAGCCACTTAAAGGAAAGCAGGTTACATATTCTGGTTAATCCACTCGTTTAGCTAGGAGCCACATCTATTTGCATGTTCCTCAACAGCGTGGCAGTCATTTCTTACCTTCTTTTGAGCCTACTTCACTAGTTTTTGCATCTACTGGCAGAACATGGCTCTTGGAGATGAGCCTGCCGTGATATAAGGATTCGTGGAAGAAGGAAGCATGGCAGGATTTCCCTCACTTCCCAGCAGATAGTCCCCATCATGCCACGGCTCTTCCTGTAAACTTGTACATCTGGATCTCAGGCACAGTTGAGTTTGTTGGTACCTCTCCATTTCCACAAATGTGATGCTGTGAAGATAGAAGACCTCAGTTTTGTATCAGCAGGTTCCCAAGACGTGGAGCTTTTGCCTTATGTGGCAGATGAACTTGCTGTTTCAGCATGCTTTCTGTGGTCTTACTATATTTTTAAGATGACGGGATGGCTTTTCTTTAAACAAGGCTTCTGAGAAAGACTGAGTGCGTGAGTTGCCACCAGCACATTCTGTCTGGGCTCCTGTTGTTTCGAGCGCTGCTCCTCAGCTACACTGTAATAGCCCAAGGTTGTCAGCCTTCAAGAGTCGTACAGCCCGTGCCTTCTCTGCTTCTTGTGTGTTGGATACTGACTAGGTAGAAAGTACGTGCGGGAGGCATTATGTGGAGGGAGCAATCAATATATTATTTCATCTTGAGTTACTTTATTTGATCTAAGGTTGATCAATTGGATGGTTTATTAAAGAGATTGCAATGGATACTCAGTGTATCTGATGACTACTCTTATGTCATAGTTCAGATAAAATAAATAGTGGGAAGTAGTAAGATCAAGACACTAGATGGATATTTGAAGACAAAAGGTTGCCAGATTGTTTCTGACAGTGCTGAGAATATGACTGAAATATTGGCCAGAACTCTTGAGAAAAGTGTTATGAAATTTGCCCAGGCCCAACAGTTAGGATCATACATCATACGAATGGACACTTGCACCAAAATAATGATCCTTAGAAAGCTATTGGGTAACTTTCTTATTCTGGTACAGGTCAAGAAGCTGACTCATAAGCATCTCAATGGGTTTGCTTTTCAAAAACATACGCGCTGGCCTACAGAAGGCAGCACAAGCTCAAATCGCAAGATCTTGCATATAAACCAATTTTGCATGTGCTTTTTTTCCCCCAAACTGTTTTCTCTTAAATATTTTTTCTACTATCAGCAAAATACAATATTCTATAAAGATACATAAGAAGCTTCAAAGGAAGGTTCAAATAAAAGGTATATTTATTTGTATTTATTAAAAACTTTTTCACCTCAACTTGGGGAATCGTAGAATCATAAACTTCAGCGTGTAATACAAAAGCATGGGTGCTGTTTAGCACTGAGCACTGATAGCAACAGCTGAAATCTGTTGGTACTAGAGATGCTGGAGAGCAAGCGCATACAGTGCAGGTTGTAGTCCGTCCGTCTGTCCCCATCTTGGTTTTACTAAAGGGTATTTGCATGAGAATGAAATCTGGTTGTTTGGCACTCACCTCCTCCTGCTGTTTATTCTTCACTTGAGGTTATTGCCTCAGTTTGTGACAACGTAATTGGTTTTTGTGGAGATGGTGGTATCGATGAGACTTATATGGGACTTCAGGAGAGATGCAATCAATGCAACAGTTCAGAATAGGAAGTACCGTCTGTTTTCATGCAGTTTTCGTTAAGGCTAGTTCAGTGGTTCAGTCTAGGATGTTATTTATTCCTTATTACATCACGCAAATTACATCATACAAAGCTGAAGTATGGACACAGTTATGCCAATACGAGCATGGCTAGGGTCAGTAGTGCTTGTTCTGGTTTCTGAACTGCTGTAAAGTGTAGCGGGATAGTGAAATGTGCACTGCTAGAACAGTTCGCACAAGGCTTGCTCACTGTTTGTTGTAATTTAGCATTCTCCAGAGTAGACGAGCCGAAAGGATCAAGCTGGAAAATGCTCTTTTAATAGTTCTGTGTATTAAATATATCTTTGAATGCTTAGCTGATCTTGTACAAGATTAGATTTTCAGAGAGCAATTACAATCGGAAAAGTTCATTTTGTTGTAGTGTTTTCCCCCCCCACTGATTCCCAATTTGCTATTTTATATCATATCCTATCCGATTTCTTTTTTTATTAAATGCCAGCTCTGCAAAGTTTACCTAGCATTTGAAAATCACTCCGAGATCTTCTTGGCGCATGCGTCTTCAGTGGTTAACGCAGGCCTCGTAATTAGAGCTAATTTGTCAGTTGTGTTGCTGTTGTAAGTGGCAGACTGGAACACGCTCGCGGGTGGCTGAGGAGTGCGGCTCGATGCGGGTTACTGAGGGCAGCGACCTGCTGCAGCCCAGGTGGGCTAACGCGAGTATCACCAGTGCTGGGGCTTGTCGCAGATGAGAGCAGGAGGATCTATGTCATGATTTAATTTGCTGTGAATGACATTTCACCGCGGTGTGACCGGTGGATTGTCCTCAGGGGACGTCACGAGTTTTTATTTTTTATTGTTTTATTTTTATTTTATTTTATTTTATTTTATTTTATTTTTTCTCCCGTCTGGATTGTGGAGCCAAACGTGGAGCGGGGAGCCTGCTGTGGAACCTGAGCCCGGGCTGGAGGCTCTGCCTGCCCCGGGCAGGTGTGGGACCCAGCATATCCTTCCCGATGTTATCTGTTCTCCTGCCCCTGCTGGAGGCCGACTGCTCGAACCACAAACACCGCGGTGAGCGTGTCGGTTATCCTCGCTTCGTATTTTTAAGCTCTCCTTTGTAGGCCTCTAGCGGGAAACGCATCCCCCCCCCCTTCCCTCTCTCCTCCAGAAAATGTTGGATTCTGATACTACCTTGTGCTTCTGAAAGCCAAGGCCTTAGGCACATGCCTTGCGTGCCTCAGCTTTCATCTGCTCCCGCTCTGGGTTGTGTACGAGCACAGTGGGGGAGAGAGAAACCTGAGGAGACAGGCTGAACGTAGCCCATGGTACGCTGGAGAGCCGCACCATGCGCTGCACGTAAAGGCCTCACTTCTGGCATCGCGGCGAGCAGGGTTTGAGAGAATACCACCACTTACCCATAATGTAAGCTTGATTTGGCAAGAGGACAGATGTGCAAACAAGAAATGGATATTTAATGTGTGCACAATAAGGAAGGGATGTAATTACGCCAATCGCTTGGCTTTTCCAGCAGTCACCTGTAACTGTGTTTAAAGCTGGGCTGAACTTTGTTGCTTAAAGCTGGGAGGTGAGGCTCTGGGGGGCCAGAGCGTCGCAAAGGCACAAGGCAGCATCGCCACTCGTGTGCCAGCTCCTGCCTGTTGCTGCCTCTTCTGCCGGGCCACCGCCGGGCTGGTGTGGCCACGTGGTGATGGAGACCAGGGAACCGAGCCGAAACTAGTTTGGCAAAAATCCTGCCGCGAAGACCATTAGATCTGCTGCTTTATGGCTTCTCGGTTGCTCAGCACATGCAAATATTTAATCTCATGTTTAATTCTGTGTTGTGGGCGTAGGAGCCACAGGCAAAATCCTAACAACTTGAATGGAAGCGGGACTTCCCCTGAAAGCAGCAGGCCCACCAATGCAATGGGAAATTCAATTCTCAGCGCTCTACTTCAGGCCTGCGTGCCCTGACCCCCAGCAGCACGCTTTCGAGGATGCCTCCTGCGTCCGAGGCGCTGCCCCCAGGGGCCCTGTGGCTCCCCAGCAGCTCCCGGCCGTGCCCCTCTCACCCCCCAGCGGGGCTTTTTCCCCCCGGGCCCCTCCGAGCGGTGCAGGGCCAGGGGTGCAGGGCAGCATCCCCGGCATCCCAGCGCCGGGGGGTGCCCGGAGCCGAGCCGGGCGTTACGAGCGCGTCTCCTTTGTCTCCCTCAGCCCGTGCAGCGCCGCGCACCCCGCCCGGCCCGGCCCGGCCCGGCACACCCAGGCAGGCCCCAGCCGGGCGGGCCCCGCTGCCCCGGGGGGGGAGCCGAGGGGTGCCGGGGGTGCCCCCGCCGCTGTCCCCGCAGGCCGGCTTTGTGCGAGCGGGCCGCGATTGGCCGTGCCGCCAGGGCCAGCCCCTTCCTGGCTGCCTGGCATGAATATGCACGGCCCCCCTTCCTCCTCCTCCTCCTCCTCCTCCTCCTGCATGTGTGTGTGTGTGTGCGGGGAGCGGGGCTCCGCCAGCAGCGCCGCTCCAGCCATGTCAGCTCGGCTCCGCCTGGGCCCACCATGAGCCATGGCCATGTCTGCGAGCGCCGACGAGGAGGACTACGAGTCGGAGCCGGAGCCCGAGCCCGAACCGGGGCCGGAGCCGGGGCCGGAGCCGGAGCAGGTCCGGGGCGGGCGGCGAAGTTTGCAGCGGGAAGGGAGGGGAGGAGGAGGCCGGGCCGGGCCGGGGAACAATGTGGGGCCGGCAGCGGGCCCGGCTCGGCTCGGCACGGCCCCGGGCACCCGGCGGCGGCTCCGGGCGTGGCGGCGGCCCCGGGAGGAGCCGGAGCGGGAGCCCCCGGCGGGGCCGGGCCGGGCCGCGGGGCAGCTCCGAGAGGGCCCCGCGCCCCGCTCCGCCGGGGAGCGCGCACCCGGGGGGGGGCTACAGCTTCCAGCACCCGATCGAGCCTATTCGGAGCTTATTTCGTTATTATTTTTCCTCACGAAGCGCCTCAAATCGCCGAGAGGGCTGCGCGACTTCGGGAGGGAGCGTGGTGCTGAGCCCGGTTACCTGGCCGCGGTTCCAGGCAGAGCCTCCTCTCTCCGCTCCCAGGGATGGGGAATAAAGGGAAGGATGCGTGGTAAAATGAAAAGAGAACTTTTATTACTTCTCCCAGGGTTTATTCTCTAAAGGATTCCCTTTCCCTTTGGGGGGAAGGAGAATAAACTTTTTGGATTTATGAAGTAATCTGTGAAAAATAATCCGGAACACGTGTTCTAGATTGCACCTTTTACTCTCTAAGAACTGCCTAAGCAATTGAAAATGCACCAGGAATAGGATTAAACATGTGTACGCAATTTAAACACAAACTCACTATTTTTGTTCGTAACTCAAGGTGTTTTGCTCTTTGAAACGACCTCATAATTTGCTTTTAGAGACAAGTTGGTACGTAGGCCGGGCGTTGAGTCTGCCCTCTGAAACCCATCTCATCCCTAAGAGCTTTACTGTGCTTTTCTTTATAATTTCCCCAAGAAAGCAGGGCTGCAGGAGTTGGGCCCAGGGGACAGTGGTGTGCCCCGGGTGCTCCCCGCGGTGGTAGATCCAGCATGGAAGCATCAAGAGAGACGGGGCTGTGCTGCCTGGCCTGGGGTAGCGACCGCCCAGGAACCTCAGCCGGGTCTTGGAGGAGTAACTTTATCAAGCTTTGCTTAATTCTGTGGGTGGTGCGAGTGTGCAGGCCTGCACCACTGCTCCCTTCGCTGCTTGCCTCCCAGACCCAGCAGGTGAAGCATCTCGGCCCCCTTCCTTTTCTCTTTGCCCCACGCCAGGCCTTTCCCGTTTGCTTCCCGGTCTGGGTGCGATCGCTGCATGCTTTTGGTGAGGAGCCGATAGTCGGGAGCGGGGTGGTCTCCGCTACGTCGTACCTGTGAGATAGCTGCTGGAGGTGTCTCCAGGTGCTTTGTTTCCTCTAAAACCTGAGGCTTGGCAGAATTTCTGTATCTTAACAGTTCATAATAAAAACTAACGTGAGAGAGCCACCAGCCTTTGTGTGGAATCTCTCCCCCTGTGCCATGGGGACGGTGCCTGGCACGTAGCAGGTGAAACGGCAACTCTACGGGTGTAGGCGAATGGCACGGCTCCTGTGTGAGGGTAGCGCGGTGGTTTTCATCAGTCAGTTTCTTCTGATGTTGGCCTTCAGCCTCTCCCCTTACCTTAGTCCGTGTCTGAACTAAGCAGGTAAAGCCCGCTGTATTCTCCAGCAGGAGCGCAGATAGGATTTACCACGCTAAGGTGGCAGCCGATGCCAGCAGCGGGGCTCGGAAAGGTGCGTGCCGGGCGTGTGTCCTGCCTGCTAGGGGGAAGAAGCGCGATGGTTTTTGTTGGGCCAACCCCCATGGTTGGTCCCACAAAAGTTGCGTGTGTAACCGGACTGTGAAAAACGCTCCTGGGCGGCGGTAGCAGAATTTCTTCCAAAGATGAGAAGCTACGTTTGTGTGATGTGCCCCAGCTCTGTGTAGCTTCCTGGTGCCTTTCTTTCTAAGAGCTCCTACTTTGGATGCAGCTTATCTACAAACGCGTATTTTTGCCAGTGTGTCTTATTCCACCCTCCAGGCCTAACTTCTGCCTCCTCACCACCAGAGGGAAATAAATGGGGGTGCTTGCTTTGGCACTGACGTGCCAGCTTATCATGCACTGCACAACGTCGCTGCGTTGGCAGAAGAGCTGGTGGAGTGTTACTTACGTGCAGATGAACCTGCAAGGTAGAAACTTTCCCGTTTGGTTGGGAACGAAAAAGTTCCCCTGGTTTCCCTTACCCCTGACGTGCCCCTTACTGGTGGGCTTGGGCCAAAACCTGTCCTGCCAGGCACCTCCACCCGGCAGGAACGTACGGGTGATGTGACCATCGCCACCAGCAGAAAACGGAGATCTCCTGAGTTGGCACGTGTACGCTTTTGGGCAGACAGGCTGTAGTCAGATGCATTGAGCCTGTGGCGTTGGCTTGTGCTCTTCACTTTGTGTGGCTTTTAAGGATGTTACTGGCCATCAGCCTGATTTTTGCTGTCTTAAACTAGCTTCCTCCTCGTCACCACCGAATGCCTGCAGCCACATCATCCTGCCCTTTCTTCCTCCTTCCTCTGGCTAGGGTTTCTGGTAATGGTTGAAGAGATTGCATCAGGATGCAGTGCCTTACAGAGGTCTGCGCACAGGACTGGTGCCCCTCAAGCCCCAGGTCCTCCTCTCGGAGCTGATATTGTTGTGTGGATTCGGTCGAACTCCCGCGATCAGCATAACTGGAATCTGCCCTGTGCTACAGCAGGAAACCATCCCAGTCTTGCGAGCGGAAGGGATACGTTTATGTGGCACAGCACCTTGGAGCAGTGAAAACCACAGCTGTAAGATGTCTGTTCTTGGAGAGATTTACGCAGTGGGATACGTAAGCTGTTCAGATCATACTTGGTTAGGAAGTGAAGTGCTTCGGGGTCTCAGAAGGGCACTGCACGTGCCCTTGGATGTTTCTGGAGGCGCTCAGGCTGAAGTCGTGGTGCAGTGCTGCTGGCAGCAGCAGGCAGGTTGCTGAAGCTGGGTGGTGGAGCAGGACCCATGCCCACTTGCAGAAGAGCTTATTTCTGGGCTACAGGCTTTGTCAGCCTTGCTTTTAGGGCAGGCCGGGACTCCTCCCGGACTGGCTCGTGCTGTCAGCTGATGTTCCTCTCCAGAGCAGAGGCGTTTGTATGCAAAATTGCCTGGTGACAACTCCAGCAGAGCCCGGTCAGCCTTGGGATAGCAGTTGGGGCACATCAGCACCCACTTAGCGATGCATTTACAGCTGATAGCTCTTGAAGGGCTGTCTCCAAAGTTTGATTTGGTATTTTTTGCTAATCTGAGATCTTTTGAGCTATTCTTTGCAGCTGTGAAGGTCAGAAGCGTGTTGCTGTAAACACCAAAGCTTGATTCTGTAGCAGTAAGCTGTGCTCTTAGAGCCTCTGCTGGCTGTGGTCCTGGTTTTGGTCCTGAGTGGGCGCTCAGAGCTGCTGTGAAGGTGGCTGGCTTTTCAGTGACTGTGGAGCAGGGAGGTGACAGCTGATGAAAGTGTCTTAAAGTACCTGTAAGCAAGCAGTGAAAACTTGCAGCAGCTAAATGCTTGCCCAGAGCCAAGGTAAATGCGTGCTCAGGGGCTGTGACTCTTCTAGGTAGCGTTTACTTTTTTTTAAAGGAGTTGGAAGTGTGATACCTCGTCTTATTCCCAGATTCACGCAGCCTTATTGAAAGACTTCAATCACTGGTGACCTCTTTCCCCACCCAGTCTGCTAATTGTTGTCTGCTTGGGGCGCTGTTGGATTTGGTGGGGTTTGTAGGAGCTCAGCGCTCATGAAAATCGGTTTGCAGATTTGTCCCCTTCCTCCTCCTCCAAGGAGCAAGAGGGCGATCCCAAATTCATGGCTTTGGAGTTCGGAGTGTATTGCATCCGATGGCCAAAATTTGCTCCCAGTACCCAGCTGCCGTAAGGGTCATGCTGTGTCTGGTGCAGGAGCAAGCTCTTAGCATTTAAATTTTGGTTGGTGTGGCTACCTTTGTGTGCTGCATAGCGGTAGTGCGGGGGGAAAAGCCAGCAGAATGCCCTGTTAACACCTCTTGTTTCAGAGGGCAGTGCAAGTCCACCAGCTTTCTGTGGAGGTGCCAGAGAACACACGGGATCGCTTTTGGTAGCAGTTCAGGCAGCTCTGTCTTGACCCTCTGGTGTTTGGTGTACAAATAGGGAAAAAAATCTCTTCAAATTTGGTGTAAGCCTTCTCTTTGGGGCAGCTGACGGCGGTGGCCACCTGCCGCTTGCCCCATGTTCACGGGACAGCACCACGGAGTCATCCCGGGGGGGTGCTGAGTCTCACAGGGCAGCCCCTGAGAAGGAAATCTCCACCAGGTTAACTGCCAGGGCTGCTGTACTGTGAGCCTGCAGGCTGAGCTGGAGGTCCTGCAGCATCTCTTCCCTAGCACTGACCTGGAATTCATCTGGCTGGCAGCCACGTGCTAAGTAAACCCCAAGTCATGTTGGAGGCTCCTTCTACCCCCTTGAATCCCAGCACCTTTCTGGGAGACCAACCCACAGGCCAGATTTTCTTCTGTTGAGGTTTATAAAGCGACCGCATTCAAGCCCCTTGAAACTGGATACGAGTGGGAATTCCTGCCGGGCCTCTCCAGCCTTGCTGGCGGGGATTGGGACATCCTGGTAGGAAACGGGGGAGGATCGAGCCTGGTGGGTTGGTAAGTGAGCACAAACCCAGCTGGTCCAGTTGCTTGGGTTTCCTAAAGAGCAGTGAAGAGGGCTGGGCATAGATCCGTTACGTTCTGTGAGGTCAGAGCTCTGCGTGGCTGCTTTCCGCTCCACGGTGGTGATTTACGAGGAAATCTGAGTTGTGTGGTGTGCTCTGGCTTCCCACTTGTTCTTACAGCTTCACCTGCCTGCCCCTTTCTTTTATTTTTATTTTTTAATCAGGATTCTCGGTTTCTGCCTTGAGCGATGCCTTTCCACCACTCGAACCTTTCCGGTGTCCTTGTGTTCAAGACACAGTCACCAGAACTGGGGCTTGGCTCGTGCCACTGTGGCAAAATCAGGAGCTGCCTTTGGGCTGGGAAAAGCACCGAGTTTTCATTTTCCTTGAGAGAGATTGCCTTTAAAAGAAGACCATTCTGACTGCATTGTAACTGTTGTTTGCCCTCTTAAAAAACTCAATCGTGTTCAAACCTAGTGGGAAGGAGCCGGGCTAACGCAGAACCTTCCACGTGCTGTCGGCAGACGGGAGCTGCCCGGGTTGTTGAATGAATTTCAGTTTAACTTACTCCCTTTGGTTCGTTTTTCTCATTTCCTTTGCTGGTGGAAGGAGGCTGTAATAGAGAGAGTGGAGGGGTGATTCATGCTGAGGAAGGAAATTATCTCTTATCTAGGTGCTAAGCCAGTCCTGCCAGAGCCGACTTTAGCCTTGAGAGGCTGCAATGTTGGTCTAAAAGGCAAATATTTATTCTTTAGAGTGTCTGAAATTGATCTGAAAGCTGTGTCTAGCGCAGTTTCCGATGGGAAGCTACACCTCTCTGCGTTCACAGAGCACAGCGGGATTCAGCTTGCGAGTAGAACAGAAACCGCTGTGGAGGAGCGTAATTAAAAACTCGCAGGAATCCGTGTAACGTCGTCAGCTGAGTAATGCTTTCTCCCAAAAAATGCTTTTCTCACCTCGGTTGTGATAGTGGGTCTGTGGGAGAGGAAGCAGAGAGGTCCAGCTCCTTGCTCTCTGCTCTCCCAGTACCGGGGCTCCTGGGCTGGGGGCTCTTAGAGTACCAGTGCTCTGCTGCATCCTAAATCACTGGGGGCTTGCTGGGACAGATGGGAGGAAGGTCAAATGCTCACCCACTTGCCTTTTTTTCAGGGTTACTATATAGTAGGACACTTGGAAGCTTTTGCAGTACCAAGCCGAACGTGTCCGTAGCCCTTTCTTTTAAAAGCTGCGGTGGAAATTGTGCGTGGCTTTCTGTAGCCAACCTCCTGCCTTGGTGACTGCCCAGAATTCAGCACAAACAGAAAGTGAAACTGGTTAGTCTGGCCTCTCTGTGCTGAGGGGCACAGAAAGTGGCGAAGTTGTACAAATACTAAACCAGATGAGCTCTGCAGTCCTGTTAGTGTCATCTTTATGGTGAAAGCTGTCAGGGGTAAGAATGAGCCACACCAATCGGTGTGTAATTACCCCGTACGATGACGCTGTACTTAGCGACGTCTGGCTTGAGCTCTGTGTTCTTGTGCTGAACAGGGAGTTTCTCATTAGAACGTGAAATTCAGATATCCGGAGCGACTATGTTGAAGTTAACCTCATCATTTAAAATCTTTTAATGTTCCTTTAGCTTCTGCCTCAAAGGTCATTGAAATCTAGACCCGGGATGCCCTTTTTAGCCTCTGCACAGCATCAGTTAGTGTTCTGGTTTTGAGTACTTGTTATGTTGGATAGGAGGGGAGCTACTTTGGAAGGGTTTTTGCAGTATTTGTGGTTTATTTCCTGTTATATCACTTGGCAGCAGTTTGTGCTTTTCTTTTACGGAGATTGCTGTGACTTGAGCCATTGTTGCTGAACGTTTCCCTGCTGTATCTAGCCTCAGAATTACTTTTGCTGTCTCCTTGGACTCTTCCGAAGGAGGAAAGTAGACCTGACTTAACCTGAGCACAGTCCTAGGAGCTCCCTAGCCCAGAGCTCTGTGATGGCACGGGTCGTGTCTTTGACCTAAGCCAAGAACATCACTTGGGACTCAGTCCTGCATTGAGATGTGCCTAAATAGATTGTCAGTGCCCTCCTGTTGCGTTGGGTTTACGATAGATCCGGCATCTCTCACTTGTGCCTAGGTTTCTTTGTCTTTTTACAGTGCATCTTTCCCTCTAAAGGTGACAGAATTCCTTTAGCTCTAAGAGTGATTGCGTGCATCTGCTGGGTATTAGCCATCTGTGTATGTTTGATACATCTGCCGGGTTTATGTCTGCGACGCGTACAGCTCCTGCCCAAGGAATTTCTGTAGTTCAGGTGTTCAGTGGGATGTGCAGCTAACCTCGTGTGTCTGGCTCTTTCAGAACAGGGCAGTCGGACGGCCCAAAGGGAAGCTGGGCACTGCTTCTGCGGTGAAGCTCGCAGCTAACCGGACGACCGCTGGAGCACGCCGGAGGAGGACGCGATGCCGCAAGTGCGAGGCGTGTCTGCGGACAGAGTGCGGCGAGTGTCACTTCTGCAAGGACATGAAGAAGTTCGGGGGGCCTGGCAGGATGAAACAGTCCTGCATTATGAGGCAGTGTATCGCAGTAAGTGCACTTGCGTTACAGCTCGTTCAGAGATTTCTTTCCTACAGCTGCCTCTCCTGGTGACAAGGTGTGGGACTGAGAACCTAAAACTCAGTGACATGGCTTTCATTCTCAGCAGTATTGAAGGTAGATGTGGAGGTAATCAATTCACCAGAAATTGGCACTCAAATCACACCGAAATTCTGGGATTCTGGGGAGAAGAGAGAGCGGGAAGTTCTCATTGAAATGAGAAGAGGCCCCTTTGGTTTGGGCCTCTGAAATTCCTGAGAAAGCCACCTTGCAACCATCTTTACCACCTTAAGATGTGCAGAAGTCTTTGGTATTCCCCAAAACTTTGGCATTGGTGACCACAGGCTACTTGGGATCTGAATTTCAGTTAATTTGCCATTTACTGAAGCATGCAAGAGGGGTTTGATTGAGAAGAGCTAAAGAGCCATCCACCCCAGGGTCTTCTCTTCCTCAGGGACTGGAAATGGCTGTTGGGGGATGCGATGAGTGTCAGAACAGGGCAAGCGGTACTCAAAGCCAGTTTCCTGGGCTATTGTGATGTGTTTCGTAGAAGCTTCTTGAGTCATAAGTGATAGCTTTGTGTTTAACACGTATTGACAGATTAGTCTTCCATGAAGTTCTGAATCATTGCTTTCATATCGACTGTCACTGAGCTCCTCAGGCTTTTTGTCCACAGTGCTCTTGTTCAAGAGGAAAAATTAGCTTTGGCTTTTCTCATAATTCTTTGGGAAGGCCTTTTGTGTAGTGTTGTTGAAGGTTTTTTGGTTTGTTTTTCTTTTGTGTGTGTGTGTGCTATTTTTTGTTTGTTTTGTTTTTAAGGGAAGGAATGTTGTTTATTCATAACTGAATTACACCATCTATACCGATTGCTCACTAACTCTTGATTTAGTCCTGTTACAGTTCCTTTCACTTACATTTTTTTCTTTAATCCTGATGAAGAAACTGAAGTGGTGGCATTATTAAATGGCTCGGCTCAGGTTTTACAAACTGATTCGCACTTAGGGTTTCCAGCAGTTGCTCCTGGTAGCTCACACTGTGTCCTGCTCTAAGCCGTGCGGTGCTCTTGATAGAGGATTGGATTCAGCTCTCCTGGATCTTTTAGTAAAGTGCATAGAATATCCACCTTTCTTCAGAGTGCTTTTGCAGCTCAAGTGTCTTTTCTTTGAACACTTGATTTCCTGGAGTGTGGCATGAATCGAACAGCATGGATGAAGAATTTATTATTCTCTGGGGAGAAGAACTAGTGAAACCATGCTGCCTTTTTAGTGGAGGGATTACATTAGGGCTGCAGCGTGCTTCCTTGTCCTGCCTGTTGAAGGAAATTTTCATAGTAAGGTGTTTCAGTCTTGATGCACAGGCTGAGCCTTGTGGAGGAGAGGAGCTGGGTTCTCTTCTGGCTGTGTGTAGTCATCTTCTCATCCCCTCTTTTCTTGTGAAGAAGTATTTTTCAGTTGGTATCTGCAGGTTTATTTCCAGGAGCCGTGTTTAGAACACAGCTCTGTAGCCAGGGCACTTTGATTCCTTGTCCCACCCGTGCATGTGCTCGAGAGGTATCTGCTCTTTGTGAGTTCTCGGTGGTGTAAGGAACGGTGGGAATCTTGCAAACTTCCTTAGAGCAGCGAGAGCGCAGTAAATTAACAAGTTGAACCGTTGCAGTTTTTAATGGTGCCTTACGTTTCTATAGGCAATCCAATTGTCTTTACTCTTGTTCATTATGTTCTCTAACAATTGCAGCAGTAATATATTGTGGTACGCATCCAACAGCTCCCAGCTAAAAGAAACCACCAAAGCGAGGCTCTGTGGAAGTAATGATCCCCACAGCTCTGGGACTGTGCCTTCCTCTGGTTAATAACACTGATGATATTAACTAGGCGCAGGCTTTCATTAAACTCAGAAGCCTTAAGAGAGCCAGCACTGCTGTTCAGAGAACAGGAAACTCCTCTGCATCGCTGGTTCAATCAAGGGAGGAAACAGGAGGGCCTGGGACACTTGATGCTGCGTCGAATAGGCCTGAAGGGAGCGGGGGGTTCTGCGCTGGGAGGTCAGGTTGTGACAGCAGAGCTGCTGTTCCAGTCCGGCAGTGGGACAGAGCTAGCTGGGGCACAGAGGAGGTTCCCTAGATACCCTTGCTCCCAGCAAGAAAAGTTGTACTGCTTCTGGGCTGTTTGTTCCTCGTGGGTGGATATAAATTGTTGTTGTGTGGGAGATGGGACAGAACAAGCGGACAGAGCCATCGCAGCTCTGGGCAGCTTAGTTTTCCTCTGGTTTACCTGCTGGCGGAGTGGGATCCTGGGGATTCCTGTTGTGTGCATGGAGGAAGGTTGGGAATTCAATAACACTTGCAAAATGCTTTGAAAATGGAGCGTGGGTAAGTACTGGCATGAGAAAGAAAAGCGTTGCCATATCTGATGCTGGTGTGTGGGGCAGCACGCTGTGCTCTCTATTGGCTTACCATAGGTAGTTTTCTCCCTGTCTGAAACTTCCTGAAGGATGGGCTGTTGCTGCGGAGATTTGATTCAGTGTGCAGTTTTTCACTTCCAGTCTTTATTTGCTCCATAAATGAGAGATCCTTGCCATGAAAAGCCACGTCTCTGCCTCCAACTACCTAATAGTTAGGGAGTTGCAACCTGATCGATTCCATTTCACGTTATAGCCAGCTTCTTACAAGGATCTTCCTTTTATTTCTTGCAATGGCTTGTACCTTATTGCAGGAAACAAGAAGTTTGTTCCTCATTAGCACTAAGGTAGCTTTTTAATTAGACTGGCATTCAGTGGGTGATGGATATAAGAGATGTTGCAGTTCCCTTTCTGCCTCAGGAAAAGATAGAAAAAAAACCACACTGAGCTTCCCACTTGTGACACTTCTGGAAGAGGAATTCTCTTTTTAAGTGTCCGTGCAGTGCTTTTTGCAGTGCTCTGTTTGGGAGCAGGGCCTCCTGTGATAGACCATCAGTCAGCAAAAGGTCTGCTCTTGGGTCTGTCGTGGGCTTGCTGTGAGGGCTGGGTTGGGTCCCACAACATCTGCCTGCCCTGCCTGTAAAATGGGAGCTGCCAAATTGCCAGTCAGATTGTGAAGCTTCACGGATGCGAACGGTGATGTTCCAGGTTGCTTCTTTTGCCTCCCATTGTATGGTAGAAAAGTGACGCACGTGCCAATGTCCGTGTCAGCTCACAGATTCAAGAGACCCGCAAAAAAACCCCAACGTTTTCATCCCTGCAATGCCCCATGGATTTATGTTGCTAGAGGGAGGGCACTTTCATCCCCTCAACACGTCCTGCGATGCCTGGTCTGGGTACCCAGCCCCAGTTACCAGTTTTTCTTGCCTTTGTTGATGTGCTGGGATGGAGCCTTCAGCAGTTTGCACAATTAAGCCCTATTTATCTTCTCTTTGGAATGAAAATACTGTAAATGCATTTTGAATTCTTCTGTTCCCATATGTCTTATATGCCCTGATCAAGACTTCCTTCTGATATGTGTAAACAGCCGGTGTTGCCTCATACTGCTGTATGTCTGGTGTGTGGAGAAGCTGGGAAAGAGGACACTGTGGAAGAGGAGGAGAGCAAGTTTAATCTCATGCTAATGGAATGCTCCATTTGTAATGAAATAATACACCCAGGATGCCTTAAGGTGAGTGCAAGGATGTAATACCTGTTGGAAACAAGCAAACTAAAAGTAGATAAGATGTCACCTTAACGTAAAAGTAGGGCACAGAAGTTAGAAAACTTTCACGGTTTCATCTTTGGAAACTGAGTGAGCGCAGAGTTGGTGTGAGAAGCAGGACTGAAGCCGTGGCGTGCGCAGTCCTGGCTGGCAGGAGGGAGCTCTCTTCTGATGTGACCAGCATCCATGCCCTGGCTGCCCTGAGCAAGACTGCAAAACATGCGTGCATGCAAGTGTTTTTTTTTTTTTTTTATTACTTCTTATTTGAGTGAGGTATCTCAGTTGGCACGGGAAGCTCAAGAGGACATAAGAATCTACCTGTATGTAGCGTTGGATGAGTTAGTCACAACCCCTCTATCAGCAGCTCCTTCCCGTGTCCCACAGAGTACAAGGAGTAGTTTGCTGTCCGTGTTTGTCCAGGCACAGAGCTGCCTTTTGGTGGCAGCTGGCTTAGAGGTGCCGTGAGCAGACGTTGCAGTAGGACTGCAGCTCTAGGGAACAAACTGAGCAAGTTTCAGGCTGCAGGAACGCTCAGCCTTGGCTGACTCGAGTACTGCGAGCAGATATCCTCTTTGTCAGTACCAGAAGTGTGATTTTGGGCAAGTCCGTGTGTCTGAGCACTTGGAAGCCTCCTTTCTCCAGAGCTGGTTGTGTCGCGGCTGCTCAGCCATTTCCTGTTGCTGATTTGTTTATGGTTAAAGTGATTTGCCAAAGCAAATGTGCTCTGACATACCGTGCCCCAGAAAGCAGCCTTTGGCCCCCCGGGGATCTCCGGGAGGGGAGGCGCATTCCTCGTGCGGGCCCGGGGTGATGCTCTCCTTGCCTTTCACTGTTCCTGCACCGTGTGCTGAGTTACACCAACCGACCTGTGTGTCCCTAGAGCAGAAATTAGGTAGCTTTGGTACCCACAGCTCCTGCCACTCGGGGACTCGGGGAGCTTTGCTTGCTTAAAACAAAGCTTCAGGGGGTGAGGAAGCGAGGGAAGGAGCTGCTCATTTCTCGGGGTGCCTCGGTTCTGCCTTGCAGCTGCTGCTTTACTGCTCCACGCCCCCCTTCCCTCGCCTTGCAGTGCCAGTAACACTTTTTGGCCGGGTCCAGAGCCTGGGATTGTTGTCTAGTGGCAGTTCAAGCATGGTTTCCTCTCACCGTACCACATCTGGGACTGGTTGCACAGGATGTGGGTCAGATCTGTGAACTCAAGCAAGTGCTGTTTGTTCCTTTATGCATATGTGATGTTCTGAGTGATGTTTTGGTAACTAGGAACAACGTTGCTCGAGGTATTGCTGAAAATGAAGCGGTGGGAGATTTGCAGCGTGCCTTGTTTTTTTAATTACTCGGTGCTTCTGTTGAGCTGGAATGGTGGGATAACTGGTGGTGGTTAGTTACCCAAACAAAAGGGCTCCAGGAGGATTTCAGAATCATCTTGGAAGGCGAGAGGAGAACAGCAAAAGGCAAATGGGACCTTTTCCTTGGTTCCCTCCTTGCTCTTTATTCCTGGGCTCCGCAGTTTTCTGTGAGACGAGAACCTGTTGCCTTGTTCATGTGGTGCTCGAGCCCCTGATGTGGGCTTAAAAGCCCCAAGGACAGAGTCCCATAAACAGCCCTTGTGGGAAGTGCCTTTGAAAGCAAACGTGGCCCCAGGGCAGCTGCTGTGGGTGACCACCAAGAGGAGGTCCCTTCCTGTCCTACCCAGAAAGCAGGCAGCAGGAAGACACGTGAACCGTGGGGGTCATCTCCAGCGAAACCTCTGGCAAATGTACTTTTGGGGGAAACCAGCAGAAATTGGGCCAGGGAGGGGAGGAGTGAGCGTCCCTCCCTGCCTTGCTCCCCTGCAGCGAGAAATCTCTCCGGGGTGCATCTCCAAGGCTCGGGCACGTGCACTGGGCTGCTCGTGGGTAGCTCGCTCCTGGTTTGGAGCCCGTCCTATTCCAGCTTGGCTTTACATGTTCGTGGTGGGTTTTCTCCAGGAAAAAAGTGTCAGGGGATGGCCTCGTAGGGCATCTATGTCTGTCGCGTGCCATTGCCTAATACCTGAGCTAGCTTAATTGTGCTGCGGAGGGCTGAGTGTCCGGCTTCTTGAGAGGCTTTTATAGCTGATCTTTAAGAATTAAATGATCTTTAAGGTCCCTTCCAACCCGAAGCATTCCATGAAGGTAGCTGGGGTGCATCCGTGCTCTGCCACACTCGCAGCCTCGAGGAGCTCCTGCGGGTGCCCTGCTACCAGAGCACGTTACACGCCTGTGTAGGAGCTGTGTGAAGGGCAGCCAGGTTGTGGCATGTCCTGAGGAGTGGCACGGGGTGCTTCCTGACATGCTTGCTGCTTTTCTTGGAAAACACAATACCAACGCGAGTGCTCGTTCTGCCAAACAGCTTCTTAGGAAAATCATGTTGGCAAGCCTTCCATGAGCACAGCGCTGCTTCCAGAGGAAGCTGCCGAGCTTTTCAGAGGAATATTGCCTTTCGCTGTAGCAGAGCGTTTGAATCGAACCAGTATTGATGGATTTCTCTTGCTGCAAGTCCAGTTACAAGTAACGCTGGTTAGCACGGGTGGCCAAGTGCAGTATCTGATGCTGTTCCCTTAAGGAAAAGGGGTTCATTTTCCCGGTAAGATCCTCTTCTTTTTCATCGTACGTAGATGCAGTGATAATGATGGAAAAGGGGGGATATTTTAGATGCATTGACAGAAAAGCAGAAATAGTAAATTAAAAACAAAGTCCTTTTCCAGCACAGCTGCATTTCTGCCCCTGTCTTCAGCCCAGGTGTGTCTGTGCCTGGGTTATTTCAGTCTTGGCGCTGCCAGAAGTCAGGGCTCTCGCTCAGCGATACCAGACCAACATCCCGGGGTCTCCTTACTCCCCGCCAGGCAGACCTCCCGGCAGTGCAGGCTCATGCTGAGGCTTCCTGAATCGCCGCCCTCGTGCTGCAGGTACGGTTCTGAGGCTGCCCCCCGCCGCGGCTCAGACACCCACCTGCTGTTTGTAGCAAACACACCGAGCTGGCTCCCACCCAGCCTAGGAGGCTTGGGACAGATTCAGTGGCAGGTTTGCGTGTGTCTAATTAGTTTGCTTACAGTTCCTCACATCTGTTCAGTTCCTTAAACTTCACAGAAGGGACGGAGCTGTAATGCTTTCCCTTTGGTAGCATTTGTTCTATATTCGGTGCGGGAAATAACTTGTTCCCAACTTGGGCTTGGGCCAGGGATTGTTCCCCCGAGGCAGAGATGTATACAACAGCTCCTGGAGTATCTTACACCTACCATGGGAAAGAAGGTTCAAAGGCGCACAGTTGTGATAAAACCAGTATTTAAATTCTGCCCACTTCATTTACTCGTTTATTAACTCCAAAAGACTTGCTGAGAGAGACTGACATGTCATCACTCTTGCTGGATGGTGAAACTAGAAGGGCTGCTGTCTGGCTCGGGGACTGGAGGAAGCAGTTCCCTAAACGTAGTGCTCGCTCCTGCACAGCCAGCACGTTTTCACCCAGCTGGGAGGAGGAAATGTTTCAGAAGCAAGAAAAATCTGCAGATCTTTGCCCCTGCCTGTTTCAGCAGCAGTCTCCTGCTACTGTGCTGCCGATGCCCAGCTGTTTGTCTTGACTGTAGACAACAAAAACGTGCTACTACAGTCATGAAATAATCTTTTCTTTTTCCCCTCAAGGCTTTTGCCTAAATATATATCCAAATCCTTAAGATGTGAATGTGCCATCAGTGAGCATATGTGTTTGTGTGGAGGTGCTTTTAGCCTAGCTGTACTGTTCCTCCTCAGTTTCATTCACAGAAATTTCTTTTCAAGCCACCTATCTCCTGTTTGGAGAGTAACAAGGGCTCCCGTGTGGAAAGGCAGAAAGCAGCTTCGCAGCCCTCTGCTTTCGGCTGCGATGCGAAATGCAAAACGTCCCAGTCCCGCAGAGGTAGCCGAGTAGTAAGAGCTTCCTTTCCTCATGCTAGCTGGGTAACTGGGGGGTGAGAAGCCTTGAAAACGTTTTCATGTGTCCAGTCTTCTGAATAAGTGTGCCTGTTTTCCAGCTGACTTGGCAGCCAGCGTTTTTACTGGCACATGGGCTTGGGGGCTGGGTGCATGGGGCTGCGAGCTCCGTCCATAAAGAGAAATATTTTAAGGAACACTTGATTACAGTGCAGGGTGCTCTGCTTCTAAAAATGCCTACCAGTATTAATACATGTGAGAACGTGTGTATGGGAAAAATCCCTTCCTATTAAAAGATCAGGCTGTGCCTCGCTTCAGGGTGGGGGGGGACACGGGACGGGACCTGAGCCTTTCACATCGATGTGGGAGGCGTTTGGAGATGGCACAGTTACAGCCCTTTTTGGGGGGAGCTTTGTGTTTTGTTTTCTGTTTTTGCTTTTTTTTTAGTTATTACAATTTTTGCAAGAGCAGAACGTGCCCTGTGTTAATTAGGATTGCCCTTGACCTTCACAAAAAGCCCAAACCTGAACCCCGTGTCACATACCAAGCTGACCAGCACGCTTGCCTCCCATCGGTGTTCCCACGAGGGTAGTTTTGTGGGGCTGAGGCTGTGCTCAGCACCAGCACCTGTGGTGATCTGGGTTTCTTTTCGGTAGCCATCGGGAGGGCAGCAGTCGCTCAGAGAAAACGAAGAGCTGTAAGAGATGCCTCTGAATGATTCTGCCTGCAGACTTGTGCAGCTTCCTGTAGCTTGCTGTGAATTGAGTTGTGCCTCTCTTTCACCAGGTGAAGGAATCAGATGGTGTGGTTAACGATGAGCTGCCGAACTGCTGGGAGTGTCCAAAGTGCAACCATGCAGGGAAAACTGGAAAAGTGAGTTTAATGGGGATAAGTGGTGCTGGAACAAAATACAAAATCTCAAGCTTTCCCTCTGGCTTGTAGATATTATTTTGCCCAGTACCAGCTTTTGTTTTTGTGTCTAATTCAGTTGAGTCAAAGGAAATAAGCTCTTGGCTTTGTTTGTTCCCCAGTCGTTTTCTTTATTTTTCTCCCATGCGCTTCACCCAAAATGTGGGGAGAATGTAGGTTAGTCCTGTGCATTGCTGCATGTTAAATTCTAAGATGAAAATACTTCTATGGATTTTGTAAAAAGGGAAAAAAAAATGCAAAACCTGAAGTGTCTATTGGAATCAGGGAAGTGTTGTTTGTTTTCTTTTTTTTGTGTTTGTTTTTTTTTTGTAAACTGAGACACTGCAAGTGTGTATAAAAACTTCTTAAAGGTTGAAACTACTTCTCCTGTAACTCCTTGTTAATGCTTTTGTCTGTTACAAAGTGATCAAGCCACCAGTGCTGGAGACAACTTACCTAAATAGCTGAGAAAGGCATGAGATATAAAGTTTGTTTGTGTTTTGTGTCTCTTTGGCGTACAAGCAAAAGCGCGGACCAGGATTCAAATACGCATCAAATCTCCCAGGCTCATTGCTGAAGGAACAGAAAATGAACAGAGACAATAAGGAAGTAACAGATGCTGCAAAACGGAAAGGGGACTGTGAAGAAACTCCCAGGCGGAAATCTGAGGAACATTCCAAAAAGACTCAAGTTGACTCAATACTGAGGAGAAAGTCAGACGAAGTACATCTGCGGAGGAAAAGGAAATTTGAGAAACCCCAGGAACCCTCTATGAGAAAACGGGTATGACAAAACACCCTTATGTACGTACGCAGATGCGCGTGGGCTGGTTGGGGCTGATGTCTCTTGCCTTCTGGCTTGTACCTCGTCTTGAAATCCCAGATTGCTACAAAAGAAACTGCGATGTTTTACCTTCCGCCCTGAAAACTGCTAGTCTAACAGGACAGTAGTTTGAATGGTGAAGCTCGGGTTGACATTCAGAGGCTGAAAACACTGGGCTGTGGCTGTTGGTTTATTCAAAGTACTGGAAAACCCACTTTAACTAAAAAGTCACTACAAGATGCTTGGAGTAGGATCAAGGTGAAAATCAATTTTTTATGGAGACCTTTTCATCTTTAGCCACTTGGTGGCGCGTGGCAGCATGTTTTGTGGCTGATTCACAGATGTACAATGCTCATAACTGATCAGAGGACCTTTAGAAATGACACCTTCTGTAGCCTGCAGAGAGGAGGAGCTGCTCTCAGCAGCAATGTAGGCAGAGCTTCTTCCCCGAATTTAAAATTCAGAGCTCTTGGGCCAGGCAGGGACACTCTGAATTGTCATGTGGATTACAAAATATGCTAATAAAGACATACAGAAATGCTGGTTCGCAGAGGTAGAATTGAGGACCTATATTTCACTTCTTTCATGAGTAATCATCAGATGGCTTTAACACTGGGATCAGTAGCAGGTTTTGTACTGCTTGTGTAGTTCGCTAGGACTTGGTAGTCGGTCTGCCCCTCAAGGCTTGGCAGAGGGAATGCTACGGTACAGTAAATATAGGGGTTGTTGGTGCTTTTGTGGAGTGGGAGAGCAAAATTCATGACATCATGTTATGCATATCTGCTTTCTGGCCATGATTTCCTTTTCCCATCCCTGCGGACTCACTGGAGTGTTTATGGATGGCTTGAATTGCTCCGTGAAAGCCCCCCAGCGTGTGAGGAAGGCATTGCTGGTCGCCAAACCTTCAACAGACAGCAGAACAAATGTCATGTTTGGGGGTTTTTACTTGTCTTTCTTCCAACAGCTAAAACTTGGAGAAGAAGAGAACTCTTCGGGAAGAAGGTGCTTTGCCTTTTTAAAAGATGTGCTCTCAAACCCTTTTCATCCTTCTCACGTGAGCTGAATGGTGAGCCAGTTCATCAGCCATGTCTTTATGTCACAGCAGGCATCTTTGTTACGCCATGTACATCTTGAAGTTACAGAGCCTCTCTCTTGCAAGCCTTTACGCTCCAGAATAGTTAGCTGCAGTGTCTGGGTCTGTATTTTCTGGTTCTGTGTCCTGTATTAAAACGCAGTCAAAAGCTGTGTTTTGACGACACCAAGGAATAAAATCCTGTTTTCTGTACTGATGTTTTGCTCTCCCTGCGTGGCTGAGCCTTGCCCCTGCCACACACACCCTCTGCAGTCTGTATCACAGCACACGTGAAGCCCCCTGCTGGCACAATATTGATTCACCTCTCACAATCTGCTGTGATAACAGAAGCCTGATACCTTTAAGTTATGCGCTCGTCAGTACCCTGTGTGAAGGATGCTGCAAGCCGGCAGTAGTCTGATGGTTTACTTCTTTTCTTCTAACCTGTCATTAACTTTCTGAGACCTCTTCCTTTGTAATATGTTTAAGGACAGGGTGATCAGCTTTCTCTGCAGTCTGGAACGTAGGAGCAGATCACTGACTTGATCCAAGTAGTTTATTGGAAAAGCATAGGCATTCCGATACAGCAAGCGTGTTCACAGCAGTTCACCTTTTCTTGCCAGTCCTGATCTCTTCTTATTAAATCTGTTTCATTTTAACAGTTGCTAGCTTCTTCTTGCATGCAGCGATCAGTTAGTCTTGAAGTCTTCCTTGCTTTTGGTTGATGCATCTCCTACATTTCCATCCGGTGTGCATCCAGGAGAGACTAGATTAATGCAAGCGAGCGAAGCGCGGTTTGCTTTTACGAACAGTGACCAGGGCAGGGAAGAAGGCGCCAGCCAGCCCTCGTGAGCCCGCGTTGCGTCGGAGATCGTGGCAGCGTGAGGTCCCGTCCGCCTAGCAGTGTCAGACCTGTCAGTCGCATCCCCTGTTCTGCATGCACCGGAGGTGGGGGAAGCTTGAGAAGATGAACCGAGTTCAGTAGGACATAAAGGGGCAGCTAAAGTGTGGTTGACCGAGGCTGTGAGTATCCAGCAGTAAAGGCCACAACAGGAGCACAGCCACAGTGCGAGCCGGTGATGGCAATCCAGGAGCTTTCAGAAATTCAACTTTTGGCCATTGGGCACCCACGCGTGTCAGGCAGTGTTGACAGTGGGAGCTTTGCCCAATGGACGCGTCCCGAGCCTGGTTTCTTCTGGCCCGTTGGGGGAAAAAAAACTGTCTATCGTACGCTGTTCATCTCGTGTATGTAAATTGTCTGGTGTGTAACGATAAGGCCCTTAAGTCTGCAGGATTGTGCATGGTGAATCAAGGCGTTTGTCGCTCCCTTGGAGTCCGGAGAGCCAATAGCTGGCCTCCTCATCCGTGTGATGGCACTTGAACTTGATACCTTTGGCCGGCAAATGTGCCCATGTGCTGGGACGGGTGGGGCGCTGTGCTGGCAGGCAGCCCGGCCCCCCGGGCACGGCTGCCCTGTGGAGCATCAGCGTGCCAAGTATTGCCGAGCGCCTTCTTGCTCAAATAGTCAGCCCTTGTCTCTTCCTTTTCAGCGGCGATCGTGGAAGGCTTCAGATGACCGAGCTGCCATGATCAAACCCCTGCGGCGCCTCAAGCAGGAGCCGGAGGATGAGCTGCCAGAAGCACCCCCCAGGTCCAAGGACAGTGACCAGTCGCGCTCCAGCTCGCCCACCGCGGGTCCCAGCACAGAGGGCGCCGAGCCCAGGGACAAGAAGAAGTTCAAGATGAGGCGGAAAAGGCGGCTTCCCAATAAGGAACTGAGCAAGGAGCTCAGCAAGGAGCTCAACCAGGAGATCCAAAAAACCGAGAACAGCCTTGCCAATGAGAATCACCAACCCATCAAATCCGAACCGGAGAGTGAAAACGAGGAGCCTAAGCGCGCTTTGAGCAACAGCGAGAGACTGCATAGGTTCAACAAGGGTTTGAACGGGACTCCCCGGGAGCTGAGGCACCAGCTCATCCCCAGCCTGCGAAGCACCCCTCGGGGAATAACCCGGCCCCCGCCTTCGCTCTCTCCTCCCAAATGCATTCAGATGGAGCGGCACGTTATCCGGCCGCCTCCCATCAGCCCCCCTCCGGACTCGCTCCCCCTGGATGACGGGGCAGCCCACGTGATGCAGCGGGAAGTCTGGATGGCTGTCTTTAGCTACCTCAGTCATAGAGACTTGTGCATCTGTATGAGAGTTTGCAAGACCTGGAACAGATGGTAAGGAGGAGGGGAACCGAGCTGGGTCTCATGGGGGGAGGCTCAGAAGGGAGGTGGGTGACCAGACGTGCTAACGTCTGCTCAGAGAGCTGTGCAGGTTGTTAGTGAGGCTCTGCTGAGCACAAGGAGGAAGGGTGCCCAGCAGTGTCTGAAGTAGCAGCTTATCTTCTTCTGGTATTTTCTCAGAAGCACTTCTGGTGGGAGTTTTGTGTTTGTGCACCAGGCTGCTGGAGCTGTAACCCCCAGAGCAGGCTGTTCCGTACGGAGACACCACGATGTTCCTGCATGCCGGAACAGCCAGCCTAGGTCGTGCTAAGCCTTGGTGTCATTGTGCCCCCAGGAGCTGCTTGCTGCTAGCGCAGTTGTTTTTGCAGCTCAGCCATTAAATATCTGTTAAGATACAGTGAGGATCTCCCGGTGCCCTCAGTGTACTTCAGAAGGTCCGTTCTGATTGTTGCCCTGTAGAGGGTACATGACGAGCGATCCCGTCTGCTGATTCTCTACCAGCAGAGCTGGTGGAGGAATCCTTTATCATCGCCTTTACTTACAATGTGTCTGTTGGGTGCTCAGGGCACCAGGGTGTAAAAATGGACACAGTCAGTGACTGTACCACAGCAGGAGGCATTAGCGGACAGATTTACATGTTTCACTGAACTTGCAGTAAAGTGTATTTTTGTCTGACATCTGAGATTGGGCTGTGGTGTGCACAGATGGGCAAATCATGCAGAGACTCCTTGGTAGCACAGTCCAGTAACAAACTGGGTAAATGCTAAAACGGTTGATAATCTGGTGCAAGGTGAGGCCCATGGAGCCCCCCTCCCTGGGTTTCTTGGTGTCACAGAAAGGTGTTAGATGGTTTTTCCACTTAAGTACGGTATTTTGTAGTGGAAGATGCAAGAAAACTTCGAGTCTTGCAAGCCCATTAGGGTTTCTTGCTGGTGGCCTTTCAAGAACCATAAAGACAGCGTAGAAATGCAGAAGCCATCTAGATGGGAATAATGCAAAACCACAGAACCAGGAGAGGGGGTTCTGTTTTATAAAATTCACTGGGTTTAGGTGGAAAGTGCAGGGGAAATCAGGACAGTAGCTTCTAAAACCAGTCTATTTATTCAAAAGGTAAGAAAGAAGGTGCTTATGTTCAGGCTAGGAGATGGATTTAATAAACACAGTGATGACTTAAAGTGGGATCCTAAGTTGCTGATGTTTGTAATTCCGTAGAAATAATTCCATACTATGTTGCATGATGTATTTGGTGGAGAAACTTCAAACCTATGTAGCATTGTTTCTGATGGTGTGCTTACCTTAGCACCACTCAGCCTTAGTTTTGCTATTTCCCATTAAATGCTGTAGTTTTCCCTACCGTTCAATGACACCTTTTAAAGTCTCGCAGAAATGAAAACAAGTGCCAAATTAAAGCGCTGTTGGCTTTTTTCTTTTCGGGTAGGTGCTGTGACAAAAGATTATGGACCAAAATAGATTTAAACCATTGTAAATCCATCACTCCACTTATGCTTAGTGGCATTATTAGGAGACAGCCTGTAACCCTTGATCTTAGCTGGACAAATATATCTAAAAAGCAGCTGAGCTGGCTTATCAACAGACTGCCAGGTAAGTGATGTTTTCTTGATCGCTTCTCACCAAATCTGGCAAAACCGTTTGTATCTAACCTGCAGTCTCTGAGGAACGGCTGGTGGGATCCCTCTGTCTGATGCGAGGAATAGATACGTAGGGATGAAGCATCAACATGTTAAAATGAGCCCGAAAAATAGTTATGTTGTGACTACTTGGCGTTGTAGGGAAAGTAATTTGAGGCAGGTCTTAGTCTACGGGTAACATTGCTGGGGAGAGTGCCTGTGCTGACTTGATCAGCGAAGGGTACGGCTGAGGGCTGCTGGAGAACTGTTCTCCCCCACAGAAATGAAGTTGCAGGAGGAGGGCGGGAGGGAGGGCTGGGCAGGAGGAGGCTCACGCGGTCCCTGCTTGCCCTGGAGCGCTGGGATCGTTTGTCAGAGCAGCACTGGGCTCACCCCAGCCTGCGCAGGGTAGCAGATCACCGCGCATGCCTCTCTGGGTAGGCCACATGCTCCAATTTCTTCTGTATCTGCAGGTCTTCGAGACCTGCTGTTATCAGGGTGCTCATGGATAGCAGTGTCAGCACTTTGTAGTTCCAGCTGTCCTTTACTCCGAACTCTGGACGTGCAGTGGGCAGAAGGCCTGAAAGACGCCCAAATGAGAGACCTCTTGTCGCCACCCACAGATAACCGGCCAGGTAACAGGCGGGAGGAGCGCGGGAGGCCTGTCCCATCTGCTCTGTGGCACGTTCTGCTGCTAGTCCCACCTGCAGGGAGCGGGCAGGAAGCCCTGCAGCTAGCACCGGCGGGGTTCTGGGCTCTGCTTGAGGTGGTTCAGTAGTGACTCGCAACACCTCGCTGGAAGCCGCTGGGTATTGAGTGATGTTCTGACTGCTGAGCAGTCATCTGAGCCACTGTGCTGGTTTTCTGTCTGACTTTCTTCTCTTCAGGCTGCAACGGGTGTACTTTAGAGAGTATGGAAACACTTTCTTCCAGTTCAGGGAAGGAGCAGTTCTGTGGGTCATGCCACATTCGCCCGGATTTCAGCTCAGGTGAAATTTTGAGCAAATCAGATCTGCTTTCTGGCATGCACTGCACAGCCTACTGCTTATTCCCGACCTGTAATTCCGCTGGGCCCCTGCAGTTACTTTCAACCCTTTTGTTTTAAAATCAGGAGGTGGTTTCTGCCCACGTGCCTGTACCAAAAATAGACAAGTGTTCCTGCTGATGTCCCCTCCAAAGCAGCAGACAGGCAAAAGCGTCTGAAGTTAACTTAGGGCAGCAGTGTTGTGTGTCACAGTGCATTTCCTAGAGATTTGCAGATGTTTGCGATGCGGCGTCAGGCTCAGAGGAGTGACCTCCTGCCTCTCCTGCTTTCCAGGTCAGATCGACAACCGGAGTAAGCTACGGAACATAGTTGAACTGCGCCTCGCTGGCCTGGATATTACCGACGCGTCTTTGCGGCTGATCATAAGGCACATGCCTCTGCTCTCCAAACTCAATCTCAGTTACTGTAATCACGTGACAGATCAGTCTATTAACCTGCTGACCGCAGTTGGAACCACCACGCGGGATTCGTTAACAGAAATTAATTTATCAGGTACGCAGCACGAACTCATGGGAGGGGAGGAGGATGGGAACAGCTCGTCGCTGTTAGACCTGTGTGAATAGTCAGCGGTGGAAGTGGTTTTCCCCAGCTACCTCTTTCCATGCCCCCGTCTAACTTCCCCACCAGTACTTGATTTCTGTGCTGCCGGTGTAAGTAATCCCGCAGCTGCCCAGCTTTCCCAGGGCCCTCCCTCCTCTGGCTGACTGCCCCTCCCTGGTGGGAGCCACATGCTGTTACCTCGCTCATCCTCCACATGGGATTTACAAACGCTGCCGCTCTGTGCAGCTGGCGTGCTCTGCTTCATCTCATCAGTTACACAACAGAGTCGCGGGGATCAGGGAACGGCAGCCAGGCCGGTTGGGGTGATTTTGGTGTCAGCACAGCACAGGAACAGAAAGGGCCTTATCACGGTCGGGTTAAATCGTCCTTGTGCTGAAGAACAAACCAAGACACGCTGTTACATTTATTTCTCTCCCCTTTTTTGGCAGACTGCAATAAGGTTACTGACCAGTGCCTGTCTTACTTCAAACGTTGTGGAAACATCTGCCAGATCGACTTGAGGTACTGCAAGCAAGTGACAAAAGAAGGCTGTGAGCAGTTCATAGCAGAGATGTCAGTAAGTGTTCAGTTTGGGCAAGTGGAAGAAAAACTTCTGCAAAAACTGAGTTAGTTAAAGGACATGTGTAAATACTGGGGAGGGGGGGTTGGGGGGGGACTAAGAACATGTAGGGATTTTATTTTCAATTGGGAACTTGGAATATTGGAAGATGCCGCAATTGGATTTTACAACTCTTATCGAGAACAACGTTAAACTACCCATGTTAAGAATTTCAACTTGTGCCACTAATTCAGTCTACCTGGGATGTCCTGCACTGGCTCTTATGCAAATTCATAAGGCGACTGTTATTGATGATAATTGTTCACACCCGGAAGAAGACTGATCTCCAAGAAATACTGTTATTTAAAGTACCACAGCATGTGCTTGGTAGTGTAAATTTGATTTCTGCTTTTCATTTCTTAAAACAACAAAAAAAAAGTTGGTGTCATTAAAGTGGACCACGCACTGCATTTCTGCCTTCTTAACACATTTTGTTTTGTTACATCTTACATTATGCAGAACTATTTTTGTACAAAAATTGTTTAAAAATTATTTATGCAATGTTTGAATGCATTACCAGTGTTTCGGTTTTGATTGCCAATTTTTATCTTTACTTATGGTAGGAGAGAACTTAACCTATACTTCGTAGACAGTATCTATCTACAAACGTGCCCAGGTCAGGAAAAGTAGGTTAATACTTTCAACTTAAAGCATGTTTTAATGGAAGTTTATATCCTGCTTTGTATACTTCAGAAGTGACATAAGCATGTTGTGGAAATAAGGTGTAAATTATAGTTGAAGTAAAACACTTTGCCAAGTTTTATCTGTATAGAAATCACCTTTTTCTCAAAATTTTAAAAATTCCAATTTCAGCTTTTGCACATAGGAGGGTTTCACTCTGTAGCATGAGCTCTTGTACTCAATATAAAATTAATTTATACAGTGAGTCCAGCAGTAGAATAAATGGTCAAACGTAGTCTCTCTTTCTTTGAAGTGTGAGTTGAGTTCTCATTTAAGGTTTATAACATGGTTATTTCCTGATTGTAAAATTCTGCATTCATAAGTGCCATTGTTGTAAGGTGTTGTTTTCGTAGACCTTCCTGATGCAGTTTTACCTTTGTTGAATTTGTATAAACAATTGTACAAAAACAGACACTGGCTCTGAGGGCTTTTGTTACACTTTGGGATTGCTGGTGGGGGAAATTGTGGGGATTTCAGGGGTGGGGAGTGTTTGTAATTAGTGCAATCGAGCAAAGAGCAAGTAGAGCGTTCCTTGCTGAGAAACAGGACTTGTCGACTTCTCTTTCATGTGTTGTGCAGCGTGAGGGAAAGTAATTGTAGTGAGCAAGACAGAGCAGAGAAAATTGCCTGGGTGTTTGGTTTGTGGTGTGCAACATAACGCAGCCAGGTCCTGGTTCTGCATGCTGAGAAGGTAACTGGTTCCAGCCTTGGTGAAAAGCCCTGATTTCTGACATATTACAACCAGGCTTTCTCCAGTGCCTCTAAGGTGGCCTGTTCCAGTACATTATTACTGAGGGAAAATAGAATATACGTGCCTTCCTTGAGCTGGTGTCTGCCACGGTATGTACCTGTAGAAGACAGTTAAACCTCGAGCTGACTCTCCAACACCTCCTGCAGCTGGTTAAGAAAAGAGCCAGAGGCAGAGAAAGCCCATCACAAATCTTTATTGAGCTTGTGTGGCTAATGATTAGCATGGAAGTAACATATATAGTAAGTCTGTCTTCATTAGCTTACCCCTTGAACAGAGACTCCAGGAATTAAGTATCATCATTAAAAAGTTACTTCTAAAAAATAAAGCCATTGAGAGGTTTGCTCCCTTCTGAAAAATAACCAGCAGTGTCTTTAAGCTGCATATTTTATCTTAAGGAGGAGCTACTTTCTCTTTTTCAAGCCAGCCACGTAAAAGACAAGAGCAAGAATGACAGGCAAGGTAGTAGAGGTAAGAATTATCAGATACTATATCCATGGCAAAACATCTTCGTATCCATTACTTTGCTAGCATGGGGGAAATTTAAAGATGAAAGTGTGGCTTTAGGTTCCTTCCTCAGCTTTTTTGGACCATGAACTTTGTTAAGTGCCAGCATGGCCATGCTTAGGTATCCTGTCCCCACAATTCAAGTGATTTTTTTGCAGCTATTTTCCCTAAGAAGGCTGTCACAGATATCCCACAGGCACCACTAAAATGTTTGCTCCAAGAACACACTTACCCCACCGTGATGGCACGGGGTCCTGCTAGAACCCGGGCCAAGGGCTGACAGCAACACAGGTCGGTCAGCAGCTGATCGGAAGCGTGGTTAATGGTGCTGCAGCCTTGGGTAAAGTCCATGAGTGTGAGGTTTTAAACACCAGGCTTCCTTCCCCCTGTCCTTAATAAAACCCTTCCCGTTTAAGGTTAGCAATACCATACGTTCCACATGTTAGCAGCAAGTAGTTTCATGACCCTGATTAGTATTCACAGTAATATCAGCTTGTCGGCACATGAAATACAATCATCACGTGCAAGTTAATAGTTACAATAGGCATGAATGGATTAAGAACCACAAGAATATGGTTTACTCTACCCCCCCACCCCTTTTTAAAAAAATATTTTATTCCTAAACTAAAAAAAAAAAAAAAAAACAGTATTTGGACACCACATGATAGAGCCCTACATAGTGACAGCTTTTCGCACGCTTACAAAGAATGGCCAAGACAATACGCTGGTAATGTCAGACATTCTGAGCAAAGCAATCACCAGAAAATAGATTGCTTAAGGACTTCTGTGCAGGTACAATTAATGGCAGTGCTTCCTACAATCTTTATACTGTTACCACTGTTGCAAGAACAGTGCCGGAACAGTTACATTCTATATTTAATTACATAAGAGCTGAATATTCAACTGATAAAGTTGTTGGTTTTAACAGGCTAGACAACCTAACACTAATTTGGTCAAGCAAAGGTGTTTTCTGTGACCACTTGCTGAGTACTGAATGCGATAACTAGGAGTGGTATTCTTCAGAAGAGAGCAAGAACTGCTGTAAACAGTTTGACTCGGACAGTTTGTGGGTTTAGAAGGTAAGTCAGGCAGCTCTATTACTGTACACACAGGCATTGGCTGGTCCTGCCCAACCATGATTCAGTATGCTGTAGAAAAGTGGTTCATAAACTTCTGTATCCTGATGTTCAGACTGTTGTGGTTATTTTGAGAACTAAAAAGCTGACATACGCCCCAAGGGTCAGCATTCCTGCCCCCAGAAATCCAGGTGGGATGACCATACCATCCACTTTTGGTCTTCATTTACGATTTGAACACATGCACAGCCCGCAGAACGTACTGTCGGCAGATGGGGCACTCGCTCATTCTCTTGCCGCACTTTGTGCACGTGACCATGTGGCCACACTCCAGCAGGACGCAGTCGATCACTGCATCCATGCAGATCCGGCACAAGTTGTCATCGTTATCATTCAGCTGCATCTTCTCACCCTCTGAAAAGCAACAGAGAGAGAGAGAGGGATCACATATTCAGGCCCTGAAAATCCTTTTAAGTTCTAGCCCAGGCAACAGTTAAAACACATCATTAATTTAGCATCAAGTCATGCTGCTCCATGCATACAACTGTTCTAATCAACAGCTAAGGATTTGTATTCCTTAACCTCTAAGTGAATGTCCGATTCTCAACTGAGCATCCAATGACGGTGTTTAAAATTCAGAGCGTGCTGTTTTTCCATCGCTGAGCTCACCTCATTTGGCAGAATACTTTCCTCGTGATTATACACAGTAATACAGAATAAAGCAAACCAAGAAACCAGAAGCATAAGTAAGCTGCGAAGATGGCAGAATTGAACAAAGCCTGTCAAGTTTCCCTGCAAACAGACATCTCATCTCAGTAACCGTGTTCTGTCAGACCATACTAAAAAAAGCTGAAGTTTAACACTTGATTTCAGACAGGTTTTCAATTCTAGTTTGATCACCAGACTGAGGGTCTCACTTGAGCCACGCTTTGACATTCATTAGCAGTACCACCAAAGAAAGTGAGCAGCCATCACCTCCAGAATCATCATCCTCCACCCTGATGAGCTGATTATTTCACACCTGACTATCGCAGCCACCGCAGCATAGGAGCTGGCAGCACCTGGCTGTGAAGCAGCCCCAGGCTAGCAAGCTGTCCACTCACCACTGTCCCCTCTTCCTTACAACCTGACTGGTGGATGCAGGAACAAAGAGCCAGGCAGGAATTTTTCAAGCCAGTGGTGGCTCAAAAAGTTGTTTCTCAGAGCACACTTTGTTAACAGAAATCAGACTGTAGATATACTACAATCATGCAAGTGAAAGACTCCAATTGTTGAGTGGAACAGAGGTTAGAATACCAGTCGCTGAGCTGCGGCCACGGGAGCACCTTATCATGACAGCATGGACTGAAACCAAACCACTTGAACTTGGACTTTTGCCACTGTAGCTTTTAATGCTGTACCACAGCAAAAGACCTGAATTGCTTTGGTCTGTTGACAGCTACAGAGAAGCTCTCTTGTTAATGCCTTGTGAAACCTAATAAAGGACGCGGAGGTGCCAAGTTTCACGTTCTCTGAGAAACTAGTTCTCCGTTGTGCAATTTTACCTTCCTTGTGAAAGCTGAGCTCTCTTACTTTCCAAAGCTGTCTTAAAAAAAAAAAAAAAAGCACGAATCCTGGAAAGCTTTACGCACTAGTACCGCACTCAGCTCTCCCAGATGCAGCTCGAACTGTGAAAACACATTGCCAGTTGTTCCAGAAAGGCAGACCAGGTTAGATATCAAGTCTGTTGGCAGAACCAGCTACTAGAACCCAGGAAAGAAAGGAGAGAGTTAAATATCAACCTACGTGTCTTGTGGTTTTCCTCACTCTCTCTGTATAGCCTGCTCACTTTTTCCACAAGTTCCCATTTCTCACAGCATCCTGAGTAGTTGACAAAGTTACACGCGAGTATTTCCTTCAACTGCCGAACAGTCAAGCCTTCAATGTCTTCCAGACTTGAAATATCAGACAAAGATGCCCTTACTCGTTTTCTGGATAACCCAGGAGTCTGAAACACAGCAACTGCATGTTTTTAAATGTCCTGGTAAGTTCAAAGCATCAGATTTTTCCATCTTACCACCACAAACTACATTAAGCTGCAGCAGCTCGGCTGAAGTTGTATTCTTTTTAGAGCAAGTATTTACAGATACGCGTTACTAGACAGAGCTAATGCTGGAAGAACTAGAACATGATACTGAACAGTGACAGAGATCTAAACACTTCATGGTATCACAGGCCAAAAATGTATTCTTTGCATAGTTCTTGTCTTACCTGCTCCTCAGCACTTTCTTCTTCTTCGTTATTTATAGAAGATGTTTCAGTTTGTCCCTGTGTACAGAATGAAATTAATCAGGATTTAAAAAAACACACGATCCCTTCTAAAATATCTTCCTTTCTGCCAAACTAATCACAGATGACAATGACATTTTGAAGTTCAATTGCTACTAATCATTACGAATTTAAGTCAACCCTATCATCTAAGCCAAAAATCTGATCTAATAATCTTCCATTTTCAGGCCAGAAACACAAGAGGCATTTTTTCAGCCACCCCCAACTGTACCAGTTGGTCTTTTGTTTTCTTTTAACATGATGCGTATCCATTAAAAAAACACACACAAAATGCATTCTAGGTATTGTACCCTTAAAGGTGTTCCATTTCCTGTGCTTCCCCTTCTGTTTGCAAGTTCTCCTTGAGATGACACCGATACAGACATAGAAAATGGATGAGTAAAAAACCCAGAAGTCTGTGACCGTGATGAGCGCAAGCTACCAGCGTCCGTATCCCCCTCAGGACCTAACCCATGATGGCACAGCACAAGATCCACCAAGTCTTCTTTCTCTCTGCACGTATCTGTGGGTATGTTTCTGAGAATAAGGTACTGACGCAGATCCTTTACTTTGAGTCGCATTAACTGAGGTCGCTGAAACGCTGTTTCTTGCAGCAAGTGACAAGTGGAACACCTTCTGAGATTCTCTTGCGAGACTGAACAAACCGAGCAAAAATCCTTCTTGCAGTCACAACACACGTGCTAAGTAGAAAGAGGAAGAAAAAAAACATTCAGCTGTTTCATAGAAGACAAGTCTTTAACCCCACTTCTTCCTTTTCCAGACTACATAATTTACTCTTCGTCTTTCCACCAATTTTGATATATATCATTTTTAGGATCTAAGTCTAGCAATTGCCCTGTCAAATAGTTCTGCAGGTGTTCCAAGTTCGTCTGTTGCTTTTGTAGCACTACCGCACACTGACTTGAGATTTCAGTAACTTAAAACGTTATGAATAAATAACCAAATAAGGTATTCACATTTTAGTTTGCAAAATAAATGAAGTTGATCGCTAATCAATTTTAAGGTATGTTAAAATAATTTTTAATATACCACCACTGCTATTTTCACATGTCTAAAAGCCAGTACAATCCCCAAACTTTAAAGAGTATTCTTCTTCCTCACTCGATTCAATGAACTGTACGTAGGTCTTACATGTGATAAATCAGACTGGAGGTAAATAGTCTGCAAGCACTCAGATGTCATTTCTGCAGAGAACTGTGCTCAAAAGGCTGGCCGCAACATTCAAAAGCTCCAATTGGCAGAACTTCCAGCGGCAATTCTACGTGGTTCACTGTGCGTGCACCGTGAACAAACACAAACTCTTCCCAAGTTCTTCAGAACTTCTGGAAATTAACATTAGCTCTGGAAAATGACCCTACGCTACCTTTACTTCCACAGCAGGCTTGCATGCAAACGATGGGGCACATGGAGAAACAGGACACAGAGGAAAGGGGAAACTGAACAAAAACTGAGGAAAGAGGCTTCAGGTTTCTCCAAATGAGCTGCAGAGAATTAGGTCACTAAGTGGACAAGATAACACTGCTGGACACCCATCATACGTAGAAGTAATACCAACAATCTCAGCTTTATTTATCTGGAAACTTCACTAACCCACCAACTTGGCTCCAAAAGAAGCAAGAGGCCGTTGGAGTGCAATAGCATTTAGTAGAACTAAGCCTGTTTAGGAAACAAGTAGAATCATGCCAGTATTTCACTGGAAAAAGCTGTGATGCTAAACTGAGTATTTTCCTTAGCTTTTCCATCCTCCAGTTTGTTCATTTCAGCTCCCCACCTTTACGTTTGGTGTTACCTTCAAAACCAGATTTGCCTTACTATTCAGGATTCTGAAATTAAAGCACGTATCTTGCAAATTAGAATCAACTAATTTTCAGGTCAGTCCAGATCCAACATGTACCCGATTAATGACCACCAGACCTCTTAGCTTCTAATCCTGTCTGACGTTAATTTCCTGTAGCCTCGGAACAAGGCATTTTCACCCTCCCTGGCTACCTGCCTTGGGCTTCCTCACCCAAGGAAAAAAAATCCAATATATTCATATCCCGATATGACTACAGATTAGTTCATATTAGTAAAAATATTGTGTAAAAGGAAATATACTCACTTTTTTCCTAAAAACTGAAAAGGAAAGTCCACAGGCTTTGCAAACTATGTTAGCACCTGCTGCAGCTGGAGACGGGTATGCCGAGAAGTCTGTATTTGGTGCAAACCTGAAGGGGCCAGCGCCTCCCGCAAAGCCAGACTGTTGGCCACGGACAGCTCCAGTACCCATGACTTCATTCAGCAGTCCACAGCAGGAAGCCCACATGGAAGTAGCTCCCGCCTGCAAACATCCAGAGAAAAAAAAATTAATATCTTAAAGCCCACGTCACATATGAGTTGCTACTGAAGAGCCACTCCATCTGTCATCATCCCAAAAGCATGTTGTGCGAATTCCCAGAGCACGAGGAATTCAGTGCACAAACATCTGCACAGCCCAGTAATCTCTACTTCCCAGCTGCAAACCAAAGTAGGTAAGATTTGCTTCTGAGACACGCTGGCTTTCACAACTCCTTTTCTAGCAGAGTTCTGCACAAAAAGGGTAAGGAATTTGAGGAGGTAATGCAAGAGCAGAGCAAAGAAGGAAGAGGCTAACAGCTAGTCTTAGGTGAGGGCCATGACCTGAAAGGATGAGACAACAATACAACAGTTTATCATAATTAGAGCAGAGCTGTCCCCCGTGGGATCTTCTCCAGAACTAATTCAGTTCTTATATGACTCACAGCGAAACTCTAAGAAAACATTTCTGCTTCTTCAAACGAACAAACCAAGCTTTATGCAAAACTAGTTCTGCTCTAATTTCTCCGAGAGGGAAACGTCTTCCAGCCCTCCCTGGACTTGCTATGCTGTTGTCTTACAGAAAGTTTAAGAAAATTAAAGTAACTTTGAATCACCTTATTCCACAATGACTTCAGTTCAGTTTTGAATCGCACTATATTATCTTGAACTCTAGAAAAATACTCTAAGTAGATCTATGGAGCTTGTTGCTACTCTTTTCTCTCTTTAAGCCTCTAGCACTAGATCCTCTACCAAAGTGCTCATTCTACTTTAAGACAGAATTTGGAACCCATGTTGCTCAGGTCACACATTTAATTACCGTCGTGTGGCTCACTGAAACCCCCTGAACAACAACAACAAGCAAACAGAAGCGCGTTGGGTTCTTTTTGGAAGGAAGCTGAGTGGTACAACTTTCCAAACGTAATTTTCAACTATTCTGGTAAAAGCTGTTCTGGTTTTTATTCCGGGACAGCAACTCCCTTCTCCTCCCTCCCCAAGCATAAAGACATAAAGTTAGTGGTTCTGAGCTTTGTAGTTCTTGCTGAAAAAGCTAAACCAACCAGAAATGGCAGTGCTCTAGTTCCTGTAGTAACTACACTGATTTCGACACTCAAGTGCTTCATTCCCCTGGCTGAACACAGTCCAGTTACATTTGTGGGAAGTTAACGCAACAACTGGCGATACACCAGGACACCTTTCTCCAGACAACTAAGCATTATAGGTAAGAAAGGAGTCCTCACTCTGGGTTTGGTGGGAAACTACGAGAAACAAGGCCCTAGGACTAAACATGCTGTACTACACCACCGTCGCATAACTGCCTTACGTATGGAACATCCAAAACATCTCTCCAACATACACAAACCACATGCTTCGCTTTTACTTCTGTAAGCTGACATTACAAGTGCTGCAATACGAGCAGAACACCCCACGTGGTCGATCATTTCGCTTCTAGGCTGTACAACACGTAACACTGTGAGCAGTAATAACATCAAATGCATACGCAACGGATTGGATTCAACGGTCCAAGGTTACAGGTATTTCGAGAGCAAAGGCCACCCCGGGTGTGACAAAAACCCCTCCCAACCAGGGAACAATCTTCCTAAGCCAGCTGTGAGCGGAGCTCAAGGAGGGTGAACTCCCACGGCCCCTGACCCCGAGCCAGACGCAGGTATCAGCAGCACGCGGCGCGCAGAGTTCACCCCGTCTGACGTGCGCTCAGACCTTCGTGATAATCATTAAGCAATCAGGCTAAGACTTGCCTTCTGCTTCTCAATGACAAACAATGGAAAGGTCGATATGCACTTCTATACAAAACAAATCATGCATCATTATCGCAGCTTATTAGGCGAGAGTTAACTAACTCTTCAGAACTGCGTTCTTAAAACTAGGGACTTAAAACTTGGAGCTCTCTCTGACTAAAAGCTGGTCTTTTGAAAAGTGTTTTTCCTCACCTTAAAGGAAAGTTGTCAGTTACAGAAACATGACTAATTCTTCATATATTCTTAAAAACTGATGAGTTAGCTTTATAGTTTAAAAAATATATTATAAATAGCTACAGGCAAATAAGCACAAAGATAAAAACCAGTGACCCAGAAGTATCTGTCAGAATTCAACTTGCTCCCTTACAGGACTACCGCCTCTTCAGAGGGCCCCGGCAGCAGAACACACAACGAGGCGGTAACATACTTGCTTCTTCAACTTTATTCGGGAGCATCTAACAACTGATCAGACGTCACCATCAACACTAAATAAATACCTATTTAGGAAATTTGTTAGCCACTTTTGATGCATGAAGACTGTAAGTATCAAATGGAACAATCTCATTACATTTTCTTTAAGCGTGTGCTCATGCAGCTGAAAGGTGAGGCAACACAGCATCGTTAATTTTCTCCTTAACCTAAGTCAGCTGTGGATTCTTTCTACACACTAGTGCCATTAAGCAATAATTCAATTACAGAGTCTAGACTCTTCATAATACTCCGTAAAAGAAATGAGAGCATGCCGAAAAGCACCAACACAAGACACAAATGAGACACGCTAAAACAAAAAACTCTCTCCCTTGAGAACTAATTAAAACCTAGCCAATTTCTGCAGCAAAAGCCTTTGCAACTACACCAGCCACCACTTCCTTATTCTCTTCTCACACTGCCATCAGTTATCTTCTCTCTCCATACCATACGTGCATCCTATATGGGTTAAAAAAATGTGTTTGAACTCCTCTGGTCTATTTTTTTTTTTGACTTTAAGTGCCTTTAGTAACCTGACAGGCACCGCCATCCACCAAGGAGCTGGGAGGCTGCCCACCCGCTCCTCGCACATCTGTGCCAGCAGGACATGGTATCAGGCGGTGTCAGCGCCAGCACGCCAAGCACAGGGGGGCAGGAAGGGTTTCTGTTGAAGCTGAAAATTCATTACATTCAAAGTATTGGATACAAATCCATTCAGCTCCTAGGTTTAACACCCGAGACCAGGCCAAGCTTTATCAGGCTCCCCTCAAAACCCACTGAGCGGGGAGCCCTGTGAACGGCACCCCAGAGCCCTGGCCTAAAGGCACCACGACGGCAGCCTCGGCTGCAAGGAGGTGGCTGTGGGGAGCCCCCGACACCTAGTTACCCCCTGTCACCCCGTCAGCCTTCTCCAGGCCCCTCACAGCCCCGCCGGCCACCCTGTGGAGCCTGGGCTCGGCCTCAGGCAGCATCCCCAGGCCCTCTCCGAGTCGCTGAGCCAGCGGAGGCCCCTCAGCGAGGCGGGGCCCGGCCCGGATCCCCTCAGTATCCCCCCAGGAGCCCTGAGGGCGGGCCGGGTGGCGCCTCCCCCCTCCCCTCACGCCGCCCGGCCCGCCAGGGTCCCGATCCCGGCCCCAGCAAACACCACTTCGCCCCCTTCCCCTCTCCCTCCGTCCTCCCAGCGCGGACAGAGCCGCGCCCCGGCCGGAGGCGCCGTCGTCACCTTCATGGCCGCCCCTCCTCGCCGCCGCCGCCGCCGCCGCCGCCTCAGCCGGGCGCCGCCCCCGGCCCTGCGCCGCTCTCCGGCGGGCCGCCTCACGGAGGGCGGGCCTTCCCGCCGCGCCGCACGCCATTGGCCGTCCTTCCCCTGACAGCTAGCGAGAGAAGCCAATCGGAGGAGAGGAAGCTCCGCCTGCTGGGCGGGGGCGGAGGTTGGGCGGGAACGGGGCCGCCCCTCAGCGGGGAAAAGGGCGGGCGCGGCGAGGACGTGAGGCGATGGGGTTGTGAGGTGGCAGTTGCCCGAAGCTTGCTGCCTCACGGCTTGGGGTCGCCCTTTTAATGGTCATAGAAGTGAAGGAACAGGCTGGTATTTCGCCCCTGCCCCAGTCTTTGAGAACTGAGGAATTTTCTTATTTAAAAATCCCACTTTCGACTGGCTTCCAAACGCTTCTTGCTTTCTCTATGCCATGAATGGGGTGTATCAAAAAATAAAAATAACTAACAGGGTATATAACAACCAAAAGCTTGTAACCAAAAAGATTTCATTAAAAAAAAAAAGCCTTGAGGCAAGCTTTACATAAGAACACACAGAGCCAAAAACAAAGGAGGCTGCTGCCAAAAAGAGGGAAGGACAAAAGTGGCTGAAAATAGATTTTGACCACAAACGCAATTTACTCATACAAAAGGTTGTGTAGAGTCTCTAATAATTTGTGCAGGCTGGATCTATTTTTGGAGCGGGGCTCATAGAAGAACTGAGTCCAAAAAATGTATGTTACTGCCACCAGAATGTCACAGGCTTGGCAGCTCCAGCAACAAGAGTGGAGCCAGCTTCTGGATTTGCTCTGTTACCATGCTTTTGTTCAAACTCATGTTGTCTCTTCTTGGAAATGTTTATGATCCTCAAGAAGCTTTTGATAGACTATGAACTTTACATATGTTTTAATAAAAAATATGGTATTAATATTTTTTCCCAACAATAGCCTGCGATTTTAGTCAAAGCTCTTCAGAAGAGAGTAGAAAAGCTTTCCTTTCTACTGTCAAACAGTGGTAGAACAAGCAGTAGCACATATCCCACGTTTCTTGTGAAAAAAGATTGCTTTAAGACACCTTGAGACATATCACTACAGTTTGTTTTTTATAAACTTTTACATCGCTTAAACTTGGTTGATTCAGAGAGTCATCCCTGCAGTACTAAAGTTTACCCAGATATTTTGTTTATGATCTCACACTAATACACAAGAGCTCCTCATGCAGTTGCTGTAAGCGGCATAACAGCTCTGTCCCACAGATGAGAAAAACCAAGCAAAACCTAGAGTTTCTCTTTTAGCTGTGGTAAGGACTTGTGACAAGAAATCCTCCCCAGCACAGATGTTTTAGGGAGCAACGTGGGCCTGACTGGGCTGAGATATGGTGACTGTGCTGACAGCTGCAGTTGCCACTCCTGCCTTAACTTGGGCAGATCTTGATGAATCATATTTGTAACATGTGATTTGAGATCAGTTTATCGTGTCTAAATTGTAACCACATAAATTGTTTTTAAGCAGGGAAGCTGACTGCTTAAAAAACAGTTTAAGAACAGAACCCCAGCTGCTACTGTGTGTCTGACGAGTGGCATTTGTAGAGGTTCTATTAATAAGAATCTTGCCCTTGCTGAGCCTTCTGGATTGTGCCAAAGAAGCATTAAAAGATTTAAATCTATTAATGCTAGATGTCCCATTTACTTCTGTCATGAAAGAACAAGTAATGATGAGTCGCTGCAGCTCTGTAATCCCCCAAGGTTTTACACATCACAAGAGAGCGAGGTAGAGAAGTGATTCTTAATAGAAATCTTCATTTGTTTTTAATGTAACAATTTGCAAAATTTTACATTAAAGTTGAAATAAAAGTTAATCTCTGGAGTTTATCTGGGAATTTCAGACTGGTTACCACATATAGTAGCAACAGTCATTATAGTAGTCACTTTTTATATCAGAGACACAATACTTCGGGATTACCTTTTGAGAAGGTTTTCAGATTACTGAGACTTGGTTCAGCAGATTTAGTGCTGCACTAAAATGCAACAGTTCCCAAATCCATGTGCCAGCTATTTCATGCTTCATAAGCTCAGGTACATTATGCAGGGGCTTGAGCCTTGTTCTGCTGTGATAAAGTATGGCTTTTTCAATTGTGTAACTTAATCTTTAACTTAATACGACCAAAATAATCTCTTGCTGCCTATTTAGAGGGCTGGTTATAGGGTATTGTGAGTTCATTTGAATATACTTTAAAAGCATTTTCTACACTTTATACAATATACTGTACAACACGCTGAAGGATTATCAGTGCCATTTGCATGTTGACTTTGGTGAGTCACACAGAAACGTCAGGATTTGGGCCAGATGCATGTCACTTCCTTTTTACGCCAACTTCTGCAAACGCTGACCACAGCATTGGGTCTCTCTTCTCCCACCGCTCTCTGGCAGGCCACTTTGCTATTTCAGTGTTTCCGCCCAAGCTGTCATGCTTTGTTTTCAGGAAATACCAGTAAATTAACTTGTATAACCTAACAGCTGTCGCTACTTCCTGCTCTTTATATTCAGATATTATAACAGATGCTCTTTATATTCAGATATTATAACCAATGAGTATTAGTTCCTTGAGATCTAGGATTATGCCAGCAGCAACTAACCAGCACATCAAGTTTGTTACATGGAAATAAATCCTAGGAAATTACTCCCGGCTTGATTTGCCTCCTCCTCCTCTCACCACCTGCAGGCATGAATCAGGAGCAAGTCAAATGAGATCCCTAGGGACAAGCAGATGTATAATAACAGCGGTTTTGGGGTTCTCTCACAAGAAACGGAGCTGTTTTAATAACCGGGTGTTTTATTGGAAGCACGACACTATAGTGAGGGACCGAAAAGCAACTCTCCCCCCCACCCCCCCGGAACGTCTCCCCGCGGCCCCATCCTCCGGCCGGCCCCTTGGTAGCGGTGCACAGCTCCCGCTCCCGATTGGCCGCGGCCCCTCCCACGTGACGGCGGCAGCGGCGGCGATTGGCTGGGCGGGGGCGGGCGGTTGCCTCGGCGACGGGGCTGCGGGTGATGGCGGCCGGGCGCCGCCATGGCGAGCGTGCACGAGAGCCTCTACTTCAACCCGATGATGACGAACGGCGTGGTGCACGCCAACGTCTTCGGCATCAAGGACTGGGTCACCCCTTACAAGATGGCGCTGCTCGTGCTCCTCAGCGAGCTGGGCCGCGCCGGCTCGCAGCTCGGCCTGCTGGAGAGGCGGCGGCTCAACCGGCTGCTGCTGCCCCTGCTGCAGGTCGGGGCCGGGCCGGGCGGGAGGGGAAGGGGGAAGAAGGGAAAGGAAAAGGAAAGGGAAAAGGAAGGGAAAGGAGGCACTCAGCGGCCCCTGGCATCGTGGCCTGTTCAGTTTTGGGCCCCTCACTACCAGAAGGACATCGAGGCCCTGGATCGTGTCCACGGAAGGGCTGCGAAGCTGGTGAAGGGCCTGGGACACAAGTCCTGTGAGGAGCGGCTGAGGGAACTGGGGGGGTTTGGTCTGGAGAGAGGAGGCTCAGGGAGGCCTTATTGCTGTCTGGAACTACCCGAAAGGAAAGCATGGGGAGCTGGGTCACTTGTCACAGGTAACTAGTGATAGGACTAGAGGGAATGGCCTCGAGTTGTTCCAGAGGAGGTTCAGGTTGGAAATGAGGAGACATTTCTTCTCAGAAAGAGCGGTCAGGCATTGGGATGGGTTGCCCAGGGAGGTGGTGGAGTCACTGACCCTGGGGGTGTTCAAGGAGAGGTTGGACGTGGTGCTTAGGGGTGACATTGGTGGTAGGGTGATGGTTGGACCAGATGATCTTGAAGGCCGTTTCCAACCTTAATGATTCTACGATTCAATGTTGGTCTCCACCCCAGGGTCCCGACATGCCGCTGTCGCGACTGCGCAAGGCCATCGAGGAGTCGTGCCCGCACCTGGCCAGCTCTGTGCACATCAGGTGGGCACTGGGCCCTGGCAGGTGGGGGGCTGTCCAGGGCGGGTGCTAAGCGGTGCCGCAGCCAGGGTGTTCCTGCACTCTCACACCTGCCCCGCTGTCTGTTGATAACCGCTCTGCCTGTGTTTATATGTCCATTTGAAACGGCAGTATGTCCAGAGTGAAGACGTGCTTCTGCAGCTTTTCTAGTTGTCATAAACAAGTTCCGAAATGCACACAAATCAAACATTGAAGAAATTTAGTTTAATGAAGTCTCTGTGATAACAGAACGCTTTTTTCAACATTAGCTAATTCAGAAAATGACAGCTTTAAAATCAGTATTTTTTTGATTCCTACGTATTTTGTTAGAATAACAATCCCTTCTGTTTGTTCTCTTTAATACAATAGCAGTTTAAAAAGAAAATATCTGATTGTTATTCATATTCTTATTAATATTTACATAAATTAATAAAATCAAAGCGTGAAAAACCTTCTGGACATAATGAACTAGCTGCCTCTTGGATCTGTCAGCGTTTACTCATCTATCCCTGAAATAGAGGAATATTATTTTATGTATCATATTTAAATCCTAAAAATTTATTTATTTTTTTTTCCCTGATTAGGTTGAAACTTATGGCAGAAGGAGAACTGAAAGATATGGAACAATTTTTTGATGACCTTTCAGATTCATTTTCTGGGACAGAGCCAGAAGTTCATAAAACAAGTGTAGTAGGTAACTAGCTATTGTCTGTAAGCTGTAGTTGATCTGACACCTGTTATTGATGGAATTCACTCAAGATACAGCTTTGTAACCAATAATTTTCCCCAGTGTGCAGTTCTTGCTACTGTTAGTTGCTCTGTGATCAGATAATCTGTGAGTTTTGCCACTGAATTAATTAGAGATTTATACTAAGCAGACCTGAATTTTATCAGTTGGTAGGCTGAGATGAGACACTTAAGCTAAATTAAAGATTTAAGCTTCTGGTTATTACAATGATTTGTAGTCTCCTCTGAATCGGGAACCTTATATAAAGGTGTCATAACACAGATGTTTTCCTTTGCAGGTCTGTTTCTGCGCCATATGATCTTGGCATACAATAAGCTTTCTTTTAGTCAGGTCTATAAACTTTACACCGCGCTTCAGCAGTATTTTCAAAATGATGAGAAAAAAGGTGGAATTGATGAGAATGATATGGAGCTGACAAATACAGAAGACCTGGAGGGGAAAATGGAGAAAGAAGAACTTGATGTACCTCTAAGGTGATACATTAATATTAAAGTCTTTCCCACTTCTGTCAGCAAATTAGTTGCATTTTAGATTGCTTCTGTACACATCAAAGTAAACTGAGGCTTTGTCCAGCTCAAGCTTCTACTCCTGTTAAATTTCTCAAAGTCCATGGACACTCACCTGTGCCTGTCCTATCACAAATGCCGTGTTACAATCTGGGATAACTTAATTTTAGTGCAAATAGAGAAGCTATTGGAACTTCAGCTGCAGTACTGAGATGTATACTCTAAATTTATATTAGCCCATATGCAACTTAGAGCAGGATGTCACCGATTTGCCTCGTGTCAGAGTTGTCTAGTGCGTATAGTTAGCAGAAATTTTAGGTCAAGGCCAAAACTTAAGCATACTGCCTTAAAAATTTATGAACAGTATTTTGCAAAGAAGTCATTTTCACAGTAATGTGATCTTGTTGATTTTTTGTTTTAGCTCTGTGTACAGATCACAGAGCTTGCACTGATCTTGCTGGTTTGCAGTTACTCAACTTCGAATGCTTATTGTAGTTCAGCAATACACACCGGTTTTGGTTTCTTTCCTGTAGCAGCTGCTTAGTGTTTTCTGCACAGGTAACATTGAAATGTTAAAATACCATTTTGCTGGTGGGGCAGGGGAAGAAAGGGGAAGTTATGTCACCTTTGGATTCAGAAAGTTCTGTCTTTATATTACTGATGAAGTTTAAGGCATGTGAAGAGGATGTATCTAGCTGTGTTTTTGTTTTGTTTTGTTTTGCTTTTTTCCCCCTGGAGCCTGGTGCACTCTGGCCGAGTTGGGTGGCCTCCCCGTTTCCGTGGTGCCACCCTGTGGTATCACTTGTAAATGGCAGCGGTTGTGCTCGGTCTCAGAAGATGGCGGTGCCCCATTCTCATGCTCACGCAGGGAATTGCAACCTAAAGGCCAGATGCTGCCCAGTTTCCTTCTGTACAGCCCACTGCTGAATGATTCTTCTCTGGTTATGCTAAGCTGTGATGTGCTAAAGCTGTTGGAAAGAGCACTGCTGCTTCCAGCAAGGAAAGATTCCTCTTTGAGGAAAAGTTAAGCTTAATATTTTTGGTTTCTCTTTTCGCCCTTCTCCAAATGAAGATACTGACATTTATTTACATCAGAGATGTATGGGAGGCATTTCACTCGCTAAAATGTTACGCTGTAAGAATAATCCTCAAAGTATTTTGTGTATCCATTTACTTAAAATGTGCTTTAAAAATTGTCTTCATGTAAGCTCATGCTTGGGCACGCTCTGCTGTAGCTTGAGTCAGTTAACAATTTTGGAGTCTTGCTTTATGCTGTAGCTGTTGTCTTTCCATGGAATGAACTTCGGGCTGCTCTGCAGAGCAGCTGTTTTCTGGAGTGATGTATGTGGTGAAGGTGCCAGTTCATTTCCTCTTGAATATCTTCAGAGGAAAAAAAAAAAGGGGGGAAAAAAAAAGGAGCTAGACACTTGAGTATATCACCACAAATCTTGTATCTGCTGCTGCTGTTGTTTTTTTTTTTTAAATACATGTGTATTTGGGATAACATTCATACTGACCACGGTCTGTGCAGGCTGAAGATTACAACTAAACAGTGTAAAATCATGTGGGTTGCTGACTTTAATGTGGTGGATTTTATTCTCTGTTAATTTTTCTCCTTTTATTTTCCTTTTATGCTGTTGAGCTCTACTGTCTCATAAAAATTCATAAAGCGAAAGTATGGATTGTCTGATTAAAATGTATTTTCTCGTATTCTATTTCATTGCCCGTGTTTCTAACCAGAGTGCTTTTTAGCAGGGAAGAAGAGATATCTTGCAGTGGGCCTCTTTCCCAGAAACAAGCAGAGTATTTTCTTTCTCAGCAGGTATGTTAGTTCTGAACGAAGTTGAGTAAATGATCTGTAAGGTGATCTTCACCTTCAGTTTTATCCACAGCGTCAAAATGATGTTTTTTTTATATCTGTTAAAGGTGTGTTAATTATCTCACATGTAGTTGCTCAGTAGGAGCAGTTGGGGTTAGAATTGTTTTATCTAAGCATGTACACCATATGATGATATTTTACTCTGAGAAGGTCACTTCTGTTCTGACTGCTTGCTTCAAATGTGCTGCCTGCTAAATGTGCAATGTTGTTGGTTATTCCAGCTGGTAAACACAAAAAGGAGCAGAAATACACATGGGCACAATTGTTAGTAAATGCGCTGCGTGCTTATAATAGTTTGCTTATAAAATAATTCGTAATGTTTCATACACATTTTAAAAGTTCGAAGTGACTTCTCAGTCCCATTAGGATCTTTACATTTAAGGGTTGTTGAATCCGGCAGCCTGACTGCAGCAAAGTTCTGCAGCTCCACGCCCCCTGGTGCAACCAGTGGTGAGGCCGAGCGTTACCTGCTGTCCCGGTTCCCTCTCGCTGCTCAGGGTGAAGGTCCGTTAGGGGAAATGTGTGCACACTTACACCCTTGCTCTCTCAATTCTGCCGGTAGCCGAGGTTCGACACTCAGTTTATCGAGTACCTGGCACCTGGATTGCCTCGTGTCTAGTTCTGCCAGGAGACACGCACATACAAATGCATCCCTCAGCTGACCCACGGCTGGCGCCACAGGCACGCAGAGCCCTGCAATCCAGCTCCAGTTGCTGGCGCTCGAGCTGCCTTACACACACGTGTGTATGTGGAATGGAGAGCCCCTCATCCAGGAGTAGTTAGAAGTGGGGTTTAATGAGAAGACAAGACAGTTACGATTTACGTAGTGTTTGTTACCGGTGTGTATAACAAACCTTTTCTCTCCTAATTAGAATATTGTGGAGCAATCAGATGCTTCGGGGGGTTCAGAAATGGGAAGTCCTTTCATTATTCAGTAATGCTTATTCCCGTAATTAGGTGATTAATTTTTCTTATTAACTGATCTACTTCCTAAAGGAAAATATGGATTCGCTTTTGCTTAGTTTAGTTTCCTGATTGTTTTGTGTTTGTGAAAGAAGCATGTAATTCCAGTGAGCAATCTCCTGTACTAGTTCTTAAAAAAGGAAACTTAAAATTCTTTAAGTACCTTTGAACAGTCCTTTGAATATGCCTTTATTTTACTCGGTCTCTCTGATCTCTGGAAAGTGAACACTGTAATATAGGATAGAATAAAACTGCCACGGATGTTTCAGTGTCATAATAGAGCTGTTCTGAAATCTTCTTTAACGCTCTCTCTAGAGATGACAGAGAAAATGACAATCATGTATCAAAATATGTTCCTAATGCTCCAGTTTGAGTTACTTAGAAGTGGTTTCATTTTTTTCCAGGCTTCTTTACTAAAAAACGATGAAACAAAGGCTCTTACTCCAGCATCTTTACAAAAGGAATTGAACAACTTGTTAAAATTTAATCCAGACTTTGCTGAAGCAGTAAGTATCTTTTTCTTCATCCAAAATGGTTTTAAAGGGATTTCTTCATATCTCTAGGATGGGATTTGGGAGTATTTTATTCTGTATTGAAACATAAGCAGATGATGAAAATGTGAGCAAGTTCTTTGTAAATGTTTAGTAATTCAGACCAAAACTCCTGAAGGTACCGAAACCTCAATTAAGCTAAGTACTTAACAAAATGTCTGGCTTTATGCATAGAAATAATCCTGTTAATTTTGGTGGGTCTGTGTCAGTGCATTCTTTTTGAACTGAATCTAAAACTTTTTCCTCAAAAATGTCAGGCTTCATACTCGCATAGATTAAAAATTAGCGTTGGGTGAAATACCTGCTGATTTTGATTGTGGATGTTCACTTTATTTCTGGCGCTTAGTAGCAATTTACAGTAAAAGCAACAGACAGCTTGTGTTGAGAGTTGGTTCCAGACCTGCACTGCAAGCATTTGCCTTGTTCCTAGAGAACTTACTCTTGAGCAGGTCCCTTTCTTCCTATATATCACTTCATGGTTGCACTTGTTGGGCAGTAAGAAGACACACAGTAAGTATAAACCAAAACTTTGTTGTTGTAATAGTTCTGTATAGTTAAAACTGATTTTGTTTCATTTTTTAGCATTATTTAAGCTACTTAAACAGTCTCAGAGTGCAAGATGTCTTCAGTTCAACGCACAGCCTCCTTCATTATTTTGACCGTTTAATTCTCACTGGAGCAGAAAGCAAAAGCAACGGGGACGAAGGTTACGGTCGGAGTCTGAGATACGCTGCTCTGAATCTAGCTGCGCTGCACTGCCGGTTTGGCCATTAGTAAGTCAATATGTTGTACTGCACACCCGAAATTCATCTTACTGCATCCCATAAGGACTGACGGATAGACCTGTTCATTATGAAAATCTGTTTGAGAGAAGAAGGCTCTTCTCTAATTTGATAGCAGCGATAGTTGGGTTGGAATTTTCTTGTAATCCTGATTTGTTTTGGTTTGTTGTTATTTTGACATTTATTTGGTTTCCATAATAACCGGGCCATTTACAGCACGGTAAGAGTTGACATTTGTCTGCGTCCGGTTGTGACCATTTCCTAGGGATTTAAGTTCTCCATTGCTACGTTTCCACGACCTCAGAAAGGTCAGTGGACATAAGTGCTTATTTCCAACTATATTCGCAAGAAAGTACAGTTGTTCTTGTGTTATATTCAAATCAATATAGAGCTGATCATCTGGAAGAAGAATAACTAAAGAAAAAGCCATCTAGGAGATGCATATTTTTAAAAAGCCGTAGCGATGGGTGTTACTTTATTGATAAAGCTGGCTCACCTATCTCCATATACAGTTTGCATTTATTGACTGCTGCCTGGATGAATCCTGTAAAAGGACTGGAGATGGGAAGGAGATAAGAAAAATTAATGACAACTCTTTCTATATAGGCAGATACTTAATGTTGCCCCTGTTCAAACACTAATTTGGCACTTTGGCACGTACGCAGATTTGAAAGCCTGCATAGGGGTTACAGTTGCATTTTCGTAGTGGCTTGCAGATGCCATCTTGCTCATTAGCCTTGGGTCTAGAATATGTTGCTGGACCGCTAGGCTTTGCCATTCAGTCTTTTAAATCAGTTCTCTTCTGAGTGCGATATGCATAATTTAGATCAGTGTTCCTCTGTGGTGTTGTAATGCTGTATTTTAAGCACGGTGGTGATACTAATATGTTCTTTTTTGTTTGCTGATAGTCAACAAGCTGAACTTGCGCTTCAGGAAGCCATCCGAATTGCCCAGGAGTCTAACGATCATGTTTGCTTGCAGCACTGCCTGGTAAGATAGCCATGTTGAAACAGAGGTTAAGTCACCTTTGTCTGTGTTACCTCAGCCTTTGAACTGTTGCAGAACTACTCGTACATTAACATCTCGTCAAGCGGATCGGTAATTTGAAGGTGACTGTCCCGCAGTGGGGTGATGTTGTTTTTAGCAGATGGGTCACCAGGAGCAACAAATGCTGGAGAGTAGGGAGATATCGGGACAGTTTTGTTGTGACTGAGGTTTACTTTCTTAAACAGGAGTTGTGATGCCAGAGTTACTCAGCACTAAGCTCAAAGTTTAGTCTTATGTGCTTTAAAGAGCTGAAGTATTTCATAAACTTTCTTCTTACTGTCTTCTGTATTTTCACAGAGTTACCCTTCTTTTCAGCAAACAAAAAGGAGGAAGGGAAGACTTAGTTTTCTGTTTTTTCTGTAATGAACATTAGTGCTGTAATGAGAAGGCATCTGTGTTACCAAACTCTGGAGGTGCTGCTTCCCACAATTAACTGTATAACGGGGTTTCTGTGCATTACTCTGAAACTCCAGTATTGACTCCAGTATTGTCAGGCCCGTGCCCCAGCCAGGCTGGACTTTGGACATATTTTGGTGTTTCCAGAGGTTTTGTGCATTCTATGCAAATGTAAAATGAAAAATGCTGTAGCCATCAGCTATTTGCAATGACTTTAACTTTTTCCCTTACTAGAGCTGGTTATACATCTTGGAGCAGAAGATATTTGATAGCTGTGTTCTGCTGGAGCACTCAGTAAACAAATCTTTACACTTTGGTTTGCCCGTAAGTCTGTTTCATTTACCCTTAACTGTATTCTAAGATATACGTATGGGAGTGAAGGGGTGTATGCATGGTAGGTTTTTTTGTTTGTTTGTTGTTTTTTGGGGTGCTCAAAATTATTATTACAAAATACAAAATTGAATATAAACCAACCTATTTTATACTCCAAAATCTAGCTGTTTCTATTATTTTGACTCTTTATATTAACAAACAGAGTTGAGTTGCTTTATTGTGAGTGCATTATCGCAAGGCACACTGTTTTTCCTTCTACCTTGTGAGTTTTTCAGACAGGGGAACTCTGTGGCCATTATGCACCATTTAGGTCTTAGGCCCATAATGCAATCTGCTGGCACTCAGGGGAGGTTCTTATGCCTCAGCCTTCCCTGAAACTCAGTGCTGATGCCTCTGACAGGGCTTTGAACGCATTTACTTGTATGGCTGTGTCCCAGCTGTGAAATCTTGTATGGCAGCTCTCCCCTTAGATGGTTTTGTGCCCTGTATCAATTGCTGTTTTGCCCAAGATCTGCAACCTTTTTGAATTGTTCTAAAAGGAACTAAACTGCTGATGTTGGAAGATGAAATCAGACATGGCTGCTTGGTAGGGAAGGGGAGGAAAGGCTCTCTGTTTTCACATCTGTTTCATCATTAGAGAAATCTAGGTACAAGTCCAGTCATCCTCTTTAAGACTCCTGTGTGGGGGAGTGGAAATTACCTTTCACATCTGTCAAACTGGCATTCATGTATGTGTGGGTGTGTGTAAGTGTGTATTTAAAGAAATGCCTGGAGCAGTGTTCCTTTGTGCTGAATAACATCACATCTTTTTCTTTGGGATTTTTTTCTTAATTTATAACTCTTGCTCCGGTATAGTTCACAGGTGTAGTGCGTAGCTATCATCTATCATCTTTCAATGACTTTGTTTTATGTTTGTTTTCCCCTTCTTCCCAGTACCTTGCTTCCCTGGGAATACAGTCCTTGGTTCAGCAAAGAGCTTTTGCAGGAAAGGCTGCCAACAAACTAATGGATGCCTTAAAAGATTCTGATCTGTTGCACTGGAAACACAGCTTGTCAGAGCTTATTGATATTAGTATAGCACAGAAGACTGCCATTTGGAGATTATATGGCCGCAGGTATTTCATTTCTTTTCAACTCTTGGGTGAGCTCACTGTACTGGGTAGCACATAATGCATTTTGAGTTATTTATATAGATGTAACAAGTGACTGTGTCTCTCCTGTGCACTAAAATAAAGTAATCAGATCATGATTTGGTATAGGCTGGGTTCCATTATTTCCATTTTCTAGTGTTCATTCAAAAATCGTACTGGAGAAGAGATTGAGTTTCCATTTAGTAGTGGCAAATAGTGCATAAGTCATTCCCGTGTCCCCATTTTCAGCATCACTGTGCTTGGACCATGTGCAGCTTTTGGTATGTAGCGTTGGATGTGCTTGTGTAGTCTAGAGTTCCTGGGTAGCAGTTGTTTTTACAAGTTTTCATTTTCCCCCAGGCCGCTGGCTTACCCCAAAAATCAGTCTGTAGGCCACAGTCATAACAAGACCATAGATTAAAAAAATGGTGGTTGGTTGTTGCTTGAAAGCTAAAAGATGTTTCTCTTGCTCAAGCACCATGGCACTTCAACAAGCCCAAACATTGCTGAGCATGAACAGTCTGGAGGCTGTGAATGTGGGCGTTCAGCAGAATAACACGGAGTCCTTTGCTGTAGTGTTGTGTCACCTGGCTGAGCTGCATGCAGAGCAGGTGAGTTTTATGGCTAGTCGCACAAAAAGTCATTTGGTTGAAAGGATGTGTGGGTGGTGTTGACAGAGAGTGCGAGACTTGAATCATGTTTTCTTCTGCCCTTAATGTCTGTATTAAGAACAAAGAAAATAAAGGGCTTTTACCTGGCGAGTTCTTGCCATGAAGGTTGGGTTGAAATCAAGGGGAGTGGTGCTTGCCCTGGTCTGTGTTTATCAGAGTGCTGTTTTTGTGTTACAGGGATACTTTGCAGCTGCTTCTGAAATACTGAAACATCTAAAGGAGAGATTCCCTCCCAATAGCCAGCATGCACAGGTAGAGTATATACAATTTAGCCTGTAACTTGCATAACTGTTACACAATAGGATCTGAATTCATACCCTCTTTACTCTGGATGCTTTGGGTTACACGTTTGCTGATTTCATTTGGCTCATGACCCGCTCTGAAGCCATGTGGCGTAAACTCTTCTGCAAAAGCATGAAGAAAATGCCTTTGTTTTAATTGCCTCCTAAGAAAAGGCTGATTAAATAGAACTGTAGGTGACAGAGGAATATGCGTCTACTTCATGAGCACGCACAGGAATTAAATGGTATACGTCGATTTGGAGCTTCAAAGTTCTGTTTAATTAGTGGTAATTATTTTGATATATTACACTCCAGAAATAACTGAGAGAAGAGGCTGGTTTTGTGCAACACTGGGAAACACGTTAGCGTATCAGTCCAAGAGGCACTATTTACTTTAAAGTGTTTAAGATTCTATTAAATTTAGTTTGGTCCTTCTTTTTCTGTTACAGAACAAGTCTACTGTTTTAAAGCACTAGTAATGATTTTAAAGCTTTTTTACTTAAAATACAGTCAAATAGGTGAGCTGTGGCATTGAAACATTACTCCAGACCTAAGTATTTCTGTTGAGGACTGTAATTTAGAAAATACTGTAATTGGATAGTCAGTTGTGTCTAGACATAAATATCCACAGGGGAAATAAAAATTAAGTTCTAACTTGGGGTTAGACAATGAGCAGGTGCAACTTCTAAAACATGTTCCTGGATGTTCTTTGTTTAGCTTTGGATGCTGTTTGATCAAAAAATACAGTTTGAAAGAGCCATGAATGATGGCAGATACCATATAGCAGATTCTCTTGTAGCAGGAATTACAGCACTTAGTAGCATTGAAGGAGTATACAGGTAAGAAATTGTGAATCTGCATATGCTTGCAGGTGTATCCCATGAAGATAATGAAAAATGTAGCAAAATGGTTGCTGGCAATCACGTGTGTTTGTGTTCTTCCCTTTCCAGAGTTAATTATGGTCATGTTGTCTAATCTGTAGTGCTTATTCCATTACAGTGTATCCTGTAATCATCATTTCTAGTTGTTTCTCCGGACATTCTAAGAACAGGAATAGCACCGGTGAATTTCTTGTTGTTTTAGAGCTGTAGATCTGGCCTGAGAACACAAAATATTTCTTCAAAATCTGCCATGGTAGCTGTAGTCAAACCTAAGCACTGTGCAGAATTTTATAAGAAGATAGATCTAAGGGACCTAAGGCCAAATCTCAACTCTGCTACAGTAAGAGCTTGAGTTATGTCTTCATCTGTGTCCTAGTTTCTACGTCCACAAAATGGGACGATACTTTTTTTTTTTTTCTGTCACCTCAATTTGTTCTTGTTTCTGAATGGAAACGTTAGAAATAGAATAGGGTTAAAACTTGTTATTTGCTGAGCACGAAGACGGTTTGCTGTTGAAATCAATTTCTTGTTGTTTTGCAATGAGGCAAAACACCTAAAAACATAGCCAGCGCCAGTAAGGCGGAAGATCGCTATTCAAGCTGTGGGACCTGATGCTTGTCCTTCTGGAACTGGACTCTCTGTTACTTCCCTGATCTTTAAATATAGCACTCAGTATATGGGTTTGGGGTGTTTTTACACATCCCCTACAGCTATGTATTTGTTTTTTTTACTTCCCTGTTCTCACTCTTTCCCTCTCGCTCCTTGTCCTTGTTAGCTTATGCCAATTTTAGCTACCTTACATCATACCTGTTTTTCTTCCACAAATAATTACTTCTGCTTTCCAGTTTGCATGCCCTCCCACCACTGCTGCCTCTTTGGCCTTTGTTTTTGGCAGTCCCTGTTTTCTATCTAAAGCTGTTTCATGAGTTTGATCCTTTCTGCTGTGAGTTGTCCAGCAACCAGAGCTACTTGATTTTTCCCTCTGCCTCTGTGCATAGCATGAACGTGCTTTGTCAGAGTGCTGTTCCGCTGTCACGAGAAACAGAGGTCACAAAATAAAGACCTGTTTTACTGTGTTCTGAAGAGCAGATTTGTATCTAAAATACTTGTATATCAGTGATGTTTTCTTTCTACCACGATAGAAAAGCCATTGTACTGAAAGCCCAAAATCAAATGTCAGAGGCGCACAAACTCTTGCAGAAATTGTTGATCCACTGCCAGAAAATCAAGAACACTGAGATGGTGATTAGGTAAGAATGCTTCATTTTTCAGAGTATTAAAGCCACTTCGCAGTGATTAGAATCAACCACTTCAATTTGTCTGTGTTCGGACTTCACCAGTCCTCAGGTTACCTAAAATGATTTGGTGATTGTGAAATAATAATTTCATTTGTTAAACATGGTATAGAGGAATCCTCAAAATACCACGGAATTGAAACCTAGTACCACCTTATATGTGTATATGTAACCTAAAAGGTATTAAATGCTTGCAAAATGAATAGGAAGAAGAAACATGCATGTAATTGTGCCTTTGTGCCAACCTTCAGAGTAGTTAATGTTATTTCATCCTTGTAAGGAGGTGGGATTTCCTCTTAAGGGTGCAATTTAAGTTTATTGTATGTGCAGTAATGTAATTCATAATAAAATCAATACTGTAACGGATGGAGTAATTGGGAAACGAGTGGCCGTGTTTCATCAAAAGAAAACAGTTTATAGTTCTCTCCTTTTCCGTTGACTAGTGTACTGCTGTCAATAGCAGAGCTCTACTGGAGATCTTCATGCCACACCATAGCCTTGCCTGTCCTACTGCAGGCTCTTGCCCTCTCTCGAGAATATAGTCTGCAGTACTTGGCTTCTGAGACTGTGCTGAACTTGGCTTTCTCCCAGGTAGGTTTGATTTGTGTTTTCACAGGGCTGTGTGGCAACATTTTTGCTGGGGATCTGGGTACGGTTTTTACTCCTGTGAGATTTAAGACCATAACCTTGTCGGAATTAAATTATTGATTCTGATGAAGTATTTTCTAAATGTAAAAATCTTTTGGGGAAGCTAATAAAAGTTGAGTTCCATGTGCGTCGGTAAGATGGGTAGCTGTTGTATATACTTAAGCAGGCAAGCATAAATTGGCTCTGCCTTCATTTCTCCAGTTGTTATTTTTATGCTGTTTTTTCAGCTTTCTAGTAGCACAGTTTGGCATGTGCCTGAATTAAAAATAATGCTGGTACTGGAGTTCAGTTACACTGTTTATTCTGAGCTGGCAGGGACCTGGTTGTCAGCACTGACTGGAGTGGAGAAGCCATGCCTAATCATTCCAGATAGTAGTTCATGTCTCCTAGTAAGTTTTGATTCACAAGTAGATTGTGGAGAAGAAAATGACATCCTTGTCTGTAGCATTGCTGTGTTGGAAACAGATGTGGCTTTTGTGGCTTATTCTGGTCTTCTCAGAAGGTCATGCTCTCACCAGTAGATTCCGGTATTAGACAAGCAAAGTTTCTCTTTCAGCTGATCCTTGGCATTCCTGAACAAGCCCTGAATATTTTGCATATGGCCATAGAACCTGTCTTGGCCCATGGAGCTGTGCTGGACAAAGGCTGTGCCATGTTCCTGGTGGCCAAGTGTCAGGTGGCTTCTGCAGCTTCCTACACTCAGCAAAAGAAGATTGAAGGTAATGTGAAGAGTTAACTCTTCCCCACTGAAACTGCGCTCAGTTGAGAGGTACAAACCAGGGCATATATTGGAGTCCTGCTACACAATCACCGTTAATGAAGTTTAAACGATATAGCGGAGTGTATTACCTGGTAATCAGATAGTAGAATTAATTTGGAATTAGTTGTTCAATAGATGCGGTGTTTATAACGGCATGTTGTTTATGCGGTTTATCTGCGCGCTTCAACACCCGTATTTTGCAGCAAAGGTTGAATAACAGACACTAGCTGAAGGACCATGTTGCTAAGACACAAAGTGTTTTGAAAAGCTGAGGAATTTATAATTGGGCTCCTAAGAATGGAGCTGCATTGCTTGGAGTTGTTGTTGTGTTATTTTCTTAAGTATGACTGTCCCCCGTTTCTCACAGCTTTGGAATCCGCTATTCTGAATCTAAATGAAGCTAAGACTTACTTTGCCAAAGTGGACTGCAAAGAGCAGCTCAGAGATGTTCTCTACTTCCAAGCCCGGCTGTTCCACACCCTAGGCAAGACCCAGGAAAGGAATAAATGTGCCATGTTGTTCCGTCAGTTGCACCAGGAACTGCCTGCACATGGTGTCCCCTTAATAAATGCGTTCAAGTGACGCATTTGAAGATGAGATTTGTTTGTTTTCCTCTTTTTTTTTTTTTTTTTTACAAATGTCTTTTTACTATATTCAGTCATTTGTGTTTCAGAGTAATTGCCAATAAATCATGGTCTTCTATGGAACATGCTTGTATTTTGTTTGCAATGACTTAGGGGGAAGCATGGGTTTCCACCCATTTTGCTTTTATTCTGTACTTGAAATTAAGAATTGAATGAGGGAAAGAAAGGAAAAACTCTTGACTGCATTACAAACGTGCTGAGGGGAGCACCACTGCCATGATGAAATATCTCAGTGACGTTTTCAGAATGAGTGCTGTTTTTATGAACACTGGGGTACAAAACTAGTGAAAAATGTAGGTGAGGCTTCTTTGTGCTCAGTTTAAGTGGTACAGAATGGGGAGTCTCATGTAAAATGCTTTTCTTTCCTTGTGTTTAACCTGTCTACAGTCTGTGTTAGTCTGTAGACATGGATGGTGCTGGCAGAAGGGGAAAACAGGGTTCAGTTGGAAGGGTTTAATGGTACAAAGTCCCGGCACTGTTGCGTTAGGCGCGTACTTGTGCAAAGAGTGGCTCAGAAAAGTAAAATGTGCAAACAAGAGCCTTAGCTCAGCTGAACTACGTTTACTGTGTGTGTCCTTCCTTAGGTGCTGGCTGTAACTTACCTGCGGCGGTTTTATCTGTGGATGAACGAGGACCGCAACTAACCCAGTATCTGATCCATTGCCATTGACTGTAAGCACTTAGGTCCTTGTTTGGGGAGAAAACAATTCGGGTGCCATATGGGATTTCACGGGCAGGTGGGGTTGCACCGGTGTGAGTGCAAACACGCGTGCTGGCTGAACCCTGAGCACGGGGCTGCTGGTCTGTTCTCCCGCTGAATCCTTTCACCCCACTGCTATACAAAAGCTGAACCTCATCAGTGTACAAAACCTCCGAGGCGGACAGGTACCGTGCCAGGAAGCGCTCTGTTAAGCCGTGGGGCTGGTAGCGATGAGAAAGCAACTTTGGGACCAAAGCTGCCTCTGCTGGAGCCCTGCCAGATGAGGCAGGAGGATAATAATAATAATTATTATTATTAATTTAGCCGTATTTATTAACGTGAAAAGTGTCCCGAGCTCCCTGAGGGATGCTGGGGCCCCTCGGGCTGAGCCCCGTCTGCAACCCCCACATGGGGACAGGGGAGGCCGAGCTGGGGACCCCCCCCCCTCCCCAAATAAAAAATAAAATAAAATAAAAATACCCCCCCCACACCCCCCCCGTGCCCCCAGGGCCCGGCTGCTGGCGGTGGGGGGCGGGCAGGCTGCGGCTGCCCATGGGGGGGGGGGGGCGGGAGGGGGAAACCTCCCCTTCCCCGGGGCGGAGCGGGGCCTCCCCCCCGCCTCCCTGCCAGCCTCCAGCCTCCATCCCAGCCTCCGTGCCCGGCTGCCTCTCTCCCTCCCTCCCGCCTTCTCTCGCCGCCGGAACGGAACCGAAAGCAAAGGCGGCGCCGGGCGGCCCCGCTCCGGCCCCGGGGGCCGCGCCCTTCCCCACGGCCCGGCCCGGCTCGGCTCGGCTCGGTACGGCCCGGTCAGGTCGGTGCCTGCGGGCGGGGCGGGGGCGGGGGGGTTGCGGCTGAAGCCGAGACAAAGCCGAGCCCGGAGCGGGGCCCCCCCCGGTGGGGACGCCCCGGTAGCAGATCCGGCCTGCGCGCGGCTCCGCCGTTATTTTATTTATTTTATTTTATTATTATTATTTAATATTTTTGGGGGGGGGCGGGGGGGAAAGATCGGTGTTGGCACTGCCCCATCCCGGGCTGCGGGGCCCCGGGGCGTGCGGGGGTCCCGGTGGCAGCCGGTGGCATCCCGGGAGGGGGGGGGGGGGGGGTCGGAGCTGGGGCTGGAGGCAAGGGGCAGAGGGGAGCCACTGTGGGGGGGTCCGGGGGTGTTCGGCGTACCCTGGGCTTCCCTTGAGCCTGTAGGGATCATGCAGAGAGCGGCGAGGCTTGCTTCACGTTTGGGACCAAGTGCCCGTCCCGCTCGCAGCGTGGGCGCTGCCACCCCCAAGGGAGCCCTGCGGCTCTGCACCCCCCAGGGCTGGGGGTCCCAGCCCCTCCTGGCCCCCCGCCACGAGCCCTTGGGGTGGGCGCAGGGCTTGGGTCAGGGCAGAAGGACGGAGCCTGCTCCAGGGAGCGCTGGCATCGGATGGACCAGGGGCAAGCGGCCTTTACGAGGCCGGGGAGGTAATTTGGGGGAGGTTTTGTGTCCAGCTTGGCCCCAACGTCTTTAATTGGTGTTGGCAGCGTGCGGGGCCGTAGGGCAAGGGGCTCTGAGCCCATCTTGACGCCAGGTCCGACACTTGCACTCTCATTTTGGGATGCTCATTGTGTCCCACTGAAGCAACGTTAGGCGGTATCATCGCCATTAAAAAAAAATCTCGTTAAAGATGCTCTTTTCTTCCAGTTGGAACCTGCCACTGGGTTTTCTGCCCCCACGGTGCTCCCGGCCAGCCTTGGTGGTTTCCTCCCCAGCTCATCCCGTCCCATCCCATCCCAGGCCGGGGCGATGAGAAGCCTGGGGACACCCGGCCTCGGTGGGGGCTGGGTGCCTCTTTCCAGTACCTCGTTATTTTGGGTGTCCTCCGACTTCTGAAGAAGCCGCTGAGAGATTTTTTCCATTAAAAGTCAGGCGGGGATGCATATGGTCTTTGTATACTACGGTGACTAATAGATTTCTGGCAAGGTCTGAGCTCGCCCGTAGGAAGGGAAGCACTGCTCGATGCCCCGTAGCTGCCGATGACACTGCTCCTGGCACCGGCGCTTCCACCGCTTGCTGGGACCGTGGAAAGCAAAACGGAGACCGGACTCTGCCCGGCCGGAGCTGCCTCAGGCAACTTCCAGCCTTAGAGCTGTGGGAGCAGGGGGGGACATGCGGGGGGAGGCTCTGCAGCGAAAACCGGCCTTGGTTTAGGTCTGTGCTGAAATTAGTAATTTTTGGGTCATTTTTTGGGGCAGCGCATGAGCTGATCCCCCCCCAGCGGGATGGATGGAGGTGGCGGTGGTGGCCATCGCTTGCCTCCACTGCGAGGGTGAAAATGGAGCTGCGAGGGGCTCAGAGCATCCCTCGCCCCGGTGGTTCAGGGTCTGTGGGTGCCCCCAGGGCTCAGGCAGCACCCAGTCCCACCTGCGGGTGGCTGTGCCGTGTCCCCACGCCGCTGGGGGGCTCCTGGCCGGCTTGGATTAGGGTTAGGGGCACGATGTTGACAGAAATGACCCCCGGAGGTGTTGCCTCTGCTTCCAGCCTGAGCGAGGCGTTGGTTTCTGAGTGCTCTGGCATCTGTCAGTGTGGGGACCACATGGGGACCCCGCTTGGTCACCTCGGTGGCTCGGTGGCCACGTGGGCTGTGTTGGTGGCTTCGCCCTTGCAGGGACCACTTTTGTCCCCATTTGTTTCCACCAAGCCACGTGGCCGTGGCGCGAGAGGGAGGGATGGTGCCCGGGCTTCCCAGCCTTCTTTCCCTTTAATGCCTCTCTCCTTGGTGAATTAGATGCGAGACTGATTGCTTCGATAATCCTGCTGCAGCCGCTATGGGTTATACGTGGCTCGCAGCCAAACGCTGGGCCGATAAATCATTCCTATACACCAGGCTGCTACGGTTCCTGAGGATTTCGTGGCATGTGCTTTTTGGTTTTACGTAAGGATCTGCTGGATTTCACACCAGAACGCGCCGCTTTTCCCCGCTCAACGATGGGGGTGGGTGGGTAGAGCCCCCAGGCTGTATTTCCTCCCTTTGGCTTAATTCCCCCACAGTCGATTTTGGTTTTCCTCTAGCTGGTTATACGGCTGTCTTCCTCCTCCTCCTCTTCCTCCTCCTCAGCATCCCTAAATGCTTATTAAGGCGATCTGGCTGCATTATCCTTAGAGGTTATTCCCCATCCCTTCAGTAGCTGGGTCTCACTTTTGGGTTTTGCTTGGGAATGGCATCCCAGCGTCCTCTGAAAGGCCAGATTCTGCACCCACCCTTTTCCATACAGACAGAGGAGAAAAAAACACAAGAAAACTTATTCTCCACTGTAGGAGTTGTGAGGATGGTGCTGGGGTGACTTTTAGCCTCTTCCCAGAGCCCTGGGACGCCTGCTTGAATTAATCAGCCTTGATTTGTTTATCCAGCTCAAGCCAATTAACTCCGTGGTCCAGGGCGCGCTCGCTTCCGAGCGTTATTTCACACCTCCACTTTGCTGGGGTCTGGCGGGACGGCTCTCGCGTGGCTGTCGGGAGGAGATGGGGACGGCCGTGGCCCCCCCGGGACCGGCGATCCCCCGGGGGTGGCACTTGGCCGTGGCCCCCCGCGGCGCTGCCTTTTTTGGTGCGTTTTGCCCGGGCGGCCGCGGCGCTCAGCCAGGGTGCAGGGCATGGCGTTTGGGCTCCGTCCCCGCTCGGTGGGATGGCTATTTATATACGCTGCCTGGCGCGCTTCCCGAAGCGATGCGGGCAGATGGAAACTGCCGCCGGGTCCGTCGGGGCCGATTTGGGGCAAAATCAGGGGGGAGGGAGGGGTGTTCCTAATTATTTTCCTGTATTTTTGAGCGTGCTTTTAAACGTGCTGCCGTGGTCCTAATGGCTTCATACGTCTTGGTGCTGGGATGTGCTGCCAGCGGCACCGGGGGAGTTTCGCAGCCGTGGTTTCGCTGGCAGTGCCCGCGGATCCCGGCTTTCTTGAATAGCGAAGCCCCGGCCAGGAGCAGATTGAGCGGCGTTTCTGAAATAGTTTGTCCTTGTTGCCGTTCGACAGCTTATTTATAGCTGTCGCATCGCTCGCGCTTCTCCGGAGCGGCGAGCTGCGCTGTGCCGCCACGGCTGCGCTCGCGCTTCAGCGCCGGGTGAAATAACTCAGGTTTACAGATCAGGGCTGGAAGTGGCAATTTGGCCTTCGGAAAGCCTGGAGGAGGGGGGCACCGCTTGAGTTTGGTACTTGCCCTGTAATCGCTCCAGAGTGCTCGTGCGCCGGGTGCAGCCTGGAAACTTCAGCACGGCCGAGTGGAGCTAATTCTAACCTGCAGCCCTGCCGAGGTGCAGGAACCGGGCGGAAAACCCAGTGAAGCCTGGTGCTGGGCACTGTTCCGGGGTGGTTTTATCCATTTGCAGCTCATGGTGACATGGCAACGTAGAAATTAGAAATGACAGCGCGGCACAGGAGGGACGGGTGGTGGCTTTGCCGTGTACGGCTGCTGGCCCCACGATGTGCTGCTAACAGAATCGCTTTCTCATTTCTTCCAAGGTGCAGAAGTCCCGTTCTTGCCAAGGAGGAAGCAGGGAGGAGGAGAAGCCGTGTGGATGCGGCGCGGTGGGCGGAGGTGTTGAGCCTCGGGGCTGATCCCACACCCCGCGCTTGGTGAGTGGCTGCGCGCCCCCGGGAGCAGCTTCGTTCGGGGGCAGTTTGGCAGAGGTCTGGGGATTTGAGAAGGAAAGCCAGGAACAGTGTGTGCTTAGCGCAGGGCCTGATCCTGCCCATGTAAAATACCACTTTGGGGGCCTGGTCGCTGAGTTCCCATGGTGATGTTGTGCCCTGGGGGTGCTTAAAGGAGGTGAGCAGAGCATAAGTGGTGGCCGATAAATGGGGAAGAACCCTGCCTGGTGCCACCCGGTTTCTTCCACTTGATATTTCACTGAACATTAACTGATTTGTTAGGTGCAAAAGCCCTTCAGGGACCTGCCCCATGTGGGATCCCCCCGGTAGGCGAGGGAAAGGCCCAAAACCTCCTGGGAGAGCAGGACAGGTGCAGGACCCACGCCAAGTCCTGACGCAGCCCTTGTGCAATGCTGTGCTTGCAGGTGCACGTCCCCGTCGGAGCACCGCCGGCAGCCGGGATGAGGCCGGCGGCCTCGCCATGCCCTCGTGCGTCCCCGGCAGCTCACCCGCGGCCCCCCGGCCCCTGCACCGTGACGGAGGGCGCAGCCAAGCACCCGGGCCACCGCTGAGCGCCCGCCGCCGCGCCATGGAGTCGCTCATCGTGGTGACCGAGTGCGAGGCGACGGGGATGGCGAGCGAGGAGGAGATGAGCGCGGCCGCCGGGGAGGATGGCCGGGAGCCGAGGGCGAAGCTGAACCTCTCCGGCCGAAAGCTGTCCCTGCAGGAGCGCTCGCACACCGCGCACTCGCCCGGCAGCAGCGACGGCGCCAGCGAGCGCTTTATCTACCCGTCCCTGCCCTACTCGCCGGTGACGTCCCCGCACTCGTCCCCGCGCCTGCCGCGGAGGCCGACGGTGGAGTCCAACCGAGTCTCCATCACGGGACTGCAGGTGAGGCCACGGGCCTCCTGCCCCCGCCTCCTGCTTCCCTCCCTTGTATTTTTGGGATGAAGTCTGCAGGCACGTGGTGGGAGGGTGTTGGGGTCCTGGTCCATCCCTGGCCATGGGGACAGCCCCGGGCTGGGGGGCAGCATGCTCCCCGGGTTAATGCAGCGGGGAGAACGGGTTGGCTGTGATTCCTGGTGCTGCCAGCTCGCCAGGCTGTGTTTTGGGAGAGTTGGTTGGTGGTGGGGTGCGGAGCAGCCAGAAATCAGAGCCTGGCCCTGCTTAATCTGTGCCCAGATGCCCGCAGATTCATTCTTTAGCTCCATTCAGGAATTAGCGATTTTAGGTTTTCCCCTTAAAAAAGACAGACCTCAGTGAGGCTCGGAGAGAAAAATTGTACTGCCTGCCCCGGCCTTCTCAGCACCAACAGCAAACGGGCAGCAAACGCCCGCAGGGCAGCGCTTCGGCTGTCGAAATAAAAATATTTGGTGCCCGGCAAGCGTTAAAGCCCCGGGGCTGCCAATCGTTGCAGCTGCCCTTCGTGCTCTGGTTTCGCATGAGCAGACAACGCCGCCTGCCCGGCAGTGGACGTTAGTAATTAGCTGTCTCTAAACAAGCGGGCGCGTGGCGTTATTGCCGATGAACCCGAGCTCTCCGGCTCCGTCCTGGAGCTGCCAGCCCGGGCGTGGAGGGCAGCGGCTGCGCGCCTCGGCTCCTGGTGGATTCACCCTCTCTCCCCGCAGGACTGCGTCCAGCTCAACCAGTACAAGCTGAAGGATGAGATCGGGAAGGTGAATATTCTCTGGCTTTGGGGATGGGGTGGGAGTTTGGGGTGGGAACGCGTTGGTTTTGCTCTTGCTTTCAAGCCGGTGACATCGATCGTTGAGTTTAGCCCTTCTCCGTGGCAGCTCCCCTGGCTCCATGCTGCAGTGCTGGTCTTTTGGGGTTGTGCCCATTGATTTATTTATTTTAGTGATCATTATTTGTCCCCTTTCGAACAAAATGGGGTATCTGAGCCTTTCTGTGTCCTCCTGGGAATTCTGTGCTCCTCGCTGACCCCCGGCATTGCCTGGGGTTTGCAGAGGAGCCTGGCTTGGTGCTGGTTTTTGTTTTTTTTGGATGGGTCACGCATGGCTGTGCCCCTCTCTAGGGCTCCTACGGCGTGGTGAAGCTGGCCTACAACGAGGACGATAACACCTACTATGTGAGTGGCACACGTTCCTGGAGCACGCTGCGGGGACAGGGACAAGGATGGTGACGGGGACAGGGACGGGACAGGTCCCCTCCACTGACCCATGCTCAATTTGCCCCAAATCCCACCGCTTCTCCCTTCTTGCAGGCAATGAAGGTTCTCTCCAAAAAGAAGCTGATGAGGCAGGCGGGCTTCCCCCGTAAGTGGCACCCGGTGGTGTGACAGCTCCAGGGCAGGTGGCACCTTGGGGACATGGGGGACTTGGAGCCATTCTCACCCCATTTTTGCCTTTCCCCACAGGCCGCCCGCCGCCCCGCGGGGCCAAAGGCGCCTCGGAGGGCTGCGTGCAGCCCAAGGGGCCCATTGAGCAGGTCTACCAGGAAATCGCCATCCTGAAGAAGCTGGACCACCCCAACGTGGTGAAGCTGGTGGAGGTGAGCAGGGCGGGCCACAGGGACACAGCATGGATGGAGAAACTGTGGAGGGGCTGGGATTGCCATGGCACCTCCCGCCTGTTGCAGATTCATGTTTTCCCTGTTATGAAAGGTCTTTTCTTCCCTCCTTCCCCCGCCAAATAATTTTCTTTCCTGCACAGAAGGAGAAGTGCAGAAATAATTTGCTTCCTTTGAGGATGCGGATCAGTTTTGGGGAGGAAGCGGCGTGTCCGTGGGCTCTGCAGTCGCACTGCCCACCACCCACTGCCTGCGTGAAGCGGTCCAGAGGAAACAAAAAATGAGAATTAAGGATGGGCAGGCTGGAATTCATTTGGCTTATGAATCAGATGATGCTTCCTGCGTGTTTTAAATATTTATTTCCAACTACATCTTTTCTCTTATTCTTCCCCCACCTTGTGGGTTGAAGCTCCGAGATTAGCAGACCGAACCCACATGTTTTTAAATTAAAATGTCATGAGCAGGACCCGAGGGTGGGTGGGAGCTCACAGCCTGCCAGCACCCCCCTCCTTGCCTGCCCTGAGCTCCTAGGGGGGCTCAGTGCAAAACTGAAGTGGCTGATGCAAAATAAATAAATTGCAACATTTCACTTGCAAGGCAGTTTCTTGATTTTATTTTTTTTCATTGTCTAATTTCTTTTCTGCTTATTTTGGCAGGTGCTGGATGACCCCAGCGAGGACCACCTGTACATGGGTAAGTGCCCGCAGTCCATCCCCCCACATCTCAGGGTGTCTGCTTATGGGGCTGGGTCTCTGCAGAGAGACATTTTTCTCTGCAGAGGGGCATTTTTCATAAATTCACCATTAAAATAATTGCTTTTGTGCTGGGACCATGCTTGCAGGAGCTCACACCTGTAGTTCATCAATAATCACTGTTCCTTTCTCTGTTTCAGTGTTTGAACTGGTGAAGCAAGGGTGAGTTTTCCTGATTTGCCCCCTGACACGTTAACATGGGGCCACTTTCGGCACCTCCGGCCGGGAGCCAGCTCCATCCTCTGTTGCCTGTGCAGCCCCGTGATGGAAATCCCCACCCTGAAACCTCTCAGCGAGGACCAGGCTCGGTTCTACTTCCAGGACCTGATCAAGGGCATTGAATACTGTGAGTGCAGACAGCACGCAGTTCCTCATTTTTATTGTTACTACCTCCGGGGGGTTGGCTTCTGCCTTCCTCTGCTGCATCCGTCGTTTCCGTTCGATCGCAGTGCACTATCAGAAGATAATCCACCGGGACATCAAACCTTCCAACCTCCTCGTGGGGGAGGACGGGCACGTCAAGATCGCCGACTTCGGCGTCAGCAATGAGTTCAAGGGAGCCGATGCCCTCCTAACCAACACGGTGGGCACCCCCGCCTTCATGGCCCCGGAGACGCTCTCAGAAACCAGGAAAATCTTCTCTGGAAAGGTATTTATTAGCGATTTTTTTTTCCTTAATAACCCTCCTTGCACATGCTGTTGCAGGTCTAAGGATGCTTTCTTCTCTCCGCAGGCTTTGGACGTCTGGGCCATGGGAATCACGCTGTACTGCTTCGTGTTTGGGCAGGTAATGCTATTTTGCAGTACTCCTTTTTGTTTTGGTGCCTGCATCCAGCCAGTGCCTGGCGGAATTTTGGAGACAGGAGTGGTTGTAGAAATTTGGCCATTTTTAGTCAAACGTTATTTTCATGGCTTTTCAAATAAGACATTGCTATAATAAGAAGCCTTTCAGTATTTCCCTACAAGCGTCTCCCTGTTCTCCCTGGAACCCCATGAGCCCCCATCGCTCACCGTGCCGCCTTGCTCCTGCTCAGAGGCTGTTCCTTTCCTCACTGTTCTTTTCTTTGCGGCAGTGTCCTTTTATGGATGAAAGGATCCTGAGTTTACACAATAAAATCAAGACCCAAACGTTGGAGTTCCCAGACCAGTAAGTCCTCAAAAAAAAAAAAAAACAACCCACAACCCGCTCCCAACAAACACAACCCCTAAACCCTCAGCCCTTATTTTAAAGCATGTCTGCGCTGTTATCCTGGGCAGATTCTATTTTTTGGGCTCTCCCAGCTCTGTGCATGTGGGACCATGCTCTACATTGCCCAAAACAGGGATATTTTGGTTGTCTGGGGAGGACAGCAGCTCCATGCCTGGGGCTGTGTCCCCGTCTCATCTCTCCCCTCTCCTCTCCCAAGGCCAGAAGTTACAGATTTCTTGAAGGATCTGATTACACGTATGCTGGATAAAAATCCCGAATCGAGGATTTCGGTCCCTGAAATTAAGGTACTGACCCAAAAACCTGGTGGTGGCCATGGCTTCACTTTCGTGGGGCTCTCCTCGCTCGGCTTTTTCGGGCTCAGTTTGCTCGCGCCAGGCTAGGTTCTCCCCGTGTGTCCAGGGCCCCCGGGCAGGTAAGTCCCAGCTCCTTCCCCTGCTCCGGGGCCCGCTCAGCTTTGGGACCTTTGGTGCCTCCAGAAGTCGCAGGCAACGGAAATCCCCTGAGCCTGGTATTTCCTCTGCTACCAGGCAAGTACCTTGCAACAGCCTTTGGCAGGAGATTTCTGGTCCTTCGCCCCTGCGGGAACCTGGAAGGGGCGAGAAGCTGAGAAAATGGAGACGAAGGTAGGGGGAAAGGATTGCGGGGGATTTGCCGAACCGGTCCGTGCTCCTCCAGTGGCTGCCCGGGACGCCAGCTGTGCGGGCAAGGAGAAAAAGGGGTTTCTGCCTGGATTAATTCCGGTCCGAGCCCGAGGCTCGATGGGGCTCCCTATCACGGCTGTTCCTGCGTGCGGTCCGGAGGAAATCCCCTCTGTAAGATAAGAGTGGCGATAGGTCTTCTGTAAAACCCACGGGGACACGGTGTTGCGGCGCTGCACGGTGCCGAGGTGGGACGCCACATTTCTCCCGTGCTCCCTCGCATTTCAGAAGGGTACAGGCGCCGTAGCTTGGGCGAGGAGATGCGTTTGCCAGGCCTGTGTGGTTGGAGTTACGAAAAAGAGGCAATCGTCCCTGACAGGCTGTGTTATTAATTGAAGTTGCACCCTTGGGTCACCAAGAACGGAGCGGAGCTGCTGCCCACCGAGGACGAGAACTGCACCCTGGTGGAGGTGACGGAGGAGGAGGTGGAGAATTCGGTCAAGCACATCCCCAGCCTGGCCACCGTGGTGAGTGCGAGCGAGGCGTGGCCTGGAGGCACGCAGGCCCGATGGGCAAAAGCATGGGATAAGAGCAAAAAACAGGCGAAAGAGCCTGGGCTCTAGGACTGGGTCTGGCCGGGTTTCGGGCAGGCATGAAGACTAGGAATGGGGGACCTGCTCTGTCCCCGGCGCTGCTGCTTCCCCTGATGGGTTTTAGCTGGGCCTTGGCATTGGCAGCCCCTGCCTGCAGCCATTCCCGGTGAATTCGATCTCTGCTCGTGCTCAGGGGTTTTATTCTCTGCAGCACCCAGCAGTGGCAGTGCCACAGTGAGACCACAGCATGGAGAAGGAATCCTATTGGGTTTTGAACCTCGTGGTCTCCTTGGGTGCCTGCTAGCCCTTATTCTAGGAGAAATAGTGAATGAGCTTTTGCAGCCCTCCAGTGTGGCGGTGTCTGCCTTCAGACACCTTCACAGGCTGTGACTTCTCGAAGTACAGGGCTCCCTCGAGGAGGAACAGAGCCCTTTTGAACCCCCCTTTTCCATTTCGGGGCTGTGCCCACATCTGGCTCCGTTTCCAGAGCTCTCTCCCAGTGTGTGTCCTTCAGCCCCAGATACTTTAACGTGCACTGCACCTTGCTCCACACAAGACTAAAAACCAGCTCTCGCTCTAAAGCGATCACAGCAGATGAGGGTTGGTTTTCCCCGTTTGTCCAGTTTGGGGTGACCTCTGTGATGGGCGCTGGCTGCAGGGGCAGGCTGCCCAGCACTGCTGCCCCCTTTGAGAACCCAGGTGGGTTCAGCCCAGCTCAGGGCAAATCAGGGGAGTGTGTTACTGGGAACCTTTTTAAATAACGCACCGCCTGCAGGTAGATTTGAATTTTCCCATTTGCATTTGTTCCTCAAAATTACCCTCCAACCCCTGATCTCCATGCATCCAACTGCGGGCGTCACGCTCGAGTGCCAGCTGCACGTGGCTTCAGCTCTTGAATAAAATAAACGCCTTCCCCGCGGGACCCGGCTGGCACGGGCATTTCACATGCGTGAGGGCTCCCACTGCACAGTGCTGAGCAGGCAGAGAACCCAGAGAGGGAAGAGAAGCAATAAAAATTCAGCTGGGGGTTCCCAGGTGCCGAGGGAAAACTGCACTGGTTCGTTCCTTCCCCTCTCCCTATCAAGGGATGAGGAAATGAATTTTTCAGCCAGGTAACTGTGGGCAAACGGGGATTTGCAGTTACAGAATGGAGGAATTGTTGAAACCTGCTTCCCTGGGGGAGGAAAGGATCCCACGCTTGGTTTTGCTCTCCTGCCCAGCCTCACTCCAAGCGTGGCTGTTATCTGAGCCCTCATCTGTCGTGCCATGGCTTTCAGACGAGGATACAGCCTCTGTGTTAAGCAGTGGGAGACTTGTAAATGTGTATTTATTTATTTTATTTTTTTAAAGAAATTGAATCTTGTTTTCAGTAGTTTCCTTTGTTGGGCACAAGGGTTGGGTGCTCCTGCTGCTCTTGAATGAAAGCAAAAGCAGTAACACCCTGACCAACCCCAACCTGGTCTTGCAGATCTTGGTTAAAACGATGATCCGGAAGCGATCCTTTGGGAACCCGTTTGAGGGCAGCCGGCGGGAGGAGCGCTCGTTGTCCGCCCCTGGAAACCTGCTGCCGTAAGTGTGGGACGTCTGTGGCCTGCCCTGCGCCCTGGCCAGGACGTTAACACATGCTCTGTCTGACCACAGCTCCTCTGTGGGGTCTGGGGGGAGCTGGGTTTTGTGATATCGTGGATCCTTGACCTTCATGTGGGCTGCAAAGCTTCTTTTTCTGGTGCTTCCAGCCTGTGACCGGGAAGCTGGGGTGGGGGGAACGTGCTCAGGGTCCTGAAGGCTCTGTGGTGGGGACGGTGCAGGTGCAGGAGTCACCTTCTGCTTTGTCCCAGATGTTCAGCAGAGGTTAGGTGGCTCCTCTGGAAACTTGTCCTGCCCAGAGGTGATTGTGCTCAGCCCAGGTGACCCCTGCCGCCCTCAGACACTGCCCACAACTCCCAAAATCTGAGACAAGGCTCAGTTTGCCTCTTTTCTCAGCCACGTTTTCTTCCTCTGCACTGGAACAGGCAGGCTGAAGAGCAGCGTATTATTTTTTTACCCCTCTGGAGCGGGGTCGGGATATTTCTGGGTTCCCCCACCTGCCCACGGTGCCACTTATCCCTGCGGTCCCAAGGGAGGGGGACTGCCAGGAGCACTGGGAGCTCCAGCCTGGTTCCGGTGCCTGCCCAGTCCTTCTCCAGACACCCACGAAACAACGCGATGGGAGCAGACGCAGCTTTCTCCTCCCTCTGTCCTCACCCTGCCCCAAGCAAATTGCAGTGGAGGAGGCTTAAACTGCTTGCCGTCCTTTTAAAGCAGGAAGCAAGGCAGTGAAGATAACCTGAAATGCAACGACTTGCCTAACGTGGGAGAGGAGGAAGTCCTTTCGTGAACGGCCGCTTTACGGTTCTGTTGAGCAACTCGGTCTGGGGCATGTTCTAAAGCTTGCGGCTGAGGATGAGCGACATTAACAGAGCCCACACCAAACGCAGCATGACGCGGCGCTATTTCAGTGTAACGCTGGGTGTAGAGCTTACATAGCAGCATGTTGTAAGACATCCGACTACCGTATCCGTCATAACCATTGAACATCTCTGATTGCTTGGACCGCAGACTTCTCGTGGGGGGAAAAAAAAGGTGCTGGCAGATCCCGGAGAGGTGAGCGATGGTGTTGAGCAGCAACAGCGCATTGCAAAAAAAAAAAAAAAAAAAAAGAAAAAAATGCAGTCAGACAAAAAAGGTGTTTGGAACTTCTTTTGCCTGCCAAAAAAAATTCCAGGCACTATCGCCAACGTCCCAGGGGTGTTGTATGCCCATCTCGTGCGCACGTGCAGAAGTGTGAAGCTTTTGCAGAGCGGCATGCGCGATATAAAACTACACTCATGCACTTTGAGGGTTCATGACCTGCCAGAAATGTTGCATCTATTTCTTGTCGTTCTGTTCTGGTTTTAATTGACACCTTTTTAACTGCATGGGAACAAAGCAAAACCCACCTTTTCAGCTTTTTTTTAAGAATGCCTACCTTTGTGAGCCGAGTTGTATTAAACGGCATCTTCAGGACATTCAGAAAGTGAGGCTAATTGCAGCGTTTGAGGACGCTGCCTCTCCTGAGGTCTTGGTGTTGGTGGGACTGCCAATGGGTAAGTTCAACACTCAGTGTATGAAAGGAAAAGGTACTTAAGGGCTTAAGTTCAGTCTGAACTATTTTTGCTGCAGACATAGAGTGAAAGGTGGTGTTTAGCTGAATGTTTTGAACAGCAGAGGAAGCACTAACAAGTCTGTTTCTAAATCTTTTACTTGATCTAGATAGCTATACTAGTAAATATAAAATTCAGGGTAAAATCCTTCACTTCCATGTACATTACATGGTTTACTACAATTAAAAATAATACAACTTAACGCTATTTTTTAAGTATAGATTTAGGGCTTGCTTAGACTTTAAGATCTTAATGAAATACTTAGATTAGCTAGTAATTTTCAAAGAAACCTTTGTTTTCCAAACTCTTCATTTGGATTTTGGGGCCAATGCTGTGTACTTTTTGCAAGTTCGTTACCAGTAATTTGTGAATGCCTGTGGATCAGAGGCTTGTTAGTAATTTAAGTGTATACCTAATTCATGGATTGTTTCTTATGAAGAGCTCCTTCACCTGCAGTCAAATTTCTCTGATCATTTTGTGGTGCTTGTTAAAAAAAAAAAAAAAAAAAAGTAGTGGGAGAGACTCTGGCTTCTGGACTCACGTTCACAAGATCTCTGTGCTCAGACAAAGCTGGAGAGCGGCAGCGTGTAGGTGAGCTGGCGGAGATCAGGGTTTGGCTGAGCGAAGGGGTCCGGGTAAGTACGGCTGTCTGTGGCTGGAGCGTGGGGCCGGGAGGAGAAGGTCGGACTTCTTGTCTCAGCCTCGCGACTGATGCGGTTCTGCTGGGAGAGGAGGATCCAAACATCCCGAGCATGCGAGGGACAGTTAGGCTGAACTCTTTGCCCTGAGGGTGCTTTAGGAAACCGAAGTGTTAGGGGTGGTGGGATGGCTGCCCGCTGACCCGGCCACAGCTGCCCTGTTGTAGGCTTTTAGGACGTGACTGTTCCCTTGTCTTCCGTCACCTTGGGCGCCGCTGGCAGCAGAGCGCTGAGGCTCTTGGCTGCGGTCGGACCTGGCCCAGTAAGTCCTGGCTCTGACCGGTCCTTGTTGAAGTCGGGTGGTGTTAGTGAGCGCAGAGGTGCCTACACAAACTGCCCCGTACGTCTTTTGATCACCTGAAGCGATGCTCCCCTTAGGTCGCAATTCATTACCGAAAGATTGTGCTGCTGGCCTCTCTCCAAAACCAGTGCCTCTGGTTTGTGATTTGGGAGCAGTACGGTGGAATTCAGGGCCATGTTTTCCTCCCATTTTTCGTCCAAGGCTATGCCAAAGCCCTGCAGCTTCAGCTATGGGAAAACCAAACAGGTAACTTGGTTGCCAGCACTACTCCAGCTGCCTCCTCCCCTGTCTCTGAACAGGATTTGTTCATCGTGGAAACGATGATTGGGAGTGGGCAGCTTGGTTCTATAACCTTGTAAATGGACTTATTCTGAGGGAAAAAAAAAAAGGAAAAAAAAAAAAAAGGGGATCTGATTACTTGTAGCTAGTGCGTAGTGATGTGTGTGGTGTGTTTTTGTTAGAGGTGAGTGAGCTGTAGCGATGCTCCATGCTGAGCGTCTCCAGCTGGTGATTTGGCAGGTACCTAGCAAGACAGTTTAAATTTACCAAACAGGATTGCCAGGTGCAATGCAGCTTCTGAACAGAACAACCTCCACCAGTTCCTTGATGCCCAGTCACAGTTACTGGGACTCGGATGCTAGCATAGATCGGTGTCTTACGGCCAGTGTGGGCTTGGTTCGTACGGATCCTAAGGCTGAGCACTTCCCGAAGGTGCTCTGCAAAAGGCTTGTCTCTTAGTGCCAGCTCTGGTAAGGCTGCAGCCAAATGCACGTTTCCAAAAGAAACTCGATGTAGATTTTCTTGTTGATTCGTTCTGTTGAAAGCGTAAAGCTTGGGTGTGTGAGGAAGATGTATCTCAATGCATGACCTGTTAGAGAAGCTGTATTGTATGTTTCAATCTGCCCAGTTCCCTGTCTGCTGTTCCTCGGTAATAAAGCTCGCTTTTTTTCTTATAGTGAAGTAAACATTTTGCTTTAAACATTTTGCTTGTGCCTTGGAACTGGGCTACAGCTTGATTTCCCCAATTCCCCTCCTTTCAAGCGAGCCCAGTGCTGACTGTGGGGTTAATGCTGGGTACTTTTGGGCTCTGAAAGCACACAGGAAAGTGCTATGGGGAAACCAGGCCTCTTGTGCTGAGTAGTTTTCTTGGTGGTCCCCTCCCACCGATCAGGCAACTGATCTGTTTCTTTTCTAGAGTCCTGAATATTGGCAAATTTTTATACTGTTTGTTTAATGACCAAGGCTTGTGTTTCATTCTTACCCCTTTATTATGCATTTAACTTTATCAGGTGTATCAAGTTTAAATACTGTGTATTTACCACTTTTAAATTATATTACCTAAGAAGAAAACAACTAAGTGTTTTTCCACACAGCTGTTCAAGCTTCTCTGTACAAGTTGAAATAAATGACATGCAACCACACCCTGAATTAGTTGATTAAGGGGAACCATTATCCTGTTTGACTGGTCTTTATCAAACTATGAGATTTTGCTGGTTGAAAAAGGAGTCTGAAAGCTCCTTCCTATGTTACTGAAGTCTGGTGCTGTACCGTTACTGGGGATTTTGGGCAAGGAGGAGGTCAGGGTGGATCTCAGTGCGAATTATGTGAGGGCTATTCGTGTGCCCAGACTGGAGAGCTGACTCTTGGAAAGACACCATTTGAGTTGTTATTCTCAGCTTGATACTCAGAGCAGCAGCAGGCAAATCAAGAATGAAATGAAACAAAACAAAACCCAGCTTGCAGGACTCCAAGAGTGATGATAGAAGCTAATATTTTATCAAAAAAAGAAAGCAAATTTTAGCATAGTGGCATAAAACAGATAAAACAGAAAATAAATCCTGTAACCAGGAAGCCACGTACCAAAGCACAATGGAATCAGGCACCGCTTTATCTCAGTTTGTGGCCACTGGAGCTTAGAGACAATTAAATAGAAAGTAGTCTCACCTAAACATCACAATCCCTCATGGCAAGGAAAAGTGATCAGATAACTGCTCTCCTAATGTTAGGCAACACATGACAGGAGCCACGGTTGCTGTAAGGAAGAGCCTTTGCTGCTCTCTGCTACCACTGAGCTCAGAGAAAGGAGGACTGTTGAAATGACAATGACGTTATCCCAGGCTCGCCTGGTGCAGAGGTCTGGCACAAAACCACGAGGCTCTGTACGTGCTTAGTGCCGTTAACCTGGAAAGAACAGACAGATCCAGTTCTCCCCTCTGGGGGTTGGTTCTGGCTAGCAAAAGGTGGCGAGTAGTGAAGAACATCCCTTTCTTAGGTTTGTTCCCTCCTTCCTTCCGAGGAAGAGAGGGCGGGTCTCACAGCAGGGTCAGGGAAACATTCACAGCATCAGTTCACAGCAGCAGCTGGTGCTGCAGCAGCAGGAGATCAGGAGTTGGTTCCGTATGTCTCGTTGTCTCCCTGCAACGATCAGAGATTACATTTATCTGCCAGAAAACTATTCTTCCGCTTCCTCTCACACAAAACCCTCTCTGCAGAGGCGATCTACTCTCTGCTACTGGACTCAGACTTTACAGTGCCAGTGGCAGCAGGTCTTTTGACTCAGAATTCCTCCTTTTCCTGCACTGCCCACCAAGCACAGGGCTGCAGAGCACAGCTCTGCCCTCAGCACCAGCCAAGCAACCCCACCGGAGGCAAGAGAAGGGCTAAGTCCTACTGGCCAGATGGATCCTTTAGCTCCTGAAGGGTGGGGGGGGTGGGGGGGGCGGAACTGGCCATCAGCATTCTGGTCTCAGAAAACACCTGCCCAGGGGATGCATTTGCTTGCAGCAGCAGGAGCCTCCAAAGGCTTTGGGGGGAGTTGATAACAGCAGAACTCCTGGCTGCAGCTTGCGGGAGGCAACTGCCAAGGATGGCAACCCAGAAGAGAGATGCAGTGGGAGCACAAGTTCGTGAACATACACTTCCCTCTCTGAGAGCGGTTGCCCAGGAAACACTACAATATTTTTTTCTAGTGCTTCTCCTCACAACAGCTCTGAAGTAAAAACGAGCTGCTCTGAGGAAGACAAAGTTTCCTCACAGCTGTGGTACAAAGCCTGTGTTTGATGTGGACTTTGTACATCCTGTTTCAGAACGCCTTCGGAATCAGAGGCGGAAGCATCTCGCCCTGCCTTCATTGATGCTTACCATTTCATAATCCTCCACATATTTGTATTTCTTCTCCCGATAGTAGTATTTCTTCTTCATGCAGTTCAGGACAACAAGGTCACATAGCACTGTTGCCTAGTGGAGATTGGAAGAATTTTAAGGCAACGATCCTCAGAACTGAGCCCTTAACCCAAAATTCAGTCCTAGTGCAGCATTACTTACCACGCCAAACAGCGCTAAGCCAGAGCCAATGTTAATCATTGTAGGAATTACATCAAATTTTCCTGCCTGGAAGACAGTCACAAGGCTGAGTATGTTTTTTTCTGCCTCCCTGAACACCCTCACCCCACAGCCTCCAGGAATGAAGTTGCCCTACCTTTCCAAACACTATGATATCAAAGCGGATTCCATAGGCTTTGACAAGTGTCCGTGATTCAATGCCACTACTATCCTTGTAGTATTTTGCAAACCTGGAAAAAAAAAAAAAAAGGTAGGTCAGAGCTTAGCTGGAAAGGCCGAGGTTCCTTATGTGATTTTCATGCAGCATCCACGTGTGTTCCCCATCCCAAAAGGATGGGCTAAACATTTGTACTTCCACGGATGAGTTTACATGCAAGCAAGCACATACAGGAGAAAAGCCAAGAAGAGGCAAGTTTAAGACTGAAGTTAGCAGCAGCCCTGTCAGGAGACTTCTAAAGCATAGGGAAGGGAGGAAGTTAGGTGAGTGGAAGGACAGATGGGGAGAAATTCAGCCACACTTGAGAATCAGCCCCTCACGACAAAGGCAAGCAGAAGGCCGCAGGAGCACAGCAGCCACAAGAGGGCAGGGCCGGGAGCAGGCAGCGAGGGAGGCAGCACAGCACAGCTCAGCTTGGCACACAGAGGCGGTTCCTTGTCCCGCACAACGTGACTCGCCCGCAAATGACACGGAAAAGGAATATGAACAAATAAGTGAGATTAGACTTACTCCGTCACATGGTTCACTAAGCCAGGAGGAAGCACAGAAGAGGGTACAAGAGAACAGGAAGGATTGGTAAGGGGAGGCACCATGGTCTGCAATTAGCAAGAGCATCTCAGAGCCTGCACCAGCTGGGCCGCAATATCCTCCAGCCTGTCTGACACCCCAATACCTGCAGGCCTGGCACCTCTCAAACACAGATGTGCTCTGTCTGCACAGCAGCAGCCTCCCACCACACCATGAAGCAATCCTCCTCAGCTCCTGTTTGAGCGAGGGACTGCAGACCTGAAATCATGGCCCTGGCTGGCAGCGAATTCACACGAGTTCTACCAAACGCGATTCCCTCTGCTAACTGAGAGCTGGTGACACCAGAACCAAGCCAAGCCCTGAGCTGTTTCCTCGTGAGCAGGACAGTTGCAGGGATCTTGGCAAGGTGACCAATCCACATCATAGCTCTGAGCCTGGATGCAATCAGCTGCCCAGCTTTGCACTCAAACTGTTTTACTGGTGGTACTGAACCTACCCATACTGACCAGCACGTGTACGAGGTGGTATACACCAGAAGGATGCTCCTGGTGCGGATCTGGTCTTTGACTGACAGAGACACCTTCTAGAGGTTAGTTTTTCCCTCGCCTTGTACAGTGAAGGAGGCCCTTCAGCCTCCCACCCCGGTGCTCCCTGCCCCCTGCATTTCACAGCATCAGAGAAAACCTCCAAATAAGTTTTACAGCATCAGAGAAAGTCCAAGGACTACCTGCAACTGCCAGGGGAGCACAGGCAGCCTGCAACACTGTGCCGATGGCAGACAGAGCCACAAGGACAGCAGGGTCCCTTCCATTGCCACATTACCTGAAGTTGTACCCGGGCGAGACGGTGTGGGCAGTGTCCTTGTTGTCAAGGCGCCGGAAGGAATATTTCGGCACGCAGTGGGAAGCAGCTCTGTCAAGGTTGCAGTCCCATTTGATCTGCAGCCCCATGACTCCACCCTGCAGAGCGGAGGAGAGGAGCTGGTGAGCAGTCCAAGAGCCTGGGCAGCCTTGCACAGGGCTCTGGGCTGACCAGGACCCCGATTACTGGCCCAGGTCGCAGTCCCAGTCAGTCCTTCCCACTGCTACAGAAGAACCTTGCACATATTCCCACCCAAGGCAGCCAAGGCCAAATATTGCTAAGTAGAGTTGACTCCACTCCCTCTGGCCAGGGCAGCTCTCCGTTTTGCAGCTAATCCATGTCCCATGGCTCATGCCACCAGGCATGGGGGGACGATTACTTACTGCTCCTATCCTACACACTCGAGAGAAAGGTCTGCCAAATACCTCCACAGCCATCTCCTGGAAGTTCTGCCCTGCAGCTTCAACTATTTTCCCTAGACGAAAGATAGGGCAGAAGGGATCTGTCTGGGAGTCATAGATGCAGTTCTTGAGGTAAGTGGAGTTGATAGTGGGGAGGATATTTCGTCTATAAGGGAACAGAGAGAGAAGATCTGTTGCATCTTCTTCCGCTTCTCCAGCTCCCCTCTACTGTCCAGGAGGCCAGGCAGCGCAATGCCTCACACACTACTTACTTGGTGAAGTTGAATTTGGGATACCAAATATTGTTCTTCACCAGAATGGTGAAGTTCTCAGCTCCTTGCAGGAACGCCGGCCTGCGAAACAATAGAAAAAGTAAATAAGTTTCATTTATATTTTCACAAACAAGGTCTCTGTCACTTTGTCACTTTGATGATAACCTCTTTAGCTTTTCCCAACAGTAACACATAAGGAAAAACCACTGGTTGTGGCAGAAACCAGCTGTGTACTGCTGGCCTCCTCTCAGGAGGGCCAACGCAGAGTAAGAAGACAGAGCTCTCACTTGGGTATGTGATAGTCATCCTCCACGGGGCACCATGCAAAGACTTCACAGGTCTTGATGCTGTCGTTGTAATTTACACATTTCCCGGTTTGGATGCCTGGAAAGACATGTGAATGGAGACACTCCCAAGGAAAAGTAAAGGGGCAGTATTTGCCCTGCGATGTCTCCTCACTCTGTAAGGTGAAAGCAGTCTGCTCAGAAGGGAAGTGCCGCTGTCTAATCCCTCGTTATCTTCCATTGCAACTTCTAGCACAATTTCAGAGAAAGAAGCATTTTCCGAGTCAAATCCTCATCTATGTATGTGAAACTGCTTCACAGACTCAAGGTCTTGAAAAAGACCTCACACTGTTTACTAACTCAAAGCATACACCCAGCCAGCATCCACCCAACACAGTTAAGCCCATCTGCTCTTCCCTGGAAGAAAAATGTGAGCTTCCTTTTCAGTTCTCTTAGGTAGGAAAGAATGAGAACAAGGAGACTCAAGTGGAATGCTGCTTCCTTCACAGGAGAGTGGGCACAGCGCAGTGATATTACAACAGAGAATGAACGTGCCCTTGCAGCAGGTTTCCTACCATTGCTGTGGGTGCTGACATATCCTGGAACACAGCTGTTGTTCTTGCCGCACTCTGTTTTATCATCTGGAAGCTGGACAGGAACAACAATTAAACAAAACTCCACAAACCCTCCCTCCCCACACTCCTGACCACACCACGTAGGATTAAAGCAGATCCTGTACCTACCTCTGGACATTGGCCCTGGGTCTGGTTTAGTGTGAATATCACATTGGTCATGACAAACACGCTGTTCTCCTCCTGAGCATGCAAAGCAAGAAGGAAATTTAAGAGCGACAATACTATGCAAAGCATAACCAAGGCGCTGCCCCAAATGTCAAAATGTCTTTACTGACAGAGCTGAGATGGTCCCGCAGAGGGGGCTTGCTTTGGACAGTGCAGGTATAGCAATAAAGGAGCAGGATCCCACGAGTTTCACCTGATGCCTCTGCCTTTGGGCAGAGGAAGGAATGTGGGACTAGCAACCCTTTCTGTCCTCCCACTTGGCCCCTCCTTTACAATATGAAAACAGATCACAGAGCTATTCCGGGAGTTATAAGGCATGAGCAGAAATAAAAATCCAGCTACAAGTTAGTTCACAGCTCTCCTTTTTTTTTCAGTATAACTACCGAATATTTTACCAGTCTTGGTTTGTTTCTGCAGTGAACACCACTTCCATTACTTTCAGATCTACATGAGTTGGGATCTATTGTTTACTCCTTCTCCATTAATATGCAAATATGATCGCTCAGCCAAAAACTGGCTGAATACTCTCACTTTTTTTCTGCACCACAACTGACGCAGACAGAGTGACCCACAACTAGCAGCTTGGCCATGTCTGCCAACCCTGAAGGCCACGTACTGCCCACGCAGCGCAAATTCCTGCAGACACACCGTCAATCAGTAACTACAGCAATACCTCCTGTTCAGTTCCGGATCAGATGAGTGGCAGGCTATTCCTGGGGCTTCTGCCAACAAATTATCTTTGAATTGTTTGCCTTTGAGAGTAAGAGGGAGGATGTGGTTACTGCCACAACTCTTTCCTGAAGTCTGCAAAATTCTCCCTCGTATGCATATACACACACACATACACACTTTTCTTGAAACAAGATTCCTAATCTGCTTTATTTGCTATGTTCTCTTGTATAAAGGCCATGCTGAAGCAAAAGCTGCTCCAGACCTCAGTGGATTTTTGGCAGAGCAGCAGCTGTTTCTTAGAAAACCCACCCTCTGCATGTGAAAGTGATTCATACCTGAGGAGGGATGACATAGTCAGCTACATCCCAGATCCTGGCTCCCAAGGAGGATGTGTTTGTCAGCGTTACTCCTTTCACCTTTGTGGTTACAGAACTGACCACAGAATCTGTTTCCTGGTAGCCCTTCTCCCACACAAAGACCCAGCTGCAAGATAGGGATTGCAAGAAAAAAATAAAAAATCAAACCACATACCACACAACAAAAAAACAGCTAAACATCAGAAATTAGCACAGGCAGTGGGAATTTCACCTTTTTTCATGTGTAACCTGAAAAGGCAGGTCCATATAGTTTCAGAATGTTTTGCTATAAAGTCACAGGATCAGCAATCTCCCTTCTGATTTTTTTAGGTGGTTTGGCAGTGTCTCATTACTGCATAATTGTATGTACATCCTCCCACTCCCACAGGTGAAGATCAGTTCACAAGAGGAGAAACATCACAGGGCTCTGGCATGATCTCCACTACAATCGCCAAGCAAATGTCACTTCAACTCGGTGCAGTCAGGATGGTCCTTACTGCTGTCTAGGAGGTGGTGGGTCAGGCCCTTCGGTTCTGGTCCACACCATCTATTTTTGGCCTTTTATTTAGGTATTAAACGAGAACAGGATGAAATTTCCTTTCACCAGCTGTGTGAAGGAATGAGAAAGAGCCAGAGAGTGCACTGCAGAAACCCCCTGCTAGTGAGAGGAGAGGAGCAAGGATGCAAGGAAGCAACTCTCAGGATGACCAGTTAGTGACTTTTCCCAACTACGTGCCTTAAATAATTACAGTTTTCAGGTTTCCACTGGCACTTACTGTAAAAGCTACACACTCACATCCTTTGCTGCCAGTGAAAGATCCATCTTCTCAAAAAGCATTTCAGGACAACTGCAAATTAGGTTAACTTTTACAGCTTACACATATATTTCATATATTCTCAGACTGGAGCAATTCAAACTGAGAAACCATTAAACAAAGGGGATGTTGCAGGCACACAAAACACAACCTTTTCTCCTGTGAGCAGGAAGGGCTGCCCCGGTTTTTCCCTGCTCCTAGGGATGGGGCCACACCGCGGGAGTAACTCCTGTCAGTAAAACATCGACCGGCTGCCTCCCCGGTCTCTCTTATGGCAGGCTGTCCACCACCTGGTTGTCAGGTCTTTCCTCACAACACAACGCTCTTTGTCTCGTAAGAGCTTTTATATGTTATAAAACGCCATCTGTGACCTGGTGACAGGTGGGAAGGAAAGCCACCAACCCCTCTCCAAACTTTCTACGCCATTTACGTCCTTCTGATAAATGATTTGAAGCAGCGAAGACCCACTTACCGTCACCAACAGGCACACGTCTGACCTATTCCTGGAGCTCACCCCGCATTTCTTCCCCCGAAACGCCTCACAGGCTCCCTCTCCTCAGGAACGACCCCAGCCCTCCCCAGCACCCAGGGCTTCGACCTCCCCTCAGCGCCCCGGGGGGTCGCTTCCCGCCCCCCAGCGCCTCCCTGACAGAACCGGGGGCTCGGGCAGCCTCCGGCTCCTTCCCCTCAACCGCGGGGAGCCTCCGCCTTTGGGGCAGCCCCAGGCCGGCCCCTCCTGCCCCCTCAGCCCCCCGGGGCTCCCATGAGGAGCCGCCCGCCCTCCTCCCTCACAGCAGCCGCCCCCCAACGCCAACCCCACCCCCCGCTCACCCGATCACGTAAGCGAGGATGGCGAGCTGCACCCCGCGGTTGATGAGCCCCACTTTGCGGCTGCGGATCAGGACGATGCGGGGGGTGTCGTACTCGAAGAGAAAACTCTGCACGGCCCCGCACGACACCATGGCGGCGGCAGGGAAGGACGGGCGGGCTGGGCTGCCCGCCGCCCTCCGGCCCCACACGCCGGGCAGCGGCCGCCGCCGCGGTACCGCGGAGCCACAGCGCCCCGAGCAGCCCGGAGAGCGCCGCCGCAGCCCCCGGGGCTCGGAGCGGCTCCCGGAGCTTTCCCAGCTCGTTGCCCGCCCGCCTGCCGGAGGCTGCCTGCCAGCCGCCCCTGCGGCCTCTCTCCGGGCTGTTTTCGGCAGGGCAAAGGGGGTTCCCCGCGGCCCTGAGCCCTGTGGGGCGCCCCGGGATGAGCCGGGGCAAGGCTCAGCCCCCAGCCTTCCCTCAGCTACCCCAGCAGGGCAGTGGGATGGCCTGGGGCCTAAAAATCCGGCATTAAAAGAAGGAACCGGGCACTTCTGGTCACCACTGGTGGGACCTGCTGTTAGGTTTTTTTTTGTTGGTTTGTGTGTTTTTCCACACTCCTCGTTGTTAGCAAGGTTATGGGGAAAAAGTAGCAGACAAAGAATTAGAGATGAAGAGAGCTCACGAAGCGGCGGTGGGGTTTTCAGACATTGCAAAATCAGTGAAGAGATCCTGAGTCAACCAGTAAACATGCTCTGTTTATTACAAAACCAGTCAAAAGTGACAGGAGAAAAAAGGGGGGGGTGAGTGTTAAGGAAAAACATATATGAGAAAAGTGAAAAGAAATTAAAAGTCACAGTTTTAAGTGAATATCCAGTGTAATTCTTCAAAAAGGAGAGAGCGCACGTGTCAGGACAGGAATGCATTTATGCCAACTGTAATCTTTTCCCACTCTAGATATATAAAATGATGCAATGTGAACGTTAATACAATTAATGTATATTACAGCTGAAGATAGAAATCTAGCTGACAATCTCCCAGCCATATATCTCAAAATGTATGTTGGAAATTAAAATGGCAAACTGCTGGTTTAGCTCAGAGAGAACAAAGCTTAGTTGAAAGGAGTGCAAAATATACACGTTACAATCCTTCTCACTCCATTTCTACAAAAATAGAACATGGCCAAGTACAACAAAAAGAACTGAAAAGGTGTTGGAGCACAGATTAATCTACCCTAAATTTGCTGTTCCTTGGCTGTGGCCTTATGCATCACTGTAAAAAGCAACTTGCACTGTGTTGCATTCAGTAGGAGGAGGTGTAGGAGGCAAGGCCTGTTTGAAGCTAAGAGCAAACAGGAGGACAAAGACTAACATTAAAATTCAATGAATATGAATGAAATGCCTGAAAATATTAGACAAAGATGGTAAAAGTACTTTCCACTGTAATTCCTGATTTAAGGTAAAAGGGCCAATACAAAGAGAACAGCTGGGCTTTTCAGAAAATGCTTTCTCTGTGCCACTGAAATCTAAAATAAGCCTGTTTAATATGGACAGACTGTGAGGCCTTTAACAGCAAGTTATGAAAATGCATACTCACTGGCCTCTTTCCAGAACCTCTGATCCAGGGCTGCAGCAAGGTGGTGAGGCTAGGGGAGAGAAATGCTCAGGACCATGTCTTCAATTGATCTCTCTTTTGGACTTCCTTCTTTCAGGGGTCATGCTTTTAGATGGTTCTTGGCTCCATCTTATTTTCAGGGTGCTGGTTATCTCCTCACTCGTCTGGGAGTCTGGCACACACCAAAGCAAAGACAGGAGAGCTGGAACCTCTCACTAAAATGTAGCCCTAAGAGTTCACCCCCAGAGGCTACATTTCTAAACCACACGGGGTGAGTCACAGAGTGAAACAAAGGCAGAAGTCCGTACTTTAGCTCAAGATATGTGTTCCTCTAAGCCAAGCAGTAGGCAACAGTCCCTCTCTAATGACAATATACAGGAATTGAGCTGCACAGCAAAGATTTTGGGAAGTCACACGCTTTCTTTTTCTTCTTCTTTTACATGTTTAAAAAAAAAAAAAGTTCTATGAAAGAAAACGAAGGTTAAATGCCCAAGGTAAGCCACAGCATGAGCTCAAGTTGTGCTGCTTCCTCACTCTATCTTAAAACCAGTATAGTTGCCATCTGCTTTGGGATAAGTACTTCTAATCACCCCTCTGCAGCAACTTGGGATGACAGTTCTGTCTTCCAGCTCAAAAGAGCCAAAACGCCAGTGAATATACTGCTTGTAAGCAGCATGACGTAGCTGATTGCTGGTATTGTCACCTGTCAGGTCCAGAAAGGGGTCTTTGTAGAGAAGAGCTTTATTCAGGGTTCCTCTAGACAGCACCAGCTTCTTAAACCAATAGGTGGTTGTGATGCATGACCCATCTGTCCTGCGGCAGCAGAGCTGCTCATGGGACTTCTGCATCAGATTGCATTGGCCACAGCAGCACCACCTGGGGCACTCTGGAGAACGGGTGCTTTGCATTAGCCAACTAAGCTGAGATTCTCCAGTATCACAGTTCTCGTTGGACTCATTGGTGAAGAAGCTGCAAGGATCACTGAATTTCACAGGGTGATTCTGCAAAGCAATTCCCAACATAAATTAGATGATAAAGCATTGCTGCTGTTTCATCCATCTGCAGAGAGAATTTACAACAGTGATCCTCACCACTGGGTCTTTCATTTGACACAGCACAATAAGTATAATGATGATAGATCAGCAGATCTGGAGGAGGATTATCTTTCTGTGTTGCCAACGCCCACCCTTGCAAAATCGAATTGACACCTTACAAGTTGTTTCAACACCAACACACTCCCACTAGCACATGCCCACTACAGGAAAGCAGCAGTTTTTAGCTGACTCTAGAAAATACATCCTCTGGTCACAGGACTTACTAACTTTAGGGGGGCAATAGGAATCCATTTTTAGTCCCTCAGGATCTAATCTAGAAATATGGGGAAGGGGAAATCCAAATCAGTTTGAAATGACATTCCTCAGTTCTCCTTTCTGAAGAGGGAATCCCAAAGGTTAAGTGTCTGCCTTTACCTCAAAAATGCTGCCTTCAGCATACTGCAAGCTTGTTTTCAGAGGCTTCTTTATCAAAATAACATGTGGCTCATCAACATAGGACACAAGCATCACCTGTAGAGCAGAAGAAATGAGCACTGTCAGCTGGAATAGTTACCTAGAAAACTGGGGATATAGCACAGAGTTCTGCACTGGGTTCTGCAGTCTGCACTCCAACAACAGTTCTCTGTAACTGCATGCTGTAAGGGTAGATGTATCCCAGTATTTGGGATAGCAAGGATATGGGCAGCAGCAGGGACAGACAAAGCTAAGAGGAAGAGATGTTATGGAACTAACTGTAGCTAACTGTAGGAGTGCAGTTGTGCAGGGCTTTTATGTGGAGAGTTCATCTTTGCCCTTCTTTAAAAACCATGTGTCTAAAATGCTGGGGAATTAGTAGATGTACCCAAGAGAAATAATCATTAATGCCTTGAAAAAGAGGAAGAGGAAGTTCAGGTTGGCAGGGAAGAGGCTCTCCTAAAACCACAACTGCAGGCTGCACGCAGGGTGCAGAAGAACAAAGCCCAAGCAGCGAAGCAGGAATGAACCACGCAGCAATTATGAAGGGTTTGATCTGCTGCATTTGTGTGCCTACTGAACAGCAATTTGCATTCTTTACCTGTTTTGGCTCCAGCACGGTCTCATACTTCTTCCTGATTATATTATCACAGAGTGGTATTTTGCAGCAGCGGGAGCAACTGTATAAGTTAAAACAGATTTCTATGGCAGTAAAAGCCTGCACAAGAAAGAAAAGCAAGTAGTGATTCCACTTTCTTAATGAGACTGGAGTTCTCCAGATCTGGCTCCGTTAACACAAAAAACAAGTCTCTCACCAAACCAAAATAGGTGATTGTGGATCCAATGAATGTGAAGAGTTCAACGCTTCTAAATTTTCCACCCTAAAGGAAGCATAAAAGAATATCTGGGAAGCAAGATCTATAACCATTCACTCATCTGAATGCCATTTCTCTTTTTGTCCTTTTACAATGATTCATTCATCCAATCCCAAGATTACATAAACTATCTCTAACACTTAGCAGGGGAAAATAAGCAATTCGAGAGGGAAACAGTGGTGACACACAGGGTTCATGATAGACAAGATACTTGTTATTCTTTGTCTAAACAACAATCCTGCCTCTCTCAACCCTGCTATTTCATTCTCAGCTTTATTCTCCTATGCCAGTTGAGTTTAGATCTACTAATCTGACATGACTCCCATTCCAGAATGATGGACAGAAGAAAGGGGTATATGTATATATGGCAGACGTAGGACTAAAGAAATAGTAAGTTTTCTTCTCTCCTCCCTCCACAAAGAAAAACAATTGCATTTACTGTGCCAAAGACGAAGATATCAAACCGTATTCCATAGACTCTGAAAAGGGTTCGCTGCTCCTTTCCATTTGGTAGCTTGTAGTACCTTGCAAATCTGCAAAAGAACAAATGAAGATGGGAGTGGCTTCCCTAGGGAATACAATGATACAAAGTTGTAGAACACAAAAGGGGGCATAGTTTCTTTTGCCTTCTTCCTTACAGCCTTCTGAAATGCTGGAAGAAGCATTCAGGAAGAGTTCATGAAGCCAGCTTCAGAGCCGGCAGTCTAAACTAAATTAATACACATGTATGTAGAGATTTAAGCAAATTAAAAATCTAGCTAAGGTCTACGGAGTGTTTTGCTATCACAGTTCAAATCAGAACCTAAAGCTACAGAGAGAAGTTCAACCACAGGTAAAGCAGTTAGAAAACCCTAGCAAGGATACGTGAGGAACTGGCAATGGCAAAAGTGCCAGTGTTCTTAAGCCTTTTAATGCTACGTTATCCACTACCTGCTCTGAACTCCTGAGGACACTTCAGCATGCTGGATTATCACTCATTTCCAACTCCTTAATCAGCAGAGAGTGCCAAGAATCACATGGGCCTTTATGAACTTCCAGTTTCTTATTCTATCAACAACATGACCCTCCTGATGCACAGCTCACATCAGCTTATGGATCAATAAACAGTCACAGAGCATGCAACAATGAGATCTTTTTCAAGCCTGACAATGAAAAGCTGGCAGTACAGACAAAATCACTACATTCAACTGAAAGACTTACTAAAACACACAATGGCACTAATTCTCAGCTTCTGAAAACAATACCTGTACGTCTTTTGCCTCAGACTTGCTGTCAGGACTTAAAATGCTGTGTTGTTCTTCACTGGTTTACTTGAGTGATCTCTAAATCCTCTTCTCCTTCATTTAGATAAATAATTTGAATTGCAATTTGCTGAGCTAAAGGGCTGCAAGGTTAGTTCCGTGGGTGTCAGATACTCACAGATCACTCTGTCATTGTTAATCAAAATTTGTTTTTATAGTTGGCTGCCTGTTCAAGTACAAGAAGAGTAACTGTGTTTAAGAGGATATGTCTAGCATAAATACTATCAGCTCAGCCTTCTGATTTCTAGTGTCCTGGTTTACTCATTCAGATTATAGAGACACCTAAAGAAAAAAATACTTTTTCCTCCTTTCTTTACTCTTTGGATTCAGTCCCTGCAGCTCTGCTTTGCCATTTGATGCTAACAAACCAGCCCAGAGCAAGCTTTTACTTGATTCCGCTCTGTCCTTTGCATTCCACTCCAAGCTAAGTTTGGCAGACTTTTAGAATGTTCTTAATCAGAGTTCCCTAGATCATTTGCTTCCCATTCACAGAGATACGATTTGAAATTCTCTGAGGGAAAGTCACTCAGAAAAACGTGTTCTGCTTTCTTCTTGCTTGCACAGATATTAAATACCCTTTTCGCTGGTGCTGAATGGTTCCAAAGTCTGTGGCCAATGCATGTTTTACCAGCCAGCTCTTAGCCTCCAAAGCCTGCAGGTCATTTAGGCTTTATTTTAAAGTTTTCCTAACTGTTTTCAGGATCAGAGGTTTTCTCTAGCCCCCATGGTAGAGGTTATTTCATATTTCTTCTTGATGGCATACAAGCTTTCTTCTCTGTAACAGCTTTGTGCTCAGAGCTGACCTGTTGGGAGCTTTCTTGACCCCTATCTGAAACTTTGCTTCCTTGCACCTCAAATACTTGTTTCTTTTAGAAAGCTTACATGTTCCCATTTAAGTCTATCACAAAATTTCCTTTGGAACTGAGCTGAAAGCAATAGGACTCCATGCAGACTGGTTATAACCTGCCCAGAGTCCCCAGCTGGCCTGCAGGGGAAGCAGTGTTCTATAACCTGTTTCTTAGGGTCTTTTCAAAGTTTTCTTCTGCTACTGGTCTCTGCTAGCTTTGGGATGCTGGGCTGGATGGACCTCTGCTCTCATAGTATGTTACATTCTTATGAAATGCCACACTGATTAATAAAAGTTTTCTTGAAATATATTTATTGTAGGATCATTTCCTTTGGGTAATTCTACTGAAATCAGCAGCTGTTTATACAAGTTTGCATACACCAGCTCAACACTGTGGCAGAGTTTGTGCACGTTCTTCCCTGAAACACCCGTGGCTATTTTAAATAGTATTATGTTCAAACTATTCATCGTCCTTCAACTTTCACTGGTTTCACTTTTTGAATTGCTGCACAGACCTACTCTGTTCCTCTTTTTTTAAATTTTGCAGACATCAGAGAATGGCTTTCTTTTGCCAATAAAACCCCTTGATTAACAGCTATAGAATCAGGCCATCTGGATGTTGTCTGGTGTTCTGCACACTCTCCCAGCAGGCTTGCCTGTGTTCTCAGATGAAGCTCACTTCCTGGATGCTAGAGTTTACTTCCTTTCAGCACACATTTCAACTGAACCGCAGCAAAATAATCTTTACACTGGTATTTTGATGCTTAAAAGACAACAGGATTTCGGGCAAACCCATTCTTGGCATTTTGACCCTAGCTGTCAGTCTGATACTAATATCCTCAAAACTACTCCAGTCTTCCTACAAAAGCCTCCTAAGAAATCCCCTTTTCCTGCAAAAATCTATTGAACAGAAACATTGCTGGCCTCAGCCTTGTAGTACTGTCTCACTTTTAACTTGTCTTCTCCCCCATCTCCTGTCTGTGGTTGTCAGCCCAGAGGGAACACCTGTTTGTTCCTTGTTTGCACAGCTCCAGCAAAATGCAGCTTTGACGTATATTGGCGGCTCTTTGACAGCTAAGACACTCACGCTAGCATCACCAACGTATGAAAACCCACAATAATAACCAAAGTCAAAAAGTGCTGTTACACAAAAATTTTGTCCTAGATCTGAGGGATAATTTTAATTTTAAACACGCTGATATGCATTTGATAAATTGTGTAACTATTTAGAACTAGAGTCACATCAAGATTTTTTGTCAGAATTTCTCTTAAGTCTGCTGTATGTACACAGAATCGAATGCTCTAATTTACTTTTAAATAAATCTTGATTCAGTGAACTGTAGAGTTACCCAGATGTAAGCAAAACACTTTATTTTATATAATTGCCTTGGGAAACTCACAAATTTAAGTAGTTTCAAGCTTCAATTGCCATATGGTAGAACCTGCCCAAACTATTTTCTGTGTTAGCTCCCAGAATACTTGTAGGAAACTTCTAGGCCTTTCAACACAGAAATAAAACCTCCTACCACACAACCATGCTCATCTGGAAAATGACCATGATAATACAACTGCAGTAACTGCAAGTTAAGGACATGAGTACTAAAGCAAAGCTGAATCAAATGTTCTGTTGTTCCAAGCTGTCATTCTCCACACCTCATCACATCTTTGCTTCAACTCAGAAAACACCCTACTTGCTTCATGTAACATTTTTTACCTGAAGCTGAATCCAGGGTATTGGCTTCTTGTTTTGTCATCAAGGCGGCGGAAACCATACTCTGGACTGCAGTAGTAAGACCAGCTGTCTAAGTTACAGTCCCATTTAATCTCAATGGCAATTATTCCTCCCTAGAAACAGAAAAAGTAAGTGTGAGGACTAGTGTGAACTTTTTAATGCCAAATAGAAGCCACCATTTTTGCCAGTCCGACTTTTGGATAATATTTTCCTGAAGCAATGTGATTTATGATGTGCTTTTGTAGAATCGAAATATGATCATGAGTGACAGCCTTATACAGGACCTATTTAAATGAAAGGTGGTACAAGGGCCTCTACAAGCTACAGTAATACAAACCAAATAGTATCAACTCTGTCAACGCGGGTCTCATCCTGTGAGATGGTAAACACATTTATTTTTTAAAATGTGAGATTATGTTGCTTCTCAATCAGTTTCTAAACCTAGAACAATTCCATTACATGGCAGACAGCAAAATATGCAGGAAGAAAAAGAAAAATTTTCACACTGACCATAAAAAAAAAAGTAGTATCACAGACCTTTACTGCCACCTCTGAAAAGTTCTCTTTTGCTTCCTGAAGGATATCTCCCAGACGGAATATTGGACAGAGTGGGGAAGTTATCTTGTTGAATGTGCAGGAAGAATTGAAATTTGGTGAAATATTTTGTCTGTGAAAAACACATAGAGTTGTTTAAATTTAAAAACAAAAGCTGGAGCAGCAATAAGTACAGCTAAGGGACCTCACTCTTACTGGAAGCTGTGTTAAATGTGCTCAGATTGTACTTACATGAGTTTTTGTTTTCACACCTAGCAGATCTATATTTCCCTAAGTGGGATCTACAAATCAAGATGAATTCTTTACTCTTTGAATATATCACAAGCAAAATTTACCTGCGTAAACTAAATATTTTCACCTTATAATCTGGATCACACAACCGTTACATTGTATTTTAGACATTTTACCCCAACATAAACCAGTATATCTGAACGAGCAATTTTATTGTCCTGTGCCTGGGAGGCTGTGATCCCAACCTCTTCTATTTCTCTTGGTTCCTGAAGAATTAATAGGACTAGAGACTTAACAGCTGTTACTCATGCAGATAAAGCCCTGAAGACAGCCTTTCTGAGTAACGATGGTTATGGGCCATTTTACACAATCCTTTCTTTAGAGCACAACCACTCACTCTTCAGAAAGCATTCAGGAATGTTTGCACTTACGTGATGTAATTAAATTTTGGGAAGTGAATGTTGTTCTTTATTAGCACTGTGAAGTCTTCAGAACTCCTCAGAACAGCAGGCCTAGAAGAGAAACATCAAATGAAGTAACTTCTTGTACTTAAATGCATCAATTAATGCTATGCTAATTTATTACCTGGAAAATTGTCAGTAGGAAGAATATTTTGCTGAGAAGATTGAAAAGCAGAGTTAAGTGACTCAGGGAACCAAGAAAGATAAAGGTCATTTTCTTAGTTTTAGGTATAAATTGTTCTCTCCCTCTTGCTCTTGCTTGTGTGGGCTGAGCCTAAATGTGTGCTACATGCAGCTAAAATATGATCTCACAAGACTTCTCATATAACTCTCGCTACAGAATAGTAGTAAGAGTTTATACTATTTGACAGCTGATTATTTCTGCACAATGAACAGGCAGTTTCATTGCTGGTCCCCGCAGACAGGTGGCCATTTATGCCAGAGCTGCACAGCTAGTAAGAATATAAGAATGAGCCATGCTCACATTCCTAGAGGATGTCTCTGGAAGTCAGGTGTCAATCACATCATCAAAGGTTGTTCTGCCTTTCTAGCAGATATCAGTTTGAGGGCTTACCCTGCAGACTGTGGGGAGACAGTGGTTTGTGTCACTAAATATGTTGCTGAACTGCAAACTCAATGGGGAGCAGGCTGCCAGTCCTACCCTTCCTCAAGAGTCATTTCTCTGAAGCTAATGTGGCAGGAAAGAAGGCACTTTCCTACAAGTTGCCAGCTGAGTAACCTTGGCCTAGATTGCATGAGACAATCTCTGCTATACCCCAGGACTTGCCTGGGCTATAGAAGAGTAACAGATGCAATTTTTAGCATTATATGTCTTGCATAGGGACAATGCTGGACTGGAATATTCGCACAGCTCTGTTTTGAAAATGAGTCAGGAAAATTTTAATCTTCATCAGGACAGCCATTCCAAGGGGTGTAAACAGTCTTCAAAGCAGTCATCCATATCAAGGACAGTGCTTCTAAGCATCCAGTATTTTTCCTATCATTGCACTTTGAGCAATGCCTCTGCATCAGAGATCTGTGATGACTAGAAGCACATTAGTTGGGTGACAGGTTCCATGAAGGACATCTCAGAGCATCTCCTAACAAAGTCAATGAATGAGAGACATGGCTGCAAACTAATTTAATGCTTGCAGATACTATCTGGACATAAGAGCTTCTGAAGAATTTCAGTGTATAACAGTCAAGACATGAATAATGTATGTTAACTGTTAAAGAGCTAAAAATGAATGAACCTATAATGTGGAACTGTCTGTAACTCATCCACTGGGAGGCATCTGAAATCTGATCCAAAGCTCTTCTGGAAAAGGTGGTGTAAACACCTATCCTTGGGCCAGCTAATCTGACAACTGTGCCCTGTCTCAGGCAGAAATGAACAATCAAAAATAAAAGAATCTTCTTGCCAAAATGCAATAGCTTTGTTTGGCTCCTTTGTTCAGCTCCAGCCATAACTAACGGGAAGGAAAAGGAGTACTCCTGTATAGCTCATGAAACTTATCTTTCAAAAGAATTTGGACAATAAAGACAATCAGGGGTGTAACCAAAACCCAACATTGCTCCCTCAGTATCTCAACCAGACGGCAAAACTTCCTGGGCTCTGACCTTTCTCTTATATATTGTTCTGGTAGCAAACAAACACTCAGCTTTGCTATTTAGCAATTCCTCCTTTTTTCCTTGCCAATGAAACTTGTGAAGGAACCTTTTACATCAGAGGTTTGGATCAAACCTCTCATCCATTATTTTTGGTCCCTGGTAGTGATCAACTACTGGCACTGTAGAGGAAGATTAGGAAACAAGACAGAATGTGTCAACTGTGCGATGTAATAAACAACAAAATTCCCTTTGGAACACACAGCAGTAAGCCTACACAACATGACATTTGGAAATGACTGGCAGTCACTGAGACTTTATAAAAAAAACCTAAGATTCCAATAGCTCAGGAAGCTCATGCATATCTTTCCAGGATGCTGTATGAACAGTAATACCCTTCCTGTTTCTGGACAAAGCCTTTCCAGATCACAGCTCTGTCTGCAGAATTGAATTGCACTTCCTTTAAAGAGCTGAAAAAAACTCAAAAGTTGCTGCAGGAAGCATTGTGAGCCCTGGATGGAACCTGGCAGCGGAAAAACTGCTCAGCCTCTGACTTAGGGAAAAGATGGGATATATACACAGAATCATGCTTCTATCTTTTAAAAGCAGTGAGTTAATGGAAGTGGTAATTGACCTGGTTTCTTACATGTATATTTCAAAAGCTGGTTGAGAGAAGCTAAAATTGATTAGTCATCCACTCTCTTAGAGCGTAATTTCCATCATCTCTGTAGAAATCAAAACGATTATAAAATTTCTTCATGCTTTGGCTGATACAGAAAGAAAATGGACCAGTTTCTTCTTGGAACACTGCACAGTTATGTGATTACAGAGAAAGATGGCCACAGGGTCCCTCCATTCCACTCTCTGGGTCACAGCAGCATTGTTCCCCAGGGTCTTTTTCCTACAGTTTTCTTCAGCTCACTATTACGTATTGCCAGCATTGAGGTTTTCATCACCTGCCTAGAAAGGATGAAGATGCTGTTCTTCAGTCTGGAGAGGACCCCCAAATGCTACCGTGCAGCACAGACAATCGATCCAGTGCTACAGTTCTGAGTGGTGGAAGCAACCTCGCTGTGGTAAATGCACCCACACGGAGCTTCTACACCCCAGAGCACTGAGCCTGGCAGAAGAGAAACCCAAGTCAGGAAACCTATCTTACACTTTCCTTGACATTTGAATTCATGATCTAAATGCCTCTAGTGAACTCAAGATGAGCCTGTGACGTCTACAATTATTTTTGTGGAAGCTGCATGATGTTACAAACTGGAGGCTCTGGCTTCACTGCAGAATCAGCAGGACAATTGTAGAAGTAATTCATTTAGATATAGTAAGCATTAACAGTATGGCTATGAAGAAAATAGCTGTTTTACATACATGAGATCTGTACGTGCCTGAGCAAAGTGATTACCCTAAAATTGTATGACTCTGTCAAAGAGAACCCTTTTTTGACAAAAAAAAAAATATATTTTTTACTTACACGGGGGGGTGTTCCTCCATTGGCACAGGGCACCATGCCATGATCTCACAGGTTTTAAGAGTTGCATTATACCACACACATTTTCCTGTCTTAACTCCTGTAGAGAAAGAAGCTCTTATTCAGCAAACACAAGAGTTTTGCACCATATAGACAGTTTCCACATGGCAGTGGATTCCTCCTTAAATGTAAAGCAGAGATTTTGACATTACAGATTCTTGCAGCTTTCTTTTCAGGACCAAATCATGGTCCTGCCACACATCATCAATCCTTATTTAGCCCTTTACTTGGGTCAACAACACTTGTTATTGTTTGGACTGAGGATGAAGTACTTTCCTTCAAAGTTTTACATGAAGTTACATATCTGAGTCTTGGTATAAACTGAGAAATTAACTTTTTCAGTCAACTGAATTAATTAACAGTTAATTAAACAATTAACAAGTTTAATTCAACAATATAAGCAAATTAAACAAGGATATAAGGGTAAGCAGAAAACCTTAATTCTTTCTACATTCCCGGAGAGTCAGCATTTTTTGAGTGCCCTGCCTTTACCAGCTAAAGCGCTAATTCAGCCAGAAGCCTGAATTCAGGAATCCCAGCACTACAAAGAACTCACATAGCTGATGAAAACTGTATGATGTCTTTTAGACAACTGGCCCTCAAAAAAGGACAGAAGTCATTGTCTTATTCTGAGAACTACCTATCATGGGGATGTTACAGACCCTTCAAAAAGATCCTGTAGTCACTCCCCTTGCTGAGCAATCACGGACTTCAATGGGAGTGACTGGGAGACTGGCCTTCATTCACATCATGGTCTGCACTCCTCTTTACATTTGCCCTTCCTCTGCTCCTTTTCACTGTTTCTCTTTTTAGAAAGGGCATATACAAAATGGTAAGAACTCTGTTTTGTCGTTTCAAAAATAGGTTATCAGATATCTCTCAGGATTCTGTATTGTTCTACTGCAATTCTTCTCCAAGTTGGGACTTGTACATTCTGCACTGGTCAATAATGCAACAGAAGGTAGTACCCACAAACAATATTTCAATCTGAAAATGTCATTTACCTACCATTACCGTGGATATCTGCACTCCCTTTTTCACAGGACTTGTCTGTAGAGCAGATAGCTTTGGCAAAGGGAGCCTGAAAAAATGACATAAAAGAGCAATATAAATATATTCCTCTCCATACCTATGTAAAAAGTCTTTCTTAACTTCAATACAAAAATAGTAAATAATAAGAAAATAATGCAGAGAAAGTATAACCCTTACTTATTATTATGCTTATAACGAGCAAAAGGCTAAGCTAGCTAAAAAAAAAAAAAGGAAAACAAAGTATTTTTCTCGCTTATATTAACACTTTCCTTTATTATGTCCTTTCCTGTACTACTAGGTGCAATAAATCTAGTACTGGACTATTTCTTTGTTTACTAACAGCTCCATAAACTTTTGCCAGTGAAAGTCAACTTGTGTTTAGGAACTACTCTGCAAAGTCCCACTTCTAAGCCAGCCAGATGAATGAAGAGGAGGGCTGCAGCTGACTACCACGTTTGGGCTACACAAAGGAAGGAAGGGAACACAGAAACGAGCAACAGCAAGAGCACAATACCAGCAGAGAAGCTGACAGCACTTCTCTAACTCCATCATCCCTTCAGGTTTTTCTCAAGACCAGCAGCAAAGCCAGAGAAGCTGCACTGGCCTGAATGTCACCACTTCCTGAAAGTGATGCAGGTAGGTTTGGCAAGGTCATTGCTACGAGGCAAAGTCACAACTGACAACTGAATCCCCAAGAAACACCAGAGTAGGGGAAAGAAAAGGAGCAATTAAACTAGATTTTGCATGCTTTCTGTTGAGATACAAGCATTAAGAGCAGCAGTATTTGCTTGCACAGGATGGTCCCAAGGGCAGTCCGCTCTTTTACATCAACATTAACGTTTGCTCCTAACTACTGTCTATTTGTATTCAATACCATCATCCTAAATACAAATTACCAAATATATATATATATATATTTACCTCAGGGCATCTCCCTTGAAGCTGGTTGTCTGTCTGAATGATGTTGGTCATCACGAAAAAAGAGTCTCTTGACTACATGGAGAAAAGAATATGAATGACTGAAATTTCACAGACTTGTTTCAGACCTCAGAGCATCACCTGGAAGGACAGTGAGGCTGTTTCTGCTCTACCACCCCCCTAACAGACATTAAAATTCAATCTGGCTTAAACAGGGACATCATCAGGGCATAAATGAGCAACCAGGGCAAAAAGGCGACGATTTTTTATTTTTTAATCTGGCATTGCAACCAAGAAAAACATGCTGGCACTAACTAGTAATGATACTACTGTGTTTAGTACCGCTATACTGGAATAAATCTGTTGATTTTGTAAAAATTCATAACAAATAGCACCACAGAATTATCATAAAAAAGAATAATCCTTTTCCTTGTACTGGGGAAGGAAGGGTAGATTTGGTTTGGTAGACTGCTGTCTCAAATGTAAAGTCCCCTTTAATGTTGCTGCTCATTCAAGGAGAGACATATCAGGAAAAAAAACAGATGCACCAACAGAAGTTGAATATTATGCTGGCATTAAATTAAGACTTGCCTGCATTGGTATGGCATATTCTGCTGTATCCCAGATCCTGCTGAGTGTATGAGCCACTCCCTTCACACTAGTGCGAACTGAGCTGGTAACTTCTTCCTTCTCCTGATAGCGCTTGTGAGCGATGAGGGTATAACTGGCCAGATTAAACAGAAAGAACAAGTAAACTCATAAAAATAAAATTGGGTCAGGTTTTTTGTATCATTTTTGGACAAAATGCACTGCAAGATAAAGTCAGACAAGAATTTTCAAGTAACTGAGAGCCCTTTGGTGTGAGACAGATGCATCATCTGGGCCAAAGTCTTCCTTGGATTCACCTTTGCAATGTTCAGCTTTGTCAGGAATGAGTTCAAATACACACAGAGAATTTCTATTTTCACAGCATTTATGCTATAGACAGCATTAGGTCACATCCTAGTCCTTCAGATGCCATTTGTGAAACACCAACTAACTACAAGCGGGCTTGATGTCATCCAAAAACTTTTGCCCATGCTGCATTACTCTACCTAGACTTTGACCTTTTGTGTCACAAACAGTAGTGTCCTCTGTACATTTGGGGTCTATTTATATATATATATATATATATTTTTTTTTTGGGGGGGGGGAGATTAAAATACTTAGTCTTTAACTTTCCAGAGTGAGTACTTTTGCATGTCATTCTGATTGCTTTAAAAATCTTGTCCTAACGCTTTTACTTCCTCGTGTATTGTGTGTGTTAATAATAGAAAGTCATCTCTGTTTTTATGCTGACAGGGAAGTCATTTCGCTCATCTAAATTTCATGAAAGAACTGACAACTCTGAAAACTATTGTATGTTCAGAAGGTAGTTTCCACACTACATAAAAGCGCCATAAAAGGTTTGCTTTGAAAAACAAGCTGGTTGCATAGCCACAGGAGCCAGCACCGTTTCAGTTTAACAACAGACTCTTCTGGAGGGGATAAAAGTTCCTGAAGGACAGAAACAGAAAGCAACCGATCGATGCTCCTTCATTTATAGTGTCTATTATAACAGTATTTCAGCCTTTTCCTTCTGGAGAACAGCACTTTGGGATAATCGTGCGTTTGGAAATTGCCAGTAGGAGCCCAGGTCTGAGCAGCAGTAGGTGCTTGCATTTCCTGCTGAATTGATTCTTACTGAGATTACAATCAGTGTGCTCAATGTCCTGGCATGTTGCCCTCCCGTAAGAAAGAAACCAACCATCTAAATTTGCAGACTTTGTTCAGCAAAGACTTATCACTGAAAACAGCCCTACTTTGGGAGCAAAGAGGAAAATCTGCCCTTTAGAGGCAATCAATTACTGCATATTCCTAGAACACCTTATTGTTCTTGAAATCTGCTTCAAGGGCTAATTGGCTATTTCATCTGTTAGGTGTATCTAACCCTAGATAGGAGACTCTCTCGAACAAGCTCTAATCTCAGAAACACTGGTGTAAATCTGAGATTTTTCAATGCAGGTAGTATGGTTTTAACAGAAGAGAACTGAAAACAGCACAGCAAGAAATGAAACTAAAAGCATTTGTTAGTAGAAATTCAGCTCTGTCCTAGAAACCCCACCCTGTTAAGTAACCTCCTGTGCCCAACTCCCACCGCCACGTTCCCACTGCCACATCCATCTTCCAAAAACAGCCCAACACCAAAACAATGGTCTTGAGTTGCTGCCACAGAACTCAAAGCACTGAAAGCCAAGTTGCAAGCCAGACAACCCACGAAACAAGCAACATTTCTTAGTGTACAACACCATGTCCCATCACCCTGCACTTACCAAACATATATGGCAATAACTACATAAATGAACCACTTCACGCATACACATCCAATGCTCTGAAAGCGGATCAATTTTGGAGAGTCATAATGAAACGGATCCTTCAGCCTGCCACACAAGACCATTGTTAGCACTTCCTTTGAAAACGAAGTTTCTGAAAACTGCAACTGGTTGGTGCTGTCTTCTACTACTGCATCCTTCTCAAGCCACACCACTTAAAGGTACAGGCAGAAACCCATGCGAGTACCATGGTTCCCCAGGCCTTCTACAGAAAGGCAGGCAGTGGGTCAAGGACTGATATTAATCACAACTAATATGAAGAAACGGCAGACAGGATGCCAAACACCTTCTTTACCTGTCCAGAGAAGGAAAAGGACAAATTAACCTCTGTTTTAGCTTTATAAAATAAGGCGAATTCCACTAAAAAGTAGTCTGATTCAGCCTGTTGACAGAAAAACAAGCTCTTTGCAGCCACCCACGTTTATGTACGGCAAAGACAGTTTTCAGAGAGGGAAGATTTTTTGAATTCTCTTCAACTGAGTACCACTAGTGTAAATTTCTGAGTTCAGACTTTTTTTCAAAGAGAAAAGTCAAAATGCCAGATGCATTAATGCTGCTATTATGGTCCCCAGCTAGGCCAGCTTTCTACAGTTAAAAAATTCTGGTTTGGAAAAAACTGAGAGAATTTCCTGCTAAGTTCTCAAGTCCTACTTGTTCAATGTCTGGGGGAGAACTTCCTTTCACTGAATCAATCCAGACATCAAGCCTGACTTTGAAAGCACTGTGAAGCAGTAAACACTTTCAAGCCCCTGACCTGACTTGAAGAAGGATGGGAAGCTTTTATATTGCTTGAAAGGCTTGATTCTTCTGTGTGAATTCAACACATTTTTTTTTCAAAATGCTTCAGCAGGAGCAGGATTAGGGTTCACATTAAATTTGGAATGACTACCGTGGGTCAAACCACGGGACTGTTAGCACAGGACACTTATTTTGTCTCCAGGAATGGCCATAAATAGATGCCTAGGGAACAACGTAAGGACCAAGGAAGCAAAAAATGATTCCTCCAAATAGTTTCCCAGTCTGTTTGCAACTCAAGGACGTCCTTAGTCAGATAAGCTTTTTTTATATTCAGTAACCTTTAATAAATCTCCCTTCCACTAACTTATCCAGTCTTTCCAGGTAAAATTTTAGCATCTTCAAATCCCTCTAGTAAGCATTTGCACAGCTAACTGCACATAGCCTGGAGTCACAACCATTGATTTTTTTACAGAAGGAGCACAGAATTTCACCCTAGAGCTCCAAAGCCGATTGCTAGCACTGCTTGTCACCTTCTGTCAACAGCACCATCTCTCCTCTGTACTGCCACCTGCAAACAGCACCACCAGCACTCAATCTTTCTGCTCCTCTGAAATCCCATAGACCAAAGGCCTTAAGACACAGGGAAACGGGAAAATGGAAGCTCACTATTTTCTGCCATGGAGTTATTGTGCAGCCTTCCTCACATCACATCCCCTTCCAGTGCACCTTACTCAACATCCCTAAAATGAGCCGATCATTTACAACCCACTCCCTTGGCAAGCTGTGGGTGCGTCACTAGCTCTGGTTTACCTGAGGAGCTGGGTGGCCTCAGCCACCACAAAGGAACCTTGCTGGGTGTCCCTTGTCCACATGTGCATGGGGGAAGCTGAGAGCTACAGGAGCATAAAGGCAGAAGCAGCTGCTCAGATGGTGAGTCCCTGCACTGGGAAACAGCAGTACAGGAAGGTCAAGAGGCTCCTGGCCATGCTCTTCCTGCTCCAGAGGTGTATTCCAGGCACCACTGCAGCTCTTCTCCCCAACAACCATATTAATAGGCATTTGCAAAAATAAACTGGGTTCTGGTTGCACCAGGAGCTGAGCACTGCACTGTGAATTATGCTGCTTGGCTTTCCAGGAGAGGGCACTGCTACATCAACGCGCAGGCCAGCACCTCACTGGAGGAGTCTCCTTGTGCCTTGTATGTCAACAGCCTTGCAACCCCTTGCCCTTGCTCTCAGCATCTCCCACAGTGAACGACACTCTTGCAAGCAGATGCTTTGCCTGAAGCTGGGGCAACTGTAGAGATCAATCTAAAAGGACTGAAACCTGCACGATGCTGGCCTCCTTCCAAGCCTGACTCCCCACCACCCAACACTTTACACCAGTGCAAAGAAGGTGCCATATGCTTCCAGACTGGACAGATGCATATGACTCTCATTTCACAGGGGTGGCAATGATGACACAAGGAGCAGGGCAACAATAAAGCAAGCTTTGGGGACATCAGTGGCCACAAAGATTTTCAGCTTTTTTACCTCAGGTTGCATGGGCCACGGTCCTGTTTGGTCTCAGGATGGTTTTGTGTCAGGTGGGATTCAAAGGGAGTTCAGCTGGCTGACAAAGTCCCTGCTCTGACTGGAGGCAACACAAAATATGCACTTTGGCTCCAGCTTCTGATACTCCATAGTTCCATGCACAAGCTGCTCAATGTGCTGCAAGCCAACCACTGGCATCTGGCTCAGGGGGTCAAGGAGCAGGTGTGAGGCCACTATCTGATCCTGTAAACACAGGAGAAGGAGCTGTAAAGAAGTAGAGCAGTTGAGGTGGGACCTGTAAATCTCATGCTCAGTCTGAGAGAAAAGAAGACTGGATCAGAATATATTAGACTCAGACTAAAAGGACTAGGTTCCTCCCTTTTGTAACCGAAGACCCACACAGAAGCACAAAATATACAAAATCTGCAACACAGATAATGTGTTGGTTTTTTTCCCTCCAATCTTTTACTATTTTAATTCACCCAGAATGCTATGGCTATAGTTGTGATTAAACATTCAGAACCAGACAGGCTTTTTAGCTGTTAGAGTTGTCTTGGATGTTTTTAGCACACAGGAACAGGTCACATTCTGATACAAATATGCTTAATTTTTTGAGACATCAGTGATCATTCCTTATGCTTTCATGGACCACGATCCTTACTGCTACACTTGATATTAGTGACTTCAGCAAGCAAAATCTTGCTACCTAATAACAACCAAAAAAGCTGCTATTGGGAGGAACTAGAAACAGACCTGGGATGCATTTAGGTGCTAGAACAGCCAGATACAAATTGATTTTTAATATAACCCAGTCAGACCTAACTGTACATATAAATAACACAATAGTTATAATAAAAGAAAAAAAACAAGAGGACCTGGATTGCATAAGACAAGCTGCAGTAACTGGTGTCTTTGCTTCCTAAATGCTCTCATTTTCACATTAACGTCTTCCATCTGTTTGGGATCTGAACTCAGCAGCTAGGCCGGATGCATTCATCTTCTTGTCCATGTATGTTCCCATATAAGGTGATCTCTCTTTGCCTGTGGAGCACGATTTCGATTTGCTCAGGTTTCGTTCCACTCTGATTTGCTGGCCTCTATGGTCGAGCTCCTCTTGCAGTTTTGTAAGGCAGTCATCCACACAGCAGTAGCTATAAAGGGAGGAGAAAGTAATGAAGATGTGCTTCCAGATCTAAAGAGACCTAGATAGCTTATTTTGCTCCATTCTCTTTCTTCTGCACACTGCCTCTGCATGATACCCTTTTAATAAGCAGTTTCCGTAAGCCTTTTCCAATCAATATAAAACATGAGCCCTATCCAGAGAATTGGACAGAGCTCCAGGGCAGCACTGTTGTAACAACTCACTTGTCATTAGGAATCTTTGCTTGAAATCCTGTATAAGTCTCCATGCAAACTAACTTGGGAATTTGGGAAATGCCTGCAGAATTATACAACAAATACGTATGAACACTGGCCTTCAGTTCTGTGAGACCTGATCCAGGCATCACATCACGTCAATTAAGATCCAAGTTCATGGATTTTCACCACAACAGTGATACAATCTCATGATCTTTTTTTCTTATCTTGGTGTTTTCTAATTTTCGAACACCCTTCCTCTTCTTTGCCATCTCTGTAACACTAAGGAGACATACGAAGAGGGGAACTGTCCTTTACTTCTTAGAAGGTCTGAGGAGTGGAAGACTTAAAGAGAATCAGAGCAGCACCCTCCCACTGTACCCAGCCCAGATCCAGATCCCTCTCGCTGCCCTCGGCACTGCAGGCACAATCCATTCTCTCCCCTGTACAGAGGACTGACGTAAGGATGTGTTTCCGTATTTGCAGAAACACGGCATTTCTCCAGCATTACTGCCTGGGATCCATGGATCTACCACTTCCTATTTCCTTTCCATGCAGCCTACAGGGAGCAGAACTGGTCCCCAGTGCCTTCATGGGAAATACCCTTTTCATCTGCTCCCTCTGTGTATTCTATATGCTCAAAATACTCATCAGAAGAAAAGCGTAACTGATACCAGGAAAGCATGTCAAGGGAAAGTAGATCTCTTCTGGGAACTTGTAGGTAGATACGATTCCTAAAGGTCAGTATACAGACTGAAAGCACAAAGGAAACATGATCTGGTTTTTAAAGTTCAAATCCAGGAGTCAGGAGACTCGGATTATGTTCCTGGCTTTCATGCGCAATCAAAAACTCCTCATCCATCCCCTCTGTGACTGAGTTTATCCAGTTAAAAGCTAGGACAGCAATGTAGTGTCACTTTTCAGGCTCTCAGAGAAGATCAGTAAATTAGGATTTTATGAAGCATTTTATATTCCTGAGAAAGAAGAAAGGAGCTAATCTAAGATAGATGCAGTACTTAGAATTGCAAAGCGTCACATTTATGATTGCTATTTACTGAATAAAATTCCGCAGTGATTTACAACCTGTGCATTTCAATTGGCACCAATTTAATATGACTCACTGCATATTTTACTCCATCATCTGTGGACTCACGTGGGTTTCTAAGACAATCCAAAAAGCTAATTGTAGTCGCAGAGGCTCCAAAATCCACCTATTTAAGGTCTAAACGTGTTTTTTGAAGGATCTGCAATTAAAAAAAGTGCAAATTGGAGATACCACTTTCATGAACAAGCTCCGGAGTCTTATTTTTGATTGTTTGGTATTTTTGAAGCTCCTATCCTCATTCAGATGTGGTATTGCTCACACTGACTAAGTGCTTATTGCTCTGCTGAGGCACACTGACAACCCAAGGACATAATTTGCCATTCCCCCCTCACGAAGCACCCCGTTTTCCACACAGATCCCCTGTGCTTTCCTCCACAGAACTGAGACAACCATTCCAGTCACGCACACCAGCCCCATTTGCCATCTTTTTATTGTGCCAACGACCACCGGAAACCCTAACTGGGTAACCGCATCAACGTATTTATACATCTACACGCCACAGCATCCCCCTAACAAACCGGGATGCTAATTATACACGTTATAAGGTGAATACGTTCCACCACCACCCCGCGCCGCTCTGCGCATGCGCAGCCCCCCTCCCGCTCTCGGCCCCTCTCCAGCCGCCCCGGCGCGTTGGCTGAAGCGCGCGCGCGGCAGCGTCGGAAGTGACGCCATCGCCCCGGCCTGGCAACCGTTACCATGGTAACCGGGAGGCGCTGAGGGGAGGTGAAGGCCCCGGCGCCTCAGGGCGCTGCCCCCTGAGGGTCTCCGAGGGTCCCGGCCCTTCCTTCGGAGCCGTGGGGCTGAAAAAGGCCTCGCTGAGGTGGTGCCTGGCCCCTGCAGCCCTCCCCCGGTCCCGCCGAGGCCTCCTCACATCACCTCCGGCCGTGCCGCCGAGGCTCGTCCCGGCCGCCACCATGAGTGACCAAATGCAGTTCATTGTTGAGAAGCTCAATCAGGAGCCCTTCAGGAAGAGCTACAATCTGATCACGTTTGACTCCTTGGAGTCCATGCAGCTCTTGCAGCTGCTCAATGATGTGCTGGGGGAGATTGACCCTAAGGTAAGGAGGGCAATCGGAGCTGCTCAGGCCTGGGGAACTGCAAGCATCACGGATGGGCTCGTCACAAAAACTGCGCAGAATGCTTTTATTTAGGCCTGGCTCCGTGTTCCTTGTGGCATGTTTGGTCTACCAAAATAGCTTGTATGAATCTTCCTGGAAATAAATGTGCCTGGCAAGAATCCTTTTTGTCTCTACATCAACGTGCTTTTGGCAAACAAGCAAACGGTTCTTGGGCCAGGGATACTGGACCCTTGCCCCCTAGAGTCTGATGACTATATTTTATCTTGGGAATCAGGACACAGATCTTAAATTGCTTCACACTGACAATGACTCCATTCTTAAGTCAAAAGTCAGGCTGTGTCTTGCTCACTTGCACAGGACAGGGACTGACCAAGAACAGAGCCTTGTGATTTCTCAGTTGCAATAGATATCGAGTTGTTAACTGCTTCTGCCTCGAGGCTACCAAAGGTGTGTGTGAGATCAGAAGGGATCATTCACATACCTGGGGTGCAGATACATGTGCCCTGGTCTGGTAGGATCCCAGACTTCCTTGGTGGAAGCAGATGGTTTGTCTGTATAGAAGCGGTCCTGTGAGCAGGGAGAACATATGCCTAGAATAAAATTACCTAAATACACATGTAGGAGAAAAATCTGTTAGAGAATCAGAGCTTGGTGATAAAAATGAATGTTCTGTATGGAACATCTCACTTCATTGACGTATCATATGATAAGTAGATGAAGTCAATTCTTTTAATGTTACCAGTTAATTAACATGACTTGAACAAATACTGAGTGTTTATTTGTTTATTTACAACTATGTAGCATGTTGTTGACATCAGAGAGGAGCTGCCAGAGCAAACAGCTAAAAGAATGTTGACTCTCCTTGGTATCCTTAAATACAAACCTCCAGGAAGTATATCAGACTTGTAAGTATCTTTTTGTCTATAAATTGCAGCAAAATGTGCTTTACATATTATGTGCAATGACCTTTACTTCAGTAGTTTTTAAAATTTTTGACCTTGACTATGCAAACGGGCACCTGTAGCGCTTCAGAGATTGTTCCTCGACTGTCCCCATGGCATATGGCTCCGGTGGTGGCAGCAGAAGCCTCCTGCAGGTGTAGGGCAGCCTCTGGGGCCCTGCTGTGGTGACCGCCGTGCCCGAGACCTGCTGCGGCAGCTGCTATTGCGGAATCGGCCAGGAGAGGGTGCCGCCTGCCTGGCAGGGTCAGTCCTGCCCCGTCCCCTTCAGCCCAGCCGCCCGAGGCTGCCTTGCACCCTCCTGCTTCAGGTTGTAGCCCCAAAAACCTGCGCTCTTCCCGCATTGCCTTTATTCCTGAAGAATATCGCTGGATAGGAAGAGGCGTTGGTGCAGGCTTTAGGCTTTTTATGTGATACAGGGTTTTTATTTGCCTCAGGGTAGCAGAGTTAGGATCATAAACAGCAAACTGGCATCATGAGTGCTTTTTGTTTTAACACCATTAAGAAAACCATTAGGCAAATGGAGAGGGGATGTCAAAATATCGCTAACTGTTCCCAGCCAGTGTTCTTGAGTTTGAGCTTTATTGGTAGTAGGTGATGTTTGCTTTTTCTTGTTTTTGTATAGGAGCGCATTTCGCCAAGGGTTAGTTACGGGAAGCAAACCTGTAATTCACCCTGTCTTACATTGGCTTCTTCAGAGAACCAATGAACTCAAGAAAAGAGCTTATCTGGCACGTTTCTTAGTAAAATTGGAAGTGCCAGTGGAGTTCCTGCAGGACGACACTGTGGCTGATGTCAACAAACAGGTAGTATTTTTCATGAATGCCAACATTTTCTTTACATTAATTAACTGAAGTGCCAGTAGGAGAAGGGATAAATGAATCACGGAGTTACTGTTGAAGTAAATGTTAAGTGACTTATGCTAACAGTTAAAAGCATGTTGGAATCAAGGGTGGGCGACAATTCATAAAGAAAAGTATATGTATTGACCACCTTTCTTCCAGTAACCCTGAGATTGTATGTTAATAGGTAGCATTGAATTAAAAGGTTTTAAGCTCATTAAATACTACGTGCTAAATAATGGCTAAGACAAAGACTTATTATTTTTTTAAACACTTTTTTTTTCGTTCCTGTGATCTCTGACATGGATACTTTTAACTTTATAAATTGCCGCTTCAAATCAGAAAACATTATGACCAAAAGCCACTGCTTCCTAATTGTCAACTGATTGTATAATATTTAGCCCCTAATATTTATATTAGCGTTACCCCACTTCTGCTTCAGCCATTTCTTTTTTTTTCTTGGGCTGACATTCCTACTCATTATGTTCCCACTTCTTTTGTGAGCATTAAATGTTGATTTTAGATAGTGAGGCTGGGAGGGTTTAAAATGCAAAGCTTAAAGTGAACCAGTGTTATGTTTTTACATTTGTGTTATCTGAGGTACATATTTACTTAATTTTTATCCAGTTTTCTCTGCCTTTTGTTATATATAGTTGCTTGCAAAATCCCAGTGGTTTTTTTAACGTTTGTAACAGGTAACTCCATTTATTAACTGTGCACCAGCAAAGCTGCATAGCCTGACTGAAGCTTGACTAAGCCTTTTCCTTTTTTTGTTATCACTAGCAATATCTGATTTATAACTTAGAATAACTAAGCGGAAGTAGCATGGAGAGAAAGGAATGCAGATTGTAAGTTTTTTCAGTATGTCACAGTCCCAATATATATAAATATACAACTCCATTAATTCCATTACGTAAAATGTGTTCCTTTTTGGGATCACAGTAATGTAACCATCTTATTAAAATAATACCCTCCTGATTTAATTCAGAACAGAAGCTGGGGTAATATAGTCCCTTTATGTAATCTAGCATAAGCATGCAGATAATTTAGATAATAACGAATTAAATAATTTTGCCTAGGTATTTAGGTAGACAGGCACGGAATAGTGCATTTTAGTAGAAACATTTCAAATACGAGAATCTGGAAATCTTAGAACATGATCAAGTTTTATGGGTCTATAGAATCAAGCTCAATTATACTTTTGCAAATAATTTAAACAAGATAGTCTGAATACCTGCTGCTTTCCCAGTTGTATTGTGATTTGGACATCAGATTGGCTGCAGTGTATAATTGTAAAAATAATCAAATTTAGGCATAAATCTAGTTGTCCAGTCTTCAGTGAGTAGCTCCCAGGTGCCAGGAATCTTCCTCTCCGTGGTTTATACCTGGATGTCCTTTGGTTATTGAATGTGTGTCACTTATTTCAGGTATGCATGGGCCAGCTGCAGAATGTCTTTCACTCAGTGAAAGTAAAAAACCTTCCCTTTTTTATGATTTGGCAAACTGTGCTGTGCCCTTGTTTGAATTTTGCCATTGGTCTTGAAATTTCATATCCCAATAAGGAAGAGGCTGGCTAAACTCACCTTTTGAAAAATAGCGAATACACACAAAGGGGAGCTGTTGGACATCAGCAATCACAAGTACAGTTGCTCAGAGATTACTTGCTATTTCATTATTAGTTGAACTACTTCTATAAAGCGTAAGTGACTGCAGGGCAGTTGCTTTTCTGCTAGTACTTTTTTTTTTTAAGTCATTGTTCATCATCCAGCCTGTGTATACCTTCTTATCATAACATATTTGTTGTTTGTTTAACTAAGATCTTTTCTATTACTTAATCTCTTTCTCAGTAGCCATTTTATTGCCTTTTTTTTTTTTTTTTTTTTGGAATTCATTCCAGCTTGTCAGTGTGAGCCTGATAGTGAAACAATCAGAAATAAATGAAGTATTCTAGAGGCTGGTTCCTCAGGGTTTTATAGAATAGGATTGCTGCTTCACCGCTCAGGGATATGTCATCTTTGTTTGAACTGGCCTTTGCTGTTGCCATTTTGTGTTCAACAGTCATATCAATTGCTCTTTCCAGGAAGTAAAAAATGACTTGATATTCTCTGCTTAGATTTCTCCATCTTACTGAATGGCTGTTTCTGTGGAGATTATTCTTCCCTATATCTCAGCTTGCGTTTCTCCAAGTTGAATCTAAATTTATTTCCTATCCATATTTCTAAACTCTTTCTGTCCCCTGTTATTTCTCTGCCCACACAGACTTTCACACTGCCTCTCAGTTGAAGATTACTGGTGGGCAACGTACTGGTGTGGAGCTAGCACACTGTCTACTTCTTTCTAACTGCCGAACTACATATATCAATCTCTATAACATACTGAGGGCACGATTATGCAATATGTCAAAACGATTTCTCATATGTTAAGTCAGGTGTGCTCTTGGACTGCTTTACTGGATAGAAGCTCAGTGCTCTATAAATTCAAGCCCTATTGCTTAGCTCAAGCATCTCGTTAGACCCAGCTCTTTCTTTTTAGCCTGATAATTTTAACGTGTGTGATGTACACAGATTTATAGTAAGAGAGAATGATTTGTTAATGTAGCTTTGTCCCTTTCAGCTAACATCTTGTCTTCCTGTTTTGAAAATGTACTATGCATTGCAAGGGAAGAGGTGAAAATGTGGAAGAAATTGTGAAACTTCTTAGTGTACCTTCAAATGGAAGATAATTCACTGACATTTGTTACTTTCGTTTTATAAGTTGATAAGCTTGAGTGGTGAAAAATCCCTTGAATTCTTGTCTTCACCTTATTTCTATCTCTGTATTTACTGTCTCAATAGTAATGCAGCATGTTGGTCTGAAAGCCCATAGCCCTAGAGCTCACTCTGCATATTTTTATCTCATTTTATAGTATGAAGAACTGATGGAAGCATTTAAAAACCTACATAAGGAGTGTGAGCAGCTCAAAACATCTGGCTTTTCTACTGCAGAAATAAGAAGGGTAAAAATATGACAAAATAGCACAACTTTTGAGTAGATTTTGTTTGAATGTCTGCTCTGTTTTCCTGGTTTTGTAGACTCACAGTGTGTAAGTTGTAGAGGTCAGAGCTAATAGGCACTGCAGTTGCTTTTTTGAAACTGTTCTCTGTTGGCAAACATTAGAAACTCCTCACTCATGCTTAGAACTGAGCTTTCTGAAGCAGATTGGGAAACAAGGCTGCCAAGACTGTGTTCAGCATGATTTTCAAATATTAGAACTCGTTATTTTTTGTGACCACAAACTGATATAAAACCTTTTCCTTTACTGATACAGGGTAATAATTTCAGAGGCTGTTGAATGAATTAAGGACTTAAGTCAACAAAAATGGTGCTTCTGTGTGGCTAGGGTGTTAAGTAAAGATATTTGCCCCATTTCAGCAAAATATTTAAGCATGAATCCAGCTTTCCAGTAAGACACACACATAAGTTAAGCAAGTTTTGAGATAAGGACTAAATTGGAGTATTTATTTCCTTTTCTCTCACAGCTGTCAATCTGTGGAGTCCTGCTGTTGTAAGATAGGATTAAAGGAGGATAATAATTGGATACATGTTTTAGGACTAGCAAGTGTTTCTTTTAACAAAATTTTAATGGGAAAAGTGGAAGCAAACATCTCTCCTGTGCAATTTCATGCAAGTTATCTGCCAGGAAGTGTGTAATGGTGGTAACCTTTAACAACATATGACTGCATCAGATGTTGAATTCATGCTGATTTTTGCTTGTTTCTGTTTGTTTTTTATTTTAGAGAAATACACCTGTTTTTATTTTAAATGTTCACATTAGTACTCAAGGATGTAGATAAACTATTGTTAGCATAAAGAGTATGGGAACTGAGGAGGAAGTAAGAGAGATGAAAGAGGCTGGAATCCTGTGTGTTCTGATCATAGATCGATAAAATTCTAACCGGTTCAATGTATTCAGAGAAGAATTATGATTTTCATGTTAGTTTGTACAGAATTTAGTCTAATCCATATTATATAGTAAAATACATTAACATTTATTTATTTTTGCTGCCGTTTAGGATATCAGTGCAATGGAAGAGGAGAAGGATCAACTCATCAAAAGAGTAGAGCGTCTTAAGAAGAGGGTAATAAGAGAAGTAACACTGTTACATTTCAGTGTCATAATCCTTGGCTTGCAACTCTGATTTTGGAATGCAAACAAGGATTAGGATAAACATACCGTATGTCTAGGAAGGAGTCAAATAACTAATTGACCCACAGGGAATCTCCCTAGGCGTTAGTCCAGAGCTTTTAAGAATCTTGAGTCCAGTACTTTGCTGTCATTTCTGAGTAGTAACATGTATGGAAAGGAAGTGCTAAGTGGGCTTGTGAGACATATGATCTCTTTTAATGTATTTCTCAAGTATCTGACAGTAACATGCACTATTTATCCACTTGCTGTAGGTGGAGACAGTACAAAATCATCAACGAATGCTTGAAATAGCAAGACAGCTTCGCTTAGAAAAAGAGAGAGAAGAATCTTTGGCTCAACAGAAACAAGAACAAAAAAATCAGGTATTGACATAAAAGCGTACCTATTAAAATAAATAATTGTTGACATCTGTTTGGGGGTCATGCTTATAAAGAAGTAAATGAGAAACAAACAGAGTTTCTCTCAACATCAGAAAATTAAATCCCATTTAAAATAGAAATAGCTATGTACATTTTAAAGGAAGAGGCTTGACCCTACAAGTTTTGAACATCTCATTTAAGATATTTGGCTGCCTCAGCTGCCCCTGACATAATCATTTAGCAATCCCAGGAAATGTTCCATGACTTACTGTGGTAGCACCCAAAGAGAGGTCATTATATTTATGGTAGCGAGCAAATGTTTCCTTAGTTTGATTATATCTCTGTGCACTTGCACTAAGATTTCAGCGGCTAAGTAACACAGCAAGTACCTCAACTTTTCACTGTGGATCAGTGCGGAGGGAATAAATATTCAGGAGCAACCTTTGGGTTTTGGCCCCTAAGTCTGACAAAAATGATGCCATAGGAAGCACTGGAAGCAGCTGGAATCTGACTATAGGGTGGGTTTTATTCCTAAGATACGTTGTGGAAACAAGATTCTTTAATATAAAGTCCAGCGCCAGACTGTTGTATCATCTCACCAAATTCTGTTGATTTCAAAGAAAACGAGAGCTTCAACACTGTATTAAAAGGAGAAAAACTCGGATTTCTAGTATTGCAGTCTATATCTGGATTTCAAATTAATGTGAATCAGGGTTTCAAGCTATTGGGTCTTTACTTGAGGGAGATCACAAGTAGAATGAAGGGGATGTCTATCTAATTCCACTTCTTATTATGCCTTTCCCTAAATTGCAGAAGTGCTATTCACTTGGATGTTGTTTGCCAACAAGCTTTGCAGTGTGTTCTCCACTTGGCTCAGCGATAGAACAGTGGATCGCTGTGACAACTCAGCTGCCTTAAAGGAACTGCAGTAAAAGATAGTTTTCTACTGCAGTCCTGATTCTGTCTTTTTTTCTTGTTGTTCTAATGTTCAAACCACTTGAAGGTTTGGTTAAAAAATGTTTAATGAATCTCTGCCATAGAGAAAATATCACTTGGGAGTACAATAACACTTTTCTTAATTAACGCTAGAGAATATCAAGTCAATCCAGGCCAATTATTGTAAATTTGTTTTGGCATGTTCCCTTGCAAACCAGCTGCTTATAGCTACCACTTTTTTTGTATTTGGGATTCTTTTTGATACTTTTTTGTTTTCATTGCTTGGGTATGCATTTCAAATGCATTAACTGAACACATTAAATGTGTCCAATTGTCTCTCAAAAGTTGTTCCATGCAGAGCAGAGACTGCAAAGAGCACAGCTCCAGCTGAAAGAGATGCATCATGCAGTAGTGGATTCAAAACCTGAAAGTAAGTAGTAATCTATAACGATTGGGGATTTACACTTCTTCTCTGTTAGACATGGAAATCAAAACTGTATGACTGTCAATAACATGGTAGTGCCAAAAAGCCTATAGGAACATTGAGAAGCTAGCAGAAGAAATAACTTCTGTTCTAAAAGCACATGCTTGAGATCCTAAGGCTGAATATGCATTGCCATCAAATGCCAGTGAAGTTTTATTTCTTTTGTGTTTGTAATTGGGCATCAGTGAAATACTGCTTCTTAAAAATTTTCTCAATGAATGCACAAATACATTGAATACTATGTTTTAATCAGTGTAGACTTGTGGGATTTTTTTAGTTACATTCAATAAAACATTCGTGTGAATGTTAAGGTCTGTTTCTTATTGTAGTTTTTTATGGTACCAAAAATAAAGCCACTTCCTAATTAAGCTTTTTTATAGAGCATGGATTTTACACACACATGTATATACATACACACATACACCTATACATAAGTTTATATATACTATGTATATATTAATGCATAGACTTAATATACAGATATATTTATAATATATAAAATACTTTGTTCTTGTGATGTCACTGTACCTGATTTATTTGTATGTTGCTGTATTACATTAATAATGGCAAGACTGCTTCTGCTCATTTTCAGTGATATCTCAGTCTGCAAATAAACTCAGCAAAACAAATTATACTACTCGGAGAATAAGTTAGTCCTCTACGATCATTTATAAAAATAGCAGGTGGGAAGGAATTGCAGTTAGTAGATTAAATGCATAATAACTATCTCCAAAGGCTACAATTTTACAACATCTAAGCTGCTGATGGTGTAGTTACTTTGAAGGAAATGTAAGCAGGATTAGGCTGAGTCAATTTAGGGTTCAGTGTTTCTGATGTGTGTGACCACAAGAAGGTTATCAGTAACCCATCACAGGATTGATACAGGTTTTATGTGCTGTTTATACAGGCATTGGGGATTATTAATATAGGAAAAATCTACTGTATGGAGGATTGTGTTGTGAAGGCATAAGATTCAGAATGGTTCTTTTCCCAGAGCTTTTGCAGTTGCATTCTAAGTTGCTCTGGTAAAAAAAAAAAAGCCATAGAATGATTTTTGTTTTATCTACAAATTACTTCCCAAATGATAGCTATAGATTTAAATTTAGCAAAGTAAGTCATTGGCCTACTTTTTCAAGTACATTTAGTATTTCAGTTGCATCACAGAACAGCTTTGGCAGTTGTTTTGAGTTAGAGGATTTTTCTCAGTCAACAGCACGTTATGTTTTTATTAGTTCATAAATTTTCTGGATTTTTTTTAACAATGTTCATCAGCTGCTGAACCACAAATGGAACTAAAAGAGTATCTGAACTATCTTCTTTACTCTGAGGGACCAGCAATGGATTTTGTAACTGTTCCATTTTTGCAGCAGCTGCCAGAGAGTTTATACAGCAAAGCTGTGTCAACATTTCTATTTCAGTTCCAGGGGTATTTTTAAGGCCAGTGGAAACTTGATGGGTTCAGTTCACAGAAGCAAAGGTAACATAATAAAAAATCAATAAATATGTCATTTAATCATTGAGATGAAAATAAAGTTTACTCATTTAATTCCCTTGTCTTGAGCCCTGCTTGCAGGGGAAAAAGTGTTTAGATGATCTGAAGATAAACTTGGAGTCATTACTTAAGAAAACTTCTTTTGAAATTTTGCCCAAACAAAGACTTCAGGACTTAGCTTTGTAATTGCTTTTCTCCATAGTAGTTACAAAGACACTGCTTGTAGTAGCAATTACAGAATGCCAAGTGTTTTTTTTTTTTTTTTTTAATAATTAAAATTAGGTGACCAAAGTGCATTGAGTAGGATTACATTTATTTTAAAAGCTTCATTGGTCTACAGTTAGCACAATTTATTTTACTTATAAAAAAAAAAAAAACACCCTTTGGCTGTAGTTTTGTATCTCAGCTGCCTACTCACATCAGTATAGCTTGTATGCTGACAATTCAAAGGCTGTTTGGTAGTCGTGGATTTTCTGTGCAAATCAGATGTTTTCCCTTAAAATAACTGTGTTCCATTTTTAATACTTAGGTGTTTTTACTTCCAAATCAAGATCAAATTATAAAAGTTGTTGCTAATGATTGGAAGCTTTTTTATATGTCTTATGGACACATGCTGCTTCAACTACTTCATCTTATAATTACTTTAGGATGACATTTTTTAAAGAAATGTAAAGGAATTCTTTAAAGGATGCAACTAGCACATATTTAAGAGTGGCGTTAATGTGCAATTAGCATCAGTCTGCTTTAGCTGTGCCAGGGAAATATAATTTATGGTTAGTAGTTTATTTACTTTTAGAAACATAGTAAGTTATTTAGAAAACCTTGTATTGTTTCATGAATAACAGCTGATCATTGTGAAAGGTCTTTCAGACTAAAATTGATAACATTGGTTTCCATAGTGCACTCCTTCCTTGTTTATTAACTTCTGTACTATCCAGTGTGTTGCCTAACTACAGAGAGGGAGTTCCTGCTGCTAGTACTGACATGAATTTCTGATTTTTTAAAATTCATCTTTGTTCCAGATCTGAATAGTATTTTTACTGATACTTATCACTAGTTTGAATAACCTAGCCTATGATTCCTCAGCAAGGTTGCCATCTTTTTACTTTGAATCTCTCTGCTGGCACAAACAGAAATTGTGAATGCCAAGAAGGGAACTGAATTACTGAAATTCTTGATCTCTGTCCATTTTACAGAACTTTATTGTTCACTTTATTAGCAGAAATACCGAGAAGTGGATGACTAGCTTGAAAATATTGATTAACGAATGGGTTAAGAGGATTGTTGTCGATAAACAGTGAAATGTGTAATTTATACACTTAAGTTATGGAATAGCATATTTAGAGCCAAGAGAACATCAAAGATACCAGTTAAAGAGGAATTGTTTTATACTGATGTCTATTTTATATCATTCGAAACTATTTTATGAAAAATAGAAATTTAGGAGACTATTATTAATATTTTCTAATTGAATGAAAACATTAACAGTTTTCTTTTCTTTGATTTAAATCTTTTCAGTTGGCCACAGAGCTATTTTTCCCCAAAATTCCAAGTTTAAATAACTTCCTCCAAAACTACAGACCAGGTTACAATTATGTCAAAGGAGAATGCTTAGGTGGAACTCGATAATAAAATTGCTTATAATTATCTGTTGGAAATACAATCACTGTCAATTCATACAAGGTTAGGGGGAAACCACTTTTAAAGTGGTTTAAAAAACTTTAAAAATTCAGCATGATCTATGTTAAACGGATTAAAAGGAGTTTACTGGAGCTCCCGGGGTCAAGGAGTTGGTGCTATCCATGCATTTAGTTATAGAAGGAAATGTAACAGAAAAGTTGTTAGCTCTCTTTTTAACTCAGGTATTTCCATCACTGCAAAACCACGTCTGTGGTTTAGAATTTGAGATGATTGTTGAAAGTTAGATTTCAAAGAGACACAATAATATTATAACATGGAAAGCATGCCTTACAGTGGAAGATTCAGGAACCTGTTTAATTTTTGAAGGAGATATCAAAGGGATGATTTGTCATCATCTGTCATTAGTTGTATGTCCCAGATCTCTTTTTAATACAGGGAAATAGGAAGTGATATCATTAGAAGCTGTGGACTGAATCACTTCAATACTGCCTTGTAGAAGATGATTGCAGACAGGGAAGTGAAGGCTTTGACGTTTAGCAAGTGAATGCCATGTGGAAGTCTATTCTACTCCTGCCTTTGTCACAGCCTTTCTATGTGATATTAAACAAAGCATTGGCCAATAACCTATAAAACGAGCGTTCCTCTTTTTTCTTTTTTTATTAAATCAGTTAGTGTTGCAAATGTTTTTGGTATAGAATGCACAACTGGTAGCCCATAAAGGGAAAAGAAGTAGTAATCTGAGCTCAAGGTGAATCAAATTTTGGATGCATTAGCAGAATTATGCAGGGAAACTCGTCTTTTTCCTACATGACTGAGCAAGCACCAAGAAACTCTTTCTCCCACCCATCTTTTTGCAATAATAATAAAAATTGAATGGAAAACATGAGGAATTGCTGTTAATAGCTCTTCACATGTAAATACATGGTTGGCACAGCCTTGCTAAAATAGCCTTAGGGCACAGAGCCAGACTTTTTGTGCAGCTTACGTATGTAGATTTTGTAATCATAAGTCAATGTTAAAACATTAAAAACAGGGTTTATATGTGTAATGGAAAGATTTAAAGTATGCTTCCTTTTCTTTCCTCGAGCCTGGGAATATGAAAAAGGGATGTCTTTCACTGAAAACAAATCTTAAAAGAGCTGCCCTGTGTTTGTTTTCTAAGGTTCAGTTAAGCAGCAAAAATAGCTCTTAGGTAGTTACTTCTCCATATGTCAAATCATATAGGAGGAAAAATATCTCCAGAAGTATTTAGGAAAGAAACTACATTAGTCATGAGGGATGTTGACATCATCATGTCTTTCCCTGTCAAGATGTCAAGTTTTAACTTGCTTCATTGCTCGGTGCACCTTCAACAGCAAGCGTGAATGCAGAACCAGCCAGTGTTTAAAAGAAGTTGGTAATAGCTCTTGGGTTATCTGCGAAACAAATCTAGATAGTGATCAGGGTTTTTTACCCTGTGAAGTCAATAGGCCTCTGCTCTTTTGAAAGCAATCATTTAGGCATGGTTGTTTCCTGAGTTTAGTGTCATATCTACAATAAATTATTTAGGCATGTGCAGTTTTATAAGAAGGCTGCAGTAGGATAAGAAATAAAATATAAGTTATGTATGCAGATTTTTTTTGCTACCAAGAGGAAAGCTAGAAAACAATAAATTAGTTTGATTAAACTATTAATATTAAATACCAGGGTAATTTAATTGACATCACTTTGATTTCCACACCGAAGTTCTTGGTTATAAATATCTAGTTGGGAGTTGTGCTTCTAGTCAGTTCTGAGGTGATAATTCAGCTCACAGTGTATGTGGGAAGCTTTGCTGCATTTGCAGAGGTGGTACATTTCTAGTGAGACTTGAAAATGTAGTCCTTCCTGCACAGCTCTGCGGTGGGCCGAGGAAGACTGGAACCCAGTTCTTCTGGAGGAAAGAAGTGGGAATTGTCATGGGTTGATTAATGTTCCCTCTGAAAGTCCAGGTGTGTTTCTCAGGTTACAGATGTAGCGCCCAGTGCCTAATGGTTATTGCATGCATATAGTAACTACGCTTTCCATTCTGAAATTAGTACCGATGCTGTTTATTTTGTGCAAGATGAATGACCTTTCCACATGGAGGAAAAGAACTTATGACATTGTTGCTTTTCATAAATACAGAGATCAACAAACTGAACTGCTGGAAAAGAGGAATTCCCACTCATTTTTAGTTTGCGTTGACTCTATTTTCTTTGCAGCACTGCTTTCCGTAGGGTTTGTTTCCTTTCTTCTCATTCTTGAGGCTTTCTTAGAACTAAGAATGGCTTATTTCCTCTCTGGCAGCTAGACCAAGTAGCTTTCCATTCAGTTTGAGCTGAGAGCAGAGGCTGAAGAGGGTCTATCAGTACTTATTTCTAGAGGTAAATAGCTGCAAAAAATGGGCCTCCCTTTTCCAAGGCTTGTATTTCACTTTGTTCTGTCTTCTTTTGCCAGTCAGTGATATGGTCAGCAGGCTCTTTAGCCTGAGAGCCAAAAATCTTCTTTCAGCCTGCATCCTTTCCTCTGTCTGTTTCAGCAACATCAGCTCTGTTATTGTATCTCTGTACTCAAGCTTTTCTTTGTGCAGAGAAAGAGTTTTGAATTTCATGTTTTTCTTTGTGTTCCATGGTAATTCCATATTCTGAAACAAACAACAACAAAAACCACCCCGATTCCTCAGCAAGTAGTTTTAAAAAGTACCCAGGATACTTACCTTTTAGTCATCTAGATCATGAAAAATATTCTGAAATACCTGTTCCCACTCTCATCTGATATGTAACTTGCAGATATCTTACAGCAGTCCTTGGTAGAGGTGTCTTGGAGGAGTAATTGCACTAAACTGCCTGTTGTCAGCAGACGACTGTGTAATGTAATTTAAATAGCAGCTTTATTTTATTCTGTCATATTTTTCTAGCTGTGTATTGTTCTTTACCTGTATGTGCCTGTGTTTATTTATAATTTATCTGTAAAGGAGGTTAAATTGCTTTACCTAGCAAGAGCCAAGTTATTATAAGCATGGTATCATGCAGTGTGCATCAGGCTTGCGTAGAGAAAAACTTAAGTGTGATTGCTTTTCTCAGTAGAATTTTTGACATTACACAGAAATTTCTTCTTATTTTTTTCAATTCTATTTTTTTTTTCAGTATTCACAGTCAATATACTGTCCCAAGACCAAACATGCATTCATAAAAGAAAAAATAGTCTGTTACATAGAGAAAAGCAATTAATAAGTGTTACAGCAATATAGAAGACTCTATTAAATGTATGTAGGCATCCATTTAATTCTGCTCATTTTAAGGCCTTGTAGATGCCAAATTAGAACAAAGAAGTTTTATTTTAAGGGAGAATTTCCAAGTATATAACAGATCTTACATGAGGCTGGCCAAATTAAGATCTTTGTTCTATTTTGAGACACAGATAAAGGATTCATGCTGAGATAATTTCTGTCTGTAGATGATGTAATTCACATGAAACAATGACCTACGTAATCTATGGGTAGAACCGGCTTCAGGATGCTTGCTCCTCTGTGCCAGCCAGGGAAGCTGGAAGGGATACAATCTTCAAAGAAGCCCTGAGCAAGTCAGCACAGCTGTGGCGTGTTTTGCTGTCCCTTACCCTGAATGTATATAAGCAACCCAAGTCTAGCCATCAACTTTAAAAATTTTTAAAGAATGTAATTCACAACAAAAAAGTAACACAGAGTCAAGTATCTGGATGTGTGAGACATGCACAGGGTTATCAATGTTGCATGTTGAATTTTACAACTGATTCAGCTGGACTTTCATCTAAGGGTTTTACTTGTTCATTGATTAAAATAATTTGTTGAGAAGTTAATAATTACATGTTAGAGATGCAGATGGATAATAAATATAGTGCATATTGTATTGTTTAACATCCAGATTAAAAAGCTAAAACAAGTAACTACCTGTTTCTTTGAGTTTTGAGAAGAAGACTTAAACGTTGTGCTGTTGTTATTGTAATCTCCTGCTGAATACTTTAATATGTTGGGGAAATGAAACTTAATTGTCCTCTACATGACTTTGGCTATAGACATACATTGATTTAATTTGTTTTTAAGGTTTAATGAAGAAACTGGAAGAGGAGATAAATTTCAATTCATACCTGGCTACTGAAAAAATACCTAGGGAGCTTGAAAGCAAGAAGAAATCAGTATATTTCTTACAAAAGACAGTTGCAGAGCCAGCTATGAGTCAATCAGATCTCAATGTACTTGAAGTCAAGGTAAGCACTTAATTGGTGTTCCATAGCATCTCTAGAGTTCTTGTATATTGTAGTTCTCCTATCCTTACTTTACACCCCTGAAAAAAGGTTTAATTCCCAAAGGAACATCTTTCAGCTGTAAAAGAAAAGATGTGTTACTCGCTGAATGCAAGCTCTTATATAAGTTAAAAAAAAATAAAAATAAAAATAAAACCCCACACCACAAAGCCCACCCTATCCTTAAATGCTATATAGAAAATCGTGTTAGCAATTTGCTATGGTATGAGCAGAGATGTTAATTCAGCATTAAAGGTTTGAGCAAGTTAAATATCTGAAAGAAAAGTCGTTTATAGAAAAACTTAATTTATAATTCAGAAAAAGTGCAGGATTTGTTGCCATTTAAGTACATTTGTATGGTTCACTCAGTGAAGTGTTCATATTTGCATCATTATAAATTCAAGATTAAATATGGAATATAGTGTTTTAGAGGAATTTAGAGTAACACTAATCATTAGTATTTCTGTTGATGGTGTTGAAAGTTTACAACAGTCTTAGCTAGGGTAGAAAGAGCAGTCTGGAGTACTACTATGTACACTGTTCAGTCTAAATGTCCTCTCCTCTCACCAGTTGGAGATCCTGGAATTAATAAATAAATAAACAAGTTTTGCTGTGAAAGACAAATAGGCAGAAAACAAAGTATTTGTAATTGATCAGAGAATGATTTCCCCATGGAGGCGTGAGGGCTGTCATCCACCATTCTTCTGGTGTCTTACAGAGAGAGGTTCAACAACTTCATCAACATCCTGGTAGCCTGTGCGCGTTCGCTCTGTAGCACACGTCAAACTAATGTAACAAATGCCCATAGTTTGTTTGGGGTTTTTTTTTGGATCAGTCGTGAATCAGCAGTCGAGTGTCATCAAGAATACGTTCTATTTTAAGGTTATGACTACTTTTTGTGAAAGAAAAAATAGTGACAACCCAATGCCATTTTGAATCCTGATTGTTATAACTTCTAAGGATGACAGCGTTATTAAACTGTAGATTAGGTCTGAAACATTAAACTAGCTCTGTGATTCAGCCTCTGCTTTCCCAGTTTCTTTCTTGAAATCAAAACAACATTTGTGGTTGTAGTTATTTCTTTTAGGCATAGCTGAAGCCCCGTTTTACACCTATCTTTTCCAAAAGTATTGTTAGGATTTTGGCAATATTTCAAAGAGCTTCAAGATTTCTTTTTCTTTTTCTCCATGAGGTAACCTTTTAATTTGTTATATTTTGGAAGTGTGTTCTTAATAGATAATAAAAACATGTCGTATACTTGGCTGTAATCACAGCATGGCCTTAGCATTTCTTTCAAAGGCAGTCTTCTATTATCTCAATGTCTTAAAAAGGAGCTGAATTGCAGTAAGCATGACGTTATAATGCATTTTATAATATATAAAACAGGAATTTATTCACAGAAGGGAATCCTTATGCCATCTTCAAATTCAGACCTGTTCTAACCACTAATAGGAAAAGGAATAGGCTTTTGTAAAGGAACAGAATTTACTAGTGAGATTTTCTTCAGGTGTTGGGGTATTCCTAGTCATATTAAGCACTTTATTTGAAATACTTAGCTTTAAAAGTGCACGGATATTACCCATAGTAATGTTAGGGTGATGTCCAGCACTGTACCTGCATTATGTTTTGACTTTATTGGATTTCAGCACATATTTACACTGCTTGCTTATCAGCACTCGTCTAGGTAGCAGAGAATTAAAGGAAGGTTGCTAGGGCTGCGGTTCAATGGCTGATGAGAGTCCCAGTGTAGCATTAAGTCGGGAGTGGAAAAGCTGTAATCAGTTCACTGGTGTAGCTGTTTATTAGTTTCCAGATGCAGTTAAGTTTCAGCTAGAATGTAGATCAACAGTTTGAGCCTATGGACAAACAGGTGCATGAGACTCTTCAAAGCACTGATGAAATTTAGTATCAGTTCAATTTTATCTGTTCCTCTTTAAACTTCTGATAGATAGTTGAGTGAAAAGGAATTTTAGTTAACATTGCTAAAAGCACATTTTCACATACATGACAACACCATTCTTTTTTTCTGCCTGTGTGTGCCAATTTACATGCATCTTCTGTCTACATGTACCACTTCACTTAATTTTCAGGGTAAGCTTCATGCTTCTGCCTTATCATAAAGGCACAGAACTGGAAATAGAAAAACATAGTCTCTTCCTGGCCAATACTGAATGACTCATAGAGTTGTTTTTTTTGTCTTTTTTCTCTATTTTAAAAATGGAACTGGTAATATTTCCTTGTAACTGGGTTGTTAGTCTGGCTTGCAAAGCATTTAATTCTTGGAGACGACAAAGAAATAAAGCTCTGTTTCTTTTAGTTTTCTGCTCTGTTTTTCAGATAAATGAAGTAAATGCACAAATAAATCAGCTTATTGAGAAAAGAATGAGCAAGTATGAGCCAATTGATAGTAAATTTTCCATGTATCGCCAACAGGTAAGGAGGAACAAAGCATTTTTTAAGTAGAAGCAGTAAAGCAATTTCAGTCTGACTATTTTACATACTGATTTTTTTCTTTATTAAAGCATAAATCAGTAGAAATAAATAATAGTGCATGACGAAACCAAAATCAATAGCTGTTGAATATATGTATGTTTAGGGCTTAGTCAAACAATTGTTTTCAGTCATACTAGTGAGTTTACGTCAATTGCTGTCCGAGGTGTTGCCCTCACAGTAATTCTGGAAGGATCATTTTGGAGGAGCTATTTTGGTAAGTCTCCAGCTGTGGACAGATTCTTACAAGGCAGCATGTGGGCTGACTGCTGCAGTCAGACCTGGATGCAAAGCTTGCTTTGTGTTTGACCACATGCTACTTTTCCTTTTATATCTGTTAAGAAGGTATTCTTTGATTTTATTTTTTTTTTCATCCTGAGGCTATAAAATAGTCTCTCTATAAAATGGGCTCTGTGGTCTAGTCTTAGTAAATTCACAAGTTATAAAAAGGATTTATGAAATCTAAGATTTTTAGAGCTTACGCAGAAACATATGTGATTTCTTTTCCAGCTGACCTGTATAGCTGCTGATTTTATTGAAGATTTTCATAGTGGTGCTTATGGTGATGATGTACAAAATAAAAACCAAAAAGACTTAGGTAAAATATTCAGTGGTAGGAAAAATGGTGATAAAATGTATACTATAGTTCAATCACATATGAAATATGAAACACCCAATTTTGTTTTGTAAGAGATACACTTGTTCCCTAAAGAAAAGCCTTCTACATAATGTGCTGGTGCCAAAGACCACCTGGCTAGTGATACTCCTAGCTATTCTAGGAGTTCAGGTTGCTGCTGTGAGTTGAAAGCATATGGTGGTCTTTGCTTTGTTCTTCGAGGGACAACTTGCTTCTGTTTCACAAAATAATCATATATATTGTACTACAGTTTGTTGCTGCAGATATCTCATGAAGCAATGAGCTGAGCAGATCCCAGCAGAATTCTGTTAGATATATCTGTTAGAAATAAAGCTGGCCCTCTTAATGTAGTGTGAGGAAGCCGTTACGTTTTGCTTCATTTTTTCTTATTTTTTTCCTTCAGATGAAGAAACCAACCATGCATCCAAATTCAGGCGCATACATCTAAATTCATGTGTTGTGTTAAAATATACTTTGGCAAGATAAAAATACCTTTTTTTTTTCCTGAACTAATGTATACTTACGTTCCTAAATCTGTTAACTTCTAGTCAAACATTAGGTACTTTTAAATATTCTGTCTGGTACAAAACATTATTTTTTAAATGCTTTATCTTCTAGACTCAAAAAAAAAAAATGTAATCTGTAATCTACACTATTTCTGTACTGTACTGCTTTGTTCATTCTCTTTTAGCTATTTGCCAAGATTTAGCGTCTAGGTTCTGCTGTTAGTATAACATATTTCTGTAGGTTGGAGTAGGTTGGAGTTACAAAAATCTGTATTATGACATTTGTGAAATCTTGGATATCTTTCTAGTTAAGCCAGCGTTGATGTATCTCACATATGCACAAAAAGGGACTAAATAGATTAAATGGAGCAGCTGAAATGTGTACCTTTTTCTTCAATGAAAATGAAAAATGAGGTGAAGAAACATATATCCAAAATGTAAAATAAATCAGCATGCATCTGAGAAAAAGGCTACGATAGAAATCTTGGCTATACTGAAGAAAGTTGGGAATTGGCAATTCACTTCAATGAAGCTGTGGTTTAACTCGCTGTTTATAATGTGTAACTGATGCTTTTTTCATCGCAAAGAGATATGCTCACGTTTCATAAGGAAAATTAATTTCCTACAGTTGAAATGTGTTTTCAGTGGTGCCATGCCTGAAATTTAAGTGTTTATGTTTTACTAATGATTATCAAGCCTAAGCAAGTGCAATTTTTACTTTACTTGTCCTTATACACTTCTAATATTCGTGCAGGCATCTATAATTTCCCGGAAAAAGGAAGCTAAGGCAGAAGAACTTCAAGCTGCTAAGGAAGAGATGTCCAGCACAGAAAGACAGATGCTACAAAAGACAAATCAGGCCCAAGAGTTAGAAGGCTCTGAAGTTTTGAAAGGGGATGAGGTATGCAATTTAACTGTGCATGTAAGGAAGAGGAAATTTGTAAGAGAGAGATGGATTTTTTTTGTTAACTAATAGTTTCCTTTTAACTTCACATTTCAAAAACTGCGTCTACAGTATCTTATCCATTTTTATAGTATGGTGTCAAACTACATGGCCTCAGCACTGCAACAGGCTGGGTTCTGCTTTTTTATGAACTCTAAGTTAAAATTGGATGACAAACAATGTACTTGAGGACATTTTTGAAGTGAAGGTAGTACAATGCTGTCTAGCACTTTCTAATGCTTTCCAATATTTATGCTGTAACACCACTTTTTAAAATACTTATTTGTAGCTGTTTTCAAATTAATAAATTATTCACATTGTATCTAATAGATTATAAAGTATATGCAGACTTAATGTTGGGCTGTCTTAACATTCCATGGCTTTGAGTTAAAATAACGTCAATATCATCAGAATGGTATGATGATAAATAACTTTAACCAACTATAGAAGTCAACAAGACTAATGAGGGGATTAGGACTTCAAGTGATTAGTCATGTGGATCAATTTTATTATTCGATGTATAATAAAAATCTACAATGTTACTATCTATTCTTTATATGATAGATGATCATAAGGTGCAATACCAGCAATTATCAGAAATGCAGGGTTTCTTTTTGTATTTATTACCCACAAAAGTTTTTACTTCAAATAATATTTTCATAGATCCACCTAAAGATTAGCTGTAACACAGACTTTGCCTGAGCTATGCTGATTATGCTAGTCAAAGTTATATTTGAAGACGTTCTTATTAAAGAAGCTTTTTCTTCAAAAATTTGCAAAGAATAAGGCTGCTGCAGCCAGACAGTGGCTTGTCAGCCAAATAAACTGACTTTTTAAAGGCAATAATTTTTCTCAGTTTGGAAAAAGCCTGCGAAGTGCACTTATAGGCAAATTCCATAAAGACGACTTTAGCTGCGTCATTCTCTGAATTAGTGTATCTTTTCATTCCTCATGTACTGTCTTCGTCTGTACTGCTATACTTTAGTAACACTCTGCCCTTTCTTTTTCTTTGTCTGTTTCTGTGCTTTTTTTTACATACTACTCAGAACAGTGAACGCCCTTTGTAGAAGGAACTCCCTTCCTGATCCCATAGGACATGCCCGTTCCACAAAAATCTGTTTTCTTTTAAAGGAGTCTTACAGAGTAAATAAGTATGGGAACATGTGTGTGTGTCCACTCATGCATAAAGACTTCCTGCATATTATTGAATCCTTGCATATTTCTCTTGTGCCTTCTTGCCTGTCTACCCATCTGTAAATCAAGATGAAAACTAAAGGTGGAAGCAATGATAGACTTACCTTATCATCCAGGGTTACGTTTAGAGCAATGAATATCTCAAGTCTGCTGAAAGTAACTCATGTTACAAGACTTCAGTAAATCTTTGAAGAATTAAGATGTTGATTTCTCTTACCATGATGTACCACAGACATTCATAGGTAGCAATAGTAACAAGACCACTGGATTAGACTTCTCTCCACCTCAAGGTTTTTATCTCCACTGGGCACCTTGGTAGAACCTTTGACAATTTTAAAGATAAGAACAGAAAGCAGACAATCTGTCATGGGAAAGAAATGTTTAATTAATCAACAAGAATGCATTACAGAGACATCACATATGTTTTACATTATCTGTAAATACAATTGTAAGGTAAGAAATATTGATGTGCCTACTCCTGAGCGGGGACAACATCCACAGCAATTTAAGGAGAGCAGGGAAGGTGGGAAACACAGTTACAGAACCTAGGCTTGATAATGAAAAATGAAGTTAACTGTCTGATACAAGGAAGAGGCTCAATACAGGAAAAAAAAAAAAAAGACCTGTTTTGAACATAAAATGCATTCCTTTTGTTCAAATCTGTTCTACTTTTGGCTTTTTAAATATTTTAAAGTCTTCATTTTGATGCATGCAGAATACATGATGGAGCACTTTGGGCAAAACATCAGCTTAAAATAAGAAGTGTGTGCCTTTTTCTAAAAAACATTTCCTGTTTTGTAAAATACTTTCTGCATGTTGGCCCAAGGAAACCAGCATTATATGATCAGTGTTCTGTTCCTGTTTATTAGTTCATTAGGTATACTGTAGTGGTACTCACAGGCACTCCAAAGCAGTAAAAAGAGTGTTTCCTATGGCTTAAAACGAGCAAAGAATTTGGGTTCTTGAGGATTTCAATTGCTTCATTTTTCAAAGGTCACAGTTACCTCCTCATCTGGAAGAAGGAGATAGTCTTTTTTTTTTTTTTAATGTCAGCAAACAAAAATGCTGCAAAGGAGCTTGGTGCTATGGTTTTCATATCTCCCTAAAGTAAATGCAAACACGTATTACAGAAGCAGTCCTGCTTCACAGTCTAGGCTGTGAGAAGATGAGACTGATAGATGATACAAATAAGTTGTCGGGGAAGAGGTGATGAAGCAAAAGTGAAGTGAACAGGTTATCTTTCATCAGTAAGTTTCAGTTCATCACTCACCTAGACAACCTTTCACTGTAGATTTGTTTCTAATGTGATATGTTTTAAAATTTGTATTTTCTGGTTCACTGCTCTGTTACTCCCGCTTTGAGCCAATATCAAAGGAAATCTTGATTAGTGTAATGGAGAGTCACTACTGCACGACGTATGTTCAGTAGACACAGAAAGAGGTTGTAGATTCAACCTTTACTTTCCCGTCTGACAACTGAGAGCTGCTTTTATGCTTTCTTGTTGCAGTCCCACACATTTGCATTTAGTCCCTCCATTTTCGAAAAGGAAGGAAGATATTTTTTTTTACCAAATACTTTTGCTGTCTTAAGTTTTAAACAGGCTTTTAATCCTGCCACATTTAACTTATCTAAATGGTGTGTTTAAATCAAAGAATTGTTTTTCTCCTATACTCAATATTTCTCATCTTCTCGTTGTCTACCTTTACGGAATCCTCTTACATCATAGCATTCGCAAGACTTGGCAATCAAAGAATTAGTGCCTTCCTAGCTTGTGCTGCCGTACCACAATTTGGATCTTCAATTGAGGTCTTCTTAGCACTTCATTCACCAAAAGGTCAATCCTGGCTTATGTTTTTAGGTGCTAGTATTTTGCTTTCTCCTCTAATCATAAAAAGGAATGTTACAGCATTCCAGTTGGTTCAAGGGGTTGTACAGCTAAAATAGAATTTAGGAGAAACAGCAGGGAATAATCAATTCATTTACATCAAACACACACACAAAAAGGTAGGAATAAATTGTCTGCTTCAATGATTATGAAATCTTTTTAAGTACTTCAAACAAAGTACAATGAACGTGGGGCAAAGTTGGCAGGCTCCTAGCTGCAGCTGTCAGATCCTGAAAATTAGGGAATCAAATGTTGACACTTAGAAGGCTAGATGGTTCAATTACAAGTGATCCTAGGTAAAGCTGTGATATTTTTAGTTCTTTACACAACACATTGTACTTTTCAGAGTTCAGCATAGGGCCCCAAGAGCCTAGACTTTCCCAAGGTATCAGAATAGAATAGTACCATAGCTGTGCTTAGCTACAGTAGTTAATGTTTTTGAGAATGTGGTATAGAAAGTCGTATCAGTTAGCTAGCAGATATGTGAAGTTTGCATATTAATGAGTTAATGCATATTAAATAATTAATGCATATTAAGGAGTTTAATCTTTCCATACAGATACCTACCATGCCTGCCTGTACCATGGTAATACTATAAAAAAGGTAGAAGTTGATACACTTTGAAAACAGAAAACAGATTGTTTTTCTTCCTCTAAAATGGTTGAGTCAATCCAAATCGATGAGAAACAGTTATCAAGCCCCAAACTAGGCAGATGGATTTTTAAGAGATTAGCTGTTAAGGAGCTCCCTACTTGACCACTAAATGGCTTAAACCAGGACCAAGGACATGTTATCCTATGTTTACTACTTTTCTTTTGACCTTTTCATTAAGGTCGTAGGTACACTTACATTCCTGTCTGTCAAAGGCTCCTTAAACATGAAAGGCGGAGAATAGATGGCAGTGAAGTTGAGAGAACAAAAGTGGCAAATCTGTAGGATTCTTACAGAAGCCAGAAGCTTTTTGCTGTAAGAAGTTAACCATCATTTAAGCCAAATGTATGCAGTGATTCAGACATAAAATATAGCTTCACAGAACTGAATGCTCTTTCAGCACCCACTGGCATGAATAAATCATCGATTTTATTGATCTGTGCATTTCCTGTGATAACTGAAAATGTTTTTTCATTAAAAATATTCTGATTGTCCCAAATTATTAGTAATGGCTACTTTAATATTTCTCTCCTGACCAGAAGCAAGCACTCCTAGAAGAGATGTCCTACTCAGTGCTAATGAAGAATTTTCCTGATTTATTTGTCTAATGAGCAGATTGTAGGATACTTTCTTTTCAATAGATTGAGATCTTTTGGTTGGATCCGGTTGGATCTTGTAAAAGTTTGCCCTTCCGTATATGAGTTATTAACTATATCCAACAGTGCTGTACTAACACAATTTTAGAGCCTCTTAAAAAAAATTACTGAAATCCTGTCATGATAAGGAACTTTCTTAACTGAGTGTTAATACTTTGGACAGTCTGTATCCCATTAATTGGTCTAGTTAGAAAATTAAAACATCTGCTCCTTAATTAATAGAAATAGAGATAATCAACTAAAATTTTCTGCAGTTACTGACCTTATGCAAATAATGTTATTAACAAAACTGTCTATTTGGAACCTTCTTTTGATTCTGTGTTTCAGAAAGATTTTATTTATTTTTTTACAATTAATACCTTATTTTCTGTAGTACTTTCATGTGAAGAATATTTTGATGATTATAGTACAATCAAATTGATACAGTAATCCACAAATCTTTTAACTGACATGAAAGTGAGGGATTAGTCTGGGATTTGTTCTTTTCTGTAAACAAGTTTATCTATTTTCTCCTTTAATGATAACCTTAGAATAAGAACCTTGTGAAAACTTCACATGGGACAAATGTTACTTTTAAGGAGACGAAAGGAAGGATTTATAGTTACACTATAGGCATAAGCATTAGAGGAGCTGGGCTGTGATCATTTGATAGTTGCAATTCAATTTTGTCGTATGTAGAATTACAATAATACTTAGTTACTTCAAAAAAGTGTTGTGAGAGAACCTGTTGATTGCAATTGCTTTCAGCTAAAGCAAGGGGAGAAGTCTAACGTACCAGCATTGGTGGATTTTTCAATAAGCATGGAACATAATATAGGAAATCTGCCCAGGGATTCTAGATACCTGCCTGCTCCAGGACCTTATATGAGATAGCAAAGTCCTGCTTCCATTCAGTCTGTTTCATAGTCTGGATTCCACACTTTTTATGTTATAGTCACCCATAAAAATAGCCGAGGGGAAAATCATAATCTTTCTTTGCTTTCATTTGGATAGTTTTTATATCTCAGGGGGCTCTGGCTCGGCTAGCAAACATGAGTCTACAGGCTTGTTTACTTTAACTGCTAACTCAGTGCCAGCATTTGGTCCTTGTCCAGTCATTTAATCTTTGAAGCTTAAACAACTATTTGTGTTAAGTTGCTTGAGAAAGAAAAGCTCACTGGTGGACATAGCCTTGAATGGTGCACTACTGGGGGCACTGACAGATCCATGGGAATTCTGTAGGTTGAGCCTGCTGAGTTTCTACGCAGGGAGCAGTTGACCTGGTCTATGGGAAAGTGCTGTTGGTCAAAAATGCAATCCTTTTGGGTGGTTAACTTTACTTTAAAGTGATATGTCTTGACATAGCTATTCTTTCTTGAACTCTTTGTAGTATTTAAACCGCAGTAAAATCCAATCTTTTATAGCATTTTAAGGGCTTGATTTTTCACCTACATATAGATGGGAGCGTGAGATATACGAAGCTTGAGAAGTAATGCTTACACAAGTGAAAGCACTAGTATTTTGCAATGAATTTATTTGTAGTTTTTGGAAGCATAACAGAATGATTCTTAGCTTTTAGACTGGAGAAACCTAATTTTTCCTGAAGATCCCTATCAGCTGCTGACTTAAGTGGAGTTAAATCTAACAGCTCCAGCTCTGAATTTGGCCCTGGATCTAAAGAAGGCTTCGGTTAGTGAGATTTTGAGGGGCTAATCTATGCCACAGTTGGAGTAGGTGAAGTCTTTTGAAAATTATGCCAAACTATTGATTGATTTTCTACAGGTATTATCATTCTGCTGCTGTTGTTTATATCTTGTTTCACCTTCTTTGTGACAAAAAAAAAGTTATGTGAAAACTTGCTTGCTTTTAAAAAGCCAGAGATTGCGGTGAAAGATAGACATCTATCTCCTAAAATGAATAGATTTCACTTGTCAACGTGAGCAGCTTGTAGTTCATTTTGCATGATTTTTTTATTATATAGACTTAATCAACTAATAATAGAACTTCAGTGGAATCAGTTCTTTAATCAACAAGATCCTTTGACTCCCATTGTAAAATACATTATGCTGTGAATATTGAATATGCAAATACTCTACCTCCCACTCAAGCTATTTTCAAGACCTTAGAAGTAGTTATAGAAGTGAAGAGAACAATAGTTTGCGTTTCATCCTGGGATAAACTGACAGAAAATTGTTCGGATTCAATTGGTCTATGTGGTCATACAAAATAAGTTTCATCCTTTACATAATTTTTTACTATATTCCACTGTTCGAATGAAATCTCTCAGGAACCACTCCATCAACACCAAAGACTCTGCTCCTCTTAAATTTTCCTCCGTTTGCTGGAGATATTCTATTTATACTCTTATAATCTCTTGAAAATCACAGAAAACTTGGCGTTATCTAAGTGAGACCAAAAAAAAAGTCTTCTGTATTAACTAGGAGGATATAAGTGAATTTGCTATGAAAAATAATTAATTCTGGTAATTCTACACTAATTTGGCAGTCATATAATGAAGACAGTAGGACTGTAACAGAACTGCCTCCGCTGTGCAGTGCTGTGGCTTAGGTGACCTTGTCTATCCTTGTCCTAGGTAGTACGCACAATGTAAAATGGTATTCCAAAGCCACACACAGTCCAATCTGCATAGAGCACATTGAGTAATTTGTGGGTTTGTTCTTTCACCAAAAACGTTTATAGCTTTTGGCTTTAAAAATAGTTGTGGAGCATAGCAAGAGAGGAGCAGCTTTGGCCTAGATATTGCACAGGATGGCAGATGAACAGGGTTGATTTCATTTTGGGCGTTTTGCCCAGGACACTTTTTATAGAACATACAGTTACTCTGGGGGTTCTGAGGCTGTGGTCACATTGTTTTTTTGGATTTCTTCTTTAGAAGGGAGAGTGGCATCATTTTGCAAAAAAACAAGAAAATAATGTACATTTCAAAATCTAAGTTCTTTTATGTTTGAGTTTTAAACTCCTGTCAGTGGTAGCAGGGCTCCTATTTTCTGCCTGGGCCTGCCTGTTTTGCACTCGCTCTGCACATGCTGAACCCTCCTCATTGAGGAACATTCTGCAGCCTGTTCTTACACTATTTACTCTAATAAATTGTATTTGTTTTCCGTCTTTGGATCTGAATGCGTTTTAGAGCTGTGACTGGCAGCTCAAAGAGCTAAGCCTGTTTGACAGATGGAAAGTATTCAGGCAAAGAAAAACATTACATGTTTCTTTCAACACCTGATTTTTCGTATCTCTTACAAATTGAGCACACTTGGATTCTGATATAATTTAGCTAAGGCTGTTATCTGTAAGGATATGAATTATTTTGCTTAGTCTTTAATAAAAATGTACATTCTCCATTACATTAGATTGGGGTGAAACATACTGCATTTTTCTGCTTTAATTTCCCTGTTTTTAAAGTCTTAGCCTGTGATATCATTTAGTTCTGCAACAGTCAATGGAAGAGAACATAAAATTTTAACTATTGAGAACTAGCAGTTAAAAAAAAAAAAGATAATCTTTTTCCCATGCTCTGTTCTTTTCTATTTTTCTGCACTTTCTTACAATGTTTCTTGGTCTGCAGAGCTCTCTGCGGGTAGGCACTGCTGATCTGGTGCTCTTTTAAAAGTACAAATTACTATTACATTAACTTTTTATCATCCATGATTCTCAGAACATTTTGCAAACAGTGATTAGTTTTCCAGCTGTCAACTGGTGATGAGTAGAAGTGAATGATCTCCATATTTCAAATGAGTGAGCTGGGACATGGAGCGATATAGCCGGTTTTCTTAGCTCACACAGCAAACGGAGAGCTGGAAATAAGCAGACCCTGGGAATCCTTAATTCCAGTCCTCTGTTTTAAACCCTTAACCTTCAATATGAAGTCCAAATAGGATAATTACATTTTATATAGCAACAGTCAGTGATGAGGTCCTTTTTTGCTTTACATTGAATGACAAATGCTTTGATTTTCTCTCTTCTCTCTCATTCCAGTTTAAACACTATGTTAATAAGCTCCGGAGCAAGAACACATTTTATAAAAAGAAGCGACTGGAAATAGCAGAAATTACAGCTGAGTATGGTATCCTCCAGAGGACAGAAGAACTTCTAAAACAGCGCCACGAGGCTATTCAGCAGCAGTTGGTAATACAGGCATTTACTACTCCCACAGTCCATCATCCTTGCTTCCCTGATAACTAGCTATATAATAAGATAGATGCTGTTTTGTTAGTTTCTAATATATATCATCCTCAGTGCTCCTGCTGTCATTAGTCATTAGGGTACAAAATTTATTTTTGTCTGTTGACTATGCTAAGCTGCTGTACTTTATGTTCAGCAACTGTATTTTTTACAGGCAGTCATGAATGTTCTGCGATTTCTTAGAATGAGGGACTTGACCCTGCTTTTTGAAGTCAATGGTAAATCTTCACTAGCTCCAGTTAGAGCAAGGCTGGATTCTTAAATTAGTTTTTGGTAGCCGCATACATAGCAAGGGCTTTGAAAATAATATCAACAGCAAGTAGGATTCAAGTTACTGCTACGAAATATATAGCAATAATGTTTAAAAAAAAGAGGGGGCAGGAAGTAAAGATTCTATCCCCAGAAAATCTAGCAGAAAATGTGTTTCACAGTAAGTGAAAAATGATAAACTGGATGAATGATTTTTCTAGGCCAGAAGAGCAGAAATCTTTTTGGTCTTCTTAACTGTAACCGTACAGTTAATATACAATCATCCCAAACGCAGAGATTCACTTTTTAGTTCACAAAAATCAACTGCTGTAGAATTTTCTTTTAATATCAGTATTCTTGTTATCAAAATATTTAGTTGTTATTTATATCTGTTTTTGTTACATGTATATATTTTGCATTTTTAAAACGTAAAAAGTATTTGCTCAATTAAAAAAAAATACATAAAAGTCTGTGAAAAGATATTCACATAGTTGCAGTGGATGATGTCATGGTATTTCAGTAAGGCACTCATGTTTAATTAAAAATAAAACCAGAACTGCTACTGGGTAGAAAGAAGCACCTAAGCAGTAGGATCAGAGCTGTTCTCGTGATTGCTACTCAGCTAGGAGGGTGTGTGGATGTATGTTTTCACTTACAACGTGTTTATTTACAGCAGGATAACTAACATACACCAGTCATCTCACAATATAATCACCGCAGACAAAAAGCACTAGAAGCTTTTCTGTGATGCAGCTACACATGGTCAATACTATATTCCTATACGAGTCTGACCTTTTCTAAACTACCTCGTAGCAAAACCAAAGAGCTTTGACTTCATAACATTCTTGTTATCCGTAGGTTCGTGCCCGCTGCACCCTGCCAATTCTACATTCTTACCCTCAGATGACTAGTGCACACATTTTCCCTGTAATATCAAAGATACCTTTTCTAGCCTTGGGCACAATGGCCTGTCAGACTATACCCTGCTATTAAAGTCAAATTGCTCCCATCATAGTAGCAGTAGCTAATAGTAGATATAAATCTTTTCTTAAATGTATGGTTATAAAAGGTTTTTGAGGACAATGGACTTGGAGTTCACAGATCGACAACGCTTTTAAGAACGAATATTTTGCTTTTTAACAAATTGTGGATGCATAATCAACACCTAGCTTTCAAATTACAGCTCCTCCTTACATACTTAATGAGCAAGCATTGCTAAACAGCATTATGTCAGCATATAATTAAATGTAAGGTTTATGTAATATAATGCTGGAATTGTTAATTTGGCATTAGTATTACTATAATGAATACAGTGTTCACTTAGTTTAGCTTGACAGTTGTTTATAAAATAATTAGCTACATTGCATCTTCTGATTAAGCATCTGGATTTACAACTTGAGTTCCTTCAGAGCCTGACCTAAAGCTCACTTTACTTTGTGGAAACTTTCTGTTAATTTCATTGGGAGTTAGATGACAAAATAGTGGTGTATTATAGGAACTTGTTATTAGCTTGCTGTACAGGCACTAGATAAAAAGTCAGTTGTTGTAGCAGCTAAATTATTAATCACTTTCAAAATAAGTTGATTATGTTTCCACTTTCTTTACAGTGTTTCACCTCTTTGAAGGAATTTGCTTTATTACTCAGTTAATGGACTCTCACTCAGCATTTATTTGTGTGTTTGCAGCAAGCAATTGAAGACAAAAAAGGTATTTCTGGATATAGTTACACCCAGGAGGAGCTGGAAAGAGTATCTGCAGTAAAGAGTGAAATGGATGAAATGAAAGGCCGAACACTAGACAGCATGTCTGAAATGGTGATTTTTGTCTTAAATTGTTGTACTACTTCAATCTCAGTTATCTGGTTCCTCAGAGTATGAAACTAAGTTTAATATTTTTGGTTGGATTTTTCATTTTCCTTTAGTATATGTTTATATACAAAATAAGTATTTTCAAACAGTATAGACCTGCAAAGGTATCTTGGAAAGTTTTACTAAAATGTACATTTATTTTGATGAGTGAAGAAGAAATTTAGAATTATTAAAAAAAAAGAAAGAAAGAAAGAAAAAAGCATCTACTTCCCTCCTCTTCAGAAACAGTAGAGATATCAAGTCTTGGTTTTAACTTTTTTTGTGTGTTTGTGGTTTCATATTTGTTCTTGCACAGTATTTGAAAAGTTAAGAGGTTTGAATCTTTAACAGGATCTTTTTTTTCTTTGTATTGCTGGAGTTAAGCATTCATTAAAAACCAATATTTAGTATGCCCAAAGAGCTAAATATTTTTTCTTTTTCTCTGTAGCCTAACTTTCAATTATACTTAGATCTGTGGTCTTCCAACTTAATACATAGCCACAGAAGCAAAATAAAAGAGCCCAAAGCAAAATAGCGTTCTTTGAAATCATTAAGGCACATTACAAATAAAATGGTATAATTAAATAGAATGAATCTCAAATAGAAAGCTGGATAGAATTTGAATTTTCAGTATAAATATTTTAAAGTGGCTCTGTTTAAGCATGTTCAAATTTTATTTAACCTATGCAGGGTTTTTTGTTTGTTTGTTTTGTTTTGTTTTAAGGATCTCTTCTGTCAGTTCACGTCTATGCAGCTCCTTCATTTTTCCCCACTCCTTAAGTTGTTTAGGTGTCTGGCACATAGACTGTCTTCTGGACATGTCTGTGGTGTTCTCACTTCAAACAATGGGAACAGAATTTGTCTGGTTTGTGGTAATGACCCCACTGCAACATGGGCTCTTTCCCTTAATTAATTAGGCCTGTGCTTATATTATATTATACATAGTTCAGTCTCCTTGTGTCGTGTATTTTTTCTCTCCATATTTTGGTTTTCTTCTCTTTTCTTCTTACATTCCTAATAATATAAATGTAGTATTAATATATTATTAAAGTACACTATTTTGTCCCTCTATTAGGTAAAAAAACTGAATACTATGGTGGCAGAGAAGAAGTCCAGCCTAGCTCCTGTTATCAAAGAACTGAGACAACTGCGCCAGAAGTGCCAGGTTAGTAGAAAAACTTCAAAAAAGCTTTAAACAATGCTTGTTAATGAATTAGGGTAGGCAGCAGCAGACTCTGGGAGGCAGTCCTATGTTTTGCTCTGCAAATTTGTCCATGTAGTCAAGTGTTACAGTTACAGCAGGAGTTTATTGTACCTACAGACTTCTAGTGTTTATATGGATATGCACATCCTCTCCTTCATAAGGCACCAGTAACTTCATGGCAATGAAATTTAGAGGTTGAGCTAAGACCACATAAAAATGGAAGTCAGAATATGATTAGATTCCACTTATCAGACACCTAAATGCTTCAAATAATGCAAATCCCTTGTGTCTCATCAACTTTGTTTAATTGCACACCTTGTTTTGTGTGTTTTTTCTTGCCTTTGAAGTAGGTTTATTTTAATCTATTAAACCTTCCTCTCATTCTATGTAAATAAGGTCAAAATTACAAAGAAACATAATTTACAGCTCTCTGTTGTGTTGTACAAGGACATAATCAACTCTGAAGGAAAGCTGGAAATATCAGAATAGGTCAACAGTGATTTTTAACAAGCAACAAGAATGGAATTCTTAAAAGCTGACAGTACGGGCACAACATCAGGCAAATATTTTGTCCTTTATAGTAATTTCTAAAAAAATAATAATAATAAAATTTAATGACTATACCAGGGGAAAATTTAAAAAATCATGGTTCAAAATCATAGCAAAGTTAATTTTCAAATTAGTTTCAAAGCTTTTTCTGCTTTAAATGGATTGCAAATAATATTTCATTGATCTAAGACCTATATTAGTTTGTATGAATGACAGATTTCCCTCATTGCTATAGAAGTAAATAGAGCTATCAAATTCGTAAATTCTTAATTTTCAGTTTTGTAATTATATTTCCTTTCTTCTTGCAAACACTGCCTTGTCTACCACATTAAAGCTATGGCTGTGGCTGTAAAGAGGAAATTTGCATGCTATGTTGTGGTGTATGCAGCTGATCTGCCAGTATGCAGCTTTACCATGTGTAATAAATAATACCCACGTGCTGGTTAGTTTTATGTAAGCGCCGGTGAGTGTGCCAATAGCTGAGGTTGATGTGTGACACCAACAAGAACGGAGCCTGCTTGAATGTCACATGTCAGTCAGTTGAAACTTTATTTATGTACTCTTTTGCCCTTTTCACATAAGGAATTAACTCAAGAATGCGATGAAAAAAAAATCCAGTATGACAGTTGTGCTGCAGGGTTAGAGAGCAATCGCTCCACACTGGAACAGGTAAGATGGTGGCTTGGTCACACATATTAATAAATGCTGTGCAACGTGTTATTTATTATGGTTCAATACATTCCCTGTCTTCCCTCTTGATATGGAAGCTCACTGCAGGTGGAAATGAGTAAGTGGTGATCTACAGCTACATAAATCACGCATGAAGCTGCTGTGGACTAGCTCCAGTCCCACACATCTCCTGTTCTGAATAGCAGCAAATGAGCTCAGTGGTACATCAGTCCATCCACTGAAGTCCAGCACCGATTAGCAAAAGTATTGTAAAAGATCTATCTGCCAGAAATCCTGCTGACCTAATAGTATCTGTTAGGAAAGAATTTGACAATGAAATGGTAAGGATTAATTTGTGAAGACAAATCTTCAACTGCATTTAGCAGATTCACTACATTAGCGAAACCAATCCAATGGTTAATTAATGCACTGAAACCGATGGCAAGGATACTTCATTAAATGTGACTTGTCTTGCATTCTTGAAAATTATAGACAAAAATACTTTTTTTTTTTTTAATGCAGCCATGTAAGTATAGCTAAGAGCTTGTCTGTATGTAGTTTACATATTGCTTGAACTACAACACTTCTAGGAAGGGAGGTACCTAAACCAGTTCTATACTCTGATGTGGGGTCAGTATTAATGTATTTATATGAATCTGCTTTATCTCACTAGATTACCTCCTATGAACTTTATCTGGACTTGATTTCTCAAGGGTTTGCCAACATAAGGAATGTATTTCGCAATAAAAAAGGTGTACATTTAAAGTGTAGGTGCATATATAGATATTCTTTCCCTGCAATAAAAGTACCTCTGTATGGTTTAATCCAAGAATAATAAAAGAACATACAGATGAACCTACTATGAGGTAGACCTTCTTTAAGAACTATTTTGCAATATCAACCTAGGCTTTTTCCTTGGCAGACAAACCTTAGCCATGTTCTAACACACAATGACAATCAAGTCCACTGATTAGGCTGGACGTGACTGTTAGCAAACTTTTGCAGCAGAACTGGTGAATTCAGTTTTCCAGCTCATGGTCTGAAATTCGTACGGTGACACAGCTTTGGAGTTGACAACTTAATTGTGGCTTGGGAGTGCGTGAATTCCATTTGGATTACCAATATTCTTGGTATATTTTCTTGGACCATTTAGAGATGGGACTAGCCCCCGATCTCCTACCCCTCAACATAATTATTGATTGCTAATTGACATACTATCAGCCTGTCTATAGCTTCTAACATAAATTTTGCAGACATGTTCTAGGAAAGGAACCGTATTTTGCACTTCAGATGTGCTTAGAAACAAGACTTCTAGTAGTGCTTGTGAAATGTCTTGTAGAAGTCAGACTTATTAGTAAACAACAATTAACAGTCTTCTCTAACCATGACTGAAACTGCAAATCCAAAAATGTTACCCTTTTGGTTATCTTTCACATTAAAAGAGATTTCTGTAAAGCCCAAATATAAACATTTAAGAAATGATCAGTTCAGAATTATGCCTGTTTCTGTTATGGACTCTCATGGTTTATATAGCAACACAGGGCATGTACTATGGACTTTGAGTTATGTTATCCATTGAAATCTTATTCCTGTACTACAGGAAGTGAAAGGACTCCTTGAGGAGTGCATTCAGGAAGAAAGCAACTACCGTTATGTAAACTGCATGAAGAGGGTAAGATCACAGGAAGGACTAAATCGTTCTTTGTGAAATGAAATAGGAATTATATATTTTTAAAACATTTGTGTCTTTGTTTATAGAATCTAGAAATACAGCTACAACGTGCTAAAGAAGAAATGAAGACATACGTCTCCCAAGATCCTCAGGAGAGACGAAAGGCAATTCGGTAAATGGATTATTGTGTTTCCTTGTGTTAACTCAAGGGATATTCATGAACTGAGACTGAAGTTAGGAATTTTCTCACTGGCATTTGAACTGAAGGAGTTCACCTGATAAATTTAGAAACACTATAATAATCTAAAAATAAGCGTCTTGAATTCCAGTATATACTGTTGTAAACCTATGAATTCTCTCAGACATACCAAAAGATTTTCCCTTCCTGCTGGAGATTATAGGCCCCAGATAGTGGTTTTAACTTGCAGCCCCTGCTGGCAAAGGCTCAGAAAAGCTGTGCTTCAGCTAGGTCCCGCAGGAAGTGTGGCTCTACCAGACATAATGCCTCTGCCAGGTCTGTACCAAGACTCCAACATGCAGGAGCTGGTCTACCACCTCTCAAAGACGGCAACCACGTGCTGCCCTCAGATTCTGGCCACTTCTTACAAATCTTTCAGGTGTAATAGCTATCACCATCCCTAGTACAGAAATGGAGGACTGCGTAGACACATCCTAAATGCATTTTGGTTTGCTACTCTTTGCAGTTTTCACTAGGGACAGAATGATTCATGTTCCACACCGTCACAGTAACCTTCATTTTTACACTCAATTTAATTGACAGAACGGTTGCTTCAGACTGAGAGGTTTTTCAGGACCCCTTGCCTTTGTCTGGTAGGAAGAGAAACAGAAAAGGTTATGAATTGAGCTGATAAATTATTTTGTGTAGTTTTCCATTTCAAATAGTGCAGTCTTGCCAAAAAGATTGAAATGTTTTTTGAGAATGAGGTATTTTGGTTTAATTATCTGTGCAAAGAAATCTAAATATTACCATGTCATACAGATTTTTATGCTTTACAACATACCAAATATTTTTGTAAAAGTATCCTGTTTAAAACTGTGTATATATTAAATCTTTTAATACATTATAAAAGTTGAAACAAAATTTAGGCCATAAAGTCTACAGGCTGGTTCAGCCCCCACCAAATTAAAAACCATATTAAAAACCAATTAAAAACCATAATGAAATGTTTTTAACTTTCATTTGATAACAGTGTGAAAATACCTGTTTTAATCTTCATATTTTTTTTAATTTTAGAAATTTGTATGAAATAGCAATTCTGTTTTCCAGCTAGTTTTATTTTTGACCAAAAAAAAATCTTAAATCCTAGTTGTCAACAAACTGAGCAAGTTTAAATTATTGTGACTAGATTTATGAAGTTGTCTGTGGCTTTCACACAATAGTGTTTGTCAGTCATGAAAACATTTACCCAAACAGTAGATTTGTCGTAGTAAAATTAAGGTCTGCTGTGTTAGACCAAGAAGTCTGTTTTTGTTTTTTGTTTGTTTGTTTTTGTTTTACTTTTTAATGAATGGAATGAGTGAAAAACACTCTGATCTTTTGAAAGTAGGATTGGGCCTCCTTAACAGTGCAGTGACACTGTATAAAGGAATCTCTGCAGTGTACACCATTTTTAGTTCAGTGCAGAGGGGACAACAGCTCTGCCTTGTACCTCTCCATCTCACAACCTGCATCAGTCAGCATTCCTACAGTTTGCTTTATTGTGTAGGCTTTAAAAAGCCACAGCAATATCAATCTTTGACGCGAGGCCTCTTCCTAAAATTCCTGCATTTGTATTTCAGAGACGTGACAGATTGTTGCTTGAGATCTGTATAAACTGTCATGTCAGAGCTGTGGTTCATGTACAGCTTTCTGTGCAACGTGCCAAAATGCTTCGCAAAATCGTCCCATTCAGAAAACAATTTAAAGACATGACTGAGTGGTAAAGCAAAGACAAAACTAAATTAGATAAATAATAATCATTCTGCATTTCATTTTAAAGCTTTAGACAATCCATCATGCAGATGTCACAGCAGGAAAACAGAACCACTAGTTGTTTATCACTTCTTAAAGAAGATGGAAGAATAAGTTAATTTCCCAAGATATCTGTTCTCTTAGGTCTCTACCTCTCAGAACAATTTCTGGACAGTTCTCTTGGAGTGGTGGCAGCTAGGGAAGCAACCGTAAGTTGGTAGTAAACACAGAATCATAGAATGGTTTGGGTTGGAAGGGACCTTAAAGATCATCTAGTTCCAATCCACCTGCCAGGGATACCTTCTACTAGATCAGGTTTCCCCATCCAACCTGGCAAACAGTCAAATATCATTCAGTATCACTTCAGGCAATTTCTTCACTCATTGGGGAAGTGGAGTGAAAAAAGGCAGTACTTGATAGCTAAGATTTTACGGGCTCTGGAGTGGCACCATTGATAGAGACAGCCACATGTCAATGAGAAAACTACAAGGATTCTGTCAAGAGACACTGAGAGATGAGATCTTCTCCTCTGTCAGATCCTTCGTGAACTAGAAATTGTCCTGATGCACCTTGAGAGTGGTACCAGTGGAGCTGCATCTTCTGCTGTTCTAGAACATGAAGCAGAAGTTGCTAGGAAATGAAAGGCTAGATTAATATCCATCATAGAGGCCTTCTGCAAGGATCCAAGGCATGAAAATATTTAAATACTATGCAGAAAACAATGAAGGAAAAATAAGAGTAAGAAATTAATTAAAACCAATAATATTATGGTGAGAGAAAAAAAAGATGTAAAGATAGAAAGTGAGTGGAGGCTAAGAAGCCTATTACTCTCATAAAATAATAGAATGCTGAAGGATGAAAAAGATTTATTGAATGAAAGCAGATAAAACAACAAAATGAAGCAGAAGGGTAAAAAGAGAAATAGCTGTGAGAAAAATCTTAGTGATGATGTGAACATTCATTAGTATGAAAGGCAGCAGAGCTCAGCCAAGCAGCTGAGAGGAAATGCGGGTCAAGCAGCAGGCACTGGCCTTTTATGGCCTTGCAGGGAAGGGGAGGGTCTGAGTTTATTCACAAATGTTAAGCAAAAAAATGCTCCAGCTCAAACACTTGTGACAGAAACATCCACAATATCGATACTCACGCAGACAAGCCCCCAAATCCAAATGCTGGAATTAAGGGCGAGTCCAGCTATGTCATTCCAGGTATGGTGAGGAGAATGTGAACAGAGCATTACCACTCTCTCTGCTGTCCCTGCTTCACTTGCTAGCTGTGGGCACAGAAGCTAGAGAAATTATTCCTCTCACGGTGACTACACACATTTCTGACCTTCCGTAAGAGGCTGCAGACCAGTTCTGTTTAAATGAATTACAACAAAGTTCAATATAGAGATTTTTACAAAAAATGAGAAGATAACAAAATGTTTCTAGACATCATTTTAGAATGTGAATGTATTTTTCAGCAGGCACTGGAATGTAAACGGAGTAAAAACGAACCATAAATAGAACAGCACTTTCCTAACAACGTATTGAGCAAAAAATGTCTTAATTCCAACACTCTTTTTTTTTGAACATAAACTCTCTGTTCCGTGGAGTCAGTTCTTAGGAATGTGAAAAGTTAATTTTCTTCTCTAAAAATAGAAGTTTGTGTTTTTTTTAAATGAAGTTATCAAGTTGCATTCTTTCCAGTCATCATTATAAATAGTAAAGAAAAACTTACTAGGAAAGACATCTTATTTTCTGATGATTACTTCGAAAATTCTATTAAAGAAAAAAAAAGCACATGTTCTTGAGGCCAAATGTGTGTGAACATATGCTGTGCGCCAGTGGAAATAAGAAGATTCAGTGTTGCTCTGATTTGGTGAGGATTGCTAGGGATCAGCTGCGTCTGCACAGCACTTGGAGCAGTCTCAAGACTGCTCTGATTTGTTCTGGCTAGAATTGTCCGAGAGTGACAGATCATAAAATGATCCAGCTGCATTCCTTGCACATCCCTTCTGCAGGGAGTATGGCAGGCAGGACCAGGTGGCCTGGGGCCCAAGTGCTCCAGTTGAAATTCTGGAGTAGCTCATAGAAATAGAAGGAAGGGATATAAGAAACATGATGCATTGGTTCTACGCTGCTGCTCACTATGCTGTAGCAAAACTTCACACTGATAGCAGAAAGGCTGGTATTTCTTTCTGGAAATTAGGATTTCTCTATGCTAAGTTCTTCTATCCTGAGCAATTTGAAAAGTTCTTTAGATGAACTGAGTTTATTTCTTACTCCACTGGCAAACTCTCAACCTCTAAGTGTGCCATGACACGTGAAATACAGTAATTTATTTTTAGATTGTTATTGTCCTATTTCAAAAACAAACAAACAAACAAAAACACACAGTAATGCATCTGAATCATGCCATTATGGTTTGCAATATTGTATTGTCAGGTTTCATGTATTAAGTTTGCCTGTGTCAGAAAGCGACCCAGCCACTTGTTACAGACAAAGGTGTACAGCCAAGATTTTTAATAATGAATGTCAACAGTTACGCTTCTAAACCTATATTTAGGCACCTAAATGTGACGGCTGTCTTCTGAAGGTGAGGGACACACAGCAGTTCCATCGCAGTGTCTGGATTTGTCAAACCTGGACTGAACTACTATTCTTCGTTCCTGTATTTTCCCAGTAATTCTAATGCTACATTTGTGGCAATTAAGGGCTGTGGATTTGTAAACTCTGATGTTTGTACAAATTAGGGCCAAGGGCTAAGCTTAGAATACCACTAGCATAAATACATCATTAAAAAGGGATCAAGTATGTCTTATCTAAACGATCTTGCTGTTGTCTTCAAGTTGGAAGCAGCAGCAATTATGCCTGCTTTGAAAATGGAAGGGATTTTATCCAATACCACTTTTGCCAACTGCACAACTGAGAGAATCAAAGCAATCCCTGATTTCAAGGATATGTTGTCTAATGACAAAAAGGTTTCTTCATGCTTCCTCTTCTATCTATGTACGAACCTCCTAATACCGTCAGTATTTTCCATGTTTTCATCATGTCTGTCCTACTGTACTCTTTCCTATTATATAAAACCAAATAAAATCATAATAAAATTATCGTATATTTCCTTTAGAGAGCAGTATACACGAATGATCCTTGAGCAAGAAAACCTGGGGAAGGTAAGAATGAGGTTTTTACCCTGTAAAAACATCGTACAGTTCATATTTTTGTGGGCCTTACTACCAAATGTTGTGGTCAGTCTTTTATAAAAAGCATATTGCAGCCTACAAAGAAAATTCCATTACTGCTGGCAATGGTAATTAATACCCTGAAAAGAGATCATGCTAGCTCTTCAGGGCTTGCTTTCCTGCAGAGTATAGCATGAGCCACTTGTAAAAGATAGTCAAACAGCTTAATGTGACAGCACATTCCCTGTAAACCATTTGGATAAGAAACTGAAACATGGACATAACAAACTGTGCCAGCTCAAATTTTATGTTGTATATAAAGCAACCCGTTGAAGACAATAAATTTTGAGCCTGTCAGCTTTATCACTGTTATTAAAGGCCACGGGATCATCATTGAAGCAGTGTTAAACAAAAGCAGTTGTCCATTTTTAATCTTGTATGAAGCTCAGATCAGCACGGAAGAGGTTAGGCTTACCATTCATGCTAAACATCGTTCTTTTATTAGTTTCCTTTTTATGAGTCAGTCTGTGAGTGATTTTTGCAGGTTTGGGCTACCTCTATTAATGATCAATAGCAGGTTTTGCTGTGAAGCATTAATTTCATGTTTATAATATGATCATATGAATGCATTGCAGGCTGCAACTTGACACTGCAAGAGCTCTGTATGGAAATAAACTCAGATTTTTACCATAACTTCTCAAATATATGAGACCATTATTTAGACGGTTTTAAGGCACTGAAAGGATTGTCAATCCATACAAAGCAGATAGATAAGTCCCAGGTGCTGATTCATTTATTGCTTGCAAGGAGTGTTAGTAACTTGAACAAAAGGTAATAATATTTCAGTAGCGTATAAAAATCCTTGTCATTCCAAGCTGCCTTTGTAAGCAATTTTTGTGGTATAAAACCGTTCCAGTAATCTAATATTTTTGTATTTCTAACAGAAATTACGAGAGAAGCAGAAAGTTGTACGGGAAACTCATGGGCCAAATATGAAGCAAATTAAAATGTGGCAGGACTTTGAGCAGTTAATGGAATGTAAGAGAGAATGTTTTCTAAAACAACAAAATCAAACAGCCATTGGTCAAGTCATTCAGGAAGGAGGTAAAGATAGGCTTGTATTATGAATTCTGCCTTCTTTATACCAGCATAAAGTGGGAAGACAGTGTATTGACTTCTTAAAGGTAACCTCTTACTCAACATTGTTGCTTTCATCATTTCTGTAAAAATTTGTTGTACTTTATTTAGTTTTGGTGGATAAACAAGGAGGGCAACTAAGCACTCGATGAAGTTTTTCCTCCATTGTTTAAGTGACAACAAAACATGGTTAGGAAGATCTGTTATGAAATCTGCACTAGGGTGAACCTCATCATAAATCTGTTTTATGAGTCTGGGAATGGCATGCATCTGCAGAGAGATCAAAGGAAAAAAAATCCTCTTCCAGGGTCACGGAAAACTTATGTAATTGCTCTGCTCCTTATTCTGTATCTCTAAGATTACATTTTTGCAAGGTCTGGGACTCAATATTGTATAATTGTGGACCTCCTGGCTTGGCCCTCTCCTTCCCTATTGTCTTTATTCATCTAGTGTGACTGGCAAGAATGAAGCCATTTTCTGTCTGAGCTGCACAGACCTTGCCTGCACACTCCTAGTCATACTTTCCTTGCATGGCTGAGTTAAACTGATTGTGCTTCCAGGAGACAGTTCAGTGCTACAGTGTCAGGAGTAGGTTCTGAGAACAATTACTTGGATTCTGAGCTTTTTTCCATTGTCTCTTGTTGGTTTTAACAAATGCGGTTTTTCTTGCACATATACCTTTTTCTCATTTTTCTTAGTTGTCCACCTGAAAGTGCTAACTGTGGTCCCCTAAAGGCTTTCTCCACTGAGGGCATTTTGCTGTTTTATCTGTGCAGTATGGTTCCAGAGTGGTTGCACTACCCAAAGAGGGACATCCCAGGGATGGAAGACTATCGGTGGATGTAAATATGGCACAGTGGTTCCTGTATACGTCCGGCTGTGCCAAACAGGTAGATATGCAAGGCTCCCTCATACTCTGGCTTTAACCTGTGAGCCACAGGCAACTTCCATTGCCCTTAAAATTGCATCGTGAGACCCATGGCTGACCCAGGGTAAAAGGAATGCAGATGGGGCTTGAAACTGTCCCTCACGCTTCATCATTTCTGATGAGCGCCTCTTAGTCACAATCAAAGACTAGAAGCAGAGAGATAAGTCTGGGTGACGAGAACTCCTGCTGTTCTTCTTTAGTCTCTTGGCTTACTGAATTTCTATATAGTTTTTTTTTTCTTCTTATTTTTTTTCTTTTTCCTGCCTAAAGTAGAGTGGACTTTATCACTGATAGTTCTTTCAGGTGTAGTTTGGACACAAAAAATTATTTAGCTTTCTCTGACACCTGCCTATGAAATCTGCTGCTGTTTTCTCTATCAAGAGAGTCTGGTAACTGTATAGGTCCTAGTTTGCCTTTACATTAAATATATTTGTTAACAGAACTAAAATAAAATATGATGACTCCATTTTGGCTGTATGGTTTTATTTTTCACATTTTGTAGGTAAAAGAAGTAATAGAAAGTAAATTCTTTGTGACAAGTTTCTTGCTGGGCTACAGGAAAAAGAGGTTTGAAAAGCTCAGGGTCATTTAATGACATTTATTTCAGATGCCCCCCAAAAGGCTCAAAACCCCACTAATGCTTAAGGAGCACGTCCACAGATGCTCAGGACATCCTCATGTAAGCCCTCCCACACTGCCGAATAGCTGAAGATAGTCTTTCTCAACAGCTGCATGCTAATCTTTCCCATGACAAGGAGAAGCAGCGCATTCTCCCCTACACACATTTTCAGGGAGCGTGGAGGGAAGGCCACTGTGTGGGACACAGGCACAGGTAGAGTTAGCCAAAGTGAGGGGAAGGCGATGCGTTGCCACCAGAGGCTGCTTCCAGGATGGCAGCAAGAGAACAGGCTGGAGTAAGACACTGAAGGGAGACCATATCAATCAGAAAGGGAGAAGCTCAGGAAAAAAGCATGTGCAGACTACACAGTGTGGGCACAGCCATCTCTAGAGACATCTGTAAATTTTCTCCTTGCTAGCCCCGTACCATCATTACCATACATCACCTGCATTGCACTGTAGAGCCTGTTGGTCTGAAGAAGGTTACGGGAGTCACGTACCTGGACTTCCAAATGAGGGGTTTGCTGAATGCTTGCCCACAATAGTAAAATAACATAGACATCTAGACATAAGACGCTGAAAACTTGGGATAACCACCAAAAACGGGCATCTAAGTTACTTAGGATGCAGTGCTGGAGGACTGCCTGTAGTTCAAAGCCACCAGAAAGGGGGGCGGGAGGGGGGAAAGGGGATTTCATACATTTCAATTCAAAACTTTTACCAAAATCCTAAAAGCTCCATTTGACTAGACCATTTATGCAGAGATTTATTATGTGGATTAGTCTGCTGCCCAGGAAAAAGTAATGCTTTTGAAATTCATAGCAGTGATGTAGAGTAAGACAGTGTAATCATTTTCTGTTTTTCAGTTCAGAGTTACCCTAAAAATAGTTCATCTTTCTTCCTTGTAAAAACAGTTTATTGCTAGTTACTCAACGATGACGTGATTGTTGCTCTGATCTGATTAGTGCTCTGTCATTTGTACTGCACCAAGAAAGGGCACACAGATTATACACTACAGCAGCAGCAAAATTACTTTCTGAGACGAAGCAGAAAATCATAATAACTGTTATGAAAAGAAAATTGGAAAAACTCGAAAGCTATTTTTAGCTTTTATGTAAGTGGACATTTAATACATGCAAATTTAATGGATTCTGTTCACTGGCTTTTCCACATAGTTTGGGATTTGATGGGAGCATTCAAAAATCTTTGACTGAGTTTTGCAGTTGTATCTTTACTTCCTAACTTGCAACAAAAAGCTTACTTCTATTTTTTTTTTCCTTTGTTATTACTAATAGTCTAGCTGGTTAATTAATAAGATTAAACATACCATAGAGAAAAACACCTGCCTTTCCCTTGTGAAGGCTGAAATAAATAAAAAATGTGCACAGTTAAACTTGGGGTCTCAGCACTTACCAAATTTCTTCCATTTGGAACACCGATCAGAGCAGGCACTTATGAGCAGCAGCTTACTTTGCTTCAAAAGGCTTCTCCTTATCTTTATCCAGAACTGGATGAGAAAGTATTCCAGCTATAAAAACTCCTGTAGTGTTGTGCAGCTTTGCATTAGTTAGTTACGTTGACGTCAACTGTCCCTAGAGCCACAGGAGATTTGCACATAGAGCTAAGAAATGAAATAGTTACAGGCATCAGAAATAAGCATGAGAAAACAGTACATTTACTGTAGTATTTAACTAGCCATTTTATCATCTGGAGATCAGATTATTTTGTTTATATTAACAGTACCATTTTACCTCCATATGAGCTATAGTAAGTAAAGTAAATGTTCTTAGGCTTCCTTAAGTAACCCAACTCTATGAATACTTACTTGTACACCTTTATTCGCATAGGTATTACTACTAGTGAAGTCATATATATAGTTGCCTACAGACATCACAGTTAGGTGCTGCTATTGTGTTTTATTATGTTTAAATATAGTGATTTCCAGAGCTTTCTTGATAAGGCTTTCCTACAGCTGTGATGCTGATCACTGTTACAAAATACAATACGGCAGAAGTATTTAGAACAGTTCAGAGCCTAGAAAACGGCCTTATGATGAGCATGAAAAACTCCTCTCCGAATGACTTGCTGGTTCAGGAGCTGGAAATGAAGTAGAGAGCTTTTTTTTCCTTAGATCACTGTTTCTTGTCTGGCCCAAATCAACAGCGACTGAAAGTTCACTGTTATACCCAGTGGCTGTCCTCAGCAAGTGCTCAAAGCCGAGCAACTTGGCAGCATCGCTCCAGTTTCTAAATCACCACTCTGGCAGTGTCTGGTGAGCCTGGAGTCAGCGTCCACGAGAAGGCAGGCAGACACGACTGGGAGGCTGCAGAGGCTGAAGTGCTGTCGCCCGAAAGGTGTCACCTTGGGAGAAAGGTCGTGACACATGGCCAGGGTGGTGTGGGAAACTGGAATGCCGTCATCTTGGTTGTGGATGAGGACAGCACGGATGCTCGCAGATCTGCTTTCTCTCATTGGCCCTGCCTGGATTTGCTCAGATTTAAGTGAAAAAGACAAAGAACTCATTCTCAACATTTGCCCTACATTATCTTTTGTAGCACTAGGTCTCCTGCTGAAGGAATGCTGTTAACTCTTCAGCTGCCTTTCTCTATTGCAATCTGTAATGGAAACAATTTTTTTTTTTCAGGGACGTGTCAGGGTTCAGTGAGGAAATACTACATGAATCAACATTTTATCACAAGGTACCACCTGTCTTGACAACACCCAGTTGATTAGTTGTTTTTTAACAATCAGAATTTGACCTACTTTGAGCTAGTTTAAAGAGTTCTTTAAATCTTCAGTATGAATTTAAAGGGGGTTCTTCACATTCTCAGTGTCTCTCTTTCTTTAGCGTTAGTTCCACAGTAACAGTCTCCAAAACCCCAAGGCAGCCCGTCTTATTCCAAGGTCACTGGGTGAAAAGGGTATTTTTCACAGTCGCATTACACCAATTTTCACGATTGTGACAAAAAAAAAAAAACATGCTGTCAGCCACGGTGCTGCAGTAACGTCAAACTCAGTGAGGAGCTCTGGTGTTAGCAATCATACTCCAAATAATCAGCAGAAACTGTGAGACAAATCATGCAGTCCTTACTCTCACAAAACCCTCACTGACTTCAGTGGGAGTTTTGCCAAAATAAGGTCTGCTGGATTTAGCTCTGTATTCTTCCTCCTGACAGAACAAGTAGGAATTAAAAGGGCCAGCATCAGATTTATGAGACAGAGAGGAAAAAAAAAACTATAATTATCTTTAAAGTAATGACTTTCATCCAACACAAATCAATGTTCCATTAGACACATTCTAATTTATAACAAAAATTGTTTGTGCAAGTTTTTCTCAGCACAACCAAAATCCACAAGTAGTTAGCAATACAATTTGATTTTTATTAGACATCTATGAGAGGCTGCCTTGCACAAATCTAGTGCTGGCGTATTTATAGTGTTTAAAATGCAGCCTTATGCATTACTTTGTATTTAGGTATTATTTTTATTTACTACAAAAATAAGAAGTATATTTTTACCTTTTTTTAAATCTCCATTTCTCATAGTTTGGAGAAAAGTATGTTTTTGCAAATTGGGATGCATGCAACTGGCATTTGCTGAATGCCAAGAACTAGAGTACTTTTTCTGCAAGAGGCTCTGCACAAGCCAATGCCTATTGCACCGTTTCAGTTCAGTCTGTCATTACAGAACAACATTTCATTTTTAAGCTTCTAAATTTTATTGCAACTGCTCAGGTCTTAAAAACACTCATTTATACAATAAGCACTTAATTAGGTCTACTTCTGAAACAGGATAAAGACAAATCCTGCACATTTTGCTAATACTGGAAAAAATGCACTTGATAGGAGTATGGAAAATGGGATCTTACCAATTTTCAAAGATAAATTCTCTTCTCTCTCCCTACTTCTTTTCCCTCTAATGGAATAGAAAATATGCCTGGCATTTAGGAAGCAACAACAAAACTACAAAGGCATACATCTTATACAAAGACTAACCATGTAAGGGAAATAATAAAGGAAATAATCTCACAATTTCTTCATTATAGATTTTACAACTGGTTCATCCTGAAAAAATTGTGATTGAGTTTTTCTGCAATTAAAATAAATTTGAATGCAATTTTTTAACAGATTACTGTTTTTTAAATATGTCGAAACTCCAAGGTTATAAAATGGAAGGAATAAAGCAGTTGATTCGGTTTACATTATTGCAGCATTTTCTGGCAAGTAACAGTGTTTAGGCATTTCTTTGGAGTTAGCACATAAATCTCAGAGCCATTAGTGATGAATTAGCAAAAGCAAAAAGGGCTGATTAATTTGGAATTCTAAAAATTGAAGATCTAAAAATTAAAAATGTGAAAATGATGCATTTTGCGTATCAACTAGCATTTAAATGATGCATTTCTCTGAGACAGCATCCTGTGGACTGCAACATTCAGAAACTGATTTTTTTTGGAGTATATATAAAACATCATACCCACCTCCCTTTTTCCATGTTTTAAAGCTTGCCATGTTTTCACAGCATATTTAAAAGAAAACAGAACTGTATCAGAACACTGAAAGTCACCCACAGACAACCTGTTCCACTAATACTTTTACATTTATACAGCATCTTTTGTCCTAAAGGATTTCTCTACTTCATTTTCATTTTATGTAGGCTGATTAGAGTGCTCAGGTATCTGCATGAGTGAGTCAGGAAACAGTGAGCGATCCAGTTAATGTTCAGGGGACAGCAACGAAAATTGGGAATTTATTCTCTCATGGGCAATGACAAAATCATCTCAAATCTCCTTAGGAAAATATCTCCCACAGCTACAAATGAGAAGAAAACCTGAATCCTTCTGACAAAGAGATGGAATGTGGCATACTTCATAATGGGTTGTTACTGGTGTGCCTACTATTCCTTTTGTATTTTATATTTACCACACTGTACTTCAACCATTTGTATGTGAAATGCATCACTTTAAAATCTATATACACTAAAGGTTCTTTTCTGCTTGTTGATTTAATTGCATGAAGTGAAGGTTGATCATAAAATATAACGAGAGGGGAAGAGAGAACTCTTATCCTGGAAAAAGCACTATAAATATTTTCCTAGGATCATTAACGCAACCCTGTAACACTTTGCCCGGTGTAGCGGAAAGAATTATACAATCATTTTATGAAATTTCTCAAAAGTGTTTATAATTCCATCCCAAATATATGCGGCTTTTTTTAAAGTGTAAAGAAAACATCCTATAATTCTTAATTCTGTTATCAAAGTTATTTTCAACCTTTGAAGGGATTCGCTTGCTAGGGACTTGGCAGTGTCAAACAAATGTTCGACTTTTATTCTGACACTTCTTGAAGAATTTGATTGAAACTATATATGTCTAGATAACACCCAACAAAGTGCCCCTCTTGCGTTTGTTTCAAGATATTTTTGGAAACAACAGAGGCGACCTTGGATGGAGCTGCTTTTCCAATTTAGGACTTCATTTGGTCTAAGAGAGTAAAATTATACTCTTCAATCCTTTTGTGTAGCCACAAACAAAACAGTGTTATTATTTTATGCTATTGTAAAATTGTTTTTCTGTATCTTGCTAGCAGTGTCTATCTGTTTAGGATAAGAAGTATTTTAGGTAATCAACAGTTATGTTCAAATGTACATATAAATAGTCCTCTAGTGTATCATGTCCCTTTAAAATACTGTGTAATCTAAATGAGCACTGGTCCTTTATGTAATACCTTTGGTTCTTAAAACTAGTGTTAATAAATAAGTGTTAGCCTTTGTCTTTGCTTATAGACCAGAATCTGATTTCAAGCCAGGGCTCGCACAGACTTGATGTAAAGTCTAAATGAGGAGAGTGGTAATGCTGGCAAGTGCTCTGTGATGGGACTGCCACCTGTCCAGATCACAGGAGAAATATTGTTTGTCAAGCTTCAAGTTTAAAAGCCAAGGTTAGGAGCCAGGTTCTTTGTACATCTAGAGTGGGGTGATTGTTTTCTTCTGACTTTGGTTTGCCAGCTGTGCAATTGTGTCTGCAAAGTTTTATTATATCTAATCACTTAGGAAGTTTTAAATAGTTTGCACTTAATTTTTGTTACAATCAATATACTTTAATTAATTTGTATTAGTGTCTGCTACAGGCATACTGCAATCTGTAACGAAATGAAATTAGTTTGTTGCAATGATAACGCAGTTTCATTGCTGTGAATAGAAACAGAATTGACAGAGTACAGTATTGTCATTTATCCTCTATAATATTTACTGTCTTAAATAATAATATAGCCTTGTGTCATCTAATGGTCAAATGCAAAATATAATATGGAAACTAAATCTGGGATATATTTGGCGTAAGTGGTATATGCAAATGCAGATGTAAATCTGCTACTCGAGTATATTGTTTAAACTCATTTGATCACGCTCCAATGTCAATACATATTTTTATAGCTCTATTTTCCACTCATTATGACTGATGGTTCAAGAGCTAACTCTAGAATATGTAGTTCCCTGATTTTATGGCATTGTCATGTACAGTAGCTGTGGGCAGCTTAAGAGAAGTGACTGTTAATTGATCCTGTGAACCTATATGTATATGAGTATGACTATATTAGCACATGCACAAATCAGGTTAAAATAAACTATTTGGTACAGCAATTTTCATCGCAGAATCTCAAAATAATTTACAAACAACCTTTACTAAAGTCTGTTGACCACACAGCCAGATAAACAAGTTGCTGCTATTATTATTATTCACTAGGTGAACAAACCATGGTACAGAATGAAGCAAAAGCAAAAGTAGGAATCTGGTCCTTGTCTCTGTGCTCAGCCCTGGTTGTGGCCTAAGGGTATGCCCAGAATCCCCAGCTCGATGCTCTACAAGAAACCTCCCTGAGCCCTCTCCTGACCCTTGTTGTTCAGACGCCCTAACCCTCATCCTAGCCTGATGCTTACCAGTGCAGTTGTCAGCGTCCCAGCTCTGAGTATCCTCGTCTGACCTCTGCCACTCCCTAAAAAGTAATTCAGAAGTAAAACATTTGTACATTTGCAATCTATTAATTCATCAAAATGTGTAAAGGAAAGGTCATAACAGATACTGATAAACAAATATGGTACAGATGTGAAGCCATTTTTCTGAAGTTTTTAATTAAATTGTAACAGGGAGTTTCAAACTATAAAAAGCGTCGCAGCTACCTTCACTGAGCTCGTGGAGGCAACAAGACCAAATGTGAGATTCTCTGTTATCCTGACAGCTTTTGACCATTGCAAAGAGAGAAATATCAGGAGAAGTAGTCCTAAGTAGAAACACGGCGTGCACATGCATACATGCATGCAAACAAAGATTAGGTCTCTTAGTTATAAAGCAGTAGACAGCATTTTAGGGCAACTTGTTTGTGAGCCTGTCCTGTGTACATTTTCAGCCTTTTACAAGTGCCTACGTTGTGCTGTAACTGGAACGTTAATTATACAACTAGAGAAATAACAAGAAACTTTTTCTTAAACACCCAGAGGAAGTCAAGATACTTTTACTATTCAGTGTTGCTTTCAAAAATGTAAAGAGGCGTGACTGAAAGCACATGGGAAAACCTGTCAGGCTTACAGCATGGTGAGGGATGAGAGAGTTTGTGCTTCTGGTTCAGTGCCCTGGCCACTTGTGGTCAAAGCTGTTTCTTCTGCTTGGTTGGTGTATCCTCAGTGTTCCGGCTGCTGGAATTGGTTGGAATTGGTTGCAATGAGACCCTCTCAAATACACAGGAAGCAGATTTATCACTGGAGCACTAATTTTTACTTTTATATGTGAGAACAAATCCAGGGTCACCTCAGTTAATGAATAACCCAGTCAGTGGTGATAGGTCCTATTTATTCTGATAAATTTGGCTTTAAACAAAAATTGAAGTTTTGTTGATACAAGCATATACCACAGGGGAATAAAAACACATTTTCCCCACGATAAATATTCAGTGTAAACAACACAAAAGACATACATGTTAATATTGTATCTTGAAGAAAATCTGAAACATCATGGCTTTCACTAAAAAAAAAAAACAAAACACCTTTTTTAATGCAAAGTTAAAACTTTCCAAAGAAAAATTATACTTTCTGAAAAAAATGGTTCCTTAGCAAAACAAAACAAACAAAACAACACTATTAGCTTTGATGGAAATCTTCTCCTTACTTACTAGATATTCAGCCTGTAATTCCGTTAGAATCAGATGAACTGTTACAGCAGGCTCAGCGATGCTTACAGCATTGTATTCTCCCTGGAAGGGCATGGATACTGGGGTTTAATAATAAGGGAATTTTTCTTTGCTACAGCAGCTGCATCAGAGCCAACTTTACCTGCAAATACACAGTGCTAATGCAATTTATCTTTGAAACAATCCCTATGGGTACATCGAGGTTTTATAAAAGGCTTTCAACAAATAGAGTGGGTTGCAGTGTTATTGCTTCACTGATGCATAAATATTGGATATCCAAACACAACACTAGCTAATTAAGTTGGGGGTGACTATTGGTCAGAGATAAGGCACACGGTAAGTAAGCATGGATTAAGCCTGCCCTCTTACTGCACATACTATGGTTGCTCCCTGAATACAATGAGAAAGTAGGTTTCCAGGAAATTAAATCCAGCAATAATTTACACCTGGAAGCTAAAAGAAGGTCAACAAATATTAGATGGAGCTTCTTAAATTGCAGTGTGTTGTACAGACTGCATGGAACTTCAAAAACAAGATCTGTCCAGTAAAATAACAGTGAGAACTTTGCATTTAACTGAAAGCATTACTTGGAATATACTAATACCTTCAGGGAAAATTGTCTTTGCAAGGCAGACAGTAAACTAAAATTCACAAAATGCTGTTTCAAAACCTGACATACATGCAATCCATGCAGGCACGGACCCACTGCCGTTAGACCAGAGCCAGCAGCCGGCCCAGCCAGCCAATCTGCCAAAAGCAGAGACATCACAAAACAAGTTCTGTTTACAAGATTTTATTTTCCAACATGACTTGGTTCATAGCCATTACTGCACTGATGGTAAAACACTCAATCCTCATACCTATGTGCGTGCAGTCATACCCACCTTGTGCAAACTGCTTGCACAGCTGACTCCATGTGAAGAGTTTTGGAGAACTGACCCATCTGAAACCCTTTTTCTAAAGGTTGCTCACAGCCACCCATAGTGGGCACACAGGTCCACAGACTTGGCTAGAAGATTCTGTATGCAAGCTCATGCTGTTTGCATATTTTTTTAAAAGATAAATTACTACATAAAGTGCTGTCAATGGCCTACACCCAGATGAGTGGGCAAGTTAAAGAACATGAAAGAAGCTAGGTGACGGGCAGAGCACGCTCCCACTCCCACTTACCCTGCCTGTGGAACCAAACTGCTGTAAAGAAAACCCAGACTGCCCAAACAGAAAGTTATGCAAGACAGTCGCTTTGCATTCAAAAGAATTCTGTCCCAAATGACTTAAAAAAGCCTATGTTGGCATGTTCATTGACAGGTTAGACTAGCACAGCAATACACGTTACTGAACAGTTAGGAAAAACCACCTGGTAGCCTGAAAGAGATGGGACTGCCCTTCTCTGCAGTACCATTGTTTAAACCAGCCTGCAATTATTGTGAAAACATTTCTTCCGCTGTGCTGGCACAAATCTTTGTGGGGCTGCACAGCCAGCCTGTTATTAACTCAGTTACTCAGCTTATAGCCACAACTGAAGGGGCGAGCAGCAGGCAAGGAGCTGGAAGCAAGTGGGCATGGATGAAGAAAGGGGGTCTGGAGCTTCCCAGACTGCCTTCACTGTCAGAGAAAATGCAGAACTGCACCAAAGTCTGCCGTTTCTGTTGTCCTTGATGTGCTTCTGTGATTAGCCAAAGACATTCTGAAGACAAATTAGAAAAATAACAACTGTTTTATTAAAAAGCTCATGAGCAAAGGTGAAATATCCCCTTCATCAGAACCTACGTCCCTAATGGGATGTTAAGTGATCACAGAGTGAAATAAATAATAATTAAAAAATAGACAGAAACGCTGCATCATTTAACAAATGCTTACCAGGCAACCAGTAGTGGAAGGCAGGAAATTAATACTCGTAACTTCTGATTAGTTTTGCCAGAGGAGTCACATGCTGCTCTCCTTTGTGTGATTCTCAGAAAATGAAAGATGCAGAATGAGATTAATACATCCAAACTTCCCAAGCTCACACAGGCCTTTGATTTTCCAGGGAATGTTCTTCTCTCCATCGTCCTCCCCTCATAGGACATATGTATTTGTTAACTAGACCAAGAAGTGGGGAAATCTGTTTTCCTAACAATTTACCTGATGGCATAAATCGGCCTACATCACTTTCCTGATGTAGACTCTTGGGCAGATCCCTTCCCATTTCCTGACCAGGATTTTGGAACAACCAAAGAGGAAACAGCCTGCCCTAATTAGTGTACTCCATCATTAACACTGAGCCCTGCTTGTTAGAAGGCAGGACTTCACCACTTCTACCGAGTGTCACTTTAATGTCCAGGCACGTTGGATCTGTTCTGCAAGGCTGATAGTTAATGTGAGATAAAATACAGCAATAGGAGGATCATAAAAATGCTTATGCAAGAAACAGTGGAAAGTTCCAAAATATTGGAATGCAGTTATGGGTTATTATGTAATTCAATTAGACAATATTTTTCAATCTCTTTAGCAATGTGAATTTAAAAGATGTAATAAACCCTACTTCATCACATGCCATGTGTATGGTCAGCTTAAGGTATGAACAGGTGAACGATAGGCACCACAATGGCCTGTTTTTCATACGTTCCTTTGCAAAAACAATACTGCTTTGTTGCAAAGGAAGCACTCCTTAACAGTATTTTTCTGAGTAAATGCTTCCGTCCTGAGCTTCATTCAAAGTATACATAACTAATACAAATGTAATAATAACATATATAATTGCCAGCAAATCATGTCATAGCATTACAATATGCTTAATCATTTACAAAAAATGTCTTATAAAGTCAGAATATTTGATTATGGGAAATATAAGATTTTTCTAAGGATTAATAGGATGGCAATTATTAGGGGAATGATTCACTTATGCTGTATCCTCTCCAAACTGAATGAACTAACCTCTTTTAAGTCAACCAAGTCACACCTAGCTAGGAGAAAAGAGTCTGACCCAAATAATCCATAATTAGATCATCAGCTGCTAATGCTATTGATGTCCTGAGATCTGAGGTGGCCTCAGCTGCCCTCATTCTCCAGCTGCAACTCAGAGAACAGACTTCATTCTTGAAAGAAAATAGAAATTTTAAAAAGACATGTGGATTAGTAAAATAATGATGTTGAATATCTGTCTCAGAATTGTCTTAATTTGTTAACATACGATCAGAAATCAGATTATGACCATGTCAAACAGAACAGCAATTATATTATTGCTTACATAACTGGGGGTCTGGTTGCTGCCTTCTGTTACAGCTTGTAGGAAAATTCAGGTGCTCTTCAAAGAGATTTAAGTCGATAATATCAGGCTTGTACCGTCAAAATCACTGCATAAGGTTAAGCAGCAAAGACAGCCTTTCCACAGTTCCATCTTTACAAAGCCAAACAACTGGATCAACACTGAAGATATAAAACAATAAATTTCTGTATTCTCACATATTGAGTATTCTATGCTTAATGCCTTTAAGAACGTGATATTCTTGGAATAATTCAAATTGGTGCACTGTGTTTCTAGTATTTCTTTTCCAGTGGTCAGTATATGAATGTAGTAGGTTACATTGAACTTTCTTAATGATATATATTAAAGTAAAAATAAACATTTCAGATTTAGTAGCTTATGATGTAATTAAACAAAAAATGTTAAGTGCAACAATTTCACTTTGATTTAGAATATCTGACTCACAGCACAGCTCTGATGACTATTAAATCTGCTTGAAAAAGCAAATCAAATTTGTACCAGGTACAAATAAAACTCACAATCCTTTCCAAAAATATCTATATTAAATCCTGTAAAGCACAAACATACTGAGACACACAGAATCCTTCAGAAGGATCAGGAGGCCCTCACACTAACTGCAGGGTTTTTTCCTCATTTCTGTGGCATATGTTGTATCAAAAATCACAGCAAAAAGAAATTTCATGCTCAAAACTGAAATTTTTTCTCACATTTAACTCAGCCAAAAATCCTGTGATGGCAGAATTAAATTTGGGTTTGTTCTTAAAAGGTAAGGAAGCTACAATATGGAACAATACTGGGTTTTTACTCCTAACTACAAAGACTGTTACTTTCTCTGAACATTTATAATCATTTTAAAGTCATCTGTAGCTGTCAAATAAATCCATTGCCTCTGCCCAGAATTTCTTATGAACTTTGTTAGAGGAACTTGCGTATGTACTGATCTAGAAGAAATAATCTTTTTTTTTGTAAAATGGAATGAGTATAGCAGATGGGAAGTGACATTCACTTATAAACACTCACATGTAAGCAACATCTTAACCTAAGATGAGACTCTCTTCCTCACATGAAACATAAAAGGTGGACTACTACCTTAGGGCCAGATCAGGCAGCACATCTAAAAATTAAATTCTAGACTGGTCAGACTCGGACTGGGGAGAGAACGATTTCGGTGGTTTCAGTATCTTTGTCTTCCGCCAATATTTTTATTTTCTTGCAGTATAAATATCCCTAAAGGAAGAGATCTCACTGCATGTAACTCTTTTTTTCTGTTGAGTCATTTGGCTTGTTTATGTATCCTATGTAGAGGTGTAGTTTTACAAAATGCCTACTGCATGCACGAAGAACTCCCCTCTGAACAGATCCTCTACCTGAGCATCAGGGAAAGAAAGAAATGTGTAACTGATGACATTTCAAGGGCAAGGAAAACAACTGTTCAGAGGAGAATTAGCTGATTTGGTTGGTGTTTATTTTTACTTCTATCTAGCAATCTGCTCTCCAACAGAAGATGCTTATTTGCAGCAGAGAAGGCTGTCTCCTGTTTGGACTGGCGCCCGATCTGGAGAAAAGGTGTGACTAAGGACAAGAGGTATGTCTTAAGCATGTATTGGCTAATGGAAAAGGGTCCTGGGGTGGGAAGGGATATTGTATGTGTCATGTATGATAGCTAATGACGGATAAATTCTGCATTTCTTCCCATCATGCTTCTCATCCACTACCATATATTAAATCTGCCTTACACTCAGGAGTGTGTATTCCAAACTAAGATATTCCACATCTGGAATTTTAGAATTAATTATTCATCAAGAACTTGTGTAGAGAAGCTCTAAGGTATAGCTCAGTTAATTTATTTTACACATGCTTACTGCCAAGTTGGAGGGCATAACAATTTCACAAGTCTTTTCCTTTCAAGAACTGTTTGGAGAAACTTTTACAGTCCTGGTATCCTGTAATGAAGGTCTGAATATCTGCAGATTGCAAACTGAAGTAAAACAGATTGCAGCAGAATGGCAAATAGGTTAAGAAGCAGAAAAGAGCTGTTACTTTTTGCTGCAATCACTAAGAAAAATGTAAAAGGATAGAATCCACTTCCATCTGCCTAGGGCTCAACCCTTATTTTTAGGTTATTTCTACTGTAATGATTTTGTCTTGCACACTCTCTCACGTAAGACATTAAATAATGCTGAGTTACTGATGTGCCAGCTATGGTATCCAGTAGTTACCGAATATAAACCCGAGTGTTTGCTTTCTCCAAGTCTTTGCCTCGGTAATATCTTTAAACATAATAGCCTCTGCCTGTTGGCTTGTTTTCTCATGGGGAGGGTGACAGAACATTTTGTGTTCTCTTATCTTCAATAGCAATGAAACAGGAGGAGCTCCACAATGCGAAACCAAATCTACTGCTATTAATACAACATCCCAGCCACAGAGAAGAGATTTGTTTATTTATCAAAGCTAGAGATGCCTCTCTCTGACCTTTCCAGAGCTTGTGTGCTTTAGCTGGGAATAGATTCCATAGAACTGGATGCTCTTTTTAAAAATATACAATAAAAAACTTACCCCTGTCCCTGAAACAGAGCCAAGGCTCTATCCCCAATTACATGAAATGCCCTGTAACTTTGAATATTTAGATTCTAACCAGGGCAACAGTCCGTATTCAGTTTTGATTACTTTGCAGCTGCACAGAGACCAACCAGCTTTCCAAAGCCCACTCGCCTTTCTTGCTGCCACTCAGCGGCACGCTCAGCTGGCTGTAACCATACATGGGCCCCCTTCTCTCGGAGGCCTAACATCTGCCTGCAGCCTAAGAAACCTGCCAGTAGAGCTTGTTTTTTTGTTGCAGAATTAAAAAGTGTTACAGACTGTACAGTTTTGTTAATTTTTCTTCTTTTTTTTTCTCCTTGGCCATCGAGTTCCCCAGCTCAGCATGTCGATTCAAACACCGCTCACTTGGTACCTGCTCCATGACTGCTCGGTATTTCAGCCTACACAGACTGTTAATGAGTTACAGAAGCAAACCTGCGAGTAGGAACTAGAAGCCCTACATGTCCTGATTCCAAGGCAATAATCATATTATATAAAGGGAAACCAATATTTATGCCATCTCCTCCTCCTCCAACAGTTACAACAGAAGGCAGCACACAGCCCTTGGAAGACCCAGTCTTACCTGACAGCTGTGCTCGGAGTGTGCCTGCTTAATGGGGCCCTTCCAAAGACCAGGGCTTGTGGCCGCCTTTGTGAAATCCCACCAACTGGGTTGGTTCCCCTCTCTTACCTGATGTCCCTGCTCCTGGGCAGCTGCAGCATCCCTCAGCCGTGTTGGTCCAGCGCCCACGCAGAATTGCCAGCCGCATCACCGAGCTGTTCACCTGAAAGGTAACACAGAGAAAAATCATAAACAGTTGGTTCAGCGACTAACCTGTCTGTCAGATGTAGCGATAAAACCGCTTGTGGGGCTGAACACTGAACCTGTTTTTTTGCTAAGTAACTTTCCAGTGCCTGTACCCATGTAATGAGGGAAAGTAAAGGGACTGAAACTGGCACCAAGGTGTAAGGTGGGAGCACCGCTGCTTCTTTGGGTAGAAGTACCAGATTTGGGGCCGGGTAAGTTGTTTGTTGAACTACGTCTTATGTCAAAGTCTTGTTCTAATTACCATGTCCCTTACACTTTTCTAGGCGTTACATATAGGGTCCTGTGCTTTGACAAAGCCAATTACTAAAGTAGCCTTAGAAATACAAGGCAAGAATCCAAAATAACTGTCTCCTCTCTCTAACCATTGGGCAATATTATCTATAAATAAAATCTCCCAAATATTATTCTGAACCATATAGCAGCTTGGAAGGCCAAAAATCTGTCCTTCATTACCCTAGAAACTACTTCACACTTTTGAAGGAACTGGTTTAGCAGTGATGCATCCCCTCATGCTCTGACCAACTTCACACTTCATTTTTTATCCAAATCCAAGTAACAGGCTTTGGGGACCTTGTCTGTATTCCTTCCTACTCAAGTCTGTTCCCATCTGCCTGATCCCCTCAGTGACTTTATAATACTTCTTTTGTGTCACCAGAACTACTGCTGCCTCCCAGTCAAACTTCCCACACTGGTCTCTAAATCTGCACTCCCTGCTTTGGCATGTTCAGATTTTGTATCTGCAAGTGCATGAATAAGGGCTTGTTCAAAGGCACAAAATTTACTATGGCCATTTTACATTTTGGGTTCAGACTGAGCTCTGTCTCCGTGGAAAATCGCCAAAAGGCATCTGATCCTGGTAATTAGGGGACGGTTATGTGAGGAACCTGCGGAAAGAGGGCCCTCAGCCTGCCCGCTCTGCAGCTGGGGTTTCTCCCTGGCAGTTGAGCCCGGTGATGTGAGAGGTTAGTCAAGAGTGGGAGCAGATTCCTGTGGGGCTTCACCAGCCAAATTCCTATCTAGCAAAAGGTTGCTACAGCAACTCTGAGCCTCCCGAGATACAGAAATTATTGTAATGGTTGCTGAAATGCCTCCCTTCTGCTCTGAGACAGGATAAGGAAAATCCTTCCCTGTGATACAGCCTGGTTACCCACTACCACGCTGCCACACCAGCTCTGTGCAAGCTCCAGGCTTCCCGAACTTGCTCAGGAGCTGTGGCCACCTTTCACCTGAAAGCAAGATGCAGTTACCCATTTGCATGTAATGCAAACATAGGAATAATAAACCCAAACGCTACACCACTTCCAGCACATTTTTCCCATGGAGAGGATATGAGGAAAAAAAAAAATCATAGGATAGGAGTGAATATGCTACTGAGTGAGCAGAACAGAATATAGAAACCTGTGCATAGCCAAAACGTGTATTTTCCTGACCAGGGTTTCTCGTTTTCAAAAAACACATAGATACGAGAAAACATAAACAAAGCAAAAAAGGGACAAAACCCCTCATAGCTTCCCAATGACTGTCCAGAAGTTTTTTGGCTGCCTCCAGCCTGAGCATGTTTTCCTCTGGCATTTGGCCCGCTCACAGGTCATTCAGTCCACTGGCGTATGTAATAAATACCAGACAGAGATGATGCTTTGGACAGAATGGGAACACTTGTGACCTAAACAGGACCTGGATCTAGAACGGGGTGGACTAAGGATAACAGGGGCATAGAACCAGCAAGTATCAGCATACTCCTAAGTGCAAAAACTTTCTCAGAATTGCTCCTGTTTACCTCCCTTTTGCTTTTGAGCTACTCAGTTTGCTCTGGAAGCCAAAAATGAAAACAGCACAATATCTGTTATCTGAAATAGTAAGAATATCCGTTATCTGAAATAGCACCTGTGCTTACCTGAGATAACTGAATGACTTTTAAAATTATTTCTTTAAAAGAGAGGCCATAGCTTTTTTACAGCTGCTCAGTTTAAACCTGACCATTGCATTTTGGTCACAACAAAATAGGATCAAATTGCTCTGGGTACAGATCCAGTAAAATTGATACAGTTACCTCCTGGCAGAATTTGGCCCAACACACCTGGAACATCCTTTGGGATTATTCAATTCAAAATATTGCACTAATCCAATCTCCTGAAGTTGCCAAATGTTGTAATGTCTGGTATCAGCATGTGGTGTTTTATATTTATTGATGCAAGCTTGGTCTCTTGTTAATAGGGTATTTCTCTGGTTTCTTACTTCCCCCAGGTCTGTGAGCTTTTGGGCTAACCCCGAGAAGCCTGAGAACAAACTTTGCTTTCAGTACATCAGAACACCATGCTCAAGTCAGAGGAAAGTTTTTTTTGCTTCCTTCAGTTTAGTGTCTCCTGTGAAGCTGATTCCCACAGATCAAGAAAAGCATAGCATTTTTAAAACAAAACATTTGTTAACTAAGGATTTCCTGGATTTTTCTGCTTTCTTATTTACACTGTGATCTGGACACTGTGAAACCACTGTTTAACTTCCAGTATTATTTATGGAAGCCAGGCTGTTGCTGTTTCCAGCCCTTACAGAGAACTTTCAGTTTGCAGTTTCAGTACCAGGTGCACAACCCTGGCTTAAGTTAATCAGCTGAAAAGTAACACACCGTAAGTACACAACCCTCTGGAGCCCTGTCTGAAGCTCCACAGGTAGGGCCTTTTTGCAGGCTGTAAGCTACCTCAGTAGTCGGGGTCCCAAATCAAGAAAGCTCCACGTCAGTGAGATCAGAACTTGGGATTGTCCAGCCTTTTCGATGCAGCAGAGGTAGGTACTAGTTTGGAAGCGTTCCTATTGTGCACAGAGAGAAATTTGAAATTTTGCTAGCTCACTTATCAATACAAAAGACTTCATGCCTGAGCACAGAAACAGATTTTAGGAAATGAACCATTTTTATGAGACTTTGCATGTTACAACTACTGATCAAAACTCTTCAATTCACAATAGAAAGAAACAGGCAAGGAATAATGATTTAAGCAAACTGGATCCAGCTTCTGTGCTGTCAGCGTGACTACTCTGACTTACAACCATGGTGAAAAAATCAGTTTGAAGTGTGACCTCCCCCCAGCATATGGGCCCTGGGTGTGCATGCTGCAGCATTATGTGCTACCTTTCACAGCTGCATAAACTAAGTGCAAAGTAGTTTGAAATTGTTAGAAAAACAGAAATCAAGATTTTTAATTATTTTGCATGAGTAAAAACGACCATGTGTATGGTACAAAGTAGTACAGAATCAGGTCAATGAAGTTCACGTGACTGCTATCTGAGCGAGGTTGTTAATGATTGCACAATAGGGAGCTTTAACGAACAGAAAAGGATGAGAGAGAGCAACAATAAGTAACTTATTGAAAACTCAGTTCGGGTGCTCCTTTACCTTACAGTTCTCCTGTCCCACACCTGCAGCTTTCTGTCACCTGGCAGAAGACCTGGCATCATTGCACAAACTTCACCATCACACCAACATCAGTTACAGCCACCAGAAGTCTTCTAGGATGACAGATAAAGGTTAGAGCCTGCTGATGACCCAAGTGGATGTCAGTAGGATGGAATACCATTACTTTCAAATGCTTTTTTGAAAACCTGGGGAAACACATCCCCAAAGTCTTTATTTAAAAGTATTAAGGCTACAAAATCAAACACTTGCTCAAATTAGAAAATGCTGGGTTAGAAAAAGAAGCCCGGAATCACGTAATTAAAGATTACTTTAGGGTACATGCATGGAAAGGCAACCTTTCTTCTGGCATTTTCTAACTTCAGTGTGCTTGCAAATTATTCATATTTTGGCAAAGATGTTGGATATGTAAAATGTATATATTATATATAGAACCGTATTTCTCTCTGATATATTTTTGTCTCATAAATGCAGTTTCCTGTTTCCATGTTAGAAATTACAACATTAACATATTCAGATGCCAGTTGCTGGATTTATTTGCTTCTTGATCATCCAAATGCTGAGCCTGGATGTGCTCAGCCTCTCCATACTTCAGTCTTATCTAGCACTTTTTCTAAGCCACCCAGATAAATTATCTCAATGTCCTGAGGTAAAGTGATTCTCTTGTCCAGGGTGTCTGGATTGTTCCTTTTTTTTTTTTTTTATGCCACACAATCATAAGCTCAAGTGTTAAGACCAATGAACAGAAGTTTTCTATATTTCACTAATTTAATTTTTAAAAAAATGTGCAATGCTATACCAAGAATTTTGAAATAAAAGTGGCTTTAAAAACACTGCTTTAGCAGGAATGTAGCCAATTTATTTCAGTGTGCAACAATCCACATAAATAAAACCAACACATGAATCTGAAAATAATCTTTATGTAGAATTAGAAAAGTGGAAAAAAGAATAGAGAAGGAGACCCGCTAATTCATCTTCTTTCAAATCATGTAAGAATGAAACATTCATTTGCACTTGAACAGATTTAGTTCTCCAGAAGGAAGCAAAAAAAGTTTCCCATGATTTTTTTCCTGTAAATTTTGTAAAAATCCTTTGAGTTACCAAGTTAATATAGAAGCAAAAAGAACATATTTAACTTTTATGGCATTCAAATTCTGAATCATACACCTCTCTAAAAGATTTATTTTCATTCACATCCTCTTTCTGTAATATGGATGTTCTGCAAAAGCAGCAAACCACTGCTCTTTGTTGCTCTGTTACTGTTCAGTATCTCAAAGTGCTTTAAGTGGAAATAAGTTTCGCAATGTATTGTGCAGACATTTCAGTTTCATTTAATTCAATGCAAACCGAGGCGCCGCTAAATCTGAGAGCAGAGCACAGCGCCTCCAGTAACCCATCTGCACGCCCATTCCTTAGCCTTCCTCCTTCTTTCCAGCATATGTACACTTCCAGAAAATAAAAGGCAGGCAATGCACTTTGCATCGTCTGGCCTGGTTAGGGAACTAACATGACACAGACCCCAGAAAACATACATGCAAGATGCAGGACACTGAACTTGTTAGTTTCAGGAAATCCTGATTGCCTCCCTTCAGAGGTTAATGAAAGATAATTGTGTACATTTGCTGTTTGTTACTCAAATATCACTTCCTTATGACAATATGTGTTACCTAATCTGCAAAGGTCAATGAATTACTCTTTAATTCCTTCCAAATGCCTGTGCAATGAACTTTGCCATTTTTAATACAGACGTCTCAGTAAAGAACTGGTGGTACAGGTTTGAGGCTTAGAACACCTCTCAACCTGAAAGCACCTTTCATCATGCCAATGTACTTCTAGCACTAACCATAGACCTTTGTAACTGTCAGACCCAAGCAGAGACTTCCCTGTAGAGCTGATTCACAATTTGCACAGAATCTAGCACACACTAAGCACATAAGGAGTGTAGTTATTGGCTTTTTTTTTTTTTTTTGAATCCTCATGCGATATAAATACGATTACCCAATGTATTGGTCCTCAAACACAAGTGGAAAGAGATTAAGGAAAACTGAGATGCACTATTATCTGTTGTATGATAATAGGTAATATCTTGGGTGAACAACATACACTGCATCGTCAATTGGATCACTTAAAAAAAGAGGAGCTAACATGGAAGTATTGCAGATCCACAGCTGGTCAAAACTGCATAAATACACAGAGACTGGTACGACTGAAATCAGTCCTAAGGCAGCACAGAGCTCCACTCCGGGGCTCCACTTTCACTTTCCACTTTCAGGGGCTCCACTGAAATCAGACATGTTCGTAGGGATCCTCAGCACAGCTTACAGGTTTGGGGGCTGTATTCTGAACCTCTGTGGATAGTTTGAATAGCACTAGAAATCTCCATGTAAAACCAGGACAGCAGGGTTTAACTTAGCAGGTAGTGGAATGCACAAGCATAGCACAGAGACAAGACTGGGGAATTAGGCTGCTGGCAAGGAGCAGCTGAAAGCTGATTGAACACAACAGATTGGGCTTTCATACTGGACAGATAGGCAGCAGCTATTTAAATGGAGCATTAACGGTTTTGCTCTTAATTATTTCCAAACCTTCCAGCTAATGCAAACTCAGTATGACATGTATCCTGGCCTCATTTATTTGCTGTTTCTGTAGGAATCCAGTTAAAGGAGAGTTGAATGGTGTGTTGAGAATTTCTATTTAAAATCATTTTCCTCTAACTGCTTGGCTTCTTTCTTCAAGCAGCTCTCATGTAAGTAATCAAATATATACCTCACAAAAATGCTTACTTTCTCCATTTGAATTAGGATTTCTTTCTGAAATGACGCTGCCCTGCAAGCCAAGGAATGGTCGTCATTCTGACCCGGCGGCAGGTGGAAGGCCAGTAAACTCCAGAGCGAAAGGGAAACTTTATACCTTCACAAAAGGGAGATTCCTGTCCTCACAGTTGTGTATCAGTTGCTTTTTGGTCTGGGATGACCTGAGATTGTGGCATTTCTATGTATAGCACAGCTTTTTCTAGAAGTTTTAAAAAGTATATTAGTCACAAGTTTTATCTCAGATAATTGTATAATTAGACTTGTGAAAGCCACAGGGGCTGGTTTATACCTCAAAGAACAAGACTAAATAACCTCATAAACCTTTACTAATAAAAACGTCAAACTCAACTCAAACATCCCTGGAATAAGAGAATGACCTTCCAAAATCATGTTCCAGCAGAATGTTTAATGCAACTACTTCCAAAAATGAGCACTTTGAGCCTTGTTTTCAGACTTGTATTTTCTATACATCCTCCAATATACTATCTGCCAACAAAAACTGGAAACCCTCATCAATACTAATGTAGTATGGATCCAGGGGAGGTATACAAAAACACTTGTGACGAGAAGAGAGAAGAGTAGAGAAGAGAAGAGAAGAGAGAAGAGTAGAGAAGAGAAGAGAAGAGAAGAGGACAAGAGGAGAAGAGAAGATGAGAAGAGAAGAGAAGAGAAGAGAAGAGAAGAGAAGAGAAGAGAAGAGAAGAGAAGAGCTCAGTTGGAAGGGACCTTCAAAGCTCATGTAGTCCAACTGCCTTCAGGGCTAACCAAAAGTTAAACCATATCAATGAGGGCATTATCCAAACGTCTCTTTAACACTGAAAGGCGTGGGGCATCAACCACCTCTCTAGGAGGCCTCTTCCAGGCCTTGCCCACCCTCGTGGTACAGAAATTTTTCCTAATACGCAGTCTGAACCTCCCCTGGCACAGCTCTGTGCTGTTCCTGTGCGTTCTGTCCTTGGTGAGCAGGGAGAAGAGATCGGTGCTTCCCTCACCATTTCCCCTCCCAAGGAAGCTGTAGAGCAATGAGGTCACCTCTCAGCCTTCTCTCCTCCAGACCAGGCAACCCAGGTGCCCTCAGCCTCTCGTCATAGGACATTACCAGCTTTGTTGCCCTCCTCTGGATGCTTTCAAGGACCTTAACATCCTTGTTGTATTGTGCAGACCAGAACTGCATGTAATATTCAAGGTGAGGCCGCACCAACGCTATCTATAGCGGGAGGATCACCTCTTTTGACCAGCTGGCTATGCCGTGTTTAATGCATCCTAAAGTGCAGTTTGCCTTTTTGATAATCCGTCATAATGATCCGTAAAGACTGCTGACTGGCACAAATCCAGCCCATCAGAGATCTGTCACAGTGAATTTATAGCCTGAGATTTGTATATTCCCTTCATTAAAAAAAAAAAACGCAACGTCTGCTTTTTATTTCATCGCACTCAGGAAAGGAAGAATGTCTTCTCACCAAAATGAAGTGAGAATGAATTTAACTGAGCCTTTTTCCTAATCAGAGTAATTGAATTCATTCTTCTTTGAGCCAAAACAGCAAAAAAATGAACTACTAGTACTGCCTCAGTTTACCGTGGTCATGATGTATCTGTTCTGAATGACTGAGAAATTCGGAATGAATGAAAATGCACAGAAAAAGTAACAGAGCACAATCTCATATGTGTCAGCCAGGATCAAACAAAAGGATTATCTGGAAAGTCATGGTTTCAGGTGGCAACCACAGCTTTACACAAAAACTGCAAATGTGGAGGAGATAAGTGTTTCCATCAGAAAGCTGGACGTGCCACTTAGCAGCAGTTGCGATCAGTAGCCTGTATTCCTAGCCACATGGAAAGATACAGGTTTTTCTCATCTGCCAAGACGGCTGTAGAAAGAAGAAACAGAAACAAGGGGAGCTAATGGCTCTAGCACTTCTTATTCAGCACAAAAATGATTATGAAATGCCCAGTTCTAATATTTTCAGGCCTTAACAGGTGTCATGATGTAGAACAACCCTCAATTTGTCTCAACATACAAGGATATTGAATGCTGACCATGAGTCCATGTTTTGTTAGGGATGGTGAGCATCCACTGGCTTTGACAGAATACCTGCAGATTTACCACAACTCAGTGAGTGTGGACATTTTGAAAAAAGTCCTTAAAGGTGTTGCCTTTAAAGGTCAGTCTAAAGCAGTAGAGACCTTCCGGCTTTGCAGAGCAGCATGGAGATCTGCACAGCAAATATGAATTAGCAGATCTGCTCATCCCTTCCTACAGCTGTCATAAACAGGCGCTATAGGCATACAAGCCAGAAACAATTCATGTCTTTATCACTCTCAATGAGATTTTCGTTTGTCTTTCTTCTTGGTCTTTTCTGACACATTTGAAATGTGAAAACTCTTAAATGTGAAAGGTAATCAAGTTCACACTTGGGAATGGTACATGAATTCAACATACTGCCCCAAGGCTTAGGCCTGAAGGAATTTCAGCTGTGCGGAGATCCGATGGAATAAATGAAGACAGAAATACAAGGCACATGCTGACATCGCTAACTATGAGAACAGACAGGCATTATGGGATTGACAAAAATAGTATGGGGGTAGAGGTGCATGCAAACCAACATGATTTGCAATGACAGTGACTCACATTCCTTTTGCACATTGTTCTAGCTCGGTGCTGCCATGTCCTTCCCAGATGAAGGCAACACCACCCAGCACAGCTGAGCCCATGTGGGACAGCAACAAGGCTTGCTCTATTCTCAGCGACTGCTGCAGAAGTTCTGCCACACCTAAATTATTCCTGGAGTACTTGGTCCTCCTCCTCCACTTTCTGCATGGCTGACTGAAGCTGCAACCTGGCCCTAATTTTGCAGCTAGTCTCAACAAGTACAGTTAACAGCCCAAAGCATTCCTGGCACACTGGAGCAGACATGAGCAAGTCTTTTAGTAGCTGATACCCAAAAGAGACAGAATATATTTTCCAATTATGGATTTTGGATAAAAGTTAGTAGTTACGAACTCCAGCTAGACAGTTTGTACTGTACCTTCCATTTCAGCTACGGATGTGAAAGATTCTTGAATTTGCAGTCAGAACAAGGTAGGACAACGTCTGCTAATGCTTTTACTTTCTGTTTGCAGAGACTGGAAGAAAAAAACCTAGTTTCTCCACAATGCAGCAAGTTTTTGTTCCAAGCTTCATTTCGCTACCTCATTGAAGACAACATACAGTACTGTGTGTTTTTCACATTTCTTGTGCTATAAACAAGAAAAATAGATTATTTATTTTTTCATATTTAACCATCCTCATACCTCATATTTATCTGTTTTTATATCACTGTATCATCTATGCTAAATGTCGTTATTTTTATTGTACAAATAGGGCACTGAGAGACAAAATGCTTACCTACATAAGCCAGTGGCAGAGTTGGAAATAGAATTGTGGTGTTGTGATATTTTTTAAAATTCCAATTCAATATTCATTAACAGAAAATTCAGAATCTTGATCGACAATGCACTTGGATTTAAAACATTATTCTGCCCAGTTTTAAGATACTGTATTATGTCTCCAGATGGCTTTTTCTTAGAGCTATACAGCTGGAGTACAAGTGTTCTGAAATGTCCCAACTGAATTTCAAATGAATATCAAAAATAGGCAAGGATATACATGATACATGCAGAATATGTATCTAGGGAAATCACAGAAGATCTAGTTTCCACTAGTTGGTTATACATAAATTATTTAGGCAATCTTAGTAAGCCTGTTGATTAGCTGGAGGCAAAGATATCTATTTTAGGTGTACCTAGGGTCAGGATTAACTCACAAAACGTGGATGGCATTGCCAATAAAACAGCTAGAATCATTTCAGCAACCTCATTAAAAAATGAAGTAGTCTCCTTTTATCCCTTTAAAAAAATCTTTTAAGCTTTCCTTGACAAAGAAGACGAGATTTTTGAAAATCATGTGATAAATGTCTTATAAAGCTATACTAGAAACTATCTAGGGTGACTGGAGAAGGAACAGGACTGAGAGCCAGGAGACGATTTCTATTTCTAGTTCTGCCATAGACTGTGTGACTTTGAACCTCAGCGCCTGTTTTTGTGAAATGGGGATGATAATATTTACTGTTCTCTCAGGGATATTGTATAATATCATTTTCATCAAGGTTTATGGAATGCCTAGGATCTTAGATTAGAAGAAGTTTCAAATTATTAATAAAATAATAGAAACCACAATATCAGCACTACTATTAAAAATAATGTTTGTTAATGTTATTAAATTATAAGCTTGATAGCACGGTTCTCAAGAAAAACCCAACCTGGTCATAGCAGGAATATCATTCTAACACACTTCTAGGAACAAGAAAGCTGCCAGCATAGTTTCAACACGGGAGTGGAAAAGAATTCGTGAAGTTCTCTGTCTGAGCAATTGTAGGTGGTAGAAATGAATATCTTTTCAATAATGCTTTGTGACACAGGAGCAGAAGCAGCTTTAAGAGCTGAGCAGTATTTTTAAAATATGACTCAGGAGAGGTTTTCTTTTGCTAACAGAATTGGGAAAAAAAATGCAAAAAAAAACGCCCAGGAGTCAAACAATCTTTTAGAAACCAGGAACCTTGAAATAGAACAAGTATTGTAGGTCAGGATAATTTGAGTTCACATGTAACACCATTGGCACAGAAGAAATCTATGCATAATAAACAGAGAAAAACAGACCTGATATATTGGAAGCCTTGAGCTCTAAGAGATTAATCATAAGAATTTTTGTTTTCTGAGTGACCAAAAACTACCACAGGTAATTTGGGAGGTTAAAACCCCCTTCAACAACCTATCATTTTCATGAAATACCTAGATAGATTGTATTGAACAGCAGAAATGAGATAAGGAAGCAGAAACATGAAAGATCAATACAGCAGTTATTCCACTAAAGCAAAATGCATTCAGATTTAGTTAGAGTCACATTAACAGAAAATGAAGGCAGTCCTGCAGCTTCTCTTTTCTTCCTGGACAGCCCACATTAGGAAGCTGATGTGAGGACCTTAAGAAAGGTAGGGGAAGGTGACAGACACAGTTTAATTGCACCCATTAATTGCACACTGAAATATCGCCTTTTTAAAAATAAAACCCACAGACTGTGGGTTACACAGATTTCTGATGGTTCAGACTGGAAGAATTTAACTGGTAAACCAAACAGAGCATTTGGGTTTGATCTCTGTTTTTTTCCTATGTCATGGGAAAGGAAAAATATTCAACGTAAAAGAATTTTAAAGATTTTGGAAATTCTATATAATGTATCACATGACTAACAAAAGGGCTTGTTTGATGGTATAGCAGAATTTTATCAATGTCTGCAAACTGAAGTGTGTTCCTTCAGTACGTTGGTAGTAACCGAAAATGAAGTAATCTCCATGACTAAGGTGCTACTCACCTACATGGAGCACATAAGGATGTCGTGCTTTCAGTCTTGAAAAGTCATAGAGAGTGTGACTTCACTGTGATTCAGCGAATATATTAAATGATAGATATGCATTGCACAGGGGAACTGATCATGGCACAGTACTATAACACCGAAAAACACCCAAAATATACTGTGTACATACCACCCTGATTACAGCCTCTGATAGTGGCAAGAGATGCAAAACAGAAAGTTTTAAAAATAAGTAGTTCAGATAGTTCACTTCAACCTAAGACTCTTACTACACTGAGCTTAAGTAAATAGAAGGTGAAAGGACAAAAAAAAATTGGCACCTATGAGCTACGTTCTGTCTGTCATGGCTGCTCACAGACTAATATGAACATATGAAAAGTATGTACTTTTCTCAGCCATCCTTCTTTCTTTCTCCCATCCTATCACAGGCAGGATTGTGCAAAGCACTGTGTATGAGTAATTTCCATTCTCTTTTCCTTTCAGTGTACAAGACTGGTTCTGTCCCCATAAATATCTACAAAGCAGAAAAGGAATTTGAATTTATAGTGCCCCTAGAGACGGATACAATGGTACTATTAATCTACAGTAATTATTGCCCTACCTTGTAGCTGGTAGTTTCTAGGACTTGTCATTAGCCTGCTAAGCACCAGACTAACTCACTTATACCTGATTAGTATAGAAACAATGTGCATTAAATGTTCAAGAGAGCACACAGTAAAATCTGAATGCCATGGTTGCATTTCTAATACACTCAAGAATCACAAAAAGAAAACCATCCAAAATAATTATCTTAAGTTTTAATACTGTGAGAAACCAGGCTGCGTTGTTTGTTTGTGTGTCCAACTTGGAGCTGGCACTCACTGTTCTGAATGCCAGAGACTGACGGCTTCAAACCTGAAGCAACTTCCTTGCTCTGAAACCGGTGGCCCGCTAAATTCTACAGGTAAGTAATCTGTAGTGTGACCACAACTATGACATCCCAGTTAGCCATCAGCTTGTTACAGACATAAAATATAGGGCAATTTTATAACGCCTCCCAAACAGCAAACTCTACCATTTGATCAATATTGTGGCTGACCCCACATCCTTACGAGCTTGGCAGTATCCCTAGCCACTTCTACAGATAGCAAAATTGAGCTCCAGAAGCACACAAGGGATATTTACAAAGGAGAAAAACGGCAGCTAGCTGCCAAATTAATCAGAATTAGACCTTAATTAGATGGAAAATTCAGGTCAGGATGAGAACATAATTCAAATCTCGTGGGCACCGACCAGTGTTTTATTTCTAAAGTTGTTGTGCATTTTTAAGATAGCAGTCAAGCCGATTTGCCTTTAAGAGAAATGACTCGGCCAACAAATAAAGATAAAATTATTTTTTCAGATATGATGGGTCTTGGTTCTGATGCTCTCTCCCATACTTCTAGATCTCCTATTGACGTCAGTATTAGGACAGGCAGATTTTTCCAAACAGGGAAATGGAGATGATCGTGGTAAATACTCTAGTGGATACTTCAGTGAGAAACCAAGTGACTATCAATAGGACACAGAAATAAGTGAGGAAATCTACCAATGCAAACTGTGATCTCTTATTGCTATTGGCACCAAGATCAGAATCTGGCTCGCTGTCTCTTTTACACTACCAAGGCAGCAAGCAGCTGCTCTGTGCAGGAGCAGTGATCCAGTTCTAGAAATCTCCCAGCAGCAACCCTACCCTTTGTGTTCACGGTCTCTCAGGTCTCTATGGTAGTCACATTCTACCTGCTGCTGATACAGGAATGCACGTTGCCTAAGCAGAAAACAGATAAAGAGTAAACTCAGATTATCTTAATTGTCAAATTTCAAACTCATATTTAATCCCTTTTCTACTGGTTTTGTGTAACTGTTTCATTGCAATATTTTTTGCGTTTTGCTGTTTAAGCCATAAGCTTCTTAAAGGGAGAGAGGGGAAAAAAAAAAACCTTGACATAATACCACGAAATCAAAGAGCAAGCTGACTGGAAAAAAAAACGGTTACTATATTTAAACTGCATTATCCTATCACAGATTTGCAGTTTTTAAACCTTTCCACTTTGATACAGCATTTTTGCAGTATTTTAATACGTTTTGGTAGATTTCAAGTGGCTGAAATATTTTAATAACTGTAATTTAAGAGGAATAAAATAGTACCGTGGGAGGAAGAAACAATGCCCCCGTTTGTCACTCATGAAGATGTGTGTTTGAAATCATCTGGGGTAATAAGAGCAATGAGTCTGGTGGTTTCACCCTAAGTCTCATTAGGCAATTAGCCAATCTGCAAAAATCATTACACATTTTGGCACAGTTAAGTAGTATAACTTTGTGTCCACTGAAAGAGATCCAGGCCTGGAATAAAAGGCTACTGCTGGTCAGCACAACAAACCGCCATTTTGTGTGTGGGATGCCTCTCTCTGCTGCAGGTAGATCCAGTAAAAACTATTAATCTTTGAAACTTGAGCTTGAACTTGATGTTTTTGTGTACAACAAGACATAACCCACGTTACAACCAGTAACTCCGCTGCGAATCTGCTTTGCAGCAATATGGCTGAGTTAATGTTACTGCAATTTGAAGGAAGGCATCCTGCAGTCCTCTCTCAGGCCAAATTCCCATTTACTTCAATTAGTAAGCATTACAGGAACAGTTTTAATACTGCTGCCTGATGTGTTGGCTTCTTCTTCTAATATATTACACTGAAAAAAAAGATAGCAGGCCAAATGTATGAATGGTGTACTTCCATTATGTGAATGGAATTTCATCAAGGCTAAAGCTTGTTGTGCGCCTTTCCAAGGTAACACTAAAAACAAACTGCAACTTTATTTTGTAACAGCAAATTAAACTGGTTTCCCTCTTCCTTACAGATGGAGAACATAAAGCTATCTCCACATGCTGGAAATACTAGTCTCCTGGAAGCTTTCATCGGGCTTGGACAGCTTAGGCAGTGCTGAGGTGCCTTCCTTCTGATTGGGGTCAAGATAACCATATTCTTTGAGAGACAAGACAAATTTCTTAGGAAACTTTGTGAATCCCTTGATAACAAAAGATGGGAAGTAAGACTGTCTTCAGTTCACAGTTTTAAGTTTATATGATATCAGTTTATGCCAAAATTATCAGGTGCAGATTCTGTTGCAGCATCTACATGGGTATTTGTAGTTCATTCTGCACTATGTTGTGTAGGCCAAGCACTGTGTCTGCAAATATTTTTCAAATTTGCAGTTGACAAATGATCTTTAAGGATTTGAAAGGTATCACTTGTGTAGAAATCCTCAGTGATCAGCTAGCATCAATCTTGCACATCTGTGGAAAGGTGGGGAAACCACCATAAAGGAAATGCAGAGCTTTATTGTGCTCTGGAAGAGAAAGTCCTGTAGAGCAGTCCTTGATTCAGCCATTCTTCTCCTGATGTTCACTGAGCTGTAACAACACCCGGTGGCAGAAAAAACACAGGCAGAGGACTATACTTTCGGGTTCTTTCCACATTTTATGTAGGGTCTGTGTTCAAAAGATGCAAAAGAATGGGAAGGATCAAGTCCTCTGTTCTCAATGGAAGAGAGAGAAACAAGGGAAGCGGAGTTGTCAAGCTGTAGCTGAACTACTGAATCCTACAGAATGCAAAGAGTTTACCGGGATTTGGTAGAATGCAAACTCTACTCTCCTAGCCACATTTCTGTCTGTTAACAAGTTGAAAGGACACCATATCTACTTTTTTTTACACATTCTGCCAAGTTCTAATTGCACATGCCATTGTTCTGGTATGCTTAAATAATTTTCCGTAAGCCTTTTTGGAGGCAGGCACAAAAAGGAAAACAATAATGACATACAAAATATATAACAAAGGGAAATAATTATGAAATATGACCAGTTTTTTTCCTAATACCAGTTTGTTTTGAAAATTGTTACTGATGCTTAATTATATTGCTTTTTCTATAACATTTACAAATAATACTTCAAAGTAGTAAGAAAACAAAGTGCATGACTTTCAAGTGCTTTACAGGGGTTCTTGTATACAGTCTAGTAAAATATGCTTGTGGGGAAAAATATTGGTGTGGTAAATGTATTTTTACATAATGTTACATATAATGTAAGCTGTGTTAATGTGGTAGAAGATTGGAAACTACCCAGACATACCACACTGTCAGTCAGTGAAATATATTAATTGAAGTAGCTGGGCTTACTGTGTATATATCCATTGTGGAAATGACATGTCTCTTAACGTTGCATATGCACATACTATGGGGACCGACACTGAGCCTATCATTTGGAGGTGTTTGATGATAGAGGTACATATGTACTTGTGTGTTGGCAAACTGAAAACTTAGGTGTGGCTTAGCTGGGCCTGTGACAGGCATTCATCAGTTGTTCTGTTGGCACTGTGTTTTTTTCTAGGACATTGTTTTGTAAGAATATGAATTTCAGATGCACGTGTACCTTCTGATTTCAGTTATGTTTTTGGGATGATGGAATCATGTATTCATACAGTATCAATAAAAATATCAAAACAGCAACAAAAATAGACAGTAAACTGTATGTAAACTATATAGATTCTCATGTTGACATTCTTGCCCCTGTAACAGGGTATGTGTACGTATATGCAGGGGATGCAGTGGTACAAGAAGCAACATAACTGTATTCAAGCAACATTTGGCCATGCAGATTAATCCTGCTGCTAAGCAAGATAAAATTAATACGAGCATGCAATAACTAATTCTCATACTTGAACTAGGTCATCTGATTGTAAGTCATGAATTTTATTCAGAACTGCCCTGTGAAGTGCAGACATGCAGTCAAGAAATCCTTATCTGGACATTGGCTGGTTACACAGGAATCTCTTCTAGGACAGCTGTACTTTTGCTAGAAAGGATAGAGGGCAACACACAGCTTAGAATGTCATCATTTAATATTGGCTGTCCCCTCTCCTCACTTCTCGTGCCAATACAGAGGTAAGATTAAGAGATTTTCCTTCCAGATCAGCCAGTTCCTCATAGCACGATACTGTGGGTGGTTTTTAACACTGGTGGATATGCAGATTGTATGTAGGATCTGCATTTATGTAAGCCAGGACACATGTACAGATCAGCTTTTGCGGTTGCACACGCATACACAGGAGCGTTGGTTGGAACCGAGTGCGTTTAAGGGAAGGTATTTATATTGTGTCCTGTATTGTTTGCTGTGTGTTATGTATAGCTGGTGTCACTACTGTCGGTCAGTGCTGATCCCTCTAACAGCTTGTGTTGTGTTCCCTGAAGTTTCTGTGAATTGCTGGGGAGGATGGCTAAATCAGTCAGTTTTCTGTATTCTATATTAGTTTTTCAGTCTGTGTCACTTACCAAGATACTGCGCTGAGGAGGGCTGGTATCTCACACCACACAGGCTGCTGAAATCACACCGTGCAGTTTATACCTCCTCATGTTATCTCGGTGCAAGCCAGGGCTGAGTGTGCGTGTTACGGTTATGCTGGCGGGGCAGGGTGCGACGGCTGGAATGGGAACTGGGGAAGGCTCGTGGGAGGCACTGCTCTGTCAGCACAGGCCCCATCACGGCCGGGGCAGGACCTCTGGGGTGCAAACCCCTCGGTGCATGCACAGGGGCACACACCTCGTGATTTTTTTCTCTCCTCGGGTGGATTCAAGGCTGGACGAGGTTCCTGTCACCACAGAAGTGGAGACAGTCCCACTCCCACCCTTGGGTATTTGAAGCTCCTGTCACGACACAGGCGGGGGCAACCCCATACGCGACCCCAGTCACGACAGGCCGCTGCACTGAGGCGCCTATCGCCTCATCCCTCCCTGCTGGGCGGCATCCCCTCGTCCCCTCATCCACCAAACACGGGTCGAGACAGGACCAGGAGGCGGCTGCGACCCGGGGCCGGGCCAGCTCGCCCCCCGCCTGCGGGCCTCATCCCCGGCAGGGCGGAAGCTCTCCCGCCGCCGCATGAGGCCTGCAGCGCCCGCCTCCGCCTCCTCCCCCGGGCGGAGGGCGGCCGCCCCGCGTTGCGCAGGACCGCGCCAGGCACCGCCACCGCCACCGCCATCGCCTCAGCGGCCCGGGCGGGGCCCCGCCATCCCCCGCCCCGCTCCGCTCGCCCCGCCAATGAGCGGCGTCCACATGCCGCGGCGGCGAGTGGGGCCCCGGGCGGCCCAGCTCCCGTAAGTTACATTAGAGGAGCCGCCGCCGGTGTGCGACCGGACCCAGAGAACCGAAGGGGGGGGGGGGGGGTTGAACGAGCCCGCAGCCGTAACGGCGGCCTTGGGCTGTTGAGGGGAGGATCGAGGCGGTGTGTGTGTGTGTGTGAGGGGGGGCGTAGCGACCCTTCCCCGGCGGGAGGCAGCGAGGCGGCTGCGCCTTTTTGTGTCCCCCCCCCCCCCCTCCCCGCCTCTCGGAGCCGTTATCGCCGTCCGCGGGGGCGGCTCGGAGCTCGGGGAGGCGAAAGGCGAGGCGGCGAGGCCAGCCGGCCGCGCTCTGCCCCGCGCCCCTCAGGCCGCAGCGGCTTTCCTCAGCTAGGCTTCGGGGGTGCCCGAAGCCCCGCTCGGCTCCCTCAGAGGGCGTGTGGGGTGGGAGGGGGGGCGGGGGCTTTTTTTTTTTTTTACATCGGTTTTCCCCCCCCCTCCTTTTTTAATTTTTTTTTTTTTTTTTTTTTTTTTGCTTCCCCTCCTGCCTCCTTCGGAAAGAGCGAGGCGGTGAGGTGGGCTCGAGGGCTCCTGTGGTGCGGGAGGGGTCTATGGTGATAGCACGGGGGCGGTGGGGGACAGAGCCAGGCGCTGAGGGGGCTGAGGAGGGGGCTGAGGAGGGGGCTCGCCGCTGCGCCCGCCGCTGACGAGGAGGAGGAAGAAAAAGAAGAAGCCAGGCACCATTTGCTGCTCCTTGTCCCAGCCATGGAGAACGCACACACAAAGACTGTGGAGGAAGTTTTGGCTTATTTCGGTGTCAACGAAAGCACTGGGCTCAGCTTGGAGCAAGTCAAGAAGCTGAAGGAGAAATGGGGCTCCAACGGTAGGTGAACCGGCCCCCACAGCCCGCTTCCCTCAGCCGCGGGGATGCTGTCGCTGGCATTCGTCTTCTTTTCTCCCTCCGCTCCCTTTTTTCACTCTTTTCTCTTTTCTGCTCATCGTTCTCGGGGCCCGGTTTCAAGGCCTGACGTGTATGTATTTGCAAAGCCGGCATCTCTTACAGGACCCGGAATAGGAGCGAGGGAGAGAAGATGGCTGACTTGAACTCCACCTCGTGGGTTTCTTTCATACCCCGAGCTCGCAGGGCTGCTTTGGGAAGGAGGATGTCACCTCCGTTTCCTTTCACCTTAACGGTGGGAAATCTTCTTCCATTCTGAAATGAAACACCGTGGGTTTTTTGTCCGTCTTGACCTTCATTTTTCTATGCTTTCTGATACCTTTCTGTCCCTCATTTTACATTCTTCTCTGGAGTCGGGACACAAAATTCATCAGATAGGGTGATTTTTAAAAAAAATCTTCATTATTTGGCCTTACTAGTCCCTTTTGAACTCTGATGGCATTGCGTAAAGATGAAAAGCTGTGAGAAGATCATATGTATTTCTTTTTCTTTAGCTTTAACTCCCCTTTCATGCCTCTTGTATTGCTAAATGTAGTTGTGGGGAAATAGAGAGCAGAAACGAGAAAATCCTGAAATGGAGAAAAGCACTTGAAATATTTTGAACCAAGTTCCTTCTTTTATTTTTTTTAAGTGGTTGTGGAGGAAAATTCTTGTCAGAAAGCATTTGAAAAGCGTTTTAAGCCTTTGACCCTTTGTATGCAGTAACAGCAGAAGTCACACAGCTGGCTGGAGTGATGACTTGGCTGAATTTACAACCCTTAGCAGCTCCCAGCTAACCTGTATGTGTCTTAAAATGCAAGACTAGCAGGCCTATTCAGTTCTTATAATGAGAAGAGCCGCTTTAATTGTTCTTAAGGTACAGCTCTCAAACCCAACTGAGTTGGGTGTACAATGCAGAAGCAATATCTGGTGGATACATTATAATACTCTAACATTTCTTCAATGATTTCTTCTCTTTGACATGCTTCCTGAAAAAATCTGACTGACAGAATTACCAGCTGAGGAAGGTAAGCATTTTTTGAAATCTTCTAGTTCTTGTCGATAGTTCATCCTTTTTTATATTCATGACTAAATGTCATCTTTACACATTGCAGGAAAAACCTTACTCGAGCTTGTGATTGAACAATTTGAAGACTTACTAGTTAGAATTTTGTTGCTGGCAGCTTGCATATCTTTTGTAAGTATGAATTGTTCTTATTTCATTGGCTTGTATATTGCAGACTCAGAAATGACGTATGTTCCAACATATAGGAACTGTACACACCTCTTCAAGAGGTAGAAGCATAAGATACTAAGTAAATCACTCTCTTTTAAATTGGTTGCCTTGTGAATGGATTTTTTCTATGCTAGAGAAGAAAGTTTCAGGGAATCTTTCACTGCATGAGTCAGAAGTACGTAACTACGCTAGGCAGGTATTTTAAAAGTACTTCTCATTCAACCCCGCTTGCTTATTTGAAGTGGGGTTTCCCAATGCTTTTGTTGGCTTTGAAAACTAACCTTGAGTAAGTGTTTAACTGGTCATCCTTCTTGCCTATGAGTTAATTGTTATCAAGCTCAATGTATAATCACTGCAAGACATTTTTGGATGCAGTGCGGACTGTAAATAGAATTTACATGGCGAATATTCCAGTTGCCTTCCCTTCCTGATAATAGCAAGGTGACAGTTGTTGCTTTTGACAGTGACAAGAATGATGACGGCTGTGATGGCACCATTGTTGACCAAATTTGGTAACTGACCTTTGGATAGTCTAGTCATAAAATGAACATTTTGCTTTGCGTACAGGATTAAAAGAACAAGAATGAAACTTTTTTTTTTAAAAGCACGTTTAGTTGGTCATCTTATGTAATATGTAAAGGGCATGCGTTTACAGAAAAATGGAAATCTGAACGAAGTTGTAAGTCTAGAAGGAAGATGAAATCTATGCATCTTAGGGAGCTGGATGACAGGAAAAAAAAGTGCAGAATATTAAATTGTTTCGGTAGAAATAAAAGTTTATAGTAGACTTTGCCCTCAAGTTGTAATTAACTACTTGGAAAAAAAAACCTGCAGCTGTTGGGGGTGTGGAAATTGTGACTCTAGCTAAGGGCAAGGTAATTAGATGGGCAGAGGAGAAACTGTTCTGTAATGGGGGAGGATGTGGAGATGGGGGAAGGGTTGACCTGTTGTGGCTGCTGCCGCATGCCATGGTGCTGATCCTTGACCAAGGGAAGCTTTATCTATCCCCACACTGACACCTCCTTTCAAAATGCGCTGGGTTTTGGTATGTATATACCGTAACCAGCTGAGCAGTGGTTGGTGGCATTGATCTTGGCTGTGGAGACATTGATGCTTTACTCACTCCTGTTTCCTGGGGAGGAAATCGGGCTGCCCATAGAAATTTGAATAAACAGGTCATTCAGAAACCATTTTTCCTCTTCTCTTTCTCATTTCTTTTCCCAGAGGATGGAAAGGGGATGAGATAAATGACAGTACAGAATATTGTTAGCCTTTCCTTCCAAAATATATTATTTTGTTTTTATTATAACCAAGTGAAGAAACCAACTTCACCAAACTTAAAGATTTCATTGCTGAATATGAGTATTCAGTACAATACTAGACAGAAGTCATATAATACACACTGCCAAGCACGCTTTGCAAACTTTATTAGTAACTGGATTCAATTTCTTTTTTTCAGTATGCCTAATTTTGCTGCCTAATTAAGGGGAGACTGTAGTCGAAAGGAGTGTAGGGTGTATCTGGGTTCTCTGCTTTTGTGCAACTGGCATGGTGTATGACCTTGGGCTACTGCTCTGCCTTTTTCTCTGTCTCCTATTTAAGAGTTATGGCTACCCACTGTAGGATTATTTTGGGAATAGCAGGGATTTTCCTTTTAATGAAATGTAAAGGAAAAAACTTGATACGTTTTATTACAGCACTTCAAAAGCACTCCCCCTTCCTGTTTGTTTCTGGCTTTTTCCCTGTTCAGAATGTGATCATTGTCTGATTTTATTTTGTTTTGACACTTTTTCTTGATGAAAGCATATTAGAGACTTTTGTAGCAGCTGTAAGGAACTGTTGAATGTGTTCATAGATTGTATTGCTGTAAAATTGGGTGGAATTAACATCAACTAAATTCTAGGGTTCCTGAAAACATTTGAATAGAGTGTGTAGCTGTGTTAAGCATGTGGACAGTAGTTTTTCCATGAGAGAACATGAAAATATGTACGACTCCATTATTTAATGTAGTAAAGTTGAGACTAATAAATTATGCTAAGCCATTCTTATGGTAGAGCAGCTTAATACTAGAAGTTAACTTAAATGCGTGTATTACGCTGTCTTTTGCAAGCTTTAGGAATTCAGTCTTGCCGTTTGTACTGTTGGAAAGCATGCAAAAGTTCCTGTACCGTAGAGATCTTGAAATGGATAATTAAACTTAAAATGGAGTCAGCTAAATTTGTGTTGCTTTAGGATATTGAGTAATACCACTGATAGCTGCTCTTTCATCTAATGTGACTTTGCCTTTCTTGGGGACAGTGTCAGACCCCTCAGACTTAGACGTGGGACTGGATGTGCGGATTCACACTTCAGTTCAGTGACTACTTCTTACTATAATTTATCGCTTGATAGACACTAAACTACAGTACTCAGGTAGGGTGTTGGATAGTGTACCAACAGAAGTAAGACTGGATGATGGCTCTGGTTTGAAATAACTTCCAGCTGAAGACTTATAGACCTGGTGTGTATCCAAAAGGGAGTTTCTGTCAAGATGCTTAAATGAATTGTTTACTTTGAATGACAATGAATGGGGGAAAATGGCTTAACGAGCTTGGGCTTAAGGATGAATGACCCCCAAATCTTGCTAAGTCTTTGAATTACTAGCAAGGGGGCCGAAAGTTGAAATTAAGCATGAGCATAGAATTGACTTTATTTTTAAGCTTTTCTGAGTTTGTCAGTAAAACTTGCTTGAATTTGAGCAGTTGAGTTTACTGAGGATCAGATGGAGAATGTGCTTCACCATGCTAGTGGCAGCAGGTTGGCATTGCGTGCTTGCGGGAAAGGCATGGGTGCTGTTAGGGCAGTGAAAGCAGTGGAGTTCTTAATTGTCAGTTTAAAGAAACTGTTGAACTGGAAGGTTCAGGTGTGAGAGATGGGACCTCAAGGTATGTTAGGGTACTAGTTTGTATCATGGAAGCTTCTCTGGTAATTGTGTTGTGATCTTAAATCGTATTAGATTTTTACTATTATGATTGATGGCTCAGAAAAAGTCTTTAACATCAAGATCTGCCTTCAGCTACATTTTTGTGTAGAAACATCACCTATTACATACCATAATATTCTGTGTTCAGAGTGCCTTTTGTGTCCTCTACTCCCACAAGCCCTGTCAGGTATGTGTCAGTAAAATAAATCAGACTAACAGCTGAATCCGTGTCACCCTAGCTGATCGCGGGGGTCATATGCTGCCTGTTGCCTTGGCTGCAGATACCGTATGCTACATTCCAAGTCGGAACTGCTGTTACAGATGTGCCAAGTTAGTAACAGCTTCAATTCTTACACTATTGTTTCTCCAATATTTTTACTGGCCTTAAGTATGGCTTTTGAAGAGAAACCGTGTAATTTCTGATTCGAAGTAAATGGATCTACACACGCACTCGGATCTTGTCCCAGTGTTTTGTCAGACATGGTGAAGCTTTTACAGAGGTAACTTGAGAAATGCATCTCAGTGGTTCAGGGGCCTTTGTAGCTTGACTTTCTAGGTGTAAGTAAGAGGATGTTCAATTTACCATGAAATCCAGCTTTTAATTCTTGCTACTTCAATAGCACACACCAAAATCTACAGTATTTACATTAAAAATAAGCTTGCTTTGCTCTATAAATCACTTCAAGTTGTAAAATGTTACTTGTGCCCCTGATTGGGAATAATGCTTTGAAGAATGTGATGTACGCTTAACTGTACAGTCTTAACTCTGCATCACGTTTCTGAGTTTTCTCCTACAAGATGAAGTATGTGCTAGAACTAGCAAAAGCTTGTATTTTAGTTAAATCTTCAGCGTTCTGAGAGCACTCCTCTTTAGTTCAATTACTTCTGTAATGCCTGAACTAACTTAAAAGTGAATGTTCTGGGTCTCTTTCTGCTAGTGGATGTGTGTGTTTAGATTAAAACGATATATTGTGATTTAGGCTGGAGAAGTTGATTATATCCTGGAAATTAGCATGAGTATAGCCTCATCTGTGTTAAAAGGTGAACAAAGCTGCTGGTGAAGGGAGTTAGATGTGCCAGTAAAATGTTGCAGGCTTTGCCCTGGGATCACCCCAGAGCTACCTGGTAAGGTCAGGAGCTGTATGTGACACGAGATAAGGGTTGCTGAAGTACATTGCATTGGCATGCTTTTAGCCAAGCTCAGATTACTCAATAGGACCCGAGACACCAAATGATAGGTGGGGTGACAAAGGAGTAAGAAGCAATTGTGATTCCATTTTAATTTGTATAAATTAAACTAAGTACTCTGTATCTTTATTTTCACTGGTTTTGCTACAGTAATCACAGGAATGTACTTGCATTTAGAAGTACGGAGAAGCATAAATGTTGGGTATTTACAACCTGCTGACCCAATAAAATTCTTGATTTCTTACTAATAATTCTGGTCAAGATTTCTTGGGTAGCAATTAAAAATAAATCTGTTAGCAAATTGGGGATTTTACCTTTATTATTTCCTGGTGTTCAGGATAACTGTCAAGTAACTAGAACAAGTATCAGAACTGCTAAAATAGCTTGTATCTGCTTAAAATTAAGTAAATTTGTATTGAGAAGAAAAATCATTGAAAAGACTTTTGAGCAGTAGTAGTTAGCACTCTGTCCAGAATGTACTGAATCTTAACTCAGTGTGCCCTGTGAGAAGAGCGCTCTCTTAAAAGCTTTCTGTAGTTCTACATGACTAGCTTTAATTAGTCTAAGACTTTTTTTTGTCAGGATGAGGTCTTAATCTGCTTGCTCACTTCAGAGTTTCCATTGTCAAATTGAAAACCAAACAAAAAAAAGCCTTGTTAGGTTGCTGACAACAAACTGTTTGCTTTTCCTCTGTTAGTAGGTACAGCCTGCTGGGCAACAGAATTTTATCTTGAAACTTCCATTCTTCATTTTATTCTGTTTCTGTTACTTAATGACAAATGGACACCTGAGGCAGTTTGCCACCGTAACTTAACCTCACAATCCACAGATATTAATTTGTAGAAATGCAAAAGGCTGTAAGGACACTTCTGTTCTTGTAGCTGTATTGATCAGTAGTCTGCCTCATTGCTGGCTGACTTCTGCATTGTACTTCTGACCCCGTTTCTTTAAATAACCACAAAAATTAAGTGCTGTTTGCCTGTTGTTGCATGTTTTTGGACTTAGTATCCTGCAGGTCCACTCCATTATGCTTTGGATAAAGTAGGCGTCTGTAAGCCATAATTCTAGCAACACTAAATCAGATGTGCTGAATGAAAGTTGTCCTCAAAGCTGCTTATGTTAGCTGTTGGTATGGGACTGGTAGGTCTTGCTATTGATTTCCCTTATGCTGTCAGGCTTCTGTTTCTCTTGAGCAATTATTTTATCTTTTTCTTGCTTTTTAAAACTTAAATGATAATTTTTCCTACTGACCTGAACAGTACAGTGGAGATCGATGATGTGGTAATTAAACTTTTCTACATGTGAGTTTAAGTGGCTAAAATATGGTGGGGCCCTTCTGAGTAGCAGCCAAAGGTCTTTCATGGAAAACCTCTTCAGGGTTTTAAAGTGTGCTAATGGAAGCTTTTTTTGACATATAATTCTTGCCCAGGGCATTGAGTCTAGTCTCCACTAGGCTTTGACTTAAGATCTGTTACCAAAAATGCATAACGAAATGCTCCTAAACTTATGTGTATTCCTTGCTCTACCTTCTGAGCTTGCTGTGTTTTTGTTAATTTCAGGCTACTATCAAATAATAACCCTCATTTGTTAGTACAGTAAGTCTTGTAGGTCACAAATGTCCTCAGTGGAGTGCTAATGTAGCAGTAGTTTGCTAGAGCAAAACCAAGGACTCGCATTCAGGTGTTCTGTTATTTACACGCCTATGTTTGCACTCTAGAACTACACAGTGTAGGTTCTGTTCCACAGTTAATAATTGTGTGGAAACTTTGCGGGCGAGATGTGTGCTGCTCGCCTCCAGGATTAACTGGGTATTTCATTTTAATCTAGTTACAGATTGATAACTTTGCCAAACAAGCAACAGTGAAGATCTAAGGCAATTTAATAGATTTGTACCGTTAGGATCTCTGAGTTCATCGGCTCTTTTTGAAATAATGGCTTATTGAAAGAAAGATCTCAAACTTAATTTTGGCTCTCCTTGATGTGCGTGGATCATGCTGTTCTTGTAGCTGCTTTCCTTCCCTCTTGAAGTTGCAGGCTTTCTTGGTGTTGTTTTACAACCCACATGGTCTTCAATCTGCAAAGATTATGGTTTAGTATTATGTAAAGCAGATGTTTTACTCCAGTTAACCTTGCGGTTGTCTGCTCTGTTAACAATGCTAGAAAATGATTGAATTTCCTTGCTTTTTTGGAAGCAGGATTGGCTGTGTGGAATCCCAATAAAGAAAAGGAGGGAAGAAACAGATACTAAGCAGCTTTTCTGATGGTGTGTGGCTTTGTATATGCCAAGGAAACTGGGACATGCTGTTAGCCATTTCTATAGCTCTGCTAGAGGCAACAGTGCTGGTGAAGAGTAAAAGCTGTCCGTGATATAAGGGGTAACGTGTTGAGTGAAAACTACTGTGTAGGCTGCGCTTCAGCGGGTCAAATGGCAGAAGCTGTTACTGGGGATTGAAGATACGTGGTGTGGGAGGAGGGAAGAGGCATCGAGATGTGAAGAGCATAAGAATTCCTAACTAAATCCCTCCCTCTCCAGAGGGATTACGCAGACCCTCCAAATAATGCATTGCCAGTTGGAGTGGTTCAGTCTTACTAATCGTAACCTGGGTCTTGCAAGTTTATTCTTTTGTCATAAAATTTGTTGTTGCATTGGGTTTGCTTGACAGTCTGCTTTCTGCTTGAGGCTTTCATGCTGCTGCTCCTTCTTCCTTTTAACGTCCTGGAGTGTTTCACAATTGAGCAATAGCTCTGAGCAGCATGTCAGTGGAATTATGGTGCTTGCTTTAGTAACGGTTTGCTCACTGCAGTCAGTGATTCAGAGTGCTGCTGTTGCCTGACTACCAGCCCTAATTATCTCAACACGTTGTTCCTATTTACTGTCACTTTCCAGGCTTCCTGTTGCTCAATATGTTGACGAAAAAGCTCTTCCTCTCTGGTCACATTAGCTTGACTTTTCTTCAGTAGCTACAGAACTCTGCAGAGGCCCTGACGCTTACCCATTCTCCTGAAGTCAAATGAATGGCAGAAGCCTAAAACTAGAACATAATTCGAAAGCAAATGAATTAAAATCTTCTTGGTGTCTTTTATGCAAATTTTCCAGTTGATTTACTTAAAAAAAAAAAAAGTTTAAATTTTATTGGATCCTTGGCTCCGAATTCAACTTCAGATGTAATTGTACGGTTCACTTAAATGCTTCAATAGAACATCACTTATATTTTAATTAGTAGATATTTATTTTTCATATCTACTTACTGAAAATTTGTAAAGCTATTTTAATTTGTCTAAGTTACTGATAAAGAACAATTTAGTTAAAATTCAGAATCTAGCTATGCATAAACCTTAATCATGCAAAGCTTTAGTGCTCTAAGTAGTCAAGCTAATCAGTCTGCATCTTGTTTTAGACAGTAATGAAAAATTTTTGCAACTTTTCAGTGCTGTAGCCATTGTCACGACTTCTGCTTTCGGTTTTGAAGCAAGAGTAGCAGTATGGTTCCCAAATAAATAGCTTTCTCCTTTAAAAGAAGAGCAGGCTTCGGAATGAACTTTGTACTGTTTCAGTAAAGATTCTTTTTCTCCTTTTCCATTGCATATTGCCAACTCCTTCAGGAGCTACAGCTTGGAAGATTTGAGGGTTCTTCAAAATTGCTGAAGTCTGAGGAGTTGAACCTCAAGCTGAAATTTACGGTGTCTTAGGTTCGCAAGGTGTCTATGTAAATCACTTGATTTAAATCGGTGTTTCTCTCTTACAGGTCCTGGCCTGGTTTGAAGAAGGTGAAGAAACAATCACAGCGTTTGTAGAGCCATTTGTAATCTTACTTATATTAGTAGCCAACGCAATTGTGGGAGTGTGGCAGGTATGCAGATACCTTTACAATACCAAGTCACAAATGTCGTGGAGTTTCTTGGTTTAAGAGGAACTGTGCGCTGTAGTGTCAGGTGCCTCATACAATGCAAGCAATACGTATGGGTAGATTTAGATTTCTGAGAGTCTATGTATCATATAAATTCTAGACAGAAAGCATTGGCTAAAGGTGAAATGAAAGCTTCAGAAGTATTGCCAACAAGGCAAAGTGCCCGTCAGTGTGTTTAGCCATACACTGATCAACGCATCAGCTCAACAGTCTAGAATGAAGTCCTGAATTCAGGAAATAAACATTGCAAAGCTAAGAAGCAATCATTTTTATAGGTTTACAAAAAAAGTGGCTTTGTCCCAGCTGAGGAACAAAGGATGAAACACTTGTAATTTTGTTTCCTGTCTGTTTCCTTTTGAGAACAAATACTAGTTTTAGTGCATTTGTTGACGGAATTAACACAGTATTCTTCTTCTTCAATTACTACAGTTCTTAATTCTAAAATAATATTGGCAATAATGTGTACTGACACTTCTTAAAATAGTCAATTATACGAACAATTTTGTTTTGCCAAATTTGATCACTTCAGATGGAACATTTTATTAGATTTTTTTTCTGCAGATAAAAAGTATTATGGGGTTTTAAGGTAACTTAAGTCCCTTGCAGATTTTTTTTAAAGGGGTGGTGTTAATGTAACATATGTACTTGCTATCCTAGCAAGTTAGGCTTCAGGCTTAAAAAAAAAAAAAAAAAAACCGCAACAAACCAAACAAAAATGCTGTCCAAAATAACAATGAAAACTAAGGGAGACACCTCTTAGCATGTTAAAACATGTTGCAGTCGAGCCTAAACACTGTTAACCACCAGAAGTGTCTTTCAGTGGCATTGCTACATGTTTCTACCCTTTGCTTTGTTCAAACACAAGTAGCAGAATATCGATTTTCTAGTGGAATCCTGCTTGCTGCACAACAGCTAGAGCTGGTAATGGACAAAGAGGTGATGTAGAGTGAAGAATGATAGCAGTGCACCCTTAAGTGTCACTTTGTATTCAAATCTTCATAAAGCAGTTGTGGAAGAATTAATCTTTAATAACTTGAAACTTTGTGTTACAATTCGGCACATAATAATCTGAAGCCTGAAATGTAGGGTAAAGCTATCCGTTTAGTTTGGGAACTTGGTTGTGTAGTTGGATAAACTCTTGTATGGAATAATTTTTTCAGATGTGCTAAGTGTGCAGAGAGTATCTATACATCTACATGCACCGAACTTAATTGTGAAACAGAATTGCTGCACAGATTAAATGACTCATTCCCTTGTTTTAATGGGCATGGAAAAAAGTCACAGTACGTAGTCTCCACCCATAACTGTATCTGTTTCTACAGGTACTGTGAGCAACTGAGTCATTGCCTTAGCTCTGCCCTTTTCAACCTTTCTTTCCATGTGCACATTTCCCAAAGCGCCATCTGCTAGTACTTAAGTGGTTGACAGGTCAGCGTACCTACCTTCCAATCAAGCAAACTGGGAGCAAAAAGATATGGTCTAAGATGCTGAGCTGACTATCCTATCTGAATCATGTAAATTCTTTCTCATTTCTCCTTTTTGAAGTAAAAGTTATATTTAATGTTCTCTTTGTGAGACTTTCTCTTGTACCTTAAGGTTTTGCCTAATGTTAAGTCTTAGCTAATGAATGGAGAAGTAATGTCAGCATTATGTTGTTGAGGAGCAGAATCAATTTACCTGGTGGAATATGGGCTAGTATTACTAACAGCTTTTGGGACCTGCACTGGTACCTCTTCACGGCCTGGCACAGAGCTGTACCATGTAAACAAAAGTCCTTCAAGGTAGCTTTCGTGAGCTGCTTTGTTTTGTGGAAACACCTCATACCTCAACCTTGGACTTTCTGAGGATTAAGTGTCTGCTTTGATACGTGCTGGGTCAAGTTTTTGCATCTAGAAAGCTTGGTATCTATTTGAAGTGAAGACTTTCTAAAAACTAGGTGTACGAGCTGCACCCTTACCATTTTCAGGACTGTATGATGCTTGTACTTTCAAATTGAATGGAAAAATGAGAAATAAGTTGTTATTCCTTGAGCTAAAGGAGCAGTAATGATAGGCTGTTGGTTTCTCACGTTGCCCTATCTCTGGGTAGCATCACTGCATTGACAGCAATCTCTGGTAGTGTTAAGCTGAGGAAACTGCAATTGAGATAGGAAAGTTATTGTGCTAGTGTTTGTGGAAATAAAAACCTGTGTGTGGGGATTCATCTAAGTTTGTAAACTGCTAGACTCTGGGGAAGCTTCTTGTCAGTGTGCCTAAATTTCACCTTAGTGTGACTTAATTTGCTGAAATGAAACTGATAATAATGCTGTTGGGGAAACTTTGAGTATCTTAACTTGACACTTCTATTAGTAAGTGAAATTCAGTGTTGCTAGCCCACTCCAGTCTGAATGCAAGCTGCTCCAGCTAGTAAGGTACAGCTGAGACAAGACTAGGATTACAACTCATGGATATACTTATGGCTGCTTTTTGACATGAAAAAAAATCACTGTTACATAGAATGGTTTGTGCAGTTCTCTATAACAAGACATGAAGGATTTTCTTGATAGGAAATACTGCTGAGTTTGAATAAACAGCATCTAGCTTCTAAATGCCCACCAATATCTGAATTACACTGTAATGATTTCCAGTCAGCAACATCATAAGGGGATGGGTCACATAATTTTTGTTGTGAATAAATGTAGCTGAGCTGAGTCTAGTAGTATTCATACGATACTGCATTTGAAAAGTCAGGTCTGACATAGTTACCTTTTCTTACCTTGGAGGCTTTTTTAATTGCATGGTTTTTTTTGTCTTTTAGGAAAGAAATGCTGAAAATGCTATTGAAGCTCTTAAAGAATATGAACCAGAAATGGGTAAAGTATATCGACAAGACCGAAAGAGTGTTCAAAGGATTAAAGCAAGGGACATCGTCCCAGGTGATATTGTAGAAGTGGCAGGTAAGGCTCATTTATGTGGTACATACATGTATTAGTGTATATTGGAAAACTGTTGTGGGGGCCTTGTCTTAATAATTTGAGGCCCTGGGGGGAGTTCTTAGAGAAGTCTTAAGTATATGCTTCACTTAAAGAACAACTTTGCTTCTGTTCATCTGTAATTACTTTAAATGTGCATTTGCACTGAGGGGATTGTTTTTCAAATTGCCACTTAGTTTAATTAGCAGGTCTAAAAGCAAAGCATCTTAATTGGAGTACAGGTTTTAAAACACTTGTCACTACTCTAAAACTGTATTTTCTGCAGTCTGGGTTCAGACTATCATATAACTTGTCTGTTTTCTATCACAACATTTTTTCCTTGCTCTTAAATGTGATGACTTAAATTTTGAAATGCAGAGATTTTTTTTTGTTTAGTCACACTCTGTCCTTTGGATAAAGAAAGCTATAATTTAATTTGAAATTTTTTCCAACTCTTACGCTTGCAGCGGCAGTTCTTTTCAATTTCTCATTACAAATGTCTTCCTCTGTCCTCAGCTAATATGTGCCTGGCATGTGACATCGTTGGTTTCTCATCTTTGATAATGCCTTAGCACATCTTTCTTTTATGTATTGCTGTACAGGAGGCTGCAAATAGAATAATTATTAAATAAAGTAGAGCATCCTGTTCTCTACTGTGAGCATTTGAACCCCATGCATTCATCGCTTCTTTTTAAAATAGATAAATAAAGCCCTAGATCGAAAGATTGGACTCTTGCATCAATGTTTTCAATAGACTTGTCCTAAAAGATGTATCTTTGTCTGGAAGGAGTGCCAAAATAAAAGTATGAAATGAAAAATGTAAAACTCTTTCACTTTGGTGATAATGCCACAGCAATATCTCTTTCACTAAATTGGACTGGTCAGTGACTTTGTTTCTGATTTCTTCCCAGATAAAAGTGGGTGGTTCTTGTTAAATGTCAGGAGTAATTGCATACTCATATTTCGTAGGTCATTATCAACTGTTAACTGAGCGATTGCTCCTTCGGGAGTAATTTAGGGTGTACATCAAACTATTTCTTTTCCCCTAGCCTTCCTTTGCTTTTAGAAGTGGTAGCTGTCAAAGGTGGAGATAAATATATACCCTTAAAATTGACTATCCTGCTGTTTTAATTAGTAGGCAGAGAGAGAGTATGCACTCGAAATGAAGTTGGTGTTGGCTGGCTGCCCAGCTTTCATTCCTTGAGAAACTTTAATGTTTGCTAAGCCCTGTCCAGAGTCTCAGTCCTGTGCACAGGATGATTCAGCTATGGCAGCTCTGGCTGAGGTGACTGCGAGTGAGCGTGAATCTCGTCAAGGCTGAGGCTAGTTTGCTCTTAGTGTCCGTGGGTGAAGAACAAGTACAAATACAAAGTGCTGATAGCTGAAATAAAGGGTGAATTATGATACCTTGTCACTTACTCTGTTTTACCTCACCATTACCGTATTCTACAGTCAATTTAAATCCATGAGTTCTGCAGTGAGATTTTGTTTAAGCAGCTGAAGTTTTCTTTCTCCCAGTTTTAAATGCTTGCAATAGACCGGTAGTTCTGGAAGCAGTTTATCATGGGAGTATATTGATTTTTTTGGGGGGTACTTAAATTAGTATTGGTAGAACGGCAAACTGATGACTGTATTTTATACAGGTTTGGGGTATCCAGCTAAGGAAAAATGTTGGATTTTGTTGCTCTGAGAGGTGCCTAGAGCACAGAAATTTCCCAACTCGTTCTTTGTTATTTCAGAAGCGGCAGAGAAATCCCATTTTCATCTTGCAGAAAAAGACAAAGCTCAGGTTGTATGTGAAACAGCTGGGGGATGTGCAGGCTTTACTTACATTGGTGTGCGTTGTCAGTATCAATAAAATCAATTGCTTGTGACTTTAGACATCTCTTTGGAAAATCTTTATCTGAAGGAGAAAAATGAATTGGAAATAAATTGCTGACTAGCATACCTATATTGCTAGGCCGTCTTTATCAAGCATGGTACCCTATTTTTCACAGGGGAACTACTGCATTATTTTAAAATCTGATTGTAGATCAGTGATAGTTTGCATGTGGAATGGATTTAAAAAAAAGGAAACTTAAACTAGTATGCTTAGTAGAAAAACAATTACCCAGCTTTTGTGATTGTCCTTTAACATAAATAGTCTAGCCTGTCGACTGACTGTAGAAGCACATACTAATTAAAACACTCACTTAATCTGGTGGGTCAAATAGTCCTAAGCTAGTTTTAAGCACTCATTTTTCTTATATTGGCAAATATAGTCAATTGCATCTTCAATGAAGGTGACTATATGGGTTATATTAAGTACGTCATGTGGTTGTTTTATACAGAAAACAAGTGCTTCAGTGTAATATGAACGCTGATATCGAAACAATATAAATTCTAACTTGTAGTCAGACAATGATGAAATTTTAATCGTATCAAACTCAGAAAAGCTCCCAAGCAAGTTGAGAAGAGCAATACACTATGTACCACCGTTAGTGTCAAGACCTGGAGGTGAGGGAGAGTGTGTGCATGCCCGTGTCTCAAGCGCAAGAGTATTGTGATGGCCTTTGACATGGTGTTTGCAAAAAGATGACCATGTAGGGAAGTGACGGAGCACTTCATACTAGGATACATATCTGGGTATGGAATTCTAGGCAAAGTGCCAATGACATTTGTGTGTCCAGGCGAATATCTCTCAACCGAGTGGTGTAAATAACCAGGTGATAGGTTTCTCCCCTGTGTTGATATCTAATTTTAAAGAACTTTCTAAAGGTCTTCTATTACAGAACAGTTAATGCTATAACAGCTTTCTTAACTTGATGTAGTTACATTGGGGTCTGATGCAGAGAGAACTTGCTGTAGGAATTGGTGGATTGGTATTGCAACTCATGCAAAAGTATACATTTGTATTTGCTTCTTTACACCGCAAGAGTTCTCTGAGAATAAGTAGCATTGAACCATTTCCAAAATCATTTGGTCGTTCTTGTAGTTTTGAAGCCATTAAAGATAACCTGTGCAGTTCAACATAACCAAAAGGCAATACAATAATGGGTAATACCATTACTCTTTTTTTTGGCTCCTTAGGCTATTCCACGGAGCTTGACTGTGTTCATTACATAGAAAGCCACGAGACACAGTAGTCTAAAATAAAGCTACATGAAGATACTTCGTTTAATTGGTCCGTCAACCAGGGAGATGGATGCTGGTGTATTTGACTTGAAGTAATAGGGGGAAACTGCAGGTCTGCATTGTCACTGTGCAGTAAATGTGGAGTACCTTGAAATAGATTAGGCCATCTATCTCTTGAGGGGTACTGTCTTATGCTTATCTTGGGAATCAGTGTGCACGCAGGCACTGTGGAGCGCTTGATGAGCAATTACTGGTTATTATGCCTGGCAGCTAACATTCGACATAAATGCCACACTATAATTTTGCAGGTGTACCAGCAGACAGCTGATGGTTTGAATGCTTGGAGACTATGCAGACATGAATTGCTTAACTGTATACGTTCAGAAAATTTTCTTCCACATCTGCCTAAGCAGAGCCAGTGGAAAAGATACTGTATAATCATCAGGAAATCTTTGGGATGGAGTTGGAGTTTAGGGGTTTGGGATATATGCCTTAAATTGGCTTGCAGAGCTCTAGGGGGCATAGTTCTCAGAACTGTAGTGTTTAAGGGTTACTTAGCTACACTGTTTGTTTCTTAGAATTGATGAACTGAAAAAAAAAGTCCAGATGCTGTCCTCAAATGGCTTTTCAGTGTGCCTGTCTTAAATGGATTACCACTCTGCTCTAAAACCTTAAGTTTATTGGAGGATGCACTCTGAATTGGTAACTAGTCGCTGCCTTAATAGATTAAAGATGTCCTTTGATGTTTTGAGTTTGTTTGCCTTGGTTAAAGTAATATTTTAAAGAGAAACTTAAAACAGTAAGGCTTCAGTTCTTAAAGTTTTATATGAAGCCCAGTCTGACAAGTTGGGATAAACTGGTTGCAAATTGCTTAATTTTAAAAGAAGCACATTGTGAATAGTAATGAATTTTGTTCGCTTTTGTTGCATTATCCTGTCTAAAATGTTCTGGTTTAGATGGGGTATCTAATTAGATTTCTGTGATTTAATAAATGGATGTTTACTAGTTGTAATTTGTAAGTGACCAAGCTGGAGTCACAGTCATCCCTTTTTCCCTGAAATGCTGAATAGTGGTTCCTGTCATCTACTGTTACATCTGTAAGTACTCAACAGCTTAAAAACACACAGACTTCCCAGAAATTAATGCCTATTTAATTGGTGGATATGCTTGAATACTCAGTTTTAAGTTTATACCTGGCATAAAGTATGCAAGTGCTACTTTCCAAAGCTTTTAATTCCAACTGCAGAATATTTCAAGATACTTTCTAAAGCATAAATACTTTATAATTAAGGGAAGATATATTTTGGCATTAAAGTTGGGAAGGAATATTCTTGAACTGAATTACGTCAGACTCCAATGTGGTTATTAAGGAGCCACAGGTTATCCGTGTAGTATGAAGAGCAGACATCGATTTATTCTAAAGCAACTTGGTCTCTGCATCTGTGTTACTTTTTTAATGACTAGAATTGATCTTCAGTGCTAAAGATACAGGTTTATTTCTTGTGGAAAAGTAGCTGGAAGGGGTGAGGGTGGCATACAAAACACCTACAACACAATGGAGTGAGGCTTCAGTCCAAAGTGTTGACCTTCTGGTAGCTGTCCTAAAAGCATACTGCTGAAAGCAGCTCTTGATATGGGGGGGGAAAAGTCAGCTGTAGGTATTTCTTGCCTAGCGCAAATTATCGGGTTTGCCTCGTAAAAATGAAGCACCAGCTGTTCTGCTTTTTCCATAAAGTACTGCTTTTGCACCGGAAAAAAACATGGAAATAAAATCAGTGGTTAATAAATACATGTATGGATAGTACATAAATCTCTGGGCTGTGGTGAACATTTTGGCTGTAGGACTCTTCTAACACATCAGAGGCAGTTCTGAGATAAGAGTGCAGTCCAAACTTCACTCGGTACTCCAGTGACATCATTACCACATTGGTGGTTATGCATGAGGTTCAAGTCAGGGCACAGCCTGAGCCCGTGTCACTCACAGCACGCATTTGAAAGTTTAACAAACTGCTCTTGTTTTTTTCCTGGTTCTTACAGCAGTTTCCTCTGGAGTTGCTGAACTGTTAGTAAAAAAAAAAAGTGAATGTAATTCTATTTTAATTGTTGGTATTCATAGTATATCTGGTGTTCTATACACTGAATAGAGCTGATACTGCAGTGGGGTTTTAATATAAGCACAAGTAGTACCAAACAAAATGCTTGATCATCAAGATAATGTTCAGCTAATACCGTAATTGCCCTCGCAAAGCAAGCCTTTCCTTTTTTAAGACTAAGGAAAACTTGCCCTTTGGTGCTGTGCTGCACTTCCAGAATGCTTACTGTTTGTTCTTGGATTGCCCAAATGCAGTCAGATTTGGAAATGGGACTTCAGCTTCAGCGGGGAGATGTCACCTGCTGCTCTACCTGATCTGGCAAAAGTTGAAGCTTAATGTAATGGTTTCTTCTTTCTGCTATTAGGTATTTTTATAGGCTGGTCACAAGAGTTTCCAATCTAGAAGGTGGTGTTATAAATAAATCCACTGATTAAAAGCTGAAGCTAGACTAAGTCAGATTAGAAAAAAGTGCAGACTTACAGGCTGGGTATCACATTGGCACAACTTATGAAATGTTCTGGTGCCCTCTTCAGAGAGAGTGACACTTAAATATGATTTTCCAAAATGGAAGAATTAAAATAGGAGTAATTTGTCTTATGTACTGCTCAATATAGTATATACTTTTTCTAAATAAAAGCCTCAGTTCTGACTTTAAAATATTTTGCTCTCAGAAAGCTGAGCTTTTTTCTATTTTTCCCTGTCTCCTTGGTTGTCATTGATGAGAATGCAATATAAATAACTTCTGTATGATTTTTTTCTTCTACCTCTAACAGTTCTTAGGTTTGGATATTAAGACCTCTATATGCACTGTGCAGTAAGCTCCAAAGATAATTTCTGCCTGTCCAGAATGGAGAACAGCATGTGGTAGAGAGGGCTGTTTTGTGAATGCTCTCTAATCTGTAGCATGTGTCATCAATGCAAAAAATTGACTCAGAATGTATTGTTTTGCTGTCTTGGCAGTAAAAGCAAATGCTGTTTTACTAGTATGGTTAAAACTGAAGGGACCACTATTTTAGTCTACACCTTCTTGAAAAGAAATCCATCTTAACTGTCTTTGGGTGTAAATTCAGGTTTACAGTGTATTTCACAGTCACTCCTCATTTTGATAACTTGACGCTTCTGACCTTGTATGAAAGAGTAGGTGGACTTAAACTTCTTATTTTGAAGACTTCCTGATTTTCATAGCGTTTTTATTACGCCCTATAAAGGAGATGTTAAATTTTTAACCTGTTGTTACAGGAATAATTTGTGGTCAAACACAATAGGAAGACTGGGTTGTACGTGAGAGGAAGACTAGTATGTGAGGAGGGAAGATGAGCTAAGCTGAGTTTGTTAAAGAAGTTTAGTATCAAAATCGTGCTGCAACAAATAAACTTCCAGATAGAAGCAGTTCATTATGCTCAGATGTGAGTTGCAATTGTTACTGTCTGTCCAGCAGAAAATACTCAGCTCTATCTAAGGTCCCATATTGTGTTACTTAAGCCTGCTCATTTCAGTTCTTAAAACTTGTGGTGGTATCTGTACTTTGGGGATTCTTTTGATTGCTTGTTTCAATTACCTCAGTTTCATTGGCAGTTAATTAGTAAATACTCCCCACTGGTATGTATTATAAATTAGAAGATAAACTCTATTTTTGGGCAAGAGTGGACTTGGAAATAGCAGATTCTTTAAGAGGCTAAAGATCTCATTAGGAAAAGTGGCCTAAATAACTGTACCCATAATAGTATGTAATGTTGGAACAGATAAAGAAAACGGTTCTTAACCCTTAATGTTCTGGCAAAAAAATAATACTCCTCTTTTCTTTTGATGGCTTTAAGCAAGTGGCTTTAGGTTTTTATTTTTCCTCTAACTTCATGATTTATAGAACATGTCTCGTCACTTTGTAGCTTCCTGGGCTGTTGGAACCATAGGCTTCAGGGTGCTAAGTGCATTTCTGCTGTAGGAGTCTCCCAGTAACTGTGTTCTGACAGTTCTGAAAACAAATGTTTAGTATTACTGCTATCTTGGAAACTGGTAAAGGGATATCAGTTCTCAAATTAAGCATTTCAATAATGAATTGATCATTCCAGGACATGGTCACAGCGAGACATTAGATTGGGACTTAATGTGTTCTACACTTGAAGTCAGTTTGAGGACTTGAATCATTCAGGGTTACTTCCCAAGTCCAACTGGGCAGCCTGTGTGCTGGATTGTCCTTAAGGCTGTTGTTCACGAGGAAGCCCTCTTTAGGGAACTGCAGTCACATCCGCAAATGGCACCTGTTTTACTTGAAGTGTGCTCCTTTGCCAAGTAGAGTTATGCCAGGCTTCAGATTGAACACATGTAAATGATTGCACACACATGGAGTGGAAATTGACCCATAATGCTACCATGGCACTGGGAGGAGTCAGATAAGAAGTGGGGAGCTTTGAACTCCAGAAGAAAGGCTAGGGGGCTAGGTGTAATCAAGATAACATTGCTAGGTAGCTGTAAGTAGCTGTAAAACTCAGTATTTGCAGGTATTAAATTGTCCATATTTTCAGTGAGGCAATATGTCTTGTTTAAAATACTTTTAACTTGTATTGCAACTAAATGTGAGTCCAGTTTCTGTCAAGGAGTAGAAACTGTAAATCATCTGCTACAGTATAGATTTGCATGCCGTTAAATAAGTGGCTTTTTTTGACCCCTTTACATGGACTAGACTTTTTTAAGATTCCTTTGTGGGATAAAGCTCAGTATTATAATGCCAAAATACTATTTGGTGCGTGAACAAAAGGATTGTGAGGAAGGCTGTAATGATTTGAACCAAGCTCTGCTCTAACTGTTCCAAGAAGCAGTCACTTTTATAGTTACAGAGGCTGTTTTCTTGGTTGTTAAGTATTTGTCTAAACTATGCTTTAAGAATACGTATCTAAATGACTTCAAAACCAGCTTATTTGATTTTTCTGGAGCTGCCGTAGAAATCAAGTGACTACTTGGCATTAATTTTTTAAAAATAATAGATGAAAATACTTCTGTAACTGACTTGTGCTTTTAGGCTTAAAGCTATGAGGTTATCTGAAGTTAGACTGTAGCAGCTCTGTGTTAAGCAACACAAATACTTATTCTCCTAATTTCTTGTTGTTTTCCAAGTTATGGCTTTGGGTAATACTAGTAGTTGTTCTCTGGTCTAAAATAGATTAATAAAAAGCAACAAAAGCAACATGAGATTGATTTGTGTTAAAGTATATGGAAAAAAGCCTTCTACTTGTAGATGAGATCTGTGCTAGACTGCTCACCAAAGAATTTCCTGTCTATCATAGGATAAATTCCTATCTATAGTAAGTTTCACTTATGCTCATGAAAGTGTATTTGAGACCATAAATGACTTAGTGTCGTAGCTGTTTTGCAGAGAGCTGCTCAAAATAGTTCTGTAATAGATCCTGATATAAAGTTGTTTGTTTTTTTTACATATTGGAAATACTTCGAATGTTTTACTCCAGCCTTCTCAAACGGAGGTGGTGAGGGAATATAATGCATCTTACCTTAAATTGTTGAGATAAACTTACAAGCAGCAGTATTGTAACATTAAATGCTTCAGTTCTGATGATCGAGGCAATAATAATCGTGAGTAGCTCTTGTGGCAACGTTGATGCTTGAATATCAATCTACAAGAGCAGGAGTCTCTCCTGGCACGTCAGATTTTTGTGAATATTGTGTTTGAGTTTGAACAATTTAGAGCTATTTGGAAGTAGTGGACTGGGAGATGACTCTTGCACACTTCTATCCAGTTACTTCAAGATACTTGTTTGCAGCTGCTTTTTGTATTAAGAAGTAATGAAGACTTCAGCATAGTCTTGGCAAATGCGGTAGTGTATTGGAGTGAGCCGTAGCTCTCCAGCTGCCATAAGAACTGCAAAAATGTGTACGTGGATTGACAGGCATTATGCCCCCATCGCACTGAGGCATTAGCCTGTTGTTCAGTGATATCTGAAAACCAGCTGCAATTACATGTCTGCATATGAACTTCCCCACGATGTCAGGAGAGCATATTGAATACTTCTGCCATTTTTGGCTGAGGTCACTGTTTGTCTAATGCTATTTTCCCTTGCTGCTCAAGGGCATGGTGGCTTAAATTAGTTTTCACGTACTATAAAGATACGAAAAGACAATTTGTGGCTATTTATGGGATCCCTTCATATACACATGCTTATAAAAAGATGTGCAACTCCTCAAGCTAAACTGCTCAATCTCTGCTGGTTTTAATGGTGGTTGGGGCTTTTTTGATGTTATAAAAGGTCACGTGGTGCAAATTTACTCAATGTTCAAAGTAGCACTTAATTCTCTTCAGCATTTTGTTCCTTAGCTTTCCTGTCTGAATGATTGTATGTTTTAAGGCTGTAACACCATTGCTGACTTTCTCATGGCGTTATTTGTTAACGTGCATCATTGCTGTTAGTTGCATAAGCAGTTCCTGCAGGAATTGCAGCTTGTTTTAATTTTACTGCTGGGACGCAGTCCATTTACTGAGAAAATCATCTCTTATTAGCTAGTTATTGAAGCATTCTCCCTTGTCCCTATGCATTCTTTTATAATAAAAATGAATTTAACACTTGAATAAGTGCATTGCTAAGTCACGTTAGGAATAAATGTGATTATATGCATTTGTTAGAAATGCTGATGTGTAAATGTAGACCCCCCTCAAACATCGGTCAGAAATGTGACAACACACCTTTTTAGCAAGTTAAGTTGCTTGCATGCAACCATTTATTTGAAGTAGTCACAAAATAGCGAGGCTTAGTTCTTTTACTTTCCTTAAAAAAATAGGAAATAGTCTAGATAGGAGAAAGTAGCTCTGGCAGCTGACTTCATCACTCTGTCATCTTTAGGAGTGTGCTGTTAACTTTTCTACCACCTGCTGCCTTGGTATCTCAAACACTTAATAGAGGAGGTGGTTTATTATTATTATTTTCATCCAGTGTTGTGCTCTACAAAATAGAAATGTATGACAAACACAGCATAGAGTTCTGCCAAAATTTTATGGGGATTTGGACTGTGGTATATTTCATACAGTAGCATTACTGAGAAGTAAAGCTAGTTTATGATCTGAATTTAGCTTTCAATTCTAAAATATCTGGCAGTATTCAAAGGGTAACATTAAAAGAGCAGATCTGCATAAGCAGTTTCTAAATAAATAAACATGGATAATGTTCTGATCTTTGGAGAACAGAAAACTGACTTTGGGCATAAAGAAAACAACCAGAAAACTGGCCAGGACGGCCTTTCTGAAAAGGGAACTTGATTCAACTTATAAATAACCAAAATTTGTAGCTATGTATTTTGAAATTGGTATCTTTCTCCTGAGAATGTTCTCCGTTTGCTGTAATTAGTCATGTGATTAAAAAAACAAAATAGTGATTTGCAAAATGTTTCTTTGAGGTTAGGTAGGGGTAGAGATCTTGAAGACAAATATACAATTTTCAAAGTGTATATTGGATACGCATAAAATTAGAGTATTGCAAACCACAAAATCTGTAAGAAGCTGTTAATAATCTTAATAACCTAAACAGTGGAAAATTCATTTTCCTGGCTGATAAAGCTAATAGTAGTTTGGTTAGAAATCTCACCAAAAAAAAAATAACTTTGTCTTATTCATTTCTTTGTAGTTGGAGACAAGGTTCCTGCTGATATAAGAATTACATCTATCAAATCTACAACTCTAAGGGTAGACCAGTCAATTCTCACAGGTACGAGTTCTGTGACTTTGGGATAATTATGTGTACATTTGGAAGTGACTTTTTACTGTTCTAGAATAATATAAACTATTTCACTATGGACAATCCAGAAGCTATAAAAGTGCAATGTTGCACTTAAGTGCAATATATTTCTGATCTAGTTAAATCTTAGCGGTTGAATGCGTTAACTTTGTCGTTTGTGTTCACATTCGTGGGATGAATATTCTTCTGAGACTTATAATACCTTTTTGGTATTTTTTTAGTCAAGAAGCACAGGAATCTTGTGGGAAACAATTTCTTTCCTAGTTTATGCATTCTTCTAGGTCTGAACATCCTGTCACTGCTTGAATATGAAAGTATGGAAATCTTACTAAATGTCTTCTGTAACACCCATTTTCTCTCACAAGAGCTTCTAAAATACAGGCAGCTGTTAAATTGCTGTTACTAAAGCCTTATTTGCTGAAATTCTGTCCATGCACATTCATGTGTTTTCCGATACTAGCTCTCAAGCGCAGGAGCTAAATTTAGAGCACTTTCAGATTAGTTGAAAACAAAACAAAGTAACAGTACTTCTGAAGCTTCTGAATATAGGAAAGAAGCTAGGAATCAACCAAGCATGTTATAAGAGTTTTCTCAGATGGAACATGAAGATCTATCTGCCTGTTTTGGTAGCATAAATAACAAATGTCAACTAGCTCTGAATTTTGAAACATAAATTTTTGATGAATAATTTACTTTTTGATCCTTAAATTCGTCTTGAAAAACAGGCTGCAAATTTTCTTTGTACATATCCTGAATAGCACAAGACTGGTCAAGCTTACTTATGTTTAGCATAAGAAAATGTAAGCACTCAATGTTTGTAAAGCTATCAGAACTGGAAGAAGTAGAAGTAGTCAACTGGAATCTTGCATAAGGGAAATAGTGAATTCCCTACCATTATTTAAATAACTGAAAATATTTACTTTTTTTAAAGAAAACACTTTTTCAGACTCTTTTAATTTGATATTTGAGTCTTCTAATTAATAAAACAGGGCTAAAGTCTAAGATGCTCATCAAACCTTTTAAAAGCAGGAAGCTTTGGCTTTCTTAGGCTTACAAAAGGTAGTATGCTTTTAGCTTCAGTCACTGAGTTACCACTATTTGAAATCTGATGTAGTAATTTACATCTGTTCTTACTGAAAAGCAGCTTTGTATTCCTGTGTGATGTTTATGGAAATTGATACATTGAAGGTTTTTATGGAAGAGATTTCAGAAGGCTTCCAGCTGAAGGAGTTAACTGACAGATGGCTGCATAGTGTTAAAAAGAGAAAATCAAGGTTTGCCAATAAATGCATAACTGGTAACGTGTAATTATTTAAATGAGAATGTAACTCTTCCAATGCATAGAGAACATAAACGCTCATGAATGCATGAGAAGCACACAGTGACACTGAAGTAGAAAATTCTTGGTGAAATAATGATGAGAGGTTATCCTTGATGCAGTAGAGCTTGCTATGTTAAAGGAGGGAGTGGAGTGACTGCCTGTGTGACCACTTTAACATCTCTTTAAAGACGTGGTTTATGCTTCGTTGATTCTAACCCTATAAAATGTTTACTTAAATCCTACCTTATTTTCATTAAAAGCTAGCTGTTCAATTCTTTGGTCAGTTGAAATATTTCCTATTTCACTTAAGCGATTAAAATAATTTGAAGAAAGCAGTTTGACACACATTCTTTTTAGGACTGAAGATTATAACTTTTGATTCCCTACAGGACTCAAGATGATAGATGTATAATCTCTTCTTAAGGCTGTTATCTTCATTTTAGGTGAATCTGTGTCTGTTATTAAGCACACTGACCCTGTACCTGATCCTCGTGCTGTAAACCAAGACAAAAAGAACATGCTATTTTCTGTAAGTTGTTTTGAATGTTTTAAAACATACAAATTGATACAGATAAGCTGATAAACAAAAGTGAGGAGAACTTAAGGTCTGAATCTAAAGGCCATATGACTTTTGTCTTATTCTCTGTGCCATCTGTACGTAGTCTCCATGTGCATCAAACGGAATGAATTAAAAGTTAAAAGTAACTTTTAATGAAAGCTGTCCTGATGCTTGTTGAAACCAGTTTATATGAGGACACTTTTGTCCTATACGAGAAAGTCTTGAAGGCTGGAGTACATGCCCTTTTAAAGTACGCCTAAATGACTACTTTTTCTAAAGTAATTGTTCTCAAGACTGATAAGAAAGCGTACCTGAATTGTGGTATTGTGTTGTTAAAGCTGAGAACTAGCTTGATAAAACAGAAATACAGAGTTGATTTGAAATTTGTTTGAAGGAAGTGTTGAATGCCTTTCAGACACTGAAATAGTTCTTACTGTTGGTGAACTCCTTGTAGAAAACCTAACTTCTTGCTCAGGTTAAACATGTTCACACAATCCCACAGAACATGTCTATTACTCACAGTAAATAACATTATTAGGATTGGTTCTTGCCAGGCTAAAACAAAACAAACCCACTTAAGATTCCAGTAGAAATAGGTACTGCTTGCTTAGCAGCTGGGTTTGATTTTGGTGCTTATAGTAGACCAGTATGGGTTCGTATTGGGCCTAATTTGTAAATAGAAATTATTCTATATTCTCTTGCATATACTGGGGGAATGTCATTCTTCTTCTCTTCTCCATTTTCCATATCCTAAGTAAAACATGTTCTCTCTAGTCTGGCCTTGTATAAGTGTGTGTTTTATGTTTTCTTTATTAAAAGAAACTGTTTACAGTTTGAATGCAAGTTGTTTTCTCTTCCCTTTCTGTACATTAGGGTACTAACATTGCTGCTGGTAAAGCTATGGGAGTGGTTATTGCAACAGGAGTAAACACTGAAATTGGCAAAATTCGTGATGAGATGGTGGCTACTGAACAAGAGAGAACCCCTCTCCAACAGAAGCTGGATGAGTTTGGAGAGCAGCTGTCTAAAGTCATCTCACTTATCTGCATCGCTGTTTGGATAATAAACATTGGTCACTTTAATGATCCTGTTCACGGTGGCTCCTGGATTCGAGGTGCTATCTATTACTTTAAAATTGCCGTTGCTCTTGCTGTTGCTGCTATTCCCGAGGGTCTGCCTGCTGTCATTACCACCTGCTTGGCTCTTGGAACCCGCAGAATGGCCAAGAAGAATGCTATTGTTAGAAGTCTTCCCTCCGTAGAAACCTTGGGGTGCACCTCAGTTATTTGTTCTGACAAGACTGGTACCCTGACCACGAATCAGATGTCAGTCTGCAGGGTATGTTGAATTGGCTTGCTCTGTTTTTCTTTCTCTCCTCAGCCATTCAGTTTGAATTCTTTTGATCAGGAGTTTTTTGGTTCTCATATCATGAAGATCTTGCTTTATTTTCCTAAGATAAACTTCTACTTTTAATTCAGTTTTCCAGCGTGTAGTGCTTAAAGGCTTTTATCTCTTCCCTTATTTAGTCATGGCCAAAAATAGCTGTACCCGCATTTGATGAAAGGAAAGGTTTTTTGCAAGCAGATTCCTATTGGCTGTCTGTAAGCACGTCAGACTACCGGCAATTAGTTGGTATGATTTGTCCAGTTTCAGAAAGTGGTAGGATATGTAGAAGTGTAAAAACATTCACTTCGACGTAGGAAGATGACAATGGTGGAGAAGCTTAGCAGTGAGAAAAAGGCAGAAGGTTTACTAGCAGTAGCTTGGATGGTCTGAGTTATCTTTTCTACTGTTTCCACCTTTATTTGGTTCTTTGCTAGCTGCTGTTGCTCTGATGTAGATCCCTATATTGGTTTCAATATGTATGAGTAATCCGACAACTTGAGGAGCTGTTGACCCTGTCACCTGCATTGCCAGGGTCCTCTTCAATGTATGGTGCGCTTTTATGTAAGCGTAAGTGATGTGTGCGCCTCCCTTTCTGCTAGTATTCTTTCTTGTGATGATTAATCGGAGATTTTTATAGATAGTCACCTGATACAACACATGTTGTGTTGCCAGTTTTCCATGCTTCCCATGTACTTGATATTCTGAGCAGGAATTTTATGGAGAAAACACTAAGTTCTTTTCATAATTGTAGATGTTCAGCAGCATAGCAAATCTATGACATCAAATGTTTGTTCAGAGTCATTACATCGGGTTAGAATTCCAAATGTGTAAATGTTGAGCACTACAGACGGGTATTTTTGGCAAAAGTTTATAAGTCTTAACCACTTTATTCTCATGTGATTGATTTTTCTTTTTAATTGGTGGTTGACTTATTTTACATGCTTAAGTATTGTAGTATTTATACCTAAGAGACACAAAGCAGCTGCTCATCAGTATTCCAGAGGAGGTTACTTGCAGTAGAGTTGCATAACTGCCCTAGTCTTTGCAGAGATTTTTCATCACCAAATGCAAGCTGCCAGAAATGAAGATGCCAAAAGCAGAAGGCTTCATGGTTAACTCATTTAAGAACCTTCAGATGTGTTTACGTAAAAACTCAAATGCTCTACTCCTTATATTCAGAGGGCTAAATATTCTACATCTCTAGCAGTACAACTTACTGTGTCAGGCAGCTACAGAAAAACTTTAATTGCTTGATTTTGCAAAGCACAGCAAAATCCTAACATCTGTAAACTGTGTATTCAGTTTCACTTGAAGCAGAGAGATGACCTAGCTTTTAAAGTAGTATTTTCACAATAGTAATTCCCTTTGCAGTTACAGTTTTCATAGTGTTAAGTAGTAACTCCTGAGTGTCCAAAGCAATGTTTCTTTAGGGGAAGATTTGAAGTCTTTGTTTTAATGTCCTCCTGTCCTGTTATCTCCCACAAGAACACATTTACTCTGTTTTGTGGCCTGTTAATTTATCTGCTTGTTTAGCTTTTTGGCTTTTAAAATTACTTTGAAGATTACAGGGACTCCAGACATTGCAGATCTAAATACTAGGCTGTATTTTGTGAATGCTTGCCTGAAACATAAGGCAGCACAGTGAGGGGAAACGAAGATATTAAGATGAGGTATAGCAAAATGGCTCATAGTAACCAACTAGTAAGAAGTAGTATTAAAATACACTATCAATCAGTGAGGAAACTTTGTCCTCTACTACCAGCTAGTCCTGGTAGAGTATGACAACTTCAGGTGCCATGTTTTTATCTCCATTTTCACTGATTTGAATCTGCTTGCAGCTCTCCCAAAATGGAAACGGAAACAAAGGAAAGATGAACGGATGCATGTGTCTTAGAGCACAAATGCATCCTTCAAATTAGTGTATTCATTTGAAAATAACTTCAGTCTGTGCTCTATGGACACTTGAGCTGTCTAAATGGTTCTAATCAACCAGTGTAGACTGATTGTAGATTAAGTCATTGCAAAAGACTTAAAGAAACGGTAGGAAATGCTTTAACTGGTGTTAAGGGAAGCTTGTAGTCTGCCTCTTGCCTTAAACCTTGCCTGGTACATACAAAAGCTTCTTTTATTTGTAGATTCTTTGTATTTTTGCTTTGGTAAGAATTGTCAGTGTACAAGCTGTCTTGTGCTGCTTTTGATTGGAACTGCTACTTCAAACATACACAGGAGAATTAATTTATGAGTCTGAAGCCAAGGAAGAACTTAGGCACGGTCAGGATTGTGAACTAGTCTAGTCCTAATAGCTGAAGTTAAGTGTGCGCTCTATAGGAATTTTTTCAGCTCTTCGATCTACTTGTGCCACAATTCGGTTTTCAAATAAGATCTGCTGAACTGAAGTGCTGTGTTCTGTACTTCATGCTTCAGTACAAGGAGCTGTTCAAACACGTATGGGAGTGAAGTTCAAAGTATTGTCTGGTTTTGTCTAGTTTGTTTACTGAACATGGACTTGCTTCTTGTACCTGCATACTTAAGGTTTAAATCTCATGCATTAATTATTTTTCAAAGGCAGTAACACTTCTAATTCTAATTTCAGATGTTTGTCCTGGACAGAGTCGATGGAGATAACTGTTCTCTGAATGAATTTACTGTAACTGGTTCAACATATGCTCCCATGGGAGAAGTGTAAGTGTTAAACATTTCTGTTTCCTCACTGACTGTTACTTTAGACTAGCAAAGTGATGTGTATAATACTCAATATTAATAAATGAAACTCAACCAGAGTGCAAACTGCCTCAGAGAAGCTAGGAGATTTTTCTTAAAGTATCTTATGAATGCGCTGAAGTTTTCTTAAATTTACTGTAAATTCTTCTGTCCTGCCCTCAGCAGTTTGTGGGGCTTGATGCTTCTGTACTCGGATAGGTCTATGTGTTTGTCTCAGCCTGTGGCATTTGAGCTGGTATTAAACCCACTCACTTTGAAAAGGCACAATCCATTTATGTTTTACTTTTATCAGTTTCAAGTCAAGTCTCTACTAGTGGAATAGATGGTTCATCCTGACAGCTTCTAGAATCTTAGGGTTCTGATTCTAGAGGGAGAGCCTCTTTCTATTAGGTTGTTCCTGCTCCTTGTCTTTGGCCAGTCTTTCACATATTTTTATCACTTCAGTTTTACGGAATTAGAATTCTGCTATGTGTAAAGTAGAACTAGATTCAATTATTTTAAACATCTCGACCTTATGGAGTTTTACATACAGGCCTGTGACTTCATGCAGTCTTCACCAATCTCAGTAGCAATTATCCCTGTATCAAAATTAATGTTCTCAGCAGCTGGAAATCTTAATTCCCCAAGTCTCTTTTTGTTTCAAAGCTAATTGCTGTCAAAAGCTTATGCTTCTGTTTCAGCAGACAGAATTAGACAAGGTGACACTCTAGATCCTGAAAAGCATCTAGCTGTTATGCTTTTGCTGCTCTCTCAAGAACTACAGATAAAAGAAATAATTAAATTCAGTGAGGTGACAAATGTGACTATAAGAGGAGTCACCAATGTATATTAATGTATGTTTTTACTTGCTGAAACTGGGGAAATATGAACAAGTGTGTGAGAAGCACTGTGTTCATGTACATAGCATTTTGTAGTGACTGATAAACTTTCCTAGTGACTGATTTCTGTTAGGAGACTGTGTCCTGAGGCCTGACAAAACACTCTAAACTATTTGACAGTGTGCATGCTAGTTTGCAAAACGAGAGCACAAAAGTAAGTGATTGTTAAGGACTGCAGCAAAAGCTAGTGGACTGCATTTCTTCACTTTTAGCTAATCAAAAAACCTGAAGCTTAAGAAAAATCTTCACCTAGAACTGACCCCAGCAACTTTGACTCCATGTGTACTTGTGTTACTTCAGACATTGTGATTGCTGATAAGGAACAGGTGGGGGAAAGCTGGTATAACAAGTTAGGGATATTCAAATATGCTGGCTGTCTGCAAGTTCAGAACAGGTGAAAGCAGGATGTACCAGCTGTGATAGACGATGTGACAAACTGAGAGCTGCTGAGAACTTTAAAGAGTTAAAAGCTTAGAGCTGCTAAATTTTGCTTATGACTGTAGGATTATATGCAAAATGGAACTTTAAAGCATACTTATTTTTTAAGATGCATTTTGTTCATACGCTCTTATGCAACACTGGATTTTTTTTGCAGTACTACAAGAGACTGAACAAAAAGCTTACATAATCAGACGTCATAGGCTATGTTAAGCATTCTTATGGAGCAGTGATCCATTTCTTTCCATCAGATGTTTTTCTCCTTGAGGGCTTTAATAAGAGATGTTACATGAGAATTATGTCTTGTTGATTCTGGTAAAAATAACAGCATTGAGCACTTCTTTTATGGTTCCTTTGTTTACTCTAGAAGTGTGCTGATGCTTCACAAAATGAGTTCATTTATTACCCATTTCCAAATGTGAAAGCAAAGAAGTTCCTTTTATTTGTGATGCCTGAATGGTATATTACTTCAGGAAAATGTACCTTTGCTTTTCCTAAAGAGCTCAGATATTCATCATTAAGTATATATAACTACTAGAAAAGAGTATTTCTTTGCTAGTGGAATTTGTATTGTGAAATGACCTAGCTTTTTGTTGGTTTAGGAGATTCGCATACAGCACAGATCAATTTTTAAGAAATGACCAAGACAAAACCTACTGCCTGTCCAGTTCATGCATAGCAGTAAATCTGCAGAATGTGCAGTGAGACTAAGGAAGTTAAGCTCCTAATGTATCCGGCAATATCCCTTTCCTTGGAACTCCCCTACAAGTTGTACATGCTGTAATACTGATTTCATATTCTTCTTTCACTGAACTCTTTACTTCTGTACTGTGTTGCTGTATGACAGTTGCTGGAGGAGATAATCTTTTGTAATTCAGGTAGTAATTTCATCAGTAATGTTGTTCTGTTCATTTCTGACTTACCTAAAATTCGGATTTCACCTTTATCAAATTTATATGATAGACGTGTATCACAATTTATTTTTATTGTGTCAACTAACCGCATATCTCTTTAAAGGTATTCGGATTCTCTGGTGAACTCTGTAGTTCCAAGTCCTTAATAAGCATTGTACTAAATGGCAATACAGTAGAGGGTTTAAAGAGGGGAAACGTGAAATGCTAATACTAAATAACTAACATAAATTTCCCCCTTTTCATCCTCTGGGAAGGCATAAAGATGACAAACTTATTAAATGTAGCCAGTACGATGGCCTTGTGGAACTTGCAACAATCTGTGCGCTCTGCAATGATTCCTCTTTGGACTACAATGAAGTAAGTACATATCCTGGAAATATCCTGGAACAGAGAGGAGTGTGAGAATGAGGATAAATGTTTGTTCTCATCTGTCTATGTAATACCTTTCAGTGGTAAATCCCCTTCTATTCAAGGAAGAGTATTTAGGTCTTCTTAAGTATTAATTCTGGGAATGACTTGTTTGTTGAACACTGAGGAAACTTAAGCCAGGCAGTAAGTGTAATCTGGAACTTAGAGATTCTTGCTGTGTAGAATGCACTGCCGCTTTCTTGCTTTGCCTTGCCTCCTTTAAGGTTGCTACATCTAAAAACAACTTGAATACTTGATAAAATACTGACATCATTCTCTGCTGGTATTGAGAGGAAAGGCTTGAAATTTTCTACAAGTTAGACTCCTCAAAGTTGCTTTTTAAAAATAGTTCTGCTTGTTTCATAAGCCATATTAAGACTTGTTAAGCATTTTATTCCATTGCGAAACTTGAACTTTGTCTCCAGTAGGTTCCAGTTGAGGGTTAAAGTAAACTCTTGTGTTTGTTTGCTTTGTGTTAACTAAAGGCTAAGGGAGTATATGAAAAAGTGGGTGAAGCTACAGAAACAGCACTTACCTGTCTGGTTGAAAAGATGAATGTATTTGACACAGACTTGAAAGGACTTTCTCGAATTGAACGTGCAAATGCTTGCAACTCGGTCAGTACTCCTTTATCTGGAATTCATTGGGGAGTGAGTTTTGTTATATATATTATCTAAACGTATTGTTACTGTCGTCTTAAAAGGTGATAAAACAACTTATGAAGAAAGAATTCACTCTGGAATTCTCAAGAGACAGAAAATCTATGTCTGTCTATTGTACACCAAATAAACCAAGCCGCACATCCATGAGTAAGATGTTTGTTAAGGTACGTGCCATGCCGGAGAAGTGCAGTTATGAAATGGCTGCAAAGACAGCATAACGTTAGAAATTATGGCCAAACTAACTGCAGCTTGGATGTGAAGAACTTTGGTAGTTTAAGCAAATGCTGTGTTGGAAAGGAATTTTTTTAACTAAGATTTTTTTCTTTTTTGCCTCTGCAAGGGTGCTCCTGAAGGTGTCATTGACAGATGTACACATGTCCGTGTTGGAAATGCTAAAGTAGCACTGACCACAGGAATTAAGCAGAAAATAATGTCTGTTATTAGAGAGTGGGGAACTGGTAGAGACACATTGCGTTGCTTGGCTCTGGCAACCCATGACAATCCACCTAGAAAAGAAGAAATGAATCTTGAGGACTCCTCAAACTTCATTAACTATGAGGTAATTTTAGTAAAATGTCCTTTTAACATTTCTTCCTCTCCCAAACTGGGAAATGGTGACTCCTTATGTTTGACCCTTTTCTTGAGGTAGTTAAAGCTGAGAATGTCTTACTGGGTGTTTTTGATGTCAGACACAATAATTAGCCACATCTGTGGAGGGAATTGTCAGTTTATAGAACAGATTATATGTAGCTCTGAAGAAATTCAAAGGATACAGTCTGGGAATGTTCTATGGTTTCTGGTAACTGTCCCCCCCTTTTTTCCCCAGTTAATTTTGGGTTTAAAAGAAAAATGTGTATTTGTTCTTGATGGCTGGTTATACGTGCTGTCACTTGGCTAAAAGCAGGAGAAATCAGCTAAAAAGCCACCTACAAGTTTTACTATTTTGCATATATGCATACAGTCCTGAAGGTCATAAGACTGTAAACTGTTTCAGAGACTGAAAAACCTTCCCAAAAGTGCATTGTGGTTTCGGCTTCAGTGATTTTCAGTTTGACGCTGCTCAACTGCGAAGACCTCTGGGGATTTTATGATGAAACCTAACTACCATTTTGTGCTCTGAGGATCGGGTTTACTTCCCCTCCTCTGCACTGTCATCTGCGAAAGCTGTCCATGATTATCATCTTAGCTACTCTGTAATTTTCCAATGAAATCTGTATCAAGGACTTGGGCTGGGGTGGAGTGTTGGGGGGTGTGACAGCAGTTGGTGAGTTTTGGCTTGTGCACTGTGCTGCTGGCTCTGATTGTGAAAAAGAAAGACTTGACTAAGTTGAATTTGCAAGGGTGACAATTAGATCACAGCTAATGAAATGAGCATATTTGAGGCAAGATTTGAAAATGTAGGATCCCATTTCAGTGTGTGCTTGTGCTCTCGGAATTAACTATATGTCCTCCCATGTGCCTCTCAAGCATGTGATACCATGTAGCGTTGTGATTCCGAAAGCACCAAATGCTGCCTCGCCTCCTCTTACTTGTCAATGTGCATATAGATGTGTGACATTTTGCTTCTCCCACTGTCTGAATTAAGTGTCAGACCTAAAGCGCTGTGAAAATTTAGCCTGGTGAAACAGGTAATCCTTCCAGAATGAAAACAACAAGTATATCATGCATAATATATTGGCTTTGGCTAAACATCAAGTTGACGTAGGCTTCAGTGTCCAATTGCCCAATATAGAATATTGGGAATGGGAGTAAACACAAAGGTCACTATGCTGAGATGTATGCAAGTAAAATGATTGTTTTGCAAGTGTCAGATATCTACAGGTTTTTGTGCTAAAACTCAGTGTTGTATTGTTTCAGACCAATTTGACCTTCGTTGGCTGCGTGGGTATGCTGGATCCCCCAAGAATTGAAGTGGCTTCATCTATAAAGCTGTGTAAACAAGCTGGTATTAGAGTTATTATGATTACTGGTGACAATAAAGGCACAGCAGTAGCTATTTGCCGACGCATTGGTATCTTTGTGGAAGATGAAGATGTGTCTACAAAAGCCTTTACTGGCCGTGAATTTGACGAGCTCTCACTTGCTGCCCAGAGAGATGCTTGCCACCATGCCCGTTGCTTTGCTCGTGTGGAGCCTTCCCACAAATCTAAAATTGTGGAGTTTCTTCAGTCTTTTGATGAGATTACAGCTATGGTGAGGAATTGAACTTTTTACTTGATTTGAAAGGCAGATACTGTGTTTAAATCTAAATTATGCCCTGTCAGACTGATGCATTGTTCAGGACTTGTGCTTTTTCCTGAACTCCATCTCGTAATAGTTCTGTGCTTAAGTGATTTGTGAAGATGTAAAATACCAGACACTATGCAAAATTCCTTTCTTGTCCTATATACAAGTGTCTGTTCTTTTTCAACTTTAAATTCTTGTTTTAGACTGGTGATGGTGTCAATGATGCCCCTGCATTGAAGAAAGCAGAAATTGGAATTGCTATGGGTTCTGGTACTGCAGTGGCTAAAACTGCTTCTGAAATGGTTTTAGCAGATGATAACTTCTCTACTATCGTAGCTGCTGTGGAAGAAGGACGTGCAATTTATAACAACATGAAGCAGTTCATCCGTTACTTGATCTCTTCCAATGTTGGAGAAGTTGTTTGGTAAGTTTCAGGTGTTTTCTTTGGGCTAGAGTAGCGATGATGGAGTCTTTTATTATTATTATTAATTTACTTCCAGTATTTCTCACTAAAACCAGAGAAACAGGTTCTCCAGGTAGTGGCTCATTGTGACTGTGTGGAATGAGGTCTGTATACTTCTAGGGTCAGTAGCATTTACTGGAGAATTTTAGCCTACCACGAAAGATAAGCGTTGCATTGCATATAATACTCTAGCTCGGTAGGTGGCTAAAATGCTTTACAGTTATTTCTGTGTTTGGAATACTTCTCTGTGGAACTTAATTTTAAAAATCTGGTATTTCAGATAACATAGCCACAGATACAACTTAAATGTTTCTGTAACTTAAACCTCAATTTACAGAAGAACGTGTTGTATGTGTCCTGGGGAGGAATTTTGCCCCAGTGCCACAGAATGTGAGTGTTGATCTCCTAACTGTTGCTTACATCGGAGCATACTTTCTCCCAGAGCTGAATATAATACAGCATTTGTCTTGCCCTATTTTTTGTAAACTTTAAAGCGTTAAAAGCTTTAATGCTGTTTGTGATACGAAATGGATAACTCCATGTGAGAGAACAGAAAGGATGCTTTAAGCTTAAGCATTAAAAAAATGTATTTGCGTTCACAAGAATAAGCTTATAATTGGTGGGTTTTCTTATAGTATCTTCTTGACTGCTGCCCTGGGTTTTCCTGAAGCTCTAATTCCTGTCCAACTGTTATGGGTAAACCTTGTGACGGATGGTCTCCCTGCTACTGCTCTGGGCTTTAATCCTCCTGATCTTGATATCATGAATAAGCCACCCCGCAACCCTAAAGAGCCACTGATCAGTGGATGGCTATTCTTCCGTTACCTAGCTATTGGATGTAAGTAGTAAGAGCTTTCTTATTTTTCTTAAGTAATTACAGCATGTAGATTTTTTGAGGCCCACTTTGAAAGCTATGTTTAATATTTGCTAAGTTCTGAAAACTAGCAGTAGATGATCTGTAGAATTGGTATTATCTTTTGAGATTCACTGTTTTGTGTATTTGCAAACAATGCCATGATAGAATGGTAAAGCAGTATTTTTTCGTTGCTAACAACAGAGGCAGAAAATCATAGTTGCCTAACATCAGTAAGACATCTACCACTTCACCAGAATCTTTTGATTGGATTCTAGATTTATCTTTTAGATAAATTAGTCTATTTTTTTTACAGTACTTGGAGGTCTCGAAGTAGAAGTTCAGGTGTGGCAAGTGAGATCTTCTCTTGCATAGAGTTTACAACACTGAAAAAAGTTCTTTGTTTTCCTTAAGGTTATGTTGGTGCTGCCACAGTGGGTGCTGCTGCTTGGTGGTTTATTGCTGCTGATGGTGGTCCAAGAGTTACCTTTTATCAGCTGGTACGTGCTCTATTTAATTTCCGGGGGGAAAGGGGCACATTCCTTTTATACTTTTTTTTCGTGAAATGACTGTAGAAAAACAGTAGCTTATTTTTAAAAAGTTTTATGTAACGAGATATTCTTTTGGACTTGTTAAAGTAAAACTTATTTTAAAGGCTAATCAATTTTGATCAAGCTCAAAGGTGGCATACCTGAGCTTCTAAACAATTTGGAGGACTGAGTGGTGTCTTGTAAGTAAAAGACTAACAGGAATCTTTCTAAAGCTGGCAAAAACTTTTTGGTTTTTTGGTGCTTGTAGTGTCATATTAGACACCTGTCTCTCCTGTAGTGTGGTGCTTGTAGGATTCATATTAGAAGTTTTTTCATAATACTACTTACTTCCTAATAGCTTATTTTACATTTTAAAAGTTAACAAGCTGTAAAAATGAGTTCACGTTGTTCTGTTGTAGAGCCATTTTCTGCAGTGCAAAGAGGACAACCCTGACTTCTCTGGTGTTGACTGTGTCGTGTTTGAGTCTCCGTATCCAATGACAATGGCTCTTTCTGTACTTGTCACCATAGAGATGTGCAATGCTCTCAACAGGTTTGTATCTCTGCATCAGAAAGCAAAGCTTTTGCGTAGCTTATCCAAAATCACACCTTCTATGCAGTTTGGTTCCGAGTGTGTGGACAGCTCAATGAATAATGAGTCATACTTCCTTTCCAAATCCTGGCAGTGCAAACAAAATGACTCTCTTGTAGATAGCATTTGAGATCCCTTATCATAAGGTGTATTTTTAATTCTGTCAGTTCATTCTGGTACTTTACTAAGCATAAGCAACTGATATATTTTCCGTTACTTTTAATCTGAGCTTAATTAATCAGATTATCCCTCCCATGTGATATCAAGGAGAACTAAAATAAGAATGTTGGAGATACGGAAAATAATTTTTCCTGCCTGAAGGGAGTGTGGGTTTAGCCAATTAATGTTGTTATAAATGGAAACCACTAAGTAGCACAATGTCAAGGGTATTTTCTTCAAATATCTTAGAGGTCACTTAATTTTAAAAACCAACTTTAAATGAAAGTGTACTGTGGTAGTCCTACATAGTAAGGTACTGCTCTACATTTGATGTTCTATATCTCAGACTCCCCTGCAGATTGAATCTGGAGAGTGGATTTAAAGAATAAGCATTAAGAAGGTGCAAGTACAGGGCCCCCTCTGTATTTCCAGTCTATAACTGAATTTTGGAGGAAATGGGAAGGGAGGAATAGGGCCCCAGCAGCTGACAGACAGGAGGATTCTGTCTCATGCTGTTGTACCCAGCATTCCCTCTTCACACCTGTGGAGATGGTGTCAGGGTCTTAGCAAAAAAAAAAAAGATTAGGTCAGGAATGGGCAGAATGCACAAAAGCTGTCAAAAACAAAGGTGAGACTGAACTGTGGCCACTCTGCGAAGCAGTCTTCCAGGGTGATTTAAAGTTGTAACCTACTTAAACCATGTTTTGGTGTCTTTTCCTTCATGACTAGGATAACAGGGGCTTGCCTTGCTGCTCTTTCCAGCTATTTTCTGATTTATTGAATTTCCTATTGGTGTCTTGTATGTACGCACATGTACCGTGTTTCTGTTGCAGTCTGTCAGAAAACCAGTCCTTAATGAGGATGCCCCCGTGGGAGAATATCTGGCTGGTGGGCGCTATTTGCTTGTCCATGTCACTCCACTTCCTTATCCTTTACGTGGAACCGCTGCCAGTAAGTGCTTTATATCCTCATCCCTGAGCTTGGAGATGGAGCAAAAACTTGTCGGGAGCTTAAGGCAAGGGGTGGAGGAGGAGCAAAAGGTGTAATACTTGGCTTTTCTTTCAGATTATCTTCCAGATCACACCTCTGAATGTGACGCAATGGCTGATGGTGTTGAAAATCTCACTACCTGTCATTCTGCTGGATGAAACACTTAAATATGTGGCCCGTAACTACCTGGAACCTGGTAAAGATAGTGTGCGGCCTGCCACCAAACCGTGTTCTTTGTCAGCATGCACCGAAGGAGTTTCCTGGCCGTTTGTGTTCATTACTATGCCCTTGGTTATCTGGCTTTACAGCACAGACACTAACTTTAGTGATATGTTCTGGTCTTGACTGACATGGTGACAGTTTTACATTGAAAGAAAAAGTTTAACTTAATCAATTTTTTTATTGTTTAGAGCAACTGTCTATTTCTGCTGAATTTTCACATGAACATATTTGCCGGTGATGGAGGTTTCATACTCTAGATTTTGGTTTTTTGCTTTTTTCTGACTTCAGTGGGGGCAATATATTCCTCTTTTATACACAGTTAAAGTGTCCATTGACATGTACAGAGAACTAACACTATTTTATGCAATTTTTTTGTAGATGAAAAGCATGTACAGTGTTCTGTTCAATAGTCATCATGTAAAAAAAAAGTAAATTTTTTTGAGCCAGCGGACACTATCAAACTAAATTGGCAGCAGATTTTAGGGAATGAATGTGTGTTGTCTAAAACTAAAAAGAAAAAAAAAAGCATGTAACTGTTTGTCTTCTGCATGATCATCCAAACTTAATTTGTCATACAGTCAGGTTTTATTTTTTCATAAGCCGAACTTTCTGCACTGGGTAGAGAGTACTGCTACCTTGGTCAGGATTTCTTCTGTTTCCCCTCTTCCTGCTCCCTTGCTCTTGGTTCTTGACTGTCCTTGTTTACACCAGTTTCTGTATGAGGTATGCCTAATCTTGCTCGTGCAGAAAATACCATTCCAGGTGCAGCCTGCTGGGGTTCTTCCATATTCTCAACACACAGTTTTTTTAAAGATTATTTATTTAAGTCTCTATTGTATTTTTATTGTAACAGACCTTATTTTGCCAGTGTTGCCCATGATGCAGGGATAGGGAGGTTTACTTCTGTCTACTTAAATCTAAACCAAGCCTTTTTAACCAACAAAGTCTGTTTTAATCCCAAAAGAGGGTTTAAGTTGAGTTTTAATACCTGAATTACATGTGTCAGATCTTTTTTTTCTTTCTTCCCCCCTTTAAGATCAAAACTTGTAATGAGACCTGGAAAAATAACTTGCACTGCATAGCTAGAAATTGGATTTCCTACACTTAGGGCACTAATGCTAAGTTGTATACATGGAGTTACTCTGCTGGCCTGTTGTTAGCCTGACTTGAAGTAACAAGCTCGTGTGTGTGTTTTGTAAAATCTGTAAATAGCACATGACCAAATTGAACATATTGTATAGAACTATTTTTATTTTAATGTGGCACTAACCACCTTCATTATTACGGTAAATGTTAAAGCATGTTTTCAAATTCAGTCCTGTATCAACAACGTGTAAGTCATTAACAGTCCTAACTGTGGTGTTTTTCTCCAATGCCTTCCAACTTTCATCGACTAAAGTGAGTATTTCTCTTCCATTTCACCATGCCAGTGGTGACTTGCTGTAAAATAGCATATGCTGTATACATGTTGAAGAATAAATAGTAATTTCCTTCATTCCCATGCTGTGTTTTGTCAAATTCTGCTGTGCTACATTATTATCACCACTTTAGACTCTCGTTCTGTGGTGTGAAGCTCAAATTACTGATTCTGAAGGTAAAGCGCTTGCTTTTGTTTTAGTGCATTTTAGAGCAGCCAGGAGCCTTAGCGTACCCCAAGATCCTACAGCTTTTTTTTGTCTTAAGTTCGAGATAAAATTGGATAAATCTGTAACTTAAGACAAACGACAGGTGTTTATATGACTGTTCAGTGTGCAGAACACTAGTACTCGTGGTCAGGTGCTGGTTTACTCTGAGGCTTTTTCCTCCTCTGAAATGGGGGAGGCCCCTCTGAGCACACCAGCCCTTCTCTAGGAATAATCCACACAGCGCTCAATGTGCAGGTGCTTCTCTGCTCCTCTTTGCAAAAACAGCTTATTGTTTTCAGTGAATGGAAACACTTTGAACAGTGGTCATACAAAAAGACAAAAGAACAGTCTTGGCTTCACAGGATAGTCTTTGAAAATCGTACTAGGGTCATAATGCCTTTGTTGAGTAGCAGGTGCTGTGTTATCTTGTGTTGGCTCGAAATCTGCTTTAATAACCAAATTCAAACAGCTTTCTTACTCCTCGTAGCTTTTAACTACCATTTTCCTCTCTGCTCTTTTAGTGCCAGCTGGAATCCAGTGAGCACAGATTAATCCTTTTGGTTTCAAGCTTTCAGATATATTCAGATATACGTGCCAACCTCAGAATACAGACCCTATTTGAAAGTCCACTGCATTGCAAATACTCACTGTTTATGTAAATGTTGATATCCTTTAACAGATGCTGAAGTGACTCAGGTAGGGGGAGATAGATGTGATGATGTAAGAGGTGTTTTGTAGAACTGTAAGCATTGAACTCACTTGAATGCCCTCTATGCAAGGAAGAACCTGTCTTTGCCAACCTGGATGTTATGCATACCACAAAACCGATGGCCAGCACCAGTCAGATGCTGTCTGAATACTAACTGAGCATTTTAAGGCTTGAAACGGGAAACTTATAGGTCATGTTATTTAGCATTCCTTGCGATCAAAATGTGTATCCAAGTCCACTGTCACTTGTTGGAAACAATGCTAGCAAACCTGCTCCCAGAATTGTGGCTAGATTTTTTCAAGGGGGCAGGGACAGCCACCGAATCTTTGAGCAATGGCTCTGTGTACACCTCTAGAGCACCCGTGTTGGTGGGCTTTTCTAAGCCACGTATGTGGCAATATTTGTGAGCGATTCTTCTTGTACAGTTCTTTTCCTGTCTATTACACCAAATAATGCTGCTATACAACACCTTTCTCCGCATCTCTAAGACGCTGAAGGGGAAAATGGATAAATTAAAATTCAGTCTTTTGACACCTTCTGTTGAATCTTTGTCTGGCACACTCATTTGTGCATGTTGAAGACAAATCTTGCTGAGGGCTCACTCGTATCAGTCATCTCAGGGTCTCACTTGCAGTAGGAGCCTTCTGTTTCTTGGAGTTTACCTTTGAAAGCTAGACTGCTGCTGGGTGAATGGAGTGGTGTTTATCCCTCCTGACTTCTGCAACCTCAGGAGCCTGGTTTTGTAGGGTATGCCTAAAGAGCCCAAGCAATCTTAATCTACCTTGCTTTTCTTTATTATTTTTAGATGTCTCCTGGTCTTGCTGTCTAGCCTTCTTTGCAGAAGTGGAGCAATAGGGTTCCCTATGATCAGTACTAAACTATTGCTGATTCAGTGGCAACTGCTGTTAGACTTCAGTACTTCTGTTCTCCAGGTGTTGCCACTATAAGATGTAGGCCAGCCTGGTGTGGTCTGGACTGGCCAAACAGCAAGACCTACCATGTGCTTCTCCCCCTGCGGTCAAGCACCCAGCCCTAAAATTGCTCTGCTGTGGGCTTTCAGGTTTTATTTCCCATCTTAATTTTAGAAAATAACTTCATACCTTTTGTTTCCCTTTGCTCTCATCTCACTGAGCTTCATCTCTCTGGTTTTCTGAACTCCTCACACCTTGCTGCTTATTTTCTAGCATGTGAGGGGTGTGTAAGATTAACATTGATTGTGACTGATGGTACCATATGTGAGAAACACCAGGAAGGATCCCAGCTTATGCTGGGAAACCAGTGGGTTTTGCTATGACAGCAGTGCCTCCTGAATTAAGTGTTCTGTAGGCTGGTCCAAAGCAGAGCAAAGATGATGGTCAGGCAGCTGCAGTCATATGCCAGCAACATGGAGACAAGGGCTTTTATCTTTGTTGTGCCCCAGGTGCTCTCAGCTTTCCAATGGGAGTGATTCAAAGTACTGGTTTTGAGCTGCACAACTGGCTGCTCCTTCCTGCCTGTACCCAGGCACTAAAATTAGTCCATGGTTGGTTTCTCAAAGCATTACTGCAAATACATCAGTATGAAAGAAGCTGCAGAAAAATACATACCAGTCTCTCAAAGTGCTGCAGAGCTGATGGTTGTAGAGAGGCCGTTCTGGAGAAGGCTCATGGTAAGAAAATGAGTTTTTAATCTGATGATAAAATGCAGTACAGCAGTCCTCTGTCACTGTTCGAAGAACACAGCTGATGCACAGAATGTACATGGTAAACTGCTTAAAGATGGTTAAATTTGCTGAGATGAAGGGAGGTAAAACTGATACAAAGTTGTCTGTCTTGCACCTGTCTTGTTTACCTTCTTGCACTTCTAACCATTAACTGTTTCCCTAATCTCTGCTAATTACATCCTTAATTACATTAATATTATGCATTCTCAAATCTTAGCAGGAGAGCCTAAATTTTAGTGTTAAGCAGTGTTTTGAAGAGCCACCATTTAGTTCTAGGCAATCAGAGTACACTTTTTCCAGACCCAAGGCTAACCTTATGCTGTATTTCAAGGGTAAAGTACAGTAGTAGTTATACTGTACTCTACCCTTTGCCTACGCATTAATCTGTGTAGTTTAATGACTTCTTCAGAGCTTTCCTACTGCTTCCCAGAATAAGCTGCATAACTTGAAAAAGGGACATTGTTAGGTCACTTCAGGGCCAAATTTGCACTATAATGCCTTGATCAGAAGAACACCAAGTTTTTTTTTAAAAGGGGAAAAAAGTAGCTCAAACTGGGTACTATGAGAAGCTGAAAGAAAGACAGATGAGTCTCCCGTTACTTTTTACTATTACCACTAGTCAGGCAAAGAAATGCAAAAACTATCCAAACATACCTCAATTCTTTTTCATTTATGGTCTTCTGGAGGAGGTGCTGACTTTGATGAAGGGAGCTCTGCTAAAATCGGAAGAGCTGAGACATAATCCAGAGTGTCCTGGGCTTTAAGAACAAAGTAACCTGAGAGTGTCCCTTTAATGACAGAGCAGTCATTATCAGACTTAACATTCTTTCTTCTGTCACTGTTGATCTTAGTCTTGCTTTTATAATGATACTTTGCATTCATCCTTTTATTAACTGTTTCCTTTTCTTTCTTTCCTTTTCAGCAATACTGGAGTAATCGCTTCTTAAACAATTTTGCAGAAATGTAAGGTTGTTTTGTTGCGTGCATGTGTTTTTAGCAACACATCTACCAAAACTTCTGCATGTATCATGTGTAAAGATTCTTTGCTTTCCCTAAAAACAAAACTCATTGTGTTCTCTGTGGAAGAAATGTGTGGTACCATTAGGACTTCAGATGTACAAATGTGCAATATAGTTACAGAATTGGAAACTCTCTGCAGAGAAGTTTGGGTTCTGTGCAGCATGGAGAAGAGTTTGTTTATCTTTGAACAAGAATCGCCGAGCTGTCAGCCAATTTTCCATATTCCTGTATGTAAAATGTCAGTTTATAAAATGTACAATATCAAAACTGCATGCCTTCGGTTGTAGACAAATCTCTGTATTGTATCATCCAAACATACTACTTATAACAGCTTATGTACAATGCTATCCTATTTATAAAACTCATTGAAAAGATTACAGATGAATGTTAAACTGTAAGCCTCCAGTTCATACCTTTGGATTTTTTTATCATGTGTGCAAATCAACCTGTTTTGCACTGTAATGTAACTTATTTAAATCTAAGGCAGTAAGACAGATGTTGGTGCAATACAAAATATTGTGATGCATTTATTTAGAAAGCAGCAAATGACTTAGCCAGTTACCACAACTGCATGTATGACCTTTAGAACTTGTAAATAAGATCAGTTGTCTATTTACATGCTGACAGTAAGAAGCATCACACCTAGTTTCATTTGTATCAGGTAAATAAATTTATTCTACAATACATACTTTGTGTGTTATTTTATGCACTTTGTTTTCTGCAGGTACATGCGTACATACTTCAGCGTGCTCTTGTATTAATGCCAGGATGACACATATTTGCACCAACAGCATTGCAATCTTTCCTTCTAGAACTATGCAGATGCCAGCTGCTCTTCCAGCAGTATTGACCTCCTCGCTGGTGTGACTTCCTCTGTCCAGGGGCTTGTGTGTGTGTTTAAGGGACACTGTCAAGTACTTCGATCACTCAATTTTTTTTAAAATGCTCCATTGTTTGTAAATCCCTCTGAGAAACTTAAAATAAACATTTCTTTCCCAACTACATCTCTATTTTTTGTCCTTCTCCATTTCCTAAATTGTCCCAGCCCTCAGTAGCTGCTAGCCTCTACCCCTTCCATAGGTAAAAGGAAGATTAACCAAGAGTGCCTTTGCTACGAGCCATGAACAGCCTGCTTACGGCTGCTTCTGTTAGTCATGGATTATTCCCTTCCTCAAAACTTAGGCAATTTTGCCGGTAAGCACGCTCCAGCAGTGCAAGTCCCACCAGGTCACAGCGTCAGAGCCCTTGTTACAGCATTAGGCAAGGCTAAAGCACTCCGAAGGGTAAAAGCTGGGTTAGCCAAGTGTCCTGTAATGCTCTGCTCTGACTCCCATAAACTACGTTTTGTTTGGAGTAAGCGGAGGGAAGTAAGGGCACAAGCAGAGCCTCTCTAACTATTAAACTGCAGCCAACTTCAAAGGGGAGTAATGCGTTTTAAATTAACTGTAATGCCTCTCGAACTAGCCCATGATGCCAGCAAACAGCGTTATCCAAATTAGGTGACATGTCTAAGCCCCTTCAAACACAACAGCACGAGGTTTAAAAATACTAGAGCTGAATTCCGCGGCTGAGCTCCGCTATATGATGGTAGGCGCTGCATTAATACATAGGGCTGGAGGAGAAGGCTGCTTCCTACTATGGTAGTGTTGTTCCCAGCAAGCTGAGCTCTGCTCCTAACCTCTGGGCCAAGGCTGTCAGAACCGAGTTCAGCACAGCTTTTATCTGCAGCTGCAGCTCTTCCCTCCACCTTATTTATAGACCGGCTCCTGCGCACACCAATAGCACTGTCACCAAATAACCTCCCGGAGCTGCTCCCAGCACAGGCCAACAAACAGCAGCGGTCCGTTACACTGCACAGACACCTGAGCTAAACTATTAAAATCATTTGTTCAGCCCATTAGGGAAGAAATTGCCCCATTAACAAACATCTCTAGGCTGGTGTTCAGGAAACGATGAGAAAAACAAAGCTCTCTATCGACTAAAGGCAGCTGAAGTCCAGTTTCTCGGAAGAATGCACACACGTAGTGTACCAACAGCTTGTAAAAGTTACCCCTGCTGCCCAGCTGAGCTGGTACCCTCTTCTACTTGCATCAATATTTGTCAACAGCACCGATACCAAATGTAGACTGGTGATTATATTAATTAATCCATTGTTCAGAAAACAGCTTCAGCTTCCACTCAGTACTGCTGCCATGGCTAGTTACAGTGCAAGGATGGTTTCAGCATTTCTGCGTTGACAGCACAGCACTGGGGAGTGAACCGAGACCAAACCCTTAACTTATCTTTAAACATTTTTTTTTAGTTATGATCTGCAAGCATAACTAGTCCCCAAATGAACTGCAAGCAGCACTTCTGGAGTAGAGCCACACAGAGAAAACTTTGCGAAGCTCAGTGGGTTGCTAGGTACTCAAGTGCGAGAGCATGTCGGGTAAGAGATGCTGAGATAAACAGCTTCATCCCCCCCCCCCCCTCCTCCTCACCTCGCTGCACAGCCCTGGCTCCAAAGCACCGCATGGATGGGCCCCGTTCTGACGGCTGCGGAGGGAAGAGAAATGGTTCCCAGCACCCTCAGGCATTACAGGCAAATTACATCAAGCTCCAGTACAGGGGGCAGAAAACAGCCCCGTTTTACACTGAGGTGAATGTGATTGCGTAAGATCCAAACCCACAGCCACCCCCAGGCTGGTGGGTGAGAAATGAGGAAAGCACTTGGTAGAGGAGAAAGCTCATTTGTTTCACAATCTCAGCTCTGAAAAAAAAGCCTCAGGAAAAACTACAGGCCAAGCCCGCAGAAGCTGCAGAATGAAGACGAGCATCCCACCCTCTGCTCAGCCTGCAGAGCCCTGAGCACCTGAAGACAGCTTTCTAACATTTCATCCCCAACGATTCAGCTGCTCTAAACCAAACTCTACTAGAGCACCGGGTACCTTCCTCACCACCGGCCAACTTCTTTCCCCAGCAATCTAACACAAGCCTGCTGCTGTGTTGTTTAATGCCCAAACTGAAGACGCACAAACAATGCCAAAGAGAACCAATCTAATTGCAGTCATGGCCTCAGGTTCTGCTATCAGCCACGGACACCTCAGAAGCAGTTAACTGCAGCCGAGAGCCGAGGCTCTGCAAAGCCCGTGGGACGCTGCACAAAAAGCTCTTAGCTAAGTGGGGCAGCATCGAGAGCGGCGACCAGGGGCTGACATGGAAAATGTAGGTCAGCTCTACTGCTGCTGAAGAAACCCTGCAAGTTCACCTCAAGAGGAAAATGGGCTGGGCTCTGTGGCAGAGCGAGACGCCCTGCCATGCCCCCATGGCGTGCAGGATGTCTCCTCGCACACACACACAGCCCTGACAAGGTCGACCAGCCCCGACTGCCAGGAGCAGAGCCCAAGAGACTGCTGCTTCAAGGCGCCCGCTCCAACCAATCCCACTTGGCCTGTCATCGGCAGTCACCAGGCTCGGAGTGCTCAGGAGCCTTCTGACATCGGTTTAGCGGGCTCAGCTATTCACCTAACAAGGTCAAGCCCCCTGCTATTTGTTTAAATAGAGACAGAGAGACCTAAATTCATATGGTAAGAGTTATCCCCATCAGCCTCCTGGAGCAGCTTGAGGGGAATGTGCAAAATCATGAGAGCACCCAGAAACTTCCCTTTTAATTAGTTCTTTTGGAGGCAGTACAAACTCACACTTGCACATAATCCTAGGAATAACACAGGATTTTGCTGACATCACCAGCTTTAAGAGCAGAGGGGTAAAATTCTCTAGCCTTGCTCTTCAGCAATGGCCAGCCTCCAAGAGCTGCTTGGCATGTCCAGCTCAGTGTTTCTCTGAGACTGAGCACTACCATAACCAACTGAAATAGACTTCAGCAACAACAACAAAATCCCCAGACCTGATAAGCCGGGGCTGCTATAAACCCATGCTATTTTTGCAGGTGGCGGAGTCAATTTTTCCTACAGAGGCAGGCAAAGAACACTGCTTTACTGTTGGGGTGAGATAACATCAGAGGCTAACAATCAAGCTGCGACCAGCTCATGCATTCAGAACCAAGTCACACAGCTCCAGCGCATTGTGATTGCAAAACATCGACGCTTTGGTCTTGCGCTTGTTCCTGCCCTGCCCTGCATTCAGTGAGGCACGACACCCCAGACAGAATTTGTAACTTAAAAGTCAGTTTCTCTTATCATTGCCCTCCTGCAGGACTCGAGCACTAGCAGAGACCTTCAGTTGAGGTTTGAGACCAACCTTCACCAAGCAAAACAGGGGCAGGCAGAAAAGCTCCCCCCACCCCTGAGCTCACCCCAACGTGTGTCCTTTCTGCTCCTGGAAGAACAAACTCACTGTCCATAGCCAGGCTGATGTGCAGCTGCCATGCCAACAACAGCCCCTATTCACACTGCAACTCCTCAGTTTTCCAAGAATTCTTTCCCCATACTCCTCATCCCACCACACCGCAAACAGCAGCTCTAGCCCTGTCCTGCAGTGGCTGCCTTGCCCAGGGCACACTTTGTCTCATGATACAGGTACCAAATTCTGTGCCATCGTAAAATCTAGGCCTAGGGTTTGTGGACATTGCCAGCTTCTTCTCAGGACATCCACCACGAGGCTTTGTACCTTCGCTGAACTGCTAACACGAGAATCCACCCACCCGTGCTCACAAAACAACCGGCAGGTGCTGGAAATCTCAGCCTCTGCCAGGCAGCACTGGCTGGCTACGGACTGCTTGCCAAAACCGTGCTGCTCTTCAACACAGCTCCCAGGCGTTTCACAGATCAAAAAGAAAACCAGAAGGAAATCGCTGTAGCATTGACTCAATCTCCAGTCCATCAGACGATGCATGCAAACCGCAGCTGGCCTCTCAGAAAACAAGGTCAAGTTCCCAAAGCACCCCGAGCTTGCTTTAACAAGTTCTGTGCCTTGCGGAATTATGGAATCTCCCAGAGCGACACTGCAGACCTTTCCACCGACATCCCAGCATTGTGTCAATCAGATTCCGCAATAAAACAGCAAAAAGCTGCAAGTAACATGCCAAAACTAGCCCGAAGAATGACTGTGTACACTGCGCAGCACTAGATCTGTATCAGCGCGTGGAACAAACAGAGGAAGGCGAGTGCTGCTGGTGGCTGCCCACAGCAGTGGGGAACAAGATGTTCCCTTAGTTTGGGTTGAGGGACAGACATAATAAAGGTGTTGAAGTAAAATTCAAGCACCTAAAGTCCTGGAAAATTCCTTTCTCCAGTTGACGCTGACCCCGGAGCACACAGACTCCCTGGGATACTTCTCTTTTCTTCCTGGAACTGCTCTGACACCTTATGTTGCCTTTCTGCGTGCACTTGGAGCTGCACTGGTAAGACCAGTTCAGCATTTAGCTCTTCCTATGCTAATCAGGTTCCACACGCTCATTAGGCAGTTCTCAGCCTGAAGCACAAGGGCTTTTTTTCTGACAGACGTATGCTGGAAGACTTAACACCATCCAGCCTTTCACAAAATGGAGTTGCTGTTGCCCTGCTTTTAAAGCATAATGGGATTAAGAGCTCGTCTCCTCCCCTCACCAGCTGCCATTTGTCTTTGAAGTCTTCATCAGGACACTTCCATCTCAGTGAAAGCCCCACTGGCAATGTCCCACAGAACTACTCAGTTCCTCTCGCTAGCATCCTAGTGAAAAAGCAGCCGTCACGGGGCTGGCACTAGGGCTAATCCAGGGTTAGAAATAGGACACACGCTTTTCCCTCCCCTCGGGGCAGGGGTGAGGAAGAGCAGCCTCACCCGCAGCAGTTTCCCTTCAGGCCAGGGCTGCGTGCCCAGGAGCTCCGTTTCCTTCCCAAGGCCAAGAGCCCAGCAGCAAATGAGGTTAGCCCCTGAAAGAGTCTCTACACCCGTGTAAGGCCAGATGGTGCACGTTCTTCCTTCTGCCATGTAAAACCTCTGGATTTATGGCACGGATGGTAGATCACAGCACAAAGGGAGATCAAACCAACCTTCTTCCTATTCGCTCTTTTCAGACAATAGAGGCAGCAAGAACAAAAGCTGAAATCAAAGCACAGCACGGGAAGAGTTAAACCCCTTTTGCAAAAACTCAGATATTTCCAGGGCTGGAGTGTTACTGGGTGGAAGGTCCTTAAAACTTCTTAGAGCCCAACATTTCAGCGAGGAAAGCGAACATTTGACAGAATCCTGCAGCCTTATCTAATTGTCTGAGTTGCAGTGTGACATCCTCTGCAGAACAGACAGTGGTCAGCTGGAGCCACCTTCCTGCCTGCCTATTAAAAGCTGTCCTAGAGAGCTGAGGAAACATTAAAGTCAATCTCCATACACAGTTTCTCCTCTTGCAACAATCAGCAGCAACACCAGAACCCAGCAGTTATCTAGGTCAGCTTGAATTTACACTAACACAGGAGTTACTATTTTTCAGAATAATGCCAAACTTTCCCCTAATTAAACAGATATTTCAGCAGATGAGACAACTGAACTTACAGAAGGCATGAACTGCATGATCTGGGCCACTTTGGAAGTTGCCTGCATTCCAGGTCACTCAGGTCTACCAGACTGACAGCCCGCTCAATCCATGCGAACGTTGCCTCCTTCTTGCTTTCACTGTGGACCTAAGGAGGAAAACCAAAATCTGAGGTTAGGCTATCTGCCAATTTGGTCTGCCTGCACCATCGCTGGCTACCAGCCCATCAAATTTTCCAAGGCAGAAAAGCTCCTAGTCATTGACTGCAGATACTCGCTGGCTTCCCAGCAGACAGGCTTTACAAACATTTATTCCAAGAATCATATGGACTGCAGCTTACCCAGACCAACCAGGGTAAAGAAGATTCATTTTATGCATGCTGCTGTTCTTGCTCTACTGATGTCATCACGCTGAAGTTTCCTGGAAAACCACTTAGTATCCAACAAGATGAAGCCAAGTTACCAGCTTCAGCTCTTCAAACCATACTACACATCAAGGGAGAACACAATATATTAGACAATAAACATTAGGCAAAAAGCAGAACAACAGAAATCTGATAAATAGTTCAGGGAAAGAGCTGGCATCTTAGTGACCTTTACAGCAATGCACAAGCAGTGTGCTGTCTCTCCAGCCAACACAGGAACGGGGCCTTTTGTGCCGCCAGATCAATCCAAGCTCTTGGATCAGATGCCAGCATACAGATGTCACCTCTGCCAACTGCTAAACCCTCCCAGCCCAGGGAGCCCAACTGGGAGATGTTCCAAGCCACCAAAACCCCTCATTAGCTGAGCATCGTGTGCTGCTGCTGCCTGCCCATCAGGCGACTTTGATGTAATTGGACTTTCTGTTCTCTGTAAATATTTTAGAAATTTATGTCAAGTCCAAGTCTCAGGATGTGGGCTTTTTTCCCCTCTTTTTCCTCTAGACAGGCATTCTGAGGCTCACCGTGCTCTAAAACACACATCTGACAGCTAAAAAGAAGCAAGTTGAAGTGACCAAAGGCAAATTTTCAGAATGCGAGGTCACTTTTTCCTGCCAGGCCACGCACTTGTTAAACATAATAACGTAGCCAGGACACAAGCAGGACAGCCAGTTCAGTAGATGTCATCTATTGTCCTTTAAGAAATGGTACTGTCTGTGAACGGACAGATGTAGAAAACTCAATCCTTTTTAAAACCTGTATGTCAGGAATTATACTGCTGTTGTTAGATCCCCAAACCATCTGCATGCATCAACATTTTGATAGGCGGACAGAGAAAGAAGGAAAAGGAAACGAATCTCCAAATCTCCAAACTTACGAAGCCCTTTGCCTCCCCCGGGAGCTCGTTGGAAGCAGGGAAGCTGTTTGAAATGAAGGCTTTTACAATGTAAACATCTGTCAGCGACCCGCCACCGTGAAAGCTTCCCCTGCACATTCCATATAGAGTATTAAACAACCATTAGCATTAATGTTAGCTAAGTATGCGCAAGGCTTGAGACAGCAAGTGAAAACATAGATCATTCCTTCTGTTTAGCTGTCATCAACAGTGATCGATGTGGACTAGCCAAATAGCTTTGCTTAATATATAGATATAGGACATTTTTATGTTGAAATTCTCCACGTGAACAGTTTATTCTTCACCAAGCTGTGTTTGCACCAGAATACATCAGAATACCTTCTCTTTTTGCACCCAAACACCCAGCTCTGTGTACCTCCCTGCCTCCTCCTGACCAGCTTCCAAATGACATCTTAACCAGTTTGCCAGTTCTAAAAACAACCAGAACTGCAGCAGCTGCCCAGTTCTCTCCCTTTCCACATCACCACACCAGTATTCTTCCTATCTTGTCATCCTTCCCTCCAAGATCTGGTCACTGAACCGTCACAAACCTGTTAATTATCAGCAGGGCCTCAGGCCAAAGCTCCAACACAGCAATTCAACAGCATCACAGTTCCCAGCCCCCTCCTCTTCAATATCCTTGAACCAAACAGCCTTTTGTGGGGCCACAAAGCAAGCAGATAAAAAGTAAAAAAAAAAAATAGGATGGGAGAGGAATGTGAATATTTCTGAGGGAATTTCAGGAATCTTGTCACAGGATTACTTTTCAAACTGTTACCCTGGCAAAGCGGGCAGTACAGGAACATGACTGGTAAGGGAATAATTCCTTAAGCCCACACTGAATCCTTTCTGTGAAGAAACTACTACAAAAGTGACTGCAGTGTAATTGCTTTTTACTGGGTACTACATAAAGTTGTACCAATTTACTACAGTTAATCCCACCTAAGACCACTAAATTTAAACCCCCTGGAGACTGGCATTAATATAGATGCTTTTTTTAAAAAGATATTTGGCTACAATATACTTGTGTAACTTGAAATCACAATAGCATGACACAGCCTTTGAGGTTTCCTTACAGTTGACATCCGAAGGGAGAAATAGGGTTTGCTGAATAAAAAATATTCCTTGCCTCTATCTTGGACAGATCAGTTTCCACATCACTGAGCTCCTGAAAAGTAAGGATAGAAGAATCACTACAAAAAACAGGCTTAATAAGACAGTTATTGGGGAAAAAAAAAAAAAGAGCTCTAGTTAATCAAAAATCTCTCCATAATCAGCAGTAACAGAAAAGGAAAAAGCACCTCAATTAGACAAAAACATTTATATTGGCCAGCAGTCCTCAGTTCTTTTCATTATCTCTGCTTCACAGTTCCTAGATTCTCAAGATCTGGAAATCAGAATTCTAAATACTGCCAATATTTTAGTTGTTATCAGCACATCATAGAAAGCACTGGCAAGTCACTTGCTACACAACATATATTAGATAACTCCTAGCCACATCATTGATGCATGATACTTTTAGATTCCAGTAAATTAAGACTTTTACCTCATACCCAAGTCTATGTAAAGGCTTTAGATTTGAAGAAATTCTGTCCCCTTATACCACTTCTGTATCTTGCCTATCATAAAGCAGTCAGGAATTAAGAACCTGTTAATGATATCTGTGATTTAAACGTCAAACAGCTCGCAGGGTTTCAAGCAGTCACTCTATCCTTACCCAACCTAGAGGCTAGCACTGGCAGACGTGTCAGTGCTGTAAAATACAACTGGATAGCAACAGCTTCTTGCCTCCCCTAAAAATTGCTTCACTTTTGGGAGCTTACATCACAGATTTGACACAGCCTGAACTTCAGGTTTTGGCTTTGCGATCTTTACTTCTAGGGTGCAGAGCACATGATTAATGGACAGAATGAGATCAGCTACTTATTACAAGCTAATTGTTCCAGTCCCTAAGCTAGAATACCAGTAACTAAATTTGAGAGTACAAGATTTCTGCAAAACCTGAGATCACATTCTAAAAGTAGAGCACTCATGAAGGCTCATTAATAGGCAAGAACCCCCTTAGAATTCTCAAGCTGGTGCTAAGTACATCTGTCTACATAATCTCAAATGCTTTGGCACATAGGATATTTTAAAGTTCCTTATTCTCTTACAGTACAATTACTAGCAAAGACTACGAACAAGTGATATAACCCTAAAAAATCAGGTCCTTACAGAAGCATTATTTACAGGCATCTTTTCACTGGAATTTTCACTTCCATTAAGGAGCAAAATTCTCAGAAAAATAAAGCAGCAAGGATTTGATTCCATTTTGACAGCTGTCTTAAGGTGTTCTTTGGTGTACCTGGACTTGTTTGCTAAAGTTGCACATAAGGACACAGTTTTCTTTACAGCATGCTCATTTATCTTGTAGTTTCATCTCTATTCTACAAGAAGAGGTTATCAGATTATCTACAAAAACACTACAGAATGATTTAGTAAAACTGTGGTTCTCAGCCTTCCTGTTCTATGCAAATGTTGTTTCAGAAAAACGTGTTAAGAGTAGTGGTCTCCACCTGTGACTAGTGATGTATTTCAAGGAGTCATTAGAACAAAATAGCCAAGCAGCTCACAAAATCTACATCATGTACCTCATACACATCTCTCATCAAAAATTAAATGTGTCCTCTCTTCAGTTTAATAACACTAAAAACTCCATTCTTTCATCCACAGCGGAGGTTTGAAATAACAAGAAAGCTAATGAACCTAGCTAACTTTCAGACAAAGAATACAATTTGATGAAACCTTGAGTGTGAGGAAAACACAAGGGAGGTGAAAAAAGAAAAAATGCTTTGAATTTGCTTGTACGTGTATATTTTTATACCATTGTTGTCTGATGGAAAAACACTTTTTTTAAAGAAAAAACAACAAAAAAACCCCTAAGATTCAGGCCTCTCATACACCAGAATGCAATTAACAAAGTGTTCACTCTAACTGAAATACAGCCATTTAGTGTATTTATTTAATTAAGGAGCAGTCACAGTTTCTGCCAATTCAATCACCAAGATAGCAGCATTCTGTTCTTTTCTGTTCTTCTCATATATTCTTCAATTAAGCATAACTCAGTTTGATATGTTGGAAAGTCTAAAGCCCCCAGAATTCCAGAGAGAACACACACCCAGCTGCTTTTTTTTTAAATGGATAAACTATTAGACTCCTTTGTAAGATGTGACGTAAAAAAATATTTTCAAAATAGACTATAATAGGAATAACTGCCTAGTCTTTTTGTTGTGCATCTTTCTAATTCATGTAGTACATGTTACAGAGGAAAAGAAATTTTACCCTTATCTGCATTGTACTTCCACGATTAGGGGGAAGCTTGTTTTCCATCTCACATATTTGTACCAAATAGGCATTTTTCCTCCAGCTGATACTCAGATCTACTTTTTAGTCTTGTAATAAAGTCTGTCTGCTCCAGCATTAACTGTGGTAACAGAATAAATACAAAAGGAATTAAATTGTCAAGATAAAAAGATGTTTTCGTAAGACTAAGGAAATCAGAGCTGTAAGAAAAGTAAGAGCACAAAGTAATTCCTCCTCCCACACATCAAGCCCACAGAATTGAAAGTTTCTGGATTACACGAAGAAGCTCACCCTTGAAGAGATGATGCTGAAGAGAGAATGTTGAGAATCTGTACGCAAAGCAATGTAACTTGGCTTCAAAAGGTGAAGGAAAACACAGGAATTCAAACATTATCTCCCAAAAACAGGAAGTATCTAAACATGGCAAAACCAAGACAATACATACTTGTGTAATTTTAACATTTTTACAGTAATGCATGTGGAAAGGGATGAATTCTTTTTATATCATTTTAATTGTCATTGCTGTATGCTGAATGTGAAGTGCTTTGAGTCACTGATGAAAAACCATTTAGTAACATTCTGAAATAAAACTAAAGAGCATTTAAAAATAAATTTTAATGTACAGACTTTATGTGATTATAGGGTTGAGTTAAGGACTGGGCAAACTGCTGTAATTCTCCAACACTGGTACAATTCTGTACACACAAAAATCAGTCAACTACAAAAATGTCCTCTAAGTCAAAGCGGCATGGCGTATCAAACTTCTCCTTTACAGCACACAGGAGATAAAAAGACATGCCTTATAAAAAGACAAATTAATTCAACAAACACAGCAAGAGAAAAGTGCTGCTTTCAGCCACACGGAAGCAACTCCTCCAGACTTCAACAGGAGTGTGAGCCCAAAAGGTAGCATACAAACCTTTTTCACAAAGGAATACAAACCGCTGTATTTACAAATCAATCAAGCACACTTAGCCCTGAACACAATTTAGACAGTTCCCATCATAAACAATAGGCTTATTATGCACTTTAGATTCTAATGCTTTTAGTTTTAACAGGGATTTTTTTTGAAAGTAAAGTTGCAAATAACCTCCAGTACAGTTAATCCCTTATACTTAATAAATAAGAAGCATCAAGAATCTTCATGGCATTGAGATGCATAGAACTATTAAATGGTTTCAGAGTCTATATTAAAAAAAAAGTCTTTGTTACTGCAAAAATCACAGCTGAAGTTCTTCAAAGAAGAATGGCCCCAGTGGTATGTTCATGTGCCAAAACAAGCCTCAGGAAGAGAGGCCATCACTGCATGCCAAACCACTGTTCTTGATCTGCCCACTGGGCTGCTTCACTATCACTGCCTTCCAAGTCCCCCTCTTCTCCACTTCCCTCCATATCGTCCACATCTTCTTCCTGGGTTGCATCTGTTGGACTCTCCTCTTTTTCCATTTTCTGCATTCCTTCTAGTGACTTCTGATCGTTTGGATCCAAACTGAGGGAAAGAAAAGAAAAGAAAGCATTGACTTAAAACTTAGTATTTTTTTGTATTTGTAATGCTATCATAAAAAAAAAATCATCTTGTTTTCTGCACTTCCTGTTTAGCATCACCAAGAGTTTCAAATTAGTAAACTTCACCTCAGGCTGACAATAACACCAAGTATTGCATCTTTATACAAAACCATTTTGAGCCTCACGAATGCACTTCTCTAAACATCCCACTCTTTAAGGAAACTTAGTCAACTCCTTCAGACAACACTAATTATAAAGCAATGTGGAAGTAATAAAAATTTAAATGACTATGACTAAACGCATCATTTACAAGATAAAAATAGCTGATCCATTTACGCAACATGAGTTTATTGTGGATGTAATGTGCTAGATTTAAGGTGAGTTTAACTTTTTGAAATCGAAATATGTAACATTTAACATAACTTTATAAGATAACATTTAGGTTCTTTATTGAATCACCTATTTAAATTTACATAATAGCTCATGCTCATAGAGCACCTTCTATTCTAAAGGAACAGATCCTAAAATTGCCAATGTAATAATAAATAAAAAAATCCATGCCTTAATCCTTTTATCAGTCAAAGAGCTGTATGCCTGGTGACATGTTTACTGTTAATACCATCCCTAAATTTTGCACTTCTCAGTTCAAAGCCTTACGAGCAACTAATTCATTATCAGCCTATAATGCGTTATGTTTCTGTTTTAAGGGAGAATGATGTAGAGCTAACTCTGCTGCATATGCCCTAACCACTTAGTGACTCAATGCTCAACTTTTTACTTGAAGTTGATTATTGGTTCTTATAAATATGCTGCAATTTTGGAGTCTCTGGGTTACCTTAGGGCAATACTGTACTGGTCCATTGCTTCCTGGTATTCGTTGACAGCTACAAGAAAGTCTCCGAGTATTCGATGCAGAACACAGTCACTCTGATTAGCCAGTGCGTTCCTCAGCAAAGCAATTCCATCTTCATACTTTTGTTCTCTACCTGTTTATTTGCAAAACTACAGTTTTAATTAATAGTTTAGACAAATCTATAAAAGTCAGAGTGTGCAGTAAAAGCCATCACAACACACAACTATTTCTTCCCTCAGAAGTGACAGCATGAAGGATAGTAGCAATATACTTTTTGTAAGCAGTAACTGCTACACTCATGACTACGTACACTTTGAAGTCAAAACATTTTGTCTGCAATTGTTTCAAGTGCTGCAATGTCAGTTGTGAGATGCAATTAATTCTTGTGCTTTTCCCTTCAGAATAGAACTGACAACCCCCTGGGCTGCAACATCACTATCACATTCCTCGCATTGATGAGGCTGCATAATACTACAAAACATAACTGATGTTTTAATTAAGTTGAAAAAGTGGAAAATTTGGAAAAAGAAAAGTGGAAAATGAATTAAGTGGAAAAAGTGAACTTACTAAGAAGTTCTGCTTTCTTTACCACAGCTTTAATGTAATCAGGTCTTTGTGTCAGCGCTTTGTCCAATAATGTTTTTGCTTTTTCCTGTGTGACTGGGTCTTCAAGACAGACTGTTGCTAACAGAGTGAGGGTCTGTGCGTTTGCTCCCAGAGTTTTATATACATTATTTGCCATAACCATAGCTTCTCGGATACTGTTAGATGCTAGGTAACATTCGATGAGACCTGATGATGAAAAAAGAAAACATTTTAACATTACTTTTAACTCTGCAAGAAAATGCATATTCCTCTGAAAATGTATTTTCCTTAACTACTTACCATATAAATTTGTTCCTATTTAGGAGACAGTATGACAAAACGAAGTTCCCAGTGCAACTAACTATCCAGTTACCATCATCTGAGACTGATTTGATCAAAACATCGAAGTCTCTTTATACCCAGATTAAACAATTTAAAAACAAACATCTTTTTTGAAAATCATTCTTATAAATACATGTGTTCTCTGGTATCTCTCATCTAACCACTTAACAGTTTTGGGGGTAATAATAATTTATTTACTAGAAAGTCACCAGGAGAAAAAAAAAATAAAATCTCCTATTTCCTTGCTTGACAATAGCAACAACCATCATCACCACCACCACACCACCAAACCAATGCTATACGTTTGAGTAGCTTCACTTCACTCACCTTCATAGCAATCCAGCCTGCAAGGCGCAAGACGTATCGCTTCACGGAAGTGTATAATTGCTTCCTGTACCCGGCCCATGTTCCTAAGAGCAGCTCCTTTCAGCAACAATGCTTGAACGCTATTACTATTAAGCTGGATAGCTTTGGCTCCTAAATATAAGGCACGGGAGTATCGTTTACTATAGAAACTATGACACCTACGGAAACACAAGACAGATTGTAAACATGTACTGCCTGCATGCATTCACAGAGGCTTAGAAGAGAGAGGGAAAAAAAAAAAGATTACAAGCAACTGTTGAGCTTCTTGGATTTCAAGTTAAAAATATATGTTCAGGTAAAAACATACTTTTCTTTTCAAAAGCTAAAAAAAAAAAAAGAAACCAACAAGAAAACATCAATATGAATATTAACCGTTACAGCTATTTAATAGATCATTGCTATTGCACAGGTACAGTAAATCAAAGAGGTTTAGATGTACTGGAAACAACCAAAATAGGTATTTATTGCTAGCTAAAGTTACCCCAAAACCAGAACATAGTTAGAAAAGCACCCTCTGAACAAAAAAAGCTGAATCCACTGTATAACTGTAACCCACCTCATGCAGCAAATCAAGAGGGTCAGGGTAAGAAAGGAAAGAGAACATCTTACCCAGACACCACCCAGGGCTCTGCATGTTGATCAGAAATATTGAAGAGACGGCAGCCCAAGTTTTCCACATCCTCCAGTCGACCTTCCCGTGCCAATAAATAACCATATACATCCATTCCTGAAGCAAAATGTTTGAAGGTCAGTCATCAAGAAACAGAAAGCTCATTCACAACAAGAAACAATAAAAACAAACTTCTTAATTAAATTATTTTTAATATATATGCTTCTTTGGCAAACCACATAAATGGCTACCATACCTTTTAATTTTAAATGACTTACAACACAAACACCTACTATGAACCGTGCAAGTACCAGCAACTGGTCAATGTACACAATTTCCAAGTGTAAATTCTGAATTAAAAGCCAGGTACAACAATATTCAATATTCTACTGAATGTTTGTGTGTATCTGCTACTCTAATGTTACTCACCAGATCATCACACCAAGTAAACTTTTTTTTAGGATTTACTCACCTTTTATTAGGTAAGGATCCAGCATTTGTGCTTGTTCAAATTTTAGAATAGAGTTTTTATTATCTCCAGCTCTGAAATACAGGTCTGCTAAGCTCCCCAGTAAATCTACATTATCCCTCAGCAATGACTTTTTCTCTAAAGAGCTTTAAGAGAAAAGAAACGGCTGTTATTTATACAATGTCATTTTAATGTAATTATACATAAATATTTTATATTATTTGATTACATCATGCTCTTTCAACTCTTACCAAATGGTATTGATTGCTCTCGTGTTATCTCCAGTATGCACAAAAGCATATGCCTTGATCCACACTGAAAGCCAGTCCAAGTTAGGAATACTCTGAATTACATTCATCGTCATAGAGGCCACTTCTGCACCTTTCACCGACAGCGAGAGCAAACCTATTCAGAAAGGTATAAAAATCAATTTCAGTCACCATAAACTGCCTTTAATACAAATTAATTGTCTCAAGACCAGGAACTCCATCCCCTGGCAAGCATAAACAAGCAGTTTGTCACAATGTTCTTTATAATTTGCATAATACAGGCATTATATATTATATGCAAATTGCAGTCAATTACCTAATCCTAAAGATAATTCAGATTATAACACTTTTCAGTGCTGAAGTACTTACAGTATGGAGAAACCTACCTAGTATGGCATCAAGTGCTAATGGGCACTGTCTCAGTACTTCTTTGTAGCTTGTAACGGATGAGCGTTCTTGACCCGCTTTCTTGTACAGATTTGCCAGCATCATGTTGATCTGTAAGGAACACAACAGCACTAGAGTCAGGTATGAGAAAGGAGAAATCCTCACTAAGAATAGGTCACAACTTTGCCTTCAAGCATTGCTCCCTCTCTCCTGTTCTGGGTAGAAGTTATAATTGCCAGCTTTTCTTCTGAGATCACTATAACATACCATATACTATAAAATTAAAATTGATTATTCTGAGCCCAAATATAAAATTTGTATTCTTCTGTATTGACATAATACATCCTGAAATCTCAGTATTTTGCACACGATGTCAAAAAATGGGCAAGTATTTTACGTATGATGCCAAGAAGGACCTGTATACCCATTACATTAACTTTCAGTGTACGTCTCTGACCAATAGAAGTTTTAAAGAGTTTAGGAAGGCAGAGAAAGTTTCCGTTCAGCTTCTGAATAAAGTCATGATTGATGAAAGAACAAAAACGATTTGAGCTCTACACAGCCCAATTACTTTTCTGCTACAATACTTCATTTTACTAGTGTGTATAGGTTAAAAGTTTTCTTTCCTTAATCTTTTCTTCTTTTTCTGCTCTGCAATTCGGTCTTTAAACAGAACACCTATACATTACCAGAGCCTAAGCCACATACACTGCTTTAAGATAAAACATAGTTGATTGAGTTGATGCATTTATCTTTTAAGCCCTTATGACATAATAGAGCCAGAAGGCACAGACTCGAACATATTTAACACTGCAGTCCACAATGGGATCTAAATATTTAGCGTTATCTAAACTGTTATTAAGAAGGATGGAGTGAATTGGAAAGACAGAGCATTGGCGTTCCTTCTATTTGCCAAAGTCTTCATCCTTTCAAGCATCTCGCGTTGCTCAAACCATACAATAAGAAATGATGTGCTACTCCCTACACATTCTGGATTCAAGAACGTATTAAAACACTTGCTCAATTTTAACAATCACAGTTTAGCAAGTTCAGTTGACTGCCTAACAGTGAAACAGCACAGAACAGTCAGCCTTGCAAGGTAACTAGGCTACAAGTGTATCCCCTTCAGCTCCAGCTGGTGACAGCATGCCTTTCCTGTCCAGCGATACACAGCTCTTCCATGGAGGCTAGGACTCTGCCTAGCTACATCCACAAAGTAAAGTACGTTACGTTAAACCTGTACTTGGCTCTCACTTTTAGAGCCCCACTTCAAAACCAGAGCAAATTTTTCGGATATCTTGCACTCACTCGCTAACTTGCCGTAATTGAACAGCTTACAATCATATAAACTTTTTTCCTGGTAGAAGTGACACACATTTGTTGAGAGTAATCACTCTTTGCCCTATGAAAACTACTCATAACAACATCCAAGAAAGAATGGACGATGGATGGATGATACAGATTTCAAGCTCTATTATACTCAGAAACGACACTGTTTTACTGGCCTAAGGATTAGAAATACACCGACCAAGGACTTGTGACAAACATCTGCCAGAACAAACCTTTGGGGTTCTCTGTCTGGAAGGAATCCCATCCAGAATAGCAATGGCATCTTTATCTTGCTTCAGCATTGTATAGCATTCGGCCATTTTATATTTCACTTCAATTTCAGACGGTAAACACTGAAATAAAACACAAACATTAAGCACTTTACAGTCACATAAGAAACGTAAATAAGGTCTCCTCATAAAATGTTTAAAATATGTTAGAAAAGTCTAGTGCAAGAAAGTTAAAAACCCAACTGACTAGTTCTCATGTCTTCAAAAAGCATGAATTGCACATATAAAAAACTCACGTTCCAAGACCAAATTAAGCTTTCCATTAGAAAACATGCTTATTTGACATGATAAATCCACAATCTAACACTACATCATTAAATCAGCAACATTAACTGAACAGAGGGGGCCTGATCATTTTATGCAGCACATTAGTCAGTTTTGAAATACCTGGCTTTGGGGGGTTGATGCAGCATTCCCAGTAGAAGGTCTTACTTTTGAAGTTTTACTTAAAGCCTTTTTCTGCTGCAAGGCCATTGTGTACTTACTGACAGCATTTCTATATTCCTTATCATGGAAAAGAGAATCCGCGTGATATACGAGGAGTTGGTATTTCTGAGATGGTGAAAACAGTTCCCTAGGAAAAAATGCAAACAGACTGAGTTCAGCTAAGAGCCAAAGAGATTCCAAAGCATGTGAAGCTTGCTTTGCCTGCCTTCAACTTCCAAATGTTGCTGCTCCCTTGCTGCACTGGGAGGGCCCCTGGCTAACAGGTACAACTCCTCACAAAGGTGCTACCTTCCCATGCTGAGCAGTAAGGGTTTCAGAAGGGGATTATGGGGTTAATTAGTACCTCAAACAACTCTCCAAAACATACAGGCGCACAGACCACTGTAGGCAAGGAGAGCCCTAACACTGAGCTCTCCTCCTCCTCCTGCCCCAGCCCCTGCCCGCAGGCTCCCCGCGGGCCTCCCCCTCAGCCGCCGGCGGGAGGGCCACTCACGGGTTGTTGCCGCTCATCGTCAGGAGAAGCCCGCTGAGGAGCCGCACGTTCGAGTGGAGCCCGGCGGAGGCCATCTCCCGGACGTGCTCCACCACGCTCATGACGGCGGCGGGAGGGCACGGCAAGGAGAAACGGAGCCGGGAGGGGACTGAGAAGGGACCGAGAGGGGACCGGGAGGGGACCGGGAGGAGACAGGGAACGGACCGGGGCCGCCACCGCCGCTTCAAAATGGCGCCGTCGCAGGGGCCTCACGCGACGCCGCCTCCGCCGCTGCCCTGACGGCAGGCGCGCGGCCCGACAGGCGCTCGGCAGGGCAGCCCGCGGGCGGGGCCAAGGCCCCCCGATAGCTCCGCCCGCGCAGCGGCGCCTTCCCTCAGTCGGCTGTAGGGTAGGCGGGTGATAGGAGTAGGCGATTGTGTCAGGCTGGGCAGTGTGTCATAGGGGGCTGGAAGAAGCCTTCTCCGGCTCAGCAGTGTTTTGTGTAGAAAGATTTAGACTCTGTATCTGCAGAGCTCTTAAACCTAGCCGTTTTTCCTCTCAAAACCGAATTTTCTACCAAAACTTCATTAGCTATTGGCTGTGGCAGCTAAGTGTGACAGAGGTCTTGGAGATGACGGAGGTTCTGCCTGTAAAAATAGACAGCTGAGAAGAAAGACCCTTTAAAACCTTTAAAACCTTTAAAAACTTTTTTCTTCTGGGACACAGGCAGAAGAAACACTTTAACTTGAGCCACCATAACTATGAGGCATGGAACTGCCTCTCAGAGGGGTCGACCTCACACAGCAACAAGATAAAACAGACGCGTTGGGATTTTTTTCTTTCATCAACTTAATTTTTTCCACTCCCTTACCTACTGTGAAAGGGAGTAAAACGTTGAAAATGTAAAACGTGGCTACTCTACAAGCATTACTGCTACTGAAAGCAGGAGGAGCTGTCAGCTCGAGGCCACCACAGCTCTCAGTGACTGTGCCGAGCAGCCCAGTGTTAAGGAATGCAAAGTATGGTGGTGCTGTACGGCGGCAATGAAACAAGCATTGCCACAACGTTTTGCCACAACTGCAATTTTCTGTCTAGAAAATAAAATGAACTCACATTTGCAGATCTTCAGGAAGCCATCAGATTGATCAAAACAATTTTTGCTGCTACCATGTGCCATTATGTTTGACCAAATCTGCCATCACAAAGGCAGCCTTGGACTAAGGTGTATGTAATCTGCCCGCATTACTCTTTGAAGAAGTTTTAGTACGAGGAAGCACTGCTCTGCAGATGTTAAATAACTGGGACATTGCTGGAGACTACAGCCTGTGCATTAATCCTGTTTACAATAAGAATGATTCACTTCTTTCTGATTACTTTATCATTACACAATAATGATGGCCTTTTCACCAAAATTTTGATTTTATTTCTTTGAAAGCTATCCATAAGACATAAAGCAGTTATCACATTAATTACAAGCTAAGTTTATTGAAAAAAGGTAAAAATCATTGTACTTTAACACGTGATACTGAGACTCTAGCCAGCAGAGCAATTACATACGCCCCCAGGCACACACATTTCTCCTGTTTAAACAAAAGCCCTGTTTTAAATGCTAGCTGTAACCACTGATAATAAAGCAGCCTGCATCTGAAACAGCACATTAGAAATCTTTTATTAAGCACCAGCTTAATATTTGCTTACAGTACTCAATGATCTTTTTGCTTTAACTTCTTTTTACCTCTCATTGATTATTTTTTTCTTCATAAGCACTTAATTCTTCCTTGGTACAAAACATATCCAAAAAAAAAAAAAGGCAAAATCCTTTACACATGTTCCTGTGGAAATGCTTAATGTTGTTGCTGCTTTGCCTCTTCACTGCCCAGGACCTGACAGACTCTTGTTCATGAACTGTCTCTTCACGAAGCAGATCCACCACTGCAGAAGAAAGTACAAAATAAGAAAATATGCAAAAGCAGTTTCAGTGCAGTAAATGAAATAGTGACTTGCAAGTATTCAACCACTGACAAATAACAAATGTTATGGGTCCAATTTTGCACATACAGTTTTCCCTATTGGTTTCTATTGGAATTTAGGAAAACAAGATGTCAGGAGTGGATCCAGTGAGTTATAACATAGAGCTGCAGACTCTGAATTAAAGCAGGATATTATCCTTTCTACTATTTCAATACTATTTTTACTGTTTATTCTGTGTATGCATCAGAAAGCTATGCCTTTGAAACTAAATTTGCCTAAATACTTTCAATGTTAAAAACAGTCATATTTGCACATGAAACATATAACCAGGAGGTAATTCATGGATTGATTGGCTATTTTTTTAATCTGGGTATGAGGCAAAACGGTCTACTTCAAGGAAGCTAACAGATCAGAACCACTCAGGAAGATAAACAGCATTTCTCATGCCCACAGATTTCTGAAAACCTTGAGTCCTTAGCCAACAGTATGCAACACTTTGAAGAACTGATTGAGACACCACTTATTACTATCCTGCTTTTAAAAGTATCCAAAATCGTCATTTGCTGTCTTACAATATTACAGATGAAATGTATTGAAAATTTACAGTCTGATAGCCTTATAAAACCAGGGAAGCCTGCTCCAAAGTTATCCACATCTGATCACTCACCCCATCATTTCACTTCTCTGAAAAAACAAGCAAGCCTCTCATTAAATCTGTGTTGATCACACCAAAGCCTTACCTTACTAGGCTTGTCACTCTGAGGATCAAATACTTTTTCACAAAGCCGAAGACCAGTTTCTTGCCTGAGCTGCTGCAAGTAGGCTCTCATCACCTCTGAAACACAGCACAAGCACAAAACAGCACCAAGTGAAATTGAATTTATCATGGAAGCATTGGACATCAATGCCTACAGTGGAAACTGTGAGCTTTCACAGCTTTCAGCTTGCTGGCTGGCTGAGTTGGTTCGTTCAATGTACAGCCACACTTGGGATTTTTATATTTAATTTTATATAATATTAATATAATTTTATATAATTATAAAATCAGTAAAAAGGATCATCCAAACCATTTTTTTCTCTTTGGTACCTTTGCCCATCATTGTGGACTTCCTCTTTTCCCAGTGCAGAAGTTAGCTTGGGCTCTGTTACAGAATTTATCTAGCAATTATGTTGATGCAAAAGACTCAGACCCCTATTGCTCTGTTCTGTTGAATTTATGGATCCAGGGAAGTTTTTGAGCCCCTGAGGTCAAAAAATCCAGCTCATGCAGCCCGCAGAAGACAGAGCTACAGATTCAGAAGATTCAGTTTTCAGGGTCACTTTTCTAGTCATAGTCACAAAAATGCAGCTGGTAAACTATGGGCCAAAGGAAGCCTTCAGAGTTCTTGGTTTAGTCTTACCTTCCTCCTGCTTGTTGGTAGGTTTGGCATAAATTGCATTAAGTGGAAAGCCAGGTTCCCCAGGGATTGGGAAGTTTGTGATTCCTAGTGTGTACATCTCCTTCTCTCCTTGGCCTTTGGAGTTACACTGGAAGAACCAGGCAAATAATTGATTAAAATTTACAAACAAGAGCCTTAGACTCAAATATTTTACCAGACACTAAAACTTAAAGACTCATCAAGATTAGCATCACGACATCTCTTTGGAGATCCACAGCCTCAAGTATTTGTGGCTCTGACAACTGGGACTATGGTGAGCAGTGTTAGTTGTGCCCCTAGGAGGAGAACATCAGCAAATACTCTCGAGTACAATCCCAGAACAGACTGTTTCCCTGCTTACCTTTTGCAGCTTTTTCAAGCACTCAGAAATGTAGAGAGTTATGTAGATCAGTGTTCTGTCAGCCTCATTCTGCAAAATAAGAGCGCACACAGAGCCCAGACACTGTTAGACTACAGGATGCTTTATGGAACTGGTAAAAGTTTGAAACAGGAATGACTTCAAACCATTTGGGATAACAATTTCCTCATCAGAGAGGAACTTGTAATTCATAACATTTATCCAATTAAAAAAATTAAGCGGGAGGAAGGGGAGGTTTTCTTATCTAATAGAACTATTTAACCTGCACAGAAATGTATATCTGTACCACCAAATATCCAAGACTTACTGTATATACAATATCACAAAAAATTACCTTAATTTCATAATTTTTGAAGAAAACATTTGCTTTGAAGTAGTAGATGGCTTCATCTATAATATCTACATCCTTAGCTTAAAAAAAAAAGAAAAACAAAGTTAAACGGTGTACCAGTACACCACATTTGATCATAACTTTTATTCACTGAAGTACATAAACAATGGTTCTTGCAAAAGCAAAATCATTTACAAAATGCAGAAAACTGGGCTACACTATAGTGTTTGCTATGTGAAAGACTGGTGAACTCAGACCGTAATATTTAAGTTTCCTACTCTTAGCAGGAGTTTTAACTCCCTTTTCTTCTTTCCACCATGACTTCTCACTTCACAAAGGGCAGCAGTTCAACAGTTCCCCAGTTTCCTACCAGCTGAGTAACTTGAGTGTTCAGTTTTGGGATGCCCAAGACTAAAGTTTTGGGTTTTTGCTACCCTACAGTGCTGCCTTTCTTCCTCATCATCCTGTAGCTTCAGAGCAGCCAAGTGTCCTCAGCCTCAGCCCCAAAGTGCAAGTTCTCTGCAGTTAAACCTCTGCTTCCTCTGACATGAGAGGGTTTGCACCACCACGTCCTCCTCAGAGCCTGCTGACAAGCACGCTGAGACACTGGAGGAAGTGTGAAAATAGTAACTGTAGGCTTCCTTTTAATTACTAAAGTAACCAAATCAGGCAGACCTGTTCCAGATAACAATTGTATGATAATTTTCTATGGCTTGTAACACTTCAGCATCTGAAAACGTCATCTACAAAGCAGTCCATTTCTAAGCCACAACTCCTCTCCTCACTCTTACTGTCTGGGACAGTAAGGGTCTGGTCTGGGACAAACTGTGAAATGACTTCAAACAATATGCAAAGGGGCTTTCAGAGATAAACTTACTTTCCCGGGGCGCTGGGCCTTTGAACTGGCTTCTGATGGGTAACAGCGCCATGTTCCCAACTAGCTTGGTATCAGAGTCCATTAAAGTTGAGTGGTAAGCCTACAGACAGGGGAGAAGGCTTGTTATCAATGCCACTGAAAATGGGCATTTCAGCATCCCCTTGGCAGCACAGACTGATCATGGCTCTCTCCTGTATCCTCACCGAAGTCAGTTTTGTTGGTTAGCTGTGCTTCCAGCAATCTTTCTTTGCACAAACAACTTACATTTTTTAACTGAGCCCATATCTCAGCACCATTCCGGTGATGACCATCCCCCCGGACACCATTTATGCTAGCGATGGTGGAAGACAGGACAAAACTGGTCCATCCAACCCATGTCCACTGCTCCATCCCTGGGCTGCCTGAACCCAAGTTGCAGGGCTCCACGGGAGGAGCAGCCCTGCAGTGGAGCATTCCACAGGTCATGAAATTGGTCATTAAACGAGTTAGTTACTCCATCATTAGAAAGGGATTTTGTTGCATGTCTAGCTAATAATAGTAGATAATAATAACTAAAATCAGGCTTATCGCATACATGCTGAAGAAAATTTCTGTGTACTACAACAGGTGTAAGCGGGGAAAAAAACCCAGCCCTCTGAATATGACACTTCCTGGAAAATTGGCTTTGACCAAGTGACCATTTAAGAAGCCTTCCCCGCCCCGCAGCCCTGCCTTTGCGGGGCCGTAGCAGGCTGCCGCCCTCCCACGGAGGGGAGGAAGAAGAAAGAGGAAGATGAAGGCTCCGGCCTTGCAGCAGCCTCCCACCGACACCAACCCCCTCCAAAGCGCCAGGCTCCAGCGGCTACGGCCCCGTTCCTCCCCTCAAACCCGGCCCCGTTCCCTTTTCACCCCCGCCCCACAGCCGAGCCCCGGCCCCACAGCGCCCGGCCACGCCCGGGCCTCCCGCGGGCTGCCCGGGCCCCTCACCGGCATCTCGGAGGGCAGGGGGCAGCTCGGCGGGGCCGAGCGGCTGGATGCCAGGGATGGGTTCACGGCAAGCCTTCCTCTTCCTCTTCCTCGGCCGCCGGGGCTGCAGGAAATGAGGCAGCAGGGCGGTGCGAGCAGGGGAAGCCGCAGCCTGCGCCGCCCCGAGAGGCGCCGCTCCCGGCTGGGGAAGGAGCTGAGGTGGGGAGCGGGGTGAGGCGGAGCGGGGTGAGGCAGCGCGGAGCCAGCCCCACCGGGGTGGGTTTAGGGCGGTGAAGTGTTTGAAGAGACCCAGGTTCGTCTGGCACTAGCGACCCATGGCCCTCCCTGGGAGCCAGTGTGTCTAATTTCACCCATAAATGACTCGTTGCGTGAGTCAGGCAGGAAAAATTGGGGGGATTTGAAGCTGAAGGGCTCGGGCTTTCATGCGCCATGAGCAGGACACGGTCAGAAGGATGCCCCAGCCCGGCTGGATGGGGCTGGGGGCAGCCTTGGGTCTGTGAGGCCCCTTTCCACCCAGACCACTCCCTGATTCAATGACTCAGCCCTAGGATGTGCCAGGGTGGAGGTGAGCTAAACCAGCAAAATTTAATTCAGCCAGATCAGGCCCCGACGTGGTGGGATTAACCCCAGACAGGCATCAAGACTTGCCACATCATGAGGTTAACCTACTCTGTAACTATTAAAAAATGAGTATGTTTTTTGACTCCATGTTTCAAAATCCTGAAGAACTATTACTTGGCTGATGTTCAGGTTTTCTGAAAAAAAAAAACAAACAGACCCAAGGCCCCTTTCTTAATTTTTAATACACAAACTATATATCCTATATAGTGAGAGGTGTCATGCCTATACAGAGGCACCCACTGAATTTAAGCATTACATAACCATGAGACCTCTATGGAAAATGTTTTAATTCAAGGACTCCATGAGCAAAACTCATTCCTTAGGGTTAAGGAAAAGGCAAGGTTGATAGGTACTTGGACATGAGCAGCAGAAAAACATCCTCCAATTCAGCTGAAAGTAGCTGAATAAATAATAAATTGGTCTAATACATTTTAGGAGAAGAAATACAAACAAAATAAAATTGAAACATTTAAGAGAATCCAGGAACTTTCTGTACTTATAAAAGAACTAAAAACAACAATATAGTTCATAATATTCTGTCATATAAACTGACCTATAACCCACTTCTCAGTAGAAATTTTAGTTATCTTACAGATAAAACATCAAATATATTTATACAGCAGTGGATTTTTTGTTGTTTTAAACACACAGGCAAGGTATTTTCTTCCTCTTTCTGAGCATCTATTTTTCACTCATTTACATGATCTTGAAAATACTCATCCACAAGAGCAGATTTATCTTCTTCATATTCCTGCCAGAAAGAAAACAAAAAAGGTAAAACCTGACTTTTCCCAAATGGCTGTTTTACATTGTCTGTTCTGCGATGCTTTATTTTAGAAACCACATGAACAATGTCTAACATTGTTCCATAAAACAAATAGCAAAACTTTCTGAAATGTATTTTCATGTATTTTACATGATAGATGTATGACAGATATAGATTAGGAATAACTTTACAACACGAGATACAGATGCAGAATTTTTTAGGGGAGTGTGAACAAACATGCAGGAAGAGATCTTAATTCTCTTAATGGCCCTTTCTGACCTTTAAAAGTTAAAATTATATTATTTTTGAAAACAAAAGCATTACTTTCAACACAACCATTTGAACGGTACTTGCACACGCAAGACAATATTAAAGAATCTCATTTTTGTAACGGTAAATGAAGATGATATAAGCATTGTCACTAAAAGACTAAACATGGCTTATTTTGAACCATATGAAGGCAATCATTTATTAACAAGGCAAAGAACACATTTATATCATGATTTGTATTATGGAGCCCTTCTATTTTTCATCTTATCATCAGAAGTACCTTACCTTTGGTTCTTTAAATTCAAGATCTTCTCCATACTGAATGGTAAGGTCTATGTGCTGCAGAACTATGTTTATACTTTCCTCATCAGAGCGATCAAAAGGTAGAAATCGAACCATACCATAATCATCAATCTAGAGAAAGGATTCAAACGACATTAGAAGCAGAATGCACTAAGTCTCCTCACAGCACTCTAAACCACTGCCTTATACTACACTTATATTTTCCTTGCCCAGACTGCTAAAGCCCTTTGAAGGAAAACTGCAAACTAATGGTAGTTCCCAGATCAGAATATACGTACCAATCCACATATGGATTTAGTCAGTTTTTTAAACATTTTGCTTTTCAGTAGATTTGTAGAATCTTCAATCATAGAATACATATCCGGATCTAAGTACCTGGCAGAAAGAAACTCATCATTAACACCGACATACAGAATGCATGAGTCACTATGCTTTTAGACAGCTACCAAAGCCACCTATCCTTCTGTGATCTGAATGAACGAACTTATTATCATGGCAACTTACAACCCCTGTTAAATATAGATTTTGTAATTATTTTTAAATTTCAGATTATGATTGCGAGTAGAAAAAATGTGTTGTTTTTTTAAATTTTCTTTTTACTAATATACTTTTATACTTAAGAAAGCTTTGATGAAGACCACAGGGAACACTATGTTTTCAAATTGTGGTACAAATGTAAAAGTAACACAGAGGTAATTCAGTATGTTCAGTACCAAAACAAGTTAGGATCACCTCTAGTTTAGGTTTTCAAGGAGGTGCAGTACCCCAGAATGTCATTCAGAATGATGCAAGTTATTCAAGATAATTTTTTAAAGAAAAATCTAGAGATATGTACACACATGGAGCTAACCTTTTGACTTTGACTAAACTGTACACATCCTATCCAGGCATTTAAAGACCACAGTTGATGCAGAACAAATCCGTCTTTTACCGTTCCAAAAAGAGTATATTTTAAATGGGGGAAAGATTAGACTGAATTCTGAGTGAAATTTACCTCAAGATATCACACTACAGAGTAAGTAATGTTTTGGAACTTACTTTTCTATTTCCTTCTTAGCTTTCTTGCTCAACAAATCCATTTTAGTCATGATGTTAATCTGTGGAATCTCTAAAGAGATCATTGCACTGAGTGCTGCCAGAATTCCGGAGATAAACTGAAGAAGTATGAAAAATAATATAGTTAAGTACAGAAAAACACAAAACCATCACGCAGGTCACAATCTACTATACAGCAAGTCTAGCTAATGAATACATGAAACATGGGCAGGAGGCCAAGTGGGGAGTCATTATCTCTGTTAGAAAAGGGAGGTGCCAAGGTTCCCATCTGCCAGCTGTTTCCAGAGCTTTAAATCTGGATCTGTCACTGAAAAGGACTAACAAAACTCAAAGCCCTTCTCAGGATTCTTATTGCTGGATAAGGGAAGGGTCATGCTCTCTCTCCAGACCTGAGAAAGCTCTCATAGAATCACAGAACAATTTAGGCTGGAAGGAACTTTTAGAGGTTATATATCAGTCAGATTAGGTCGCTCGGGGCTCAAGTTTTGAACAACTCCACAAATTTACATTACGCAGCCTCTCTATGCCCCTGCTCCCGCCTGACCATTCTCACAGTGCAGGGTATTTCCTATACGTCCAGCTGGAACATTCCTTTCTACAACCTTTGTCTGAGGCAGCTAAAGACAGCAATCAGATATCCCCGTTTAGCATTCCTTCCTTCGGCCTAAACAAACCCAGCCCCCTAAATCGATCAGATTCCTTGTTCTACATCAATATGAACTTTTACAATTGTTTACAAGATTTCAAATGGATACCTTAAAAGATTCCACCATAAATTGAGAGTCAACGAGAAACACTCCACAGACACGGAATTCCCACTGCTGAAGCTGCTCCACCAGCTGTTTCATCACTGGCAAATGTGTATAGAGTTCGATCTGACCTAAGACACACTTAGAATATTAATATGCAGAAATGTAAAGCTAACAGAAACATTTCAGTTATCGGTTATAGAAACATGGGCATTACACTTAGTATGAATAACAGCTGATAAAGAAAGCCCAATCTTTCAAACAACTGTGCCTGTATTTGGATGAAATTATACTGGCAAAATGGAAATGAATTCAAAATTTTCTTTTCCTCCCTTAACCTCCACTTAGTATTAGTTAGTAGTTACCATAGTTTTCTCACACTACATGATGCTAACAAAAGTCAGTGCTGTCACCCAAATTAGAATGGAGACAAGTTCACTTCTGAAGCATCTGGAAGCGACTCTGACAACTGTTAATAATACAAAAAAATACATAAAAAGGAGGCTGAAGGAAGACCTCATTGCTCTCTACAACTACCTGAAAAGGTGGCAGTGAAGAGGGTGTCAGTCTCTTTTCTCAGGTGACAAGCAATAGGACACAAGTTGCACCAGGGGAGGTTTAGATTACATGTCAGGAAGAATTTCTTTGTGGAAAGGGTGGTTAGGCACTGGCCCAGGGAAGTGGTGGAGGTATTTAAGAGACGCGTGGATGTCTCGCTTAGGGACATGGTTTAGTCACGGGCTTGGTAGTGTTAGGTGATGGTTGGACTTGGTGATCTTATGGGTCTTTTCCAACCTAAATGATTCTATGATTCTATGACCAGCACAGAAATCATATTGAAAACATTATGCTGCGTCCAAAGCACAACACCAATACATAAATGCGTGTTTACCTGGGCAATCAAACAGTATGTAGTCGTCCTCCACGTGCCCCAGGCTCTCCTCCAACCAGTTGAAGTTATTGGCGAAGTACTCCATGCAGAACACCAGGCCCCCGTTGGGGCCAAACCGCAGGGAATCATCCTCCATAACATCATCCACCTCGATCAGCTCGCGGATATCTGCAACGACGGGCACACACGGCGCGTCTCCGGGGGGGGGGGGGTGGGGGGGGTTCTCACACCCCGCCGCCCCCCCCGGTCCCCTCAGGAACCCCCCCGGTCCCCTCACCTGCCATCACCGGGTACCCAAACAGCTCCGCCGCCGGGTCCAGGTTGACCACCTGCACGGCTCTGCCCAGCGCCTCGCAGTGCTGCACCATGGCGGCGCAGTACGTGCTCTGCAAGGCACACGCGAGCCGTCAGCGCCCTCCTCACCGTCCCGTCCCGTCACCTCACCGACCCTCGCCCCCCTCACCTTCCCGCTGCCCGCCGGGCCCATCACCAGCTGCGCGTAGCGCGGCATGGCGGCGGCCCGGAGCGGGGGGGGGGAGTGGAAAACTCCGCGAAACGGCCCCGCTCGGTCCCTCCGCCGCCCCGTAGCTGGGTCCGGTCGCCTCACGGAGCGGCTCCGCCCCGAGGCTCTCGCGAGAGGGCGGCGGCGGGGCCGGGGAAGGCGCGGGGCCCGGGGCCTGCAGCCGCCGCCGCCGCTGGAGGAGGGGGAGCCGCGGCCTGAGGGGGCCGCCCGGTAACGGTGCGTGCCGCCCGGCTTTACCTCAGCCCCCATTCCCGGTCCCCGGGGCCCTCCTCCTTGTCCCCGGTGCCTCATCCCCGCACCCCCTGTTCCTCCTGCTTCTCCCTCCCGCCGTCGCCCCCGCGCCCTCCCGGCCCTTCAGGTGCCCCCGCCGGCCCCCAGCCCCTCACGGCACCCGAACCCCATCGCCTGCCGGTCCCGTTCCCTCAGCGCTGTCCCGGCCCCGCGCTGCTGCCTCTCGATTCCTCTTCGCGAGCCCTGGGATGTGTGTGCTTGTAAACCCTTGCGAAGTGTGGCAGGGGGTGAGGGCGGTTTGCTTGCGGGGTCTTTTTGCGTTTTGTTGGCTTTGGCGGTGTCCCAGGATCAGATTTGGACTCTTCAGCTGATAATCTAAGTGATCTCTTTAGTTAATTTGCTGGCGGTCCCTCCACCTTTCCACACAGCATGCCACCGGTTTAACATAATCCCTCACGTTTCGCTTAAAACAGTGTGTTCCATAATCCCACGTGCTCTTCTTGCACATCTTTCTTTATTTTACGCTACGTTTTTTGCCACTTTGCCTTCTCTCTTGCATAGTACAGTTCCAAACTGCTTGGAAGCTTTTGCAGCCATTTTCCCCTCATGGTTGCTCCCTGATTTCTGCTGCTGTTCTTATGATCACACATCTTTTCTCCGGGCCTTGTGCTTCTGTCAGTCTCCGAGGCTTTTGCTGAGTACAGAAAGATGTGAATAACACAGAACTGTTTCGTTTCATTCATTTAATTCTGTGACCCGCAGGCTTGTGACATGGCCACAGACGTAGCTGATCCTGTGGTCCCTGACTGCAAAGGAGACGTAAGGAGCGGTGCCAGGTCAGATGCTGACTATCCTCTTCGGGTTCTCTACTGCGGAGGCAAGTGCTGAAGGGGCAGTGGGCCACGATTCTTGCAGTGTGCTGTTTGTGAGGGCAGCCTAGTGGAAAGAGTGAGAGAGTTGGAGATTTTCTTCTGGTCAGCTTTTGTTGAAAAGATGGGCCATGGTCAGCGTGACCTTTCTGAGCTTCTTTCTGAAGTAGTTCATGTGGTGTATTTTATCCAAAGCGTTTTTGGTGAAAAATGGGGGGCTCATGTAAAAGTTACATTAGTAGGAGTGGTGCTCAGACCACAAACTTCTGAGCAGATTTGTTCCTGCAGAAAGCTAGTAAAAAGCTAGTACCTTTAGCACAGACGAGGTCTCTGAACATCAGTATGATAATAAATAAAGTAACTGTTGCATTGCGTTTACAATTCTGTTTTACTCATTACATTTGTAGCTATGTAGATGAATTTTTAAAATGAAACAATGTATTTATCTAAAACATATCTGTCAGGATTATTTATTTTGCATTGTGCTTGAACACAGTTGCAGGGGATTAGAAAAGAATCCCTGCTGTGTGTGTCTGCACAGTTGGCTTGGGTGTGTTTTAAAGTCAAGCCCATCCAACAAGTTACCCATCTTCTTTGATGAGCTTGGGCCTAGATTTTCTCGGATCTTTGGGACATAGGTAGCTCTTGGAAAATAGAGAGCTATCTGAATCATGTGGTAATTTATTAGGCATATTTTTTGCCTCATGTAGAACTGGTGTTTCTTTCTGTATCTTTTCCCCGAACTATATGCATCTTCTTCCCTTCCTTCACTGACTGATTGCTTTTGCTGTGATAGTTTTATTCTAACACACAGCATGTGAGCAAATGACTAATGGGAGGAATGGTATCAATAAAATAATCTTTCGAGTCAGCATGAGGTTATAACCAGAAGTTACAACATAAGAAGTCATCCCTGACTTCAAAATACCAATTTGAATTAACACCAAGGTTGTAAGTTGAGAACTTTTTGTAATTTGTTTTTTTTTTCCCTCCCCTCTTTCTCCAGTCTGTTCACTGCCAACAGAGGTGAGTTATTTTTTTGTTTCTTTCTGTCCTATGATTTCTATGATGATTCTTTCTGACCTTTTCTGGCTTTTAATTGTGGTAGTTCTGTGCTTCAGCCGCTCTCATCTTTAGCATGCCATGAGGCTCCTTATGTGCTACTAGAGTGTTGGTATTGAGTCACCCTAAAGAGAAATGGCTGAGCTAAATAGAAAATGTATTTTGCTCTATTTGTTTGTGACAACATTCCTGTGTCCTTTCTTCTCTAGTACTGCGAATACATGCCTGACGTGACTAAATGCAGACAATGGTTAGAAAAGAATTTTCCAGATGAGTTTGCAAAACTTACAGTAGGTAAGAATCTTTCTCCATTTTCTGGCTTATATGTGTACTTAAATGTATTCAGAAGTCTTTGAGCTTGTCCATTTCTCACCTTTCCCATCTTCCAGTTGTCTGAAAGTTAAACCGTTTTCTCAAAAGTCTAGGGTGTTTTTGGATGCTGTGAAAATAAGTTTGTCAGAAAATCTCAGAAACGACATTTGATCTTTATTAAGGTTTCTGCTGTAACCAGTCATCTGTGCATTTGTTTCCTGTCAAAGTTAATTTATCCAGTTTTATGTCTTTCCAGTCGACAGTGGATTGCTGGAGGAAAGGTCATTAGTGATAGGGAACTTGTCGATTTAGAATTTAAATGTTAAGACTATTGTTAATTTCTGTCCCTTTTTGGAAATTATGCAGAGACTGTATTGAAACTAACTGTATCCTCAAGCTGAATGTCACAGATCTAATTCATCCCAGCACTAGAACGAGGTTGTAATATGCATCAGTCAAGGAACCGTGGCGCTAAAGCAAGCCACTTAAGGATCTATCAAAATGTCACTGTGCCTTACTTCCTGTTTCTGTAAGGTCATGTGGTAATCTGACCGCTAATTTTGTTCTCTTTCTTCTCACCACTCCGTTCTGATGTACGTAAGAAAATTCACCCAAACAGGAAGCTGGGGTTGGAGAAGGCCAAGGAACTGCAGGAGAAGAGGAAGAGAAGAAGAAGCAAAAGAGAGGCAAGGTCTAAATAGTTGTTTGTGGAATTGATTCATGAACAGTTTGGGACATCTTTTTCTCATCTGTAGGCCTGGACGAGGCATGGCTTTCTTGTGTTTTGGTTGTGTTAGCTACCCTTCGACCCCGCGCAAAAGATACCAACTGGAAAAAGCGTATGTGGTAGCAGGGTTGGTACAGCGATGTGTGCTGTGTTAGTGAAGAGACCTGGGTTGTGTATCTGATTGTCCCGTCATTGCAGTGGCACTTATTCAGGGAGTAATTCTTTCCATCCTAAAATCATCTGGCATACCTCCCCAAATGCCTGTTTTTACCCTATTTAATGTGAGCTTATAGGTTGCTTGCAGAGTAGAACAAAGGTTGCTTGCCTCTAGAAATGCCTCATGATGCTGCTTTTGCCTTTTTACCTTCCATCCCTCCCCAGTATTGTTAGTTATTTCTGTTTAACGAACATACGTTCCATCATAAATCAGAATGCTGTGGTTGTTAATATGTATTTGCCTGCTTATTGTCAGCTTTCTGTAGTGCTTCATAAATGCTGGTTAACAGCCCAGTAGGATTCAGATTTTAAGCCACATATCACTGCAGACGTTTTATTTTTGTGTCTTGGTAACCAGTTATGTTTACTTTGTCAGTGGGATGTGTGTAGTGACAACAGTAACTTAGAATCTGTAGCTTGGATGCTTCTTCCAGAGACTTCAGAACATTTTCTTTCAACATTATTTTATTGTGTGGGGTGCTATGACTAGTGTGGTTTTAGTTATAAAATAAGTATTTAAAATCATTGGAGATTTTCTCCTAGAGTCTCAAGTTTCATGTAACTTAGGGTGTGGTGTTAAGTATGATGGTACAAGATACTCTAGAAGAGAGGGTGAAGAAAACGAGCAAAAACTTAGTGCAGTTGTTGACTGAGGAAACTTTGAGATAACTGATAATCTAAGACAATAAATTGCTATCAATTTATAGTAATGTAGAACTGAAAGTGCTGCACATTAAGGGAGAAAAAAGTATTCTCAAGGGGTTAGTTTGCTCATAAATTCTTGGTGAATTCCTGGCTTTCCTGGTGAGAAGGCTCTAGAACAAAACTTCGCTTACCCTGGGGTGACTTGAGTTTATACAAAGTCAACTACTGTGGCTGGCTTCTGTTTGAGGCATATTTTTTTCTACCACCCCATATATATAAAATGTTTCATACGTGTCCTGCATGAATATCTAGAACTTAACGTGCTGTTTAACCCAGCAGCCCGAGTAGGCAGGTTCTCCTGGCCTTAGTGAATGGACATGAGTAAGTTGCTTTGCGTCAGACCCAAACCGTAAGGATGTTAAGCTCATGAAAAACATTAAAGTAACAATTCATTCCTAAGATTACTACAAAAGAAAAATCCCTGAAAAAGGGGGTAAATGTAGACCAAAGTAAAGTGTTGGGGAGCCCCCATTTTTATCATTGTAACAGGGTCCTGATGTGCGTGCTATGCTTTAATGCATATTTGACATGCGTAGGTTATTTTTTGTAATACAAGGCTTTTCTGTGCAATGTATCTTTGCTTACATACATAGATGGGGAGAGAGGTTTCTTTGTTTACAGGGGTGGTATCTGACTTTACAGTCTTTTTTTTCTTTAAATGTTTTGTCATTTAACCAATTATGTAATCTTACCTTCTGTTTTAAAGGTGGAAGAGGTCAGATAAAACAGAAGAAGAAGACTGTACCACAAAAAGTTACGATAGCTAAAATTCCTAGAGCAAAGAAAAAATACGTCACAAGAGTATGTGGCCTTGCAACCTTTGGTGAGTTGACTTTTGTTAGGTGTATTTTGTTGCTTTTAGATGTGCCTCTAACCAAATATTACCTAGAGTCTTGGCTTGTTTCCTGTGAGTAAAAAAGGTTTCAATTCTGAAAATATTTTCCACCCACTGTAGGTATCTTGTCCTCTATTCTGTTATCTTCCTTTTAGTTTGTATTTCTTCACAACCTTTTTTTTCTTTTTTTTTTTTAAAGTTAACTTAAGGCTGGGTATTGTCTTTTATTCTCTGCTGGTATACCTTGTCTGAAATATTTAACCATTACTTGGTTAATTCTGCTTAATTCTGTCAGTCATTACCTGTTTTTTTTAAAAACTTGTAAATATGTTATTCGCTTTGGTCAGCTGCAGACATCTTAGCCACTTAGTGTTGTATCTGTAATAACATTTTGTTTCACACATGGATCACTGGTTTTGTCAAAGTTTTAATCTTGATTATATTAAAAAGGTATGTTATGTATTTCCTGCATAAGAGTTTTGTTGGTTTTCTTCAGGGACCAGTACTATTGAGTTCAGATCAAGCTACTGAATATGTATATTTGTGTTGGAAGCCAGTCTCAAAAATCAGTGTGACATGTTTCTAAAAGAAACATACTGAATCAATTCTGTGGGGAAGAAATAGTTAAATATCTATAGAAGTTACGCAGAACTGGAAGGGGTTTTAATCTGCGTTTGTGTTTTTGGTGAGTGCGTGCAGCCTAGACCTGCAGAAGCAGAATGTCTAGATGACTTTTAGTGATTTTGGCCTTGAAGAGTTTGCTAGATTTGTTAGGTCAGTTGCTTTGTATGTAAACATCAGATTTTTGCTTTTATTGGAAATTATATTAAAGTTTTAACTGTAAAATACCACTAGTCTTTCAACAGTTAAGATGTAAATTTTGGTTGTAAAATTGAGGAAAAACTGGTATGACAATGACTGTACTTACACTGCCAATTTTCCCATAAACAGAAATCGATCTTAAGGAAGCGCAAAGGTTTTTTGCTCAGAAATTTTCCTGCGGTGCCTCAGTAACAGGAGAAGATGAAATAATCATTCAGGGGGATTTCACAGATGACATTATCGATGTAATACAAGAGAAGTGGCCTGAGGTAATAAACAATTTCTTTTGTAAGACTTCTAGTTTTGCACAGTAGCCTGTGACTTTTCCAGTGATTTTCAAAAATGGGTGTCATCTTCGGTAGACTGTTGTGCAAAAATAAGACCAGTTGTTGCCCTTCCTCCTACATATGAACAATTAGGTTAAGGAGTGATTAAAGTTGAAGCTGAATGTTGCTTCCATTGTCCAAGAAACATTAAATCCTTAAAGATATAGTGCAGTGAGGAAGGTGTATCAGCGTAAGAGCTGTCAAATATCTACAGCTTCTTCCTGACCATTTCTTAATGGTGAATGCCTAAGTGTTCTTGTGCTGCCATCCTGTTTTTCAAAATACCTTAAAATATTGAAAAAAAAATTGTCCTTCAGAAGAAGAGGTGAACTCATTTTGCGTTGGGCTGAAGTGTAGATGGTTGAGAGGTTTGGTTGCACTGCTGTAGGTGCAGACAGTTTCTTTGACTCTCCCTTGTTCTGGTATTTCCTGGTTTGAATTCCTTCTGAATAACTCTGTAGGCTTGTCCTTATGCAGAGCCTCGTAGGCTCAGCTGTGTGATACAGGCATGTGTCACTCGCTTGGTATTTACAGCAGGGAATCTCAGATGGCACCGTGTGCTTCTCCTGCACTTCATTACATGTACAGTGAAGAATATCGAGTGAGATGCATAAGAAGGAAATATACTTAACCTGTTTTGGCTTTTTTTCCCGTAGGTGGATGATGACAGCATTGAAGATCTTGGAGAAGTCAAGAAGTGATAGTGAAAGACTACCTTTATTTAATTTTATGGTTATTAATGATGTAGCCAAAGTGAGGCTTCTAAATCCATTGACTCTGCAGTGAAACTGTGGAGAACCCGTATCCTTGGCATTTTCACTGTTCTGTATAGGCTGCTTCTTTTTTTGTTGTGATATTTGCCAAAGCTAAATTGGGGTTCTATCATGCTTACGCATGAAGTAGATTTAAATAAAATTACTGTTCCTCACTGAGTAGTGTTTGTGGTCTGTAGAGCTACTTTCCATCCTAAGCTCATAGGAAAATAGTAATTTAATTAAATGTTTATTTTTCATCTGCTGCCCTTTCTGCTAAGTATTTAAAGTATGTATCCAATGTACAGAAACTCATACCTCTGACTTACCTGCGTAAAGTCTGACTGCTTGTTTGCTTCTGCACACTGCATTCACATGGAAGGTACAGTGAAGTGAAAGCTTTACAGCCTTCCAGGCTCCTAGCAAAGAGCTCTGAGCACAGGTTTGGTGCTCTGTATTTCGCTGCCCCATTTAAAGACGTTAAATGCTCCCTGGTGACGTTGTCTTGGAATTGCCACTATAAACTTATAAGAGTTCAAACCCATTGTGTACGTTATCCTCTGCCAAGTCCTTTTCTCTGCGATTTTTGATGATAAACCCGTAGATGCAACTAGATTTAATTAACGCGACAGCCGCCTCTCTGCAGCTGTTCCACGACAAACCCGAGGGGGGCGCTTACCCTTCGCTGACAGCGCGTGGCGGGCGCGGGACTCGAACCCGCGGCCCTTCCCCTCCGGGGCGGGGCTTCTGCCTAACGGCCACGGGGGCGGGGCGCAGCCGTGACGTCAGGGCGAGGGCGCCGGTGGGTTTGAAGGGGGGGCGGGAGGGGCTTGAGGGGAGGGGGTCGCCGCTTCAGGGTCCTGTGGGGGGCTCCCCAGGGGGTTTTGCGTTTTTTTCTGATTTTTTTTTTTTTTGTCTTTTTTTTCCCCCCTTTTCTCGCAGGGCTGGCGGATGAGAAGGCGGCTGGGTGGCCGTGCGGCGCCTCAGCCAGCGGGAGCCCCCGAGGCTCCATGCCGGCTGCTGCCCGCTCCGGGCTAACGCCTGGCAGCGGCCCCGGCCCCTATGAACCCGGCCCGGCCGCGCTCCGCTTCGCCTCAGGTAAAAAAAATAAATAAATAAATAAATAAATAAAACGAGAACCGGCTCCGTGGGCAGGGGGCTGCTGGAAACGTGAAGCGCTCAGCGTGCTGCTGACGGCTTCGGGCAAAGCCCACAGGTGGCACCAGAGCCGCAGGGAGCGTTTAGGGGCGGTCTCTGTTCCTAACACACAAATATTTCAATTTCAACCGACCCGGAGTTTGTTATCAGGAAACTGGGTCGCTTGTTCTTCGTGCTGAAGTGTGTCCTCCTTGTTGGCTTTCCTAGAAATTCAGCCCGAGCTTTGAGAACAGCACCATTGAGAAACAGAGGCGAGAGCTCCAGGCTTTAATCGCAGAACTGAAAGACCGTGATGAGGAGCTGAACGCCATGGTTGCCGTGCACCAGACGGAGCGTCTCGCCTGGGAAGATGATCGGCAGAAAATACTGACTCTGGCGGAACGATGCGCCTTATTAAACAGTAAGCGTTGTCTGTAAAGAATAGGTCCCTGGTCTTTTAAGCACGTTTGGATGCTCTGAGCCCTTAATGACAGCGTTGCATCTTGTAAGGAACCATTTCTTACACTTCAGCCTTACGTTTAGCTGTCTTCTTTCTGAGATCAAAACTTCTACAATGGTACTAAAATGGTCTGATCATGTAGCACGTTCATTTGAATTTGTAAATTGCTTCTGTGGACTCTAAAAAATAACTGATGAAGTAACCATGGCGAGAGGGAGCAACTTGCAAGCATGCCGGTGGTCTGCAGAGCCCTGTGCCCTGAGGTTCTGCTGCAGAGCTTTGATATTATCCACGAGCCACCTGGACAAATCACCTGGCGGCTCCGAACAGCCTTGTTTGACAGCCATACCACAGAGGTCACCATGGAGTTTGTATTCTGTCTGACCTGGGTAACTGGAATCCTGATTCGGAGTGCACAAAGTGAACATTCATTTCTGAATTACATGATTTTAGTTGAACACTCATTTAATTCATGGACCCGGGATTAAATTACTGTCCATACATTAACATAAAATCACCATCCGGTAATTAAAATCTCAGAAATATCTACCCTGGTTTTTCACAAATACCTTGTCTTTTTTTTTTTTTTTCAGATGAACTGAACAAGAGAAATGACGTTATAAAATCACTAACCAAAAAGTTAAAGCTCTTAGAATCTCAGCAGAGTGACAGTAAGACAATATGTGAAATTACGCAACAGAAGTTTAAAGAGCTGTCTCAAAAACTAACAGACGTGACTCTTCACTGTCAGGGTCTGGAGGTAGGAGTTGAATAATGGTCTGATTTTGCAGTCCAAGCATGTGTGGAATGCCAGTGACACTTGTGAATTTCACTGGTGAATGAATATTTCAGATTATCAGGCTCCTGAGTTGTATTTGTCTTTCAGTACAGTAATCTTAGATCAACGTATCAACCTAAATTGTGGGGGGGGAAGAAAAAAATTATTTCCTAAGCTAGGATTTGGAATTTGATGTTTGTTTGCTTAGTTTTGGAGAACATTGTTCAGAACCAACTTGCTTCCAAAAATCTCAGGCACCATGACTTCATGTTAACCCCCAAAACTGTACTGATACTTCACTGGGAAGTTCCAGAAAGTCTTACTTACGCCACTGGTTACTATTAAGAACTGTTAATATCCTGTAACTGGTTTAAGGATATGAAAATAAGTTTTTATTTTATTATTTTTTTTAAGTGACTTGGCAATGATGTGTTTATTGGGATAATTTTTCCCCATGTCCAATACGTTAAAGCAGTATTCTGTGTTTTCATCTATCTAATAGTTTTAAGGAATTCAGGCTATTAAGGCCCTTGATCACAAGCAAGTTTAGATGTAAAGAACTGGGGAACAATTTTTATTCCAGCGTTCTTTTGTCCAAATCCTCTGTTGCCATTTGTGATTTTTAAATAAAGTTGTCCATACATTTGCTGGCAAAATAGTAACTTTGAATTAGTGAAGTAGAAATTGACATTGTCACTTCTGTTCACTAGGAGGAAAATCAAATTCTCCGCTGCTCAGTTTTGGAACTGTCTGCTAAAAAAGGCCAGCTGCTAGCTAGAGAACAGGAGCTTCTTAAAAAGCTTGAGCTGAAGGTAACATCTGTTGTCTCATCAGGCACTAACTGTGATCAAAATGCAGTGCATTTATTGGTGACTGACACAGTGCTTTAGTCTGTGTTGATTTCACATCTGTTTAATTCTCTGGCTTGACTGAGAAGGAAAAAGTGGTCAACAAACAATAAACTGGTTTATTTTCATAAAAAGGCATGTTTCCTGGCTTTGATTTTTTTTTTCCCCCTCAAAAACCCAGAAGGAAATTTGTGAAGTAACTACACCTACTGCGGTAAGGCATACTGTTGTTTTGTCAAGATCCATATGTGAAGGTAAAACAATAATCAGGAATACGTTTTATTTCATATTTCAGGGAGAGGCTATACTTGAAACAACTGATTACATTACTGAGTTTACATCTAAATTGAAGCTGGAGAGTGCACTGCGTGCAGCAAAGGCAGAAGAATTCAGTCTCAACAAAGAAAAGCAGGATCTCAGACTGAGACTGAGAGAACTAATACTTGAAACAGATGAGCTGAAAGGTAAATGTTAATACTAGGCACTTAATTTAGTATGGACCAGCGTGATTCCTTTTCATTCTGGGAAATACTATGTTTTGTTTTAAAGATGACCTCTGTGAAAAGATGAAAGAAAATAATAAGCAGGAGGAAGAAATCATTCACCTCAAACAAGAAAATGCCTCCTTGAAGAATGAGCTTGCGCTTAATGGTAAGTGCGGGCAGTTGGCTTTTCAAGCCTCGGCTTTCAACAGATCAGAACCTTCTACATGACAGCAGTTCACTGGAATCTGAGGGAGGCAGCTTTCTTGACATTTAATAAAGGTATATGCCCTTGTGTGTTATTCTGTGAAAGTAGTATCTAGGACTTCTGCAGAGACAGTTTATAAAATCTTGTAAAAGCACAAAGTTTACCAGTGTGATGATGTGTGGAGGAGTAAATGGTTCAGAGGATTCCCTCTTGAGAATTTTTGAGACTTTCATGTCTCTCGTGGTATTAATACAATAAATGAGGGTGGTGTTCTTCCTTCTGACTTAGGTTGCGTAGAAGTTGGTGATCTACTGAAAAGATGCAACATGCAAAATCTAGAGCTTACGCCACATGAAATTACTAGCCCGTTCACTCCCTCCTGTGGGCAGTAAGCAGGTGTTGCTGTTGAAGCAGCAATATGTTCACAAATTCAGTTTGGTACTTTGGTACTCACTATTTCCCAGCACTTACCTGTACAAGGCATGTTTTAGAATTAATTACTAAACTTGTTTTCCATGAAAGAATGTAAACGTGGAAAAGAAAAATATATCAATCAATGAAGTCAAATATTGCTACTAGTAAAACTAGATGCTGGTTTATGTGAAAAGCCCAAAGAAAATACTTAATAAATCTGTGAGACAACTTATTATGTTTTTGTTCAGAGGGAAAAGAGATCCTGTTGATCTGAAGAAATGCTTTTATTTTGTTTAGGTACTTGTTTCTACTGCTACAGACATGCATAAACAAATTTGCTTGACTTGTGTCTATTCACTTAAAGTAAGTAATTTGAAAACTATATAATATGTTTTGAAACAGTTGAGAAAGCAAAGAGAAAGGATCAACTTCTTCAGTTTGCCAAGTCTAAACAAGTACGGACTGACACAGAACTATCAAGTTTGCGACAGGTATGACCCTAATTGTGTTTCTACTCTTAGATTATAAAGATGTTTTTCAGTAACATCAGATTTCTATAGAACAGTATGAAAGTTAAAACTGTCTGTTCTTAAATAAGAAAGAAAAAAAAATCAAATTTGCTGTTGCTGCCTTGTTGAGATCACAACAAAATGTTGATTTTTTTGTTGTTGTTGTTGTTAAAATTAAAAATCTGTGATACAAATCCTTGTATTTACACGGGCTTTTGGCCTCTATTGTGTAGTTGTATCTACTTAGTTCTGCAATGAGTAAACATCCCCGCAGCACCCTGATGAGGTAACAGTTCATCAGTGTGTGTATAACCAGAAGGTGCTATGCTCCGAAGTCATCTGAAAGGCAGTGGGAGTTGGGTGTGCTGGCTCACGAGTGCCCAAGGTGAACCCCTGCAGCATAAAGGGGCAGGGTGTGCCAAAAGAGCTTGCTTCAAGGGAGGCTTAAAACCAGTGTTTTCACCTGCACTTATTTGAGGTTTCCAAGGCAAGTTCAATTTTTTTTTATTGCAAATAATTGATCAGTGTGTTATCTTTCAAGTTAGCTATACAAAATATTCCGTGCAGTGAAAACCAAAACTGCAGTTTGATTGATTCCTTGTCCTGTAATTTTGCTTTGAACAACATAATAACTTATGCTGAGTACCGAATAGCAGTAATGATACTGTATTTTTGGTTCATTGTGGTTCAGTTATAGAAGACCACTCCAGTCCTGTAATAAAAATACTGTTTATTTCAGAAAAATGTTTTTGTAAATGCATGGAGAGAGAGCCCCTTAGATTTGGATGGCTTTGACAATAGTTTGACTACAGATACATAAAAATGGTTCATTTAAAAACAAACGCACAAAGTAACAACAACAAAACCTGCATGTATATTTTAAAAAAAAGTTTATAAAAATATTTTGAGGATATATTTAGAAGACAAGCAGTGTGTTAGTGCCTGACAGCAGTGTTCTTGCATTCCAGAACTTCATTAATGTGCCTCACTATCTTTAAGCAGATCTATGTAAAACAGCAGCGTGACTTGCAGTTTCTTCATGTCAGCTTGGAGAACTCTCAGGAATTAAGGCAAAAGCATGAAAAGGTGGCATATGAAAGGAGGTATAGAAATCTTTTTTTTCTTTTTTATATATATATGTACTAATTTACTCTCCAAGAAACTTCACTGTTGAGCCACAATTGGCATTCTGAAATAGATGTTTGCTGTGTCAAGATGGCTTTGCTGGACTTGACCACAGATATCCAGTGCAGTTGTCAGATAGCTGTTTTACATTGTCAGGACACCATGAGTATCAGTCACAGAATGAAGCATTATATGGAGGTCAGAAAGTTCCTGATCTTTTTTAAAAACTGGAATATTCTGGTGGTACGGCTGTTAATCTGGCCCGCTATTCCACATTTGAAAAACAAAGTTCAATTTGCTTTCAGATTAGGAAATTGGTACACACCCTGAAAGTTCAAATGAAATTATCAGTTGGATAAAACATGAAGGAACTCTCAAACTCTTTTTACAAAGTAACATGGTCAAATATGGGCAGGCTTCTGTTGGGTTTGGGCAGGATGCAGCTGTTTGTTAGTATATAAGCCACTGTAGAACCATGGCTACAGCCTCTAGTTAATGTATAGCTTTATCCAGAGTAGTTACGTATGCTCTTTAAATACACTGCTTCTGATGGTTTCTTTTTCACACCACTGTAGCATAGGTACGGTATTCCCTGCTCCTGAAAGTAACAGCCAGACAGAGTCAGTTAGGACTGACGGTACCCACAGGGTACATGAGGATCATGGAACTGCACAAGTTCTGAAAAGCAGGGTAGAAAACACCTCTGAGATGTGTGAAGTAGATAATAGACTGTTACTGGATGCATCAGGCTTGGAGAAAACTACATCAGCACACTTAAATCGGTGTCAAAAAGTTGTGAAAGGCTTGGCAATGGAAGAAGAAGAAAAGCAGGATGTTGCATCAAGCTCTGATGAGCTAGACAGCAAGCTATTTTATGAGGCTAACAACATGAGGCTGTTGAGAAACAGGGAAATCTCCGAGAATGAAGTGGAAAGCAGAGACCAGCAAACTTTTGAGTCATCGTCACCTGAATACTGGCTTAACATCACTTCTTGTGTAGATTCGCAAAATACCTTGATCCAGAAAGCCACATCTGACAAAGCTGATAATGAAAATAAAACCTGGGAAGAGAGAACTGGAATTCTGTTTGGCCAAAAAAGCAAAGAGACTTCTGTTGCGATTCACGCATCTGAATCTGATTCTTTTAGTAGTAACGTCATCATTAAAAAAGATGCAAGGTGGAAGCCAATATCAGATCCAGAATGGCTGAAGATTTTCAAACCTATAAAAGAAAACGGAAGTAAATTGCAGAGAAAAGATTGCAACTGTCTCAAGACTGCAGAAGAGATGAAATATGCCAGTTCAAAAAGGTTACGTACTTGTTGCGTTTAAGAAATAGACAGGGACAAACTAGAGTTATGGAGAAACTTGACTGGACAAGCTCTCAATAATTTGTATTATTTCAGGGGACGTTTAAAGTAACTGCTGTCTTAAAATTAGACCACCAACTTGAAAAGTGGCAAATTTAAAATAAGTTAAAATAGCTCTAAGGTATCATTATTCTATTTTTATGCTACATAACTCACCAAATAAACCAGTTGAGGAGAAAAATGCAGATTTTCAAAAATCTTTTGATTTTTGGAAATCCCAGATGTTGCTTGTAAATCTGGTGGGTTCCGATTCAGACCAGACATGGACTTGTACAGTGACGTTACTGTAAGGCAAGAAACAAACCCAGATTTTGTGTGATGTTTTACTGACTGTGTTATTTCTGTTGAGAAATCACACAGCAGCTGGGCGAGAATGTAGGACATGGCTCTTCCGTGCAGGCTGCTTTCCTCACTGAGGGCAAGAAAAAGAGATGGCAAGATTTAAAGGACAGCATCTTTGTTTGTGGGGCTTTCTCCCTGTGTTTATACTGGGGGAGGAAAGCGGGACGTGTGGTTGGGGACAAGCAGAATGAGGTTTCTAATTCTGAGAAGTGTCAGAAAAATACTGAAGTGTCTTAGTGGCACTGGAAGGTGTCTAAAGTATAAATGCTGCTTTGCAGTTATAGAAGTTGTTTTTATGCCTGCACAAGCAAGGGCATTCAGAGCTGTGACTGTTTCTATGGATTTTTTGTGCTGGTTCCTCTTCGTCCTTTTGGAAAATTGACTGGCTTTCCAGTTAGCACCTCCGCTTAAGAAAGATTTCTGAGGTTTTGCAAAGCTACTTCATAACTGCTTTTTAAATGGGCGAAGAAGAGGTAGCTTTCCAGCTGATAGCTACATGTACAGTAAATGAACAGCTGTTTAAACCTGAAAAGAGTTTTAACCAGCAAGTCTGGCCCAATATCCAAACAATTTAATGTTATGGAAGGGAAATATCTGATTGTACCGATGCTTTTCTTCTATATTGCTTTTAAAACAAAAATACTATAGAAATCATTACTGCAGTGGGACAGACCTGTTCAGAAACAAGGTGAATGGGCAGCCGCTGGAAAAATAGTGCTGTCTTGGCACATTTCCACTCAGCTTAGCTGAGCTTCACGTTGTGTATTGGCTGTTTTTAGTTTCCACTGTCCACAAGTCATAAAACAAGACTTCCCCTTACGTCTGCCCTCACCTTTCTGTATTTACTCTGTCCGGCAGCACAAATGACCCACTGTCACCCCTACAGATCTCTTTTGAGGCTGAATCATTCAAACTGCTTTCATTTTTTGACTCGTCCTTAAGAGGATGTTAGGGGAGAAGGAAAAAGTAAACTCTGGAAGTGCAGACAGAATGGATGGGAGGGCTGCTTTAGCCAGTCGGAGTTCGCTGAGCTATCAAGTTTTGATCCTAGGAGCTCTGCGAATTGGAGACGGTTTGACTCAGTGCCTGCCTGCTCTCCAGCCATTGCTGATTCTGGTTTGCCACCAAATGCGTTCTCACCCTGTAAATGGGAAGGAGACTGTGTAGTATTGCAGTCCTCAGCATGGGCATCTTGTTTGGCTACTGCCATTAATGCCTTAACACAACATTCCTCCTAGGACTTGAATCTGGATCCTCCAGTTTCCCACTGCTGGCCTCATAGTGCTGATGATGTATTCTGTGTGTAGGGAAGGGTGCTGGCACCTCCCTGTCAGCCCAGCAAATATTTTTGACATGAGTTCTTGAATTCTGGACAAGCCAACAAGCAGGCTATTAACTCTGCCAAATACCGTAGCCAGCTGCAGGAGCGATCGTGAAGTACTGTAAGGCAGGACTCCTTTCTGTGTGCTCTGGCTTAAGTGACTCCATTTACGTTGGACCAACATTTCCAGGCTTGGGATGTTTATCTCAGTTCTGTTTTTAAAGACAGCAGTTACTTGTTCGGTGTGCCCCTGCAGGACTAAGCCACCCGTTCCTTGAGCCAGCTCCCTGCCTCAAAATCCAACCCGTTTCTCCCCACTCCCTCCCAGCCTGTGCAGTTCTTCAAACCTGGCTGTGCTCACTGCCTTACCTCTGTGCCCTGCTGCGAGGAGCTGCAGCTTGTTCTGTCACAGCTCTCCAGAGCCTGCTCTTGTCAGAAGCTCGCAAACATGAGCTCCTCTTTCTTAAAAGCCTATTGTATCCCCGTGTTTTACAAGAGAAGTGGAACGAGACACAGCATACAGTTCTCAGCTGGCATCTCTCACAAGGGCTTTTTCTTAGGTTGAGTGGCATTTAAAAATAAACTTTTTTGTAGCAGCCTGGCCAGGTATGGAAACCAAAACAAGTATCTAAAGAATACACCAAAACAAGTATCTAAAGAATACTTAACCAAACATTGGAAATTTGCAAACAGTCTTCTTTAATGGATGTGTATTTAACTGATTCAGGCAGTGCTAGCAGTCATGTTTTGTTCAGAAGAGTGAGGAACATGGAAATGTTTTATTTGGGGAGATGGTTGCCGTTTTATTTACTTTTTGAAAACTTTATGAAGCGGAAATAGCAGCTGAAGATGAAATGCACTGCAGAGCTCAAACCTGCTAGCAGAATCCAGGGCACGTCTTTGAACAAGTTGCAGACTGCATTCAGTGTGGAGGCCAGGTGATTTCAGGGAAGAATTTCTTACGTATATTTGGGCTGCTGCTGGGTTCCCGTACTGCTTGAGCAGATGAGCCAAAACAGTTTCTAACATGCTGCAGCCTTTGTTAGTTCTAGGCTTGATTTGTGATCAGTTGTTGCTGGAGCTGGCAGAGGGATGTGGTACGTTCTGATAAAATTCTGAGTTAAGCCACTGAAATTGAGAACTGTTTTTCTGAAGGTTAGGCTTGAATCAAGTAAACTTTTAGTAGGGGAAAGTTGTGAGAAAGTTTCAGTCCTTATACATGCATATTAAGGGTTACAGACCCTATCAGGGCAGGCTTGTGATGTTTATAAGTCAGTGTTGGGACAGTAATAATGTTCTGGGCCTGATTTGTTGCTTTTATTGACATTTAAATTGCTTTTCAGATACTCCTAAATATACTCAGATACACCCAGTGCTAAATTAATATTTTGTTTTGCTTTAAAACCTAGGGGAAGACGCATGCCAATAGCTTGTGTGCTTCAACTCCACTCTGAAATCGTAGTCAGGCAAATGACTTTTGGGTTTAATCACAGTTTACCCAAACTGAACTTTAAATGTACTGTTTCCTCCTGTATTTATAAATAAATATAATAAAGCCTCTTTAGGAAAGCTCTCCCATGATCTCCAAAATGAGATAATGGCTTTAAATGTCTGAAATTCTCTTGAAAAAGTATACCTACAAATATTAATTTGCCTAAATGGTGATTTCAAAAAAAAAGAAAAAAGGAGTAGTGTATGAGAGAAGGAGTACCACCAGAGTACTGGGAGGAAGTAGATACTGCCTTTTGTATGCTCTTTGTGATATTAAATACATATTCTAGCACACGGCAATATCTTTGTTCTTGAAACTGGTTGAATGTCAAACCCTTGCCCTCAGAGACTGAAGCTCGTCTAGTGAAGATGTCAAACATGGAACAGCTCTGAGGAACAGAGCAATCTCACACGTTTGGTTTTCTTGGGTCCAGGCCCATAAATATTTTTTGTCCCTTTATTTTTCTTTGCAAGTTTAAAAAGAATGGTGATGCTGTTTCTGGCAATATCTTATTTTTAAATTTTTTTTTAACAGTGAAGAAAATGTGGATCTGAATTCTTTTCACTTGGATTCTCCCCGTTGTTTGACTTCCACCCAGAAAGGAGACAGACCTCAAAGATGTGAGAAGTTCTCTGATGCAAACTCCCCTCTGGACATCGGTAACCTTTCAGTGATTGAGCCAAAAAATAGATGCTGCAATCCTACCATCAACAAAGTGAGTACTTTATTTCAGAATGTGTTTTATTATTTTTATGGGCAATTGTGACTGATTTTGAACTGAGGCATTTTAAAATGGAAGTGATGATTCTTGCTGTTATAAGTCTTCAGCCTATTCTAGAAAGATGATTTCATAACTGTGGCTCGCTTTCTGTCTCCTCCAGGATGCCCGTTACCCCACAAGTAAGCTGCAGCGTGCGTTGGCCGAGTCTCAACAGATGGTTGCTGATCTGGAGCTTAGCACTCTCCTCCACATGAGCCCTCACTGCAGTCCAAACAGCAGCAGCATTAATACGGTATTTATTGCTCTTCTGTGACTAGATTTAGGTGGCTGGGAAGAGTCACTGTGAACACTGTGCTTGACCTGTGTGACAGCATTATAAGCAATATCTTCCTCGTGCTTTGCAGTAGAGAAAACGCCTGCATGCCTTCATATGAAATGCTTGGATTTTTTTATAGGATTCTTTATGGCTCCTCAAGGTCGTGACAGGATTTGACTTTTGCATGTGTCTAAGCAGATGGAAGGAAGAAGGCATTTTGGAGCAAGCTGTAGGAGGTCTAGAAAAAAGCAAGCACAAGTATGACTTGCACTCAGAACTGGTTTATTATGCTGGCTATACTTGTGGAAAGGAGGACAGTACGGGAAATGGTGATATATAGAATAGTTTTGTGTCTGAATTTAAGCCTGACTCTCAGTGTAAATAACCTTTGAATTTTTGTTGGTTAATAGTTTTAGTTCTTTCATTCCAGGGTCAGAGAGCATACTGAAGGGGCAAAGAACCCGTATAATAGCTGTCACAGCAATGCATTTTATGAACATGAACTCTGATAGGAAGTTTCTGTCCTGAGTATGTGAGCTACAGGAGTAATTGGAGAAGGGGGCACTTGTTTGTTTTCATAAATAGCCTTAAGAATTTCTGCTTCATTTGACAAGATTTGTAACAAAGGAGATTGTATCACTTGTCACTAGGACTGAGTAAACTTGTGTTGATATGTATCACAAAGGGAGAATTTGGGCTCCTAATGACAAAGCTGCATGCTGAAACTTCATCTGTGCTTTCCTCTGGAAGTATTACCTCTCCCTAAAAATGTTGCACTCCGTAAGGCCTTAGATGAACTTGACCAGAACAATGTTCCTGTAAGTACCAGACAAACAAAAGTAATTCTGATAACATTCAGAACCAAAAAACCTTAGTTGTGCTGGGACCGACTGATGGAGGATAAAGGTTGTGTGCCAGCATTTGCATAAGCTGAAAGGATATTTTGTTCAGAAGTTCATCTGCAGGATTTCATTCAGCCTGAAAGACGGCAACAGTGTAGTCCTTTGCAAAGACTGTCTTGTGGGATGGATTCCTGAAAAGCCCTCTGCAAAACAGTAGTTGCTTGTGGCTCTTGCCCAGCCCCATCAGATGTCTGGCTCCTGCTCTGATTGGCATGCCACAGCTCGGCTGAACCAGCCGTCCTTTAGGCGAGAGCACGACTCTGCTTTACAACCTGACACTGCGTTTTTGAGCTTGGGAATTGGCTTCTCCTTTGGAATGGCTGTTGCTTCGGCGGGTAGAAAATAAAGCACGCTCATATTTGCTGGCAAGGGTAGCTTCTGCACCACATCTGTAGAACTTTGATCTACTTTCAGAGCAGTTCTGGGCAAAAACTTGTCAAGCATGTTCTGGTTAATCTATGCAGGCTAACTAATCTGTGCTTAAAACCAGGTCTACCTGAGGCTGTTTTAAACTGCTCTTTAAAACACGATACATGTGAAAAATAACCCTTAAAATTTAATCAACGAGAATTTGTGTCTGATGAATTCTGTGCCCTTTTTGGGGGAGGGGGGAGAAGAGGAGGGAAATAAAAAGTGTACCATTGCTGCCTGCCAGTTTGAATCTGGGACCTCTGTAATTCTTATTGTCTGAGTTCCTTGATTTCCATGTAGTGTTTTTGCATTACAATATAGACAACAGAACTTGCAGAGACTCTTCACAGGACGCAGTTATCTGGTGCAGAAGAAAGAGGTGCTAAGCTTCCGTTCTTTTCTCTATGATATTTTGTGAGTATGCTTTTCTTTTTTTTCCCTCACTTGATTTATTTTTGTTTGTTCTCATTATAAATGCATCTGCAATATTAATACAAGTCTATGGGCTTCTGAGATGAGCCTGGCACAAGACTGTAAGTGCACTGCTCTGAATGCATTTCCGATAAAACTCTTGTGAGTACTGTAGCAGCAAACAGATACTAAGGCAGCCAGTAATTCCTTTAGTCAAATAATTAAACTTCTCTCAAGCATGTTTCTAACGCTTCCTGCTCAGAAAAAGTCTGGGCTGTCAGATCTTGCAGGTCTGTTCCCGAGCCTGCAGCCTTTGTTGTACCTGCACACAGCTTATTGTAGTTGGAGTCCTTCTGTGTGTTACAGATAACAGGATCAAGGATATGATCATTGTTGAATAAGAGATTGGGAAGTGTTTTTCAATGCTACGGCCAAGGGCTGTTTTAGCATATTGTTCCAGGGCTCAGAGCTCCAAAAGTAGAATGTATTGAGTAGAGCTGTTTCAGAATATAAAAAAAAAAAAAAGCAGCCTTGCCCATACCAGATTGTTTTTCCTTTTTTAAATCAGGAAATTTCTCACTATCTGATTATTTGTTCTACCAATGTGAGCTGTATGCTTGCAATAGGCACCATGTCGTCTGGTTCTGAGGACAAAAGGGTAACCAGATATGGTTAAAATACAGAAAAGCACATGAAACTGAGTAACAGCTAGCAACAATGGGGGAAAAAAATAGCAAAAAGGAAATCGTCCAGTGCTGACACAACCCAGGAGCGTGTCTGCAAGGGGGAATTATTACACTGCAAGCTGGAGTGTGAAGCTGTGTGGCACTGGCTTTCTTGTACTGGTTCTTCATGGGGACACTGGGGATGCTCTTACGCAATTTTGGTCCAGTGGAGAGCTCAGTTCTTTTCTCAGTATATTCAAACTGCACTCCCTGGTCTGTGTCTCTTCTGTGGAGCTGAACCTCTCGTGCCCCTGGGGAGTGGTGTTGGTTTACAGCACCCCGACGTTCTGCTGTTTCGGCAGGTACGCTTTGCATTAAGCGCAGAGACACTGAGTCTTCTCTCAAAGTGAGTTGGGTCTGCTTACTGCACGCTAATGGGGCTCTCAGAGGAAATGGATGCTGAGTAGCTGGAATGCCCTGCCTCACTGTGCTGTAATATTCCTGTGTAGAGATCTCTTCTTTTCCTATAAAGATAAGCCCCAAGCTAAAAGAAGCAGGAGGGTTTGTAGATCGAAACCAGCGCTGTGACTCGCATCCTGAAACCACTGATGGTAAAAAGTTTCAGGAGCAAATCCCCAAAATTGCTGAGCACCGTGCTGATGCAGCAAAGTGGTAAGCACATGCTTAGCCTACAGAAATAATCTCATTTGCTTCAAGTGAGAAAGAACTGATGGAACAAACGTACCCACAATTCACTGTAAATCCATGACCAGGTTTAGTGACTCTGCAAGTCACTGGCTGCTGAATAAATCTTAATTTTTTCTCTTAATAACAGGCATTGAATCAACTGTGATCAGTTAAAAACAAAGCAGCTTTTGCAGGTTTAGAAGTAACTAACATATTCATGTAATTTCGTATTGAAAAGTGATGGAATTTATTTTTTTGATCGCTTTTAAATCACCTGATGGCAGGTGCAGTGCTAAACATTAGGTTAATTTCCTGCTGACAGTGATTTAGCTATTTTCATCAGTCAGTCATTTTCTCTTTAGAGAGAAACTGAGTTGGGGAGATCTGAAGAGCCACGCAAAGGAGGAAAGGGTTGGGAAAAAGGACCTGTTTGGTTTTGGACAGTGTAGCGTGTGCCACTGCTTGTAAACTGTGACTCAGTAGCAGGCCAAGGGCACAAAGATCACTCCTTTTTGCAAAACAAAATGAAAACATTTTATTTCATAACACGCGAGTGGTATCCCTGAGACTGTTGTCCTTCTGTGAAGCGCTTCATTTACAAATCTGTCTCCTCTTTATATTTTTACTGTAGTTTTTGGTCTGTCTTCAGTATGAAAATGTATATAGTAAATTGACATATATGTGATTGCTTAATGTATTTCAGAGGAAATAAAAGCCTTCTGTCTTTTAATACAAGTCTTTAATTTTCTGCAGTGGATGAAGACATTTCCATTATAGAATTATTTTTGAGAACTGAAGATCACCAACCCGTCAGCTACAATGGAAAGTTACCTAACTTTTTTTTCCATAGTCCTATGAGTGTTTGAAAGACTCACAAGTGGCAAAAGATGTGACTCTGCTGGAATACATTTCAACTTGAAATAAAACATGAGAATTATGCCAAGGTAAACAAAACTATTTTTTATAGCTGTGAGGTCAGGTTAAATACTGGCTTGTTTTTTTAAGAATCTTCAATGTGTAATTGTTACCACACAGCAACTATTTTTCTTACCTTTTTTATGGTGGTTCAGAAATAATTTTAGAGTATGACACAGCCAAGCATTCATTTTTGTTAGTTTATTGTTTTTGTTCTGAACTTCTGGCCATGTAGAGATGAATAATGTTTATAGGAAGTTCCCAATTAGTGTTGTAACCAGGAAATGCCTCCTACATTGTTGAAATTGGACAGCTGTCACCCACAAGGTGGGCAAAACAACTCTTCCTCAGTCAGCAGCTATTTATTCTAACAAAAGCTTACAGCAAGATCAGGTGTTTGTGTGGACTGCTTTAGCACTGTATGGCAACGGCTAACCATAATGTGACTGGCTTTTTAGCATTTAAACTCTTTTTTATCTTTGACGACTGAGCAAGACATTTAATTTTCAGTTTGAACTTTTTTTAATGAAAAGGTCAAATAAGCTAATAAAACAGATTCTTTTCTTACATCCTTCTTGCATATTTCACATGCTGTCCAGCACATCCAGTACTTATTATGACAATTCTCCGGGACACGCGACACCAATGGCCAGAAACACGAGCGCAGGGCAGGCTCTGGGTGGCCACTCAGCCACGTGCGGCTTACGGGCAGCCTGGGGCACCTCTGCCAAGTCCACGTCCTTGTGCACAGTGCCAGCGCTTTCACTGTGTGGGGGCAGCTGAGCAAGGGGAGTCTCTGGCCCCATCCACTGCCACGAATTAATTGCAGTGAAATAAAACACTTGCACCATGGTTTCCCCTTGTTAACTTTCACATAATTCTCCGCTTTCTCTTTAATTACCTAAATGACAGCCTGCTTTCCATCCCGTACTAATGGCCTCAAAATTAGTTGAACAATTCTGGTCACAGCTGCCGTCCTGCAAACTTTCCCTCCTCTGCCTACAAGCATTACAATCGGAGGGAGTCTCTTGCTTCTTTTTTTCAGGAGACAAAGGCTATTTTCCACAAGCCTTTAAAGCACATTTGATTCCTGTACCTGCAGAGAAAATTTCTAGGCTCAGTCTTCAAAATGTAATGCTATGGGTATGACAAAAATTCCCCAGAAAATGTCTCTGACAGCAATAGCATGATGCTCACCCTCTAGCTGTCCAGCTGCCACCCGACTGGCCAAGTCAAAGTCAAACCCAAGAGAAATTCTTGCAACTTCCTAGCATGAGCTGCGCTTTCTGGCTTAAATGCATTGTGTTAGCAGGCAACTGTACTGAACCCTCTTGTGAATTTAAAATGCTCAGCTGCTGGCATTAAGATCGGAGTGGAAAAGTGAGCTCAAGTGATATCACAAGGATCAGAAGAGCCATAGGATTTCTTGTTGGGGCTGCCCTAGATTTCTGTTGCTGTATTTTCCTGTTGAGTTCCTGCCTGTGGAAAGCACAACCCTCCCACAGCACCCGCATGCCCTGGTTCGCGGTTGCTTTTCCAGCATGCGTGGGGCTTGTTCTGGAATGGGAAGAAGTGGAATATTGGGGCAAATTTATTCAGGCATTAAGTGACTTACAAACCAGCTGTATTATCTACTGCACTCTGGAGCTTGCATTGAAAGTCAAGCTGTATCAAACTTGGCTGCCTTATTTCTGGAAGCATTACAAATACTCCAGGGAGCGCCTTTGCTATTGTACTCTCATACTGAATTATTATTAAAGAAAACAAAGCTCCTGTTCAACTGCAGCTTTCCACAGGGGTGGACGAGCCCTCTGCTGCTTGGCCGTTCTGAATGGAAGGCTGAGACGTGGGCAGTGATGAAACTGAGTCCCTGAAATGTGTGGCAGGGTTTAGGGAAGGGTAAAGAAGGGCTGCAAAGGTGGTGAAGGGCCTGGAACACAAGTCCTGTGAGGAGCGGCTGAGGGAGCTAGGGGTGTTTAGTCTGGATGAGGCTCAGGGGAGACCTTATTGCTCTCTGCAACTGCCTGAAAGGAAGGTGTGGGGAGCTAGGGGTTGGCCTCTTGTCGCAGATTACTTGTGGTAGGACTAGAGGGAAAGGCCTCACGTTGCACCAGGGGAGGTTCAGGTTGGAAATGAGGAGACATTTCTTCTCAGAAAGAGTGGTCAGGCATTGGGATGGGTTGCCCGGAGAGGTGGTAGAGTCACCGTCCCTGGGAGTGTTCATGGAGAGGTTGGACGTGGTGCTTGGGGACATGGTTCAGCGGGTGACATTGGTGTGAGGGGGACGGTTAGACCAGATGATCTTGAAGGCCTTTTCCAACCGTAGCGATTCTATGATTCTTCTGTGAAGGGGCTGACTCATGAGGTGAAAGAAATAGGAGAGCTTGGTCAGGGCGTCGGGGCACAAGCCCCCAAGGCCGTGAGGCGACGGCGAGGTGGCCGCGTGGGGCCATGTGAGACCGTGTGGGGCTGTGTGAGACCGCGTGGGGCTGTGTAAGACCGCGTGAGGCCGTGTGGGGCTGTTTGGGACCGCGTGGGGCCGCGCAGGGGCGGGTGGCGGCCGCCAGGGGCGCCGTGGGGCCGGGCGCAGTGCGCGGCCGGGAGGAGCCGCGGGCGGCGCCGCTCGCTCGGTGCCCGGTGCGCGGTGCGCGGAGCCCGGTGCGCGGAGCGCGGCCCGCCATGAACAGCATCAAGAGCGTCCCGGCGCGGGTGCTGAGCCGCCGAGCGGGGCACAGCCTGGAGGCGGAGCGGGAGCAGTTCGACAAGAACCAGGCAAGGGAGGCGGAAGGGGTTGGGGGGGAGGACCGGGGATCCCGGGGATCCGGTCCCGGTCCCCGCGGCGGCTCGGGGCTCGGGGAGCGGCGGGGGCGCTGCGGGACCGGCCCGCTCTGTGGGGCAGCGGCGCTGCACAAGGGGCCTGGCAGGGGGTGGGGTGGGGGAGACTGGAGGCCACCGGGCTTTGGGGACCCGCTGTCCGTCTGTCCGTCCGTCCTCGCTGCCGCTTCCTCCCCCGTGGGCACCGGGCTTCAGCACGGGTTTGTTCTCCCCTTTCCCCCCCGCGTCGCCCACCCTGCCCCGGCCCCCGGGCTGGTTTGGTCGCGGAGAGCCCCACCGAGAGCAGGTGCCGGTTTCGGGTGTTGTGCCATCACGGGGCAGCTCGGCCACGCTGGGTAAGGAAGTGGCGATTGTTGGGTTTGGGGAGCAACACGGGAAAACCTGCAAGTCCTGTTCCTGCGGGACCTGTCTCCTTCAATTGCCCCACCGGGCAGCGCTGATAAATAACTGCGGCGTGAGCGCTGCCTCGTGCACCCAAGGGCAGCCTGTGCTGGCCGGGCAGGAGCGCGTCCCTCCTCCTTCCTTCCAGCCCTTCCAGCTTTTCCTTCCCTTGGCCCACGGCACGCGAGCAAAGTCACATCGTACAAGCACGCCGTGTCCCTGCACGGATGCAACTTCGCTTGCACGCCTTGGGCAGAGCTGCTTACGTTGGACGCTGCAAAACGTCCTACAAAAGCTTCATCCTAAGCAGAGCCTTTCCAACATCCTTACGGGGGTATCGATCTGCCTCTTCCATCTAATTATAGCTGCGGGGATGGCTACCGGGCAGTTGAGGCTGGTGGCACGGTGGATTTCACGTCCCCACGATGCTGCGGCACCGGGAGGCTGAAACCAAGCGCTGCCCCATCGCCTCTGCCCCGCGCCGCTGGTGCAGGCGGGGTTGCTGGCCCTGGTGTGAGCCTGGTGCTCGTGGGCAGTGTGGAGGCCACACACTTTTCCTGGAGATGCTTTTTGAGGTCTTGGTGAAGGTGTCCCCCTCAGAGCGGCTGCGTGTGGGAGCTGGGACCCTGCTGTCCCCGCTGGGCCCTCCCGCTGCAATGTCATCGGAAGCAAAACTTGTGCTTTTCTGTGCCCAAGTTTTTCCTTCTAAACACATGCCAGAAGGTAAAAATCCAACCAGCTAAGCATCCACGAGGTGTATAGCACACATGGCTTCTGAGCGGTACTTTTCTGGTATGATTTGGGGAGGAGAAGTATTAGGAAAGGAGCTCCGGAGAGGATCTGCAGCTTGGCTGATCCAGCAGCCCCTGGGTCGCCCCAGGGGAAGTTTCCAGCCTGACATCCTGCTGCCAAAAATTGTCCTGCTGCCAAAAATCGCTCCCCGCTGTGGTGTCGGGACCTGGCATCCACCTGCCGGGTGGGGATTGCGGCACCACAGGATGCCAGGGCTCGGGGGAGCTGTGGGCGGGGAGGATCACGCTGTAATTAAAAACAGCGTGGAAAGAAAGGGTGGATGTAAACTGCGCTCCTTCATTTGGGCGCTTTGATCCCGGCTTTAGTCACCAGCTTGGTACGTGAGGGCTGTGAGTAAGGTGTTCGGGCTGTGCCCGTGTGGGTTCCCGGGGCCTGCAGGCAGGCAGGTTTCGGGGTCTGACCCCCCCCTAGCTATCAGCGCTGTGGTGGCAATGGGCAAATCGTCCGCAGGTTGCATAAAGGTTTCAGCCAGGCTCTTTGTGCACCCACGCTCACAACCAGGACGTGTCCGTCTCCAGATGTCTCTGTTTTGAACCACTTTTTTGGGGAGCTCCTGGCCAGCCCGGGGAGGCAGGAGAAGCGCATCCAAGCTGCTGTCCCCGGGCAGTGGCATCGTTTTGGTGCTACCTTGGTTTAGTTGGGACCAAGTCGGATGCGGCATTTCCCATCATAGCAGTGGTGAAGGTGGGCTGGGGGCTGCTCACCTGCTCCGGATGTAAATCAGCTCAGTTCAGCCCTCAGCACTGAATCACTGAGTAAGAAACCAGCCTCTCCAGCAGCCCCCGGGCTCATGGGCAACGAAGGCAATAAAACCACCTGCGGTGGGGACTGTGGTCTGGTTTTGGGACAGGCAGGCTGGTCCCAGCCTGTCCTGCTGGGCAGACATGGGTGGACGAGCTTGCATCCCCTGGGATGGATCATCCCCTGGTGGTGTTTCCCTTGTCCCGGCCCTGTGGGGATCGAGGCTGAGCCTGGCTCCCGCTGGTGATTGGGGCCGAGCTTGCTGTCACTCCTTTCAGGGCAGGAGATGGCTTTGCCCTGCTGCCCCCTGTGCAGAGCGCCTCGATAAGATGCAATAAACCACCCTTAGGGGCTCGTTAGGAGCCTTGGGGCTCGTTAACCTTCGGGGTTAAGAGGATTGCATGAAGTCGCCGGCTTAACTCTGCTGCTGCTTTACATGGCAGGGGAACGCCAGGGCTTCCCCGAGCGCAAGCAAAGCGAAATCACTGCGGGGTGGTTTTGCTGCCGTCGTGCCCAGCTCGCCCTGCGGCCAGCAAAGCCTCACTGGGGAGGCACAGCTGTTTTGGGCTCACTTTGGGCAATTTGGGGTGTAAACGCCTTCAGCATCACCCCTGTGGCTGGGCGGTGGTGATGCGAGCCCCTGAGCCTGCACCTGTGTCCTGAGGGCTGCTCGGCCCCAAAATGCTGGTACGAGGAGCGCGGTTAATGCCCACGGGGGGATCAGCTCCGTGAGTTTCTGGTCCTGGCTGACGTTTGACGGGACGGCGGCGTGCTGGAGCTCAGGGCACCGGGTTCCTCGTGCATGAGCTCCTCTCACCGTGCAGAATGCCAGGTGACACAAACCTGGGGCTGGTGTCGGGAGCCCCGCGTGCTGCCGGGAGGTAAGGCTGGATCAGGTTTTATGGCTTGTGTACAGGGAGGGACTGCATTTCTCTTCCGGCACGAGCGCCAACGGCGTGCTTGCTTCCTGCCTTCCTGGCCACTTGGTTTTTCCTCCATGAAGGCACCGGTGACAAAGGGCTCACAGACGCAGGCATGGCCCCAGCGCTCGTGCCAGGGTGGAGCAGCCCGGGACGGGGAGCCTGGGACGGGGAAAAATCCTCGCGGTTTCCAGCAGCTCGGTTTTGGAGCCTGGCGTGAGCTGAGAGATGCAGCTGGCTCCTATTTTTGGGACAAAACCATAATTTGAAGTGTGATTAAATCCATTAGTATATAGATAATCATCCTGATAAGGGCGGCATGTGGCACTCCTCTCCATTAACCTCACTGCTCCGGATTGTGGCGTCGCAGCCCTGCTCCCTCCTTGCTCGGGGGCTGCGTTTTCCCGGAGCCGCTCGCCTGCGGGGCTGCCATCAAAGCCGTGGAAAAACACCCAGTTCAAAGGCTTCTTGTGATTACACAAACAACCCGAGAATTTGGCATCTCGCTGTCGTGCTCTACCACTCGCCGTCGCTGAGTTCAGGCTCCAAAAATGCCGTGTGTTTACCAGGCCAGCCGAGGGTACCAGCAGCTCTTGTCGAGCCGCCAGCCGTGCGCCGACGGGGAACGGGGAGGGCTTCCAACAGGCTGCTTTGTTCAGGGATAAAAAAAGCCTGGGTTTGCGTGTCATGAAGGGTTTCAAAGTGACAAACATGCTGTAAAATTCAGAGTAGTCCCCAAAAGCCCCGGGTGGTTGGGCCGTTCCCAGCTGGCAGTGCACCCGGCTCTTGGGTTGGGGGGGATGCGGGTTGGGGACGGGGTGGCCCCGAGGTTTGCTGCTGACAGCCCATCTCTCCTCCTCCCGCAGGCCATCAGCATCAGCAAGGCCATAAATACGCAAGAGGCACCGGTGAAGGAGAAACATGTGCGCCGTATCCTTTTCCTCGGCTGCCTGGTGGTGTCCCACCAGGGACGAGCTCCAGCCTCGTCCCCAGAGGAGATCTGATGCCTTTGAGAAGTGTGGTGCCTGGGCAGGAGGGTTTCGTCCTGCAGGAGGTTTGGGGTGTGGGACAGCTTGGCTGGGGTGGCATCTCGGAGGTTCATCCAGCAGTGAAAATGCAAAGGAGGGAAATACTTCACGGGATGATTTCAAATGCTCGTGGCAAGAAAACACAGGGGGCCCTGGTGTACCCACAGCCAGGACAAATAAATGGGGGTTCGTCTGTGGGCACAGCTCCATGCTGGTGGCCTCTGAGCCCATGGTGAGCTCTGAGCCCGCAGCGCGTCCCCCTGCAGCCTCACGTGTGTGTGTGTCCGGTTGGCCTTGACTGCCGGGAAGGGATCATCCTGGGGACGCACCATGAGAAGGGGGCCTTCACCTTCTGGTCCTATGCCATCGGGCTGCCCCTGCCCAGCAGCTCCATCCTCAGCTGGAAGTTCTGCCACGTCCTGCACAAAGTCCTGCGCGATGGCCACCCCAACGTGAGTGTCCCCTCCCAAACATCCCTCCCGCCAGCTCGGTCTCTTCTGGGGGAAGCGCGTTGCGTCCCTTGGCAAAGCACCCCGTTAGCTCACAGCCCTGAAACCTCCCCAGCCTCTGGCGTTTGGGGTTGAACTTTGAGCTTTGCTGAGAGGGGCCGGATCCCCGTGCCACTACTCCCACTTCTGCCCCTAGGTCCTCCAGGACTGCCAGCGGTACCGCAGCAACATCCGCGAGGTGGGAGACCTGTGGGTAAGTGGCAAAGCTGGGGAGATCGGAGGTCGGTGCCTTGCTGGGGGCTTGGGGGTGGGTGCCGGGTCCCAGCGGGGCTGGGACTTCCCTGGGGAAGAGATTTGGGTGGGGGCTGAGCCCCGAGCACCCGCAGGGGATGGAAGGGCCAAAAAGCATCACGTACATGGGGAAAGCAAGCCACCAGCTGAAATAACCTGCTGGGCAGTGGGTGTGCGTGCAGCGAGGGGCAGGTGGGAGAGGGCGAGAGCTGTGGGGCTGCTGTGGGTGGCAGGTGGTTTTCTGCATCACTCCAGATACCCCAATTTTCCCCTCGTGTCTCCATCAGGGCCATTTGCACGACCGCTACGGGCAGCTGGTGAGCATCTACACGCGGCTCCTCCTCACCAAGATCTCCTTCCACGCCAAGGTGAGACCCTCCGCAGCGTCTGCACCCCAGAGCTCCCTCCTTGCTGGGGCACCCAGCGGGGTTTGCAGGGGCACGTGCTGCACCAGCAAAAATATTAGCAGCAACAGCTGTTTTTTTTGTTTGTTTGTTTGTTTGTTTGTTTTTTCCTTTTACAAAGCACCACGAGTTCCCCCCGGGCCTCGAAGTGTCGGATGAGGTGCTGGAAAAGACGGCGGGGACGGATGTGAATAACATGTGAGTGTCCTCGTGGGAGCAGTGTGCTGCCCGGGTGGGGGTATCCTGTTAACAAAACGGCCCTGTTAAAGGCAGCCGGCGGCGTTTTTAAATCATTCCTGGTCTGTCAGGGTTCAGCAGTGCCTGGTTTCTCCCAGAGCAATGAGACACAGTGTAAACACAGGGAGCAAACACACCAAAGTCTTGTAAATCAGAGGGAGGTGGGGGAAAAAAAGGACTCAGCGGGAGGAAATGCAGCCTGGAAAAGTAGCGTCCTGTAGGAGCACCTGTAGCAAGCATAAACAGCTGGAGCAACGATATCCGTGCTGCACAGTGACCCGTTTGTTTTTTTTTGGCAGCTTCCAGCTGACGGTGGAGCTGTTTGACTACCTGGACTGCGAGCTGAAGCTGTCAGAGTCAGGTGAGGAGGAGGCAGGTCCCTCCCGGCCGCCCCAGGGCTCTTGAGCAATAGTTTCGCTCTTTGGTCAGGAAGCAAGTTCCAGTTTGGGTCCTTTCTCCTCCTCCTCCTTCTCCTCCTCTTCCTGGAGACTTTGGAGAGAGTTTCTCAGCTGGTTTCCCTGTCGCTGTTCTGTAGAGGCAGTTGTAGGAAAATATTTCAGAAATGTGGCTATTTTTAGCACACCTGAGCAGTGCAAAGTGTTGCACAGCGCTGCTCTGAGATGCCTTTTTATGCCTTTTCAGCACAACGATGTTAATTGTGCGCATTACCCAAATCCTTTCCACCCCCCAAAGCAGAGGACGGGGGCTGTGTTCCTTTATAAATATTCATTTCCTCATGTTGAAATGCCTCCAGCAGGGCTGGTGGCCCCTGCCCGTGTTTGCTTCCCTTGCCTCATTCTCCAGGAATTTTGAGATGGCTTAAAAATGTGGCGGTTTCTTCCCCTCCATCACACGTCAGGAGTATGATGCTGCCCTGGAGAATGGGGCGCAGCGGAGGGGCCGCGCTCCCGGCTTCGTTAGCCATCCACATCTCCTTGACCCAGTTATACGGAGCATTTATATTCATAAATATTTCAAAGCTGAGCGGGGAAGAAGTCAGTCGATGCGCTGGCTGGATTTCTGCCAGGGGAAGGGATCCATTTCGGTGCCGGGGCGGGCGAGGCTGCGGTGACAGCAGGGCCGTCCCCTGCCCTCGGATCCTGCCCCGGCTCTTTGCAGGATTAAACAGAGCAGAGCAAAAACCATCACCTTTCCTGGCCACCCCTTGCGGCAGCGGTTACTGATGGCAGCTGTCCTGCCCATTTATCATCCCGGGTTAAATCCCTCCTATTTGGGGTCGGGGATATCCGTGGCAGAGCTGAGCCCCCATTGCTTCTGCCACCAAGGTCTATGTGGGTGTTTTTCTTGCACGGAGCAGGGTTGTTCCCCGCTCAGTAGGACGGGACGGTGGTTGGCAAAGCCACAACTGTCATGGTTAATGATCAAGCCGAGCCAGCCAGAGCCAGGTGGCTCTGCAAACACGTCCCTGGCGCCTCACCGTGCTCTCCCCCTCCAGTTTTCCGGCAGCTCAACACCTCCATGGCGCTCTCGCAGATGTCGGCGGTGCAGTGCCGCCTGGCCCCCCTCATCCAGGTGATCCAGGACTGCAGCCACCTCTACCACTACGCCGTCAAGCTCATGTTCAAGCTGCACTCCTGTGAGTCCCCACACCCCACGGTTCCCCTCGCTGCATCCCCCGTCCCTGCCACCGCAGTCACCTGGGGATGCCCCGTGCCCGCCCCGGTCCCACCTGGCCTTTGTAGCTGGAGGGATATGGGCACGTGGGAATAAATTCACAGCCCGCGTGGGGCAGAATTTGCAGTCACTGCTGTCTCCTTCCCATCACCACAGGTCTGCCAGCTGACACGCTGCAGGGCCACCGCGACCGCTTCCACGAGCAGTTTCGCAGGTACCCGGGGCTGACACAGGGCACTGGGGTCCCTCCAAGCCTCCCCGCATCCTCTTCAAGCTGTGTCTCTTTCCTCCCCCCTCCAGCCTCAAAAGCTTCTTTAAGAAAGCCTCCGACATGCTGTATTTCAAGCGGCTCATCCAGATCCCCCGGCTGCCAGAGGTACGGCGGGGTTTCAGCATGTGATGGTTTGAGAGGGTTTTTAGGGTGCACAGGGGTGTCCCCACAGCCAGGGGGCCTGGGTGTGCTGCAGAGGGACACGCCGGCACACTGTGGCAGTGAGGGGCCGCCTCCCTCCCCGTGGCACTCCCCAAAAGCCATGGAGGTGTCACCGTGACTTCTTGTCCCCCCAGAACCCCCCAAATTTCTTGCGGGCGTCCGCACTGGCAGAGCACGTGAAGCCGGTGGTCGTCATCCCCGAGGAAGCCCCCGAGGACGAGGAGCCGGAGAACCTCATCGAGATCAGCACAGCTTCCACCACAGAGCCCCAGGTGGGGGCACGGGGATGGGACGGGGACGGGGAGGGGCAGAGACCCGTGGTGGGGGGCAAGGACTCAGCCTGATGCCCTCTGTCGTCCCCAGATCACCTCGGATATATTTCAGCAAACCTTCGGGCCACCCAACGGCATTCGGGATGACAGGGACGCGCAGATCGAGAGCCTGAAGAAGGAGGTGGACACGCTCCGCGCGGAGATGGAGAAGATTAAGCTGGAGGTAAAGCTGGGCGGGGGAGCAGCTGTTTTTCAGCACTGTAGTGGGGAAACCCAGATGGGACGTGGCAGGATTGGGGCACAGGGTCCTGGCACCCTGTTTTGGGACCTCTCCCAGTGCCAGCACCCAGCTCCCAGGGAAGCAGACAGGACAGAGGACAATTTTAGGTGCTAAAAGGAGACTTTCCTGGGGCATCTCGCGGCTGCTTTGCCCAAACTGCAGCTGGGCACCTGGGTGGAGGTTTTGTGGGGTAGGGTGGGTGCTGGCACCCCCTCGGGGCAGCACCCGAGCACCGTTTGACCCCGCAGGCGCAGCGGTACATCACGCAGCTCAAGGCGCAGGTAAACAGCCTGGAGGGCGAGGTGGAGGAGCAGCGCAAGCAGAAGCAGAAGGCGCTGGTGGACAACGAGCAGCTCCGGGATGAGCTGGAGAGGCTGCAGCAGGTGAAGCAGGACAGCGACCGGTCCCTGCGGCTCTGCGCCGAGGCAGAAAGTAGGTGCAGGGCAGCTGCTTCGCCCAGCAGCACCCGTCGGCTGCGGGAAGCCCCTGCGGTGGGCGCTGATGTGTTCTCACCCCCTCCAGAGAAAGCCAACGCCACCGAGATTCGCTACACGAAGCTGAAGGAGAAGCACAGCGAGCTCATCAACACCCACGCCGAGCTCCTGAGGAAGGTAACGCCACTGTCTACAAGGACCAGATGCTGCCTTTGTCCCCGTCACTGTGTCCCCACAGCCCAACCCTGCATCGATCCCATCCTCCTGCACTCAGAGCCCCCCGAGCATCCCTTAAATTCGTGTCCACCACCAGCCAACACTTTGGATGCCATGAAAAAGGCATCGCCCCTATTGCCCCATGCAGCATTCGGGCAGAGGGAGGGTGGAGGTGGTTTTGTGGCGAGGGTCACCTCTCCGAAAGAGCCCCGTGTCCCCGCGCAGAACGCTGACACGGCCAAGCAGCTGACGGTGACGCAGCAGAGCCAGGAGGAGGTGGCGCGAGTCAAGGAGCAGCTGGAGTTTCAGGTTGAGCAGGTCAAGCGGGAAGCAGAGATGAAGGTGAGCAAGCCCGTGGGGCCACGGGTCCTGCCCCGGCCCGGCACGGAGCCCATCGCAGCCTGGGGCACGTGGCAGATGAGGGGTGGTTGGGGGCAGTGCCTGGTCCAGGAGGGAAGGAGCTGCCCCGGCTCTTCATCAGGGTGTTATTTAATGCGTGCTTTGTTCACCTCTTGCCCACTTCTGCCATTTCTTCCCCCAAGAAAATGCTGCGCTCCAAACCGCTGGGTTCGGGTGTTTTCATTCCAGCAACCTGGGGGTTGCTCCCCAAACTCCTGCCCTGGGAAAATGAGCCCTTTTCAGGAGACCCCCCCAATTCCAAGACCCCCAGACACCATTCTGCTCCCACAAACCGCCACCAGGCTCGTTTCCACTGAGCCCTGGCGTGGGTTTTTGGTTGCAGCTGGAGGACCAGAGCGTGCAGATGGAGCAGCTGCGGCGGGAGCTGGACGCCCGGCGGGACGAGCTGGACCAGGCGCAGTGCTCGCTCAGCCACGCCAAGCAGGTACCCGGGGAGCACCCAAATCCCTGCTGAGCCCAAGAGCAAGCTCGCCGGGGTCTCTCAATGTGTGTCATGAGCTGAACATGTTCTCAGCCCCCGCTGTGTAACCGTGGGGCAATGGCCGGTGGGTGACAGGGGTCTCCTGGCCCTACTGGCAGGCAGGCACGGAGCTCAGCGCCCAGGTGGAGACCCTGCAGGCTGAGAAGGAGCAGCTGAGGCGCTCAGTGAGCGAGAAGGAGCGCGAGCTGCTCTCCACTCGCAGCCTTGTCCAGGAGAAGGAGCTGCAGCTGAGCCAGGAGGCCGACAAGGCCAGCAGGGAGATCTGCGAGCTGCAGGGCAAGCTCCTGGAGAAGGTACGGGGCTGCGCCCCTCGCTCGGTTTTGGGGAGGGTGCTGAGCATGTGGGGGCTCAGCCAAGCTGGTGCCAGACGGATGTGACTTGCACCACCAGTAACGGGATGCTGGACTCTAATCCTACAAAAGGGGCTCTTGGTGACGGGGTCCCTGTGCCCCGGCTGCGAGCCCACACATCCCTCCCGCCCCGCAGAGCAACCAGGAGCAGAGCCTGCAGCAGAAGCTGCTGGACGAGCAGTTCGGCATCCTGCAGGAGGCAGTGCGGGAGGCCGAGGGCATCCTCCGCGACGCGGTGGCCAAGCTGGACGACCCGCTGCATGTCCGCTGCACCAGCTCCCCAGGTACGCCCCGCAGCCCCCCCTCCCCCCGAGACAGGTAACGTGGCATCCCCCAGGCATCCTCTCCCACCAGACATTAAGCCTGAGGAGTTTGGGGTCTGACTTCCAGGGAGGGAATTTTTAGCTCTCCCTGAACTGGTCTTTAAGGGTTCCTTCCAACCCAAACCGTTCTGTGATCCTAATGAAGCTAAATTCCTTGCAGATTACCTGCTCAGCCGTGCAGAGGCGGCGCTGGAGTCCACGGATGCTCTGGAGAGCGGGCACGCGCAGTACGTGGCCTCCATGGCAGGTACCTGGGTCTCGGGACTGGCAGCATCGCTTGAATGTTGCTTTAATTTTTATATATCCAGCAGCCCCTGACCATTCTGGGGCTGTCAGCAAGCATTCACTACCTGTGGCGGGGAGAGGACACAGGGGCTGGAGCTGGTGGGTCCCCACATGCTCGTTTGAGGAGCCATCTGCAAGCTGGAGGGGTCAACACCAACCTCTCCAAGCCCTCGTGCTGACCCTCGGATGCCTTTGAGGGGGGTGACGGTGCCCTGGGCCGGCTGTGCCTGACCCTGTTCTCCTGCTGGCAGATGCTGCAGCACTGGTGGGGGCTCTGGCTCTCTTCACACACCTAACAGCTGACACCATCGTGAACGGCAGCGCCACGTCCCACCTGGCTCCCACCGACCACGCTGACCGTGAGTGGATGCAGCGGATGCTCCGGGTGGGGTTGTGCTTGTGGGGGTTGGGTTTTGGTGCTGTTTTTGGTGCTGGACCCTTCGTCGGGTGGACGTGGGACATCCCTGCGCAGCGAGGGGCCCGCCACTGACCTGTCCTCTCCCCAGGGCTGACGGAGACGTGCCGGGACTGCGGGCAGCGGAGCCTGGACTACCTGGGCGAGCTGAAGGACAAGCAGACGCTGGGGCGCGCTGAGCTGGGGGACGTGCGGCGGGCGCTGCGAGGTGTCCTGGGGCTGGCCCAGGTAGGAGCTGGAGCCCAGCGCTCCCCTGTGTTGGGTGACTTGTTGGCAGGGGGATTGCCTGAAGGAAAAGTCAAAGCAGGTGGTTAATGCAGGAGGACGTTGCCTCCCTTTGTCCAGGTGGGATGTTTGCTCACAGCCTGCTGGCTGCATCCCAGGGAGACAATGGAGAGCTGTTTTTTATTTTAAAAAAAAAAAAAGGAAATGTGGCTTTTCCTGTTGCCCAGAGCTGAAATTGGAGATGCTGGGTTGGAGTGAGCACTTTGGGGTGGTTTGTCCCCATGACTTGCAGGTTATAGTGCATTCCCTGAGCCCTCTCAGCTTCTGAGCACTGAGACACTTCCTGATGCATGGGGATGGTCACCCTCAGATCAGCTGAAGTCTTTCAGCTCAGTACCTCTGTGGTACACTCCTGTGATATCAAACTTCCCAGCTTTCAGATATTTCTTCTCACAAAGCCTCCTGTTAGTCTTTTCCGTTAAAATACTTTGAATTCAAAGGCCATCAGCTCTCTAGAGCTCTGCCATGTTAGGTCTGCCACAACTGCACCTGTATTTGAGTTTTGCCACCTTGGTTTGGGATATTTCCTACCTCTGAGGTCCTTGTGTCGTGTTTGCTGCAAGGTGCTGACACACGTGCCTCTGCCCTTGCTGTCTGCAGAATGCTTCTTCTGCAGCTTTATTTGTTTAGGGGGAATAACAAGCTGAATGCCTTCTTTGGTTTTATTCTTTACAAATACTTTCTTCTCTTCCTCTGCTGAAAACCCCCTGGCTGTTGCTGCCTCCTCTGGCAGGAGCTGAGACCGAAAAGCTTGGACATCAAGCAGGAAGAGCTAGGGGACATGGTTGAGAAGGAGATGGCCTCCACCTCTGCGGCAATTGAAGACGCTGTCAGGCGGATAGAGGTGAGACGAAGCCATGGGATGGGCCCATGGGCAGCGAAATGTCCACTGGTGCCTCCTCTCCTCCTGCAGCTCTGCTTGCAGCAGTGTGGTATCCCACCTTCCCTTTCCCATTTCCCAACAGGAGATGATGAGCCGGGCCAGGAACGAAAGCTCTGGCATCAAACTCGAAGTGAACGAGCGGTGAGTGTTGGGGGGGTTTGCCATTTCGGTCCTGCAGCGGCTGTAACAGCGGGGCTGGGTGGTGTTCTGAACCCTCACGTGCACACTCTGGACCTGCATTTTTCTAATGCTGAGCATAAAATTGCCTTTGGAAGGGAGGGCCTTCATGTTGCACATCTAAGTTAATATTTGATGGCTTCTCTGTGGGCTGCTTAAAGGTAACCTTCAGCAGGGTGGTCTCTGGAAAAGACTCATTCATTAACGCAGGCCAAAGAGGGCTCTCCTGGATGCTCAACCCTTTTTCTTGTTTCCCTACAGGATTCTGAACTCCTGCACGGACCTCATGAAGGTCAGTACTGCAGGAGCTGAGCTTCTCAGGGGGTCACAAACTACACAAAACTGTCACTTCCCACCACTGGCAAAATCGATCCCTCTGTATAAAACCCGCATCAAACACCAAAACCTGTTCTTCCTCATTCCAGGCCATTAGACTTCTTGTAATGACATCCACGAACTTACAGAAGGAAATAGTAGAGAGTGGCCGGGTAAGTCCTCCCCTATGCTCAGCCCCGTGCACTGATGTGAAATACCCACAATTTCCCACAATTTGCAGAAACAATTGCAGCGTTTCCCACAGTTTGCAGAAACACCAGCTGAATTTCTCACTTTCCCCTGTTAGTGGCACGTTTGCAGCCCTGCTGGCTGGAGATGGGCTGCTCAGCCCCGTGCTCTTTGCAGACCTTGCAGTCTCCTTTACAAATCTTTGTTCGTCTAAAGATGATGGCCCAGACGTGTCCTAAACCCAAACCAAATTCAGTCTCAAGGCTTCAAAGTTAGTTTTCTTGGTCCATATTTAAGTAGGCCAACGAGAGCAACCTGAAGGGCACAGAAATGATGCCAATCCCTTGATTTATGGCTTTATATATGGCTTTATACATTGTTATATCATATGTGGATTTTTATGTATTTTAGTATGATTTATGGATTTATTACATGTTTATATGGTAGAAAGAAGCTAATGCAGGCCATAATATTCTCATAACAACAGGGGGCAGCAACAACTCAGGAGTTTTACGCCAAGAACTCACGCTGGACTGAAGGGCTGATCTCTGCCTCCAAGGCGGTGGGCTGGGGAGCCACGCAGCTCGTGTAGGTACCTGGCTCCAGAACATGGCTGTTACCCCACTCAGATACTCCCTGGCTGCTGGAGGGGTCGTGTGTGGGTGGTTGGGGTCAGGGCACCACGTCCTGAGCTGTGCTGGTGTGGAAAACATAGGGGCTCGTTTGGAAAAAGCTGTAAAAATCTTGTCTGCCCTATTGCAGGAGCACAGTCCTGCCCCCTGTGGTATTTTATCCCCATCCAAAACTTCTGGATCTGGGGTTTGAGTAGTTTGCTTTGTAAATGAGCTTTAAATAACGAGACAAAGCTGTGGTTTCAACATCTGATGCTGATTTCTGAAAGTATAGTGGGAGGCAAATAGCCCACACTTGTGCTGCAGTGCGAGGTGAGTGTCTCTAATACGATCTCTCCTCCGACTGCAGAGAATCAGCAGACAGAGTTGTCCTGCACACAGGCAAATACGAAGAACTGATCGTCTGCTCCCATGAAATCGCTGCCAGCACGGCTCAGCTGGTAGCTGCATCCAAGGTGAGCGTCCCAGCAGGGCTGGCTGCACACTACGTGGCAGGTTTTAAGTCCTTTTGTTCCCATCGTTTTGTTCCAGGGATGCTCTCAGGCACTGGTGCGTGGCAGTCCTGCCCATGGCCTCCTTCCCAGAGAAGGGAAGCTCTTAATTGGAAGGGGATTATTAAAATAGGAAGGGGATTATTATTTTCAAGTTGGTTTCTGCTTTTAATATGTGTCTTCACCTGCATTAATGCTCCCACACTTCGCAGGGCTTGCCTCTGAAATGAAGCTAAAACCTCCCATCTTCCTCCTGCCCGGCTGATTATGTAAAGAAAATGTTCATAATTAGTGAGAAACCCAGGGGGAGGTACTGCAGAAGGTAGCATTGAGAGGGATGAATTTTTGGTCCTTACCACTTTTCCTCTTCATGGTGATGGAGATGTGTCAAGGTTTCAGTGAGCAGAGGGTTGGAGGGAGGTGGGCCGAGACTGATTTTTGTGGCAGATGATGTTAAAGTGAAGAACGGGGTTGTGAAAAAATTATCTGTGCACCAGTGCTGCTTGTTTGTGTGTCCTTGGCTTGGATGGGAGCAGAGGTGGCTTAGTGTCCCCAGGCTGAAGGAGGTCACCTTGTCCCTGATAGAATCAGCAAGTCCATTTGTCCTTTTCACATCTAGGTTGTCATTCCCACTTAGACCACTCTAAGGTGCTGTGATCGGTGTCCCTGCTCCCATGCAGGATTTGGCCGCCTTGATGTGCACCCGTGCCCCCGAGCCATCAGGCTTTGGGGCCACACTGGGGATCCGCGGCCATCTGTGTGTTCGTTGCAGGTGAAAGCCGAGAAGAGCAGCAGAAACTTGGGCAAGCTCCAGGAGTGCTCACGCAACGTCAACGAGATGGCTGCCAACGTGGTGGCTTCCACCAGGACAGGGCAGGAGCAGATCGAGGAGAAAGGTGAGGTTTGGTAAAGCAGGAAGGGAAAGCTAAAACCCTCAGTTCCTTTCCTGGCCTGGCAAACACCCCCTGCTTTTCTCCCCAGACACCATGGACTTTTCAGGCATGTCCCTCATCAAGCTGAAGAAGGAAGAAATGGAGACACAGGTAAAGCCTCCACCCGGGGAGGAAATGAGGGCAAATTTGGTGCTGCCATCCTCAGGCAGCGTTCATCCTCTCTGTGGGGGACAGCACAACATTTTTTGGGGGGGTTATTGCATTCCCATGGCAGCTGCTGCCGGGCACTTGGGGAACCAGACATGCTCTTGTGGTGCAGGTGAAGGTGCTGGAGCTGGAGAAGTGTCTGGAGGGCGAGCGGGTGCGCCTAGGTGAGCTGAGGAAGCAGCACTACGCCTTGGCTGGCGCCTACGACGCGGCGGAGGACGGGGAGACCAGGCCGGCGCCGGCCCCCAGGCGAGGCATCCTCAAGAAGCCGGCCCTGGCCCAGAAACCCGGCCACGTCCTGGGGCCGGACAGGGAGGTAGGGCCCTCAGAAGGGGGACACGGGGCTGGGGCCACATTTGTGCCGTGATCTTTGGCTTTGTCCCCTCTCGTTGCAGCCCGAGCAAGACACCAGCCTGCACCGGGCGCACGCTGTCAACTTCTAGTGGGACTGAGGGGACGGAGCTGGGGCCCAGCCCCGGGCTGGGGGCAGCCACAGCAACGCTCTTATGTCTGTGTTTTAAACAGATCGCCTTGCCTCTGCACTGGTGTGCCTTCGTGTGCGGGGGGGGTCTCCTCCCTGCCTGGCCTCAGAAACTGGATTTTTTTTTTTTAATTGACTTTTATTTTTTTTTTTTTCACTCAATTCCTCTCAGTAGAATTGTTGGGGTCCTGCAGCTCCCCAAGCAGTGCAGGATGCCGTCCTTGTGGCCTGCTGAGCAGCTCGCCCAGTTTAATTTAATTTGGGATTCTTTTGGGTTGATTTTTATTTTATTTTTTATCAGCACTAGACATTTTCAGTAAATGTAGCGCTCTACTGTACTGCTTAGACCCTTTCAAAGAACTGTGAAATGTTTTTAAAGTAGGAAATTGCTGGGCTTTTCTTGCAACTGTTTTTTTAAATTCCCCTTTTTCAGGAATAATTTGACTTTGTTTTAGCGTGGGATCAGCTCTCAGCAGAGAAGGGGAATTTAGCTTTAACAGGCGTGAGGAACGTTTTGTAAGGGAAAAAGCAGGTATTGACACACTGGCAATAAGGATACAAACATTTTTATTTCCTTTTCTATTTTTTATTACTAGAGCAACAGCAGGGGATCAGTTGCATTATGTTTTATATGTAAGATAATTAGCAGAATTAAACCTAACTGTGGCCTGTGGGAGCCAGGGGACATTAAACGTGGCGAAGTCTGCAGCAATAAGGAAACACTGATGGGAAGCGATGGGGGGCAGAGGAAACGTAATCAGCTGTATCTTCTCTTTGAACTACTACCACGATGTAGATTATTAAAGCAGCAATATTTAAATGAGGTGTGGTGCTTGGGCAGCAGCTGGGGTTGGTACTAAAGGGGTGCTCCAGCAGGTGCCAAATTGCAGGGCAGCGCTCGCTGAGGTGCCTGCTGGTGGGGAAACGCCTCGGAGGCGTTCAGTGATGGTGCAGGGGTGGGATGGGTGGGACATGGCTGTGAGCTGGAGGCTGCTTGCTGCCCCTCTGGGCACACCTGGGCAGGAACAAGACACCATGAAGAGTTTTGAGCCATGGTGGCTTTGTGGCGGACTGTACGTGTGATGAAAGCTGTGGCTGGAGGCACAGGGCCGGGCACCTGCACCCAGGGCTTGCTGCCGGCTGCAGGGCACCCGCCCAAAGTCAACAGGGAAGTTTTTGGCAAACCGAAGGGTTACTGACAATTTATTTGAAATTGCTTCCGCTTTCTTCAGCCCCAGGAGGACAGGAAGGAGATGTTTCAAGGAATCTCATTTATGCTGCTGGGCTGAGTTTCACTTCAGCTCCTGGCGCAGCTCAGATGCACCAGTGAATGTGGACACCTGAAGCAAAGACACCCACGCGAGGGTGAGCACAGCACCCATGTAGATAAGAGGAGTACCTTTAAAAAAATAATTATCTAGAGTCAACATTTTCATCCAGTTCCTCATGACACTAAGGCAATTATGATAAAATTTCATACAAGCCCCAGTACAAAGCATGTAGTTCACATGATTAACAATAGGCTGTAAACCTGTTAAAATTACAGCTTGCTATATCTAAAGAATGAAACCTTTACAAGGTGTTTTATTATTCAATGTTGTAGCCGCCTCTTGAAGACCTGAGCTTTCTGAGGTTGCACATCACAAAACAGATGTTACCAGGTTATGAACAACCAACCCTGGCAGCGTGGTGAGCTGTAATTCTCATTTCCCAACCCATCATACCCAAAAAGAAGAGAGCCCACATCTTGAAAACAGGCTTTGGTGTTAAATACTGGTGTCACTGGGCAAGACAAGCAGCTAGCTGAATCCTGCAAGCTACAGCGAGTGCTTCTCCAGCCTGACAAGGCGCATCGTTCCTTGGAAGGCAAGGAGAACCTTTTATCTGGGGCAGCACTGGAGGAGAGGCTTTAATTTATTGGGTGACCAATAAATACCACACCGTGCTGTCACGTTACCGCAATGACCGTGGCCAGCCCCGTACTTCTAAGTTCCGTTTCTTTCTGAAACCCTTTCTCTTCACACAAGGAAGTGCTTGCTGCAGTAGCTTGCAGTCTATTTATAGGCGGTGATAAAGCTGTATTTGCTGGGAGACTGACGTCATCCTGACCACTCACACCAGCACATCTCATAATGGAAATATTGATTAATCAAGAATGCTAACTTTTAAATTGCGCTACCGTAAATCTAGCCACAGCTCTATTTAAAGTTTAAAGAATTCAAAAGCAAAGTGATGTTGGCTTTAAAAGCAGTCCTATGGGTGAATGGAACTTGTTCAACAACACTGCTGTTTCATTATGATTTACTTAAATCAATACTTGCAGAGGCTGCAGGTAAAGTGACCCATGCAAGCATGTACAAAAAGTCAAAAAAATAACAGCAGAAACCAGCCCCAAATGCCACTTAAAACATAACTTATATTCTAAAGTAGTTTTATATCAAAATTAAGCTTGTTGTCCATTCTAAGACTTCCTCAATTGCCATAATTTTTGGAAAGTATGTGCTAGTCATAGCAGCCATTAAAAAAATAAACCACACCACAAACCGTCTATGCAACGGTTTATTCTAAGATTCCATCAAGACACCCTGCTGTACAGGATCCAATTTGCTAATGAGTTTTAAATGCCATTATTGTATCTGTGGAGCAAGGAAGATGCTTAGAACTGTGCCGAGAACAAATTTTGCTCAGTACTTGCAACAAAAACAGTGGAAAATAACCAAGAGAAAGATGTGAAACATGACAGTCCGCTCCCTCCTACCAAGGTTAGTTCAGTGCAGTTTATTTTTCTTGAAGCAGTTTTCAAGCAGCCTCTTATCAAAGCCCTTCTCTCCCCCACCCTTTGGCTCCCTCGGCAGCCAAATCTCATGTAACCACAAATGAGTTTGGACGCAAGCACACAAAACAGCTGAAGTTCAGTACCTGCACTGCTAAAGAGAGCAAGGTTTACAAAACACAAGTCTCTTAGATCACTGAGAAGAACAACTCCATTGAAAGTAAGCACACAAATAGAAAATGCTGCCATTACCCGCTCTAGGAAATCAGGTAAGAAAGAAACTTCTGTAAAAATGTTTTTAAGAGCCCTTAAAGCCATGAGCAGCAGCCACCCACTTGCAGGGTGGGTTATTTCCCTTCTGAGCCTAACCTGCAGGGCTCCAGGTAAGTGTGTGCTTCTGTGCAATGCTTCTTGGTGCAGGCATTCCCTGAATGGCCCAACTGGGAAAATTGCTTGGGAAGTAAAGAAATATCAGCCAAGACAGCCATTTTACAAACGCCCCCAGGGTCAGCTAGCTTAATTTAAAACAGCATGATGCAAAGAGGCCGTATATAGCCCTTGCAAAACGTCACTGGTAGCGTGAGACAGCTAACACACACACACCACCCCAAAGGGCAGCATAAATTTCCACAGCACGGTCAGTATTTTCTCTCCTCAAGCAGCGGTCTCCTTCCCCTGCCAAGAACCACATCCACTTTGTTGACCCCATCCTCCAAGGAACGTGGCTGCCTTCTTCCCAGCCTTACCAGAGGGGCCAAGAACATGCCCCAGGCTGCCCAGGACCAGCCTTCGGGACATCAGTCAGGGCACACAAGTGTCATAAAGCTTCACTGAAGCTTCACGTGAGAAATTCTCTCTAAAGAAATCAGTCTGAAAAGCAACACGTGTTTCAATCGCAGTGACAAAGCCTCAGAAGTAAACAGACAAACCTGTGGAAGATTCCGTCGGGGTCGATTAACGTAAGAGGACTCAGATTAGAGGAACAAGTGTTACAGAAGGATGGGTGTAGGCTTGCGTGACCTCCAAAGCCAGCTTCCAAAGAGAAAGGAGGGCTCAAGACATGAAACACTACCAGTACATCACCAATACACCACTTAAGGCTTTGTTACCCGTTACACAACCGACATGTAGGTCCCCTACCTGGCAGCATCTCACCGCACCGGCTCTCTCTCCTTTGGCTAAGGAATAATCCCACCTAGATCAATGGTTTAGCACATGGTGGCCCCATGGAAAGGCATCCGAACACCCCCATTTCGGAACAGGCACACCTTGAGGCTTGGTGCACACCAAAACATGGGTGTTGCTGCAGATTCTTAGAAGAGCGGCATTACGGAGCTGCAGCTTTTACATAACACCACCTCCTTCCCTCGCCCACCTGCACTGAGTCAGCACAGCAAGCTTTCTGTAGTTGTAGTTTCCTATTTCTGCATTAGAAGAAGGTGATCAAATCTCTGCAGCCACCACAAATGGAACACATCAAGAAGAAAAAGGAAAAAAAAAATAAAGGGATTTTCTCCCATATATTATTATCAGTTATTCTGCAGCAGGACTTCTATTTTACATTGCTATTAAAATGACAGATGTTACAGAAAATTACATCAGGTTCTTTCTGTCGTCTGACTCATATTCCTAAATAATTTTGCATGACTCATTTCTCCTCACTTGGCTGAAATCTAAGTTTTTCCTTTATTAACAAATAAAAGCGGGCTTCCCCCTTCTCTCAGCTTTTCCAGGTCAAGACTAGACACTTCCACTGTTCTAGGTAATTGCAGGAAACAAAACTGCAGAGATTTGACCTGGCAAAACAGCCCACCCACCTCTTCGCTATGATTAAGGTGTGCAGAACCTGAGTATACCTGTCCTGTATTAGCTGTGCACACACCGTATATCCAGTCACTAAGAAGATGAGCAATGGATTTATTATGAGCAGTTATATTCTTGTAAATTTAAGTTCCACATTCACCTACAACTGTATGTGATGTACATACATCATTAGTATTAAAAAACATGAGCATTATCTCCACCATTGAATGAAGCTGCAATGGGAACATGACACCAAGAGATATGATATTTTATTTAAAATCAGACCACAGTAGATTACAGAAAGACTTATTATGCAAACAAATCCACTGTACATTTCACAACTTGCTAGGCATATAAAATTGCCCCTTTATTCAACTGTCCAGCATTACACAAAGAAACCATTCAGGTGCAGGACGACTCTACCTCCTCTGAACTCAACGTTTGCCAAGAAGCTCTGTGTTCAGGCTCGAGGAATTGTCAGTTGGAGCTCTACGTCTAATTCACTATTCCAGTTTGAGAGGGCAGAAACGTCCACAAGAGGTGGAGACTGAGGTTGTGAAGTGGGAGCACTAAACAAAACGGCCACCCACGACTGGACTGTGCCCAGGGCCCTGCCTCCTGGAACCGCATCAGAGCTTGTATCCTAAAGAGTCCCTCCAGGGTCACGGTACAACCGCGACCTGTGTGGATCAGCTGTGTCAGAACAACTGACTCCGCTTCCTCCGAGAGACAGCACTGAGGTGCAGTGAAACTCATCCTAGAGTTAGAACCATTCAATGCTGACCATCATTCCAAAAAAACCCCAACAACCCTAACCACATACAATTGAATTAGTCATAACTTACAAAATCTGCGTACAAAAGACTGGCAAACGTAATGCCATCCAAAGAGAGCATTTTCAACCCTACCAACACTCTAAAGCCGTGTTACACATCAAGTTTAAAAGATTTTTCTCCGCTCCAATTGCTTTGGGGAAGTATATGCTATTTGCAGCAGACATGAAAAATCCTCAAGACAACATAATATATATTTTGGCAAGCACACTGAGCTACCCCATCTCAAGTCTCAGCTTGCCTATGGCATTTTAATCTCACTATCTTATAAACAGTGCAAATTAGTACAATTCTAAACATCCTAGCCATAGCAGAATTTATTAACTATAACAGAACAGGAGAAGCTGTCAAAGGGCAATGGTTCAAAGCACTGACAAAGCTCTTGCCCGACTCATTCAGATTAGTGTTCTGTAACATTTTTTTTCTGAAAGGATTTAAACAGCTTTCCACAGTCATCTTTCTCCTATACCCTTAAACATTACCAGCAGTCAAGTATGTATTTACAGTTTGTGCGCACACACACACAATTAATGGCAAAAACATTTTCCATGAGCAGCTGGATTTCAGTTACGGGACTGCTATAACTGAAACATCACATTAGTTGTATCACTTATGTTCAAACTAACCCATCAGTGAAGGCAACTATACGCTCACAAATAGCAGATACAGCCTTTCTTGATTCTAACGTATGAGGGTGAGATTTTTGTTTTCATTTTTTAAAGAAAGTGCTCTTGAAGAGCCCTTAAATTAGAGTTAAACAATGGCTATTCATATGATAAAAATGCTAGTATCCTAGTATTACAATCACAGGTAGTGATCCTAAGGCACATCAGCCACATGCATATGCAATAATGCATTGTTTTGCTTTCAGACAGAAAAACTGCATTAGCTTTGTCTGTATTTAGTTAGCACAAGAGTCTGTTTTTAGATAAAGTATCCCTGAAAGATCATGTTATCACAAAAGTTACCAAAAGACAGAAAATTTAACAAGTAGTAAAAATACTTTTGGACTACTAATACCAATAAAGTTAGATACATAAAATGCAGTGCAAATTCACAATACACTTATCGATCACCTCCATCACTTCTGAGGATTTGCAACTCTCAGAAAAAAAGTTGTCACTTGATAAGTGTAAAATATACCTGGTTGTTTTTATTAAATGTTAGCAAAACTAATTTGGGATTGTTTTAGTTTGTGTAGCAGGCTCAACGTATGAATTTCTATACTCAATCACCACCCTGATAGCCCCCACCAACTTTTATTCTTCCTAGGACACAAATCATTTCTACAGCAGATTTATGTTTAGCATTCAGATACGACAGTTGCCATCCAAATACCAACACTAATAGCACAGCAAAATTTTTTGAAACAAGTCATGATCAACCATGCTTACACAAATGCTTCAATGAGAAAATAATACCAAGAAAAGATATTACACTATTTTAAAAAACACATCCTGTACCATCACTAGATTACAGAAAAAACACACTTTGCAAACAAATCCAATGCACGTTGCTTCACAAACTCCCCCATCTACAGAAACTTTCCAGATTTACACTGGGGAATTGGTTCAGATGCCAGTAACACTGACCAACCTTCTGCCTTTTGTCTTCAGAAGGCAAAACAAGCCAAATAACCATATTTTCAGAATAGAGAGTTTCCTGTTATGAGATTAATTTCAGATCAGTATTTGCTAGCAACCACCACACTCCAGAGGAAATGATTAAGGGACAGTCAAGGGCCTTATGTAAAGAAAAAAATGATCAGATATTCTATTTTTGACTGAAGCTGTTCGTAGCACAGACTTCCAAACAATGTAGTGCATTCCAGGACAATGATAAGAATGTTTTAAAATAGTGAAGAAGATATGGCAGATTCTGGATCATGTCTTCCTTAAGTTAGCATGAATTAGTTGGAAGTTGTTTGTGGGTATGAAAAATTGATAATCAATGTGGACATATTCTGCACAAGCAACAAGTGTTAAGATTTGCCTCTCCCAGTGCTAGATTAGATTACCAGCGCGTGCCTAGAGTCATATTGAGAATGAGATCTGAACTCCCCTAGGCAGCCTCCCTCTCCAGTGGTATAAAAAGTCAAGAAAGGATTATATAAGAGGCAAACAGCTACCATGGAGTTCAAATTTTTTTTTCTGTTTTGACTGCTTGCACAGAAATGTTAACTGCAAATTCCAGATAGATAAGCAGGCCAAAAACTGCAAGACGGAAGGAAATGTAGAAGTTAAAAACAGTTCTGCCAAGCAAGAGATGGGAGTTTGAGGGACAAAATGAAGTTGTGGGTAATTACATGATGTGAAAATCCAACACTTAATTAAGAAAATACCCTGCCTGGATTCCTGGAATCACATGATATCAAAAGCTAAGCACCGGTGTATAAAAAAAATTAACTTCTGTATCCAAGGTGTGGAAAAAAAAACATATGAAAATCTTAATAGGTAAAGAAATAAAAATTCCTGGTAAAATTTCTATAAAACCCTAAACTGGCTCTACAAACAGTTTAGTTTAATTTCAAGAGACCAGGACTTTCAGAATATCAAACTATTTAGGAATGGGAAGAGTGCGTACTTTTATTATGAAAAGTCTAAGGTAACAACTGAAATGTAGAACTGAAACTCTTGTAACTTTTACTGTTTAAAAACCATAGAACATTATCTGACAACAGTTTCAGCTCAGTGAGCTCTGAAAGTGTTGTGCACCTGGCCACAAATGCCACTGTCTGGGCACACTGCAAAGGCTGCTGATGCAGTCCCCTCCAACCCTTCGCCCAGCATTCAGATATAGCCGTTACCATCCAAACACTGGCACTGGTAGAGAATTCTTTAGAGAGACAAATAGCTCCCGCTTGCTACACACACATCCAGCTGCGACGGGAATACATCAGAACAGAAAAGGATGCTGATTTACCATCGCTAAAGAATTTGGAGATTTATAACATCAGGAAATCCACTGTGCACTGTTTCACAATTTGATGGATTTAAAAAATTTAGCCCCTATCACCTTCCTAGAAAGTTCTTGCTGTCACTGGTATTTGAAAACAAAAATAATCACATTTACTAAACACAATTTCAAACCTCTGTGCCAGAGCTCAAATTTTATACTCCACTGTGCAAAAAACAGAGGCTTTCCATTGCCTATGTTAAGTCTCTGACAGGGAGAGAAAAAGGAAATATAAGCACCAATACATAAGTCAGGCGCACCAAAATATTCACTGGAGGATAAAACCAGGATGTGGTGGGAAGCGAGGTGGTCTTTGGGGAAGAGCTGGAGGATACGGTGGTACGAACTGAGATGGGTATCCTGGCTGTGACACTTGACTTGCAGACTGAGCTCCCGGTCGAGGTGGGAGAGGAGGATATGGAGCACCTGGATAAGAAAGAGCCGGTCCTGAACTCATGGCTGCAGTAAAGGGAGTAGGAAAGCGTCCTGCTGGGACTGAAGGCGGAGGGGGTGGTATTCGTCGGGGCACAACTGAAGGAGGAGGGTTTGCATCCGAAGTGTAGGAATCTTGAGGTGCTGGTGTCGTGTCGGGTGCTCTCGGCTGAGCCAGCGGCTGAACCTGCGGAAGTCTCTGTCCCTTCAGCACCATCTCTTGGAGCTTCTCAATTTTTACACGTCGCAGGTGAGCCAGTTTACGCTTGCTCTGGTACTCGTCAATGAAGGAATCCAGTGGTATTTCACCATCAAGAAAATTTTCTGCCATATTCTATCAAATATGGAATAATCTCTTAGAAAATGGCATACTCTGAGACAACCTAAAGGGCTTACATCCTAAAAATAGTGTAATTTTGCCTGTGATTTTCCAGCTTGCATATGGAGGATGACTGGCAGACTAAGAATTCTAAGCAGAATTTTGAATTAATTATTACTTAGAAGCAGTGGGAGTTAAATACCATTTTTGCTGAAATTTATGCTGAAGTAACAGCAGTAAGAACATCTGAATCTGTCTCTGAACATTTCCCTGATCATCAGAGGCAGGACTGAATCAAGCTCAACAGCTTTCCAGATTGCCAGCTAAGCTGAATTATGGTTTAGTACTGCTTGCAATGCCAACAGAAACACTGAGAACTCTACAAGCCTCACTACAGTGAGGTAGATTATTGCTAAACCAGATTTAATACTCATGCTTACTTGTGGAAAAGCAAAGCTTTGGGAAAATGATGTTTTAATAATCAAGAGAGGTGACCACACGTATAATCATGAAATTCAACTTGCCCTGGGAATGTTTTTTTGTAATCACAATTCAAGGCCAATAAGCAGATCTTTTCCCTGATGCTAACAAACTATGTAGTTATACAGAATGTCCTACAGGCAAATCCACTAACAAAACTAACCATTCCCGTTGCTCTAAAAACAAGCCACCCTTCAAGCACTTGTAGTGACCATTGGCACCTAGACAGGTGCATTGAAATCATAATGGAATATTCCACCAAAACTACTGCAGAGTCATCCCTCTCATCTTACAAACCAGCACAGGCAGTCTTTCATTAGGTTACTAATTGACATTTGTAATGGATTAATACATATACCAGACGAACACCATTAAAAATATTTCCACATTTAGATGCTATTAGTTTGAAGGCAATGCCAAGGAACTAAGAGAGTTTGGCTTTCTCTTCTGAAAAATAGTGTTGTGTCTTAAACCTCAAAGACCTTAAGAATAAAAAAAAAATTATTCAAAAAAAGCGTCACTGAAATCAAATGACTGCTTATGGAAGTTCAAAGCAAAGACCAGACCATATACTTAAAAATATCCCTTTAGACTACTTATTACATGTTCAACGGTATTATATACTTCAGCTACCCCAAGACTTCACTAATGGGTAAAAAGTGGCAGAATTGAAGTGTACTGTCATTACCTCCGTGTCTTCCTCAATCTTAGCCCCCTCTGTCTGAAGGAGTGCTAGCAGTGTCTCCAGTGAAGCATTACTGGATTGTCTGTCTGTAACGGCATGAAAACAAGTGTAAGTGACAGCTGTTTGTAAGTGACTTTTAACTGAAGCTATAAAGTATCATCGAGCATAAAAATCTTCTCAGGCACATCTGTATAAACAGCATACTCTGCTGATCTAGACAGGATGACTGTCAGACTACGGTGAGACAATACGACATTTAAGTAGTTAGGAATATTGTCACAGTGCTAAAACCAGAAATTATAATTTATAATAATGAAAAAAGTACTTCAGCAAGTGCAGTATCAGACGCACAATACTTCATAATTCGGTATTTAATGAGAACATTAAATACAAGATTGTTTGATTTATGATTAATCACTGGAAATTCAAAACGGGTTTTACTATTTAGCAAGGTGGGCAAACTTGGTCATTTAGCAAACAATAGCTACGTAACCACATCAGTAACAAGGAATCTGTAGTGCATATTTCTGGGTGTAAGAGATATTATTTCTGGGTGTAAGAGCCATTAGGTGTATGATCTATTTCAGAACTACGTGAGAGTAAGTTTTGATTTTATACCCTAATGCACAGAACTAAAAATGAGGGAGTGAAAAAAAAAAAAGATGCACGACAGATTTAAATTCAATTAGAAAAGAGCAAATCATAATAACCAACAGAAAACGTTACCTAGTTTTGTTTTCTTTATCTGGTATGCTTCAAAAAGAACTTGCAGCTCTTGATATTTTTGAGTCAAATTTGCTTTCAAAGACTCCAGCTTCGGCTGGAACAGAAGATTGTCCTCTGCCAGACTGCGGTTGCTGGCAAGAGTCATGTCCTTGCTGTGTTGAACATTTTGGGCCTGCAAAAAGAAAGGTGTGTGAAGTGACAGCGACAAACGATATTAATCAAGATTAACGGTTATGTAGACAACACAGGAATTTCAAGACTACTACATAAACAGCAAAAGTAAGCTCTCTGCAGAAACAGTACTACTGCATTGGAGCTGCAAATAACAATACTTTGGGACTTTTTATTTGTGAATGTCTCCTGTTTTGGCAGGTATGGTCAGCTCCAGCTATTGTGCCCATTTCCACTCTCTCTTCTGCGCCAAATCTTTCCTCGCAAACTCTATTTCTGCTGCTCCACAATATGCTATTTTACTAGAAGAAATAAGGCCTATGATGCAAACAGCACATTAAGGACATCTACAAACACAAGCTCGCACACAGGGAACATCCCCTGAGCAATTCCACTATGAGCGTGGTTCTCCCTGCTCAGCCAGCACCACCCGTGAATTCATCGCTTCTGAGCAGGAGTTACCGCCCACCTGAGGGCACCTTCCCACGTGTATTTTTAACCCCCACATGCAGCAGATGGTTCATTAAGCAGTATTAGTTCCACCTTGGAGAAGAATTACTTTTATTCCAAGCATTTGAGGAGTTTGTGCTGTGGGAAAGGACTCCCAAGAGGAGCCTCCCCTCTGACAGGGGCAGTGGAGCCGGCGACGGGCCCTGCAGGTAGAATGGCTTTTGCTGGGTCAGGACAAAAACGTGAGTTCCTGCTACACCAAACGGCCCTCAAGAGACCCGTTTCATCCCATTGTAGTGGTTACTGACTGGAAATCAGTGCCTGGGCACCCATTTGGACATCTCTGCTCCATGGCAGTGGAGCGCAATTTGTGTCACCTGAGTTTCCTCTAATTCTTGTCACAAATTTATGTGAGGCCTGACCTGTTGGCTGCCACGGCCTTGTGAGATCAGAGTTTCTCCAGAATATTCTTCCCAAACGATGTTAAATCAAACCTGGTTTAATGCCAAAAGCCTGTGTTTCAGCTCAATCCTGCTGCTTAACATATCCTAGCCCAAAGACATGGTTCTTAAGGAACAAATGACAATTTCCATAAAACCACTGTCAGCAAGATTCCCAGTTTGCTCACACACGCACAATTTTATCAAGACAGTCTTTAGGAGCTTTGGGAAAGACGAGTGTTCAGAGAAGCCTGCCCTGGACGTCACATTAGATTCATTAAAAAAAATCAGACATCAAAAAGAAGGGAGGAAAAAGCAAAGGATCTGATTTCAGTCTGAATCAACAAGTGGGCTAATTTTCCCATGGCACAACAGACTGATTCTATTAAACTTTCTTCAAAACCAATTAAATGTTTGGTGCACTTCTCGTGACCTCCTACATTAACGTGCCCCTTCTACCCCACCTTCAGTGCAGAACAGTGCTTTCTTCCTTTCACACTCCTGGGGGGACATAGGAGAGGCACACCTTTGAAAGGGCAAAAGAGGAAACCTGAATGAGAGGAAACCTGAAAATCCATGAAAAGGAGAGGACCAGAACTCGTGTTCCTGACAGTCTGAGCACAAGGACATATACAACAGGTGAAAATATTTCCCAAGCGTAGCAACAGTGTCTTCAAAAACAGTTACTTGCTTTTAAAATATTTATACACTGCTTTAACCTGCTAACTTCAAATTTAACTCGGTATTGCTTAAATACATCTTTAATACTTAAATACATCCTGAGATATTGCTCCTCAAATACCCAAGTTTTATTCTTTTGTGCTGTTCTTGCTAAACCACTCAAAAAAAAATATCATCAAGTCAAGGATAATGCCGAGTCCTAAACTGTGCATCAATCAAAATAAAAGTCTATTCCAAGCTGTACAAATGGGAGGAACTATTTGTAATACTGTTTTGGCTTCTCAGGATTCTCACATCGAGCCTAAACAAGCTTTCAACCCTATGCTTGTGTTCAACTTGAATACTTTCCAAGAATAAAAAGAAACTCCTCTCTTCTCACTTTTGATTCCAATGCAAAATAATTTAAATTAAACTCGTTGCTTCCATTTGTTTGTTCTCTTATGATCCAACGCAGTTAGACTCAATTTTAGTAAGCTGAAGTCCTTGTTTTACATTTTTTCCTAACAATAATGAATGGAAACCAAGTACACACTATTTAACAGCTTAATTACTGACATCCAGCTTCTTACCAAATTACCTGCCATCACCACAAGTTTTGTTAACTAGCTGTCTTGTGAACTGCCAGCCAAAGAAGATTGCGTGCAAAAAGATTTGTGTTTTCTGATGCCTCTCCTCTTTCACCATTTTAACGAGCAAACTACTTCCTTCAAGTGACTTAAATTTGATCTGGTGATCACATTTTCACTGCTTGTAGGGCTGACATTCTCATTTCAAAGTAGTTGTGCAGTCAGGCTAGGAAGACGAGTTTTATGAGCGGACTTTGATCTTTCTTCAGGACGAAGAACATGTTATGTACATTTTTTTCTAGAGAAGAAAAAACAGTGGAATGAAAGATACGCAAATCTATAAACGTTTCAAGAGTACAAATCTCTGGGAAAGGGTATTACTCAAATCATACATGTAATAAGGAAGAGAAGAACTCCAGGTAAATAGGCAGAGTAAGAGAAAAGGCTTCTTTAAGTGATATAAAACTTAGGCTACTTCTTAAATAACTCTCCTCCTCAGGTACCATAATGTACTTAACCATGTACATAGCGTGCAGCCGGGCTATGGACGTGAACAAGGAGACAAACACCTAGCTTTCTACGACGACTTGCTGAAGAACTTCACTTCTGAATCATCATGAATGCGTAAGATGAATAAACATCATCATAATGGGATATACTTGTCTCGTAGGTGTAAGAAACAAATTAATATTACAACAGCACTTGGAAAGTCAGAGTTACCTGGTTTGATGGCAAACAAGTACAGGTAACCCACCTCCGTCTGACACAGTGACGCCCTTTCCTGACCTTGCCACCTTATGTCTAGCAATTACGAACTAGTCTACACTTAACTGAAAGTCTTAAAAATATTTGTTTTAAAGATGACAAAAAGTTGAGCTATTCTTAATCACATTGTAAGTTACAGTGCTTGAAATTACACAAGCCTTAATGACTCAACTTCTTCTGTATTATAGCACTTCCAAGAAGGGCACGTTTTTCTACAGAAACTGAACAAAAAACACAATTCATATTTAATGTTCAGGTGTTACTCTTGAAGTCTTCACTTCCAGCTTTAGTCTCTGCATCAAACTTCTTTTAAAAACATGGGCAGTTAAACAGATGAGAAACTTGTATTAGATCTTGCTCAAAACCATGAGAAGAATCAACTCTTCAATTACAAGGTAAACTTAAGAACAACTTCTTTCCAAAAACGAAGGTGAAGACCCATTCACCTATTTGGGACATTTTAATGCTTCACTTCACTGGAAGAAGTTTGGGGAGGGAGTAAATTCTAATTCCTAACAAACAGAACTAATATAAACCCAAGCCAATGCAACTTTAATACCATCACAATTTTACAAACCAGAACAATCTCTGGCAAAGATGTAAATTCAGTGTAATAAACTTCTCTGCAACTGTTCCACTACATTTAGAAGTTAATTCAAGGACTCAGAAAAGCAAACACTTAAATTTGCCTAAAAAGCCCTAAAGAAAAGCTTTCAAAAATGTTGCCTGATTTAAAACCAAAAAAATAAATAAATTGCACAATCATCCAAGGGTCAAAGATACAGTATAGCGTGACCAGTCTACTAAGAGTACCAATGCAGCACAAAGCACGCTTTCAGCATCCATTCAATAGCTGTAACAGAACAAGGAAGGAATAAATCCAAACCAAGTTATTTTGTTGTCAGATCTGCTCTGCAACAAAAAATTGTATTAAGAGGGAACTGCTACTGCATCAGATGTTTGCCTGCCTAATGGAAGTAGAGCGAAAAAAAGTTACCAACAGAAATAAGCTAAGAGCACGCAACCCTAGCAGAATTGCTAAGATGACTGTTGAGGTCGTGTGCACTTCATCAGGCAGGAAACCTGAATCTGAAAACAGATGAAAAATACCAGCCAGAATCATGAGACATAATGAGACAGGGCGATATTAAAGTAGAACATTTTTTTTTAACTTGTTTTCCTTTTAACTATCAAAGTCTCACTATGAATTCTGAATGGGACGAACAGGGCAACACGGAGCTGCTTACAACGGGATTTTGATGGCAGAGGGATTGCTCAACACTGAGATGAGCACTCGAAACCAAACTGTGGGCAAGGCATGGTAATGAAGTCACATACACATGGAAGTTAAAGACAAAATCAGGGATTATGAAGTTATTCAAAACTTAAGATGCTTAAATAGTTTCTTTAATAGACATAATTTGAATAGTTTTACTCAAGGATTTACTTAATAAGCACTTGTAAGAACAGGCAGCAGCAACGGCTTTGGGAATGGAAAACCTACTGATCTCCTGAACTGCAGCTTTGTTTCATCCCACTTTTAAAGTGAAGAAAAGCGCTGGACAAAGTTAAAATACAAGCAAGTACTAGGACTAGCTTAGCAACATTTTTACTGTTTACCATTTATTCCAAAATGTTTGCCCTAAGAGTGGTTTGTTCAAAATGACTCTGAGAAGCATCCCTCCTGTTGATCTAAGGTACGCTCCCAGTAGAACACGTCCAGACCAGGTCCTTCTGCCACGGTCCGAGCAACTGAAACCCCAAGGAGCCACAAAGTGCACCCAGTGCTGCTCTAATTACAGGCTGGCTTTGGCAGGCGTCAGGACAAGTAGTCCACTGGTACTTTCAAGAAAAGGGCTCTCGAGGAGCTACAAATAAAACAAACACTCAAACTCTCTCTTTCACTTGCATTACATACTTGTAATTTAGGACTCAAATGCGCTGTCACACTGCAGAAGTATAACTATGCACGGTTGGAGTGACAAATTAACCCTTGAAATAGGAGCCAACAGGTGCAGAGGAGGAGAATAAAGACATCTTTTACAGAAGATTTAGGAATGCTTTTCATCAAGTACTGGTGAACCATAACGCACCCTCTAATGGCATCTGTTTGGTAATAAATATTAAGACATATTCCAAAATAATTAGGTTTGCTAAATTTAGATATTCTGATTAGGCAATTACTAGCTTAAAAATGAGAAAATAGAGTTTAAAAGGTAAGTTGCAATTCCTAAATGTTTACTCCTGCTGCCCAGAACTGCGGTTTGTGCCCAGCAGACACAGGCAGGTTATTCATTCCGTGCTTAGCTAGAAAAGAAAATCCTATAGTTGTCACCAAGTCTAATTCTTAACTTTGTAGCTAAATTTCATGTTTGGCAAACGAGAACATAACCACTCACACCATGCGGTTTTAGGACAGGATAAGGAATCCAAGAAATCTGGGCATGCATTCACATCGTTTGAACTCAAGACTTTCTGCGCTGCCCGATCTTTTCGAACAGCTTTTGAGAAAAGGGTACACTTGAAAACCCCTTCTATGCCTGCCAGCGTATTCTGAAATGCTGGAACGAGAGGAAGGCGATGCATTTCTGACGACTTCATTTCATACGATTAGGGTTTTGAAAAGCAAATAATTTTGGCAGCGGATATTGAGCATTCAGTAACACAATGCTGCACTGTTAAAAGCACAGTCCTAGTACAGGTCACGAGACGACCAACTCTCACCAGAGAAATTCATCGAGCTACCACCAGCATCCCATCACAAACTCACCTGCCCTGTTTAGAATTACCATTCTGAGATTGACTTTTACAAACAATGTACTTCTATTTCAGGAAGATGAATACCGTCGATGTACTACAGAAATTAACCTCAAAGGATTATCAAAAAACCTCCTCGATTTCAAAAGACGAGGAGTACCAGACAATTGGCTTCCTTCCTCTTTCTGCCAGACAAGATGTTCGTTGTTCAAGCGCTAAAAGCCCAGAGGCTTCAAAAACAACTTTGCAGACAGAAAAAAAAAGCAGCTTAGCTCTTTGATGCCACATTTTTACACACCTGGGGTTATAGCATGAAGGACACTGCCTAAGCACATTACCCTGGTGAAATATATCTGCACGCTAGCACACGCACACACACACATATATATATATTTATATATATATATGCCTACACCCCCACAATGACATATACAAATCCTGCTCAAGCGCTGCACAGGAACACATTCCCTCTGGAGCTGGAAGGAGCCTATTTTTAGCTATTAGCAAGAAAGCCAAGTGGTTTTCCAATCCCTTCTCTCTGTGAACAAAACATTGTTTTTCTGAGCCGGGTTTCCCTCGCAACGACGAGTACAAAGGTTTTTTCAATTACGGGATAATCAGCTTTAGCCAATTTTGCCACTGAAAATACGAGTGACCTCAGAGAAGTGACTCAGGAAACATGATTTCATTGGCATGCCCCAATAAAATTACTAATTTAAGGACTTTGGAATAACGCTACAACCTAGATACATCCAGACTGAAAACCAAATACCTACACAAGCAGCAGTGAAGTTACCATGGTTCCCCCTTAATGTTCAGGATTTCCCTCTCTCCCTCTTCCTGCCACATACTTCATTGTGAAAAATCAGGAGCCAGCAGCACAAACCCAAGGAGTAAACAATTCAATGAAGGCAGTAACAAAACAAGGAAGTATTTGAGCAATTCCAGGATAGGTAAATGCTTTTGAGTTGAACAGACTCTGGTAAAAGCCTCCGTGCACAATAAAAAAGGATTATACCCAACAGTAGTATAGCCCTATTTCCACACAGCTCAAACACCTTCAAACCTAGCCACACTTTCCTAACACCACAAAATATTCCCTCGGGCCCAGAGAACTTTACTCTACAATTTAAAAGCCTTCTGTTGCCAACTAAAGAGGGAAACCGGAGGATCAGATTGAGAAGACGGTGTAATCCCGCAGCGAGAGACAATCTTTGCCACGAAGGTCAAGAGGTTTTTTGTCACTTCTGACCCACAGTCTGAAGTGTGCGTTGACTGAAAACAAGAGGCTGGCTGGGCCAGCCCACCTACCGCTGTACCTTGCCAGAGGTCACGCTGCAATCAGCAGCACTGCACCCATTCATATCTGCACCAAGTTAAGCCCGTTATGACCCGCTGGCTTTCCTTAAATCCTCAGTCTTGCCGCAGAAGGGTTCTCCTGCCTCCCAGTGAGACGCTGGGGTCTCCAAGATCTTTTCACGTTTTACTTTTTACAGCAGCATTTGTTTCTTCAACGATTTCTTAAGTCCTCAACGTGTAAGCTTGTACGGAAAGCTAATACATCCAACCCCATCTCGCAAATCTATTTACACAAAGTTCAAAAGAAATGCTGCACAAAAAAGCAAAGAGCAGCTTCCCCAGGACTCCTCGCTGCCAGCCTCGACCCTCGGAGGGCCCCTCCGTTGTCTGCGATACTTTAACGCTGTGGTGATCCTGAACCGCTTCCTTGGACGTACTAGAAGGGCAGGGATCGTACTTCCAGGAAAAGCAACAAAAAGGGATCTTACCCAATAGATGAGGCTTTTTAATTAGCTATGCCTTTTTTTTTTTTGTTTCCCCTGGGACTTTGGTCCTCTAATTTAACACAAAACCAATAACACCAGATCCTGGCAAATACAGTACACTTGCTTCTTTCAAAAATGTTCACAGCAGCAGCGGATCCATCTTACTTGCCGTCAGCTGACTGCTCGGAGCCTTTTCGGGGCGTTTGGTGGAGCACAAAGCTGGGGAAGGCTGCTCCCAGCACTGCCCTACGTTCACCCACCGGCACCCAAAGCCCCCGTACAGGGGGCCCCGCGGCAGCGAGGACGCAGAAGAACGCTTCTTCTATTTGGTCTCAGCAAGCCCAGACCTGAACCCATGGTTTTGGGGCTGGGGCGCTGACAAAGAGGCTCCAAGAGGGCACAAAAGGCCCCAGGAAGGCTGACAGCCTCCCCTATTTCGCCTCTTTTTGACTTAAAATCGCGCTGAGCTCGAGAGCACAACCGGGACCAGCTTCACCCCACGACCCCCCCCTCCTCAGAGTCCGGGCACAAAACGAGGAATGCGTTAATAGGAAAAAATTATATATATAAAAATAAGCACGATACCATCCGCCTCTGCCTCATTTAGCCCAAACCGAGCGATTTCAGCGCTGCCAGGCCCCCTCCTCTGGCAGCCGGCCTCGGGCTTGGCGGGGGCGCCGGGGATCGGGGGTGGCGGCAGACAAAGGGGGGGGGGACCGGGAGGGACCGGGAGGACACCGGGGGGGCCGGGACGGGGCTGGAGGGGGGGACCGAGGGAACCGGGAGGGAGCGGGGGGAACCGGGACGGGGCTGGGGGGACCCAAGGGGAACGGGAGCGGACCGGGGGAGGGCCGTGGCACGGAGCCACTTGCGGCCGGAGGGCTGAAGGTCGCCGGTACCCCCCGGACACCGAGCGGCGTGGCGGGGGTCGCCGCTCACCTCCTCCATCTCGCGGGCCATGTCCTGCAGCCGCTCCTCGTCGTCCAGCAGCGCGCTCAGCTCCTGCAGGCTCAGCGCCTCCAGCCGCCGCGCGTCCAGCGCCATGGCCCGGCCCGGCCCGGCCCGGCCCCGGCCCGCTGCTGCCGCCGCTCCCCCCCCCCCCAGCCCGGCCCCGGTTCCCCCCCCGGCCCCGCTCCCGCTCCCGCTCCCGCCGCCGCCCGGAAGTGGCGCGGCCCCGATGGCCCGGCCCGGCCCCGCCCCGCCCGCGGCGCCCCCTGCTGGGAGGGGCGGGGCGGGAGCAGGGGGCGGGACGTGCCGCGGCCGGGGCGGGGGACGCTGGGGCGGTGCCTCAGGGGAGGCTGGGGGGGGGGGCAGGATGGAGGCGCTGTGGGTCACTGCCTACGGCCTCCAAGGGCTTGGATGGGGCATTGGGGCAGGAGAAGGGCCTGGAGTGGTGGTGGTGCCCCAGGCTGTGGAGGGGTGGGTGGGTTTCCCTCAAGGTGCCAGGTCTTGGCCCTCAGAGCCGCTCGGTGCTGCCTGACCTGAGGGGCTGTGGGGCTCACTGAGGCGTCAGGGCTTGGTGCGTCCATTTTGTGGTCACCCCGCAGGCCCCCGACCAGCTCCGAGCACCCCACGAGTCGTGTGCTGAGCCGTCACGGCATGACGGTGCTGCTGCCTGACAGGCCATAGGCATCCTTGTTCTCCTTTTGTGTATAGCTGCAGCTGTAAATGAGGAAGGAAAACCAGTAGAATTATTTAATTCACACTTCCTTACCTGGTAGGGAGTTGGCCACAGCAAATCTCAAAAGAGTGACTGCGTTATTGTCCTCAATCCTAGGCCGAAAACCTATTTACGCTAAAAATAGCTAAAAATCGCATCTTAACAAGCTTCAGTACTAGTCCTTTTGTCCATCTGAAGCACTTCCTTCATCAAGCATGAAGGTCAAGAAGTGATCTTTCTTTCACGATGTATTTTATAGTGGATTTAAACAATTTTGAAATAAAACCTGCAAGTTTTACATTAAAAAGCATCAGTCGAAACATCATGGCTCAATTTGGTTTGTTTCTGATTTATATCCGTTAAGTACACTTGCAAATATATATATATCAGTGACATTTTGCTATGTACTTTGTGGTAACACTTTGGAGCAGTAGCTCTTCAACTACTGCTGATGCTGGAGCATAGATGATACATACAATTATGCCTGGAAATAATGAATCGTGTAAATATAGCCTAGGCTGTATGAATCTCTAGGCATGCACCACCTTCTGGCCTGCTTTCGTAGCTAATTGTGTGTGTGGGTGCGCCTGGTTCCTACTGTGTAACTGGAGGGAGAACCAGGATAAGCACGTGAGCCAAAGGAACAGTGTGGGAAATGGCCATGGGGTCCTTACCCTTTGTATTTGGCTTTTTTGATCTATCTAAAGGAAAAAAAATCAATGTGGTGAACTGAATCAATCTGTGATGTAATCCTTCTCAAACAGAATGACATTAGTCACGTTCGGGAAGTGACCCAGTACTTCCTGGCAGACCTGAACGAAGACATAGCAGCATTGTGTTTGGTTTTTTGTCCTACAACTAAACTCAGCTCTCCATCTCCCCCAAAAGCCCTCTCTGTCACCTCACAGGTCGCAAAGCCTGACAGTAACACGCTGCCAGCGGCAGGCTTCCTGGCCTTCTGGCTGTTTAGTGCAGGGTTCTGTGAGCTCAGTGCATTCAGAGGCAGGTAAGAGAGGTCAAAGCATCCGGCAGCTGAGCTTGCCTAGGGTGGGGAGACCGTGATTAGCGATATGGGCATGTGTCTGCTCTTCCACGTCAACATGCCTGCGTATCGCTGCGCTATGTGCCAAACTCCTCCTTGTGGGGGTGCTCTGCCCGGAGCGAAGATGAATAAGCAGCTGTACCCCTTGGCTGTGACATGGCTTTTCAGGGCCACTACAGCCTGACCTTGTTATTTAAAACCAGCAGATAGCTGCCATGTCAACATGCTATCGCATGCCGTATTTGCACATGCCCATCAAAAAGACAGAGTTGTACCCTGGTGTTAAACCAGTCTTTAAATCTCTACATGCATGCATGCAAACACATACACATATGTGCGGACACACACACATAAACAGAGGAATTAGCTGAGGGATTAAAAGAAGCCCCTTCTTCTAAAGAACATTAGTGATTCTAACTTCATAGCATAGCAAGATAATTGGTATGGGGGGAGCGTTGTTTAGAAGAGTCTGACTCAGCTTCGTGTTGTAAATCTAGTTTTACCACTGCCTCTCTGTGTGATCCTGAGCAGAGTTCTCAGCTTCCCTCAACCACAGGGCCTTTTGCTTAAAAGGAAAAATCAAAATAACCTCTCGGACCCATGCAGAGAGTGGAGGGGAATAGTTCACAGTGAATAGTGCTTGTGGAGGTACTGTGGGTGAGTATCTCAGGTGAAGGGCACTACAGTATTACCATAATTGTATTGTCAATATGCTGATGGGAAAGATGATTCTATATTACAGTGACCTTTTAAGGGGATCTTCTACATAATTACATAATTTGTTCTTGTTTATTTTGCATAGAGTTGTTTCTGGAATTGTACTGCTGTAGACGTCAAGGAATTGATTATTTGAATTTGTCAATGGTAAACAATATTTAATTAGTTAGGAGCCATATAATGCAGAACAATTAAGTCCTCAGAAAATGCACAGGGAAAACAGAACTCATTTGTGCTCAAGTACAACATATATTGAAAATACTGTTTCTCCCTGTGTAGATAAATTTGCATTCTGGAGGTGCTGGAGAGGAATGTCAATATTAAACATCTGGTCTGCTTTTTAGTACTCTGACCAGAATCTGCATGTGATTGAGAATTCAAGTTTGGCCAGAGAAACAACTGAGGTTGACAGACAAAATAGGGGTCAACTGCTTTTGTATAATTACCTATTCTACTTGGATAGGTTGGAAGGTGCCTTTGCATTCAGCAGTCTTCACGAAAGATTAAGGTTTTGTGACAGCACATCACTTCAACAGAATGTGAGGGATAGCAGATAAACTAGGATTTTAGGCTACAGGGATTATCAAATATTGCAACGCTGCAGTCTGAGATTTATCAGCTGCCAAGCCCTGGTTCCTCTTTACCTTTGCTAAATTCCTTTTGAAAGGTGACAGTACTCATGAATGTTAAGAATGTAAGCAGGCAAAGTACAGAAGCCAGGATTTCTTATTAGAAGAGAAATAGAACAAAAACTCTGGGAAGACTACAGTGGAAGCCGTGTCATGGTGAATAAGAAGTCAGGCCACAGTCATGGGGAGAACTGGCATCCAGCCCGGTTTAAATTAAATGTTAGTTGTTTTGTTTTTTATTTTTTTAACCTGAGCCTAGAGATTTCCTTCTGTCACCTCACATCTCTTTATGGTCAATAGCACTGTGTCCATGCATATTTATTAGATTTAGACATATTTTGCAAGTCACCTTCACAACTTCTTTTCTTTTCCTGGACAAACTGGTTGGTTACGTAGAGACTGAATTTGCAAGTCTAATCTTTGGAGCTTATTAACCCGTTTTAGTCTGGTTGCTCAATAGGTAGATAAGTTTTCAGGCTTCTTTGCAATTTCATTTCCTCATTGAAGTCCACACTTGTGTCTAGATTTCACAATTTAGACTCCTTCACACGTGAAATTACCTTCATATCCAGCCTCCTGGGGGAGAAACAGCAGTTCTGCTGTTAGTACTTCTTTCATTTAGAGAGCCAGAGGCGTGAAATGAGCAGGTTTATACACCTGCATACACATTCTTTGCCCTAAGCTCCCAGTGACGCTGGAGGAGATGAGGCAGACGCTATTTCTCCTCCCCACACTAAGGTGCAGCTCCAAACCTGAACTGGAAACACTCTGGGTATTTATTTGCTTGTGGTATTTCCAGCTCTGCTGAAGGCCTAGAAAGCCCAGCCGCTGAAATGCACACAATTGCATATTGAGGCAGAGTTTGGGGTGCTGGGAGACAAGTTGTAGGAATAAACACAGCTATGTTTTTTCCATTACACCGCATTTACATTTACCTTCTCTGTGCAAACGTACAGGGGTAAATACATATTGTTTGGGAATCGCTAAGACTGTAGGATCTGCTCTTGAACTTTGTCTTGGATAGGGTTCTCCAATGTTTAAATCAAATAAAGCTGTGGCTATACTTATTACAGGGCATGGTTTGAGCTTATTAACAGTGAGAAAAACAACCTATTACAGAGCATAGAGTCAACCTTTGTCATCACCTGTGCTTTCAAATGACCATTTGCTTCCAACTCTGCTGTGACAGTCTTTAAGCTGTGCTCCACGAGTTAAGGTTTCAGCGAAACCCATCTGAGTTCCCTGTGGAGAAAAGACTCTCCCCTTCTAGGAGAATAAACTTAGCTGCCTTACTGTCATCCAGAAGTGCCTGAACAGATCTTCTTTGTGTTCCCATGTAAACATCAGCTCCGAGCAAACATGCAGCCACAAAATATTACGTGTCAGGGTCTCAGAGGGAACAGCGGCCTTTTCTCCAGAACAGCCTGAAATTTGGAGACTGCACACAGGCCCAAGGACAAGGGCAGCTCCAGATATAGCACAGAAGGAACTGCCACTGCTGCACCAAGTTAATACAGCCTCACTCTTGGGCTTTGCTTGGCCAACAGGCATCTCTGACACCAATTTTTACGTTACAGACAAACCCTGAAGAGGAGACAGTGCTCCTATGGAAACTTAGCACAGTGTTTGTGCTCATATTCTAATTTAGCTTTCCAAGGAAGTCTTTATGAGTTCAGGCACTCAGTTCCCACCCAAGGTTTCTTCTTCGGCTCCCTTGGGAGATCCAGGCTGTGCATGAAAGAGAGCAAGAGGTCTGAAAAGAATGCTTTCAGCTGTACCAGATATGACACTCCTCGTGAAAACAGATTGAAAAATGCTGAGCAAGCAACTTCTGCTTACATGGAACTGCAGATGAATGCAGCACCCCCGTAAGGTAGGGGAGTCCCATCATAAAAAGAAGTCATAGCTGGAATGATTTTGTAAAGCAAGATTTCCTCTGCAGTTACAGGGTTTGTACAGGTTTGGGAACAGGGCCAGCAGAAATGCCTGTGTTAGATTAGTATTGCTGGAGCCCTGGTGGTGTGTGGAGCTCCCACCACGCTTCCAGGCCCTAAGAAAACCCTTACAGCTTTAGCCTTCCAGCAGATCCACTTGTCACGTGCCAACAGCACAATAAAAGGACTTGTTCAAGCCCCAAGATGTAAAGCTCAGTGGAAGAGTAGCCTCGAGTTATCTGGATGCAAAAGAGAGAATTCAGCACCTGTGGCAGTGAACAAAGGCAGGCCCTGTTATCAGCTTGGCCTGGTGCCACCACAGAGACAATCTGCCCATTCCAATTCCTATTTCAATTGAAGCTTTTTGGACCCGAACTGGGAGTACAATGCTGGGATTATCATCACAACAAGCTTGGAAAGCGGGGCTCCCTTCCCCAAATTCACCGTAGCCTTTGCAATAAAACTAATCCATGGGTATCCTCAGATTCTCCTTATTGCAGCACTGCCTGGGAGGGCACATACATCAGGATCTAATTCTCTTTTCTGCCACCTCACATAATAATGAGCATTGTCCTAACAGCACTTCCCAGGGTGTTGGCTTCCCTAATTCCCAGGTTACCTTACTTTATTTTTTTTCCTTCCAGTTTTTCTATTAAGCAGCAATCAATTCCACTTCTACAATCTGCTGGCCATGTTCTGCTCAGTCGTTGATAAGAACGCAGAATTAATCGCTTGCCCTCCAGCACTGGGTGGAACCCCCAACCTCTTCACACCCACAGTGAATATTGTCATCAGGCAGGAACATACTGGCCATTTACTGAAACGGTGAGGAGGAATGATTTCAGTGAGCTTTTGCAGCGTGATAGAGGTTTCCCAAGTGGAGGAAGGTAAGACAAAGAGAGCTCTCTTCCTTCCGAGGCACAGATTTGCATCCTATCATGAAAGCAAGCAGCTGAAAAGACTCCAGCCACAAAGCCCTGTGCTTTGAGAACGGGTCAGACTGCCTGTCCTTTTGTGTGAGACTGACTACCAGATGGGATCCGGGATGAAAACAAGTTCTTAAACAGGCTATACCTAGTGCTATGGTTCACGGTCATTATCAGATGCTGAAGGCATTTACATACCTCATTCTCTGTAGGTTTCTTGTTATTCCCCATGAGGGAACCAGAACATGTGTGGTATGCAGATGTATCCATCCATCATCCCAGATGAACATTACCTTGAAAACCCAGATGTTCTGAATGCAAAGAACACCCCCCACTAGACTGGCTCAATGTTGAGTGGCAGAGGTAGTATTTTATTTTTTTTTTTGAGCATCCCTCCTCAAGGACACTAAAGAGTTTGTAAAACATCACTGAACGAAAACAAAACAGTGCCAACAACAAAACTGCAAAACTGCCAAAAAGTAAAACACAGCAGCATTCAAATATTGAAAAACATGAGAGCTAAAGTGCTTGAGATCATTTCTTAACTATGCACAGTCTGAGTCAATCTTTCCCACATAAAAGCCAGTGCTATTTTTCAATAGCATCTGCCTGGCTGCATAGGTTTCTTCACCAATCTATGGCAGCATAACACTACTAAGCCAGAGCCATCACACAAAAGGACTAGGAGCAACATCTTTCTTTCCCTCTTACTAAAAGTTAATAAATAGTACTCAAAGAAACACATTTCACAGTTCAGGCAGCGGAAGTTTGACTTCCAGGAAAGTGACTGTACGGATTTCCCATGCAGTGAAATCACTTGCATTGCCTGAAGCTGAACAAAGCTTTGGTGGGTTTTATAAAGTGCTGTCTTTTAGTATTTTATGCCTGTCTTTAGTAGTGTTTTTTCAAACCAGCACCGGGGTTGTGAGTTTAAAAAAATACTGAAATAACAGACTGAATTTCAGTGGACACTGGAGCCAGACAGACATTGTACAGTGCACACAGAAATATAATAATTAAAAAAATCCCTAACCCAATTATGGTAAAACTCTTCGTCCTTAAAAAGAAAACCAAACACCCACCAAGCACCAAGAGTAAATCTGAAAGCAACACCTGCCTCCTGGTCCCCTGGCTCATTCCAGGAAGGATGATTACTACATGAAACAAGCTCAGCAGCAATGGTTGTGAGCCTGAGCCTGCAGGCACTCAGTGCAAAACTCTCCCAGCATTCAGCGCCATGGAAGTGATCCCATTTTCACCGAAGCCGAAGGGAGCTCCCTACAGACTTCAGCAGACTTTGGACTGACCCCATAGATTGACAGCAGGAGCAGGACCTTGTTTTACAGTCGCTGCTTTTCTACCCAGCCAAGAAAGCCACCCCCTGAAATTCCTGGAGGGGTTTTCAACCTTCCCCTCCATGCATGCATTTAACATCCAGTACAGTTAATAGCAGTTACACATGCATATCAATGGGAGAAAAGTCCCAGTCGAGAGGAATTACTGGTAGTAAGAAAAGAAACCCGGTAGAAATGCTGAGAATTGCTAAAGACCCAACTCCCCAATCGGTTTCCCTGTTTAACCAGCAGGCGTCCGCCCACCGGGCTGTACTGCAGGAAGCTCTATAAGTGCGTGGTTTTGTGTGCACGGGTGCATGGTGCACGCGGGACGGACGAGCGGGCAGCATTGTGCGGCGTGCCGGCCTGTTGGCAAGCTGCCTTCTGCCTCGGCATCCCAGCAAGCGTCTCGAGCGCCAGCCCTCGCCGCTCTCACTTGTGAGCTGTGTTGTTATAATCGTCCTGCACCGCGGCCGGGAGGGAATGGTCTATCCTGAACTCTTCCTCCAGCCCGCTGGGTGCCTTCGCTGAATCTCCCCGGGCTTCGGGTTGGTGGCCGCCCGTGCCGCCTGCCTCGAGCCCCAGGATCTGTCTCTGCACCAGCTTGGAATAAAGACCTCCTTCTTCCATCAGCTCCTTGTGCGAGCCCTGCTGCACCACGCGGCCCTTGTCCAGCACAATGATGTTGTGTGCCTTCTCCACAGTGCTCAGCCTGTGAGCTATGACGAGCACTGTGTGGTTCTGCAAGTCGCCGTAAATCGCCTGCTGAATCTGCGTGGGAGGAAAAGCTATTAGTGCACGAGCATCGCTGGCACCGCTTTGGGAGGGGAGAAGAGCAGCTTTGTGGCTCTGTGTTAAGAAATCTCTGGGCAGGAGGTTTGCTCTCCTCTGGCTACGCAGAGGACACGAGAGCAGGACTCCCTGTAGCACTACCAGCACCGGCATATCCATCCTGGCTCTCACTGCCTAGCCACAAATCCTCTCAGTCCAGCCAGCTCACGGATGCGGTATGCATCCATCCACTGCCAGGAAAGGGCTCTGGTGGTTAAATGACAGGTCTGCTCTTGCAAGCTGGGCTCTTGTTAGAGCTGGGATGCAAATAAAGGCCACGCAGTGTTGGCACAGACTGCGGGAAGCTGATACCTGGGAAATGCGGCTGCTCAGAGAGGTGGGGCTGTTTCCTGGGAGGATAACAAGGCAAACCAAGAGAGCTGTTTTCCAGCCAAGAGACAGACAAAGGCACTAAGATCTGAAGGCAGGCAGATGGCCACCGGGCACACATCGAATTGACACCCCCAGCTATCCAAAACCAGCCCCAGGATGGCATCAGATACCACGGGTGATGCTGAGGGCAGTGCCCAGGCCTCAGCCCACGAGCTGCCCCACAGGATCAGACTGCTCCACACCGTGGGCCAGCAGTGCTCATCCTCCAGCACCAGGAGACCCACCCTCACACCAGCATTTTGACCTAGCTTTTCCTTGTGAGGATGAACCAGGCAGGCCAAACTCTGCTGCTGGTAGAGCCGTTTGGTTGTCACATCCCAGCCAGATAAACCACGGCACGGCTCACAGAGAGCTCAGGGCCTTTCCTGCAGGCATGGCTGGTTCGGTGCCTCAGCTGGGATTTCAGCTCGGGTAGTCCTACCCTGCCTACTGCAGAACCATTTTTAGAGTCTTCCTCTGTGTCTTGTGCTAAAAGGCTGCACGGTGTTGCTGTATGCCAGCTAACACTTTGCACGCTTCAGCGACTGGCAGGGATCCCAACCTGACTGGGCCTGGCAGGCCCCGACACCCGGGTCGCCCACTCACCGCGTGTTCGCTCTCTGCGTCCAGCGCGCTCGTGGCTTCGTCCAGGATTAGGATGGGGGGGGTTCGGATCAAGGCCCTGGCAATAGCCACTCTCTGCTTCTGGCCACCCGACAGCTGAGCTCCTTTTTCGCCTGCTTCTGTTGGATCAAGAGAAAGAAGAAAGGGGCAAAATAAAAAATGAAGAGCTGCCACCAAGTTCAGCGCCCAGCCAACAGCACCAGGATGATGGCATGCTTTGAAGCAAAGACCGGGTAAATGCTACAGCTCCTGCTCACTTAGCAGAGCAGTTTAAATGTATTAAATAACCACAAGGTTGCAGCCCTTCCCTCCAGCAGCAAGTTCTCCAAGTCCCAGGGTGTGAGGGACTGATGCTCATGGAAACAACCAAAGGAGGAAGTCCCCGAGCCTGGGAGATCATCCAGGTCCCAGCTTCCCTCTTGCCCTGACCCATGTGGCCGCGTTGCTGCTGTCTGCCCCTAGAAGATGGGCTCTGGAAGCTTTGAAACCGAGGCAGCAGTGAGAAGCTGCACCCTCTCTGCCTTCTCATGTTTCCCTAAGCACAAAACAGCGTCAGTGCAAACGGAGGGATGTCAGTACCTGTGTGGTAGCCGTCCTGTAGCTCCGTGATGAAGGCATGTGCGTTAGCCTTCTGGGCAGCCTGAACAACCGACTCGAAGGAGGCCGAAGCTAAGCCGTAGGAAATATTATCAGCAATGGAGCGAGCAAACAGCACTGGCTCTTGGCTCACCAAGGAGATCTGCAGAGAGGAAGGGACGAGCAGGCGGTTGGAGCCGGAGATGCAACGTCTGACATCTCAGATCATCAGCATTTGTTCCTGCCAGGTAAGGACTTGAGTGGGCAGAGCCCCGCCATTAAACTGAGACACAGAAATGCCTCAACATGAGCTTCCAGCAACGCTGGTACTGACAGGGTGCTGGGAGGCTGTTGCATAGGAAAGAAAACGCATGCAGTGCTGGTATGCTGGCACCTGGGATGGGCACCCCCTGTCCAGGACCCTGCTGTGGTTTTGCTCCAGGCCCATCATTCCCAGCACTGTCTGCTCTTCCCAGTATGGGAAACCAGTTGCTGGGACGAGGCAAGCTGGACAGACCTTCTCCCAAAGTCTTGCTAATTTCCCATTCAAGGCTAGTTGTCACAAATGGGCCCTGTGAATAAGCCCTCCTGCGTCTTTTAATCCAAAATTAGGAAGTTCTGGACATAGCTGATGCAATTCCTTAATTGCTTAGCAACGGTCTCCCTGCCCTACTGTACAGCCATCGCTGCTCACTCTCAAATTCAGCCTTTGTTAAACAGTCTATATTGAAATAAATTGAACCCTCCAAATTATTGCTCAGAACAGGACGTGAAGAGAGCCAGCAGGATACGGTCATATTTTAATTGCCTTCTCCCCATGCTCCTAACACCACACCAGGCCTGCTAAGCTGAAAGACTTGCTTGTCTTTTAGTTTTCACTCAGTACAGGCAGGGAATGTAAATTAGTCACACTGACTTTGGCTTTCCAGCCTGCTTCTGATCAATTGTTTTCAGGTTTTCCTGCTGACTCGCGAGGCCATTCACTCTGAGGGCAAACAAAGCGGGCAGTTACTTGCAGAGGAGATGGAGACTGATCTGTGCTGACACGCAGACAAGAGCCAAGGGGCCCGAACCCCTCTGCTGGGCAAAGCACCCAGCCCCTCCACTGCTCCCGCTGCTGCTGGCATCTCGAGCAGTTTAAATCCCAAAATCTCATCTGAGAATTACTTTAAGATCTTAAGGTAGAACATGCTGGAGGACTGTAAAACACTTTTTCCAAACTCAGCTTAGACTGTAATTAATCAAACAATGAAAACTGTATTTCTAATGGGTTGGCCAAACAAATACAAAACAAAACATGTTGCTTGTTCTGGTTTTGGAAGACTTCCCCCTCCCCACAAACCGATCGCCTCCCCTTTCCCTTCTGCCCCCACAAATTATCTAAATTTGTTTCCTGGACCACCTCCAGCTTTCCGGACATTTTGGAGGTTGCCAGCTCGAATCCACAGCCACATGCAACACTGCCATCCATCCCCTCCGACCACGGCAGGCGCTAGCTAGAATACACGTAGCAGTCGCTCGTACCACTGAGTGCAGGTACTTGTGATCGTACATGTTAATGGGATGCCCGTCGAGCAGCACCTGCCCTTCTTGCAGAGGGTAGAAGTTCTCCAGGATGTTGACGCAGGAGCTCTTCCCGCTGCCTGATGGGCCCACCAGCGCCGTCACTTTGCCGGGGTGCAGGGTGAAGGACACGTCCTGCAACATGGATGGGAGATTGTGGTGAGGTGCTGGCCTTCACCGGGGTCCTGGGGCAGTGTGCAGAGGATTTAGCCAAATTGTGGCCCCCCCACCTCGATGGCGAGCTGCTTCAGCCATCTCGCCTGCAAAAGACTAGCTGTTTGCTCCTCCTCCCAGCTCCCTTCCTCCGAGGAAGCAAGAAGCCTGCAAACTCACTTTGAATTTGCCTGCTTGCGTGGCAGGACCTCCAAAAACTGCACTGCTTTGCTGTCTCGCCCTGCCCTGTGACCCCAGCCCCTCTCTCACATGGAAGCAGCCTGAGACAACCTGGCACAAAGCCCTGTACCATGCTGACATGTTCAATGTCTGAGCTGGGAACAAGGGTCTTATTAATAAAACTCTTTCCCTGTAAGGAAAGCCAGCCCTAGACACCCACTGTTCATTATGATCTGTTTGCCAGCATGCCACTGAGCCTGCCTTTGTGCATCTCCAGAAGGGCAGCTGACCTTCCCTGTGGGCTGGGGATCAGTCATTGTCGTGACAAAAGGATATCGTGATAGGAATATCCTCCCAATGGGGAGCTCTCCGCACTGGTGGGGCTCACCTGGAGGACCTGCGTGGCGGAGCGAGTGCGGTAGGAAAATGTCACGTTTCTGAACTCCACCTTCCCATCCACGTGGTCTGGGGCCAGCGACCCGTCGTTCACCATCGTTGGCTTGCGATCGATAAACTCGAACACCTTCTCAGCAGCTCCCACTCCTTGCATCAGGCCACTGTAGACAGAGCCCACGGACTGGAAGGGAAGAGGCAACGATGAAACCCTCTCACGGGATGGAAACAGCAATCATGGCCACTCGTAAGGAGAGCGGTCAAAGCGTTTCCAAATCTACCGTCTGACGTTAACTGGAGGCAGACAGAGAAAGCAAGCTCTTACCCCCACCCAAGGTATATTTCTCTCTGGAATAACGCCCCATCACGCTGGCCCTTCTCACTGTTAAACCCAGAATTGCTGAACAGCCTGTAGTGCAACTGCCCCTCCCATCGGAGGAAAAAAAACCCAAACCGTAAGAAACACACACCAAAACCACAGCCTGAAAACACCACCAGAGCCTGCAGTTATCAGCGCAGATGGTGAGAGCTGGGCGAGCTGTCTCCGGCTCTGCTCTGTCACTGACGCACCACTGAAACCAAGCTTGGCTGCGAGGAAACCTGGACTTGCTAATTTCTGCCTCAATTAGCCAAACTGACACCTTGGCAAGGGGGAAGCAGCCCTGGGTGGGCTCCACCATCCCACCCACAATCCCATCTTGCTAACGCGCTGCCAACGCAGCAGCTTGCAGCCTGTTCCAGGGAAGTCTTTTTTTTTTTTTAAATAATGTAATTAAGCTCTTAATGAACCCTGAAATTTAACAGGCAGCCGCACAATCTCTGCATCCTTCATACCAGGAAACGTGCTTGGGAGACAGCCAGGACTCTCCTGTTCAGCGGGGCCAGCCCAAACCTTTTGGTGCTGATTGCCTTATTGGTGCTGAGCTCCTCTGGGCGCTTTCAGGAGTCAAGGCATTAGCAGAGGCCTTATTCAAGGGGCCATAATGGGATGGGAGCGGGGAGCAGAGGACACACAGGTGGGCAAAGCCACCCGTGTGGTAGGGTAGGCAACACCAGGTCTAGTCCTGCAACTGCAGAGACTGGGAACATCTGGAAGACAAACATCACCTTGATACGGGGTGTCCCAGAGGGGTCAGGCTCACCTCCATGCAGTCTCCCAAGACAAACTCATAAATGATGAAGGATATCAGGTTTCCGCTTGTCATTTGCCCAGAGATCACGAGGTGCCCGCCGTAGTAAAGGATGCTGACCTGGACCACCAGGAGGGTCAGCTGAAAGCAAGCAAACACCCCCAAATCAGCAAGGATGACCGACGTTTTGGTGTCGCTGCAGTTACCCACACAACAGCCCACAGTTCAGGAGCTGACATTTATTCTTTGAGCCCCAAACCAAGCATCCTTGACACTGCATGGCTGACAGCAGTGAGGATGGATATGAAAAGGGAAAAACAACTCGGGTACCTGGGATGGGATCTTTCAACAAAACAGAGTCCAGAAGGGCAACAGCCAAGGAGGGAGAATTTATCTGAAATAGCAGTGCCTCATCGATGTCTCTTGGGCTAACATCCTCAAGGATAATAATCCACGCTCGAATTATCCAAGACATGCAGTCACCTCGCCACTAAAATAAACTGTTATAGGACTGTGACACATTTTAATTTAGAGCACCAAACCAAGCCAAGAGTTAATGCACAAAACCCCTGCATATACAAGTCCCTGCAGCACAACCTCAGCTCTCGCTTGAGATCAGTGTGTGGGGGTGCCACCTACTCCGCAGAGACAGCTCAGCCCTGATGTGACAGATAACAGCCCCGTGCCTTTAGTCAGCCTGTTTCTTTCCACGCAATGCCCAGTGCTCTGCACAACGTTTGCCACGCAGGCTGCTACAGGGTTACATGAACGTCCAGAGCCTTCCCAGGATCACAGGCGGTGGGAAGGGCTGCTGGCTATAAAGTCATGCAGAGGAAGATACTGGGAAGAAGTTCCTTTTCTCTCCACCAAGATCTGACCTGAAGATCCCCAGTTTCCTCTGAGAAAGGCTCCGCTAGGGCTGTGCTAAATCTGTCAGCTTCTTTTTACGTGAGCCCCACAGGAGCAGTTTTGATGGTTTTGGACTCGTTTGACTCAGCGGGATCCGTTCTGACCCAGTTCTTGCCGCTGGCTTCACCTGGATGTGCAGGAACAATGCTAGAAATGCTCTGCTTTTGCTTCCAGCCTTGGGAACCTGCAAGCCTCCCACAGCTGTACGAGGGCGTCATACCTCAAAAAACCTTTCAGCAGCATCCCTGAACGCGCGTGGGTAAGGGCAGCCCGACGCGAGGGCTTTGCGCTGCCTTAGCAGCCAGTGCAGAAGCCCCGGACCATCTGGTCCCAAGCAATGAAAAAAACACTTTGAAAAAAAAAAAAAAAAACACAACAAAACAAAAAAATCAGCAGCCTCCCCTCGCCACTGCCCCCACACAGAAGATCTCTGTTTCTGAGCAGAGTCTCAACCAACGCAGAGGCTGCTTCCCGGCTGGAGCAGCCGGAGATGAGCTGGCACAGGCATGCAATGCAGCAGCCCGAAAACACGGGGTTTTCCACGACCTTGAGCAGTTATCAGTGATATTTTTATTTACAAGAGAAAGCAGACTGTTCACCGGCATGATGCAATGCTGCCCTAAGGGGGAACGGAACATATTTTTGATGAGTTCAAAAAAAAAAATAAAAAAAAAAATATCAAGAGATGGTGGTTTACTGGCAGAGACACCAAGGCTGGGCTCATCCCAAAAAGCTCCCTGAGAGCGTGGAGCAGCACGGACATCACACCACGTGTGGTTTGTCACCTGAAGTGATGTCCCCCGCCCATCCCTAGTGCTGGTCACCTACCCCGCTGGACCACACGTAGTAGGTGTAAGCCAGGGCCTCACGCTTGTTCAGTTTGTACACCTGCTGCAGCTTCTGCCAGTACACGTTGGCCTCTGCCTCCTCGTTTGCAAAGCTGCGGACGGTCTTCATGGCAGAGATGGTCTCCTCAGCAGTGTTGTTGGCCTTGGCCAGGGCATTCTGCACGTCCTTGGAGAGTTTCTGCAGGGAGAAGAAGCAGAGGGAGCTCAGCACACGCCCGGCTGCCTGTGGCACCTCTCTCAGGCTCAGGAGAAGGCACGGTGACATTTTCCAAGGCCATGGACTGAGCCAAGGCTGAGCACTGGGACGTATCCCCCACCTTGGGACAGCGGGAGAATGTGGTGCAGGACTCGCATGGGCCACAGGCCGTGGCATGAACCACGGGGGACAGCCCCTGGCGTAGAAAGGTAGCTTGGGGCTAGGTTTAACCCTCCGCCGGAGTCATTCCAAAGGGAGAGGAGAGGACAGACAGCATGTATACGAGCAGGCACATATGGAACATCTCGTGGCCAAGCTACCTCTCCCGTCAGCTCCCGAGCACGAAGATAACAGCCAAGCCTATGCTCATCTGCCCATGCAGGTGCAATGCTGCCTTCCTGCCCCCACTGCGGGCAGCAAAACACCCAAATATCAATCCCTCCAGCTCCAAGGCCGCCCACAACCCCCACAACAGCTTCCCAAGGGGACCAGCCCAGCATTGTGGCACACGACAGCCACAGCAGCCCCTCCTGCCTACCTTGTAGTACTTGCCGTAGACGTCGGACACCAGCATGATGATGGGGAAGCCCATGAAGGTGACGAGCGAGAGCTTCCACGAGAGGCTGAACATGAAGAAGATCACCCCCGTGGCCTTCACGACGTTGCGCAGGAAGATGTTGATGTTCTGGGAGACCAGGTCGCTCACGATGGTCGTGTCCGACGTCAGGCGGGAGATGACGTCCCCTGCAGGAACGAGGGGTTGGGGAAGGGAGAGGGGGGACACGTCACCATGGCAGGTCGCTGCCTGGCCGTGTCCCGTGTCCCATGTCCCATGATGGGACCACACACAGCGGTCCTGGCAGATGGAGCTCCTCATCCAGCCCAGGGCCTGGCTGGGGGGCAGCCGAGCAGCATGGATGGGGATCCACAACAGTGGATGTGAAGCAAAGCAGAGGAGCTCAGACTGCTGGATGCACAAGGGACATGAAGTGCATCCAAAAGCACAAACTACATCCTCGTGTCACTCGGGACATCTGCAGAACAAAGGGGACTGCCTCCGCACTACACCCTGGAGGGCACCCCGTGGGCACACAGGCTGCCACGTGGGTGCATCGTGGGTGTTCACTGGGCTGAACACCCCTCTGGAGCTGTCACCCCAGCCCCCAGCTCATTTCTGAATGATGCCAGGAGCCCTCCACGAGCCTGCCAGGGACTGCTGGCACCTTTCCCTGCTGTCCTCGCAGGACCAGAAGCACCCCTGGCACAGCACGCCCCGCAGAGCACGAGGCAGCTTTGGGTTTAGCTGTGTGTCCTGCAGCCTGGAGGAAGCCCAAGTGACCTGGAGGATGTGGGTGCGGCGACTAAGGACAGAGCTCCTGCAGTGGAGATGAACATTAAGAGCCAGCAAACACCACCCTGCATTTCTAAGCACTTGGCCAGTCTTCGAGTGCAGCCAGGGCTGAATCCCCATACTAAGCAACTGCTAGTCCAGGGTTACTGGATCCCACTTCCAATAACATCTCCAGTGTCCTCAGCTACCAGGGCAGCTTGCAGCGATTGCTAAATACAGCGGTAACCTCAAAACTAAAAATATCGCCGGGAAGAAATTAAGTGTGGGAAAAGTTGCAGCCGACTGGGACCACGCCAGAATGACACAGCCGGGGACAGGACTGAGTGGCAAGCTGGGAAAGCCACAAGCAAGCACAGCAAGCTTTACACGCTCAAGGTTTCCAGTGCCTGGAGCAGAGATGGAGGGCAGCTATCAGTGGGAAGGGAGGTGCAGGAAGGGGAAAGGAGGTGTTTTGGGGATGAGATGGCCAGAGATGAATGTGTCAGCCCCGGGGTTGCTGGATGTCAGGTTGGTCAGTGGCAGAGTGACATCCTCAAGGTGCTGTGCAATCCTGACCCCATGGCAGGGAGGTACCCAAAAGGTTAAAAAAAATAAAAATAGAGCTTTCTATCCCCATTTCTAAACATGAGCATTTGGGTGCCACCTCCAGCTACTGACAGCTAATGCCAGGAGGGCAAACCAAAGGGAAAAAATACCGTAGGCTAGGACAGGATGGAGGGACTAGAGCAAACCCAGGGGAAAGGGGAACCCACCTGTGCGATTCTCATCAAAGAAACTCATCTCTTGGGACACCAGCGACCTGAAGAGGCAGTTGCGGAGGCGGATGTTCAGCCTTGCAAATATGAGCGTAAAAACGCCGCCCCGGATACCTGCGGCAAATGAGCTAATTGCAGATAAGAAACGTTATAGACCAGTGGACACGAAACCCACTCCTCAGCAACACAAACACACCAATGCCCACGCCAAGGGCTTGGGCAATGCTGTGCCGGTACTGTTTTCCACCCCGGGAAGTGATGGTTTTACCAGCCCATGCCTCCACGGGGTGCTACCAGAAGGGGACACTGGTCCTAACCCCAGTAATGACACCCGTCAGGAAGGGACACGGTGCTGCCAGGACAGCCTTCCCTGGGGGGCCCGTCCCCTGTGCCTGCTCCTGCTCCGCCACCGTGGGCAGACGGATGAGGAGGGCTATGCGATGGCCTCCCCACCACCACCACGGCCTCGCAGCGCCGCGAAGCGCCGAGAAGCCAAAATGCATCCCTGGGCTCCAGCCCCCGCGATTACCTTCCTATGGCGAGCAGTGACATGACCAGCACCGCCGTGGAGAAGCGGTCCATGCTCTTCTGCACCACGATGCCGTCGATGGCCAGCCCTGTGTAGTAGGGCAGGAAGGTCTCTCCTGCACAGAACCACAAGACAAGAGGTTACAGACCCACCACACACAGGACCAGCACGGAACCTGTAATCCCAACCACGAAGGCCCTTGGACAACCCCATCCCCACCATGGAGATACTCCTACCTCACACAAGATGGAGGCACGGTACCTCACATGAGATGTACCAGGAGGCACAGCCCCTAGTAGCGCACAGAGATGTCCCATTTCCCATTGCATTTTACCCCCCACTATACATTTTGCCCCATTTAATTCTTCCCCCAGCCCATTTAGGAGGTGCCACCCATCTCAGGAGCAAGCCCAGGGTGCCACTGAGCCCCATGCATGGCTCCTTCCCTCCTGACGAGGGGCAGAGCACCCCACGGCCCCCTCCAGCCCCTTCGCTCACCCAGCGCGGCCACGAGGAGGAAGAAGGAGGCGATGCCCAGGAAGAAGGCGTCCGGCTTGGTGTACGACAGCAGCTTGTGGATGGTGGGACCCGCCGCCTCCTCCCGCTTGTCCCGCGGGGCGTCGCAGCTCTCCTCTGCCTCGGTGCGGGACTCGGAGCTGGGCCCCAGCGCCTCGCGGGAGGACGTCACGCAGGCCAGCAGCTGCCACAGCCCGAAGGTGGCTGCCAACGCCACGTAGGTCCAGGCAAAGAGCCCCCAGAACCAGGGATCCTTGATGGTCCTGCGCACCTCCGAGTAGAGCAGCAGCTTCACCATCATGTAGATGCCCATGAGGAGGCAGACGACGGCGATGAAGGTCCGTGAGGCCCTGAGGCGCCGTGGGCCATAGGCCGTGTTGGTGGCGACCCCGATGGCAGCCCCCAGCAGCACGCAGCTGCGGTAGAGGCAGCCCCCCCAGACGTCCAGCAGCGAGTTGAAGATGTTGAAGTGCCGCAGGTCCTGCAGGATGTCCCGGCCGCCCCGGCCGTGGGCGTAGAGCAGCGTGGTGACCGCCACATCGGCCCCGCTCAGCGCCAGCGTGCTGGCCACCGCCTTCCAGGCACGCATCCTCCCGGCCGGGCTGGGAGCCACCGAGGCGGTGGGGGGACGGTCCTAGTGCAGGGAGGACATGGCCACGGTGTCCTCTGCGTGGGGTGAGAAGAAGGGGATGGGGTTGGTGTTCGCCACCGGGAGGTGGTGGGGAAAGGGGAGCAGGTTGCAAGTGCCTGTGGGGCAAGCCGTGGCAGCCACCCAGCATCCTGATCCCAAACACCGCTCTCTGTTCCTTCGTCCCCTCCTCTTCCCCTCTATACACGCTCTGAGATATTTCATGGAACTGGAAGCCCAAATGAAGACAAATTCCCCCTCCCAGATGTCTCCATCCATCCTGAATCCTGAGCCTGAAACCTCCCCCTGCATCTCGGTGGGAAACTTCATCCTCTCTTACTGTGAAGGCTTCAGGCCCACCCCGAGGTCCCAGCTGAATGATGCTGGGACACGGGCACAGGACCACAGGTCCAGGACATCTGTGCAGCCCTCAGGCCCTGTGCTACGGAGCCGTGGGGTTACTGAACCCAGACATTTGGAATCTGAGGGTCCCTCCCTGCTTTTCCTGGGATGAAACTGAAATCAAGCACTTGATCAAAACCCTACTGAAACCTTATCAAAGCATAAGGGAGAGCAGCTCTGCTTTGCAACAGCTTCTCCTCTTAGAAAACCAACAAAAAAAACGCATTATCTTCAAAAAAATGCATTATCAATGATGTCTTGAGGTCCCTTCCAACCCCTACAGTTCTGTGATTACAGCTCCAGCAGCCACGGCACCCTCCCAAATAACCATTTGGGGCAACCCTCTGAACGTGCTACATAAAATCCAGAGACATGCAATAAAAAAAATCACGAGGGAAAACTACAAAGCAGCTGGAAACCCACACCCACATCCCACGGGAGAGGGAGGCTCCGAGGCGGGACACCGCCCTTGCCGCCACGCGTGGCTCCGACCCCACGCAGGGATGCTTGGGACCAGCTCCGAAGTGACATAAAAAGCGGTAAAAAAAAATAAAAATAAAAATAAAAAAGCGGGACTTCCTTCCTGCCCACCTGCGCCATGCCCAGAGGTGCTGCGCTTCAGGACGAGGCAGCGTGACCGATCCACGCGAAAGCCGCCCCGTGGAGCAAGGAAGGGCCGTACAAAGTCCCCTCGCGATGCGTGGGCACCGGGGCGTTGCGGGGTCCACGGAGAGCCCGGAGGGCTCTCCGTGGACCCCGCAACGCCCCGGTGCCAGTGGATGGGGCCTTGCCCCATCCCAGCCCCCAGCATCCCCCCACCCCACCTACCCGCGCAACCCACGCAGGCACCCCCGTTTTCCCACCAACCACCACCTCCGCCCATCCCTCCGTGCTCCGGCCATTCCGCAAAACCCCCCAAAACCAGCGCGGAGCCCCAAAAACCCTCCCAAATTCCGCCCCCCCCCCCCCCCCCCGGAACGCAGCGCGCCCCCGCCCCGCTCCCTACCTGCGGCGGCTCCGGCGCCGGCGCGCCCGCTGCGGGAGAAGGTCGCGGGTGGGCGGGGCTTATCCCAACAAGCCACGCCCACCTCCCCTTAGCCACGCCCACTCGCTGCGGCGCTTTCCCGCCGGCGCCACCGTGCGCCGGGAACGGGGGTGACCAAAGCGGGGCGGGGGGGCACCGGTGTCGCCCTCCAGCGTCACCCCACCGGTGTCCCCCAGCCCCGCACCGCCTTGGCCAGGGCAGCCTCAGGGTCCCCCCCCCCCCGCACCCTGTAAAATTTCACAGAATTTATTTTATTTGGGTAGGAAATAAGAGGGAAAAGATGAAAGGGCCCTAAACCAGGCTTGGTGGGGTTTTAAATTGACCCCAAATACAAGGAAACGTCAAATCCGGCTTGATGGGGTTTTAAATTAACCCCTAATAATTAACCCCTGCTACAAGGAGTGCTGTGAGGGGTCCGTTTTCAAGAAATCCGGCTTATAAATGTTTTTGTCTTCGAGCCGGGACAAGCTCGTGCCATCCAGAGGGCTGCCAGCGCTCGGCCTCTTCCCCGCTCAGCACCCAGGTGGGTGACAAGTGACAGCCGGGTGGCCTGGATCACCTGTGGTCAGGGGTCCCAGCGCTGGACTTCAACAGGGTCCGCAACCCCGGCAGTGTGGGACCTGCGGGAGTCCTGGAGTTCACCCCACGTCTGGGGAGAACAGAAGGAAGAAGTCAGTTTCCTCTGCCTGGATAACCAAAAAAAAAAAATGAAAATCTCACGTTTCGTTGTCGATTTTAATTCTGCTAATGAGCGCTTACAACTAAACAGCTCGCTTCAAGCCATCCCCACGGCCACAGGGATGCAGCCAGACCTGGCGTGGCTCTTCCCGGGTCGGGCTGCCGGCGGGGAGGGCAGATCTAAGCCGTAGGAAGCAGACTGCAACCTGGCGAACGCCGTCTCCTTTCTGGTCCTTTCCCCCTCTGCACCCAGATCGCCCCCCAGGCCTCAGCGCAATGACTCCCGTGTTCCAGGTGGAGGCTCCTGGCACTACCGAGCCCCCTGCTGCCCCCAGACGAGGATGGTGCCACTTCTCTGTGCCGTAGGGATGGTCCAAACCCGGACCAGGAAGGGACGGAGCAGAGCCCCTTGTCTGAACCTTCCCCTTCCTCGCTCCCCAAGACAGAGCAGGTGAGTCCGTGCCCTGGGCTCCCACACAGCTGGGACAAGACCCTCGGGAACAGTTCGCTCTGCTGGCCCCAGCCCCGCAGGACCCCCGGAAAAGCCCCAGAGGCTAACTGGTTTTCTTCCCCCCGGCCATGCTCTGCTCAGGCGGCAGGACTGTCTCGATTTGGAAGGACACAAACTGGCCCTTCTTCAGCTTCTTCAGGGGAGAGGCGCCGTTGCTCCCGAACACGTTGTCTTCCACTTTGAATGCAAGAGAGGGCAGGCCCCGGCTTTTCCTCTTCATGCTCTTGCGCTCCCGCTTGTAGGCTGTGGTCATGTTGGCGATCACCTGTAAAGCAGATGGTTTGGGCCTTGAGGCTGCTTAAGAATCAGCTCAGCCCTGCTGCAGCTCTGCTGGCAAAAGCTGTAGCGGCAGCGGCAGCGCTGCTGGCGGCACCTCGAGGCACGGGAGGGACCAAACGAGGTCTCTCCACCTCATCTCATCACCCCCAAACTCGCAGAACTCATGCTAAGAAATGACGATTTGTGGCTGTGCTCAGAGTTCTCCATCGGTAGAGGGCAGAATGGGATCTAGGCTGGAGCTTCGGGAAGCTCTGAGCACCTCCTGTCAACCACAGCTCCTGCTCCTGCCCTGCTCCTGCCCTGTTTGCAGGTGGTACCAGCGACCCAGACACCAGACGGGGCAGGAAACCTCAGTGTGTCCTTGTCTAGCATTTTTTGGCACACAGGTCTCCCAGCACTTTCCAAAAGACACTGAGGCAATTTTTTGAGGCAGGAAACCTTCATGGGAGAGAGCCCACAGGCAAGGGACTCCTGCGGGGTGGCATTTCTGGACAGGCAGGGGGCCCAGCTGCAAGACTTACAATTTCTTTCACGGCGTTCTGCTGCTCCTGAACGGCGGCTGTGAACGGAGGGAGGCCGTCTGCCTTGCTGGAGCTCACGCCCTGCTCCTTAGAGTCCTTGACAAAATCCACCTGCAAGGCACAGACACGTGGGCGTTACCCCGTCACCGCGCCGGCAGCAAACCTCCTGCACAACTCCGCTCTGCCGAGAAGTTACCTCGGAGGACAGGCAGACGTATCTGTTGAACATGAGGAAGAAGGGGGTGTACTTCGTGGCGGAGTTGACCGAGGTGCGGAAATCGAAGAGCACGGGGTCGAGGTGGGCGTCCCACTCGCCGGGCTTCTCGCTCACCACGCTGCAGATGGAGGATCTGAGCAGCTCGGCGCTGCGGTCGTCCAGGCTCGCGCAGTCGGCGGGGTCTGCAGGGGTGAGGATCTGTGAGATGTTCCAGCGCTCGCACAAATGCCGGCTGACCTGCAAAGGTCACCGCAGCAGTGAGCGGCGCCCCCCCCGGCACGAGACACGGCCGTGCCACGTGGCTGCAGGGGAGGGGACTCACAGCGCTGCTCGTAGCAAAAAAAGACTGGAGCAGAAACACTCCCAGAAGCCTGAGGTACTACAGGAGAGGGAGAAAGGTGTTGCTGGGCATGGCAAGCTCCCTGGAGAAGTCGTGGCCTGACCGAGTGTTTTGCAACAACCTTTGTTACTGCGCTTGAGGCTTCTCACAGCACTGGCAAACTGGGTTAATCCCAGCGCAGGGCGGAAAGCTTACGGGCATCATCCCACAGGGCTCTTCCTTCCGAGCAGAGAGGCTGCAGTGCGGCTGCAGGACTTGCACCACCTAACTGCGGCCTCAGATCCCTACAGCGTGAAAGCTTTGGAAAGCACCTACTGCTCAGGCAACGGGGCTGGGAGGTGGCAGCACCAGCTCCTTGCACCCCGTGCGCGGCGTGCTGCGGCTCTGCCAGTTGGACCTGCTGTCCAAAAAAAGCTTGAGATCACGTTGCTCTTCCCTGAACCACCCAGCGTGTGACCTACCTCCTCGCAGAAGTCCCAGCTCTGACTGGCGTAAATGTTCTTGGACGCTCCGAACCTGAAGGAGAAGAGGACACACAATTGGTTTTACTCCACAGGTCACAGGGCAGAGCAGCTGATCCTCACAGGAAATAGGGTACAAAAGGGACAGAGGGTCCCCAGTGGGGAGAGGCAGGCGTGACCTCGCCTTGCCAAGAGCAGAGAGAGCTCTGCTGGCCATATCTGTTCCAAAACAGCCAAGCCCGTTTGTTCAGGAATGATAAGGCAGCAGCAGAAGCAAGCAAAGTTTCTTGCTCTGAATGCAGCCTCTGCTGGCTCCACGCATTTTCCACGAGGTACCGTGGTGAGAGGCACCACAGGAGTGCAAAACAAACACCTCCTGGAAGGGATCAGGGTACAGTTTCGAGCTTCTGCAGGGAACTGGGGCACAAACTCTCCTGACCTTGGAGCTACACAGAGAATCACTTCTGCCTCTTTCTCCCTTCCCCTGCTAACAGGAGGACACCAAGCTGCTCCCAAGCACTTTGTAAAGAGCAACTGCGAGGCACTGCATGACCTCTCCTGCGGGAGAGAGGGCGTGCTTTTGTGGGGAACCATCTTGTGGACACAGATTCTATCTGCAACACTTCCCAGCGTGCCCCACCTCACTGCAGAGGCGCAGTGTAACTAACAAGAGAAGAGCCCACCTGTAAAAAATTGTAGCTAGGGCTTTAGCCACTGACAAGGGATCTTTCTTCTGCAGAGGAACAGCCTCAATCCACTTAGTGAAATAGTCGGTCACAAGGAGGACATGTGTATTGCTCTGGCTTGTCTCAGGAAAAGGTCCTGCATAAACAAGCACCAAGAAAAATCAACGTGATGCCATATCATCGCCCAAATGAGGAAGGTAAAAACCGAACCCAGCAAAACAATCGCTGCGACAAGGCAAACAACCCCGATTCTGTTCGGCACTGCCATTTAGACAGTACAACTCTGTGACCTTTGTCATCAAAAATCCACCCATCACAGCCTCAATCCTGAGAAGTAATACACGCCCACAACTCCCATTGTGTGTCGAGTGGGAACCGTGCCAGTCACTGGATCAGGTTGCACCTCGGTAAGCTGCTACGGCCTCCGTGACACCTCCTCACCGCAGAGCGAGGTGGCTTTCACTCACATGTGGCCCTAAGTCTGCCACGCTTCCTGATGGCTGGCGCGGAAGCCTTGAAGAGCCTGTTTGACAGCCGCAAACACTCACCGTGAACATCTAATCCCAGCACTTCCCAGGGAGATTCCACTTTAACAGGTCTGGCTTTCCGTGATACGTTCTTGTTGTGCTCCGCGTTCTGGCACGTTTCGCACATTTTGATCTGGAAAAGGAAAAATTCGTATCAAAGGACTCTAAAATAGGCTGACAATTTCTGTCAGATTCAGACTGAACAGGTTATGAATGGGTAGGAGGGGCAGTAACTGTGAGCAGCTTCCTTCTACCCTTTAAAAATAATGGGACAAAAGAGAAAGAGGACAAAAGACAACAGGCTGACACAGCTCACCTCTGACAAAACTCACCCAGACAGCTTTTGCAGACACAATAACCAACTTTCTGAATATGATCTATAGCAAAGACATTTCTCACCCCACTTTGGAGCAAATATTTACTGTATTTTAAACAACTTCTACTGGCTAGAAAAACTGTCAGCCCCAGGGTGCTGGAGGGGCATGGACTCTCGGATCATGCAACGTAACTGCGGTTCTCCAAAGCAGGCCGTGCCACAGAGCCCTGCTGCAGGGGACTTTCAGCAATACTCCGGGCGAGGCATAGCAGCCCGGAGGAGCTGACAGAAACAACAAGCACCTCTCATTGCAATAGTTTAGCGACCTGAGGAGCTCTGGCAGGAATCCATCCTGCTCAAAGCCAATCCCAGTTCCCATGCTGGCCAAAAGTGCCCTGCATGAGGATGCCTACCTGTGTAGGCTTTCTCAGGCTCAGGGGAAAGACACCCAATTTATCCAGCTGTCTCAGGCTGTTCCAGCAGTTTCACCTAGCATGTAGCTTCAAAGCAAGAGCACCAGAACTGAAACCACCCCTGCATTAGGGCTCTTCCAGCTGCTCTCTGGGGTCTCCTGCCTGAACGCCTCGGGAAACGCTGGTGGTGCCGCACTCACCCAGTCCACCACATCCTTCACGATGCCCAGCCAGTAGTACCGGCTCTGGATGCGGTGCACGGTCTTCTTCTGGCCCAGGTGGTTCCCGATCTCGGTGAAGTGGCTTTCCAGGAAGACCTGCCGCCTGCGCTCGGGGTCCACGATCACCTCGCGCTTCTCCTCCTTCTTGGGCCCCACGTAGTAGAGGCAGCCGCCTGCGGATGGCAGAGAGAAGACATTTTCGTGTCACGCGCCTTGTGGCAGCTGTCCCCCTGCCCCAACCCCACAAAAATCCCCCACCCCACAGAGACAAAACCCTGCTACGGGCAGCATCACCCCCCCCCCACCACCACCACCTGGAGGCCCCCCCATCCCAAAAGCACCTCACAGACCCCCGGGGGGTGGAGAATTCCTGTCAGCACCGTGCCCCCCCCCTCCCCCCCCTCCGTGAGGCGGTTGTGTGTGTGGTGGGGGGGAGGGGTCGCTGCCCACCGTCGAGGACGAATTTCTGGGCGTAGCGCTTGAGGTTCTTCCTCTGGATGGAGCAGAAGCTGGGCGGGAAGCAGCCCTCGGCCAGCAGCCGCTGGATGTCGGCGAACTTGCTGCTGGGGCCGCCCGGCTCGGCCGCCGCCGCCGCCACCACCTCCTCCTCGGCCACCTGCAGCGCCGCCTCCATGCCTGGGCTGAGGGGACCGTGACGGGGCCTCGCGCGCGCGCGCGCTCCCGCCTCCCCCCGCCTCCCCCCCCTCCCCCTCCCCCCCCCCCCCCCCCCCCGGTGAGCGCGCACCCTGACGGGAGCGCGCCCTCACACCGGACCTCCGCCCCTCCTCGGGAGGCGGGCGGGCGGACCCGCCCGGGAGCCGGCGCTCACGGTCCGGGCGGAAACATGGCGGCGGCCCGGCAGTTCCGGGCTTGCTCCTGCTTCTTCTCGGACAACCTCTTCGTGAGGCGCTGCGGGCTGCACGTCCGCTACCGGCACCGCGAGCAGCTCCGCAACGACTACGGGACGGTAACGGCGGAGGGCTGCGGGCCGCGGGGGGGGCTCGGGGTCCCCTCCCGGGTCGCTGCTCACCGCCCTGTGGGTTGCAGGCGCTGAGGGAGCGGGGCTGCGGCAGCCCCGAGGCGTTCGAGGCCGTGGTGCGGGAGGTGAGCGGCGGGGAGACGGGGGGGGGGGGGGGCGGGGGGGGACAGGGGGGGCCGGGGGAGGCCTCGTTGCTGCTCTATGACTGCCTGAGAGGGAGGTGTGGGGGGCTGGGGGTTGGTCTCTTGTCGCAGGCAGCTGTGGTAGGGTAAAGGGAACGGCCTCACGTTGCGCCAGGGGAGGTTCAGATTGGAAATTCGGAGAGGTTTCTGTCAGAAAGCGTGGTTAGGTATGGGGACGGGTTGCCCAGGGAGGTGGTGGCGTCACCATCCCTGGGGGTGTTCAAGGAAAGGTTGGACCTGGTGCTTAGGGACATGGCTCAGTGGTGACACTGGTGGCAGGGAGATGTTGGACCAGGTGACCTCGGATCTCATTTCCCACCCTAACAATTCCGTGATCCTGCTCGGTTCCCTGGCTCCCCACGCCAGCGAGCTGTCACACAGCCGCCGCCAACCTCACCCCTCCTTCCTCATTTTCCTAAAGCATGCTGTAACTAACCTCACGGCGGGTTATTAACGACGAAAAGTTACCCAAATCAGCTGCTGCTCCAGCTGTTTGGTCTGCGATGACAGATCAGCCTGTTCCGACAGCACTTAGCAGTAATCCTTTCCTGACAAGTCTGGTCTCCTTCCTAGCAAATGTCTTCATCCTGGACAACGCTTGTACTGGCAGAACATAAGCCAGACTCTCAAGGCGTAGGCCGGTGACTCACGAGGTGTCAGAAATGCCTGAAAGGGTTGAAAACTTGCAGCTCCACATGACACATCTGTGGAAAGACTTCAGTTATTTTTTTAAGCCATCCGCTGTGAGAGTATGTCTCAAATCTCTCTTACGCATTTGAATTTTTAAATATTTATAGGGCTTGTCTTGACTACAGAAAAGCAAAGGCACGCACTGTCTTCCAGAGGTACCCTAAACAAAAATAGCTGGTTTGAAACAATGAGCAGGTTCTTTGAATTGTTTTAGTTACCCATTTTGATTTTCTAACCAGATGCTTTTTGTTTATTCCTAGATTGAGGCAGAAGTGCAGAGAAGAAAGCAGTTAATCCATCAGTCGGCAGAACGCAAAGCCATCATCGCCAGCCGTTACAAACGAAAACACCCTGAAGTGTACATTCTTCAGGTAGACACTGGGTTTGAAATCTGTTTTGCACCCAGGGAGCTGGCTGAGAGTTTATTTTTGCAGTAGGGAGCCCTCTTATCATCGGGATTATGCACAGTTTTAGAGCTGTGGCACCCTGGCTCGTTCTCCAGGCAGGATTCTGCCACGTTTGTAGCCAGATGAGGGTCATTCGTTGTTGAAGCTGCACCAGCACCGGGTACTGAGCTCAGAATACCATCAGTATTGGATCTGAAGCGTCATTGCGGCACACAGGGTTAGTGAAGGCTGAGGGACAGCTACAGAAATCAGCGTTTGTGCCCCTAACACACAGAGAAGTTCCGAGTTGCTCTCAGCTGGAGGGTGGCAGCAGGCTGCCTGCCTGTGTGCACTCCCCCCTACCCCCCCAAGTTGCTCTGTTGTGCTGAGGCCAGGACAAGATGCGAAATCCTTTAGGAATGACTTTGCATTTATCCATTAGGTGTCCATGCTGTGAGTCAGGCTCTTTCCCGTCGCGTTACGGATAAATCTGGTCGGTTATATTTAGAAATACCCATGAACTACAGGAAAACGCAATTTACTAAACCACTAAAGACAGCAGTATCATTTTCCGCCACAAAAGTAACCCAAGTGTCACCATCAGCCTTGCTCCCTAGACTCTATAAAATTTCTGTGCCTTTGTGGAAGCCCGTTTCCCTCTGGGGCTGTAAAAGACAGTGCAAGCTAATTGTGTGTCTGTTTGTATTTGTCTTCCTTCCCTGGATGCCAGGATTCATTCCTGGCCCCGGAATTTTTAGAAATCGTTAGCTACTGCAGTTCACCAGATGCTCATCTCGATGGCCTCCTGCGCTACACCGAGTCCTTCTCAGGTAAAAAAAAAAACAACCCATCATCGACAAAGAGCACCCGCGTGACGCCGAGCCTCAGCGATGACAGCTGTTTTCAAGCCCTGTCTTTAATAGCTCAGATTTGATACACAGCTGAGACGAGCAGGATGTTATTTTCTGCCTGATGAGAGTCTCTGGAGAGGCAGTGTTGTGCAGCAGTTGTGCTCTGGATGAGATCCTGTGTTCTGCCTTTCCAGTCCCAGCCTGCTGATGTCTCAGCAGAGGCTCTCGCTGCAGCAGGGCTGGGGTTTTGGTTGTACCGTAACCTCACAGGGGAGCCCGCTGAAGGAATCCTGTTTGCTAGGGGGGCTTGGTTTTCCCTCCCCAGTGCTTTCCCATTTCAGACAATCCCCCTAGGTTAGTCTGAGCTGACATATTTTCAGTCTGGCTTTCAGGCTTTTTAAAAGAGATCTGGGTTTTCAACTTCCCTGGTGGCATTCATGAAGCTCTCTTCCGACCAGAAATGCTGACAAAAGCTGAAAAGTTGTCTCCTCAAAACAGAGAAAAATGTGTGTGCGTGCAGAGCTCTGCTCTCCAGAGTTTCTCAGAGCGTTTCCGTGGCACCTACAGCAGGCATTTAAATCGGTGCCAGGGCTCACGGCTGGCTGGAGAAGCCTGGAAGCAAGGGGCCAGCGTGCAAAATAACAAATACATCCCAGAGCCGATCCTCAGGACCAGCGCCAAGCCTTTGAGCAGCTGGAGCACGACGCGAAGCGTGTGGGTGCTGCGTTCTCACCAACACGAGCACGGTCTAGCTCGGCAGCACAACGGCCAAGCATACTCCTGCCTGTTTTTTTTTCCCCAGCATAGAGCATCTCCCTTCTCTTGGCAGATAAGAGGATCTATCGGCTGCCAGTGCTCACGGAGGAGTTCTGCCGAGCCTTTGTTGAGGAGCTGGAGAACTTTGAGCAGTCGGACATGCCGAAGGGCAGGCCCAACAGCATGAATAACTATGGGGTAGGACTCAGCAGCTCTCGTGCTTCTTTAGGGGGAGTGTTCGTGAGCAGACTTTGTATACCTCACTTCACCGTCCTTTCTGTTCCAAAATGTCTATAATCTGAGTACAGCTTTGTTTGGGTACAGCCTCCTTAAAGTGAAAGCGCTGAGGGAATGTGCGTGAGTTGTCCCGAGACAAAAGGACAGGGAAAGGCAGGGAAAGGGCATGGGAGCTGCTATCTCAGAGCAAAGAGCACGTTGCATTTAAACAATACACATTTAAATCGAGGCGTCTGTTTCTAAAGAACACTCACCTTTTGATTTTACTCTTTTCACCACCGCTTTCCACCTGATCTTCTTTCCTCTCCCTGTAGCTGGAGTCTTTGTTCTTTGGTTCTTTATCTGAGCAAGCAGCAGCGTTGGAAGAGGACAAGGCAGCTCTGCAGCTTCTCTGATGAAGCAGCAGGGAAACCAGCTGTTGGTCAGCTGCTCCCAGCTCCTCTCTTTGTGGCAGGTCTTGCTCAACGAGATAGGGATGGATGAAAACTTCATCACGCCCCTGCGGGAGAAATACCTGCGGCCCATTACGGCTCTGCTTTACCCCGACTTGGGGGGCGCCTGCCTGGACAGCCACAAGGCGTTCGTGGTCAAGTACGCGCTGCACGAAGACCTGGATCTGAGCTCTCACTATGATAACGCAGAAGTCACCTTAAACGTTTCGCTGGGAAAAGACTTCACAGAAGGCAACTTGTACTTCGGGGATTTCAGACAGGTACTGGGCACATTCCTCACCTGGATCCTGCTTCTGTTCCCCCCTAATCCCAATTTCAAGGCACAAACTGTTCTAAACCACAGTTGTTCGCTTCTGACAGTCAAATCCGCCCTGTCCCTTCCCCTTTTAAAAAATGTAGTGGTTATACAGGAACCTTTTCTGCTGCAAACAAGATCTCAATGTTCAAGCTAACTGCAGCCGATTCAGAGAGGAGAGAGCTGTTGTAGGAGAAGCTGGAGTGAAACAAACCAACCCATCTTCCCTTAAGGGACATAACGAGCAGGGAGGTGCTGAGAGCGAGGGAAAGAAGTCATTTACTTCATGTGAGACTTACGCCTAATTCTGTAACCCCTGTTCTCAGGGGATTCTTCACAAGAGAGGGGTTAAAAAAAACACCATACACTGGTGAAAGAGTTATGTGATTGAAACTGTCTTTAAGTTCCCTCTGGACCTGTCACTGGGAATGCCTTACCTGAAAGCAGTTGTACCAAACTGCTGCCCGGCCACCACTGAAGTGGCTGCGTTTGAGGTACAGCCCATCCTCTCCCTGTTGCTTGTTTAAGAAGTCAGAATTTCAACTCGCTGGACACTGTTCTTCAGGGACTTCCTGGTGTAATGCCGTACCCGCCTCCCTTTGTTCCAGGATCCCAGCCCTGTGCCGAACTACATCGAGGTCGAACACGTGGGGACGCAGGGGCTGTTACACAGAGGAGGGCAGATCCACGGGGCGCTCCCCATCGCCTCGGGGGAACGCTGGAACCTCATCGTCTGGATGAGAGCCTCAACCATCCGCAACCGGCTTTGCCCCATGTGCAACCAGAAGCCCGAGCTGGTCGAAGCAGAGGGGTTCGGAGACGGCTTCACGGAAACTGAGGATGACGTGCCTGAGACTGTGGATCTCTGTTCGCTGTGGTAGCAGGTGGTAGGGCATGATTTCTTCGGACCAAGTTGCCTGAAGCTGCTTTCTGTCCTCTCGGGCTGCACTGACAGACTCTGGTGGATGCGTGAGTCACGTCACAAGTCGCTGTCACCTTGGCAGGGGATGCAGAACCAGTCCTGCCGGGCTGGGGAAGCCGGCTGCGTCCCCTGCTGGTACTCAGGCAGGCAAGGGCTCCCCCTCGGCGTGGCGTGGTGGAGGGATGCTTGGAAGATGTGGAAAGCCTTCAGGTGGAGTCACTGCAAGGGCTCTGTGAATATTTTCAGGGGTACAGGAAAAATAAATGAAGCTGCTTGGCCTTTGTGGAGACCTCTGTGCCAACAGCAGCATTGCAAGGCTCTGTAAATGGAAAAGAACAGTGCAATAAAACCACATACCCCACAGAAACAGTGCAATAAAACCCCAAATTTGCCACTTCTCTGCTATTTGCGGGGAGTCCTGGCCTCTTCCAGGAGAAAAGCTTTTGGTTGTGGGGCAGCAGTGAGAGATCTGCCCCAAACTGAGCTAATGGTGGCTCAGAACAGGCTGCTGGGAATGGTGTGGAGTTATCACCACCGGAGGTTTGCCTAACGCAGGCGCAGAAAAATCCATCAGGAGCAGCACAGGAAGCGTTGATCCCCTGGGGCGGCTGAGGGGGTGCCTCGAGGGCTCCACGAGCTCTTCTGAGCAGGGATTTCCCTCTCAGAGATGCCGCGAGCGTCGAGTAAGCGAGGGGGAACGGGCCTTGGGGAGAGAGCTGGGGGGTACCTGCAGCACAGCCGGGCTCTGCAGAGGGAAGCGAGGGCAGGAATGTGACTCCCTTGGGACAGGTGGAACCACAGAACGCCCGTGGCAGTACCCAGCTCCTCCCCAGGGGGCCCCAGTGTCTGGAGGGGCTTTCCCGTTATTCAATTATTCCCTTATTCACCTGCAGGAGCTGCAGGGAGGGGGCTTTGTGGCGGCAGGACCTGGGGAAGGCTGGATGGGGCAATAACAAGGGGACGATAACAGTGGGGCACCAACAAGGGGACGATAACACGGGGACAATAACGATGGGGCACCAGCGATGGGCCCGGCCGAACCCCGGAACCAAAGAGCGCGGCGCTGTTGCCGGCCGGCACCGAGCGATGGGGACCGGAAGTGAGGGGGGGACGGGACCGGGCCGGAGGAGCGGCGGCGGTGGCGGCGCGGCCCCGGCCCGCGGTGAGGCCGGGGGGGTGGGGGCGCGGGAGGGGAGGAGGGCGCATGCGCGCGGCGGCGGCACCGGGGGGCGGGTGAAAGGGGCCTTAAAGGGGCCGCGCGGCCGGGGCCGAGCTCTTAAAGGGGCCGCGCCCCTCTTAAAGGGGCCGCGCCCTGCGGGCCGCCGGCGGCCCCTGGTGGCTCCCTGGGATCCTTGGGGGGGGGGGGGGGGGCGTCGAGGTGTGCTGCGGGCGTCAGGGCGGTGATTAACCGGGGGTCCTCGCGCCCCTAATTAACCGGGGGCCCTGGGAGCGGGCCGGGCTGGGCGCAGCAGAGCAGCGCCGTCCCCCGGAGCGCTGGTGGCTGCCCGGGGACGAGGCCGTCACACGGCTGGCCGAGGCCGGCCAGGCTTCGCTGGGTCCGGGCAATTTCGGGGATGCTGACGGCGCTGTCCCCGCAGGGGCTGAGGCGCCATGGCCCGCAGCCAGTCACGGAAGCGATCGCGGAGCCGGAGCCCCTCTCGCAGCCGGCAGCGGAGGAAGGAGAAGCGCAGGAAGAGCGGCAGGGACCCGCAGCCCGGCAGCGGCTCGCCGGGGGGGCGGCCCTCAGGGCCTCACAGGCGCAGGTCGAGCTCAGCAGCCGCGAAGGAAGGTGGGGAGAGGTCCGCGACCCCACCTTTTTACCAGGTTTTCTCGGGGGCAGGTGGACAGAGGGGGCCCCGGTGGGAGAAAAGGATCCCTGCCTGCAGCTGAATCGCTGTCCGTCACGTCAGCGCGCGCTTTGCGCCCGTTCTGGTGGGGCTCTGGCAGGTGCAGAGCCCCGCGGCCCCCTCCTCGCGCTGCGCTGGCAGAGCGGCTCCGCACCCTGACGTGTTCCAGGTGGCAGCACAGAGGGGCTTTGCCCCGGGGACTTTGTCTTCGGGCTGGGAGAGCAGGGCAGCAACAACTGCAGGGGATAACGGGAATCCCTGCTGCCACGGGGCCAGAGCTGCTCTGCTCACCCTCTTCTTATGCATTGCAGAAAAGAAGAAGGAAGGAAAGAGCAAGAAGAAGAGGAAGGCAAGCACGTCTTCCTCTGAGACATCTTCCTCCTCCAGCTCCTCCTCCTCGTCTTCGTCTTCTTCCAGCTCCTCTTCCGAGGACTCCAGTGACAGTGAGCCCAAAGCAAAGAAGAGTCGACACAGCAAAAAGAAGCAAGCAAAACACAAAGAGAAAAAGAAGAAGAAGAAGAGAATAAAAAAGAAATCCAAAAAGAAGTCAAAAGAAAAAGCTAAGGAGGAGAGAGCCAAGGCAGAAGTGGTGCCTGGCCCCTCGCTGGAGCAGTGGCAGAAGGAGTCGCTGGTGGACTCCGGGCCAGGTAACGATCGCATTTCCCTCCTGCTTAGCCAGAGCTCAAAACATTGCACTGGGGAAAGGCCCCTGCGTGTCTCCCCTGTGGGATCCACGCGGGGTGTCAGTAGCAGAGCTGTGCACAGAGCAGTCCCTGACTCTCCTCCCTCCTAAGTGGCTGCCTTTGAGCAACACCAAGTAAAAGTAAGGAGCTACGGGCATAGATTGGTGAGTTGGTTAGCTCTAATTGTGGCTGTAAAGTGGAAACAGAGAAGCCAAATGAAAAGACACAGTCAGCAGTACCAACCTGGCAGAGCTTTGGGGCCGTACAGCAGCCATTCCTTGGTGTGGTTTGTCACTGAACCAGAAGCACCGCCGTGGATCCGGTGCTGCGTTCCTGGCTGCTCGTTGCAGGCGCGCTGCGGTGCCCCACGAGCACAGCTCTGACTATCTTGACACCTTCCAGTCCTGACAGACGAACAGAAATCCCGCATCCAGGCTATGAAGCCGATGACGAAGGAAGAATGGGATGCCAGGCAGAGCGTCATACGGAGAGTCGTGGACCCCGAAACGGGGAGAACCAGGTATGGGCCCTTGGGGTAGAAAGGAAGCAGCACGTCCCCGCCCAGGCGTTGTGGGGTGGAGGCCTGGAGGAGGCTGTTCTGCAGCACTGCAGTGCCTGCACGGAGCCACGTCCCCTGCGGCAGCAAAGGCCTGAGCTGAGGCCTCGCAGATCCCTCCCGTCAGCCCTGCAGGTGGCACGTTGGACATTGGGCACTGAAGTGTGACATCGTGCTGGGTCCCCATGCAAAGGGCACTGGGCTGCCTCCCAGCAGGGAGCTGCAGGCAGCAGAGCTCCTTCTTATTTATTCCTTGGGGTGTGACCGGTTCAGCTGTTTCCCATTAAACGGGGCCCTGCCCCTGCAAATCAGGAACCAGAGGGGTGATGGTGCCTCTATACCGCCCCCCCCCCCCCCCCTGCTTCATGCTCCTGCCTTTCAGAGCTGAAAAGTGCCGCCGCTCCCAGCCAACGCTCAGCCCGTTAGCACCTGGGGCTGAGTGGGCAGGGAGCGTGTTCTGCTTGGGGTTACAGACAATCAGCCTGAAGTTCGTTTGGCTGCCAACTAGGAATGACCCAGTTTTTAATAAACTGCGTCCTCCCAGCGAGCAGAAAACATCATGCTGAAGAGAATTGGGCATGACAAGTCCGGTCTTAAAATAGAAGGCAGCCTGCGGGGCTTAGGGAGGTGTGGAACTAAGGTCAGTTCCCCGGTAAGCACGTAATGAAGACAATTAATTCCTGCTTGTGGTTGGAGGTGGGAGCTGCCTCTGACACTGCTGGAAATTTGCTCGGGCAAGATGTTCTGGGACCTGGCTGCCTTTCAGGCCCAAACTGGCTCCCATTTATGAATGGCCCCTGCGTGCTTTGGGCAGTCAGGAGCAGACCTGAATTCAGTGTAAAAAAAAAAAAAAAAAACAACAAAAAAATAAGGAAGGGGTTTTGCAGAGGCTGGGTCTGAAGCAGTAGCTGTCACAACTCGTGGCCCTGTCCTTGTCTTCCAGGCTTATTAAGGGAGATGGAGAAGTTCTAGAAGAAATTGTCAGCAAGGAGAGACACAAAGAGATTAACAAGGTAATGGGGGGGCTCGTCACCATCACTGACCACTGGTGGGTAGGGTGGGGGGTGGCCACAGCCAAGAGGGGCTGCTGCACCCAGAGACGTTGTTGTGCCTCCTGGGGACCCGAGTGGCTCTGCCAGGGCAAAGCGAGCCCTGGCAGCCCTGCAGCGGCCCCAGCAGGTGGGTGCCGGTAGTTTTTTGTCCTCGGGAAGGCCGTGCTCTGAGCGCCCGTCTCTCTCCCTTTCCAGCAAGCCACCCGGGGGGACGGGCTGGCCTTCCAGGTGCGGACGGGGATGCTGCAGTGAGGGCCTGGGCTCCAGCCGTGCCGGGGGCTGTTCTGCAGGCACCAGCCTGGGTGTGAGCCCTGACGAGTGGAACCCTGCAGGCAGCACCGCATCAGGAGGCTTCCCGGGGGCAGTTTCCACCCGCTCTGTAAGTTACTGACTGGGAAGGAGAGCACCTTTAATGGTTCGTCTCCCAGTAACCCCCCCTCTCTCCCCTCTCTCCTGACTGGGGCCAGCGTGGCTGTAACGCACTTGGGTCCTGCTTGCCCTGGTGCCCCTGTTAAGGTCCGAGTTGCTCAGCAGCACCGAGAGGTGCTCCTGCCCCTCAGCTCTGGGCTCTGGCTGGCAGGAGGCATCGCTGTGGCCGGGCTATGCACCAGGGCTGCAACACTGGCAGCTGGCTGCCACGTCTTCCCTTCAGGGGCTGCTCTCGGTCCCATCCTTGTGGCCCTGTGCGTACCCAGCTCGTGAGCCCTTCGTGCTCACCCGCCCTGCTTGGAGCAGAGCGCCCGTGGTGCTGCGTGGCTCTGCTCAGGCTGCAGCACCCAGCCTGAGCCCTCGAGTGCCACCCTGCGCTGTGCCCCCAGGGCAGGGGCTTTACTCATGCCCCTTTCCCACAGTGCAGGTCCTGGGCAGCAGCAAGGCTCTGGGGGGTCTCGGGGCCCCTGCCCACAGCAGCTGTGATGCAAACGGCCATCATTTTTCCCCACTGCAAAGTCCATAAAGCTACGAACTGTTAAAAAGTGGTAGTTAACGGACAAATGAGTCCTGCGGGACTGATCCGCGCAGAAGCCCACTGTGTTGTGTTCGTGGCTGTAACCCTCCATTAAAGTGGCGCCTGCTCCCGTCCCGGGCTTTGTGACTTGTGTTTCTAGCGGCTCCCAAAGAAGCAGACGAGAGACGAGCCTTCCCATTTCTTTTAATCTGTGTAACTCACAATGATACCGTACACAAAGCACACCCAGGCATTGGAACGATGCACTAACAGCAAGGAGGAGAAGGAAGTCGTACAGAAGGTTTGTCACACACAAGCACGTCACCTGCACGGTGCTGCGCACAGAGGGGCGTACCCAGCGCGGCCCGGGAGCGCCGGCTCGGGCTGCTGCTCGGCCCGGGCCGCGGGCGGGCGGGCGGCCGGCGCCCTCGGGCATTGCCCTCCGGTGGGTCCCCACACGCGCGTCTGTTACCCACCCCCCCCCCCCCCCGAAGCAATTTTTTATAAATAAAATATAATTAACATCGTCGAATATAAAATTGACAGTCGAGGGTATCGACAGGCAGAGGGTGCTCAGGACAGGGAAGGGACCGTAAGGCTTCTAGAACTAATAGGAAATGCAGCAAACGGTGGCAATACCTGAAGAAGGGGCTGCTACAGCAAGCACGGCGGCTGCTGGGCGGAGCGGGCGTTTGTTAGTAACCCTTTGGCTAGTTACTGCTCTCGGCTCGCGTATCGGACACTGTAAACGTTTTTGGTATCAGAATTTCGCCTCATCTGATGGAGTGAGCTGGCCACCCAGGGAAACAACTCGGCGTGAATGCATGGGGTCCTTTTTTTTTTTTTTTTAAAAGACTTGAAAGGGACAGCGTCAGGTAGAAAGTCTGGCCCAATAGTTCCGTAATACAAAAAGCTGCTTTTTATAAAAATCTGAGCTCCACAGCAGAGTTTGATTCCCATGGAAACAATTAAAAAAAAAGGAAGAAAAAAAAAAAAAAGGAAAAGCCTGAGGCAGCCTGTGCAGTGCGTGCTGTATTGTGCTAATGTGCGAGTACAGGACGTGGGCTGCAGCAGAAGCAGCGCGACTGTCAGCGGTCGTGCTGGTGGCTGCCCAGACAACAGCGACAGGGAGGAGTACGGGAAACTTTTAATAAGCTTTCATTTCAAAGCAAACGCGTTCTTTGTAACAAAGATAAGTTAGGTCTTGAACCTGACAGTGCCCCTTTAGTAAGGATGGGATCATACATTCATCTTTCCCTCACCGCATCCAAGTGGATCCTCATCCGTACACGTGGAAAGACATCGGGTCACATGCATCGCTCTCCGAAACAGCTCAGAACAAACAGGTTACAGACACAGAATTCAACTATTGCTATTGTTCTTTGAGTGAGTAGCACGTTGATCTTTGCTTCAGAGAGATGAGTGCCAGATGGGGGTGTCTGAAGATAGACTGATGCAGACTGTGATGGACTGAATCGGTGGAGAAAACTTATTGGCCTATTTCCTGGTAACTACACCCACGTCATCTGGTATTATTGCAGCAATAAAGGTCCTGCTCTACAATTGCTTCTCCATGTTGGATTTGTACAATGGCAACAGATGGGGGGCCGGGGAAAGGACCCGGGGAAGTTTCAAGAAGCTCAATAACGGATGAGGACGGAGGTGCTATGATTGTCAGTCTAACTGGTTAGTAGCTGTTTAAAACATGAAGTGATGGAGAGGTGAGTATAATATTGCACTTCTGCATTCATTGACAGTTACATTAACTTGGTCCATGAAGTAATTGCTTTGTACATAATGCCTGAAACAAAAAGCTACATTTTTAAATATTAATAAACCCTGAAGGTTCCAGTTCCTCCAGACATTTCTTCCTCTACATAAATAAATAACTTTCCATTTTTATATATCCACTTTTTATGTTGAACATTTACATTCGCCTCTGTTTTACACTATCTACACATAAGAAAATGTGAACATCTCATCAGCATTGGAAAATGTACAGACCATGCCTTGGTTGTGGGCTTTGAGGAAAAGTCGAATTTTGCAAAGGCCATATCCAAATTTGCAGAAATTGTTTTGTGATGTGGTTTGGTGACTTCACAGGACGGATTGTGGCTTGGCTTCCTACTCGGATGGCAACTGTTTGATAGAACATTCGACTAGCAAAAAGCTGTGGGACGATTCACATTGTTTGGAAACCCAGTAAGCTCCGGCTGTACATTCAGAGAGAGCTTAGCTGGGCCCACAGAAAGGGAAGTCAGTTTTCGGTAATAAAACTCATCGGATACATTCTGCAATTGAATAATTATCAAAGAGAAGTGGTTAAGCAGTTTGCAGTCAGGCTGCAAGGACGTGGGAGATGCACTGTGCGGGCGGGCAGCTGGGTTTGAGCGCCCCGCAGGCAGCTCAGCACTGTCCCTCCGCTGGCGGCGCAGGCAGCGGGCGCACTGCGTCCGCATCGACGCCCCGAACACGAGGTCTGCCTTGGATGCCTGATGAGTTTAGGTTTGCCTACTGTGGCCCGGAGCCAAGTAGCAGAGCAGTGTTCACAGTGCTGTGTGTCTCAGTGCGGCCGTCCTGCACTTCATATTGAAACAGTTAATAAAATGAAGCAGCCAGTCTAAAAAATTTTGTTATAAATAAGATCCTTGTAAGTAGAAAGTGATATAAATACAGGTAAGTGTGGTGGGGGAAGCAGGGTTACACACAGTCGAGGAGCTCGGTAGGACTATAAAATCTCCACGTGAAGAGGCCAACTGGAGGCTGTAAATGGGCACCCCGAGCCCCCCGGGGGGGTGCCCCTCTGGCCCGGGAGGTGTGTGCAAGGAGGGAACCAGGCCCCTTGCCGCGGCCAGAAGTCCCGGCCAGGCTGACCTGGGGGGGACAGGGCTACGGGGCTTTCTGGAAGCCCCCGTTCTAGGCACTGTTCTCCTCTGCAGCACGACACACCGCTCACCGTGCGCGTCTCGGTGTTACCAGTGGGGGTGCCGGACAGCAGCGACGGTTTCCCCCACGCACCGGGCAGCTCCGTCACCTCGCACCCAGCCCCGGCTCACTCCGGCAGCACACAAACCATCGGCTCAGGCACAGCCGCTGAGAAACACACCAGGAAAATTAAGATATGGCCTTTTCTTAAGCTCGCCTGACTCTGTTGGCACACTTCCTTACAGTCTCCTTACTGCTGGAAAAACTTCTGCACAGAGTTTTGTTTTTTTTTTTAAATATATACATATACATATATATACGTGTGTGTGTGGGCATATGTATATGCACGTGGTTGGATATATACACACACACACACACACACCCTGGCTTAGCAATATTTCTTTGTCATGCACTACAAACAGTTAGATGTAGCTACATGAGATGGTAACAGGTTTCCATTCTAAAAATCATCAGTGCAAAAAACAATGAGGTTTTACAGTTCAGTAACTATCGGTAAAAGAAGCGAGTCTAGTTCCCATTGAAGCTGCTACTGAACTTGGAGAGAACCTGGGAAGAAGAAAATGTCTCAGAGGTGGGTGTTGAGAGTCAGACCCTGCATTTGGATGAGAAGAACTGCTTGCAAATATATGGTAGTTAGTTTTGGAAATAATATAGAGCAATATTTGGAGACTTTAACAGCAAATTAAGTGTCTGAGGCTTGTACAGCTCAGAGTTGCTTGTATTCTTCTTTTAACAGGTCAACACGTTAAATTCCATCAGCTTCTAAAATGTCTCTTTAAAAAATAACAGTAATAACGACCCCACTTGCTTGGGCGTGAATCTGCCGACATTCTGCCCCTACCAACAGCATCTTTCTGCTTTGCCACTGCGCGTACTCCTTGCGAAAGTGGCTGAACTTGAAGCTCCTCGTACAGGTAAAGCTCTCAGTTGCTCTGCCTGGTGCAGCCCATGGTAAATCCCTCGCTTGGGGCTGTCTGTGCCGGGGAAGCAGCGCGCTCACTGAACCCCAAACCCACCCCGTGCCAGCACTGGCAGAGCACCTCGGTCTGACTCCTGGGACAACCAAGAGCAAGTTCCCCCAGCCTCATCCCCGTTCCTGTGGCTCTGAGGACAGCACTCGGTCACGCGTATCGGAGCGATGGCTAACAAGGCGAGGAGGCACATATTTACAGTCACTAAACCTGGATAAGAGAAGGAGGCAGGAGAGAGCGCGATCTTGACCTGGAGACTTTTCCCCCCCCGATTTCCAGCTGTTCCTTGGGCTCATGCTGCACAAACCTGACGCTCCCGCTTGCAAGGCCTGAACGTTCCGTGTGGGAAACATCCCATCTCTTCCCAGAACACCACGATGTTATTAGAGTAGCACCATATTTACCCTTCCAGCCCGTAACGCCGGCCTCGTCCCTCTTTCCTTTTGTTTTCCCCTCCGGTGGCTACAGCCGACAGTCGCTGGCTCTGGCTTGGCTACTTCTGCCCCAAGAGGCCAGACTCCAGGCGGGATGCTGTGCTCCGGCCCCAGCACCCCGTGGCGATGCTCATGCTTCTTTGGCTGCGTTCCCTGTCCCTCTCCTTGTCGCTGTCGGACTGGCTCTGGGTGCGCTCGGGGCGGTGACCGGCGCTGCCGCCACCGGCAGCTGAAGGCTGGGAGGAGATGGTGCGCAGCAGGTGGTTCCTCTTGCGCAGGAACTCCGTCTGGCTGGGCAGCCCGAAGCTGCCCTTCCGCAGCGCCATGCGCGTGGTGTTCTTGGCAGGGCGCGAGCGGTGGTTGTACTCCAGCTGGGCCAGGTGGGCCGCGTACCCCTCCGTGATGAACTGCGAGACATGGAGGAGAAGGGCAGGCGTTAGAGGGACAGGACGCGTTTCCCCGCTAGGCTCTGGGAGCTGAATGCTTTTGCTGTGCCAGGTTCACCGGGTGATGAACAAGACATGCAGCCACCCAGATAGACGTGACAGGTCCTGCTACATGGGACCTTCCTGTCTTGAAAAGCACCAGGTCAGAGAGCAGTTTTAGGGTGACCAAATCCCCACTGCTCTCCCTCCCACGGGAGGCCCTTGGCTTTTCGGGCAGCACCCAGGTGGCTCCTACGAGCTGGCTCCTACCTGACACTGGCTCTGCAGCTTCTTGGTGGGTCGGCCAACGATGTAGATGTGGGTGGGCGGGAGGCTGATGGAGCTGTACACGGAGATGTCCTTCGTGGAGCCGTATGCTGCATGGATCCTCATGTGGAGCTACAGGGAGAGAAAGCAACACGCGGTCAGAACATACGGGCGCTCCTCGCTGCTCAACAGGCAGGGCTTCTTTTTTTTTTTTTTTCTAAACAGCATTTGTAGGAATCTCAGGTCAATAACTTATGTAAGTTCCCAGCTGGATAATGCACCGCTGAGCAAAGCATTAATTAACAGAGCCGGGGATGTTTACAGGCCGGAACAAGAGGAGTAACAGCAACAGGAAAGCAGATCTCCTCTTGCTGAACGGCTGCGGTGCCTTGAGGTCCGCAGGGGGCAGGGATGCCGCACACTTCACTGCCTGCTTGCCGCTAGGGGAGAGGAGTGTTTTGCAGCCCCCTGTGCAGCCATCAGCAGCACGGAGCCTTCCCCTCCGCTGGCCATGCTGCCACACGCGATACCGCTGCTCAGCGCTGCGGGACGGAAGGAGAAGGGACAGGCAGCGACACACAACTGCCTTGCGGGGCTTCATCCGCCTGCACTCCCAGCGGAGAGCAAAAGCAGCTCCTGGCCAAAGCCTTCATCAGGGGGTTGAAGCAGGGGAGGTGCTGACATTGGTGCCACCACAGACCAGGCTGCTTTGCCCCCAGAGCTGCAGGCAAGCCAGAGATATGGACTCTTTGGCCCTGGTCACAGATTTGTCCTCCCAGAGGACAAGGAAGAGCAGCGAGCACGGCCCTCGTGGCAGCGAGTCAGAGACAGCTGCTCCTGCCTCCACGGCTCAGGCCAAAGTGAGAGTCCAAGGGTTAATGAGGGGGTTCCCTGCTCTTCAAGGCAGGGCACAAGTGCTCTGGAAGCTGACAGCTACTTCACTTGCCAGGCAGAGAAAAGCTTGTTTTATCTGGAGCTTTTCTGAGCCTCTGGGCTGAGTGACATTACGACCTCCCTGGGGTGAATGCTCGGGAAGCTGCTCTACGCAGTCTCCCGTCAAGGGTAGGTGGTGCAAGGCCACTCCCTGTGGCAGCCCCACGCCCTCCAAAGGGCACCTCAGACCCGCAGGTCACACGACGGGCAGACAGAAAGCCACTGAGCAGGTGACAAAAGCACACGAGCAGGGAAGGGGAGGCACTGCTCCCTGTTTCACTTGGCATTTGGCGTTGGAAGAATCAGTGATGAGATGGGACAGTGCAGAGCGGAGATGACAGAATTTAACAGCACAGACACTTTGTGGAGCAATAAAAGGATGAAAATAAAATGAACAGAGATTAATCTTCCACTGCAGGTCGCAGTGCTGCCAAGAGACTGGTGCTGACAGGGGCAATTGGACGAGCAGCAATCTAAACCCGTGCTACGATCATATTTCAGCAGACGCAGGCTTACGTCTGTGATGAGGGATTTCAGGAAGTTGGCCTTGTGCCGCAGCGGGTCGTGAACGAGCCCATCGCAGAACGAGACGATTCCATGGGGGAAGTTGTGCTGTGCTAACCACGCTACCACCCTCTGCTTCTGCATGTCGGGGCGGCCTGTGACGTAGATAATGAGGTAGCCAAGGTCTTGCCAGTGCCTAGAAGAAAACCCACAAGTCCAGGGATTACAGACCTAGAGCAAAGCTACGGGCAAAGCAAACCGACTGCCCCAGCCCCTGCCACTCACCGTACAACGTCGACCGCTCCAGCGCGGACTTTGGGGTCGCTGCCCATGATGGAGACACTGGCTGCAAAGGAGCCGTCGATGCTGAACACCACAAACTCCGTCCCCTTCGGCAGAACTGTGATGTAGCTGTCGGCATAAGTGTGGTCACCCCTGAAAGGGAAACAGGTATTTATAGGTATAAAGATACTGAGGCTCTTTCAGGAGTACTGAGTGCACCAAAGCAGCCCCAGACCTGGCCCAAAGGCTCTAACAGCTGTGCTACCCTCGGTTAGAGCAGCGATGGGCAAGGCAGGAAGGACTCTGTGTTGAGGTAGGGTGGGAAATAGTGCTCCGGAGTCCTGGTGTCAGTGCCCGTCAGTAACTCAAAACACACTCCCAGGAGAACATAGCCGCATTCACCACTAAAAAGATGCTCCTCTTCTCCCCCTTCCAAAGCTGAATGCCAGCAACTGGAGCTGAGCTGAAACCTCTTGGGCTGTGAATTACCATGAGAACAAAGTTCTGCCTCTCAAGGACAAGTTTATAGTCTTTAAAATATGCTCGGCTGTGCAGTTTTGCAGATGACAGTGAGGCCATACACCTATGGTGCAAAAGGCGTGCAAGCTCCTGCAACCAGAGCTCAATTACCATCCTGTTCATGATGTAAAAGGCAGAATAAAACATGAATCTTCCTTTTATAGCTGTAGAGTACAAATCATTTTGCTCCTGTTGCTGGCAAACCGGGCTCTGAACACACCCAACAATCAGAGCTGCCACGCAAGGAGGGACTGTACTCTACAATTATCAAATTCCTCTTTTGTTCTGGGTTACAGGTCTATGACTTTGTCACGCAATCGCATGGCCTGTTTCAAGCCTTTTTTGTCCTCTTGCAAACTAAGCCACAGCCATCCAAGGTACATCACCTGACCACCATCTTGACAGGGTACACGCCAATGCCCAGGCGCCGATTCTCAGGGATGACGTAGGAAATTCTGCCACTGCTGTTGCTGATCTCAGTGTCAAAGTAAACCCACTCTCCTGACGGCGGCTGGGTCATGATGTGGATGTCCACCTGGGGAGACAGCAAGTCTGGGTCAAAAACAGCGATAAAGATGAGTTGTACAATGGGCCGAGCACAGGGACCTTCCATCCAAGCCCCTTCGTTCAGCTGGGCTGGGTCCTGCTTCCACCCTCTGTGCTTTGCAAGGTCCGAGCTGAGAAGCAACTGAACATCGGGATGCTGGAATGAAAGCCAGCCTCCAGGATCAGTGCTGTCCCTGGTAGGAGGCACCACCCAAGCTTGAGCAGGGGAACCGGGCCAAGGCACAAGGGTAGGAAACCCAAGCAGGCAGTGAGGGAGCAGCCTATGCCCCCGTCCCCTCCTCTTTTCACCACACGGCGCACAACCCCATAGCAGACTGTACCTTTTCTCCCGTGAGTGTGACCATATCTAATGGACCGTACATAAACCTTCCAGTTAAGGTCTGGGGCCCATCTTCATTAGCAATGGTGTCGTTTATCCTGTGGTTGGCTGTGACATTCTACACAAAGCAAGAAGAAAAAAAGTTCAGTGACGAACAGTCTCAGGGGGAATGCCAAATACGACTGCACAAATCAGTGTGTGGGTTTCTCTGTCATTCCCCACCCTCTCCCCAGTTCAGTTCACTCACAGCTCTCAGCTTCACAAAATAATTTGACCTGTAGGGGAGGTGAGACTTTGTGCCCTGCACCGATGGCGGGTGCAATGTACGTGGCTGAAGAGCCCATTTAAAAGGCAGTTTGTATGTGCAATGCTGCTGCTGTCCGTTAGGTCTTACACTTTCGATTTAAGAGGCAATACAAACAGTTGCCAGAGAAATTTGCTGACATTGTTTCAGCTCTAGCAGAGAACTGCCCTCTTTCAGGAATCAGAGACATTTCCTGGGAACGAAGGGCATTCACATGGGACTTGTGTTCTTGAACTTTGGAAGAAGCTGCTTCTCCTTCCCTGACCTACAGCCACACTCGCTGCATTTTACATGGAGTGAAGGCCAAGACCTTGCTGATACAGATCTTTTGGGTGCCTTTCACAACTATCTGAGTGAAATATCACTAACATACATCAGCAGCATAATGTCTCTGTCTATATATCATGGCAAGTGCATGGACAGACACAGGTGCCCACGGTGGCTGCCTTCAGCACTGTTCTTGCAGCCCAAAAGTCAAGCCCCCGTAGGTGACAGAGTGCCCTGCTGCAGCAGAGGCAGCCCCCAGCCCCCCTCACCCGCAGCTTCACGTGTGTCCTCTTGCGGAGCCACTTCTCGCGGGGCTTGGAGGGGGTGAAGACGGACACCTCCTTCCCATCCAGCTCCAACACGCTCGAGTTCTCGTGCCTCATCACCTGTGGGAGGACAGGTCCCGTCTGCATATCAGCCACTTGCACAGTGCCCCCCTCATCCTGCCTGCACTTTCCGCATCTCCCCAGCCTGTGCTGAGGGAGGGCAGTGCCTGGACAGAGACGGCCGAGTTCCCCTGCCGGGCATTTGGTTTGTCAGCTAGCACTTTGAGAGGCCGCTCCCTTAAGTGCAGGGAAAATCGGTTTCTTCTGAACTAGCAAAGTCTGTGGCCAGCACTCATTTAATCCTGGCTGGGATGCAGGTAAGAAGGGCGGGTTATTTAGACCGTCAGGAGGTACAAAACTGGCTCAAACACAGCAGAAAGCGCTGCACTTCCCTTCCTCCAGGCATTCACTAGTCCCATGGCCTGGCAGGGACTGATCTCCAGGCCAATAGGTGTCACTGCATGGGAACAGAGATCCAAGAGGGACAAGGTCACGTCCCCCAGCCAGCCTTTGGGAACAGCTCCTGCCAGCCAGGGCACAGGCAAGAATGGAGAAGGAGGAACCTGGAGAGAGGAGGGTTATATCCTACCTAGGTTGCTCTTCAACCCCAGAAGGGAAAGGGAAGACTAACACCACAGACCTCAAAGGCGAGGAGGTGTCTCAAAGGCTGCTCTAAGGCTGGGAGGTGACCCTGCAAAGAGAACTCCAAAATTGGCAGCAGTCTTTTGTGACCCTGACCCTCCAAAATATTAAGAAGACTCTTGTGTGTCAGCACAAGCTGACAGCTACAAGCTCTTGAACGCAGCCTGTGGGGTCAGCAGCTCTCCAGCTGACCCAGGCAGTAGTGGTCTGGCACGGACCAGCTCGCTTTGCAGAGCTGAAGTTGTTTTTCTTCCCCGGGAAACAGAAAAAGGACCCCAGGGAGGGTGAGATTGCTGGGGAGGGATTTCACAGAAATCCAAGGCAAACAAAATAACTAGTTTTACCGAAAATTATTTAAATCGGGAATCTATTTTGAGTCCCATTTGGGGTATTTTAACAAGATTCAGTCTTTGGAGGCTAACACTATCCAACAGCTTTCTTTTACACTTTGTCCAGAGACTAGAAACAAGTCCTTATTAGGGGAAGAAGTGGTGTGGTGCTCTGGAAGGACAGCAAGAGGGGAGGGCATGAGAAAAATGACAGTCTCGAGGCAGAGATGAGCGAGTAGAGACAAGCACTGGGGAAGCAGGACTGCCACACTGCAGAGGCAGCCACTGGCAGGCTTTGAGCAGACGGAGAGCTGCGAGATATGAAGTACCACACTGTGCTGCAGCCCCAGGTTTGGGCTGAATCCTGAGTAATTGGCTGTGCTATTTTGGGAGGGGGGCCTTTCACGTGTGAGACCATCGCGGCTCTTCCCACTCAGGCACAAATTACGGGTCCCTCACTGCCTTCAGCCCCGCTGGGCTAAGTTTGATGCAGGGCTGTGGTTTCACAGCAGCTGAGCTGGCGAGGTACATGCAAGCAAGGAGACGTCTCGCTGGGCGAGATACAGCCAGAGAAGAAAGGGTCTCGCTGGATTATCGCTACTGCTCTGCTGCCACCAGCACCGACATCTCTGTTGTTTATGGTTCGCACACAATTTGGAAAACAGCACTGAAAGAAAGTTTGCCAACAGAGTCATAAATAATTGAGAGCTGCAGTCGAGGAGGCTGGAAGAGAGCGGGGACAGCTTAACAGCTGAGCTAACACAAAGCAAATCCAAGCGCCGTAGTGGGCAACACAATCCACAGAGTTGCTTTTTGTTTTGTTTTTGTTTTTTTTCCACTTCCATGCTCTAAGTACCTTTCCTTGAGGGGGTTCATACTTTGTAAGGCAAATAACTCCCCTTCATCCCCCAAGGAACTGAAGAAAAAAAATTGTTTAGGAAAAACATATTTTAAACAGTGAATTTAAATCTCAGGCCAAATTTAGGTTGACAGAGTCTGAGGCATCGGACTGCAGAAATCACCATTTACCTAGCCCCAGGAGAACTGCTTTGTACTGGAGGAACGAAAACAAAATCCCAGCACAGTGATGATGGTCTGGGTTCCTAGAGGAGACCGCAGTAACTCAGAAAGCCAAAATGAGAAACCCAGCCCTATCTATCAACTCATGTCAAACTCATACAGAACTTCGTCGGTTTTATTGAATTTGGTGCTTTTTCTATTTAGACACCAACAAGTTTCTTTAAGTTTCGGACTTGGGATCCAAACACACACAGAGAACAGCTCACTTGCAAGAAACAAGTGCCTCCATCATTTGCCACTGTGGTCTGATGGGAAACAGCCCCAGGCTGCTTGGCTCACTCCAAGGCTCCTTGGTGAGGCTGCCTAAAGCCTGCTTTGATGACAAAACCCAGACCTGAACTAACCGGGTGCAACAGCACCCATCCGTTAATTTTGCATGGGTGCAGCTCTGCTAGTGACGCAGGTCAGAAACAAAAAGACAGGGAAGAAGATGGACCTGCCCAGAGGGTATTTTCTCATCTCTACAGATCAAGAAGAGTCATGGAAGGTACAGTGGAAAAATAAAAATCCTCCCCCCCCTTTTTTTCCCAGCAGAAACAGATCCCAAGGGAGATCAGGGTGGGAGGATGACCATACCTGTCTCAGCAGGAAGGAGACAACGTCTGTGGACTCCCAGTAGCTCGCGTGGAAGAGGTGAGGTAAGGCAACCGTGGGGAAAGCCGTCAGGGCGTCAGGACAGTAGAGAGCATAGTCGATCCTTTTGGTTCCCCACCATTTGGCAGCAACTAGAAGGAAAAGATTTGTTCAAAGCGGGTTCATGTGCACGCACAGTCTGTCACAAACGGTATTTCAAGGCGCTGGCCCCTCGCTCCAGGTAGGCCAGGAAGTTGCTCCCCTGACGGTCGCACTGTTAAGAGGGAACAACCAACCCGGGGCTTATTGTCTGCTCAACCCGAAGGAGGAAAACACGGAGGCAGCAGCACTTGAGCTCTCCTTTATTTAAGGACATACAAAAGCACTAGGGGACAGGTATTAACTCGCCGTTCATCCAGACCACAGGGAAGGGATCCAAGGCTCACATGCAGCGAGCCTGGGAATTCACGATCCAAAGCAGAAGACAAGACATGTCTCCTGTGGGATGTGGCAGGAAGGATGTGCATGCTCTGCCCACTGCAGTGTGTGCCCAGGTTATCTCCAGCCCTGCTTCAAACTCCTTTAGCTCTCACCAGGGAGTGAAAGACTCTTTAGCACCCAGATCTCAGCAACGTTGCACAGGATCTGAATGCTGGGAGCCCACGTGAGATGTTAAAGGCTCCACAAGGCAGGGTGCTACGGCACATGCTGCCAGGATTGGCAATCCCCAGTAAGTCCTCGTTGCCTTCCGAGGCCACCATGGTGCAGGTGACAGAGACGCCTGGCCCAGCTCTGGGCCAGGGGCTCTGGGACTCCACTGCATGGGAGACTTAAAAATACACTGAGATTTGGGTGGGCAAAGTTACAGAAAATTCAGGAAAGTTTCTTCCACCGAACAGCTCACGCACAAGTGGCTGACAGCCACCATTCGCACACCACCACACTTCAACACTGCCCTGAACACACACACATCCTTTCCAGCTCCAACACAAGCACGTTTCAGCCCAAAGCCTCTGACCCTGACGGCGTGGGCAGCTCTCCCAGCAGCAAGGAGTCCTCAGCTCCTGCACGCTCTGGCCTGGAAGAGCAGCCACGGAAAGGAGAAGATGGGTCAGGTGAAGACAGCAACAGGAAGAGCTGAGTTTGCATGCAGCTCGCAAGCTGGGGTTTTGGCAGAGTTTCTCCTCAAACTTGTTTTTCTCTGTAACAATTTTCCCTTTTTATGGACTTCCAGGAAAGCTGCCAGGCATAAGGTACAATCCAACAAAGCCTTCTTATTAAGGGAAAGCTGCTGGTGATGAGCCCCGATGCTGAACTTAAGAAATGGACCCATCAGCTCCTTCCAGAGCCCAGCACAACCACTGAAAAGTGCAGAGACTTACAGCATCAGCACTTCCCCATGGCCCCAAACCTGGTGTGCTGAACGCCCAGGCCACCTGAGGACATCCTAATGGCCCTCGAGATTTTGAAGAGCCAGGGAAAAGAGAAGGAGGGCATTGCTGGATCAACACGGCTTTTCCAGATCACACAGGCACCTCCTCGCAGCCACTTCTGACTCCCTGCCTTCCAAATTGGCAGCTCCTGGTCACATCCCAACCTTTCGTTTCTCATGCAAGTCCCCAGCTTGGGTAATTCCAGATTCTTTGTACGAAGCAGCCAGGATTAACTCTTCTGAGCTCAAAAGACAATACGAGGGTGGTAGAGGCAGAAGTGTTGTCCCCACAACTCTGCCTAGAAGAACTCCTGCTCTTGCCAGATGTTAGCAGTGTTAGGAGTGACCTTTGGAGCAAAGTGACAGAAGTACTTGTTAAAATGCAACCAGAAATTGCAAGTGCCTCAGTGAAAGCGCATAGATTTGTTGTGAAGATCTGTGACCACTGAACGAGAGGAGGTTGACTGGAGCAGGTCTCTCCAGAATACCTTTCTTGATGTCCAGGTTGGGTATCCGAAGAGCAAAGTCTGCATCCTGACTTGACGGCCCTTTGAGTTTTCTTCCCTTTGAAGGGACTTCCTCATGTTTATGCTGCCTGGGTCTCTTGGATGAAGTTTGGGTGGGGGATTTGTGAGGGAGTGCAAGTTGGGACAGAAGGCTAAACCCTCTACAATGGTTAAGGTGGTGTTTGGTTTCTAAAAAGAAAAATAAATACAAAAGCAAACAAAAAACAGAAATCATACTTCTTACAGCACACACGATGCAGGCAACACCACTTCCATCCTCCAGAAGCTCACGCTGCGAGGAAGCTGCACCCTGGGGAGGGCTCCCAGAAGGGAAGCGCCATTTTGCAGCACCCTTGTGGCCTGCAGGCCACATCCAGCCCTCAGTGTATCAGCTTCAGGCAGCCACTGCGCTAACATAATTGAGCATATGAGCTGCAAGGCCGGGGCTGAGGGGTTGTGCCAGTACGGGGAGGTGAAGGAAGGGGCTGAGACACCCTCACGGCAGGGAGAAGGAACGGGGCTGGCCACAGGCCGGGTGCTGGGGACAGGCATCCTGTGTGGCCCTGTGCTGCCCAGCATTTCGGCAGCTTCTCCCTGCACCTGCTGGGGCCTCTGGAGCGCCAGGCATGTGCTGAGGGCTGGACTTCTCCCCTCTGGTGTCACAGACAGGTTTTGATGGCTGTGAAGTGTGCGCAGGAATACCTCACACAAAACGTAAGTCAAAATAACTGGAGGAAAGCCGTAAGACTGCCCAGACCTCTGCAGGCAGGCAGGGGGATGCGCTGATGGACACGAGGGCAGCAAAAGGTGCCCCCCCCGTTCGCCAGCGGGTTCCCCACCTACGCAGCACGAGCGCCGTGCAGGCCTGACCCTGCCCTCAGCTGGCGGAGGCAGGATGGCTGCGGGGCCTTACGTGGGGCCTTCAGGCACCGTCCCACCACAAACCCTTCCTAACAAACAACGGCAGCCCCCAGCTTCCCTCCTGGGCCGACCGAGCTTGGCAGCTCTCCGTGGGTGTGAAACAAGCACAAAACAAACACCTTCTCCCCGAGTAGCCTTCCTCCCGTGCAGATTAAAAGTTAGCAAGCAGCTGGCGAGAAAGCTCGTCAGGACAAATACAAGAACGCATGCTGGGCTTACAGCATCGGCTCTCGGATGTGCTTCAGGGAAGAAAAGCTCATTTATCCAAGGGCAGGTAGTGTGTTCCTGCTGCAAAGGTCGCCTCAAACAGGACAAGAAGCCTCTGCCCCATGCCCACGCACTTCCAACAGCTCACACTTGCCTCAGGGAGCGTTACTAAGCTCGGTAATTAATTACGAAGCAAGTTGTTCATAGCCCTGTAATTTAACGTGCTGGGAACGGACTATCTCTAAGTTTTCACCACCTTCTGGGACAGAAGTTTGGGCTGAAGGTTTTTTGGTTTTTAAATTTGTTTGGCTTTCAGCCTCTTTCCATCTGAGTTTATCAGAGGTCCGTGAGGATATATTCTGTTAATCTCACACCTCAGCTGAAATGAGGAACGGGCTGAATTGCTAACAAGGGCTGTTGTCCCTCACTATGTTAGCTGGGAAGCTATACAGGTTTTGATAAAAAATAAAAAACAACATCCTTTTTCTCCTCACTCTGCTCTGGGACATGGCTCATAATTGACTGACTCTTGGAGCTGCCCTCCAGGCTACAGAAGAGCTGAATTTTCGATGCAAAGTAATAAATAACCCAAACCTTTTCCTGCCTTTCAGCATTACAGAAGGGCTTACTTGTCCCCTCCTCTTGCGGATCACGTTTAAGTAATCTGCATCAAGCCACGCACCACATCCTGCATTATTAATCTAGAAGTGCTGATCCCCAATAGTTCTGCCAGACTCTTATCAACAGCAGTGCACAAACATCCCTTTGGGTTAACCCTCACCACACACAGCAGCCAAATGGCGCTCAGAGTTATCAATTATTACCATTTTTGAACAATTTACACCATAATCACCAGCACAGTCCAACATGCATAACGCGGCAATGGCCCCTGTGTCATAATCTGGCTCCTCCAGGGGGTACGATAACACGCAGCACTGACTAGGACAAAATCAGGTGAAGGTGAAATAGCTCCAGGTTTTGTTATAAATGGAAAGCATACCCCAGACAGACAGACAGACGGACAGAAGCTGCGTGGCTCTGAGCCAGAGCGGGACGGCTTGGTGCACGGCGCTGAGACAGCGGTGTGGTGGCGAGCAGAAGTGTCAGAGGGGGTGAAACACTTACTGTTGGCTATGTTGGAAGCAGTGTAACTGTCTGCCATTCCTGAGACCTGGCTGGCAATGCTGATCTCACTGGCTCTCCGGAAGCCCCTGAACTGAGGGGCTGAAATGGGGGTGGACAGGGACGCGCTTTCCATGAAGACGGCACCATGAGACTGAACAACATCTGCTACAAAGTTGAAACAGGGAAATCAAAATATTAGACCAACAGACAGAGGCTGGGCAAGATGAACTTGAGAGGAGGAAGAGGAGGCAAACAAGGCTCGTAGATGCAAAAACCTTTCAAAACTGATTGGAATGAAAAACATTTCATTGGAGCTCTAGTTTGAAAAGGAAGCAAACACCACAGCAGGCAAAGAGGCATGTGGCAGGAAGAGCAGTCTTTGATTGAGAAAAGCAAAATAATTAGCTAAAAAAAACAAATCCAAAACCCCAAACCAAAATCCAGGCAGACTTATTTAAGCAGCAAGAACAGAACCATGTGTCATACATACAGATGTGAATATATACAACTTTATATATTCACATTGAGACAAAATAATAATCAGGGGAAGGAGAACAACAAAAAAACAACCTTTAAAAGGGGATATTTGTTTTCTTGAAACATTTAGACTTAAATGAACATCTCCAGGATAGAAGCATTAATGCAAAAAAATATCAAGAAAACATTTTCATGCCTGGCAGGGACTAAATTTGAACTTGTATTTTATTGCTGATGGATACAGCCAACACTCGTTAAACTAAAACAGGGGCTATTGAGGAAAAAGGAGCCTGGTGCTGAGCACTTACATCTCCAATCGGTGTTGGTGGATCGGGGAGCGCTCAGTCTCTGTGAAAACAGAGCTTCTTTTGTACAACATGCAAGTCTGGATTTTAGATCCCAACCTGAGGTTTACCAAGTGTGGCTTAACCCTCTAGTACATAAATATAGAAAAGGAGGATTTAAAGGCATGCTCACGTGGACCTTATACATGTATTAGAGGGAAATGGACCTAAAAACGTTCAGGACTGGCAAACCAAGAGATGCTGAAAGTCAAGATAAAATCTCTGCATTTCATTTTTCCCCCTGTAACAGTGGTATGAGCACCCACCCCTCTGTGGATGCTCTGAGGCCAAATTAAACGTCTCTGGGACATCCTGCACTGCAGAGGGTTTGTAGTGCCAATACCACGTGCTTCACAGCAGGCAACACAGGTATGACAGTAACATGCAGAAGCAAAGCTATTTACTATCGCTTTGATGTTGCCCATCTCTGTTGTACCTGAGTAGCAGTATCTGAGCTTTTTTCCAGACAGGGCAAAAGTTTGTGCCCAGCTGGGCAGTGGACGCCACGGGGAACACAGGAAAATTACTCCCCTGCACCAACATCCTCCACCTACTTCAGCCAGTTTGGCAATCCCTGGATTTGATCCCAGTGTGCAGCTGACACGAGGCGTTGTTTTGGCAACTGGTTTATTTTAATACAGATCTTTTTGCTTGGGGCTACTGCTCTGCTTCCTCCGATCTTTCAGTTCACAGCAGCAGTGTCTGTGCCCACACAAATCCTGCTGCAGCGGAGGGAAAGAGAATGTATGAAGCAGAAAATGTGTAGATAAGTGTCGGTAAAAGAGTTCTGTTCTCTGCAGGGAAAATCAGGCCACAAGCTGCTCTGTGTAAAAGCTTTGTGGACTGCAAGATCTGAGTCCTAGCGGGAGCCTGACCTGATGATGAGCTTCACACACTGCCCACGTTGTGCCTGAAAGGCCATTACCAGCATCACTTTCTCAGCACTTTCCTCCACTTTTCACCTTGCCTCAAGCTGCTGGCTGTCAAGGCTGCTACCAGCATCCACAGCCCAGCCAGCCCCACTAGGCCAGCACAGTTTTCTTCCTGCAGAAAGCACCAGCACGAGGCAGGAGAGACAATTCGACCAGAGGCTGTGCTTGGGGAACATGAGCCAAGCCAGGAGCTGGCTGAGTTCAACCCCACAGACAGGGTAAGGGGTCTCACTCCCACTGCAGGTACCTACTGACTGCGTGACCCGGCACAGCCCCCTCACCTCTCCGAGTTACCCCTTCTTCTCCTTGCCTGTACAGACTGTGAGATCCTTCTGCAATTATCCCTCCCATCACACGGGTGCCCCGACACAGCTGCAACACAGATGATGACTGTCAGCTCCCCTGAACTCGGTCAGATGCAAGGAGAGGTTTGGCTTTGTCCAACTAGGAAAAATGCCAGGCTCAGGTTTAGCTTGCACCTACCCGCGAGGCCTGAACTTCTTTTTCTCCCTTAAAAATAAACATCTGTGGCTTGAATTAGGAAGCAGCTGGAGTCTTACACCAATGCTACACAGAAGGAAAGGCTGGGCCAAATGGGTTGATCACGGCTCTGGCTCTTTTAGCTTATCTTCGCTTAGCTCTGTGTGAATTTTACCTCCTTTTTTCATGGGCCCGGGAACTGGAAATAAGTAAAGTTAAAAACAGTGGCACTCTGGGCTTGCTTTCTCAGTCATCTGGCTTTCTGTGCCTAACTGCGGATTTCTGAGTCTGAAGAAAAAACAAAACAAATCAACACAAAAAAAACCCACTTCAACAGCCCCTCCAGCACCACGCTAGCTAGTGTCACCACAGGAGTCATTCTCACTCGTATAAAAACCTAATCTGTTTTACTGTTACCAAGCTGTGTGTCGGTGGCAGGAATCTGCTCTGTAGAGGCTGACATGCAGCCCAACTGCAGCGTCCCTGCGTCCAGCCCACTTGGGTTACTGTCATGTTTCTTCCTTTTCCCAAGCTATGCACCCTCTGTCCCTGAAAGATTACAGTTTCTAAGAAAAATGAGGGCCAGGAAAAAGCAGGGCAGGAAACGTGGGCAGAAAACTGCCCCTTTAGCCAGGCTTCCTCAACCCCAAAGCTGCTGTGACAGCGACTTCCAGATAAAACCCTGTGACCTGACTCACAGGAAAAAAAGAAAAGAAAAGAAAAAAAAAAAACGAAGAAACAAACTAAGAACATCTTTCCTAAACTCTGTGTATTCCTTGTACCAAATCCCTCGGGCAGGAAGGTTCTTGCCTTTTTGAAACCAAGGGGGCTGTCTGTGGGAATGATGTGACCGGGGCAGGACGCAGCAGATGCTGCCACACCGGCACAAAGTGACCAAGCCCCTGCGACTGCTCCTGCTCCAGAAGGGCCCTGTGTTCTGCTTTTCACAGGTGGCAGCCCGGGAGGTTTCTCCAGCAAACACTTCCAACCCAATCCCGATGCCTGGAACAGGACCAGCACCAGAAAGATCAAGTTTAGCCACCAACCATCAAGATTAGCTGTTCCTTCTGGACATTAGATACAGGTGGACAGAGGTGCCACTGGTTTACTGCGCTGGCTGAAATGTGCTTTGTACCATGTCTGAGAGCAGGCCTCACCAGAGCGAGGAAGATCCCAAAGCTGGAGACCTGGCTCGAGTGGCACCCTGAGCACCCCTCTCCCGGCAGCACATGGCAGACCGATGCGTGAATTGAGATTTAACTGCAATACTACAAGAGCTGCCATAAGAAGCAAAATCACTTTTTTTTTTGCCTGGCTATGGGTCCTTAATACTCATTTCAGTGCTGTACCTTTTTGTTTATGGACCCATTCGTCGATGTTCTTACTAATTGTTTCGCACTCAGTGAACGGCACTGGGCCATCCTCCTAATGTACTGCTGGCACCAAGTTAAGTCCTTGGGGCATCCAAATGGCACGTTTCGGTATATGCTCTTTGCAGGCTGGGCTGTGCCACCAAAGCAGGGAATACTGAAAGCAGTTGAAGATATGGAAGGTTCAATAACAAAACAAAGAAGCCAGCCAGCTGCTCAGCACAGGCCAGACCCTGCCTGCACCAGTCACTAGCCAGTGCTGGGCACTCTGCAATTGCTACCCTAAGATCAAGAGCCACACAAATTTCAACACAAATTTCCGTTGCCCTTAAGTCGTTATGATTCTGGAGATCCATTCCCAGTGGCTGAACTAGGAATCAGCACCTGCTGCAGTCAAACCAAGCACCGCTTGGCCACGTTGTGCTCTTGAAACACAGGGTAGAGAGCAGAGAAGCTTCTGAAAGCCCTGTCCTGACAGCAGGATGTATCAGATAACAGCTAACGGGCATTTCATCACTGACCTCCAAAGTGCTTAATTAATAGTGCCAGATCCTTTCCCTCTGCTTTGTTACAGAACATCACAGCACGGGCAACATGGCAACTGCACACCTGAAAATCATCAGGGAGAGACTATCTGGGATAGTCAGCGATGTTGCCATCCTGTATGACCACATAACGTAACTGGACTGCTCATGAACAGCAAGGGTCAGCTTGTTAAACAAAAATAATAAAAAAAAAAGGCGGCTGAATCAGGCACCCAATGCAAAATAAAAAAAAGGTGAGAATGGGCAAGTAAGACACAGGAAAGAACCAAAACAAAGTCAACTCTCATTAAAATCACAGATGCAGCACCAGCCACCACCAGAATAAATGAGGCCATGCAGCATTTACAACGGTAAAATAAGGCAAAACGAATGCATCAAAGTTTGCTTTTTAAGGCAGAAGTCGCAAAATTAATTTTCAAAAGCCAACACATACAGCTACCTTGGGGTCTGAAAGCCTCAGTCAGTGTATTCAGCAGAGCCACAAGGACTGTCCAAACACGATACTCAAATGGACAAAATCTGGTCCGACAGGCATTAGACTTCTGGCCACGATGCAGTGTGGCTGAGCACTGGGGAGTTGCACGCTGTGGACAAACCGAGCTGTTCCCAGGGGATCCTGCACATGAGCAGGGCCACCCGGGGACTCCACGTCTCTGTGCCAAAGCCTCTTCCCAGCAGCACAGCCACCACAGAAGGAAAAAACCTGAGCATGTGGCAGCAGGCTCCCCTTCCAAACTCAGCACTGTAATGCCAACTCATTCTTTTTCCTGCTGGGTCTCCCAGACCCCAAGCACGATCCCAAGCAGTTTGTTCATGTGGCACAGCCTGAGACACAGCATGAAGATTTCAGCTCCAGGAGGTAACAGTGTGATCTCCAAAAAGCACCCCAAGTACCCAAGACAACAATACAAAAGTGTAGATTACACACACTCAGCAAAACCGGCACTTTTATTGGAAACATCTTGCCAATTCAGTACGGGAACGGGGATACTTGTTTCCATGAAGCTGTCCTGGTGCTGGAGAGCACCCAGAGGGCTGCTTTCCATGAGGAGGATGGGATTGTTCTGGATTGTCTCAACTAGAAGCAGATGGGAAAATAAAAAAAAAACAACAAAAAACAAAAAACAGAAGGACAAAGAACAACAGACATGCGGCCACAAAGTGTTAACATACAAACAGTTACAACTGAGCACTTCAACTATGAGTCAGGGTCTTCAATGAAAGGAAAACCTTCAAATAGAGGAAAAGAAACAAAACATGGGTGACTTTCCATATAGACCCACATCAGAGAGATTAACTGGTAGCAGAAGAGAGCAAAATGATGGCATTTCAACAACAAAAGAAAAAAGAGTCTCTTAACCAGCTCCTCCAAATGAGCCGAATCCATAAATACCCAGCAGATCCAGAGAAATCTTTTTTACTACAAGGAAAAAAAAATATGCTCTAAGGGAGATTTACTTGAATGAGACTCAGCCTACACAGTGCAAAGCACAGGAGTAAGCAGGGATGTGAATTTGATTTCACTCTGCATGTCGGTTATAATCAAACAGGGACCCAGCATTAGTACAGATGGCAAAACAAGAGCCTAAGAGGCTTCCTGAGCCCTGGACAAAAATAAATAAATAAATAAAAGCCAGCTATCTGTGCAAGGAAATACACACAAATAGTGTTACAGAATGTTTAGTACATAACTAATTATAATTGAGCACCTGAATTGCACACGATCACTAAATCATATCTCTTAATTACAGCAACAATTAACTTTTCTGGAGCACCTTACGGTGAACGCTCCTGCTTTAGCAGTGGCTTTGCAAATCATGGTCAGAACAGTCCTCCTGGGTAATGCATAAATCTCAACATAATTTTTACTCTAATGGAAAGGAATAGTCCGTTACTTTATGATAAGCTAACGAAGAGGCTTCATCTTACACAAGAAGAGAATGTAAAGTTGCTTTTTTGTCAGTCCTATTCACCATGCCAAAGCAGCGTCTCTTTTAATAACAAAGCTCAAACCTGGAGAGGGTTCTGAAATCGTTCTACCCTGCCCATAGTTGAGCTAATTGCTGTGTAACTCCTCTCCATTACATTACATGGAAGTGTCTCTCTAAACTTAGACACAACCAACTTAACAAAGGTCTAGGGAGGCCCAGTAAATTAATAAGATCACTGCTTGTTGCACAGAATGATAACCAGAATGAAAGTTGCTCAATGGCAACGGGGCTTTTGCTTCAGGCTTCGCTGAGAACAGGTGACTTGAAATATATTTAAGGGGAAGAAGGTAAGATGTTCAGGATTTTTCATTTTAATTTCTATAAGAAGCCACTTGCAGCTGATATCTAAAGCATACCCCCAAAAAAATCTGCTTTTCAAGTTGCTACAGATTCCCCAAGCTGTTGTAACTGGACTGGGTACAAATGCAGTTGTGGGTGGATCCATTTTTAAAAAGTGTTGCAGCAAGATCTTTGCCAAATTTGATGAGTGAGTAGGGCCTGCAGAAAGTATTTTATTCACTCCATTAAACATGGATTTTAGTTTATGCCCATTTAAACAAATCAGATTCAGCAATTAAAACAATCCTTAAAGATACAGATACATACAAGACCACTGTTTTGCATTTTCAATTTAAAAGTGATGCAGAGTATCATTTTTTTAATTCACCTCTGGATACATATTTCTCTTCATTTGGTCCTACATGATTAAATAAATGGAAAGTTACCAGAGTTTTAGAGAAAAAAAAATCCCAATCCTTCTAGCTGATGGCTTTCGTATTTGACTCTTGTTTGCCAGCATGATTTCTTGTATGCTGTAAATCTAGTTTTACAGTAGAGACTCTTAATTGCTCTGTTTACTGTAAGTAGGCTTTGACTAACAACCTACATGGGAAAAATTATGGTGAAATAGTTCTTCCTGCCCCAAAGCCTTGACCCTGCAGGGAGCCAAAGCTTTAGGTGAAGCAGAAAGGTCAAATTTAGTTCTGCACAGTGCTGAGCTTCCTGAAGAGCTCCTTGCAATGAGATCTTGCACTGAAATGGCAACAGACCATGAGAGTCTAGGCACAGAAGTGAGGTGAAGATGGTAGGAAATATAATTTATTTAATTAGATCAACTGCAAGAGCACTGATGTAATGGGAGCTGAGGCAGGGCATGGTCAGGACACAATTGCTTCAGATGCAACCCAGGCAGCCAAAAGGACATGCACACAGCCATTTTAGATATTGTTACTGCTGCAATTGGGCTAGAGCAAGTGAAAAGGCCACTGGTGGCAGAGGAATCCTAGGTGTTCTAGGAAAACAGTGTCTCACTGGCAAGGTGGCAAAGGCAAGGCACTGTCACCAGCCCACCCGTGTGCAGTAGCCAGTCCTTTGGCTGGTTCCATGAAAAAGCAAAGGGTGCAACCAAGTAAATCATCTCATGATGTCACTATTGACTCTGCTCCTTCCAGTCTTCACTGGCGTCCCAAACATCAAGGTCCTAAAACTCAGCCAAGTTAATCATGTTTCATCCAGTCCCAACCACAAGCGCTAGCTTGGGTATTAAACAGGGACCTTCAAAGAGAGGTCACCACATTTTGACTCTCAGCAGCTGCTGGCCTTTGTGTGACAAACGGCAGGCATTTGAGTCACAAGGCACTGATTTTGTTGGAAGAAATCTACTTTTCCAATAAAGCAGGAACAAGGTTAACATTACAGGGCCAATTCCCTTTCTTGGCCTTTCCAATTGCTTTGATAACCTCATGTGAAGTGTGGATATAACCCTTCAGAAAGCTAACATGAATCCAAAGTGACTTACCCAGAACAGCAGAATTGCCATCACCCAGTGGGAACCTCTGGTAACGGGGAATATTAAATGGGGGCAAAAGGTAAAACTTTCTCTCCAGAAGAGGCTCGAGGCGTGAAGCAGATGGGTCTGCAGGGTGGAACAGGTTATAGACCTGCTGGCAAGCTGGTCTGAGCTGAAAGACTAAAGAGATGGAGAAAAAAATATTCAAGTATCACATGGCTATTGGTTAGGTTAGTGTAATTATTTGTGTGTAAAACAGGTAACAGTTAAGTTTACAAAAACAGAAAAAGCACTGAAGATTTATCATCTCCCTCATGTTCCAGTTTAATCAATGGAAACAATTTATCAGTACATCATTTACAGATTCAAAAATTTCACAGTATTTTTAATGTTTTGAAACTAAATGACAAATACATTGTATCATCAGTATCGGCTAGAGCATACAGTGATCTGATTCCTTATGGTGCAGTAAATGTTATACATAAATATTTGTTTTTTACTGGTTTACTCAGTGAGCTCAGCAGTTTACATCAGGACTTACTGTCAAGAGCTGGAATGACAGTTTTTCGTAGTGCAAGAACCAGACCCAGGGGAGAACCAAAGAGGAAGAAGTCCGTGATCTCAAACTCAAACTTTCCAATATTTCCTCCGTCCAGCATAGTGGAGCTACTAGATCGCCTGGATCCCGGGTCATTTCTGAGAACACTAGAATGTAAACTAGAAGAAGAGCAGAAAACAAAGACAAAATTTTATTCATGTCGGTTTTTCATAATTGATGACCAGATAAATGATCAACTGTGAGAATTCTGTCTCTTAAGTGAAGAAACAGTGCCAATCAACCCACCATGCCTCTTCACTGTAGTTTATTATCCAGCAAAGTGTCCCCCCAAACAATGACCCCATTTCATTTGCATAATGTAGACTGTACAAATCCAAGCGTCAAGTGGGTTCATTTACACACTCCATGCTCCTCAAATTTTTTTATTTTTTTTTTAGGAGTCAGAAACTTGGTTACTGCTAGCAGAACAGTCATTGGCAAGCTAAAATAACCAGCAAAGCAAAATTACTAGAGCACCAAGGGAAAAAGCAGATTTACAGCGATTCACTCTATTACGCACATCACTGCTATGCTTTCTAGTTGTCAACATTTGAGTTCCTTCCACCACCTTACTCTCAAATGTTACGGAAAGTTGTGCTTACCCATTTCTTCCTCGTGCAAGTAGTTGGACAAATGTTACAGTATTAAAAAGGAAAGAGAAAAAGAAAATGTGAGGGGAAAAAGAAAAAGAAAGATCAAAATCTGCAAGAGGGTTTCTAAGATCCTCGTGCACCAAGTTTGAACCACAATTTCCAAGCATGTGCATGGCACACACTGGGAATGGAAATGTGGGGTAATTAACTCAGTGACCATGGGGTAAATTGTTTTTATCATGCACCCAGGACCCTCCCACCTCTCTTTTGCCCAGGAGACCACATGTGCCAAGTTGTTACCACTCAAACTACCTCTTAACCCCAGCCCAACAACTCCAGGTAACTGCACCTAGAAGATACAGAATGTGTCTAAGCTTTTTTCTGTTCCTTCCAGTTGTCAAATCTCCTTGAAAAACTCAACCTGTGTGCAGTGCAGGATGGCCAATACAGAGGTTTAAAACAGGGATTTGACGTCACATATCCTTTGGACACTGAGACAGAGGAAACAGGAACCCTCAGATAACAAGCCTGGGAATCCACCCCCGTGCTAGGAAGCAGTGTTTCTTTGCAGGTTAGATCTGGGATAAAGCTGAAGTGGCAGATGTGTAACACTAATAACCTGGTTCACAAAAGGTTTTCTGAGATCATTCTCTCACGACCGAAAAGCAATAAGCTGCAATTTCTTTTCCTCTCCAGGTTCTGCAGATTCAGACTGCAGCCTTGCTGGGCTCTCACTGCTACAACTGCAAGTGGAGAGCTGCAGACAGACTACCAGCAACATCTTAACAGGGTGTTTTCAAACACTTTAACAGGCATCAGAACAGAGTCTATAAAATATGTAGGATAAATGAATACCACAGCAGTTGGGCTGGATAAAAGGTTTACTGGCCTGAAGTCAGGGACGATGCAAATGGAAGTCTCTACCCAGCCCCACGACGAAGTCCCAGGTGCTCCGCAGCACTTGCCTGGCTCTGCGTGCCACAGCACTGGCTCACTGCTGCTGCTTCTGAATGCGGCGTGTGCCTGCCCAGCTGGGCACTGCCGTGCTCAGGGAAATGGGGATGCTCACTCCCCACCATCTGGAGCCCTGGAACCGTTGCACTCGCTCACCCCTGCGCATGCTTCCCCTCTGGGATAGCTGTTTTTCAGTAAAAGAAAAGCTGCAAATATGCAGATGGGAAGAGAAGCGGGTTTCACATGGACCCAGTTTTCTTGGCAAACAGCACGTTGCCCCAGAGACAGCACCTCTGCTCTGCTGGCCGCTGCTCCCAGCGGTGCTCAAAACCTTCTTTCTCCTCGTGCCCCGCTGCCAGGTACTGCCTAAAGGAGCCCGCACGCACACCTGCGGTACTATTCTCCTGGTTACCATCCGCAGGGAAATAATAAGCTGACTTATGCCAGACGTACAGATCACAGAAAGTCAAAACAGTGATGTCAAAAGCGAGAGGAACAGGAGGTTACAGCAGTGACAGCTAAAATGAGTATGTTCCCAGTTCCGTGATGTGAACGAGCCTCCCCGAGATCACACTGCCAAGATGTGCAACACTGAAACAGATTTAAAAACAAGCCACCTTCAGTGAAGCTACAATTATTTTAGCTGTCAAGACTGCAACACATTAAGTTTGCCGTGTGTAAGGAATACAAAGTTATTTAGAATAAGTTGGGTTTTGCCAAAGACAGGGCAGCGGCAGCGTGATCCGAATGAACGCACCACAGAAAGGATCCTGACGACGGACGTGTTACGGCAGGGCAGGTACGAGGCTTTTTGTGTATTTGCTCCTCATCCCGTGGCATCTCTTCGTGGGGAACGGAAGAGAATGAGAACAGCCGTACCGCTAAGCAATTTGGACAGCTCCTCTCGTTTTACCAGGAACTTGATAGTCTTTTTTGCAATCAAAAGAAACGAGAGCCAAGGGGAACTCTGAATCCATCATGCTCCAAGCAACCTACAGCGCCCTGTTCTCCCTTTAAAAAGCAGCAGATGTACTGTGTGCATTAATTAAACAAGAGCTTATGGATTTCAGAGGCAAATCAACTCATTTACAATAATACAAGTACAGCACAGCCAGAAATAATGTAGTTGTGCAGAAGGACTGAATTTAAAAATAAATGTGTGATTGTAATCTCCAGATGCTGCTCTGGCTTGCTGGGCATTATCCCAGAGAAGCGGGTAGGTCTGATACATGAATAAAAATGAGTGTCTTTGGCACAAGCTGAAATCTGCAATAGGCACAGACAGAAAGGCCCCCATATGCCAGGCTGCCAGTATGCGGTGCCCATTAGGAAAACTTGGCTCTGCTCCGCCAATCTCCTGCACGAAGCCGTGTCACATCAGAGCTTAGTTTTCATATGGGAAAATCATTATTTAGTGACAGCGGGAGCGCTGGGGCACTCAGCCCATGACTGCGCTGCTCAGCGATGATGGCTGTGAGCATGAGGTCTGAGGACAGGGCCAGGTGTGACACCCTGCCAAGATGCTGCAGTGGAAGAGGAGAACCCCCTGCCCCCGAACCACCCCTGCGCCAGGGACCGGAGGGGGAGAGGATGCAAAGACAATTCGTGGCATCAGGCTGCTCTTTTTCATGAATTAATCTTGCTCTTGAGATGTGGGAGAGGCTTATTTTTGACCCAAGGTCTAAAGAATGATTAAAAAAGATACGAAAGCCCCAAAGAAGTAAAGGTGCAGAAACCCATCAGCGCACTGAACGCTGACGGCCCTTTCCAGGCTCCCCTCGAGTGCTTCCTGAAGGGAGCAGCCACGCTCCTTAGGAGATGGAGCAAGAAGGAGCAGGACAAAGCTATCTGAAGAGACAGATGGCACCGTGCAATCCCTCAGCCATCGCAGGCCCACCGCTTCTGCTAAACCAGATGCAAAAATACAGCAAGACGCCAGCCCACTTCCCTGCGCTCAGTCTGTGCTCTGGAGGTCAAGAACAAGGAAGAGAAAGCACACTTTTGCATGACTCATATTTTCTCCTGTAATACAGGAGGCTGGTTCAACAAGGTATGAACAATATCTGATTGCCTTTTATTAACCTGCTAGAAATAGCTGGGAAGCTTATTGTCTTTTTTTGTTGTTTTTTTGTAAATGCAGCTTATCTTTCTGAATATAGCAACTCTGTGCCCCGATGACGTTCCCTTTGGTGTTTTCTCTCTCCTATGAATCTTTTGCAAAAGGGCCCCTGACGTGGCAGGACAACAGGAGCCCCTGGGCTGGAGCAACAACTGCAATTAACGAAGAAGCAGAAATTCAAGACAGGATTTCAGCTCAGTACAGGACAAAAAAAACAGCCTTGGACACAGTTACAATGCAGATAACAGCGTTTGCTGGGGGGAGACATTGCTCCTCAGCACCTGGGACGTGGGGGGAAGAGGGATTAAGAGGATGATGCAGCCTGTCTGGTCCTGTAGGAGAGAAAGGGATGGGCTATCCAGTTCCACAGGCGAGGCAAATGAGTCAGAAAAAAAACAGTCAGAAAAAGCCTCTGGGCTTACAGAAGTAATCCCTGAATGATCAGCAGCAATGGAAAGACCGCTATGAAAATTTTATCAGTTATGTTAACAGATATGTTTCTGAAAGTCCATTTGAAGAAGCTTTGCAATGTGATACTGAGGGCTTTGACAGTGAGTAACATATCTGAAACATGACCTTGGTGCAAGGGTGCAGCCCTGGCAGGGGACAGAACTCAATCCCCTGTCCCTGCTTCATGCAGGGGCTCAGGTCACTTCGCCAGATAGTCATGTAATATAGTCATGTAAGTCATCAAATAGTCATGTAAGACAGCAGAGAGACAACAATCCTCGTGTGTAGGTGAAGGCTGCTCCCTGAGTCAGCCAACCATCGAGGGCTGAGAACTTCTTGCCTAGAGCATCTAACTATCCCGGCAGCATAAACCTACTCCTATGACAGGAAAGGGCACTGCAATTCAATCTCACACTTGAACTACGCCAAAATTAAAGGACACTCAACACATGCTCAGCTTTCCCAACAACAGGTCAGCTTTCAAAGATGCTTAGAAATTAAAGCAACACTCGATCCCCAATCCTGCTTCACTGTTTTCACTCACGTTATTTATGTATTTGCTTTATGACCTCCCTGCCCACGGCAGGGGGGTTGGAATTAGATGATTTTTAAGGTCCCTTCCAACCCAAACCATTCTATGCTGCAACTGCAGCACAGCAAAAAAGCAGTTACCTGACTGCCTGGGTTGTCAAGAGACAGGATGAAGGGCTGCTTCCTCCCATTGTAATACAAAGGCAGTAGAGCAGCTGGATTCTCTCCCTGCCACTAATGGTGCTGTTAATTTTTTTTTTGTATATACAACACACTCAATGAAATCTATACTCCTCCAATCTAAAATTACACTTTCCTCCACCTTCCTTGTCACAGGATGACAAAGCAACATTCAAGTTTCCTAGGTGCATTGATCTCAGCTCCAGAATATTGCTGGTTCTGTTTCTTCTAAATCTTACCTTGAAAGAAAGGCTTGATGCTGCTTGATTGTGTCCAGTTCGTAGGTGGATGAATCACTCCTTTTTCGTGGCAGCTGCTTCTTTGGATCTTCTCCATTGCTACGGGGAATATCGATGTTGCTCCTGCTGAGGTGTCTGCTGGCTTCCAGATTAGAGCCACTGGAGCAATAGGTGTTGTTCACTGTTATTCCAGGAGACAGGAGGTCGGTATCCTGGGATTTGAAATACATGGATTTACCACTCTGGCAGCTGAATCAGGAATACACCCACATTTATCTTCCTCCTTCCATCCTCCCCTCCCCATCTACACAAAAATCCCATTCAGAGCAAAGCCACCAAGTCCTGAGACATGCTCTAGGACATACCTGTTGGCCCGGCCACCAAGTAAGAAGAGAGTCTTTGGTCTTTCATGCAAAGATCCTTACTAAAATCAGGGGCCGTGGAGGCGTTGTGGCCAACAGACCCATTCCCAACAGACACTGAGAACCAGCATTACCTGGACACTCACAACACTCCCTCGCCGACTGCTGTTCTGGCTCTCGGACACTGTCTGATTGCTGTAGCATAAGGCATCAAATCCCAGAATTCCTCCAACACAATCTCCTACCAAACAGACCTGAAAAAGGCAACAGAAGTGGGGCGGGGAAGAGCCCTTTGACTTCAGTTGAGAAACGACAGTTAAAAGGAGTGCTGGATTATACCTGGGAAAGCTGCTGTAACAGGATAACCAGCGCTTTTACCAGTAAATCTATTTTGTCAATGAACATCCATTCAGACCCCTACTAGCTAACACAGCTAATATGTTCTGGCTGTCCCCACCAGCCCACTGGAACAGGGTGAAAGCAACACAGAGTGCTGACTATGGCCCTAACTCCAGCCTCAAAAAGACAAGCTCTATTCCCTCCTCACCAGCTCTCTGTGCTACTTCAGGCAAGCTTCCCTGTGCCTCTGTTCCCTGTTTGCGCTGTGAGGAGATAATGCTGTCCTGCCTCCAAGTGTGTTCAGCAGATAGGCACAATACAGCACTGAGACCCCTGAGCAGGAGAAGGCCGTCTGGGGCCGCAGGGCTGGGAATAAACTTGGGGTGGATAAATCACACTGCAGCAGAGCAGTGGGTACAGCCTGTTCAATAACTTAAATCCCACTGGGCCAGAGAGTGCCTTTGCTCACAGAGGTGTGATGCTCAGCCATGGTATTTACAGGGCGCAGCAGCTGTGCTGTCTCAAAAAAGAAATCCACTTTTGCAACAGGCAACCCCAGTGAGAGCTGCTGAAGGTCCTTTAAAGACAGGAACACTCAAACAGCCTTGGTTTGCAATGGGAGTAGAGATCACATTTAGTAACAAAGGTAGCATTCCTGATTTGGAAAGGTGTGTCATGCTGAAAATTGATTAACTTCACAGCTTTGTAGCTTCATTTCTGAACACAAGCTCTGACTTTGTTTGGAATCCCAAAGGTTCAAGACAGAGCAAAAGCAATAATCTCTCTCTCTTTCAGAAAGAAATGGAAGCACGCTTTCTTACTGCAGCTCAACACTGTCGTGTTTCCATCCCTCCTGAGAGAGTAACGAAAATAGAGCTTCAGAAGGAAATTGCTTCGCTTGCTCTTCCTTTCATTGTGGCTATAAACAGCTGCTGGCTCACCTGGCCATTGAATGACATGCCCTCCTGGGATCTGATGAACTCGCTGTAGGCCTGGTTGGCTCTGACGATGACTGTGGCTACTGCTTCTTGGTACTGCGGGGATGATGTCGCTAGCAGAGGGAGTGCAGCAAGGGGAATGTGGTCCTGGCTGTTGGATAGGCAGCCTTCATCATAGCTATATGGGCTGAGGCTGGAGAGGGCAAGAGAGATTGGAAATACTCAGCCTAAGATGCAGAGTGGGGAAAACCATTTACAGACAGTACAGTTAGTAATGAGGATCGCTAAAAAAAAAAGCAAAAAAAAGCACCAAGATAAAAAAGGCCATTTACTCCAATGTGAATGGTTGAGAGCTTAATAAATCTTTCCCTCCCATCAAACGTAAATCTTCAAGGACAACATACTTACAGTGATAGAACAACCCTCAGACAAGGAATTAAAGCCTTAGTATTTATTGGATTAATTAGAATAAATCAATCACAGAACTCTTGCTGCATGATTACTGTATTCACTGCAGCTAAGTATGAAATCGAGATTGAATGCCTCTCTAGTATATTAAATAAGTGCATTCTCAAAGTGTGGTCAGAGCTATCACTACCACATACAGAATATTTCATGGATAAAAAAAAAAAAAGGCAAGCACAAAATTTAACCCATCCACTTACCTGGACACCAGCGAAAAGGCTTCGGAGCAGATGGCTGGGCAAGGGACTAGCCTGATGGCAATGTGTCCAAGAGCAGCTGGGTAATGTACCCTCATCACTGTGTCAAACACGGTCGTGATGGTGTTGACATCCCCTTGCTTAGAGCTCTGATCACCACTTCCCGAGTCCAGGATGTTTCCCCCGTGGAGTACCAAAAGGAGGACATGGATTTTACTTGGCTGCATTAACGGCTGCACTGACTCGTCCTAGGTGGGGATGAAACAGAACACAGTAGGAAGGCTTGTTCTGCAAAGAAATTGTATTTGTCCCATGTGCATTTTATGCAAATTTTATCACATTTTCTCTCCCCAGCTAATACATGGTACCTATAATACGTGCATTAGCCACATCAATGCCATAGAAGGATGAAATGCCTGCTCTCAAACACAGTGGAGATGAGAAAAGAAAGCTAGGGAAGGAAGAGAGATACTTAATTCAGAGGACAGTGCAGGCACAGGAACAAAAGAGCATAAACTGATCCTGAATAAGCGTATGCTGAAAATAAGGTTTCTTAAGGCGGGAAGCATGAAAATTTAGAATAATCTCTCCATGTTTTGGGTAAGAAACTAAACTGTCTTGAAGAGGGAACGTGCTTAATTTATGGAAATGGTCCTCAGATACACCTAGATGCAACAGCAGAGAACCTGACTCCTCCTTTCAGGTCTTATTTCCCACACAGGTGCACGCACAAATGCCCACACAGCCTCAGTGTAATTGCCTGTCCCAAGCAGGTGGAATGCTGAAAGTCAAAACCAAGTTAAATAAATTGCAACCAGGCAAAACATGGCAGAGGTAAAGACTTTGCTTTTGTGAGTTAGGGTGGAAAATAAAGAACTAAAGGATGGGTGTTGCTCTATGTTGGGGTGCTGTGCTCAGCAGCAGCTGACAGTAAAACCTGTATTCAGCAAAATTAACAAATGAGGTCAAACAGGTGTGCAAGTGGGAGGTTACTGGGGAAAGAAGATGTAAGAAGAGATCAATCACTGCCTCTGCTTGCCTAAGAGAGAAATTAGAAACATGTTTAAGGCTTCAGATTTGCTTGTATTGTTAGAAAAGAGGAACTGAAGACAAAAAACTTAAGTTTCCTGTAACCGAGGACTGGCCAACATCTGTCTGGGAGGCTGCTGCATGAACACAGTAAGGGCTTTTATCACGGCTGTCCAGGTACTTTGCTTCCTGCATCGAATAAATTCCTTGCCTTAACAGACAGCCTGTAGTTTGTATCTGAACTGGAGAGGATTATCACCACCAGTACAGCTGTACACCCAATTCTGATGCCCCAAGAGCAGGTACAACAACATCCACTTGTGCTGGTTGCACATTATAACACAATGGAGCACAAACTATTTTTAATATCTGTCCACTGTCAAGGCTTTCAGTGTTAATGGCTCCCATGCAGACTCAAATCCCACTACCCCTACACCTCTGAGACATGTGGAAGCAGGAGGTGCTGATCTTTTCTCCTGTGTCTCATCCCACAGGCTAGCAGAGAACATTTGAGAACATCCTGGCTACCTCCCCAGAGGAAAGCAACTCCCTGTAGCCATTGGGAGGGGGTAAGGAAGGGGTAAGAGGCAGCAGGATTTTCTATTTGGCAAATTCTTTTCATTTTAGCATCTTTAGTCACCTGTTGTCTTTTGAGCAGTAACTGAGCCCCTGAGGAACATGCTGGTGGGAGGGAAGCATGCCCAGGCACACATTAGCAGCCTAGCAGCTAGCTTGCATTTTTACCAGATAATGTTAAAGCATGTGTTAATACACAGCCCACCAGAAGCATTAAAATTCACATCCAAGTCTGTAACAAAGATTTTCCAGACTTCCTGCGCAAGAATGGCCTTTAATTATTTAGTACCATTACATTGTGTTAATGTCTGCTCTTTAAACCTCTGATTCCAGTTTACAGTGCTTGCAAGGTGAACTTTTGCCTGGCTGGAGGCATGGGAGGAGTTCTCTCTACATCTCAGCACCGCTTTTGCTTTCAGCCAAATGTTTAAGTGCTCATTTGGAGAACAACATGAGTCACCAAGCTCAGGTCATCTGGAGGCTTATCAGCAGTCATTTGGAGGCACCTTTCCCTTCCAGTTCATTAACCTCTGCCCTTAAAGGAAGTGGGGAACACGCAAGCAACTGCTGATTAGTTTGGGGTGGAGGTGGCTGTTTCGAACTTTCTTGTGAGATCTGGAGTCACTTAAGACACCTGATTCTTGGACTACCTTTTGGTAAACTGGAAGTCCCCGCAATGGTGGCTAGGAATTTTGAACTGTTTTAGTGGACTATTTGTGAACAACTACAAATAGCAGGCATTTTCACTTCACTTTCAAGCTCTTTTTCTAAAATGAAGCCAGAAATGGGAGGAATCCAAGCCTGTGTAGCAAGACAGCAACTTCTCTGCACCTTTTCAGCCTCTAGGTGAAATTTTAGGGCTGTAACTTGTGGATGGCTTATGTTGAGTGGGCTGGAGCCATTCCCATACCCAGCCACCCACTCTCCCTATAGCCCTCGGTCTCTAAAGCAAAACCAAAGCACCATGAACGTACAGCTTGGCATGCAGAATAGTACCAAAGACCATACCACACTCATGGTCTTTGACTGTGACATAGCTTGGGCTCAGCAGGCACTCTGCAAGCAGCTACATCTGTGCAGCACAGATGCTTGCAGGGTAGGATGAGTACAGCCACTCCATGACACGCGGTCTCGCTAGGACTCTGAATTGTAAAAGCCTGTATATTCAAAATCTGGAAAGCCAGGGGGGTAATTATTTATTATTTTATCCAAAACTCTGATACAAGCTGTGCTATAACTGGTTTCCAAACAAGTCCCTGAGCAGCTCAGAGGAGTGGGCTACAGCACAGCTGTGTCAGTGGGACTACGGCAGCCTGCACCGTGGTGCTGCAGGAACACGGCTCTCCTGCTCCCACATCTCCACCAGCTCATTTGGCATTATCAGGGCAGCTCTACCAGCAGTGCCTCAGGCAGCAGTTATCCCCACAGGATCTGTGTTTTTTCCAGCTGGATACCTGACACTGCCTGCAAACGACAGAGAATTTTCGATATGATGTTCAAAAGACAGGTGAAATAATCCCTCAAGCCTAGCCATGGAGTACAGAGCATGCCAGCATGGCTCCAAACAACACACAAAGACAAGACACCGCTCGCAGCAAAGGAAACAGTTTACCCCATTTACCCCACAGGGAGACTTTCCAGCAACAAGGGATCTCATTATAAGAAACCAAAGCACTTACTTCAATGATGCTGAGCCTCTCTACGCTGGAGCCAACGTGGTACTCTGCTGATGTCTCATGATACAAGTCACCTGGAAGCACAGAGGTTTTAAACATCAGCACTGCAAGACACTTTGGCAAAGACGGTCTTCCCATACAGGCAGATTGTGCCAATGCCTCTCAGCCTTTTTGCCTCATAGCGCTTTAATTATTTCATCTAATTGCCCTCTCTTTCCCACCCGCCTCCCTCCACCAGCAAAGCCTGGGCAATGGCAGGTCACTTATTTTCCAGCAATTTCTCATAACCTCAGTAAGCAACAGAACACGAGCACGCTATTCTCTCATTACAGCAACCCAGCATCCTTACTGCATTAAGCATGGCAACAACGGGAAATCCCTGCACAATTGTCAGAAAGGATCAATTTGTGGGGAAAATAAAAGGAATGGTTTGAACTGTTCGGGGGGAACAGAGATCTGATGTGTTCGTGTGTCTGTGCCTAAACAGACCGACTTTGTACCAGAAAGCCTAGGTGTCAGCTTCTACTGTGCTGCTACATGAATCGATCTGGTTGAGGAGTCACCTTCTTTTCGAAACGAGCAGAAAATAAAACCAAGGCAGGTACAGATAAGAACAAAGGATGGAGCAAGAGGAAAGAAAAGCCAGGAGAAATTTGAGTAATTCAAGACGGAGCTGGAATATTTCATCATTATATGAGAGAATCCTGGCTGTGGCACAAAGGCACCCAACCAACGTGGAAAATAAAGAGAATCGAGAGCTTCCTTATCCCAGCGCCCACTGGGCAATTCTTTTTCAGCAGCACTGGGCAGTCATTTTTGTGCTCTGTCTCAGCTTTTCCTCTTATGAGACGAAGATAACAAGTTTTACGTTTTTCAGACTGGGGCTGTAACAATTACCTGGAAATACTGTGAAATATCACACGCAGCTTTGACTAAAAAAAAAATAAAAATTACCCTGGACATCATCGCATTCTGGGGTTTCGATTTTATCCATCAGATCATTGGAACTCCATTTGGTTATTTCTTTCGGGAACATTTCCTCATTGTCAGACAAGTCCTCTTTAAAAACAGATGTTTTGAGAGTCACACACATACAAATATGTATACAGGCAAGAGCACAGAACAGAATTTTAAACAAAAGACCCCACAGCTCTATGTAATCTCATAAACATTTGAATGGTTTAAGTCATAATAAAACATGAGACTTTACCAGCTTTTGTTAAACATAGCTTTTGTTATACAATATATTCAAAAGCCTATTCTGAAATGAAAATAAGACCTTTTAGTTGCATGTTGGTAAACAAACAAAAATCCTAAGATGTGGAAAAAATCCTATGGATTTTTAACACTACCATTTGAGGCACCAAGTTTGATGTTATCCTTGCCATGCTTTCTGCTTGGCACCACCTTGTAACACCGCTCGAGGATGCCAGAGCAGCCAGTAGGTTCCAGTATAGGAGAGGACAAAGCAACGTTCACTACTAGGATCCTCCCTGAGTTGTTTGAAAGCTAAGTGAGGTCTTTGGGGGAAGCAGCGATAAGGATCACTATTGTTAATAGGACCGAATACCTAAAAAGGCATGAGTAATAAAGGAAACATAAACTCCCTAGGCTATCTTTAGCCCAATTTCCTTAGGAGACAAGACCACACTGCCTGAGTGTCTGCCATTTCCCTCCTACCTCGAGATCCTCTTCCCTGGCTAATTTTACTACAGTTGATAAAGAACGAGGGTCCCAAAAATATGATGTTCCTAGAAGCGTAACAAAAAGGAACAGGCATATGAAGGGCAGTCCCTATAAAACACCCCCCAGCAATATCCAGAAAGGGTAACAGCCTTGCTCTGTATGAGCCCCCAGAGGATCAGTGCCAGGCTGGGGGACAAGGACAGCAGGCTCGTGCTCTACACCCACACAACACGTGGAGGCACTGCACAGCCCTAACTGCCAGCAGCAAAAGCCCAAATTGGGCTTTCTGGTGAAAGAAACAGAGCCCAGAGCCCCGGAGCTGCCGTTTGAACCCACAGCAAAGCAAACAGCAGCAGTTCAAGTCTTACAATGATGCTTTTGGTATGAGCTGCTGGTTTCTTTTTTTTTTTTTTTACATTAAGGATGCATCTTTTACTGTTGCAGAGGTTAATTGGTTTCTAATTTATTTATTGTTCTGTGCTTATTATTTCTTTCCTGAAAATTTTGGGCTTGTAAATTTAATAAAGAGCTATAAACATAATAATAACAGCAGCATTTACAGATGTCTTGACAATCTAAAAAGCTGTAATCTTTAGAGACCCAGCCTCGGATTCCCCCTTGTTGCTGTACAGTTACTAAGAAGACAATTAGTTGGAAGAATCCTAGAATCAGGAACAAAAAGACTATGAGATATATTATTCTTTTCAGCATATCTGAGCTAGCAGCTCAGATCTAAGTGCAAGCCAAGCAAAGACCAGTCATTTTTAGGAGTTTCTATTTACACATTGACCATAAAAAGACAGCAACCTGGAAACCTGGTATCAGCATGCCATTTCCTTTTTCAGCTATGGAAAAAGTCTGAGTAAATCCCCCATTCCCTGCACGAGGCAGTGCAGAGCTACCTGTTAAGAGCAAGGGGAAAGCATGTGCATGCGACATGCGTGCTGGCAGAGAATTAGGGGGAAGATAGCACTCCAAGCTCCTTCAGCAACTTAAGCTAAACGTTGAACTTATTTCCACGAGAGGTTTAATTACAGCTCTTATTACTGCTTAAGTGATCACTGAAAGGGATACTACTCCTGTTATTAGCATTTATTACAGGATAGAAATTAGATATTACTGTATTTGTCACCATCTTTACCATAGCATGCCAGTGCACGGGGATGAGTGGGAAGCCCAAGACAAGGCGGCTTCCCAGGCTCGGGGTACGCCCACTGCACGGCAAGGAAACACGTGTGTATTTGGGAAGCACTGCTGAGGAACTCGGCTGGGTGTCGGCTCGCATCCTGATCCATGCCAGTTCCCGTGGCACCGACCCTGAAAGCCTCCTGGGCAGGATAAGCCGCACCGGTGCTCAGCCCCTGCTCGCAGACCCAGAGCCAGGAGCTGACACCTGCATTGAGAGGTCCCTCCCGAAGAGAGGGCTGTGTTGAACAGCACGCTCATAAGCCAGAATCCCATTAAATTAGGCAGACTTTTCAAACCCAGCTGTGCGGGGACTGCAGAGCACAGCCTGTACGTAAAGGGAGGTGCACTGTGTACGAGCAGAAGAGGAGCTGCTGCTTTTCCTTGTAAACTCCTCAAAGTATTGCAACAGAGGGGCAGATGCCAACCGACCGCAGCACGCATTTTTGTTAGTTCTCCTTCCCAGGCCCCTCAGGAGCACTCCAGGGATTCCCTGGGGGCCTGCATCCCAGGCAGAGCCGTCTCCATCTCAGTTTTATTACTGAGTAGTTAAAAAGCCAAAAAAAGAGGGTGGATAGCAGCGATGCCATTTCAATGACTCACTCCCCTTTTCTTGTATGTATATTGCTACAATAAATCCCTACAAAGTTTTTGTAGATGCTACATAAGTTAATAGAGACACTTAAATGAAGTTGGCCCTTCTCTTTCTGGGCAAAAGACACATTCATCACCTTGATTTACAAGCACACTGGCCACTTGAGCTGCTATTGTGCAAGTCCCAAAAGCATGCCGCATTTTACCCCAGAATTTAGGATGTGTGCCTAAATACTTGATGAGACAAGTCTTCTGGAGCACGACACTATCAATTTTTTGAGACTGAACTTTAGCTGAACATTACTGAATTTCTGCTTTACAAAACTGGGGTGTGATCTTCTAACAACTCCATTTCACAGAAAGGTCACCAACTCCAGCTGCACGCGTTGCGCACAGAACTTAGATTAGCATTACGAGCCGAGAGAAGGGTCCATCTGTTGTCAGCAGAGATGGAGCCTCTCAGGCTTAAAACACACATTAAGTACAATGTATAAAATGAACGCAGTGGCACAAAGCTTCTTCACAAACATGCACAGAAAAAGAAGGAAAAAAAAACACCACAGCTTTCTCCTAATATGAACAGTCAAAATTATTCTGGGAATTCTGCAATGAACACTGATGAATTTTGGCACATGAATTACCCCACTGCATTCATTACTGTATTTCTAGGAACAGGAGAATAAGGAGTTAATAAGGCAAATTTTGGTCTCTTCAAGCCCAGACAGGACAATTAATCATACCTTTTACTGATTAAAAAATAATAAAAAAAATCTCGCCTTACTGAATCAGAATCATTAAGACACACCCACCGTCCAGTTAGCATTGCTGAATTTTACCCACACATTTGCACCAAATCAAATACAGCTCCAAAAGCTTACGACTGCTCAAGATCACTTCAGACATATCACACAATCTGAAACGTTGCTGTTAAATATAAGAGTCTGCTGAGTGATGCTGGGGAAGCTCGAAGAAGCTGCACTGACACTGCACACAGCTTGGTTAGAAAGGAACAGACTTTAAACAAAGCCAAAAAGTCTTGCTTCCTTCCCCACTCACCCCCCAGCCTCTCATGCTTTCCGTCCTCTTCCCCCACCATTTCAGGTAATAAATGATGGTAATTTAGGCTCCACGTACCATGTGCATCAAAGTATTCATCATCTGAGCTGTCATCCGAATCCCTGGCAATGCTCTGCATCCTCCACTCAGAGATACTATGGCGTGAGGGACTTGCTGGAAGAAACAAAAAAGCCTTATGCGATATGCTACATTGACAAGACAGAGAGTTCCCAACATGATCTTTGCTGGAGGAAGAGTCGTGTGTTCTCTATGAAAATTCACTGCTGCAATATTAAAAACACAAAACCCCGATGATGCTGGTGTGATGTCAGTGTACCGTTTTACAGATCCTGTTTGTTTACTGTTGTTATAACCTGCCAGCAAGACGTTACATTAAAGCAAGCTGTTTGTATCACTCTTAAGCTATTTTGAATGGCAGCTATTTATAATTGTTAGTAGGACGTGCAAAATCAGCTGGGTTTTAAAGTTTGCAATTAGGAAGGAAGCAGACTGATTGGAAGCTTTCTTCGTGCCTTTAATCAGCACACAAGCCAAGCCTCTGCTTTGCTAACTTTTGGGTGGGTAGCTCAGCAGAGCAGCCTGGATAGAAATAATCTGTTTTCTGGAAGGAAATTGCTTCCACACAAATTGGATTAGAGATCTATTTAAACTTTAAACTTGAATGATTTAAACAACATGTTATCCAACTACTTCATAGGGGAGCTGACAGAGCAGCTGTCCTGGTGTAGCGAAGAGAAAACCCAACAATCCCTCTGGTTCCTCCTCACTCTCCTTTCCTCACACCCACCTGCTCCCTTTTACTTTCCCCTCCGGAGCTCCCTGCACCATATATAAACGCATTACAGCACTATTTTATTCAGATATATTTTAGTAATGATGCAGCCTGAACTCTGCTTGACTGAACGTGTCCCAGAAACGCAGTCCGATGAAGGAAACTGCTCAAAGAACAGGAGACACAGTTCCTCCCCTCTTTCAGATCGCTCTTGCATGTCACAGACGGAGCACACACAAAGCCCTTGCAGCAGCCACCCAATCTAACACAGCAAAAACCTGAGGAGACTGACAAATTCCCATTTAGCGTGTGCAAAGACACTGAAATGCTCCAGTTCCTGCGAGAGCTGCACGAGCTCTTTCAGGCTGTTGTAACAGCATTGAACATGTGAGCAAAACGCTTCTGATTCTAATTTTGCTCCCTGATTGTCACATGCAAAGACGCCGGAGACCCTGTGCAGTCATCTAATTGCAGCTCAGCGCCGGCTGGGCAGCCCCCAGCTACCCCACCGCCCACCCCTCTGGGAGCAGGGGGAGCTCGGCAGAGCAGCGCTAATTCACGCCGGCGTGACGTCAAGGCACTCGCATAATAGTTGCTAAAAATAGAGCACATAACAACATATAGGACGGCGACAAGGGTCCTGCTATCACCAGAGGTCTCGCTCGCATGGTATAGAAAAGACTGAGATCTTCTGGGGAGTGGCGGTGCTTTTTTCAGCAGAAGGTAGCGGTTCATCGAGACAGCCCTCCTTGCTTCCATATGTTAATACGCTGCCAGCATGAAGAAGGATTAAAATATCCGTGTGACGTACTTCTCAGCACATCACAATTCATTTCTTTCATTACTTTTTCCTGTAAAAGCCGAGGCAATCTGCAGTTTAAAGCAAATTCACGCTTTGCTACCAGCGAAAACCTTTAAGTAAAACCCTAAAAGGTCTTAAGCTACAGCTGCCAATGAATGTGTCAGCACTGGAAGAGGGGTTTCATAACAAAGAGCATAATGAGAGATGGGCACATCGCTATAAAATCCTGGTGCAAGAGAAGTAGCCAGCATTTTTATCTTTATCCAACAATTTATGAAGCGTCTGGTAGGTTCTTCCCCAGGGCTCACTCTGGTGAGTCATCACGAGGCAAAACTACTGCTCATATCTCATTCACCCTGTGATGAAATCAGTGATAGAGTGGTAAATAAAAATTGAGAATCAACTCCCAATATTTAGTACATATGAGAGATGGATAGATAAGCTTCGCTCACTCAGATGCCCCTTCCACTGTCACTGGAAGAAATGCTGCCCCTTGGGGTTTTCAGAAAATTCAAGATTTTTTTCCCCTCTTGCTGCGAGAGCTATTACCCAGATATCAGCTGTGCCTGACTAAAAGGAGAGGGAACTGTTGAATATTCAAGCCTTCTTTCTGTCACTTGCTGAGGATTCACCCCTTTGTACAGAATGGTTCAAAGAAAGGAGGAGTTTAACATGGGGGAAAAATAAAAGAAAAAAAAGATAAAGGTGACTGCTGGTGGAGAGGTGAATGATGACGTTCAGGACTCAAAGCTGAGCCCTTACAGGGGCTTTAACAGCAAGATCCTGAAAACTTGCTGAATGGTATTTAAAGGGGAACGTAAACTTGATCCATGGTCTCACCTAGTCCCAGACTGGGAGTTTTGGTCCCCAAACAGCCACCACGCAGCATTACCACCCACGAAAGGCAGCAGCCCCCACCCACCCAGTTTCAGAGTACGGTGACCTGCCTTAATTTCTCCAGCAGCCGATGCGGTACCGTGCTGTGTAAGCTGTGCTGTGGCACCCACGGAGCCAAACGCCCGCTTTCGAAATGAACGGCATGTGGTGAGGTGTAACCACAGCCCAGGTGCCCGGGGTGCCTGTTGGTAACTGCCTCCTGGAAGACGGGAGCAGTTAACAGCCACCCGCTGCCGGGCTGGTTCCATAGAGCCAGGCAGGTCACAGCACACAGGCAGGCATCCAGAAGGGAACATTCCTGAAGGATCAGGACTTGTAAAAGCCACCAGTGGCTCGTGGGTAACAGGGACTAACCTTCTCTGCACTGCTTTGTTTGTCATCTTCTGACACCCAGCACTGCCACCCAGCTCCTTCCTGCTCTTCTACCGTTTTTTATAATTCCTCTGCTTTTGAGATTTGTAAGAAGTCTGCCACATGTCACTTTGAGAGTCACACTTGTGGGATAACTACAAACATTCCCAGGCCCACAAGAGGCCACCTGAGAAGACTGAGCCTACAACACCAGCAGAAAAAGCCTCCTATGAGAGCTGAAAGGACTCCCAGGAGAAATGTGTGTTGTCCCAAAAGTGCTGCCATGGTCACGCTTCTAAAGCCCAACCTCCACACAGTTCAGAGGAGTAAATCATCATCAGCATCTTACCTCCTCTCTTTGAAGACCGTGAGGACTTGGAAGAGGTGGACCACTGCTTGGTGAGTGATCTCCCAGAGGCTGTTTCACTGTTACTAGCAGCATCTTCTGTGTCCACAGGTGAAACCGTGTCGGCCTCAATATCCTTCTCACCAGGAGTGTCCTTCACTCCATGCTGCTCAGTATCATTTTCGCTGCAGAACTGGGCCATCTTCTGAGCCAGCATCAGCTGTGCCTCTTTCTCCAGCTGCCGGATATCCTCAATGGTGAGCCCGTACCACTCGTCCTGCCAGCACCATGCCTGCCGATGTGCACGGACCATGACCTTCCGCAAGCCTGCAAAACCAGAATGGCCCAGTCACGAAAGCTACAAAACTGCAGGAAGAGATGCGTTCCCTTCCCCTAAACCTAAAGACACCGTGGCATTGATATTACAGCAGTGTCGACAACATAATGATGCAAGCCGCAGAAAAAGATTCATTGCTTTTATCGACCGTGAGGATGGCAAATTGGTCATTTCTGTAGTGTAGCTCTGCAGTTCTTGCTAACCAACCATCCACTGAAAAAGCAGCTGGTATTTTGCTACTGCTTTGAACTCTTGGGAAGGGATTTCCTAATTCCAGATCCATGACTTTGCTCTGTGACTGCCTGCTCCACAAGGAAAGAGCCAGGCACAGACCACATATGTCATTCTCATGAAGCTCTAGGAAGTTGCAACATTTAGATCCAGCCCTCAAAATGAGGCATGTTCCCAGAAAAAGGAAAAAAAAAAAAGCCAAAACCAGCAATTACTGCTTAAAAAAAAAAAGTAAAAAAAAAAAGTTGAGAGATTCAAGTGGTTCCTTCATGAATACAACACAGCCCACCACAGTATGTGACATGACAGAAGCACTTCCCACACTGCTTGGTGCTAAGACAACCAAAATCTCTCCTTTTCTTGGAAACCTGGTTTCTGCAAATGGTTTCTATACATCAGTGAAACAGCATCACAGATATGAGATAATGGGATGGGAAGCAAAGGAAGGGAGGGAATGAAGACGCTTCATTTTGCAGAGACTGTCTTTCTTCAGCAGCATGAGGAAAATGAAGTGTGTAAAGCTAATTTAAAGTATTATTTCAATGTGTCACATATCTGAAAGGAAGAACCATCTCAAAAGCAACACAAAGATCTCACAACAAGGCAAGAGAAACTTTCCACCAAGACTTAAGCATATTGGCTAACATCATCGTATCACCAAGACTTTTAAAACCGAGTATTCACTGTGGATTTTTGACAATATTGCTGCTTAAAAGCTCATGCCAGGTCCAAGCTGCAAACAGCTATTTATTACTGATAGGAGCACACAGCAGTAACGCTGCTTTTTAAAAGCTTCTATAAATACTGACAAACTAATCCTCAGGTGCCCTTCTGAAAAATCAATAAATATTGTTCCCCTTTTCATTCTCCTGGGAAACTGAGGCAGAGAAGGGTTGATGGACATGCCAAGAGCAGCAGTGGGTTTATGGATCTACAGCTCTCCACTGCAGAGCCTGGACAACAAAGCCAGCAGGCCGGGAGCCCAGGCACTCGCTCTAATGAAGGCCCTGGCTGAAGACCACAGGCCGCAACACCACCGCTGCTATTACGCACCAGAAAGCGATCAATAGGCTACATTAAAATCATTTCAGTTTCTAGAGTGGCAGACTGAGTTCTCTAAGCACCACCAGAAGTGAAGATGGCTCCCACAAGCCACGCTCCATTTCCAGGAGCAGGGCCAAAGCTGAAGGGTCCCACTGCACGCAGGGTTTCTGAGCTGGTCCCAGCCAGCAACGTTCACTTCACTGTGGTAAAGAAAGTCTTAGACCTCACTGCTGCCATAGTTTCTGTGATCTTCATCCTAAATATCCCCTTTGTTTTCAGCAATTACTTTTTTTTAAGCATAAAAAGCTTGTTTTTATATATTTATTTCCTTCCAGGCCTCGGCACTTTATTTTCTGCGCTGCACTTTGGCTAGTCCTTAATGCCACCAGCTATCGCCAGTCACCCTATCAGGAGGAAATAAGCAGAGAGATCAGCAGCTAATAGGATGGACCAGCTCAACCTGAACTTCATTTGCACAGTAAGATTAAATCTATCAATATTTTATGTACTTCTCTGCCTGACTTTCAGATGGGAGCTCCATGTAACAGAGGCAAGTTTGAGCCACCAGACTGCGACCTTCTGGGGGCAGAGCAAGGGGCATCAGCAACTTAATTCTGTTCAACCTTAGTCAAGATTCAGAGTTATTTCCTTCACCAGATTACTTTTTGCAGAGCTACGGCAGAATGTTTTAGCCTCTTCACCTCCTGTTATGATTGACAATCAGCAGAGCTTAAAAACCAGAGATTAAACTCCCATCACATCCACCCTGAAAGCCAAGAAAACGTTCCCTTGCTGTAATTCAGTCCCTCACACTAGAGCCATTCTTTAGGCTTTTTCGTCTACAACGCGCAATTCTGCCTCGCTTCAAACACCTTGAAAACAGACTGTGATCAGACACAGAGGCCAGCGGCCCCCTCGCACTCATCCAGAGGCTTCCTTGGCTGCAGGGCTCAGCAGGATCGTGGGCCCCCAGCCTCTACTCACGCTCCTGCACCCAGCCACAATGCCACCAACTCCTCAGAAATTCTGTGTGAGGGCACAGATGCCACCGACTGCATATATTTGTTTTAATGGACTAACATCCTAGGGAACACAAAAAACACTTGGGGCGATAAAGTTCTCCTTAAGTTCTTCTCTGCCTTCTCTCATGTCATCCCTTAGATGACCAAAAAAAAACCCCAAACCTATCACTACCCATCTCCCAGCCTCCCAGGCCAACAGAACCCACAGACCTCCCCACACTGCTCATGTCAGGCTGATCAGACATCCCAACCACCCTTTCTTAAAGCCTTTTCTTTTGAAAACAAGATGGCATTATCCACCATTCTAGATCAATTATAAACATAAAACTCGAGATTATTTTCCTAGCCTCCAGCCTTTACCTGGGACATGTCAGCGATGCTGCTTTTTTCTTTCTCAAGCACAGGGAGAAAACCTGGAAGAGAGTGAGGCTGTCCAGGTACAAAAGCAATTGAAAAATAAACGTCATGGCTCGCAGAAAAAAAATCTCCACTGCTAGCAGTGGAAAACTTGAGCAGTCCCTGTAGGCACACACAGCACTGAGTACATCGCTGAATTCTACTTCAACTTGCAGCACTGAAGCCTTCCAGTGGGCAGCAGAGACCCAGAGGAAATGCGAAGTGTCCCCACGCAGCTACATGAATTCAAGATCCAGCTACAAATGACGGACTTCACCTGTCAGGACATGGCTTCCCTCCCCATGCAATGGAAAAAGTTGAGTTTTACAGCAGTTTTTCCTTAAAATGTCGGGGAAATCATGCTTTTTATTTGGAAAGTGAAGAGGGGATAGATCAGACCCACGAAACAGAGCATAACTGGGAGCAATTTTCTTTTTAACAGATCAGAGATGCCCATCAGGACAGTGCTGAAGGCAATTTGTGGGCCAGTTTGCCTTCATTTTTCTCTCTGGCAGGCTGGGAGGTGCAAAAGCCTCCTGCTCAGCCCGAGAAGTCACTGTCCCATGCTCAATCCCACACGTGGTGCTTCCAAGCTGTGTCTCACGGCCGGCTGCAGCCCCCTTGCCAGTTTGCCTCACAAGCCTATGACATGCTGCTGGGCTCTGGGAGCTGGCTGGGGAGGGCAGGAGGGGTCCAGCATCCCACCCACCACCTTATTCCAGGCCGGACAGACCCAAGAAGCCCAGTGGAGGGCAGGCTCCGGGCAGAACAACGCTCCTGTGTCCCACCCAGGTGCCTGTTCCCTTCTCACATAAACATCTCCTGTCCTCACAGAGCAAACAAAATCAGCTATGTGGAAGAACAGGGGGTAGGAGGTGGTCTCCCAGAGAGGTCTTTTCGCTGTGAAGGGGGAACTGAGAGCACAGGAGAATCAGGGCAGATGTTAGAATAGGTTTTCCCTTCCACCCGGTGTGCCCCATGTTCATCTCAGGCTTCTTTTCAAGAACTGAAGGACAACCCCCCAGTCTAGGGCAGGCAGGTCACCCACTGAAGCCAGTCCAAAATAAAGGGAACAGGATTTGTATAAGGATGCAGGTAAAAGCTGATTCCACTAATGTCAGTAGTTAACAATACTTTGTTATTTCTCTACAGAGCACAACACTTTGGTTAAAAAAAAAAAAAAAAAAGGAAACCACACATGCACATATGTACACATGCAGATTGAGTTCAGAGGTACTCGTCATTTCTGTGTTGTTTTAATTACAACATTTCCCACTGCGGCGTGCAGAAAGATGATCTGTGAAGAGTCTAGCAGGGTGCAAACACTTAAATCACTCACCCTTCAACTCACCACCTCAACAACTCTGCCGCAGAGACTGGCTAAATCCTTGAAGTGCTGACTTTCGTAAGTGATTTGCTTGCATATTGTAGTGTTGAACTTAATTTCACAAAAGGAAGTGTAAATGAACATGAGACAAGCCAGGATAGATGAATTTAAAAAGCCTTTGTCTACAGTGCTGGATTTGTTTTTCAATCTGAAGTAAAAATAGCAACTGCAGAAAAAAATCAGTATTAAAAAAAGAAAAAAAACACCACTCCAAATCCTGCCCAAACCTCTCTTAACTATCTGCATAAAGCAACTGTTCAGACACCCATTGATTATGTACCCAGTAGCAACATCCCAGAGCATTTTATAATGCACTCACACAACTTCCTGGCAGCCGATAAAGGATGCCTGATTTTCCTCAGGCAACATTATTTTGTTGATGGTCACAACAGATCCCATAACCTTGTCAGTACAGTTCTGGTTGTCTGACTGTTCTGATCAAGGGTAGCAAGCAGATACAACTCCTGGTTGCCTTATCTTCCCTTGCTCAGGCCACTCGCAAAGAGAAGTGTGTGGTCACACCTGCGTGGTGCTAACCACAACCTGCCTTCTCTCGAAAAGGCGAAACCCGGCTGCAGGCCCCAATGAGCAGATCTCATTTAGATGAGCTTTCGCATTTTAGTGCTCAAGTGAAGCAAAATTTCTGCAGAAGAGCTTTCTAAAACCTCTTCCTCTTCATCACTGTGCGACAATTTGGGTATATTTAGCCTAAGATGCACTGGCTTAGACAAAGCTCCAGTTACTGGGCCGGGAACACACTTTGCCATGGTGTATAATCAATAACCCATACACAGTCAACACACTTGTTAGCAACAAAAGAACCAGAGCCCACGTGCACAATTAGGAAGCAAGTGGGAGCAGAACATTATGCAGTGCCAGTCCAATTAAACTTAAATTCTATGGGAAAGGAGTAAAAAAGCATACAAATATTACAGCCAAGTAGACTAATAGCCCACAATTTTAGTCTGTGTCTCAGGCTGTCAAAGCACTGAGTAACTGTCCAATTAGTCATCAGAAAAAATGGCTGTTGCACTCGGAAAGACTGAGAACATTTCAACACCATCCCCCAGAGTCACTCCCTCCACACTCAGTAGCCTTTCCACATATTACAATCCATCCATCACCTAACTCAGAAGTTTTCTTCTTTCAAGTCATTCTCTAATTTTAGTTTGCACCACCTCAGGAAGAGTTTTATTCCTACTCTTGGTTTCTGCCTCAGTTTTCTTACCATCTTGACGACCCCATGCAGGAAGGGCTAATTCCCCAAGAAACAGGCTCATGGAGCCAGGAACCAGCAGAGAGATGTCAAGGAGGGGCTGGCAGACAAGAAACTCCTGGCACCTGAGCAGCTTGGTCCAGTAGCACAACACACAAAGGTCTCCACCTGCTTCGGGTCATCAGCTGAAACCCCAAAACTGGCATCACTGTCTAAGTCATGTCTTAGCCCCCATCCTTCCAACTTACACATCCTCACACCTAGCTAGCTGTCTTTTCTACACAAGCCCTGATGCTTTTCCCAGTCACTAACAGCTTGCCCATGGCTATCCCACTGCATGGGGAGGATACACGTCTCTGGGCACCCAAAGCTTTTGCTTTCATTTTTCACTCACTCAACTTTGTTGCGCCTTAAAGACTTCTCTGATTTTATGCATCTTAACCACTTTGAAAAACAGTATTTGCCATCATTATAACAGAGTGGAAAGGCTTTTGAAAGGCAGACAATGAGCTGGCTCGGCTCTCTGCAAAGCCTCAATCAAGAGGGAAATGGCAGGCAATCTTTTATGAAATACAAAAGAAACATTTCTAAGAGACCACAGTTTAATCTATGCCAAACACCTCTGAACAACTGGAAGAGTCACATGCTTCTTTCTCATTTAACAGATACAATGGAGTTGTTATTCTGCCCCCATGTTTTGCAGCATACACTAAATTAACCCGTGTCACTGAAACACCAAGGGAGTTCATTGCAGAGAGGCACTTGTAATACAGCCTGTAACAGGTAAAAACTTTCATCTAGGCTAAAGTAAAGCCAAAGGAGCTCTAGCAAAGGGAACAGACTATTCGGAGAATGGTGTGCACCATTCACCACTGCTCCTTCAGTGTTTTTCACACTAGGAGCTCCATTTAGGAGCACAGTGTAACTAAGAAGAGCTGTAAAATCATTTATTTATTCCAGCATCAGGCACTTCAAAGAAGCTTTGCGTATAGAAAGGGACAGCTACCCAGGTCATGCAGGAGAATTCACTGCGTACAGAAAGCAGGAAGCATCATTTACAAAGTCTTTCTTTGGCCTTTTCTTTGCCAGAGGACAGCCATAGCTCTGAACTTCTCTCAAGATGGGAATGTTTCTTTAAAACATTCTTTAAATTATGCAGCTGGCCATAAGGCTTGTCTCCTCTGGCAAGGCTCAGAAACTGTATCAGTTGTGTTATAGATTTTCTGTGGAGAACAAATTACTGCAACCACCTGCACAGTCCCCACTTAGTTACTTCTGGGACACAAACAATAGGCTACCTCCTTAAAAGCATTGACCTAAGAATGATACACCAGTCAAAGCAGCACATTTACTCACAACCAAGAGCTGTCACTGACCCATGGAGAGTTATAACACAGCGAGTTGAGGAGCCCTGAACACCACAACCTGGAGATGTATGGCCGCATAAAGACCCACCTGCCCTACTGCAAGCTAGTGACGCTGCAGGGACTGGTTTCCTGGAACCACTTGTGACACAGAGTTGAAGCTCATTTCTTTGAGCAGCCCTTGAGGACGTTGTCCAGAATAAAGAAAAAATGGCAGATTTTGAAAAAGATCTACGTTAAACAGACAAATCCTGATTTGAAAAAGAAAATAGACTTGAAACCCTTTCAGTAGCTACATGTGATTAGGACTTATACATACCACAACCACAAGTGATAGAATAACGTTCTTTTGAACTGACCGACAGCTCTGCAAAAGAGTAATCGGGTCTGAGAGTCTTTTCACAGACATGCCTTGAGATACCATACATTGCACGTACCTCACCATTGTATTTCAATTTGGAAACAACATTAAGGAGTTGATTGTAAACCTTGCAAGACTATAAATGCTCACCAACATCATGGATAAACCGCTCAATTTTCGACTGCATCCCCCAGTATCTGAACTCGACTTTACAAAGTTTATATGCACACATGATTGGGTATTTCCCAGGGTTGTTCTTGTACTCTTGAATCCAATCTTCTGAGAGAGGGCCTCTTTTAGTCTTTACTGATTTATACAGCTTTGGATCCTCCTCAGCTTTGTATTCATGTGGAGGGATAGGATCTTTAACAATATCAATAGGATCTGTAGGAAGAATACAAACAGTTAGACATTTCCTTTGCCTGAACAAAAGAAGAAAGTACATTTTCAGGAGTTATTTCTGTTTTAGTAAGTACCAGAAGCATTACAACAATATGTGTTTTTACTTAAACAACTGATAGTTAAATTGTTTATAAGCTGCTGCTGGGTAGTGATCCACTCTACCAGAGGAGTTTCTGTGCACACTTCCAGCAAACAGAGGCTTTGCTGTAAACATTTTTGCCCAGCGACTACAGGTCCACAACAGATCTGCTCATGCCATATTTCCAGCTCCAAAGAGTTCTTTTGCACTTTCCATCTCTCAGCTTTTGTAGTATCACTGACAGTATTACAGCTCTGCCTAATCTGAGACACTTAAATACACCTACCCCTTTTTAGTACTGTTATGGAATAGATATCACCACTGAACATCTTATCTTTGGCGTCCATCAAGTGAGGTTACTGTTACCTCAAACTTTACTGTTACATCAGATATACTACAGAAGGCAGAAAGTTTAAAGCAAGTCCAAATCGTCCTCACTAACACTTCAACAATGAAGAAGTGGAAAGTGCAATGGAGTGAGTGAACATATTTTTAAAATCTGCATCCCCCAACCCAAACCTAAGCAGCAGAAGTTTGGATTGAAGGGCAGGATCTCACTTCCCAAGGAACAACAGCTCTCCCGACACTTCTCTGAGAGGCAGCATGACTCAGGCCTATTTGTTCAGGACTGAAAACCCAATCAGATAGGCTTTGGAATGTGGACAGTCAAACTGAAGTTCAAAATGAAGCAGTTTAAACCAAGTAACACTCAAGTAAAATTGCATGGGGTTACCACCGTGGCCAGCATGTCAACAGAGCTTAAGGAGTCCGAGCAGCCACTAGGTGTCCTTCCCCAGAGCTCCTTCTGGGTGAGCTCAGCCCTGGGACTGCCAGAAGTCAGCCCGAGCTCAAGTCACTTCTCCAGCCTCAGCAGCTTCAGAGCAAGGGATGCTTCGGTTCGGTGAGGCTGTAATTGCCAGCACTCCCTGCTATGCAGCTGGGCCTCCAGCAGATGCTATGGGCATGGGCCATGATGGACAGCAAGGCAGAGGAACTGCTCTAATGCTTGCCATTTTCTGCCTTCTGATATGATGTTCCGTTCTACCTTTTCTTTTGTTAAATCCTTAAGTATATCAGGTTCATTAACCCAACCTCCCAAAGACAGCTGTGGAGCTGAAGTGTTAACTTGCATAAGGGCAACAGGAGGGGAAGCAAAAATTAAATGCACCTTCATGTTTTGGAAATGCAGCTAGGAACGTTCTTTCATATACCCAAAGGAGATATTTAATTATACAGCTATATTTTCCTCTTCAGTAGTTATTTCTATTTATCATCCCCAAAATCATTAGCTGTCCAAGTTCTCTCAGGAACTGCACAAATAATAGAGAAAAGCAGCAGCTTCATTTTACAGACAGGGGGATTCAAATGGATTTCCAGGTGCTTTACATCAAGCCTGGAAGAGAACCCAGCTGCCCTCTCTCTACTCGATGTAACCCTACCCAGCAGGCACACCACTGATGGGGTTCACACAAGGGTTAGGAGTGGAAAGGACAGGCCAAGGAGATGGGGCATACCAAGGAAAATCCTTTACACAGCAAAAAGCAGAATGAAGGAAGAAGTAAAAGAAAAGGGCTACTCACCTAGAATGGTTTGTCTTTTCTCTGCAGGAGAAAGGTTGAAAACGTTGACGTGCTCTCCTGGATCAGTTTTGTAGTATGTCTCAATATCAATAGAGAACTTCTCCACAAAAGGGCACGTATACCTGAGAGCAAGAGCAATACAGCTTGGAGTAAATCCTGCTCAGTTTCGCAAGCAGAGAAAATGCTTTCCTAAGATGTGTAAAATCAGCCTGAAATCCGAGTCAGCCTTCACTCATATTTTACTTCAGATATACTTAAAATACTGACTGTACAGATTAGAAAGATTTTCTTTATTAAATTCTTAAGATAGGAGCTTGCCTTGGACTTGTGGCTTCAGTGGAATAGCTCTGGTTTAGTGAAACCCCAACCTCACAGCACAAGGGGGTTTGCTCCCCCTGTGCTGTTACATGGATTTATGGGTGAAAAGATTCCAATGCTCCCACACTGTTTGGGTAGTCTCACTTTGCAGAGACACTGACAAAAGCCTGTGGCTTAGTTTGACAATGTCTCCTCCTAAAGACAATTATCAGGGCAGACCACATCTGAAGGAGCAGTGTTCAGCAAGGAGATAACTTTTGGGTCTGCTGTATTAACAAGTTTTGTTATCCGTATAGATATGACACCAGGACACCTTGGAAGTGCATTTTTAGCAGGAAAAAAGCAGAATTCTTGCCTGGAATTTGCAGGAGAATAAAATACAGACTGGTTCTGCCCAAGACCAGGTTTCCTGGCCAGGTTACTGACTCACAGACAATTCAAGAGGATGGATAAAAACAAACTGAAAGTGGACTTTAATCACTGGAAAGTCACAAGTTTCATATTATTTAGTCATGAGCAACTGTCCATACACACACACTGACTATCCACCTTTCCCCAAACTCACGTTACTTGTAGAGGCCAACTAAAACGGAACTATGAAAGTTACCTAGATTTCTGACAAAAATCAGAAGATCCTAAAGCCTTTTTATTATGACAGATGACAGAAACACCACACTTGCAAACCCGGAATAGGGGAAATGCTCTAAACCAGAGTAACTGGCATACAGGCTATTTAGTCCAGGGCATCTGAAGTCCTCCCAGACAAAAATCAGATGAAACAAAGAAGAGCAATCACCTCCCTGAAGCCTCTGACTCTCTTCTCAGAGTGAAAACCACTGGGCATAGGTTTGTTATTTTCTAGCTAAAAGACAGTAAGATAGTTCCCAGAAAAGAAACATCGTATTTATTAACAATTTTTAAAGAATTTTCTCTCCCTCTTCTTTCCCTCTTAGGGCAAGTGAGTCCTGTTTTATTTGATAGTGTTCGACATGACAACTTTCCCATTACTGTGTACATTTATAACTTCACTGAGCTAGCAGATAACTGCAACGTTAAGTAGAACACAGTGCAGGATACCAGACTAAATAAAAACCATTCAAGATTTCCCACGCTTTGATGGACAAAACAGCTCACATTTTAAAGCAGCCAGTCACAAATTCTCAAGTACACATGCAGTCAGCCCATGCAACGCTGATGCTTCTGAGATAAAGCACAGTGTAAGAATTTCAGGACTCGACACATGTTTCTCTAAAGGATATTACTGGAGATGTAAGAGATGCCACCGCATCAAAACCTCTCCCTGAAGTAGGGAAACACCTCTGGTCATTTTTCTAAGTTTTACCTTGTCCTGGTATAAGGATATGCATTCCACGATTCCTCTTCAACTCGCAGAGCTGCCTTGGGCAATATTGACCGAAACCAGCTGGGTATGTGCATACCAATGTGGTACACTTTGTGAGTATACTGCCCGTTGCCTCCTGGTCCATCCATGTACGGCCTGTTTTCCAGGATCTCTACTCCACTGCCTTCCCCACATGTCTCCTCTCTGCTCTTTTTCTGAAAAAGGAAAATATATCACACAGTTAGGCTTTCCAGTGTTTTGTACATACCAAGTCTCAAAGCACATGAAGATCGGGGTGGTTTCTCAGACTCCTGCTGATCCTGGTTTTATATAGCCACAAGACCTGTAGCAGCACCCTGGCAGTAAGATTACCAAACCTTGAGATCATAAATGACAGATTTAGATACTCATCTGGCCAACAGAGGAACCGGGATGAGATTTATTACAGATCCACTACAAATCTGGATTTGACATCTCTAAAGCTATGAGAGAATTTGCATGGAGACCTCATGACACAAATCCCTCCTCTTATAATAGGTAACACATTGCTCTTTCCAGGAGCACACTAAACCTTGGCTCCAGCTTTGAACCACCCAACGGCACAAAAAGCTTTCACATCAGTGGATGACATGGCGAGGGGGAATTTGTCCAACTTGGCACATTCTTGTGGTGGTGTATCAGCGTGAAGAATCATACACACACACACAGCACAACACTGCAGTAATAAAAACTGTTTTATGACCTAAACCCACAGGATTTAGGGGCTTGTTGCTTGTGGTCTGGCAGAGCAGCAGCTCTCCAAGAACAGCTTGGAGACTACGCTCTGCTAATTAAGATATTTAGAAGAAAGAACTCAAGTTTGCCAGAATGCACACAGTACCCCCTGGCAGCTTCAATATTTTGGCTTATTTGTAGCACTGTCCCTCATTGAGGGACCTGGCAAAAGCTCCCTTAAATAAAACAAACAAATAAACAAACAAAACACCTAATTCCAGTGCTTCTAAGAAGAGCTAGAGGCAAACCAAATATTTGTTCAGCTATAACACGTTTCAGCAGATTGGATGATGGATAGCCTTCATCATTTCCAACCAACAGATTCATATTGTTAGTGTTTTTGAGTTTTTCAGTTACTGTCTCTGTTTGAGAGGACAGTACTCTGGAAATTAAGGAAAAAAATGGAATTATACACAAGAATCAACTGTGAAATATAATGCAATAACAACCTCTCACTTCTGGCAAACAAACAATTCCAAGGAAAACAAGACTTAACAGAAAATGATTAATAAGATGCAAGCGATCGGCTTCTCATCTTTTGAGGACAGGATGATAAGCCAACAGAGCTATTTAAAAAGAGGGCTATTTACTTCTAAATAACTCTCAAGCGATTTTAAATTTAAACAGCTGCAACCAACAAATCTAAATAACTGACAATCTAAATAGTCATTTTTTCCTACCTCACAAACTGTGAAGTACCGCAAAAGAGAAGCACTTTCTTAAAGTTTATTTCTAACATTCAGCTGGCAGTTCATTAAAACACACATCCTCTTAAAACAAATTACTGTCTTTCAGTTCTTATATAAGCATTGACCAAGTCCTGTACAAATATTTATGACAATAACATTAAATAATCTTGATGACCCAAAAATCTGGTTAACTCGAAGGTCTTGGAAAACGAAGCAACCCAGCAGGCATGGCGAATGTGTCAGACAGAATAAGAGCGCAGCATCTGCTCTGAACAGTTGATACAAATTATGGAGATCTAGAGTCTTACTATATGGCAGAAGCACGTGGAAATCATAAGCAGAGGAAATACAGATTCTCCTTGTGCCAAATTACCACATGTGGACTCCTACATCAGCTAGATTGAAAACTACTGTTCCAGGTTATGTGGTTACCAACAATTCCAAGTCCAATCTGCCGGTCCTTGTTTCGGACCAAAACCCATTTAGGATTTTTCAAGAAATCCACAGCACCGAGTGGACTCAGCACCTGCTAGGATGGTGCAAAGCCAAACCTGCACAGAAGAATCCTGTCCCTAGACTTACAGCTGCTTGTATTGTAATGGAAAACCAAAACACTGAAGATTTATTTTGTTTTAATAGCCACAGTTGAAATTGAAATTAAAATGGATAAAAACACTCTTAGGTTTTCCTTGTGGGAACGTGATTTCATGCTTTTCTTTTCAGAGGTATCTCCGAGAAATGCCTTATCCCTCTCCAATAGTTCTCCACTTCTCTGTCTGATCGCTGGAGATGGGGCATGGTGTCACGCTCCCAACACTTGGAGAGGGAACGAAGAAGGGAAAACCCCAAATTAACTGAGACTCTTTGGGGAAGTCAGTTTGCATCCCACTTCTGATTTCTGGTTATTTTATTCACTTCTGCACACCTGCAGGAGACCACGAACCCTGTTCTGAGAGCAGTGCATGCTTCCTCCCTCAGCCTTTCCAGATGACCAGCTCCAGCCCACAGCCTCTTTCACCCAATTGCAAACCTCAAGCAAGTTTTGGCCCTATGTGTTCCTCCTGCTTGTCACTTACCTACACAAAAGAGGACAGGGGACAGCAAGAATATTCTCTTAGATGAACGTGAACTAAGAGCTGCACCTCTGCATGACAGAAATCAGAGCTGCAAAGTTTGCATCTTGAACTATCTTTTGAGCAAGGACTGAGTTAGGTCAAACTATATTCAAAACATACCACAATTTATCACTGGGAAGAACACTACAATCAAAGAAAAACTCTCAAGAAATCCCCACAAAGCTCCCTCCCAGTCCTGCAAGCTCTCAATTAGCATACAGAGAGGGCTACAAGCACAGCGAGGTCAGGAAGGAACAGAGGGGCCAGGTTGGATAGTAAATGGTACAATTACTAACCTGTCATAAAGACAAAAATAAGACACATATCTCAGACAATAAAATAAAGACATCAGCAACGCACACTCAACAGACCAGGATGATACTCTGCGCTAAGTGGTTCAGCGAAAGTACACCACTTCTGGAAGTGAAGAGCAATTTGCTTTCAGCCATATAGCCTCTTCACGTCTATTGTGACTCAGCTACAGCATGGAGAGGGCTCGTTACAAGGAAGTGGTCTGTAAACAACAATTAAAAAATAACCATTGATTAGGAAAACATTTGGCTTGAGAAGTGTCTGGCAAGCCCTCTCCAAAGACTACCCGTCTGCTGGGAGTGGCTGCTGTGCAGGCATTTTAGGGTCAGTCTCTAAGGTTTCAGCCTCGTAGACCTTGCCCCTACAGAAAGAAGATGCTTTATTTAGCAGATTACCTGTGTTACTGCTACTTGCTACTGACAACAGCATTTTCCCTTTGCATAAACATCTGGGGAACAGTCCCCAACAAAATCAAAGAGTAGCTAACAGCCTTTATATGCAAGACATCTAAGCTGTAATCACAGTAAACCATCTTATATTGTATTACAACAGGAAATCCAGTCATCCCTTTAGAAGTCCCTCTCCTCTGCTGATGCCACTCGATGTTCTGCACAGCCCCATCAATAGCTTTCCAGGACAGATGGTGACACAGATCCCTCCTAGCTAAAGTAATAGTATTAAATTACTCATAACAGGGAACCCAGAGAAGCAGATGCACCATGATTAGCAAGAATGCCAGTTACTTAAAGGGTTCTATTAAAATAAATCTCTTGGCACAGCAGCATAGCATGGGACACAGCACATGACCTCACCATCACAATTACGGAATGAATAACTCCGATGAATGTCGTTTAAACATCGGGCTAGCCTAACCCCATTCATCATCTGTCCCTCACAGTGGGAGACAAGCGGCTGCAAACAAAGCCTTTCACGAGCGACGATGGGGTGATCAGCTTGCAGGTCCTCCATCCCCTTGCCCAGCGAGACACACGCCTGGTGTTTCATCTCCAGAGTAAAGCACAACTGTGTATGGGCTCAAGTCCACACACAGAACATCTCTGCAAAGTCTACGGTTGTGTTGCAAATGGTTCAGTGCTTTCATTTCTTCTATTTTTATTTTTTTTTAATTGTAACTTACTACTTTGAGCAATGCTGCAGAGGAGTAAAGATGGGGTGGGTTGCATGGTGATAGCAGGCAATCCAAGCATTGTTCTAGCTTTTAAAAACAGGTTACAGCTATAATCTTACCTTGTTTACCACTGATTATTGTTTACACTTCAACTCCTCAATCCAAATAAGTTAGACAGTGATTATAAAGGGTTGACATGCTCCAGCTTCACGGTGAAGTTTCTTGGTGCGTTACCGCAATATATTTACACAGTGCCGGTGGCTTATTTCAATGACCCATGAGAGTTTTGATTTGAGATTATTCAAGTTATGAAGACTGACAGCGCTACACTTGGTAGACCTATTGTCCATGAATAATGAGGACACAAAACCATTGTCTGGAAACAATAACCAGAACAATTTTTTCCCCTCCAGCTCCCATTAGGCAACGGGATATTTTGACAGTCCAGACAAATTCTCCTGGGAGAATCCATTAAAATAACACTCAAGTCTTGGGATTTCTCATCCCATTTGGACACAGATGCAAGAAGCTTACTGCTGGTAGATGGTTTCAGCTGATAATGATAGCAAAGGCATCTACGTATCCACTGAACAAGAACACGACAGCAAATTTCCCCAGAGGATCCTGCTAACACTTCCTCATACTGTTGTGGCAAAGGAGGCTGAGATAACATTCTCTATGGCCAATTACTGGGTTTTGTCGTTTCAGATCCGAAGGCTACCATAAGTGGCAATGAAAACCCCAGAAACAGCCTTGTCCTTTGGGAACCAGAGAACGCCTAAATTGCTTCATGCAACTCACCAGAAAACAAAATTCCTGAGGCTGCTTAGGATGGATGAATCTGGCCATTTTTGGATAGCTTTTAAGACCTGGTTTCAGCAATCAGAACTTTTTCCCCAGTTCTGTTTTAGAAAGGAAGACCAAAGGCTCTGAAGATGTAAAGAGCTGAGGAACAAAATTTAGGATGGGAGATCAGTAAGCTACCTGTGTTCAGTTTCTTCTATATGTTAAGGGAGAAGTATTCCCAACCATCTCTGGTTGGATGTCATTTAGGTTGACCATGATTTCACTCTTCTAATTGATTTTCCAAAGCATTGCCCCCTTCCCATCACCAACCGCCTGCCCCTGATGTGCTCCTGGCACGCACTAAGAAGGTGCACACACTAAGGGGCACACCAGGGCTGCACACACCAAGAAGGTGCCAGTTACACCACAGCTGGTGCATTGCAGGTGCATGTAGTGTGATTGCTATTTTACACCTTTCTTCCCTCCCCTCATGAGAAGATCCCATCCCTCACAGTTTTTTCACTATTTTGTTAGGTCACAAAAGTCAAGTGTTAAGTTTAGGCAGGAAATGAAATTCCCTCCCCTTCACTTTTATGCTTAAAAATTACCTTTTTCCCCCCTCGTCCTTGATAGACAGGAGTTCAACAACCCTTTCAAGAAATGCTGGGAGAGCTTAGAAGCAATGCAGCCTGTTAGCTGGGCTCACTGTGGCTATACCAACATTGAGCACCACAAATAAAACAGCACGACAACAGATGCACAGCTGCAGCCATAGCTGCTGCAAGCCTGAATTACACAGCACCTAAAACCAGAAGGCCAACGATAGAGATGCTGGAAAATACCACGAGGTCCCGAACCTAATACATGGCTTATTCTTCGCGCATTTTTCCAGCAGAGGATTTTTGTACGTGGATAACACGCACACTGACTGTGTGCACACACATGGGTGTATCCTTTCTGTCTTCAGCTGTCTCTTGCCGCGGTATGACTCAGCGCTGGGTTCTGTTAGCCACTCCTTTTTGATCATTTGAACTGACATCTAATTCATTACGAGCAACCAGCTTTCACCACCACCAACCTCCCGTCTGCTGACACAGATATCTCATAGACCAGGCACCGCTCGTGCTCAGTATTTACTGCAGGTACTCCAAAATCAGGTCTTTGACCATGAAAACAAAATGTTTTTTTATCCTAAAAGCGTAGTTGAGCCTTATGCCTCAAACCATTTTTTTCCCCAAAAAATGCATGTGTCAAAGACCATGAAACATTCAGTCAAGGTGTTATCACCTGAATCAGTCTAATACCTGAGGAAAAAACTTTGTTATTGCGAAAAAAGAAGGGAGCAGGGGAGACGGTGCTCTTCCACTCTTACAGAAGCCAAGAAGGAAAACTTTTGATCAGATCAAAATTGGCATAATTTTATCAGTGCACGGCATCTTCTAAGAGCAAACAGGAAGTTACATGAACTTAATTAAAAATAAAAAAAACCCGCCCATACTGTTACTAATACGTTAGGCTGCTGAAGTAGAACAGCACACACAACCTTTGGCTGTCAGTCGAAGGCTTTTGTACTACACTCAGTAGAGCAAAGTGCCATTAGTGCTACGCATTAGAGAGCACAGGCTCGGCAAGGGAGCAGCCTTTTAAAGAGGGAGAAAGTAACTTGAAGAGACAGAGCTGCTGGCAGGGCTGTGTGTAGCATGCAGATCTTTCAAGCCCCATTTCAACAAATTAACTGTGATGTGGCAATCTTCACCGGGCTTGAGTTGGGACCCAAGATACAGCAAAACAGTCTGCAGACACTCAGCAGCCCTGAAGCAAGGGAAGGCAGGTCAGCTTGTCTGCTCCTGGTGTGCAGGAGTCGAGTGCATGCTTACTGGTTGTATTGGGAAGACAATATTAAAGGAGGCAGGAGAGAGAAACCTTGTTCCCCCCTAGGGCTGGGTTTTAATGGTACTTCTGAACCTGTGCTTTGTGAAGTACAAATCAGAAACAATCCATGTCAAGGGGGACTGACAGGCCTGCAGCAACATTGCTGGAGGATAGTGAGGAACTCATGAGTTTGGTTCTTGTTACTCAAACGCAAGGCTTACTGTACCTCTTTGTGCACAGCGACGGTGGCACTACCCAACTGGCAAACCAAGTTCCACCGCAGTGGGATTTCCCACTCTCTACATCCTCTGAGAAGTTGCGGACGCCACAGGACCCTGATTTTGTATACACCACTTATTTATACATATACACCACATTATGAATGCAGGCAACTCCAAGCTGCACCATCCGTTTCCATGGCAATGGGACTGCATCAGCAGTCGGCTGGGTTGAGTTTAGGCCGTCCTCACCTCGGCTCCAGCGCTGCACACAAATCCCTGCTGCTAACACAAACCAAGTGATGTCACCAGTAACCATGGTGCCTGCGCCGTGCTTTCCATGTGCCCTTTGCGCTCTAACATGCATCCTTCACGCATGACAATTGCTTTAATCCAATTAGTGATTGTAAAAAAAGACTACACGAAGGCCAGTGTCAATACTTATTTAGCAAAGGAAGGTTAGTTCGAGTCAACAGGACAACAATCCGAACACGAAGCTCTACGATAGCACTTCCACTTCTCATTGCGCTGTACATGTAGGAATGACCTGAAACTGGAGAGAGGGGAAGGAAATCTGTTCCTCGTCAATAGTTTTAGTAATGAAGGCAAAGGAGCAGATGTTTTAAATATCCTCTTTCTAGGTTTGATCAATAGCTGGGCAATGCACAGTGTTTCCTTCCATCTGGGCAGTATCTCTTATCCCAAACATCAGCACTTCGCCGGCTGAATATAAAACCTGGTCTTAAGTGCTCCTACCATCCATTCGAAAACAAACAAAAGGAGTCCTAAAGCGAGAGTGAGTTGTAAAGAGTGCACATGGAGAACTCAGAAGGCTGCCCAGACAGGCAGGAACCCGGCCACCATACCACGAAAAGACCCTGCCATCTCCCATGCTGCTGTAGCAGATGGCCACACAGGACAGCTCTATCACGACAGAGACATTTCACAAAGACCTAAGACTTTGCTGGCCACTAGCACAGCCTCGTCCAATTCACTCTACCCATTAACAAACCACCTTCACGTCTCCATCCAAGACTGGATTTGGAAGGAATGCTACTTCTTGACAGATCAGAAATCAACAGCATCAACTCTGTGCAGGAAAGGGCTGTCCTGCATGCTCTGCGGCTGGGGGTTACGCTCAGAGCCACCAGGAGAGCCAAGCACCTCCTGCCCTTCCCCTTCCAGCCAGTCTGGTTTCACTGGGCGTACCCAACCACATTACATAATTTGGTAGAAGATTTTGAGAGTAACCATAAAGTCGTTGTCATCTGTCTTCCCAATCGAGCATCGCACAGATGTAATTTCCAGGAAGGCTGACCATTTAGGTCCTCCCATGCTCTGCAGGGAGCTGCCCTCTGATCACCTCCCTGCCAGAAGCAGGGATATTATGGGGCTCTTCCCTCGAGTTTGCCAAGCAAGAATTGGGACTATCACACACTAATGGCTGGCCTTTTGTCCCCTGCTTCAATCACTGTGTAATGCTGCCTCCAAGGAGGCAGTAAACACACCAGGAGAAAGAAAAGGATGTCATCCCTGAAGGGTCTTCCTGTCAGAATAGCCACTTTCTGGTGGGAGGTATTTTAGTGTCCAGGAGATTCTGGGTCTGCTCCTGCCACCCCTTCGCTCTCCTGAGAGGTGCCTGAGGTGACGGTCACAGACCTTGGCATCGCACCCAGCCCCAGGCATGACCAGCAGCTCCACCAGGCTCCGAGGGCAGAAGGGCATCGCCACCAGGAGAATTCAAGATACAGGGAGAATCCTGCAAGAAATCCCAGCCAGCAGAAGCTGAACGAAGCTGGACCTGCAGAAGGCCCTGTCCCAAAGAAAGGACTGTTCTCACCCAAGCAAGCACAGGTTACTTGTGCCTCATCTGCAGCACCATCACTCTTGGCTGCTTTTCTTGCAATGTAAGACATATTCCTAAAAAAAGCCCTAAAAATTAAAGCTGGGACAGGTTGTCATCAGCAGGCTCTTGCAAGACAGAGCACAGGTATGCACAGCATCAACTTGTAAAATATTGTATGCGCTGCATTATTTAGAATCGGGTCTAGAAATTAATGAAGCTGTTTGTACAATACCAGAATATTTTGAGGACAATCAATTGCACAGGACTATAAATAATTTACAGCATTAAGAGAACCGTTCTCATGGCCACTCATTAATCACTCCGCCTTACAAAGACACCCAGCCACACTCCTACAGAGCCAAGGCTGTATGTGCCAGAGGCACATGAATTAGGAATCACTTTATTATGGAGATACCTCAAACTTGTTTACCCCACACGCTCCATCTTTCAAAATGTCTGCTACACTTCCAGCACAATATTTCATCTTACCTCAAGTATTTCCTTCCCTGTCTTTAAATGGATTTTTCACTGCGTTAGCTATTCCACAGACACTGTCCGTGAGGATTACTGTCCCTAGTTTAGAAGGAGAAAAAGCAAGTTGCCCATTATTATGCTGTGAGTCAGAGATGAAATTTCAACTCCCTGTTTTGGATCAATTCTGATCCTCCGACTACATCCCAAATTTTAGGAACCTAGTGCAACTATTCCCCAACAGACTGTACACTAAACTACCAGAGGACTGGCTCAAAGAAATCCCCAGAATTTTCCTAATACCTAATTCATCACTTGCCTTCAGATCTTAGAAGTAAGGACCTAATCCAGATCAACAATCAATATTTTGTTCACAGGTAGACAGATCAAATTTTCTTTCATAAGAATAAAAATGAAAAAGAAGGAAAAAGGATTTTTGACAGCCGCAAACCCAGCAGGATTATCAGTGCTGCATCTTTTATTAAAACTAGTACAAATCTGAAGTTTAAAATCATGCTTTGTTATAACCTTATCTCAGCTTCACTGAGTTTTGTTGGAGAGCAGAAGCATGCAGACTGTAAAAGCACCATAGCTCATTACTCTAAAATAAAAACTTTCTTCACCAGGTATGGAATAGCAGCCAATTTAAGAACTGTTCCAAGATAACGACTACAAAAGAAAAAAAAAGAAAAAAAAAAGGAAAAAGTTTGCTATTTCTGTAGGGTTTTCCAAAACATTAATCCATATGGTTGTCAATGTCAACTCCTGCAAATTGGACTTTAAGTCTAGTAACACCAAATGCAGCCCTCCCTTGATCCAGAAGCAATGCAAGTGTGAGCATCTCAGTGTCCTCTTTCATAAGGGCACAAGCCTTTGTGATCACAGACAAAAGGTTATGAAAACCAGAGGAGGAAGAGAGAACATAAGAGTCACAGGTTTTGAATCCTGTAGCATAGAAATTCACTAAAATCCTCAAACCAGGATTTTGCTTTTAGGAGACTCTGCATCTTCCAAGGTCTCCGGAGCTGTCAGCGGTGTCACCTGCTTTTGAAATTAAAGCATACATGTCTATCTGTCCAGATGGCCAAGGCATCTGCAAACGAAATGAAAAAAATAATCAGCCATCCTGTTCTTCGGTGTCCAGAGATGAAGGGTTGGTTTGCTTTCCCCCCCTCAATCTTGCACCATCTGCTGAGCCTGCTGGCAATTGCCAAGTGTAGCTAACAGTTTAAGGGACAAGACTTTTGCACCCAGATATCAGCACAAGGCCTCAAAAATTACCGAAAACGTGCTTTGTGGTGGAGCCTGTTCCCAAAGGCCCTGCCTGATTGCTACAGCCAAAGAAAGGAGAACGCAGGGCAGCGCGGGGGTCTGGAGCCCGCGATGACCGACACACCACCGCTTTTTGGAAGGGAGGAAAGCGACTGGCGGCGCTCCAGCAGCACTATGACAGGTGAGCACAGCACACCGCAGATGCTTGGAAACACACTCTGAATTTTCAGCAAAGCCAATAAATGCAGAGCCCTGAGGGACTGTAGAAGACGGGCCCATGTTAAAAGATGCGAAGAGCCCTCGACGCCCAGGATCCCGGCCAAGTTCAATGGATAGTGCTGAGCAGATGGTTTTTCCTAAAGAGATTGCCACAAACAAGGGCCAGAGTCCTTCCCCAGCTGTGGACCCTCAAAGTGCTGAATGACAGAGTATTACTGTTACTAGCTCATAAGGATGAAGTAGCATCTTAAAATAACTCCCAAGACAATCACTAGGTCCGAGCGAGTCTTTCTAAAATACGCTGTCTTGGGAGGAAGGTCACAAGTACCCAAAGAAAACTGCTTGGAGCAAGAGAGGACTGAAGCTGTTTACAACAGAGAAACAGAGAAAGCAAGCTGTGCATGCTGGTATAAATATAAGATTTAATAATGTGAGGAATCCTCTCGTCTTATGCAGGGGTCAGAAGGGCAATGGTCTCTCGGAATTCCATGCCATATGGAACTGCAGTAATGAATGGTATTAAGACGATAAATGGGCTGACCTTTGGCTAATAACATACTGATCTTCCTACGAATGCATTCAGATCTTGGAATATAAGCTTTTAGGAGACAGAGACTTAATATTAAAATGTGTGTTGTTTCTGGGGCAAAGGGGAGACACAGAAAGTACATTCCCTAAACACACAAGAAAAGAAAGCATATGTTACAGGACAGGATAGCTGCTGAGACAAATATGCAAACATCTAGAAGAGAAATAATTAAGACTTCCCTTAATAAGATCTATCTAAAGTGTCACAGAGAAAAAACAGAGCAGTCCTATCCTTTGTGACCAAGAGGCTTCACAGTCCTTGCAGAGACAGAAACATTGCACATGACTTTGGGGTGATACACAGAGTCAGAGAAGACATCCATGACAGAGTCCTTGGTTCAGCATTTCTTCAGAAAGAAATCCCTCCAGATGCTTGGAACAGTCCCCTCCATCAACTGTTTGTGCTTCATTTCGGGTCTCCACTGCCAGCACTTACCCCAGTAGCTTTCTGCTTATGTTAGGACAGGAGCCTGCAGTTCCTCCAGTTTCTCCTTGCAGTCCTGTGGGCAAGTCTGCAGGTCAAGTTTATCTAGACATCTCTCCCCCTTGGAAGCAGCAATGGGATTTTAAATGTGTGCATACAGATCTTATGAAAAAAATTACACTGTAAAACTCTTATCTAGAAAAGAGATGCAAAGAGTGATTTCACTGGTTTGAAATATTTTTTGCCTTTTATGCACCAGAACAACAGGCCACACTAGACAGGAAGATCACTGATTCTGAGTTCAGATATAAAAATTAGTATGTTTTAATTGGATAGAAAAAGAGAGAAAAGTGCAGCTATGATGAAAAAAAAACAAACCACAACCACTGTGTACATGGAGGAGTTGAGACCTAACTGCTCCGTGGCTAACGCAGCAAGGGCTCCCAACCCAACCACGCCGACAACACTGCATGAGAGGTTTCCCATGAAAACAGTGATATTGATAGACTAAAATTTAATAGAGGAAAGCTATTCAGTTTAGACCTGCTAGGCTTCAAGCAACTGAAAGGTACATTAAGCCCTTTGCTGTAATGTAAAATTAACTTATTTATGGAAGAATCTAAGTGCTACTTAAAGTACTGAAACCACTGTCTCTGTAGATAATATTTCAGAAGCTAGCAGAAAGCAATACTTGAGAGACTCCTTGTTTCTCCACCCTCCACCTCCCTCAGAAAAGAGGAAAAAACCAAAAGAAAGCAGCAGGCCACTCATCTCAGTTTTCACAGGTTTACAAACCAGCTTGGGGAACTTTAAGCATAAGAGGAGCTTCAGAGCAACGTGGGCACGGACACAATGATTTATTGTATGTCTCGCCTGCCGAGAGGCACAGTGTACCAACAACAGTTTATAATAATGTGCAATTTTAATTCTCCCATCCTGCAAACATGGTAAATGCAAGTACAGCCTGTCCTGGCTCAGTGGAAGGATCCTTTGCTACTTGGGCATGACGCTGCTTACATCAAAACCAGTGGAAATTTTGTTATGGCTTGCAACACGACGGAGGGACTGTTTCTTCCTGAAAGGAGATGAAAGGACCTTCCACTGCAAAGGCAAAAACCTCCATAGAAACGTCTTTAAAACGTGACCACAATATTACAGCTTGAGTCTGAACATCCATGCCAACATGGCTTGGAGGGCCTAATTCTGCAAAAAGGGTTCCCAGAGTAACTGCATGGAGCAGTTGTTTCATCCCCAGGTGGGAAGATCTTTTTGGAGATCTTTAGTTGGGAGGATGCTGAAATCCGGGAGAATGATTTGATTGCTCTTGAAAGAGCAGCTTTCTACCAACTGGTTTGGAGCTTAATAGGGAGCTTCACTCATGAGCTTGAAGTTAAATGAGTGATCAGCTCCAAGGACGTGCTTAAGACTGCCTAAAACCCTTGAGGAATACTTGTGACATCTCCTTTTTACCTTGTTGGAAAACTGCTTCTTACAGAACGGGCTGATTGGTGTCTCCAGTGGTAACAACACCATACTGTATGCAACAAATGTCTTTGAAATGAACCTTTTGCTCTTAAGAATCGCTCCTCTCCCCAGGAACTACTTTAAATGGTTCTGTTCTACACATTTCAGACAAACATTTTTAAGAAATGCCTCTACACTGCTGTTTTATACAGCTATCTCTGCTTGTTCCCCTAAGGAGGCTCAACCTACACGGCTTGCTTCTCCTGTGGCCTCCCCACACATTTCAGAGGCAAAATAAAAGACAGACACGAAGCACTTTCCCATTCTCTGAAAGGAACGCAAGTCATGCTCCCCACTGCTCTCTCCCCAGCAGCTGTCTCACAGACAAAACCTCCACTTCTAAATCACACTGAAGAAAAAGGACATTTTATAGCATGGTCTAGGAAAAGCTCCCATTGAAGCCAGCAGGAATCTTTCCACCAATTTCAAGAAGCAGATCCCTACCTAATACTAATAAACAGAACATAAACTCCGTATACTACTGTAAGTGCCTTTTCTGGTTTTGATAATTTTATTTTTTTATTGTTTGAGCTAAGACTACTTTCAGAGTAAACTGCAGCTAACTTTTCCTCTTGTACTACTCATACACATAACAGAGTAAAGTCTCTTGCTTGCCATGTACTTCACTTCTGTAGCTCACCTGCATCTTGGGCTACATCCAGCATCTCTTATTGCCCTGTGCCGGGTAGGTGGAGGGAGATCAGAGACGTGACAACATCACTTCCCAGCACACCAGCTACTGCACCTGACCTATGAGGAAAACTAATTTTGCTGCATATCAAAGAATTAGAAAATTAGAAGCAGGGCTGGATGGCGGTGTAGTTTCTGATGTAGTTTCCTGGGCCAGTGAACTTCCCCCCTGCACGAGGCCCTAACGGCATATCCAGTCCTTTGACATGAAGATATGGCCAAAATCACTGTCAAGTGAACAAAGTGGAGCCCAGTGCTCCACATTAATTATTTTAACGGCTGAAAGTGAACAGCAAACTCATCCCACTGACCAAGTCGTCCAGAGTCACATAGTTCGTCTGACAGCAGGCCTCACGCAGGCACTCCCCAGTTAACAATTCATCCTCCGTTAAATTAGGTGGGCTCTTCCTCCTTAATCACATCGTTCTCCTGCACGCTCTGCCGCTCGCTGAGGAGTTCTGCACAGCTAACACACTGCTTCCATTAGCCAGCTCTTTATTTAAAACAGCTGGGCTAAATTTGGAAGAAAAAACTTGTGACAAAATAGTTACATCAATATTCAAAGCTACTACAGCATCAGGAGAAGCTAGACAAAAATGATGCCACCTAGGAATAACGTTTACTCATTTATGTTTGCATTTAGGCTAAACGCACAAAGATGATACATATCCTGTAGTAGTGTCAGAAAAAAACACTGTTATCACTCGAAAACACGTACCATACGCTGTTTTGGCAGTCAAGTCTAAGTGTAATAGTCCACAAAGAAATATAGTTGGATGGTTGGGGAAGAGAAGGGGTAGAATTGTGCTTTTGTTATATTTTTTTCCTTAAATTTAAGTCATTTTAGGTTTTAAACCAAAGTGGATTCTGCTAGCATTCATCCCACCACAGAAAGAGGAGGTCTACTGCCAACTCAGTATTAGACGTGTGCTTTGTTGGATAAGCAAAATTAAATTTTATTTAAGGTGCGGGACAATGAAATAACTCTTCAAATTCATTTCCTTTTAAAAATGCTCCCAGTTGGATTTCAAACACTGGGAGAACATGGGCACAGAGGATTTGAGTTATAAAAAACCAACATTTTTATTAACTGTTTTATTGAAGAGAGGGGATTTAACAAAAAGTCCCACCAGTATTCAACAGCCTATTAAAAATAACATAAGTTTTATGCCTCAACTGATTAGTATCTGTCTCATAGTGGCACATAAGAAATACCACATCTAGATTTTTTTCCCCTAAATTCCAAGTTACGCCTGTTTCTTCCGTGCAAAAGAGCACAAGCCTTTGGTTTGCAGATGGAGCTGGCATCACCAGTTACGACAGCCTGGCTGGGAAGCAGTGGCTGCGTAAGCCCTACAGCCCAATCACCTCCAGTTCGGTACCCAAAGCCCTAGGCTCAATACTTCCCTTCTCTTGAACGGCCTATCCGTGAGCCATTATTTCCCCAGGCAGGACGAACAGAGATTTTCTAATTTAAGGACAAAAGGAGGCAGAACTTCAGCAATTTATAACTGGAAGTTTGTATTCCTTTTTCCCCCTGCTCAGAAAACCGCAAATTTAAAATAATTCATTCTCCACATGCTCTTCCACACAAAGCCCTGTGTCAGCCTGCACCAAACACACCAGCAGAAATATTACTGACCTGTATCATGTACAGCTGCGCGATTCGATATTCTTCCACGCTCATTGGAAGAGGAATACGATACTCCTTTATAAGCATTTTGAATACAAAATCTTTTGTCCTCTTAGAAACACAATCCAGAAGCTTTTAGTAAAGGCTCCTTAAATAATGGCAAGCAAACGCATTGAGGATCCCTGAAACAGAGCAAGAGAGAGCAGCAGTTATTTTCCATTCTTATTGGAGAACATCCTACCAAGAAAAAAATAAATAAATGAGCTCAAACGTTAATTTTTGTAATAGCAATAAGCTTAATAGCAGAGACAAGAATCCCTGGAGTGTTACCAGACCCTTAATATCAAAGTGAACAGAATCTTTTAGAGGAATTTTGATTTGCTTCATGGGACACCATTAAAGCTATTACCCTCCTGACCTTTGCCACCGTATCAATCAGACTTTCATATGCAATAGCATCTCCATGGTAGAGATGTGACAAAAACTCAAAATGAATAGGCAGACCTTTTGTTGCTAGACAATAAAGTATCTCTCCAATGTCAGCAACACACCAGAGATGCATCTACTCAAACGTAGCAGGTTTTATCTTCTCGCGTTCATTCAGCTGCAAGGAAAGGCAGTAATTGGACTCCTTCAACCCTCAGAAACTCCATGGCGAAGAATGTCATTTGGATTCTAACAATGAGGACACCCAAAATGTATTTTTCTTCCCTCTTTTATTTGGAATTACTGTCTTGGTAGGATCCATTCTTTTCCACCTCCAAATAGTCTACAGGCAAAATCCTCCCATCATCGATGGCAACGTCAAGACTCATTTTTACACTCTTGCTGCGTAAGAATACAGCCAAAGATCAAAGTGCAAGCAAAATATCCCATCATACCCAGCCCTGAGGCAATTTAATAAAATTATTGCTTAAGAATATAGGGAATATAGCATTTACTACACTAAGGGTTAAAGCAGTTTCAAAACAAATGTCCTTAAGATTCCCCAAAGGCTGTAGATAAAGGCAGCGAAATAATCTAAGGAAGGGGAAAAAACAACACTAGGGAGGAAGAGAGGGCACAAGGGGTGAAGTTGCCTGCTATCAGCACTTTGATGGCTGCTTTCCTAGCACAGAAAGCACTCACCTGGTTCCTTCTCATCACCAAAACTCCCCTTTCTGCTGTGCCTGCTTACTGGGAGTCCCCGGAAACAGCTGCTGGAGGGAACATGGCCCCAAACCCTATACCTGGGGAAAAAATCCCCTAATCAAACCACCGACTTATCTAGCGGATTAAACTGCAGCCTGGGAACCAGGAAACTCCCCCCCCGCTATCACGGCTATCCATACATCTCGCTGTTTGCACAGCACTTCACTGACCTTTTACGAGGTTCAGAGAGGTTAAAACACATGCCCGTGGTCACAGAGCAACCAGGGACGAAACGCTGCGGTGTAACCCAGGTCTGTGACTCCTGATCTGCTCCAACCTCTCCGCCACACCCGGCCCAGCACCGAGCTCATGCAGGGGCACAGACCACCACCACCACGGGCCAGCCACAGGCTTTGCACAACCTGGGGCTGCTCGCTGCCATTCGATTGCTGCGTTTCTGGTTTGGCCGTAAAGCCCATCCATCCTGGACCGACTCTTCTGGAACGAGCTATCCGTCTGGTGCCACACCAGCTGAACAATTTATTTTCAAATTCAATTCCGTTTCATTTTATTGCTGTCAGAGTAATCTGTGTGTATGTATGCGTGGAGGGGGGGAAATAATAAATAATAATAATTTATCTTTGCCATGCAAACTCCGTGGAAAACAGTTCTGGGAGGGCTGCGCTCCCCAACGCTGCCGTGCCTACACGCAGGCGTCTGCATGTCCGCACGCACGTGCAGGATTTCCTCCATCAAGCTAATCCTCCAGAACAGGTGGGGATAATCTCATTAGCTGGGTTTTAATTAGTGTCATGGCAAAGAACAACAATAACCTCCGTAAGATGGATCTTAAACACCATCCCAGATCTGCACTGGTGAGATGCCAGGATCCCAACTCTTGGAGCTAATGGCAGTGGGAGACTCAGCAACGTGGCTGGAGCAGTTCTTTATACTTTAGAGATCTTTGAAAATCTGATTTAAAAGCTTCTCCCCCCAAAAAAATGCTCTGAAAGTGATTCTCCTCTCACCAAAAGAACGTCAGTCACGTCTGCCTGTGCTGCTTGCTAAAACCAGGATATTTCCTATCGATTGGAAGAGATGAATAAAACAAAAATACAACCTTAAAAGCAATGAAATGGCAGGAAACCAGTACCAAGAAGGAAAAAATGTGTTTATAATGAAGTGCCAGGCAGGCAATAATTCAGATGGCCAAGACACGGGAGAGACTGCTTTATTACAGGCACAAAACCCAACCGTTTTGGCCCCAAGCAGCTCAGCAGCAGCCACCGACAGCCACCGACTTGCTCGAGTGCACCAGGCTCGAGGAGCATGGCTGGTCCCAGCCACAGGTCCTGGTCCAGCTGGCTTCAGCTTTCCACTTTCCTGTGGTCAGTAGGGTTTGGTTCAGCCTGCAGGTCCCCAAGGGGCAGCGGGACCTGCTGCGGAAAGGCAGCGCTCCCAGGGACTGCTCCGGCAGCTGCCCTTTGCAGCCGGACCCGAAGGCTGGACAGAAAGCGGCCCTGGAAATACCCTGGGCAATAGGAAGAGGCAGCTTTCAACCCCACACTGACTGTGAGGGAGGTGCAAAGAGCATGCAGGACAAACCTGCACTTTTAGGCAACTCACAGTGGCCTCCTTCCAAAGTCTTGGGGCTTTACGGAGAATCAGAGCTCACCAAGACCGCTTACTGTACTGCCCAAACAAATCAGAGAGCACGGCAAACACTGCAGAGAGAAGAGAGAGCCCTTCTGGGAGACGGGGAGCCACGACACAGCTTTGGAAAACACGTCTCACAACGTGGTTTGTGTCCCTGGCACTCACCCCCATCCAGCCGCGTTTCGATGGCAGGCTGGGTTTCGGCTGCCCGGCCTCCGAGCACCAAGCTGCACCTTCCACGGGCAGCACATTCGTGCAGGCCGTTATTCAATTTGTACACAGAGCTGTAGTAACTGTGCGAGCCAGGCGCATAATTTTATACCTCAATTATTTTAGAATCAGGCTCTCAAAGCATCATAATTATGCCACAGAGTCAATATCCTGCCGCGATGAGTCAGGTCCACCTTTGAGCTGTTGTTTCAGGCTGGATGAAGGCTAAGGCACCGTGTGCTGCATTTCCTTCTCATTTTCACATTTTCCCTCGCAACAATGGCAAGCTTCTTAAGGAGGTGCCCTTTCTTTAAATGGGGGAACCATCAGGATCTGCAGAAGCTGAGCAGATCGAGAGAGCCAGCGAAATCCTCAGCTTAGACCCCGAACCTGGTGTCTGGGCAGTCACTTCGGGAGCATCAGGGCCAGCCTCCCCGTTGCTAAACGAGGTAGCAAAGGGCTGATGACAACCGACAGCTTGCAATTAAGGACTAAGAGCTAGTGTGTGAAGGGTATTTAAACTGGGCTATTTAAGTCCAGGAGGCCAAACCATGGCCAGGCTTGACAGGCTGGCCCTGAAGGGCATGGAAATTGAGCGTTAGAACAAAAATCCTGGCTCCTCTGCACGTCAGCTGGGCCCGGCGCAGGAAAACCGCTCACACCAGTACATTGAGGCTATAAAAGGCCCGTTCCTGCTCCGTTCCCAGCTGACTCTCCGAGCTGTCACCTCAACAACTGATTTTTGACCAGCTCTCCTTTTCTGTGCCCCGGTTGCTGGGCACAGGCTTTTTTAGGACTGGAAGGAGCTAAAGCACTCCAGCCACAACACACCTCATGCCAGGGCCGCCAGTTTCTGTGTTCAAGAAGGAAGAAATAAAGTCCTGGAAGCAGAGAGCAGCTGTAATGAGCTTTTCCTAGCCTCACACAGGAGGCTCGTTTTACACTATCATAAAGTTTAAGGACTCACGCTAGGGAAGAAAAACCCATCACGGAGGGTCACACAGCAGCCAGCGGCAGAGGCAGGTCCCAGCCCTGGGACTGCGGTCTCAGGCTCTGATAAACCATTGCCTGCTCAGGGCTGTGCTGCCTTTTGAAGCTGGGAAAGCCTCTCACTCATCAGCTCAGCTACTGTACAATTTTCCTTGGAATATTTTCACTGAGAAATGACAGATATTAAAAAAACAAAAACCTGTAAGAAACAGTTAAAGGTAAAAGGACAAGCAAAGATATTACCTGGAGTCCTCACCTACCTTCCTAAAGACTTTCTTTGGGTTTTCTACATCTCCTTAACCCCCTAAACAAATGCCTCCTTGAAGAAAGTGATATTTAAGAGATGTTAGCGTTGGTCCCAAGTGTATCAAACACTTGCACCTTTGGGAAGCAACACCAGGCTTAGCAGCCTGGCCACCACCACCCCGCTGCAAAGTTCCCTGAAGGAGAATACGGTGCCCTCACAAGACGGGAAGTGCTGCATACATATTGCACTCTGATTTATTTATGCCATTAGAAGAAGCTGCAGAAACGTAAAAGATCCCTAGGACTTAAGTCAGCATTTTTTAAAGGCAGCCTCAACACTCACACCTTGATTAATGCAGCAGCCTCCCTGCTGGCCCAAAAGCAGCCTTGCTCAGCCCTACCCATGCAGAATATCACTGCTGCAAAGACCCTTAGTTATAATTTTGACCGTATCACCCCTCTTATTGGCACCTCTTTGCCAGCAGTATCTCCTTTACCACATCAAACCTCTACTCACTCTCACCTTCAACCCCTTCAGTCCATCCCTCTCTCATTCAGCACTTAGTGGTCGACCCCGGTTTCCAAGGAAGGCTGCCAGCCTTCATTTCCCTGAACAAAAAATCCCAGAGAAGCTCCGTTTGTCCGTGCTCTCCCTGGCTCTCAGAAGAAGCTCCCCGTTAGCATCTGGGAGGCATCACTGCCAAACCCTGCTCAGCACCCTGGCTGGCCAGCGCCTACCTGACCCGCGGCAAGGGCTGCGGTGCTGCAGGGCACAACCCACCACGCCAACCAGCCTGGCCTCACGACTGCCAGCCCCATCCAGCTGCTGTCTGACGGCGAGGGTCTCCTCGTCTGGGAAGGCGTGATGCTCACTGCAGGATCGGCTGGAGCACGACTGTCTCCTCCGATCACAGGAATGGCCATCGCTACGTAAAGGTCAAGGGGAAAGCACAGTTTATGAGGGCTTTCCAGGCAGATGAATACTGAGTGCTTGTGCTTTATAATCCCCTCCTCTCTACCCTGCTGAAGTGATCACCCTGCACAGGCTGGCTGAAAGGTTAAAAAAATAAATAAAATCTATTTTGTGGCTATTTGTGGCTACCATTATTCGCAATAACACTCAACGCTGCATGCAAAACTCTCCCTCACACACACACACGCGTGTGCAATATATAAACTGAAGAGACAGAACGAGAGGCTTTTTTTAAATCAGCAGTTTTCAGTTTTAGTAGTCTGGTCATGTCTGCTGACTGGCAGCTACGCAGATTTAAAAATTCATCAGGCCTTGAAAAAAAAATAAATTAAATGTTAAAGTTCCTTAAAAGTTCACGGCTCATGCTATTACTGATTGAAGGATACCGTGTCGGTAAGTAATGTTCTTTGTAATCATTCATCTTAATCATCCATCTCATCTGTCACATCTTTTTTAAATAAAGTTTTTTATGCAGATGCTTACGCACCCGAGTTTCAAGACTGAGTTTAGGTCACGCCCAGAAGTGAAGGAGAAGCTAGTGAACATTTACTTGCCCACATCACAACAGCATCACCCAGCCCTGGGAGCCCAGGGCTCCTGTCCTGCCCCCACCGTGTCCGGCCATAGCCTGCAATGCAGTCAGTAAAAAAAAAAAAGGGAAGGGGGGTAAATAAAATAAAAAAGGAGGAGGAGGAAAATGCAAGCATGCCTGGAGAACAATTTTCCTCAGGTTTAAGCTTCAGGACAAGCTCGCCAGGGTATTTCAAATGCAGGTAGCAGTGCAAAGGGCTGAGGACAAAATGCTGCTCGAAAAGGAAGGCACAGAGAGTGAACACAACTCGCATTTACAGTACTTAATCTTTTTTCCATTATTAGATACAATTTGACGTCACTTATAGAATTTAAGAGCTCACTGTAAAGCAGACGTTTATTACAACAGAAGGATGGAATCGGTCCAAATGCAATATAGCTACACTGGAGCTATTAAATCTTGTTATAGTTCACTGGGCAGCCAAATACTAGCTTGAAGCAATGAGAGGGAAAAAGAAAAAAAAAATCATCACACCACACCAAAGCACCTACACACCCTTTTCTCTCCTTAAATATTCAATGATATTGTGCTGTCTCTTCGGATTTTCCATTCCTGTTACTTCTTTAACATTCGGGGAGAAGCACAAACCTGACTCCCTCCCTTCGGCCTTACAAGCGATGCTGCAGTGGTGCTCAGCAGCCAGCCCTCTACTCACATGCTGACTTTAAGGGGACCAGGTAAAATCCATCAGCAGAACTTTGGCTGGAAAATTAATGTTTCAAGTCATGCCATGCCTGGAGGTTATACAATAATGAACTAATAAAGAAGCCATTAAAAGGACTAATATGCACAGTGAAGTCACTGATGAGTTCGGAGGGAAAGACAAACCAGTCTCTAATCCTTTTGCTGATGCTGAGGGATAAAACTGAATATTAAAAAGAATGCAATAGAAATTAAAGGTTAAAAGTTTCCAAGTAGTCTCTGTGCTCTGCACAAGCAGGGCAGCTGCAAACCCCTGAGTTCGGTGGCCTTGCGCAGAGCCAGGCTCCTCCACTTGGCTGAGCTGCAGAACCCGGGCAGACCCTGCTTTTCCCCGGCTGCTCCGAGCCCAAGTCCCTCACTGTTACCTGCTGAAAACAGGCAGAGATTACACACACGCATGTAAATAGAGATGTGTCATATAGATTTTATGTATATCTGTATATATAGACACGTACATGTACACACACACAGAAACAAAAATAAAAGCACTGACGATGTGATAACTGCAGTGTGTTGGCTGAAAACAGACTGCAAATTGCTGGGGTGGGATAAAATACTGTAAAGAAAATCTATGCAACGCTACAGGCATACAGTGATGGACAGTATTTTGCTTTTATCTGGGACACGTCCATTAGCTGAAGGCCACTGCCATGCAGAAGTCTGGGCACTCAATGGGCAGTGGTGGCAGGGAGATGGGATGCTGGCCAAGTTAAATAAATAAATTAAAAAATTAAACACCAAACATGCCTAATTTCTAAGATAGCCCTGGGAGACTATTGCATTTACACCTCACACCTTTGGTTGCTACAATCCCTCATCCTGAAGGAATTGAGGAGAGTGAACAGAGAGAGCACTTAGTGCAGTCTCCACTAGTTTTTCAAGACCTTGCCTGGATTAAAGAAGTGAAAGAAAAGCCAAGAACAAGCCCAAACATAACCATGCTCTTCACGATCCATGGAACAACCCTTACACCTAGCTCACAGAAGTGCTGGCAGCAGCATGACACAAAAATTTAACCAGGAGAAAGACAAAGAATGAACCAGAGTCAAGGGACGACCTCACCTATCTAACTCAAGCCATCATCCACCTCTCTCTCCATTAGCTGCTGCATTAGAAATTGCATTAACACTACAACATACCCTCTTTTTTTCTTTTTTTTTCTTTTTTTTTTTTTTTTATAATTACATTATTATAATGACAAGAGCAGGAAGTCACGAGAGCTCCTACTCTGTCATCTTAGCAGTCACCACGCATGCAAGTAATTTCAAGGGTAAGAAGTTCTGGGAGCAGCCAGGCTGAGGTGCAAGAGCTCTGCAAACCTCTGCTGTGCAGCCCCCCAGAAGGTGCTCAGGATGAGCACAAACCTACCGTGCTCAGACCTGCTTTGAAAACAAGTGGTCTTACAGCTAGAGCTGCTCAGGAACCAGGTCTATTTCTCTAAAAAAAAAGAAAAAATTGTGAATGAAGAAATATACTTCAAGCTGCAAAACCAAGGAGTCTCAGTCTGCAGATTATTTACAGATGTAAAAGGCTTTTGCTGCCTAACCTAAGTTATTCTCACTACAGTTCATGCCTCTCCTTTTGTGCCAGTCTCAGGAGAGGTTAACTATTCTTCTGCAAATCCCATTTTCATATTGAAAAATATATGCCTCTCTCCCTCGTCTTTCTTCTGAATTACAAACTTTCAGTCTCTCCTCAAGGGTCACATTTTCCAGCCCTCTTCTGATCCTTCTGCTTCTTTACCCCTCCTCCCACTGATCCACCACCACGGCAGACCTGAAGAAAAAGGATAACATTTCTTTCATACATCTTTCATATGACTTTTGCTCATATATATTCCTGCATGCCATTTGCCAATGGCATAAAGCAGCTGATGGCCACTCAGTCCAAAACCCATTGCAGCCTCATCTCATCTCCCGCAGAAAGGCAACCACACCAGTCATTCCCCATTATACGGTTTATTCATGGGTCTTTGCAATCATTTTACCAAATTATAGCCCATTTCAGACGATTGCTCAAGGTTAGTTTGAATTTTTATCCTGTCCTCCGAATACCTGCAGACCCACTAAAGCTGACTTTGAGACACTAGATGTCTGTTTCCAGTTTCGGGATTTGAGTCAGCACTGAACAGACCCCAGACCGCTTCCTTTGTAGCTCCCTATCACACTGAAAGGGGACATCAACCACAACTCCAGTTTTTCAGTAGTTACAGTCTAGATAGAAATAACATTTTATTACCTCACTTATGCAAATATCACGTGGAAAAGGGAATGAACATTCACAGCTGGTTTTAAAAGACTATTTCATAGAGGGAACACTGTATGATTGCAAAGTCAGTGTTATAGCGCCGTAATATTTCATGCTGGTTTCATTAGGCTGAGATTTGCCTTGCCTAAAGGGAAGATAGGGAAAGAGAAAATAAGTCCTACTCTATCAGAGGAAACTTGGAATGACACCTAGATCCTTGCACAAGAAGGCAGACAAACACAGCAGTGAAGCTTGATGAACAACGCTGCAATTGAGATGGAAAGTAAGAGGCCATTTTGCACAAGAGGGGTAAATGTTTAATATCTCTATTGCTTCTTTCATCCATAACATCAATAGATTAACACTGTTTCTGTGGCTGTGTAATTTCTTTGGAGTTTTGATCTTGGAAATAATTACACTAAATATTTCATAAGTGCCTTTGAAAGTTTTTTGGTTAATAAAGAAAAAAGAATTGCTAGCTGCTCTCAGATTGCAGCGGGACAATGAAGGTGCACGGATAATCAATAACCATTTTCAGTTCATTATTCAGCATATTTTGGGCTGGTGCTATTTCTTTCCCTCTACCATTCCGCATCCCACATGCGGAGTGACAGAGCATTTTTAAACCATCAGGTCTTACCGCTTTTGAAAAGCATTCTTAATGCTAACCACAACGTGGAACCCCCAGCCTCTAATAACGCCTACAAAATTTATAGCTTTCCAGGGTGCTTTCAGCTGAGCAGATTGCAAGCTGGGGCAGAGGAGGCCAAACTGAACTACTTGACGGATTGTTGGAGTTTCTTCTTTGGTGTAGATAACAAATCGCTGCATTTCTTCAGCAACTCCCAAGTGCATACCAGCTCAGACTGGATCTTGCATTAAGTTCCCTTTCAATTTGGGTAATTTCTGTTGCTTGTCCCTCAACTTTTTAATAAGATGAAAGAAAGGCGAAGTTTCTGTTCTGTTAAGTCACTTCACTAGCCCCTACATATAGCAAAAATACTCACTCATATTTTACTTGTATTACCGCTTGGCTGCTCGGGGCCATCATGGGGCCGGGCCCTTTTCCTTGGCCCCTGATCCAGCCACTGCATTGGGACTACACTTGCACCTCCATAAAACTTAGGGCTTTGAAGGTGTTCCCTGGACTTGTGGGATATATCTGCCAGGAAGAGAAATGTCATTGCCTTGCTGTTGGAAGGGACTGAGCAGAGTCACAGCTCCAGCCCTGCCAGCAGGTCTGACTGAGGAGAGCGCAATTTCTGCGTGCTGCTGAGTGAGACACAACTCAGTCATGCGAGGAGTAAATCAGGAGCCTTCTGGCAGGAGGAGAAAGTCCTGCCAGGAAGAGGCTGACCTGCCTTCCCATCGGAGAGCACGCATTTGCTAAGCTGAGGCAGTATTAAAGCCCTAAAAGAGGGCAGCTTTTCCCAAGGATTACACACTACTGGGCACTACAGCTATTAAATCCAAGCCTGGCCTAAGCAGCCTTGATTGCTAACCCCAACGCGAAGAGTTATTTTCCATCAGGTATCCAGGGGCGATCTCCAGGCAAGATGCCCCACAGAGTTCGCATAATGGCAAAGGACAACTCCTGGTGCTGGCTCTGCCCTGAACAGCCCGGTGACTGACTGACTGCTGGAGTGCTGCTGGCTGCCAACATTTCCCTGCGCTGCCGCCCCGTCACCCCCGAGCAACAAGGCCCGCAGCACCCGTGGTCGCCATCCCAGGCCCAGGGCCATCGTCCTGGACACCGCCGTGCCTCCTGCACCTCAGGAGGTGAGAGGCCACGAGGCGAGATGGAGGCCTGCAGCTCCATTTCTACTTCTCGTCAACTGAGGGGGCTCCACTGGCTTCTTCCAAACCAGAGTGCCTGCGACAGCCATCGCTATGAGAAACCCCAGTGACACTTCCAAGCGTTAACCCGTGTGCCCAGCCTCCCCTGGGAACAGCCAGCCCCGTTCCACCCCCAAAAACCACCACAGGACATGCTGTGATCGCTTAAAATATAGCCAGAGCTGGAAACTGAATCTGGGACTTAGGAAGGAGAAAGGCACACGGATGAACCCATCGGACCACATTCACTTGCTGAGAGCATAAGCAGAGGGAGATGAAGCCATGTTGCAGAAAATTCTCTCCTCAAGAAAAATCAAAACCTCTTGATTTTACAGAGTGAAGTTAAATTGGAATCTGCCCGAGACATCAGCATCCCCAGTATAACCTTCAAAATCCCATAAGATCTTGATTTATTAGTTTAGCTAGAAACTTGAGGGAAAGAAAAAAAAAACTATTTATTGGTGCCTTCTTTTTTTTTTTTTTTTAAATAACCAAGTTTTCATGGCAAAGAAATGAAAGTGGACACTTTTACAGACACAATGCAGGAGGCAAATTGAACATATTCTTTGCAGTCAGATACAGCTGGAGAGACAAGATGACAAAAAATGACAAAAAACTGCTGTACGGTATTGGAAGGGAAAATAAAAGCCAAATAACAGCTACACCTTCCATGCAAGCAAACCTTGAGGATGAAAATTAAAAAGCACCCACAAGAGATACCTGCAAAGCATTTAAAGTGCTAGTTTAAAACAAACAACAGCAAAAAACCCACACATTTGTCTTCACCTACTTGCTATGTTTTGCTTTTTTAAATCACCTCTTTTTCTCTGACCACTTTCTCAACAGCCCTGTTATTTCTCCACCGCCACAGTCATCCATCTTCTGATTCCCTCCAACACAGAGAAACCTTCACAAACCTCAAGGCAGAGGACACCTGCAGGAAAGCCGACCATAATAAAACACCCAGGTGCTGAGACAGAATTGGACCAGCGGAGGCTGATTACACCGCCGAGTGACATTGTCCCTCCCAGGGGGGAAGCCAGCTGCACCTTTGTATATTTAACTTCTGCATGAGCTTTTCTGAGCACAAAGTACAGCGTGTTTCTACAGAATACTTATAAACTCTCCTCTGATTAAACTCGGGGCCGGCTATACAGCCTTGCGCTTGTTTGGATTTCTCGACATGCAATTCAATTACTATTCCTGTCATTTTGCAGACTCGTTGTGAAACAAAATCCAATAAAATAGGGAAAGAAAATGGCACTGTGGAAGGAACATGAGCACCTCCAGCCAGTCTGGACACCCATGGGCTGAACTCCCCCTGGTTGGGCGCTGCCCAGAGGGTTTTCTGCTGCTGCTCTGAAGTGGAGGGAAATTGCAAGAGGGGCAAAAAGCAGGGAATTCACTACAAGCCAAAGACATTGAGCGCTGCTACAGAGACAATTGGAGGTACGAAGGTAAGTTCTGGCAAGAAAAAAGAGGAAACAACACTGTTTGACTGAGTCACCCAACTGGAGTGAGTGTATGCAGCATGGAGTGGCTGCTCCAAATCCAAAAGAGCAGCACTGCCTGGCTGGTGCCCAGCTGTGCTCCTTGCAACCACTGCACAGCACTTCACAGATGCATTAAAGCTTTGCCCTGGCCTCAGGAGCTAGGGCAAGTATCATTATCCCTCATCTGTTGGGAAAATTGAGCTACAGAGAGAAGTGATCTGGCCCAGCATTCAAAAGAAAATTAGTGAGAGCCAATTCAGGAGTTTCTGGGTTCTGTAAAAACTTCCTTTTTTTTTTCCTTTTAAATAAAAGGGGAAGTCAGAGAGCTCAAATAAATCAAGTTTTGCTGATAACTGGCATAATTCTGCAAGACTAAAGTAAAGACTAAAGCCCACCAGCTGCAGGGAAGTGCCTGGAAGCCTCAAGAACTTTTCTTTTTAGAAAGATAAGAAGCAGATAACAAGCACAATCCATGGGCTTGACTCAGTTGCTTGAATGCAGCCTGCCACAGCCTGTGGCTTCACGGCCCTCAGGACGAGCACGGCCACAACTGCATCCCTCCCTCTCCTACAAGGGCTACGAATACCCTCAAAGTTTCTGTAAGTGACAGGGATTAAACCAGCCAGAATGAAAAGACAGTTAAATCCTCACTTCAAGCAGCATCCTCACAGAAACTTGTGCAAATAATCCTTGCTGTGGATAATGATATCAGACATAATTAAGTTTTGCTCTGAACCCAACAGGGACATTAACATCTTGGGAATCACAGAAGAAACTAACTTTTCAGTTGTCAAATCCACATGAAGAAACTCTGAAGCAATTCCTGCCTCCTGCTTTAGCCTTTTATTCTGGCCTGTTCAGCTGAAGAACTCCTCTCCATAGCCTCTCCCCACTCCCTTGAGTTTCAAAAATCCAAGGGCTGAGTTTACTCAGACTCCTCTCATGGAAACAATGCTATTTCCTAAGGAGAATTTCTGGATGTAACAAAGCGTTCAACTGCCCAAGACCACATATTGTGGTTTCAGTACAACAATACGAGCAGAAAGTCTTCCTAAGGGCAGATTTTCATGTTCCTTGAGGACTTGTGTGGAATTCCGTGTGGTTTAATTCCTCAAATTAAACATGATTTCAATTGTCTTCTCCAACCAAACATTAAACCTCACAAGTCAATCATGGTGCCCTACAACAAAGAGTCATTCTGTGCCCATGGGACAAAGGAAAGCTACTTAATGAGGACCAAAGCTAAAAATCTGTTTCCTGACCTGCAACGCCAGTTCAAATAAACTCTTCTCCTCTATTCCCCATCAAATATCCAACCTGTGTCTGGAATGTCCTTTTTTTAAGTGTCCTTTATAAGAAAGCATTACAAAAACAAGTCCAGAAAAAAAGAAGTCCACGAAGGTTTATGGCACAACATTTTCCTTTTCATTACAAGTAACATGGGATGAAAACCTTACTCCAGCCTGACAACAGCTGAGGAGGCAGAGCACACAGCAGAAAGTGTCAAATCCCATCAGTTCAGGGACAGCTCTGAAGGCCTCGACTGCCTCGTGCACAGCTCCTCTCTCCTTAAACCCCTCCTGGCCCCATCAGGGCAGGCACACTCATCAGGTTGTCTCACCTGACTGGTGCAGTTTCCAGTCTTGGTTGTACAGTTCTTGCTCCACTCTGGCCCAGTGTTTTATGCCTTGAGAATTTCTCATCCTCACTATTTCTGCTTCATGTGTCAGCTGTCAGAGAGCAGGAGCGCTGCACGGCTTTTGCGAGAGCCTCACATGCCCTTCATTAAAGGGCATTACAGCTGTATTTATATCTGACATAAATCTGCTTTGTAAACAGTGACCTGATTCAGGATCTGGACTTTCTTAGACTGCGACATCAGGAGCGCACGTGTGCTGGCCCCTAACGGGCAACACCAGACCTGCCTGGCCCCGAGAAGAGGCACTGCCCACCTCCAGCCGCAGCTGTTTTGCTTTGCTGCAACCCTGCAGGTTACCTTCTTCCGCTGCCCATCTTCCTCGCTCGCTGCGAACGTGATGGGATCTAGGAGAGGAGCCAAGGGGCTTGAGATGTCAGCTTTGATCAGAATACGGCACAAAAAAAAAGGGGAAAGAGAAGAGAGGATGATTATTCTGAGCAATAAGAGTGACCTCCATGTTACAGGTAATGCAAGTGTCCGAGGGACAGTTAAGTTTGGGCAGTTTAGGCCAAAACACACTGCAAGTGCTGTCTCACCGTCCGACCAGAAATAAGTAGCTGAACTGAAAATCAAAGGCGTGCTCTCACTCCAGGCACCAGACTGTTTTCTCATCTCATTTCTATTTGCTGCCAATTCAAAACGCTATGACAAAAATGTCAGCTCATTAGTCTTGTTCTTAGAAGTCTTAAGCTCTTATATATGAGGTTGGTATTATCAACAGAGTCCATAAATTGCAGCTAAAGTCCATAAAGGAAGCAGTCATGACACAACCCCAATTTAATCTGAATCAAGTTGCTACAGTCAAAGAAGTGTTTTCCACAATGGTAATTAATTTTTAAAAGAATGGATGAAAGGGGTTCTCAATTAATAGAATAGGGAGACAAGCTAGAGACGACTGTCCATTTTACTAATACTGCAATTTAACAGCTATTCAGCATCTAATAACTTCTCATTAAAAGTCAACCCTCCCCTTTTTCCAGCAGATTAGCTCCCCATTTGTCAAACACAATACAGCCTCATTAGCCTAAAAGTTCAATTTCTGCTTTCCCACAGATTTGCTTTTATTTTGCTGGTATCAGTAGGCTAAAACCCTGAATGACAGCAAAGTCCAGAAACCAGTAACACAAACACTGTTTGTTTTTAACGAGTTCTGGATGGCATTTCGGATGTCACGTTCCCAGCAACTCCAACTGCAACACCACATACAAGCAGTTGGAGCAAGAGCCAGGTAGGAAACCCCTGGGTCCTCTTACACAATGCACAAGGCAAAGGAATGTCCATGAGCTGGAGCTCACCTGGAAGAGGAGACTAGGGCTGCCTTTTCCCAACGCCTGTTCCACCCAAGGAACTGCCCCGTAACACTGCACAGCCCGTCTGGAACTGGAGGGTATAGCTGAAAAGGGGACATACAGCAATTTCTGCTTTTACCACAAGTTTCAGTTGCCATTATCTTGAATTTTCAGATTCAGGATGTTCTTCACCTATATAACACAGAGGTGGATGCGTTGTTCTGCGGGGTTGTTTTAACCACCACTGGTGCTCCACAGACCTCGCAGCAGGGCGGGCTGGCAGCAAGATAACTCCTAGTGGTCAGAGCTCAGGCAGGACAGCAGCCACAGCCCTGCAGTACAGCACCAGCACCCTCCACTCAGCACCTTTAGAGAAATGTATACCTAGACATACCACGAACACAGGCAGGAGACACATTAGCAGAGAAAAGCTCCTGCCAGGGCAACCCTAAAATAAATAACAACAACAAAAAGCCCCCACACCGTGATGCCAGCAGGGAGGACTGGGCTCTGTCGAGGAAGGCACCACACAAGAAGAGTACGGCCGCACAGCCGTGCGGCGGTGGCTGGGCGCATTATTGAGACCTAAGACCTCAGCGTAGAAAGAATCCGTCTGCACGGATTTCACTGCAGGATCAGAGCTCCAGGAAGTCCCTATGAAAGATAACAGAAACTGAAAGAGGTTACAACTAAGGCTAATACCACCCAAAAGCTAAAGCAAACAAAAACATTCCAGTCTATCGGCTTTATCTGCAAAAACTATTCAGCTGTGTTTAAAGCTGTAACAGCCATATGCACGGGCTTCAATACAAGGGACACCTTTCCCCCAGCTCCTGCTGTTGTAATTCTAAGGAACGGATCCAGACATCAGCAGAAGGGGAAGTTCAGGATATATACAGCATCGGTTTCCAAGAGAATATTTCTCGTGTTACGTGAGACCAACATTTTTAGCCAACTTGGCAGAAAATAGACAAGCTGCAAAGCTATCCTAAAAATACCAGTCCTGCTAATTACAAGAAAGAAAAGCAAAGCATAAGCAACGGCAGCGCTAACAATCCATACTTTTAGTGACACCCTGCTAACAAATTTTTTTTTTCCTAAATCCACACCATTTCTAAAAGATCATCTCAGTTGCTCGGGTGTGCAATAGATGTTTCTAGTTTTATGTCATGCAATTGAGACAAGCCAAGCTCATCTCAGACTGACTTATGGCTTCATCTGTGTGATTTACTAACATGTTTGTCCTCCTCCACCTCTCCTCAGCACAGGGAATATTTGTTTTCTTATTCTGGAATTCAGCTGCACTCAACAGGGACCTTCGCAACACACCCCCAGGTGCAGGCAGGGCACCAAGCCACCATGGGAGGAAGAAATGCTGGAGGGAGATCGGGAAAAAAAAAGAGAGAGAAAAATCACCAATGTACACCAGCTCCACGATCCATCTCACCGGGCAGGGTGTCTGAGAGCAACACACTGCATGCGTCAAGGATGCCGATAACTCACCCGAGCAGTTACTTGTATCCTCCCTGCCTATACAGGAAGCTTTTCCCAAACCCCAGCCTGCCGGAGGCAGGCTTAAATCTTAGCATAACGTGACAAAACTGTCTCCTACCAGGAGCAGGAACGCCATCTGAGGCACAGCATGCCAGCTGGAAGGAAAGGGGATCACAGCATCGATATCTGAACTGAGGAACTTTGGAGCTGAGGGCAGGTCTTCGGCTCGCCCAGACCGACAGCTCCAGTGGGGTCTGTGCAGCCGTGGCACCTTGCGGCCGAGAAGCTGGCCCACGTCTCTGACCTCTGTTCGAGGCAATTCCTTGCAAAAACAAAGCAAGCAGAAAAAAAAAAAAGTGGCAGGAAGGAGCAGAAAAGGGTAGTTTGAAATTGCTGACCTCACGCCTCCCCAAGAAGCACGAAGTACGAGGTCCTAACCACTCTCCTCGCTGCTCTTCCCCTGAAGATAAGTGCTGGAGACCACAGGCCATCTGCCCTACTGATGTCTTCCACTCATTCACCACAACTTCAGTGTAATTATACAGAGAAAAGATCAGAGAAGAAAGCAGAAAAACGTTAAGACGACATCAACAACCAGAACCCAGAAGCTTATTCTCTCTGTTCTCCCACTAAAGCAGGAGCTTTTGCCAACGAGCAGCTACCCCTCCTTCCTGAGGACAGCACCAGACAGCCTCAGCATTTTTAATAAACTGATAAAGATCAAAAACCTCCAAAAGCTTGTAAAAAGCTTAACATCTTAGCCTGGGCTGGAGGCGTGCTGGTGACAGCCCGAAGCACAAGCCAGAGCAAACTCGGGCCTGTGCTCCTGCGCTGAGGGTTGGCAGAGCTCGCAGGAGTCTACGGCTGCAAAAGAAAACTTATTTTTGTCACTGAAATCAGCAAGGGTGACTCACAATAGGCTCGGGAGCCTCGTTGATGAGTTTTTTTTTGTTATGCAGTCACTTTTCACCCTTAATTTTCAAAATACTTTGAGTGACAATAACGACAATAGAGCATAATAGCCATAATTAGCTAGTGTGAGAGAAAACTTCCAAGTTCCAATCTAACCAGAATTACTACTTCTAAATAGGCCTCACAAATGAGTAACGCAGTCAATCCCCGTTGAGCACTGAAGCTGGAAGAGAACAATCTCAGGGGACTGTCCGTCACCTTCAGCACGGTCCCAACAGCCCTGGCAGCAGAGAGCAGGAGCAAGCACTGCTCAGACGGCCGCTCTGAGGGCAATTTACTGCTGAATAAACCACTGGAAGCATCTCCAACTTACCAGATAAATGGGTCAGACTGGACCAAAATCAAACAAATCGCTGCCTTCTCGAGCACAGGTTAATGTATTTTTTTTTCTAGCAGGACTAAGAAGGTAGAAAGCACACGGGCAAGCTTTGAAAACGACTTGCCAACCGATGGCTCGGCATGCACCTTTTGGGAATCCTTCCCTCGCACATTCTACACAACCCAAACCGCTCTCTTAAAAGGACTGAAAGCACCAGCAACACTGAGAAGCCAACGCGAAACTTGCTCCATCGCCTTGTGTTGTCAGAGGGCAGAGAAAGGCAAGGAGCAAGTGTGCAAAGAGACAACTATGTGGATGTTACTTCAGCCTTTCTTTCACCTGCGCTGCTCCCTGGGCGCAGCAAAGGCCAAAACCCAGCCCCATCCCCAGGGCTGTCCCCAAATCTGTGTGCTCCCCCCCAGGCAAGCGCTACCTGAGCACCAGCACAGACCCTCTCGGGTTCAGTGACAAGCATCAAAGGTTTGAGCACCCCATACAAGCAGGCTCGTAAAGGCAGCAGTTGAATTTAGGACAACCACCTCCGCTTCTCAAAGCGCCAAAGTTGGCCAGAATCTTTATTTAGGACTAAAGTCCAGTAGCTTTCCTCTGAAGAGGGGATAACATGGAAACTATTCTTGCAGAGTTTATTTTGAGCTGAAAATATTTTCCAGTTTCATGTTGACAAGCTGGGATTCTAACCACGCTGTGTTACAGGATAACGACTGAATTTCCAAGGCCTGACATGGGGAAAAGCAGAGAAATCTCCGTTTTCCTCTTTAAGGTGTTTGTTCCTGCAAGAATTTTTATGCTTTCAAAATAAGGTCATGCGCTCCTGCAGCACAAAAGGGCCCCAAAACCAGACCACAGCTGATGCCATCTATCATCCCAGGTAAACTGTGATGATCAGATTAGCCAAACAGTTATACACTGACCGTATCTAAAGGAGAAGGAAACAATTTTCTCAGATTCCTCCCCCTGGCAATCACCTCGGTGATTTTCCAAACAAGCGAGCAGCGTCAGCCTCCCAAACACGTCCCAGAGCTGAGCTCCTCTGGGACTCAGAAACAAATTCCTTCAGCCCTGCTGGAAGCCCGGGTCAGCCTGTCACATGTACTGAAGAAAACACTTTGCTAGAAGGACGCAGTAAAAGCATGCATTAAAACCTCTCGTTTTATCCACACCTCCTGCGATGCCTTCAAAGAGCATTCCTGCGAGTGGCTACAGAAACCCCCCGGGAGAAAACCTTCCACTCCTCACCCAAAGCAACGTGCTTTGGTGCTGCGCGAGGGGAGGTTGCAAGGGCAGAAGGGACGATTTGCTGCGTCTCTCCAGCACCTTCCCTCCCCAGTGGCCCAACACATCTTGCTTCAGAAGTGCTGCCAGCCTGAGGACACCCACAGGGGGAAAGCCAGTGAGCGCGAGGAGGTTTTGAAGGTCCAACGCAAAGGAACAGAGCGAGCTGCACAGCACAGCAGTGGCACCAAAGGCACGCCTCCGAAATCCCACCTGGGCTCCTTATTCAGGCTGTGAGGTACCCACGGACCAACGCTAATTACCACTTGTACTCTTACTCAAAGTGAAAGGGGTTAATTAACTGAACGCATACGCGTACCTTCGGAGCTCAGTCCCGGCAGCTGGAGGCACCTGGGTGATCTGCCACCCCCACTCCTTGGAAGCAGCTCCCCGAGGGGGCACGGAGGACGAGCGCACGCAGCGACAGCAGCAGCGAGCAGGGCACTTGTGGCTCTTCAGCTGGGAGGTGGCAAAAAGCCTCGCTCGACACGGGACCATCAGCTAGAGGATACCACGTGCATATTTTTTTGTGTGAACAGGAAGTTGCTGCTTTGCTGGAACACAAGGTGCTTCGTTTTTCCCCTGTAACACAGCCCTGTTCCTGCAGGCAGAGCTCAAATATCTCCGCTGCCCTGCTCTCAGCGTTGAGAAATGCTGTCAAAGGGACTGCTGGGGCTCGAACTAGGGGTATCGGAAAGAAATGCCATCAAGTTTTTATTTTAAAACGCATTTAGCTTTGTGCAGAGAGCTAAGAACTCTCCCTCAGCTCCCTTAGATGTTCTGGCACGCAGCAGTTCTGCAAAAGGCGGCAGAGACAAACCTTTCCCTCGACAGAAACGCGCTGCTCGGGGTCAGCCACACGGGTCCCTGTCCTCTTCCACTCCCAGAGCAGCAACGCCCTCCCTGGGACTGCTCTGAGCAGGCATCAGCACCAGGGGCTGCAGAGCACAGCAACCATCCGCAAGCTGCTTTTTGGCTTACTCTTCTCAACTCGACGGGATGGAGGAGGCGTCCGGTTCGGGCTGCAGTCTGTAAGTGGCACCTCTAGTTACTGTGACCTTAGGCACTCCGAACGTTAATGTCAAGCACCCTCTGCCCCTTTCCCGAAGCATGATTCAGGCACAAATTTAGCACAAGCTAAGCAATTCAGAGGGTGACTGTGCTGCAGTCAGGAGGGTTACTACACACCGCCCAAACCCATGACATTTCCATAGAAACCACAGTGGGAAAGAGAAAAGCCTCAAAAAGCTGACAAGAGAAAAACACTTGCTGAAGTAATTCTGGAGGGAAAAACACACGCGCGCGAGGTCCTCCCCGGCTCTCCAGCAGAGCGGGCACTCAGAGGTAAGAGCTAGCATCACTTCGATGCCAACAAAACTTGGTGAGACCCACTTGACACCACTACACACCCCTGATGCAGAGGCTGACCATCCAGAGCATTATGCGGCAGAAGAGGAGAAAATTTGGCTTTTTAAAAAGCATCAGGTCAAAGCCGAAGGAGTTCTGGCTTTCACGATTTTAGCTATTAAGAGCAGTGCCACACTTTGGTCAGCGTGCCATTAATTTCCTCCACGTTTCAGTCCCTCCCGCTGTCTGATGGCAATAACCACGCATACCCCGGGGGGAGATTTCAGAGGACAAACTTGCTGAGCATTCCAAGCAGCACTCCCTGTTATCTGCAGGGGTATTTTTGCTGTTAATGTGTCACCAAACATAAAGGAACCTCCTTAACTTTTTCCAAGATTGGGTAAAGTCTTCCAGAATACATGTGGGATTGATTAAGCAAATAGATACTGGGAAAAGTGTAATGGAAGCAATTGATTCTTTTGGTCAAACAACCTCCCTGCTGAGAACAGGAATAAAATAAAATTAAAAAATAACATTACTACCAGGTGCACACATTTTCAGCTGCAAGCTAATAAGCCACTCCCAGCAAAAAAATAGCTTAAGTATGTTCCATTACACACTTGCCCACTCCAGAGAAGTGTTATGTGACATCAAGGAAAAAAAAATCAGTCAAGAAAGCGATGGCTTTTAAATAATTCAGGATGCTCTGCTCTTGTTCTGGAAACCAGTCACATTCCAGTGCTTGGCAGAAGCGAGCCGGCTCTACTGGGAGCGACGCAAACATGCACGGAAGGAGGCTGTTTGTTCCAAACTGAATCACTCGGTGAGATGCCTGCTGCATCTCCAACCCTTTCCAGGCAGAGGAAAAACATCCCCAGCTTGCCTGGTGCTCAGCTCAACCGACTGCACACCCCAGCACCTTTCTCCAAAAGCCAGAAGGAAAAGCCACGCCGAACTCCACGAGGTTCGAAAGCAAATCTGCACGCGAGCATTTCCCAAAAGGTCGGGGAGGTTTGGTTCAGGCTCGTTAGCTCAAAGAACAACACGATTCTCGCGTCGCTGTCGGTGGGACGGTACAGAAATCCCTGTGACAAACACCCTCAGCGTGCAATAAAAAGCCAAGTCGCTTACCGTGGCACAAGGCGAAGCTGCCGGCAGTGCTCGCAGACACAGCGCACCTCGAATTAACGTCGCTGGCTCCAGGCACACGTCTCGGCTCATGTGCGACCTGCACGCCACCGAGGCTTCGCCGTTCTCTCCGCTCAGCTCGTACGTGTCTATGAATCGCGCCAGGCATCGAACGGGGAGCTGCACGAGCACGCGTGCGACGTGTGCACCTCGCTCTCCTATCGGGGCTGTGCTGCTGTGAGACGATTGCCCCCGTTCCTCCCTTTGGCAAGCCAAAGCTTCCCTGCTAGCATCCTTCACAGACAGCACATGACTTTCTGCCTAGGAAAAAAACGGGATTGCTTTTTGGGTCTTGAAAAATACTTCAGCCCGACGGATGCGTTTTTCTCTGGAATTAGTTTCTAAAGATACACTCGAGCTGCCACTTCATCCAAAGCAGAGCTAAAGACACTAAACAAGTCAATACATTAAATGGTTTGTCTTGTTAGAGGCTTTACAGCTATTTAATAATGAGTTCTGGTAACTGCTGCCTGTATATGTTTATTATTGTATGAGAGTCTTTAAAAAAAAGCCCTGTGTAATGGCGCAACCTCGCCTTTCAGCTGCGTAAAAATTCCATGCTCCAATCGATATCATCATCATTAGCAAGAAACTAAAAAAAGATCAGCAGAAGCTATAAAATACAGTAAATTACATTCTGGAGAACAGCTTTACTGCCACCATATTTTACAGAAATCCTATTTAAAATTCGCACGTGGAAAAAAAAAATAGGTACACACAAAAAAGCAAATCTGGGCAGGAGACAGAGCAAATACGTTGTGTTCTCTGATGAGTGGGATAATAAAAGCCGAATGGTAAACTCCGAGCTGACCTTTAGGGGTCAGTCACATTTTCCATGTGCTGTTAAATATCGCTTGCAAAGGGGGGGCAGCGGGGGGAAATCAATTCAGAAAGAAAGAAATAATGCGCGGTGTTTACACGGAGCAACCAGCGAGAAGTTGTTACTTTCCAAACCAGAGCGAATCGCCCATCGCTTCTCCGGACCAGAAGAAAGCTTCGCGTCCCTCTGCCGATGTGTTGGCACTTAAAAGTTTTACACACCGCGGAGTCTGAGCCTCCGAAAGCAGGCAGGCACTTCCATCACGCAAACTAACACACATTCCTCCCTCTCCCAGCACGGAGGCACTGACGGGCACGGCAGCTGAGTTCACAGAGCACGAGAAGAGCGTAAGCGTTTCTTCGGCCAATAAAAACAAAACTCAAAGCTACAAATATAAACCCAACCTGGACCACGAGCCTGCTGCTGAGGAACGAGCCGTTTACCCTTCAACTTCAGCCGTCTTCCCAACCAAAAGGCACTGAAGGATGCTGACACGTGTTACCCAAGTTGCTGCCGCCTCATTACCTGGACTAAGGAGCCAAGGCTTACACCACAAAGCCCCCCCCTTCGTTATCTCACATCAGGAAGAAATCCAGAATTTATCGGGAATACCTAGTTATGAGAATTTCACCTTAAATAAAAACAAACGGGTCCGAAATGTAGGTGAACTTACTCCAACTCTATTCAGCGCCGCACGAAGTGCCAAAAAAAAAAAAAAACCCAAAACATAAAAAAAGGGTAAAAAAAAAAAAAAAAAGCCACTGTTTTTTCTGGCTGCTGGTTTCACACAGGCCCGGAGCAGCCGCAGGAGCTGCCTCGCACAGGAGACACTCGCTGGGTGCTCTCGGGGGGGTTGCAGCCCATCTCGTCGGAGCTGCCGTGGGGCCGTGGCCACCCACCCTCGGCTGCCCTCGTCCCATCTGCTCCTCTCGCCCCCGGCCATGGTTCCCTTGGTCTGGCTCCTCCAGGCTGAGGCTAACGTGGGCCAGGCTTGGGCAGATGGAAGGGAAGGAGATGGAGGCATGGTTAGAAGGAACTGGGATGCCAGGAACCAAACCAAGCCCGAAGGCATGGGTTGTGGGGAGGCCACCTGCTAGTCTCAGTCTGAGTGGATGGTTCTCGTTTTATGGTAAAGGTGGTTCTCGTTCTAAAGATGCTCTTTGATGAAAGGACTCGATACCTGATATAGGGAAAACCCAACTCTCAGAGTTAACAAGCGAGCCGTAATTCCATTTATTTCCATTTACTTTGCTACGCCAGGCGAGGCTACCTTCAACACCCAGTTCAAAAAATCAGAAGCATCCCTAATTTAAACCTAAAATAGGGATTCGAGACAAAATAGCCAGGTGATGCTTGCGTGCAGAGCAAATACAGCAATACTCCATTTCTCTCTGAAAAGTTGGCTTTTTCGGGTTGGCTTTTTCCAGGGATTTTTGCGTAACGGCACGCTTTTTCCCTTCTTACCTTTATGCCAGCTTCTCTAGAAGGAAAGCAAACAAGCCACTGTGACTAATCCTTAGCTTTGCCAGCTGACAGAACCAATTACATTACCACACCGTGCTTTAAAAAAAATAAAAATGACAATTTATTAGGGGGGGAGGAGAAAACGTGATGCTCCGGGGGATCCTGCCCTGGTCCCTCCATGCTCCCCCCGAGGCATGGCCCGGTGCTGCTCCCTCGGCCCCAGGAGCCTGCCCGGTTTGGGGACACACGCCGGGCAGAAAAGCCCCGTTCAGGCACAAAAAGGGAAAACTGTCTCTCTGCGATACAGGAACCGCCACGGTAAGTTGCCATGGAGAAAAGGGAACTGCTGAAGTGTCTTGAGGTACACGGTGCCGAGAGACATTACTGCAAAAGCCAGAGGGAATACAGAAGCAAATGGATTTAAGTGCTCCCACAAACCTGAAGCTTCCAGACAAGAAATTACCAGTAATTACTAATAATATAATTTTCATGCAGCACTCATCAGTACAAACCAGTTCTGTCCTCACAACAAAGAGGAACAACAAAAGCCACAAACAGTTACCAAATTAGCTTATTAAGATCTCTGGGATTTTTTGAACCTTCATAACCATCAAAATTGGTCTGAACGCACAAACACGATTACAATAAAGAGGCCCAGATATTTTCTGGGCACAGCAGCAGCAGATGCAGCATCAACCCGCAGGCAGCGGGCGCTCAGGAAGCTCTTTCACGGGCACGACGGCTGCTGCCCCGGAGCCGCTGCTCGCCTCCCGCGCTGCTCCTCAAGCTTAGGAAGCTGTTGTTGCTCCTTTTCCACACTCGCTCCTCTATTTAAAAAATAAGAAAGCACACACTGAATGGCAGAGGTGGCTAAGCAGACTGTACAGCCCACAGCCCACAAGACAAAGCTCGCAGCAGAGTTAAGAGGTGCTAAGTGGGAGAGCCCAACGGGGGTTGCTGATTTTCTTCCCATGTCTCTCCCTGTTCCCCGTCAAGGCACGGCCCCGTAAGGCAGGAAGCCCAGCCACGATCAGGCGCTCGCTTCGTTAAAATCCAGGCACAGCAACGCTCGCTATCAACCAAAGCAATCTTCATCCGTCCAGCGGGACCTACGCACATCAGAGATGGAACCGCTGGGATGAGAAGCCCCCACGGTGCCTGGCTGGCTCGGTGAAGAAGCTGCAGTCACCGCACCAGCAAGGCGAAGAGGAGAGAGGTGCAGCGGGATGGAAGCAGCTCGCTCTGCTCCAGCTTCTGGCCAGGAAAAGGGGAAGGGGAAGAAGAAGGGGAAGAGGAAGGGGAAGCTGCACACAGCTCGCTGTCCCCAGCCACCAGAGCAGCAGCCAGACCAGGACGAGGACGCAGCTCGCTCCAGAGACGTTTTTAGCACTCAGGGAAGGGCTAACTATCCTGTACGGCTGCATCCACTCAGTTTCCAGAATCTCAACCTCTCTAATGATAACAGTTCCTGGAAGAGCACTTCTAACCGAATTAGAGGACGTCTCACGAGCATGTCCTTGGCAGCAAGAAGCCCATGATGTGGGAAGACGCCTGACTGCGTGATCCAGGCCCTCCCTAATTCAGTTACGTGCCCCGTCGAGCAGAGGTGAGAGGCAGGTGTTGGAAAAGCAGTCTGCACTCAAAGTCGTGGTCTGTGGGTTGTGTGCGTGTGTTTTTTCTCCCACGCACCCCATTTCTTTTAAGTAGTGGAATGAGTTGCTGGTCTTTCACCTTTACCAGCACCAGCTGTGCTGCTGAGAAAGGTGCAACGCTCATCTCCCATTGAAGTTAAAGCAGGGACCCAGTTTTGTTGGAGGAGGGAGGACACAGAATGGAAGAAGCTTCATCCTACACTAATTGGGTTAGGCATTGCCCAGACATGCTTGCTCAAGGAATTTCTATGCAGTGGAAGAAGAGATTTCCCACAGCGACAGATACTTTGTACAGTTGTCCAAACTAAAACATCCATTTGACAGCGGATTCAGCCCATCCTCGGACACACTCGTGCTCTGAAACATGCCCTTAAAAGGAGAGTTGTTCTTTTGCATTAAGCAAAGCTGTGTTAAAATGTTTGTTTCCAATGGAAGAGGGAGACAGACATCAGGAGGAAGCAAGCTGCGTCTGAAGAGCAGAATTTCTGGCAGATGGGTCAAGAGCAGCAGCTGTGCTCACAGAAACACGCGCATCTTTGCATACTTAGGGTTGCCATTTGGAAAACATCACAGAAGACAGCCTACAGCAGGGGGAAAGGGGGCCATTTTTGGCAACAGGTGTCAGGATACACTTCTCTTGTACCTTTCCAGGGGGTGCTGCAGACGGACGGCCCGTTGAGCAGGGAAAAGGTCAGCATTAACAACAAAGCTGTTCTGGTTAGGGCAGTACCTGAAATACCCTGCAGAGATATCTATCTTAATTGTGGTGTGATCGACACGTTGCCTGTGTCCAAGTCGAGCTGCTGCTGTTCCCAACCAGGCTTCAATTTCCTTGGCAGCCCTCCAGCCCCGTGCTGTGCTCCCTGTGCACGTTGGCAGCACGTCTCTCCTCCCCCAGGGAGAGGGTGGAAGTTACCTTCAAAATGTGCACGGGGTGTGAACAGGGAGAACAAAAGGCTTCCATCAGAACAAAGAAGTGACACATTTTGGCCTGCGCCCTTGATGAGAAGCAGGTGGCGAGCACAGGGATGACCAAGGAAGACTGAAGCTGAGGAGCTGGCATCCAACAAGTCTGCAGCGCAAGAACTTGTGTTTAATTTCTACATCACCACATCCTACTGTGCCCGCTACACGCCATTTTCTGCAGCAGAGCCAAAAAGCAGTGCCACAGAACTCTGCGAGGCAGGCACGGTCGAGGCAAAGGGCTGCTGCTGGATTTACTAACCTGTGTCACGGAAAGAGCTACAGATGCCTTATCATCGCTGAAATGTTACAGAGATAACGTGTGTGTGTGTTAGCTGCCTCCTGGAAACGCAGCTAAGGGCACTTCTGTGCTTATCCTGCGCCGAAAGCAGTGCATCAGATCTTTTAGGCTAACAAAAGTCCCAGGCACCCAGCAGAAAATGAGAGCTTCAGCAACAGCACCACTGATTTTGAAACAGCCTGGCCTCAGCAGGCTCTCTCTCAAGCCTCCTCTCCCTCCTTTCAAGATGGTATAAATGGGTTATTTTCCACAGGTAGGGCCAGGAAGACCCAGGAATTGTTACAAGCAGGATCTAAGTAATGAGTTTGCCAAATCCCACGTGCCAATGACACTTAAAATGCTGCCCTAAACACACGGTGTGGTAACAGTAATTAAATAACCAACAACTTTGTACTGCTGTGACCTTTTCCTTGAAGGATTGGGAAGTGCTTAGAGGAGATGCTTTTGTCGTGCCGGCACAGCTTGGCCATCTCGCATCCCGAGGCCGGGGAGGCAGCTCTCCCCTTTCAGAGGAGCCCTGCACAGGTTAATGAGCTCTCCTGCCTTCTCCCTTACAGCTCAGGGATACAGAGGAATGTCAAGTGTGATGCTGACATCTGGTACAGCAAACACGTACAGGAGGGCTGCAGTAAGAGGAGGAAGGGCATTAGAGAGGATCGTGTCAAAGCCAGAGCCAGTCCTGCGAGCCTTTTGTAGGTGAGCGCGCCGAGGATTACTCCTGAAAAATCAGCCTGATGTAAAGGAGAAAGCGGGGCAGCAGGAGGATGACTCCGCCAGCAACACTGATTACAGACAAAAATAAATCACCACCCTATTGCAGGTGCCCTCAGCACCATTTCTAAAGATCACCCTACTGAAAGCCTGGAAAGAGCAGCAGGACTCAGGAGAAGGAGATCACCTTGAGTTCAGCTCCGGCTGAACCCCATTCTGCGGGACAAATCCCATAACCTGCAGGTTACCCCTTACCCCAGCCAGAGCCAGCACCCAAAGAGCTGGCAAGCACGAAAGCCAGTTGCTGCATCAAGTATTCAACAGGGTCAGCTCTTGGCAATTGTTATTCCGAGGACCCGGTCCTTCAACTACTCGCTATTTATGCACATTGCTCATCTGAGCACGCCTCGCACTTGTAAGCATTCACAAGGCTCCAGATAAGACTTGCTCTATTCATAAACAGCGAAGCTCAAACAGAGAAAAGATCCCTGCGTTATTCAGGGCTATTGAGAGAAGGGAAATTAGATAGCAGGTACCGAGAGAAAGCCCGAGCATGTGTGTTATGTATTTAAATGGAATCGACGTTTCTTCATTGGCTTGGGGTTTGTTTTGTTTTTTTTCTTCACGGTTTAGGGGATTTCTTTGGCTTTGGTGTATTTTTTTTTTTTTCCCTCCAGAAGGCTGCAGTTGCAAAGGTAAGATTCTTAACGAAAATGATCAAACAGCTACTCTTGTCACAGCGGGAGAGGAAGAGGGTAGGAGAGGCTGAACGCCACATACGCGACACGAGCAATAGCCGAGCTTACTGGGGCTAACAGGAGGAGGAAAGTCAAGGTAGAAACCAAACAAAAACAAATAAAACCACACGATCTAGAGAGTTTAGACATTTAATGTATTGTCACAGGAGACAGATTGCCCAGAACAAAGCAAACACAGAGGAGGACGCACGATGCAGGGTGCTCAGGCAGCGGTGCCGAGGGTTCAACGCTTCCTCGCCGTGTTCCCCAGCCCGCAGCTTGGGCTGGACACGGCCTCTGCTCGGGGCTTAACATGCCAAGGGGAATTCTCTTCAGGGAACACAGTAAGTAATAAATACAAAGACAAGTCAAGAAATTTGCTATCGTATCTTCTTAATTCCTTACCTCATTAGCTCAACTGTAAACTAACCTTTTTTCTTCTGTTAAGATTTTCCCCCTGTAACTGCCATATTGCCATATCACGTTCTTGTTCCACTGTCATTTCAAGAACTTATCCCCCTCAGTCCAAGAACCAATTTTGTCACTTTAAGCCCCAAACCTGCAAACACACGTGCTGACAGCTTTCCTGAAGTTGTGACTACAAACGTCGGCAGGGAGCACAGGCAGGGTTTGTGCTGCTTCAGGAGAAAAAGCAAGCGAAGCCCAGCACACCTCCACCTTTAGAGAAACCCTGCTCCGCCAGCTGCTCAGACTGAAAGCAGCTTCTCACGAAAAGGCTTCAGCAATCCCCCGCTCCCTCCTGCTGCACAAAGGGAACCGATCCACCTGGAGCATCGCACCGCATTGCGGGCACTTCTCTTCCAGGAGCGCATACTCTCGATTTTCATCCTCTGCTTTACATGGGCGCAGTAACCTCTCTCCAGGCTAAAACCCACATAAAGCAGTTACAGGTCGAAGAACATGCAGGAACAGCAAAATAAAACTAGCATTTCTGACATTATTGGGCTGGTGAGTCATCAATTAATTCTTGTTTGTCAGCTCCTATAAAGGCCGAGATCTTCAGAGGCAGCTGGGGCCAGCAGACCCTTGACTGAGCAGGCAGCCGGGCTCGGGCCAGGCTGCCCAGAGGCACCAGTGCCCTTCCTCCCCCTTTAGCTGCCAGCAGAGGCAGGAAGGGATTAGAGAGGAACTCCAAGTGACAACATCCTTCCCTCCAGCCCTTCTCCCAGCTCCGACCTCCACCACGAGGCGCCCAGCACAAACCCCAGCAGCGTTTCGGCCGGGCCAGGCGCTGCCATCAGTTCTGTCCCTCCAGGGAGGCGCCTCTTCCACCACGAAAGCCTGGGGCTTGGCTTTTGTCCCTGGCATAGGGTTCCCTCACAGCTGTGCTCCGGATTCAGAACAGGACCATCCGTCACACGTCCAGGAGCCCGTCACTGCAGGCAGCAGGTCTAACCCATGCCCAAGCCCCGCGCAACAACAGCTGCAGATCAGAAAGCACCACTGCAGATGAGAGGCAACACAAAACCCAGCTTGCTTCAAGCTAGGCACCCTTATTAAAATCCTCTTGGTCAGGATGCAGAGGGAAAACGAGGGATGTATTTGCATTTAATGGCAGGGACCGCATAGTAATTGGCAGTCTCTATACCCCGCCTCACAAATATAACTCGTACTGAACGCACGCTTTATTTCTTTTATTCTTACGTTGGAGTTTTTCTTTTCCTAAGGCAACCCACTGAGCCCTTCCCATGCTTTTCCTTCTCCCCTACCATGAACTCTGTTTGAGAATAGTTCTGCGGAACAGAAAAAAAAACTGTCCCCTGCTGGAGCCAGCCAGATCAGACTATTTTCTCTAAAGGTAACAGCATTTAAATATAATAGTAATCTTTCACAAGCAGGAGCTAAGAAAGCTGGTGATCAACAATACCAAAAAAAAAAAAAAAAAGTACATCTCAGGGACGAAGAATCAAGTCTCTTATACCTGAGAACAGTTTCCACACATGCCCATCGCCTTGGAAATTTAGATCAGCTAAAAAAGCCCCACCACATGGGGAAAGGAGCTTGTTTGGGGCTTTCTCTAAGTGGGATCAGAGGCAAAGTGTTCAGAAGTCCTGTTAAGAAAGTAGCAGCCTCTTGACGTTTAAGTGGCTTAATGCTTTTGGGAAGCGGGCCCCGAGTACACTGGTGACCCAGGGTGCTACTGGAAAATTGTGCTTCTGGTGCTTAAGTTTTCCTAGAGCCACCAGCTTCTAAGTTATAGGATAGCTTCAGAGCAATAAAACCTCACGTTGAGCAGCTTGAGTTTTCCCGTAGCTAATTATCAAAAGCCAATGTTGGCAAGGAGCATTACGTGCTTATCCAGTGGAGTCAATAAGAGATTGCTCATTTGTGCACATTTTGAAAGGGCAACCCCGTCTGCCTCGCCTGTCTTTCACTGTTATATTTAAATACATTAATATTTTAATCTTCTAAAAGCAAAAGCAATTTATCTCTTCTTTAAAAATAAATAAGGTGGGGAATGCGATCATTTTTAGACAGTGGTATCTAGAGAAACATTTTAACACAGATGCAGACACGCTTCAATACCCCTAAAGCATACAGAAAGTCAGATCCAAAGTCACGCAGGACTAACAGTTCCGGATGCCCAAACTCACACCTTTCACAAGGAGCCAGGCTTTTAAAAGAAAAACCTGCAACCACGAACTAATCTCTTGAGAAGACAGGAACAGATAGACTTCTATCACTTCAAAGAAATAGATCCTCCCATGTTTTACAATAGGAGAGATAAATAATAATAATAAAAGAGACAGGAAGAGACAGACAGACATCTGGGTTATGTTCTAAATGTAATTAGAAGCCTGACAACAGGACAGAATAATGTCAAACAAATTACAAGCAATGTGTTTTCATTCACAGGGTGACAAGTCAACAGGCAGTCAGTTAATTTTAAGACTGATTATGTACCAACTCCTTAAATAAGATAAACACACTCACATACACGGAAAGCAACAGGGAGTCCAAACACACCATCGATTTCCCTTTGGGTAAGGCTGAACATCGCAGTTGTATCCGAGAAATAACGAGAGAGAACATTTTAGGAGTTTTGTTTGTTTTAAAAGCAGTTGCCATTCCCTTCAGGGTGCCCAAGCCACCGTGCTTCAGAGCCCAGGCTTGGGGCTGCTGCACATCCCCAGCGCGCACCGAACACTGACACAAGCTGCGTAGGAGAAAATCAGGTATAAAGGCACTATGGGGCACAGCTCCCACGGACAGTCCCACCTGATGTGATACCTTTTGGGAAGAAAAGCAGCAGGGTCCTGAACAAAGATCTTTGGAGAGCAGCACCCTGACGCTGTGTCAGGTGGCTCCAGGCTCCCCAGCGCCCCTGGGCACCGCGCAGAGGCAGGCAAGGGCTCTGCCACATGAGCACACTTGGGGGCTTTTGCACATCTGCTCTTTTATTTTGTTTTGTTTTCCCCCACCTTGGTTCCCCCCTAGCCCATCAGGGTAGGGAGATGCAGCCCCTCGTGAGCAGAAGGGAACCTGCTAGTTGGCAACTGCATGCATTTGATGGTGGTTTTTGCCCCTTTTTTTTTTTTTTTTAAAAAGCAATCAATTTATCAAGTAGCAAAGGGGGAAGATGCCCAGCCCAGGCAGCTGGGAACAAGCAGTTGCAGAGGGCATCTTTTCTATTTTCTTGCAGTGATAAGAACTCCCTGTTTGTTTGAATGATGGTGGCTTCACGGGAACACCAATGCAGAGCCAAAAGACGACAGCTGTGACGTAAATAGAGGAAAAAGCAAACAGACTCGGTACTACGCGTTAAGGCAGCAACGGGACACGATGGTGGAGACGCCAGGCTGCAGGGAGAAACAATGCAGCAAGACAGAATGACAGATGAAAAAAGAAAGGTTACAAAAGCAGAACAGACTAGAAAGGCACTTATAGGATAATAATCCTTGCCTCTGTTTCTAATTATATCTGTAATACTTAAAGCTGAAAGGATTTTAGAAGGCCAATTTACTTTTCGTCCTCTGTGCCATTTTCTGTTGGCGTTTGCCCCAAATGCCTGAAGACAAATGGTTGGTTTCAGCATCTGCTAACACACGCGTGCAGCTGGGGTGAAACACTTCCCAGGAAACTCCACAAGGGACGGAGCCAAACCGGGGATGGACACAGCCCCAGCAGACCAGGACAGGGCAGGAGGTGAGGGGTGGGCACAGGGCTGCAAGTGCGTAGCGCTGGATGGCAGCACTCACTGCACCGAGTGGTAGGAAAAGGAGCCACTGCCTGGGGCGTGCTAACCACCTGCAACGGTCTCCAGATTTCTCGAGGATTTTAAAAAGGGCAAGGGTTTATTAGGAGAGTGCTGGTAACATTTCCTCACTGCTCTGTCTCAGCTTTTGAGTCTGGCTTGCATGGCATTCTCTGGTCAACAAAGCCCACAGGGCAGGCACCAAGGCAAGCACAAGAAGAGAAGCATCCCTGGGGGTTAAAATCCTCCCACTGTGGCCAGGGCAGGCTGGGCAGCCCCCATCAGACATGTCCCTGTCCTCAAGCCCGCCCATGGAAATGCAAACCCAGCAATGCCACTGCAGCGACTCTGGGCACCTTCTGGTGATGGTCTTAAACCAGAAAACTGTGGAACAGCACTAGACTGTAAGTTAGACATCAGCTCAAAACACTGTGTACTGGATTAACCAAGTAGAGATAAAAATTGTAATCGCAGAGCTATTCGGAGCAGAGTACTCTGGAGAGGAAGCCGTACTTAGCTTATCTCCTCACGAACAGTAGTACTTTGGTTTCATCTGGAGCGTTGTCACTGTAAAGAGACGCAGCGCTCTGAGAATTTTAATGCCTTATGCCCCGCTTCAAGAAATCAACCCAAGTTTCAGAACACCAAAGCCTGTCCCAACAAGCAATCAGGACAAACCATCACAACTAGAAACATTTAAAATTTGGAAATGCACAAACATAATGAAAAATGCAGCAGCACTGCCAGTACACTGAGAATTAATACTGCTATCCGGAGGGAAGGGGAGCATCTCTACGCTCACTATTTGCTGCATGATTCACCTGAATCTCTCTGCTAATTAGCGTTTTCTACCAGAAGTAGGGGGAAGGGAAAGACTTTTGGAAAAGAAAAACTACACCAGAGATGTTGTTATAACAGTTCTGAATATTTCGGGTAATGCTTCAGATGCTGCAGTGAGAGATCTTACCCAACAGCTTTTGGAAACAAGGCAGTAATATTTGTCATCATCACCTTCCCCAGCTCAGTATGCTGAAAGCTGAACAGAGAAAAAAACCAGACAGCCTTGGAACAGTTAAATGTTCGGGGGGGGTTGTTTTGGCTTATTACCGATAACTGAACCAAACCAGAAAAACAGTCTGAGGGGACAGGCTGCGTCCACCGCACTAAACCTTGTCCCACAACAAAGATAAACACACTTTTGCAAAAGGAAGAAACTGTTCTAACGTTGTTGAGATTTCTAAAATTATCTTTCCGACTGCCGAGCCTGAATCCTGTACTCCTTACAAACAGCACTGCCCGAGACTCGTCCCCCCGCAACACAACGCGGCATCCCCACGGCCTGCCCACGCCAGGAGGCTCGGTACATCCAGGACATACCTGCTCCTGGAGAGGGCTCTTCCAGGTGCTCTTTTCTTAACCTGAAGCTTATGAACAAAGGGCCCCACTTCTTCCCCAGTCAGCCACGGGTCAGATCCCAAACTGAGGACAGATCGGAGCCAGCATGAAGCCCGCGTGGAGCCGGAATGGCATGAGGGGCCCAAACCAGCCAGCCACTTCCCAGAGCCACAGGGAAAGGCATCGGCACTACCGCGTTGCACTTGCGATTATTTTAAGCAATCAGCTTTAGAAAAACACTAATAAATAAGGTTCATTACTCCTTTCGCATAACAGTACAACTTGTACTTAACCTTCCTGTCACTAAAGAAATATTACATTTAAGAAAGCATCAGAGTATCAATTTAACAACTGAGCAAACAATACCTTCACGCTGTTATGCCTGTTGACCTTTGATTTACAGCTACATTTTTGTCAGGTTTCTTTTTTTTTTCTCCCCCCTCTTTTTAAATTAAGATGCTTATATCCTGACAGGTAACAAAGTTCACTCTATTAAATTAACATCTGCCATCAATAATGCACTGAGAGTCAAACATTTACAAAGCATCAAAAACAGGTGACCGAGCATCGAACGGTCTTCCTCTGTATAGGTTAAGAAATGAAAAGCCAGTCGACACCTGGAAGCTAAACACATCTTGCACACATTTTTGGTCTGTGAACAATGGGCTCCAAATGCTTGGCTTTGGGGCTGCCGCCAGAGGAGCCCAGCGGGACGGCGCAGGCTCCTCGCCGTGCTGAGGTGACCAGGCTGGACGCATCATTGGCCTCATGTGTAGAGCACTGACTGGTCTTCCACGGCAATTTTGATTAAAATAAAGTTTTCGAGAGCAGTCCTTCTCCTTTCCCAGCCCCATAGGAAGCTTTACACAGGGTTCCTGGAGACTAATCCTGCCCTCTTTGCCTTTTTAAGATGGGAGAAAGAAGTTCAGCACTTTCTTACGCTACATGAGCGGGGGTATTAGCAGAAACCAGTCCGTGGCTCGTATGGCCTTGGCTTCCCTGCTGGTTAGAGCGTATGTGCTGGGTGTAAAAAGTTGTATTTCTTTGCATGAATCCTTGTAGCTCACTCCTATCATACACAAGTACCCACTGTCACTTCTGCACCGTTTAAAAAAGGCAAAGGAAATGAAATGAAGTTATCCTCCTAAAACAAGCGCTTTTTTTGTGCTAAGGCCTTCAGTGAAAGAAATATAAAATGCGATTGCAACAAGAGCTCGGATTGCTGCTTTAGACTCTAATGGCTTCATAACAGTAATTAAGGCTTCTTCCTGACTTCATAACTATGCCATAATGCATTTATCAAAAGCATATTACCACAATGGACACATTCACTCTTTCTGCAATATTCTGCAGCTCCCTTTGGACACTATCAGTAAATAAAATCTTATGTGGTCCAATTAAAGAAAGCATAAATCCAAATCATTTCTCTGTGGCTATCTTTGTTTTGAATGCACTGCTCTGTCAAATTTCTAAAGGGAAAAATGTGCAAGCATTTTGAATATAAAAAAAAATTCCCCAGAACAACTCCAGGATGCTGAGTCTTTCTTTTCTTAAGAGCCATAGGAAGGAAGGAGGAGCATTACTCAGGAGCTTTGTTTTTATCACAGAAGGAGAGGTTTTGACAGCAGAGAGACTATTGTCAAGTGCATTTGGACTCACGTCAAGTTTCTGCCTTGACAAATTGGACTGGGAGCCCTCTCACAGTGAAAGTGCACGAGAGAACATAACACGCAACGCAGAGCCATTTCTCCACTCCAGTGAGCAGCAAAAGGGAATTACAGACCTCTCCCCCCGTCCAATTCCCTCCAACGGGCTGCAACAAGCGCAGCAGAGCGGCAGCGCTCCGCAGGGACCTGCTCACGTGCGTGTGTCCTCCCACCAGCCCCTTGCCCACGCAAACCCCACTATTTTATTGTGGGGAACACACGTCGCTGCTGCCAGCTGAGCTGCAGGAGAAGCGGCACATGTGTGAAGCTCACACTGTGTAATGACTGCTACCAAAAGTGCAAATGCAAGTGGGTGAGTATTGGCATGAACTATGCTGAATGTAGCTAAAATTAGGGCTGGCAATATGGGGAATCCATAATATCCTCTGCACCTGGGTAGCTCAGGGGACTCGAGCCCAAACATGCTTTAACTGGAGGCTGAAGGGAGGGGGAAAAAGAGGGAAGATGCAAAATACACATGACCTTCCTCACCGTTTTTTTTCCTCCCCAGCAGAAGAGATTTTGCATTAGCCATCCTGCAGAAACAACAGCTAGGGTGGAGATATTTGGGAACACATTACCATTTCTTTGAGCAAACGAGATATTTTAAACCTAAGTGGTACTCAGTTCCAGCAGCAATTCTCAGTCCTTGAGATACTCTTTTTGTTATATGCTTCTCCCACATCTCTTCACCACTACCCTAGGAAAAATTTGGCAATTTGTTCAAATATAGATCAATTATTATTGAGTACTCAAGCCAGAAGTAGCAAAACCCACTTCACATAAGGGAAGCAGAGTGCTTAGCATCCCTTACTAGTTAATCTGTGTTGGGTGCAGAAGGTTTTACACCGAGGAGCTCTGACTGCTCCTTGGTGCAGGGACAGCTGTGGGCAGGAACCAGACCAGGCCTCTTCACAGTGTAGTTCTGCTCCTCTAAATTTAGTACCCTATGCAAAAACCAGCACCGCATTTCCCTAGCAGCACCCGAGAGGTGAGGCACAGCAGCACGCAGAGGAGCTCTTCGTCTTTTTTTGTCTGTGCGTTGTGGGGATAGGGGGTTGGATCTGTCAAGAAACCTTCTAGAAACCCTGGGGGTGAAAGGAGAGAGTACTAGAACTGGCCGCAGCAAATGAAAAGCGTAATTCAAAATACGGACATGTGCTTCACCAAGGTGAAGTTCTATTAACTACATAGGAAGGAGTTGCACCAACCTCTATTTAAAGAGAAAATAAAACCCTAAAAAAATAAAAGCCCTAGGTTCAGCATTATCCAGGGGCTGTTCCTGAGGCCACCAGCCAGAAACTGACTACCATGCTTTCATTCAATAAGGTACTGCCACAGCAAAATTACCTCTTGGTGCTAATGGGGTCTTAGTTATAAACCACCTCTTTGAATAAGAGAAAAATTAAAAAAAAAGCACTTATCAAGGAATTTACTACAGATTTCCTTTAATAAGTCCTTCCTCCCATTCAGTGTTTCCCAACAGGAGCTGGCCTACCAACTATCATCACAAGTAATTTTTCCCCACCAGGGAGACAGTAAAATAAAGAAATTCAGACCATACAAATGCAGCTTTCATCTTGGGAGAAAGTTATTAGGGGCCTTCTCGCTGCCTGGCTGACGTCTGTACCCATCACTGGCCCTTTCCTTCTCCACTAACTGCTTGCAGAGGTAAAAAGGAAGAAATGCTGAACACGTAAGGCACAGTCAGAGACTCAAGATACACATACTCATTTAGCTTTATTTATAGTAGCAATTATTTTAGTTAGTTAGTTTTATTTACACTAAGAATAATAGGCCCAAAGGCTCCTGGCAAAAGCATCCTGCTAGGGCAGCTAGCTAAGTTGCCATCGTGCCATGCCAGGTATTCCCTGTCCGAATCGCCTATTCTTGGCATATCCCAGAAAAGAAAAAAAAAGAAAAAAAGGACAAAAAAAGATTCCCCTCTAATTTCCCAGAGCTCCTGACAGTTCCTACCTGCTCGGGCTGCTCTCTGCCAGCTCCATGTCGCTGCCAGCCCGGATCTCTTGGCCAGTGCCCTACTTCAAGAGTGCGTGCGGGGCAGCCAGCCTGCAGAAACCCCGCAGAGCTATCAGTAGGGCCACGCAGGGAACGCACCGACAGGTTCCTATCCAGAGCTCAAAATGCCTGGAAACCCCCCCTTTATTTCACACTTTTGCAGCAGGTGGTGATGGAGCACATCGTGCGCCCTGGGGCTGCACTTGCAGCGGGGCGAGCACGCGTAGCCTCCCAGGTACAGACCCCCAGACAAGAGCTTGAGAGCAGCTGCGTGGCACGACGAAGCGCCTGAGGAAAGGAGCACTGCCCATCCTACAACCCTGGTGGTGTGAGAGCCCTGCAGAAGGACATCACACTGCTGCAGAGAAGCAGCCTGGACAAAGCCAGGCTGCCTGATTCAGGCTCCGGTGCGCCCATGGGGACAGAGGCAGAAGCAGCAGCCCTGGGCCAAGAGCTGGCAGGGCAGGGAATAACATCGGTTTTTCCTCAAGCAAAGCCCAGCCTGGCAACTTTTGTTCCACTGTCCTTCAAATACATAAACACACTCCTCATAAGGAGTTTACCAAGAATAAAGGAACTAACTCTAATAAAGTTTTATTGCTTCCTACACCCGGTCCTCAGGGGAGGACCGGCAAAACTTTGTGGGCAGCCCTAGCAAGAGTCTCAGATTATGCTGGGACCTATCTACAGTGGAAAAATAGATTCCTGCTGATATGCTGGCAATCGGAAGTGTCAAACATATTCAAGATATGTTTAGCCCCAAACCAGAGAGGAAAAAAAAAAAAAAAAACCTTCACCCTCGCTTGTAAGCTGGTCACACCCTTGAGTTCCCAAGAGCTCGTAAAATCCTCACAATCCCTTTGGAAAGGAACCACAGGCTGCCCTGTGGCCAGGGAAGCGCAAGGTTTTGCAAGAAGAAGGGAAGCCACAAGGAACTGGGTATTGAAGGGCAGGCAAAGAGCACAAATTCACGTCAGGGCCCAGCTACAAACACAAAGGAGTAAAAATCAGAAGGGTTTCTGCCCCTTATATCCACAAGGCACTTTATGCATAGAAAAGCACAGCGCTTTATTTATACAGAAACCGTCTTTTCAGCCTGCACCACTTAGCTATCTATTATCAACCCCAAAACAACAGGGCACAGGAGACTACTTTAATGAACAGCACGAGCAGGAAACACAGAGATATGGAGCAAGCTTTAAAGCTCAAATGATTCAGGCACTGTATTTTACAGGAGGTCATTCCCTGGGCCTTTATACTTCATTCATCAAATTACATTTGAATTGGTGCAGTCATCCTGATTCAAGAAACCATAATGCACCTTTCCCCTTCAAAAAGGGGAAATAAATACTTTATTTTCAAAGCATTTTGCACCAGAGGATCTCGGAGTCCTTCCCTGCCACCGTGCTTTGTAAAACCACAGAGGCAGCCAGCTGCTTACCTGCGGACGGCCATCAGAGGTGCCAAGAAATGCTCTGCCCGGGGTGGCCGGCATCTCACATCCAGTGCTCAGCCCCTGTCTGAGCCACTTACCCGGGCTGCTGCCTGTAACAGCTGGCATCTCACAGCCATAGTATTTTTCTACTGCTTCCACTCCTCAACACCCCGGTGTTTGCTCACGAGCCGTCCCATCACGAACAAACACGCTGCGGCTCCACGGCAGCGGAATTTCTGCAGAAAGTCATGGTGAGCAGCGCTGGCTTGCCAACCACCTGCACCACCTCCCCCTTTAACTCCAACCCAGAGGCATGTTACAATTGCATTATTCCTGCTAAATAAAATTATTTTCCCCTGTTCCAAGACATAAAACAACCGCGTTATTATAGTCATAGCTACCGTGATTTAATAATTTGAACAAAAAGACACACACAATGATAGGAGCATATTAAGTAGCCCAGCACTTCATTACAGCTGGAACCAGCATTTATGATCCCCGAAACCAAAGATGGTCTTGAAAATTACGTGCCCAAATGCGTCACTTCAAAATTACAACTTAATCATATAATATTCAGCGCGGAGCTTTAAAAAAACGCTGATCGCCTTTTGTTTTTTTCCAGGGTGAAGAAAAGCCCTGAGATAATAAATCATTTAATGCATCGGTGGAAGCAGATTACTTACGAAACAGGATTTGCAATGCAAAAAGTGAATCATGAAGCATCACCTTCACACTTCACCCTTCCTCACGCACGGCTGCTGAAGGCTGCCTTCCCAGCTCGCCCACCGCCTCCCACGGCGGGTCAGGGACGGGGCCAGCAGCCCATTCCTCCAGCATCCCTCTGCACAAAAGGGTTTGTCACACTCTCGGAGCCACGCGAGGAACGAGCCGAAACGCAAGCCAGCCACCCCAAATCCCCAAGTGCCACGAAAGCCCTGGGCCAGCTGTACGGAGAAGCTAATCTAGCAGAACACTTCGGGCACTTAGCTACAGCCCAAATCCAGTTCTTCGCCAAGACCGAGGACAATATGTTATTAACTGAAGTTTAATTATATCCACAAACACACATTTCTAGCTGAGGCACACAACCACAGCTTCGTAGATTTGTTTGCTCTTCTAGTGGTCCCATTAAGAAATTAGTTTTGTGTTCACTTTCGTAGTCCAGAACACGCATTTATCTGGTATTCAATTTGCTCCTGTTTTGTTTCCATAGGAATTTCACTGGTTTCATATTAATTAAATTATGTCAGCAACAGACAACACTTCACAAAGGACCCTCTAATCAGTGGCTAACAAGGGCGGGCTGTAATACAGCATTTGTGTAAAATTGGTAAGATTATTTTCAAAAGACAAAGCACAGTCTCAAAGAACACACTGCCGTCTCCCCACCTATCAAGCGCAGAAATTAAGTAGATCTTAATTATTACGTTTGCAACGCTTTGGATAAGGTGCGATCGATTTCCAACCGGTGTCACTCCCTGTAGGAGGAAGAATGGAGCTACTCGTAATCTATGGACGATGCGTTTTGCTTTTACGAGAAGATCTGCAGGAAGGATGAGTCAGCAGCAGACACCTAGCCAGGTCTCCACAGCCAAGCAACAACGCCACAGGAGCCTCAGCGCGGAAGCCTTCCCACTCCGAAAGACCCGAGTGTAAGAAAAGGCTGAAAGGCTGCCCACTCTCCCCAAAACAACCCGATAACCCAACTGCCGCAGGGGCAAGGCAACTAGCTCTGCATGTTTTATATCTTCCCACACTCTTTCAAGTGCATCGAGTGCATGTGCGAGCAAAGAGCGCGCGCTCCCTTCTAATGGAGGGGGCAGAATTCATTTAATGACACCGATCTTTAAAAGTCAGCGGAGACTGCACAAATGGCTCATTCGGGAAATTCTTCTTTCTGAAAGCTTCCGTGCACCATAATAAAGCAACCATTGCAGGCATTCATTTATTAATACAGAAAGATTTATTTATGAGAGATCTGCAATCAGCTTAACCTCTGAAAGCGCAGCCTGATGTAGCTTAGCCCCTGGCTAGAGTTTTTCGGCTGCTTTTACGTCAGGAAGCGGCGCCCATTAGCTCCGGGATGAGCTGAGCACAGCCCAGGCAACACCCGGGCACTCGCTCGACTTGAGGCAGCCAAAGGCAGCGGGCACCCAGGCTCTGCTGCGATGCTGGGCTCCGACAGGGCAGAGGGACAGCAGGCAAGGAGAGCTAGGAGGTGGCACAGCCTTCACGAATGCCGTGGTGCAAGCCCTGGAAGCTAGAGAATGCTGGCTGCTTTCCCTTAAAGGCTGCTAACGTGAGGCTACATTACCCAAACCCTGCCCTCCTGCTAGAGGCAGGCCGCTCTCAGCTGGTTGCAGCACGGAACAGGCAGCACCTGCACATCACCAGGCCTCTGCTGGGCACAATGCTGCCAGAGCTACCGGCAGCAGGAGGTTTGGCAACGATAGAGCCACTTTATTCCAAGCAACGGTACGATTAAGTTCACTTTTATTCATGATATTAGCTAGCTTACATTTAAGAGCAAGAGAACGGCACTGGGAGCTACTTTGATTCGTAACAGGCAGCTACTAAGAAGTGAGGAGGGAAGTTTTCCCAATTTTTATTTTTATTTTTTTGTGGGAGATGTTCTTCCATCATTTCACAAAGCCCAAGGAGTCAGGAAAAGCATACTTTAGGTCCTTAAGGAAGCAGATCCACATACCACCTCAACAATCTCATAAAAGAGACAAGCCCAAATGAAAGCATTGTCTATTTCCCAAGTATCTGGACCCCAGCCTTCCTCAGCTTGGCTTTTATCACTAGCAAACAGCCCCGGTGATAACGGTGAGGCTGAGGACAGCTGCCTAGAGAGACAGCAGGGACTGCTGAACACAGTATGAACTCAAACACAAGTCTCACCACAGCAAATTCAAAAGCCAGAGCAGTTTTTCCACCCGTGGTAGCCCAGGACTGTAGTTTTCCTTCCTGCCTTCCACCTCCTGAACTTCCTGCCATCCTGTTTGGGGAACTCCTTCGTCCCTGGCCACGAAGGGCAGAAAGCAGCCATCGCACAGGCGCGAGCGCTCCGCAGCCCTTCCAGCACACCCAGAGGGCTGGGCCAGCCCCTCCAAGTTATTGCAGTCCGGCTCTGCAGGGCAGCAGTGCCCTACACACCATGGTTTTGCCAGGGGACACCCTCTCTGCCCCGCTGCTCCTGGCTCCGCACAACGCAGGCGCTGGTACCGGGCCAAGACTGAGCATCCGTGTCCTCAGAACGCAGGGGGAGAGAGAGAACTGCTCAGCGCTGCCTCTAAGAGAAGAGAGCCAACAATTACAGTGGATGACATCTTGCACGTAAAAAACCTTTGAGATGTTAATGTTTGTCAGCCCCAGCTCTGCATCTCCCCCAGAGCCTGTCCCCTGAGCCCCAGGAAAAAGCAGCAGGGTGCTCAAAGCAATGGGGAGCATGGGCCAAAAGGGTGACATGAAACGAAAAATGGCTCAAGAAGCTTGTTCCACATGCAGAGGAAATTACCAGGAAGGACAGAAAGTAGTACCAAAAACGTCCACCTGAAAGAAGAGCATGAAACAACTGCCTAAGAGGCGTCATGGTCACCACAGCTGCTGGCTCCACAAGCCACAGGGATGCCCTTGGCCGCTGCTGTTGGGGCAGCAAAAGGGACGAGAGGGCTCAAAAATCCTCGAAGGGTTAGCAGCTGGGGGGGCAGTCACCTCCCAAGGGCTTGGGAGACCCTAAACCACCCCAACAGGAGCATCTCTGCCCACATCCCCTGCTCCCACCTCACGCGGTAGCTCCTCACCAGCGGCTGATTAAAGCTTGCGCTGACATCTGAGGACTCAGAGGCAAATCGAAAACCCTACACTTCTTAATCTGATTCATGCTTTTTTAATGACTGGAGTTGGTATCATGCGGAAAGCGTCTTTTGCAAGACAGTACTTTGACCACTGCTGTTCATAAATATAAAAAGACTTGCTAATGCTTTGCTAAACTCCTCACAGAAGTATTTATATCAGCACCCCTCTATTTTTTCCAGCAATAATCTAATTCATGTGCCTCTTATCTTAGCCATGAAACAGAATGTTAAATCCAAGATCACAGCTCATTTAGATAAATGGGATTGGGCACATCCAGCAAATCATCCCTGCTGTGACATTTCTACTATTGACAGAGTTATTTCCAGACCCAGCGTGGGCAGGGAACTGGGAGGACTCGCACACTTCAGCACAGTCCCTGCCCCTCTTTGAGGTTAAACAGGAACGGCCAAATTTTCAAAAGGGCCTGTACCTGGGTCTGGGCACGTGTTAATAAGCGTTCTGGCAGCCTTTCCCAGAAATAACCTTCAGCAGTTACCTAGAAACATAATCCATCAAAATAAACCTCATCAAAAAAAAAAACCACTTTTCAGTGGTAGATTGCATTCTAGCTATATACAGAAGAATTAGTACCCAAACTAGAGCCATTGATCAAGGAAATGGAGCAAATTAATTTCAAGATTATATATGAACTGTCTAAGAAAATAATCACAAACAGTGCTGGCTGAAAGCTTCCCTTCCATCATTCTTTGTTACTCGACCTCAGTCCTTAAGAGCAAACCCAAACCTCAAAGGACCTGAGAGCACCCAGGGGAACCTCAGCACCTGGTAGGTGATGGCCTGAAGCAAGCCTATTGCTCTGGAGCTTAATGCCCAAATTGCTGAGAGCAGATAAACCAATCTAGTCGAGTAAACTGAAAGTTCTCCTTCAGCATGGAGCCATTCCCCTTTCCTCTAGGACTCCTTCCCCACGTTCCTTTCTAATCTGAATAAATATGGTATTTGCATCTCCCTCCTCTTACCCTCTTTTTTTTTTTTTATATAAAAAGAAAGGCAAACACGACTGCTGGGATGATGCAGATACAGCACGAAGATTTTCTTCAGATCCTCGGAGCGCTCCTGATCTGCATATTGATTTTTAGTCATCATTCTTCACAAACAAACTGGATACACAGGAGGGTTTGTCAACCGATCTGCTGGAGCAGCTTTCTGCCTGCTCACAGCCAGCGGGGCCGGGCACGGGGACTGAAGCAGACTCACCGTGGCAGTAGGCTCTGCAGTACGAGAAGTGGCGCTTTTTGGATCACTTCCACTTGAAGCTTTCGAGCCGACTCGCAGTCAGAAGTGGTCGCAGCCGGTCAGCCACACCCGTCACAGCGCTTTCAGCGCTAGGGTTATCTCGCTGATAACCTGCAGGCACCCCGGGGACAGCCGAGCCACGTGCACATCCCCATGCTGATGTTTCATGGGACATAAACCAAACTTGGCTGCAGCACGCGATTTCCCAGCATTGCTCCTGAGCACTGCGCGAGACGTGCTCCACTCGGTCTTCAGCAGGGAAGACAGCGCTGATTTAGGGGAGCGGACGTGCTTTGTATACAGATGCAACACAACTGCTTGCTAATACCATTAACAGCTGTACACCTTCCTAAGAACCAGATTTTGAGCCAAAGGAAGCACACCTCACTATTAAGACAAGGATCTCTACACCACATGCTGCAGAAATTAAGTTATTCCTAAATCAGGGAGCTGGTACTCCACTAAGACCCATCACAGGTGGTCTGCTTCTAGGAATTTAACTGCTGTGGGCCAGTCAAAAAGACACACGGTCTCAGGATTTCCGTACATTCTCCTACTCGGGTAGAATTCACGCTCTAACCCTTCTCTGCAATAAGCACTTACTGGCTCTGGATACACGGCCAGCCCCTGCTGCCCATCTGTCTGCTCGGAGGGAGGTGTGGTGGCTCCACCTATCTAAAGTCCTAGGGCAGGTTCTGCTCAAGTCTATGGAGTTTTGCTTTTGGCCTCAGTAGCAGTGCAATAAGACTCTAAACAGGTCCACGGACAACAACGTAGGGCAACCTGAAATGAGTGCAAGAAACCAGTACTAGGAAAGAGAAGCTCCAAGGAGCACAGTTTCTGCAAATAAGGGTGTTTTCTATGCAATAACAAGAAGTTAACATCCCTCTTATCTGCATAACACCAAACATCCTTTGCTTCCCAAAGGCTTTAAGGCAGCAGTTTTCAGTTACTTTTCCCCCACCTCTACCTCCCCTGGCATTACTGTTCTTCCTGGGAAGCCTGCTGGCAGCCCCTGGGAGGTCTCACTGGAAACTGTGAATTAAGTACTTGGTTGTCCTGGCTCTTTCACAGTTAGAAGGACATTTAACAAGTTAAACCCACATTTATTTCCGTCTTACCAGCAGAGTTTTGGATGACTAATCAAAAGACTGAATACATTCTAAAGATCTAATTCCCCCTTCACTATTTATACTAGTCAATGTCACTTTGACACGATGCTGGCTTTCGACTGCAGCAAACTTTCCCACTTAACAGCCCCATAAAACGAATGTGCTCTTACAAGCAGACAGAAGTGCTTTTCGCTCCATCTCTCCCTCTCCCGAGTCAGCTCCAACTGTCACCAAAACCACAGTAAGCATTTTCCTTCTTGGGAACTCTGTGTTCTTGCAGTAATATTCAGTGGACCAGAAGAGTCCGGCATCAGAAAAATATCTGATTTCTTGGACTAACTGCCAGAGAACCTGTCTTGGCCAGATAGTTATTACTACCAAGAACTAAAAATTCAGCTGAGTAGGTTAAAGATGCCCTCGGCAACTAATACTGGCATCGCAAACAGTGATCAAGCATTCAGACACTGCAGATACAGCTTGGGCCTATGACTGCTCCTTAAAGAGTGTTTCTTCCTGCAGTTTTTTGTAACCGTGAGCAAAATGTTCACTTTGTAAGTTAGTGTAAAGATGTGCAGAACGCCCAGCCGTGAATCGCTACCCCTACTTCAGTAAAAAGAAAAGCAGTCGATAGCTGTGCAAGAACCTTTCATATTTTTTTATCTGTTTTTAGATTCGAAACGGTATTTTGCCTTAAGTCAGACTAAGCATTTAAATCAAGATTGAATTTATTATTTTTATGCAGTTTGTAGCACCTTAGACCTACCTTGAAGTACCGACCCTGAGAGCATCCTGCACATCTTCCCCTGCAGGGAAGAGAGCTGCCGCACTCAGACGGCGAACGGCTTGCCCACACGTCCCTCGGCCGTGGCAGGGACCGCTACCTCTGGGCAGCGCTGAGGAATAAGAAAGAACTGGCTTGTAGGAGTCAGAACAGATACAAACTGGCTTCCTAAAAATCTGCTCAAGGCAAGTTTCTCCCAGATCATTTCAACCATGTTTTCGCGTCCCAAAGACTGCACTTGTGTGTTGGAAAAGATGGAAACCACCTCTGAAAACTTCCCAGCAAGTCACGTCTCCACCCTGATCTCTCTCTCTAAGGAGCCTTCAATCACTTCATGAACCGTCCCTTTCTACCATGCTGCTAAGGCATCATGAAAGAGAGTCTGCAAGCACATGTCCTGCTGTCTGTCCCCTTCAGGAAGGGTCCTACTCCACTTCACAGGAAGGCTGCCATTGGGAATTTTATCACAAATTACATAGCACCTCCTCTGTGCTATGCCCAGGACAACCTTCTCTACAGAGCTTTTCCATGAGGGGTCGTTCATCAGGTCTTTTTTTTTTTTTTTTAAAGAATCTGGGCCAAGTCATCCCTGCTGTAGCTTTAATGACGTCAATGAGCTACAGCAGGGGTGAAATTGGGCCATTATTTTTTATGGCCATATGTCACGTGCCCATTAAAGAAAAAAATGCAAAAAGATCAAGCAAGAAGAGTTATTGAATCAAAAGACTATCCTGTGCAAAGATTAACGTCTAGATGTGGAAAGTTTCTCCTTTGTTCCTGCTGTGCATTTCTGAATGTAATAGTTTATGGAAAAAGAAATACTTCTGTAGCATCAAGGTAAATGCAGCTCTGTAGTGACAAATTATATTCACATTTTATATCCTGTTTTGATAAAAGTAACAAAAAAAAAATCTTTACCAGGAAAAGGCCTCTTGAAAACTCAACAGAAGAAGTGACACAGTTGCCAGTAACTCTTCATTTCTCCCCGATAAGCCAACATTAATCATACTCTGCATACCACCAGCCAGTAATAAAGGCCACTGGACCTTGTTTTGAGCTCATTTCTTAGTAAAACCTAACCAGGATTATACAAATGTCAAAATCAAAAAATATGAAACAGAAGTCTAAACCTAAGCAGTGTTTTCTGTGAATACTCAAAGCCTTGAACACCAACGTGGAAAGGAACACAGCTGGGGAGACCAAGCCCGCCAGATGTAGGGCACCAGGCGTGAAACGCAGCCGTAGCAGCCACCGCAACCCATCTGCCTGCCGCCAATCGGGGCAGAATCGCAAACCGCACCGCGTGCCTGGAGCGGGTGTGCGTGATGTATTTTCCACCGACCGTGCCCCAGACCATTGGGTCCTGCCCCAGGCTGTCAGCAACGACTCAGACCGGCCAAACCACAAGATGCATCACAGCCAGCGAGACCCACGGGCAGAAATTCTCAGCCCCGTATTTAAAAGCCCACTTTACTCACACGCTCAAAGGTCACTTAACATATTAATGCTGCTCACTCATGATGAACAGCAGTAAAATTACTCACCAATATGCATATTGACAGGACTCTGCAAGCCTTTAAAGCTAGACAGTTTTTTCAGAAGCATCCAGGAACAGCACCAGATCACAGGAGTGTGGTGTCCAGAACCTCTCCTTTGTAGGTGACTTTTCATTCAAAGCTTAATAGGAGATTCCTCTGAAATGCTTGACTAATTCTCCAACTCTCAGCTTTACTCAAAGACTGTCTTTCTTTTTCTCCAACTGCTTTCACTTATAATAATGAGTTGTTTTCCTCACAATAAACCAGAACAATTTGGGGTTTTGCTTTTTTTGATCCCTGACCCCCCCACCATTCCAGCACCGGAATCAAAATAACTTGAGATGGAGAACGTGTGACCTCCCAAGCCTTTATTTACAGTATCACAAACCACAAGGGAAGGATCTGTCCGAGTTTTCCAGCTGGAATGGGAACAGCAGGGAGAAACGTGCTCTGGTTTTTGCGGCCGTGATATTTAACACATCACAGGAAAGGAGGATGGGGAAGAGGAGGAGAATTAGAAGCACGTAACGATGCCACGGAAATATTGGATGAAGAGGTCTCCGTCAGGCATGTAGGTTTATGTGATTACATCCTATCACCCCAGAAATAAACAGCTTTATGCATGCAAATATAATTACAAAGCCATTCTGACACATTTAATGGTGCTGCTTCTTGACTTCTACGTTACACGAGATCTGAAGATACAGAAGCCTTCTGGACCTCACCAGCCCTGAATTTTTATTAGATCTCTAATGATCTCTCTTCACGCTGCCACCCCCCAAACTGCTACAACAGAGCCTTCATCAAAAACAAGAAGCCTAGAAGCAGTGGAATCTGCCTCAGCTATTTAAACAGCGCAGACAAACATGAGTGAACGAGGTTTAGGTCTATAGAAAGTTACTTGCAGCAGGAAACCGTCAGTTTGTGGTTAGAGCCACACCAGTGTTACAGTTCTTTCCTCCCAGTTAAATACGCATGTCCAAACAGTTCCTCATGTTTAGGGCTTCTATTATAAAAAGGAAGAAAATGACTGAGAAAAAAAAGAGAAAAGCCACCCTAGATCCACCAGAAATTTCACGTCAGACCATTCAGGAGACTACCTTTTTTAATAGGGATATTTCTGTGCCTTTCCAAATATTTATGACCTGGACTGTCAGGTCTAACTCAGCTCACCTGTAACCACCTCCTACCCGTACAAGGCCCCCAGTCCCCCTCCCTGACCTGCTAGCAGCCTAGCCCCATAACATGTGCCACCCTAACCCGTAACCTTTACACGCTGAGGTACGGGAACACCGCGCTTGTAGTGCTGTTATGCTACCAAACAGGGTTCCCCTCCTTGCCGGTACAGCAGCAGCCCTCACCCAGCTTTCTGAAGTGTTATCACCTCAATCTAACTCACTGTACAGTGTTTTTGCAGTATGCAAAGGATCCAACTTGATGACAGATTGCACAGAATTCAGTCGGTTTCCTTAAAGCCAGCCCTCACAAGGGGTACTACTGTCATGTCACAGGTCATGCAGCAAGGCCCCTGGCAAGTACAGGGCAGAGAAAAAGTAAAATTTTGCCCCAGTTCGTCTCCATGTAGAAGGGTACAGGGCTCTGGGAGAGGAAAGCCAGGCTCTGCCTCTTCTGACAGAGAGGCACTCACTCATCCCATCCAGCTTCTGCTCTTGCAGGAAGGGAGGAGACAAGAGGCAGTGCAGTGTCCCTGACAGCTGGAGGCAGGATGCTGAGGGATGGTGCAGGCGCCTCCGCGGCTGCATCAGCGCCCTCCACCTCCCCTTACCGTTTCCACAAGCCGGCTTCTCGCTCAGGTCCCACAGCCACGATAGGAGCATCGCAGGCATTCAGATCCTGCTCTGCCTTTCTGCTTGTGCCAGGGATTCAGGTCACTTCCCTAGATTTTTAAATAATTCCATGCAAAATACTCCCAGGGATGACTTCCAGAGGACCGTCCTCCCGTTATTTTTGCTGGGTCCTGCTTCAAAGCCTCCGGGCTGCACAGGGACGCTGATAGAATGCTACAGCATTTTCCTGCGCTGTGGAGATTGTTATTCGGCCCTTTGTTTTCACGAATGCTGCATTCCCTCATGATGTTTAAAACCCATTTTTCTTATGTTCCTCACCTGCCAATCCAGGGACATTACTTGCTCTCCAGCAATGCAAGCAGCACGGATTTGTTTCGCTGGGAACAACACTGAAGGCACTTTCCCCTCACCTGCCCAGGCTCTCAACCACCACTCGGGCACCTCTTGGAGAGGAAGATCAGCCCTGCGGAGTGCTGAGTCCTTCAGGCAAGTGAAAAGAGCCGTGCCACAGTCCCAAAGCAAAGCGAACCTTAAACATCGCTAAGGATTGCGGTTCTTTGCTGTTACCGTTAATCCAGAGAAATACTCTCCTCTACAACACCCTACAGGGGAGCAAGGGGACATCGAGTGATCTATGGCAAGGGAGGCATAGTTTTTGAGACAGAGATGTCCTCCCTCAGCACGGGAGCACAAATTCACATGGCAATTAATGCCACTACATCAACTCCTCTGGTAAAGCTGCTGACAGCGGCGTCTGTTCCCGGAGAGACCTGTCCACAGCTCCACCACAGGGCTGCAGTGGGCAGAAGAGAAGCTGCTGAGCTCTCTCTCGAGAGAAAATTAGGTATCCCACCGAGGGACAAGCTGAAGCATTGTGAGCAGCCTACTCGAGCCAGCCCTGGGCTCTGCTGATGCTAAGAGAGGCTTCAGGAAGGGAGTCAACACGGGGAAGGGTAATGAATTCACTGGGAGCCAATTTGCTGACAGGAGATAATTAAAGTATTCAAGTGACCCTTAATTTTCAAGGATTTCAGGTATTGCATGTTAATACAAAGCTGGTGTCACCGTGGTTTCAGCATAACTGCTGCAACTCAGAAATGTGTTTTCAATTTCTCTGGATTTCCTCAGTCTGATGTGTGAGCAGTCTCAGATCCAAACTCATTTACCCCTTCTCTGCTCTTCCCTACAATCCATTACTCTTAAACCAAAAGTTGGGAATTTTGAGTTTTAGCATCCTGCAGCAAAACTGCAAAATTGCTACGTCACCGTGTCACTGCAAAGAGAAACCTTTGGTGGAGTTAACAGTTAAAAACACTTTTTGACAGAGGGGAAGAAAATAAGTGGCAAGAAACTCACTGGAGGAAAATAAGAAGATGCAGAACTACCCATTCTGGTAGTCTAAAGGCTGACACCCCATCTACTGAAAAAAATTCCTGTTCAGCCACTAATTTTGTGCACAGTTTTAGGAGTGTGATACACATTTCTAGAACTCACACAAAGAAGGTTTAGTGGGAGCTGGAGACGCACACAGTGAACCCGCAAGCAATACTTCAGAGGTTAGAGCACAAGGGAGTAGCAGGTACATACATTCATAAAAAGAAAAAAAACTCTTAAGATTTACTTCTCAAAAAAAAACAACCACACAGGGTACTCACTTCCCCATCTACACTCTACTATGGAAGTTTTGCATGGCAATCCTCTTGAAATGTAAAGCAAGTTAGAAGTTCGGACGATGGGGGAAAAAAAAGAGGGAGGTAGAAATTAACAACAACGTTATGGCAGCACCAGAGGCTGCATGCTGTTTATTTCAGTACAAATAAAATGCAATAAGGTTAAGTGTTATGTTTGTTATTTTTTTTCCGGGGGGGAGACCCACTAAATATTTAAGTACACGCACAAAGTTTATGTTAATTGCACATCCTGCACAGCCATTTCCCCTTTTGATCTATTTATTTGAAAGATTTAAAATAAACAAGAATACTGACTGAGCAGAAAAAGGTGGGGAGCACGAGTTTTCCTCAAAAAGAGGTTTATCGCCAACACGTCTACGTAATTTAAGCCAACCACGTCCTGTGACTGCCAAGCCCTTCTCAAAGGCAACTCGTACAGCCATTCCTCCAGACTCCATTTTATCACGTTTCCCCTCGGCGCATATTCAAGTGGAACCCAAGCTAAGGTTAATCCCCTCTCTCACCAGCAAGCTAGTATCCACCAGCCTCATTACCATTCTCCCTAGTAACATGTAAATGTTTTCTTTTTCTAGTATAGGAGAGAAAGAACAGCCATCCAGCTGAACTGCCAGAACCTACCTTCTGCAAAAAATCTCTCTAGATGCTTCTGAATGCAGGAGGGAGCAAAGACAGCAGTGCTGGAAAAGGATGTCACTGTTGGTCCACATGTGTCAACATCCTAAAGAAAGATAAAGCACAGTTGCTTAACTGCCTTGCCCATGGGAAATCAACAGCAAGAATAAAGCTGCATTATTTTCACAGTTATACCATGCTAATGGCTCCTATGCAAACAACATACAGCTACAACATTTTATAATTGCACATCAGAGTTGCTCTGCAGACATCCCTCCGGTATGTCAGAAATTCAATACGTGATGGTAGGCGGCAATGAGCACCTCAGGGATTTAAAGTGCGTTCCAAGCTATGAGTCATCGCCATCTCTAACTCATGGAAATTTAAAAAAAACGAAAAGAAAAAAGAGAATAAAAACACACACACCGCACTGACCACTCGTTTGCTCTCTCTGCACAATATCACAGCTTCCCCCCAAAGCACTTCCCTTTTAAGTAGAGTGCTGAATGCTTTTCACGAAGGGGAAACCATCACAGACCTCACTCCAGAGGAAAATTAAAAAAAAATCATTAAAATCAAAAAGAATTAAAAAAAATCAACACAGCAGCATTCTTCCAGACAGCTCCCTGGGGAGCGGGCAGGATCCCATGTCCCAGCAGCGGAACCAGAGCTGGGGCTGCCTCCGCAGCCACCCCCAGTCCTTTCACCGCGGCGGGGCCAGGCCCGCAGGACGGCGAGGGCAGGGTAGGAAGCAGCAGCACCCACACAGCTCAGAGCTGAGAGACGCCAGGCCGAGGTGGCCCCTTTACACCTCGTCTCGCCACCACTGGCTTCCCTTCAGGGCTGCTTTTGTCAGGGGAGCCAAGGGCCGGGGGGCACTCGCATGGTTTGCCTCGCCAGGCCGGGCAGCACGCTGCTCTCCTGCAGGACTCCTCCAGGCAGAGTCCCGTCGTTACCAGGAACCTCAGGGAACTATTTTTAATGCTGCTTTTACAGCATCTGGCGAGCACTTCGGGTCACACACACACACACGTGCTCCCCCCTCTTAAATCCTCCCAAGGACATTCAAGATCCTTTAGGTCTTCTTAATTTCCTCAGCCTTTATTTCTGCCTTCGGTCTTGTCCTCGGTCCCTCTGCCCCTGCTGCCACCCAGGTGGGGGGAAGGACAGCAAAAGGCCCCAGGGAAGCAGGACAAGGGACCAGAGCACCTGCAGCCTCCCCCAATGCCAGGGGGCCGCAATATTCCTGTCCCTTTTGAGGACAGGCGCAGCCATCCCTCCTGACAGCAGGAGCTGTGGTTTGCACTACAACATGCAAATCCAGGTCCACACGCAGGCAAAAAGGCCTGGACTTGAAACGCCAACAAGAACAAGGCCTCTTCCCTTCCCTCGCACACTCCTCAGGGAGAAAAGCAGTGCTAGGATGGCCAGGGACCAGCTGAGTACCTCTCAGAGCAACCCCTCTGCTGGGACCCAGATCCAACCTCTAAGACCAGCACCCAGAGACAAAGGGTTACAAAAAAATATAACACCAGCACACTGCTTCATGAACCAAAGGACCTGGAACCTTTGGAAAACATGGGTATCTTTAGCTGTGGCACCCCGCTTCAGTCAACAGATTTAGGTCTCATCAAGACTTAAAAAAAAATAACGTAAAAAGTGGGATTGCTCTTTATGCTTGTACCTTCCTGCACAGCAACTCCAAAAAATAAAAGTGCTCGCACGGGTCAGATTCATCCTGGAGGAAGAGCAAGCATGAGTAACATTTCAGGACCATTAATCTCGGAGATCTCACCAAGAGCAAGCAGCCAGACAGCTTAAAAATATATTTAGTCCACAAATGCTTATTAACGTCATTTGCTGATTCACAGCTGAGCCAGTCGCACGGGGCCCAAACGGCACTTCTGCTTTCCCAGCCCGGGCAAAAAATAAAATAAAAAACGTTGAAATGGTTGGACATCAAGTGGCTGAACCTACCTCCAAACCTTCTGCAATGCAACTATTTGCTCATGCACACAGCACGGAGGCAATATTCACACCACACAATGATATTAAAGGACTTCCTTAGCTTTGTCAGGCACTCTGGAAGGTGGAAACACCAAGTATTGCCCGCCAAGCTATCCAGGATGGACTACAAATCAACGCTGGCAATCGCACGGCCAACGACGCGGCGTCACACGCTCACTAGATGGCCGCAGTGCTGGGTTATACAGATGAATTTGTCTTCTGTCCCTTCACTGACTGCAGTTCTTCCCCAACACTAATGTGGTCCAGAGCAGATCACATTTAAAACTAACTCTGCAGGCTTACAACAAGACAACCAGTGAATAATTACTATTCTTAAAGTTACATCTTGAAATCAACTGAAGAACTACTTGACAGAAGATTTGGTAGATACAAACCTCTGTAAGGCAGGTTTCAGGTCTCCGCTCTTTGGGGCGGACATAAACCCGCTGAATTCTCATGGAATTCCCAAGTCAAAAAAATTTTGAAATGGAAGTTTAAAAGGGTTTATTCCCCTACTAGTATACGTGATGCCATGATTTAAAGCCCAAAGGATTTTTTTCCCTAAATTACTTATTCAAATCTGTACGATGGAGATGTATTTAAATATAAAATTTTAATCTCGCTTTGCATTTGAACTTGTGCTTTTCTGGAAAAGCGTTTAGTCAAATTCTTCATTTTAACCACTCTAACACACCGATCTGTAAATAAACAGGAATCCTCACACTCCCTTTCTTTTTTGAGAGGATTAATTACATTCACAAGGTTTTACAGACCAACATACATCTAGCCAGATCAGGTCTTCCCACTTTTAATGTTTTACAATAATTCACTCCTCAGCTGCATCAGGATTTGGTAATGTCCATTCCACGCTTGCCGTCACCAAGTAGACGAGTTTATAAAGCCGCTGGATACGCCAGACGATATCCTCCCAAAGGGCACATCCACCGCACTGTACGGTTAAACATACAGTTTATTTACACGGTGCCAGCCCAGAGCCTCATCTCAGCGGCTCTGCAAAGCAAAGTGCAGTTCTCGGAATGAGCAGGGGCGTGTAAGAACAGGTTTCGGTGTTCAGTTGACCCATCACGGGGACGACCCTGAAGGTCTCACCACACAGCTACACAAAACTGCACAGGCGGCCACAAAACCTCCTCAGTTTTCAAGCAAAGCCATCTTCCTACCTGCTTCAGCCTTTCTTGTTTCGGGGTTGGGTTTCTTCCCTTTTTTGGAGGTTGGGGAAGGATGACAAACTTTCTTACTTTCAGTGACAGCGAGTCTGAAATGATTACTCCAAACAGAAAGAGCTCTCTATGCACTTGCTAACTGTACCGAAATCAAAAGTGATTAAAACCAAAGCATTTCTGAGCAACAGAAACCGAAACTACACCCTTTGGAAAAATGTAAACACCAGCATTTTCTCTACAGTAAACACTGAAAGTAACAGATAATGAACAGAGCCTAGGACATTATGACACATATATACACCTTTTTCTGGAATAATCACACAGGATTCACCTTGATTGCATGCCCAAGTCAGCACTTTTTAAACCCAGTGCAGCTTGCAGAGGCCTCACTGATGCTATTCTTACTTTTATTTTTAGGCATGAGAACAGCTTACCAACTCAAAATTTAAACTTAAATGTTATGCTTAAATCTTAATTTTAAGTAGTAAGGCTCTTATAGATTAGTAGTAGTTAACCCCACCCACATTTCAAACACGTAGTGGTACGTGGTAATCAAATACAAGTTCAAACTGCTTCTGCTCCACAACTGCACTTCTGAAACCCAGGGGACCTCGGGTCCCTGTTAAACAAGGGGCACAGTTGTCCAAAGCAACCGAACAAAACCATTTAGAAGTGCAAGTTAACGCAAGAGTTCCCAAAAAAGCTAGAAAAGCATTGTTATTCCGGGTCATCAGCAAAAGAGGATCATTACAGGCTTCCTCCCTTCAGGCAAGCTTCTCTCCAAGGAAGTCCTGGGGAGCTGGGGTGGCTCGGACCTGAACCCACAGCGATCACATCTGGCCTTGGAGCAGCCCCATGCACATCACATGAAGGAAATGAAAGACGCAGCTGTCGGCGGACAGATTCACATGAAAACACACTGTGCGAGGAGGATGAGGTGCCACCCAGCAGGTGGCAAGCAGCTCATTTTTAGCTGAAACATCAAAAACACTGCACTACACTGGTAGAACTGGCATTTGCCTTTCCAAGGAGGACGATTAATTGCAAGATGCTTTCTCCTGGCTTCTGAAGGCTTGTCTGCTTAACCGAAGTGTTGCACACCAGTTACCTGTCCTCCTAAGAGGCGCAGTCAGTGCCACCAGTAAAACACTTCATACTGGTGGGCCGGGCAGAGCCCCCACCCTGCCATGCCTGGACAAACACTCGGTGGCAACCCCAGAGCAGCACACGCTGGCCTCGTGCCCAAGAGCAGAGACCTGCATAAATCCAGCCACATCCACACGTGCAGCAGCTCTTGCCCTAGGAAACACCCAGGCTCAAAACTGCTCCTAGCAAACACTACAGCTGCTTGAGCTCAGCCTACTGCCTTTGTACCATCTGCATTACTGAATACTTAGCCCTAAAAAGTGTCGGCTGTGCTCAAACCCTGCCTGCCCACGGCTCGCAAGCACCAGTTTCAGACGATGGGGAGTCAGAGGAGTCCTTCATCCTCAGTGAAGGTGTTTTCCATTCTCACATCAGTTAGTCACCCTAAAACAATAAGGGGATATAAACGAGCAACTAAAAAGCAACAAAGCAGGGAGAAATAATATCAAAATCCTAAATAACTCTGTAATCACATGAAAAGGCTCCAGGATGTGCCAGGAAACAGAGGAAATTAATGAACAAGCAAGACAAACACAGCGGTTAACTAGAAAATATGAGCAGCTCAGAAAGGCACCCAGATAACTCTTCCCACCTGATGCCTGTAGCACCTGGCCCCTCCAAAGCTCCCCGAGGTGGCATTTCCCCAAGGAGCACCGGGTCCTGGCCTCGCTGCCAGCAGCCAGCCCCAAGGGGAGGGAGAGAAAGCAAACAGTGAAAAGGTTTCCAGACACGCTCTGGATGTCCCTATAGCTGTAGAAAAGCTTTTCACCTGCAAAACCCCCACCCTCCTCCAAGAAAATGCATCAAATATACGTACGCAGCTCCACTCTCCGTCACCCAGTAAGGTGGGAAGGGTTCAGGTGTATCACCACACACCAAAACCTGCTCCCCACACCCCCCAGGACACCTCACCTCCCCAGACAGGCGCCGACCTTCTGCCTCCACGGCAGGATCCCAGGAACCTCAAACAGCAGCACCTGCACCGCGCGGGCATGGCATTGCCCTGAGGTGGGCCCTCACGGATTCAGAGCTTAAAAGCTGCTTTTACAAGCATTTATTTACAGCCAGGCTCCCAACTTCCCCCTGCGAGCAGCATAACCCAGGTGATTTTTTCCACGAGTGAAAGCACAGAAGTGGAGGAAGGGAAAAAAGCCTCGTGGTGGGCTCAGCACCTGCGGATGCTGAATACACCTGATGTGTTATGCATGAGAACGCTACCACCACATAAAGATTTCTAAGTGAATCGGCCAGACAGGGTCTCTACAGCCTGCTTTAGGAGGACTTCATCCCCACACCAAATATTTGGATCCAGCCCCGTGCTTTATGTTACTTTCCAGTCATTTCTACTGCATGTATTTCAAGCAGAGAACTCTGCATCAGCTTCCACCTTGCCCTTTCCCATATAAAGGTGGCAATTAACAAAGAAATTAGTCAACTATGCAGCATTTCACCTTAAATAAAACGGCTCAAGCAATAATACACCATTTAATCCATACTTGACAGCCAGGGAAGAAACACTGTGTCTCAGTAACACGCTTAGAGAGGGTTCAAAATCCATTCTGTAGGCCTTGATGGAAGCCTGTCCTTGTCAACGAAAGCCACAATCCATAATAATTCTCGGTATTGTGCTTTTATCCTCCTTTTTATCAGAGCTCATCTGCTGATCAATGAGGAGTCCCAAGGAATAGCACTTTGAATTTCAATGTCAACACAGCAGTACTGTGGTAATGATTGAAAATATTTACATATTGCCTCATTGATCGTGGGGTGTTCTTTTCCAACCATCTGGCTACTGGGCACTCTTTTTTTTTTTCAGGGCTTTAAGCAGTTATAAAGCAGGTTATTTGAATGTCTTCGGAGCTGATGTCCAGCGTTGCACCTGAACCAGGCTCTCCTGTCATTTTTAACCCGAAATATTAGCAGTAGCATTAATCCATTTCATCACATTTCAAGGGAGGAAAGAATTCTCCTAAGGAGAACAAAACCAAAAAGCCCGCAGACACATGCTCCGAGCCTACCGGAGTGCTATGCCAATTCAGCTACAAGGTCTCATTTTTAATGTGACTCAAGGGTGTCACCACTTTGACAACAGATGAGTCAAATGGAAATATGTCACTCATTCTGCACTCTTTGCCAGCCTCGAGATAAAGCAGCCCTGGAAGGTTTGTTTCTTCCACCTCCAGATGGAAAACCTTCTGATAGCTGCAGTGCCGAGCCCCTGGGCTCTGGAGCACGTGGCTGTGCTTACACCACCTTCAGGAACTGCTCGAGTTGTCCAAACCAGGCGGCTCAGGCCAGTCGCTGCCACGCAGGCTGCAAGGACGAAGCCTTGACGAGCACCCAGGAGCCTTCCTCACCTTCCCGGGCTGGGGTCTGCACGCCCAGACCCACCAAGTGATCCCCGGCCGCAGCAGGCTGCTCACCGCCCCACCGGACACGCAGACCTGGGCTACACGCAAGAAACTGCGACGAGAAACGGGAATTTAACCTCAAGAAAACCCAGGCAAAAGCAAAAAGGAGGAAACATGGGAACAGACGTGCTCCGTGCAAAGTGGTCGCATTCTGCACGCTGCACCGAGCCCCGGCCACAACACTGCTTGTGCTGTGCTAGCTCCTGCCTCGCTGGTGCCAGCTTTCCAAATATATCTTAAAAAAAAGCTTTGAAAAGCTCATCTGCATACAATCTCCTGCAAAGTTTAGCAGCAGGCTAAATGAAACGCGCGGGAACGACTGACATCTACAAGTTTGCTGCAGGAGGCCTCTGCAGAGGGCTGGGTAGTAATATTAAGAAGGCGGTTCTCAAACAGTTGTTGAGCTGATTTCAAGGCTTTTTTGATGGCTCCAAGCCTGTTTATAATCAGGAGGAGACTCTCTGAGCTGCTGGTGCCACACACTTGATTTAGGAAAAAACGGAGATCTAAAAGTCAAATTATACTCTGCCTTAAACCAGGAACAGGAATAGCCTCTCAATACCGTTCAGCTGATGATTCTGATAATGATGTTTTTAAGATAAAACATTCTGATCTCTTCTTCAGTTCTACTTTACCAACAAGGAGTAAAACACAATTTTTTTTCTGGTTTGTTTATGAGACACTAACTGATAAGCTTTGCTACCCAGGGTCCTCCCCCTGCCATCCTCGCCCCGACACAGCGATGCTGCATTTCCAGTACTAGTATTTCCGAGCAGAGCCTCAAATACCAAAGCATGCACCCTCAGCACGCCAAGTCCAACCATCTCTGCTCTTCTGACCAAAGTGACGCCTTCAAACTTGGAAGCCAACACGCAGGAGCTGTCCTGAAGCATCAGCCTGTTAAGTAGGCTTACCCCGTTTACTTCCCTCAGACGGCGATAGTGTGTCAGACAAACGTGCCCTCTTGAAATGCCTATTTATAGCAATTAAATGTAAACAAAAAGCAGCATTAGAAGTGGTTTTCTAGTCCCAAAACAGAGGACACATTGTGTCCACGCTGAATGCGTTTTTAAGGATATTCACTGAAGGACGTTTACCATCTGTTGAAGTTAAAACCTGGAACAATGTTTTACAATCCGGATACAGGTTAGACAAACAATGGGTCCCAAGAGCCTGGATAAACGATGCTTAAAAACAATGGAGAGAGGGAAAACAAACGAGCTGTTTGCTCTTCTCATTTTCCATCACTTTGCTTTGGTGGACTTGTACAAGGGGCCTAAAAGCACCGTGCCAGCCCTACCCAAAAAAATACGAGCCCACCGGGAAACTGGGTCCATCCACCTGGCCCACACCACTGGGTGCTGGACCACACGCCAGAGCCACTGGGATTTTTACTGCCCCTTCTCCCAAGTCGTGCCCTGCAGCATCTCCCACGCCTGCTGCTGGTTATCTTTGCTCAAAACAGAAGCCATCTTCCATCTCTGTTTGTAAAAAGCCCGGGAAGTCAGGCACGGGGAGTGCTATAAAGGAGATGAGGATGACAGAGAAAAAGCAAGCGCGAGGCCTTCCTCCCCCTTCTGTTCCTTCCCACCAAATATCTCCGAGTTATTTACATCCTCACGTCCTGAACTCCCCCTCCAGTTTCACAGTTTGCAGTTAACCGCGTGCTGCTGGAGATAACACATGGTTAGCTTTCAGAATGTTTAGGCTAGAACACCCTCCGAACGTAACGCCAGGTCGCCAAGCCCACAGAGGGAAGTATTTCCAGCTGCAGAGACTGAGGAGAAGCTCGCGACAGAACCACGAGGCTCCTTCTCCCCAGCACCCGAAGGGAACCAACCCACTCAGCGCAGTAGGTTGACTAACAGCTTGGGAACGCCTACAATTGGTTCTCAACCTCAGATCCAGCAAAAAAAAAAGATGTAAATATTTAGATTTCGATTTCATCGGATATGATAAATATAAAATGCCTATTTCCTTTGTTAAAAAAATAAAGGAAGAGAAGTAGCACTAAGGTAGGTAAACCACCCACACAGGCAAAGCGATTCCATGGCATTTCTACCTTGAGGAGGTTACCTACGTTACAGTACCAATCGTAAACCAAATTACAATCCCAAGTGAAGTTACACCCCCTGCACTGGACACATAAAGCATAATTACACCCATGCCCACATATAAACGCATAAGCAAAACCCTTGGTTGCTCACTGCAGGCAGCCAGTGCCTGACAGTCCCTACCTGCGCAGAGAAGCCAGGGCCCTTCGGGGTTCCCGGTGCCGCCACCGCTCTGCCTCCGTCCCAAACCAGCTGCAGGAGCCCCGGGGGCAATCACCGAGCCCCGCAGCAGATTTGTCGTGGCCAACCTGGACCAGACACCCAGGAGAAACCGAACTACAGCTTAGCACAGCTGTGCTATAAGAGCCTGAATCCTTCCACAGCCTTTTAAAGCACCTAATGGAATTACAGCCCCACCATGCAGCCAGGTTAACAGTCGTGCAAATACCAAACTTTGCTGGAGCTGCAGATAACAGGGCCTCACCCCAAACGACCAAGATATGCCCAGGCACTCGACGTGCCAACGTGATTACACATTCCCGCCTTCCAAATTAGTTATTGCTGTTAACAAGGAACGCCTTCAGGTCATTGCTCCGTGGGTTAAGTCAGCTAATACGCCTGAATTGGTGTCCCGGGCTCGGTGCTTCTTACGTAAGTGCCGGAGATCCAAACAAATCACAGCTCACGTCCTGGGCCGTCACAAGAACCGCTGCCGTGAGGATGGACCAGGAAACTCTCAGCTGATCGCTCGCTGCTCCCTTTCCTGAGCACCCACGGCAGCGATGAAGCTGCCTGCCCAGCTGACACCATGCCCCCTCTCACCACTGGCTTGCCCTGGCCCCAGCCAGGCTGTGCCAAGTGGGGAAAGAAGCCCGAGGAGAAAGCCCCCCGTGAACCCGAGCTGCATGAAGGCACAGAAAGGATGAGGTGAATCCCTTTCCCTCGTGGCGCTGAGGGAGGCTCTGCAGCCTCAGCTTGTCCGCTTTGCTGCGGAGGGGAGCTGTAAGGGTCCTGCTCGCTGTGCTCACCTGGCAAACAGAACCGAGTTGGGACGAAACCCCGCACAGAGCCCTCCTTACCCAGAGCATTCAGCACTCTTTTTTTTTTTTCGTGAAAAACACTGAGGTCCGCAAGGATGCAGGTTTCGGGATGCTGTAAAGCCCTTCCGATCTACCTGAGCGAGATCTCCTGGAGGCTGCTTAAAAATGCTTAAGAAACCCGGCGACAAATCTCCCGTGGAGCCCTCAGGCACTAACTGGGCTGGGGGAAGCTTTAGAGCAGCCGCAAAGGGTTACATTGGCTGCTCGGCCGCCCACGCTGCTGCCCTGACAGCTCTGCTCTGCCCAGCCTCTGCATCAGCCGAGGTGTTCGCCTTCCTCCCAGCCTCTGCGGTGCGGCTGCAGGCAGCGTGCTGCCCCACGGCAGCCCTGACCCCAACGAGCTTACGTTGAGCCCCAGCACGCCCGGCCGGGCTGCAGCCTTCGGCAGCCTCGCCACCATCCCTGGCGCGCTGCAGCCCGCACGTGGAGACGCTGCTGGACCGCTCGGGAAGAGGCGCCGCGGTGCAGCTCCTGAATTCTTCGCTGCAGAGCCAGCACCGAGGTGCTGGGGACTCCGGGGGATGCTGACTGCGTCTCCTCCCGCTGTTCTTTTAATTTAAAATTAAAAATAAATGAAAACTTTCCTCTTATTATTTTTTAATTTAAAAAAAATCGTTCACAGTTACACCTGCAAAAGCCCTCACCTGCAGAAAACACGCGATCACTCACGACTTCAGGCGCCCTGTGTACCGACTTGGCACTGCGCTGACCGAAACTCCCCGATGTGACAGGATCTGAGCTAGCTCCGTGCTAAATTGCGTTGCTGTTCCTACATTAACAAATGATATTTACACGTTCCTATTTTGTTCACTTAAAGTTTCACAGAACTCTTGGCACAGACGCTACCAAGAGAGAAGCCACGTTCCCTTTCAGGTCCTGCGTGAGCTCACGCTCAGACTCCTCAGCCCCAGCACAATGTTGTGGTGTGTGGATTTCCTCCAACATCCAGGAAACAAAGTTAAAAATAAAGTGTTTTATTTATTCCCTTCCTCGCCCCTCACCCTCCAATTACTCCATTTCCATTCTCTTTGGATACTACAGAATATTGTTGAATATACGATGCTTTCGGGCTCAAAATTAAATTTAGACATATCTCACTAATTTGGGGATAAACAGAAATATTAATTGCATCGTATCTATATCAGCCAGCTTTAAATTTAAATTAGAAGATATCTTCACCATTTAGAGAAATTGACTACTAAGAAAATCATGGTTTTCTTATGTTGCTTTTTGTTTCTAAGAAAATTAAAATCAAAGAAATAAAGAAATCGATATTCATTCCTCCTCCCTTCTCAAAGCAAGGCACGTCTTTCGTAGAAGAAGCCTGAAGAAAAACTGCCAAGAATTGTTTCTCAATGGATCGTGCCTGTCCTAGAACTGGTCGCTATCATGAATAAGCGAGAATGGCATGAGTCAAGCGACATCCAGGAGTCAGCAGCAGCTTTCATTTGCCATTTTCCGAAGCTTTCTAGTCAGGCTGCCAAGAAAAAAACTGAATGGCAAGATTTTTATTTGGGTGTGAGGGGGACATTAATGCTGGCTTGGACTGATGGAAGGCACCTTCTTTATATGAGGGATGTGATGCTCTGTGGCCAATTTGCAGAAGCAGTAACAAATTTTGAATTTAAAAAAAATATAAGGAGAGACTATCTAAATTCAAAACCCCTCAGCACGACTGTCAGTTATAAGTTTTGAGAATTTCTTTAAAAAAATAAAAAAATCAGGACAAGGTCTTTCCAAACTGGTTGCTGTCAACTAAAATGAGAAGTTAGATAAAACTCCCACATGCCAGATGGTAAATCACAATAAACGCTTGGGCTGTTAGATGCACAACAAGCAGCAAGTGCATTGAAATGCACCATCAGAAGCAAGCCCGAAATAGAAAGGATATTTTAATAAAAAGTTATAATCTGGGGGAAAGTTCCTTGTTGAGCTCACCAGAAGCAAAAATCCTGCACCGAGGGCTTCTCGCTTTCCTCACCACCTCATGTAACTAATGATTTTAGCAGAGTTATCTCAGGCTACTGTCAGCAAGAGCCTCGGAGTTCCCTATTTAGGCATCACTTTTGACCCTTTCTGCCAAGTTACTTAAAAATACTGTTAAAGTATACCAGAAATTTGTTTACTCAAACCATTACTGTTTCCTGAACACAGATGCAAGAAAAAGTTATATTAAGAAGATAAAGAGCTGCTACTGTATGCTGTTTAAATGGCAACAAAAGCATCTAAGGGCCATAAAGGGAATAGTAAGGGAATTAAAACGCATTTTTATGCATGAAGATGGCTAACATCCGTACATTCATTAAAGTGATATCAACCATGCTTTTAATTAAAAGTTAGTGACAGAAACTTAAATATGATTAATGAAATCTAACAGCCTACCAGAAGTCAGCTCCATCAAAAGCAAGAAACACAACAAGCGGCGTTTTCAGCCCTTGCTCATTTCCCATCCCTCTCAGAGATGCTGCCACAAGCAGAATATATCGCAAGGACAACAAAGCAGCATTCCTGTGAAAAACAGCAAGCTAGGGCAAGTTTGCAACCATGTTTTCGTGCTTGGTCATTCTTGATTTTGTGTATCCCAAGGAGGCGTTTCAGGTACCGAGCAACCCAGGGCCAAGCCGAGGAGCTGGTGACCTGTCAGAATAGCCAGCTACGCAGCCACCTCTCGAACGTCTCAGGCACGAGGTCTGCAAAGGACAGGAAAGGCTGTCCTACAAACACCAGCCTCCTACTCAACAGTGGAAAAAATCACTCAGAAGCCAGCGCTGAACTCTGTGACACAGTCAGTCTTCTTGTGTTACTTGGGGGCACAACACAGTCACGACAAAAATAAACTACACGATAAAAATACAGCGCAAGCAAAAAGACTAGACACAGGGAGGGAATCGGTATGCGAAAAGGAGTCCTACAAACCATGTATGTTTCAACACAAGACCAAACCACTGCCCATTTAAGTCACAATACCTGTGTGAAAGCTGATCTGTGACCATTGCCCTACTGAACTATTGTCCCGTGCAGAGCCAAGCATTTGCAGATTATGTCTTCAAGACTTAAGACTTTTTCTGGCATCATATTATCTACTTTGCTGCTTCCAGAGCACATAGAAGATGGAAGTTCTTACTTCAGAGCAGTTATTAACAAAGGAAGAAGTTGTTTTTGTGTGGTTTTTCTTTTTAAATGCACAATTCGAATAAACTTTGTCTCAACCACAGCATTTCAACACAAAACGTTGATCGGACTGCGTTGCGTGGCTGACTGCACAGGGCACTGCTCTGCACCGGGAGATGGGCTCCTCGCTCCTGACTCTGCTCACAATGTTGCAGCCCAGCACCCGCACCTCGGCACGCTCCTCCGTGCTTCTGCTGCTTCTTCAGTGAAGCAAGAGGGGTTGGGGAAGTGAAGGAAGTGACATTAACCCTCCTGCAGCTGGGCAGGGAGCTAGAATTGCTCATGCTGTAGTCTGCTGGCACGGGGCAGCAATGAACGCTTCAGAACCAAGCCCAGGGTTGTTCAGGGGCACCAACACTGGGCCCTTTTTATCAGGTTGAGCCCTTTTTGTCAGGTGGAGAGGCAACAAGGGACCACCAGGCCCAGCAGCCTCCCAGCAGAGGGATCTCTTCTTGTAGCCCATCATCCGGCTACAGAACAGCACCGCTGCTTGTTCTGAAGGGAAAATCTCTCCCTCCCGCCCTCTCTGGTGCGGACACTGCCTCAGGAGCCTGGCCGATGTCCCCAGCCACTCACCCAGCAGTTCACCGGGGGTGCCTAAGGCCCAAAAACCCATGAGGATCTTCCCAGGCTCTATCTTAAAGGTGTTCCTCCTGCACGGCTGCTGCAGGTCTGGCCCCTGCTCTCCTGAGGCAGACCCCACAGGCACAGGCAGCACCTTCATCCTCTCCTCACAACATACTTCAGGGACTCTTGGGCTGCTGCCGCCACCCTGACCCTTCCTGACAACACCCGGTGCCTTGCCAAGAACTAAATTCAGGTAAATTCAAAACCCAGAAGTGCTAACTGGGAAATCAGGATGAGGAGGGCCATAGCCAGAGTGAAGCACCTCACAGCACGTGCTATGGCCTCATGCCTGGCGTGCTTGAGGGCTGCCCTGACACCCAGTGCAGTTTTGTGCGGCCACGATCCCACGACCCCACACTGAGGGTGTCCCTCTGCCGAGCGTGGCAGGGGGTTCATGGCCGGGGACTGAGGAGAAGAGCAGCGTCTGCTCCCCGCCAGTGCTGAGGGGAAGGCTGGGGCACAACCAAACCGCACTGACGCACCGGCGGGCCGTGTCCAAGCAAGGTTACGCTCGCTTCCCAATTTCACGTGAAATAACTGAAAACCGAGGCACGGCGCTGCTATGGCTGCAGCGCCAGGCGCATCCCTCCCCTGTCATTTCTTCCGATATTCGGGAAACTTTCCCCGCCGAAGCATCCCGCTGACCGCAGGAGACGACCAACGCGTCCCATCCCAGCCCATCCCCGTCCCCCCGACCCCGCGGCACCCCCGGGAGCCACCGGCCGGGCACCCCCCGGCGCCGCGGCCCGCAGGGGCCGTTCCTCCACCGGCCGCCTCAGCCCCGCCGAGGCCCCGGGGAGGAGCCCGCCGAGCCGAGCCCAGCCGCCCCGGCCCCTCGGGGGGAGGCTGCAGCCGCCCCTCGGGCCCGGCCTTTCCCTCTTCGCCCTCCCCTCAGTTCCAGCCCCCCTCCCGCAGCGAGGCACGGCCCCGGTGCCCGCCAGGTGCCGGTGCCCGCCCCGCCGCCTCCCCCCCCACCCCAGCCCCGGTTCCTCACGCACCGGCTGCTCCCGGCCGCGGTTCCCGCTGCCGATGCCGCCGCGGCTCGGCGGCTTCCTACGAGTCGCTGCGTGCCGACATGCCGGCGCTCCGCTGGCATAATCCCCCGGCGAGGGTGGGCCGGGAGCAGGCGGCGGCGGCGGCTCCTCGCTCGCTCGCTCCCTCGCCCGCCGGGAGCTGCGGGGGGGAGAGAGGCGGGCGGGCTGCCGCAGCTCGGCGCTGCGGGGCGGGGAAAGCAGCGGGGAAGGCGAAAAGCCTCAGCGCACCGCCGCTGCCCCAGCCCCTGCCCCTGCTCCTGCCGCACGGTTTTATTCCCCAGCCCGAGCCGTGCCCACCGCCGCGGGGAGCCGCCACTTCCTTCGGCGGGCCGGAGCTCCCGCACGGCGGGCGGCTGAGGGGGGGGCGCCGCCTGCCGGCCGCGGCTCGCCCCGCTCCGCCGGGGCCGGGCGGTGGAGGCGGGGTGGGGGGGGAAGCCCAGGAACGCGGCCCTCCGGCCTGGGGGAGACGGCGTTACACCTGAGGCTTCGCTCCCTCCAAAATCCGGGGGGGAAATCACGGTTTCAACAATTTCTTGCATTCGGAAGTCTCGGAGAAACAACAGCAAAATGGGCTGTTTTAACTTTTAAACTGTTGTCAGTTGTCTGCTTTTGTTTGTTTAAGGGTGCATCGCTTCTCCTCCCTGCTGCAGCTGCAAATTATTATCAGCAAGCAGCCCGTTGGTAAATGCTGGGTAATTCCAAACTCACCAGCCTCACGGGAGCTGCACAGCTGCCGTCAGCTCCGTGCTTTGGCCTCAGCCTCAAGGACTTGCACACATCTCATCGGGACCTGCTCCCCCAGCTGCTCCGTCTCAGGTCCCATCCCTGGAGGTTACCGATGCTCCTGGGTGCTCAACATACCGTACTCACTAAGCATCATCTCTTTTGTAAGGACTACCTGCATTGCTGCTGTAAAATCTAGTCACTTTTTATTTATTAAGAGATAAAGTTCCCAGTGAAATGCAGACCATAACTAAAGCTATCAATGGTATAGAGACTTTTTGTTTGTTTGTTTTCTATAGAAGGGGACAAATAAAGAGACTGTTTTCCAACAGTTAAATCTCAATAAACGTTACTACTCCTGCAACTCTCATCACAGAGAAACTATGCACGGGAGGGTCTCGCAAGGTCAGTCTGAGACTAAGAAAAGCTGGAGATCTGAGCAAAACCTAGTAGGGTCAAAGAGGTGATGAATGTCTACATAGCTGACAGGTGCCAGATGGAAGAATGCAAGAGGAAGACCATTAAAGTCCTGCTCAGAAGAAGCCTAAGTTTCTGCTTCTCTAGGCCTTATTTGTCCTCAGCTATGGAAAGAGACAATATGTTTGTGTTCAGGCAAAGAATTTTGAAAGGGCTTAAAATTTAAAAATTTAAAAAGACATTATCCAGAAGAGTGCACAGCAAGTGCAGTCATATTTCCCAAACGTGCCCCACTTTTTTTTTTTTTTTTTTTTAACGCTTCAGGTCTGATTTTCAGAAGCACTAAGCATTCAGGCCTCCCACTGATTTAATCTGGAACTGCAGATTCTCTGCCCCTCTGAAGAATCAGGCTGAAGGCACCATACTGAAACAGGTCACCCTAAGCCAGACATTTATTTGAAAAGGTTGTCCTAGAAGTTTACGAAGAGCAACACTTAGATATTATTTTTTCCCTTCAGTGTTATAATAGAACAGAAATAGCCTAAAGAGCTCCAACAGATGGAGGAGGACTTTTGATTAAAAAATAAATTCTGACTCACACTTCAGTTTTCTGGATGTAATAAAAAAGTACATGAATATGAATAGCACTGGAGAGAATGGAGTGAAAGTAAAGGGAGGTTATAAGGAAAAGGCAGTGAAAGGGCTGAACCAATTTACCTGCTTGTTTCAAATGCTTGTCAGGGAAGTTCTGTTTGGTTTTGCTGCAGTGCTCATGAAAGAACAAGACCATTAATAGACCCACGTTAAGTTTTCTAGTGCTGGATTCCTTGTGAAAAATGCTGCTTGCTGAATGCTGCTTTTGAAGGATACTTCTAAATTCTGCCTGTTAATAATTTAAAATGGTGGAAAAAACTTGTTCAGCTAAATACTGGAGTTGCACTGGGAAGTCAATGTTCTTTTTTTTTTTTTTCCCTCCCTCAATCCCTCTTTTGAGGGAAAATGTTAATTAAGAATATGAAATACCATGAAAATTCTGAATCTATTGATGTAGCCAGGAAGTATATTCAAGCAAGTCATCTCCAAGCATTCAGGCCCAATTTCAACATTTTAGAGTAAAAGCGAAAATGAGTAATTAGCATCCTTGATTTCTCACCAATTCTAATCTTATATTAAAAGCAACCCACATGGCAGAAGTGGAGGCACAAAACACTTTATATAAAAAAAATAAAAAGACTGTGCATGGGTAGGACAGTTCTTCATTAAATATCTTAAAACAAAAGCACTCTAATTTTAGAAACAGACCTTCACAAGCTTCCTTTATGACAGCTATTCTGGCCTTTCCACTGCAAAATAATCACATAATTGGTGGCTAAACATCTTGAACAAGGACAGAATTTGAAACACACAATATGATTAAAACCTACATTATCGCTGATGTAATATCCCAGAACCTATTATTGTTCTTGGGCTAGAGGAAAGAATCTAATTAAACATTTATTTAATATTAAAATGCAAACGAAAATATCAATGTTGAACAGTAATTCAACAACATGCCAACTAGCAAGTACATATTTTTCACCAAGAAAAATGCATGTATGTTCACAAAAATAGCTTGGATTTCATTTGGAAATGCGTGCTTATAACTGCGGTCAGAACACTGGCGTGGCACAAAACCCCTAACTAGCATATTAAAACAGGAGCTTCGGCTGGGTAGCTACAGGTCCTGGGGTGTCGGCTGGAGTTGAGCTGCTCATTGGGAGACAAGCTGGCCGCTGTCAGTCTCATTAATCCCGGTCCTCGTGATATCAAAGTATTACTCCCTGAACTGTTGGGAGACACCAAATAATTTAGAGCAGTATTTTACAAACATAGCCAGAGGCGGCCAAACCAGCAAAACATATACCAATTTGCAGCCAACCAGCCATAATGAAAGTATTCCTCACAGTTTTTTGTCACAATGAAAAATATCCAAGTTATAAGACTTAAATTAAAAGGATTTACTATACAGCAGTGGTTATCTAACACTGGTAATTCATGTTGCCTTTTGTATGAAAATTCAAAATTTACTATTAGCTATATTTACAACATAGCATAGATATTTATAAAATGGTGAGGAAAATGAAGTGCAAAAAAGATAACACGGTCATTTTCCAAAAACAAGCTGCCTTTTAGTTTCTTCTTATTATACACTGAATATCATTATTTAAAAATAATTAATATTTCTAAAAATATTACAATACAGGATAAACATCGATTCCTCAACAGTAACAAAAATATGTTTAAAATATAGGCGGCTGTTTGAAGTACAAAATATTGCTGTGTGTAAAGGGTAACATAGTTGTAAAACTACTATTTAGGGTTTATAAAAATACAAAACAATTCTGCATTTACTGAGTGCATAATTATATATTAGTGCAAAAAAAAGCTTATTTGAATTCAAGAGTGAATTGTCAAAGATTTGCAGAGGTACGTAAAACATGAAATCTTTTCAGAGTCATGCGTATTGATCCCAAATCCCTGTTAATCCTTTCCAAGCGATCTTCCAGGGCTTCCTAACAGTTAAAGAAAAGAAAGGGAAAAAAAAAAAAAGGATTTAATAACGTACAACAAAAATCCAGTGATCCTTCTAAAATGAATAAACTACTGTTATTCCTACATTCAGCTAGAATCCTTTCTGATATATCGTTAGCATATTCTGTTAGCATCCAAAAACTAGAGCCAGACCTGTAGATTTATCATATTTTTTTTTTTAATGTGTGTGTATTTGTGGGTTGTTGACTTTTTTCTTTTCCTTCTGCTCCCATTCCCTTTTTTTCTTGGCTTGGGCATTCCGAGTCAGACCAATAAAAATATTATATAAACATATAACTATTATTTTTTGAATTATTGTCATAAATCACAAACTTACACCTTTTACAAGATAATTCAGAGTGTGTTTATGATTAAATTGAGGTAAATTCCCCTTTATCTTTTAATGCTTTAAAGTCTAGACACAGCATTTTAAACAGATTCACAATTCAGCCATATTCAGGAACAACTCTCAGTGGAATAGTAATTTCCATAGTAATTGCACTTATATCGATTTCAAAATTTGAACTTTCATGTAAACTAGGTATCCTCAAATTGTGGAAGAGCAACTGAAGAGAACAGTTGTAGGTAAAAGTTTTTGCACCTGATTTAATCTTGCTTGCAAAGTCATTCTTCCAGCAGAACAAGGAATTCGACTCAATGCAGCCTCAATCTAGTAACAGAAAATATTTCAGATGTAAATTAGAGCTTCAAGAGCCAATATATTCCTTCCTAACTAATCTTACAGAGAGAGAGGGGTGAGGTACATAGGCTACAGATACATGTCCAATACTGTTCTTAAACAACAACTTATGTTACCATAACACAATGCCACACCAAACTAATACAAAAGTTAATCGTATAAGTAGACACTCAAGGAGCAGTTTGAAGAGAGCGCTCTTAGTTGCCAAAATAACCTTCCTTGTTCGAAAGGCTGAGTTAAGCCACTGTCCATTAACGAAGAAAGTAAGTTTACTCCAACCCTTCCATCCACACTGTGTTCATGTTAAAATGACTCTCCTTTAACAAAATTAGGAACAGGAAAGGACTGTAGTGTCAGAAGCAGAGCAGGGAAAGATAATGGCACATTCCTACATTAACGATGGAAATTACACGTGAACTTCAGCCATGCGTGGGATAGGTTATACAGCTATACCCCTCACCTCTCATACAGTAACTATGTTTAGTCACAACTTTAAAATAAAAAATCATCTTTGCCTGTTGCTTTTCTTGAGTCAGCTCATCAAAAAGCCTCTCCGTTTCAGCCAGAGTCTTAATCCTCGGTGCATACTTGAAGTCTCCCTCACAAGGTGACAGCAATGGCTCATAGTTCTGCGCTACGCTCCTCTCATCCCATGCTGTTGCCTTCTTCATTCCAATATTGACGGATTCAGCACAAGAGCCATGTCTGACACCTGAATGCTGCCTTCCTATCAACAAAACATGGCTCTTTTATTTGTTTTGTAATTGTCTATTAAATTATTAGGTAGGATAGAAAAAAAAAAAAAACAACAAGAATAGCAGCGTGATCTTGGAGGTATATAAAATGATAGGAAGTAGCAAAGCCTCATTTGCTTGCCTTAAGCAAACTTCCCAGAAGAATGCAAAACATTTGGATGGGTCATCTTTCAGCGATCTTTATAAAACAGCATATTTTTTTTGTTAACAAACGGATTAATGTATTGTGCTCATTAAGAATTACTGGTACAACATTTCTAAATATCACCATGTAGACTAGCTGTCATGAAAACACCCATCTAAATAATTACATTAATAAAAACAAAAGCAGAACATTGTGACAAGAATTAGAAAATTAGAAAGATTTGGTTCAATCAATCATTTCAAAAAAATTTTAAACAACTGGCTTTATTATATTTACTCTTTCTGTTACTAAACATTGCATTACAGATAGGAATTTTATTAGTTTGACTGAGTATGTACATCTTAATATAGACTCTAGTAAGATATGCATTGCATAACTGAGTTAAGCATAGGGAAACATATTGCCCTTCTTTCTCAATTTAATTATTTTTGTTTTTCTGTTGCGTTTGTGCACACACGCATATACATAAAAATAAAATCCTGTATGAATGGTATTTCTCAATCTACAGTAATAAGACAAGATAGAGATGATTTTTGGAAATTGAACCTCATAGACTAACATGTCAGCTTTCTATTTAAACAGCTGTTACCAATGTGGAAGAAATTATGGTAAAAATGTTTCTGTTGGGAGATAAAGTACATTTTATAAACTCAAAAAAAAAAGTACAAAGAAACATTTTCCCCTACTTTGGAGGATTACCTTCTGTATCATCTAGTGAGAGAAACTGGAGCCTTTTTCTTGGATTATTGTGCTGTAAAGTAGAGGCAGGACCAGTTTCCAGGTCATCTAGAAGTATGTCAAATCTACAGAATGAGAAGCACACAACAGCTACTCGCTAGAAATAATTCATCAACTGATGCAGTATTTAGCCCAGACAGTTAAAGGTAGGAAATAAACTAATTGTTTATAAAACAATTTCCATAGTAGTACCATATCCCAACACACTCCCAACTGCGTATACCAAAATGCTTCATTCATGTGTCTTTCTTCTGGAATAGGCCAAACCATCACTCCTGAACATACTCAGCTCCCACACAGTCATTCTCAAAAACCAGAGTGGTGCTACACATTTCTTCTTCCTCACACGTGTCCTATACTTTAATCTTGCAGCTAAGCTTGCTCTCTAAAACTCTACAAGCTTTGCCAAGCAAAGACCTCTACAGAAACCATATTATGTAGCCCGGTTACCACAAAATTCAGCTTATGCATCTTCTAATATGCTTATAAATGACGCAATAGTAGATACTATTTTCAACTTTTATTTACATTTCGTGATAAGCTGCCTGTAAATCTGGACTTACTCCACAAAACAATTCTGTTATAACCTTTTTGTCACCGATCAATGTCATTGCAAGATATGTAACAATAAACACAACACCTCTCCTTGGTAAATGCTAAGTTACAGAAATCATTCCAGATTTTTCTCGCCATGTTTTAAGAAGTAAAACTTAGCTTTATGTTTAGAAATCTTCACATGACTCAGATTTTCCACAACTTTTTAAATGAACAAAAACCAGCAGGAACAGTATTAAGCCTGCATAAACATACTGCTGCTATTACAATCGTCAGAACACAATTGTATTCACAAAATTCATACCTTGTCACCGTGTTTTCATTTTTGCTAAGCAAATGGCTAAATCCAGGAGAGAGGTTTTCTTTTGGAGATCGTTTGGGGCTGTACGTCACAGACACTGGCGCCAACATTATCTCTCGTCTTGCTGTGAGAGACAAAGTACATTCAAGTACCTAAAATTCTCCCTGCTCAGTGTTTCCCATTCACGTGATCTTATGTTTACATCTTTAAAGGATGCTTTTCAAAGCTGTCTATGTTTATTTAAATTATATGAAAAGGTCATCACAATACAGAAAAATTAAATTCTTGTGTTTTCTATGATTTTAGAGCTTTTTTTTTCCACATTGTCTACTAGAATAATGCAGAAATCATACTTTTATTTTTCTTTTTTCTAGAGCAACCTTCCATTATTTATATACCTTCACTTGTGTGCGTGGGTGTGTGTGCAAAAAACATGACCCAAACTTCAGGAAAGCACTTACTTGGAGTATTCGATTTCCTGTTTGAAGGAGGAAGGGATGATGACCTCTGGCCACAAGGGGAGCTGTACCGTTTTGGTCTGTGTTGGTCTTTACCTTTCTCTGGGGATAGGTTAGCAACACAAGAAGTTTCAACAAATCCAACTGTTTGACGTCGAGTTGTTGTTTCTAATTAAAAATAAAAAGCGACTACATTAATCAATACTTTTTGGATACAAGAGCTCACAAATGTTCTCTTGTACTCAGCTTTTACAACTGCACTTAGACTGCCTCGTGCAAACATTTGTGCTGTTTTACTTAAGACTCATTTCCTGCCCATCATATTCATGAAACTGATAGTTTTCCTAACTTATGAAAAAGGGTGCTTTGCAGCACGAGGGACATATGATGTTAAATAACAGACAACGAAAAGCAGGACAAAAGCTTCTTTTGGTTAGGAAGGCTGGAGTACCCGCCTGAACCGAGACCATAAGCATTTAAGAATGACTCGATGTTTTGTAACTCCAAGGCTTCCCAAATCAACATTATTAGAATGTCTCAGTGCAGTTCCACAATACATATGCCAGCTTTCATAATAACATTCTGATACAGCACTATGGGAACAAAACTAAAATGGATTTAGAGCCAGCCAGAACTCTGTTAGGGCTCCATTAACTGTTTATAAATACTACGTTATTCTTAGAAAAAGGACATCAACTACTCTCTAGCTTGAGACCTAACAGCAACCTTTGCATTCCTTCTATTTTAAACAAGTCCTTTAGCTGTATCATTTTGAATTTTCTTAGGAAAACTTCAGAAATCTGCATGCTAAAAACCACATTCATTTCACCCCATCACTGAAGACGGATGGGCCTTCATGGTGAGAACAAAACCAAAAGACATGCAAACAAAGAAAGGCCCATAAAGACAAGTTTAGGAATATAAAAATAAATAAATAAAATTACTAGCTGACGTGTCTTCTTTTTCTGTCTGTGTACCCCAATCTTTAAACGCTTTTCCTTCTTCAAGTTCTTTAAAGGCTTTTATAATTGGTGCTTCTGACATCCCATTTTCCTTCTTTTCAATTGTGTTTGTTGAAGAGTCTTCTTGTGAGGAGTCCTTTTCAGGAGGAGAATGGTGCCTTAAAGAAAGGAGCAGGAAGAAAGATAAAATTTTCCAGCTTTATTTCAGCAATCCAAAAGCAAGCTGAACAGAAAAACTGGGAGAAATTTATTTTGAGCTTTACAGTTGCCGAAGCAAGATTTTTAGAGTTGTTCTTAATTTCAGCCAAGAACCTCAGATGATCGTATTACAGCCAATCCAAGAATCCAAAATATGAGTTAAGCTTGATAATTTGACATCTTCTTGAAAGTAAATACATACCGACAGAGGTTTTAGAAACTTCTGAGGAAGAAGGTAAACTACCGAGAAATGAAACTACACCTGAAGCTTCACACTAGCAGCAAGTTGCAGCCAAGCACATCAGCTCACGTCATATACAACAGAGCACTTCTTTGTGTCCAGGCTCAGAGTAGAATTGGACACAAACATGGAGAGCATAAAGGCAGCAGCACAAGATGCAGTTAAAGCCTTCTGATATTTCAAGGAAGGTACTGAAGGCTACAGCTGTTTCTTTCATACCAGGTTCCTTCATACTAGAAAGAAGGTTGTTTTGCTTTTCAGGGATGGTTTAGCATCTATAACACCGAGACATGTTTTAGAACTCTACTTAGCATCCGCAAAATCTGGAAATATGAATCTGGTTTATTTTCAATAAAATTATGTTTTAGAATTGTTCAACTTCACATCACAGTGGAGACTGAAGGAAACCAGCTCACCTTGAAGGAATATAGGTTTCTTCTAGTCTGTTGTCTTTCGGGCTTTCCTGGACTTCCAAGGGCTGGCCAGTGAAGATTGAATACTCTGCTCCTGGTATCAGCCACTTTCGCCTGCTGACATCAGGTGTTGCCAACTTGCTGTGGGAACAAAAAAAAATTCTGAATTATGAATGGTTTTGATTTTTTTTTTAAAAAAAGAATAAAATAATATTATTTATTTGTTCTACTTAGAAACAAATAACAAATATACGATAACTTTGTAAATACTGTAGAAAAAAAGCAGCTTTTCAGGTCTTTAAGACATGGAAGCACCAAAACAGAAAAGAGACCAACTTCTTATGTCCTTAACATACATTCACAATCCACACTGGAGTATGCATTATAACTGAACTTCCACACTACTCACAGGATACCTGTACAAACTACAGTTAGAAAAATAAAAAGCAGTAATCAGCCTCCTAAATCAAAGACATAAGGGCACAAAGAAAACTTCTAATGTCTAATTGGACTATTAGATTTTATTCCCAAGATCTTTGCTCAGCATGGAGATCTCTATTCATCTTAGCAACTGAGACCAACCTTCATGTAGGAAGACTAGAGACAGTCTGCCAAATAACACATGCATTATCTGATTTTTATCTTTTTAATAATTTCTTGGCATACGAAGGCTTGGGATTACATCACATGTGTTTAATCCAGTTTAGCGTATGGGCTGACATCTTTATCCATTGTTACCCAAAACACATTAAAAGTATTCTAAAGCACATGACCTGTTTTCACATTACTGGAATATTCACTTACTTGGCACAAGAGGTTCTTAAACGACTTTCAGTAATATGGCGAAGTTTCAACATATTTTCATGTTCTACCTGCTTGAGCTGAGCTTCAAGTTTTGAAATTGTCCTAATGTAGAAGTAGCAAAGATGCATAATAAGATGATTTAGAATATATAAAGAGACATCATATTTCCTGGAGTTTACTCATTTTTATTCAGATATCCTGAGTAGAGCAGAAGAACAAGAGTAACTACGAGATTTCTATCTATCCATAAATACGTAGATAAATATGTGTTTGTATTCTAAGTCAAATAAGTTCGGTGACCTAGCTAGAAAGACAAGACCAGGAGATATTGCTGTGGATCAAAGCGTTCAACTCCTAGGGGTTTTGGGAGGGGTAAACAAATGTTTTTCCTCCCTGAAATGAGGAATCTACACAAAGGACTCCCTGACTCTGATTTTAGTGGGTGGCTCCTTCTCATGTGTGTCACTCAGGTAACGACCAATCTGCTGCTCATGCAGTCCACATCTTCAGTGCAACACAATTTTAGGCACTCCTTGCTCGGAGGATAGAAAGTCAGGGTTTTGGAACAGGATGTAAAAATTGCTTTTTTCCACTTTATGGGTATGGAATGATCCCTAGCTAGCAGTATCAACAGTCAGGCAAGAAAAATAGAAGCACTAATAGAAATACCATACTGAACTTTCTTTCACACTATCTTCATTTCCTCAAAAGTACAATAAAAATTGAAGGCAAAGTATTTTTGGCTTCTTTCTACTCCATCCTTAAATTCTTGCTATTCATTCTTTCCATTCTTTTTCTTTAAAAATCAGGTGATCTGAGTAACAAAGGATTGCAAAACATATGCCTGAAAATTGCATTTGCTTTTTCTGGTTTTAGTTTTAACTTTACACAGGTTAATGCCTGGTTGCTATGACATTTGGAATGGATTTTGAGGTGAAACTTGTAGCCACACATTTCTAGAAGAATCATCAAAAACCATGCACAAAAAAAAAAAGATCTATTTCTAACAGGCTTGGTTTCAGCTGCTCATATAAAACAGGAACGAAAATAACAGCACATGTCCCCCAAAAAAGCTCAGAGGGAGATGAATGACGTCACACCTCACCTCGCTGCAGTACTACAATGCCTGCCCTAGATCCCTCTCAGAAGTCCTCTCCTCCCACACTTCTCTAAACTCCACTGAACAACTATGCTTATGTTTAACACCCTTGACTAGGAGTAGCTGAGAAATCCCAAACTGGAGGACACGTCCGTAGCTGTAAAACCCTTGATGGTCATGACTCTTGCCTAGTGCCTGCCCAGAAAGCATAAAGCTCAGTACGTATCTGTTGTCCCAACCACGAGACAGATCCAGGCAGCATGAGGGACATCCATAGCAGGCGTTATTTCTGCTATATATGGAACACTTTCTGTCCTTTATTCACATTCAGGAGCCATAATCTTGAATAGTGGATTCCTGCCAGCATCCTCGCTCCTGAAAACCTGCATAGAGACTGGTAAACTGAAGATGGGGGCTCCTGAGGAAACAACTTCAGTAGCAAAAGCTTGAGCAGCAGATTGGCTGGGCTACCTGACTGACAACAGAGAGGAAGCAATTGGAACCCACTGGAAGAGGTTGTGATCAAGGAGGTAAAAGTACACACCACATTTCTTAAAAATAACAAGATTCTTCACATTTGTGCAAAGCGACGTAAAGCAACATGAAATACTTCATAAGATGTAATTAAAATTGCAAATATACAGACTTGATAGTCTAGGACTAAATGTTTGGGCCACAGGATACATTTCATATTGTTAAAATAGTAATAACATTCACACTTACCTTTTCAAATCAGAAATCTGGGCGTTTGCATCAAGCAATTTGTTTTCAGTTGCATTTAACGTATCCTACAAAGTACACAAGGAAAAAAGTAACAAGTCTAGAAACTACATAAGTGTCTACAGAAGAAAAAAAAAAGTAACTTCAATCTTGAAAATAATACACTAAATATGCCTTCCTATTTGAAATAGAGTTCCATTAAATTTCTTTGGCTTTGACTTCACAGTATTTTTGCTGTCTACAACTAGAACACAACATACTCTAAACTCAGTCTTCTTCCCTTTCAGGGACTCTGAAGGTGCAGTAAAAAGCTTTCAGGAAAAAGATATATGGATATTTCATTTTGTCTTTTCCTAAATACTTACGTTAAGTCAGTTAATTCTATGATACATTACAAAAGATTTTACCAGCTTGGGTTTTTAATTAACTAGTGCATACTTACCTTTACTCTTTCATGTTCTTTTCCAAGGGACTCATATTCTCCTAAAAGCTAAAACAAATGAAAAACCAAACAGATACGGAGAGTAAACATAACTAACATTTTTGTTGAGTGCTATAAAATAAATTCCTTGTCTAACATGCTTATAAGCACTATGGGATATACAGAGTGCATTTAAATATTATTTGTTAAGTTCTAGCATCTTCTAATCAGAAAAAAGTTATAGAAGGGACAAGAACTACATGCACAACATATTTCTAATTGTCATATAATTTATCTTTAAAAGGAAATGACGAAGCTGAAGGAAACAGTAGAACTCTTTACCGGCTTTAAAGTTGACTTTGTATTTTGAAGTTTATTTGGAAAATAAATAAATATATAAAGGATTTAAAGCATCAAGTTGCTTTTCCACCTAGTACCCATTTTTCCAAAACAAATCAAACATTCCATAAAGCTGTTACTGAAGAATCAGAAGAACAATTGCTTTGATTCAGTCTAAAATTAACAGTGATGACTTACAAAAGAGATTCAGTCCATTCCACATAAACTCAGGAGAACAAAAAATAACTTGTCCTGAAATTACTTCCTATATTACCTCTACAAAAAGATGAACTAATAGTGCATAAAGTAATAAAATACCTGAGAAAGGATACAGCAAATGTTATCACATCAAGTAAATAATTGCTGCCTTATATAACTGTTTTAAAATATCTATCAAGTCTGTAGTATAACCTAACACCTAGCCTACAAAGTAGTCTACTGAATATTTCTGTTCCCTCAGATGTGCATTAAGTCTTGGAAAACTACTCAGAGTATACCACTGCAAAAACACCCAGGACTTGCTGTGTTGGTAAAATGCAATGCAACTGTAAAAATCATTTCACATTTTCTTACTTACGTTTTGAAACATTTTATTTTCTTCCTTTAACCTTGCATTTTTATTATCGGATAATTTATAAGCTTTTTCAAATGCTTCCTCTAGATCTTTAAGCCTGGATTTTAGTCTACTGATTGTGTTATCCTTCTCTTTATTATTTGTGCGCATTTCTTCAATACGTTCCTGTAAAACTTTGGAAGTATTACTAACAGCATAAAAGCGTTCTCTCCAATCTGTCTGTAGAAGAAACACAACATTAATTATAATGCTTACCTAGCAGATTTTTAGTTCAGAAACTAAAATCATCCAAATAGAATAGTTCATCTACAGATGTACAAGATTATGCTCATTTCTGTGAGGTATAAAGAACGAAAATCAAGAGTCAAACCCCCAAAAGACGTATATTCATTTTATATAACTTAAAACATCTAGAGGTTACGTCTCTAATCCCAACTTACTGTCTTGCTTCCCAGCATAGAAAAAAGTCTAAAAGGTAGAATGAATTAGTCTCTCCAGACATTTAACTTCCAAGACAGAATGCCCTGTTCTTTCACCAATAAATTCAACTATGCAGTCATAAACAAACAGGTCTGACCTAGCCAGAAAGACTGTATAAGTACACTTATACAGATAATATTTTTGCCCCAGTGCAAATGAGATTTCCTCTTAATTACACAGCTCTAATTAGAAATCAAAAAGGAAGTAATTAGATTTTTTTTTTTAATTGATTCTGGTTTAGAGTGAGACATCAGAAACAAATGACAATATTTAACTATTAAACTTCATTTGGCCCCTATAAAGGATTGTTTATAAACAAAAGTGATTATGATTCATGCAAGGGTCCTTAAGAAACACGGCTAGGAAGTCGCCTCTGTAACATACTGCCTGATGTCATATTAAGAGAAAGGTTGAAAATAAAATACAGAAATACAGATTAGCTTAACAATGAATAGGTGCATTTCTTACCCTTTCAGTTAAAAAGCAACTTGAATTAATATGTCACCATAAACATACACTTACCACTTGCTTTTCTAGCATATTATTCTTATTTTCAAGGGCTTTTATGCGAGCACTTGCTTCATTCAGAGCTGCATCTAATTGGTCACACCTACTTATAAGATAGAGAATACAAAAATCTCTTAAGCTTTCAAATAATAAATCTACCTTTTATAGCTGCCTTTCCTTCCTCAAGCATCCCCTCCAATTTTGGTTCCCAGCCTGGGACTTCTTCCCATAGTCTACAGCTGTTGCAGCGAGCACCCAGCACCTCTGCACGGAAAGGCTGCGGTGCTCGGAGGGCAAGCAGCAAAGTGGGAACATTTGCTCAGAACCATCTGGAGTCTGTGCACAAGAGCTCCACGACCAGAAGCAGCTGAGAGGCACCAGAGTGGAGTTCCACTTGAGCTAATTGATGATGCTGTGTGATAATTAATGACTGAAAGCATACCACAAGCTTCTTGTAACTCAGTAAATGACTGCTCAGAAGTCACTTTTCATAGGTAGAACCCACTAGTGCTAGGAGAGAAGTACAAAAGAGTCCCAGCTACCCACACACGTTTTCAATTACACTGAACGCCATAAATTTTGTGAAGTATTTTAACTGTCTAAATTTTTAATATGTATTTTGACTGGCAGTAATGATATAAAATCACATAGAACTTCTACAGCAATCACCCAAGTGGCACCAAGTACACAGGTGAGGCACACAGCCTCCGGCAATAGTATCTGGCCAAAGAGCACTGACCGGTAAATTGGCTTTGTAAAGCTACCAATGAATTCAAGACTTTTCCTGTAACATCTGGAAAACATCTGGTAGCTTTGGTGTGAAAGATAAAGTAGGATGATGTTCACCAGCATGACAGGCAAATACTATCTTACAACACTGATACTTCCATTACAGGTTGCTTAGGACTACCTCAGCCTGTCAGCCAGCTGTTTTTAAACAAAACTCATCCTACCTTCAGCACAAAATCAGGTCAAACAAGACCTCTGATCCAAACATCCCACTTACCGCCTAACAATAATTTTAAACCAATCTTAAAAAGATACATTAGATAACGTAAAATGTGCGTCTAGTAGTAAAATATTAGTATCATAGATGCATGAAACATTCAGAATTGAGGAATGACAAACATTTCAAGATATTCTAAACAAGCATATGTAGTTTTTAAAGTAGAAATAATATCCTGTAACAGAGAAAGAAAAAGATGGATAAACAGTACCTGTCAGCAAGATTTTGATTGATTTTCTTCAAATCTTCAGAAGAAGCAGCTTTCTGGCTTGCCTCTAGCTGCTGTTTTAAGCTATGTATCTCAGCATCATAGTAAGCTCGTAGATCAGCTATGTGTCGAGCATGTTTTTCCCTCAAGTTCTGCCTAATCCTATATTCAAAATTAAGAACAAAAAAAAGTTTCCAGCTACCAACATGACCACGCACTGCCAGCTACACTGATTCAGACATAATGAACTCAGCACATAAATATCTCTTGCAGAGCTTTGTTACAGTCAAATTGAAGGAAAGAAAATTTGTCATCTAAAGCAGTGGTGTCAGACACCCAAGGCTGGCATGGAAGTATTCACATTAATAGCACGAAGCTTAACTCTTTCTCCCCTTTTCTACCCAGTAGAAAATATGCACAAGAAATGAAATGGGAAACTCACAAATTGAGCTGTCTTGAAACCATGGCCCTCTGCATGAGCCCTCACACATGGAATATATGCCACGTCTGCTTGTCGCTGTGCAAATCATGAGAGCTTCAACAGTGATTGGGGGATATTTATTTTTCCTAAGTACAGGAATTCTGTGCTTATCCTACCATTTGACTCTAAATTAAAAACCATACCTACCACAGAACTTTGAAATTCTCTACCTAAATCAACACCCTCATACAGCCTATGAAGTAAACATGTATTTTTATTTTAATGTATACACAGAAATAATAAAAAATATAACATGGAAAACTGTTTTGTGTTCCAGTTAAGGCTCTGATATTCATGGGGATCAAGGAAGACGGTACAAACACCGTGCTTTAGATTAACTAGTATGGTCTCAAAGACATTTATAAGAAGCGGAAAATGACCGTTCTATCTCCACGCCATTTCTACTTCAGGAAGAAGAGAAAGAAAGAAAAAAAAAAGCAATGCCCAGCTACATTCTAAGCTCACAGAATGTGCATGTTTTGTTCATGTCACCAGTACTGTTCTTTCATGAAGGGACTAACTCTACAACTTAAAAGAAAAAAAAAAAAGAAGAAAAAAAAACTCACTTTGACATTATAACAGGATCTTCAACAGATGTCACTGAAAGATTATATTCTGGTAAACTGTTGTCAGCACACTGAGTAATAGAAGATGGAGTTAGAGTTAATGTTTCTTCCTCCTCAGGGTTGAGTAAAATATCACTATTAGCATCGGTATACGCCATTGGAAAAGGACAGCTGGCCTTGTTTTCATTTGGAATTGTATGATTTTTCCAGAGGTCCAAATGCACAGCTCTGCTACCAGCAGGATATTTTGGAGAATCATCACACTGAGATGAATTGCTTGTCCGTGAAAAAGAGTCTGTATCACAATGACTTGAAAATCCAGGTTCTGCCATAGAGTCTGGAGAAAAAGGAGTAGTCTCTTCAGGAATATTGAAAAAGCAATGTCCTGGATTCTGCTGACCGGGTTTCATATGCAGGGTTGGGTCCAACGTCAAGATCTAGGAAATATGTTACAATACTAAAAAAAATTGTTTTAACTTTTGGTCATGTAAACGGAATTAATCTGAATACATTAGTCATCTATATAATGTATTGCAGGAATTATAATGAATATTACTACAATTATTTGATATTTACAAGCAAGTGCAAAGATGAAGAAATCTGCAGCTCAGAAGATGATACATATACCTAATGCTTGCAACTTGTGTTTCTGAGTTTCTGGCAGGAATAAAAGATATATCCAGCATCTGTAGCTGTCCAGAAAATTTCAGTCATATATATAAAAGAATTAGGATGCTTGCTTGCAGGCTAAAGCAATAACATTGTACAGTTACTAAAATCACTTTGTGGATTACATAAACAAGACAGACACATAATAGTCACTCTGTAGCCTTATACATTATGTGCACAAGGAAAAACTAAAGGCTATATCCTGGAAATGGGTACAAAAACAGATTTGATAAAGAATATTCCCACAACCCATGCCTATTCACTGTCTGAGGTGGAAGGAAATTGTCTTGTAGGAAGTAGAAAGAAAACCCTGCTTCTGCAACTGCAGTCCCATGTGCATTTCTGCAGCTTCAGCAGATTCACCCCTGCATCACCTTCAAGGGTGTGCTGCAAAGGTGCTCGTTTACCCAGAGTGTTCCCAGGGGTTCTTTTCAGCTGGATCCCCTCCCAGTCTGGTTCATCGCAGCTGCAAAAATTGCTGTTCCAGCATGGCACTGGAGGTGGCAGCAGGTGCCAATTAACATGAAAGCAGCCTGTAAAAACTATCATACCTTCAAACTGAGATGTGGAACAAAGATAACGTTACCTCTGGTGGGTGACTTGACTGGGAAGAAGGCATAAAATTCATGTCTGGCAGCTGCTTGTTTTCTCTCTGTCTTTTATGATAAATATCCTTCAATGACGATAGCTTCATTTCATCAGCAGAAGATGACTTAAACAGGCAAAATTGCTACATTAGTCTTTCTGAACACAATCCTTCATCCCCAGTTAAATAACTTTTTTTTTGGCCAATGAAACAGTTCAGAAAAAAAAAGGCTCTATTCAACGCACCCAATTTAAAGAACTGTCGTTAATGAGGCAAATACACCTTTAATATACTAGTTAGTCTCTTCTTGTCTCTTACACCATTTCTTTTAGATGACAGAAGAAGGTCAGTAAATTCCAAGTGGAGGTAGCCAGGGTAAATGAATAATGAAGGAGACAGTGAGCTAACAAAAGGAGGCTTCACGGAAAACTCTTCTGAAGGGCTGATTCTTTCCATTTGTAGAAAAGGAGAAAGATGACAAATATAACACATCTTTTAGAACATGCACAAAGTTTACCTGATCTGGTGATACTTTTGTGGAGAAAACATCAGTGAACTCACTTCTGAGGTTCTCTGGTAAAGAGTGATACATGTCCTGTTCATCTAGTTTCCAGTACGAAAGTCCTAATGAAAAGAATCATTGGAGAAAAAAGGTTACAAATTTCAATCTCACAGCTATGGAGCTGGAATCCCCAAAACCATTAGAAAGATGTTACTCTGCCAGCTAACAAGAGTAGTGTATTAATTATTAGCATCTATTGCTTAGGGATTTTACTGAAGTATTTGTTAGCAGAAGTTACAAAAATCTCAACGCAAAACATAAGCAACATACATAATCAGTATTATATCACACAGCATCACTAATTAAAGGTGCAAATTAGTGAAAATATATACTCTTGGGTGTTTGAGGTCATATCCTCATTTACTATTAACTGCCACATTTCTAACAATGCCAGTATAGCTCTTAAAGCTTATACTGCCAAAGGAATAATTCTAGACAGCCACTCAAGGTTACAAACTCTTCAGTTTGGTGCTCAACAGCACACCATAACATGCAAAGAGACAGCCTACCGGGACCCACCTACTGTGGCATGGCACAAGAGGAACATTTAAACAATCTTTATCCCACTTCAGTTTCTTATATGTGTGGTTGTGTAGAAGCAATATACATCATTTGCAGGGCTACATCTCCGTATCCCTGTTTGTTACTGAAGTGGATTCACCATGTTACGATCAAAATACATAAACTAGTTGTTTGGCCTTGACAAAAAATAAATAAATAAATAAAACACCCAATAAAACTGTAACAACAAAACCACACAAAGCTCCCCCGAAAAGAACAGAAGCAAAACCTCACTAAAACAAAAAACAACCCCCTTCGCACAGACGCACCCCAACATAAAAAAAAAAAATTAATCCCCACATTACACACCGCATGATTTTGTTCTTGTTTATTCACAGAACTACTGAATCATTCCTTTGACTTACAGGAATTCTGCTTCTATTACCATGCACTCCTGTGATTACTAAACCATCAGTGGTGCTAATATTTTAAAAGGTCATTTCATCCCCTACCATGATTTTAACAGTAATTACATTGTGAAACAGTTTTAAATACAAAGCTCAGCCTTGAAGCACTGAGAAATTTGAAGAAAAATAAAATTGCCCAAAGTCCTGCATCTGCCAGCAGTGATGCACAGGAGCCACCATCAGTTTGAAACAAGACTAAGAGCAGCAGAATTATACTGTATCAAAAATTAACAGCTTTTCTGTGCTTATACCCTCCGTACCTCCCCAGAAGTATTGGAGGTATGTTCTAGTAAGTTCTAAAAACAGCAATCAACAGAAAAGGAAATTTAAGGAGAAGATATTAACAATACCTGAAGCTTCGGACACTAAGGAATTTGGGCTTTCAGTTGGTTGATTGAGGTAAAAAGTGTAAGGTGGCAAAACAGCGTCAGTAGAGTTTGTCTAAAATTAAAAAGAGAACACAAACTTATAACAAAAACTGCAAGGCAAGAAAAAAAAATTGAGAGTCTAATTTTAAAAAACTGTATGTAAATGCTGTTAGCCTTTTCACACAAACGGATTAAAGTTAGTTATGGTGATCCGAACCTATACAATTTACATTCAGGGCAATCAAAGCCAGAAGGGAAACCAAGATAAGCCATATAATTAAATGATACTGGTAGTTTCTAATTCATGTGCCAGTCCACTTATGGAGCATTTTTTAGATGAGGTATTATAAAAATACACATTTTGGACCGTCATCTAAACTTTCCTGCTCCTTAAAAGGTGCGAGTATATAGAGGGATGATGACTTACCGATAGTGTTACTCCTTCCTCATCCTAAGACTGGAATTTCTTATATTCAGCTGTTATGCCTCCACCTACCACAGATCAGGAGGTAACATTGTCTACCATCTCAGACAGACAAGATACTACATACCCCCGTGTAAGATACTACACATCCTCCTTCTCTTCACTCCAAACTTCCTCCTTCCCTTCACTCCAAACTTTCTAGACAACCCCTCAGCTAAAAAAAAATGGAGTTTAGAACTAAAACACAACTTTTTGAATTATGTAGGGTATTAACTCAAGGCTATTCTGTCCCTTTTAATGTTTTTCTCTAGGTATTCTCCTTTGTCTAAGGAGGAAGAAAGGAAAGTGAAGGGGCAACAACTGAATTCTTACAAAGGAACCCAAAGACAGATTTTTTCTTTCAAAATCTGTGTTTCTGACACTAATTTCCACTAGCCAATCATGCTTCCACTGACAATAGAAGACTAGAGAGAGAGCAAATCCAAACTGCTATGATTACCGTTTCTGGATCACCCTCAAAGTGACCACAGGAAAGAAAACTGACCCTGCCTTGTATCAAGTGATTCCTATTTTCTAGCTCTCCTATTCTCTTGTAGGTGGAGCCTTTCAGAGTTTCAGGAATTATTTCCTTTAAAATAGCATAGAGACACTTGTGACAATTAATATACTCAAAGTAATTCTAAAAATTCACAGTTACATGTATGATGAATACTCATACAATCATGTTGCATACCGTCCTTTTGGGTTGGAAATGTTTTATGTGGTTAAACTTCCCAAAATAATCAGATTTGTGAACATACAGAAGGAAATATTGAATTGTGGGGATGGGGAGGAGGAAAGGGACACACACACACAAAAAAAAAAATCTTCTCAAAAGAAGCATTTTGAGCCTATTCTGTAATCACGGCAATAGGCGTTACCACAAATAGTTCTAAAAATACAAAATTTCTCTTGAACTTTTATTGTGTGGGTTATTTGTTTTTTAGTAACCAGTGCTGCAGCTGCATTTGGAGTAGTTCAAATTAGCCAAACCATGATCATATACAAGCATAAAATTTAGTATTCTTACATAAACAATACAAGAAAGAAAAAAACTTGTTTGGATTTTAGCCTAAGAGTTTGCTAAAAACACACACAAAAACACTATTAGTCCTGAACCAAGTGGCTAATGCCTCAATATGCAAAAAGTGGAGCAGCTTGCATTAAATTCCGTATACCTAAAAGAGACATCACCAGCTGAAGTGGAAGACCAACATCTGTAAAACAAAGATGCTTTAAAAAATGATGGGACGCAGTAAGTTACCATGACCTGATGATTTAGTTGAGAATGTGACTGTTATCTCTACAAGGAAAGAACGCGTGCCACTGAGGCAAGCTAAGACAAAAAAAACTAGGCAAGGAATAAAACAAGCCAAAAGAGCAGTATGTGTAGCTATGGAACGATCCAAGCAGTAAACTCTGCCCACGTGAACTTTAGACGTGTCAATGGAAAAACCACTACTCAAATGCTCAAAGTATGAAAGCAAACACTGAATCAAACACTGAATCAAACACTGAAACTTACTATAACTCTAAAAAATAGGAGTGACGAGAATAAAATTTAAAAAATAAAACTAAACTTACATTCTCCAATGGTAATTTCTTTGCTTGCTCATTTCCTTGCATAGAGGTTACTTGTACTTCTTCTGCATTTATTCTTTTGGGTTGGTTTTGTTTCAACTTCTGTGCCCATGATGTTAAAGACTTACTAGATGATAAGAAACACACACATACACCATAAATACATATTCCCCTTTTCAATGGAGAAACAATTCCTACAGAAATTAACTTCAATAGAAAGGAGGAAGAGAACAAGCACATCAATGGCGTTATGATCTACCTTGTACGTTGAGATAACACATCTCCAAAAGCAATCCTCTAAAGAAAGCTGGTTCTGTGTTTCCTAGCATACTAGCAAGATGCAAGTTCATTTTCACGATTCTCCATTTTTCCAACAGACAGAATGTTTTTATCTCTGCAAAATACTATCACGGATTCACAGGCAACATGCTGCCCATGTGAGCTCTGATATTGGTCATGGCTGTATGAAGCCACTGCCTTTAGTCTAGCCTGACAGGGAGAGTGACAAATTCTGTGCGACTAGAGCAGAGTTTGGTCAGTTATTATGGCTTCCAGATGAGCCAAAGTAGCTAAAAAAAAAAAAAAAAGTTTACTAGATCCACGCACCTACTGGACACAGCAAAATAACAACAAAAATTAACTAAAAAGAAAATAACAACAAGAATAGAAACAGTCACACATTTGGCTGTTGTCTGATACAATTTATGACTGTAATACATGCATATAAGCTGGCAAAAAAAGGCTGAGTATCATAGCTAAATGTGTCATATAAAATTGGTAATCAGCATCTACAAGAGATAAAACACTGCAGAAGTAAATATGCACCACACAGAAACGTCAGACTAAAGAAACACATTTATCTACCAAGTACCTTAGGTTTTGGGGGGATTTTCACGTGTTTACTTTAGTTTTTTTAGTTCTTACCGTCAAGAAGTTCCATTCAATTCCTATGTGTTTCTAATTACCAAAAGGCATTTACGGAGTGGGGACTGTATAATAAAGTTTACCACTTACCTGTTTTTTTTCCCACATTGCGCTTCATTTACCTCACGTTCACATTCAACAGGAAAACCTAAAATATCATTCCTTCCTGATGAGCAGTTTTCCTCTATTTTTTTTGGTAAAAGTTCTCTTGTATTTTGAACACTGGCTACAGCTGCATTGCTCTGCAATACTGCTGCATCACCCTGTCCTTGACAAGTTTTCTCCGTGCAGTCTGTGCACTTGATAACGTCATCAGATTTGCTAGCGTTCAGTTCAGAGGCAGAAAGGGTGCCATACCCACTGTTCATCGAAGCATCATTTGCAAAACATTCCTGATACAGATCAGATGCATTTGGCTGAGTTTCTGATTCATTAGATCTAAGCTGATTGACAATGCATTCATTTTCTTCAGAGACTTCAGATTGCATCCCCATTTGACTTCCTATTGACGAAAAAGTGTCTGTAACCTTCACAGGCAAACTTCTGCTCTTGCCAACACCCCAATTGCTGATCTGCAGTTTCACTAACTGCCTTATTTCATCCTGAATCAGCTAAAGAATAAAAACAAAAGGTAAAATTCCCATGAGATCATGCTACAAGTCATATTTATATCTTGATCCATCTTCAATTCACGTTATTAGTGAGGGACTTAGTGTACTTCTTTCAAACAATTCCAATTTTTCAATGTGTCCACATCTCATGCATAAAAGTAGATATATGCATACTGTGCATAACAGTAAAAGGTGAACGGTAACAACTCTGTATCCAAGCAGTGAATTACAGGTCTCAGTAGTCATTTAATTATGTAAAAAAACATGCATGCGTGTATTGGCTACATGCCTTCAGAACTACAGTTACCTATCAGCCACCTAAAGAAATACCAGTTATCCAGGCATATCATTAGAAGTGGACAAAGTCCTTGGCTAAATTTAAGCCTAAAAGACTTCATAATTTGGATTTACATATTTAAAGATTGTAAGGATGCTTTAATGGAAGAATAAACCATTACTCTGTTACACGAATAGGAATAATGTACCTCTGTAAGATTATTCACATAAAACGTGGCTTCAAAATATCTGATTTAAGTAATGCATTATTGGGTAGTTCATTTAATAAAAAGATTTACGTTTTGATTTATTGGTTTTTGGTATCTGATAGAGCGGAGCAAATCTATAACAAGGTCACCTGAAGAGACTTAACAGGTTGTTTAGTCTGCAATGCCTGCAAAGAATTATTTCATATGTATATAAACTCATCCACTATACTAAATTGTTTAGTAGTGTGCTAGTATACTGAAATAACTAATTTTTCTGTCAAGAGCTATGAAAAGACTTCATGCTAGTGCCCACGGCTGTGCCCTTTGGCCAGGGAGCTGCACTTCCACAGAGCAGTACTGCAGTTACTGAACTCTCTGTGGGCGCACAGCTCCTATTACACATTACAAGACCAGAGTATATGGTAGCTTTCAAGAACACATTTCAAACCAATTTCTCCCTGGAAAAAGAAAAACTCAACTTTCAATAATTTTAAGAACATGAAACTCTAGTACTGCTTTATTCACAGAGCTACAGTACATTACTCACATACGAATAGCAGGTGCAAAGCACAAATTGATCAAAACTCATCTGTTCTTTCAAAATAAGAAATTTTTTAAAAAGGCTTAATTCTAAAGGAACCTACATGTAATGCTAGTCAGAATCAAGCCTTGTATGTTCTACAAACTTGCAAAACAATTAACAACTGAATTTCAGGTCACTCTTTCTATTAAAAAAAAAACAGGGATGATGTTTCTGCAATAACAAAGTTTTTGGTGATTTGAATCATGACCAAAGCAGTAATTTAGGATTTAATTCTGTGACTCAACTCTGTTGAAGAAGGTAGGGAAGGGAGAATAAAAGGGAAGAAACAGAGTTGTGGGGGAAAAAAACTGATCAGATTCCCTGCTGGCGTTTAATCTTTGTCAATAGTACTTTGCAGGAAAGGTGAAAGACTATTATTCTAATTAAACAGTACTTCTACTTCTCCTTGCGTAGTCACAAATAGTTTCAAGAGAAGGAAAGACCTAGGAAAATGAAATTTAAGAAATTTGTATAGAGTTTTGGGATTATAGGTAGGTTTCTTATGTTTTTAAATTTTCTTCAGTAAATCCTGATTTTAGGATGATACACAGTTGGTGACAGGATGTCATTAGCACACTTGTATTTTACTGTACAATTTGCACCAGCTGAGGGCTGACCCCAGCGTAATTCCAAAATGAACTCAAGGTCTTTTAACTCATATTTTGGTATGACGATATATTTTCATAAGTTGGTCTTGAAACACAGCATAGAGCAAGTCTTATCTCAGAGCCACGTCAATGCTAAAGCAGCATCTTGCTTTTCTACCCCCAAATAGTAGGTTATTAAATTGGGGTTTTATATTTATTATTATTAGAACACGTTGAATCCCCTGTGTTTTAGAAAATTCACTAGCCTACCAGTTTAAGTTTGGAATAGTTCCATCTGGTTTACCTAATGCATTCATACAACTGAAAATATGTTACAGCCATTGATTTTTACATTTAGTGAGGCAGTTCATGCAGTTAGTTAAGTCCCTGCTGATATCACGAACTAAACTCTTCCAGAGGTAGCCTTTCCTATTAATAAAGACAAAAAAACAGCAAAGGCAACACAATGGATTAGTCAAGACTACCATTAGCAACAAGTGAATCAAACCACTACAGTAAGAGGAAAAGAAATACGAGGATAAGGAAACACTGGTGGGACAAAAGCAACAAGATGGGAGAGAAAAGAAAGAAAGGTGGAGGGGGAGAAACAGGAGATAGGATAAAAGGACAGTACCTCTTGTTAATTCAGTTCAGGAACTGTTGGTTACTACTAGTGTAGAGGGCATCAGGAAAGGGAAGGGAAAAACAGCAACCAAAATGATGAAGACATTAGGTATTACATAGTTAGAGAATACTGTCTTTTATACATACATATACATTTCTTCTGGTTTAATGGATAAATACACTTCAGCAAAAATGTGAATCTTCGTGTGAGCCATCTTTCTTCCTTAGAAAGGAGACTGTTTAACCAAAGGGTGAAAGAGGTGTTCAGCTATTACAGTGAACGTCTTCCTGTGCTATGTACTGACTAGGGAATGACAAGTCGCGCAACATTTTCTGATGAAAAGAAAACTGCATTGTTTCAATATTAGAAATGATACAGTCTAACAGATAACATAAAACAGCTTGTCCAATAATTGGACAAAGTCCAATTATCACGCAGGCATTCTGAGCCAACCTTTTTGACAATAAACACCTGAAAACAAATAATCCAAGAATCTTCACTTCTGAAATGGTTCCTACCAGTTACTTGTTTAATTAGCCAAGGTTATCTCAAATATGCACCCTATAAATTGCCAGTCCAGTCCCAGTAACCGACTGCCTGAATTGTCAGGCCCAGTACATTTACAGGAATGGAAGGGAGGGAAAAAAAAAAAGAAAAAGAGTTCCCAACACTGTAGTGTGCTGTTTTGCATGGCAGTTGGGAAAGGAAGAAAGAAAAAGAAACATTTAACCTAACCCACCCACATGAACAAATCATTACTCACTTGGATTTGATGGTGGAACTGTTCTTGCTGGGCAACTATTTGTTCCTGGCATTGCTTCTCTACCAGTCTCAATAACTGCAGCCACCTTGTCTATTAAATCACAAAGTAAAATAATTAAGGCATAGTCATATTGAATCTCTTACCTTTTACTCTAGTTACATAATGGCTTTGCAATCTTATACTTAGGCGTTGACATAATACAAATTTTTCATAACATCCCTCTGGTTGTGCACCCCACAATACATGCAGACCCCTGTCACATCAATCACAGCAAACAATTCACTATAGACATATTCACTGGAGAAAAAAAAAAAAAGAAAAAAAAAAGACCCCTCTACACAAAAAGATAGTATGTCCCTACAATTAAGCTTGGCTTTTAAAAAAATGAACAAGGGAAGTGAGTTATTCTATTTAAAAAAAAAAAAGAAAAAAAAGAATAACTTAAAAGAAAACACAGCTGGCAGAAAAATACAGTTGAAGTTTGGAAACGCAGGTTCCAGTTCAATAAGATCCAGGCAATCTTAAAATTGATAATTAAGTATCCTCACATCCAGTGAACCACTTGCTCCAATACAGAAAATCTTCTTTTCGACAATTCAGCCAAAGAAAAAGATGCATAACTGTTTAGTGAAAACTGAAATATAATAAATAAATATATAGGGTTCCTAACGTGTGGTATTCTCTGAATTTTTATAACTAGTTTTATGCTAATGTTTATGGAGCCTGGTATTTGATGCCTAGGACACAGGACATAAAACACGTGCCTAAATGCAGATATCTACAATCTTTTCTTGGAGCTGTTAAAGAGCACCAAATTAAGCATCTGTCAGAAGACATTTTATTGGAGAGCAGCCAGAAAGCTCAAAAATTCTGCAAGAACCAGCCCATGGTGTGGAAACTTGATGTTCCCTACAGAGACTAAAAATAATGATAAAATATAATTTTTTTTTAAAAAAGGAAAATAGGGATTGTGAGAATCAGCTCATTGCACCAAGATAATGGTTTTTGTGTTGTTTTAAATCTGAAAACAAACTAATAATCTACGCCTCTTTACAAACAGAATAAATAAATGATGCAACTGAAACAGATTCTTTTTTAGAAGAAGAAAAAACAACTACTTTCTAGGATCTCTTCAGACTTCATCTTGAAGTGCTGCAGTTTTAGAGGTTTAAAATTTTCAGTTTAAAAATTTGCAGTCTCTATCTTAACACTGAAAAAAACATTCACGCCAGTATCGTAATTGTAGAACACTCATACATAAAAAGCGAAGATGAAATCGCAACAAAATCCATCCACATGATTAGTTCACAGCACTGTAAAAGCATTTGTCCCATCACAAAGAACAAAGATGTATTTAATCTCTTACTGCTAAACTGTACTATCACTAGATCCGTCTTATACAATGCAAAGCTGATACAATATTATTTTTTTCTTCTTTTATATAAACATGAATATCAAATACCTCACAGTTCTTCACAATTTCTGAGTCAGCATTTCCAACGTTCTGGATATCTCGCACGAAGGAGGAAAGCAGCTCAATGGAACCAGGTATTAATGGGGACCTGCTACTCCCTGAGTAACCAGAAACCCCATTGGGATTGGACGAGGGACTTCTGGCGAAACATGAGGAAAAACATTTGAATTATTTATTGTGCCACCTGTCCAACATAGTGGCCAAAATAATATACCACAGACCCTATACAATCATAAAAGAATTATATGCTTAATTTACATTGTGACCCTAATCATGCTGAAAAAAGCGACTTCCATAAGAACGAGGTTATTTTTCAAGAAAGTGTCACAGAATCTACAGTGTTATCTTACATACCATTTAAATACAGAAGCTTTCCAAGACAGACAGCATAAGCAGCACAAATGTTATTGCTCACTAGTACAAATGTCAATAAAGACAGCTTTTCATCAAATCTATATGCTTCTTCATAGACTCTAAGGTTCTAAGTTTACAGATAGAAGCTTCTGAGAAACAAGTTACAAAATTCAAGACTACTGCCTCATTTTGAGAAGCTGTACATGCAGTAAGCGACTTGTAATTCTTACCTCAGCAAGTCAATGAAGAAGAACTTCTCCTAATCTGACACTTGGGCCATTAGTCCATATTTGCCCTTCTTATTCATTGAATATAGCTTAGACATTGAAAAGAAAAACAATCCCCTCCCCATTCTAAGTTGCACAAGGCAACAGAAGTTATAAAGTTTAAGGAAGATTTTAACACTTCTTTCATTAAGGCTTCTCATTAAACATTTTACCTGCAATTGTAAAGAAAACTAAAATACATTAGAGTATTACATATTACTTCACCTTGGTAACAACGTTATATCAAGCATACTACCTATGAAAAACAAAAATAACAGAAGCATTTGTTAGTAATTCCTTCAACATATCATTTACCTGTTACAATTCAAATTGCAAACAGAGCTGTGGGTATTTCTTACATCAGAGTCCACAGAAGCTGAAGGGACTTCTTGCACAGCATTCACCAAGTCACGGTTTTCCATATCTTATGTCCCAGCATGAAGTGACCCTGCAAACATAAAGAATGAAGTATCACCCTCCTATTTCAAAAAGCCATTGGACTTTGTTGTTTGAAGAAACAGAATTTGATTAAAGCAGCAATTTTTTCAGCCGAACCACCCCAGGAAACGGTGGCATTCCAAACCCAACCTCTCCTCCTGCCCTGCGCTATGCCTGCAAATAGCTGCTAGTTGGTCAGCATTGTACTTGCCGCGGCTCCTCTAACTCAAACAGAAATCCCCATCACACGTTGAGGCTGGGACATAAGGGGGTCTCTGAATCCCAGTACTGCAAAGTTGTGGGGTTTATTTGTTTAAAATCTGGGACTCCGCAGTCCATTTCTGAGACTTGTGTGAAGCACAATTAAAGAACGGGCCTATTGTCACTGCATTTACATCTGCAGAAGGGGGCTCTGTGCCTGCACTGCACCGAACACACTCCTCAGAAACAAAATCAAGAGCTGAGCTAGGCTGCAGCTGACCGGTTCTACCACACAGTTACGTGAACACTTGTTTTATTATTACTGCAGAATGTTGATTCAAAAATGCATTAGAACTGGTTTGAGATAATTCACTTCATTGTAAATTGGTAAAAAAGAAAAGAAGTCAAACAGGAATCACAGTTGAAAACACCACAAATAAAACACGTGCACACAAAACACTTGAGCGATGGACTTACAGCACTCAAAGCAGCAGTTTACAAGAACGGCAGCATAAAAACATGCTTCCAGTATCTGTACTTCCATCGAGAAAAAGGCTTTGAAACACGTTGGTTATTCAATTTTCCTACAGTGCTTATTTCAGCATCTTCTATGCCCTAGCGAATTCACCCTAAGCTCTACCACTGCAGAAAAACCTTATGATCATCTTGCAGATGGAGAACAAAAAGAGGCATTAAGAAATAAATGTCACCCTGGCGGTCTGTGACAACACCAGGAATAAATCCTCGTTGCCTCACGGCAGCCTAGTGCCTCCAAAGTGTGACCATTCCTCACAGGGCTCACAAGGACACGCAGGTTTAAACTTTAATTATTTTTAAGTATCCAGAGCCGTATCTCACAGAGAGTTTTGAAATATAAAAACTCATTTCTACACGAATTAAATTGATGGACAACCGCTGCCTCCTCCCTGTTTCCCTGGAGCCAGGGGCTTTAGCACGTTCTCCAGGTGGCTTCTCCAGCGGTTTCCCTTGGGTATGGCCGAAAAGGGGCAAACTGGAAGGAAGTTACCCAGAGACACACACCCCTCTGACAGAGATTTTGGAGATAAAGCGGGGGGGGGCGGGGGGGGAAAAGCTTTATTATTTTTATAACGGCGCAGAGTCCCGAAGAACTGAAGGTTATGAGGCGGCAGAGGCACCCCGAGAGCAGCTGGGCGCCAAGGGGGGGAGCTCTGGCAGCCACCGGCGTCGCCCGGGGCCGAGATCCCCCCTCAGGGCTCCGCAGCCCCCTCAGACCCCCGGCACCCCCTCAGGGTCCCCTCACGATCGCGGCGCCCCCTCACGTTCCCGCCCTTCGCCCCCGGCCCCGCGCGCAGCCGCAGCCCCTCAGCGCCCCCTTACCGCGCCTCGACCCCGCCCCTCCTCGCGCCATAGCCCCGCCCCCGCCGCGCTCCCATTGGCCGCCCGCGCCCTCGCGCTCCTGTTGACAGCGCCGCGGCTCGCGATTGGCCGGCGGAGCTGCCGCTCAGCTAGGAAAAAGGGGCGGGGCGCCGCGGGCGGCCTGGCGGCGCTGGGGGCTGCGGCCCCGCCGGGTGCCCCCGGGGCTGGGCCGGGCCCTTACCCGCATGGCCGGCGGCGGCCTCCCTCGGCGGCCGTTAAGCGACAGCCAGGCTTGGCCCCGCCCCGTCGCCGCCGATTGGCGGTCGCTGTTCGAACGCGGGAGGGGCGGAGGGAGCGCCCGCCGGGGTTCCGCTCGCTGATTGGCTAGCTTGGCCGGCCGCCAGGCCGCGCCTCCCTCCGCGATTGGCTCGGCGGAGAAGGACGCGCGCCGCTGCGAGGGGATTGGCCAGCGCGGCTACGCGCCGGACGGCTTCCCGCAATCCGATTGGTGGAGGGCGGGGGGGAGGGCGTGTACGAAGCTCGATTGGCTCTGGGAGGGTGTCGATCAGCCCGGCGGTGCCGCCGCCTGCGGGGGCTGCGCGTGCGCGGATGCGAGCGGGCGCGTGAGGGGACGCGCGCGCATGCGCAGTGAGACAGGGGGGCGGCGGCCATCCCGGGGCGCTGAGGTGAGGGCGGCGGGGCCGGGACGGGACCTGGGGGGCGGGACGGGACCGGGCTGCAGCGGGCCCGGCGGTGCCCTGAGGCCGAGAGGGGGCCGGGCGCGGTGACCGCGGGTCCCCGCAGCCGTGAAGGCCGTGGTGCGGCGCCGCTGAGGCCCCGGTTCCCGAGCGGAGCCTCCTCAGGGGTCCTGCCGCCGCTGGCGCCGTTCTTGTGGGCCCACAGCGAGCCGCTGCTGCCGGGCAGCGCCCCCGGTAACCGGGCTGCTGGGCAGGGGCTCGCTCAGAGCGAGGTAGGGGCTCCGCGAAGTTCGTCTGCGGGTTTTTTTTTTGCGGTTAAAATAATAAAAGAGTTGCCTTCTAGTGCCGCCAAGTGGAGGTGTTTAATTGCAAATAAAAGCTTTCCTGAACTTAACGTTGGCTTCATCGGTGATGTTTAGCTTGTATGGGTATTTACTGCTCGGTGCTGCTGCTGCTTCGTGTGCTGAAGTATTTTCTGCTGAAACAAATGAAATATTTCAAGCATGAAATCATTTACTAACTGCTTACCTAACGCCTTGTTGAAGAATGACACTCGAGAGCAGTAGAACCTGACGTTCCTCATCCTCCATGAGGGGACGAAGCGTAGTGCCAGCTCCTGGGGCTTTGTTAACAACCTGACCGGGAGGAAATCACCGTGTGAAACCCTGGTGGTCTCCTTACCTCTTGGTTCTTTCTCCCTCAAAGCTCTCTGATGGGTTGCATGGGAAGTTACGAGAGTAGAAAACGAAGCTTGTTAACAGGGTCAACACGGAAGGATGCTTCTGATTTGAAATGGAGCTCACCCCATCAGACCACTCACCAAGTTCTATGTACGCTGTATAGCCTGACCCCAGCGCTTGGAAAACAGCACCTTAATGGGGCAAGTTCAAAAGATAAATCCAGATTGTCTAATCCGTGTAGGTAGGGATTACTCAGTATCCCGTACTAGCCTAGCATAAAATAAAATCTCAGAATTCAAAATCATAGATTAATCTAGAACTGCAGATGTACGTCCCCAAGTTCTGCCCTGTACCACCAGGCAGCTGTCTTGACTGACCAGTCATGCATCGTTCTGAAAGGTAAAAATCCCCCTTCCCGTTCTAACTTTAACTGCTCAAGATGTGTTCTCCCAAATCTGACTGTAATATCCATGTCTTTGGGACGGAAATGTTCTACTTTTTTTTTTTAATCGTTATTGTTTTGTTTTCCTTTCACCTCCTCTTTGCAATCTTCCGTGACTTAAAGCCAATGAACATAGGAAGTCAGGACATGAGGTCAGTTACAGTACGTAAATTTGCTGCTTCTTCCAGCAGGTTTCTTTCACTAGTTTTGAGAACTGTTTAAGGCAACCTCAGAGGATTCCTGTACCCGCAGCAGTCCCCCCCGATGTAGTTCAAGCACGTTTTGACAGGTGGATTGTAGGTACTCTTGCCAGCAGGAGAGAACCAGGGTGCACGTGGAGTGTCAGCAAAGGCCTTCCTGTTGGCCTGCAATATAAATTCGGTATTCTCCAAGTGGGGTAGGAATACTGATTTAATTTATTTACTGTTTTCCAGATCCATTTCAACAACACAAAAATAATCCTGACTATTTTAGGAAACCTAATTGCAATCAGAACTGAAATCCCATGTGGAATGGTAAATGTTTCAAGGCAAATATCTATGAAACCAGTTCAAAAAGCCTTGAAAATAAATCTGTAAGTAAATAAAAATACCACACAGGATGTGCAGCTAAACTAGAACATCTTAAAAGAAGGATTCTGATCCTAAACCCTATTCCCTACCTCTGTTTCAGGTTTCTTTCCAGAGAAACTCTATCTTCATTTCTGTATGAATGTTCCAAGTTTATTGCATTTTACATTCTTACTGAGAGAAGCACGTACAGCATCTTGGAGGCCATGGATTTTGAGGAAGCAGCAGTTTTCCCTGCTCAGAATGCCCTTGTTTCAGGCAGCAGGAAAGAAGAACTCTCTCAATCTCCTTGGACTAACTGAGGCAGAATTAGAAGAACAGTTTGTAAGAGGTGATGGCCCAGGAGGTCAAGCCACTAACAAGACAAGCAACTGTGTTGTCTTGAAGCATATTCCATCTGGGATTGTAGTGAAGGTAACGACATTTTATCTCATTAAGTCACAAGTTGCATCATGTCCTCCAGGTCTCCGTTTATAGTGGAGCATAATCACAGCGCAAGCGTCACAGAGGAAAAGTTTATTTATATGTATTGTAAAGAACCTCAGCACAAAGCAGTTTTGGTTAACGGTAGATAAATAAATGTGGGGTCGCAGCCCATCTTCCTAGCCTTGGCACGCAGTACTATTTTGTAGTTTCAATAAATTGTATCTCCCTACCCTATCGGTGACAGCCTTTGCGTTTCTGTCTCCCACGTGAGTCAGTTAAGAATGTACTCATTAACTCATCATAATCTGCAAATTCTTTTTAAGCATTACTCTTAGGTACCTATTGTGGGTTAATACTTTTCAATTAATCTGTACTTCCTTATCATAAGAAGGAGGAGACACAGTTCAGTTAAACTCAGAAGCAGGCTTCCAAGGTAATGTGGAAGCAATCTTGTTTGCCAACAGAATTACAGATTAATGCCAAGGCTGGTCTGACAAGTTCCAGTAGCAAGTCACTATCAGGCAGCCTCACCAAAATACATCATCTGGATACAAAAGTTCTAGCAGGAAAACAGAAGAATACACAGGTCAAAGTTGCAATAAAAGTGTCCTACTGTGTTTCTTCAGTGTCATCAAACAAGATCAGTGGAGCAGAACCGAAAGATAGCCAGAAAAATCCTCCAGGAAAAAGTTGACCTCTTCTACAAAGGTGAAGATAGCGATGTTTTTAAAGAGAAGAAAGCATCAGAGAAGAAGAAGCAAGAGAAAAAAAGAAGAGCAAAGGCAAACCTAGAGAGGAAAAAGCAGTTTAAAGAGATGCTACAATTGGATAGCAAATAAACGTGGAGAACCAACTGGCTCTAGTAGGGTAAGGGAGAAGTTTGTCATGCCTAAGCACAGTTTTCCTACTAACTATAATGTAGGGTTTCATAAGCACAGCTGAAATATTGAGTAGTGACCTGCTATTACAGTAAGACTGAAGTGTTAAAAGCAGTATGTGTTCTTACATCTGTCTGCCATCATCTCATTGCTCATATTTAGTAATCTGTTTTCTGCCAAGTTCAAAAGATGATAAAAAAGCAAGCAGATCCTTCTGCCTGATAATGATAACTTACGCTGTTTCGTAGGAGTTCCAGTAAATAAGGAGACCAGACCGTAAAGGTCTTTCCATCCTTACTCAGACAATGCCTCCACTGATAGAAATCCTTCAGAAACAGTGGCCAGGTTTAGATGAGAAATGAAAAGTTGCTTTGTGCTGTTGGTTCTGATGATGGAAACAGATGCACTGATACAAAGAGCCACCAGTCACGGGCTGTCTCCTTCAGCTCTGTTAGCTTAACTGCCTGCACAGATGCTCCATCCCTCTCAATTCTGAAAGAATTTTAAACAGTAGCTTTACAACTCTTACCTAGAGTGGTGATGAGCATTGCTGGGGAGCCAGGGAAGGCGTTCCTGCAAGCGAGGGCTCGTCAGACATTTTCTTCCGCTTCAGAGGCAGAATTAGGTCATTAGAAGTAAAGAACAACCTGCATTGGGAGCTGCCTGCTGAGGCAACAGAGTCCAGTTCATCCAAGCTGTGAAGCAATTAACTTTTCTTCTTAATACTATATTCTCTTCAGGGATCCATAGCTCCATATGTGTTAGATATCCCAGATATCTTGTCTTCCTTAGCATTTAGATTTGGTTGTACTCTAGTGAACAACAGTTCTGTTTATGCTATGCTGCAGTTAAGCTTGGGTATTTCTGTAACTTCACTCATTTTGATAGTTTCCCATTTTATGCACCTGCTTTTCCTTTGTTACTGTTACTTTGGCGCCACCAGTGAGGTATACTTTCCTATTTTAATACCGTTAAAATGCTAATTGCTTAACCAGAGCTTCTCTTTAATTTTCGGACAGAACCCTCACAGGCTGCCACTGCGTTCTGCCTTTCAACAATGAAGGGAGAGAGCTTCAAGAACCAAAGCTGTTATACGTATTTTGAAAGCAAGGTACACTACTAGCAGCTGTACCACCCGCTTAGAGACATCGAGCGCATCAAGGGAAACTCCCCAGCAATCCGCAGGCCCGTTCCCTTGTCCTGAATTTGAGCCTCCTGCATGAAGGTTAAGTCTTTGCTTCTCGTACATTGAGTATGGATCTGATTAAAGTGACTGTAGATACTTTTAGTACAAATTGTTAATGAAAATAAGCTTTATTACATCAAGTAATAAATACATACAAAGATGCAAATAACAGTTTTAGTAATTTATCCAGAATTTTCTTTTTTTTTTTTTTTTGTCAAACAAACTGAAATCTCCTGCCTTAATGTAGAAATTAGCCTTTCAGGACCTTGTTATTATTTAATAGGTTTCCCTATTTTCCATATAACTCATGCACTTTAAATGGACTTCAAAGCACTAACAGTCATGCAAATGTTTATGCAAAACGAACAAAAAAGGAAAAGTAAGAGGAGGGGAAGGTTATTTCTAAGCAGGGTCTATGCTGTATGACAAATTGTGACATAGCAGACTACTAGGTACAGCATGCTATTCTGCATTTATTAAAAAAAAATCCTTAGAGCTTATGTCAAACTTTGAAAGATTGACCATTTGGGGTTAAGTGAATATAGTGAAAATTAAAATAAACAGAATGGGACTGTGACTGGGTAAAAAGAGAACTGAAATATAGCCTGGGAGAGAGAGCATTCCTCTGCATGCAGTTCAGTTTTCATGTTTTAGAAACATTTAAGGGAGTTTTAATGTCTTTACAAAATGCAAACCCTCAGTAAGTTGAAAAATCCTTGTTTTATCATTCTTAACTATACATTTTTGTAAGGGCAAAAAAAAGAAAGATAAAACATTCAAAATAAAGGAATTTGTCTGAACGTTTCAAGAGTCAGAAGGAATAGGTATTACTTTTTCTTCATTAAGAGATGGAAAATCTTGCAACTGCATTGGTGGGCTAGGATCTTGCGTTTCGCTCAGTCTCAGCCAAGCATTCCCGAACTAATCCTCTAGCATGAATAATGCCTGCAAAAGAATTGGACATATTTTACATGATCTCATTAAGGTGACACTTGCAATGACAGTCCACAGAAAGGTTTACGTATTTCTGTCCTGAGTTGCTAAGGCTACCACAGCTTGCCACAGAAAAGGGAGAGATCCCTCACTTACCTAACATCAGCCGCTGCTAAAGAAGTTTGCTTTCCCAAACTGGCATTATAAATTGAAAATAGCCCAAACCAGCCATCAGAGCATTATGAGCTCTGTATGTCTGCAGTGAGAGCTATATCTTAACGTGCAGTGCAGGCCCATTTACAATCAGGGACTTAGTTAAAAAATAAATAAATAAATCTTACCAACCTGTCAGTTATTTCGCTACAATGGGGTGAAAAACAAATCCAAAGTTATTTAGGGAATCATTTTAGCAAGGTCTAAAAGTCTTAATTAATACCTTGGAATAGTTTTCCAAGTGGATGCATCAAAATCCAAGCCTTCAAAAAGTTGCTTAAACACAAGTTGCATCTCTTGTAAATATAAGAGGATTTTTTTATGCTGTGTGTGGAAAGTCACCTCCTAACTGGCTCAGCTCCCAGTGTAAATCATCGCTGCCTTACATGCTGCCATATCTACTCTAATCTGATAGACATAATGTGGAATTTTCCACTAAGAGTCCTGTTGCCTTGAGTTTCAGCAACCTGGACCTTAAGTCTTAATCCTGGATCTGAATCTAGATTCGTGTTCACAGAGCTGCCCAAAGAATAGAGCTCGGGTTAGATCTTACAATAGGAGACCGACAGATTTCTCTCCAACAAGGTTATGTTTCAATGTCAGGAAAAGACAGGTGATTTCTCTGCTCATTCGTGCTCCTTAACAAGGGTGGACAAATGACAATAAGGCAATAGATGAAGTTTAATCTCTATTTAGAGGTAATAGATTCTGTCTCTAGAAGGCTGCTGGCCCAGAACAGCCTCCACGTCCAAGGAGTGATTTGGGACTTGACGTGTGCCAGGCTTTGCAGAGGGTTAAATCGACACAGACAAGTAAAGCTGCATCCTGCAGCTGTGGGAGGCAGAAATGCACACTCAAACCAGTATGCTGGGCCTGGATCTGGTGGCAGGACGCCCGGTTTATGCAGCAGAACTACCCTGAATTATGTAGAACGCTGGGAATTTGGCCAATTTTAGAGGTCAGCAGCCTTTGTGCTTAGAAGCAGGTGGAGCTGAGGACAGGGACTTTATTCAGCAATAACCTCCACATGGCCATGGAGGCTGCCGTCACATGGTTACTCTCAATCACTTCTACTCTCACACTTGCCCATGCTCCTTCAGCTACATGGCTCCCAAAATGCAAAGAGAGGTACGTTTGTGACCAAAAGATGGCAGCAGAAAGTACTTATTTTGGATTTTTTGCAACATTTGCAAGTCTGTCGCAGTGGCAGCACTGAATCTTAAACCTACATTAGCTAAGTAAATACTCACTGCAGGAAGGAGCAAAACAACTTTGTCTCACCGAACCGAACCGTTCCGTTCAAAGAACGTCTGCATCTCTCCCGGTCCCTGACAGGTTGTCCCTGTTAGCCTATTGCCATTTATGATCTATTAATACTGACTCAGGCGATGCAATAAAGAGAGACTCCAGCAACATTGATTTTAGCTGGGCCAGATTCCACTTACCACTCATCAGCAGACTTTATTGCATCCTTTCCCAGAACAGCTACTAGTCATTTTATTGCATGTCACGGCAGATATATTACTCTCCCATAATGGTTGAGCCTTAAATAAAGCTTTGTAGTCCTGAGTGAACGTAAGGGGGCGTTGCGAGGTGGTGAAGTTAGTCTGTTACAATAACATTCCTGTTCAGGTTCCAATGCATGAGCCAAACTCAGCACAAGGACCAAGGAAAGGGAGGAAAAGGTAACTACACATACTGGCAAAGGACAGGGCTGCCAGCGCAACCATTGTCGGTGGCATTCAGGGTCACTCCAGGAGCTCGAGCAGTGGAATGTCCCACTGCTCCTTCAGAAATATCCCTTGCACGTCCCCTGCAGGGGACAATGTCAAGCTGATGTCAGCAGTGGGGAATGTGGGGGTTTCTTTTACACTGCGAGGAAAGGGCATTTCTGTGACCCCTTTTAGCTGACTAAGCAAAGCTAAAGAGACCTCATCAGCCAGGCCTAAAAGCTTCTGCGTCCCTTACGAGCAGACTGCTAATGACATCCACTTGAAGCAGGTAATGGAGCCTAAGCAGCCCGACGCTCCACGGAGAGCAGGAACACGTCTGTTTGACATCTCGGTCTGAACAGCTTTCGCTGATGAAACCACCTTGTTTTGCCTGTCTCTCTCTCCAGCAGCCTGAGTGATTTACCACCGTGTAATATTTCTCTAATCAAAATGCACTTCAGTAAAGGTTCTTGGGTCAAGTAGGTGGGTGATGTTTATGAGAGGAAGTAAACGATGCTTGGCTGTGTATTTCTCAGGTTAGGGAGGAAAGGCAGTAGAAGGGGCGAGCGAGTGACTAGGAACCTGGCAGAACACCGCCAACTGACAACATAAGGGTTCTAAAATAACTTTGAACTATTAACTGAAAACCCCCTTGTGCACATGAAACGCATTTGGCCACTAGTTTATCTATCAAATCCAGCAAGAATAGAGTATACCAAAGTTTCAATTACTGGTTAATACACCTCGTTTACTAACAAGCTCCAGACAGCTGTCCGCTTTCAAGGAGAAGCACTGTTACGAAGCTGTATACAAGCAGTCAGCACACAAAGGGCATGGGACATTTAAAAAAAAATCAAACATTACCTCGTTTTAGCCTCTCCATCGCGCTTTTACTCCCAGCGTACGTGGGTCTGATCTCTTTCCCTAATTCTTCTATGATAGCTAGAAGTTCTGCATATTTGCTTTGCGGTACTTGACTGCTGCTGGTACCCTGTAGTTGAAAGTAGATTGATCTCAATTGAACACTGCTAAAAACAAAACAACAAGAACAAACAGCAACTGGAAATTCACAGAGGACCAGAAATAGCCCTGGAAGCCATTTTTTTTTTTTTAATAAAATTTCGCATTTGTTACGTAAACATTATTTTCTTTTTGCCCTTCCTGCTACAGTTGGACACAATGCTACGTGCCCTTCCAAAATCAGAATTAACTGGGAGGATGCAACTACAAGATCGGAACCTTACGTGAAACAGAAGTTAAATCAGGTCTACAAAACCAGCAAACAGAACTACTTATTTAACCCTCTTTCTGCTTTTATCAATGTTCAGATGTACATTTTGTGGAGGAGTTAGCTAGGTAGGGAAAGTGAGGCGTAAATAAAACAAAACTGCCCATATGATAAGGGGAATCCTATAAAGTGGTTAACAAATTTCGCAGAAAGAAACCAGCTGGATTCCTGAAGCTGCCCATAGGAATGTCTGTAACACGCACTTCATGAGACTGTAAATCTTACGTTATCAGTTTGCCCAAGGAAAACAGTTAAAGGTGTAGGAATATCACTTTTCTAACAAATAATTTTTTAAAATGCCACAGCCCTTCCTAGCAGAACATAACTCAAGACATGGTTCACTGTGACTCAGAAGGGACTAACAGTTAATTAGTAACTAATCTCACCCAGCACTCTGCCTAGTCTAATTTGATCCCAAGACATGTGCGATGAATCAGTCTGCCATTTGGGTTTGATTTCAAACCTTGGTGGGAGGGAGGAACACCTCAGATTACAGGCCACAATCCACGCAAACCATGCAAACGTAGGGTCGGTGACCTGGTTAAAGCAAAACAAGCAGAGCTGTACCTGCATCCCTTGTGTATACCCTAGGGATGGGGGTCCGTAGTCGTTTATAAGCTGTCTGTATTGCGCAGACGTTGCCATACTTGTGGAGGGAGAGTGAACACTCCCAGCTGTAGAGAAAAAAAGAAAAAAATCTGTTATTATGTAAAGATGGATTAGCCGGTTACCTTGGGACACACCCTAGGTAGCTTTTCTCTTTTCTAAAGCCGTAACCTCTCACCTTTGTCCAAGCCGACTAACGCCATTCCAGAGCCACACTGTTCGCTAGGAAGAGAACAGTTAAATGAACGCTTCCCTAATGTTTGCTGTACATTTGAAAATGGCACAGCCTGCAACATTATCAGCCCAAATTGTTTGCCTAAAAGTGAAACGGTGTAACATGACAGGTTGTTCTGCCGAGACAAACCAAATATTAAGGAGCCCTATTTTTGCATATATACATTCCACAGAGATGAGTCTAACGTACTGTGCTATTTTTACTTTTTCAGTGCAAGTTATCTGAAAGCAATTTTGCAACTCAAAGTGTCATCACATGGTCAATGCAAGTTACCCTCGGTACTATTTTCAGCTGATGCCAAAACTATTCATAGAGAACAGTCGGTTGAGGTATATATCGGATCTGCTGCTCATTTTGTGACATCGGAGGTGAAGAGCACTAGCGTTATTCCTCTTTGTGTGATACCAAACATTTTTAGCAAGCCAAACAGCGCCGCATAAACCTAAGGAAAAATAACATCTCTTTGGGTTATGGTTACTTTTTCTAGTGTTATAAAAAAATATGTATATACATACCAGGTTTTGACTCAGCTAAGAGTTAAAGAAGCAGACTCAGATGTGATCATTGGCGAGCTGCTCCAGAAATGAGGAATCAAAACACCTCTCCACCCCGCAACGGGAAGAATTTGGGGTTGAGAAGCAACCTTTAGATTTTTCTTGAAGGCCTTAATTATGCTGCCCGTTTTACAACCGCTTTAGAGGACCTGCTGGTTACAGACTGCGCACTCAGGACTAAGGCGATGTTCGACCTAGCTGCTGCTCTTCTCCACTCTTGCAGCTAAGTGCCCCTGCATCCACTGATGCTGCTGTCTTCGCCTGCAGGCACAGACACAGCCTGCCTGCTGTCGGAAAAAATCTGCCCTCTTACAAACTTCCTTGCTGAAAATTCCCAACTGCCTTCCCCACGGGGAACAGATCTTATTCACCAGCCTTCATTTGAATCTAAATTAAACTGATGCCAAAAGTCACTGGGGCTCAGAACTATGTAAATCACTAGCTTTGTTTAAAAGTTGCAAGTGATTTCATTCCCTGTTTCCCCTCACTACAAAAAGAAACAGAAAGCCAGTAGTTTGTGAAAAGCGCCGCTGAACAGGCTCTCCTCCTCAGTTGGGAAGTCTCTTTCCACTTCAGAATTAATCACAGGATATCATTGTGGTGGCGTCTTTGTTACGAGAAGAGAGCGTGTTCTTAATTTTAACTAGACGTGAAATCCTAACGAAGGTAAACTGGGCTGGTCACTAGGTCAACTTAAAAAAAAAAGAAGGTTTCTCTGTCTTTAACTAAGCTGGTAAATTTTCTGGCATTACGTGTGTTTCTGTTACTACAGTTTCACGTGGAGCTAATTGTCACATTTTGCTGAAGAATAGTAAAAAAAAAAAAAAAAAAGAAACCAAACTAAACACACCCATGGAGTACGGCTCCTGCACTGTGAAGAAACAGCACGGATGCCAGCTCTGCTCTCAATCAGTTCTTCACATTATCAGCTCGAAATGCATGCACAATTGCAAGATTTCTGTACTTACAACTCAGCCAATATTTCACGTCCAGATGACTGAATTTCAACACTTATCAAACGCGGCACAACAGCAAACCGCATCTTTCCTCCAAAGATTTCAAAATGCTCCATAAACCTTAACGAACCCTTTGTGCTATAAGGTAGGAAAGTTTAATTACCTCGATTAAGTAAAGAAAGACTTAAGCGATTTTTCCTCACGTACAATAAAACAAAAGACCCGTCCTGTAAGGACTTGTTCCTAAGCTGTTACTGCAGGCAGTCACCCATCATGCACACAAGCCCTGGGAGCTCCAAACTGGTTCTGAACCAAGGCCAGGACTCAGATGACCAAGCTCAGGCATCCCGCTTTACCCACTCAGCAGAACAAAAACCAAGACCGTTTTCCACCACCCTCTCAGTTAATGACAATATAGATGGTAATTATTTCAGGTCATGCTGAGTGAAACAACGACACGTGCTTCGTCTGTGCGAAATAACACCACAGGGCTCGTCTAGGTAAGAGAGAAAGCCCTACTAGAAACACGACGTGGCAAGACAAAGCAGCGAATCCGGGGCCAACCCAAGCTTGGCAGACGCAAGGCACTGCAGTGGACAGGAGCTGGCCTCGGCATGGGAGCGCGAAGCCGGCAGTGACTCAGTCGGCACGGAACTACGAAAACAAACGAGGAGAACTTGCAACAGGCAGCGATGAGTAAGGACCTGCCGCTGGAGTCTGAGCATCGCTGCCGATGGGAATTAGCAGGCAGCTCGGTAGCGGGTGCCGCTTCGCAGCCAGGGGTGCTGTATTGTCTCCCGTACCCAGGCGTATGCAGAGCTGTGCTGCAGACACTAGAGGCCATCGCTGAGTACGGCGTGCCCTGCCAAATGACAGATCGTGGTAACCATGGTGAGTTTACCCGTTTCTTTGCAGTCTGCATCAAAAATGTAATAAGACATAATGCCATGCGCCGACCACTTTATCAGCAGCAGCAGGCCCTGAGAACAAAGAAAAGGATTTGACTTGGCCGTGGCACCAGGCTCCGCACACCCATGCCAGAAGTTGCGCCACTCAAACTCTGCTGGAGGGAAAGGAAAATGAAAAATCCCCGATTTCACCTCAGTTTGGGATGATGCAATCGTGAAACTGAAATTAATTGTGGGGGTATTATTATCTCGCAGAGGTAATGGACCTTAGGCTTTTTGACCTATCGCTCCGTACGTTAATCTCGAGGAGAAGCCCTGGGTCTTAGATGACTATTAGTCAATTAACCCGAAATACATCTGCCATCTGCATGTCTGAACATCCTGTACGTCCCAGATCTAAAAAAAAAAAATATCACCAGCTACTGCTATTACTGTTAGGAAGCAAAATTAGGCCAGCGAGTCTCGCAGTCAAGACCCAGTCAAAAATCAGTTTGATGATTAGGTATTCACTAGAGAGGAAAAAAGGAGGGGGGATCTAAACTGAGGCTTGCTATCTCATGTTAAAATAACAATGGAGACAAGACAGTTACGAATTGACAGAATCGAAAAGGGAGTGTGCTTGGCACTGAATTCGAGTGACACCGTGTATCACCTCCCAAATTGTCTTAGCGCTTGCTGCTGTTTAAAACCTAAATTAATATACACACTTTCCTCCCTCCGCTTTCCTAATTAAATGTATACAAAACCTTTTATATACCCATTTATTCTTGTGCCAACAATGTCTTTTATTTCCGTATTCACACAGAAGACTGACAGAAGTGTTTTTTTCCCCACAAAAATACAGTGATTTTCTCGTTAATCAATATTACCCTTTACCAATGGGTGGGGGAGGTTTACAGTACAGCAAAAAGAAATTAGACTTTTTTGGCAAGATCTCTTCCTTCCAGCGGTCTCTCAGAGCCCCACTGAACACCCTGGAAGACAAAGGATCAAGAACCAACCTTTGTTTCCCTGAACTCCCACTGACCAGGAATCTCCCCACTAATTTCAGATAGGTTTGTAGGGATCCACTCAGTTCCTCCGCTACTGCTTCCGAGCCTGAGCAGCAATTTGCTAGTCTTGAGTTTTAATTCTTAATTGCTGTTGCTTGCTGGAGAAGTAACTGGAAAGGCAGCTTACTGTGCACCCCACAAGGAAGCGGTGGGAACAGGAACGCTGGGGTACTCTCACCTGATCTGCTCCCAGCAGATGCCATGGCATCCACACAGCTCCAACAGCACCCTGTTTAACTTGCACAAACAGCAAGGAAAAATCAGGAATAGTTCCTCAACTCAGTGAGTTACTCCCATAAAACTGACTTAGGCAAGTAGAGCCAACCCCACTGGATATGTGTTTCTCTACCACCTGCACTTTGTAAGGTCCTATAAAGCTGCAAGTGTAAGCTGCTGCCATTTTACCGACTCTGTACTCGGGAACACGACAGTATCTAAGAAGAGATCCCTGCAGGTATGCAGTATGAGACAGCCAGGAGTTTACCTGCGAGGATGTAACTTCTGCCCTAAAATGGCCAAATTTGCAGCGGAACACACAAGGAGTGTTCATGTGAGCTGCTCCCAACGTACACCGCGGGGCAAGTACCTTCCAGCCCAGGGAGAGACGTAACCCCATCGCAGCTGTTTCTGCAACGAGTCTTTGCACACAGCCTGAAACACGGTTGTAGTGTTCTGCCTGGCTACGAGAACATTTGACTCCCTAGCCCTCCGCACACTTTGGCTGAAGTTCAGCGAGAGCTCCCTGCCATCCGTGGGACACCACATGCGTGTCTGCACAAGCAGATCTACTGCACAGCCAAGCAACACGCCGAGCTGTACAGGAGCTGCCAACCCAGAGCAAAAAATGCTGACAACCCCCATTTCCCCCAGCCCTCCAATAAATTTTTTTTTTAATTTAAAATAATGGAACCCGTTCTCATTCGCACAAAACATTCCTTACAGGACTGGCTGTGAAAGTTATATTTTCACCCACTATTTCCCCCCTCAAACAGCCCATGTGGTACAAACAGACCTTTCTTTGAATAAAACTATTTCATTAAAAAAAAATCCAGCACACACATATAAATATGTTCTCAAGAACTAGGACATTCTTTATCGTAACAGCCAGAGGCCTTGCTCTTTTGATCTGTCACACTCTGGGCCTTTCCTCTGGTAGTCTTGTTCCATTTAATCTTTCCATGTGGATAACGGCCATGTTTTATGTCTGCTCTTTCTTCCTCCTCCCTTTTTTTTAATCAGAAAAACAAAACACAGTCCCTCAGACTCCCCACCATTCTTCTTTTCTAGCTTAAGACGGGCAGTTTCTACATTACCAAGTTATCTGGCACAATGGGAATGGTTCAAAAGATCGAAGAATTTAGGATGTGTACACCACATGTAGCTGGAGTGAGGGGGTAGGATTTAGGTCTAGATTTCAGTCAGGTCCCCCAGGCCGAGTGTCTGCACCATGGATATGGCTCAAAGTTGCCTTTGGTTTGGGCCCTATGTTCCCATTAAAGGATGCAGTGCCAGCGTTGCACAACTGGAGCGCAGCTTCTGGTTTACTTTTATGCAAAAGGAATGAAGTTTGCATGAACCAAAACCACCCTGCAACTCAACCAACAAGTGGTGGGTGGGGACGATGAGGAGATTTGCTGGTTGAGAAAACCATACCGTTCATTGCTTTGAACCTAAACGCTCTGGTAGACAAAGCCAAAAATGCCAGTTTTCTAAATGTCCCAACAAGTCCACTCAAAAACTGCTAATTCTGAAACATGCTTACTGTGTTTCTTTTCAGACTGCTCTTAACCTTGCATGGATTTCAAGTGACCAGAGAACCAGCAAATTTCAGTTTGAATCTTGAGGGTTTGGGGACAGAATATCAGCTACGTATCCTAAAAACTATCCCCTCTGCTAAGATGTGAACACTTTGCTCCCTGCATTGCTTATGACAGCATTCCTTCCAGCACTCCCACTCTAAAAACCAGCTTCTCAATCTGGACAATATGAAACTTAAGCTGTCTGTAAAGGGCGACAAGGAAGGCATTTGCTCATGCAAGTGTGCACTGCGGTCTTAATAAGGAATGACCTAGTAGTGTGCTCGGTTTCACCTCGCAGGACTGAATGAAATTGGTCTCTCCAGTTGCAAGCAACAGCCCTGGTTAGCGAAGTTCTTTCTGGTTCACCTCTCAGCGAGAATTTGTGCTGTCCACCACGAGGCTCCTGGTCGCTGTGAGGTGCAGCAAGTGCTCTGACAGCCCCGTTGGTCTCCAGCTGCCTGCTGCGCAGGTCACCATTCAGTAACAGGCAGCCAAGGCACAGCTCCTTCCTTCCCTTGTCACAGTCTGACGGAATTTGTTTCTCCAGATCCTACACACGCAGGTTTTTAAGCTTTATTACAGGAATAGGGTTTTGTCTCAAAGCCTGCCATTTTTGCAAGAATTAGAATAAAACCAAAGGAACACCCCAAGCTCTTTCTGCTGGCTTCTGGATCTTAAAACTACTGTTCTCAAACCAGTTCCTACTCTGTATAAAATGCTGGTTAATATCCACAACAGAGCCAGAAAATGCCTAGAAACAGGAAAATCACAGAACTATAGAATCACAGAATGGTCTGCATCAGAAGGGACCTTCTGGTTCCGACCCCTGCCACGGGCACGACTCCTGCCCCTGGACCGGGCTGCCCCTGACCCCATTCAGCCTGGCCTTGAGCACCCTCAGGGACGGGGCACCCACAGCTCCTCTGCCTCGCCGCTCTCTGAGTGAAAAATTTCTCCCCAATACTTCATCTAAACCTGCCCTGTCTAGTTTAAAATCATTCCCCCTGGTCCTGTCACCACACCCCCGATTACAGGTCCCCCCTAGGCCCTGCCAGCCGCAGGCCCTTCTCCTCCCCAGGCCGCGCGCCCCCAGCTCCCGGCTGGCCCCGCAGCGGAGCCGCCCCAGCCTCCCAGCACCCCGCGGCCTCCTCTGGCCCCGCTCCAGCAGCTCCGCGTCCTTCTGGCGCTGGGGCCCCTCCAGGTGGGGCCTCACGGGGGCGAGCAGAGGGGGACGATCCCCTCCCTCGCCCCGCTGCCACACCGCTTTCGATGCAGCCCAGGGGACCGTTGGGTGCTGGGCTGCCAGCAAGCCGTGCCAGCTCGTGTCATCTCAAGCCTGGGCAGCCCTGGGTGGCAGCTCTTCCCTCTGAGGTGTCGATGGCACTACAGAGCTCAGGGTCACCCACAGACTTGCTGAGGGTGCCCACAATCCCACCGTGCATGTCACCGACAAAGACATTAAATAGCACCGGTCCCAACACCGCCCTGTGAGGGACGCCACCCGTCACTAGTCTCCACCTGGACATGGAGCCGTTGACCACAGCTCTGTGAGAGCGGCCATCTGGGCAGTGATTGCGACCATCCAGCCGAAATATAAACTAAAAACCAGCAGTCTACAAACTACACGGCTGGTGTAAAGCTCTCTGCTCCCACTGAAGCCGGTGGAGAAGCCCCACTTTACCTCAGCGCAGCGGCTGGCCCTCTCACAGAGGAGCTGAGTTAAACAATATAAAGCACAAGACGAGGAGGATTGTGCCTTGCAGGATTCAGTACAATAAGCAAGAGAATAAAAACAAACTGAAATGCTGCTAGAAAGGGTAACAGAGGTTCCCCTGGTACACGGCAGGGCCAGGTGAGGCTGGAAGGAAAAGCCACAGCAGCACAGGTCCTGCTTACCTGCCGTGCAGGGCAGGTGCTTGTGCGGGAGGTTAAATGGGGCTCCCCGAGCACAGGCAGTTTGGAACTGACAGCACTACACGCAGGGGCCTGATTCGCAGAGCACAGGCTCCCCAGGAGGGAGGTGAATAATTTGGGCAAAACACTACAAGCCTGGCTGCAGGCACCCCTGAAGGGTGTCACCACTGACCAGGGCAAGGCGAGGAGGAACAGGCACCGAACCCTGCTGTGACACCACGACCTCCTTTCCCACAGCCTGGTGTGAGGCAGAGCAGTCCGCACCCGGATGCTCCCAGCATCCTGACTCACTTGCGGAGCAGCTGCGCTTTCCTCACCTGCAGCCATCCCCGACCTGCCCACGGCCCCACGGAGGCTTCCTCCCAAACTGCCCCCGTCCCGAGGCAGCCCCTCTCCCCCAGGACTTCAGCCCAGGTTTCCCAGTCCCCAGCACGCTCCCATGCCAGAACGGAGCACAGTCACCCACCGAGCACAACTGCTTCACCTCACCGGGCCACTCACTGAGCGCAGTTTAAGCACGATTTCGCAGAGCAGCCGCTCTCGGGCTAAACTTGAAAGGAGTTAGCTCTGCAGAGAGGACGCGGCTCCAGGAGCTGAGCAGACGCTGCCTGCCCAAACACTCCTGCACCAGAAGCCCTGCACTGCAGGGAAGCAGCGTTACCTCCCAGAGGAAAATCCCTGCGCGATCCACAGCTGGCCAGAGCCCTCCGTCGGCTGAGACCAAAATACTCAGCATGCACACGGAGAGGCTTCTGCAGGGCTGGTTTCAGGCCAAAAGGGACAGATTTCCTGTTTTCCTCTCCTCTGCAGGACGGGGGAGGGGGGTTCCTTCACCCCAGGTTTGGAAGCGACCCTCGGATTTCTGCTCCTGGCTGGGGGCGTTCAGTGCAAGGACAATAGCGAAGCAATCTCCTCCAACTCAGAATCAAGCTCCAGAAAGGAGGGGGCCATCTGCAGTCATATCACTCCAAATGCGATATGTGCAACTGCAAGGACTGCTTTGTCTAACTCCCTTGGCCTTAGGCCACGGTGCTGGCAATACCACTAGCTAGAGGAAGAGCTGGTGCGTGAGGATAATGGCAGAAGACAGGGAGGGAAGAGAGAGCCCATTTTGGATTCCGAGGAGGACGTTCTTTCATTGAAAAGATTCTGGGGGTGTTGAGGACGATCCGAACTGAGGAGAGAGGACAACTTAGACAAGAATAGTTCTAACATGACAGCGAACTGCCGCTAACTTGCCATTACGGGGGGGATAAAAAAAAAATAGGAAGGGGGGGGGTAGGAAAGATAAAACTGCATGAAAGAATCTAAAACCCCGATCGCAGCAGGAGCGTTAGAAAGCACACGGGCACGGCAGCAGGAAGACCGGAGGCAGAAACTTCACCGCTCAGCTCGCGCTGTGAGCGGCATGTTCGCAGCCCTCGCCGGCGGAGCAGCCAGCCCCGGGTCCCCCCGCGGCACGACCTAACCCGCACCCCTCACCCACCATCGCAAAATACCACCTTTGTTCCCCTTGCAATTTTATGGCTGTTCCGGAGCGCCAGGCACAGGTTCTCGCGGGAGCCAGCAGGAGAACGGTTTCCCTTGCTGGGCTTTGTTTTGTTTCTTTTTTTTTTTTTTTTCCCCTCCGGTGACACTTCTGCTTTTTGTCAAAAATCCTGAGCACATCCCCTGCTTCCTGACCCCTTCGCGGGGCAGCGCGCGGCCCCACGGCAATCCCCACGCTGCCGCCCGGCTCGCCGAGCCCTTCAGCGCTCGCAGCCCCACCGAGCTCAGCTCCGAGCAGGATCAGAGCTTCTCCTGCACGCAGGCAGCTGAGGCACGGGGACCTCGGCTCATGCACCAGCTGGTGACAATTCCTCGCCGTAAAATAAGACCGCCGCTCTCCCGGTAGCTTGGGCAGAGGTGCATCTCGTTAATCCCTTTCGTTCATCGACATCCCAGGATTACGACCACGCACCGGGGCAGATCTCCCTCCCTCCTAAACCAAGCATCCAAACTTTCCCTTCTCAAAAATAAAAGAAATTAAAAAAATCAGCCTTTCTGCCTGCGGATGGACTGGTGGCATCCCCGCAGGCTGGCGCAGGAGGGAAAGGGAGACGGGAATATTAATTTTAAGTCAGCACCAACTTCTCCATTTTGGTTCTGTTTAATACGAGCGAGATCCCCTCCAAATATCCCAGCACCAAGCGATCGCCGCTGCGGCTTTGTTCGGGCTGCAGTGGGGCAGCCGCGCACCCCGGGGCACAGACCCCAGCGGGCACCAGCGCCCGCCTGCCCTCACCTCTGGAAGGCGGGCGAGGGGGGGGGGGGGGGGGAAAAGGAAAAAGTTAATCCCATCAAGGAAACTTTTTAGAGAGGAAAGTTGGAAAGGCTCTGTATGGATCCAAGGGGGTGGGGGGGGATAAGGAGTGTTTTTGTAGGAAATAAAGAGGAATTCCTGTGCCCCCCCCCCCACTTCCAAAAATATTTGGGGGTGAGCGGGGAGGGCTCGCCCGCCCGGGCCGCCCCGCCGAGCCCCGGTCGCTGAGGGGCAGCGGGGACCGAGACCCCCCGGCGGCGGAGGGCGCGGGGCCGGGGTCCCGGGCGGCCCCTCAGCTCCTGAGGAGCGCGGCCCGGCGGCGGCGGCGGGCGTGAGGCGAGGCGAGGCGCGGGGCGAGCGGCACTTGCGGCGTCCCGCCAGCAGCGGTCCTCGCTGAGGCGCCGCCGGAATATTCCTGATCCAGATCAATCAGCCGCCCCGGGGAGCCGGGCATGGAGGAAAGCCGGCGGCCGGAGGAGCCCCCCCCCACCCCCCGGCGGCGGCGGAGGCGGCTCGGGGGCCGGCCCGGCGGCTCGCGGCGCCCCCGCGGAGGGGCGGCGCGGGGCGGCGCGGGGCGGGCGAGCGCCCGGTAATGGCGGCGCGGAGCCGGGCGCGGAGAGCTCGCTGCCCCGCCATAGCGGGACCGGGCAGAAAAACTCGAGGCCGGGGCTCGCCGCGGGCTGCCGGGGCGGCACGGCGGGGCCCCCGCCGCACGCCTCCCAAACTTGCCACCCAGTTGCCGCCGCGGACTTACCCGGGGTGAGGGGAGTCCCGGGGATGTGGGCGTTCAAGTTGGGCTTGTAGGACATTCCCAGAGACATGGCCAGCGGGGCGAGCAGGAGGAGGAGGAGGAGAGGCGTCCCGAAATTCACCGAAGCGTCTCCGCGTCTCCCAGACACTTTGGGTTGTTTACAGCGGTAGCAGGCACCGGCAAATATGGCCGTCAGTTATATTGACACCCACAATGCAATATATCATCCATACATCATGAGGAGACGCCGATCCCAAAACTTTGGGGGAGACGAGGCAGCCGCCCGCCGCCCGCCGCCGCCGCCCCGCGCACCGAGGCGCGGCGGGGGCGCGGAGGGGGCGCGGCGGCGGGGGGGTGCCGCCGCCATCCCCTCCCAGACAATGGAGCTCCCCTCAGGGACGCCGCCGCCGGAGGAGCCGGGCGGGGAGGGAGGGAAGGAGGGGAGAGGAGGAGAGAGGAGGGCTGGCGGCGGCGGCGGCGGCGGCGGCGGCGGCGGGGGGGGGGGGCCGGGGGGGGGGGGTGCGTTTTAATGAACTTCGCAAAGTTCGGCCGCAAACTTCGCCTCCGCGGCGGCCCTGCCCGCGCCGTGCGCCGGGGGGGCCGCGGCCGCCAGCCCCCGGCTGAGGAGAAGGGCTGCCGCCTCCCTCAGGGCCCGCACGCGCCGAGCCCAGCGTCCCCCCCGCCTCTCCCCCCACCAATTTCGATGGAAAATACCTGTTGATAATTTTAGAATATTGTATATATATATTTTTTTTTTCCCCTCGGATGCCGCCAAGGAAAAATCTGCCTTTCCTTCATTTTTCTTTTTCTTTCAGACCACTATTTTCTACCCGCCTGAAGGTTGAAGGTCGACGTAGATTAATTAAAAAATAAATATTTTTGTTCACAATTGACTCATTTTCTGCTTGCGAGCAGCTGTAAGCTTGCCCACCAAAGATATATATTTATTTTTCTAAACTTGCAGGAGAAATTATGAAGCTTTTTAGCCTGCATCTGCCACTCCACAACTCATCTTCTATCCTCTGTCATCGTTAAATTACTTGTTTTTTACCAATGTACAACCACTCAGGACCTGGACAGCCCCTCCAAGGGTACGCTGTTCGACCTGAGACCCCCAAGGTGAGACCCCCAAGGTGAGACCCACATCTGCCTTACCAGAAGCCACTCCGGGACCGGTGAGGGCGCCTGCAGTTTTATTGCCCAGGCTAACGTCTGCCCAATGCTATCTGCTGCTTTTAGTGCCAGAGATGGCAAAGGCAGGGAGCCCAGTCCCGCTCCTTGGAAGTCAGGGGCAAATTCCTTTGAAGTGACGCTGGTTTGGGCCTGTAGCATCTCTGGTCGAGGACTGCTCCGCCAAGGGAGGCAGAGAGCATCTCCCTCGCACTGACACAGAAAAAATCACGGGGCAGCTGGGTGATTTCCTCAGCAGGGAGGAGAATCAAGCAAGCCAGATGCTGAGCTCCCCTGCTCATGCCATAATGACTGCACACGGCGTGAAAGAAACCTCTGAAAATTAGGACTGGTACCAGATAAAATACATTAATTTGTTACAGTTTTGTATTTTACCTCAAATCCTCACTCTTACAAGTGATCTGTGCTCTCTTCTCTTAGAGAGGGGACCTGAGAGCCCCAAGCACAGAATTATATGCAAGTGACAGTATTTTCACAGCAGTGCACTAGGCTTTAAGAGTGTAATTCTCATCAGAGTCCTGAAAGATAGTGCAGGTAAACCCTCACACCCTGCGCTGTGTCATTTAGAAGTCTGCATCCCCAAAACTCCGCATTCAGATTTGTAAATCACTGCCTGCCTGCTGGTTCCTGGACAGGCAGTGAAGTCCTGCAGGCGAGGGGCATGCCACGCTGGGATTTTCCATGGCTGCGCGGTTGTTTACAGCCACACCAAGTGAGCGCGAAATGGGAGTGTTCAGAGCTTGCCGTGTTTTTCACGGCTTTGCACCAACTCTAAAAAACTGCGCTCAGGGCAGTGCTGTGAAGAACAAGACCTCCTGTGTTTTGCCTGGTTTTATAGTGATGGCTTAAAAATATACAGTATTCCGGGACATGGGTGGGGTGGCATAAGGAGATGATCCTGTAAAGATCAACCTTTCTTCAGCCCAAGTTATTACTAGCTTTGGAGCAAACTGTGACTTAGCATGAGATGGTCAGGCTTGTAGGGCCAGAGTATTTGCCCCGTAAGTGGGAACCCAGCAATACCACAGCATTGCTCAGTCTCAGTATTTTACGTCTGCTCTGCTGGTCTCCAGGCACAGGTAGCAGTGGCAGCATGAGCCACAGGACCCTGCTGAACGACAGCCTTACTGCTTGGCCTCTGAAGTTATGCAAGCTCCAACTGCCTTTGCTAGCTGCCTGTTGATTTTTGCAGATACTGCGTACGTTGGCTTGGGTAGGAAGTACCTACAAGTTCTTCCTATCTGCCAAGTGCTCTGTGGAGTTACTGAAGTTATTTTGAGCCAGGTGTGACCACAATAAAACCACCACCATGCCTGGGCCCCAGGATGACAGTTTAGCTGGGTGACCACAGATTCGAGCTCCCTCGGAGGGGCTGCCTGCAGTTTAAACTTCTTTTGCATCACGGCATGGCTTGGCACTGCTGAGGGTTTTGTTCTGCCCCTGCATTGAGTGTAACAGCTACAGTTCCAGCAGCCTTTGTGCTCCAGGCTGCTTACAGCAAGCTGCAGGTCTCTGCGCTGCAAACTGATGGCACAGCCTTGTTTACTGACAGCAAAAGCAGCTCTTAATCACCGAGTGGCCAAGTCATAGTGCAGGAAATACAGCAGAGCAATTTTCTCTCACACGTGACGTTTTCAAGCCTTCTCCTCGCTAAGAAGTAACTTAAAAATAAATGTTCTTATGTTTTTCAGCAAGGGAAAATGGACAGTAAGAGGTGCCTGTCTCTGCAGTCATCTGCAAGTCCGCTCACACACTGCCACAAAGCCTCCCATATTTTCCAGGTACGTCAACCTCTTTCTCAGTGGTGTTAAGATCTGCAACTTTCACCATGTTCCCCCCTTTTTTTTTCCTTTGTATCGTCTCAGTTTCCTCTCCTGGTTTGACTTTCTCACCTCTGCTCCTCCCAAACCACTGGGAATACTCGGCAGCCAGGGTTTCCACAGAGTGAGCCTTCCAGCCCCTGCTCAGCCAAGCTCTGACTGACATCGAGGAGGTTTTCCCTTCGCAAAGCTCTGCGAGGTTGGATGCCGTACCCCTCTGGCAAAGGTGTAGGGAACGCAAATGCAAAGTGTGATGTTGGAAGGCGCAGGCAGCTGGCTGTCAGGACGGCTCTCCAAGGCAGAGAGGGGCCTTGGCCCACGCTTTGAGGCAAACTCGTTTGTCCCCTTGCATCTGGAAATCAAACTAATAGCCATCAGTGCCTGCAGAGCTATGCTGCAGCACACTCGGAGACCTGCGAATACAGAGTGTAAACTAGTCGTTTCTTATCTTCTTGGGTTAAATTATCAATGAGAAGAATGAAAAATGGCACAGCAAGCCCCTGTTTTTTTCATGGTATGTCATCGACATGTAAAACATTACATGTGCGCATTAATTTCAATGTAATTAATTGTTGTCAAGTTTAATGAATTGAGTGACTTGGGGATGTTCTGACACTCACCACAGAGACCCGTGCAGCAGAGAGGGGAAAGATATGGGAAGTTTGTTCCTTTTTCTGCAGGGAGTTCATATTTAAATACTTATCCTCACATTTCCAGGGAGGCAGCATCATAAATAGAATAATCATAAATGTACCCACAAGTTTCTGAGCACTAATTTAATCTGCAAGTCTCCAAACTGTTCTTTGGTGCTAAAACTAAGATGAACATCCAAAACAAAGTGAAAAGTCTCTGCTTGGCCCAGGCTGAAAACGAAGCTTTTGAATTCCTGAGTGTGGGTGGGTTTAACCCCTTTGAAGAGCACAAGTGGTCGATGCATACCCCGAGGCTGCTCCCTCCAAATCGGTGAGGCTGCAGGCTGGGAATATGCAGTGACTGCAGCAGGATTTACCCAGTCTTTGGGCAAAGACATGCAAAGCAGCTTCCTGCAGCGCTGCTTATTTTGGCTGATACGTACCAGCAGCTCTGGGGGCTCAGCACCACGGATAACCTGAGGAAGCCCAGGCCTGTGTCGTGCTGCGCTGTGCTGCATGTACAGCTTGGGCTTCGGGCCCCTGCTGTGCTGCACAGCTCCGTGGCTGCAGGCTGACCCTGGCCAGCTCACAACAAAGGAACCTGCAGGCGAGTCCCACTTCATACCAGCGATTACACCACCTGCGTGGCCTTGCCTTTATCTAGAAGTGCAGAAGGTTCTCATGTGAACATCCTTTCTGTTTGACAGAAAGGACAAGCAGAATTGTTTTCTTTCGAGAAAAGCCTGTAACAGCTTGAATGACTGAAAATGGGCTAACTCTTTACACAGACCCGGCATGCTGCACGCTGATCAGAGAGCCTTTCAACGCTGAACAACTCCACGTTCCCGGCATCTGAAGGGACGTAAGTGTATCTACACTATTTTCTCTTTGTTTTTAGCGTTAGCTCTAACAAACAACATTTTAAAAGACACTTTCCAGAGCCAAACACCTTCCTTACTGATGGTACTGAACCAGCACTTCCTGGTGCAGAACACCTCCTGCTCCAGGCCCTGCTCCAGGGATGCTCCTAGGGTCGTCTGGGACGCTGACAATGAGGGCAAATTGTGCATTTTATCCTTTTGGGCTCCATTGTTGCTCCCTTATCAGCTTGCTACAGCTCCTCACGCTGCTGTCTCTGTTCCCTGCAACTGCATCCTCCTGACAGTCCAAGATTTCCGTCCTGCTCATTTTGTTTCCAAGAGAGAGCTGACAGCCCTTGGTGTCCCTCCACTTTAATCTGCTTTCTGGCTGATGTTAGCTGCTTACTGCCCCATCCTCATCAAAATGCACAAGGAACACTCGATCCTGGATAGAAATAGATTCCCTAGTTCTACTCTGATACCTTTTCTCCCTGAAATACCCCTGAAAGGACTGGATTGCTCCCCCCAGCGGGAAGCAGCCCTGAGACCCTCTGCAAGGGGGGCTGCGATGCAGCGTGACGAATCCAAGAACTCTGCCGCAGCAGCAGCGAGCCAGGCCCCAGGAAATCCTCTTCCAGCGCCTGGCCCGCATCAGCAGACAGGCTCGCTATGATTTTGGATATAAGTTTGGACGCCTATTCCGGACAGACTCTCCCCAGAAATACTGCCAGATAAACTTTTTCCCAGCCGAGCCCTGCTCCCCACTTTCAGATGGTTCCTCCCAGGCCAGATGCCATATTATCTGGAGCGACTTTTCCCTCCCAGCCTTGTTTTCCTCCTACTCCTGAGCCCTTTGTCTGTCTGCCAAGTGGAACAGCCCTGCCAGGCAGACAGCTGCTCAGCATTGCTGCGCGGGTGCTGCCCTATGGGCCGAGGAGCTGCTTCCAGGCTCGTTCCATCTTTGAGGGGGATGCTGTGCCTGAGAAACGGCGTGTACAGGAAGGAGGGAAAAACCAGCACCTGTAAAGGTGTCAAAAGAGACTGGAAATGTTTAAGATAAAGAGGCCTGAATGCTACTTGGGTTTGCCTTAGAGACAGTGTGGGGAACAAGGCTGCTCTCTCCTGCTCTGGCTGGAGGTCTCCCTGGAGGACCACAGCCCGGCAATGAGAACTTTCCAAGCCCTCAGCCACAAAAGCGCAGGCCTGGAATCTCTCTAATGAGAGTTTTCCTCTTTGCCGTTTGCCGGGCGAGCAAGCACCAGGCACCAATATCAAAACCAGCCAGATTCCAATGAAAACCAGCAAAGAAAATAAGAACAGAAAGGAAATCGGTCTGCTGGTTAGGAACAGGCAAATAAAGGCACGGAGCCCTGCAGCCAGCAGGACAGCCCTGCTGGGAGGGAGAGGCCGGGAGCTGCGCCGAGGCTGTGGCCACGCGGCGTTCCTCCTTCGCTGCTCGCAGGGACAGCTCACCGCCTAGCCCCACGCTGCAGAGCATCCCGCATCGTCTTCCCAGACAGGCAAGGGCTCCACCCTGCCTGATGCCTTCAGTTTGCCTGCGAGGACTCTCCCTTCTTGCCCTGCGGGCTGGACTCCTGCTTCCCTCCCACTCCCGAGCCCTTGAAGGCCGTGCCAAGGCGGGCGGCGCGGCCCAGGGCGCAGTCAGCTGGCACCGCTGCCCTGCCTCTGCCTCCCGCCCTGTGGGCCCCGGGCGGCAGCACCCCGCCCTTTGGCTGGGGCAGACGAGGTTTGGAGACTTGCTTTCATCCCAGCCCTGTCTGGGAAAGCTCCTGAACCTGCTCGGCAGCTGAGAGTGGAGGGATCCACAGCAAAGCTGGGCGCAGGGCGCCTGAAGTGCTTCCCGTACGCGGGCTGCGACCAGCGGTGTCAGACACCCACGTGCCCAAATCGAGTGGTGCGCAGTAAGTGGGCACGTGACAGCTGCGAGGTCTGCAGGATCTCGTTACCTTCTGGAACCATGCACTGGGGTTAAGCTTTTGGCTTTTGCGGCCTCACAGAAAACCTTCCCAGTGCAAACCAACTGGCAGCAGACCAGTGAGATCTTCCTGAAACAAATGATGGAGGGACACCAACTCCCCTGTCCCTCACAGCCTCATTGCGACATCAAGCTTCGAGCCTGATGGAGCATCCCCAATTGTTTTGTTATTGGTCATTTGAGCAGAGGAAGTGGAAGAGAGAGTAGAAGCAAAGCCCAGGGCTGGAAAATGGAAATGACTGCGAGGAAAGGAATGTGGAGCTTCACAACAACTTGGGGAGAGGAGAGGAGAGCAGGGAGAAGGGGGAAGGAGGAAAACCCGAGGGTAAATCGCAGCAACACCATTTCAGGTTTTTGCAGAGCATGGTCTGAAGTCAGTGATGGGCTGTGGTCTCCAGGCAGGCTGTGTGATACTGCCTGCAAACCTCTTCTCCCCATACAAAAGCAGAGAAAGGCTCAGGTTCCCCCATGGTCTCCCTGGAGCAGAGATGCTGTGTGTTATCCCCATGGAGCCACCAGCCAGCCTGGCAGCAGCTGTGCCACCTCAGCGGGGGCTCTCCATGCACAGAGAGCAGGAGGGACAATCCTGGATGTGGAGGATATACAGCCCTGGCAGATGCTCGTCAGAGGAGTGAGCATCGCCTGTAATTTAAATAGTGCAGGCTGAGGCTCGGAGACCTGACAGCGGTCCCACACGGCATGGCTGAGGCAAGGGCCCGGTGGAAAGCCCCCAAGGCCCTGAAGGAGCCACTGCCCTCCTGCTGCTGCCCAGAAGAGGGAGGCCACGGCATCCTCCCCTCACCAGGAGCACGCTGGCCTGGGACAGGCTTTTCTCCTGCCAGGGAAGGGAGGAAATACCAGCGTTGGCTCAAGTCCGCTCTGAGAATCGGCAAATGGCCAGTGGCATGTGTGTGATTCGGCTGCTGTCCTGCAGCCCCGAGGCCCAAGCTGTGGATGGAGGAATTGAGTCCCCTTCCAAAACCAGCAGGTAGGAGCTGTCACCAAGAAAGGCCCTGTCCAAGAGGTGCAAGCACGGCGCAGCGCTGGGCGCTCCCGCAGCCTGGCCTCTTGCACTGAGGGCAGTGCCGGCAGGTTGTGGAGGCAGCGGCAGGCCCAGATCTGCACTCTGGTTTTGTTGCTCACATCTACGTTTTTATTCACTCCAACTAACTTCAGGGGAGATCTTACCTAGAAGTAATTAAATTGCTTGCACCCTGGTTTATGACTTAACTTGGCCACTCTGGCTAAGCTGATACAGATCTCTGTTTCGTGCCCTGAAATTCACTGCGAATTCAGCAGGCACAATCAATTCTCCTGGCTTATAAATGTGTAACGGGACCTCACGTAAGGAACAAATAAACTAGACCTGGACTTCCAAGGGTAGAGGCCATCAGCTCACTGGCTGCCTTTCTGGCATTTTTAAGGCGTATTAAATATATATATATATAAACAAACACACACAAACAAACAAATAAAAAACAACCACTCTCTTAAGACATTTCTCCCTTACACACCAAGGTCTACTGCTTTATGAAAATTACTAAGTTCTGAGGTTTGGGTATCTTCATTTATTGCTGAAATCTTGGCATCATCACTTTTCTGGATTTGGGGAAGAAGAGAATAAAAATCAATATAAAATGATTCACAATGACAGGATTAGATTAGCCTGTTTATCCCAAACCAGCACTTTGGACATAGGAAAGATACTTCCGTGCTATGCACAGAATATAAAGGAGTTGATACTTCCCAATCTTGATACAGCTTTCATAAACTCTTCTCCCCTTTTTAAGATTACTGCAGTTAGCATTCAAAGAATCCCGTGAATCTGCTCTTAACTACCAGTCATGCCAATGTAATGAACCAGTGAAACACCCTCTATCGTTTAAGTGGTTAAGTGCCAGGTGCCTAAACAGATAGCAACAAAGATATTTGGCTTATTACAGCACAACTTCTGCTACTCTGAAGGATCCTAAGATGGAGCAACAATTCATATGTTTAATGCTCGCAGAAGTTTTGCTGAAAGGCATTCCAGTGTAAACAACCTATGTGGGTAAGTTCCACAACAGAAAATTAAAGGGAAAAAAAAAAGTAGTAGTCAGTTTAATTTATTTAACATTTTTTTTACCAAAAAAACCTCAATACATAATTTGTGTTCCACAGTTTGTCATTTTTGTGAATATAAATCATTCTCAACACTATTTTATTGCCAGGCACTCACAATTCTGCCACTTTGTATGAGAACGGTTGGCCTGTACAGGTATTGTCTGCTCAAATGGGGAACGCGGGGACATGCGGTGTAACACTGTGCTGTAGGGTGAAGTTTTTAAGGTTGGCAAACCTTTCCCATTAGGATAGGCAACAACAATAACAAAAATAACCATACACAATTCAACTTAAATGTTACATGTCTTTGGAATTTTGTCACGTTGGATTATTAAAGCTGCAGACTGAAGTAGCATTAATAGGGAAGTCCTGCTTTAAAAAAATAGCGTATCCTTACTGCAGAGGTAGTCTCACAGCAGAAGTTATTGCAGGGGTGCAATACAGTCCCTCCACAGGATTGCCAAAAGATGCTGAGGCAAAGAACACCCACCTCAAATAAAATTCAGTATGCTGTGGGACTTTATGTAAGTAATTAATAAATCAAATGACCTGGCAAATAAAAATGCCATCATGTGCCTGCAACGAATCTGGCATTTTACTGAAGTCAACCTCTCCAAATCAGAAAGCAGATAGGTAAATATGCTTGCAGAAACGTCTCTTTATCCTTCCCAGTGCAAATCAAACATAGGAAAACCATTCCTCTGCAGGTGACCTGTCTAATTATGCCCTACGAGCAACTAGGTTCGGAAACACTAGCCAAACTTAGTTCTTATAAAGCTTAACACATGTTGATTCAGCTACTTCACCACTGGAGGAGTTTTTTTTTTAAATACACCATTTAAATCTGGATGTATTTCTATGTTGGTTAAGCTAACCGCCTAAGTGCATCGAATCCTTTCCTTTCAGTCTGTCCTCCCAGCACAGCTACTTTTTTTTTTTTTTTTCAGGAAAGAAATGCCAGTCTTTTACACGCGCAGCGTGGAATTCTGTGAAAACCTGCAGTGTCAGTTCGTAACACAGCAGACTGAAATTCTGTTTGCTAGTTTTGGCTTCAACTTAAACCTGCCCAGCTCCTATTCTGCAAGCTTATCATAGCCTCAAACTTTGTCCCCTCAAAAAATGGTTTGGGACCAATTAAGACATAGTGAAGCAAAGCTGATTAAGAAAGTTCTTACTAGAGGTTTTTACTTATCAGCCAATTCAGCATAAGCTTTTAGAGGTAATTTGCCCTCGGCTGTTCTAATTGCAGCTGAGACACTCCTATTTCCAAGTCTTTTCTTCTCTCCTTCATGTTTTTCTCCTCAAAAAGAGAATTGTTGCCTCTCAAACTGGGTGTACAACCTAAGCAGCAAAGGAGGCCAACACTGCTCTCGGCTGTCTGAAGCGTCAGCCCCGGAGGTTTCCCATGTCTCATTCTGCACTCATGCATGTTTGTGGTTGCATTACTTCATTACTTCTGCCAACTTTGTCAGCCTTTACCATGAGACTCTGCGACACAGAACCATGCAGCTACCAAAACGCTTCTTTCTCAGCATTCATTTTTAAGCCTGTATTGACCATAGAAACTACCAGAAGTATTTTGCTGCTATTTGCAGCTGTACGCTTCTTACAATGACTCTCCAGTCAATGGACTTTGCAAACCACTTAATTCTGGAAAAAACTGTATGGGCACAGTCCATCCCAGCATGAGCAAAAGGGGAAGGACAAAGCTGGTGTGACAGCTGCTGGAAGCTTAATAAGCTAAATTAGAAACAGACAATTCAATGAAATTCTCATCCATCTCTAACTTAGATCCAAAGATACGTGTTTTTATCTGGCAATTAAAAATGTGCACCATTTTCCAAAGGTATAGAAATTCCATTACCTCTGTTTCGCACATTTACGCATTACAGGAAGCTCAAAACTTTCCCAGGAAACAATCTACAAGAGCAGCATCTTTTCTACTGCCAAATTATCCCTCTTTTCTAGAGTGCTTTTAAGACAGTTAATATTTAATATGGATATAGTAATCAACCTTTTACATGTTAGGCTAGTGGGCAGGTTCTGTTGCTGATGTATTTAATTACCTAGAACTCTTCTTGTAGGAGCTCACTGAGTGCATAATTTGAGATACCAGTAGGTGGAAGAAAACTGAAATTTACCTAGGACTGAAGCTTAAGATCTGAAATGCACTGAAAAGACTAAAGAAAAACAAAATATGTTTCTTTCTGATACAGGCACTAAAAGCGAATAGTACAAGTCAACTGGAAGGTAGTGGGAACCAATTTCTTGCAAAAAAATGCATTATACACTAAAAATATCAAATAAAAACACACAGCATGAAAAGGACCGTGGAAGACAGACAACTGATAGTTTTGAAAAAAATGATGACAACGTATAAACATCTACAATGTATGCAGACATCCCTTGGAAGTTTTATATATGCTATATATATTTCAAAGTACACACAAATGGCCTATTTGGCAAGTTGAGAAAATAGGAATACATCTTGGGAAGGTCATGAAGAAAAAAAACACACAAAGGAAAACAAGAGTTATTTACATTCATTAATTCAGTAGCCTTTAACATCTCTATATACATACATATTCTTTCTATATATGTACAAACTGCAATAGGATCTGAACGAAGCTTATTCCAAACGCAAAAGAAAAATACAAAAACCCCTTGATAATTCACTTGACAAATGTTTACAGGTTGCAGAGCTTTCTTCATTTACAAAGAAAATACCACACATCGAGTAGACAACTAGCATCTTTGGGGAACTTTAAGTCCTTACGAGAAGTGTATATTCCTAACGCACCACACAGCAATTGGAAAAAATCCGAAAACTTGCTGTGCAGAGTGGGTTTTTAGGGGTTTATAACTGCATTTGCTGTGTCAGACACATCTTAAGTATGAAACTGGTTAACAAGTCAATATTCAGTAGCTGTCAAGGGACGTTTAAAAAAAAGAAAACCCAAGTTTTTTTATCCCTTCATTTCTCAAGTCAACTTAAAGAAATATCCTCCCCTTCTACAGCATGCTTCCAGAACTCACCCAGTACAGGAATTACCACCAGCATCTTACATTTAGGCTTGCCTCTGTTATCAGAAGCATCTATCCTTTATACATTTAACATCCATTTCAGATGCTGATTTTTGTGAAACAGTTCTGATGTTCCAGAAGTAACAAAGATATAGATACAATTCTAGCCTTATAATTTATATGACGTGACAATTGGTCTCTCCTTTTTCCTCCCTTTGAGGATGCTTTTCTTACAGGCAGTGCTGCAAGATGTTAACACATAGCTGTCCTTATCTCATCCATAGTGCTATTCATAATCCTTTTCTTCCCCAAGTCTTACCAGCAGTTAATACAAAGACATATTAGCAAATAACAATTTAAAAGATCTAGCATGATTTTTTAAGAGAATGTTTCTGTAGCTTGAAGACCATCCTTCTTTGATGTTAACCTTTGGGATGTTGCAACACTCTGGACTGTGGATGCAGCTGTGTTAGTAACAGAATGACAGAGCCAAGGAATTGATAGTGGCAAGTGGGAGAGAACATGCAAAGAAGAGCAAGTAGGGGGAACCCGTTACTGGAATAGGAACAATTCTTACAGCTCTTTTAGTATGGTTTTATTTTTTCCTCCAGGTAACACAAGCCTATGGAAAATTTAAGAGGGATGAATGAACAGTATACACCTTCAAATCCTGAAATTAAGTGGTGGTGTTTAGTTATCAATACAGGTAACATCCAGTTAGTTGTTGCTCAACCCAACCACCAAACTTAACATAATCGGGTGAGAAGAGCACTCAGGAGCTGAAGCGTACTTAAATAACCACTCATTACAAGAATTGCTATTTCATAGAATCAGAGAATAGTTTGGGTTGGAGGTTGGAAGGGGCCTTTAAAGATCTAGTCCACCCCGCTGCTGCCAGCAGGGACATCTTGTGAATTTACTACTCCATTTTACTGAGGATTAAGATGGAAAATACCATGTCACCCTCAGAGTACAGAAGTTATTTCTACATTGATTAAAAAAACAACTGAAGTCCACATACACTGCTTGCTGTTACTAGCAATTTGGTTCACTATCTGTTGCAATAGTAATCTGTCAACATACTTCTCAAAATCCCATTGCTTTTCCTGGAATGGATGCCAAATACATCCAATGGTGGGTACATAACACATGAACATCCTCCCCCACACCCTGTCTGTGGTCTTGAGTTTTCCAATGCATAATCAGCTTCTACTGATATCACAGCATTCAGGCAAGCTTCCCTTCGCTACCAGAGGATTAAAAAAAACCTCAAGACACACCTACCACCTGCATTACAAGTACTTTATAAAGACATAGCAGGTGCTAGAGCAATAGCATGCATGCCAATTTATTCTGGATCTGTATTTCCAGTTAGTCAGAACTGTGTGCAAGAATAACCCCCCGACCATTTCAAGTCGTGGAGCTGAGGAGAGCAGGCTGAGTGCCTTCCCCAACAAGCACGTGCACCATTACTACATGGGGGTGCTGGCACTGGTAGCGCTAACAGAGCCTCAAGTGAAATAATCCATGCAAGGGAGCTCACTTCAGCCTGAAGTGATGGAACTTCTGGCCCCATTACTTACGGAAAAACTCTGTGACACTTGAATCTGGCTCCCTGAAGGTTTACAAAATGACACGCTACGATGAATTGCTGCTCTGGCAGGAGACCCTTATTTAAAATTTGCATCAAGGTTTAAATACAGTTTACCTCTTGCCTCACTAATGAGTTCAACTGAAATATTTGGACTGCAAGACAGAAGCCTGGCTAAAGCAGACCAGAACATGCCAAGTCCTGTAAATTCCAATTGTAAAGACTTGTTAGTTTTTTTTTTTTTTGGAATACAGTGATTGCCTAAACAAGACTCCACTTCTTGTTAGTACAATAACTTTTATTTGACATCTACAAGATCATTATCTTGTAGTTTTTTTGGACAGGTTTATACAATCTCAATTTTTCAATAGTGCAACCTGTGCAAGCAAGAAATGACAAACATTGTCCTTCACTTTCTTATAAACATCTACTATTATAGGCAAAACAAAACTTACCCATATTATAGATAAGTGACTATTCACATTTGTACATTACAATTTCTTTTAAACAGCTCCAGATAAACTCTACAATGTCTTACAACATATTGAACAGTATTCAAGTTACTGGGTAACAGAAACAGCACATACAGCGGAACCCTCAAGTGTTTCCCATTCTCTAATTTACAGCTCAAGTAAGGTTTCATCTTACAAGTGACAAATTAAATTACATTAATGAAGTAAAAAATATAAGATTGTATGCGAGATGGAAGTGAATTTGCACTTAAGTTTCCATAACCACCTCGGATTAAGGAAATGCTTCAATTTAAGGAAAAATAGGCATCCAGCCATCTTTGCAGTACACATTAGGAATACCATTAATACATTAAAAATGAACTAATTTTAATTTAAGATGTTTATCACAAAAAGAACATGTTGTAGACTCAAATATATAACCCCCAGGAGAGAACCAGAAAAAATGCAACACCTGGGTATAAACACTATAAAAATGCAATAACCAATGCTGTACAACTAAGATTGTGTTTCTCTCTGAATTCCTGTCTCGTGTATTTATCCTGTCCATGCCCGTTTCCAAAGACATGCACTGTCAAACAGAAACTGGGAAGGAACCTGAATGCATGATGTGCAACCTCTAGGTTTCATGCTTTTATAAACTTATAAATTGAAGAGAAAAACCCAATATATATTTTCTATATATATACTCAGTACATGCATTCAAGGATATCTCCCACAGCAATGGCATTGATGCACTGCGTTAAACCCTGAGCACTGTATGACAAGATAAAAATAAAGCCTGCTTGGGGACTTTCAAGCATTTTCAAACAAATTGTGGTTTGTAGCTTAAAAGGCCAAAAGTAAAAGCAAACAGGAAGCACTACAGAGAGCATAAGGAAAGACAGATGCACCACCATGAACAACTGCTGGCTTTCAGTTCTACCAACCTTTTTAGATCTCTTTATTTCCCAAAGTATTTGAGAGCACACAACTGAACTGAAAAAGTTATATTTCTTTGGAATCTGTCCCTGATTTTTATGCAAGTGATATGCTTTTACAGCCTTTTCCTCAAACACCAAAGTCAACACCTGTAGTTTGTCCTCTTATGCATTGTTGAAATTGGTGATGCTTTGTGGGTGATGCTGCTGCCATATCTGCTGCTGTTGTACTGCAAGCTGTTGAGACTGGTCTGACGTCGACAGGAGGTTTACAAGGGGCGATACACAATTTGCAGGAATGATCAAGCCTGAAAACAGCAAGAAATCAGTTGTTTCACAAGCATACAATTTTGTTCCTTAAAACTTCAGGCCAAAGGCTGATGATTCCACCATTTAATTTAGGCAACACAACGGTGCCTGTTTCTAACATCAATCTAACCAAGCACAGCTACAAGCTTTGCCACGTAAAGCCAGAATTCAGCTGTTGCTGCTTTTTAGTCTCAACACAACAGCATGAAAATTGAAACACAGAACACCTAGTTTCAACATCTTATAAAACTGGCACTATTGTGACTTTACAGATAATGGAAAGTCAACATTTGGAAAAAAAAAAGGAGATTTCAGGCTCTAGGGTATCTATACTATGAGAGCTTCCCTAAACGGTTTAGCAACAAGACATTACACACTTATCTCAAAGTCACTCTAAGCTACTGGTTACATGTGCTCAAAAACCATGAAGGCAACCATTTCAAGGGCTCACTGTTACTTGTGAGAAATGGAAAAAAGTTGAGCCCTTATTGTTTCAAAGGCAGGCTGGCTGGAACATGCTGAATTTTGGTGCTTGTGAATGAAAAGAACTGAGAGAATAAACGTTCCAAAGCCTGTCTTGAAAAAGATTCTTCCTTCTTTAACTTGAGTCCAAACAGTGTTTGTATCCCCAAATCCACATTTTAATAGTACCTTCTGCCCCTCTTCAACATACACACAAATAAGCCTTTTCTCTTGTAAGCATCTTCATAAAAAATCTCCTACATGGCTCTGAGGGACTTCTAAGTTACAGCCACCTTCTACCTCAAAATGGAAATAAAGGAGCAGACAAGCCACTTACCTACGATCCTCTGACCGTCTTCTGTTCTTAGACGAACTATTTGCATTTTCACATTTGTACCACTCACAGAGGCTAGAACGCCTTCTACTTTTGTCCAGACGCTCAATACTGAACCACACAAGACATAGTAAGTTCGACAGCGGAGTCCCACTTCACAAACTAATCCCAGGCCTGCCTTCTTACAATTGCCTCTCCTAGAGGAAAGAGGAGGAAAAAAAGCTTTCAAACCAAAGTTCAGTTAAAAATAAGCCTTGCAGTTATTCAATATTATTCAGAGTTAAATAAGTGCTCCAAGTATACAGTAAATGGAGGATACTCTATCCACAGCCACAGAATGCTTCTGCTGGGAAAGTTTTGAGAAGTTTTTGCCTATTTATAACCTCATCTTCACAATGTACGGCTTTAAATCAAAGATACTACTCATTTAAATCCACTAAATCTGTTACATATGAAACCAGTACCTGATCAGCAAGTTTCAGAAGTTCTGATATTAACCTGAATGTTTTGCCATAGTGCTGTTCCTCTGGAATGAGGACATCAGCTGCTGAGTTCAGACACTGCTAGAAGAGGTAGCATGAGAGCAGCTGTTGCTGAACAACTATTTTGTCTCTACATGAAGTATGAATATTCCTCCCCTCCCCCAAATAATACCTGAACTATTCTACCACAAACAAGGTCTCACAAAGACAGAACACCACAAATGATAAACCAGTTCAGGTAAAACAGCTGAAGAAAGCATCTATCTGCATACAAATACTAACCAATAAGCATGTGTGCAGGTGTCTGCAGAAGAATTGTACTGCTCTAACCAGTGTGGTAGAGCATCTTCAGAAGGTACCTGGAGAAGTAATTCAAAGCAGAATTAGTAAGACTGATAAGTAAAACACATCAAGACTATAATAGAACAAATCCAATTTGTTCATTATTATGAGAAAATGGGGAGCACCAGTGGTGAAAAAGGTACAGTATTCTATAATTCCAAGAATATTCAATCAAAATGCAGTCTTGAAGGATAAACAAAATACTTAACACAGTAGAATCTCAGGAAGAATCGTGGAATTTCAGAGTTTTCCAGTAATTAACCTAATTTAAGTTTCACTTCAAAAAACAATTAACATCAAGAAGTTGTTTTTAAACAGAAGCTAGGTATATGACCAGCCTCTAACCAAAATAATCCACTGCAGTATTTAAGAAAAAAAACACAAACTCATTAACAGTAAGCAACTGAAGCATCAGAATCATTCCTTAGAATACACCATACGTAGCTGCTTATTCAAGAACATGCCTGTACACCTTACAGAGAAGTAAGGCTTTTCCTTGCCAGCCCTGAAAAAACAACTCATTTTATATTACCACAATACAAATTACTTGTATTCAGAAAGCTTTGGATATAGCAATACTGAAAGCCATACTTGCAAAACCTCAGATACAGGCTGTGCTATGGAAAAACAATCCATATCTTTGATTTGACGCAACTGTATACAAACATCAGAGAAAAAAAGAAAACTCTTTTTTAAGTTTGAAACTAGCATCATTTTAATAGTTACCTTCTTATATTTCTTTTTCAGGTCTGCACATGTTTCTAGTTTGAGTTGTTTCCCAGTATTTGGTCTGTATACTAAAAAAAGCTTCTTTTTAGGATTCACTTCCTTCACAAGAATAGCAGTTTTCTTGTTATTTCTTATCTGGAAAAAAAATAAGTTTCAACATGCTGACAAGCCCTACGTTAAACAAGTCCATACTGTGTTCTTAGCCACACTTGATAATAGCGTATGCTCAATAAATAACAACTTTAACGAGTATCACTATATCAAGTTTTCCTTATAGTGAAGGCACCTGGCTTTCTTGATGAAGGTTTTAAATGAAAGCTCCTCACTTAGGCTCACAGTTCTATCCGCAAATACCCAGAACTATTAAAAATGAGTGCTTCATACTTAAAGAGTTTGAAAAAAACTTAACATGATTCTTGAAGTAAAATTAAAAGCATTCTGAATAAACTGAACAGTGATTGACTTGAACATTACATTTTTCAAACTAGACAGCTTATTTGGTTAGCCCCAAAACAGACTTCTCTGAACATACTCATAGACACAAGCAAAGGATCTTACCTGTAGTGATAAATAAAACCCATCGTCTGGACCTGTCTGTTCTGCCCAGAGCTTAGTTGCTTCATCCCAAGACATTCCTCTCTCTACGCTGATCTAGAAGAAAGCCACACAGGGGCATTTGAAAAGGAACAGGCATTCGAACAGTTACAGAAATGGGAACTAAAGGACCACAGAACCTACTATCACCCAGTGAAAGGCACGGAACCCCTCACTCAATGCAAGCTTAGCTCATCACAGTATTTTAAGAACTTGCTTTTCAGTAAGTTTTACTAGTTCATACCAAAGAGGGGGAAAAAAAGGAAAAAAACTTACTGTGTATAATTCTACATGTCCAGAGGTAGAATATCCGGGAGTTAAAAACTTCTTAACATCTGCCTTCCTTACTTTCTCGTCCCCAGAGCCCAAATCTTAAACGGAAGGAACAGCGTTATTCCTCTTATCTTTTCTTACCTCATTGCAAGAACATTGAGATGTTGAGTACTCACCTAAGATGCCCATATCATATCTTCCATTCTTTTTAGCATTTTGAATAACAGCATTTAACGTGTCAGAAAAGTACTGGAATAAAGCATTCTGCTGATGTACTTCCATACCAAGAATTCTATTCAGAAATTTTCCTATATTGTTATAATCTAAGAATAAGAAATACATACATCAGGTCAACAAAGACTAAATTTAACGACAACAAGCTTTCAATGAATATTCAAAGCATCTCAAAAGGACTACTTAAATCCATTCTTTCAGAAATGAAGAAAACATTCAGAAATTCTTCAAAGAAGTTTTGTGTTTTTTTTTTTTTAAAGATAGTTACGAATTCAGTTCTGCTGTTAGGAATCCACTATCGTAATATGAGCATACAGGTGATTTTTCACCTGTAGGCTAAAAACAAATACCTTTATCAAGCGTTAGAATTCCAGATCTGTCTTCTACATTTATCAAGCCTACACCAATCAATCCTTGACGAACATCTAGGGGGAAAAAAAAGTTAGATCACAGCTGCTTTGACATCTAAAAATAAACCAATGACGTAACAACTTGTTTAATCAACCTTGTTTCAAGATTGAATCCCAAAACTTCGATACCGCCAAATACATCGCTTGCAATTACTACGTAATATATTGATAAGTAAGACAGAACTTCGCCTTCCGTCCTTTCAGAAAGCACAAGTAAGGAAAACTACTAATGACATTATACATGAACCCACAGGAGAACAAGATACTTTAACTTTGACCATTATCTGTTATAAAAGAGCTGTACTTAATACTTTGGCCAACCTGATACAGAACATGCGTTATATTGATTGAGAGAGTTCACTTATCTTGTTTCATATGTGAACTTCAACATTCAGCAAAAATACATAGGAATAAAATCCAGTGAGAACCAGCTGATCGGTTCAAAGAGCAACAATATTTTCTAGCTCTAGAAATACCTGCATTTTCTGCATTCTGCAGAATGACCAAAACCAAGTAATTAAATCCAGTGGATTAAAATTACCTTTGAAGAAGTCTCCAGGAAAATCAGGTGGCGGAGAGACCATTGGGGAGTCTAAATTCACAATGGATTTCATAACAATCTCTAAAGCATTCCTGCCATACTGCATAAGAAAAAAAGTTGTTTTAACAACATGATTCAGTGTTTGTGCCTCAGCTCCAAGCATACACGGGTTAAAACAAGCATTTCTGATTCACGACAAAACTTTTCACTCTTTATTAGCTTTTCAGTTATAAGTTACACTACATAACAGCCCAGTGTTAATTTCTAATTACAATTGCCAAATTAATCTTTTAATTTTAAATGAAAAGACATCATTCACTTCTGACCTGGATTGTTAGCAGATGCAGAGAAGTAACTTACATGCGTATTTCTGCTCTATGTTTTCTGGCTATTTGTAAAGCCACGATCTTAATTCTATTTCAAGAAGAGGCCTTTCATCAGAAAGTAGTAGTTAAAAGTATAAAATGCTTCACATGAGATGGAAGAGATCCTTCCTCAACAGGTCATTTGTGGAATAAGCACCACAGCATGAACTTTCAAACAAAAATAGAACTGTCACCTTGTTGTCAAAATTGAATCTGCTGAGGTCTCGAGTTTCTGTAGCCCGTCTGTCACCATGGGTGAGGGCTCCCTGTTAAGACACACCTTTGTGATTAGAACAAATTAAGGAAACAATAACTTAAGCTCTATTTTCTCAAAAGAAGGATCAGATTTCTTGGAAGGATCAGATCTTACCAAGCTTTCCAGTCTTTTTGCAACTATGGATGCAAATCTTTGCTCTCCAGCCAACTCAGAAATTAGGAATACATACTCTGGAGCAGTCACTTGGTTGGACCTGTGAGTCCTTCCTGGATAGTTAAATAGAATCACATATATTAAATAAATTCCACTTCAATGAACATTTGAATTGTTGAGAATTAAGAAAATAGTTTAATCCTACTGAAAATCAGCTTCTGCTGTAATACAACCAATGGAAAGCAGTACAAAAAATAGAGTTTTGGTAACTTCATAAAGAGATTTGATATATGCAAAACAAACTAAGCTGTGGTGTAAATTTGTTCACTAGGTTTCTTTCAAAGCTTTTGAGACTATTAGCTATGACTATTAATGAAGGTGATTCTGCCCCAGGTGAAGGAGATTGGAAGGGTTCCTTAAGAGGCCACTTAGTCATTCTTCACATGAATTAACTGTAAATTTAGCATTACTGAATCTGCTAGGAGAAAGATACAAGAAAAGCTATTTACCAAACTGCTGTATTGCTCTATCCGCACTCCATGGCAACTCCAGAGTCATGTGAACTCTCCGCCTCTGATTCTTAGCTCTACGGTCTGCTTGCAGTGAGATACCAGAGCTGGCAGCCTCCGAGATTATGGCAATGTTCTTTTATTAAAAAAAGAAGATATTTAGTAATAAAGCCGAGATCAAGTTTCAGTTTTCAGTTTCTAAGAAAAAAATGATGTTAGAATTACTAACATGTCTGGAATAGTATCACTGTCATTTGGTCTTAGTATCTCAAGAAGGGAAAGAGGAGAGGGAAAGAAAAGTCTGGTTCTCTATCAGTTAGAAATGCTAACAATTTTTTTTTGAGAAAGTGTTTTTCACTTTCTGGCAACACCTTTCTATGCAAATGAAAAAAGGCAGTTGTTACAGTCTTGCCATTCTAAAGGACACATTTCTCTGATGAGAAGAGAAAGAAAAGAGAAGGGAGAGAGGGAGACCTGTTCAACAGCAAGCAACAGAAAAGAATTACAAAAAGTTGTGGCTAATACCGCATATGGAAGAACACGTGGCCATTTTGGTATCTGCATTTGACTTGAAAGAATTTAAGCTCTTGGACTGTGTGCAAGTCACTTACAGGAACATGAATATTTCCCCTCGAGTGTAATAACAGATCTCAGAAGTTCCACGCAACAGCTACATTTACTTGATTTGCCCTCTTGTGGTAGCATACCCAAGTGAATCATTTATGGTGTTTGTTTTTTCCTCCTCCTTTTATCAGCTCCAATTCTATTATTTTAGTCATTATTTCCTTTCAGAGTACAATTTAAAGGACAAAAGCTATTGCTCTTTCCAGCATTACTTCTCCATCTATGTTAAGGTTAACAAACTCCCACCCATTCTCATTGAAACTTCTTCTCCCCCTATTGCACCAAGTCAACCTAGTTTTTCCCCCTCTCAACTGTTTTCTCTTTGTAGCAGAAGTACACGTTAATCCAGATGAAGGAAGCTGGAAGACATGGAAGGTTTATCTGCTTTTTAAACACATGCTGTTTCAACAAGACTAGTTTAAGGGTGCTAGCTTTCCAACTGGCACATTTGTACATGCCTCCTAGGAACAGGCCTCCATGCCCACCCAAACAAGAGCCTGACCTATGAAGAATGCTGTAGCCACATATTAGATAGGACTACTCATCACACTGGTTTGAAAAACAGAATGCACAGCACTGAATAGGAAATGCTTTCTAGCTGGTACTTATCGTACTTAAAGTCACTTACAGTGAGATAAAAGTAGACTGAAATATTCAAGTTGTTGCTCTATGTGACTGACTCATCTAGCAAGTTCTTCTAAATCGTATTTAAGAGCTACCTTATCTCCATCCATGAACCTCTGCTTTTCTGTGATGTTCAGAATTTCAACAGGCACATCAAGTTCAGATCTTGACTCATAAGATATGCTGCCATCATCATTGCTCACAACTCTCCCTTTGCGGCCTGTCATCTTTAAAAACAAAAAGGGAACAAACTCATTATGGTAATACCAAAATTATTACATGACCCAAACTTCAAGCAGTGATGCTATTTATTCATATACCAACCTTAAAACACAAATTACTGATTCTGAAATTTACCAAGTACAATACTCCAAGCACAAAGCTACCTTTGAGAACCTGCATTATATTTTTTGCTTGATGTCATTATCTGCTATGTGGAACACTTATTCAGAGGTGGCTCAGGGAATCAAAAGTACAACAAGAACATACCTATGAAGAAACATATACTATACCACTGTCCATAGCAGAGTTGTTAGTCATCAAATAATTCTACAGACTACTGTTGAAGTTATGTCTTAAAATGAAGAGTCTAATGCCTGTCAGAAGTGAAGAAAAGCTCTCACATACTAACATACTAGCTTGCTATTTTTACTCCTGACAACAGCAACTGGGGACATATAAAAATGCTCACAACTCCAGAGGACTCCAAAGGTACTAAGAAAATGAGCTAAAATGGTAGCTGAGATTGTCAATGATTTTAACAGCGTCTTTTAAATCATGATGATGTTTCTATCTGAAAGGGACAGGTAGCTTAGAGACATGTTCCTAAGATTTTTGAGAAAGAGATATGATCGCTCATCTGACTTTTCACAAATTTGGTTTTATTATACAGGTTCTTAATCTTTATTGCTCGTATGTACCAGCTTCAAACTGACAACAGCTAGTTTGAACTATATACCGCTATTAAGAGAAACAGAAACTAGTGTTATTTATCTAATAAGAAACCACTACCAATCTCAGAAATAACCTGTTCATCCATCAGAACTCTTCCCTGTATTCCAGTAAAATCTTCAAGTTTCTCCTTCACGCAGGGGCATTCAGCAAAAATAGGTTATATTCTCATACCCGTGAGATGTCTAAAACTGATGAACAACTTCTCTTTTCAGATACTTAGGCAATACATAATCTTGGATGACAACAGTGATTTACTGCTGCCAGATCAGTAACATACAGCTGCAGTAGAAAAAACACTATTTTCTCTGAACGTAAACATCAGCCTACCTCTGCAACATTTTCAGGACCACCCAGTTCATCTATAAGCTCATCCAGTGTATTAGGTGGAAGATCTTCAGCCAGCTTTTCCAGTTTATCAAGCAGTTCTTTCTTCATTTGTTGGGCCCTTTCAACAGCATCCTGACTTGTTACAAAGCTGCTGTTTGCGTTACTGTTTGCTGAAAATTAAGAGGAAAACCTTTGATTAGAATTTCACTGCTGAATTGCTAAGGTGAACCAAACAAGTGAATTCCAAAGAAATTTATTCTTACCTGATGTGTTGGTGCTAGAAGTAGTGGTACCAACAGTGGAAGTAAAACAGCTAGGTCGTTTTGAGCCAAGACCAGAAGCTAATAAGGCACTTTGTATAGAATCTGGGTCTATACTTTTCTTCTTTTTCTTGTCTTTATTTTTTTTATGCTCTTTTCTAATTAGCCAGGGATCTAGGATTAAATGAAATATTTTCAAAAAGTTTACAAGAATTTAACAAAAAAATGCATCCCTTCCTTTGAAAACCAATGTTCTCATTACAAAAGGTGACTTACAGAAGCCTGAACTTTAGTGTGTAAAAATCTGCCGAAGAGATGCAGATCACTCTAGAACTAATTCCTGTCCCAGTAGGATTTAACTACACACTTATCATTCACAATCGTATTTTTGGGTCACTGAAATATTTAAGGCTTTACGCTTACTATCTGTAAGTACAGATACCTGCTTCATGAAGCACTTAAACTGCCTTACCATCTTCATCATCTTCACTGGATTCATCTCTGAATGGGTTGAAGTCGTCATCATCTCCAGAACTCAAAAATCTGAGGCTCTCATTGTCACTTTCTTCATTGTCTGAAGCATCAGACTCACTTTCACTCTCATCAGAGCTGCTACCTGCAAGGCCACCTGTTTTACGAGCTTTTTTGGCTTCTCTGCTTACTTCTTCACCTAGTTCCATCACCACCCCAGGACAAAAAGGTAAAAAAGTTAGTTTAGACCTTGTAGTCTACTTTTGACATTTGTTTTCACCGCCACTATGTACAAACTGAAAAAATATTCAACATTAAAAACAAAATTGTTTAAAATAAATTTAAGTTTTTCCAGTAAGCCCTCCCCCCAACACTTTTAAAATCACTTTTTTTTTTTTTGGTAAAAGTATCACCAGCCTGTGGAAAGACGGTACCAGGCTTCTCTTTTCTTAGTCATGAGAACAAGGAAGCAGTTATTTGCTTGACTGCATCAGGAAGTGGTCTGATATACAAGCTGCTTTGGGACACAATCCCACACTAGTTATCAGCCCAATTTTTGAATGAAGTAATAACTAAAATTTACAGACTATTATTTTGGCAGCAGTTTTAAATCTATTAACAGAAATTTGTAACAAAAGTCTTAGAGACCTGTAATACACGCTCTTTCATGAATATTGGTACTGATGCTTACATTCCCATAATTTATTTTTTCCCCTCAGAGTTCACTTTACAGCAGTTGTAAAACTGCTATTTTCACTTTGATATTAGTGTAGCAACTCAAGCGTTACCTTTCCGTTTCTTTATTTTGTTCTCCTTGCAAGGGCTGTCTCTGGGTGAATTGTTGTTGCTTTGAGCAGTCAAGTCAATTCCCAACAAGCTAAACAGTTTCTTCCTGTCAGGAGCTGGAAAGTGCTTTTCAATAAGAGACTGGAATACTCCTCTGTTTAAGGAAAAGAAAGTTCAGTCCAATTTGCATTCATCTAAAGTAGAAACTTGTAACATTTGAACAGCTTGACTTCTGTGAAGAATTATTCCTCGTGAATGCAATTACAGATGCACCCTGTATAATTATCACCCATGTTACTGTGTTTGTCACCCTCTAAAAAACAGTGGTAGGAGACATTTACTTTACAGCACTGTTACTTTTAACTCATTAAATTGGATTTTGGTGTCAAGTGTTATTGCTACTGACATTTTCTTACTGCTCAACGTTTAAATGATAGATTAACTTAAATTATTAAGATCTTCAGCAAGGTAGTCTCAGGGTTGGATCTGGCTCATCTGATAAAAAGTTTTTCTGTAAATGCAGCATGCGCTTGACACATCTACCCTCCCTCCCACTTTGAGGTAGAACAGTACCAGCTGTTCCACCTGAAAACATCATTTAACATGGCATCAGCAGAACCAGGAACTAAAGAACAACTCATATAAGTAATCCTGTCAGACTTCACATACAGGCAGCTTAAGCACAAATTGCTACATGTATTCCAGTTTTCCAGTCACTTTGCTAAAGCGCAGTCCTGACAAACATCATATCTTACTTTGCTGTAGAAACAAAGTCATTCAGTTCACCACCACCTTCCTCCAAAGCTTCTAGCGTCCTTGCTTCTCCTGTTGACTGCAGGCCAATAACAACACACTAAAAGACAAATTAACACAAGGTACATGTTTCAATACCAGAGAGTACAAAAGCATGTTGCTACCATGCCTTTTAGAATATTTGTTATAAACAAAAATATTTAGAGGTAAGTCTTCATCAACTTACTTTCCCATTTTTGATTTCTTCCCGAGCTAGCTGCACCACCCTCTTCACTTTAGATGCTATGCAAAGGTACTTGAAAAACCTCTGATGAGCTGACCAAAATTGACCCCACATAGACTTTTTCATTCGTTGTTCTGCATCAATAAGATCAGCCGCTTGTTGAAACCTTTCTCTAGCGCTGACCCACTGAAAAAGAGAATGTTAATTGCTTTGTGTCACATTTCAAGGCTATATAGATACATTCTGTAGTATCCAAATAAAGACAGAAGAGAAGTGTAAAGTTAGGATACTATGGGACTGCAAGTCAAGAAACTCCTTGTACATCAAAGCTCACAAAAAGAAAAGTTATGGCTCAGTAAAGTGAAAATGTAATTACTTTCATAATGAAAAGCAGATATTTACATTACTGCCAATGCAAATACACAGTTTTTTCTAATTATCTACTTTCTCCATTAATATATTCAGGCTGAGAAAGCCAAGAGAACTGCCCATAATTAGGCATAAGCAACAACCAAAAAAAGAAAACTACTGCTTTCACATTTACAATGTTTTGTTATACCCTTTAAAACTTGTCTAAGACAAGAATGTTAAAGTAAGACTTCTGCATGCTTTTAAGTAAGCTTTGGATACGAGTCTAATGACTTTTAAACAACTTCATAAAGTAAAATGCTGTTTTGAAGTTGATGTTATAGCTGTCAAAGAACAATTTTAATTATTGTAGCTATGCAACACGAATACTGAGTCATGCTTAAGCATTTATTCAGCAGGTAAAGACCCTGTTCATTTTAAGCTATATCCAAGGAACAATTAAGTCGTGTCAGGAAGTTCAGATTCCCTATTAGGAAAAAAGTTCTTCACTGAGAGGATGGCAAAGCACTGGAACAAACATCCCAGGCAGGAAGGAGATCATGGCTCTAAGCCTGTGTTCAAGAAGCATCTGGACAACACTCTTACATATATGGCTTAACTCTTACGTTGAGCTATGTAGAGTCAGGAGTTGGGCTCTATGATGGGTCCTTTCCAACTCAGGATATTCTCATTCTAATATTTTTCCTAATACAGTGGTGATGCTGTACAAGAATGTGTACAAATGAATGTGTTTTGTGGACAACGTTAAGAACAAGAGATAACCAGCCAAGAAATAAACAAAAACATTAAAGGCAACGACAGCTTTACCAATTTAGACTTGATCCACTGCACATGTAAAACTACTGTCCTGCACTGTTTAACTACAAGCACAGCTCTACCATACTGCTTCTGTGAAGAAGTGTGTGCAGTCTGTCTAGTGCTTTTGCAGCTTGTTTTCAGCTCAGTTGCCTAAAGAGGGAGGACTGCAGCAACTATAACCAGCAGGAGAACAGCGTAATCTAAGGCAACAGTGACTAAGGTCTCTGAAGCGCTGCTAGAGGGCTGTGAATCTGTCAGATACTGGAAGATGCACCCTAAACTACAGCTTTTATGACTCCAAACAAGAACTAGCAGCTTTTGCCAAAGTCTTAAATGCCAGTCTTTAAGCACCACTAAGATGGTACAAGTAGATGCCATTCCTGTCTCTCAACAAGCAACAGGACTATACTTTATTTCAGAAGCATTTAAGTTTAATGCAAGTAACTTCAACCTCTCAGAACTCAAGACAGAACCAAATTTAAAGAAGCGTTCTTACCAGTTTCACAGATTTATTGTACATTTTAACATATTCCTGTGAAAGCAGAACTTCATCAATTTTGAAAGTTACACCTGAAAAACTCAACTGTCTAGCTATGTACATTCCTCTCAGTTTCATATCCATAGCAACTATTTCCATGGCACCAACACCTCTAAAATAAAACAAAAAGTGAATGTTAGCATTTTCAAGAGCAATGATTTGTTAAAAACACAAAACAAAATTCAAGTTCTTTACAAATAAATAGCATGCTTACATATGTGGAGGAATGTTTTCAAAATCATTAGGAGTGTTTAACTAAACAATACTAATAAAGAAGGTCTTGAAATCTAGCCTCCACATAAAACTACATCCCTGCTCCATGAGTACTACATGTACTCCAACAGGTATAAAAAACTCAGATAGCTACTTTTTCCCCAAAAATGACCCAGCATGCATTAGGATATCAACTTATTAACCGTAAGCGAACAAAGAAGTTGGTCCAAACATATAACAGAATCTTTTATTGCAATTTTATGAACTCCAATGAGGACTTAAAGTAATGGATACAAACTATATTAAGTTATTCAGATTTATGCTGGTATGAAAATAATTAAGTTACCTAGTAACTTAAGTTCTCTTTAACAGAAACACACCTTCAGCAATACCTCAAGAGCACTGAAGTCAATTGCAAAGCTAAGCTACTCACAAGCTCAGGCCTGTAATTTCATTATTGCTCATTTGATGCATACTCAGTAATAAAGCAGAGACTACACTTGCACAGTCTAGAAAAAGCATGCATCATGTAGATGGTATGTGAGAAGATGCATACTAAGCCCTATTGTAGCATTCTGAAGTGTTCAAAAATCCTTGTCAAGTAGGCAAAACAGAATATATTAAAATGCTCACCTACCAAAGAATGCAGCAGTGGCATTATCTCCCGACCTTGCACATTTAGTTTTCTTTGAAAGGTCTGAAATACGAAGTACCTTTCAACAGCACACGTCATTTCTCTGAACTGGGTTCTTATACCAGAAAGCATAAGAACAAGACTTCTTACTGTTAAGCTGCCTAAGCTGAGCGCATAAACATTAGAGGGCTTTTGCATATAGGGAGACGCTGACTATACTGAGTGTACTCAGTATATACAGTGTGTTTTCATGATTAGCAACAAAACATTTTCACCTCATACCACCACCCATGTTTTGATAGGGCTATTCTCCTAGCCAGCTTCTAAAGCTCTCAAAATCTTCTGCACGTAAGGGAAGCATCTCATCTTTCACCACGTAAGATAAATTACATTTTTGCTAGATTTAGAAGCTAGAGGCAGAAAGTCCTCAGTGACAGGATGAGTTTGGGGAGGACTCTGTGTGAGCAAAGACAAAGGAACTGGAAAGCACATTCAATCACAACCATATGTGTTCTTGCTATAGCTCTTCAAATTATTACCTTCTTTCGACAGCCTGAATAAAGTCACTGAATTCCCTAAATGGAGTTCCTTCACCCCATATTCCAAGACGGTTCATGTATGCCATATTTCTTGGCTCAGATGCACCTAGGAGAAGAACACACTTTGTACCAGTGCCAGTAAAAGCATAGACATTTAACGCGAACCAAGTAGTACATACCTGTGGCACTAGCATAAACAACCCTAGCTTTTGGAAGTTTATTTTGAAGTTCCAGTACAGCCAGACCTGTTTTTGTCGGTTTTGATGAACCAACAGGACACAGATTCTTGGCTTTATGACACTCATCAAATACAATCTGAACCATAATTAAGGAAAAGGTTTGCTCCACTGATTTTTTTGTGTGAACTGAGAGTTAAGAAGAGAAAACAAGAAAGTCTACTAATTAGAGATAGGTTACAACAGTAAATTGCACTTTTTACTAGTCACATTTAACAATTAAAACTTTAGGAAAAAATATTCAGCTAGTATTTAATAACACAACTACCCATACTCTTCAGAATTGGATCTGTTAGTGTCGTCGATACTCCCAGACAAAAACACTTAATATATTGGAGAAAGGGAATGTGTAAGCTTAAGATTCTTAAATACCATTTTAATTTTGTGTTCTTTATAGAAAATACAAAAGCTCATCTCTTGTACAAGAGTTGTGTGGTAACAATATGACAGTCGTAGACTGCCATGAAGTTTGTAAGACTTCAAGTCTACTGTCAAAGCATGAATGCAATTCATTATTGTGTGACAGTACTGTGAGAAAGAACAAATACAAAAGTACCAGAAAATAAAAACATGGGATTGTCTTTAAGGATGTGCGCTCAAACAATAGCTTTGTTACAACCAACTCCAGATAAAGGATACGACTCCATCAAAGTCTTCACCACACCAGTGAAGAAGCTGCTTTAATCTGGTTTTGTATTTACCACCAGACTGACTTTCACCAATAAGAGAGGAATACGTGGCAAAAATGACACCCTTCTTCACGCTTCCATTGTGTTTGGAAGAAATCTTCCCATACTTGAACTGCCACAGAGATAAGAAAAATTATTCAAGGGATTCCTCCTCAGGACCATCTACCACCATATGACTACGGCATGCTGGTGTTCTTAACCTTATGGTTTGTATACTTTGAAACCCCTGGACCCTACATCGCGCTTGGGGTATATCTGGCTTATGGGAAGTTGGTTAAGAGGTTTTACAGCACTCTGCTTAAACATATACTTAAGAAAGACTAGATCTGAGGCCTCGAAGATTAACAGCCAAGTTCTTCAACTTGACGATTTCCTTAACTTAAAGACAATTAACATTTTTGTTCCAATGCATTCCTTAAAGCTAGAGAGTGTATTTATGGCTGCTACTATAACTGACAATTTCTAGAAGCTTTACTGTATTTTAGAAAAAAGCAAAAATACTAACTCAAAAGGAATTTTAAGTTCAGACAGTGAACTCAACCAGTAATCACACTTCACAATTTATGTAAGTGGCTAATCCTAAGCAGACAGCACAGAAAATAACTTCACACGCTGCTGCCGCTTTAATACATTCTGAGAAAGTCTATTATACAATAATTATACACAAAGCGTACTACATACAAACTCTGCACTGGTGGGGTAAAAATGAAAAAGTGCTACAAAGTCTAAATGATTTAAGGATTATTTCAACTTCTAGAAGACACTCTACTAGTAGTATCAGTAGTGGTTTGAAGAATAATGTTTAAAAGTCGCATGCTAAGATTTAATCCTACAAGGGGCCTATTTACATGATTATCTTAAAGCACTGCATGGCTCTCACAAGATTAAGGCCTGTCAAACAAGACCTAGACAGCAGTTTTATTGAAATTAGTACGTTCTTGCTCTTAAAACAGTTAACACGCACAACTTGTCACACAAGCGTACCTAAAGTTTTGCCTCAACTGTACATAGTAAAAAGTTTCCACACCTTGTTTAATGAATGAACCAAAATGTTTTTTGCTCCAATATCTCTCAAATCTCTTTCAGCATCATATTTCAGATCATTCGACACGCTAAACCTGAAGATATAAAAAAGCATTTAAGTTACAGCAGTTCAAAAAGCAGTTGCTAAAACATTTCTCAGAAGAGATTACACTGAATTTAAGTGCTATAGTTACTACAGTGTCTGCTCTAACAAGTCCTTACACACTTACCAGACTGCTCTTTTTCTGCCTAACAAGTAATTTTCATAGATTATCCCAGCTATGGTCCTTCCTTTTCCTACACCAGCACCATCACCTATCAAGAATCCAGCTCTGTCTCCATTGGGCAGGAATGTTTCATGTTGCTGTAGGAGAAAACAAAAACTTGTACTCATTCTCCAAAACACATCACTGCGGATTGTCATAAATAAGCCAACATAAGAAACATCCTATCGGATGAGACCAGTGGTCCACCCCACCAAGCAGTTTCTGACAGCATGAAGAGGTTTTATTGAGAGAGCGTATATGAGCTTGACTGCTCTACATGGTCCTGATCCCTGCCTCCTTTCCTCAGCACCTGGAACTGCTGTAAAGGATGTGCATCTGTCTAGTCCTTTTAGCAGCCACTAATAGATCATTTTTTTAAACCCTTCAATACAGTCACTGCTTACTGTGTAAAGATTCTCTTATCAGTTTCACCAAGCTCCCATTTGTGCCCTTTTTGTGGGATCTGATGAACAGTTCCACTGCCTTCTTGATTATGTTATATTATATATATGTTATGTTATATTAAATCTTGATTTTCATCCCCTTTTATTCTTCCCTCTTCTCCAGCCTTAGGCCTACCCTTTAAGTATCTTTTCAGGAAGCAACTTCTTCCTACGACCATTTTAGTTGTCCTCTAACCTTCACTACCTTCCTGATTTACAGAGAGCTGCATAGCCAGTATCAGACATGTGCTCACTGAAGTTTTCAATACAGCAGTAAAACACACAAAAGAGACGTAACATCTAGCATACCTGGGCTGCATAAGTGATCGCTTCAAGTTGCAAAGCTGACAACCAGCCATTATCAATTGTTTCTTCTGATATCGATGTCTGGTACCACACATCAGGAGGAGTTACACTGGATAACGAGCTGGTTTCCACTACCGGGTCAGGATGACGTAGACCAATTTTTACTGGTTGGAAAAGTAAGGGGAGGAAGGAAGAGGATGAGAACATCATAAACAGATCTGTTGCTACAGAAAAGGTTGGTTTATTTACTAAAACAAACTGCAGTTGACCACTGCAAAGGTTGAACTCAAGAAATACACTTCAATGTTTACTCAAGTCTAAGTTGCTTTAAATTATCACATACAAAGGAATACATCAACCTGGGTTTACATAACTGCAATTCTTAACTGTTTCTCTTTTAACCACCTTCCCCCAATTTTAATTAGGCTGTATAAAAGCTCGTTGTATAGAAAATTAAAAATATTTATGTACTCGATATGTTTGAAACTGCCCTGAACTTTGCCTTCTCCAAAAAATAGAGGCAGCCTCAAATGTCAGAATCACAAAAGCAACATTCTTCTAACTATTTATACAGGGCTGTTTTTAAGTAGTACAAGAAGAGAAAAGATTTAGAACAGACATGGTTTAATTACTGACAGATATCATCTCTGACAATAAAAATTAACCATTTAGCTGCAAACCCCACACAATTTTTTTTGCTTTACTTTTAGAGCTGATCATCAAGCAACTAGTAAATAAGATTAGGCCTTTTTGTCCCTAATTACAATAAAGAGGGGAAAGGAGAAAAGAGAGGAGATGGCAATTAACAGCTGTAAGAGATTTGCTTCCTTTTTAGAAGAACAAAAAGGCAATTCTAAGAAATAAAAGTCAGGAACAATACAGGAAGAAAGCACTTAGGGTAAACTTCGCACTGAAAGACTCAAAATGGATTTTAAGGATAGTAGTGACCACTCAAACTTTTTATAAGAAATTCCTCTGCTGAGGCAGAAAACTTAAAGGTAAAAAACCCGATTTCAGTTCAACTCTATTTATGAAACAGGCACTGCTTGATGAACTCCTTTCCTATTAAAGGAACATTACCTTCCAAAACTAAGTGCTATAGAAGAAAAAAATCCTAGGAAAAAAACACCATAAATTCAGATTTTTTCTTCATTCAGATAGAAACCTAAAGGACTTATGGTGTATGCTATTCACTCTTCTATAGGTGCTAAAAGATATCAAAACATTTCAGCATTTTAATGCAATTAAGCTTTAGGTCATACATTTTATTGGCATGTACTCAGCGTAAGTTTCTGCGTGGCCCATTTCTTCTTCATCTTCTTCCTCAGGTTCCTCCTCCTCTTTCACTGCTGGCACTTTCTAGAATAGAGGAATATCTGCATTAGAGTACTAATAATGTGCTGTTTGACTATGTCCTGAAAATTAAACTGAGAAACGTAATGAACATAAACTTGCACTTGACTGTTTTCTTAGCACATGTAATAGAGCAGCTGGGCAAACTACAGAAGGAAATGTACATCTCTTAAGCTCTGAAGAAATCTTCAAACACAACGTCATGGAGCTTCCTCTCCCTTACAGAGGGAATCACTACTACAGCATTTTAAGTCCAAGCTATGACTTAAAGAAAGCAACAAGTTAAAAACCTAACTTTCAGGTACTCCCATGAAGTCTCTTCTAGTTGCACATTCATTGCACAATTTCACACCTTCAGGGAACAGTCACGATAATAACCACAGTTATATCCAGTATTCTCCCAAACTTGACAGTTATCCATTTTTACTGTGATTTTGGTTAATGTAAATATACTAATATTTTAAAACACTCTCTAGACAACAACTCGAAGTCTTTCACAATTAATATTTAATATTTCAAAATTTGCCCAAAGAAATTTTTTGTGCCAGTTACTGAGGAGCACTGCTCATCACAAACTTCAACCCAATTCCATCAGTGATGATGATGAAACTCTAAAATACGTTCTGGTGCTGTAAACATCTATTAAAATTTAAGGCTATTGAATGATACTCTTATATCTTAAATATCTTAAAAAGATACTTTATATCTTAAATCAAACCACCCAAAACATCAGTCATGCTAGAGAAAGTCTCCTAGTTTTCTTGTTGCTAGTTACACAGAGATACTTTAAAAGAAAAAGGTCTTAAAAACACACAGCAAGTGAGGTGTTTATCAGCTGTAACTGGAGCACATCCTTTCGCGTCCACACAGCGAGGTCCTGTTAAAGATAACTTCAAGAAGTTGCCATTTAGTATGCAGGCTGCCTGGTCTACACAGCTGTTAGTTTTAGTCATCTAATCAAGTACGCTTAGTGGAGAAGCAAACCTTTTGAAGAAACAGATGCACTCAGTACAATTCTACCACAACAGGCAAATACAAGTAACCACCGAAACCAGTCACAGTTGGCTGGGGCCGATAAAATATAAACTCATTTAGCAGATTAACTACTTGTACTACTTACCATAGTAGGTGAAAAACTTCTCATTTTAATATCATTTATCCATATTCTTGCTACCTCTTTTGTGGAAGCCTCCTTCTTCACTGCACCATTGCTTAGATCAGCTACAAAAAAAAAAGAAAAAACACCCGCTGTGTTTTACAGGAATTCCCTCTAAACGCTGACTCAGATTTCAACACTTCTCTTCCAGCTCATTAACAGAGAAGGACACTACTGTTCAGTAGGACACAGGTGCTTCATAATGCTATCAATATTTGTGTCCAAAAATAACGTGTCTGAGCACACAAGGAGTTAAGTCCCACTACTACTTAAAATTTCCCATGCAATACCATCACATCTGACACAGGCGTGCATTAGTTTCAAAATAAAAAAAGAGACCTTCACCAAATCTAGACATAGTGTTTAGAAGCACTCCACCTTGTGAACCTCGGGAGTTTAACAACAAACCAGAAAGCCCCGTGTTTCAACAGAAATGAACATACCTGGTTTGGTGGCATTTACTACCTTAGGAACTACAATTACGTCTAAAAAAAAGAAAACCAACTTTGGTCTCAATTGTTTAGAGTTTATAACAGGATCCTTCAAGATGGAGATTTACTAACTTGCCTGTCCTCACCCACATTTGGAATCAACTAGCAATAGGGCTCAGTACAGAATTAAAAGAAATTCATGCAAGGATACATGTAAAACAATTAAAGGAGCTGTCAAGCTTCCATGAGGTCAATAGTCAATACATATATTAGATTTCATGCAACTGACCCTAGAAAACAATTAAAACAATTGCACAGAAAGCATTTGCCTCAGAGAGGCTGTATAATTTTTTTTTTTTTTTTTTTTTTTACAATCTAGAACTTCTGCTGCCTGAGTTGTATGAAAAGACCACGCTTCCTTCCACAAGCTTCTCTGCCCCGAGTTTTCTACAAGTACTTACCAATTTTTTTAATTATTTTTGAATAATAACGAAAAAGGTCCAAAACCACAAGCACATAAATAAGACTAGAAATGTGGTTCTAAAAGTTGTGTCTCCTTACTTGAGGAGATGCATATTCAACTACTTTCTGCAGCTGTGCCATTACACCACCTATTGGGTCTTGATAATTCCTTATTATTTACATGCTTCTGTTAGCTTTCATTTAGTACAAAGAGGTAAGTCGGAGATCCTATAAAACTCTTTCCTGTTCTCCCTCACTGCTTTTCCTGCCTCCCACCCCTCAACTTCAGTTGGTTTTTCAAGTTCAATTTTTGTCAACCACTTCAGAACAACGAGCAAGGAGGAACATTCTTGTTTCCATCCTAACAGCTGGCTTCGTTTAGAGCGCATTCTACCTGCATATGAAAAAAAGGCGTACTTTCAACTCTGCCTATAAAAATCATTTATTTCAGAGACAATGATAAAATAGTAACACAGAAGAAGTCTGTGTACCTCTCAGGAAAAACAGCAATAGAGATATTTTCAAACTCAAGTAGCCCAACCTTACCTCATGCTAAAAGCAGAATAACTCAAAAAAATGAAACCAGTACATTTCATGCAATACTTTAGACATCAAATTGCAATTTAAAAATACATATGCATGCAGTTTTTCCCCTTTTAAGCTAATCATGCAAGTTAACTACATGTTAGAAATAGCATACAAGAAAAGACTATGAAAGGTATCACAAGGTGAAGATTTAGAGCACAGTAACAAAATACTTCTGGCTCATAACACCATCTTTAAGCGGTAACATGGAAGCAAAAAGTTTTCAGCACTTTTTTTTTTTTTTTTTTAAAACACAACAGGTCTGATGCTTCCCATGAAATATACAGGACTACCACGGTTCTCCTTTCTTGGGAGATACTTCAGAGAAACACCGTATGATAGGAGTACTACAGATCTTTTTTGGAAGATGCAAGGGAACAAGCCCATCTGTCATAGTTCCACAGCAAACATACAGCAGAACAAGAACTCATAGGCTCAAGAAAGCTACACCATCAACTTCAGTAATGCCCACAAATTAATTTTACGAATTTGCCAGCTGCATTTTAAAACATCATCTTCCTCATTCCTTATGGTAAACTGAAGGCATAACTTTCTTAAAGCCTGTTATTTTGTATTACTTCACCCCAAATTCTAACACTATTAGAGTTTGAACAGAATTTATAAGGTTTCTGCACACTTTCATTCTACTGTGACATTCCAAAAATCAACCAAAATATAAGATGCACAAATATCTTCACACGAGATTATTTTACCATTTATCCAAAATCCTGTAATTATGAATAAAGAAGAACACTCACTTGCTGCTGTTGCTACTGGTTGGGCAATGTTAGGAGGTGGCTTCAATTTCATTAGTTCATTAAGACTATTATTCTTCAGAAGATCTTTCAGCTGAATCTGGTCCTTCGAAGGTGCAGTGGTCAAGGCATTCCGTACTGCTGGTGCTGCAACTGAGGGTCGAGTAGTTGTGCTGGTCTGAATGATTTTTGCTACAGTAATAGTCTGCCTTGTGGTTGTAACAGGTGTTGTTTTTGTCATCACTATTGTAGTCCCCAAAGTTGGAAGCTGATTTATTTGATTCAGCACAAAGGTTGTGGTGGATGGTGGTTGCTACCAACAAAGAACCAGGGAGATTTTTCAGACGGCAGTGAAAAAAGCAGACTATTAGCCTTTCAGCTAGAACACAAGAGTCACCATTTACGAACTCTGTTAATAAGAATTGCCTTGTGGTACAACAGGCTGAGCACAAAGTGTCTTTCAAAACATCTACCACTATATTGCTGTTCATGTTTTCGCATTTTTTTTTTTTTAAAGGCAAGGTAAAGTAAATAAATAGGATGAAGGATTAAAAGGCACAAAACATAACTTCCATGGGTATAGAAACTCTAAACTGAAAAAAATTTCCAACATACAAACTATCTCCATAGTTGTGGAAGTAAATAACTTGAATTACTTCAAGTACTTGGTGCAACCTTTCAGACACACTGCAGGTCTGCCTTTTATATTCTCCCTTCAGGTGCAACTACCACACTTGTGGTGCTCAGAATTATCTGCAGTCACAAAAGGTGATGCATAGTTCAGGTACAGGATTCAAGTTCCCAAAGCTTTCATATAGCCAGAATATGCATGCAGGGGGAGTTAAAGGCACATTGGACACCCCAAAACGTTTTTCTGCATGCTGCTTGTCCTCTTTGGTGCTCCTTGTCACGAAAATCCTATCAACCCATGGGTCTGTTCAGCTTTCACAGGCTCAAAATACACAATACTGATATGATGGCTAACTGGCATGTTACGGTCCCACGTCTTTTGTGACATTTCACTAACGTACACATACAAAACCCTGAAGTTCTTACCCGAACATTTAATAAGGCTGGAGTCGATACAGTCTCTGGTTCTTGTTTCACAGCAGCTGTGGCCTCAGTTTCCAAGCCTAGCTCTAATGCACTAAGTGGCACTGACTGCAGAGGGAAGAAAGAAAGAATCACTAGGTACTGGTATTAGCAGGAAATCAAATTCAAGTCTGAACACCCACCCACAAAATGAAAGTTAATAGGGAAGTCCTTAACTGAGCTTATTAACAAAGGCTGCACTGAAAACAAAGGTCATCAAGTGGTTATTTCCATCCAGAAAAGTTGAAGACCATTAGTTAACTGCAGAGAAAACGTTATTAGGTTCGTGACGTCACTGACATCTTATAGGAAGCAGCCAGAGTCCAGTGATATTAAGAGTGCGCACATTTTAAGGGAGAGCAAGACGACTCCAGTAATGCAGAGTTCTCTATGGACACATGACAGTACTTCCCCATTTAACATAATGAAACCAGGCAAGTTAAATATATGACTATACTGACCTAAATAGCGTGTTTCAGATTGCGTTAGTATAAAGTTTAAAATGAATTAATAAGTCATTTTCCAATCTCAGCACTATGAAGCAATAAATTTATGAAAATTCCACATTCTTTGAACATTTGCTATGGACCCTCCCTCCTCTCCCAATACATCAAGTACAAGCTCTTATGTCCTCTAGCAAACAACAATGCTCTTGTTTTAACCTGCTGAACAGCTGGAGTTGGAGCTGGATTTGCAAGAACCACGTCCGGAGAGTCAATATCAAATAGATCATTTGGACTGATTCCACTCTCACTCAAAGCAGCAAGCAACAGATCTTGTCCTGGCTCCACCATCTCTAAAAAATTAAGATCATAAACGCAAGTTACATTTAATTGTGACTTACTGTGCATGTGCACACACATTTAAAGTTTCCTTCCCTAGACTTAAGAACACATGCAGTGCAGTCACCTGCACACATAGTTTCACTTTCTGTATTTGCTCCGGCTCTTTTGTTCATTTCAAAAAAATATTCTACAAATCTTCTCAATATGCCCAAACTTAGAAGCAGGTAGGAAAAAAGTTTGCTACGCAGAATGCCATGACGCTCATTAACTTACAGAAAAAAGATGGCCTTTTTAGTCTTCATCACACTACATTTTTAAGCATGACAAGAAATATCAAGTGGCAGAAGTGGCGAGACTATTATACTAATGATGCGTCTGTCAGTAAAGCACACCGCATGAGGGAAGCACAATTAAAATTCATTTAGTTTATCTTGTAACAACAATTTAGCGATAAAAAGCTTGTAAGGGAAGCTTTTATTTCTTGCGTACCGTTTCATTAGGTAGTAATTCATTCATGGGAGAAATTTTGTTTTGCATAGGGGAAAGAACAAATGTTCCATATAGCAGTACGTTAGCTACACATTAAATAGGACACCAGCATCAGGTCACAGGCTCCTTCACGTGTAGGACAAGCAAAATTAATTCCAAAAAGCTACGCTAGGCAGTGTATAAACTTCTGAAAAAGCCAAATGCTGTTCAAGACAGATGTGTTTTGCTCTCCTAAGGAAGTCCTAAGAGAAAAACTGAACTTCACTCGTTACCTCAGCTGTTGCTTACATATTCCGAAATACACCTTAAGCAGAAATTCATCTCACTTGCTTTCCGCACCACCACCACCCCCCATTGGTAACAAAACAGAAAACTAACAAAGCTGAACGCATACTTTGAAGCAGATAAGAACACAAAAACATTTGCCATTTCAAACACATTCACAGATGAAGCAGCATTCAGTCGCTTATCCTTCTCTACGGGTACACTAAGCCACAGCCAGCTGGTCGGTCACACACATTACCTAGCACGTTTGGCAGAACAGGTAATTCTTGTAGTAAATAAAGCCTCGGGCATTTAATTCTTGTTCTTCCTAGCTCTAGGATGCCCAATAATAGGGAGAGACCTTCTTCTAGTGGACCAACTCTCAGACGGTGGCACCGCAGCTGAAGGAGTGGACATATGGTACAGGGACAAAGGGGAAGATGTACTTTTAAGCCTCAAAGACTGTTCTGTCCAGAAGAATACCAAAGCAACAAAATCGGTGGAGCTCCTACTAACCCAACGCAATCCCATTAAAGGCCATTTGCTATGTCAGAACTATACTCTGACCTTTTTTTCCCTAAGAAAAATAAGGCACTTGAGGTGATCAGCTAAGTTGGCAGAACGGCCTACTTTGTAGTTTATTGGCACGGCAGATCTGAAGATAGCGAGCAGACAAGTTACGTGTCAGCTCCTTCAGAGGATGTCACCTCCCACGAGTCCATCTCCTGGAGTCCTGAATGGGTCAATAAAAGCGAGTAAAAGCAGACTGCTGGCTTTACCTTTCAGAAATATTAAGCCCCCTATCTCAGAAAAGGGGTCTATAAATGCATACAACCATTGAAATGGGAAGGATAAATCTAATTTTCATCAGACTAAAATACTGACCGATCATTTTGTTTAAAGGCTTACAGCGCTGTTCCCTGATTATAAACTGGTGGGAGGAGAAAGATGAAGCCTGCAAAATGAAGTTTTGGCTTCTCGATCCTTTTGGTGTTCGGAACTTCAGCCATTGCAGGTGAGTTTGTACAGTGGGGGGAATTAACACTGGTCACCCCTTCAAACTGGCGGCCCTGAAACACTTCACAATTGTAACTTTGCAGCATTCATTTGGGAAGGAGCAGGCACTCTTCTGTACAGCGCAAACACCTTTGCTCAACACAGTCAAACAAGAACATCTAAATGTACAAAAAGAGCGACAGTTAGGTCATTGTTCAGCCTGCACGTAGCTTTCCTCGAGCCCTCTCTAGAGGGAGGTATGGCTAGAGCCCAGTTGAGAGATACATATGCCCCTCTTTACAGAACAGGGGCAGAGGAAAACAGAAGCTTGGAGCTGTTTACTTCAGTATTCTTTTGTCCTAGTTCTCTTTAAGATAACTTCTAGTCTAGTATTGCAATACGAGGCAAGGACTTCCTATGAAATTAAGGCTCAAACCGAGGCTAGGAAAAATAACAGCACCACGCACACAAACGCACCTTCCCCAACCACTCTAAAATGGTGCCACAACCTATCAAGTCTGTTTAAGGTCAAGTTTAACATAACAATTGCCCTGAACACTTCCTTTTTAACCCTTAAAAACACAATGGCTTGGATATTTGAATCAGTCTGAGTTCCGAAAATCAGTCACAGAAGTAATTTGTTAATTGCTTGCTTCAAAGTTTCTGCGAGATGAGCAGCAATAAAAACTAGCATAGCAATTCCTAGAATTCCAGAGTGCATACGGTCAGCTCCGAACCCCCACTTTCCTACCAGAGCTGTCTTCATACGAGAAATCCCCCAGCTGTATTCCTCCCATGCTAACTCCTATTTTAACAGTCTTAAAAATTAGCTTTGGCTGGACTGTTAGCAACCGTTAGGAGAAACAACAGCAATTGTTTACTTGTCTGTCAGACAGCTTGGACAATGAAAGTTTGACTAACTAGTTTCATTTATTTTGTTTCTGGATGGTAGGAACAAAGCTGCATTGTTTGAAACTAGAACAAAAGGAATTCTGAACTTCTAGAATTTTTACATTAAAAGCCCTGAATACTTGGCACCAGTTTTAGATTTTGTGAACCTTCCAAGTGCCACCGCGCTGCCACCCCCCCCTTTTCTCCCATGTAGCTTTAGATTAGTAAGGAAGAGAAGGTTAAAAAAAATATATAGGAAAAGCTGCATCTTGATAGCTTATTTTATTTTTTGTGACATACACTAGTCAAGCCTAAAATGTTATCAGGCTGAAACAGCCCCATAATCTTGCAAGGTAGGAGGCTTCCTAGTTAACATAAGTGAAAGCAACTTTATCAGGCTCTGCAGCTCAGCTTTGGCAATACTATATAAGGACCTGTTTGCCACATCTTAAAAAACTCCAAAAGAAAATATTTATAACAAAAAGTTGTGAATATTACAAGCTGTTCCCTGAGCATTTCACCAGTCGAAGAGCCGTTCTGAGCATGCAGAATCTTGCAGACAAGGTTGTCTATGTTTAGTCAGGCTGTCCAGTGTCACAGAGCAAGAACCAACCTGTTAGATAAAACTAAAAATATGGATATATAAAATTTCAACGGTAGTATCCCAGCTATTCTTTGCATTAAAAAAGAATACAACCTGCTGCCATTTCAAGAAGGCCTAGGAAAATATACCAAACATTTTTGTAAGGTGCTATACTGCTGAAGAACACGGCCTGAAACTTTGACAAAACGACAGTTTCCCTACCACTGTGCATTATGTAAATAATTTCTGATTTAAAGAAACAAAACCAGAATGCCATGTTTAATATTACAACATGTATCCATGCCAACCTGGCTCTCTCCCTCCCTCCATTTTAGCTTTGTTAGAAAGACAGAAAACACAAAAAAAAAAGCTAAAACACATGGTAAGCAACCTGCTCTCCACGTCCCCCAAGAAGAGTAGGGTAGAATCTGAAACCATGAAAAGGTTTCACTCCTAAATCTGTCAGTTACACATTGTAACGCTCTATAGGGTAAGAGCCTATAAAAGGCACAGAACTACAGTATCACAACTTAGCCTGAAGTTAACATCACAATCAACTAGGGAAGCTATTGCTAAACCCTTCAGACAACCTGCCTCCGGCATGCCCAACCTGCAAACTCGGTTTTAATGCTCAGCCTGCGACAGTACCACAGTTAAGCAACTAGTTCTCCTTTTATTAGGAGGAGCTTTCAGTGGAACACACGTCACTTAAGCTATATTAGAAGCCATGTGAGGTATCATGCAAATCGTGATGCAGCCCAGAAAGGCAGATGTGTCCCCCACTGCCTGACCTGTGCACTACTGGCAGCAGAAACATTTCACAATCCCCTCGGCAGCCTCGCACAAGAGACGTGTGAGGGCTGTTAATTCCCAGTCCCACTCAGTGGGGTTCGCTGGATATCCATGTGGGTTCTGCTCATCCCAGCTTTTGCCTCTAGAAAGTAGCCTGGGTAACAACAACAGAAACAAAAAACCTGAGCTCAAACCCAATCCCTTCTGTTCCTTTCCAGTCACTACCCAATCAAGGAGTACAAGGCTAATTACCCCACTCACCCATCCTTACACGCTTCAACCTCAGGACTACTGGTTAACGTTGCAGGTAAATGTACAAAGTTATCTCTAGATTTCTGTGAAAATCAGTCCAGCCCTGTAAATACCCTACCAGTTGTTCAAACACTACTTCTCTCTCCAAAGAGAAGCTTAGGAGGACACGAGGCACAGCTCAGGATACCACACCGTGGGATTCAACCCTGCCCTAAAGCTCTCTCCCAACTGCTTTATGAATTTTACAGCAGGCAGGACGTACAGAATGAAGATGGGAAATCCAGTTTTTTTCCTTAATATTAGAAGGCTGAACAATACAACGATTTGGTGTGAAATCAGCTTTCAGACTAGATGTATGGAGGTTAAGTTAACTGACAGGAAAGGTTTTTAATTAATAAAAACCCAGAAGAGATGATCACAGCACCTGAACACCAGAACCCTTCCTCAGTTTTGCTGTGGGAGTCAGTTCCAGGTGTAACCCAAGGCGCAAGCTCCTAGAGCAGCTATCAACCAGTTCTGACACCAAAGAACTTGTCTGAACAGTAAGACAAACTGCCCACATTTTATTTTTAAAGACTAAGATCACTTTCAAATATAACAGCACACCAGCAAGAAAGATAACAGAAAAGAATCTGAATGTCAGGCTGTTACACAACTACCGTAGTAAATTATTTGCTTGACATCATCATCAATTCAAGTCCTTCAGTTTAAGAAACTAGCAAAATATCCAGGCATTTTTACTCGCTACTTTAATCCAGACAATTTATGTACTTCAAAGGCAAACAGTCTATCGCTGAGTTAATTCTTAACTAGAGGTTTTGTGTTTCTGTGTAAGAAATCGTCGTTTATTCATGCTAATAATCTAACAGATTAATTTAACTGCTTTTTACGCGTAAGGTACTAACCTAACCTTCAGCGGGCACCAAAGACCAAGAACCACGGCGCAAGCACCTAGAGAAAGAGCTCCGTACTCCTCGTTTCTCCCCTCCAACAAAGCGCGGAACCCGGCCGGCTAAAAATAACAGCGGGACGAACGAGAGGGAGCCCAGCGAGGCCTCCTCTCCCTCGGCCCGTCAGGGACGCGGGGAGCGCTCCCCGTGGCAACCCGGGGGCGAGGCGAGGCGGCCCCGCAGGCGGCCGGGGGGAGCCGGGGGGGAGCCGCCGCCACGTGGGGCGGACAAAAACTTCCGGGTTGGGCCCGGAGCGGCTGCGTAACCCCGGTACCGGCGGCTGCTTCGGCTGCGTAATGCCGGTACCGGGAGCTGCCTCGGTGCGCGGCCCCCACCCCGCCGCCGCCGCTCCGAGGAGCCTGAGAAGAGGGGAAAGGGCGCAGGGCGGCACCGCGGGGCACCGGGAATCCCCTCCGCGGGCGGCACGGCGGCCCCGCAGCCCTGAGGCGAACGGCGGGGGCCGAGCACAAAGGGCCGGAGGGAGCCGCGGCGGGGAGGCCGGGGCCGAGGGGAGAGGCCGGGGACCGAAGACAGAGACCGGGGGCCGAAGGGAGGCCGCCCGCCCCCGCACCGCCCCGCTCCTCACAGCCCCCGGGGGCTTCGCCGCCCGCCCGCCCGCCCTCCCGCGGCCCAACCCGGCCCCCGCCCCGCTCCCAACCGCCCCCCGGCGAGGCCCGGCCCGCGCCCAGGCGCCGAGGCAGGCCCGGGGCCCGCCGCCACCCCCGGCCCCTTCCCCCCGGAGCCCCCCCGGGCCCCGCTGAGGCGCTGAGGGAGCCCCGGGGGAGGCCCCTGCGCGCAGGGAGCGCCCCTAGGCGGCCGCGGGGAGCGGCGCGGGGCTCACTCACTCGCTCGCGTCTCGCTCCCGGTCCCGCCGCGGCCGCTCCCCGCAGTGCCCGCCGCCGGCCCCGCCGCTCTCTAACTGCCGGCCGCCATCTTGGCCCTCCCTCCCCTCTCACAGGGGAGGGGAGGCCGGAGGGGAGGGGGAGGGGGGGAGGGCCGCCCGCCGCGCCGCCCCACGTGACCGCCGCCGCGCGCCGCCCCCACGTGACGCCAGGCGCTGCCCGCCGCTGGCGCGAGCGCGGCGAGCACGTGACCCGCTTCCCCCCCCTCCTTCTCCTCGCCCCCCCCTCCAAGGCCGCGCGCGCGTCACGTGACCGCCTGGCGCCACCGCCTCGCGCCCCTCCCCCCGCCCCCGCCGGGCGTTTTGGCGCGCTCCGGCTCGCGCTCGGCCATCACGTGACGCGCCGCTCCTCTTCCCGCCCCGCCCGGGCGGCGGGGGAAGGCAGCCGGCCCCCGGGGGAGCGGGGGGGGAATAAAAATAAAAATTAAAAAAATGATAATAAAAAAACCGGCGAGCGGCTCCCGCGTTCTCAAAAAGCGCCGGGCCCAGCCCCGGGGCGGCGGCCGGAGCCGGGAGGGGCCGGGCCGGGCCCGGTTCCCGGGGGTGGGGGAGGGGAAGGCGGAGGCGAGCGGCTGCAGGCGGTCACGTGATCCCGGCGCCTCCAAGATGGCGGCCGCGGCGGGGACGCGAGAAGCGGCGCTCTCGCGAGACCCGCCTCCCGCGGGGCATCATGGGAAGGAAAAAAAAAAAGGGGGCCCGGGGCAGCGCGGCGGGGTGGGAGCAGTGCGCATGTGCGGCGGCAGGGCGAGGGTGGTGCTCGCGCGCATGCGCGCTGCTGAGGCGACGGGGAACTGTGCTTGTGCGCATGCGCGCTGCTGAGGCGCCGCCGGGGGGGGGCGCTGTGCTCAGGCGCATGCGCAGTGCTGAGGCGGCGGAGCGGGGCCGGTGCTGAGGAGCCGCGGGGGGGTCGGCCCCGGCCCGCCGCGACCCGCGGGGCCGTCCGGGGGTCCGCGGGGCCGTCCGGGGGTCCGCGGGGCCTGGGCACGCTCCTGCGCCCCCCCGCGGTGGGGATCGCCCCGTTCCCGCCGCTCCCTGACAGGAGCTGCCCGGCCCCCTGAGGAGAATGCGGGCGAGGCCGGCCTGGGGGCGCCCCCCGGCCGTGCCCCCCCACGGCTCGGCCCTGACGGGTGTGCTGCAGGGTGTGGAAACGGCTGCCGCAAAGACCTGGCTGCTTGAGACCCCGCCGGCTGCACAGGCTGGCTCCACATCTGGAAAGAGCTTTGTGCCACTGAAAGCCCTCAGACTCGATTTTTTGCTAAAAGGAAGTCTTCCGTCAAAAGGTTTACCCAGTTGTGTAAGACTGCAGCCATTTCGAAGGATTTTGACAAAGTTGAAGCAGGCATAAAGCGTGGGTGGTCATGAAATCTGCTTAAAATGTTAAGGACTGCTCGTTCAATTTTACCCAAGTCCACCCCCTTCTTTTTATTACACAAAAAACAAGCAATAAAAGTTAGGCAATTTAAGGTTTAAGTAATTTAGATTAATCAGTGACGCTTCAGACACTAAATGGAGGAAAAGATGACAGACGTCTGGCCAGAGATGAGAACAATTTAAATGGCACCTCACATCTCGACTGTTGCCCTCTACGCACCTCAAGTAAAGGCACAAAGAAGTCCAGGTCACGTGCCGTGTATTTAACGCTAAATGCATCTGTACGGCTCCAAACAGTCATGACAAGAAAGTGACATTTTTGATGTCTTGGGTTGAAAAGAGGCCTGGGAGCAGTTTATGATCATCCTCGACTGGGAGGTGAGTAACCCGCTGGTGGCACTGCTACTCCCTGCTCACGTGTAATTGCCACATGAAGAGGTGTCTGCAGCACTATTTCCCTATGACCTGAAATACGAATTAAGTATGTCACCGAATGTATTTTGGTTAGAGAAAATATTTTTTACCACTGGGCAGATGCTACTGTGAATGTATTTTTATAATCAGGGAAATGTAATTGATGCCTACTAACATTTTACTGTACGACTTTGTAAAATAACATTGCTTAGTGTAGCACTTAGCAGTTACCCTCCAGGCATTTATTTTTACTTGCTTTCCAAGGGAGAGGTACAGTGGCTGAAACACCAAATTGTCGGCATTTCATCTCGTAGAGAAGTAATCTGCGTAAATGTTGTGATGCTTCATTGCAAATTTGACAGGCGAGAAAGTGAGACGTGCAGCAATCACTCGTGCTCAGTGGGAAATATTTAACAAGCACGTCTTTGCGGCGTATCTGAAAGAAATTGAACTTTCAGATTCAGAGGCAACCAGTCCTAAAAAAAAAAAAAAAAGAAAAAAAAAAGCGTTTAAGAAACGAGTTGAAGTGTTAATGGAGACTGGATGTATTTACTCTTTAAGATTTTCTTTCCCTTCTGAGCAAACCCAGCGCCTTGCTCGCTATTTCTCTTGCTGTCCATTTCACGTTTCGCTGTCGGAAGGCAGCGCTCCGAGGAGCTGCTCCGACGCTCTCGGGGAGATGAGATTTGGGTGCCTGGGTTTCACAGCTGGTGCGAGGAGGGAGCCCCGCTGCTCTCTCCGGAGCACCCGGGCAGGCCGACGCTGCGCGCCCGGAGTCGCTGTGACCGGCACCGGCGGCAGGCGCAGCCCCCGTGGGCTGCGGCCCCATAACGCTGGAACTTCCCCTCGGCGCCGGCTTTTTGGCCACAGCTCCCCGAGGAGCTGACGCGGGGAAGCCGGCCCGTCCTGCGGGCTCACAGCGTGAGCGCCCCGTGCTGCGGAGCGGAGGCCACCTGGGGCCGACGCCGTTTTCTTTGTTGCTCTAGAGATGAGAATTATTTAGCTTGCTTTGCCCTCTAGTGGCGGCCTGGACGGCTTCGATGCAAACCCGCTTGCTTTGTTTAGTATACATCCATAAAATAATCAAGAAATACCTGAGATTAAAAAATAAATAAATAAATAAACTGAGCAAAACTATAGGAAAGGAATTTCCAGAGGTTGCCCAGGGTATTACGAGTACAATTCCCGAATTACTGCAGGAAGGGAATCGTCGTTAACAATGTATGCGGGATTTTTCCCCGCGACATCGTAGTCATGTCAAAAGCACGGCGTGAATCGGGGTGGAAAAACCTGCTAAGGCGCCACTGGGCAACCACTCGCCACGGTGGAGGCTCAGGGGTCGCTTGGCTGCCGATGCACGCCCTGGGCACGCAGATAGCTGCTGTCAGAGGAGTCTTGTCAGGGAAATAGGGCAGAAAGAAGAGAGCCAGGCGGCGCCTTGCGGCTCGGTGGCACCGCTCTGCCTACACAGCGAGGAGGCCGTGCGTGGCAGCTTCCCGCCTGCATGCTGACAACGGAGAGGAGCGTTCAGCCTCCCGTTGGTGCCCCCCCCGTGTCCCGGGTTTTATTGCTAGTCCCGTCCTGACATCGGTAACTTCCCGGTATTTCACCGCAGGCGCTTCGGGCTGAGGGCAGGGCGCTGACAGCTCTGCAGGCACTGCAGGCGGCAGGGGAGGCCCCGCCGTTTCCTGCTCGTTTGGTCCCGGTCCCGGTCCCGGTCCCGGTCCCGGTCCCGGTCCCGGTCCCGGTCCCGGTCCCGGTCCCGGTCCCGGTCCCGGTCCCGGGGGCGCCCTCCCCGCCCCCACCCACGTGGCGCAGCCCCGCGCCTTTGGGGGCGGTCCTCCGCGCTCCGCCAATCAGAGCGCCCGTTGCCCTTCGCGCGGGCCAATCAGCGCCCGCGGAACGCGCGTTTAAACGCCGTTCCCGGGAGCCTGCCCCGGCTCCGTTTGACACGGAGGAGGCGGGGTCGAGCCACGAGAGCCAATCAGAGGGCGCGGCAGCGCTTACCGACAGCGCTCTGAACCAATGGGGCCGCGGCGCAGGGCGCGGCGTCTCCCCGCGGAGCAGTTGGCGGCGGCGGGGGAGCTCCCGGGGAGGGCGGCGGCGGAGCCCGGCCGCGGGGGGCTGCTGAGCGCCGGGCCCGGCCGCGCCGCCGCCGCCATGGCGAAAGGTGCCGGGGTTCGGGGAAGGGAGGCGGCGGGGCCGGGGGCGGCGGCGGGGCCTCCGCGGCGCGGGGCAAGGCGGCGCCCGGGGCAAGGCGGCTCCCGGCGGCGCGGGGCGGCCGGGGCGCGGAGGCTCCTCCCGGGAGGTGCCGGCGGGACTCCTCCCCCGCGCGGTGTGCGCAGCTCGCCGGGAAGGGGCTGGGCCGCCGCGGCTCGGCCTGCCGGGAGGCAGCGAGCCCTTTAAACATGGCGCAGGCCGCGGCTGGCGGGCGATGAGGGCGGCCCGGAGGCAGCGCCGGCCGTGGCTCAGCCGCCGCTCTTCTCCTCTCGCTCCTAGGGAAGAACATGCCCAAGGCCAGGGCGGGCGGCGCGGAGGAGGCGAGCCCCGAGAACGTCGAGAGGAAGGGCCCCGGCCGCCCCCGGGCCGGTGGGGTAAGCGCTGCCCGGGCCCGGAGCGGGGCGGGAGGCTCCCGGGGGTTGCCGTGCCCCCCGGGTCCCCCCGCGGGGCAGGAGCGGCCGTGCGGAGCCTCAGCTCCCCGGGAGCCGGATGTGTGGGGCTCCTGGGGTGGGTCAGGAACGGGGGGAGTGCGGGGGGAGCTGGGCTGCGGCCGTGTCCCTCTGTGCCCTGCTGCCAGCTGCCCTGCGTGCGCCGGGTGCTGCTGTCAGCCAGCAGGCAGGCCCCAGGCTGGGCGACGTTCGTGACAGCGTCGGTGCCCTGTGGTCGTTCTAGAGGCGTCTAGCCAGAGGTTGGTAATCCCGTTGCATTTAAACCTCTGTGGAAATAACCGTGGGTATTGCATCAAAACCCAGCCTTTCTCAGCAGTTCTTAACGTGCTGTGCTGAGAAAATGTTCGCTCTGGGTCTGAAGCCTGGCACAGACAAAGACGTGGCAGCCGTGCCTCTGTGGCTGAGAGCGCAGCAGGCAGGGAGATGGGAACGGGGGAGGAGGCCGAGCTGAAAAAGTGGCTGTTCGCTGCCTGTTAGCAGCGTGCTCAAAGCCAGGAGGCTTCGTTGGCAGGTGAACTGCTGCAGTTGGCTGCTTCTGGCTTTTTCCAGAAATGCTGATATTTCAGGTTCTTGCTAAACCTAAAGATTTTCTCAGTGCAGGATTCACTGCTTGCGTTTTTTAAAAGGCAGTGTTTTTGCAGTACTTAATCCTTAAAGTACTTTTTAAAAGAAGCAAGTCTCATTTCTTGATAGACTCTTTGGTAATATTTCAGTGGGAGGGAAGGCTCCAATGGACTTGCTCCTTCTCAGGTTGTTCTGCTGTAATCTTAATTCTTACTGAAACTTATTTATGGTCTAAGATTTGAGCCTTTAACTGATCTTACTTTGAGTGTTACTGATGTCGTATTAACTATTAAAATTATCTTCTGTATTCTATTGCGTGCTTTGTTTGCTTTACTAGTTTTATGGGACAGCATACACTGGAGCATTAGTTTAGTCAAGAGGCATCTTTGAGCTATTTTGTTTTTTTAACCAATGGGAGCCTTGGTGTGCTTAAAAAGGATGCAATTTTTTTGTTGTTTCATCTGGGCCGCAGTGCCTGTAAGTGCTTTTAGTTGAGTCGAAATATGCCAAGGCAAGCTTGTTCTGGCTGAGCTGCCCCTGTTTGCCCAGATGCTGAGGCTCGCAGTCGCAATCCGTGTGCCCTCTGCACGCAGCACGGTCAGGCCTGGCCAGGCGGCAGAGACCATAAAAGCAAAGGCGGCCCAACTCTACGGAGCTGCTAAATCTGTACTCCTCGCCGCTGATGTTCTCAGAGCCTGAGCCCCCACACAAACCCTGGTCTCTGTGGTGTTTAACCACACCGGAGCTCTTCACCACTTCCCTCCTGGGACCAAGCGTTTTGCCCAGGCTCTCTTGTGTTTCTTGTGCCATGAACAACGTCTACGCTTTACTTTGTGTGTTATAACGGATAAAGAAAAGATAGCATTGTTTATCTCCCAGACCTTACTGAGAGATGTCGCTCAAGGTAGGCTGTCCAAAACTGATTCCTGTCTTCGGTGTTGCTCAGTAGAGCGTATAATTAATGGCAGTGATATTTGACGCCTTATGAGAGTGTTCGGGCAAGCTCGTACCTCTCTGACTGTGAGACATACGTCCGAGGCTTGGGCAGTTCTTGCTGTGTTATTTGTACTTCTCTTGGCTTGCACTCTGGGTAGCTTGGTTATTTTTTTAGTCCCAGAGTTCATGTTCTGAAGCACAGGACGGAAACTGTAGTTATGAAATGTGGTAGGATGGGATATTCATGTGAGCGTCGTCTTGAACTGAAAGTTTGCATTAGTAAAGTTCTCCAAGTGCTTACCACAGTTATGTTTTCATGTAGTAGAAATAGCAACGGTAGCAAACATGCGGCATTACAGCAATATAATTTCCGTTGGCACAGTCAGCTGTCAGCCCTGTTTTTGCTGGGCGTCGTGGATGCCAGCTGGAAGTTCCTGGCACGTCTGTAACGTACTGACTTTTGTGTGGCTCTGTTTTAGGAGAATGTGTTTATCGGTCAGTCCAAAATCTACAGCTACCTGAATCCTAGCAAAACTCCTGGTGCTCGCCCCCCACTTCAAGAAGAAAACTCGGTCATGTATCACGAGGTGAAATGTCAGGGCAAAACACTAAATGAAACCAACAGAAAAGGAGATGGTAAGCTTGATATTTGGATTACTGGCTTTACGAGACATTCTTTTTTCCCCCTGGTTTCAGAACTTCAGGAGACCCGGCAGCTCCCCTGCCCCAGTCGCTTTCCCAGTCCTACGGCTCTTATCAGCAAACTGACTCTGCGGGGGTGATGGTGTCCTTATCCTTTTCAAAACTTAGGTCATGGATTTACGGGGCATTGATGAAAAAACAAATTAGCTGGTTTCTGTTTAAAGGTGTGGTTGTTAACTGTAGTAATCTGTCAAAATGTTCTGATGCAAACAGTTGTAGTCAAGTAGTGTAAGCCCCATTTAACGCAGGGAGCATGAGGCTTTCTGGGAGCTTACAAGCTTTAGCTCCCCAGTTTCAACAAGAAGGTGAAGGTGGCTTTAGCCTGTTCTGCAGTGGAGCTGTCGCCTTTCAGCTGTGCTTCATTTCTCTAGGGAGATTGAAGCATCTGTTTTGTCATGTGGGGCTTCAGCCTGGCAATTTGCCTTATATAAAAACTTTATTCAGTCTTAAGGCATGCTTATTTACCTCTGAATCAGTGAGCTGAGCAGGAGGATGTGGTCAGCTCAAGGTACGATGCGCTCAACAAAGAAAATGGAATGGGTGTGGATTAGGCTTTTTCTTGCAAGTGCCTGTCCTTTGGGTTCCTGAGTGGTATTGACCGCTTTGTACCAGCGTGCGAGGCTATCGATCACGGCAGTGCAGGATCCAGAGACTCGCACTCCTTCAGTGCGGGGTGCTGATTCATCAGCAGCAACTTGAACTTAGAACGCCGAAGGCGCTGACTGGCAAACTGAGCACTTGGCTCAAATACCGCGCTGAAGGTGCTATGGGCTCAGGTCAGGTTTGCTGCTCGGTTTTCCAGTCAGGACAAAGTACTTGAGCTCTGTTTTACCCTTTCCCTTTCTCTGTTCATGCCTCCCTCTGTGCTGCATGTAGTGTAGCAATGACTACTCAAGAGTCTAGTAACGGTCTGTCTGGGTTCTAGCACAACGAGATTGTATCATTCATTCCCTTCCTCTTTCTCCTGTTTGACAGAACTAGAAACTTGGACTAGAAACCATTGGAATTCATTTAAAAGCACTCTGGTGTAGATGATCTTGAGTTCAGAGCCTTACTTTATTTTCCTGTCACCAGAAAAAAAGAACGGTAGCAATATAATTGAAGGTGCTATGAAACCAGACGACCAGAAAGATAAAGAAAGTGGGTGCAATACTTCAGTACCCTCTTCGGATCAAAACCAAGAAACTGCAGAAACTGAAAAGACACCCCTGCCTTCCGATGGTGCTGATGAGACCAATGCAAAGCCAGCTCAGAGAAAGATGGTTAAAACAAAACGTGGACCAAGGAGAAAGTAAGTGGCTTCCGAATTGTAAAAGTTGTTCTGCTTTATGTCCTTTTGCACTGGGGGGCGTTTTCTACATCTTGTGCTCAGGGGCTACAGTCAGACTTAAAAAAAAGAGAAACATTATTTATAAGCAAATGGCTATGTTTGAGGGAACAAATTTTAAAGATGACTTTTCCTCAAGACTAGCATGTTTGAAAGTATAAAATAGCACCCAAAGTAAAGTACGTATCTTCTTGCAGATGACCTTTTCTTGCAAGCAAGGCTTGTGTATTTTAACTCAACTGAAATACTTGCTGATCACCTCTAGAAAATGAAATTAACAAGCCATTAAGACCTACTTTTCTGTTGACAAATGGGAGTGTTTCTGGTCAGAAACAGGATATTGGATTAATTGCAGATGGTGGCTTTCTGGCTGAGCTGGAACCCTTTCTCATGTCATTGGAGTAATATAACCTAATATTATTGAATTCTTTGCCAAACAGTTTTTATTACCTAAATTTTAGAGAGCCTTCTGGAAGGGCCAACGGGGTTTCAGAATTGTAATGTGACTTTCAGTTGATTTCCAGTGGTATCTTATTCCTGTGGATAAGGAACTAGTAGAGGATGTAGCTCTTGGCTTGGGAGGAAGAGCAGTGATGAGAAACATTGATTCATACTGATCAGCTTTCAACATACCAAGCTGAAAGCAAAATCTTTTCTACAGATACTTGTTCTAGAGGTGTAACTTCAGAAATGGTCTGATGTGTGTTCCCTATTTTTCTTCTTCCCTAGAACGCAAGGAAGAACACCAAATCGAAAAGTGACAGATTATTACCCTGTTAGAAGGAGTTCCAGGAAGAGCAAATCTGAATTGGAGGTAGTGCTTCTTGTTAACATCACATTGCCTGTAATGTTGCCATTTAGTTGAACATTTGAGAAGGTGCATAACTGTCTGTAAATGGTTTCCACTGGCAATAGCCAGTTCACTGGAAGTATCGTTAAGAACGCTAATAAAATACAGAACTGTTGATCCATTTCTTTTAGGATAGAATCTACGTTTTTGGGGGTAGAAATCTGATTTTAGGAGGATGGGATGGTTTGGAAAAATGAATGTCACTGGCTAATCATTTCCTCTTAGCTGTGGTACAAACTACAAAAACTATGAAAGAATAACGTGGTCTTGTGTTTTGTCTCGTTTCTTCCCCAGACTGAGGAAAGGAGGAAAATAGATGAACTAATTACGAGTGGGAAAGAGGAAGGAATGAAGGTAACTGCAGTGCCAGCCTGAGTAGCCATGCACAGTCTGTTGCTCTTAATCTGTTTAAAGAGAAAGTTGCAGCACTCGGAACTGCTGCAGTTCCTTGGTAGAAAGATGAAAGTGGAGCGCACACGTTTCATTTTGAATGGGTAATATTTGACTCTGGAGACCATATTCTTCCAAAAATGGGGTTAGATATATCCCTTTAATTGTAATATGTATGAAAGGTAATGCCCATGTATCCACTGAATGGTAACAAATTCTCTTATCCTGTCTGCAGCTAGTTGCTGTGGGTTCTTCATTATGGCACTGAAGCTAATTGATTCTACTGGTTCTCCTCCCAATGTTAGCAAATGTTAGCTATTGGCACCAGCTGCTTACTGTTTGGGTTACTCTGACCACCCCTTCTAGAGTTTAAAGCGGAAGTAGCTCCTGGAAGTGCAAGAGAGCTGTGATTCTCAAAAAAAAAAAAAAAAAAAAGCAAATGCCACCACCAAAAAAAAACTAGCCTGTAGTTAACACTGGATCTTCTAGGATAGTGACAGGAGAACTTTCTTGGAGTGGGAGAGTTGTCCGGGTTAGGCTGTGGGCACAGGGGGAGTAATAAAATACACTAGTGAGTGACAAATTTCTGATTGATCTTTCTGTACCTTTGACATTTTTTCCTGTGCCTGCTGATGGTGCCCTTGAAATGGAAAAGCTTAGTCCCTCAGTAGGGGTAGTTTAAAAGGAAAAATGGATAACTTCTGTGTATGTAATTTATTTAAAGTGATTCTTAATTCCTTGATTAGATGACATTTTTTCAAAATCCATAATTCATAGGTTGCATTCTGAACTCATCCTGTTTCTTCCATGATATCATGCATTGTGCTTCCCCGGCTCTGTCTGCAACGCACAAGTACCATGCTGTAGCAGTTTTTGACAAATGTGATGCACGCCCATTTCCTAGTAAATGGCATATTTGCAGTCATGTAAATACTTTGTAATTTCCCAGCTGATTTTCTTTTCAACTCAACAGATTGATTACATTGATGGCAAAGGGAGAGGCGTAATTGCTACTAAACATTTTAATCGAGGAGAATTTGTAGTTGAATATCATGGGGATCTCATAGAGATCACTGATGCTAAAAAGCGGGAAGCTGTGTATGCTCAAGATCCATCCACAGGCTGCTATATGTACTATTTTCAGTACCTCAGCAAAACGTACTGGTAAGCTTCTTTTGACTTAAGTGTAGTAGTTGAGTGGTAGAAATTTTGAATGCTGGTTTTTCTTGTGTTTTCATACAATTTTTTTATTGGGAGCCATGAATTAGAGAATCTTCTTGGAGCACTGTTTCACAGTCCAAGAGCCTCCTGTATCTCAAGGCTAAAAGGAATGGCGGATGACTCAAAGCCCTCTTCCCTGAAGCACAGCACAAGCTATGTGGAAAGCTGTATCTGCTTGGATGAGACTTACAGCTTTGCTGTGGATTTCTGCCTGAACTCACTGTTCTGTAAAATTGATTACTTCTCCTGAGTTGTAATGACTCTTTTGAAAAGCAGTACGGACAGACCCTGGAAGAGCAACACCTCCTTCAGCCATACTTGCCTGGGTCTCTTTTCTCTAGTACCTGGCAACAACCTCATGTGCATGCTTTACCACTGTTTGCGGTTTTATTTACCCCAAACTCCAGTTCTCCTAAAGCAAATGCTCAGACAACCTTCTTTCTTCTTTGGCTGATGCTACTGTAGACTGGAGCGTGGGTTAGTTAACCTGTCTATTAATTACCTTGAAGAGCTCTGTATTCTGAGTATCTGTCTTGCAGTCTAGATGTCATAGCAATAGCTGCCACTGCAATTCTTAGGGCAGCGAGGCACTAGAGCTTTAGGATGAGCGTCTCTGGAAGCGGGACGTGTAGCATTTGGGTATTCTCAGTCTCCTCTGTGAGTAGAGGCTTTTTTCACTTGCTTACTCTGTGGAGACTACTTAGCTTTGACACAATTTTCTTGAGGGAGATTTTTTGAAGGTATCAAGCCTTTCTGGTGTTATCCTGCGTTTGGTTGTGCTATTCCTCGGGAACAATTGAGAGCTTCTTAGAAACAGGCAACTTGAGAACATAGTCTGAAGCATTCATTTTTCTGGTAACTTACAAATCTCCCAGAATTACTTTGGTTAACCTACATAGTTATCTTACTGTTTAAACATATGAATATTCTGTAATGATCTTTTCTTTTTTTTTTGAGGCTTGCGTGAATTCCTAAATCTTTATCTGGCTTGCACTTTGGTTTTTGTCCCCTGACGTGACTTGTGCGTGACATGGAGCAATCCTGCACTCTGTTCTTGTTCTTTCAGTGTTGATGCTACAAAAGAAACTAATCGTCTGGGAAGACTGATTAATCACAGCAAATGTGGCAATTGTCAAACAAAGCTCCATGACATTGATGGTGTGCCTCATCTCATACTGATAGCTTCCAGAGACATTAAAGCAGGTGAAGAACTGTTGTATGACTATGGAGACAGAAGCAAAGCTTCCATTGCAGCACATCCATGGCTGAAACACTAACTCTTCATCTTTGGGTGTGGTTTTGTGTGTGGGTTTTTTTTTGGACTGAGCGCTCTACAAGGAGTCAGTGGATTTTTATTTTATTTTCTCCTGCGCTCATTTCCCTCAGCTTTCTTAGTGGACTGCTTATGGTGTTCTGAGCTCCTTGAAAACTACCTTTTTGCTTTGCAGTTTTTAAATTCCTACTACAGATTTCCAGGCAGGCTTGAGTAATTGACATTAGATTGCCAAAACTCTTATATTGTAAAAGGAAACCCTCCCTAAAAACTGAACAGTTTTTCATAGTGACCAGTGCTACCTGAGCATGCGAGGACTTGCACAGATTGAAATGTAATCATTTGGGTTCTGCTTCTACTTTTGCAATGAAATCTCATGCTCCGTTTTGTGGGGTGATGAACTTGGCATTAGCTTTATGACAGCAGATGAACTTTTGTATGCTGACTCTTACATCCAATGGCTTGTCCGCTTGTCAGACTTTTTTTACATCCCAGTGCTGACAGGATTTTTTTTTGAGATGATGCTATTGTTTCTATCATTCTCAAATAATCTGTGTTAGGGATCTAAGTTTTTTCCAGTGCGGTGTCTCCGGCAATGAACTTTAAATGCACTTGTGCTGAGGGAAATGGATGGTCAAATTGGCTGCTTTCATCAGAGAAATGACTCCAAGCCAAACGTGGATGGATTTTGATAGACTGGGTTGATACTGATTACAAATGTGGAGCTGTAACTTCACAGTGAGAATCAATGCTTGACATTACTTATTTTCTAAATTTGAGATGGTACCTTTTTATAGTTGACGGCTGATTCTTGGAGGTGTCTCCTAGAGGGTTTTAAAGAAGCAAAAGAAGCTCTCTCCAAAAATTTTTTATTGCCTTTCTATGCTAACTAGCCACATCAGAAGCTATTTATTTACTGTGAATGCTTGAAATAGAGCATAGTGGTTCCAAAAATAGGAGTCATCTTCATATGCAGCTTCGAACTGTAATGATGGAGTTCATGCAATGAAGAAGGTAGATTCCTTATTGTCTGTCCAGCACGGTCTGGTCCCACTGTCTTAAATGGGAGCTGAGCGCTTAGCATCTTACAGATGTTTGTAACACGACTGTTGGAGAACCAAATGTGTGGTATAGGCGGGCAATATACAATGCAGGTCCTTTATGTTAAAGATTAATTCTTACCGGTTGGAATTTTTGCCAAGGCAGGCTTGGCATGTGTGTAGATGAAGATGGCTGTGAGCCATCAGCCACGCTTGCTGCTGGAAGATGTCAGCAAGGGATCTGTGGCTCTGTTAATGTCTTCTACTCCTCATGTCTTGAAGGCTGCAGCTGCTCCAGCTAATGCCCTCTAGGACAATCTTACATGCTTGCCTATGTGATAGGTTAGACAGCAACAACATCATGGTTGTATGCTCCAGCAGCAAGAGAGGTGGCTTAGTGATGTATTTTTTAAATTAAAAACTTGAAGACAATGTCTCTGTAAAATAAAGAATATATTTATTATTGATGAAGTGGCTGCTATAGTACCTGTCTCCATTGCAGATCGTTAGCATTTTGAAAGAAAGCTGTGAAAATCATTAGCCATTAAATGCTTAATGTTATTTACCATTTAACACTAGGCAAGCTCAGCAGAGAAAGCCTTTGTATTTTCACAATTTCTGAAGGATTAACTGGAGACCTGTTACCTTACATGTACTGAGTTACAAGTAAGCTGCTTTGGCTGACTTGTTCTAGTTGGCAGTGATTTCTCTCCAGTCTCAGTAACAGAGACGCTACAGCAGTGTACAGTACCCTGTCCTAGTAGAGTGCTTCCCTGAAGTCAAAATTGGAATCACATGCTTCTTTATTTGTTCTTTATTTAAACATTTGCTTGTTCTCTATCAGGTTAAATAGCTTAAAACCTCTGTTCTTCGGCATCACTTTCGTAAACGAGAAAGGGAGAATCTCTCCCTATTTTACATAAACAGGAAAATGTCTTTTCTGAAATGCTTAACTGGTAATCAAGTAGCACTGCATCGGAAGATGGTAATAAAGCTGATATTGCACTGAGAATGTATCTTTTACTTTTCTAGGAGCTATATATACAAGCGTATGTGTATATATGTGTGCATATACATGTTTGTGTATATATTTCAAAATAATTTTAACAGGAACATGCAGTTCTGATTTTATCCTTGTGCCTTATAGGAAGGATTCGTCTTCTAAATAAAGTTTAAAGCACTTAGCAGGGAAAGATGCCCTTGGCTTGGGAGTTAAACGTCTTTCATAAGGCTTGTTCCTCTTTACCAGAGGCAGCAAGGTTGCTTTAACAGGGCTTCGGCCCGCCATAGCCAAGGAATTTGCTTCTCTTCTGAGAGAAGCTGGGCAGTTCACTTGACACCAGATGGGATGCAGCTGTGATGGTGCCAGAAAAGAATTGCTCCAAGAGGTTGGGGTGCTCTTCTGTCCACTCTAACTGGTGAACCCCTGCTTCTAGTTTTCAGTGAAGAACATCTTCAGTGGCAACTTGAATAACTGCAGCATTCGTTGTCTCCTTCAACTAACAGTAAAGAAGGGCTATGTTACAGTCTTCTGTATCTCCTCGTCAAGCTGGTACTCTTACAGACGTCTGTTTAATTTCTGTACTTTATCTGAAGTTGTTTCATTAAGATTTGATAGTGTAATTACTGTGGTTTTGGGCACCTTCCCCCCCCCCCCCAAGGATCCTGGAAAATACATCTTTGGATGAACCACCCAGGAATTTGCATTTCAGAACACGTTTATATCTTTCCCATTCAGAGATGTATCCTGGCTGTTGCCAATGCCTGATACTTTCTTCTTTTCATTTAACTATAAACCCTTGAAAGAGGATACAGTGACTTCCTTCCCTGCTGCCACGCTCTAGAAAATCTCAGGCATGTGAGCAAGGCTTATCAGTATTCTGAAGATGACAAAGTTACTTCATAATTTCAGTGATAACTTCAGTGCACTGGCTGTGTTAAATGTAAACTAACCTACCTAGGTCAAGCATCTTTGTCACATTGCTAATGGACAGTTGCCAATAAATTCTGAGCCTGCAGTCCTACCTTCTGCAGAGCCACATTCGCATTGTGTGTCTGAGCAGATACAAGGTGCCCTACATTTTTCATGCTGCTAGCATACGAGAGGGAATCAAAAGACTTCAGAACCCGCTTTTATTTCTGAAGGGCGTAAGATCATAGCTGGGTTCCTGTCACTTCTCTTTTTGTCTGTTCTGACTCTACTGCTCTTGAAATTCTGCTTTTCTAAAGGTAGAATCTAATTGGTATTTTTCAAGCTTTTTCTACTCTTCTGTTTGCCCTATATCATTGCCAGTGATAAGTGTCATTACTTAAGCTAATACACAGCTCCTATCGGCTAACTGAAAAGTAGAGCTTATGAAAAATAAAACTGTCTACCACATAAGGCATTCGGCTGTCAAATGAAAGGGCTGGTGCATCTGTTCCAGTTTGAGTTTGTCTGTGCCTCTGAACTGTTAGCAGTCCTTGATGTGTGCGAAGCACAATGCATCAGCTTTTCCCTTGCTGGGCTGTTCTCTATCTTTCATCTTGACCCCAAAGGGTTGCTCCTGTGTATGCCCCTCTAATGCAAAGAGGGGCAGAACAAAAGCAACCGGGACCCTTTCTTCAAGCAGTTGTGTGTTAGGGTGAAGTAGGGAATTAGGTTCCATATAACATCAGTGAGAAGTACAATTGGAATGGGTGCTTCTTTCCCAGCGCTTTGCTATGAAGGCACTTGTGAATGGCATATATCCTCTATAAATAAAATCTTAATCTCATAAAAATCATTTTGGGCTGAGCATTTTGATAGGCAGACCAGATAAATGTGTGGCCACAGGCTCTTTTAATAAGAATAAAAAACCACTCATACAAACATTTATTCTTTCCAGATGGGTAATGTCTGGCAGGAATCCAACAATGCAAGAAGTGTCAAACAGTTTCTAAAAAAGTAAAGTAAAACCTTCTGTGAAAGAATATTATACAACAGAATTCTTAGGAGATTGCTTATTCTCTACAGTAAGAGTGATGTTTTATTTTCCAGTCCTTGACTCCTAACTCCTTCAGAGGCTTTCAGCAGTGCTATTTCTGAACACAAGGGGTTAAAAGTTCTCAAGGATGTTCATTTTCCGTGTTTAAAAGAGAACCTGCAAAAGAAAAAAGTACAGATGGAAAAGAAGGATCATACAGTGCGACTGCTGTGTCCTGCTATTTTGGGGAACTTTTAAGGACAAGCCTTGAGCGTGTGGGTACTGCATAGAGCTGCGTGCATACAATGTAAACAAACCTCCAGAGACAGCTGGCATGAGCTTTCATGTGCTAACTGGACCCAAATCACACAGTTTTGTTCTGAAATGCTGATTCTTTATCGAAAAAAGTGATACCCTGCTTGCCAGGGTGGAGCTTGCTTTCCTGTGGAGTACTTTTTCCACAGGAAAGGATTTCCCTATCAGGTTTTAATTTTATAGAGAGGAGAAAACAATGTCCAGCTAACTAGGCCAAAGTTCAGATTTTATCCCTGGATTCACTAAGTGTGAGGCGTGTCCTTGTCCCATGTTCTGCCAAAAAAGTTGGAAAAAACAAACAAACACAACTTACAGACGTTTGGTGATTTTCTTCTCTTCACTGTCCTTTCTGGTGCTTGGGCTGCTGCCACAGGATTTTTTTTCCAATTTTTGAGTTTGATCCTTTGTCTGTGAGATGATCCCACTGGCAAGAGAAGTGGATTTTTTTTTTGTGTGTGTGGTTTTGTGCATAGCATGGTATAGCATTGCTGTCCCCAATTAGTCCTTCAGTGGGCAGCCTGGGACACGGGTGAAGGGGTGTTCCCAGGACAGGAACGGCAGCCTGGCCCACTCCTTTTACTGAATTACTCATATTTTCCTTGAATAACTACTGCATTGTAATTTTGCTTAGGCTATGCTGTGATGAGAACACTAAAAAAAGTAATGAGCTGACTTTTCAGTGAAGGAAAAATGGCAAACCATAACACAAGTGAAAGGGAAGTGTAGTTACACACTGGGTTTGTTTAAGAGTCCAAAGACAAAAACAGGATGCAGACACAAATAGTGACGTTCTGCTTGGGTGGATCCATGGTACCTTCAGCGCAGCCACGGAGGCTCAGGCCACGCAGCTGGGAACAGAAGGGAGATTCCCAGCTTTCCCTGCAAGGCAGGTGAGTGTTCCTCTTTCCATCCTATAGAGCAGAAAAGAAAGGCTTTGCCTGAGCTGTAGATTTTGTCAGGCTGCTGTCGTGCTGTTAATACTTTACAAGGTTGTAACCACATATTCTTCAGCTTCACCAGCTTCTCCTGCTTGGAATCAGGCTAAAATTTTACCAATTGCATATTACACTGTGTTTTCGCAGCATGCTAACTTACTACCCTGAGCTGACCTCTTCTATCTGAAGAACCGAGCGGATCAAAGCTTGTTACTGCAGTAGCTGAAGGCCGAAAGTAGCTAAGCAGCACTGGTTTCTGGCCATCAAAAATACATACATTTTAGAATACATGTTCAGATTTATCCTCTTCCCCTGCAGTTTTATGTGAATGCTTAAAGGGAATGTGGTTTTTGGCTTAACCTGTAACACTGTATGAAGAGAAAACCACATAGCACTACTTGAACCGAAAAGTAGCCTTGATGCCTTTTCTAGGTACAAAGCACCGTGACATTCACTCAAAAATGTAAAACATTCATACCGTTAATTTTTAACTTGGCGTGTAGTAAGCTGTATAACACAGCTAGGAAATCAAAGGCAAGAAGCTGTTCCAATGGTTACACTGCAAAGGTAGTCAGCTGGGACGGGGAAGTTGGCGCCTCACTATTATGTGAGAACTGCTGCTGTGCAGACAGTTTGTAAACTGACTTTTTGGATTTAACTTTAACTTCTTAGCTTAACTTGACTCTTACAGACGAGGCAAAGGGCAGGCTTAGCAAATCTAAGAGGTTGTTGCTGAGATATCTCAACTGAAATCTTATGTGCTCAGACATTTTGTCTAGATTAAAAAGTAATTTCTTGCCCCAAAGAGCTTATAATACAGCCAGACGATGAGGGGCACAGGTGGGTGGGGAGAACAGCCTCGTAGGTGAAGCAATTTGTAGCACCAAGAGAAAGACCCTTCCTACATCCCATCCTTTGGACCACACTGATTCTCCCAGGCTGTTCCCTTTTAGAAAGACAGAGATCCTTCTCTGAAAGAACTTGTTTTGCATCATTTAAGTGTCTTACACAACTCCCTGTTGGTACTCTTTAAAAAATAAAATCTTCTCAATGATAATGAAAGGACTTAACAGTCTGCTTCCTACGTTAATGCAACACTCACTCTGGGGACAAAGGAACAGTAGATAAGCTAGCATACCCCCATCTGTACCCAACAGGCACGTTGGAGGAGGAAGGAAATTTTGACTAAAGTGAGATGGAAATCCCCATGATCTTCTGGTATGTGGCTTTAGACAAGAATAACACGTGTGCAACTGCTGTAACTATGTAGGTTAATTTGTGTGCATGAGAATCCAGCTTGTGTGTGGAGTTGCAGTAACCGTATGTGGGCTTTCAGTGGGACAACCACCAGAGCAGGCGGCTAACTGCACAGACTAAGAGGGAGTTTGGTTTTAAAAATACGTTGCATAGATACTTCACTGTTCCCCCATATTTCTTTGCTCATTTGTAGGCTCTTAGGAGCACAGATGTATCTTACATGTTTGCACAGTGCCCAGCCCAAATTAGATGCTCAAACCTGCAATACTTTGATTTGATAAGCTCCCCAGACAATGTTGTTAGTTCTTTGCATGCTGTACCTTTTATAGCACTGTAGCTCCTCTTGCACCACTAGAAGCTGAGCTTTCAGCTGGTTACGCTCCTGTAGCACTTCTCGCAGCTCTTGTAACGTGAACCGAGGGCGATTTGGATCCGTGAGGTCTATTACCATTTTGTCTGGTCCAAGGTTGAGCTGTAAAATAAAGGGGTGAACGTGATCTTGTAACCTTTCAAAAACTGGGCATTCCTAAAGTAAAGTCTCAGAATTTTATAAATCATAGTAACTCTTAGTATCTGTTTTTCACAATCCTGACTTTTTTCAAGCAGTTATTGTTTTTCATATTTTCTGTCTTCCCAAACCAAGTAGGGGGCCTACCTGTGAGGCTCTGACCACATCTAAAACCAGCCTGTTCCAAAGAGTTTGCGATCTCATTTGCCAGGAAGCTGAAAATGAAAGCAACTTTTCTGGTGGTGAGAGAGGCTGAGAAACCTATGATCACACCAAAACGCTGTAGCAGAGAGAACAGAATTCTGCTTTCTTAAGGCCTTTTTATTAATGTCTTTTTTTTTTTTTTAGTCACCTTCATCAGCTTCCTTGTGCAGAGCACGAAAGCTTTATTGTACGATAAATGGCAAAGTGTCTGCATGGGACAGACTGGTGCTGAGAGCTGTACAACTGTGGATTTGTACTCTGAAAACCTGTAGCTGCGTGTTTAAACTTCTGTGGGCTCTACACGTAAACCTGCAGCGAGGGATCCTCAGCGGGGGATCGTGGCCCCTCCGAGACCCCTTGGGCTGCGACAAGAGCCTGCTGACGGCGACAAAGGTACCCTCCAACCCCTCTGGCGTTAACGTGGGTTTCCTGACAGGCGTGTGGCGGCTCCCAGGGCCTGTCCCGGGGGCAGGGACCCCCGCAGCTCCCTGGCAGCCCCCAACCCCCGCCGGGGTCCCGCACCCACCTGCCGGGCGCTGCCCGGGGCTCCCTCTCCCCTCAGCGCCTCCACCTCCTTCCTCAGGCGGTCCCGCTCCAGCCGCAGCCGCTCCTCGGCCAGGCTGCCGCCGCTCACCAGCGCTTCCAGCATCTCCAGCACCCTGACGATGCTGAACTGCAGCCGGGCCGCGGCGGCGGACGCCCGGGGGCCGGCGCTGAGCTGCAGCAGGTCCCGGCCCACCACGGAGGAGATGTCGTACACGTCCTCGGCCGTCAGCTGGAAGGGGCTCTTCTCCAGCGCGCTCTCCGCGCCGCCGCCATCCTCCTCATCTTCCTCCTCCTCCTCCTCCTCCTGCCGGCCGTGCTGCATGCCCGCCGCTGCCTCCCTTCCCCGGGGCGGGCCGGCCGGGCGGAGCGCCCCCCCCCGCCGCCCTCCTTCCTCCTTCCCGCGGGGGTTTCCATGGCGGAGCCCGCTCCTCGCCCTGCCCCTTCCCCTCAGCTCTCGCCTCAGCTCGGGGGCGGGCTCGGGGGAGGCGGTCGCTGCTCCTCGCCTCTTCCTCCCGCCCGTGGGGCCGCGCCGTGAGGAGAGGTGAGGGGAAGGGAAGGGAAAAGAAGGGGCCGGGGGGAGCCCTCAGGTCGGGGGGCTCCGTCCCGCCGAGCCCCGGGGCCCTCAGCGCCCGCCCGGCCCGGCTGCAGCGGGGCAGCGCCGGCCGCAGGCTCCGGGAGCCGCGAGAGGGCCCCGCTGGGCCCCGGGCTGGCTTTGGAGGCTTTTTTTTTAAATTTATTTCTAAGGATTGTTGTATTCTGGGAAGAGGTTTTCAGCGTAACGCCGTGGGAGGTGGCCGGCACCACCCCGTGAAGGGTTTCGCAGCGTTTTATAAATGTTTGTGCTCACGCGAGCTGATAGCTGCTGTGGCGGCAGAACGCTGCTGCTGAACAGGCTGGGCCTCAGCACAAGCCCACACCAGGAGTGTACGTAACGCTGTGGTGTCCTGCTGAAAAATTAGGATCTAACAGCAGTGACATGACCGGTTTGTCATACTTTCGGGGATTCTTGGATGAAAAATGCTGTACGGCAGTGCTAGAAGTGCTTCTCACACTACCTGCTTCTGTTTATAAAATGTCAGCAGTGACCTGTGAGTATGTGTAATGTTTTTCTTTTTCTTTTTTTTTTTCCTCTAGACAATGAATGACTGGGCCCCCATAGCAAAGGAGTATGACCCCCTCAAAGCAGGGAGCATCGATGGCACGGATGAAGAGCCCCATGACCGTGCCATATGGAGGGCTATGCTGGCACGTTACGTACCCAACAAAGGAGTTACGGGAGATCCTCACCTCACCCTGTTTGTAGCAAGGCTCAATCTTCAGACAACAGAGGAGAAATTAAAGGAGGTCTTTTCCCGGTACGGAGACATCAGAAAGATCCGTCTGGTTCGAGACTTGGTCACAGGATTTTCCAAGGGTTATGCGTTTATTGAGTACAAAGAAGAACGTGCTCTGTTGAAGGCCCACAGAGATGCCAACAGGCTGGTTATCGATCAACACGAGATCTTTGTGGACTTTGAACTGGAAAGAACTCTTAAGGGATGGATTCCTCGGAGGCTTGGAGGTGGGTTTGGAGGCAAAAAAGAATCTGGGCAGCTACGGTTCGGAGGACGGGACAGACCTTTCCGAAAGCCCATCAATTTGCCAAACGTGAAAAATGACTTCTATGGAGAAGGCTCAGCAGAGAAAAGAAACTGGTCTCGAGAGGGAACAAGGGACTGGAGAACAAGGGACCGAGACCATGAAAGAAGCAGAGAAAAGAGATGGCCAGAAAGGGAGCGGTCATGGGCTTGGGGTGAAAGTGAGAGAGAGAGGGACTCCAAAGAGGAGAGGAGCAGGGGAAGAGACAGGAAGGACAGAGACAGGAAAGACAGAGAGAGAGACCGGAGCAGAGAGAGAGATACCAAGAAGCAAAGAGATGATGATAAGCATCGATAGCTGACAGCACCTCATCTTATGGGAACGATGGGAAGTTTTATCCTCCCCTTCAATAGTGTGAGCCAAGTCCTACTGCCCTTAGTGCTGCCCGGGACCTGCCTCTGCTGTCCTGGTAAATGAACTGGCATGGAGGAGGTGATGCAGCAGGTTCCCGTCTCCGCAGTCTCTCGATAAAGCTGCTGCACCTTCTGGAGGACATGGACATGATTCAGTTGCAGATGTCACCATCAGCTTGGGGCTGTGCGCTGCGTTCCCTGAACCATCAGTGGTCATGTTACTGTCTTGTGCCTATGACTTCCACCTGCTAGCAGCTCTCTGTAGTTTGGTTCCTAGTGCAGTTACGATACCTTTTGTTGAAATTGTTCTTCAGAGAAATTAAACTTTTCTATTAATATTTTGAAGTGGTAAATACTGTAAGAAACTCACTACATGTACTGGCACCCCACTGAAATTGAGTACACACCTCATTTGATACTCATTTTGCTGCTTGGATTAGTGTTCGTAAGAGAGCTCCATATTTAATTCTTTACGTGTCAGATGTTCACACTCATTTTGTGAGACAGATGCCCTTTATGAAGTCACTTGTGAAGGAATAGAAATGAAACAATAGCAGCAAACTAAGCTTTTGAAAAATGTGGCCTAAACCAGACGCTGAAGGGAAGTGACTTTATTTTCTTGAAGATACTGGGACAGGTGAGATCCTTTGTAATACTCCATCCTTAACTAGTTCTGTAAGGTGTGAGAAGCATGTAATAAGAAATTTATTTTTAACATCACGGGAGGGTGTAATTCCCTTTATTAGAGGAATGCACACCACACAGGAGTAAGCAGGTCAGAAAACATCCCCAGTCATTATGCGAGCGGTCACTGAAGGACGGTGTCATGGCTCGATGCTGTGGTTGCAGCTGCATCCAGCTCTCCTTTCCTCCTCTCTGCAAGTGAAGTCCTATCTGCGCAGGGTTTAAATCTTGTTCTGGCAACTGGGCTTGCTGCTGGTTCTAGCTGAATTGGGGAAACTAGAGGGCAAAGCCCCCTCTATTTTCTGTCAGGATGTGTGTACAGGATGTGTATCCAGACATGCATCTTCCACTGAGGAGCTTACAGTGCTCCTCAGTGAAACGGAAAGGATCTGTGGTGTTCTTTGCCATCATCAGCAACTCCTAAATATGTGCTAATATATTTTAAATCATATTTTTGGCAGTTTTTGAATGGCAGTATCCTAAACCTTGCTCGGTTGGAGGCTGTATTTCCATTTATAAGCCTTTTTCAGGAGAGAGAAGACAGACCTGTACACTGCATCCCCAAAACAGGCAGTATTAGACTTCCACAAAGAAAAAGGACACAAGTCTTGCAGAAATGCTTGTTTTTCAGAAATATTTATTAAACCGTTAAAATTATTTACTGCCCAACCAAAACAAAACCAAAAAAAAACTTCAGTGATCCTGCACTTTGGAGACAGGATTGTTATGACCCATACCTGACAACATCCCGGCCCCTTTTTTAAAAGCAGATTTTAGTTAATATTGAGAAACTACACGACAGATCTTCAACTCTTTACATACTCATCCCTATGTGCCATCTTCTCAGATGACGCTTGGTGTGTATAAACTCAGCGCTTCCAACGTGAGAAGGAGGAGCGAGGTGGTTAATACTAGCAGGTCAGGAGTAGTGACTAATTAGATTTTTGAGGTAATGGGCTACAGAGATGAACGGGGAAGGTTGTACTGCTTAGTGCCATTGTTCGAAATTGGCTGCAGATTCGACCCAACAATAGCGCACTGGGCTCTAGCGTATGGGACTAGCTGTACGTGCACTAGGCCAGGAGAGTTTTTAATACATGAGCTTAGATGCTGGGGGAAAACAGTTCAGCCTGGGGGTTTCTATTATCCTAGCTCAGTGCTCTTAGCTGATTTGAAAGCGATGTGCTTATCCAGGCTGGGAATCTGCTGCATTCTTGCATTGTTTCTGATCACTGCACCTCTTCTGAATGTGTCAAATGACTGTAAACTACGCTAGGGAGAGACAGGAATCATTCACAATTTATTTAACTGCCTGATACAACTGTAGTGTGCTTTTTATTCCTCCGCCCCCGTGCGGAAGTGAAGTCAGGACGTTAGCAACTTAAGCGTTACAGTAAGACTTCCCCCATGTCAGAACTGACTCCCATGGCAGGGGAGAAGGGCTGCTCTTTTATGGATACAGCTTTCTGGAAGCATAAAACTCATGATGTGTTACCAAAACGTAACCAGGCAAAATTATCTCTGCCTAATATTAGCATCAGATGCTAGTGTCACTATTTCAAGTGGAAATGCCTTCCGTGTAAGGCCACATTTCCCCCTCCTGCCCCGAACGGCAATGATGCCTGGCAGGCACAGTAAACACTTCTCTACCTAGGACCCGCTGAGGGTCTGTGTTCAAACGTAGCAGTTACAGGCGGGAGCAGAGCAGCGTTCAGCCCACCGCGGCAACAAAATGGTTCCCTGGCGCAGCTTCCCAACAAGTGAACCGTTTGCTGCCCATACACATTTAGGAAGCCGGTTGTGGATCATCCTGGACTAAAAACAACTGCCCTGCACTCAGCACCGGGCTCTTCACAGAGCAGATGCAGTTGCTGCACTGCCACCAGCAGCCCCCAGCGCCAAGCAACACGTGCACAAGTTGCCCGCAGCCTTGCTCTAACTTGAGAAACTCCTCTCCAGCAGTGCTCTGCTTCAGCACAGGCTCTCCTGGCAGGCAGCAACGTTCACAGGTGACCTCCTCACCACCTCCCTCGTGAGGAGCAGCCAGGGGGTGCATTTGCGCTCTCCCACCGGGGCAGAGCCTGGTGAGGTGCCGAGCCAGGGTGCCACACGCAGCGGTTACGCTGCATGGAGCTTTAGTGTTAAGTGTTTTTTTTGTAAGCACAACCTCAGGCGGTCCCAAGGGTCTCACACTTAATTACAAAGCAAATCTAAAACCCACCTCCTGGCAGTTCAGCCGTGTTCACATGCGGGGCTTTAGGGGACAAATTAAGGCCCCTGTGATTGTGGGTTACCCAAACGTCAATCAACAGCAGCAGAGCAATCTGCATATGCAGAATTTGCCCATTCTGCCACCCAAAATAGTGTTCAGACTAGTCAGAAAAAAGGTTTTGAGTTGGGGTCATCTCTAAGTCAGTTAAAATAGCTCGTGTCAGCTACTTGAGGATGTCTTTTACTCTGAGTTAGGCAGTCTTCTCTAGGCAGAAAAGTGGAGTCTGACTTAAATCTAAACCTGGCTGTGGGAAGGGGACCTAACTCCTTTACAGCAACTGTCTGCTACTCTAGGGGGGAAGTCCCTGGTAAGAAAAAAAAATAAGTGTTAGAATTCCTCATAGTAAGCAATTTGTTTTCCATTAATACTGCAGAACTCATGGCAAAATGCAAGGCACGCTCACCTCGTACATTGGTTTCTTCATGCTTTAGGCACTATAAGCAGCAAGGGAAATGTATACACTCACTATCCCTCTCAAGGCTACTCCAGTTTATCGATTTGTATCAGGTGAATTTCCAGGTGGTTACTCTGCAAAACGCAGGTGCCAGCTGAATGTAACAGGACAGAGCAGTGCTAAGACCTGCCACGGAGAACGGCCAGCTGCGGTGTTTTCCTCTTGAAAAAAATCCTAGCAAATTAAGAAAAAGCAAACAACCCAAAAATTTAACAAACAGGGTAACGGAGTCTTTGCCAATAGATATTGTACACTGCAAACAAACTTCTATTAATGGCACAGGTCCTTTTTTTTGGTTTAGAGAAGCTCGTGTTACTGTAGTTAATGCGTGAACAAGAACGTAGACTTGTTATTCAGCACGAAACAAGTCATCTAGAAGCTTCAACGTCCCAGGGCATCGATGACTGTTACTGCAAAGCTTGGACTCTGTTTTCAACAGTCACCAAGTGAACAGTGCGGGATCCCTTTGGAGGAGTACAGCTGAAACACAACCACCGAGGTGTGCAAGGCAAATAAAAACGACGAGCTGCCAGATTTGTTCACAGAAGCTTCTTGTTACTAGACTGTCGAGATCTACTGCAGGAAGCTGACCACCTCAGGGTTTTAGTCACAGGTGCTGCAGGGCTTCTTGTCCTTGTTCGGTGTAGGTGTCATCTCTATTTGAATTTGACCATTCGCCAAAAGTATCCTGGAAGTGGACATTTTTCTGTGATGCCTGCATACGTCTCTTATCACGAGAGAAGAAACTAAACCTTCCGGGTAGGAAGGAGGAGGAAGGGAGGGGAGGGAAAAGAAAGAAGACTGTTTACCGTCTTGGAAACACTTCAAACCCCCGACACGATACACAGCACAAAAAAACACAGAGCAAAAAAATCCATTTGCATCTGCAAAAACTAAGGCAGTGAAGCCTGGTGGGAGTGCATGTCAAAATGTTATTAGAGATGAAGTCATTGCAATCTCAAGCAGCTTTGCTACGGAAGCTTCACATAAGCTCTAAATGCTGTTGACTCTGCGAGGTGCAGTTATTGTTTTAGGTGTGTAACCCGCCCCTTCCCCAGCCCTGAGATACAAAAGCAACAAAATACAACACGTTAGTTTCTCAGCATAAGTAAAGTGGTATCTTTAGCATTAAATCTGTATAATTTACCATGAAGCAGAAATAAAGAGTATTTTTAGGGGTGCCAGCAGGGAAATTCTTAAGATAAAAGAAGTGAGCCTCCACAATTTTTTTTCCAAGTGAACAGATTTTGATACATAGACTAGATTCCTGCAAAAATAATTGAACAAATGCACATGGGCTCTCAAGAGTTTGCAGGATGAAGGCTCTGAACAAATGCACACAAGTGTGCACGTCATTTCCTGTCACACAGCTTGGGTGCTCTAAGATAATGACGTACGTGAACCAACAGCCATTAAATACAACGACATACTGCCAGCTGACAACACAGCTAAAAAATAGTCGGAAAAACCCTTAGTGTCATTCTCATTTGTATGGCGTGAAGTTACTTGATTAAGCAAAGTCAATATTCACAATGAGTTCAGTACAAGAGCTGTTAGTGCAGTGTTTAAGTCTGCTGAGAAATGCAAAAGTTTTGGTTCCAGCTGCCGAGGGTTCGATTTGGCTGCATGCCCTTTTGCCCTCACTGGTGCACTTTAGGGGGAAGCACTGTTTTGCTTGCACAGGACCACGCACAACGCGGTGCTGATCCAGGACAGGAACTGCTAAATGCTTCTACAGTAAGAGATTACACAAATATAAGCGCAGCTCTTACAGCAGAGGGACTATTTCCCAGGGCATAAACCTGGCCCTATGTCTATACCCCACTGTCATCAGCGTTCCTCCTGTGCCCGCGCACCCTTCAGCCTCCGCTCAGTACCACGATCCCAACCATCCCGGCTGTCTCGTGCAAAACAGGGCATTCTGCCTCTGATGTCACATAGGAGGGTGAATTTGAGCATCAGGTGAGGCTTAAGGCAGCTTTCCCACAAAGACATCCCATCATATGTGCAGGTAAGGACACTGATAATTATTTATAAGCTGTTCTTGACTAGAAAGTGATATAAAAGGCTACACAGGTGCACTGCAAGGTAACGGATGTTGCTAGCAGGACCTGAACTTTTGCATTTCCTGGCTTCAAATTGCAGCCTTAACAGTGAAATAAGTCTTTTGCACTTAATTAGTCTCGTACTTTTCTACCACTTCCATCACAGGAGCTGAAATTCACACACATATGCTCTATCTTTTCAGGGCCAGGTCCAATTCCAGCTGACACGTGATGTGTGCAGTCACTAGGGCTTTCTGCTGGGCACCTTCAGTCCTGCGTGGTCAGGCCAAGCACCCCAAAGTCCACGCAGAGGACTGCTCTATTTATGCAGTAAGTTTCAAATGTCAGCCTTCAGTAATTTTTCACTTTTTATCATGAAATAAGAGAAAAATGTTTTCGTAAAAATCTCTACACCAAGCAGAAGGATTAGGGGGTTTTATTCCTTCTGAAACAATGAAAATGGTTCTTACAACTTGAAAATGTTTATGGAGGATGTTTCAAAAAAGCATATTTGTGGAGAGGAAGGGAAATCTGAATACTGTGTTGCTGCTGTAGATATAAAGACCTCTAAAGCAGCAGTTCTAATGCAAAAAGGGTTTGGTTTAACAATTATCAGCAAGCACCTCCTCCAGGGACAGCCAAGAATAGGGTGACAGAATTGATTACTGAGTGTATGCTCTATTCCAAAATACGTAATGAGAGACAAAATCTACAGTGCGTAGAGAGAAAGAAAACATGGAAGCAACAACCTATAATTAAAACTGGAAATTACTGTAGGTATCAGCCACTACATTCTGCAAATCTAATTGATTTGTAACAAGTCATTAGAATGACATTTATTTTTTTTAAAGGCATTCGTGTGAATTATGAATAGGCTGGCTTAGTAAGCAAAATTAAGAGATTCTGGTTAAAAATGCATATTCCAACAGTTTTCTAAGGAGTAATGATTGGTTTAGCATGGTAACAGTAAGGCAAAAGGTGATCAAATGTCAATAGTTGAGGATGAGCACGGAGGACTATGACAAGTTGTGCACTGACTGGTCATTCTGATTGGCACTTTGTGCTTCTGCGATCCCACAGGCAGCCGATGAGAATGCAACCAGCAGTGCATGTTAACAGAGGGTCATGCAAAAGGAAAACATGGTACCAAACATTTAAAAAAAATTCCTACAAGGGACACAAGTCTTCTTATTGGCTGCAATGTGGGATCATCTGGAATCAATCCAGCTGCTACCATGGGCATTATGGCTGTAAAGATCCTGGTCAGGAAAGTACAGACACAGAAGAGGTAAGACTAGAGCAAGGGAAAGAAAAAGCATTCCATTAAAAAGAAAAGAGGCAAACATGATACACGGGGTTACTTTGAATTATCACACAGGACATACTACAGGGAGAATCACCTAAGACAGCTCTTCTCAGTGAAAAACTCTCATTTAGAAAAAGCAGTCACTGAAACAGTTTAAATTGCTCTTGAATTTCTAAAAGATACCACTTTTCCGTTGTGAGGCAGCCTGCAGTCTGGGTTGGATTTCATCAGGGTATCACTACCTCTAGCAATGCAGAGCAGAGTGCACATTTTTCTTCCCAAGAAACAAACAGGCACGGACATAATGAAATGAACGATGAAGGTGTATGTTAAGAAATACAAAACAGGACTGTGCTGTGACTACCGGCTATTTGCACAAAAAACAGGGTTAGACAGGACGGGCATTACAGTTAAACGACTTTACAAATTAACGTTCGTTAATAGTTGATAGTTTCGAGTTAAAAACCAACACCACAGCTGAAATCTTAAAATCATCTCCTGTGCAAGCTACTTGGTTAAAGGGCCTTGGTACCTCTTCCAGAAGAGCCTGCATTGTTTCACATGCAGAAAGATGCTAACTGCAGGCAGCTCGGTACTGGTTTGAGACCTTGCAACTACTCCAGCAGAAAGACTTTCTGGCTGGCTAGCAGCAAGATCATTTCTTTGTAAGGATTCAGCACTTTCACTAGGCATTGGACAATTCATGCAACTTAGAGGCTGAGAGAGCATGCCAGCTGGGTGCTCAACGCCCAGCCAGCCCCACGCAAGCCTGCCAACACACCTTCATCCGTACCTGGAACACCCTCTGTTTTTCTAAGGGTTCTCCTCAGAGGTTCTCCCTTGTGCCAAATATTTTTTTGAACTGTGGACTAATGTCAATTGAAAATCAAGTTGAAATCACGAGAGACATTTCACTTGTGACCAGCTCTCCCCAACACAGCCACCCTTAACTGCTATTCTTAAGATTCCAAATGAAAACAAACAAACATTGTTCTACCATTAGCAGTAGCTAGGACTTGTACTTTTACACATTGTGGCACACTCAGTTAGCTGCAGCAATCAGGCAGACACATCAGCTTTTGTAGGCTGCAAGAATAGGAAGAAAACGTATGGCTGTTTCAGGCATTACATCAGTGACAAACAAGCACGTATCCGTGAAGAGAAAACAAAAGGGTGTTTTCTGCTCAAAACAGAGGGAGCATTTTTAGTCCTTGTACTCTTCCTCCTCAATAAAGCCTCCTGGTTATGTTATTTCATCAAAATTCTGACATGTGATGTGGTTGAGACAAATGCAGTATGATGAGATCAGAACCCAGTTTGCCCCAAACCTGTAAACTCTGGCAGTGAAAAAATGTGGATTACTGTGACTTCTGTTTCCTTTTCTTTATGTGGGTGCTGCACAGAAACATCCGAGCACATCTTAGATGGCACAAGCTACATATATCTAATTCCCTGAGATACTACATGGTCAAAGAAAAAGGGACACACCACACAGGCAAGGATAAAAACTTCTCCTGAGATGACAGCATCAGTCTCTTACTTCTGTATTTCAGCTTTTTGTTTAGTTAGGAGGAAAAGCCTGAAACAGAGGGCAAAAATAAACTACTTTCATTTATAAAAGCACTCTGCACGCAGATATCAGCCTTACGAGTTTTCCTCACGCCATTAGGGTACGCAGAGTTTGTGTGTCAGCCTGTTACAAAGGTGTCATAGGTGAGGTGCTGAGAGTGTTCGGCCTGTGACAGGGAGAAAGCAGCTCTGGAGACAGCTCACAGCAGGCCAGGAGTGCAGGTGGAGGTGTTAGAACAGGACAGGACAGACGCTACACTTGGGTTCCTTGTTTCTCCCAGCAGTGAAATTTCCTGACTTTTTAAAGCCGACAGCTACACCCCTGCCACCAGCCCCTTCTTAACCACTCTGAGGACTGCTTGGGTTGCAGGAGTAACCATCTACAAGCACAACTCTGACGAGACACACAGCAGAGGGGGGCAAGGAAAATAAACCCACACTTGGCAAATCCCATCCAGACAGGCTGCAAAAACACGATAAATCCGAAAACAATTACTGTCCTTCAGGTTACTTAAGTAGAAGGTTTTATCTTCCCTTACTTAATGTGAAGGCTAAGTAAGGAGAGAGCAGAAAAACTCGGGGATGGAAGATGGCAGCTAAAGAACGTAATTCCATCCCGACAGCAGGCTCAATACGCCCTTTCACTGTCCAGCAGAAGAGGACTGTTACCTTCTCTGAAAGGGGCCAAAAGAACACGTTTTCACTTTTTATTGTGCGAGTTTTCAATTATATAAATTTAACCCAGAATCTGAGAAACAGGAAGATTAGATAGGCACCTGAAAATGTGCATTGATCAAATGGCCTGACGCTCCGCGGGTACTCGCTGATAAATTAACTGAGAGGAAGAAAGCAGCAAGCACCACAACTAGTTGAAGACCCAAATGTTCCTCCTGCCACGGCTCCCTGCACTGTGATGTCTGCATGCAGACGGCAGAGCCAAGGCTGACACCCAGTCAGCGTGTGCTTTGACTTACAACATCTGGTTACGGTTTTGTGCTGCCTTTGCTTCATAAATCGAGCATGGGAACTGCAATCAACACAGACTGGGTACGCTGAAAAGAGCCACCCCCCCACAACAGGGCAAGCTTTAAAAAGTACTAAAATAAATTTAAAAGAAAAAGAAGCATTACAGGGGAGAGATCTTGTGAGACAAAGTAATATTTCCATGTTACAGAATGAGTCCAAACTCAAAGCGTGTTTTCCAGTCATACGAGAGGAAGGGCTCTCAGCAAACAAAGCAGCACAGAGGGAAGCTGGAGACTCTTGAAATAATCAAAAGTGCCCTCCTGACTTTATGGTATTTTGGACCAGCACAGATCTTCCCATGAAACTTACTCTTACAGGGCTGCTGCTATTATTAAACAAAATCTGGAGGTTATGGACATGGAGACAGGATGGAAGAGCTTTTTATGTTGAAACAAATGATTGTTCCAAAATCATTTATGCAGTTAAAAAAGCTATGCTTCTGGTATCAGAAGAAAATCCAAAGACTTGCTGTGAGATTATGAAACTTAATTTGGAATAAATCTAGAAGGAAGGAGTTTCGACTTCACTTTTGGGCAGCACCATTAAACACTTCACCAGGAGAGGGTGGGGTTCTTTCTAGCCAAGAAAGCTGGCATCCTCTCCAGCAGGGCAGTTGTTCAGCAAACAAAAGGTTTTGTGCTGTAACAGTCAGAATCTAAAGACTTTGATCAACAGGGAAACAAGCCCAGCAAGGTCATGGTGAAACCTTATTCTCCACACCCAACTGCCAGAGGTCTGCAGTTGGCTTTACTTGTGAACATCTTCTTTACACATCTTCTGAGCATGACCTGGGGGCCAGTGGTTTGCGACATTCCACCACCTTAGGGACTGTGCGTTAAGGAGCTGGGGCTTGTGCTTGAACAGGAGCAGTGCTCCTACAAGCCTTGCATGCTGAGATTGGTGCTGACTTCAGTTCTGGGCACACAGGACAGGCTGAGTGGTGCTCTGGATAACACCACAACTATTAACACCTCCCTTTGGAGTATGACTGCATGGTGGAGACAAAAAAAGTCCTCTGGGAAGATCAGGTGTCTGTCATTAAGAGCTCACTGGCTCATACAGCTATAATGAAACAAAGCAACACATGCTCTTTTGGCTAGCCTGAATTGCATACTTAGGAAAGAAACAGAATTGGAGTGGGCTTCTTGCACACATCCATCTTGCCTATAAACACAAGCACATGGAATAGTTTTATTCTGTACTGCTGTCTGCATGGAGGGAGCAAATGGTGGCACAGCAAAATCTGAGATTGGAAGCTCACCTATAAGTAGGCTGGAGTTTTGGCCAAAGCCAGCTCTTGTTTCATGACACCTATCCAACGTTCCTTTCTGAAGAAAACACCTGCAGACATTCAGGATCTCTCCCATATACGTTAGGGATGTGGCTATTAGCATTTGCAGACTATATCCAGTATGCTTAGAAAATACGCTACTTACAGTCTTTTGATTCCAGATTCAGGCTGAGTTGAGGGTTTTGATTGAATTATGGGCGGAGGTTGAGGGGTTCTAGTTTCTTCTTCTGTTTCCTCACTTGAAAGAAAGAAAAGGTAATTAATATTGTCCTCCAAGCCATGGAAGCACTTTCAGTTCTAAAATTCAATCTGAAGGTGGACTGTTCATGAAGAAAGGGTCTCCTTTCAGTATTTTCTTCCCATTTTGAAAAAAAAAAAAAAGTAGAAGAGGAATGCATGGAATGTTCTATAATATGTTCTATTATATGTTCTATTATATCCATTTTAGACCCACTATTACCCCCATTTTTTAAGTTCAATTTTTTAAAATGCTTCTAATCTTTCCAAGATTCAGGGGGAATCTGGGAGCTGGGAGTTAGGGAAGGATATAAGTTTTTCCCAGTGTTGAGAAACCAGATATAAAGCTCATTGGAGACTATTTAAGAGCACATTTATTGTTTCTAGACCTGCCCTATGGCTCCTCTGTGCATAGCATGCAACAGGAGAGAAGACCTAACCTACCTTTTGTAATATAAAAGCTCCTCTTGAAGTAGAAACACTTTAGATTTCAATTCATTCCTCTCATGAAGGACATCCCGGAGCTCCTGCAAAGTGAATCTTGGACGATTTGGATCTTTTAAGTCCATTGCCATCTTTTCCGACTCCGAGAGGCAGTCGTCATTGTTCGGTTCTGGCTAGGAAGCGAAACACAGGCTTTAAATTCACTGTGCGAATGCATTTCTGAGGAGTTTAAAATATTTATCGGTCTAATCCCCGACCTCTTTCTTTTCAGCACTATTAAATATTGTTTTAAGAGGAACAGCAGTTTTAAGAGAAAAAACACAAGTGTTTTTTATTTTATTTTTCATGTTAAAAACTGTCAGCAGGAACAGCTCAGAGATCTGATCGCTTTGTTCTTTCTTGTGCTCAGATCGACTGATGACACACACAGGGCTGGTGATACCATGGCAGCTCTCTGAAAGACGATCTGAGCGCTGTTCTACCTCTCTTCCCTCGCTGCTCGGGGAACCTTGCAGATGAGGATGACCTAAGTGACCTTCAGTCAAAGCCCTGTGCTCACAGGAACCTTTCCCAGAGTTGTATTTTTGGGACAACAAACACACAGCCCAATTGTTCCTAGCAGCCTGAAGACTGGGTCCAAAGTGGGCCACCACACAGGTGTAAGCTTTCTTGTGGAGAAACTCCTGTGGAATCCAGACTGCTAGAAAGCCTATTGAAAATGTACAGCCTCATTTTTGATAAACAAGTCTGTCTAAGGAATTTATACTTTTAACAAATAGGGTAAATCAAACATCAGCCTTTTATATAAATACTGAAAAAACAGCATCGCGAAAATCATAACAGTTCCTTCCAGTTCTCCCACAAAGAGAAAGCTCGTTTGGATGTAAATATATTAAGTGGAGATTTAAGTTCTTATTGCCTTAATGCCTTTATTTAAAAATGCAGGATTGGTATTAGCACTAGGATCTAGCTACGAAGTGGAAGAAACCTGCAGACAATACAGCAGAGCAATGTTCATCTGTCCATTTGTTTGATTCACCCCATGAATCCAAACGCATTCCTTTACACAGATTGTACTAAATAAAGATAGATGCACAAGAGGTTCAAAGGAAATTACCCAAACGCTTTTCTTCTTCACCCTCCTAGACTAGAGTCTGATCTGGCTTATACAAATAACCTTTTTTTTTTGCTAGATTTTGCTCAAATCAGCGAAGACCGAGGGCCAGTAGCCAATGCAAATGTACTTGCCCGAAGCCAACAAGCGATGTCCATGGCAGAGCACGCAGCTATTCGAGCTGCACGCTTGCCACTGCAATTCCTGTCTAACCATCAGCCTGGCACAGAAAGCGGGGAACGGCTCTAATTAGAAGAGGCACCATTGCCACGGAACAGATGAGTTAGAGAGAGGTGAAGAATGCATCCTTTCTCCCCAGAGACTGAAGACACTTTCACTCCTGCTGGCTTCGGGCCTAGGCTCGGTGGCCCCGTTTACAAAGCGGGGTGTCCTGGCTGAATCAGCAGCAGTGAAGTCATCCTTTCTGCTTTATTAATACACTGCTTGCCCAATTCAGCAGTGACATGTTAACAGTGGCTGTTACATTCCTGGGGGTACCAGGGCACCCCATCAGCCTTTGCCTCTGCTTCCTGATGTATGGCCCTGCCTCCTACAAGAGAATTAGATGGTTTGCTCTCTGCTGCAGTCCCTCAGGCACGTAAAATGCTGCTGTGCTTCTTCAGCAGCTTGGTACTGGAGCTCTTACCAACACAAGCAGCCACACAGCTCTATACCATAGTGCTCCTTGAAGTTCTTTCATCCTGTAATATCCCTTATCCTACTTCTTACTCTAAGAGCAGCATTAGGAAAGGGAAATACAGCACATTTGCTTGAATAAGACAGAAGTAGTGTCACATGCACAAAGGAAAGTAATAGGAACCATGAAGAAGACTAAGGGATACAGCAGAGCGGAGAAACATCCCCTTGGATTTGCATTCTTACTACTCTGATCTCAGCACCAAGCCAATTTGCAGATTTTCATTTTGCCTGTTCCAGCAAGTATTTGAGTATGCAAGCAACATTTGCTTTTCATGAACATTTGTGCTAGTAACACTTCACTGCACGAATTCTAGTGGGAAGCAAAAGCAGGAATAGGGCCAAAGTTGTTTCCTCTAAAACATGCCTTCAAATATTTATATGTTGATTCTGCAGCAATAGAGCAGCTCTGTCCCAACAATTAGATCAAAATGCCATAAGCAGTGCAAGAACCAAGTGTGCTCTCACTCATTTTCGCAGCACAAGACCCCAGCTTTCCTGTCACTTCTTGGATTAAGGAAATCCTTATTCAGTTGTGAACAATCAGTGAGGCAATGGATAGAAGCATGGTCAGGAAGAACAGAAAGCACAAGTCTCTGCAAAGCTTGTATTTTCAAGTCTCTGGACACATACTCATGGGTTGCAGTGAAATGCTGTGTTATTTGTTGGTCACAATACAGCATAGCATGGAACTGTGACTGCACTGTGTTTTGTTTCTACCCCAAAGGCTTATAGCTATTAATTGTAAAGCCACGGTAAATGAAACCCGGAAGATACAAATACAAAAATTAATCAACAAAATACGCAACAAGCAGTTGTACCGGAGTTGCAGAAGGACGTTAAAACCGAGTTGCTCAAAACAATATTCAGAGGAAGGGGGAAAACGCCATTCTTCTCCAGACGCAGAGCCACAGCTACCAAGCTACAAACGCACAGCACAACTTTGGTCTGGACGTGGTAATGGCTGCGTCTCATGCATGGTTTAGACAGGAACCATTCTAACCGCAGGGCTCCTCAGCAGTCACAGACCCAGAATGACCATCACGAGCATCACAAGATTCATCTCCCTGAAATGACTGAATGCCAGAAGCCGGACTAACGTTCAGGCCTGTTCGTCCCACTGCAGACCAAGATGTGAGACAAATCTGGTGTTTGTAAAGACTCCGCAGAGACTTTTGTAAAGAGTGTTTGTAAAGACTCTTGGAGACGCTGTTCCTAGTCAAGTCACCGGCACAACCTAGGCTTGCCTGCGCACACAGCCAGGGAGAGCTTTAGCAGGGTGACAGCAGCCAGCCCTCCCTTCACCCTTTGTTTTTCATTCTTTACGTTATGTCCAGAGGCCTGAAGAGGACAGGTAGCATTTTAAGATTATGAAACAGAGCAGAGATTTCAGGCAGAGCAGGCATATTCCACTGCATGTGAGCGTTCTGCCCTCAGGCACTGTCTGCCTGCAGAGTTCTGCATTGCCTCTGGGACCCCTTCCGACACAATTTCTTTTCTCCTGCGGTTCTCACGCCACCACTGTCATAGTGCTGTGCACCTTCAGGACCTGTTGGGGCTTGCAGATTTGCACGCTCAACCACCACTGCTCCTGATGCACATCGATCACATTTAGCCAAAGAAGAGGTGCTTGATACAAAGACTGAGGATCTGTAAAAGGCTGATTTTAAAAGTGATTTATACTGCCTCTTACCTTTATTTCCTCCCCATTTTGGTTGTCCTCACCCTGCAGTTTTTCCCTCAGTTTCCCCAGCTCTGCTCGTAGGCTGCCCATCTCCTGCTCCTTGGTTTGCAGATATGCTTCTAACTCCACCTTCTGCTCAATCAGCGCCTTTCCCTGAGCCTCAACAACAGTGATCCGGTGCCGCAGGTCGTGGTTAATTTTCATTAACCTGTTCTGTTGCTGCTGAAGCTGCAAATGTAGAAGGTCAGTAGAAGTTTAGTATCCATTCAGCCATCAGCCATAATGGCCAAGTCACAAATATTACGTTAAAGACCAAGTACTGAGTTCCTGTTAAATCTGATCTGGAAAATTCTCCTCACCCCCTCATTCATTTTTTAATCTCTTATCATCTAATACCGTTGCAGGCACCAAAGCTTCTCTAAGTGCTTTCTAGAGTAAAAAAAGAGGTACTTTCCCCAAAGCACAAGGAATTCTCCAGCTAAAACCAAATCCATCGCTTCCAATATGTTGTTTCAAAAAAGCAAAATTCAAGGACAGGGTGGGTTACAGGATTCTGAATCACATCTTAAACCCGGAGCAGAAAAGAGAAAGACAAGGCAGAGAAATCCTTACTATTCAATTTGTAAGCACTTTCCTTTGAGCCTGTAGGTGAGGCTGGGAAGCAAAATACATGTAAGGAGGTCATAACACAGAAAGAACCACGACATCAAGTGATCGCCAAGGTCACGATGGAGTCTGTGACTCACTTAAGACTAAATAAACTCTTTTATCTTAAATCTTTTGTGCACTCCCCATCCCCTCGGGGACCTTCTGTTCGTTGCTGGCAAATGTTAAGTGACCCAGGCTGGGCTCAGGCCCCTTCCTCCCTCCCTCCTTCCCCTTCTGTGTGCACAGAGGTAATCCACATCGCATCCCCGGCGTGCGAGTGCATGAGTGGAGTCCCTGCTGCCAAACTCTGTGGACAGTGTATAAAAAATACGTAGTACCTGCTCACCCAAAGCAGGGGTGGATGGGAGGGTTGAGGCATGGGGGTGCTGAGGGAGACTGCACTGCCAAAGCAGAGATTCGTGAAGCCAGAGCAAGTTACCTGTCCTGCTTCCATGAAAGGAGGGAGGTGTCAGGTCTTCAAGGAAACAAACAAAACAACAACCTGTCCTTCTTCCTCCTTCCTCCCTTGTCACACTGGTTTCCAGTCACGTTCCGAGTGTGCCTGGTCCCTCCAAATGCAGCAGAGGGCGTGTGCCTGCACTGCCTGCCTAATCATTTGAGGCATTCCACAGTTATGCTGGACACGTCAGTTTCTGGACTGATAATCTGACATTGCTTAAAAATTCCACGTTAACTTACATTTGAAAGAAGGCTACAGAAGCATGGGTGAGAAGGAAGGGAAATAGGAAGAGCAAGAGCCACTTACAGCCTCCACATCCTCATTTTTAAGTCCGAGTTCCCGGTCCTTTGCCCTGATTTCATCCCTCTGTTTATCTACGACTTCCTTCAGCTTCTTCATGACTTGCCGCTCTCTCTCTGACATTCCTGGTTAAAAAAAGGAACACAGAAAACAAACTAAGGACAAGCAGGAGCTGCTGAGACTGAGAACAATAACAGTGAGAAATATTTGGATAAAGACTCTGCAAGGTGCCTGCTGGTGGAATTAAAGAGAAGCTGCTGGGAGGTGCTTTGAAGGTTACTCTGAGGGCAGCAGGGAACACAGATGACAAAGTCCGCTCCACAAAGCCTCTGCACGGAACCTCCTTGCAAAAGGAACCAACACTCCTCAGAAACATTTATGACAGCGGAGTGACACTGCTGTATCTGCTGCCTCCGTGGTTTTACATCAGTGTTCACATCATGGCCCTTGGAGCTGGTTCATTTGTGTGACAAGCTATAGAAGCAGCTGGCCAAGACCTCAAATTGTAAAAAAAAAAAAAAAAAAAAAAAAAAAAGAGATCATTTGGACCCCTAGCAAGATCTGAACAACATTTCACTATTGTGGACTGCATCTAGATCTAGAACAGCTGAGGTGCACTGAACTGTTTTTGTATCAAAACCCAGCTTTGTACTGGGTGAGACAGAGACGAGAGGGGAGCTTCCAGAGGGTACCTCCACCCCAAATCCAGACATTCAGCCTGAATTATGGTCGCTTATTTTGTCTGCATGTCTTGCAACCTGTTCCCCATCCTACTGTATGATAATTCATCTTCAGGGTACTTGTACTTCAGAGAAAAGTACCACGGGGCCTTTCACTTCGGAAAGATGTTTGGAACATTGCCAGGATTCCAACATTGAGCCTGTTTGAAGATGACTAAAGGATTAGCTTAACCTGAAGTCTGACCAGGGAATCATGAAGAAATGTCATGAATCACAAAACAGAAAGCGTTACTCCATAAGCCGCTATTACAGAGATGACCAAGAACTCCCGGACTACAGCGATGGGCTCTTCAGAGCCCAGACAGATTTACCACAGACCAGAAGATTTACCGTGTTAAGATGATAAATCTATATAAATCTATTGCCCTAACTTTTTCTTGTCATTGTACAGAGATGTGCAGTCTGATGATCCTGAACTGTCACGTAAAATCACCTTGCACAACATCCCAATAGCTTGAGGACGAGAGGCAGCGACCAGGGCAGCGTGTGGCTGCTTGTCTGTTACCTCTGGCAAAGCACTTAAGTTACCTGGGTCCTCGGCTTCCTCCACCCATGAAAGCAAGTACTGATAATTCACTCAGCTCCCCGGGATGGCTGGAAAGCTACTTCCTTCTGTATTAAGGCAGTTCCCACACGAAACCCACTGCACGCACATCCAGTGGAGCCAGCTGCTCAAGTCTCTACCTTCTGACATCAGCTCTGACTCCTGCTTATGTTCTTTCTTCATCAGAGAAATCCAAAATTGCTCCCATAAGACGGCGTATGTTGCATGCCTTTAGGGACTCCAGCTTACAGAGCTTAGGAACAGTAGCTTACAGCTACATTTGAACTGGTGGATAATACAACGGAGCAAGACAGACCTGAGAGAGACAAAGGGAGCAGTAACTCTGGTGGGTGTGCACTTCTGCAGCAGCTGGGGGTTCCCATGTGGGTGTACAAAGTGCATCACTGCAAACAAGGAGAAGAGCAGCTCCAGTCCCTCATTAAAAAAGCACCTGGAATGTCCCAGAGCAAAGACCGGGTAACTGCTCTGCTGGGAAAAGGACGGGGGAACAAGGCTGGCTGGGAAGCTAGTTCAGAGGACGTGTTCCCATCAAAGCCCAGAAATCAGCTGAGTGACGACGTGGTGTTCATGTTCTCATATTACGTTCTCATCTTTTTAAGTTCTGTGATAAGTCTTCCTGCTCTATTTCGGGAGCCTGGTCCTCTTTGTCTCTGTGTTGCAGGTTCTAGTGTTTTGCAGGATACTTTTCATCCTTCACTGCAATAGTGGCTCACACCCACTCGGGAGGACAAGTAGACGCTGACACACGCTGCCACTTGCTCTCCTAAAAGATCCACGCTCCTATCACAACACAGGGCTGGAGGGCTAGAAGCCTGTACCCAGCTCTGACACCTCTCTGATCCCTAAACCTCTGACTTAGTTTCCTGACTTGCAGGGACATAGGAAAAGACAGGAGAACCTTGTTAACATCTGAAGGGAGCTGTGTAGGAGAAAGAAAAACCAACCAAACAAACAAACAAAACACAACCAACCAACAACCAAACAAAGAGCCAGACAAGGACCCTTGCACCAGCCAGCACAACAGAGCACTGGAGCCTTCCCACAACTTGTTCTTGTTTACTTGCAGTTCTTGACCACCGCTGTATCTGCAAAACCCTGCTACAGGCTCTTGGATCCACCCCTTCCCAGCCACTCTCAGGGCTGGGGCCTAAAACATCAGCTGTATCAAAACAAAACAAAACTCCAAAACTTTGCCTTGGGGTACGGAGGAACTGCAGTGAGACTGACCAGCAGTTTTACCCCGGTAGGAGCTAAGAATAGTGAGTGCAGCTATATTCATTAGTATTTGTGCAAAGCTTTGAGATTTCTAGAGAGCAGGTGCTATTTAAAGAATAAAGTACCATTTCAGTGCTGACTGCTTTTCCTCCCACTGTACTCAATTTTCTCTATAACATTTGGTGAGCATCAAAGACTCAATTGTGTGCACGGATCACTACATTATCCTCTTTATTTCAGGAGGAGAGGAAAGGAAAGGTGGGAAGTGTTTTGAAACAGTCACATCTTCTTCCATTTCCCAGGCACTAGGGAAGAGGAGAAGGAAATCACTAAGTGTCCTAAATGTAAAGTAATTATCTCTAAATGACTCAAACTCTAATATCTGCAACATCTTAAAGGGCACACCCAGCTGGCTTCTACAGGCACATCCTATGAATTCAGAGCTTCCTGTGAATTGCTGCGATCACAACAGTGTTCTAAGGAGCAAGAGAAAGGAAAGCATTTTTAAAAAGAAAAGAAAAGAGAGGGAAAAAGACCATCCTTTATGTTCATGCTTGGGGACCTGTTTACTGTTGAGTTTATCCGTCTGTTGCAAGAAGCCAAAGCGTGGTCAGGGTCTGTGGCACTTCCTACACATTCAGAAGAGAAATTTGCCTTCACTTTGGAAAGGGAACGGCAGGCTGCTCAGCAGCCGAGCCCGAGAGGTTTACACGACGGTCGGCATCCCGCTGCTGGTCTGTATTACCATCGCCAGCCCGAGAAGGCAGCTCCTCTCGCAGCAGAGACGCAGCAGCCTGCTTGTCCTGTTTGACACATGGGTCAAGTTTGCTCGTGGCATTTCACTAGGATATTCTGATCAGTCAGCACCAGCAAATAAGCGCTCAGTTTGAGCTCAGGGAGGAGGAGTATTAATGGAGGTTGCAGATTCATCTGTAACCTCTCCTACGTATTTTGTATTCTGCCACATGGACCCTTTCATACAAACACTGCTCGGCTCAGACTCTCAGAGAGCGCATGCTCCTCCTATTTATATAGGATTGTTTGCCTTTCTCACAAACACCTTCATTATGCTAAAGCAAGGCTCTGTGAACTATAATACGACTATTAATTGGCAAGATTGAATCTCAAAGCCTTAGCACACCCAGATCGCTGGCCTCTGTTACCCGTACTAAAAACAACTCCTTTAACTAACTGTCTGGTGAGCAGGCAGCAAGCTGCTAATCCCAGGAGAGTTAGCCACTAAAGGAAGACATGAGCACACCACCAAATCATGCTGAGATACGACTGGAGTCTGGGCGAAGTTAGTCTAGCCAACAAAGCATTTAGCTTGAAAACCTGCCTCTGTAGAGTCTGCCTGTACCGGATCAAATGATGGAGAGGGGAAAAAAGCAGCATGACTGCTTTTTGACGTTATCCAAACGAGTAGTTTGAGACAAACCTGACTCCACTCATTAATGACAAAAATTCCTAAAAATGAAAAAAAATGGGCTTGTTATAACAGGTCCCACTAACAAGCTGAGGTTACTGTAAGTGAGGTTGATTTGACTTAAACTGATAATTTCAGCTAATGAATATCAGTGATCCCAGAATCTCATCTCTGGAATGGGTTTTGTTTGTTTTGTTATACTTGCGTAGACACAGTAAAAATAACATGAAAAGCATGTGTGGCATTTGCTTGGCTAGCCGAATGTAAAGAGTATGGCTATATTTAAATACAAGCACATGAGCTGCAGCGAGCTAGATACCCACTGGAAAAAAAGATGAAAAAACAAAGGGGAAAATGGTTCTTTATAAGAACATGTCAGTCTCTGTGGCCTGTGACACATCACTGCCATTCTGACACTTTCCATGGAGTTTGTAGGCTGGCATAAAGCTACTTCTTAGAGATTAATTGACTACTAAATTGAAGGAGCTGCATTTGTTTTAGAAAAGTGGAAATCTTTAAAAGTTTTAATAATTTTTGCTTTGAATTGTGGAGCAAATAGACATCTGCTCCTCTGCCCCCACTCTTCGGAAAGAGCTGTTTGCTGAGCTGTGGGTAAGAGCTGAGGACAGCAGCTGTTTCAGTCGCTGCAGCAAAATCTACCTGCAGTTGCCAGTCAGAACCTTTTGTCTTGAAATTCATTCTGCCTCCAGAAAGAAGGTGCTCATGAATTAATCAGTTATTTCAGCTCTTCAGGATTCACCCACTTCCTGGTTTATAAATCTCTTCACCTACTCTAAATTGGATGGAAGCGTCCTGAACAGGTGAGAGAATCCTAAAGGGAAGTAAACCAAGTACAATCAGTCTCTCAACATATTTTTCTAGCGTATCTCTGCATGACGGACTGATGTAATTCAGACAAATCTTGATTTGTTGCTTTACAAACAATTATCCTGGGTAGATTGACAGTTACACTTATTTTTGTGCATAACGGTGTGAAATTGCTGAATGGATTATTTTTTGTGTTAGAAAACGTAAGGAGGGATTAAGAATGTTTTTAAAAAATGCTAGCTAAAAAGAAGAAAAAAAAAAAAAGCAATAGACCAAAAAATGATGCTAAACTACTTTCAGAGATGCTTCTCAGCCAAACAGAAAGCTGTTCAGGCTTCTCTTTTCCTCCTGCCCCCACCTCTTATGCCTCCAGTGTAATCATGTGTTCAGAAATTTTCAATTCAGAAAAAAACCTGCATTAGTCTATAGGAAAAAAAAGCCAGAATATCCAGTCAAAATATTTTGGTAACGTATTGCTTTTATAACAAAAGCAAGTACTGAATTTGAAATACCAAACTTGCCTTCATGCTTCTGAAATTCCTCTTCCGTGAAATTAATGTCTTTGTGAGACAAGTTTGTCATCAGTTGTTTATTCTCCTCCTGCAGCTGTGCAATTTGGGTAAGAAGGTCCTGTGCTTCCCCTCGCCAGACATCCTCCACCAGTTCTAATTCCTAAAGGGTAGATTTAAACACGTTAAGAGTCTTGGACTGGACTATTTACAGATCAAACCAGTAACAATACTACTTCAATTCTTATGGAAAACAATTAAAGGAGACTACTTTGAATTTCTTGGAAGATATCTACTTTTGTGATGCTAGCATCAAGAAACCATCTGAGTACCAGTCTCCATACGCTGAATGTAAACACACGAGGAGTCAATTCCTGATGCAAACGTTTTTGACGTGTGAGTTACCCAAAGAGTGCCTACTTACTCCCCGTTTTTCTGTGAGAAGATTAAGGGGATTGCTGCGTTAGACAATACAGCCAAACTTGAGCAAGAATTCCCTCCTGCATCACAGAAAGCAACCACAAAAGCTGTTATAAATGCCCCAGAAACATCACAGCACAGACAAGGGGAGGCAGCGTTAGGCATGCTCATTTGGAAGGAGCAGCATCTCTAGTCTGAATTTCTGTTACAAAGCACAAGTGTAAAACAGTGAGCGCCTGAGACTGTGACGCAGACCCAGAGCTCCTAGTCCGAATGGTAAACACAAGACAAAACTGTGCTGCTTCTTACATAAATCGTTCTGTATGGAAGTCTTGAGGGACATCTACGTGAGCGGCAGCGAGAACGGTCAAAACACCAGCTCCCATTTGTCAGGACACCGTGTGTCAACAGCAGCTGTCACCAATCCCAGTAAAGGTCAAATTAGGACAAAAATTATAAGTGCTCAAGGAAAAATGGTTGTATTAGAGCTTCACTTGTTCCAAACGTCTTTGCCATAAACCATACTTCTGCAGTGGGGGCATTCTCTACTCTGTTTTCACGTATGTGCTTCAAACAGAAAAAGCTGCATGCAAATCACTGAAGCCGGGCTGAGTCACTTGCTGACTTTCGCATTCATCCAGCAGGCCCCTCTCCTACCTAACAACAAAACACCCAGACAACAACCCTGCCAAGCACAGCCCTAGGCTAAAATAAGCTCAGCTGAGAGATTAAAGGATAGCTCTCTGCTTTGAATGCACGCTCTGACACTGGGAAATCACGTTCCTATTGATTTCCGGGTCCAAATAAAATGCTATTTTATTCCAGCATTTATTATTGCATCGCTGTCATTTTATAACGTCTGTTAGTGTGCTATGAGGTTTGCAGAAAACACTGACAGATAAACAACATATAGAGCGTTGTAAACTATGCAGACTTAAGAAAATTTCATGAATCACAGCTATTTTTACCTGAAACTCTTTATCTTGAGAAATACAAATCTGCAATGAAACTGTTTATTGCCCAGTAATACCTAGATGATTTACAGTGATGCTGCATGTTTTAACTCTGTAGCTAGCACAACGTGCTGACCTAGTTTAGAAGATGAAACAGCACATTCATCAGTTATAAGCATACTGATAAAAAATAGAACACGCAAAAACCCAGGCTAGATAAACTTACCTAGTGTACAGGGAGCTACCCTGTAAACACACAACTATGCTAAGGTTTAACCTGGCAAACGTTCTTATTTATTGCTACTGAAGAGCTCAAGGAACTGGAGCAGAAGTGAACTTCTGAATCCTCGCTAGCAGAGGTGTCCGACAGAGCAGGCAGGAGACCCGTGGGCCAGTAGGCGCCAGCCAGCTCGGGACACTCCAGCCACGCTCAGCCAGGCAAGAAGGATTCCCACCTGAAGACTGAGTGCTCTGAGTGCTAAAACCCCCATCAGCTGCTGCTTGCCAAGGACCACTAAAAACTGCCTGGATTGGCTTTTGGATGCTTCTTGTTCACAGAATTTCTCCGGTATTTCCCAGTCTCTGGCCTTTTCTGCTTACCAGTATCTGTCCTGTGAGAGTTCGCCTTGAAACGCTCGCACTGGAAGGCAGCAGGATGAGACACTACTGGACTACAGCAATGCAGCGTGCTGGCAATGAACTTACTTAAAAAAATGCATCGTATGTTTTATTTTCCCCATTCAATGTTTTCACACAAGTTTCACGTGGATTGTCTGAACGCTCCCTGAGCCACTCTGTGACTACTGGAGAAACCGGCAGAGTAAAGGTGGTTAGCTGGCAGGGGCTGGGTGGCACCTGGCAAGCACAGCTGTACGCGGCTGACGTGTTTAGAAAACTTCTTAACACAGATGTGGACTTCAGAGGCATCTATGCAGACTGTCAGCTTTTCCAACGATACTGGCTGCTGCTGCCAGGCCCAGGTCAGTGTCCATTTCACCAGGCAGCATTTTTTTAGTATCCGGAGGTAAAGAATTCCTGCTGGCTGACAGTACAGCGGTCTCTGGCAAACCAGCAGAGAGATCTGACTGCAGACACAGTACGGGACCAGCACAACAGCCCACCAGCTTGCTTGCATGATCTGTTAGAAGGGCAAAGGCACGGGTTTGGGACATGCAGTAATTGCATCCATTCTCTGGACCAGTGGCCTTCATACTCTGGAGACTTACCAGGGCTTTATACACTAAAGATCTTCTACCATCCTTTTCAGGACCCTGTCCTAAGACTCCTTCTGCAAACCGTTGCAAGAATTGTCCCGTATTTTTCTTATGCTAAGCAAAAGTCCTCTAGCTGATTCTTTTAAACAGATGTAAAACTTCTTCAAATAAATTTAAACTAACTCTTGGAGCTTGGGGTCTCGCTTCCAGAAGTTCCCCATGTCCTCTTTAATGTGGACCTGTCTGTGCAAGCAGGGATGGGACGAGGCAGCAGCGACGATTTAGCAGCCCCTTGCTAGAAGAACCATTTATTTCAACCAGTTATCTGCCTGGTGTGAAAATTAGATCTGGCACTTCCATTGCACCAAGTGGAACAGCTCATGCTGTCCTGCTGCATGAGGGTAACAGGATATGGGAAATGATCTCCGTCCACCTCGGGCTTTCACGGGGTCAGGGGACACTGCACCCACCCCGGGTGAAGCCGAGGGACATCGTGCTGTCAGAGGATGGAGCAGGAGCCTGGGGGAGCGGAGCGCTCCTCCCTACTCTTCAGCTCAAACACTGACCTGAAATCCTCAGTCCTCTGTCTCTCTCCTATACCTTGCCTACCCGATGAGCGTACCAGGAAGACCGGAGGAGCTCCGGAGAGACAAGGGTATCGCAGGCACTGACTTCTCCTGGCCTAGCAGGAAGCGGCGCAGTCAGGAGGGAGGCCGGAGCGGGGACTTGGAGGGAAACGCACTGGGAAGGAAAGGCGGCGACTGGGGAAGGGCTGGGGGACGGGAAGGAGGCAGGGAACTTCCAGGAGGGAATTAAAACACCCCGATGACAACCACACACCCAAACCCTCGGCGGTGGTGAGGCAGCATCCCCATGGGGCTCCCCTGGCCTCCAGCCTCTGGTCCCCCCGGCCTCCCCCTGGCTCTCCCCGGGGTCCCGGCTCTCCCCCAGGCTGTCGGGGCCCGTACCCCCCGTACCCCCCTGCACCTTCTGGTGCTTCCTCTCCTTCTCGATGCGGTCCATCCTCTCCAAGCGGAGCCGGTCGAGCTCCAGGCGCAGCTCCTCCAGCTCGGGGTTGATGTGGTTGCGGCTCACCAGCACCTCGAGGATCTCCAGCACCCGCACCACCTTGGGCATGAGGCGGGCGATGGCCTCGCAGCCGTGCTGGTCGATGACCCGCTCAAACTCCTGCCCCACGGCCGAGGCGATGTCGTACACGTCCATCACCGTCAGCTCCGCCGCGTTCTTCTCCAGGGCGGGCGGCGCCACCACGCCAACGCCGCCGCCGTCCATGGCTCGCCCGGCCCCGCGGAGCCCTCATAGGCGGCGGGGAGCCCCCTCCTCACGGGGCGCTCTCCTGGCCGGGGACCCCCTGCCCGGCTCGGCTCGGCCCGGCCCGGCGCTGCCTGCCCCGGGGGGACGCGACTCGGAGGGCTGGGGGGGAGCTCGGACTTGGCCGGGAGGGAGGGGAAGGGACAGGGAGGGCAGGGGAGGGCGAGGGCTCCCCGCCGCCGCCGCCTCCTCCCGGCCTCGCCCCGAGCTCGGGGCCAATGGAAGGCACCGGGAGGGCCGGGGGAGGCCCCGCGCATGCCCGGGACCGGCGAGGGGAGGCCGCCGGGGGAGGCAGCCGGGGGCTCGGTGCCCGCCCGAGCCTGCTGCGGGCAGAGGGGCCCGGCCGGCGGAGGGGTGCCGGGCGCGGGGTGCCGCCCGCCGTGCTCGTGGCTTCTGCCCGGGGAGTCGGGAGAAAAGCCTCGTGTGGGTGTTGGAGGGAGCGCGGTGGGGTTGGGGAGCCCGCCTGGTGCTGCTCGAGGCCGTACGCAGCGCTGGTAAGGCTTCACTGCGGTGTCTATGCTGCTACAGCACCCAGGGGTGACCACAGCCCCCGTGTTCAACGCTGTCCTGTAGGCACCAGGACAGGAGGCAGGGAGATGATTCCTGCCGCAAAAGAGTTAACGAGGGCTGAGGTAACGGGGTGGATCCACACAAATGTAAAGGGAACCACAAAACCAAGTTTTATGTGATAGTAATGGTCTCGCGCACGATGTTGTGGGGTTCAGGTCCTTGCTCTGCAAGAGCAAAGAGAGTCTTTATGCTCATACATGTGTTCAGGGTATCAGTGGGGATGTCATGTACAGAAGTAGTTTGCTGACACAAATCAACTTAGTGATGGATTATATTAAACCAAGATATATTTTTTTCTGGTTAAGATTTTCAGTATTTCTGCCTTCAGGGACAACCATGCACTTTTGAATGTTGTTAGAGTGTTTAGTAAGAGATCCTGTGGATGAGACTTTAGAGATAAATGTGTCCTGAATTGCTTTAGGTCTCAATTCCACCACTTGTTGTACGCAGCGCAGGAATACTGCGTTAAATTTTGGACCAGAGACTGAAAGTGATGTCAAACATAGGGATTAGTCAATGGAAATAAAACTGAAGTTACAAAAGCAAAGCTTGGAATGACTAATACGTGCTGCATGTTGGGAATTATTCTCTTATTCTCTTTATTTATTTTATTTTTATTTTATTTTTATTTATTAATTCTCTTATTTTTGGCAGATGCAAAATGCCAGTGCAAGTGAATGGGAGGTTTAAGTGACATGAAAAACAGCACTGTGACACTCAAACTTATTTGTGCCACTGTGTCAGCGTTGCATTCTGTCACACGTGTCAAACTAGCTTATGTGCTGCCAGCCGGCTCTTGTGTTTGTTGACCTGGACCAAGAAGGTAAAAAAAACAACAAAAAGCCTCCATACATCTGAGTTTGACATTCAGTTGCCTATTTTATAATAATAATCAACGATATCCTGTGAAAATATATCTACGTGTCGTTTGTGAAGCTTACTGCCAAAATGGAACACCACAGGAAGTTGCCCAAAGTTCCAGGGAGAGCAGGAGGATGAATAATGGCACAGTCATCCTTTCCTGGCCAGCGCTGCTTACGAAACCATGAAACGTGGTAGCAGCGTGAGCAGAACGTTTGGAGAGGGCTCTGCAGAGCCTCGGGGGATCAGATGTGATGGGAAGTGAGAATTTTGTCTGAGTTAGCAATGAGAACGTGTTCATACCACCAGCATTCGGTATCAGCTGATTTCCCGTTGTTATGTACAAATGCATGTAGAGGAAAAAAGTAATAATTTAGAGAACGTGCTAGTGGCAAACTACTTTGAGATAGATGTAAAAGCAGCACGGCACATTAGGCTACTGAGCGGGGAAGATAGAGGGTGGGCTTGATCCGAACTGTGACGGCAATGGAAGTTTGGGGTGACGCAGTCAGGTCTGGTACTCGGTCCCCAAGCGACCTGCGGCTCCTCACGCTCGTGCTCCGTCTCGCTGGAGGTTTTCCCTCCCGTGTGCCCACACCCTGCGCCTGCCCTGCCTCAGCCAGCCCTGCCAGCTCTGCCAGCCCGAGGTGACCGGGGCGTGCTCACACGCACCGCGTTTGGGTTGCGCCCGTCAGGCACCTGAGGACACCTGAGGAGAACCTGGGGTGCGGTGACTTGGGGGGCTCGCTGAAACGCGTCCATATTTCTCAAGGAAGCCGGTTTGTGCTTAGGGTGTAAACGTTACGGGGCTAATCGCAGCGGCCCGTCACGGACTCGAGCGCAGCCGCCTGTCCTGACGGGGAGCTCTCCGGGCTTCCCCGCGGCCGCCCTGACCGTTACCGCCACCCCCCCCCCCCCTCCCGGGGTCGCCTCAGCGCCTCGGGCCCCGCGCTCCCGCCCGCGCCGCCCGGTTGCCAGGCGACGCCCCCCCCCTCCCTCAGCCAACGCCGCCCCTCTGCTCTCCGATAGGCCCACCTTCCCCGCCTCGCGCTGATTGGCTCCCCCCTCCTCCTCTCCGCGCCCCTCTCCGTCCTCATTGGCCGCTCCGAGCGCAGGCCCCGCCCCCCTCCCCTCCCCGCTCTTCCCCACCCCGTCCTCCCCTCCCCTTGTCCCTCCCCGGCCGCCGTCTCCCCGGCCCGTACGTGGCAGCGGCGCGGCGGCGCCCAATGAGCGTCGGCCCCGTGCCCCCGGAAGCGGCGTGGCTCGCGACCGGAAGCGCCGTCCCCTCTTCCTGCCGCCCCGCCGCTGGGCTCCGCCATGTCGGCGCTGCGGGCGGTGCTGGCGCTGCTGGCCGCGCTGGGCGCCCCAGCCGCCGCCTACTTCGTCAGCATCGACGCGCACGCCGAGGAGTGCTTCCTGGAGCGGGTGCCGTCCGGCACCAAGATGGGGCTCATCTTCGAGGTGGCGGAGGGCGGCTTCCTCGACATCGACGTGGAGGTGAGGCCCGGGCCTGCCCGCGCGGGGGGCGCGCTGAGGCGAGGAGCCGGGCCGGGGGGGGCCGGGGGGGGCCGCGCGTGCCGCCGGGCGGCGGGGGGCTGCCTGCGGCCCGGCTGCGTGCCCGCCCGGCGCTGCTCGGCGAGGGGTTTTCCGCTGCAAGGCGTTAAAACCCGTAGAGGAGTAACGAACGGGAGTTGCTCGCGTCTCGGTGGAGGGCGCATCGCTGCTGGCCTGCGGTAGCGTCACCGCGAGAGAGCTGTTGCGGAAACTGAGTGTAATGCTTTAAATTTGCCCGTTGGCCCGAAGCAGGAAATAGTCAGGAAGCTGCGAAAGCCCGCTCGGTTATCGCCGGTGGGAGCTCAGCAGCTGGGCCTGGTGGCCTGCTGGGATGGGAGATGTCAGGCCACGGCGAGCCCGAACATTCGCTGCCCTGGCCCTGTCAGAGAAGGCAATTGCAGCACTACAGAGTATTATAGCTAAAGCAGTCTTGACGTACTGCAGTATACCCTTTTTTCTTTCTATTTTCCTTCAAACACCAGAGGTAAGGTTTTCTCCGCAGTTGTTAATTTGGCTAACGGCCAGCCTTGTGGCGTTGCAGCCAGCGTACGTCTCCCTTGTTGAGTGCCTCTTATCTTGAGGACAGATGGCCAGTAATCTCAGCCAGAGGGCGAGGCTTTTCCGCGGCTCGCCTTACTTGAGAGTGTTTTAGAGATTGCCGGGCAGAAAAATGCAGCGTTGCTTTGGGTCATGGGAAGGAAAATGCAAAGAATGCCAGGCCAGTCAGAGCACGGGTGCTGTTGGTGAATCTGACTGGATAGCTTCAGGGTATGCACGCGGTCTGTAATGATGCATTTTAAAGCACTGTATGTTAAATAAAATGTATGATATTTTGTTTTCCCCGTCCAGATTACAGGGCCTGATAATAAAGGGATTTATAAAGGCGATCGAGAGTCCAGTGGAAAATACACATTTGCTGCCCACATGGATGGAACTTACAAGTTTTGCTTTAGTAACAGAATGTCCACTATGACTCCCAAGATAGTGATGTTCACAATTGATATCGGGGAAGCTCCAAAAGGGCAAGATATGGAGACAGAAGGTGAGGAAGACTCCTGGAAAGAAATTAGCTCCGGCTTGTGAGCTTTTCTGTGCATGCATGACTTGTGAACTTGGCCTGGGATTCTCAGAATTCCCGTTTCTTCAGGCGGTCTAGTTAACTGTCCTCTTGCACAGCTAGAACGGATACGGATGTTTTTAGACCTCGTGACCCAACTTAATGCAGAATCACCAGGGAATCTCTTGGCCATCTGCAGAAACTAATGCTCTCATCCTTTAGTCTTTTCGTCAGTCTCATTCTCTGATTTCTAGTTTGCTCAGCAGTACGTAGATTACCACGTGCGTTAGCTGAGCTCTTTGATAAATGTGCTAATAAAAAAAGCTCTTAGCCGTGTAAGTTACTGTGTTATCTGCAGCCTTTTGTCCTGTACTTGTGTTCATCTCTTACACTTTTCTCTAGGTGGTGGAGATACCTGGGATGGTATGTGTCCTGATTTTTGAAAGCTCATTAGCATCTTGTCTTTTGCAAATGTTTATTCACTAACAGCTAACGTTTGCTTTTTTCTGTAATGTTTGTTTGTAGCATGAGAATGTCTCTTTAATAAACTACATAAAAGGTCTGATTCTGAGCAATGCTGAGCACCTGCAAGCTTCCATCGAGGCATTTATGTACTTAGCAGCTCTTGGGATCAGGTCCTTCAACTGGCCGTGATGGTTTGTCTTCAGGTGGTTACTCGTGGCTAGTGGAAGACCTGATTAGGAGGAGTTTTTGGGGGAATTGAACTAAAACAATGAACGTCCAGGAACGTTAGATATTTTAGACAGTGTTTACGTTCACTGAAACTCGTGTTGGATAATCAAGGGCTTTTGGAAGCAACAAATTCCATCTCGGTTATGAGTTAGCAATAATGTTACAAGAAAACTTCAAACTTGTCATTTGCTGTAAAGTAAACCTCTGGGTATAGAAATCGCTAACTGGAGCTAGGAAGAAGAGAAGCCTTGTTTTCTATTTTAGCAAGCAAATAACGGTGTGCCTTGAGTGCTTGATAGCTCTTGACAAAACTTAACATGTTCCTAACTTGAACTTTTTATAAGTCTAAGTTAAATCTTTTTACTGAGTCTGAAGAGACACTGTAAATATGCATTGTAAAGAATATTAATACAGCTTTATTTTTTAAGGCAAACACTTTCCCTTGAGTGTGCTTTTAGTGGGTTTAAACAATCCCTGCAGCTGTGGTTTCTTCTCTTACTAATAACTGCACGCATTGCAGTGACCAATTGGCCACGAAAATAAGGCATTTACAATATTAGCAAAGTGAGTGTGGTTTAGACATCTATTTAGGTTTTAATTATAGCTTGTATGAGTGTTATTCTGTCCATGGAATGACTGCTTGAACTTCCCTTGGTGCTAGAAAACTTTGAAAATCACTTGCATCGTTCATAATTTTTGTAAGTGAACAGTTCTTTGAGCATGAAGGTGTTTAAAGGACTCTGTGATTGGCAGGGCACTAAACCTCGGATCTGTGGTCTGTCCGTGTGCTGAATTATCTCAAGCTAATTTCCTGTCATTATTAGTTTATTTTCCTATTCTTCATGGCGTACCAGAACCCGAGGCCGGTTCCTGCCCTCTGCCAGGCCCCTTTGGCAGTGTTTCTGCTGAATGCCGTGCTTCGGCTAAACGGGAGGATCACAAGATGTGCCACTGCTTCAGAAAGTCATCTCGTTTTGCCAGCATCATGATCTTAAGCTAATTCCTCAGTTGTTCTATTTTTGCAAGCTTAACAACTAGAAAAGGCTGTTATGTTAAGATAACTTGCTTGGAATATATTGGAAGGTATTTGCGAAATAGCTAATGGTATGGTGCTGAGCTTGTGCTCTTACGGAGAGGTATGTCCAGATGGGATACGAGCAGGCTGCGCTGCCTGACCTGGGTGTCCTCTGCCACCTAGTTGGATGCAGAGAAAGGTGTTTTCTCACTTGTTAAATGCCGTGGAGGTGTGTTAGGAAATGTGGTGATACGATAACAAAACCTTATTGTGCTGTAAGGCTGGGAAGTGCAGTTGTACGGATTGCATTTCTCAGAACTTCCCCTGTGACAGGAAGCTAATTACAGCTGTTCGTATGTTCTAACAAACTGGTTTTTGAGTCAATAACAGACTTTCTTCTGAAATTATTCTGCAGCTCATCAGAACAAGCTAGAAGAGATGATTAACGAGTTAGCAGTGGCCATGACAGCCGTAAAGCATGAACAGGAGTACATGGAAGTTCGTGAGAGAATACATAGAGCAAGTATGTGTCTTTGACTTAAATGCCTTGTCCCCTCTCAAATGGATTTTAAATCTTTTTTTTTTTTAGGTTCAAGTTCATAGCAGCTTTTTCATGTTACTAAAAAGAATTCGGAACAAGTTCTGAAAGTTCTGCCAATATGGTAAAGAACATGATTGACACTTGCTATCTTCTTTAAGATACGTCTCTCGCGTAATGAAGGTTGTTATGCAAAATAATCTTTGCTTAATTGGTGTAAATTCTGTAATTCTTTGAATGTCTTACTCATGAAGATAGCAGTAAAGGTATGGTTCCTAGCACCTGTCAAGAATAAAGGGCGAATGTTTTTAATGTGGAAATACAGCATTACGTTACAACACGGGTCTCTCAACGCTTTGAACCTATGATTATTTCCAGTTTTATGACCGTTTTTTCTTTTGTTACTAATGGTCTGACTTAAAGTACCGAACCTTTTAGAACCAGAGATAATGAACCTTTAGAGATCTGCAGTTCCCCTCTTGACTTTGAGACCTTAAAACGTGGCTGTTGCTTGAAGCAGCAGGTGACATCTGGTTGGCAGTTACGTGCCTCTGTCGGCCTCTTTGAAGGTGGGCAGAATACTGAAAGATGTTGCAGTTTGTGTCCAAAGGTGAGGTTAACACCTGCTTGCGTAGCATAGTTTGAGCTGTTCAGAAAAATAAGCCCCTGAGCTCTCATCCCTAAGACTGCAGAGTCTCGGAGCACTTGTACTGACATGATACAAATATCAGTGATGTAACTGGAAGGTTTACGTGCAATTGTTCAGTTCCTATGACCAAATAAAGTATGTTTAAGTTTGTTTTAAGCTGTTGTTTATTTTTTTTCCCCAACAGTTAATGACAACACAAACAGCAGAGTGGTCCTCTGGTCATTCTTTGAAGCTCTTGTACTAGTTGCCATGACACTGGGACAAATCTACTATCTGAAGAGGTTTTTTGAAGTCCGAAGAGTTGTTTAAGAGTACTGTTCCTGGTCCTGGATTTCAGTTCACTATCTACCAACCATCCTGGTCACAAAAAAAAGTCATTTAGTTTCTAAACCCTCTTTACTGAACTGTAAAACTTATGTTCCTTCCTAGTTAAAAATGAATTGTTTTTATATATCTTCTGTAGCAAAAGCTATGCTGAAATCTCATCACTTGATTGGCATATTTTTTTTCACTTCAGTCTGCCTAGTCTGTATGCTAAGCGAGGTCCAAGCAAGCTGCAAATGCTGTAACTCAACTGTAGTAACAAGCAATGTCGGTGTCTTTTCTAACTTTCTGTTTTCATAAGTACTTGCAGTTCTGTCTAGGGAAAAAAACGGTACAAGGCCCTAATGTGACTTGCATTTTTCACGTCTTTAACCCTGCAGTAGGTGTTATGAAATTGAAAGAGTCCCTTCTTCACGTGTAGAAACTGCCAAGGAGGAGCGATTGGAACTTTATTCTGAGGAACTTTATTCTGATAATGAATGGAAGACAGCTGACAACTTCCACTCTAGTATGTATACCTGGTTAAAATTGGAAAGGAAGTCTTTAGTAACTGTCCCAAGTACTCCAACTTATTTCTGAAGCTTTTTAATTCAGTAGTCGATATCAAGATACGTTCTCTCCTCTACCGAGTGTTCACCATATGGTTTTTAGTCTCTCACCGGTTTTATATCAAAGCCAATCGTGCAGTGTCTTGGCAAACAGTAGTTGGCCCTTTGGTTTTTGCAGCTCCAAAGCTCAGACTGTTGGTGCTATTGCAGAATGCAGTAGTGTTCAGGAAATCTGGATTCCAGATGCCAAAGGGTTAATGATTCTGGGGGTTTATTGCGATGCTATGCAGCCCTTGTATTTAAGTTCAGTGGCAGCCTCTGCCATTATCTGGTCATAATTAGCATAATGCTAAGTACTGGTGTGTTTTCTTTTCCAGGCACATGTAGATTTGTTTTTGTATAAAGTTACTTTCCTTGGTATCTGATGATCGGTTTAAAATTAAAGCAGCGTCTGGTGTGGGTGCTGAGCCAGGATTATGTTGTGACTGATGTACATTAGTTGTAATCATTTTTGGGGTGGGGGGGGGGACCTTTTCCAGGGGGGAGCCTCTACAAGTTACACACAACAGTTTTGTACAATTAATTTAAAATTTGTTACAGGTTTTCATGTTCCAGGTAAAGATTTTTCAACCTCGGGCAAACACTTGCAGCAGTTCTTCAGCAAGGTGGCTGTTACACCTTATTGCAACTGTTGTGTGCCAATATTTTTGTGTAAAACACTCAAATTGAATTCTAAGATGTACATTTAAAATTGCTTGTGAATCTACATATGACCCAGGTTCGATAAAATAAACAAATTCTTTAAAAAAAAGAAAAAGAAACAAGAGATCTTGTCTCTTTCTTCTTTGACCCTACGAGGGGCTGCTTGGCACGTGAATTTTTTTTTTCATGAAGTGTTTATTTGGGTGTTGGGAAGTTGTTAGGCTGCTGCCTTTGCGTTGAAGGAAAGAGACGTAATTGTACACTGGCGTTGGTGCTACTGGGCTCTGGCACTGCAGGGCCTCCGGCAGCGCCTTAATGGGCGATTTCCCGAAAAAAGGTTTTTTTTTTGTGGTGCCGGAGCGGCCGCCGTGGGGCATCGCGCAGGGCCGGAACCAAAGCGCCGCGCCGCGTGTTTCCGGGGGGGCCCCGCCGCGGCCGGACGCTGTGGGGGGGGGGGGGGACGGGGCCTGGCGGCGGGACCGGGCCGAGATGGAGGCGGTGACGGAGGGGCGCTGGGAGGCGCTGCCCGTGGCGCTCAGCCCCGGCGTGCTGCGGGCGCTGCGGGGCCTCGGCTTCGCCAGCATGACCCCGGTGCAGGTGAGGGGGGAGCCCCGGCCCCGGGGCTGGGCCTCGAGGGGGGAGGAAGGGGGCTCCGGGCCGTGTGAGCGCTGTGCGGGCCCTCGGCCGGGGCACCGGGCTCGGTCGCAGCCCTGAAGCCACCCCTCAGGTTTTGCCCTGGGGTGTCCCCTCGCTCGGGTGGCTTCTAGAGAGCTCTGGTGGCTCCTGGGGGAAATCTGGGCTCTGTGAGATTTACTTCCAGCGGAGCAGGTTGAACTGTTGGTGTGCTGTTTCTCTTCTAGTCCGCAACCATTCCGCTCTTCATGAGTAACAAAGATGTTGCTGCGGAAGCGGTGAGTGTTGTGAACCGGGGCAGCCTCTTGTTTTTCTCGGTTTGTCTCTGGAGCTAACGAAGGGCTGATTCTCCTTCCGATTTCACAGGTAACAGGCAGCGGCAAAACCTTAGCCTTCGTAATTCCCATCCTAGAAATTCTTCTCAGACGGGAACAAAAATTGAAAAAAATGCAGGTAAGATTAAGTTGTTCGGTTCTGAATGGTTTACTATGTTCTTATGATCCCTCAGTAAGATTGAGGAGCTCAGTGAAAGCACCAGTCAGTCAAACTGAATACACGTAAAGTGACTGTGTGCTCAGCTCAGGTATACCAGGAACAACAAACTGCGTAAAAATTGAAAACAAATACTGGGTTGCTTTCTTTGCACTTACCGTACAATGGACAATTTTCCCACAGTCTGTCTTCTATTTGGTTACTTTCCATAAATTCCTTTTGTCTTCTTGTGCAGGTTGGAGCTATAATTATCACACCGACAAGAGAATTAGCTATTCAAATTGATGAGGTATTATCGCACTTCACAAAACACTTCCCCATGTTTAGGTGGGTGAACTTCAGGCTTTTCATGATCTCGGTTCCCTTTCCTTTGGACTTCTGTCATTTGTAAACTAGCAAAACTCAAAGATGACCTAAATCTTTCTGTTCTCTTGTTTTAGTCAGATTCTTTTAATAGGCGGTAGGAATCCCATGGAAGATGTTGAAAAACTTAAAGAACACGGGTAAGTTGATTGCCTGTAATTTTTACCAGTGCCTTGCAACTGTGGTTTTGTCCGTCATTAAAACTTACAAATTATGAATTTGGGTCTTGCTGGTGGTAAAATTTGGTGGTTCTGCATAAAACTGTTGGGTATATGGTAAAGAAATTGTGGATTCTTGAGTGGGACGCGCCATCCTGAGATGGTAATGAGATGACAGGAAAGGCTCATATGTGAAATTGGTACCATTTACATGCTGTCCTGGTAAATCACAGAGTACAGCGTGGTGAATTGAAAAACTGTCTTCACCGACAGGTTTTCAGTTCCTTCTTTTGTGTCAACATTGTACTAGCAGTAGAGTCTGACAAGATTGAGTCTGTGTTGAATAATTTTCTGGAACTGTTTGGTGCTGATGGGGAACCTTTGGAGCAATTGTATTTGCTGCTGGCTTTTTCGTGGAGGCACCAAATATTTCTTCTAGCTAACGGTTGCTTTCCGTAGTCGATGTTCTAAACTTTTACTGCTGCAAATAGCGTGCTTTCTCCTGAGGGCTTTTTCTCCCGTCAACGTACTGTCTGAGAGCTCCTGAAATAGGAATACGGTGGGAAATAGCACAGAAATTGTTTTATTGAAGAGTGCAGTCAGTTTGAGTGCAGATTTGTGCTGCGTTAATCCTAGCAGCTCCTCCGAAGTCCTTACCTTGCGTGGTTACAAAATTGCTGTATGTCCTTAACCCAAACAGCGGGAACATCATTGTAGCTACGCCAGGCCGCTTGGAGGATCTGTTCAGAAGAAAAGCAGATGGGCTGGATCTCGCAAGCTGTGTGAAGTCTCTCGATGTGTTGGTGTTAGATGAAGCAGACAGACTTCTCGATATGGGCTTTGAATCAAGGTATTCAAATAATAAACTCCAGTTATACTTCTGAATTTTTAAATGAGTTTGTATGTGATTGATGTGAATGAGCCTGGCCTACAGCGACCTCTGAAATGAGATTTGTTCCGTTTTGGTCTTTTACCTCTCTTGGCTCTGCAGACTACATAAAGCAGTTGCTAAGAGGGGAAGAGAATCAGGAAAAGGTGATTCCTTGATGAGTACAGAGTTCAAGATTTCTTTTTTTGTGATGTATATTAGCATGTACTCATTTAAGGATAGGTATTTACACACTATAGTGACTTGAAACACTGTAACAAAGAAACTCTGACATCCTTTTTCTCTTTCTTGAAAAGTTACGATGATTAACTGAATAGAAGAGGCTGTAGAGTTGGCGCTCAGTAATAAAAACTATTTTGTTTATGAACTCATAGTTCCAGTGATTAAACTTCTTTCTGAGGAAGATCTTGGGACATTTATGTTTTACATGTGCTTACTTGCAGTTTAAATGCCATTCTGGACTTTTTACCCAAGCAGAGACGGACAGGTCTCTTCTCAGCAACTCAGACTCAAGAGGTGGAGAACCTGGTGAGAGCAGGTCTCCGGAATCCTGTCCGCATCTCAGTGAAAGAGAAGGGAGTGGCAGCAAGCAACACACAGAAAACTCCAACGCGCCTGGAGAACTACTACATGGTGAGAACTCCGGGCCTTGTGGTAGTTTGTTGCTCCCTCTCCCTTTTCCCTGGTTCCATCAACAGGTTTTTAAATCGCGGCCGGTTAATGGCCACATTAGCAGGGGAATCAGAAGTCTCAAAGACACAAAGCTCTTGCAAGTCCTCTGAAGATCAGTAACCATGATGGGGAAAAAACCCCCACTAAACTAGCAACTGGCAGGTCAGTTTGTGTCAAGTCCATTTCCTTATGTATTTTTTTTCCTTTGCATTGTGTAGATATGCAAAGCAGACGAAAAGTTCAATCAGTTGGTGCACTTTCTTCGACAGCACAAACAGGAAAAACATCTAGTCTTTTTCAGGTAATTCCATGTAGGTTTTCTTGTGAAAACAGAGTGGTGTTTTATTACCTGAATTTCAAAACTCTGCCCTGTGTTGACAAGGACACAACTACTTTAAAAGTGTTTCTTTTTAACAGCAGTCTTATAGAATATGCTAGTTTTATACATATTTTTAAAGTAAAATGTATGTATGTTATATATGGTGATTAAAAAAAAAGTACCTATTTTAAATAAAAATAGGCAAAAGTGGCTATTTTTGAAAGGGCTCAGACTGCTCTAGCTTGACTGCCTAAATCAGATAAAAAATACAACATAATCTTTTGCTTTTCTGTCATCATCACAACAGCACATGTGCCTGTGTGGAATACTATGGGAAGGCTTTGGAGTCCTTAATTAAACAAGTGAAAATAATGTGCATTCATGGGAAGATGAAACACAAACGTAACAAGATTTTTACCGAGTTTCGGAAGCTCCCAGGGTAAGGCCATACAAATAGGCTAAGCCAGCTAAAAGTAGTAGTACAGGATATGGAATTGTGTCTGAAAATAAGCTCTTCTCAAATGACAGTCTAATGAAAAAATGCTTTTTCTTCTTCCCAGTGGCATTTTAGTTTGCACTGATGTGATGGCCCGGGGCATAGACATTCCAGAGGTACACTGGGTTTTGCAATATGACCCACCTAGCAGCGCAAGGTACAACTTCAGATCTTAAGAACCTTTACTTGTGCTCATGTTACTGTACTGTTTAGATACAAATTGAGAACACACAGCTGTGGAAAACACATTTACTTGTTGCCTGAAAATTGGTCTGAGTTTGTGCAAAATAATGCACGAACAAGGGAGGATCAAACATTGCAATTTTTATTGTAACTGCTGTGAAGTTAAATGGCTTTGTGTGTGTCGTGCAGAAGTCAAACAGGTGGTCACCACTTGCATTTGTGTGAAGAGGCTTTCTGTTCTAAGGGTTAGTATGAGAATACCAAAGAAGTAAAAAGGAGAAACACCAGGGTGAATGAGAGCAGAGAGCGGGTACAGAGCTCTTCAAGGAATGGTACATTGGAAGCTCACTTGAAAGGAGCTTTTCCATGTGTTTTAACTTCTACTGTCATAATTCCTGGTTGCTGAAATTATTCGTTTAGTTCAAAAATAACCAGCACTCTAGGTTTTCCATTCTGTTAGATTTGCCCTTTTGCTCACTAGTACTTTTGAGTCAGACCGAGCGTCTCCTCTTAAATGAGCCCTGTTTTGTTTCAGTGCCTTTGTGCACCGGTGTGGTCGAACAGCACGGATTGGCAATGTCGGCAGTGCACTTGTATTTTTGCTTCCCATGGAAGAATCTTATGTTAACTTTCTCTCAATCAACCAAAAGGTTAGTAGACTTTTATTCTGTTAGGCAAGAGGACAGGCAAGCTCACCAGAACCTTACTGACAGTGATGATGAAATCCAAATTCATAGGGCTTAAGGTCATACGCGTAGATCATGTTTTAGCAGAGTCACATAATTAAAAAAAAAATAAAAAAAGACGAGCTGCTTATTAATCACCAAACTCAGCTGTTAGAATGCGATGGCTACCTGTGTTTTTTTAACTGAATCTTTGATAGGAACATGTGGTGCATCGATTAAGGAAAGGTTTTTCTTTTCTAATGGTGTGTAGGTTGAGCATTTCCATAAGGCAGCACTGCCTTACACCGCTTCTGCCTCAGATCCTGCCACTACCACTTTGTATGCTACACCCTCGGTGCTGCTGAAAAATGGCCAGAACAAATTTATTTTTAACTTGAATATTTTAACTTGAATTATTTCCTGGTCCTGCATTTATGGGATTAATTGTATGAGTTCTCTAGAGGCCTGCTAATGAGAACATAGCTTGATAAGGCATGAGATGAAGGTGTTGCCTTCTCTTGAGCTGTACTGTGTGAGCTCTTCTGCTGGGCTAGGATGATTGTTTGTGGGGCTAAACAGTGAACTGGAGTTTTAAAATGACACCGTAAAAGACGGAGAAGGGGGCTCAAAACTTACTGAAGATTAACTGGGAAGAAGTGTGCGTTTGAAGTTTCACAGTACATTTTAAATTGTTCAGCTGAACTTTTCGTTTGAACTTTTTCTGTTTCTTTTTTGTTTTTCAGTGTCCCATGCAGGAAATGAAACCACAGAAAAATGTGTTGGATCTTCTTCCAAAACTGAAGTCTATGGCCCTGGCTGACAGGGCAGTGTTTGAGAAAGGGATGAAAGCATTTGTGTCTTACATCCAGGCTTACGCCAAACACGAGTGTAATCTGATCTTCCGAATAAAAGGTAATTCACAGCAGGGCTGGTCCCTTTTACTGTTCTTCAGAAGACAGTGTTTGATTTGGCAAAAAAACATAATCGTGTTATTCAGCAGCTACAACTACCCATTCCTGTTCCCAAAGTTACTTTCTGCAGCATCAGATTCTGACAAAACTCCTATTTTCTCAAGCAATTCAGACAAAACATTTAATTAGCAAGCTTGACTAAAATAGACATAAGCGCAAGTAAGTGCGACTTAGCATTGTTACTAGTATAAAGTATAGAATGCAAGATAACTTTAAAAGTCACAGAAAAAAGTAACTTATTATCCAGGAGGAAACTGACTTTATAATCTTTATTTTAACAGATCTGGATTTTGCTAGTCTTGCCAAAGGTTTTGCCTTGTTAAAAATGCCGAAGATGCCTGAACTAAGAGGAAAATGTTTTGCAGACTTTACTCCAGTCGCTGTTAATACAGACTCCATTCCATTTAAGGATAAAAATAGAGAAAAACAGAGACAAAAACAACTAGAACAACAAAGAAAGGAAAGACAGGAAAGTGGAGGAAAAAAGAAATTCATAAAGAACAAATCCTGGTCAAAGCAGAAAGCCAAAAAGGAGAAGAAAAAGAAAGCAACAGCAAAAAGGAAACGTGAAGAGGTAAACCGTGCCCGTTCTATTAAGCTACATGTCGTTGCTATAGCATAGGTGCCTACTTTCAAAAGGCAGGGAGCAATGGGATTTTAGTCTGACGTAAGTGAGATGCGCTGCAGAATTACAGACTGAAAGTTAACTTTCTAGGCCCTTGACAGGCAAAGCACAAAAATAAAAAGCACAGAAGCTTTTTAGAACCAAACACAAAACCAACTTACTAATGCTAGTGAATAATGCTGCCAGCATAGGCTGCATGGGTTTTTCCTTTTAAGAGGTCCAGCAGCACTTAATTGGACAGTACTTCGTTGTTGTTATTGCTTTTTTAATTCTCAATAGGTGTAACAGAGTTAGAATGTTTCCTAGGTAGAACCTGAATATTATTTCGTGCTTGGATACTCCTGGCAAAGTCTGGGTTGTAAAATTCTGTTGTGTTCAGATGTATAGAATGAACGTGGTTTGGTGTTGAATTTAATTGTTTGTTTTTCCACTGCCAACAGGGCTCTGATGTTGACGATGAGGACATGGAAGAGTTGCTGAATGACACAAGACTCTTGAAAAGATTAAAAAAGGGGAAAATTAGTGAAGAAGAGTTTGAGAAGAGACTAACAGGCACCCAAAGCAAAGTGAAAGCAGAAACTGTTGCTGACTTAGAGTCTGAATGTTGACTGTTATTCTAACCAGACTTTTATGTTGATACTGCCTATTTCAATAAAACTGTATATTTATAACAAAATAATGATGCAGAGAGCAGAACTGATCTGATTTCTTCATAAAGAGACCTGACAGGTGTCTTTTTTCAGGTACGTACCACAGATCAGTAAGTGACACCATACCTCAGAATGAGACTGAATGCACCATAAGGTATTTTATTTTACAGTATCAAAATATTCCACCCATCTTTAAAACAATTTATTTCAGGTCTTCAGAAGCTGTAGCGACTTGGATTTTTTTTTTATCAGTGGTCCATCCACTGGTACTGCTTTGCCTTAAATTCAAGAAGGCTCATAATTACTTTAATCCTTATAATGTTGTCTTCTTACCACATCCATATAACTTATATCATCTTCCGATTTCTTACAACTGTGATAGTCATTGAAGATGACACATTCTGTACACAGTGTCCTTTCTGTTACAGATAGAGTTTAATAAGTTCATCACTGACAGCTGACGGAGTTAACACACCAAGGTCTGTAAACAGTAATGTGATTAGTGATGGTGATGTGTAGTCAATCCAGGGATGTTCCTCTGTTAGATTCTGACCTGTTTTCAGAGTGTCTGCTTTGTACTAGAAGGAAACAAGACCATCAGTTATTACACAGCTGCAAGCTAAAACCTCTTTTGGGCAAGGGTGGTCGTGAGCAGATGTTTGTGGTAAAACTGAAGGAAGTCAATTTAAAAACAAGGCACAGGCTGCCACCTTGGTCTCAGCTATTTTATCTTCTGTACGAACTACAGTTTGTAGCTCTGAAGTGTCTCAATCCAGCTATTTCTTGCCCTCAGCTACTCTTCTACCCCAAAGGAACCACTTTAGGAAGTCAGTGACACTATTAAGACAACTTATGGCTGTCTGACGTTTGACTTTACAGTGGAGCAACTCCATATTACGTCAAGTAAGCTAGAGTAGAGACGTCCAAATAAATGAAGACATGCTTAGAAGAAAATTATTCATAGACACGTAAGTGGATCTTAGCCTGCTAAGAAAAAAAATGTATTCCTCTTACCTTAAACTTATCTGGGACATCCTGCTGATTTAGAGGGAAAAGCCTTACAAACTTGAAACTTTCTGCTACCACATAAAATGGTTTATTCTGAGCTTTGGCGCACACAGCAATTTGATTTGTGCCTATCTGTGGAGACATACAGAAAACAACATGCAGACTTGGTGCTAGTAGGACATAATATTGCAATATTTTCAACAACAACAAAAAAACTGACATAATGGATAACACCCCAATAGAGCAAAGATTTTTCAGAAATCCCTGAATTCTTCAAATAAATTTTAAGAGTCCAGAGTTTACAGAACGTTATAGTAAAGTCACTACCTATTACCTTGTTAATAATGCCTCCACTTTCAACTACACCTTCAGCACCAACTAAGACCAGGTCCACTTTCTCCATAATGTAGCTGTTGAAGGGGAAAAAAAAGGCATTTTGCACTTAAGCAAGAAGTGAGATTCAGATGTGTAATAGTTTCTTTTGTCATGGTTTGGATTTATACTAAGCAGTAGTAATTTAGTAGTTAGCTTAAAAAACACGACAATGATAACACATGGAAAGCAGAAAAAAATGTAGCCTTTTTGTTTAGCACCTCAGTTCCTTTTTCCAAATATCCCCAAGCCCTAAGATCCCTTAGGTCTGCCTCCATTCTCCATTCTAATAGGCAAACATCAAATACTTGTTTTGTAGCAGGCATGTTCTGCTAATCATGCACCTAAAGGTGTAACTTGTTTAGCTTGTTTGATGACTATGACGAACTAAGGAACAATTTCTGTAGAAAGAAGCTGCTAGGAAACTTACACAGAATGTAAAATAAAATTGTGACGAACAGTATTAAGATTTAATGATCAGACTTACCCAACTGCAGCATCCAGAATCACAGTCACAGGAATGTCCAGCTTCCTCAGGGCTTTTGCCATTTTTTGCCTATTAAAATAACACATTTGAAGCTAAGAAGACTTTTTAAAGAGAATGCTAGAAAAATATTGTCTAAGAGACTGAAACCCACAACTGCCCGTATTTGCTTGCCAGCAATTTTGTACCCCCTAATAGAAAATAAGTTATCACGTAGAAATCGAAACAGATGACAACAAGCCCAGCAGAAGAAAAGCGAGCCTGTTTTAGCAGTCAGGAATTACAGCTATAGAAAGATGAGTCAGTGAACTATTAAGATGACAGATTACCTAAGCCATCTCAGCTTTTCCATCAACGTGATATAAGAAATAACTACCAGCAACGCACCCCACGCTTTAAGCGAAGCTGATAAATCATACCTACTTAATTTGGCTGAACATACTTGATTCAAGTGAAAGTGGTTAGCAACACAGTGTGCAGGATATGCTCTGAAGAGGGAAAGCTTGCTCTCTTGCTATCGGTAACATAATTTATTTGGCATCTTCAAACAATGTCATGTTGTTATCTAAATGTTTTACTATGTGATGCTTAAGACAATGCTGATTATTTTAGCCTACTTTTGAAGAAGGCAACTAGAAATCAATTATTTACTGTCTCCCAGGGGAAACATAGGTTGCTTGGCATGGATTGAGAGGTTGTAAACCGTTGAGGAAAACCTACGTAACACTGTAATGAGGATATTAGTATGGGAAATTGCTTGCCGATACTGATTTTTCACTTTTCCAGAATAATGTGGTATTATTAGTCACAGAGTTATCATTTAAAATGCTACAAACAATCCTAGTAGCTTTTTTTTTTTAAAACATGGCAGATTTGACACTAGCTGAAACTTATCCTGCTAACCAAGATCAAACACAAATTAATGAATACTTGCCCTGCTTGGTCTGGCTGTGATTCAGTAACATAAACGCTGAATCGCTTCTTTGACTCAACAGCTGCTTCTAACACTCTGAGGACCACTCTTGAGTAGGCATGTGTCAATATCCGCTGTCAAAAAAGATCAAATATTACTTTTTGCTGAACTTTAGAAAAACCTTTAGTTCTGTTAGTGGTGCCAGAGCTTTTACTTCACGCATCTGTCAACATTAAATAATAACATGATGTTTGTATACGACAAAACACAGGATGGCAAACACACTGAGATGGATGTTACGTGGCCAGCCCTGACGCTGCTGAGGGGTGACAATCTAATACTTTAAATGGAAAGTTGATGTTGTGATGCTTCGGCACCTCATAGCAGTAGACCACAGCTTAATGTTGAATTGCATGGGAACTGCAGTGGGTGGGGGCATGAGTCTTAACAAAATAAAGCAATGGGTGATGCTATCCGTATGTACTTGCAAAAGCCACATCAGACAACACTGACACAAACGTGAATGAACTTCACTCCCCTCCTCCTCTGTTTTTCCATCAGTGCAAGCAGCAAAGCGCCACAACAAGAGCAGCCCTGCCTCGGCCTACTTACAGCACCGTCTCTGATGAAAGGATGACAGAGCTTGGCGATTTTGTTCCTTGAGAGCGAGACTTTCCTCAGGAAAATCTCCCCACGCTCGATCATGATTTCTTTGCATTTGGAGTAATCCTGGAAGAGACAGCGAGACGTCTGCTGCAAGCCCGCCGGGTCTCCGTGCCAGCAGCACGGCCGAGCGGGAGGCAGCCGCCCTTACCGAGTACTCCAGCGAGGTGAGGCTGATGAAGCGCAGGAAGAGCTCCCCGCCGGAGGACACGGCCACCGAGGAGTCCACGCGGGACAGGGTCTCGATGGCGTCCAGCAGGCTGCTCCTCAGGCCCTGGATGGTCTCACCTGGGTGGGGACGGAGGCAGAGGAGCGCGGTCAGGGCTGGGCCCCGGGGCTGGTGCCCGGCCCCCGCCTGGCCCCGGGGGCCCGGCGCCCACCTCGGTCCCGCTTGAGGAAGCCGAGCAGCGCTCGGATGGCGGCCACCGCCGAGGCCACGTCGGGGTCGTCCCTCAGCTGCGCCCTGAACGCCTCGATCAGGTCTGAAAGGCAAAAGGAGGCGCCTCAGGCCCGGCCCGGCCCGGCCCGGCCCGGCCCGGCCCCGGCCCGGCCCCACCCCGGCCCCGCTCCGCACCCCCGTTACCGTCCGTGCTCATGGCCGCAGCCCCCCCGCCCCGCTCCGCTCCGCTGCCGGCCGCCTCGCCGGAGCCGTGGGCATGACGCAGCGCCCCTCGGCGTGACGTCACGCCGGGCCCTCGCGTCATTTGCAAGCGCCGGGAGCGGCTGGCACCTCGCGGCGGCGGCATGAGCGCGGGTGAGGCGGCGGCGGCGGCGGCGGCGGCGGGCGGGAGGGAGCGGGCCCCGGGCAGGGGGGAGCTGAGGGCGGCCCTCAGGGGGCCCGGCCCCGGCCCCTCGGAGCCGGTCCTGCCCGGGGAGCCGCGAGCCACGGCGCTGTGTCTGTTGCAGACGATGAGCTGAGCCTGCTGGTCATCGTCATCGACACCAACCCCATCTGGTGGGGGAAGAGGGCGCAGGGGGAAGCGGAGGTACGGCTGCTGCTGGTGGTGAGCCCTGAGGGAAGGGCTCTTATTTCCTCAGTCTTACCGAGTGGGCAGTGAACAGGGGTAGCCTTGGGTTTCTGAGCAACGTTTGTCTGATAGAACGGATGTTGGAGTGCGTTTTTAAAAAGATGTGCTGCTGTGTGTCCGTCAAAGCCTTGTATAAATTCTCCTTATGAAGAAAGGAAGCTCCACATCTTAAAATCCAAGTTCTTCCAACTGCAGTTATTTGAGAGCTTTCTTGTGAATTGTTTAACAGTAGATATTATTGTACTGTTTCTGATTTCTCTTTCTTTCTTTCTTTCTTTCTTTCTTTCTTTCTTTCTTTCTTTCTTTCTTTCTTTCTTTCTTTCTTTCTTTCTTTCTTTCTTTCTTTCTTTCTTTCTTTCTTTCTTTCTTTCTTTCTTTCTTTCTTTTTTTTTTTTCCAGCAGTTCACCCTATCAAAATGTATCGATGCGGTGATGGTACTGGGAAACTCACACTTGTTTATGAATCGTACCAACAAGCTTGCTGTAATAGCAAGCCACACACAAGAAAGGTATAGGTGCTTCTTACCTACGTAAAAGTTTAAAGTGGGCTTTTCTATATAAATCTCCTGATACAGTGTAGGAGAAATAATCTGATTTAGTGCCTTACGCAAAGCGAGAAAGACAATGAAAGTGACAAGTTTCCTATTTAAGTGGGTATTTTTTACCCAGATGTTCATGAGTCTCAGGATCTACCCCTAAGTGCAGGAATAGTATGTATTTGCTTTTTTTTTTTTTTAATATCTTAGAAGGAAGACGGTGAATGTTGGTATTACACCATTTGGGGTTTGAAGATTTCCTGCCTTATGTTGCATCTTTAATGTCTAAATTATTTGAAATTGCATTTCCGAATATTGCTGTCTAACAAGGTTAAAGTTGAAACAGTAATGCTTCTTACTTCCTTTCTTTCAGCCGTTTCTTGTACCCTGGGAAGCGCTGGGCTTTTGCCGATCTCCTTGGAGATGGCGGTAGTTCTGCGGAATCTAATTGTTCTGGCAGCAAAGATGGAAAATATGAATTGTTAACAGCAATAAATGATGCAATTGCAGAAGAGATTAAAGATCTCATGACAAAAAGTAAGAAAAATAAATTTTTAGGTTTAATATATGGAATTGCAAAGCACTTTGGCTCTCAAGGAGTTGTAGGAATTTCCTTTATTTTGATAGCATGAATTTTAATATATTTAAAGTAGGTAAGTTTATTATGTTGGCACTTCGAGCCTCTCTATTAATCTAATATGCCAAAGACAAGACTTGTAGAATTTAGTATGGTCAGATTTAGCAACTGTCTTTGTAATTTCTGTAACTTGAATTGCAGCTGACATGAGGGGCCAGCAAACAGAAACTTTGTTAGCGGGATCACTTGCTAAAGCACTTTGTTGTATCCTTTCTATTATGGAACTTTCAAAACCTTTATCTGTTTTCTAAGACTGTTTCCTGTAATATTAATTGTGCTTCAATATAGGCTTTACTATTACTGAATTTTATAATAACATTCAAAACTGAAATGTTCGCTTAATAAGTGTGGATTGTGCTTACTAAAATGTGTGTTGGCTACGGTGGTGAATACATGGTATGGATGCTGCGGTTACTTCCAAGGAAGAAACATAAAGTCCTTAACATCATCTAATGTAGTTATTAACAAGATGAGCAAAGAGGTAAAAGGTAATACCTTTCTTTTGAGTACTTACATAAATATTTAAGTCAGAATAATAGAAAAAAATGCTTAATGAACAACTTTGAAATTTCTAATCGATATGTAATTGCTTTTGGACAATAAATGAAATGGGTTTGCATTCGTAACTCTAAATTAGTGTACAGATACTTGTCACGTGTTTCTGCTGCTCTCTCTGCCACTGGGGCTATAAGACAGTTTCATATACATATTTGAACTGAAATAAATTGAAATGCTAAATGCTATAGAATTACAAGGGCAAGCTACAGGGGATGAATGTACTCATGCATTGTATTTTCTTTTCAATACTTAGCCAATCAGGAAATGAAATCAAGGATTTTGGTAAGACCTTTGCTGTCACTTTTCTGTTAGTCTTTAAATCCAAAGATACTATGTAGGCTAACAAGTCTGAATTGCTTTATTTAGGTCATAAAAGCTGCAGAAGACAGTGCATTGCAATATATGAATTTCATGAATGTGATCTTTGCAGCACAGAAACAGGTGAAGTTGTCATTTCATGTTGATCTTTTATTAATATGTAAAAGCTTAAAAAAAATTGTTCATATGATTGTGATCTGGTTAAAGAGTGCTTGAAACGAAACCTGTCATGCCCAGGGGGAAAGCTAATCAAGCTTAAAAAAAAAAAAATTTACATCATTACATCTTAACATAAAGGGTTTGCTAGACTAGTTTAAGATCACTATGTAAGTACCGACAGTAGCCTTTTGTCGCGCCTTGCAGGTAATGTGTATGAGGTACTTTTGGTGATAGTTCTTTTACTGCCATGTGAGAGAAGAGAGATGCTGGAAATTTGGATTTGTGTCCTGACCAAGGGAAAGAGCTTTGTTATTGCTGTGGTGGTTCTGCAGCTGTAAAAACATGTATGATGATAACAGTGGTGAGGGTACATTGTTCATAGCTGAATTTCTGTTATTTTTTGTTTTTTCTTCATGCTTTTCATCTCTTTGCTTGCAGAGCATTTTGATTGATGCCTGTGTCTTGGACTCTGATTCAGGTCTTCTACAACAGGTACAGACTTTATTTTACTTGCTGTTTACATGAATTCATAGGTGCTTGATGCTAGACAGTTTGTCATATTGTAAAGGGAGACATTATACCTTTTTATGACATCTTTTGTGCCCTTTTATTGTGAAGTAGATCTGTATTCATTTGTTCTTCCTTTGGAACAATTACTAGAAATGGTTTCCTTCCTTATAGGGCTAAACATATTTCATAGCAATTCACTTTGTGTTTTTGTTGTTCAAAAACCATAATGTGGGATAACACAGCAAACACTGTGAGCTTACTAGGGTGTAAATTATGCCTCATGGCACATTATTTGGAGATTCTGTTTTTCAGAATTCTTCTCAAAGGAGGATTGGGGAGGATAATTAGCAAAATCCTATAAATTTTTAGGTATCACAGAGAGTATCACAGAGACTGAGATAGTTGAACTATTGAGATGAATGAGAATAACTTTTCTCTTTTCATTTGTCTCTGGATGTGAGATCATAGTTTGTTTATTTATTTTTACACTTCCAATATTTTTCGTTTCATAACAAGAGAATGAGAGATACTCCATGATGGGAACAGTTGCTCCCATTTTAGTTTTTGTCAGTACTTTCATTTCTAGTTCTTTGAAAAAATTTGGTTAGAATTTGAAACATGCAGACCTTGAGCAGCATGTGGATATTTAAAATAACATGTTAATTTGATCAGACATAACAATCTGATCATGCTTTCTGTTTTCCAGGCCTGTGACATTACAGGTGGCATATACTTGAAAGTGCCCCATATGCCATCCCTTCTGCAGTATTTATTGGTAAGTCACTTAAAAAGCACTTTGAATGCTTTTTTCTGTGTCACACACGAAATCCTACTGACTTCATTGACACGTTCATACAGCAGTACCCTTGCAATTTCTAAAATACTTTTTCCTCTGTTTGTATAGTGGGTATTTCTCCCTGATCAAGAGCAAAGATCACAGCTTGTGCTTCCACCTCCTATTCATGTTGACTACAGAGCTGCGTGTTTCTGTCATCGAAATCTCATTGAAATTGGTTATGTATGCTCTGTGTGCTTGTCAAGTAAGTTTATAAATGTCTAAGACTATAATTTCTTAAATTTGAAAGGAACTATTTTAATGACAGACAAATCTTTTATTTTCCAGTATTCTGCAACTTCAGTCCTATTTGTAGTACGTGCGAGTAAGTGTTTCTTCTTGTTTCAGAGTTGGGTATGAAAATACGTTCAGTGTATCTGATAGCTCCTTTTTTATGTTTTTTTCAGGACTGCTTTCAAAATATCACTGCCACCTGTCATGAAAGCTAAGAAGAAGAAATTGAAGTTAGCTGCATAACAACACTACATAAATACACCATTATCTCCTCCAGTAATTCCATGAAATGGAATGTACTAGAGAAATTGACGGCACTTTTTATAGGATGTGAAAGAGAACTGTATGCAGTCTTATGACTTGTTTCTTACTGGATAAATATTTAAATCGTATATTTTCTACACAGTAACAAATCATTGTATTACCATGTAACCTGTGCTGTTTTAAGTACTAATTCTTAATTGTAATAGTAACCAGAAGTTGCAGCTTGTTAAGATGCAGATCTTACAAAGTTAAAAGGTATTCTTGCCATTGCAAAGCTTCATTCCTCCAAGTTATTTTCAAAGACAAAGCTCTGATTGTTTTTAGTCCTATGTTGGTGTAAAGGTAAGTTATGACTACTCCTGATGTGTAGGTTCTGAGTATTAGCACTGTGTCATCTGGGGACTTCAAAATTCTGTTAGCCTTTGCTACCTATTTTTTGAGTGAAACAGGGTCAGTTTCAGAATAAAGAAACCAATATTTTCAAGATGGATTAGAAATTCCCCCCTTCCATTTAAAGATGTTAATTCCCCTGCATGTGCATGCTCACATTTTTCATATTCTTTCATTCCCTTTGATTGTGATTTTCTCCCAGTTGGATATCTGCTCTTCTAGTCAATATCACTAGAATAATACTGCCTCGTAATACGGAGGTAGCTTTCCAAGGAAGTTTATTAACAGAAGACTCTGCATTCATGAATTACCTTTTTTTCTTTATTTCAAATGACTTCAATAAATGCAAATTAGGTGGTTAGTCTTAACATTGTATTTTGAAACTGGAAAACACAAATGTAATTCTCTGTAGTAAGACAACAGACATATCTTTGCTTGTTTGTTTTTAAAGTATCATGGTTTTTACCTTTTGGCATTTGACAAGCAAAGAGGAAAGATTTTGGAATAGTGCTTTCTGTATCAGAAGATGAGGGTATGCTGTGTATTTCTGAATGCTGTTTTGGTTTAAAAAAAAAAAGATTTCTTACTGTAAAAGGTAACTGCATAGTTTGCTGTTTTATCCTGCTGCTAGTAACTGATGTTTTTAAAGGAATGCAGAAAGTTGTTATTTCCTACTTAAAAGAAACTTAACTTTCCTTTCTTAAGGTGCATACAGGAATTTGTGTAGTCTCAATGCTTGCATCATCAGGTTTTTGTCAGTGTAACTTGTAATCAGGGCCCAACTCTTACTGGCTTGTTTCATCACCAAAAGCCATTTTGTTTGAAGCCTGTATTTATAATTTCCTTTGTATAAACCATTTGTAATAAAACCTGCTCCTTTTCGCATACAGTTATTGCTGTGGCTATCAGATATTTTTAAGGGTGAGCCATACGGACTTGTTACAATTCCATTGCGTAAGAGCAGAGGAGGCGTCTTGGGGAGGGAGGATGTCTCTGTGGAGGATTCAGGAGGGACCCCGAGGCCCCGGGCCCGGCCTTGTCCCGCTGGCGGCGCTGCGGTGCCCGCCGTGAGGTGCCGAGGGCCCCGCTGCCTTCCCGCCCCTTCCCGTTGCCATGGCGACACGTTGCCGCCGTAAAATGGCGGCCGGGCGCCCGGCTTCTCGGCGGCGAGGCCCGCCCTGACGCGATGGCGGCGGCGGGGGGTTTCGGGGCGCTGCTGCTGCTGCTGCTGCTGCTGCTGCTGGCGCCCGCACCGCGGGCTGGGCAGCCCGGTGGGTGCAGGGGTCGGGGGGTGAGGGGAAGGCTGCTGAGGGGAGGGGATGCGGGGGCAGAGCGGGACCTTCCCTGACTGACTGGTGATGGGCTGGGGCGGGAGGACACGGAGCCCCCGACGGGTGGCGTGGGGACGTGCACAATGTAAACGCAGCCCTGTGGTAGGCAGCACGAGATATTTTGTGCCTTTAGGGACAATTTAAGGTACGGCAGGGTGTAAGAATCCAGTCTAAGGGTGAGACCTGAATGCATCTTACAGATAGTGCCTTTTTCAGTCTCTGTGCGTATTAAAATGTGTTCCCCCCCCCGTTTTTTTTTTTTCTTTTTAGTCTTTCAGCCTTCGTTTATCCATATGTCTGGGCTAAGAGCTAATTCGATTTTTCATGGAAATTCTTCAGGAGTTAATTTTTATATAATTTTAAATCCTATAGATGAAGAGACAGGTAAGAATGCTTTTTTTTTTTTTGCTCAAGTAGTATGTAAATTTTTTTTTCTCCTGCTAAAATTACTGGAGCAATACAAGTTCATGTAGTGCTTTAACAGTTACTAGAACAGTAACTCCTAAGGACTTCTGCTGGTTAAGCCCCTAGTCCTCTGTTGTCTGCTTGTTAGCTGAGCTTAAGGATGTGCCTACTTGAAGCCACGGGAGAAGTTTAAATTTACTACTGATTCTTTTGAGTCTTTTCTAAATGAAAACACAATATATATTTTTATTTTAATATAGGAAAATTGCAAGTTTCAAATTGCAGTGGAAGTAAAACAGATGGTGATTGGAATTTGAGCGTAACGCTTGGTGTGGTATGTAAAATACTGATTCTTCCCTAAAATAGGGAGGATTGAACTATCATACGTTAAGGGCTAATGAAATGTCAACAAAATGTTAATTTACTGACAACCTGGTTTGCGTGTTGTGCCCTTGCCATTTTTCCTCGACATACCTTGACATACGAAGCTGGTGAAGGGCCTGGAGCACAAGTCCTATGAGGAGCGGCTGAGGGAACTGGGGTTGTTTAGGCTGGAGAAGAGGAGGCTCAGGGGAGACCTTAGTGCTCTCTACAACTACCTGAAAGGAGGTTGTGGGGAGCTGGTGGTTGGTCTCTTCTCACAGATACTAGCAATAGAACAAGAGGGAATGGCCTCAAGTTGCGCCAGGGGAGGTTCATGTTGGAAATTAGAAGAAATCTCTTCTCAGAAAGAGCAGTCAGGCAAAGGAACAGATTGCCCAGGGAGGTGGTGGAGTCACTGTCCCTGGCGGTGTTCAAGGAAAGGTTGGATATGGTGCTTAGGGACATGGTTTAGTGGGTGACATTGGTGGTAGGGGGATGGTTGGACCAGATGATCTTGGAGGTCTTTTCCAACCTTAATGATTCTATAGTTCAAGACTGTTACGGATCTACTGGAAGGAGCTGGTAATACAACAGCATTTTTATATAGCATGAGCTCTAGAACATGAACATCTATTACAATTGTCTTCAGCGTTAGTTACGTTACATATAATTCTTTAAGGCTTTTGTCAACTCTGTAGTCATTTCAATTTTCAGCTGAAGGTAGCTATAAAAACTGAAATTTACTTTTTTGGTTATTTGTTCTTTTCTTTAAAACTGTGTGCGCGATTTCTGAGGGAACTTGTTCTGCAATGATTCCTTAAAATTCTGTGTACAATTCTTATACTCACTTTATTTGCATATTCCAGTAGCATACCTTTTGTCATTCCGACTTCAACAAACACCTGATTTTTATATTGGAAGAATATCATTGCATTGTGGCACTGACAAAGTGGTACCGAAACTTCTCTTTCGGGAACTGATGAGTGATACAAATAAGAGTAATTTAATATAAGCTGTCATATCTGTCAAACTTTATTCTGCATTTTTCAGGATACATCCAAAGTGATCATAGACCTGACTAGAAATCTTCAGTTGTGTTTGCCCAATGCCACTGACTGCTGCACAACACCTCTCTGTGTGCTGGAAACACTTCAGGTTTTAGCTTGCCGTGATTCGGTGGTTCTGGCACATCTCCTGATTCAAGCTGAAATATATGCCAACTCTTCCTTTACAGGAAATGTGTCAGGTAAGTGTTTAGATATGCTAAAGAAGAAATTGTATTTTCTTTTCCTGTATATATGAAAAAAGAAAATCTGGGATTTCAGCAGCAATGATTGATCCTTATTAATTGTTAATGAAATTTAACAAAGGATTTATACACGGTTGGAATAAACTGTAATATGCAGGGCCTACTTCTTGGGATTCCAGTTCATGTGGTTTGATTTGTCTCTTCTTTTTTGTAATTCTTTTATAGAAGATGCATCTGTCATCCCTAACCAGGTGTTTCAGCCCTTGGGCCCTTGTCCTTGTGACTTGACAGATGGAGCTTGTGATATTCGTTGTTGCTGTGATCAGGTACTTACTTCGTACTAAACTTTGAAATGTTTTCAAAATTTCTAGGTTCTGGGGAAAGTGAGGAGAGGGAGAGGTACTGAATGTTTCAAGCTAGAAGGAGGGCTTGTCTGTGTGTTCTGGTATTTCTAATAGTATCTAACACATCCCTCTACAAACCTGGTTTGTTTACCTGTGAGTAGGCTATAGTGGCTATGGTAATGCAATTACTGAACTAAAAAGTGACCGCTCTTTGCCCTTTCAGGAGTGTACACCAGATTTGAAGCAGTTATTCAATGGATCATGTTTCACTGGAGTGTTTGGCGGGGATGTAAACCCACCTTTTAATCAGCTGTGCTCTACAAAGACTGATGAATATACTCCCGATTGGTTTCCCTTCCTTTGCATACAGTCTTCTCTTAACAATACACCATTTCTTGGCTACTTTTATCATGGCTCTATGTAAGTTTTATGATTTTTTTTTCTCGACACATGCATTAGCCATGCTACTGAAACTGTAACCTGTTTTTTATAATGAAAGTTATTTTGAAATTGGAATTTTATTGTGTGAACTTTAAATGCAAATGGAGAAATGTAATTGGTACTACATGAGAACATGGTATTTGAGAGCAGATGCATAATTATTTGCATGAGATAGGGAGTAAAGAACTGTTTAATTTTTGAACTTAATTGCAGATCTACACCCAGAGTTCCTTCATTTAAGATCCCTTTACAAATGTCTCCTGTGAAAGTTTTCACTGGTTACAGTCAAGGAGATCCAATTATGACAGAAGAAAATGAATATTTTACCATCCCCCAGGTAATCATGTCCTGTTTAGGAGCTTCTGATTCCTCTTGGCTTGTTTGACATTCTTTATCACATTCCTTATGTCTTTGTAACCAAATTCTGCAACTTGCTGTTGTGAACTGGTAGATATATTTTTCACCTAGCACAAAATCATTATTAGAAATGAACATTATCCTTCCCGTTTCCCCTACCCAACTCCCAAAGTGGTAATGTTTTAATTATTTCAAGAGCTAAAAACAAGCTTGGCACCCCAATTAGTAGTTTATGGCTTATCATATTTCTGTATATATGTTATTTGTCCGCTGTATTATGGAGTGCCCCTTGTCTCATTTGGCTGTATTCTTTTAATTCCTTCTGCGTTTTAGAGAGAGGCTTGTTAGTTATGATTACTTTGACGAATTGGGATGGAGCTAGACTGTGCATTATAACTATTTTGAAAGCTGTCCATTTTAAATTTTAACCTCTTTTGTGATGTTTTGATAACATCAGATCACTTGTTTGTCAGTCATATATGGCTGTAGTACATATTTGGAGCATTTCACTGACAAATAGTTTTAAAATGAAAAGCAAGAAAAAAGCCCAATGGACCTATTTCTGTTGAATTACCTGCAGCAATCCATGGCGGGGCAGTGTGTTGGAAATGCCCCTGTGGCTTATCTCCATGACATTGATGTTAAGTGCCTCACTGATCTAGCATCTTACAAAGAAGGACTGCCCCACGATGTGAGAATAAACAGTGGTACAGGAGGTATGTTGGGTAAGCCCTAACAGAAATGTATTGTATGTTCTCCCAGCTGATAGAACAAAATAAACCAGAGGACTTTTGACATGGCAGCTACGTGTAATGTCATTGATACCTGGTAGCTGTAGTTCAGCATTTGGGGATGTTCTAATCAGCATTTGGGGTGGTTTCTGACAGCCTTCTAACAAGCTTCCTACAGTTACTCAGGGCTTAGGATATAAGAAATGAATGGGAAACAAAAGCCAATCCCATTGTCTGTTTCTGGTGACTCATACTGAATGTGGCTACACATGACAGAATAAAGCATCTCTTGCTGTTCTCCAATTGTTGCAGAGCCATTTTTCTGTCAAAAGGGTGCAGTATCATTTTAGAATTGGTGAGAAGTGCTTTTTTCTGCATTAACAAAGCATATACTTATGAAGTGTCTTCCCGGAGTTTGAGATGGCATGATTACCAGCATGAAGATAATTTATTTTATAATGCCTAATTAAGTTGTCTAATTTTTTAATCTATACTACCTTTGTAAGATCCAGAGATAATTAGCTATGCTCTCATAATATATAAATCATTTGGTCCTTTACCAAAATTAATTTTCTAAATAATTTTCTGCTCCATTTCCATAATAAAAATGATTTTACCTTGGATGTGAAAACAGTATCTATTAGTCAGGATTACTGCAGTGTTTGTTTTTTATTCTCAGACTTCATCCAACAAAATGTGATCTATAGGACCATTGCTGACATGGGCAAATTCATTGCTAAAAGCGGTATGTCTCAACCATTTAATAAGTGCACTTCTTACCTAACCTGGATGATACAGTTGATTTTGATGCCTAAAATGTTTACCTGCACTGATTCTTAGGAGGGATCTTGTACGTCTTCTAGTACTCAAATAAATAGATGGCAGGACATGTGGTCTGTGTAAGCAGCAGCTGTATACGTCTGTATTTTTGGAAGCTCTTGTGCCTCTTTAAGGACCTTTTTCAGCCAGTGAAGCAGCTCTTTGATGTAGAACAGTGGCTCCCAGTTGGTGGGGGGTTACTGCAGCACGGATGAAGTGTTGAAACCAAGCTGGTGTGTTTGTTTTTTCTGGGCAGTTATGGTCCTCTTAGAGGGATGAGATGAAATGAGAGGGAGTCCTGAGTCCAGAGAGCCCCATCAACTGATGAAATAAAGCCCAGTGCTGGGCTCTTGAGGGTTAGCTATGAAAGGACCTGCAACTACAGATGTTAAAATATTGATAAGCTAGAGGACTGTGCTAGAGGACTGTGCTGTAAGTGCAGCATTCTGGCCTTATATGATGGGACTTAAACAGTAAAATAACTCTCCAAAAGATCGATGTTGTAATTTCCAGAATTTTGGTAGAGATTTTTAAGGTGGTGTTCTTCATTTACAATACAGCTTTCTAATTAGCAATGCTTTTAATTGCGTGGTTTTATTTTCTTCTGCAGAAAGCCTTCCTACTACTGAGGTTTTGTGTCAAAATGTAACCTTTGCAGAGAATTATACGTTCATTTGCAAAGATGAGAACATAGAGGGAATAAACGTCACAGTCTTCCTCGGACGTTTATGTGATGGAGGTATCATGAGATTTCTTTTACAGATTTTTAACTTACTTTTATAGAACATAATAGAATAGTTCAGTTGGACAGGACCTTTGACGAGCATCTAGTCCAACTGCCTGAGTACTTCAGGGCTAACCAAGAGTTAAAGCATATTAATGAGGGCACTGTACAAATGCCTCCTGAACACTGACAGGCGTGGGGCATTAACCAACTCTCTAGGAAGCTGGTTTCAATGTTTGACCACCCTCACAGTGAAGAAATTTTTCCTAACATCCAGTCTGAATATCCCCTGGCACAGCTTTGTGCCATTCCTGCACATCCTGGCATTGGCTACCAGGGAGGTTCCTCTCGTTCCCCTCCTCGGGAAGTTGTAGAGAGCAATGAGGTCACCTCTTGCCCTCCTTTTCTCCAGACAACACAATTTTTTTTTCTTCAGCATGGAAATTCTCTGATAGACTGTGTTAATTAGTAATTCTGCTTAAAAAGAATTTCCTTTGGATTCTGGAAGAAAACTTAAGGGTCTGATTTCCATTAATTTCTATTATTTTGAATCTTGTGTTACTAATGAAGGATGGAAGTTTGCATCCTATATAGAGTTGAACAGAATACTTCTTGCTAATTGACTTATTTAAAAGTGAAGGTTTTTTTTTCTTATTTTACCAGAAATACTGACGCAGAGATTCACAGCCAAATTCGTAAGCTTGAAGAGTAATAATGCAGAAGAACTGTCTGGGAATCCAGGTATTAGTTCTTTATTTTGCTTCTTAAAAGAATAAATTTTTGTACTGGACTGATCATTATCAGTGACCATATTTTATACCTCTTTCATACTTTATGTTGCTAGCCTCACTTTCCTATCTTTATTGTACTGTCAGTTGTAATAGTGGTGATTGGCTTTTAGGCTAAATATTGATTATTTTAAGTGATGCTACTGTAATGGAAAAGTGATTACTGCAAGACTGATGATATGTATTATTAAAACAACCTTAATGCTTGTAGATTCTTACAAAATGTTCGCAATTTCTCCTACATTTAGGTTATCAAGTTGGAAAACCAGTGAGAGCTGCAAATATGAATGCTTCTGATACTTCTGGCAGCCTAAACATTTTGCAGCCAGGTACTGACTTGTGAGGTTGCGACTTCAACTTCTTTTACTGCTAAAATGCGTTTTTTTTTTTTTTTGTATATTTTACTTCGGAATCTCCTTTATGCCAAATTTTGCCTTTCCTAGACTATTTCCTAGCCTTCATTCAAACTTCCTTGAGGAAGCCTGTGTTTAATACCGGTGTTACTGAGCGCAACGTACTTTAGGTATCCAAACATATTGCAAAGGAGACAATTAAAATGGAATTTAATATCAATATTTCCAGTTGAATGGACTTGAATCTATTTGAATTATACTGCTTAGTGTTTTGCATTCTAGTATTTGATGTTTTTGCACAAAATTGAAAACTAGAGATGAAAAGGTAAATATGAGAAACCTTAAATAAGATGTTTTTGATTTACAGCTGGGAGAGGTTTATGTGCATCAGCAACTGATACACCAGTTTTGTTTGGATTAGATTCATTCACTGGATGCATACTAGAAGTTGGTATTAATGAAGACTGCACACTTTTAAGGTGAGCTACATAAGATGAATTGTTTTTCCCTGTATCCCTCTTGCTGCTCCTCACGTGATTTTCTACAGGTTTCTACCAGCAACATTGACACGTTCTTTTTAAATGTTCTTGCATACATTTCAGCTTTCTGTGGTTGACCCTTTTTTTTTTTTTTTTTAAAGGGAGATTATAAAAATTGTTTCACTCAGATTTCCTCGTATTCAAGTGAGGATTACGTTGGAGCGGGATGCTTTGTCATTTTGTACCTTTAGTAGATAACTCAATAGTTGAAGCTTGTTTTAACTAAGTGATAGCATCTTTCTGAGGAAACTGATGTTATGATATAATAATACTGTAACCCAGAGTGGTTTACACTATAGATTTACTTTCTGCTTAATATGATGTTTTTATTTTCAGAGGAAATGTAACTGAGAGATTGAATTCATTAATACAAGCTACTCATGTTGGAAAGAGGAGCAATTCAAGTTACAGTGATGTAAATGACTGGGTGGAAATTATACGTAAGTGAGGTTTATGTTGTTATTCGTAGTCTAAATGTTTAAAATATGCTCTTGTAGTATAATTAAATCATCTTAAAATAGAATCCAAATGTAAAGTCAAGTGCCTGAAGATACTGATCTGTGTCTGGATCCATCCATCCATACATGTATACATTCACGTGCACACACACATATAACTTCACATGTATATGTATACTGCAGTAAGATGTGTACAGCTGTCAGTCAGTAGATACAATGATTTGGTATTTTTAGTTTTCTGTGGATAAACTATTCCTTTATGTATATTTATATAGAGAAAATGTTTTTGCTGTGTTCCTGTGGGACAGTTAACAATGTTTCACTGGAATGTGATGATAATATAATTACTGAAAAGATAGTATTTTCTATAATATTTTCATTTAACTCTGTTCTTCCACAGGTCTTGATCCATTTAATCCTAATACAAGTGTGAGCACTGGAAACTTGAAAGGCATTTGTCCAGATATTCCTGCAAATCTGAATATTCGCATAATTTTTGCTGATGTGGGTGCAGTACAAGGGATTCCCCGTCAAGAGATACTCGCTGTGCAGATCAGGTAGAACAGAGCTGTGTGTCTGGCTATTTGACAAATGAACGTTTCATTTTGAGACTCATTTTTGTGTCATACTCAGATTAAACTTTACAAACATACATATTATTTCCAATTTTTACATGCATTTTACTTGTATTTGGAACACAAATTCTTTTGAACCTAACCAGAGGCTGAAATTTAGGTTTGCATATCTCCTTCTGAAATTTAAAAAAAAAAAAAAAAAAAAAAGGCACAAAGATTGCCCACTGGTCACCATTAGTTTCAGTGAAGTATTAAAAAAAAAAATTTTTGCTGCTGCCAGTAATAGGCGTATGCAGGGCATTCCATCAGAAGTATGTTTCAATTCCTTGCTGTGGTGGAAAGGACAACAAAACAAATGTCTTGTGTTCTGCCTTACCCCAGTGAAGAGCTGCTTCTTGAGAGTTGTGGTAAATGTTTTCTTCTTTCCTGAAACTGTGGAGTTTCATATTGCAAACACTCTTTTTTTTTAAAGTCAATCCAAATCAAATAAATAGGATTGTGTTCAATCTACCTCTTTTTCCAGCCTTTGCACATTCTCTCTGCAGTGTTGAAAATCCAGCGATCATCAACCTCCTTCAAAATCCTGTCTATTTTGTCCTTTCATGGTTACGTTTAGGCTCTGCATTTCCACTTTACAGCCCTTTAGTAATAGTTATTCATGTTCTTACAGTTACTCGACTGTCATATGGCAATTCCAGTGTGGGCTTACCTGTGAAAACACTGTCAGCTTTCTTCCCATCACTGCTTCTGTTCAGTTCATCAAAGTGCCAGCTCAGCCACCGATTCCAATGACAAGGTAATTCTTGTATTTAAAAAAAAGCAAAACACACAAACTTGTCACTAAGTTAAGCAGATGTAATGTAAAATGCATAGATCAAAAGGTTATTTTGGTTTGCTGGAGTACAGAGCATGAAGGACTGCTTCTAACACTTATTGAATAACAGTTTTGTAGGTGAGGATCTCCCCCAGAAGCAGGCAGTGTGGGAAGGCCTGTAAATTACTCTGCCAAGTTGTCATTTGGTTTTGGCAGAAAGCGTCCGTGCCTTTTATTTGAGTGGGCAAAGATTGTTGTGCGAGGCTCCTAAACTATCTATTGTCTGAAGATTTGCTCATCACAAAAAGAAACACCTGGCTAAAAATGGCAGACAGGGAATAAAAGGGAGGCCTCTGGTTTTGTTAGAGGAACTAGAAGCTTGTGGTTTTTTTTTTTTCTTTCCTGTAACCTGGCCACTTTTCCAACTCTTTTTTTTTCTACTTGTCCTGGTGTTCTGGTGGTACTGTAGGTAATAGACACGTTTTTTCAGGTTTCAGATTAATTATACGGAATTTGACTGCAATCGAAATGATGTGTGCTGGCCGCAACTCTTTTATCCGGTGACACAGTTCTACACAGGTAAGAATAATAAGCAATGCAGAATGCCATGAACTGGCTGTATTTCTTGAAACATAATTAAATGTGTGGACTTGTTCTGAAATAATGGTTTGCAGTAGGAAATTGGAATTTCAAAAATGTGCTCCAAAAGTCGGGTTAAATTTTTTTCTTGATAATGCATTAATTTCTTTGTTAGGCTTGTAGAAAAATAACTGCTAAGAATGCTTTGTTGATTGAAATTTTGTGAGCATCTGTTCGACAGATTCTTTTTCATGTCCGTTTAGAGTTGGGAGGGGGAGGTATGCTTTCTAGGGAAAAGGAGAGAATGTTGCTTTATGATAGGGTTCTGTTTCTGTATCTTGTGGTAATTGTGGCATTGTGTTAGTGTGGGCTGTTGCCCCTGAAGGGAGACTCTCTCTTTGCCAGTACGTGCTGTTCTGTCTGCCCACGGAAGCTGCAGCAAAATCTTGCCATGTTGGTAAGAGAGAGAACTTTGAAGTTTCCTTCGTGAACAACTGTGATGGATTATGTCTCGTGGGAGGCTGTATAGATTAAATATCTGGCCTTTCAAAGGGCATCAAGGCACTTGGACTCTGTTCTGAGAGCTGCATGGACAGAGGCACCTGTCTGTTCTGTTATCTGCGCTTCAGGGACTCAAGTTATACAAAGTACAAAATTTTATAAGCGCAAAGGATCTTCCTTGTTTTATGCTCTTTTATTCAGGCTATGTATTTGCTTGAATCTGTATCTGACAGTGGGTTGATGTCCAAACTGAAGCTTAGCATGTGCTTATACTTTGTTTTCTTTATCTTCTTTTGCAGGAGAACCCTATTCCCAATGTCTTGCTAAGGGCCTGTCACTGGCATTTCTTGTATTCCTTGCAGCAATTTTGAGTAACCCTTGGTTTTCTAAAGTATGGGATAACTTCTTGATTTAAAAATGTTGATGTAAAGAAAACCACTTTGTAAATATTTTAAGGACGTTTTGGTAAAATTTATGGACGGATATTGTATTTTGCAGACATTTTTATATGAACACTTAAAGATACATGAAATAAGTTCTCTTACAGTGCGCAGAAACTGGTTGTATTAATAAAAAATGAAAGTGATAGAATTAAGTGTAGTTGCTAGAGCATTTGGAGCAGCAAGAGCACAGAGCTGGCTTCAGCAGCGTGAGGTCAGCTGGAGCGGGGCTGGGGGGGTGTCAGTCCGGGTGAGCGTGTGGTGGGCCCCTGGGGCAGCAGACCCACGTAAACCTGGTGTGCCCACCTCTTTTTGGAACAAGGGAACCGAGTACTGCTGCCTTTGGACAATAATAGCAAGGCAGTTTTTTGAGGGGCTGTAATTTGATTTGGTAACTACCTGCTTGGAGCTGCCTATACCCCACAACACACTTCCTACCGCTTTTCTTGCGGTTATTAACCACTGTACCGCCGCAGGCACGTTCCCCTGACTCAGACGGGCCCCTTACCACCCTCAGCCCTTTATTGTCTCCTTTCCACTCCTTCCACGTGGACCCCCTTGGCTCCCCCCCCCCAGGCCCCGCCTTTCCCCGCTCGGCCCCCGCGGGGCCCTGCCCCCGGAAACAGCCGGGCCGGGCCGCCATGGCCGCCGCAGCGCCGGGCAGAGCCGGGCTCCGCTGAGCTCCCCCCGGGTCCCCCCCCGGAGCCCCTTCCCGAGCCGGGCCCCGCCATGGGCTCGCTGTTCCGCGGCGAGCCGCTGTGCCTGGCGCAGCTCTTCCTGCAGAGCGGCTCGGCCTACGAGTGCCTCAGCGAGGTGGGCGAGCGCGGCCTGGCCGAGTTCCGAGACGTGAGTAGCGGTGTGGAAACAGCCCCCGGTGCCCCCGGCTGGGCGGCGGGTGCGGGCCTGGCTCCGCGGGGCGGGGAGGGAGGGCCGTGGAAAGGTAGCGCGGGGCCGCGGCCTTCCTGAGGCTCAGGGGAGGGCCCGATCCCACCCGTCACACGGGCGGTGTAACCTCTGGGTTTTGTGGAGCATCCTGTGGAGAGCCTGCTACGCGCCTGAAGCCACCCTGACTTCGGTCTGTAGGTGCACAGCCGGATGTGCCCACCCCGCTGGCAACCTGATGGAAACATCTCAGTTCTACAAGCTTATTCCTTCACCATCACACACTGCCGGTTTGTAAAGTGCGTCTGCTCCCAGAGCAGCAGTTCACCTTGAAGGAAACCAAGTGCCTCACTAATAGAAGATGGGTTGGGCAATAATTAACTTTGTTTCTGCGTTGTCTCGTCGTAATTATATGATGTTTGCTTGCTGACTGAGACTTTGGAATTTCTCTCAGGTATTCTTCATAAATATAGGTTATAAAATCGTAGCAAGGAAAACTGGGAAAACTTAAATAAAAATAACAGCTGGTTAGCAAATACCGCAGGTAGGAGGATCCTGTAAGAATCATTACACGGGTATTGTGTTTAAAGGCCACAGATGCCATTTCAAGTAGTCCTGATTTTAAAGTTGAACATGTAGCCAGAGACAATGCACGCTCATGGAGAAGTGTGGAAAAAGATCTCGTCAAAGCTTAACATTTCAAATAGAATTTATGGAAAAGTATAGCAAAAAAATGTTTATAGATAGGTTCACGTTTATTAATTTGAAGTCTTTAAGCAGTACTTTAAAACTGTAGGAATAATATGGGGGTGGTTTCTCCAGTAGACTTGAGTTAGTTTGTTATCAGTGTCTTTCATTCTTTTTACTCAAATCATTCTGTTTTAGTAAAACCTTGCTATTTGAAGACTTCTGTCTTTTTAAAAATAGCTTCCTAGCTGAAAAGCAGTTTGTAGAAAGAGTGCACATACGGTACATGCAAAACTGGCTCCATGAAATCAGAGAAACAACTATGTTTTTTAGGGGTATTTTTTTGTTTCATTACCTAATAAATGTTTTATCCTCCTTCAGCTCAACCCAAACGTAAGTGTATTTCAGAGAAAATTTGTGAATGAAGTAAAGAAATGTGAAGAAATGGAAAGAATACTTGGTGAGCTTTATTTTCATACCTATTTTCATCTCATCTGCGGCTTTATTAAAATTCACTTTGCAAGAGGAACTACAGTGGAGGTTTCAGCTAGAGCTTTTCTTGTTTTTTCCCAGTGTTGCACCATTTTAACGTTTTGGAATCTTACAAATTTTTCCTATCTGTGAAAAAATAAAATACATGTACTCAAGTACGTAGCCTGCAGCTCTTCGGAGCTGGAGATGGCTTATTTGACTGCAGTACTGAATTGGGTCAGAACATACAAGTATGTTCCTTAATCTGCATTCATACGCTGTGTCAGCTTTGAGCGTATCACATGATTGTTTAGGTTGGAAGGGACCTCTTAGTCCCATGTCCTGCTCTAGCAGAGTGAGCTAGAGCCCATTGTCCAGGGCTCTGTTCAGTGAGGTTTCGAATACATCTACAGGTAGAGACTCTAGGGCCTCTGGGCAGCCTGTTCCAATATTTTACCACTACCCGTTTCTTAGTTTTGTAGATGTAAAATTTACATATGGTCCAGCGCGTGTGTTAAATATATCCGTGTTTATTTTTTTTTAAGCGTAGAAGTGAAGAAGAGTTGTTAATGCGTTGCTGATAAACAGTTGAGACCATTTCTGTATTGACTGCTTAAAATACTGCTTGGACCATGGAAACGTTACTCTAGATATTCCCTTGACTTATAAAATAAACCCAATTTCTCATGTAATGCAACTCAGTGCTGTTGAACTTCCAAGTAGTCTCCAAAACATTTTAAGTTACTAATAATTGTTTTCACATGATAGTCAAGGAATAGAGAAAGGACATGAAGAGCGTTACAGCCAAGATGCAGATAACTTCAGTATACCCAGAGGAAAAGCTGCTGTTGAAGGATTCTTTTATTGGAATCTCTTATCAGAGCCACGTGCTGGTCATGCCAAACATCCCAGTAGCTATCGTGGCAATCTCACCGCCCAGCATGAGTTGCACGCGTTGTCAGGGTTTCTTAAGCCTCCTTGTTTGAACACCTTTTATTCCAAACATGGATTGTTGAGCAGCACATCAGTTTTTGGCGGATGGCATTAGGAGCAGAAAGTAGCAACAAAAACATATTATGAAAAGTCAAAAGCTTCTTAAAAAGTGCTTGTGGTTGGAAAGTTTCAGTCTGTGGTCTCTGAAGATAGTTTACTTCTGCAAGCGTCCAAGGGAGCAATGCTGTCTGTCTTGTATTGCTAGCACTTCATAAGCCGCTCTTTTTCTCCATGGAGCACTAATCTTTACCCTTTGTTTGTGTTCATTTTGAAGACTCTTTGTGTATTGTTGCCAAAATAAATTAATAAAATAATTAGGGCTTGATGCTGCAGTGTGATCAGTGCCCTCAATAAGAGCTGAAGATCAACTGTGCAATTTTCAGTTTCATTTCCGATTCTTTTTTTTTCTCCAGGGTATTTAGTACAAGAAATTAAAAAGGCAGATATTCCTCTTCCTGAAGGAGATGTTGCTCCTCCTGCGCCCTTGCTGAAACACATTTTAGAAATCCAGGTAATTTTTTCACACTCCAGATGCCCAAACTGTTTTCAGTTTAAAATATAAATAAAAAAATAAATAAAAATAAACATTTCAAAAAAAATAAACAAACACAGTAAAAAAAAATAATAAATAAACATCCATGTTTTCCAGGGTGTGTGAGAATTTTATATGCCCAAGGCTCTCTTTTCCCATGTTGGTTGTGTAATGAAACACGGTGCTCTTTTCTGTGAGTGCTTATAATTTTGAATGGCATTCTGTTCTGCTCTAATTCTATCGATAGAATAGGTAGCTGTCTCACCCTCACATTCCAAGTTCTAATTCCAAGTCTGCCTTACTTAGCTCAGACACAAATTAGGGTTGTAACAACAGACTTAATGGATGCTAGTGGAGGATCAAGCATACTCAATACAAAGCAATCTTTGGCAGGCTGAGGAAGAAAATCTATGGAGCTTAAGTTAATTAAGAAATTGAAAAGTTCCTGTTGTTAAGCCAAATTAACTTGCTTAAAATTCATCTTCCCCCAGTTTCCAAAACGGTGTAACTGATTCTGTATCATTTTTATTTCATGTAACAGGAACAGCTGCAGAAGCTGGAAACAGAATTGAGGGAAGTAAATAAAAACAAAGAAAAGCTGAGGAAAAATCTGCTTGAACTGACAGAATACACGTGCATGTTGGATGTCACACAAACGTTTGTCAGGAGAACAGCAGAGGTACTACTTGTGGTGTTTGACTAGAACTGTGTCATGTGATGGTTCTGTTGCGTGCTGTTAGTGCTTCTAGTTAAGTGCACGACTTCCTGTTGGGCTTTACAGCACCATACGTTGTTTGTTTGTGCTCGGTACCTAGAGAAGCTGGCTCACAACTGCTTGTGCTGTATGTACAGGCATTAGGCATATGCACAGCAAAACGCAGCCCTGAAACTTAGGAGCTTTGTGATTTCTCTGTTGATTCATCTGAATGTTACTGCTGATGCCAGCAGAAGATGAAGTCATATTCGTCTTATTTTGATGTGTAAATTGTGCTGAGAAATTTATCACGTAACCTTTGCAACAGTGACTATAATTGCTGAGTGACTCACTTGAGATCCCAAGATATCTCTGTTGTCTGAATTGAGTGCAGGAAATGCTTTTGTATTTTCACTGAAAGAATTTACTTAATTAGCTTTTCCTCTATAGAATAATAAATGAACCGAAATATTTTTTCTGAATGCTGTGAATGATATTTCTTTTATTTCCTAGTATGAATCCCATTTACACATGAATTATGAAGAATTTCCATCTGTGGAAAACGAGCCATTTGTGGATTACAACTGTATGCATAGACTGGGTGCCAAGCTTGGGTAGGTATGGTTCAGCCGAGGTATGCCAGGTTGTCGTGGTGTGCTGTTTCAAAACTGCTGGATGAGCTGCTGTAAATAACAGGCTAGTTTCTCAAGATGAGATGTTGTGTGACTGCAGTGATTTAAGATGAGCCAAACCATTTTAGACCAGGGGTCCCAAATGCATCTCTGAAACAAAGCTGGATTCTTTAAAGGGATAAGTAGGACTGCACCAAGTATACTGTCATAAAGCTTTCGTCAGACCAAGTATGTGTGTTTAGAGCATTTAAGACTTTCCTTAATTTTGGTACTTCCTTCTACTGTTCAAACTGTTTTTTTAGGATAAACACACAGTTTTTCAATGAGCTGTCTGAGTCAATTGTAAATGTAACATTATTAACGGTATTGCCTACTTGTCTTTAAAATGATATATGGAAACAGCTCCCTGCAATGTCATTTTTAGAGTGCCTTACTGAATAAAAAATTAAGAACCTTACTACTGCAGAAAGAAATTACATTAAATATTCTAGTTGTTTGTTCGGACCTATAATCCATCTGTTTTCCAAATAGAAATTGTATCTTTATTTTACATACCAGTTAGTTCCTATATAGGGTGTGGTGTTTCCTTCTCTGGAGTTGCTGGACGTGAAATTCTTGTGACTGTGATCTGGAGAGATGATATGTTCTGAGATTTTACTTCATGGATTTTGACTTACTTTTCAAATGTGTTTTTTTCTTTTTTTCATAGATTTATATCTGGGTTAGTTCATCGAGCAAAAGTTGAAGCGTTTGAAAAAATGCTGTGGAGAGTCTGTAAAGGATACACTATTCTTACATATGCAGAGTTGGATGAATGTCTGGAAGATCCAGATACAGTGAGTAAACATTGTAACTATCGGTTTATTTTGTTTGTACTCTTCATATGACCTGAAAGAATTGCTGCTCAGGTCTGCAGTGAATGTAAATAATTTCCTAGAGCCTTTGGAGAGAAAATCACTTTCAAATATTATAACTGGCAACTTCAAAATTAGAGGTCTCAATTCCATCATAACACTAGGAACGGTTCAGCTTGATGCGTGCAGAATCACAGAATATCCCAAGTTGGAACGGACCCACAAGGATGATTGAGTCCAACTCTGGGCTCCACACAACGCTACCTAAAAATTAAACCACGTGTCTGAAAGTGTTGTCCAAACACTTCTCGAACTCCAGCAGGCTTCATGCTGTGACTGCATCAGACTGTGCCTGGGAGCCTGTCCCAGTGCCTGACCACCCTCTGGGTGCAGAACCTTTCTCCAACACCCTTTCTCTAACACCCAGCCTGACCCTCCCCTGTCCCAGCTCCATGCCGTTCCCTCGGGTCCTGTCGCTGTCCCCAGAGAGCAGAGCTCAGTGCCTGCCCCGCTCCCTTTGTGAGGAAGCTGCAGGCTGCCATGAGGCCTCCCTCAGCCTTCTGTCCTTCCAGCTGAACAAACCAAGTGACCTCGGCTACTCCTCATATGTCTTGTCCTTTATTGCTGAACTTTATTGTGGAATAATTGTGTCTTCGGCTACCTTGATCAAAATGCGTGGCATAGATGGCTGCTTGGATATTTATTAACCAGGTCTATACAGGCCATTATCTTTTAATAACCCTTTTATTTGTTCATTCAGTAGTTAAGGAAATATGTCGGGAATATAGTCAGTCTTCTATGAAGATTTTTCTCTAAACTTACAAATTCCCTTTGTAAATTAGCAGCTATGGCTGTCCAATATTAATTTAAACTTTACTTTGATTTTTTTGATTTTTTTTTGTTACTAAAAAAATCCTTTGAAATATTGGTACACTTGAATTTTATTTTTTGTTCTTAACTAAAATGGTGGAATGTTAATACTACTAACACTTTTCTAATTACACAGTAAAATAACAAATTTGAATATGTACAGCATAGGAGAGTTGTCTGTTAAAAATAAACTTTATCAACTTATCCTTTTTTTTTTTCCAGGGTGAAACCACAAAATGGTTTGTGTTTTTAGTGTCCTATTGGGGTGAACAAATCGGCCAGAAAGTTAAGAAGATTTGTGACTGGTAAGAAGCAAATTTTATATATATATATCATTTCTTTATGTCTGGATTATTTTTTTCTTTGTTTTCCCCCTCGTCCCGTTCCTTGGAAATGTTGATTTCGTGCAAGGTTTTGAAGTTAAATTTGTTTTTTTTCCTAGCCCCTCAGTTGCATCTAGCTTTATAATTATCTCACGTACAAATAAATGTATGAGTCATTTTATCTGCAGTCTTTATTAAGTATTGGCAAAACAGTGACTGCCAGTTGAATCTGGTCCGTGGCTATTAGACAGCATGTTGCAGATTTGACTAGGGCCTGGGGCTGGCTGTGTTATTTTTCTTTAGGTTGGTTATTTAGTACAGACTTCTGTGTTTCTGTAGTTATCACTGTCATGTGTATCCCTATCCAAATACCATGGATGAGCGCACGGCAGTTGTTGAAGGACTAAACGTTCGTATTCAGGATCTTCGTACTGTGAGTAAATTGTAATAGTGTATTCCCTTTGCTGTAGTTACTGCACTATAGGAAATCATTTAATGTATCATAGTATTAAATACATTAATATATTTCTAAAATACTTGCAGCTTTGGATCTGAACTTGACCCTATGTAGTGTCCATGGTCTGGAGTTGCATGTATTTATTACACTTCACGGTAATTCCACTGCCTAAAACAATGCAGTGCTTATTGTGGCCTCCCACAAATGTAGTTCATCATTGAAGAAATACTCGGTGCTTTGCTGTTGTTAACATAATTGTTCCTACGTTTTCAATGAAAGCTTTTTGTTTTTCTTCTTGGATGAAGGTGCTGCATAAAACCGAGGATTACTTACGCCAAGTTTTGTGTAAAGCATCTGAATCCATCTATACGTGGGTTATCCAAGTAAAGAAGATGAAAGCCATTTATCATGTACTCAACTTGTGCAGTTTTGATGTCACAAATAAATGTTTGATTGCTGAGGTTTGGTGTCCAGTGGCTGATCTGCAAAACTTGCGCCATGCGTTGGAGGAAGGTTCAGTAAGTCAGCTGAATGCTCACGGATGTTAGAACTTCTGTCTTCAACTAACTATACACATAAGGAAAGAAAATATTTAAAATAGGGTGAAAGTCAGTCACAGGCAGGTCTCGATCTCTGTGTACTCATATTAAACAATTTCTTTATGGACAGAGTCTTTTTAAAAAGTTTTTAATAAGGAAATTATTAAAATTTGTTATTTCCTATGAAGTAAGGATTAGAACACTGTATGTTAGTGCTTTTAGAGGAACAGATTAATATAATTTTTATTTTTTAAAGGCACAAAGGGATAAACATTAAATTTGAGGGTTACTTCAGGCATGTTTCAAGATCAGTGAAACTGTCGATAGAGAAAATATTTTCACTTTGATTAAATTGTCAACTGAGTTTTCATATAAACGTATCTTCTCTTTCTGTCTGGAATTAGAGGAAGAGTGGAGCCACAATTTCTTCATTCATGAATACCATCCCAACAACACAACCCCCTCCAACTCTGATACGTACCAATAAATTCACTTCAGGGTTCCAAAATATCGTTGATGCTTATGGAGTTGGAAACTATGGGGAAGTTAATCCAGGTTGGTCCTCCAAAATCTGAACTGTGAGCTGTGCTGCCATTATTCCTTGCCTTGTAAGGCTCTGTGTTTAAATACCTTGCTAAACTAGCCACCAGTGATGGCAAAACAGTGACAACCGTACTGATTATTAGTAGCTGTTTTAAAACTTCAGCAGCTCATCAAAAGTACAAATGGTGTTCCAAGCAGTAAGATGGGATTTAATTTTAGTGCGTTATTTCAGCGTTAAAACAGCAGTAGCAATTGCATATTGTTTCTTTATATGCTTTACCTTGGGTAAGAAAAATATTCAGGGAAAAGAAGAAAACTTGGTAATGGCTACTGTTCTTGCTCAAATGTGAAGCTCATCACTTGAAAAAATCCTGCTTGTTGTATAGCCCAGTTAGTTTAATATCTTCATGTATTTTTATAGCTATCTTGGGTATGAGAGTATCATGTCACGCTGTACAGGAGAACGTAAGGTATACTACAGAGTCAAAGTAACTGGAAAATAACTTTTATTTCCTGGGTTCATATTATTATCCTTAGAATTGTCATGTCAGCTGATGCTCAGCTGTGGAGTTGTCACTGCTAAAGGGTGTCATATATATAGATAAGCAAGCTTTAAACTGAATTACATTTATAGTGTGGGTGAGATGTCTGTTAGCATGGGGTGAAATGTCTTTCAAACTTAAAGCTGAACAAATCGAGAGGTTAAAAATACTTTAATTGCTCACACATAATTCAGATACCACCATCATCTATTGTGCTATGTGCCTGAAGTCTGTTACGTTGCCATTTCAGCTCTCTATACCATCATCACTTTTCCCTTCTTGTTTGCTGTTATGTTTGGAGACTTTGGGCATGGTCTGCTGATGTTCATCTTTGCACTCCTGACAATACTGTATGAAAACCATCCTAGGTTACAAAGATCGCAGGATGAGGTAAAGAAAATTATAAATAACTTAACCTCCACCAGCAAGATAGTTTCAATTGGATAGTTACTGCGTTTCTGGAAAGTAATATTTTTTGTGCATGTATTAGACAGTTTTTTCTTTGTTTTAGGATTTTCCATGTTTAAAATTACCATATTTTTCAAGATTAATGCTTGTTAAGATTAACAATGCTTGTTAAGATTAATCTTAACAAACTATATTTTTATTTGAGAGAGGGGGCTTGTCTTTCCCTCTGCTAAGGCTTCTTAGTGATGCGTGAATTTTACAGAATGTGGTTACAGTGACTAACCTGAGGAGAAAATGGCTTTTCAAATTCTACCTTCTTTTATTGTTTCTGAAAACGAGTTGTAGTTTGAAATTCATAAAACTTGATTTTATCTAATCTTTTAATGACATAGGCTTGGAAAGCAGGAACACTTGCATGTCTTATTAAAATTATATTTAATTAAAATTAACTTCACTTCTTGAAAAACAGTTCAGGGGAAGAAATGTGTCTTACAAAGACTATTCATTAGTGTAAGGATATCAGTAGGAAAAGTCTCAGTTTGTGTCATGGGAGCTTGCATGGGGAGTTCAAATCTCTGCATTCACCTTAAACCAAAGTTGTAAACCAAAGTTGTCTTTCTGAATATACTTGCCGCTAGCTCTATGTCCTAATGCAGCCTTTGCATATAAATCGCTTGGCATAAAGTTGCAAATGTGGAGAGATGAATCTCAGGCATTTAGTGACTGGTATTTGCAAATTGCATGTTTGCATGCTTAAGGAAAAGGTCTTTGTTCCATTTTGATTGATCTTGGGTTTCCTCGTACTATTTATAGGCTATTTGTAAGAATTTTTAGTTTTTAGAAGTTTTGTGAGGCGAAAAATGTTTCTTTTAGAAAAGTGTGGATAGCAATTATTCATATAGCAGATGATGAATGATGTTTTCTTTTTTCTTTTTTTTTTAAATACTTACAGATAATGAAAATGTTATATGAAGGCCGATACGTTATTTTATTGATGGGTTTGTTTTCTGTATACACTGGACTGATTTATAATGATTGTTTTTCAAAGTCATTAAATATATTTGGTTCTGGATGGAATGTTTCAGCAATGTTTGAGCAGAAGGTTTGGCGGTGAGTAGCATGCCTTCATTTGCTGTATAGTTAAAGCAAATCTACTTCCTGCAACAGTTTAACCCTTTGGCTCTTTAGCTGTCCTTTTATTGAGAGTAGTAATGAAATCTGGGAAAATCTAGTTAAACTATCAAATGCTAGTGTGCTAAGCACTAAGTTTCTTCTAAAGTTTCATCTACTCTTAAAATATAAAAAAGCAGTAATAGTTATTTAGAAACAAAATGAAATTGCTTACTTAAATTGGAAAATCCATAGAGAACACAATTTCTTCCAAAACTGCTGTTGGAATTGGAATATGTATAATTCAGTCAGTCTGTCAGGTTAATCTCTTATTTACCAATGCTGCTTTACTGGGTTATCTTGCTGTCATGTTCTCAGTCACCGAGAACATTTTCTAGACTTTTATAATTAGATGTAGATGAAAATCAGACTCCTCCTGGGCCAAATCTTGTTGCAGTACCCTCATGCTATCTATGCTAGCTAGGAACTTCTATTAAAAAATACAGCTAGCATAATTATCTTATTGGAGGTAAGAGCTCACATGCATTAATTTTAGAGGCAATATTTCTTGGATTTATTCAGTCTCTAAAGCTCCTTAGAGGTGTTTGGCTTCTTGTGGTCTTCTTGAGATTAGTTCAGGATGTTTATTTACTGGTAGCCAGCAGTTTTCATTTAAACTGTTAAAAGTGTACGACTGTTCTGCTGTAACTAATTAAAACAGATAGAGCAAAGTTTTTGAGAGAAATTGAAAACACAGGGCAAGTTTTGGAGAAACTTGTCCCAAAATACGGTTCTGGAATTAGCCAAGAAGCATTGGTATCTACTGTAAAGGTACTAACAATGACATAAATTAATTACCTAGCAAATATTAGTCTATGCACAGCCTTTCTTGATATCGCAAAAAAAAAAAAAGGCTGTGAAAAAGTAAGTCTGAATCACATAAGTTGGGATAACCTCATTATTTTAGGGTGTTAAGGCCTTTTGGTATTTAAATGATCACAGCTTGTATTTCAAAAACAGGAAGTGGCTTAAAGTAGAGTCAAAAGTACTGACTTTGGTTCAAATGTGAAAAGGTTGTGAGTAATTTGTTAATTAAAAACAGTTTGAAGTTATAGTGGAAACTATACCTTATTTTTCCCTTTTACATTTGAATATTTTCTCTCAAAACAACCTTTGAGTGGTTGTTAGTGAATTTTATGTAAAAGCAAATTGGGAGCTTTTACAATGAAGCTTTATTCTAGGGGAATGCGGAATTAAAAATTCTAGAAACTTTCCTTTCAAAGACAGTGAACTAAGCACAGATTCAGAGCCTAGATTTTTGTTGTTATTTTTACTGGCCGGATCCTTTGTACTTAGAAGTTGCTTTATCCATTTATAGGCTGAATCTGGGTGAATGTTTTTGTAATGGAAAACAGGGGTAGTGTCCTGCAGAATGCAAACTATATATTGCCACAATGTTTAAACTATGTTAGATCTGATTGTGATTTTCTTTCTCTGCAGTCTTGAGGATCTGAAGTCTAATCAATTTTTGACACTGGATCCAAATGTTACTGGTGTATACAACGGAGCTTATCCCTTTGGAATCGATCCGGTTAGTTTTATTCTTTTAAATTCTCCTTTGTGATGATCACTCAACTTTAAATTAGACTTTGGTATGTGTATTAGGAAGATAAACAGATTTTTTTTTCCCATAGTATGTTTTTTCTCTCAATTCAAAAAGTTTGTTCATTTATGAATCAAAGAAAGATTTAACTATTTTCACAAAACTCAGACTTCAGTTGTGATTTCATTTTGAGGTAGAATTCTGGTGTCCTAATAGAAAAAGAATACAGTTTTATTCCTTCTATTACATTGTTCTGAAATGTGTGTTTTGTCTCATTTCTTCCTCAGATCTGGAATTTGGCAAGCAACCGTCTCAGTTTTTTAAATTCTTTCAAAATGAAAATGTCTGTGATTTTTGGAGTAGCTCACATGACGTTTGGAGTTGTATTAGGGGTATTTAACCACTTGTAAGTACAAGAAGTTAAGATAATATTATCATTACATACTTTTTGTCAAGTCTTGAATTATAACAGTTAACATGGTAAGAGAAGTGATGATTTATTATTATTATTTTTAAAAACAGGATAATAGTAATTGTATTAAGACGGTAACAGGGAGATTTCCTTTCACATAAATTAGGTAATGGGTCAGTATTATGCCAAAAAAATCTGAAGCGACTGATAAATATGGTATTTTATTTTACTTTTTGTTAAATACAAATACATGCTTCATATGGTCTTGATTTCCACTGAAATACCTGGTTTAAACTTTACTGAATACGAAGAAATCATTTTTTTAATTCTAATTTTAGTCCGACTCTATAAAAGCGCAACCACTGTTCTGTTTCATTGAAATCATGTTTGGGCCCCATACTTATCTTGATCTTTCTTGGTAAAACTTTTTTTTTCCATTTTTATCTTTCAGACATTTCAAGAAGAAGTACAATATTTATTTGGTTTTTATTCCTGAACTTTTATTCATGATGTGCATCTTTGGCTACCTTGTGTTTATGATCTTCTTTAAGTGGTTAGCATACTCTGCAGAGGACTCTACATCTGCTCCTAGCATTCTGATTGAGTTTATTAACATGTTCCTGTTTCCTGGTGGTGAAACAGATGTCTTTTATACTGGGCAGGTTAGTAATGTTCTTGCAAGCTTCTGATGATCCTGTGTCCCCTGTTCATTTAACTGCTTTACAAGTCATGTTCCCCTACGAAGGGGAATGTATCAGACGAAGGGGAAAATGAATAAACAGTACCATTAAATAATATTTTCATTCTTTAATTTTAAGATTTTATGTAGTGCTTGTAAAAATATGTTTCTAGAACAAAATCACCCAGTTTAGAGTTGAGGTTAGAGAACAGAGCCATATTCTTGTGATTTTGATTCTTTCCTGTGTACTGTAAATAATCTTAGTACACTGTGCATCAGTCATGTATTAACTTAGAACCAAGTCCTGAAGGTGCTGCGTACCTATAACCCCATTTAAGGGCCTGATTAAGTAAATACTTGCATGGATTTTCAATTTGGAGCACATGCCCACTGAAATCAGTAGTATTTTTCTTGTATTTTGCTCAAAGAGGTTTTTAAAGGAAAATGGGAAGGCTTTTACTAACTTTGATTTTGGAACCTGATCTCGTTTTCTTTCTTTCCTACTTATGAACAGGTTGGTCTACAGAGGTTTTTACTGAGTCTTGCTTTTCTTTCTGTTCCCGTAATGCTTTTTGGAAAACCACTTTATTTATATTGGTTGCACAGTGGAAGACGAGGCATTAGAACGTACAGGGTGAGCATTGAGATACGTTTAGATATTTCTTCAGTATAGAAAAATTCAGCTAGTATTATTGCATACAGAATAATGTCCATAACTAGATGCTTCTACACGTGGAACATTTTCATCTGTAATGTATGATAATGTTTTGTTCCTCTACACTCTGGTCATTTTTGCCTTTGGGAATGTTACTTCTTGCAACTTCTCTAAACAAATTTTAACTTCGAGAGTCCACTCTCAAAATCCATTTTAAAATTGAGAGTCCACTTAGCAAACAGACATGATGCATTTCAATTTTGCAGAGTGGCTACAAGCTAATTCGAAAAGAGAGTGAAGAAGAACTCTCTCTGCTGCGATCTCATGATGTGGAAGAAGGAAACAGTCATTCAGACAGTGGGCACAGAGAGGGGGATGAAGAGGAGGTAACTATCTTATTTAATTTCTAATTAGTATGTCCTTGAAAGAAAATTAGAAGTTGATAATCAAGAAGATAGTTTGTGTACTGAGTCCATGGAAGTTTCTAAGAATATCAGCCGAGCCTTTACAAAGACCTTGATGCATGAATGCAATTCATGTATTTTCATTTGTTGCTATTTTATCATTATTTGTTGGTATGTTCAGATTGTGGTACAGCAAACCATATCTATCTGTAGCGGAGAACATGAGGAGAGCTTTATTTGAATCAGACTACAGCTTTTTTTTTTGAATTGAAGAAGCGGTATAAATTTTTTTTTCCTGCATGCTTTTATGGATCCTTAACATTAAGGAAAGAAGATGACTGTGCAATTTCCTGTTAATTAACCTTGACTTTTCACCTAGAGAAAACTTTTTATAGTTGAATATTAGATGTGACAAAGCTTATTTCTAATGGGGGTTTGGAGATGTTAAATTGAATTCCTAGTCCTAGCTATTATTGCTATCTACTTTGGTCAAATCTTTAAAAGTATTTACTGTTTCCACTGATTTCATGTAGATTTAAAGCCAGGAAACTGCTTCAGTTTCCCAGTGTGTGGTCTACGTATAGTGGTTACTTCTCTGGAGGCAGTAGAATTTTGCTTGCTACGTGTAGAAAATAGAAGAATTGTTTGCTTAAATAAAATGTCATAGTTTCTTGCAAAGTAGTTGAAACTTGCAGTGGTGTTAGGCTTGGTGCTCTATTAGCAACAAGCACGTGCATTTAGATTTTACGTTATTAATGTAATTGTTTCTCTGTCACTCGTATTACTAATAATTAACCCTGGTTTTAACGATTCAAAAACTGACATTATAAACTTGCAATATCAATAGAACAGGAATTGGAGATGTGGTTGGTTTTACTACCTTTATAGTTCAAGTATTAGATCATATTCCTTGCGGAAAAAATAAATTTGCATACATCTTTATCTGTCCACAAAATAATTGGGGAAACTAACGAGAAAACTATAGCATCTGATTTTTTGTGGTGGTTGTTGTCCTGTAATAAGGATTTTAAATGTGCCAGTGGCTTTTTTTTAATTTGATATGAAGTCAGTGTATTATCCCTTAATGGCTTTTCTGTATAATAAGATTTACAGATGAATGTTTTTGGTTTTTTTCATGCCGTGCGATGTTGCTCAAATGAATACAAATATATTTTCATATTTTAGTTTAATTTTGCAGATGTTTTTATGAATCAAGCAATTCATACCATTGAATACTGTCTCGGATGCATTTCTAATACAGCCTCATATCTGAGACTCTGGGCATTAAGTCTTGCTCATGCACGTAAGTATTTTTGTCGTTTTTTGGTTGATTTTAAATCTGTTTTGATTTTTAATGCCAGGTGGGGGGGGGCTGGCCTGTTGAAGTGATACTACTATGAAATTATCTTTTACTTAATTAAAAAAAACAAACTATTTAAACTAATAACTATCTATGGAAAGCCCGAAAACTAAAATTGTAACTTACTGTTTGAAACGTAGTAACATTTTTCATTGACTGTTCTTGGCTGTGTGAAGGTTGATTTATCTGGGTACAATGTTACATAATATTGTATCAGCATCCACAGTACCATTTTTTACTTTCCGTTAATTGACCAGTTTGAAAGGTATTTACGACTTGCTGAAGTCTTACTATCATAGTGGAAAATGTTGCCAACAGTAGACCTTATTTTGAAACTCAGATGTACCTTTAAGCATTTCTTGAAGGAAAGGGGAAAAAAAATGGGGTAGTGTAGGGGATTGCTTGTAGTTCCCATATTCAGCAAATCTGTAATCCTGGTTAAGCTACAGTACAGGTCAGGTACAGTAGCTCACTTGGTGGATGTGTGCAGTATCAACATGAATTATGAAAGTTTTTTTTTTTTTTTTTTTTTTTTTTTTCAGAATTATCAGAAGTTCTTTGGCAAATGGTGATGAGAGTGGGTCTTCGTGTGGATACAACATACGGTGTCTTACTGCTAGTCCCCGTTCTAGCCTTTTTTGCTGTGCTAACAGTTTGTATTCTTTTGGTAATGGAGGGGCTTTCTGCTTTTCTCCATGCTATACGACTTCACTGGTAAGTTTTAACTCACCGTTTTATAATTACTTCACTACACTGTATACTGGCTTCTTCAGCGGAATTTTTATTTCAAAATATTAGGTGACTTTTTAATGAGTGTAAAGTTTAATAGTCTGATGTTATTTTAATAGATTTTATCTAATTGCATCAAATAAACGGCTTGTTAGTTGAATGTGAATATTCCTCTGGAATATTTTCAGTGCAAATACTATATCCGCTTATGATGTATATTGACCTCTACCACATTGAGTTGATTATTATGCGAACTATGAACGAGGACATTTGATTTATAGTATTTTAGCTTTTCATACTGTAGAATATTAGTCACTTTGATAAACGTTTTTAATTTCCATCTGGCTATATCACTGAATGGCTCCAGTCTGTTTTATTTATTTGGCTCAACAGAACGTTATATTAGTGAGCAAAACTTGATAAAGTGGGACTGCCCACCCTTAAATATTTTAATCCTTTTTAGTCTAAGCATCAGGAGCTCTGCATGTTAGAGTGGATTCTGGTACTTAATTTGAAACTTGATAAAATTTACAATGTAAGAAAAGACAGACACTTAGAATCTAAACACATGATACAGAGCTATTTGCATTGCTAAGTATTGTCATGATACTGTAGATTTGCAAAACAATTAACTGCAGTTAATTCAAAAATTAATAAGACAGAAGTGAGATATGAGCCATAACAGCAGAATGTCTGGATCTTTGAGTCTCTTGAGAAACATCAAATTTGCCTGTGATTGTGATAGGAAGGTTAAGCAGCTGCACAGAAAGCGTAAGTGATGGGATTAGGATTGGTTTCGTTTGGTTTCCTGTGTTGTACAGTTCTGTTGTTTGACAATCAGTCATTTTGGATTAATATCCAGATTCTGTTTTTTATCTTGTTTCAGGGTGGAATTTCAGAACAAATTCTACACTGGTGGAGGATACAAGTTTACGCCCTTCTCTTTTAAGCACATTTCTTTACATTTTAATAAAGATGATATGGCATAGTTTGGTTGCTGTCAGCAGAAGTGTTTGGGATTGTCTGTCCTAGTAGGACAGTGTTTTTCACTGAATGCCTTATAATGCAGCCAAATAATTTTGTAATATATACCTCCCATAGAACTACATAACAAATTTGGAGCATCTTGGAAAGTATAGGTATAAACTGTACATTTTTCTTGATAAACTAATGTTGTAAATTAATTTTATTCTTAAAAAAAGAAGTGTTACTGCTTGTCCTAAAACCAGTGTAGGCATTTTTTTTGTTAAAGCTGTTTATTTTCTTGACCAATCATTTCTAAGTTATCTGAAAGACTTTCATCATATTCAACATTCATTACTACTCATATAATCATATACTTAAGCAAGCTACCATCTCATGTACTTTGGGAACAATTTAGCAATGCAACAGAAGCAACGTCTGTTTTCAGTATTTCTTCCAAAAGGATAACAAAACATAATATAAACTTGTACATAGCAACACGACGTGCTCTTCTTTGGCCGTATTTAAAATTGCACTAAAAATGTTAACTTCATGTTCAGAGTTCTGCCCTGAATTACTACTTTATTTCAGAAACTACAGTCACATTTAATGTTACAGAAGGAGGCAGGGTTAGGTGTGGGGATTTAAAGTTACTTCTCTGTTGTGAAGAATTTTGTGATACCTGCTGGTCTGTAAAGCACCTGCAGTGATCTTGATGGGTAAAAGCCTCAGAAAAACTTTGCACTGTCTAGAAATGTTTGCGCAATGGGGTGTCGTCATGTAGAAAGTTTCTACTCCTACGAATAAGTTTCTCACCAAGAATGAAGAACGGGTCTTAAAACAGGTGTGCTTATGTTTGGCTACCCCCTGACAGGAATGCCTGGTTTGTCTCATGCTGAACCAAAGCTGTTTTTACCCAGCTGGATGGGGGAAGGCTGCAAAGGGGTCCTTTTTTTTTTCTGTGTGTAACAGTGGGGATATTGCCATAACGCTTAACAGCTGTGAAAGGGAGATATTGCCATACTGTTTAATAACTGTGACAGTTAAAATTTGCACTTATTTCATACTAATTCCGAATAAAAACGCTGTTTACGCTGTTCAGAGCCGGCCCTTACAATCCCTACGTAGCCATTTAGGGCCCTGGCCGTGCCTCACACAGACCCCGCCGGGCGGCAGAGGCTGAGGTAAACGCGATCGGGAGGGAGCCGCGCGCGAGGCGGCCGTTGGGCGGGAAGGGGGCCGGGCGCGAGGCGGCCGTTGGGCGGGAACGGGGCTGCGCGTGAGGCGGCCGTTGGGCGTGAGGCGGCCGCTGGGCGGGTCGCGGCCGTCGCTCCTCCCCGAGCCGTTACCGCGGCCACCGCTCAGCGTCGGGCGGCCGCCCGGGGCCTTGCCGCCATGAGTCTGAACGACGTGCGAGTGCGGTGGCTGCGGGACCGAGCGCTCGCGTCGCTGGGGCTGAGCGATCCGGCGCCTTTCGAGGAGCTGCTGAACCGCCACGGCGGTGAGGGGGCGCGGACCGTGCTGCGCTTCTTCAGCCGCGGTGCTGAGGATGATGAAGAGAAGAAAGCCGCGGGGGTGTTGCTGCTGCGGGTCGAGCGGCGCCCCCAGGAGACCAAGGAAGCAGCGGGTGAGGCTGCCCTGCTTGCCCGGCCTGCGGGACCCACCCCTGGGTACTGCCTAGTCCTGAAACCCTTCCTGCTGCCCTCTCTCTAGCTGTTTCTCCCTCTTTCAGGCCCCTACTTGTCCCATCTGGAGTCCCAGTCCCTCTCCTTACTCCATTCCCTGTTCCTCCATTCCTTGAGCTGTGCCTAGTTGATAACTCAAAAGCTTCTGAAACAGTTACTTGCAGAAGCAGAGAGTCCTGCTCCAGTATTTTATATCCATAAAAGAATTTTGTTCTTACTGTGTAAAAAAGGACCATCAAAGTTAAGCATGAGGTCTGACGTGTGTATAAGTAGACTAAAGGAATGATGTGACCTAACTTTCCACTCTGCACCTCTCAATGGATGCAGCTACAACACTGCAAGTTGGTGCTTAAAGGCAGCAAGATGGGGAGAATTAATATTGCTTCATAATAATTATAGCACACAAAGAAGTGTGATCTTTCCAGTTGGGGATGCAACTATGCTTCTTCCACCTTTTAAGTGTCTAGAAACCTGTGCTGAAAGGGGAAGGAGACAAGGCGCGACGTCTGAAAGACAGGAAAAATAACATTTGAAATTCTTGAATGGCCCTGGAATTCACGTAGTTGTTTCTTGTGTTACAATGTCTTCGCCTTTGCTTCTTGGGTGTGGCATTGCTACAGCCATTTTCACATCATAGATCAGTCACAAAAAAAACCTAAATTGTTTGAAGGTTCCTTTCGCAAAGTGCCTTCATCTTGGAATTTGTTAACCTACTTATTTTATACTAAAAAGTCAACAGTGCTGGAAAATGCTGATAAGGATGTTCTAGATAAAGCCCAATTACCTGTAGAATTTAGCATGGTCTTTTCCATGTTTGGATTCAGTCCTTCAGCAATAGTGCTGTCCTGTGGGAAAATGTACGGATGTCTGATTGTTGAAAGGTGGTGCTGTAGGGAGAAGAAAAAGCTCGGTTACTTAATTTTAGAAGAAAATTGGAAGGATCCATCTTACGTGCATGGAATACCTGTTCTTTAAGTGAGCTCTCTTGTGTTATTCTTAGACACGACTCAGAAAAGTAAGACATCTGATCCGGAACCCTCAGACACTAAAAGTGTGTCAGGTCATGTATCAACTCTCTCTAGTGTGTCTGAATTGAGTGAAGTAGAGCAAAGACTTGCAGCTGACAGTGTGGAACACGCACCCCATGTAAGTCTGTTGTATTCACTCTGTTCTTTTGGGATATGAAGATGCTGGCTTTCTGATGCAAATATTTCAGTAAAACTGATGGGCTAATTAAGGAGGTACGATGCAGACCAAGGACTCAGAGCAGAACAGAACATTTTACAAGAACAGCAATTTTCATTGAAACTGCTGGCCTGTGGTGTCTGCCACAGCCTCTGAAATTGACTGACATTACAAAGGTAATTTACTTGGCAAAACTCTATGTTTTTAGTGAGGAAATGCGGTAGTGAGTTACTCAGCTACCACATTAGCTATTCCCAGGTTTGCTTGTAACAGAAAGGTTGGAGTTAGAATGATTGCTAGGTAAAGACACCACGGGAGGATCATGTAAGGGACAGTGAACAAAGGCTTTTGTACCTCAAGGCTTTTGCCTAATTAGACACTTGGGATGGAGTCTGATGTTTATAACTAAACTTAGTTTATGACTGAGATGCAGTGGGAGGGGAGTAGGTGCTTGCACATTCTCAGGAAGGCTCTATGGGGGCATTGAACTGTGGTCCATTTTTTTATGTTTCAAACACTGATGCTCTTGGTCCTGTTGGTCTGGAAATTAACATTGTTTACAAAGGTGATGCTTTTTACTGTTAGTTGAGTGATTTTTTTAAACTTTTTTTATGACACCTGTTTACTTGGACAGCAATGTGAAGATAATGTAGTTAAAATAATGCTTCTGTTCCATTGCTCATAGAAGGCAAACATTGTCTTGCTGTTAGGAAACTTGGCAGCAAATAGTAACAGTCATTTTTCCTTTTTATTTTGTGTTTCAGTTAACAGAACAGAAAGCTGACAAAGTGTATTTGTATGTGGCTCTTGATGAAATTCCTGAAGAATTTGTCTCAGATGTTAGTGTCTATTTTTTGAGAGACACCAAAGGTATTTGTCCTAAATAACTGCTGGCTCTGTGTTTCCAGACTTTTTATCAATTATAGAATCATTTAGGTTGGAAAAGACCTTCGAGATCATCAAATTCCATTGTTAACCTGACCTGCTGAGTCCCATCACTGTCCCTTAGCAACACATACATACATTTCTTAAATATTTCCAGGGATGGGGACTCCACCACTTCCCTGGCCAGCCTATTCCAATCCTTGACCACTCCCTCTGTGAAGAAATTCTTCCTAATACTCAATCTAACCTTCCCCTGGAGCAATTTGAGATCATTTCCTCATATTCTATAACTTGTGATCTGAGAAAAAGGGACTGACAACCTCCTCACTGCGACTTCCTTTCAAGGAATTGTAGAGAGCAGTGAGGTCTCCCCTCAGCCTCCTTTTCTTCAGACTGAAGAACCCCTCTTCCCTCAACTCCTCCTCATAAACCTTGTTCTCCAGTCCCTTAAGAAGTAGTTCATACTGAGGAAAAGTGATAATGACTGGGATTTAGGATAGTGCCTATCCATTCCTAACTGAGTAGGAATGCTCTCAGAGTAGAGCCAGGAATCAAGAACACTTTTCATATTAAATATTTGGAAAATTACATATCGTCCACATTTCGCCAGCAGGGATGAAGCTTTCAAGCTGGTCTCGGAGGAACTAATGAGATTTAGTTACTGTAACTGCTAGAACTGTGTGAAGTGCCTTGAGAATGAGGAGCTGTATGTGAAAGGTGGACCACAAGGTGGTGATAAGTGCAACTGGGGTATCAAACCTCCTGGCCTGACTCAATTTTTGTTATACAATAGCAGCATGTGACATAGAGGTTCTATTCTGATAGTTCATACTTTTATCATAAAGCCAATGACAATAGCTACTGTTTCTGGTTACAGTCAGACTTCAGTATCTAGTTCCACTCCCACAGTAAACAACTTCTAAACTGAAACAAACAAGTATTTCCATGCCTATTTCCAGGAACAATCAGCCGTCTGTTAACTCTAACTTAGTGCCAGCCACTGATCCCAGCATACCTTTATGTGGATTCACTGAGCAGCAGCATGTGTGGTTTAAAGCTACAAAGTATTTTGTATGTGCCTATTACTTTCAGTTTTTCTAAAAACATGAAATTTGAGAAAAAAAAAACATCAAAAAATCTGCAACATTAAAACCAGCAGCAGTTTTGAAAGCGGCTTGCATCAAGCCTAGTTTATTATTACCATGGCAGTTTGCTTTATTGGAGTTTTAACTTGTTATGGAAAAGAATTTATACAATTGTTTTAATAATTGTGTTCTGTACAATTATTAATTATTTAATTATTGTATTCTGTATGCTAATTGCTTGTATACTGTTTAGAAACAGTTACTGAACCTAATGACCTGACTGAAGCTAATGAAGTTCTTCCTAAAATGATAGAATTTGGTTTACTGACTGATGATACTCTTTTGATGCTAAAGAATGTCATCTCACAGGTAAATGTTTTACAGCTTTTATATGTGAAGTTTTCAGTTTTCCGTGAGTGATTTGCCTATTTAGTATTCTGCTGACCATGTAGACTACGTATATGAAATCCTTTCATGAATGACCTTCTTATGCCAAAATGAAGTTTGGGGTAATGCTTTTTATTTTGTTTCCCAAAATTTTATAAGGATGTGGAGACAGTCACTATTTCATTGAATTGCCTGACCCTATATAAGAAACATTTAAGAATGTGACACCATGTACCTTTATTTTGTGCTGATAGACTTTTGTGAAAGTATGCTGGAGCTATTCTCCTGCAGAACTTGCAGAGAGAATAGTCCTGAAGAAGTGAAATAGAAAGAGATGTATTTAAGTTAAATTTTAGAACAACCTATCCAAAGTGAATTAGTAGTAAGGTGTTTGTTTGTTTGTTTGTTTATAAATACGAACCATCTAATCTATGGTACCTGTTTGAATTATACTTATTTTTGCCTGCTCTCTCCTATAATTGACAGTGGGCTGAGGAAGCTTCCTTACATCCAGATAGCGAAAACACAGACTCTGAAAAAATAAATTTATCTGAGACTGAGCTTGCAGGAAAGAAAGAACAGTCTGTGGAGTACTGTAATGTTCAGATGAGGAATGAGCTCCTAACCAATATGCAAGAATTTTCAAGTGTTATTCAGCAGACGGTACAGCAAATTGAAGGTGAGTATTCTGCCTATGCCAGCACTGTGTTGATTAGAGTACAGAACAATAGAAGGAGGTTCACCTAGGAATGGCTTTGTTTAGAATAGCAAATGCATACAATTTCTGGGGAAGCTCCAGATCTGATTAAAGTTTCTCTTGCTGATCACAGTAGTATTTTTACTGCTCTGAAGCATAGCAGATAGTATGGGGAAATGGACTAAGTCAGTTTCAAACAGCCTGGAGTAAGAATAGCAGGGAGGGTAATCATGCCTCGTTTCTTCCCAATGTTCAGGGGACTCAGGCCATAGCAGGATATAGAAGGCAGAAGGCGAAAGCAGACTTTCACACGTAGTTTAGCATCGTGTCTCTGACAGGGATTAGTGTCACGCCATTGAGGAGAATGTAATGGTCTTCAGTAAACAGACCGATAATCTTCTTCAGCAAAGCCCTAATCCTAATTTTTAATACTTAGAGGTTGTGTTGAAGCTTGAAAGCTGAGAGCTTTTCAGTTATTTCTAGGAATATATCTTTGTTTGTACTGTATTAACTGTGAAGCAACTGGATGCTTTTTGTCATATTCTCAAATAGGCAGAGCAGATGGTATGTTACCTATACTCAAGTAGCTAGCAAAATGGAAGGTGTAAGCCATTTCAGTGATGTTACCTTAACAGTGCTGGTGGAACAAGACGGTTAATTTCAAATTCCTTTTCTCCCAACAGGAGAGATTAAACTGGACATGCCAACTATAAATCTAAACAGCGATGCGAGTGTTCTTGCCACAGTTCCAGAAGTGGTTGAAGCTCTTGAAAGTTGTGCAATGACCTGGCAAAAATTAATATCCACAGCTCTAGAGGAACAACTGAAAAAGGTTCCACAGGTGATGTTGCCCATAGCACCAAGCTTGTTTTGCTCCCAGAGACATTTCTTCATTTCCCACAAGAATCTCTCTGAATGGTTTGTGCTCTGTTTTAATCAAACTTAGTGTTTGATTGCTGGAAAGCCCATTTACTAATTGAAGTAAAGTAGAACAAAGGTAGTGAGTACCTGTGTGACTGCAGGAAATAGAATATAAAGCAATTCTCTGCAGATCCTATCCACCTGGGAGACTGTGGAAAACCAAGGCACTTTAGCTAGTTGCATTCTTCTAAAACCAGTGAGGTAGACATGAAATATTAAAAATGCAATGCTTTAAAAAACGTATAGCATTATATTTTCCCGTGAAAAATCATCTATCTCAAACAAAATACAATCTAATTGTAAGGTTCTGATTCTGCAAACAGTTACACATATGAGTAATACCATTAAACATAATAAGACGTTTCATGTCTACGAAATTAAGTGGGCATATATTTTTGTAAGCATGGAATCTTCAGATCCAACTCAAGGATGTAATCCCCATGAGCAGTTCCCCTCAGCGTGTGTAAAACTTTTGATTTCAAAGAGTTTCTTCTTTTTCTGTTTTTATTTTTTTTCATAGTTGAATCACATCTGGGTTTTCTCAGTATACAGCATATTGAAAAAAAAGAACAAATATAAACCTTCTCATAGGTTTTCATCCTCGAGTAATTGTAATTTAGAAATTTTATTTTTCTCCACATATCTTGTAGGGCAATGGTCCACTTGCAGAAATTGACTTCTGGCGTGAAAGACATGCTGCTTTATCTGGTCTTACTGAACAGACAAAGCTTCCAGGAGTTGAAAAAGTCTTGGCAGTACTACAGGAAGCTGAATCTGAGCATAGCAAAGGTTTACAGGCAGTCTTAAGTGACCTCAGAAAACATCATGTGGAAGCTCTAGATAACGCTAGGTTCCTTTCAACTCTTGAACGCTATTTGAAGGTATGTATCCTTAAGAAAACTGTGGAGTTGTAGCTGTATTTACCTGAGTTTGTTTTCTTTGTTGGTCAACTATTATTATTATTATTTTTTTTTTACTTTTTATGATCAATAAAGATATACTCCAGATTTTTTATATTTAATAATAAAAAAGCTTGCTTATTTTGTCTGAATTGCTGCTGTTCTAATATCTGAAAGCAGAAGCACAGAGCTGTGAACAGCTTGGTTTGTAAATCACAGCTTTGGAAGAACGAGATAGCACAGCTGAATTAAGGAAAACAAAGATTTCTCTACTCCACTTTTTGAGGTAACTTCTATCACTGGTTAGAGCTGATATGTCAAGTTTAAGTTCTACTGAAGGTTATCCAAATAAACAGTTGGGCCAAAACCAGTTTTAGGACATCTTTTTCAGAAAGTAGAATACTAATGAGACAGTACCTGACAAGCATTTGGAGCAATAGATGCAAATCTGCCCATCCTTAACCATCTGTGTAATTTGGTCACCAGGGTGTTTCCTTGACTGGGTTCTTTATTTACTAATGTCACAGATTTTCTTAACTTCAGCTATCTGTAGAATATTGAAGAGAATATTGGTTTATACAATATTTATCTGTATTTACATGACAACTTGTTCAAATTATTTAAAATATATTTAATAGAATTTAACACATGGCACTGGGTTTGATGTTGTCTTGGACACAATTCCTTTGCTGATGAATGCCCTGAGAATGGTATGGATTATCTCACGGCATTACAACAAGGACGAACGGATGGTACCCCTCATGGAACGAATTGCGTGGGAAATTTCAACACGGGTGTGCAAAGCCGTGGATTTACACACACTGTTTAAGTAAGTACTGGATTCCTATTTAACTAGGCTGTATTTGCTTGTTTTACAGAAAGTGTGGTCGATAACACTTGCATTGAATATGTTTCAGTGTTTTTCACTATCTGAAGTTGTATTAGAAGGTCAATTAAAAATCAATTAATGTTCTAGTTTTCACAAATTACTGAATCAGCCTGAAGAAATAGGTGCTTGTCCTCTTTTCTCTTGAAAGGACATAAATCAATAAACACAATGCAAATACTGTGGTACAGAAGTGACATAAATATCGTAAAAATCAGTCCTGAAATAACTCTTTCAAAATCAGTTTCACTGGAAATGAAGACCTCGCAGTTGTGAGTTTTGCCTAGATCTTGTACAACTAGAAGATACTAAACCAGGATAGATTGATCCAGTTGAAATATCATTTTATATCTATAATCTTTCTGTCTATAGTATCTTAACTCTTTTGATTAATAGAGAAGATAGAGCTGCTGCAAAAAAGAAAATAGCAGAAGCAAAAAATACTCTTGAACAATGGAAGAAATCTTATTTTGCTGTTCGTGCCCAAATTGAAGCATCAGGAAGAGAGCAACATTGGGAATTTGACCGAAAGCGTTTATTTGGAAAAACAGATTATATGGCTTCCATCTGTCAAGATCTGTATGACATTTTGCAGGTACTAATATAGACAGTAATTAAAGAGGATAGTTTGTGATCAGTGTCTTCTTCAGGAGGGGAGATTCTTTGTATTATAGTTGTTGAAGTGTTAATAGCCTTTTTATTTTTTTGTGTGTGTGTGTATGTTTAACCTTAAGAGAGATGAAATAACTCTTCTCAAGGTACTGGTTGGTGCCATGAGAAAGGTATTGCTGTGTACAGTACTGTTATCAACCTGCAAACTTGTAACAGTTGTTTCACAGATTTGCAGTTTTCACGTCTCGTTAGTTTAATGGTATCATTTTAGATAAAGTAATCATTTAAGTATATTGTAATATAAAATTTGACTGTATATGAATCAGTGTATCAACTGCAGGATAATATACATGAAAGATATGTGCTATGTGTAGGCTCCTTTAGGGTAGGGTAACTAGAAATACTAGTTGTCCATCAATGGCCACATGTTATGTAGACTGTGTATGTAAAATCCCTAGTGGAATAAAAAGAAGTAATAACTGAATGTTATCTGTTTTGACAAATGTGGTGTTGGGCCTGTAGAGTGTTTTTTTTTTTTTTTCCATAGAGATACTTCATGTCTTGCATAGGAATATGCAAAAAATCACAGCAAGAATTGATTGTTCTCTGGGCTATAGTTACCTTTAAAGGAAACAATAACAGAAGAGTATTAAATAGCAGAGAAAAGCATTAAAAATAAAGCTTTCTGTTATGTTCTTCTGAATTAACAGGTTGTTGAAGAGTTTTACAATATATTGGGTTCTGAACTGAAAGCTGTCACAGGTGATCCAAAACATATTGATGATCTACTGAGAAGGGTAGATGGACTAACTAGTCCAATGGAAGAACTGACTTTTGACCCTTTTAGCATCAAAAGCGCACATAATTGGAAGTTAATTATAGGAGAATTTAAAACAGAAGTTTCAGTAAGTACCGTGTACTGTGATTTTTCCCCCTTATTCCTTCCTATATAAAAATCTTTCTAGAATGTCAACATTTTCATTTAAAGAATGAATGATATGCTTTTTTTTTAAAAAAAAAAAAGAATATATGAACAAATATATAAATGAAAATGTGAGAAATTTTACCAAATTTTTAAATTCAGTATTTTGTGTTCAAGTTCTTTATCACCTCACTTAATCTTCTAAACCAGTGAAACATGCTTTATGTTCATTGGGAAAATAACTAGAGCATGAGCGGAGGCTATATATGACCTCCCTATGCTCATGCGCTGACATATCTCAGTCATGTTCTACAAAGAAATCAAACTTCTTTCTGGATTTATTCCTCCCATTCAGCTAAGAATACCCACAAATGCAAGTTGTTACAATGCCTTCTATGACTTATATAGCTGCCCAGCAGACACTGGGTTAACACTAATTTCCTGTAGCTTACTGGAAAGCCATCAGTTTACTATTTGGTCTTATAAATTACTAACAGTAAAGATATGTCTCAACACTACTAAAAAAAGATATTTTAATATTGCCTTCCTTTCTTGGTTTTGCAAGATGAACCTCTAAGAGACAGGATTTCTTGGCCTTCTTCCTTTGTCTCTGTCTAGGTTATTGAAGAAGAAGCCAAAAACTTTATTGATGAATCTTTTAAGACCCTTCGATCAGCAGAAGCTGCATTTGACATGCTGTTAAACTTCAAACACATCTGCACTCGTGAAACCATTAATAAGCAGATGATGATGAAATTCAATGACGTTTTGGACCAGTACTGTAAAGAGGTATTTAATTTAGCATTTCTTAGGTAGTATATGAAATTCTTTAGTGAAAATAATAAATCTGTATATATGTCTAAACTCATATGTAGTGTCATTTACCATCCAAAACACTGACAGGTTTTAAAAAAAATAAACGTAGTAATTGTTCTCACTTTTTTGGAACCTGTACAAGAAATAGTATGGTTAATTTGCTGAAATTATGTGCATATCTGTATATTTGTAGCACAGTACAGGAACTGAAAGATGTTTGCATGTGCAACGAGGATTGTGGCTATTCCTTTACTTTGTGAGCAGCAGTTCAACAGCAGTCCTTCCTGAGAAAAGCCATCTTTCAGCTTTCTTGTGCTGGACAATAAGTTCACAATATGACCAAAAGGAGTCAGAGATTAACAGTGAAGGCAGAAAGAATAACTTATGTGAAGCCCAAATATTGGAAAGTTTTTGCTATCATAGCATTTCTCTTGGTAATTCAAAGAGTTTAACACTCAGTTAAACACTGAGTTTAACAATAAGATGTAATCTCACAAAAAACACTGACAAAATAGCGGTTCCACAAGACAAGGAAAGGAAGGTGTTCTGTGTACTGCAGTTAATGCAAACAAGAGATGAATAAAAAAAATAATGAATTATTTTTATCGTGTTGCTGGAATTAGCTTCAGAGCCTGTGCTATGTACCAGGTTAGGTACTTACCATGGAACAACAGGTGGAGAAATGATTCTTTGCAATGTTTTATTCTCTTTTAGGTCGAAAATGTTAAGCAAATCTTTGTTCAGAACCTCGAGGATCCGCCTTTGTTCAAGAATCATCCTCCAGTGGCTGGAGCAATATACTGGTCCCGATCCCTTTTCTATCGGATCAAACACACTATCATTCGATTTCAAGAAGTAGAGGAGTTACTTGCTAGTGAACGTGGAAAGGAAGTATGTTGTTTCTTTTGCTGTTTAATGAAGGAAGAATACTTTCCTCATACCATTCTAGGGAGGTGAAAACGCTCTTATGTGAGCAAAAATGTCTTTGCACATAGTAAGCTATGTGAGACGTGAAAAGCTGATTGGTACCTTCCCACTGTTTCCTGGAGAAATAGTGTCAGAATAAATGACAGAACTCAAGAACCTGAATTCTTCATCACCTGTATTACAAGGCATTATTTGCCCTCTCATCTGATAAAGATCAGAAACCTTATTAAGACAGGATAGTGGAACATTTCTCGTGATCTTTAAAATGAATTAAACAGAATTTTTCTTTCTAGGTAAAGCAAATATATCTTCAAGTGGCCAAGAGGATGAAAGAGTATGAAGATCAGAAATATGATCAGTGGAGAGAAGGAACAGAGCAGATGCTCCCACTGTTACTGAAAAAATCTCTGCTGATGGTTGTTACTGGTGGGGCGGCAAACCATATTAATCAAGAGACTTCTGAGCAGGTGAGAGAGGAAAATAACATACCTGATTTCTCTGTGGGAAAGAACTGAAACCTATTTGATGATCGGTGAGATTTTTCGAAGAATGATGTCTTAAAGAGAAACACTGTTTTTTAATGGAAAATTTAAAAAAGTACTGAGATCAAAATTGAAACTAGAATGCTGAGATTGCTGTCAAATTTTAAAGGCATTTCCACAATCTGAATGTTAGCTATTCTGTCTGACTTTTACCTACTGTCTTATCAAATGTCTCCAAGAGTTAACTTTTTCCTTGTGTTGTAACAGTCTGGTGTTTCTATGCTTTCTGCTGCTTTCTTGTGTTGTAGACCTCAGCAACAGAGGAGCCTCTCACCACAGAGAAAAGAGTGCAGTTCATACTGAATTTTTCTCCTAGACTCCAAGAGATTATAACTGAAACAAAGTACATGGAACAACTGGGGTTTCCAGTCCCAGAAATAGCAAGAAATGTGGCATTACAGGAAGACAAATACCTTGGGTAAAGTTATAACAGAATACCTGCTCTCATACAGACTTACAGCAATGTTTCAAGTGATTTCACTCCAAACCAGAGTGTGCCATGAGTCATCAACTTTTGGAAATACGAGAGCTCGTAGTGACTTTTTTTAAGGGTAAAATTGCTGATGGCCATGGTACACTAGCAGTCTTTTCTCTTTCGCTGTCTGCATCCTTCTCCCTGTAGCACTACGTTTTACAAATGAAAACCTCCTCAAAATCTGAAGGAAAAACAAGGAAAGAAAGTACATTTTTTTTGCAATGAATTCTTAATGCCATTTAGATTTCAGTTCACATTTGAACTCACTGCCACTTTTTTGTACAGCCTTGGATAAGTCACTTTTGCCCAAATTATCACAGAATTTAGGCACACAGGTGCAATAAGAGCCCTAACTGGATTTTAAAGTTTACCTGTTGAGTTCATGTATGTGATTCAAACTGAGTCTGTCTTAAATACTTCTTCTGGGTTGGGGCAGGAGAGGATGGTCTAGCTGCTACTGGAGTCATACATGATTTTTCTTTTGTTTGTGAGAGGAAGTGAATTGTATTTATGATCAATACATAGTCATTATTTCTGCAAATTTTGGTTTATGTGGAAGTTTGAACAGAAGGAAGAAAGTGATCTGCCTTTTTCAGAACTGTGTTTCCAGAAAATCATGATTTTTATTTTTTGTTGTTGTTGTTATGTTTCTTACACTCATTAGATATACAAATGGATTAAAAAACATGCTGGATCACTATCACAACTTAATGGGAACATTGAGTGAAGCAGAAACCAAACTTCTTGATGACCATATTCAAGAGCTCTGGAGAGTATTCAAATTAGGGCACGGAAGACTCAACTGGAACTCCCTAGGTAATGGAGATACTATTTTATAATGGCCTTTTCTACTGATTTGCAGTTCAAAAATTCTCTTCAATTCTGCATTCTGTTTGATTTGTCAGATAAAAGCTATGCATCCTTAAACAGGATAGCCTATTGCCATGGTGTAAGTCAGAATAGTATGTTAGACAGGGTCTGATCCAAGTGGGTATTTCTTATGTTTTTATTACATGTAAAACACTGAGTGGAAATGGATATAGACTGTTAGAGCTAGAAGGGAGCTAGATGAAGGATTAGGTGAGAAAACATCTAATCTATCTTTCTGCAGAGTATCAGTTCATTCTCAAACATATCCGGTTGTTGACAATTTTGATGCATTGGTGAAAGATTTGGTAAAAGAAAGAAAACAAATGATTGTAATTTATTTCAGGTATTGGTGACTTTACAGTCCGATGTACACAAGCCATCAGGAAGTTTGAATCACTCGTCCATCAGATTCATATTAATTCTGAAATCATAAGCAACAAACTTCTGTTGATAGAATCAACAAATCTTTTTAAGTTTCCACTTCCAAAAAATGGTGATGAACTTCCTAGTAAGTCTTCGTATTTTCATTTCTGAGCTCCCTGATGTTTTGTTTTGCTCTATCTGCTACTTCGCATTTTTAGTTGCAAAGATCAATCCTTATAATAGTTACCAGAAGAAGTTACAGCAGTAACAGTATTTCCTGGTTTAACACAGGAAGCACAAGCAGAACTTCAGTACCCTAAGCTGACAGTGTCAATGAGAGGAACATAGAGACAGGTATATAAATAGATCATTTGACCTGTGTTTACCTTGCTTTTGATTACTTTCCCCCTAGCTTTCCCTTGGATTCTTCTTCCTTCTTGTATGCAGTAATGTAGTCTTAGAGTTGCAATCTGCATGGAGTGTCAGCTCCCATCTGGGCTATCTCAACTGCACTCTTTTCCTCAGAGGGAAATTGCAGTGAGGTGATTGTCTCTCAGGCCTCCCTTTCGCTTCCAGTGACAGGGTAGGGGTGATGGACCACATTTCTTCGAATGATTTGTGAGTCTTACAGAGGTTACTTTTGCATCTAATGGTTACTATTGAATAATTGAATCCATATAAAATCAGAGGGCTGAAATATTAATAAATTAGCATTACTAAATGAAGATATTTTTCTAGTGTGCAATATCAATTTCATGTTTACAAATAAAGACCAGCTAATTGTTCCACTACTGAAATCCGTTAGATCTTTTGCAGTTATTAACACTATTTTTTGTGATCTTTTGCAGATATGAAAGATTTTTTTGTATATGTTAAGGGTGAAAGAGCAAAAGATACAGAACTCATGGTTAGAAATTATACTGCCATTCCAAAATCATTAACAAAAGTAGAAGGACGGGTTGCCAATACAAACAGTGGCAAATCTCCAAAGTTAGCTTCCTATTATGCATACTGGGAAAACAGGATTTATCAGGTGTTGACAGAGTTAATTTTGAAGTAAGTCAGTTGTTTGCTTTAATGGGTTTTTACTCTTTCATCTTTAGTATTTTCTAGATCTGTTGTTCTAAACTCATGTATACTGTTTGAATTCCTTAGTGATTTGCAGTTTGAGACAGACTTGTATTTGTACTGTTTTATTTGTTTGTTTGTGCAAAGAATGGAGAATTGATAACAATGTAGAGAAGAAACCCAAATTCTGAGAAAATGGATATTGGACATGTTGTTGGCAGAAGAGAGAAATGCACCTCTTCCGCAGTGTATATAGTTCCATATCCCAGCTTTATTTTTAAAGTCAATGCCTTGTTTTAGTAAAGAATACAATTTTGAAAATTTGGTGTCTGGGTGCCAGATGCATCCCTGTAATGCAGAGAACACCAGTACAAGAACAAAGGTTTGTTGGATTACGCTTTATCTGGGCCCAAGGAGGTTCCTGTAACTAGATATTACAATGGCTTTTTACAGAACCTCTAACAGAGTGCTGCAGTGTTCTAGAAGCTTCCCAGCCATCTCCCCTCGTGATCCATGTCTTTGTATTCTAGTCCATGCTCAGCTGACTTCTGTGGGCTTCCCTGTCTGGGCTGTTGCGTAGGAGTTGACCGTAGTCTCAGGGTCCTTTTGCACCAGTGTATTCCCATTCCTTCCTTCCAATAGCTTCTTTTAGCCAGCCAAATTTTTGCATTAAATCAGTCCTAGTGGGACAATTTTGCTTAGATACACATCAGTGTTTCCCGCTGAAATAACAGTTAACTGACTTCTGACAGATCTGCTTGCAAATCTAAGTGCATACCTTATAATTGCAGTCTCTGTTGGACATTCTGTGGAGGGATCAGTACCTGATCATTACTGTCTGTGACATGATTTTTTTCCTCTCCCAGGAATTTGCGAGCTTTTAATGAAGCTGTTCTTGCAAATGTGCCGTTGTTCCAAATAGAAGCTGTTTTATCTCCTCCCGAGATAATCTTGCAACCTAATGCCAACAAGATTGACAAAATGATGGCACAATGTATCCAAGACTGTGTTGAGGTCACTAAGGTGATTTTTTGATTAAAATTTAATTGTTGCCAGATTTTGCTTGTGATGATTATGAATTAATTGGGCAAGTGTTAATGACAAAGGGAAGATTCATATTGCTCTTTCTTGAAATCAAAATATCCAGTACATAGTTCTAATTTTACAGTCTTTTTTAAAAGTCTTTTAAAGTCTTAACTTTGTAGCCTGATAACAAAGGAGAAAAAAAAAAAGCAGAACATGAAAAAACAAACCACCATAAAGCTTTATGCACTTTTTACTTAGGCAAAATTATTTGCTACTCTTCAGCAGTTTTACCATTGTAAGGACATCATTTGGTTCTATAAATCAGCATACATCACAAGGAAATAGTTTTCACTGCAGATGTTTTTTTTCTGATGTTTAAATAATCTGATGGAGTAACAAATACGGGTAGCCTTCTCCATATTACAGCTCTCCACAAAAGTAACAAAAAAACAGTTCAGAAAATGTTAGGAGAAGGACATCTAGGACAGCAGGTTAGCAGTAGATGGAATATATAGCTTGTTGACAAAGATGTGGCATTATTTTCTTGCATGAGTATGGTCATATTGAACTGCCTTCCAGAAAAGAAGCCAAATATTGTGGCAGTGGTCCTGCCCTCTGATGATGAAGAAATGGTTCCAGATATCACATGAAATGAATAAATTTAGATCAAGTGTGCTTCCTGTGCTCAGATTTGCTGTTCTGTTCTACTGCAGCATCCAGCCTTTTTAATGTAATACCTGTTTCCCTGTGCAATGCTATATTGCCATTCAGTGGAGATTTTAAAACAGACTGAATAATGCATGGGAAGATTTTGTTAGGATGAAATTAACTCTTCTCTCAAGTGTTTGTGAAAATACAGTCTCTTCTCATGCTGTCAGAAAAACAATTGATTTGAGAAATCATTCACACCCCTTCCTACATAGTCTCCTAAATAATAATGAATTATTTGACTAATATGACTCTCTAAAAAGTAATTATTTTTCAACCCTGTCTTGAAAACTCTAGCATTTTGTGCGATGGATGCACGGCACATGTATTGAGTGCCCTCCTCAGCATGTCGAAGATGAAGTTATCACTTTCAGCTTTTACAGTGACATCTCCCAGAACCCTCTGATAATTGAGCAGGCTGCTCTCATCACTCAGAATGTCCACAAACTCCTGGCTTCTCTCAGCAAGTACTTGAACCAGTGGAAGAGGTATCGCTTTCTGTGGGAATTAGACAAAGACATAGCTATAGAGAAGTTTGCTGCAAAAAAGCCTGCTTGTGTCACCTTTGATGAAAAGTTGCAGTTCTATATGAAGATAGCTCAAGAAGTGACTCAACAGCCCTTGATTAAAGATGAGCAATTTATCAGGCTTCAGATGGGTCCTTTAGTTTACGTGGTGGAGGAGAATGCTAGAGACTGGATGATTTCATTTGGAAAGCTGCTTAATGAGTCTGCAAGACAGGAACTCTTCAGTCTTCAGGAGGAGATTGAGGTAGGTGTTCTCAGTTCTTCTTGTCCTATGCAGCTAGTACTGACTAGCAGGTGACCATTTGAACTACTCTCTGAATTGGTTGAAACTGCCTGGTGTACTCTGGTATGTCATACATAAAGAGGTGAGCCACCACTCTCTGTAGCTGGTAAACAAGAGAAAACAGTCACACACACGAAAAAATAGGACTTTCTCACTCCTGTGCTTGTGAAGGGTCCAACTAAGTAATTCTGAGTTCCCTTTAAAACACTGCTTATAACTATTTTTTGTAGTAAAAACATCCCTACTGTAGTGGTGTTTACTTTGTGTTGATTTGTTGTTGTTGTTATCTTTATCCCATAGACTAACAATGTAAATGAATCAGCACATTATTTACTTGTGTTTTGTGTTTCACTAATAATTATAATTTTGGCTAGGTGCTTTCCTGGTGTTGCCTCTGGAAATTATTTGTTTTTACAGAGACTATCACAGAATCTTCAGATACAACCTGATTCCCTGGAAGAGCTCAAAATTGTCCTCGGTACAATTGCAGAGATCAGAGGCATGTCACTCAAGGTGGAACTGAAATATTTAGACATCTGGGAGAGATACCGAACTCTTGCAATGTACAGTATTCCAGTAAGTGAATGTTATGCCTTGTCTCATAAAACAATTTGAGTTGGAACTTGGGGCACAAATGCTTCACATGTGAATGAATGTTTTCCTGTTAAGACATTTCACAGAATCATGGTACTGCTGAGGTGAGAAGGGAGACTGTCTAGTCCAACCTCCCTTCTCAAAGCAGTATCTCTGCTTTAAATGGACATATTGCATGTGTTTAAATCTGATTCATAGAATCATCTAGGTTGGAAAAGATCTTCCAAATATCCAATCTAAACCTCCCCCAGTGCAGCCTGAGACTGATTCAGGTCACTGCAAAGCTGTTTTCATGTTTTGTACATTTACAATGTGAGTACATCTTCTTTATTTTCTTGTGACTAATTATTGCTTGTGTGAGATTACTTGTTTTGTTTTAGAAAGCTGAAGAAGAGCAAGAGATGGCAGACAAGATTAAGGAAAAGTGGGAGGCTCTCTTCTTTGAAGCATCAGAAGTTGATCACAACCTTGGAGGCATAAAAAAGAAATTCACAGAGGTAGTATTTGTAATTAATTAATTAAGAAAGTAGAAATGGAAAAGAAAACAACTTAAACACTGTTCTCTTTAGATGACACAGCAACAGATTGAGGACTACAGTAAGGAGATAGCAGATTTCTTCCATAAATTCATGGCTGAAGGGCCTGGTGCTGTTGGGGAAAATCTTGATAAAGGTAAATGGATTAATATATGTAAAATGATGCCTTTACAAAACTAGTCTTTAGAAAATTCTTCAAAGGTTATATAAAACAAGAAAATTATTATTTTCTTATTGACATAAAAACTATTCAAATGGAAATGTGACATTTTCGCTGCTATAATTTCTACAGAAATGCCATCTTACTTATTCCCTATGGTTGATGGGACTGTTTATCTAGAAAAATTTCTCTCCTTTCCCAGGATTGGAACTCATGGCCATTTTTGAAAAAGAAGTGGAGAAACTGGAAAAAGTTCATCAGGAACCGGGCAGTGTTGAGAGACTTTTTGACTTGCCAGCCACAGTGTACCCTGACTTAACGAAAGCGGAGAATGATATGAAAGGTCTAAAGCAGATCTATGAAATTTATGAATTACAAAAAGTAAGTGTATGCATACACATATGTGTATTCGAAGCACATACCACGCATAAAGTTGGAGGATAGAAGAAGAAGCTGATTTAATTACTATCAACCCTGTTTCTGAGCCTTTGCATGAAATAAACTGTGACCTGTAAATGACTGTCACCATGAAATGAGTTTAATGATGTTAGCAAAGAAGCAAAACAATGTCTCTGGAGTGAACCAAACACATGCTCTTATCAGATAGGAACAGACCCTGGTCCCCCAGAAATTATTGGGTGGCCTTATACTGCACAAGTCTCCTGATTATTGCAGTTGAACTACATTTAGCTATAGTATGTGTACAGGTGACGATGTGTTTCTCAGGCTTTAATTGATCTTAACTATTTTTAATAATTTTTTTTTTAAATTAAAATGCCTTGATAGCAGCAGCCAGATCAATCACCTGTAAAGTATGCTCCGACAGATGATTTTCCTGTTGTCTGTATTTTTTTTGGATTTATTTGTTATACAACTGCTTGTGTTTTGTTATGAATCTGTCTTGAATGTGAACCGGTCTCTTCCTCTGTTTGTAAAATGTTAATACAATTATATGTGCATACTGACTGTAGTTTCTAGATCCTACTGTACTTAAATTTTTTTTTTTTTTGGTCAGAAATAAAAAGAAATATGATTTTTTCCTTCTGGTGACCTTGTTCCCAGGCAGCTAAAGAGGAATGGTCTCGGACACTCTGGATAAACCTCAATGTCCAGCTTCTTCAGGAAGGAATCGAAGGATTTCTTAAAGCCTTTCGAAAGCTGCCCAAACCAGTCCGCAGTATGCCAGTGGCCTTTCACTTGGAAACAAAAATGAAGGCATTTAGAGACTCCATTCCTTTGTTGCTTGATTTGAAAAATGAAGCTTTAAGAGACAGGTTTGATTTATTTAAAAAATAAATAAATATATATAGAGAGGAAGATTTTATTTGTTTTGTTAGAACTTCCAATTTTAGTTACAGGGGTCATGCTGTGTCCTGCAGCTTGAAACTTCACTTTCTGCTTAATGAACTGGTGTAATAACATATACCGTGATTAGGATGACTAGAGTACTTTCTGTATTTAAAATGCTAGTTCTTTAAACAATGCGAAACATGGTTTCGTTATTATATTTTAAATTACAATTGTTTTCATTTTTACTGTATTGTGGTGGTTGGTATAGTTGTTGATGTGTCAATTTAAAACAGGCATTGGCAAGACCTTATGGAGAGAACAGGCACAAGTTTTGAAATGACAACAGAAACATTCACTTTGGAGAATATGTTTGCTATGGAACTTCACAGACACTCAGATATTATCAAGGAAATAGTTGGAACAGCTGTTAAGGAACTTAGCATTGAGAAGGTAATTTAAAAATTGTAATAAAACTAAAAAGACAGATGACAATAGTTTGTTTTATGTGAGATCTCTGTTGGAATGGCAGAAAGTTCTGCCATCTTCAGGGAGCTGCTGTGAAGTAACTAATAGATCAATAGCTCTGTTAATAAGCTACAATGTGGCACAGAATCTTAGTTGTCTTGACTTCTGCAGCAGTATGTTGGATTTCTGCTATTACATTAAGCAAGTCTAGTTTATGAAAAAGCATCTGAAATGGAATTTATTCCGTTTTCATCACGATGTTGTGAAATAGACCTCCTTATATACCAGGGGTGAAAATCTGTGCAAAAAACTTTTCTGAATTAATTGATTTTAAGTTAAGATTATAATTCCCTAGTTTTTGAAGACTGAAATATGCGTCTTTTTATGCTCACATGCAGGGTGTGAAGGACATAGCAGAAACATGGGAACAAATGAAATTTACCGTACAGATATACTTCAAAGGCACTGAGAAGAGAGGCTTTATTCTGGGATCTGTAGATGAAATTCTAGAGGTTCTTGATGATAACAATGTCAATCTTCAGAGTATCTTGGGTAGTCGTTTTGTGGGTCCTTTCCTTTCAACTGCTCACCACTGGGAAAAAACACTGTCATTGATTGGTGAAGTAATTGAGGTAAGGAGGAAAGTGCTGGACTAAATAATTAATGCTTATTTATAATCAGGGTTTTCTATTGTATTTTTTTTGTCTTTGATGGCAACATTTGACTCTTAGATCTGGATGGTGGTTCAGAGAAAATGGATGTACCTGGAGAGCATCTTTATTGGTGGAGATATAAGATCACAGCTTCCAGAGGAAGCCAAAATATTTGACAGCGTAGACAGGATGTTTAAAGAGGCAAGTAACTGACTTGACTTGTGATCAGCACAGTTATTTAGTGTGTTTTGCTTTTTGTTTTTGCTGTGTGTTTTGTCATTAGCTAAATATACTTTAGTATAATCTATTGCTGTTTGGTATTTTCTAGTTTTTCTTCTCTTCCCATGTAGATAATAGATGAAACTGTAAAAGAACCAACAATAAAAAAAGCCTGTGAAGCCCCAAATCGTCTATCAGACCTCCATCATATAAATGATGTGCTGGAGAAATGTCAGAAAAGCTTGAATGATTATTTGGATTCCAAGCGAAATGCCTTCCCAAGATTTTTCTTTATATCTGATGAAGAGTTGCTTAGTATCCTTGGCAGCAGTAACCCACTTTGTGTCCAGGAACACATGATAAAGGTACAATGTCTGGCTTTCCAAAGTGCCCTGTGCTTTTAGGTGCTTTTAAAAGTTGAACAGACTATACTGTACATGCTCTTAAGGGTGCAATAATATTTCTCGCATACAAAGAACATCCTGGCAGCTTCTTGAAGAAACTTCTGAATAAATAAATCTAATCTGATCAATGGTCTCTCCTGGCTCTCATACTGGACAGTAGTGGTTATGGTAGAGAAGATTCAAGACACACCAGAATGATCAATCATTAAAGAACCTTCTTGTAGCTCCTGATAGATCTTTATTTCCTAGAAAAAAAAAAAGGAATTTGAGCTAGATCATTTGCTTGTTTACGGTGCAGTTGGGCTGCTGAGCTATACGTCAGCATTTGTATTTGATTACTTAGAACCAGATCCATTTTTGCTTTAGAGTCCATGGAAATTTCCTTTCAACATTAAATGGGGGCTAGATATACTTAAATCTCCAAAGCCTGGTTTCTCAAATGCTAGTGAGTTTCTTTGTTGATTTCAGATGTATGATAACATAGCTTCCCTGAGGTTTCAGGATGGTGATAATGATAAGAAAATCGCAACAGCCATGATTTCAGCTGAGGGGGAGGTGATGGAGTTCCGGCAGGCTGTAGCTGCAGAAGGCAGAGTGGAGAATTGGATGACAGCAGTGCTAAAAGAAATGAGACGAACAAACAGACTCCTTACTAAGGAAGCTATTTTTCGATACTGTGAAGACAGAAGCAGGTGAAATGATCGGTATCAAGATAATACAAATACATTATATGTTATTACGAGCCTGTAGCAATATAGAAAATGAGAAACTTCTTTTTTTAATTTGTGCACAGTTTAGCCTGTATTTCTGTAAGTGGAGGGGATATACATGCATATCCAGCATTTTAACTGACCAGAAAAAATTGTTATCTATTGTGTGTTATTTCCTAAGCCTTGAATTTTCATTTTTAGTGATGTGTGCAGTGTGTTTTTCTCAGTATGGATTCTACTTGGCAATTGTTACACATGGAGTAGATAGTTTTTCTCTGAGAGTATTTCTTAGGCTTTAGAAATAAAACATCACACCTTGATGGAATTCTATACATCTTTATAAACCTTTGTCCATGTTGTAGTTGTTGCAGAAATAGGAGGAGCTTCCTTTTCTTTTTTTGTTCTGATGAGTTACTTAAAATAAACAGTAACTCAGACTCCCAAACTATATCTTTTTCCCACAGAGTTGATTGGATGTTACTCTACCAAGGCATGATGGTGCTGGCTGCTAATCAGGTGTGGTGGACATGGGAGGTGGAAGATGTCTTTCGGAAAGTGAAGAAGGGAGAAAAACAGGCAATGAAACTGTATGCTAAAAAAATGCACCAGCAAATTGATGACCTGGTTACTCGCATTGCAGTGCCTTTGAGCAAAAATGACAGGAAAAAATACAACACTGTTCTCATTATTGATGTTCATGCCAGAGACATTGTTGATACATTTGTAAGAGACAGGTAAACTCCCCAGCCTCTTGAGAAAATACCATATCCACAAATTGTATTTCCATCCTTTTATCTCATATAAGCACATCTCTCTTGTGTAGTATTCTGCAGGCTCAGGAGTTTGAATGGGAAAGCCAGCTGCGTTTTTATTGGGACCGAGAGCCAGATGAACTGAACGTGCGGCAGTGCACAGGCACATTTTCATATGGTTATGAGTATATGGGTTTGAATGGACGTCTTGTGATCACCCCGCTTACAGATCGTATTTATCTTACACTCACACAGGTATATATTAAAGTAGATTTTTGCTAACACACATTTTTAAAATATACTTCCATGCAATCACATAACTGGCAACTAAGAGATAAAGTTGAAAAAAAACTACAATGTGAACACAAATATATCTGAAATAGGTGTCAATAGCCTTCTCAACTGATTGCCTCAAAGATAATATAGAATGTATTCACAGATAAGATTTAAAGCTTTTTGTACCCACAGGTTTGTTCATGATTTTGCTACCAGCTTAATACAAATGCTTTTCTTTGCTTTTTGGTCTATCTTCAAAGGCTTTATCAATGTTTTTGGGAGGAGCACCAGCAGGGCCAGCCGGTACAGGGAAAACAGAAACAACCAAAGATCTGGCCAAAGCACTGGGCTTGCTGTGTGTAGTGACGAACTGTGGAGAGGGCATGGATTTCAAAGTAAGAATTTAAGATCTGTATTCTCTGACAGCAGTTACTGTTCATTTTCAGTGCCCAGGGTAAGGACATAATTTCAACTTTCGAATAAGAGTAGTTGGACCTACTGAAGGTGTCAGATCTGTTGTCATTAATGCCTTGTGCCAGGCCCCAAACAAATGAGTATATTTGATAATTTGATACATGGAATTCAGGTTGTAAAATACCATAGACAGCATTATTCAGACTTCTGTAGTCATGACATGATCAAGAGTTAACCATTCCTCCTGTAGAGATACTGTACCAATTGATAATGAAATATAGTAAAAAAAAAAAAAAAAAAAAAAAAAAAAAGTATATTTTGAATAAATTCTCAAAGGAGTTTCAGGATTCTATCTATGCTTTAAGCAGGGAAACAATGACTAGGTGATATGTACCTGAGCTCATCATGGGCTATCTGCACTTGACAAATAATTATTGAAAGACCTTATGACAGATTGCTAGTTCCTGCATATATGGATATCCAGAGGCTTTACCTGGTCATTAGGACTTTTAACATCAAAATTTGCTGATGCTGAATTTTTTATGTACTCATTGCTGAGATATTTTTCTGCTTGTTTTTGTTAGGCAGTTGGTAAAATCTTCTCTGGTCTTGCCCAGTGTGGAGCATGGGGATGCTTTGATGAATTCAATCGTATAGATGCTTCTGTGCTTTCAGTCATTTCTTCTCAGATTCAGACTATTCGAAATGCTTTAATGAATCAGCTGAAAACATTTCAGGTAAAGATTAAAAAAGAAGAGCAATTGTGAAGGCTAATCTTGTGCTTGAAGCCAAGATTCAGGGCTAGACACCATCATTAGATCAAAGGGCTGTTTCTTTGGTAATTACTTTGTGCTGAACATTTCAAATTCCAGAATATGTACTCTTACATACTTTCAGAGATATTAAATCTTTCCTTATTTCCTAATCCTTTCCTAGCTTCTTCCTTTGTGAAGTGGGATAAGAGTAATCTAAATAGGATAATAGTAACTAAATGGGATTATAGTATAGTAGTAGTTAGGGAGAGGATTAACTTAACTTGATGTGGATTGTGAGGCTTAATTTAATGATGTTTATAGGAATTCAAAACCCTCAGACAAAAACTTCCATTGAAAAATGTGAAATGTCTTGATGTTTATGTCCAGGATGCAAATAATGAGTTGAATGTACCTACACGACTATCTAAAACTGAATTTTTAACATGTTGTGTTTACTGGGTGCCCCAATATTTCTGTTTTTCTTTTTTATCGAATGATACTATTTATTTCAGCTCCAAATGCACGTTGTTCTAAAGTTTTCTTACACTTTCAGTTTGAAGGACAAGAAATTAACCTCGATAGCCGAATGGGCATTTTTATTACGATGAATCCTGGTTATGCTGGCCGAACTGAGCTCCCTGAGTCTGTAAAAGCTTTGTTCAGGCCTGTGGTTGTTATTGTACCAGATCTTCAGCAAATCTGTGAAATCATGCTCTTTTCTGAAGGATTCCTTACAGCAAAGGTAAGAAAATTGTATTGCTATCCATACCCACATATACACCCATGTATGTGTGGTCAGTGTTTGGTCATGACTTACATATTTGTGATTATCTAACTTAACTCTTAAACAGATCCTTGCCAAAAAGATGACAGTGCTATACAAGCTGGCAAAAGAACAACTTTCTAAACAACATCATTATGATTTTGGACTGCGAGCCCTTAAGTCAGTGTTGGTGATGGCTGGAGAACTGAAAAGAGGATCAGCAGACCTCAGTGAGGTAGACTTACCACTTAGTTACCCTCAGATCATTCTTTTTCATTAGGAATAGGATGTGTTGACACATCTGCTGTTTGTCTGCTTTGGAAATAGCAACACTGGTGTTATTTGTCTCTATTTTCTTACTGAGTTTCATCATGCCCTCTGCCAGCAAGTTAGTATCAGAACTCAAAGTAGGGAAACCTATAAAGAATGAGGTGCTTTGCTTCTTTGTATATATTTCATATGCAGTTTTGATGTTAAATCTAGGACGCAAATAGCCTCTGGGTGAATAGCAATTGCTGGTTTCTGAACATAAAACCCAAATTGTGTGCTCCAGTCATCATACCATAAAACCATAGAACAGCTTTGGTTGGAAGGGACCTTAAAGAACATGTAGTTCCAACTCCCTGACATGGCCAGGGATGCCAGCCATTAGATCAGGTTGCCCAGGGCCTCATCCAGCCAGGTCTTGAACACCTCTAGGGATGGGGCATCCACAACTGCCCTGGGCAACCTGTTCCAGTGCCTCACCACTCTCTGAGTGAAGAATTTCCTCCTAGTATTTAATCTAGATCTCCTATCTTTTAGTTTAAAACCATTCCCCCTTGTCCTATCATTATCTGCCTGAGTAAAGTCACACAGTTATTAATCATACAGCTCAAGCATTACATCATACTTATAAATGAAAGTTTTTCAATGCTGCATTGATTTTTATGGCTTTCTTTTACACTTTTTATTATTATTTCTATGTGTACACTTGTGATACCCAGTTGCTTAGGGAGATTACTATTCAAATTTCTGCCTAAAACTTGGAGAAAGCTGAAGGAAACTCTCCTATACAGCTATTTACAGACGCACAATGCAGGTTGTCAGGAAGTTGGGGTCTAAATAATGCTCTCAAGGGAACTACAAAACTTGTGAATGTTTATAAAACAATTGAGTATTTTATTGTTTGTTTTAACATCAAATCAGGGAAGCTATGGAATGAACCACTCAAGCCATTTGGCATTTGGTTAATATAGTAGAAAAAGGCAGTGTATTATTCTTAGCTATTGGTCAGCTTAATCCTTACAAAACGACCTTTATTTCTACTAGTTAACTGATGCCAAGAAAGCATTCTCAAAGCTGTACTAAAGTAATCAGGTAATGGTTTTTAGAGGTGTTTGAAAGTACTACATGTTAGATAATTGGTTAGCTATTTGGTAGAGATTGATTCTGCTATATTTTGTTTAGGAGGTTGTACTGATGAGAGCTCTACGAGATACGAACCTTCCCAAATTTGTGTTTGAAGATGTACCTCTCTTCCTTGGCCTAATATCTGACCTATTTCCTGGCCTGGATTGCCCTCGAGTCCGCTACCCTAACTTTAATGATGCTGTAGAACAAGTGCTGGAAGAAGGAGGTTATGTTGTTTTACCAGTCCAGGTATAAAAAATGTTACTTGCCTGACTTTTGTTGTAAACATTAGGCTGGGTGTGCATTGCTGCACTTTGGAGTGGTTCCAGGAAAGCTAAGCAGATACAGACCAGCTGCTGGTCTTGTCCATAGAAGATTTATGGACAGCAGTCTATTGAATTAATATGTTTTTTTTTAGGTGGATAAAGTTGTTCAGATGTATGAGACAATGTTAACTCGGCACACTACAATGGTAGTTGGACCTACTGGAGGTGGCAAATCAGTTGTCATTAACACTTTGTGCCAGGCCCAAACCAAGTGAGTATATTTGATAATTTGATACGTGAAATTCAGGTTGTAAAATAACATAGACTGCATTAGTCAAACTTGTGTAGTCATGACAGGATCGATAGTTAACTGGAATATTTGCTTGGGTTAACATGAGATGGTACTGTGTCATCTTAATATTGGTTTTCTTGTTGTGTTTCTAGGCTGGGATTATTGACAAAACTTTACACGCTGAACCCTAAAGCTATGAGTGTGATTGAGCTGTATGGGATCCTTGACCCTACCACACGAGACTGGACAGATGGAGTACTGTCAAATATTTTTCGGGATATCAACAGGCTTACAGATAAGAAAGAGCGAAGGTAGACTGCTAGAAATCATTGTGATGATTTTTAGATACTAAGTTTTACGTCAATAACTTATTTTAAAACAAAATATTTTATACTGTGCTAGTTCAGAAACAAATGCAAAATAAAGTGTCTAGGGGGTCTTTCTGTCTCTTGTGAGTTTCCAGCCTCAGTGAGATGGAGAGAAACCATGCACTTATCAAAGATGCATGGGAGGCTTCAAAACACTTGGATTGACATCGGTACCTTTCATGGCACCTCTGGATAGTGAAATATGTAAGTAAAATCAGAGATTAGTCACTGTTTTCCTTGAATCCTGTATCCACAGGTACATTCTGTTTGATGGAGACGTAGATGCTCTCTGGGTTGAAAACATGAATTCTGTCATGGATGACAACAAGCTACTGACCCTGGCAAATGGGGAGCGGATTAGACTTCAGTCACACTGTGCTCTGTTGTTTGAGGTGGGTAATGAATATACCATTCAATACATAGGAAGGGTTAGATACAGCTGGGTCTACAAAGCCTGAAAAGCAATTAGTCTGGCTATTCTTTAAGTGTGTGGTTATCTACTATGTTCATTTTATAGGTTGGTGACTTACAGTATGCATCTCCTGCCACAGTATCCCGCTGCGGAATGGTCTTTGTAGATCCTAAAAATCTGAAATATAAGCCTTACTGGCAGAAGTGGACACAAAAAAGAGAAAATGAGGTGTGAATTTCTGCACTTGGTCATAGACTATTTATTAAATACTGAACTGTAGACAGATGTTAAAAAAAACATATCACCTTTGTAAAGTCAGTCTGATTTTCTGAATTGCCTTCCAGTTCACTTGTCGTTAAGGTCTCTGTTACTGAGTTTCATTGAGTGTGTAAGTTGTCCCTCAGTCCTTGTTCATGGAAAGATGCTCTATTAGGAAGGACACCAGTGAGAGAGGGCCTGATTTCTAGAGTTAAAGGCAGAAAAACCAACTCACATTAAAGAATATTGAGTCTATGGCCCTTTTAAATGCACGTTGATACTTTCTTTGCAGTTTTATGTTATACTATGACAAAAATAAAATACAACATACTAATGTAGAACAGTTTATTTGAAGAGAGAGCCTGTGTTCTATATCAAGTTTAATTATAAGCCCAAGTACCCATCTTCTCCTTCATTCCTAAATTGATTTCCTATGCATATTAATTTATTTGAATATTTTAGTAAAAGTTACAGGGTTAATTAATGATCTTTCGTCTTTGTGTGGTATTACCTGCTTTTCATGTAAATCAAATTTTAATTTTAATATGAAATGCTCAATTTTTGCCTGTGTGAACTATTGTGTTTTATAGAATAAGTATCTTTTGCGCAAACAAATATGATTCAAAGTCTTACGTTCTTTCCAAAAGTCCACACTTAACTGACGCATCAAGGTCAGGAGAGTAGTTGCCTTACACTCTCTCCCTAGTCAGTGCAGTAAGACAGGCACTTCCAGAGCGTTGTTAAGAGCGTTGTTGTCTTAGCAAGGAGGAATTCCATGTTCTGTACCTGTCTTTCTCCGTTATGTAGGGGGTAGCCTAATGCAAATACGATCCAAATGTACAAACCTCAGCTAAGTACTTACAATCTGGGACAACAAATCTAATCGCTAGGCCCGTGGCAGAGGGCTAAACAGAGTTCCCAGCTTTTCTAACTTGCGGTTGCTTCTGAGCAGAGAAGAAACAACAAATCAGTTTACGTGATCTCCAAAGAGTTAAGTGAGATTGCTTAGGTCCTTGTTTCTTACATTTAGATTAAAAATTCAAGTCCACAGGGAACTAAAGTAAGACAACTTAGTTGCTACCATCTGATGAATCCAGATCCTCACCTGCTGAATACCCAGTCCAAACAACAATGTCAAATTTCTCCATGTGACTGTACCCTGTCATTGGTAGAAGTGATTCCTATAACAGCAATTGTATTTGGTTAGCCACATGTTGATGGTAAGCTTTGCTTTCACAAATCAGCTTTCCGTGGGATGAATTCTTGTACTTTTATTCCTTCAGCAAGAGAGAATTGAATTGAATCGTCTCTTTGAAAAATATGTGCCCTGCCTTATTGATATGATTACGGAAGGAATTGTGGATGGCAAACAAGGAGAAAGGCTGAAGACCATTGTTCCTCAAACAGATTTAAATATGGTGAGGAATAGAAAGTAAAGGTTGAAAAAATTTATCTTAAAAGTGAAACTGAATAATGAAGTGAACTGGATAAAACCTCCGAAGGAAATCACAGGAGTAGAGTTCACACTTGAAATGTCAGTTTGCTAACAAGAGACAATAGAAAGAGTCAGTTCCTAACAATGCTCTTCTGTCATTAAAACTTATATCAGTAGATATACCTGTAAGAAGAAAAGATCAGCAAACACTCAGGCATCTGAAAACATATTAAGAGTTCTTATGTATCTAAATGGTGATTCTATTTATAGTTTTGTCTTGTTTTTCAACAGGTGGTGCAGTTGACTGTGATGCTGGAAGCTTTAATTGTGGTACAACCTGATGATCTTGATGTTCTGGAGTGCTTCTTCTTGGAAGCTTTATATTCCTCCTTAGGTGCTGCTCTTCATGATACTGGAAGAATTAAATTTGATGAATATGTTAAACATATTTCCTGTATGTCAACTGTTCATGATGACAACATCCTTGCTAAGCCAGGGGAGTTGCCAGGTAGGATTTTGTCATAATTTACTCTGAATCCCTTTGATTATGTTAGGAAAGTCCTAGTTTCCATAAAGGTACAACATTGTTCTTCCTTCCAGCTAGCTATCCTGGCTGCAAAATACGTTTGATGTTCTCTATCAATAAAAAACCCTTATAGTTACTGATGCTAGATGACTCTTAGCAACTGGTTTATCCTCACAGAACAGTACTTTTCTATGCCAACCTGAAAAGATGAACAGTGAAAGGAAAAACAGAAAGGGAAAGGAAAACCAGTGGAAGGGTGCTAATAAGCAATCCAAGTGCAGGACTAGGATAATTTTATTTCATGTCTTGCTGGGTTAAATGGTAAGTAAATGGAACAGGGTTGCACGTTGTGGTCCAGAAATCTTACCCTTCATTTTCATTTCAGTCAGGTTATTTTCTTATGAAATATTTCAATGTCCTAGAAAACTTCAGCTCTTTAATGGTTTGCAGGTCAGCTGCCAACTTTGTATGACTTTCATTTTGATGGTATTCAAAAAAAGTGGGTACCTTGGATGAAACTTGTTCCTGAATATATTCATAATCCTCAAAAGAAATTTCTTGACATTCTAGGTAAGTATAAGATAAAATATAGTGATGTTATGCTTTTAATTTATAATGTGTGGCCACTGAGTGGGTGGCACTTAACATACGACCTCTTTCTGTGTTGAAGGTCATCTACTCATGTTCAGTTTCTTGTGATGGCAGAAATCAATTTCTTTAATGTTCTTGTCATCATTTAACAGGGATAGAGTTGATATATACAGCACCGTGTAATAATGAAATGAGGAAAAGATTAATATATTTTTTTCAGTGCTTAAAGCTTATTAGGAGAGTTAGAAGAGCAGAAAATAGATTCACAGTCTGCTTTTTCAGAAACCCTAGGAAAAATCTCAGATCAGTGGTTCAAATGCTCAGTAGATAAAAATTACATTCTTAAGGCCATTATTGGTTGTTACTTATAGCACTCTGTAATGGTGAAAAGTGCGTTCCGTAGTTAACGGCAAATTGACCCAGACTGTTTTATAGTAGGATTCAGCAAGCAAAGGTTAACTTCACTGACACAAGAGATAATGGTATGATCTCTGAAGTTGCTCCTGATGGCAGGCTATTCACAAAGAACAAAATTAATCTCTGAAGAGTTCAGAGAAAATGTTTAGGATCCAAATAAGTCCTGATTATGTCCTTGAAATAGGGATTAAATGGAGCTTAACCAGTCCATGGCCCTCCTATATGGAGGAAAAATTATTTTCTAACAGATCTATAGTAGAAAAGATCCCAATGATAAAAGCTGAAAAGAGGTAGTAAAGCAATTAAAAATTTCCTTCGACATTGGTAGTGAATTGATATTTCATATTATGTCTTTGTGCAACTGCACATTAATACTTGGTGAGTATGATACAGCACTATTCTATAAATATAAATCCCCCAGCTGTACTGCATTTTAATTTAACCTGCTGTCCTATTCATAATCTTTTTCAGTGCCTACGGTGGAGACAACACGCACTACTTGGTTGCTAGAACAGATGGTAAAAATAAAACACCCAGTTGTTCTTGTAGGTGAATCGGGTACTTCTAAAACAGCAACTACACAAAACTTCCTAAACAATCTGAACAAAGACCTTTATGTATGTATGAGTCATTTTGCCTTTTTTGTAAAGCTGCATTTTCATGTTGTGTCCTTGTGTTAAATTTCCATTATGAAGCCTGAGCCTGTGGGTAGCAATATTAACTTTAGCCTCACATGGGTTCAGAGATCTGACTGCAAGCTCAGACCCAAAGTATGTGGATGATTTGAGAATACCTAAAGATCAGAAATGTTTTGTTTTGTTACTTTATAAAGTAAAGTAAATGTATATTGTCAAAGATTTAAGAACAGGAATTTTACTTTTTTTTGTCACGTGTAATTAAAGTGAATAACTGGACCAGAGGAGTGTTTCCTGTATGTCCAATAATTTAACACCAAAAATATTTTCTAGAATGATCCAGTTAAAAAAAAAGAAAAAAGAAAAAGGTAAAAATCCATTCTTAACCATTTCCTCCCCTTTGCAGCTGCTGCTAGTGATTAACTTCTCTTCTCGTACAACATCAATGGACATTCAGAGAAATCTAGAGACAAATGTAGAGAAACGAACTAAAGACACTTACGGCCCTCCCATGGGAAAACGTCTCATTGTTTTCATGGATGATATGAATATGCCAAGGGTAAGTTGCCAATGGTTTGCAAGGTAGTTTAGAAACATCTTGGGGGGCACTGCTGTGGTGCCTTCATATACAGATCCATCTATATGAAGACACAATATCTTGTATTACAAGTCAAGGAGATTCGTGGTAAGTGCATAACTGGATTTCAGCTTAGGAACTTCGCAACAGTTGGACTTGTGAGCAGCATGAGGTATTTCTGTCTGTTACAATATTCGTCTTCTATATAAAAAGTATCTCCTTTTGGATCACTTCTTTATGCCAATAAAATCATTTTTCTGTGGCCTGATACTGGTTGCAGGTTGTCTCCTGTAGAAATCTTGCCTTCCTCTTTGCAAATGGGTCAGGAGAGTATGCGTGTATGAAGTTTATCTTGGAGAAGAGGCACTTCTGCCATACGAGACATTGAAATGAACATTCACAATCAGTGTCAGAGCTTTACAAAGTGTCACTTAGTCCTTGTAATGTTCTCTTGAGTAGGGAGCACAATGTTTCCACATTTATAGCAGTATTTGGCATGGTGATGTACTGTGCTCAAAATATCTTGCCTCTTTTCTGTTACAAAGGTTGATGAGTATGGAACACAGCAACCCATTGCCTTGTTGAAGCTGCTACTAGAAAAAGGTTTCTTGTATGACCGTGGTAAGGAGATGAACTGTAAAATTCTCCGAGACCTGGGTTTTATTGCTGCCATGGGGAAAGCTGGAGGAGGTCGGAATGAAGTTGACCCTCGATTCATCTCACTCTTCAGTGTTTTTAACATACCTTTCCCTTCTGAGCAATCACTGAATTTGATCTATACCTCCATCCTAAAAGGCCACACTGCGGTAATTTCACTTTTTAAACGATTGCTTAACATGTTAATAATTTTGAAATAGACATTTATTTCTGTATTGTCACCAAACCTGAAATCATCTGTTATTTCCTGTTTATTTAGAATCCCATGCAAACTTTTCCCTTCTTGTATTTTTCAAGAGATGTGTTTACAATTTGTAGATAAATTCTTGAATAATATGTGAATTTTCAAGTAAGGAGGTAATTTGTAAAACTGGTACTTTTCATAGGTTGAAACCTGTGAATCAATTGGTTGTGGTTCCTATAACCAAATACACAAAGGTCAGCAAAGTCTATCCCAAATGACAGTGAAAAATTCAATGTAATGCAGTAGACTGCATTACTATGCAAGTGAACTGCAACATCAAATTAGAAGAGAGCAGTTTATTTTTTCTCCAATGGAAGTGCTGTAAAAAATCCCAGTCATGGAGTATGATGTTATTTTCAGCACTGTGCAAGCTTGGGAGTGAAGATGGACCCTGCCCAAAACATTTAACTTCAGAATGTTAATACTGCACAGGAATATGAATTTCTAAAAATATTTGCCCTTAGTTACTTGAAATATGCCAAGTAGGGTTAAAAGCTAGAAAGCAGAATATGTTTGATAGTATTCAGTTTTGTCTGGACAGTTGCATGAAAACATCTCTTCTTTCTCATGTTTGCAGGTGTTTAATGAGTCTGTATCAGAAATCTCTGAGAGGATGACAGACTGTACTTTGAAGCTTTATAAAATGATTGTCTGTGACCTACCCCCTACTCCTTCCAAATTCCATTATATTTTCAACCTACGGGATCTTTCCAGGGTCTATAATGGACTTACTCTTACAACCCCAGAGAGGTAGGAATATAAAAATTACCTTCAGTGGTCCTAAACCTATTTATATGGGATGAGGCTGGGTGAAAATGAGGCAGCTTGGTAGTATGAGAAATCAATCACATTTTGTCACTTTTCTTTAAACTTTCAGCAAAATGAGAAGATGTTTAGGAACATCCTAAATTGTGATATTACTACCGATGACAAATATTGATACATTAGTCTTTCTTAAGTAAGATATCTGGAGGTAATAATGCAAACTATTTTTTCATTCTTATGAAGAGAACAATACCAAAAGAGGTTTTTTAAAAAAAGCCCAGACTTCAGTCAATGTTACTAACTCTATGGCCTTAGGAATCCTATCAGTTTGTTTGGTGCAGTTTGATATTTTGATGTTAATGCAGGTTTCAAACAGTCACCCAGATGGTGAGAGTTTGGAGAAATGAGTGCCTGAGGATTTTCCATGATAGGCTGACTAATGAAACAGACAAAGCATTGGTGAGTAATTTCCTTCATTTTTTTAGTAGTCACTGAGTATTACTGTGGCAACTAAGCAGTATTACCACCTGTAAAGCAGTATTACCAACTGTTGCATTCCAGTCTTGCACTCATAATGCAGATTTGTCTAAACACTATGTTGCTCGATTAATTTAAAACTTGGTATGAGGAGTTTTCGTTTCTAAAATAAAGTTACCATGGCAGACTAAGCGAGCAGATCTGCTGAAGGAAAACAAAGTGTGACTGGGTTTGCCTGTCCAGGAAGGTTGGTTAGCAGTGGCACAGGTGCCAAAGTGTGAGAGCTGTGCAGGAGAAATCTCAGGAAATCACTCCTGCTTCAAATCAGTATTTTCCTTTAGGAAGGATTCTATCAGAATGTGACTTTACAAACAGGTCGGAAAAAGAGAGGTAAGAGCTAAGTTTCATTTACTCAGTTTTCGTCGTTACGGAACTCTAAAATGCTCCAAACTAAATCAAGATGAGAGAATTAAGCATTAAACATTAAATCAGGAGAGAATTACGCCAGTTTTATAGCTTGAGGATTAGGAAAGGAGTTGAGTAAAGTTTACTTGCATGTAAGCTACTTGCAAAGCAACTTGCTTAGATAAAAAGAAGTAGACTTAGGTGGCTTCAGATTTTTCAGCTTAAAACTTTTTCCTATAACATACAATGACAGATTTCCAGATCAATTTTCACAAATCGGGGTAATTATATTGCAGCTTTTCTGTATTTCTACACTTAATTCAGATTTGCGAGATTTGTGAGAAATCTTGGTGATAAGACATCAATATGAATGCTGAGAAGAACGTTCATTAATATAATATTAATACAAATATAACATTTTTTTAATCAGGTTTGTCCTTTTTTGTCTTAAACGTCTTCAGTCCATTGACTTGAATGGTTTCTGAACTTCCTATTAGATCATTTTATATCATAGAACATAAACAATAGGAGGCTGTGGTCTGTGGATCTTCTGGTGACATACTATTCCCTTGAAATCAGTCAGTGTTTGAGCAAAGACTCTGCATTATCAGTGTCACCCTTCTGAGTGTTCCTGGACCTAGAAATACCTGCTTTGTTGTATTGTACCTGCTTTGTTAGGTTGCCTGACTAATTTCATTTATTTGAAGGTACAAGGCCATATAAAAAAACTGATCAAAGAGAATTTCAGAGATGAATTGGAACAGGCCATGAGGGATCCTATTCTTTTTGGAGATTTCAGAATGGCACTGAGTGAAGGAGAGCCTCGTATTTATGAAGATATCCAAGACTATGATGCGGCAAAAGCTCTCTTTCAGGTAGTGTGTTTCAGCTTGGTACTGTGCATGATTTTGTCTCTCTGCATGCAGAGTGTGCTGGAGCCTGCCTCAAACAGTAAGAATTCTCTTCTTCTATGTGCACATTGCAGCAGTGAGCATAGAACAACCACCCTCCACCCCCTTCTGTGGTCTGGAGTAATGAAAATTGAGGATCATCTATGGAGTTGGCTGTGCGTTCCAACTGTTTCTTTTCCCTGATGATCTTTTGAAGCAGTAATGCTGCAAAATAGATTGTTATTTTATTAAAATTATTTATTGTTTCCTAGGTTTCCTAGTAACATTCTGACCACCTTTCTCTGCAGGAGATTTTGGAAGAATATAATGAAGTTAATATTAAAATGAATCTAGTCCTTTTTGATGATGCTTTGGAACACTTAATCCATGTGCATCGCATCATGCGGATGGATCGTGGCCACGCCCTGCTTATAGGAGTGGGAGGCTCAGGAAAGCAGTCTCTTACAAGATTGGCTGCCTTTACAGCTGGATGTGAGGTTAGTGACTGTGCATCTTTGCAGTGAAAGAAGAAAAGGAAAGCGATACTGGAATCAGGATTAAATTGAAGAGGGTTAGGAAGAGAAAGTCAGTCAAGATACAGTCAGGCTGACATCTCTTCCCTGTGAAGAGAAAAACATTGCTTGCAGGTCTAGACAGTGGATGATCTAGGCAGGAACCCTGCTGTGATTGATACTGTAATATTTTAGATAGGAAATGTTCCTCCCTCTTACAGAGGCTGTTGGCTTGGAAGGGAAGAACAAAAAAGGAGGGTGAATGCAAAGTGCAATCAAATTTTGGAAGTGCGATCCTGCAGGGCTGTACAAATGTAGTTGTTTAAAAGAATGTAGCACTTAATTTTTTTGATACTTACACATTTAATGAAGTTAGTATATAAACCAAAACCTTTGATCCAATCTAATTAAAATTGAGTTTCATAGTCACCATCATGTCTTGCATCCATCTTTGTCTTCTCAGTATATGTTTGCATCCTTAGGTATTTGAGATCATCTTGAGTCGAGGATACAGAGAAAATAACTTCCGAGAAGACTTGAAAGATTTGTATCAGAAGCTGGGTATCGAGAACAAGTCAATGGTCTTCTTGTTTACAGATGGCCACGTAGCAGAGGAGAGTTTCTTGGAACTCATCAATAACATGTTAACTTCAGGTGACACAGGCAGCCTGAATTACTGCCAATTAGTATGCTTGTGAATTGTAATCTTGTGTGCACCCTTGGTCCAGCTATTACAGTTTCACCCTGTGTCCTCTGCTGCTTTAGTTAGTTGCACCTTTCAATACTACCTGGAATTATCTTGGCCTTAATGATGGCTTTTTCACATCGTCTTACTGTCATTTATATGCATCTGGGCAGGCTATAAGGGTTAGTTCACACTGATCGTAGTGTTGCAGGAGTCTCAGATTTCTTCCAAGACTGGACCACATCTTCAGTTGCATTTAGTCACAAGCCCACCTTTTCTCTCATTTGCTTTGGAATTGCATTCACCTGAAATGCAACAACTGCTTATATGTATATTCTAAACTATAATTTAGTATCTTTTATTGTATACAGCAGCTGAAAATGAGCAGCAGCTGGCACTGTGTGACCACCCTCCCTATATAAGTTCCTACAGAGTCTGATTTGAAAGGAGATGTATTAAATCTCAACCCTTTCCTTTGTGTAGTTCTCCATGTTCCATTCTGCGTATGGCAGTCATTAGGTAATTTATGCAATATTACCATGTGACTGAGAGAATGAAAATGTGAATTGATGGTTTGCAGACACTAATGACGATTTCCTCTGCAGAGTTAAAAATGTTTTGTGTTCTTGTGACATTTTGTTTATGTTGCTGAAGCCCAAACAAAACCAAATTAATTCTTCCTCTAAATCCCTTAGCATCATCCTAAATACTCTATTTTCCATAGTGGCCTGGGATGGAGAAGGAGGAGAGATTAATAGGTTCATCCAAAACTGCCCAGAATCATTTTTGCTGAACTAAGTTTAAAACCTGTGACTCTAGTTTCTCGTCTTCTCTGTCCCCAGCACTATGGTTACAAGTTGTTCTCACTAGCATTCTTCTGTCCTTATGTTCCAGGAATGGTGCCAGCCCTTTTTCCAGATGATGAAAAAGACACCATAATGAGTCAGATTGGAGATGAAGCTACTAAAGCTGGTGTGAATCCAGCTAAAGAGAGTGTCTGGCAATATTTTGTAAACAAATGTACAAGCAACCTTCATATTGTCCTGGGAATGTCCCCAGTTGGGGACAATCTGAGAATGTGGTGCAGAAATTTCCCAGGTATTAATTGTATACACTGGTTAGTCCCTTCCCTGTGAAACACAGGTTTGCAGGCAAGAGAAAATCTCCAGCAGGCACTCACACTTTATGGCAACTAAAGCTAAGAAGAGCAGGTTTCATGATTAGACACTTGGGTAATTTTTTTCCAGTTAATTACCACATATCAGTGTGTATTATTGATTAACATTTACCAGATCAGTTCATTTTCCAGCTGAATGGTTAGAAATCAATTAGTCATCTTCATTGACCTGGAAGTATACAGGCAGCCTATGTCTGCAGCCTCTCTTCTGTACTTACAGAGGAATGCATCGTATCAAATCATTATGAAACTAGGATGGTGGTAAGTGAAACATTTGTGTATCGAAAAGCAAAAGAAGAGCAGGATGAGAGGGACACCTGCTGAGAGAAAAACCACCTGAGCGAGGTGGACATTGCTGTATAACAGGTGGCTGAAAGAAGTCCTCAGAGACAGGAGCCCCATGAATGAGGGGTACTGGTGGGAATCCCAGCCCAGATATTAAAATATCTAGTTGCTGCTCTTGACTGTATCCTGCAGAATGTTACAGTCTAAAGAATAGTATGATAGTGTTAGCAGGACACAGATGCAAAGTTGACTGTTTACTATCAAAATAGAAGCATTGGCTTTGTGATAATTATTGTTCCTAAGTAGGAGTCAAATAAGACAGATCCTGCAAATTCTTTATGCAAATGAAGCACAGGACAATCTGGCAGATTAAAGTCTAGTTTTACAAAGGAATTGTTTCAGGTAACATTATGCTTTTATTTTAAGGTCTTGTCAACAATACTGGTATTGATTGGTTCTTGCCCTGGCCCCCCCAAGCCTTGTTTGCAGTTGCAAAATCATTTGTAGGTATGTGAAGTGTCAGTATTTTAACTCCTTAACACTTGGGCTAGCCTAAGAAATGTGTTCTTTACTTTAAAGTTATTGTAGGTCTCATTTTCCCATTGTCACTGCTATTGTAAGTCTACATGGGTAATGCAAAATCCTGGTCAAAAATGTTTTTGGATGCAATTTTCCTACTCAATTAGATTTTAAAAAATTGGTGAAATTCAGTCTCCCATCTCTGGAGACAATGTGACCTGGCTACCTGCTACCAGGAGGCCTGTGTTCTCTTCTGAACTCTGTCTTGGCCTTGCTTTTTGCTCCAGAAAGCAGACTTTTTTTTTTCTTTCTTTTTTTTTTTTTTTCGCCTGGCTTAAATGTATGTTAAAGAAGGAAGATGGTAATTGACATACTCTTAAAAAAAGTCTGATTTGTTTTTATTTTCTTGGCCCAATTTTAGGAAGTAACACACGTGTTCCAGCAGAGATTTCCAAGCCGGTGGTTGAGCACATGGTCATGGTACATGAATCGGTAGGGGATTTTAGCAAGAAGTTTCTGCAGAAATTGAGACGTAGCAACCATGTTACACCAAAGAATTACCTTGATTTTATCCATACTTATTCAAAATTGTTGGAGGAGAAAAATGAGTTCATTTCAGGTAAGGCTGTGTAGCCGTTTTCTCCTTTTTAATAAACAATTTAAATATTTAAAATAAAATAGTGTGAAATGTGGTGAAAATGGGTGAAAATCCCACATATTACCCACATTATGCAAAAATAATGTTATCTATACTATCTCAAATGCTGTGCTGACGTCAGTTTTTGACATTGGACCAATATCCTGGCCATATATGAGTGTTCATAATCTGTCTACTGGTATGTTTTTCCCAAAGTCTTTTGTGGATGAACCTGAGCCAGAGTTTCCAAACCAGACACTCCTCTGCTTGGGAAAGAGTGATTAGATTTAATACCAGCTCAGCCTAGCTCAGGGTTTCACATTCTTCCTCAAGCAGCAATTCTTACTCGTACTTCTGTGGGCACTGAAATATGTGAAAAGGATAAAACATCGACAGTGTAGTAGGAAAAATAAGTTGTGGTGCCTGGCCACTATGCGGCAGCTCAGGTGACATTAACACCATCTTGGTTGAGAGGTTTAGGAAACAAAAAATCTCTCACAGTGATTTTCCTTTCACAACTGAGGTTGCCCTGCTACGAAGTGCACCTATAAGTGTATTTACCGTCCATGACATTGTCTATTGCTGTGCAATAATGCCAATGAATCAGTAATATTTCTCTCTTTTTTTCCTCACTAGCACAATGTAAAAGGCTGGATGGGGGCTTAGATAAACTGAAAGAAGCTAGTATACAGCTGGTTGAGCTGAACAAGAAACTTGCAGAGCAAAGGATTGTGTTAGCAGAAAAGTCAGCTGCTTGTGAGGCTTTGTTACAAGAGATTTCGGCAAACACAGAAGTAGGTAGGTGGTTTACAAATACTGAAGAGTCCCACAGGCTAAGCAAGGCTTACATAGTCTGTGTTGGGTCAGAAGACACTCTAAGAGCTCAGACTGCTTCTGGAGATGACCCTCTTGTTCTGTCTGTGCTGATTTAGTATCTTGCTAGAAGAGTAGGTCCTGTATTGTACTCAGATTGCCATTGCTTTGCACACCTAACTACTGTGTCCTGCACTTGTCTTTCCTTACCAAGGTATAGGGTGTAATGTGGGAAAGAGAAATTAGCAAGAAAGGGACCTTGTCATTCAGAAAATTGCTTTTAGAGGAAAGACAGAGGGAAGCATAGGAGGAAAAGAGATTATGTATGCTTTGTGTGGAACACTAACAGTGTTCCTAGACTGATGATGGATGGAGCCCTGTAAACATTGGCAGGCTAGCAGTACAGGGTACTGAGTTGATGGTAATTTCTGATTTTCAGCCAAGAGCACATCTATATTTGTACATGTTCTGCACACAAATTTTGAATAATCCAGTTATGGTCCTGCTTTTACAATTCATAGCTGAGGAGAAGAAAAAACTGGCTGAAGAAAAAGCTGCGGAGATACAGGAACAGAATAGGATTATTGCTATGGAGAAGATGGCAGCTGAGACCGCTCTGGCTGAAGTCATGCCTGTTTTAGAAGCTGCCAAACTGGAGCTGCAGAAGCTTGACAAGTCTGATGTTACTGAGATCAGGTGATTCATTTGGATATACAGTAGCATAAACTCTTGGAAATTCACTGGGAGACCCTTGTTTGTAGGGTCTGAACTTTAGCTTCACCTTCCTCATATTCACAGTGTGTGGGTAAAGGTCAGGACATCAGTTGTCCAGGAGCAGACACAACAGAATCTCCTGACTCCTAGCCCAGGACGTCCCCTGAAGCCTGTTCTTCCTGTCCTTCATTTGATGTCTTCTCTGTAATTTCTACCCTGTGTCTAATGCACTGGAAACTGCTTTGCTTTCTGCTCGAGCAGTGGCTGTCCAAACCCCTTCATTCCTCCTCAGTTTTTGTTCTGCATGAGTAGGAACACATAACAGTTACTTTTCAGGGATGCTTTGGTAGCATCAAAGTATACTTCTCTGCTGAATTACTTCCTCCTTTGTTTTTATAATACACCTTGTATTTGGGGACACATATGAAAGTACATCCAGTCCTTGGCTCTCCCAGAAATAGTAACAGCTTTCTGTTCCCTGTCACGCTTGTTTATTTTCTTTTTTCTAGTAGATCTGTGGATTCATCCTGTACTGCTCCTCCCAAAGGACAGTTGCCCCACTGCCCTAGGGAAAAATACGGATCAGGGTTTTAGGCCTTCCACTGCTGAAATCCTTTAGTCTGTTATTGATCAAATTGCCCAAATACAACAATTGGTTTTGAGCTCATATCTAGTTATTTGTTTCTTGTCTGCGCTGGATTATGTTTTTCACTTTGCGTAGGATGTCTTATGTACTAGCTGTTGTTGTATTGTGATGGCAGTCTTAATGGCAAGCACGTTTGGCATCATGTGCTTTGTCTCCTCCATTATCTCCTTCACCTGTTTTCTAGATCGTTTGCAAAACCCCCCAAACAGGTGCAAGCTGTCTTGGAATGTGTTCTTATAATGAGAGGGTACAAAGAATTAGACTGGAAGACAGCCAAGGGAATGATGTCAGAGGCAAATTTCCTGCGATCCCTGATGGATATAAACTTTGATGGAATTTCTCAGAACCAAGTGAAATCTATCCGAGGTAAGTAACTGACCTGTGTACTTGGAATGAATGTAGTAACTTGTTAACGTGGTTAGCTGTGTCAGTGGCAATCCTTCTGGTGTTCTTTGGAAGGGTAGGATTCACTTTGTGCAAAGGGACACCCATGTCTGGGGTGCTACAGATGTTGTGCTGTTGGCATTACTGGATTTTTCAGAGTACAAACACCTTCTTCTCTGTGTTACATCCAGTTTGTGCCTTAGCTAGGGTCTCATACACTTTGGTTTAGAGCAGGCAAGATACAAACAGGACAGCTGAGCAGGCCCCCTGTTTGCTTTTAGATACTTAGAAAGTAGCATTACAACCTCAGCCGCGTGGTTACAATTAAGATGTGATATGTACACAGTGGAAGAAGATAAGCGATATGTAAAGCTTATTGGCCAAACTTTGCAGACACTCCCAAAGTTGTAATCCATAGCTCCATTAAGAGGTGAATTTGATTCTTTCAACAAAATGGCATCTCACTTCTGTGGAGAAAATAAACCATGATACTGAGATATGCTTAACAACTCCTGTATGCACTCCTTTTTTGGAGAAAGAACTTGAGAAATCACTAGCAGTATTTTTTTGGTATTGTTCTAGCCCAGTACCTTCATCTTAAGTTCAGAGTCTCTTTAATATTCTGACAAATGTTTCATATTTTCTGTCATATTATTGCTCAATATTGCTGGTATGGAAACCTTATTTCTTTGAGGATTTCTGCAGTATAATTAACTCACTTTCAATATTTTTGTTTTTGCCCATTTAGCTCTGTTAAAGAATCTTAATACTACTGCCACTGAAATGGAACTTGTTAGCAGAGCAGGCCTGGGAATGTTAAAGTTTGTTGAAGCAGTGATGAGCTACTGTGATGTAGTTAGAGAAGTCAAGCCGAAGAGAGAGAAGGTAGAGTGTATGGATTCAAACTCTGAGGAGGACGAAACATGATTGTAATTAGAAAAATAACACTCAGAAATTTCACAGACAGCCCCATTTAAGAACTCTGAAGTGCTTAAAAAGAGGTGTTTATAAATATTGCAGTAGGGGTGAGGAATGTGATATTCAGTGATAAACTGCTGTGTTTGTTGTGCTGAGATGCTGTGGTATGGGTTCCCATCCACTCCATTGCTTGAAGAAGGTGGAGGAATTTGGTCAGGTGGCATTTGGTAATCTAACATGGTTAGAAAAGCACAGTTTTTAACTGTCTACTAAAAGCATACTTCAAAATGAATGGCATTTGGACAGAGTAGAGCTCAGTAGTACACAATATCCATGCCCCTTGAGCACAGACCTTTCTATTAACTTTTTTTTTTTTTTTTTTTAAAAAAAAAAGACTGGAAACTTAGCTGTGTTACCAAAGGAAATCTAATGTCCAGAAGATGATGTCGGAAAATTTCTTCAAGAAAAGCTCTTTATATGCATCTAACTACTGATAAACTATATTCACTAAATGATGGGCCTCACAATTTTTGAGGTCATTGTTACTGAGCAGACAGACCTCCCTTTTTGTACAGGGTAATAGTCTTGCAGACCTACCAGGTGTTGGTAGGACTGCTTACATGCTTAATATACCTTATGTGTTGAAAGATCTAGTTTAGGAGATTTATCTGCTCTGTAACTGCAGTTTCAGACCACAATATATATATTTAGGATGGGGGGAGGTGGGTGAAAAACTGTGCCAGTTATTTTGACTTATACTGTTTATTACCAGGATGCTTTAAAATACATGAGATAGCCAAAAGAAATCTGAGAATTTAAGATTTCTCTCAAAAGCCTTTCTTTCCTCTGATACTCTTATATTTCCTTCTTAATGTAGGTGGCGAGGCTAGAACGGAATTATTACTTAAGTAAGCGGGAACTGGAAAAGATAAAGGCAGAACTAGCTACAATTCAGGAAGAGCTTAAAGCTTTGGGGGACAAATATCAAGAGGCAATAAAAGAAAAGCAACAGTTACAAGAAGAAGCAGAGATTATGCAGAGGAGATTAGAAGCTGCTGACAAACTCATCTTTGGCTTGAGATCTGAGAACGAGAGGTAAGTCTAGATTCAAAGAGGATTGTTCTTGACATCAGAGGGCCATGTGCCAGGAATAAAATATATCAAACGGAGACATTTTTGGAAATGCCTCTTCCCGTGATTTTTTTTTCTGTGAAGAGTTAATATCCATTCTAACTAATATTCATGAGACCTTGAAAAATAGTAACAACAATTTTTAATGCAGAAGAGAAAGGTGAACTAAGATTAAAAAGGAGAAGGTTCAGACCAACTCAGTGTCTGATGCCATCACAATAATGAGAGAAATACTGACTGTAAGTTTCAGGGCTGTCTCAAATTGCAGCTAAATTAGCAGCAGTTAATGCACATAATCCCCATCCCCCTGGTACAAACTCACTCAGGATTCCCTTATTTTTCTATCAGGTGGGCAAAAGAATTAGAGGACTACAAAACACGAAAGTTGAAGTTGCTTGGAGACTGTCTGCTCTGTGCTGCCTTTCTGAGCTACGAAGGAGCATTCAACTGGGAGTTTCGTAATGAAATGATTTATCAAGTGTGGCAAGAAGATGTCCTTTCACGAGAGATCCCTCTCAGTCAACCATTTAGGCTAGAAAGCCTTCTGACTGATGAAGTGGAGGTTAGCAGGTACGTCCAGTAAAGAAGTCCAATGACTACTGTATGTGAAATCATAAAGTAAGGGAGTCTGGATCTGAATCTGTAGCATAGAATTGGCATTGTGGATGGAAGTGCACAGCCATTCTAGGGAAGAGAGCATTTTACTTTCATGCCTCAAACATGGCAAGGAAGGAGACTTTTTTTTTTTCCTGGTTAGCAGAGGCTATTTGCTATAACAGACCATTGTTCTCTATGTTCCAAGGACATTCACTGAACCTGCACACATATAATACCTTTTCATATTTTTTTTTTGTGAGTTACCTATAATATGTGTTCAACTCAAGGCCTAATAGGAGTCTTTTCATTGAATTCAGTGAATTTGGAAATAAATGCATGCCCAGGTAACCCATATTTCAACTGCTGTAAGACTCTTCAGCAAATACAACAGTTGGTGTTTTGAGTGGTGTAGTTACAAATGACTCAGACAATGAGTCAGTTCGAGTTTTGACGCTGCTCTTGCAATCCCATACATCATATGTTTGCTTGTGTTTCTAATACGATGCTCAATGGATTGCATAATTTTACTGACTACTGAAATGTCCTGCTCTCCACTCAAATTTTCATTCCAGCTTAGTCTTTGATCCATTGCCTTCCCAGGTGGGTTTCCCAAGGATTGCCTCCAGATGAGCTCTCCGTCCAGAATGGCATCCTGACAACATATGCAAGCCGCTTCCCACTCTGTATTGACCCACAACAACAGGCGTTAAATTGGATTAAGAAGAAGGAAGAAAAAAATAACCTGAGGGTAAAGATAAACATTTCACCTCTTTACTTGTTGTTTTAAAAGCTTCATCAGTACTTGTTACCTTGAATGGGGAACAATTATGCAGTTATATACAGACAAATGTGGTGACTACTGTGTCTCTGAAATGGATAGGGAGTTATCCCTGTTCACATGACCGTCAAGTCCTTGGGACTGATGATTTTTTTGGGATCTTGGACAGCCTCAGTACGAGAAAAATAATACAACCAAGAGGCTGGTGTTGCTTGTGTTCTATCTCAGCTCCAGGATGGAGTTTTCATGTAGGACAATAACACAGTCAGAGGCATAGTTGGAAGAATAATTCTCCAAATGGAAGTCACTCTCAACTGATCAGAAAAAAGAGCATTTTTACTGTTCTGTACCAGTGTAGTTTATATCATTTATAAGAGTAAAGGCAAAGAGCAACATAGAGCAATCTTCATTAGTGCTGGCAGCTATTGTAAAAATAACGGTGTTCAGAAAATTGAATCAGTCCTGTTTGCATATCTTCCCATTATTCTCTTGCAGATGGCTTCCTTTAATGACCCAGATTTCCTTAAACAGCTAGAACTTGCCATAAAGTACGGAAATCCTTTCTTGCTGCATGGTGTTGATGAATACATTGATCCTATGATAGACAATGTCTTAGAGAAGAATATCAAAGTTGCACAGGGGCGAACATTCATTGTCCTGGGTGACAAAGAGGTTGACTATGACAGTAATTTTAGATTGTACCTGAACACCAAATTAGCAAACCCAAAGTATACTCCCTCTGTGTTTGGCAAAGCTATGGTTATCAATTATACAGGTAAGCAATAGTGTGTGTTTAGTAACAAAGTAGTGATTATGCTGTAGTGCAAGTTTAGGGCCTGTGTGGTTATCTGAAACGACAACAAAACTCTGAAATTTCATGGTCTCCCTTATACTTATCATCTGACTTAATATAGAATTCTTCTCACTTCTCTCTCTTAATTTGAAACGTAGCTAAACATCTGTTCTTAGATCTGCCAGGTTAGGATGCATTGGTAGAATCAATATATACAATTACTAACCAGATCACTCCGTTGTATTGCTGTAGTTTTATGAGATGATTAAGATGAACTGTCTAAAGGCTGTCCTTATTTAAAAAAACAACAACAAAAAAAACAACCAAAAACGAACAAAAAAAAACCTGTGTGCGCTGCGTTCTATCTGTAGTTACACTAAAAGGCCTAGAGGATCAGTTGCTCAGTGTCATTACGGGTTTTGAAAGAAGGGAATTGGAAGAACAGAGGGAACATCTCATCCAGGAGACAAGTGACAACAGAAACTTGCTGAAAGATCTGGAAGACTCTCTCCTTCGGGAGCTGACATCTTCTACAGGAAACATGTTGGACAACTTAGACTTGGTGCAAACCCTGGAAGAGACGAAATCCAAAGCTACTGAGGTACCAGCTCTGTTTTTTTTGGGAAGGATATCCGTTTATAGAACTTCTTTCATTTTCATTGTGCTTCATCTTCTTTCATCCTTGAAGCTAGGAACTAGTTTGAAAGCAATGAAGAAATCTTATGAGTTTGTTGCATCTTTCAGTATTGGGCAGTATTTTTTTGCATCAGAGAAACAAATCCTACCTTCAGGAAAGTCCTTATAAGGACCAAAGTAATGGTTCTTTATAGTTCTAAATCAAAGGGTTTGTGATGTATTTCTTTCAGCTCTGAAACAATCTTCATGTTGGATTGTATCAGATCTGAAATGAAAAATGAAGATATTTGTTATTCAGAGAGGATGTCGAATCTCTGTCCTTGGAGGTTTGCACCGCTAGATCAGGTCAGCTGGGCAAAACCACAGCTGACCTGATCTAGTGGTGGTGATAGTCCAGTACTGTGCAGAAAGTTGGACTAAACATCCCCAGAGGGTTTGTCCCACACTATTTCCATGATTCTGTGTTAATCTTTGCCTTTACTTTCCATAAAAATACAAGGTGGGACTCGTTTATTCTAACCTTTGATTTTTACAGTTCACACTTCTTCTTTAGGGTTACTTGCCCAGATTCCCTATATAGTCAACAGAGAGAGGCAGGCACTGGTAGGGCATGATTCTTTTTACTTAGTTCATATGGCTCCAGTTGGATGGGGACTGTGCCTCAGCAGTGTCTTTTTTAATCCTCAGACTATAAGGGGACATGTAAGATAACTAGCCCTTATTTCTCCACAGAGTCCTGTTTGCCTTACTCTAAGAGAAATTTTGCTACAGTATTTAAAAATCTTTAAATCTATGATTTAAAGATGACTTGCATTTTTACATAAATATAGTCTTTTTAAAAGTAAGTTAATATATGGATGTTACTAGTCTTTAGTATCTTGCCTCCTGGTGTTCATATGGTTTTAATGCATGCCATTACATGCAATATTTTTAGGTGCTAAATGTTCACCATTATTATTTCAACATGGCTTAGCCACAGAATAGCTTTGCTTATTGTGACATGTTATATACATTATGGACCCGTGTGTTAATTACATGTGCATAATATCTATATATGGCTAGGTGATCGAAAAACTTAATCTGGCTGCGACAACAGCAGTGGATATTGATCGGCTTCGAGATGGCTACAGACCAGCTGCCAGGAGGGGAGCCATTTTATTCTCCGTTTTGTCTGAAATGTCAGTTGTCAACATCATGTATCAGTACTCCCTGGTCTCCTTCTTAGATGTTTTTGGACTCTCTCTTCGGAAATCCATGCCCAGTCCTATTCTTCTGAAGAGGTTAGAAAACATCATGGATGCATTGACTTTTAACACCTATAACTATGGCTGCACAGGTTAGTGCAATTTAGTGATGCTGTGGTGTTCAAATGCTTGTTAAAACCATGCTTGCAGTTGGTTTACATTAGAGGCAAATTACCAAACACAAACAAATTCACTACTGTTCAGATCTCAGCATTGTTCCTGGTTTACTCTTGCTACTTCTATTTGTGTTTGAAGAAACTATGCATGTTACAAATATAACCTAAAAAAATGCTTTAATTAATGGATTTACAAATGGCAAATTGCTGTTATGGATCTCGCATTCCCGGATATTTCTCACAGATGCCATTTTGATTCCAAACATGTAGCTGGTCCATACTTCTGTAAGCCTGACCCAAAGCCCTATCTTTGATCACCCAGATCTTTGTGGGGTGACCAGAGGCAGGATGTAGATTTAAAGATTGCTCCCGTTCCACGTTTTAGCACCATATTTTTGAAAATATTCTCCTTTTAATGTAGGCTTGTTTGAGAAGCACAAGTTATTATTCTCCTTTAATATGACTATCAAGATAGAGCAAGCTGATGACAGAGTTCCACAAGAAGAACTTGACTTCTTTTTAAAAGGTAACATGAATATTTATATGTATAAATGTAGAGCTATATGTGGTGATAGCTAGGAGATCTTTCAAAGGTAGATTTTGTCTAGATATGATTTGCTGTGAGAGCTAGCACCTGAAGTCAGCTGAAATATGTTGGTTTACACGAATTGTGGATTTTTACTTTTTTTTAAATTTGTTAAACACTGAAGAGACTAATCTGTTTTCACTTACAGTTGTTGACAAATCTTGTATTAGCCATGGACAATTAGAATGTTACCTGAGAAAATAATGTCTTGTTCTAACTTTTTATGAATAATTTTAGAAATGTTAGAGAAGATACAACTTTGGCTTTTGCAAGCACTTGTGAAATGGCATATTTACTTTAGCAGACCGGTTTAATCTCATAGTGCTTCCAGAGACAAATTTCCAAATGGTTCCTCTGTGCAGTGGGACTATATGTGTGGTCATGTATTGGAGAATTTATGCCATGGACAGTCACTCTGGTTTCTGAATGTGACTAGGCAATATTTCCCTGGAGAAGAGTACACGAAAGAAACCGTTCACTTGGCTTCCAGATCAAGGCTGGGAAGACCTAATTCGCTTGTCTGAACTATTTCCTGAGCAATTTGAATCTCTTCCAGACGATGTGGAAAAAAATCCAGATGTATGGAAAAATGTACGTGCTTTTCTGCAATCCTGTTCTCTCTCCTTGTTTTTCTTCTGGAATTAAATGTTCAAGTATGATGCAATGTGCCATAGGACTCTGTAGGAGGCATGTCACCACTGGCTTTTTCTGTCAAGGCCTTCCTTTTCTTCTTGAACTCAGTGATTGGCTTATTTCCAGAAGAATTAGGGCTCTTATTTAAATGACAACCCCCCCAAAATTGTCTCTGATATATTGCACATATTTTATTTTCCAGTCAAATGCCTTAGATGAGTTCTTTGTGCCATTCGAGTCAGTGGAATTTTTGCTGTCAGATTTCAACAGTCAATATTTCGCTGTTGTTTTTGTACTGCTAAATTGTACTTTGATCTTCTTGTGGCAATGAGTTTTATAGGCTAGTTACAAACAAAGGCTTTCCTTTGTTCTGCCTTCAGTTTCATTCCATGTCTTCTTGCTTTATAAGAAGTCTTTCTGTAGGCAATCTGTTAATACTGTTTGTTGCTGTTTTCTATATCTTAAGAGAATTACTTGTCATAAAATTAAAGTACAGATATGTTTCTGGACTTGAATGCTTCATGTTGAAAAAAGTGTAAAATCTTTCAATATTTCTTTGCAGCTGGTTGAATTTCTTCGTTCTCCTTGAGTCTCTTAGCCCTTACTCAATCAAATAGCTTTGCTCTGCTTTTCCTAGTAATTTCATTGATAGATCCATTTGATCTGTCTGCATTGTCTCCCACCTTTTCTTGCCAGTGGTATGACACAGATGCTCTGGAGCAGATGCCATTCCCCATGCAGTACCAAAACAGTCTCTCAGACTTTCAGAAACTCCTACTTTTGCGGTGTTTCCGAGTGGACCGGGTATATCGGGCAGTAACAAACTATGTTACTCTGACAATGAGTGAGAGGTAAGTCACCCTCGTTTTAAATCAGAATACTACTGTTCAGGTATTTCACACAGAACTGGAGTTGTAATCAATTATGTAACTGGTTTGTATACTTTGTCTAAACAGTAGAGCATGTTTTGTCTCTGTTCCATTTCTATGTAGTCTGCTATGAATGTTGATGTCTGTTTAAGAGTCATCTTTTACACATGATGGCTACTTTTTTGTAGAGCAGCTTATTGTGCTTCTTTTCCTACCAGGTATGTGCAGCCCCCTGTGATCAGCTTTGAAGCTATCTTTGAGCAGAGCAGTCCCTACTCACCAGTTGTTTTTATCTTAAGTCCTGGCTCTGATCCCATTAGTGACCTCATGAAACTGGCTGAGAGGACAGGCTTCGGAGGGGACAGACTGAAATTTCTAGCCATGGGACAAGGCCAGGAAAAGGTAAGTTCAGTGGGAGGTTGGGACATTCTGTGGGCGGTGAGTTAGTGTGAGAATGGCATATCATGCTGTTATTGTCACGGGCCTGTCCAAATTTCCTTTCCAAAGGCCTGCTCCATTTAAAATGGAGTTTCTTTGCGCTTCAGACATAGCGTACAATATGCCAGCCTGGGAATAATGCTTTCCTGTAATGTGTGAGAGAGCATTTGGCTGTTAGGCTGATTTTATGGGTTTGGTTAGGCTACGTTCAGAATGAGGTTTTCATGTTAGAAAATAGTTGAGCTGAAGACATTGCTCTGCAGCCTTTCAAAGGTTAATCGGTGACCCGGTCTCTGTGTAAGGACATGAGTTGATTGGAAAACAGTGTCCATAAACAGGATCCTGCTGCTCTTTCTGTCTTTCTTGTAGCTTTCTTTTTTGGTTGTGGTCACAGCTTAGCAGCTGACTGAATTTGCTGTATTTTTGTTCAGTGGGAGAGTTCCAATTAGCTTCGCTTAGACACCACTTCCTAGGCTCTGATCGCCTGCTAGCAGGAAGAAATCTGTTGCGCTAACCCATTAGAGCCGGTTTGCTTGCAGGATAAAGGGAGAGTTACTAACAGACGGTTCTTTCTTTCTCTCTCTTAAGATTGCTCTGCAGATGCTGGAGAACGTGGCAGTTAGTGGAGAGTGGCTGATGTTGCAGAACTGTCACCTTTTGGTGAGGTGGCTTGTCACTCTGGAAAAGGCCCTGGAGAAAATTACAAAACCTCACCCAGACTTTCGCCTCTGGCTGACTACTGACCCTACCGAGGGCTTCCCAGTTGGAATACTGCAGAAGTCATTAAAGGTACCGTGCAGTGGGGAAACCACAGTCAGGAAAGCATGGCCTGCTTATTCAGCAAAACAGAGGGGCTTTGGGAGGAGCATGACCTGAATGTAGGATGTTGACTTGGGCTATATGGCTTTTTGGCTTCATAAGCCAAATACATTTTTCATCAACCTGTTTATCTTCTGGTGATTTTTTTTTTCCTTTGGGTGAAAGCTGTTCAGCATTTTTTTCCTGAAGCAGTTATTTCAGAGTAGAGGTTTGTGAGTAAACCTGGAGATGTGACAAATGCTCTTCAGACTGAAATGCTGCCACAAGTATATCCAGAGTCAGAAATAATCCTGTCAGTCCCAGATGCTGAAGTACAGAACTGAGGTCTGCGCCTAGCCTGGCAATAGTACCAGCGGAGCAGACACTGTAATAGTATAATGGTTTCCAGCTGCTAGTTCACAAGCAAGCTGAGCTGATTATTTTGAAGGCGCAAGCCATGATGCTGTCCTAATGTTCTTTTCTGTGGCTGCTTTACTTGTGTTGTGGTGAACCACTCCTGTAAACATAACAACTGTATTTCACAGATTTGAAGGCAGTGGTATAACAGATCCACCCAATATGTGCTCTACTGTATCAATGACAGCTCTAGAGTATTCATCTCCAGTAGTGCCTAATTCTGCAGCGGGGAGAAGTGAGCATGAACGTATCTTTGATTTATGACTGCAGATACGCACTTCGTAGGTCTAGCCATGCGCGGTGAGATCAAAGGTTTTATAGCACTTTGAAAATGTTGCCAGGAAGCTGGCTCTGCCTTCATTTGATCACCAGTAAAGACATGTTAGAGACTGTTATGACATTTTACTGTCATGACATGTAGGACACAGCAAAATGTGTAAAGTACTGATAATATTTCAGTAAATTTGATCTTCAAGTATGATAAAATATTAATGTCTTTCCAGTAACATGGCTATTTCTAAAATAATATCAATTTTCTCTTTACATATGTATGTTTACCTTGATGTACTTAAAAGGTCAGTTTCATGTCTTTATATAAGAAAAAATCCCATGTTGATATGAATTCAGGAAGCTGATCGATTTTTTTTTCAAGTTTGCATTGTGTAACTTACTTAGAGAATGTGATACATTCGCTGTTTATTTTCCTGAGGCAATTCAGTAATTGATTATTGTCATTGTATTTTTATATTATTTATTTATTTATAATATTTATTATTATATATATAATATATATTATATTATATATTTATATATATTACTTATTATAAACATTTAATTATTTATTATATATATATATATATATAAAAATATATATAAATATATATATAATTGATTATAATTATAAGTCCCTGATTATTTTCATAGGTTGTAACAGAACCACCTAATGGTCTGAAGCCAAATATGCAAGCCACCTACTTCAAAATTCCCCAAGAAGCCTTAGAGCAATGCCCACATCCTGCCTTTAAATCCTTAGTCTATGTCTTGGCCTTTTTCCATGCTGTGGTTCAGGAGAGAAGGAAGTTTGGGAAGGTTGGCTGGAACGTTCCCTATGACTTTAATGAATCTGATTTCCAGGTAAGAAAATAGTGACGATAGCTCTTATATTCTTGACTTGTTCAAATTATTTTTGAAAACATGATATATCCAGATTTAATCGTTTTTCACAGTAACATTTTGCCTCTCCCTTTTCCCTTTTTTTTTTTTCTTTTCTGCTGCTGTGGGCTCACGTAGACTCATGATCTTCTATGATGTCAATTTTGGCCACTAAAAATCAGATTCCCCAGTCCTTCATGATTATATTGCCTCCGTTGTGGGCTTCCTTTCTTAACAAGATGTACATTTAACTTTCTAATTCTTTGAGGAAGAAACTATTGTTAGCTTTCAAACAAGAACTATGTGAAGTAAAATCTATGGACATGTATAGATGATTTATGAATCTTCTTATCTCACACATTTAAAAAACTTTATTAGGTCTGCATGGAAATTCTTAACACATACTTGACGAAAGCTTTCCAGCAAAATGATGATAAAATCCCCTGGACCAGTCTCAAGTATCTTATTGGTGAGGTGAGTGCCTACAATGTCACTAAGGAACATGGATGGTTAAAGAATCCTGACAAATGAAGCTTCCTTTCTGTATGAGCTGCATCATAAAGTAAAGCTGGTTGAGAATCTCTCCTGGGCAGTTGTCTCACTGCCTGAATGAAACAGGGCCATTGTGTTTAACTGCACAACAGGGGAGTTATGGGGCTTAATTAATTTGGAGTGAAAGAGCCCTTGGGATCCTCTGATGAAAGGTACCGGACGGCACAGTGTTACAGTATTAGTAGTAAAGTGGAGTACTGCTGATGTGAGCTGTATGAAAGGGTATTTCTAAAGCTCTTGCAGTGCTGTATGTGGTATGCGCTGTGTAGCAGCTGGCCAGTTCAAAGTCAGGACATCTTACAAGATGGTGTTATTTTGCAGCATTTAATCACAACTGAGATGTTACCTAAGGGAGTTCCTGTTGCACACAGATCACCAAGACTGGCTATTAGAAGTGGGCCAGAGCAGTTACCATACTGAGTCAAACGCTTCATGTGTTCCCCTTGAGAGGGAGCTAGAGAAGCCTTGAAGGGAAACAGCATTAGTCATCCAGTCACTGCAGCAGCAAGTGCTTTGGACCGTTCAGTGATTTCATTTTTTAAACTGTATTTGCTGCCCCAAAAGCCAGTGGTATAACATTAGTATTATTATTTCTAGGTCATGTATGGTGGACGTGCAATTGATAGCTTTGATCGTCGCATTCTGACCGTCTATATGGATGAGTACCTTGGTGATTTCATATTCGACACATTCCAAACCTTTCATTTCTATAAAAATGATGAGGTTGCGTATAAGATTCCACGAGGGACTGTAAAAGATGACTTTGTTGGTAAGCAATGCTTTTCCTGGCACATAAGTTAGCATTAAAAATAAATAAATCTACTTACAGTATTCCTGCTCTCCCCATGGCCAGTGGTGGACATGAGAAATTGAAAGTAACTTCAGGCGTAGTATTTGTACATATTGCGAAGTTATAATCCACAGCTGATAATGCTTTTGCCTTATATGAGCAGGCCCTCTTAACATGTGAGCTTACCAGCCAGCTCTTCACAGTTCTTAAAAACTCCAACAAAGCCCTCCCCAGGTAAACAGCATGTTTGAAATGTGGTACCTTTCCATGGTGGGGTGGGTGTGGCTGTCTGTCTCTATTTCATGCTCTAAAATGTTTATTCAGTCCTTGCAGTGTTTCAAAACCAGCTATAGCATTTGATTTTTTTCAATCATAACAATAACAAAAACCACTCATGGAATTCTCTGCAGCATTCTTTTGGTCTGGTAGCTGTGGCTTAATATATGGCATATTATGAAACATGTTTTTTGTATTGCAGTAGCGATAGAATCTCTGCCGCTTGCTAATACTCCAGAGGTGTTTGGGCTTCATGCAAACGCTGAGATTGGGTATTATACAAAGGCAGTTCGTGATATATGGTCTCATCTTCTCGAGCTGCAGCCTCAGACAGGTACATTCACCATGCCTTTGGCCTGTTTTCACAAATAGGAACTAAGGTGGCGAGCTCTGTGCTAAGAGACTGTGATGCCAACCGTGCCCCTGCCCACTTCAGGGGGTCTGGGGCCTGGCACGGACGCTGCAGCCAGTAGCGCTGCCTGCACCCTGCACGTTGCCACAGGCTGGCATGCAGAGGTTTCTGCAGCTGCACAGGTTAGTGTTTGCCTGCCAGCACAATGTGTAGTGGCCTCGTGGAGCAGAGGCAGCAAAACAGCAGGGACTGGGAGGCAAGCAAAGCAGCTGAACTGCTTAGTCCTGCCAGCATGGAAATTGTTCAGCATGTGCCCAGAGGCACAGTTTGAGGCATGCGGGAAGTCTTCTAGTCCAAATGTCAGTGCCACAGGGACTGGGCAAAGAATTTGGTGCCAAAAGGTGAGTCAGCTCTCAAAATTGTCTTACAGAATAATAGAAGGGGTAATTTATTCAGATATAGTCTCACTAACCCTTTTTTGTTTTAGGTGAATCTGGTACAGGAATCAGTCGAGATGAATATATTGCACATGTTGCTAAGGATATAGAAAGCAAGATACCACAAGTATTTGATCTTGCTCAGATACGAAAAGGTTTTGGACTAGACATATCCCCTACAACTGTGGTGCTGTTGCAGGAACTGGAACGTTTTAATAAGCTGATCATTCGCATGGCAAAGTCACTGGCTGAACTACAGCGGGTATGTAAGATCACAATAGGTGAAATCAGTCAGGCTTTAATTGCACCAATTCAGGCACTCAGGACTCTCACTGTCTTTCCAGGCCTTGTCTGGGGAAGTTGGAATGAGCAGTGAACTGGACGATGTGGCCCGGGCTCTCTTTAATGGACAGATTCCTGGAATCTGGCGGCGGCTGGCCCCTGACACACTAAAAACACTTGGAAATTGGATTATTTTCTTTAGAGCTAGGTATAACCAGTACACCAGCTGGGTGAGTAAGACACTCCAGAAAGCTCTTTTCTTTTGTTAATCTGCATGATATGCTGTGCAAGTTAGTGCTGGAGTGCAGAAGTCATTGAAACCACCCTGCTTTAAATAAGTTACTTGAACTAATGTCAATTACCACCTAGAATGAGACTGACTCACTGCACAACGGTGGAGTTAAGGAAGCCTGGCCACTGGCTTTAAGCTGGCTGGCCTCTGAGTTGAGTGAGGTGGTAGGAGAAGAGAACAAGTGCTGCAGGTTGTCTTCTCTGACTGATTGCAGGTTAATGAGTGTGAACCACAGGTGATGTGGCTCTCAGGCCTGCACATTCCAGAATCGTACCTGACAGCTCTTGTTCAGGCCACCTGCAGGAAAAACAGGTGGCCCCTGGATCATTCCACTCTCTACACTGAGGTGACTAAATACAGGACTGCAGAAGACATCACTGAAGGGTCTATACAAGGTAAGTGGTTTTATGATCATTTGAGGGGGAAAAAAAAAGCAGTTAATTGGGGCCAGAGGAGTGGGGGAGAAGGAGAGAAATTGCGTCACCTACTGAGTGGAATTACTTAGATCATACCTCTGCAGACAATACGCATGGTTATGGTTTTAATAGTCTGCATGATTACAAGCTGGAAATCAGCTAGGTTCAGGCTCCTGCTTTGCTGCCGAGCAAGTGTATACACAAACGATGATCTTCTTTCTTCAGCTTCTTTCACACACACCCCCGTATATTTCTTCAACTTCCAACCTCTCCTTGGCTCTCTCTCTCTTGCTTATATCTCTGTATGCATTTTCTTAATGGGAGAAACATTATAAACTTGCTAAGACTAAGTAAAAATGCATTTACACTGCAAATAACGTATTTAAGCAAAAAAAAAGTAAATACAACTACGTTGTATTACGTATTGTGTATATATCTCTTAGAAATGTCAATGTTCTAATCACTAAACGCAACCACCTCTGGCTAAAGGGCCAGGTAAGCAACTCTTTTTGAATATCACACCTGACTGGAAATGGAGAAGAAAAATCTGTTTTTTGCCAAATATAGCTATCAGCTAACAACAACAACAACAAAGGACACTTCAAGCCTAGATTATTCTGTATTTACCAACATTTCAACAAAAATGCTTGGTATTCATTTGTATTAGAACAACTCTGTCCAAACCCACACCTTTTGTCAGCATGAGCTAACCTTCAGTCCCACAAGAGTGAACAAGTTCTCTCATACTTTGGCTATTACTTGAGCAAATAATGAGGATGGTATCCACTGTGGGGAAGAAAACTGGTAGGAAATTGGTATTTATTCCTGTTTATCATATATAATGCAGCTGAGCCAATTTTAATTTGAAAGTGTTTTTTTTTAAACCCACAGCTCACAGCTGTATTATATGAACAGACACCACAGGTAAATATACCTCTGTGTAGATGCAGTTTGAAAGGGTAAGTTTTGTCATGACTGTATTAATGCCAAGGACAGCCACTGCAGGAACAACGTTGCCTTACACAGTGTTTTTTAGTAGCTTGACTTACACAAGGTGTTGCATTTCTGCCTTTACAGGCTGCTTTGTTTCTGGCCTGTTTCTGGAAGGAGCAGACTGGGACATAGAGAACAGCTGCCTTACGAAAAGCAAGCCTGGAGTGCTGGTGGTGGAGTTACCCATTCTGAAGATAATCCCCACTGAAGCGCACAGGCTCAAACTCCAGGTACTTTTCCTCTGGGGACTCTGAGGTAGATTTGTTTATTAACTTCTTCCTATTTTTAAATCTCAGTAGCTGCTAGTCCTTTCCCTCTTAGCACAACCGGAACTACCACTAGCATTTTAAAGCATGCAGTGTGAAACTTCTCCTTACATTAACAGAATGAGTGAATTTCTGAAGCCAACCATCTCTCATAGAGACTCCTCTTGTTTCCGCTTTCACACGCTTTAAGAACTATTCAGTGTCTTCCTTTCCTCCACACTCTTCTAGAATACCCTCCGGACACCGGTGTACACCACCTCCATGAGAAGGAACGCGATGGGCGTTGGCCTTGTTTTTGAAGCTGATCTTTACACCACAAGGCACATGTCCCATTGGGTGCTTCAAGGTGTTTGTCTCACTTTGAATGCAGATTGACAGCTTGAAATTAGGCGCTAGCTTTTTCTCATAGAATTCACTGCTTTAGGGAGGGAAGGAAAAAACAAACAAAAAACAACAAAGGCAAAGATTCAGCACCCTGGGTGGGGTAGTGTTCACTTAGGCGTACCTGACCTTAAATAGTATGTTACAACTAAGCTAGTAGTCTCAATAAACACATTAGAAAAGGAAGTGTTTTTCATCATTTGCATTTTGTTTTAGAAACACTCCAGGTTGCTGTGTACAGATATAGGAAAGATGTAGTAAGTTTGTCACACACACAAAGACTAAGGTTTGCCTGTATGGTTGTAAGAAACATTTTTAATTGCCCAAAGCATCGCTTCTGCTGTGTTTAGAAGCGATGCCTTCCATCAGCCTTGAACAAGTGGCAGGGTAGGTCACTCATACAATAGATAGCCATCGTAATATGGCAACAACAACCAAAAAAACCCCAAAACCGAAACCACTGCTGGGTAATGCAATACACTTAGACGTGGTAAACCCCGAAATAACAAGCTGTCTTTAACCAATCATTTTTCAGGAACACAGCCTTCTCCCTGTCCCTCCCCACAATTCATGAAACAAATCCTACCACACAGCTGACAAGGCACAACACTGACGAGTGTTTCTTGGGCTTTAAACTAGCAAGTGACTGAATTGTGAAGGTGCACAGGCAGAGGACACGGGAGGCCTTAGGGCTAGTGGACATTCAAATCCTCTCTGACTGGCAACAACCCTGCTGTAAGTTATCATGCTACACAGGAAATTTAGCAGTACCACAATTAGGAAGAACAGCTGTCTTCGTCCTGCCAGTGCCTTTTTTTTTTTTAGGGAAGCTGACAAATAGTTATCCAAGGCTCCCGAGGGACACACACACCAACACACAGCTGCAGAAAAAGCTTACAGGGTTAAGACTACAGCTGGCAAGAGGAAGGAAAGAGGGCAGGCAGGAATCCTTCACCAGGTTTCACAAAGGTTACATGTTCCAAGTTTTTGAAGGCACATCATAAGCTTAGCAGCATTTGGGAGCCATTTTTTCTTGCTTGTCCTACTCGGAGGCTGCAGACAAGAGTGAAGCAGAGGTGAGCTGGAGGTGCTGATCAGAATTTAAGAAAAAACTGTCAGATTTGTGCTCCCTTCCCAAAATTACATACTCACACTGCTCTCAGTATGCCTTTCTTTCCTAGAAAAAGAGAACAAACATAAAAATCAAGTAGTCTAACAAGAGATGTTGGGGCTACCTGTTGCTAACTAGGCAGGAGTAGGGGAACCAGGACAAGTACAAGGCAAGCGTGTCCCAATTGGCTGAGATGAAACTCGAGGATGCCAGATTCTCCTCTTGTATGAATTGGTTAAGTCAGTTACATTTCAAACTAAATGCACACATTTTGAAGGGACAGCATGGGCTTCTAAGCTCTTAGAAGCCCGTGCTGTCTGATGATACCCAGAACAAGTCTACAGTTTTCAGGAAACAAAAATAATCCCTTTATAAAAAAAAAAGTGCAGGTTAGAGCATAAGGAACCATTCCCATATTGGATAGTCGGTTACGTTTGCTCCCTGAAAAAGGAGCTCTGAGCCAGTATGGAAGGTGCCACAAGTGCAGTGTACTGACTAGTGTAAAACGTGCAATGAAGCCATTCGATTTAAAAAATAAAAAATAAAGAAGTGTTCATACTCTTTCTGTGAGAACCATTAACCATTGAAAAGAGTGCTTTATCCTCTCCTTCCCCATATTTTTTTTTTTTTTTTTTTTTTTACTTAAAGCCACAAACCAAAGTATTTAGGACTAGTAAGTAATACTTGCTGGGACTCTCAGGATTTTTGAGACAGAGAAACTATGAACACAATTTGCAACCAAAAGCCTATGAAGGTAAAAAGTCCTTAGTGCCTTTTAAAGTATAGCTGCAGCTGCATTATTTTCAATGCTACCATGAGAAAAGGCTTTGTCATGGAAGTTAATGTTTGTGTACGAATTGCTACATACACAGTGGAGACAAAAGACCTGTTGCTATTTTAAATGCTAACAGCCAATACCTATTGCTGCAGGTTTAGAGCTAAGTTTGTTTTCAGTAACATTAATAACACAGCCTGCAGCCTGTGCCTTTGTCCACATGTGTAGTTACCATAAATGGAGCAGTGCTCAGAAGCAAGCAGTCAGGTACCCCTGATTTGGCCACAGCATTTAGTAGTTATATGCCTTGCCATATGAACACAGTCCTATTAGGGTTCATTAGAGGAGAATAATCTATTAATGATGTATCTGGAAGAAGTTTGGCATGCATGGGGCATCAAAAGAAACTTTACTGCAGGTGCTATTTATCCTATAGGATCACAGTGCATAAACAGCAACAGAATAGAGCAAGTGATTTTACTTAAACAGTTCTGTCTGTCCCTGAGTGCTTTCTGACCACTTTGCTTCCGTTGACCTGATCCACTGCCAGCGTTTCAACCTCCGGCTGAGGCTGGGACGGCGCGACGTGGTGGATGCGATGCGCCACCCCAATGTGTGCCTTGTGTGGCTTCTCTCGGGCCGGACTGTGTGATTCACTGGATGCTCGATCTGAAGCAATCGGTGGAATAACCAACGGCCTCTCCTTGATAAGGTGCACCTCTGCCGTTTCTCTGGCCAACAAAAACGGAGTGGGATCAGGCATGGCATCCACAGGCTCTCTTAACAGCAGCTTCCGGCTATCCGATCCTATTCTGTAGGCCTCTTCAAACTCAGGGTTGAGTGGTGTTGACAGGCTCTTCTTCATTCTGCGTCGTGGAGTCTCAGGCAGTTTATCTTTGGGAGGGGCTGGCTTATAGTTGGACAACACTGGACTGCCAGAAGGGGTCCCCTCTGAAGTCCCACTGGAACTCAGCAGCTTCTTCTTAGTAGCGTGGAGTTGGGAAGTTAAATAAGCAATAGTGCTTGCTCTCTGCTCCAGTTCACTTGACAGCATATTGAGCTTATGGCTTTTCATTTTTAACTCTTCCAAATACTTCTTTTCTCTTTCTTTAATAGTGTTTTCCAGCACCATTATCATTGCATTCTTTTGCTCCAGTTCTTTCAATAATTCATTGTTTTCAGCCTCTTTGCTTTTCAGTTGAGCTTCAAGATCCTCACACTTTCTTTTGAGTTCATCACTTCTTGAACTACCATTTTCTAGAAGAACAGGAAAATAAGAAGTGTTTCAAGTTAATGATAGCCGTTAAGTTAAACAGTGGAGCAGGGTTCCTTTTGACAATTCACACCCATAAGACGACCCCAAAGGCTAACTTGTGCTAATAGTGTAAGAATCACTTTATCTTCAGAAGCACTGGGATGGCTCTTACATAAGAGATGAAGAGCTACTGCCACTCACCACAGCTTAAAAGAAAGCTGTTGACACCAAGTAAAGATGCTTCATGCATTGAGTTAAACAGGGATCACAGAAACCATGCTTGCCATACTTGCTCAGAATTAGAGCCTTTTTGCAAACTGGCTGGTCATTAAGAGGATCTTCTCTCCCAGCAAGCACCAGACTGGCTGGTGAGCAGGCCGGAACAGCTGTCCCAGCTCACCAGGAAGGCATGCCCAGGCTTTAGCTTTGGTCCCCCGTGGACAGCTGAAGCCTGTGACTGTAGGCAGAGACGTTCCTCTTCGCTGCTGTAGAAGTCTCTCTGGGGATGAGGTGTCTGAGCCTGGCTGCCTTCTCTTCACAAGAACACGCCCCCCTGTACACCAGGGGATCTTGCACTGTGGGCATGCCCTACAGGCTGACCCCGTCTCCGCACCTGTGCCCTCACACCACACACGGGGCATGTGGGGTGATTTTGTCACTCTTCAGTTTTTACAGCTGGACAGCTTTCCAACTGTTCAGCAGGGACCTTCAGCCCAAAATTCTCCAATAATAATCACTCCAGTCACAGAACTTTCAGCTATAAATTGTTAGACATTGTCCCCTCCACAGCGGGACATGTTCATATCTGTCACAGCACCAACATACCGGCATTACTAGCAGACCACCTACTCTAAAAATCCTGTGATGAAAAGTATCTGACAAACACTGCAATATCAAAAATTAATGCTGAGCCCATGCAAAGCAGCTCAGTTGCCTTGCTAGATTTGCCCGTGTTCGCTCTTATCCGCAACACACATCCTGTCCTACGCTGTCCCTGATCCAGGAGGTTACACCCAGGGAGTCTCTCATTCCTCTGCTTCACCTGTTGATAACATCACAGAAAGAAGAAAGCTTTGTGGTATGATAACAATACCAGCTAAAATTCCATTCCTGCTCGCAATGCACGCAGCATACACAGGGAACTAGGGAACTGATTGTCTAGAAACAGAGAGGAGTCAGCAGTTCTGCACTCTCTTCCTTGGTCTTTCGAAGATGACCTTGCTAAAGAACTTGTGACATTTGTTCCATAAATAACCATAACTCTGGAAAGTAGAAACCTACTCTTATATCTTTTGAATTTACAGAGTCAACATCCCCTATGCAAAGTATTCTCACCTACTTATAATGGAGAAAGTAAAACATTAAGAAACATGAGGCAGTTTAACGTGAATACTAAACAAAAATGTTACGTATTCCTTACCTGAGAAGTCTGAAGTCTTTACAGTCAGCTCATAGGTTAAATCTGAAGGGGAAAAAAAGTTGTTTAGCTTTCTTTGTTAGAACAACAACAAATAAACCACTTGGTGAGCATGTTTACAGTAATAGGAGATCCACTGCAAAAGATCAAATCTGTAAAAAACCAACCCAACCACAGAACAATCCCATGACAGTTTTTTTTTTTAAAGGCAGATCTCTGCTTACTGACCACACTGTCATGCCCTGAAATACACACACCCTAACTATACCCCAATGGGGGCCTCTGTTGCAGAGGCTTCACTGCTCAAGTAGGAAGCAGTTACCCCATTCTTGTGAAAAGAGGCAAGCACTGACCCAGCGTATCAGCACGCTTTCCAGTTACCTGTGCAGTGCTGCTGCAGGCGTCGAATCTCAGCGTGCAGGCCTTTCAGTGTGTTGGCGTGCTCCCGCTGGAGAAAGAGTAGATTCTTCTGGGCACTGTGTAGCTGGTTCTCCAGGTTTGAAGTTGCCATCCTGGCATGCAGTCGCTCTGTCAGTAAACAGATGTAGAACGGTAACACGCAGTTATCTTGCGGATATAAAGATCCTCACTACAACGAGAATCAACAGAAATAATTGAATGATACTATTAACGAACTGATATGCAAGCAAGCAAATGCCCCAAAAGTATTAATGTTTTCCTGTTTCATGACTATTTCAATTAGTAGTGCTCTTGGTTCATAGAAAGCCTAATTTAACTCCAGGCCAGAGCAGCACAGGGAACTCATTTGTTTGGAGTTAACACATTTAAAGGATTAACTTCAGACAGACAAAGTCACTAATCCTGTTACAAGGTATAAGTGGAGTTCTGAGAAATGGGCTAGTATGTCCCTCTGTCTTGTTGGGCGTTTTCCATGTACCTCCTGGGTTACAGGACTCAGTAACATCTCTGGACAAGAAGAGGAAGAAAGGACTGTAGAACTGCATCATCATTAAAGAGAAACACAAAGTAAGGAGCCCTTAACACCCATCTGAGCCCAGCAGCGTGCGTGCATGTGGCTGCTCAGGGGCGCCTTAGCTGAGAAGCACACACTGGAAGGGGGAGGAGAGCACTCTGGCTGCTGCTGCATTTCAGCTGCACTACAGCATGGACGCAGGCCCCATGGCACTGCCGCCTGGTGTCCCACACGGGCCCCAGTGACACTGCAGTGAGGCTGTGGAAAAGCACAATGTCCCATTTAAAGACAAAACAAGCAGATATTTGTTGCTCAGGTTATGAGTAAAAGGAAAACTCTTACACCACTGGGGTTTCCTCGCAAAGCAGCCCTTAAAACTACGTCCCTGGCCACAGCAGCGCTCAGATTCAAATAAAGACAGAAACGGTTTGCAGTACGATGCTGGGAAGCATCTTTGAAGACCCCTGCTGTGTTACTACTGCTCCTTGTAAGGCAACAATGGTTTTAAAACATTGTATACCCACAGGCCAGATGACAGAGAAACACCTGTCTAGTAGAGCTGAAGACACAGACTCCCAAATGAATTCTCTGATAAAAGGTAAAAGTGTCTCCTCACACAAGGTGCAACCAGATGCTTCCCTGGGGCTCCCTCTGTGACATCTGAAGAGCACCTGGTGAGCTGCGGTGGCAGGATCACGCTCCAGAGAAGCATGAACAGAAGTCACCAGGTCCCTGGTGGATCTAATCACTCAGTCTGTCATGACACTATTTTCTTTATTGTCCTGCTTCCTAGGGAAATTTCAACTGTAAAATAAGTACGTTAATGAAAAAGTGCAAAGATGACAGCATGCCACCCTCCTGCAGCCTCAAAGCACAAAATCACTCAGCACAAAATACTTCTAGTTGCTCTTGAACTTCACAGTATGACCATTGCCCCTCTCTGCATACACAGGGTGCTGTAACATGAGCAGCACTGCCACAGCGAGGGCACACAATGCTGCTCCACCTACAGCTGTTTTACAGAGGCTGCTGGATCTACCTGAAAAGAAGGTTCCAGAAACATATGCCCTCACTTCCTCCACACTGCTAGATTTCTCCTTTCTTTAGCAAGGAATCTGTCAAGCTTGGGAAGCCTTCTCCTCCTCAGACAGCCTAAGAGCACAAGGACAGCACAAAAACAGGTGTACAGACAAGTTCGAGAGAGCCAGGCTGGTGGGGATACTGGGGTGAGGGGCAGTAGCTCATGCTGGATGGGAATCGCCCAGGCCATGCTGGGAGAAGTGCCATCTTTTCGGAGTGCCGCAGAGGACAGCTGCTGGCCTGCTCCCAGGAGTGAGGAGGAGAGGGTTCCCAGGCGCCCTGTGGCGCTCTGCACACAGCTGCTGCTGCCGCCCACCATCCAGCAAGGAGACGGGACCAACAAAGCCGCTACCACACTGTGTCAGACACTGCTGCTGCGTGAGGAGCATTAGCTTTGTCATTTCAGTACTAAGGCTAAATTGAGTTATCTGTGTAGCTTTGTAAAAGCAATTCCAGCATTTAGATTGCAAAGATAAGACTCGGGACTCTCACTGCCTGGACAACCATCTGCAATGGCATTACAGCTACAGACTGTAATTGTGGGACAACGTTGTGCAAGAGATGGACCTTAATTCTGTCCCCTGGCTACCTCACAGGCAGCCTTAAGTGGTTCATATTGCTAGGTAAAACATTTCCCATTGGGCTCTTTGGGTATGTAGTTTTGTGACAAAGATTTTATTCTACAAGTTTAAAGTTAGTAGAACATACAGTCAGAGAACACAACATGCATTTGTCATTCCTTAAGATAACACAGACTCATTTTTAATTTTATATCTTTCATCCCAAAGATGTAACCCGAGGAACATCCAAATGACCCCAAAGAAACACCAGAGACAGAACCTTGATAAAACATTTGAAAATTAAAAATGTACGTATATACACACACACAATCTTCCTGACTTTATGTGTAACCGTAACTGACATCATCATCGATGACTTATCCCTACCACAAAAACATATATTTGACTGTCAAAAAATAAAGCGAGGGTGTAAGAGACTTTCGCAGAATCAATTTCTATGCAAGAAGCAAAACAGAGCTTTCGGTTACTTTATAACGAAGATGAAAGATCAGGTTCAGTGCTCAAGAAGAATGAGGGAAACAGTGCCAACGTGCTTTATTGCATGGAACTGGTCAGTTTGCAATCAACACAATTAAGAAACAAGCAAGGTACAGATCAAAAACTCTCAAAAGAGGTTCCTGGGTTGGCTAAATAAGAAGTAACCTCAGTCGTGCATTCAGGCTCCTGTGCAGCCACTACATGAGAGCGGCTCACTGAGCCGGGACTGCTTTCTGCCCTCCGGCAAGGGGACGCACTGGGAGCCTCATGGCCAGCCCAGGAACCTCTCGTGCTGCAGCCTCAGCTGGTGCCTCACGGTCACAGCAGTTACTGTGGGCACTGTTAGTTTAAAGGATTGTTGATGCTTTTGCTGTTACATTTTCAAAGTGACATCATCTTGTCTGCAAAGCTGACTTCAGACAGACAGAAGCTACTGAATCATCCAATTTTGTAAGTGATCATAATACTCTTATCGACTGAGTATGACAGCAGAACAAAACCTGCTTCAGAGTCCATTCCCTTAACACAGCTGGAGCTGAGACTGCGTGGTACACCAAGGCTCAGAAGGATTTTTACTAAGAAATGTATTTTCTAAAAAACACGAAGCACTGACAGTGCTATGTGACAGAACGGTCTACATATAATGTCCTGGAACCTTTCCTATCCCACTTGTTACTAACCACTTACAGGCTTTATGCTTCTAACTATAATCCCAACAGAAGAAGTCTTCTTCACCAGCAACAAACTTTGATATGAAAAGTTCATAACTCAATTCTTGAAAATAAATGCATTTTTAAACTAGCTCTGAATGTGAGAACAAGCAAAACAAGGCTGTCACTGTTGATGCCTTCAATTATTTTTTCACCTTGATCTCTTCCACACTAAAGATCACACTAGGATTACCTCATCTGAATAAAAACAATCAGAGGCAGGCTAGTTTTATGGGTTTGGGAAGAAAAAAAAAACAAACTATCAGCACCAGAGCATCACCTCCCCTGCAGCACTGGTACGTGATCAGTGAGAGCAGTTCTATCAATCCACTAGGAGTTTTAGCTGCAGCCCCTCTGTGGTAAGTCGTTCCTCCCTCCTCCGAGGATAAAGGACCAGAGGGCTGGCGGCCTGCAGGCCTTCTGCAACCCTCTGAGGCTTTCCTTCCTCACTGCAGCCTTGCAGTCTGCCTCTCCTCTCCTTCAGCCATTGCAGTGGTTGTCTAGGAAAGGGAAAGGCCGCTGTGGTAAAGTCACAGTTTCCACAGAATTCATGGGCAGCCGCTTCAATCCAGTCCCCATTCTGCCCTGCCCTGTCATGTCTTTGTACACAGCACATAAAACACCGCACAATTCGGGCACCTGTACTCAGGAACAGGTGAAACAACCACGGAAACAGGGAAGGTGTCTTGCAGAGACAGTCACTATACAAAGCCACTTATGCTGAGAAACCTGCTTCAGCTACACAAATTAGTATTCATAAGAATATACTCCAAGACACTATTCACTTCGTAGCTACTTTACACTAAATCTTAAAACACAAACGTAGGCTTATTATTAAAACCTGGGATCTGGATGAAATAGATTTCTACTGAATCTGCCAACTGAGTTCATTAATACAATATTAAAATATTTTAGTTTCTTTTTCTTCCCTCATTTGTGCATCAGAAATTTCCTTGTGAGTTCAGCTGCGAATATGTTCACACCAGCACCCCGGATAGCTCTCAGATACCAAAGGATCACATGCATTTCACCCGCCTCTTGTTTTTCCCCATAGGAACTTTTTCCAGCACCTAACCAGAAAGCTGGCCAAACTACCAAAGCAGAAGCCAGCCACAGAGAAAATATTTATCTCCCTAGAATAGCATCGAGTCCTTTTATGTCCCTAGAGATAATACAACCGAACTGGACAAAAGGTAACTGGAAAACACGGACAGATGTGCATTACATCAGGCAAACCTAGCCAACTGATACGTTCTGGGGCAAGTTTACCAAACAGACCATGTCAGAAGATCAGAAACACAGCACTAAGAGGAGGGAAAAAGCCTCCTGGCACAACATCCCAGAACAGCGCTCCTGAGAGCTGGGAGCTCCAAGAGCTGGACACCACTGGTGCTCCCCCTGGGAAACCTAACACGTTACACACTGTGCTACGTACAGAAAAACCTACAATTCATGCCTCTAACACCACCCTATTTACACAGCTTCCATGGCTTGTTCCGATTTCTTCAGCTCTGTCAATGGAGTTTCATTCTTCTTGCTTTGCTGGTGCAGCTTGTCATTTTGGAATTGTTTACTATCCTAAAAGTACCACCGAGCAGACTGATTGCTTTTACTGAGGAATTACTCCGCAATCGATACGAAGGACTTAACTTCCCTACAGAGAATACTGGCTGGCACCACTGTTTAAAGACTATTCTGGCTATGGCCTACTCCACCTACTCCAAGCTCCCTAAAAATTGTTAACCCCCTGTTTTGTGGTACCACACGTAGCCACAAATCACATCCAACAACTGGTCTCACGGGCAGCTGAGATCTTACAGAAACGACTACCAGTCTTCAAAATCTACTCAGGTACATTCCTGTTGGAGTTTCTAAGAGGAAATCCTATAAAGTAGTTGCGGGATTGCAATAAGCTCATTACATCTCCTGCTCTTCCAAGCCTTAAGGAATGTGAAGCCATGGATATGGTTACAATCAAAAAGCACAAGATAGATACGAGAAATGCAGACGTCACCCAAGTCCTTAAGAGCCAGATGAGCAATCTTTACTCTCACCATGGAAATCAGCAGGACAGATTTCAGACCAGCTAAGGCAATGCTGGGAAGAAAGCTGTAACTGCATACCACAGAGTAGTTAGGTAGGGCTCTATGGTTTTTCTTCCTTCTTTCGTCTCCAACACAACTTTTTTTTTTATTATTTTTTTTAAATGCTTGCTTTGTTCTTACACAAAGGAACTGTGAAACACAGAGCTAGGCAAACTCCAACTAGGAATGCATGTGTCACTTGATAAGGTTGATAAAACATTAAAAGGGGCATCGCAGTATTCAACGCTGCACTGGTAACACACCTGGTTCACAGGAAGACCAGCACTAAAACCAGTTTCCAACCTGTCACAGTCGCAAAGCTTTATCTGTATGGTGTCCTGCATTCCACCCTTGAACATACGGTATTTCTCATTTCCTGATCACTACAAAACACTTCTAGATATAGCTAGAGATTTAGATCTGGAGACAGCCCCCCAAGCAGTGGATTTAGAATTTCTTATGAATACAGTCGGGAGAACAAACTGAATGAAGCAGCACTCCTTCAGAAACGTGAAGTGCAACACTAATCCCTGCTACCCTAAATCCTCATCTTCTCTTTACTACGGAAGGTAATTGAACATTCTTGTAAGCTCACCCTAAAGGAACTTTTCCATCTCTTTCCTGAGTGTGTTCGCCCTTAAAAAGGGAAAAAACATCTTAATTTAAAATAAAAGAAGGAACAAGAGCTTCCAATATCCACATCATCACACGCCACCAATAAGCAACTGCTAACATTTAACAGCCAAATCCTACCTTGTAGATGGTGAACAGGCTCCAGGCCTTTTCTGATCTCAGTATTTGGATAGAATTCAAAACTTTTCAATGAATGAGTTGTAATTTTCTGGCTGTGTATTATTAGGTGCCGGTGCACAACATCAGAGCATATCCATATCTCACTGGCAAAATAAGAAGAGGGAGATGCTAATCTATGATTTTAGACACAGTCTAAAGGAATCTACTGCAACGAAGCCCAACTGACCACAGTTATTTAACTTTTTCATTCCCATTTGGTATCCACCGAACAAAATAGAACAATCTCCTTCAAAATAGATGGGGCAATTATCACCTGGAACCACTTCAGCTCCTCCCACCAAATATCCAAGTCTTTTTGGAGAGACATTTGGGCAGGCTAGCCTTTTCCTCTGGACTGGTATCTAGCTGTTGCCCCCTCCAAATGTGACAAAAGCTGCCAAAACACTTTTGCATGCTGTACAAAATACAATTTCGAGAACTAATTAAGGACATGGGCTCTCTCGGAAGAGCCTTGTAAGTGATAGTCCCCATTTTTACAGACTGTCACTGAACTGACCAAACAGTGCTCAGTAATGTGGCTCTAATGATAAATGCCCAACTGCTGGACACTTAGCTGTTCTCTGCTTAGATCAGCTCTGCCATCTCCAGAGACTTATGCCATCCGAGAAGTGTTTGGTCAGCTTGTTTTGAAGGAACACAGAGAAAGCCTGCGGTCTCCACAGCCAACTCGAGGGCTTTGCTGAGTGTCCTTCTGCTCAGACATCTCCTTTACCTGCCCCTGCCGACCCAGTACCGCTGCATGTCTACCGATGTAGATCCAGCAGCACAGCCCAAAGACAGCCTGCTACACAGGAGCAGATTTATGACCCCTCCCCATGCCCCTGAGCATTAGACCGGACCACGTTCACTAGTCAGCAGCTCTGAAGCCGGCCCTGCCTTTCAGACTACACTCTAGGCCACTGCAGCCACCTTCAGTACGCAGCACAGCTCGTAGCAACAACTCTGGACCCTATTCCTGTGCTTTTGTGTCAACGCGTATCAGTTCTTATCGCATCTAACTGTGGTCCCAGGACACTGTTCTCACGCTCTTTTAGTTTATGTCTTTAAGCCAGACAAAATTAGTTCTTTCCTGGAGACAGCTGATGGCAAAGACAAAATGTGCCACCCCCCTCCCAGAGGAAGGATGACTGTTTTCTCAGCACCCTTTCTATTTCTAAGACTTTTGATGTTGTTTTACTGGGTAGTTTTTCTGCCCTGTTTCCTCTTCATTTTGTGATTAGGGATTCTGCAGACTCTTTACAGGGAATCTCTGAATATCCCTGAGGAAGCAAAGTTTTAATATTCTAGTAAAAAGAATAAAATTGTTTTGTTACTGTAACAGCAGTGGGTATGGCAGCAGGAAGAATAATTAAGAGGACACATCTCTGACAGCAACGCTTTCATTCCTCCAGATGCCTTAACCTAACAGGCTGGTGGTGCAGGAAGCCACGAGGGCTGACAGGGACAACACACACAGTCCCCGTCCTTGAGACCGCACCACCCCGGGGCCGTCACAGTGGAAGCAGACTAAAATAAGTCAACAGTGAGACCGCTGCCATGCCAGAGACTGGAAGAGAATCAAATCAAAGAGAAGCAGTCCTGCAGCGGCATTTTAGACCTACGTATTTCTGACTATTACCAAGGTATCCTGACGCTATAGCAACCGATGCTATGGCTGTCAAGAAGAAAGGGCTTACTCTGGCAGAAGACATTGAAAATGACTAAAGTTGGGCATCAGGGAAATGGTGAAGGCATCGCCTAAATAGCACCAATTACTTCAAAACAATACTCTTCTTTAACGGTGATTTTTTTTAAAGTTATATTAAAACCCCTCATGAGTAAAGGGGTAATTTAGCAGAACAGGCAGGCTCTCATCAGTAGCTCCTGATGAGTGGATTTTCTATTTTATTCACCCCTTCATTCATCCTGGGGAGAAAGGAGTTTGTCACTGTAATACAAGCCTCCATCAAAGCTTTCACAAATTGCACCCCAATCACAACTGGTTGGTTATAATACTGCAAAGAAACATACTACTCTTTCTACTAAAGCCAGTTTCTTTTGTAAGAAGGGCAATGAAAAGGAAGTTAGTCTCCCAATTCCCCCCAACACTAACATAATATCAGTGTTACATGTAAGAATGATTCTGATCCTATTACTTTCACAGCCATTAAGTTCTCCGGCTTCAGTTAAAGCTAAATCAGGACTTCACCTTGTATAGCACCTGTGGGAGGTGTACAAGGATATGTCAAGTACAACTCCAAACTCACGCTTAGAAATAACACTGTGATGGAAAAGTCAGTTTTTTCCCTTATGAACACCACTTTGTGTTATCTTTTGAGTTCACTATGATCAGTGAGCGATGCGTGAATCACAGAAGGAAGTCACAGAAGATGTATTTGTGTCATTTTTAAAATGTCCCAGTTCTAAAGGCTTAATGAAATGCCAGCCAAAACAATTACTATGGCTGGTTTCACATAAGTGACTTTTTTCCCCTCCCACTTAGTAGGAAAATAACCTGCCACAATGCAGATGTGCAACTATTCAGCTCTCCAGCCTAGCCACGACTTTGCCTCACAGCTTCCACTCGGATATACTGAGCAAGTGTACTGCCACATCTGTGAAATGCTCCAAATCCACCTTCCCCGGACTGCCTAGTGCTGCAGGCCAGGGAAGTGGTCCCGCTGACACAGAGCCACCTTCCCACTGACTGGTTTTCACTGAGGGGTTCACACTGCAGCCACCTGAAGGGGAAGGGGGGAAACGGGTGAGCAGGGCAGGCGGGTGGGATGGGCACAAGTGCCTCCTGAGGCAGCGGTGCCAGCTCCTGGCACTGCCCTGAACTTGAGCTCCCACTGCGAGGACAGCAGAGGGCATGATTTTCAGAGTTCACCCGGGATGAAAGGCGTCGAGAGAACTGGCTGGACCCAGCTGCAGAGCACAGCTACTCGAACTGCTCTGCAGAATAAAACAACAATTTTCCAGGCAAGTTTAACAGGCCGAGGAGTATGTTTGTTCTCTAAAGCATTCTGCGACAGTCTTTTCCTAAGGCATCGATTTGATTGTTTGAGAACAATCAAACAGATGAAAATTACTCTCCATTTTGCTGAAGTAAAGGTTTTGAGAGCTGCTGCTGACAGGAATCTAGGGGCAGTGATTACCTATGTCTAAGTTCTCCCCTTAAAAAGTACAAGATTTGTTATTAAATAATATGATGCTGAGACCTAGGTACCTTGTACTCTACCTACATAACCCAGGTACCTGGAAGACAGCAGGGCTAACAGAGCTTGAATCAAGTTTTCATGAGGAACGGAAAGCAAACAAGCACACATACTTGTGTTACAAAGGAAACCTGCCACTAATGACATCATTCAGGCTTTTTCCACACAGACACCTCCTGAGTGCAACACCTCTGCCCCACAGCAGTGCGATCGATGGCACCTTGTGTGCCCTCCCTCTGGGCACCGCCTCGGATTACCGGAGCTACCGTCCCTGGTGAACTTTCAGCCTTTCTACAGGCAGGCACTGTTCTGTTGGGTGGAAGTCATGAAAAGTTTCAGTTTTCAGTCAAGCAATACTTTTAAATAACTTTGATCTTGAATCCTGGCTCTCACCCACATAATTAAGACTGACAAGCAGCAAGATATTTTAATGATATTTTCAAGTAACACCCCAAGTTTTCCTAGGAGTGAAATGAGAATAAACGTGCTCCTCAACACCAGGAAGGAAAGGGATCCAAATAAAAGGCTTTCTTTTTTTTTTTTTTTTTTTTTTAAAAAGACTATTTTAAAACCAGCTTGCAGATATTCCAATACACTCAGAATACATTGTTTTCAGAAAAGATTTGCCACATCTCTAACTTCTCGTAGCATGTAAATGTACTGCTCCCATTTATAATACCATGCTCCTTAATATCATCAAGGGAAACGAGCTGGTGCAACATCCTCAGACAACGTTACTCACTGATCCCATGGAGATACTGACCGACACCAATTATCAGACTGCTGGACAGCTTCACGTAGAGAAAAACAATTTTGCTATCATTTAAAAATGAACACAGAGACAAATCAGGCACACGCTCGCTGAAGATACTACAACCAGATATATAAAGGATGCCGGCTCTCGAAGAAGTGCAGGAATCGGAGACAAGGTACAGCAGGCAGCACCTGAGCACCAACACTCAAACCTGGCTCTCCGAAATACAGCATTCATCATCTTCAGTCGCTCTTTCAGGTGGTGCCTTAGACGCACGCACACGAGAGGAGCCGGGAGTGATCTGGCATGCTGCGGATGCAAAGGGAAGCCAGCCTCCTGCTCGAACAAAGGGCAAGCGGCGCGCTCGGGCTCCACCCCGGCGCTCAGCACCACGTCTCCAAGGGACAGGACAAGCGCTGCCATAGCCTGGCCTGCCCACGCTGCTGGTGGCTGCCCAGCACCAGCTGACTGCAGCATGCTTGCACTGCCGACAGCGTGGAAGCAGAAACAAGGCACACAAGCCTGCGCTTTTCTATGTCTCACAGCCACTCCAAGCACACGCAATGTTTTATTGTATGCTGCAGCAAACTGACACGAACAAAGCTGCAGACAGCCAGACCACAGATGGTTCATGCAACTGCCTTTTCTCAACACCAACACCCTTAGGTCTTTCTTTTCTCAACCTGTGACTTTGTTTTCAAACAACCAGCAGCAGGAAAACAAGGAAGATCTATGCGCTTGTCTACTCAGACTACACCTATTTCCCCTAAAGCACAACAGTAAGCTACCCGACACAGGATTTCTTCAGTAAGTCGCTGCTCATTAAAACCCACTGCTGTTAGTTACTAACAGACACATATACACAGACACACAAATATATAGTGTCACTTGTTACTTGTCAGCAAAAAAATTCTCAAGCATTATGAACTATTTCAGAAAGATGTTAACTACAATTTGCTACGTTTTTTTTTTTACTACAAAAAATGAGGTTAAACATGAACTTGAGCAAAAAAATGAATTACATAACAGCATTCTGTTTACACAAGTAAGCATTGCAATACATTGTGAATCTTGAGGATATAAAAGCAACCCTTTAATATTTTGCAATTTTAAAACTCAATTTCTTAACCCATGGAAAAGCAATAACACACTTAGAAATTAGTGCCTGATGGTATTAAAGGCAAACTAGTTTGTAAACAGTACAGTAGAGGGGCTGCAGTTGTAGTAATGTTCCAAAAATATTTTACCGTACATTATGCTTCACATTCTGCAATAATAGGACAGGAGTTTTTCTTCTCCCTGCTGCTGTTAAAGGACCCACTAAGGTGGCAGATCTGAATGAACAAATATTTTGTCCTTAATACCTACAGCCCCTTGAATTACGGCACATGGAAGAACAGTTTGATTTTTGTAATTACAATGATAAAAAATTATACATTTTAAATACATTAAAAAAAAAAATTAGAAACCTTAGAAGCATGCAATTATACCTGGAATCTTAAGTAAAGGAAAGAGCTTTATGGAATGAAATAAGGTTGCTATTTCTGAGTTTACAGCAACCGCTGGACCTAAAACTGCATAGAGCATTTGGACTGGTCACGAGGCCTTTGTCTTTTCTAAGGCGATAGGGGCGGAAACTTTACAGATACACAAAGCAGAAGTATGGTAATAGCATGAAAACAAGCAGTTATGCATCAGTTTAGCCAATTTCCTAATATATTTCTACATATTATATAATCAATATTTTCTGCTTAAGCAGATGATACTTTCCTCTGTTATGGCCCTTTTTCACTAAAAATCACTGCTGGAACCTCAGCACAACATTCACATAATTACAAGTCTTTTATTATCCGTTCATAAAATGCTAGCCTTAAACAAATCAAAAGTGATGCTCAGTTCAAGACCATGAATGTCCGTTTTTGTTTAAGAGCATAAATGTCCAGCTTCCCTCAGAGGTTCAGTCACAATAAAGCACTACAGGATTACATTCGCTAACGAGCAAGTTATACAGAGAAAATGCACCGTATTTAGTCTTATCTGTTTATTTATTTATTAAGTTGAGGAGCATAGTTTATATTGCCTCAATAAAATAAAAGCCTCAATAAAGCCTTTTAAGCTTGAGCATCTTACCATCGAGGCAAAGCCAACAAGTACCCTGGGTGCCTCCTGTGCACCTGCAATGCAGATCAAAACGGGCAATTCCACCCTCCAGGCCGCCTCAGCGTCTGGGCTTTCATTTACCTTCACGGGCTCGGCTCTGCCCAATTTTGCTGCCAAGCTCACACCCCGCTGCTGTCACCCATGGAGGCAAGGCCCCTCCTTCCTCCCCCGTCCCACCCCAGGTCCCGGGTGGGAGAGCCTCCCCGCAGCTGGCAGCTCTCCATCTCTGAAGGCGCGCCGCATTTCTTTGCTGCCAGACCCACGGATGACAGGCGTTCCCTCGGGAGGAACCCGCTCGTCTCAGCCCAGGATTGCTCCCCACCCGCCAAGCCCACGCACCTGCTCCTGCCTTACCAGGAAAAGGGCAGCGCCGGAGGCTGCGAAGCAAAACCCCTGCCCGGGGCGGGGGGCGGCAGCCACGGCGGGGCCGAGCTGCGTTTTCCAGACAGCGCCACCAGGGAGGGAGGGACGGAGGGAGGCGGCTCCCCGGGGCCGGGGGCACCCGGACGGAGGTCCCCGGCCAGCAGAGCCGGGGGGCCGAGGGGCAGCAAGGAGCCGGCAGCCGCCTGCCTCCGCCGCTCAGGAGCACGAAGCGGAGCCGCCCAGCCCCCGGCCAACTCGCCCTGCCTTACAGCGCCCGGCCCGGCCCCCTCACGCCGCCGCTCCTCACCTCACCGGGGCCGCCGCCGTCCCCGCCCCGGAGCCGCCTCCTCACAAAGGCCGGGGTGGGGGGGGGCGCTCCCCTCAGCCCCTCACGACGGCGGGGGGGGGGACGCGGAGCCGTTAGGGCCGCATCCCCTCAGCCACAGCCCCGCCACCCCCCCCCACCGCCGGCCGCCCCTCACCTGCCTTCGGCCCCTCCGCGGCCGGCAGCGCGCAGCCCTCAGCCGCGGCTCATGGCGCCCGCCGGAGCCCAGCGCCCCGCGGGGCCGGCGCTCACCGGCGGCGGGGGGGGGGGGCACGGACGGGGCCGGGGGCGTCGGCGCAGGCGCCGGTGCGGTTGCGGCAGCCCGGCCCGTCGCTATGGCAACGGGGGGGGGCAGCGCGGCTCGGCGGCGGTTGCCGCGTTCCCGCCCACGGGGGGGAGCGCGCGCCTGGGCCGCGCGCTGAGGAGCGGGAGGCGCGCGCGGGGGGCGGGAAGCGCGCGGCGGCTGCGGGGGGCTCGCGCGTGGCTGCAGCGGGGCGCGCGTGCACGGGCGCGTGTGCAGGCTGCGGGCGGGAACGGGGCCGCGTGTGCTGCAGCACTGTGACAGTGCGCACGGGGGAACAAAGGAGAGCAGCCGAATTCGGGGGACTTTTGCGTGTTGGGTACGTGTCGGCACCTGTCCCTGCGCGCCCAAGTAGCTCCCGGCGGCCACACGTGCGTGCGTTTTGCTGCAGGACATCCGAAATACGCACAGCTGCATCAGGACCGCTGCATGGGCATGCTGCTAGGGGTGGCTGTGCGCTCCGTGCCCACCTCTGCACGTGCACCGTGTTTCTGCGCTGCTCTCTGCACCGACACACGCGCGTGAGCTGCACTCACACCTGCTGGGCAGGTCCAGGATGCGCAGCGCTGTGTGCTGGATGTCTGTGCTGTGCATCTGTGTTGGCTGCACGAAGCCACGTGAGATGAGGCCGAGTAACATCATCGTATTTCTGTCTGCTCACACAAGTTATGTGAGCACCGGCAGACGCCCAGAACCCCCCACACCCAACAAACGCAGTGAGGTTGGGCAGTCGGGGACTTGGCCATCCCCAGGACATTGCCCCCGGGAACACACGGGGAGAGCTGAAGCTTTGCATTGCATGTAGATTGTGGCTTTTTTGTGTTTGTAACGGAAAGAAATACTTCATTACAGGGGACTTCAGGACAAAGACATAGAAACTTGATAATATTCTAAGGAAAAAGAAGCATACCCAACACAGGTTGGGTATATTTCAATATATATATTTCAAGACTTACCCCAAACCAGACTCAGCACGAAGCAGCAAGCTGGTGGATCTATGAGCCCTTCAGTGGTTCAGTTGCGCGTGAGCAAATGGAGGACGTGTGTGTGCTTTGCACCATGTGGCTCCTAGAGCTGGGGGAGATGCAGCACGACATTGCCTAGAGGGAAATATTTTTCAGAAGGCTTATTAGTTCTTAGTTAGCAAAACTAAAACCAAAAGCAAAGGATAAGTTTTAAATGGATAAGCTTTAAGTGGGAATCTAGGAGTGAAACGACGGGCAGAGAGGAGGCTGTGCAGACAGGCTGGCAAGGTCAGACAGAGCCGGAGAACAAGCCCTCTCCCAATCATGGTTCTCCTTCCATTTTATCTCAGATCCATCCAGCTTTTTATATAAAACAGGCCGTAACAGGGTGGACTCTTAATTTAGGATCCCGTTAGGTGATGAAGGAATGGTCTGAGGAGCTGATTCACTTAGGACTCGTGCCAAAAGAGAAATGCATTTGCTGTTTGACTCATCCTGGCAGGGAAGACAGGAGGATGTTAAATTCAATATGGGTCCCTAATAACCTAACGCAGATGAAGGAACCCCCCAGCTGTGTTGCTGGACAGAAACTGCTTTTTATGAACTGCCCTTGGGAGTGTGACGTTCAGCCAAGAGAAAGAGACGCCTGCAACCCGACAGTGTGTTGGAAACAAAAGGACAAAAGCACATCCATTTAGAAATGAACTAGAAATAGTGCTTAATAGTGCCATTTTTTCAGCATGTCCCCTGGTTTTTCTGAAGTTTTCAGTTCTGTGAGGTTTCAGCCTGCAAACATCACCCCGATTTGTGGCTCTGCTTCAGCAGCTGCATCGGCTGCCCCTCGCCGGGTGAGCGGCACGCTGAGCTGCTCCACTTCCGTGTTCAAAATGGGAATATCTTGGTCATGTAGGGTGCTTGGTAATTATGTGCCATGAATATCTGCACAGCTCTTTTAAAGTTCTGAAAAGGAGGGTGCTGATTAGTACAGCTGATTGTCCTCAGTGGCTCCTCATTGCAGAAGGGGAGGAAGTTCAGGCCCTGACCACAACTCTTGGCCAAGGGTTTTGTCCTCGAAATGCAAATCACCAGTCCGGCAAAGGGTAAATCCAGGCCCTTGAGATAGGAGCGCCCTCCAGTAAAATCTCAATCAGGGATCACAAACAGCTGTGACTTGCTGTGCAGCAGTCCTCCAGGCGCTACCTGCGCTGCCTGTGTCCATGCCTGTCGTCTAATTGTCAGTGCTTCCCAGTTACAGCTTCCTCAGAAAAACGCAGGCACCCTTTCACAGATGGGCTCTAAGCAACCACCCCAGGGTCAGATGAGGAAACTGAGATAAATCCCAGATCTGACTCCCATGATTTGATCGGATCAGGAAGGAAATCCAGTAAGCAGCCACCCGATCTGAGGACCTCCAAGTCCTGGCTGTTGGTTCAAAGACCTCTGTCCCTTCATGGCTTATTCAACCATACAGTCAGGCTCTGCAGAGCGGGGAACTCCCTGCAGCGGTGGATTTGCCTGGATCTGACGGGATGCAAGCGTCTGCACAGACTGCCAGTACCCTGCTGCTAAGCTCAGTTTGGCCAGTCTGCCTGGGAGCAGCTGGAGAAACGCTCTGATTCCACACCACGCAGCCCTGCGTGCCCTCTGGGGGCTGGCCGGGCCGTGCTGGAAGCATCTCCAAAGTTTATATATAGAAATAAACCAAGCGGCTGCAAAGCCTGAGCAGGCAGTGTAACGCCCATGCAGGCAGAAGGCTCCCAGCAGTGCTGGGTAAGGATGAGTGGAAATCTCTGTGTACTTGGCGGAGGGGCCATGTGCACGTTAAAAGGTCCAAGCTAATTAGTTAATGGGAGATGGGTGTAGGAAGATGTCAGGGAGAGGTGGGGGCAAGGCTGATGCTGTCCTGTACCTGACTCAGACGATCTGCCTCCTACCCCGTGCTTTCTGTAGTCTTGGGTTTGCTCTCCAGGCCTTCCTAGGAGCAGGGACAGAGATTTTCCAGGACCTTACAGGCAGTGTATCTTCTCCCTGTTGCTGGCTATTTGTTTTTTAAGGTGCTTCTCTCTCCTTATTTTCTGTCACTTGCTTTTTTAAAGAGCACATATTTCAAGGACAGGAGACAGCAGCAGGCTGGAAGCAGAAGGGGTTCGTCACCTCTCCTGGGACGCTGCATGTGGATGTTGTTTCACTTTGCCATGCATCTGTGACACCAGCACACACTGCTGGCCGCGTTTTGCTTCTGGTGATGCAGATCTAAATCCAGACTCCTCCACTCCCTAAAGCCAAAGGCGTTACCGTTAACTAGATCAGTGTGGCTGAGACGAGAAGCTGGGATTAGCTTCACATTCACCCTGCTGGAAAGGAGACAGTGCCGGAGCAGCTGGCACCCCCTGCATGCAGGCAGCCTGCAGGTTGCATGAGTCCTCTCCTCTTGGCAGCAGCGCGATGCTGGGAGTGGGACGAGGGAAGAAAATTGTGCAGAGCCTCTCCCAGAGCTTGGGGCAGAGAAGGGAACAACAGCTGGGATGAAATTCAACCAAAATGTTAAAATCTGAAGGGTGATGCGATCCCTCACAAATCCAAAGGGAAGACTCCAAAAATCAGAACCAAATGTACATAAGTGCGTGTAAGAGACACGTGTATACTAGTCCTCATTTAGTACCTCTGCCATCAGACATGCTATTGGGGAAGCATCAGTTAAAATACCCCAGTTGTGGCAGTGACACCGGCCAGGCCAGCGTTCCTTCCACAGCGCTGTGCTGGCACGTTGCCTTCGGTCCCTTCGCTGCATTTTACCAACAGCCTCTAAGATAATTAGCAGTCATCAGATGAGATCTGATCTTTAACAAAATTAAGATTAAGAGAAGGAGGGGAAGACTTACTGAATGGCAGGAAAAGTCGGTGTCAGGCAGCGACAACAGTTCCTTTTATTGTCCTCTGGAAAACAGTGCCATTACCACGCATTTATTTACAGCAGTTGAAAGAAATAAGGGAGGTGCTGCCAGCTCCTTAAGGCAGAGACTGGTTTTAGTTATTGTTGTTTTACCTTTGTTTCCACAACACTTAGGCCAGTGGGGTTCCTGGTGCAAGAGGAAGCCTCCTGCTGCAAAACAAATAGCATCTAATGACAGGGGCTGAGAGGAGGCTCAGGCATCTACTGAGGAACAGAACTGGAGAAAGCGGGTCAGGATCCAGGAGGTGCCTGATCCGGGGCTGGAGGATGGGAGCAGGCTGCCGTGAGCCGCATGCATGCCTCTGTGCACGGAGGGAGGCACAACACCGAGATCCTTCTTGCAACTTTGCTGCAGCATGGCTCGCTGTTGGTGAAACAGTGCTGAGCACAGCGTGGTCATCAGCCGGCTCCCAGAGGCAGCACACTGGCCCCCGCTGCCTTAAGCAGTCCTTTGCTCTATAGTGGGATGCTCAGGAGCATCCCTGTTTGTTTTTAGTACAAGAGCATCATCTCCAAATAGATCTGCCTGGCCTTGCTCTGAAAGTACACACAGGCAGTTCCCCGCAGCAGCAGGCAGCCAGAAGGGCTTTGCATCCTTGATATCTATCATACATTCACCAGAAAGCTAATTTAGTGCAAGCTGCCCTTATCTCATCCATTAAACGTGCAAGTGAATTGACCAGCTCCCTGATTGTAAAACATTGCTATAATTGCTGCCTGGGAGAAGGCAGCAAACCCTTGCTGGATCAGCTCCCTTTTCTGCACTTTAGCAAGCACACACTTAGAAAATCTGTTATTTTTCAGTGCTAATTCGTGGGGTGGATGTTAGCCAGAATTCTGTGATTGTACAAATCCTAACAATCTCAAAAGCAGTCCCCACCTTTCAATTATACGGGCCTTTCCCAGGGACCTGGGGAGCAAGGGTTCCCATTTCAATTAGAAACGGTGTGATTAGGGCCCAGAACCGCTTTCAAAAAGCTCTTCAGCTACACAGCTGAGCTTAGACAATCTGTCCACAAATGACAAAGGACAAATTGTGAATACTTTGTAAGTAAAAGAAGACAACTTTTTTTTTTTTTTTTTTTTCTTCTAGGGCAAAAGGTGACCTGTGCCATCTGCATTTTTGTTTCTAAGGCTTTTCCAAAATAAATAAATAAATAAATAAAATAAAATCTATTCTAAGTGCACAAGCAATCACTGACAGATTTATGTATGTATGCCTAGGCTCTGCCTACTGGGTTCTATCACGTATCAGCAGGATAAAGGCCAGTGACCTCTATGTTCAGGGAGCAAAATACAGACAGAGAACCTTGTCCGTTTTGTCCAACCCGCTAGATATGCTGCAGCTATTACCATGCATTAACTCTCGTCACATACATTTACACACAGACCGTGATTGCTTCCTTTCAGGTCAGTGATAAAGCGGCTTTGGAGAAGCAGATTTGCAGTGGGAGATGTACCCTTGGGCCAAAGAATCGTTAAATCATCAGCATCAAGAAACCTACTGCAATGCGACTTGACAGCTGTACGGTGCTAGGCCGGGGCTGTGTTTACTCTAGACTTTTTGCCCTGGATTACACTGAGCTTTTTTTCTTTCCTCTGAGTAATTTCCCATCATTGCTACCACATGGGTTCATTTCCATGGCAGAGGAAGAGACGAGTCACTGAAGCTGTCGATAGCTGAATCCGTACCATCATCTCAGCAGGTCCCGGGGTCAGCGGGCTGATGCCTCCCCCAGCGAGGCGGGCAGGCAGGTGGAGAGCTCCAGATCCTGGCTGTACCCGAGAGCAAAGTCAAGCACAGAAGAAAGTGCTAGCCCAAACAACTGCAGGGGGTCCAGAAACTCCTCCCGCAACCACTCTCTGTGCTTTATAATCCTGCTGAATGCTTTGTGTCCCACTGAATCACCCACTGGCTCCACGCACAGTCCCACAGCCAGCCCAAGGTCAGGCTTGTCTTGCACACAGCCAGCCCGCTGCTGCCACAGTTCCCCCTTGCCTCCTCTTAATAAGCAAATGCCCACCTTGAAGAGCTTTAAGCCTTGTTGGACAAAGGGTGGGAGGAATACGGCATTCGTTTTTGCAGATGGGAGATTCAAGGCATGGAAATATTAAATAACCTGCCAGAGCACACTGGGAAGCTGAGCTACATTGCCTGAGGGCTTGCCTCACATTTTGAGAGAGATGATCTCTATTCCCATGAACGAAACAGGCTTACTGTTAGCTAGGGAAGTACAGATGCCTATAATCTGGTTTGCAAAGAAAATGGGTTTAAATGATCAGGAAACAGCACGAAGATCTGAGCTTGCTTTGGGAACCTAAACTAGGTACTGGCCTAGAGGTGCAGCATCCTGCTTCCACACAACTCCTGTCTGTGGTCTCCAGGTGAGGAAAAATGAAGGGATTTTGTTTTATCTTCCCTGATGGTGAATGGAAATGACCTGCAAATTGGTGTCATGTATAGTTTTCATTTGTTTGTTTGTTTTCCAGGCTGTAAGACAATTAGGCCTGTTCCGCAGTTATAGTTTTGCTCCTTGCATTCGGGAGGGTTTTGTGCTTGCTGCTGGGGAGCACTGTGTGTCTGGGAGTTGTAAAGATGTCTGTGGTTTTACTGCTACACTTTTACAAACCTCAGGTTTGTATTTTTATTATGATTGCTGCTGTGAAGACATTTTAAAAATACTGTGTTTCTCTTTGCTGATGTTCCTCTTGATGTTTCAGGGAGTTGGGAGGTACTGGCGAAACATGCCAGGTTAGCCAGGAGGAACTCCTTCACCCCAAATCCTACCTTTACTAAACTGGGGAGGCACAGGATGTTTTCATTCATTAATGTCCTGTTAATAATTATTTATATTAGCAGATTTCAGCAATTAACATAAATTATCGTTGTTAAACCACAATACATTTATTATCTTAACATAAATTAACATAAATTAACATGCTAGTGTGAAGCAGTATCAGAACAGAGCACCGTATGGGATGTTGTTAGCAGCCCAAGATAGTGCCATTTTCCCCCAGCCTTCCTTTTTGCTCATCCAAACCTTACGTAAGTACTCCTTTCTTGGGGGTAATGGACAAAGTGCACAGGCATTTAACTGTCACTGTTTCAAACCTGTTTTCAGACTGGCAGGGTTGTGTTTCAGACTGATTAAGCAAATTATATGCAAAGAGGAAATCTCTCCATCCCTTCCCTCTTACCTGAGGTTAATGGTAAAACTGAGATGCAGAGATGCACTCACATTTGGCTGCTGTAGAGCTGCATCAATTCTCTCTTGTGACTAGTCAGGGGAACTCTGAAACCTCATCATCCCGCCTTGAAGATACAGAATTGTTTCCATTAGCTTGCTTGCTGAAAAGACCAAAAAGGCACGTAGGAACCTGCAGACATGAAACGTGTGGTCAGTGTTGGCTCACATCTTTCTATTGTGTTTGGTTTCAAAGGGCTCCAAAGAACCTGGCAACTATTAAGGAGTTAGTGATACAGCTGTAAATTACATGGCAGTGTTCTGAAAAGAGCCAGTTTGCAGTATTTGGTGAGAAGAAAGTTAAACTGCATTTACTGTATAAGCTGTTGCAAACACTCAGCCCTCCTGATCGATAGGATGAGGATGGGAACAGCTTAAGATAGGATATTTTTAGATGCTGGGAGTAATCCTGTATTATTTATTATCAGAGATGGTTTGGTCCAGCCAATGATAATGACAGTGCTGCAGTCGCTGAGTCTCAGCCTTAAATAAAGTATTCATGGATGCCATTAAAATGCTGCTGCTCACGTCCTCAGCAGATTTTGCAGGGATGAACTCTGAGATAATGCTGGGAGGAAAGGCTGTGTGAGCAAGTGGCAGGAACCCCTAGGGGGTCCAGAGTACTGATTTTCCATCTGGCCCTACCACTGATTTGTGACCTTTAGCGAGGCAGATCCCTTCTCTCCACACACCTCCTGCCTGGCCGGGACTGGCAGTGGCTGTGCAAGCCTGCAGCACCTGGAGTAACAGGACCGAGGTGTTGGTAGAGGCTTCGTGGCATTAGAGGGATGCCAGCAGTAGATTTTCACCAGCTTGAATCACTGCATGAACACAAAGCTTCTCTGTCAGACACAAGGCTGTGCCCTGGCCACCCCTTTTCTGGCCTTGCTGTGAAAACCCCGCTGGTGGCAGATCTGCCCCTGCTGCAGGTTCCTCTGGGGGCCTCCATGCACGGCCAGGGCACAAACAGAGCTGGGCTCCAGGGAACGTTTCTGAACAAAACTACACAAGATAGAAGGCTTTGTATTTTGTTTTGTGTTTTTCCATACAGGGTATGGTGGTTTGGCATCTGTCAAGCGAACAGATTAAGAACAGATGGGGAGAGATGTGAAACACCATTGATCTCTGAGGGATTATTTCAGAAACGCAGAGCACAAGCGCATGCTGGATTCCGGCCCCTGCTCTCGCGTCCTTCCTGCAGGGACTGCCCGAAATGGGTTTCATGCTGCTGGGGAGTTCCTCCGCTCCCGTGCCTCGGGCACCTCCGATCTCTTGTCCCTCTCCTGCAGTTGCCCCTTCCAACCTGCAACATCTCGTGTCTTACAGGGGATGTCCGGGGGGAACTGCTCGGGGAGAAGGGCTGCATCCTGCCCTGCACTCCCAGCCTGAAGGCACAGACACCCTGACACCCCTCCTTTGTCCACGCTGCGTGCTGCAAGCAGCCGGCTTGTAGCTTCATTTCACAGCTGGATTATTGTCCATCTTTAAAACAAGTCAGGTTGCAAACTCTACATAACGTTCCTACTCCAATGCTGTCCCCAGCCCGGGTATCACCACATGCATTTTTTGCTTGCAGCCAGCAGAGGACACTTGCTTTCTTTGCAAAGAGTTTGCCCTCCACTTGGATGCAAGAAGGCAAAAGATGCAGAGCTTGGCCACATGTGGGCACTGGAACAGCAAGAGATGGGCCCGTCCCAGGCTGCCTTCCAGCCCCAGGGCTCTGGTGGTGCCTTTTTCCTTTAGCCTTTTATGAGAAGTTTGAGATGTGCCTGCAGCAGGCTGTGAACCAGGCAGGCTGGCTGTGCTGTGCTCTGGCAGGTGAGGCATTACCGGGCTTCGTGTAGCTGTGCCTGACTCCCTGGGTGGCAGGAGGACCTGTGGGGGAGGACTTGGCAGCGTGGATGCTGGTAGCAGTGCCGATCTGAGTGCAAAATGCAAAGCCTTGGCAAATGCTCTGTTGCTGAGCTCTCTGTTACATGGCTGTGCAACCACACGAGCTTCCATCAGGATCAGATGTGTAACTGTAGACACGGAGCGTCTGAGGTTCAGACAGCTCAAAAGACTGTATCAGAGCCAAGCCAGGACTAACCCCTGACCTCTGCAGCCTGCTGGCTGCTCTGTCGGCCTGCAGGAACATTAAAGTTCCCCAGTATTCAGCTGTGCATCCCTAGGGAGTGCTGAACGAGCCGGGGTTGCAGCCCACAGCCCCACGGCTGCGAAGGCAGGTCCCAGCAGTTCTGGGGCAGTGAACTGCTGGGGTGAGAGGTACTGGGGCTCCCAGGTGCCCGCAGCAGCTCAGCCCTCTTGGAAGAAACCTCCCTCCCATACATGGCCCACAGCCCTGAGCCAGGCTTGAATGCAGGACAGCAAAGACCCCCATGTGGCAAACGGCTAAGCCCACAAACTGCCCCTGTCCCTTCAGGGGCTGATCTGGTGAGCAAGGGCAGGGACATCTGCAGGGCAAGGTCTCATGGTACTGAGCTTTGCACTGACCTCGGTGTCTCTGCTTGTAAATACGCTGCTCCTGCTCTCCTTTTTTCAGGCCAGCCCTGTTGTGTTTGCAGGGCATGCCTCTGGGGAGAAGGAACTCAAAAAGGCTGCTTTTGTTTACGCTAATGTTTTCTAATTGTGAGTAACTTTTCGTTTAAGGGTTGCTACTGGCTTTCCCCACCTCATGTGGAACACTCAAGTGTTTTAACTCTGGTGATTTATGGGAAGAGAACCAACAGAAGAAGGAAGAACACAAGTGAAATCTCAGCAGAAAGCCCAGGAGGTGTGGGCCACGTTTGCAAACACTGCACTCACTGTGCTGTGTAAAACCGACACAGTCCTATCTAACCAGTAACCACGTGTCTTTAAATCATCTTTAAATCACAGCAGAAAAGCGAGGTACAGGAGATGTACACGCAGACCTTGGGTCCACACCAATCAACTGAAAAGCTTTGCCCAGTGAAGCCTGACCCTGCTCTGACCATAGAAGTCCCACGCTGTGCTTTAAAGATTTGCTAGCTAGGATTAAGCAGCTTTCTGGTCCCCTTCTGGTCACATCAGCTAGATGTACCAAGCCTTCCCAGACCATTAACAAAAAGAGTTGGCAGGCCCAGATTTGATGGCTGTCTAAACAATATGAAGAGGTGGTGATTTGCTGGCAATGTGTAAAAACAGGCAGCAAATCAGCTGGCAACATGCGCTGGATTGAAATTAAATCAAAGCAAAAGGCAGATGACTTTGAATGGGCTCCAAAGGTCACAGAGAAACAAGCACAAAACGATACGGTTCGCTGGAAAACAGAGCAAGCAGAAGGAGCACCGCATCTTCTTGGCACTGGGAGCTGCTGGCATCTATTTGCAACAAATGTATTTCTGAGTTAAAAAAAAAAAATTATCTGGAGGGAGGCTGGAGGCATAAAAAGACAATTAACTGGTACAGAGAAGACTGCCATGGCACTGCGGAGAGCGGGCAGAAACCACGGTGCTGGGAAGGGCTGAGCGCACAGCGGGGTTGTGATGCCGTGGGGATGGTGGTGGTGGTCACGGGCTCCAACGGTGGCCGTGCAATGGGCACTCCGAGGGGCCGGCTGCAGGGCCGTTACTGTGCCCCACTTGTGCTCCAAGCTGTCCCAAGCATTCCTCACTCACTGGGAAGGGCCTCCTTCACGCCATATGGGCTGCTCGAGTTGATGGCTAATGGGTAATTGAACGTGTAAATGCAATTAACACGGAAGAAACGTCTCCAGCACTAGAACACTGAGGCCAATGGTCCCATGCACAAGGCGAGATGTAACCAGCAACGAGAAAGAACCAAACAAGAGACTTTGCACCGAGGACGCAAAATAACCGTGCACCAAAGTCAGTGGCAGAAGCACCCTCAGGCCGGTACGAGGAACAGACGGGTCAGCCTAACCACAGTGGGATGTCTAAGCAGGAGAATGTGAGTGTCATTTGGTACTTTCCTTATCACAGGGCCTGCTCATCTATGCTAAGGTATGGTCCATGCAGTACCATTGAAACACAAGTCAAAAGTTTTCATCACCTGGCACTTTGGTGCAGAGCATTAAGTTCTCTCTGCAGCGTGGGGCTGGCAGCAGGCGCTTTTTGTATACCTGGATGTTCTAGCAAGGATAAAACAGGCAGGAAAAGCGCAAATATCCCCTTCTCTCTTGGCTGTTAGCAAGGGCAGACCCTAGCTCCCCTAGTAGCTCCTACACAAGGTGTTTCCTCAGTATGGAGTGCATTCATTCCCATGCGTGCCCCTTGCCATGAGGCTGTGAGGGATACACAAGCTTCATCCAAGGGAGGGATCGCCTCAGTGCTGTCTGTCTGGGTGGAGGAGTGGGTGGTGGGTGATGCTACTTCCAGTTCCTAGCAGGAATCTGGATGTGTCTGTGCTGGGAAATTGCAAAACACTACGTTGTACTAATTAATGCCAAACAGGAGGGCTTTGAATATACATCATCAAAATAACCTTTAGCAAACCCCAGATTCCTTCCGTCCACGGGTATCTCATAAAAAACATTCATATTTATTACGTGGTAATGGAAACACACCTCGAGAGCACCCTGTCCAGCACAAGCATAATGCTGAGTTAGTCTTAAATTGTCTAACGTGCACAGAAGGAAACACCGCTCTGTTCATTCATGCTCCAGGAGTGCTATTTTCACCACTGGCAGCTCCTGCTGCACTAACTAAAATACTTCTGATCCAGTCCAACAAGTTTTTTTCCAGGTTTGCTTCTCCACAGCGAAACCACAGATCGTGCTATATGGAAAGCTCTGAGCCTCGAGAAGTGTAGAGTTACTGTAGGTTGCAGCGGTTGGATTTGATCCTAAAACAATGAAACCGAATGTGAAAAAGACACAGATGGCTGTCGCCTCTGTGCCATTTGGAGTGGTTTTTGGTTTCCAGCCAGTCAGCCCCATGCCACAGTTATGCAAATAAAGGCAGCAGAGTTCGATGCAGTGGTACACACATCTCCAACAGGCTGTGGCATGAGGGATGAAATAGCTGCGTGTTTCCGAAGAGGGCAAAAAGATCAGCACGCCAGTTTGAAGGACGGAGGATTTAAGGACACAGAGTGAAACCTTGTTTTCACTAAGGCAAAGGAGGCTTTGCTGTGGCTTTTGATGCACCTGGATACCTGTGTCCTATTCTGCAGAAGCCTAAAAGGGCGATGAAACCTGGAAGCTCTCCTCCATGGGCCTCAGCCCTGGGGAGCTGCTTGCTTGTCCTCTCTGTGCAGCACCAGCTCCTTAGGACGGGGGCACACGTGAGCAGTTCAGCCCTGCTGCCCTACCACCAGCAATGAGAGGCAGAAAAGGCAAGTCTGATGAGAACAGGAATGAGAAGAAGCCATGGGGAAAAGGTTCAAATTGCCTTGACAGAGGGCACACTGCTGAGGTCAGACCCTGAATTCTGCAAGGTGTAAGGGGATGTACATGAAACTGCATCCTCTTACTCCAGGGCTACATATAGCCCTGGTGAATTTCAAGAAGAAACACACAGAACTGCAGACCCCTTTTAAAAACGCTGCTCTTCAGTGAGACACCAGCAACAGAACAGATTTTGATATCTGATAATTAAACTCCTAATCAACCCCTTTTTAAAGATGCCTGATGGTTTCCTTCTCAATCTCCTGTAAGGATCGGGAAGGCTTAGAAATTTAATACAATTCTGTGGCTGAGTTAAACATCAGGCAGGTTTCAGACTGTGTTTTACTAGAACCAGATGAATTTCTAAGCTTGAAATCCAGCATACAGAATGCTGATTAAGTTTGATCTGGTGACCATCTGTCCTTGTGTTTGTAGTATGAGTAGCTAAATGGAATTCTGGAAAAAAAGGGTTATCTTAAACACACACAGGATAAAGCAAATTGAAGAAAGCCCCATTCACTGTTGCTATGTGAATCTTCTCAGCAAGAGGGGAAAATTAGGTCTGTCTCTGAAGTTACACATGCTCAAACTCACTTTTTTGACTCTTGGAAGCTGAAACATCAAGCTGTAAGATTTGGTTTAATTGCGTCTTGTGAATTTTCCCTTAGCTGCACACTAAAGCCAAGCAGACAATACATTGATTTCTGGTAATTAGAAATGTTTTAGAGCAAGTCTGTGTCTTGGAAGGTATAAACTGGTGCTGCTCGATGCAATTTCTCACCCTTTCTGCCTCTGCTTGGGCCATTAATCACCACAAATTACTCCTCCTCTCTTTCTCTCTCTTCACCTTTATACCCATCTATGTATCTATCCATCTTTTTATTTAGATAGAGCAAGAGAAGACAATAAAACTGTGAGTAATATCTCAATAATCAACCAAAGGTCATCAAAGAGCAGAGGTGATGGCTGCCAGATTTTTTTTTTCCAGTCATAATGGAAACTTGCTGGAGAAAAGAACAGCATGAGAAGTGGTGGCATAACATAATGTCCTCCTTTGAAGAGAGCCACTAAGAGGCTGGGCCCATCAACAGACTGAAAGGGGAAGAGAAAGTATCAGGAAAGGCAGAAAAACAGCACTGTGGGATCCCACATACAGAAACAGAGACAGTGCTTGTGAGGCTGGCTAACGGAAATGGTTTCTGACATGCAAAGGCACCGACTTCTGGTCCCCGAGCCCCAGCTCATGCCACGCGGTTCTCCTCCCTTCGTGTGAAGAACCGCAGCGAGTGCAAAGCAAAACCAAATTCAGTCCGTGCCCTGTGCCAGTTTTCCCCGGCTGCCCACGGGACTTTGCTCTTTGAAACGGAGGGTATCTGTTCTTTAAAAGTATTTGTTCACATGTCAGCAAGTCCGTCTGTGTACCAAAGGAAAGACGCCGAGGATGACTGCAGGGCTCGGGCTGGGGCGCGGGACAGCTGCACAGGAGGAGGCGGCTCAGCAATAACCACAACAGAACCGACCGGCTGGGATCTGGGGAGCACCTTGGGTGTGGGAAGCTCTCTGCTACTACGGGAGCTGCCTGCTCCAGGCTTTCCCACCGCTTACCCTGAGCCCGACTGCTCGATCTGGCAAGAGGGAAAAGTCTGCAACTGTGATGCTTTTCTGGGGGAAGAGAGAGCCACGAGAAGTCTTCGCAGGGGATAGAAAGGAATTTGGCAAGAAGAGCCAAGCGGGCGCCTTTGAAACTCCGAGTGTGTTGGCTTGTCTGCTCCGGTGACTCCCTGCGTCCCCAGGCACGTGGATTCCACAGGTGTTAATACTGTTAGGTGGGCCCTGCTCATTTCCAATGGCCAGGAGGGAGGTCGTAGAGACCGTACCTGTGCAAGTGCATCTGGCTTCGATAAAACCCTGCTATTAGCATTCAAAGTCTCTGGCTGACACAAGAAAATCCAGTCGTTAGGCTGCTTTCTACCTCAAACAACCTAGGAAATGAACGCATTGGGCATCATTGGACTAAATTTATGCTTTTTACATGGCCATTTTCTTAGCATTTTTTTTCCTCTCTGAAGTTTAAGAGACGCTTGTTTTTCTTGCTAATTCTTTCCTCCCGGGTGCTGATAGGGATCTCTGTAACATGAAGCCAGCTGGAAGAAATTCAAGCTGCTTTCTAAATGCTGTTATGATAGAGTGCAGGGGAAGTGTCTTTGAAGCTGCTGGACTCCAGAGATGTCCCTGATTCAGGAGAAACGCAAGAGGCAATTAAGGTCTTTTTCTGGACCAGGCTTGGAGTCCCTCCATGCAAAAACACAACCACTTGCTGCTGTCACCCCACACTGACCTCCAGGGAGAAGATAATTTGGGCAGCTGTTATTTAGTCTATCTGGGAAGATGGGGGTGTTTGGCAGAGCCACCTCCTGGTGCTAGGGAGGCTGCTTTGACTTTGTTCAAACTAAATAGCCCAGGTCAAGTGGAGGTGTGAAGATCCCCTGATTTGTGCTTCACATCTCAGACATACTACGTCCTCTGTTAAGCCTGGAGTAGGAGAAGGAACAAGGGAGACCCATCTCTCTGCCTTCAGAGAGTCAAAGTCTCTTGTTGAAAGCAGAACCTGTTGCTGGCAAATGTGTGAGGTGAGTCAAGGCAGCAAATTTGCGACAGGACACGGGAATTGTGAAAATTTTCATGGGGGAGATATTGTTTTTTTTATTTTTATTTTAGTTCCTTTGCTTCTATTTGTCCTTTCTTGCTGCACTGATCCTGCTGTACCTGCATGGATCCCTGTGGGATTGGCCTCCATGACACTGTGCTGTGACGAACAGCAGCTGCCCCTGGATTAACGGGAGTCCATGTGTGGGACAGAAAGGGGGCGATGGTCACCATGACCCTACCTGGCTTCTGCTCCTGTCCCGTCCCTCTCTGGTGGGTCCTCCTCAGACATCACCACTCAAAACTGATTGAAAAGGGACCACGGAAAGGGACAAGGAGCAAGTCCCACTTCCTGGTCACACAGACAGCTCTCTTTAAGCTCAGTGAGCTGACATGCCTTACTCTGCCTCCCCAAATGGGCCCAAAACACCCTTGTTTAAGGTGAAGTGAAAACCCTGGCCTCGTGCCTGGAAGCTTCAGGTGTTCAGGCCCAGGGGCTTGCACTGCCTAAACACAGCCCTGGCTGCTGGAAAAACTGTCTGGTTACTCCATCCCTCTGCCAGGGAAGGCTTGTTCCTGGTTCTCTCCTTCCCGGTCCTTTCTGCAGACAGGGTTGAAATCCCCACGTAATGGGGCTCTGTCGGTCCTGAGGGAGGGAGACAACTCCACGAGGCGCACACATCGGTTATCCGCACCTTGAAGCAATACAGGAGGCAGACAAAGAAAAAAGTCCTCTAGGGAAGAGATAGTCAGTCTAACATTTGTACTACTGGTTCAGTCCTAGTTCAACTCCAATGCATCGTGAAAAAAAAAAAAAAAAAAGGAAAAAAGCAAGCAAAGGGCTTTCCTCTGAGAAAAGCCCAGTGGTTTATTGAGCTCTGGCCCCGTTTGAAAATCTGGCTTCAGTCATAGCTACAAGTTACTTCTTCAGAGGAGAAGAGGCTTAGCGGGACTCCGGCATGGTGGGAGGCTGACAAACCGTCGTGAAAGCCATTTGTAACGTGTGGGGCCTCGGAAGCAAAACGAAGAGACAGCCAACAGCCCTGAGGAAGTGCAAGGGAAGAAGCTGCACATGGGCTCCCGGTCTGCAGAGATGAATCCAGGTCTGCACCTTCGCCTCCCTCCCCGCTTCCCTTTGTAGATATTTCCTGCGCAGACAGTTTCTATAGGCATTTCCTGGAGAGGCTGCCCAGCCAACGTTGCATTTTTGACATTTTTTTTTAAAACCACACTTTGCAAAGTTAAGGGGTGTGTGTAGGGGGAGCACAGAAGCATAATGCCGAGGCAACTTTATCTGCGCAGACAAAGTGTAAGCAAGTCACCAGCCAACTCTAACAGACTCTGCATCAAATCGTACAATCTCCTAAAACACGCAATGGCAAAGGCATCAGGTTGCCTGTCTGGAGTCAGCCTCTCTTGAGCTTTCCAGGGCTCTGCTCCCTGAGCTCGGCCATGCCCTGCTTTTTGCAGGGTGCAAAGCAAAACCCAGAGCAAGGAAAAGCTGGCACCTCCGGCAGCCTCCTGGCCCTGGGTGCTGCTACTCCCATCTCCCCCTGCTCACACATCCCTCCTCCTGCACCCACCTGCTTGCTCTTGCCTTTTCCATGATGCTGTGAGCACTTTGGAGCAGGTCTGTTTTATACAGCTGCGTGCAGCAGTTTCTGTGAAGTGGCCCTGTTTCCTGGCTGAGGGCTCCGCGCACTCCCGTATCTACATCTGTATTGATATTTCAGTGCTCTGCCTTGGGAAGAGAGAGCGCCTGGCCATTTTCCCTCCCATCAGGGTGCAGGGAGGCTGGGCCACGGTCTCAAAACTGGATGTATTCGCTTTGCTGTGGGTGCAGTGCCTGTGGCAGAGCCCCAGGAAAGGCTCCCTCTGTTGTATGATTTCAGGGTATGTTTACAGCTCTGAGGAAAGATGTGCGCATCTCTGGTCCTGCCCCACAGGGTGGGGAGGAGCTGGGACACCATCACCAGGGACACCTAATTGCTATAAATAATGGCAGCTGAAAGTAGAGAAATCAGACAGACAGCTCTGGCTCTGCCTTGTTTCTCTTGGCTGCACAGATGAACAAAACTAGGATGACTTCTGACAAGTCTAAAGCCAAGGCAAGGCAGGCACGTTAGTCTGTGAAGGAAAAGGCCCCCTCTGGACCATCCTGTCTCCCATATACATACTTGTTTACAAGCATCAAGCACAGGGAAAGAGCTTCAGAGGATTTCAAGTCCATATAAGACCACGTATGAATGGATGCCAGGCTGGCCCTAAGGATGTGGTTGAGACCTGCCAGCTAATTATTTCATTAATTATTTTAAACAAGTGACTCAGCCAGGGCCGATCCCACCCGCCGGTGGCACCTGTAATTAACATGACAGACAGAACTGGGTGAATATCCACAGATAACATCCAGGGATGGCACTTGTGTTGCTCTCCCTGCTTGAACTTCTCGAGACGTAAAAACACAGTACAGCAGCCCAGGTTGAGCTGCTCAAGGAGAAATAAAAAAGAGGGAGCATCCCGGCAAGAGTGCTAGCGGATGAACATGTCCTATGAACACCCTTGGGACCACTGTGGGCAGGAACCGCCTTGTCCTGAACCATGTTCAGCATCCATCCCTCCCAAATCAGCGTGCTGAGCGATGCTCAGCCCCACGCAGCGCAGCCCAGCAGCTCTAACCCTTCCTCCCCAGCCTGGAGCAAGCGAGCGCCCGGTGGGTCTCACTCCTCTGACTGGCAAACCTTAACACCAGGAGCGCGAAGCAGCCTCCTGAGTCGCCGCCCTCGAAACCCAAAGTAGAGAACATGTTTCAAAATAAAGGCAGCTTAAGCGGTGTCAGCTCTGCTTGTGTTTGTTTCTATGGAAAATTGTTACTCTAATGTGAGTCATGGGAGTAATTAAGGGATAAATAGCAGCACTGCAGTTCGTCAACACCCTGGTGCCATTGCAAAAGCGAAGGGAAGTGTACACATTCTTAGGGAGACACAAACCCAGCCAGGACGCAGGCAAAATAACCATTCCCATCCTTTGGGCTTTGGCAGTCTGCTCTGGTCTTAGTCAGGCTGGTGTCGATCTGGAATAGCCTTGCTGATGTGATTTACCAGGGAACCAGTGAGGTCAGGGTTGTGACAGTTCAGTTTATGTCAGGGTGTACCAGACAGAGAGACCAGTGCAGGAGCCCAGCATCATAAATGGTGTAAGCCCAGATGGATGTTGTTAAACTGGACAGTAAGGGAAAGCGTACTGCACCTTTGCTGATTTTTTTTTTCTTCTTCATGATATGCTGGACAAAAAGAAGAGCTTACAAATGGTCCCTGCAAAAGCACTGAGCTGAATGGGAACTGTGACAGTCCTGTTTTAGCCCTGGCATGATCGCTGGAGCTGCGCTAGGGCAGGGAGAGAGTGCATGAACAAGGAGCTTGAGCTGGACAACTGAAGCCTGAGAGCCAAATCTGGTGCTGAAGGCAAGAGCGAGAGGAAGAAGAAGGGCCCACTCATCAGGGACCACTGATACTTCTGAACCACACTGCCATGAACTAACATGAAGTTTCTCTGAAGACAAAGAAAACAATGCAGTGAGGCAGGAAATAGTGGTTGGAGATGAGCAGGGAGCTAGACAGTGATGGCAGTGCCATGCTACTGCGAAACAGGTCAGTGTAGACGGAGTCTGGAAGCGAGATGGCTCTCGGATGGGCATCGGCACTCGCCAGATGTAAGAGGGAGCCCCTGTCCCAGCCATATGGCTGAAATGGCAACTTTCCAGGCTGGCTGGAGGCTGCAGCAAGTGGGTTAATGTGTTCCAAGTCAGGATCCCCCCCGCTAATTAATCAACAGTTTGGAAAACGTTTACTACAGCACCCTCGGTGCTTCTGCACACATCTCCCTGGCACAATGAGCACCATTTGGACACGGCCAATTTACCTGGCTTCAGGGCTGGCTCACCTGGTGCTCAGCAACCTGTGCTGTCCTGCAAGAAATGCCTGCAGCCTCCGTTCCTTCTGCCCAGCAGATCTGGCACCACGGCCCCTCGGGGGTGCTGGCACGGGGGGCACTGGCGGCTGCTCTGAAGGGGGATCTGAAGAGTTAGCGATGTGTGCTAAGTGCTCTGTATTTGCACCTGTCCACGTGGAAAGACTGCTTCTCACCTGAGATCCATACTGTGAGCCCTTCCTTCATTCTCCATTCTCTTTAGTTTTTGTGGATGATTTCAAGCGACCCACTTTTCTACTTTCTAATAAGCAATTTAAACGCTAAAGGGCAGGTCCTCTGCTGAAGGCAACTGAAGCCAAGAGAGCTGTGACAGTTTATGCCAGCTGAAGCGTTGCCTTTAAGTAAATGTTTTAAACTTTCCACTAAGGAGACTAAAATAAGCCATAGCATGAAACATTAAGAGCAAAGAATGAACTCTGGAGACCAGAGGGATTTGGGAAATGAAATGAGATCCATCTTACTGGCACATTTTTCCCTCCTGTCTATTTTTGGAATTTAAAAAATTCCCCCAGATTCGTCTTCGACAGACCAGCTTTTTGTTCAGAGACCAGCAGTGAGCAGCCTCCCCTTTCACACAGAGCAGGTGAGCTTTGGCAAGCCAACATACAAAATACAGACCTGGAAACTATTAATATCTTTTACTGCTGGAATATGGCAGGGCTTGGCACAGGTGCTATTTGTTTTCTTTAACAGGCTTTTCAGCTATGCAACTTGCAACCAAATACTAGATGAACAAGAAGTTTTCAAGTTAGTGAGCAAGCCGTGATCAACCCAGCTCTTCTCCAGAGTGCTGTGACACCTACCATGACGGGGTGGATTTTACTTCAGGCGTTAAATCATGGGTTTGACCATGTGGCTGTGCTAGTTGTGTTTATAGGATGGAGTGGAAGGCAGCCTGGTCCTGCTCATTGGACTCTGGACAGACTCAGGAAACCTGGGCTCTAGCTCCTGGCCGTGGTATTAACTCTCAGTGGGACCTCAGCAAGTCACTTCAAGCTCAGTTCTCCAGTTGGCTTGCAACCCACGTTTTCCACTGACTTTAAATGGGGCAAGGGATCTTTGTTGCCTATGAAAACTGAGCCTCCAAACACTTCAGTATCCCCATGTTTAAAACAAGGAGGAAAATATTTTGAGATCAATGGATAAGAACACCTGCATGCGCTAATACCTATGTACCCTGCCAAGATACTGGGAGATTAAGCAAATATTTTGAAGGGCTGTAGGATCTTATGAAGCGGGTAGGGGGTTGTTTAGTTTGTCCAGGATATATTTTTCCCTCCTTTTATTTTTTTTTCCACAAATGGGGAGATTTCAGGCAGAGAAAAGAAGAAACATATCCTTTGCAGGTTTGGTTTCAGCCATGCTGATCTGCTTTGTGAAAACTAAACCAAGAACACCTGCACAACCCCTTCTGAGACACAGCGGAGGGACTCTGAACTGAGGAGGAGCACATCTGATGGTGCCCTAAGATTTGGCCTGAATATCTCCAAATGGAACATAGTTGGAAAAGCAAATCATTTTGGGAATGCTCTGTCTGGGTATCATAGACCACAACTCCAAACAGGATGTAATGAAGCTGATAAGAGCTCAGACGAGATTTGCTCTGTAGTGGGAGACTTGATCCATACAGTGTGAAAGCTAGGTCCAGTTTGGGGCAGCGCGTTTCAAGGAAGATAATAGACTCAGTGGAGCGTGCACAAAGAGAATGAAATGAACGATAAAAAGGTTTTGAAAACATGACCTGTAAGGAAAGGTGGAAGGAAGTGAGTTTGTTTAGTCTAGAAGAGAGAAGAATGAGTGGAACATGATAATGGTTTTCCAATATTTGCAAAGGGGACAGCGACTGCGCTCCAGAATTCGGGAAGGGCATGAAGAAATCAGTTTAATTTATAGCAAGGAAGTTTAAGACAAGACTGTAGGAAAAGCCACATAAACAGAAAACGCTCAGACGAGCTACCTATGGAAATGTACATCATGGGAAGTTTTTAGGAACTGGACTGTAGCAATTCATATGCAAACCCGGGAACTTTATAAATCAAACAATGGTGTTTGCAGATGCAGAGATATTAGACTGTGCCAAGTACGGGCAGACTGTGGTTTACACAAAACAGTTCTGAAAGTCACCCAGGTGTGACAACACTGAACACAAGTTGAATCATTCCAATTAAATAAATATAACTGGTGTGGAGGTAGCAAACAGCATTACTGTCTCCAAAATTGCTTTCAGACCTCACCTCATAATGAATTCCTTAAAAATCACTAATGACAAAGGAAATTACAAAGAAGGGTGACTGCGGTACTGACCTCAACAGTAGAGTGCTACAGCACCTGGAGGGCTTTCACATCTGGCACATCACAGAATAAATAACTTACTACATTGCCTGACTCAGGTAATGCACCTTTCTCTTTATCTCTATTCTTCCTCTCACGTTCTGTGTCTGAAGAGTGAAAATAGCAACTTTACATATATTTTCACCCTCCTAATCACTGGCTTAGGTCACCATTCTCACAGCCCTGTCTCCGCAGCATGGGCAATTGATCTGCCTGCACTGCAAGATGGAGAAGGTTTAAGTGTGTCACCTCCAGGGCTGAATATGGAAACGCTACAACAGCAGAAACACGGCGTGCAGGTGGCTCACACAGCCACCAAACGTGTCTGCAGGCACACAGCAAGGCAGGCACACAGAGGCTACTCGCTTCACAGCCCATGCAGAAACCTGCAGGCATCTCCTGACAAACTCCCCAGTCCCAACTCTGATTTCCTACGTGCAATAGAGACCCTTCCCAGAGAGCTGAGCCTTGAGTTTTGTGAATGCTGCTGGTGCCGTTGTTTTGAAGTGACAAGAGGATTTGCAGAAGTACTGCTCTCCTCTGATCCTTCCAAAGGGAAGTTCCCTGTTCCCCATGGGAAGAGGCAGCAGCACCTTGGCGGAGAGAAGACTGCAGTCTTCTGACTGGTTGCTGATAAGATCTGGGTGAAAATCCACTCCCAATTCTATTATTTGTCCCTCACTAGTCCTGCAAAATCTCCTCCTCCGCGGCTGCTTTTTGAATGGATAAGTTCTGCTAGCGGACAGTAGCACAGGCCAAAGTATGAGTCAAAACCACCCACTGGTTTTAAGGAACTAAGTAGTCTGCAAGGACCGGGCACTATCATGATGAAAGCTGGTTGTGTGGCACTGCCGCACAGCAAACACATCTCTCCAAAGCTCTAGGTAAGAATAAGGATAGTTACCCCAATCCTGCAGACACAGCCTTGCTCTCTTCCCAAAGCAAGGGCAAGGTCTGTGCAGAGCCAGCTTCTCTGTGGGAAGAGAGATGTGTTCAACACCAAGATGAATGAGGGTATTTCCAGGATGGAGTTCACAGTCGCATGACAGTAACACAGCACTGCTGGGCAGGGGGAGTTTGCTACAAGCACTGACCTACCTAATCCACTGAAGATTGCCTGGCCTGTCTCGTCTGCTTACCAGAAAGGCTCTCAGGTCTGCGCCTCACTGCAGGGATGCCCTGTGTTAGTTCCTCTTCCATTTTTCACTTTTTTTTTCTTTTTTTCTTTCCTAGGAATCCTCTTGTTAGGCAGGACTGAATGTCCTTGAAAGCACCAGTTATAACAAACAACCAGGGGCAGATCTCAGGCGAACACTGCACGAGTCAGAGGTCACAGCTGGAACTGCTTTTAGGGGAAATTCAAAATTACTGTCAAAAGCAGTTCCCTCTCATTTTAATTGTAATTGGTTAATCTCATTTTATTTGCCTTGTGGCTATGGCTGTGAAGCTTAGGAAACTCTTGGGCCCCTGCTCCACTCTCAGTTACCCTGGGAGCAATTCTGAAAACTTCAGCAAAGTTGCACTGGATTTATTCCTTGTGCCACTGAGAGCACAGGCTAGTGCTTGGAGAAACCTTCGGCAAAGGAGGGGATGGATGTGGCAGACGGCTGTTCCTTTTTCAGAAATGAAGACAAACAAATGGCATTCACTGGTTTAACCCTCCTCATGGCCCCTCTGCTAGGAGTTGCCAGTGGCCAGTGCGGGGAGCTAGGGGACAGGCAGGGCTCCAGGTGGTGCAGCTGTTCTGGTAAGGGGTGCAGAGGGTGTCAGGACAGCATCAGCCGAGGATACACCCCATTAGATTTGGGGAACAGAAAGTCAGTGGGAGCAGTCTGTTCCTGTAAATATGTAACACACCACGCACAGTGCTGCTGGCAAATTCTCCACTAACAGGTCGAACCTATCTCTGCAGTATGCTAACAGCAGGGCAGGGCTTGTCCAGTGGTAGCTCAGCAAAATGTGGAGCACACAGAAAACAAGGGTTTGCACAGCAAGACACTGCTGCAAGGCCAGGCGGTGCACTAACAACCTGTGCCTCGCCTGGTAAGAGGCTGGCGAGGATCGAACACGTCGCTGGCTTGTCTGAGGCCACCACCTCCCCGGCCTCTCCTCGCACACGTGCGCAGTCACAAGGAATTTGCTGCTTTGACTTGCAGGCAAGTCAAAAAGCTGTCGAACAGCAATCACATCTAATACCACTCATCATCACCATCAATTGTTCTCCAAATGAAACAGCCCCCGTTGCCAAGCAAAATGCTTTGGACGACATTTTTCCAGTGGACGCGCATCCAAAGTAAATACAGGAAAATCTCCTTCTCCAAGCACTTCTCCTGATTACTTTTCATTTGAATCATTAGTAAACCCGAGATACACACACAATAGCACAAGGCTGATGAAAACCCACTTCAACATAGTGCCCCCTTTTTTCCTTTTTCCCGGAGATTAATCCTCTTTGTTGCTCTCAGCCTACAAGAAAAACATCCCGTCAGCCTGTCCAGAGCCAAGACGATGCGAACATCTTCACATAAACTGCCTGTGAACATCCTTCGCTAGATGACCTGCCAGTTCTGATGGGACCCTGGTGCTGCAGCTTTGGGATTTTGCTTTCAAGCAACACCATGCTCCACCCTTCTGACTAAATCCCATCTCATCCAGAAGCCCATGTTCTCTGCCTTGGTGTAGAATGAGTGGAGGGAAATTCTTCCTTCTCTAGGGGCTGGGAAGGAGCCCCTGTCTCCTTGAGGACTGAGAGCAATCCCCCATCTCTGACAATGACAGTTTGGGCCCATGAAGAGCTGAGATCTGCAACCAGAGCAGACGCAGAAGGAGGGGAGAGCTTGGAACAACAGCCATGGCTTTCCCTCCCCGACCAGCCCTCACCAACTAGCCTCGTCAAGGCTGAAGCTTAGTTCTGCCAGGATTTGAGTCCAAACCACACACAGCCTGCTAGCTTCAGTGCATCCCACCCAAATGGCCCAGGTTCACTCCAACCTCAACCCAAGACCTGGCCCCAGGCTCTGCAGACAAGAGCTTCTCTCTTCTTCTCTTTGCCCAAATCCCTGCCTGCAGCAGATGTCCCGGAAATCCTGGCTCATGGTTTGAGACCATAAAGAACTTATGAAACGTTCACTCAACTCCAGTGGCCCAGAGACGGCAAAGACAAATTACAGGCCTCTAGTTCCCGGCTTGTGTGTGCCGGCATTGCCTTTGTGCTAAATGCTGTGGGCAAGAAATGTTCTGGTTTACAGGAAAGTAGGCTTCCACCCAGTTGCTTTTCCCAGAGGATTTTCTAACAAATCAGTTCATGTCTCTGCACTTGTCACCGTTTCAGTGTGACGAGACAGATCACAAGACCTGGATGCACTGAGCATGGCACTTGCACTGCACAGGCAGGTGGGACTGAGGATTTCAGCAGGCTCCTTTCCAGACCTGCTGTACCAGACACCAGGCTGGCTACATATTTCTATGCCAAGTACTAGGCAGCCCAGATCCTCTTCTGGAGGTGCCTGCACTTAAATGGAAGACATTTCTTTCAGTCTTCCCTGACCTGGGCATGCAGCAGAGCCCTGCTGCATTTGCAGTTGGACCGGGAGTGTTCAGATGTTAAACATGCCAGAAGCTGAAGCTAGGATTGTACCACTGCTTGGACAATCAGTATTTCCGGCACCTCCGGTCGTAATTCCTAATGCAATTCGCTTTCCCCTGCCTTTAATTGCTTCCTTTGCAAGAACACTTGGCTCGTTTCTAGCCGGCTCTCTGTCTTGCAGTGAAAACAGGCTCGGGGCCCTCCCTCAGCTCTCTGCTGCGCTCATCCCTGGGATGCTCCCTGCGAGTGGCATGCAGCTGGGGGCCTGGCAGGGACGTCTGCTGCAGCGTCACGGCCCCGGCAGCACCGGGAGGCACCAAACCAGAGCCCTGTGCCAAAGAGGCTGTGCTGTCCTCAGATTCTCCGTATGTGCTGGAAGTGCCCGGGGCAAACGGGGCTCTGTCCCCTGCAAAGGCAGTTGCAATCACTATCTGAAAAAGAAAAGCCCTTTCTTTTTGACATCTGGATGCCTGTCCTGATGAGCAGGACCTCAGTGCTGAGGAGCCTGGCGGAGCTCTGCTTCAATCAGCAAGCCTACTGCAGTCAGTCAAGCCTGTGCTGCCGCTCACCCGGACCAGGAGAGGCTTTGGAGATCTCTGCCCTTACTCCTCCCTTTCTCTCCTGTGATTTATAGTGTAAACTCTCCCCCCCAAATGAAGGTTCCCTGTATGGTGGCCTCTGAGCCACTGGTGACATCCACCCCTGATTTTTCTCAACTGCGCTGACAAGGTGGTGGTGCTTCCCAGAGCTGCTGGTGACTACAGCCCTCAGGGCAGACCGTGTACCTGGCAAGGCTCTGCCTGCCCCTCCGGCTCCACCGGCATCAGCCTGCAGAGGAGGGCAGTGCTCCCAGCCAGGCGAGGCTGTGGCAGCCCCTGGGAGCTGTGCCTCAGCAGGAGGCCTTGCTGTCTGTGGTACAAGATGACAGGGACCCGGGGGAGAACTGAGACGCCTTCACAGAAAGCCCACCTGTCAGCAAACCTCTCAGCCCTGAGACTTTCTTCTGTGCAAATGCCTGACATTTACTAGCATAGCCTGAATTTTGGGCAAGAGTATTTTTTTCCCCTCTTCTTGCCCCATAGCTCACTGCTGACATTTTAAGAGCAGCGATTCTGATCTCACATGATAAGCTAAATCCAAACCTCCCGAGGCTGCAGCCCAGAGAGCAAACAGCTCTGTCTTTCACCACTTGGAAAGTGGGGCTCTGGAAGCAGCCTTCTGGGAGCACAAGAGCTTTGCCGAACCATGATCAGCTATAACATAACCAGGAGCCTTCCCATAACTAGTTAGCAGCCACCAGCCAGCCTGAACACATTGTTCAGACTGCTGTCTCACGAGCAGGGCTTGCAGTGATGGATTATGTTCCCGTAACAAAAGGAGGGAAGAGGTAGCAGCCGTGACAGTGACTGTGGTTGGTAGGAACTGGTCATAGCTGCAGAGCAAGAGACGAAGGGAGGAGGGGGCTGGAGCTGCATTGTGCTGCTTTGTTAGTGCTGACACCACGACAAACCAGAGCTTGGAAGAAATTCGATTTTGTGTTTTCTCCCCCTTCCCTCTCTCAACCCACCACATTTCTCATGGAACAAGAATCCTATCCTTTGCCCAGCTCTACCGCTGGAGCACTAACGCTTTGGCTGTGGCGGTGAATTAAGTCTGGGTCCCTGAGAAAGCTCTTCCAAGGCACAGTGAAGATTTTGTTTGTTGGGGTCTAACCCATGCGGCAGCTCATAGCTGCCATGGTTGTGAAATTGTGCTTTTTCTTTTCTTTTTTTCAAGCAGCCCGTATGAAGCAAGGATAGCAGGGCTGTTCAGAGAGACTATTCTTAATGGTCTGAAAATAAACCCAGTATTTTTCTTGGCTTGTAGAGGAAAATGGTTACCTTGATTGAAACTTGGTTCTAACATACATTTCAGACAGTAATGAAGACTGCAGATATGAGACTTGTACAGGCTCTGTTACACAAACCTTCACAGATGTATTTTTTTTCTTTTTTTCTCCTCCTTTTTTCCCTTCTCTACCCAAAACACTGCCTGGTATAGCTAGGAACCTTCAATAGCTTGTTGGGAAAAGGAGCTTTGAGGTGCAAATGTTGAGAGCCACCTTTTATTCTTTGCCATACTGACAAAGGTTAATGAAACAGCTGGCATTTCATCAAGGCCAGCACTGAAAATTAGGGACAGAGCTGCCATTAAAAATAACCAGATGCATGTGCTTCTATCCCTGACACACCGGTCTTGAAATATCTCCCTCTTGGGCTGTACAGCTTCCAAGGAATAGCAGGAAATTGCAATTGTTACACTGTCCAGAGAATGGATTTAATTTGTACTGTTTTATCCTCCCTGTTGGAAACTATCCTCTTTTTTCTTCCACGCCAGCTAAAAAGAAAAGGAAAAAGGAAAACAATCCAACAAAACCAGCACATTTCTCTATAAAGCTTTCCATGCAGTTGAAGCATGGTCTACCATAAAGCATGCACACTTCCTCTACTAGAGGTATGGACTGCATTCTGCAGGGCTTCTTGCAACATAGCCATATAGATCATTTTATGTGCAATATTGCAGCAGTTTAATTAAAGCCAGTTTGAAAGCCACTGGTTAGTTAGTTCAACCAGCACACAAAGTTGATGCTAGGGATGTGGATATATATTTGCTAAAGGAAGGGCTGCTGTCTTGTGATGAGAAAGAGCTGGTAAAAGGGGTTAAATAAGTGCTGTCTGGCCACGTGAAGGCAAAGCCAGAAGATTACAGTTAAAACAGTCTGCAAGGGGGGAGTTAAACCGACCTTTGGATAGAAGGGAGGAAAGAAGCTGCTGTACAAGTAACACTTTGAATTGCCCAGCAGAGATTGTCCAAGCAGGGGCTCAGGAGCTCTGGCTGGTTTAGATTAGATCAGCAGGCACCAGTTTCTTACTAAGGCCATCACATTGCGTAAGTGAAGTTTAAGAGCTGGGCAAGTTAAGAGCATGCACACAATGGTGATGTTGCTCCAGCTGAAGGGCAGTTACTTGTTGAGCAACCATAATTTAATTGCGTTTCATCACATGCCTGTACAAGGAGGTTTGCATTCATCTAAGTCACCTGTTTTCCTTAAGTAGGTACAGCTCTGGCTACGCAGGTGGACCCAGCCTTCGGAAGGACAGGTTGCTGGCCTGGGCAGACAACAAAGAGTTGAAGGTTTATCAGGGCTGAGCAACGCTAGACACATTTTTCAAAGGGGAATTTTGTATTCTTGTGACATCACAGTGGGAATATATTTGGCCCTGTTAAGACTGGAAAGATGATTGCAGTGATTGAGTTACAGAGGCGTAATGAATTACCACTGCTCATCAGCTGAGCTGCGGTAACCGACTCTGCCTGTTGAATGCACAAAGTACAATGTGTTAGCTCAAGGCTAATTTCAAGCAGAGTGAGGCATAATGTGGTTACCCAGAGCAGAAGCTGGCCTGAACCCATATGCTAAAACCCCCTTGCTTTTGGAAAAGTACCTCGTAACGTTAATTGGCTCCAGAAGGGTTGGTTTAACAGCTTATCTGGCTCCAGAAGTGCAGCGATCCCCAAGCTCACATGAGGACCAAAGGTGGCTGCTCACTTAGAGATGTGCAGTCCTGTTCCAGCCGAGCTCTGAACCCGTATCGACAGCACAGTCCCTAGTCTGGCACCAGAAGCAATTTAGTACCGACTCAGGTGGGAGGAATTGTAAAAACGCAGTGAATCATTAACAGCCCGAACCTGGGAGGTCTGAAGGAGGTCAGCAAGAGGGACGGCGGCTCTGCAGCGAGGCCGTGAGGAAGCGCTGGAGCTGCTCTGCTCTGGTGCTCCCACCCCGAGGTGATCTGGCTGGAAGCAGATGAAAGCAGCCTGGGGAGGCATGGTGAATCACTCCTGTTGGGAGCCGTTCCCTCTTTCAGCAGCGACTGTAGCCAAGAGCTGAAGTGACTCATGATTGTTTCGGCTGAGGGTGGGAGACAGACAGAGGATGGCACAGCCCTAATCAATGCCTGTCGTGGGGCCAGGCCACATCGGGTGCGACAGCGGACCCAGGGCAGGAGAGCTGCAGGCCCAGCACTGCTGGGGCTGCCATTGCCAATGTTGCTGGCTCATTACTTAAACAGTGTTTCTGGCTACCTCTTCTGCCTCCTAAAGCTTCATTCTCCCCTCTCTAGAGAAAAATAGGAGCTTCAAGAAAACTTGTCTCTCCAGCTGTCTTCAGCCCCATCCTGTCCATGAGGGGTGTTGAAGGAGGGAGGACGTGGAAGAGAGAGGGGATCAGAGAGCAGGGGTGGGAAAGTGAAGCAAAGGAGAGAGCGGGGGTTGGAGGGGAGAGAGCGATCTGGCAGGGGGCAGGCTCTGATGCTGGGGTCTGTGGTACTGAAAACCAGCACTGAAATTGGGCAGTGAGGCAGAAAGGAGGGGTTGCAAGCACAGATGGGGCTCTGGCTGCTGTTCGTGCAATCTCCCTTGAGGGGCTTCTAGCTTGACGTGGCCTGCAAAAATGTCCAGAAATCCTGGGCACCTTTATAATGGTCTGGATAAAACTTCCAGCAGGAATGAAAGGCCCAGAAAAACCTGGTTCCATGGAAGCCCTACACAAAGAGCAGCTAATCCTGGACCTTGCTACCTACCACAGCACATTACACCCCCCCCCACAGCTGACCCCCAGCATGGAGCACTGCTCCTTCACGTAGCATCAGGACCACAGCCGACAGATCTGCGTTACTGTTCAAGAGGGCTCTTACCAAAGGGGAGCTCTGGGAGGTGGGGTGGAGAGCAGGCAACCATCAAGCCCTTTTATAGCTGGTCCCAGAGGATTTTGTTTTCCTGCTATTTTTAAGTTGAACAGGATTGAGTTTCACTGCAGGAAATAGTTCTTCTCCTCCCTCCCACCCACCTTTCTCTTTTCTACAGCACGCTGGAAGAGCAGTCTGCTGTCTGCTGCAGGTTTCCGAGAACCAGACAGTCAAAATGCAGACAGGGCACTTGCTATCTGCAACCAGGGAAGCAAAGGGCGAGAGGCTTGAGAAGAGATGCCCGTCTGCAAATGCACAAAATGTTAGTGTGTATGAGCTGGTGAGATTCATCATTCCCCATTCCTTTTGACTGGGCTGAGATTGTAACTGGGGTCTCAGAAGAGGTTTATGTGAAGCCCCTAAAGATGGGTTGTTCATATCCATGGAAGTTGCCCCGCCTTTCCTAGCAGAGCAACATCACAGAAAGACCTCAGGGTGTGAGCACAGCAACCTGCACTCCACGAATCTCTTCTGCATTATATCACTTGCAGAGCTGGACATTTGCAACAGACCTCAAATATGGGCTTAACTTTGCATTCCTGTTAGAAACAAATTCATTCAATCAGTGCAATGCTCCTAAAACCTCGACATGTGTGGGCTGTGCTAACATCGTGACATGGATTCCTGCACACCAATAAATCTGCACCTTGTTGCAGATGCAAAATGGGCAGGCAGCACTCATGTTCTGGGCAAGATACACGTAAGCCATCAGACTTGAAGCTGGAGCTCAATTCCCAGCCCATAACCTAGGATTTAGAGCAGGGGTCTGGCTAATTAACAACAGCCTGTCAGACACTGTCTACAGTACACCAACTTTTAATCCACAGAATTCACAGCCCTGCAACAACTCCCTCAGTCCTTCCCCATTCTGCTGATACCGATCAATGTTGCTCATCAGACACAAACCCACCTTTACTGCAGTGAGCCCGAGGCAAGGCACAACTCATTTCTCCCATTTTCCTTGCAGTGACAGTGCAGACAATGCCTCCTTTGTAGGTGCTTCTACATGCCTGGTGGAAAACCTATTGGAGACTAGCACAGTTATATCAATAATCTCCTGTTTATTATTCCTCCTGGCACAGGGCTTGCCATTACCTTCCTAGCTCAGGCAATGTTTTCCATTCATCTTTTCTCAGCCAGGTGTTTGCTCATTTGCAGCAGGGGGCTTCAAAAGAGACAAAGCTGCAATTGATGGGAAAAAGAAGACCAGGCTGCTGCCAAGATGGGTCCTCCCTGGGGATGTTCATAGTCATAGAAATGGTTATTACAAAGCCTTTCAACCGTGGTTCTACACACCTGCTAAAAAAGCCTTGACTTCGCTTTCATTGGACCTGTCTTTCTGATGACCTTTGTTGGGCACCTGTTAGTCAAACACTTTTTGGGTTCACATCCTTCCAATGCAGCCAGTCTTGTGCAAATAACTCCTTCCCACTCTGCTGAACCCAAAGGCCCAGCTCCTCTGGGGTATGCAGGAGGGCTGTGCCTGCAGTGGGACAACCCCCTCAAAGCGCAGGGTCTGATACTGTGTTTCTGGCCTACAGCGTGATGTTAGTGTGGTTTCAGATAGATTCGAGCATGGGCTTAAAGTGCAATAGCTCTTTCTTATCAGCTCTGTGGGCAAAGAATTCCTTGTCTAGGGTAGGGGAATCCAAAGACAGCGAGTTACTACTTGGGAATAACTTCACACAGACCAAAGCAGAATCAGGTGCTGCCATATGGGCACACCTGAGCACAGACACTGAGCAGCAGCAGGTAGGGCTACTGAGTACACAAACCCAAGCAAGTGCTTATTAACGAACATGCAACACAACTGCAGAGCAGAATCCAACAGAGACTCATCTGCAGAGACCTGTTTCAAGAAAGTTTAAGCACTTATCTGCTCTCATTGCTTCTATTAGGATAGCACAGAATAACTAAGTACATGCATCTCCTAGGATCTCTGCTCAGCATCACAGAGGTTTAAGGACTAAGTTAGGTAAATTTATTGTTACCAACCTTGGATACCTTTCTGCACATCTGCAATGTATGGTTGTAGTCTGGAAAGACCGAATACCTGATCATACACGTGATTCAAAGTAGGAATTCACTTTGCCTGTTTCAGTACCCTTTGTAAATTTGTACATCCTTTGTACAAAGAAGGGATCCTTTTTGCAGAAGGGCTCCATACTTAAGGACCAATTTCCTTTACCTTATATGTAAGGACCAATTTCCGAGTGGCTATACTGTCTTGTCTCCTATCCCACGACCTTCTGGCTCTGCTAGTTAGCTTGTGAGGGTGGACCCAGAGTTAACATTTAAACAAAATCCAAAAGGGCACGTCAAATTAACCAAGTTTTTGGCTTTGGCTTGCGTGTAGAGCTTCAGAAACACCCACTCCCTTCATGTGACACATTGGTCTGGGAGATACGGCCTCCTCTCCAGAGCTGGGTACATTTCAGGTGGATAAAACTTGAACAGGGCAGAACCTTCCATTTCTCATTCAGTCAAAGCTCACAGTATGAGCTGCAGCAGTACAGCTGCAGATGTGGCAAGCCTTCTGCAAAATACTTTGGGCTAGAAGACTTCTTGGCAGGGTCTGCTTTTAGAGTCACGGTATCTCCCCCTTTTTAATTGCATGAGGGCAAGTAGGATAAGTCAGATACTTTGCTGGAAAGTGGTGGAAACATGGAGTCCTGAAAACTGAGCAAGATGCGCAGGACAAACTAAGAAGATCAGATTTGAGCTTGCAAAACAAATCCAGCTGGTGGAGGGAAGACGTGAATTAGAGCAGACACAGAGCAAGAGTCCAGCTGGGAAACAGACCACAGCTATCCTGGAGGAAAAGAGAGATTTTCCAGCCCACCCTTCCCTGCACTTTCACGGCAAAGACTCACAGATTTTGAACTAGAACTGCCCTCTTCCTCCTCCTCCGCTCCCACATGGACGGGCTGTCTGGGACATTAGCTCAGCTCTGCTCAGGTCCCACTAGGTTCTCTCTTCCTGCAGCTCCCAGGCTCTGGTAACAGATATCTCTGAGGCATGAGATGAACCCATCACATTGTGGTTATTTCAGTTCCTTCCCTTTCGTCTGCTTTCTGGAGCCAGCACGGGCTCCTGGACACAGATCACCCGGCTTGGCTAGGGTCCTCACCAGGGAAAGACCCAAGTCATTGCTGTTCAGACTCTACAAGTGCTGAACTCTCATTAGTAGTGTGAAATTGCTGCCTCAGTCACAGGAATTCACTCTGGTAATCCCATGCACAATCACGAGCTGGCTGCTCAGCAGGATTCACATCTTATGATCACAGGGACAAGCTCCTTCTCCATTCCCTTGGCCCTCCAAAAAAGCTGGAAAGGAGCTGCAGTAAGCTCTTTGTGTTCCAGCAGGGTCACTCTTTGCCCTGCCTCCCAGAGAAATGGGCACAGAACCTGGGCTGCTGGTACAGCCCAGCAAGTGGCAGGGGCACCCACATCCAGGAAAGACACTGGAAAAAGGCCCTAGGAAAAAAAGTGAAGAGCACTGCAGGGCAAAGAAGAAAAAGGAGGGGAAATGCTGCTGGCTAAGTCTCTTCATTCAGAAGTTATTACTTTGTAAATACAGCTCTTGCTCCTACTATATTTTCACCCCTTGGCATCACAGAGGAGCTATAAATATAGGTACTGATTATGCCAAAGTCTGGGGAAGGTGCTACAGCCTGCCTCAAAATGTGGGCTGGCACCCGTCATGTGCAAAACAAGAATGTGCTGTTCTTCTATGCAGGTCTTAACATTTCAAGCCAGACAGAGGGAACAAATGCCCACAAACCACTTTATCATCATCAGAGACTAGCGAGACCTCATCTACATGCCTGCAGCCCTAGAATCTTTCCATGAACATTTCCAACATGCATACTGCTAAAGAACATTTTTGTCCTTGGAACAGCACCACGGCAGGAGACTCTCACCCAAGGAGGGATGTCTAGGCTTGGCTCACAGCACTCTCCAACCCTGAGCACAGTTTGTTTTTCTTCTGGGTGCAGGAGAAGGTAGACAGCGAGGAGCTAGGTCCTCCCGTTCAACCTTCAGAGCTTCTTCACAGCTCAGTGCTACTCAAATTAAATGCCAGCTCTGCTGCGCGACTGAGAACCCCAAGAGGTTTACACAAGCACTTTGGGCAATTTGGAAGTTTACCACCAGGCAGCCCCTGGGTAACAACATACCTGTAAATACCATGGGCAGGAAAATGGGCTTTTGTGTGTGCATGCAGTAGGTTCATAGTGATAATGCTGTCTGGATTTGCAACTGTCTAGACAATGGGAAAATTAGCATCATGAAACTGGATAGTTTTGTGAAATGCCCAGCCAAATATCTGGGAAATATTTTTGTAATGGTTCTCCTCAGAGGGAGATATGAGCCTGAGCCGTCCTTTAGAGATGCAGTTCTTTTGTCTTGCTTTCTGGTCTGGGACAGAGGGCTTTTACTGAGCCTGCTGAGCCTCATCTGCCATGCTTTTCAGCCAGATGCCGGGTGCTACTGCGGAGGAAAATAAGCCCACAGCACAAGCATGGCAAATGAGCTTTCTGTAGGATGGAATTGCTGCTTTTCTCACATGGAAAAGAAATTTCATCGTTAAAACTGGAGGTTAGGACCTCATGAGCAGTGTTTTACATCTGGAGACAAACAATTAAAAGCCTGCGTCTCCCCAGCTTGTTTTACAGCATACAACAAAGTCCAAATGATTTCTAGATTGCAACACTTAGCTACTGCTTCCTGTGGGGTAAAAGCTCACAGAGAGCAAGCAAGACTCATTCTGAACTTCCAGCCTGGAGCCCTGGGAGCCATTTTCTTAAATGATTCATCTTCTCAGAGAGGCACGGGGATCTCTCGTCTCAGCTAGGACAAGAAGATGCAGCAACCAGGACTGTGTTTATGGCAAGGGCTCAGAAGTGATTTGTCTCCATGGTGTCTGTGAAAGGCCCTCCTCAGAGCTGTAAAGACAAGTTCTGCCACTATGGTTCTTGCTCCTGTAACAACCCTAGAAGCACTGGTTCAGAGTTGGTGCCAGTGGGAAGAGGGAGGGAGGCAGGACCTTTCCTTCCTCAGATGGCAGATACGTGAGGCTCTTGCAGTATCTCCATCCTGTGAAGAAATCAGAACAAGCTCAGACCACAGTGGTTCTTGGGAGTCCTTACACAAAGGTAACAAGCCTGCTGCAGCCAAGCCCTTCTCAGAAAGGCACCAATGTCCACAAGGAGGAAACATCAGATCCACACCTGGAGGTGGGTTTCCCCAGACCAGGAATTTGCTTCAGTTCTGGTTGTCACTTCATTGTCCTGACATTTAAATAAAAAAACATGGATGGAACAGGACAATACAACACCACCTTCCTTTGCTTCTCTGAAAAACCTTCAAAAAGGGTAGGGGAGACCAGACAACAAGCACCTCATATTTACAGAGCAAGGATGTTATCTTCCCTTGAAAGGAATGGGCTGTCAATTCATCTAAGGACAGCAGAGTTTAGGTAGTGGCTCAATGTTATTGATGATTGTTGGCCAGGGAACCTTTGGCTTGGTTTACCTTGTGGGAAGCTTTGAAAAACTGCTCTGAGCTTTCAGTGGATGTGTTATACAAATAAACAGAATAATATTTGCAAGCCCTGTGTAGATTCCAGGAAAATGTGGTGCTCAGACTGGGGCTTCTCCCTATGAACGGCAGTGGAGGCTTTCTTTCAGTGTCGACAATGACAACCAAAGGTCTGGATACAAAACACTGAAGGACTTTTAATGCAGAAGCTGAAGTTGCCATAGGTCACTTTTAGAGAGAACTCACACGTTCTTCTGCGAGGGATTGTGCGATGTTTCTGGATGCTGTTCAGCAGCAGTTGAAAGAGATCTGGAAGGAGAGTGTGTTGTAGCATGGGGTTTTGAAAGCAACAGACCTGGCTAATCTGGGGAGGGAGATGTATGGTAAGGGATAATTTGCTGTGGGAGGCATGGCCAGAGTCACGCTGGTGCTAACAAGAAAGTGCCAGGAGAATCAGTACTTGTTTGGGTATGGGTGGCTTGGCTGGCTAGGGCGTTAAGCTGGTGCAGTGCCCCAGAGCACCCACAAGAGGAAACTTGAAACAGAAGCCAGAGCAAAGGATTGAGCTACTGACCTTTTCTGTACTGAAAGACTCCTGTGGCATGGGGACACTGCTGATCCACAGCCAAAATCAAAGCCTTCAAAACACAGCATGCAGGAAATGACTGGCACACAGCATGTTGTCAACCAGACCTCCTTGTACCCAATGGGTGTGTGGAGAGAACCATATGAGCCACCGGGGACAGAAACAGGTCTTCCCCTCCAGCAGGGCACAGCTAAAGCACTCACAAAACCTGAGAAAACTGGGCCTGGGGTGTACTGAAAATGAGAAGATGCCTCACACTGATCCCACCACGTCATCTGTCAGCGAGGAAGGAATTTTATTACAGTTGTGCTGGCCTAGCTGAATTTGTTCTCTCAGAGACAGCGGAGGCTTAAATGGAGAATCTGGGGTTCTGAGAATAACTGTTATGGGAAAAGCTCTTAGCTCCTTGACTGGCCCTGATTTCTGATGAGACGCCCCCAGTGCAGTGACACACGATGCAGAGCAGCACCCACAAGGCAGCCCCAGCGGCACCCTAAGAGACAGCTCGGATGAAGAAGGGAGGCCAGAAACAAGAGCAGGTAAATGCAATCTAATGTTGAATTGGCCTGCAATATTTGGAATTCGTTCAATGGTCCCAAGGGGTTGCACTTTGCCTAAACTGACCCAAGTGAAACATTTTATTTGTGTTTTCTTGACAGAAATATTGAGAAGTTGCTACAACAGCACAGTCTCAGAGAAAGAGGGGCAAGGCTTCGCCCCATATGTTCAGTATTCAAACCAAGGAGGCCTACTTTGCTCTGGAGATGAGTGCAGAAGCAGTTCAGAGAAACCGAACAAAATAAAAGCCTCTGCCCCCCATTTTATGTCAGAGGAAGATGGTATTTAAATACTTTTCAGATATCTTTGAAAGAATTTCCTACTCATGACAAAACAGCAGCACCAGAAAGCTAACATTCTTGTGCTGCAGATTCTGTTGTTGTTTGACTGTTCTGAGCTATTTCCTTTCTCCCATCCATCACAACACTGACTGGCTCATTTTTTCCCCCCTCCAGTTTTTGTAGAACTAATCTTTTAAGTTTTGTGGAGTTGATCTTGGCTCATGGCACACACCCCACATCTGTTTTTTCTAGGCCTTACCATTTGACTCGGAATGATTGTGTTTTAACTTCATCCCCCCACTGCTACCGTCAAGTTTCAAAACAAAGCACTCCCACCACCAAGGCATACCCAATGCCTGTGAAGGCACATGTCCCCTCACCTCCTGGTACTGAAGAGTGGAAGGTTACTCTAAGAATTTCAACTGCTTATTTATTATTCTTTAAGATGATATGGTGAGAGCTGACAACATAAGTTAAGTACAATTATTCTTTATGAATGAATTTTCAAAGCTCTCCTTTTGGTTCTTACCCAAGATCCTTTGAAAGCACATTGTTAAGCACACACACTCGTCAGTGGGACTTGACATACTCTTACTGGGCATGTTGTTCATGCTACCTTTTGAAATCAAGACCTGATACATGTCCATCCCTGTTGGGCAAGTTGCCAAAGACTTTGAGGAGAGCCTGGCTTTGGACCAAAGACCTCACCACTGCATGTCCCAAAGTGACCATGACTTGCCAGAACCAGCAGGTAGAAGGTACTTGGTCTTTCAAGGTTCTCCCAAAACAAGCTTTTAAAACTATTAGCCCTCTTTGAAAACGTAAGGCCTTAGCTGCTTAACGCCCTTCTTGAATTTCACTTAGGGCAATTGGAAGGGAAAAATACTGGTTTCACTAGGATAACTCCTACATTAGAGATAGGATATGCTTAAGCAAGAGCATGTCTCCTGAGCACGTAGTCAGAGAAGCTCTGCTGAAGCTCTGCAGACTCGTGACCTTCAGTTAAATTTGGCTAAATATATCTGGAGTGGATATGCTTTCTACCACTCTGCATCTGGTAAGACAGTTAATAAATACTTCTTTCAGCATCATCTTTCCTGTGGTATTTTGCTCATTCTAATTCTGCTACTAGGCAGAACTCAGAAATGCAGGAATGTGAAAGTTAGAGGGAAGGTTTTGTCCCAAGTGCAAACCAGTCTGGGCTCCAGTGCACATTTCCTTGGGTGTGGGAGTCAAAACCCAACAGAAGAGATGAAGGCCACAGGTTAAAGGCAAATCTCTGCTGGGGTAACCTCCCTTTCCTGGCCTAACTCTCAGCACTGCAGAGTCCTGACCACCTCTGCTGGGTTAACCCAAGTGCTGGATGGCTACAGAACTGAAATAGTAGCATCAAAAAAAAGTGAAAATAAATTTTGAATGCTGCTATTTGGTAACTTAATTACCCTGAAGAACAAACAATGAGGGAAACAGTTTATCATAGGGGCAAACTATTATTTGGGGAAAAAAGGTGAAGTCTTTAAACTTTTATACAGAGTAAGCTCTCTGGTTGCAATTAGGAAATGTTAGCTCAGTCAGGCATGGAGAGCTCTTCCTTGCCAACGTCCGAGTCTTGTTTTGTCTCTGATAATTCCACACACTACTTTTAAGAGACAGCTCATGTTTGATGGTAGTGGGTTCAACATATAAGGCTAAATGCTGTCCTGGCACGGTATGACCCTTAAAAAAAAAGATAGGGAGGGAGAATTTTCTTTCTTTTTTTTTTTTTTTTAATTCTCTTACTCAAGCACAAGGGAACAGCTTCTCTAAAATATCTTAGCTGTGTTTTGAAATGCAGAAAAACGAGGGATCTTCAAAATAGCCATTCTTTGCTATGAATGGTACCAGAATATGGCTTGTATCAGCATACAGGGCCAAAGCAACGCCTGCAAGAAACACTGGCATTGATTTCAGCCGAAGCAGGCCCCATGCTTGTTCTCTCTTGGTTTGTTATGGGAGACATGTCCTTGCTGCAGATACTGTTCAGTGTTTCCACTTTCTCCATTCAGGTTTCCCTGTTCTGTTCCCTGTTCTCAGCCCTTGCCAATTATAAGCCCAAGAGTCATTCATGACCATTAGAAGAACAGCAGCAACTGACTGAACCAGCGGTACCACGTGTTTCTTGCAACAGTGACCCCACATAACTCTGTTGTTATGCCAACAATAAATGCCACATAACAAGGAATTAATCCACTCCACCCTCAGTCAAACCCTGCTGACATTAATCCTTACAGCTCCTCACTGTATAAGGAAGCCTGGGGCAAAGAACAATCCATTTCTTAGAGTTATTCTTGCAAGGGGTTGTGTCAAAACAGGGAAAACTATCAGGCAGAATAGCTGTGTTTGAACACCTCCCTCTAAATATGTACTTGGCTGCAGCGAGGAGGAATTTGGAGAGATGGCTGTTGGATGGACACATGGATGCATTTTAGTGCAGTGTAACACAACAGGACTCCTTGGAAGTGAGCGTTCCTCACTTCACTTGGCCCAGAATTCCTTGTGTCTCCTTGCAGCAGGTGGCCGTTGAAGTCCAGGGAGCTCCAAGCCACCCTGCTGCTTGTAAGATGGGGTTGAGCACCCATACTGCTCACTGGCCTCAAGCCTCCTATATTCATTCCTTCTTCCCACCCCCCAACACAAAACCCTTGACAGAGCAGGCGCACCTTGGAACAACTAAGAAACCCCAAAGATCTAGACCTGGGAAAAAGCAGGTGGAGAGTGAGAGCAACACATTTACAGTGGTCACCTGAGTGCAGCACTACACAAAATACCAAGAGGAAGAGTTGAACATTACTTTTTTTTAAACTACAGATGGGCTGCATTAACCACAAAGGAAACACAAGAAGAGCTTGTATCTGGAAGTAATAACAAACATTTGCATAACATGCACGGTGCATTCAGTGCTAGCAGGAGGTGCTGCACGAACAGTCCAACAGGCTGAGGACCTCCTTTGTCAATGGAAGTGCAAAACTAGAAGCCTCCTCCTAAATGCGGCCCGAAAGCAGCTAATTGGAAAAGAAGGTAGGTCAGTCTCCCAAGCACAGAAACCGTTTCATCTCTCAGTGTCTACACAGCTTCCATGTAACCTCCGTACTGTGTGGCAACCACTTTCAGGATTCCATAGGAAGATACATGGAGCAAATTCATATGACCCAAAAAAACTACAAAAAGTTTTGCTACTTAAACCTGTGCTGAAATTTGGGCACACAAGTGCCCTAAGTGGTGGTATAACAGCCTATCACACAGGAATACCACAGGCTGGGTCTGAAAGCTGCGTAAGTGCAGCGATACAAATATGCTGGCGTAGCAATACCAGTCTTCCTCTCCACTCTATCCTGGAGATTGCCAGCACAGCTTCTTTCCACCACTCTACGCTGCCTCTCTCACATGTGTTGAGGTTGTAATAAATTCCAACTATTCTCTCCTGCAGGCATCAGTCAACTGTAGATGGCTTGAGTCAACAGAACTTCAAGTCGTTTCAAATAAGTCAGACTCCTTTATCTACCATCTCATCCCTTTTTTCTTCAGAGGATGATGTAAGAATGGATCCATCAGGCCCGTAACATATAGGATCACCCAAAGCTACCTCCTCACAAGCTGTTGCCACATGTAACATTAGGGAACAAGCCTTGTTCTTTAGCATAAGTAATTAAGGGGCTGTGTTTTTGGAGCAAAGGGAGTGTGGCTGAAATTCTTCCCTTGCTGACATTCCACAGCGCTAAGCTGTTGTGGCAGGCAGCAGGAGCAACAAATGTAAAGTCAAAGGCATTGTAATGTAAGGAAAGGTTGGAGAAACCCAAACTGAGTTGTCATAATAACATAAGCCAGAATTCATTACCCTTGTAACCAAAAAGAAACTACTGACATTCCAATTTCCACCCATAAATAGCTGTAGTTGGGGCTCTGAGCTTAAAAAGAGTTGAATGACTTACCATATGTTGTACTGGGTGGTTTCAGTCGGAAGTCCACAAAGGTTCAGTTAGACAGCAATTTTTCCTGTTGAGACAAAAACTAAGAGGTAAAAACTGCCTTGCCAAGCCCAGAAGATAAGCACAAAGACACATTGTTTTAAATCACAGTGGAGCAGAGTATGCTGGATCACATAAGGCACAAAGCAAATACAGACTCTTTGGGTGTTTAGACTACCGCTTGTCTGCGTTTTTGCAAGTTGGGTTGAATGAAAAACAATTTACAAGGAGTTCAGGATTACTGCAGACATGCCAGAGAGTCTCAGCAGCACAGTGAGTTGTTTAAGCAGGGAAGCGAGCTTATTTACAGGTAAAGGTTCCAGGCGTTTAAAAGGCAATGAGGAGATGCAGCTCAAAGAGTGTGGTAGTGAGGAGCTGGCTCACAACCTCACAGCAGCTAGCTCTTGTCCTGCTTTTCCCCTATCACATGTGATGATGTCCAAACCTCTTGGCAAATGGGTCCCACGCAGCTTCCTGCCTTTATCCTGGACAGTTTCATTCCTGGAGATGCAGCAGTGAAGGGCATGGCCAGCAGGAGACATCCCAGGTTTTCCCTGGCCTGTTTCTCTGTCAGGGATCTGCTTTGTTCCCGTGCCCTGAGCATCCCATTTACCACCAGAAACAGACCTGGCATCCAGGTTTTCTAGTCCAGGAAACCATGAGTTTACTGATGGAGGAGGCGTACAAGAGGCATGGAGAACCAGCAGAGGCCTTGCAGATGCTTCACACCGGTTACTCAGTAGATCAGTCCTGGTGCCCTCCATGGGAGAGGCAGGTTGTTTCAGTCACAGAAGACTGCAGACAGCGATTGATGGTGGCTGTAGCAATGTCTGAGACTCAACAACTTCTGCCTTCACATCTCTTCCCCTTTGCCTGCAGAGACTGCAGGTTCTCTAGGGCATGGCATATCTTTTACCTTCTACGCTTGCAGGCAGCATTGCAACGCTTACCAGGATCTATGGAGTATCCATCAGCAAAGCAGTAAGGGGAGACTTTCCCTTACTCCCAATTTACCCCAGCAATAGACCAGTCCAGGACATACCCAGAGTGTATTTGCCAAGCTGGTTTGAAGAAATATGAGGAAGCTCCATGAAGCAGGTCCCCTGGCTTCCCTCAGACAGCTCTACCTAACCAGCTCCTGAAGGCCCCAGCCCAGAGGTTAAAAGGCAGGAGGGGAGCAAACAGCATTGGTTTTGTGTGACGCAGAGGGCTGAGAAATTTTGAAAGACAAATTATTCAAAATAAAAAGTGGTGCAAAAACAGATTAGAAAACTACTGTGCCGTGACTATTAATGAAGCGATAGAAAATATCAATCACTCCCCAGCCTCTGAAGCTTGCTGCGAGAGAAGAATTAGGAGATTTTATGTTCCAAGTACCAGGAAACCGCAGGGCCCTGGTGCCTAGTTCTCAAAAGAACACTGTTTGAATCACAGGGAGGAAAGCAGAGTGCTGCAAAGAGAGCCAAAGGCAGGGTTTAAAAATAGCAGCTTTCAGTCTCGTATCTTTTTTCTTCTTCTTAAAAGCCTGGATATAGGATCAAGTCAGAGGGTGGATGAAGAGAGCAGATTAGCCCTTGTGGAGAGAGTGTTCCTAAATACAGTACTGCTGCTGGGGCGTGGTGGTGGGGTCTCAATATCTGGGGAAAATGTGGCACCGTTCTACCACCTCCCATCCAAAACAACACAAGAACACATTGTAATTCTGGAACGATTCTGACCCTGGCTGCATTTTGGGACTATGAATGCAGACAGCAGAGGAGAGGGGGACACAAGAGGGACTGAAGTGGAAGGCTGGCAGTAATGATGGGTATGATGGATGCTTCCCCCGAGTCCAACCTAGGAACAAGCCATGCACAAGGAATGCTGCATCCTGCTTACACTTCCCAGGCATGCCCTGGACTGAAATGCTGAGGGATTTCTGTACCCTATTAGTGGTGGCTGCAAAGTGGGCTTTCTTGTAATTTTAGAGACCAGCAGCACAAAGCTACTTTGGAGAGAACGATGCTGTTAAGGTATATTATGGTACAGCAGCAGGAAACAATTTCTGGTGCAGCTAGAAACATAACACTTCTCCCAGAACTGTTTCACTTGATGGAACAGCCAACCCCCAGCACCCCAGCTCCCCCCCCCCCCCCAAAACAATAAACAAACCCCAAACCGAAACCCACCAACGCTATCTCCTAACACACTTGGAACAAGCATTTGCGTAACCCAGCAGTTTGTAAACCCATGGCAAGATGTTGCATGTTTAGAAACTGTGAGGCAGAAAGGAAAAATTCCTTCCAGGAGGTGGAACTCAACTTCTCCACGTATCTAAATTACAGTCAAGGGCTGATCAGGCTCCTGGTACCAACCTGCTAGCTTCCTAACATCATCTGTGGCATATATAAAACGATATGGAAGAACTGCACATCTCAAATCTCCTTTCTCTGAGTTTAGAACCTATAATCTAGGATATTTGAAATAGCCTTGCAAAGTTCTGGCGGAATCACGTTAAGAACAAATTTGCATTTACAGCAAAGACCTGGGTGTCCAACAGAGAAAAGCAATTCAGTTGCATTTTGACACAGGAGAGTTCATGTCATGGCCTGGTCCAGGATAACCAGTGGCAAAATTCTTTTCTGCAGGAGGCCAAGTGGTTTGAACCATGCTTATGCCAGCAGACACTGGACCTGGTTGTCTTACCAGCTACCAGTTTCATGCTTTCCTTCTTTGTTCATCAGATAACTGAGGCAACAATATCTCATTCACCTCCCATATTAAAGAAAAAAAAAAAAAACCCTTGAGAAGCCTTCAGATGCTGTTCTCTTCCCATGTACAGCTCCAGCTGTTTTCACCTTTGCATTACCAGTTCTGTGCAAATCCAGGTCAACTCTGAAAATAACTTCCTGGCATTTTTAATGGCCTTTCACTCTGTGATTTTTAGGTGGAATTTCAAAGCTTTCCAATAACATACTTGTGATTGGCCAGGAAGATCACACACTTCGTCCTTTCTCTATCCCTGGATTGGCTGAGAAGTTCCAGGATATATTTGCCAGGTGATATAAATGGTGTTTTCCACATATCCTTGTATTCAGATTAGCTCTCCGCTAACAGCAATTCACCAGCAGTAAAATTGGCTATAAAACTCCATCATCAGGTGTTTTGTGAGCCAAATCTCTGAAACCTTACACAGGATGACCTCCTGTTGCCCAGACCTAGAGAACAAGACAAAACTACTGCAAAGAGCTCGTTTTCCATTATCACTGCACTGAATGGGCTGGATCATCATTAAGGCCCCAGTGGCAGGAACTGCAAGGCAGCCCCTATCCTCAGGAGTTTAAGATCTGAGCCAGACAAAGCAGAGAATAGTCCTGAATTACCTTTTCTTGTGCTGGAATATTTTAGATGAATAAAGCTGCAGGTTTTGGCACGCAGCAGCCAGCTCTGACCAATTTGCTTTGTATCCAGACTGCTTAAAAGGTACCAGGGTGAATTCATCCCTTTGATTTTTGTTTGGGCAGAGTCCCAGGTCTCTGATTGAACTCCCATTTTTGATTGCACGTCATAACTGTGCCAGACAAATGTCCATCCAAAGCAACAGCAGCACGTCTAGCAGATCCCCTGGGAGATTACATTAATGTCAGTGGTGTTCAGGCACCTTCTGTCCTTGTTCCCCCACTCAGGACCATGTGGCCAGTGCAAACTGATCAACAACACTTTACGTGTGTGCAGAAGCAAACCTGAGCTACCACAGTTATGACCTGATGTCAACATGGCAAAAAAAAAACCAAACAACTCCACACCTGTGCTCCTGACATGGTCTGGAGCACTGGAAGCCTCCCCTGGGAGCCCAAAACAGTTGCTCATGTCTAATCTCTGCCTCGGTTTTAGTGGGGAATTTCCTCTCTGCACTTCAGGTGGAACAATATTTTAAGGAAACCTATTTCAGCCTGATGACTGAAGAGGCAATTCAAGGGAAGGCATCCAGTAGCTGGAACTAAAGCTCCATTACGTTATATTAACTATTGAGCTCAGTGTAGGAAGCCAGACAATTGCATACTGAATTAATAGCGTTATTTATTCCATTTGGTGGAGTACGGAGGACACTTAATCGTCACAGCATTTTAGGTCACAGCTGGCATCAACAGCTCAGCTCTGAGAGTATTTTATGGAAAACACAGAGGTGGATTGAGTAGCTGGAAGTGAAAAGAGTGTGAATGTGTGAAATACAGCAGGTTTGGTAATAATAAAGTTATATGGCCTCGATTCCTCATTTCACTTCTAATACTCTGGCAACACTTTGTCTTAGGAAAGAATAACCAAGTCCCCAAAGATAAGTTTGGGTTGGAGCTCGTATAGGATCTGCAGGCACTTCACTTTTTTTTTTTTTTTGTCAAAACATTTATTATTTTTAAAGCGAAAAGTATCTGCTCAACCAAAGCAAGATAGTGTCATAGAGAAGCGCTCTTCTTTTGGGGGAGGAAAAAAAGTAAATAAAATAATAAAAGCTTTGAAGATGAAGAATTTTATTTGGAAGGATCAACTATTAAGTAAATGTGTGCAGGAAGTTTCAGCTGTAGGAACTCTACTTTTTGAAACAGAGGGATTAAAACATTACAGAACTACAACAGGGCATCCAAGATATCTCCCCTGTTATTCTTCTTTCATTTTTCTACTTCTTAATTTTGGGCTCTCCAATTGCCATCTCTTACAGCCATATGAACCAGCCATCATGAAAGAATCAGCATTTTTCCCCATCACTCAGCAGGAACAGCCTATCACTACTTAGCCTATCACTACATTTCTCAACCCTAATCACCTCCAACTGCTGTGGGTTCTAAAATTCGGTCTACTGGAGAAAAAAATAACTGATCTGCCATTTCCTGGAACTCTGATTTCCATGCCTTTCATGGAACAATTTCATTGACTTCACAGCAGCCTATCTGGATTTACACCTGTGTAAAAACAAGGCAAGAAAACTGACCCTTGGTGTGGAATATCAAGTTCATAAATGCGTTTTGTCTCTCCATGAATCTCCCCATCTACAAAGGTGAACAGCTGTTGCTATAAATCAGACAGTCTGAACTGGCCATTAGAACTTCATCCAGATGATCCGTTTAAAATATACAAAGGCAAGGTTTTGGAAATAAAATCTACCCTGATGTCCTCAGGGACATCTTCTGTTGGAGAAAATCTCACAATTCAAAGCTAAAATTAGCTCACTTGAATGCTTTTTCAGGAGAGCTATGATACTCAAGAGTAACATTGCCTTGAGAAGGCCTGTTAGATGACTTAAGGGATCCTAAACATCTGGCAGCTTGGTACATACTGCTTTGGAGACATCTAGCATCTTTTTCAACTTCCCTGTGGGTGTAACTCTGGGCTGTTAACTAGAATGGCTGTATCTGGTCCAGTTCCCATCAACCATTCTCTCTATTTGAGAAGGAAACACTTGCTAAAGTCTGGAAACAGCTGGCAGAGTTGGGCGTAGCTTGTATTAACAAAACACGCTCTTGTTTCTGACCACAGGCTGCCCTTTAAGTTCTGGCTGCAACTGCCAAGGGCTCTTCATAGCTTTCAGGATGAGACCATGTAACCCAAGACGTACAAGCTGGCTGTGTTAAAGGTTGACTCTTGGAGCATAATACTCACTGTCAGGACAGATAAAGCTTTATGCAAAGGTAGAGGGGAGCAGGATGAGTCCCGTTTTACCAACTGGGAAACTGAGAGACAGGACGATTAAATTATTGGCCTCGTATTACTTCCCAGAGAGAGCAAGAGAACAGTATCTTCCTTTCTCAGGGGGTATGCACTAACTCAGGTAGGTCAACATGCAAGACCTAGCTACGCACCATTCACCAGCGGTTTAAATCCAGTCAGGACAGGGCTGCTGGACTGAACCTCCCGCTCCTTTCAGTACATAGCACACATCTTCTGCTCTCATTCATATAAAGAGCTTAAATGCAGCTCAAAGGGGCAAGATGGTTGATCAGTCTTGTACCAACCACTGCACAGTCACCTATTCCCACAATGGCAGTCTCCTCTGCCTTCATGGTCACTGCTTTGTCCTGAAAAGCAAGAGGTAGTACGGTGTCACCATCCTGTTAGGCTTTGTTGTTCATCTTTCTAAGGGTATTGGAGTGTCAGACACAAAATGAACATGGAAAAAACAATTAAACAGTCAGAGCACTACCTTGAGCCTCCAGACAGTCACAGAGAGTAACAAGCTCAGCTTCTTTTGCTCAGTTTCATATGTTCTGAGACCATGAAAAGGAACTTTATGATATGCTGGAAGGGATGAAGTATTAATTATCGAAAACTAGACTGAAATAACCAAGAGTATGGATTATTTTTTCTTTGATACATGCTTATGTAAATTCAAATACATATGCTTAAATGCAACCTTTCTTCAATTCCAGCAGAGCTTATTAAATCTATTTAAGTGAGACAAGCTAGGCTCCGTGTAATGCCAGGAACTCCCCAGACAGTTTTCCTTCCTACTTAATGTGATGCTCTACAATTACACATACCAGAGCCTTTCATTCAAGCATTTTAATTTACAAATACTTTTTACATTTTTTTTAATGTCCCTACGGGCAGGCAGGCATTAAGAGTCCACTTTATTCGAGAGCAATCAATCGAAGTGAGGAGAGGCGGCCTGTTTTGCCCCAGATCACGCACTGAAATACTACCAGAGCTTAGAAACCTCCTTCCTTGTCCCTTCTTAGTAGTCACTCAGAAATACAATTTCCACAATTTAATAACAGATACATTCTCTGAATACTGGGCCAAAAGCTCTGAACAGAGACATAGAGAACAAACTCAGTAGCAAAAAAGCCATAGGAAGCAGAGACTAACCTTAACCAAAATTGGCCACAGTGAGGACCCCCTTCACCCTTTCTTTGGTAAGTTCCCTTACCAAGGGAGCACTGCTCTCTGTCATGCAAATCTGTTAGACCTTTCCTCCACAGATCTTCCCAGCGCCAAGCATTTTCTAGGGGAGAGAGAGGTATCACTAAATACTTACTAAAATACTTGAACTCAGCTGTGTGTTTTCTCAGCTATCACACAGTAAACTGCACAGCTGCATACAATCCTAGCTCCTTCAAAAGAATGGCAACCCAACACTCAGGCACATCTTTTCTTTTTTTGACTTGTCAGTTCCATTATTTCTGGAGTTTACGATGCATTTTAAGAACATGATTTACCCCTCTCACATGCCCAAAGATGGAGTCAGGTTAAATCCAGCCTATACAGCTTGGTGGAGCTTACAGAAAGCAGCCCAGTACCAGGAAATACAGGTTCCAATGGGACTCTTACCTGAGCTAACCACAGGGCACCAGCTTGTCTTCTGCTAGGACTTCAGATTATCTCTATCACCCCCTAAGCACTGAGAAGCACTGAAGAGACCCCCCTCCAAACTCAAGTTTTTAAATAAACACCACATGGCCAAGTACTTTCTGCTCAGGAACGAACTCCCATGTGACACCTTTGCTTCACACCTGCAGGAGTTGCACCCTTGGGGTGGAGCTCAGCTGCCTGGGGCAGGCAGGTGATGCTTTCTTTGTTGGGGTGCAGCCAAGGGTTTCAGGTGACATAGACTTCAAATAACAGGCAGAAATGAAGGCTGGAGATATCACTGCAAGTCCAAACCAAGTTGTATCGGTGTTTTTCCATATGCTCTTTGTAAGTGGAGTGTAATTGTACAGATGAGGAATCCCCTGCCTTTACACCAGAATTGCCTATGAGAGGCTGTTCAAGCGACCTTTCTGGAGAGGTCGAATTTAGGTAATTGGGGCCAGCCGTGCTGGTTCAGGGCCATGGAGCATCAACAGCTCCTAGGTATTACAAATTAAACATCTACCCTGTCTTTGCTTGGGCTTTACAGGGAGACAGTGACCTGGCTGCAGCAGAGACAGAAGATTAAACCCAAGGTGCAAGGGGCAGGTTGTATCTGTATGAAGTGATCTGGGCTGCAGCAGTGAAAGCTGGGAGATGAACAGCCCCAGGGATGGCTCGGAGCAAACCTTGCCCCAGCATTTATGTTTGCAGGTCTGTTCCTGAAACACTCTGCACACAATGTTTTAAGGGGATAAAATGAAATCTGCCATCCCTCCATGTAGATAAAGGGATTTGTCATAAAGCTAACAGATCCTGCTCTTAAGTAGTTCCCAAGAATATGAAGTGACAATGAGGTGCCTAAGAAAATAACTTTCCCACTGCCTGGGAAAAACCACTCCTAGGACAATAACTTTACAGCTGTGATTGATACAGGCTTTGAAAGAAAGCAGGGGTCTGAAAGACTCTGTGTATGGTCTCAGCAAGGAGAACAAAGACTACAAAATAAAACTGATATTTTTTAAGGGTCTATGTCTTACCTTCAATTATCATCTTAAGGAAAAGTTGCTGGAATGATTACAGCCAGCCAGTTGCTCTGTGGGAATGTGATATGCACCTGGCAAGCACAGGGAGCAGTGAGCTGCTGCTTGTAGCGTTTTTGTAGCGTTTTGCCCACCCAAGGGATCACCCTGGCAGGTCAGGTTCATCGTGGGTTCCCACTAACTGTTCCAGTGCCACTCTCTGGCTGCCATATCACTGCAAAGGTGATGGGGACTTTTTTTTTAAATGCCCCCACAGAGAATTTTTAGAGTTGCATTGTACCTGAGAGGCTGAAGCAGAGAAACATGAACCTGTGACCTCCAGAGCTGAAACTCTGGGGCTCCACAGGAGTTTTGTGGTTCATTTACTCTGAGGCTGGATTTGCTGCCAGGTTTGAACCCCCAAGACTTCCTAGTGCTACACCCTGATGGTCTCCCTTTGGGATACAATGCTTTCTCCTACCATTTCCTCATCTCTTCCCGTGGGCTTGTGAGAACAAAGCAGCTCATGTTTGATAACTGCTCCACGCAGAATAATTAGGCATGATCATGGAATCCAGCAATGGAAATCATTTACCCAGTGGGTCAGTCTCACTTTCCCGCAGAAGGCCCAGACCGCTGGCTTTTGCTTTTATTGAAGGAATAAGTGGCTGCTGCTTTTTAAGAGCAAAGTTCTTCCAAAACTAAAGTTATGATGGACAGAGAACAAGCAAGCTCAGTTCATGAAGAAATACAACGGCCACTCTTCCCTCTTCGTGTCACTCCACTGACTCCAGGGCAACTGCAGCAGCACTGACAGTGGACTTACCCATCAAGGGGAAAACAAGGCTTCCTTCAAATCCTCTTTTATTTACTCCAGTCAGCTGTGTTGAGTGTATTGATTCAATCAGCTATTTCCTTAACCATAAAACCAGATGTGCGCCGTCATGGCCCATCTACAGGGACTGAATCAATGCCATTTAGAAAATGCAGAATAAAAATAAAAAAATCCCAAGAAAGCTGAGATATGCTGATGTTTGGAACTCTCAGAGTTTCATAGGTAAATTGCTTTTCTTTTGAGTCCCATTTATTTTTGTTACCTCCAAAGAAATGCTGTTTTAGCCACATTTCTTGGAAGCAGCATTGAGATCTAATGGGTTGTTACTGATTTGAATTCTCAGGGGAGAGGCTGGAGAATAGAGGGAATGTAGTATTATCTTTGCTTCTGGGCATCAGCAACTTCTGCAAGCAATATGGTGTGGTACATGTCATTCTTTGCTGAAGCAATTAATTACCTTGGTCCCCAATGAGAAGAAATATTCAGCTTAAAAAAACACTGCAGCCCTTTGGACCTGGCTTAACTTCTGGGCGTCTGGGTAGATGTGTGGATTAGGGAGGCTGGAGCACTCCATTCTTCTCTTTCTTCTCGGAGCATGTTCTGATTTTCCACTGTAGTTCTTATAGACACCGTCACCTGAGGCAGTTCCTCTTTGAGAAGAGTCCCATAAGAAACGTGGCCTGGCTTCTTCCCAGCTTCGAGTTCTGGCTACCAGGTCTCCAGGTCACCTACTCCTAAGGAGCAGAGGAAGGGAAGGATCTGAGGGCTGTGATGAGTTCTCCATCTGCTGGGTCATTCTGCCATGGCAAAGGTGATACAGGTGGGGTCCACACACCCACCAACACCTGATGAACTTGCCCGTAATCCTGCTCTTGCCGGGATAGAGATGCAGGGTGAGCAAACACTGCAGGAGACTGGGGCTGCTATGTCTCATCAAAACCTGCAGCTACAAAGAGAGGAATTGTGCAGGAGTGGGGTGGAATTTGCTCACTGCAGAGTGCTTTAAGCAATGTGGCTGTAATAGGCTATATGCCAGATTGTAGAAATTCCTAGCGCAGCTTTTCAGAATGTGAATAAACTTGAGATGTATGTACAAAACACCACACATTGTGGGCCCTGAAATGCCTGAAGAGTACATGGCATTGCCTTTGTGCACTTAGAACTTGAAGGGATTTCCCGAAGGCCAGGTGTCCCCTTCAACTCTAGTATCCACGTATGCTGATCAATTCTTTCACTATATTGAGAAATTATCTCATAGTGTCATACCTCTCTAATGCACAGACTCATTTCCCACTGAATTGTCCCTTAATTGCCACCATAAAATAATGTAGCCGTAAAATACCACAAATATCATGAGTAGGGAGGCAAAGGGAACTTGAGACTGTGTTACTTAGGAAGGCCTGAGTGGGCTACAGTGTCTCAGAGTTGGTTCATCCTGAGGTCCAAGCCACAAGGGTAGAGTCACAAGTGATTCACTGCAAAGGGAAGTGTTATCTCAGAAAACGGATAATTCAAATTTAGGAATCACTGCATAACACTCAGGCGAGCCATATCCTAACATCTACCTAAACTCTATGCCCAATGTACTTGTCAGCTCTATGTCCAGTCCTGTGCCATTTTAACACTTCATGGAAAAAAACACAGGGGGAGTATTTGGCATCACAGGTAGCAAATGTTCAAGACCAATACAGGGTAAGTCTGTCTCTAACAGCTGAGCAGTCTCTGGGGAAAGTCTGCTGCCATATAGATGTGAAATGGTTTCCTCTGGTACAAGAGGCAGTGGGGGTCTTTCTGCTGACATAATAATAATCCTTCGTATAACTGAGCACTGCTAATTAAAACCAAAAGGAATAGAATATTTTCCAAAGATGACTTGCTATTTTCCCCCACTTAAGAGACTTGTTTGACATCTGAAGAGTGGAGCTCTGTGTTGGCACGGGGCAAACACTTAAATTAGTCCAGAGGTAGCTTGTGCCCCTTTATAACTGTCATAATTGCAGAAAGAAATAAGTCTACAGCAACAACAACCTCTGGAAACACACACAGCCAAATGCTGGATTTAAAAGCAGGAAAATGGCCTATGTACTGTTCTGCTCCTGACCTGTTCTTTACACTGTACTATTTTGCACATTGCTCTTTCTCTTGCCCAGAGTGGAGAGAAACCAGATCTTAAAACATTCACTACGAATTTTCAAATCAATAACATGTGAGACTTTGTCTAAAAGGTAAAGTTGTTGTAAAAATCAATGTCAGAGAGAACGCTTTGCCAATTCAATTATACTTGTTCTTCTCAAGCTGAAAAAAAAAGACAAACAAAAAAAGGAAAAAGACGTGGGCTTATTTCAAGCCCAATAAATGTTCCTTGGGCTAACATCCCAATTTTGTAAATATTCTCAGGGTTTCTCAAGCCAGGTCCCCTCAAGGGGTCGTAATTAACTCTGAATAGGGTTACCTTGATTTAAAATCAGCCTCATTTCAAGCAGTGTTTCTGCCTGTGTCCACAATTTTAAAATAATGTTGTGTCCATTAGATGGCATGAAAGCTTACCAGAAATAGGAATCAGCTTTCAAAACTTAAACACAAGTGTGATTAGACATGGCAGCTGTCTAGAAAATATTCAGCTTTATCACTGAGTATTGGGCAAAATATGAATGATTGTACCCATTCCAGTAAGTGCAGAACCAGAAAGGCTCCCACATTACCCTCTGCTTCTCAAGGCAAGTTTAATTTTAAAGCTTGACCCCAAATAAAAAGAAAACAGCAGATATAAGTATAAACAGCTGTGCTCCTGCTGGCTTAGCTGGAGACTTCAAGGAGCTTGTGAATCACTCACCCGAAGACATGCTGTATACAGCACCCAGCCAAAATGCTGAATCCAGGCCACCGCGGGTAGGAGTGAATGGCGCAGCAAAATCCTCATACAGCTGTGGTATCACAAAGGTGCATGTGGCACAAGATTTCCTTTCTGGCCATGATCTCTCTTTGTCCCATACTACCTGGTACGCACCAACCTCTCTCACGCTGCACACAGAATGAAAGTTTTTTTGGTGCAATAATAATCTTTTTGATCTGCATTTGTAGAGGATAGTCCTGAACTGCATTTCAGGTGCTGGAAGCTGCTTCAATGCCAAATAATATAGACAGAATCATGAGTTCCAGTCTCTGATCTGGACTTGCATTTTTTGCCTTCACATGGACAGGCCACCTCTGTGCCTTGTGGATAGGAAATAACACGTGTGTCCGGCAGGGCTGACTAATGCACGCCCTGATGTGCGCTATGTGCAGTTTAATGCCGGACACTTCTCCCTCCACCAGAACAAAGACATGGGAATGTCCTTGCGTCCAGGTATAAGGCTTGCCACATCCCACTCCTTGTCAAAAGGCTGTCAGTAATGTTCCCACAGCTGAAAGAAAATGCCTAGGAAATAAATACCAACACCAGTAATTTAGGTGCAAAGCCAAACTCTGAATGACCCTAGCCTCTCTCATATGACAGAAATCTCTTACAAATATACACCAAATACAAAATCAGTTACAGAAATACCCTGAAAAATCTGTACTTGGTTATCCTGAAACTAAACCATGTCAGGAATTTGGTTTGTTTTTGCTTAAAGACTATCATTATTGGCACTTGATCAGATACAGATAAGTTAGATTTCCAGCTTGTAAAGAGAATAACACAAAAGGAATTGGAGTAGATTAATTTCACATGTTCCGTTTCAGGACAGGTAGTTTTTTAAAGCACTAAAGCTACATTAATATAAATCTGCATTACAATGGAGCTGTAATTTACAGGAAAAGTTTTAAAGCTTCTAGTCCATGCGTGTTTGCAATGTTTAAAAGGCTTTTTTATTTTTTTCCAATATGGTGTCAAGCGAGTAAGATTCAGAAGTTGTCGAACACATATTTATTACTGTTTTTACCACACACTTGATCACATTCTTTTGTTTGTTCCTCACCAGGAGAACAGAGTTCAAAGGTCTATTTTGTGATTTTTTAAGTGCTCTCCATAGAGTACCTGCACTGAAGAGTTTACTACTGCAACAGACAAAAAGACCAAAGGCAGAAGCACTCCTTGCATCTCACACACGGAAGTGTGACAGGGACGTTCAATGCTCTATCCAAGATCCTGTGGTACCTTTGGGAAAGGGAGGCATACAAACTTTAAATCCCTTGAGCTTTGACCCGCATCCTTAAACACGTCATCTGTTGCCCAAGAACGATACAGATGGGTCTCCTTGGAGGAGGAGTGATTGTTCCCTGCAGATGTTCCTGACAGCAGCTATCCTACCACTGTACAGTTTCATGGCTGTCTTGCAGGTGATGCATATGAAGTAAGAAGCTGCTGGTCATTTTCCTGCTGTGCAAGAGGACAGCAACTGTGAGCATGAAGTAGAAATAGGGAAGTGAATAACTGCACATGACCATGAAAAATAGTAGTGGAACACAGTAGTTTTCAGAGGAGGTTATGAAGAGCACAGGAGCATGCTTTGAAAGGATGTGCCCATTTGGAGTAACTGAATCTAAGGTGCTAGGACCAACCCATTTATGACTGCTTCTTCCCAGAGCAATCACTTCAGGGAAAACTGTGTTCATTCACGATGCCTTACAGGCTGTACACAAGTCAGTCTCCCTCCAGCACCATACTGAAAATGCAGTGCTAATACACTTCTCACTAGGATACTGAAGACAAGTGATGTTGATAAAGAACTTTGGAATCTGCATTTCTAAGGAATGGGATTATAGCACCAGGATTTATGATGAAAACCTCAGTAGGCAGAGCACATTGCAGGACACAAACCTCAAAACATCCCCATCAAGCCTCCTTTTCTCCAGAGATCTCTGCTAACACTGCAGAAGCAATAAAATACTTTAAACATGCTGCATGGACAATAAATAAAGCCAACTGTCAAAGTACAGACCAACAGATCAACTGGATACACTCCCAAAATATCACAGTGCTTTTAAGCTATTTCCTTTTCTGTTAAAAAGGTATCGTATCTGGTTCTTTACCTAAAACGTTGCTAGACAAGAGGGAAGAGATATTAAAACTCTTGCAGACATTAAAGTATTAGAACACTCTAGTTTTACTGGGGAAGAAACACACTGCAAGGATATCCCCTCCCCATTATCTTTTCACAAATTAACTGGCAGCACAGAAATCCATTTCTTTCCAAAAGCCTGGACTGATGTTACATTGGATCTCATGAAGATAGCCATAAAGTCTGATTTACCAAAATGACTCCAAAAGCTTTAAGCCTTGGTGAATAACAGAGAACCCTAAAAGTAGTGTGAGTCTATAAAATCAAAACAAAGTTTGATGTAAATATGGTTTTGCAAGTTAAAATGAAAATACTGAATTTTCTATTAAGAAAGCACAGATAACAGACCAGCTAGGAAAAAAACCAACTGTTTGAAGACCATGAACTTTGTAGATACCAGTATGAAAGGCAAGCTTTTTTAGAGTATAATCTCATTTTTATTGATTGGCAGAAAACTGAAAAACTCCTTGCACAAGGTGATGGAGAAGTCCTACTGCGACCTGGTTGTAGATACTGGGACTTGAATTAATCTTGTGACTTGATTTAACTGAGCTGCTCCTGCATGGTGCTGGTATTTCTCTCATCAGACATCCCTGTGAGCCAGACTCCGCTGCCATTTCTACTCTACAGGTGGGGAGCAAGGGCAGACAGGAGTAAGGAGTAATGGGCCAGAGTTCTAACTGCACTTGTTTAAGGAAATTAAAGTATTTGTTGAAACACAGCTCAAGCATGCCCATACACGGTTTGATTTTTTCCCTAGCCCACCCAAATGGGAGTGTACTGAATAGTATAAAATACAACACCTGGATGTTATGATGAAAGGTCAGAATCACCCGTTGCAGAATATGCCAGCTACTGTGATCCCAGTGGCTTTCCTGTGCTCATCCTCACTGTGACTATCCAGCAATATCAGATCAGCAAACCACACGGAACAGCTGCAGTTTCACTGACCTCGAGACTGAATGATGCAGCTTGTAAAATGCAACACTAAGGATGCCATTGGTATCTGCTCCAGTCCGTTCATATGTCAACAACCACACCACATGGAAAGGTGTCCTGAATGCCTAGCAAATGGTTTCCACATAATTTTAGGGAGGAATCTGGCTTTTCAAGTTAGTCCCTGTAAATTCTGAAGACAGCTTAATAGGTCAAGGATTTTCTGCCAAAGGAGCTCTGCCTCTGTTGTAGAAGAAATTCACTGAAATTTGTAGTCATTCCCTTGGAAGACTTTCTGAATTATGTCTTTAAATAAAAACAACACCCCAAGACAAAGCCAGTGTCACTCTCCTGGTGATAATGGTGCTTACAGCCCTTAAGAGAGACTGTCCACAAGTACAATTTCTCAATTTCTTGCTCAGTCTCCCTGAGCGAGACTGCAAGCTCCCAGAAAATGAAGGCTTGTAGGTGCACATTCTGCCAACAAAGTAAGCAACCTTTAAAAATGCAGGCTTACAAATATGATCAAAAGGCCAGGTAGTCTCTAAGAAGAGAATAATCTTTCTGTCTCTGTGAAGTCCCTTCCTTTCCAGCGGCTGTACTGGCTGTTGCGGCCAAGCCAGAATGAAAGATGCTTTGCATGACTTTCAGTATTTACTCTCACAGGAAGCTCAGTATCCTGTCTGGCTGTTGGTATGCTCACCACCTGATTCCAGCACACTCCAAACAGCAAAGTCTTTTTACACAACTGGAATGTGCTGCAGTTCAAACGCCGGGAAGAAAACAAGCAAGAAGGGCTGCTCCTGATTTGGTAGGGCAGCGCACTATTTGCTTAAGCGTTAGCATTGAATCAGGCTCTTTCTGCAGCAGCCCAGCAGAGAGGCACGGCACCGTGTGCCCTTAGTGACTAATGCAATGGGGACTCCCAGAGACCTTGGAGTACCGTGGATCCTCCATGCTACAGCCTTCAGCCGTTTCTGAGGTGGCAAGGACCAGGTCAAGACCATGAAAGGGAGTTAAGGTCTGTGCCTTACTCTTTAGGGCAACAGATAGTTAGTGTGTGCGCAAAAATTGTCCTTCCAATCAACATTTCTGTGATTCTGTGGTGGGACTTAATCAGTAACAAAGAGTGATTTCATCACCTTTGTGTTTGGTTCTGGTGCATTTTGTGGTGTACAGTGGGCCTGGGCCCACCACTCAGAGTATGCTGATAGACTGGAAAGGATTCAGACAAGAGCTGTGAGATGAATTAAAAGGCTGAAAAATAGCTTTCAATCAGAAGCATCCGAGACTGCAACTTATTCTTCCTGTTACGGAGTGATCTTGTATTCTGTTGAAGCACAAATATGGGGAACAAAACTGATCATAGGCTTTTCATTCTGGCAGACAAGAGGTATAATGAGATTTGGTGGTGGGGGCCTGAAGTGAAAATTTCTAACAGCTGGAGCAATTTATTAAGGTAGCAATTAACTCTTCACTACTGGCAACCTCTGAAGCAAGATTGGACTCCTTTCTCAAACACATATTCAGTTCAAAATAGATTGATCTGGAATTGATTTTGATTACTGCAGCCTGCGTTATATGGCAGACAAGAACTGATGACATAGATTCTCTCTTTATGCTTCTACAAAGTTAGGAATCTTCCAAGAAATTTAGCAATCCTCTGATTCCTTATTTTTACTAATATTCGTTGACTTTAAGATACAGGTTACCAGACCTACCCAACTGACCTGAAACTACAGCCCAACCACAAGTAGCATCTCCCAGGGAGGTGGTTTATTGCTGAACCCATGCAATTTCCCCCCCCCCAGCTGCATTTTTGGAGTTGAATAAACTTAGGGAAAGTTCACAGGTAACATGTGACCTGTAATTTCATACAATAGCTAGCTGTAAGCCCTCTGCCTGTGTTAATTCAGAAACCGAAAAACCCCCAAGATACATTTCTTAAAAAGCGATTAAGAAAACCCTCCCAACAGCACACAAATGAACAATCTCAGGTTGCACATAACACAAAACACACCCGGCATTTTAATTCCTAATAAGCAGAGCAATGGAAACACAACTACAGACATTGTTTTCTAATTAGGAGAAGGTACCACGGGATGTTTACAGACCCCTATGGAAATGCATGGACGTTTGGTTGCCTAGCAAATGATGGAAACTGAAAGCTGTCTCAGCTAGGACATTCACAATTAGGCTGGCAGGGGTGGAAATAAAAGCTCTAGGAGCAAACGTAGGGAACAGTCCCACATTGACCCAGGAAAGGCAAAGACAGTGCTAAGGGGAGTTATGTAGAAGTATGCCTTAACAACTATTTTTATTTGAACATTAGCTTACCACAACTCTGCATGTGCAAACAGCTGAATTCGGACTGCCTGTAGGAAGGATTTGGTGGGAGCACCCACACGTGGATGCTGCTGCGTGGCCTGGGAGCTCCTTTCCTTCAGGGCACGATATTGCTGGGCAGACGGTGCATTCATTAGAGACTAGAGTCCAGTCTGCTCCAGCATGAGGCAGCAGTGTGTGTGCAAAAAATCAACAAGAGAGGCTCATTTGCCATGTGGAGGTGAGAGCAAAGAGATGCACGTGGCACACCACCTACAGAATGTGCTTCCTGATGGCTGGGTAGCAAAATGCTTGGGCCAGCTGGATTTATGAGCCTGCACCATTCATGACTGTGGCCTGGGTCTCCGAAAGGAGAACCTCCTGGGGTCTCAGGCACAGCTGTGTCTGAGAACTAGTTCATACCAACCCCTCAACCCTGCCTTTGCTGCAAGCCATGGAAAGCAAGTTCCTATGCTGCTGGCTTTTGTGTTTCAATAAACAAAAGAATTTAAATGAACAATTTAATTTTTACTGCCATTGGGGCTAGCTCCAAACTACATATTCTGTAGTTTTGTTTTTGTTGCTGTCACAAGGAAACTGTCTCCTCTTGCACAGAGCAGCCCTACTTCCAAACTTTCACACCTTCATGCTGGTTTCATCCTCTTGGAAAGGGGAAATAACAAAGCCTGGTGCAAAGAAACATGATGTTTTCCTTCAGGTTAAGCGGTCAAATAGATGTGGGAAGATGGATCACGCACTTGCTTGTGAAAGGAACAGTTTTCCCCTGCATCATCCCCCATGTGGTATTGGTTACCGCAGAACAAACCTTTTCCATCCCAAATGCAACAAAGAAGTACATCAGAAAGAACTACCTCCAGACTACGTTGTCTTCACACAACATTCCTTCACCCTGGAAAAGCAGAAGGAAACCTACCTATAGGGCAAGCCAATCACACAGCACTGCTGCAAGCATTTCCTGCCTTACTAGTTTCACCCTCTGTGCTCCTACAGCTGAAGGGTTTCAACTCATAGAGCCTGGGTTTGAAAGGAGACAGGAGCGTAAGTTTGCTGGGATTTAAAGGTTGCTCTGATTTACAGGAGCTCTTAGTGCCCTGTTACATGACTTAAGTTACCAAGTTACTGGATATAACTTGAAGAGAATTTGGTTTTAACCTGAAACACCGAATTTTGTGTGTGTAGAAAAAAAAACACTTTTTTTTAAAATGATGAGGTGGCAGGAAACAAGGTGAAATTAACTCCATAATCATTAGCCAGTTCTGCTCCTGGCCAGACAATTTCTACAAGTAGTAAGTGGTGTTTGCAGCAGTTCTAATCCCTCTAAGAAATATTTCAGATCAGCAGTTTTCAACCCTCTAGAAGTTTCTTTTTCCAGTGCAAATGCAAGGCTTTAAATCATGAAATTTAACCTGCTGATATCACCTCTCTTACCCATCACAGACCTTCAGCAACAGTCCACTGCCCTCACTAGGTCACAGCTGCTGCTCATATAACTGGCCATATTTGTGTCACTCAGCACCAGCATTTCTACACAACTAGAAATTTTGCCTGCCTTTATTTTAACACACAGAAATATAAGGTGTGGTGGAGCAGGGGGAAGGGATGTTTGCAATGGCTCTAATCTGCGAAGATGGTTTCCAGCTGCATTTCACATATGATTTGGGGTTTGGATGAAGTTTTGACAGAATTTCTCCATGAATTATGCAAGAGGCTGCTGGAACACTGTGAGTACACAGATGCACAAAGAGACTTGTTCAGGCAGCGCTCAGACAACACACTGCCATCTGACACGTGAACCAAATCAAAGCCCGCTCCACTCTGGGGAGGGAAAGGGAGCAGTGGACCCCAGGACTGTGGGGTGTCGAGGTGGGGACAGGCAGGCTGCTTGCAGTGAGGTGCTGCAATGCAGCACTAGATGGTGCTGTATTTTAGAAATAACTTTGCCTTGTGGGTACGTTGATATTGGATGGGAGCTCAAAGATGTGGCAAACACACACACATGCTCCTTTTAAGACACTTTGCTGCTCTCTCCAAGGAAAGTATGGATTTTGCTTGCTGGCTGTTTTATAGCATGGGATTTAATATGGGTTATTGACTTCACAACTGCTGAGTGGTCAGTTAAACTCTCCAAGCACTGCTGCTTTCCTTTGGGTGGATAAAGGCAATTTCAGGGCACCATGGAAAGAGTGTCAGGAACAATGCCATGTACCCATGTCTGCTCTTCTCTGCCTTAGCCTCTTCCTCCTGATTTACGCTGTGATAATCTCCAAAAGCCCAGCAGCAAACCTGGGCTCAGGTTTTGTACTCCCTCAACAGAAGCTCAGAGCTGGTGTTCAACTGCCGAGAGAGCTGAAACAGGGTAGCATTGGGCATGTGGCTTGTGCCAGGAATATCCTCAATGGTGCCTTTAGAGCAGCATCCTTCTTAGGGTTGTCACATTGCCACAGGCTACATGATGTGAGGTGCTAGAACCCACCATGCCCCTGCTAGAAGCAACATCACTTGCTGGGGTAGGGCTGTCAGATGTGACAGGGAAGTCAAGGGCACCCAGGTCAAGGGAAGGCAGAAATCTTTGAAATTAGTGGCCTAAAAGTCACATCTGAAAGGAGACAGGCTGCCTCCAGGGTTCACTCCTACTGCTGTTTCTGTCCTTGTGCTGGATCTGTTTGGTGTGTTTCTAAAGATGCTGGACACGGATTCAAGGCTGGCCAGTTACCCTCACTCTCAGCTGCTCCAGCAGGCAGAGCAGGCACTCAGCAGTTGGCTGGATCCAGACAAGGCTGCAATGAGCAAAGCCTTTTAGGAGCTCTCTCTGGGATAGGAAGGACTCAGACACCTGCTTATTGCAGTGAGCTGTCCAAGGAGGAAGACGCACTCTCTTTCCTCCTAACTCCAGGCACAACTAAGTTTGGTTTCCTGGCTACAAAGAGGGCAATCCAAGCCAGGAAAGGGTAATTAATGTCAGAAAAGATCAGGGATGCAGTGCAGCAGAGCTCACTTGGCAGGAACACAAAGTAGGGAGGGGGAGATGTCTTTCAGAGAATCTGCAAAGTGCCAAACCAGCCATACAGTGGGCTGGGCCAGGCTGTTAACCTAGGAATCAGTCTCTTCAAGGGGTCTTTCAGCTTTCTCTACAGGGCATCAGCAGTCTAAGCACAGTTTCTTAGAAGGTAAGGATGGGCCAAACACAGGTTTTTGGTTTGTTTTAAGGAGAAGGTAGTTCTACATTGAAGTAGTTATAGAGGGAAATACGAGCCTGTACGAAAGGCTGTGTAGAATGGAGGCTGGCATAACCAAGGTGTCTGCAGGGATGCTCAGCAGAGGCCCACCTCTGGCTGCATGCTGAGCAGCCTGTCCCACCATAAAGCATGGCAAAGTTTAGTTTGGCAGCAGAGGTGGTATCTAGCTGCCAGGGCCTTTGAGGGGAGTTGGGAGCAGTTAAATGGAGATGAAAGGTTTGTGATCACATTTGCTTCCTAGTCTGCAAAAATCCGCTATATTCAGGGGGTCTGAAAGGATGGGATCGCCCACTGCAGATAAAGCTCAGCTATAGGATGTACTGTGCTCTAATCCCAAGAAAAGTTTGGTAGCTAAATGAAGTGAAGCCATTCCAGGACATGCCTAGGAGCCCTCCGAGTTGCATCCTTGTGCTGTGGGAATTAGCTCTGCACAGCAGACTCCAGTGACCTCAGCAAGAGTTGTCTCCTCTTATCTCCAGGTCCCTGCGCCATCTCTAATAGGGGAAAGGATGCCATTCCCAAGGGCTATGTACAAATTGGAGCACGGATAAGCAGAAAGAGGAGACTGCCTACGGCAGGGCAACAGAATATGTCATGTCACACCTGAGGATGCCATTTTGAGAGCTCAAGGCAGGTTGAAGAAAGTAGAGTTATTCTGCTCACTGGGGAAAAACGTTGGAAGGGGCTGGCATCTCTCCCAGACTGGAGCGAGTGGTGCTGCAAACAGCCCAGGAAAAACAAAACACGCTTCCGTTTTGTAAGGAAGAGCAGCCAAACGGGGACTCACAGCCTTGGCTCAGAGTCCATCCACAAAGTGTCTGCCACAGTCTGCCCATGGGTTGCGTGGGCAGGAGGACGCTGTTGGTAAGAGTTTGGGGCAACATGACCAAGCCCTCAGAACCTCTCCCTATCCTGTTCACAACTAATTTTAACAAATAGTAGGAATCAGAGCCCTACAGCACTCCAGGCGTTGACCTCCCCTCACTCATCTGCCAAACAAATAGGCAATCAAGGGTACACCATGCCAGTCTCCCATTCTTTTCCTTCCAGCCTCACACTGTTCTTAGGTCACCTGGCTTTCAGCTCAAGTTTTGTCTTTGTTACTTTGGCTGTATAAAGCACAGTATTTTTACAGGGGATTCACCACATGTTCCATCTAGACAAGGCCTGTCTTCTATTTCTATGATTAACTCTGCGGAAAGGAGACAGATCTATAGAAATCCTCAACAGAAAATACATAATAGGAAGACATTAGAGGCTACTCCCACTAAAGATTACTTTGGGGAAAAAATGTAAAAAAAAAAAAAACAAAACATTTAAGGTTGCTACTGCAAGCTTCAATGCTGGAGGAAAAAAGTCTTGAAGCTAAACTGCAACAGCCCACAACTTGGGGAGAGACTGAGGGACTGCCATGCTGGGGTACTTGATGTCTTCCAGGATTATCCCCTCAGAAAACCAAGCTAATACAGACCCCTGGCTGGCTCTGCAGAGATTTTAGATCTCGCAGCAGGACAACCTGATGGCCAGGGGACACTTAAGCAGAACGGAGAGGCAAAATCCTGCTTTCAATTAATTGCATCACAGGGGAACTGGAGGGCAATTTGGATTAAACTATTAAGGCTCTTTCAGTCAGTTCCCAAGGGAAGATCCGAGCATGGAGAACACAGCCAGGAACGGCAAAGAGGGGAGTGAGAGAAACATGGTAAGGGTTGTGAGGAGGGACTGACATATATCTGCTCTGCATAAAACTGTGGGCTCACACGCGTCTGGACCCCACCGTTGCCAGCAGTAGGGATGTGGGGAATTTGAGGCAGCTGACATGAAACCTGTTGTGTGCAGGTAAGGAGGTCATTAGGGAGTGATTTATTGCGTGCTGACCTGCCTGGAGATCCCTCAGCAAAAGAGAAAGAGTGGTGCCCTGCTACCCTCATACACCCGGTTTGTGTGTGGCCCAGTTTCTAACTACTTATAAAGTAGCCTCTGTTTTAGAGGATCCAACTTCTCAGTCTCTCCATGGGCAAAGCCAGGATTTTTTGGGTTCGCGCCTGTTGCTGTCTTTGGGATCTGCCTTACTGCTCCTTCTTGAATTAGAAAGTATGCACTACTGGCAGCTAGAAGCAAAGTCTCCTCTCCCCACGTAATGCCAAAGACTCATTTCTTCTCCTCAAGTTTAAATAAAGCTCTACTGTTTTGAAGTGCTATAAAGGGCTGGCTTTTGTTCTGTAACTACTGATCAGAGCCTTGCAGCTCCAGGCCATCAGGCCACCACTCAGCTCCTCTGCACCACGCAGCCAGGCCAGCTGCCCCTGGCTGGACAAGGGAAGCATCTGTCTTACTCCCACTTGTAGGACCAGATAACCAGACTGGATCCCCTGTTGGAAATCAGCCTAGAAACTGGGGGTGAGACAAGTGCTTTTTCTGTACCCAGCTTAAATTCCTAAGGTACAGCATAAATACCTGACTCAGGCTGTGATATGGCAGCTTTTTTGGCAGAAACATGGAGGCTATGGACTTGGGGATGGCTCTGGTAGTGTTTTCAGGCCTTTAAAGGAGTCATCTTGTGCAGATAAAACAAAGGCAGATGAGCAGAGACAAAAGAGTAGGTTTGATGAAACAAAGCTAGTTTGTTCATGGTATATAATTAGAAAAGTGGCCTGGTCCAGACCATATCCAGAGCTACAACTAGGAGCAACTAGAACAAATCTATCTGAGTTCAATTTACTAAAATAACATCCCCCCAGAAGTAGCTGGAAATCCCTGTATCTGCATTTTAGTTGTGTCCCTTCTCTGCCTTTAAAACTCAATGAATGCCAGATGTCCCTGATTTTGCTCTCCAGCAAACAGGTATCTTGCCCAAACCATCCCTTTTAAATTAGACACCATTTGCCGGAAAGTTAGTTTTGTAAAAGTGAAAAGGGGACAAATGGGAAGGGACAAGTAAAACCCAAGAACTGCCGGCATCTATCATGTGGAAAATGACTGTGGAGGAAGTGGGGGACATGCTGCAGCTGTCATGGCAAACAGCAACAGATTGAGGGCATGGCATAAAGATGCATGGAGCTCTAATGAACAGGAAGAGCAAAGCCAGAGCTACAATTTTATCCCGTGTTGATATTCTACAAGAAAAATGATCACAGAGCATTTATTGCCCCTCTAACAAGATCAAGCTTAATAACAAAGCTACACATGTTATTTACTACAATGTTTGCCTATTGCATAAGCAGAAATATCTGTTGCCTGGATCCTTGCTGCCTGCTGAGGTCCTTTCTCTAGGAAGGTGGGTCGAGAAGACCCCAAATCAGTGTTTGCGTGAGAGAGAGATTGATGCTGGGGAAGGGCATGCATATGTGGATTACACTGGACACCAGCTCAATTACAGTACGGACAAAACACATAACACAAAACCCAGCCCATCAGGCTGCTTCCCTTGCCCATAGCCCCTGCACAGCTCCTATACCCTACAAGACACTGGTAACGAACAGGCCACAATTTGCATAAGGCAGCTTAACCCAAAGTGGGCTGTCATGCCCAGCAGGCTCAGCTTCATATCGGAGTGACTCTCTAGCATGTCCACTTAAAGTCCCTGAAGGCTTAATGTTCATGGGGCCTTCTGCATAGAGGCTGAATCCCATCCTTGTACAGAAGCCTTGGATAGAAGAATGTGCGCTTATAATGCAGAGAAATAGAGGACACAGGAAAGAACACAAAGATGTGAGATGCACAAAGAACAGCAGAGAGGACCCGGAGCATCCGGGCTGAAAAACGAGACTCCAGAGCTGCAGGGAGCAGTGGTATGAAGTCTTTTGCTCAGACAGAAGAGACACACACAGGTGGGCAAGTCACGACTCCTGTACTTGGTGGCTTCATGCCCCAGCACTCACAGCTGCAACACGTGCTCTTGTTACATGCGTTTTCCAGAGTGCTCCCCCTCAGCACACTCCCTAGAAGTGGCACCTTCTCAACAGTCTTGCTGTAGAGAGCAGTGGGCTGGTTACTGTCCACTTGCTCACACTGTGTTCCAAGACCTGGACAACTTGAACTTGGGCCCTGCTAGAGCAAGTGTGCTGTAAGCCATCTCCCCCCCAACTTTCTTCTATGTTTATGAGCTTCTGCTGACTTTGTCCACCTCCTTACTCAGAGGAGCAGGAGGCAAAAAGAAGATCCTGATGTTTAATTTTCATAAGACACAGTATCTGCTTTTATCTTATCTGCTAGAATATGCCTGGGTGTCAGGGAGGGGAAACTGGCCCTAACTCAGCAAAAGCAGGAGTTCCAGAAAGTCTCCCAAACACAGCACAAAAAAGAAGGAAGAAACATCTTTATCTGTCAGGCACTTTTTTACAGTTACACCCTGTTGGTGCACATGATTGATTGATTGGGTATGTTTGCCACATGTGAAAGCATCCCAGGAGCAGTCAAACAAGAATATGAAACTATTGTATTCTTATACTGATATAATTTTCCCTCCTCATTAATTTTTTAAACATCCAAAAGACATTAAAAGCCTGCATTTAAACAAGGCACAGAGGACCTGGGCAGAGTGATAGAGGACACACACGAGCTAAGTAACAGGATAGGAAGGTAGGAGATATCAGTGCATATCAGCAGAAAGCAGGGTTTGGAGGGTGCCGGGGACATGGAAACCTCCTAAGGTGGCTCAGTAGTGAAAAAAATGGCTGATACTGCATTTACCTATGAGGTAATACTAGGACATTTTCTCTTCCAGGGATGAGAAAGGAAGCAACAGGCATAAGAAAAGAGAAGGTGAATAGGAGAACGTGGTGTGAAAGGATGAGGGGCTGAACTGTACTCTCAGCAAACACAGATGTGGACAAGAGGCTCACGATTTTCTAAGAAACATTGAGCCCTTTCAGGACTGGTCAGATGCATAGAAAAGGGAGACGAAAGTTGAACAAGTGTCTTACTTCAGGCCATTGGCCCTGGTAGCAATCTGCACAGCCTTCTCTGCTCCTCCATCATGGCAAGCTCTCTGCTCCTGAGCAGAGTTTGGGTCCAGATGCTGTCGGGTTAGTGTACCAGGGTGCTGCAGGGTCCAGCTCCAGCAGAAAAGTCCACACTGTGAAAACAAAGCCAAGTCTCCCTTAGCAGCTGGTGAAGGAGAAAACAAAAAACGAACAGCAACAACAAAAAACTGGGAGAAAGTGATTTTCTTCAGCTTAGAAACAATGTCTAAGCAGTTCTGTCATGCTGCTGCCATGCTGCATCAGGCAACATTCCTTGCAGCACTGCTGATACAATGCAGAAGGAAGCAGGAAGAAATGAATTTCTGATATGCCAATTACTCAAAGACTTGCAGCATCAAACATGCTCTCAGCAGTCATTTCAACGGGGCAAAATGCTTGCATGGCCCTTGCATTGGTTCAGCTTCTGAAATTCTGCTGAACCACATTATCATTGTATTGCCAGTGTTGGAGCTGCCAGGAAAAGGTGGACCCAGTTAGCTCTTACCTGCTTTTGTTATCAGTTGGCTCAGGTTTTGGTGGTAACTCTCTGCCTGCAGAAAGCCGTGTGAAATACAGCAGGGGTAGCATCTGGCTGGGAGGTCTTTAGAACAAACGCATTCATCTCGTCCTTCAGTACTGCTGTTGTACTGGCAGGTCTAGCTGCTCTGAAGTTCGACAAGACAGATTCCCAGCCCTGTCAGAGTGAATCAGTTCCTTTAATTCCTGAATTCAGCTCCTTTAATTCCAGAGCTTGAGCATAACTCTGGGATTCTGAGCCTGCACAGGCAATGCGCAGTCCTCATCAAATAAGCCCCATAGTATTTCCACAAGGTACAGCTGCTGCTATACAGCACATCTAGTGATGACTCGCATTTACAGATAAAACTGTTCTTCTGGTGATTAAGTTAGTTTGTAAATATCGTTGTATGGCACAGATCTAGTCTTCCTTTTTCTCAGACAGTGGCTGGTGGGTATGCTTCAGTTCTTGTCTCCTGCAACAGGGTTAATCAACTCACAGTGCACCTGAAATTCCATAGAAAATAAACATTTCAGTTTCAGAACTTTGACTCACAACACCCCTGCCCAGATAAAGAATTCACGGTAAAATGTTGGCAGCACATGGTGCTGCTTGGCAGAAATGAGGTAGAACCACTCCCATTCCCAGGCTCTAAAATCAAAACCTCCCCATGAACAGAGACTAGAGAGGCAAAACTGATCTTACATGTAGGAGCCATCTTCCCCCCAAGTCACCACTACAAGGCACATGAGAGATGCTGGTTTCCTCCCCATGGAAAACACACAGACATGACAAAGAATTGGTAAAAATGGTAAAAACAACACTAGAGAGCCAGTCCTGCTTCTCACTGATGCATGTGTAACCCTCTTAGAGCTAGTTGGGACACATGCATGAAAATAAAGAAAGAATTTGGCATTTGGGCTTTGAAAAACATCTAAGAAAGCTCCACCCTACCAGCATTATTTTTTTAAATCTGTTTTCCATGGGGCAGAAAGTTACATTATCTTAATTTAACTGAAGGAAGGATGGAAGCACAGAGAGCCCTAAGGTAACCCCATTTCCATGGTAGACTTGCATCCCTCACCATGAGGAAAGCTTTCACCAAACTATTTTGCTTCAGCTCAAGCCTGACATCCAGAATGCTTTCTCTGCTGTCTCTTAACCCCCTTTACTTCTCCTAACTTCTCCAGCAAGCAGACTGTGAGCGTACCAGCCACAGCATCTCCATTTCAAATGGTTTGGCTTTCCTTTCCACAACACTATTTCCTGACTCTTTTTTCCAATCTGTAGCTTGCCGAGCAGAGGATTAGGAGAAACTGAATCAGGCAGAAAAATGTTTTCTCGAGGCTGGCCTGCAAATACCACCTTTTCCCTCTAATCTCAGGTACCCAGCAGCTCCTGCTTTGTACTGGATACACAGAAAACTCCCTAAATTATGTGCATGTGAGCAAAGGGATTGTTTTGAAATCAAACCTTCTGAAGTGTATCTTGATCCCAGCTCAACTTTGGACACACTGTTGAAATTTGGATTTAATTAATTCCACTTGAGTTTTGAAATGGTGCGATACATTTTTCAGAGGTTTTTTCCTCCCATTTCCTGGATCAGAGCCTCAACCACATTCATGGAAACACTGAAGGGAAAAAAATCCCTAGCAATAATTCACCAAGTGGGAACTGAAAACATTTGCTGAAGAAGGAACCTCTTGGTCTTTGGATGCTGGGAATAATTCAACCTCTCCTCCCAATTCCCTGAGGCTCAAACAACCCTTTTTCCGGCAGAGCTGTGGTTATTTGAGCAAGCTGCCCTGGGGACAAGTGCATGTTACTTGTAGGATTTGGGCTGGGAAGATCAAGCACATGGATTTGTAGGCAAGAAGGGTTTTGTGTTTTAATAACTGCCAACAGGCCCACAGAAGAGCCTAAGCTTGCAGGAAGAAAAGCCTGCTTGGCAGAATTCAGCTCAAATATCTTGGAAGCACGCAGGGAAGCGCAGACATGTCTGTGAGCATCATCTCCTTCAGCAGTACAACATTTTGCATGCAACAAATGTACCAATCCAGGACTCACACGATCTCCACTTTACGCTTCTCTCCAATATTGCTATTTTCTGAAGATGTTTCCCAGCGTACCATGTGCCCAATCAATAAAATTACTATCACTCAATAAGCAGTAAGCCGTCTGCCCTGCGTGCGCTATTTGCAGCTGTACAAACAGGACCATGAGACATGGTATTGGAGTAGTGCTACCTCCAGAAACAGACGCTGTAGATTTCCAGGGCAGCGAGGTGTCTGAATCTTTGGGAAGAGACAGAGCAAACAAGGATGCTGCCACAGCGTTCCCTCCATCTCCCGCAGGTAAGTGACTCTGAGACATACTTTGATTGCAATGAAAACCCCATGCAGGGCCACTGGAGGGTTCTAGCATTACCCTTCAGCTTCTCTCTTCTCCTTAAAAGAAGGTGTTGGGTTTCCACAAGTGATTTTCTTCCTCTGCCTTCCAGAACAGTCCCAGCAACATCACAGGGGCCCAGGAGGAGGCTGAAGAGGACAGGAGACCTCAACAGGGAAAGTGAACAAAAAATTTGTGTCATTTTGAATTCTTTGCTCCCAGTGAGTTGAAACCTCTCAGAGCATCCATTGATCTACAATTCCAGCCATTGTGGGTGGCGAGGAGACCCTCTCCACTTCACCCCAGCTCTAATAGCTCGTCTCTCTGCTGGGGTGATGGAGGTTCTCCTCACACCTTGACAGAAGCCAGATACATCCTGTAGGTCTACAGAAGTGGTTCCAGTTCCTGGTGTTCAGCTATGTTATTAACACACAGCATCCATTGCCTGAATTCTCCCTGACAAACACCAGAAACACTCAGAACCTGAACCTCCTAGGCCATCCTCGTGTTGTTGACAGAAAATCAAAACCAAACCCTATTTACAAACAGAGCAGGAGAGGCCAAGAAGCCCATATGTAGAAATGTAGAAGAAACTTGGTCCTGATATGCAATGAGCATGTTTGCAAATGGTCTGCAGGGTGAAAATAGGTGACCCAAACTAATCCCAACTAGGAGTTGGGCTCACAGTGATGTCCTGAATACTAGTCTGACTACTAGGAGAGCAGATTTTGAACTAAGTGCTCTCTTCTTCTTGCAAAGCACACTGAGAGCAGCAGAATGTGTTAATGCCTGGTCATCACCCAACCTCCACTCTGTGAGCTGCTAGCAGGTAAAAGTACTGCCAACCTGCATGGAAAACACATCCATCTACTTCCCATCTGTCATGTTTTCTCAAATCCATTACACATAAACCTAGAATACACAGAGGGCGATGTATATACCAATTGTATAAATTCCTTTTCAAAAATATACAGCATGACCAAAGACAAACCACAGTCCCACAACTGAGCACACATTCAGGACAGATGCACTACACAACTCAAGTTTCCTTTACTGCCAAGAAATAATTTCATCAGTTTTGTACTCCTGTGTTTTGTGATAGCTAACTGGGTCTCACCCCAAGATCCTTGTCACCTCTAATGACTTCTGAACCTAAAGCAAAAAAATCAACTGGATTCAAATTTATTGGACCGCAGACCAATAGTCTCCAGTTTACATGGTACAGAGTCTGTAGATTTTAGCCTTCTGAGTGCCACTTGGTGATGCAGACAAGAGACAGCAGTGGAATCTGACACCTCTCTGGAACAGCCATTGTCTCCCTCCAAACACCTATAGCCCAAGAATTGAATTATGGGGGGGGGCTTTCTTCCTCAGCAACTGAACCTAATATTTTCAGATGAAGCGTTTCCAGGGTAGAAATTCTTTAAACATTTTGCCACCAGTAAAATGCTTGTTCATTGACAGAAAATATTTGGGTGTAATTAGCACCTTGAAATACAAATGGAAGACAAAGCACCTTTGTTTTGATCAACTGGAAACAGAAATGATCCAGTTTCATTTGAACATTTTCATCCTTTTGATTTGAAGTGACTTTACCTCAACAGTTAAAAACAAACTGAAAAAAAATTAAAATGAAAATGAGTTGAGGCTTTTACTTGAACCAAGATGCCTCTTAAATGTTTTGGCATGAACACTGAATTTCCCAAATCTCTTTACACTGTTTATTTCTAAATACCGGATGTCTGGTTTGCTTGGAGAGAGTGTGTGCGTGTGTGTGTGTATAAAGTATTTGCCTGGCTCGTCTGTCCCAATGTCACAATCATAAAACACAGACTTGAACTCCTGGCACTGGGGGAAAACACAGCAGACAAAGAAAGGGCAGGAGAGAGCAGAAATTATGTTTGGAACTGCTTTTCCAGTAATATGTGCTAGGGTTCTCCTCCATAGCAATTTCTGGGAGCCTAAATCACTTGCTATGGTGGTATCACCTGACACAGAGGGAGAAAGGGATCAGCACAGGGGATACAAGTGAAGACGCAGTTTTGCTCCTTAGACAAGCTGCTGGTTTTCCATATATCCAGCTGAGTTTCTTTAGAAAGTTTTCCTGCATTTCTAGGGAGGGGACAGGCTTTGTAAGGCAGAATAAAAACTTACTTTCTGAGTGTAAGCCCCGTGGGACAAGCACTGACTTCTCACAAAAGCTTTGCCCAGCACACTCCCCAGCAGGGCAAAGCATGGAATAACTAACACTGCGTAACCATGTGAGGTGTCACGAGGCATGTTATTCCATCTCGGTCCTTCCAGCACCCTGAATGAAGAATCTATGGTAATTACTCATAATCAATTCCAGATTGCATTTCCAAGGACCTAATCTTCAGCTTCATAGCAAAAACACAGCACCTAAGCCCAGCTTGAGAAAGATGCTGGTCCTCTGCCATCCAAAAGGCACGAGGTGGCTGGGCAGGGAACACCAAGCCTTTGTCTCCTTTCACATTTAAGAGAAAAGCACTGTTCTTGCTGTTGGGCTGCTGCCAGAGCTATTTCTATCAAGTGAACCCACCGTGGACAGCAGACTGTGTAGTCAAGAATTTAACAAGCCAAAACGTCTCCCCTGATATTTGGGCTACTAAAGACACACAGCTCAGCACAGCAGGTTTCTTCCAGCAGCTAAACTGTCAGCCACGGGCGTCCCTTGCTCTCTATGCACACAGGCTGGGAGCACAAAGGGCCAGGCACGCTCTTCAACTTAATGAACCACAGAAAGACCAAGCCAGCATGACAGCAGATGCAAACAAGAATGTAATTAGAGGTGGATTATAAATCTCTGGCTAGGTACCTGGAAACACTTGCATTGTGAGAGAAAGCAACAGCTTTGCTGATGGCATTTGGACTTAATTTAGGTCACGATTACAGACAGGGTGCTCTGAGCTGGCAGGGGTCAGATGGCAAATCAAAAACAGGCTCCTATTTGTCTTGACTCCTGCTGCTGGCCTCACCTTTCCAGCCCCACAGCCCAGACAGAAGCAAGCACTGTTTTCCCCTGGCCAGCTGGTGAGCAGCAAGTGTGGTGCAGTTCATGCTCATTCTACTTGCACTGTGTCTGTCTGCAGAGCAGAAAAAGCAACAACATAGTTAAGTTCTTTTGCTCTAAAGACTCTAAAGAACATTTTTAATATCCAAAAAGCAGAGGAGAGCTCTAAACCCAGCAGGGGGAAAGCACAGGTCAGCTGCTCCATAGGGAACCCCAGCTGAAGCCACGGGCCCTGCATTCTCTGACATTCAGAGAACCCAGAGGCAGACTTTCGAAGAGACCTCCATGCCACCCTGCGCTTCCAACTCACAGCCTGGAACATTTCTTGTCAGCCAGGGTAACACCCCAGAGCATGGCAGTTCCAAGACCTCTACTGGCTTGTTTCTTTCTCTGTACAAAATGGGATAAGCAGCACAAGCTGGTGGGGAGACCCTCAGCCAGGAGAGAATCGGTGGAATGCCTGCCCACAGGAGCACTATTTCTGTTCAGAGCTGTTCATCTGCCTTGTGATACAGTTCCCAGGTGGATCTTTCTCAAGTTTGGGGCTGTCACTGGAGTGTTTCTTGCTCTTGGTGTTGAAATTTGAAAACATCTACTTTGAACTGTCTCCCTTACACCGTGTCACACTTTCTAGATAAGCCTGGCATAAAGCTTAAACCCGCACACGCTGCCTCAGGCAGGTGCCAGCGAGTGGGAGTTAGCAGCAGAGCACCGTGAACTTAAAAACTCTGCTGTTCCCAGAACCACACCGTGCCAGTGGTATCTGCAGCCAACTAGGGGCAGGCACACGCCTCTGAAGCAGTCTCCAATCCTTGATACCGAGTGGAAGGAGCCACAACTCACCCAAAGCTGAAGAGCACATGCTTGGCAGAGCAGGTGGGAGACTTCAGACCTCCGTATCCCACCATCAGATCTCGCTGTCTCTCCTAGAGCATCTCGGAGCTGTTCTTTATCCTTGTCTGTGTAGGACAGAGAAGCCACAGTCTGATCAATCCAGGAGACAACCCTATGAACAAACAGAGCGTGGAAGGACATTAATGGACACATTAATAAATGAGCTGATTTTTCAAAGGGCTGGATGGCATTTGAAGTGTTAACGACTGCAGGCTACTGTATGATTTCAAAGCTAGCTGCTGTGGACACTGGCTTTGTTTGAGGTCATTTGCATTTCAGGCCCACCAGCTCTCATTCATCTCCAGAGAAGCACACCTAGTTGCCACTTGAACTGAACCCCGACTGACACTTCATGCTGATTTTCTCAGGCATTGGGTGGCTGGTCAGTGAGTCCTGGCAGGAGAGCAATACAAAAGTAGCTGCAAAGGTTGGGGTCTAATCTAAAATCCCTCAGAGTCCCTGCAAAACATTTCTCTGCTATCAGTAGCCTTTGGATGGGGGCCATCACAAACAAGACACATATTATAGTACATCACAGTTATTTCAATCCAGGAGAGCAAAACATGTTTCTAAGGGACAACTAGCAGCTGGAGAATGGAGTGAGAGTCCAGTCCCCTGAATTTTACTCCTAGCAACAGCTCGTGACCCATCAAGTGGTTTCCTAGGGAACCCTGCTCACTCTGTTGGCGGGGGACCCTTAAGACCATCAGTTTTACTACTAAACCTTCACATGGTCTTGCCCCAGTCCCCTTCCCTGCTATCACACCACAGTGCAGAACTGCTGCTTGGACCAAATACACACATTGCTCCTAGCCAGAGCCACTCCATCCCTGGCAGGCATGGCTCTTCTGCAGAGCCCCACAGGGGCCATTCGATGCCTGAGTTCACAGTTCTCTAAACTCGCTGGTGCCAGAGGGCACATCTGCTCTACACGTGCTCACCAGCAGACAGGTGAGGTTTGGTATCATCTGAATAATCCAAAAACATTGTTTGCTTTCTGGGGGTTTTCTTCCTTCAGCTCCATTTTCTATGTTTACCTGAAAGACATCAGGGCAGTGTGTGGAGGTGCAGGGCCTCTGAACATGAGGGGAAAAAAGATGACCAGAGAAAGGGGCTGGGAAATTCAGAGAAGTAAAGGGATAAAAATAAGAGGAACAATACACACTGCATTCTGGGGTGAGCCTCTGTGTGTGTGGTCACCCATTTGTTGTTTATTCCTTCCCAAATTCAAAACAGCCCTGTTGTTGTGTTAGTCACAGAAACAAGCGTGTCTGTCCTCCTTCAAGGGATCTGCTCCCACCACACAGTGGCTGTACACTTTGCTGGAGCCATGTTGGCTGGGGAAGGACAATGGTCCCAGCCTTTACTATCATTGTTGATGCTGAAGTTGGATCCCGGTCTCTTGGGCACGTCTGGAGCTCTGCCAATACGCTTGCTGATTTTTAAGCATATAGGACAATACATTGGCAATTATTCTCCTGCAACAGAGCCACTGCCCTTGGGAATCCAGGGCTTCACTTGGCTTCTGGAGCCACTCTTGATGCAACATTCTGCTGATGTTGTTTTACTGCCCTTGCTGACCAAATTGAAAACCTCAGCAGCCTCTAAAAATGCAGCCTGTGTGGGACCAGTGGATCACCTCACCTGTTGTTCAGGGATGCATCAAACACAGACTTTTTTCCCCGATAGAACTAGAAGCCATATAAACTAATCTCACCCCCTGTAAAGGGCTTTCCATTTCTTGTGTTCTGCCGGTTTGCAGATATCCTACCACCTGTAGCATTTTAACTCCTTAATGCCACAATATTCTGAATAGGACTGTAAACTAAAACAAGCAGCACACTGGGAGGCGGGCAGCCCAGGTTTTCCTCCAGCAAAGCAAGGCAAAGAAAAGTTAAGCACATCCTGAGCCTCAAAGAGCAGACAACTTCTGAAGAATAGACAACTCAAAACACAGACTTCCATCACAGCGCACAGTTGTAGCCCTTGACAGAGAGAAGACTTAAAACTAAAGCTGTCCTAGGGCAGACTGGGTCAAGCCCAGCCAACTGGGAGATCTTCCCCGCCAGAGTGCAGCATGAGACAATTAAAAGAGTAGTAGAAGGCCTTACTAGAGGGATACACATATCCTTCTAGCTATTAGCAGTTGGGGATGAAAGCTCTTTGTGCACACCGGTTGTAGGAGAGGATTTGTGTTTTGTAGTGCCGTTCCCCATGGCTCCATCCCCCATGGCTCTGTGCTCAGCCAACTTGAAAAAGATCCTTCTGAAACCCAGTTACATCAGCACTCGTGCCACAGCCAATTATTTCTCTGTCAAATGGTGCCTAATTATGGGCAATCAATTATTTAGTGCAGAAGCTTTCCTGCTTGGCAAGGTGGGAGGCATACCTTGCCTCAGGGCTCTCAGTGCTGTCTGCGCCCAAGCAACGGGGGTTGCTGGGGGTTCACAGACAGATTACATTGGAGTCACGAGCCCAGCAAACACAAGGAGATAATCCACCGAATGTGGTCAAAGAGACCAGCAGCATGTGTGAGCACACCCTTCGGTATACTCTGCCTTCCAAAGCAGCATGGTTTAAACCGGATGGGCCCATGACAATATTCAGTGTGCTATCTTGGATTAAAAATATCCTTCTTTTCTGCCACTTATTGCTGTCTCCGAAGATGTTGCAGAACACCTCTACACATAGGACTTCACCTGGACAGTCTCACATCCGTAGTTAGTTGTCTGGGGGCTAACCTGGAACAAATGCCCCAAATCCAGTCTGATCTAGGGGAGTGACCATATAGGTCACACACTGGCCAGGCCAGTAGGTGGGAGATAGCTAGGAATTCCCCCATTTTATTTAGCATCGATGAGGACAGCCTACCTGGCAATAGCCTTGGATCTTCTTATGCAAGATGGAGGGAACTCTAGATGGTTTGTGAAAAATAAGTCATGGCAGTAGGCATCAGATGCTTTTCCCACTCTAAAATATACAGAAAAGGTATTATTTTAGCTAATCTAAAAATGCACTAAGAGTACATGAATAATCCAGTTACAGGAAAAAATAGGGCAGATGCCAACCCTGTTAGGGGAACAGGAGGAAAGCAGAAATAAAAGCAACTTATGCACTTTAAAAATAAATCGATAAATTGTTTTACTCTTTTCCTCTCAACCTGCTAGAATATGCAGTTAGCTCACTTACAAATCAAACAGTGATGGCTTACAGAAAAATTGCTACAAATTCTTGTTTGCTCCCCTTAACTTCTGAAGGGTGAAATTAATGCTCCCATGGAAAAATTACTAAGAAGTTTCTAGTTTGGTGTGTCTTCCAAAGTTATATGAATTTCAGTAAAACCAAAACATTTTCTGAGAAATTTTCAATCCCCTCCAACCTCTGTCAGCTTTCCACACCTCCCAAACAAATCTGTGAAAAAGGATATTCGTGGTAAAGTTTCCATCTGGATAAAGAACGTTTCATTAAGGAACAGAACGAGACACTGAATAAAGAGTTCAGACCAATTCTAGTTGAAACACTGGCTAGATGTATTTCCCCAAATTGCTTTTCTTCATCTACTTTCATATTATTTTCCTGCATTTTTTTAAATGGAAAAAATATTCCAATAAAGAGGACTTGGAGGGTCCCAGTTTGAACTATAGAGCTTTTATAGCTGCTGGGCGCTTAGTAGATTGGGGCTGTGTTTGTTTTAAATATGCATTACATTTATTCCAAATAAACTCCATAAATCAATCTGAGTAATAGAAACCAGAAAAGTTTATGCAAAACAAATATAGAAAGTCATAAATACTGTGTTTAAGATGTCATTTTTGTGGCTGGTATATTTCTATGGTATGTTTTACTGTTCGTGGGATAAATTTTTCAGAAACATTAAAATCTTTCCTCCCCTCCATTCTCTATAGGTTTATCCCAAAGAAATAATGAGGCTAGCTCTATAAACCAGCATTTATTAAATCCAAATGGACACTTCATCTTACAGTAGCTTTCAATATAATCTATTTGATCTTTCAAAGTAGTTGGAAAATGATTTCAAGGGGAACTTTCACAGAACAAATTAACTTGAAAGAAGATAACACTTTATACCCCAAAGAGGGAGGAAAGCAATTTCCTCAGTTTGTCTGTCTCCGGATTCCCCTTCGCCTGATGGCAGATATGCATGCTTGAAGAGGCACTCTCTCTGGCTGCTATTGCATGATCTCAGCAGCGATGCCAGGATCCTATGGAAAGCAGGGTCACAGACTCACAGACCCGTAAGACTACAGTCGTGACAAGTTTATCTCTGGTGAAACTCCAGATTGCAGAAGAGATAGGAAAGAACAGGCTCATATGGAAACTAAAAACTGTTTGTCCAAGCTGCAATTAAATTCTACCTCTTAAAAGTTATCTGTTTTTTTTGAAGGGACTTTATTACCTGCTTGCTACAGCTCTTCAGAGTAAGCAAAACCAGCACTGGGGCCATAACCTAGTCAGCAGATTCAGGGACTTGGATTTTAAGAATCCAAAGCTTAAGGCATTACAGGTCCTCAGGGAGAGGTCAAGGCCCTGGGACAGATGAGGTGCCAGTTTTTGGGGTGTTCCACCAAGCACTAAATCCATCAGCTGGGGAACATTATGACTCCCATAGCCCAACATTTCTCTTTGTATTCCTTCAACTCCTGCATGCATCAACAACCCTGTCTGAGCAAGTTTCTCAGTTAACCAGGATATTAGAAGTCTCCATCCAGCCTGAAAGCTCTGTATGAATCATCTTCATTAGCCTATTTACAAATGCTAATTTTCTGTCTCCACACATGTGAAGGCTGCAGGAACCAAGAAGAGAATGGAGCCGAGAAGGATGAGGCATTTGGGGACATGGGGTCGAGGAAAAAACAAAGAAGGTTTCTCTGTTTGAATGCCAGAGGGGAGCTCTTGGACTGCGGGAGCAGCCTGGCTGAAACATTTCATCCTAGGCCAGGATAAAGGGAAGAAATAAAGAGCCGGAATTGAACTGTTCCCTACAGCACACTGAACTGATGCTCTCCATCTCCAGTGTCTGCTGTTCTACGGTCCCTTGGAAGGTTAACAGGTTTATTTGAGGAGTGCTGCCTTTACCTTCCAAGGCTGCATAAGCTCCCAGGAGGAAAACTTACGATTTTGAAAGGCTTTAGGAAAAGATTTCCTTAATTTGTTCTTTCAGAGACCAGATATTTTTGTTTCATCCTCTTGGTGAGGTTAGGAATGGTATGTACATAAAGCTTCCCTATAAATTGATTTCTTTTATTGGAATGAATTACTGTTAAAGGCATACAGTACTGGGAGAAATATTGCAAGATCTAAACCAGTACCTACCAGGTTTTCTTCTATAACTGTACGGTGGGGTAGGGAAGGGCTGATCCTTATTTTAGATGTGGGGAAACCAAGGCATTTTGTGAGGACAAACGTGACTTGGCCAAGTCAAAAAAAATAGCCAGTGGCAGGTTCCAAAAGCCCCATCTTGGTATCCTAGCAATAACTACCTATCCTACTTCTTTAATGATTAGGTTGCCTTTGAGATCTCCAGCACCGAAAGGGTAGAGGAGGCTGAATATGCAGGTAAGCCTTTCTTGGCTCCTGATGAAAGCTTTGTACCCCACTCAGCAATGCCCTTCTGGCAGACACATACCGGAGAGATTGCCTGCAGGCAGGCACAAAAGTAGGATCCGCCAAGAGCACAAACATTATCACCTCTCACTGGACACCTACCTTCTGCAGCACCTAAAACCCTACCCAGAGCCAACAACAACCAAACTCCAGACAGGGATTACCTACTGGCTCAGGGCTGTGAGGAACCTCAGTTCACCTATAATCACCTTTCCCACCACAAGCAATCTTTGTCCGAGCTAAGGGCCATGGCCTGGCTTCTCTCTGGGCCAGCTACAAAGTGCTTCCCTATAATCTCTGTAACCTTCCAAGAGAGACAAAATCATTTGCTGCTCTGTGTTTAAGCCAGACAGGTGGTTTTACTACATGCTGCTCAGTGGATGCCGTGTTCCAGCCCTGCAGTGGCTGTATGTGACTAGTTTAAAGCAGGACTGGGCAACAGAGACTAGGAAAGGAGACATCCCTCTTGTGTGTTTCCTGAATGGGTTTTGTGAAACTTAACTTACATTTGAAAGTCTCCTGTTCTCATCTTACAATTAGAAATAATTCTCCCCTCATTTCTTTCCTAGGTGAAGCAGAAGCAAGTTGCAGAAGTAACATGGATACCAGGAAACCCATTCAAGGGCAAGGGATGCACTGAATAGGCTGTCGGCCATGTTATTAAATTACAGAAGTAAAACTAGATGGCTGGAGCAGGTACGGTTCTTCAGGACATCAGACTTCCCTGCTCCAGTCAGGGAGCTGCAGTCACGCTGGATCAGGTGCTCTGGGCATTTGCAAAGAGAGCTGCGTGGTGACAGCCTCTCAGAGCTATTGCTGCAGCCAACTTTGAGAAAGGCTGTTGACAAGGAGAACTGTAATAAATGGGTAACTCCCACGACAAGGCAGAAAACTATTTATAGCAACCTTGAACTCCACGGCTGGCTAAACCTACTGTGCTACTCTGCAGATGCAGAGAAACAAAACAAGACACCCGTTCTCTTCAGGTGGCTGGATAAATCAAGCAGAGCATGAAAGCATGCACAGGGAGACTGACACTCCTGTGCGTTGATCCAGGATCAACAGTACAGGATCAAGCCCATGAGAACTTGGAGAAAGTCTCCCCTCAGAGCATCTCTAAACATTTGCCCTTTTCTACTCCAAATAAATAAGAAAACAAGAGAAAGAAGAGACATTTGGAGAGTCTTAGACGGATCTGAACTCCCCAAAGTGTCTGTATGTGGGCCAAGGTTTTGCAGAAGACTGATGTTTCAGGATGGAAGTGCAGAGAGCTAGGGGTATATGTAAATATATCAGAGATACGGGGCCAGGGTAGCTGGCCAGCAGGCTGGATGTAGATGTGGAACAGCTCTGCTGTGCCGTTCAGCAAGCTGCCAAGGAAGCAGAATTGCCATGTAAGAAAGTAAAGGCAAGATGTACAGGAGCAGGGTCTCCCTCGTGCAGCCTTTGGCAAGCTGCTGGAGGGAAGCAGCATGCTTCTGCAGATGCAGAGGAGCTGTCAGGGGACAGGATGCTCCTCCCAGTTCTGGCTGAGGCTCTGCAGATGCTCTAGCCAAGTCACGTTTTAACAGCCCCATGCCTCAGTTTCCCCAGCTGTAAGCTATTATAGGGATGTTTTGTGGCTGAATACAACTCCGTATCCACAAAGCAGAGCTCTTTGGACAGATGATCCCGAGGAATATAAAGCATTTACTTGAGATTTTTTCCTGTGCTTCTCTCTGATCTTTGATGCTGTCACCTAAATAATTTACAATGTGAAGAAGGAAAGAAAAGACCAGAAGCAATCACACCAAAGCATCCAGCCTCCTCCAGGCATGGCCCAGGAGTTTTGAGTTTTGGGGAGAGAAGGAATGTGCTCCCACCCCACCCCCTCATCAGACTTCTGCATGATGACATGCAAGTGATTGCTGATCCTTTTCTGGCTCTGGGGACTGACAGACTTTGAAGTTGGCTTGGCATCCCCAGTTATAAACTGGGACTTCAAATGATCAAAGGTGCCAGCATTTGCCGAGGCCTCATGAATGAAGTGGGAGCTCAGAATTTGGGATTGGCTGCTAATGTCCCCAACAGCACCATGAGCACACTGCAGGCAATCTGGTGGCCTTTCCTTGCCTGCTTGACATGTCACAAGCAGCAGAGGGAGGGCAGGCTATGGCACTGTGAGACATTGTTTCTTATCTGTTTCCTAGCATGAAGGACATATTCTGGAAGTAATTCTAGCACAGGATTTCCTACATGAAAACCAGACCTTCAACAAAGAGGCACTACTGACAACAAAAATTGTAGTTAAGCTTTTTAGATCACAGCTGGAGCTTGCAGATGTGGCAGGCAAGGGAAAATACCCCTTCTTTTCATGGGAGTGACTTCGGTTTAGGGACTACACTCCATCCTGGGTGCATTACGTGGACTGAGACTGGACAAGAGCTCTTTGGTGTCCTAATCCTTCTCAAGTGAATGGATTTGGGCTGGAGAAAAGGAGAAAGGAAGACATGGAGTGGCTCTGAGTTCACAACTGCCTGTCAACAGCCTGAGAGCAGCCCTCTTTCATGTGAGGCATATGGGACACAGATATGGGTTGCTTCCAGCCTGATGTGGCTGGAAGGGGTGAGGAGGGCAGGATCTGTGCGAGAGGTTTTACAACCTGCAGCCCGAGTGCCAAGCCACCAGCCCCCATGAGCTGTGTCAGGTGCACAGGTATAAATCAAACTCCTGGATGTGAGACTTTTGATTAACATGTCCATGGACTCTCACGTTCCTTGCACCGTGCTTTGAAATTTGAACAAGCAAAGCTCTATACAGCAGTTAATGAGGGTGCTGGGACAAGCACATTGCCTGGTGGAGACAGGAGCAGAAGGAGCACAGGCTAGTCAAATAGCCTTTTGATAGACCAGACTCACTCAGCACAGAAATGCTGGCTGAGCCTGAATTCCAGCTATGAACCCTGACTGCCCTCATCCCGAGGTCCTCTTTGGGAGAGCTGCTCAGTGTGACAGCAGACCAGACCCTGACCCTTCGCTGACTGAATGGCTGTCCTTCCAATTCCAGCCCTGTAGTTTTGTAGCATTTCACACATTCAGAGCCCTAAAATTACACCATCATTCACTACCATGAAGATACTTGCACATTACACCATGACAGTCTGTCATCCTTATGATCAGAACCATGTCATGTGTTTTTTTCTGGATTTATACATGTTAACCAAAAGCCATGAATTCCAGACTCCCCAGGCACTAATAGATTTTAAATGAGCCAAGTGATATTCATTACATTGCAAAGGGACCACTGAGACATTACCAAGAACACCTCTGGAGTCCTCTGTACACCTCCTGAACAGAGCTTATCAGTATCTGTCCTAACTAGGAAGCAGTCACAGGCTGTAAAATTCACATCACATATCCTGTTACTGAGATACTGTTCTTGGCCTAGAGGTTCAGTTCAAAGACACCCAAGCCTCATGCTTGAAATTCAAGACCACCTTTCTGTTTCCCCTCCACCCCATGATGAAGGGATCAAATTCACCCTTTGCTGTGACTTACCTTTCTTTTTTTAACTGGAAAACCGTTAAAGACTGACATGCTGTTCACAGACATGTCACAGCTCTGAACTCAGTCTGGTCTTGGTGAAAAGTGGCCCCATACTTTACACTGCCCAACACAAGTCCAAAACAGTCTGCCTGAAAAAAAAATATTACTAACTCAGACAGTATTAAGACTGGGAAGGCTGCATTAGTCCAAATAAAATGTCTCCTGAGACCATTCAAAGACCACATTCAGTATGAAAGCAGAGTGTATACTGAAAGCAGAATCTACTCAGTTATAAGGCTTAATACGTGGACACAGCAAGTGGGAGACTAGGCTACCTCTATGAGCAGACCCCCAGTTTGACCCTGACAGCACAGGAGCTTTGGACAGAAGTCTCCATCAGGCTGTTATTACCCTGTCCTGCAACGTATCCAAGAAGAAATCAAATGCCTTCGCATTTTCCCAGCTTCATTAGTGAGAGCTTCCAATAGCAGACAGACAAGATTGTGTTCTCACCGTGTTTGCCTCCTTTCTTCCCCTTCTCACTGCTGCTTTTTCTTCTCTGGCTTCACACTACGCATTCTGGTTTCACCATTCCAAAGCTCATCTTTGTTTGGCCTTATGCCTTCTAGGAAACAGTCAAATTCCAGCAACAGCAGCCCAGCCCATCATGATTAACTTCTTTTCTCTGAAACACCATTTCTTGAAAGCCATCTGAACAACCCTTCAAAAGTTCTCTACAACTAGAAAGGAATTAGTACTTACATTAAGAACCTTAACCTTCCCTGTTTTACACCTTAGCTGCTTTGCACACCTGCTCTGTTTTGAGTGATAATTTTATAACTTAATTCAAGGAGGTATCAATAATCCAATAGGCACATACTCGGTCTTGGGAACCTAAGAATTTACACTGATGTGCAACCTAGTTCATCTCCCTTTGATCCGAAAGCTCCTTTAAGTACACACTTTGGCAAAACCTTGAAGAATACCAGGCTTTTGAATAAGAACTGAAATCAGAACTACTTTTATGAAGCACCATCAAATGAAAAAGGTCATTCAGAAATCTTGTGTGATTTAATAAATACATATATAGTTTAGCTGCTTGGGTTTCTTATTAGGGAACTTAATTGCTGTATTTTAGTTTACTTGCCATTTCTTAACTAAAAGCATTTTCATTCTTTATGAGGCAGTCAGCAGGTGTACACCTAACTTTATGTCAACATCTGAAAACTACTTATTGCTCATTTAACTCAGAGAAAATTAAAAAAATTGGACCACGTCTCAAGAAAAATAAATAAAAGGAGAATGCTGTGGAGTTAGAGCAGAGGTTTGAAAAAAATCAAAAACAGGAGAGGCACTCTTGAATACTTTTTCCAAGCGCTGTTGTTATAGGTGTTTCCTGAGGAAGTGACTGACTTTTCCCTCCCCTACCCCCTTCAAGACTTTTTTTTTAAAAGCAGAGTCTGAGAGGTATAAGCAAACCACAGCAAGCAAGCATAGTGGATAGTTATTTAGCTTTGCTGCTTGAATAAACTGATGGGAAGAGAAACAGACCTTTTCACTCCAGTTCAGTAAAGCAAAGCAGGGAATAAAAGTAGTTGTGTGCTTAATTTTAGGCAGGTGCCTTGCCAGGCTATGGCCTCTACAAAGCCATACAAAAGCATCAGTGAAATTAATTGCCATCTAGTTATTTTATGACTGTGCTTCAGTGCAGTGCTCTTGCAACTGGAAGCCATCTGGCTGGGGATGGTTTCACGTTCTCTGATTTCACAGCTCCCTGCCCAGCAGGTCAGGGCACAGGGAGGACTCCTAGGACCTCCAGCAGCATGATTCTACCTGAGCCGAGGGCTTGGCCTCTGTCCTTCACTGCCATGAACAGCCAACAAACCAGCCCTGTTGGGAGCAGTCCTCCTCATATGAGGGGGAACGTGAGCCTTCAAGCATGTACAAAAGCCAGCTAAGGGTAACTGTTGATAAATTGGCCACTGCATAGTGCCACTAAGACCTGATTCTTGCTTCTTCCCCCCAGTTTGGAGTTCTCAGCAACTTCACGTGACCCTTAGTAGAGAAGGTGACAAGCTCTGCACCTGACCCACAAATCCTGTAGTTGAGGGTGGAGGGATCTGGATTCAAACTGCTGCTTTAGCTCCTTCACCAAGAGAAGCAGCACATCAAGGCAGAGGTTCTGGAATGTCCAAAGCTTTAGAGAAAACACCTCTCCCAGCCGTTTGAAGTGCAATACTCAGCACTGGGAGATGCTTCTGCGACTGACAAGTTTCCAGACTGCTAAACTAGAATTGCCACGGGAAGGCAATATTTTTTCCCCTTGGATTAACTTCCTTACATTCAACTACGCAGAGTCGTTGAAACCAACTCTTGATCCTTTGATACCCTGCGTGCCGAGAGCTCAGAATAAAGCTATTACAAGGCCCGAGCTTTGCTCTTCATAAAAAGATTCCAATTAAGCTCAATCCAACATATGCCCAGGTTGGATCCTACAAAATTCAGGCCTTGGTGCCAGCTCTGCGCATCCTTCGAGGGCAGCTGCCCACAGAACTGGCTAAAGGAAAGCACCAACAGTGTGCAGAAGCACTAAGCTGTGAATCAGGGTAGAAGGCAAAGCTCAGATCTTAACTCCCAATGCAGACACATAAGCAGCTGGCAAAGTTGTCCTCTGGTTTTACACCGACACACCTCCTCTCAGCTCTGCAGAGTGACTCCAGATTTGTACCAGCACCACTGAAAATCAAGCCAGCAACCCCTACACCTCAGCTGAGGTTGCTAGTTAATCAGAACAGGGGCAGTATATTTTGGGCAACAGAATTCCATAGGCTTTTGCCATTGTTACTTAGCCAGCATTGATCAGAGAACTAAAAAGGGTTGCCAAGTCCTCAAAAGATTTTAGTGTGAGCGATGCAGACCACATGCGCTGAATGGTAAACAGTTCTTGAGGATCAGAATAAAAAGGTCTTTATAGTCCAAGCAAACAAAAGTAAATGCCAGAATCTAAATGAAATTGAGCTTTCCAAAAGCCTGAGGCTACTAAGATTTCAGCACTGCAAGTGTAGCCTTGTTTGTTTCTTAGGAAGTCCTAAAGAACATCGCATTATCAAGAGGTGACCCTGTTCCCAGCAAAGCAGTGTCGTTTGATTCTCTTCTCGTTTCATCCCATCTGAAAAATGTCAGTCCCTAACAGACTGCTTGAGCCTCCTGTTAAAGCTAAGTGTCATTGATTACTTTGTAAGTGGGTAGCCAGCAAAGAGGGGAATGCTGCCAATGAAGTAAATACCATTTATTACTGAACAGAGTAATATGGAATACAGCAATCCAGTCTAAGCCACACCACCCAGAAAGACAGTCCTAACACTGAGAAAGCTTTGAAATAGTTTGCTATTCAGTTTTAAAGATGTCTGTGAAAATACACAGACCAAATCAGAGGAAGAGTTGTTACATTTGGGGACCACAAGTCCCCAAGAACCGAGTAAAAGCATGTGTGTTGGAAAGGACTCCAATCTAGCCACTGTAGAACAACTGGTGCTGCTCTGTCCATGCTGGGCATTTAGAATTATTCCACAAAAATCCTTGGTCCTGCTTCAAACAACCTCAGAAGCAGATCCTTCCAGATCAGTGAGCCTGTGTGCAGAAGACTGCCTAGAATTTTAATCCAGCTGAGAACCAAAGGCTCCTGCAGGATAAATCCTCAAGCAAAAGTCCCAGTTGGCCCCCGGACACATTGCCTCTGTGAAGGCTGATGAATGCCTGCAGCTTTGAGGTTAGACAGCTTTTGGTTTGTTTAAACTAAGTTTTGGCTGCTGCAGCATAAACCTACTACTGCTCCTGTAGTCCTCATAGGCTGTGCAGGGCTCCCTCCTCAGCACAACTGGCGTTGCAGCTGCCAGCAGCTGCTGCTCGGATTCCTCCAAGTGCATTTACTCCATGCAGCTCTGCCCATGGCTTCAGAGCACTGCTGGCATGGAGCAGAATGGAACATGCTGTCTCCCTGCCACCTCTCAGCCCAAATCCCTCCTTCTTTGGCTCACTGCTCAGTCTTTCCCTATCTGTTGTTTTCCTAAGGCACTACCTTGCTGATTTAAGTGGCACTGCTCTGAATCCTTCAGTATGAAAGCGCAGGTCCAACCTGTGCAGTAGGTCTCTACAACTGTGGCAAAACAGGGCGTGAAAATTCCCTGTGGGAGTATGTCCCATCTCTGGCAGAAAACTCGCTTTATGTGGGCAAGGACAGCTCAAATCAAGGGCAGGGGAGAGGGACAGGACATGAAGAAATGCAGTGTCACTAAGGAGTTTGGAAAAGATAAAGCGGTTCACACAAGGAGAGAGATTCCAAGCCCACTAGCATGGCTGGGAAGATGTTTTAAGATTAGAAATGCTTTCACACTTGAAGCTCATCCCACCCCCTACAAACCATACAGATATCATTTTGAGATTAGAGGAAGAAGCCCTGTATTGCATCCTCTGCCCCTTTTCTTTCTCCCCAGATCTGTACCCGGTACACACACCAACTATGGTAGAGTTGACAAGTTAAGAAAGTTTGTAAAGCAGCACCAACCCTATAGCTCTTTAGTTAGCTCTTTTATGGCCCTATGGGTGAATGGGGGAAAAAAAGTATGGTTCACCTTGGGCCTCTTTCCCCACAGAAATTCTTTCCAGTATTATTTTACAGGTTTGCACATTCCTGCAGTGAACAGAAACCCCTAGCATAACAGGCATTTAAAAAACATGCTAAGCTACCGTGAAGTAAATTACTGACTTAACAGCCAGGCACCTACAGGTATAATTGGATTTCATTTGAAGAACAAATTAAAGCAATGTGCACATTAGCCTCTGAGTCTGCAAGGGGCAGAGAGATTCTGGAAACTTTCCAAAGTGCACAAGATTAGAAAAGCCCTACCGAAAAGCCCCCAGAGATAAGTCACACTGAAGAAGGACCATCTCCTCCCAGGGATGGCCAGACCCATGTCTAGCTACATCTGCATCCAGGCGTCCACAAGATAGGCACTGAAGGCTGCATTTGAACTATGAACTGCAAGGCAGGGGCAGAGAAGGCACATCAATGGAGCCTAACAGGGACACACAAGGAAGCAGAGGGATGAGCAGTTAGATGGATACTGCAGTTACTGGCTCACGATGCTTCATATTCCACTGAACTGTGAAGTTAAGAACCCTTTTCTGAAAGCCCAGAGGCAGCCACGCTGACTTCCCTCTCCTCCTCCAGTATCAAGTCTAGCACTCCACCGTATCTTAGAGCTTTAGTAGTGCCTATACTCCTGTCACATCTCAGTTCACACACTACTGAAGACTAGGATAAAGCCCCTGAAAAACTGAAAAAGGCACTCACCAACATTTTCTCCCAGCAAGATACTCTGCTGCAGTGACAGTATGCCACAGGACAGTCTCCTCAGATATCAGTAATCGCCACTGGAGGAACGTTGACTACACGATGAGTTTCTTCAGGATGTCTCTCCGTAAAGGGATGGGACTAGCTTCCTTGCTGCTTTGACTTCGTCCATCCACACCTCTTCTCATGCTTGCCATCTCCTCTTTTCTCCTGCCAAAGAGAAGAGAAAAGGATGAAAACAATTAACCAGCTGAAAAAGAAAATAAATAACAGCCATTGAGGGCTTGAAAGTTAAAGCAAGGAAGTAACTTGTGGAACAGCTGAACGAAGAAGGCGTCAAGGCAAAGTGTAAAACAAACAAACAAAACAAACAGATGAAAGAAGTAGAGGGAGATAATGAGAGAGATAATGAACGGTCCATTAACAACTTCAAGGCTGGTCTTGGATGTTATCCTCCAGTTATTTCTAGGTTTCTCTTTGCAACAACTCTGTCCCTAGAAGAGCTGCTTTCCTTCAACCCTATTTCATTTCTGAACACTCTGCTTCATGAAAAGGGCCCAGATCTCACTGTTGCTTTCTCTCTTCTGACTGAGAAGGCCACTCAAAACCTCAGCACACAGCTCACCCAGACAAAGCACCTGATTTCAGCTGTGCAGCCCAGTCCAAGTTAGGCAGCGAGTAACCGCAAGGCAGTTTTTTTCCTGACAGCACTGTTCACAGTCCTGCCCTGTGGAGTCAAGGGACTCAAATGACTGTGCTGAAGGGCACAGTCGTCAGATCTTTGGAGAAGGGGAACAACTTGACATGAAATCCTGCTAGAGCAGTCCAGAAGGATGGCTTGGCTGGTGTTGATTCAGAATATGAGACTGTAATAATATTTGCCATCGGTTCAACCTCATATACTGCGTACAAAAGCCTCTGTCTGAATAAAGGAATAGCCAGCGAGACATGAACTGAGAAGAGCCAAGAAACTCAAAGCAAAGTCCCAATTCTCTTTGTCCGGAAATTTAACTGTTTTGGAAAGAAACAAAAACACACTGAAGGTAGACAAGGAAAGGGCAGGACAGATTTCTTGCTGAACTTTCTCAGCTTTCCTTGACATTATTTAAGAAAGAATGAGCAAATGCGCGTTCCACAGAAAGGGTTCAAAAGATTACTTTTTCCCCTCATTGAGGGGGACTTGTTTGGCTCTCTTAGACCAGCCTTAGTTTCCTGGATAAATAAAATTGTGGTGTATTTTAATAGCATGCAGGGTAGAACGGAAAAAAGAACCAGGAATCAGGCAATCTAGGCCTCACCCTACCCCTAGGACAAACCACTTGCTCATACGGCTCACAATCAGTCACGAGGGGACACGTGCCTCTGCCTTTGTACCTGTCTAAGCCAAAATACCTTCGACATCTCCCAGAGACCTGCCTGAAATGTTTTCAGAGAGTTGGCGTGTAGCACATTGAATACCAGAGCCTTTATTGATATCTGATCCTGGAACACCAGAAAATCGTAAAGTTGATTATCAGGAGAAAGGTAAACATGGTCCAAGGCCAGAGGGGTATCAAGATGGAGTAAAGTTTCTCAGGCTCCCACCTAGACCAAATTACTTTTAGCACAGCATTCAGATGACTTCTGCCAAGGCAGTTGTTTTTGTAGCTAGTGACTCAGACTGACCATCTGGGAGACATTTGAGCCTGTACACAACAATAAATATAGCAGGTGATCAGTTTGGTCATATGAATGCTGGTAACAAAGTTTTCAGGGCAACAGAGACCAGTATAGCAGTGCTGAGGCACCGATGTTAGGATATTCCATTTGACTGTGTTTTTCCAAACATGGTAGAGAAGGCCCAGGCAGTCTTACCTGCTCCAGACACTACCTCTTTCTCCTTGAGGTGTATTTAGCCAGATGGCAGGAATTTTGCATTTAGAAAAACATTCATTCAATAGGAAAACATTTCTGCAGGGTTGACGTCAAAGGACTTGTTTTCTTTCTCCCTCTTTTGTGGGAGGAGAGAGTCTAGCATCAGACTCTGGAACTACTCACACCTAACACTGTCTACATGTGAGAAGTGAGACTTGGGCTGCACAGCCAAGGCACTGGTGGAGGACAGCAGTACAGCCAGCTCCAAAGAGGCAGCATGCCAGCGGACTTGGCAACAGCAGCCCCTGACATTGGGGTAAGATCCAGAGATACCATGCCTGACAATCCAGATGTAACCTGGATATGCACACAAGAAGGAGCTCCGAACAGTTATATCTACTTGCATGATTTTTTATTTTTTAAATGCTTCGGGATTGTGTCCTCAGCTCTCTGGCCTCCTGATGGGCTGGAGAGGGCAGTTAAACACAGTTCAAATGCAGCAGCCCAAGAAACTGAGCAGCACATCACTAACAATGCTATGAAGCACCGATGAAGCTCCGTCAGATTCCTCCAGGCACCTGATGCTCCATTCAAAAAGCAACAAGAGCAAACCAGTCTTGAAACAGGCAGAGAGCCTCACATAGATCTGGCTAGGAAAGCAAGAGAAGCCTGAGGATGCTGTGACCTAAAAGGCTACATTTAGCCAAGATAGTTCCCTTACTAAAGGGGGCATCCTCCATGCAAATTTCTGGCAGGGAGCAGCAATAGGCAGCTGCTCCCTACAGGGCTGGGCACCAGATTTCAAGCATGGTTTGTGCCAGGCTCCTGGAAACCCACTCCCAGCCCCACAGTACCTGAGAGGGGTGAGCAGGGCAGACATGGTAGCAGCACCCAACTTCAGCTGAGTCCAGATCATCATGAAAAAACCCATGCTGATGCAGTAGGTCACACATTACTACAAAAGACCTGAGAAGGAAATAGAGGCCCAGGTCTGAGCTTATATACAGCCATGCAGAACAAAGGCAGAGAGGGGGTGGTGGAGGCCCCAGGTGAGGCTGGTCAGGATCACTAAGGTCTATTAACGTTCTCAGGGGCAACTGGCTGCTTGAACTTGGTGGATTGGGTAGAAGTGGGGGCAGCAACTTTAAAAAAGAAAAAAAAAACATGGGGACAGATTTCAGCTCACGTGATTAGAGTTTATGCTATAAATAACTGAAGGGGTTCCTAATGTGTGAGGATTTCAGCAGATTGAAATTTGGTAAATGGTTTGTCTATAATATTGTGATAATAGGTACTGCTACCAGCATCTTCTCTAGCTTCTGTCAGATGCTGTGTTGTTCCCATTCCCAAAATCATTCCTAGTTTCAACTCTGGTGATCTGCATCTATTTGCTAAGGAGAGAAACTGAACTGATCAGTGTTAAAGCAAACAGCAAAAGAGAGTGCTATGTCCTCTGTGATACAACAGGAAAATACGAGGCACAGAGAAGTTTCAGTAACCCTGCTGGTCTAGCCTCCTGGGGGATCCCCGTCTGGTGCTCTGTCACATCATGTTGCCTTTAATTTTATTTACACACTGCTCTCCTTTCTCATAGACCAAGATTTGGAACCTAACATCCTCCTCCATGTTTGCTGCGGTCTGAAAATTGGATGCAAGCCCTATCATTAAAGCCTATTTCAAAATAGCTGACTAATTTGTCTTTTCTATAGCTTTTCTTTTCTTTTTTCTTCTTCATTTTTTTTTTTAATCTCCAGGTCTATTCATAGTTCAGCTGTTTTCCAGAGATAACTTGTTGCAGTTTGCTTTGGTTTGAATGGGGCTTTGAAACTAGTGACTATGGTGCACCACACTTCTAACTTCTACACAAGATCTTGAGGAAACAGCAGGGTAATTTACGAGACAAGCTACTCGTCTTCAAAGGATAACATCTTTTTAGCAGAAGTCCCTTTTCTTCAAAGGAAAATTTGCTTTTGCCTTGTGAACTTGCATTTATATATGTAGTTTTATGTATATTTATAAATAAAACCAATATTTATTTTACACTTATGTCTGCATGATGTGTGTACAAAGGTCAAATGAAAGCAATTGTCCTCAAAGTTTTGGAAGAAGTATTGTCTGAAGACAACTGCTCCCAGCCCCTCCACAACCAAATGAGGGACTGTCACACGCTATGGAAGCAGCCAGCAGGGGCTGGCCTCCCACGGTCCAGTGCTGGAGCGCGAGCAGACAGCAAGCCAGCATGTGCCAGAGAAATTTAACCTGTGGGGGAACTCTGCCGTCAAGGAGTCTCCACGGAAAAGAAGCTCAAGCAGATTATTAGAAAGGCAGGACTGCAGTGTTGGCCTGGGAAGTTGTGGCTCTGCCCTGCTGCCCCCCTTTTGTGACTAGAGCTATCTGGAAAATACCAGAATGTTCCTAATTTGCCCCCAACAAAAAATCCTTAATGCTCTCCCCTGCTGCTAAAGAGAGGGTTGAGGAATGGCCCTGGATACAGCCTCTGGCCTCATTTGTCTGCCTCCTTCCTATAGCAAGGCTTCCCGGGAAGCAACCTGCCTGCGTGAGCAGGATTGCTTGGTCATTGTGGTGTGCTGAAGGGCAGCCTCAGGTCGTGCTCACAGCTGTGCTTCCAGTTCACAGCCTCGATGGGTGACAGACCAGGCCTTGGAGGCGGACGAGAGGTGCCTCAGAAACAGTGGTGATACTGTCCTGACCCAACACACTCCGATTCCTGGCCCCACCAAAAAAAAAACAGGACATAATTCTCAGAGGCTGAAGCAAGAGAATGTAGCTGTAATGAGGCAAATGGGGCGTTCTCTACACCAGGCAAAGATCATGAATGCATCTGCCAAGACCTCTACACGTTAAAGAATATGAACAGCCTGGGAACAGCCTGGATGTGCAATGCAGTGCTTCCAACTCCATCTTCCCTTCCATGTGTTCCCTGGAACACCTCTCTCTTTACTTAAGGAAAGCTGCATCCTTACACAAAATGCCTTCTGCTGAGTGCTAGGACAATGAAAATGGATCACAAGCATTGCTGGAATTAGTCCTAACATGGGGACTCAACCATTCTGGAGCACAGATGGGGTCAGGTCAGGTTTTTCCCTACAAACAGGAGAAGCCATGTGGTTTTCGTATAATTTGGAACGTTTTCTTACAGAGTGAAGATTGATTAGATGTCTGGAGTTCCCCAGAAACAATGTTGATAGTGTTAGCAGCCTGCACACTACAAGAACCCATTCATGAAAAAAAAAATCCTCATTTTTTATTTTTTTTCTTTAACTTTATGTTCTTGCAAAAAGAAGCTTATTGGGTAACTATTAGAACTCCTCTTTCATCACCTTGTCATAAATCCCACAGGCTCTGAATTCCTTTAACAAACTCTCAGTTAAATTGTGACCTGCCTATTCTAATAAATAAACCCTTTTTCCCCCACAAAAGCTGGAAACAGCCATGAAGTTGCTCCCCTTGCCCTTACTCCAAGTTCTGCTAATTGAGACATCAAAGCAGATGGAAAATCAAGGTTGTGACTGTACAATCCCTGAACATTAAACTCTCTCTCTAGACCATTTCCGAACAGGGCAACTAACTTTTGTCAACACAAATCCCCCTCTGAAGTTTCAGCCATATGTTATATTCTTTTATCACTATTTCTGTGAATGATGAAACAGCTGCTGTCTTTCACCCTGAGGTGGCTGTACCTTGAGGGCCGTTGATGCGTTCCTGCTTATATCTCGTGGAAACTCTGACTGTCAGGCAAACTCTGACATCCCAACCCAGTTCCACGTCAAAACCATGCTGTAGTTATAAGCAGCGAACATCCCTCCCCTTCCCTCCTCAGTGGTCACATGGTGCAGTGTCTAATTCACAACAATATATAAACATTTCACTTACATCCCAAGAAAAGACAGTGCATGGTCTCTGGGGCAAGAAAGGGTCCACATCATTTTTTTGTAGCTGGTTGGATGGGGTAACATATGTGTACCCATGTTATACAGCACAAACAGAATGCATAAACTAAGGTTGCTGTTGGGTAAGAACGGATCATGCGGTGCTTGTTTTCCCCCTAATTTGCTGGCATCATTTTTCTGCTGATGAATAACCCCAGCGAAGTTCCCTGGCACATTTTCACTCAGATTTATCTCAGGCCTCTGAACACTGAACAATTAGGAGAGAGACTGAAATGGGACCAGGTTTCAATGAAAAGTTAGCACCTAACACACATTTAAATGCTCTATGCACTGAACAACTGATTATGTTTAGGACAACATGCTGATCCCCAAAAGGGTTTGCAGGTTTCCTTGTAAAGCAGACAATGTCCAGTGACCCAGTGCCATCCTCGGCCTACAACGATGCACACCTACTGCAGAAATCCAGCAAAGTTTGCTGGGTGTCCGAGTCCTGGAGCAAGAGCCCAGACATCCACAGTCAGCTTGGAGCACCAGAGCTTCTCTCCAAAGCTTCCTGGCAGGCTCTGACTTGGAGGAGAGGGAGGGAAAGAAGAAATTTGAAAACACCCTTTCCTCTCTCAGAGGAGTGTGCTGCAAACAGCTCTGCCTGCCAGCTCTTGCGGTGCAGTTGCCAGGCAGTAGTACTGCTCTGCAGTCCAGGATCAACAAACTACACGTTTGTATTCTCACCAGAGCCAGCATTATTACTGCCACAACTTAACACCCTTCAACAGAAACTGCTGCAGCTGTGAGAGCTGCCTTGGGAATCAAGACAATTGCAGCAACCAGTGGACGGAGGAAACAGAAGAGTGGCCGCTATAAACCTCATGGACGAGGCAAACACTTTCCTTCCAGTTATGGGTAGGAAACAAAATATCCAGTACTCTGATGGATGTAAAAAGATGTGTAGGAAGGAAACGGACCAACCAAACTGAAGATTCAACTGAAGATGCTGCAAAAAATGTGGCCACTCGTACAACCTCAGCAACAGCAAGTGACCAGTTACTTGAGTTCAGCTTTAAAGACTCACCAGCCAGCAAGCAGTGACAGACTGTTAAACTCTTGTGTCGGTAGAGATGAACTGAAATTCTGGAAACACTTTGCTTTTTCTGCGCACAGGTCAGACTCAGGCCCTTAAAGACAGTTGGAGCAGGCTCCAGATGAAAGAGTTTAGGCGTGGTAATTACAGTATGAGACTCGCTGTCAGTATTTGTATCGCAATCTTTTCATGATGCATAGCAAGAGGAATGGGTGGGGTGAATGAGATGATAACAATTCATTGCAACCAGGGTTTTTCTTCTTGCTCTCATTTGTGTGAACCTCTGAGACCATGGACAGGATACAAATAGTGAAAAGCACAAATTCTGTGCTTTGAGCAGTTCTTTTTCTCTTGTGGGACAGCACCTTTTGCTGGCCCCCAAAACTACTGGTGCAGACAAACTGCATCATGGAGGGACCTCTCCGTTTCCTAAACCTGAGGATGACAGCATTACATATTCCAGGAGCTATTACTGCTGCAAAACCTCCTGAGCAGAAAACCAGATCATCTCCTGAGACAACATCTTCCATCTGGAGTTGATGCTTCACAGGGAAATTACACATAAAGAACTCTTAACATTGAGTTTGCAGAATGCTCTCTCTCTCCTTGTTTATTTCAGCAAACAGAAGATAACTGGCCACAGAGGTGGCAAAATCATCCCATCATCTTCTCTCTGACAAGCTCGTACCTTCATACCATCGTGGTGGCTAAAAAGCTGTGGATGGCTCCAAATCAGGATTTATTTTTAGGTTTCCAGACTGTGTATATTCCTGCCAAAAAAGCCTGGTCCAAAGTTTATTCAAGTCCATGATAAAAATGTCTAATGGCGTGAATGACCTTTGGATCAGCTCCAAAGAGTGTGCACTGATATTAGCACTGGGGCTGGCTGGGGATTCCCTTTGGGAAGGCTGCCCAGTAAAGAGGTGGTTTTCACAAAATTGAAATTTTCAGGGAGAAAAACATCCTGATTTTGAACCCTCTTACCGTTCAGAGGCAAGAAATAAAAATACACTTTTTTTTTTGTTTTGTTTTCAATTAAGGAAAGTCAAGAAGCAGCATTTTCTACAGGGCCAGTTGGAACAAAATCAGAAAACTATGTTTTGGTTTGAATGTGTTCAATAAACCTTTAAAACCTCATTTTCCTATAAGTACACTGCTTCACTGGGGTTGTGGTTTAGATGTCTCATCTTTCCCACAGGCTCTTTCCTTGAGGACTCCATTCTCCATGATGCAGAGTGGACTCCAAGGTCTGCGAGACACGACAGCAGCTACACACTGTCCCCTGAGAAATATGGGTATTAAGTTCCCAGATGAGAGCTGCCAGGAGGAAATACGATTCAAGGCTGTTGCTCAGGGTTGAATGTAGTTGAAGCAAAGTGTTTTGGGTTAATTGAACAAACTAAAGTGAAGCATGTCAACTTGGACCACAGCAACACATACTTTTGATCCAAAAATGTCAGAGTAAAACTTACTGACCTCTGCAAACCAAGATGTTTTGAAATTTTTTGCTATGAAAAATTTGGAAACATCAGTGTTTCTTCACAGCCAAAGACGGAAACAAAGGTTAAAAATTCCCAAGACAGAAATTCTGCATTTTATTTCTCTCTCAGTAATGCTACAAGGAAGCAAAACTTCATGTCATTGCAAGTACCAAGAAATAAGAATGGTGAGACAGAAAGATGTAAGAAGCTAACTGCTCTGTAGCTGAAAAGCCCTGCAGAACTGAGCACCAAACATCCACCCTCTCTCAGCAGCTGTCTGTCCCATATTTCAAGGGTTCTTTCCCAGGATAACACACAATCCCCCAAGCTGGAGGGATTTGAGAATTGCCTGCTGATCAAAGAGCAGATAGTTTTGAGTAGCCACTTCCCTGGATGCCCCAGAACACCATGGAAGGATGCATCTCTAGGGCTTTGGAGGAATCTAATTTGACCTTCGTTGCACCATCTTCTTCCCTGGAGTTATTCATGGTTCATCTAAGGGAGGCCAGCAATCGTCCAGTCTCACATACTCACCACCCAGGTGACAGGCAATAAAGTGGCATGTGTAGCAAGCACTGGGAAAATCACCTTTTGATCTCATTGAAGGTGGTCCTCAAACCAGGTCACGCTTGAGAGAACTGGCAGGGAGACTGAGGAGAGGCTGGGCTGCAGCTGTCTGTGCTGGGGCGGTCTCCAGTTCAGCAGAATATTTGCCTTTCTCTTGCTGCCAATTTTGGAGCCTTTATAAATACCACACCTAAATAAAATGGAATAAAATAAATGATCCTCTTCAGGCACCCCACACCCTTCCATCACCCTCCCTAAGAACATCTCAACATCCAAGGGCTGCAGAGATGCACGGAGGAGAGAAATTATTGTTGAAAATCACTAGTCTGTGGAGGAAAACTATGCTGGATCTGGAGCAAGGATGAGGTTCCATTACCTACTGATAATCAAGTGAAAAATGTCATCCCAGGGCCTGCTGTGCAGTCAGCAGTGACTTTTGCAGCACAGCTTGTAACTTGCGGCAGCAGAGATGCAGTCAGGACATGGTGTGGGGGAGCAGCCAGCCCCTTCCCTGTCACTCGTCCTGCAGCAAATACTTCGCAAGTATCTCATCATGTCCTCACTAGTAAATCTGTCCCTTGACATGCTCGGTTCTGTTTTGCCATGAAGCACAAAGCTTAATATTTGCTAATTATTTGGCAAGATGCCTTTGTCCTTGTGAATGCTCCTGGGCCCCATCACGGGGCTATTCCCTGGGGGTCTTACACTCACAGGGCAATATTCGCCAAATCCCAGCATGTAAAAAAGAGCTCTTGATATTTAGCCACCTGGTCTGAAGAAGGTGCTCAGCCAGAGATGGGACTGAAGGTAGATGGGACACTAATTAGCTCTGAATCAAATGTGGTTCAAAACACAGCTCCTAGGAAAGGGTAATGCCACACACCTTCAAACTGGACAAACTATGCAGTCCATGAAAGTCAGCTCTGGAACATACACTACAGTGTGCTATTTACAGCACCCTTTTATTATTGTTATTATTATTGTTATTATTTTCCTTTTTGCCTGGGGACTGAATGTTTGGGGACTGTGGAAGGAGAAGGCCGTACATCTGGAAAGCGTCAGATTTAAGGCCCGGAGTCATCAGCCCAGGTCAGCTAAAAGTACATGTTTGCTTCCAGCAGCAGCTGTGCAAACTCCTGTTGCCTTGGTTGTGCAGGGCTTATGTAAAGATTCCTCAAAGACAGTGCCCTCTTTGTGAGCCCAGAGCTCTGCTGATCCCTGGCAGTTCCAACCCCAGTTTCAAAAGAAACGGGCCTAAAATGGCACTCCCACCGCAAACAGATGTGTTTCAGCCTCTGTCTAAGGCAGCATTCATTTCATCATGAAAAGGAAAACATCATAATTTAGGGTCACACGTCTCTTGCCTGTCAGTCAGGCACTGCCAGCTATTTTTACAGCATCCCAGGGTGTTGTGGCAGTCTAGAGAACAAGTGACACACCTTTCCAAAGGCTGTGCAGAATGATACCACGCAGTGAGAAGCTGTGAGCTCCGAGCTTTGGTTTTATCCCTGACTTTTTTTCTGAACAGAAAATATCTCTGTGTGTATCGTGTGTTTTTTTTCTATTGCACATTGATTTTCTTTGCTTCCCATTGCTCCACAGACTTGCTCTACCCGGTGCAAAATATGTATTGTAGTGTTAGAACTTTTCTCATGATGCTGTGGCATGTGGCTGGACCAGATGTACCATGAAAACAAGCTCTCTCACAACAGTAGCCAACAGCCGAACAAAACTATACATACTGTGAGAGAAGCCAAATTTCACTCCCTGACTTCAGTAGCTTTTGGTTGCTCCTGTTTTACATTGTGATTGAGTCTGGCCAATTTATTTAACCTAATAAACAAGATTATAATTATAAACAGTCCGGTAAAAATACTGGTCATCTGAAAGAGGCACAGAGACCATTATAGAAAACGATCCCAAGCTTCCCTGCCTTGTAGCCAAATATTATATCTGCAATGCAAATAAAGCACCAACATATTTACAGTTCAGCGGGAGTTTTGATCGTGTAATAGCTTTACGGTTCAAACCACTGTTGATTAAAGTCAATAAGAGTCTTTGCATTGACTTTAATGAGCTCTGAGCCAAGACTGGAACATGCAGAATTCAAGAATTCAAAGTGGAAAAAACCCCACCTTTGCCAAAGCTCATAGCTTTGGTCTTTCTGAAAGCTGAATGCCTGAAGGGACCTTGCTCCTCTTTCTGTGCAGTTTCAGCCTCCAGGGGCAGAAAGCCCTGCTGTGCCCCTCCTGGCAGTGCCAGAGTTCCTCACGCTGGAAAATCCGCCAGCAGACTTCATTACAATAACTGCACTAGAGTTAATACTACATTGCAGAGAAAGTAGGCAAGAAAACGCAAGGGAACAAAATCCAGATGATCAATCATCCTTTTTTACTGACACTGTCTTTATGTGGGTTGTTTTCACTGGAAATATACACCTAATAATTGCCCAGGTTCCTTGTTTTTTCAACATCATTTCTATGGTAAATGTCATTAGTTACTGTGCCATGGTGATTTAAAGCTGAAAACCTACTGTGACCTGAACCAAAAGATAGATTAACTTATCTGCTTTAACAAGGAGTTGCTTGAAAGCCTTATAGGAAATATTGTACGAACTTAAATTTCATATGGCCAGTAATTACTTTTCCTGTTATTTTCCTATTAAAGAAATACAAAAGGAAATGGGGGCTCTGTGCATAAAGGGGACTGGGTTGTAGTGCTTTTAATCTGCAGGTCATCAATTCAAGGTAATTTAGCTGATGACTCCAGTGGCCTCAGCCCAGCTGAGAGGACTGTCTGGGGACAGGTGACCTCACTTGGCCATCCACCATTGCTAAATTCTGGAAGGCAATTCGGTACACTCAGAGGACTTTGACTGACCAAGCTTAAGCTTGTATCCCGTGTATGGGGCTGTTGTTTCAGGCCCAGCTGCGAAGCAGCTGGATACAGCATGGTCAGACACCAGGGACCTAGGTCAGTCCCTCTGAGCACCACATACAGAGGGGTCAGTCTGTCTGTAATTATTACAGAAATCAAAAGAGACTCCCACTGATACAGGGTTATTCCCGGACAGCCATGGGGAAGAGCATTGTGAGAGTGATCTGCTGAGAGCCTGCTGATAAGGATAAACAAGAAGAAAAATGGATTTTCATCTCAGTGACCTCTAAGAATGAAGTTACTGATTTCCAGGATCTATGGTCTGATATCCTTGAGGAAAGTTCAATTCACAGCTTCCACTCTTTCATTAGGAAAGATGCTGAGATCACGAAGCAACTAGTTTTCAGTGGGATATTATCTTAGAACCAAAGACTTTTAACTTGAAAAGTTCCCTAGGACAGTGGATTCTAACTTTTTTTCCCATTTGTGGACTCTCAGCAATGATGCAGCTCCTGTACAGTGAATTTAAGCTGACTGTAGACTTGTTTTTCTTGGCTTCCTTCCACAAGTGACAAGTTGACAGCTACTGCTCTTGGAAGAAGATGGCCTTCCAATCCTCAGGTCACCATATGGTGCACAAATCATTTCTTTCATGTCATACCTGATTTAGAGCTGTAGGAAATAGAGCTAGGAGACCAGTGAAGCCATCTCCCCCACCGTCCATCACGTGTTACTGTGTCATGCCCTGTTTTCAGCGTGCCATGTCTCAGCAGGCAATTTGAGAGCTGTGGCTGTCCTTCCAAGCTTTATAAGCATGCTAAATGGGGTGGATACCTGGAGAAGAAACGTGCCATTGACTGTGAGACATTACAGAAGGAATAATGTGTCGTAAATCAAAGAGACACAACACTACACCAATAGACTAGCCAAGAATATGAACTATAGGAGTCCTTACAATAACATCCATTTGTGGAATCAAGAATTTAATCTGTAAGTTGCTCAGTGAGGATTTACATCTCCCCTCTGCTCCTGCATTCTAAACAAACACAAAAAAAATCTGAAAAAAGAATATTCTTGGGGAGAGTTATCCTCACTGTTATTAATGCTTCTTCAATTCTTTTAAAACCTCCAGAAAATCATAAGCTATGAATCACTTGCTTTTTTGAATTATTATTTTTTTAATTCACCAGGGTAGCTTTTGGTGTGCTCATTTTTCTTTAACCACGCTGAGAACAAAACTGTCCTTCCCAGAACAGTATTTTTCCCTTGCTTGCCACGAAATTAAGTAGGATAGAAAAACAGAAGTAGGAAACATAGTGTATGTCTAGAAATCAGGGAGTGTAAACATACCAGCAGAAAGCGACCTAGTTCTCACTCTGAATGGAAGAGTAACCGAAGGAAAGCACATTAGACATCTTAGCAGCTTGTATTCCTCCACGTGGTCTTTCTCCTCTGGCTTTCCCATCTGACCGGTCATTATTAGCTCTCCTACTCTGCCCTACAGATGGAAATGGAGACAGCTAGAGTCAAACATTACTCTGAGTAATTCAAATAGACCTTGCTATAGTTAGCAGGAAAATATGCTGTAAACAGTTGTTATCCCAGACTTGCACTTGAACGGGCAGGGTCCATTTCCAGCTGGGCTGTCTGGGAATAGCCATGAGCATTATTCCAGAGCATAAGACTAGCTCTTCTCAACCTAAAGAGAGATGCTGTGAGCACTGCTGGTCATCCATGGCAGGGAGGGCAAGAACTGCACAGAAACACTTCCCCTCCTCTTCCTCTGAGGCATAGCAGTTGGTTCAAATGAACAAAGCAAGACAAGACACAGTTTGGGTCAGACAGGCACCTATTCTCCGGCTGGAGTGTCAGTCCAGCCCTGCATTCACACTTGGCTATAGATTTCACCATACCCTTACAGCTTTAAACACCACGATGTGCAAGTACAGAAAAATTCTGAATGCATTCTTGCGCCATGAAATGGCACCGGTCTTATTTCCCTTCTGCAATCAGACCCAGAGGCATGCTGCACTTGAGCTAAGAGGGTCTGGTTCTGTGGGACATCCTGCCACTGCCTCCCAGATGCCCCATTTGGCCTCTGCTGGCACCCGGCAAAGCTTTAGTTCTTTGCTTTTGATGCCTTACTAAAATCCTGCTGCAGTCCCTCCACACACCCGTTTGGTGCGAGAACAGGCCCACTGGGGTTGCAGAGCACTCCCCGCAAATGGGCAGAATGGCCATGTAAAAATCAAATCCACATGACTGTATTTATAGGCAACCAAAGAGAGGGCTGCTCTTCCAAGAAAAACTTTTCCATGTAAAAGAATTCTTAATCTCCCCTTTGACTGTCATTGTTGAAATGATGGCTTCGCAGGCTTGAAATTTAAGACCCTATCGGCGTCTTTTCTGTTAGCTGTGATTTATGAATGGTTTCGCTGTTGATTATCCCCCAAGATTACAGCATGTCAGCCCTGACAGACAAGCAGAGGAAATTTCACAGGACAACGGGTAGATCCTTCGCCAAGGCAGTGAGGCAGTGAGGTGTGTTTTGACTCAAGCGTGTAACAATATCAGCAAATGCTGACTGGACTCAACAGGCAATTGAACAGGCTACATGCAGCACCTTACTCAAAGCCAAGCAGAATCAGCAGAATTCTTTATGATGGTTTCTCTGGGCTTTGGACCTTTTGCTCTCTGTGCAATATAGCATTCAGTTATTTCGTTTGCCTTGGTTGTGGCACAAGCTGTACAAACTGCAGGCAAAAGCGAGAGGGTAACATTTGCTGCAATGTAACCATCAGAGATCATCCTTCCTGACTGCAATATAAGTCTACTGTCTTGTCTGGGAGATACACTGTCTTTCTGTCAAGCCCAGAATATTCAAAGGAAATTTGCTACCTTTGATTTATTGCCAAGAACAGACACTCCTGACCCCAGAAAAGATTTTGTGGCTTTGTTTTCCATTTCTTGCTAGACAGTTTGTTCCAGGTCACTGCTAGGAGGGAATGTTTATCTGGTGAAGGTAACAGGGCTAAGGCAGGTGAAGCCACAACTTGAGGGAGCTACACAGCATTCTGGTTTCTCCCATAGTACAGTACTGACACACTGCTAAAGGAGACAGAAACAAGCTACAAGCCCTTGTGGTGGCTTGGCAAAGCTGTGCATGAGAATGTTCCAAGGAGAAGCAACCGCTTACGTTAGTTTGGTTCCTTCTGGGCTGTGGCCTCCACTTGACCAGACAGTCAAGGCTCCAGGTTGCAAGAATTTCTGATGTGGGGGCTGCCTAAAAATGAATGAGCAAGCCTTCTCATGAGAGAGGTGCTCTCACCTCCCAATAAACAGCTTCTGCTTGTCAGGCAGAAGGCTCCCTTGATTTGAACTCTGCCGCACTGTTCTGTAAAATGAATTGTTATTGACATGTGGTTTCCAGGTCTGGCACTATGGATGTGCTTCCTGCTGCCTGTAACATCATCTGGACCTGTGCAGTGAGTGGCAGTATAGCACCCTCGTGCTGTGGATCAATTTTTGCTGAGGTTAAAAAAAAAAATCCAGGAGGTATCAGGCAAGGGTGATCTGCACCTGATGTACCTGGATCCTGCTCTGTGGCTGCATTCCCCTCAGCTTGAGAGATGCTGCTGCTTTGGGGCCTTTCAATACCACGGTCACGAAGACGCTACAGAGAAGAAAGGCTGCACCTCTTTGGAAGAAACCAAAGAGCAAAACTACATCCAACTGTGTCCCAAGCCATTCTTACTGGGGCTAGTTATGCTGTGGGTGTTCTGAAGGATCGGGTTCGACTGTGAACCAGAATGGACATTCCTAGCATTCTTCCAATTTTGCCACCCAGCCTGCTTCAGAAAAAGTCCCGATGTAGGTGTTTATATCCTGTCTCTTTCTTCTCTCACAGTATTTGTCTTTCGAGCCTGGCAGCAGTGGAAGGAAACTTAGCACGTGATGCTGACATTCTGCCATGTCTGTGGGACTGCAGATTCCTAAAGTACTCAAACCTAGCTAAGAGAATAGCTAGGGAAACAGGAGGCAGAGGACCTACCCAAGCATGCAGAGGTTGGAATCCCAGTGGATTCAAGGAAGTGTGTAGGCTTTTATTCAGCAGCTGGGCTGCTCACATCAGGAAGGCTGTTTGGGTTCTTGCCTCCAATGCCCACACAGTCCCTTTCTCACAGTTTCCCACCTGTGCTACATCATTTTGTGCTAGTGATCTGATCATTCATATGTCTTACCAGAAGGGTATTCATGGGCATAAAGGGCTGCTGGATATTGTAGCACAATTGTGCTGGACAGATGAGCTTTGCTAGAACCTGGACGTAGGGAAGGGAGGCAGAGAAATGGTCAGGGTGGTGGAGAAGCTGCAAGGGGAATCCAGGAATACCAACAGTAGGAGCAGTGTCAGACATGAGTCCCGTGGTACTTGGCAAGGCAGCCAGTAGCAAGTGGAAATGAACATACAAACATGGGGACAAAGTCCCAGCACTTAACTGAGGGATCTGTGAAGACCACATAGCCCTCAGCAGGTCTTGGTTTGTAAAGCCTCTCCTGGAAACCTGGGTCGTGTTCTAGAACAAAATAGACCAATGGAAAAAAAAAAAGTTGGAGAAGCTGTAAGAACTGCGTGTTTCATAAAGACCTCTTTAATCAATGTTGGCAGAAATACACCTCTGTCTGAGTGTGAATCTTAACAGATACAGTCCAGCTGGAATTTTCCCTGGTTTTCTGCTGCTTGACTCGCCACTCCTTATTTATTGTTGTTTTACACTCAAATTCCCAGCTAAGTAGGGTTATTCCTCCAGAGTTAGTGCTAGTAGTAGGGACTGCTGTGCTACAGTCTGTGCCTTCACACACTGCTGCCCTTGTATCACTGTGTTTGCACCTGTTTGTCTACACTCAGCTGCTTCAGAAAACTTCCCTCCAGACTTTTCCTTCCTCCTTGTCCCACCATACACACAAGGGCCCAGTTTCCCTGCTCCCAAGCCAAGACACAGGAATGTACTAGTCCCCAGTGATTCCCTCCAGCAAATGAGGAATTGCTGAACCAAGCAGGGTTTCAGTAGAGCAACATAGCCTCAACTGAAAATCCCCTGCTTGCTGTTTTTCTTCTTCAATAGGGCACCATGAAATATTTACACCCAGTTTTGACAGGGCTAATTCTACTGCCCCATATATACATCTGCGTCTGCACACTGTATCCTTCACTGAGTTTCTACTCAGCCAGATTTTCACTGGCCAAGAACCAGACCCTGTGGCTTCAGGAGGACTTCTGACCAATGAACAAGTCATTTCCGTCACAGCCATCAGGACAGGAGGCATTTCTTACTATCTGCCACCCTGTGGTTTGCACAAGAGCACTCCATCTTGGTTAAGCTACACAGTACTAACTTTAAACAGACAAATAATAACGCCGTAATACGTGCATACACATGCCCTGCAGCACCCAGCAGCAGTCTAGCCAGTTATAAGTGAAGTCAATACCCTTATAAAGGCTTGGGGCTGCTCAATGGTGCCTAGCACATCAACGGTTTAGAGCTCGGCAAATCCTAAACCATGAACACCCACTTTTGTGCTGAACACGCATATTGTGCTGAAATTTGCTTTTAAAAATTTACATTATTTAGCTCCAGGAAATACTCGATTATAGCTTCTCAAAACAAGAATCAGACCCCCCCACCTCCAATTGCTCCCTAAATTAGAATATTTCTGAATAGGAGTAAAGGATTGCATACTCACCCCTGCCTAGAGTTCCAGTCCTTTGTCCTGCTCTGTTCTTTTTCCCTGGAGGAAAGCAGCTTTGAAGATGCTCCTTCTCCTTGGACATGCAGTCTCACCAGTTCAGGAGAGGGGTAGGGGAACAGGACTGCAGGGGAACTGCTGTGCTGAATGTCTGTAGTTCACAGCACTAACTGGCCAGAGAATCCTATTACGTGATAGGTAACAATCCAAGGCCTAATTTATGGAAATTTTGACCTTCAGTCCCCTTTGACATATTCGGATCAGCCACAGCCTGTGTGAGATGTTAAAGCTCTTACAGTAAGGGGCTCTAAATCAGCCTGTGCGGCTGCTGGAGCCAGTGAGTGGGTCAGAGGTAAGAATTCACTGAGGTTCGTGTGTGGGCTGCTCGGAGCCTGTTTGACATTTATAAATCAGTGACATTCTTCTACACAGCTCAGTGCATACAAATCGCTTCAGTCTCTCTGAGGAGGGCCCCTCATGTCAGTAAAGGCTGGATTTGGGCATCCTTGGCCTTTCCTTTTGACTTGTGCAGAATAAGCCTAAACAAATCCAGCTTTATTAGCTAGCGAGGTCACCTACCACCGTGTGACCTGCTCCCTCAGGATGGTGGAGTGAAGGATCTTTTAGAATCAAACCGATCTCCAAGGACTTTGTGCCATCTTCAGGGCTTGGTCATGAAAGTTGTCAACACCAGGTGCCATACCAGATGCCTCACGCTTTCATCAGCTGCCATGACAAATGTTGTGTTCATTAATATTGTTATTAGTGTAGCACAAGCAGCCCCGGTCCTGTTCTGCTCAGTGCTGGGCCAAGAGGAGGTGACCAGCTGGATGTCAGCAGCTTCCCAGGGAAACCTACTTGCCACAAATAAAGCTCCACCAGGCTGAGACCTTTGAGTAGGCCTGCCCCAAATTTCTCACACTCTGGACTCTATGTAGAGAGAAAACATAATGAGAAAAACATAACCAGGGCTGCGGACAAGGTAACGTTAACATCAGCCAGTTATTGTGCAATAAACGTCCATCTTGGCTTCTGCAAGCCTGACCTGTTTAACCACCGCTTGCTTCTCCAAACCCCGAGGGTTTGCATGGACACCCTGTTCCCTCAGCGCTGGCAGTGCCCTGGCACACCCTGCTCATCCCTGCTAGCGGCTGCGCTGGCCTTTGGGACATCCTCCTGTTGCATTTAGGGTGGCCCCAAGCACATGATGGTGGACATTGAGGTCAGTTCCTCAGCGGCTGTGGACCAGCAGCCATGGAGCTGGTTACAAAAAGACATTTTGGACTGTGCTGAGCCAGAAAGGGCTGGGCTAACAGAGAGGGGCCTATGGTGGGCTCATACACTGTTGGGTACACTGCCATGGCCACCTGCTGTTGCCCTGAGGTGAAGAGGGACGATGGCCCTTGGGAACAGCTCTTCCCTCATGCCCACGCACCTTCACGCTGAGGGGAAAAATCTGCTGGGGGGGGGGGGGCAGAAGGTGGCAAAAGAACTGAGGTAAAAATTTGGCAGAAGTGAGGTAAAAATCTGACAGAAGTGAAGGAAAAAACTGACAGAAGTGAAGAAAAACTCTGGAGGGAGCAAAAACTCTGAAGGGAGAGAAATCAGCGTAGGGAAAGCGCAGCTCCGCGATGGCTGGGGGCTGCTCGGGGGGCGAAGCTCGGGGGGGAGAGGGCGGGCGGTGGCCGGGGTGCTCCCCGCCTGGGAAGTGCCTGAAAATGTCGGGCCGGGGCAGAGCCGGGGGGCCGGGGAAAGGGGAGGGCGCTCCCCGGCTCCCCTCCCACCCTCTCCGGATAAATGGGCCGGCGGGAGGCGGCGGGCGGGCGGCAGTAGCTTGCGGCGGAGCGCGGCCCGTCCGGCCTCGGCTCCCCCGCCGCGCCCAGCGCTCCCTGCCGGCGGGGCCGACCCGGGCTCCGCCGCGTCCCCCCCTCCTTCCGTGGGGCCGGGGGACCGCGCCTGTCTTCTTCCCTTCTCGCCCTCCCTTCCCCGGGAACCGCCTGCCGGGCTGGGGGAAGGCAGCCGGGGCAGCCCGTCCCGGCCGATGCCGGCTGTCCCCGCCGCGGCAGGCACCGCCCGGGCTCCGGCAGGCTGGTGGCGGCCATCGGGACTCGGGGCGGGGGGCCCCCGGGCGCCCTTCTTCCCCTTCCCTCTCTCCCTCCCTGGGAGGCGCTGGAGGATTTTCTCCCGCTGCGTCCCCCTCGCTGCCCCCCAGACATGGTAGGTCACCTCCAGCTGCAAGGGATGGACGAGAGCCTGAAGGAGAAGAGCCGGGAAGGCTTGCTGGACAGCCCGGACTCAGGGCTGCCCCCCAGCCCCAGCCCCCCTTTCTACTCCCTCTCGCCCGGCAGCGGCGAGGGCCGAGCCGGGGGGGGCAGCAGCGGCGCGGACCACCCGGCCCAGGGGCACCGGCGAGAGGCCAAGGACGGCAAAGTGGTAAGAGCCGGAGAGATGGGGGAGAAGGGCCGGGAGAGCCCCGGAGCGGGGGGCCAGCGAGGACGGAGCCTGGGGTCCCTCCTCGGCTGCGGCCCCCTCGGCTCCCCCGGGGCTGCGGGGCACCGCCGGGGGGTTCTGCTGTGCTCCGGGGTGGCGGCACCGCGGGGGGACCCCAGCAGAGGCACCGGAGAGCAAAGCCAGGTCTTCGCTGCCTTCCTGCAGCACACAGCGTGCTGGCACCGCGCTGCCCGGTACGTGCAGGCTGCCTCCAGCATCGGCTCCCGGCTGCGCGCCTGCATCCCGCATTCCTCCGGGCCTGCCCGTGCAGCCACGTCTGCTGGAGCCCCCGCTGAAAAGAGAGAGGGAAGAGTTTGTTAGGACAGGGTACAGGCGTCTGTCCGGGGAGTCGGTGTGGGGACGTGGGCTGGGGAAGGCTGCGGGTCCCTGCCCCTTGCTGGAGCTGGGTTTTGGGGTGTGAGGCTGCACGGACAGGGTGGGTTTGGTGGTTTGTCACGCAGGCAGTAGGACCATAGGTTCTGGTTAGCCTGACACAGTGCCTGGCCAGCAGCTGACTGCGGGGTAGGATTTGGGTAGGTTTCCCGTGACTATTATTCAGCTTTATTTTATTTATTTCTGTCCCTTAGCCGTAGAAAGCCTCTATAAAACACAAAGTTTTGAACATAAGTGATGGTGGGAGAAGTTTTTAAAGGACGATGAAAGTTCATCCCCAGGGATCTTTCAGATTTTTTTTCTAACATATAAAAGGGTTTTGTAGGTGGAGTCAATACAGTTAATTGACTGCTATGGAGAATAAAAACTGCAACACTAATCTTTCCGTGGGGAAAACTTATCTGCCAATGGATTAGTGACAATTTGGAGACTTCTTCCCAGTAGAGACACTTTGCAATAACTTAGCACACCCTTATTTTCTTCCTCAAGCTCTAAGGCTATTTTAGCTTATTGAAAACTGCTTTTTACTCTCAAGCATGCCAAAACCATCCCCAAGAACAATGACTCCATCTCATCAGAGTATGGTGGGTAGGGTATGAGAGATTAATTATGAAAATAAAATCCCAAACCCTCTAACAACCACTGACTGTGGATCCAACTTCACAGCCTTACCTGCTGTTGCCTGGGCGTGTGCGCCGTCTTGATGGGACGGCTTATGTTCAAAGAGTTACTCACATGCCTCTGATTTGGCAGGATCAGGCTGTTGCTGTGCATTTGTAAAATAAAATGTGGGAGGATGATGAATGAAGGTTTGCTGGACCAGAAAACAGCTGGGGTGGAGGTGTCTGCAAAGCTCCATGATGGGGATATAACAGCCTCCATTCCAGTAATCGTGACAGTCAGCCACGACTCCTCTCAAGAAAGCCCGTAGATATTGGAGACGAAAGATCATAAGAACAGAAAAATCTACGTCTTGGACTGCTTGGATTGAGAGTTTTAGTGCTCCTAGAGGAAAAAAAGTTATTCCGGTGATCTGTGCAAAGCAAAACTACATTTTTCAAGTTACTTTTCTTATTTTGATCACAAATTAGTATTTTAAACATTACAGAGGAACTCAAAACTGTGGATGTTTGATTTTTATATCACGTTGCAACAGCATGGGTAGCCTTGGGCCCCAGCTGTTAGGGTAGGGGTTTCATATACTGTGGATATTTCCATGCCCTTAGGTCCAGAAGATCGCATAGGTACTAACAGTGAAGCCAATTTGAGTGCATTATTTGGAACGGTGCAGGACTGTGCTCTCTAACTCTGTTTGGTATATTGCAAAGTAAAGAACCAGGCAAGAGTTTTCACTCCACTTGACTGCACAGAGAATTTCACTTCTCACTTCCAGCCTGCAAATACTGTACGTGCAGCTGCTATTAAGAAAACAGGAAAAATACAGAGAGCATTGCTTGCTTTGTACTTCTACATTTCAGTGTCTAATTAGCTTTAACCTTACCATTTAACAAGGACTTGCAGATCTATGAGCAATTATGCAATCCATGAATGTGCTTCTGTTTAACTCCACTACTCTGCTGTTCATCAGAGCATGCAGAATTGGCAAATCAATAATTGCAGCTATTTGCACACCAACACATGCTTTTTTAATTGCTGATTATGTTAGTGTTTGTTTAGCTTATAAACGTGACAAAACCAGGAATGCAGTCACCACTCTTTGTGCTATAATACTATAGAACCATATGGAAGCTCAGTTACTAATGGCCAAAATTCTAGTATGTACAGTTACAATTAATTGCTGTCAGGTGAACAAAACAACATTCCAGATCTGTGGGAAGGATTTCCTACCATTCCTTGCTGCAGACCTATCAAAACCCCCAGTATGAACCCAGTTGGGTTCTTTTGCAGTCAGCTATTTTGCTCCAACTTCACAAATATGTTGAAGAATTCTTCTGCTCTAGGATAGCTCTTCTCATACAGACCAAAATGAGATTGCATGCCCTTATCGAAGACTTCTTTTGTGTGTGTAAAATCCATGCTCTCCCTGCTTTGTGTCATTAACTGATTCTGAAAAAGTAAACTCTTTTCTCTTTAATAAGCACGACTTTGTTTCAAAGACAATGCACCATTTATTCACATTTAACCAGCCAATTTGGCTACAGCTTTGGGATCCAAGAAAATATGAAAGGCAATTTAGGACCAGAGTCATAAATACCAGAAGTTCAACACCATTTAGGGACTTTTTTTTTTTTAATTTTTATTTTACTTGCAGTGCAGCAGGAATTGGCTTTTATTTCTTCAAGTAAAGTCTACGTAGGGAATTTGTCAGTTGTTTTCTGCTTAAGTGCTAATATCCTAATGAAAACAGAAGGTAACTTTGACCTAATTCTGCCTTTTAAATCTGAAACATGATTAAATTGATCTTTCGGCTTGGGTTACTGAATTCCCTAGGCTTTTCTTGTAATGCTGGGCCAAGGGGAACACACGTACCATGGAATAAATGTCTAATAATACACACAAAGAAGCAGTTGCTGGAAGGGTAGGGAATGAAATGGCATCAAGATAGCCAGATCTGCTTAGAGTTTTCCTTCTTGTTGTTGCCCTGTGATATAGTTTTAGGCTAGAAGGACTGATTTTGAGCTCTTTCTAGTGCTGCACTGAAATAAATGCTTGGCATCTGATAGCATCACTCCTAACGGATACCAGAAGAGATCAGGACCATGTTCATCTGCAGAACTATGCATCGTGCCTTCTCGAAGCAGCATACTTCTTGTCCCTTCCCAATGCTGCCGCCACTGCAACAAGTTCATTTTTATTTGAAAGTTTAAATATTTATGAATTCAACACCAGCCTCACTGTGCACTGACTTCTGTGGGACTATCCCAGTGGATCAGTGTTCAGATGAATGCCCCCATATAGGGAATTTCTACTTACGTTCAGGAGCTGTTTGACAACAGTGTGGTGCCAGAATATGCCCTCTGTGGTGGGAAGAGATTCCAGCTTCATCTTTCGTACCGTGGAGGAGGAGTGTACCTTGCCTCTTGGTGTAGCTTTCAGGGGCATGGTCCCATCAATAGAGTCCAGGTCAGCGTGTGTGCTAAGCCTGTTGGATTTTTTGTCAATATAAAACAACAACAACAACAAACACCTCTCCCTGACATGCCACTTATTGAAGAGCCTTTGGGGCGCAGAGCCCACATCTTGCTCTACACTGAAGGAGCTCCAGGAAGGGGGGCTGTGTTCTGGGGACTGGGTGAGGAGCGTGGCCATGGAAGCGTTTCCAGGCAGCACGTAACTTCCAGGCCTGCCACCCCCTCCAGGGAAAGCACCTGGAGAGAAAGGCCCAGCACCCCCAACCTGAGCCAGCTTGCAGCCCGCACACGCAGCAGGTGACACGTCTTCCCAAGTCCTCGTGGGTCCCAGCAGCTCTGAGGAAAGCCCCAGGCTTGTGCAGAGAGCAAGGCAATTTCCTCTGTTGGCACGGTGCCTTTTGCCCCAAATGCTGTTCAAATGAAGTGGAAATGGGCAAATCTCTCAGCAGGCATCAGTCTGCATCACCGGTGCAATTAGCAGCGAGAAGGTAGTGTCAGTACACCTAAGCTGGTGCGCTCTGCAGCAGCTGTGGGGGGGGCAGGCATGTATTCTTGATTCAGGCAGTTCGTGATAAAAGCAAGCAGGGAAAAAGGCATAGGACTCTCATCACCTATGCTAAAAATGTGCCTATAGCTAGGGTGATGTCTTCTAGCTGTTTAATTTCTGTTGCATCTCTAACACTGGACCATAAGTGGAGTAATACTTTTCCCACTTGAAGTAGAAGAGGCAGGAAGGATTAATTCTTTGAAATAATAAAGCCCTGCTTTATACTTGAGGTCTGCATTTACTGTTATCACTTCCAAATAAAATCTCATCCGGCTTTAGTATAAATTACTTGTAATGTGCAATACATAAAGATATTGGGAAAATAAATGGTCTGTAAAACAAATACTGCTTATCAGCTAGTGCAGAGAATGTAGATGTGTGTCAAATAACTCAGCCAGATCTTTCATTACAGCTGTAAATAACAGCTGAGTAAAGTGACATTTTCATGGGCCTGACATGTTACCATAGTGGGAAAATGTGGTGAGAGATTTGCTTATGCCCTAGCGAAGTTAGGAGCTGGGAATTTGGGAAGCTGTATCCTGTTTGTATCCCTGATGCTTGGAAAACCATTTCCCCTTACAGTCCCTAGGAATCTAATGCCAAATCCTGGTGCCTTCCACATAACGACCATGCCTAAAGGAGTCAGTTCTGGTCTGTCTCGCTTTCTGGGGAAAAGCTGTTTTTTTTTTTTTTTTTTTTTTTTTTGGGGGGGGGGGGTATTTTTTTCAAGTCACATTAATTTCCTTCCTTTCTTTTTGCTTTGCTGCCTGGAATGTGGAAGCTATGAGAACAGCCAGTAGACTGCAGGCCCATTTCATGGCACGTTATTTACCATAACTCTGCTTCCATTCCTGTAAAATACCCCAAGCGAAGAGCATCTTAACAGAGCCCACTAATTCTAATTAATTATTAGGGGTAACAGAAGGTTATTCTGCCCACCGTATTATTTTTGCCGTTGTTCTCTGAGGTCTGAATACCCCCAGGAACCAGTCGCTGAGATATCACTCCTGGCAGGTACAAAACAGTGACATGGAACTGAAGGACGTGCATCAGTCGTAAAGCAAGAAGTCCTCTGCAATACTAACGTCAGCACAAAGGAAGTACTCTTGATCAGCAGTAGGTTGAATTCTGTTCAGCAACTGATTTTGTGTGTATTTATTTAGGTACTCCTTGAAAAAAGCAGAGCTTAGCTACCCAGGCCTTTACATGCCTGAAAGGCATCAGAGTTAAGGCAGAGGGAAAAATGCAGCCAAACAAGAATCACTTCAACTTTTTAATAATACTTTAACCCTTCGCTGGTTCAGACAAAATTAGGTACTGGAAAGGAAATAAAAATGCTGACATATTTACCGCTTAATTTTCGTCCACCTTGGCTCTGTTTTAAGGGCATAACATGTACTTCTGCCTCCTCAGGCTTCCTGGACTACCAGACTCATGTTCTCCCTGGATAAAGATACGGGGTTGTGGTGGCTTCTGCAGGGTTGTGCTGGTTTCTACTGGGCTGTGGAGGATGGTAGGAGTTGCTCAGTTTTCTGCTGAGCATCTGCTAAGTAGCAACACAGCTCTAATTACTGGGGACAGATTAATTAGGTCCCAGCCGTAGCCTTCCAGCACAGCAATCCTAGGGTTTCTTTGGATAGACAGACCTTGACCTGTGGGCAGCCTGCTCTAAAGGGCTTGTGCAGGGCTACAAAGAAACTCACCTTATTGTGAAGTGTCTTGAGATCGCTGAGTGATTGCTAGAGATGAGCCAAGGATGGTCATTTCTCTGGCAGGTCAGCAGTCCGGTGCTTCTGTTCTTTCAACCATTCCTGTGCAGAAGGAAAAAGAATTGAGTCAGTTTTTGTTGTTGTTTTCTTTTTTTATGACAGGCTGAACATTTTTGTTTTGTTTCTACCTTAAAATAGATTTGAAGGAGCTGCTGTCAAACTGTTGCCAAAAAGCCAACCTCTGGCGTGTGTCAAGCATTCGGCATTTCAGCCCCAAAGACAAATCTTCTGGAAAGCTTGGATGCCCTGTTACTTGCTTCCAAGCTCCAAGTGAGATTCAGAAGCAGGTATTTCAGGACATCACTGGAGGCAAAATGAAAAGTCATCTGAAGTGCCTTACAGTTGCTGCTCTGTAAAATCTGCGCTCGCTGTTTACTGACCCTTCCACACTGTGCAAGCAGTTCAGTTGCTTGGGGAGCAGACTGCAGGGTCTTGCTGATGATTTTTAGACTATCCTTTGTAAGGTATTTACATCTTCCATCTGCAGAATTCCAGGTGACTTCCGAGGTTTCCCACCTGCAGCTGCTGATGGTACTGCTCATGGTAGATGAGTGTGAATCTGTAACGGTCTCTGCTGGGTGGCACAAGTCACTCACTGGCTTCGGCTTACCCATGTCCACAATTGTCCCAGCTTTCTGAATTAACAGGCTTAGTCTGCAGGTCTGAAGTTGATGCTAGTTTACAGCATGGATGTATGAAATGTGTTATCGCCTTTTTTTCACCCTTCCCTGCCCAGATCAAGGTTAACTGTAACTCACAGTGGAAGTAGTCTCATCACCTCTCCGGCCAGAACTAACCTGGAGGGAAGCGAATCCTGCTCTCACCAAATGCAGTGGCAACTTTTTCACTGACTGATTTCAGTCATACATGAGAGATCCTCCGTGCCTCCCTGCATGCTGGTACTGTTTCTGCAGCATGTTCTGGTTTCCTGTTCCCTGCTGTGGGGCTTGTGATTTCAGCAGACAACGTTTGCCTCTGTCCCCACGTTGTGACGGAGCAGCAGCCCCGGCACGCAGCAGGCTGCAGAGCCCGTTCCTTTACAAATGCAGGGGGCCAGATGCCCGCGAGCATTCCTGTGAAGCCACAGAAAGGACCTTGCCTCCTGCATCCTTGTCTCCAGGGGTGTTCAGAGCATGCTTACTGTCAGCATATGTTAGCAAGAAGTGGGAAGGTTTGTTGGTTTGTTTGCCTGGGAGCACTGAAGTTGCTTCTTTAAAATTGTTTCTTTAAAACAGCACTTTACAGACACCCTTTGCGGAGCTCTTACGAGATCTGGATTTCTGTTGTGTTAATCCAGCAAGGATGCTCGTGGTTACCACCCTTCCAGCTTTGTTATTTGGTGTTCTAGCAAGCCAGTCTGGATCTTAAAAGCAGCTTAACTCACAACTGTTCACAACTTTCCCTATGGAAAAGGCGCAAATAGAAACAGACACGTGTGTTTGTCTGACACCAGAACAGCTTCATGGAAGAAACTTCAGCTGTAGCACAGGCTCTTTTACATAGGAAAGAAAATCTCCTGCAGGAGGGTCACATGTCCCCAGCCCTTCTGCCTTCACCACTTGAGACAATCTGCGTCTCTTTGCAGCTGACCCCCCAAGAGAGCAGTTTGCCTGCCTTTAGCAGAGCCCACGAACACGAGCACACACGAGTTTGATTCCAGCACCCAAATGAACCTCTTCTCACGCACAAGATGTCTTTAGAAAGAGCACAGGATGTTTGCAGGCTGTTAAAAGCAAGAGATCTGCACCCTTGTGAAGTAAGGCTTGTCGGATCTAAACAATTCACATTTCAGAAGGAAAGGGCTTTATTTACAACCAGAAAGGCTGCCCTTGCCCTTCCCTGTAAAGAGTGTTGAAAGCAATCCAGGAATGAACTTTGCCTTTTAGCCAGTGTTTGCTAGGGAGAGTGAACACATTTTCCTCCCCCCTTACAAATTTCCCCCTTTTTTCCCCTCATCCCTTGTACAAATATTGTCCTTTTTTGGCAGCGGATTAGAAACAGTCAAAAAGAGTGGCTGGCCATTTTACCTTACAATTTAACACAGTAGTAAAGTGCAGGGATGTTTCAGTATGGAAAGAGTAAACAGCTTTGTGGCTTTGGGACACAGAATTGAAGAGCTTGGAGAATTCAGATGAAGCAATGACATTTTTTTGCCTTAGCCTAAGGCAGCGTGCCCAAGCCACCAGAGAAAACCAGACCTCAGCTAGTGTGAGCTGACGCTGTCGAGTGGACTCCAGAGGCTGGCCAGTTAGCAGCAGCCGAGGGGTGACCTGGTGAGCATCGTGGGGGTCTGCGTGGTGTACGGGGCAGGGCACAAGGCGAGGCACCTCACCCAGCACCAGCGGTAGGAACAGGGCCACGGCTCCAGGATTGCCCCCTGTTCCTCCCAACCAGAAGGTGCTGGGGAAGGTGGAGGGAAATGGCACGGGAAGAGCAAGCCCATTTCTCTGTATCCTCAGCTACCTTCAGTGGACACCGTGAGTCCTGAGACGATCTGACTGACCAGGAGACCGATGAAAAATCTGTGTGATTCTAGCACACGTATGGCTGACGTGTGGTGGAAGGTGGAAAAACTCCATGAGCTTTTCAGCCACCTAGAGACCTCTCAACCCTGCCCAGTGGCTGCCAGCCATCTCCTTTAAAGAGACCCTATGTCCCTGTGTGCCATAAATCACTGCTGACAGAAAAGCGGTGGCAGGGACCAAAACCCACAATGACATTTTTCCAGGATTAGGCTTAATTAGCTGCTGGGCTGGGTCCAGACACCAGACACAGGACCCCTGTATGTGGGAACTCATGTTTAAGAGCGCTCCACTATAGAGAAGTAGGATTATTCATTTTTGTGGTGGGCAGGGGAGCCTAGGCTGGACTGTGACAATTTGTCAGACTAATTAACTGCGGGATGAAATTAATCTTAAGAACCCACTTTCAGTGGCATGATTTGGAGCAGCTCCATTCATTAAGAAGTCCTGGCTTGAAACTGGCTCCCTGCATCGCAGCAGCCATGGGGTGCCCCAGTGTCTCACCCCGCGCTCACTTGTGCATGGTTAACGAGAACATCCCTTGGAACAAGCCAGCTGCTCCTGGCATGAAGACTTCAGCAACAGCTCATCTACCACATTCCCTGCTTGATCGTTCCAAGGGATACATTATTCTCAGCACACATACATATTTATGTGTCTGTATAAAACATATAGAAGCACTACTCACTTAAGTAGAACCACATCCTTTAAGTCAGCAGACTTGGGCCCTATCTCTGTGTTACATCAGACTTAGAGCCCTTCTTCATGCTTGGAGTCTTTGTAAGAGCTCACAGGCAGACAAGCAGTATTTTGTTTTGTTTTGCTTTTTGGTAAACCTGAAGCTTACATCTACAACCTGGTCTAGAAAGCAGCTAATCTTGCCTGTTTTGCCTGCGAAGTCCTGGCTAAAAACCTAGCTCATGAGAGGCTGTGATAATTCATAACAGAGAAGGCAACAACATCAGGGTTAAAGAAGACACGTTAAGAATTGCCGTTCCTATGAGAAACGAGAAACGAGGAAGGAAAGGAAGGGCTAAATTTCAAAGAGCAGATACTGCAGCAGGGAATGCCAGAGGTCTGGGCAGAGTCACTTACCTGGGCAGTGAGCTGGGCAGAGCGAGGTTGGTCTTGGTGGGACCGGAGGGCAGCCCGCTGCGCTGCATCAGTCCTGTGAGCTGGAAGGCATCTGCAAACAGAGACAGGAGGGTGGAGGTGTCTTAAATGCAAGGCCTGCGCACGGTTTGTCTGTGCAAGGGCAGGGATTAATGGTCCCATTCCAAGCCAACCATCCTAAGGCTTTTTTTTTTTTTTTTTTGGCAACTTGACAGTGGTCCTCCCCTTTGAGCATTCTGCATGGGGAGGAGTGCCTCCCTCCTTGTGGTGAGCACCCCTCTCACCTGGGGCCCTGCTCCAAACCTAGAAAGAGCAGGGATTACGGGAGGGAACTGGATGATGCTGAGAGAATCAGCAAGGTGAGCTCAGCTTGTGTGCAATTAAAATCAGTGCTGCCGCAGTGATGTGTTCTCATTGCTGAGGAGCCTGCCACCTGCAGTGTCCCCCGTGGGACTCTGAGGAGACCGAGTTCAGCAAGCCTGGAGGCACTGGTGTCCCCTGCCAATGCTGAATGTGCTGTTCCTGACTGCTCAGCTCTCAGCCACAGCATGTTAAGAACTGTGCCAGCCTCATCTATTGTGGCACAACGCTCACTGTGCTGTTCTTCCCTGCAGATGCCTTACCTGCTCCTGAACCCGACCACGCCGGAGATGAGGCCTCGAATGCACCCTGTGTTTTTCGGAGAAAGCATTGAAGTCAGCCCTGAGCCCGTGCAGGAAATTAGGTACAGATGGGACTGGGTAGGTGGGTGGGGATTTCTGTCCTTTTCCTTGTTCTTTTTCTTCTGAAAAAAATAATAAATGTGTTTAAAAATGGGAGTCATGGTTATTTTGATGGAGAAGGAGGGAGGGACAGGTAGGAGGCTAATGCCTGAATTAAAGACACTGACAGCAGCAGAGGTGGAGGCGACTAGGCAAGAACTAGGATGAGGCTGTAAGAGAAGAAGACTACTTCCAAGGCCAGCTCATTTCCAAGGCTATGAGAGAAAACTGTTACCATCTGTAGGCTTGCCAGCCTGTACTAAGTAACTGAGTGGTCTTTATCCTGTTCCCTGCTGACTTGTATCCTCAGAAGAAGCAACCCCATTATACTTGGCACCTGTTTTTGTTAGCCCTTGCAGCAGAGAAACCAACATTAGCTCACAGAGAATTATCCTCCTCTTGCTGGGGTGGTCCCTCAAGCCAGCAATCGAGGTGTTCTGACCTCCTGCGGGACTGCAGGCAATGGCCTGTGGCTAAACATTCCCTGCTCTTCTTTTGGTGTGGAATGTACTCTGCAAACAGCATGGAGCGGTTACACACAGCTTGGGGCACGGCCGGTGGGAGGACTATAAACCCAATTCCCACCCCGCACAACCTATGCAAACGTCTCTCTGGAAATGTACCCCAGTAAATCTCTGCTTGCTGAGGAACTGCCGGCGGGCATGGTTTTATGGTGATTACATCGGAGTCTTGTTTTATGTGCGCTGAATAACTTGCTTACACCCTAGCTGTGCAAAATACATTACAGCAGCTCAGATTACATGCAGTGCACAATCAGTCAGCCCCCCTCCGGGTGGAGGTAATGACAAGCACACACCCAGCTTTTAATCTTTTTTACGTGGAACTGCACATTCCTTGGCTGCTGATTGCCAGAGGAGCGTTTGGGGAGTGGGGAAAACAACTGAAAGCCCTGCAGTTCCCCATGGCCAGGGATTCTAGCAAAAGCACTTTATTTGACTTGGTTTCCATCCATCCCTTCTGGAGGCCAGCACAGAACATGCAGGGCAGCGACATCCTGCATTCTAGGGGGTTCTTCATCTGATAGCTTTGATCATGGCCGCTTCCTTGGAGCCCAACAGCGTGGATCTTTGTCAGACGTAGCCCACAGCATCTCTGTGCTTTATCAGCTATTTGACCACTGCCTGTATTTTCTGTTGGCTCCAATAAGCAGCCTCACCCCTCATCTCCTAGTACCCTGATTTTGGCTAGCTTGGGTTTCTCTTCGGGTTCTGATGGCAAAGCAATGTAAAGAGAAAAAAAAGAAGGACAAACACACAAACATGACAACAAGTGTCTGTCACACCATGTTTCTGCCACCCATGAAAACCTTATTTATGGCATTATTTTCCTGCTGAGATGACAGGCACTCTGAAAGCAGCAGCAGGTGTGTTGTGCAGGGAAGCAGATGCCCCCGACCCCAATGGGATGTTTACCTCCAGCATAGCTCTCACGATTGAGCTGAAGCCCCAGTGGGCCCATGGAGGAAGACAGAGGAAGCAGCAGGCTGCCCGGAACCTGTGCAAGAAGGTCCTTTCTGTCCTGGCACAAACAGACAGACTATCCTCTGTGAACACACACTGCAGAAATAGCTTCACAGCAAGGTGGGATTCCACCAAGATGCACCAGCAGGAAGGAGCCTTCTTGGCCCTCTGCTTTGGGTTGTAGGGTTTGCATCAGTTCCAGTGTCTGTGCACTAGGAGGTCACAGATATTCCCAGCTCCATACGGTTAGAGAAGAGTCCTGCTTATCCTCTCTCCTTTGCTGCCTGGTGTGTGTGTTCATGACACCTTGCTGTCCTCTGTAGGTGCAATTCTGAGGTGAAGTACGACTCTGAGAAGCATTACCGGGATGACATCTTCTACGGCCCCATCCCCACTGTCACCACCTACAGCGAGACGGTCATCGCTGCACCCAACTGCACCTGGCGGAACTACAAGTCCCAGCTGATCTTTGAGCCTCGCCAGAAGCCACTGAGGTTTCAGAGCACGACCATCATTTTTCCTAAGCGTGCCAAGAACATTTACCGGACCACCCTCAACTACAGCCTGGGCTGTGCCAAGCGCTGGTTTTCTTCCAGCGTGCAGCTGGAACTTTGCGAGGAAACCAGCCCGTGTGTCATCTACAGCGAGACCCTCTGATCCACCCTGCCGCTGGCAACCTTGTGACCTCAAGGAGGCCGTGGCCTTTGCTGGGTCTCTGGTTGGGCCCTCATCAATGACGACTAAATATTAATGGCTGGAGAAAACGTCATCTTGGGTGAGGATGAACTGGCTGGGAGGAGGCTTGCAGGGCATGGGATGGTTTTGATCAGTGAAAGGCTGGCTTGCATTTTGCGACGTTCCTGACATTTGTGATCTGGATTTTATTTTATTTTTTCCAAGCATATCTATTTTTGACTTGTGCTTAGATGAAATCAAGATGACTAAGGACCCTGTTACCCGTAGCAGAGTGCTGCCTTGTGAGCTCTGTAGGTCTTGTCTAGCACATGGGTGAGACTCACTTCAGAGCTATTTTGGTCTTCTTCAGAGAAGACCAACTGCAGAGTCAGCATCCGGCCTGCCCAGCACACACCAAGCCCGGTCTCTTGGAGTTTAAATGCAGAGGAAGATATTTGTGTCAATACTTCACATCCTGCATCCAACAGCTTACCTGGGAGATAGCTGCAATATTACACCACTGCAAGAATATCAGGCCTAACTTGCTTGTGGGAGTGGGGACTGTCACCAAGAAAAAGAGGAGGAAAGCAGGTGCACAGTGCTTTTGCCAGCAGCTAGCTGTTTGCATACTATAACAAGGCATGGCACAAGCAGGTGATGGGAGGAAGGCCTACCCTGACCCACAGCCGCCTCTTCTGTAACCCCAGCCTAGCCACGAGGATGCAGGGGAGACTAAGGAGACTGAATAGCTATGGGGCTGTTTTCTAAAAGTGTCCAAGGGGCTTAGGAGCCCTTTTTCAGAAGTACTGGCAGCCCAAATGTTGCCATGCTGTTTGTTGTACCTAACACCCAGTTTGCAGGGATCTTTATGCACTCACTTTTGAGGTTCAGGATATTACAGAGAGGAGCGTAGCACAGCAAAATGTTATCTAGCTTTAAAAAAGCTGGTGCAGGTTTAACTCGAGAGTAAGGTTGCTCACCTTCTCAGTAGTTTCCATAACCGTGTCATGGACAGCTTACCTGACTGTGGAGGAGCATTGAGACTGTCTCTGTGTAGAGCCTGAAGTATTGAAGAGCCAAAATCTGTGCAGGATTTTCTTAATCAGCCAGGTTGTAGCAATTAAACAGGTGTTACACAAACAGCTGAGCTGTCCCTGCAACAGTATCAAGAAGCACAGAGATAACAGGAGTCACTACAGCCATCCTAAGGTAAACCATTCCCACTCATGAATCACATCTCCCAATATCTCTTCACTTTGTTAGCTTGCTGAAAATCTGCAGGAGCCTGGATTCCTACAGACATATAACCTTTGAAAATGGTATGGAATTGTCTCCAAAAATCATACCAAGAATTTTTGCATGCTGCTCAGAAGAGTCCAGACTTAGAAAATAACCACATAGATCTGGAAATTAATTTCCAGCTTTCATTCTTCTAAACTTTCCATTTTTTTTCTGACTTGCTGCAAGTCTGATTGAGTTATTTCAGAATGCAGCTAAGAAGCCAAGTCAGAAAACCTATTAACAGTGTCAACAAGACACAGCTGATTGCCCAGAACAGTTGACGCACAAACCCACAGAGATTTAAAAAGAAATCCCACAAAAAAAATACACAAAAAACAGTCTGACAAACTTTAAGAAAAATAGTGACCTACAAAGATACTTTTTTCCATCAATTTTAAAAGGCAAATGGTAGGTGTGACCAGAACTGTGACCTTTATGAAACAGAGTTCTCTTATTTAAAATGAAGCACTTTTTTTTTTTTTAACCTTAAATCCTGACAATTGAAGCATCAATAGTACTGAAAGTCATATTCTGTGGTAGTGGTGAGCTCTGCCTCTGTCTGGGAGTTAGATCTGGGTAGGAAGAAATGTCTCATAGGATTTCCAAGGCTTCCACCTACTGCAGAATTATTTTCAGCAACACAGAAAGGAGGGCTGTATTTATTACTGGTCAGATTTTGCTGTCACTCACCATCAGCAGCAAAGCCCAGAGAAGCAACATCTGCCCCCATGGGGATCGATTCCTGAAGCAACCCTTCTCCCCAGCACTCCACCAAATGTGAGAGCTGCAGAGTTAGACAACAGTGCACCTGAAACTAGGGTGAACGTGGCCCTAGTGCAATGCAGGCTGGTGATACACTTACTTGCTAACCTGTCTTGAGGACTGTCCCGTATCTCCTAGTGCTGTGGACGAGACGTATCACGGAGTTGTTGGGCCAGTGGAAACACTTGTCTGCCTTCCTGGGCATGCAGTGAAGGTCCGGGAGGGCTCTTTCCATGCACCCTTGAGAGTCTGTGGCAGAGGGGAAGGTTTCCAAGCTGAGCGACAGTGTAATCCAGGTTCAAAAGCAGCTCAGGGCCAGGCAGGACTGGCTTGGGTACAAATAGGAAGTTCTGTCAGGCCAGTCCTTGCACCCAGGAAACCCTTTTGTGACGACAGATCAGATTGCAGGCACCTCCACTGAGCAAGTGTGGGGACAGGCTCGTTGTGGGCCTCTAAGCTGAAGGATTGCCTGAGACTCCTTGTTCTGACCACCCATCAGGCTTTTCTGCTGCTAACAGTTGAATTACGCCCTTGCTACAAGCACAAAACTGCAGTTTCTGATTGCTCTGGTCTTTGAGCAGGGCAGGTTTTCCCCCAGGGCCTGTCTCCTTGGGTCACAGTGAGAGGCCTGCCCAGCCATGGGCCTTTCCAAGCAGACGAGACCCACACAGACATCCCTGCACTTACAGGAATTCTGCCATGTATTTATTTTGCATGACAGACCTGGCTTCAGCTTTTCTGCAAGTTCTTCCTGTCCTGTACTTGACAGAGCCAATGTACCAGGTTAATCTCATGATCATTTTTATCCTGGCCAACTGCAGTCTTCTACCTGCTTTGTCTGCTATTAGTTCTGTTTCCTCAACATTGGCTGCAGTGGAAAAAGAAAATTCAAAAAGGTAGTGTTCAAATATAAGTCCAGTGGGTTTATATCCACCACAGCCTGGTCTTTGACCCCACAGGGATAGGGGCTGCTAAGGCAACGTCTCACAGGTGGACGTGGCCCCCAGGAAGGTGCAGGGGAGGGCTGCATCCTTGGCAGTGCAGGGCCTCCACCCTCCCAGGCTGCTTTGAAGCCTTACGCTTTGTTTTCTCTGCAAATAGACTAGGAATGACCTAACAAGCTCCCACTCCTTTGAGCTTAAGCAGGTTTTTTTGGTCTCGCCATGTCAGGAAAAAAAAGCCGAGCTGCATAGCCAGGGACAGGCTGTGGTAGGCTACTACCCTGGGCCACATCCAAAACTGTGATATTGCCAAGTAAGTGCCTGTAGGAATTTTTGAAAAATACCGTCTTAGATGGTGTCTCCCTCGGGCCCATCACAAGCTGCTTTTCTTCTCCGTGAAAGCTGGCACTGGAAAGAGACTTTGTTCTGTGCAAAACCACAATGGGCACAGATCCCACCCTGCCTGCCCACCCTCTGTCCCTATTGCTCCTAGCCCTGTGGCTGGGTGAGCAGTGGTAAGAGACAAAAGTCATCTTGCTCTGAATTTGTGAGTGCTGATTATTATTATTATTATTATTATTATTATTATTATTATTATTGGTTTTGCTCAAACACCAGAAATTGAGTTTTGGGTGCATGTTGCCAATAAACCGCTCCCAGGCACCAAGTGCTTTACTTTAGTATGTTTTGTGCACCTAGAAGAAACGATTAGTTCCACTAGAGAGGTCTCTTTCTTTTAAATGGAGCATTATTTATCTCAACCAACAGATCTTTGTTCAGGTGTATTTTCTCAAAGATACAAATGATAAATCTAGCCCATGGAAAATGCTGCTCAGAAAGGTGAATTTCCTTGAGCAGCTGGGACTGTGACAACATGATTTCTCCCCAAGATCCTAACACGCCCGTTGCCCACAGCCCTGCATGCCTGATGGGTAAATCACATTCTGCCTTTAGAAATTATTTTCCACCAATAGTTATTTTGGGACCAGAATCTTTCTCACAAGCCTCCTGGTTTTGGGTTTTCTTTTCTTTTTTCTTTTTTTATTTTTTATTTTTGATTTTTTGTGCTTTTTTGGGAGGGAGGGATGTCTAATATGCTCTGTTTTACATCAGAATAGAACATTTCAGAAGGTCACTCTCTGAAAGGTGAGGGGTTTGCCCTTCATCCTCTTCATGCCTGTGATCATTTTACCCCTAAATGCAACAGAGTATGCTTGTGTCTGGTCTGCCTGCATTGCTGTCATTGCATTTGGGGCCAAAAAGGGGAAACCTAGCTAAATATTGAACTTCTAAGAATCTGCATAATACTTTGCACAAATGCAGAGAACAACTTTGACCAAAACAGTTTACGGCTTCTTTCATTTTTTTTCTCTTTCCATTTTTTTTTTTCTTCCTAAGCCAGCTCTACTTTTCTCAATGTGAAACATATTCGCACCCTAGGTGCAGACTTTCTGGGAATGATGAAAATGAGGTTTGGGTGTTGATAGCAGTGTTTGAGTGAACTGCTGGTCAGAGAAGTGAATGCTATTTACTATTTATGTTGAGTGAGTCTTACAAAAAAAAAAAAAAAGGAAGGGTCACTAGGAGGTAAATGAACGAAAGACTTTGCAGAGCAAACTGAGGACTGAAGGCTGTGTGAATCTGAGCTAGATGTGAGTGGGTCTGTGTGTGAGCACTGTGAGCTAGGATACTTAGCCACTGTAGTTTTAACCTGCTTTTTTTCCTTCCCTGCAGGGAAGGGCATCCTTGCCTTCTTTAGAGCTGAAACACAGTCAGATCCATCCTCTGTCACAGTCACGCAGTCCCACTGAAGTCTGTGGAGCTCAGCGTTCCGCAGGCTTGCAGGGGACTCTGTGCAGAGCTGTGCCTGTGTGCAGAAAGGGGAACACGTTATAATGACGGATCTGGGTGTGGGATATTCACATTTCTACTGCCAGATAAAGTCCGCTCCCTGAGGATTACCCCATCACTCACAAGTTGCTCAGTTCTGAGAATATCCCCTACAGCTCACCAATAACCATTGTATTTGATGACTTGGGAGGCACTCATTCCTCTTCAGATACTGTGATGGCCAACAAAATGAGCAAAGTATCCTGCCATGTGAATCGTGACCTGAAGATGGGGGTTGAAAGATGTTTGAGGGTTAGAGAAGGGAGAACATATTACTGGTGGAAATGCAGAAGGATGTGTCATATTTTTATTTTTGTAAGTCTGATTCTCTAAGTGCTTGTAAAGTACTTGACTGTTGTATATGTGGTGATGCAGTAGTTCTCAATATCCTTTTATTTTTGTATATTCCCCATCTCCACAATAATCCCTTCCTGTTCAACTCATAGAGAGTAATTTAAGAAGACAAAATTTATATATCATAATAAAACGTGCAAACTGTCGTGCTGATGTATGTGAGCTTCCTTCATCTTTCTTACCCATTTTCTTGGTGCCTAATGCTCCTTTCCCATCCAGAGGGAATGTTTTTGGTGTCCTCCTCCTGCACCCATGGGATTTGGCCCAGCTGCCCCAGGTCAGGAGGCTGTTGACCCATATGGGCAGCACCACGACCTGACACCTGCTCTGTCCCATACGTCCCGTGAAAGTTTAAGTGACTCAGGCAAAGGGCACGAAACTCACGCTTCCTGCAGAGGCCGTTTTGCTCGTCAAGATTTCACTGGTCAGCAGTTTTACAATTTCTTATCTTAAATTTCCCTCTTCCTGCTCAATCTTTTTCTACCCAGCTATGAAGCCCTGGTGCTCAGTCTGGTTAGTTCCTCTCCCAGCGTTTCCACGCCCTTCAAGGGCAGGCAGAACCAATGTAATGCTTCTTTCATGGCCAGGTACCCACATCCTCGTACACTACCAGGACCCCTGCTACTTCCTGGCTTTTCAAATCACGAAGGCAGATGGGTTTCATCAGGGCTAAAACCCTGCCTAGCCATGAAGTTTTAAACCCACTGCTATAAATGCCTCGGGCTCACCAGCCAGCTATCAGTAGAGCTCTCAGCTGTCTTCCAAGACCTAAGATGTCTGCAGGGAGAATCTGACACTAATCCTTATGGAAAAATCATATTGGATTTATAGGGATGAAGTCAATAGGCTTGGACGAAAACAGCTGTTAAATGCTAAGGAATGGAAAGAAGGAAAGCCACGTTACGCAAGAGGCTTGCTTCAGGTGCACGGGAAATGCCCGTGTCCTCATCCCAAGTTTTTTTGACACAAATTATGGTTGAACTGCTCCTAGGATGAAGGATGGGAGATGCTCGTGCTCAAGCACCTGAGGAATGGCAACAGCATAACGAAGGCAGGGGCTGCACGGACTGAGCGAGTTTGATGGTCGAAACCCAAATGCCAGACGAAGAACACGTGCATCCACTCCTGTTATTTAAATAAAACCGTAAGACATGAATGCCGTCCAATGAAGATTCCTGAGGTGGCAACTAAATCCTCAGAAGCAAAAGCAGTATTAGATGCAGGATATGTGTTTTGGCAAGCGCACTCAGATGAGCTAACTCCTAGTGGCTTTTACTGTGCCATTTGGATGTTGTAAATTTAAGCAGATGATGCTTGGTATTAGTTTTGCTCCTGGGATATTTCAGAGAGTAATTGCACATATCTCTGAGGGATTACAAGGTGCTGAAGTTATAATGGATGGACTTTGAGTTTGGACGAGATGCCTTTTTGAACAGAAGGAAAGGTTTAGGCTGGTTTTACAGACAGCACGAATGCTGTGTGTAAAGTGCCAAAAGCCTCACCTAGAAAAGTTGCTGATAATGGGCAGATACAAATTAATAAAAACCCACATGCCGGGATCCCAGTTCCACAGATGCCTTTATCAATCTAACTCCACAGTTAGGTACAGCCAACAAACAGTGAAGGGATTTGACAGAAAAAAAAAACCTTACCTGACACTGGAGTAGGAAAAGCCCCGCTGCCAATCTGCCAGCTTGGAACTGCCACGTGCGAGGCCTTGGGCTCCATCTCCGCTCCTGTGGCTCAGCAGATGGCAATGTCACAGCCTGGACCCACAGAAATGTCTTCATAAGATCTAGGTGGTACCAAGCATCAGGAAAGTCATGTCACAGTCCTTAGAACAGTCACAGGCCTGTGCCCATGCGGAGGAGCCACCAGCAGCACGCCTGGGCTGAGGCACGGACTGCCTCTGCTGTGGCACGGGACCCTGAACGGCCACTGAAGGCAGCTCCGTGGGGAGCAGATGTGGGTGGGTGGCAGGCTGTCACTGCAGCAGCTCCCAGCCCCAGTGGCAGATAAGTGCTGGCACCCGACTCCTGCCTGCTCTTGCCTCTCCCAGCTCATTGCAGAGGAGAGGGCCAGGACCTGCCCGGCCCTGCACAGCTTCTGCTGAAGCACTGAGTCCCCTTACCCTGGCAATGTGCTCAGCCATGGGGGGCAAGTGATGTAGGAATAGTTTGTTCTCAAATAGGATAGAGGGTCCTGGAATTGTTTTTTGAGGGGGCGTAAGGATGGAGTTTTTATGAGCTCCATTTTCTGCTTCTAATAATGATGCTGGATCCAAACAGCTCCATGCCTCAGAGTCCAAGGCAGACAGGGAGTTCACATCTATGAGGATGAAAACGCTCGTCCTGCCAAGCCTTTGATGGTCATCGTATCCTTCCTACCCTGCAAACAGGCGGACAGCACATTTCTAGCATAAAAATATCCTCCTCTGCAGTTAACCACCTCCAGATTCCCTTCCTGAGCCCATCCTCAGCCCGGTGATTAGACATTTCTGTACACATAAACATCCAAATCATCTCCCTGGGGCTCTTCCTCTCTCGCAAGCAGATCCTGAGACCAGCGGCTATTTGCAGCTCCTTGAAATACAAATGGGATCAGGGCTTCTTCCAAGCTGACCGCTGCAGTCGGGGGCCCACTGCTCTGCACAGAGCACTGGGTTTGCTCCTCGGCCACGCAGCCTCCCAGCACGTTGCCCACCACTCTGGGGATCAAGCTGCTCCAGATGCCCTGCTCATGGCTTTGGGAGGCAATGCCGAGGGGGCCACATGCCTTGGGAAACCTATGGTGGCACCAGGACATGCAGTAGGGGTGCACAGAGGAGGGACAGTGCAAAGCACCCCAAGTGCAACGCAGTGGAGGAACGGAAAACATGCACGCACGCACACACAAATGTGCACGCAGGCACACATGAGTACTAACTTCTCTTTGATGGGGGATTGTCAAAACGTTACCCTCCCTTGGGGCTCTGCAGTGAAATAATCTGATTATTCATAAACCAGCTAGAACCATGAATCCCTCATTTATCATTTTAACATAAATAATAAGGGCAAGAGGAACACGACAGCAAGAAACTAGCTATAGATGTAGTGTTGAAATCTGCCCGTTTCTTTTAAGCATGCCCCACTTACTGATAATAAGCAGTGATCCAACCAATTCCTCGTCTGAGTCCGCAAGCATTGGATTACAAAGGACACAAGCCAACACCCTGCTTTATGCTAGTGGAAGTCCATTTGGGTGGGAGGCCAGCTAAGAGAACGCAGCAAATTTAAGAAAACACATTTATCTTACTGACAAATGCTCAGGAAATAAAAGCCTTCGTATTCTTCTTTGACCTCTTCCACTCACAGATGGGTTTTTGCTGTGCTTCTGACGGAGTTTGTTTAGCACCTGCCCCTCCAGGATGTTCGCTGTAGGATGGTTTAGGAAGGGGCTCCCCAGTGTCTGTATGCTCGCAAGGTGCTGGTGCCCACTGCTGTGTTTCGGTCGGGTGCCATGGAGCTGTCGGCCCTTTGTGGTGCAGAGCTGGCACAAGGTCGGGTTTTAGCTTTGGGTCCAGCTTCCAGCGGGGCTCTATGGGATGGCAGCAGCACAGGCCTCTTACAGCATCCGCGGCTGGCGGCTCATGGGCTTTACCCCGTAATATAGATGGAACCAAGGGATACAGCATCCACAGCCACGCACTCCCTGTCAGCTGGGAGAGGAACTGAGCATCTCCGCCCCCTACAGCTCCAACCTGAGCCCGCTGTCAAAGAGAACGCGGGGAGCAGCCGAGCAGCACCCCAGGCTCAGGGTCCTTTGCTAAGCATGGCGCTGCTCAGCCTCCGGCTCTGCCCTTCGACTTTGCAGCCTGGGCTCTTTGCGAGTCCCCCAGCACTTGTAAACATTTTGGCAGCGCCAGCCCTGTGTGCAAGCCCCAGCCGTAGCCAAACGCACTATTAACGAGCCACGTGTTTCCACAGCCTCCAGGCTTGGCACCAGACCCCGGGGACCCGGCCGAGCCCGGCTCCAGCAGTGCCCGGCGCAGCTCTCGGCAAAGCTCCGCTGGCAGAGGGGCGAGCGCCTGGCTCGGGGAGAGCCCCGCTGCGTACCCCCGCCCAGCCCCTTCCCTGCCGCTCACCCCCTCCAAAGGTCTCTCCTCGATGTGTGCTCAGAAAGAAAGAAAGAAAAAAAATCTCCTATATTTTTAAACACTGCCTAATGGTGAGGAGTAACATCTGGAGCGCAGCCTTGCCCCTCACGCACAGTCCTCCCTCCGCAGCGAGCGGCTCGCCGCATCACCCCACGAACCCGGCGGGACATCACCCAGAGGGAAGCACGAGCTCCTCTGCGCTGGCCCTCCTGCACCTGCTGGTGGCCCAGGGACAGCGGCTACCAGAAAGCCCTGGGGAGGTGGGTGGCTGGTAAAAGCCTTGCTTGCAGCTGGGAGATTCTTGGTCACCGAAGGGAACGGGGCTGCTCAGATCGCCCCCATCGCTTGTGCCTGTGCCTCCTGTGCCGGCCCCAGCTGGCCCATCGCCCTGGTGCACCCAGAACATGGGGTGCAGGAGAAACCCTGCTTCCTTCAAGCCTGTTTCCAGCGAGGCTCTTCCAGCCAACATTAACACACGTTGCTTTACTTCCCAGCACGGCCCGGGGCAGAAAGGAACATCTGGACCTAATAAAAAGGTTGTTCCCCCTGCACAGAGACCCAGGAGCAACCTCTGCTGCGTGGTTCCAGCCTCCGCTGCTTGGTTTCTCCTTCTCCAGTGGATGGAGGAGGCAGCTCTGCAGGACGCTCCGGCAGCCCATGGGGACTGAACTTTTCCTGGTAGCTTAAAAGCGGGCCCAGCGCAGGGCAGTGAGATGGGTTTCACGTCTCAGGAGCCAGCACCACGTGAAATGGTTGTGACTTGTCATCTGGGTCTGGAGATGGGGCATAAGGATTTGTTGAACAGAACGGAGCTCTTTTTCTATTCCAAAACCACAAAAGCTGGAGATGGCTCTAACCCAAGGCCCAGGATTAACATCCCTGTGGGGAGGAGCTCTGATTCGGTCCAACTGGAATCCAGCTCCAGACCTGGCGCCCACCTCCAGGCACGCACCGGCCAGGCTCCTCGGGCCTGACCTCTGGCAGCCATTTTGCTTTCTCTGCAGGGCTCAGGATGAAGCAGCAGCAGAAAACATTCCCTGCATCTCAAGCAGAGCTAGACCAGGATTGCCTGCCTGCTCTCCAACCTTCCACAAACAGAAGAGCCCACACTTCTTCAGCACCTGCCTCTCACCAGAGCTGATTCGGGGCTGTTGCAGTGCGCACAGTGGAGCTGCTCTGAGCAGAGTTTGGGACCACGCTGAGCCGGCACGCAGCGTCCTTGGGAGCAGACGTTTGGATGGGAGAGCGGCGGCGTTTCCTGCCCCTGCCATCTCCTCAGCAGTACCACCACAGAGTTTCCTCCCAGCTGGCACATAGCCAGCCATCAAAGAGATCGCGAGTGACTAATAAGTATGAAAAGAAGTTGGGTGAGGGCAGCAAAAATGTCTGGCCAAAGATCAATCTTCACTGACAATTGCTGCTTTTTCTACGTGGAAGTGCCCTGCTGAGCTGAAAGCAGCGTCTGCTTAAAGCAGAGCACCCTGTGAAGGAGCTCCCTGCACACCACACTTCACCAGGCTGGGGACGTTTGCACCATTCACACCGTTCCTGGCAAAGGGAAGCACCCTGTGCTCTTCAAAAGTATGCACCAGGAACAACGCATGGCTGCTGCTCTGCTCTGTGCCACACAGGTGGTGGAATCCAGCACCGGGCAGTGCCGTGGGCAGTAATCCCTGCCTGCTCTCTGCTCACAGGGGCTGACAAGAGGAACTGAGAGCACTGCACTTGTACTGGTGGTGACACCGACCTCACTTCGGACACTGCTCAACCTCCAGTCGGTGGCAAGTGATTTATTGCCACTCCGCTGCCCAGAGCCCCGACAAATACTCAGTTTGGTAATTACAGGAGGCCAAAAATGAGAGGATGAACAAACCTGACGATTAATTCAACTGTTACATGCACACAGTGACACCTTTCCCAAGTTTTATGCGAGCCCAGCCCTTCCCTGGCCCGGCTCACAAACCAAAGAGCATCAGCCAAAGCTCCCTGTGCCCTTGCCCAGCACCGATAAGAGCCAGGCATGCATCAAAAGCCACTCTGGTTTCCTTCCAGGGCACTCACCAGCCTGCGACGTCTCATCAACTGCCAAAATCATCTCTTCAGCCCCCCGTCCACATTGTTATCAGAGAGCATACATAATTTCATGGCAAATCACAAGAACCGGTGAGTGGCTATTTAGACTACCACTGCGGGATGGTAGCAAACGCTTCCTGCTGCAGGGCTCCTAGGAGCCGTTACCAATTTTTTGCTCTCTTGCAGAGCCCATGCTCTGCTTGGGGCTGCTGGGTGCACACCACAACCTGCCTCCCGGGGAGGGCACAGGGATGAGTGCTAACTCCACGTGTCCTTTGTATTCTGGTGCGTTTTTACCTGTTTTTCTTACCGAGCCCATCGCTGGGTGCCACAGCCACGTCTCTCCCTGCTACCAGCAGGGTGCACGGGTCGATGGAGAAGCTGGAGCACAGAGATGCAGGGAGGACGACCGCTGTCTCGCTCTGTTTCCTCATGGATCTTCTGACTCGTCCAGGCCTGGCTGAAAAAAATATCTTCCTCTTGCTTTAATTCTTTCCAAAAGAAAAGAAAACAAAGGAAAACACCAGCCCCATAATATTAACTGAACATCAATTCACCACCAGGAGAAGGTCACGGTGCTCCCGCACCTCCTTACAGCCTCTGTCGAGGGCAAAGCCTTCAGGGAACATCTTTTATGTTTCCCCTCCCCTCCAAAAATTGCTGTTTGCCACCAAACCAAAACCCGAGTGAGTCTGGGTTTCTGACATTTTTCTTTATTGCTGGTTTTTGAAGCCATCTGCTTTTGTCCCATTTCATTTTCATCTCCTTATGTAAGAGCTTTTCAAGTAGGCCTGAAGTTTTCCATCATTAAATCATAAGTGCTGGCCTTGAATGTAGCGTTTTCCCACCTTCTGTTTCTTCAGCATCAGTGTGAATTATTGACCAGGGCAACTGCTGTCAGCCCTCATCACCACTGAAATCCTGAGGCGGGAAGCTGAACAGCCTGGCTTCTGTTTGTGCTATTTATTAACTTCTAATTGCCTTCTGAGCAGCAAGACTTTCCAAAAGAGGAACTTCAGCAGAAACCACTCTCATTGGGCCTGGAGATCTTCAGGCTTTAGGAGCCAGCACATCTCTACCTCGTGCACGCGGCTGCAGGCTCGCTGCGCCTGGGTGCTGGCAGGGCTCTCAGGCTGGTGTGGATCCTTCTCCAGCCCAGGGACAGGAGCCTTTCGGACACTGTGCACCCCTGGACAGACAAACGGGGTCACACAGGACCACAGACAGCCCAGGAGCATCCCCTACGACTTGGGGCACCCTGAACGGACCTTTAGGGTTTAAGCACCTGAAATGCTGTGCCTTATGCCTGTAAGCAGAGATGCCCATTGCTCCTTTCAGGAGGAAAACGGTATTATTATTATTATTATTTTTTAAAACCCATTTCTGAGCCCCAGAAGAGGCAGCTGAAGATCATCAGTGGAAAACCAATAACAGCCCTCTAACGGGTTAAGTTCCATAGAGTCACCCACAGCCATACCCCTCAGCCCAGCACCGCAGGGGGAAGCCTGTTCCCCTTCACCACTTGCCCCGTGAAACAAAACCTCCTCCACATTCCCCCTGCAGCACAGCCCCAGGCCCCTTCGCTCCTGTGGGCCACCTTCTGAGACAGCAACGCAAACCCTCGTGCTCCAAACAGCCCCCAGACACCCCACACCACAACCTCCCATGCCAAAAAATAATCCTGTGGGTACATGGGTACAGATGTGGGAGGGGGACTGATGGCTGGGGCCCCAGCCAAAGTCAACCAAAACCCACAGGACGGACATCAGGGGTAAAGCAATCCAGAGCAGCAAACAGCTACCAGCGCTCCTGTCCCAGCTGCTAATTAGGTAGAGCTAATTAGCTTCCCCAATAATTCCCTACAGGGCTTGGGAGGGTTTATCCATCACCAGAACTTTTTATTTTTCCAACCACAGCTGAACACTGTTTTGCTTGGCTGCAATTCACGGAGCATTGAAGCCAAGGTCCATTTGGTGGCATTTGGTTATGGGGTCCCAGAGCCATCCTTGGGGCTCAGGGTCCCCCAGCCCCTGGGCCCACTCCCCACTCCCCAGACCCAAACAAAGCTCCAGGAGGCTGTTTTGTTTTGGGAGGGTTTTCTGTTTCCCCTGTGAAAAGCCAACAAATAGTCTGGGGCACGCAGGGTCGGGGGAAGAAGCCTCGGTGGCCAAACACATACTGCTGCCAGGAGAACCCAGGGGCTGTTTGATGTCTGGGGAGCTGCACGCAGCAGCTCAGCAAAATAAAATGAAAATATAAATAAGAAAAATAAAAATAGAGGAAGAGGAAAAATCCCTCTTCTGAGGTGTTTCAGGCTGATGGGAGACACATTAATGATAGGGAAAGACAGGGAAACCGAGGCAAAGAGGGGGCTGTGACTTAGCCAGTGCACCCACCTGCAAGCCGTAGGAGAAGCGTGCGAGGCCCCTCGAGCTCCAGCCAGCAAGCTCCCCCCTCAGCCACCCGGGGCAGGGTCCTTCGGGCAGCCCCAGCCCCACCGCCAGGCCCCGGGGGGGGGCACGGTGCAATGTGGGGCCAACGCTGTGTCAATGCCAGGGCCAGCCTGGGGTGCACACCGCAGCTCCCACCTGCAGAGCCACCAGCATCCCTTTTTCCCCCTCTCTCAGCCCATTTTGCCAGGGGTGCTCCCAGCTGCACCCCGCCACCACGGGGTCCCCAACCCGTCCCACTCCCACCCATGCTGTGGCATCAACTCGCTCTTCCTGGGCTTACGCACGGAAAGAAGCAGGAGAGCAGGAGAGCTGTATTTTGCTGGCAAAGAAGCTTTTTTTTTTTTTTTTTTTTTTTGGTTTGTTTGTTTGCCTTTTTATTATTTAAACAGTCAGGCAGTGTTCGGCCACTGCTGCCCACACCGCTTGCTGGTGGGCACGCTGAGCAAAATAACAAGTGAACAAACCCTTCACCTTCAGTAGAAGAAAACCACCCCTTCAGAGCAAGCTGCGTAAATATTTACACCTCGTGGTTTCTATGTACAGCCCCGTCTATCATACAACTCACTTCAAAACAGCTATGCACAATTTGCTTGTACAAAAGATAGATATTTCCCCCCTCAGTACAGTTGAAACAATAAATTGCCCAATAATTTGCTTGCCAGTTTGTACAAACTACAAAGTTGGTTAACGTTACCTTTAAACTGGGGTTGTTTTGTTTCTCTAACAGCTTAACATGCCTTTCTCCTCCTTGGCTGCAGGATGGGGATGCATCACGGCCGGCAGCACGACGACTTGGGTGATTTGGGGCAAAAGCGCGTGAAAACAGAGCTTTTGGCTGGCAGGAGGACGCGAGGGCAGGACAGGGGGGTGTTGCTTGCAGTGCTCGTGACCTAGAGGAGCAGCAGCTCCCCACTTCCAGGTTTCCCCAAGGGCAGGACCCCGCTGAAGCCAACCCCACACACGTATCCCACACAGGCTGCCCCAGACAGGGCCAAACCTCCAGCATGGAACCGGTGCCACCAAGGCCTTCCCAGCCCTGTGGCACCACCAACCCCTCCTCAAAACACCGCCCTGTGCAGGCCATGCGCCCACCGAGCCATCAGCCCCACGATGACTAAAAAGTACCTCACAAACCTCTCACGCCTCTTGAAAACGCAGCGAGGCCCTGGGCCAGGCCTCGGCTTTGCTTCAGCGCTCCCAGGCCTCTGGGTGAGCCCACCAGCTCCAAGCCCCTCCTCCAGGCACACGAAGCCATGGTGGAAAGGGCAAAGAAAACAGAATTGGGCTGTGTAACCTCTTCCTGCTGCATGGCAGCGGTGAGGTGGTGCCTCGGCAGCTCCTCGCTGCCCTTCCCCACCTCATCCAGCAGGCCCTGAGCCCAGCCCAGCCCGTGGGGTCGCTTCTGGCTGGTGTGGGATGTCCCAAGGGGCTGTGCCCTGGGGCAGAAAGGGACAGGACTGCCCTGGCTGGGTGGTGACAGGGCTTGTGAGGGCAACACCAAGGGGTGAGGAACCCAAACGCTGCCCGACGCCTCCCTTCGCGCACCGCAAGGTGAGGGAGCGCCGGCAGCCCCGCGCATCGTCCCGCCGCCCGAGCTCAGCTCCGTCTCCACAGCCAGGGCCAGCGGGGCCGGGGCTGCCCCTTCAGCGGAGAAAACGAGCCCCAACCATGGAGAAAGCGAGCCCCAGCCATCCTCACGCCACCTCCACACCGCTGCTCCACGCTTCTGGGCACCGCGGCCCTGCCAATCGCATCCGCTCTTCAACAGCGACCTGCCCCTGGCTCGGCCTCTCCTCAAGACACCAAAGCAGCACACAGTATTGCTACTGTGCCAAGTGGTAACTTTATTCTTTGTTGTGTTTTTTTTTTTTTTTTCTCTGTCTGAAAAGGTTAAGGAGGCGGCTTTGAAGATGGGTCGAATTTGGATTTTTCCCAGCAAAATCTGCGACACTTTAATAGCGTTATGCCCAGACATCAGCTCTGTTAGCTTTACATCTCAGAGCCATGAAGACACCAGCAGCAATAACCTGGGAACTGAAAGACTTCCACATCGCTTGTGCATTGTCTCGTTTTTTTTTTTTTCTTAAAAAAAAAAAAAAAGCACAACAGAAAAGACACAAACATTGATGAACATTAAAAACCTGTACATTGTAAAAAACGAAAAACAAAACAAAACAAAACAAAAAAAAAAACAAGCCCCAAACAAACAACAAACACCATCATTCTCTTGCTTTGAAATCAGAATCACCCTGGGAACATTGCAGGGGGAAAAGAAATAACCATCGAGAACGTGACAAGGCGATCCTCGCTGTCTGACACGCGGCGGATCAAAGAGCTGCTGGAAGGCGGCGCGGGCTGGCTCCCCCCGCAGCGGGAGAGGCAGAAAGTCTGTGCCGTGGTCTTGTTTCCTCTAGCGTATAGAATGCAAAGCATTTAATACATTTTTTTGTGTTTTTTTTTTTTTTTTTGCCATTTTTCTCCCCCAGAGCGAGAAAGCAGAAGTGAATGAAAAAAAGTCTAATATTTTGTTCTTTAACCATGTAACTGCAGATATGATCCAACATCATGGAATGAAAAAAATAATGTAAAGTAGAGCATTCGTGTGTATCACAAAAATACAATAAAAACTTTTTTTTTCTTTTTTTTTTAAAGTTTCCTGTGAACTCCCTGCCATGCCGGCCTCCTGCCCGCGCTGCCCCTGCACCCGGCCAGCTCTGGAGGGCTCTGGAGAATCAACGACTGCAACCAGCAAACGGATTCTGCTGAATTAGCAGAGGTGTGTGTAACGGGGGGCCCTGCAACCATGGCAAGATTTTCTTTTTTTAATCTAAGTTCATACATTCTCCTGACTTACAGACGACTTTGATGGATCACTGTTACCTTCTTTTTTTTTTTTTTCTTTTTTAAACATTTCCATACAATGGACAAACACATCAAAGCCTGTGTGTAAGAACAGAACCTCTTTTACAGCATGTAATACTGTGTTTTGTTTAAGTCCTTCCTTGCGTAAAATATTGACATAATTCACTGAAGGTATCAAAAATATACCCTGTAGACCAATACAATTTACAATTGCCTTTTCTCACCATTCAGAAAACAATGCACTTAAAGCAACCGAGCCCGTCCCCAGGCGGTGCGCGAGCCCCCCCGGGGAAATCTCTTCCCACTCCAATTGCAGCCCGGGATATCCATCACCGAAGGGACCAGCTTTTTTTTCAGAAACGGATCTTCCCTCCCTCTCCTGCTCCTCCCAGCCGCGTTCAAAGCGCGTTGAGGCCAACGTGTCCCGCGCGGCCGGGACGATGGGCTCCCCACCCTCAGATCAGCCGGGGGAAACCAAGCTGGGTTCGATCCTATTCGACATTTTTAAATCTTTTTTTTTTTTTTTAAACCGTCTCAAGGTTTTGTGTTTCCGTGGCACAGCCCCACGGAGCCCCTCACTCGGCACCGTGGGAGCAGAGCGTCCGTGTGCGCGCGGCCCCAGGACTTGCACGGCCACTCGGTCCCTCTCTCGAGCGCGGGGTCACTGCTCAGCCATGCTGGCAAGGACGAATGTGGGATCCTTGGGTTTTGTCTCGTTAAGGCTTTTTTTTTTTTTTCTTTTTTAGACTGAAGAGGATGCAGAAATTTCCAGATGTTGAGAACAAAACAAAAAAAAAAAAGGAAAAATAAACCAACAACAAAAAAAAACATCCCCCCCCAATTGGCTGGTTGGGAGGAGAAGGTTAAAAAAAAAAAAAATTAAAACCCCAAAAAAAAGAAGCTCTGCTCCTGCGTCTTTGCTCGTGAGAGCCAGCGGGGCCGGGGCGCTGGGTGCTCGCCCCGGGCGGCTCGCTCGCTCCCCGCGCCGTCGGTTTGGTCGCCGTCTCCCTGCCCCTCGCTCGCTTCATTCACTGTCCGAAAGGGTTTCGTACTGGGAGCAGAGCAGGGGCTTGGGCTCCTCGTCCCACGCGTGGTGCTGGCTGCCAGGCGTCCCCTGCGGCAGGGGGGCGGCGGGGGCCGCCGTCACCACCCCGCTGGGGAGCCGCATGGTGAGCGGGTTGTAGGGGAACGGCGTCGAGCCTGCACGGGGAGGAGAGAGCGGGGGGTCAGCGCCATGGGGCTCACCGGGGGGCTGCTGTGGGGACATGCAGCCCCCCCGGGCCCTACCTGCGGACGATGGCCGGTCCTCCCAGACGCGGTTGGTGAGGGGCGTCCTCCGGTTGCAGTCCCCCTCCGAGTGCACTGAGGACACGGACGGCGGCCGCTCGCCGGAGGACAGACCCGGCGCCGGGGACTTGGCCTTGCGGCTGTTGGGCCTGGCAGAGATCTTTGGCTTTCCCCCTCCTCCTGCAAAGAGAAGCGCCCGCTCGTCACCCGGCCCGTGGGGAGGCGGTCGCGGGAACCGGTCCGCGATGGATTTTGGGGGTCGGGGCAGGGGGGAAGGAGTGCATGCACCCAGCGCTTCCCCAGCACCACGCGCGGTTTGAAAGCCTGCAGCTGCGGGTGGTGGCGCAGGAGGGACGGGGATCCACGTGCCACTATGTGGCCAGCTACGGGGAGCCTGTGGCCACGAGGGTGCCGCAGCCCCGAGCGTGTTCCCCGTCCCTGTGGTCCTTAATCAGTTCTTACAGCAAAATCAGCCAGATTTTGAAAGGCTTAAGGGCCAAAAGAGCCTGTGCCGGGTATGTTAGCCCAGCTAAGCAGGAGGAAGCTCCCGAAGGGGGACGGATGGACGGGCTCTGTGTCCCACCCCACCGGCCCTGGGCAGCCTCTGCCGGGCGCAGGGAAGCACGGGTGGAAGAAGCTGCTTGGTTCATGCAGTGGCCAGAGAAGCTTTTCTGCAGCAAGCCGGGGAGCGCCTGCTCTGAGCTGGCCCGGATGGTAACACGTGTCCCCGTGGCTTTGCCCTGGCATCACGCGGGGTGGAGGCCGCCCCCGGCACCACCCTGCCCTTAGTGGGCTTGCGGGGGACAAACGCCTCCCTGACCCATCTCTGGTTCCCTTCCTTAGCTGGGGGCGTGCGGAACGACCCTCCCGGCTCTGCTCCAGCCCCCCCAGCGCTGAGCGACCCCCTTGCAGCGCCCAGCCGGGGCCCTCAGGTGCTCCGAGCACCCAGGGGCTCGTCCCCAGCCCTGGTCTCTGAAGATGTCCCTGACCTGTCCCTTCTGGTTCCCTTAAGCTCTCCCTCTTGCTCCAGGCCCTGTCTGTCTCAGCCAGACCCTGCCCTGACACTCCTGAGCCCGGGGTGAGGAGGGAAGCGTGACCCTGCCCGGTGTCCCCATGCCTGTCCTTTGGGAAGCCCAGCTTCGGGCACGCGCTGCCCGCTTGGACCTGGCGTCCCCTCCTGCTGCCCGGGGCCGAGGCACAGCAAAAGGGGCTTTGCTGGGTGTGCTGGGCACGGGAGGGGGTTTTACAGGCGGTTTGGGGTGGCTCTTTTAGGTTATGGCTTTGGTCTTTTGGGTGTGGGGTTCCCCCACCCTCCTTTACGTGATTAAAAAAAAGGGGAGATATTAAAAAAACTGTAACAGATGGGGAAAGAGCACAGTCAGTGGTTTAGAGAAAGCAACAGCACCTTCTGAGACTATTAAATTAACATCAAACAAGACCAGGATTAATCAGCGGATTCACAAAGCTCAAAGCTGGGGCAGGGAGAAAAGAAAACCAAAATGAACAAAAACGGGGGGCGGAGGGTGGAATAAATCCACCCGCAAAAGGGGAAAAACAAAGGCTGAGAATTAATAACACAGAGAGAGCGAAGGTGGAGAGGGCTGCAGACCTGGCAAGGAGCGCACGTCCTCGTTTCGTCCATCAGCAGGAGTTATGGGCATAGCAGCGGGCAGGCTTGCACTGGCATTCAGAGAGTTAAAAGCATTGGCACTGAGAGGTGAGCGCTCTTCCCACTGCTCGTCATATTTACCCATTAGGGCTTTCCTAATTATTGCCTCCAACCCCATGTTGGTACTGGAATTCTCTTGGACCGACTGGCTCCTACAACTGATTAGCCCTGGGAGATACGGGAGGGGGAGGAAAGAGGGGGCGGGAGATGGGGGGGCCAAATGAGAAGAAAGATGGGGGGACGGGGAAAGGGGAGAAAGGAGACAAGGGAGGAGGGAAGAAACAAACAGTCAGCACATTCTCGCAAAGCAACAAACTTTGTCATCTTGTTCTGTAAAGCTCTGCAAAGCACTCGGCGCGGGTTGGCCCCCCTCCTCCTCCTCCTCCTCCTCCTCCTCCTCCTCCTCCTCCTCCCCTCTCCATCCCACCCCAGGGCTTGACAGGGGCTGGCGGTGGGAAGGGAGCGCTGCGTACACCATCTGCCTGGGGCCAGGGGCTTGGGGAAGGCTCGGAGGAAGCAGGGAAGGGGAGAGGGGTCTCTGCTGCACCCCAGGGGGTGACAGCACCAAGGGGGCTGCGCTCCCCACCCGGCCAGGAGCAGCGCATGGGGAGGAGGAGACCCCTCCCCGGGGTCCGTAAACGTAGGCGTGCGGAGAACTTTGAGGCTGGGGCAGTTTTCCATGGAGGAAGAGACAGGGTAGGAAGAGGGGGCGTTTGGAAAAACCCCATGAAAAGTGGATGGGAAAGAGGTGCCCAGATTTTGGCCCTGGCATAAGAGGTGGGAAGCAGCCCCCGGAGAGGGGCACGGACCCTGCGGGGCCAGGCTACGCTGGGGGAGAGGGCAGAGTCCTTCCATCCCTCCTCGTGCTCGTTGCAAGCCCCTCACCCCTCACCCATCCCACTCCCTTCCTCCCCATGGGGCTGGGGGCCCGCGGCGGACCAGGGCCCCCTCCCAGGCTCGGCCGTGGCTACGGGACAGGCTGCAGAGGCGAGGTGGTGTGTCCGAGTGGTTGTGAGTGTCAGAAGCCATGCAGTTATGGTGCAGCGCCGCACAGGGACCAGAGGGCACTAGGCTCAGCCACGCGACCGTCATTCCCAACGCGGCGGTTACAGGGAACAAGCAAGGGCAAAATACAGACACAAAACCAGCAGGCTGGCGAGGGAAGCCCCCCGACAGCCCCCAGCTCGCCCCGTCCCGGGGGGGGGTTCGTGCTGGGATCGCTGCCTCTCCGCTCACAAAGGGACGGCTCCCCTTTTCCTGCAAAGGGGCGAGGTCTCCCCGGGTCCCCCTCCAGCCAGACCCTGCTCCTCGGCTCCCTATGCTCTGCTCCTCCCTCCGGCACAGCAGGAGCAGCTTTTACCAGGGGAGGCTTTGGGGAGGTCAGGCATCACCCCTCAATTCTGTCTGCCACGGACCATCGGGTCCCAGCTGCTGACAGGAGCCACTTCTTCCCAAGGAGGACACCACTGATGGCTTGCCTTGCCCTCCTACTCCACAAGTCCTTGCCCCCCTGCACCACAAGTCCTTGGCCCCTACCCCACAAGTCCTTGCCCCCAGGCCGGGGCTCGGACCTCACCCCAGGGCGTATCAGCATGCTACGGATGCAGACCGGCACGGGAAGCGTGTGCGGCACCGGTGTGTGGCACCCCCCTGCTGCTGTGCAGCCCCCGGCTCCTTCCCTCGGTCATTCCTCCTCTTAATTATTAATATAACAACCTGGAGGTGTCTCCGCTGTAGGAGGGTGTTAATACTTGATTAAGTATTAATTAATACTCGTCAGTGGGGATTCACGGGAGAAAGCTGCGCTGCTGGCAGGGCTGGATCCCCAGGGGTGATGGGGGCAGGCAGGCAGGATGTACAGGATGTGCCTCCTGCCCTCTGGGACACCAGCCTGGTCCCAGAGCCCCAGCCACGCCACGGGACCTTCACACAGACGAGATGGCAAGGGCTGGGTGCTGCTGCGAAACCCCACAGCAGGCTCTCCTGGTGCCATTTGTGTGCCCACACCGACATTTCTGCAGCTATGCAGGACGCAGGTGGCAGCAGCCCAACAGCCTTCGTGCCACCCTCCTGCCTCGGGCTGGCCTGTCCCATGTCCAGGAAGCCCACCCTGCCTGCCCGACCCTATGGGGCTGCTTTTGGCCCCATTTTTTTTCCAAAATCCCTTCCTTAAGCTGCTCGCTTTCCTCTTCTCCCAGCTGGGCTGAAAGCTGTGGGTGCAGCAGGTCTGGGCAGGGTGCAGTGCCTCTCAGGAAGCTCCTAACCCCCCATTTCAGCTCCTGCGCTGCCCTTCAGCTCAGCTTTTAACCTCTCCTCAAACCCTGCAAGGCTTTCAGAGGAATCACACTGGGAGCTACAGAGAGTACCACGGCTCCACTCTCCCACCAGCCACAACGCTCGGTATTACAGCAAAACAAAACAAGGAAATGCTGAAATCTACCGAGCCTCCTGCTCTTCACAGCGGTGAGCTCTGCATGGAATGAGGTACGGTACAGATACAGCACGAGAGTTACCTGCTCCGGTAATCGCTGGCATATTGAAAATCTCTGTCCCAGGCTGCCCAACATCTGGAGAAAAACAAAGAAGCTCTTCAGTACGGAGAGCGATGCACGCAGGCCGGCCCGGCCCTGTCAGCCCCGACGAGACCTCGCTGTGCCCACCACAGCACCGGGGCTGGCAGCAGCAGGAGCAGGTCTGCGGGTGCTGGCTGGGACCATAAATACCACCTGGGCCACAGCAGGCACGTCGCGCCAGCCGGGAAGGGGCAGAAAGGCAGAGCCCAGAGACCCAGGGCGATGTCCATGCCCAGTGCTGAGCTCCTTCCCTCCCTCCGGCGCTGCGGATTACGAGCTCTATGAAGTTAAACCCTCTCCTGCCTATGGGATTTCCAAAGGCTCACATCCCCACATCCACAGAGCATGTCTGGGCAGTGGGGAGGGCGAGGAGGAGAAGAAACGTTAAATCAATATTTTCCCTTTTAGCTGAGCTGTTTGACTTGGATATCGCTTTCCTTAGAATAACAGAAATCCTCATCAAATGAGAGGTGTTCCCTATTTCTGTATATTTTCCCTTGATAAGGAAATGCGTGGAAGGTCACAGGGTTCAGCCACACGTCCCCAAAGGGGCATAACAATACTGTTGGCTCATGGTAACATCATCCAGGAGACGAGACAGCTTGGTCGCTCTTATCCAATGCAGCTGTTGTAAGATGGATTCAAATTGAATTAGTATTGACTGTATAATGCTGGGCTAAATTAAATTATGATCCTATCTACTCTATCAGTGGTTAATGAATGAATGGGCTGAATTTCTAATATAAGCCAGCCTGGTTAGTTTTACAGAGCTATACCAATATTGATGTAAGGATTAAAGTAACGGTTGGGGGAGATGCATCTCAAGGAGGGAGGATTCAGCTTGGCTGGCCATTCATTAAAATATCAGTTGTTCTTAAGTCTCCTCCATGCTCAGCTCATTATTTCCTTCCTCTTGAGGTTATCTGACACTGCCACACGGGTGAGACTGACAGCCCCACAGCAGGGTGATGTGCGGCTGGGAGACCTCCCAGATGCACACTGCCACTGCTGGCACCAGCAGGGCTGGGGAGGCTCAACCTAAAAAGCATTTGGCACTTGCACTGCCCAACAAAGCATGGGTTGGTTCTGGGAGCTCCCAGCCTGTAACGCAGCAGCACCCGTTCCCTAATCTCCCTTGTTTAATGTGTCCTCAAAGCTTTCCCCCTAGTGTCCCCATATACGCTCCCCACATGTCCTTACTGTACTCCGTCTCATTTTTGTTGGTCGTGCTGAGCTTCTTGATGATCTCCTGTTTCTTGGACTTCACCATGGCAGAGTTGCTCTCTGTCAGCTTGCTGAAGAACGCTGGAGGCTGAGTGTTGTTTCCTGGGGACTTGGACCCCATCCTGCAAAGCAAAAAGCCATCAGAAACCTCTGCAAGGTCCAAGTCACAAAGTCCCACCTAGTGAGGCCTCTTCCCTTAGGGCAACTCTTCCTAATCAGCCCGGGGCTCCTGAGGTATTTGGGATTTCCAACCTTTCTCCCTGTCCCTGCCATGAATGTACTGCACAGAGCTGAAACACCCTTACAGATGTGTGAGGATCCGGGATGTGACACTGCTTTTGGATGCAAGAGAAAATCTTCTGCCTGAATACTTCCCGCCTTGCAACGAACGAGCCCAACTAAGTGCCCTTCTCAGACCTAAAACTCAGTTCCCTACCAGCAGATCTATTGCTCAGCCAAACACTCAGGAAGACGGTTTCTATAGTGAGATGTTTCAGCTGGGACTGGAGGAGGGGGTCTGGGGGGACACAGGGGAGCTGCTGGGATGCAGCGACAGAGGGGGACGGGACGTGGCTGGGCTGCGGTGCAGAGCAGCGGGCAGGAAGCGTGGCTGTATGTCTAGGAAGAGGATGAGCACGTAGGCTAGCTCCTCAGAAAGATTTCGGTAGCCAGCTGGCCCCTGCTGCTGGATTATCGGAGCTGTGAGGAGGGGAGAGCCCCCAGCGAAGCGGGGATGGGGCCACGTCTCAGGGCAAGGCAAGGCCGGTTGTCCTCCTGGTCCAAGCGACCACGGGGCCGGGCACATCCCCAGGCTGTCACCACCGTCCCCTGGCTCTGCGATACCTCTGGTCCATCTGCTCGCCCTCGCGGTACAGGATCGGGTACGTGGCGCTCTTGGCGTGCTCCGGTTCTCCCACGCCGTCTGGTGGAGAGACAGGCTCGATACAGTTGTCCGGCCCGCCGCCGGCCGAGGCTTTGCTCTGCTCCGGGGACCTGGGGATGGCGTGGGGAGATGCAATCGGTTTATTGCAACATCCTCTGTCTCCGCACGGGGCTGGGGGGAAGGACTAAAATAGCTTGCTGTACTGCAGGGAGAAGAGCCAAGCCTTCCCCACCCTTGCGGGCTCACGCCGCCTTTTGACACAAGCCCTCGGAGCAGCGCAGCTCGGGCATGTTTTGAACCACAGGCGTGCGGAGCAGGGCTGAGCTGCGGCCCACATTTCCAGGCAGCAGGCCAGCCAGCAACTGCCCCAAATTTCCCAGGAGATGCGAGGGGGCGGCCCTGGGACCTTCTGGCTCAGCCCCAGCGTCCCCCTGCTCCACAGCGCATCCCAATCCCTTCAGAGGGCTGGGACGCCAACCCTCCGGGGTCACGGCTTCTGATTCTCCGTCATATTTCCTAACGTGAGGGGTGTAGGGGCAGTGCCTGCCACTTCCCATCCACCTCGTGGCGGGGTCAGGATCTGGCCTGGCAGGGCTACACGAAGGCAGCCTGGAGGGGATAGATGCAGCCCTCCAAGTGCAGCCGGTGCCTGGGAGGCGGCCAGGGTTGAGTCTGTGAGGAATTCCTCACGGCCAGTTCTGGGAATTCACGTCTTTGTTCTTTCTGTGGTTTCTTTTTCTCAGTTTTTTTTCTTTCATCTCTGGGTGGCCAGGGCTGGGCTTTCTCCCCTAATGTTACGAATCCAATTCTAAGACCATACAGAGCTGCGGAAATAATCACACAATGACAAGGAACCACAGGTCTGGAGACCTCACTGTTTCCTGGACACATCTGGGTCTCGCTGAGCTGCTGGACTGAGGGTGGAAGCACAGACCCTGTTCTCAGACTCCCAGGCAAAGACTCCCGTTTTTTCCAACTCAGCACAACAGCAATCAGACTTTCCTCGTGCTGCTGTCTGCATGATTTAAAAGTGACTTTAAAAGAAAGAAAGGTGTTGCCTGAAATGGGTAATTAGAGTTGAGACATGGCTTATGTGTCTAACAAGCCTCTGATTCACTAAGACTGATGAAAAGAAAATTAACTCTGAACCAATGGTAAACGTGTTTCTTTGGGTTTTTTTTTGAACCATCTGTGGTCTGAAAGGTCTGTGCCAGAGACTGAGGACAGTGACAGGACAAGAGGCCACAGGCACAAACCAAAACACATGAAATTCTACCTCAATGCAGGGTAACAATTTATTTATTTTTTACTGTAGGGTGCTCGAGCACTGGGACAGGCTGCACAAGGAGGTTGTGAGCTCTCCATCAGTGGAGATGCTCAAAACCCAACTGGCCCCCGGACAACTGGCTCCAGCTGACCCTGCTTGAGCAGGCGGTTGGACTGGAGGATCTCAAGAGGTCCCTTCCCACCTAAACAATTCTGTGGCACCAGCCAGCTGGGGAAGGATCACAAACAGACTCTAACGGGGTCTAGAAAACATCTCTAGAACTACAGGGATGGCAAGAGAGGCACCACAGGGCAAAAATGCCTGGATCAGAAGGCAGTTTTACACTCTCGACCATGTAAAGAAGTGATCCATGCAAGCCCCAAGCTGAGGACCCTAAATCCAGCAGTGCCAAATGACAGCCTGCCCTACACAGCGCCTTACTGGGGTGCCATGTAACCAAGGGCATCCGCCCAGCTCCTCAGCCCCGGTCCACCTGAGGCAGGGTTTGCACTGTGGCTTGGCAGATCCCGGCTGTGCTCACTGTGGCTCTCTAAGCTCACCTCTTGCCTCCTTCGTTCTGCGGGGAGATCCTGGAGGCTGCTGCGTGCTCCTGCTGCTGCAGGTAAGCCTCGCTGGGGGTGCGACGCAGGTCCAGCACGGGGCACGCGGCCCCAGGGAAGGAGTACACCGGGGTCTGGATGTGGGAGTTGAGCTGCTGAGGGTGATGGCGCGTGTAGTCCTGGGTGATGACCTCCTAGAAGAAACCCTTGAGTCAGAAGCAGAATTGGTCTCTACTTCTCATTTTGCAGGACATAACTAAGGGCAAGCAGGAAGGAATCAGGCAGGTTTGTTCTTGCAGGGCTGTAACTTCTGCCTCCTGCCAGGAAGCTCTTGTGATGGGCTTTATTTGTGATGCAAGGACGTGGGATGACCGTGCCCAATGCACCCTGCTCTCTCTAGCCCTAGACCAGCAGTGCTGAGGTCTCTAGCATCACTCCCAGCCCTCCCCACCAGATATATTTCACATCGGCTCTGGATGTGGCCCTTCCCTCCTCCCCAGGCACCCCAGGGGAAGGAGAAAACCAGGTTAATTACACTGATGTGCTGGGCCAGTGTGACCACCCGCTGGTTCATGCCCTTGACGCTCTGGCTGGACTGCAGGGGCTGGCACTGGGGCTGGGGGCCGTCGGGCTGCCGGAGGTGCTGCAGGTGGGCTGCTTCGGGGGCCGAGGCCTTCAGCGAGGCTGGAGGAGGCACAAAGAGCAGAGCTGGAGCCAGGTGACACCCGTGTCCCCCTCCTCGATGGCCGAACACCATCCTGGTACGGCACCGGGGCACCAAGCCCACCGTGCCAGCCTCAGGCTCATGCTGGGCACCGCCGGTCCCTGCCCTCACCTTGCTGCTTCTGCCTCGGGTCGTGCTCCCCGTGCCCCTTGTCCACATCCTGCAGCAGCTTGGCCCCTTTCTCGTGGGACAGGCTGGGCGAGCTGACGGGACTCACCGCTTCGATCCGCTCAGGGCTGTAGCCACCGTGAAAGCCTGGGGAAAGGGAGAAGGGCGTTAAATCCTGGTGCTGCGGCTGTGGTTGCTGGTGGGCAGTCGTACAGTCGGCAAAGGGGTCAGAAAAGAGATCAGGGGAGGCCTGGCAGGTTTGGCCGACTGTATGGTCCCCTGGGGCTGCACAGATCTCAAAGTGCTTTACAAAAAAAATCCCCGATGATGCCAACAGCAGGGACTTGAAAATGGAGCGTGAGGCCCTGCAGACCTCAGACCCTCACACGGGGTGTGAGGATCCTCCTGCAAAGACAGCAGGCTTGCAAGGGGCAAGAAGGCTCCTTGACCCTTCTCTGCCTTTTAAACCCATTGCACAGACTCAAGCTCCAATGAAACGTGCGGAGCTGGAAAGAAAGACGAACATTATCCTACAAGAGAGGGAAGAAACTGAGGCACAGACAGGTCATGCTTCCGGGGACCAGGGGCAAAGGCCCCAGGGGGCCTGGAGGAGGCACCCGCCGCCTCCTGCCAGCTCAGCGGGTTTGGTAACACGACTTCTGCCTCCACAGACCTTCAACCTCCTTGTGCTCAATTCCTAGAAGCTGCCCATTGCAGGCTGAGTTGGCAGGGGACCTGTGGCGCTGCCGGGAGGCCCCGGTGCCCGGGGCGTGCTCTGCCCCACTGCCCTGCTGCCCCTGCCAGCCCCAGCAGGAGCGGCTTGGACTGTGCTGCTCTGGCATGGGCACGCGCTGGGGGGAGCCACCCTCACCCCCATGACCCTCCCGAAGCCTTCTGGTGGCCAACAGGCCCTGGTGGATGCTCCAACACGAAGAAGAGGCCTCCCCCTGCCCCCATGTGCTGCCTGCTGCTGGGAGCCCGCATGGGTGCTCTGGGGGAAGGTTTGCCCCACCAGGAGTAGACTACACCTTGAGTCCATCCCATTGCCATCCGGAGAAACTTGTCCTGTTGCTTTTGTGTCCTACGCAGGATCGCAGTCAGTGGTTACTGCGATCTGCTGGGGGAACGACCCCCGAAATGGCAGCCCTCTGCACGTTTTCTCACGGGGAGGCCAACAGAGCCCCCCTGTGCTGCAGCCCCCGAGCCCTCGGGGATCCTGCAGGCTGGATGGCACAACTGTGAGCGGGGCCGTGCGTGTCGGGTGGCCAGCAGCCCTGTCACGCTCACACACCCAGTTCTCATCTTAGCCCCTTTGATTTATTACCCACAACTGTTTCGTACAGACTGCATGGGAATTGCTAATCATGGGGAAATCAGAATTAGCAAATTGCTGTTGTCTGTAAAAAGCAGTACCAGGAACTGAACAACATTTGCAAAACAGGGCTTGGCAATGGAAAAAACTAAGAGAGTGTGGGAGAAGGGAAGATCCCTGAGACACACACAAATAAAGACTGGAATAACGTAACAACTGGGAGGGAGAGGGACAAGCACACTCGGGGAGCTGACAAAGCCAGTAGCCAAAACGTGCAACTCAAAATACGAAATAACGAAATAAAATCAGTCTCAGGCCACAGCTGTCTCGCCCCTCCCCTCCAATTTCTTACCATCGCTAGTGGAGTCGTTACTTAGCGAGCCTCTTTCTCGCTGCCCCTTATCGCAAGAAATTTGGCGCATGATAATCACATCTATGAAGTTGGCCGCTGTCGTGGTGGTCTTACCGAGTGCTCGGAGCTCCTGTTCCTGCATTGAAAAGGGTTTACTTTGACTCTTTCTCTACTGTGCTGCTCGGGGCCTGAGGCTGCATGCTGCTGGTCCAGTGGGTGATGGTGCTGCTGGCTTTTCCCCTGTCCTCTGCTATAGTGATGAGAAGAACCGGGCCCGGAGGCGGGTAAAGGCCTCGACTCCATGGCTTTAATAGGCGAAGGCGACTGTTCGAGGGTGGCCCCGCTGGGCAGCTTTGAGGTGAACACGTTGTTGTCAGGCTGGGGTCGCTCGGCCTTGCCTTCTCGTGCCCTCGAGGCCTCTTTCTGCAGGACGGCCGGGTCCATCATGGCTGCGTAGCCGTCCACCGCACCGATGGAGGAGCGCAGGGCGGAGGCCGAGGGGAAGCCCGTGGAGCGGATCGGCGACGTGGTAGTGGTGGATGAGGAGCTGGGAGGCGACAGAGGACGAAGCAAAGATTAGCATGTGGCGAAAGGGGAGTGCTGCTAAGCACCTGGCAGAGCCCAAGTGTTTAGCCCGGGTATTAGCCCTGTCTGGCCGAGGCACTCAGAGTTGCTCTGAGCATAGATTTGGCCCGTGCTGGAGCAGGTGAGGAAGGCTCGGATAAAACCTCTGCCACCCATGTGCCCACCACAATAACATGGGGTATTTGCTGTGGTCTGGATGGATTGACCACAGGGAAGAAAACCCATGGGACAAGCCCATACACCTCCATAACGCCACAACCAGGAAGCTTTCAGCAAGAGCAGTGATACCTGCACTGGGACACATCCTGCTTTCTTTCCTGGTAGCAGTAAAAGCCACCAGGTAAAGTGAAGGGACTGCGTACCAAAACCCATCTCTCCCCATCACAACTTCCCCGTTAGCCCCAGTCCTGCTCCTGCTGAGACTGAATCACAGAACCACAGAATCATTTAGGTTGGAAGAGACCTCCAAGATCACCCAGTCCAACCCATGACCTAACACTAACAAGTCCTCCACTAAACCACAAGGCCCAAACAACCCTTGCTGCATCTCCGAGGTGCCCGCGTGGTGCTCATTAATTAGCCACTACATCTGCCCTTGGCAGCAGTCCGGGCAAGGGGCAGGGAACGTGGCGTGGGGACGTACCGCAGGACGGAAGGGGTGGGGGTCTCCGAGGAGATGATCTTCATGTTCGTGTTGTGGAGCACGCTGGGGCGCTGCTGGATGGTCTCGTGGGTGCGGGGCGAGACGGGAGAGTGCTGGTGGCTGTGAGAGTGCGAGGAGGAACGGCTGCTGGACTGCTCTGTACCTGGGGCAAATACAAGCAAGGGCTTCAGCCCCTTGTTTTAGAGTCCCAGCCCTACCCGCACCCAGCAAGGGCCCCGGGATGCGGAGCCAGGCTCCTCCCCAGCCTACCTGGTCTCCAGATGGGTGCATGCTCCACCGTGGTGGATACTAGGATGGATTTTTCACGCTCCCTCTCACGTTCACGCTCCCGATCCCGTTCCCGTTCAGACACCGATGATCCTGACTGTTTGGTCAAGTGCGTGGGGCCTCCTGAAACCCAACCGAAAGGCAGTGAGAGGGCTGCAGACAGCGCAATTCCCCGCGGGGAACACAGCCTGCCCTTCACATCGCTGTGTCTGCAGAGCAGATAACGAACGGCTCCATCCAAGGTCACCTGGAGCAGGACAGACCGGGGCGACCAGCGCGACAAAGCCCGGGCAGATCACGCAATAGCTGTCCTGGCGCCGTCTCCAGGATATGACCTTCCACAAAGCTGTTTGCTATCTGCCACTTCGGGGAAAAAGGAGGAAAAGCAACGAAGCTCCCAACAAGCAGAATCAGAGGAGCTGGTGCGAGGAAGCCGGAGCGCTGGTCCCCGAGCAGGAATGAATTTGGGCTCTGCCCCAGCACACCGAGCTCACGGCCCCGAATTGTTTAAGGGAGTCCTGCCCAACCGCTTTCCCACGGAAAAAGCAAGCTGCAGCGTTACCTGGGGAGAGCGGGGAGCTGCTGTGTCGGCTGCTGAAGGTCTGGGGCGGGCCGGGGATGTAGGTGATGCGGTCCATGGAGGTGGCGGAGGTGCCGGGGGTGGGGGGCACGAGGACAGGCAGGTGCGGCACTTGGGACAGGTCGATGATTCCTGGAAGAGAGCAGTCAGAGGGCAGTCAGGGTGACACTGAGCCGCTGCTGCTTGACCCCGGCCACAGCTCCCAAAACGTGGGAACCCCCCCCCCGACCCTCCCAGATGGATTCACAAGGACCTGCTGCATAGTTGAGGGCGAGCGAGGGCTCCCGGGGCGACAAGCCGCGCAGCATGTCCGCCCGCTGCGCCATGGCCGTGGCTGCGGCGTTGTGGTGCATCTGCTGGGACGTGATGTAGTCATTGATGATGGTCTGTCGGTTCTCCATGGCGGCCGTGTCCGGGTACCCCCGGATGAGGTACGGGGGGTAGAGGTGGGGGTACGTGGGGCTCGGGGCCAGATGCCTCGGCAGGTAGTAAGCAGCAGCTGGGAGAGAAGAGGAGGGAGAAATGAAGCGGCTTTCCCCAAGGATGGGTTTTTGGGAGGCAGCAGGCCGTGCTTTTGCCTGGCGCATCCTCAGGGTTTGGAGCATGCCAAGGAGAAAACGATCCCAAACCAACCATGCTCCCTGCCGAAGGTACCTGCTTCCAGTTGGATTCCCCTTGGGATGGCGGCGGGATCGAAAGCCAGCGGGATGTGTCCTCGGTACAGGTCGACCCCGCTCACGCCACGGAGCAAGTGCTCATACGGGGAGATGGGGTGGTGGTGGTCGGGCACGGGGGCGTGTGGCGACTTGGAGTTGGTGAGTTCTCTGGACGTAGGGGTGATCTTTCGGTCCTGGGACACTGGCTTCCCAGCAGTGATGCTCCCTGCAGCGAGCAGAAGGAAATGAGTCAGAGACTGAGCACCATGGCCAAGCCACGTCCCCGAGGGGTACCCACAGCCAAGAGTTTCCTCAAGGGAAGCCCACAGCTCCTCCTGAACTCAAGGGACCCTTCTTCCCTCCTTGCTGCACTGCCGTGACACATTACACCACCGAGACCAAGGTGGCCAAGCCCTGGTCTCAGCCAGGAGGAGAACCCTGTCCTAAACCCTCCCGTGTGTACCCCTCGAGAAATGGAAAGGGGCTCCCACCCTCCACTGTGCTACCTGGACCTCTCCCTTTGACATCGCGCTCTCACCTTCCACCTCCCACGAGCAGAGGAGCAGGACAGGGCACAGGTACAAGGTGCAACACGCTGGGCTAACACATCTTTGCTACAACAGCACTGTGAACGCGGTCACGCAAGACCCGTGGCAGCCCTGTGCTACTGGCAGGGCCGTGCATGTCCCCTGGGCATGGCTGTCCGTGCAGCATTTGCACAAGGAGGATGCCAGTACTTTCCTATTCATCCATCCCACCTACATACACACCGGGCAACCTCACCCTGCCCTGCACAGGCACCCCGTGACGGAGCCTGGCTGCCGTGCTCCTTGGTACACCAGCAAGGAAGAGGTTAGGGCTGCTGGGCAGAGCCGGGGACCCCAGAAACTCCCGGCCACGGTAATGAAACAGTTCAGAGGGTTCAAGCACCAGCTGCCCTCTGGAGCTGTCAGCTCTTTCCCAACACACGGAGCGAGGTTGGATCAATGTCAGGGCCTTCCCTTGGCTCTCCCAACCTGCACTGGGCATTGGTGGCACTTCTCGCCCCACCTGGGACAAAGGGCACTGGCTCATGGTGTTCTTAACAGGCCGGGGACAGCAGCTGAAAGCCACCCCAAAGCAGCGTGAACACGCTCCTCTTGCACCAAATTGCACAGAAATGAGCCCAGAGCCATTCAGAAAAAGACGCAGCCAGCCTGTCCCTCCCCATCAGCCAAACACATGCACAAAAGCCCCATCTCTGCAGAGGGACAGGGACACAGACTGTGATGTCTGGCCGAGCCCTGCTGGCCCTGGCTTGGAGAGCAGCGAGCCATCCCTGCCCGCCTCCGTGCGCCGGATCCAGTCCCGCTGGTGGGGACTTGGAAATAACCACAGCTCCAACACAGGCCGGGCACACTGCCACGCCTGCCCCTCTCACAAACCTCAGTGTCTTGGTGTGGCCACGAATAAATCAAACCTACTGCAGGGACAGGAGGAAAATATAGCTGGCGTGGGAAAGCTCCACTCCAGCTCCGATCTACGACTCCTCCTTGTAGGACCCCACTCCTGCAGATCTCCTGCGTCCCCAAACCCCATGATCTCCAGACAGGCAGAAATCTACTTTGCTGCTGGTGCTTTACAGGAACGCTGATTTTTCCCTTGGGATCCCTCCCCACAGCCTGGGTGCTGCCTCCCCCGCGCCATCCTCACCATATGTGCAAATCTCAGAGCGCTGCCAAGCAGCTGAAGGCTTCCCCAGCAGCACTGACCGAGCTAGAAAAACGGCTAGAAAAGGCTGCGGCAATGGGATCTGCTGACCACGGAGACCCCTGGTGTGCCCAGCCGGCTGTGAGTGACACCGGTGGGTTTTTGGAGAGCTCTGCCCTCTGCAGCCCCATCTCATGGTCCTCTCAGGGGAGCTGCATCCCGGCCCTGGTTTTTGGCAGACTGCAGTGCCTTGTGCCGCACGCCCCCAAATCATGAGACTCTTGGTGTAGGACAAGGGTTTGCAGGTGGGAGATGCAAACCTCCTGAGAGCGCTGCCGCAGAGCTGGAGGAGAGCGGTGCCCCGGGCTGCTGCAGCTCCCCGTAGCTAGCAGGAGAGATGACAAGGTGTCCTAGGGACATGGTTCTGCACTGCCCACGGGTGTGCCATAACGCCAGAGGACTTTGTGGGCTCTAGATCCGAGTGGGTCTCACCAGATCACCAGACCTGAGCACGTGCCTGGTCCCTGGGAGCCCCGGCTCTGGGGCCAGGAGATAACTGGAACCAAGGGGAGCAGGCAGACCCCCCCCAGAACAGGCTGGGGAGGCTGCAGACCCCAGCAGCCAGCCAAACTGCCTGGATCTACCAGTTCAGGAGGATTACGTGTACCTGGCGGTGAGGTGTTTGGGTGCCAAGGTGATGGATAAACACACAAGGCAGGCAAACAAACACCAGATCGGTGAAAAGGGTGAAAATCCCCCTGCCCAGCGCACGGAGCACTGCTCTCCTGACCTCCTTTAGAAACAAGGGTGCCCAGGGACCACTCTGGGACAGGGAAAACACTTTGTACACAGCATCAGCTTCACCAAGGTCTCCTTTCAGCCACCCCACTGCAGGCATGCCCCAGCTCCCGTGAGTCAGCCCCAGCTGAGGAGAACAGGAGAGCAGGTTGGACGGGCACCTGCCAGGAACAGGTGGGGTCAGCAGCGACTTCCCGTGCACCTTGCTATAAATCTTAGCATCCAATAAAAGGCTGACAAGTACCTTCATGCTGCCGTGGCGTGGATTCCCTCGTGGAGACCGGAGACCCTCTGTGCAAGTGGCTGCTGAACGCCGTGCTGTGCCCTGCTTGGTGGTCCTCGTAGGCGAGGGCACTTTGGTGGGGTTTTCCCGGCTCAGGCACAATCACGGGAGCCCCTCTGGCGATCGATCCGCCCGAGTTTGTCACTGGGCTCGGCCTGTTTTTCAGGCTCTCTTCGTAGGCTCTCTCCAGATTCCTTGGGTCTTGTATGACGTCCAGAGAGTGTACAGAGTGAAAAGTCCTCCCGGGACTGCCGATGATGGACCGCACGTCATGCTTTTTGGTACTCGACGAAGAAGAGCCGCTGTCGTACTTCAGCGGGGTACCCTGCGGACACAAGGCAGGTGAGATGTCAGAGGGGCACAGAGCAGAAGGGGATGCAGTGACTGCACCCCACCGAGCTTCAACGGGGCTTGCGCTTCCCAGTTCAGCGGGTCGGTACACCAGTGACACCAGTTTACTTGGTGAAATGGCAGCAACCATCAGCACAGCAGAGATAACAGCACCGAAACGGGCAGGGTGGGGTGCCCGCTCTGCATGTCGTGTTGTGCTACAACAAGACGAGGATGAGTCACTGCCGAGGGCTGGCTGTGCCCATCACGCCTCGCTCCTACACATGCTGTGAAATGAGGTAGGCCTGCGAGGTGCCATGGGAACCCTCCAAATATTTGCAGCCCGACAGGAGACAGCACGCAATGCTTCATCCTAAATACTGGCCTCGCTGGGTTGACTCTTGCCCATAAAGTGAGGAGACCAAGGCTATGCACACCCAGCCACAGCTGCTGAGGGCACCAAGTCGCCTCTGGCCTTGAACGTAAGCCAAATGCAGCTACTCCCGTGTGCGTGGACAGAGCACTGCCTTCTTCATACGCCAGGGAGCACGGAGGTTTTGTATTTATCTGCTTGAGGATGGAAAAGAGGAACCCATACCCAAGCAGGGCCTGAATACCGAGCAGTTTGCAACCCCGAAGCCCTCTCTTCTCTCCTGTTGGGAGCAGGCCCTGCAAGGGCAGCAGGCTGAGTAGGAGCAAGCCCATACCTGCGTGATGGAGCCTTCCTTCAGAGGCCTCGTCAGGGAGATGTCTGGGGTCCGCCTCAGCTCCTCCCGGGGAATCTCATGGATTGACCTTCCCGCTTCTTTCACCGTGGCCACCAGGCCTTCGTGGGCTGGCTTCATTTTCAGGGGAGTAAGGCCCTCGTGAGACCTGACTTTGTAGGCATCAGATAAGTCCCGTGGTGGAGTGTTTTCCCTCTTGAGCTGTTTGGCTTCTCTTCTGAGGTAGTCCTCATGGGCCTCCACGTAGGACCGAGGTATTCCTGCAGCCCCCGAGCAGACAAAGCAGAGGGTGAGTCCCCAGCCACGCCCTGGGCTCCCAGTCCCCATGGGGATGCTCAGCACCAGGGGCCTCCAGTTAATGCAGGTAACTCACAGACTGGTACCTGACTGAGCACACATGCAACTACACTAACCCAACAGGACCCCCTCCCATTACCACCAGTTTCTGGACGCGTTTTGTACTACTTTCAGCCTGCCTTCATGCGAGTCACTGGGAATTTTACCCCTGACTCGGCGACAGCTTAGGGTGGTAGAAGCTGAGCAAGACTGGCAGTTTGTCTGAGCACAGAGCAGATCTGCAGCTGGACCCCAACGTGTCCATCTTCTGTTCCTCCTGCTCTAACCTGATGATAAGGACAAGGGGCCATGCGTGTGAGATATTTCCCCGTGTTACTTCTGGCCATGGCCTTGTCCTGCCTGCAGGCATTACCTTGTGTAATTGAGCCGCGGATGTGGTGCTGCTCCTTTAGGTTATGGGGACTGTGTCGGTCTGGAGGGATCGCTCGACCCATGAGACCTAGGAGAGATCCAAGGGGGAAAGCTGGGTTGTGACACAGAAGTTCATTTAAAAAAGAACGCACAGTGACGGTGTTACCAGGGCTCCGGGGAGAAAAAATACCAACAGTTTCTAAATGACTTGATTTCTCTTTTTTAAATGTGCTTCCTTTTTTTGTAGTCCTGGAACTGGTTTACAAGGGCAGAAGCCAAAGGCAAACAGGCCAGCCTGTGTCCCTAGTCTTACCATGCCTGTCAGATGCTGTCCTGTTGGGATGTGCCATGGGATCCCAGCTAACCACTGCCAAAACATTGGCGTGGGAAGGCTCATCATGTAGACAGGACACAAGATGGGGTCTCTGCAGGTCACTGCTGACACAGCAGGGGTAAAAGTTTTCCCCCAGACCCACCTTCAATGCTGGCAGACAGCGGATCGCGGGCTGACAAGCCCCGGCTGATCCTCCCCTCCATCATGTCGTAGGTCCGCTTGGTTCCCGTGGTCTCATGTGAAGCTCCTGAGCTCCTGCTGTCTTCTTTGGGACACTGAGAAGCAGCAACCCCACCTGGGGAAAGGAACACCGAGAAGCACCATCAGGAGCACAGAAAGCTGGCACTTGATGCAGGAGGGTGTTTACCACTGTCTGTGTTACCAAAAGGTCAGATCCCATCTGAGCACCAGCCACCGCTTGGCACTGCAAGAAATGTCGCATGAGGTTGACTTCCAAGAAATTCAGCTGATGTCTTCTCCCCTCCCTGCCTGCTCAGATTCCAGATCTGTGCCTCCTGCCTGGGTAGGAGCATCCGCCCTGTCGTGTCCCGCTCCCTCCCGCCCTGCGTGGGCCAGACGTAGGCAGTGGGACAGCTCGGAGCTGGCACAGCCCTGGTGTCAGCAGCTGCAGTTCCACTGAACTCAGCCCTGCAGTGCTGGGGAGGTTTTTTTGTTGTTGTTGTTTTGATTTTTATTAGACACCTACTGTTTGGGATCTTGTCCAGTCTTAATATTTGCTGAGACACTCCCTGGGTGAGAAAAACAGGCAAGAGGGGAGAGGCAAAGCAGAGAAATCCTTTGAAGCAGCAATGAGCGCACACAAGAGACGGCGAGAAGTCCCACGGGTCCGAGCCGGAGCGATGGAGCAAGCACCGGCGTGACTGCAGGCCACGGACCACGTCCTCATCCAAACTCGGACCAGATTTTTCTGCAAAGTCGAGCTCGAGCCCTCGCCTCCCTGCTGCGGGCAGCATCACGCCGTCCCCGAGCGCTGGGCTTGCCAGTGCAGCCCGCCCGTGACCTGGAAAGCCGCTGCCTTGCCTCCGCGCCTGCCCCACCGAACCCATCCGCTGAGCCCAATTTCCTCCATCGGGTGCAGTGAGCTGTGAATCTCACAGGCCGGTTGTGATCCAGCTGAATGCCTCGTGTTTATGTAACGAGCACTGAGCGAGGATGTTGGCTCGGGGAGAGAAACGCCTCTGCCCATTATCTCTGGCCTGGCCGCGCCTGCCAAGGATTGCTGGTGCCCCGCTCCTCCTCTTCATGGGCAGAGAATGTGGTTATACAATTAGGAAAACGGAGGAGAAGTTAAAAATGTTAATTCCATCGCGGACAATTGGGAATAAAAGTTGCCCTTTGAAAAGCCAGTAATTAATAAAATGGGATTATCACAACTTCACACCCACTGTTGCTTTCTGCAATCAGCATCCACTCGATCCAGAAACGGTTTGGGGCTGCACGCAGGGAAACAAGAGGCGATCGGGCTCTGAGCCTTCACTTCAACGTCATTCAAGGGGAAAAATCCGGGGGTGATGCTCAGAAAGGAGCCAAGCACCTTGCGGCAGACGAGGGGTGACGCTCCCACACCCTGTCATCAAGGCACATCTGTTGCAGAAGTCCCTGTGCAGAAGGGAACACGGCCCTGGGCACCCTTTGTGCTGCGGGGGAGCAGGGGGAGGGCACAAGGGAGGAGAGAGACTAAACAGAAAGCAAATCACTCCAAAAACACGTCCCTTGCCTTGCAGAAGCCCTCAGCAATCATATGCGGAATGAGAATAACCAATCTAGCACAATTCAGCTCGCACATGCTACAGGATCTCGTCTCATTACAGCTCTTTTATTTTAAGCACCCTCATGACACTAAAGAATTTGCAATTTTTTTTTTGCTTGCCAAAATTCATAATCACCAACAATTTCATTTTCCTCTTTTTTTTTTCCCTTTTAACTCTTCGGCTTCAGGCTGTGAAGCCTCGCCAGGCTGCACGGGGGAAGGAAAGGCAGCGGGGCTGGCTGGGCTGCCGAAGCAGACGAGATTACTCAGGATGCGATAAATGCTATCGAGCATGGAAAAGGCTGCCGTGGAGGGGAAGGAATTAATTCCTCGTCCGCGTCCCCCACAGGGGGTAGGATGAAAGGTGATGGCTGCAGCCGGGGAGGCTCAGGTTGGGCGTTGGGGAGCTCAGCTCCTCTTTAGCAGCAGCCAAGTCCCAAAGCAGAAACTGGGAGGGCGCGATGTCCTCAATCCAGCCTCAAGGGTCTCGTTGATGCTCCCAGCACCTAAAGGATCACCTGCTGGTGGCTCTGCAGACCCACAGCTATCCCCGAGAGGGCTGCGACCTCCTATTTTATCAAGTCCTGTCCCTGGGGTGGCCGTGGGAGGCACAGGGGAGTGCATGCAATGGGACCAGCTTTGGGTCCCAGCTCTGCCCGGTGTGGGATCCCCTCTTGGTGCGCAGCTCCGGACCCAGGGGCCGGGGCAACCCTCGCCACCCAGCAGCCTCCCCCGTCTCCGCCCCGGTGGCACCACGTTTGTGCCCAGCCTCGTTCGACTCCAAGCCCGGGCAGAGGAGATTAAAATAGCTCGTTGCACAAACAAGTCCCGAAACACTTCCTGCGTCCTCGCTGGGACGAGTCCTGCCAAGTGTCCCAAAGGGCGCGCAGACACAAGTCTACTGCGGTGACACTTCTTATCTGGGCGAGAGTTGACAGCAAACACGGGCGGGTGCGGGACGAGGCGGCTTCCACGCGGCGAGCAGGAGGCAGAGCCCTGTCCCCACAGGTCCCCTCAGCCACCAGCAGGGAGGTGGCACCTCACAAGCCTTCCCCATGGCACGACCCAAATGCTGTGTCACCAGCCCGTGGTGAAACCAGCTCCTGGCCCTGCAGGGCTGCTCCCGGACAACCTCTGCCCCGGGGGGGATGCAGCCCGCAGGCGTGCGAGCACAGCAGCCGATGGGAGCGATACCTGCTGAGGCAGGCGAGTGCCACCAGGATCAGGCTCTGGGCTTTGCTGTCTCCCTAAGTTTGACTCAGAGGAGAAGCGACGCATCCCTGCTGGATGGCTGTCGGCGTGCCAGGACTCCAGCATCTGGCTGTTTTTACACCGAGCCCTGAGGGATGAGAGGCCCCGGAGGACGAGGGGCTGCGGGGTTGCGGCGCCCGTAGCTCGGCTCTTCCCGATGCCAGCCCTGGGCGAGGAGGAGCCAGGCACCGCGCCAGGGGCAGCTGCAGCCCGGCCATGCCTGGCCCAGCGCAGAGCGAGAGGCGAGCACGGAGGAGTCGTTTCCAGCTTCACTGGAGATGAACATCTGCTTATCTCTAATGGAAGCCACCGGGGCTTGCAGTCAGGCTTTTATGGCCAGCGCTGCTATCTGCTGAGCAGGCGCAGAGGCGGGAGGAACAGCTGGTGGCTGCATGCTGATGCCGCTAACGCAGCGAGGCAGCTTCGGCACGTACCGAGGCAGCGTTCCCGTACAGCAGGGGTGCGGGCTGCAGCACAGCTTTCGGGTCTTCCCAGAGCCTCCCGAGAGCATCCCGGTCCTCAGGCTCCTTGCAGCCACTCGCCCACGTTTGCTTTTGGCAGTCCTGCTGCCGCACGGCTCTCCGGCTGGCCGGGGGTCAGGTTGGTTAACGAGTGTCACCGGCTGTGCAGAGGCGTCTCCAGGCAGGTCCTTCACGGCTCTGCATCTCTGGGCAGCTGGGAACAGGCAAATGCATCACCCAGAGAGGCTCCTTGCTGGGTGAGGGAATGGCCTTGCCCCATCCAATGGCTACGGGTGCTTTAGAAAACTCACAGGATAACGTAACGCGGTCCTGGTGACAAATACGGCACCCTGACTCTGTCCCATCCTGGAGCTGAAGGAGCAGGGGCTGACTCATTCCCAATTTTTAATGCAGTTCAATCCATATCACATTGCACCAGCGCCGTCCTTCCTGAGACACGGGACAAGAAGCCAGCAGCCGGAGGCACAGGAGCCCCAGCCACAACCCTGCATGCAGACGGCTCCGTGAGCGAGGTCACTTGCATCACAGACAGCTGATCGTGCTCGCCTCCACGGTGCTGCTTCTTCTTCAGCCCTGTGCAGGTCGGGGCTGTCTATCACAGGCCATGCAGGAAAGACACACCAAGTGCCCCATACCAGGCTCCTGATGACCAGGGAGCCACAAGCTCCCCTGTGCCATGGGGAAACTGAGGCACAGTGCTGCAGTGCCCCAGTGGTTGCAGTTTCCACGCTTGGAAAGCCGCATGATGTCCATTCCAAATAGGAAGCCTGATATCACGATAAATCTTTATGCCAAACTACCTGACTTGCCTCCATCCTGTAGGTTCTTTGGGTTCCACCTTGGCCCAAGACCTTGGGGACCCTCTCATGGTGTGGCATGTCCCACGGGCATCCCGCACCGCGTCCCTGTGTGGCAGCAACGCCACCTCCGAGGCGAGAGGATGGCACGGGACAAAGGGAAACCCAGGCGCAGGGGGGAGAGGTGGGATGGGAGAGAAACCATGCTGGAAGTGAACCTGCGAGGTCATCCCATCGCACGTGGTCAGCCTTGCCCCAAATGTCTCCCAACACCCGAGCACCGTGGCACAGCCCCCAGCACCTGCCCGAGAGGCAGCGGGTTCGGACTTACCGTCGTAGGACAGCACGTGGCCCTTCTTCCCTTCGTAAATGACATGTCCTTTGGGCAGGGCATCCTCCCTCACTTTCTCTGCTCTGCTGGGGCTGTCTTCTCCGATTATCCTGGTAATGGTTCCTTTGTACAGCACTTCTGCCGGGGTGCCCTTGGAAAGCCACCAAGATCCATATTTAACAGTGTCACAAGCAATTAAGCAAGCAGGCGCGCTCGCACACAGGAACACTCTGTTCCGCCGGGGGAGCCGAGCGGAGGAGAGCGCGCCCGGCCTCCGCTTCCTGACACAGCCAGCAGCGAGAAACCTGCAGCTTAATTATTGATGAGGACAATAACGGCGAGCGGTAAGAAGGTACGTGATCCGGGGAAGGCTGCTGGGAAGAGGTGGGGGTGAGGGCAGCGCGGGGACGGCAGGCACCAGGCTGAAAGGGGCGACGTGCTGGGGCCAGCCCGGCTCTGGCTGGGTGCTGGTATCGGTGCCGTGCTCCTCACCTTGGGGCAGCCACGACCCTGGGCCTCTAAACCAGCAGCTCTGTTCTTTGCTGTGCGTTTCAGAGCAAGCTATCCGGCTTGTTTCCATCCCACAGGTGTGGGGCAGGGCTGGCAAGCACTGCCTGAGTGCTGGCTTTACCCACAGCCTATTTCCCTGGCTCAGCACCACGAGCTGCGAGGCGTCCCGCTGAGGCAGGGCAGGTGGGGGAGCGATGCCTGCCGTTTGGCTCTCCAACGAAAATAGGCTCCTTACACAAACTCGCATGAGCAGAAACCTCAATTTCCCCTGGGGCGCACATGAACGTGGTTCACAAGCACCTGCCCTCCCTGACTCCCCCTTTGAAATACCCGGAGCTGGATGTCCTTGAGGATGTCGCTGCTGATTAACGCTGCTCTGCCATCACTGCCTGCTCGGTGCCGAGCGGGAACAGACACCGGGGGATGATGTCCCCCCGCCCATCGCAGGGGACGCACAGCGGTGCTGTCAGAGCCCAGCTCCTGCCTGACATCCCCCCGCTCAGCCTAACCCCACCGACTCCCAGGGCTGACGCCCACAAGAAGCCCTGGGGAGCAAAACCCACCCGTGCTGGTGTTTGAGATTCGGCAGACTCTTTTCCCACCCCACCCTGGAGATGTCTCTGCTCTGTACCAAGCTGTCTGAGGGCCACGGGTCCCCAAAATCCCCCCTACAGCTGCCGGGATGTGCCTGTGTGTGGGATCAAGGCCCTGACTGTTGGTGCTCACGGTACGCCCGGTGCTGGCTCTCCCAGCCCCAGGTAAAGTCGTCTTCCTTCTGCGGACGTGCTCAGAGGGGATTTGAAAGCAAGTGATGACAGATGGCTTCAGAGCAGAGAGCATATATTCAAGATCTGCCTCCTGCACACTGGATGACTAATCCGAGATCAAATATCAGCCACGGCACCGGGAGCTGCTGCAGGAGCGGAGGGACGCAGGCTGCCAGGCCAGCCGGTGCCAGGCAGCAGGAGGGATGGGAACGCCAGGAGCAAGGGGCAGCCTGCTCTGGCCTTGGGACCTTAATTCCCCAGCCAAGGGAATCCAGACGGATTAAATAGCTGGATGTACAGCATCGTACAAACTGCTCGTCTTTCCGAATTTGGGCACGTGGAGCTCAGGACACTTCGTGCCCACCCATGGCTTCCCAGAGCTGCTGCAGGGGCATACAAGGGGATGCATTTGCTCCACGGGGTTATTTGCAGTCGTCAGGCATCCACTCCTGGCAGCTGCTGGATGCAGGGCACCTGGCAGGAGAAGCTTTTGCTCTGAGCCAGGATTTAGGTTCAGGTCCCCAGGGCCAAAGGGAACACGGTCACTCTCTTTGAATGAAGCAGGCAAAAATCTCAGCACGAGTGGCTTTGAATACCTGAATGACGGCCAGATAAAATCCCCAAGGGAAACAGGTGATTTTTTTTTTATGCTCTCTGCTCCGTTACCAGATGAGCAATAACTCACACGGCAAAAACTATCGCCCGCTTGCCAGCTGCTCTTCTGAAGATGGATGGTGGAGATTAAGGCCAAAGTATCTTCCTGCTCCACAGAGCCTTTGGGCAGGACCCCCAGCACTGCGCACTCAGCACTGGCAGACCTCATTACCTGACGTGCACCTCGCAGCCTCCTCCTCTCCTCTGCCCAGACAGGGCCTTCCACCCATCTCCTCCTCATCACTGCTTGCTTGCCCTGGCAGGATTATTTTCCCAGAGCCATTTAAAGCTGCTTTTGCCCGTGCTCCTGACAGCTACTGAAAGCAAACGGGGAGCTCAGACACGCTGCAACTCTTTGCATCGCTGCTCGCCGAGCTCTGCACTCCTGCAGCCTTGGCTGATGGGACGGGGCTTGTGCCAAGCCGAGCTCAGGCTGTTTGCGAGGGCTCCGTGATGCTGCAGGTGGCTCAGCCCCGTGCTCAGCGCACCCACAAACACCGGCACCCCAAGCTGCGGTGACCAGCACCCGGGAAAAGCAAAGCCCGACGGAGACAAGGGACTTACGTGCGTGATGGAGCCTCGGTATGTGATGGGCGACTCCGGAGGAGGCCTGGATGTGGGTGTCCCCTTGGTGATGCTCCCTCCTGAGGCAGAGCCGAGGGAAGTACCTGCAGGACACAAACACAGCGAGTTGGAAGCTGGATTTGCTGTTCAGCACAATGTCTGTGGGGCTAAGAGTGCTGACGGCTAAGCCAGCAGGATTCGACCCAACCTCTAGCGAGCTGAGGGAGCCGAGAGGAAGCCCACCAGGAGATGTCAGCGTTAAATCCAGCGCCTTGCACAACTCTTCCCACCCTGTCCCCCTAGGGACCCAGCCCCGGGGCTGGGAGGTGCAAACAGTTCTTTTGAAGCTATCACCTCCCTGCTGCCTTTGTGGAAGGGCCAGGCAGATTTATGGGACTGAGAGAAAGCACAGCCTGCCGCAGCCTCTGCTGATGTGATCGGAGCACATCTCCAGAGAGATGTAGCTCAGGGTGGTGTGAGTTCTGCTGTGTGTTATCTGGCTGGAGCCGATCCACTGCACACCCTGCATCTGACTGCAGTAAGCTTGGTGACTTCACAAAGCAGAATTACCTAAATCACTTAAAAACAATGCATCTGTACTTATTCTCTAAAGAAAAATGGGAAGACTAGATTTAAATGAAATGTGCTCCCTGCCCAGCTGCAGCCCCAACAATGAAAACCAGTCAATGGCATTTAACTGGTCCTGCTTTGCTGTCTTGAGCAACAGATTGCGGGGTGCCCCACGCACACAAAACCCCTGCCAGGATCAAAGCCCATGCCCTGATTCCGGGCTGTGGCTAGAAATGTCTTGGTGTCCCACTGGAGATGCTACACAGACCTATCTGCCACCGCTCTGGCGATCTGACCGGCTGCAGAAAAGGGGCAAAGAGACCCCTCTGGCTGGGCAGAAAGCCCGAAATCCACCCAGACCTTCCCAGGGCAGCATGCGCCTGGTGTAGCAGTGAGCATCCCTCCTGCCCTCCCACACTGGGGCACGGCCGCACGCTCACCCCGCAGGATGGAGCCCTCCTGGGACGGCTGCATCACCAGACTTTCCGGCTGGCTGGCCTGGCTTCTAGGAGAAAGTTGTTCCTGCTTTACTCCAGGAAAAGGCACTGGAAAACACGAAGCACAGATCAGCGTGGCCTCCGACAGCCTCCAGCTGGCACCTCCGGTGGCCTGGGCCACCAGGATCACGTCTCAGCCCCGCCTGGCACCAGCTCTTGTACCCGGCAGAGGCAGGACTGGGGACTGGCTGGACCAATGGCCAGGTCTTTGGTGGGGAGCCGAGGAGGAGGACTTGGAAGCCCCCCTGCAAAACCCGCCGCTGGCCAAGAGCCTCCTCCAGCACCGCTGCAAGCAGCTGGCGGGTGCTGCCCAGGAGCAGGCACTGATCCGATCCCTCCTTGTGGGGTCGCAGTGCAAGGCTGGCACCCACATCCCCCATCCAGACCCGGTCCTTTCCCCAACTCCTCATGATGTTAAGAAATTTTTCCAAATCTGCAGGCTGAACACTTTCCTTGTTCACTTCAGGCCATTTATTCTTTAACCCACCAGCCTGGGGAGTGGCAATATGTTTCCTTCCTTCCATCACAGTATTAGCCACAGGGTATTTGTAGACTGGGAAGTGTCCCTGCCTGAGTTGTCCCTTTCCTATACTGCATATATTTAGCTCCCTGTCTCTGCTCTCCCCAAAGACAACTGCTGTCATCCTCGGATCACATCTGCACCCTCTGCACTTCCTTGCTGTGCCCTGCGAGACATCCCTCGCCTCCCGATTTCTTACCCAGTTTCTTGGGATCCATTGTCAGTGGCAGGCCCATGGTGATGGAGCCGACGGGGACTTTTGCATGCTCGGAGCTGTAGGGTGTGTGGAGCTGGATGGGCATGCCCTGCGGTGCGAGAGGAGAGGTCAGGGAGCAGCTGCGGGCCCCCGCCAGCCGTCCCTGCCGCTCGCACCCGACGTACCTGGGAGATGGAGCCGACGGGTCTCTCCAGCACAGGAGGATGCTTGGTGGAGGAGATGAGGGGAGGAGGGTTGGAGATGCTCGCTAGCCGCTGCAGCCCTGAGCGAGAGCTCTCATGCAGGTTTAGCGGGATGGGGTGTCCTGGGCGGAAAACACAAGCATTAGGGAACTGAGGGACAGTAACGTGGCTCTAGGATCCAAGCAGCACAACCGCTTTGGAGAGGACTGGACTAGTTTCAATTATCACCTCTTCCCTTTTGGTTCTGCACCTAAATTGTGTGCCCTCCAGATAGAGAGGGACAGCAGAGTGAGGGCTAAAACCCTTCTGACTGCACCAAGGGCGGTGCAGGGAACACTCGTGGTGGTCTGTGACGAACCACGTCCCTTATCCTGCCCCGCTCAGGGCTGGGAGACCTGCCTGGCTGCTCTCAGCTGGCCCCACCAGCTGCGAGGGAGGCTGCTCTGTGCTGGAGCAAAGCAAGGGACCGGCGGGTTTCTGCTGAGCCCTCTCTCCCACCCAAAAAGAAAATAACTGCACTGATTTAAGGGAACAACCCGTGATGCTGGCTGCAACCGCAGCCTCTGTCCTCGGCCGCAGGTCAGGGCAGAGGGGACGTGCCGTGCAGATGGTGGATTGCACTTGCCTGGTGAGTTATACTGGAACAAGTGGGGCTCCGCCTGGGGAGAGGTTTTTATCACATCCCGGGAGTAGGACAGGACAGGGGGCCAGCATGAGGCGGCCGTCGGCTCTGCGCTCAGCTTCTGAGCCTCTGCGATGGATGAGAAATGCACCGACTTTTCTGCAAGGCAAAAGGAAGACAAACAGCTTGCTCAGCGGCACCCCACGGACAGGCAGACGCGAGGAGGGAAGGCTCAGCGAGCAGCCAAAGCCACATCCCTTCACGTGGAGGCAAAACAACCTTCCTCCAGGCTCACACTCCTCGGCCGGGGGGGCAGGATGCTGCCAGCACCCCGCGTCCCCCAGCACGCAGGGACATCCAGCGGGTGCTGCCTCGCTTCTGACAACCCCTGTGGTCTGCTGATGGGCCAGAAATAAAGGCGTCAGCTTGTCGGATGGCAAGGGAACGATGCTCAGAGCCTGAAGTGACCAGCTGTTCTCCCAGCACCTGGGACAACTGCGCTTTGTGAGACCGTCAAAGGCAAATGAAGTTCAAGACGGGCTCGGCGTGACGACTGGATGCCTCCGCTGCAAGGCAGCTGGGCTGCAGGCAGGGGAGCTTTCGGAAATGATCTGGCTCAGGTTTTGCTGGATGCCAGGCTGGGTTCGCCCTGCCTATAAAAAGACTGATTCGAGGCCAAGAAGTGCCTGCTGGCTGAAGAGCCGTGCTGGGGGTGGTTAAAGAGCGGCTCTCTTCTTGACCTGAGAACCCTGCGGGGTGCTGGGGAAGAGCTTTATCTGCTCCATCCCGAGCGCATCCTCACGGAGGAACGCTTTGCTAAGCAGACAGATGAGACAGCCGTTTTTGAACAGATTAGAGGCGGGTTTGGTAGGATTTGCTTTTAATCGATAACCACTTAATTTTGCACTGCCCTTCTTTGTCAGACCCACCTGCATAACTCCTGCATTGACCAGAAATTAGAAACTGGGCAGTAAACAATAGCAGTCACAAATGAACCCAGCCTTTAACCATCAATTTTTGATAAAAATAGATGCCTGAATCCTGCTAAGCCTAATAATAGGGCAAGTAGATTATCAGAGGCCCAATTTAATGAGGCTTTACTGCATTATCATTATTAATGCTCAGTGTACTCAGAAGCTGGGAGATTATTCTTGTCCTCTTCGGTGAGACAAGAAATCCATTATCAGCACGCAGAGGTGTCTGGGCACACACACAGCTGCAGCCTGGCGGGGCCAGACCTCGCCTGCAGCAGCTTCCCTCCCCGTGAAGATCCCATGCCAGGTCCCAGAGAGGATCCTCCCGGCACAGGGGATCCAGGAGCATCCTCCCCACTGACGGAGGGGCCGTGGCATCCCTTCATTTTCTCCCTTTCAGCTCAGCCCCGCTCAGCTCCCTGGGGGCTGATCCAGCCCACGGCATGCGGGGCTGAAAGGCGCTGGGATGTCCCAGCTGGAGCTGCTCTCCGGAGCCAAGGCACCACCAGCCAAGGCTCCGCGCCCCCTGGACGGCTCCCGGAGAGCCACGTCCTCCTCCCCGCCCCGCGGGTGCCTCTCCCTCCCCTCCGTGCCTCTGGAGCCTGTGAAATGTGGCCAGTTCTTAATTGCCCCCGCATTAGAGGGCGGCTATAACTCAGCCAGCTTTTGATAAAATAGCACTTACACGGGGAAGAGAGAGTTCCTATTACCGTTTATCAAGCCCCTGGAATCGGAGCGAAGGAGTCAGAGTTTATACGATCCGTCATCCAAATTAATGCTCTTGGCTCCCTGTCTCCTCCGAAGGCCAACTGAAACACGACTAAATCAACACACAACGCACCGCCGGCTTTCCAACCGCCGCGCGATAACCCGAGATATGCCCGACGGCGGCTCGGCACCAGGGGAAGGGATCAGGGATCCGTCTGCCCGACCGCGGGGCTCTGCAGGGCTGCCTGCCCCTGCCCGGCCCCGCGCTCCGCGGCTCGTCCCGCGCTCTGGAGGTACGGCTCTGGCCTGGCCGCCCTCCAAGGCGATACGGACCCAGCCAGGAGCCGCGAGGCAGCCAACGCCTTGGCCAGGATGTGTGCAAGACTGCTTTGAAGCGGATCCAGAACGGTGTGAAGGACGTCGATCCCCCGAGCGGCTGCAGGAGTTCAAGCTCTCTTATCGAGCTGGGCCTCAGCGAGCCGCGGAGGAGGCGGCGGACCTGCTGCGGGGAAGCTGGCCCCTGGCTACGAGGAGCCTCAGGGCTGCTCTGATTGAGGTTTGCCGGCTGGGCTGGACTCTCCCCGTTTAACGAGGCCCCTGTAGACGCGGTATGGCAGCCCAACGTGTGGGGTGTTGACACTTGTTGCCCCAGGGGGAGGCCTTGGAGAGCAGGGGAGGGAAGGGGCGCTCCCCTGGTACACAGACCGCCCTGCCTATCTCTGGGTATCCTGCCGCAGAGACAGCGCTGAGCCACCACCCGAGTTCATCGCTGCACTCAAACAGGGCTTTGGGGACTTCGTTTCTCCCCTCGAGGTGCCTCTCAGCACAAACCTGCTGGTTTTCACACGGCAGATGCATTCACGCCATGGAACGAGGGCTCCCGAGGGCCCACGTGCGACCCAGGCCCCCAGCGGTACCAGCACACAGGCACAGGTACGCGGTGTTTGGAGATCACCCGAGATGTTTGCTCCGCTCCCAATCCTTGTCATAGCCTGGGCAGCCTACTCCATGCCTCCGTGTGACACAGGCCAGGTGCTGTGCACCTTGCAGGGTAATTACCTTCATTAACACGGAGATCTGGAGCACTGCAGAGGTGGCCCAGAGAAGAAAGCGCTCCATACTATGCACTGCGGTGCGGTGGTGCCGAGCTCCAGGCTCCAGCACTGGCCGTGCCATGCGGCTCACCATGAAGCCGAGCTGTGCAGGACCAGATCCGCACAGGATTACGGTGCAGGAGGAGATCAAACCCATTAACCCATTACCCACCACCGGCGGGGAAGGGCTGGAAGGGAGCTGATCTGCCCGGGCAGCAAGCACCAGCGCGGGATCAGCTGAGATGGGACTTCACGGGTGGCAGCACCGTGACTCAGGGGAAACTCCCTTCCTCAAGGTGAGCAGTCACCTTCCTGGCTTACACGCAAAACATTCTGGAGGGCTGATCCACACACGGTGCTATTTATTGTTTAAGGAAAAAGAAAATCTGGCAAAGAGTCAGCAACCAACTCCTTCTGCAAGCACATCCTCCTGTCCAAAGAGGGATGCGGCTGCTCTGGGGGCTGAATGAGGGCACCAATTTTCCGGCGATGACCACAACCAGCACCTATCTGCCTCATCCATGTGGCCTCATCCCTCCCCACCTCCTTGCACTGCAATCCCAGTGCAGGACCCACTACTGGGGGGCATCGCCCCCTAAAAGCCCAGCCTCCCGGCTCCTCTGATGGCACCGCTGGTGGCAGTGTCTCGTCGACACACAGCAGGCTACGAGGGGCAGGGACGCCGACGCCGAACTGGAACAGACTGTCACCGAGATTAAAAACACATTTAGTCTCATCAGGACTTCCCGACTCTCCTTAACCTTGATCCCCAGGTGCTCAAGCTAATAACACTTCAGATGCTCTACGGTGGGAAACTTGGGGTTGCTCATTAGGCAGCCAAACCACATCACAGCTATTCCGGGGAGAAAGCACTGGGAATCTTTACAGGAACCTTTGGACTCCAAGTCACAGTATTAGCATTGATTTTAAATGAAATAATGGTCCCTGCTGAGCATTAAAAGCATTCTTTATAAAAAGCCAGCAAGGTAGAAAAGAGCCATTGTACCCAAAGCCCTGGCATGCCTCCAGGCCCCTTTGCTCTCAAGTGAATGGCAGAGACGCTAATAAAGGCAATCTTCACCTCCTCGGCACTCGACACTAGCTCGGTGTTTGCTGTAGGCTCAATGAGACATGATGTACTGTCTAATGAACATGGGAAATTAGCCATGCCTCTCCGGTCCCGCTTCGAGATGCTATTAAAGAGCTTTCAAGGGCTGAAGCAAACGTCCACCTAAGAGGAGGCAAGCTGCTGGCTGCGTGCAGCTGCACACGGGGCACGTTGTGGCACAGATAAACGCACACCGCCACGCACACCGCCCTACCTTCCTTGTCACCAACAGCGGGGCTCCGGCTCTTTCCCCTCGGGCTGCTGCTCGGCTGCTGCTGCTCCTTGTCAGCCTGCTGCTGCTGCTGGGCCTGCGACAGCTTGCTTGGGGGCACGTCCTCGCGGGCGGACTCGTGGGCTTTAGTGATCTGCTGCTGGTAGAGGGCCAGGGCGTGGGGAGGCACCTGAGGCTTCACGCTTCCACTCTGCAATATCCCCTCTGAGAAACCTTCAGAAATCTGCAACAAAACAGTAAGAGGTGGTGAAACTTGCCATGTCCCGTTAACATCCCTCGCAGCCGTGGAGGCAGCAAGGTGTTACGAAGCCCCACAGCCCAACCATCCCGAACGGAGCTCCAAGGCTCACCAGCCACAGGAGGTTAAAAAACCCACAACAAAGAGCACCAGCTCTGTTCTGGTGACACCACCGGAGAGCCTCAGACCTCCCTTGTTTAGAGCCTCTAATCTGCAGTTCAGTGCCCGTAGCTTTTGCAAGCAGTTACAGGACAGCAGCCACATCTTTCGCTGGAAGAAGGGAAACTGAAAGAGCACCAGGAACGGGTCTTTCCTGAGTACTTGAAACCCAGCACACACAAGCAGGGATTTTCTCTCCCCACCCCACAAATGCTCCTCCTCTGGCGCTGACCCTGGAGATAAGAGGGTGCTTTTTGTCACAGCCCCAGACAGGAACCATCAGCCTGTTGTGGCTCTCCAGTAGCCTTGTACTGAAAAGGGGAGACCAAGAAGAGCTTCTGGATGAGGAGGAGCATACATATGTTTTACGTGGTGACTTTAAGCACGAGACCAGGAGAAGCACAGGGCTGGGAGGGTGCACAGTTGCTTTTTAAAGCAAAGGGAGGCAGCAGTCATGTGGCAATGAGGAGCTTTTTCTGTCCAGACCTCCCACTACTTTCTGATAGAAGAGCTCAAAGGACATCCAAACATCGCTGGCAGGCCCTCCGGCAGCTGGGAGCACGCTGCGCACAGGAAGCACCTTGCCTACATGGGGCTCAGCCACCCGCATGTCGGGCAGGGGGACACGTCCCAGTGCAAGTGTACGTGCAAGGCACGTGCTGCGCCCCCGGCCCCAACCCTCTTTTTGGGGCACTTACGATGGGAGGGATGGCAGCAGCGCGCTGCTTCAGCTGTTTCAGGTCCAGCGGCTTCTGCGGCGAGGAGTTCAGCCTGGCCTCGCTGGCGGTGTTGAGCAGGCTGGGCCGGGGGGACAGCAACCTGAGCACAAAACACAGGTTAAGGGGGCAGTGCCATGGACGAGCTCCACGTCTGATCGCTCCCCCATGCCCCACACCCCCTGCTTCGTGCTGCCGAGACGGAGAAACATCAACGAGGGGCGAGGTGGACCACTGCTCACGGCTGGGACCCCGGGCTCCTGAGCACACCGTGCACTTGGGCTGCTAGCTCTGCAATCCGCTGCCTGGTCCCAGACCTGTTCAGGTGGCTCCAACCATGCCACAGATTGCAGGGTTCACCGTGAGGTTCACTGCCCGGAGCACGGGGTGTCTGCAGCCCCGGGGAGGTGCCTGCGTCCCCGGAGAAATGCCTGCCACCTCCACCTCGGTGGGCTGCCGGTACCTCAGCTCCTTTTAGTCATACAAGGGCCCAGGGGACCCGCTCCCCACTACACGACGCAGACCAGCAGCACCAAGCGAGCTGCAGAGCGCTGCCACAGCCAGGGCAGCTTTGCCGTGGGATAACCAGGCCCAGGGAAGGCGGGGAGCGGGACGGGATTTATGTCCTGCTTTCCAGAGACAACAAGTCCCGTGGGACTCAGTGCTCTGAGACGATTATGTCTGCCTCGAGAGGCTCTCAGTTCCTCTTTGCTTTAGCTACTACGCTAATTATTTCTAGCAAACTAGCTGCTGTTGTCCAGAATAAGCCCGAGGGAGAAGCGGAGCCCGGAGTCACGGAGCAGGGCGACCCGTTCAGACTGCATTTGGGCGCCACGCCACCCTCCCCAGCTCACTCAAGCATCACCCAGCACTCGAGATCAGCCTCGCGCTCCTGTTCAAGGACTGTCTGTCTTTTATCAAGGCTCTACAGCCTGGGCAAGTAACCACGCACACGCGGCTGGAGCACTTGGACCACCTGAAAGGCGAGAGCTTGGATTTGGGTGGGATTTGGTGCTCAGCTTCGTGGCTGCACAACCCCGCGCCCTCTCCGCTGGCTCTTCCCCGTGGCTGAGCTGTGGGGCGGACACTCAGAGGATGGCTGTGCCGAGCCCCTTGCAAAGAGCAGGAGCCCCAACACGCTGCTGTGCTACAAAACCTCTGTCTCTCCTCCTGGGACAGGGTTCTCCCTGCCGCCGAGCACCACAGCCCTCCTGCAAGGGCACAGATGCAGCCAGGAGGGCGAAGGGGATTTTGGGCATCGCTGGGATCTCTGCCTCCCACCACCCCGCTGCACAGCTCCCAGCTGTAGGGACCAGCTGATGCCTCGTTTCCCTGGGGCGTTACCAGCACCACGCTGCTTTCCCCCTCCCAACTGTTCCACCACGCTGCAAGGCGGGTGGGCATCTCCTGGGTCCCCCCAAAAAGGGATGGGAAAGGAGAGAGGCAAAGCCCTCGGGTCGAGATGTGTCCATGCTGAGACCCCAGGGCCATGTCGCTCCAGGACATCTTCACTTTCTCTCCCTCCCAGCTCCCATTTGCTGAAGCCAGTTCATCGTTTCTAAGTTTTACAGCGTGATTTGTTTATTTTAGCTGTTATTTCACTGCTCTCTCCAGCCTATAAATTTCAAGGTCATTCCATGCTCACCCTTGGATGAATAAACAAGCGTGGCTGGGCCATGTGCAGGGAATAAATACATCGCAGCGCTGGGGCTGCCCCAGCCCTCGCGGCGCGCAGTGCCCTGCATCGGAGCGGGAATGGGACCCACCTCGGGATCTGCCCCAGAAGTGGGAACAGGGATGCTCTGGGGGAACCAGGTGAGGGGCAGCTCACCCGAGCTGCTCTCCAGACAATCGCGGCGATGTCCGCCCACGGGACAGCAGAGGTGGGGTGAAGCCACACCAGAGGAATGGGGGCAGCACCCCAAAGGCTGCTGAGAAGTGCCTGGGGACAAGGACACCCAGCACTTGCTCTCAGGACAATCACGCCATGCTGAGCTGCAGCACGTCTGTACTGGGGCTCCCAAACCAGAGACCACTGGGGAAAGCCCACGGTGGCAGCACGCTCTGCAGCCCTGGGCTACGTTCCCAGACAGTTTGGGCTCTGATTTTACCCAAGAGAAGCCAATCTTCAGCCTGGTTTTCTGCAGCCCGGCGAGCTCCATCAGCGGTGGGAGAGGACGGAGCTCTCCCTGCCGCAGGCACAGCTCTGTCGGGTGGATGCTCTGCCCTGAGAGGCACTGGTCGTGTCCGCACACAGCAGGACAGGGGACAAACAACCCCCAGCACCTCTCACTTGGGGGCCCCAAACCCAACGACCAGTCCCTACGTGTGGGCGATGGCACTGGGAGGAGCAGCGAGCCCTCTGCAGGGTGTCAGCATGCCCGGGGTGAGCCTGGGCAGTGTGGAAGGCTTTGGGATGACCAGGGCACTGCGTCCTCCCAAATCCTTCAGCTTTCACCATGGGGACCGGTCCAAGACCAAGGGACTGGTCAAACTGCTGGACAACCCAATACACCATGACCCCTCCAAGGTGGTCCAAACTCAGTTTCCTGCGCATGCAGTCATTGCATAAAGGGGACAGAGACCGGGGGCAGTCACCAGGTTGCCCGGGAAGCTCAGTGCAGTATCTCCTTGCCCCGCGCTGCAGACCGGCAGCGGGTAAGTGTGCGCGGCCTCGCACGCGCGTTTCCATCTGGCCTGACCTCCCACTGAACCGCGGTACTGGCGGTGCTCGCGGCAGCCCTCCCAGCACATGCTGCGTGTAACCACGGACACTCAGCTGCCTCGTTCAGCTCTGACGAGCTAAGGCTGCGGCTCCTTCTCCCAGCCTAGCCTGTGCCAGCACAAACAGCAGGAGGACCCACGGTGGCCAGTGACTGCCCCTTCCCCGTGGCCGCAGGGACCCTCGAGCCACCCCCATCCCCTTCTGGGAGATGCTGCGGCCACCCCGGAACTTTCACAAGCTCAGCAGCGCAGGGTGGGCGGGCGAGCATCGCCCACATGCCCGGTGCCGTCCCAGCCGGGGCGGCTCACGCGGCATCTCGGCAGCCCCGTCCTCTTCGTCGCCTCTGCCCGCGTGCTCGCAGTCACGCGGCGGTGGGGCTGCGGTAGCCGCCCGCGGGCACGCGGCCTCGGCTGGCTGGAGAAGCGAGGAACCAGGGCAGCTGAACTCCCACGGCTTGTTAGAGGGCTGCAGGCACGCACCGGGAGGCATGCCTCTGGTTCTGTGAGATCGCATCGAAAAGGAGCGAACGAGGAAGCGCGCGACATCCCCGCGGGCACCACGGCGGGTACCAGCTCCCGCAAACTGGTTGCAGGACACGGTGTGGGCTGGCAGGGCCGGCTGCTTCGCCTGGACAAAGCCACGGGGCTGCTCGGGCCGCAGCTTTCCCTGCCCGCAGGCTCTGCTATCACCTGCGCCTTCCCACCAGACTGCTACGCGGAGTGGCCGGGCAGCAGAGGGATGCCTGATTACTGTTTGATATTCCCGGGAACTGGGAGCTGTTTGGTGGCTGAGATATTTGCACTGACTCAGTGCGGAGCCCGGATGGAAAAGTCGTTCCCAAGAAGAGCTGCTCCTTTGCAGCAGGGAGGCTGGTAAAAGCTGCTGCCGCCCCGTTTTCGGCTGGGTTCGTGTTAAGCAGAGGAGCGTAGCCCTGCTGGCCTCGCTCCCCCTCGCGGGGAGGTTTCTCCCAGCTGGGAAGGGGAGGGCGGGGAGGGGTGGTGCTGGACTCCTTCCACGCCAGAGAGGAGCTCCCCAGCCAAGAGGCCCCGGCCCCAACACGGCGCCAGGGCCAGTTGCATCCCCAGCGCCCCCGTCAGCATCCGCGCTGCTTCCAGCGGGGGGCTGCTCCCAGGGGGCGTGCAGGCAGCACGAGGGATGCTCCTGCACCCTCCTGCGCCGGCAGCACTCACCCACCTACACTCACCCACCGCAGTGCCCTCCTGAGAGCAGCGCTCCCGTTACGGGTGGCAGATCACAGAAGCATGACAGCTGCCTGCTGCCTTGTCCTGCCGCTTTCCTTGTGTGTGTTTTTTTTTTTTTTCTTTCTTTTTTTTTTATGCAGCCTGCCTGGCCTCGGAGAACCCGTCTTGCTGCCAACCGCCCCCTGCAAGCCCTCGGGAGGGATGCAGGATGCTGGATGCAGGACACCAGCCTCCGGTCCCAGCCCAGTGCAGAGGCAGGAGCCTGGAGGGGCTTCCGTGCCCCCGTGCCACGGCCGGGTGGATGCGGGAGGTCCCTCCCGGCCCAGGAGCCAGCGTGGATGGAAGTGGGAGCCATTAGAGAAAATAGCACTACAAAGAGGCACGTATTTATATATATTCTTTAAAAAACAGGAAACCCTGTCCCGTTTGTGAGGCTCTTCGGTGGGGAGGGCTCTGAGGCTGTGGTGGGAAGAGACGGGAGGGGAACAGGACGTTTCTCCTCCGAAGAGGCCGATGTTTCCCCTCTCTGTCCCAAGAGCCACCCGTGGAGGGTCACAGACCCCCTGGGCCACCGGCCAGGGTGGCTGCGGGGCTCGGGGCCGCAGCAGCTCAGGTGAAGCCCTGGTGGTGTTTCCGCAGGAAAGGTCGCACATCCCTCACCGTTCTGCCCCCTTTATGGCCAGGGCGGATATTTCACCCTCGCGGATCCCAGCAGCATCTCCGCCAAGGCAGCAGCTCGCCCCCTCTCTGCGCTGGGAACACGTCCCCGAAGTGACTGCTCCCCTGCCAGCGCCGACTCAGACAGAAAAACCGTTCCCAGCCCCGGATGCAGGCAGCCCAGTCTACGCCTCTGCATAACTCAGCTGTCCCCAAGGGCACGTCCGGCTCCATTGCATCACCCCGCAGGGCTGCGAGCAGCAGACTCAGCGGTTCTGCACCCAACACCTGTCTGGGGCCATTGCCCAGCAGCACCCCCGCGTTGGGACATCGCGCTGCCCGCGGGGTCACGGACCCTTTGCAAGCGATGGCCAAAGGGCCGCGGCCACGCAGGGACACAGCCGGGCACGTCCCTTCGCCTGGGGAGCACCTCAGTGGTGACGCTCCTAAAAAAAGAGCTCAGGAGAGAGCACGTGGGCACTGCCGCACGCAGCAGACGCCTCGCCTGGCCCTGGGGCCACGCAGTGACCCGCCTCTCCCCCCAGCCCTACCTGCTCTTGTCCACGGCGTCCTGTTCGTCCATCTCATCGGCGCTGCAGGTCGCGCTGGAGTCGCTGTCGGGGTTCACCCCGGCACCTTTGCTGCCTTTATGGCTCTCCTTCTTCTCGGCCTTGGGCGTCCCCTCCGCCCCCGCCGCCCCTCCGCCGCCGGCGCCGCTTTCCGCCTTCTTGTCATTCCCTTTGTCCTTCTCCTGGCCGTCCTCGCTCTCCTCCTTCTTCACCTCGCTCTTGCAGGGCTCCTCGCTCGCCTTCTCCTCCGGCTCCTCCGTTTTCACCACGTCCACCACCAGCTCCTCTTGGGCCTTCTCCTCGCCGCCGGGCGCCTCGGGAGCCGCCTCCGCAGGAGGGCTGGCAGCGGGAGCGGGGTTGGTGGCGGGGGCCGCGGGAGCAGCGGCAGTGTCGGGGGGCGTGGAGGCCTCTTCCAACTTGACTGCCGGTTCTGCGCCGGAGTCACCTCCCGGCCCGGGTGGTGCCTTGGCCCCGCTTTCGCCTCCCTCTTTGGCTTCGGGCCTCGGCGAGGGAATGCTCTCAGTGTCGGAGCTGTTATTTACTGCAGCTGAGAAAAGGGAAGAAATAAAAATAAGGATCGGGCTGAGATTCTCACTTCCCATACCGCTGCCTCCGCCCCCTCCCATGGGAGGAGAACGCCCTCGTTGCTCCGAGGGGGAGACGATCCCGGGGCTCGTGGCGCGGGGCTGGGATGCCCCGGAGACGCACCGGGGGTCTCCCGGCTTGCCCAGCTCAGCATCTCCTGCGGCTGCTGCAAACCCCCACCCGAAGCCGAAACCACGCTCCCAGCAACTGGGAAGGAGGGTTTTGATGGAAAACCCTGCTGCTCGCTCCTGGCCTCCCTCACCCATAGCTCTGGAGCTCGGCTTTGCTCTGCGGGGCCCAGGAGCTCTGTGGCTCGCTGCCCGCCCGCTGGCACGGCGCGGCCGCCGGCTTACGTCCCGCGTGTCCCTGGCGCTGCCACCCCCAGGGCAGCTGGGGACCATCCCAAAACACTGCTTGTTGTTGTTTGAGCCGCCAGAGGCGAAAGAAAGGAGGTCAGGGTCGGTGAGAGCAAAGCTCTGCCAGTGCTGCAGGACAGGTTAATTATTAAATGTAAAGGATCGTTCCTCAGATCTGCTCATGGCTTGAAATGGGCTAGGAAGGCCAGAGAGATGGAGGTGCCGCGGGAAGACGGGGCCTGCAGTTGGAAGAGGATTGCTCCCTCCTGGCCTCCCTTGTACAAAGGAAGGCAGCAAGGGCCAGGCGACCACACAACGCCCCCAACATGCCTCGGCACGGCCCCTCGGGGCACAGCTCTCGTGCTCCTGTCCAAATGAGCTCCTTCCCAGGTGTCCCTTTACCTGCCTCTCTCCACAGCAGCCCATTTTGCTTCAAACGCCAGCAAAATCGGGGACACGAAGATGTGGCTGTCCCGGGAGCCACGCGTTTGAGCACGCCCGAAGTCTTCCACTTGCTGGGCACAGGACTGCAGGGCAGAGACGTGCAGCCGCTCGGTCCCCCCGCGCCCGGTGCTACCCGATGTGAAAGGGGCAGCTGAGGCACAAAAAGGCTCAGCCGGGCGCTGGGCTCTGCTGCACTCGCTCTGGGCCCTGAATCCGTGGCTGGGGAGGCGAGGAAGGGAGCTGGGTGGAGATGGGAGCACCCGGCCGGCTACAAAGCACCGGGCACTGGGCAAACAAGCACACGTGCCTCGCATTTGCAAGCAGACGGCTTGGACACAGGCGATTAATCACACGCTACAACCCGTGCCAAGTCCTTCTCCCCACCCCAGGGCCTGCCGCGTGGCCCCCGGCCCCAAGGTGCTCCCCACGTGTCTCCAAATGTCACCCCGGGGCCCGCGACCTTCCCGAGCAGAGCGCCGCTCTGACATTTCTGTGCCCGTGACATTTCATCAACCTCTGCTTCCACGTTCGCTCTGCTCAATAGCCCACTTCAGAACCAGGCCCCCTCCGCCCAACGGGAGGAATTAGAAATGAGGATTGGAGCTCTAGGAAGGTAAAGCTTCAGCGAGTGTCAAGAGATCTGTCTTTAATCTCAAAACCGCATTGTTTCCTCTCAGCCACTCTCACAAAGAGCAATAACTACCTTTTACTCCGCGGCTCTGAGTCACATATCACCTCGCACAAAGATTTACCTGGAATCTGCCTTGTAATGAGTCACTTCCAACAATGATTTGAAAAGATTTCCAATTTCAAGTCCCATTAGCCTGGGTGCTAAGGCCAGGAAGCAGCAGGGTGCCAGCAGTGCTGGTTAAGTTATTAAATTACTTTGACAAAAGTCAAATGGGGCTATTGTTGGAAAATTATGCACATTTTCTCCAAACTCGCTGCCGTGCTTTCTAAGCGATAAATAGCTGAAAATTGTCACTTTCAAGTTGTTTCCTTCCTTTCGTACGGCTGGGAGAGAGGAAAAATGCTCCCTTAAAAGGGGAATGGGGGGGAAAAGACCCGCTGAGGTCCATCAGCCCTGCTGGACAGGGACTGTGGCAGCCCTGGCGGGGCTCAGCCGCCTGGGGCAGTGGTGGCCACGATGTCCTGACGGGACGGGGATGGGCTGTGCGAGCCCAGCGGGTTGCATCCATCCCTGTGCATCACCCAGGGGCTCTCTGCTTTGTTTCCTCCAGCAGCCTCCCCCTGGGCCTCTCCCCGAGACCCCGCAGTGCCTGCAGTCTGCCCCGGCTCGGCCCTGCGCCCTGCCGAGCTGTGCAGGGCCTGGTTTTTGGAGGAAAACAAGAAGAAAGCTGATTTACGAGAGCCAACGCTCTGGGGAGCGTGCACTGATGGAAACTGGAAATAAACTGGTGCAAGCAGGGCACTTCTTGCTTCTGTGGGGCGAGAAGGAGCCGCTGGGCATCACCCCAGGTGCCACCCTGCAGGGACAAGGTGCGCACGGGGTGGAGAGGGGCCTGGGGAGCCCAGAGCTTTGTCACACCACAGCTGCACTGGGAAGGACTGGGAATGGCAGTGACTTCAGGTGACAGTGACTTGGTATCCCTGGTCCTCAAGAGCTCAAGGCAGCAGCAAGAGCTGCTCCTCCCTGCACAACCCTGACTCCTGAGACCCCCGGGGGTCCCCAGCAGAGGCCGGCTGGTGACCGAGCCTTTGCATTGCACAACCTTCCCAAAATAAACATCCCTCCCGACGGACAGGGGAGGAGGGCAGCGATCCAGCGCAGTCCTTGCAAGCGTGAAATCCCGAGGCATCCGAAAGGTCACGAGTGCCTCGTGCTGCGGGACAGCATCACCTCGGTGCGGCTTCAGGGTGGCACACGCGGCCCCCTGGGAGCGCTGACATTTGCAGCCCCAGAAAGGCCACACACAGCACCTGAACTGCTCCGCCGTGGCTGTATGGCAACGCTGGGATGGCTGAGCACGTCCCCCCCCTCGACCCGCCTCACCTTCTGCCTCCTCGGCCATCTCCTCCTCGTTGCCGCTTGTCCCCGACACCTCCATCTCCTCGTCCTCGGTGGCGGGAGGGAAGGCAGCTTCTTCGCTCTGCACGGCGGTGCCTTTTTTCTTCTTCCTCTTCGCGTTCCTTTCCTTCTCCTGGGGGAAGAGGCAGAGGAAGGTGAGAAGGAAAAGCCCAGCGGGACGGGAGCCGCACGGGAGCGGCCAGCACCCCTCCTGCCCAAAGGGACGAGAAGGGCACTAACACCACTCTGAGCCCCAGCTCTGAGTCCTGATGCTCCCCACGCAGACCCTGCAAAAAGTGGCCGCCAGGACCAGACTCGCCTGCCCAAAGCCCCATGATGTGGTCTCGCCCAGCCAAAACCCTCGGGGCAGAGCAGGACACGGCGCACACCAGGCACTCACTGCACATGGGGCTGCCCCTCCAGAGGGAGCACGACTCCAGGGGAGGCCCTGGGGATGCTGCACCCCATGCACGGAGCAGATTTGGGGTTGGACAGCGGGTGAAGGATCCATCTAGCACTGCTGTGGCCGGGGCACAGCGTCCCCCTGCTCTCCCTCCTGCAGAGCTCAAGCCCCAGCAAGCCCCCGGGGCAGGGTCAGCACTGACACACGGGTAAAGGATGCGTGTGCAGGAGCCACTGGCACAGGGCTGCTTGCTCCTGTTTGCACTGCGTGCTTCCAGGGACTACCTCCAGCTTCACAAACGCCCACGGCCGCGTCCTGACGCCCACCCGCAGGTAGCAGAGCTGATGACCCACGTGCAGTACAGCCAACACCGGAGCACACCGGCTTTCGTGCGTCCCGCCGCAGGCGCTGCCGAAGGACTTTGCCTCCTGCTGCTGGTGGGGACACTGGATGCGTCACGGCATCCCGAAGGTGCCCAAACACCGCGTGCCCCGGTCCTGCTCTAGGACAGCACCGTCTCTGCTCTCCAGGGCACGTGCCACGGCCACGGGGCGCGCACACACTGCTCCCTCCCTCCCGCCCGCCGGCCTCAAGGAAAAGTCTCGCTTCTGCTATTGTTTCCTGCTCTTGTTGCTTGAATAAATATTACCAGTAGGAACAGGCCCATCATCTCCGGCTCTCCCTGCAAGCCCCACACGGATGACGTGTGTAGGACGTTTATTTACATGGATGAGAAGATAAAGCCGTGGCGGAAACGTTAACTTTGCTGCTGGATCCCTGCGCTGGGAAGAGCCGGTCCCTCCCCTCCAACCCAACTTTCCAATCCTTTAAAAAACTTCCAGATAAAACAAACAAATCCAACGGCTTTTTGCTTGGAAACGCTGCTCAAAGTCTATTTTTATCAGGCTGGGCAGGAGAGAGGGAAAAAAAAAAAAACAACACTCGAGAAACTGCTCTCTGAGGGGCTGGTGGCACCGTGGGAGGCGGGCAGGGCCCCTCCGTGCCCTGTCCCACCGCGGTGTCACCCGTGGTGGCGGCGGTCACGGCGCCCCAGCGCTCACACCTCTGTCAGGGCAGCGATTCGGTAAGTGCACGTTTTTGTCTGAAGCAGCAGTTCCCCGTCATGCTAATGCGATGACAAAGCTCCTACGTTACTATGGCAAAGACTTCTCTGCCTCTTACTCACGGGTCCGTGACTCAGTCGAGGCTGGGAGCAGGCTTTTTGCTGGGGAAGCAGCCGGGAAGCAGCCCCTGCCTCCACACCGCGCTCGGCTGGAGCCTGCGGAGCTGCCCGGGGGCACCTCAGGTCCCGGCCGCGGTGAAACCCAGCAGCAGGTCCCGGCCACATCCAGGGACACGTTCGAGGCCACCGCCTCGCCTCCTGCCATGCTGGCAGCTCCGTGCCCCCCGTCCTGCCTTGCTCACGGGCACGGTCCCCTCCTGCTCTGTGCTTTTGCCAGCGCTGGGGACACAGGGCCCCCATCCTGCTGACAACCACGGGCACACCAGGCAGGAGCCCCTGCAGCCTGAGTGAAGCCAGCCGAGCGTCCAGGCGTCTCCCCCCACCACCGTGTGCTCTGCTTAATCCAAGTGACCACCAGCGAGGCCACGGGAAGGCACCAGGTCCATTCGCTATGCTCAGCTTTGGGTTATTTCAGCCCACGGGGGCTCTTCTCTCTGCCTGCCCCAGGTTCCTGCAGGACCACCCAGCTCTTCAGGCCGTGGTGCCCCGGGAGCAGTCTGTCCTGGGGAGGGGATGCCAGCAGCCCCCGGTTATGGCACCTCTCTGGCCGCCTGCCCTGCAGGGGAAGAAGCCATCCCGACATGTTCGGCCTCTCCTTGCCACCACCGACTAACGCAGCTGGAGCAGCCAAACCAGCTTTCAAGCCCTGCTACCGATATGGCAAATCCATCGGTGGATTTACCTCCCAGCCTCAGCCTCTCGACAGTGTGACCACACTCCCACGCGGGTGACAACGACACGTATTTGACGCTGCGCTGGGACCGATCTAACCACAGGGTGACAAAGCACCTCCAGGCCTGGCCCTGGGGACAGCCAGCCCGCCCCTCAGCCCTTCGGCCCGCGGAGTTTCGCGGGCCCTGGGTGAGCCCTGACGGCGGCAACACGGGAGATTCCCCCACTGCTTTGCTCCAAAAAAGCCCCAATTAGGGCCAGCAGAGACGAGTGAGAGACGCAGCACCAGAGCGGTGATAACTCCCCCGCCGTAGCTCCACAAGCCAGAACAAGCCTGAGCAGTCACCAGAGCAAAGCAGAAACCTCCCGGCAAAGAGGTGCTGGTGAGGACGGCGCCTTATCTCCACCCGCTGGCAAACAGAGCGGCTCCGGGAGGACACCCCGTATCCGCACGCCCCGCTTTCCTTCAGCGCCGAGATTAGAGAGCACAGCACGCAGAAGGTCAGGGCTCAGCGACGGCAATGCCCGGGACGCATCCGAGCCGCTCGGCAGCGAGAGCGAGCCAAAACACGCCGCAGCGCAGACAAAGCGAGGCTTCGAGGTGGCCTGACGCTGCCCAGCACCAGCAGGCTGCCCGTCCCTCGGGCACCCCGATCCTCCGGGGACCAGGGCGAGGATCTGAGGTTGTGCGCATCCCGATGGACCCCGCAGAAAGGGAGCACCGCAGCGCTGGGCACTGTTGCCAGCTGCATCCCAAGCCTTTTTCTCCCTAATGCTGGATGCTCAGAGCGGGGGGGTCCCCTGCTGGTTCTCTGCCAAACCCCGACGTGTTTCAGGGCACGAGGGACATCCCCAGGCTCTGCGTCCCATCCCGACCCGGGGACTGCCACCTGCTCACCCCCAGCTCCTCCACACCACCCGCACACTGTCAAACCAGAGAGAGACCTGGGCTCGGGAGGGAGCCCTTCAGCCCTGTCACACCTACCCGGAGGAGGAGGCTGTAATATTAACGAGCCCCGTTTGGGGAACTAATGAGATCTGCTAATTGAGTTTACTCTCATTAAGCAAGAGGAAGAAAAGCAGCGCCAGTTTGTTTCCTCACGCACGATCAGCAATAGCTGGCGGTGGGGAGGTCAGGGAGTAATTTGGGGATTTCATGGCAAGCCCACACGATGACACACCGGCTCACCACGTGCCTGCTCGGCAGAGGTCAAGGCTGACTACTGGGTATAGGAGATTAGGAGGCTTGGGTTGCTCGTGAATATATTTAGGAGTCAGGAAGGAAGGTCTATGGCAATTTAATCTCAGTTGTTCTTTCATTTTATTCAGCTCTCTGGCATCTGCTGTTGCCACAAAACAATAGAGCACAATAAATAACAGCTGAACGTTCATTGTTCTTCTACAAAACCGAATCCCATAGCCTCGAATGCTCAAAAAATAAAATGATGATGCTGATATAAACTGCAAGTGAGAGTGAGCAATTAGACTGGAGAAGTCTAGCGGCTGCCTTGAAGGGACGGATGCAGGGAAAAATGTGGTTCTGCAGAAAAACACTTCTGTGATATAATTTCTGAAACGTTAGGAAGCAGAGTAAATTAATATACACCGATCCCACTGCCAGCTAGGCTGTGTGATCTGATTTCAGATCCTCCTCGGTAATGAACAACGGCATCTTTATAACATAACGTTTTATATTTGCAGGGCTTTACGCATGTTTAATTCCAGTCTTTATACAGTTTTTTTTGGTCTTTTGTATAGTTTGTTTGCTTTGTCTCTAAAAACAACTCGGTGAAACATAGGAGCACAGGAGTGTCTCTGTGCATAGAGAATTAATAAAAAAAGAATCGCCAATGCCTTCTCTTTCTCTCATTCCTATAGACTGACTAGGATATTAAATTCCTGGGTGAGTCATTGAATGTTTTCCTGTCTTTCTTTTTACTCTTGCTGTAATAGCTTGCTTGGAGAGATTCCTGCATTGAACATTGTCCTTTGCATTTTCAAAGCACCCCTTGGGGGTTTAAGCCATGTGAATTCTATTAGCCAGAAACTGGGAACCCCAGGATACTCTACAAATGAAATAATTATAATCCTTAGCTGCTCTTAGCAGTCTGCCCTATCTCCTGAACGCTGAATGAGCCCCATTTCATTCATGCCCTGCACTTTAGGCCAGAAAAGCAGCGTCAGCCCGTTCGGACGGGGAAACTGAGGCACGGAGAGATGCGTGTATTTGCTCGCAGCCACAAAGACAACCAACATCCACGTCAGGATCAGCCTCCTCTGCACAATACCTGTCCCACCACCACAGTTTTGGGCTAAACCCCTCTTTCCCTTGCATTATCCTAAAACCCTGTATTTTTCGGGGGTAAACTGCCCTCAGTCTACTCCTCCCCTTCAGTCTGGGTGCCCCTGAGCATCACCACGCTCCGGGAGCTGAGGCACGCTCCCACACGGCACCTCCCCTCCTACAGCTCCCCGGGGGGCCGAGCAGGCAGATGACCCTGTCCCACATCACTCGCACCCCCAATCCCCTGTGCTTTCACCCCAGAATGTTCTCCGAACCGAGGCGGTTCCCCTGTCGCTGCGGGACCGGGCCGGCACTCGCCGGGAAGTGCCCGAGGCACCTGGCGCGGGCAGCGAGGGGATTCTCACCATTTTCAGTTTGTGCTGCTGTAGGATCTCGTCCAGGTTCTGCCTCTTCTTGTAGTTGAAGTAGAAGTTTTTGCACTGCGACACGGTCTTGGAGCCCACCATCCTGGCAATGGCCGACCAGTTCCTCCCATGCTCAAGGAGACCTGCGGTGGAAGGAGGGAAGGGAGAAGCGTTTAAGGCCAGATAAAGTCGCACAAGGGCAGCATTATCCGCACAGGATGGGAAACACCCACTGCGCAAGCCAAACTCCACAGGAACAATATGGTCACTAGCACCCGTCTGCAAGGCTTCCTAGGCCAGGGGATGACCTACAACAGCCTGTTTTTCTTTCCAAGGGGAAAAAAAAGGCACTGGGCTGTCTAGCTCAGGAACAAAACATCCCGCAGCCACATCACCACTGCGGGTGGCCAGGAGGGGCTGCCTGCCCTTCGGGATGGGAGCAGGAGGCGCTGCCGTGCCCAGGAGAACCCCAGGAGGCCCTACCAAGAAGCAGCGGTGCTCTACACCCTCCTGTGCCCCTCCGGTGGCTTACACCGGGGCGACAAGGCGGCTCGGCGGGTTGGAGTCCCAGTACGGGTGGGGAGGAAGAGCCCGGGCAGGGAAGTGTCAGGAAGTGCAGGTGAGGTCCCCGCTGGGACCTCAAGTCCACAGGTTCATGCCCTGGTCCCGGGGCCGTCGCGGGTGGGACAGACGCCTGCCACAGCCACCCCAGAGGGACGGGTGCTCAGGCTGCACGTCTCAGACCTGGCAAGACAGCAGGTTGAGGAACGCTGCGGTGCGGGAGGCTGGAGAACACAACCCATCGCCAAGCCCAGCGAGGTGTCTGCTGGACACGGGAGACATGCGGTCACGTCGGAGGTGGGAGCTGCAGCCGCAGCCCCGGGCCATGTGCACCGGTACCTGCTCTGCCTGCCCCAGGCTCCTGGAGGTGACCTGGGCTGGGGCCACCCAGGCTTTGGGGACAATTAAAACCTCGCAGCTTGCCCTCCTTCCCATGACCTGATTTCCCCGTCTGGGGCCATCCCTGGCCTGGCAGCTTGCGAGCTCTTGCACAGGACAGCACGTCGGGGGCCAAGCAGCCTCCGAATGGGGCGTCCCTGACCCCAACCCCCCGTGATGTGGCAGCACGTGGCACAGCTCCCCAGGTCCTCCCCAGCACCTTGCGTAAAGGACGGGGGGACGCTGAGCCCAGGGGCACGGCGCTGCCACCAACGGGGACTTCAAGAGCTGAAAACCTGCAGGGAACAACCTGCCCAAGGCACCTTCCTCTTCTGTAAGGGGTTTTTCTGCCCAGAGGTCACAACAACACACGGGGCCTGGGAACGGGGACTGCCTGGGTGTCTCCGACCTCTGTCCCCACACCGCTCACTCCCTGGCTGTCCCCAGCTCTGACACCGTGGGGCTCGGGACCCCAGTGTCCCACCTTAGGGCTCCCATTAGTGGCCCTGCTTGTGCCTGGGAGTCACACAGCCGTGCCCCAGCCGTGCCCAGCCTTCAGCCCAGCAGGGGACGGGGTGATCTCAGCACCAGGGCCCGAGGGATGCACCTCTGAGCAGGAAACGTGCAAGGGGAAGGCATGCCTAGGGGGGACACAGGTGAGCCTGCACTGAGTAGGTGGCACCACGTACCTCAGGACAGGTAAAAAAGAACAAAACAAACAAAAAAACCCAGCCCTTCCCAGAGGAAAGCAGCTGTACTCAGCACGGCAAGAGTTAACATCCCGGCCGTGCCTGTATCCTGCCCTGTCCCAGCACCAGGGCTTATCAAATTGCACGCAACACGCAGGCATCACACAGAGCGCTGAGCACCACAAAAGGCCGGGGCCAGCCAAGAAACAAGTTTGAGCTTTAACTCTGCAGCTCCCAGCGCCGCTCCTGCGAAAATCACGACCTCTGCCGCGTGCAGGAGGGCTGGGGCTTCTTAAAAAGAAAAAAAAGGGACGTCCGGCCACCAACCACGAGAGGTAACGCGCCGGGGGGGCGGCAGTCCTCCCCCCGCGTGTCACAACCCAGCGCCGTGGCCAAAGCAAACAAGGCACCCGGCCCCCTTGGCTCATCGCGGCGCTGTGCACCGAGCACAGCACCCAGGGCTGGAGCCATTTGCTGCACCCCGGGCAAAGGCTCCCGACGTTGGCACTGCCCCCGGTCCTGGCGGTGCCCCGCGAGCAGCCACGGGACCCAGCCCGGTAAACGGGGGGGGGGGCCCTGTGCTGCCCACGGTCCCCAACATGATGTGACCTTCACCGGCTGTGCGGTGCCAGCTCCCGCTGTCCTCTCCCCTGCCATGCCGGCTGTGCCACCCTGCCCACCGCCGCGGGGACGCTGGGGACGCTGCCACGGCCCCGCCGGGAGCTCGCAGCTGGCCGGGCAGGTGGCCGCATCCGTGCCCGGCTCACGAGGACAAGGCAGCCCGTGGGACCCAGCAGGGTGCCCAGCCGCCCTCCTCCTTACACTCAGAGCAGAGCAGAAGAGCAGCACCTGCTGCCCCGCAGGCAGGGATCGCCCGACACGCGCCCCGGGACGTGCCGTGGTACCCCTGCCGCGTGCCCCCGGCTCGGCAGCCCCCAGCCCCGCGCTCCCCGGCACTCCAGCCCGTCTCGGCGCGGCCGTTCATTTCCCAGCGCAACTGAAACTATGACTAACTGAGTTATCAGATCGTACCGACGGCTGCGCTGCTTGCCGTGCCGTGGGTGCTCGGCATGGCCTGGGGGCTCGGCACGGCGTGGCCCTGCAACCGCGGGGTCTGCCCCTGGACACGCAGCTACAGCTCCACGCCAGGCACAAGCCCCAGTGTTAATTAACCCCGTCCTCGGCCCCCCCCCGCCGTACTTACATGCCGCGGGTCTGGCTGCGCCGGGCGGGGAGCGTGCCCGGAGCATGCAGCGGGCGGGCTGGGACGGACGCGGGCGTTGGGGCGCGCTTCAAAGCCCCCCCGGGCACGCCAGCTCGCGGCGAAGCGCTGCGAGTGCTCCGCTCACGCCCGCCCCGCTCATTTTGCTTTCGCTCCCTCGCAGCAGCCGGAGAAAGAGAAGAAAGCAAAGCCGGTTCCTTAAATCCTGGGGGCGAGAGGATTTCAGAGCCATGGGCGGCGGAGAGCGGCGAGCGGGCACCGAGGCTGGAAACCAGGTCACAGGCGGGAGAGTCCTGACCCCGGCGCCAGAAGTTGGAGGGGACACATGCTCTGTCCCCAGCTCTCCTCCAGCGGGGCGCGGGCGCTCGGTCCTCCCGCTCCTCCTGCTCGCGGCAGAGCTTTTCCAGCCGGCTGCAGCCGCGGTTGTTAAGGTGGATGGAAGCGCCTCCGGTATTTTCTCCCCTACCTCCTCGCTCAGCAGCCTGGGGCTACGGGGAGGGGAGGCTGTGCAGTTTCAGGAGATGCCCGATGTTGCCAAGAAAGAATAATAAATAAATAAACCCACAGAAAAAAAGCAGCAGAAAGGCGCAGGGGAGGGAGCAGCCGACGGCGCGCTGCAGCTCCGCTCCTGCCAGCCCAGGGACGGGGAGCCGGTGCCGTCGGTATGTGGCGGAGCAGCGAGCGAGCTCTAATCTGTTCCTCTGGCTGACCCAGGGCTCATTGCATCTGAATGTGACCTCTAGACAGAGCATTAATAACGAACGTGGCACTGACCCAAGCTGACAAGGGGTGCGGCCGCTTGGCACCGGCTCCCTCCCTCCCTCTCTCACTTTCTGTCTCCCTCGCTCTCATCTGAATGTCAGCGGCAGGGGGAGGGATCCAGGAAAACAAAGCTTGGCTAATAGTTTCCTCCGCTCTGAAGTGAATCAAAGGCGCTTTTCTTTGGGGAGGTGCACGCCGGCGAGCCCAGCGGGGACAACGTGCCCCCAGCGTGGCTTGGCCCCGCAGCCCGCGCCGCTGGAGAGCTTTGGGAGAGGACGCGGGACGGCGCAGCCGAGCCGAGCCAACGCAGGGGCTGCGTGGGCAGCGGTGCCACCACGGCCTCTGCCTTGGCATGAGCAAACGGCGGCTGGAGCGTCGCAGAGCAGGAAGGAAGAGGAGCCCGGAGAGCTGGGAGCACCTCAACGTGTGCTCGGAGGGGTAGATGAGGGGGCACCGAGGCGGGTGGGAGCCGGCCGCTCACGGCCCCTTGGCTCTCCGCAGCTGCGGGTTTTTACGTGATCCTTTCCAAGGCTCCCCGGCACGGCCGCCCTGCTCCACCCAGCTCTGGGAGAGGGTGGAGGGAGCCCGTAAAAGGGTCCCTTAATGGGAGCTCGTGCGGATTAACAGGACGGGGTTACAAGGGAAAAAAATAAGTGATCTCATTCCCCTACGCCTGACGGTACCTCGAGCAATCCTCCAGCACCCCTCGCACCCACTCCCCCGCTCGGGAGCGGGGATGGGGACACTCCTGGCACAGCCAAAACTGTAACCCAGCCCTGGAGAAAGACCAGCACCACGCAAACCATGGCATCCTGAAAGCGTGGTCGGCGTCGCTGGCAACCAGCGCTCTGCTGCCAGCCAAACTAGCGCGCCGCAGCGATGCTTTCCCCCGCTGATCTCAGAGAGGTTCGCAGCGTGCGGGCGCGCGTGGGAGAACCGACACAAAGAAGGTGAGTAACCGCTCCGGGGCCGCGCAGGCGGTGGGAGGCAGAGCCGGGCGAGCACCGGGCTCCTGACGCCGCGCCAAGCCAAGCAGCGGGGACGACGTGCACGCGGCCGGCCCACGTCCCCGCGGGAGGGGACATCGGGCAGGCAGGGCGACGCTCGCCCGTCCTCGGGAACGCAGCAACCAGCATCGGCCTCCTGCCACGCTCCACACCTCCGGCAGCCCCGTGCTTGAACCTCCCCGACTCGTATTCCTACCGTCAGGCACCTCGCCTCTCCTCTCGCCGTGCTGCGTCCCCTTCCTTCCAGCCCGCTGGCAGGGACGGGAGCTCGCCCTGCTCCCCGCGGTTCCCCCGTCCTGCCGGGGACGCGGGAGGCTCCGTCCCACGGCCGAGCGCACGCGGAGCCGCCGCTCCCCTCGGGCCCAAGTGCTCTCACCTGGCTCGGATATTATTCCTGCTCCCTTATTGTTGAAAAAATAATGCTCAAAATTAAAATGTAGGCTGTAAATTATAGTAATTACCCAGCAGTTCCCCCTGACAGGCCTTTTGTGTTTCATTCGCTGACACTCACTAAGCAAATCCTCGCAGTTTTCTCCTACATGCTTGAGAAATGTTCAGCCAACTGTGGCAGAAAGCGCAGCGCCGGGGGGGCACCACGGCAGCGACGTTACGGGCGTTATCCCGGGGGGCCACGTTCAATACATGCTGCCAAACACCTTGGCCAAAGGCAGTGTGGCCAATTCACGCCTTGGATGCGGTTTTCCCCTCGTGGCACCCAATCCACCCCACCCGAATCGCCCCGATAATTTCCGCCTGCTGCCTCCCCGTAGCATCACACGCGCTTCGGGGCACGCGCACGGTTCCTCGGCAGCATTTGTGGGGTTTCCCTGGCTCTGAGCACCCAGGGCACCCAGCCTGGATGGAAGGACCCCACGGCTCGTCCCACCCCACTGCCTGGTCCCAGCACGAGGGACAACACGCAGCGATGGGCACAGGCTGCAAACCAGCTTCTCCAGCCTACACTTATTAACATCATCTTTTTTATTTATTTATTTTTTTATTTTAAATTTTAAAGTATTATTTAAAATTTCATATTGGAGAGGGAAAAGCTCCAGTGTTGAGTGCAAGGAAGATGAAGAATGTACGGGGCAGGGCTCAGTCCCAGCTTCCCATGAAGACAGCATCGCCTGCTCCGCACCGGGCTGCAGCCAACTCCTTTTAAGAGCAAAGGCTGCCCTGCCAGGAAGAAGCGATGGAGGAAGAATGCACAGACCTACACAGACCTACCTCCCCCCGTTCAGCCAGCTGTTCGTTCAAATAACAGTGCAAAACCAAATTAGGGTTGGAAGAGCGCATGCTTGCGTGTGTTTACACACCCGTTCAGGCTCCAAAATAATCCTGTGCAGCGCGATAGCGTGCTGAAACACAGCTGTGCTCGAAAGGCGATGGGGGACGGCTGGTTGCTGCCACGGGCACGCGTGTTGCTGGGCTTGGCAGTGTGTTAATTTTAAGAAATCAACATTTAAAAAAAAATCCTGCTTTTTTTTAATTATTGGTTTTATTTTTCATTTTATAGTTTCATGGACAAAATGGAACTGGGGAAAAAAAAATGGCTCAGGTTGGTCCAAAATTCATCTCGCTTTCTAAGTTGTTTTTTGGCAGAAGTGAAAATCAGCCCTCAAAAGAAAACCTGTATCCAAGGAAATATTTTGCATCCACCCAAAATGAACTACTTAGGAGTTTTCATGGGTTATTTAGCTCTTTGACATTGGCTTTTTACGCTCTAAAATAAACATCAAAATGCTCACACGAGCAGCACGCACACGGCTGGCCCGCCGGCCCCGCTGTGCTCTGGGTGCCAGGACCGCTCATCAGTGCCTCCGACACGACTTAGGAAGGGTCTCGGCCCCTACCCAAAGCCCGTTTCGCTGCTGTTACACATTTACTATGATAGAAATCAAACACATGCCATCTCCTCCGCCAGCCCTGCTCGCCCAGGAGCTGTGTGCCCAGGAGGGCCCCTCTGTCCGCGCTGCTCGCACCCGCCCCCGTGACGCCTCCATCCCAGTGCTTCCATCCCAGAGCCTCCATCCCAGCGTCTCCATCCCAGCCCTCCCCGGCCAGGCCACACGGAGGAAAGGCGTGAGGAACACGATTTTGGCTCTGCCCCTACAGCGAGGAGCGCAGAGCCTCGGCACGGCGTGGGAGGAACTCAGGTGAGCAAGACACTGCCATTTTTACGTGGCCTCTTTTCGGAGTACAAAACCACTTGTTAGACTCCAGGGGGTGGGGGGTGGGGGGGTGGGGGGAAGCCCAGAGCCGGAGCGAGAACAGATACGAGACTAAAGATTAACGAAGGTCGCGCTGAAACCTCCTGGTTCATCGGGTTCAGCTCTGCCGCTACCGCGGGCTGCTCTGCGAGGCGGCCCCGCTCGGGCACGTACCGCTGCTTGTGCTCAGCACAAAGGGGGCAACAAACCCTCCTGGCTGCTGGGGCGTGCCGGGCCCCCTTCCCAGCCCACCGGCTCCTGCCAGCGGGTCCCCCCCAGAAGCCGAAGCTGCCTAAACATTGCCCTGTAAGGAGCAGCGCCCGGCCGGCCCCGCAGAGATCCGGGTAACGAAAACCTCCTGCTTCCAACTTGGAATCGCGGCCCCTGTGCGACGAGGCAGCATCAGAAAAACACGCTAGCTACCCCGTAATTACACCAATCTCAGCACATTTTGACAGACTAGTGAATCAAAGTTTATTGCGTAATAAAAGTGTCATTAAGCAAGAACTTTCCTCTCGCTAGGTTTTCGTTCCCCTAGTTAACTTTAATAACACGGTACTCCCCTTTATTGTCTCTCCCCACAGACCCAGTCCTGCCTTCTCCTACTTGGAAGCCCTCCGTGCAGCTCTGCCCTTCCAGAGCTCTCCAACTCACTTCCAGAGCCCTGCCTGGTGCGGCCGCTCGGCTCTGGCGTCTCGCTGTCCCAGGGCTGGTTCCCCTACGATGCGCCTGCCCGACCTTTCCCTACAGCAGAGGAGGGGGGTTTCATGCCACGCACAAAAAAGCTGATGGTGAGGCTGATCTACCCACTTGCCAGTGCCAAGAGCAGAGGTCACCATCCTCCTCTTCCCAGGCACACCAAGGCGCTAAGCCGCAGCGGCTCTGCAGCCTCCTGCAGCCCCTGAGGTTACCTCCGGAGTTTGGTCGCGCTGCGAGTCGGAAACCCCCAGCCTGCCAGTCCCTGGAAATGCCAAACAGAGCCACTTCGAAGCAGCAGCGCGGCTACTTCCTGGCAAAGGGGAATTTGGCTTCTCTGCAGAAGTCTGGCGTTGAAACCTCGGTTTCCCGGGTTGTAGCAGGCAGGGGAACGTCAGCCCAGCAACCAGGCTTTGCAACAGCAAATCCCCCTGCCCCAGCCTGGCCCCCGGGCTGGAATAACGGGGTCAGGCTCCGCTTACGCAGGAGCAGGAACCACTACGTGCTCCCACACTTCATCTTCCACCCAGGCTTTGGCGGCTGGTTTTAGGACTCCTTAAGCGCACGTCCAGCATCCAGCACAAAACAGCGAGAGGCGCTTTTTTCCGACCAGATGCGATCTCCAAAACAAAGCAGCGCTCAGAAAAGATCCCTCCAGCAGCACTCCCCTGCTCGGCACCTGCTCACCCCGCTGCCTGGCTCCGGGCCAGGCTGCTTGATTAAAGTCTATCCATTAAGTTTTGCATCCGTAGAGAGCTACGCTCAGCAACGCGCGAGATTGGCACCGGGCTGCAAAGAGGGTTGGAACAGCTCAAAGGCGAGCGAGCCAAACGTTTTGGGATATTCACAGGCAAAGTAATCCGAGTCCACAGCTCCCACCGGCACCTGGGAAGCCGGAGCTCCAGAACGTGTAATCGCCATCCTTGCAGCAGGTGCATTTTCCAAACCGAGCTGAAGCCACTAACGTGCCTGCCTGCGCCTGCCATCCCCGAACGGCGCTCATTTCCATTTTAATTTCGCATTTACAATCCTCACCGGGCCAGGAGAATCAGCAGCCACGCAAGCAGGATGCACGGGCTGGGGATGTGAACCCGGCAGCGGATCGACAGGACGTGACTTTGGAAAAAATTAAAGCAGCGAGAGGGCTGGCACGGGAGCTGCGCGGAGGGAGGGGGAAGTGGCAAGCGGGGCTGTGCCACACTCAGCACTTTTTCAAAACGGTCTCAGCAGAGGCTCTGAATCAGCTCAGGATGTCGAGAGCCCCGCTCCTGCCCGCAGCTCTCGCGAGCTCCCCACTGCACGCCAGGGAGGGCTGGGAAGCCGCAGCTGCCCCCGCACGGCGGAGCGCCGGGGTTTGCCACCCACAAATTGCTGAACATCAGAGTTACCAACACAGGCGGATGCCCTCAGCACATCTGAAACCGATCGCGCAGATAGGACGAGGCTTCAGAGGGCGAAGCCTCATGCTACGCACAGCAGAAGCTGCAGGAAGCAGCAGATGAAACGTCTTCCCCATTTCCTACAGCCGGCTCTGCTCTCGCGGGACGCACGTGGGCTGTGGCCGCAAGGCCGCCGGCACAGATGTCCTGGGGGTCAGCACAGCTCCCGGGGCCACTGAAGCTGGGCAAGCACCGCGCACCAACACCTGACACCCCTCTCGTTTCCCCCCAAGCCGCCCACTGAGGCTACTGCGAGAAACCAGCAGCGAGACAGGCGGGATCTGCCCCACCGCCCTGCGGTCAGGCACCCTCCATCGCCAGCTGCTGGGTTGGCTCCAGCAGCACCAACACAAGAAAGAAAACAAGTGGCTTACCTTTTTTAGCCGTCTCCATTTCCTCTTCAGTCCAGCGAGAGCTTTCGTTCATCTCCAGTGAAGCTGGGGAGGAAGAAGGAAAGGAGAGCAGTCAGTGGGGACCCAGGGCTGAGTGACCCCGGCGAGCTCCGAGGGGCGCAGCGGGGGGAAGCAGTGGGTGATTGCTGGAGGTGACTTAGTGAGGCTAAACCTATGTCCACTTCTTAAGAGAAGGTTCGGCACTGAGGAAACTTCCAGGGTGAGATGTGGCAGATATGCAAGGAATCTGTTCCATGCTAGTCCCCTCGGCAGCATAACTCACAACCTTGGGTGCTGGTGCCACTGGGGAGCCTGGCGTGCTGACTCCGAGAGGTGTCAGAGGGCAGAGCAGAGACCCCGCAGCCAAGCTCTGTGCTGTCGTGGCAGGGATGGGGAACCTGATGGCACTATGGACCTGACAGATTGCACGGCCAGCCTGAGTCTAACTGATAACCCAATCATGTCCTCTAGGTGAATTCTGCTCATTATAACCTCATTATAATGCCAAAACACACTTCCATCCCGAACACTACCCGCCTCCGAGGTGTGACCACCCCTCACTGAGCACGTGCTCTGAATTTCCCCGGGCCTGTGACTTCAAACCAAAAGCAAGAAGTTGTTATACCAATCACAGCGAAGACACGTATGACTAGAGTCACTCAAGCTCCACCTAAAGGTAAGAAAATAGCATAAAAATGGCTCAAGAGAGGAAAATGTCAGGGAAGACACCGTCACAGACAAGTTGGAAGGACATCGCTGACTTGTGGGGTCAGCCGAGGGGCTGAACCTCTCCTCCCCCCACAGGGATGCCTCTTGGGTGAGATTCGACCTCTTGGTTATACCGAGAAACCTAACGCCGCTCCCTGCTGAGTTGTTTCATGAGTTACCAACTACCACGTGTAGTCGGTTGTTGATTGTATTCCTGGTACCTGCACGTGCTTTGCAGCCAGTGCGTTTATCACCAGCAATCCAAAGAACCTGGACTCCTCTTGCTTCAATAAACTCCACCAGTCGTTTGCTAGGCTGAAAGTGCACTGTGCTATTTGTGCACCTGGCTGGTGCTAATTCAATACACCGAATGCGACCTACAGTGCCAACTTGGGCATCGCTCGGAACCCAACCCTAGCCGTCCCCAGCCCCTCCGATATCTCAGGACAGGCTGGAACACAAGGGGTCCTGCCAGACTTCCCTACCCTTTAGCCCAACAGAAGCCCAAATGCCACTCCATGGACACCCCGTCCTGCACCCTGGTCACCGGAGGCACAGCAACGACAACCCCCACGGCAGCACCCTCCCGGGCTGCTTCTGGGTGATGCAAAGCCTCCCCTTTGGTTTCTTAGGGACTGGAAGCAAGGCCAGATGGCTTGAGGGAGGCAGCATATTTCCTGCTGAATCGGTGCCACGCTCTCTGGCCCGCCAACAACAGGTACCTAAGACGGAGCCGACATCGGCTGCGTGCTTTGGAGGTGGCAGACACGGGGTGGGACCGTCACCCTCAGCAGAGACGGAAAAACGGCGTCACCTCGGTCACTTTGGCCTGCCACCCGCATTGGCCTAGGGAGCCAGCCCTGCTAACAGCGGGCTCCCTCGGAGAGCTGGCACCATCACCACGCTCTCCAACACCTCAGAGCCACGTCCAGAAATGACAGGGGCTCGGCTGATTTGGGGCCAGGAGCAGCTCGGGGTCGAGGGGGTGCGCTGCTCCCACCAGAGAGGAAGAGGAGGGCGCCAGCACCTGTGCCCCCGTCCCCACGCCCCGCTCGGTGCAGGGACACCTAGGTCCTGTGCAAAGCGCTCGCTGCGCGCCAATCCTGCTGGCGGCCTGGCACCAGCGAGCAAACCCTACAATAACAAACCGGGGTGTGAGTCAGAGGCAAAAAACAACTCGGTAAGGAAACAGATTTCCGGTTCAGGCTGCCAGCGGGTTATTACTCTAAACAACAGGCACAGCGTTATTTCAACAGCGATGAGAGATGTTTTGACAGTGTCCTTTCAGAATGGAGAGCAGGCTGATAGGTTAGGCTAGAGGATACGGGCGAGGGGAGAGGGAGGCATTTTCTAAGGGGCTTTACAAAAGCTGGGACCCTGCAGGAGGACAAGCTGGGCTGCGATGCCTGGGGCACATCGGAGCCAGACCAAGGAATCTCCTTCCCAGCTGGCTGAGCACAGCCGCAGGTGTCCCCTTGCCGCTTCCCCCTGCCCTGGGTAGATTTGGGGCTGTGGCTCTCCTTTACTTCAAACCGAGTGTCCCAGACACTTCACAAGGCCCCTAACTCAGCTTTGAGACGACTGTTATTGTATGGTGAAGAAACGTCAAAGAAATGGCCCGTTTGGTTTGATTAATGATATTTACTGAGGTTGTGCAGTTATGTAACAGATGCCTACTGGGAGCTCCAGCACGCTGCAGTTAAACCACAATATGGTTTTGTGTTGTTTTTCAATGTTCAATTGGTATTTAAAATGCAATAACTTTCTTAGCCAACCTAAATTAAAGCAGTAGTGGAGAGACATAAAGTGTAACCAATTGCTCAGATATGCCACTGGAATCAATCCGCTTCCTTTTCCCAATTTAACATGGTCTGAAGTCTTTTCTGTCTGCCTGCCGTGAAGTTTATCAGGGGCTCTGAGATGCTGGGATAAAAAAATCCCATCCAAGTCCCTGGCATTATCTGCTCCTTCTTTGCAGCATTGCTTAACAAGTTGGAGACAGAGATCAGGGCTCCGTTGCGCCGGGAACTATTTATATCGCCTGGATGAAAACAGCGCTCGCAATCAAGGCTTCAGCCAGTTGTCAGCAGAGGAACGGGGAGGCGAAACACCTCCGAGTGATTTATAGCACATGGAACAGAACAAGCAAGAAACTGCAAAGAAAGGAAACCGAGAGGAGTCACCCTGCTTTTATTTTTGCTTCGCCTTAGGTAGCGCAGCAATAATTTTGTACTTGATAGAGTACAAAACATCGGAAAATCAGCCAAATTCCTTGATGTATTTGCTTCTCCAAGTCAATACATGAGCAGTTTCCAAGGGTAACCACTACCGGAGCTGCAAATGCCAGAGGCAGATGCACACGAGGTGTGTCTGGGGATGATGTTGTGAATTCCTGTCTGCCCCCAGACAGCTCTCCCCGACTGCTGCTCTCCGCCAAGTGCTGGCCGTGGTCCCTGTGAGCCGGCGGCTGTGCCATGTTATGGGCAGCATGCTCTGCCTCATCCATCTCGCCCTGCAGCTGCTCGTTCCCCTTGCTGCTGTGCTCAGCACCCTGCAGCCCTGCACACAGCCCGGCCATGCCCCGTGGGCAGGAACGTGCCGAACTCTGCGCCTAGCCCACGGATGGGGCAGATGAGCAGGGGCACTGGGGATGAGCACGGGCAATGTGTGCCAAACAAATGCCACCTGGGGTGCGTGGCACGAAGGCAGCCAGTGGGGAGGCTTCTGAGCAATGAACCCTTCACCACCTCACCACATCCTTCACAGCAGCCGGGGTAGCGGCACGGATGAGGAAGGAAGAGCCCGATTCCCAAGGCCATGGGGTTACGGACCCCGCAGGCTGCAGCAGCGCCGGGCGCAGGTAAATTGGACAACTGAGAGGGGAAGGAGGACTGCGGGGAGCCAGGGAGCCCCAGCACCCAGCAGGGCGGGACAGCGTTGGTGCTGAGCAGCCCCGGCAGCTGAGGGCACTGAAAGCCCGAGCCTCTGGCAGAGGGAAGCACACCTCCAGTGCAGGAGGCGCACGAGCCCTGCACGAGCCCAGCTAACGCACTGCTAAAAACAATGCCTTCCCTTTTTCTCTTTTGCAATACTTTCCCTCCCTCCAGGGTCCTAAAACACATTAACGCTGGGCTAAGACAGTTGTCGCAAATGCCTCCGGGTCACCTGGGCGAGCAGGTTAACAAATGGGCAAGAGAACCCTTCCTGCTGCCCCTGGAAAGTGGGTGCACGAGGAAAACCCTCCTTTGGGAGCTGGGGACGGGGAGCAGAGCAGGGCAAAACCCCTTCCTAGTGCAGAGCAGGGCAGGCACCCTGAGAGCCGTGCCGCGGCGCCTCCTCCCCGCTCCCGGTGCCGGCGGCTACGCACCCAGCTCGGCGCTCTGCTGCGGGGCGGCCGCCTCCTCGTTGTTGGCCTCGTTGGCCATGGAGCGGGTGATGCGCCCCTTACGCCTGCCCTGGCTGTTGGCGGTTTTGCGGCCCTTGGAGGTGACGGTTTCCTTCTCGTCGTTGTCTTCCCCGGACGTGTCGTCGTTCTTGTCCCTGCAAAAAAAAACAAGGAGCGAGGAAATCACCATTGGGTCGGGAGGATTTGGAGGTCAAGTATTCCTCTGCACAAGTTTGGGATTTTTGCAGTGGTCCTTTGGAGAGGAAAGTCTGCTTTATTTTATTGTATTTTTTTGCATGCATAGACCCCTTTCCTGGCTAATTTGGCGGCGGGGTTATTTGCGGTGGGGTTTGCACTCTGCAGATGGCTGTAGCTCCACCACCAAGTGCACGCAGAGACCTGACAGAGACAGGTTTAATACCAGGCCATTCAAATTCATCACTGCCTCCTCCTCATTTATCTTCCTGAAAAGGACCTGCTGGTAAATGTCTTAGCAGCCTAGATATAATGAAGCCAGATGTTCTTTTAAAGCAAGTATTAATCCCATTACAGATAGCTAGCAGCCTGCGTGCCAACCTTTCCCCGCCGCAGCTCTGATGCTCCCCTGTTAGTTATGATTGTGTCAGGCAGGGAGGCAGGCGCGGTTATAAAACCGGCCGAATCCCTTGATCTGGAAGCTCTCATGTTGACATCAATAACACTAAAGGTGAAGCGCCACGCTCGGCTGGGCTCCGAGAGCTCCTCCGACTCTGGGAGGTTCTCGCAACAGCAAAACAAGCCCGAGGATCAGTGCAGCTTTGCGGGTTGATCGGGTTTAAAAATAAAAGCACATCAGAGAGCTGTTTTCCAAGCTTGGGAGCAGCAGGGGGGAGGGACAAAGAGGAAAGCAGGCTCTCCCCTTCCCTCCCTGTGGGAGGAGATGGGCACACGCAGCCCAGCACCGCATCGGGCAGCCCAGCACCGTGCCGTGTCCCACCCCATGTCCCAGCAGCACCCCGGGGAGATGCACAGCCCTCGCTGCAGGCGGAGGGGAGCCAGGAGGGGAGGGCTTCGCTTACTTTGTCAGTTCTTCTTTGTCATTTTCTGTTTCCTGTTTGTCTTCCTCTTTCTCTCCCTCCTTCTCCTTTTCTTTCTCTTTTTCATCTTTCTCTTCTTGGCTGCTCCGGGGCATTTGCTGCTGCTGCTGCAAAACAAGGGACGTAAAATAAAACAAACCTCAGCGGCGGGGCAGATAAACCTCAGCACCTGGGCCAACCTAAACAAACAAGGCCAAACAATGCCGGGGGGCCAGCGGCCAAGAGGAAAAAGCGCTGCACCGCCACGGGGTGCCCGTCTGCAGGACAGGGTGCAGCCAGGGGGCCGAGAGCATTACGGGGAGATCAAGGCGAGGGGGTTGGGACCTACTGTGGCAGCCGTGCTCCGGGTCCTGCGGGACAGCCCCGCTGCACTCGCTGCTAGCTGTATCGGTCACGACCTGCACCGGAGACGCCCCAAGGCTCAGCGACACAGACGCTGCAACCTTTTTCCCAGTGTCTGGTCCTGCGGGACATTTTATGGTCTCCGGGTCCCCGAGGAGGGACGATGCCCCTGCTCCCTGCTGCCCTGCATCGCCCGGCCCCCTCGGCAGGGGCTGTGTGCACCAGCACCCGGACGCCGCCACCGGCACTCTGGTACCGACCACGCCGTGTTACGGGGGGAGGGAGGGACGTGCCTATTAGAGTATTTCTGGATTTTGTTTCAACAGCTGCAGGAAGGAGGATGCTGGGGAGGCCTGGTTCCCCTGACCTCCCTTCCCTCTGGCGACCAGCAAACGAGAGGAATTTCATAGAGGAGTAAAAATCAGAGACGGAAATGATTTATTAAAACCCTCCTGCTCCTGGCTAATGCAGGGCTGCTTGCTCCAGTAAATCCACCCGGCTCACCCAGCCCCTTCCCAAGCAGCAGCGCTCCCACCAGCCCCGAGAAAGGGCTCGGCGATGAAACGGAGGGGGGAAGCTGGCTTAAAGGGGATTTATCAGCACAAGCCTGATCCCGGGTAGCCTAGCTGTCATGTAGACGTTTGGAAAGTGCCGTGCTGATGAGGTGTGCTCCGTCCTGGGAGCCTGTCCCCGCTCCACGATGCTCGAGCTCGTGGCTGCCTCCAGCTGCGGCTTCCCCCGCAGCAGCCGCGCTCAGCGTGAGCTAAACCCTCAGCCCCAAAGGGCTGCTGCTAAAATTAGAAGCACGGAGCCGTCAAAAAGGGCTTCAGAGCACTCCAACGAGAAAGATTCTTAATTCTTCCAGGCCCCAGCTCACTGCAAGTCCTCGAAGCACGCGCGTGACAGTGCCATCAGCTGAAACCCCAGGGGCTTTCAGCTCCTCCCGGCCCCTGCGGCACCTCCCCGCCAGCAGTGCCCGAGCTGCACCCACCTGCGCCCCGGGGGCGACTCCGTGGGGTGCAAGGCACGGGAGGGCCGGGATGAGCACTCGGGTGCTGAGGATCTTCCAGCGCCCATAAATCTCTGGCGCTTTGGGAGCGGGCTGGCTGCTGAGGCGTGCAGAGCCCAGGGATGGCTCCTGGGAGCCTGGGGCCACCAAACTCCCCGGGCAGGGATTTCCCCAAGGCAGGAGGCGGTCCCAGTGCAGGGAGCACGGCTTAAAGGATTGAACCCAGCAACCGCCCGAGACCAGCGCCGTACCTGGCGTGCCAGGCGCTGCCCCCAAAACCTGCAGAGAAGCACGGGGGCAGTCGGCAGAAGCCTCGCTGCGACTCGGAGGCTGGCAAGCCCACGCGGGCTGCAGCGGAGCAAGGGGCACCCGTCACATGCGCGCTCCCAGCGCTGCCCTGAACTCTCTGACTCCTGTGAGTCACGCCGCGAGTCGGCGGTGAACCCGCGCGGGTTCAGCCCAGAAAAAAGGGCCACGAGGGGACGGCGGGGACCTGCCCCTGTGACCCAGGGCTGGGCTGTGTGGGGAGAGCACGGGGCTTTGGGCAGGCTCTGCCCCGGCCCCCGGCCGTCACCACCCACGCTCCTTCCCTTCACCGAGTGCTTTGGCAAGCGAGGGGTACCCAGATCAGTTCTGCAGTGCTTCTGCCGCTCCTTCGCGAGTATTTTCTTCTGGGGGTGGAGGGAACCATGCATCCCTGAGACACCAGCTCCATGGGGTGAAGACGAACAGCCCTCGGTACCGAGCTGCCCCTGCACACACACTCCCCAACCCATGGGACAGTTTGCCTGTCCTAAGCCCCACAACACCTAGCCCGAACAAAGTCCCCAGGGACACCCTCCCCCAGGGACACACACCAAGACAGCAAGGAAGCTTAGGGCACTGCCGAAGAGGTGTCCCCACCCAGAAGCAGGGACACGAGCATCATGCTCAGAGGGGCAGGTGCCCATCCACAACCCTGCGCCCTACAGGCACCGACCGCCAGCAGCCGGCCCTATTCCTCCGGCCTTAAACCAGCCCCTGCCCCAGCAGCAGGCTCGCAGGGGCTCCCTTATCGTTTCATCTCGTCTCCGCACTCTCTGGAAGCAGCGGGCTGTAACCCCGAGCAGCCATCGCAGCTCTTCCCCATAGTAACAGGCTGGGATCGCGGCGATGCTAATGAGCTCCCCGCGCCAACCTGCAGGCACAGGGCTGCGAGAGGCAGGGAGAGGCACGAGAAGCCGTGGAGGCTCACGCCCCAACGCACGCACCTCCCAGGATGGCACCGGCCGAGCTCCAGCCCGCCAGGGAGCTGCCGAGCCCTCCAGCCCGGCTGCAGGGGATGGATGTGTGCCACGGGGCTGCCAGTCCCACCGCGTTTCCCCATTTCCTGGCTTACTCCCACGGAGGTTTCAAGCCGAAGGTGGTGGGACACCAAACCAGCGCTCCTACCACCGCAGAGGAGCATTTTAATCCACGGATGCCCTCTAGTGATTGCCCTGGGCCAGCCGGGGCATGGTGCCCGATGCCAGGAGTGACATCTCACAGGGCAGAAATGCTGCGTGGGCGCAATGCCCTGCGTGGCAGCGTGACGGCTCCCATCGGCCTGCGCTCTCCTGCGTGGCCGAAAGGCACAGAGCAGGCAGCGCTGTCACCCCCAGGCCACGCTGGGGAAAACTGCCCCCGGCTCCACCGGGAGCTGCATTTGCTCCTTCAGCCCCGAAGAGGCTCGCGGGGCCGACGGCAGCCCGAGCGGCTGCCCAGGCCCACCGACGCTACGTGCTCGACCTCCAACCTCCCACCGCACGGCGTCGGAGCCCGGCACGGCCCAGCACAGCGCTGGGAGCCGCCGGGCACAGGGAAGCCACAGCCGGGAGCCGGCCCCCAGCCGGCCGGTCCCCCACCCTGCCCGGCACCGGGCTGCCCCCGCGGCGCACAGGGAGGCTATTCTTAGCTCTGGACACGGACCAGCTCTGGATGATTCAAGGGACGGGACGCCATCCCGAAGCGTGACGGGCCAGGAAATGCTTCCCCAATTACCAGATGATGTTTCCTTCTGATTCACACTGCCCCACTTAGAGGTGGACCGGCAGGTGGGCTGGCGCTTATTGGAAAAAAAGAGGGCCAGGACTGAAACTGCTCCACTCCGACAAGCTCCCTCCAGCGACAGTCCTGTCCCCCCAGGCTGAACCCCCCAGGTGCAGGAGGCAGAGCAGGTCCACGCTCCCCACCTCGCGCAGAAGGCTGAGGGATGTGCCCGAGGCCTGGGAAGAAGCCTGTGGCAGAGCAGGGCCGTCCCTCCCTTCCAGGTCAAGTGTTCTCCTGCTGCCGGACCGCCCTTCCTCCCCAGCATCGCTGCTGTTTGTTTTTGCTGCCAACACATCCTGTTTATTTAAAAAGGCCCCGGGACAAATCGTATGCGGGACGCGTGAGCGAGAGGCAGATCCTGCTCCGAGCCCCGGGGTGCGAGCCCGCGGAGCCGTGCTGCCTCGCTCACGGAGCGATCGCCGTGCTCCGGCACGAGCTGCTCCCTAATTACAAACATCTGCTCACCTCTACCCCAATTCCCCAGCGGCCCCGGAGCAGCTGGAGAGGAGCAGAGCGGTGCCAGCCCCGCCGGGAGCAGCGTGTGCGCCTCCAGCCGCCCCCTGGCCGGGGCGGCGGGCAGGGTGGCACGCTCGCACCCACCCACCCAACTCCTCGGAGCGATGCGTGGCTGGCTCGCGGAAATCTGCTCGCCCTAGCCAGCCACCCCCGTCGGACTGGCACGTCGTGCCCAAGCACGCTTTCCGGGGACACCGGCTTGCAGGTAGGTCCCGGCCACCGAAGCGTTGGCCCCACCGAGAAGCGACCAACTCGCCGCGCGTCCCGGCAGCGCTCGCCGCAGCCCCCCCCCCGCCGCAGGCCCTGGGTCTGGCAAGGAAAAAGCCACGGCGAGGAAGAGGTGCAGCTCCTCCCACTCTGTTTACTTCCTCCGCTCAGGCACTGCCTGCTTCTGGCAGGACAGGAGGGCAGGAGGAGGTGGGAAGCAGCTCCCCACCTTCTCCCTCCCCAGCTCTGCCGGAGACGCCCTGGGACAGAGACGGGGGAAACCGGCCAGAAACGCCTTCCCGACCCGCAACGCGCCCCCCCGGCTCCCCGAGCGCCCCATCGCTCGCTCAGCACCCCCCCAGCCCCTCGCTCCCCCCTGGCGCTCACCTCTCTGGCCCCGGGATCGCGCGAGCGACCGGTCCCCGAGAGCCCCATCGCCGGCTCCCGGCCCCTGCTCACCGCCCAGCCATCCGGGCTCGCTGCGCCTTACGTTCTCCAGCTCTGAAGGCTTCCTGACGATTTGCATAGTTAAGCCGTAAACTAACCACAACATTCCTCTTATGATTTTGCAATCTGCTGGAATAACGTGGTGGCTCTAAGTCGAGTCGATGAATCATCATCTATAAACCACAGCTCTCGTCACCGGGGCTCTCAGTGCTGGCTGCAGCCAGCGTGATTAATCTGCGAGGATGCCAAGCCGAACCTACGGCGCAGGGCTATTTATTTTCCAAACTTCCAAGCCTCTGGAGAACCACTGCTCCTGCCTTCCCCGTCCCCTCCGCGGTGAGACACGCCGGGCTGTGGCAGGGGCTGGGGACAGTGCCAGAGCCAGGCGCAGACACCTCGCTGCCCTCAGAGCATCCCGGAGCTCGCTGCTGGCCCCGCGCACCTTGCGCCCGAGGCACCCGCGGCACCCGCTCTCCTCCAAAGCCACATGGATGCTCGGGGTGCTTCTCACCCCGTGCTTTGTAGCTCCAGCAGAGCAAACCAAGGCTCAGCTGCATCCCCAGCCCTCATGCTCCCAGGGAGGGGGACAGGGATGGCCATCCAGGGATGGATGAGCTCACTCCTGGCCAGCTCCTCCTGTCTGGCCACGCCGTGTGCTGGTGGATGTGCAGGTGGGGGACTGGCTGGGTGACAGCACCGTGAGTCCTTCACCAAGCCTTGAGAGCTGGCTGGAGGTGCTGCCTCCTCTCTCTCACCCCAGGTTTTGAGGCTGGATCTGCTGCCCATGGGATGCCATTTGGCAGGCGGATCACGTCACCTCCAGCACCGTGCCCCAAGTCACCACCTCCTGCCTGCTCCTCACAGCAGAAGGAAGCAAACTGCCACCCCTAATGCCAGCCACACACGGAGCCGTGTGCGTGCCAGGGTTGCCCCATGGGACATCTTGGTACCTTACCTCTCAAACTCATCCTAGGCATCACAGGGATGAGCTTTGAGACTTTTACTCAGCCGTGACTTTCCTGCCATTGCCGCCAGCTCGCTCTGAGCCTTCTGCGGCAGCGTGGAGACGTGTGCCAACGCTCTCCCCACCCACACCGCAGCCAAACCTGCCTCGATGGGGAATTTGGGTAACGCTGTGCCCTGCTGGCCACGTGGGCCCGAGCCCCCTCCCCGCCTGCAGACCTGAGACCCCTTGGCCGTGCCTCCTACCGCACACGGGGTGCTGGTGCCTCCCTTCTCCCGTGGGTGACCTCAGACTCACGGCATTTACGGTGCTCTCCTGGTGCGCCCGGCTGCGCAGCAGGCTCAGGCCGAGGTCACCGCATGCCATCAGGGAGTCGCAAATTAAAACCAGCTCAAGACAAGCCGAAGGCAAAAGGCCCATGTTTTGCTGGCCCGGGAACGCTTGGGGTTTGCTTTACCGCTCTCCCCCTCCCCGTGCATCCTTCCACTTGCTTTCAGGCTCTCCCTATACCCAGTACCCCTTGGAGTGCCCTGCCGAGGCACAGCCACCGCCCCAAGCACCCGCAGTGCCAGCCCCCTCGCCAGCCCCCACTGAGTGCTGCCCAGGCTCCTGAGCCCCCCCGGAGCATCCTTCCACCTCTGCCAACCCCGCAGCAGGGGCTCAAGCCCGTCTGCCACCGAGGTTTGGTCCCACACAGCCGCTACAAACAGCACCTCCCGTCGCCCTCCCAGCAGGGAGCTCGCAGACAGGCTGGATAGAGAGCGCAGGCGGGAGGGCTTATAAATATATATATATATATGCATCACGTAAGCGACTCCCAAGGCCCAAAGCCTCTGATCTGACAGTCTGGAATGCCTCAGTCCTCGCTGCCACCCACAGCCGCGGAGCCTGGCTTCTCACGACCGCGCGCAGCACCCTCCGCTCATGGGAGAAACCACAAATCAAAACAAGCCGCTGCCAAAACACGGAGGGGAAGAAGGAGGTCTGCTGGCTACTCCGCTTTGATTGCTCACAGCCCGGGCTTGGGCTTGATGCTGTTGGCCGTGGAAGCAAGTCAGAGAACAGAGGGCCAAGCTGGGATTTGATAAGGAAAACGATAGCGAGCGCGGGGCTCGCTCGGTTTGGCTGGGAGCAGGAAGGCTCCCAGCAGGGAGCATGGGGCAGCCCTTGATCTGTGCTGCTTCTCCGCTGGATGCAACCACTGCTCAGCACCAGAGAGCGCTGGGCACGGCACGGATGAAGGACTGGGACCAGTAGGGCTGGGGCCATGCACCTGGGTGTGGGCTCATCGCTCTCCATGCTGGGAGCCTCTCGGGCACGTGCCTCCTGGCCTTCCTACCGCACGGGGATCCTGCTCGAGTGTGGCGGCGATTTTACAGGACCCTGCTCGAGCGATCCCTCCTTAAATCACCGAGGGCTTTTCCATAAGAGGAAATGTTTCTTTTCTGGGTCACTGCTGAGTTTTTTGAAAAGTGATTTGACTGCTTACGAAGGGAAAATGACCCGAGGGGAAGAGAGCACAACATTTGGAAGTGGTGAAGACGAGCCCCGCTCCGTCCCAGGCAGGGAACACGTGTTTTCTCTTCTCTGCGGTTTGCTTTGCCACACTCTGCCCTGCTGCCAGGCTCCAGCTCTCCGCTGGCTGCTTTCCGGCTCCGCAGGGACCCCCCCCCCAGCGCAGTGCAAACAGTGGCAGGGGCTGGGCAAGAGGCTGCTGGGCCCCACGCGCACGCACCGGGGCAAAGAAAGCCCTCCGGGATTTTCAGCTGTGCCCGTTTCAGAAAGCACCGTAGCCACGACCTGACCTGCCTCCCTATTTCCCTTCGGCTCCAAGCTTCACACGGTTCCCAGTCAAAACTGGATCCCGACTGTAAATAAAACAACTTATCCCCAGATCCGTTCCCTATCCGAGACCCACGAGGAGGACGCTGCGTTCCCCAGGCAGCTCGGCAGCTCCCGGCCCCCTGCAGCACCCAGGACTACTCACGTGAGCGCAGGCGCCGTGGGGCACTCGCCCAGGGGCGGCATGGACCTGCTGCCGCAGAAACACCAGTCCGAGCGCGGGGTGAGCCGGCGTGGGGCTTCACGTGGCTCCTACGCAGCTATTTTATTCTCACCGAGATGTAATTAAGCTGCACGGAACAGCCAGGACATCGTGGCTACGCGGTTCATCAACGGCTGGTCTGCGGGCAGCCCGTGCCGGTGCCACCAGGGTGGAGTGGCCGCATCCCCGCGGTATCGCCACCGTCCCGGCACAGCCTGCGAGGCTGCCGCGGGGTCCGGGACCCAAGCAGGGATCCTCCCGCAGCACCACGTCCTTGGGTTCTTTTCCCAAATATGGCCACGTAGTTCTGGTGTAATCACCCCCAAAACTGCAGCTGGGATTCCAGGAATGCGAGTTTCCATTGTGTTGGCCCGACCGCGCTGTCTGGAGGGGTGGCAGGGCGGTGGGAAGGCTGCGGCTGGCTCTACCGGGGACACGACACCTTCCGGGGTGTGACCAGGGATGGGGTCTGGGAGCATCAGGAGCCCAGACGGGAAGGATCTTCACCACTGTCCTGCTGCCATGGCCTGCAGCATCGTGCAGGCACTGTCGGAGGGTTACAGGAACAGCACCAGCCTGAACACAGCCACGTCTCACACCGTGCCTACCTCCGCTGCACGTACACTGCTCAGAAGAAGCACACGATGGGCATCAGACCCCAGACAAAGCCCCGAGCCCTTGCCTGCACCTCCAACGCACCGAGCTGTAGGGAGAGCACGAGGGACAGGCTGTTCTCCCAGAACCAACCACTTTCCTTAACAAAAACCGGCTGTTTTGCAGGGCTCCACCACTTCCAAGTGTCCTCCGGCATGACCCTTGCCTTTGCTACAGGACTGATTTTTGGAGCACGAGGTTTTGGAGCACATCTGAGGTTTCTGGAGGTTAGGTGGTCTTGTTTGGGTTTATTTTGGCTACGAGGAGATGTGGATTTAAAATGTGAGCACCTGCACCTGGCAGCACACACGAGCTCCCAAGGTGTTAAATGCTCTGCAAGACGCTTCTCTCCCCAAGACCACAGCTCAGCCAGGACCAGGACCATGGCATCCATCCAGGTTCAACGTCTTCTCATGGGTCCTTCCCCCCCAGCCAGGCCTGGGGAATTTTCCAGCCCTCCTTGGCCACCAGCAGTGCTGTCAGACTGCAAACCTGTCCGGAAACCGAGCCAAATTCAATCCCCTCCAAAAATCCCAAATCAACAAGGTCTGGGGGTTGTTAACACAGATGTGGTTCCTAAAACGGTGGGAGAGCCCGAAGTCCACACGGCTGCCAAAATCCCGGTGCCCCGCTCAGGCTCAGAAGCAAATGGGGGGTCCCAGGGGCGCAGCGGCAGGGTGCCTGCAGGCTCTGCTCCGCACCTCCCGCAGCCGGCGCCTGAGAAATCAGCCCCTGAAGGAAAAGAAATTTGGGTTGTGCCCAAGCGGCCTGAATCAGAGCGTGCACGGTGCTGGACGGGGCAGAGAACGGGGCTGCGCAGCCTCACCGCAGCATCCCAGCAGCACGGTGTGAAACCGTACCCCAGCACCGAAATCCCAGCCCTACACACTGCTCTTTTACGGGGCACGTTGCAGCCACAAGCCCGCAGCCCTGCTGCTGCTCTGATCATCCCGGTGCTGCTTAAAGGCAGTGCTGGAGCCGGCACACACTTAAACGCCCGCAGGATAATTTATCGGTATTTGTGGCATAAAGTTTACTGGTCACATCCAGGCATGTCTCTGTGTGACGCGCTGCATTATTAAAGCAGCATTTTATGACAAATCTCTCCGCTGGTCTGAAAGAGAACTTGTCAGACCCGTTGGCGTTAACACGGAACTGCTCCCCGGACTGATGAAAATCGAATGCTTCCCAGAAATAAATACCCATCAGTCAACTCGTTAGCCGGTGCGGTTAACGGAGCGAGGGTCCGAGCGCAATTTACAGCCTGTGAGGCAGTTCGCTGAGCTCCAGACCCGCTCCTGGCACAGGGAGAAGAGGAGGCAGCAGGACGAGCCCCGTCTGCAGCGCGGGGCCCCAGGGCCGGATCCTGCGGAGCCACGCTGAGGCCCCGAGCGCCCGCCTGGCAGGCTGAGCCTCTGCCAGCACGGCAAGCCGCGCCGCCACGCACCGTGTTTACCCTAAAAAACTGAACGGCTTGTTTATAAAAACCCGGGCTCGGGCTGTTTATCCTCACCAGCGTGTGAGGATGGGAACGGTTTGCGTTTGGGGGAGGGCGGGCCAGCCGTCGGTACAGATAATTCGATTTGGCTTTTGGCAGGGGGCACGGAAGAAGGTGGGGGGGGGGGGCTGGGAAAGCTGTCAGCCCCGGCAGGGGAGCGCGTCGCTGCCCGGCCGCTCACGCTGCGGGGCACAGGAGCTGCCGTGCCGCCGGTGGAGCCGGGGGGCCGCGTGGGGGTCCGGCCCCTCGGGTGGGATCCTGCTCCAGAAGCACCGCCGGGCGAATCCTCGAAAGCGTCAGCGTTACCGGCCGGGTGACGTCCCGCTCGCCGTGGAATACGTGAGCGCTGTCTGACGGCACGTCCCGCGGGGCTGCCAGGGCCCGCGTCCTCCCGCCGCCACGCATGACTTCACCCGGCCCTGAGTCACCCCCGGCACCGCGCGGGGACGGGTGGCTTCAGTCCCGGGAACCCACCAGCACCGCGCGGGGAACGCGACCGCCGCGTCCTGCTCCATCACGCGGGCGCGCTGCTCCGAAACTCGGCATGGATTTATTCTGGAATCAAAGCCCCGCACGGGATCATTGCGGTGAAACAGACACTCTTCTTCCAGCTCGGTTTCGGCACAACGTTGTGCTACTGCAGCCGGGCTGAACAGCTTGCCCGACCAGCGCAGCACATGGTGATAGTTGCTGAGTTTCGGTATCGGTGCCCCGCTCCCTGCACAGGATTAGGGGCATTAACCAAGAGATGCTCTCTGAAATACCCTAAGGAGCGACTGCCACAGCCCCCCCAGGAAACACATCCAACACAAGGGGTAGCGCTGCGCAGCTTTCGTTACACGATCATGCAAATTTATGCTTATTACTGCACATTGAGGATTGGATCAGATCGTTTTTACCATGACTCAAACTTTTTTTTTTTTTTTTTCCCCTTCAATGAGAAATTACACGCTTGGAAGCGATTACTTCTAGCACTGATTCCCTCCTTTCAGGGTTAAATGACATTTTTCCTACCCGAATGCGGAGGATTATTTTAGAAAGGATCCTCAGCTCGGCAGCCTGAGCGCTGTGCATAACGATGCCTCGGATGCGTGCGCCTTTCATTCATTCGCTCAAGGGGAGGCAGCGCCGGGAGCATGCGCCGCGCCTTGGACCGGGAGCCTGCTTGTTTTTATGACAAACTGGAAGCAGAATCATGTGAAGTCCCTGCTCTTGGCAGGAGAATTTGAGCAATAAGTAGCAGCTTTATGAGGAATATCCTTTGCCAGGGGACCATCAGCCAGGGAGCAATGGGATCCTTGTTTTTTAATGTATTTTTAATAAGTAGGCCACAATGATAATCCTGATACCAGAGTAGCTTTATTTCTACTTGCAATTATCCCTGTTTTTCTCTCAAGCTCCCCGCAGCCTCCAACAGCAAATAAGACCACCAAGCTCTCCGTGAGAAAAGGAGCGAGACGACAGCGCAGGGCCACTGGAGAAGCACTCTGTGTCGGACCTGAGCCGCTCCTCTCACCCGACAAAGCACACATCTCCCTCCCTCCCTCCCCTGCACTAAACCCACAAAATCCCACCTCTGGCGTTTAACCACTTTAACCCTCACCAGCAGGACCGACCAGGTCAGAGCCCAGAGCACGTGCAGCGCTGGGAACAAGGCACGACGCCTCCCAGCGTCGCAGATGTCCAGCAGCCCCAAGCCCTCCTTGTCCCTTTTACGGGTTGCCTGTCCCCGTGCTGTCCCCCCTTGCAGCCCCGAGCCCTGCTGCCCTTCTCCGGTCACCATCAGCCCGGTGTCCCTGCTCCCCGCCCTGTCCCTCAGCGCACAGCCCCGGCTCTTCGGGAGGCCACGCGGGCAGCAGGGTGAGGTGCATGGGGTTAATGATAATCCAGGAAAAAAGGAAATTATTTTTTAGCTGGGATTAGGCCCTCGCCGTCCAGCTCAGCAGACGGCCCCACGAATGGCTGAAGTGGCATGGTGTGGAGGGACCCGACAGGAAGGCCGGGAGGGGACACGAGGCTGAGGTGCAGGGTGACTTCTCCTTCAAAAGCAGCGACGTTCTGGTCGAGCTCTGCTCCACCAACACTGCAATCAGCTCACCTCGGGGCCCAGCAGTTGCTGCCTCTTAATGATTTACAAATATTTCTGTCCCCGAATTGCTAAAGCAGGCCTGCCTTCTGTTACGGCTGATGCAGCAAGTCCCCGTTTCCACAGGCCGGCCCCTCAACGAGGCTCCAAATGGCAGCGCACGACCTCCACCGCCCCCGTTGGACCAGACTCACAAGCAAGGGGAAGCATCCCAGGAAATTCTGCGGCCAGGGCTACTTTGGGTTCTTCTAAAAGGCAAAATACAAGCAGTACCTGCTGAGCGCAGGACCGGCGGGTCCGTGGCCACAGGGCTCGTGCAGAGCAGGGCGGCAGATTGCCTCTCTCCCTCCACACTTGTTACTTGCTCAACTTAACATCGAAGCCAGAATGAGCTGTGCTAAATGTCTCCACTGCTAACAAGAAACAAATGTGGCCTCATGTTCTAGTTGCTGTGATCTAACAAAACAGACCATGGTAAACACTATAAAAATGTACTGGAGGGAACCACCCTGTGTTTGCTGGGAGAGGGACTGGATAATCTAATAGGGTTTTATCCATCTCTAATGTCTCTGAAAAAAAGAAGGGAAAATTGGGCCCCGTCCATGACATTCGTCATGTGCGAACTATTCTGATGTCTTAATGCTGCAGAAATCAAATTGGAGCAAGGCTACCTATCTGCCTCCCAATCAGCATCTAGACCCAAGTGCTGCTTTTTATGGCCATGCAGCACGAGGAGCTGCTGATGTCAGCGGTGGTATGGGACAGGCCAGTTTTTCCATTCCTATCCCCACGTTTTCCAGAGAGATTCCCTGTGCCATCACCTCACTCTCCTCACTCCATGGATCATCGTTGACTTCACCAACCTGGGGGCTCACCACGGGATCTCCCTCTGTCTGCGAGCATCTGCTGGGATAGGGTTCCTGCTCTTAGCACTTATCTTGGCACCTTGGTATCAGCAGCAACACTGCCAAGGTCACGTCTCGTTTCACATCTAGGCCACGTAACTCCATGGGCTGATCCATCACCTACCCCCAGGCACCTCGTGCTGTATCTGAGGGACCTGCCTGGCCCTCAGCTGGCATGCCAAATGCGTTAAGGGTCTCCTCTAGCTTCAGCACCAAACCTGCCAGCCCCCAAGGGATGTCAGACACCCTCAGGCATTTCAGAAGGCTTTACAGACCCCTGGCTCAGTGGCCAGAAGTCACCGAAGCCATTCCCCTCCCATCCCAATGCCGGCAGAAGAACCTCGGGCAGTCCCTGCCAGGCAGGAGCACCCCTGCCCAGCACACAGCCCAGCACCGTCCCGCTGGCATGCCAGCTGTGGAGGGCAGAGGGAAACAGCTCGGTTCTCAGGCAGGACCGACATCTCCTCCGGGCAGGCTGCACAGGCCACCCCGGGTGACTCCTGACGCGTGGCCAGTTTTTCTGCATTCGCTCCAACCCCTTTTTTCAAGGGTTTGCTTTTTAAAACTACCGTGACCTTGGCATGGGGACGGACAGACATCAACCGACAGAAAAACAGCATGTTCTGAAAAGCTTACACAGAGCAAAATCACGGCCCCGCCGCAGCCTGTAACCATTTACGGGGCGGGGTGGGGATGCTCAGCCATAAAGTGCCACCGAGAAGCTGCAGCAGAGACAACGTTTCCATGCACTTTTCCCTCCGGCTCTTACCTGGCTCTTGCCCCGCCGCCGGTAATTCCTTCTCACGAGGTTCTTGTAATTCTCATTCTTCTTGGTCAGGTAGTAATACAGGACGCAGTCCGCCACCGTCTGCAACGACACGGGGAGTCAGGGCGCAGAAGGACCTGGCCCCTCGCGCTGCGGGGGCGCAGACCTTCAGGAGTGGCAGCGTTCAGACCCTGCAGCTGCCAGACCCCCTGCCACCCCTGAGGCTCTGCAGCCACAGCAGGCTTCCCTCTAGGACCCTAGGGAAGCCCTTTTGGGATGCTGGTGTGGGCTCTGCCCGCTGGAAGAGGGGGACGAAGCACATCGCCCTGGTAAAAAAGGGCACTTCCAAGTGACAAAGCGGGGCCCTTCCCACAAGCGTGCCGGCTCGGAGATGGGGATGCAGAACAATGAGCACCCTGTGTGCGAGGCAGAGCGCGGGGCCACCCCGGGGCAGGGGGCAGGGCTGACCCCAGATGACTGTGGCAACTAAAAACAGAACAAGGAGAGCTGCCTGTCACCCTCTGTTGTGGTTATGCCCCGCACAACCTGCCACGCGGCTGTCAGCCAGCATTACTTCCAGCCACCGAGCTCGCTGGCTGGAGCGCGCCCGGCCTCCTCGCGGACGCCCCACGCTCCCGAGCTGCCAGCCGAGCCCCGGGTCCCACGGCCAGCTCGGGTCCTGCGTCGGGAAACAAGCAGCTGGGACGCGGCTCTGCTCCTGGTCAGCAGCACGGAGCTGGACAAAATTCCTGTGCCAATTCCTTCCCTTACCGACGTGGGCACCTGAACTGTACCCGCACAGGGGGGCTCGGCGGGGTGTACGAACAGAAATAACCCCACAGACCCCGCACCTGCAAGTGCCCAGGCACGGGGTGCTGCCGAGCGCTCCCAGCCCGCCCCTGCAGGAGAGGTCCAGGCTGCACGGGGCTGCACTTTCCCCATCCCTATACAAAGAGTGGAACCATGTGCAACAACAGATTGTAACTTTTAAAGCGTTAATTGGATCTCTTTCTAATCTAGCCCTGATTACACACACACACACACACAAACACAAAAACTTACAGTCATCTGTTCCAAGGGCTAAGATCACTTTTTTTTTTTAATGCAATTTAAAAATCTATTAATTCATTACATTGAGCCATACTTTGCATCTCTCTCCAACGGGATAATGGATGTGTTCTGTATCATAATTACAGCCTGATTTACAAACGAGTACAAATAAAATTAGAAGACATTTTACAGCTTGGAACACAGACTGGATTGTGAGCATCATCCAAGTCTCACCACTTTCGGCTTTAACAAGGGAGAGAGGCTGAAAAGAGCCTGGTGTCTTACAGCATGAATGGCAACAGAAGGTTGCTGCTGCCGCACGGCTTGCTTGCTGCTTTGGACAGGGAAGTTGAGCTCTTACAAATGATCTCCCCAGCCTGATTCATGCAGGATCAGAGAGCAGTTTAAGCTGGAAAGGACCTCGCAGGCCACTGGGCCCAGCCCCCTGAAAGCAGAGGGCTCCCCCCAACGCAGCAGATGCTGGGAGGATGAAACACGGCGTGAGATGGGCAAAGGACACGAGTGACCACAAGAACCAGGGAAGACAAGGGCTGCTTGCTCAGGAGAGCACCTGGCCCATCTGTCCTTCCAGGCTGGGTCTGTCCAGGATTTGCCCGTATGGCCTGTCCTATAGCAGGTACCTGGCCTCGCTCAGAACAGGAGCAGAGCCGTGCTCTTCCTTCAGATCTTCTCCAAACCTTTCTTCCATCAGCCCAATTAACAGCAAAAAGGAAGAGTCCGAGCAGCACAGTGCAGAGCCTTGGGAAAGTTCAGGCCCTCCCGCCCTCAAACCATTCCTAAACACCACAGGCATACACAACGCCAGTCCGAAGTGCTGGGTGAACTGGGACTCACCCCACCCTCGGGATCCCTCCCCGGGGCGAAGAGGGGACCCCCAGGGCCCTGAGCCAGTGCCACCGAGGGGCCAAGGATCTCCGCTGCCTGCTCCAGCACCGAAGGAGGTGTGACTGAGAAGAGGCAGTGCGAAGAAGGTTAAAGCCGCGCAGAGAGGCTTACCTTCCTGTCCAGAAAGGAGGCGATAAGGCCGAAGTTCTTCGGGTGCTGCATGAACCTGCGGGAGCAGAGGGACAGGATTAGTGCGAGCGCCAGCCCCAACCCCCTGCCCATGGGCGGCCTTGCCCTGTGCGCCTGGAGCAGCGAGACCAGCTCCTTGGGGGACCTGCAGGTTTAAGAAAATATTTGCCTGCTGCTCAGCTTCCCAGAAAGATGGGAACTTTAACTTTAGCCCAATGGAGCTGGGGCTCCACCAGGCAGTCACCCACACACCAGCACCCTTCCTGATGCAGGACCCCATCTCCCCATCTGCTTTGGGGGTGCTGCGAGAGCCTGCTCACCGTAAGAGGGGGACCTAATCTCTGCAGCAGCCAGCGCGAGGCTTTCGTGGGTGACAATGAGGAGTGGGGGGGACGTGGGAGCGTGGAGGGCAGCCATGGGAGCGGGATTCTTAACGGGGACTCCAGACTCTGTCCCACGTCCAGCTGCAGCCTTTCTTTCATCAAGTGTTTTGAAGGGCAAAACTTATCCAAATATAACACAGACACCCATGGGAGATCCCCCAAGACATGTGACTAAATAAGTATGTGGATGAAAAAGAAGAAACCAGAAATGCTAGGAAAAAGAAAAAAAAAAAAAAGACCTGGGCTGCTCAGGCAGACTGGGATCACCCCACAGATCCTACGTGTGGTGCTGTGTGTGGCACAAACCAGGGGCTGCTCAGGGGATGGGGTTTTCATGGCCACGTTAACCATGACAATAACACAGATCAGAGGGCAACTCGGAGGGCAATCCTGTGGTTTTTTGCCAGGCCAGGCTGTGTCCCCATGACGAGGGAAGGAAGCTGCACTCTCACAGTGTCCAACACCATGGGGCCTCTGTGCTGGGCTGGGTTAAGGGGTTGGGTTAAGGGGTCCCACAGCCACTGCTGCTGCTCTTCTGGAAAACCATGGTCCGCCTGGGATCAGGCCAGTGACTTGCTTACAGGAAGATCTGAAATGCTGCCCAGCAGCAAATCAGACCAGAATCTTCCCCATGGTTAAGTTTTGATGGCTAAAATGGGTTCAGAGCTGGAGCTTGCAGGCCTTGCAATGCCTAGCTGCTTTTTCCGAGAGCCCCTGTGACCAGGGCTGAACAAAAGGCCACGCTAGGTTTTCACAAGCTGAGAATGCTGCCTCTGAGCCACCATCACGGAGAGCACAACCCACGTTCACCCCAAAAACCTGGGCCAGCACTGCAGCACCCAAGGTAGCTCAGCTCTCCGCGCACTGGGATCAGGGAGGGCACCGAGGCAGTCCTCCTTGGGCCTTGCTTACAGCTCCTACGTACCAATCTCCGCGAATGAGTTTTGTGAGAGCCCCAAAACCCTTCTGTATTCATGCCTTGAGCTCCGCATCACCCACAGCGATGACACAGAAACCACCGTGCACAGCAGGACGCAAGAGCTGGGTGTGGATCCTTCCAGCCCCATTAGCCAGGCATGGCCCCTCCATTAAAGAGCGAGTAATTAGCCTTTGCGTCATTTGCGTGCAAGCCTTGCTGTTTGGAGTGTCACATTTTAAGGCTAATTAGCAATGAGGGTTCTCCTCTACAATAGGCTTGGAGCTGTTTTCCTTGTTTTGTTCATTTTTGGTCCGTCCCGACAATGACTTATTTCGGCTGCAAGCAGGGGCTGTCGCAGGCAGGGGAAGGGAAGGGAAGGAGACTTTCCGGCACAGAGTGGCTTTCGGTGTCGGTGCTCCCCTCGTTCACCTGGGTGGCTTCCTGGGCTCTTGCTGGGTGCTGTGGATCATCTAAATTATACACCTAATGGCCACCACCACCTCGTGATCAGAGCTGTGCCCAAACACGCAGCCTCCCCGCCACACCTAACACGCTGCAACCTCCCGGGGAAGTGCCTGCTCCGTGTGTCCTGCAGAGCTCATCCTGCTGCAGGCTGAACTCCAGCTCGGTTTTTAAGGACACCCATGGCACGTCGGGGGCACCCAGTACACTCCGGTCCACTGTGCAACCAGCACCGGGGTCCCCACTGGGGTACGAGGTGAGGGGGAGGCTGGACGTGAGGCTGAGCTGGGACCCACGCTCGGCTGGCAGCGCAGTGGTACCCTGGGATCAGAAGTCCCCAAAGCGATCCCAGTCGTTAGAGCCAAGCTGTTCTCAAGCACTGCTTGCAAACAGGAGAAAACAATGCAGACAGAGTTTGCTCTGTCTGGTGTGGGAATGCAGCCATGGAAACAGCAGCTGGTGGCAAATCCTACAGGCAGCGGGACGGTGCTGAGGGAAAGCACCGGATGGAGGCTGTAACCTGAGTGGGCTGCACGGCTTTGTTTGATGTTGGCAGCCCCGAGAATCCCCCCGGACATGCAGGTAATCCAAAAATATCACGCTGCACGCAGCTCTGAGTTTCACTGGCTCTGAACCTGAACTGGCTGATACAACAGGGGGAGCGAAAACAGAAAAACTTTGGGCCTTCTCCCTGCCGGGAGCGGCAGCTTCCCAGATCTCTGCAAGGGAGCAGGCAGAGCGAAATCACAAGGGCACGAACACACCAAACGTATGCAAAGGCCTGATGGATAGGTTTCTGCCCACCTGCATCGCCCTGCCCCCAGGCCCAAGGCGAACACAGCGACAGAGGCTGCACCACAGCACGAGCTTCTGTCTGCACACCGAGTCCCGGGTGCGAGACAAGTCCTCGGGGAACTCACCCAGGGCACCCGTGCCGGGGCTGCTCTCTGCAACCACCACACGCTGCCTCAGCAGGCTGGGGCCGTGGCCAAAGGCAGCAGGCAGGTCACATCCCGCGGTTCCCAAGGGCTACACAGAGATGTCTGCGGGCTGCACTCACTTTTCGCGGAAGGTCTCCTTCTCCTGTTCGCTCCACATGTTCATCACCTGCCGGTCCTTGTAGACCTTCATGGGGTCGTCCATGAGGCCGTTCATGTTGATGAATTTCATGCGCTGCTGGTCGGCGTCATAGAGCATGGGCGGGATGACGGCGAGCTGGCGCATCTGCTTCTCCAGGTTCTTGGGGGAAAGCAGAGAGAACAGCCGGTCAGCACCGCGGGCCCGCGGGGACCGCAGGGGACAGATGTTCGAGAGGGAAGGACAGGCGGAGGAACAGGAGAACTGAAAAGCAAGCACTGGGCAGCTTTAGTGCTGGAGTAATTGTAAATTAAACGCTGAAAGAGGCTATTGCCATCAGCCAGGAAGCAATTAATCTTTCTTTTTGAAATTAAAGGCTTTAAGATACGGGGTGGAAATGCCTGGCTTAAGGAAAACAGCTCCTATCCGCAACGAGAGACAAGTCAAAGCAGCAGTGGCACAGGGACCAGACATCACAGCCACGGCCACGTGGAGGTTCAGTCCCCTCTGAGCTGCCCGGTCAGAGGGTCAGCTCTGCAAAGCCTTCTGAAGGGTGCGCAGAGGGAGACCTTTTCTGACCCACAGGAAACCCCACAGGATGCCTCCCAGCACAGTCTCTGCCTTTCCTCCCTCCGTTCAACCTGAAGTGCCTCTGAGCTACCCCAGACCCCCAAAGCTTCGTTTCCACGTGCTCTGGGTTGCTCCCGGGGGCCAGGTTCCCATCACTGACAGCATCAATCCCTCGTGAGCTCACACCCCTCTCCTGCCAGCTGTGCAGCTGCTCTCCTACCACCCGGCCACCTTCTGCCACGTGAGCAGATCGGATGTCACTGTGACGGGGCTGCGATTCCTTTCTTCCCTGCTAGCAGCACACCCTGGGACACAACCTGACACCCGTGCTCCATCCAGCTCAAGCACTAAGCCCATCCAGGGCCCAGGCTGCAGGCCAGGCCGGCGCAGACTGGGCACACTGGTTTCCTCAGCTATTCCCAACACGGTGGCCAAATGACGTCTCACTTGTGCTGTCCCCTACCTGAACGCTGGCCCTGCCCCTCCAGCTGGGCTGCCCGTGGTCCTTCAGCACAAATCCCCGATGTGGGGACGACGGGACACTCTCGTCACCCTCTTCTGTTTGCTCTCAGCACCGTAACCCTGAGTCCTCCCTGCCACCCGGGATGGCACTGGTGACATAAATCCCAGCCGTTGACCTGGGAAGGCCAGGTCCCAAAAGCAGTTACGTTAATTCACAGCGAGATGCTGGTTCCTTGCAGAACACTGCCCAACCTCCCAGCAAGCTGCCCCCTGGCTCCAGCCTCCCGGCTTCCCTCAGTCCCAGGAAGGGCTGGAGCCTGATGGAGGCTCTTAAAGCCTCCTCTGAGCAAAGCAAAGCGGAGCCTCTGGGCTTAGTGGAATTTAGCAGCATGCGCTGTGCGGGAGGCCAAAGGCAGCCACGCAACACTCCCCTTGGCCACCTCCACTACAGACACCTCCCTCTGCTCCTCAGCCCCACGCCTTCCATGTGGTTGCCTTCACTTGCTAACAGCAAGCTGCCTGCAGCCCAGCGCCGTGCACAGGCAGCAAACATCTCAGCTATTGCTGGGCAATGGCTGCTCTCCCCTCCCAAGCGCGAAGCCATTCACTGCAGCTCGCCTCCGTGCCAAGTGAGTGGAACCCTTGTGAAACCAGATCCAAACGAAGCCAAGGTCACGGGGATGTTTCAAGATGAATGGAGCACTCCCAGAAGATGTGGGCCAACTGGCTCACGTACAAACCATTCATTCCATAGGATTCCCCTGTGTCAGGCTGCACAGCCCATTCAAAACACAAGGAAACAGAAAAACCCCTCTGCCCCTCAGCCAGGGCACCGGCTCCCTTCGCTTCCTACCTCCACCTGCAGGTGGAACCAACGGCAGTAAGGTGTTTGTGGGGCGCTTAGGGTCCGATGTCCCTAGAGGCAGTCACACACCACTAACTCCTACCTACTGGCCACCAGCTACCAGGGAAGCCCGCCCACCCTCAGCCTGACCTGGAGCTGGTGGGATTTGGCATCTGAATTCACCATGGGGCTTGGTGCTACTCCTCCTGGCCTCCCTGGACAAGAGCGGAGTGGGAGGTAAAGAGGAGGAGGAAGGAAGAGCCAGCCTCACCTCTTGTTCCGAGAGCCCATCAATGATTTCTGACACCTCGTGTTCGCTGCGCGCAGCCGACATGGAGAGCCCTCCGCTGCCCCTCTGTCCTACCCTGCTGGGAAAGGGCAAGGAACATTCAGAAACTGGTGCTCTGCTTTGTGCTGTGCTCCCCGCTGCAAAACGCACCCCGTGCCCCTCGTTCTTCACCTGTGCCAACAGCCGCCTCCTGCATCGCTACAACGGGACATTTCACACCCAACCAGACCCTCCCACCGTATTTTCTCGTGCCCACTTCATCGCCCCAGAGCAACAGCACAAAGGTGCCAGTGCTAGGACTGAGCAACCAGCCCTGTGCCGCTGCGTCTGGTTTGCGAATCCTGCAGGAACACTGAAATCAAGGTCAGCCATCAACATCTACTTCCCATCCTGGATCGCCCAACGTAACAGCCACAGGTCCCAAGGAATTCAAACTTTTCTCATTAAGCAGGTACAATTTTAAAACAATTGTCAGTACCACTTATCCCCTTCTCTTTAAGATAAAAGAAAGCCACTGATTAGGAACTTTTCACGCATCCAGCTGTTTGCAGGGCACCAGGCAGCGATGGACACAAGCAGCTGGATTCTGCGCACAGCAGGTGTCCCTGGGCTGCAGTGGGAAGGACGGGGAGTTTTCAGCAAGAAGGGCGGGGATCACAAAACTGCAGCTCCTCCTGGCAGGAAACAACGTGACCTCAGTTGTGCTTTCAATGAGGAGGAGAAAATGGAGAGGGGGACAGCAGAGCCAGGGACACCCCTTTCAGGGAGACACTGCTCCATTCATATCGTCTGCAGTCGTTCCTATAACCTCTGCAGATGTTTCTTCCCCCTGCCCACGCTCCCATCAAAGCACAAGCGTGTTTTAAATCCCTGACACGACCAAATACATCTGCAAGCCTCATACATCGTCATTTGGGCTTAGCAATGAGGAACTAATTAGTGCCATCCCAGTCAGGTGGCCTGAAAAGGGAGCTGCCTCTGTGCTCTGCTGCAGCCAGACGGGAAATCAGCAGCCAGGGGAGCGGGCAGCCACATTCCTGACATTTTTCCTCCTGCTGGAGCTGCGCGGAGCCGCCCTGGGGAAAAAGCAGCAGGTGACTTGTCTGCTGGCTCCTGCACTTGGTGCATCCCACAGTTATGGGACCAGAAGGGGAGAAATGGGACTGACAGCCATCCCAGCCCGTCCTCCCGCCGCCCGTCGACAAACAAAAGAGAAAGGCTGTCCGATACCGGCCCAGCCCCTTCCTACCGCTTCTCCTCTAACCTCTGCATGCGCTCTTGCAGTTCCCGCTGCTTCCGGATCTCTGGGAATTGCTTCTCATAGTATTCCCGCACTTTGCTCTCCTTGGCACGGCGCCGGGGGTTATTTTCGATGCGCTCCACTTTCTTTTCCCAGGCCTCCATCAGCTGGTCATAGCGCTGGCAAAACTTCTGTTCCTGGAAGGGCAGAGCGAGAGGGACGTCAGGAGATGTGCCTGGAGAGGGCAGCTCCTCAAAGCCCTTCCCTCGATGGCTGAGCGTGAGTCACACTGCTTGGAGAGACGCGGGTTAGCAGGACACGGACACGCTCCGGGGTCTGGGGCCAGCCCAGGGGCAGATTCGCAGTACAGCCCATCGGGTGCCCTCAGGCTTTTCCCTCCCAAGCCCGACATCTTTGGTAGAACAAGGACTGTCGCCCGGCGTGCCTTTGCTCACCCGCCACCCCTTCTGCTGAGCAGCCTCCGACACCCTGGGTGCTTGATTCAGCAGCCAGAGCCCCAGAGAAACTCCTGTGCAGCTACACCACGGGCTGCTCTCCGAGTCCACGGAGCTGAGCTCCGCACACGCCTCAGCAGGTGGACGGGGAGCTCGAGCACAGCACAGCTTGCTGTTCCCAAAGCGCTGGGCGCAGGCACACGGGGCTGTGCTCCCAGAGGCGCTGTGCTCAGACTCATCCTCACGGGCTGGAGCTTTAGAAGGAAAAAGCTTTTAAAGGTGCACGGAACCCTCCTGCTGCAGTCAGTGGGACAACGCGATTTCACGGCACTAAGGATTAGCTCTCGGATGCTAATGTGTGGTTTAATGTTATTACTAGCAGCGTTGTCGGGATGCAGCACGTGCCTGGCACGGCCCCGTCATCGTTACTATCATCAGAGCTCACACAATGCCTTCCACATCATCACCGCTTCCAAACACTTACAGCAAAACCCTCTGGGTGGGTTGGAGACCTCTGATGCCAGATAAAAACCTCCAAGGTACTGCAGTGCGGGGGCAAGGTGGTGGTGAGAAACGGATCCCAAATATCTGGGATTCCTGGCTAGGATGTGTGCCCGAGGCTGCGCAGGCTGGGAACGGCCTCCCCCCCGCCTGCAAGCGGGGCGTGCACACACCCGCAGCACCGCGGCGGCTCCGAAGGCACCCGCCTCGACTTCCCCGAGGTCAGGCGGCCACAGAGCTGTCATTTAGGAGACGCCGCCTCCCCTGGCCACAGCTCGCCGTGCCGGGAGAAGTTTGCCACGGCGGCGCAGACCGGGCAACCCCTTCCACCCACGCACACCGGCGCTGGCACTCCAGCAGCACGGCGCGGTGGCAGCCGGCCCTCGGCCGCGGTGCCCTCGGCTCCTCCACCCCAATTGTGGCAACCGCGCTCCTCCCCGGGGGTTTTGGGGAGCAGCCAGGTACCCAGAGCATTAAAATCCCGTTTGCAACGCAAACGAGCCTTCCCGCACCGCCACCCGAGGTGGCCTCGAGCCGCTCTGCCTTGCTGCGGCCAGCCCTTGCGCCGGAGCAGGGCACCCACCACCCGAGGTGCCTGCGGCGCCGTGCCCCCGCCCCGTGCCACGAGGGATGCTCACGTGAAAGCAGCTGGGCAGCCAGAGGGGATTTTAAGGTTTCGTTCTGAGCGAAGCAAGTGCCTCGCAGGCCCCAAATCAGGAAGCGAAAGCAGATGGCGCTTTGCAAAATAATCAATGGCAAACCCCAGGTTGCCTCCCTCCCCCTGCGCTACTGATCTGAGTCCGCGGGCTGGTTTCAGGAGCCGCGGGTGCGTTAGTCACCGCAGCAGCAACGGGGCGAATCGAGATTTCAAAGAAATAAACTCATCTCTCGCCGCCACCATCCTACGGCTGGAAGGAAGTCCAGCGCTGCAGGACTTCCCAGACGCACCCTGCTCTCATCTCACTCTCTTAGCAACCAGAAAAAAAAAAAGCAGGGTGAGGTAAAACCCACCAAAAGGATGGAAACGCCCAACTTCAGCCCAGGAGGCAGCTGGGTGACCCTGAGCCAAGTGGATCTGCTGCGCTATGGCCCCGGCCACCGGCAGCTCCAAAGCTTGGTGCTGCTCCCATCCTGGCTTACGGGCTTGGTCCAGGCATCCTGGGCCTGGCCGTGGCCCAAGCAGACCCATCTCATGATCCTACGGCCTCCTGGGGGCAGTTCTCAGGGCACCCAGGACAGACAAAGCACCTGCAAACCCTGGGGTGATGCACGCTAACCCTCTCCCCCCAGATAAATTAATTCCCGCAGCCAGAGGCGGTCCTGCCCCCGATGGAGGCACAGGAGGCACTCGTCTCCATTGGGAGCCGAAGGAAACGGCTGCAGGATGAAAGCGAGGAATGAGAGCAAAAATGAAAATGCCCTGGAAGCTGCCAAGGGGACTCACGCTGCGAGCGAGAAGCCGTAGGTAACGCGACCGAACCGCGGCACCGCGGGGAAATCGCAGCTGCTGCGTTTTCACCCCTCCCGAAGCGATGCCGTCTCGGCCCGACGACAAACAAGAGCTCCCACCCTGCCAGCAACGCCGCTGCATCCTCTCGCTTTCAGAGCGTCGCGTTTGGGAAGAGGATAAAAATACCCCGCAGGGTTTACTGAGCCGGGGCGCCGGGAGGCAGCTGGTGGCCGGGAGCCAGCTCCACAGAGCCTGAGGACACCGAGTTCGCCCAGGACAAGGGCTCGGGGAGGGCTTTTTTCCCTTCCTTGATGCAATTTGTTATTATTTGTGCTTACAGCTGGAATGAGCAGCACCAATGTCACACATTTCCTCAGCGGTGCTGGGCGCAGCTCTCCAGGAAAAAAAGCCCCTCTCCAGGCGCAAAGCCCCCACACCTAAACCTCCCGAGCGCAGCTCCTGCGCAGGCCGGCTGAGCGCTTCTGGCCTGCAGCTGCTTTCCGAAAGCCCCTTCCCACCCAGCAGTCGGAGCCCAGAGAGCCGTCCCCGCCTCACAAGTGGCTTGCTCCAAACCCCCAAATTTTCCCCCTCCAAACAGCTGGGTGGGGCTGGGCCATCCTTGTCCAGTGCTTTGTGGTCCCGCTGGGACCCGTGCTCCACGTGATCTTCTGCCACCCTTCAAATGCAAAGATCAGAGGCCCCTTACAGCGCTCTGCCCCCAGGTTTTCGCAGCTCGAGCACCAGGGGAGGCTCCCGGTCAGGTGCTTCAGGAGCAGGAGCATCTAGTCCTTCTCCGAGCAGCCCCGAGCCAGCGTGTCCTCTCCCGAAGAAACGCCTGCGCCGGCTTCTGGCCTCGGTGCTCCCTCTCCTCCCCTTCCCGGCTCATCCTCCCGCCAGCCTCTCCATCACACGAGCGGTGGCGAGCCCAATCGGACCTGACACGCTGATCTAAAAGCGGGTGAGTAGTAACGCTGCCGTAGCAGCTGAAGGCAGCCTGCAGGCTGCGCCAAGCCCAAGCCCTCCTGCAGCCCACGCTCTCGCAGCTCGGGGAGCGGAGCAGCTCCTCGGTGGGGAGGAGAAGAGCGAGGGTGGCAGGAGGAGCTGCTCCAATCCTACACTAGCCCCACCGTTTGGCTTCCCTGCTTGACGGAGATAAACCTTTTGCGTCCAGAAGGGCTCCCTTTACCCTGCTCTCTCTGCAGCATCACCTCTTTGATAGCAATTCAAAGCCTTTTGCTGTGCCGACCCTGGTGGAGCAGGAGGAATCCCTGCGGGCTCCTCCGGGGGGGCTCTCGTGGCCGAACCCAGGGGTGTGCTCAGCCCCTGCTCCAGCTGGCCCCGGGCAGTGGCAAGGCACCAGCAAGGGCAAGAGCCAGCGAGGAAGGCTGGCACGTCGATGGGCTTTGCTAAAAATAGGGCCTGCTACAAAACAGGCAGAAAAATAGCTAAGCACACCCATTCTGCAAACAGAATCAGCAAATGTGTTCGCTCTGCAAATTCAGCAACCTTCTGTTGCCTGTTTTGTAGAATAGGCAAAACGCTTCCCTAAACTGAAAAATCCCCTTTCAAGGACACTGAATAAACCGGCTGGCAGAAATTCACCTATTTTGCATGACAGGCGACTTTACTGCGGGCCGTATTTCAGGAACCGTGCTCCTGCAGCCTAATTAAACCTTTTCCCCCAGCTCCTTGATATTCACAACAGACTCAGTCTAGCTTTAGCGCAGTAACTGGTCGTTTCCCCCAGCAAACGGCTCCCGTTCGGTTCCCTCCTGGTTCCAGTAAGGCCGCAGCAAGCTCTGCCGTCTCTGCTCTGAGGAAGGGGACACCGATCCGCTTCCCACCGCTGCAGAAGCCATCAGCTGTGGCAGGAGAGCTCCCCTGAGCAGTGCCGGAGAAACCAGCACCAAAGAAATTGCTCAGACCTGCAACATTTGCAACTCCAGACCCTGACGCTGGCACCGGAGTCCGACCCAGCACAGACACGCATCAGGAACCGGTGTTGGCACCTTGCAGCTGAAACCCAAAGCCCTCTGTGGTGAGCTGAATCACCCTCCGCGCTCGTAAACAGCGAGATACCACAAAATCCACCTCGCGCTTCCCGGTCGGGGTCGTTGGTTGCTTCTGGCATTTCCCCTCCTCTGCGCAGCACAACCAGCCAGCTGCTTTCGGCTTCCAGCTCCCGCTGGCTACTACAGCAGGCAACTGGCAGCGCCGAAAGCAGCAATTCTATAAATCCCACTTGAACTTTCTCCTCTAATTGCCAGGGCCCTGGAACAGTGCTCTGAAGTCTCCCTACAACACCCACCTTCCCCCTGACACAACCGGAACCCCCCTCCTGGAAGGATGCTGGAAGCGATCTTGCAGGCAAGGCTGTCCAGAAATGACCTGGCCAGGGCCTGGCTTTGTTCTGAACCACACATTCCTAGAACACCGCTCGGTGACCAGCTGCAAAGAGGCAGCTCAGCCTCCAGACCGTTTATCAGAAGCGGAGTCAGCTTCTCTCACGAATCTCTCGGGGTTCAATTACTCACAAAACAGACGTTTACCCTAGGAAAAGTCTCTCCGAGATCGGTGTGCTCCCCTGTGACGGAGCCAACCCCGTGTGCATGCTCCGCGCGGGGTGCTCGCGGAGGGAGGTGCTGCACGCAGCAGGGCCGGGGACCTCTCCTTTGCATCCGAGCTGCTGTTAGCATCAGAGATGCCACGGCAAGGAAAAAGACAATGCAGCAGGCAAAGTGCTCAGCAGGTCTCTGCTGGAAAAATCCCTTTTCTTTCTGACGTAATGAATTATGCTGCTTTATACTCATAAAATAGGGTACACGGGAATCACTTACCCACTGCTTGCGAGCATGATTTCTCCTCTTAAAGTACAAAATTAACTTTTTCCGCATTGCCTGGTTTCTGTAAGAGGAAAAAAAAGATGAGATCTGGTTAACGAGCAGGCTAAAATTCGACGCCTTGCACTCCCCGCTCACACAGGAGGTCACAAAGCCGCTTCCACCTTAGCTTGGAGCCGAACCAACGTCAGAGCAGCGAGCGCGGCTATCTGGGGACCTTGCGCCAGCTTTATGGAAAGATCAACAAACTCTCAAACGCGAGGAACACCGACCACGTCTGCTGGTGAAATCAGGACCAAGGTTGAGAGCTAAGCTCATAAAACCCCAATTCTGCTACCAGTTACTGTGCGCTCAGCACGGAACCAAGTCCCACTAGCACCAGGTGGCCATCGCACGCCGCCCAGGGCAGAGGCAGGAAGGCTGGGACGTGAGGCCGATGCCTTCTCCCTTCCTCGACCTCAGGACACCACCTCTTCCCTCCTGCTTCCTCCTGGGCACGAGCTTACGAAGGCTAACAGGACACCGGCGAAGCGACGCCACCTGCAGGGGCCACCTTGGGGCTCCCCAGCCCCCGGAGGTGGCAGGGAGGGAGCTGTCAGCACGCACACACCGGGGTTATTCACCCCGGGCACCGACGTGCTGATAGGGAGGCCGGATTGCGGCAGTGCTCGCAGCACATATCTCCTGACCTCTTGCTTTCTTGGAGCCGTGCCTAACAAAGCTGCAAACAAACCAGCCAGGAAAGTCCGGCCACTTGCAGAAGTGTGACCTCAAGAGAGAAAACAGCCAGTACGACCACAACCGAGCCGGCGTCTGCCCAGATACCTCCTCGGTTTCTTCTTCTTTCTGCTTTTTCATGTAAGCACGAAACGATCTTGCAGAAGAGAAAACACCCACCAAAGCAGCGAGGTGCTGGAAAAGCTGCAGGAGCTCCGAGAGCCTGCACGAAGCCGAGAGCTGAACGTTTCAGTTGTTCCTGTTACAGTCACAGCAATAAAGTCTCTAGGTTAAAGGTAGGGACCGGGGACAAAGGAGTTTCCTGAAGTCTTTCCTCCTGATTAGAGGCAGAGCTGCGGCGTGTAATTACTGACCAGGAGCTTAGCAGCATCACGCAGGCACGTTCTGCGGGATTTAGCACAACGAAAACACACCCTCCCCGATCCCTCGGTTCCCTCCCGTCCACATCCCCTGGCTGGGAACAAAAACCCACCTTCCTTCCCCCCTACATCCCTAAACGTAGCCTCAGCGACCTGTTGAGCAAGGGCGTGGATAGCAAACCTCGTCCTTCCATTCCGTTTCAGAAATCAAAGGGGCATTGGTCATCGGGGGGAAAAGCTAATAAATCCTCACACGGGGCACGTTCTGCCTCTGCTCTTTTTTGACGGTACGCTTACAAAGGACCCGCTGTTGTTCCAGGCTGCACTGCAAAGATCAGAGGCCACCTCATTAGGCATATTAACAAATATCACTGCCAAAGGCTTCTTCTCCCTGCTGCATCGCACAACGCCACTGTTTTTTGTCTCTGTCTGCGTGGCACCATCCTCCGAGGAGCCGCAGAGCGGCTTGGCAGGCGAGGGGCTGAGCTAAACCTCGCTGCTCAGCTCTGGGCGAACGGCGATCACTTGCCCTAAACAGTTAGGGAAACTGAGGCACGGAGCTGCAGCCGCTTCTGGCTGCCCGTGCAGGAGGAGCGGCATGGGAAACCGTGCCCAGGGCTGCTGCAGAGCATCCACCCCCGGCAAGGTCAGCCCAGCAGCACCCGTTTCCCAGCTCCCCGCCTGCCCTGCACACCGGGAGCTCCTCTGTGCACCCGCAGCCTCTCCTCCCCCGGCTCCTCGCGTGCTCCCACGTCCCGTTGCGCCCGGCGAGCTTTCTCCTCCGGCTCCAGCGCTGCGCGGTGCCGCAGCGGGCAGCCGTCCCTTCTGCAGGGACCCGGCTGATGGATTTCGTTCCAAGGCTTTAGTTCTGCGGGAACAAGCTCCGACAGGAGACCGTGCCCAAAAGACACATTCCCATTGTTTGCTTGTTTATTCCAACTCTGATGGAAACTCTGCTGGAGCGATGCTAATGGCGGCAACTTCGGCACAGCCCCGGGCTGACTCCTGAGATGCGCCTCGCTCCTGGGCTCCTGTCAACTTTGGCTTACTAAAACAGCCCGAAGCATGAAAAAATTGGTAACCAAAAGGCAAACTAAAAGGTGCCTGGCTTGTAGTCCTCTTTTACGTGTTTTTGTGTCTGCTAAAGCAATCCCACCATTTTTAAACCCCTTGTTGCTCAGCACAGAGTCCAGCATCGCTCCCCGCGGTGCGCAGCCCCATGCCGCACATCATGCCCGCGCACAACAGAACAAACCCACCCAGCAGCAAACTGCTCGCACCTTTCCTCCTCGCCCCAGCAGCACAAGCAAAGCCACAAAGCAACGCTGAAGCTCGAGTCACTAATTCACTCCGCTATGGCTATCAAACCAGATGAGCTGAAGGACCCCGGGCTGAGATAGGTGCTTGATGGCTGACATGGGCTCAGCTGGAATCCCAGCGATGGGTCACTGGGGAAGGATTTGGCCCTGGAAGGGCCAGCACAGCCAAATCAATTCCTGCCCTTCACGTGCCAGCCCAGGCGACACCCAGGAGCGGCGTGGGACTTTGACACCGCTGCTGCATCTACCACAAGAGTCAGCAGCAGCCAGGAGAGTAAGGGAAGAAAATCAGGAGCTCTTACACAGCCGATGCATTGCGTCGAGTTTTGCATCATGGCTGACCTTGAAAGTGCTAATACAGGCAAAGATTTAATGGCTCTGCAGCTGTAAAAATGGGGAATGCCTTGAACGCCAGTGGATGTTTACCCCTGCCAAGGCCGAAACAATCAAGGAGTGAGAGGATTAAAAACAACAACCACCCCCTGCTAAGTACCCAAAATGTTTTTGCCACTTTATCTTTTTTTTTTCTTTTTTTTTTTTTTGCATAAGGTCAACCTCTCAAAGGTTAATAAAATCTCGGTAAATATAAATAGGCTTCACAGTTTATCTTGCTACATGTACTGCTGTTACTTAGAAACCATTTGCAGAGAGGTTAATTCAGGCCACATGTCTCCGAAGCACACGCTGTGCTCCCTGGGCGAATCAAACAGGGAAAGAAAATTCCTGCAGCACAGCCAGGGAAGGTAAAGGCTGTCTGCTGGTAGCCCTGCACAGACACAACCAGCGTGGAGCAGCCTGTCGGAAAGGTCGCTCTTGCAACGTGCCAACCTTCCTTCATCATCCTCAGCGGATGCCTGAATCCTTCCAAAGCCCCGCCTGAGGCTTGCCAGTGAAGAAAAGCGTCGCATCTGGAGACCTGGCTGGCTGGGAGAAACCACACGGTCCACAGGCAGAGAGAAGGGAGGCTCCTTAGATAAAGCAACAGTGACTCTTGTGGGCAGTTTCAAGTACTGCTGTGCTGCACAAGACACCCACGTCACACGGGCCGGGCGGGCTGAAGCGCTCGGTCCCTGTCCCGTCCAGCTGCTGCGGCAGAAGGAGCCAGGCTGGGACGGACACAGCCCGCTGGCAAGCTGGGTTTTGGGGTTGCCAGGTGGCACATCCACATCTTCGTACGCGACAGCCCTCGATGCAGCTCCCTTCTGTGACCTCGTCTCACCGCTGCTGGAGCACATCGGTGTTTCTGCTCTCCCCGCTAGCCCGGAGCTGCTGCTGCTGCTCTCTGACTGCTCTCCCAGCTCCCCGAGGATTTTGGTCCCCACTGCTGGCGAGCTCGACCAGCAATAAACCCCCTTCTGTCCCTGCTGGGAAGAGCCCAGCCTGCCATGGAAGTGGTGGGTGATTTGGGATTTTTCACGCTGGGGCCCGTCTGTTTGCATGCCCAGGGAGGCAGCAGCTCTCGAGGCAAACCGCCCAACTCAGGGGCTGGATGTCAGCCGGACAAGCCCAGCAAGAACCCCGGTCCCAGCAGTGCCCAGCGCCTCCCCACGAGCAGCAGGGACAGAAGGAACCAGAGGCTCAACCAGTTAAACCAAACTGGGAGCGTGCTGCTTGAGCGTCACCCGCCACCGGTGCAGGAAGCGAGGTTCGGGTATCTGTAATTTGGGGTGTGCCCCAAGGACGGCACGTCCTTGCATAACTCATCCTCATCCCACGGCCCCACTGACCTTGCTGGTGGGTCCCGCGCCTCAGCACGGTTCTCAGAGCCGATCTCCAGCCCACCGAGCGCCCAACAAAAGCCCATCTCCCCCTCTAAGCAAAGCCGGGAGCCCCGTGGAAGCCGCCGCTTCCACCTTAACGGCCTTGGCGCAAGGTTGCTTTTGTTTTTTGGCTTTCACAATGGGGCCAGTCGAGGAGAGAAACTGTAACTCTGACTTCTGAGTCACTTGGCTCGGGCCCTCATGAATTACTTGGCTGCGATCCTTCTGGGGGTTGCAGTCCCGTAAGGATGTGCGCAGCCGCATGCGTGTCGGTGCCGGCGTAGGTGCGCGCGGGCGCTGCCGAGGCGCCGGGGGGAGATTCCCGAGGACACAAAGGGCCCATGTACTGCGGCACACCTGCCCAGGAGACCTTGGGCCAGCGCGAGAGGAGATGAAAGGAAGTTTGCTATTTGATCAGAACTAATCACGGGTATTTAATTACACAGGGACGTCTTTCATCAGACAGCCAGTGCAAACAAAGTCGGGATCAAGCCCGCAAAGAGCGACGGGAAGGAGGCCGCCAGCAGCTGGCAAACCCATTGTACGGCGAGATTTATCGTGCAGGGCCGGAAACGGAGAAGCCTCCTGGCAACTCGACCCAAACAAAGCACTGCCAGCGAGACTGGAGATCTTAAATCACGGGACCCGCAGAGCACGGCAAGAACGCTCCAAGGTTAACCCAGCCAAGGGAGCAGCGCGGGCACACAAAGGGATGTTGAGATGTCCGTGTCCCTGGGGGCAACGCTGGCAGCAGGGTGCCAAGCCCTGCCGAGAGGGCAGGGAGCAGGTCATCCTTTCCACGGGTGGCTGCACTCAGTCGTTCCCTTGCTCTGAAATGGCTGGGGCACAGCGATGCAGTGTCACCTGTTAGCCCACGGGCACATCACGTTCCTGGAGAACAAACTGTTCAGAGCTTTCTTGCAACACTCAGGAGCTCTTTCTGGGGAAGAAAAGTGAAGCAGATCTTCAGTTAATTCGCCTTGGAGCATTTTGGTGGACTAAACCAAGAGCACCCTCATGCTGCTGAGAAGACAGTGACGGAGGCACGCAGCCGGTCACGCAGCCAGCAAGCTGCAGCTGTGCCTAGAAACTAGTCCAGAGAAAGAAGCCATCCGGAGGTCTGCCAGCTTCCTAAATCACGTCCTGCAGGTCCACAATGCATTCGGCTTTGGAGGCCCGAAGTCATCACCATAATTCATCCATTAACAGTGTGAAAAAGTTGGTGCTGGTAGTTCACCTGGCAGCTCAGAGGGCAACGAGACCGCTGCGCTCCGAGGAGGGGGCACCTTGGTGACACCACCTGGCAGGTCCCTGTGATGCCACCTCCTCGTGAAGATGCTCCCAGCGGGATGCCCAAACGCCTCCCCTGGACAGCAGGTACAGCCACGGCCACGGCTTTTAACATCATTTTGGAAATTCATGTCCATCCTCTTTAGCACCTAAGAGCTTAGGACCAACAGGAGACAAACCCAAGTGAGTGCAGAAGCACTTCTGGACATCAGCTGGACACGTGTCCGATGCCTCTGCCTCTCCTTGAAGCCCAAGCACTTCAGGATAGTCCATGCAAGAGAAACATGGACCGGCAAGAGAAACAAGCAGAAGGCTGCAGTGTGGCTCCATCATTTAGAAATTCATCACAAGGTAATACTTCTGCCCTAGTACGTGCAAATAGAGAATAAAAGAGATGAGAAACCTTGAATGGGATGAGCAGGGAGCTGCTAGGTGAATTTCTAATGAGGAAAATGTCTACAAGCTCTAATAAAAAGAGCTGAAAGAGAATGCATTAGTAATTGCAGGGTTTCGAAGAGCATTTGTGTTACATGTCAGGCTTTTACTATGAATTTAGAGGCAATCCATTGCTACTAAAACCCCTAAACAGCCAGTAATGAAAAGATGACTTAAATTTGCCAAAGTGACAAGTGATTTGGAAAGCTGTAGTTAGCAGCAGATTTTCAGAAGAAAGCTATTCTGCTTTGGGGAAAAAGGGGGAGAGGCAGTTCAAACAGAAAAAGGCATTCAGAAGCCCCTGAACCTCTCTGAACATCCAGATGAAAGATTTCAGTTCTGCAAATTTCCCCCCAAGAAAAGCCATCAGCTGCAGACAGCAACACAAACGGGCGTACTAACAGTACACACAGCTGGGCTGCCGCTGGATCTAGACATGCAAGAAAATCAGAATCACACAAAGCTCTTGATCAGTTTTGTGCTAAATGTAAACTCAGACACCTCTGCAAGCATCTCCTGGGAGCGCTGCCTGGTTTCAGCCCAGTATTTCTGAACTGCAGCACAACAGCAAGGAGCGGCTCTTGATGAGAAGGCTTAAAGCAAACTCTGTAAACAGCACCTTGCATGTGCTTACCCTGGGCTTCTCAGTTTTCCTCTCGTGCGCTTGTTCCGGGCTCAGAAGCTCACATTTTGCTTTCAAACACAAATCCCAGACTGCGATTTCAACACGACTGCTTCGAGAAGGGGGAGGAGAGTCCTACCGGGCTGCTCTTCACAGCTGACCGAGTAGGAATCCACTGCAGCGGAGGCGAAGGCCCCCTCGGAGAATCTCTCTCCAGGAGGACGGCAGGTAATTGATCCTGCTCGTGTGCACGCCTCGCCTTTGCTCAGACGCTTTGCAGAACGAAGGTTAATGCCTTCGGTGCCAAGAGTCTGGAGAACACACAGCACCCCTACCAAAGCTGGGTAGGAAGAGCGGCTCTCACCCCTGTACATCCACCAGCTGGCAAAACACCAACACGAAGAGACACAGAACAGATGCGGTGGTGCTGAACTGGAGCACAATTCGGCCTCCTCTCTGCTTGTTGCTGTTTTTCAGCAAGGTCTAAAAAAAACAATCATGAGAAGTCTCTGCAGTCCCCTGACCTGCTGCAGAATCGATCAAGTGGCCTCCAGTTGGCACACTGCAAAGCTGGAAAATTCATAATGCGAACGAGTGTGGGCCAAGCTAGCTATGGGAACAAGCTCACGCCATCCCTGTCGGTATCAGGGCACTTTAATGCTATCTTTGCTTGACGAGAGAGCTGCCAAGCACTTCCCTCCAAGGAAGCAGGTATTACAGGCACGAAGGACCCCGTCCTGCCCCAGGTAGGTCAGCTCCTTGGCACAAACCCCTCGGCTCTGCCTTCGGTCCCGCAGCAGCTGTAGCATGCAAAATTAAGCATGCTTGCTGGAAGCCTGCACTCGCAGGTGAAGCAGAGGGACCCAAGCAGGCGGGTAGCAGAGCACAGCGAGGCAGTCAAACAGGACTTAAAAGGTTCTGAAACTGCAAACACTGGAATGAACTGGGGCATGAAATTAATTTTAACTGCACTGAATAGGAGACAGGGCATAAAACTCCGCGGAAAGAAGAGACCAGGAACATTTGAGGAAGAGCAGAAGATCTTCCCGTAACTCCCCAGTCAGCCCTATGAGCAGAAGTGACTCATCCCCGCTGAAAAGCAAAGCAAACAAGCAGGAGGAATTAAACCAGTGTTGCAACGCGCAGAGTATCGCTGCAGAGAAATCGAGGAATTCTGGCTTTGTGTTATTCAAATGCCTTCCCACTGACGCTTGCAAACATTCAACTGAGAAAAAAAAAAATCACCCTAGGAAAAGTTGGGGGGAAAAAAAAAGGCACCTGTGAGTAGAAGCAGCCTGATCGTCCTGGTGTGGCCAGGTAGGAGGCTCCTAACCCACCTCCCGTGGGATCGGTTTATATTTAGGGCAACACAGTCGGCATACAGTGAGACCTTGTGGACAGAATCGCAATCTGGATTAATTCCCAGCAACGTGCCAAAAGACTTTTTCATCATGGCTAAACCTGCTTACGGTGAAGCTGTTCAGAAGAACCTGCACCCCGTTCCACCCCAGCAAAGTACAGCCTGCGGTGCCCTGGCAGCTCTCCCGCTGGTGCTGCAGGGCGTTGGGCTGGTACCTCCAAGCCCCCGGCGGGCTCCCTTCACCTCCTGTGGGTGCAGCCACCCCCAGGCCAGGGAGCAGAAGCTGCTCATCCAGAGCAGAAACGCACACGAGGAGGCTGTGGGTGGGATTTGGACACCCAAGCAGGATTTGGCCAAGATGCACAAGTTTAAAACCTCTTCATCTTGGGCACACGACCGTGAAGTATTTGCTTGCAAGAACTGCTGAGACCTCGATTTTGTACCTGGCCCTCAGGCACCCAAATATCCTCTACCAGACATCTACCAATATCCTCTATCAATATCCCTACCAAATATCCTCTTTGCAGCAAGGACACAAGAGATGGGAGGACAGGACACGCCGATCTCCCCACACTTCTCTGCAGGTAGCACAATAAAATCCAAACCCCAGGACCTGAGACAGGCCCACGGTTAAAAGCAGCAAGCATCTGGAGCCCAGATAGCTCAAGGGCCTTTCCCTGACCTAGATCTGTAAATGCACCCGGCTGGCATCAATAACCAGCTGAAGACAGCTAATTGCAAGGTTTCTGGAAGGAGGAGATGGTGGCTTTTCATTAAAATGTGTGGTTTCCTTCCCATGCTTTTGCAGCATTAATCACCGAGAACATTAACCCCAGGGCTGCCTGCTTCAACCTCACCTTGGTTTTCAACCTCGCCTTGGTTTATCACCGCTACGGCCACGAGGGAGGGGAGCCCGCGGCAGGGCTGGGACGACCTTCCTACACGTCAAGGTCTGGAGACGAGAACCTGCTTGGGAAGCTGCTCCGACAACGCTTCGTGTCCCATCACCAGTTTCACTCCTGCCCCGCGCAGTCACCGTCCCCTCCTGTTTGTGCCCGTCCTCCACGCAGCAACAAAGGACAGGAAATCATTTAAATCACAGGAAAACGTAATTCCGAAACCACAAATATTGGCAAGGGAACGGAGAGTGGGTGAAGTAGCTGGATCTACTTTTAACTCACTCTTCCGTGGACAAAACTAGCCAGCAGCTTGAAATCGCCACCTCCAGCGCCCAGCTGGTGATGGAGAGCTTCAAGAGGAGGGGAGGTCGGGGGACCCTGGAAGGTGGTGGCATCCACACGCCTCAAGTGCCTGGGGTGGGTCACAACCTGCAGTGACAAGGGTACATCCTTGGGCCAGCACCGACGCTGCACAAAATGGTTCATCAGTTGTCAGCTCCCTGAACCAAGAGCACAACGCGCTTCTGAAAGCAGGGGGCTGCGGGCTCACGGTGAGCACAGACCCTGCGCCAGGCATCGTCTCTTCTCCCAAGAGTATAATCAGCGGTACCTCGTAATTCATGGCTTCAATCAGTAAGCTAGAGGGGGTGGCTCTGGTTCCCTTTGCTCTTTCACATCTCCACAGCTAGAAGAGCACAGCTGAGCGCGGCGTGCTGGGTGCCGGTGCGCAGGGCACACGTCTGCCCGCTGCACAACCTCCGAGCACGAGCACCAAACTCCTGGGGAGCCCTTGCCCAAGGCTCCTGGCAACGTATGCCGAGCTCCAACAACCAGGTAAGCGCAGTACCGAGGCCACGTTTGCTGCCTCCTCCTCCCCGCAGTGCTTGGGGACAGCGGCACTTCAACACCGCCAGCGCCTGACGCGCTCCCCTGAGCCCCGGCAGCAGAGCACAACAGCAGGAGCCCGTTAACTCTTTCCCTGTAATTCCCCTGGCACCAATTAACATACTGCTGAAAAGCAAAAGATTATTAACTTTTGTTAATAGATTATTAAAGATGATTATCAGCAGCTGACCGAGCCTGTACCGAAATAGACTTGCTGCAGGCAGCGCCGAGCAGCCCGCTCACAGCAATCATCGGTTCATTCAAGCCAGATAAAAGTTTCAGATCTGGTTTGACTATTCAAATTTCCAACAATAATCACAATTATCACTATTCTCATTATCTGTTATATTTCTTCTGTGTTCAGGAAGTCGTTGTGGTTATTAAATGCAAGTTGATGATTAAATCATGTATTGAGGTGATAAGTCACAAATTACACGATTGCTAAGTCTCAGTAAGTATCTCTGAAATAACCAGTTGTTATTAGACATTCAAGAGGTGCTTCAGGAAAATCTAATTGTAATTGCAACTTCTCATTTCACTTCATCTTCCCCGCATGCAAACACACACGCGCGCACGCTGGCGGCTGATTTCGTACTTCGGCATGCGTGAAACAAGCCGAAAAAAGCACCACGCATCTCGTTTCCTTCCCAAACGCCCCTGGGCACCGGCGTCACCCACACGGCAGAGCCGCCCCCGAGCTGCGGCACCGCGGGGCCGTGCCCCCCAAGCGGGTCCCGGTGCCCTCCAGCCCCCCGCAGCCAGGGTGACAGCCCTCCAGGAAAGCCCTTAGAGAGGAGCCTGGACCTGCTCCCACCACCCCCAGGAAAATCCATCGGCACCTTCAGCATCTGTCTCAGCTCTGGCTCCCAGCTGCTGGGCTCCCAGAGACGGTTCGTGCTTCGGGCACCCCGAGCAGCGAGGCAGCAGCTCTGGGAAGGTACAGACGGGGTCTGGGAGCAAGCTAGCATCCCCCGCCGCAGCCTAACGCACAACCTGACATTTAGAAGAGCCTTTATTGCCCCGTACTTACATTTTAATGTTTTCATGGTATTGCCTGGTGTCTGAAGGCTGGTTGTATAACGGCTGAAATAAAGAAGAAAAATGAAGGCATAAATGGTACAGTCTGACATTTAGAAACTTAAACCTGGCTGAAGCGCCGCTGCCTCCCGTCCCCCCCAGCCTCATCAGCCTGGGCACGAAGGGACAGCACCCCCCAGCACCACCCGGCCCCGTCCCTGTCCCCGTGCCCCCGTCCCCTGCCGGAAGGAGCTGGCTGCCGGCGGCACCGAGTCCCCGCGCATCCCGGCGCAGCCCGTGGGAGGGCAGGCAGCGCTCGAGCTGGAAGCGCTTTGCTACGTAATCCCCACAAACACGGCCCGGCGCGGTGCCTGGCTGTTACGCGCCTGGTGCAAACGCGGCGCGCCTTGGAACATACGACACGGGGGAGGCGAGGGGAAAGGGGGGCTCGGGGAGCGGGCAGAGACAGCCTGTGCGCTGCGCGTTGTTACGTCTCCGCGGCAGCAGCCTGCCTGAGCTCGGCGCAGAGCCAGGACAAGTCCTTGCCCCTGGGGTTTCCAGCAGTGCAAGGGGTGTGTCGGCCGCGGGGCACGTCCCCGCAGCCCCCCGGCACCCACGTGTTCAGTGGTGCTCCTGCACCAGCCTGCACGTGATTTGCACAGAGAAGTGAGAGGTGTAGGGAGAGCTGCACCCTGCAGCCCATCACTGCTGCGCCTTGGCACCGGCAGGTCGCCAGCTTCTTTTTCCGGCTGCCCTCGGACGCGTCCCTCTTTGCTGGGAAGGCACAAGTGATCCCTCGGGTGCAGGCAGAGGTGGGGAGGGGAACCAGCGTGTCCCTGAAGGCACAGCGGGGCTGCTGGCAGGGTTCGGGCATCTGGCACTCTGCAAGCGAGCTGCACTGCTGCCGGAACAACCCACCCGGCCAGCGAGGAGACACCGTGCTGGCGATGCCCTCGGAGAGGGGACAAGCCCCAGAAGGAGGCGTATTCCCTAGGGTTATTTATCAGGAATGCTCTCAGATCTGCTGGTCCAGCCCCAGGCTCAGGGCTGGGCACTTCTCACTTGGAAAGCTCAGGTGGACACGGACACCCGCCTTATCGCGCAGCTCACGAGAGGCAGGCCTGCACCATGGGGAGAAGATAGCAAGCCGTGGCTCTGGAGCATCACGTCTGGGCTGCCCTGACCTGCCACTGCTTCCTGGGAGGGCTGCAGGAACTGGTAAGCCTGGTAAAGAAGGTGCCTTTCTCCCCTCCGTGCTGACAAACAAAGCCAATAAGCTGGCCCGTGACGAGGCGCAAATCTCCTCCTCTGAGAGAAGGGGAGGCACGCGCGTTTTGGTTTCTGTCTGGGTTAGCAGACCCGTGTGCGCATGGGACGTCACGGATGCCCTGATGCTGCTCAGCTCACCGGAGGCTGCTGATCACTTCCACTGCTCCTTACCTGGGACACGAGCAGCCACCTACACCCTCAGTTAGCGAACCCGGGTGTTAACGGGCAGCCCCCGCACGCAGCACTTGCGCAGAAACACCCGACCGTTCAGAAATAGCAGACTGGGACCCAAACCCGAGTTCCACACAACAAGACCATCTCGAGGAGATTTCCGTCTGCCCAGCACCGTAACCCAGCCCGTGCAGCAGAGCAAGCCCAGGAGACACGTTTTACCTACCCCATAACTAAATACTACAGAAACTTCATTCTCAGCAGGACAAGGACCAAGAGACACCATCTCTCCTTCCTCAGAGCTGTCCGCAACCTGCCCAGAACTACAACTTTCTACATGAGTAAGCAAAAGCAAACCTGTCAGGTCGGATGGCACGGGGACACGCTCACAACGTGCACAGCACTGCAGCACGGGAAGCGACGCGTACCGCGTTCCTCTGGGGGAGGACATTTAAGGAACACAAAATCGCCACGCAAGCTATTACTGGGAAATCCTTGGATTTACTGAAAGCTCTTTAAGAATAAAACAGAATGGAAGCCCTCGATTGCTTTCTGGTCGCTGCAGCATTCGGAGTGCAAATCTCAATGAAATTTCTCCCTAGGGGAAACACGGGGTCATTTTAAGATGGTCTCAGCTACACTGCAGGGATAACACGAGCACAGTCCTGGCTTGCTAAGTTGCCTCCTCCCCACCCTTCCGACGTGGGGGCAGTGCCAGCATCCCCGGACCTGAACTGCCTTGTCCCACGTGCCAAGGACACAGCACCTAACCCTGCGGGTGCGAGCCCTGGGGATGCTCGCGTTCACCAGCCACTAGAAAACCGCAGCCTCGGGGGCCTTGGCTGCTCCGTCACCGCAGCACGTACATCCCTGGGGGGCCCCTGCTGCCAGGTGCCCCCGGTCCCAGTGCGGGGGGGTGATTTCACAGCCAGGGAGCCCAGCCCTGGCATGGGGCACGGGTCACGACCACTGTGCTCCCCAGCGCATCCTGCATCGGCTGGCGTTGACGTGGGGGCCCTGGGAGGAGGCGTCAGGGCACCGAAAAGCCCGACGGACAGGTTGGAAAGGCACCAGTAAGGGGCAAAGGGATTGGGGTACAAATCTGCATGTTTAAAACCCGAGGAGCACAGAAATGAGGATCCTCCACAGAGAATCAGACATGAACCAAACCTCTTAAGGTAAAAAATGCAGGGCTGGTTCTTGTAGGTTCAAAGCAACGAGCAGCTGGGAACAGGAAACCAACACGAGCTGCTTCCTTAAGGTGTTCAGCTCCCAAGGACACAAATTTCAGCACAGATCTCACAAGCCCAAAAGCTGTTTAAAAGACTCAAGTCAGGAGCTAAGAGTTTCCTACCAGAGCTGGGCCAGTACCCAGCAGCTTCCAGCTCAAGGGGAAATCCGTGCCACAGCCCCAAACCCCTGGGTAAGTCCCTACTTGTTCTATACTGGATCGCTCTCAAAATCCCTTCTTCCATCTGATGCTGGAGCAGCTTCCCTTCCAGCTCAGAAGCACACCTCGCTGTTCATCTTGTCCCTCAGCAGCACCCAGAGGCCGTTGGCAGGTCCGTGGTGCTCTGTGCCCGACCCAGCTCGGGGGCCGGGCAGCGGGAAGGGTCTCTCTCTGGGCAGGCAGATGAAGACAGCCTGTGCGAGGCACGCAGAGCACAACGAGGGGCTGGCAGCGTTTGCTCAGCAGAGGTTTCCCCCCCCCTTCGAGGAACAGGGCAGAGAGGCAGGGAAAGGTTTGCTCTGGGCTCTGGCCCAGCTCCCAAACTCCCCCGAAGACACAGGCTGGTGCTGGAGCGTCAGCGCCCGAGGGAAAAGCATCAGCAAATCCAAAAAGGGGGGAGGAAAAAAAAAAAAGGTGCGTGGGGGAAGGGAAGGAAGCGCACCATCTTTTGGATGAGGAAACACCAGTCCCAGGCACCGCCAACCTTCAGCAAAAGGCCAAAGGGTTTGACCCCGGTGACTCAGAGGAAAAATAACGCGCCCTGCCTCCCCAGCAGCCTCCCCAGCAAGGAAGTGGGCTCCGACACGCAGCAGCGACCACTAATTCCCCCGTGACCTCTCCCTTCCGCACTTGGGGAAGACAGTGATTAGCCCCACCTCCGCACAGCAAGTCCAAATTACAGCCGACGAGCACAGCCAGGGCCGCACACCCACCCTGGCAGGACAGGCTCCCTCTGCTGCGCCCCGTGGCTGGTGCAGCCTAAGGGATGCTGCCAGACCCGGGTCCGGCCCGCTCTGATCCTTCCAGCCGCTTCGCTCTGCAGCATCACTGCAGATGCATCTTTTTTTCCAGCACCTTTCTCGTCCTCAGCCCCTCAGGGGCTGTTCCCAGCCGCCCCTCCGGCAATCGGCTGCTCGACTTCCAGGGAGGTTTTGCTGGATGATGGAGCAGCCCCAAAACGACAATTTATTAAACGTGTTTCTCTCGGTTTCCCTGTGCACGAGACAGAAATAGGACGCACGCAGGTCCCGATACCTGCAGGCAGCTGTGGCTGCGACTGGCGTGTGCTTACAGAGCCCTTTCCCCAGCACCCTCCTGCACCTGCCCTGGGTGCCCCTGGGTGCCAGCGTCCCATCGTGGGGCTGCGCGGTGCCAGAGCCCCCCCACATCGCCCTGCCCTGCTGCGGCGTGCGACGGAGGAGCCGAAGGGTTAATGCTCTCCGAAGAGGGCTCTGTGTGTGCGTTTCAATACTCATCTCAGCCACTTCGCTTCCTGCCTTGGTGCCGCGCCAGCGAGACGTCCTGGCCAGCAGCACACTTCCTTCTTACGGCTTAGACACACGCCGCTGGGGCGCTCGCCTCCCGGGGACCTCTCCGAGGCTGGCCCCGCTCCAAAGCCCCGCGGCCAGAGGTGACACTCACCAGCTCCACTTGGGGACCCAGTCCCTCCAGGATCCGGTGGGCAGCTTCTGCCTTCTTCTGCAGGGAGGGAAAGCAAAGAGGGGAGGAGGGAGAGAGAGGGGGAGAAGAGAAGTTATTTCTGCTGCTGCTTACAGCCGCAGCCCTCTGCTCCAGCGCCCCACCTGTGCCAAAACCCCTTCCCAAAGAAATCCCACCCCTGCCTGGAAGCAGGAGGGGGACCTGCAGGCAACGGGCAGCGGCAGCTCGAGTTACCCCGAGTCCAACACACCGCCGGGCGCTTCCGAGCCCTTCCCAGCACCCCAAGAAGCCCCCCCAAAACCCCCAAACCCCGTCCTCGCCCGGCCGCAGCCCCGGGCTCCTCCAGCTTTGGAGCTGCTGAACCGTGCACGTTACCTCGGCGCGGTCGCAGTGCGAGGAGGAGGGCGGGCGAGCCCACATGCACACAGAGATGCCCTTTCTAGGATTCATCGCTCCGCGAGCATGTGATCATTATATTCGAGCTGCCCTTGGCTCCTCGTCTTGCTCTCTCTTCTCTCCCCTCCCCGCACCTGGGGAGCCCTTCGCTGCCCCCTCCCTCCCTCCCCAGCCAAACCGCCCCGCGCGTATCAGAGAAACCCCGAACACGTGGCGGGGCTGCGGGGTGGTTACTAATTAAACAGGCCTGAAAAGAGACGTGGGCTCGCTGCGGCAGGAGCCTAAATAAAAGATGACATTTTCAGTAAACAGCACTTCCTCTCAAAGCCAGGCTTTTCAATTACTGTTACTAACAGCCCGATAAATCCAGATCGCTTTACGCCGCCGACGAGACGCGAGGCTGATCCAACAGAGCCGAGTATCTGGCAGCGAGGGGGACAAGGAGATGGATTTTCAGAGGCGTATTGTTCAGTGACATGGGTTATTTTACACATGGGATAGGGGGAGAGAAAGCTCACTGCTGCCAAAAAGAGGGCTGCAGCAGCAGCACGGACAGAGCTGAGCTTCCCGGGATTTAACCACGGGGAGGGGAGAGGGAAGAAGAAAAAAACAACCCCCTTTTTTGAAGCACGTCGCAAGCTTTAACCCAGTGAGCACTGAAGCTCTGTAGGATCGGGAGCTGAACCCCCACGTTTGAGTGCCGGGACTTCAGCTCGCTGGAGAGGCTGGGCACGACTCCTGGGCTGGGGAGGGGACGGGCTCTCAGCGCCCGGGGCTGACTCACGCTGCTGCCCGGCCCACGAGCATCAAGCACCCGTCTCCCTTCGCCCCCACGCCGGCTCCCAGCAGGATGCGCCCTCCAGGCTCGCAGGACACCCCACGTCTCACCGACCCCGCGCCTCGGCGGGTGCCCCGAGAGCCACGAGCTTCGCCCCGCCGCTGAGCGTGGCCGCCCCGAAGCGCGGATGCAGACAGTACGTGTGCAAGCTCCTGGCCGGGGCTTTGCACACCCACACACGGGCTGAGCTGCAGGCGTGCACTTTTGCAGCCCCGGCCCCGAGCCGTGAGTCACCGTGCCCGCGGCCACGCTGCAGCTCCCCGGCACAACCCAGGCCAGGTGGCTGACGAGGACGAGCCCCCAGCCCCTCCATTTGCTGCGCTCTCAGGAGGATGTGAAGCTTTGTGCGATTCAGAAGTGACCCCAAGGATGCTACAAGAGCCGTAACCACGAGCTGGGATGGCAGAGCCCGTGCAAAATTAAGCCGGAACCCTGCGCTCCCCACCACCGCCGCCGCTCGCAGTGCCCTCACCCCTCCCGCGGGCTCCTGGGGCAGAGCACAGCCGCCTGCAGCAGATTTCGGGCTTGAGAGCAGGACACGAGACCAGGACACCCGCCCGGGACGCAATTTGCAGCCGGGCACCGCAGAGGCGCAGCTCGAACCCGGGCTGCAGCCCCCCAGCGGCCTCAGCCTGCATAACCCGCGTGGCTCCGCACGCCCGGTGCCCGTCTGCCCGCGGCTCCAGCCCCGATACCCGCCTCTCCTCCTGCCCTCTGAGGACACTGCAGCCACGAAATCAGGCAGACCTGCGTACGAGCCTCAAGACTAACTCATGCCTGAGCCACTCCTATCAGCAAGCTGTCACATTTGACCTCACACAAGGAAATAAAGGGAAATCGAAAACAGCAACACTGCCAAACCCAGCCCATGCGGGGCTCCCCAGAAGAGGCCGGTGAGCATTGAATGTTTCCACCGCTGTGCACCGGGCTTCATTAACGGGAAGGAGCTACGTCTGCCCTGGGACCTGCCTGCTTGAAATATTCATCGTGCTACGGAGAACTCGGAGCCAGAGCTTCGTACTTCAGTCTCTGAGAGCAATAAAACCTGCAGATCTCACAGACCATCCGCACGGTGCCATTAGGAAGTCTTAAACAATTAAAACCAGGGCTAAGATTTGGGGCAGGGAAGGAAGGGGGGCATTAAAACTGGTACAAAACACCCCTGCATCTACTTCCAAGAGGGGGGTTTGGGCAAGCACCCTCCTGCACACCAGCAATTCCCGGCGAGTGGGAAGTATCCTCTGAGCAGAGTTTTTTCCAGTACGTACCCAGGACAAAAACCAGCGCCCTGATTAATTGCAGGCAGGTTAAATAACTGCGGGTTGGGGACTGCAGGCACAGCCAGAGGCAGCCTCTCCCAGCAGCACCGGTGAAGGACGCACGCGGATGCCCCAGCCACGAGTGGGTGCTGCTGGAGGCCCGTGTGTACACCGCGCTCAACGCGGAGAAAAAGCTGAACGCATTCAGCTGCTGCGTTTGCCACGTTTAGACAACTTAATGAGACAGCCCAGAGGCAAATCACCACCGGCAGAACATGTGGCGAATCAGGAAGAATGACATGATTTGTCTTGCATTAACTGACTGTAATGCACACGTCTCCAGAACCAAAGATCAGGAGGGAAAGCTATTCTGAGCACGTCATATCTTCGTACGCACACAAAGAAATGCCTCTATCATGAAAGCCGCCCAATTAACACTTGACACGCACCGTAATTGCTGCTGCTCCTTGCTGCATTTATCAGATGGTAACGGAGCTGTCTGGAAGGCCAGGCAGAGCCACGCGGGAGCTGGTGGCAGAGCCAGGAACGACGGGTGGCACCTACAGACGGGTCGCACCGCGCTGCGCCTCGTGCCAGAGGACAGACGGCTGCTGGAAAACCTGCTCCCGTGTGGCCCAGCTACCTGGAGCCCACTCGGGGAATTCAGGCGAACCTCAAATCTGCAGGCCCCAGCTCCTTCTGCACCCACAGGATCCTTGCAGGAGACCAGGGCCAGCCCTGCCGAATCCTTTCCTTTCCACAGGCACGGCCACCGAGGACTCGATTCTGCTACTGATTTCACGAGGCAGATGTTTCCTGGCTGACCCTCCAGGAGGAAACCAGAGAGTTCATCCCCACCTGCTGAACAACCCCCGCCAGCAATCCGTCTGCGCCTGCAATCCCTGTTATGTGTCAGAAGGGGATGATCGGGAAGCAAATCTAGCCATTACTTCCAGCGCGACGCCCGAAGATCCCCGCTGCTTTATAGTCCCTCCGCTGCTCCGCAGCGAGCAGCTGATGACCCCTTTTCCGGATTTGGTGCGGATCCTGAAATATTGCCACAGCGCCCAGCGCGGAGGCGTTCGCGGCAGAACCGGAGCCCCGAGGCTGAGTTTTGCTCCCGTTTACATCGGTTGCTTTGCTTGGGGTTTCATACCGGCACGGGCACGAGCGAACCAGGGGCGCATCCCTCCAGCGTGTGGGCACCATTCGTGCTGACGGGTGGAGCTTCCCATCACATACACGTTTTCTGAGGGATGGAGGGTCTCAAGAAGTGTGGCTGAGCCACAAATGTCAACCAGCGTCACCACAAGTCCCGCGGACAAAAAAGGGGACCCGCAGGTGTGGCAAGGAGCAGCACCTGCCCCCAAAACCTCCCTCCCCAGCTCCTCCTGCGGGCAGGGATGGGCAGACGGCGCTCTCACCCTGCGGGGACTGGGCTCACGCCTGCAAATAACGGGATCTTCACCCACAACAAAAACCTCCCTGCATACTACAAAAACCTCTGCTCTCCCCTAAAAAGCATTTGGCTTCAAAGCAAACTCCAGCCCCTTTTTTTTGATGGAACTTAAACGAGGGGTGGGAGGGAGAAGGGGGCAGGAGGGCAGCTTCCCGGCCACGTGAGCTCCGGCGGGGACGACGAGCTGACCCCACGAGGCAGCGCCGCACCCGAAGCCGAGCGGCTGGGCTTTCACATGGGCTCCTCTCAAAGCAAAGTTTAAAAAGGGAAGATAAGGAAACACGGGGTTATTTTGAGAAAGCGGATCTGAAATTAGGAGGCGGCATTTTCTTGGAATCGCCCCAGCCATCATTCCAAGCCGCTCCGCGCTGCTGCCGCTGAACTGTGCTCCCGGGGTTATTTATAGCAGCCCGTAGGCAGCAGGCTGTTGGCCGTGCTGGGGAACGCCAGCATTTCTATCTGGGACCCGGCCTGTCCCGCACGGAGATAAGCAAACCTTAAAGAGGCAGCAGTGCGGAGAGGCAGGGCAAAAGGAAAATTTGTGCGCTGCCCTGCTGGGCCCAGACCGTCACCTTGCAGTGCTGGTTTCACGTGCAAAGACTTTCATTCCTGGGACCAAGGGTACCCATCTCTTCCCCTGCAGTCCCGGCCCCCTTCCTCCCACAGGAAAACCACCCCAGAGCTCGCTGCCCTGCCAGAGGCAGGGGATGAGCCTGCAGGACTCCCCTTGCACCCCTCCTGCCGCAGCAGCGGCGGCAGACCCACCGCCGGGGACTCCCCGCCGCGACGCACGTAACGGAGGTGACAAATGACTCATCAGAAAGAGCAAGAAACCCGAGGAAAGGCGGCTGTGTGCTCATACCCGTCCCCGCGCATCCTGTGCGCAGCGTGACAAGCCGGTGGCTCTCCTGTCCCCCCCCGCGGCTGGGCACTGCCGGCCGGTTTCTGCGCTCAGCGCTCTCCCGCTCTGCCCACGGCGAGGGCAAATCCTGCTCCGGGGCTGGGCCGAGTTTCCACGTGCTCACACACCAACACAGCACCACGCTCCGTCATCCAGAGGGTGATGGCGTGCAAAGACTGAAAGCGACGCGCTGCTGTGGTGGGCACAGCCTGCCAAAACCGCACAGAGGGCTTCTGGAAATCAGGCTCGGCGCTGGGGCCGCTGTGGGAAAAGCTTGGTGACTCCATCCAAGGGGCAGGCACCGTGCTACGGGGTTTACGCTCCTCTCTCCTGACATATTTGAGTTCTTTGCACTTCTTGTCTTTAAATCCAGGACCTGAAGATGCATGACACGCGGTACCTGGACTGGACTGGTCTCAGACAAAGCCTATAGTGCAGTGCACCACCACGACCTTCGGATCTGAAGCAGATTATTAGAAATAGACACCAGAACAATTTCAAAAAAAGGCTATTTTCTTTAAAATCTGAGGAAAAGTGAAAGGATTCTGAATGACTCCAGGCTAAGCCTTTGAGTGTTATTTTTTTGGAAATCTTGCTGTTAGGCAGCAGTGTTAATAGCTCCTGACCTCTGACCTTTCCGATTTTCCCCTGGATTAACGTGCACCACTGAGCCGAGGTGAGGCAAGCCCAGAGTGAAAGTCATCACGAACAAAAGCAAAACGAATGAGGCCCTTCCAGCAGCCGAACACAAAATGCCCCCATCCTGGCTATCACATCAACCAGAACTTGGAAAAAAAAACACAAAAAACCCTGCAGATTTAATGTTCAGATGGCGTTTCACTGATAAGGTTTTATTTACTGCACCAGCTCCGTGCTGACGACGCGGGCCTGATTCTTCCCTTTCTAATGTAAATCAGGAGTTCATAGAAAATCAGTTACAGACATAAAATCACCATGGGATCTGAGTCACGCTCTGTGCCTTTGAGTAGTTAAAGGCTAGATTATACTTTGCAATGCTAAAAGTGTTCATTTATTTATTCTCGTATTTATGGATGGGGCATTAATGCTTCATGAACGCATGGATGAGGGCGAGCGGGTAGCCAGGAATACGCTCGGCGCAGACACAACAGCAGCAGGGGGTGGAAAAAGTTCAAAACAACCCTTTGAATTCCAATTTTACAGCATAATGCTGAATTTATAGATAGATAGCTGTGCCCTTTTGAAGGAACAAGCACTGAGACAGAAAACGAATTAAAATTTAATCTTATTGATTTCCACCAACTCAATCCCCAGGGCGAGACAGACGGTGCTGCCTGCTTCCCCTGCCTGCACTGCATCAAACCGGGTTTTTCGGAGAGCTGACAGCAGAGCGGGGAAGGGCTCGAGCACCCGGGAGCCGCCGGCACCCGCAGCACGCGGGGGTCTCACCGCAGCCCTCGTCACGCTGCTGCGGGTCGCAGCGCTCGGTGTCCCCGCTCTGGCACCGCGGTGACGCGGAGGGCCAAGTCACGCTGCGTCCCGATGCGACCTCGCCGATCAAAAAGGGAACTCGGTGGTTTAGAGGAAAGCTGGCGTGCACTTGTTTGCAGGGACGGAGGCTGCCTTTTCTCTGGCAGGCACCAGCGCTGCCCCACGCACGGTCTGCAGGAACCCGCGGTGGCACATCCACACTGCCACAAGGGTGGGAGAGAGGGTGTGAGCACGTCTGCGTGCACGTGTGCACGGTAGCTGATGGGGAATCTGGGTATCAAGGGGACTCTGAGGACTTTTAACCCAAAGCCCTGCACCAGAGGGCTGCCGGCTGCTCTGCACAGCCTCCTCCAGGCAATGCTGGTGCAGGAGAACTCAGCGAGCCTGAGACAGGGTGAGGGAGCAATTCAGAGCCACGCTGCCCTCCGTGCATGCCTAACAAGGGGCCTGCACGCTGCAGCTCAGAGCACAGAAACGTCTTCAAGGCCAGGTACGTCACATCAATTTCAGGGGAAGCTGGATGCAAGGAATCCCACGAACAACCCAGCAGAATAAAACCATGGCTAAAAATACAGACAGAGGATCTGTCCTGGTTATGGGGATTTGACACAAAAGGAAGATAAATTCTCTCAATATAATAACGCATCTCAGAGGTGCAAATTAAAGCCCATGAACAGTCTATGCCACAGCTACTGTCACAGAGGTGTCAGACCCAGCAGGAATCAGCTTCTCTCCCACAGGGATGACACTGAAGGTCGCTCGCATGGTTTAATTTAGGAGATCTGTACTGTCTGCACTGCAGTCAACCTCTAGCAGCAGATGCCCATCATGATCTGGTTTCTCCAGGTAGCTCAGCACCACCCTGCTGATGTCCAGCTCCAGGAGTGACAGAGGGCTGGAAATTGCACCCCACCACTCAACCACATGCCCAGCAACCAATGCCACCCAGCCAAGGCGGTCCTGAGCTCCCCTCCGCTCACAAATAGGCTCCCTCTATCACTTACTAAACCATCTCAGCCATTCCAGCACCTATCACTGTTTTCAAACATTCTTCTGTCTCTTCAAGGGCTAAAAACCACTTTTGAAAATAGGACTCAGATGCTTTTGAAAATGCTACCCCGTTGTTTCTTCTTGTTTTTGTCTATGCAAAATAACAAAAATATTAAATTGCATTCTCATACATCCTTTTAGGTATGTTTAGACAGTTTACACTCACCGTTGAAATTCTGGCTTTGGGACATGTATGTGTGCATTACACTGCATTGCACTGCGGACATTTCCCAAGAGATATTTTTTCAGGTGCAGTTTCTCAGCTCATCTTGAAGACAAGATAAAGTGGCTCTGGTCGGTATATACTGTCCAGGGCAGGAGGCACCTAGACATCAGAGACCATGAACGAGACCATCAACTGCCTCTCTGTAAGAGCTGAGACCCTGAAAACCTCCCCAAACGCAGCCACGGCCTCGCTATGCGGCATTTCACTGTGCTCAATAAGAGCTTTTCTCTCTCCTTCCCTCCCAGAATCTGTACAGTCAACTTTTTTTCTGGAAATCAATTACTTGTCCAGCAGAGTGTAGCGAGAGGGGATTACAGGTCAAGTTCTCCACAATTACGCTCTCCAGTACTGAGGAACTTTTCAAATCGCACGCGTTAAGTAGGTCGCAAGAGGGAAAAGTGGCATGATGGGTGTTTAGCAGCGCAGCACCTGCATTTTGAGAAAAACAGATACACGCCAGCGCCAACCTGCATCTCAACCCCTCGGCCATACCCAGCACGGCGGTGAGAAAAACATACAGGCTTCCTTGACGAACCATAGGCTAAAATTAGAAACCATTCACCCCTGAAAAGCCACAGCTATCGCCAAAAGGAAAGTAGGTCAGAGAACGGCTGGCTAACTTGATTTTCCGGCGTTTCTAGCAGCTCTGTCCTCACATAACCTCCTCTCTCCCATGCACCGCTTTCGCTCCCTCCTTTGTTTGCGCTGTGACTGCACGCAGTGTGCAGCTCCGGCACCGGGCTGGCAGCGGTGGTGGGAATGGGCACGGCAGCACCCGCGTGCCGGGCCGGCACAGAGCCGCGGTTCATGGGGAATTAATTAAAGCAGAGCCAGACGAGCGGCCCCGCGCGAACCGCGCCGCCTCCCACCTGCTCTGCTACACGCACAGGCGCGGGCTTTCTCCCCCTGCCACGATACGGCCCGTTAAAAACTCACCGGGGCATTGCCAGCCCTTCTGGGGTGCTTTGCTCTCTCGCCTCTTCCCCAGGCCTCCATACCCTGTTGCTGGTTGTGCTTCTCCCAGGGCGGCCTCCCTCACATCAGGCTGTCCTTCCCCTGCACGCGGGCAGCAGGCAGCCATTACAGCAGGCTTTCCTCCTGCGAGCAGGCCTCAAGGCATTCAGCAGGCCTTCACTGCTTCTCCGCCACACACACGAGGCAGAAAGGCTTAAAATTTGGCTCCCTGACCTTCCCCACCCTCGACCATTCTGTCTCTGTTCAGCTCACAGCCCTTTACTCCTACAACTTACCTCTCCAGCCCACATGAGCCGCAGTAAGGCTGCAGGGCAGCACGGCAGGGCCCACCCCATGTCCCAGAGGGCTGGGTTCACCCCACTTGTGGTGATCAAACCCACCAAAGGAACCCGATGTGTGACCACCAGCGGCTATTTTCCGTGTGAGGGCCTAACTGTGGGTGCTCCATTTCCAAACATGGGGAAAATCCAGGCCCTTCCGCTGCTTTAAACATGTCCAAAAATTGCCATCGCTCGGCCTCAGCTGTTACGTTACACTTGGCCTGCTGACTGAACAGATCACGTCTTCCTCAAAGGAGGAACTCCAGCCTGCTATGGTTTCTATCAAGCAAAAGGGAAGGATTGTTTGGCCTGAGCCTCCTACCCACAGACAGGCTTGCTCACACGCTATTCTCAGTGGGACTCCACAACACGGAGGAAGAACCTTCGTTTATCCATCACAGAGATCGCACGGACATGAACACAAAGCCAAACTTGAAATTATGCAGACATTTGGTGTCAGACGTGACCTTCCCTCGCTGAGCACCCACCTGGAAGGTGTGCAACCTGTTGTGAAGGTTAATAACAAAAATGCTCCTGCTTGCAGCCCAGCCTTGCGGATCAGCGTAGCTTAGAACCACGTCAGGAGCATCACAAGCAGATGCCACCAGCCTTGGGCACTGTGTGCGACACCTTCCCAGGCATCACAGCTGTTCACTTTCAAATGTAAAACCCCACACTTGTTCCCTGCGCTTTGACGCTACCCGTGGGACCAGCAGCAGCCCTGAGGGACTGGCAGGGGCTTTGGGAGCAGATCCCAGCTGCCACAAGGGAGGTGATGCGGTTCAGAGGGACAGGAGGGAACGTGTGGCCATACCGCTGGGGCAGAAGCGGGTGGAAATGAGGGGTGAAATAGTGGGACAAGGGCCCAGCAGGACACTCAGCCCTGCACCACGTCCTGCTAACGGGGACCACTCCAACAGAAGCCTTTGGAAATACAACATCTGAAGATCACCTTTCCTTCCCTGCCTCACTGTTATCACCCATTTCTTCCCCTCTTAACGTGGTCCAGGTGCATGACAGGGTCCAGGGAGGATGCAATCAACAGAATAGGGACAAAAGTGTTCGAGATCTCCTTCTGTGAACCCAATCCTTGCACAGGATGCATCAGCCACCCAGCCCAAGCCTCCTGCTGAGGACACTTGGTGGTGCCACCAGGGAGAAGTGCTTTAGAAGCGCTCGGCACCTGCCCGCAGTGCCCTGTGTTGCAAAGCCACCACCAGCTGGCGTGTGCTCACACTTCAAACGCGCCGACCTCAGCCCTCGCCCACTTGCACAACAGGCTGCGCCAATGCCGGGCTTCCGATTGCTAAGGGAGAAAAGCAGATGGAAAAAGTACAACCGGGAAAATTGCACTGCCTGCGAGCACAGGGTACGTGGGGTTTTTGTTGTTGTTTTTTGGTGGTGGCGGCGGTTTTTTTGGAGTCAGGCACCTGGATTTCTGCAGCTCCCAGTGAAATCGCAGGCCTCGCAATTCAAAATAATTAGCGACTGGTAGTTTTCCTTTTATGCAAAATCATCCTTTTTATCCAACACCTAAATGAAAATGAATGTGCTTGATTATCTACCAAAGGGCCCAATTTTCTAGCATCACTCCAACGCGCAGCAAAATTCATGTCTCCTAAGGCTGCTATTACAGGCGATGGCTGAGCGCAACAAATGAGCGGTCAAGGCAGAGATCCAGAGGCAGTGATGCCAGCATGACCTTTGCTAATGCCATTTACAGCATCAAATATCCACAAATCCAGCCAGGGCTGCATCCACGTCCTTTCTGCTCCAGCCCCGTGGCTCAGGGGCAGCCAGGAGGGCTCGGAGCTGGCTGCCAGTACCTGAGCATCACAGACGTCCCTCTCCTCTGTGCAGCCCACTCCCCCAAGCCAAAGCCCATCGTTCAAGGCAATTTTCAACTAGGTTCGCTCCAGGGGAGAGGATGAAGTGAGCTATTTAACAGACAGGGCTCTGAAGCACCTCCTGAACGCTTCAAATCTAACACTTATCACAGGAAACCCCGACAAGCAGGTTCTCGCAGGGCTCGGAAGACATTTGCACTTAATCCACACAGCAGAGAGAGCACCTCAGGGCTCAGCCCTCTGTCATCACCATTCCCGACGGGCTCCATCCATCACAACTTCCCTCCCAGGGCTATCCCCCGCCCGCCCCTCACCCAGCCCCGCCATCCCTGGCAGGGATGACACAGCACAACCGCACAACCTCCGTCGTTTCCAGACTCACCCTGTTCTCGTCGTAGATGATCTGCACCAAGCTGCGATGTTTGGACTCGATTGGAGGGGGGGAGATGGGTTTCTCAGGCTCTGGTGGTTTGGCTGCTTCTTCCTCCAACTGTTGCTGTGGAAGGAGAAGGGGGGAGGAGGAGAGTGAGTCACAGCGAGAAAGGCAGCCGTCCCCGTCCACACGAGACTCTCTGCGGTGCTGCGACCGACGCAGAAACCGCCATCGCAGTTCCTGTGAGCTGTCACGGGCAGCTTCAGGCCGCAGCGACGGGGAGAGGGAGGAGGGCTGCGGGCAGAATCGCAGCGCTGGCCTGCCCTGTCCCCGTGCTGGTGGGCTGGTGCTCTTTGGGCACAGACCAGAGGAGGAATACCACCCATCAGCAGGCCTCCTGGAGCGCCTTAAGGCTAGAAATAATGGTTTTATTAGAAATCGTAGAGGGGAACCGCAGCCCTTGCTTGCCTCCGGAGCTGCCATCTGCAAGGGAAGCTGTGGAAGCGCGAGGGTGAGTAACGAGGCTGCTCTCTGCTGTCAGTTTTCTCTTTTGGTGCTGCGGTTGGAGGAGACACCCCGGGATGACTGGTCTCGATGAAATGACTTGTGCACCTCTGCTCTGCTCCGAGCAGGAGGCAGCTGCCCCTGCGTGGCCAGATGAGCCCGAGCACGGCAGAGAAGGCCAAGTGGGAGACGCAAAGTGCTCCCAAGGGAAAGCAACAGCTACAGGACTCCCTGCAGAGAACAGCACGGGGCTCAGACACAGGCCACCGAGACAGCCTCTGCCTTTGGTGACCTTTCACAAAGAGCCCAAGTCTTACAAGGTGAATGCCTGCAATCACTTCTCACAGCCCTGGTCGTCTCAGCAGGCCCTGGAGACCTGCTGAGGGCACCGTCACACAGCACCACCTGCCCCCCAGCCATAAGCCATCACACCGTCCTGGGAAGGCAGCTCTGAGAGCCGCTCCTCTCCTCCTTTCAGAGGGAACAAATGGTGCTGAGCACAAACCACCAAGTCAGTCCGAACTCCAACTAGAGAAAGCCCACTAGGGGTGGACGGCCATCACCAGGGTCTCCTGCCCTCAGAGCCAACAGTGCCAAAGGGGGTGGTTTGTTGGCTCCTCTGCTTTCTTACTGTCTTTACTGCATTGCCACAGCTCTGTGTTTCCTGGTATCCAGGCTTCGAGGTGCAGCAGCCGTGAACAAAACCACACCGCGCTGCTCCCTCCAGCACCACGGAGGCTGCCACGTCCCCATGTTCAGAGCTCACCAGTCTCCTCATGTGCTCCTACCCACCCGCGAGCTGCTCAGGTCATGGCCAACGTGCATTATAAACCATCGGATTTAAAGGAGCGCTTTCGAACATCGCCGCCATCGGTGGGCGTGTGTCCTGTACAACCTGCGCCTCTGGTCCTCCTGAGTGCTGCGAGGCAGGAGGAGACATCTGAGCCCTCTCACTGCGTTTGAGGAACTGCTCGGATGGAAGAGGAAATAACAGATTCCTCCAAGCTCCTCCTGTGGCAGCGGCTCCCTGCGAGGACGAGGAGCTCACGGCAGCTGCGGGGCAGGGCAGACACAGAGAGGGAACGTTTGTCAGAAGCCCCATATGATTTTTTTTTCTCCGCTCAGCTCCAAACCTCCAAATCTTTCTATTTTCCCCTGCAGCTAGAGCTTTCCCTGTTGAAGCAAAGGAAAAATTGACCGCATCCCTTACTATGAAAAAAACGCACCTGGGACTGAGCAACCTGCCTTCATGGGAGGAGAGGAAACCACCATCCTCCAGAGCCGGCGGTCTCTCCTGGTCTGAGAAGAGGGTGGGCACGTATTAGTTCCTCACATCACCTCTGCTCCCGCTGAGGATGAGCTTTAGCACTGCTTGGGCTGCAGGATGCGGTCCACGAAAACACTTAAGCACGCAGCTAGGTCTAGTGGCTTGTCCGAGATAACTCACAGCCTTTAAATGAAACATGGGGCTCAGCGGGTGAAGCGACCCCATGCTGTGGGCTCCGCTCCTGCTCTGCCTTCCCACAGGTGGCCACCTCTTCCGCGGGGAAGATCAGCAGCACAGCGAACACCCCGGTACAACCCAAAAGCCGTTATCGGCTGCCAGGCCACAGTCCCTGTGAAACCCAGCTCATGCCCACAGCCAACCGAGGCACACCAAAGGCTCCGACCGCGCGACAGAACGGCCCAGCAGCTCCCCTCGCTTTTCAGCCGCGGCTGTTCCTCAGGTGGCCCAAATCACCACGCACCAGGGGGACGCCAGCTCTTCGGGAAGCCACGGCTCGAAGCTCAGGCTGCCAAGGAGCTGTCAGCACGCAGCGGTGCTCCCAGGTGCCTCCCCGCTCCCGCGCTGCTCCCCCGGAGCCGCGGTGTTCGCGGATTAGCGAAGGCACCCCAGCGCACACCGCCGCCCCCGAGCCCCAGCTCCAAACACGCAGAAGAGAGAGCCGCAAAGGCATCAGTCAATCTTGTCCTCCTCTCGGGGAAAATATTTGGGTAAAAAAAAAAAAAAAAAAAAAGCCAGAAACTTGGCTGCATTGTTCTGGAAACCCACAAAAATTCTGCGAAGTGGTCGGCTCTGCTGTAATTGATTTCAGACAAGAGGATTTGATGGCATATCAGGAAATGAAAGTTTGCCAGTAAGTGGAGGCTCATTAAAAGCAGCTCGTTAAAAGAAAAAAAAAATACAAATCTAATTATAGCTGAAATACAGCGGAGAATTAGACTCCGCTCTCCATGGCGTAACGCTGCACAGTTATTAAAGGGCCAGATGCTAGAGGCTACGGATGCGGGCAGAGTCTGCGGGCGCCGCAGCCCGCTGGAACGGCAAACCTGACCTCAGCAGGTTCAGCCCACGACAGCTACCCCTGGGAGCTGTGGGAAATGGCAAAGCGAAATAGGTCAAGGTTCTCAGACACGAACAAAATGGATTTCTTAAAGGTCTGCCACAAAAGCTAGGCTGGGACTGTGACCTTTACAGGGAGAGGAGCGGGCTGAGAGATGAGACCTGACGGCTCCACACTCTCTCCCTCCCCACTCCCGGCAGCGACTGCCCGAAAGTCCTCTCCTCTCCCCAAAAGCCAGAGCAGTGATGTCAAAGGGATGCAAAATGTCATCATTAGCCATGGCATTGGCTCCCCCGGGACCTGCAGGCCAGCCTGGCTGGAAGTGAGGGAGATGTCCTGTCCCATCCCTGGGCAGGAGTCCCTTCGGCTGCACCACGCACCGCAGAGGGGCCACCAGAGCCAGGCGGGCGCTGCGCCGCACCCAGCATCGGTGGGCTGGCAGGAAGGTGGGTGACACTGCAGGAAGGTGGGTGACACTGCAGGAAGGACCCATCCTGCACAAACCTGCCCACGTGTTGCCTGACGAAGGCAAGGTGGTTACGTGCATGTCCTACGCACCCAGCACGGCGTGCCGGGATGGGTTCTGGGCTGCCCAGCGGAGAGGAGAGGGCTCGTGGCCACCACGCGTTTCTGAGAACTTCCTTCAAAGAGCCTGGGGGAGAGGAGGGGAAACCCAGCCAGGAGATGGAAGGGGAAGGTCCCGAGCTCCCAGTCCAGCTGGACGCCACGCAGGGCTCCGTGCAGCCGCCGGCTCCACCTCCATCACCAGGTGGGAGTGTTGTACTCCCGGAGAGCCCTGCGCGGAGCTCGGCATCCAGGGAGGCTCAGGCACAACTGCGAAGAAAAGCCCAGCAGTTTATTTCTTGTTAAGATTCCCAGTGCCACTGCCAGGAATAAATGCATAAAGATTATCCTGCGCTGTCAGAACGAGGGGGAGAAAGAACTCAATGGGAGATGGAAGCACATATGGCACATGAATGAGCGGGGGATGGCTGATCAAAGCGGCCTTCTGCCAGGGGTGCGCAGGACTTGGGGAAGGTTTCTCAGCTTGCTCGAGTCTTTTGCTTCTTGAAACCCCTCCTGCCAGCAAAGCCCGGCAGAGCCTTCGTTGCCATTTTTGGAACAACCAAAGACAGAGGAATAGTGGGTTGTTGTATTTCATTTTTTAGCTATTTTTTTTTTGCGCAGCCTTTCCTTACAAACGTATTTAATTACCCCAAGAAGGCCTCCCAGAGACAGAGGGGGAAAGCATTAGGAAATTACGGCCGTGCACAATTCCTCCCCTGCTCCACCCCCTGCTCCAGGAGGAGCGGGATCTGTTTCAGGCTGATTGCTTTTCCCTCTCCCGTGCTTCTCCTGCGCTGACAGCTCAGAGGCGCAGACGGACAAAGCGTTCCCGCAGACCTCCGGCAGGAGCCCGCAGCAGCCCCCGTGTGCCGGCCCTCCTGGAGGAGGGGACGGGCGGCCGGGACGGGCGGGGATTTGCCACAGGTATACCCAACGACTTTCCCACCACGTGCCTAAATAAATAAATAAAAGAGCGGAGGGGATGACTTTGCTGCCAACAACCACTTTCGCCTTCTTCCCCACTCATCAGAGCATTTTTGTGGGGAGGAAGAATCGTAAAATTTGTTCAGAGGGAAGAAATAAACCAACCAAGCAGCCAACAATAAAAAAAAAAAAAATCCATTTCCTTACGGAAGGACAGCTTGATTTTAACGGCAAGGAGCACACGCTGCTCCCGTCAACTTCGGCAGCAGCTCCTTGGCCTCTGAAACAAGCCACCAGCGGATCTGCAGCGATCAGACCTCTCGGCTGCCGCCGCAGCAGGCGCATGCCCCTCTCTGGAAGCCCCTCACCTTGCGGCAATGGGAAACGAGCGTGTTTCGCACCTCCCTTCTCAAACACCAGTTAAACACATGGACCGCTGTCCCCTCTGTGGAAGCTGCCAGGTGTCCGAGGACAGCAGTGTTTTGCCTGCACTTCCCAGGGAGGGAGAGGGGCAGAGCTGGACCCCGCAGCTCCCACGGGACCGAAGGCGGGCAGCCTGTGGTGTGTGTGCCCCAGGTGCTCCAGCTGCCCCCTGCACCGGGCTGCTTCCTCTCACCCCCATCACAGCAGCTCCTGCAAGATCTCGGCTCCCTTTCCCTAAGCACCCTGATACCTCTGTAGACAAAACGCAACACAAAAACTGTCCCTCGTGTTAATTAAACCATGTTGTTTGAAAACAAAACATCCTGCTTTGACTTGCAGGAAAGAAAGGGAGAGTACCTGGTACATGAAAATATAACTCCAGCAAAGAAAGAAGACGTGGCGTGTTCCTGCATTAGAAATATTAAAAAAAGAGCCAGGCACAGGACAGGAGCTGGGCTATAGTTAGGGGGTTTGGGAGTCTGGGAAGCACATGAAGCCTCTCGGGCCAGCTCTCTGCGCTCATTTTTCCTCCTCCTGCTCCACTTGTGCAGATGGGGAGGAAGGTCAACAGCACACTTGGCCTCGAGGAGCACTGGCCTCGTCCCCACCTCACACACAGTGACAGACCAAGCACGCGTTTCGCTCCATTCACAAATTCTTGACAAACCTCAGGAGAGGCAGTTTGGGATTACCGGCCTCAGGGTTTTTAGAAATTTGCCATGAGCAAAGGAAAAAACAATTGGAAAGAGAGATACAGAAGTGATTTGGTTTAGGAAGTGAAAGCCTTTAAGTCCGTGGGTTTTTCAGACATCCCCCAAGGTTTTGTCATATTAATCTCTTAATGGGTTTATGGTAATCGTATACGTGGCTACAGTAAGGCGGGTGATCCTTCTGCTGGGGAGTGCTCTTGTGCAGGAAAGGCACTGCCCGAGATCAGGTTCAGGTCCCTGGCTCAGGCACAGCTCCGACCGCAGCCGGACCGGGCGCTGCCCACAGCTGCAGAGCCCTGGAGGAGCAGGCTGGACGTACAGGAAGGCTCGAGCATGCAGGGCCGTTAGGGTGCAGCAGCAATGTTTTAAATAGCCCAGTACTACAATGGTGGCAGCGACAGTGCTGGGCAAAGACAATTGCTGGAAAGGGAAAAGAAAAGGTCTTGTGCTGGCGCTGGGCTGCGCAGAGGACTCGGGCAACCCAAACTGCATTTCCAGCTCTGCCACTGACTGCTTGCATGACCGTGGGCAAGTCACTAAATACAGATTTTTCTCCCTTTATCATATTCTGACGTGCAAGAGAGCCCAAGGCAGAGTTTCCAAAGCTCCCTCATCTCGCAGCTACCAGCCCCTGACTGTCAGCACAGCAGCCACGTCCCCACATCACGAGGAGCAGGGACACAGACCATCCTGGTGGCACTGCCACTTCCCCTCTGCGGACGCGCACGGGAAGGGACAGGGTGCAAGTCAGCAGGCAGAAGCAAGGACACGTGCTCCCCTCCAGACCCCAGCCTCTTACCTGCTTCTTCTTCAGCTTGGAGATCTGCTGCTCCACCATGGTGATCTCGCGGTCCACGCGGTCCATGTTCTGAATGAGCTCCTCCTTGGACAGCCGGGCCGGCAGCAGGTCCAGCTCGGCATCGGGGTGCGTAGGGCTCACGGGAGACACAGGCTCTAGTTTGCCAGGCAGGCCGCGATCCTGAGGAGCACAAAACGAGCAGGTCAGCTTTCCCAGCGGGCTTGGGATCCTCCTCTCATCCTCCCATACGAGCTGTTGCGGCTCCCCGGCCCAGTCCCAGCCCTCTATGACACACACACACCTCAAAAAGCTGCTAGGCTAAGCGGAACCAGCTGCTACATCACATCACTGCCGTGCGCTGCAACCCTCAGCATCTCCAGAGGGCACCAGCTTAGTCTCCTGGGGACGCTACAGCAGCTTGACCTCCTGCCAAAGCCTCCGAGGCTCCCACCACCTGCAGTGGTACCCACGTTCCTACAAGGACCAAACCCATTGTTTGCAGGGCTGAAACCCTAAGCACCATCCCTTCACGTCTCAGCAACCAGCTCACGGCTGCGCTTCCTCAAAAACGAGGTAGCCACGGGCTTGTCCTCCTCTGACACAGCCCCGAACAAGCTGGGGGAAAAAAAAAAACAAAAACACATTAACCACACTGGCTATGAGGGCAGCCCCCGGGAGGCGAGGGGACTCCCAGCTCCTTCGGGTCCTCCTCCACCTCCCGAAGTTCTTGGCAGGGTGCGGGGAGCCCCAGGTGCGAGATGTCCAACATCCTTCCAGAAACGGAGACCACAGAGATAGCTGAGCTCAGCTCCGATAAAAATAAACGGAAGTGATGGAGAACAGACTCTTGCACACTCCAGGTAAAGCAGCTCTCAGCTCAGCAAGACCTTTCAAACCAGAGACCAGATGGATCAGCAAAACCTCTGCGGCCGTCGCAGAGGACAGCTCTCATTTCCCCTCTGCCTCCAGCTCGTGGTAAACACATTGAAACTTTCAGCTCCTTCTCCAGAGAAGTGACGGCTTTGCTGATGCCACCGAGCCAGCATCCCACGAGCACCCTAGAGCCACAACCCCTCACCCACACACCGCCCTTCGCCCCCCAAACTCCCAATTACTCGGAAGCCCGGCTCCCACAGACACGAGTTTCGTGCTTGGATGAGTTCACGCAGCCCTGATGAACGCACCTGGGATGAAGCAGCTGTGTAACAGCAACCGGCCACGCAAACAAAAACGCGTTTTCCCTCCTGAGCAGCTGCTCCAAGGGCTCGGCGCTGTCCTTGTTAGCGCGGCTGCTGGCGCACACGGCCCCGACCGAGCACGAGCAGCTCGAGGTGACCGCTTCCGAGGGGAGCTGGGAGAATTTCGTAGCACGAAGGGATGCACCTGAGCTGGAGGAGGTGGTGCAGATGCTTCCTCCTGCGTGGTCACCGAGGGATGTGCAGCACCAGGTCCAGATTTGGCGCTGTGCACACCCAGAGCACCGTGGCTGTAGGCTCCAGCCCTGCCCTGACACAGCTTTGCTGCGAGGTCCAAGGGGACCCCGGCACGCCCTGACCTGGGGCACCGCGCTCCCGTCTGGCAGCTGCCCAACACCGCAATTAAACCTTTATCTCTTCGGTTGCCGAGCGGGAGGATGGATTTTCTTTCCCCCTCAAGGGGGCAGGAAGCGGGGAAGAGGAGCTGCGGCTTGGTTTGTAACCTTAAACCGCTGCCAGACTGCGCAGAGCACCCTGCAGCTGCTCGGGAGGGGAGGGGACAGGGAAAGTAAACAGGGGAAGAAGTTCGCACAACCTCGCTACCTTAATTACAGCGCGGGGACAAAGGCGACCTTGTTCTGCACCAACTGGCGCTGCCGTCCCGTCCTCCCCTCCGCTCTGACTCACGGCCACGGGCGAGCGGCCAGGTCCCACCACCGGACCCACGGCAGGTGGGCCGAGCACCAAACCCGAACCAGCCTGGCCCTCCTGCGGGCAGCAGGCTGACACGACGGAGCCCGGTGGCTCAGGGGTGGCACAGACCCCTCTGTGCTCTGCAGACGGCGACGCGCATGGATGGTGGCCCTGGGTCACCCGCCGACCGCGTGGTTGCTCACACCGAAGGCTGGCGCCGCGCACGCAGAGACACCGTGGAACAGTTTGAGTTCAGCACCTCATTAGCACGGGCTCACCGGGAAGCGGAACCTCACACGGGGTGTCCTGACCACGCTGCCGGCGGTGATGAAAGAAGCACAACGAGCTCCGTCCCGGGGAGCCATGCCCACAGCCCCGCACAGTGCCAGGGGACCTGGCTTCGAGCCGAGCTCTGCACTTTGCCCCCACCAGAGATGGGCAACGCCACCCACAGCAAAGCTGGAACTCAAGGAGGCAAGAGGATGCTTCTCAACGGAGTGGCCGTGCCCTAGGACAGCATCACCCAAGGGCACAGAGGCCCTGGAAAGCTAAGCTGGCTGTCGCCAGCTGCCCTCCAGAAGAGCAACTAGAGGAACGCTGAAGGTCTCTGGAGAATCCCAAAGAGCAGATCCCGTCTCGTTTTACGTCCCTACGATTAGACACCAAAAACGGTCAGCCTGCTGCAGTGGGCAGGTAAAGTTCTCAATGTCTTGTCCACAGGTGTGGTTTTTGTGCTGTTTTTTCTTTAAAGCCAAGAGGAGCAGCACAACCGCAAGAAGCAAAAGCAATCAGTTGCTCCTGTAATCTGGTTCAGATTAAGAAACAGGGAGGGAAAGCAGCAGTGACTTGTAGGTGGGTAAGCTCTTCTAAAAGCCAGAAAGCTACCTGCCAAAAAGGCAGGACAGAAAGGCTTCCCACTGCGCACGGGGAACAAAAGATATTCTCTCGTGTTGGCCAATATACAAGACAGGGCATTTTTAATCTGCTACTTGGCACAAAACCCTTTGGTAAACTTTTCTGATAAAATTGTATCTTTTTACCTTTCAGAATGTGAAGCAAAATAGCAGCAAAGCTTTGTAAGGGGAAGAGCTTCAAGTTAGAGCACAAAACCCATCATCACCTGGTACTGAGAGATGATTACAGCAATAAATAGAGGCAGTGTCCCTAGACCTCAAATAACTGGTCCTTGTCGTTCCACCTCAAGTGAGGAGCAGCGAGAGGAACTAAAAAACAAAACCAAAGGCAAAAAATCTCCCCCGTGCAATCGTGAAGTCCAAAATGCAGAGCTCCTGGAGCGGGGTGACAGAACACGAATGAGACATACGGCTTTTGGGACGAGCCGAGGAAGAGAAGAGGTCTCAAGCCCAGCAAGCCCACGCAGGCACGCACCGAGGGACCTGGTGCCGGCTGTGATCCTCTGCTTCCCAGGGCGCCGGGAGGAAGGACTGGAAACTCAAACCACCAGCACGGCTGGTGCCTGTAGAAGCAGCCCCCAGCCCACCAGCCTCCCTCCTGCTGCCAGGTCTCCAAAGCACCTGCCGAGAGCAACGCCAGGGGACCGAGGTTGCGAACCAAGCCTCCGGCCCAGTGCTGATCCCTCGCAGCGCAAACCCCGCAGCCGGGGCAGGCACCGGGACGCCTGCGAGGAAGGACCTGGGGATGCCAATGGGTGGGGGCAGCTTTGCTTGAACTACTGCTGCTTCCTCGCCCTCCGAGTCAAAATAGACTCCAGCGCTTCGGATGGCATCACAGCCGGGCTTTGGACAAGCGTAGCGCGGAAGGTAAAATCCTTCTGATTAACGGGAAGTCACAGGCTTCGAGACCAGCACAAGGGCGAGAGTTGGAATAAATCTGCTGGAGGGAAGAAAACAATTACGGCATTACTCAAGTTGGTATTTTCTCAGTAATTATACCGTTTCCACGTGATTTGTTTTTATACGTGGCTAACAGCTACTGTAGTTCCTGTTTATTCCTGGCCTTATTATTATGTGATTTGTATGGTAACGAGGGTGGGCGAGCGGGGGGCAGAAGCTGCACGCACCTCCCTGCAGCAGGAGGAAGGGCTGTCCCACGGCCCCTCGTACAGTGCTCGGCATGGACAGCGAGCCCACACCTCCATCCCCTGGGCATTAAGGCAAAAACAAGTCTATAAATTCTTAAAAAAGCCAAATACAGGCCAAAGGTTTCTTTTTTTAATTGGAAAAGCGTCAAATACCACCTGACATATCAGCAACCCCAGTGTGACGGCACTGCACCAACGCTGACAGGGGAAAAACGTCAAAAGGGCCCAAAACCAACATCCCCCGTCCCCGGAGAACAGCACAAACACGGCGTTAGAGAGCCCGAGCGGTGAAAAGTACATCGAGTTATTACAATTCCTTTGTTTGCAGCCATCTGCTGCGCTAATGGCTCTTTCAGCAGCCCAATCCTTTAAACGGAGTTTTAATTCTTAACTACTTCTGGCTCGCAGCTCGGCCGCGGCCCTGCAGCGGCAGGCGAGGCAGGCTGGGCGAGCGTGTGCGCTGCCGGACGCGGCTGCTGGGCGAGCTGGCGGCACCGCCTGCCAAAACCATCCCCGAGGAGAGGGCCGAGCAGCTCCGAGGACCAGGGGAACGGGACGAGGTGGATGTGGGACCTGGGGGAATGGGACGAGGTGGCTGCAGGACGGAGCGGGCTCACCGCGGTGCTGCAGACCCGAGGAGAGTGGCGCAGGCAGCACCGAGGCATCGCCCTCCGTTCCCACACGGCAGGGCATGCGCAGGCAGGGCAGGTACCCAAAAAACATTCGCCTTGCCCGGACGCAGCCCGGCACGATGTCTCGGGGGACTCCACGAAGCCGGAGATGAAGGAGCTGTCTGAAGACAAAGTCGATTTTTTTTTTTGGTGTTTTTATTTTTCCTTTAAAGAAATGTGGCTTTATGAGAAGGCGTACGAAATTCCTTTCCCCTGTAACCCGGCTGAATTCCACAGAGCCGGGGCAGAAAATATCCCAACAATTTTTTCAGCTTGCACGAAAGTAGGTCAAAAAACTTCCCCAATGTTTCAACAGCTTGAAGCAATTGAATTGCAAAACCAGGAACAAATGCTGACCCTCCCTCCCTCCCCACCCCCTCCAGCAGATTTACGAGGGTGGTAAAACCTTTCCAGTCGGCGTTACAGTTAAATGCACTAACCAAAGCAGAGCATCTCGTCTTGCAAAACTTGCCCGTGCTTAAAAGAGCCGTTCCGCAGCATTATACTTAACAGATGCTGCCTCTGGACCTGAGGATCGTGGGATATTACAGAAGCAGCAACAAGCGCGGATATACGCGGCGAGAAGCTTAGGATAACGGGTCAGATCTGGAAAACCTTGCTCAGACAAACTCCCACCGAAGCCTAAGGCATTACACTGACAAATGGATGCCGTGCCTTTCGTTACCTTCTTGCATTTCCCCATTAGTGGATAATAATTGCATTGAACTCGCATGTTCCCTACTGACTTCGCAGGAGTGATAATTCTCACCTACCCATCTCCTCATTACAACGAGGAGCTAATGGCTCCACCTCTCATTAAGGATTGCCCAACATTTCCTATTTGAAAATCCTGGATTTTCAACTGGTTCTAAGTTTGTTAAGAAATTAGCTATCTGGACTGAAATTTTCCATGCTGAATATTCGCTTCAGGCTTTTTTTTTTTTTTTTCTCCTTCTAAATAGTAAATTTCAGCCAAAACAACTCTGCCTTTTCCAAGAACAAGTTTAGAGGAAAATATGCCTCTCTGCAATGCTGGGAAAAATTCTGGAAACCTTTTCTTTGAGCATCTTCAGCAGCCCGAAGCTACGGAGCGGAGTCGATACATCTGGCAGGCTGCTCTGTGCCAGCGATGTGCCTTTTGCTAACTCGGGAAAAAAATAAAATGCCCGAGTCAAGAAGAATAAAAATCTCCTTTTGAGGCCCGCTTGCTCAGTGGAAGCGATTCGGAACTGAACGAGCAAAGGCTGTCCCCAGGGGGCGGGTGGCAGGGAGCTGTGGCTCAGGTCCCGCACTCCTGCGAGGCCCGAAGCTGGCATTCTGGGGAGAAAAACACGGATCTGGAAGGCAGCCCTGCCCCAGCCCCCCCTGCCTGCAAAGCAGGGCTCGTGGCCCCCCTGCGTGCCGGGGAAGGAGCTCGCTGGCGCGCCGGCAGCGGCAAGTGCCATAGAAGCTGCGAGGAAATGCAGGGCTGGGGCTGGGGCTGGGGGGGCGCACGAAGCCCGAGACCACCCAGCAGGCGGCGGGGACGGAGTAGAGGAGCAAACCACCTGCTGCTCGCAGACCGAGGCGGCCTGGGCACCCAGCAGAGGAACCAAAGGCAAAGCGCAGGTCACAGAAAGCAGAGACTGCATCCTGATGCTTGCAGCAAAAAAAGCAAGGGGGGGAAATTAAGGTTGTCAGCGTAACTCCCAGAGCGACAAGCCCTCCGACTCGTCAGTTCGCAGCTTTTAATAATTCATGGACCCAGCGGCCACCCAGAGCAGCACTTCACCTGCGCTGCTGTCGCCCCGAACGACGTATGGCAGAGAACATCCTTGTCCCTGCAGCACACAAACCCCAAATCCTGGCCTGGCCTTTGCAAACCCCAAACCATTCCTTTAAACGAGCAGGGCTCCTGCTAACCAAGTTACAATCAAAAAAAACAAAAACAAAACAAAAAAAAGAAAACCACACACATCAGGAGCTACTGGAAGAACACAGGGGGATTTTCTGAGAGGCTAAGGAAGAAAAGCCAGCCCACAGAAAGCCGTGCTGTGGCTTCCCACCAGGACTCGTGCGCAAGGCGCCCCGTGGCCAGGGCTCGAAGCAGCCCTGCTTTCCCTGGAACCGGCCAGCTTCTGGCAGCTTTCACAGGAACCTCTGAGTAATCGCCACGGCCTTCCACGGAAGCGCCGGACGCGGTGGCACGGCCCCACATGGCTGTCACCCCCAGCCCCGTGGCTCGGGGGGGTTTCTGCAGGCAAGCCCCGAGGACTGCAGCGTGCGCAGGAAATCTGCTCGCTGCCTCCGAGCCTCCTCCAGCGGCCCCGGGAGCATCCTGCCACCAAACCGAGCCGCGTGCAGGGGAACCCGGCGTCCCCGAGTCGGGTGCAGTGGACAAACCCAGGGAAGAAGCACCTCCAGCCATCCCTGCTCGAGATGCCCCTTGTCTGGAAGGATGTGGACGCCTCGCTCACTCCGCGCCACTGAAAATTTTAGCCTCCCCCTGTTTTGTTTTGGTTTTGCGACGCCACCTGTCCTCTTTCGACTGCCACAGGCAGCACAGCAAGGCCTGAGCCTTCCCAGCACGCCAGCCGTGCAGGGTTGTAGCGCCGAGGTCCCGCTAATCCCTGCAGGCACGTTCCCTCTGACTGAGTGTTTGAGGACGCTAGAACTGTTCCCTGGAAACCTGCGATGTCCTAAGCGGCACTCAAGAAGCTAGAGAAGCCCTCAAGCCCTGTGTGCCATGCTGAGAGCATGCTGGAGTTTGCCTTTTGTCAAAAGGCCTCTGCAGAAGAAATTCTCTGCTTTTATACTAGCACAGTCCCCATCTCACAACAAATGCAATCCCACAAGCTGGCATCAGCGTGCGACAGTCCTGCAGAAGCAGGAGGCAGGCAAACGCATCCTCTTAAATCCACCCTCCACTAGGCGCGGCACAGAAACCAAAAAACAAAAAACCATCCCACCTGGCATGGCTGCTCCAGCCAAAAAGCAGGCGGGCTGCAAGTCAGCGCGATGTGAGACAACGCGGCGACACAGGCTGCGAACGTGGGGCCAGGTCCTGAGCCAGCTCAGCACTCGCCGCAGGAGCTGGGACACGCCAGCCCTTGCTCAGGACATCCATGGTGCTCCTGTTCCCCCCTGTGCTCGCAGACGGTGCTCCCGGGTTGTCACCTGCCTGGCTGAGCCCCCCGGTTCGGGACCCCCAGTTCGGGACCCCCGGCTCACTCCCTGGTGCCACCAGGTGCATCCTGGCACGGGGCCACGCAGCCGGGGGAGGGAAAGCCCACCGTGCCCGCTTCTGAAAACCTCGCTCGTTTGAAAATAAAAAATTGAGGGGAAATGGAAAGACAAAAGCCCTTCTCAGCCTGGTGTTATCAAGCAGAGGAAATGAGACTTCTAAAGCTGCCATTCAGAGAGGAGCGGGGGGGGGGGGAGAGAAATCCCACTCCAGACGCACTTGAGCGAACAGCTTTTGAAATGGAAATGTCGCTCTTCAGAAACATTTGAATTTCCTCCTATTGCCAGGGAGGAGGAAGGAGGAAGAAGGGAGCGGGGACTCCTCAGCCATGCAAATTCCAACGCGGGCCCATTCACGCAGCACCCAGCCGGCTGTGCGCAGGGGATTTGTCAGGGAGTTCATCAGGACCAGCACGAACACGGGGAAGCTGGCTTGAAGGGGCATCAGATTTAGAGGGAAGGCAATGAATGAAGACAGCTCTATTTAATCGCTGCAAGTAAGATATCCTCTAAGGCTGCCCAGTTCGTGTTCCCTTCCTCCCTTCACCCCTGGGCAACGACCGGCCAAATTGTTTTTCCCCAAACCCAGGGCAGTGTGCTATGAGAAAGAGCTTGGAGATGGAAGAAGGAAAGCGCGAGGAAGACCTACGATGGCATTAGCAGTGGTTGAGGCGTGCTGCGGACCCAGCCCAACTCTTCTCTTAGCACCTTGTGACCAGCTAGGCATGGGCTGGGGTCCCAGCACCGAGGTCCTGCCCACTTCTAGCAGCTGCTCTTCAAACCGTGTGGGTTCTTCAGGGAAAGCCGTTAGGTGCTGCTCCTACACCTGTCCACCGAGCTCCTCTCGCCAACCCCACGCCACCAGTTCATTGCTGTGGCACCTGTAGGGCCATTTAGCACACGTGTGTTCCAGCCATGCCCTCATATCAAGCACCTGGAGAAGTCTTCAATGAACTTCTGACTCCACTGCTCACCCACCACATGGCAAACTATCTGACTCTGCAGGTCTTGTCTGCAAAAAACACAAATTCCAAGGCTGCCAGAAAACTGGACTTAAAAGCAATCCTCCAAAGACCTTTTTTTCCCCAAAATCTAGTTAGATCTCAAAAGTTCAATTTTCACCAGTGAGGTCTTGTTATTTCTGTTAGAGCAGCTTGGTGCACACACACACACACGCCTTTTAAGACTCGAACACACACAACACAAGGGGCGAACTCGACGGCCTGGAAACGGCTACGGGTCAGCGGTGAACGCGACCTGTGAACTTCACCAGTTGAGATAATAAGCAAAAAAACAAGCCCCGTTTTGATCAGGAATCCGAGCTGGTCTGCCTTCCATTTAGCGGTGGCTGCACTGGGAAACTTGTTTAAGTGCGAAACAAAGCACACAGCGCCTTGGACGCTTTTGAAAAAAAAAAAAAAATCAACCCATGTGAATAGGCTTGGGGGGAACACAACCCTCCCCTCAAACAGCTTGTCTGGGCTTTTAATGAAGCTTCTCGTGGCCTCGCGGCTCCCCAGCACTGGTTTTGCAGCTCCCCGCTCGCTCCGGCATCACCCCCTTAGGCGTCCTCAGCACGTGCACAGGACACGGGGACAAGGCACCCGCTGTGACAGCAGTGCCCGCGGCTACCCCTTGCACACACAGCCCCGACATAGCTCAGGGGGCAGGGACAACCCCAAATAATGCCCCCACGGAGCCGGGATATTCGCTGACAGCGGAGCACGGGTGGTGTAAAGCGAGCGTCAGCTGCGCTATCAATCACGGCCGGCCGCCGGCTGGGCTCAATGGTTTATTGTTCTAATAATTGTGCAGACACGTGGAAGGGGGAGCCTCGACACCGGCTGTTTGTTTGAGTAGCCGTTTCCTGCGCTGCTTTCCGTCAGGAGGCCGCAGCCCGAGCCCCGGCGGGGCTGGAGACCCCCAGGACCCCACCACCGCCAGGCCCGGGGCAGCCCTGCTCAGGGTCTCAGGGTTTAGGAACCACCACACCTCAAGTGCGACACTCCTCGAGCATCAGAGCATTGCCTTCGGTTAAAGACCAAGTGGGAAGAAGGCAGGACAACAGCTCTCCAGGCTCAGGGGGCAGCGCAGGCCTAGCTGCAAGGCCTGCGGAGCGGCCCGAAATGCAGGCCCTGGCCTGGGCCCTTTCTGCAGAACAACATGAAGGCACCCCTGCCTTTCCAGGCCAAGATGTTAGAGAAAAAAACTTAATCTCTCAGCTCCCAGAGCAAGAATAAGCCCACAGTGAATGTGGTACTATCTGTTAGCAAAGCAGCAGCTTCCCACCAAGGCTGGAATTTCCATCTCGGTTTGGCAGGCACAGGGCTATGAAATGATTACTGTGTTTACTTTTCCTTTGCTAACTATAAAATCCCATTCCACTGCCCTGCCAAGAATGACTGAAGCTAATAAAATTCAGGCATTTGGAAGAAAGCAATAATAAACTTCCCTTTTGGGGCCTTTATGATGAAATTTCCCCACTCCAATCAGAGATTATGCTGTATTCATGAACACCAGTGATGTCTCCAAGTGCACCTAGATCGACTCAAATCAATATTTAGCTTTGCTAGAGACTATAAGCCTTTCTTCATGTGGCTGCTGAAGGCTAGATCATTGAACGGCACAGCTATAAGAAGCCTTTGAAAACACAGCTTGCAAGGAGAAGGCAGCATATATGCGTGTATACATATATATGAATGCAGATTTTTCAGTTACTTAAACTGTGAAAAATATATAGACACGAAACACGTATGTATAATTTACATACCCCCCAAATACATTGGAAGCTATTAACAGAACAGTCTATATATTTAATCACATACCTGCATGTTCTCCAGTAGCTTTTGGCACTTGGAGGCCTATAACGCTCCTGTGTTTACGTCTGCCACTCGCCTGCCGCTGAGGCAGGAACACGTTAGCTGCTGGGGGCTATCTGCTCTACGTCATACCTGCGATTGCTGGCACGAGATAAAATGAGGCAGACCTGAAAAACAGGCTGAAGTAAAAGCCTGCACTTGCTTTGGTCCCATAACCACGTGGGCCGGCCCGCTTTGCACCAGGCGACTGCTCTCTCTTCAGCAGCCATGGGCAGGCCGACATCCCAGGCGGCGACCAGAAGGCAGGAGCTATCGGCGCTCCTCCTCGGGGAGAAAGAAACCAGCCGTGCTCATTGCCAGCACGCCGCCAGGGGAGGAGAAGTGCCCGGCAGGCAGAGGAGAAGCCGGCTGCGGTGAGCACCGCGGGCTCTGGAGCTTGAGGGACCCCTGGGGACACGGCGGAGGCTCCAGCACCACAGGCAGGGAGCTCGTCGAGCCGTCTGAACAGACGAACTGTCCCCCGAGCACCGTGCCTAAGGGGGGGCCCGACCAGCAACTAACATGAGCACAGCCCAGGAGGAAGGCAGAGCACTCGCACAGAAGATGCTTGGTCAAAGATGGCCAAAGAATAACAACTAGACACAGGTCAGGACCGTGAGGAGGTGCCCCAGGTCATTTCACCCCTCGCTGCTGCTCCCCCCTTAGTTTCTGCCTTGGACTGACCAAATCACGGGGCAGGACGGAGCACGGTGCTCCTGCCCCAGGCCAGCTCTGCAGCTGGGTAAAAGCCCATTTCCAAGGGCAGAGGGAACAGGCTCCACCGCGTTCTCACTCTTTATCCTCTTGGAGAAAGGTGCCAAGAATTAGAATTACATTTTTTGAGAGCAGCAGAACAAGCCAAGGGCCTGTCAGCTTGTCCTAAAACAACCCCTCTGCTCGCAGAGCAGGCAGCCAGCATTCCTGACGCACACAAGTGTCCATCGGCCCCCCGCCCCCCCCCGCAGCGCAAAGCTGCAATGCATTTTGTCATGGAGCAAGCCAGCAAATCCTCCGAATGTTCTCTGCCTAGAACACAGCCAAAGAGTTTTTACATTTAAAAAGCAGGTTTGGGTCCAAAAAGCAAGGAGGTTTTCAGAGTGATTATAACTAGGGCCTTTGGCACTCGACGGCTCCTCTCGTTATCGACGCTGAGGGTGTTGTTAGGAGATGAGGCTCCACGAAGCACGGAGGTGAAGTTACCGAGCTTCAGCAAGGGCTGTTGCCATGTTCAATATGTTATTACAGCTCCCAGCACCACAGGCACAGAGAGCAGCAACTCCTCTCTGCCAAATCCATCTCTGAAATCACTCCCCCACTCCATCCCCTCCAGCAACAGCAGGCGAACACCATCGATCGCTGCTGCAGCTCCGGCGCTTTCCGCCCAGCGCGGCGGTGGAAGGATTCAGCACGAAATGCCCTCCTCCTCAGAAAGGCAGCACGCAAAATTAATCTGATCGGTGTCACAACTCGCTGGCTTTTGTTGCATGAGTCAGAACTGTGGATTTACTGCATTTCATAACGATGGAAAAGTACAGCAGGGCAGATGTGCTAGGTGCTGTACGTTCATGGCACCGATGCCGAAGCGCTCCCAGGGCCTCTCGAAGCCCCTCGGCGAGGAGGGGAGCGCAGCCGTGCTGACCGAGGCAGCCCAGCTTCATCTGTGATAAGATGTACGTGCTTGTGAGTCGGCAATAACTTCCTGCTGCCTCGTCGTTTGCACGAACTGGGCAGATCCCGTGGAAAAATCACATACCCCGACCCGGAGCGTGATGCCTCCGGAGCGAGCCGCGGCGACGCTCCCCGCCTCGCAGCACACACAACCCCCTGCCAGCGGATTAGGAGCGAAGAATCCCAACGTCGGGCTGAAACTGCAGGGGGGAAAAGAAACAGCCAGACCGTCACAGCCTCTCGGTACCGGGACTGAATTCTTTCCTGGAAATGTGCGCCAGGCGTGGGTTTCTTTCCGCCCCAACTGCTCAAAACCTGACATTTCTGACTGACCGTAGGCGGCCGGCACCGGCGGGCAGCACAGCCCTCGTCACCTGCGCCGCTCCTCGCCTTCGAGCCAGGGCACAGCTCCTGACTGACACCAGGCACAGCTCCTCCACTCCACCTGAGGGCTCAAAGTTAAGCAGCAAACTAGCTCTGGCTATCGGTTTCAGGAAATAACAGCGGGGCACATAACAATCCTTGCTGTTAAAGAAAAAATGGGCTTCAAAAGCATTTTACTCCATGACAGATGTACAAACACTTCAAAGACAGAAAAAAAAAAGCCAATAATCACTGTGAATCCATCCAGCGCACAGCTCGCAAGGCTGCCCTGCTGCAAGCACAACCACTGGCTGTATTTCTTCCAATTACAGGGGTGAGGCACGGGAAGTCAGGGGACTTTCTTTCCCCCAAGCAGATCGGGGAGATGTCACACTACGCGAGCCTTGTAATATTGACCGAATGGAACAAAAAGTGCATGTAAATGACAAAGCAAGTTCCCAAGGAGCAGCCGGCCTCATCCCGCTGCCTTCTCAGTTTGAAAGCCGACTTAAGAGGTCGTTTCGGATGTCGATCAACACAAAGGAGCAGGAGGAAGCAAGGACCAGCCACCTGCGCTCGAGGCACAACCGGTTCACCTGCGGGTTTCCAGTGGCAGCGGGACTGGAGCAGCCGGGCAGAGGACAGCCAGCTGGGAGAAGGTCAAGCTCAGTTTTTACACCTCATCTCCAGAGAGTTCCTGCAGCCCTTGAGGGCTTTCCCTGCCACGCCCACATCTCTCAGGCCATAGCTCAGTTTTTCACCCACAGGGACTTCACAAATCCGTCGTCTCACCAGTCAGGGCGCTCCCCGCCTCGAGGCCTGCTGGAGGAGCTGCGCGCCTTGGAGCAGGATGCGATGCCCAGCAGCGCCTTGTTTTCAGACAGCACCAGCGTGAGCCCACGCGTGGCACCGACCCGCCCTTCCAGATGCGATGCTCCTCCTGCTGCTTGGTGCCTCGGCCGCCTGTCCCGCCTCGGTGAGCAGCACGGGCCGCTGACAAGCCCTCGCAGCTCTCCTGACACAGCCGCTTGGCGAGGGGCGATGGAACAAACTCCCGTACCCACCACGAGTGCCAGACGGTTTGCACAAGGCAGACGTGTGCTGCCCAACGTGTGTGCTCATGCACAGGTGGGCAGGGCTGACGCACACCCGTGTCCTCCTGTTGGAAACGGTCTTCTGGGGAGGGAGGAGAAGGCAGAGGAGAGAGGAACCCAGCCAGAAGTGTTTGCAGCGTGACAGCATGAACAATGCAAATATTTCAGCTTTTAAATATGTTTGGAATAACAGAGAATGACAACATCTCCCTCATCTTCCCAGAAATAGCTTTGAATCATTGCTGTCCTAACGCAAAGTCCTCCCCCACCCCACAGGATCGTTCTGCAATTAGATTTTTATCAGGCACAAGACAACAGCGTGAGCGGCCGCGTGGCAGATGGGCGGATGCTCAACGCGCTGCGGTGGGGTGCTCCTACAGCTCTCCAGCTCGACAGCCCCATGCCGCTTGTTCCCGCTGGATGTCCGACTGCACCACGGGCCTTGGGACCAGTCAGTACTGCGGGAAGCCCAGAGCTCGTCCCAGCGAAGGTGGCTGCAAAGGGAGTTGATAAAAAACGCTGCTCCCTGCTGGGGAAGGAGGACAGAAGCCGTGGTGAAACACTTGCGGCATTTCACCTGTCGCAGGGCAGGGAGCTGGAAGTACTGGGGTGTCCTCTTTTCGCAAGACTCCATCGTGAGCCTGATCTCCTGCCGCTCAGCGCTGCACAGCCACAGCCACCTCGCCTCGGGACCCGCTGCCCGGGCACAAAGGCCGCAGCCTCTCCCTGCCCGCCAGAGGCGCGAGGCCAGGCCCAGGCCTGAGGAAATCGCCTCTCCTGGGGTAAACGTGCCAAGGAGAAAAGCCCCACATCACCACTGGCTCCCCATTTCATCAACAGCCCCGCTAACGAGCCCGGAGCTGTTTTTGCCAAGTGCAAAACAACCCCTGGAGAGGAAGGGAGAGCCCCGTGCAATCCGCGCCCCAGGCTGGGAGGCTACGGGAGGACGCGCGCCCAGGGAAGGCCGAGGCTGGCAGCTCCGCTTTATTATCCAGCCGCTTCGTGCCATTGTTCCACGGCAATAAATCTGGGGAGGCACCGGGATCCAACGCCGCTTTCTCCGGGGGGGAGAGGCCGGAGAGCTCGGGGGGGGGGGGCCCGAGCCGCCCAGCTGATGCAAGCGCGCCGCCGTCGCCTCGCTTCTCCTCGCTCGCTCCCTCGCAGGTCGCCGTGCTCAGCAAGTTTGCGAGCCCCACTCCTACACATCCTGCTCGAGCGCCGCAGCTTGCCGAGTTCAAAGCGCTGCTGCGCTTCCACCCCCTCCGCTCCCCTCCCCCTGCGCTGGATTACTCAATTAGAGATTATGCCTTTGCCAGCTCCCTCCTAGCCAAGTGGGGCCTCTGCCAAGGTCAACACAAGTTCCAGCCAGTTTCATTAATAACTGTGAGACCAGCCCGCTGGAAACTCTGAGAGGTTAATCCCAGCAACAGATCAATGTTCCCATAACAAAGCCACGCAGAAAGCACGGAGCGGAGAGGAGCCTGGTGATTTACCAGCCCGGCTAGCGGCGCTGGGATCGGAGGCACCCACCTCCCCTCGCCTTGCAGACCGGGTCCCAGCCAGCGCTGAGTCCCCCGCGCACCCCCCTGAGCCGAAGCCAGGCAAAACCCTTGCAGGAGGGAAGCCACAGCCTCTGCAGCCCCTGCTTTTGGAGTCCCCGGCCTCAAACCCTTCCCGAACCCTGGCACGTTCGGCAAGGAAGGGAGCAGGGAGCAGGGAGCAGGGCTCCCAAAAGGCTCCTGCAGCGCCCTCGGTGCGCGGCCAGGCTGCGGCCGGGGCAGGAGCGAAGGGGCTGGCCGAGCGCCCCCCCACCGCACAGCCTGCGTTCCAGGAGTTTGTTGGAAACGGGGCTCTGGAAGGGGCGGCCGGTGTGAAATTTGGCATGCACGGTGCTGGCTGCGATGCATCATTAAAAATGCATTTTAAACATGTTAATTCAGCCTTTTTCAATTAATTGCTTTTAAAGCTACATTGATGTGCATCAAAGCGTAATGCCCTTTGCCCTAATTTCTGCTTGCCGTATATATTTCCTGGCCTTGCTGCTGCCTGTTCCTAGAGTCCCACCTTCTCTTTTCGTATCCCAGCTTTCAGTCCACAGCGCAACAAAAACATTCATGCAGAAAGGGAAGAAATTAAATCCCTCTGACAATGTACAGCCGAGTCCGAGCACTACCACCACATGGCCTTTTAACAGCCTTTTTCCATCGATAGCTGTTAACTCTTTTACAAAAGAGGGAAGTGGCATTGTCCCTGTTGCAGACGGGGAAATCTGAGATACAGAAAAGGGAAGAGACTTACCCGGTGACCAGCGGCCTGCCAGGGCGGACGGCAGTGAGGTTTGGGTTTCCTGCGCCCAGCCCCGTACCCGTGATCCTACAGGGCTCCCCGGCAGCACGGCCCTGCCGGAGCAACGGGCTCCGAGAAGTGCAGCCAGCCAGCCTGGCGAGGGCACTAAACGCAGATCACGACTGACTCACATCCTATAGGAAGAGCAGCAAGCCACATACGTGGTGGAAAAGCAGTCTCAGAAATGGGAAGAGCAAGTGGAAGCATAGCGGGAATAAGAAGAGATGGAAGGGAAGGGGAGAAGCAGGACTGGCCTCCGGCTCTGCTGAGCAGGCGCTGCACGGCCAGGCACAGCACGCTGACCTGGGGCAGGACCGCCCGCAGCGCCAGCACGCGCGGATGCACAGAGACAGGGCATCACGCAGACACACGGCTGGCCTGCTCGGGAGCAGCCGGCTTTATTCTTATCTGGTGTTACGTGATGAAGGTCCGTGGCTTTATCGGAGGAAACGCAGAAGCCACCGAGGGTCCTGGGAGCCAGCTCCAGCACCTCTGCCAAGAGCACGCCCGGCAAACCCGCGTCACGGCAGCTCTTCAGCAAGCCTCTCATCCATGCTTGCAGTGATAGAAAAAGCAGCTCTGCTGTACTTTTGCCTGGCTATTCTCAGCCAGCTCAAGGGAGCACCTTCTCGGAGGCAACGTCAGCCTCTGCTAACACGGAGGGCATGCGGGGATTTCACTTCTCTTCCCCCCACACAGCCTGAGCTCACCTGAGCCTGCCTGGCTCCATCCAGCAGCAGCAGCGGGCTCCGTGCCCTGCAGCAACGTGACAGCCACCTCGCCTCCAGGGAAAGAGATGCTCAAGTGGGAAAAAGCAGGCAGGAAGACAGCCTTCTGATTCTGGCTTGCAAAGAAATACAAGCGCTCAAGGATATGAGCGAACCAAGGTTCAGAAGAACAGGTAATGTCTTTCTGCAAGAACAACTGCGACTTTGCTGTAAAGCTGCTGCTTTTGAGAGGCTCACTGCCCAAAAGCATGCCTGTTTCCTCCAGACAGAAGGAGCTGATCTAATAACAGACACTGCCTTTGCCTTACAAACCCATCCTTACTTAAGTGAGGCTGCTGAACAGGGTAGAAGGGCCCAGCTCACCCTGTATTTGGGAAAGACAGACGAGGAAGCGATGAATAAAAGCCATACAGGGTCTACTTCTTTTCTGGGGGTGTTTATGGGGAAAACTCTGGGACCTGTTACAAGGATTTGCCACGTAAATTACTTCAGTAGTGTTCACAGCACAGCTCATGGCCCAAACCAACGGCCTTGGAAACGTGCAGGGCTGTGTTACTTCTCCCCGGGGCCGACAGAGGCCGGTAAGCCCAAAACAACCCGCAGTTTTTGGGGGTGTGCTTAACTTGCACCACCACAGACCCAATCCTGCATCTCAGGTCCAGCGCTGCTCTGAAACCAGCAGAAACCAAGGGGCATCAGCTGCTCAGGAGCAACCCCCATCACTGCTGCATTGCCGTGGCTCCTTGGGAGGGTCAGGCTGGCAGCAGGAGTGCAAATGCAGAAACCCACCATAAAAACGGTGCTGGCTGGGGAGCGCTCTGCTGTGCAACAGCTAGCTCAATCCGTAAAAGCACCGCGAAGAGCACTCCTAGCACTGATGAATAAACGGAGCTCCTCGCAACACAGTGACTGCAGCACCGTGGAATGGGGTGAGGGGTAAGCGGATGACTCCTAGGACACTGTTTAAGTAAGCACCAGTGTGTTTGGTAATACTCGGCTCACGTGGTGCATTTTACCCCAAGAGCTCAAACCGTTTGCAAAGCTGCCCTAGATAAAGCATCGACTGCCTCCGCCACGCACTGAGTCAGCAGCGGAGGCAGGAATAGCACCTCTCGCTCTCTCTCTGTCTGTTCCAGGCTGCTTGCTCCCATCGCTGGTCCAGGCGTCCTGCAGCTGTGCGCCACCGCTCTGACTGCCGCACATCTCGCGGGTCTGTGCCAGCCCTCCAGCAACACCCTGTGCCCGTGGGGAGGGAGCGAAGCTTGTGGAAGGACCCCGAGAGTGATGGGATGGGATGAGAGAGCAGGGAGACGAAGGTGCTGCTAGAAGCAAAGCGAGGGCCAGCGTCTGCAGGGAGGAGGCGGAGTGGGAATTATCTGCTTGAAAGGAGGCACCGTGCTGTCTCGTTTTAGGAGGTTACATCAGGCATACAGAGCAACTAACGGCGGTGATGGAGCCCTGCACAGCTGCTCGTCAGAAGGTCTCTATCAGCTATTACTGCTGCTGGCTTAGCACGGAGACAAAAAGTAGATTTACGCATGTAAACAGCCGAGATATGCACGCGTCCAGAGCTCACGGCCAAGGATCGGTCTCAGTTCTCAACCCTTCCCCTGGACGAGCACACCGAGAACATGTCCCCGAACACTGAGGCTCAGAGCGATGCGCAGCTTAGCTGCACGAGCTTTATCACGACCCTCATGTCCACAAGCAGTTTACAAGGATGGCTGCTCAAGAATGAAGCCAGAAGTCTGCTATTAACCCAACTTCCAAAGCTGCAAAGGCAGCGAGACCTTCCGAGGGGTGGTCCTGCACCCCAGGCTTGCCTTCTGCTCCCAGCCACTTAACAGCACCGAGATCAGCCCGGTCTCGCAGCATCCTCAGTCAAACTCAGTCTGGAAACAGCCCTGCCAGTTTTGAGCAACTAACCCCAGCTCCACTTAGACGCTCCCAATCATGTTTTCCTCTTTCCAGACTTAGAAATTACAAATGACTCCACTAAAAGCATAATCTTGTCCTGCTGAATTGTCTCGCCCAGCTTTCTCTCTCTCTCTCTCTCTTTCATTAACAAATGTTTTAAGCCCCATAAAATGCACGTAATTCTTGGAAATGTGTCACAGACCAAGAAGTAAATGCAGCCCCTAAACTCGGCAACTAATGCCTCAAGAGTGGCTTTGCCTATTAGGAACAAATAGCTGAGACAATACGTGGTTTTCTGGTGAGAAGCAGAACAGAACTGCTGATGGAAATAATGTGCAGACAGAAAAGCTGTCCTGGTTTCCCCACGTCTTTGGAAAGAGGATATTTTTTGTCTCCTGGCCAACAGTTTATTTTCCCCATCAGCCACCCAGCCCAGCATCCGCAGAGAACGCTCCCCGGTTCAGCGCCGCCACGATGCGGCTCGCTGCGGCGGGCAGCAGGCTCCCAGCTGGGCTCAGCACCACCTCATTAAGATGCATCTCCGAGGGAGCAGCAAAAATGGAACAGAAAAGGGCCACGGCACCTCAGAGGCATCTTTTCCACGGCAACACGCTATCGAGAGCGAAAGGAGAGAGAGCTGAAGCGTCCGGTGAGTTTTTCATTTTGCAGTTGGAACACGGCTCATACGCAGCAGCGGCTCCGTCCCTTCCCAGCAGCACGAGCGCTGCCTGGTCCCAGCCTGCGGCCACTGCAGCCCTCTCCTCCGAGGAATCTGCCCACGCCCCCCTCAGAATCCTAATGACCCTTGTTTTCCCCAAGTTAAACATCCTTCTCAGCCGGGACGGTCTCGTGTAAGGCCCACCAGCCCCGTTAGGACAGAAGTCTGAATATCCTGGCACTCCCAAGCACAGCTGCTTGCCCACAAGTTACTGCATCAGCTCCGGCAGTGATACGGGAAAACGTCCCTCTCAGCCTGGGTACGGATGCCTGCCTCCCTTCCCTTTTATTGATGGCTCAGAAAGCCCCAAAGCCCAGCCTGCAGCCGCATTAGCCCCCAGTGCCCACGGTGCTGGTGCCCCACAGCAGCACCTTCCCGCCAGCCAGGAACACATCCGAGCTCAGGGCAAAGTCAAAGACAACTTACCCCAACAGCACGCAGCTAAACCCGAACAGGCACCCGAGCAAGAGATTTTTCTTTGTACTATTTATCACACATGCAGAGGAGACAATTGCACGTAAACAATTTGCTGTGTTACAAGAGACTAAGGCAAGGGAGGCTTTCCTGGGGAAGATTACATTAAGGAACCACCAGCAACCAATTCCAGCCCTTCAAACACCAATATTAAATAAAAGAGATGTGATAAATGAGAAAGGTCAAATAAAAATCAAATCAAGGCACAGCATCCAGAAAAGCCGGACACAACCAACCCTAATTCAGCCAACAGAAACTTCCCAAATGCTCTGGTGCATCTAATAGCTTGGTAAACACAGGCCCATGACTATAATGGTTGAGGGGAAAACCCTATACGCCTTCCTTTCCCTGAAAAGGTCCCCCCATCTCACTGAACACCATCCAACAATGCCGAGCACTGTGTGATGACGCACCAAGAACCGCCACCTACACGGATTTCAGCAGCGACCGAGCCTCAAAGACCCCTCTACACAAGATGAGGATCCCAAGGCACAGAGCCCCCCCCCAGCCGCCGTCCCCGTACCTTTGAGAGATCCTCTGTCCCTGCCTGCTGGCTCTGGTTCAGCAGAGGCGAGTGCCGCATCAGCGGGTCCTGCAGCAGGTCCAGGCGCGGCCGCTTTGTTTCAATGAACTCCAGGTCTGACGGCTTGGTCAGGTCGGAGAGATAGGAATGCGCCTCGGTCCTCAGGTGCAGCTCCTGAGATCTGGGAGGACAGAGAGAAAGGGGACTTGAGAAAACAGGCCCCCCGGCTCCAAGACACAAGCCCTTCAGGCAGGACAGAGGGCTCACCCATCTCCCGAAGGACGGATGAAGGGAGGCCACGGGGCCGGGGTTCAGGCACCTCAAGCCCTTGCACCACGCATCTGCTGGAGCCCCTACATCCAAGGGGAGGCTCCCTCCCATCGCGCTTGGCTTACTTAGCCAAGGCTACCTGCACCGCCACTTCTATTTAGCATCTCGTACCAAAGATTATACCCCGGGGAAGAAACGCACCCTCCTCTGCGGCTAGAGGGAAGGGATTTATTTTCTCAAATAGAGGAGGACCGAAAGGGGCCACGCGCAGCTGCGTGTATCCGACACAGAGCTGGCAAGCCATAGAGGCATATTATCCAGCAATAACAGCAGTACTGACTACTCACATCAGGCCAAAATGTCTTTTCACCTGTTAAATACGATGCAGTTGGTAATACCTGGAAACTGTTTGTTTTGTTTTTTTAGACAAGCATAAAACTTTTTGTAGCTCTATGTTTCCTAGCAGGATTCTCCTGTGGGAACCGTAAAGGGATCCTACAAAAATACACTAAACCTTTTACTACGCCCAAGGATCAGCTTCGCTGAAGCAGCTCCAAAGGTGTTTTTAACACCTCATGCAGATGGCTCTCTTAAAAATTAAAATGAAACACAGAAGATTCAAAGCTTGGAAAAAACAACATGGCTTTTTTTCTTTTCTCCCTTAAGCAAGACTGTTCAAGTCCTCCTGAGTTGTGTGGTGCCAGCATCCTCCCAGCCACCAAAGGACAAGCTGATGCCTTTGATGCTACTCAAAGGGGAGGGAGGCGTTTTGTTAAGGGCGAGCACAGAAGGTGGGGGGGTCTTGTACAGGGCTTGGCCCCCACCCACAAACGGGGACCGCTGGCGCTCATTTTTACCTAGCTAACTGAACACCTCGCACAGGAGGACAGAAAGGGAAGGACCCAGAGCCCTCTGAAGGCAGTGGGAGTCCCCCCAGAGGATGTAAGGGCTCTGGCCCGCATCCAGAGAGGTGGCACCTGGCACAAACCACCTTCCTGGGGACATTCCTGGGGAGCACGGCCTGGGAACAGGCGCAGCCGCTGTGTCCCCCACCAAACCCTGCCCAGCTCCGGGCACGTGAGCCACGGCTACTTCTCTCTCACTCCCTCCTCTTTTTTTTTTTTTTTTTTTTTTTCCATTTGAACACCAGCACTGGTCCCAAAGCACGCGCAGGCCAAACTCTGCTGCTGTGGGTTTGGCACAGGCGCGCTGCGCTGGGAGTCGGGCACAGCTTGCTGCTGACACACAGAAACAGAATCTGGCTCGTCCTCTTCCTCCTTCCCCGCAGAAAGGGGATGAGAGAGCAGAGAGCCTCTCGCACTGCTTTTGCCACTCAAACCCGGAGCCACGGGCACACAGAACACAGAGCGAGCACACAACCAGTGCAGCAAGACTTAGAGCAGGGCAGCCCCTCGGTTTGGCACTGAAACACAGCTCACCTGCACGCTCTTCCACTCCAAATGCAGAACTTTTCTCGGCAAGCCCAGAAACATCCCGTGGCACCTCTCGAGTTTCCTGCTGGCTTGCCCCAACCCCTTGTGCAAACCCTGCCCGCCCGCAGCTGCACGCCGCCGTTTCAGGCTCTGCTGCAAACCCCAGTGACAATGAGCAACTGTTGAGCTGGGCAGGTGTTAAAATATTCCAACACCCAAAGCTCTACTGTACCACGGCAATTAAAAATCAGATGTATTTATTTTCACTTCTTCCCCCCCCCCCTTTTTTTTTTAAAAGGCTGTACTACCAAGAAGCTGCTAATTGATGCAGGACAGCTCCGAGACCTGTGCAGCTGCCAGGAGCACGCCGCAACCCGCTGCACCGAACGCACGCGGCTTTAAGGTAAGGGCAACGCTCAGCTTCGCAGAGGCAGTTACTTACGGCGCGGCTGGGGCCATGCTGGGGAAAACAGCTGCAGTGTTACAGGGAGCTATTTTATTTCCATTTCCACATCCACTGGAGCTGCTGTTAACTCCATGCACTGGAATTTCCAGCCGCTCCCAGCACGACTTTGCCCAGCACAACCCGCTCAGCCTGTCCCGGCTGCAAACAGAAACGCTCCTGCTTGAAGCCTTCACACCTTTCACTCCTCACATCCACACCCGCAGCGAGCTCCTGACAACCCACTTTTACATAGCGATGACGTTGCGATCGGCATAAAAATAGCCCTGCCTAACACACCAACGTCCCGTTACACCGAGTGTGGGGTTTTGCTGCGTTTTCCGACTAGTTCCCACCTGGCTGCCTTATTCCAGAGATCCCTACTTCGCTGAAGGGAAAAAGAGGTTGTAATTGCAGGGGAGTTAGGCATCATTATGTGAAATAAAAATGCCAGCGTTAATTACGAAGCGGGGCGGGTCAGTCCTCACCTGGAGTCCTTCCCCAGGAACCCAACGCGACCTGCAGGAGCAGCCTGCCGATGCACCAGCGTTTGCCCTCGTGCCCAGCCGTCTGCACGCAGCTCTGCTTTGAGCCAGAAGCCCGGGATGACCCGAGATCAGACCTTTGGTTTCTCGCTAATCTAAAAAGTTAATTGCCCACCGCCAGCTGCAGGGCCGGGTGACTCACGGACCAAGTCTCTCCCCGGCAGATCCTGGCGTAAATGGCTGGATTCGTGCAGCAAGCGCTCAGCACCTGCAAGGTGCTCAGCACATCCTGCTCACTGCAGCCTGGGAAAACATCGTCTGCTGCGCCGTACCTACAGCAGAACCACCTGAACACAAAACGGGTTAAAAAGGGGTTGAGCGCCAGCTGGGTATAAAGGAGGCTGAGCGCATCCATCACCTGGGAGAGAGGCTCCAAGCAGACATCCCGAGCTGCCCTCGGGGAGTTTGTAGGAGCAGCCCTGATTAGATCTAAATGGATCTTACCTTTATCTTCCTTACTTTGCTGAAGCTAAATCACAGGGAAATGGGCAAGTACAAACTTTTCCTGAGGTCAAAGAGAAGCTTCCCACCTGCTAACCCACCTCGGGAGCACTGCCCTGCTCTGCAGAGCAGCAAACCCCCTCCTTTCTTCAGACCTTCCCTTTCTCCACTCCTCCATCAGCCGAGAAGCAAAAGGTGGCAGCAGCAGGCAGACCCAGAAGCAGAAGCCCCCTCTGACTTCAGGCAGCCTTGTCTTCAGCACCATGGGCTCCCAACACCAACAGGCACTCCAGGCAGGCTCCCGCTAACTTCCCAGCAATGCTGTGTTTTAAGTTTTGCTTCCATCCACAAATACTGTTCCCTACATCGTGGGGCCAAAGACAGGCAGGTGGGAAAACTGGCTCTCGCTGACTCCTGGAACAAGAGCGAAGGTAAACGATAGCCTCAGTGCAGCTGCCTATTTCCTCTGGCTGAGATGGTTTGGTGGGAAACGGTCTCCAAAAATAAGTCTAAAAAAAATGTCTCCAGCCCCCACAGGTACAGACAGACAATAAAATGAGCGAGTACTACAGAAAACCACCAGTGCTGAAGTGAATTATTTATAGCCAATGCTAAGATTTGCAAGAGGTTTCAGCAAGCTCTTTACGGCCAGTGATATCCAGAGTAGGAGACTGGGCAAATTGAGACCTGTTAAAGAGAGAAACCAGAGGGTTCGCAGGAGCAAAACTGCCACCAGGCAGCTAGAAAAACACGCACAGGGCCGGCTGATATATTCCCTCTGTCATACAGCTGGAGAGGGAGGGGAAAAAAAAAAACAGCACGACTTGTCTGGGTAGGGAAGGTGGAGCTCTCACGCCCTGAGCCACGTCTGCCAGCAGCAGGGCTGTGTCTTCACAAGCCGAAGGCGTGGGACCGCCCCGAGCGGGACACTCCGCTCACCGGGATGCTCGAGCACCGCAGGTCCCCGCTGCCAGGAGGTCCCCCGCGTGTCCTCGCCGTGCTCCTGCATTCCCGCACACACGGGCAGGCGGCTGTGCTTCGGCAGCCCCCCGCAAACCCTTCAGCCAACTTCTTCCGAGCCAACTGCGATTTGATGGGAGCAGATGCTTTATTTTAAAACGTGCATATTTAAGAGGGCCGTGCGTGGAGCCTGAATTATTCATGGCCAGGACCAGCAGAAGCTTCAGCACCGTGCCACACAATGGCACTGGCTCACTCAGGTGGACGAACACTTGTGCATCCCTGCAGCTCCCCGACGTGCTCCTCATTCACCTTTCTTCAGACCTTTCTTCCCAAATCTGGAGCCCTGCTGGAAAAACCTCTTGGCAGTCCTGGGTCGCTGGAGCATTCCTTGGCCTAATGACTGCAGGGACATCCCGTGTTTCATCAGACCTGCTGCACACAGCACAAGATCACCTTTCCTCCCTAGAAACAAATCTGGTTCAAGATTACGCATGGAAAAGTTGCTCCACCAACTGTTACGCCTCTGTGGCAGCCAAGGCAAAGCCCAGGTTTCCCCTCACACCCACCACGGCACAGCGACCCGTCCCACGAAGCCTGGTGACCCCACACCTCCTCTGAGGCACCTCGGTCACCTTCTGCGCCCACCCGCGGACGTGCCCGCAGCCCACGGAGAGCAGAGGGTGCTTGTGGGACAGAGGGCTTGCCGTGACACCGGCACCGAGCACCCACGCGCCAGCAGCCGCCCTCCCCAGCCAGCATTTTCCCACGTTCATCTAAGGAGGGAGAAAATCCATCTCCCAGGACACAATTTCAAGTGTGAAAAGCCACCAAGATCTATGGTTGCAGGGGATTTCAGCCGCACCGGCGCTCGCTCCCGAGAAAAGGGTCACCTTTAAAAATGGAAACTTTAATTAAAGACCATGAATAAAATCAGATTGGTCGCGCCGTTAACTCCGGAACAGTTGGTGCCATTTGGCCCGGCACAGATGAAGGCTGAGAAGTGCACATTATTTCCAGCGGCCACGCACGCCGCACCAGCTCCCCACCCGCTCCAGACTCCCACAACTCCCCGGGCTCCTCGGCCAGAAGGATTAATCACGTCCAATAAGCGCAGTAATTAGGCCTGCTCTCATGCTGTACTGCACATGGCTATCTCGGATGGCTGCAGAAGCACAGCAGCTGCTCAACGTATCCCAAATATCATACTTGAGATGAAGGCTGGGCCAACTCCTCAAACTCCTTCTGACTGCTGAGCAGAAAGACTCCAAAAAGAGAGCACGGTCTCATGAACTGGTAAAATAATCTCCTATGAAAATAGTGACTCATCTTATTCTGGACAAAGGCGGAACACACCGCGTTAACATGCATACCATTTATTTACGGCCACGTTTTCTGCCAGTGAAGCCATAATCCACCCCAGCATTCCTGCGTTAACAAGGAATCTCGCTTCAAAACTGTAACTCGCACAAAGCCAGAAAAGCCCAGGTCTTTGATTTTTCAGACCCCTCGCCCCACTGGCACCTGCCACTTAACTCGATCCACTTTGTCTCCTTTCAGATCAAAATACATATAGAAGAGGAAAAAACGCTAATTCCTGTCACCTTGCCAGGACATTCCTCTGCAGGCATTCATGGTACGACTTGTACCAACAGCGGATCCTGAAATACTGCTCCTCGCTCCCGCAGTCCAGTTGGCACAGCCGGCTGAACAAGCTGAGGGGAAGTCGCTGGATCCTTCCAAGAAAAAGCCTGCTACCAAAAAAGTCATCAAGGAAAGCAGCACATCCCTGCAGAGGGCCACGGAGCCAGGCGGCCCTATAGCAGCGCGTTCCGAAGGGCTCAAGTTTCCTTCCCTTCTTCCAAGCCAGGAATGCTACACAGGGAGCTCGAGTCTCTGCCCATCCACCAAGGGATGACGACGGCTCTCAGGGCTGACTGACCCAACACTCAGGACTGTCTCAGAGCCCCGTTCCTTCCAGCACGTTACCACTCGAGTTTTTGCCACCAGCACCTGATCTGTACCCAAAAAATCACGTCCATGGTGAACTAATCCACTGCTTATTCCCTTTTCACCGGACTATTCCTTCGTGACCACAACAAAACAGCAGCCTGGAGAGGCAAAATAACCTGCGACGCTACAGGCAGCCCATCTAACCACCTTCCACTTGCACTGCACTCACAACTTTATTCCTTTAAGGGGTGGGAGTGATCCTGGAAGAGCATCAGACAGCACAACCAACACCAGACAGGCTGCTTCCTCTCCAATACCCAAAGCAGAGGGGACTGGAAGGGTTTCCCCCCCGCAGCCGACACTTGCTTCAAGGGGAGGAGGAGGAAGGCAGGAAAAGCAGCCTGGAAATTCATAACCAAATGCCTGACGCCCACCACCGCTGCGTGCCAGGCAGGGCATCGCACAGCTAGACCCAGATGAGATTCCTCCTTTCAGACACAGCACACCCTGTGCTTCCCTCTATTTATTCCCCCGTGCCCGCTTTGCAGACGTTATTTGTTTGCCATTGGTCGCTCCCTCCTCCCAGCCCCTCATGCTGAGAGCCAGCTGCCTCTGCTCAAAACCCATCAATCCCAGCCCAGGAACAAAGCCAAAGTGCTTACAGATGCGCCTGGCGTGAACCTGCCAAAGGGGACTCAGCTGCAGAGACGGCTGCTTTCACCGCCCTCCCTCGTCCTGCCTTTGCTCCGCTGCAGGCAGACCCAAAGCTGGGTTTTGGGGTGAACATCAACGTCCAGCCCGACCTGCTCCAGGAGTCGCAGGGCCCCGCAGCTCTCAGGTGAGCGACCACGCTCCCAAAGGGCTCCATTTACAGTGCATCAGGCGCTGTTTTACAGCGGATCCTCACACTACAAAGACGGAAAAGCAAAGGCCATGGGAGAGGTTTTAAAGCACAGCACTTAAGGATGCAGAGAAACAGCAAGTGGCTTTGTGAGATAGACTGGCACCTCCCCAACCTCAGCTTGACTTAAAATGACTTCAATAATTAATTACACTAGGTTGAAAATTTCTGCAGACCCCTCATTTTGCATCCCCAGATGCGCAATTTCAATTCATTTATTTTTTTTAAGTTTATATCCAAGCATTTTGGTACAAGATGCCAACCGGGCTAAACTTAAGTGGCAATGCTAGCTTTATTATCAAGTCTAATTTTTGCAAAAGTTCAATTCTTCAAATGCTACAGGAAAAAAAGGATGCAAAGTAAGTTGGGTCTGCCATTAAAAAGTATTCCTTTTATAGCATGCCAAAACTTAATCATTCAGGTTGAAAGTGCTGAAGCAACCACCATAACCGCTTGGATGCGTATCCTGTGTACCTGACAACCCCAATTAACATTTGCCCACAGTCCACGTGATTGTCAACAACAGAAAAAATAAGTCTGGGGAGTCTGAAACATTTGTAAGCCGAATGGAGATGCTTGGATGACCACAACAGATGAGGTGTGTGGCACAGCGCACACCAAGGCTTGCAGCTGTTTCTTCAGTTATACAGAACAACCAAGATCTTTTTTTTTTTTTTTAAACAGCATATTCAGACCTTGAAACCTTCGTTTTACTGGAGAGCAGAACTGGTTCTCCGTTCTGCAAACCATAATTAGTGTGAAAATCCGAAGCAGGCAGGAACATGTTGCCAGGTCCTCTCTACCCATCTCCCCCGTATTTAGCTGAGCCTGGTCTGCTTCCAACTTAACCGTGTTACACTGCGCTAAGGAGAAGTCGGCGCTGGGGAATCAAAGCAAGTCAAGGCAGCGTGTCACGCAGCCGTAAATGACTCGTCGTCAGAAGTGACATTACGCCTCTGTACGTGCAAGGGTCACAGGCCTGTCCACAACCCAGAAGAGCCCGTCCAGTAGGGCATATGCAAAACTAACTTGGGAGAATGGTTTTTGCCTCCAAATTATCACGGTTTTGTTTCTGCTGAGCACCAAGCTAAATCCATCCCACTAGAAAAAGAGGGTCCTGTCGGCATCTCCAGCAAAGTCCCTGGTGCCCTGGTTACTCTGCGTCCTTACTCATTCAGCAGCCTGATAAAGAACAGAAGAGTTGGGTTGGAGGGGTACTTCAAAGACCACCTAGTCCAACTGCCTTCCCTCTCCCCTAACAATTATGATTTTAGAGAAGCAGATTCATTTCTGGCTGGCCACAGGCAGCGGCTCAGTGACTCTGCACTACTTTTATTCTTAGCCTAGGGAGCGAGCATCAAAAAAATGCTTTGCATAAACCTACTGCTGCAAGGTTCTTATTTCACTTCCAGGCAATTTTTTTTTTTTTTTTTGCAAAACCACTAAGCATCAAATGCAGAAGAGAAACTGTGAGAGAGCAGCATTTTGTGATGAAACAGAGAGCGAGAGTGATGGCCTTTAAAACAGATCAGCTCCCGTGGTTAATGCAGCTACAGCACCGCGAGCCTCATGGCACTTGCCTGAGCTGCACACACAAACACCGAGAGCCTGACGCAGGAGGCGACGAAAGCAATCAGCGACACGAGGAGAGCCGCAAGGGCATCGGGCAGGGAAAGCAGCACCTCAGAGAAAGTGGCGAGGGGAATACAGAAAGAGAAACAAAACCAATGAAAACAGGGAGGAAGAGCAGCAGAAGAGGAAGCGGAGGTGCATAATGGCAATGAGCTATTCTCATCCCTCCCTTCAGCCCAGGGAGCCACATACCAAAACCAACGGCACATTTTCTATGCTGGAGGGAACTAACGCAGCACGTTGTAGCTAAACAGAGATGTGCAGCTTCATAGATGGTGTGTGTGTGGTGGGGTTTTTTGGTTGTTTTTAAGATGTCTTTAAAATGCATGACAGTGCAAGGGGAGAAACCACAAGGCAAAGGAGCCACTTGAGTTAGCTAAGAGAGGCGCAGCACCTGCACGCAGTCAGTACCAATAAGTAACCAGGTAATAAGTTATAATAAGTTGCCCAGGTCTGTGCGAACTCTGCTGACACGGTCGGTGTGCCCAGCGGCCCCGGAGCAGCCCGCGGTACCTTTCATTGCCCGGCTGGAACTCGGAGAGCAGGGACGGCCTCCTCCGTTGCGGCTGCATTATAGACCCCGGCGGGAGGTGGGAAGCGTAATCCCTGGAATGATGCTGGTACTCTAACAGCGCGACATCCTGCAGGAACAAACAGAACAGCTCGTTAGGACGGTGGCAACTTTCAGGAAAGCCGTGAACCCCAAATGCTCGGAAGGAGCGGTGCCAGTGCTCTGGGCCCCCACAGCCTCCAGCCCCACAGCACCCAGACATGAGCCCAGCCCCAGCCCCAGAGCAGGCACACCAGCACTTCTGGCATACCAGCAGTTATGATGGCTTCAAACCCAAGACTAGGAACAAGTAAGGAGAAAATGAAAAGTCGCAGGATACTTTCAGCTTCCACACAGCCATATGGAGAAAGAAAGGGGAAAAAAAAAAAAAAGAGGAAAAAGCACAAATGTTATCTCAATAGGTCCCTTTAAACACAGCTCCCCTGGGCTGAGCTAGAGGGGTTTGAAAGGATAGTTCGCTACTTATTATGTGCACGTCCCTTTTGTTCCTTGACCCTTGGAGAGTACAGTACAGTATGTTCCTGACTTTAATTAAATAAGAAGCCCTCCTGCTCTGTGCCACAGACTGCTTCCAGCAACAGCATTTCAGCAGCTACGTTTCAATTGCTATTTTTTATTTGCAGATAGATACTTGACCAGAAAAGAAGAGTAATCATCTAATTAACTAAGACCTTCAGCAATGGCATAGAAAGCCCTGCCACAGAATATCCGTGGTAACACTGACACATATTTACATTAGAACCAATCCCACCTGGGAGTCTATTTCGAACAGTCCTCACCCAGAATGACACCGAAAAAAAAAAAAAGGCAGCTCCAACTGCCTCAAAAAGAGAGAGAAACATCAGGGTCAGTAACAAAACAAAAAACACCCAACAAATGAAACACCAAGTACTTGCAGTTGGGAGGGGAAAACCTCTCAGCCTGAACAGCTGCAGCAGACGTTATTTGATCAGATGTAATGAAGACTGATAAACGCCAGCACAGCAGGGACGAACCTCAGCGAGGCTGAGTGGCAGGCAGAGAAAGGGTTTTGGAGCTTACACTGCACCACGCTGCACCTCCAGAGCCCTTCCCGAGGTGTAAGCGAACGCAGCACCCAGCACTGGATGCCGTGCTCCCCTCCAGCCGCGGAGTACGAGGAAGTATCAAAGCCCAACAGCTTTGGCCAACACAGGATAAAACTACGCGTTTGCCCAGTAACTTTCTGGAAAGCCAGGAAGAAAAATAAAAATGCTAAGCACTCAGTCGAGGGGAGCCAAGAGAACCGGAGCCCCCGCCCCAGGTTCGGCCTCTCTCACGCAAAAGCCAAGAAGGTCAAAGACGAAATGGAGGAGGAAGGGCGGGGGGTGTCCGAAAGGCATACCAGGATATTTTGGGAACCAGGTTTATCTTTCCCTAGCATCAGAAGCAATGCTGTGGTGGTGCTGCTCTGAGCGATCTGAGGAGGGCCCAGGAACCAAGGCCCCAGGCAGCTCCAGGCTCCGGCTCTGCCTCAGGCCTCAGCCTCCGGGGCAGGCCTCGCGAGACGAGGAGCAGGACACCCCTGACCCACCTGATCAGGGATGTTTGGCTTCTGCTGTGAATCCGGGTACTACGAGAGGGAGCTACCCTGCTTTTCGTAGCTCTGCAGTCCCCGTATGTGAGGTCCCGGGGTCAGAACACACCGCCGGCCCAGCCACAGCCGGGAGAAACTCAGACGCCTGAAAGGCAGGAGCACTTTGAGCACTTGGATCTCCCTGCCCCGGCCAAAGCAGGATTGCTGCCCACGTACAGCAAGTTTCCCCCCGTTCACGCTCATCACAGTTTTAAAACAAAACCCAGAAAGCAAGCTATGCAGCTCCTGACATCTGCACACAAAACAAACACGCGACGTCTGGGAAGGCACGCCAGCAGGCCCGCAACCAGGCCCGTCACCTGCTGTGGGCGTACAAACGAGAATTACCCGTCTGGGAGGCTTGGAGGCTGTGCCCTTGAGAAAGAAAAAGAAAAAAAAGGCTCAAGTGTCCCGAGAACCATCTGTTTTTCCTTTCCCTGTGCCCACACTCAGCTGAGCTTCGCCTTTTCCTCCTCTGCCCCCTTCCAGAAAAGGATTTCATGTGGCCAGGAGACTTGATCCGTGGTGGGGCCAGGACCACAGGCACAGCTCGCTGGCTTCAGCACCAAGGGCACCAATTCTGCTCTGCCAGGCGTCCCCCGACGCTCCCCGATCGGCTCCACTTCTCACATCGGCACTCGGTTTTACCGGAAAAAAACGTAACACAAAAAGCTACTGAGGGGGGATTAAACGTGACAAATTTCTGTGCCCTGTGATGAACTGTCAAAGGAACCGTGGGAGACCTGGCAGAACGTAGGTGGATTAATTGCTCCGAAAGTTACTACAGTAAATTGCACTGTGAGCTATGGCTGTGTTCTTCAGACGCAAGTGCCGGAAAGGTTTACGAGCTGCCTCCAGAGGAGACCTTGATGTTGTTCGGCCGCGTTTTGAAGGCTGACGCCGGGAGACACCCTGCTGCCAGCGATGCTGCATCCTCCGCGCACGGACAGGAGCAAAGGAGCGGGGTCCAGCGGTGCCACGTGAATCGCCCCGACACCACAGCACGATGTGGTTCACCCCACAGCCTGACCCACAATTTCTAGCACCATTTTGGCACCTGCTCATGGGCAGCTATAAGACAACTGAACTACGGCGACTCAAAACTCTGCAGCCCCGAGCTACGCATTGCTCCTTTTCTGTCCGCTGTTTTGCTGAGTCTTGCTCACTTGCACATGTTGCTCATGTTCTCCCTTCCTTGTCTCTTTGCATCTCTTCTTGCCCCGTGCAAAGCCTCCTCCCACTCCCCCAAACCGACTGAGGGTCAGAGCACCTTCTGCAGGGCCCTCAATTCTCCTTCACCCACTGCCTCCTGGTGGGACTTTGTTCCTTTCCTTTGTTCCTTCCTGTGGCTCCGTCTGGTTCAGGTGCTCCCACACGCATGTACTTTGTGACTTGGGGAAGGCTTACAGACTCTCATAAGCTCTGTAAACATCATGGAATAGAAATTAAGAAAACAGAAAGAGAGTGGAATGCCAGGTACTCTGACACATCAACAGGTCTGGGGAGCAGGAGGATGGTTTGCCAAAGGCAGGAAGAGATATAAAGAGAAGGAGAGGATGAGCAAAAGGTAGAATCGAGCACCTTTTCCACTTGTATTGATAGAAGTTACGTTTCTTTACTGTGCCAAAAGAGGGGGAATGTTTCCAAAACAAAAACCAAAGCAAAACAACCAAAGTCACTTGGGAAGTTTCAAATTCAAGACCTTATCACTCTCCTGATAAAACAGCAGCTTCCCAAAAATACAACCCTGGGTGAAAGGAACTGTGTCAGCTCCAACGACGTAGGCAGAGGATAAACAAACAGGCCAGAGTTTCCTCTCTACCATGACTGTACCGTCTGGAGCCGCAGACGGTTTGAGAACGTTCAAGGCGATGCCAAGGCTGAGCTCCCAAGCTGGGGGTTAGGCTCTTCTGTCCCACACCACCAGAACACTGCTGCATTAGGCACAGCCCCGGGGCAGCAATCCTAACCCATGGAGGTGGAAGCCAGCCTGCACAACACCCCATGGCGTCAGCTCTGTAAGCAACGTCCCCCCAGAACGCCTCTACAACAGAGCACAGGCAGGATGATGCTGTCCTCTGACACCGGGGTTTGTTCCCCAGCATCCCCACAGCCCAGCCCTGGCACACAGGTCCTCGCGTGGGTTCACAGATCACTTAACGGTTGAGGGTATCTGGTGCAACCCCTGCCCAGGCAGGAACAACCCCAGCAGGTTGTCCAGGACCACGGCTTCTGAATATCTCCAGGGACAGAGACTCCACAACCCCTCTAGGCAACCTGCTCCTGCAGTAGCCCCGATGCCCAGCCAGCCCTGGGGACCCACGGGCAGCAGCACCCTGCCAGTGGGCCCGGCTGCGGGCAGACTGACAACTATGGATGTCACCCAGCCAGCAGAGGAAGGCTGGATCGCTGTGCCTGGGAGCAGCTAGACATCCAAGTGCGGTGAAGAGGCCGAGTTTTTCCGTCTTCCAGCTCAGAAATGCATTGCTCTCTTCGTCCTTCACAAGCCACCTGGTATTACGCCATGCTGGATCGCTGCCCCGGCCCAGGCCATCAATCTTGCGTGCAAGGAACAGACACTTCAAAACCAGCATGCCGTATCTCCAAAGCTTAGGGCGAAGCCAGCTAAGTAAAATTAGAAAAATGACAAGGAAAATCTCCATTATCCACTTTCAAACCATGCACCTGCAGTAGCGCTGGAACAAGTCACCTCGGTGAAATCCAGGAGTGAGCTCTCCAGGGCTCGGTGCCCTGCTGCACTGCCCCAGCTGCCAGCGACCCCCCGAGGAGGGGCAGCCCTTCTCCACCAGGACACCAAACAATGAAGGGCTGTGCAGCGACCACTAAGGGGGCAGGGGACACAGGCAGACAGCCGTCACTCCCAGCAGAACTGCAGGACCTCAGATTTCGGATGCCCACGGCGTACCCTGCACGGTGATTTAGCAGTCTGGCTGCGGCCCCAAGCAGCCTCGGGCAGACTTCAGCACCCAATGCCAAGGCCAAGAGGCTGCTGCGAGCCCCTGGCCTCTCTGGAGGGGCTGGGTTCACTCCCCAGCGGGCCCTCCTGAGCAGCTCCTGGCCCCACAACACAGAAAGCGGCCGGCGGGGCCAAGCCAGCAATAACAGCATCGCCCGGAACGGGCAGACCCGGAGTGCCTACAGTGCCATAAATCACCGTCACAGCGCGGCACAGCGCACGGCCAGCGTTTAGATAAATAAAATGCTAACAAGCCAAAAGCAGCCTCATTAAAATACACTTCTTCATGCAGCAGACTGAAAAGATGCTCTGGCCCCGTCAGACTTCCAGAAAGCTGTCCTTCGCTGCCAGCGAGGGAGGCGGGAGGCGCTTGCACTTCCCCTGCCTGGAGGTGCTGGGAGGGGGAGCTGATGAAAGCGCTCAGTCTCAAGGTCTTTTTGTGTTATTACTCAATTCTGCAGCACTGAGAGCGCCGTCTCCCTCCCCTTCCTGGTAAATCCTGTGACCCCAAATAACCCGAGTCTATCAGGCTCATTTAGATACAATAATCAAACTGTCTGAAGCCAGGAGACTGAATGCGCCGCTACAGAAAAGCCTTCAGTGGCACAAAAACACAGACAACCCCACGGGAGAAAAGGAAAAAGAAAAGCTTTTTCTTATCTTTAAACTCTTTTTCAGAAGCTTTCAGTCTGCTGCCTCACCTACCGTAAGCTCTCCAGCAAAATTCTGCGTGTCCTCTGACCTCGGGATAACCCACGTACCACACCAACGACTGCACGCAGCCGCACAGGCTCGCTGCTGCCTCTCGCTTTCTGTTTTGACCGTGTGCACTTGCTGGCGTGCCTCGCTTCTTCCCCCTGCTCGCAGCTGCCTGACCTCCAGCGAGAGGAGGAGAAGGAGGTTTGAGAGCCATGCTGAAAGCACCCCAGGCTCTGACCTGCAGCACAAAGAGCGTGGCCACATGGACGGGGCATCAGCCAACCGCTCCAGCTGGACAGCGTCCAACCGCGGCTGGAAGCAGCCCCTGAACGCGAGACCCCAGAGAAAGGAGGCTGGAGGAAAGCAAGAGCTGGTCTCGCAACAACAAAACTGAACCGCTCCTCCTCTCTTCCTCCCACCAGCAGAAAAACAAGTACAAATACCCAGCGCTTTTGGTTCCCTTGGGAAGCAGCTCAGGAACGAGCCCGCGGAGATGTCGAGCGCAGCCAGGCGAGCACCTGCGACAGAGCTCAGGCTGCCTGAAGCATCAAATCCCTCCCCGGCTGCTTACCACGTCTCCAGCTGAGAAAGCAACCAGGAGCTCCCCTCCGAGTTTCAGTGCAAAAATAAAGACGGCTCCGCTTAAAACCACCACTCTTGTTTTGCACCGACACCCAGTAGGAGCGGTCCCGGGGTCACTCACCACATCCGCCAGCTGAGCCGGCTCCGCGCGCAGGGTGGCACTCGCTGGAGCAGCCGCCTCTAATCACGGCTTCCGCCGCGCCGCGGAGGCGGCTCCCGGGGCCGCGGCACGGGGCTCCCGGCACACAGCGGCCTCGTCCCGGCCCCTCGGCTCCCCGTGCCCTCGCCTCCCGAAGGCAGGCGAGCTGCTGGGGCAGTGGGGCTGAAGCCAAGGGCTCCAAGCACCGTGTCGCTCGCGGGCTGCTCAGCACCAGCCTGCCCAGCATCACGCTGCAAAGAGGTGCTGCAGCGGCTGGGCAGGAACGAGGCCGGTGATAACGGTGCGGTGTGAACGGGGAGCCAAAAAAACAAGGCACTGCTATTTGTTCCCCTATTTGTGAAGTGCCCCTTGACTAATTTTTAGATGACAAGGCCTGGAGCCCGTTCCCACTGCTCACAAGCAGCACACGTGCTGTCCTGGGAGCGCCTCTGAACCGCGGGGACCCGCTGGTGGGGCCGGCGTCCCCCCGGGCCACGGGGCTCGGGGCAAGCAGAGCCGGGCACTTTCTGGCCGCTGCCCCGGCGTGCCCTGCACGCCTCCCAGCAGAGCTCGTTTCCCCACATCAAAGGACACCCTCTGACACCCTGAGCTACTCCCCAGACAACAAGGCCGGCCAGAGGTGACACGCCAGACCGAGAGGTCGAACGCGGCGTTTGGGGCTCGAGCGCCCGGCACGGCACGGCACGCAGCAGGTCGAGCAGGCTGAGCCGAGCTTCCCACGCCCACGAGCACACCGCCAGCACCGAGCGGCGAACCCGAACGGGAAACCTGCGAGGGCCTGCGACCATCCAGCAGCTACCGCCTGCGCTAAGCAGCTGCTCAGGCCGCTTTACGTAACCCTGGCTGAGCAGGAGCTGGGCTCGCGGTCAGTGCCGCCAAGAGCTCTCCAGCCCGAAATGGGGGGTCCCCAAGGAGCAGGACATGTCCCTCACCCCCCCTTTGTACTTTGAAAAACAGAAGTCGCTTTAAACCTCTTTCTGCCAGCAGCAAGTGTGACCTATTTTAGCAATAAAAGGAAAAGCTCTCTGGTGCCTGGATACCCCTTGGCGCTGGCAGCAGCTGCTCATCAGACCGAGAAATGCACTTTTTAGCCGCTGCCTGGAGAAAACAATTTTTTGCCCAAATCCGATTCAGGTAGGAAGAAGGGGGAAGGTCTGGGAGGAACCAGCACGGTGGCAGAGCGCCCGCTGCTGCCCCAGCACTGCGGAGAGCCATCTTCTCTGGGAGCAAGAGGAAACCTCTGCAGATCGTCACTGCTGAAGCGCAGAGGAGGTGGTTATTGATCAAAGCAGGCTGGCCCCAAGCACACTGCTGTCTGCCCCACATCCTCCCCAAAACGCTGGGAGGAGCTCGCTGCGGAGTCAAAAAAACAAAAACAAACAAACAGCTCCTCCGCAATCAGCTATACTGCTGGAGATAAGGTCAGTAATAAAAACCTGCCTGAATACGTGCATTTTTATCTTGCCTACGGGGATGCAACATGTGCTGAGAAGACAAATGCCCCCATTGTTCTGACGCGGTCTCGTTGCCATCCATCTCTCAGACGCTGCTGAGTTGGCCTTTTGTTTTAGGAGGTGACCACACTGCGCGTGGCCTCTTCTTGGAAGGCACTGATTTCTGCTGCCATCCCCGTGCTGAGGCCACGGCTGCTGCCAGCACCATTAGCGCCTGCAGCAGCTGCACAGTAACGCGTCCGTCCTGACGCCTTCTCCCCCTCCCTCTCCAGTGAGCCAGGGCTGTCAGCGATGTTCTGCTGTCCTGTCTGAGTGTGCCATTCACGGACAAGAGGTCGCGGCGTGGTGGGGACAGCTCTCGGCGACGCCGGCCTCCTGGACATCTGGCTGCCTGGTGCTGGAGCCGGGCCCCGGCAGCCAGAGGTGCACGCAGAACAGCAGCACGTTCATCACAGGGCTACGCTTGGATTTCTCTCCACCACAAGGCTTTTGGCCCCTTCTTTCGTCCCCATCGTGCCCAGGCACCGTTGAGCCGGGGGTGTCCCACCTGCCCTTCCTCCATCCCTCAAGCTCACTCTGCTTCCAGGAGCCGGTCGGGGTCACAAACGCTTCTGCGGGATGAGCAACCCTTCTCACACCACAAACTGAGGCTTCCACCTTAAAAGCACCAGGTCACTCTGCTCATCAGCACAGCCCTTGTGCAGGAAGCCCCCCACCATCTCCCACCACACGTACTGACACACAACACCCAGCACCTACCTGGGGGCCCGTGCAGGACCTCGCTGCCTGTCCATGTCCCCCATTCAGCTCTCAACTACACTTCCTCCTGCCCCCACAGCAACTTCTTCAGGTCAAGGGACCCGACCTGCTTGCCGTTTTGAATAAATGTGCCAACTAGAAGCAGCCCCCCGCCTTGCAGGAGGCGTTTCCACCCCGGTGGCTGCAGAGGCTGGTGGAGCAACGCAGCCAGAGGCAGGCTGGCAGCACAGAAAACCACTGCACGTCTCCAAAAGGGGCATTAGTGGGTCTCTACCTATGCCAAACCGCATACGCAGCACAAGTTTTTTCTTTCCCTGTGGCTTTACAACCTTGAGATCAATCAGAAGCAAAGGAGTACCCTCTACATCAAACCATGCCCAAAAAGCAGATTAGGGAGCAGCCACAGACATTTGCAATAGCTGGAAGAAAAAGAGCTCTTTTGGCTAAGCGCTGTACCCTAGGGAAAACGAGCCCTGCTCACAGCAGCTACCGTAAGCCAGCTCCTTGTTCCTGGCACTGCAAGAGAGACCCCAGGGCAGGGCATTAGGTGTTCTCTTCCTTCGCTTCCAGCTCTCCCGATCCCGGAGCACAAAGCCAATTTTCCTAAAACCGCTGCTCAGCTGCTCCGATCTCGTAAAGTACTTCAGAGCAAATGTCAGGGCAGTTCAGGAGAGATGCTCTGAGCTCTCGTGACAGAGCTGATCGGAGGGGGTATTTCCAAGGCAGGTTTTTGCACTCCTTCAGCCATCAGCTGGAGGCTGGCAGACAGAGGCAGGAATCGCCCCCCGCTCAGCTCCGCAGCCGGTAGCAGGAGCCTTTCTTATCCGCGCTTGGAGGTGGTTGGAGAAGGCTCCTTGCAGCCTGGGGGATTTTAGCATTTGGCACTGTAAACTCTTCCGTTCTGCAAGCTCCGGGAGCTCTGACACAGACTGGCATCTTGCTCCCAGTAGATAAAAGAGTGAATAACCACTCCGAGAAAAACAACACTGCAGCAAGGGCGCCGTGTGCTTGTAATGCAAAGCACGCTACCTCTCTACGGGCTTACCTGATGTCACATTGCCACTGATCATTTCACTGCAAAGACGAGCCAGCTCCTGCCATCTCAGGAACTTGCAGCTCCTCGCACGACAGGACACTCGCTTTAAGTTGCTCTACTCCAGCTGCCGGGAGTTGTTTGGGCAGGGAAGGCACACGTTGCCCCCAGGCCACCATTTGGCCAGGACATCACATCACCACACCAGTTTGCACCGAGCTCGTCGCTGGTTCAGACACACGGGGAAGTAGTTATCACTGGCCAAAAACCAAACAATCAGCTGGGGAGGCTGCTGCACAAGTGCTGTTTTGCAAACAAAGTTTTAATGCAGGAACTACAGCGGCTTACAGGGAGCTGCTCCCACACAGCAGAGGTGGCACGGCAGGAAGCATGAAGTCCTTGAAAGCTGGAGCATGGCGTTAAGGAAGAGGAAAGCTCACGTTTCCACCTTGCTGAAGCATCGTGAAGGCAATGGGGCCACCCCAGCCCACATCCCAACACTCCTTTGGCAGCAAAACATCAGGGCACCACCAGCAGAACGACCGCCGGGGCACTGCAAGCGGCTGGACACCTGGGGAGGAAGAGCAGGGAGCCCTTCTGCCCCCAGGGGACATCCATCACCAAGAGGCTTTAGAGGAAAAGGGGACGTGTGCTATGCACGTGGGACATTGATCTGTTTACAGAAAATACCTGCAGGTTGCCTGAAAACGAATATCCTTCGTGCCAAGGTTTCCTTTGAGAGCATGAACTTCGGGCACATTAGAAGGTTAAGAGTGTAAGTAATGTGTTTGTTCACCTCTAGCCAAAGGTCGTGGAGCATTCAAACCATTCTTCTGTTCCCAAGATGAACGTGACAGAAACCGGCTCAACGCCCCAGTATTACAGCTAATTAATATGGAAAACAAAAATGTTTCCCCTGCAGTTTGGCCAAGAACCATGTAATGCTCTTCAGAAAAAAAAACAAACTAAACCCGCCCACCCGACCAATTGGTGATTTTTTTTTTACGTAAAAAATAAGAAGTCCAACTAAACCAGAAACTTTTGACCAAGCTTCCTTCTTACCTTTAAAAGCATGCACACTTGTCAGCGGGTTTTTTTTAAAGTAACGTTTTTAATAAGATGGAATTAAATCTTCACGCCTGCCTCCCTGACAGCTGCTGGCACCCGATGCCTGCCAGCGAGGGGCAGGACGCCCCGGTACAGGTGGGGACCAACCCACCCTGCAGAAGAGAGCTTCTGCATCACCCAGCAAAGCTCAGTCTGGATCCGGCCCGTGGGCCCGCAGCCCTCCCCAGAGCTGGCACCGAGGAGCGAAACCAGGCAGCAAACTCCTTGCTGGTACCGGATCTTCTCCATCAGCTACGAACACAGCAGCAACTCCTGGACCTGGCTGCCGGGAGATGCTGCCCATCTGTACGCAGCACATTTCTGTTTGCTCATTTCAAACACATCTTTACCCCCAGGTTTTGTACGACAGGAGAAGAAAAATGCCCGGCCTGCTTTCCACTGCCTTCTGCCCCTTCATGACGCCCACTCTCGCTTGCCTCATCTGTGAAATCAAACAGCTGCAATCCTTTAAATCACTTTTCATAAAGTGTCTCCAAGCCTAAAATAATGTCACGGCTCATTTCTGAGCTCAGTACTCCTGCCGCACCGCATCTCCCTGGGTGCGACCGTCACAGTTGGACTGTAATTATTTATTTGTGTTATAATGGCATTTGCAGCCCTGCTGTGCTCAGCCCCACGCACGTGCCCAGGAGGAGGTGACCCAGGGAGTTTCCCCAGCCAGGGGAAGGATCCCAGGGCCGACAAATTCCCAGTTCTCATGAAAGGCTGTCGTGGAATGCAGCAAACCAGAACCAAGACCTAATTAGATGCAAGGCACGCTAGCGTTGGGTTGGTTTTGGCCTCCCTCGCTCTCTTCCAAACAAGCTCTCACTGTGCAAACACACCCCATGACAGGACTGACCTGGCCAAGACATGCGAGCAAATACCACGGACTTTTTTTAATATTAAGCAGCACAGAGACTTCAAAGCGACTGGGCTCTCCTCTCCTGACCGACCCCAGCAGGGACCAGCCCCAGCCCCAGCACTGCCAGGCGAGATGCTCGCGGGGGTGAGCGGCTGAGAGTGAGGGCAGACGGCACGGGGACAGGAGCCCGAGGAGCACCTTCCACCCTCTCAAGCAGAGGCAAGGTGCGCTCGATCCCGCGGGGCTGGCACGCCTCCACCGAGCGGGCGCCAGGATCCTCCTGGCCTTCCATCTCAAAACCTCAACCTCCCCTGCGTGCAGACACCCAAAAGGTATCACGTAACTTTGAAAGATTGCGCGCGGCTGTAAAAATAGCTTCTAGCAGCAACTGCCAGCACCGTCTTCCAACATTAATAGGACAGAATAAAACCGGTATTCACTCTAGCCAGGGAGCGGGACAGGTTGGAGAAACCCAGAGCTCAGACCTGCAAACAACTGCCCCATTTGGTTCGTCCTGCTGTTGCGACACGAAGGGGAGCAGTGTGTGTTGGCAAGGGACGAGGACTCAACCCCAAGGCGAGGAGCTACTTGCGCTCTCCTAAAAATCCCTCTCCTCACTAGGTCTTCAGGCCTTGGGATTTGTCTTTAAATCGGCTCTGCAACAACAGCAGATCTTGCTCACCTGGGCACATTCTGCTTCTGCTCCTGCTCGAGTTCCTGATAAAAAGAGAACTGGGATTTTCTTGTTCAGACAAATGCTCTCGTTCCATCCCACCTCCCAAATAAACACGCTCACACTGATGGAAGCAAATCCCCGCTAGATCAAACCAGGTCAGCCTGTCTCACACCCTGGATGAAAAGCTTCTTTGTGCAGAACCATGCAGACCCCAAGCAATCTAGATGAGCCAGTTAATGCAGCCAAGAGCTCGCCTTGCACCCTCCTTACATTTCTATTTCAAAGCCTTTCCGAGCTCCAGCTCTGCTCTACGCGCTGCTCTGCTGAAGCCCAAAGAGGGCAGACAGGGAAATTTCACCCCTTCAGTGACATACCTTGGATTTCCAGCCTTTCAAGTCAAACCTTCGATTCGGCGCAGCAGGAGTTTTACAGTTCAGCAGCCTTTACCATCAGACAGGTAACCCCGAGACAAGGTCACCTCGCTAACTCGCCTTACGAGCGCTCTCCTGGCTGCGGTCACCGCGCTGCAGCTCACCACGAAGCTGGCTCCAGAGAGCAGCCTTACAAGTGAGCGCCACACTCCAGCACCTAATAAGATTCATTTAAGCAGCCTGAGCTGACTAAAGCTGTTCCACTAAGGAGAGTTTTTTTCCATTAAGGGCTTAAGCCTAAAGCATTCAAACATCCAGGATGAGCAAGCACAGACGTGAGTGACAGGGCACACAAGAGAGAGGCTGGATCTGGGTGAATTAACCCATGCGAGCTCCAGCGCCTTCAACAAAGCACAGCCAGCCCTCAGCTTATGGCTTGATCCAGGGGGAGACAAGAGCACAGGTCAAAGGGGAGGGAGGGAGGGAAAAGTAGGGGGAAAGATAAGACGGAAAAGATCGCGGGGACCTGAGGACCAAGGAGGAGCGTGCTGGGGAGCGATGAGCCCACACCCAGGAGAGGATGCCGCTCCTCTCGTGGTGCAGGGCGAAAAAGGTCACGCTGAAAAAGGCCAGAGTCAGCGTGCTCCAGCTCTGGGTGGGCTGCAATCCATGCTTCCCCTCTCCCCCAGCCTTCAGTGCTGCAGCACTACCCCAGTGCACTCCCTGGGTGGACAAATGGTCTCCAGCACTCAGAGGTGATGAGCCGGAGCCCATCGCAGCAAGGGCTAGGAGGAGAAAAGCTGAAAGCGCCGTGCAGAGGAAAGGAAGAGGATCACGTGAGAGAGGAAGGATGAAATCCCGTATTGCAGACGCGGAAACGGCCTGATTTCTCTGCACCAGCCATATCAGAGCCAGCGCAGCTGCAGCACTGCCCCGGCCCTGGGGACACCACGCAGCCCCCGTCCCACGGGTGGGCGCTGAAGGAAGGTGTCCTGCTTACCGCGTGCGGCCGTGCGATCTGCACCGGGTAGGACATGGCGTGCGGGGGGTAGCGCGGCTCAGCGGCACGCCAGTTCTGTGTCACCGGCTGGGTAGATCCAGACATGTCGAAAGAGCAGACGCGGCGTTCGCTGCTTCCAAATCACCGACAGAGGATTAGGAGAGCCGAGAGCTCCTCTTCATCATGAGTGTGCTTCCCACGTCACGCAACAACTGCAAGCAAAAGAAGAAAGCGGCAGATTAAAACTCAAGTCGACCACAGTCCTACAAGATAGCTGAACATCAAGCCTCGGGTGATCCCCAGGACCTGACCACTCGTGGTTCTCCACCAGCCCTGCTCCTGCCCCGCGGCGTCCCTCCCGAGCTGCTATCGCAAGGTCCCTCCTGCACCCCCCGTCCCTGCTCGCACTTCCCGGCATCTGCAGACACGACGCCCTCCTTGCCAAGCTGTGGTAGTTTCTGCATCCATCTGAGGCAAGCCCCGACGTCCCGGCAGGCAACTGGACTGCCCAGCAGCCCTCGCAACCCCCGGGGCCACGCTGTGTCACGCCTCCAGAGCCACCCGAATATTGAATCAGCCTTGCTGATTAGGATCAAGTGCCACAGAAGACGGCATGGCCCAGAAGGTATTTTCACAAACATGTCGCCCACATGTTCCATGGTTTATCATGTGTCGCAATCCCTTTCGCAGCTGTAACGCAGTCAGGAAAACCAGCACAGTGGGAGGACGCCCCTCACCCCCAGGAGAGGTTTACGAGTTGCTGCTTTTTACAGATACCTCAAGCGGCGCGTTTGGAGAGGACCTTAGGCCTCCACTCGGTCAGGATTTCAGCTAAGAAGTAACAAACGTCTACGTGCTGCCAGTTCAGCAGGCACTAACCACTATTCTCGTACTAATGGTTAATTACACAAAGTGTACATTCCCACTGCTGCCTGGATTCGGAGGATGCTGCCACGACCGACCTGCGCGGGGAGAGCTGCGGCACCGCTCCCTCCTCCTCCATCTCACGCAGAGCCGCGCACACCGCCTCCTCCCCAGCGGAGGTGCTCATTAAGTATAGATTTGTGCAAGCTCCGCAGTGGTATCGAACTCTTTCATCAGCACACAAGGAGCAGCAGAAAAAGCTTAGGGTGCTGCGAGCTACCCGCTGGCCTCTCCCCGCCGCTCTCCGGGGTGCGCTGAGAGCCCGAGCCAACGCGATTTCAACTGAACCAGCAGCTGGCATGCACAAAAACCAAGAAGGGGTGGGAAAGGAAAAGAAGAGGAAGCCTTTTTTTTTTTTTTTTTTTTCCCTGCGAGACCACAGATCAGCCCGTGCTGATAAACCACTCGCTATCTGCGACGAGCAGGCACAGGACCGCCTCGCTGCTGCGCCTGCATCCACGCTCTGCTCGGCAGCCAGGCACAAAATCAAACCAAACCAACGGCCCCAGCAGGGCCTGGCAAGCAAAGGAATCCCCCTTACAGAGTGCTCAAGTTATATGAAAAAAAAAATGAAATTATTCCCATTAAGGCCTAAGGATGGCAGAAATGTGGATTATCTCGATGTGGATTATCAAGGTTTGCCCCTGGTACAGAACAGGACGGCTGCCTCGCAGGGCTCGGTGCCGCCCGCCCCCGGGCAGGAAAGCCCCTGAGCACGCCGGGGAATTCAGAGACACCCAGAAGGCGGTGGGGACGCGTTTCCACTTCCACTCTGACTGCCCCGCTTCCCCTCGCACGTCCGACGGGATGCGATGCGAGCCGCGATCCCCCCGAGCAGGCGGTCGGACACCTGCTCCGCTCACCTCCATGGCCACCACGCTCCCAGGGCTTGCAAACGTGGCCACAGGGCCGAGCTGTGTCCCCAGATCGCCGGCCCCAAGCCTCCCTGCAGCTGCCAAGGAAGCATGCGCAGCGCTCGAGAGCGCCAAAAGCCAGCTGGGATCTGCACAAGTTTCAGGTACTTTCCCAACAACAGATCCGAACTCGGGCACCCTCGCTCGCAGCCACCTGGGGGTTAATTTGCACACACATCCGTACACACGCTCCACGGTGAGGGGACCCGGAGCCCTTGGCGGGCTGCACCGAGCCAAGTGCCCCACTCAGAGCTCACCAGGAGGACTGGAGCACACCACGGCAGCTGTCTGCAGGGGAAGAAACGCAATGGCTTTCTCTTTTTTTTTTTTTTTAAAAAAAAAAACCCTCTTCAGATCAGAAGTTCAGCTTTAAGACGCAGCGCCAACTGCCAAGACACACTGTCACGCTTCAGAAGAGTTTAAAGGCTTTTTGCTTCTCTTTGTGCAGGCAGCGAGCAGAACCAAAGCCCTCCAGACATTCCCCAAACTTCTCGGCGCGGCAGCAAACGGTGACCGCGCCAGCAGATCCGCGGGCACCGCGTTGTACGGGGAAGTGACCGAGCTCAGTTATTGGAGACTGCAGTTTCTAAGGGGTGGAGATGTGGGGGTCCACGAATGCCGTTTTTACCCTCGGTGCCATCTTTGTGCTCATCAGTTCCACGCAGGCCAGCTCGGGGAGCTCCATCCGTGCACCAAAAAGCAGCGGCTCCCCAGCTGCAGGAGGACAGGTCCCCGAGGGGAGCCAGCCCCAGCAGCCGGTACCCGTGAATTAATTGTTTGTAAGAGAGGAATGCAAACAATAGGGGCAGATTAATGGGAAATGAAACAGAAATAGCGCAGCCAGGCTCCTTAAATCTTTAAGGCTGGGCTGTTTGGTTACTACTTTTCTCAACTGATTTTGATGAGGAACAGACATTGTCTCACAGGAAAAGTATTTCTCCCCCCTGGTTGGAGTCCTGATCAGAGAACGTTTTATCCACAGACCTGCGTTAGCCATTACGGTGCTAGGTACGTGGAGATTTACAGCCTGATTAGAAACAGGAGAAAGCGGGAGGTTACTGGCAAATCCAGCCCCAGGACGACAGCACAGAGCTGCGGCCGAGGCGAGAACCTGCAGGGGCTCCTGAACCCGCTTCTTCCCTCCTGTCTGGGAGCCTCCCAGGCCCCTGCCCCCCTGCTGAAGCCTTCAACACCCCCTCGCCATGGGACAGGCGCTCTTGGCACTTGGCCGCGGAGCCGTGCGTGTCTGCGCCAGGCCAGCAGCACAGCCCCGACCCCAGCAAAAGCACACACGGATTCTGCCCATGCCAAGAAAAGTAGCAAAGATTTAAGAGTCCGTTGCAAGAAAGCTGTTAACAATTAGAAACGCTCAACGCACTTGTTGCTCTTCAGAGTTAGAGTGAGCCCGGCGATCTGCTCCGTGATCCCAAGGGAGAGCTGGATCCCCGGCTTGCTGCTGCCACGGTACGAGCGTGGGTGAGCCGCCCTAATTACCCCTGCCTGGCTTCGTCTGGCTGAAAGGTGAGAACAAGGCACTCCCAGCTCTCAGAAAGTACCGCTCCATCCCTGCTTATAGCAGTTTTAAAGATCTCATCGAGAACAGAGTGCTCAAGTTTAAAATAAACATTAAAAAAAATAAGCAAAGAACCACTGAAATAAGATTAACAGGCTGTTCTGTTTCTGAAGTGCAAAGTAACGTTACTCAACTTGTGGTCTACAGACCATGATGGTCCGCAGAAGACGTTAGAAGGTAGCCCGCAAAATGACAGCAGAAAGACAACAAGAAGAGACAACTTAAAGGCAACAGCCAGTACCGCCCCGCGATGCATCCCCGGCACGGGGGAGTGAACGACGTGCTGCTAGCACTCACCGGGGTACATTTAATTGAAAAGTATTGACGCTACAGCTAATGCTTAATTGCAAACAAAACGATGCAAGTTTTAGGAAAAACAAACAGCTCTTCTTTACTCGGACGCCAAATACATGACGATTTTCCTCTTCAAACACACACTCAAAAAAGATGTATCCTCCAGTCAACTCGTGCATTTCGAAACAAAAATCAAGGAGACCTTCGTTTATAACGCTTAATTAATACCAAGCAATACCGTTCACCTCCAGGAGCCCGACCAGCCACCATGCCTAAAACCCCAGCCCGCACGTGTGCGCGGCCCCGCGGAAAAGCCCATTTATTGCCGGCAGCCGCCCCGCAGCCCGTAATGGCATTCACATGCCATACATCCCCCGATCAAAACCAGAGCTCAGAAGCAGCCGGAGACTTACCCCCGCTTTCTTTAGAGCGCTGGTGGAAGCAGAAAAATAATTAAGACGTAATGAAAATGGGTTGGAGGACATTCCTAAGAAACGCACCACAATGTAACGATAATGGATTTGTCTAATCAATATGTGCATGAAATTTTCTTGGAAGACAGCTGACATTATCCACAAATATTTGTATGTACTGTATCTATCAAGGCCTTTCAATAGGAAAGGCGGCCGTCTGCCATAAATTTAGGGCTCTATTCAGAATAACAAAGAAAACAATGTCACTGTCTGCAGCCCAGGAATCCACAGTAGCATTCAATCCCAGCGGGGTACAGAGGTTTTAAATTAAAATAGCAGCACAGGGTCAACACGAAAGATCAGGCACGCCCCGAGCTCCCCGGCAGGGCTCGGGGCTCGTTTCAGCCCCGGGGTCGGGGCCTTCACCCCGTGCCATCTCCCAGCACCGTGCCTGCCTTGGAGGAGCAGAGCAGGAGGCAGGGGCTCAGCACAACCTGACAGGTCACAGCACCGCGATGGCAGGATGTTACCCTCATGAGCAGGCACAGCGGGTCCTACGGCCACGGAGGGGATGGCAGCAGCTCAGGAGCTGTGCCCGGTGTGCCGCCGTGCCTCCTCCTTGCTGGAGTGGCACCAGTGGCTCCGTGCAGCACCGCTTCTGAGCCCCGACGAAAGGCGACTTCTCCGCCCCGCCCCTGTCACTGCCCGGAGCAGCAAAGCGGGATTTGGGACTTGTGTTACCGCTTTTCAATCTTTCCGAGCTATTTTGGGCGCAGGACCCGCGTTTAGCCCTGCCCCGAGATAACCTCTGCCGGCGTTTGCGAGCAAATCTTGGCACCGCGGCCGTGCGGAGCGAGGTCGGAGGGTTTGATTTTGCCAGGCCCGCTCCCGGCGGCGTTTCCCAAGGCAGGTTTTCCAGGCGGGCCCGCTCCGAGCAGCGGCACAGGCTGGGCCTCGTGCTCCAGCAGCAGAAAGCACACCCTGAGCCGGTGCCGGGACTCCTCGCGCTCGGCAGCCCCAGGGCCAACAGCCTGTTTGAGGGGTCCCAAGTGGTAAAGCACGCTGCTGACCCCCGGACGGCGAGCCCACGGTGGCAGAGCTGCTCCCGCACCACATCTCCAAACCCCTTCGCTCCCTTCTCCATGGCGAGTGCCGGCGCACGGGCACGCGGCCACCCACGACACGCTGCTGGTGAGTGGCAGCTGCAGGCTGCGTGCCCAAAAGGGACCCTTCAAACCCTTAAGGATACTGACGAGGAACAGAGGGGGGAAAAAAAGAAACCCCACAGAAAAAAAAAAGGGGGGGGATTTGGATCCAGGCACGGGCCATTCATGAAACAAAGGGGTTATTTTAAGTGTAGGCTGGAAATAGAAAACAAATTAGAGCATGTGAGGCCTTTGTTGAAGATGATCTGCAAAGACAAATGGAAATGCCTGAAGAGGAAATTTAAAAAAAAAAAAACACACACACACACACAACCACCCGGGCGCTGGGACTGCAAAGGGAAATCGGGCAGGAGGCTGGAGGAGGAGAGGAAAGGAAAGGAGTGATGGTCAAGTGCCAGAGCACAGATGGGACAGAGGCAGCCAGAAAGAGATAAGAAAACCAGTGCAGGACAACAGGAGGGAACCAGCAGAAGTGACTAGTGAAGCCCTAGGGATGGAAAAAACGCTGAAAAAAAAGCCCGTTTTCTGACGGGAGCCCAGCCAAAAGCTCCAGCCCCACACACGCCGGGTGAGTTCACACCGAGAGGTGCCCCCGCTGGGACAGGACGACCACGGGGTGCTGGTGTGCAGCAAAGCCCCTGCCCCTCCAGCAGACCCCAGCCCGAGCAGCGTGCCCCCACTGGGGGCAAAGGGGAGCCACGTGGCCCCCCTCCCGTGTACCACCCCGCACGTCTTTCCCACTTCGGCACCCCCCTTACATTAAACATGTGCTTAAATATCCTAACTGTTATGCAGTACTAATCTCAGTTTAATAAACACGCGCAAGCAGCTTTAAATCAAGAAAAAAAAAATGCAATTCCTTGCCAACACGCGATAATGATATAGTAACTGTAGGCCTACTTCAGCCCCGCTTCCAAGCACATTAAACAGCACATTAACAACCCTCGCTGTAACACCACATCATCACTGCATCCACTCGAAGCTCCCAGGAGCTAACCTAGCCCCAGACTAGCCAGATAAACACGGCTTTTAGAATGCGAGGGAGCTTACAAAGCACCTGTGAGCCTTATTTATTTATTTCGCCCGGCACATGCTGCTGCTCATTTGGTTTTCAAACACTTCAGCTCGCATCGCTGCGGAGACAAGTCCTCTGATGTCTTGGGCACACCATGAAAGCCTGGGGAGTCATCTTCTCGAGATTCTTTTGTTGAACAAATTACGCAGCTTGGGAGTGACATTTTTGATTATTTACATCCCGCATAAAGAAGGGAAACTCATTTTCTGGATTCCCTGAGATAAGCTCTTTGAGGAGGATTGCACTGCTAAACACTCTCTCCTTTCGCACGCTCCCAGTTTCAAAGATGACAAAACATCTCCTTGTTCTAAATTATTCTTTTTCTTTCACGATCCTCTAATGATTCAGGAGTCTCAACTTCACACAAGCATCTTTGAAGAGCCCTGGCTGCCAGCGTAAGAGCTGAACTATTGTGACAAACTGCACAATTTAATGCCTCCATAGGAAGACGTGCAAAGGAGCAAAATTACCCTAGGGAACTGAAACAAAGCCTGCAAATAAATTAAATGACCTGTAAACTAAGGTACTCAAAAACATGAGATGCTGTGCGGCTGTGCCATAAAATATCACTGAAGAATGGAGCCACTCGAGGCCGGAGCTGATCCAGACTGACCCGTTTACTCCAGGTTGGGGTGAAGGAGCCGTACTTACCCAGCACGTTACCGCACCTCCGACGCCGGACAGCAGCTTACGTGATGCTAACTCAGTTGCTCGTGATCATCTGTCAAATAGCAGCTCTGAACCCTCCACCAGGCCGTTCTCCTACTACTCCCCGGGTAATTACTAGTAGATTGAGTCAATTTTCAGCCCAGGTTAATGACCAAATTCCAGCCATTTGTTCCCGCGCATTTCTGCTTCTTTCATTTCTCCCCAGGAAACGCGATGAGTTCAGGCTCACCGGTGGCCCAGTGAAAGGAGCTGCTCATTAGCTCAGAGCAGAGCAGCCGGGGAGACGGGTGTAAGCGGTGGGAGCCATTAATTGGGTATGTGTTCTGCTTTCCTCAGCTAGGTAATTAATAGCTTCTAGACAGAAAGTCAAAGCCTCTCTAGAGGCACCAAAAATATTTCACCGGTTGCATCCGAGGCGTAGCAGCCCGCGGGATGCCGGACAGCCCGCAGCAAGGGAAGGGGGACAGGAGATGGCGACCTCCTCTTCCTCCTCCTCCTCCTCCTCCTCCTCCTCCTCCTCTCCCCCTGCTCCACCAGCTGGCACCTTTTTAATTTCCCTTTCCCAGGCTCAGAGCAGTGATTTTGAGCCTGCGGTTCGCAGCCCTCTGGGACTCTGCAGACTCCTCTTCAGTCGCCTTTCAAGGACTCCTTCAACTCCTGCTCCACAGATAGGACACGTCTCAGGGTCTGCCCTTCCACTGGGAAGCTCTACGCCTCCCCGAGTTGGAGAGGCTGACAGATCTGGTTTGAGTCACGTTGTCAAGCTTTTCTTTCCTGGGCAGAGCTTTAAGAAATTTCTCCCAGGGCTTGCACAACGTACAGATTGCAAAAGTAAACCTTGGGGGGGCAAAGGAAAACATCGTTTTGACCGCCACATATTGCATGACTTGTGCTACGCTTTTAAAATCACAATAATTGACACCACCACGCACTGGAAATTTACTCAATGGCCTCAGAAACTGAGCCCGTAAAGAGGAAGCAAAGGCAATGAACCTTTTCTTTGCCCAAACTCAGACAACTTTATCTCTCTTACGCTCTCTGGTTCATTTGAGAGAGCAGGACATGACTTTTTCCTAGATGTTTAAGTTTGGGTATCCGACATTTTCATGAAAATTTTAGCTTCAACTATAAAATTAAGCAAGGTGAGCTTGCACAAAGAGAAAGGCTGAGGCATTAGGCCTGAAAAGCTCTGAACTGTACCTGCTGCAGCTATTTGTAAGTTAGAATAAACAAAGTAAAACACGTTTCAACAACTTCAACTACCCGTGCTGCACATCTGAAAATAAAAAGCAACATGAGCACATGAAGGAAGAAATTCCTTTCCCTTCTGTTGTTCTGTTTCTTAATAAGAGATGTGAGTTTTAACCTCACTCTATCTTACCTACCAGGGATTGTTCACAAGAGATGGTTTTCATAGCTTCTTAGGGCCGCACGCACATTTTTTGTCAACAGTACTGCAGGTAAAAACCTTGAGGAAAGGAAAATTTGCTCCCAAGAATTCAAGAACTGAGTTTCTGAATTGGCTTCTGTCCTGGTAACCAAAAGCATGATCCCACAAAGGCTTTTTCATAGGTTGCAGGAAATCAGTCTGGGAATGGGTGTCGTGCCTTCAGTGACCACTGCCTACAACCCCAAATCCAGCCTCACGGCGTGCACCCAACGGCTGCCAGCAGGACGGGGTCTGAAGCCTTTGGCCCACCCGTTCCCTGGTACCGGAGGGAGGTGAGAACTTTGCCTCGTTTCCTGGTGAAATTTCCGTTTCAGTCCCTGGGCTATCAGCCTGCCCTGTTTTGCAATCGCTGAACTCAGAGCTATTTATTATTAACAACTATTGCTACTAAAAAAACCCTCAGCCACCCAAGTCACTCCTCAGATGAGTCACTAGTCCAGCTCGCAGCCGAGGCAGCGCAGGCACAAGCAGATACCCTCGGTCACCCTGCGCCTACCTACCCTGGGGCTGAGGTTTCGGCTGGTTACTCATCCTCCAACCCTTGGCCACATGGCAGGAACGAAGAAAAACCACGAGGGAAACGTCTGACGCAAAGCGCTCCTCGCCGGCTGGGAAGCTCCTCTCGTGGGCGAGCGGGAGCCCTAGCAGCGAGTCGACGAGTTCGGACAAAACTGGTCAGGGCAAAAGCACCAGGGAAGTCAGCACAGGTAGCAGCAGTCCCAAGGTCAAATTTTGCGTTTATGGAGCTACAGAAACAAATTACAGAATAATAAATTTTTCAGAGTGCATCTGAGGGGTACTAAAGGATGTTCCCCTTCATCAAGGTGATGAGCTCAATGCATGAAGGCCTCAGATTTAAGTTGAGATGAACTTTGGTTACCCACAGCAAGAAAAGACACAGCATCTGAAATTATCCCTGGTATGAGAATGAGTTTTCCTTGGTACTGGGCTGGCACAGGACAGCTTACACAGGGACAACGGAGGATTTCCATCGCCAAATCTCCATCACCTTCGCTTGGGCGGCTGAGCTGCTCGTGAAACAACTGCAGCCAGCAGCCCTGGCGTGTTCGTGGAAGCAGCCAACAACGGTGGTTTTAGCTTCAGATAGCTGTGGTCCTGATGAGGACTCTGCACGGGGAGGGCACCGGCAGCCACGGCCATTCCCACCACCCCGTGTGAGCTCCCCTCTCCTCCGGAGCCCAGGGGAATCAAGCCCTGCTCCACCTCACCGCCCGAGCCAAAGGCAGCAATAGAGCACAGCGTCTTTAAAATAACCAAGAGGCAGCTCGTAAAGACCTCCGAGCCCTCTCAGCCCCCCCAGCTACTGCCAGCTGGCCTCTGTCGGGCTCCCCGGGGAGGGGACATCTGCACCTTGTCCCCCCGGTGCCCCAGCAGCAGGGCCAGCTGCCACCGGCTGCGCCGGGAGCAGGAGAGGAGCCGCCGCCTGCCGTGGTGGTGCCCGAGCCATGGCCTTGGAGCAGGAGGGAGCACGGCTGGAATGAGACGTGCACTCGAGAAAACTCCTGCATTTCCCTTCAAATCCCCAAAGTAAATCAAGGCGTTAAAGTTCCTTGGGTCTGTTCTGTGGACATGGATAAAACTAAGATGTACTTCGCAAACATCCGAGGAATGTTTAAACAAGGAAACCCTAAGGAAGGGGTAACACTCCAATTTTACGTTGCGCAGGAACTTTTATGGATGAACATAACCACCCCCACCTTCCCCCGCTAGGTTTTGTTGCATGCTTTGTCCAGGAAATTGTCTGTTTTAATGCAAAACACTTGACCACAATTTCAACCGATGCAAGATGCTGCAGAGCTGCGTGCCCTGCAGAGGCAGGGTGTCACTCACCAGCGGTCAGGAAATTCCGGGTTTCCTCTGCAATCACAGCCAGGCTGTCCCAGCGCCTGCTAACAGCCTCCCAGCTGCTGGGTGCTGCTTGGGGGAGCCGAAACGACCCCAGTGGGAAGTTGCTCGCTTACGCGGGCAGGCAGGACAGGGAGCTCTTCTGTCCTCCTCCCACAGCTCTGGTTTAAGGGGTGTGGAATGGCTTAATTATGCCCCTCCAGGTAGGAAGAAGTCGCTTGTCTTTGAATACTCAGGCTTTTATTGAGTTAACGTGTTTTAACAAGGTCAGGGCACCAAGGGTAAGCTCTCACCCACCAGGGAATTCATTGCTTCCCCCCCTCACAATTAAGCAGCATCTACCATGCTCAATTCAGAGGCTGGGGTTAAAGTTACACACTTTGCAGATAAAAAGTCAAGAAAAATATTCAAGCAGTCAGAGAGGGCAAAGAAACCTTCCCTTTCTTCGTCGCATCTCAGTGTCCTGGAGAAGCACCCAACACCCAGACCAGCACCCAAAGCCGTGCCCCTGGAGGGAGCCAGCTGGGCAAGGGGCGCCTTCGCCTCCCACCACGGGGAGTGCTGAGCTGCTCCAGGCTGCTGCGCTCGCCTTTTGTCAGGCTGGGCAATCATCTCCTTTATTCCTGTAGGGCTACTGGAACAGCAGTTCTGTACGTCATAGGGAAGCTACCTCTCCAAAAGGCCCATTTATGCGAAGAGGATCGGTGAAAGCTGGCAGAGTGGGGATAAATTGCGCATCTCTGACCTTCCGCACACTCAGTCCTCCTGGAAACAAGTGCCCATGGACCCAAGTCTTATACACGGCCTGAAATAGCCCATGAATTCACCTAAACAAGCAAACTGTAAGCAACACTGTACCCTGGGAAGCCACCCCAGTGCTCTACCCTGCGGGGTCTCTGCAGAGGCCCCCCGAGCCCAGCACGCCGCTGCTGCCGCCTCGCTGCGCCAGGGTTCCTGGCTCCACGGGGATTTCACGCCTGGGGAGCGAGGGAAGCTCCCAGCTCGAATCCCTGTGGTCCCAGCAGTGACAACAGCTGCCGAGCAGCTGGCTGGGGGCTGAACGAGGAGGCACAGGCCGTCAGAGCCTACCCGCGCCGCTCCGCTCTTCCCACGTCTCCTAGGGCACGGCTGGTTGCCCATTGGTAGGAAGTCTCCAGGAGCAGATAAATATTGCAGATGAAACGAACAGATAAATATCGCAGACAGATTCTGGAAGTAAACGCACGAATGAATGCTGAGTTGTTTGACAGCATGGAAAGAAATATAAATTGCAGCTTGCCCCCAGATCATCTTCCTTCTCCCCCAGCCCTTAACAAGCCTGGGTTTTGTTTTCACAACAGCCCTCCACGGGGCGAGACCATTCCCACAGCCAGCGAATCCCCACGTGTTCATTTCCATCGGCAGCCTCGCCACAACATTACCAAGCCCTACAAGCTCCAACTCCCAAGGAAAACCGCACCATTACCTCCTTGAACATATGCCATTCATCACGGCAGATCATTTAACCACGTAGAGCGGAAAGTCGCTTGCAAGGCAGGAGCGGGACAGACTGAAAGTTAGCACGTTAAACAAGCAGCACGTCCGTGCCAAGCTTCTGCTTCCAGAGCCCAAGCGCAGCCCCGCTGTTGATGCTCAACAAAGATCACTGCACTCAATCATTAAATAGGTGTTTTAATAAATAGGTAAATCAATCGTTATAAGCCAGAGCTCCAAGACAGCTATCAGGCTTCATAATAATCCACAGTATCGCCAACGAAGGTTCTTACACCTCCCTATACGACTTCCTCACGGCGCTGATCTGAAGAACAGAACATGCCATCTATCAGTTCTCAACCATTCGTACGTAGACCTTAATGTAAATACAGGCTATATGCGGCCACATTTCATGTAGGTGATGCTAAAAATACAGATGAAACATCGCAGAACGTTAAGAAGCAGTCCTTCGGGATCGCGCTGGAGAATATTTAATAAAGTCAAAAGCTGCAGGCTAATTTCCCCCGAGAGCTGCCACTTAGAGCCTGTCGCAGTGAGGATCCATCACGGACAACACCGATTCACCCACACTGAAGAAATAAAAAAAAAAAAAACAAAAACCAACCCTCTTCTTCCTTCCTTCTTGCCCGCTGCCAGCCATTAGGACATCGCCTTGGGTAAAGGAAGGACGCCCCCGGTCCCGAGCGCTGCCTACATACAGCACAGCCCCCCAGCAAACCTCAGGGACTGGCTCCGGGCTGCAAAGCCCGGCGTTACCGGTGCCTCCAGGGGCAAACATCACCCGAGCTGGATGCTCAGAGGGGAGGGAGGGCACCTCCACCTGCTCGCCTGCTTGCTCAGCTCGGAGGAGCCGCCGGAGCAGCGGTGGAAGACGAGAGCCCCACCGAGCTGGAGAGCAGCCGGTGCCTGGGAGCAGCAGCTCCCGTCTCCACTTTTTGGCTGTGCAGGTGAGCAGCTTGTGCTCTCTCCTCTGAGGAGCTCTGAAAGCAGGCAGAGACAGAAGGAGCACCGCAGCTTTAGATGGAGCTCTTGACGCTGAGATATTTCCTGTAGCGTTTCTCAGGAGAGAGGGGGAAATAAAAGCAATCAAATGCCTCAGGTCGGCTGCGCTCCACCGGCCTCCCCGGCAGGCAGCGAGCAGATGCCTCACCTGAGCTCAGCCTGGCGCTGCTACGTGACTGCGAGGCGTGGGAGGAGAAAGGGCCAGCCGAGCAGGAGGGGGAATATCTCCAGCTCCACCACCACAAGGCCCACGCCAAGAAGCGCGCTGCCAGCTCCTCGTCTGCTTTAACTGAGCAGCTCAAACAACGAGCACGGAGGCGGGCAGCTCCTGCAGATGTTTTCGGCCCTGCTCCCAAGCAGCAGCTCAGCCCCTCCTGCTCAGCAGCCTGCCCGCCCTGTGCCCCGAAGCTCCCACCCCATAACCTCCCCGGGAGGATCCATGATCAAACCACTTGCTCCTCGCTGTGATTTGGGCCATGCAGCCTCAGACAGCGCTGCTTTGTGAACACCTCTCAGCGTGCCCGGCTGTGAAAGATGCAGAGAGGTCTTGTTTAACACGGCCTGGCTCAGTAACCATGCTGCCAGAAAAATAAGCCACCTACCGCTACGCTGCTGCTCTCTTGGGCACGCCGACCTACAGGTGAGTTAGGAGGGGCACTCGGATTTGGAAGTAAAACCGCCAGCCTTCAAACCACTACAAAGCCTGAACGACGCTGCTGTGCGCAAGGGCACCAGGGGAAGGCATCTCCCGTCCACCGCTTTAAAAGGTGGATTTCGGGTCACTGTCCCTTACGTAACAATAGCTACTCAGGGAGGATAAGATCAGCCGCTAAGCAGGATTACAAATTTATCTTCCCTCAGTAGTGTGATCTTCCACAAATAATCGTATCACGGAAAATAATACAGAAGGTATTTTTAAGAATCGCACTTTGAATCGCTCGTAAAGCATGAAACACCCACACGACAAAAATCAAAGTCTTTTCTTTTAAGTGCAAGGGCAATGTGCACCGTGGGGCGTTTGTGAATGTTGCACCTCTTCCCCATCAGTTATGGGATGGCAAGCACAGACGCAGGAAGCAAAGCACAACGATTCTGGTGTCACCAATAAGCCCCAGAAAAACCAGGCAGCGCTAAGAGGTGCACATCAAGCCAGCCGGGCTCGGTTCAGAGGGAAGAAGTGAAGCACCACCAGCCGATGCACCATCGGGAGCTGGGATTTGATGTGCTCTACCTTCTGACAGCACTTCCCCGCTGTATCTCCAACTCCGATCTGGATAGCAGCTTCCTGCCGCAGGACTGCAAAAACCGATACAGGCACAGCATAAGATCCAACCCCTGAAGAGGATGAAAGGCAATTTTTACACTCTCGCTCCTTGCTTGGCACTGAGCAGAAGCAGCTCAAGGAGCTAAGCTAGCAGAAAACCACCCTACGAGCTCCCGGTGTAGGTACAAAGCTTCAAACCAACACTAAACTTGCAAATAAGCTTCCAGAGACCACAACTGAAATCCATAAACCTCTACCTCCTGGACTCAAACCTAGTGGTTTTGAGGTGGGATCAGAAGTATTTTCTGAAACTGTGCTGGAAATTAGAAACTCTATATGTAAATAACACAATTTAGAGCTGCGGACTTCCCAGTTTCCCATCACCATTTGCACAAAGACATCATCTCATCCCACTAATCACTGCACCAGGCAGCAGTGGACTACTCCGTCAGTGACATCACGGGCAGATCTGATTGCAGGGCTGGTTACATCACCACCCACAAGACATCGCACAGCTTCCAAAAGGCCCCAGCAGCTTCTGAATAACTTTAATTAAACACCTTAAATAGATGAAGCCACAGAGGACACATGTTTAAGAAGTCTCAAGCTATTAATTTAATGGAAGTACTTCCAACACTATCTTTTGGAAATATCAACAGGCGAAGTCTTGTCACACGTCACTGCTATGTCACTGAGCCAGCACATGCTCATGAACGTTTTGTTTCCAGGAAAAGTGACAAACACGCGTTGTGACTAAAGGACCCCGCAGCAAGGCGGCCGAGACCAAGACTTTGCACGAGCGTAAACCAAGGACGTCATCGCTGGCGATGGGAAGAGGAGAGCCAAGATTTGCCAAGTACATGACAAGGTAAGTGTGCTCTGAGCCATCTCTCCAAGGGTGGGAAAAGTACTCAGAAAAGCCTATTAAAAAAAAAAAAAAGCATGACTCTCAGCAGAAGGTAACCTGAGTTTAACAACAAGAATTCCATTGAAATCCAAGCAGCCATCACAGAATCTGGCAGCGAGCAGCTGGGAACGTGCGCAGGACAGTGTCTTGCTGTCCCTGTGCCACACACCAGCCCCAGATCCGTCACGGGTAGCTGCTCCTCGCTCGGCTTTCCCTCTGCGTGGACTATTTGCAGCAACAGCATTAGAGCAACCATCAAGCAGATGCTTAAAAAATGCAGAATGACGTTCAAATGACATCTATCCATAAATCAGCCCAAACCACAAACATCTGAAGAAGATTTTCACTTAATCCAATTTACTGTAATCTCTCTCTTTAGCTAAAATGACAGAAATGTCAAAATGGGACTTTACTCCTCTGTCAAAGCATCTCATGGTGAAAAGGAAAATAAGCAGGCTCTCACACGCAGCACCACTTATTAGGTTAGAAATGTCAAAACTGTACTTTGATTCTAACTATTAACAGTCACATCCACATGCTGCGCCCTTCTGTTTCACTTCATTTCCCCCAAAAGCGGGCACAGAGCATATGCTCGATGCCAAGCGTCGTCTACACAAAAACACAAGTCACACATTTTTTGTTTCCGATGACCCCGCGCCCATCTCCGTCCAAGGGCACGCAGCCTCTTCCGCGGGTCTGTCTCATGCTACACCTAAGTCTTGTTTACCATCAAATGTCTCAGGAAGACTACATTCTATTCCCTAAAAAATAAATAAATAAATAAATAAACCAAACCTTCCAAACAGACCAACCTTAATTTGCTTTCCCCCATCTCTCCACGTTAATTAGCGAACAGGATAATTGATTCTGTGCCTGGGAGAAGCCAGTCCACAAATACATTTCTGCCTGCAAGTATATGCATATTTTTCCCCAATGGTCACAAAAATTAAGCCATTATCCCAGAGTCCGAGAAAGTGAAAGAAAAATACCTACTGTCAGAGGCGGGGGTCTTCATGCATTATTTAATGAGAACTCTGTTGGCAAAACTGGTGTTGTTTTTATATAAAAGCTAATAGAAATTGTACCTCCAGGTGTCAAAACACTGATGGTAATTCCTGCTGCCTCAGACATCTTGATGTTTCAATTTTAGCAGTATGAGGAGCCTGCAGGGAATCCAAGAGGGTAAAGTGCTTGTACTCAAAGAGAAGCAGAGAGAAGGAGAGCCTTTTTATTTCTTTATAAAGGGCTCAGGGGAACAGTTCTACTCACTGGAATTATCAGATCTGGTTCCCCAGCTCCTTCCCTTCCTTGAAAGAGTAAAGAGCAAGGTAGGCTAACAAGGAGAGATTGTGTCGTGTCGACAGGAAAAATCAACGAGGCTGCTAAGCAGAAGCGTCAAGACAACGAGAAAGTGAGCAGAAGACAGCGTTGGGGTGCAGCAGCACAGGAGCAGCTGCCATTAATGGATTAATGGGATGCTTAAATGGCTTCCAGAGAACAGACAAGCTGCGATGGAACGGCAGTTTTATTTATTTTTTTCTCCTTCAAGTTTCTGCCTAAAAGCACAGCAGCACGTTGGATCCCAAGCCCCCTCCCTTACCTCCCAGCTGCACTTCTTCGGTCCTGCCCTCGGTGCCAGGGAAGACCAGCACCGCATCCCCAGGCACAGCACCGGGGGACTTGGCTCACACCGCTGGGCCCAGGGCCCTCGGGCACTGACTTTTGCCCACAGCAGCTGCCTCCTGGTTTTCCTCTTAAGAACCACAGTTCTGTAACTTCCTGGTGTCAGCGAATGGAAGCATCCCCCAGGCCTCCCTTGCAGACCTTCCCAAAGCACCGCAGACGCTGGCTGACCCACCAGTCCCACGTTTATTCTCTGCTCAAAAACCTCTAAGGTCGCGGCTGACATCCCGACGGCCTCCTCCCACTCCTTCCCCTTTTCGGCCCCACACCAGACTCACCCGGTGTAACCCCTGCAGAAGCGGCTGCCCACCTCTGGGACTCGGAGCCGAGGCCCCGCACGGCGCCTGGCAGCACCGGGGAGCAAACGCGTAGGTACAACCCACCGCGGCGCTCGCTTCCTGGGGCACTGCGCACATCCCTGAGGCAAGCAGCTCTCCGTTTCTCACTTTTCCAACTACCCGCTCACCTTCTGTCACCTGCCGTCATTCCCCTTTCTGACACGGCAAAGATTTGATTTCCAGACCACAGCGCTGACAACCCGCACCCCCCGGGCCAGCTCTGCCACCGGGATCACGCAGAACCGACTCAGCCCAGCGCCTCCCAGCGCCGTGATGGGGCACCAAGACAAAAAACGAAGATGCGCAAAGCACCCCCACCACCACACACCCCTGCAGCGCACAGCGAGCTGGCCAAAACGAGACTCACGGCAAAGGCACGAGGCAGCAAGCATGCTTTCACACCATTTCGGTAATTAATTTGTTATGGGACTTAGGAAATTGTTGTTTCAGACCCGTGCCAATTCAGCAGCCTCCCCGTTTTAAACTACACCCGCTCCAGGTGTACCACTGCCCATGACCCGAGCAGAAGGTCCAAAACCCCACGCTCCAGGGCTGCAGCTCCTCGGGAAGCCCCCAGGAGCACGTCGCAGGCCAGGCGCCCCCGCACCGCTTCCAGCCAAGGAAAGAGGAATCCGGACGGCGGGAGGGGAGGGAGGGCTGGGGGGGACAGACGGGGAGAAAACAATAGCTCAGGAATTCACCAGCAGCTCCGCATGGTGTTCAAGAAAATAAACAACTTCCCCACGCAGCCGCTCAGCCGGGGACACAAAGGTCTCGGAGAGATCCTCCGCTGGGTCGTGAACTCCCGCAACCCCGGTTTCAAAAACAGCGCCGAGGAAATTCCCAAGGAAAAAGTCAGTCAACGCAAGAGCGAGCTCAGCCGAGCAGTGCCAGATCGGCTGCCGATCGCCTTCCACCTAAGCACACGCCAAGCCCCTCGCACGTGTGGGGTCCTCGCACCGACCAGACCCGCGCCCAGCTCCCATTTCACCCCAGCACAGCACCAGCAGCCGGGGCACAGAGCGGACCCCTCGTACCAAATCTGCGTCCCCAGGGTCTTCAGGCCCCCCCAGCACCCTCGCTTACAGCTCCGCTAGCAGCGCTCCGGGGCCGCCAGCCGCTCCGAGAGGCGTTTGTTGACTTCTTGCTTCTCCAGCCGTGTCTCACAATGCGTGGTACAAACTTTGAGAGGCAATGACCTCATCCGAGCTGGGAAGAGGGAGGCGGGGGAATTGGCTACTTGCCACCTTCTCATTTTTCACATTAAGAAAAAAAAAATAATTTATGAGAGAAAGTCCATTTTATTAGTCTAAAAAAAGAAAAAAAAAATCCCATTAGAACAAGCCGTGGAGCGGGCCGCTCGCGCAGCCCCCAGAGCGGCAGCACCGTGGCTTCAGAAGGGTGCCCCACAGCCGGGGCAGACCACGGCCCCCTGAGACCCACGGGTACCCCAATACACGGCCTTGGGGACACCCCAGCTCTGCAGACAGCTCAGGAGGCGCGATGCTGCAGCACAAGCATCTCTGCTGTCTGGCCAGGCAGACTTACTTCCCCTGCAAGCACGGGGAGGGATTTCCAGCTCTCTCCAACACGTAACCACTCCAAAAGGGCCATTACGTACTCACTGGTGACTGCAGCTGGGGTTCAGGTACCCGGGAGCAGGCCATCAGCCGCGGCTCTGCGGCGAGCACCGACTGCGAGGCATGCCCTTCGCTCTGCCCAGACACGCAGCGCGGCCCTCCTGAACACACACATCGCATGTGCGCAGCGCGCCGCAGACACGGGACGCATGAATTCTGCATACTCACACATTTTATATACTCGTATTACTTATGTTATAGATTCACACATACATTACTCATAACTGTTAAGAACAGAACATACAGTTCATCTTGGCACAAATCCCAGAGGAAGAAAAAAAAAAAAAACCTCGCAGCAACAAATCTAACTCGAGTCCAACAGCATCTGTGGTAGGAGCTAGAAGAGTATTATGGATCATTAAATTACTGAATTATTTTGTATAACACACCCGTGTGTCACCAATAACACGAGTCAAGCCTGCTGTTGGAAGGAGCATTTCCCGACCTGAAGCACTCCCCCAGCCTCTGAAGTTTTTGCCTGTAACTGCCGAACACACGCAGCAACCACAGGAAACACTGGGAAAAGCCATTTATTTCTGTAGCGTGCCTTTGACAACCCCTCACACACATCAATCAGCTCCACGCCTTCTCTGTGTTTCAAGCTAGGGGCCAAACACATTAACGTGGGACTGTAATTGTACCCAAATAGCAGTTTTTTTCCGCAAGTTAGGCACGCTGGCCAGAGCCAGCTGCGTTCCCCAGTGGGGACTGTCACAGCCGTACAGATATTTCCTCTTCACACCCCACACCACGATGACAAAGTCAGCCCAATCAGCACGGACCGAGAACGTAACTCCCTAGCAGGTCACCATGCGATGAGGCAAAACATAAAAGGCACAGCACACCGAAGCTTTCACGTGCTTTTTAACTGCTACAGCAAGTTTCCCAGTCCCGCTCCCCTCGCCATCCCGCTGGGCACGGGATTCCCACCGCACCACCGACATCCTCCCCAGGGACTACGGTGCCACGACCCTTGGACCCAGCGAAGCCATCCAACCTCAAAGTTTTGCGGGCTAAAGGGTTTACCGGCAGTAATTCCCTTTCTGCAACAGCCAGCACAAAAACAGCAGCTGCAAACTCCCACTGGCCTGACCGAAGTCAAAACACACCGCGTGCTGCTTTTCAGGCAAACCCAAATTACAGCGTCGTCTGCTGACTGTTCCAGGGACGAACAAACCCACATTAATTACAGGCTAACTTCGCAATTCACCTCTCAAAAGCACAAAACATCAGCAAAACTGCTTTGATCACAGCGACAAATCCGTCTCCAGCCGGCACAGCAACGTGTAAGACCAAGACACTCGGGGGAAAAAAAGAAAAAAAAAGGAAAACACAAACTTTTTCTCCCCGTTCTGCTTGCCCACTACCCTCCCCTCCTTCCCCCAAAATAACGTGCTGCAAGCCAGCACGGGCTGAGGGACACAGCCACGCCTGAGAGCAGCAGAGGCTCGCGAGCCCTCGCAGTTCCTCTCCTCCAGCCAGAGGCCGGCCACCTCCGGGCAGCCGCAGGAGCGCGTTCCCAGCCTCCAGCGCCGCAGGCTGCTCCTGTGTCGCAGGGCCAAGTCCCGGTTTCTCAAAGGAACTTCCTTCTGCCCCGGCCTGCTTCAGCTCGCCAGACAAAACGCCCCCAAAACAAAAGCAGCCCGGCCAGCCCGGGGGCACTCACCTAGCGGCATCCCCGCATCACCTCCGCAACCTCCCGCATCGTCAGCAGCCACCGTCGCAGCTCCGAAATAAATAAATAAGAGAGGCCACACAGCCTTAAAACTGAGCTGGAAATGAAATGGAAAGCCTGTAATTATTTCTCAATGCTCCTGCCAGTCTCAGCCTATAAACACAGTGGATTACATAAGTCCACCCCTCCTGTTTTGAAGCCAAAAGTATGAGCTTTTCCTCCAGCTCTGGCAGCAAGTAATAATTCCTCGTAGCCATGGCAACGCTGGCTGGCTTCCAGCAGACAATGGGTGAGTTGAAATACTGCGAGGCCTTTTTATAGCTTAGCTCTGAAACCCTCTAAAATATGAGCTATCTCATGGCTAACCCAACTCGACAACCTCTCTCCTCTTTAACCGTTTCCTGCCGGCCGTGCCCGGGATCGGGGATGGCGGCGAGGGGCTGCTCCCCTCCTGCTGCCCTCACGCCCCGGGAGCGCGTCCGAGGCGAGGCCCTCGGTGACTTCTCCTCATCCCGCGCCGAAATCCCCGCCAGGAGGGCCTGCAGCAGCAGCTGCGGTGACCGCCACGGGCTGCACGCGGTGTTTGCGTTCCTCCTGGTTTATTTCAGGCCGCTGCTCAGCAGGTAGGTTTTCTCTGGCGTTTTCGCTCCAGCAAGCTGTGTGAGGTGCTCCTCTCGGGTTCGCCTCGCTCGAGAGAAAGCAGCCAGACAGCAAGGTAACGCTCACGTGTGCGTTACGCCGCCCTTGCTGTCTCACGTGAGTAGAGCTGGGGTTCGTGGGGCTCTGGGCACGACCTCCGGAGCAGCAGGAAGCCAGCAGCTTCCCAAGGCCTTCTTGGCAAATCCTGGGAGACCTCACCTGTCCAGGCGCCCTCTGTACCCGCAGCGCGCTGTCCCCATGCAGCTTGGACGCTGGCCGAGGGAAAAGCACAAACGCGCCCCGCCAGCCCGGGCCGGACTCAAGACTCAAACAGAGAAGGAGAATACACTCAATGGCGCGCTTCAGACTGCTGAAGTCCAGGGGTCTGGTGACTGAATTTCCTCCAATTCCTCCAAAAGCAGAGGCTGATGGACACGCAGCAGCTCCCAAGACCACGAAGTTAGTGTTGGGCCTCCAAAAGCACGCCAAGCTGCCCAGGACAACTCCGCAGCCCCCAGCCAGCCCCACATCCACCTCTGAGCGGGATCGCTGCAGCTCCAAGTAACGCTCACCCCGAGGGCTGGGAGATCCTCTGCAATCTGCCGAGTTTTGCAAGTTAGTAAATAAGCAAGGAAAACAATAGAAATTAAAGAGAAAAAAAAAAAAAAAAGCAGAGCCAAGGCCACCGCAAAAACACAGCTAGCTCACTTGTGAGTGCTCGAAATAGCGCTGCCAGCATTCAGGACCCGGCTCCAAGCCTGGCAGCAGCCCTGGGAAACCCAAAGGCCCCGTTCGCTGGTGACTCCGCGGGGCCAGCCCCGAGAGCAGGCGGCCTGCTGCCCCGACACTCGGGAGGAAAGGCTTGAATGCGTGACCCATGGGAGCCTTTCGCACTCGGAGACTAGAAGGCAAGCAAAAAAGACCATTTCTTTCTAAATCTCATTAAACTGGAGAGCACGATTATGATTTTTTAATGCGCAAAGGTGATAACATTGCTGGGAGCTCTAGCTCAATTAATTATTTTATGGGGATAAACACACGAGGACACACTAAATGCAGACCATCAAGGTTTCCTGGTACCTGGCCTCGCAGCCTTACAGCTGCTCAGTCCTTGCTACAAGGCTGCATCTCCTTACGCCAAAGAGCACAATTCTCACCGGAGTGGGAATTACTCGTCAGGATGCATCAAGCTGTAGCTCAATTTGTAGCGCTGAATTCTCACAGAAACTATCCGGGGGAAGAAAAAAAAAAAAAAAAAAACCTCAAACAATCGTCTTCCACCTCTTAGCACAAACCAGGATGTGGCAAACCCTGGCAGATGCTCGTTCTTGCAGCGAAACCTCCGAGATGGCCAAGAGTAGCAGTTGTTGCCTCAGATAATTGAACGCACGTTGTGCTACTGCGGCGCCAGGCGAAGCCACGCACGGGGCAGGAGCCGCAGCCGGCACGGGCTGCGTGCCGTGGTCCTGGGAGCTCGGGGTTAATCGAAGCCAAGACTTGGCCGTCACATCTCTTCACGCTGCTTTGTCACATACACGTCTGGAACACTTACATTTTCTAGGCGAGAAGAGCAGTTCTTTGTTTTGTTTTTTTTTAAATGACCAATTTTCTGGGTTCCACCCCGGTAAGTAACAGGCGAGCAAACCACAGGGAACTGAAACCCAGAGAGCTGCTTAGGGGCGGGATCCGGCCCTGCCTGCCCGAACACCGCAGACATTTGGCTAAATTTCATGCTTGGCTCCTGGGGTGAAATCTCAGTGGGTCTCGGGATATCTTCCTGAACAGACGGCATTCGATCCCCGCCCCACGTCCCCAACCTGCTTCAAAACTCGCCATCACCAAGATGACATTTAAGAGAACGTGGCCACAAAATGCTCTCCCCCCAGTCTGAAAATAAAATAAATAAAAAATACAAGCTCTTTGGGAAAAAACAAACAGACGATGTTTTCTCCTGGCTCTGAGGCATCACGTGCACGCGCCTGCAAAGACGCAGGACCTTCAAAGCAGGCTTCGGGGGCCACAGGAAAGAGAAGAAAATGAGGTCAGAGCCAGCAGCTCTGGAGAAACCCCGCTGCCCTTCCCCAGAGCAGCCTTCCTTCTCCGGGCAGGGAACATCCCCACAACAACCCCAGACACTCGGATGTGCGATCCAAGCTGGGGAGTAACGAGTCGCAACTACAAAGCCCCGCTTAAACTTTAAAATGGCATCGCACTACACACGCTCTTCCAGCTTAGCCCCTTAATTAAAGAGGCTATTCTTTACAGCGCTGGAGCCGCTCCAACTCCCATTGTTAAATTTAAAATAAAATCCTGCAACCCCACAGCATCTGTAAGACATTAAAACATCCAATACTGACTTCTTTATTCAGCTTTAAGACATCATTTAATGATTTTTCCTCTCAAACCCCAAATCTAAGGATTTAAGGGAAATAACCAACAGCACCTTTTACAGGATGCTTTTTTTTTTTTTTTTTAAACAGACCTTCTGCCATAACATCCATGACCCTTACCAATTCAAAACTAATTGAAAACACTTGATCACGTACAGCTTCTGGACAGGCTGCAAGACCAGAACCCATCCAGCTCCGGGGGTCAGGACAAAGCAGGCCCCGTAGCATGGAAGCCAGCTCCAAACACGATCCATTCGTGCTTCGGGACAAAACATGAAGCAAGCAGATTCGACCACAGAAAACCACCATGAGCACAAGAGAAATACATCAGAAAGACCATCCTGGTCATTGCTAATAACGCTGTGCAACCACAAGCCAGAACCTTGTTATTATAACCACCAGAGCACTGCAAGGTCGGCCTTTGCTTCCCCTGCTCCCTCCAGAGAGGAGCCGCACGCAGTTGTGTACAGCCACTGCTCAGGTAGTGTCTGAGCCCTGGAGAACAGACGTACAGCTACCGCAAGGGGTCTGGACACGACGCCTTTCCCGATGGGACGCGGAGATCACCCTGGGCTGAATGCCAGGCCTCTGCAAGTCAGCGGGGCCTCCACGCACTGCACGGGGAGCAGGACTTCAAGCCTGGTGTCCGGCACTACCACCTCTGAGCACGTGCTGGCAGGCCGTGGGGCTGCTGACGAGCCCCCGCGTTTCCACGAAGCCCGTACGGCTCTAACAGCACTGCCGGTATTCCTCCTGTCAGCACCTCCACAGCCCCTGAGACGTTTTGGGGCGACGGGTGGAAGAGCAGGAGACCTCAAGACTAACATTTAAGCGCAGTTCAGGAAGGAGAAGGATGCCTGTGGCCTCCTCCCCAAGACAAGGTCATGCAAGAAGGTGACCTGGGCGAAAGGGGCAGCTCCACAAGGCGCAGGGCTCCAGCTGGGTGTCCCCAGAGCACCCTGTCCCCGCCACGAGCCTGCCTGCCGCCCTGGGGACCATTCCCATCCAGCCTACACGCCAGCGAGCTGCAGTCGCTTCCGTCGCTGTCCCAGCGATAGCATCCCATCGGCGCTGTGCTCGCGGTCACTCCTGCCTCCTCGCTCACCGCCGCTCCGCTGAAAACACGAGAAGGGCAGCGAGGTTTGCAGAAAATCCCGGCGAGTTATCTCGAGCAGTTCCCACAGCTAATTAAACCGTTCAGTCACGCACGCTTTAAAGTTCATAAAATTAAAAAAAAAAAGTCGTCACAAAAACAAATACAAAAGCCTGACAATTAGTGGAAGCAGCTTTGTTTGATCAACTCTCCCCGTCCTGCCAAGCAGCTGCAGCCACAGCACCAAACCGCTCGGGCAACCCAGCCCCGCGCTGACCGCGCCACCGAGCTCCTGCCCCCAGCCCAGAGGCGCAGCCACGCGGCCAGGGCTAACCCTCCTCTGGGTCTGCAAGCCAAAGCCTTCAAAAGCACAGCCGGCCCCAGGCGAGATGCACACCGGGCATGCCTGCCCCTGCAAGTGGAGCCTGTAGGGGAAAAAAAGCTTCGCGTGGGCCAAGCGCGTCGTCAGGAACCCGCTCTGACGTCAGGGAATGCTGCTCGCACAGGCAGACCGGGGAAACACGTGGCACGTACATAGGGACCGAAGGATGCTGGAAGAGGAACACAAAGAAGGGAGGAGATGGAAAAAGACGACTCATTCAGGCATCGATGCAAAAGCTGGCATTCCCAGGCAGCCTTCCTCTAACTGGATCAAGAGACTCGGCAGCAGAACGCAGCCCGTGCACTTAGTGAGCCCACGTCAGCGAAGCAGAACCGAGCTTACACACGGCCCGAACTGGCACATGGCAAAGAGCCACGGAAGGAGAAAATCCACATGCGTAGGAAGGCAGCTTAAAAGGAAAAGGGGAAAAAAATAAAAAAATAAAAAAGAGGGGAGCAGGGGAAGCGTTTCATCATGCTTTTTAGAGCAACAAATTAGAAGGGAAGAAAAACAATATCAAGAACACGATCCAAAGCTGTGCTACAACAATAAGTCTTCGCAATTGTTTCAGGGAGCTCTGGATTGTACCCTTGCCAAAGGCACTGCCCAGGCTATTCAAAAAACTAAAAAAGCGTGAAGAAGTATTCCCCCCCCAGGCACACCGCTATGGTACGCGGGACCCCGCGCATCTTCCTAAGACGTGGGACAGAGGCAGGGAAAATGTAAGAGGCCACTTGAACAAACCCCATCTAACAGTTCTGCAAGCAAAGCGAGAACACGGAGAAGATATTCAATAGCTGGTTACAAAACATATCAAATCCCAGAACAACCCAAAAAAAACAACTAGCTCAGGCTGGATGTGGAAACAGGAGGCAAGTGAGATCAGAGGAAGCATGAAAATCCCTCTTGTGCAAGCCATAAAGCTAGGTACAGATTTGAGGACCCATGTCCAGCCACCAACCAGCAGCAGTGGCTTCACACAGGTTTGGAAACAAGGCTGAAATCCATAAAAATTTTCCAACTTCTCTCTTAATGCAGGAAATGGTAAGCCCCGAGCCTACCAGCCATCATACCGGTCCTCTTTCAGGGGATTCATCATCCCCTTATTTGGGGTCTGAAATGGAAATATCAAAGAAAAAAAAGACAGAAAAGCAACCCGAGGACAGGGCTGAAGCCTGGCCACGCAATTCCGATGCCTCCAAAGCGCACGGCTGCTTTCTGCTTATGTTCAGCCACAGCTTCCCCTCCACACCCCCCTCCTTCCCCTTACACACTGATATGCCGTTTCAGATCTCCTATCTGCTGCCTCTGCCCGCTGCATCCTCAGGGTTTAAAATAAGAACGCTATGACAAATGCAGGGTAAACCCAGTCGCTATGAATACTGCAAAAGCAGCGCGGCCGAGGGATATTGCAGCCTAGTCATATGCTTCGATATTTTGTCCCCAAGAGCTCGGCCAATCCATTTAGCAATAGAGCAGGATTCTAATAATAGATACAAGGATACACAGGAGATAAATGTACACAAGCCAAAAATAAACTCCAGCCTTGCTATAATTTCAATGCAGGAGCTAAACTGGGAAATGATAAATGAAGACAGTTTCCACAGTTGAGTCAAGAGGAAAATTTAACTCCCACCCTCCCAAGAGCAAGCACGTTGCACGCTGGGTGGGAAACTTTCAGAAAGCTGAAGGGTTGGATGAGCATTACTTTTTAAATACGTTTCTCATTACTTCAAACGACACCAGAAAACACTTTACAGTGTTCCAGTGAAACTAGAAGCAGATATTAAGCAACTGTGCATGTTCTCAAACAGCGAGCTGCCTGCAGTTGCGGGGCTAACATCCAGCTCAAAAGCTGCCTTCAGCTCCCTGAGAGCGGTGTAGCTGCGCCGAAGCTCATTTCGATCTCAGTAAACGATCTCAAATTAAAGCTTTAACACACTCGCACACGGCTCTAAAACTCCTACATACGTTTTTCCTTTATGAGTTTTAGCCTGTCTCCAGTCTACGCGCTAACCACGCTCCCCCCGCAGCCCCTGCCCTCGCTTCAGAAAGCCAGCCCTGGCGTTTCACGAGATTAACCGTTTCCACACACAAGTCACCCGAGGGCTAACTCTGCCCTTCCCGCAGGAACACCCGGAGGAGCCTCAGGGATTTCACAACCCTAAGCCACGTGACGCCACCCGTTACACACAGCCACCTACTGCGTGATCGAGCCAAGGCGCGCACACCGCGGGCCAAAGGGGAGCTGAGATCGCCTGGCCTGCCCCCACTGAGATGACTCGAGCCCAGGGCTTCACCCAGCTGCTCTCGGATGTATCCCAGGCTCTGGGCTCCCCAGCAGTCTCTGTGCCCCTCTGAGCCCACCCCAAAGGGGCTCCAGACCCACAACACCCACGGGCTGCAGCGACCTGCCCGGGGCCCACAAGGCGCCCTAAGAAGCGGCACAGCCACACCAGGGCTGCAAGCACTGCCGCCTTGACAAGCTCTGCTTTTAACCCGCAGCTCCCAGGATGGTACCAGGTCAGCCTTCTTCTGTCCCCGAGCACCTGAAGGGGACCCCAAGCAGCCCTGATATTTCTCCCATCTGATTCTCTCAAGCTCTCACTTCGCAAGTCAACAGGCACAGGGTCGTTATCCAAGAGCAATGCAAAATGGGCCAGAGCAGATCTTGAACCACATTCAAGCCCTTCCTCTGCTGCATGACTGCTTGATCCTCTCCTCCCTTAAAAAACAGCCCTGCCCGTGGCTTTAGAGCCCATTAAAGGGCACATCTGGGGGCTAACAACCACATGAGCATCCTTCTTTGGGCAGCTTTTGGGTCGGAAGAAAGTCATTACCAGATCATTACCAGATTGATGAAGGTGTAAGAAACTGCTCAGAAACCCTGTCCGAACACTAACTCGAGGACAGGTAGGATGGTCCCAAAGGTCTCATCCAGGTTCAGAGCTCATTCCGTGAAGCAGAACTGGACCGTTACCTCTGCTCACCCAATTAAAAAGGAGCAAACAGCCACGCTCAAGATGGAAGAGACCCTTTGCATCAAACCGGGGACATCTGGCACGCTTTGCTGAAGGTCTCCGATCATGCACACAAGGTATAATGCTATCTAGTAATCTCAGGAAACATCCATGGGTTTTTCAGCCTCCTCTAGAAATTGAGATTCAACAGGAAACCACAAATACACCAGGCAATTAATTTTTCTTTACCAAATGTTTTCAGTCATGTCGCAATTTTAACAGTAAGCAAACTCTTTGGGTTCCTTCCAGTTCTTGTGCAACGATGTTCCTCATTTTTCATTTTTATTTTTTTTTAAATAATCTGGCTGAGATTTTCAAAAAGAATTTAAAACAAGTTAGGAAGCCGGTTCGAACGGAGCATACTCTCTCCACTAAATATTTACCCCCCAAGAGGTTTTTATGTCACACAGCGGAGGTTTTCTACAAAGAAAACAAATAAAGACTTTTCCCAGCTAAAAATACCACGAATAGCCTAAGAAACAAGAGCAGAAAAACATATCTACCGACACAGGCAACACCAAGCTCTCTGAACCACATAAATAAAAGTCTCATTCAAACATTCCCCCCTTCCCTCCCAGCACCATTCCAGGAGAACAAAGAAACATTAAGTCTTACTTTCCTGGTGTACATTTGATCAGACCTTCTGTTAACACAATATGACAACAGCAATGAGGGGAAGAATATCACAGCTAAACAACCGTCTACCATTCCCCTTCCTTCTGCTGAGTCCTTGCTGACGCAAGGATGGAGCAGCTGCTGTCTGTTTTTAAACAGCTCCATATTTCATAAGAAGCTGCTGATTTCTGAAAGGACAGAAAACCCAGCCAAGGGCTTACAAAATAAGAACCAAATGAAAGCAGTTCAGGACACAGTATTTAAACATCATGTCCATTTGCTCAGCTTCCTTCCAAGATACCACCACAGCTGAAATCCCTGAGACGACTTCATCCTCTACCTTAGCCCAACGGCCTCCATTACCCCATCAGCACAACTTCTAAGTATTCATTTAAAAAGAGCAGAAGACTCTGGAAAACCTATCCCATGGCTCTAGAGAAGAAAATCTTGAAATATGGGAGAAAAACCAATGCCTCCAGCTCGACACAATCATAGGAACTACGACAGCACCAAGTTAACATTACCCTTCCCAAGTCCTGCCTTCTGCTGCCTAGGGGCACTGTATTAACATTAAATCGTCACTTGGGATGGAAAGATTCTCCTTGCAGGACCCAGCCACATGTCTTGAACATCTGAACACTCACCAGCAAAAGATACAGATATAGATATTTATTTTTAATCAGGGATGTATCAGATCTCTGGAAAGACTCATCACTACTGAAATTCCATACTTGGCTCTTAAAAATCTGCATCATAGGATACAGGTCACTGAGTATTAGGATCTCAAAAGAAAGGATGTTAAGCCTTTTCTGTTCTGACTCTACAGCTCTCACTTCGGCTGTTAAAAATAATGTGTTATACCAGGCAAGTCCTTCCTGAGAGGCTCCAGATGCCTGCTGTCTCCTTCCCAGTTAATAGCCGTAGTAACAATACTGCTTTTTAGACTGTTTGTATCATGTTGATTAGCTTGGATAAAGACTTGGGAAAGGAGGAGGGAAAAGAGAACATGCAGTGGGAGGAGGACTTAAAAAAAAAAAGTCTTTCATCTGCTCTAATAATTAGCAGGTCATGCTGAAAATGATCAGCATCCCTTTAAAGCAACTGTGCATGAAATGTGCAGAGCCCTGCTCAGGTCACTGCACCCATGCAAGTCACTTAGCTGTATCAGTCACCAAGACCTCGTGGCTCGCTGAAGTCCCCTGGCTTCCTGCGGGCTCCAGCCGACATCCTTCTGATCCCTTATCCCCTCTCTGGCAGAGGCAGGGTAGCAAGGCTCGCCAGTCTTGCCACAAGGGCGGCAGGCACAAAGGTGCTGAGGCAAATCAAGGGCTAGTTATAGGTTTGCAAAGGGCCTTCAGATCCTCTGATAAAGCACAGGGCAATGTATCGCAAAGCATTTGCCATCCCTGGAGAAAATTAACTGAGTGCAAGAGCCTCGTGTTCTTTGCCTGTAGGTCCCTTTTCCCAAGGAGACAATCAGCAAAGAGGCAGACTCTGCCCAAACATGACAAGATCTCTTATTATTCATCGCTGTAGCTGCAGTCCCAGACGTCTCTCTGCAATGCCCACGTTGATTCACCCAAACAGCCTTCCCCTCCCTGAGGTGCTCTGCCAGCTGTGGATCCCCAAGTCCAGACAAGCTTGTATGCTACCCTGAAGACCCTGCCTAGGACTTCGTACACAAGCCCTAGCCCAAAACTAACAGCAGAGAAGAAAAAAAGCGAATTAACAAGCCAGTAACAGCTCCGTGGTTATTTGGGCTCCCTCTCCTCCCCACATCTACCCTCACCTTTGCCAAAGCTGGCACTCTTTGTGGAGGGGCAGAACCAGCTCAGCTGGAGCACAGGTCCTTTAACAGAACTGTCCTCCTCCAAAGAGGTGAGGAGATGGTTATGATGACGATAATTCTTTCTCTCATGTACTCACATCCTTCTATTAAGGACACATTACCTCAAAGGTCAGTAATTGCAAGCCATAGACAGCTCTGGCCTTGACAGCCCATCTTCGAAATGCACTAAGTGCCTGACCACGGGACTGTGCCCAGGATAGCAAGAGACTGCTGCTAATGTGCTGTCTGGCAAGAGGAGAATTTCCTCTGGCAGCTGTGATGGCTGTGTCTTCTCAAGTGTCTTTAATTTCAGCGGCTTTCCTCCCCTTCAAAATAGTCCTCCTGCCTCAGCTTAATGCTTATTCCGAGACAGGCTGACACGCACCTTTAAAGTGCTGCTTGAAAGAAGCCTGGAAACACGGAAGTTAAGAGATTACTTTCAAATAAAATGACGGGTTATCTTGTCCGGCCATGTCCCCGAGCCTCACCGCAGGCACGGCTGTCGAGCCCTCTCCCAGCTGCTTTACAAAACCAGGAGCAACTCCCCAGGTATGCGGAGGGACAGGAAGGACGGGGACAGCCAGCGTGGCACAGAAACCAAGGAAAAAGCACCAGGATGGCCTGACTCTTCCCTAGTCACCTCTAAAAATGCTGCCTGAATCCTGACAGCCACCAGGGCCTGTCTGGGAGAGCAGCAGGAGCAAAGCAGAAACCCTTGGCAGGAAGGGAAAACATAGCTTTAAGCTGCAGAGGCTGAAATCACCCAAACTCCCTCCGGTAAAGCAGAACACCACCACCGCAATGCTCACAAGGGAATCGGGAAGGAGCCGAACCAAACTGAAGCATAAAATACTTCAGTTTTACTCTGTGGTACCTGCGCGTGTTCATCTGAGAGAGGGGAAACTTCTCCAAGGGCAGCGCGGTGTACGGCAATGAGAAACCGACAGCAATGATCAGAAAGGCATTGTCCATACATAATTTTGAATTTAATGCAATTAGGCACCCTACTAACTTCATTACTTGTTTAACCGGACCGCTCGCTCGATTTGTGTTACCGCGGTTCCAGCCGCCGGGCCTGGGCCCGCCTCAGCGGCCGCACACTCACAGGCCGCAACTGGGAAGCGGCCCGGCACAGGCGGGAGCCCCGGCCACACGCTCACCTCTCCCGGGACAGAGGCATTTCCCAGCTCCTGCGTCTTGGGTTTTATGCCCTTGTTGGTCTACCTGAAGGCAAAGAAGCCCAGAGAAGCTGAGGAGGAAAAAAATAAAGCACAAAAAAATGACCAAAACACACAATAGATTTATCATTGTTAATGCCAGTCAAAGCAGCAGCCTCCTGTGCAGTTGCCAGGACCTTCTTTTTCACCTAAAAATACCCAGAAATATTACCCTAGAGGTCTGAGAGGATATTTATCAGAGCACTTCACTCATCATCCAAGATTACACTTACAAAACTATCTTCTCCAGTGCACAATGCACCTGCTCAGGACAGAAACCAAACAAGGCCTCACATAAGCAACTGCTCTTCAGCAGGCCCCAATGGGCCGGGAGGTCGGCAGCCCGAAGGGGTCTTCCACCCCGAGTCAGCCCCAGGAGCAGGGGACGTGGCCCCCTGAAGCATCTGCCTGCCCACCACCCAGCTGGCTACTCGGCGGCGTTTGTCCTGTCGACCCTAGGAGCCTCCTCGGAGGACCAGAGTCAGGAGCCTCGGTTCCCCTCTGACCAGAAGGGAAGGAGCACCACGGCTGAGACATGGACAGGAGGAAACAAGCAGATCCCTGAAATAGCCTGCAGTAGGTAGTGAGACTCCTCAGGCTTTGACTGCAAGGTCTGTCACAGCACATTCATACTTATAAAGAGAGGCATCACCGACAGGAGAAAGGGTGAAACGCTACAGACAATAGCTTGAAATTAACGTGATCCTCTTTGGATTTTTTTAATTCCTTCTCCAGTTCAACATTTCTCTTGAAATCAACCTGCTGTGAGTACCCTGAGCACCCACAAAACTCAAGAGGAGAAGCTGGGCGGCAGCACACGGCCAGGAACACCCCGTGCACCCCGCCAGCACGGAGGTGCACTGCTCGCCATCAGGCGCGCGAGCTGCAGGCATGGCCTGGGAAGAACGTCATTGCCTCCGTGTCCTGGAGACAGTGTTGTGATACCCATTTTTCACACTCCAAATTAACTCCAGGCCCAAAAACAATTTAAGAGCTTAGGAGTTCAACACAATTTGCTCCAAACACCACGCAGGGCTTTTGTTTGAAGTGTCAGACGTTTAGAGGAGCAGCCTTATGGAGAGACCATTCCCCACCTGTGGGCTGGGATCTGCTGCGTTAACAGGGAAGATACAGACCCACAGATAGCATCTCTTATTGTGATGTTATTTGTAAACAAAGGGCTGCAATCATTACCACATGGATTGACAATCGTCACGAAGCCAACATGTAGCCAGCAGCAGCAATGACCGCAGTCCCTGCAGGCTTCCAAGGCGCACCAGCACCAGAAGTGAAGAGTTTTCCAGTTAGCTCTAGTAAAACCAAAACTCTGTGCAGCTCGCAGCCCCTTGCTGGTTTTGTGTTCAAGGTGCTCAAAGTTAAACCTCATGCCAAGAAAATCTGGTCTTCCTTTTCATTCGTGTGCAGCCTCCCCCAAACGTAACACAAACCACTTGCCTGTTCCTTGTGGATGAAAGCCACGGGAGGATTTGCACAACGTTAGGAGAAATGTCAGTGCTCAAGTTCCCTCCGACCGGGAAGGAGGTGCCACCTCACAGCAGAGCCACCTCTGCTGCCCTGGGGATAGCAACAGAGGCTGATCCCTGCATCACAAGCGGGGCCAGGCTTTGCTATCCGGCCAGGGAAGGGGCTGAAGTGGCAGGGCCAGGGTTATTCCATCCGCCCCAAGGTGAAGAGATCACGCAGACTCCATAGAAGCAGAGGATCTTGGCAATTGCTGCTTCCTACGGCAAATGGTTCTCAGGGGCCTCGTCCAAGCTCCTCCAGCAGGAAGAGGGGAACTTCTAGCACCTAATTGCTGACATTTAAGAAGGCGAAGCTCCAACCATCAAGTTGACACCGCAGCAGGGAATGAAGCTAACAGGTATACGGTTGCACGCTCCCCAGGGTGTGGATTTCAAGTTACAGTTTAAAAGGAAGAGAGGAAACTAACCTAGGAAAGCAAGCAACTTTATCTGGGATGTATTTATCCCCCCATACATGTGGCCATGCCATAATGTAAACACCTGTGCGGATTACACAGCGCTCCACCAGCAGTGTCCGAAGCGTGTTCACATCTGGAACCCTTTATGTTTTAAATACCACTGCTACCTTCCCCCTGGTGCCAAAATGCACTGAGGAAGCAGCACGTGCACAGGGGAGGAAAGGGCTCAGGGAACATCTGGCACGGTACTGAGATGCTTCAGCTCTCGGCCTGATGAACACAGCCCATGTGAGGGGCAGGCATCCGCCCGTGCGCGCTGCGGGCAGCAAGCGCTGGAGATGCTGCGGTTCGTGAGCAGGTCACACCAGGTGAAAATTACTGCTCTCCTGCGGTTTACAACAAAAAGCAAATCCACACCACTCCTAAGTAAATCCAACGTTTGTTATTTCCGGTTCTCTGCTTGCTATATAGAGCTCCAGAGCCGAGCAGCATCATTTCCTGGCCAGCTCGTGTTATCCTCGTACAAATCTAGACTGGCTTTTGGATTTTTCTGTGTCTTGAGAGTTGCAATTAATTTCAGACAGCCCCCAAAGCACGCAGCAGCCCACAGCACAAAGCAGCAGAAAGCAGCATGCGAGTCCTCCCCTCCCCAGCGCTGCCCCTGCTAGGCTGCCTGGCAAGGTCCTTTCCAAGCAGCAGCTCCGTAATGCGTCTCGCTAGCTGCTCAGAGACAGCGTTAAAGCACAAGGGCACACAGCTCCCTAATGCTGATGTTTCCATCTGCTCAGGAACTGCTTTTATTTAAGAACAAAATAAAACCAAGCGTGCCGTGCTGCAGCGCTGACCCTGCGCACAGACACTGGGTGCCTCCTTCCTTTTAGGCACCCCAGAGGTTTTCAAAGCGCCCTGGGGACACGCAGATAAACAAACCTGCAAAGGAGATGAGCGTTAAGAGGCCCACCAGCAGCTCTCTAAGAGACGTTTGGCTCAAGCCAGAGCGCTGTACAGAACCCCTTTGCCTTCACTCATCTGGGCTGACCTTCGTGGCCTGCTCAGCTCCCACAGCTGGCCCCTTGTCTTCTCCTGAGCCGCCGAGGCAGAGGCTGGTGTGACCCCAGCCACCCTTTCGGCTCTTTGCTTTCAATGCCCAGCCTTCAGAGACCTGACCCAAAGTCCACAGGGTTAAGGGACAGGCACACGCTGACGTCAGCGAGGTCCCTGGATCAGGCCACCGCCGCGTTTGCCTTGTTCTTGGAAGCAGGGCTGCTGGAAGCCAAGAAACAAAGTTAAGACTGAGCAGGGGGTTCGAACACAGGGCTCACGGTCTTGGTCTTCCGCAGGAGCGGCCCCTCTTCTGCACGCACGCCTGGCAGGGCTCAGGCAACCGAGAACAGACTTGGGAAGGTTTTTTCTATACCATCTGCACCAGCTTTCTCCACACCAAGCAGCCAACAAGGCCAAGCTCTGAGACCCAACCCTAGAGCCGAGACACCGGGTTCTGGGGAGACCTCCACACAAAATATCGACAAGAAAGGGTAAATGTGCTCTTCTGACAGCATTTCACCCCAAAGTGCTGGGTGCAGGAACATCCCCGGTCCCCAAAACTTCCCCAACTCGGGTACGTAGAGGTTCAGGGGTTACACCCAGCACCCGTCCACCTGTAGCAGCCGACACGACCTCGTCTGAACGCGGCACATACCAGCGGGACTGACGAGTCCCAAACATTTGCCTGGTAAGGCCAAGAGGTTCGCAGAGCAGCTGTGTTATTTACTTTCCGAGTTTAATTCTATCTAAGGAAATTTTTGGGCTGCATTCCAGAGACATTTACCTCCTGTACCAGTCTACCCTACCACAGACACAGCAATCCCCTGGCAGAAAGAAAATAAATTATATAATTACCAACCCAGCTCTTTGATAGAAGCTCCCTGAAGATCCTCGCTGCCACGGGAGACAGGAGCTCCGAGACAAGTATTCCTCTTCTCCCATGCCAGGACACCTGTTTATTTGGATGCCAAATACCAGTGGCTCCAAAAATACAAGACGTATGAACCACCCGTCTCCCCCCGCTCCTTTTGAAGATGATGGATGTGTGCTGTGGAGAGCAGAGCAGCAGCAGACGGAGAGGCCTTTTTAACACCCCCACGGCCCGCTAGCAAGACAAGCAAATCAGTCACTAACAAAGATCAAGTCCTAATTAGACCTGAAATACGAATGGATCATATAGAACAATATTTGTGAGTATTTGTGTATTAAAGCCACTTTTCTGCAGCAATGAAAGCCAGAAGAGCCTAAGGCAGTCACAGACAGGAGGTGCAAGCTCAGGGAAAGAGCTCGTGCTTAAGGAGAAAGAAAAACAAGCAAACCACCCTCCTCCCCTGCAAATAAAATGCGCCTTTTGATACAGGATACAGCACAGGGGCTGCAGACACTCAGCACCGCGTAACCTGCCCCGGGCTGCTGGTATGGAAGCGGTGATGGTTGGCTGGGCGTTAGCACGGCTTAACGGGGATTCGCTTCCCGGTGTATTGCTGCCCATGCAGCAGGGCCTTCCCCCAAAGCAGGCAGCGCAGCCAGGACCAGGCGGTGCTCAAATAACCCACGGGCAACTCGGAAAGAACATTAGGACGTAGCCACTGAACGTCTGCGAGTCCGCACGGCACAAAGGCAAACACCGATACAGGCAGAAGATGGTCTGGGCAGCCTTCAAGAAGCCCTGTGCCTACCTGTGACAGCCCCAGAGAGAACAGAGCGCGGTTATTTTAGGGCCAACTTCCCCATCCCATACCAGCAGCTCCTAGAACAGAGCCTGAGGAACACAGCCAGGCTGCCAGGTCACAGAACCGAACCGCACGGTGCCCACAGCATCACCCGAGCGAGCTCCCGGCGAGGGATGGGGCCAGCAGAGCGGGGCGGGAGGCGGCCCTGCGGAGCGCGGCGCATACCTCATCCTTGGGAAAGCAGCAGGAATGTGGCACAAAGGTAACTGCTACAGCCCGGGGCCGCCAGATGAAAGCGGGATCAATACTCCACTATGTTGTTTAACCCGTTTATTAGCGGGAGGGGGCAGATAACCCAGCAGTCGCGTTGCCAGAGGGTACACTTTCACCCCGATCTGAGTCAGCCAGATGCGAGTTCCTGCCCAGCAACACCATCGCAGCCAAATGATTTCAGCCTCACAGCTCGCTTAACCGCAGCGCACAAAGCCAGTAACCCAGCAGTCAATAATGGAATAAACTCGAGGTCAGTGACCGGGGGAAAACACACCGTTTCCAATTATTCCAATATTGACACGCACAGGAAACGCGGGCCCGTGTTTTTATTTATTTATTTTAACAAGCCTATCTGCTCAGAAGCGGAGCCGAGCCAGCTGCTAAAATTACAAGGTTAGGTTTTCAAAGGCTGTGGGGAACCTGCGCGGTGCCAGCACACGCTTCGATCCCTACAGCAGGCCACTTGCGAGCGGAGCTGGGCCGGTGACCGGCCACGATGCCGCCCGCGGGTTAGGGGGCACCTGAGCGTGCAGCACGGCTCTGCCAAGCTGCCTCGGGAAGCCTGGCCTCGAGCCAGGAGGGAGAACACAAACTCCCTCCAAACAGCCGGCCAGAAGCCCGGCCAGGCGCATTTATACGGCTCCATTTCCTCTCCAGGCCGCTTTTCCCCGGGAAAACGCTGCAACGACAATTTGCACCTCGAGATTAAAAATCTCGGCGGCTCTCTAGCAACTGAAAACATTCAGAAAACATTTTTCCCCTTTTCCCTTCCTGCATACAGGGAACGTTTTTTCCACCAGACGTGAGCAAAGGGAGGACGCGATGACACCAGCCACCACAGGCCCCACACGGAGAGCATCTCAACCGAGTTCGTGTGGTTCCGTGCTCCAGCACAACGAAACAACATTGCTCCAGACAGGAAAACAAAACAACGGGCACGAGGCAGGACCATTCGGACAAGCAGCAGGCACTAAACACAGCCAGCCTCTCTGCCCCATGAGGTAAAGCCAAACCAGTTGCCCTATGGGGCTTCCAGCCTTTAGGATCGACATTGGGTACCATTGGCACAGGGTACCATCAGATGCTTGCACCCAGCAGCAACTAGAGTTGAAATTTAACGCACACAGCTGGATCCCGATGCCAGCTGGGACTGTGCAGAGCTGGCTGCCCTCTCACAACCTCCCCAGGGCGCTGCTTGGCCGCTTGTGATGCGCGGTGTGCGTGGATGCCATGGGCAGGGACAGGAGCGTGGCACCAGAGCCCCACGGCCGGAGCAGAGCACGCACGACGCCGAGATTAAAGACTTCTCCAGGAGAGCACCGAGTAAATAAATCATGCTGCTCCCCAAATTCATTTTTCTCCAAAGTACCTGCCTGCCAGAGGGAAAAGCCTTCGGGGCTGAATTTAGTGCTCAATAAAAAGCCCAGATTAAGAGCTGCAGAGGCCGCTTCCTCCGTTCCTCTCCCGGCAGCAGCGACACAGAGATGCAGCAGGGCAGCCTCTGCGTGCTGCTGAGGGGAAGCTGCCGACACAAAGGGCTGGCACGGAGCACAGCCTGGTGCCCCAGCTACGCCTTGGCACCCCCAGCACCGCCGTTGAGCGTCCCGCCGCCGTTCCCAGCAGCGGGAGAGGCACCTGCCCGCATGGAGCTGGCCTCCTGCCACCCCGCACGGCCGGGCAGCCCCCAGGGCCGCAACGCTGCAGGGATGGGGCAGAGCCCGTGGGACAAAACCGAGGGCCTTTATGCAGCACACGACGTCTCACTGCTCGGGGAAATAGCCAGCAGGTAAGCACCGCCCAGCTAGCAATTCGCTCACAGGCAAAACCTCTGAACATTTTTCCCCCAGCTCCCCAGTAACAAAGCCCTAAAACAGACCCAACAAACCTCCGTGGAGCCTGGCTGGGCTCGCTTTCACTACAAGCAAATCAATAGCTTTCCTCTATCTTGCTCGGCTCGGGGGGGGGGAGAAGGGGCCATTTCTTCTTTCCCAGCCAAGACATCTGCACAAGGCATCTAATGTGCCGTGAGCCAGGACCCCTAACGGGGAGAGCTGAAAGGAGCTGAAAGAGCCCTTTGGCACAGCGCAGCCGCCTCCTGCCCTCCTCGCCGCTGGCACTGCCGGAGCCTTGCATGGGGAACGTTTTCGACACCAAACAGCCCCCCCTGACCACCGGCAGCCCGGTGCTGGTTCGTGGGTGCTGCTGGTTACTGGGTGAGGTGGGAGGAAGGGGGAACCGCTCCCAAATGCTGTAGGTAGGACACAAGGCTCCCGCTCTGCCCAGGCAGCTTGCGACAGAGCTGCTTGTTCTGCGGGTCATGAAGCAGAAAAAAGGAGGTTTGGAGGCCCTGAGGAGGAGGCGGATAGGAAGGAAAGCCAGGCCTGGCATTCAGGAGTCCCCACCTGGGGGGGAGATGGCTTCACAAGTCCAGTCACCGGCCAGACGGAGGAACCAGGGGTTTAGGCTTCATGCAACCCCGCGTTACAGCAGAGCTGTGTCAATTAGATCAGGCTCTGCCTCGTTACCCGTCATGTTTACAGTACACGTGAAGGGTTTCTAAAGAGCAGATGCTTTTCAAGTTTAATAACTCTACCATTTAGAATTGCGCAGTGAAAACCCCGCACATGGAAAGAAACGCATGCAAAACAGAAGTCTTTTTGTTGGTTTCAACTTTTCTTTAAACAAGCCACCAAGAATACCAAAAATATTTGGTTTTGAAGAATGACAGGCGAAGAGGACGTCTAGAAGATTGAAAGCACAGAGAAGGAAAAACAAACACGAGGCGACCCTCAGACGTATCCTTGTGGGACAGCTCCCGAAAGCCACATGAATAAGTAATGCAGGCTTCCCTCGGAACAGCAGCAGCAGAAGCATCAATGGACTGCGTCACCAGGGCTCGATCTCTGCTGCAGATCAAATGCCATACGAGCAGGAAGCAGCTGACACTCAGCTCAGCCCAATTACACACGGTGCCCTTTCCATTAAGGGGCTCCTCTGCTGCAAGCAAACTCACGTCGGCAGCCGCACTCCCCTCGGTGGCGAGCGGCGTTTTCTGTGCCTTGAAGGAGAAAGGCGAAGCGGGCGTTTGTGCCGGCCGCCAGCCAGCCAGAGCTAGCAGGTCCCCGGATGCCTACCCTCTCTGTGAGGACGCTGAGCAGCACGAGCACAGAATGGAAAGCCACAAAATACCCGATGGCTCATCTTGGCTCCGGTACCATCTTCCTGTGTCAACTGGAACGCGTCACTTCAGGCCTCCAAGCCTCAATTTCCCCATCTATGAACAAACAGCGAGCAAAACTTCACCGCTGCAAGAGCCAAATGGAAAACACCTGTAAGAAAGACTTCCCAAGCGTAGCGTGCGCTCTTTGTACTCGTTATTATCAGGGCTTGGACTGTGAATTGTTCAGGGCACGAACTATCTGCGCTGGGGGCTGAAAACAGGGCAGCGTGCTGTTAGCACTCAGTGCTCAGCGTTATCCGCACACCCGTCTCGTCACCTCAGTCACTTACACCACGACTAGCTGTTTTACATTTACTCTCACATAACCACATGAGTGTGGCATTTAGAGCGCTGCATTATCACTACAGAGAAATTACTGTAGGGGACAAATTAATTACGTATGCAAAGCAGGCTAAGAATAGGCAGCAACATACTGTACCGCCGCCACGTTAAACAAAGCCTCCAAGAGAACTTCCCTCGCGCGGAGGATTACAGATCCTACCCATAAAAGGCTCAAGTGTCCCTGCTTTATCTTCATTCCGTTTAAAAGGAAACAGACTTCCCTGAAAACCCGATATAAACACGCCTTTACAGAGCGAATGCAAACAGATTAATGCACGCATCAGCAGCAGGCTGGAGGGGAGGCGCACACACATTCCTCCCGCTGCCTACACGCTCTGAGATACTTCTCGTTAAATTACAGAACACCATTAGCTAATGAAAAATTCGGGTCCGTCGTCACACAACCCTCCTGCCTTGCAGGTCCCCATGGTTTACAAACCTCCCCAAAGTATTTCAAAGGCACGGCAAGAGGCAGGATGCTCCTTCCCCCTCCGGAGCATGCACATGAGCGCGCCACGGCCCCAGCTCAGCGCTCGGCCGGCAGCTTCTGAGTCCCAGGGGGAGCGGAGACCTCCAGGTCTCAGTAGCCCGTTAAGTGTCTGTGCAGGCAGAAACCGTCATAAATTGTTGGGTTTTTAAGTGCGTAGCACCGGCTGAGGGCTTTAACAAGCATCTACCAAAACGCTGCCTTGTCAAGTTCGGGAGCGTCAGCATTAAATCCTGGAAGCAGCCAAGACAGAAATGGCTCCAGAGGCAGACAAACGTGTCTCAGCATTTTTCCCCTGCCTCACCCCCTCCGTTAGCCAGTGCGTGTTTGCTTTCGCTTCTAAACTTCGCTCCCCTGCGCAAACCATCTGCTCCAGGAGGTATTTGCTCAGCCCACAAGTTTTCTGCATTTTTCTGCAGGGCCTGCAAGTCAGGCGTTCCCAGCCTGGAGGCCCCGGCTATGAAAAATGACCTCAGCCCCGGCCTCCTCGGCAGGCCCGGCAGCCGGCACGGCAATGCCGCCCTTACAGACCCGGTCACCCGGGGAGGCCGTCCCGCCGCGGTCGTCTCCCCCAGCACCCGGCTCCTGCTGCCTTTGCCAGCCTCCCCCTTTAGAGAAACACGCCGGGATTCAGCCTCGACCTCGGGTGGGAAGTTCTGCCCGGTAAGACAGGCAAACGGGGCCCGGAACGGGGCAGGCGGGCTCTGCAGCAAGGCAAAAAGCCAAGTGACCCGAGCATGGTGGTGACAGAGGGGTGAGGAACGCCACCCCAAATGAGAGCCCTTCACACCTCCGGTGGGCCGAGCTGCACCACCACGGCGCGAGGCAGAGCTGTGGGTGCGTACGGCCTCTGCCCACGGCCGAAACAAAATCAGCAGGTGCATCACCGGGTGTCAGATACAGCTGTTCCTGCGCACTGTTAGCCGAGGACCAGCGCAGGCGTCGGGGATGCTGTGGAGGACCAGGGGGCATCAGAGCCCACAGAGACCCTGGCCTCCTCCCTCAGGGGCGGAGACACCCAAAGCACCACGTCTTTGAAGGCACGCTCTGAAAGCACAAACAGCTGGGAAGCCACAGCACAGTTCTCAAAGCTTTCCTGACAGCCAAAGAGACTCTGCCCCGGGTCATGCTTTGTAGGGAAGCCAGCTCTGAAACCTGGCCCGTTTCAAGTCAGCTTTTATATAACCATCTTTATTCTGCATGAGAGGTTTACACCACACCCATCACCACGTTGTTCCCTGGGTTTGCGCGCTCAACCTCTTTAAACGCAGTCATTTTCCCTTTTCCCAAGGCCTCTTACACCCACGTCTTCCAACTGCTTGCTGCAGCTACGAAGAGCCACGTCGTACCTAACGCACTGACCAGCTTCTGCTTGGACCAGCACCAAGCCCCATCAGCCCTCGGCAGGCCCTGGATGCAACTCGAATACACCGAGGAGCGCTCCAGTTCAAAGCCCAAGGGACATAAACAGGATCTCCAGTTGAGCAGGATTTGGTGGATGGAGGTTATTAGCGCATTACAAATAGAACAGAAATTCAGGAAGCAGTTATCTCCAGAAAAGAAAGATTCATTTCCTTATGATGCTTGCAAATCACACTGCTAACTTCAGATCGGAAGAGCTTGCGCTCAGTAGAATGAAATTAAGCATGTTGGATCACACAGGACACCTGAGTGGATAATAGCAGAAAATTAATGGAAGCATATGTGCCTCAGGCAGAGGACTGGAAGACCAGCGAGAGAGCTGCGCACAACTAAACTTCATCATGATAAATGAGGCCCACTGAACACACCGCAAATGCAGAAATACAGTGATTAGACGTACACCGGAGGTTCAACGTCTTAAACATTAATTTGTATTCTCCAAGAGCATCTCTCCCGGCCAACATAAGCAGATGTAGAGTCTCCCTCCAGAGACAAAAGGATGGGGGGGCGAGGAGGGGAACCAACAGTAACACGCTTTTGGAAAACACTTGCCTCGCACAAGGAATTTATCCCTGGATCACCTCCAAACAAAGCCTTCCAGAGCAGCAAATGAAATGGCACTGCAGAGATGAAGTAAGCGGCCCCTTAGCTCCTCTGCTGACGATCAGGAGCCTGGCACTTTCGCAGGCTGGTGACGTTCGAGAGCTCACTTTCCCCACGTGGCCGAAATCACGGGGCAGCTCTTCCCACCGCCGCGCCGGAGCGCGGATGACGATGGGAAGGACAGGGCACTACCAGGACACGGGCTGCAGCCACCGTTCGGCCGGTGTTGAAGGAAACCCGTGCCCTCGCAGCACCTACCTGACTGTTCCCGCCACCCTCCCGTGCCGTCCCCTCTCCTCCACCAGAGCACCGAGCACTTCGCTTGCACATTTCCAGCAATCTGTTGTTTTCACCGATGCAGACTCACTCCCTCCGCGCAAAACTAAATCCCGGAGTCTCCCTCTGACTTGCCTTCACAAGAATGCTAATTAGGTCTTTACTATCCTCAGGCTTTCTGAAAGCAAACAGGCATCTGCCATGTGCACTCCCACTCCAGCTATGTTTTCCCACTCCAAATCAACAAAACAAGTGTGTTACTCGGTCAGTGACACGCAGAGGATGCAGCCGGCGTGAAAGAAAGCGCACCGGGAACCTGGGAGAGGAGCTGCACCACCCGCCGCGCTTCGTGCTCCCGAGCTCCCCGAGGAGCTGGCCACCCGGAGGAGGAGGACACGCACCTCGCGGGGGCCTGCAACAACCGTCCCGCCACCCACTGGGTCCTCGCTGGGTTTCCCCCAAGGACCAGGCTGCTGCCATGCCCCTGCGCCCCCACGGGCTCTCCAGCACACGTCAGACCCTCCCCGAGCCGCCCCGGTATTTTTAGCACAAGGGGCACAGCGTAAGGCGATCTGCTTCCATCGACCGGTCCCACCGACGACATCCCCCCAGAACTGCCCTCCTGCACGGCCGGCAGCCACCGACACCGCAGTTTTATGGCCGGGGCACCAGCCGGTTTCTCCACGCCTCCCTCGTACCCAAAAGGGGGGCACTTTCCAGGAGCAGGCTGCCCCCTTCCACGCAAGGGGATGGGAATCAGGAGGATAAAATGTCCCCCGGCTCCCCCGCAGGTAAGCAGCCCCGCTGCTGCTTCTCAGCTTTCCGATGCACGAGGTGCCTCGCGGTCCTCCCTGCCCACCTCCAAAGGGCCGCGAGTCCTCCCCGGCTTCTCTGCGTTGTACTTGGAAAGCAGACAGCTGAAACGCAAGGAACGTGCTCAAACAGAAACATGGCACAAGTGGCTTTGGGGGAAGTGTTTCGGGGCTGGAGAGATCCTTTAAATGCAGGGTAGAGCCTAGGCCGTGCAGCTGCTGAGCCAGCTATCGCATTCCAGGGGCAAGACTACTTCCCGGCATGAGAGGTCCTCTAAGCTTCCTAACGCCAGCTGCACGAACAGGACTTTTATGGATGACGCACAAATATCCTCGAAATTTCAGAGCTACTCAGCGAGTGCGCGTGCCAGTCGCCTGAGTTAGACAGTTCAGAGACCACACTAAGAGCAAAGCTTTCTCCCAGGAAGCCTGTCCCACCTGGGACGTCCCGCTGCCTACAAGACATCCTCACTTGGGAAGTTTCAAGCCCAAGCAAACTTTGCTGCTTCAGCTCCCAGACCCCGTTCCACCGCTGCCTTCCTCGGAGCGCTGCACGGGGCCGCTTTGTCCACGCAGCGTGCCTTCGAGCGCGGGCACAAAAGGACGCGAGATGAGCATGTAATCAATAGGCCTCACCCTCGCTGCTCTCCCGCTGCCGCTGCCATTTCTCAAAGGGAACTTTTCCTTCCTCCCCCCCCCCCCGGCCCCGCGCCGTCTCCTTTTGGCAGCCAAGCCGACAGCTGCGACCACGCTAAGCCGGATCTGGCAGGCTGCTCCGCGGAGCCGTGCCTGGGGACAATGACTCGCCAGAGCCAGCACATCTCCACGGGCTCCTCTCGCTGCTGTGTGGGAGCAGGGCTTTCCGCTGCAGCTGCGCCGCTGCCCCCCCCCCGCGCCCGCTCTCCCACCCTAACCCCAGCGGATCCGATGCAGAAGCCCAAGCGTGAAATCCTCCCCGCTGTAAGCAGCGGGGCAGGCCCCAGGAACACCGCCACGTGGGCTCACTTCTGAGCGTCGTACGGAGATGCCCAGCTCGAAGGCACGGAGGGGATCCATCCTGCATCCGAGGCGCAGCTCCGCGGTTATCCCCAGGGAACGTTTCGTCCAAGGCAGCCCAATCCAGCAGCGTGTCGGTGAGCGGCTGGTCCTTGCTCTATGGTTTGTAGCGCTGCTTCCAGCCCTGCTGCGGTCCTTCGAGGCTGCCTGCCAGGGAGGCTCAGGGCACACTGGAGACGCGCCCGTCCCTGCAGGGAGGCGCAGAGGGGCTGAGCCGCCCGGGGGCTGCGCGGTCCCAGCCTCCCCGCTGCAGCTCCTCCGGGGACTGACGTGAGGAGCGCAGTGGAGGAGATAAAAGCTCTATTTCTCAAATGCGCCACTGTAGCTGTGAGACATCAAGAACAATCTGTACTGTGTTTTCAGGAAATCCTCTCTCTTTTCCATATTCATGCTGTTCCAAAAAACTCCTACATGACATCCCCTCTAGAGCAGCACAAGCTATTACAGAACTCGGGACACGCAGACAAAACCCTGAAGACGCTCTCGCAGCACATTCGACGAGGCTGATGGTTTATCCCCCGACTGATCTCCGCCACTTGTCTTCAGCAGCTCCCAAGGACGAATAAGGACCTCCTGGGACTTCTTCCCAAGCGCAGTCTCCACTGTCTTTCCCTGGGATCACGCTCTCGGGATTAAAACTCAAGGGTCAGAGCACGGAAACACACGCGAGAGAAAGACAAGTGGTCAGCATCAGCCGCATTTCTGCGCCTGATGCCCCGCTAGCAGCAAGCGCAACCCACAGCCACTGGGTTATCACACAGAAGCCTGGCAGGGACATGCAAGAGCTGAAGAAGATCAATAACACCAGCCGGGTTTTCGGCAGCTCAGCTCCCCCCTCACCTTCCCGGTGTCACCGAGGATGTCTCACTCGGTGCCTGGCAGCCACCAGGAACAGACGGGACCACGCAGGCGAGGCTGCGGTCCTGCTGGGGATGCCTCATGGCTGGGACACACACGGGTAACCACGGCCTGCCCCGAGCCTTCCGCCAGCCCCCCCGAGGCGGCAGGTGAAATCGGTACGCCCGAGACACATAAAGGCTAAATATAATTCGGCTCAACGTGCACCTGTCCTCCAGACAAAGCCCGCTGCTGGACGTCAGGCTGTGCCTCTCGGTGTACAAAGACGGGTCTAAATCTGTCTGTAATGGAGCTTTTCAGGCTGACTGAGCAGTAATGTTCACAAGCTGCTCCCCTCCAGGGAATACTGTATCTTCCTCACTGCATTACCCCAATCAGGAAGATCAGTGAACAGCTCAAAGGCATCGGTGGAAGAGGCACTGCTGATACAATTCCACTTAGAATGTATCAGAATATTTTATTCCTCCCTTTGAAAGCGACAGATTGGGTATTTCCACGTCTCTTTGAAGTCTGGCAGAACAATTCACACCGGTGGACCAAACAGCCCTTGCTCCTCGTTCCTCGTGCCGTGCCAGGTACTGCAGATCGGAGAAAAGTCTCTTTGAAAGCCCCCCAGAGCCACCCGAGGCAAAGCTACCTCTGTAATCAAAGCCTGGACGCCCGGCCAACAGGTACTGATTTCTCTTCATCACAGCAAGCTTTATTTCCATCACAGCATCTTTATTTTCAGAAAGTCTCCTGGAAAATGAAGCCTGGTACACCTCCATTCCAAAAAAATCGTTCCTTGGCAAGTGCTTGGTTCCCCCTTTCTGGCAGACGCTGAAATTAAATACAGCCTCCCTGTTTATTTCCTTCTCGCCGCGGACATGCACGTCCTTGCTGAGCTCTGGAAGTAATTTGTTAGCTGGGAAAAATACAAATTTCTTGCTCCTGCATAAACCACGGCTGGTGACAAGAGGGGAAAGAGACCGGGCTGGAACATTTCTCGCGTTTTATTGAGGTGTCTCTCAGGGTGTAGCAGAGCAGACAAATAGAACAAACCCGACCAACAGACCCAAACAGCCAGATCTCAGAAGGGTGCTGGGGAGATCAGCACCTTCTCCCAGCACCCAGGACCAAGTCCCACGTAGCCCAAGCCTCTGCTGGCCCCCGGACCAAGAGGGGCAGACGGAGGGGCTGGGCAGTTCCCAGCACGGCTGCCTGCCCGCACCGTGCTCTGCTGGAGCGGCGGAGCCCACGGTGTTGTGCTTGCCAAACGTACCTCCTCTGCTCTTGAGTCTGAGTGCTCGGGGAAAAAAACCACAGCCTTCCCTCGCTACATGTGCAAAAGGGGAAAATAAGCAACTCAGTCACTGCTTCCTCCAGCCCAGAGCACAAATTGATAGGATCACGCTGATCTAATCCAGAGGGCATTCCCCTGCAGATTTTAACAGCCTTAAAGTAGGTCATGCTTGGGCCTGAATTTCTCAGCAAGCCCGACTCTGACATATTTCTAGAGCATGTGTAGGTGCATGTGTGTTTTTCCCTCTCCCTGTAGTACCTCACCGCGTGAGGCTCATAACCAGAAACCCAAATTAGCTCAGCCACTTAAGGGAGCCAAGTCTGAGGGCTAGATTTCTGTCTGAAAGACAGACTGAATTTCTCCAGTCCAGAGACCCTCCTCTCTCGCACGTGCTGGTGGCAGTTGTTAATCTGAGAGGGCATCCTTCCTACCCGGGCCTTCCAGAGGGGTAAAGCCCACCGCCAACCAGCTGAAGCAGTGCACACGGAGAGGAGGAAAGCGCTGACGTGCCCAGGGCCAGCCCAGCTGGGAAGGAGAGCAGGAGCGTTGGAAGCAGGCCTGCCAGGCCCCACGCGAGGTCCCAATCCTCCCTCGCCTCCTCTGTGGCACTGGACCCAGCTGCTGCTCTCCCCAGCTCTGGGGACACCACTGGACAAAGCTACTCCTCAAAGCTGTCACCAGTTCCAGGCTAACCCAGCCAGTCTGTTGCACGTTTCAAGCTGTAAAAACCAAAAACCAGGAGGCTTTGACAAACCCACGCTCTCCACTGAAATCAGGACCGCGGGGCCCCTGCCCTTCTTCGCCTCCTGTCACTCGGAGCAGGACGGATCCCTACAAAACAAGCAGTAATTTTGATTTGTCAGGACGTGAGAGGAACACATCCCTGCTCTCCCTTCATTACCCCAGGACTGCTACAAACCAAACAAAAATCCCACACAGAATTGCTCTTACGACGACGCACTCGGAGCCCTTCCCATTACTTTAATTTAAGATGCTCCCAGCTGTCGCAGCGCCTGCCTCAGCGGACCACAAACGCAGGCTTTCTTCAGGGTCCTGGGCTGTTGATGTGCAGAGCGAGGAGGAGAATTGCATTTGCTGAGGCTATGAATGATTTATCATCGCACTGACTGCAAGAGGAGCGGGGTCCCAGGGCTCTCTGCATGACCGGAATCGCGCAGGCGGGCTGCATCTGCAGAGCTGTTTGTGCGCGCTCCTCAAATCATCATTAACCATCAGGACCCTCCAGAGGAGCATTTATTTCCTTGGGATTGCAAGGGAGATGGCTGCTGTGAAAACAGCTGGGCAGGATTTAGCCCCATTATATCCGTCTGTCTTGTTCCGCTCTCCCTCCCCTCCACCTCCCAGTTTAATTGGGTACAAAAATAGAGATAATAATGAAAATACAGCAAAAAAAAAAAAGGGGGTGGAGGGGAAGCACAGCACAGGCCAACGGCGGGTCACAGCTCTGCTCGGTGGCAGCGCACAGCTGCGCGGGGCAGGGTTTGTACTTCCCAACACCCCCCCGCCCCAGGCTTTAGGAACTCGTCCCATTCTCCCGATGATTTGCGCAGCGCCGCGAGCGCAGGTGTTATAAATAAACAACGCCGTGCCCACGATGGCACACAGCTCTCAGCTACGAAAATGGGCATCGAGTATTCTTAATGAAATGGGTTTGCGTTTCCCGGCAGTTCTGCGTTCTCTGGAGACAGGGCGATTAAACAAATACACAGAGCGAGAGCCCGGCCTCGGCTCCATCTAAGGGAGTTTTGCCACAGGCTGAAGCGAGGCAGGAATCTCAGCGCGTGGGCTTCCACCACCAGCTGCACAGACCTCGTATAACCTAATATTGCACCTCCCTTTAAGGGTGAGATACCAGCAGCCAGCCATATTTAATACGGCACGCTGCACCTAGGGATCAAGCGGGATGGAGCCAGGCATTAATCACCGGTTCTCTTTCCTTGGGGGGATTACGCAGGCGAATCCTACCGCTAGGAAATATTTATAAAGTAGTTTTTCAGTTCTGGACGCTGCAGACTTTTTATAGTTACTATATTCCTGTATTGTTATGCACAAAATCCTCACCTCAAACCCAGTTACTAAAAAAAGCGCTGCTCCCTTGAGAAACAGTCCTCAAATTAGCTGCAGCACACCACCCTGCCTCCATCCCCACAGCTCTGCAGCCCGCTAATTACCCTGCAGACGCTCCCTGTAACGAGGGAGATGGAAACCTGAGCGAGGAAGCAGAGGACCAGGCAGGGTGCAAGCAGCCCTGGAGTAAGCCTCCCCTTGTCACTACCTGCACACGCTCGAATCATTTCCTCCTTCCTCCCCAGGCAACCTGTGGATTACACGCATGGAAGTACAGCAATTACCCTCTTCAATTACCCTAAAGACTCAGGAAGAATAATTGTTTGCAATGGAGAGCCCTCTCGCCTGCTCCCCACACAAAGCCTAACCCTTCCTCCACCGACAGCCAGCCTCCAGAAATCTGTATGCTCCGCAGGGCGCGACCAGCGCCAGGCAGTCAGCTTTAATTTCCTCGCAGTCATCGATATGCAGCAGTGTGGCTCACGCAGCTATCTGCCACGGCCTTCGGAGGGTTCATTTCTGCTCTCCCCCTCTCCCACGCATCACGAAATGCAAGCGGGAAGACAGGGGAGCAGGGAAACTTCTCTAAAACAACCTCCACCGCCCAGGCTTGAGGATGCGGTGCAGCACGAGCCTGGAAATGAAATCCTTGCTCCCCGCAGCCCGCCGTGCTTCCAGGGCCGGTCGGAGTAGCAGCACCAGACATCAGCTGACACCGGCAATTACATCCAAATAGCAGATACAAGGTCTGTTATCGATCTGTTCCTAGAGGGAAGGACAAGCTATCCAGTAAAAAGGGGTGTCACGTTATTAAATTCTGAAAGGATAATAACCCAACACGAAGGGCACAGCTGTTACTGGTACACTTCAGGCTTCGTTTCCGAGTCTGACAGGGAGCAAAGATCAGCGGAGCACTTCAGCGTTCAGAGACAGGCCTAGAAATTGCAGGAATAAATTAACATATCCATATCCAAATTACTGGGCTGCAGGGGTTGCCGAGCTGCTGGCAGGGACTGGCCTCCTGCAACCACCAGTCACTCCCCGCAGCCGCCTTTCCCTCTTGCTAGCTGGCACCGCGGTGCTCGGATGGAAAAGCAAAACACTTCGACCTTTCCTACCTCTGCAGCTTTGCCTCGGAGCAGGAGGTTTAACAGCCCCAGCCCAGAGACTGGAAAACACAGGGCAGACACAACAGACCTCGGAGAAGGCACTCGGGAAGCCAGATCTGCCCGCAGGAACCCGAGCCAGGCGTCCCGGCGAGGACAGCCAGCTCCGTGCAAAGCCTGCCTCGGTTCTGCTGCGAAAGGAAGGCACGGCTACGGGAAGCAAGCGAGTCAGGGCCCTTCAACAGCAGCAGCTCAAAGGAATCGGAGAGTTTAACCAAGCTGCTACTGAAAAAAAAGAAAAACAGGAAAAGTTATCGATTTGTACGAGCTTGGAGTCGAGAGAGCCATAAATTATTCCGCAAGGCAACAGAGATGGCAGATTTCTTGGGCACTTCAGTGGCGCGCCACGGAGAATTACGGGCTCGGCTCATTTGGCCAGACTGTCCTACGAGCAAGCAGCAGCGATCCCTGAAACGGGCACCGGATGAGTTACGGGCCACCACCCCATTAACAGCATTGCAGGGCACGCCAGGGGTTACAGGCGGAGCCGGACAGACAGAGCCACGACAGACACATGATTTCATAGCATACTTGGGGGATTTTCCACCCCGCTGCAGACAGCGGGTCGCTCCGTCTGCATGAACAAAATTACAAACATAACACAACAAATTAGAAGCAAAATGCCCCCGCGCCCCTGCCCAAACAGACTAGGCTGGGGAATCCAAATCCCTCCAATCATCCTGAAAGGCATTTGGAAATCAAGGTGAGAAGAGCCCTACAGATACCAGCCCTCATCCCAGATGTCACAGTCCGGGCAGAAAACCGGGACTTGGGAGCCCTGCAACGTATCCCCAGCTTCACCACAAGCCTCAGGCGCTGCCTCTGGCAACTCAGCTCTCCAGGCCCCTTCATAGAAGGAAAAGTAACAGTTTCCCTTCCCTTCGAGCAAAACGCGTTGACACGGCCGGATGCGAGCGCAGCAGAGGCCAGGCAGCGCCTCAGATCCCAGCTATCTGCACAGACCTCCAGTGCCACAACCAACCTCCAGTGCCGAAAGCAAGCGGCCCCTTAGGTTTGTAGTGCTCAGAGGTCCTGAGGAAAGCCGGGATCATCCCATGGTGCTGCCAGCAGAGCAGGGAGCAGGCGCACACCCTGCCGGGCTGCCACTGCCTGCGGCACCACAACCCCAGGGACCGCGGTCCTGGGGGGCTGCCCCCCGAGCCAGGCAATGCGCCAGAGCCCTCGGTACTGGGGAGACCGGCGTGAAAGCAGCGGCTCGGAAACTTCTGACACGGGTAAGCCTGTATGAAATGCAGTGAGGGAAGATCAATATTTTCTTTTGTTAAGTAAATCTGGCCACTGTGAAAACACCGGGGCAGCAGCCCAGAAGGCAGGTTTTCTGTTTACCCGCACCACCAGAAGCAGAAGTGGGAACAAAGGCAGCCGTCCTCACCCGCCGCCCCGACGGGGCCCCTGCAAGTTCCACGCGCGAAAGGGAAGCGCAAAGCTCCCCGCGCTGGTGCAGAAAGAGCTGGGGGCTTCGAGAAGTGGCAGAGGGGGAAACAAACCGGTGCTATTCACCCTCCCCAAACTCCAGGGACTCAATGTCTGCCCCTAACCCCAATGGGAGCCGCAGCACCGACACCCAGCACCCTCCGGCCCAGCAGGCAGGCTGACGGCCCCGCAGAGGGCTCTGGCAGGCAAAGGCAGCCCCGCTGGAGTTTCAGGCGGTGCAGAGCAGCACATCGATCCATTTATCGTCTGTGGGTTGCCATAGAGACCACGAGCCCTCCCCCACCACCCCCCCCCGGACCCCCCCACCGCTTTCCAATTGATAGCCGGGCGCTGGGGAAGCTTTTGCAGCACCATGGAAATTAAACCCCCGCTGGAGGAGCGGGGCGGTCAGAGCCATCACGGCCAAGAGTCCGCAGCTCGAGGCAGTGTGTCCACCCCTCCCCACCAGGCAAGTCTGAGCAACGAGCCTCTCGTGAAATAACTATTGCTGGGAGCAAATGGTATTAAAGTGGGGTTTCACACGAGCCGGTGGGCCATCTTCAGCCGCCAGACTTCTTCCTGGCTGCTGCAGGAAAAGCCACCCCTTGGCCTGCAGAAGACACGCAAGCCACAAACTTTTGGGGGCAGAGAGGCCAGCCCCAAGCACATCCCCTAATCCCACCCTTCAGACACGATTTCTCCCGTCCCGCTCCCAGCGAGGAAGGAAAATACCTCACCTAGCTCTGAGGCAAACTCTTCAGGGCCTGGACCGCGTCCCAGAGCGGTGCACAGCAGCACCTCCCACACCAAAGCAGCCCAAGGCCCCACCACCACAAAGTACCGCAGGTGCTTAACTAGCCTAGCAGCACCGCTTATCAGCACAAGGCACCGTGCTATTTCCTTTCTCCCACCCCGCTTGGGGTAGAGAAACACAACAGTCAAGACAGACGGAGAAAAATCTTCAAATCCCAAGGCCGGGGGTTCGGCCTTTAGCCCCACACGCTGCCACGCGAGCAGGTCGCCCTGCAGACAGAAGAGCTGATCCCAGGTGATTCCCTCACACGTCAGAGGAGCTGCTCTGCAGGCACCGCGCTCCTCAGCCCTTCACACTCTGCACAAAAGCGTGAAAACACGGTGCTGGCTTCACCCACGGCCCCACAGGGGCCTCTCTGAGGAGACCACAGGAGAGGAATTCGGTGCCACACGCAGGGGCAGAGCCAGTGCCCGCAGCCCCGCAGCCAGGCCCGAGCCCAGGCCATGGGGCAGGCGGCAGGGCCGAGGCGGCTGCAGGCCTCAAGGGAAACTGGAGAAGCGTGGTGTAAATGCTGTATGTGCCCGGAGCCAGAAAGCTGGGCGCGGGCTGCGCGGCATTTCCTGAAGGTTCCCTCTAATGAGCGCTGTCAGCCCGCCAGCCCCGCGGAGCCCTTCCGTGGGAAGCACGGCGCTGCCGGGCCCTCGGCGGCACCCTCACAGTCTGTGACAGCGGGAGCTGCAGAAATGAAATTCCTCCCACGCAGCGCAGAGGCAGGGGTAGGACATCCAGGAAGCAAATCCACCCAAATCTGGTAGAGCTGAAGGGGAGAAACTGCCCGGGAGCAGCGCAGAGCACCCACGGCACACGAGCGGCTGCCTCACCTCTCTGTCCCCAAGCACCAGCACATTGTTCCACCCCGACATGCCTTGTCAAGTGCCCTGTCAAGCTCAGAACAACGCAGAAGCTTGCGATCTGCCCCAGTCTCCAGCCTGGACACGACGCTTTCCAGCAAAAGCAGCAAGTCCCCAAGCTCTCTCGCCAAGCCTCCGCAGCCCTCCTCTTCCCACCGCTTCCTCAGGTGCCGGGACCTGCTGCAAAACGCGTAACTGAATATAACTGAATATAACTGAAGGCCAGCAGTACCTGGGAAGTACATGCCAGAAAGCAGAAAACACAGCAACTGCTAGAGGGAAGGAACTCGAGAGATCTGTCATTCCAGCGGGGAGGAAAAAAAGCCATGTTCAAGGCCTCCTCGGTTACGTAAACTTCATTTCCATGTCTTTTATCACTGATAAGATAAGCCATTGCTCAAGTTCAAGTTCTGTAACAAGTAAACCATGATAATCCTCTTAGGAATTCCCCATGCCCCAGCTTGAACAGACCTGCAGAAAAGAGCTTAAGGGGTTGCCTTCGGCTTAAAAAAGAAACACACACAAGCATGCAGCCACATATTTATAACGTAGGCAAACTGGGGCCCGGTATAGAATAGGAAAGGCTTATATGGGGCTGCCTGAATAAAGGGATCTACTCCTGCCCTAGTTCATCAAGGCTACGAGTCACTGCTCCGTCATGCACCGCGCAGTCAGCCACAAAGAAAATCGCCCTTCCGAGAAGGATTCCTTGCAACAACGAGGACCTGGAGGATCGGATCCCGAGAAGCAATTAAAGTGATTCACGACCAGCCCCACGCACTTTGTGCTGGATTACGCCAACAAGACTTTTCCAGGCTGCTGTATTTTTTATTTCTTATTACAACAGAGGATAATTTTACCTCATCTGAAGCCAGTGGCAGAATTACAGTGATTTCGAGCAATTACCCCCCCCGCTTCAGGTGTAAGATTGGAACTCGCCAAGACCACCCCCTCCTGTTGTACCCCTTTATAGTACCGTCAGGACATCCAGATGTGAGCCATTGTCTGTATTTGTTCGCCTGTAATCTGACCCAATCTAGCAACTGGATATTCTTACTAACCATTTAAATGTGCACTTGCACACACTGCCTCGTAACACAAAAGGCCACTTCATAAACTGCTGATTGCAAGATAGATGACAGAAATAAACTCTTGTCCTCTGCTGCTGCACACCATCAGGATGCAAATTACCTGGGCCAGCAATTTTATCACAGCATCTTCCAGGCGACTGCCTGAGCCTACAGGCAGCGAAGGCCAACTTTTGAAGCCTAAGGCTTCGCTTTACGGGGATAGCTCGACTTCATGGGGCTACCCTTGGCCACCCCCAGGCACTTCAGTGATGTGCAGCCACAGACCAGGAGGGCACAGCCTTGCACGACCGTGGCAGGCACAAGAGCAAGGCGCAAGGCAGTGGTATCTGGAATCAGGACTTAAAACAAAAGCTTTGTTCAGGCCTATCTACTTCCCTCAGGCAGCCCAACGGGCTCAGGTACCCACAACTGCTTCTTACTCACTTCCAGAGAGCGAAACTTTCATCCCTCCAACCCCAGAAAAAAGAAAAACTGCCTCTCCCCACCACATTTTTCTCAAACGTGCCTGGGTATTTTGTAACACGAACTAAAGACGCAGCACATCGATCCAAACACCTCTCTCCTCCCCACCAGCAACTTCAGGATCCTTCAGCGCTGACTGACAATCCACAAAACCGTGGCAAAGGTTGTTTTCAAATCAGCTGCCGGAAAAGCTCTTCCAAGATAGCAGCTGAATTCAAATCACATAGCAATTATAGCTCAGGGGGATTTCTAGGTTTTTCTTTCAAGAAACCTATCTGAAAACAAAACAAAAGAAAAGAAAAAAACTGCTTTAAATCTCATTAAAAGATTTCAAAGTGTGTCGCAAGCATGCCACATTTTCCACCAAGGCAAGCAGGAACAAATCCAACCATCTCCACCCCAGCCGAAGAGGTTTTGTCCTTTAAACCCTTGCTGCGTGCCCCCCATTTCAGCAGAGGAGCGGGACACGGCAGGGTCCCCAGCTGCTACAGACCTCTCGGCATCACGCTCGCCGCCCTGTCCCGCGCCGTTCCCACACGGTGAGGTTCTCCGCGCCGCCCTCCTTGGGTTTTCGCCCCTTGCCTCAAGGCCGCATGCAGATGACCGTGCTTTTTCTGAAGCCGGTGCCAATGAGGCCGCTGCATTCGTTATCCGGGAGGATAATGACAGAGCGCAATTCAGTCAACAGCAAATCCTCCCCGGGGAGATGCCCTCTGACCTCTCCCGAGCTCGGGGATGAAAGTAGACAGCCAGATCTCAGACAGGCGGCAGAGCTGAGTGAATAATTCCTAATGAATCCTTTCATCTCCCCTTTTGTTTTGGGGCGGGGGGAACGGAGGGAAGCGGTTTGGCGCTATCCACCAGCAGAAAATGATTTTCTAGGGCTACTCCAAATCACTGTCAGCCGCAGCACATTTTTCACGGGCTCGGCTCGGTACGCGGCGGGCGAGCTGCTCCCTGCGGGCGGCCGGGTCCAGAGGGGGAGAGCAGAGCAGAGCAGCGCAGCCCGGCCCGCAGCAAGAGCAGGGATGCTGCTGGAATCCCAGCCTAAGAGCCCCATGGCAAGCAGTAGGTTGAATTCAAATATCCACTGAAACCACGTTTTTGCCAATAAAATTCGATTCCAGCAGCACAACAGTAAATACGTGAAGAAGAAGAAAGTTCCTTAAGTAACGCCCACAGAAAGCCATGGACCCAGGGACCTCACCTCTCCCCGCGTGCCTGTCAGCCCTCACCAGCAGTTCTCTCCCGGTTACAAACCCACGAGCCGGAAAGATAGCGAGCGTGTGAGACAAGCCGATTATTATCCCCAACAAAAAGCAGCAATTCTCCCTTCTCCTACGTGAACTCAGCGGCAGAATCAAGTCCTGCAGCATCTCCTGAGTGTCACCCAGAGGTTTTAAGGGAAATAAGGATGGAAAACAGAGGCAGAACAAGAACCTCCAAGCTGCTTTACAAGCTTTCGGTCACCCAAATGGCACCCGTCCCATCCATGGTTCTCCATCCGTGCAATAGTACCAGCTGTAGGTGTGCAAATTTCACCCCCATCTCTCAGGCCTGAAATCAGCCACGTCTGAAGCAGTCACTTCCTCCCAGCTGCTGCTACACTTAGGAGGTCTGCCCTCACCAGCACCGATATCTCACACTGCTGACAGGAATTACACGCAGGGCCCACAGCCCCGGGACGCTCCCTACCCTCCTCCGAAACAAATGAACCAACGTGAACCCGCACGCTCTAATCGAGCTTGGCGAGGGTATTTATAAAGATGCCAGATCCCAGGGGTATCGATGACAATCTCTTCCCCAGTAAGGCCCGACTCCAGCCCCGGGCTCTCTCAAACCCCCCTGCTATCTCGCACGCCGCCCGGGACGTCATGCGCGGCCACGCAGGGAGCAGCCGGCATCCCCTGCAGGTGACCAGCGCACGGGGGCCGCAATGCCAGCAATTAGGCAGAGCTTCAAAGGAAGGGAAACAAGAGTCCTAGTCAATGACTGACCAGAGGAACGGCTCAGGCTGCTCTCATGTGCTCCTCTCTCAGCACATTTGTTTGCCAGGCTGCCCGAGAGGCTCCCAAGGGTCAAACCCAAGGAGCCGCGGGGTCAGCGACTGCGCCGCGATGGCAGCTCCGCCGAAACAAACACAAAATCCCGAAACTGCCAGCGAGAAGTTCCCAGCCTTTACAATTAAAGCTAAAAAGACGCGGATCTGCAAATCCTCTAAGCTCAAACATGCCAGAGGCAGCATCAAAAAACTGAAAAACCACACGTGATTGCTGGAGATCAGAGGTTAACAATATTTAGTGATCCGCCTCACATTCTGACCGGCTCGCAGGGGCTGTGGAAAGCAAAACCGTGCTTTCAGGCTATTTTGAGAAGCACTCACAAGGTTTATCCCAGAAACTGCTCTCTGCCTACTCGGATTTCTCAACTGAACCGATCACATGGCGCTCCGACGGCCTGCCGAAGACACTTGAGAATAGCAGTGCTGCCTGCCGCTCCCCGCCTGCCACAGCGCCGCTTTTAATTGAGGCTGAACTCCTTTAGCCCCTGCTGCAGTCTGCAGCTCCAATCACTGAAATAATAATTAAACCCAGGAGAAACGGTCCAAAGCAGCGATGCCCTTAACTAGCGCGTTAAGACGGGGAGACCTGAAGACGTGCGCAGGCACCTCCAGGGCGTGCTGTTTTGTTTCCAGCCTGCGGATCTGCCTGGGTTTCGGATCTGCCTGGGTTTTTAACAGCGACGTCGGCGCGGCAGGGATCTCGCAGTGCAGCACAGAGACAGAGGAGAGGCAGAAAAGCGTCCTTAAAACTTGCTTTCACCTCACCAAGACCGAGGAGGAAATCACAGCGAGTTTTACCCGCTTCGGGACCTTCCTCTAATTCCTGGGAACGCCGCAGCTGATGATGACCTGAGGCGGGCGTTCAGAGCAGGGCACGCGGCCCTGCATCAGTGCAGCTCGGGCACTCGCCCCAGCTCACGGGGTCCTAGGAAGGAAACCCGCTGCAGACAGCACGCTGAGAAGCACTGGCTGCGAAGGCCGGTGGTGCAGCAGGCAGCACTGCCCTGAAATCCAAAGGGGAGAGACTCAGCCTGGAAACTGCTCTTCGTTAGGTTAATTAGTCGAGTTTGCTGTAACCAACTCGGTTACCATAGCCACGGTGCCCGGAGAGGAACGCTTCACACGGGTGTCCCTGCGTGGGACCGGGGCCGGGGACTGCTGGCCCTTGCTGCCACTGCGCAAACACCGCTCGCGGGAAGGCTCCTGGCCACAGATCACACGGCTGCTAAAAATAGTGCTGGAGAGCAAACAGGTTAACGGCACGGCGAGAAAACGCATTCACACACGGAAATAAACAGAACCCGTGCGAGATCTGCCCCCCAGCCTGCCCTGTGCGTGTTAACAACCAAAAAGATGCTGAGTGCTCTTAAAAACCCAACCCCTGCCGTCAAAGAAGTGACTGATAGCTGCCCGTCTCCCCACACTCCCTGCACACACAGCCAAATCTCTTTCATCTGCTCCGGTGCCTGGAAAAAGTCCAGAGTTAGAGCATTCCCCCAAACAAGCACATATTTTAAGTGTCATTAGCTACACTCTGCCCTTTTATGATCAACATCATTTCAGTTGCTCACAAATCTGCCATGCAACACACATTTATCCCTTACTCGAGGCACGCCAGCAAAACTCCACTGCTCATAGAGAAGAACGGCAGATTTAGGAAAGTGGGAGAGAAAAGGCAATTTGCAGTTCAGCCAAGCTCCTTCAAAAGTGGGAAGCCCCGAAACTTATCCTAAAATCAGCAAGAGGCAGTGGAAAAAGTCAAAAAGCTCAGCCTTGCTTGACAGATAGCCCCAAACCCATTAAGGAATGCAGCTCAGCGCCACCTTTCTCAGCAGGTTAATGTTAAGCTGCCACTTTTTTTTCCCCTCTTGCAGATGCCTTAATTGCTTGCTTAATACAGATTTCGCTGCTACGCTTATCGCAAGGCTCCGAGCCGGCCGTGTGACGAGGGTGCAGAGCGCAGGGCAGACCCATTTGTCTCCGTAACTAATTGTTCTGACTTCTCGACGTACACACCAAATTGACTTGGCAAGACCGCCAGGCAAAGCTGCTGTATTTATTTAGGCATTTCTTCTGCTTCATACAACAAGGCTGCAATCTGGGCTCCCAGGCCAAGACACCATGGGCGTCTTTATCACATTTATGCAAAACCGGATCGACTGAAGGAAGGATCAGGCCCCAGGTTAGCAACATTCCTGGGCACGTCCTTTACACCAGGTATTTTAGCCCCGGTTACCTGGCTAAGAATTAGCTGGCGAAGCGTTCCAAGTTCACGAAGGCGAGCGCCAACACTCTTACTCCTGGCTGCAGCCTCCCCACGCCAGGGACCAGCCTCCGCACGACATCCGGGGCGCGCAGCCTCGCCGATCCCAGCGCGGGGAGCGCCTGCGTTAGCCAGGCACGTCCGACCCCGGGTAACGCGGGGCCGCCGTCGTGCACGGACACGTTCTTCCTGGAACAGCCCCGTGCCTGCAGCCAGGGGTCTGCCTCCGCACCCGCCTTCCAACTCCGCCAAAGGTTCAAGGTGTTTCCGCATGAAACAAGGAACTAGAGCGAGGCGAGCACAAGGGCGCATTGTGCGGGCAGCAAAACCTCCTGCAGAGAAATCCGCAGGCTTTTCGAAAGCACGACTGGACAAAACGGGGCGGGGGGAATGCCACAGACAGAACTTAAAGTTCTTGTCCTGTTGAAGCTGATAGCAAAACTCACGTGGTGGGGAAGCAGGAGCAACCAGAGGGCTTGCACACCTGTGTCTGGCTCCGCAGCACGACTCTGGGCAAAGCAAACTCATTTCCCAGCTTTCAGGACATCCACAAAGCGTTCTGGATTGCAGGAACACCAGTCTCGATGGAGATGCAAGCCTTAGCTTCCCGCAGCGAGAGAGACAACAAAAACACAAGCCTTAAGGTACGCACTTACGTCTCTCTACTTTTGTTTCATAATGCTGGAGAAAACCCCAAATCCTGCAGCACTTCAGCCCGTCACCACGCAGCCCTCAGGAACGCTGCAGGCAGCTGGCTGGGTGCTGGACCAAAACCGCAGCAGCTCTTTACGTGCCTCTCTAGTCACTGCACCTTGAGCCCCAAAAACACCAGAAATCTAAAGACGCAAAAATTTTTAGCAGCTACCCGTCAAGACAGCAAAACAAAGCCAAGACTAAAACCTACAAATGAAGAAAAAAAAGAGAGAAAGCAGAAACAAGGGCTGGCTGACACCTCCTGTACGTGCTGTCAGCAGGATCACCTACTCCGAGAACAAGGACGCGGCGCGATGCTCGGTGCATCTAACACGTGACAACTGCTCCACGGCCCCAACGCTGGAGTTGCACAAAACCCTCCGAGCGCCCATTGCCTCGCAGCTCAGTAACAAACAGCCACTTACACTCGCTCAGAGCACTCCAACACCACACACTTCCCCCCAGTCAGATCTTCGGCTCTTGACCTCCTCTCGAGCATCCACCCGGGGCGTGGAGAAGCCTTCCACCCCGCCACCAGTCACGCTCAGCAGCTCCAGCCACAAGCGTGCAGCTGAGCCAGCAGCACAGGGGCCGTGCGAAAACATCTCACCAGCAGCCCACGGTGGCCACCAGGTCCGCAGAGCACACGCAGTGGCACCACCACCAGCCCCAGCCCCAGCCCGGGCACACGGGGCCACCTCCTCGGCACCCTCCAAGCGAGTTAGTTAAGACTAGAAAGCCTCAAGGAAGAATACCGATGGCTTTTTCCACTGCCAGTTCAGAGTTTTTTCCCAAAACACTGGATACACAGATTCCCATAACGTGCAGACTTTGCTGCGTTTTATTTCTTCGATGGTTTTTAATCACTTCTGGTCTAGCATTTGGAAATTATTATTCACACACACACACACACACCAGGAACAAGGCTGCAGGGAAACACGGATTTCACCGGGCTGCCTGTTTTTGTCTGTGGACACCACCTCACGTATTACCAAATCAAAACAAGCCGGCCAACTTCAGCATGAGGGGGGGAAATGAAAGGGCAGACGGGTGACCTAGAAATGAAGCTGAGACTTTGGCATGAGCTCGAAACTGCAGCAGAGGCAAAAAGAGGCAGAGCTTTCCAGGCTCCATTTTGAAAGCAGCTACCAAATGGAATTACAGGACACGGTACCTGCAGAAAAACAAGGGCAGCGCTTGATCGAGGAGGTCTTTCCAACAGGTAGGAGTCACCCCCTTCAAAGAGAAGAAAGCCTTATGCCAAAGCAGAAGGGATGCAGTTATTTAAAGCCTCGATGCAGGAACCCCCCCGCGAGCAAACGACTAGAGAGACTTCCCAAGTGCACAGCTCTGATAGCAAACACCACGGCTGCTCCACGCCCAGGATTTACATACCACATGAGATCACGAAACGCATGACTGTAATGGCGAGGGCTTGGCGAGTCAGTAGCCGAGGCTGCAGGGCTTCGAGCAGCGGCTGAGGAACGCTGCAGTCACACGTCTGGCAGCGCGGATCCAATACAAACTCACCCTGCCAGTTATAATTGGTTCGAGGAGGGTGTTAACGAGGCACCTCTGTTCCAGCAAGTCTCAGGCTCCGTCAGGTAGCGTCCGCAGCGCTGGCACAGAACCGACGCAGGCTGTGCATCGCCCCCGGCAGGTCTGGCAGGGCAGGCCGCCACTTGCTCGTGGCCCAGGCTGGACGTTGTTATACCACTGGGTGGCCCGGGGTAAATCGCCGGGGGCTCGCAGCCTTAGAACCGGCTCCTTGCAACACCAGGCCAAAGAGATGACAAGGGCTCGGTGGTAAACACTTGTCCAGGGCTGCAAAGTGCCTCTGCTCTGTGGGCCAGGTGCTGCACCGATAAACCACGCGCTAAGCAGAGCTCCTGCAGCACTGGGAGTACCCGTTCCGGGAGCCTGCAGAGCCCCGAGACTGAGCTATTTACCCAGTGACCATGATGAGACCTGGTCCTATAGGAACGCAGCTGTCGAGGTCATTTCACACGGTTTTAAAACGTTTTCCTATGGAAAGCCAACTTCCCATTGTTTGCCGCAGCCCGAGAGAAGCCCACGCATCCTGCGGCGGAGAGGAAGACATCCTCCATCCTCCGAGCCAGGGCCGTGGGGATTCTCGGGAAGCCTGGCTTCGCGTGCCGTCCCAGACAGCCCTTCACTCTCCCCTACCAAAACCCACGGCAATGCGCTCCGAGGAGGATGAAGGCTGCCCGGGGGAATGCAAGTCCCCGGGGACCGAGCACAGACGACGGGATGATCTCCATCAGGAACCTTCCCAAATCCTGTCATCCTCCACCCACGGGGCTGACACTTTTCTTTCATTTCGCCTTCTTTATTGTAAAGACACGGCAAAAATGAAAGATCACAATACAAACCCTTCTGCCCAAACACGCACAGAACAAACATTAGCCGTCTTGCTCACGGAGCCGGTGGAAGGCGTTCAGATCACGGCGCTGAGCACCAGCCCACAGCCTGCAGAAAGCAGGACTTAGGCGAGGTAGAAGCCCCCGAAGCCACACGACAGACGGACACGCCACCGGAGAGCTCCCGCAGGTTGCCTGCACAGGCAGGGAAAAGAGTGGCCAGGCGGTAAGGGTTAACGCCCCGGGGATTTGGGGCCGAAACCGCGCTTCTGGGCACCGCCACAAGGTCCGGCGTTACACCGGGGAAACAATGCTAAATAAAGGTTACGCTGAGTGGTATTATGTAAATAATTCTCGTCCACAATGAAAGGATAAACCCAGACTGCTCGGTTAGTTATTAACTCGGGAGCCAGCGCCGCAGAGAGGAAATCCTGCCGGCTCTCCCTCCCTCGACATACGTACCGGAGGGCTGCAGACGGGCCTGCAGCTCCCCGAGACAATACCCACAACATCCCCTGCCTCCCCAGGCGCTGGCACTCTCCCCTGGAGCACTTCCCACCGGAGGAAACCATGTCAGCCCCACCACATTGTCTCCTCCGAGGGCAGCCCGCTCGTCCTGAATCCTGCCGCTGCCCGGGCTGCGTTCAGAGCCCTTCCTCCTCCTCCCCGACGGCTGCCTGCCCTGACGGGAACACGCTCCTCGCCACGTCCCTCCACGTGAAGCCGGGCCCAGCCCTTCCCTTCCTCTTGTAGGCTGAACCTGCTGGAGTTTGCCTTGCCAGCACCATTTCTCCTGCCCAGAATAACTTACTCAACCTTTCTGTCGCCTCCTCCCCCCCCCCCCCGCAACCTCCCTCCAGCCTTGGCCTCACGACTGAATGCTTTATGTTTGTCATACAATTTCAGATCTGTCAGCAATTCATCCATCTGCTGCCTCCTGGGTTTTTAATGCTGCGAGCGGCTCCGGGATACAGCCTTGCATAAAACTCTCCATGGAAAATGAAGCTGTATCTCATTCAGAAACGGAACCAGCTTTGAGATCATTTCTTTCCAAGGTGTTGGGCTGTTTCAAAGGCTGGCTTCTTCCCTACAGCTAGCAGAAAAGCAGTGATGCTATCCGCTCTAAAATAAACATTATGGGAGCGGCGATAAGGGGAAATATTTCAGCTGACTAAGAGCAATGCGGGTTCAAATCCAAGCGTAAGCTGATATTGCTTGTAATTTGCTCCCAAGCCAAAAACACAGACCGGGAGTGAAAAAAAAAATGGATGGCATTAAACAACGAGCAGCACACTCAGCGACTCTGCACAACTTCAGCATTTTCATTTGCATTTTTTTTTTTTTTAAACTAACCTTCAGTTTCACGGGCCATAAAGTTAATTTGGAGCGCGCTTCCCTTCCCTGTAACTAGACAAAGCTGCCATCCTTTACATGTGTTAACGTTTGCTCGGTGCTCCGGGGCTTCAGAGCAGTCGGAGGCATTCCCCGCGCCACCCGCGGGCACGTAGCCACGCCGGCTGCTTTGCTCGCCCCGTCGCCCAGCCCTCACACCAGGGCAGTAACCGCAGCCCCTCCACGTCCATCCTGGCCACGTCTCCTCCAGCACCGGTCACCTCTCCCCCGCAGGCTCCTCTCAGACACCTCCAAGCCCAACTCGGCCCACTGGCCAGGCGACTGCAGCCCCTGCTGGGGCAGGCTGCTGGCCTTCGGTAAGCCAGCCCGTGCCCCCGAGGCTTGCTGGTGGCTTGGGAAGAAGGGAAGTGACAAGAGGGGTGGGCAGGGGACTGGGGGCACAACCCGGATTTCTCAACTCCCAGCACAGTCCCGCTGCTGCCTCGTGTGTGGGTCAGGGCTCACTTCCCAAAACTGCCAAATCACGCATTTCCTTCTGCTGCTCTGCCCTCCTTCCCTTCCCTTCCCAGCAGCTCCCTCCCTCGCCTGGACCAGGCTCTGGGGGCACTTTGACGCCCGCTGATCCAGAGGCCTGGCTCCCCTCTTCAGCCGTCTTTTCAGGAAGCATCTCTAGTCACGCTCAATAAATGAGACCCATTTCCATTTTCTTCCACGACACAAAAATCTGACCCTCGGGCACCACAGGGTAAATCCGCGACCCTGACACCTGTGTGCCAGGACAAGTCCAGCCATAAGGAGCAATTCCCCACTGCTCTCACACGTCAACATGCAGCAAGGACCCCAATTAAAGCCACGCCAAAGCCTATATCAAGGCATCCTAGATGAGAATCCACGACCCCACGATGCCTAAGTCCTTAAGCAACCGCAAAAGCCTCAGCCAGTGATCACAGCGGCGACTGGGTGCTGCTGCGCCTCGTTCCTAGCTCCATTAGAGCCGACCCTGCTCTCTGCTGAAATCTCTCCGCGAGGACTGAACCGCGCTGCAGCTCACCGAAGTGCCGCTGCACGAAGAAAACCGTCCTTTCAAGCACACGTTGCCCTGGATTCCCATCCTCATCCGCCCCTGCACATAGCCCGCGGCCTGCACTTGGTGGATCGCTGCTCGCAGCCACAAAACCCAGGAGAATCAGCCCCTCGCCGTTCGCAAGAAGGAACCCTTGCAGTGAGGACAGAGCACTCATGGGGCAGGGACTCCTCTTCACCACCAAAACAGTTCGAAACGTTGAACCACACGCCACCTCTCTGGCCTCAATTTTCAGACTTGTCCATAAATCTGGTTGGAATGAGCCATCAGGTCAGGGACAGGTAGCGCTGCACCCCAAGCACTGCACCTCTCAAGCCCAACACCTTTGCCACTGCTCAAATCACCTGCCCAAAGCCCACTCCAGAAAATTTACCCCTTTAATCCTCCTTTCCTACCCACTCACATAGAACTGGGGAGATGACAACTGTCCTCCCTTCCAAAGAGCCAGAAGACGACGCTCACTCACACACACAGGTTACGGCTGACTTTAAGTGGGCTTCTCCCACGACGACCCACCTGTACCCAGGACTGTATTTCGGCAGAGGCACATTCCTGGGTCACCAACAACCAAACCAGCAGCAGGAGAAGCGCTGGCAGGCATCAAAGGGCCAAATAACGCGCAAGCATGTCACAAAACACGAGGACGTCTGCTCCGACCAATTCCAGCCAGCGCAGCCCGGAGCTGCCGTGGGGATGAGACGGGCAGCTCTATTATTACCACGTGTCGCTATCGGCACAGCTGCATGCATGCCTTCATCGCCAATCATAACAGAACTGCCTTCACCAGACTGGGTCTTGTAATTACAGGACAGGAACACAGCTGAACCAACCCCCCTCTGGATTTGGCGCGGGATGGCTCCAGGGACGGGTACAACCTCCACTCGAGGCGGCTTGGTCCAAATCCAGCCACAGCCGTTAGCAAACGAAAGGTATTGCCAAGCAGCAGCTGCTTGGTGGCTTGCGTGAAGCGAGTTTATGGTTTCAGTCCAGATCTTGTCGTGAAGAAACGCCCGTCACCTCCCTGGCACCCAAGCTGTGAAGCCAGAAGCATCCACCCTCCTCTCCAGCGTGGGAGCCCCGCCGCGGGAGGCGGTCCTGCACGGAGCTCCACAGCAGGCCCTGACCTCTGCAGGGCTTTCAGAACCAGGTATGTTTTGCAACTTGGCAGAAACACACAGCTAAATAACAGAAACCACCACCCACATAAAGCCAGAAGAACAAAGTACCAGTGTTTTCCTGCCCCAGACATGTGCATGCCCCATCTCCTCTCTCGCACCAAAAATAGCTTCTACTTTTTCCCTTTTGGCAACAACGAAGTAGGGTTTGAGTGCATTTGCTTTCAATAAACTAAACGCGTTTTGCAAGAGTATCTCTCATACTGAAACTTACCCAATTGAAGTTATAAAATATTGTCACACGCAGAACTTCCCTTCCCTCCCGTGGCACCTCGGGACTCGGACTGCAAGCCCTTCGCAAGCCTTGCTTTCCGCTCTCCCCACACGAGACACAGCATCAGGCACACCGTGGAGCCAGGATGGCAGAGCTAAGCCCCAGAGTCACCAAACGTGTCAGCGGTGAAATTCAGAGGAGTAAGCACAACTTCACGAAAGCCATCCGGAAGTTTTGTCGCCACTTTCACAGGAGTTGGAAACACTAACCCAGTTGTCCCAACTCACTTTCCTCCCCTTTATGAATTATCACCATCAAACCATCTCTTTAAAATCACACAGCAAGCCTTAACCTTGCTGATAAAACCTCAGCCAAACGCAAAAACTCTCACCCCACACAGCCGAGGAACACCACTGGAACAACATCACCTCCAAAGTCAGATTAAAAACACCGGATTCAGCAAAACCCCGACGTCTCCAGGCACTCGAAGCCCCAACCTTTGCTTTGTGAGAATACCGAGGGAGAGGTCGCAGGAGAGTTCAAACCATAAACGCGTGCGAGCCGACAGGGCGGCGTGAGGAAATACCCGCTGCACAGATCACCTCCAGCGCCACGGCCCTCCGGGGCAAATTCTTGAGCTGACCCAAAACACAAAGTTCAGGGAGCAGACCCAGCCGGGCGCAGGCCGGGGCATCCAGCGGGTTTGAAGCAGTGGGAGGCGGGGGGGGGGCGGTTCAGAGGGTCAGCATTGCCCATGGGGGGGGGGTTCAGAGGGGTCAGCACGGCTCCGATCCCCCAGCCTTTGAGCTCTGCGGCCCCGGCGGCTCTGGCAGCAGCCCGCATGGCAGGCAGCTGCCCGCACCCACCGCGGCCCGCTCCTTGTGCATCGCCAGGGCACGGCAGCAGCAGGAAGGGCAGCGGGAGAAGTGGGAACGGGAAATTATGAGAATCTGCAGAGGAAAAAAGCATCGCTCCGGAGGCTGCAGCTGGGAGAGAAGCGCACACTTGTTGCCTGCAGACACCGGCAGACCGGCCCTGTTTACCCACCGTCAATATTTACACGGGAACCACCGAACGCCGCATCTCCGGATAAGTCAGCCCTGGAGTTTGCAGCTCCCCACGTCTGGGGGCTCGGGGCCGTCCCTCGCCACCAAGGGACCCGTTTTGGGGGCAGCGGGGCGAGCCTCGCCTGGGGCTGGATTTCCCACTCGGCGCCGAGCAGCGCCTCTGATGCAGATTCATCCCCCTGGGCTCTCACGGCGAGCGTGAAACCACCGGCTTCAAATACGCGCGTCGGGCGGGAGCCCGAAAGAAATAAAGCAGAATTGAAAGGGATTTTTTAAAAAAGAAAAAAGAAAAAAAAAAAACAGCCAAAAAGCACCGCCACGCTGCGGGGGGGGGGGGGGGGCTGCCTGTCCCCATAGCCCCCCGGCCACCCGTTGCCACCAGGCTGCCTCGCGTGGGGGGGGCTTTCCGTGGGGGGGGAAAGGAAAAGGAGAGGGGGGAAAAAGGGGAGAAAAAAAAAAAAGGGGGGGGGGGGGGGGAAGAAAGTTTCTTCCCCGCTCAGCCGCTCTCGGTGCACATTTTCATTTTTACGTAACCGCGGCTGGCTCGCCGACCTACCTGCCTGGCAGCCCCTCCGCTCGGCCCCTGGGCGCCGCAATTAGCAGCAATTAACACTGCTCCATCCCCCCCCCCAAAAAAAAAAAAAAAAAAAAAAAACACACACACAAAAAAAAACACATTTCCCATTTCCCATTGCTGCCCCCCCCCCCCCCCCCCGTGGGCTACCGGCGGGTCCTGCGTGGCCGGGCTGCAGCCGACCCCCCCCTCCCCCTTTAACCCCTCGCTAATTAATTAGTGGGGGCGGCGCTAATTAGCGGGGGGAGGGGGGCGCTGCGGGGCAGGCCCCCCCGCGGTGCTCCTGCCTTACCTAATCCCGCCGCCGGCTGCCGCCCCCCATGGCCGCTCCTCGGGTGCCGCCGCCGCCGCCGCCGCCGCCGCTGCTCCTCCTCCTCCTCCTCCTCCTCCTCCTCCTCCTCCCGCTGCGGGGCCGCCTCAGCGGCCGGCGGGGCAGCGCTGGGCGCGGGGGCTCGGCCCCGCCATCTGCGCCGTGGTTATAAATCCAGAGCCATGGGGGCTGCCTCTCCCCGGGGAGCCGAGCCGGGCCGGGCCGAGCCGAGCCGTGCCGTGGTAGGCGGGCGCAGCTCCGCGCCGTGCCGCTCCGAGCCGAGCCGTGCCCTGCCCTGCCCGGGCGGGAGGGAGGGAGGGAGGCGGGCGGGAGGCGGGCGGGCTCCGCTCCCTGCTCCGGCCGCCGGGCGGGGCCGCGCCGCCCGCCAGCCTTAAAGGCGCCGAGGCCGCCTGCAGCGCCGGGCACCCCCCGGTGTCGCTGGGGGGTTTTGGGGGGGGTGGCCCCGCGTACCCTCGGCAGAGCTGCTCACGGCCCCGGCCGGCCCGGCCTGGGGTGCCCCCGGGGGCGCCGCCTCTGGGCAGCCCGTGCCAAGGCCTCGCTGCACTCATGGTGGAGAATTTCTCCCCGGTATCTCATCTAAACCTGCCCTGTTTGGTTTAAAATCATGGAATCATTAAGGTTGGAAAAGAGCTCCAAGATCGTCTGGTCCAGCTATTCCCCCCAACCACCAATGTCACCCACTAAGCACCACGTCCAACCTCTCCGTGAACACCCCCAGGGACCGTGACTCCACCACCTCCCTGGGCAACCCGTCCCAACGCCTGACCGCTCTTTCTGAGAAGAAATGTCTCCTCACTTCCAACCTGAACTTCCTCTGTTGCAACTTGACGCCATTCCCCCTAGTCATATCACTAGTTATCTGCAAGAAGAGGCCGACCCCCAGCTCCCCGCAGCTTCCTTTCAGGCAGTTGCAGAGAGCAGTAAGGTCTCCCTGAGCCTCCTCTCCTCCAGACTAAACAACCCCAGTTCCCTCAGCAGCTCCTCACAGGACTTGTGCTCCAGGCCCTTCACTAGCCTCGTAGCCCTGCTCTGGACACATTTCAGGGCCTCAATGTCCTTCTTGTAGTGAGGGGCCCAAAACTGAATACAGCACTCGAGGTGCGGCCTCACCAGAGCAGAATACAAGGGGACCATCACATCCCTGATCCCCCTGGTCCCATCACCGCACCCCAGTTATGGGTTCCCCCCTAGGCCCTGCCAGCCGCGGGCCCTTCTCCTCCCCAGGCCGCACGCCCCCAGCTCCCGGCTGGCCCCGCAGCGGAGCCGCCCCGGCCTCCCAGCACCCCGCGGCCTCCTCTGGCCCCGCTCCAGCAGCTCCGCGTCCTTCTGGCGCTGGGGCCCCTCCAGGTGGGGCCTCACGGGGGCGAGCAGAGGGGGACGATCCCCTCCCTCGCCCCGCTGCCCCTGATGCAGCCCAGGGGACCAGTCACTGGGTGCTGGGCTACCAGCACACGGTGCCAGCTCGTGTCCAGCCTTTCGTCCACCAGCACCCCCGAGCACTTCTCCTCCTGCTCCCTGTCCACCCTCCGCCCAGCCTTGGGGCTGCCCCAGCCTCAGTGCAGCACCTTGCGCTTGGCCTTGCTCAGCCCCATGAGGTTCACCCCTCTTGCACCTCCCACGGCCCCATGCGCGTGCCAGCAGGCGATACGACACCCCAAAACCTTGCAATGCCGCGCTCCTCCCTCCTGCTCTGCGAGGTGCTGGCAACCTGCTCGGGCTTGGCACCAGCAAAGGTGCACGTCCCTGCAAAGGTCGCAGTCACTGCAAGCACAGCTTTGCCCCGCATGCCCCTTCCCTGCATTTTTCAGTCCTTGGTTGTACATGTCCGTCTGGCAGGCTGAGCGCCTTGTGAGGCAATGTGGCGGATCAAACCTTCCTCTGGAAGATGCGATTATCTCTGAAGATAAAGGACTGGCTCTATCAGCCTTGCATTGTGGGGTGTCCCTGCTCCAGCCGCTTAGCATTACTTGAGCTGTGCCTTGTTTTATTTGTTATCTGCGGTGTTTCTCAGGGAGCTTTCATTTAATGAATGGATGGCAAGTCCTGTACCACTGCAAAAAGGCTTCAGACGTTAATTTTACTGCAGCCAGGAGCCAGGCATTTTGATTCTACTGACCTCAGAACAACATTATAATCAAATGTATTTAAAAAAAAAAATCCGTAAGGGTTGAACACACTTTTCAGCAGGGTTGCCTATCCTACCAGAGCACAGATGGATTCTTTGACTGCATTTCTACAATCTGGACGACCACGGTCCCGAAGGAGAAGGGCTGGCATTGCAGCATCAATACAGGCTTTTAGTAGAGGCATTGCTTTTGTAATAGAGGGGATGGTTTCACCGCATTTCTACATCTTCCCCTGCACCTGGCTGTCCTGTGGGCCCAAACACAAGGGTTGCTGGGGGGTGCATGCCCCCAACAGAACAAGCAGCGAGTGATGGCCTGCTGTGCACGGAGCTAGCCTCGTTACGCCCCATCCTTAACAACCTTTCTCAGGGCCTCCCAGCTTGGAGTTTCCAAGCTTTTTCCCAAGCAGCAGCGGAAGCTGGGAGTTTCTTTTTTCCATGGAAATCCCTGAGCAGCTTGTGGCAGGACCACGAGGTGCCAGGAGCCGTGGCCTTGCCAGGACGAACCTCCCCAGCGCCATACCGAGCAGGGGACACCAGCAGCAGATCTCGGTGCCAGCCACGTCCCTGCACATGAAACGCCCGAGAAAGAGCAGGGCTGCTGCTGTAATCACAGCGTGTCTGCGCTGCGAGGCTGGAGATAGCTTACACAGATTTTCCGTAGCGTTTCACTTCTAAGCTGCCGTTGATAGCTATTCCATCAGATAAAATGGTAATGCAACGCGCCTCTGAAACGGCGCATCAGCAAAGAAGGGGATTTCAGATCTCAGCGGAAAACTGGAGTCCTGCCTCGTATTCTTGTCTTGCAGTGTTTCGGCATTAAACTCGCATGATCCCCGGCACAAATGCAAGAAATTGGGGCATTTTCTCACTTGGGTTCACCTAAACTCCTCCAGGAAAAGCAGCGAGATGCAAAACAGGAGCCACCCGCACTTTGAAACCGCCCTCCCATGGAAAGCTTCAGGGGAAAGTAATTAAATTTAATGCAGGCTGCAGCCTTTAAACTAAGTCATCCTGTAATTGCCTTTATCAGAGCATCAGCCCAGTAGAACTAATGCTCGTGAAAACCACTCCAGGGGAAGGGGGGGGTCCCTCCAGGAATATGCATGGCCCATGGCAGCTGGCAAGTCGTGAGTTATCAAAGTTAGAGAAAGGCCTGAATCCTGCAAACAGTGTGCCTGTGTCCTTGGGGAGCTGGGGCTGAGCGAGGGCAACACCACGAGGACTTCCAGCACGCGGCCCCATGCTGTCCCCGATGTCCCCGCTGGAGCATCACTGACATGGTACGGAGGGCTTGTGCCAGGGCTGGGGATCACCTTGGGAAAATGGATCCATCTCCAAAAACAGCCAAAAAAGCCAAAAAGGCTCCGTCTCCAAAAAGCCAAAAAGGAAAGAAGCCTCTGGTGCTGCTCTGTGCAGGGGCTTGCTCCATGCCCACCTCCCCATCTGGAGTCCTTCACCCAGCCACTGCCCTCGTTTCGAGTCTCGGTCACGCCAGCATCCCTGCCGAGTCCCCGCAGCCACTCGCAATCTGTTGCAGACAGCTGCTCTCGCCTCTTCCACGCTCGCTTTCAGGCTGGCGGTGGTTTACGGACGACGAGATGTGGGTATCCCAAAGTAGGTGGCATTCAGCGACATGCGGAGAGGAGAAAAACTGAAATGATGCTGGATGGCGGCTGTAAGCTGGGAACAAGAAGCACCAGGAATGCCTTCGGCTCCAGCAAGCGCTGCAGGGCAGACACATCAGGGCAGCCAGGGCTGGTGGGGCTGCGGGGCCCCTGGGACATGCACCCAAAAGGGCCACATCTCGAGGATCAGCAGGGGACCTGGCTTTTCAGCTCAGATACAAGCAGCAAACACAGCCACCGCATAAGAGCAAATGTTGCCCTCTGCCCTGCAGTGGGGATGGGCAGCGGGGCGGGGTGGGGCTGCAAAATGAGGGGCTGGAGGGGCATAGGGACGTAGGGACATAAGGATAAAGGGACATGGGGACATGGGGACACCTGCCAGCCTGCGTTTTGGCCGGCACAGGGGTGGGTGCCACCAGGGCAGCTCTCACAGTGAGTACCCGGGCTTTCCCACAGCAATGAATTGCTGCAGCTTTATTAAATCAATATTAATTCATAATCTTTAGCACACAATTACAGTTATCTCACACACAAAACTCCCCACCTCTCCAAATCTCTGATCTGACAGGGTTATAATTAGCTTATTACTGGCCATACATCTGCTAATAACTTTTCCCTCAGCCCTGCGAAGTGAATTAAGGAGCGCTAATAAACCATGGCAGTTAATCCATTTATATGTCTTAGGCTTTTGTCTAGGTACCAAGTTTAAAGATCCTTTAAAGGGGGTTCTCCGGCCCTTCCTCCAGGTGGGGCTGTCCCTGGCCGCGCGGTGTGGACACCAGGGGTGGCTGGTGGCACAGGTGATGTCCCACTCACTGCCCCAGCGGGTGCAGTCCTCGCTGGAGCAGGATGCGGGGAGAAAGTCGAGGAAGCGTTTGATAAGCTGGGGAACCCCAGAAGATGTAAGCACGGGTCCCTTTTCCCCATGCCTTCCTATTCTCAGCCCTGCTGCCTGTGCCTGGCACAAGGCAGAGGGTATTTCGGGAAGGTCCACGGCGATGCGGTGAACCCCCAAAATACCATTTCTCAGGGAACAACAGGCACGGATCCCTTTCAGCAGAGCTCCAGCGCTGCCCGCTCCCCTTCACCACGGAGCATTTCTGGTGCCATTCACTGGCAATAAGGAAAGTGAGATAAGACATGGCTGCGGGGGGAGGGAAATGTTGATCTAAAACGATGGCCGGTAATAAAGGGCAGCGGAGAGGCACGGTGTGATGTGACGAGATAAAAGCAGATGGCTGGCTGCTGCTTCTAATTATAGGTCCCCACTAACGAAGAGGGCGCTGATTAGACTGACATTGTCCTAGGACGCGCGCTTCTGGAGGGAGCTGGCTCTGCGTCGGTGCGCACGGCTGCCCCAACCGGGGGTCCCACGTCCTGAGATGTGTCCCCACCATGGGGACAGCTGGGCCCAGGACATCAAGAGGACATCAGGAGAAGCCGGCGGCGATATTCCCTGTGCCAGGGAGGGGACTGTGGACACGATGGCCACCGCCGGGCCACCTCACTGGGCACTGCTCCGACTCTGAGGTCCCAGTGTCTGGAGACAAAAGGAAGCTCCTTTTGAGTAAGAAATGCGGTCGAGTCTCATGGGTGAATAATTTATGATGCTTACTGTAATAAGACAGAAAAAAGCCACATTCAATTCTGGTTTCATCATATTTTTGGCTATGAGTAAAACAGTAGAAAATGATGAGGGCTTCCCACAGCAAAGCCAAGTGCCTGAGACTGAAACTGGTAGCCAGGCCACTTCTAACCAGAGAGTTGATCTTTTGCATATTTTCGGTCATGTTGGCTCTTTTTCTCCTCCATGGAAGAAACTTGACATGCAGTTAGTTAAAGCACTGTTGTGTCTCCCTCACTGAGCTCATCCGGCCAAGCAGGGCGATGCCCCGGCTCACATCCATGCAGGGCAGCCCCTTTCTAAGGGCTGGAGGAAAGGTACTTCCCTCTTCTGTACCCACTAAAACTCCATTAAGAGCCCTGCTTTGGGTTGGAGGAGCAAAAGATCTTAACAAAATATCCCAGGGACGAGCCACATAACTGAGGCAGAAACGTTGCGAGGTCTGCAGAGAGAGCCGGGCTGAGCGGCTGGCGAGCAGCTGGGCAAAAATGGGGAAAGACTTAAAAAAAATGAACCAGTAAGCCGAAAGTGATGTTTGGGAGTCATTCCCTAACTATTCAAACATTCACGCAATAACTCTTTCCAGGTGAAGTCCGCGGGAATTACCCGCAGGGCCTAGATCAATGTCGGCATGGCTGGGAGGGCGCAGAAGAGGCACAGGAGCAGTGGGGCGAGGTGACGGTGACACGGTGCCCGGTGCCCCGAGCAGCTGTATTTGCATAAATCGGAGCAGCCTTTTGGGATGGGCCCCCTGGGACTTCCCGCAGGAGGCAAGGCTCGCACCGTGCCCGTGCTGTGCACACGCACACGGTGCCAGGCGCTGGGCACCCGGCTGAGGGCGTTTTCCCATGGCCGCGGAGCTGGGCGAGCGCCTGCAGATTTTCCGACTGGTGACTGCAGCAATTTCAAGTCCTGCTTAACCAGGAGAAGCAGTTGCCAGGGCACCCAACCTTTTGACATCTTAATGAGCGAAGAGCTCAAAAGGAACCTCGCCAGGATTATTTCTTTTTTTTCCCCTCCCTTCTCAGAGGATTCAACTTTTCATCTCCCTCCTTCCAAGCATGAGACGCGGGGATAACGAATGAGCCCGAGGAGTTCAAGCCGCAATCACCCAAGCTCCTTGTAGCTGCAAACAGGCAGGAAGCGTGCGCTGGAGAGGAGACGTAATTAGGTGCAATTCAAGAACAGCTCATGAGCTATATTTAACAGAAGGGCCGAGCCGACTCTTCAGCAAGCAAAAATCTGCGTAGGAAAGGCGGTGGCGGCTGAGCCGCCCTCCCTGCAGCCCCGGCGTCCTGCCCTGTGCTGCAAACACCGCTTTGTTATCGGGCTCTGATGGCTGTTCAGCCCATAAACAGCTCGTGGGAGCAGGACCCCTCGTGGAGGAGATGTTTTTTGGCACTCAGGGTTTTCCCTTTGGTGGGATTAGATTTAGCCAGAGGGAGAACAACCCAAGAGCTTCTTTCCTGCTCATCCTTCTTGCCTGGCACAGATGGGAGAGCCCTGCTGAGCCCCCCAGCGCCACGGCAGCGAGGACGCGGAGATGCTGTGCTTCTGCTGGGGGAGGAAAAGCCACGAGTGCACACAGGCACCGGGTGGGACGGCAGCGATGGGCGCCCACCTCCCCTTAGCGGAGACACGGCGGTGCCGAGTCCAGATTTACCTGTCTGCGGAGGCCTCCTAAACACACACACTCACCGAAGTTCCATCTTGAATACAAAACCCATGGAAGCAGCCTGTGAAGCTCCCGGGAGAAACACTCCTATTTTCCTTACTAATGAAAGCCACCAGGTGGATGCTGAATTTGCATGCCAGGCTTTGGTGATGCTTCCCCAGGACCGACGGGCACCAGCAAGATGCTCAACAGCTGCAAGGAGCAAACCACATGGGCTGCCCAGCAAAACCCCCTGTTTTCTGACAGCAACCCCCAAAATTCGTGGGCCCACTGGCAAAAAGGGACAGCAAACCTTCCAGGGCGGAGCATGCGGGGATGGTGCTGAGAGCAGGGCACACCTGGCTGTGCAGGAGGGCTGGAGGAGCCGCTCCCTGGGCACCGCAGCTCCCTGCGAGCAGAGGGGAAGGAGCTCCTTGTGCCGGGACATGAAAGCCGGGAGACGGGGGAGCGCTATAAATAGGGCGTATAAACTTTCAACTGACAAGGCTCTGATTTTGTTATTGTAAAAAGGGAGGGAGAGAGAAGGAGAAAAAGTGCCTAGATAGAGCTGACAAAGAGGGAAATACATGCAGAATACAGGTTTGTTCCCAGTAACGCGCTTATTATAAGTCAGATGTAGTTAGAGCTATTACTTTAGCTTCAAATGAATGAAAGGAAGGAGAATAAATCCGCCTTTGTGCCAGGCTGCCTGCAAATAGCATCTCCCTCCAGCAAACCTGCAATTGTGTTTGCATGAGACATTTGTTAGAATAAATGCAATTTAAGAAGAAAAACAGCTCCCACCTACAGCAAGGGAAGGCCGCCGGTATGAATGGCAGCCGGCAGAGGAGGAGGAGGACCAGGAGCGCCTTCGTCTGCAGGGGAAAGGGCCTCCCGTATCTTCCTCCTTTATCTTCTGTGTGAGCAGACTGAAAGAGAAAAGCACCTTCTTAAAAGTTTGTGAGTCTGCATTTCATAGTCCTAAACTATTTCCCAAGGTACTGAAAGTGCTTGCGGGTTTTGCTTGATTTTTGTTTTAAACAAACAACGTTGGTTGCTCCCAGAGCGTTTCTCCACCCTCAGCAGCCCCGGTGGCTTCGGGGAGGGGACCTGCAGGGCTGCCACCCCCAGGGCTGGCACCCCCCAGCCCCATCCCGCGACGAACCCTCGTGCTCACCAGCTCCACACCTCATCACCCCGGGGCACCCGTGCACCTGTAATAACGGGAACAAAATCTGCCACCGGCTGCCCAGAGACACCCAGGCTGCCTGCGGTGCCCGGCAGCAGGCTGAGGACAATGCCCAGCACGGTGCACGTGTTTCGCAGTGCCACCACCAGGCTTTGGTGCCTGGTCCCGTGTTCAGCTGAGCCCCCTCCCCTGCCTCCTTGCCCACCACTTGGTTTCCCTCTTCTTTTTTTTGACTGGAGAACCCGGCTTCTCACCCAGGATGCGGCCCAAGGGAAAGGGGAGAAACCCTCTGCAAAGTGCCCTCCTGCCTTCTTCTGTTAGTATGATTTTTAATATTATCCCCGTTGAATTTATAGGAGCAACAGCCTGGGAAAATGACTTTACCTCTGGTTCCTTCATAAATTTTTAATAGGGCAGAAATGGAACCAAAAGGGATTTAAAAAAAAAAAATATGCGTTAGCGTCAAACTCTGGCTCTATTCATAATTAATTATACTTTCAGGGGGAGGGGAAAAAAAGAGGAAACATAATTACAAGCTTCTAGTGAGAACATTCATTATCATGCTAATGCCGAAATCAGTACTGCTGCGCCTCTGTGTGTGTGTGTGTGCGCGTTTGCTCTAATTACTCAGCAGCGGTGTGCGGCGTTCTCCAGCCACCTCGGTGCCGCACGGGGCTCCAGAGTCAGGGGTAAGGCGGGACGACGGCGCAGCCTTCATGGCTGGGTTTTGCCCCGTGTTTCTCAGCATCACTCCCCAGGCGCCCCGGCAGTGCTCGTTAGCAAGCAAGATCCTGACTTCGTTTTTTTGGGGCTTGCAGTGCACAAGAAGAGCATCAGGAGGGTTTCAAGGTGCAAAGAGCCAGGGATGCACAAGGCAGGCTGGGGGAAGGAGCCCAAAGAAGGGTGCAGAAAAACAAGGCAAAGTTTCAGATGTTTGGTGCCTGACAAATGCCTGGGTTTGCTGTGCCTGGGACACCTTGCAAAGCAGATCCTGTGCTTCAACCCTGGGAAAAGCATTTGGGCTCAGCCAGGGTACAAAGGTACCCTGGGCAGGGCAGCCAGCCGCAATCTGGGGAGAAAAGGGCAATTTTCTACGCACTAAAAAAAAAAGAAAGAGGCTCAACTCAACCCTAGCGCACTGGTGTCACCAGCAAAGGGTTTTTTCTTTGCTATCCCGATCCACTCGGCACTAGGGATGCCCCAGCACAGGACCCAGCCTCCCCTGGGTTCGTGCAAGAGCTGGGCACGGGGAGGTGTTGGCGCCTTCCCAGCACCCCCAACCCACAGCAGGGCCTGGGGGTGCAGGCACGGCCGCATCCTGCTGGCCGTGGGCTCTCGGAGCTCCAGCTGACGTCTGCGAGGGAAAAACGCAGGCTTGGATCGGCGGCTCCAACACCCCGCTCAGTCCCAGACATGTTTATAGACATGAGTTATCTTAATTATATTAAACCTAAGTTAGGCATCTGCACAATCTGAGCATTTCTGTAGAATAATTAAACCGATCTCCCATTATTTCTGGAGCTGCCAAGCGGATGCCCTACTTTCCTCAGCACAAGGACTGCATTTCTCCAGCGACAAATCCCCCGGCAGGCTGCGGGAGCCGTGGTCCGGCCGGCAGAGCCGAGCAGAGCGGGGGGCACGGACCCCTGGTCGCCCCCAGCAGCTCTCCAGCCCTGCTCTGGCTCCTCGCTCCCATCTCAGCGCTCAGCAGAGGGCAAAGCCAGCCCGGCACAGCCCCCTACCTCCCCGCACGGGGCTGTATTCGCAAATTGCCTTAATAGCCTGAGAGCAAACGAGGCCCCAGGGCTGTGCCACGGCCCTCACTGCAACCTACAGCAGCGGCTCGCAGCCCGCTGGGGACAGGGCAGAAATGGGAATGGGAGGAACTGGGGCTGGAAGAGGGGACTGCTGGAGCTGAGCCCCGGTGCGGGGCCGTCTCTGGGTCACTAATCCTCTGCTCGAGGAGGACAGCGATAATTAGAGCTCCTCTGCTTGCCTCGCTCACGTGGGAAAAGCACCTGGCTCTTGTAGCGAAGTGGAGGGAGAAAAAACAGAGACAGAGAAGAATGTGCATTGAATTTAAGTGGGAAAGCGTTAACAAAACCGGGAGCCGATTGAGGCTACCCCAAATGAGCAGCGCAAGGAGCCAGCGCACCCCAGGCACGACAGCAGCTCCCGTCCAAAGCCACGCCGGCTCCGAGACGCTGCACAGGCAGCACCGAAGCACGGCTGTCTGCATGCGAGGCGGGGAGAAGGCAAAGCTAATGCTGGGAGTCCCCGGGATGAGACTAGAGGCTTTTTGTTCAAAGGTGGGCTCTGTGCAACATCTGGGAGCCATTCCTGTCTGTGTGGGATCGTGCAGGCAGGCGAGGGGCCCCTCTGGCCTTGCTGGAGCTCCAGCTGTGCCCAACACCAACATTTGGGGTTGCCTGCGAAGCTCCGCACCCGCACCAGCCCCAGGGGCGCACGGTGGTTTCGGCCAGGGGTGGCAAAGGGCTGCTGGGGACCTGGAGTGTGGTTGCTCTGTGAGCCAGGCAGCCACTTGGAAAATGCTCACCCCACCTCAGCACGCGGCTTTGTACCCAAAATGTATTTGGGAGGTGGAGGCCAGGAGCCTCGAAAAGAGCTATACAGATGTGTCGTGGAAAATGAAGGGTACGAAGCGCACTGTGGCACCTATATGGCAGGGGGCATTGGCACAGCCGTGCTCCTGCACCTGCACGGTCCTTGGGGTCGGGCTCGGATGTGCTCCGCAGCGTCCCCAGGCACCGTGGCACCACGCGGAGCTCGGGCACGATGCTTGGGCTGCAGCGAGTGCTCGCACGGGGAGAGAAACCATCGCGGCCCCCCGAAAGCCCTTCCCCTCCCCGGCAGATAAAAGGGCCTCGCTGTTCCTCAGCGCGCTGGAGCCAGAGCCAAGCTCCCTGAAAGAAAACAGATGACCTCTTGTTCTGGGAATAGCTACAATCCCTCCCTTTAGCTTTATCGCCGGTTGAACCCTGCCCAAATGAAAAGTAATCAGCCATGACACGAGCATCCGCTGCCCCGCGCAGGCAGCCAGGCGCTCCCCAGCCGGCCCCTAACGAAGCTGCCTCGTTAGGGCTAGCGGGGCCGCGGGCGGCCTTGCACGTCCCATGTCTGCCCACATCTCAGCCCTCGGAGCAGCCCGGGCTGCCCACACCGGTCACGTTTTCATGAGTGTGCCAAAAATGCAGAAAGGTCGGGCAGCACGTCCCTGCCCGGTGCGCAGAGGTGTGGAGATGCTGCACGAGGCATTTTGGGGCTCACAGTCCACGTACGGCCACCGCAGCCCGGGCTCATGGTCAAGTCCTCGCCTCTGCTCTTTGCGTTTATGCTGGGAGAATACAACCGCACCGCACGTGAGCTTCTGAGAGCTGGTTTACGATGTATGAAAATAGCCCTGGAGCCTTTGCCAAAAGCGTCTCTGAGGTGGGTTCTCGCTTTGGGAACGGAGCCCACGGAGCTGGGGCTCACCGGGGCTGGGATGCCATTTCAAGCCCCGCAGGTTTCTAAACCCTTTTTTCCAAAGTTACCAGCAGCAGCATTTCCAAGCCAGCCCCGCAAAACCGCAGGCTGCCCAGCAGTGTGCATGAAGCAGGGAAGAGGCAGGGAGAAGAAGAGCCGTGTCCCCAGCAGTGTCACCCCGTGGGCCAGCACTAGCCAGCACGTCTCCCCTGAAGCCACGGGGAGAAGATAACACCCAAACCCCGACCCGCGGCGTTTTGTGCAGCCGTGGCTGCGGTGGGGCGTGCGAGCCTGCTTAACCTTCAGATCCCGACCTCGCTGTTCCGGTACATAAAGCAATTCATTAGTCGTTACTGCTTAAGAATAAAGGGGATTAGGTATTTATTCAGCATGATGCGATGGGGATCGTAAATTTTTACTGTGCTCCTTGAGATGGCCCCGGGAGCAGTTAAGGCGGCGGGGCCGGCCGCAGCCCCTGCGCCCTCGGAGCCCGGAGAGGGGCCCGGGGCAGGGGCTGGGATCACACACACGGACAGACCAACGTCAGGAATGTCTTTTTCCTTGCTGCACTTCGTCCATCTGTATCGAACAGTGGAGCTATGAATATTCAAGAGAAAAAAAAGTGTTAAAAATTTGTGACATTTTCAGGATTCGCTTGCACTATCCAGAGAACATCATTCACAGTAATTACGAATAAAATCCACAGCTCTTCACGGATGACAACAAATCCAAATGGCCTTTTTACACAGTGAAAATATTAGCCTTAACACATTTTTTTTTAAAATATCTTCCAACCAGTTGCTGCTTTCACAGGCACCTCAGAGCAGGCTGATCTTTTACAAACTCCTCCCGTCGCGGTTACATGTGCTGCCTGTGCTCTGTGCTAAGGCCAGCAAATGAATAGCACTTCTTTTTTTTTTTTTTTTCCTCCCTCTCATTTGAGAGTTTTCTTGGTAGGGATGAAACCACGGAACAGAAGGCCGCCTAAATGAAATTATTAACCCAGAGAAACCACTGAAGGAACTTGATTAATTTGCCGAGTAACAGAGACTGGTTTGTTCTTTTAGGCAACACATCTTAAAGTAATTGAATCACCCCTTGAAAAAAAACAGTAGATGATTGAGCCCTGAGGTACACTCGTTCACTATCCTTAATAAATCTCTCTTTATGAAGGAGGTAGTATGCTTTTCTCATCAGAAACCTGTTAATTTTTTTCTCTTCTAAGTAATTGAATACAAAGTTCAAAATCTATCTGCAGCATCCTTCAAGAAAAAAAAAAATCAAAGGTTTATCTCACGTTTCATCTCAGCAAGTTAATTATGCTCTCATAATTGAGTTAAACCAGCAGGTTATTAAAAATACCACAGGACCATTTTTATTTTTTTTTGATGACGTACCACGAGCCCCAACTCCTTGGCAGAGCCAAGAACCCAAAGACCTGGCTCGTGCCCGGCACGCAGCAGGAGGCGCCCAGGATGGACCGATCCCACCCAGGTTCATTTAGGAAAAGCAGCTCTTTGGGCTTTTCTCCTCCTTTTTTAGATGTGGGACAAGGGGATGGTGTCCAGCTGCTGTCATAACCTCTGCTGGAGCAGCGGGGCCGATGCACACAGGACGGCACAGTGGGAGCACCCAGGGCAGATGAAGTATCAGGAGACTCCCAACACCTCTCGCCCAGCCCTCGTGCTCCTGCCTCGCTCCAGGGAGGGTCTCCAGGATGCGTCCCCTGATCCAAGAGTCATCGCCCTGAGTGGCACCAGTCCCCAACATTTGGGGCAGGCTGGTCAGTGCCCCTGTGGCAGTGCTCCCCGGAGAGCTCACACTCAACCAGGTGCGTCACAGCCCAACCACGGCTCACCGAAAGCCACGGAGCATCTCCATCCCAACTTGGACAAGCCTGCCGGCCTCCCGCGACCCAGCTGACACCTTTCCATGAAGCAAGGGAACAACACCGAAAGGGAACACGTGAAAAACACTGGTCGTAAGCCCAGCCCAAGGGCTCACTAGGGAGCTCACTTCACACAGGCAATCCCACCTAAAAGCCACTGCAAAGCCAGCAGCCAGCACCCGCTGAGGCCAGAAAGCTTCAGAGACTTCAGAGCAGCTCAGGACAAAGCTGTCCCTACTGCAGCCGTGCCCAGGGACGGACGGGGAGCGCCCGACGCCGCACCACGGCGCACATGGCGCTTCCGACACCAGTGTATTTCTAATCAGCATCTCACTTCAGATTTTACTCATTCAACTAATTCCACTAATTCTAGGGAATTACAGAAATAATTGCTATTTTCCAATAGATGCAGGCCTGCCTCTTGAGACAGAAAAAACAAAATAAGGCAAAAAAAAAAATCAATGAAGCACTGTTTAAGAAAAGTCAAAATAAGCTATTTCCATCTCCTCATTTGCAATTAACTTCAGAGCATAACACAGTGGGAGGTGGTTCATGGGAAAAGTGCGACTTCATTGTAATCCTCCCTCCTTTTAAGTGGAAGGAGCGGTGGAGATGGATGCGCCGAGGCAGCCGCCGCTCCCTGCAGGTCGCAGCTGCCCCGTGCCCCCCGCGCTGATGCCACGGCGTGAGACGAGGGCAGCGGGGCCACCAGCCCCACGCTGCAGCCCGCAGTGCCACCCGGCCGGGCGAGGGGCCACGGCTGGGCTCTCATTGCCCGCGGTCACCACGTGCACAGCAGGGCACCACGGTCCTGCACGAGATGCCCGTCCCCATCCCCATCATCCCCACCACATCCCTACCCCCGTCCCCATCCAAATCCCCATCTCCATCCCCACCCTGTCCTAAGAGAGGGCCACCTGTTACTATCATTTTATTTTATTTTATTTTAATTAAATTGGGATTTTTTTGTACGGCAACTTCCTTATCTTCTCAGCCACCAGTGACGGTACCAGCAGGGAAGGGGTGGCCCAGCAGCACGTCCTCCCCTGGGGAGCTGGGCACAGCTGGCAGCAGTCCCAGCAGGATTTGTGCACCGTGGGGCACCCCAGCACCGCTTTGCCTTGCGTCAGCCCTGCTTCACCACAGGAGACCTCTCCGATTATGGGCGTTTCAGCCCCGTTCCCCCCAAAAATAGGCAAAGCAACAGTTTGGGGGCAAGAGGCACCTGAAAGAGCCGGTTCCCCCGCATTGCCTGGCAGGGATGGGTGCTTCTCCCTCCCTGCTGCCAGGCAAACGCTCCTGCGGGGCAGAGGCGCAGACCCAGCCGAGCGCTGGGAACCTCCCTCCAGCCCCTGCCTGGAGGCAGAGGATCCAGACTGCGAGGAGGACGTGGGTCGGGTGCCTCGTCTGGCTCGGGGGTTGGTTGCAAAGCAGCGGCTCGGAGGCTGATGCCCATCAGGGGAGAAGGCACCCGGCTGGCTCCTGCTTCCCAGCAAGAGCAGAAACCTGCTGCCGTTGCAGGACCCGTCCTCAGACCCATCCTCCAGCGCCCGGTGACCTCTGCCAGAGATAAGAGCACTCGGTCCTCCAGCAAGCACTTCCCATCCCTTGCCCTACAATATTCTCCCTGCGGCTGACGTGGCGACCTGCTGCTGTGCGTTAAGCATTCACCTACGTGAGGCTTCCTTTGAAGACTTTTCCTTTCAACTGTTCTATTTTCATCACTGTCCTCATCCCTCCGTAATGCTCCGTCTTCTGCTCAAGTGTCATCTCCAGATTTTCTTCCCAATTAATATTTCTATGGCAACTGCATTTAATTTTGGAATCGCAGCGCTCGCTGGGTGGCGGGACCAGACCCTCCTCCCCGCCTCGCCTCCCCGCGCCTGCTGCGGACGTTTGAGCCCTGTTCATTTCCGAGGGGCACGGCTCTCGGAGCACCTTGCCCAGCCCTGCCTCGCCCCCTCGATGCCAGCCCCACGAGGGTTGGGCCAGGCTGAGCTCAAGCTCGTCATTTATCTCGTGCTCCTGTACTGCTAATTAGCCCGTGAGTACATTTATTGGTCAGCGCCCGGAGCAAAGCTCAAGCTTTTGGGAAGTGCACCCTGTAGGATCCAGACTTTGGGAGCAATACGGACACCCCTGGATGCCCTGCGGGGGAGGGGCATGCTGGGCAGCACAGCAAAATGCTGTGAAATGAGGAGAGATTGGGACTTCAGGAGGCAACAGGAGGAGTTAGAGATTCTGGAAACCCCGTCCAGCCCCGCTGCCAACGATGGGTGCAGAGGTTTCTCCCCAGCGCTGCCCAACCCAGCATGGTGGGGTGCAGCCCCCGGTGCTGTAATGTCACCGAGGACAACCCCAGGACCCTCCTGCAGGGCTCTGGGCAGGGCAAAAATGGGCGCTGAGAGGTTCAAATGAGCCCGCTCGGGTCAGGGGCTGGAATCAGAAGCATTTGTGTGCGCTGCTTTCCCTGCCAGGGCTCCCTTTTGGTCTGCCTGAAACCTTGCTGGCATCTCAGGAATGCCAGAAATGCCGGAGCTCCTGGTAACGGGGCTTTGCACCCTCAGCACCCGGCGCTGGTGTGTGCCCAGGGACCCGGCCGACGGGCTGGTGGCTGGGACGCTGCGTGTCCAGCACACAGCTCAGAGGCTGAGCACCGCCCTGTGAGGCGTGCATGAGGGGCTTCAGGGCACTAAGTGCATTTTAGGGGCTTATTTTGCACCTTTCAGTGTCCCCCTGCTGCAAAAGGGGGGTGCTCGGGTCGGTGCCCTGCATGCAGCCCCCATGCACCCGCTGCAGGCTGGGTGCTCCCGCCCGGCTGCGCTCACAATATCGGCGTTATTCCACGTTCAGATGAGGGAAGCGCGGAAAAATGTGATTTTGGAAGCTGAGTAACTCAACTCCCCGCAGCTGTGGCTTCGGCTGGGCTCCAGCTGCTCCCCTGCCGCCAGGGCTCCGCCGCTCTCCCCCAGGCACCGGATTCCTCCTGAAACTCGCTTCCCGTGCCGGGCACTCGCTGTGAACGAAACACCAGCGGAGCAGGGAGCCCGGCCCTGCATTCTGCTCTCGGATGTCTCCTCTGGACCTTACCGTAGTGGCTGCACGAACACGGTTTGGTTGAGCTCCCAGCTGCCCTGCCCCGGGGGCTGCCATTGCCCGAAGGAGCCAAAAAAGAGAAAACTCCTGGGGGAGGGAGAAAACTCCTGGGGGAAGGGATCCCCGCCCTCTGCACTGCCTGAGCTGTTTTTTCCCTGCTGCCTTCCGCAGCTTTGCCCAGCTCGTGCCTAGGCATCAGCTATGGACACAGCCCTCCTGCGAAATAGTTACCCCTGTTGCCATAACACGCACATCTCACCCCAAACCATGGCACTGCTTTCTGGAGGTGACCCATGGGGATAGGAGAGTTCCCAAGGTGCTGTCCTTCCTCCTGCCATTGCTCAAGGATGCCTTGGGGCAGGTCCCATGCAGGTGACGACCTCCTGGGAAGGACGTCCCTGCCTCTCAGCAGCTGCGGACACCGTCCCCATGGGTGCAGGCACACGGCATCCCTCACGGGCGTCACTGCCCCGGCTGGAGTCAGTGGGTATTTTAGGCTAGGGAGGGAACCATGCAAAAAGCACTCCGTGGAGATGGAAAAAAGGGATGGAAAACAAGCAGCATCCCCAGTGGCTGGTTGTGGGTATCTGTCCCCCCCAAAGGGCTTGTGATCAAGATGGAGAAAAGGCAGGGAGGGAAGGACGAGGTGATGGATGGCACCGAGCTGAGAAGGAAAAGCAGTGGTGAGGGAAGGGAGAAATGGGGGAATGGCAAACCAGCAGCACAAACGCGACTGCAGCAGGAAGATGAAACCCTTGGTGGATCTCCCCATAGGAAGTGACCTCTCCCCATGCCTGATTTTTCCTGACATTCCCTCCAGAAACTTGTGGTCCCCTGCATGCACACAGGGGCACTGCAACCTTGACTTCTGCCAGGGGAGCTGAGGAGCTGTGAGCATTCCTGGGCTCCCAGCCTGGGCAGCGCTTCCCCCCCCCAGCCCACACACGGGGCCGGTGCTGTGCAGTGCCTGGGGCTGCGGTGCTCCCGTGCAGCCCCTCCAGGGACCGTGGTGGCTCTGTGCAGCCTTTCCTGGACCCTGAAACGCTCACTGCCCTTCCCATCAAATTGCCCAGCTCGGCAGCGACGGTTGCCCTGCAGCACCTGCAGCACCCTGGGGTGCTGTGCACGCCTCGGGGGCTGCTGGGCAGGCTGGTGGTGGCACACGGTGCTGGGACGTGCTGTCACAGCCAAGCACGTCTGATACTGGGATAGCCAGCTCAGGATCCCAGCACCACTCGTGCCCCGAAACCCTCCCCTGCGCTCCCCCGGCCGTGCAGCGCAGCGCGTCTGCCTTGCCAATGACAACAGGCACCGACTTCGTGTTTAACCTGCGATCCTCGAGCGAGATCAGCAAGTCTGAGGGGCCAATTAGGGAAAATCATCACTTCATTAGTTCCCTGAAATGCAGCCACCGCTGGAATGACAGGCGGCAGTGCCTGCGAAGCTCGGCACGGGGCTAAAATCCAACGAAACGCGGAGAGAGGGGAAAACTGCGCCGGCCCCCGGCAGCTGCAGCGAGGGCAATGAGCCTCACGGAGATGCTGAGCCACAGACTGTGAGAGCCAGAAAAAACAGGGTGTCCTCACGTCCCCAGGCCCCACCAGCTGCCAGGCTGCAGACCAGCTCCGGGGCAAAAAGAATTAAAAAAGGTCCTCGCTTATTAAATGCTGTGCAATGCTCCCGAACGGGAGCCCTGGCAGCCAAACAAGCCACCTCTCCTTCCCTGCACCCCCCCTGCTTTGTGGCAACGCTCTGTTTTTAAGTCAGCCCTGCAAAAAACGGTGAAAATTGAATCGCCCCAGCACAAAACCTTATGGCTGCTCCTTGTGGCGGGGGCAAGAAGCACCTCGTCACCTTTTATTCTGCTGCGAGCAGCCATGCAGGCAGCTAATGGGAACGGCTACCACGGGCCCAGCTTTTGTCCCGATTCCTCCTAAAATTCACCGCCTTGTGAGAACTGCGGCCAAAGACGTGGGAACACCTAAGCTGGGCACCCCATGCGAGCGTCTATAGCTGTACCAACACAAAGGCTGCTAAAATGCCACGGGTGGCATTTCACGGGTCCCTGCAATGCCCTGCAGGTGAGTGCCAGCCTGCCAGCACCTGCCTGGGGAAACCTGGGGGGAAAGCTCGCAGCCGAGCGGTGCGAGATGCTCGGTGCCGCAGGCTTTGGCTCCTTCTCGCTGCTCTTTAACCTCCTCCTGGACTTGTACTCAAGGAAAGCCGTGACATTTATCATGAGAATATCCTTCGGTTAAAACCGGAGCCCCTGATTATGTTAACAATTTTGTAATGAATTAATGAAATTTTCCAGTGGAAAAGAGATTGTGAAACTCTCCCGGGAGCTCCCGAGCCGACCCAAGCAATCCGTCACAGGACGACAGCTGCAGTCTGGCCGCTTGGCGTCTCGCGCGGGCTCTGAGCTCATGGCCAGCCTAACGAGCAATAAATAAGAAACCAGAAGACGACTGCGGACGCCAGGGATGAGCCGGGGGTCTCTGGCTACATCGGTGCAGGTTTCTGGGTGAGCTCAGTGTGCGGGATGGGGGCTCCTCTATCAAAACCTGGCCGTCAGCACCTCCGAAGCCAGCCCCGCGCCAAGAGGCAGTCGCTCCATCTCGGCACTGACATCCCTGGGCATCATCAGCAATAACATCAAAAACCTGAAGATGCGTAAAACGACCAATATAAGGGGCTAAAGGAGAGATTATCATTACCCAAATGGCCTGCTCCTCGGAGGGAGCTGAGCAAACTCCCAAAGACACAGCCTGGGCAGCCAGGGATGCCACGGCTGCCCCGAGCAGGGTCCCTTCGGGGAGCCTGGCCCCATAGCGCAGCACCACGCCTGAGCCCCACAGGGCAGAAGATGCTCCAGGGAGGATTTCTGCACTCAAAAGGGGGTCACAGCTCATTGCAGTTCCTCAACGGCATCGTGGTTTCATCAGGATGGAGTGAGAGCACGAGCATGCCCAGCGTGTGCGTGGGTAAATCCCCGTTTCTGGAGCCGCGCAGCTACCGCGCCCGTCCCCACGTCCCGAGTCCTCCGACTTACAGCTGGGAAGTTTGCACTGACTGTGCTCGGAATCATTAAGCTACAAACCATACGCTAATTATGGTGCCCTGGGCAAAAACGTTAATCCAAAGAGCATAAAATTGTAATGACTTTCTTGGCATAATTAGACCAACCAAGACAAACAGCCCAAACAGCAGCCGCGGCGACCGCGCGGCCCCGCTCCCGGCTCAGGCGAGGGTTGGGAGCTGCTGAGGACGGGGGTGCTGAGCTTCGGGTAGGCTGCCACTGCAGCAGACTCTAGGAGGTTTCTCAGCCCCTTTTTGCTGCTGTAGACATCAGCCTCAGGGTCTGGCGGGGACGCTGGCCGGGTGCTCCTGGCTGCCGAAGGGGCTCGAGCACTTTCCCTTCCAGCCACCCAACCGGCGAGCCAAAAACAGCTCCCGCACCGCAACCCTTATTGTTGGAATAACTTGAGTTTCCTGTGAACTGGAAAATTTTTTGTTAAAGCACAGTGTGCCTTGAAACAGCAAAGATTTCAAATTGGGGGGAACGATCACATCTACGCTGAGCCACAGACATCACCCGAGCAAAGCACGCCTCCCAGGTACTGGAAAACTTTGCCTTTTTTCAGTAAAACCTCAGATTTAGCAATGAAAGCAGAGCGAAGAGGAAGGAACACAGCATGGAGGAGCTTGCTGAAGCCTGCGTGTCCCGCGTCCGCAGCCAAAAGCCCACGCCATCTCCTGCGTGCGCGGAATGAATCGCTCTTAAGTAAAATCTAATCAAGAACTTTTCCTTTCTTCCCCTTTTTCAAACAAGGGCACTATGTGATGTGTGCAGTCTCGAAAGGAGATTTACTAGACACCGCTGTGACTAAGGCAAGATGTAATTAGAAGAGGGGAGGGACATTTATCATTTGCCAGAGTGAATTAGGTATTTCGACTTCTCAAAAGAATTGAAAGCAGAGGGTGAATTTTTTTCCAATTTCTCTCACATCTCAAATATTATTAAGTTCAGCTAGAAAACACTCGAGACAAATTGACTCATCTGAGCCCATCTCTTTATAATTGTTACACATTTTAAATTGGTTTAGTTAAATGAATGCTTCGCATAGTGTTTGACAGACTCCATTGTCTGGACGCGATATTAAAAATATCAAAATCAACACAAGAACTAGAGCAGAGCTTAGGGATATTGCTTTTCTGAGTGCTGCATATTGCTTTAGTTGAAATGTAGCATATTCACGTAGCTTTAAACACGGTTTCAGACATGGATAAAGAGATATTATTCCTTTCCTACTAATAGTAAGGCGTTTTTTCTCTTTCCTTGCTACTTAGCACGAAGTTTGCAAGCTCACACGCCAAACCATCGGGCTGAGCAGCCATGGATTCGTGCACAGAAGCCATCCTCCCAGTGCTTGCCCACAGAGCAAGTCTGCACAGTGTGATGCCTTCGCACGAGGCCTGGCATCTCCCCCCAGCCCAGCAAATTCCTCCTGCCAGCCCCTTTCTACCGCCCCGGTGCGCACACGAGACGTGCCACGGCTCTCGTCCAAAGGCTCCTGAAAGATGCAGGGAGAAGCAAAGGAGAATTGGGGTCTGCAGCTCGCCAGCATGATCTCAGATCGCATTCTCAAGGCTCAAGAGCTTTGCAAAAACCCCAAGCCAGGCAAAATAATTGCTGATAAGGAAACATTTGAGCAGCTCAGGCATGCATTAGATAAGGGATCTTGTTTCTTCTCACCCTCCCCTTGGCTTTCGTGCTTCCTTTCCACATTGTTTTATCGTGAACAGAAAATAACCAGAGAGAGACAGAAAGAGCGAGCCTGCCAGCTGCGTGATTTATGCTGCTTGAAGCCAAAAGCCCTGATAAAGCATCCACAGCCTTGGACGGCGACGAGCGGGGCTGCAGCAAAGCCGGGTCCCGGCCCTGCCCTGCCCTCAGATCCCCCGAGATGCAGATCTCAGCGCGTGCCCACGGAGGGGTGGAGGAGGGATGTCTCTGCCTTGAACAGCTGAGGCTTTGTGACTCCACAGCCCAGTTTGTTGCTCCCTCACATGGATAACACTCAGCAAAATTTTTCCCAGAAACAGGATGGGAATAAGCGGGGAAGATGGGAATCAACCTGCCTCCTCCCTGAGACCGACGTGTGCTTATTCATCCCTATCCCAGGAGCGAGATTTCTCCCTGTTTAAATAGTGTCTCCAAGGGCCTTACCCTTACTCGTTTAATAAATAAGCGTGTCAACACCAGCTCTGCATAGCGAAGTGAAGGGCACTCAACAATTCCCCCACGGGACAATTAAATAAAGAGAGGAGAAAACAAAGGATGGGCTCAGCGTGAGCAGAGATGTCTCCTCGCGGGCGGCGCAGTGCCGGGACAGCAGGCTTTGCCCACCTGCGTGGGCAGGGGGCTTAATTCGGGTTTTCCAAGGAAACACTCAAGTGCTTTTCGCACATCTCTGAGCTGCCCGCTCACCACGAAGGCAGACAATTTGCACGCGGAGGGCAGAGCTGTCCCGACCCGTCGTCACCATCGGGAAATGTGGTATTCACATCCCCTTCGCGCAGGGGAAGGGGGAGAAGGCCCCCTTTAAAGTGCCTCGAAAGGAATTTAATTTAAAATGGATTTCACTTTCGCGTTTGATGAATTAAAACCAATGTGGTTTAACAACTATGTAATGGGTTATATATATGATCTGTTAAACAGGTGTTTGAGGTTTAGCAATTATCTAATAAGAGACTCATACATATTACAGTAGATAAACTTCAATAAATATGTTCTTAATCAACCGGAGAGCACTCAACATACAATTACCATCCCTGCCACATCTTGTTGAAATGAGCAGCTGATTCAGTGCAGGATGGGGTTTTATGTGCTACTTAAAAAAAAAAAAAAAAAAGAAAAAACATGCCTCTCGCTCGTACAGCCGCTGCGTGGTGCCGGTGCCGAGGTCCCTGCACTCGGGGAGCGGGGACACCTCCGAGAGCACGGGCAGGGCAGTGGGTACGGGAGGATGATGGTGCTGGTGATGGGAGCAGCGCTGGCCCTCGCCTCCTCTCCCATCCTGTTGGTTTCACCCACTGGGGTGCCTCACACAAACAGGCACCGGGAATGGAGCAAAGCCTCGCACCGCAGTGCCCTGAAAGCTTCCCGGGGGCTCAGCGGATGCGCGGCCGTGCCAGGACCTCGCGGTGGGTCCAGGGGGGTGCAGGAACAGGACCCCACCGGGGGCGAAGTGCGGCGCTCTGGCTAATTTGCCACTTTCCTAGCTCGGGTGTTAAAGCTCATTAGCACATTAGCGCTGGCTTTCCCAGCCATAAAACAGTGGGGGGTTTCACCAGGAACCCCTGGAGACAAAGGCGCCCGGTGCTTCAGCAGCTTCCCTGCTGCCTGTGGCCCAGAAAGACGGGTTTCACCCCAAACAGAGGGCAGGAAAATAAACATGGGGAGGGGAAAGCACCCAGAAAGCACCCTGGTGCAAGCTCCTGTTAGTTCGTTTGCTGGTGCACAGACCTCGGGTAAAAGTTCATGGTGGGTTTGAATCACTGGGGAGAGAGCAAAAATTTTTCTCGAGGAAATGCAAAATTTTTACTTGTAGCAACAGGATCTCTGCACAAAGAGGCTTCTGAGCATCCCCAGGGGGAAGCATCATGCCCCCCCAGGTGGCTGCACTGGGGGTCCTGGCTGGTCCTGGGGTCGGGGGGCCAGGCCTGTGTTTCCTTGTCTGGCATCGTCCACATAGCTCACAGGTCAGCCCCAGCACACTAAAAGCTGTGTGCGCACAGCCACTGATCTCCCCAAAGAGCTATGAAATCCTCAAAACCCGGGGCAGCCCGAAGAGCCGGGACTCCCCCAAGCATTCCCTGGGGGAAGGCAGCGACCCCTCGTCCCGGGGAGCTTTCCTCTCGCTCCCCTGGTATGTGCAGATGAGCACATCGTTAAATATAGCAGCCGAGCTGCCCAACAGCCGGCTGGGGAACCCGAGCTGCTCTCACTGATTTCGCAGCAGCTAAATGCTCCGACCCATGCGCCCCGCGGGGAACGCGGCTCCTCCGATAACCTGCCCCCACGCAATGCCTCCTGCCCACGCGGGCTGTGCACGAGTCAGGAGAGCGTGGTCTGCTTCTGGTGGTACTCCTGCCATCGTTACCAGTGCGATCCTATCGATCGCTGCATTGCCGGCTGTTTAATTATTCCCTTTTAATCCCTTTAAGCAGACGAGACGTAAAAGCAGAGGCCATTAGTGGCTCTGGAGCGATCCGCATGGCCCTAGCCCCATGGGGTGACCGAAGCCCGGCCGGATCCTGCCTCCTGCCTGCGAGCTGGACGAGGCAGGAGGCACGCCGGAGGGAGCGGCACTTAAATCAAGATGTCACAGGGACAAAAAGCAAGGAGGTGGCGGGTGCCGAGGGTTCCCCACCACCGGTTTCCACCCCACCCCAGCTAGAAGGGGCACCTGCTGCAAAAAGCAGCCAAGGGCTGAGCATCCTTGGTGGGTTTCTTTGCTGCCCCCCCGTCTGCAGCCCCCAGTTCTGCACCGCCACAGCCCCACCAGACGTTCGTCCCCTCTGACCCTCGGGACAGCCGTGGCCACGCTGGGCTCCGGCTCACAGCACGGGTGAAGGGAGAATGAAAGACGCTCGGTGCTTTTTTTAGACCCGAACGGAGAAGTTGTACAATCTCGGCTTATAAATAATTGAGGGGCTAATGTGATCTCAAACTGAGCACTTATTAAATGGAAACGTCCCTGTTGACAGATGAATTCCTGTAAATTTTCTTTGGTTGAGCTCAGATGCCCATTTTCTGCTTTGAAGCAGATGAGGTCACCCTTGCTGGAGAGAACATGCTGCGGCGAGAGGGATTTGGGCCTTTTTTTTTTTTTTAAGAAAAAAAGAAGGTAACGCTAATAGCAGTGATGCAGGACTGAGATGTGAAAGGAAGGTGAACGCAGGCTGTGTGCACATCCCTGTGCCCTCTTTCACCAAAGAGCATGGCTCAAACCAGGGTCTGGGGGGTGTCCCTGGCAGTGGGGGGTGTCCACAGCGAAGCCCCCCCCGTGTCACCTGGGGGCCGTGGTGCCGGCAGCACCGGAGGGGTCGGGGGGCTCGGGGACGCCCGTGAGTGGGCAGCGCAGAGCCCCGGCCGCCCCGGCGCACCCCTGCCTCCCCCCGCGCTGCCGCTGTGTTTACGTTCTGCCTTCCTTCAATTATAATTAATAGCGGCTCATTATCAGGAGGGGACCGTTTATAAGATTCAATTAGAAGCCATTTATTTTAATGCTTTTGAACACAAAATGAGTTTGATCTCAGGAAACATTTCATTAGCATAATCTTCCCATAACGAGATCATCTTCCGAGCCTGACGTATTTACCGGCGGGTGCCAGGAGGGGACCAGGGCCAGCAGCACGGACGTGGCTGTGCCCACCGGCCCCGGGGCGATTCCTGCTGCTTGGGAACTCGCAGCCTCAGCCAAGCCAAAAACCTCGGAGAATTTATTTGATTTGACTCCCAGGGACAGGAGGCACTCGGCACCGGTGGTGCCAGAGCCGTAAAGGGCAGCAAGGAGGCACCGAGAGCCTTTCACCCGTCAGCAAACACACACGGGGTGACGATGGCAATGCCCTCGCCACCACCCCAGCTAGAACCCAGCCTGCTGGGCTGCTCCAGCAAAGCGAGAGCCTCTCAGCAAACCTGCAACATGGCACGGGGAGAGGGTGAGGTCATTTTGTTCAACTGCTCAGCTTAGGAAATTTAGTCATGAAGCAGGAATGAAAACTTGCGTCTACTCCAAGTCCGAATACTCAATGCAGCACGGCTGTTTTTTTCCCCTAGGATAATAATCTCTGATTTGTTGCCCATATGGAAGACGTATTGGTTTTCCATCTACCGGATGAGTTATACGTTTCATAAGCTGAGCTGCCCGTATATTCAAAGTAAGACGAAATCATTCACCTAAACTGTGCAGTGCACCACCATGTCGTTTGGGTATAAAATTATGCCATGGACATATTTTTAAATGCTTGGTGTTTATTGGAGCCCTGTCTGGATCTATTGCATTTCAGAGAACGATGCTCACGATGCCCTGCGACATCCCCTGCAAAACAGCTGGCGAGAGCACCCTGGCCCTCCGCGAACGGCTGGGCAGGGCTGGGTTTGGCTCCAGGGCACGCGGCTTCAGGGCTGCCAGACACTGCTCCGGTGTTAGCTGCTGCTGAAGGAGGCAAATATTTTAAATGCATGGGCCATACATTCTGGGAAACGTAACACGCACAGCGAAAAAAACATTGCTTCCCCAGATGGGCTCAGAGGAGGCAGGGACTGCAGCCCGCCGAGCCAGATGGCCGGTAACTCAATGCAGCTGAACAAAAATCTCTGGGCCAAATTCATCTTCCCGGCAAATTCATACCTGTCCTGAATGTGAACGGCATCCAGCGCTGTGCTCTGGGGGTGGACGAAATCCCCCCGTGGCTGTGTCCTCCCTGTGCAGGACGGGCACTGCCCCGGCACAGCAGGGTCTGGACCACACCAACATGGGGTCTGGGAGCAGAGCAAGTTTGGCTAACTTGGATAACAGCTTCAGGAATGCCTTACTGCAGCAAACAACCTCACGCCGGAGCCATAGGCTCCCCGGTGGTCTGCTAGGTGGCCCCACCGTGCCCAAGGGGAGCCCCGGCCCGGGGCAGGCGCCCACCTCCTCCATGCAGCCCCCAGCCAGGAGCCCGCTCTGCTCTTCAGTGCCACGCTGAAGACCCCACCTGCACCTTGGGGGCTTTCTTTGATGTTTTGACCAGAGTAGAGGAACAGAAAATCTACTTCTGTGCTCAGTTTCTGCTTCTGTGGAAACTTTGAGGCTGTAGGCCAGCCAGAAGCTGCCCTGCCAACCCGAGCAAAGCCCAGAGCGCTGCTGGTGGTGACTGAGCCCAGGATCAAAAACCCCAAGTCCAGCAGCACCTGCAGCGACACTGACCAAAATCACTTCCCAAATAACCCAAACACGCGAACAAGCAAAGGGGCTCCTGCCTCCATCAGCAGCCTGGGAGGCAACGGGGGAACAGATCACATTTAGGGACTGACAGCCAAGCAGTTTCACAAAAGCTGATTAAAACACCCTTCGATCCTCCACTAGATTTGTTCTCAGCTGTTGCAGCGGTGTAATTGGGAGGAGTGAAGGCCGGAGCTGGAGCTCCCTGACCCCGCAGGGCCGAGCCCCCTGCTGCTTTCCAGCCCCCGGTGCCGAGCGCGCCGCATCCTGCAGCCGGCGCTGGGCCCGCCGCAGCCGGCACTCGGCACCCTCCTCCTGGTGTCACTGCAGGTGTGAATCACTCGTCTGGGCCAGGACCCCAGATGGGTGTAAATATGAGTCACTCGGAGGAGGTGAAAGGAAAACCAGACCGGCCACGTGTTAAAGCTCACCAAAACGACAGGAGGAACACGCATGTAAATGAGTTCATTTCATGAACTTCTCGGTGCCACTTTTCCCAGAAGGCGCAGAGCGCAGGCACCATCCCGCGGCCCTGCGACGCTCCACCAGAGGCCACAAAACGCAGCAGATTTGGGGGCTGAGACGGGACAGGGCCCCCACACAGCCTCGGTGCTGCCAGGACGGGCTGTGGCAGAGCGGGACTTGGCTCTGCAGGTTTCAAACAGACACGGAGCAGCCCTGTGTGGATGTGCTGCGCGTCAGTAACGCACCTGGGGCTGCCCAACAAAAACCCCACCGAATGGAAACCCCCAGCCTGGTGTGGAGGCAGCTGCTGGAGCACAACGTGCCCACCCAAGGGCATGCGGGGCCAGAGACTATGGGATTAAGACCAATTTGCTTTGTTACACGGATTTAGATTACCGGCTGGTGCCGGTGCGATTAGACGGGCTCGCCATCACCCTGCAGGGGAGGGAGGAGAGGAAGGGAAACGCTGCAGAAGAGCCCGGCCACACATTAGGGAAGAAAAAGCCAAGCACTGGCACCCCGGGGAAGGGATGAGGGTGCTGAGCTGCTGGGTGCACCCTGCCCTGCTCACTGCCTTGCTGGTGTGGTGAGAGGCGGCCTCAGTACCGCCGGCTCGTCCCAAATTGTTCACATTCCTCTGCTAATCCCCGGGTTACACCGCGGAGGAGCTGGGGTTTTCTTCCCCTTGCCCTCCCGAAACCCGCAGCGCTGAGAGTCCAGCACGACCTGCCGGGCTGGGGAAGGAGCCTCTGCTCCCAGAGAGGGCTGAGGATGGGATGGAGACCAATTTGGGGCTCCAAATCTGCCCTTGCTAGAAATAACAGCCCTCCTCCAGTTAAAAAATTGCTACACCAGAGCAGTTTGCTGCTCCCAGGGCCGTGTATCAGGCAGCCACGTGGTGCAGCGCTGTTTGCACGCTCGGGAAGGCAGCAAGTAACAAAGTACAGCCCCCAAAGCCCTCACCTGGCTCCTGCAGGCAAAACAGCCGGGCACACAGCCCTCGCCAGCGAGCAGGGTGCCAGGAGCTGCCCGTGCCCAGCCTCTCGCGTGGGGAAGGCAGAGCGGAGCAGGATTTGGAGCGGCACGCGAAGGTACGCAGAGCTGCGTGCGGCCCCCGCGGCTCCGCATCACCAAGGGCTGTGCTTACCGAGCCAGCTCCCTCCTTGCCAAATGCAAACACGATCCTTAGGGGAACAACAGAGCGAAGAATTTGGATGAAGGAGCTTTAAGGAAAAAATAAAAAATAAAAAAAAGGAAGACATCCAACAAACACCGAAGGGAACAGCGAGCAAACAGATTTCCAAAAAATCAGCTGCTAAAGTGGTTGCTCTCAGGGGAGAGCCAGTTCGGAGCATTCCCATGAGCTGCTGTTTCAGCGCTTCCTCTCCCTGGGACATCCCCCGGCCCCGAAGGGCCCCGAGTGTGCATTAACTCCGCATCTGTCCCGGCCACCCCGTGCCACTGCTGTCCCCAGGCCCCCGCGCCGCAGCATCCTCCTCCTGCATGCGCGGCGCTGAACAGCCATTGAGCGGCATCGCTCATGAGCATTTAAATAAATGATGCTGCTGCAATATTGATTCAGCTGCGCGGCCCGCTGAATGCTACATTAGCGTCCTGTTAGCAGACAGAGCAAGAAAAACCTCCGTGGGCCTGGCCCGGCAGGGCTGCACTGCCCGTGCAGCGCTCACGGTGCTCTGGGTGGGTGGGGACGGGAGGCTGCCTTCGAGCTCAGCCCAGGGCTCTGGGTTTTCCAGATGGTTTGGCCGTCTGGGGATGCCTTTTCATGCCTTTCACAAGAAAGAGCCCTCCCTGGAATATGTGAAACGTGAACAAACATTAAAGTGCGGAGACAGATTGCATGAATATTTCCTTCTATTCAGAGCCGCAGACTAAAAATACAGATGTGTCAAGAAATCGGAGGGCGGCTTTTCCCCTTCACCACTACAGTTCTGGGATTCTTTTTATAGCCTGAATGCTGATGTAAAACGAGCCTTCCCTAAAAGTCAAGAGCCCGTTTCTGCAGGGGAAATTGCTGTTTCAGCGGGGGTTAGCCCCATGCGTGAAGGAAAGGGGAGGCTGGGGGAAGCCCAGCGGGGTCCAGGGGAGGACATCCTTGGATACACCACAGCCACCGAAGGGATGTCAGTGTAACAGTGCTGGTGGCCACCTTGGAAGCAGTGAGAGCCCTTCCAGATGCCCGTGATCCTGCGTGCCAGCTCGTGCCACCACATCTGCAGCTGCCGGAGCCATGCCTGGGCCAGCGTGGGACGGGCTCATCCCATCCATGGCACTTGGCAGCTCCCCGAGCCCCCAGGGAAGCTCCCGAGCCACTGCCCCGGTTCAGCCGTCACCCTGGAAAAGCTCGGTGCCCGCTCGCTGCGTGCAGGCAGAGCTCCTGCAGCGCCGGGGTCAGCCCTGCGCAGGGAGCAGGCGCGCTCGCTGGCTGGTTCGAGCAAGAAAATCCATACATGGTAGGAAAGTTTTTAAAAGGCACAATCATTTCGATCTCAGATAGAGCCAGCATGCTATGGAAAGAATTTCACAATTGGCAGAGCAGGAGAATCAATTTAAGGTGTTTACACAATGCAAAGCTCCCAGCGTATAATTACCATTTTATAGTCAATCAATTGTAATTCTGATCCAGGAGCGCGGCACATGAAAATTTGCATTTGCGAGCACCTTTGATAAATTAGTGGGGATTATCGAGTCTGTATTTGCAGAGATTTTGGTCTGGCACTAGGGAAGGATTTAAAAATGGCAAAGTTTTTGCTTCTGCAGTTGAATACACCAGGGGCTGAGGAATTCAAAGCCATTTAGTTCTGGAAGAGAAGTGGGATTAAAGCTATGGAGAGGGCAGGGATCTATTCTGTATTCGATTAGGAGTTTTATGATGCAAAGAAGCTTTGGGGAACGCTTCAGCTCTCCCTGCACGGGATTACAGACACGGCCGTATTAATTATTAGCATTAGGCTAACACCTAGCAGCCCCCGAGGAGAGCAGGAGCTGCTCCCTGCTGCGGGCACCAGGGACACATTGCTGCTGCCAGCGCTGCGGGACCAGCACGGGTCAGGGCGACGCCAGCCCAGGGGGCTGCCTCCTGAGGGACAGGCAGATAAAGAGGAAATTACCCCAAATTACAAACCCATGGCACCCCTAGCCCAGTGTATGTCCCTGCCACGGGCCCATGTCGTGGCCCTGACGATGCCAGGAGCAGCAAGCATCGCTGCTCCCCACCGAGGCTCCGTCCTGCAGGGGATCCTTGCTGATCCTGATAAATACACCGAGGGAACCACGCGTGAGGAGCGGTGCAGGGGGTCCTGGGTGCGATTCCCATGCAGAGAGGGGTTCATCTCCAGCACCCAGCTCGGCCAAAAAGGTCGATGCTGGGCTCCTTGCAAAGCTCATGACTTGCCCCATGCGAGTGGGGACCCGCACGGCACCACTGGATGCCACAAGGCAGCTGAGCACTAAGCTGCCCCTTTGAGACCAGGATGAGAAGAGGAATTTGGAGGAATTTGGAGGAATTTGAAGGAATCTGGAGAAACTCAGAGGAATTTGGAAACCTGCAGCCCAGACAGAGCCAGGTGACCACCAGCTCTCCCCACTGCTGCCAGCCTGCCTCATCTCACTCGTGTCCTAAAGTGACTTTTAGCAGCGCAGTTAATAGACCAAAGGGGAATAAAAAAATTTAAAAAATGAAAAATGGCCCCGAGGAGCAGCGGGCCCAGGAACCATGCGGCTGACAGCCTCTCACCGACCACAGGGAAGCAACAGGCAGGCTCTGCAGGGTGCGCAGGGGCAGCTGCTCCGCAGGCACAGCTCCCTCCTCCTTTGTGCCGGCTTTATCATGGTAATACCAGGAGCCCAGTCTGGTGGCGATAATCTCCTCTTTCTCTGCCGTTTCCTCAAGGGGGTAAAGATCATGGAGCATTAACACGGCGGATGTGCACTTTGAACCAGAAGCTGTTCCCTGGCCTATAAATCAGGGCCTGCCACAGCAGCACAATGGCCCTGCAATGAATTACCCCGGCGGGTTCCCAAGCGGCGAGCACGGGGCAGCCCCACGGACGCACGCAGGCGGTGGTGGCCGGATCCAAGCCCTCGCTCCCGGGGCAGGGCTGGCTTGGGGCAGGCGGCTCCCCGAGGGCTCCGGGCAGGTCGCTCCTGCTGCCTGCAATGCTGTTGCAGCCCCAGGAGAGCCAAAAAAATGCCAGGTTGGGGCCAGTGCTTGGGGTAAATCCCTGCAGTTTTGGTCCTCATGCTGACACAATTAGCTCGCCCACGTTGCAGAGAAGCCTGCTTTCTGCAGGCTTGGAGACGGGCTGTGGCTACAGGGACGCCTTGCTGGAAGGCAGACCTCGAGAGCCAGCTGATAGCAAAAAGCAGGGGAAGAAAAACGTCTTCAAGAAATCCCACAGGACAGAAGACGTTTCTGATCGTCTCCCATTTTTCCCTGGCAGCTCATAGTCCCTGTCTCCAACCCCTGCCCCTGCCCTCACCCAAGCCCATGCCCTTCAGATCTTTGGCCTCGCTGCCCAAGAGGAGGAAGGGCCCGGGCTTGTTGCTCTCCAGGAGCACTCACCACCTGCAGCTCTCCGGGATTTCTCTCCGAGAAGCACAACCCCGCCTTCCCCTCCCCGCAGCCAAAAAGGTCGTATTAAGCAAGTCGCTAGATTTCCATCTCGAACAGACTGTTCGGGGGTTGTTTGCAGCCTTTTTTTTTTTTTTTAACGTCTCGAGAACTGGTGCAGCAGTAACGCACACCGCGCTTAGTCCTCGTCTCGTCTCGCATGAAATGAAAGAGAGAAAAGTGCAGCCGGTGCCTCGGCGGCGCTCAGCGCAGCTCCTGCCCGACGTCCAGCTCCATCGCCTCCTCCCCAGCACGCGCCCTGCCCTGGGCTCTTCCCCACTCGCCCTCGGTGCCGGCAGCACCATCCCCGTGGGAACTCTGTCTTCGTGGCTCAGATGTGCCGGTACTACTGCACAGCAAAATCTATGTGAAATTGAGACCTGAACACTTGGGTGCTAATGGAAGGAAGAGCGTGCGTAGCGTGAATAAAAATATGATCAAAGCGACGCGCGGCGAAATGGCAGCATCCATCAGCGCCGAGATGTTTGCTTGCCGCGCGTAGGCTCAGACTATTGCTTTCACAAACGTTACACAAGGAAAGGGGAAATTACCACGCTTTTGCCGCCTGGCTTCCCTCCCATCTGTGCTGCACAACCGGTCCCTCTCCATGCTAAAAGGTGTAAAAGGACGGAGAAAGAAGCGCCAGATGACTGAAACATAAGCCGCGGTAAAGCGAGTGCATTTTTTAAGAGACATTTACATTTAAGGAAGGAAAACTACATCCATCACCAGCCGAACGGCACTTTCCCTCCGGCACGTCCCCCGAGGCTGCCGCCCCTCTCCATCCCGCTGCAGCCCGGCACCGGCAGCACCGTGAATAATGCATCGCGTCCATTTTTCACCCGGCGTGAGAACCGAACGCCGCTCGGGCAGCGCCTTTTGGGAACCTCCCGCTCGGCTCTGCTGGCCTGCGGCACGCTGCTTGCCAGGGGAAAGGCTTTCTTGGAAAAATGGTAGGGGAAAGAAAGAAAAGGGAGCGCGGCGCTGCAAGCCGGGCGGCTGCGTTGGAGGCGGTGGGTGAAGGAGGCCGGGAGGAATTGCACGCATGGAGGTGAGGACGCGTATCTCCAGGGAGAGCCCTCCATGACATGACCGTGTTGTGAATGGCTCTGTTCCTCCGAGTGAAACCCCAAAAGTGCTGTCCGGAGCTGGTTTTGGGGTCCCTGGGGGGGCCATCCCTCCCAGCCCTGCACAGGTTGCCCATCCAGGCTTTGCTACTGCCTTAGACACCCAATTATGCTCCCCGGCACTTGTGTGACTTGAAATAACCTCCCGATGTACAGAGCAGGAAAAATACATTTTTAATTAAGTGCTTTCTGCTGAAGTTTTTATAACCGAAAGGTCCCGGAATGAGAACAAAAGCTTCCTTTCAGGCAAAATAAACGTTTGATGAGGATTTTAATCAAAACCAGCACAAGTTTGAGGAGAAAAAAGGGTTGTGCCAAGGCAGCACGCTCCTGCATTTCGGAGAACATTAGGTTCCCCAGCTCGGGCCAGCTCACCCCATTGCCATGGGGTCTGCATCCCCCCGACCGCCCCGTGGAGCTGGGGCACCCTCCCTGCATCACCCCACTGTCCTGGCCTTACAGGAGATCAGTGACTGCAGCCCAGGCTCTCATCAGAAGCCCATCAGGGACCAGGGCTGGCCCCGTATATCATCCCGTGGGGACCCCATCCCACCTGGCTGCGGAGCCCAGCCAGCCCCGTGCCCTCCCAGACCAAAGCTGCTGCTCCAAAGCCCCGGTTTCGTGGGGAGCAGCTGAATGTGGGGAGCCATCGGCGTGCTTATGGGGTGAGCTTGGTCTGCTGGAGAGGGTGCTCAGGCCCCTTATCCTCTTCAGCAGGTGACCCACACGAGCACCACCTCATCTCGCTGTAGAGAACAGCCCTCCCAGAACCCTGCACCAAAGACCTGCCGCGAATATATATTTTATATACATATATATATATATGTTTCCTTCTAATAATGAAACATTTAGTTCTAGGTCACTAAGCAAAGGAGATGGAAAAGGAGAGGGATTGCTGCTCTGATCTCTTTTGCTGCTTTTTATAGAGAAATGTTCTGCTTAACTGCCTTTCTGGGGAGAGAACTGTCCACCGCATAAATGGGGACTGGCTCCCAGCCAAGGCTCCCGGCTTTAACCTGCCCGTGCTATCAGCTCCGGGCTCTCGCTGGTAACCAAGGGGAAGCAGTAATTTACAGGTGTGCTGTAAAAGCCCAGTTTCATCACGGGAATAGCCAGATATTCACAGGAGAGCTGAATGGCCATATCCATCCCCCAAAACCATCCCAGCCCCAGGAATGGCCCTATCCGGACCCGCAGCACTTCCCCGGCAAAAGCCTGGCTCAGGAGCCCCTTCCAAGAGCATCGTCCCCACCAAGCGCTCTGTGTTTAGCCTTTCTTTAGTGCTTAAGCATGGGCAAATACTTCATGCCACAAAAAGCAGTGTTATTGCAGGAATAATGCTGAAGAAATAGAGGAAAAGGGAGTAGGGAGCTAGCGCCGGGATTTGCTTGGATTAAACAGCAACTGAATCTAAACTCCTGGAAGTTCATACACTCCTATAGCAATATCCTATAAAGCCTTATGCAACATGATTTATATAAAGAGCAGTTTGCTTATTTTTTATTCCACATTACGAACCAATAAGCAAGCAAAACCCAAGTCATTACTGAAAAGCACGCTCTCACGTAAGCCTTACAGAAAATGTCTGTCTCGTGGCTTGATAGCCATAACAAAAATGATTAATAATCTGCTGCAGACACTTATAATTGTGATAGCTTCCTCTTGTGAATTTAAATAGCTTTCTTGAATTACTGCCTTTGACATAATCAATAAAGCTGAGTTATTGCTTTATCAGGCGGTGCTGGGGAGGCAGGAACGGGGCCAGACCCCCGCTGCTGCCCGCTGGGGGTGAGATGTACACTGGGGTGGGGGGCACTGGGGGGACAGAGGGGACAGCAGGACAGAGGGGACAGGCCAGGAACCCAGTGAGGGCTGTGCCCCTGGGGCCGTGGAGACCCCCCGGGGTTATTTACGTCCCTTCAAACAGACTTGACAGCAGGCTGGAGAGCGGGTGGGACCCCACCGCCTCCCAGCAGCAAATATTTAACGACGACTTGTAAACCCAACCAATATGTTTAACTTTTCCCATTTCCTATAAAAGGGCTCTTATTTAGCCTGAGCGGGCTCTGACGCTAAACGCGGGGTGCTGAGGCGTGCCAGCGTCCCCGGGGGCACACGGAGAGGGTTTCTCCACCAGGATTTCCATCCTCCCTCCGCTTCGCATGGAAAACGGCGCCAGCGGTGGGTAACCCACAGCAGCAGCGTGGGGCAGCGGCGTGTCCCTAGGGGTGGCTTTGTACCCACGGGCTCTCCCCCCCTCGCCACGCACGTGTCCCCCGCCAGATTGCTGCACGGCAGGAGAGGAAGCAGCAAATGGGGCTTGAGCGAACGGCTCCCGCCAGCACCAGCAGCATGGAGGAATATTTTATTTTCTCATTTCAGCTTAAAACCAGAAACGTATAGATTTTTTCCCCCCTTCTCTGCAGCAAACAATAATATTTCTTTCTAATAGGTAGGCAAAAGCAAGAACTCATTTCGAGCTTTCAGCAAGGCGCTCCGATTTGGCAAATCCCTGCTTTAATTCAATACCCTTTCACGTCAACTTCATAAATTAAAGAGAAACACTCCAAACCCATCACATAGGTAACTAAAGGGCCTGAGCAGTGTGAAGGAGAGCGGGGCTGCACTACGGCCCCCAGAGCACCCGCTGCCACCCCTGGAGCCAAAAAAACCCAGCGAGGGGCAGCCCCGACACCATCCCATGCGAGGCACCAGCGCCACCCTCACAGCAGCTCTTTCCTCTCTTCCTCCCCAATACAAGAGCTTCAGGAAGGTTTTTCTCTGTGTCTGAGCAACGCAAACAGCCCTTAACCAGCCCAGCAATGTGCTGGGGGCAGATCCCATTTTCTGGCCCCATCCCTCTCTGGTGGGAGGTAGCCTAGCAATCAGACAGTCCGAAAATAACCCCCCCGAGGTCAGCAGCATCCTGGGGATCGAGCAGTTTCACACAAGGAAGAGGCTTCAATTCTTTACGCCAAGCTAAATATTGACTTTTTATTAGCTTTTTTTAAAGCTGGTCATCTCATTCCCTGACCGGGGATGGAAACAGCCACCCTGGTGGGAAGCCCGCTCAAAGCTGGCTGCTAGCTGCAAATAGATAATGCATCGACAAGGTTCAGTGGTCAGATAAAGTCGTTTTTGGCTTCTAAACTTGTGCCTTTGATAGGTGCTTTGAAGTGAAAAATATTTCCAGGCCTGCTCAGCCCAGAGAACAGAAGGTTCAGGAGGGATCTGATCAATGTGTAAGAGTTTCTGAAAGGAGGGCAACAAGAGCATGGGGCCAGACTCTTCTCAGTGGTGCCCAGCAATAGGATGAGGCAACGGGCACGAGCTGCACCACAGGAAGCTCCGTCTGAATGCGAGGAAAAAAAGCTTCTTTACTGTGTGGGTGAGTGAGCACCAGCCCAGAGGTTGGGCAGTCTCCTTCCCTCAAGACATCCGAAAGCTGCCTGGACCCGGTGCTGGGCCACGTGCCCTGGGGGACCCTGCTCAAGCATATGACCTCCAGAGGTCCCTCCCATCCTCAACCGTTCCGTGAAATGCTGCACTATATTAGCATTAAACTATTTTTCCATGAGAACCCTCTGCTAGATCCCCCCAGTGAGCAAAAACGCCCCCAAAATTAGGAATAAAATTCTCCTGAGGCTTACGAGGGCTTCCCATAACTCACTCTGGCTCTCTGCCGTGATAGAGATGGATGAGTCACAGGTGGGGCCAGACCGAGGAAATAACATTTGTCATTTTGACGGCACCTTTTAACAGGAGCTCGCAAAGTGCCTGAAAAGCCCCCGCTGCAGCTCCACAGCCAGGCAGGAGAAATTCCCCTGCGGGCAGAGCACCAAGCCAAGCCCCAGGCCTGCTGGCTGCTGGAGCATCCCACGCTGTGCTGTCCCCCTCGGGAGCAGGACAAGGTGAGGGCCCCAGCCAGAGCCCTGAAATGTCCCAAACCACCAGGGGTTTAACGGGAAAATGAACCCGAAGAAGGATGTGGGGGGCTGCGAGTCAGAGCTGACCTTTATTTAATGCAGCAAAACGCGATGGGAGTGAAAATACTTCCTACACGATCACCTATTTTAAAGAGACAAATGAGCAAAATCTTTTAAGTTGGAGACTTAGAGACAAGAATAAAGTGGGACTCTCCAGTCTTGGGAGGAAACGTTCCTTTTCCTTGACTAACCAAGCTGTGCCACATCTCTCTTTTTGCCCTAATCCCTCAGGCGCTCACACCGTGCACGGAGCAAAGCCCCACGCCGCGGGAGAGCACCGAGCGCCCTCCCGGTAACATCTCCGCTGGTGGGGAAAAAGGGATTAAGGCACGTAATCACATCTCAGTTTTAGCAGAAACCGTTCTTTAATTTAATCAGCACCACGGGTGTCACACGTGTGACACGTTAAGCTAATAGACAGGGACGCCGCTGCTACAGAATTAAAATGATCGGAAAGCAGAGGCAGGAGCCGGGCGGCTCACTGAGAGGCTCAGCCCCCACCTGTGGGTTCAGAGTAAATCCTGCAGGGCGATGCACAGAGGGGAGATAAAGCTCGATTTAGGAGCATCATTCTGGGGAGAAGCCGGTTGTTGCTCTTGGACTGAGGTCAGGCATTAACATGAAGTACCGAACAGCAGCTCAGCGCCCCTGGCAGCACATCCCCAGGGGGTTTGGCTCCCGTTGGAGATGGAGACCGCTGGCACTACCCCACAGGCATGCGTTGTTTGGGGAACAGGATGGGCCCAACCCATACCTCAGAGCAGCCCCCCTGTTCCTAGCTCAGCACTGGAAAATCTGAGGAAATTACAAAAGCAAAAGCAAGGCTATTGCTGCAGCAACATCCACCAAGGGGGCTCTGCGGGGACGGCGAGTGCTGGAAGCAGAAGGCAATGTTCTTGCCCTAACGCCGGAGCGATTATGTCTTCTGCAAGGACAGAAACGAAGATTAAGGCCCCGCAGAAATGACTGACGATTTGAAGGGAAGGCACAGAAAGGGAAAAAGGAAGAGAGAGAAAAGAGGAGACTCCGGCTCAGGAGCACTGCGCAGGGCAGCGCTGGGCCAGATCCTGCCCCAGTCTGCGGGGAGGCCGCCTCTCACCGGGGCCTCTTGGCACCAGCACGAACAGCCCCCTCACTCCTTTCCCCCACGCTCTGCCTTGTGGGATTGTGAATTTTAGGTCGTTTCCACACTAAAATGATTTGAAAAGCAGAGGGGCCAGCCCCTGCTCTGGGCTGCGCAGAGGAAATTCCTGCCGGTGCCTCGGGGGCTGCTCCTCGCCCCAGCACCGCCGCCAGGAGCTGTCAGCTCTCGCTGCCCCCAGCCCCTCGCTTCGTGAACCACCAAAAAAGAGAGCAGCCAAAGAAAATCTTTAAAACCTGTTAATGCTGAAAGTGAGCCTCCCGAAAGGCTGCAAATGTGAGAGCGAGCAGTGCAGAGCAACTGCCTTGACATCCCCCGCTGGATGGGCGTGCGAAGGACCTCGCATTTACACCAGGGCGTCCTGGGGACCACGAGGCACGGCCCCCATGTGAGGAACGTGCTCTGAAGAAGGAAAAAGCCAGCACAGAAGTGTTGGGAAGAGAACAGTTTAAGAACCCTCGGCACCTCGGTGCAACCCCACGGGGAATTACGGTCGTAGGAAATGTGTTGACACGGCGGTACGAGGAGCGCCGCGCAGCCCACGGTGCCAGGCCACCTCAGTCCCGTCGCTGTTCGCAGGACCGGCCGTGGAAAAAGCCCGCCTGCGTGTACCTGCACGCGCAAACATTCTTGTGCTGAAGCTTTTACGATTGCTTTAGCAGCAAAAATGCAAACGGGGCCTGAAGACAGAGCGAGGCGGGACTTGCCCACGGGCCATGAGGCGGTTGCAGAGCCCTGTTCCTCCCCACCACCCTGCCCATGCTGAAGCCCACCCAGGCCTGGCCCAGCCCCTCCAGCAAGGGCACACAGCCAGCTGGCTGCTCTTACAACCCCCCTGAAACCCGATCAGAAACCTGCAGGCAGCCCCAGAGGTGTGCGAGAAGCAGCATCTGCCTGGAGGCTGCCACTTGCTGCGGGGACGTTTCCCCCGTGGGGCAGCGACTGCCCCCGCAGCCACACGTCTGGAGGGATGTGCTCAGAGGGAACGATCCCGTAAGAGCAAGTCGGCCTTGACAAGAACCAGTTTCCCTATTTCTTGGCTCTTGCCCTGAGCTTGCGGGGAGGTTTAAGCTATCACCTGCTATATTAAGCATGATATGCAGCTTAATGGCCAAAAAGCACGGATCTGGCCTTCTGCCGCCTCTCCCACCCATGCTCCCAGCTCTTAAATAATTTGCTCCCTTTAATGTCTTTATTCGAACAGGTTTTGAGGCATGGCAGAAATCCACTGTCAGCATTTATGGAGAGAGAAGGAGAAGGAGGCAGAGAGGCACAGGCAAGTTATCTAAATCCAGGAAAGCCTTGTTTGAGGCTCGAGATGAACAGGCGCCGTATAAAACACAGCAGGCAGCGAATCCACAGCTCCCTGTGCTGTCAGGACTGTGGCCCTGTGCCTCGTGAACCCCCACCAACGTCTGGGGTGCCCAAGACCTCTGCCAAAATGCAGACCTGCTGCGAGACATCATAAATCCGACGCCCCAAAATAAAGGCACGCTGAGCCCTCGGCAGTGAGGACGAGCCGCCTCCTTGGGGACATCCTCCCCGGAGAGTGACTGGGTTATTTAGGAATCTGCCGGAGCCGGGCACACACCCAGCCCCATGAAGCCCCTCCGTGGTGAGGGGAGGAAGAACCACGGCTCCACGGGGTCCTGCAGGCCCCTTGCCCTGCGTGGCACCGCGGCACGTTGCCCTCCTCCAGCCTCCAGCGCTCCGTCCAGAGCGTTTATCGAGCCGAGAGCATCGCTGCTGCCTGAAAGGGAAAGGAGGTCAGGGAGACCTTAATGCCGTAAGCGTATCCTCTAATTAACAGTGAGCCGCAGCGACGATAGCCCTCGGAGGGGGCTTTGCTCTCCCTGCTGCACACACCGCCGTGCGAAGCTGCCCCAAGCACATGCAATGCACACCCCAAAGCAGCAGCAGCTAAAGGCCAGGCGATGCTGCAGGGACCTGCCAGAGCAGGTGAAGGGGGGGAATAAAGCCCAGAGCAGCCGAAAGCAATTCCTAGTGAGTGCAGCAAGTGTCTTTTCCTCTACAAGCACGCTTGGAGCTTTCGTTGCCAAGCTAAACATTATTCTAACTGTGAAACTGAGACCATAATACGTGTCACAGTTGGAGACTAGCAGGTTTTTATAACCAAATCTGGGAAACAACAGTCACACACTTACTTCTAATACATCGCAGCTTTTCCCTGGCTGGATCCTTCCAGCAGGTGAGAGGAGGAAATCCCTCCCCGGGCCCCAGAAGCTGCCTGCAGGCAGCGGGTCCCTGAGCAAAGCCACCGACGGTGGAGGGGACACACAACGGGCTCGCTGCCGGACTTCCCCGACCGCTAAAACTGCGAGCACACATTAACTATCTTACTGAGACCATCAGCACATACGTTTTGCGGTCATTAAATGCATTTCCTTTATGTTTCCCTGAGGCGAGAGCAAACCTTGCTTTCAGATCATTTGCGAGAAAACTCTCCAAAGACTATAATTTACCTGCTGCCAGCACCATAAATCTTTAAAATTAGTGAGCTGACTGTTTGCTAATGACCATAAATGTGTTCGCTAATACAGCCACTTTTTAATTAGCTCGAAAGAAGAGCTCTGGGCATCGCGGGACGCTCGGCGCTCCAAGGTGCAAGTCAGCACGTCGCGAGGCGCCGTCCCGGTGCCGGCAGCGTGAGTAGCGGCTGGGGACCGGTGGTGCTGGGCATTATAAGGGGGACAGGGCTGAGCCCAGCACCCCACCACGGCCGGTGGTCTCCCTGTCGAAGCACCAGCTCCATGGGGTCACGTTCGCCTCCCACGCCAGGCAGCGGTTCTGCCTGAATTCCCGCGTTTATCCTTAATTACCTTGCGAAGAAACCTGATATATTGACCGCCGCGTGTTGGCTGCATAATTCACGTGCCAGGAGAGGCGATTTCCAAAAGTTCACCTTGTTGCATCCTTCCCGGGGAAGGGAGCGTGGGTTTCTGGGCGTCAGCAATCGCACACCATTAACGGGGATGGATCCTGCCCGCTGACAGCCCCGACTCCGTGCCTGCAGGGGCAGCAGCTTTCCAATGGCAATCACAAAAGACGGGGCTGCAAATATTAGTGCTCAGAGGCATTTTGCAAGGAAGACATTTTAATTTAAATCAATGAGTTATTGATTCATTTTTCATGCTGGAAAGAGAGAGCGCAGTGTGTATTTCTGCCACTCGATCTGTACTTCTGATGACCTCAGGCATACAGTATAAACCTGATGTAAAATATTTCCTTTCCTAATAGGGGAGCTTTTATGGCCTTGGACCTGAGCGAGCAGAAAGTCATCTGGGAAAGGATGCCTGGATAGGAAACCATGGCAAGGAAGGTAATTAATGTGCAGCGCATACTCTCAAATTAGCCTATCCCTGAAGAGGAAGGAAATGAATCACCAGCTGAACTTTTATCCAGCCTCGGGGTCTTCTCAGACACTTACAGAATTTCCTGGTGCAGAGGAGCCGATGCAGAGCTCGGGGAAGAGCAGTGACACCAGGGCACGGAGCTGGGACCCTCACCTCCCAGGAAGCCCCCCCGTGCCTGGTGCTTGCTTTTGGCAATCAGAGAACGTGGGCACTCAAATCGCTCCGTGACCCCAAATCGGGGGGCTCTGCTAGGGGGCTGGGGGCTTGTCGGTGCCAACAAGCTGCACCATAAAGGAAGGGCCAAAAAGTCCCTTCAGAAAACCTGCCAGGGCAAGGTCTTCGCCGCCACCTGCAGCAGGAAGCGCTGCTGGTGGGGATTTTTCGGGAAGAATCTGCTTTAGGAAGCTCGGGGGCAGCTTGCTACTCTGCGGGGACAGGGACAGCCATCATCCGAGCTGTGACACGGAGGACCAGCCTGGAGGAGACGCCAAGGACCAGCGTGGCACGGGTACCGGCCGGACCCCAGAGACCCCTCACCCAAAGAGCCAAAACGCCGCGGGGGTGGGACGTGGGGCAGGACGGAGAGCCTGGCACCGACCTCCTGGCTGCTCGCACAGCCTGCACTTCCCTGGGCTCCAGCCAAGGAAGGTGACGATGACCACAGGCACCGATGACCTTGTTTTATGGCATTCCGCCCCAGAAATCAGGCATTTCGATCAACCTATCGGAGGAACAGCCTGGCTGCGGAGCAGGCTCTGCAAGGAAGGGTTTTTCCACAGCTCCCCACGAGGTACGGGCAGGGCTTGGCCCAGCCTGCGGAGCTGCGTCCTTTGAAGCCCGGCTCATAAAACAGCCACAACAACCAAATGGCTTTAATGTCTCCAACAAAGCAGAGCTATAAAACCGTGAGCGAGCTTCCGAGAAAAGCTGCCCGTTGTGAGTCAGGGCACCAGCCGGGCTCTGCCGACCGCGGGGCACAGCCGGGGAGGCAGCAGGATACCCCGGGGTATTTGCAGCACCGTGCTGTGGCAAAAGCCACGGGCAGGGGGAGGCACTGCCACTGCCCCCAGGTGTGCCGGGGCTGCAGGAAGGGGTTTTAGAGTCAGGGAGGAAAGGCACAGCCCCTCCTTGCACCCCGTGGGTCTGGGGGTGCAGGCACCCTGCTCGCCCCCATGCACCCCCCAGCACGGCGTGGGGAGGCATTTCCCTGGCTGCCAGAGATGCGAACGGGAAGGTGCAGCCCTGAAGGAGCCCCGAACGCAGCTTCTCCTTCTGCAAAACCTGCGTGCAGGCAGCGCTGGCTGCTCAGGGTTTGTCAGGGTTTTCGGCGAAGGAGGCGCCGCATCAAGGGCAGTTTTTCTCCTCTGCACGACAGCATCGAGCACTAGCTCAGGCAGGGCACCAAAAACAAGCCAAGAGAGATGCTAGCAGGTGAAGGGAAGAACTACCCAATATAATCTGGATAATCATTCGGGGGCTGTTTGTAGAAGAAACCCTTCTGGTAATATTAAATGATAAATTGCGTGCCAATAACTTCCACGGCGCCGATCAGAAGACATTTCAGAGACGAGCAAGATACGAGGCCGGTGCTGACAGTGACAAATTGGAAGTGCCGACAGACACGCCGCCCTTCGCAACGCGACGGCGAGGAAATGCCATGTGTCAGCATTTACAAATTAAACCTGCAAGCGGCTGCCGCAGCCTGCAGGACGGAGCCTCCCCGCGCGCCGGATAAATTCCTCTGAGTCACTGCTGGTTCAGAGGCGGCTCTCTCCGAAATTAGGGTGGCTCTGGGCTCATTTGCAGAGCGAAATGCAAAAGCCGCATTTGTCATGCAGCAGTGTCCCAGCTGGCATCCCCGTCCTCTGCTTTTAACCCCTTGCTCTCCTTTCTGTACAGGGACATGGCATTTTGGCCACGGCCCTGGCTCTGAGGGAGGGTTTGATGCTGAAGGACACTAAGGGATTTGATGCTGGGCAGGATGGAAACCCAAATCTCAGAATGTTTCTCCCACGAAGACGACCCCAGGTCCCGTCCCTGCCAAAAGGTGGGGACGCTTTTCAGTGCAGGGTCACCGTGGGAAACTTCAGGGTTGCAATCAGGAGAGGCAAAAGAGGAAAGCGAAGCCCGAGCAGTGCCTCTGTCAGGGAGCACGGCTGCTCCAAAGGCACCTGCACTTGCCAGCAGAGCAGAAGGACCCCAGCAAAACCCGCCGAGCGCTCCAGAAGCAGAGGTACCTTGCCAGAAGAAGGATTCCTGAGCAAACAATAGGTCTTTGTATTGTTAAAGAGCACCAGATGGCTGCTGTTGGGGTGATCCAATGTTAGGAGATGCACTAATCTGTTGTCAGTGAGGAACAGGGACAAGGAACAGAGCAGAGCAACCTCGCACTTAGCCAGGACTTGGTGGGTGTAACCATAAGGAGAAAGGTGCAGAGCTGGTGTAAAACGCCTCCCTGGCTCAAAACCTGCAGAAGTGCTCGGGGCCAGTGAGCCTGGTCTGCAAAGGAACCAGGGGAAGAAGCAGAGCCGAGAGGAGAGGGGATCTGGCAGACTCCCCAGGGAGGTACACCTGCGTCACACCAAAGCGGGGCGCATGGACGGGAGGAGGAAGCCGCAAAGGCTTGTCCCCAGCGTGTTAGAGGGAAAATCCTCTCTCCAGATGCGTCCCACATGTGGTACCCCACACGCTAACGGCAGGATGACATTATGCCAAAGTCTGTAGACCAAAGGGGGGGAAAAGCACCAAGTACTGAGTCAGAGGAAGAGATTTTGCCTATAGATGGTAGAAACGCAAGCCAGAGCGCGAGGGATGTAAGGGGCAGGTGGGGGAACGGCCGCCAGATGAGGTGGCACGGAGACACTCAGCGAGCCACGCAATGCCAGCTGTAGAGCGGGACCGGCATGGGAGCTGGCCCCAAGAGCTCCGCATTATGCAAGGCAAGGCAGTAAAACCGCAAGAGCCAAGCCAAAAACTTGCATTCTGCAGCGCTGTTGTCATAATCCCAGCGGGCACTATAAATTGCAGAACAGCAGAGAGAAGATACAGGCGGATATTTTAGGTAGTAAAAACCCAACGATAATTCCAGCTAGAACCAACCGAATCCACGAGCCAAACGACCCCAAATCTGACGTGTGTGGTTGCTGTAAAGGGAAAGCCAGAACTGCCCGGAGCTGCTGAGATTCGGGGCCCCGAGCATCCTCCGGGCACGGCGGTGCTGGAAAGGGAGGCACCGTGCCGATGGCACCCCTGAGGGTGGGATCCTGGGCTGGAGGTGAGATGGGAGCACGACCCCCTGGGGGGATCAGCCGGTGATGGGCTTTGGGTGACCACGCTTAGGGGAGCAGGGAGTCGGTGGTTTGCACACCGAAGCCGCGTTCTCCGAGGGAACAGGGGCACACCCAGCCTGCAAAGGAACGTGTGCTCCCTTCCAAATAACCAGAGAAATGGCTCGTGCTGCCGAGTGTCAAACAGGGGCACCAGCTTGGAAAAACACAAGCTTGCAGCCGTGGATCACCTGGCAGGGACTGGGGGCCCACCGGAGGGGACAGACACAGGCAGCCGTTGTCACCCAGCCGTTGTCACCACGCACAGCCCAAACACAGCGACGGAACAGAAACACGCTGCCTTCAACCTAAAAATACTAACAGAGCCACGTAAGTGGCTATTTCTTGTTCCTGCCTTGAAACGATCCAAGACAAAGCTAGAGAGGACAAAGCCCAAGGTCGAGCCTTTCGCCAGGACGTCCACGGAACATGGGAAAGTTTTGCTTTCTCCCAGGCAATAAGGCCAATAAGGTCTCAGGCGTTGCTGGCCGTCTGGGGACAAGACTGGGCCACCGAGGGCAGCGGGAGCAGAGCCACTGCCTGGGTGACGCTGCTGGGAGTCACCTTGGCTCCGTGACACCCAGTAAATATTTTGTGGGAGTGGTGAAGGCCTCTGGAGATGAGCACGGATGGGCACCAAGGTGATGGGCAGGGGCTGCTGGGGGCGGTGGTGGCCGTGCCGGAGCCATGCCGGAGCCGTGCATCCGCTGCAAAGCCCAGGAGTGTCCCCAGGCAGCGGGCTTGGGCAGCCGGCCAGCGTGAGGCTGTGTTTCCACTCTCTCATACCTGGCACCAGGCTGAGCTCTCCCCGAGCAGCCTGGAAGGAGTTTAACGCTTCCCTCGGCCGCCAAAAGCTGTGCGGGGACCCAGCCACAGCCCGCCTGCCCCACGGGACGGCTGCGCCCCTGGTGCCTGAGAACAAAGCCCCAGAGATTTTAAGCCACAGAGCAACAATTTCCTGTGGATATGTGCAATTTGTCCCGGCAGCCGGTCTGTGCTCGGCTCTGAGGGCGCAGCACCCAAAATCTCCTCCTGGCACCTCGTCCGCAGCTGTATTTCTGCAGCCCCTGCTGGCTGCCCATGCCTCACTTTCCATCCCCAGGTCGCACGCGCTGCTGCGGCTCTCATCGAGCTGAGCTCTTGGTACAGAAGGAGAAAACTCCTCGTGATTTATGTCTTGAACCAAAGCTAATGCCTTTAGAAGGAGGTCTCTCACGCCAAGTCCTAGCTTAAAAAAAAATAAATAAATAAAATCGCATTCATTAGTCAGCTCACTTGGCTGGATCCATAATAAGAATGTAATAAACTTTCCATATGTCCCTGATAAACTAGGCAGCTTAAGTTATGAGCAGAAAAAGGCATCAATTTTTAAAATGTCAGAATTTGCCATGCAACTTGGGCCAAGCACTTGTTCTCAACGAGACAGTGGAAGGAGCCGGGTCCAAGTTTAGAGCCGAAAGGGAGGGGGAAGGCTGCGCCAGCTCCACGCTTGCCGCTTCTTTCAAAGCCCTCGTTTCCACCAGCCACGTCCACGGCAAGCACCGACAGCCAGCTTTGCCGGTCCCAAGGAGGAAAACCTCCGTCCCACCACAGCCGTGCTGTGCCAGCACCCTAGCAGGATGCTTAGGGGACGGGGTGGGAGGTCTCAGCACAGCCACCCCTTTGCTGTAGGCATGTAGCTGTGGTTTGACAAAGGGCTTCGCATTTCCTACGCTTTGCCTTGTGCTTTTTTCCAGGCTGGATGTTCATTCCCCATCTCCATGCACCTGATGCACCTCAAATACCCATGACTATCACCCCCAAGTACCAAAACCGAGCACTTCTGAGCCCCCAAAACCTCCTCAAGCTCTATAGGGGTCACCCTCTGGACCACTGGCTGGAGGGGCTGCAGAACAGTGTCAGGATCGCACTGCCCTTTGGAAAAGGGCTCTCGAGAAGTGTCGATGCCCACAGGGAGAGCCCAACCTCACCCCAGCAGCCAGGCCAACACGAGACCTTCACGTGCCAAACTGGTGAAGCTGGGCCCTGCCCCTCACCCTGGTCGCAGAGCCATGGGCGCCGCTCGCGGCGCTGGAGACGCGGCACAGGCTAGATGCAGATTCAGGGCACGTATTTCAAATCCCATTAAAAGTCTCTTCCCACTGCACGGAAGCCGTGGGAGATGGACGCACACACCCTAAAGCAAGCAGACCCCAGCCCCGGTGACCAAACCCCCTGCCCACGGCGCAGCCAACACCATCTGGTAGCAGCACCGTGCTTGTGGCCAGCCGAATCCCCGAGGAAAACCCGCTCTGGGGGAGGAGGGCACGGGGCAGACACAACACCAAACCCTGCACACAGCCGGACCTCACCCGGGCCCGACCAGCCCCAAAGAGTGATGGTCTTTCAGCACTTTAATTACAAAGCAGTAGGCGAGAACAGCGTGTCTGATGTTCAGCAGGAAATTGAACTGCATAAGCAAGTCAGACATATTCCTACACGGCTCCCTTAGCAACTCTGGGAAAGTTTCCAAATTCCTGCACCATTAACATTTAAGGAATCGTCTCTGAACTCTGGTAGTTAAACAGTGAGGAGAAACAAGACGCTGTAAATGGATTTGTTCGGTGTAGGTCAGTTGCTGAAGGGGCTGTTTAAATCAGGGCTTGCTGCTTCACAGTGACGGCAAAGGTCTGGCCCAAAGCACTCCATCATTTTAAGTTTACCACCTTTTTATTTTTTTATTTTTTTTGACCACTACCAGGCAACAGCAGCACCCTGCACCCAGAGCCGCTGGGCTGGGGGCTCCCATCCACACCCGCCCCGAGGCCACAGCGATGGGCGGCCCTGCAGTGAGCCAGCAGAGTATCCCTGACGCCGCACCAAGAGACACCTTGATGCTCTGGGCAGGAGAGAACACCGTGATTTATTCCCCCAAATGCATTGGCTTGACATCTTTATCGGTGTTTGCAGCAGGAGCAGACGTCGGTGCCAGAGAGGGACTGCACACACCGTCCCCGACAAGCAATCGCGTTTCTCTGATGCCCGGCACAGAGTGCACCAGGGGCTCGGGACGCCCTTGAGCATCCCTTGTTTTGACTGAATCATTTCCTGGCTAAATCACCGCACGGCTGCAGCTGCCAGCACCACTACGTGTGCCTCAGGCTGCTGTTGGCAGCTACAGACCACGGTGTCGGTCTGTTTTCTCTCCAGTGCCCACCTTGTACTTGAGCACGGTCTGAGTGCCCACTTTCCGAGGGCAAGTGGAAAGGTGGTGGTGGAAAATGTCCCTTTCCTAACAAGCTGGAGTTCTCTGGCCTGAAAGGCGAGCAACAGCCCACAAGACACACAGTTTCTTCCCCTGCTTTTCAGTTATCCTGCCCCATGCTGCATGGAAGCATAATTGTAGTTACAAGCCTCTGACTCAGTGCCCTCAAACCCAGCTGGGAACCAGCTCACTGTTTCCTCTATCCTCTTGCAAAGGTGCCAGACCCATGGATTTGGGCATCTAAATCTGGGAACCTATTTTTTCATTATTATTTTTTAAGCCAGATGTGTGAAATGCACCCACACTGGCAGCCGGCAGGTTCAGGGGATCCTAGTGTCCCCAGCACCTCCCAGATCCCAAGCCCAGCTCCCAGCCACACCAGCCCGCAGCACGGAGCAGTGCAGAGCATCATCCATCCATCCAGGGCGTTTCTCCTCCTGCCTGGCTGCTCACAGCTCTGGGCAGCCCTGCAAAGTGGTGGGACACGGGGCTGGGAGCCCTCAGGAAAGGAGAAGCTCCATGGGGAGACTCGAACCACGCAGAGCTTCACAAGGATGGAGCCTGTGCCTGACAGCCCCCGTGCACCCCAAAGCTTGTCCTGCATCCAAGCTGCTGACGGCATCTCAAGGCGATGCACTGCGAGCAGCCGCACAAGGCACAGAGGATGAAGGGAGCAGGGAGAGGAGAGGAGGTGCCAGCAGAGCAGCTCCCATGGCTGGACACTGCCTCCATGGGGCTCGGGTCCCATCGGGCTCCCTGAGACTGACGCAGTGCTGGGGAGCCATTTCGCACTGGGTAATGAAGTCAACCCCAGCTCCAATTAATTCTCCCGTATATAAAATAAAGTCGGTCATGTCCAGCCTCATCAACCCATGGAGCACACTGCAGGAGGGGGCTGTCGCCTGTGGGGCCAGGGGCTCCTGAGGACCCAACGTGCTTGTGCAAGCAGGCAGCTTCTGTGCACGGGGTACCAGAGGCTGCCTCGGAAAAACACGTGCCATTTGGAGACGGTACAAAGCACTTGTGTTCCTCTGCTGCCCAAATGTTTGCTAGATGTGTAATTCTCTCCACTAACAAACCCAGAGGAAAAAAAAAAAGTCTGGAAGGGTTTTGTACACCCTCCTGGGACCATGTTTCAAGTCTAATTGCCACTACGTGTCTTTAATTTCATGTGGTGACCTTGCAGCTTCTCCTAACGCAAACTGGGGTTATTTGTACCCAGCAGTGCTTCAAAAACGCATAAAGCCGACTGCCAGAAAGCTGCTCAGCCCTGCGCCAAGACCCCAGCCAGAAGGGCCCCCAAAAAGCCCCAAAGTGAGCTTCTGCCTCGGGTGTGTGGATGGGGCTGGGGCAGGCTCTGCGCTGGGGAAAAGGAAAGAGCACGGCTCCACGGCTGCCGCAGCACCAAAACACAGCCCGGCAGGCCCCGGCACTGCTCAGCTTTAGAAATAAAAACCAGACTTGCTGACATGCACCCTCATCATCCCCCGCTCCTCGATTTACTGTTATGTATTTGGACATGTCCAAATCCACCTGGTCAATAGCGCTGCACCAAGAGCCTATCGCTCAGCCGCACCCGCGGCTCTCGGGCAGCGATGCTCCGGCATCAATCACCGGGCGCAGGAGAAATAACAGCGCCGGAATATTGTTGTCCCAGGATTAATGCCTCTTGCTGTGAAAACAAACGTCCCAGGCTTGCCTCAACATTCATTTTTGATAAATGATTTGACTTCGCCTTGACACTTCTGTAGCAGCAGGAGACCATTATCCTGAGACAATGTTTTATTCTATTGACATTATCTCTTAATTATAACGTGAGCGATATCAAAGAGAGAGCAAGAGCCCACCAATTCCTCAGACAGAGCTCGTGCAGTTTACCCTGTTAGGGTATCCAGGAGAGATTTTCCTACGGCACTTGGATGAGCTGTGGCACAGGGGCAGGATCCGAGCGCTGCCCTCCCATCACTGCGCCAGTTCGTGCTCACTAAAGGGCCGGGCATCTATACCCAGGAGCAAGGTATTTTTGGTTTTAAATTTGCAGAAGTAGGGAGGTGTTTGTTTTGTTTTTCTTTTAGAAAGACAGAAAGGTTGTTTGCATATTTTTAAACAAGACTTTAGCAAGATTCAAAAGGGATTTGACATTTACTATAACTCAGAACACAGTTAACATTCAGGTGAAGTTTTTCTCAAGGGATCATAAGCCTTATGCCTCAGGGATTCTGTCAGTCGCTAGCTACTGGCAGGAGAGCACCCACAGGCGAGCTACGCACTCACCTCTGCTTTTTTGGGGTTGGTTCCCCCAGAAGCACCCAGAGCCCAGGCACTGCTGTGCAATGGCTCATCCCATGCTCCAAGCCGCTGGAGCCTGGCTGTCAGCGGCTCCGATTGGCATTAAGTGTTTGCAAGATTTTGTTCTTCAATACCATTTTGCACACAGAGAATAACAAACAACAAGACGGGAACCACAGCGCTCTCGTCCTTAAAGCCCTGAGCCAGAGGAACCACGTCTGCTCCCTTCAGAGCAGCACTGCTCTGGGAGGAGGAAAATGTCAGAGAACAGCCCTTTTTATCTTTAAACCGAGCCAACTTAATTCACTTGCAAGAAGCAGCATGGCACCTTGTTTCTCCAAAGCACAAAGCGAATGCCCGGGGCTGGTGCCCGCACGGTGTGGCAGGAGGGCTGGAGCAGGAAAGCCCGCGGTGATGTGTTGGGTCGAGCGGGCACAGAGGGAGACGACGGGCTCGCTGTTACGTCTTCCTTCCCCCTCTGCACCTCCGAGCAGGACACCTCGGCTGGGGAGAGGTGGCGTCTGGCACCCCTCAGCCAGGCGGTCCCTTGGGTAAGCGATGGGGCAGCGGGGCCAGCTCCTGCCCCACCGTGCCAGCAGCACGTGCTGCTCTCACTCAGTCCCTACCTGGTTTTCCATTTGAAACCAGGAGTGCAAAGATCTCCGTAGGGAGCACGTGCTGATTTGTTTCACGATTTCCATTAATTACCAGGTAAATGAGATCCCCGCGCACTCCTTGGGCACCTTGCCTCGTTCGTTCGGGCTTCTGACAGCTGCTGGAGCAGCCAGGACGTCTGCATCACAGCATGCCTGGCAGGGCACCCTTTCGCTTGCTCTGACCTCCACAATCAGCCCATCTGCTTTATTTCAGCATCGCCCCTTGGAATTCATTCTCAGAGGCTAAAATCCACCCCTGTGCACGCAGGGGAGCTCGCGAGGCCCCAGCTGGGCAGGAGGAAGTGCCTGGGAGCCTCCTGGGCAAACACCATCGGCACACTCAGCTCAGGTCCTGGCCAAGGGCTCGTGCCCAGCAGAGGCAGAGCTCACACACAGGAGGCACCGAAAGAATCGATCAGAGCCACATGGCACTTTAAACACTGAAACCTTCCCCGGAAAGCCAATTAACAGCACCTAGTAATTAAAGTCAGGCCACTGCTGAGCAACAGCCACCTTTGGGTGGAGGCAATGGGGAAGAAAGGAACAATCTCTGATTTATTACACGGGAGAGAGCCCGTGGTGCGGCTGCACGCGGGGCACGGAGTTGCACAATTTATGAGTTACGAAGGACGGTTTCTTTCTGGGGCAGGGGGACGCTTCAGCTCGGATTAAGGGGTCAGACACACTCGCGTAGCCATGTGTGACACGCCCCAGTGATTTACAGGCACGCAGAGGGGCTGCAGCCGACCGACGGACCGCGGCTTTCAAGGATTACTTAACGCAGGATGAAGTAGATCAAATGCAAATGGGTGGATGGTATGTGAACAACCCCAGCCAGCCGCGGCCGCTAAACCCTCTGGTTTCTTTCACGAGGCTTTGAAATGGGGAAACGTAGCTTCAGATAATTTATTTGCCAGGGGCACCGGGAAGGGCAGGGGAATATTTACGAGGCAAAGAAAATCCACAAGGTATGTCTGTGGGGATGCGCCCGCCAGGGCACCGAGGGGGGATTAGGCAGGGAGGGGGGACAGATCCCAGCCTCCACCCCTGATTGCCTGCTCGGGAGGGCAGCCAGAGTCCCCAGCCCTCCCCGCAGGGCAGAGGCCAGGCTGGAGCAGCACTCACGGGGCTGGCAGCAGTACAGCGGGAGCAGATGGGGCCAAGGCTCAACCCCTGGCAAAGGCAGAACCTCCCGGCTCCTGCGGTGCATGTGCCAGCTCCAAGAGGTCCCCGAGCCCGGCTGCAGAGGGCTGTTGGCTGTGAAGGTACAGGCCATCCTGCCCCAGTCACCCCATGGGAATGAGTCCTGCACACACAGCAGCTGCTAGAGAAGGGGGAAGAGCAAACACGGGGCTGTTTGGCAGCTCTCTGCAGGCAGGGTCCCACAGGTGGTCTCCCTCCACTGCTGCAGGATGCGCAGCACAGCTGGACCCACAGCAGCCCTGGTTTGGAAGGACAAAGCCAGGGGACGGAGCTAGCAACACTGGGAACTATTTGCTAGAACAGTGCTCCAAAAAAATCCCAATCTCCCTTTATTTTTGTTGGCACTGAAGGTGGCTTCGCTGCTCCTCGTGGTATTCAGCTCACTGGAAACAGTGCTCACAGGGGACGTAGCTAAGAGGGAGCAGCTCAGCATCTTGACTCGGGGCACTCGATGCAGATAAGAGCCGTGCACTGTGAACCTGGCCAGCACCGGGCGCCAGCCCCCAACGTTCCCATGGATCTGCTCCGCTCCGGTTTCCACATACATGGCCCCAAGCCAAAGGCTTACTTGGAAAAGCAGAGGAAGTCTCCAGCGAGGGGGGAGAGGGTAATTCCTTGAAGTGCTGTCTTTGGGGAAGGGATTTGCAGTTGCTGGAAATTCCTTCCCTGGAAGCTCAGTTGCAAAGCTCAGCTCCCCCCGGCCACTGCCAGCACCGCGCTCAGCACTGCGAGCAGCGGGACACCACGACCCACGGCCCTGCGGGCTGTGGGCACAAGGGGAAGCCTCCTGGCAGCAGCACCAGTGGCTCAGCAGGCATTTTCCTACAAAAACTGGTCCAGAAACTGGTTCAGATGGAAAAGGCAGAAAGCAGCTGGGTCACAGCGTTGTTTTTTAAATAAAACAGAGCAGTGCGGCCACAAGCAACGTAATTAAACATAATGAAATTAATTCAGCTCAACACCATGCAGCCAGACACCCCCAGAAATGGCGCTCAGCAGCAGTCACATGGCCGCTGTCACAGCGGAGATGGGAAGGATTGCCAGCCTGGGTCATCCCCTGGCCCTACAGGACCAGGGCCAAGCACAACCCTGCAGACCCTCCTCATCCTGCAGACATCACAGACACCCGAAGCGCAGCCTGTGCCATCAGCATCACATCTGAAGCCAGCTCAAGTCTGGGAAAATTGTGAACTTACAAAAGGAGAAAATAAACTTTTTTTTTTTTAAATCCCTCCAAAATAGCATTGTGTGCTTGTGTCCTAACCCCCAGGAACCACAGGCTGAGAGATCAAACCTTATTTCTCAGGGGACTGATATCACCATTTGGTATCAATTTTCCATCCGACTGCTCCTTTTTAGGAATTGTTTCTCTTGCTCCAGAAAACGAGCGCTCCCAGGGAGCCACCGAGCGCAGGGAGCCCTGGCTGCGCGCCGGCCGCACGTCACTGGTCCCTGGGGGCACCTCCCTGACGGGCACACACACCAAGATAGGAAGGGGAAATGGGGACTTGGGATGGGTCCCTTGGGATGAGCCCTGCACCGGCTCACCCTGGCTGGGGTTCCACGTGTGAAGCACCACAGGGACCCCCACACCCACGGCAGCAGGGATGGAGCATCCCCAGCGGAGCACCCCGCTGCACGACGGGGTAAGGCTGGGGCTCTCACCACCAGGGCAGGGTGGCACCTTGGTAAAAGGAACTGCTCAAAGCAGGGGGGATGTCATGTTTTTTTCCTTCCCGTTTTAAAGGGCAGGAGAATTCCTGACGGTGCGGGGTCGAGGAGCTCGTGCACAAGTGTTTTTTCCCAGAAATGGCCCAGCCCTGTCTCTGGTGACTAGCGAGGCGGTAAAGTTAAGCTCCTGCGTCCCTGCTATCAGGAGGAATAGAGAAGTTCAGTCATGCTACTTAAACAAGGCAGTGAACGCCGGGAGGTTTAACACTGACATCCAACACACACTTGGGAGCAGGGACTTCTTTGGCAAAGCCCAGCAGCCCTTATTTGCTTTCTGCAATGGTAACACCCTCGAAGCAGGTCTCGGCAGGCAGGATGTACCCACGGCACAGCTCATGCTGGGGGCGATGCCGGGGTCTCCCAGCTCTGCCCCTCTGTTTGCAGCAGGGGAAGGGACACGACAGAGCTCTCCGCACCACCAGTCTGCAGCCAAGGCAGCAGAGGGCTGTGCAGAGCGCTGCGCTGGCAAGGCGCAGAGGGCAGCTGGGGACCGAGGCTGCCGGGCACTGCTCGCGCCAGCACTGCGGCACAGAGTGGAAAAATGCTTTCTGCTCAGTGTCGGACTGAGAAAGGGCTCAAACCAGGCCAGATCACATAAGACAGCCTGGAGAGAGGGGGTCAGGCTGGACCCCCAGCTCGCGTGCAGGAGGAATGGTGGTTTAAGCCGCACGGGCATGGCCAGGACCCAAGTGTTGCACCACAGTGTGACACAGCAGAGATCCCTGTCCAAAACAGGATTAAAACCAAGCAGCATGGGAGCGCGGGCAAATCCCACAGTGCCCAGCCACGGAGAAGCAACACAGGCTCTGCTCCGAAACCCCACGAGCAGTTTGTCCTCCCTCCAGATACTTCCCACCTGGACAGAGGGGTTCGTTGTAGCTCAGTGTAAGACAAACCAGGTTCCACAAACCCCTCAATCCCCTCCTGGCATCTCCTACCTGGGCTTTGGGATCCGCAGTCCCACACAGGCAGCTGCATACCCATAAAGCTCAGAACCATATAGTGGCTGTGGGTTTCCCCACAGCACACTCCTGCAACACAATGCCACCCCATAATTGTGACTGCATTACCTACATACTTTTTTTTTAAATTAAAAAAAAAAAAAAGTAGTAAAAAACACAGACAGGAAAGCAGCATCCAGGCTGTAACTGTGCCCCAAAGACACCCATTGCGCTTTCCAAGGAAGGGTGCCCAGGGAAGCACCCAGCTCCCCAGTTCAGCAGCGCTGGTGGTGCCTGGGTGACTCAGGAGGGTGCTGGTGAGGCAACAGCTGGGTCCAGTCACAGGGTACCACCACTCTGCCCCATGAGAAACACACTATACACACACATATAGGAGCTTTAGGGAAGCTTAATGCAAACCCTGCCAGTTACCTGGAACCTGGCTATCCTCCCAGGCAGACAAAATGCAGGAGGAACCACCCGAGGGCACAGAGGCAGCCCTGGAGCTCTTTCCATCGCTTACCACCCTTCATTGCTGGAGGAGTTTATCGCTGCTGTGAATCCTGCACCCAGGGGACCAGAGCCACAGCTTGTGCAGGAACAAACCTGGATGCAAGAGCGAGAAGCAGAACAATCACATCACGTGGAGCAAAACAAAAACTTGTTCCCAAACCAAGGCTCAACACCCTGCACCTGCCAAGCTTTAACCCAGCAGGACCAGGCGGGGCAGGCAGGCACCTGGCAGCCCCATGGGCACAGGTGTGGGTAACGTGGGGGCTGCTCCTTGCAGGGGGGTTCCCAGAGAGGTCTGAGCCCCCCCAGCCCCGTGGTGCCAGGGGAGGTGGGATAGGGCTGGAGGGAGGGCTGGGGAACAGCTCCCGGGCTGCATTTATACCGTGATCATAAAAACACCCTGCTGCGGGTGCAGGTGGTGGGGGGGGGGGGAGGGCTGTGCTATCGCTCACCTGCCCTCAGAGGAGCTGGTGGAGGCTCTGGGGGGAAATGTTGTGGACACCGAGCCCTCAGGGGAGGCTGTGGGCCAGAAGGCACCCCTTGGCTGGGGGTGGGCTCTCTCCTGCCATGGCCTCACAGAGCTGGGACGTGGCACGCCGTGCTCCTCCGGGCAGCCTCCTGCGGCTGTGGGCATCGAGAGGAGGTGGCTGTGGCAATCCCTGAGGCCAACAGCAACCCGTGGGAGAACACAGCCGGCCGGCAGCAAGGCAGGGGGAGCACACGGCAGGCCTCCACAGGCCGCTGAGCCTCCGGCCCGGGGCCTCCGCGGCACCACAGCTCCCCCCGGCGGCCTCAGCGCGGCTCAGCAGCGCCCCGACCCCCCCAAATTTCCACACGGGTCCCCCCGGGCAGGCCGGCTCCCCCAGGCACCCCCCGAGCACCCCCCGAGCCCCGCCCAGCACCCTACGAGCCCCCCCCCCAGCACGCCTGGCAGCAGCGCCGGGCTGCAAAGGGCCGGGAGGTGCCCCCCCCGGAATCTGCGTTAACAAAGAGCTCTTGCAATTTATTTATTTTTTCCAGTATTTTATTGGTCTTACCTGTACGACAGCAGTGAGCGCTGGTAGCTCAGTTTCAGTCGCTGCTTGCTGAGGTGGCAGGCTGAGAGCCACAGGTTGCAGGTGGATAATTTTGGTTTCAAGACCAGGGAGAGTTTACAGCTGTGGTTCAATTATCTCCCTGTGTGAGGACTCGTGCCACAGAAATGGTCCAGCAGTACTACTGGCCATAAAGAGACTTGGCTAGTCCCATCCTGCCTGTGAGACATGGTTTGGGCATCTAGCTCTGCCTGTGGACCAAGTTCTGGGTTGCTGGGATCCCCCTTTATCACCTGGGCTATACCACAGCTATTTCCATGATAAATCAGGCTAAGCCCAGCTGCAGAACCGGGGACACGGCCAGTAAGGAACATGCCAGCTACGGAGATGGTGGTGGTTTCATCGCCTGTTCTCTTTCTGTCCAATAAGAGGGATGGAGGTGTAAGAGGAAAAGTATTGTTTACCCCACTAGGAGGTCACAGGGCTATCTAGACAATTGCAGTGGTTTCCAGTTCACGGTAGCATCCATGCCACATGATGTGCAAGACGTTCTCTGGTACGAGAGAGACTAGGGACGGCCCCACTGTGTACTTTCCTTGCCAGAGGCACCATCATTGACCCCTTTGGCTTTCCCAAGGGCTACCCCGACTCCTGGTTAGAAGCAGTGAAGGCAGATGTAGACAATTATTGCTTGGTAGTTAACCAAGAGCAGCCCTGGGCTTTGAGCTTCTTTCCCACCAGAGGATGACCCCATCCCCAGCTAACATCCAGCCCCGGATCCCACAAGACCTCATTTCAGAAATCTGGAATAGTTTTGCCAAATCCCACTAAGGCGATTGTTACTTTCATTATTGCACATAGCTTCCTCCATCTCAAAAGCAGAAGTATTTTCCTTAACACTCGAGGAGAGGCACAGCTTCTGCCTGCTCGCCACCCGCATGCTGGTGGCAGGGGCAGAGCGAGGCGATGGCCTCGCAGCATCGATGGTGCATGGCCAGGGCGAGCTGACACTGCGGGGCTGAGCACGCAGCACAGAAAACTGGTCTGGCAGGAGCAATGTGGCAGGTTGGATATGCCAAAAAGCTTTTTGGCAAAGCTCATCTCTCTGTCACCTGAAGCATGGAGAGAGCCAGCAGGCCAGAGTAAAAAGGCTTTGGACTGGAATCACTGGAGCTCAAGGTCATGGCACAGAATAGGGGCTATAAAAATCACCACTGTGCTCTCCAACGCAAGCAAAGGCAGAAGCAACACTGGGCAGGCTCCAGGTACCCTGGAAAGCCTTTAGGAGAGACATGGCTGCTGTGACAGCACCCATAATTGATTTGTAGTGTAGCCTGGTCACATCAAGTGGCAATAAAACCGTAAGTGGCTTCGGGACAGCAAGTCCCATTTGTGTGAGATGAACAGAGGCTCTAAAAAAGATCACTAAATCCCACCAGCGCTACGTATACAAACCTTGTTTATTCTAAAGACTCCTATTAAAGTGCCTTTTATTCCTGGCAATAGACAGTTTTAAATTGCAAAACAATAGATCAGCCAGCAGCAGTCTTCAGTCCTGCCTGCCCTCAGGGACAGAGGGACTGCAGTGAGTGTGGGCCCCTTTTGGCCAAGGGCTCTCGAACGCTGTGTTTCGGGGGGGCTGGACGAGGACATTCCCCACTGTGTGCCCAGCGCAGGAGCACTGGTGCAGAGGTGCTGGCCCGTGGCTTTGCCGAGCAGTGCAGGGTCTCTGCAGAGCTGCCCAGGACAACGTCACCTTCCAGAGACCCCTGGGGATCCAAAGTGGTTCTCGCCCCGCGCGCCTCAGCGGGAAGCATGCCGGGGCCGGCAGCTCAGGCTTCAGCGGCATCCTGGCACGGCGTGCTGGCGTCTTGTAGGAGCGGCGTTGTCTCAGAGAACTGGGGCGGCGCACTTGGCGTGGCAGGGTCACGCGGGTTCTTCTCGTCGGCGGATCTCTGGGAGGAGAGAGGGCAGCAGTCACAGCCCTGCAGTAGTGCTGCAGTCAGACCCTACAGCATGCACACCGCACCCCCACCTAGGGCACTCGTGCCCCAAAACCCCTGGACTTCCACGTCTACCCTTTTCCACCTTTTTCTGAAGGCATCTCAAATTGAAGATTTTTTCATCTCCTCTCCTAACAGCGTGAAGTTATTTCCATTCCTGCCCCCCAATACTTGTAGCATCCCCGAACACCCAGCCTGAAGGGCCATGTCACCAGGTAGAGGAGCTGTGGGGTAAGCCAGCAGGCTGCACAGCACCAGAGAAGGCAAGAGGGAGATGGGCAGGGTCTTCTCATGGCCACAGGCCTGCATATGGATGAATGAGTTGCTCCTGGCCAAGCGTAAATACCAAAAAGAAGCAAAGAGAGGGTGGAAGGAGAGACAGGTAACCTGGAAGAAATACAGAGACTGTCCCAGCATGCAGGGATGAGGTTAGGAAAGTCAAAACCCAGCTGGAATTCAATTGGGCAAGGGCTGTCAAAAGCAACAAGAAGTACTGCTCTAAGTACATAGGAGACAATAGGAAGATGTGGGCCTGCTGCTGAAGGGGGCAAGGAACCCCAGAGACCCTGGAGCAAGGAAGACATACCCTTAGTGAAAGAGGATCATGTCAGCATATTTAAGCAAAGTAAGTCCACAAGCCCCGACAGAACGCACCCACAAGTGCTGCTGGCATTGCAAAGCCACTCTCAATAACCTCTGAATAATCACGGTGACTGCAGAAGTGCCCAAGGACTGGAGGGAAGCAAACGTCACTCCTGTCTTCAAGAAGGGCAGGGAGGGCCCAGGGAACCGCAGGCCAGTCGGCCTCACCTCAGTCCCTGGGAAGCATTGGGAACTGTTTCCAGGCACACCAAGTCATCAGTCAGCATGGATTGATTCACAATGGAAAAGTCACCTTTGCCCAACCTGGTAACCTCGTCTGAGGGAATTACTGGCTCAGTAGATAAGGGCAGAGCATGGCCATTGCCTCCTTTCACTTCAGTAAGGCATTTGACATGGTCTCCTGTGAGATTCTCATAGAGAAGCTGGATGGGCAGTGAGGTGGGTTAAAACTGGCTGAACAGCCGGGCCCAGGGGGTGCCGATCAGTGCACAAAGTTACCAGAGGCCAGTAACTGCTGGTGTACCTCAGGAGTCAATCCTGTGTCCAGCCCTGTTTAGGATCTTTATTAATAATCTAGATGACAGGGGCAGAGTGCAACCTCAGCAATTTGCAGGTGACACACAGCAGGGAGGAGTGGCTGATACGCCAGAGGGACCTCGTCAGGTAGGAGAAATGGGCCGGCAAGAGCCTCATGAGCTCCAACAAGGGCAAGTGTAAAGCCCTGCACGTCGGGAGGAACAGCCCCAGGCAGCTGGCTGGAAAGCAGCTTTGCAGAAAAGGACCTGGCGGTACTGGTGGATAGATACCAAGCTCAACATGAGCCAGTAATGTGCCTTTGTTGTGAGGAAAGCTAATGGTATCCTGGGATGCATCAGGCAAAGTACAGCCAGCAGCTCGAGGTGATTCTTCTCCTCTGTTCAGCACTCAAGACACAGCTGAAGTACCACATCCAGTTCTGGGCTCCCCAGAACCAGAGAGACGTGGAGCTACTGGAGATACTCCAAAGCAGAACCATAAAGATGAGTAAGGGACTGGAGCATCTCATATGAGGAAAGGCCAAGTTGAGACTGTTCAGACTGGAGAAGACAAGGCTTGAGGGGATCTCACCCATGTATTTAAGCATCTGAAGGGAGTGTGCAAAAACAACAGAGCTAGGCTCTTTTCAGTGGTGTCCAGGGACAGGACAAGATGTTATGGGCACAAACTAAAACACAAAAGGTTTGAGCTGAACATCTGCCTTTTTTTTTTTTTTTTCTTTTTACTGTGACAGGCTGCACATAGCAGTGAGGGGTATCCCCATCCTCGGAGATACTTTAGACATCTGGACATGGCCCTGAGCAACCAGGCCTACGTGGCCCTGCTTGGGTAGGGGTGTTGCAGATGACCTCCACTGATCCCTTCCAACTTCAATGATTCTGTGATTTTGTGCTTCTGTAATACAAACCCAGATATTTGATACATAAAACTCCCTCTTGAAAGCCTTTCCATCAAGGTTCTCTGCATGCAAGAGCGAAGCAAAACCCACCAGCTGGGTGCCTCTGTTACCCCCATGAGTTTTGCCCTTTTACGAACTTACCTCTGGATCTCAAACACTTGAAGGGAAAAAGGTGAGAAAAAACATTTCCTCACACCAAACCTATTTTTTATCTCAATCCCTGATGATATTATTAGATCAGGTACACAGATAGAAACAATATAAGCATGTTCTTACAGCCTGGGTAAGTGCTAGTATTAAGATATTCAGCCTGAATACTAAAGCCAGGAGACAACACCGCTATGTCAAGGACTGCCAAGAAGACACCTCTGGAACACATGGACCGTAAACGTTTCCATTTGATTGGTTTTGAACAAAGTTTAATCAAATCAGGATGAGAGAAGAGTGTGTTACCTTGACTGAGTACGCACCTACAGTCTGGCTTCCCGCAACACTTTAACTGGAGGCAGCTTTCTGGCAGAGGAGGCCTGGTTGGCCTTATTACTGTCTGAGTTCTTTTTATTGCTACTCCAAAATAAAGAGCATTTTTCCTAGAAGATAATCAGGCTAGTTTATGGTGCACTTTGACATGAAATCCATGGAGGGTCCAATTTTAGGAGGAGATTTTAAAAGATGTTTCAATCAGTGTTTAAGTATGATCTAGTTATTAATGAAGATTTCAAAATCTAAGTTAAACTAAGCCCTATTTAAGATTTCGGCATCAAGCCAGTTTTAAAATGGTCTGTTTGCCTTTTAAATGTGTCATTACACAGGCTGTAGGTCATGTCAGCTGAGGAGAGCTACAATGCTGCATTGGGGCATGTTTTATGCCTGCACAACAAATATGCACACTTCCAGGTGCAGGTCCAACAGATGCATTTTAAAAGTGGCTCCACTGTAAACTAGACTAAGATTTAAGTGTCTCACAGCACTTCATCTGGACTGGTTTTACAGCACACCGCTCCCTCTGGAAGCCAGAGACATGCAAGAAACTCTAGGAAGGAACTGGATTAAGCAGGACCTTCCCACTGGCAGACACGTGAAGGTGTGGACAATGCCCCTCTTCAGTGTCCCCTCTGATATCAGCTCTTGCCCCAAGAGGGAGGACTGTGCACGATTAAGCAATCATCACTAGATCAGCAACACTTCAATCAGAGGAACATACCTTGGCTGCAAATTGCTGTCGTCCAGTTTACAAGCTCTTATCTATTCATTAGGCAGAGACTTTAATGTGCTGTTGCATAGCTTCCTTAGAGATTTATAAAGTCATTAAGGCTTTTTATTTACTTTTCAGGTAGTCAGACACTTCCTGCAGTTTATTTTTAGTTCCAGCACTTCATGACGCTTTGGCTGAGCACCCAAATACAGTTGTCTTATACCTGGGTTTGGGACATTTCAAACTGACCGAACAGCTGCTTTTGAGTGAACTTTAAAGCCAGCTTTTCTTCCTGACCCCAGCTGGCATGGTTAAGGCTCTTTGACACCAGGAAGTAAAACTTGCACAAGGCAGGGCGAGGAAATGCCAGCCCAGGGCTGCAGCAGGTCTCAAAAACAGCTGACCAGCAAATACTGACTTTTTTCAGATATGCTGGTGCTATGCTGAACCCACTTGCATTTGCTGGAGCCACGAGGTTCAGCACACTCAAAGGCTGAGCATTTCGGAGCACAATAAGGTTTAGTGCTGAGCCCTAGCCCCTAGCACCGCTCTCACACCACAGGGGAGCCCGTGGAAGAACAAGGAGATTTGGAATCATGTGTTTAAGTCAATTAAGCAGTTGTAGGCTTGGTAAAAATCCAATTACATGATACTTGGAGAACCCTAGAGCTATTTAAAGTGGGCTTGTATTAGCATTTCAGTGAGGGCAGTTACAGGTTGAGCAAAAGCAGCCTCTTGCACATGCTCTCACCTCAGTCCACTCATCCTAATCTTTGCCTTTTCATCCCAGCATGTAGCCTCTTCTTATCTGCAGCTTTAGAGCCAGCTCAAGCCATTTGACTGTAATGCCAAACTAAATAAGCTTGCTTTGATATAGGTTAGGGTAGAGAGCTAGATCTCTACTTCAGCGCTAAGCTCTCTAAAAGCTTTAGCTCTTATCAGATGAGTGTTTTGCAGCTGGAGACACAGATCACCATCAAGCGTTTGAGCTGTTTTATATTCTGTCCCCACAGCCTCCTGCCCAGACGGATCAGACTCGTGTGCCAGCCAGGCCCCCACACTGCTCTCCCCTCGTGGGGCAGCTCCCACCAAGCTGCCAGCTCCTGCAGCCTTCAGAGGTCTTGGCTTCTTGGTTAGCCTGGACCCACAAAGGTCTGGGGGTCTAACTTCCACAGCTATTTTGGGCAGTTTCACTTGTAGAGAAACAAGTGAATTTCAGGGAAAGACAGGGTCTGGTCTGGGTTGAGAAGCAGCCGTGGTATCTGTGTCCCTCCTGTAAGAACACAGCTACTACATTTAATTTGTGAACAAATTGAACTTAAGTAGCCATCCCCTCGAGAAGGCTCTGATTAGATGAGAGAATGTCTGGGACCCTGCAGAGACATACGTATTTGGGTGATAGCACAGACTTGCTGCTTTACATGGAAACCAGATTGAAGAGCTAGGCTTATTCTTTCATTAGCGGGATGAGCTGAGAAATGTTTCCTCCTATGGGAGCCCACGTCAGTGAGTGCTGCATGCTGAGATGGCCAGAAATGCTTTTAAATTATTGACTTGCAGCCCAATTTCTTGATAGCTGAGGAAGTCCTGCTGTTATGTACTAGCACCATCAGGACATGGTTCTGCTTTAGGTTGTAACAGATTCACGGCATCAGCCAATGTTTCATCAGGATTGTTAGATCGTCAGCCCAATCTACATCATCTGATTAAATCTGATTTGGCTAACAGCATTTCCCATTTGACATCTGCAACTTCTTACCTGACTCATCATCATGAGTACAGCAGCTGAGATGATGAGCGGGACGCTGAGCCCAAGGAAGATGTACTGCAGGTAGTCTAGGATGGATGGGATCAGCACCAGGCTGGTGTAAAACTGCTTTAGGACTGAGCCTTCAATGTATCCACTCTGCTCAAGAAAGCAAAGTTGTTATAGGCATTTCGCTTTCATCCAGAGCCGAGACAGACCATCTGTGCAACTCCTCTCCCACCACAGATTAGGAAATTTAGGAAAGACTCACTAAGGCCAGTAGCTTCTACCAAATAGCTGGACATGCACACATCTGTAGGACCGCACTCACTGGCCCACATTAGCGTGCAGATGCTGGCAGCACTGTTCTGGGCTCTATTTAACCCCACATCTAGGGCAGAGCCAGAAGTTCGCCCAGTATAGTGCAGGGTTTGTTCAGCTCAGAGGGATTAACCACCCAGCCAAGTATTGCAAAGCCTGCTGTTGGCTGCTTAATTAGTCTGTCTGGCTTAAAGCTTTATTCAAAGTGGAGTTTCCCCAGCAATGCAGTTTCCCCCTTCCTGCACAGGACAATCTTCAGAAACAGGTCAAGGAAGGCAGCTCACCTCTGCGAACCACAGCAGCGGCAGCACCACTGGCTTAATTTTCCCTGTTTGACTGTGGGGATGGAAAAAAGAAATACACATTTAGATTCCCAGTTGATCAGGCCACAGCTACTGTAATCCTTCCTAAAGAGAAGCATCTGGCAGACCAGCAGTGGCCAGGTTACTGGTGCAAGGATGCAGCAATTCCTGCTGCTGCAGGGAGCTCCCTCCCCTCCAAGGACCAGGTCCATCTAGGGACTTCCATGCAAGAGCGGAGGTGACATTTCCATGTGAGCTTAACTGCCCAACGACAGCAATAAGTGCCACGCCAAATCTGGGCTACAAATACATTAACTCAGTGAACGGGAATGAACTTTTTGCAGCTCCAAGCTATCTCAGTCACCTGCACGGTACTACAGGGTGATACAGCCAAGCTCACAGCATCAAGGCTGTCTGCTGCTATACACAACAGAGGCAACCTCCACAATAGAGCTGAAAGCATCTTTTTGGAAAGAAGTTTTCAACTATCAGCTCTGTGAGCTGAGTGTGTTCGGTCTCCTCATTTTGGGGGTAACTCCTAAACAGCAGCACAATGCAGGCAAACTGCCGCTGTGCCCCACCAGGAGCAGTGCATCCGTATTGCATCGGCTGCCTGGTCGGGTGCACAAAACACTGCTGGGGCTGAGCAAACAGGCAGGCACATGCAGCACTGCTAGAGGATGGCAGTTTGAGGTCATTGGAACAGCTGACATTTCACCACATCAGCCAGCTGGCCTCTGCAATGGTGACAACTGGTGACAATGTCAAAGCTGCCTCATCTTTGAGGAGAGTAAGCTCTGCAGTGACCCCAGAGCCAGCAGCACTCCCTGCTTGAGGGAGAGATGGCCATTTGTAAAAGATGATCACTTACATTATACCAGACACCTGCTTCAAGTACTGATTCAGCTGGAGCCTGATGGAGCAATTCATGGGGATGCCCGTCATCTGCACAGGAGAGAAAAAAACAGTTTGTCAGTACAGCCCACATTTATCATGAGAGCTTTGCAGAAAAGCAGCCCTTCGCTTTCCATCACAGCTGCTCTGGGTGCTGCCTTCCAAAGCAGTGAATTAGACCATCCAGAGATCCACTGCAGCTGCTGCACATGGGGCCAGGAGCAAGGCTGGGGTTTCCACCAGTGTACCAGCACTGGTCAATCAGGTACTGCTTCCCAGGCTCATGGAGGGGCAGCCCTGTCCCCACAGTACTTTGGGGTCTGTCCCCTGCACTTGAAGACCCACTAGCCAGTCAGTGAGCTGCATGCAGCAGCATCCAGAAGGAATCAGTTCCCTCGGGGTGGTCCGAAGGCAAAAAGCTAAGCTAAACAGGCAGGACTGCTGCAGAAGGCAGCACACGGTCAACAAGCAGACAGCATGAACTCAGGGAGGTGCTTTATGTGACACAAGGCTTGTAGGACCAAACCTAAGCAAGTTCAAATTACCAAGTAGCATATGCAACCTGCAAGTGATTCCCTAGGCAGAGCGTTTTAACAGAAACTTCATTTTTTTTCTAAGTCTGATGAGCCTCTTCTGTTCCTCATCCTACCTGCACTAGGTTTGAGAATGAGAATACACCGATGCCAAGATTCATGCACACAAAGGACACTGAATGTTTCTCTTAACTAGGACTACATATCAACAGCTATCACTGTCCAATAACACAAAGACCACGAAAACACCACACTTCAAAGTTGGGTCTTTTGGCACTGGTTTCTCATGATGCTGCAGTTTTGCAACACATTAAGGGCAGAGAGTTTTCATTGGATTGTCCCTGCTTGTTCAAAGCAGACTGCAGCTAGATAAGACTTTAATTGTACTGTTATCAGAAGAGGTTTGATACTGTAATAAACTTAATTAGATTTCCTTAACTGTGATAAGAAAAGCAGAGAACCCAATGCCTAGGTAAGAAGCTTACCTTGCCTTGCCTCAAGAGGGAGATCGGTTTCTTGCTTGAGCTATTACTGAATGTTTGGAAACGTCCCACCCATGGCCACATGCAGGGTGGGCTGCGGGTGGAAGAGCCCAAAGTCTCCTCCCCATCAGCAGCTGGGACAAAGATGACTCAAGACACCTCAAGTCATCACCATTGGAGTGGTGACTTCACCCTTACGTTTAGATATGCAAGAAGCAGCCCAGTACAGAAGCAGCCAGCTAGACGGGCAAGTTGAGATGGTGGAAAAAAACAGCTCCAAAATGGTGGCAACAGCTTCAGCTGCAAAATGGTCTTCAGACTTTGCCAGTCAGCTCTCACAGCAGTATGTGTTTACAGATTTGGGGTGTAACTGGCTGCTGCTGCTAGATACACCTCCTGGTGTTGTGGGCCTTCCTGAGTCAGTGGAAAGAAGCTGACTGTGCTTATCAAAACAATTATGCTTATAATTAGTCCTGCAATTCTCTAGAAGGCTGGCCAGTTATTCAATTAGTTTATGGCTTTAGCGTTTTTATCTGCACATGTCCTCGCCACTTTGCACTCTGGAACCTGCTCAAGTCAGCGCCACGAGAGCAGAGCAAGGCCACCAGGCCGCAGTGACAGGCTCCCCCCACCACCACTTAGCCTGGGCCTGGCCCCGGTGCGAGGAGAGACCCCTCCGAGAGGGTGAGACCGCAGCCAGGCCCCCCACCGGGTGCACGTCGAGGAAGAGCGCGTGGTGCTCCTTGCTGGGATGCAGGCCTTCGACAGCGTTCACCAGGCTTGGGTCGGCGTTGTAGAAGTGAGGATGGGAGATGAACATCGGTGCATCTGGATGAGAACAAGGACACCTTAAGCCCATCCAACCCCACCTGAGCATTTTGTGTTGACATTTTTAAGCCCTTGAAATATTTGAGCAGGCTTTTATACCCTTCTCCTTCTTTCCCTCCTGGCAGCTTATTCCACTGGGAAGGTTAAGAGCCCATGTCTAAGCCTCCTTCTCCCCCATACACCACTCCACACAGCAATAATTCACCATCCAGACATGGGTTAGGGCACTGAAGCCCGAATTCTCACTCCTGCATGACCTATACTCACTGTCCAAAGTTAAAATTTAGTTTGGCAGTTAGGCGGCCTGCCTGCTCCCAGCCTGGGGGAGGTGATGGGCCTGGCCAGCTCTCAGCCCTTCCCACAAACAAGGCTGCTGTAGGGCCATGGACACAAGTTTGGGTTCCACGCCCTCCCCCCCTAGGTTAGCTTGTCTCACATATCTCTAGAGTTTAATATTGGCACAGCAAGGAGGAACCACAGCAGAGCACTCACTCAGCCTACAGGTGCTGACGTTCTGGATGCCGGACTGCCTGCAGGGGCAGAAGCCTTCATTGGGGGGATAGTCCGTGCCATTGGCAAAGAGTGTTTTCGGGGCCACAAAGCGATAGGTGGGCACACCCTTAAACTCCCCCGACTGCTCGTACACCAGTGTCATGGATCTGGAAGAGTTTCAGTGGAGAAGGATCAGGATTAGCCAACAGGTTCCCAGCCCAGAACTGGGCTCTTATCTTCGCTGGATAAGATGCAGTTGCAATGTAACTTAGACTTTGAGATCAAGATAAACACCCAGAACAGAGCTTTGGATCAGGAATATGTATCTAAGCCATTTGCTTTCCATGTTTTAAGCACAAATAAAGGGCTGGTTGGGACTAGTTATGAAGAGAAACACACAAGCTTATAAATCTGTTTGCAGAATCCAGATATGATTTGTTTAAGGGCATGTAGTAATCCTCACGGCTGCTCTGCCAGAGATAATACCTTCTTTGTGCAAGCACTGGCTCTGAGATAGAAGTGTTCTGTGGCAGGGGATGGACACTGACTAAATCTGTTTTGCAGCACAGCTCCAGCATATAGGCCATCCATTTTCCATAGTGGAAGATTTTACCTTTTGACCTACGTTACACAGCAAGATTTTATTTTGGGTACAACAGACCAGTGATTTGATGCTGCATCATCGATACCAGATGTCCAGGATAGAAGCAAGTTTCCAGGAGGGAAGTTTGCTTCCTTCATGCTCAAGCAAGACTTGTGTGGATGCAGACATCCCAGGCAGGCCAAGGGGACAGCTTACTGCCATAGCTGCCTTCTGACACCAGGACTGAGGAGGGGAATTCAAGGCACGTTCAGCAGTTCAAGGCAGTTCTGGCTGTGCCAAATCTGGGGAGAACAGACTGCTCTGCCTTGTGAAGAGACGGATCCACTTCCTCCACAGGACCCACACCCACAGCGCTGTCCTGCAGCAATCTCCTGGGCTCACAAGAAACTCAGCTTTCCACTTCATTTTATGCCTTGCCAGGAAACATACTTCATTTCCTAAAAGACTTCTGTAGTTCTTCAAAAACAGGTATATGTATTTAAACTTTGATTACTAGTAAACTTCCCTGAACGTCCTTGGCTCTGGGTCATTTTGGTATTTGCTGATGCCTCTTGTGTAGAGGAATTCCTGCACTAATGCTTGGCTCAGCTGACTTTGCTTGTTCACTGAAGAGGTCATTGTTCTCTGTTCAGCATGAGCACTTTGCTTGTTTTGCAGCAACTGCAAAGCCTAAATTAACATTATCTTCCCCAAGCTGGGGACATGGCTTTGTGCCAGGCTGGCTGCCTCACTTCCCCTCCTTCCAGCCTCATGGAGCTTCCACAGGAGCAGGGCAGACTCCGGGGGTACTTTAACCTCCGTATGATCAGCTAACTCAGGGTGTCATACAGATGTGCACAGCTGACCATGAAGTATTGCATTCACAAAAAAAAATAATGAAGCAGCCTGGAAGCAGCGGCACAGCCCCCAGCACTGCTTGTGCTGGGGCTAATGCAGCATTTCCTTATGACAACCCTTATTTCTCCCTCCCTCTTCCCACATCTTATCTAGACAGGTTATATTCTGCTCGTTCGACATATAAGCTTCCCCAGTGATCTAAAAGGTATTTAGAAATGCCATTAAGATGCAGCTAGACAACTATACTACTTGCAAAGCTCAGACACTACAACACCGAGCTGCAGCTGAACCTTTACCTACAGAAACTAGTCCTCAGCACTCCGCCTCGCTGCACAGGTACTCTGCATGCACATCACAAATCCTGCCACCTGCACGGGGACAGCGTGCCTTGCCTGCTGCAGCCTCACCTGCAGGCATCGGGGCTGTAGAACTCCAACGACGTCGGGGACATGAACGGCGGCCACATCTCCCCCGCGGTCCCATTGATCATGTTGCACCCGGTGCTCCGCCAGTAGTTCACCTGTGGGGTGGATGCAGAGAGAGGAGCTCAGTACTGGAAGCTCGGCAGAGAGCTGGCTTTCACCTCTGCCATTCCTTCCATAGGAACTTGAGGTAGCAGTACTGAAGGTCCTTCAAGATGGAAGAACTTAACACCTGATGACAAGCCTCTTGCCATCTGGCTGCCTTCTGGCAGTTTTGCAGTTGCTTTGACATTAAATCAAAGTTGTGGTAGTTGAGGTCCCACAGACATTTGCTTTCAAATCTATGACCCAGCAATACAACAGTAACAGCTTTCCGTTTATCTGGCTTGAGATCAGGCACCGTCCCCATATTAGAGGTTTGCCAGCTGACACTTACCTTCTTTAACCCATTCCATGAATCCACCATGTGAACTCTACTGATGTTCTTCATGCCCGTGTACACGGTGAACAATCCGGTATTGGAGTTGTTAAACTGTAGAGAGAAGAAACTTTCACTTTTTTCACTAGCACTAGGAGTGCTTCATGTACTGTAAGCTATTGAAGTTTTATTTTGGTTGCTAGAGACAGCTTCCAACACACACATTTCTGCTTGAGGGGAAAATTAAGGCAGCCTTACACAACCACCACCAATTACACATTGCTGCTCTAAGCAGTTTGTGAAGCGGACAGCCTGGACTCTCAATAGCAAGAACAGTATTTCTGTGATTTTAGCCTTCCCAAGCAAGAATTTACTCACCCCTATTAACATGCCAAATTTCCCCTTGAACGGGATCAGGCCAGGAACAATCATATTTATTGTGTCTAAAAGAGGGTCGTCATAGCCCCACAGGATGTCCCCCACCGTCCGGTTCATAAAGGCCTCCTGTTTCAGGCCAGCCAGGGCCCCGCTCAGTAAAAGCTTCACAAAGTTTGGCAGGTTTTCCATCATGACAGATGCTCCCTGGGAAAGAAATCAATCTCTGAGACAAAAGCCTTGTATTACCAAAGAGAAAGCAATGCATCTTCAGTGCTCAGCAACCTCCCTCTGCTGCCGCGCTCTTCAGTTTTGCAGAAATCCTTTGGACAGACTGAGGCTCACCATTTATCCCACATTTGGGCAGAAAACAGTCTGTGGCAACAGCCACTGAGTGCTCACAGGTTTCATTTCCCCAGACAATGCTCTGCTGAAGTTGTAGTCATGAGACCAGCTGCTTTGCCAGCCCCTCTACACATTCTGATTTTGGCAGGGTAACAGCCCAACACAACCACCAACACCCAGAAAACTGCATTCTGTAAGCTTAACCACCCCATGGCTTCACCAGACTCAGTCCCTACAAGAAAGTAAGCTGCAGGTTAGCCTTGAGCATCAACACCCTCCCGACAAGCTCGGAAGCCAGTATTTCTCCAGGGAGCAAGTCCTTACCAACATCAGGATGTTTGGCATGACAATGTACTCATCTTCGGTGCCATTAGACAAGTCTGGCTGGAAGAAGAGCTTCCGATATTCCAGGTAGGAGACAGTGTCATTGTCATGGAATGTGATGTTTGTTTTGTACCTGAACTCTCTGCAAAGAGATAGGAGGGACCATGGGAACCTTCCCCCGCACAGTGCCGCTGCATTGCCCATGGAGCAAGGATGGGCTGCACAGGCCCGGCCTTGTTCCTGAGCGGAAAAAGGAGACCAAATCCAAGCAAGAAGCCTCGGGGCAGCGGGAGAGGCAGTGTGCCAGGTGCCAGTCACACACCCTGACCATGGTCCAGGTGCGTGGCAGCACTGCAGCCTGCAAGCAGCACAAGGCATCCCTGACGGATGGGATTCGGCAGCAGCCTGCAGGCACCACGTGTTTCCTGCCAGCTCAAAACCCAGCTGCTGAGAAGCACGAGACAAAAGCATTTATTCCTGACGGAGGAATAAGCCCGCTCTGTCACTTCTCCTACAGCTGTTGAAAAGCCCAGCCCTACCAGCGAGATGCCCAGATAAGCAGATCTGCACCTCCCCACGTGCCAATGCAACCTGCGTGGCAGGAGGGGACCAAACAAGATGGCGCAAGCCCCACTGTCAAGCCCACACAGATCTGACACGGAGATCCCGAGCGCTTGCTGGGTCTGGGCACCCTGTGTGCTTCACACCCTTTGCTGCATGCTGTGGGGACAGCCCAGCCTCACAGTTCTGCCACGGCACGAGGCTGTCCCCAGCATCACAAGCCGGTTACAGCTCCCTGGGGAGCTGCAGCTCAACCCACCAGCAGAAACAAAGTCCTTTATTGTGGAGCCTCTGTTTTATGGTCCATGATAGGGAAGGGCACTAATCTTGCTCAGCAGGACATTAATAAGCTTTGCCCCTTTGCTTATTCTTATTCAGTGGAAGTGCAGCCTTTCCCCCAAGCCAAGCGACTGACGTGATCACAACATACAGAATCCACATGGTCTTACAGTTTGACCCAGCAAGCCCAGGGGAAATGAGGGCATACACATACTGCCAGGCTTCCCCCCAGCACTACTCAAACAGCTTTGGATTAGACCAGTAATCTTCCCGCATGAGCTTGCTTAGGCTGCTGACCTGACTTTGCCTACATGTGCATGCGCTAGCATCTTGAATATTGTTATTTATGGGTAAGCTCACGTGCTCATTTCAGCATCTCCCATTACTTCGGATACCACGTCCACAGAGACATCTGGGCTTCAACTATCTTTAGACATGGCAAATGGATTGAGTCCTGCTCTAGGTGGACCCAGCGAAGTCTTAGTGCTCCACACTGGTTCTCATGACCAGATCATTCATTTTAGGCAGATTCTGCATCTCATCATGTTAGATGGTAAGTCTTACAACAATCCATGAAGTCTGAAACTTCATATTGAGGCGATTCCAGCTTTGGAGCTGGACTCTTAAATGCACTGTGAAGACCAAACTGAAACCCAGTCTGGAGATGGGATTTGCCCACCACCATACCAACACCCCTCACACCTGCGTTGGGACCCTGTCAGCCCAGGTCTGGTTGTACAGCCCAGGGTCCCAGCACAGGACCAAGCTCCACGACTCACACTGAAGCACCGACCAACCTCACCACCCTGTTGGCCAGAGGTCCCACACATGGTTTTAGCACGATCAGAGCAATTGCCTCACATTTGGGTTGCTTTAAAATCTTGTGCCACCAGGCTCATGCCAGGTGTGCTAATACGGTGCTCCCCTCCTGAAGGGAGCAGCCAGAAGCCTGGCAGGCAGCAGATCAGCCAAGCTCACGGACCACAAGCGGTACCTGACCTGTAAACGTATGGCCCACGCTGGTTCAGGATTGGTTTCCCTCCCTCGAGGACCTCGTTGGGGTTCACCACTTCGAAGAGGTGCACCGACAGGTAAAAGGGGACTGGAATGTCTTTCCACATGCCGAAGGAGATGCTGCTGGGGTTGATCCTCACGTTCTGCAGAAAAAGAGAAAGAGGCTTGGTGGCCCCAGCTGAGCACAGCCACCCTCGCCTCCCGCATCGGGCCTGGCTGAAGGAGGCAGTTTCGGCAGGGGATCTCTAGAGGACGCAGAGCGTTTTGCAAACTGAAACAGAGCCAGTTCTAAAATGGGAACTTATGTATGCAGAAGCACCACGTTCGTGCCACAGGATGTCTGTAGGCTTATATACTCAGACTCAGCCTGCCAGACTCCTACCCACAGGGTTTCAAAGCCGTTTCGATGTGCTGGAGGCTTTCACTGTGCTAGACAAGCCGGCACTGAATTCTTTCACAGCTCTGCAGGTTTGACTTGCCTGGCACGAACAGAAACCCTGTTCCAAAGGCTTCCATTCACTTACCAGGTTTGGTAGCTCCACACTGCCAGAACCAGACAAGGGCTGGGAGAGTTGACTAGTCCTTGGACAACACAACTGTTTGGGTACCAGCAGGGAAGACCCACTAAATTCCCCAAAAACAGACAAAGAGAACCGCGATGGCAGCCAAACTGTGTCCAAGTTGCCTTTGCTTCTCCTCACTTGCCATCCTGTGGTGACTCATATTTGTCGTAAGGCAGGTCAAAGGCAATCCATGATTGTGTTTTCCATATCACTGTCCCACTTGCTGGGAAATGCCTGCAGAAACTCAACCCCACACCTCCTCCCCAGCACCTCCAGGTGCTGGCACCTGGCCACTTGTGTCTCTGCTCCCTCCCTGCCTCCTGGGGGCTACTTTATGGACTGGCACACCCAGAGCTTGATCGCTCTTAATTACCTATTTCTGAGTGCATTCCACCATTAGCTTTGCTATCTCTGCGAGTACAAGCCCTTGTTACAGTTAAGTAACCCAGCTTGTTTATGGAAGCGGGTCTGACCCACTAATCGGCAACAACATGTGAGCATTATCCAGCTGCAGCTCGGCCCCACAGCAGCTTGGTTGGGCTCCGCACATTTGATGCTGTGGCAAGAGTGAGAAGTAAGCTGCCAGAAACCTCCCCACGTCTTCCCTTCGGTGTCCCGTGGCCAGGCTGTGCCACCTGCGAGCAGCAGGACTTTGCATCCATCCCCCAGCAAACCCTTCCCACCTCCGCATCAACCTCAGCCCTGCCAGCCTCACAGACTTCATAACAAAGGAGTAATTTTAGGACAAGAGCAGCCAAGATTTTATTTAGGCTGTTTTATAACCCTTACTCCTGCGCGTCCAGCAGAGCCTGAACAACATCTGCTTTCTTTCACTTGTTTGTGCTGTTTGGCACTCCCTGGACTCCTCATTGCATATGCATGCATTTATATAACCTGCACATAGGCAGATGGAGCTGCATCCCAGCTCCCTGCTGCCTTTCTCAGCCCTCTCCCATCCAAACCAGCAGCTCCAGCTCCCTCACGGGTGTCGCTAAGTCAGATCTACCCAACAGGGTGGCTGCGGAGTCAAGCTGCTTGTAAGTCAACACGAATACGGTCATGTGTCTGCAATAAAAATAGATTATTTTTTCACTTAGATGGGTTACAAAGTGTCGCTGAGAAATCTGACATCTCCTGACCGTGCTGCTCTGTGTTCCTGAGGAACTGAAAGAGGCTGGTTACCACTCGTCCCATTCAAAGACAGCACTGCAAGTCTGGTCCTGGCTTCCAGGTGGGAGAGCGCGGGAGTTCCCACGCGGAGAAGGAACGCTACCTGCCAGCATCTGCTAAAGGCAACGAGGGTTCTTGCCTGGATTCGTATCTTAGGCAGGTCCATGGTGCTCCAGGTGCCTCCAGGTTTTGCAGGGCCAGCTCTATAGGCACTCACAACAGTTCCTCTACACTCCTTTACCAAAAATATCTTCAAAGCTATAACCTCGTTGCGCTAGGTGGTTTTCCACCAGCATGCACCATCCCGACCTCCCACGCAGAGCTCAGCGAGGCAGGGCTGGCAAAGCAGCCTCCACCCGCCTGCCCAACCCTGCTGCCCTCGAGGCCCCGCTCTTCCTCTCACCCACCACCCCAAATACCAACCCAGAAGTTTCGGCAAGCCCCTGGATACTTCTCACCACCCTAGACATCAGCACTCAGTTTTTCCATTTTACTTTAAGCTATGTAAGAATTTGGGACCCTTTGGGTCGTGCTGAAGATGTGGAGCCCAAGTAGCTGAGACAAAAGGAGACCTGAGGAGAAATAAAGGTTGGTCTTTTCCCCTTCTTCTGTTCTCATTGCAAGGTACCAGGGACTAGCTAGTTGGGCAGAAAGAATTAAGATTATCTAAAGGAAAGGAAGTTTTCTTGCACTGAGCACATCACCCCTGTTCTAGAGGTGCCTTCAGCCTTCTGTTTGCAGGTACCAGCTCCAGATGGACACAAAATCAGACAAAGACTGACCGGTACTGCTTGAGCCAAAACCCTGGTTGGCTTTGCCCAGTCAGCAGCGCTTTCAGAGGATACGTTTCAATAGAAGCTGGTTCCTAGCAAAGACTTTTTGGCACGGGTAGCTCCAGCCACTCGCTGTTCGCCTCCTCTGCCAGGGGCACACAGCTAGGGGCCGGCTTGGGTAGGCGAGAGCCTGGAGAAACAGCCAGGCAGTTTGGCAAAGGGGGAAAAAAGTTGGTTGGGTATGAGCCCAGGCGCTGGGATCGGCAGCAAGGATCCGGTAGCTGCAGGGGTGCCCCTGAGCAGAGCCCAGCAGCTGTCCCAGGCCAGGCACGGGCTCCAAAGGGACCCAACGCTGGGCAGAGCCGAGCCGGGAGCGATGCTGGGGAGAGCACGGGGAGGGGAGCAGCCCCCGTTCCCTGCTCCCTGGGCTGCTTGGGGAAAGGAGGTAGAGGAGGGTGGATGGGGATGAAGGTGGTTTTGCTTTCAGCTTCTCTATGTTCTTGTCTGTTATTGGCAACAAATTATATTAATTTCCCTACATTGCATCTGTTTTACCTGCTATGGTAATTGGTGAGTGATCTCCCTGTCCTTATCTCAGCCCTCGAGCCCTTTCCATTGTCTTTTCCTCCCCCTGTTCTTCCGAGGACAGGGAGCTCGAGAGCAGCGGGGGGAAGCTGGGCTGCCCAGCACAGCCCGCTGGCTCGCTACTGGGGATAACTGGTGTGCTGCCCACCAGGACAGCCTCGCTGGTCCCCGGGGCTCTGCGCAGCGGTTCCTGAGCAGAGCAGCACCTCGGTGCACAGCCCCACACCCACGGGGGGACAAACGGGGGTGCAGGACCTCTCCTGTTGGTCACGGAGGTCTTCACGGGGCCAACTCCAACTTCTCAGTCTCGGAGATCACCCCACAAAGAGCTTTTCCAGAGCACCCCAGCACGCCACCCGTGCCACCGCCAGTTGGGAAAGCGCGCTGCACGAGCGAGCCCGCATGCACGGGTACGAAAGGAGCGCCCAGCACCACCAGCGCCGTCACCCCCTCGGCACATAAACCCCTTGCTAACGGGGTCGAGCCCCCTCTCAGCCCCCATCCCACTCGCCATAACCAAGCACGGAGCTGCCCGGGTACAAAACCCCGACAGCATGCCGAGCAGCGAGAGCGAGCGACACCGAAGCCCCTTCGGGGCCCCGCTCTCCCCTTCCCCAGCGCCGCACAAAGAGGGGAGCGCTGCCCCCGGCCCCCGACCCCACATTTACGGGGGGACGTGCCCCCGTCCCGGTCCCGCTGACCTTGACCACCTGCTCCTTGACGATGGCGGGCCCGGCCAGCAGCAGGCAGACCCCCAGCAGGGCGCAGGCCGCCCCGGCCAGCCCCAGCCCCACCGCCGCCCTGCGCCGGGCCGCGGCCATGGCTCGGCGGAACGGCGAAAGAAGCGGACCCGAGGCCCGGGGCCGCCGCTTTATGGCCGGGCCCCGGCGGCGACGGTGGGGCGGGGACCGGGGCGGGGACCGAGGACCGGGGCGGGGACCGGGGACCGGGACCGTGGCCGGGGCCGGGCAGCCCCCACCGGCCGCAGTCCCCCAGGCGCTGGCCGGGGGTTCCTGCTCGGAACGCAGCGCTCCGGGGCTGTATGGCCTCAAAGGGTTTTGTTATTGTTGTTGGTTTTTATTTATTTTTTTATTTATTATTTTTTGCACTGACGCACTTATTAACAACAACAAAAAAATATCTTAAAGCACTGCACTGCTTTTTTTTGGTCATGGCGGGGGTTTGGCCATGATTTGTGGTGGCCAGTTCATTACTTGCCTGTGCATGGCTTTGTTCAGAATAGGAAAATACTGTTCAAATCAGTTCTCCTTCCAGCTGTTGTTCTTTTTTTTTTTTTTTTTAATCGTCAGATTTCCAGGGAAAAGCTTCACCGACCTGTGATGGGGACCTAAGCAGGGTCCCCCCCTTGGGGACCTCAGAAAACCTAACCGGGCTGCAGTGCCTGATTTTTTAGATTGCCCAGTTCTCCTCACTCTCACCCATACACCCACCCCCAGATGACCTACCTGCATTTAAGGAGCCCCATTACAGATCACCCGAAGCTCTGCCGAAGGGCTTTTGGACTTTTAATTGTTACCTAAGCTTTAGTGAGTCAAGAGGGCAGAAAAAGCAGGCCACCATGAGCTGTATTTGCACTTGCTCGGGGCTGTTTTATGTTATTTCAGTCCACCCCTCCAGCTCTGAGCGCCCTGGGGCAGCACGGCGCGTGCAGCTCCCACTCCACGGGTGTGAATCACCCTTTGGAGCTGGTGACATTCGAGGGCAGAGCCCAGGGCCAGCCCAGCAGAGACACCCCGGGACATCGGTGATGGCACGGCACACTTACCTGGCACGCAATTTAGTCCAAAGGCTTTCTCCAGTTTAGCACGAGCCTTGATTATCCAAGCTCATTCCTTGAAGGCCACAAAGCCCCAGAAGTTTCTTTCCTACCACTCTTTCAACCCAGTGTAAATTGCCATTAACATCACCCAAGACAAACCTTGCTTTCCCTCCCGGAATCCCACCCTTCCAACCTCGATGCTGTAAGATTACTTCGAGTCCCACTGAGGTCCGTGCTCAGCTGAAAACATTATTCCAAATCCTAGCACGCCCCCTTCTACCCGCCAGCACATAACACTGCCCAGTATTGCCTGGAATACTTCTGATTTTTTATTTAACTCCGGGCCCTTTTCCCCCATTTCCCTATCTAGGGTGCAGCACACTCAGCTACTTATGACCTGCAGCTTCCTGCGAAGTAGGTTAGTGGAGATTTCCCTTCTGTCAGCATTCCCGGAGTGTGAGAACCGCCCCCTAACACTTCAGCTCACTAATACCATAGTATTTCCGCTTCATGGAAAGCTGGGATCAAAGCGCATTCGCAAAGGTACCCCTTAAGCTAGTACTTCTTAAAGTTACAGTCTGCTTAATAGGCTCAATCTGGGTAAAAAAAAAGTCAACCCAGTAACTGATTGAAGGCTTAAAGAACATCAAGCATCTGGTTCAAGGGATGCAGGATCCCTGTTGACATTCTCACCACTGCACTGTGCAGCACTGTCAGATGAGTTTGCCGGCCTTTGAAGGAACTTGAGATTACCATCCTGATGGCTGTTACTACATTAGTGCATAAACACTACGGGCAGTACCCAGCCCGCCACCAGGAAAAGCAGTGTTATTGAAGCCTTCCAGCTCAGGAAGGACTCGCAGTGTTATGTTCCATTACAGATGCATGCTTGCACAACACTACCAGCTGCGTAACAACCGCAACCAGCACTGAACTCCTGTCAGGGCCTTTGATAGTTACAGAAACACTTACACATCCACAGGAGAACAGTATTGCAACTGTTAGTCACACTTGCCAAGCATATGTAAGCCTTGCATAACAGAGTTTTATAACACCTTTGTATTCAGAAAGTATGTAATTATTTCGTATCTAACTGCAATTAAACAACTGAAAGAACTTCTCGCATAATTTAAGAGACACCAGTTTTGTGGATGCAACAACTTTATTGGAATGAACATCTGCAGAGAAATTTCTAGTTGGAAGCAAGCAACAGATCTCCAGTTCAGTTACCACCCCTCAGGCGCAGCACGAGATGCAGGGTAGACTCCTTCTGGATGTTGTAGTCGGACAGGGTGCGCCCGTCTTCCAGTTGCTTGCCAGCAAAGATCAGCCTCTGCTGATCTGGGGGAATGCCTTCCTTGTCCTGGATCTTGGCCTTGACATTCTCAATGGTGTCGCTGGGCTCGACCTCCAAGGTGATGGTCTTGCCTGTCAGGGTCTTCACAAAGATCTGCATGCCACCCCTCAGGCGCAGCACAAGATGAAGAGTGGACTCCTTCTGGATGTTGTAGTCGGACAGGGTGCGCCCATCTTCCAGCTGCTTGCCAGCGAAGATCAGCCTCTGCTGGTCGGGAGGAATGCCCTCTTTGTCCTGGATCTTGGCCTTGACATTCTCAATGGTGTCGCTGGGCTCGACCTCCAAGGTGATGGTCTTGCCTGTCAGGGTCTTCACAAAGATCTGCATGCCACCCCTGAGACGCAGCACGAGATGCAGGGTAGACTCCTTCTGGATGTTGTAGTCGGACAGGGTGCGCCCGTCTTCCAGCTGCTTGCCAGCAAAGATCAGCCTCTGCTGGTCGGGAGGAATGCCTTCCTTGTCCTGGATCTTGGCCTTGACATTCTCAATGGTGTCGCTGGGCTCGACCTCCAAGGTGATGGTCTTGCCTGTCAGGGTCTTGACGAAGATCTGCATGTTTGCCTGGAAGACAAGACGCAGAGCTTTAGGCAGGTGTCCCCTAAGGGCTGCAGCCCGGCAGCCAGCAGCCGCCTGCCCAGCGCCCACCGCCCGCTGCCCACCGCAGTTGGAACCCAGAAGGACCCGGCCCCGCGCGGTGACGTCACCATGGAGGCCCCGCCCACCTCACAAGGGGGCGGGGCCAGGCCCCGCCAGCTCCCTCCCGCTCCAGCCCCACACGCCCGCCCTCCGCCATCTTGAGCAAGGCCGTCGCGCCTGCGCGGCCGCCATTTTGCCGGCGGCTGGCCGGGCTCCCTCCCTCCCCCCCTCCCTCCCCCCTCCGCCGACGGTTGACGCTGGAGGGGGCAGGGAACGCCCTGGCCCGCGGCCCGCCCGCGCCCCGCCGCCTTTCTCACCGCGCCTCCCTTCCCTCAGCACACATCCAGCCCTCTCCCGGCTACCCGGCCCGCACCCAGCCCCACGCACGGCCTTCGCTCCCCCTTCACCCGCTGAGGCGCGGCGGTGCCCGGCCGCGCAGCACTCACCACAGGACCCGCGAGCACAGCGTACCTCACCCTACCCTCAGCCGGCTCCAACTACGCCACACACGCCGTTCCCGCCCCCTATATAGCCGCCTGCGCCCCGCCCTCCGCGGCGCGGATCACTCCGCCGCGCACTATTTTGCTGCCGTTCCGCCGGGCGGGCGCAGGGGAGCGAGGCCCGGGGGCGCGGAGGGATCGGCGCGCCGTGAGGTGATGCGGCTCTGAGGGGCGGGCGGGGGGGGGAGCGGCGCCGAGGGCACGATGCGGGGCGTCGCAAAACCCGGCCTGGAGCTCACGGAGCGGGGCTGGGGAGTGCTGTGCCTCCCTTTGGAGACGCCTAATGTGGCTAAAAGCTTCTTGTCAGCCTCACGGTTTTATTCAGGGATTTTATTCAGCCCCAGAAGAGGCGTTCCATTTCAAACGTCCCTCGGTTTTCTTGCCGTGGGCACGGTGAGGGGCTGCGCCGCTCGCAGGCCTTGCCTGGAGGCTGCTGAGGAAAGAAAACACTTCTGTGCAAAAAGCTGCGTGGTGTTAAAGTCTCCCATGTTCATCACATTGCTAAAGGGAGAGAAGTGGCAGTATGGTCTCCCCGTCCTGGGCCAGGAGCGGTGTGAGACAACACGAAGTGCCAGGTAAAGCCTGCGGACAGGGCCGTGCTAAGGCCCTCTGTGCTGCCATCACCCCTGTAAACGTGCTCCTGGCATGGAGCAAAGGACAGAAAAACAAAACCAGTGTCCAGCCACACACACACCACCACCACCACAGTGCTGGGACGCCCACCAGGCCCCTGGCCGAGGCAGATGATGGGCAGAGACCGGGCAGAGACTGCGTCAGGTCAGGGAGGCTGCAGGAGAGGCCTGCAGGGAGCGGCAGCAACCTGGCAAGGGAAATAGGATGTGAGGAACAAGTGAGTATGGAGTATGTATCTGAGGTATAATGGAGTTTGCAACTCAGGGATAAGGCCTTGCCAACTGAGGTAAAATCAACCACAAATAGAATTAATAATGCTTATTTTTTAACTGTGGTCTCACAGAGCATGGTCTGTTAGGTCCGTGTTGCATTCAGTTGGCTCCTGTGCCATCGTAGTCAAAACGTACAGCAATTCAAGGGCAAAGCTGAGAACAAAATGAGGCTTTGTTTGCAAGATTCACTGGATGCCATTTGGTTCAATCTGCTTACAAAATCCTTCGTTTCTGTGCACCCAAAGAAAAACGCTGCCTACCGAACTGACGCGGCTGACACCCAGGGCTGCACACCAGTGGGAAGGGAGCGGAGACCCAGCAACAGCTTTGTGATTGGTTTGGGGGAAACCGGCCTGCGTTTGCCTGACACATGGAGCTTTTACAGGAGGGGAATGCTCTGGGGATCTTCCCAGCCTCTCCTGCCTTGCATTTGTATTAAAACACAGCATTGCAATAATAATCATAAAGAAAAAGCAGCTCAGACACCCAGGTGGTTTATCTGAAAAAAAAAAAATAATAATCCACAAGTCTTTTGATTTTTGGTCAGAATGAGGTTGGAATCATGCTCAATGGCTTACAATGTATGCATGTATATAAACTAAATATTTGAATAGACTTTCCGTTTTAAGAGATCTTCCATCATCTGAAATTGAAAAATAACGCTAAGCTTATTCTTTAGTTACAGAATGTAACTCTGAACTAGTCTGCAAATAGTTGAAAAGGCACATGCCACTCTATTTCATTACAAGATAATTTTATAACAGCCATAAATGAAGATGGTACAGTGCTGTTCTTTATCTAATTTGGCTAGGCAGCCAACCACTGAGCGCTGTGGGTGAATTTCACAGAATCATAGAATCACTCAGGTTGGAAAAACCCTCTAAGATCATCTAGTCCAACTTTTAATTTGTACCTGAATTCTGAACCTTACAACCGAATTGTGGAGCAACACACTCCAAAAGCTTCAGATTCATGTTGTGTTCAGACTGCAAGGCAGATGTTATGCCCTAATGCAACCCAGTCCTTAAATATGTCTGGTGGCTTGCAGGAGAACAATGCTTTCCCTTGCTGGGAGGAGCTTTCCATGAGCACAGCCACTTCATGTTTCTCCTACACCATCTTTGCAAGTAACCCCTTGCTAAGATTTCAGGACAAGCTTGGTGAATAGCAGGACAGTGTTCCTAGCAGACCATGACATATTGTACGGACAAATATTGATTTCCTGTGCCCAAAACACTCGCACTTTGTGCCTATTATTATAAACTCTTTGGGGCAGGAACTGTCGCGTTCTTGTACCCCTGTGCAGCTTATACTCCAGAACTACAGCTGCTCAGAGAGATCCTGTCCAGTGAGCTTACAGCAGGGATCTGCAGACATACCAGTAGCATAGCCAAACTAACACCACTTAATAAATAGCTTTAACTACTCCGACAGGAAATGTCATTTACATGTGTCACTAGTCAGCAGTCCCCTACCAGAGGGAGCTGGACATGCTGTTGATAACTGAACAGGGTAAATAAAGCAGCTGGTAACTGAACTGGGTAGATAAAAGCTGCTTTGAGATCTGCATGGGCTCAGGTTTCTGAGCTGTACCTTTCATCCCTCGCAGCTCTGATGACTTTCCCAGTCCAGACACAGCCGTGCGAGCCAGGCCAGCCCAAGATCAAAGCAGTGAGTTGTCTCCTGAGAAGTCCTCACACCCTGCTCCGGGCAAAGCCTGGTAATGCTGCCAAGACTCCAGCTGGCCCAGGACAGCCGAGATGAGCAGATACCACTGAGCCAGCTCAGAGCCAGCAAGGCTTCAGGAAAAAACTCCCACAACCATCTTAGCTGGTGAGTACAGGAATCTGCCATGTCCTGGCTTTTTTTGCCTTCTCCTTTGTCTGTTTCTGGGAGCGTGGTGCAGAGAGCCCTGAAGCAGCTCCGTGCTGCCTGCAGGGTTGGGTGGAGGCGAACTCTGGGGCTGCGGCGGTGTCAGGCAGGGTGAGCCGTGCAGCATCCCCCAGATTTCAGGGTTTGCATCTACAGGTCCACAGTTTGGCAAGAAAATATCCAGCTAGACATAAAAATCTTGTGTTTGCATAGTCCTGCAGAGAACCAAGTGACGAAAGAGCCATCTTGTGCCCCCGCGGGCCTTTCTGGCCTGCGCATTCAGGGCGCAGAGATTTCTCCTGGTGAGCACGACGCGGCAACCCTAACCCCAGGTAACGTACGGGGCGAAAAAGGGGAAGGGCACCGCTGGAGATGCCGGGGATTGAACCCGGGGCCTCATACATGCAAAGCATGCGCTCTACCGCTGAGCTACATCCCCCTGCCCCGCGCTGCCCGCCCTGCCTGGCGGCCAGGTCCGTGCCCCCCGGGCTGCCCCGGCGGGCACCCAGCGCCCGGTCCCACCCGGGGGGGCGGCCGCCGCTCGCCCCTGCTCCCTCGGGAGGCACCGGCAGGGCCAGGGCACGTCTGGCTGCACCGGCCGGGGCCTCCCCGGGGAGCGGGCGTGCGCTTCGTTAATTCAACGGGTGGGGAAAGGGGCGACGGGAAGGGCGTGGGGGGGAATAGGACGGGCAGCGAGATCCCTGGGCATGTCCCCCCGAGATCCCTGGGGCTGTTCGGCCCTGGGTCAGGCTGCGAGTGGCACGCAGCAGCGCGGCACCCGTTTGTGTATTTATTTATTTATTTCCCCGTCTTCGGAAATTGGAAAAGTTCAGGAGGGAAGAAAAAAAAAATCAGTAAGTTCAAAAAAACGGATCGCAACCTCCCCGTCGGGGAATCGAACCCCGGTCTCCCGCGTGACAGGCGGGGATACTCACCACTATACTAACGAGGACGGTGAAGGCCGGGCTCACCGCGGGCCGCCTCACCGCTGAGCCCGCCGCCGCTCGGGCACCGGCCGCCTCCCGCAGCTGTCCCCGCCGGGAACCGCCGCCAAACGCCACCCGAAACTGCCCTTCCTTCGACCGGGAACAGGCTGCAGCCCCGCTCGGCGGCAGAACGACTCACCCGGGCGAGAAAAGGAGAAAGAAAAGAGAAGAAAAAGCTCTGCCGAAACCCGGGATCGAACCAGGGACCTTTAGATCTTCAGTCTAACGCTCTCCCAACTGAGCTATTTCGGCGGCTGGAAGCCCCCACCCTGGCTGCGGATACGACCCCGCCCCGCACCCGTGGGTGCCCTGCCCGCAGCGCAGTTCGGTCGCGAACACGCGGGGGGCGCCCACTCGCGGCAGCGCCCGCTGCCTGCGGGACGGGGTTTGCCGTGCAGGTCAGGGCTTCCCCCGCCTGTCCGCGCTGCTCTGCTAACCCCGGGAGAGCAGGGCTGGGTCCCCAGGGACCCCACAGTAACAGCCACAGGGGTGCCCGCAGGGCGGCTGCAGCCCGCTTCCCCCGGCAAACAAACAAAAAAAAGTAAAAAATAACAAACCTGCAAAAAGCGTGCTCGGTTTTAGCAGTCTTGAGACGCAAAGCAGACAAACGCTCGCCTACAACCCCAGCCTTACTGCTGACCGAGTGAGGATCCCTGCAGCAAGCACGTTCCCCGCCCCGCCAAATAACGGCTTCGAGCATGTTCCAGCACCATCCACGGGGCACGAAAAAGCTCGCAGCCTCCCCGTCGGGGAATCGAACCCCGGTCTCCCGCGTGACAGGCGGGGATACTCACCACTATACTAACGAGGACGGGCGCTGGGGGGAGGCCCCCGGGTGCCGCTATAAGGCTCGAAGGCGCTGCAGGCTCCGCTCCCCGGCCCGGCCGTGCCGCTGGGTACAGGGGGCGGCGGGGAGCGGGGGCGGCGGGGCCGGGAGCGGGGCCGCACGGCGCGGGGGACGGCTGGGTGCGCTATGTCTGTGCTGCCAGGACGGCTATTATCACCGAGGGGATGTAGCTCAGTGGTAGAGCGCATGCTTTGCATGTATGAGGCCCCGGGTTCAATCCCCGGCATCTCCACTTTTCCGTTTTTCTTCTTCTTTGTGGTTTAAAGCTTGCTTTAAGCCAGTTGCTTGTCGAGTTTCCGAAAGATCTGTAATTTCAGCTTTGTAAATAGACTCGATGTTTGTTTTCCTGACCGTGGCTGCCGCTCCACACTGTGGCATTCCAGCATCTGTCACACGCACACACACCCAGCTACAACAGGGTATTTTCCTTGCTTGAAAACTAAAGCTGATCTTTCTGCAGCACTACGTATTCCTACCACTTGTATCCTGGCCTGCAGCATCTGGCACTGACGGCAGTTCCTGAGGGGCTGGTGAGTTACTGCCCGCACTTTTCACGTTGCGGTGTTACATGCAGCAGCAAATTACTACAGTGCGAGCAGGGGGGCTAGAAAAGGTGAAGAGTAGGTGAAAGGAAAGGGGAACTTGAGCTGCACATTTTCACACGAAGCTTGAGCAGTTTGCTTGTGCTGAAATTCAAGGGCAGAAACACAGCTGCCCAGACGTGTTCAGAGTTTAGCTCTGAATTCCTCTCAGCTTCAAACTACTGCATCATACCAAGCCTGAACAATGCTTCCCGTGCCCTTGGACATAAAAGTGAAGAATTTCCCCCATGGTGGGAGTCAGCACAGGCAGGCAGCAGGAACCACAGACCCCAACGCAGAGCAGATTTATTCTCATTACCTCGCCAACCAGGGGATCCCCAAAGCAACACCCAGGCAAAGGCACGGAAGAGGGGACGCAGGAACCCTAAGCTGGGTCCATGCTAGGAGAGCACCAGCCTGTTGGTTTCACCTGTTTATCAAGGGTTTGCACAGGCACAGTTTTTACCACCGTGCTGTGATCCTCGCTGTGCTTCTTTGATCTCCTCTGTGCCAAGGCTGGGAGCTGAAGCACGTCCGATAGCATGCCTCCGAGTCCACCGAACACCTCTGTTATCTGTGCACAGATGTGCTACTTGCCAAACACACAGAGCACAAACAGCAGTGGGTACAATTTCTGTGCTTTCCTACATTACAATTGTGCAGACTTTATTCATGCTCACGACCTTGCAGCTGGAAATATTTACAATCCTCCTCGCCAATCTTCGCTTTTAACCCATTCCTCCCAACACCACTGCTGCACACGTGCCTGCGATGAAGGATGTCACCCGAGTGTCCATTCAAGGCACTGCCCAGCCAGTCCAGGGAGCAGACCCATCTCATCTTTTTCCTTACCACCACAAAACCACAGAAAATAGTATCAAAGCTTAGTTAAAAAAAAAAAAATCCACCCTGTGATCATGTTTTACACTGTTGTACAGAATACAGTTTAAACAAGTGTTTGGAGTGCAGGACTACTGTCTGTGCTAAGGACTAAAAAGGCCCGTTTTGTATCTAATAGCTCTCTAGATTGTTAAATGTACAAACTGTGCGGGTCTGCAACAGCTTGCTCTTATTTAAAACATCTGTCTACACAGGATGACTATTGCTTAAAGCTTCTTTCACAGCCAACACCTGTTACCTGATTTAATTTTGATAACACACTCGTGTTTTGGCACTTGCTGAGCAGTACTCACGCAGCAACAAGACTTTATTTTTCCCAACCTGCCCCACCAGGGCACAAGACAGGTGGGAAGAAGCTCGGGAGGGACACAACCAGGAGAGCCGACCTGGCCGAAGGGATAGTTCTGTGCCACGTATCATCCTGCTAGGAGCCTGGCTGGACATCAGCCTGCTTGTAGGAGGTGGCAAGAGGTTGCCTTTGCATCATTTGCTTTGTTTCTTACCTCTTTTTAACACTTTAATAAACTATCTTTATCTGAACCAATGAGTTTTCTCACCTTTGCACTTATTCTGCTGGGTGACAGACAGTGAGCAAGCACCTCTGTGATCCGTAGCTGCTGTCCAGGGTCAACCCCTCACAAGGACTGAAGGTTCAGTCTGCATGGGGAGCTGTAGTCACACATCAAGGAGGACCCCACAAAGGTCTAAAATTGTACTTTTGGAACATCCTACATAGAAAACATTTCTCCCATCCAAACCAAGAATGATACATATTTATTGTAGTCCGTATGACTAATGTAGTCCAAAGAGAAACTTTAGCAAACGATTGGTAAAATACAATGGATAAAATTATCCAAACATTAATATTACAAAATACCAGCGAAAGAGCTGGTAGGGCTTCTGAGAACACAGTGGGCTTCCCCAAAAAAACAGAGCTAACAGCTGGTTCACTTATGAAAAGGTATTGCTAGCAGTTAGCAAGTGTATTTGCATCATCAGATTTCCAAGGGAACCCAAGCTCTCAAAACACCTCAGAGAAAAGGAGTCCCCCAGGAACAGACTCGGGCACTTCACAGTGCTACTGTACTGGTGGCCAGTTCTTGGCTAGATCATCATGCATAGCTTCGGGGAGCCACTGACGATAGGCTGCGAGCAAATCTGAAACAAAAGAGAGGAGCGATTAGATGGCTGCTGGGAAGAGCAGACCTGATGGCATCAGCCTGCTCGCAGACAGGCTGAGGAACGAAGGCAAGACCCTTGTTGAGAGCAAGAGCCATCCTTCCATCACTGGGATAGTGCTGGAGCTTGGACACCTGAACGCAGATATAAAAGTACCGAGTAAGGAAGAATTACTGCGAAAGCCAACACTGCAATCCACGGGAATTTTTACATTTCACTGCTGCTTGCATCAACAACTCTCATAATCTGGTACCCTAATATGGGTCAAAATCCATTTTACCAGGCAAAGAATTTTTCATGTATCCATTGACAGTCTAGGCTTTCAAAAGCCCAAACCAAACAACTTCACTGTGATTAGAACTAGAGAAAAAAAGTTTTCTTAAGATACAAAGAAATGTTTCTTTCAAAAGTACAGGAAACTCCAGCCTTTCACAAGAGCCAAAACAGACATTATTTTTCCTATACAGAGCATATCAAGTGAAACAGCCTACCTTTTTAATTATACTTCAAAATGCCAACTACAAAGTCCCCACTGATATGACTAAAGATTAAGCAAGTACAACACTTACACTTCGGATTTTTCTTCCATGCGTCCAGTAAAGCATCACGATTATCACATTTTTCAGCAACTAGAGCCTGCAGGAGGGCTTCTGTCCTGGGCTGAAGTCTAAATGAGTCCAAAATAAAATGGTGCAATAAAGCAATGTTCATTAGCTCAGTTTAGCGAAGTGTTACAGCATTCAACTCACCTTTCCGAATTCATACTCTAATGTTATTAAAAGGCTAAATACAAATGTAAAAACACACGGCCTCTGGATACACAGACGCGTCGTTAGCTCAAAAAAGTTGACGCGGTAAAGAGAAAGAAATCCAGAGGTCCCATGCTGAACGCCACACTGACTACATAAGGAAAATACTTTGTTACCCAAGGGTCCTACAAATTAAAATTTGTGACATCAATCGTATTTAGGGAACGCTTTCAAAATCGTTGAATCTATCAACTCCGTGAGAACTCAAACAACTCAGAAAAAGCTTATTTTGGTAAACAGTAGAGGACAACAAGGGGAGATCTGCAATAACTGACTGTCCTTTTGAGGGTCACAGTTCTATAAACACAATCAGAACCATAAGAAAAAACATGGTTGAAGGTAACTGGAAACATGTTTTTGAAAAGAAGTAAGGACAGTGTAATTGGCCAAATCCCGAAGAGAAATGAGAAAAGTAACGGCATTGATCCGACACACGTGTGAGCAGTTTACTTACACGAAGCAGCCAGCAGGGGTCAGTGCAACCAGTGGGGCTGTGTGTGTGCTTCCACACTGCCCTTAAAATAGCTCAGCTCTCTTGAGACACAATTTGTCTTGGTAAGAAAACTGATTTTCCCCTCCCTACAACTACATCTTAGATCACTATCTAGTACACCCTTCCCACCATTGATTTGTGTTTTTTTTTAAGGAAGTTAAAAGTGTTCAGTGCTGAAAACAAACTTTGCTTTTTACAACTTACTTGGACCATGTCTTCAGCATTATGAGAGGACTGGAGAGCAGACACTGCTTATAAGAACCCAACTTTTCAATGACCTGGAAGAAATGTCATAATAAGCATACAATGAACAAGGTAAATTGTTTTGTGGAGACAACCATCAATGAACATGTACTGCTGTAGATTTCAGTCTCATATCCTCTACTACTGTCTCTCTCCCATGCATGACTCCATACCAATCTTGTCCTGACTGGCTTGCTAGACAACTCTTGTCTCTCAGAATGGACATACACGAGCTATAGCTTTTCTCCTTTGAGAAAACAGGACTTAAATTTGGGTGTCTTTCACCCAACATCTGATTCTCATGCCATCTCATACTTTTTTAAAGATATCTTCTCCACCTAACGTGGCAGATTCCTGCAGCCATTGGCAAGTTATAAGGAATAGGTACACAAAAAGAAAGAAAACAAGCCTCAACTCCTCTGGAAATTGGGCTAAAAACATTGTCAGTGTCAAGGAAGTGATGCAGCTGGGCACTTACCTCTCCTTCAAGCAGGAACCTGGCAAAGTATTTATAGCGATCGATACCTTCTGGATAATCAACTTCCACAGCAGGGAGCTTCCAGCTAACTCGATCTGGAAAGAAAGATCACATTGAATCTCCTACACACTCAAAGAGGAGGGTAAATTTTCACATGCAATGTGCCAATACAGGTGCTAACAGAACTGGAGAGGTACTGCCACTACCCAGGCAGCCTTGCTCCTGAACACGGGTAATTGCTGGGCATAAAACAGCCATGCCAATGGGAAGATGCTGATATTTAAATACTTCTAATCCCATGGAGCTACTCAAACCACTGTCAAGCCCTTTGAACAGTCCATTATTATTATTATCATTATTATTACGGACAGTCTCATTAAGAGACACTACAATAACTATAGGACAGCTCTTAGGAAAAAATAGTGAGACACTTCAAGAAGCTTACAAAAGACACTTGGCCTGTGGCATCGAATCCTGCCCGTTTCAGGGTAGTAAGATGGAGGAGGATTTTCCAGAGGCTTCCCAAAGTGGCAGTATGGCGGCAACAGGGCAGGAATCCACTCGGGTTCAACTGCAGACACACCTTAGAACAGGAAAACATACTGGAATGAAGGCTTCCTGCCAGGAGCTGCCACTCATTAGCAGTCGTATGAGGAAAGGACACGGTCAGGATCTCATCTCCACGGTTGTTATATGTCATTTTTCAAGTCAACTTTCTGCTAAGGCACCTCTGCATTCCTAACCACGTCTGCAGAACGGGTGTGGACCACAGCAGCCTCACCTCTCATATACAGTTTTGTAGTCTCAACAATTTCTTGGTACACCACAAACTCCGGGAGTTGCTTGAAGAGGACAGAGCTTGGATGGATGAACACTGGGTCGTCCAGAAGAGCAGTCTTTAAGAAAGCACAGAGGATTGAAGCAGAGTAATATGAGTTACTGGCAATCCAATTTCTTGATTGTATCACATTTTCAGCTCTCTCAGATGGACATCTATAGCGTTTCCTTAAGTGATGGAGGTTTTTAATAACACCATACTTTTCTGCTTCACTTTCTCTAGAGACATCAAGCATTCTGCAAGATGAACTAATGGTATTTCTTAGCTCTTTTATAACAATTCCTACATGAGGACTGGGAAATTGCAACACTGGGAACTTAAATTGTATGGAGAAAAGCCAGCACTCACAGCCCCAATGCTGTAACCAGCCAGAAGCCCAGGCTTTGCAGAGGAGTGCCTCTCTGCCCCACAGACATGAGGGAAGAGGAATTCAGGCAAATCAAGCTGTTTACCTTGTAGGCATTCTTCCACTTTTCATCCAGGAGTTCTTCTGCCTGAACCCTTCGGGCAAGGTGGTCCCCCAGCCCTGCTAACACAATCTGTCTCAAGTAAGTTGCTTGAACTTCTGTTGGGGGCTTCATCTTTGGATCAACATAGAGGCCAGTATCAGCGCAGACTGAGTTCACTGTGGGGAAAAAAAAAGGTGAGTTACATTTCAATAGTAAAGGAACAAAGAGACCAGTTGAATTTTTGCCCCCCAAAAAAGAGGATAAACATGGCATTTCATCTCAAAACCCATTTACCTGCTGTTGTTAGCTGCCCTCTCAAGCGCCTGACTTCCAGCATGGCTTTGTATCGGAGCCCGTTTTCTTCACAGAACGTAGGAGTACACCCAGCATATTCACAGGCCCCCACTGCTCCTGGAAGTGAACAATCAGGTGGAAAAAATGGCTGTCACAGTTGGCGTGTGCATACCACAGTTCCCCCTCATTTGGAGCTGTGTGTTAGCCTGGGACACTTGGAGGCTGCCTGGAGAACAGCCTAGAAAATACACTTTTAAGTCAGTTCTACGGCAGGAGGATGGCTTTGTATGAAGCTGAGGTCAGAGTGATGGGGAGGACAAGAGAACAGAAGTTAACAGCACAGGGAAATCACTGTCTGAAGTACCTAACATCACCATGAGGTCTCCAAGCTTTTGCAATGCCCCTTGCCCAGCCCAGATCTTTTGAATCTGTAAAAGCCTTGCTTTCTTCCCCTTCAGCTTTGCTGTCTCTTCCTCGCTCACTGCTGGCCTGAAAGAAACAGAAGACAGCATAAATCAGGATTGCGCTTACATGCAGATGGGCCTCAAGGTAACAGAGGCATCAACATTCCTACTACACAGTTCTAGCACAGGACTAAGACGGAGCTTGAGGGCAGGTTTAAAAACAAGCTACAGAAGAGCTCAGTGCCACCAGGGATTCGGAAGCTGGCGCTGCAATATCACTGAGCTGTGACAAAGTGATGCAGCCTATACTTTTTCAAGACCAGGTTGGATGGGGCTTTGAGCAACCTGATCTAGTGGGTGGCGTACGTGACCATAGCAGGGGGTTGGGACTAGATGGCCTTTAAGGTCCCCTCCAACGCAAACCAGTCTATGATTCTATATAAATAAGGACGTTAGGGTCACTCACTCACCTGTCAAACTCTTCAAAAAGCTCCCGAACGGTCATTGCAGACACTATGGTAATGGTGTAAGGCAGGCAGTCATGCTGCTTGCTTAATGCCAGCATCTTTGCATAGCGGGGGGCTACAGGAAAAGTTGCCATTACTCTACCCAGGGGACTAATAGGGCAACTCAGCTTTGCTGCCTGCTGTTCCTTTAGCCTGTGGAAGGAGTTAAAAAAAAACACGCAATGAAGTTCTGCATTAATACAAGTCTGTGTTTCTGCCTTTGCCAGCCCAATTCATTTGATGTCACAACTTTGTTGTTACGTGCTGGTCCACAATGCTAGGGCAAAGATTCATCTTCCTCACGTAGCTCCCACCTGCCCTGCACCCAGCACTCCTAGCAGTGCCTTTCCCTGCCCAATCCTCAGGCTGTGCCAGCAGCTATGAAACCCTATGCTTCAGGGCTGCAGAACTAGAAGCATTCTGGTTCCCGGCAGAGCAGCCCAGCAGCCAAATAGCATCTTCAGCTGCTCAGACCTGCACACAACAGAACACCACGGTGGTGCTTCAGGCCCTTTCTGCTCCAACTCTGAGCACAAAGACAATTGCTGCAGAGTGGCCTGTTCCCAACGACTCCAACAGCCACGTTCTAGTACAGAAAGACACAGGGCCAGCAAAACAAACCCAAGCAAACCAGGGGCTGTTATTACGTCCATCTGTCTGGGTAAGAAGGCGCACTGTCAGATGCAAGGGCTGAGATGGAAAAGCAGGAGGGAAGACAGCAGTGCCCACTGCCTCAGTAGCTTCATCACCATGAGGAAATCCGTGGGTGACCACAGACATTACCTTCCTGTCAGAGGGGGCTCCTTCAGGGCACCCAGGGCTATCAGTAACTCCTCAGCTGCTGCAAGTGCTTCCGCTGGAGGTGGTGTTGGGAACGGGAAGTTGATTACCTACAGACACCAAGAGAAAATGCCTCTCAGTACATCACTGACATGGCTCTGACCAAAAAGCAGTCTAGCTCAGTAAGAAGTCCTAGAAGGGAGTGAAAACCTTCCCTTCGTTTACGTGTACCAAAGAAAAACATTTAGGATGCTTGCCAGGAGTGAGAGGAAAGACCATATAATAGGAGGAAATGCTTAGAACAAAACGATTAGGACATGGAATACCAGCATCACCATTAGCTGCCACTGACTCCAGCCACTGCCTAGGGCAAGCTGTTTTAAGGTCTAACTGTAAGCAGTGTGCTTTCTGAAAGCACTCAACTCTCAAAACCCAATCCCTATTTTGACAGGGGGATTTTTTATTAGTGAGAATATGATGTGAAAGCTCTTATTTCCAGAATAAACTTGTCTGATAAGGTCTAGTGGAATTCACAGCAGCTTCTGCTATTTGCAGAATGAAAAGGGAGTCCCAGGGCTCTGCCTCTAACACAAGGCACAGCTTCAAGCAATGATGATAAAAGGCATTTGTGTTTGTTTCTGGCTCCTAGGGGCAACCATTTTTATGAGCTCTGTAGCACAAAGCCAGGTTTACACCTCACCTTTTCTATATTCAGTGCCTTCATTTGCAGAATCAAGTCTTCCACTGGTCGATTTGTTATCTCTGGAGCGGAAAATTTCTCAAAGTCCATGAAGACTGCTGAAGAATATAACCTAGTGGACCAGAAACAGGCTTAGAAACTTGCAAAAAAACTTAACTCAGGAGATGTACATAAAAAAATGGCAAGGGATTTAAAAAAAAAAAAGAATACACAAATAAGGCACTTGTGGGTACTATTTACATAATAATGTAATTATTAACATGGCTGAGACATAAAACTAATCCATGCTGGCCACCTAAATAAGGGTGTTCAGCAACAGAAAAGCCCCTGAGAAGCCAAACTGCCAAACCCACGTTATCAGCGACAATTTACATTCAGCTTCACCTCTCCCACTGGAATGAAGAGCAGACAAACCCAAATGTTTCAAGCACCACTGGGTCCTTGTGAAGGGGGACAAGGGAAGCTGTCCAATTCACAGTGACACTCATTGAGCTTTTTGTTTTGCCTAACCCTCTTCCAGCAGCCAGCTAACCTGTAACAGTGCCCCGGTTCAGTCCGGCCAGCCCGACCTGCCCGCTGGTTAGCTGAAGCTTGAGATATCCAGGTGACTCTGAAAGACGAAACCCCAGTAATTTTGTCATAGAAACGTTTCTTGACTTTTCCACAGTCAACCACGTATTTGATGCCCGGGATAGTGAGCGATGTTTCTGCTACGTTGGTGGCTACAACACAGAGTCTCGTGCCAGGAGGAGGAGGCCTGAACACCTGCAACAAACAGATAGATGTGTGAAATGCATTGCCAACAAGGGAAAAGAGACAGGCAGTCAGCTCATGTGGGCCGCAGGAAATTACGATGCGTATGGCATTGCAGGTGAAACCCAAGAGCATGACTACGGACTTACTCTTTGCCTCCAGCTCTGGAGGTCTCTGTCCAGCTCAGTTAATCCCTCAGAGAGGCATTTGTAGCACATGGGCTCCAAGTGGAGCAGACACCAGTGGCCAGTCATATTTAGACACACTGCTGTCACCTCTGAAGCCCAAGAGGAAATGCAAGAATTCCTAAAAAATCCAGGATCCTGATGCGCCCCATGGCTGTGAGTAATTTTAACGTGCTACTGGACTGTTGCTTTTCACCTCTCCCAGCCTGCTGAACTAGCACATCAGGGAGATCACAGCCCACACGAGGCTTGCTCCAAACCCACCCCAACTTTCCCATCGAGCCATTCAAGTCTGCCCACTGATGGACAGTCCAAGGTGGACATTTTAACTCACAAAGCACATGTGACTTAAGACGACAATGCCATGTACCAGTAAGGGCCATTTGCTCTTGTGAATATGAATCTTTTACCTTTGCTTGTTTCTCTGGTGCTAATAAAGAATAGAGAGGGAGCACATAGAGTGGAAGCGATGAATCTGGTTTCTCGTCTGTGAAGAAACAAAACAATAATCTTAAATACACAGTGAGTCAGCTTCCAGGCTTATCCCCAATGTCTCCATGAATATAATTTCATTAAAAAGCAGCAAGAAATGATTTGGCATAAAGCTGAATCTGGAAAACCTTACTAGCTTTTCCATTACACAGGTCTGATGTGCTGTCACACCACATTAGCTAAGGATGGCTATTTTATGTCACACATCTCACAGATGACTGCAGATGAGAAATTTTAATTTTTGAAGTGCCAAACCTTCTTCTGAGTCTCCATCTCCTAAATCAAGGTCAACATCAGATCCTGCAATATCATCATCCGTTTCAGCATCTCTATCTTCATCTCCTTCATCCACTGGTACAACAGAGTAATTGTCCAGATCAATCTGGGGAAGTGCCTGAGAAGGACAGGAAAGAAGACCACAAAGTATTAAGTGGGATACAGACAGCACTTCTTAATGCTTATTGCAAATTTGAGCATTTATTCCAAATGTTTGTTGACCTGAAGCTGGCAGAGAGATTGAGATTTCATTTGTATTTCAAAACAGAGAGTAAGGGGGGAATAACCCAAGTAAGTAACCCAAGTAAGTATTTTAAACAGCATCCTGCGCTGAGACAAGTTCCTTCACTGGGCAGACGGTGGCAAAGGGTAAAACTTCTTTACTTCTACCGGGATCTAATGTCAGTGGACAGCAGGTTTGTAACATGACGACCTCCTCCTAACAAAGTGCATGTTGGACTTGGGTGGAAGCCAAATGCTACCCTCCATCATAGACATATCAGTCTCAATTTTGGATAACAAATGGCAAGATGAGGAACAGTCCTGGAGCCAGCAAGTCTGGAACTCCTTCCATTAAAGTTTTAATCATCAGTACTTAAGGGAAATCAGTCTCCCGCCCACAATAGCCAAGGGCACATTTTAGCACTCTACTTCTCATAATGTAGTAGCTATGAGTGTAAACAGTATTGCTACATTTCCTGAGGGGGACACATGCATGCCACAAGTCTTCATGCAAGTCTAAAACAGCCTGACAGGAAACAGAGCTATGCAGGAGTACTCTTTCACAGGGAGGTACCTGCTCCTTCCTGTCTCTTGGAGGAATTCTAGCCATCACACATTACCGTAGTTTTCTTCCGCTTCCTCGATTTCTTAAATTTTCTGATTTCTTCCACTGATTCTTCTTTGTCATCAACAACTCCTACAAAAACAGCCAGTGGAATTACCATTAGCCAAGCATGCTTTCCTCTCAGAAAAGAGAGCGTACAGTCTACTCCCACTCCCACCTTTTTTAGGATTCAAAAAGCATCACGGTATGAAAAAAGTAAACAGTCACATTGAAGGCAGAGGGGACAGGGACGATGCACAAGTTTAATATTTCCTTTAGGAAACATACTGAGGATCAACAGCAGCACATACAGCAACTGTGTGCCTTGAGAATTAGGAGATAATTAGCTGAGCTATATTAGAATTTAACTTTCTAAAATCGCCTCGGAAATCCCACTATCCCCAAAACAGTCTCCAACAGGAAGCAGCACTTCCACTTGTAATTCACACCCAACAGAAAGTGAAGAAATGCAGTGCGTTCTGCGGAGCAGGAAGGCATCATGCACACAAAGCTTTTCCCCAAACTCAAAACGGCACAAGCTTAACAGTTATCACACTCATCCACATTAAACCCTCTCCCAACCCTTTTTAGAGGCTTTTAAATAAAAGCTCTTATTTTAGGTGCAAAGCAAGCTCATTTCTCAGAGAGAGAAATTCCAAGTGTAACAGTCCTTTATGCTGTAGCATTACCTGCACTGTTGTTTTTTTGGAAGGGAAAGGCTTTCCTCAGCCTCCTACAGAGAGAGTGAACTTCTGCCTGGCCTGTTAAAAACACCAAAATCCCACCTGCAAGAGAAGAAATCACTCTAAAGGTCAGCATAAGTATTTCACCTCAGGTTTCAGATCTTTGTCTTGAAAAAAGACAGGTCAAATGCACTGTGAAGTAACAAGGAAGAAGAGTGTGTCTGACTGCATCTATCTTCCACTACTCCTTCAAGAAACATTCTAATGTAACCGTGACTTAAGTGAAGGATAATTTTCACGTGAAAAAGCTGCTATGATGCACAATACATCATTAGTTTCCTGCTGAAGTCACCAAAAAACTCAGAAAACTCCAGATATGTGAAGTGTGAAGAATTTGAGAGGTTCCACGGTGACCTTACCTGAGGGTAACATACGATGGATTTTACACACTTTTCTGAAGCATTCCCCACTGTAGTCATCTAGGGGGGTTTTCTTGTTAAAATGGACAGTTACAGGGAATTGCCTTGCATCTACCTGGAGTGGAAATACAACAGCAAACAAGCCATGTTTTGTAACTCCAGCACAATCGTTACAGCTACCATGGGAGAACTAGATAAGCTCACCCTGAATTCTGTTCAGTTCTGGGTTTTGGTAACCTACAAAACACTGGACCCACAGAATTTATCAGTGTTGTCTGTGCTGAACACCATGAAAACAAGATAGAAACCAGACCATTCTCTCTTTCAGATCATCAGCTTGGATTAAGGCTTTCTAATTCCACCAAACTATAACTTCGAGTCTTTCAAAATAAACCAATTCTGCCAGAGGAAATTTTGATAGAAGTGGAGAGAAAAACACTAAGTCCCCAAAGAAAAAATAGTCTAAACAAAATAACCGTTTTTTAAATTGACATCTGAAAGATTTCAGCACCAAATGGACAGATTAGTGTCTCCTATTTTTTATTTTATTAAGGAAGCTCTCATTGTATTTTAGCTGTTATATCTGGCACAGATCCCAGTGACAAGAACGATACCTGAATAACAGGAGGCGTAACAGAAAACAGCCTGTTGTTCTCCGTGAAATCTTCAACGCGAAGGGTAGCTGACATGATGATCAGCTTCAGTGGCAGCCCTTTCTGCAGGGACACAACGTGTTATTCTTTGCCTGAAGGCATTTGGCACTTACGCTACACAGCACACAAACCCAGAACTGTTAGTGGGACTGGACACAAATGCCAGCACCAAAGCACTCGAAAGGTAAGACAATGAAAGCACCACGTCAAGTGACAGGACACACACCTCCAAGTGTAGCATGTCTTCAGACACACAGAAACCTGCACTGGCACTCCTGATACTGTCAGCAGCTTACCTCTAAACCACTGCATTCTCTCCCCATTTCTTTTACATCCATATGAAAAGCAAAACCAGACACCAAGAGCTGCCCTGCAGGGACCAACCCCAGTCTCCAGCATCTCCCAGGACTAAATACTTCAGTGTCTGCAGGAAAAGTCTCCTCCTAAACACTGTTAATGGCTGGCTTATTGCAGTGCAACAGTAAGCATCTTGCTTTCTAACAGGCAGATAATTCTAATTATTTACATGTTTCTTGTGGCACTGCAATAGGATATGGCCTGAGAAGGTTATTGATACATTTACTATCTTTCTCTATTTGTAGGCTCTGTGCTTCTCTTATCACATGAAAAGAGAAACACATTTTCTGAGTGTTATTTCAACATTTGTCAGATTTCCATCGATTTTCATGTCACAGAGTCCCCCCCACCCTCACACAGAGCCCCTTCCTGTCTAACACCCCCTTCCCCAGGACACCCGCTTGTAAAACTTACCTTCTCACGAAGAGGCACGATGCGAGACAAGAGGCCTATCAAGATATCCGTGTACATACTTCTTTCGTGGGCTTCGTCAATAATAACCACCTTATACTTTGAAAGCAGAAAATCCTGAGAAGAGAGAATATTTTCACCACAGGAAGCCTCATTTGAGGATATCTTTAAATCACGACAACCCATGGCTGCACAAGCACTGACCCCCCCAGTCTCTTTCACGTTTGAGCACAGTTTCATGCGTTTATCCTCGTGCCATCTGACAGGGAACTATGGCACCATCTCTAGCTGAAAGTCCTATGCAAGTAGTGTAGCAGAGACCTGAATCCCCAAGGCTACACAAAGCAGCCTATTTTCCAAGGCTCCCTTCCTTGCTCTCATATAACACAGCAAGATAACCTAACGTTTGGAGGCTAGGGCAGGAACATAAAGGGTTGAGATGAAATATGTCTCCAGTGCGGAAAGGGATTTTGCTTTGAAAGGCTGGCAACAAATGCACGCAAAGCAACTGGCACCTCCTTCTAGCAGCACGAGACACCTTCCTTTTCCTAGCACAGAGAAGAGCAACTTACCTTCTGAATTTCTTTCAGCAGCACGCCATCTGTCATGAACTTGATTTGTGTTTCATCTGTAACATTTCCTTCATATCGTATTTGATATGAAACCACTCTGTGAGGAAATACCAGGGCAGCCACAAGAAAAAGCATGGAGAGAAATGGGAAATTTCAGACCAGGAAGCAGCCTTCAACCTAACTAAATTAAGACTTAATGCCAATATAAGATAAAAAAGCACCCCATCAGCTCACCAGAGCCTAGCACACATGAAACGCTAGAAGCTGGGGTATACAGCGATTTTGCTTTAAATTATTTGACTGCTGTGGGACACTTTCTCATATGGAGACAAACTAGGGCCACTTCCCACACACCACCTCCACAAAACCCTGCCTAAAAAGTTACGTACAACCACCATTAGCACCAAATCTCCACGCACTTTTTTACCCCACAGAAGAGTTTACAAGTAACCCACCACAGCTTCTCACCAGACAGAACAGCAATACATAAATTTCTGTTTCAGTCTATCACATATGCAGTGCAATCTTCCTAGCAAGGTCTCATCTTCTTTCCTTCTCACCTGTGGGACAAGTTCATTTCCTTAGCGACTCGCTGAGACATGGACACTGCAGCCACACGCCGAGGCTCGGTGATCCCAATGATACCATTTGAACTAAAAGGGGCAAGGAAAGAGGAGGAGGATTTTTTGGCTGTTTGTTTTAAAAAGAAAAGCTTAGAAAGATGACAATAGGATTTCTGCACAACTGCTCTGAAGTTGCAGCACAGAAACTGGATGCATCTCACAAGAAGCATCTTATGAGGTGCCCAAGCTTATAAAATACACATTTTCTTGCAAAGGTAAAAACAAACGTCTGTAAGCAAAAGTTAAAGTATGTGGAACAGGTAGACCTTAAAGCTCCTACGCGAAAGACAGGCCAGTGACTTTGAAGAAAACTTTTACCTGAGAGGTTTCAAAAGATTGCTTACGTGAACAGGGTTTTCCAAGTCACTCCTTCACATTTTTAAAAGCCAATTCAACACGGCCACTAATACCGCACAGCAGAAACATGGTCAGTTCAGCCATTTCAGAGTAAAAGAAGCTACATCTGAAGTGACTGAGCTCAGCTTCAATTTTTCTAATCACATTTGCCGCATATAAAAGAAGACTCCTACCTGGTATAACCAGCCTCATAGAGGAACTGGGGTACTTGTGTGGTTTTACCACTTCCCGTCTCTCCACATATGACGACAATGGGATTCTCATTAATGGCTTCCATGATTACTTGCTCTTCAGCTAAGATTGGCAGCTTTAGTCTTGCTTCCTAAAATAAAATGGTACATGGTTTACTCACATCATTTTGTGTCTTGCTCCCTTTTTGTTCTTCCCGGGACCAAAAACGGTTACGTAGCTTAGATTACAAAATCCACGGAAAGGAATTCTGCAAGCTTTGTGGCTCGGAAAGCTCTAAACCAACTGATATCAAACCATCGTGTCCAAGAACTAGACTCATCAAAACATCTTGTCAGAAAGCTGGCAATCTGGCAATTCCTGCACTTTAATTTGTGAAACTTCAGAGTCCCTTGAGTTTATTAATATAACACTTGCAACAACAACTCTGTTCACAACCTTGCCTCGTCTGTTCAAAGACACGCGAACTCTTCCCAGTTCTGCAGAATACCCTACCCACGTCAAATGGAATAAAACTGCGTCAAATACAGCACGATGAAGAGCTGAAAGTGACTTTGCTAGATTTCTCAGAGAAGAATGATAAAAGACTGCTAGTGGATTATACATTAAAAACTAGAAACAATGCCTATATCCTAAAACAAAGCTAGTTTTCCTTCTGCTGCATTAGACAGGCTTAGAGCTCAGACATGTATGTTTACAACTTGCCTGACCCTAAGTGCACCCTGCTCCACGCAGTATATTGCCAGACACGAGATAATGCTACGGTGTCTGCAGTGAATTAATCTGATGCAAGATGCTGTAATTTCCAAGGCCCTTGATAAGCGCTTTACTGCTCTGTCTCACCTGAATCTCAGGAGACCTGTCCACTGGAACGAAAATCACAGGCTTGCAAGACGGTTTGTTGGACGCTGTCTGGCAAACCGGGGCAGTAGGAACAGCCTGCTGGTTAGCCACTGGCTTCTTCGTGCCTTCCTCTGGCTTTTCAGCAGCATTCAAATCACTGGTGGAAGACTTTTCAGTTTCTTGTTTCTGTTCTTCCTTCTCCTCCTCCTCACTACTGGATTCTTCCTCAGGCTCGGATTCTGAGCTGCGTCTTCTCTTGTTTGCACCACTGATGCTCCTGATCTTTTCAGGTACAGCACTCCCTGGCTCCTGCACCACCCTAGAACAACACGTCAACTACAGTTTGGTCAATGTTCTCCGGGACCTCAGGCCAGACACATCTTCCACACAAAAATTCATCACCAGAAGTCACTGCCCGGGCCTGAACACAGGTTTTAACCAAACAGGAAAAACTTCTACACCCTGTGTGTGGTGCAGCGCTACAGCAGGTTACTCAGGGAGGTTAACTCGTTCCTCCGAGGATCCCACGTTCCTCTGTATTATCACATAAAAATAGAAATTATTTAAATCAATCCATTCTGAAGAACCTGTATGCACTAAGAGGAAAATAAATAAAGCCAAGAAGGTTGCCCAGTTATCAGGCACTGCAATGGATCAGAATGGTTCTTCCCCATAACGCCTTACCTTTTGGCCTGATACATGCGTTCCCCAACGCCCAGTTTGGACGTAGTGTACAGAAGCTTCATTTCTGCCTCAGAAGCCTGGACCTCGTTCAGCTTGCTGAGCAGTTCGGCTCGCTACAAGGGAAAAAAACAACCAAAGTCCGAGCTTATTTTCACCAGCAAGTAGTTTCATTTAAAGATCAGCCCTTGAGTTTCAAAGGATGCGCTCTGGCAGATCTTGCCGTGAAGTCACCTCAGGAGTCGCGACACCAGAGGTACTACCAGGCAGCCACATACCTGCTGCTTCTTCTCCTTCTGCTCTAAAATCTTCTGCAAGTTCTTCTTCTGTTTCTTGCTCAGGGGTTTCTTCTGGCGTTGCACAGCACTCGGTACTTTTTTTGGCTTTGCTTTTTTTGCTGGCAGGACCAGGGCATTACTTTCGTCAACTCCCTTCAGCGGTGCCCCATCTGCAAGCATTTGTTTGGTTACTCGCCTGCGCCAGGCCGGTTATTTTCAGCACGCTGCTGGACAGCCTCACTGCAAACCTTACCAGATTTAGCTGCACAAACACAACCCTCACCCCCAACCAAAAAATAGAAAAATCCCAGTTATCAGCAAGGGCAAAACCCCATGAAATCGGCGCGTCGATACTTGGCTGGTAACAAGAATGCGAAATTGCCCTTTTTACTTATTTTTTAACCCCCCAGCATCAAAGGGCACGGGGGCAGCTCAGGACGGGGGCGAGCATGCCTCTCCCCAGAATAAGCCACTTTTAATAACAAAAATCTGCACTAATGACGTTTTTATGATAGTAGTGTAAGAAAAGAGATTTTTGACAAGCGACATTTGTTCTGACGGTGCAAGCGCCCACCGCAGAAGTGCTTTAATAAATGAATCGCCTTAATAACCAACGGCATATGAATAAGCGATAGCACATTAACAGGCAATAGCTTACTAATAAGCAATAGCTTATTAATGACCAACAGCTTATTGGGCTATAAGCTCCGCTATTGCTATTAACGACCAACAGCACGTTAACAAGCAATAGCTCATCGAGCTCAATAACAGCTTAACGAGCAAAAGCGCTGCCCCGGCGGGGCCGCAGGGCTCGGGCAGCGCCCCGCAGCCGCCACGCGGCCCGGTCCCAGCCCTCAGGTCCCGTGGCCCCGGTTCCCGGTCCCGTCCCCGCACCTCCCAGCTGCAGCTCGGCGGGCGGGGGCTGCTCCCGGGGCCGTGCCTGCGCGGCGCCGCGCGCCCCCGCCCGCGCCCTCCAGTTGTGCCGGCGGCGCGCGCGGCCCATGGCGGCGGCGGCGGCGGGAGCGGGAGCGGGAGCGGCCCCGGCCCCACGTGCGGCTGCGGCCCCTTCCGGGCCGTGCGCGCTCTCGCGAGGAGGGGCGGGGCGAGGCCGGGGGGCGAGGCCGGGGGGCGGGGCCGCGCCTCTCCTCCGCCGCGGGTTCGAGACCGGCCCCCGCCGCGTTCAACCCCCCCACACGCCAGCAGCAAAGACGACCACAGATTAAAAAGGCAATAAGATTTTTTTAATGTGCTGTCATCACAGGTGGATGGAATTATCCAAAAGTTTAAAATACATGCGGATACGATAAAACCTTTTATTTTCCAACCCGGACATAGAGAACGTACGGTCGTTTACGTCATTAGCTGCCAAATACAGATCAGTACGTGAGGCAAATCACACCTAAAAAACTTGCATACCACCAAAGAGCTAAGGTTTACACGGGTCTATTTTCCACATTCACTACGCAACGAGTCTGGAAAAGCAAACCACGATTTGAAGGACGCGCTATTAAGTACAGCATTGAACTACACCAGGTTGTATACATGGTACTCTGACATCCAATACCACTTAGAAAAGCGTTACACTCTGCGTACGACGGATCGGTTATCTATAGGTGAGGTGTCTACTCAAAGAAATTGCTAAATTGTTAGTTTAGCAAAGATGTTCATGTATTGAAAATACTACAGTAGTTTCAAACGTCAGGTCTCGAAGCATGGAGCTCACAACACTTAAAGACCTTCCTGGGATTTCTGACACCAGACAGTTTGAAGCCCATCTTTCGCTGTTGTGTCACCCAGCGAGTAAGGTGACACTCCTCCGAGCAGCTGCTGAAAACGGGAAGGTAAATAGGAAGCGTTCGAGGTGCTGAGCCTTCGGATCTGAGGGCAGGCGTCGCGGTTCCGCGCGTCTCCCTGCCCTCAGACAGCCCAGCCCGTGCTGCTCTAAGGGCTGCTCGCCAAGGGGACAGCACTGCAGGAGCACAAACGCTGCTGCCCACCTCCTGCAAAGCTGCCCAGGGGCTGGAGCCAAAGCCTGGGAGCTGCGGGTCTGGGCTTGATTCCCGTCCTCGCCACTGCCACAGGCAACACAGCCTTGGGCGTGTCTGGCAGAAACCACATCTGGGCGCAATTACCCACGTGCGATACCTGCACTTCTCTGCATTAATACAAGCTGCTCACATCCATGGCAATGGAAAAGCAGTGCGACCACTGTCACTGGAACGAGTTCTAAAAAACAGAGCAAAAACTGGATGGATAAACTAGGTGACTCGTATGGGAAGCATCCGTAAAGGTATTTACAAAAGTAAGTTGAAAGAGATTAAATATAATACCACATTCATGTCCCAAAAGCGTTTTCACTACAGTGCATGTTTAAAAATACAGAGCATTTTAAAGTATACATATCGAAGACTAGATTGTGCTTTAAAAAAAATCATTACTTTTGAATTTGTCTAACGTGAAAACAGAGCGCTGGGAAAAATACTGATTAAAAATATCCAATTTTATATATACTGCTTTTCACATAACATTTTGCTATACATGGGATGCAAGTGAATACAAAAATATTTTTTTCAAGCAGCAGGGTGATCAAAATTAAGAGTATTAATATAGGGAGGGCTGATTTTTACAAAACTAAGAAACGATTACAGACACAGGGAGAAACTACAACCCAAACTAATTTTTATATAGTATTTTTAAAGTAATCTTTATAATAGACAGCTCTTAATATATAAATGATTCAGTACTTTTAATTTCAACATTAAATATGGATTACATAAAATACAATCTATGCAAAACTGGCTCATGCACATCGTTCTGTCGAAGTCAATAGAGCCGCTTACATGAGCAAGGTTTGCAGACTTTGGTCCTCAGGCCTCAGATTTAGCAAAACACAAAGACTTGACCATCTTTGCTAATCAATTCCTAATTTCCAGGTTGGTGTTTTAGCTCCGTCCTCGGTGCACAACAGCAGGGAAAACAGAGTTCACAGGGAAGACTCTGTAATACTAACGGAAAACGAGCTGTAAAAATGCATATACTGTAAGTTCAACTTCCAGCTTTACAAAGCAGGCTGGTTGTTGCCATAGTACTTATCTGTTTATGGGAAAGACTAAGTTATAAAAAGCAGTTGCTTTGCAACTCTGTGCATTTCTTGGGTCAGAGTAATTTGCAGATGCAATAAAAAAAAATAAAACTGATTAGAACAATGTCAGCTGCACGTGAACTTCAACCACGCTGAGCTGAAGTGACCGCAGGTCGGCGTGAAGGCCATAAAAATGGATTTTAAAGTAATCATTCATGTAAACATCACATACAGACCAAAAGAGCTTAGGCAAGTAACACATATTTTAAGAAGAGTGCTAAACTTCAGCACGAAGAGAAAAATAAATTCACCCCACAGTTACATTCAGTTAAGCGCCACATCCAGCGGACTTGTGCCCAACGAGACAAGAAGCTGAAGACCCAGCACCACGCCCTGCTCAGCCGCACGCGGGCAGTCCCGCCGCAGCGGGCACTCACCGGCGAGGCCGCAGCACGTGCATCATCTACTCGTATCTGTTCCCCTTGCTTTTTGGCCAGTCCCTAGCACGGACCAATTTTTGTTGCAGCTTTTCTTTACCTAATCGTTCCGGTATTAGGAAGTATGTTTTTCTTCAGCTGTGGTCCATTTTTACCTCTCCTGGTATTGGTACTGCGCTCATCACTAAGGAATTAGATGCTTCCCTCCCCTCCCACCCCCCGTTATAGCCTCGAATGCTATCGGTTACTACATTAAACCACTTACAAGACCTTCCTCCCTGAGGTTACCTTTGTTTCAGTACATTTCAGCAAACCTTACAAAGCCAGTGGTTGCCTACCAAGCTAGTTAATTATAAGGTTACAAATACATAAATCCTTCAAAATAAAATCGCTTCAAAGCTCCTACATCGCTTTGAAATACGACTGTTTAATACACCCTTCTCGTAAGGGGATTCACTTCCCGAAACCCAATAGAGTGAGGACACAGACTTCAAGCAAAAAGCTCCTATAAAACTATCACAATTTTAGAAAAAAAAAATCCAGATCTTCCTGAAGAGAATTTATTGCCGCTTATTGGTCCTGAGAAAGCTTTAAGCAACAATACATTTGCAGGTGTTTTAACTGCTGCCTTTTTTGAGAAAGTACGTGGGTCCCGGTGTTAAAAATCATGTTTTATTCCATGCACTGATGCTTGGAATGTGCTTCATTATGAAGATCAAATATAAGTTATGATTTGTCACACTACATCTCTTCCTTTGTGTCAACTTATTAAACCGGATTCCTTCCAAACATCAAATTTAAGTTCCTGATAGGAAAAGCAATGAAATAAAGCCACATGTGCACTTCTCAATTCCTCATATGGGACTGGCATTTCAGGACTTCAAATTTATGAAATCATCCTTCTCCCTCATCCCCCACCTCCTATTAAGAATCTATGGTGTGAATTTTTTGGCCTGCATACCAGAAAATTTGTTCATCCGCTACTCTATGAAAGGCAACTTTGAGTCAATGAAATAAGCCAACTACAAAAGAAGAACATTTGTGATTAAAAAAAAAAAAAAGTGGACCCACAGCAGTTACTTCTCAATAGAAGTGTTTGGTAGCTTGAGATTTTTTTTTTCTTTTTAACTTCTTAATGTCAAATTTGCATATGTTGAGCTCAATTTCAATATTTGAAAGACTACTCAATTTGCTTTATAAAAAATTTACAAAAGATGTTTTTAAATGCTTGTAAAAGTAAGCGTTTATCTACTGATAAAATTCTAGTACTGGATAAAACTCTGAATATACAGCTTAATTTTTCTTCCTACAAGTATAATGGCTGAGTGTATAATCTAGGTAAATTAGTCTTACACATGATGAAAAGTTATAACTTTGCACACTTTTTACCATGTGATGCTTTGTTGCTTTGTAACTTCGAATGAGACAGTGCTTAGGAATTTTCTAGAGCTGGTGTACAGTGGTCTGTAGGGTTGGTTCATTGGTCACTGCCTCTGTCCAGGTTTTCAATCACCCTGGAGAGACGTATATTCAGAAGTCTGATCTGACTGTCCAGGTGGTCCATCTTCTCCTCAAGGCTGCTGTTGCTGTTTCTTCTCCAGTAAAATCCCACGGGCCCCGTCATGAAGTAGACTGCTACAACAAAGCAGAGAGGCAGGACTGCGTGTTCTGGGTCACCTTCATACTTCTGCAGGATGTACACGCATGAGAGGGTGAAAAGGGCAACCCTTGCAATCCAGAAAAAGCGACCAAACAGCATGTGCAGGAGATAGAAGAAGAATCCAAGGAAGAGAGATAAAAACCAGTAGGCAAGTAAAATGGCACCAATCAGCAGAAGAGCACGGGTTGGGTTGTTGGCAATTGCTGCTGGGCTGAAATAATGAGTCAAGTTGGAGGCTGAAAAACAAAGGAAAATTTACAGAATATTAATGAGGGCACTCAAAAGCGAGAATGGAAAAAAGCAAGCACAGCTTCCAAAGTCACACGGTGGGGCCATGACTGTGTTTTTCTAAAATAAGGGGTAGAGCCAGTTCATCCATTTCTGGATGGATCGTCCTCAAAGCACTGGCCCAGTTCTAATGATGCGACTGAATTCCTTTGAAGTAGAGACATTGAAGATTCTTTAAGGACAAACTGCCGTCAGGCATAATGTCCAAGTTCACGTTAAAGATAAAAAGCCTGCTTTGTAAAATTTATATTCTAAAGGCTCTCAATTGCATCTTTCCTTCTTCTAGCCCTTCTTCATTTTTTTGTTTTTGTGTATGGCTCCTAGCCAATGGAATCCTTTTAATGACGATAACAAGAAATCAGCCATGACCTGTAACGCGTTTTACAGACATCCTGTAGATACATACACCAAAACGGAGTGGTTGGTTTTACGTCTCTTGTTTGAGGTTACTAACAGCAAAGTCAAAGCCACGTAAAATAGATAGAGATAATACTGGTGAATGCTTTATACATCACAATAAATCATAATTATTTTCTCACTCATGTAAGCAGTGATACATGTGATAATCTTTTAAGGGTTAACAAGCATCACACTTACCATCAATGCCAAGAACATCTAACAAATCAGTCCATATTCTCCAGAATGTGTCCATTAATATATCCACCCCATTCACAAACCTCTCTGTCAACCTTGAGAAAAACTGAGAAATAAAACTGAGAATTAAAAAAAAAAATCCTCAATTCCTTAAACACACTTGCAACTTACTAGTCATTAGTAGAATTCATGAAACAGAAACTGCAGAATATTTTCAAGTCCCCAAAACAAAAAACATAACTGGTTTTTTTTTTTTTTTAAGTCTGCAGATCATAAACTTACCAGGTTAATTTAGGTATTTTGGCATGTAAGCCTATATGTTAATAGGATTTTGAATGGATTTATTAGCTTTACTGTTGTGCCGAAGTATAAAGAAAACACTTAGCACAAGGAATGGACAGGGGTGAAGGGAATCAGAGTTTCGTCGAGCAGCTGGAGGATGCCCCGGTCATCACACCAAGGCGCTTCCAGTGGCTTCCTGGGTGCATCCAGCATCTCCTCCTCCTCCTCCTCCTCCTCCTCTCCCCGGCCAGGGGGAGACCAGGGGACGGATTCCCGTGCCTGCCTGCCCACCTCACCCCCTTCAAGCCCCCACGGGGGCTGCGCCGCTGCAAGCCGGCCGCATTCAGCCGGAGGGAGACAGCGGCCTCCCCTCCCCTCAATCAGAGGCCTCTTCGTCCCCACTATTCCGCCGCCTGCCCCACGCCGAGCCTCCCCCTGCCCCTTCCCTTCCCGCAGCGAGGCTCCGGCCGCAGCGGGGGCTCGGGCAGGGGCCGAGGCCCAGCTCCGGGCTCCGACGGGGGGGCGGCCTCCAGCGAGGCTCTGCCCCTGCAGCCTCCGGGCCAGGGGAGGCCGCGAAGGGAGGGAAGGGCGGCGAGAAGGGAGGCAGCGGAGGCGGGGGGGGAGACGCGAGGAGGCTGCGCGGAGGTGGGGGGGGGGAAGCGCCCGCCGCCTCACCTTCTGCAGGGCCCGCACGTTGTCCTCCCCGAAGAGGCCGCTGACTCCCTGGTAGAGGCCGCTGGCGGCGCGGCGGAGGCTGTTCTGCTTCTCGGAGCCCCGGCTGCGGGCTGCCCGAGCTCCGGGCCCCGCCGTGCCCCCCAGCAGCAGCAGCAGCAGCAGCAGCAGGGCGAGCAGCAGCAGCCTCCCCGCCGCCATGGCCGCCCGAGCCTCGCCGCGATCGTGGCGCCCTCCGCCGGCCTCCCCCAGAACCCCGCCGCCTCTTTTTTTTTTTTTTTTTTTTTTTTTTTTTGGGGGGGGGGTGCGGGGAAGGGGGGGCGGTGCACTTTCGTGCACCGCCCCCCCTTCCCCGCACCCTCCTCTCCAAAAAAAAATTCCCTTAAGCAATTAACCCCCTGAAATCCCCATCATAATCTTTTTATCCATCGCCTCTTGCAGCCTCCAAGCAGGGGAGGCCATCCCGCCCCGCCATCCCGCTCGCCCCAGCGCGTAATCTCAATGCCCCATTCGCATCTGTTGGCTTCGAGAAGGGCCTGGCTCCGCTTCTGGAGGCAGATAAGGTCTGGCCTTGCCTCCTCCAGGAGCCCCGTGCTCCAGCGCCCTGCCCTGCTCGGTGCCGTCCCTTGCACCGGGTGCAGTGCCTCGATAGCCTCCCTGTAGCGTGAGGCCGTGCTGCTCCAGCTGTGGTCTCACAAGTGCCAAATGGAGGGGCAGGATCCCTTCCCATGACCCGCTGGCCATGCTCTTGCTAAAGCAGCCCAGAATGCTGTTGGCCTCGCTGTAAGGGCACGCTGCTCACTCATGATCAATTTCTTGGCCCCCTGATCCTCTCCTCCCCCAGATCCTATCTGTCTGGGCTCTCGGGACTTGTCACAATCCCCAGAGTACAGCGAGCTGCCTTTCCAGTCTGGGTATCCCTCCCCAAGGATACTCCCAGGTGCAATCCTCCAAAAACAAAGGGAATATTAGAGGTTTAATGCCAAAAAATGGCATCTGTCTTTTCAGTGCTTTTAACTTCGGATCAGGGGTTTCTGAACGACTCTCATGTCCTTCACCCTTGAGATACTTTGACTCAGATGTAATGCCGAAAGCCATCACACCTAACGGCATGACTCCCTCTTCTGTCAGGTTTTATGTTGATCCTCCTTGAGTAACCAGACCAACAAAAGACCAGCTGGCGAGTATAGATTAGACAATGTTATCGGCTCCTTCTGGGTAGTGAAACCTGGACGTTAGCAGAGTGAAGTATACCCTGGAGTTACAAAAGTATTTTGTTGGCTTCGTGACACATTGTGATTCATTGGTAATTGACAGGAGCCAGACTTAGACAAGATAGGAGCACAACGACGGCAATATACATATAAAAAAGATCTTTAGGGTTGAAATGTAGATTCTGCAGCGAGTGATGATGTGAGCTGGGGCAGAAAATGTTTGCTAAATCGACTGACAGTAAATTCAAGGCATGGGGGAAACCTGACACTGTGACGCTCCACAGGGCAGACCTCTGCTGCCCCCTGCCCCGTCCTGGGGAGTTGCCACAGAGTTAGGGTACACCCTGTGGCTCTTCCAGTCGCTGGGTTAACTCCATGTATCTCTTTTTGATACTGCACCCAGTGTCCTTGGTGCTTCAACCTCATAGCTGAGCCTAAGCGTGATTATCAAGCAGTTGTGAAGACATCTAGAATATAGATTTCTTGATTTCCTTTATCCTGCTTTTAGTCTGGCCAAAACACTTATTTTCACATTTAGTAGAATGGCCTGGACCTTTTAACATTTATTTATATTTGGCCCTGAAAGGGTTGGGCTCAGATCCAGGAAGGTACTTAGGCTCTTAATCGATTTCGGTAGGATATAGATCCTTTATATATTTATAAAGGGTGCTTTCATTCTCTTTTAAGATAGTCCCCAAATTGCAGATCTGTTAACAGTCGTGTATATTCTGACATCTATCTCATACTCTTCCAAAATGAGTTGGTAACTAATGACAGGTTTTTTTGAGGTTCTTTTGAAGTGTCTGGTTATCTGCCCTCAGTGTCATGCTCTGCCTTGACTCCCAGCACGTGGTGTCCACTTCGGGGGTGTTTCTTGCATGTAAAGAACTTCGTGGTACAAAACCACGACTGTAATGTAACATTGTTTTCAGTGCCAGTTATAATTCTTCTATTTGCTTCCAGTTGGCATGGCCTTCTCTGGATCCCCTTGTGCTGTTTCTGGTCCAGCAGGTCTTGTTTCTGAGAATTTGGGACCTATTCCTATTTGTCTGCTTGAGTTTTCGTCGTGGGTTCCCCCTGAAAACCACTTCTGCAAAGCTTTTGTTGTTTCTTTCCATCCAGTCTTCACAGAGGCTTGGAGGCCTATTTTAGTGGCTGCCTTTGGAAGCCTGCGCTCATGGTTGTCCTTCATAGGAGGTCAGGATAATTTTGGAGTCTTCCCTGGTATGTAATTGATTTCCTGACCTGTCTCAATGAACCTGTTTCAGATCAACTCACCTCACCATATCCACAGCTCTTATGAAATTATGCAGTATTTCACCTTTCTCTTGTTTAAATAAATGAAATCATGTCTGCTCAAAGAATACATTGCATCATGACATGAAATATTGATCTAATTTTTCTTTAACCACATTGAACTTTTTATTAGGACAACTGTGAGGCTTCTAGAAAGATCCTCTCCTGAGGGTCTTACTACACAAAAGAATCATGAAAATACTTCTGTGTTTTCCTGATCTGGAGACCACATAAATTGTCTTCTTCAGATATAGAGATTTGACAACATTCTGAAATGGTTTGGGAATAAATTGGGGTCTTTGAGATGTCAAAGTTTTGTCACATCATAGAGTTTTCTCTTTTTAAGAAATAAATTGTCATAGCCTTTAAGAAATCCAAGTGGTGTTGTGGTGGACCAGGCCTTAACCTCAATGACCCTTACTTTTCCATCTTTACTTCATCTCAAAGCCTCAATTTGCCATAACTGATCACATTATGACTTCTTGTCTTCTTGGGCCTTTTTTATTAATGCTTTGCTCTTATCTCTATGAGTCTTTTCTTGCTATACTATGCTTCTTCTTATTTATTTATTTATTTGTTTGTTTATTTTATTATTATTCTGCCCTCTCTGCAAATACTTTTGATTTTGATTCTGGTTACTTGTACTTCTGACACCATTCAGAGGCTGCAGAGATCAAGGATGCCAAGTGAACCGAAAGTTTCTCATTCTTCTACAGACGTATTAACCAGCTGGTAGCTGTTCTGAATATGGGGGTTTGTAAAACTTTCTGACATTTTCAGATTTCCTAATGCAGGTGTGGGATCATCCTGAGAACACAGGATAGTTCGCCATGAGGTATTATTACAAAACTGCTAACACACAGTGATTTTATCACTTGCTTTAATTTCACAGATTGACTGCAGATTAGTTACCTTAGAGACCACAAATGAGGTAGTACCATCATCACCATCACTGCTAATCATTTCTGAAATGTCTTTTGAAGGGTCCTTAATCTAGTCTAGAGCAGAAAATGGGATTTAATTTATAACCTATTATTACTATTATTAGCTATAAAGAGAGGATTAAGAAGATTTGAAAATGGTGAATTCCAGTTAACCTTATTCAGGCTACTTTCCCGTAGCTACTCTAGTCTACAAACTATTTCTAGTAGTCACTGCATTCCTCCTAATGCCCATCTTCTTGTAAAAGGCTTGTTTCATTTTTCTTCCCTTTTCTTCCCATTTTTCTAAAGTCACTTCTGAAAGAAGAAAAAACAAGTTGGATAAGGAAAAAGGACTGGTGGCTAGGAGCACAGGCACAAAGGATTCTACATATAGAGCAGTAAAACTGCTGTTCATGAAGGAGGAGGGCTGCTGAGCTTTGCTAAAAACACAGATTTTATTACAAAGTTCCCAGTGTGCCTATTTCTCCTTGACCAGTAATTGGGTCAGTCTGTTTTAAACTACATCTTTTCCATTTCAGGGAGGGGAATTTTGGGGTCCCTTCTCAAGTGATTTAGCTCCACATTTTCTTTTTAGATGCACAGCTTGCTATGGGTGGGGAAAGCTGCTGTTTCGCTGCCTCTTTTTGAGCTTAAAACGGCTAAAATCGACAATCCCAGCTGCAGGCCAGGCTCCTCTCAGCGCTGAGGGGAACCACGCAGGGACCCCCCGCCGAGCAGAGGCTCAGAGCTCCCCTCCGATTGGGCGCACCTCCTCCTGATCCGGCACGTCATTGGCCGCCCGAGAAGAGGGCTTGTCAAACGCCTGCGCCGATTGGCTCTCCCTGGTGTCAGCTCTTCGGCGCCCAGCCTAGCCGTGAGGAGAGCGGGCTCTGGGCTGATGTGGGGCCAGGCGCGCGGCAGCCAATCACCGCCGGCGGCGTCGCGACCGCCGCGCGCCGCGCGGGATCCGTCCGCAGCGCGGAGCCGCCGGAGGGGCGAGGGGCGGCGGCCCCGGGGCGGGGGCAGGCGGGAGGAGGCGGCGGGGGCCGGCCGGTCGGCGGCTTGCGCTCCCTGTCAGCGCTTCTGCCTCGGCCGTGAGGGGCTGGCCGGGTGTTCGGGGCAGGTGTGACTCCCGGAGAGCCCCGGGGGGCAGGGGGGCAAAAACCCGGAGGGGCGCTGAGGGGCGGTGAGGATCCCTGAGGGGAGCTGAGGGGCCATGAGGGGTGCTGAGGGGTGCTGAGGGCGCATCTGGCGGCCCTGGGCTTCTGGCAGGGGGCTGCAGCAGGAGGTGCCCCCACAGCCACAGGGATGTCCCAGGCCCCATGTCCGTTGGCGCTCCTGTGCTGCCACAGGTGCCTCTGCAACTAGAAGGGCAAAAAATCGAAGTTATATTTTTTCTGCAGGCACGTGCAGGGACGGAGCGGGCTGTTTTCTGCACCTCGGGTCTTGGCCCTCCAGGTCCAGGTGAAACAGGGACGTATCCAGGGCCTGGGCACCGGGACATGCGGCCCAAGGACCTCATGCTGCTGGGGGCCTCGCTGAGCGCCGCTGCCAGCGCCGAGGGGCACAGCAGTAGGCACCGTGTCCTGATCCCACCCGCAGCCTCTCCAGGCCCTGAAGGGAGTTGTCAAGAAATGTGTTGCGTGGAAGCTTCTTCTGGAGGAAAATAAAGATTGGGAAGAGTGGTCAAATTAAGTTGCTATGGGTTTCAAATTTAATAAATTTAACGTCAAATTTAATAAAGTAGTAGCACAAAAATCTAAGTGACGTTTACAGCAAGTGCAGTTCCATCTACTATATAGATCATACTTTTGCACTTACAGCAGCTGCCCATACAATTTGCCACCAATTTCACATTTTCCAAGGCTTCTAAGAATCAGGAAGGAAATCGTGACCTTGAAAGCCGGTTACATAAAGAGCATGTATGTGCTCCGTGATTTCCACGTCAGGTGTTGCGCTGCCCCGCTACTTGGCCGAAGCGGGCTGTTTCGACACACGGCCGCCAAGAGGAGCAGGGCCCAGGGTCTGACAGGAACCCGGCTCCAGCGCCAGGTGCTGCGGAAGGGAGCGTTGTGAAACCCCAGGGCAACGGAGGCTGTGGAGAAACGCGCTTCTTGCTTCACTATTGGGTCAAAGACTCTTGTCAGGAAGGATTTCTCCAACTCCCTGTGGAAAAATGATAATAAGAAGAATTAAAAAGCGGCGGGGGCTGCGCCCCCGACCCGCGAGGGCCGCCCGCCCCTCGCCTCCCCTCAGCGGGCGGGGCGCTGCCCGCACTCCTTTCTCTCGGCGGAAGGTTACGGGGAAGGGCGGCGCTACGGCCCCCTTAAGGCCGCGGCGGGGGCCGGGGCCGCGCAGTGCGGCCGGGGCTGGCGTTGGGTGCGGGTGGTCCCGCGCGGCCCCGCGGGAGGCGGCCTCGGTTGCTCGGCTGCCTTTCTGGGCTCGTTTTCCGCCGCCGCCATGTCGTGGGAGGCCGAGATCATGGAGTCGCAGGTGATGTGGGAGCCCGACACCAAGCGCAACACGCACATGGACCGGTTCCGCGCCGCCGTGGCCAGCAGCTGCGGGCTCCGCCTGGGTGAGCGGCGGGCGGGCGGCTGGGTGGGCGGCCCCCGGCCGGGATCAGTGGCCTCCGGCCGGGATCCGCTTCCCCGGGACCCCCCCCCCGGGTCGGAGGGGGCGCCCCCAGGGCGGCCGGGGGCCGAGCGGTCCAGGCTGTGGGCGCGATGCTCTGCGGTTCCCCGCGCCGAGGCCTCGGGCGCCGCATCCCGGAGGCGGGAGCCGATAAGGAAGGCAAACAGCCTTGTCTGCTGGCCGGCGGCCCGGCAGGGGCTGTCAGCACCGGCGGTGTGAGCTGCCCTGCTCGGGGAGGGCCTCGTGGGGCTCCCCTGAGAGCGGCCGTGCGGGGCGAGAGGGGGTTTGGGGGCTGCGGTCACCGGGAGCCTTCACGTGGAGCTCTGGGAGCTGAAGTGTGGGAGCTCACCGCTGGTTTTTTTTTTTTTTGGGGGGGGGTGTCTTTGTTTGACACCCCTGAGCATCCTGGGGAGCGGAGTGTGGTGAGGTGATGGGAGTGGAGGTTTCCTTCCGTGCGTATGCCTAAGCTCTTCAACTTCAAGCTGTGCTTCATGCTCGTCCAGAAATAACTGTATGGCTGCGGATAGGTCCTCTGGCTTAAGTTAGTAATCTGACAGCTTTGAGTTTAGCTCTGCTTTGAGCAGGGGGTTAGTCCTGTAGGGGGGTCTCCCATCCCGAATTGCTTGGTGTTCTTCGGTGATCACTGGCTGGAAGCGGCGTATCAGGAGGTGCAGGTTACGTGGGCACACAGTGAAGCATGGTAGCGTTGGGGTCAAGCCCTCTGGTTCTCACCAGTTTGCTTTATGCTGCCTGTTCTACCTGAGCACTTGTGCACTGAGCTGCTCGGGGAGCCTTCAGGTAATCCTCCCTCTGCTGGAGGATGAGCACGGAGGGAGCAGTTCTGGCAAGTGGCCTGACTTTTTGTCTGTCCGATATTAATGTCCGTGACATAAGCAGAGATATTCTGGTGTAGTGGCAGCGTGTCTGGTGCTGCAGGAGCTTACGTCTGAAAAGCCATTTCTTGAGTAGCAGTGTCACAGCTGATGATGGTCCAATGCAGTTTCAGTTGGGCTGCACGCACTTAGAGCTGAAACAACTAGAATTCTTTCCTTCACTCCATTTTGATGTGGCTATCGATTCAAAATGGATTCCTGTGCGTATAGGAACCTTTGTCAACTTGCGTTAGATCTGAGCCGATGTTTGCTGGTCTGTGTGCTATTCAGCAGCTAAGAATGGGTTCTTTATGTAACACCAAGATGTGGACTTAGGAGAGCTAAGGGCAATATAGCCCTTTCAACAGCATGGCTTTGTCTAAGCCTGAAAATGTAGCAACGAGATGTAATGTTTAATTACTGAATAACAGGTCTGTGCCCTGAAGGACTTGGATGCTGAAGCTCACTTGGGGACAAAAGCTATAGATGAGATAGAACAAGCTGTTTGTGTAAGAAACCACATCAGAGGTGGCTGTAGCTTGTAGCACTTATGGTTTTGGAGCATGCTTTATAACTTCCTTTTGAAGGAGGAGATGAGAGATTAGTTTCCTTTGGCAAAGTTTGTCCCCACATCAGCTCATGCGCAGTGTATAGAATAATGAAGAGTAACTTGGGTGGAGTGTTTGGAAAAAAAACACAACAGGATGTAAGGAGGCTGAGATGGAGGCAATATGTAGGTAAAAATTGAGTTCTGGAGGAGCTTTTGCTTCCATGTCAAGCCTGAACTCCTGCGACGTCAGTTTCTGGGGAGAAATCTGACATTGATGGAAAAGATTGAGTGGAGTAAGGTGCAGAAGGGACAGACTGGGTAGGGGAACAGCAGTAGTGCCTGAGTGTCAATAATGGCATAGGGATGGTCTGAATGTTTTAAAAAAAGCAGGAAGTGTGCTTGTGGGAAGGAGACAAAGATGACTTCTGAAGCAATCAGGTGGATAACAGGATGACAAGCCCAAGATAATTGGAGAAAATGACTTCAGCTGGTTTAGCTGAAAGCATCAAACAGTTGGCAGAGCAGGAAACTGTTACTACTGCTACTACTGTCACTGGTGGCAGATACTCATAGCTAATTTGGCAGTTGGCACAACTTCAGGCAGCATGGACATGACATTTGCAAGCCATTTAAGACAGTAATGAGGAATCTGCCTTAGTTATTTATACCTTTCAGCACCTGCAGTGCTTTCCAGACAAAATTTCAGTGTTTTGGATACTGATTCTGAATTCCAGCTTGAATTGTGATTTTTTTTTTGGAGGTATGCATTCCTCAGGTTACTTCATCTGTCTGTCATGTAAAACTTTAACTGCTCGTTGTCCTGCTTGTAATGCCACCTCATGGTTGTAACACGTAGCTAGTAAACATCTTGTTTTGTCTCACATGAGATATCATACTTTAGTATGAAAGGGTAAAATTAGATCTGTCAGACCCCTTATTTCTTGAGGAATAATGCTTTCTTGCTTCGTAATAGTGCTGTTAGTGTATCTAATCTGACACCACACCATCTGAGGTCTTTTTCCTGGACAAGAACCGTGCAGCCAACGTTGCTTGCATTTTCTCCTGCTGTATGGAGCCACCACATTGATGCCAGGACAGGGATCAGAGGTGTCAGTGAGCAGGACTCTGTCCTGCTGCCCGGATCTACACCCTCACCGAGGGTGGTGGATGCAGCACTGAGCTCTTAGGAAAGGTCCCCACCTCTTTGGTGCAGATGGCTTGTGAAGCAGGCGGGTGAAATGAGGCCATCTGTTCAAGTGTCCAGGCAGGCTTCCTGGTGATGCTGTAGTCACTTGCCTTGAGCACTGCGTTGGGATCTGCAGCAAGGATCTGGTAGCGAGGGGGCTGCAGGGGTGCCCCTGAGCAGAGCCCAGCAGCTGCCCCAGGCCAGGCACGGGCTCCAAAGGGACCCAACGCCGGGCAGAGCCGAGCCGGGAGCGATGCTGGGGAGAGCACGGGGAGGGGAGCAGCCCCTGTTCCCTGCTCCCCTGAGCTGCTTTGGGCGAGGAGGTAGAAGAGGGTGGATGAGGGGAAGGTGGTTTTAGTTGGTTTTCTTTTAGCTTCTCATTGCTCTTGTCTGTTATCGGCAATGTATCATATTAATTTCCCTATGTTGAATCTGTTTTGCCTGTGACGGTAACTGGTAGTGATCTCCCTGTTCTTATCTTGACCCTTGAGCCCTTTTCCACTATATTTTTTCCTTTTGCTCTTTTGAGGAGGGGGAGTGAGAAGGCGGTCGTAGTGGAGTTTAGCTGCCTAGCAGAGAGAAGCTATCACAAAGGGAAGTGACTAACCCCATCTTACCTTACTAATTTTTAGCCACAATTTTTCTTGGTCCAGGGCATCTCTAACTGTAGTTTGTCTATGTTCCTGCAATTCTCTGCATAATGCTAACAGAAATCTATTACTTTTAGCCAACTACAATGACTTATACCAGTGGTCGGTGGAATCCTTCTCAGACTTCTGGGCGGAATTCTGGAAGTACAGTAACATCGTGTGTTCTCGTCTGTACGATGAGGTGAGTTGCTGTTACCTTAACTCGTCAAGTATAACACAAAGGGGTGATAGCTGGTCTTACAGTTAATCTTCTGAACTGTTGCTGGAACCTGCTGAATGAACACTTTGGCCGGTAATATGAAGAATCTATCGAGTGTGTAGCCCTGAACTTCCTTGTGTAGTAGATTGTCTTGCTGCTGATAAATTTCCCTACGGTGAAATCCTGATGTTTTATTGTCCCGCACAATTTTACTGTAGTTTCCTTGTTCATGTGCCTTCAAATACCATGGAAGTCCTGGCTGATTGAGGAGTCTACTACTATACTGCCTTCTGCTTTAGGGTTATGCTGATAGCATATCATGAAATGGTGGCGTGCACCCAAGCTCACGCATATGTTCCCTGAGTCAGCCTACCTGGTAACACACCTGTACCCCACCAGTTTTGCGAAACTGGTTCTGCAGTCAGATGTTGGCTTGAAATATCTCTGAGGGAATGGTAGTGGTTGAACACAGTCGCAGATGGAATACCAGACCTTGCCACAGTGTTGCTGTGAGACAAAAGTGACTTCCTCCTGCAAGTGGAAGATGAAGCTGGAATCCTTGTACAGTCCTGGCATAGGATATCAACAGCCTGTAGTTCTTCATCTGAGGAAGGCAAGGATTTACTCATCACTTCAAAAGCTTGATGCAGAAGAACCTCCATGGACTTGGTAGAGAAGGGACTGGACTTGGTTCTTAAACCTTGGAGGCTATCTGTTCTGAAAACATGTGGAGTGCTAGCAGTTCTGCAGAGGAAACTGGTAAGATTCTTTGCCTCTTCCTGTCATGCAAGCTTTTGTCCTGCATGATGTGATAGCCCAGGTGGTTCTTCCCAGAACTGCATGCTCAGGTGTCTTCATGTGATCTGGTCCTTAGAGTGAATTCGGCAAGAACGTAAAAACTAGCCTTTCTAAAAACTGAAGTGTAGCCTGAAGATGGTAAACACTCTCCTAGTCCTTTTAGTGACTTTTCTGTAAACAGTAGTTCATCTCAACTGCAGCCTGGCTAGATTTTGCTTGCTTGCCCCATCTTCCTTCGCTCCATATTCTGTGCTGTTAGCAAGCCTATTTTTTTTCCAGATTTGGACATGACTCTAAATTATCCTGAGCAAGCAGTTCGGAGGAACTATTTTTCTGCCTTTGTACTGAGCAAACCGAACAGTAATGCTTATTCACTTGCCTTTACAGGATTGGCATTTCTGGAAGCCTGGCCCTCCAGACACTGCCAGTGGCTGACAAACTGGAAGGGAAGGTGGAACGGGTGGTGGTAGCTGAAAAGTGAATGTTTCCTGAGGATGAGAAGCAAGAAGACGGATGCCTAGTAGTGTTTTAACTAGATTCCGTGTGGGATAAGCACGCAGTGGCCTGGGAGCTCGCGAGAAGGGCCTTGCTGTGGTGTGGAATCTTAAAACAGGGAGAGGCGAAGTCGTTGTAGACTGGTGCTGCAGACAAATGCACTTGGCTCAGTGTACATGGGACTTGGTGAATGTCTCTGCCTTTCCTTCAGCGTGAGCATAGAAGACTCTGCTTCGAGGCTCTAAGCTAGAGTCAGACCTTGAAGTGACTTGCTGTTAATCCTGACTATTGATCCATTTCTGGTGGATATCAGGAGGTGCCGGTCACAGTAACTGAGCTGTCCTGTGGTAGCAAAAAGCTGAGAAGTGTAATTGGTTGTACTACTTGATCCCTGCTGCTCAGTGGAAGTTAGCATTTTGCTTTGAGGAGAATAAAGGTTTTTTATGAACCAAAATTGATTCTTTTCTTCTTAGCAGGTGAAACATTCTCTACTTTCACAAGTCATTCTTGGAATAACAATAAAACTTTGTATATGTAATACAGACAGCCAGTGTTTTATTTAAACTTGGTGAAGGTGTTAATATCCACATCACCTTTGAAAACAAAGGTACTTGTACCAAACAAAGCCGTCGTGGCATGACGGCACTGGCATTATGTCAAGTTGCAAGTAGCTGTTGATTTTAAGTGAGAAATAGTCTAAACTTGCATGTTTTTCTCCCTGCGAGAAGCACCTGCCAGCTGTCATTCCTGTGGAGGGGCTGCGGTGAGCATTCTAATCATATCTGCTCTGAGGCCTTCATGAGCTATGCTGTTTTGCTCTTCAGGTCATACAGAGCATGGCACATATCACAGTACAAGGCAAGGATTGTTTTTTGTGGTAATGTTCAACTTTATTCTCAGAGGTGTAGCCTATGTTTAGGGTAAGCATAATCTATGGCATGATCATGTATGGTAATAGCCCAACAAGCAAACCACTTCTGGGGGGGAGAATGCCGAAGAGATGTTGGCAGAGGATATTGCTAATACAGTATTTACTCTTGACTGCAGAGGTCAGGGAAGTAGTCCCTGAATAGCTGCTGTGAAGAGCAGTTGTGGAGCAGCACCTGGTGTCAGGTATCAGCTGTGTTCCTGTGCCATGTTTGCCTAACCACATAAATTGGCCCCGTATGCCTCGGTGCTGCTGTGAGTAGGAGTAAAACCTTACTCATTAAATGCAGACAGTAATTGGCAATACTGCAGAGTGCAATCCTTCCCTTTCCACAGACTCACTGAGCATTTATGCTGGGGCTGTATGAAGTCTGAATGAAAGGCTTGTTGCAGAGCTTTGGGGGTTTTATAACCTTGCTAGAACTAGGAGTGATCTTCTGCAGAGGAGACAGTTCCTGTTGCTTGCTGATAACCCCTCTCTAAGGGAGCCATCAGGTTGCTCATATAACAGAGTGCCACTACAACAGAGACTGGGCTTAACTAGGATTTGTAGGTATTATTTCAGTAGAAAATATCAGAGCAAGTCTAGCACCCTGTGCTGGTGGAGCTCTTAGAAGGGATGTTGAGCTTCTGGACGACTAACGTTGTGTTAGACCTCTTCCTGGAAACTTTGCTTGAAGTGAGGCAGTCAGTACTGAGTCAGTTTTAAGAGTGCCTTGTAACTATTACAGTAATACATGGTGGTATGTAATACATGTTGGTATGTAAAAATATTTCTGTAGTGCGAGTTGATAAATTTTAGATATCAGAACTCAGCTCTAGCTAATTGCTACAAGCAAAGAAATCCCCTTAGGCTTCCCTTCTTAGAAAAATCAATTGTAATGATTTAGTAGTGTATTTCCATGTGAGTTTTAACTTTGAAAAACCGATTTTAAGATGGCCTTCAATAACACATATACCACATACTTCAAAGCACAGTTATTTTTTTTTTGGGGGGGGGTTGATGGTAGAATGGGAAGTACTGAGTTTCATCTGGCTTTCAGAATAACCTTTTGTAATGCCTGTGCAGTTTGTGTGATAAAACCTGAGGGCATGAATAGAAGCTTTCAAATGTACGATTTATAAAATAATTTTGCAATGTTAAGATCATAAAATGCATGCATACGCTGCTGGGCAGTATAATTTCTAAATAGTGGGACACTTGGGAAGGGGTTTAAAGACCTTTGTTGATAATGCTTAACCTATCACTGTTACTACAGGTATATTCTTAACTGTGACTTAACGGATAATTTAAAATTTGAGACTTAATTATTTCAAGATGGGGGAGTTTTTCATTTGAATATATTTTGGGGCCTTCTGTTTATCACATTTTTCATGTGCCTTTTTCCTAAATGGGAAATTACTTAACATGGGGTTACTGGGTTGCGGGACTTCTTAGAAAATGGCAAATGAGGGATGATAGAAATGTGTACTCTATTTGTAATACAACTCTTGTTGGTTGTAGAGGCTAGTAGAGCTTCTGTGCTCTGAATGAAGGTGTGGAGTACCAAAATGCTTATTGCAACTTCATCTTAAAAAAAAATATATATATGGAGAATGAGAGTAAAAAGCTCTAACTTCTTCAGCTATATTTGACTACACAATCCACGTATGTAGATTTGGATCATTTACCACTGCCCATGTTCCTAATATTGGGCTCTGTACCAAGTAACTCGTGCTGGGAGAGACAGGGAACTCAATATTCTTATGCTTTGGCTTTTGTAAGAGGGAGGCTGCAGCGTGCTGTAGCTCGGTCCCTGCTCTGGATGTCCCCGCACAGGACCCCAGCATGCCCTGTGGTGTGCACATCTTGCTGTAGATGTAGTATTTTGGCTTGCTTGTGTACTTAAGGCTGGTGTGAAGGTAGAGCTGTCAGTGAGGAACTCTTTCCAGCCTTGTTCTAACAATGTCTTTGCTTGACAAATCAGTCATATTTCTAGGCCTTTATTAACAGGTCTGGTGTCTGCTTGCCATCTGCGAACTGGGAGGAATCGTTCTTGCTTGGAATTAATTAGCATATGTCTGTAGAACGGTCTGAACAAGAAATGATACTAGTTTTTTCCATCAATGTATTGTTTTTTCTTCAGGTGGTTGATACGTCCAAAAGCATTGCAGATGTCCCGGAATGGTTTAAAGGTAGCCGTCTGAACTATGCAGAAAATCTTCTGAAGCACAAAGACAATGACAAGATTGCACTGTATGCAGCAAGTGAGTAAAAATTAATGGCTTTCTTGTATTTTTTTTATAGTTCATAGGTGCTGGCCTTATAAAACAGCCCGTGTTTTTATGAAACCTTGAAATAAACTGGCCTGGGTGAGGAGAAAAGAAGAAAATAAAGCTGGCATCTCTGCAGAATGAGTGATACAGCTCCTCAAAAAAAAAAATCGGGAAAATGTACTCTGGGAACATAAATAGTTCTGAAAAGTCCTTGGCAAAGTAAATGAAGTTTTCTTCTGAGAATGTGCTTAACTCTCTTAAGGTAGTGAAGATGATGCTGCGTTTAACATCACTCAGTATTTGAGCTATTATTTCTTGTTTTTCATAAACACTTGCCTAATGTGCCTTTGGGAGGATTTTGGCACTGCTTGATATTGTCCTTCCCACCCTCTTCCTATGCCTTTTATTTTAGAAATACTGAGGAATACTAAGGAGTACATGTGAGATAGATAGGAATTACCTGTAGTTGTGACAGGACACGAAGGAAGCAAAGGACAGTTACATGCATGGAAGAGCTGGAATTTCACTTTTCTGGAATGCTGAAGTTCAGTCTTATTTTTTTTGTTATTCTGGAGAAGGTGTAAGTGACTAAAATCCAGGTGTCCTCATAATGAAGATCGTAATTCTTAAGACCCTTCCATAAATTTGCTAACTTTGGTAACTTAAAATATATATATGTATATTCTAGTCTGTTAGATGGGATTAGCCTCTGTGCGGGTTTGTCTGAGCGCTGCCCTACAGACTTGTATTTTGAGTTTCCCTTTTGCTGGGCCTAATCCTTGTAAGAGTGACCAAGAGGCGATTCCTTGTAATAGCTCAACAATAAACAAAACAGCCTTGTAGCTTATTAGCAGAGCAAGTTATACAAAAACATGGATGGATTGAGCAGGTATTAAGTCTTAGTTTCTGACTTCTGAGGTATGGAGATCAGTTCTTGAATTACATGTGTATTCCTGTTGTTCTGGCAGTTTTTAACAGCTACGTAAGACAGCAGAGCTGTCTTCTGTATTTTAGCACTGAAAGAAAATCTTATCAGTTGTTTTACTATTTAGAGATATTGAAAGAAATCTCTCTGATCATGTATATAAAAAACAACTCCCAAATCAGAGAGAAAAATCTATGAAAAATCAGAGAGGAAAATCTATGACCTGATTTTGATGTAATAAGAGTTGATCTGTGAAGTCGGATAGAAATGAGGCTTCTAACAGAAAGCTGGCTTCGAAGTGATGAGCGTTCAAATTTTGAGGTCATTAGAAAAGCTTCTAAAGTATTATTTAATTGGAAAAACCTCAGCGTAGTTGTTTAAATACATCTTGTGCAATAGCTGAAAGCCAAACACCGATCAGTAAGTCAGCTCTAAGGGTATGTAGCAATGACGGGATTGACTTCTGTTAACGTTAAGTGTGCAATTTGAGAAAAAGTGGAGTTAAATACTTGCAATTCAAATTATTGAAGGAATTATTAGCAACTTAGTTAATTTTTTTGGTTTGATAAGTGATCACATTGTCTCTTGGAGATCTTGTTTCCTGTTAGGAAGTCATGGGTTGCACTGGAGACTCAGTGCTTAGGTGATACCACACAGAAATTCAGCTGATACAGGTGTATACTGTGTCAGTGCCTGAGTAGTGAACACACTTCTTTCCCTGCAGGAAACAGGCCTATACCTGCATCTCTTTTCATGGCCTTCTGCTGTATTTAATCTTCTTAAGATCTCTTAAGTCAGTATTTTTCATTAACCAGTCACTGCTAGGTCAGAGTGGTGTTTAGAGAACCTGTGTCAGGTTCCTGAAATCGCTAGGGATGATTCTGTGGGAGCTCTGTGAGTGTAACATGGCGTGGGAATGGAAGCGTAACTTTCCTAAACAATTTCATTTAGTACTGTCTCCCACTGTCAGTCTCTTATTTGCGACTCCTTTCTCCTGGGGTCTTTAATCACAAAGTGAAATCAGAGTCCTCTTTCCTGTTGTTCTAGGGGAACACAGAATTTATAGACATGCCCTGCTCAGCTTATGAACTGCGTGTTTTATTGACTTCTGTACTGCTTCCCATCAACACCTGCTGTCTTGCTTCATGTAGGTCTAAATTTACATGGGTGGAAGTCCAAGAAGGCAAGAGTAAAAATACCGTTCCCTGCTTAAGGAAAATAATGACTGGAGCTGTTCTGCAAAGACCTGCTGTACCAGGGCATGCAGTGCATTTTTGTGGCTACGTTCTTGACATGTGTTTTTATGAGAAATGCTGGATATTGGAAATAGGATGGGCCCAATGTTTTGCTTGGTTTTGCAGTCAAGTTGAAGAAGTACAGGGCCTTTAAGATGACAAACTTTGCCTTTCATAACATTTGATTTGCTCATTTTGTTTCATGAATGATTTATTAACAGCTTATGTAACATCTGACATTCGGTACAAAAATGAAAATACCCTGCAGATCCCTCAGAGGTGCATGGAGTCCAGTTTAGTTTATTTGGTTTGTGGTATGTTGGCAAACACAGATGTTTAAAAAAAAAAAAAAGCATACTAAAAGTCATATGTTTTCCTTCCAGAATTAGTTACTTGTACTGACTCTAGGTTGCAGTGTAGAATTTCTGATTGGTTGTTTTAATAAATCTTGTTTCCGCAGAGGAAGGCAAAGAAGAAATCTTGAAAGTTACTTTTGAAGAACTGAGACAATCCGTAGCTTTGTATGCTGCAGCCATGAGGAAGATGGGAGTAAAAGTGGGAGACAGAGTTGTGGGTAAGTATTTTTTTAAAGGAGATGAGGTAAAATTTTCTTGAAATGTGCGAATGAGTAGAGTTATAAAAACATGAGTATGAAATGCTGCTTCACAGAAACATTCTAAAGAAAAGGCTCTTATGCCTTTTAGTTTTGTATGAAATACGCTTCAGGAAGGAACCTGGATTAGCCTGCACATTCTCAAGCACTGCAGAGGGATGGAAGAAAACTCATTTTTGAAGCTCTAAGTGCTCCATGGAAGTGGAAGTGATGGAGACTTTGCATCTAGCTGAGCTTTGACTCACAAGGTTGGGTAGGTTCACGCTGTGGCAATCTTGGAAATTATGGTCCCAGGCTGTTTGTTCTGGTGCCAGCTGGCAATTACTGTCCCTACAGCCCCAGGTAACGTGCTGCATTGTGAACAGCACTTCTTGATGACTACACACTGCCTTCTGCCACCAGTGCTTTTGGGAGCAGTGACTTCCAGCAGAATGGTGGCAGTGAACAGCTGAAGAGCGATGACTTTTTAAGTCATTCCAGTGCTAGGCTTAGCAGTTAGAGCTGTATTATCCTTTCAGTAGTAACTCAGTATTTTTTGGAGTAATTGAAGGGTCTTAGTCCTGTCATAAGACTGTTGTGCAGACTTTTCCAAATAAACAATTTTTTGTCTTACGAACAGTTTGTACAATATGCAGTCCGGGCATAGGAGTTACTCAAGTTGGCTTCAGTCCATTTGTTCTGAATTGCTGCTTATGATCTTGCAGTTGATCTGTTCTGTATCTGCGTTTCCCATGCTCTGTAACATACTCTCTGTAATTTTGTCAGTGTGGTGCAAGTCCAAACTGCAGTATCCTTGAAGTTCCCTGACGCCTACCTGATAGTTGTGCTGATGTGCCTATCCATCTTACTACTGGAACCCCATGTTCTTTGAGCAATACTTGGCAGTTATCCTAAGTCTGTGTAAATTCTTATATGGTGCAAACCCAAAGTGATGAAACTGCTTAGTTTGTTTTTCTGCAAGTTACAAACCAGAACTTGAGACAATGCCTTCAAAATCAGAAGGGTATGCATTATTATTTTTTACTGCACACATAAATATGACCCGCAAATGGGGATGTAAAATATACTCAAGAGATCTCATGCTACATGTATGTGGTATGAGTATTCTGCTGAACTGGTAACTGCAGAATTTAATTATCACAACTAGGGGCTTGCCTTTTTTACACAGAATTAGAACCAAATCGTTAATGTAGTATGAACCATCCAGCCAAGTAAGAAAGGTTTGCCTGAATGAAGAGTAAGTTGATGCTTTACTTTTGTTTCCATTTTCAATCTTAACACTATCGCGTTCACCCTGATAACTTCTTGAGGAGCAACAGCCTCTGTCTGAAACCAAAATAACGAATAGGACGACTTACGCTCCACAAAGTTTGGGTATTTAGAACTTAAATGTATGGTGTTGCTTACAATGTCCTCTGCTGTGTACATCAAATGATAAGTGGGTTGCATTTTTTAAATTTGCCCCAACAATGTTGGCAAAACAGTATCTAATCATTCATAGAAGTAGAAACCTGGACATCGTGAAACCAGTCAAAGTCATAGTCAGGTTTTTGTTGACCACTTCTAATGTTTTCCGTAAACACAGTCTGTCTGCATGGAGCACTGAATGTGTTCCTTTTTTTTGTGACTTTTGCAAAGAAATTATTCAAGATGTGTAAAAAAGAGTACTTTATGTTGCAGACTGCTTATGGAGATTTAATACACTACTCTATATTGTTTTGTAAATAAGTTTTAAAAAAAAAAGTTATGAGTTCTCAAAACAGTTGTTCCACGCATATTGCTGGTTATGCTAACGCAGTGGATTAAGTCTCATCCATAAGTGACAAGAAGGAGGCTATGTACCAGTTTCAATTGCTATAACATGACAATATACTCAGAAAGTGGTGGAGCAATGCAGAAGAGTAACTACTGGTTTTGTGTAGGAGATTTTAATCTCTGGGAGGAAAATACTGGTCCCTAGGGTAGTGGGACTGATATTAATATTTAAGTATGATCAGGTGAAGGCCCACTAAATGGGAACATTTGTTCTGGATTAAGGTTAAAGAGTTTTTTCTACATCAGATTGTGTTTGCAAATTAAAGTTCTGTTCACAACCTGATTAACTGCCAGAACTCTTCTTATCAAAGCCAGTTAGAAATGCTACAGTTGGGAAAAGAAGGCAAAAATAATGGTGGTGGTATTTTGTGCTTGTTTCGTGAGTAGCCCTTAGTGTATAATATAGAGGAGAAATGTGCTTTGTAGCTGGAGAAGAGAATGTGCTGTTGAAATGTAGTTGTAGCCAATAGTGATAACCATGCTAATAATGTCATCATAACTTTAATAACTCCTTTTAGTTAATGAGCATTTTTGCTTAGCACAACTGGAGGCTGGCTGATGCTTGAATCTTGTTTGTTTTGGCAGCTGGCTCACCTCTTAATTAAATTAAAACTAAATTAACAGACTACCTGCAGGAGGTAGCAATCCAAATTTCTGCTGACAATTCATTGTTAATGTCAGTGCTTCCTTGCACATAAAGGGCAGGATTTAACTGTGCACTTCAGCATCCTGTTCTCACAAGAGAAAATGTGTGTGACTCCAGTGGGAAGCCTGATGTTCAGTGATTTTCTGAGCAGGCACAAAACGCAGTCTCTGGCTATCTAGTGACATTGCTGCTGTTAAAACAACAAGCAGCAAACAGATTGGAAAAAATAACAAAAATTTAAGTTTTGTGATGTAGCCTGACTGCTTCATTTTTTAAGCTTTGTGATCTATTAACACGTTTGAGTTACTATAGAAAGCTCATCTTTCACAAGTGCTATACTGTCATAAAAGTTCTTTTAAATTACTCTTCCTGACAACTTAAAATGAATAGAAAGGGGAGGATTCATTCACTTGTAGAGGGTGTGCTGCTTCTGTCTAGCTCTTGGGGTCAAAGTGATTGTAACTACAAGATTTTGATGTAAACTACCATCAGACTTCTTCCTAAAGAATGGGTATTAGGAAGAGTTTCAAAGATGTTACAGTATCTAAGGAATGATGTTTTTATTAAAATACCTTAATTTTATATGAACCATGGGCAGTTTCTTGCATTCTGTTTTTTTTTTTGCTTGCTCTGCCGTCTTACTCTGGCTGCTGAGAGACTCTCCTTGTAATCCCCGGTCAGATGAACCTGTACCAGCTCCCAACATTTGAGCTGTTGCACAGTTCCCCTTCCCCTCCCCTGGTGCCCAAGACTCCTGACCCTGACAGATTGCGTTGCCTTGGGCAGCAGCCCATATCTAGGGAGAGCTTCCATCTGAAAGAAATCAGGAGATTTTGTATAGCAATCCAGCTATGTACACACAGACATATATTTAAATTGGGTCTCAACTTCTTTCATAGATCTCTCTCCTATGCCAGAGGATATTGGCAGTCCTTGGAAGAGCTGAAATGTGACATCACAGTGGGAGGTTGAAGCTGCCGGCTGTTCTCCAAATCCCGTATTGACATGGGGGAGAGACGTTAAGTGTTGGGTGGGAAAGCTTGAGTCATACACCCGCTTGTGGTACCGAAGATGAGGCTCTCCAAAGCTTGCCAAAATCTACTGGGACCTAATTTGTTCCAAAGCTCTTAGCAGATGGCAGAAGGAAGGGTGATTCTTCACATAGCTTATAGCAGTGTAATGCAGGGCGTGCTTTTACTTCTGAAAAGTCGTCTTTTAAATAGAAGGGAGATATTTTGACTATTTTTGTTTTAGTTGTGTAATACCTAGTCAGCCTGCCAGGTTCTGATGCCCTTTGTTGCCACTTTCTCTTAAAATCACTTAAAATCTGGAGTTGTTAGAGTTATAAACAAGACCATTAGCACTATGTTTTCTTGTGAATTTAATTTCTGTTCTTTAACGCCTCTAAGTTTAACTGTACTTAACATATCCCCTAGTTTGTTCAGTGCAGCTTGTGGTTGCATCATACCAGTAATAGTATGTTAAAGTTGGAGGTGGGTGAATGTGGGTGGACAGGCAGCAATGTCAGCACTTTTTTCAGCTTGATTTCTTCCTAATTCTCCATTTCCATCACTGAGGAGGTGGCACTTAATAGTAAACATAACTGAAGCAGATGTGTAGTGAAACATCTCTTCTAAAGATATCTTGTAATGCTGTCAGGGATGCTTGAACAGTTGAAGAGACAGATAAAATACCTAATCCAAGCTACAGAAATCCAAATGTGAAGTACTGGTGGTCTCCCCCTGGCCACCTGTTTGGCAAATTAGAAGGACTACAGCAAGAATAAAGTAAAACTGGGAGTACCTGTGGTTTTAGTCTCCAGATCTGTTGCTTCTGTTGCCCTGTAACCAGCTTTTACAGCCATTCAATTACAAGTCAGCTGTGAAACAAACTAATCTTCCCCATGTGTTCACATGCAAAATCCCCAACAAAATGTCAATGAATTACATTGTTTAAAGCTGGTATTTTATCTATAGTAACTGTATTAGCCCTGCTTGCTTGCGTGGGTTTTAAAGCTAGTTTTGTAAGAAGATTAGCGTGTTACTAATAGTGTCAGGCCACAGCAATGCTGGGTAGGATGGCCATTTTAAAATCCTCTCAGTATGAAATCTTGCATTGACATCAGAAAGGGAAGCTGGAAGTCTGGTCTTTGAATTGTGTCTTATGTTTGAGAGCTAGATGAATAGTATGGACCATGGAGAAGGTATTTCAGTTACAAGTCTCTACTTCCATTTGTCTGGATGCATTCTGTCAAGGCTTGAGCTAAATCTTTGATGCAGGGTCAAAGTTTTCTTCAGATAACTAGAAGTGGTTGGATGCCTCTGCCTTTGAGTGCATGTTGTGGTTCGAGGCACTAGGTGCTTTCAGGGCGTGTGTTCTGAGCACTTTGAGGAAATTGAGACTCTTGGCAACATGACTACACCAGGAATTTTTAGACTACAGTTTTCACCTATTTTGAGTACTGTAGTGTAAATGAGCATGTAAATTTAATTTCAGCATATGCTAGATCAAATAAGTTGCAACTGACAGCAGATGCTGTCCAGAACAGATCAGGCTCTAAGTGCTTCTTAAAAAAATAAATGTATACAGTGTTGGTAAGATATCACTTGTACTGCTTAGAGATTTTGTCACAGCTTTTCTCATGAAAGTTTTTTCATTTGTTTTTATGGATGTCATTCCAGAACAACTACATTTTTATTTGTGCTACGTGGTGTTGGGCATTGTGACAAGTAGGTGAAAATCCTGATGAGCAGGTTGTATGCCTGCAGTGATCAGATAAAGGTGTAGAAATGCAGAGTAAGTTGCCTTATGTGCTTCATACCTTTTGGCAGTTTTGGCTGATATGCTCAAATGCCACTTCTAAGCCAACTGACAAGTGGAAATAATGATTTAATTGTCAGTTCTCAGTAATAAGCAGACTTCTGTACTTGCTCTGAGGGCTTTTGTAGGAAGAGTGAAGAGAACTTGCATATAAGAGATGTTGTAAACTCTACCAAGGTAATCAACCAGCTCTGAAGCTTGGAGAGACATCTTTTAGTTTTCATTGTTGTCTGGCCTGCTGATAACCCTCTCCAAGAAATGCTCATTGGAATTAATTGGCATCAGTTAAAAAAGAACAGTTGCCATCACACACGACCACAGTTTAGGCTGCTTCATACACTTCAAATTATTGTTCTGGGAAGAAGACTTCTCTTTAAAAAAAAACATAAAAAATAAAAATAATCAAATTTTGCGGTACTGTAATACTTTGTGTTGTAAACCTTGACAGTAGGGAAGAAATAGCAAAATAAACATGCCTTTATGGGGTAGAGGCTTTGCTGCACTTTATGTACTTAAGAACTTTACTGAACAAAACCCCACAAACTATGCAGCTCAGGAGTAATTTACATCTTAACATGGTATTTTTATTTTTTATTCAGTTGTGATTTTTAAAGAAACTGTTGCGCATGCACTGTAACACTATTTTCAAAGTTGCTACTCCCAAAAGCACACCTGAAATTGTCAAGCTGGTTTCAAAAACTGATTATACTGATTTTGAATCATGATGAAGAAAAAAAATTATGCTTTTGAAATCTACTTTTTACAAAGTTGAAAAAGGATAGACTTTCAAGCTGTGTAGATGAACTGGCAAAAATATAGCTCAGTACCTTCTTACTTGATAAAGTTAAAACATAACAAACTGCTATTAAAATCTATGATCTTAGTTCCTGTCCTGAAAAGTACTTCTGTAAATATCTTCCGTTGGAGGAGGACCAAGTGCCAGTGAGTTTTTGCTGCCTGGTAGATACTTCTGCAGCACCTGTAACTTGCGCTGAAGTCCAAGATCTGCCAGTGTGCACCAGTTTTGTAAAATGGCTTAAGAAGCATTTTAAGGCCATTTAAGCTTGCTTTCAAACACTAAATTCTAATTAGTTGTCTAAATAATTAGGCCTGTTCAAAGTACTCTGACATCTTTCAGTTGCTTAAAGAGGATTATCTGAAACTCCAGATCTTTGATCTGTTTTACGGTAGTTTATGAATTTCAGTTGCAAGTTATTTGTGGGTTGGATTCTGCTAAGTTGAGAGTCAATCTCAGTCATGTAGCGGGCTTTCTGGAGAGCTGCTCAAATTGAGCCCACTGAAAATCTAACTAACTTGACTTCCATTTTGTCTGTGTGCCTTGATAAAGTGAATTTCAACGTTGAAAACTTGCTGCAAGCTGATGATAAATCTGAAGAGCCACGTTTGTATAGGAATGTTCAAGGGCTTGTCCTACCGTGTTCCCTCCTTATCAGCTGAGACACTGGTTTTGCTCGTTTGTGTTCAAGATTCTGGCAGTGTATACCAGACAAAGTTTAGCCATGGAAAGCTGAATCTGTGCTTTTGAACCTAAACAGGCTTCAAATGTAAAGCAAAAACTTGAAGAACTCTGCCCACCCTCCTGCTTCATATGTCTGTTCATGCAAAGACTATTGCTTTCAGATGCTCTGTGCGTATTGAGTCATATGCTGAGTAAAATTAGAATGAAGCCAGGTGTAAAAGTCACCTGATCTGTTTAGGGTGTTCTTTGTCATTTCTGCCAAGAAAGCAAGGAAACGTTTATCTTTCTACAGGTGACGTAAATAGCTCAGTACAGAAAGCATTGAAGGAATGCGAGAGACATCTCTGATGTGACCTGGTTGCATAAGAGAACCTTACAAGATCAACAGTTAGCTGAATTTGTTTTATTCTGAGATCCCTGCCTTTCTAAGTGCTGCTGAGTATTCGTACTCTTTTCTCCCAGATGTTTGTTTTTCCTAATGGCTACCTTTCAATGCACTGCCCTGCATGTGCCCTTAGTCTCCACGTAGCCTATTCAGCCTGCCAGTTCCTCTCTTCAGTGTGCCAGCCTCTTATCCTGAAAGTCTCAATAATTAAGCAGAAACCTTTGTAAATTAGGAGTAAGTCTGTAGGTATAAAATCTGATACAACTTTTTATAAATGGAATTCTGTATAATTCATTGTGTCACTGATTAGACTTTGAAGGAGGGCAGTATGACAGTGACAAACTTGTGGAGTTAAAGGATGCTTCAGCATGCAATTCTCATTTTTTTTAATCTGTGTAAACTGGCTATTGTATAGATTATATTTTCTGTAAGCTTTGATAGTTTCTAGTTTTCTTCCATCTTTAACCATTCAAATTCTGCCACAGGTTACTTACCAAATAGCATTCATGCAGTAGAAGCAATGCTGGCTGCTGCAAGTATTGGTGCTATCTGGAGCTCAACATCCCCAGACTTTGGCATTAACGTGAGTAGCCTTGTTGTACATTCCAAAAAAGCTGTCGTTGTTATTTTGACAAATGTGATGGTGACAAGTTAGAGGCAGATGGATTCTGTTCACTTTAGTCTTACTGCCACCTCGTGGCACAGCCAAGTACTCGTATTTTTTTTGTAGCTACCACAAACTGAACAAAAACCCGTGCTTTCAATTGTCAGCGATGATTTTTCAGCGCAGTAGTTTCAGTATCTTTAGCTAACTCTGTTGGGAGATTTACAGACAACCCATAGTCCTGGTGAGCTTTGGGATATGTTCCTCTTTGTTCACATAGTTCTCAGCACATCATAAGCAGTAACATCCAAATTACTTTTAAAATGGAATGTTGAATCTCTTTTCTGTCTAAACGTTAGCATGAAAGCATTGAAAAATATATTGTTTGTGTATTGCAGAACACAGAAAATACCCACATTTTTAGGTGGTATATACCCTTAATCTCATGCTTTAATCCCAGGAGCTGGTTAAAGGTATGGAACTGTCTCAGGATTAGCGCTAGAGGGCAGCAGCATTCTGTTGGTTTACAGTTGAAGTTGTATCCCTGGGAAAGAAAAATGATGTAAAAAAAAATCATTGCAGCATGTAATGATCAATCTGTTCTACAAATATTTTCTGCCTGCTCAGAAAATGACAGTAGGGAGTATTTTCTTTGCAATGTGATTTGATCTCTCATCTGGGGGAAGATTGTTCATTTTGCTTACATAACAGAGCACTGGTATGTTGTGTCCATGTTGATAACGCTGTTATTTTCAGTGCCCAGCTTTATTTATTTTTTTGTGATAGTTTTCTTAATGAAACTTGGCCTTAGAGCAGCGGTGTCATCAATATCATTTATTCTCCTTTGGTTTGGCAGCATGTGTTGACATGAATTCAAACCCTAAAATCTTGACAGATCAGCAGAGGTCCTCAGGGATATTGGCTCCCACCCGAAGGAATAGGTTTTCCTCCTTCTGTGCACTTACATTTGTCCTGCTAACATAAATGAAGATTTTGTTTGTGTTTTGGGAAACAGTGGAGCGTTTTCAACATTTCAAATGTGATTGTGTATATATATTTTGTGAATCCTAGAAATGTCACTTTTCAGAGCTGCCTACACACTGCAGGCTCTGAATGCCATACGTCCAAAGGCTCCGCAAGCATTCAGGATGTCTGCTGTCAGGGAACCAGTGAGTTTCCTCCCACACAGAATACCGCCCTTGGCAGCGTTTGCTTCGTTTCTCCAGTCCCTGTTATCCATTTAGGTACAGTAACAAGAAACTGATTCTTTTTGGCCTGAGCACAAGAGATTGTTGGATATGTAAGTTTAAAAAGAGGATCTACTCTTAGAACGGTGTGAGAAGCCTTTGGTAAGCCCTTGCAAAGTCAGTGCAGCTTCATTCATGGGGTCCTGCACAATTTTTCGTACAGCATTTGAGGCTCATCAAATAGAATGAGCCATATCTGATATACCTGCGCTTTTCACAAAAGCAATTCCTTGCTGAACCATCTGGTTGGATTAAAGTTCAGTGTAGCAATTACACGTTCCATCTGCTTGTATTCCCTTTGTATCACATCAAGCTGCCCTGTGGGATTTGATCCTGCCAGTGCTAATGAATCCAACTGGGTGTGTTAGCAGGATTAGTAAAACCCTGAGAATTGTAGTCATCTCTGGGTCTGATTCACACTTCTCTTCAGATTTCATTCTTCTGTTAGAGTACCCTTAGTCCTCTCATTGGTCTTCATTTTCAAACAGGCAGCATGGATCTGGGGTATGTATGCTCTGTGTTCAGCACGAGCATATGCACACAGGGACTCGGTGTGAACTGGCTGATTGGTCAGGTCTCTGAAATATCACAAAGAAGTGGGATGATGACATACCAGAGCAGACGGAAATTTGCTTTCATATTCCCTTAGAGACTAATGTTTTTAGCTAATATACATTTCTGAGTTTGTTGGTTAATACACTAGTGGCTTCTTGAAAACCTGTTCTGTTGCTGAAACTGATTAAGGGCATTTTTTTTAAAGTAATTGATATAGTTAGGTGTCAGTGCATTGTCATGGTGTTTTTTTAAGGATGTGAACAAGGAAAAGGAAAAGCATCTTCAGGCTTTTCTGTATCCTGGAAAACATTTTTCTTCAGGCAATAGGAGAGAAAGTGTGTCCAAGTGACATTCAGCAGAGACAGTTGCTAATTATATTTAGTCGCACCCCTGTTCCTTACCGGTGGTGGTCAGTGAGCTTTTCTGGAAAGGCAACGTGGAGAAGTAGTTGTGGCAGGACCTCCGTGCTTCTGCAGTAGGCTTTCTTGCAAGCCTGACCAGCCCAGCTTGGAAAGGAGTTTAACAGAGATTTGTTGATTGTGATTTTTTTTTGACTTAATCTTTTTGGTTTGGTAACAATTTGGCTCCATTCTGGTTGCGAAGTAGAGCACGATGCACAGGACAGATAATAAAGGCTGATGGGAAGAATAAGCACATGACTGAAGTCTGGTTTTTGCAGCATGATTTAGGAGACTGTTCTTGAGCAGTCAGCTGACAATTTTATAGTATTGAGTAATCTTGTAGTTCTTAATATTTCAAGTAATGTGTATAGAAAGGGATGAACGTTACCCTGTGCTGGGAGCTTTTACTAAAAGGATTTGCTTCTTGCTGTTGAATACAAAAAGATCCATTTCTGGTAAGCTGCTGCATGCAGTGTACCTGAAAAAAATAAAAGAAATGCCACAAGGGTTTTCTTCTAATGTGATAATAGCTATGGTAAAATCCTGGAAACAGTCTTAGCTGGTGAAGACACCTAAAATCGTAGCATTTGAATGTTTCCTGCCCCAGGGGTTCTAGAAGAACTGATAGTTTTTTCCTGGTGGCATGTATGTGTTTGATATCTCGTCATTCTGGTAAAAATCAGTGGTACGACTTCCTTTGCTAATGATTGCAGAGCAAAGGTGTGACTTCATGTGAAGTGCCACCTTGCCGTATGATAAATGCATCTTCCAGAAGGCTTTTTTCCCTGTTTTCCTGTTTTTCCGTACATTGTCGAAATAGCACTGGGGACAGATTACAAGGGCATATAGAGAGCACCTGTGGGAAGATGCAAATACGAGTCTTGGGGGCCTTCAAGTAAGCTAAGTGCCTTATTCCTACCCACATCACATTTAGGCGCTTATCCTCTTTAGATAGGTTTATAAATGTAGATCTCAAGGTGAATTTTTTTAGTGGTTAGATAGCTTTGTAAACTTGATCCCTCAGTGAATGGTCTGTGATCTGTGGTGATTTTGTTACTGGTTGGTGGATGGTGGGGGTCACACAATCCGTTGTTACAAACCTGTTGTACCTTGAAGATCTTGGGTGAGTGAAGGACACATGCAAGCAGTCTTTTAACAATTATTCTGCCAATTGTTATCTTTGTTCCTTGCTTAAAACAAGATTTGTGTTCAGTATCCAGTGGGTTTTCTTGTTTTAGCAATTCATTCTTAACTTGTTTTTCTCTGTCCTTAGGGTGTGCTGGACAGATTTTCCCAAATTCAGCCTAAGCTCATCTTCTCTGTTGAAGCTGTTGTGTACAATGGCAAAGAACATAACCACTTGGAAAAGCTCCTGAGTGTGGTAAAAGGTATTTCACTGCATACCATTAATCTTATGCTGTAATTCTGTGCACACTCAAAGCTTGCACTGTCACTGAAAATGACACCTTTGCTTGTTGCTGTCCCTGTTCCTTTCCTGTATCCCTATGGCCAATTAAAATTGCAGAATTGATATGAGTAAAAAGCATTTTTTTGCATAATTTTAAGTCTTTTTCTTGCTTAGCTTAAATATGTTGATACTTCTATCAGCATAAATTAGCTGGCAGTGAAGTGGGGGAACAGGAGAATTGGTGATGCTGTCTTTCTATGCCCATGTGAAGTGCTGCTGAAAACAACTGAAGAGGTGGTTCAGCACTAAAGCTTGATGATTTATGCTTTTATTTTTAAAAGGCTGACAATAATGAGGAAATCATATCTTAAGTAACAGAACTTTGGGGGTTTCTTAAACTCTAAAACTATATCCAGTACTCAATGCATCAGATTTACCTCCGTTCCTTGGGGCATTACACTATGATCCAATTGGACAGAAAAGACTTTTGGCTTGTATAACTGAATGTAGTAATTTTTTCTTCTTTCCAGGGCTTCCAGATATAAAAAAAGTGGTGGTGATTCCATATGTCTCTTCAAGAGAAACCATAGATATCTCTAAGATTCCCAACAGGTAATGGGAGACTGTCCGAACTAGGGATGGATGCTGATATATGTCTTGAAAATTTATGACCTCTTTAACTTGTAAAAGCTAGGATTTAGCCAGATTTCTCGAGATGGGTCCATTATGAAAGCACAGGTGGTATTTTGCTGTAGATGATTTGCTTCCACAAACCCACCTGTTAGTGTAATGGTTCTCAAATGATCTTTCCCTTCCGAGTCAAGGAAGCATGGAATGTGTCCTGGGATGAGACAGCACAGGAAAAGTCAGTTTGGATTTTTTCCATTCTTTCTTTCCCTTAGTTACTCTGATTGTTCTTTTCTCTTTAGGAACCATGGCGAGAGTGGCATTTAATTTAGGACCGCAGTCACCATACTAAAGGTGACTAAGGCTTAAACTGAAGCGTGCTCTGTGTGCAGTGGAGATCGGTTAGGCAGCAGTTTCTGCCTCTTCCTATTCCATCTCAAGCTGCTTTATCATGGGATACTTTTTACTGGCTTTATCAAGATGGGATGCAGAGCTGTGTTACCCTTTTCTAGGAAAGAGACATTTTTAGCCTTTTTCATTGGCTAGAGTGGTGCAGTTGCTAATTCAAAGTTAAGTAGAAGACCATTCTGTTTCAAGAGATAATACTGGGTTTAAAATTAAACTAAAGCTTTAGTAAGTACTCAGTACAGCAGGGCTGCATTTACAGTGTGAGAAGCAATGTGGAGAATTCTGTTTTCTTGTCGTTGGTTACATGAACTGATTTTTGTGTAGCTCCTATCCCAAAGCCAAACCTCCACTGACAAACTGGGAATCTGCTTTCATCTGTTAAGGCAGGCAGCTGATGGTAGGTGGAGATTTCTAGGCTTGATTTTGTTACATCTCAATATTTTACTAATGCTTTATTTTAAAAGAGGAAAAGGAAACAAAAAGCAATTCAAACAGAGTAGAATGACTAGGAATGAAAATAATATACATAGTTTGAATATGTAGCTTATTGTAAAAGAGTTACTAGATACAGAGGTAATCTTAAATATGGGCTAGGGTAATGTTTTCAAAAAAAAACAAACTGAAACGTTTCCTTTTCCCCTCTTATGCAGTGTCTTTTTAGAAGACTTCCTTGCTACTGGGAAAGAAGGAGACCAGGCACCACAGCTGGAGTTTGAACAGCTGCCTTTCAGTCATCCTCTCTTTATCATGTATTCATCAGGCACAACAGGGGCACCAAAATGCATGGTTCATTCAGCAGGGGTATGTCTTCCCTGGAGCTGTGCTATCTATATATAACTCTGTGCATTATGTTCCTTTTTCCTTTAGCAGCATCTTAAATCGTAATATACTTCAAGGAAGAATTGATTACTGACAGTTGTTCAGTAACTCACAATGAAACTTCCAATATATAAGTTACTGTTTGTAAGCAAATATGGATTAATGAGGACATAAAATAATTTGATTTAGAGATTGGTATGGAGACCTTTCAGAGATTTCAGCTATTGGGAGCAAGTGTATGTCACATAGTTGGTAGTACTGGTCCAGCTATTTCTTCTGAAGTTGTACTGCTCCTTACACAGGCCTCTCTTCAGTTATCCAATACTCCCTATTTTTTTCCTTTGTGAGAAAATCTTAATCAGTTCATTTCTATCCATCTTAAGGACTCCTGAGACCAGGGCTTAAGTAGCTGCACTGCTACAGAGCTCTTGTGTAACTGTAGGCAAATTGCTGAGGATTCTTCAGGCCTGAATATTTCTGGATGCTGCAGAGAGAACAGTGGTGATTCGGGACTGGGACCAGGACCAGCGGCCATGAGTTGCTGCTCTCTGAGCTACCTAACCTCTTGGTGCTGATCCCTTATGTGCTGATACTGTGGCTCAAGAGCAGCAGCGCCTACTGATTTTTGACGCTCCAGATGCTCGGCGCTGTATTAGCTGCGTGCTAAGCCCAGCGAAGACAAGCAGACCAGTAGGTTTTTGTCAGCTGCCAGATTATGCCATGTAGTGCTAAACACTGAAGATTTATTCTGAGCATCCTACAAGTCCTATAAGTAAACAAGTCCTATAAATAAACTTGAGAGAGCATCTTAGGTTGTAGGCTTTCAAACAGCTATATACTTTACCAGAATACATTTATTTATTTATTTATTTTTACAGACTGAGGGTTACCAGGGCTTTAGAGGGGAATATTTCATGGTCTCTGCCTAAAGTCATTGTTAAAGAAAACTGTTTTGGAAGCTGTGGAAAAGTAATAACTAAATGGTTATTTAAATGAAAGCTTTTTTAAAAAAATTTAATTGAATTTTACTTTTAATTTCACTACTTTGTGTGGTTCTTTCAGAGGCAATGTGTTTGCTTTTATACATAGAATAATTAAGTTAACACCTGCAATTCTTTTGGCAAAGCTAATGAGTTAGTCATAGCATTTCTAAATCCTGAATGTGAGATTTTAAAACATAGGTAATAGTAGTGTATAGCTAGATGGCAGCATTGTGACAGCTTAGTGTGTTCAAACAGTGGCAGGTGAATTGAGACGTGGCTCCAAAGAGAAAATCAGATTTACTCCTTTATTTAATGTTTTCTGCCTTTTCTCCCAAAGTGCGTGCTGTTTTTATGACTTTTTCATTTCAAATATTTGCCTGTAATGTATTTTCTTTCAGCGTAAATCTTATTGCATGTTTATGAGGCTCTTAACAGTTCCACTATAACTCATTACATAAACGCAAAAAGCACTATTTTAAAATCAACCATATTGTGTCACTGCAGTGAAGTGACTTGGAAGAAGTAGTTTATAAACTTATTTATCCTAACAAATTACACTTTAATGATGATTAGAAAAACACTTCAGCTGCATTTCCAACAAAAGTGAAAAGGAGATAATATATTTTACTACAGTTTTGTGAATATCGATGCTCTGAGCAATGAGATTTTCTACATTTTTAGTCACTTCACTGTTTACAAGAGATACGTATAGTTAAGTCTCTTGTTTCCTGAGTGTTAATAGGTAAGGTGATTTGCATAAATAATGTATGATAGCTGCTGCAGTTCATAGTAGCTGTAGGTCCCTCATTCCTCCAAGCTGTCTAGATATACTGAATATGAAATCTTTCTGCTATTTACCTGACAAATCTGATTGGTAAAACCATACTGTTATAACACGATAGTCTGCATGGAGTACTGTGCAACTCCGATGGCTGGGCAGAGTTGGAAGTGAAGAAAGTTGTTTATTCCATGAATTACAAGTGGTGTACAGTGGGAATTGCTGAGGTCTAATGAGAGAGGCTGAGAAGTTATGTGAGAAAATGGAGAATGCAATCACTGCTGCTGATTTAGATAGGCCTGGGAGTTACTTCAGTTGTGGATAGAAGAAAATACTTGTCTGTAATCCTGGAGTGCATCCTGCGAACGGCAGGCAACATCAGGTTTTTTGAAGACATAATGTGCTGTCAGTTTTCCTTTCCATTTATGTGCACTTATATTTTTTTACTATTATTTTTTTCAGGGTACGCTAATACAGCATCTGAAGGAACACATTCTTCATGGCAACATGACCAGCACTGACATAATTATGTACTATACAACGGCAAGTGTGGCTTATTAAGGCGTTTCTAAAAACCCTTTAGTGCATTTTTCTTATAAAGCTGAGGGAGCTTTCCCCACAAATCTGCAAGTTCATTTTTATGTATTTTTTAATTCTTGCTCTGTAAAGAATCATCCTACTTAATAGAGTTTTTAAACAAGTAAATTGTCATGTGGGATAATAAAAATGGAGCAGGGACCTTTCTGATGAAAGGTCAAACTTATGTTAAATGTTTCTGATCTAATTAGTGAGGAAAATTAATTGATTTTTACAGTTCCTTAGGGTCATTGATCTAACTGCCTCATCAATTTAATCTGCAAAATAGGCTCTACCTTCCTGCAACATGTAATTAACCATAGTGAAGATGATGATTTTTTTTTCTGTTTTGATGGAGAGGAAAGAATCTGAACGTCTGAGTTTTAGTGAAGGAAAAGGAATAAAACTGAATGATCTTTGTAGGGGTTCAGTTATGTTTTTTTCTAATGTTGTGGTAAAGAAAATGATTCTGCAGTCCTCTATTACTCTAACGGTTTGAGAAGGCTCATGTCTTTCCTCGTGAGTTCCTTTCTGAACTTTAACACTTCTAGTTGGTTTGTAATACTCCACAGAGGAATTATGATTACCTTGTCCCAGTCTTGTCCTATCTCTTGACTCATGCTTTAAAGCTATGTGTATAGGGAGGTATGGAATCCCTATGCCATTAGATATTTATAAGGCAAGTTAGTTGAACATTCATTAGGAATGTATACCTAATTCAGACTTCGGACAGGTGAGAGGATAAACAGTGCTCCAGCCCTATTTTCTGATTCTTAAATAATATGTTTAGAGGTAATCAGCAAAGATAGATATAAACTTGTGCTGCTTTAACAGTTTCAAACTTTCAGGCAAGGAGGAAAGTGGAGGGGAAGATGGCATATCTTGAATAAGGACAGAGAGCATGCTTTGGGCCAGATGATTATGTGAAAAGCCTTGCCTGTTCATTTTCTAGTTGTCTGTAGCTTCTCTGCAGCTGTATGACAACAATATTCCCGGCCCTGTGATACTGCTGCCAGGAAAGTGGATGATAGCTGACAAAGATAGAAACTAATGGAGGTATTTTCTTTCCTAGACTGGATGGATGATGTGGAACTGGTTAGTGACTGCACTTGCTACAGGAGCTTCAGTGGTCCTATATGATGGATCTCCTCTAATTCCATCACCAAATGTGCTCTGGGACTTGATTGACAGACTGGGGTATGTAAAGAAGGTTAAATGTAATGATATGATCTTTTTTCCTGTTAGGTTTACCACAAAATCAACTTCATTAAAGGTGTCAAAAACTAGTATGTAGCCTGACAGTTTTGTCTTAATGTTGAGTGGAACTACTTCTTAAAATTTAGTACTAAAAACAATCTTTGAGAGAGCAGAAGAGAAAAAGAGCTGATTGTTTCAAAATTGATTCAAGTATTTGGATTCCAAGCAAACAAAGAATTTTGGTTCAATAGTCAGTTTTCAAGAGCAACCTTTTCAAAAGGCAATAATTGGGAGCAATCTAAAGAGTAATTTCTCAGGGCATAGAACTTACGAGAATCTTTTGTTTCAGGCAGCTCAACATATGACTCTATACAGCACTTTGACTTAAAGACAGAAATGGACTGGAAAGGCTCAGCAGGGCTGCTTATATTTTCATATTTTGCTCTTTAATCTGTAATGCTAGATTCACCCTGTCAGGCAATTTAAGTGTTTTACATGGTTCTTTGTATCTAGCAATGCTCACAGTGCCCTCTCTCGAATTCCAGGGAAATGACAGGTATCATAAACAACTAAAATCCTGTGGTGGTGTTTTACTACAGTGGTTAAACTTTGCTTTTTGTATTTTTCCCAGTTTTCTAACTGGATGTAAGGAGCATAGATCTGAATGATGTTACTTTGTGGTTAAATGAGTGTCATTTTTAATTAGTAATTAAAATTAATTCATTGGTGGTGGAAAATGGATGCCAAAAGACTTGTTCTGACTCTTGGTAATTATTTATTTAAATTTCACTGTCTTTTGTGCCATGAATTTAAAGACTGACATTTTGTCTCTGGCTATTATAACTGAAGGTTAATGTCTAGTTGGAATGTTTCCATTAAAAAAAAAAGCTTAACACCCCTTTCCCCTAGCATCCCCTCCCCAAACAGCAGAACAGGCAAAAATTTAGAATCAAGGAATAAGACAGCTTATTTTTAAGCATTGTTTCTACATGCCAAAAGTAAGTGAAGATAACTCAAATGTGTCTGCATGTCTCACTTTTGTAATCTGGTGCTAAAAGCGGTGGCCATCTGTGTGGTACTTCATAACGCAGTCTGTTCCCAACTGTCATATGCTACATATTAAAAAAAAAAAAAAAAAGCGTTAAGACTACCTTGCTTCTCTGAAGATGTACCATACTTTCCTTCAGATATTTTGATGATACTATAAAAATATGCAATCTTGTACTTCATGGCAAGAATTACTTAAGTGGACTTCAATGAAAGATCTATTCAAGTGAACTGTGTTTAGTCACCACCCATCAGTTATCTAGCATTTGGAAGGAAATAATAGCAGATTAGTCTCTACATGTGCTGTAGAGGAAGTGTCAAAGAGTTTAAAAATACAGAGAAGCATTACATATTTTAACTATAAAATAAGAAGTAATCTGAAGCATGGAAGGAAAGCAAGATATTACACAAGAGTAAAAATAGTTCATGTGTTTGTGATACATGGTAAGTGAAGTGAAGAAGTTTAGTTGTGTGCTCTCATGGTGCTTGATAAATTGCTTTATGCAGTGATAGTTGTGCAAGTAACCTGTCCCTGCCCAAAGGTAGCAGCCTCTCAACTGTCAGCCACGTAAATGACAGAGGAAGACATCCCTGGTGATAGTGGGATAGCCCTCGTTCCACTTCTGAAATGGTGGTATCATCTCAAGAGCTGTTCTACTTTTCATTTTGCCTTCGGAGTAAAAGTGAAAATAGGATCTTGTTTTTAAATTATACTGAGGTGCGTATTGCCCAAGTTCTGTGCATTCAACCTGTATCCCCTATCCTTATTTGTCTCTACACGTGTTCTTGAGTGAGTTTATTGCTGTACTTTAAAACAAATTAGCAGAAAGCGAATAAGGTTTCCTGAAGGTCAGCAAAAATAACAAATTAGTGCTTCCTCTGATAGAGTTGGAAGGGGTACAGCCTTTCTTTTGAGTTGTAATTATGTTGTATATGAGAGCTCTTTTTTCTTTTTTACTTGTTTAGAGTACTGAAAATAAATTTTGTGCAGTCATCTAAATTTTCTCATGTTTCCCGTTGAGATTAATGACACCTCAGAATTTGTATGTTAAAGCAGTAAAGATTCTATTCCAGCATAGTGACTTTTTAAAACTAGTATAAGTAATTATTAGGGTTCATTGCTTACTGAAAGTAGTTCAGTTTTCGGCAAATGAAATCATGATTTTTCTGAAGGATTGGGAAGGGTATGTGAAAGCACCGTGGTTTGTTTTGGTGAATTTGTAGAAAGTATTTAGCAACTGGGAGATGGTGTTTCTGGATTGTGTTTCCTTCATCAGCATCAAATAGACTTCAATTCTCTCTCCCCTCCATCTACTAATGTTCAAATGGGCATTTAATTAATACATTAATTAGGCATGCAAGTGCCCCTCTTGCTAGAGATCATAGGAGTACTGACACGCAGTGCAGGAGAGAGGGCTGAAAATATAGAAGTACCAAAATAGTCTTCTTCCTGTTAGAATGTTCTTGCAACTTTTCTATACAAAAGATTACTTCCCTTGTGCATTCACAGGGGAACAGATCTTAGAAGGCTTTTGGATCTTGCAGGATGGATGCATAAGTTTTGACTTTGAGCTATTGGTAACAGCTCAGTTTAGTGCTCATTTTGCTGCTAATGCACAAGTCATTCTCCACACGATTGCCCTGGGTACAAAAATGAGAAGTGTCATGTTCCCTATTTGTCAAAAGTGAAAAATGGACATGATTCCCAAAGCTGTATTTTATTTATTACGTTAATTGAAATATTTAACACTGTGCTTTCAGTGTTGTTGTGAAAGTCCTGCATAATGTAATTGCTCTGGGTCTTATTGCATTGTCATAAAGACTGGTGATGTGCAACTGGGAGACAGAACGGTCTGCTCAGTCTTAAAGATGCTAAACATGATGTCTCAACATTAATGCGCGCACTGGCTGTTGTAATGTAAAATTACCATATTTTAATGAGCAGTCAAAAGCAGCTGAAATAGGGATTCTCAATGAGTCTTTGCCCTGCTCAAGGATGCAACATACAGCCAGATACTGAATACTCCCTCCGAATATACTTTTTGCAGTGTCGGAATTCATTTATTAAAAGTAGCTAGGCCAAATTTCATGTTCAGTTAGACATCTGCAGCTCAGATATGAACTGAGTATGTATCTAAGAAAATCACTGACTGCTGTCTTCAGAGCAAAGTATTCTTTGTTACACAGTGCCCCAAAATGGCAAATTTTTCATGTGTTAGTGTAACAAGGCAGCAGATCTGTGTTAAACAGCTCAGTGGCAATTAAGGCCAATTAATGGAGTAAATGTTAAAACATTTTGTGATGTCTTTGGAGTGTTCTGCAGTTACAAATTCCCATAAATGAAAGCAAACGTTTTCCAGAAGGTGGGAAAGCTTTGCTTAATATTTAAAGATAGAATTAAAAGTTCCAAAGCTACAGAAATGACATGTGACCTGACTAACTTTGATGGCTCAAAAGGATGTGCCTTGCACTTAGAAAGCTTTAGGAAACTACATTGCTTGACTAATCAATGTACAGAGTGCCTTCAGCCCCTGCTTACTGCAGTGGGAATTGCAGAATCTTAATGTCTTTAAATATGTAAAACATTTAATTTTTTCTCCCTCTAGGATCACCATCCTTGGAACGGGTGCAAAGTGGCTGGCTGTGCTAGAAGAGAAAAATTTAAAACCATGTAAGCTTCCAAGGGCTATTGCATCCCCTTTTACCCTCCTTCCTGCCTTTCCTCCCAGGTTCTGGTTCTGAATCATGTCACAAACAAGCCATTTATGTAACTTTTCTGGATTATAGTGACAAATGGTTACAAACTCTTGTAAAAATTCTGCCTTAACCTAGTTTGATTTCCTCCTTTTTAAGGTGAAACACACAATCTCCAAACACTCCACACTATATTGTCTACGGGATCACCGCTCAAATCTCAAAGCTATGAGTATGTCTACAAACATATAAAAAACAGCGTCCTCCTGGGATCCATTTCAGGTGATGCTTTTAGGCTATATGCATCTTGCTAATTGTTTGTTGCCTGTGCATTTCCTTCTTGCTTGCTTGCTACATTGGCAAGCTTAGGCCTTGGATCATTCAGGTTTGGGTATAGTTAGACTAAATTGTCTCTTTTGTGCAGAGATTCTCTGTATAATTCAGTATGCCATAATGAAGCTCGTACGCAAAAGCTTTTAGGCGGAGTGTTTCTGACATGGTGGATGTTTGGGGTTTTAGCTTTTTTAAGCAGGACCATTTATTTTGACTGGCTGTCCTTTGGGGTAACAGGGTGAGATCAAGAAAAGTCTATTAACCTACAGAACATAGTGTTCTGAAAATAGCTGACTTTAGCAGGAAATTCTCTTAGAGGTTTTTCCTTGTTCCCATTTCAATTCTTTTATGCCACGTAATTGGCACCGTAGACAGATTTTTGTAAATTATGTAATTAGAGAAATATCAAGCCCACATACTGTGTGGTTTGTTGTAAGGAGTGCTGGCTGAGGGAACTTGTATTCATATAAGGTCCCTCACATTCATAAGGTCCCTCATTCTGCTTTGTAATGAAGGCTGAATTTTCACAAGGCTTTTTAACTTAGTCTGATTTTAAAGTCTGAGTGTTCTGCTACTGCGGTCACTTCTGACTCTGGTCTTAGAGTAGCGCTGAATTTTAGACTTGCTACTATAGACATTAATGGTCTCAAATGTGGAAGACTATTTTTTGAGTAAAGCTAACAGTATTCTTGTCCTAGAATTCTACTTCTTTAAGGTCCTGGAATATAAGTATTTCAATTAAGCAAGCACTATGACAATACCTATTTTTAATTGAGATAACTATTCATCCTGTGTTTGCCTCCTCCCTCCAAACCACTGTGCTAATGAGAACAAAAAAGTATTGAATGGAATAGTTTAAACTAATGAAAACAAACAAGAAAACATTTTCAAGTGATCTTGAATATCTAACTCTGTAAACTAGGGCCTGTTTGTTTTCTCACTCTTATATAAGTGGAAATTTCCTTAAATGGTTAAAGAAACTGCTTGAAGGAGAAAAGTTGTGCCTTAAGGAATATTTCTGCGTGAAGGTAATACGTGTATAAAGAGATGCACATCTAAAGTAAGAGAAGAAACCTCCTTTATGACAAGTCATGTTACATCCTAGATAATGCTGACTCTTATTCTGTGCTGCTTAATGTGGATCAGAAGCATTTGGCAAACATAGCAGTCTGCTCTTCTAGAGTTCTTATGTAGTTTAGCTTTTTACAAAATGTACTGTGTAATCTAAATTGACTTCTTTTATTATAGGTGGGACAGATATAATTTCATGTTTCATGGGTCAGAATGTTACAATTCCAGTTTACAAAGGAGAAATTCAGGCCAGAAATCTTGGAATGGCTGTAGAAGCATGGAACGATGAAGGTAACTATTATCCAGATATTATCCAAAAATATTACTGCACTTACAAAATACAGCAGGTATGACCTTAATTTACAGTCATCAGATGTGTAACAGTCAGCTGTTTTGGTGCTCCCTTCTTTACCGAAGGGAAATGCAGACAATGCCTCTTTCTTTTGTAAACAGGGAAGCCAGTTTGGGGTGAAAGTGGAGAGCTGGTTTGTACCAAACCTATTCCCTGTCAACCTACACACTTCTGGAATGATGAGAATGGAAGTAAATACAGGAAGGCTTATTTTTCAAAATTCCCAGGTATGTATCGAAGGGTGTTGGACACTGCTCAAGCTGACCAAGAGCATAGATTGTATTGCTGCTACTAGGAAGGTACAGGTTTATTCCTGCCCAGTGATGGGCAGATGCAGCTCTAAATCTAGATTTCCAGGGTGAGAAATCCAAGGCATATCTGATAATTCTCACTCTATTTTCTAGTGTTTCGTTATGAATACGGATCCAGATCACTTAAGAAGAATCTCTGGAAAGCTCCAATCCCATTTTGTTCCTGGTCTCATTATGCAGATATATGGCTATAACAGCTTGATAATCTGCAGTGCAGACATAGACTGCTTGACATGAGTGTGAAGTGAAAGTGCTGAAGAGGTCAGGGAGCAATCTGCCATTAATGAGTGCTACAGCACCTCTGCCAGGCTGCTTCTACCTAGCAGGAGCGAATCCTAAGGGATAAGTGCTGGGCTGCTACCTCATTAGCATGAGGCTTAAGTATGTGCTGCCTCTGACATGCATATTCTGTATTCATACAGTCTTCCACTTCTGGTAAGAGTAAAGGAAAGGAAAGGTTCTGGCCCACAGCATCTTCCTAATCATTGTGAGCTGTGCTCACCGAGTTTTTGCTTATGTGGCGTAGGGATGCTGAACTCCCTGCTGCTTACGGGGCAGGGGCTTATAGGAGCAAGACCTCAAGCTGCTTCTTTCTGGAGATAGCTTTTCTATAAATAGCAGTAATACAGAGTAGACTGGCAAGAAGAGTCAGGATGTGCAGCAGGAGATAATCATACAGGAAAACTGAGGGAATGTTGAAGCTTGCTTGTGAGCATTATTCTAAGTGGAAAAAATCAGAGTTGTTAGACTGAAATAACTGGTTCAGAGGTTCTGTCTGAAAATCCTTTTCTAGTTTTCCTTGTTAATGGGATTAACAAGGTTGTAACAGGTACAATAGAAAACGGTGTTATGTGCACATGCATGTGTGTTATCAAGGCTTTGTTTTTCTGTAAAAAAAATAAAAAAAATAAATTGTTTTGCATTTGCCTCTGTGGCAGACAATTGTAGTGGTCTCAGTCTTAAAAATATTACAAAAGTTATTCCAGCTCTGAAGAGCCAAATCTGATTTTACATAATCAAGAGCATTAAGCACAGAGAAGCTCCTTAGTGAACTGCTGAGACCTATTGTGCAAACCCAGAGAGCTGCTTGCGCAGAATTGTGCGTTGTGAAAGAAGTGGGTCAAGAAAGACTGGTGGGAGTATCATTACCTTTGTGAAAGATTTTGTTTCCTCAAAATGTGGCGTTCAGAGCAGAATTTCATCAGTTTTCTCAAGGATGCTAGATAGCCTGCAAACAAGCAATCATAAAATAACCTAGGGTTTGATCATAATGTGTGAGCTACCCTTGTGTGAGCGAGCTTGTTGTAATAAATGCAATGTGGATTGTTTGCACAGTTAAGTACTGCTACATTTGCCATGGGTAGCTCTCAAAATATGTATGATGTGTTAGGATTCTTGCTGTAAAACAGATAGAAAAATGGATGATACGCCTGTTGTTACACAAATGTCTTTTGTGAGTGGAAGGATGAGAAACCAGCTGCTTAACCTTTGTCATTCTCAAATAGGTGTTTGGGCCCATGGGGATTACTGCAAAATTAATCCCAAGACAGGAGGAATTGTGATGCTTGGTCGCAGGTACAGTATTTTGGTGAAAGTGTTCTGAATAAACAAGCTTTAAGAATTGGGAACTTTACCTTGGAGCATAATGTACATGATTGTCCGTCATGCCTGTTTAGAATTTGGATTGTTAAATTCCATGTTACAGATTTGAATCCTTGAATTAATCAAAGCAGCTGGATTAGAGGGAAGGGAAACCATTTCTAAGTGCTGCCACATTGTGTATAAGCAAATGAAGATGATGTTCGACTTGGTTTAGTTTTCCATGATTTATAGCGATGGATCAGCTTTTGGTGGTTTTGAAAGTGCAGCACATTCAAGGTAGAGAATCAGGAAAACTGTTTTTCTGTTCTTGGCTTTGCTATTGACTTGCTTTATAGCACAGCTTTATTACAAAAAATCAGGTATGAAGTTGTGCTTGTCTTAGAGATCATAGAAAAATTCAAGGTCACAAATGTGGCTAAATTTTCTGTTTGCCTTTACAAGCTGCTGTTCAAAACAAAGTTGAATGACTATTGAAGTTTTTTGGCATTGCCACAAACAGACCTACACAACAGATATAAGGTGTGAGGATGCTATATATGAAATGCAAGTTCCAGCTATAAGATACTGGAAAGTAATGGCACACAATTGCAATAAAATGCAGACTAGAAAGATTTTTGATCCGTTTGCTTGTTGGTGGTAGATATGTGTATTTCTAAGCTAAAATGAGAAATAACTGAACCTCATTTGGGCTGCTGGAAAGAAGAGGGAGGAGGAAAGGTGAATGAATAATGCTGAGTTCTCTGAAATTTTGTTCTAATGAGCAAAAGGCCTTTTTCACAGAACTTAATTCTTTTAAAATTCTGTTTCTGAGGTGGCTGCCTGCATATTCCCTGCATGAAATTCAGAGAAACTTGGTTAATTGCATCAATTTTTCTTTTGATCAAACTCTAATTACATTTTAATGCTTCTTTGTTTTGTGTGTTACTTTCAGTGATGGTACATTAAATCCGAATGGAGTAAGATTTGGAAGTTCTGAAATCTATAACATAGGTATGAAATTAACTTTCCACATCTTTCATCTATGACCTTGTTGATTTAAATCTGAAATATATGCATTATACAGGTGTTTGAAGAGATTAAGTAATAAGGCCTGCTGTTTTTAAGATGGTACAGAGCATATTAGCATTAACTGTAAGAGCCTGTCTTGTAGGCCTGAAATTGGTTGCCTTCCTAAAATGTCTGTAGGACTGAAAATGACTTGTTGAGATGTTCTTTGTAAGATGTTCCTTTCATATAACAAGGCCTTACAGATATAATTTCATGCAAGTTAATAAGAGTACCTAAACTGAGGCTATCCTTTCTCTTTTTTTCTGCCTAAGACAAGCTCTTGACGTTGATTTATTTTATCATTCCTAATAAGTGGTTGAGCGTATGCTACCATAACTGACTGAGGAACGATTCCAGCAACCAGGACAGAAGGATTGCAGTTGAAGCCAAATGTGCAAAAGGAGGGTGGGGAAGCTAAATTGCACTGCCACAGCCTTCTGAATGTAAACAGTGTTCTGCTGGGAGCAGCATCCTCCTAGTGTTGTGTGAGATTTGGAGGATCAGCCTCCCTCATCTGTGGAAGAGCTGTGTGGGTGTTGGTGGCAGCTGCCCCGGGTCATGTTCCATTTCAACATTTCTGAGCTTAAACTGGGGAGCAGTCTCTGGCTGGAACTGGCACAAAGGCTCAAGGTTTATCCCGGTACAAATGGCATCTGGGTCTGCCTCCCCAGGTTCGATGGTTCTGTAGTATAAATAGCAGCTTTAGCAGGGACTGGTTTGAATTCTTAAGATTTAAATCCAGTCCCCGTGAGATTCTCAAGCCGCACACTGCTTCCTATTTCAAATGTCTATCTTGTGAAAGGTGGTGTTACTGGGTGTGCACAGGTACTAGTCTGGGCCTTGGGCACCTGTTGCCATTCCTTGTTCTTGTGTGTGACCAGGCACATTAGTCTTCTATCTAAGCAGCAATGGGGATTGTGAGAAAAGCCAAAGAAAACAGTTTGGCATAAAAGTCATCGTCAGTTCCAGAAGTTCTGGCAGACTACTGTTGTCCTGTGCGTAAATATATGTGGTCCTTAAGCCTGGTTTTGTACCTGAGCAGGAGTTAGAATTACAAAGTAGGTGAAGGGAGGGCTTGTAGAACAACCAATCCAGCAAGTCTGTTTTTCCTATTTAGCTCTAGGGCAGGTGATGCATTTCTTTTGGTGCAATTAGAGAAAATGTGCATCCAGAACATAACAAAAGCATGTGCTAAAAAGGACTCTTCTTTTTTTTTCAGTTGAAGCCTTTGAGGAGGTTTCAGATAGCCTCTGCGTCCCTCAGTACAACAAAGATGGGGAGGAAAGAGTGATACTCTTCTTGAAGATGGCATTAAACCATGCGTTCAGCGAGGATCTGGTGAAAAAACTTCGAGATGCAATACGTGTAGCGCTTTCTGCCAGGCATGTTCCAAGCCTCATTCTAGAAACCAAAGGCATTCCGGTATGTCATGAAAAATGCTGCCTACTTTTTTTCTTTGTCACCTTGAATAGTAATTAAGGAGCAGTTGTCATTGCTCTTCAAACCCACATGCACGGAAATTTTAGCATCTCAAAAGTGTATTCGAGCTTTATAAATAGTTTGTCTATGTTGCCTAGCAACATCATTTCATCTCCTTTTCAGCTAAGCATGTTTTTGTTTTTTTAACAATACCTAAAAATGCCCATTCTCAGTTTATAAATATATGTGCTGCATTTTCTCAGTAATATATACTTAAAGTCTTTTAAAGGAAAATATTAAGAAGGTAATTTAACTTCAGCTTTTCAGGCTACCCATAAGCTTATTTTGTTTCTGTTTTCTTGTCTGAAATAACATTCTTATGAAAGCTGAGAGCACTGAGCAAATTTATAAAATCATTTTGTAAACCACTTCACTTTTACATCTGTTTAGCCATTTAAATGTATCTCTATCACTGTCTTACCAGTAGCAATAACTAAAATAAAATCTTTCTGCTTACAAAAGGGAGAGGAAAAAATCTTATAGCTAAATGTACTGCATGCTTAGTCTTCTGGAGTTGTGAACTGCAGTACTCTACACTACTCTTCCTTGCAGTGTGAACTCTTATTTGGGTTGCCTGGCTTTTTTCCTAGTCCTCTCTGATACTACAGCCTCCCCAACAGCTCTACGGACAGCTCATTGCAGGATCGGGGTACGGAGAATACTTGTCTCAAGGCCGTTTGCACACAGACTTGAGTGAGTCCAGAGAAAAGGCTGGAGGTTTCAGCCCAATCATCTGGTATTCTGATACTCATTTACTGCCAGTATAGGTTTCTATGTGGAAATGGTCTAGGGTTTAGGACTGCCAGCCTCCATATAATGCACGGTCATTTGGATGTGATCTCTTGAGTTACTTCTGTTTCAGGCCACTGCTGTCCAATAGTATTAGGTAGAAAATGTCTTAGCATGAATGTAAAATCCCCTGCACCCGTTAAATCATGAAGGCTAGATTTTCCAGGCTGCAATTTAGCTTCTGCATGAAGTGTTGAACTTGTAAACTGCATAAATCACCAGAATGTACAGCATAAAGTTGATGGTAGTGAGGTGTTTATGATGGTCTGTCCCTCAGGAGAGCCTGCTTAGATCATTAATTAGTTCACACTTTGACTGAATTTAAAATTAAGTGAATGTTAATTACATTTCAGGTAAATATGCCAGTAGTAAAGTGATCAAAGCTGTCTCCCGTCTTTCTTTGAAGTTTTTGCTTGGAACGGAAACCTCTTTCTACTTTCTGCTACTTACAGAAATGTATTTGAATCTCCACCTGAAATACAGCCTAATTCTGACGGAATACTGACTCTGTATACTGGTAGAAGTAAATAACATAGCTCTGTTGATTTGCTAATCACTTCAGTAATGCAGAGCATGGTTTTTAATGGCATCTCCAGATGCTGAAGAACATTGCAAATTCTTTGTGCAAATCTTTCTAGTCCTGTCCTGACCAGATAAGTGCTCTGATCATGATCTACAAGATGCTTGCCTGTTTGATTAAACAATTTAGTTTTGCTGAACAGTCTGTAATCTTTTTTAAAGGGGACAGTTCCCTTCCAGTCCACTTAACTTTCACAAGCGTTCAGAAACCAAACACTTGCTTATTGTCGAGGAGGAAGATTGATTGCTTAAGGTGATTCAAGAGGGTAGGATTACACATGACTTTGGTAGTTTTAATGAGAAAATGTTTGTTTTAGTATCAAGAGCAACACTGAAAGAATGTATTGAATTAAGGATTGTTTAATCCGCTCTGAAAGATCGATGATAAAAAATGGTGATTCCTGGAGAGGAGGAGTTTCAACAGCTTTGGAGGCCTGGACCAACCTGGGTTTCTTGATCAGCAGGAGCAGATTCAGTAGTAGAGCAAGTTTGGTTTTCATTCCCAGAGGAGATAGACAAGGCTAAGGATGTGTTTGAAGGTCAACTTTTCAAAGTTTTTCCCAAAACTTTACAGGGGTACTAGCCCAAAGGAAGGTAGTATTAAAACCTTGATGCAAATAAAAGCAGAGAAGGTCATCTAAAATTAAATTTTAAGTTCAGTGTTTCATTTAACCCTATAAGGAGAATGGCTGTACATTTAAGGTAAGTCATGGGTTTTCTTCTCCTAAAGAACAGTCACTGGGTTTGGGCTTTGAGCTCACCCTTAGAAAATTAAAAATTGTTTGAAAAATAGATGTGTCAAAACATAAACCAACAAATTTTTAATGTTGATACCACAATTCTGATCTGGTTCCGTTGGTTTAAATTGGAGCCTCATCAGGTTCTCACAGTATTACCAAATAGGAGTAATAAATTAAAATCACCTATCTTCAAATTCTTCAAATTTCACTTTTCAAGTGATGCAGAAAAGATTCTGATGCATCAAATACAACAGAAAAGGGAAGACATTGTGCTAAATCATGGTTGAGTTCTTGGGTAGGTGGTGAGGCTTTTTATTTTTTCATAAAGTTACTACCTGAAAAGTGTAATTTTGCAATGCTGGTTTTGTTTTTCAGTACACGATAAATGGAAAGAAAGTGGAAGTAGCTGTGAAGCAAATAATTGCGGGGAAAGAAGTTGAGCAGCGGGGAGCTTTCTCAAACCCAGAGACTTTGGACCTCTACCAAAATATTCCTGAGCTTCAGAATTTCTGAAGTCATGTGTTCTTTTTTTCATCTATCTTTGTTCTGTTTGTTTTGTATATAACAATACTGTATGTAAAGAAAAAGCTCTATTTAATACCAATGGTTGTTTTAAAAGAATAAAATATTTCGTTAAGTGCATTATGAAAGGCTTGGGTAAAGTTTAGCTCCCTTATATTGGTTAAATATGCCATATGTCTTGGAGTTTTTTTCCAGCCTGGAAGGAGGAACCCTGCCTGTTTTGATTTTTATATATATGATGAATACGTCTTTTCTGGTTAGTTTTACATCAGTAGCCCATCAAATGGGAGCACTGGTAGCAGAGGTTACAGTTGATAATAGAATGTCCTTCATAAGATGTTCACTTTTTTTTAAACTGGATTTTTAGCATCTTTATTTTTCAGTCCATGTGTTTCAGAGCTACCTGCAAGGAATATACGGTGATTTTAACTACTTGACTATGAAACACAGAAGTATTCTATATGTAGTGTGCATTTAAATGTTTTTATAAAACCAAATCATAATGCACTAAACCCATTCGACTTGACTCAGAATAATTTCAGTCTTGAAATATCTCATGGTACTCCTGAAGGTAATTGCCGCTTCATTTTGCGATGTAACCTTCTCGTTTTAAGCTCTTAGTTCATTGACTTCTGGGGATTCAGAAGGTGGGGGAGCAATCACCTCTATTTCTGGTGTAACTCCAGGTTATTTCCATGGAATTTACTGTAATTACTCTGGGTTTAATGTTATTGTAGCTGAAGACAAGATCCTGCTTTCTTGTTTTGAGGTTCTTTATTGGCTATAAAGCAACAATCCAGTGTTATGTTAGCTGAAGAATTCCAGTGTGTTCATTTATTGAAAGCTGATGGTTTTGTAACTTTTTTACTAAATGTCATATTGAAAGTGAAAGACTAAAACGTTTTCTAGCTCTGTATCCTTCCAGTTCATAAAGGGAAAAATACTGTAATGAACATTACTAAAACAGTACAATGGAAGCACTAAAGCATTGTTTTGTTTTTTTCATAAAGAAAATGTGATTGCAGTAGTTGTACCGAACCTCTGGCATTCAGTTTTCTCCTGCACTATTTGAATTTTGTGGGTTAAGTATTTAATGCATTAAAATAATGGATGTCCTTACAATTGTGTTGAATGCATTCAACAGTTATAGAGTTAATCAAAATACATTGATTCTTTATAATATAATATATATTTGTTTACACTTCCACTCAGTTGTTGTCTCAATTTTCTTTTTCTTTAGACTGGTTGTCATGGAACCATTTTTAGCTTAATTTGTTGTTGATTTTAATGGTTTTAAGCCAAGCCCACCCCACTACAAAATTGTTGTTCTCTGAAAGTTTTATCCTAATTTTTTTAACCTATTTTTTCTAATACAGAGCCCAGGAGAAGTAAAACATTGGTGCTAGCTGTGCACATGGTTGGCTCATTTAAAAGGTCACAAGTAAACAGGAGAGGAAGAAAGTGTGCTGAAGCACTGCCCTGGGTCAGTACAGTAAGAAGTTGTAGGTTCCAATACATTAATGTTGCTAACGGGTACAGCTCTGTGGAAAGGTGCACACTCAGTCACTGCTTAGGGCAAAATCAAGGAGTTTGTGGTGTTCACGTTTAGCTGCAACTAGTAAAAGTTAATTGTATGTTTCCTCCCCCTGTGATAGATCTCAGCTAGCTAGCTCCAGTAAGCTGACGGCTGTTGCAGAATGTCAAGTATCGCTGCTAATTCAGTAAGAGTGCAACTGCCCCTCTCAGATGGTCTGTGGCACTCAAAAGAACACAGTCACTGTGGACACCAGTTCCGCATTCACTGCGGGGTGCAGAAATGCCTCATTAGCAAATGAGACTTTAAACGAGCTGGCTTCCATTTGACTTTTTGAACTGTACCAAGTTGGACAATATACCATGCTGGCATGATAAATGCGATAATAAAAATACCAAGCATCCATTAGAAAGGTATAAAAAATGAGCTATCCAGCTGCCAATAACCTATGATTAAAAGCACTTTAAAATTTTTCCCCTCTGGCATGCTATATATAAATTTTACATTAACTGTGACTTTGTATTCATTAAAACTTCATTATATTGTTCTTTAATTCATGCAAAATGTCTGGAGTTTACAAAACCCACAGATCCTTATTAATAAGTAATTTGGGGATATTTCATTAATTAAAGATAGTTTAGAAGCACAGATATGTTAAGAACATATACAATGCCTAGGGGTTGGGTTTTTTAATCCTATATCCTACTTAGAAACACTGTAGAAAGTTTTCTTAACAGATAAGATCTTCAAATGTACAACAGTCCAGGAAAATCTTTGTACTATATTAACAAAAAAAGCATATTTATAAATCGGTCTGTGTGCTGACAATGACTTCCTAGCCATAAACCCTTGACAAGCGCTGCAGACTGTGCTGAGCAGACAAATGACCTCTGCCTCACCTGGTTTCAAGGATCTGAATTTCAGAAGTACTGGACACCAATAGTTCGTGGAAATCCAAGGAGAAGGAGGGGTGAGAGTGCTTACATTAAGCTGGGAAGTGATGTGCTCTTGGGAGGCTGTGGCAGAGCTGGCACCAGTGTCCAGGCTGTCTGAGCGTAGCTCCTCCCATCCCATAGCCTGCCCTCCAAACAACAACCTTACACTAATGACAAGCAAAGATAAACGCAAGTGACCTATTTCTTTGGATACTGCCACAGAGCTGTGATCACAGTTGTACTCTATCCAGCTGGGGATTGTTAAAATATCACGAAAGTGGGGGGCTAAGCTAACCAGGTTGCAAAGGAAGAGCAGGGAACGTATCTTTCCTTCTGCTTCCCACCCCCAGTTATAAACTGTATTCCTTCCAAAGCTTGGGCATAAGGGTAATAGGGGTCAAATGCAATTTCAAGACGATCCTTGCAAACTGGTGGCATCCAGACACCTGGCTGCAAAGGTCTGTCATGGAAGTGCAGCACGCGATGTTGTAGGGTTAATAAGGAAAGTTGAGTGCCATAGCTCTGTGGTGCTCCGAAGGCACAAGCTGGGCACCCCTTGCAGAAGGCTGCTGAGCTGATGGACTGTTGATTTTGCTCAGGTCTTCCCATCCAGAAAGATTTGATGCCTTTGGGCTGTCAGCGTGTAACTAGTTTTACTCCGTAACGTGTAGCCCCTTTCTTTTTTGTTTCCTATTTATAACTCAGGGTTTGCAGTGTTTTTGGTTGAAAAGCTACATACGCAGATTTTAGTGGCATGTGTGGCACGCAAATAGAGCTCATTCTGGAGAGTGCTGTAAGCCTCTGACAAAAATACTCGACAGCAAGCAAGTTCAGAGCAGCGGTACTACTGGCTAGGTGCTTTTCTCACTCAGTCCCCTGCAAATTTGAGAGCAACTTGCTAGAATTATGTGATGGAATCAGCCCATTTGCCCTTGAGTCACAGGGAGAGACAGTTTTATCACCTCCCTTTTAGAAATGTGCTTTTGTCAGCTCCTCTTACAGCAGGTACTTTCCCCTCCCACTACCTTATGATTTCAATTAATTTCCCTGGTTAGCAGTGGTTCTCAAAGAACCGAAATATGCTGGTATGCAACAGCCCAAGCAGGATATAGCTGATAAAATTGTTTATTGTTATGTGCAAGGAAATTGGTTGCATGAATTACTTATTCAGTGATTTTAAAAATACAGGTAATTGCCTGATGGAATGCAACTTCCCTGGGGCCATTATTGTCTTTCAGTTTAATGCATGCATATTTAAAAGGATATCATTTACAAGGCAGAGCAGCCAGTCACACGGGTAAATGGGTGTTAAAATAATATTTAAAATGCATTTAAGTTAATGCATGCAAGTTTGTTCTTGAGATAAAACCGTAGAGTTTTATCAGTAAAACTTGTTTCTGTAGGGAATGCTCTGGCAGGGAGAAGGCGTCCAGGTGACTGTGTCCCAGTGAGCCTTTGCAGAAGGTATTTTTGGAGTGCTCATCCCCACATCACATCCCTGGCTGCAAGTGCTGGCTCTGCCCTAGTCTTCATGTAGGTAAGTTGCCAAACGTCAAGATAGCACTGTTAAGTGTCTCCCTGGATAGTGTGTGAATCCTGGGTGCTAAACAGGCTGCTGAGGGAGGAGAAGGCACGGGTACGGTGAGCTCTGTGAACGTGGGACACCTTTGGGCAAGGCTGGTGGCAGAGTGCGATGCAGGAGAGGGAAAGGTGCTTGTCAGCTGGCGTCTGAAACTGCCCAGTTTGCGTGTGCTTGGGGCAGAGCATGGACTGGACATTAATTTGGAGGAAGCATTTAGAATTCATTTTTGTTTCTGCACTTTCTTCTAGCGGGTCATGTTGAGCATTTAACCTCTGTGCACCTTTGAGACTGATCAGAGACACTTGAGTGCATCCGAAGGCATTGGTCTTTCCACAGGTGATCTTTGTCAGCAGCTCTGCATTGAGCAATTTCCCCATTTAAACCTTTTAGCTTGTTACTGATTTCCTGAGGTGTGTGTCTGTCTGAATCTTGTGTCCTACAGAGCTGAGATCATAAATCCAAATTCTTGGTTCATCTTTCTCCCTTCATGAGGAGGATATTTTTAGCTCTTGAATAAGCAGGTCTTAGACATCAAGAAGATGCAACTTAATTTTCTCCTGCATCTTTTGCAGAAAGAGGAAACTAAATATCATACATTGTATTCTACCAGAAATAAAATTAGGGGACGAGTTGCTGTGAAGCACGGCCATAGTCCAGTATGGCAGCTTGGAGCTGATGAGAGCACACATTTGCCTTGCTGGGAATTAGGGGCCTTTTTAGATTCAAATAATGAGATAATCAACATCGGTTTGAGCATCTTGCTCTACATGATCTGTGTGCAAAGTAGGAGTGAATCTGGTAAGCAGAGGAGGGGGAAACAGTCTCTGAAATGCTATTAGTGAGTCAAAGAGTGTCTCAGAACAATTTCAGTTGCAGAACAATAAGACGTCCCAAAGTATTAATGTATCAGGCTGCAGCTGTCCACACAATTTCTCCTCATTGCTTCTGATGGCCAGAGAAATTCTTCCGAACAACTGATTGGAGATGAATTCAAGGGATAAAACAGTGTTGGTGGGGGTGGGGAAATACTCGGCATGCCATTGTTTAACCAGGTTATGTAGCACATTAGCAAGGGCTTAATTGGACCTTGTACTTCTTAATTAGAAGACCTTGAAGAATTCTCATCCTACTACTTTTGACAAGTGGTTTTGCAAAGTTCAAGAGGCTTATCAGCATTCAGCCTGAGATTCCAGCCAAAATGACAAGGCCCCTTAGAAAAAACATCTCCAGGATTGTTAATTAATTAGTTTACAATAGCATATTGAAGAATACATGTAGAAGTTCACATCACTAACAAGGATTCTGCTCAAAGAAATTCCCTTTTTCAGAGTTGTTCCCTTTTTTGTGTTGTAGTGATTTAAGGGAAGAATTAATTGTAGGGTAACAATCCCACTGGTGGGTATATTCCTCAGTGTATTCTGATTTTAGTTTTACGAAGAGAGCCTACCATGTCTAGGCTATTGATCTACAGCCCGAGTTTTCTCAAGAAGACTTTCTTGTTGTATGTTTGGTTGCCATTCGAAGCAGGGTTTGACTGTATTACATTGTTCTCCTAGACCCTGGATGTGGTATTATGGGAAAGAACGGCTTGAACACCGTCCTTTCAAGGATGGCTCTGTTTCATGAGAATGAGCTATAAGCTGAGCAGGAAGAACTGCACAAAAGGAGAGCTGAACTCGGCACTGCTGTGAAGTTTTGAGTAGACAGATGAGGCTGTGTGTGTCTGGGGCAGGAGCAAGTGAGGCTGAAGCAGGAGGAGGTCACAGCATTGTTCCTCACCCTGCAGTCATTGGATGCTGTGATGTTCAAGAGCCTATAGCTGAATGCCCATTCTGAGGATATTCTTGTTTGTTTTGGCTTTGGTACTTCAAAAAATACATTTTGGAAGCTGTACACAAAACCTAGTCTCATTTAATAGATAAATTTACCTGAATTTCAGTGGGGCAGAGAGCTCTAGGGTCCTATCAAATAGTGTAATTTCTGTCAAGACCCTTCATTTGCATTCCTCTCACTAAAAAGCAGAGTTTCATCTCAGGCTCTTGTAGAGGAGCCAGAGAAGTCATGCTCTGTTCACAAAGCTGTTACACCTCTCATGAACCCTGCCTGGGCCTGCAACCCATCTTTTTGACCAGGAAAATGTGATTTTTAGGGGCTCACTGACATGCAGAGTTGTATTTCCTTCCTTTGCTGTCACTTTTAAACTGGTCAGGCTTTTCTGGTGCAGTTGGTTGTGGAGAAGTGGGGCCAGGCCTCACACAGGTGCTTCAGCAGCACAGCTAGGCCCGGAGAGCTCAGCCGTAATTAACGTCTGTGGCAGAGCACTTCTCCTTTAAACCAGATGCATTTCTCTTCAGCTGCTATTAGGTACAAAGAGGTTAAAGCTAAATTGAAATAAATTACCTAAGGAAAACTATGTGAGAGTTTGTGCTAGTTTAACTAACTTGGTTTAAAGGTGAGCTGAGTTGAAACAGGTGTGACTTCTGCACCTTGACGGGGCCTGAGGAGGTGGCCTTGAGTATGCAACTGTGATATGCAACTGAGAATTTTAATTTGCCTCGTTCTCATGTATAATAAAATATGCTAGATACATGACACTTCATGAATTAATGCAAGAGTATAAAGCATGGAGGGAGATTCTTGTACAGGATTTGTTCTTATAATGCAAATGCCGAGCAAGGTTTTAAATGGACCTGGCTATCTGGAATGGTGGGGCCTATTTCACGCTTTGCTTTTGGGTTTACTCCTGTTTCCTGAACTGTGGTGGTAGGAGAGGGGGTGGAACTTAGGGAGGGACAAGCCCAGACCTGCACAGGTCCACACAAACCCACGAGTGTGGCTGTGCAGGAGCGTTTAGCACATCGGGGCCCTCGTGTCTGTCAACGGGCTGGGAGGGATGGCCATGTCAGGCCGCTGTCCTCTGTCCCCAGTAAATGTGTCGGTGAAAGGTGTTACTGAACTCCGTGGTGAGAATTGGATTACCAACTCCACTGGGGCAGGGGCAGAAAAAGCCCGGTTGCTTTTGTCTGGGCGCTTTGCCTAACAAGGAAGGCACACAGAGAGATTTGTTCTAATTCCACACAATGGGCAAAAAACAGGCATTGCGTGGGTCACTGTGGTGAGTACAATCCCCATATGTAACCCCCAGGGGGATCAAAGGTGGCAGATCCCTTCCTGCTCAGCCCTGCTGCTGCACACTACACCCCATGCTGCGAGGCCAGGGCTGGGCTGGGCTGGTGGCCCCCGACTGCTGGGACCAAGGCAAAGCATCGCTGTCCTGCCCCAACCAGCACGCTGTCCTCTGGGTGCCACAGAGCAACCTCTGCCCTGGCTCTAAAGGGGGCTGGTGACACGGGTGTCCTCCCTCTATCATCTCGCATTGCATGGTGTGCTCACAGACACACGGTGAGGCAGCCGGTGCCTCAGAGCAACGCGGGGCTTCCAGGTGCTGGCATAAGGAAAGCAACGGCGGCGGTCACGGGCAGCAATCCCCCTGTCTGCGCAGCCAGGGCAAAGACACAGTGCAAAGCCCAATGGCCAGGCGATGAAATGCAGTGAGCAGCAAGCACAGCCACAAAGCCCCCCAGGTCCAGGATGTTACAGCTCCCTAGTGAAAATGGTAACAAGACCAAGAAGATGACGGCTGGATCTGATGGCATAAAGATATTGAGACACTGCTGCAAGAATGGAGATTTTCTCCTAATGAAGCTGGAATTAAAGTTGGGCAGTGAGGAACTGATGATTCCATAGCTCACAGAAAGAAAACTTTTTCTGAATTAGTTTGTTGCCTTGACCTTTGGAAAAGCAAAGCAGCTCTGTAAATGGGAGGAAGACAGCATTCCCTGGGGCTCTGGGCTGGGATTACAGTTGTTACAGGCACTGAGCGTGACCAATGCAGCAGCATTTCATCTCTCTGGTGACAAGTCTCTCATCTCCCGCCCCTTGGTCTGCCTCCACGATGTGATTTGTCTCCTGTCCTGTGTGTACAGCACATAGCACCGCAGGCTTGTACTGAAAACCAGCTCCTGCCTTCAGAGCGTGAGCAGTCCTGGAAATGCCCAAACACCGAAGAGAAAAGGTGGAATGTATTTCCTCACGAGTTGAAGAGTTTCTGCCTTTATTCTCTGATGCAGAGGCTTGGTTCCTGCTGAGTTATGTATGAAATAATTATGTTCATGTACAAACTGGAAGAAAAGAACTTTTTAAACTGCGTGGAGTCTGATGTGACAATTCGATTGGGTTTCGGTGGGTGCCTGCTTGACCCTGTAAATTGAAACTCGGAAAGGTCGCTCTCTGTGTCTTACCATGGTATTTAATTTTCTTTGCTTCAGCGGTAGGGGGTGAGAGGAAGCTGGAATGGCTTTATTCAAATCTATATATGAAATGAGTGTGAGGAAAATAACTCTATTTTTAAAAAATAGCTTTAATCACATAGAAAGCGTTGCTCTTTCTGTTATTCCTGATTTCTGTCTCCCTGGCTCCTGAACTGGAAATGCAGCTCTGTATTGAAATGATACATCAGCTTGTCAGGATTTCATGAACTCCTCCATCCGTACCACACGCCTGTTTTGCACTTCTAGCATTATAAACCTGTCTCAGCAGAGATTTGATTTGTATCGCAAAGGCTGAGTTGAGAAGAGCTATGTCCAAGTCTGAGCTGCTTTGCTAATAGGCTAATGTCTGAATTTAGGATCACTATAAATGCCACGTACACACATTAAGGGCATTAATGTAATTAATAATATGCTGCGTTGGCATAATTTGGGAGCAGATGACACGTCGAGAATTTCCAATCCTAGGAAGAAACATTTCAGCAGGAGAGGCATCAGTCGCTGAAAGCTCCCGTTCCCCCATACCTCCTGAACATTCATTATGCCTTAAATATTCTCACACTGAGTTTTTCCAATGGTCTAATTATAAACTTCATTATAATTGTTCATTAGTTTTATTTTGTTCAATTAGCTTAACAAGTTGCCAAATGAAATACAAGACTGGCAATTAGCTTGATCTAATTGTAATGAGCCACTCAAATGGGGTCACCAAATATGTGCATTTATGGCACTTTTTCTTTTTTTCAATCGGTGAACAATACTATAAATATTCAGAGCGTCTCCTGATCTAAGCAGTGGAAATTTCCCTGCTCATTTGTTAAAGTAGAAACAAAAATCAATTGCTTTGTGCTTGGGAGCCTGGATCGGCGCAGCCTGAGCACCAGGGCTGCCCTGGCTGAGCGTGGCAGCGCCTGCGGCTGGGCCGGGCCAGCAGACCCTGTCCAAGCCCTCATCCTGCAAAATTAAATATGCTGCTAGAGTAGCCAGGAGGGAGGCTGCTTCTGGCCTCATGTCTCTGTCTCCTCTGAATTCCAAAAAAATCTTTGTTTTAAGACACCCTGCAAAAATACGTGGGGCTTGGGATGTGCTGCTAGGCTGTGGTGGGCAGCTGGGTCTGGGTTAAACTCATGTCACCTGTGGCAGTGCCCGTCTGGCCCCGCTGCAGCTGCCTCAACATTAGGTGTTTGGGCTGCTCAGCTGGGGCGAAGGGGTCTGGAGGTGTCCAGCCCTTCACAGTGTGTTTTTTGTTCTGAGATTTTAGGGTAACCCAAAGCTTTGTTTGCCTCCCTTGCCTTTTGCCACACAGCTCTCAGACCCGCTCCTGTTATGTAGCTGCTTAGCGGAAGCTTTTGTCTCGTAAGGGCTGGTGGATTTGCTGAGATCGCTCACAGAAGCTCACAGAGGCAGGAAGAATTATTTGGCGTGAACAATTCCACCCGCCCGCCGCGCGCATCACAACTAAACCACAGCGACGAGCAACTCAACCGCGGCTCCCGAGCAAACCAAAGCCATGGCATTAACAGGACTCAGCCCCGCACCTTGATTTCTCTGGGATTTCGTCCTGTGTTTGACCGATGAAAACACGATAAAATTTTAAACCAGCCTGAAGACTACAACTACCTGTAAGTAACTCACAAAACCCGGCCGTGCTGCAAGTGTGGAGCCATGCTCCAGAGCTGGTGGGGAGCTGGGGACGTGCTCAAAACCATCAGCCCTTCCCTGCAAGACCTGTCACTGCCCCCCAGATGGTTTACAGGTGGTGTGTAAATGCAAACTCGTAACGTTTGTGCCCGGGGCCTTGCTGCACGTAGGAAGGGAGAGGTGAATGCTTCGCTCTGCCTGGAGGACACCGCAGCCGGTGCGCTGGCTTTTGGCTCCGCGGCCCCTCCGACGTGGCACTGTGGCTCAGCGCCATCTCTGATTAGCGGTGTTTGCCAGACGGGGTGCGGATGGTGTCAGCGATCTGCTCTGCTCGCTGAGCGGGGGGAGCTGGAAGATGCCGATAGCGCAGAGCGGGAGCAACTTCACACCTCTGCCTTTCACACCGCAGGCAGCTGCTGCAGCCCTTCAGCTACTACCAAAGGCAACGTGCGGCGCGTTCATTAAGCTGCACGTTAACGCCTACATCTGGGGCTCCTGCAGAAACGTGCTTTTATTAAGCCTGAGGGTGCTTTTCAATCCTCCTCCGTGCCCCGAAATGCGTAGGGGCACCTCCGCAGCACCTTCACTGCGCAGTGCGACATCCCCTGCCTGTGCGGTGCTGGTGCTACCGGGCTCGAGGGGATGGGTGCTGGGGCTGGGACGTGTCTGGGTTCGTCCCCTTGGGCCCCCCGGTCCCTGCCGGGCTTTGTCCCTCCATCAGGCATTGGGATGCCCCATGCACTGGGGCAAGTCGCATTCAGAGCATCCCTGCTCCTAATGCACTTTGCTCGCTTTATATTAGCTTAATTCCTTCTGGGCTTAAATCAGGCAGGGACAGATGTAAACAGGCCTGTAATAAGCTGCTAAAATTGCAAAAGGGCCGTGTGACACATGGCTTTGCATTCGATTCAAGTAGTTACAGCTGTAATATCCATTAATTTCTGTAGTGCTCCTGGGGGCAAAAGACTCTCCTTTTCATTAGAGAGGCAGACCTGAATTTCTAAAGATCCAGGTGCTAGATGCAGCCTGCCTGGCACTTGTGCTGAGAAAAAAATTCCTTTTTTTTTTATACAGATGATGGCCTGGGGTAGGGACACAGTGCCAGCAGCGGGGCCACCTCCCTGCCTTTTACTTAGGGCTCTGTGTTGCTCCTGCTTGCAGCCCCCCTGAGCCACGCTGCAAGGTGAGGGGTGGGCTGGCTGCTTACGGTAAAAATATTCTCGGTGCAGACTCCTCGGTGTAAATGTGGACACAAACAAATGCCAGCTGCAGGCAGGCGGCTGGCGAGGCTGCAGTGCCCCAGGCAGCCTTTGAACTGGCCCCCTGATGACTTTGGGTGGCTCTTTAGCGCTGCTGAGGATGGGTGAATGGAAGAGAATAAATTTGGGTGGGTCTGTGTGTGTTTTCTATCTATTTCTGGTGCGTGAAGACTCCAATTTTTAACAGTTTTGCCGTGATGACTACCAAGAACTTTCCTGGCGGTGACCTCTGGCAAACACTCGGTGTTGGGGACTGGCTTTGTTTTCCATGTAACCCCCAGCCCCAGCTGCTCGGGGCTGCCCTGGGGTGGCTCCTCCAGCTGTGGCCATGTCCTGCCCCATCCCCTCGCTTTTACGCGTTGCTGCTTTGCTTCGCGCGTGGCAACTGCAGGAGTGATGCAAAGGCCGCTCTGCAAATCCAGCCGCTGTTGAAGCCCGTCCAGCCGCAGCTGCCTCCTCTTCTTCCACTTCCGAGCATCTCCCCGTGGCCTCCAGCAGGCAAGGGAGAAGCTGGTCCAGATGGCGCTGAGGATTGCGGGTGACGGCGTGGCGTGCTCTTGTTGCAAAGTTAATTCTTAGGAATGATGAAGCCGTGTAAAAAGAACAGCTGGATGGGATCGAGGTGCTCGTTAAACCCCCCCAGCTGCTCTGGCTGCTGTGAAGCCAGCCCAAGTGAGCGGCCCTGCTCCGAGAGGAGGCAAGTGTCTGCGGTTCTTTGCAGCAGGAAGAAAACCCGGGATTCCCCAGCAATTTCAGTGGCAAAGGACAGACAGACAGGGAAGCAGGGAAAACTCAGTGCCCAGCTGTGTGCCCAGACTGTATTTGAAACCCGGCCATGCTCCCAAGTGGTACATAAAACCCATCAGATGAACGCGCTTCAGACCCTGGTTTCACCAGAATTAAGGGGCTGGGTGTTTTGATTGATTCAGGGACACCAGAAAATGATGCATCTATGACATGGGACAAGATCATTTCTCTTTATTTTGGCAAAGCTAAGAGATAAAAATCAGGCTCCTCGTAATTATGCAAATAACAGCATCTCTATGGCACACAACTGATTCTTCTGTATACAATTATTTCCTTAAAAATGGGTTTTATGACCAGCAATTAGGAAAAATAAAGAAAGAATAATCAAAGGATGCTTTATGATATGAATTTCTAAGAGGCCTAGGGCTACTGTTGTTTTCCTAAAGATATTAAGCCAGCTTTCACGGAAGAGATCATGTGCTCAGGAGAGTGCGCACCGCCTGAAGAAGCACACTGCAAGCCGATGTCAGCACGCACTGCACAGCCGCCCGTGTGCCCTGACAGCAGCGAGCCCCATCCGACCTGTGTGCTGCAAGAAACAGGAACCGGATCGGTCCTTTCCCAAAACTGCCCCTTCTGCCCCAAATCCAAGAGCCAGGGCTGCTCTTCTGGGGAAGCTGTGTTGGCGCCCTGCAAAATGTCTTCCTGATGGGAGAAGCAGCGGCTGTCACCTGAGGTTAACTCGTTTTGCTTCATTTCTCCTCCTTCCCACCCCGGCGGTGGCACCGGCTCTCGGAAACTCCAGCTCCTGTGCTTGCAGCACCTGAACAGGAATTTGGTCCTTTTGATGGGCGAGCATGGGAAGGGAGGGCTGCAGGCTGCTTCTCTGCTTTGTGCCGAGCTGGGTCCCTGTCTAGCAGCAGCAGGCGAGCAAAACCCTGGCTTTTAGGGGCTTACTCTCGTCTTGCCCCTCGCTGTCTCTCCCTGCACTCAGAGCCCCCACCTGCTCACAGTGCCAGCCACCTTATTTCTGCCCGGCACTACGCCCAGCCACACACAGTTGTTTTCAATTACACAGAGAGAAATCAGTCAATCTCCTGCTCAGCCCTGTCTCAAGCTGATTTAATTAAACACAGGTAGAAGAGGGAACAGAAATTAGGGCAATTCATCACCTTGTAGCCCCCGCAGGTGCTCCGCCACAGGGAGCTGTGCTCCCCACTGCCCCGTGCTGGCCATGCAGCATCGCAAGGCTGCGGTGCAGGTGGTCGAGAGCCCAGGGTTTCTTAAAAGCAGCCCTAAATAATGGGGTTGCAATGCTTTCTTGGCTTGCCTGGTCTAGACAGAGCATAAAAGTCTGCAGAGCAGGTGCAGGGAGTGATGGTTTCACTGCAGGTCATGATGCCCATACTCCAGCTGATGGGACCTGCCCTTGGTGCCTTTTCCAGGTGCACTGGCAGATTTTCACGTTTTAGAGGCACTGACACCTTGGGGAATGCAGCCCCTGCAATTTCAAGGTGTGCTGTGGGTCCTGGTTTCTCCAGCTGGGATGACGGTATTTTGCTCTCTTTACATCCTCCCTTGTACTCAAACAGCTAAAGTTGATTTACAAACAGGGCTCAACATCCAAAGCCAAAACATTTCCCTTCGAAAGCGCCAAAAATACTCAGACGTTACCATTTTTTCCCCCAGCCAAAACTGTTTGCGGAGTTTGACCTGGATTCACGAGTTGCTTTAGTCATCCCCCAAACAGCAGCTTTAGGACAAATTTAATGTGTCACTCTTGTTGTTTTGACTCACCGAACTGTTTTCGGGTCTGGCAGGCTTGTGCTGTAAATGCTGATCTGACGAGCTCGGCTGCAGGGGAGCACGGCGATGCGGAGCTCTGGGGAGCTTTGAAAAGCAGCGCTGCACCCGCAGGGCTCCAAAATGTCATTTAGGGCTCCGTCATGGGGTGACGGTGGAGGAAGAGCTGGGACAAGCACCCGATGCCCACCTACCCCATGCTGCTGTTCCAGCCCTGGTGGTGATTTTGCTCCCCTTGCTGCGGCACAGTTCAGACCTGCAAGGTTAAGGCCTGGATCCTTGCCTCTCCTTATCTCCCGGCTGGGTTTTTGCCTCCTCGTACGCCGAGACATCTTTAAAATTCTCGTCCTCACTGCTTACCTAGGGGCGCTCCTGAAACCTTCCCTCTTCTGACATCTGAGTGATGTGACAAACAACAGCTTCCCGTAATGCTGCAAAGTCTCTCAAGTCTTTCGTAGCACAGGTTGCCTCTTTGGGCAAAATCCGGCCCAAAGAAAGGGCATCAACATCCTACCAGCGTAAGTTCACAGAAAACCTCCCTTGGGAAAAGTGTTATTTGGAGACCCGCGTGTGCAAGCCCCAGATTATGGCCCCGGCAGGCTCTGGGCTGCTGTTGGGCACTGTAAGCAGGATCCACTCCTTGTCAGCACTTTCCCAGTTCACAAAATTTCTCACTTCGGATTTTGTTTCAAATGCAGGCTATAAAATCATATTTAAGACGTGCTCAGCAATGCAGCTAGGCCTGGGTGCTGGCGGCCCCCACAGGCCTGGCAGCCCTGATCCCAGGCGTGCAAGGGAGCAGTGGGGAAACCCTGTGGCTGGCTCTGGGACATCCCTTACACACCCTTTGCACACCCCTTGCACACTTCCTTCACGGTGACACAAACCTGCAAAGGCACCCCTGCAGTGCCCAGCAGTGCCGAGAGGAGACAGCAAGGCAATCTTCATTATTACAGCTAATTTTTTTGTCGTTAGATTGGTTTTACGCTATTTGAGGAAATCAAATCTTTGTGTTCGCTCTAGCCCCATCCCCCCTAACCCATGGGGGCCCAGTTCCTCCAGACGTAGCTGGGGCTGCCCAGGGGCGCAGGGTGCAGCACTTTGGTTCCCTGCACGGGAGGTGAGCGTTTGTTCACGTTGCCATTCATGTGGAGCAGTAAAATATTAGACTTAAATTTTTTATGACATTCATAGGAGTGGTTATGGAGACAAACAAGATTAGAGCAAGTACTACATAAAAGCTTGTTTATGCGGGAGGGGAAAAATCAAACTCGGAGACATGTTTGCAGAACTGGAAGAACCCAAGGGGATGGTTTTTTTTTTTTAGTTATTCCCTCCTTTTTACCTAGCTGTTTCTATTGCGATCACAGTAACAACTCCCAGCTCTTAAAGAGCTGGGTTTACTTTTCACCGCAACACTGGTTCCAGCAGTGGTTTATTTTTGGATTCAAGGGGAGAGGTCTAGGGAAGACGAGCAGTGTTTGGCTTTGTGCTTCAAGTGCCACTCAGGGCAGTCGGGGCTGGGGTGTGGGAGCGCAGTACACCTGTGTCCGTGCTGCTGCAGGGCAGTGCCTGGGCAAAGCTCCTGCTGCTGCAGCCCCGCACAGCCCCTTGCACACCCCTTTGCTCCTGCTGCACGCCCTTTAGGATGCCCTTTGCCACCTCGCAGCATGGCCGAGGTTGGAAGGGACCCCTGGAGATCACCCAGTCCAGCCGCCCGCCGAGCGGGATCACCCAGAGCGCGGTGTGCAGGATGGCGCCCAGGCGGGTTTTGAGCATCTCCAGAGGAGGCTGCACAACCACTCTGGGCAACCTGTCCCAGTGCTCTGCCTCCCTCACAGTAAAGAAGTGCCCGCTCATATTCAGCTGGAACTTGCACCCCCCTGCGCAAGCCCCTTTGCATGGCTCTTTGCAACCCCCTTTGCAACAGGCTTTGCACAGCTCTTTGCGCAGATATTTGCAAAACCTTTTGCACGCCCCTTTGCAACATGCTTCGCACGGCCCTTTGCACAGCTCTTTGCAAAGCCCTTTACAACATACCATTCAACTCCCTGTGCAAGACTTCTTTGCAATCCTGCACGCGCCCCCCTTTGCACGGCTCTTTGCAACCCCCTTTGCACGCCCCTTGCAGCGTCCTTTGCACGGCGCTTTGCACGCCCCTTTGCAACGTGCTTTGCACAGCCCCTTGCACAGTTCTTTGCAACCCCCTTTGCCCGCCCCTTTGCAACGTGCTTTGCACGGCCTTTTGCACGCCCCTCGCACACAGCTGCCCCCCCCCCCCCGAGCACCCCCGGCCCCCCCCGCGCCCACCTGCGCGCCCCCCGCCGCCAGCCCGGCGGCTCCGCGCAGTGACGGCCGCGGCCGCGAGGGGGGAGCCGCGCTCTTCCCTGCGCTCCGCTCCGCTCCGCACCGCTCCGCACCTCGCCGCCGCCGCTCCGAGCCGGGAGGAGGGCGGCCGGCCCCCCCCTCCCCGAGCCTGCTGCAGCGCCCCGGGGCCGGGCACCCCCCCCGGGGGGAGAGCGGGGAGAAACTTCTGGGGGGGGGGGCTCGGGGCGGCCTCACCGGAGCCCCCCCCTCCTAAAACCCACCCTTCCCTCGCCCAAAAACCTCCCTCCCCCTCCCTAAAAAGCCACCCCCCTCCAGGCTGAGCCGCGCAGCCCCGCGCCCGCCCCCCGGGCAGCGGGATCGAGGTGGGGGGGGGGGGCGGCGGCTGCGATGCTGCGGGGGCGGCCGTGAGCGAGGGGTGTCCCCGCGTGGCCCCCCCCCCCATCATCCCCGGACCCCCCCCCCCCCCCCCATCTCCAGCCCCGGCCCCTCCGCGGGGCTCCCGGCCGAGGGGAGCGGGCAGCAGCGGGGGGAGTGGTTCCGGGCTCCGCCGCGACACCCCCGGCCCCCCCCCCGGCGCCAGCCGCCCCGCTCCGAAGAGCAGCAGCACCATGCCCACTGCTGGGCATGGAACAAAGAGGATGCTCTCCCGGGGCCCCGCGCTGCTCCTGGCGCCGCTGCTGCTCCTGTGCCGAGGTAACCCCGCGCGGCTCCCGAAAACTCCGCTTTTTTTAATTTTATTTCCCCTCCCTTCCCCTTTTTCCCCCCCTCTTCCCCGAAAACTAATTGTTTTTTTTTTTTTTTTTTTAAATTTGATTCCCCCACTTCCCCGGGGTTGACATTTATGCTTGGGGTACGGGAGCCTTCAACCTGCTCCGTGGCTGGAGGGGGCAGGATCAGGCCCTGGGGATGGGGGGGGGACACGGGGCTCGGCTGCGGCTCGCCCCTCGTGTCCCCCATCCCCCGGGGGGCAGCGCCGGGGGTCCCGGAGGGGTCCCGGAGGGGTCTCGAGGGGGTCCCGGAGGGGTCCGGGGGCTGCGGTGCCCGGGGAAGCCGCCGCAGGGACCGCTGTGCCCGCAGCTGTTGGCGGTAATAAATAGCGGCTGTTAAAGCCCAATTAATTAGGATGCGCCGGGGCTGGAGTTGCTCAGCGAGTCGTTCGCCTCTGCTGCTGCTCGGGACGGCGCTCGCGTTTGGCCCTGGGCTGCCGGGGAAACTTGGTGGTGGGTTTAGGGATCCGCTAAAAAAAGAGAGGTTTTTTTTTGGGGGGGGGAAAACAAAAAAAAAAAAGAGCGAGGGGTGGGAGGGGTGCTGGCAGTGGCTGGGGGTCCTGGGGAGGGCGCAGGGGGTGCGTGGCGGGGGGAAGGAGGAAGAATTTGGGGAAGGGTCCCTGTAGGGACATGGTAGGAGCGGTTTGCAAGGGCAGAAGCATTGCCCTGGGGGGCATGGGGGCCAAAAGGGGTTCTCGCCCTGCTTGTCCCTCGAGGGGGGAGCACGACCAAGCGCGCATGGAAATTGGGAGCAGGGCACAGGGCATGAGGGCAGGGGCTTGTTGTGGCCAGTGCGATGCCCTGTGCTTGGTGAAGCCTCTGCTTTAAGTCGAGGAGGGAGTTAAGAGCAGAAAAGGAACGCTTTTTTATTTTTTTTATTTTTTTTTTTATTGCTTTGACACATTAATGATAATCTTTTCTCTGATATTCCCCTCTCCTCCTGTGTGGGTAGCTACCATGGTGAGATCGGGCTGTGGGTGTAATTCTTCCAGCGCTCCGAGTGCTTAAACATATGGAAACCCACTTTGGAACAGTTTGTGGCTGCAAACCTGCCGCCGTGCCCGTCCCTCTCCCCTGCTCTCCGAGTGCCTCCGTGCTCAGCGTGCGCGGCACAGGCTCGCAGCTCACGCTGCGCATTGCCAAGCCGTCGCTGGGCTGTGCCTTGCCGGGCTGTGGCATCCCGTGTCCCGCTGCTGCCCCTGTCCTGTCCCTCCCCGTGGGTGGTAGCAGGAGAAGGAGTTTGGGGGGCCTGGGGCTGCGTTCCCACCCGCGGCACGCTCCGGGCGATGTGTCCCTGCCAGACACTGGGGTTAGCGGAGCGCGTCGTGACCCGGTGGGTTGCGGAGACCCATGCCCGGGTCATGCAGTGGGGCTGCCAGCTCTGAGCTCCCCGCTTGCACAGACAGCCACGTTGGGCACTTGCCATGTTCACCATTTATTTGCCTCCTCTCCCTTCCCTGCTCCGTGGAGGTGGCTCCCACCTCCCGTTCGCCCTCCCGTCCGTCGGACCCCCAGAACAGCTCTGCGAAGGCGCAATTAAGAGATCACTCGCTGTCCCCAGGTCCCCTGCGAGCAGAGGGCGAGCGCCGTGCGCTTGGCAGCCCGGGGCCGGCCTCGAGGATGCGCCTCGCTGGCAGCAGGCCCCTGCTTGCTGCTGGCAGCCGGGCTGGGCTCCTGGCCGCCTTCCCAGCTGGCGACGGGGCTGCCTCCGGGGCCGCGTGGGTCGGCATCCGGGGGGCGAGCTGGGTGGGTTGCCTGTGCGCAAGGCTGGGCTGCGGCAGCCACCACGATGCGCGCACGAGGAGGGAGCAGAGGGTTGTGTTCGGACCCCCGGGGGGCTGCAGGAGAGCAGGCAGTACGCTTGTTTCAGCGTGTGCCCCCCCGAGGCTCTGCGTAACATGGAGGCACTTGTTGTGCAGGGGTGCTTTGGGAACAGAAAATGAGAGACCTGTGCTTCCGGCTGTGCCATAGGTTGGCAGAATGCGATCATACAAACTGTTGAAAATGTAGGTTATTTTCTCCTCATCAGCGCAGATTTCAACATTTTATCCAGTGACCGTCCCACCCGATGTGATGGGGGGGGGGGGTAGTGGGGTCAGGGGAGGAGTCTGGAATTTCTGTAGTGCCTCTTGCTCCAGCGTCCATTCCAGCAATACCTCTCACATATTCTGATTTTACTTCCCGTCAGTGTAAATCTGGAGCAGCTCCTCTGAAGGCGGTGGAGCTGCTGTGGGCTCGTGCATCGCCGCTGCGATCGGCGTCGGGCTCCCTGGGAAGGCAGGCGGCAGCCGCGACCTGCCCTGCGCAGTTTTTTGCGCTTCAGAATCCCCCGTCATCAGTGCTGCAGCCTCCTTTGTATGTTTGAAAGAGGAAAGTCCCCGTTGCTCACCGTGTCGGTTTTTGATCGTTTCCTTCAGTCAGTCAGGCTTGGTTGCAAAGCTCCACTTGTTGACACCTGGCTCTTCAGCTGATCAATAGAGTCTCCTGGGGTTTGGATGCCAAAATAGTTACATTAAAAACCAAATCAATAGAGTGCAATTAATTTGCTGTATTTTATTACTGGCAGTGATGGGAGCTCCGAGCGCTGTTATCCCTGTGCTGGGAGCAGCTCGGTGTGGGGAGGAAGGTGTGAGCCCAAGGGGGGCTGCGGGGGGCGTCGAGACCTCGGCACAGTTTGTGTCTCAGGAAGGATTCCCGAATCAAGGATGCGTTCCTCAGCCAGGGATGGCATCTGTTCACTTGATCGCTGTGATGGGTTTGCCATCGTGTGTTTAGCTAACCTCTGAGCCCAGGCAGATGTTGGGTGTCCGCAGCAGACGGCGTGTTGCGTACCTGCTCTCGGGGCTTTTATCAGCTCGCCCGTCACTTCGCGCGCTGCTTGTGGTGCTGCGGGACACCACGAGCAGGTGGCACTACTCTCCCTTCTCCACGTTAGCCATGGCTTTCCCGACACCTGCTGCGTATCGGGCGGAGGGTGCTGCTGCCCACCTGTAGCATCAAGGCGAGTCCCGCTGACCTGTGCTGGCGGCTGCCCCTGGGACCTGGAGCAGGGGTGGCTGGGGCAGGTGGTAGGCAGCGATCTAATGATGCAAAACCCATCTGGCCCTGGGCAGCGTCCTGCTGGATGAGGGGCCAACCTGTGGAAATGAGTAGTCTGCTCTGTGAACTGAATTCACTGAACGTGACCCCCCCACCCTCCTCCCCCATTGGTGTAACTGATGCCTGTTAACGCCAGGCAGTGACTTGATTCGCCAGCACAGCGTTAGCACTTGCTGCGTGGCTGCGAGGAGACGTGTTCCTGGCTGCGGCCACCACACGGCTGGCACTGGGTGCCACGGAGGCTGGGGAGCGTGAGCAGCCACGCGGCGCTCTGGGTGTCGTAGAAGACGCTTCGATTGCACGCTGTCAGGAGCCTCCCAGCTGGCATTCCGGAGGAAGTTGTTCCCATGTGAGGATGGGCAGGCAGAAATTGTGAGCAAAGAGGCCTTGGATAACTTATAGGGGCGAGCAGGGATCGCCCTGTGCCTGGTTTGCTCTGGGTACTCCCGTTCCTCACCGTGGGGGACTGGGGCACTTACCCGTGCGCCCAGCACCTCGCACGGTGGGACGCTGCCCGGGCTGCGGACTCGGGTGCCGTGTCAATATTAACGTTTCTTCCGCGCTGTCGAGAAATTCTCTTGCCGCGCACTTTAGCTTTTCTCTGTTTACATAAACGTGCTTTGTTTCTGACAGCATTCAGAAAGCTTCATGAATTTATGATGTGCTCCAGATTCGAGCACACTTTCTTTTTTCCTTTATTTTTTTATTTTTTTTAAACACTTTCTTCCCAAATTTTGGTGATGAAATGGCGAGAGAGATGCATATTTCAGCGGGCTATTGAGAGGCAATGTAAACACCATCTTTCATAGAAGATCAGTTTGTTCAACTTTGAAAGCAGCCCAACCTCCCCACTTGATCAATTTGACTGCCATAGGAGATGATTTTCAAAGTGGCGATTACGGCCTATCTGGTCTCCTGCAACTTCAGGCAAGGAGAGAAAAATGAAGAGTAGTGTTTGATTTGAACTGTGTTTTTTTTCCCCCGATTTTTTTTTTTTTTTTTTGTGTTAGGGCTAAGCAAGGAGGTACCCCAAGAAGGGGGTAGAACTGGGCGGGAACCAGTGCTGCTTGTCTTGCCGTGCCACAATCAAGCAGCCCTGGAGAGCTGCTGTGCCCTGGGCACATTTTTATCTTCCTGGCATGATGTGCCCTGGGACCCCAGCGTGGGGAGAGTGTGGCCGCCCACCTGCCCTGGGAGCTCTGGGGGAAACGGCCTGGGGAGCAAAAGCATTTTTGCAAGGGATGGGGAAAATACCATCCTCATTACCCAAGAAATAAAATCCTTCTGGAGACTGGAAGTGCAGATAGCTTTGGTCTTTTTCTTTTTTTTTTTTTTTTTTTTTTTGATTTTCGTTCTTTTTCTGTTTTGTTTTGCTTGTATGGGAGCATCTCAAAAACAGATGGCAAAGCAGAGATTTATATTCTGTTAAGTGCAGAGGGCTGGTGCACAGGACCTTATCTGCTTGTGGGCCCTGCAATAAACCTGCCAGCAGGTGATTTAAATCCAGTTTCTCTGATTGGGAGAGCAGTGCGAGGAGCAAGGTTTATGTTATTTATGAATTTTATGAGCAATGTTAGATTTTTAAGATGCAGGAATGATCAGGGCATGGCTCTGTAGCACCAGAGACTTTGATTCCTCTCGTAAAGGATCTTCCCCGAGTCAGAAGAATGAACCATTTTACATTATTTAGCAGTCGGGCTGCTGAAGCCAGCTGTTCACATGAGTGACAGACACAACTATTTTATCTCTCAGTTTAGGAGCTGTTGTCAATTAGCCACAGCTTTTGCTTAGCAGTGAGACCTTTGCTGGGGTGGGGAAGGGGATGCTGCTTAATGGATGCTGCAGCTCTTGGAGCAAACGTTGCTGCTGCAGCATGGAATGGATAAAACTTGCACCCCGAAATGACAAAGTCCATGTACCCTAAAAGGGAACCCTTGAGCTGGTTTCTATGCAACGAGCAGTAATTAGAAACTCAGCAGAGAGTCAGTAGCTGCTGACTGGCTTTGGCTGATTATTATTATTATTATTATTATTTTGGTTCAAAAAGGGGCAAGTCTGACACAAGTTTTGGAAGGATCTGGTCTGGCCATGTGCATGGGGCATGTTGAGGCCGATGTGAGGCAGCAGCCGTCAGCCCCCGGTGCCTCTGTCCCCCAGTGCCACAGGACCATGGCAGCCTGAAATGTCCCGCGTGGTTCTCAAGGGCACTTTGAGAGCTGGGGGCAGATGGCCATTAAACACAAGAAGCGTGGTTGTCTTCCATGGGGTGGAAAAAGGACAAAATGCATACCCGCACAACGAAACGGGTTTTTCATCATCGAAAGAGAGGATGGTAAAAGCTCTCCTGCAGCAGCAGCAGAGCTCCGTCAGGGCAAGCTCGAAGGCTGGCGTGCCTCAGCCATCCCCACATCACGGGAGCGAGAGCTGCAAACACTGGCGGATAACCCGCTCCTCCCGTCTCTGGTCGGGTACAGGCAGTTCCTGTGCGGCTGGTGCTCAGTGCTGCAGGCAGCAGGGCTTCTGCCGCTTCCTTGGCAGAGCGCTTCGCAGCCCATTAGGCCTCTCCTGTTTTCCGCCTACACTTCTTCTCTGCCTGTTCCGTCGCTCGTCGAGTGACCCGAATCCACAACTTTCCATCCTCATCGCATGTCCGAACACCCAAGTCAGGCAAATCTGCGAAATGGGGACAAATGGTTAAATGGGTGGGAAACAGAGGAGAAGCTGAGGCTGGGATGTAAATACATTTACAGTTGGAGGTTATTTGGAGAATAAAGGGCAGGGACTTGAAATGCATGTGGAGATGAGCTCTGAAGATGCAAGGAAGGCAGATACTGTCACACTGTCTAATTCATCTTGCACAAAGACATTCTCCTCCAAGGTGTTTGGAAATAATGGAGTAGCTTAGTTACTAACATTATTAAATCCTCATCTCTGACAGATATGAGAATTAATATACAAAGTTTTCCTCCTTTTTTTTTTTAATGCAGCTGTTACTCATTTCCTGTCTTTTGCTTAGGAGTAGCCCACTGAAAGTTATTAGCATGAGTATTGGCAAAAAAAAAAAAAAGGTTCATCTCCATCATGTAAAAAAAAAAAAAAAAGGCAAGTAAAGCAGAAGACAGCATGAATTTTATGGTTAACCATTCTTCAATTTTCCATCTGTAGATCTCAAAGGGGTGTGGGGAAGAGAGCTGGCGCTGTGGAGGCTGTGGCCTGTGCTCTCCTGTCCTGTGTGTGAGGGGCCAGCACCGTGCCCAAAGCCCTGCGGGCCCGAGGAGCAGGGTGGTGGGTGGCTGTGCTTGGCCACGGGCTCTGGGACTATGTTGAAAACAGCCAGTTGTGTCAGCAGTCAGGGTGGGGATGGACAGGACTGAATTAATGCTTGTTTCTTTGGCCAAGTTTGATCTGGACCAGCCCCATTAAAATAGTTGTGGGAAATGTTAGGCAGAAATGGAGAGATGGCGTTGATGTTTGCTGCTGGAAGCAAAGGCTCTGTCCCTGGCCTGGTGGAGCCGGGCAGCCTGAGGGGATGGGGGACGTCTTTCCAGGGCCTATGCTGTGGAGCCGTTCTTCAGATGCACCCTTTTAAAACCCAGGTGTCCCTCTCTCACACCTTATTCCATGGCAGAACCATCCACATCTGCAACACCATTGGTGTTGTAATAAGGTCACTGATGTCCACTGCCAGCCCTTGGTACGTCACTTTTGACAAGTATCGGCTCCTTCGGCCCAAACTGCGGCCTTGAGCCTTCTGTCTTGCCGCTGTTGCTGCCAGCCCTCCTGTGGCTTTGGCCTAAAGCTCTTCAGCAGCCGCTGCTGTGTTGTGGCTCTTGGGGTGCTCCCGATGTGGGGCAGGACCAACGCTGTGTGGAGCTGTGTGGCTGGGAGCTGGAGCTGCCCCGGCTCTCGTTGGTGTCCACCAAAACGCCTGGTTAGGTACCTGGGTCTGGGGCTGCTCATCAGGCCCCAGTCTGTGGGGCTTCGTCGTCTGAGTTATCCCCAGAACGTGGTTATCTCCCTGAGTGGCAGCCTCCTATTGAAAGCGATCTTTTTCAGCAGGGCACTCGCATTTATTTACTGCACAGCTTCTCCCATTAGTATAATCATTACTCCTTGGACTGCGTTTGAATTTAGAGCATCCCACTGTGGTACTTAAAGAATTAATTACAGCGATGAAAGAATTCCTCTAAAGACTTCTATGAATTGGTCTGGTTGAAGTGTTTTAGCTTTGCTTCAGTTGGTGCAGCCCTTGTCAGAGGATTGTGAGAAAATGCATGGGTCAGTGATTTAGATTAGGCAAATTACGTTAGAAAAATTGATTTGATTTAGAAAGTGAGGTTTCAGATCACAGGGAATTGCCTGCTTCTTCCTCTGCTGTCTGCTTTCCCCTGAAGATGAGCAGAGGCAAATAATTTAGGGTTAAAGTAAGGGACTATTGTGAAAGGTGTGTGTGAGAGCTGGACAGAGGGGGGTTGGCACGTATCCTTAGCTAAACGGTTATTGACCCATGTGTCGCTGTCTGGAGGGGCGGATGGATGGGGCACTTGTGGCAGCACTGACAGGTGGTTCGAGTGGCTTGATGCAGAATCAGGTCCTTGGTTTTAGCTGCATGGTTTGGGTTTGTTTTTTTCAGAAATGGTTTTTCTGTATGGCACAGCATCAGCGTCAGTGCGGATCTTGGAGTGTGTTGCTGCTGCTGCCAGCCTTGCCTCACTCCGTGCTTAGTCATTCCTGGGGCTGGGAGCTTGCTTTCATTGGGGTTTTGTGTCCTTGGATCAAAATGAGCATTTCCTCTTCTGTCCCTTGTCCTAGAGGCGGCGCAGTCCCTTGGCTGCAGTGGGACGGTGCCCAGCAGCGGGCACATGGGGCAGGGCCTGCTCAGGGACGTTCCTAAAGCAGCACCTGTCGGTGAGCAGTGCCCTTCCCTGCACAACGAGGGTTTCTTCCCAGCCCTTCCCCTGCCCACCTGTGTCTCACCCATGAGACTGAGGGGCTGCGAGTGCAGCAGCTGCCGGCCGGAGCCCCACAGCGCTCGTGGCCGTTCCTGAGTTGCTCACCACGGGGAATTAGGGTTAGGGCTGTAGGGCTAAAGCTTGGCACCAAGCATTTCGCTTTTCCCTTTGTAAAACTTCTCTTTTAAAAATATGTAGGTAAACGCACACTGTTTGCCAATGAATTTTACTTCCTTATTGCCTGGCAAGAGCCCCTTAAATTTCAGCTTTTCTACAGCCACATTGGCAAGCTCGTTCTGGGCCTGGCTGGCACTGATGGCGTTCCCCCTGGTTGCACCGCCATCCGTGGCACGAAAACCCCGCTGTGGCTGCAGCGTCCCCGGGCCCTTCCCTTGCGCTGTCATGGGGCTCTTGTAGTGCCTGCGAGGCCACTGCGCCCTGTGCCGCCCCAGGGGTCTCTGCCCTGCCCCAGTGAGCGCAAGGAGAGAAACGATGCTGGGAGGGAGCTCCCTGCCAGCAGCTGAATTCAGCCCTGCAAAAAAGGAGTTGCGAAAGTAGCAATCCATCTGTCCACTTAGTGGGAGAAACCTAAGATCGTTTCACAGTAATCAGCCCCCTGGTGTTTAAAAAAACAAAAATACCGCAGGTTTTTTTCTTTAATGTAGATAACTGGCAAAATCTGAAGCATATTAATGCGCTCAGAGTCTGTGCATCTTTGCTGTTTTTTTTTTTTAAGTTCATTTTGACAAATAGAAACTGTATCAAATTGAAAAATAATATAAGACAAATAGATTGCCTTTTGCTTTTTGGGTAGCCTGTATCTGCCATAAAATTTCAGGGATTTTCCTTCCTTCCTGAAACTCTCTAGTTAATTATCAGCAGAGTTATCGGCAAGTGGATGTTTTTCGTTGCCGCAGGTACTGTCGGGTGGTGAACATTGTCATGTTCACGTCCCTCACGGTAATGCATTCTCAAGGTGATGCATTATGCAGGTGCATTCCCGTGCTGTAGTTGCTTGGCTATATCAGTGTTTCCATTAAAACACACAATATTCAGGGATTTTAATTTGGTTGTAAAAGCTTGCTCCAGGCACTACCTCAGATGAGAAAGTCCAGGAGTGGTGTGTATCTTTTTCTTTGTAATCTCATTTTATTTTTTTTATTGCATTTCCCATTTTTCCTTTCCCCTTAACTGCGAGGACATAGAGGAAACAGGCTGCAAAGGCGCTGCTTGCTTCTCGCTTATGCGAATTGACAGGCAGTGAGTCAGAGAGATTCACGAGGATTTCTGCCTCCAAGTGGCGAGACGGTCGCTTGCATTACAGCAGAGTTTACAGGTGGCAGGGCTCGAATGTGGCCAGCACAAAGGTGTCCTGCAGGAGCCCTCACTGCGAGGAGTCATCAGGGAGGGGTGTTCAGGGTGGGCATTTCTGCACCAGTGGCATGTCACTGCTGTCCGTGGGTGGATGCACTGCTGTCCCCAGCTGGGGGTGACACTGGGGCTTGGCTTTGCCTGGTGTTTGGGACGGTGATGAGACGTGGTGGGGCTTTGCTCTGGGGCTGAGGTCGCTGAATTGCAGCAGATGCTTTGCTGCTGCACGACGATTTGTAATTAAAACGCAACTTGCCGTCCTGATTAGATTAAGCAGTCAAATTCATTTATGATATTTTCCCCCTGCCCTGCATTGTGTAATTAGCAACATATGATGCTTACATTAGCTCAGTTAAAAGTTATAATGATTAATCCGTGCATCGAAGCCTCCCCGTGGATCGGCTGGTGCAGTGCAGCGGGGCTGCAGCTGGGTGAAGCGCCCGTGCCAGCGGAGGCACCAAAGCGGCCGTTCCCGGTGTCTGCAGGGCAGCAGCATCCACGTGCCACCAGTCGCTGAAAGTGGTGCTGGTTTGGCTCTTCCTCCCCTGCAATGGGTCCCAAAGCATCCAGCTGACCGTGTGCATGGAAGTGCCAAAAGGATGAGTGTTTAGGCGGTCCTTGTTGGTGCCTTGGGAACGTGAGCATGGCTCTGAAGTGTTCTGGCCAAATCCTGAATGTTTTACCCAAGTTAATCTTCCATTAATGTGAGTTTTGCCTGAAAAAGGCTTTCTGAATTGGATTGGGGCTCTAACTAGTGAGGAACCTCACTTAAGAAAGCCAAAACCAACAAGAAAACTACTGTAAGCTAATTATAATGAATTATATTTTTCTTTCCTGTGCAGTCATAATATTGTCTTCCTTTCCACCTTCTGCTGAGCTATGAAAATGCTCTGCAAAATGATATTTTTGAGTTGATGGAGAAGTACACCCCTGTCAACAATATTTTTCTATTGTTCATCAGAGACAGGCTTCATAACAGAAGAGATCTGTGTTTGAAAAGTACATCAGCTGCAAACAGGTTTGTTCCAAGTCTTCTCCAGCAGCAGGGCAGGGCTGGGAGGCGATGCTCCAGCTGGAGGTGACCACATAGCGGGGCTCCTGGTCTTTCAGCGGAGTGGCCGGGGCCGGCTGGAATAACGTATTGCTGCTTTCACAAAAAGTGGATCTTATATTAAAGGTTCCGGTAGAGAAAGGTCTGGAGGTGTTGAAATATTTATATATTGCTTAAGTTACTGCACGAGGTGCTGTCTCGTTCCCTAGAATGCTGTGGGGGTCACGGACATGAAAGCGAGCTGAAAATGAGCTCCCACCTTTCTCGGTCCGTGTACGCACCCGTGTGCGCTGATGTTAAATTGGCAGGGTGGTAATGTTTCCCTTCTCCAACCATCAATTTCAATTGAATTTCATAAGCCATTAAAGTTCTGTGCTGCTCCCTTTGCTGTTCCAGTTACGTGAGCTCCAGCCATTTAGCTGCAGGTCCTGGGGCATGATTGCTCCGTGGAGCAGCAAAAGTAAATTGGTTCCTGATGTAGAATCTTTTATATATATATATTTTTAATATCTCTGACTCACTGTGAGCAATGATGTTGGGCTGATGATGTGAATCTTAAGCTTGGCTGTTTCTGGTCCGGTTTTGGTTCACCCCTGACAGAACCTTTTTTAAAAGCCTCTATGCTCAGCTTGAGTGGCAGCATCTTGTATGTGGAGGAAGAGGATTTCTTTTGTTGCTCATATATTTATCTTCAGAATCATGGTGGAAAGATTTGACTGGGTTTTGTTTTTTTCCCTGTGGGTTTGAAATGTTTGAGATTGATTCTTACTTGGATCAAAGGAGATCTCCTGGCAGTCCTCTGACTTTGTTTCAGTACTGGCAGTGTGACAAATAATGAAAAAGCAATCATTTCCCCTTTCTCCCACTTTTATTCTTGGGATAAATGAATGGCTAAGATCTGTGTGCTCAAAAATAATTGCTCATGGCTCTTAGGGAAAAAAAAATCCATAACACTTATCCTTTAAATAGTTGATCTGATCTTTTCCGTTGGTTTGTATTTCGCGCTGGCGAGCGTCTTTGCTGCCACTTTGAGGCTGAACCTGACGAAGTTTGTAATGGAGGCTGAGCAGGTTGTGTCCGTGGGAAGGGGAGCGGGATAAATGGTTTTCCTCTTTTAGCAAGCAGCTCCCCCGTGGGAGCTCAGCAGCAGGGACGCAGCAGGGTCGCACTGCCATGGTCCGCCGGCGGAACTGTTTTGCACAGCACAGAACTAAGGAATTTGCCAAAACGTAGAGTGAATGGAAACAAACCAAAACTCATTTTGATTTGCCATGTGATGAAAGCAGTTCAAGCATCTTCTAAAAGTGGTGAAAGCAGCTGCTGAAACCTCCTCCAGCTGCTGTGGGGGTTGGTGGGTGGATGGATGGATGGATGGATGGAGGTGTGCTGGTGCTTTGCTAGGGTTTCTGTCATTCCTTTCTTTTGTCACCCTTAAGGCTGTGGATGTCAGGACCTGCTGCACCTGACATCTCTGCTCTCCTTGCAGTGAGTGCTGCTGCAACCTGCTGCTGTTCCCAGAGAAGCAGGCAGAAAGGAATAACCTGGGCCTGCAATTCTTGGCTGGAGATAACTTCCAGTCTTTTGTTTTTTTTAAATATATTTTATTTAATGCTTTTGCTACTAATGGGTGTTCTCAGCCTCTGTTCCTGCTTCATAAGTGCTGCTCTCTGGGAATCCTTACGACGAATGGTTATGGAAATGCATTTAAATGCTCAGAGATCTGTTACAGTTTTTTCTTTATGGGGTTGTTCCTTCAGAAAGGATAAATGTGCCCTGAGTCCACAGCTGCCTTGGACAAGTGCCTTCTATGAACCGGGCGGCAAGGCTCTGGGCATTTTTGCAGCGGAGGGGGTAAGTGGGGGCAGCAGTAATGCTGTGAGAAAGCCCAGCTCTGCCCTGATATCTCGAGGAAGCACTGTTTTTGGTCTGTTTGTTCAGTGGTGCTTTCCCCTCCGTACTCCAGATGGGGCCTTTGGATGCCGGTGATGGGGACTGATAGAGCATCTGACTTCCCTCCTGCCCTCCTCCTCCAACCAGCCCATCACAAGCATCAATTATGCAAGCCAATGGCTCTGTTAAATCAACAGGGCTGCTAATTGAGTGCTAACGCAGCGTGCATGCTCATGCCACGTTGGTCTCTCAGGCGTTCTTCATGGCAGGGGCTTTGCATCTGCACAGGTGCAGAGAAACTTTAAGCTGTGCCTGTGCTGGAAGCGAGGATAAGGGTCGCCTGGTGTTTTCCCATCGTGGCTGTTGACTGCAGCCATACGTTCCCACGTCTGGAGATGTCTGAGCCGTTCCTGGTGGTCCTGGGGGAGTTTGGATGAGTTGTGGTTTCTCCAGAGACAGAAACTCGCCATCCAGTTGGATGTCCGCTCCTGCAAGCCAGGGCAATTAATTCTGCTCTGGGCGTCGAGCCAGCGGTGGTAGGAAGCAACGATGAATAGCCAGGCTGTCGCTTCTCCTCCGAGAGAGCATTTTGGGAGGTCAGGAGCTGCAGTGGTGGAAGTGTGGGCAGCTCATCTCTGTTGGTGAGGCGTGGAGCTGGCAAAGGTGCTGCTTCCATGGAGCATCCCCTGATGAGAGCACGTGAAGTGGTTTGGTTTTAAGTGCCTCATTAAGAGCTGGCCCTCCACCAAGTTTGTTCTGCTCTTACCATGTTGTGAGACCCTGCGGTGCTGCCTCCGTGCTCTTGGGGCAGTGTCTTTGGTGTTTTCTTTGTTTTTTGGGAAGCCTTGTCTGGTGCTTGCTGCGGGGTCGCTGCTGGGAACCCCTTGCCAGCCAGTGGTGTCCGGAGGTTGTCACCGAATGGTGGCCTCTCACGTCCTCCGAAATGAGCTGGTCCTTAAGAGGACATGAGGATCTCTGTTGGTCATGGGCAGTTTTAATTGGGGAAAATGGATTGAGCATCAGCTTATCCTCTTATCCGAGGTGGTGGTCGCCTCAGGCTAGCAGTGAGGGGCGGGGCCTCTGTCATCCCTTGCCTTTCAGCTGCCACCTTTTGCTGTCAGGAAACACAAAACCCTTCCCGTGGTGCTGGGGGGGACCTTTGGGGTGTAGTTGCCCAGGCTGTCAAGGCGGTTGCAAATGACTTCAAGTATATGATGCTTCAAGACCAAGAGTGGCCAGGGTCTCCTGCAAATGGCTGCGAAAGTAGAACAAGTGCTTGTTTTTAAAGGACAAGGTGGGATATGGCTTATTTTTGCTCCTAATTAGAGGGAGATGAGAGTGGTCTAATTCCCACACTCTTAAGAGCAACATTCAGCCAAAATAATGGACAGGGAAGATGAGAAGAGACTGCTGCAAGCCAAAAGCAGCAAACCCATGAAGCAGAGCTAGAGACAGCTTTAAAGCTATGAACATAATTGCCCGAGGAGTCTGCCAAGGAACCAGATGCTGTAAATGAAAGAATAACTTCCATGGCTTGGCATCTGCCTGCGCTCCGGGGGGAGGAGGAGCGGGAGGACGGCACGCGGGGCTGGGAAGGGCTGCTCCAGCCACAGGATAGGTCCCTTCAGAAGTGTTCAGTCCAGCCCGGTGTTTTTTCATTTGGACAAGGGACAAGTGAACCTGCTGGAGAGCAGGGAGATGACGGTCCATGCGTCTGGCTCTCGGGCTGTCTGTCCCCTGTCCGCCTGCTGGGTGTCAGCATTAGGTGGTGGCTCAGCTGCTGGGGGCATCCGGGTGCTGTCCTAGCTGGAGCGGGCTGTGGTAATCCAGGAAGATGTGGCTGGGCCAAATTCTGAACCTTTTGGGACCTGTTCCTGCACAGAACCCTGCAGAGCGGTCTGTTCTCCATGCATGGACAAGCTCGGTTGATTTTTAAGGTCGGTGGCTGCACGTGACTTGTCTGAGGTCAGATCGCGCTTGGCAGCGCTCTTGTTTTGAAAACCAAACTGGAAAGTTCCTGTTATTTTTCTCCCCAATTTATTTTTACTATTCCTGTTAAAATAATTGCAGTTGTAGCAAAGGTAAACAGCTGGATTTGACATAATCGGTACATAAGCAATATCCATTATTTACATGGTATAAAACCTCCACAACAAAACCTATTCCTCAGGCTGCATCCTACACAAAAAGAACAAGAAAAGCCTGTATGGGAAGGGGAGCAGAAAATCAGCCGGGGTCCTTCTTTTGTGTTTAGCACATGTGCATCACGGCGTCAGCGTTGGGAGCAGTCTCCTTTCTGCTCGTGCTTGAACCAGACGCCCCAGCAGAAGGCGGTAATTGCGCACGTGGCGCCCCCGGGGAGCGCAGTGTGCCTCTCGCAGCTGGGGAAGTCGAGGCAGGGAGCAGGCATTAGAGGTAATAGGAGATGTTCACACAATTGCAGGCAAGAGAAAGATGGTTTTTGTTTTGGTTTGTTTTTTCCTACCAGGGAGGGCTTTGTTTGTGGGCTAGGCTTTTCTGTTTTGTGTTTGCTATTTTAATAGCCTGTTATTTTCTGTTCTTGCTTGGCTGTAACCCGTGGAGAAGGGGTTCAGCGTGCCCCCTGGGCACATGGGGATGCAACGGAGGCAGGAATGGGGCTGGGGGTGCCCCCAGGAGCCTGGTGGGGGGCAGAAGGGATGGACAAGGACGAATTCAGCCCCTGGCTCCATGCACATGTGCAGCCTGCTGTGTATCCAGTCCGCTTTGTGAGGAGTTGTGGATGTTTTGCCTCGAAATAACAGCGTGTTTTTGCAAGGGGGGCAGGGGGGGGCCTCTGCATTGCCACAGCTCGAGGACACGGTCGTGTGCAAGTCAAAGAGCCATATCATGTTGAGTGCTGAATGACTCTGCTTATTAATATAATAAAACAGAGGAACACGCGGTCGTGACAGTCTCTGCAGTGAAAATCCGGGGGGTTATTTTAACCCAGGCGGCATTAAATCTTTCCGTCTCCTGAAAATTGCACCCCGGAGGTATGGGCTGAGGGTAGGAGGGTAGGAACATTTAACAAGGGCTCCATTTAACGGGAGTTCTTATGCATATTGTGGTCTCCAGAACATTGCTTTGCTGTCTGAGTTTTTTATGTCTTGCTCATCACTGTAGTTCAGTTCCTCAAACGGGATAGGGAGCAAAACTCATGCTCTCCTTTTTCCTTTTTCTCCCCTCCTTTCTTTTCTTCCTTCCTTAGTTTCAAGATGATTTTTTTTGTCTACTGTAGCACTGATACCTTTTCTTGAGAAGTAATATATTAGAACATGGTGTCATCTGCTGCTTTGGAAGCAGGGAAGTGTACGTGTACATATACATGTGTATATATATGTATATTTTACATGCGTAGGGACTATAGAGATGTACATCTCCAGCCTGGGGCTGCAGCACTCCTCTCCCGCAGCCCTGATGCGAGAGCTTTGGTCGCTGTGCGCACAGCCCGGGTCCCCTGGTGCTGGAGAAGACCTGATGCTGGGCTGCTCCATGCTTCCGTGCTCTGCAGTGGTTGTGAGCATCTGTCCATGTGCTTGGCCAGCGTCTGGTGAAAAATACCTCTATTTCCAGGTGCTGGCTCTGCGTTGGGGCAGGTTTCTCCTCTCATTGCGGAGAGGCTTCGATACATCATGTGAGATAACTTTTTCTCCCTTGATGGGGAGGTTCTTCAAGGCTGTCATCAACTCCTCTCTTTCAACGTGTTTTATCTGGGGGAGGCAGTCAGTTTTTTCTACACAGTTTAATTTTGCCTCTGCTTAATGCAGAGGTGGTTCCAAATTGTCCTTGTTTCCCCCTCTGAGGATGATCTTATTTTACTTCGTACTCTCTTTACCGTCCTGGCTGTGGTCTCTCCATCTCCTTAGAAGCTTGCCCGTTAGATGGGCACTTCTTTAATTTCCCCAAATCAGCACCTGTCAGATCAATAGATGAGCAATCTGGAGTCCTCGGTTGCATTGTGATGGGCAGCTGAAATCCCCTTTAAGTGACCCTGAAACGAGGTCTGAATTATTATTGATGTGTTTTTTCTTTTCAGTGCGGATTTCTGATAACGCTGGGCATATCTCAGTGGTGAAGATGGTGCTGGATACTGTCAAGAAATCTGAGGAGGCCGAGAGAGGGATTTCCAAAGCAGAAACAAGTTGTTCTTCATTCTTAGTTTTTCATGACAATGTAACATATTCATGAAAATTGCCTCAATTTAACTTCAGGGGAGAAGAGAAGCTTCAGGACTGGTGTACCTGGAAGGCTGTGTCCTGGTTAATCAGTTTGCTGTACTTTAGGTTTTCACCTAGAGGTTTTTTTTTTTTTTTTGATACTTTCTCTCAGCATCTTTTCACACCTTTTTCTGTTTAAAAAGTGCTTTGCAATCTGCAGGAAGAAGATGATAGGCACCTCTATCCCTGTTCTTCAGGCAGAGAAGCGCAGTGGCTGTGGTCCCTGCCAGAGCTGGAGGTCTGCGGCTCCATCCTGCTCACCTCATGTGCCTGCACTAGGCACCGTGAATTGCCCTCAGCGTGACCGGTTCGATAATCGAGGGGCTGAATATCTCCACCCCTCTGGGCATTGGTCTTCCCCTTCAGCGCTCTCCTTCCTCTTCATTTCTCCATTGTTCATCTGCCTGTGTCCCAGTGGGATTTCAGAAGTCCTCGCTCGGCTTTGCAGGGTTGAACTGCCAAGTTCTGCTGGGGTCATCGTGGTACACGAAGCACCAGGAGCCTGCTGGTGCTGCTGGTCTTAAGGCTGCCTGTGCAAGCCCTGTGCAGCCACCAAGCAAATCCGTGCTGTCGCTGCTGTCTTTCCAGGATGGCCTCTGAAGAACATGGTCCTTGCTTTCTGCTTAGGAAAGGACTTTGAGGAGTTTTGTTGTGCAGCTTGTGCTGTGTCTCTGGGGCACAAGCTGAAACTTCTGTTTCCATGTCTACTATATCTTCCTCCAAATTTGGGGGGAAAAAAAAGGAAAAAAGAATAATATACCTTCAGATTTTCATAGCTGCCTCTGTACAAGTGTGGCCTTGTCGGGGTGATCATTATGCTGACAGGCGCAGATCCTGCAGTGTGCTTAAGCAGAGGCACAAAAGTTTTCGGGGTATGGGTTGTAGATTTTAAGGTCTTGCAGCCCAAAGGCGTTTCTTGTCTTTGCAAACGTTTCTGATGCTGTATAAATGCTGTCTTTGAGGTTTACGGGCAGCTAGCATTATCTCATGTTTTCATTTAAAGCAAAATCAGAGTGCCCATTTTGTATCTCTAAGAGTACTACAAAAGCCCTCTTTGCAGCTTTGCACACAAATGGAGATTGACAGGCACTAGCTTATGATCTCACTGCTCTGACAGTGCTTGACACGGAGGGACTTTCAGTCAGTGGCTACGAGGCATCACTCGCATGTGGGTACAGGGCATTGCAGCCCTTAAATATGGTGGGTTTCATTTGTCACAGCTGTCAGTGGCTCGAATCTAGCTCTGGTGCTGTTAATCCATGCTGAGTGGAGGTCCCAGCGATATTTTCTGGAGCAGGGAGAAGTTTGCTCTCTGCTCAAGCCATCAACAGATGGTTTGCAACAGAAACAGAGACAAGGATGTTACTGATCGCAAATGGCCACGGGTGTGCCCAAACGCTCTGCTTGTGGGTGCAGGCTGCTTTTCAGGTCTTTTTTTGGGGACACTGAGGATTTATGGTGAAGCCACCGGGATGCCAGTGGGGAAAGCGAAGCATCACCCTGCTCCACGAGCACTGCCTGCTTCCTGTGCCGATGTGGAGAGCTGGGAGTTAAATTCCTATAAACCTCTTAGAAAAAGGCAGAGCACTTAGTATTTATTTTGCATGCAGTTATTCCTCCTGCTTCTCCTTGTCAGTAGTTTGATCGCTGTCGAAATCCCTCTCCTCCCCGGGCGTAGGCAGCAGCGTGAGGACGGTGCGCACGGGCCCTATCACTAAGCAACGCCACCGGAGTGCTGGGCACCGCGGGCGCTGCCGTCGCCTCACATCTATTTTGCCTCAGCACTTTGATCTCACAGGCCCGTCGATGCCATCGATTAGGGGAGATTGCAATGATCGTAAAGTTAAGCAGAAAATGGTGCGGCCTGTTGCTGGTGGGAGGCTGGCGGCACAGGAATGCTGTTCGCAGGGAATTGATGCTCGTGGCTATTGATTGGCAAGCGCTTCGCATCGCATTGAACGTCAGTCTAGTTAGTTCATAAATTTATGGATGTCATTCTGCGTTTGGCACAAACTTTCCTGCTTTCTGTGTCGTTTTGTCTTGAGTCTGAAATGGCAATGTGATCTGTTAGGAACAAAATGGAGATAGGGGAATAAAATACTAGCTTTATCGTTTGCATTTACTCTGCATCTCAAAGGGCAGTGTGTAGCATACCTCTGCTTTCTAATTTTACTTTCTTTACATGGTTTGAAGCCCACAGAGACTAGTTAAGTGTGGATGTAGTGGTATTGGTACAATATTTGTACAATATTGGTATTTGGAGACGGTTGCCAGATAACTTTCATTTTCCATGCACAAGCGCCTAGTAAACACACAGCATTCATTTAATACTTGGGGGACAATTTCAAGTCTTTCAAATATACGCTGGGTAATTGAAAACAAATGTTAGCTTCCCTTCAGTAGTGCTTCACAGTAGTCACAGCACGGTGTGACTGAGTTTTCACTTCAGTATTCTTCTGAGACATGTGAAGTGTGTGGCTCCTCAGGCCTGAGCTGACATGGAGAGCGGGGGTCGCCCTCCATGAGGCATGACTGTGGTGCCGGGAGGAGGGTTTGTGGCCTCCCAGATTTAGGGGCTGCAGCTGGGTGAAGGCTGGGATGTTCTGTCGCTGTGTCCCCGCTGTCCAGGCCCCCCCTGATGCTGCCTTGGGGCTTGTCACAGGCCGCGGACAGTGTGGGCTGGCTCTGCAAGCGAGGACTCGTCTTGGGGTCGCTGCCTGGCACTTGCCCTGAGCAGGCCGCACAGGCACGTGGCTGTGGTGGGGAAGGGGCCATCAGGCTCCTCTCTGAGGCCACCACGCTCTTCTCCGAGGCGTGGCGGTTTTGCTTTTAGCAGAAGATGCCACGTCTGAAGAATGGGACCTAATGAAGAGAATTTGAAGTGCATTTATGCTTTGAAAAGGGAGTCTAAATATAGTGCCGTGGAGTTCAATATCCATCTCTCCAAGGCGTTCAGATCAAATGTACCCTTTCTGAGATTTTTTTTTTTTTAGTTTATTTTTTTCTTCTCTCCGTCAGCCCACCACTCTCTCCTGGGAATTTAAAGTTCCAGCTGAGCTCCTGGACTGGTGAATCGTGTCCGGTCTCAGCTCGGCAGGGCAGGGTGAAGTGGTGTGGCTTTTGTGCGACAGGTATCATAGGAGAATGGCCGTTCTCCTATGCTGTATAAAAATGGAAATTCATCCTTAAGCATCCATATTTGTTTGTTAAACAGTTTGCAAACTGTCTGTACCTGAGACTGAGAGTCCATCTGCCCACCTGAAAGAGCCCAATTTTCCTTTTGCTGATCCAGGGCTAGGGGTATAAATGTGATCATCAAAACAGCAGCAGAGGTGCCCAGGCTCATTTCTGTTTGAATCCATCCACTAGAGACTTCTTTTTCAGCATTTGCTAGGTTCCTGAATTGTCCTCTTATCATAAAAAGGGAAATAAACCCTTTTGTTTGCCCTGTGCAGCCGTTCTCCACGGATCTATGGCAATATTGGAAAATTCTCTGCCTGTCATGGTGAAGTTTGAAAACCAGCTTAACCTCTGTCTTGCCAGGCATCCTTTCGAAAGGATGTGCTGAGGATTTGTTGTTTGTTCATTAAATAAAACTAGTAGAGAAAAATCTCATTCAGATGCGTTATTTTCTGAGAGTGACATATGCTGTTGACTCACACAAATATGTCTCCTCTGGAGAGTCCTCGTACAAGAAATCTCTCAGCCCTTAGTCTTCACTCATTAATGAGATTTTTTTTTTTAGCAGAGCTATTAAAAACTTGGATCTCAATTCTACAAAAATGTAAAAGATGTCAAACTATACAAATACGATATTTTGTATGTTAATAACCAAGTAGGTTATAAGAAAGAAAATGAAAATATAACCCGAGGAAATGCACTGTGTTACCGGTGGTGTTTTTCCCTGGTTGCTGTATGTTACTGTCTGTGTTACCTTGGTAGCAGTTCCGATGTGTCCCTGGATAATAACATGCACACAATAATATGAAGCATGTATGGCATACAGGAGCACATACAGCGCATGGGAGTGAAACAAGGTGCATTTTCCTCTGCCTTTCTGCATCCTGAGGCAACAAAGTCTTCATAAGTGGGTTGCTGACTTCCCACGTCCCGTGGGCATGTGGGTGGTGCTCCTGTGCTGTTCCTGGGGGCTGCCGTGTCCTGCCTCGGGGTGCTGATGGTCACTGTCCCAGCTGCGGGAGCAGAAGTTGCATTTTCGCTTTTATTTCAGCTGATGATCACCCGTTCTTCATGGCAGGTGGCAGCTGGACTTTACTCCCTACCTGAACTCTGTAAGTACTGTCTATGTCAAGGGAAGCCCCAGCTCTGATGCTCAGATGCTTGGCTCGCAGGATGTGCAAGTGAAGGAAGGCTTGGAAATTGCAAGTTTTGTCCTGCTTCTGGTCAGTCTCTTGAAAGAGACTCTTGATTGCCGGCTCAGAGGTTTTAATGCAGTACTTTGCTGAAAAGGTAACATAGGTTTCCTCCTCAGAGCACCATGCGGTGCAAGGCCCCTCTGAGGGATGGGGCGAGGGCTTGCTGGATGGGATTTCTCTCAGTGGTTAGGGGGATTAGTCTAAATGAAGCCCAAGCATTTCAAATCCTTACCCAAACCAATTTTCCTTCCATAGGAGATAGTGCCCCTCTCCGAGCAAAGGGAATTACCGCTTCAGCGAGGCAATTTAGAGCTATCTGAGCCGGTGGTGTCAGGCCCGCTCCGTGCGGGGTCAGTTTGGCGTCGCGAGGACGGTTTTGAAGGTTCCAGTCATATTTATAGCACTGGGCTAAATAGAATGGAATGTAGTTACAGCACACGAATGGTAAAGGGCAAAACCAAAGGTAAAATTCATTTCGAGTAGGTATGAAATCCCAGTTACGTATTTATTTGCGCTCAGGTAGGCGTGCTGCTGCATGGTGGCAGCGAAGCATCCTGCATGCCCTCCTGGTCCTGGGGCTCCTAGATACAGCTGGGCTCTTTTGTGATGCCACTTGCAAGCACAAGAGGTAACAATTAAAGGCAGTAGGTTTCCTACTGAAAGGGTTTTCCCAGTTGTGTGCCTAGCCTGCCTTGGGTGTCCTGGCTTGCAAGTGTCTCCAGTCTGCAGCCTGTATCGCTGGTCGCTGCATTGCCCAACCTAATCCTGTGGCAGCCAGTGAGAGTTTGAGTCAAAGAAAAGTGCAGAATTGTGTCTTTCTCTGGTGCAAATGTGATAGGTAGGTTTCTGGGATCATTTACGTTTTGGGGGCTGGTTTAGGAGCTTCTGGAGTTAGCTTCATTTAAGAAATTTTGTATAAAGAATTGTTTTTTTCGTTCTTGCGATGCAGAGTTTTATGGAAAGCAGATAAAATAGTAAATCTGACAGGCTTTGCTCGGGGGTATCTTCTTCCCCTGCAGCCAAACGTGGTTGAGCTGCTGTTATCTCTCGGGGTGGCTGCACAAGGATCTTCAAAAGCTTGCCTAACTCTTTGGGAGTCAAACTCTGTCCTGCGGGATGCTGATTTCCTTTTATTTGCTACAGGAAGACCCTTGCAGTGACTTCCTGGTGCTCAAGTGCTCGGTGTCCCTGCCTCAGCCTGACTTTTTCAGCCCGATGTCTTCTTGCTGAAGTCTGCTCCCAGCGTGGGAGAAGGGGGCACGTGGCGCTGAGCAGGGGGAGAGGCGTCCGTGTGCTCTGGTTTTGGTTTGCGTTAGTTAACCCGTGGGCTTGAGCGCACCGCAGAGCTGTGGTGGATATTTAGGAAAAAGCCAGCAGTTTTCTGCAGGCTGTGCTGGATGGGAAGACTTTGGGCTTTTGCTTCCAAGATGCCTTACTTTGCTGCCGTTCTGGAGCTATGAAATACTGTACGAGTGCTGACAAATTAATGACTTGGAAAACAAGTGCTGCTAAAGAAAATGTCAGGGTTTGGAGACCTGCTTGGTGGCTAGGGAGAGTCCTGTGGTTTTTGCCATTGATTACGAAAGTGCTGGAATGGCTAATTTTGCGCTTTCCTCTGCAGTACTTTATGACACATTATATACTCGGCAGAACAAATCGGGTCACTGCCTTTACTATCTGCTTGTGCAACATGTAGCTCTTGGGACTGAAGGGCAACATTGGAAATTTGCACAGAAATTGAAATTTAGCTGTGAGGATTCAAGACACTTATTTTGCTTGGATTATATTCCTGTTTATCAGCATCAGGAGGTATTTGAGAGACCTAAAAATTGAATTCTAGGTTTTGCATTAGAAAAAAAAATATCTGTTAGAATGAGTTTTTCTCTGGAAGTTGGATATTGAGTATAGATCTGACTCTCCTGTGTCTGCAGAAAGAGGATAAAGGATAAACCAAGCTTATTCTTAAAAAGCACATAATAAAAAAAGAAATACCTTTTTCTTTTTTAAGAGTCTATAGGCCTGCTTTAAATCAACAACACTGATCTGGGAACTTCAGAAACTTTTCAGAACAGTTTATACTTGGTTTCTTTTTATCTCCCTGAAAACTAAAACTGAAAAAAAAAGCCACTAATGAAAACACTGAGGTAACTATTAACTATCATTTTTTGATTAGATCATCTAGTGAGGAGCTTGTGGGAGTTGGCTTGAAAAAGGATATTGTTATTACATTGGTTTATAGCAATACCAATTTTTAACCACAGAATGTGTTTTTTAGGCATTGAGTACCGGGGAGAGCAAAGAAAATGAAGATCCTGAATTATAATGCTGATGAAAATACATTTATGGGATGATCTTTCTCTGTTGGCGAGAGTAAATGCTAATTTTCTCTTGCTGTCTAAACTGAGCCGGAGTAACAGGCACACCTATGGTGACTGTTACGACCTTTGTGTAGTGCTGCTGTGCTCCCTCCTAGGGCTGGTAGCGTTCCCTGGATCAACAAACGGCTTCCCATTTACATAAACACTTCTTTACTCCTCTCTTGAATATATGATTCACTTCAGAGATGTGCAGTTGTCTAACAGAGGAATGGCTGTTGCAGTTAGTAATGTATTTTGGGATCTTCGAGATTGAAAGATGCTATCAAACTCTGATGTCTGTTATTTTAATTTTATGTTCTGCTCTATACAGTCCCGAAGCCTAATATATCTTCTATTCTGCTGGAGGGAACGGGCTCCTTTTTGAGGTTTTACAGGCTGTTTCTGTTGTGCAGTGGAATTCAAATTAGGAATTATTCTGTTCTATTCAGAAGAGAAAACCTTATGTTAAGATGGCAAGATAGACAAGGTTCAGTGGCAACAAAATTGTCAGGGAACAGATTCCATGGCAGCTAGACACTGCTGTAAGGCCTTTGCATGCAGATAATAGCTGGGGATATCAGCCTGGGTCTTAAGGAATACAAGACCATTTAAAGTTATGTGGTGTTCCTTCTAAATAAAAAAAGTTTAGCTTTGATGCTTGTGGCTTCTTCATAGGAAGCAACCTGGTTTAGTCAAACCTTATCTTGGCTTCGCCACTGCTGCAAATTGAAATAGGGGATGGTTCCTGCTGGGTGCTCGGGGTGCTGGCGTTGGGGTGCTGCCTTTGGGGACAATGGATGTGTGCCCGACAGCGATGTGTTGGCATGGTCTGAGCCCAGAAAACTGATGTGGGACCTGGACTTGAGTAGTCCATGGACCTGGAAGCAGCTGCAGCCTTATCTCAGAGTTTAATTGATTATTGAAGGCTTTTCTGGCTTGTGAGCCAAGATGAGTTCTTATTAGATTTGGCCTTTAATGGCAGCGTGGTTACCTGGGGGCAGAGCTGCAATGTTACGGCTCCTGAATGTTTGCTGACTCCTCCCTTCCCTCCGTAACGCTGCTCAAGGTGACTGTCAAACCCGCAGAAGGCTTTCCTAATGAAATGTAGAAACTGTGCAAATCTATCTTCTGCATGCACAAGGTTTTTTTTTTTTTTTTCTTTCTTCCTCCTGTTCTTTTTATCTCCTAGTAATTGTTCCCCCTAGGATCGGCTGCATGATATTAAAGAATCTTTTCTTGTTGTGCAATTAGTTTCAAAACGACATATTCTGCCAGTGCATCAATCTTGCTCTGCAGAGGCAGGTGGCCATGGGCCAGGAAAGACCTTGGCACTGCTGCTGCGGGGGCTCTTTTTGCCCTTGTAGGCTTGTTTTTTTTTTTTTCTTTTTTTTTTTTTTTCTTTAAGGCTTGCTGGTGAGGACATGTGCCCTGTGCTGGGTCTGCCTCCCCTCCATCTGCCTGGGTGCTCGCTGGCAGCTCTGTCTCTCCTCTCCCCCAGGAAGCACAAGTTCCAAAACGTGACTCTGGCTTGGATGAGGTGTAGGAGGGTGGACACTGTGTGTAAGGTTTGCTGGTCGCTTGCTCTGTTTAAAAAAAGGTAGAAAGGTCTGTGCAATTCCTTTGTGTCAAAGAACAAACCCAGGTGTATTGTACGAACCTTTCTGGGCTTCTGACTTGTCTTGATTTGGTCAGGAATCCAGCGTACGCGGGCCGAACACTGAAACTGCTGAATGAATTAGATCAAATTTTCAAGGAGGTTGACAGCAAGAACGACTCAGCTTGAGTAAGGACGTTGGAGCTGTCCTCTACCATGTTGTACAGGTTTTCTGTGCCTGCAGGCTCTGCATCCTTTTTTGGTTTTGTTGAATATATCCTACCTGTTGTGAAGCAACCTAGCCTTGTTTTAATAAATGCTACATAGCTCTGTACTGTAGCTCCACAGCAACGTTAGAAAACTGGGAAAAAAAAATATCTTGGCTTTCTGCAAGCCTGCAGAGCTACTGAGTTGCTACGGGTTGTATTCTTGCAAGCGCCACTGCAAAATTAAAATACCAGGAAGACTGAAAAAAACAACCCCAACAGCAATACCAACCTTCTTCTTTCTATCTTCTTTGGCTAAGATACAGCAGCGATAACAAGAAAAGGTCTTTTTAACTGTATTTCTGTCTCCCATTCACAAAGAAAAAAGTCAATAATGTTGCTTTTTAAAGTTTTCCCCCTATGGATGTTCTCCTGCACTGATCTAATGTTGATGTAAAGTTTTGATTGCCTGCAATAGGAAAGAATATTTATTTAATAAGTCATCCCCATCACAAAATCCCTTTGGACTTAAGAGAAAGATGTATAGAATAAAAATGAAATGTAGCAGAGGTAAACAGAAATTTAATAAGGTTCTAGAGGAATTCCTGTACAAACCTAAGGAGTTTAATAGAAAATGAGAGGTTATTTTTAATCATCCTCTGGAACTCCATAGCACGGTTTTAATTAAATTATGTAGGCTGAGTAGAAAAAAAATAAGGAAAGATGACTAATTTTCTATTAACCTTTATTCAACTTTTTCATAAAATAAATTAAGTTAATGACTCATTTCTGTTTGTGTCGCCTTGGTGAAAGCTGGTATTTACAAAGTTTAAACTTTGTCGCCAGTATTTCCAGTCTGTCCTAGTCCTTCTGCCCCTCGTCTGGTTATTCTGTGCCTCTGTGTGGGCACTCAGTAGCAAGATAGACCTCTGGAAGATGTGAGGCAGTAGGGTCCTAAGCCCTGCTGAGCCTTTGATTTATTGTGGGGCCATAGAGTTTTCTACATTTTTATTTTCTGTTTTGTTTGATTCACCCTGGAGAAGGGATGGTCCCGAAAGCCAGAGACTGAGCAACGGGATGGCTGTAGGGTGTGAAACGTGGATGCACATGGTCTTGTCTTGGCCTTTGATCCATGAGGAAGGGTTTGGAGTGGGTCTTAGAGGGAGTGCAACCTGTTGCAGGTGAGCTGGTACCACTGGGTTCCCCTCTGCTGCTCCCATGCGGGGATTTAACTTGATGCAGGACCATGGCGTGGAAAGGAGCCCCAGCTGGCTGAGGTCTGAGCGTGCTGGGTCATCCAGGAGGTGAATTCCACCTTGGAGAAGGTTTAAAGGTTTTACTGGAATTGTAAGAGTGCTGACAGCTGGCTGAAAAAGTCTCTTTCTGGGAAAAAAAAAAAAAAAAAGTGATTGAGTTTAAGATGGAGGAAGTTTTGCAGGTGTCTCCAGGTTGCTTTGAAATTGGTGTCCAAGGGAACCAGCATGGCTCTGGCTATCAGCAGGGTGGCGTGGACCCATATGGACCTGCTGACTTTTTTCTTTTTTTTTTTGGTCTTGTTTGATTTGATTCACTGTGCTGCTTTAATAGCTGTAAAATGAAGTAATTAAAGAAAACTTGAGAAAGTCGTCAACCTTTTGGACACTTGTAATTTTTCGCTAGGCCACGTCTGAGCCTGGTAATGATTGCGCTCACATGGGCCATTGGTCTCTTAAATGAAATTTCATCCTATGCTTTGAAAAATGCTTGATGTTTCCTTTAGTATGAAGGAAAGCAAGTCCATAGATACCCCCTTGAAAACGGCTTTAGTAATTAATCCCACGAGGCTCATCAATGTTGCTGGTGTCTCCATTAGTTACATGCAGAAATAAAGACAAATGGCTCTTGTTAATAGCCCCAGGAACGCATAAATCTTGCTTGTTTATGGGAGAAGGCAACACAAGGAGACATTATGTTATGAGGCTTTCTGTTCGATTTATGGCGTGCTGCCTGCCTCTGCGGTCACGGATTTATGTCAGAAACGTACAGATGGGTACAGGGACCTGAGTTTGTTCACATTAGCCCAAGGTATGCCCCGCTGCTGCTGCAACGCTCCCTGAGCCCAAGGGGTGGGAAGTGCCTCCCCTGCAGGATGGGGAGGCTGGATGGAGGCTGTGGCTTGTTCGGGCAGGCTCCCTGTGCCGGTCCTCCTTGTGCCTGAAAGGCATGTCGTCCTCAGAGCTTCAGCCTCCTCCTTTCCCTCTTCTTTGTGGCCTGTGCTCTCCTGTGTCCTCCCCCTGCCAAGTGCAGCTCGTTTAATCTTACACGGGTGGTATCTCATGGCAGCACAGAAGTGTTGGTTGGAAGGGTCTTCAGGAGGTCCTCGGCTTGCAGCAGGACAGTCGCCCACATGAGATTCCTCCCCTGTTCCCGACTCCTGACACCCAACCGAAGTCTTCCAAACTGTGACTCGTGCCCATTGCCACTGTATTCCTGAGGCATCCCCTTCTTTACCGCGTGCAATTCAAGCTGCTTGTGCTCCCTCTAGTCCGTGCTGAGCCATTATCACCCTCCCTCTACCTGCTGTGGCCTCCCACCCAAGTCCAGTGGGGTGAACAATAAACTGTTTTCTGAAAATAATATAATTTTTCAGCTCTCACAGCTTACACGTTTCCTTGCCCTTACGTTACAGCCCTGCTCATCCCTTATTGCTCGTCTTGTGAGAGCAGTGGTCCCCCCCCCGGGGCTGAGCTGTCTGATGGGTAATGGACTTTGGGTGCTCACGATGGCCATGTTCTTCATCCTACTAGAAGGCTGGGTCTTGTGAAAAAGGTGCAGATGGGTATTTTTCAAACTCAGTTTGGGTATGTGTTTTAGAAGATTTTGGCTTGATTTTTCCCCGTGACTGAGCAGTGCTTTGTGGAATCAGACCTCCTGGAAGTAAGAAATGCAGCTGGACGGGACAGTGGCTACTTGAACCATCCCTGGTTCCTCCAGCAGGGCAGGAAGGATGGAGGAATTTCCTCTTGATTCTGAAGTAGAGGTACAACCACTCTGTTAACTCTGCGTAGCTTGTTTTAACAGTTGATGTAATTAATTCTGCTCTTTTAGCTCAGGCTGCTATTTTTATCAGCCCTGGACTTGCGTACTGCTGTAGTAACAGCTCTGGGGCAGACCTCCTGTTCCTCCCAGTCCCGAGTGTGAGGTACAGCTCTAATTATATTTACAGTTAATTCACAGTTCACTGAGCGGAGCTTGGGGCCAGTTTCACAAGTGCTTCGCTTTGTTATCAAACCGCTAATAAATACGGGGAGCTGTTGTGGGCAAACGCAGGCAACAAAATTCTACCAAGGGTGGAAGCTCATGTGTCATTAACTCCACGCTACAGCAGCTGATGAAAGGCAAAACCCCGCCAAAGGAGTGTGCAGGATGTAGCGGAGCATCCATCACAGAAATGATACTTTACACGGTTTAATTGGTGCGTAGGCTTTCCTGCTCCCTTTTGAATCTTTAATGATTACCGAGGTATTTGGACAGAGGAGAGTAGTAGATAGGCTTGTGTTTTAAGTTATTAGACTGGGATCAGGAGATCTGCATTCAGCTTTGCGTGGTGGCCAGGCTTTCAATTTCAGAGGATGCTTTGTCTGTGCGTGTCTCAATTCTCTGGTCGTAAAGCAGAGATAATGTTTGCAGAATTAGACTGCCATCGTAACTCCTGCCTGGCTGCCTCCGAGCCAGACGGAGGAGCGACTCCTCCAGCTGACAGCTCCGGCTGTCCTCTCCTCTCCTGCTGCCCGGCCGAGGGCTGTGCTGCTAGCTGGGCGCCTGCGGGACTGCTCGCCTCCCCGTGCTGGACGGACACCACACAGGCAGTGCTGGCAGTAACTGGGGTGGGCAGCGTGGCTGTGGGACGCCACCAACCCACCCACAGAGTTCTTTGTGGAGCGTGTGAAGGCAGCACCACTGTTGAAACTTTGCTGCCGGGCAAACCCTGCGCTGTGTTTGCCTGAAGATCTGAGCTAGCTCTGTCCCTGAAGCCTCCCTGGTGTCCCGTGGGTTTCCCCGTGGTGGGATGGTGGCTTCTGGGAGGGAATACCCCAAATTCCATCCCTTCCTTTCCTGTGGTTGCATCCATGCACGGTGGTCCCCAGTTAGCACCTGATTCTATGCAACCATTCTCAAAGCAAGCCGTAGGAAGAAGGAATAATGGGAGAAGAGGGTTTTTGGGTTACGGAAGACTTCTGTACACATCTCTTACCTATTGAGTAGGTCAACATTTATTCCAGCACCCCTATTTCTGAGGATTGAGAGTTCTTCCTCCTTGGGGCTCCCCAAAGCTCTCACTGCATTTTAAGCTGTGCCTTCTCCTCTCTGTGCTGGTTACAAGCTTGACGGAGCTGGTGAGACTGGAGCTGGGGCTTCAGAACAAGTGATGCTGGCAATTGCCTGTTAGCGTGAGGGCTTCCTCAAGGGATGGTCCATTTTTCGAAGACCCAACTGTTGAAGCTGGGGTTAACCTCTGAAATTTTGTAGCAACCACTGCAACCGAGGTCAGGCCTCCAGGCTGATTGATTCCATCAGAGAAATATTTTCAGGCTGGTTCAGAGCCCTGTATACCAGCGAGGAGGAGGAAGGGTATAGCCTGGTGTTCAGAAATACCGTGAATCACTGATTTGTCTGACTGGGATAGCGGATACATAGCGTAGCACTGTTATGCCTTGCTTTCCTTCCAAGGATAGGCTGTGTATCGATTAGAAGCTCATCTTTATCTTCAAATGTCTTAGCCAAGCTGCAGGTATTGGAGAGTTTTTCAGCGAGTCCAACAAACTGTCAAACTTATTTTGTAGATTAAGCCCTCTCGCTCAACCAAAAAAGCTCTCCTGCCTTGACACTCTTTGCGATATGGATGTCGATGTTTACATTTTAACTTTATTTTTGGACTACTGAGCCAGATCAATGGGAGAAATTGGACATTGGCAGTGAGCAGAAGGCTGCCCATTGAGGGATATGGAGTCCTGCAGCTTTCTGTGGTGGGGCTGTGCAGGAGGCTAAAGACCCTGTAGTAACTTATCTTCCCCAAATCCACTCATCGCTGCTTAGCGTGAGCACACAATTGAGGTCAAATTATGCAAAAAGTGAGAAAGTGCCCCCTCTGTCCCTAAGCCAAGCTTCATCCTCCTGCACCTCTGATGGCTATTTGGCATTTCCCAGGAATTTGGAAGTGGTGTGCCTGCATGCAGTGTGTCTGTGTCCCTGCTCACCTGCCCCGTGGGGTTGGGGCTGGTATTCTCTGCCAGGCAGAACTGAACACTGTGTTTTTTCTGCTTTTTTACAGGTTATTTGTGTCTCCCACTAATATAGCAGCTTGCTTTGCTTGATAAGGTACCAGGTCTCTCACCTAGTGGCAGGGAGCACTAAAGACTGAATTCACCTTAAACAAAATCGGCGCTCTGTATTTATCTTTCCTTGCTGGTCACCAGCCTTAGGGACCCTGTTAAGTTTTATCCAATTAGTATCTATTGTATTTGTTTAGTGTTTGGATTTGAAGCTGGGTTTGCGTGCTGTTACCTTGTACGTGCTGACAGAGAAAGGGCAAATACCTCAAGTGCGTTGATGCACTCTTTCTGAAAGCATTGGCTGGGGGATTTGTCCACCTCTGAGTTACTGCAGAGAAGGAGAGGGCAGAGCTGAACTGGAGCAGTTGCTGTGGAAGCTGCCTGTCTGCAGACAGCTGGTGGGGCTGGTTGACATGTGTTATGTCCCAATGGACCAGCCCTGTGTAGCTCCCGTGTGGGGAAGTATGACCTTTTCCCTTTTCCCCCTAACATTCCTCTAGTCAACTCTAGAAGCAGATCATTGTAAGCCGCCAAAAAGATGGGGCTGGTATCAAGCTGTACCTGCTGTATCAGTAATTAAAATTAGCTGTTACAGCAGGAGTTATATTGGGAAGGCAAGCTCTGAGCCATTGACTACTCGCTATTACTTAAACTCCTTAGGTGCTTATGTTGCTCTTGAGAGTCAGTTAAACTCTTAATTCACTTCGAATCTTTATGGACAAAATAGTTATTAGAGCTGGGGGCATTTTTACAAGACCGTGTATTTGTGAGATTTCCCTGTGACACAAAGAGGTGTTTGTAGAGTAGTAGGCTATGTGTTTTAATGGAAGAGATGTGGCAATGATTAATAACTTGGTCAGCCCACGGTGGCCTTTCCGCTTCCAAGGCAGCAGAAGACGGAAAATGCTGTGCAGAGAAACACGTCTCCTCTTGGGATGCTGCGCTGGAAATGTCTGGTGAGGCTGAACAATACTGTGTAAATGGGGTGATGATATTGCTTAACTGAGGGTTTTACGTAACTGCAAATAAAATTTTGGAGTTGCATAAGAGCCTTTGTAAAACCTGAGATAGTGAGCTCTTCTGGGACTTCAAAGGCTTAAGCAGGTGGTGAAGTTCTTTAATAAGCTGAAGCCCTTAATTGTAACCCGTACAGTGCTAGGACTGTCCTCATGCTGTGCGCACAGAGCTACAAGTTGTTAGAGGTTATGTACGATGACAGTGACAAGGTGTGCGGGTGCTGGAGTTGTGTGAGACAGTGTGCCCCTTGGCAAGGACTGAATTTAGCACCCTCTGGTCCAAAAAGCCTCTGACCTGTCCCTGTGCAGAATCACGTCGGTGTTGTTGTGGAGGGGAGCTTTGCGTCAGGATTTCTGAGAACATGGATAATATCAGGTATTATGGCCTCTGTCAGAGGGTAGTAGTTAAGGGGTGTCAAGATCATTAATGCATAATAAATCCTAATCTTTCTACTGCTATATGCACTTAACAAACGAGTATAGAAGCTGGGATCCTTGTGCTGGTTTTGACACTTCTCCTAGTAGAGGCCAGCAATAAACTTGTTCACTGCATGCTTGCATGCTTTTATTTTTCTTTAAAAGTAAATTTCAAGCTCAAACAATTAAAAATTGTCTTAAAACTTATTCCCATTAGAAATCATACCAAGACTGATGAACCTACAAACGAAAATGCAGTACCGGCTTTTGAGCTCTGGCCTGCACTAATTGTTTGCCTCTTAGCTGCTGATTGAAGTGCAAGGCAGGTATTTGAAAGGATATACAGAACTTTTAATTTTTTGCTCATGTTTGTGAGCAGTCCTGAGTTAGCAAATCACCAGGAAACTGGCTAAAAAGAAGTGATTTCATAGCAAATGAATTGTTAATTATTGAGCTCCTGTGAATTCCTGTAATTTTAAAATCGTGTTGGCAACGGATCAAAAGAACATGTGGTGCCACAGTGTTAGAGTATTTTTATTTATATCTGATTCACAATTGTCTCCATGGCAATGTGAGAGATGAAGGCAGAGGAAAGAAATGAGTTATCACATTATTAAATGACCCAGTGGAAAAAAAATTAAGACATGTTAAGGATTAATTTAACATTATAGAGCTGCCTGGCAAGCCATTATCATTATAGTTAAGGATTTGTTAGTATTTCTATTATAAACGTGTTTTTGAAGTGTTTATTACTGTTTTAGTTTGCATCAGGCTGCAACTTTACATACAGGTTCTCTGAAAAATTGATTGTAACTTTCAAATGCACCGAGTAGACCAGTTTATCAATTTTAGAACATTTCAGTGCTCTGTTTCTTGTGGAGAGTGATATTTCTCCACTCTAATAACTAAATAATAGCTTTTTCCCTTCAAAAAAGAAACCCCGAATCCTCAGCTAGAGGACCAGCCTTTGCTGTATTTTTGTATTTCTTATTTTTTTTTTTAAAGTGGAATTTGGGGCAAGACTGTATACGGCTTTTGCAGAGGTGAGCCCAGCCCAGCTCTTTGTAAATTGAGCTGTTTTTGCTCTGCTTTTGTTATAAATATTGTCAGTAGATGAATGAATAAAATGGAACAAATGGCTGCTAAAAGTGAGCATCTCTTAGAGGACAGAGGTTTTGTTTGCCTTTTTTTTTTTTTTTGTGCCCCCTAGCAGAGGGGGGAAATGTTTTTCATTACAGCACGCAGTTTATGTAAAATCTCCCTGCTCTCAGTGGATTATTGCATAATGCAGGGCGGCATTTTCAAGCTTGGCTAGCTGTGATTAGGAAGCTAAATGTGGAAAAAACCCAGCAACTTCTGTTCTAAAGGAGATGCATATTTGCATCCTCCACCAACTTGTGTGCTAGTGGTGGGTGCTGAGCAGAAAAAGGCTGGAGGTGCTGGTGTGCCAGGCTTTCTTAGCCAGGGCACTGGGAGTAAGAGACCCCACATATACCTGTAACAGGGGGGAGACCTCCCCATCCACTGCAATTTTGGGGTATTTTCACAGGGTCTGCAGGGCTTCAGGTGCTCCAAGCACCTGGCCTCAGCATCACAGTGCTGTGGGCAAGTGCCGTGGGTGTGTGTGTGATGTGGAGGTCACCTGTAAGAAAGCTAATGGTATAAGTAGTACTGCTGTTTAAAACAGAGGAGAAAGAGGAGTCAGGGCTTTATGGACCAGCCCATTTATCTTGGATTCCCAGAAAATCTGTGAGGCTCTGCAGGGCTGGCTCCTGTCCATCTCTATTCAATATTTTCATTATCAATCTGGATAATGGAGTGGAGAATACGTTTGTTAAACTGACAGGTGATGTAAAGTCAGGAGGGACTGCAGATTCTTCAGGAAAAAAGTACCAGAGCACTTTCTTAAAATAATCTGGGCAGATTGAAATGGTGATCTGGAAAAAAGGATAAAAGGGCCAAGTGGTAGCTTAGGGCAAGAATTGCTGCAGATGGCAAATAGCAGGCTAGGCAGCACTTCAGGAGAAGGAGCTGGGGTTACAGTAGGCTATCAGCAGGACAAAAATCAGCACGTCGTGTAATGATAAAAGCAGGCACTCTGCAGGGCTGTGTGCAGGGAAGACGTGAAGTGATGCTGATGTTCTGGCAACCCTGGGGGGGCTTGGCAGGGTGCAGTGTGAGAGATTGTGACTGCTGATCTCTGGGCTGGAGGGGAGGGAAAGCCTTCAAGTCGTACTTGAAATCTCAAAGCAATGCAGGTAGGCTGGATTGCTCGGTGTGAGAAGATGCTGGGAGGAGTGTTGCTCCTCCTAGGAGATGCACTGTGCAATCTGGGACTGCAGGAGCACGGAACCTTGCTTTATATTTGCTCCAGAAGCTGTGGTGTCCAGCTGTGGTGTTTATATAGAAGAAATGATCGGTAATACACAATTTTTCTGCAGCTCACCCATTTCCTCAGAGGTGTCTCTGCTGAGCACTGACCTAGCTTGACTCTGCTTAGCTTTCAACTTTAATTTTTTAAAAAGTTATTAACAGGGTAACAGTGCTGAGCAGGACAGAGCTTGTTGAATTCCATCTATGAAATGCTACTTTACTTGATTAAGTCCAATGACATCTTTGCATTCAGCTAACTAGCTCTCTGCAGGTGATAGAATAACTAATCAGGCTAAAAACATGAAATGAAATGAAATATAGACTGTAAACACCATTCTAATTAGTGGCTTTATGGGATTCTGTCAGTGAATGATCATGGAGCAGATTTCTTGTTTTCCATCTTGAGAATATTTGGGGTATTAGTCATGGCTGAACGCCTGCTTGTGCCTTCCTATCGGGGATTTGGGATACTTTAATACTGGGTCGCTGTGCTGGCCCTGCCTGTTATGAAGTGCTGGAAGCTGTCCTTGGCCTCACACTGACCCTTAGTTTTGCCTTTGTATCTGTCAAATAAACTTGAAAAAGGTGGCCTGGGCTTGGTGCTGTAAGCACTACAAAAGTGGTTATATGACTTGCTGTTTTAATTGTGGAGTCTGCTGTTGCTTTCATTTGGGGTTGGGTTGGAGGTGCAGGGGAGCGGGCAGAGCTCAGCATTCACGTGCAGCTTGTCTTTGAGTGCATTGTGTGACGTGTTGATGAGATTATGACATCCTTGGCATCTAGCCCTGGTCCAGGTTTGCAGTAACGACGTCTGATCTTGTGGTTGATGACTGCAGTCGTTCTCTGCAAGGGATCGCTGGTGGTGGTTCGAGCCTTAACACCCTCCAAGGCTGGGCACAGGCTTTGCTTTGAATTTCTTGCTGACAGTAAGGATAACCTCTACACACCGTAGCTCCTTCAGGGCATGTCCCCTGCTCCACCTCGGTCTCTCTGAGGGCTGCATGTGCACCTCTGCCCTGGCATCCATAGTACCTCATCCCCGTCCTCCTCCTCCTCCTCTCGGTGTGGTGCTGGCAGGGCCATTCCTCGCACGTTTTACCTCAGCCCTGGCTGCCCTGAAGCACATGGCCCTTCCCTCACACTGCCCCAGAACCTTCTGGAAACAGCTCCGGCCTTGTCTCATGGGGTCCTTTGGCCTGCACCTGGGCACGGGCACTTGTGCAGTGTGTTAACCGGTTGTGTTTTGAGCAGCCTTATTTCTTCCTTTCTCTTTTGAGACAGCAGACTTTGACTTGGAAGTTCATTAAGGGCAATTTTCAACAATTAATTTTCTACCCTGGAGAAACAAATAAAATTTCTTGACTGTAAAATTACTGTCTATTATGTACACACAGACATTTTTTTTTTATACCCAAATGGGTCAGATTTACATCTATATTTACACAGACGGGGGTGGCTGTGGGTATGCTCTGTGTTTGATAGCTAATGGTTCCTGAGCTGTGAGGATGCCGCATGTCTGAGAAGGACGGCGAAGCGGCATATTGAACCCAGTGATCACCATGATGCCGCACGATGGAGATGTGTTGTGGTGCCCGGGCACTCCAGCAGGGTCAGCCCGCACTGAGGATTTCAGAGGGCTTGGTCTGGGCTCAGGGCCGCACAGAGGGAGGAGCCATGGCCTGGTGGATGGCTGGTGGTGGCAGAAGCGATGGAGCAGAGGGCTGGTGTTTTAAATCTTCCAGTTAGGCAGAGAGGAGGAATGATTTCCATGACAACAATTCAATTAGGGAGAGAAATGAAAGCTCTTGGAGAGGAAATGTGAAGGGAAGGTGTCACTGCAATGAATCTGGAGGGGGCTTGGGGGAGAGCGAGGGCCTGAGTACAATCAGAACGTTAAAACACAAAAGCCTGATTATTGCTTATGAATCAGCCCTTTCAAAAGGGAAAGAAACGGTGGGAAGAGCAATGTGTAGCACTGCGGTGAGGAGATGGAAGGATGGCAGGAAGGGAGGAGGAGGAGGAGGAGGTGCAGGAGGGGAGCAGGGTTGGGAGGTGGCTGTGCGCCCCACGGAGCTGCTCGGCTTTGCTCCACCGCTGCCATTCCTCTGTACGTGCAAGTGGCAACATCTCCACGGTTCAACTGATGCAGTGGGTCTGGGGTTCAGCTCTAAGCATTCAGGCACTTTCTCTGTTAACTGCACGCATGTGGTCTCTTTTTTCAGGCTTTTTCCTCTTGTAGTTGTGTGTCCCTTGCAAGTCCCAGCAGTCTGGGTGTCCACGTAAACTGCTCCTTGAGTCAGCCTGTAACTGTTTTCTTTTCTTTTGTCCCTCTTTGTTATCTGATTTATTATCATAGAGTTTCTTTCTGTATCTCTGAAGCCCATCTACTTTTAATGCTGACCAAATATGGCCTATAAACTTGAAACTATCTAGGCCTTGATTATGATTATTCTTTTTAAACACTATTTTTTTTGGCGATATTTGGACTGAGAGACTTGGTTCTTGCACAGTGGTCACTGTTGATTTTGAAAAGTTTTATTGGCCTGAAGAAGCCCATTCTAAGATGATACCGATTTAAACAAAACAAAACAAAAAAAAAAACACAAAAAAAAAAACACACAAGACTGTGAGCATTATCAAAACTAAACTTATCAAGAACGATGTTCATTGAGCTATTTGAATTCTGTGCAGCAAGAGCAGGCTTGAAAGGTACTTGGATGCATTTTCCTGCCGTAAACCAAACAGGATGTCAACTTGAAAGCTACTTGGTTATTGCTGATAAGACGCGGCCAGTAAAAGGCAGGAAGATACACTGGGAATAAATAACATAGTCTATAAACAATTGGTATTTGTTACGTGTCTTTGCAATTCAGTGTTCTTGTAGACAAGTGTACTCAAATTTCAACTTATCAGATTAAAAAAAAATACAAATTCTCTTTGGGATGGGTGAGATAACATTCTGCAGGGTAATCGCTCTCCTCCAAAAGTGCCATGGGAATACGTGAGTGTGAAGTATGTGAAGCTCAGCCCGAGCTGCTGAGGGTCTGTGCTGGATCCGTTGGGGCACCCGCAGCCCAGCCTTATGCCTGATGGTAGCGGGACCCTCCTGGGGCTGTCCGTCATTATGGGTCCCTGTGCCAGCATGGGGATGAGGGCAACAGCAACTGGTTTGAGTTGGTGCAGGTGGGAGTGCAGGGCACATACAGAGCCTCCTTCGCTGTGGGGTGGTTGTGGCCATGTGGCTGCGTGATGTGGTGATAGACAGTGCATGGTCCCAGAAGGTGCAAATGGAGAAGCAAAAGTCCCCTTTGCTTCCGGTAAGCTCAGACATTGTCACTGCTTATAATTAGCACTGCTTACCCCCACCCACCTTTTCAGAATCTGCCTTTCAGCAGCTTTTAACTCTGCCGGTCATTAAGGTCATTAATCGTTTGGGCTGGAAAGGATCAATGGCCAGAGAGATTGCCACTGAATTATGAAACTCTCCCTGTCTTTGGCACAGATTTCGTGTGATGTTAGGGAAATCAGTGCAGCCCATCCTGCCACAGGGGATTTCTGGTTCCTTCTCCTTGTTTGCTGGGGTCCCGCCTCGGCAGTCTAGATTGTACATTGGAAGTAAAGCTCTGGGTTTGAGGTGCCCCAAATCATGTGCCTAGTGTGTTGGGTGACGTTTTAATCCTTTGTCTTGTTCCAACTGTGTGGAGTAGGACAAAAGCCTCACCCAGAGCTGGGTAGAGAAGATTTATTACGGTTGGTTGAGCTCTGGGATGCAGTTGTGGTAAAAGGAAAACCAAGGAAGAAATGAGCCATTTAGTGCTCAGGGCAGCCCGAACATCGTGCCTGAAACAAAGCACTTGGGGATGAAGAGCGAGCGAATTAAAGACTTGCTGCTCCCTAACTGAGCAACTGATTTGCCTCACCCTGAGTGAGGCTGGTGGAAAAATTGTATGTATTTGAAGACTGTATCATAATCTGTGAAGCCAAGCAGCTGTGACAATCCCTGATGCTACCAGCCCCATCCTCCATATGGTTATACAGAGAACCTTAACTCCTAATTTTTTGACTGTTGTTTTATGTAACCTTGAGATGGTTGTTTTGTTTGTTTATTTTTATGATACCTGGTGTGAAATATTGATACAGCTTTAATTTAGGAGCAGAAACTGCCCTGTGATCAAATGCAAGTCCTGGATTGATGTCAGGTTTTCCAGTTCAGCATCTGCACACGATCGTGTCTGCCATTCATTTGCACTTTGGCATGATCCAGCAGTGTCTGAAATGAGTGCCAGAAGGAGAAGTCAGCACATGTTCCTTCTCTTTTTTTATTTTATTTTTATTTTTAGCTGGTATTTACATACAAGGAGGATTTCAGAGTCCCCCCTGGTAGTGTAGCAACCTTGCAGAAAATAATCTGCTCTGTAGCATGTTTCTGTCATCTTTAGAGAGGTACAGAGAAGCAGTGAAGCCTCGTGCCCATGTGGAGGGGCTGGTATACTAGAAAAAATGAGCATAGGCACCTGCATGTGGGACATAAGTGACTGAAGAAGCACTTGGGCTTCTGTAATAATATATTACGTATAATAATATATCACGTTATTTTTATGTTTTGAGAGAGTCTCATTTCTGTTTTCTGACCTCATTGTGTATAAAGAACCATTTGTCCCACTAGCTCCTGCTCTGTCACTTTGCTGAGTTTAGTCCTGGGTCAGAAAGTCCCAATAACCCTGGCACAAGTGGAAGGCAGCAGGGCAAAATGAGTTCTCACATTCCCAAAACACATCTTAGCCATGTTTTTTCAAGTGGCATCATTAAAAGGTGGATATGCTTCAAAGATGCATATATGCACAATACTGAAGCCTCAGTTTAATTGCTGGTTACAGATGCTGCTTTTGATCCAAGCTAAACTTCTGAGCCAAGCTGAAGTTCTTACAGAAAAGAGTTTGTGAAATTCTAAAGAGGAGGAAATCAGCATTAAAATAGCGTTTGTAGAGAATCTTAAGTGAAATGTGCACTTTTCAGTAAAGGCCTTTGCATCATAAATTAGCAACATCTGTCCTCCTATTCTGTATGTTATTTCCTCTCCAAATCTCTGTATTCTTGGATACATTGAGCCATGGTTGAAGATGCTTCATAAAATATGCATAAGCACTTGTCACTTGGATAACGCTTCTTAGTACTCACCACTTTGCTGTGTTTTAACAAATTAACCCTCCGAACATGCCTGATACCCATAGTGAATATGGGTTGGATTTCTCAAGGGCTTGGCACCTACCGATGGGTGGCAAACAGCTGTTGAAGTTTGTGGTGGCTCTGGGCTGTTTTTAAGAGGGCACTGAGTCCTTGCATGTGCCCGCGTTGTGAAAGCCTATCCAGGTTCATTTCCTTCTCCAAGGTGTGAGCTGAGCACTGCTAAAATCCCAGTGGCAAGGGCAAAGCCTGCCTTGCAGCTGCTTTTGTACCAGGTCCTGGGAGCTGCAGTCAGAGAGAACTGGGGCCAAAACTCTCAGCTTCTTTGAAATCTGCTGAAAGGGCAAGGGTGCTCTTCCTGTATCATGGACTGGAGAAGGAATGAGAAGAGGAATTTCAGTGCAAAACTCCCCAGGTTGCTGCAATGTAGGGGCAAGATTTAGAAAATAAAACAGACCTTTTAAAAAAAAAAAAATGCGTGTGGGGGGAGGCAGCTTGTTTGTGACAAGGGAACGTGTCCTGTGGCGGAGGGGCTGAAGGGTGCAGGCTCGTATCTGTCTTGTGTTGGTGGTGAATCAACCCATGCCTTGACAGGAGGAGAGCAGGGCCTTGTGATTTGGGCCGGGGGGGGTGGGGGTGGGGGGTGCGCAGAAGAAGGGTGGTCAGTCATTTTGTCATAATAAAGTCTCAAAACTGAGTGGCTAAATAAGGGTATACCTGTATTTGCAGTCTTGAGTTGAACAGGCTAATACCGGGATGAGGCCTTACTAGGCCCAGGAAATACTGTTCTAGATGTGTGTATGGTTCTGGAGAGTTGCTGCCCTTTTTTTTTGAACAATGTATTGTGGTGACAGATAAGATCTGAAAATTCAGAGTATGGTTTATAGGTGAGCTCTGAGATAAGCAGATTTTTGAGGGATGACATGAGGTGAGGTAACCTCACATCTTTCCAACCACTGGGACGCTGCTGAGGCCTCCAAGGGCAGATTAACACCTGGGGTTGTTTCAGTGCTTGGCTGCTCATAGGGAAACGGGACTGGGAGGGAATGTGAGGGATCACCTCGACTGTCCCTCTGTCCTGAGGAAAACTCAGCTATTCCTTGCAGATACCTGTGCAGGCCATCTTTATGGACTCCCAGAGAAGACCCTGTAGTGCTGCCAGGCAATCTGATCCAGTGTTTCACTGCTCAGCGGATAATATTGAAGAATAAAGTCCAATCCTGGAAAGCTTCTAAGTGTGAATGGAAACATTTAAAAATCAATACTGTGCTTTACAAGGAGAAAATAGGTGTGCAATGACACTGGAGAGAGATACCAGGCAGATTTAATGCCTGATCCAGAGGTCCTTACCCAGGCAGAAGTTTCATTTTATTTCTAAATTCTTTTATTTCTGCTTTACTGACCAAACGGCCGCGTGCATGCATTAGCAGCACACTCTGTGCTTTGGGTCACGTGGAGGCCAGCTGTGAGGCAGGCTGACTGGCATTTGGCTATTTGTTATGAAGACACCAGCGAGTGTGCCCTGCTGAGTGTGTGCCAGTGGGGTGGAAGTGTCATTGGTTCGGGGGCGAGCAGGACAGGGACTGCTCTTCCTTGGTCCCTTTAGAGATAAGTCTTGGTGGCCACTGAATCTCCGTATTTCTACAGACTCTCACAGGCAGCTAGGCTTTGCTTGTGTCTTTTGCAGTTGTAAATAGTTTGGAGGTGTCTTGGTGCTTCCTCAGTCCTTCAGCCCTGCTGGATAAGGCAGGTGTGATTGGGAATTACGTGGTAGAAAGGAGAATTCAGCTCTGAGCTGCACCGAAAAGCCAGGCTTTGCTTTTTGAAAATGCTTAGTAACTACTGTAAATCAAAGAAAAGAAGGTGAAAGATGTGAAGTGTATGCTACACTGGTCACCGAAAGGTCAGCAGGCTTCATGCACATCAGTAACATCCATAAAAAATTAATGAGTCTCACTAATTGTTTTGTTGTGGTGGAATTTTGCTAACGAGACGCGATTGATTTTTAGTTTATGCTAAAAACATAAAGTGCATTGAAAGCTGGGCTTCACGCGTTTCTGGTTCTCATTGATAAAACGGCAACATTGGAAGCTGGTGCAGGCTTCACTGTCAGAGATAGCAAAGGCATAGCCCTGAAGCTGGGGATTACGCGGGAGGTCTGCGGCCGGGCACCTTCAGTTCTCTGACTCCCGGAGCACCCGATGCTCGCCCCGACAGCAGGATTGCCAGCAGCCCCTGCTCCCTGCGGGGTGATTTTCTGCGGTTGGGGGATATCGTCATATTCAAAAGGTGAAGATTGGCTAGTTTGCTTTACAGATTTTGTAACACTGCTGGCTTTTGGAAAATTAACTTGTTTGTGTCTTTTTTGCAAGTTATATATGCTGGAAATGTGATTAAAGGTTCAGGAAAGAGTAAGATTAGGCTGTTGATCAGTTAAAATTGTATTTTTCCTTTTTACTCCTACACTTAGAAGAAGTAATGGATATTTTTGTTTTTATTACAATCTAGCCAATTAACTACATGAATAAATATGCTGCATTTCTGAAAACTAATACTCCTGAAGAAAAATGCAAACACGTTCTGTTTAAAGTATGATAATCTCTTGTGAATCCTGCATGTACTTACATTCAGACAAGCCTCTAAGATATAAGACTTTTTGGAGAAAATGGTGTGAACACAAGTCTGTACAGATATGAGTAAGTTGGTTAAGACAGAACCAACTTGCAGTGCATGCTAGAGGCCCAGTGTAACACGGGCGCCCTCATGGCGTGAGGAGAGAGAACCCGTTAATGGGTTGGAATGGACCCTGGATGTGAACCAAGAAGGAGAGGAGGGACACCCCTTCTTCTGGGCAGCTCCCTGCCATGGGGACCTTGTGTTTCGGGATGGGGGTGTTTTAAATTTGCTATTTTCCCAGCAGTTCTGTAGAGCCTCTCTCCAAGCACATTGGACAGCCCACTGTCCTTGGAGGCTGGGGTGAGGGAAAGCACAGGATCTCTCCATGTGCAACCTTGTGTCCTAGTCTGATGTGGTTATGGAAGAATTGCTCTGTTTTTTTTTTTTTTTTTTTTTTTGAAGAAATGACGTCCGGGGCACACAGGGGAGCATTGTAGAGCCTGTACACGTACTAATCCTTTATACTGTGATTTTTCTTCTCCATGACGTACTTGGAACCTGTTGAGAATTCATTTGGTCGCAGACTTTGGGAAGCCTTGATGGATGCCGAGCAGACAGGTGCACTTCTCCTTGCTGAGTTTCAGAAGGACTTTTGCATCATCCTTGTTCTTCAAAGCAGGTTGCTGACAAGCAGTCAAAGTGCTGCATTATGATGGGTGGTCACTGCTGAGGTTAAACTGGAATTTTATTGTGGTCTTGCATTAGCAGCTTTGATTGACAAGTTCCCCCCCCTCTTGAGCTAATTCACCCTCTGCGTTCATGTTTCTGTCTTGCACAGCCGTGAACTGAAGGCTAGGAGGGCAATAGCAAAAGGGAGGTTCACTTACAGTCTGGTGGCTACAAATATTTGGCTCTAGGTTTAATGTAAAATTCAGCAGAGATGGTGAGGTTCAAAGGACATGTTTAAAAGTGCTAGGATTTTTGCTTTGCAAAGAGTGTTTATTTTCATACTCGTTTTGCTTTTTAGAGTTTTGCTGCAGACCTTTATAGAAAATTTTAGAGTTAGCGACTCTCAGAAGGGATTCTTGTGAGATTTTGGGGTCTGATGATGGAATTTTCCATGTCAGGTGACGATCAATGTTGGTGTGAATGCCCAGCACACAAAGCAGTATTTTCTTGTTTACAATTCTTAAAACATTTTCTGTATGAGTAAGAGCAGCAGAAAATTGCCTGAAGATTAGCCAGGAACAGGTCTAGAATAGGCTGCTTTGGGAGGCAGTGCTTCCTGTTGATTAATTTAGCATCCCACCTTGGTGATCCGAATGTACTTGGTGTGTGCGAGATGTCGGTGACTAAAGATGGCAAAATAATTTTTCTTTTGCCAACCAATGGATTTGCAATGCTGATACATCCGAGGCTGTTATTCCATGCCCAGCATTTGTAGGTAGAGGCAGAAGTACCCGTGGCTCAATACGTAAGCCTTGTTTCTGCATTCTAACATGAGGACGACTGAGTCACTCAGCTCCTTACCCGGAGCTTAAAATATGAACAAGGACCAAGGCCCAGTCTTTGGACATGACTGCAAATAACCTTGTTCCCTGGAAAAATGAGAATGAGGCGAATGCACAGCTCTGGATGGAGATGGGTGCTATTTCTTTCCTTCCCTGTCTCCTGGGAGATGTGCCAGCTGTGGAGCTGCTTCTCTGCTCTTGCTTTCTCCATCCTGAACCATCTTCTGGGCCTGGTGCTTGAAGATGCCAAGTGGCAGTGATTTTGGTTTGGTGGGAAGTCTCATTTCCTCGAACGTCAGTGGGAGTTTCAGGTATTCAGGCCCTTTGAGAGCAAACAACTCTTAACTATGTGCAGAAGTATTGGATTTAATTTGGTTTTAAGTATTGGCATTTTAAATTTCTGGTCTTGCTGCCACGTGTTTGTCGGTAGAAATAAATATAGCTGAGAACTTGGAGGAGACTGGTTTCTCAGTGAGTTTAGGGGTGTCCAGGTTTATGGATCCTACCCTCTCTGCAAGGCCCATGGCAGTCACTGAAGGCTCATTAATTCTGACAACCAATCTTGAACCAAATCCTACACTAATATTTGACTTCACCCCTTTAAAGATTCAACATCTAGCATTGGCTTAGTAGGTTCCTGGCAGTTGCATCTGATATAAATTTGAAATGCTAATGTTACAAATGAGCTCTGCTCCAAAGTGCTCATCCTGCAGGTGTAAAAAATAGTGGAAGTTTTGGCTTACAAATTCATGAACTGTCAAAAAGATCATTATCAAAATCAATATTTGTCTCTCCTCTTTGGCATATTTATTTATTTTAACAGTTGCTTCAGATTTACAGTTCTGATTCATTGTGGCTGTTGTCTATATTTTAATTTCACATACTGCAGCAGGGTTCCTGTCCCATCTCTGAAGGAAAGTATAGGACCGATTTTAATGACAGTGTACATTTGCACCAATGTGTCCCAAAGCCTAGGGAAACCTGTCCGTTAAAAATTAATGGAGTAGGAAGTCCTGGCGTAAAGTAAAGCCTTGAGTGAAATTCCATGGCTTCATGGACTGTTAATTCTTTATTAGGTTTTCCTAAGACTGAGATAAAAGGCATTTTATCTTTTTTAAGGTTTGCATTAACATGTCATTGAGTTTTATAGATACATTGATCTTCATTTGGCTAATCCAGAAAGGGTAATAGAAATGTGTGTTATATGCAAGAGCAAAGACAACTCCATAACACTTAAGATTTTTTTTTGTTATTTTTATTTATTAAGTTTTCTTCAGAAACAGAGCTGTGGTCAGTGTCCAGAGTTGTGAAACTCAGCTCGCTGTGTAATTGTATTGCCTATCCTGTCTGGGATTCTCTCTTTCCCTTTTCTTGACTTTTTAAATGCCTTTACTTTCTAGCTAATTTGGCAGCACAGTTGATGTGTCTCCTTTGAAAGCTAGCAGAAAGAGTTTGCAGTATTTTTTCAAAATACTGTCTCTGTCTGTGATGGATTCTTGGCTTTCTTGGCTTCCTGACTTTTTTTTTTTTCAAAGTATATTCCAGTATGAGATGGAGCAGTGAAGTGTGTCTGTGGATTCAGAGAAAGGACCTGAATCTGACTGATGGCAGTCGGTTTTTTGCTGCTGCTGCCCATAACAAAAATTAAATGCTGGGGTCTGCAGATTTCCAGATAAATATACCATGCCATGGGTTGTAGCTAGGGTGATGAAGGTGGCACACGGAGCATCCAGGATGATACAGATGGTTTTTACCCTCTTAATCCCAACCGGGAGATCTCTGGCTTTGTGGAAATCAGAGGAACTTCCATAAGTCAGGGTTTTATCTGCTTTTTGGTCAGCAGCACTCACTGTTTGAGGTCGCCCAGTCCAGTTTGGGAGGCTGCATCTTTGGGGGCTTTCGTTGTGCATGTCTTCGGGAGAAACAAATCATCCTCACCAGTCAATATGCATGTTTATTGAGGAAGACTCTGTAGAGAAAACTTTATTAATAACTCGGGTTGTTAATGAAGAATGGGCAGTGGTTGGTATGTTAGTGCTATGTATGAAAGCATGTGAAAAGAGAACAAAATGACAAACAATTTTTGGCTTCTGTGTTGAAACTGTACATCCTTCCTACAGTTCTTCACGTGCGTAAAGTAGCCACCCCCATTTTTCTCCTGGCCCTATGGATCTCTGCAGCTGGAGAGAGCTTGACCCTAGGTTGGAGACTTGTTTCCAGCCTCATCACATCTCTGCACCTTGACAAACAGGGGACGTATCAAGCACTGAATTAAGGCCCCTGCACAGCACTGTGTGGCAATGACCTTCCCTGCTTGTTAGCTCTGTGGTGGGAAATCTTGCCTTTGTCTACCTTGGCTGGACTGCAGGGACAGCATTCGGAGCAAAAGGGCACAGGCCAGTTGATTTTGGAGATGTTTCCCTTCATATCAGGGATTTGTTTGATCCTTTCCTTGCCAACCAGTCTTGCCAAGCCAAAGCATCAGAGCAGCTTAGATCTTGCTCGCTTCTCATCTTCGGCTCCCACTCGTGCAGCCTCTAGCAAATGCTTATTTTAGCACCAGCTGGCTGTGATCCCTTTGAACTCTCTGATATGAGATTAAATGTTAATTTACTACATATCATTATAGGATTATATGTTATCTCTATGATAATGGAATCCAAATGTTAGAATAGCATGTTTGAGATTTAGTGCTTGCATGCATTTTCCTCCACTGAGGAAACAAGAATAGATGAAGGTATAAGACTGAAAAATAGGTGAATTAATCTAACTGATCACAGCTAGCCATGAGCTCAAGCCCTGGAAGAATATAGCCAGAGGTTCATAATTTTTTTTTGCAGAGTTCAGAATAAGCATAGAAGAAGTTGACTGAATTTTATATATATATAAAAAAAATATAAATAAGCATGAAGCAGTTGTTATCTGCTTTGTGTGTTCCAAGGGCTAAATCCCATGGATAAATTATGCAGTGTGAATTATGTGCTCGGCTCTACTTATAAACGTCAGACAAACCAGAGTGCTGAAGTGACCTGTGTGCTGAGCTTCTGCAGAATTTTATTCTTCAGGCTATGGGTAGGTGAGCAATATTGGATATAATAAGATATGACTTGAACTTGAATTGACTCAAACTTGAACTGCACTTGTGATATTTCCACAGAGGTTTATAGGAGATGCCAGTAAGCAGAAGGAGAACACAGGTTTTCTGCTGCTTCCTCTCACTGCCCATTGTGGCACCTTTGGATGGGCAAATGCTGACATCGAGCTGCAGTGAAGCAGCATCCTCAGCACGCACGAATGCTGTGCCATGCACGTATGTGGTTGCGGTCTGTCGTACCCCTGCAGAACCCTGCTCTGGCTCTCTGGGAAGCTGAGGCAGCCATGGGTGCAAATTTGTGTGGCCTGGGGTGGGAGGAGCGCTGCGGCCTGGCACCGGAGTGTGACAGGCTCTGCCCTGGCAGCCAGAAGGGGCAGCCGTATGCTGGGGTGCATCAGGCATGGTGCGGCACGACAGTCGAAGGACGTGGTTGTCCTGCTCTGCTCCGCTCTGGTGCGGCCTCACCTTGAGTTAGTTCTGTGTGCGATTTTGGCACCTCAATATCAGAAGGACATATAACTGTTTGAGAGTGTCCAAAGAAGGGCTATAAAGATAATGAAGGGTCTAGAGAGGAAGACGTATGAGGAGCAACTGAGGGCCCTTGGTTTGCTCAGCCCAGAGCAGAGCAGGCAGAGGGAGGCCTCATGGCGGCCTGCAGTTCCCTCACAAGGGGAGCGGAGGGGCAGGCGCTGAGCTCTGCTCCCTGGGGACAGCGACAGGACCCGAAGGAACGGCATGGAGCTGGGACAGGGGAGGGTCAGGCTGGGTGTTAGAGAAAGGTTCTGCACCCAGAGGTGGTCGGGCAATGGGACAGGCTCCCCAGGGCAGTGGTTATAGCCCCGAGCCTGCTGGAGTTCAAGAAGGGTTTGGACAACGCTCTCAGACACACAGTCTGGTTTTTAGGTAGTGCTGTGTGGACCCAGGAGTTGGACTCCACGATCCTTGTGGGTCCTTTCCAATTTGGGATATTCAGTGATTCGGTGATTGACTCAGACGCATGTAGCTAAGATTGGGGTCCATGAGGCCTTGTTGGATTTATGCGGTCTTACTCCAGCCAGAAACAGGGCCTGCAGATTTTTGTTAATGCAAGAGGTGGCCCAGAGGTGCTGGGGGCAGCTCCTCATGCTTCTAACCTCTGCTCCATCGTTACTGGTACATATTCGGTTCTTATTTCTTATGTCAGCTTCCCTGAAATAGCCGACAACTGCAGGCAAACCCTATGGATAAACAACCCTGGTGTGGAAAGGTTGTTTCCAGACTTTTCGTATCTGGCCATCCTCAGTCTATTTCCTGAGTTACTCCAGATCACTATCAGTGAATTGTTTCAATTTAGAGGTAATAGGACAAATTGGGAAATCCTGCTATAAATTACTGCGCATTTAATTCACACTCTTTGGAGTAGTTTGTCTGGATAGGTGAGCATTTTCTGTTCTGGTAGAGCCACTGGCATACATTCATCATCCTAAAATAATGTCACATCAATGATCTGGAGTTTCCTAACTGATATGCTAGGTTGGGCTATGATAGCAACGTCCCTCTGACCTTTTCTTAGTTGTATGATTGTCCCGTCATTGAGAAAAGAATTAGATCCAGCTTTTTGCCTTCTCGGGCAATCTCAAATCTGATCTAATTTACTTCTCTTGAATTGAAGAATTTGAAAATGCTGTCAGCTACTGTTCATTATCTTTTATTACCTTAATATATTAACACACAGGAACCACGCAGCAAGTACGACCTCATCCAACTTTGTTTTTTGCTTGAGAGTTTTTATTCTTTGCCTATAAGTTAATAATTGTCTGTGAGCAAGATAACTGTATTTGATGCATTGTAGGATGGAGCCATAATAAGGTTTCACTTTCTTTACACACCAATATTTTGACAAGATCTCCTAGAGCTGCCTCCTCCAGAGCAATTGGGAATTTTCCTTGTGCTTAGGAAATCGAACTCTAAATTGCTAATCAGCAACAGGCAGAGAAACAAACACCCAAGAAGTCCTGGGTGAGGCTGCAGGCTCCTCCTCCTCTCCCCAAGAGGAGCTGTTCTTGTGTGAATGACAAGCTGCAGCCTTTGATCATTGTAGTAAGAGAAAAATGGTACCAAGGGATGGTTATTTTGTCCTTTCTGACAGCATATGCCATGAATTTGTAAAATATGTCAGATGCGTATTCAAAACGTAAAATAATGCATTCAAGTGTGAAAAATTATGCTTTGTTCTGATACCAGGGTGTGCTTGAGGAGGACTGTTTCGATAAGCAAGGGAGCAGGGGAGGAGGTCAGCAATCACCCTACGAATGCAAAGCTCTTTTACTCTGTAACAAATTAATGGGTTGCTCGAGGCTGTTGTCATTTCAAAAATAAAATGTTGAATTAAGGAAAAAAAAATCCGAGAGAGCACAGGAACTTTTGTTCTGGGTATCTTGATGGGGAAAAAACCTGCTGTCATTAGAAGGGAAAGAATTCGTTATTTTCATGTGCTGTGCCTTGAGAGGTAGATATAAATTGATAACTTAATGATGTCTGAACCACAGAAGTAGGCCTGTGTGGTTGCTCCTATGAGAGCCAGAGAGCACATATTGCTTTGGGAGTCTGGTTAGTGTAAAATTGGTAGCCTGTGAGAGCAATGCAAAGTGCAGGTTAAAGATTGGGTTCAGAGAAATAAGGCGCAGATATCCCTGAACTAATAGCGGGAGAATCTGTAAAGCCATGGAGCTCTCATTAGGCTTTTTCTGAAGCAGCTAAAAGGCTGGGTGGCCTTGCAAGTCTCTGTCCCGAAACTTAGCAGCTTGTGCTTGAATTTTGCAGTGGGAAAACTTCCTGACTTAGTGAGACTGCACACATACTTGAAATTATGTTTGTGCAAGCACATTTGCAGGATGGGGACATGACTTGCTGGAGGAGCTCAGTGGGGAGACCTAAGTGAAACCTGACTTCTTCCCATGGATCTCAACACTGCAAAGATTTAACAAGGAACTTAACTATCTATATTGCCAGCGGTCCCAAAAATCAGCATGTGTAGTTAAGGTAGCTGTCCAATGAGAAATTCAACGATAATGGGGGAGCAAAATGAGAACTGCTTCCAGTGCTGGGGCTGGGGCAGGACTCAGGATTTTGCTTTGCGTGCCTTCGTGTCCTGTTTGGTCTTATCAGAGTCCCCTAGCAGGGCTGCACGTGGCATATTCTCTTTCTGGGATTACAGTCACAGTGGGATATGGATGAGTGCTGGTAAGACACAGGATTTTCTGTGCATTCAAAACACATCCGTGTTCTTAATAACTTTACGGGGGTTTTATTGTAAGCTGCTTTTGTAGTTTCCTGTGGCTGTTTGCGCCCATCAGTTTGGAGTTCATTTCCTCCAAGAGCTTTGAAACAACAGAACGGAGAATCTGGTGAAAGCCCATTGCTCTGGAGAAAGCCTCTGGGCCAAATTCACATCTTTCTGACAGTGCCTTTGGAGAATCTGCTGCCAGCATTTTAATATCCTGTAATTTCTGGCTCATGCAGGGGATTTTTCAATACCACCAAAGAAGCTTTTGAGGGGAGAAGCACTATAAAATGGTGTTTCTGTGTAACCTGTGCATGCAGGAATATAGATAGTCTGTAGTATATAGAACTACAAGTACTTTGCTTCATTTCATCTTTAGGTGCAGTATGTGAGGCCTTTGCAAAGAGAAATGCAGCAAAGATCCGGCTCCTCCATGAACCGAGGGAGATCTGCCAGGGAAGGGCAGCCCAAACTGGGGCAGAAATCTGGATCCAAGCTATTATTACGTAGAGGAAAAATAGAAAATGTTGAAGTAGATTTCAGAAAGCATCCTTATGAAATTACTTTTTTTTTTTTCCCTCTCTCTGCTCAGAATGGGAATGTAATTAATGCAGTCAGCACTGTGTTTCCCCTTATTTTAATGGTGAGCTTAGTCTGGGAGTAATGGTAAACTACACTAGTGATTTGGGACGCCAAATGGGCTTACTGGAAACTCAGAAAGTGAAGTGGGACTTCTTGGTTCCTGGAAGGCAGCTGTGCCATGGCATCGCAGGATGCTGTTTCTATCAGTGCTTCTTTTTCCCTGCTCCTCCTTTTGGGGTTCCATTTGCTGGGGGTGTGAGTGTGTTTCCCCCAGTCCTTTGCCACCAGCGAGAACTTTGAGAGACAGGGATGCGCTTTGCTATTCAACCTTAGCTGCTTAGATCAATATCTGCAGCAGGAGAGTGATTTTAATAAAAGGACTCTCTCTTGGCTTTCCTATCTCCATGACAGATAGACCCCAGCTATCATAAATCCTGGCCTTTCTCCTGTCAGTCTCTTGGCTTTGTGTGACATAGATGTTTTAACACTGAATACAAATATTTCACAGCCGGCTAATAGTTTAGAGCATATATTTAAGAGATTTACTTTTGCAGTCACCTGGTGCCTTTAGTGAATGTGTTCCCCTTGTAAGGCCTTTCTGTTGTTCGGAGAATATATCCACACACTCCCATACACATACTCATTTTCTGTTGCTTATGAAATATCACCGGGGGAAAATGAGTTTTGCCTCAGATAACGGTAGTAGGGAGCCCTCTCCTAACCTCCTCTTTAGCAACGAGTCCCTCCAGTAGCCGTGACAAACCTTATTTATCAGGTCTTGGGAGGGATGCGCAGGGTTTTGCCGTGCCGGAGGCTGGAAGCATCGATGCCGCAGGGAGCTGGGCACGAAGTGCAGTCCCTGTGCCTGCTGCCCTGGTCCAGCACCGCCCGAGGTGGCTGCGCCTCATCCTGCAGCAAAAGCAAAGCAAAGGTGTGCAGCCCCAGGGGGCAGGTTGCCCTTCCTGTGCAGGTGGAGCCCTCTTGGTCTTGACGTCTCCAGCTCTGCCCAGCAAAAGCCAAGGGGCGTCTGGGAAGGGAGAAGGAGGCTTGTTTGTGCCTGGGGGGGGCACCTCGGAGCAGGGTTTGGTGTTCGTGCAATTGTATTTGTGTGGTTTCTGCCTGTGGAGGGGCAGGTGGTGCAAAACTTGTGTGTGTAGATGCACGTGCAGCCTTAGCTGTTTCTCCCCTCCAGGTAACCAGAATAGAAACCCCGATGGGTGATTAACCAGTCAGGTTACCGAGGTGTGTTTAAGCTTCAGTTTAGCTTGCAATAGTGGCTCTGTCTTTCAGTTCATTCAGCTGATGAATTTGTGACCTTTTGCCACTGTGCTAATGCCTCTAATTGTAACTGGCAGGACAATTTCCTGTTGCTGTTGTAGGAGAGATGCAGAGAAACTCGCCAAGAGCAGCCCGTGACTTTTAACTGCCATATCAGCGCCTCTGATCAAAGCTAAAATGGCAAGTTAGGCTAGCGATCAACCCAACAGAGTAACCGGAGCAATTGCAATAGCCACATTAAATGAGGAAACTCTTGGGAAATTTGCTCCCTTCTGCCCCCTCCCTGCATTGGGATTTGTCAGTTATCTGCATTGCACCGAGGTGGCCTTGGCCGTGCTGAGTGTGACAGGGAGGAAGACTCCCTTCGAGCACTCAGGGAATTAGTCTGGGTCGGAGAACCTTTGTTCTGCAAATACCTGTATTGCCTTTGTCAGAGGAGCCAGGAGCTGGAGGCAGCCGATGGAGACTTGAAGAAGAGACCTTGGGAACATCTCATCTCGCTTCTGCTTGGGTTTTGGAGAGGTTGTGTTCAGCATCTCCATGCTCTCTTCATGGTTGCTCTTTCTCTATAGGTTCACCTCTGGTATTTGTTCTATGTCCTTCACCTGTTGGAATGATTCCATTTTCCATAGAGAGACTATTTTAGAACCCAAGAGATATGGGCAAGAACTCACTGGCCCTGAGTGGCCATGAGGACCTGCCTTGGGAACACCGTCATCTGGTGCTTTCATGGGCTGTGGATGGGACCACAAAGTCCCATCTACACAACTATATATAGTATTACAGGAACATAATTTATATTTGCTGATCGAACTTTTAGCTTTTTTCTATCAGACACATTTGAATAAAAGTTTATAACAAGGAAGACTTTGACCAGAAGCATGCGTGTGAGAGCGACAGAGATTAATAAATAGAATACGTGATGACATAAAGATTTTATGGGGTGCGGGCATGGGCACATTACTCACAGATGTTGAAATCATCCCCAATATGTTTCAAGAAAAGCTATTTTAGGGATGTTTAGAGAGTTTTTAAAATTTTTTTATTGTGACTATTTTTTCTATCACTGCTGCTCATAAAACCAGGTGCCTTAGTTACCATGTTTCCCACTGTACAGGGTTCAGAGGGAGCAATAAAAACCTCTAAAACTTACCTAAAATAACCTTCCTACAGTTACAGATGCCACAGGTTTAATGCCCTGTTTCTCACGTCCTTCCAGGCCTTGACATGATGGTAGCGTTTGGAGGAAAGGGGATCTCTCTTCCCCATGGTGGAATAACTTTTCACTTTATAACCTGCAGAGATGCTGGAGACACTGCTTAGAAGCTCTGACGACTTTAACTGTAAAAACAGTGTTAATAATTCAGGAGGAATTTGCACTCCCCAGCTTTGGACAGCACAATTTTAGGAAATTTCATATTTGGGCAGGAATTGTGCTCATCTGGTAGATTTAAAAAAGAAATGATGGGTCTAGGGTTTGCAGCGTTAAGTACAAGGGTAGTCCCTGTCTAGGAAAGTTAAACCTTCGTGAGATATGAATTTAAGTTGTTATAGTGGTGTAATGCATTGCATGCATACTCTTACTTCATCCTATAAAGATTATTTTCTGGTTTCAGACTGCGTCAACTTTAAGGTAAAAGAACTCCAGTCTTTAGAAATAAACATACGCACTTGGAGAACCATACTGCTGTAATGATAATGGTTCAGCTTCAGCTGTGCCTGATAAAATCATTGTAAACAGGCAAATCTGATGTCTGCATGGGCTAGCATGGCAATCAGAAGAGCAAGCACAATAGCTTTATTGCTTGGGTTTACATGCTGTTCCCTGGCCAGGATAAATGTGTGATCTATTTTGATAAACAAGCCTGAACACCTCCTTCCTAGTAATAAAGTAGTTAACAACCATCTTCCCAGAGAATGTCAAATAATGAGGCAGTGGCTAAACAAGGCAGTTCCTCAACCTTTTATAAGTAGAGGCTCATTTCCTTGAAAAATAAATCTCTCATCTGCTGCGTACAGTGCTGCTGTATGGGGTTTTGTTTTTGACTTTAAAAAAAAAAAAAGGTAAATTTTGTTCACCTGTTGGGTGCATTTGCTTCCCTCCATTCTGTTTGTGTGCTTGCATGTGGTTGGATAGCGCTGTGTCTTGTTTTGCAGTTGCCTTATGGATCACCTCTGAGGTGTCACAGAGAAGGGAGAACAGATTGAAGAAGAGTGGCCGCACCGGGTCGGAGCACAGATCCACCTGGCCCAGCAGCCCGTTTCTGATAGCACCCAAAAGCTCAGTTGGAACGAGTGAGGTCAGGCAAGCATGGAGGGATGTTTCCCCTAAACATGCTCTCAGCAGCTGGTGTCAGAGGTCGTTTCTTTGTGTAATACTGATTTAGGGAGTGCAGCCAGCACTATTCTCTCTGGAGTCCAACACTTCACGTGCTTTCCTTGCCAGACTAAAGGCAGTTGTGAACCTTTCCATTTTTCTGTTTTACGTAAACGTTTGCTGATAGAGAACCCTGAATTAATCTTCAGGCCTGTTGGGTGCTGGATTACACTCTTCCTCATTGCTTTCCATGCCAACAGTGCTGGGGCTGGCATGGGATGCTAATCCTGCCATACTTATTCACTCAGTTGTAGAGGAAAATGTATGAAAACAAATTGCTAGTCCAAGCTAAATTTAGATTTATTCAGTTGGAGTTAATTATAATCTTTATTTAGTCCCAAGTGATGCCTTCTTATCATACACTTATTATAGCTGAGAAAATTAATTTTTATTCTACCATAAAGGTGAACGTAATAATCTGGGTTCAGGGAAGGGATTACTTTAATAAGATTTATAGGCAGCCTTTCAGACAGTATGGTTTTATTACTATCTGTAGGTGGCCTTGCTGTATGTATGTCTTTCAGTATGGGTGACTGTGCAAAATGCAGGCAGAAAAATCCTATTGTAAGTACCAGCTCAGAAACTTCCACATCCAACTTAATTTTTTGGCAGTGGAGAGCAGGCAAAGCAATGGGCTTGCTTAGGAGCACAATAATACAGTTCATTACCGAACTTGTGGTCTGATCAGGGGGGTTTTGTTCATGTGTACAGGTTGATTTTTCACTGAAAACTGTGTTTTGGTAGGCAGGTTTCTGAGGCCTGAGATGTGGCTTTCAGGCTATGGGAAGCAGGGTGATGGGCAGATGTAGGCATGGCATGCGCCGGCCGCCTTGGGCATCAGTGGAGAGAAATAGGTTCCTCCCAAGGGTGACTTGTCACCCCTGAGATATAAGCATCTGTGAGAAGATGAATGAATTCTGGAGACACCCTTGTCTGTGATTTACTGGAAGGGGAGGCTGGAGTGTGTTTTGGCCTTAGATACCGATCTAAAATGAGATGGGCTGCCTCCCACAGAGGGTGGTCATGATGTACAGCTGCAGTGAAGCTCTGCGAACAAAAGTTTGACTGAGACATTTGAAGATAAGCATGTGAGACATTGTCTCAGGCCTACAAAAGTTAATTAACCTCTCTTCAGCTTTAGATGTTTGGATTAAATAGACTTTTTTTTTTTAATTGCATCCTTCTTCTTGTCTTGGTCTTTCAAAACAAACTGCCCAACTAGCAACATTTTGCAAAGTGGATCTCTGTCTTCCACAGATGTCTAATCAAGATTGAATACAAGGACTGTAAACTGGTTGTGAGTCCTATATCAAGTCCTATCCTCACATCAAACTAGGATAAGGAAAAGAATGAGAAAAGCTTAAAGGGATCCTCTCATCTTTTCTTACACTATGTTTTTTTATATGTTGACAGCTTCTGGGCTGACTTTAATTTAATATTAAAAAAGTATTGGGTACTCTTCTTAGGTCTTCCTCGCAGTATCATATCTTCAAATTATTCTGTTACAGTTGAAAACACTGTTTGTTATTACGGCTTTTTTTTCTGTGCCAGTGCAGTTCACTGTATAACTACATCAAGTACAAAATGAGTAAGGCTTGTTTTGAACGGCGGATGATGGAAGTTGTTCCTCAGTGGGACTATGGAGAGGTGTTTTTTTTTTTTTTTTTCTTCTCTCCTCTAATGTAAAACTGAGGAGATGAGTCACAGGATGGACTCTGAATGTGGGAAGTAAACAGTGATATCCTCCTTCCATGGTTATTTTATTAAATTTTGAATGAGTCAGCGTAAGCATGAAGCGGGTGTTCATCTAGTCTTCTTAAATTCTCACACAACTGCAACTTACCCTACCCAGAGTGCCCAAATAAAGCCTGAACTCATGGTAGATTTTCACAAGGTATCATCCTTCTCATTTTCCTGCTGCCAGGATTACGAGCCAGAGCAGTTTACACTGGAATTCCCCAAGCTGGAGCCAGGCCAAATCACCTTGCACAGCCCTCCGTGGCTGGGGTCCCCAACAGGCATCAGGTCTTACCCCTTGTGTGCGTGAAAGAATGTAACCTACACAGCTTGTCCAGAATTAATTCAGAATTAATTATTGTTCTATGATTTAGCAGTTCTAGAATAGCTTTCCTTGTGTAGATACCCTATCCTGGGATACAGTGTGTTTTTATTCAAGGATAATGCCTGCATTTCCAGAGCAAAATAATTATTATGAATAGAGCCATTTTTATAGCAGAATAATGTACATGTGTAGTTTGGTCTTTATGGTCTTTAGTGAGGGCTGGTGGGAAGGGCTGGTGATTTTTCTCCTATACAGACAAGCCATTGATTGCCTGTGTATGAGTCACGGATAACATCATAGTACTTACTGGCACCACATTACTTGAAATTATTCCTCTCTTACAAAGAGGAGTGTCTGTATGATCTCACGCTACAATTCTGATGATGCTGCAGGAAAGATGGATTTTAACATTTTCAGTTTTTCACAGGTGCAAGATTTCTTGTTTGTTTTCAGAAGGGAAGAATATTGAAAAAGTTGCATATTTTAATTGCTTCTTGTTTGTCGCACCACCAATTTCAGAATTACTGAGGGCTTATGTAAGACTTGGTTCCTGTTAAGTAATTAGCTAAGCTAGAGGGAAGATATTTATGCTCCAGCAGGAGTTATTTTAAAGTTCATCATTTTGTAACTGAAAATTCAAGACTTTACCCTTACTACAGCTTAACATAGAAGCATTAGTTTATAATGCTGACCTGTCACTGCCACCATTACCTTCTGTAGGATACTTGTTTTGCTTCTTAGTTAGAATTTATGAAATCTAAAAAATACAGCTTGGATGAAATCTTGGACTACGTGAGTGGCAGCCCTTGGGTTTGCTCGTGCCTTAGTCTTGTGCTGCGTTTTGTGGCATCAGTTGGAGTCAAGTCAGATATGTGGATTGAAAAAAGTGCTGGGTAATTTTATGGCTAAATAAAAAAATCACCAAGATAACAGAAAGGAAGTTCTGTGTGAGGTTTGAGCTGGTCAGGGTAAGGACTAGGAAGGAGCATCTCCCTGATCCATGGCATCGCGTGCTTGGTTACGTGCATGGTGGCGGCTTCTCCCTCTGCTCTTTGGAAATACCATGAGTGACTTCCCTTTCGGTACGCACCGTCAGAGTTTGCAGGAAGAACCAGGCTGTGAGGCTGTTGTCCTGCTCTGGAGAGAAGTGTTTTGGCATAAATTGAGAGGGGTGAGATGTTACCAGTTGACCTGTTGCTCCAGAGGTCTTGGTATTTGTCTGGTTCGAATAACAGTGCTTTAAAAGAGGCAAAGCACTATCTGAAAAACTGTTACAAGGTAAAAATTATGGTAGAAATGCAGTCTGAATATCTCATCGTGTCTGTGTGTTACTCCCATACATCCTCCCTCAGTGTCCCCAGTCCCAAAGTAGTCTGAAAAACTGAGTTCAGCCTTTGAGGTAGCCCTGGGCTCCGGGGATGCTCATTTGGCCTCCATCTACTTTTCTTCACCTCTTGCTCTTCTTTATTTTGCAATTAGGACTAACCCATGTTCTGATCTAATGTTCTGCCCTCTTTTGATCTTGCTGGAGTGGTTATTAAAGGAGTAGGTGATTTATTAGCTGCTTTGTTGTACATCAGAAAGCTGGAGATGTGTCCTTTTTCTGATTGTTACTGTAAGGAGATTGATGTTGTGGTGCTGATGCGCCAAATTAAAAAGGCGGGGTGTTGGCCTGCCACCATATGAAGTATTTTTTTTAGATGTTCCTAGAGCATCATAAAATGCTGCTAAATTCAGATATCATATTTTGTTGCAGGCTGGTTCTAGGACAAAGCCCAGCCCTGTCTACAAGTGTTTATGGCTTCCCATATAAGCTTTCAGACAAAATTTGTGTCTCATTTAGTTTGAGTTACAGCCGGCTGATATCCTAGCCCTCGTACCAGTTCTCAGAAGAAGTACTGAATGTTGCCACTATAATGAAATGGAGGAAAGGGAAAAACATACCTTTTAAACTTCCTGTAAATCAGTGCTTGAGAGAGATAAAGTGTCTGCATAACGGATGAGGAGGGGGGGGAAAGTGCTATAATGTAAACACAGATGCATTTAAGCCTTGCCTTGTATCCAGTTTTTCTTTAGGCTCAGGAGCTATGTCAGTCTCCTCTGTAATCTGGGGTGTCCCAGGAGAAGGCAAATTTTAGGTTTTCTCCCAGAAATCAGAAGGTACTCCTGCTTTTGTATGTCCTTTGCTTATCTGTATGGCAGCACCGTTTTTATGATAAATGAGGCTTTTCTAAAGTATTGCTTTCAAATGTAGCCTGATTTATCTACGATTAATCCGGGAAGGCACTTGTCTGCGTTTGGGTTCTCAGGGAAGGCACAACACCCTCCCTGCCCTCGCTGCCTTGCTTTTCACAGGAACAAAGTTCACTTTGAGCAGCGGAAACGGCATGGCGAGCCGCGCCGTGTCAAGGTGCTCTATAAATAGCAGAGCAGTAATGGAGCTGCTAAAGCATCCCTTGGTGACTCGGGTGCCAGAATTGGCATCGATCTCCTCCCTCTGCTCCTGCTAAGAGCTGGACGAGGTTTGTCCCGCTGTGTGACTGCCCGAGCGCACTGTCGTTCGGCAGCGGGCTAAAAGCACCGCGGCTATCCCGAGGCAGCGGTGGAGAAGCACAGCAAGCAGTGTCCTGGGGCGTTGCTGAGCGGAGCTCACCAGCCTAGCTGCGTGCCTGCATCCCTCTCGCGGGCTGCCGTGGGTTCAGGGCACCCTCCCGTGCAGGGTAGTGGTGTCCATCCCGGCTCCAATGCCCCTGCTGCTCCTGTGTCTGCCTCGCCTGTGCCTCCCGCTGCTGCGGGTAGCGCGGTTGGCCCCTCGCCTCCGTCTCCTTCCAGAGCTGCTCGTTACCACTCACGTCCTACGGCTCCGCGCACAGAAACGGGGGCTCTGGGTTCTGCCTGGTGCAGGGAGCGTGGCGGCTGCGCCGGGTTCACACTGGCATGCGAAGAGGCGTGGGAGGGAAGGGTCAGGGTCGTTTTTTTCCTTTAGGAAACTGCTTCTCCGCTGTGTGAGAGCTGTGATACCAAAGCTGGCTGGCTCCCACATCGGAAAGGGAAGAGGGAGCTCCCCATCACCTGGGTCTCTGCATTTCGACCGGGTGCCCAGCTCCACAGCTGCGTGCAGCCGGGTGGAAGGTGTGGGCTGCACTGGTGTGCTCTGAGAGATGGGCTGCAACATTTATGTGTGGGCATCAGAAACGAGAGGACACCCGAGTGGGGGGATGGTGTGGCAGTTGTTCCGCAGCTGCCGTTGCTTGTGGAGCTGTGAGGAATCCCAGAACTCATCCCCATGTGGAGAAGTGAGAGAGGGGATTGTTGATGCTGTTTCCTGCTGAGCTTTTTAAAATGCTTTTATATATATTTTATGCTTTTATATATATTTTATATTTACACGTTCCCACAAATAATATTTCAATGGCTCCAGAAAAACCTTGATACGATTAAATACGTAGCAAAAGTAAAGGCAGAAGTATTGTGATGAGACGAGAAGTATTTAAAGGAGCATAGATAATATCAAGCCATTGAAAATAAATGAGAAGAATTTCAACGGACAACAAGAGTGGAGCAAAGTCAAATGGATGAGGTTTGCCCTAGAATCTGTCTTTGAGAAGTGTAGGCTTTAAAAATACACAACCTGAAAAAAATATCTTAAATATTTGAGCTTTTATCTGTGCTAAATTGTGGCTGTAAGTATCTGAGTCATCTGGCTCGTAACAGGTGTAATTGTTTCTGCGCTTGTCGCATTGTGTATCTGCTCTCCCCAGCCTGACAAACACTAAAATCGCCGCTAAGCTTCTGCAAGAGACAACAAGAGCTTTGACCTTAGGATCTGTCATTGTTCCTTTGTTATCTCTGCGCATTATGGAACTGCTTCATTTTAATTCATTTGGTTTCTGTTTATTTCTTCTGCGGCGGTCCCAGGAGCTTGCATTCACTAGCTTTTTGTTGGAGCCTATGAATTGTTAGTTTAAAAGACCCACCGTCTCTTTCGGGTAGAATCGCAGCCCAGATTGAATATATCTCACTATTAATTAGAGATCAGCCCAAACCAAAGACATCTGTTTGATCCTTCCCTCCCTCTGGAATCTTTTCTTGCCCAGGAAAAATTGCTCAGCATCGGCTGGAGGATTGACCATTGTGTTGTAGAGAAACTTCTGTGATTTCCAAATGTGTTTCATTCTCCTCTGGAATTAAACTAAAAAATCCTTCCAAGTGTCTGTGAACCTTCTGCGTGTAAAGGATTTCTTCTCTCAAGTTCACCCTAGCCTGTAAATCCATCCCACCGAGACCTCTGTCAAACCCAGTATTTTCTTGTGTGTGAAAACTTCTTTTTTTTCCCCAGGAACACAAGTCTTTTATCAGTGTGCAGCTAACTTCCAAACTACTGACCTGGCAAAAGTGGGATGGGAATGATGCAGATTTGCAAACCCCAGCCTAGCCTGCATTGTGCATTAGTAATGCCAGTTGAAAGAAACTGTTCTGTTTTCCTGCCTACTGCTATTCAATATGCCAGTTGCTTATATATATTGCAGTGTGGATGAGAGCAAACCATAAACTTGGTTTAGCTACAGAGGAACAAAAACCAAACAGTAAAAAGTTTTGGAACATTAGTTTGGGGTCTGGCCTCGTCAATTTGTCTCCTTGTTTTACCCTGAACTTGAAGAAAGTACTTTGGGTGGGTACCAGACTGGGGAAAGGGGAAAGGGGCTGATCGAGTGGGATGTCATTCAGGGTATGAGCTTTGAGCTCAAAGTGTTCATTTCATGGGACCCGTGTCAGATTGTTTTTAATTGTGGCTAACAGTATTGATCCCTGGTAATACGTTGCTTTGTAGAAGAACGGAGGGGCCTGCTAAGCAACCACTAGAATTGTCTTTCTGTTTCCTTTTATCTTTGGCCTGCAGTGGTGGAGAGCCGAGGAGGGATCATGGACAGCATACAGAGATTCTCAAACCTGCCAACGTATCTCCCCGCGAGCTATCACATCTGCAATGCCGATGTTTTCTTCTTCCTTAAAGAAGCGAACCAGGATATCATGAGGAACTCCAGTTTGCAGTCTAGGGTGGATTCATTCTTTATATACAAATCCAAACTACCACCCATCCTAAATGCCACGTATGGACCTTTTTCTGTTGAACAGGCTGTTCCCTTGGACTTCATGCTCTCTTCTGCATCTTTTGGTTTCACAAATAAATTCACTTTTAATTGGAAATTAAAATCGCACATAATTGACAGCTCGATCTATTCCAACAAACCTAAAATACAAACCTTGTTCTATATTGCGGGGAAAGACTGGGATGACAATAGTTCTGCGGAGAGTTTGCCTTGCGTGAAGATGTTTGCCTTCCTGGAATCTAGAGAAGTTGTGGCCAGCTGTAGATTGACAGGTCATCTCGGATTATGTGTTGCAGAGCTGGAATTATCTCCTAGCTGGTTCAGCTCCCCTCCACCCCTGGTTTCAGAGGAAACAGCCTCCTTGGAAGGGATTACTGTGGAGCTCTTCTATAAGATTTATACAGCAGACGGGGAATGTTCTCCAGAGGATGCAAAATGGGAAAACAATATCCATGCAGGTCACGATAATGAACAGAAGGCTTTGCCAGCTATGGAGAGGATTGGTAGCATCATTGTTTACCCAAATCACGACAAATTAAAACAGTCTTCACTGAGGCTAGATGAGAATGTCGTCATCCGCTTGCCACTCAGCCCTGTCAGAGAAGGTGACGTTGTGACCTTTCACGTTTCCCTGGCCGATGACTCTCTAGCAGACCAGTTTGTATTAAGGTAAGAGAATATTTAAAGTGCTCTATGCTGAGCAGTCAACAAATAAGGACAAATTGATCTCAGGTGTAATTGCTTTGGTTACATTCAGTGTTTTCCTCAGAGAACTTTAAGCATTTGCTCTCCAACTGGGGAAAACTATAAATAGGCTTGAATTATCTGTGTAGATGACACTTTTTGGAACATGGGAATTGATTTTAAAGTATGAGCTATTACTGTTTGCATCATTATCTTTTGTTTTAATTCTGTTTGCTTGTAGTAGTACTTCTGCCTCTGAAATTACACCTCTCAAAGTCAGCCAGGCTAACGGCTGCGATCCATTTTGCTAGATGGTTTGCAGGAGTGTTTCCCATTGCTTTGGCAAAATACCCTCTCTTTGTTATAAGCTTTCTTACAATCTTTCCAACGTACATGGGATACATCTTGTACAAGTCCTATGTAGCGAGGAACTATTTTGTTGTGGTGTACAGAGGGGAGCTGGGAGAAGGGAGATGTGCCTCAGCTTGTGTAGGAAGTCTTTGGCAGAGCCAAGATTTGGATCCAAACTTTGCAAGTCCTTCTTTGGCTTTGCTGTAAGACAGCCCATCCTGCCTCCTCAAGCTTTTGACTGCTTGGTTGCGTGAGCCATTTTAGTTTTAAATTTTGAGATTTTTTGGTGACCTTTACTCGTGAATCTGCCTTCAATAGGAGAATTCAGGCATTTCTAACCACCCCGAGGGTTAGTGCTGCATATTTGTTATGTCCTTAGCTGTCAGACTCTGGGTTCAGAGCTGCGTAGAGACTGAATTCAGAGAGAAATGTGAGCCAGACTTGGGGAATAAAAGGGCCAAAAGGTAATTGGAAAGTGTCATTTGCTGTGAGAATGTAAGACGCTTGGGAGGAAAGGAGTTACAGTCTGTGCTGGCAACCTCAGAACGGATTCATGCCTCGCTTCTAACTTTTTGATCCGAGAACGATGGGAGTGGAACATGACAGCAATGCACTGTAGGGACAGATATTGAGGAAACAGACAGCAAACCTTACACAGTACTTTCAAGTTGTTCAACTTTTGTGAAATAGCATGTGCATGCTAATAAACTTAGAGATTGCAGCATGAGTCAGGACAAGTGCTTCATAGCACAGTGCACAGGCAGAGGGTAAGAAGTGGCCCACCCACCCCAAGCGTTTTTCATCATCTTGGGGTCAAATACTTGTGACGAATATCACGTTATAGGGTTTAACGGGACTTTAAATGGTTTGGGTCAAGAAAACTCTTCCCAAGTTTCTTCTTCTTAAACCAAGTTATTCTGTGATTGCTTCTGTGCTTGGGTTTACTGGCTTGTCTTTGTTAAGCATGGTTCTGGCCAGCAGCCACCGTTGAGTAGTGCAGTAGATGGACCAACCTTGTGGAGCAGTCGGACTTCGGCAGTTGCCTATTGATCCCCAGTTCTGTAGCAGAGAGATGATGGAATTTGCCTAAGGCTCTGCAAAGGATTTCACATCAGCACTTAATTCTCAGTTTTTTGTTCTCTTTGCCACACCATGGATAAAATTCCCAAGGTGTTAGAGAAGACCTAAGGTGGGGAATGTTTTCATTTCATTGGAATTTCAAAAATAACTTTTGCCTTGTAACAAACAGCATGACGGTGGCGTTTTTGAAATTTCCACTGGGCAGGAAAGCATCAAAATCTTCCCGCGGAGACAGATTTTCTTGCTGTCTTCCAAAAGCAAAACTGCATCTGGAAGCAGTGAGCACAGTAGCTAACATGGGGTGTTAAGGAAGCAGAAACCGAGGGAGCTGAGAACCTCCAGATTGAGGAGCCCCAGATGGGTCACAAGAGCCTGGCCACTGCCGAGACCCTCGGCTTCTCGTGGGGCTGAGTGTGCATCTCAGTGCTCCCGAGCTGCTGGGCGGGCAGGCAGGTTTCTATGGGGATTTCCTTCTTTGAGAAGCGTGCGGAATCGGTTCATCTCCGGGAGATGTTTCTGTTATAATGAATAAGTGTATTTTATGTGCCCAGAAACATTTCTTTGGAAAATTCACAATCGGCTCTAGGTAGTCTGTCTCATCGTTTCCTTGGCTTTGTCTGTGTTGTGCTTTTCATCGGAGAGACTGCAAGCATTTTTATTTAACCTTCAGTTGAATACTGAAAGAAAGAGGCAAAATGCAATTCTGCTGGCGGTTCACCCATCCTCCAGGATGGAGAGAGTAGCAGCAACTGTTGCTATGAGTATTTCAAATGACATACTTGGGGCCCATGGAGAGATTATTCAGCCGAAGTTTACATAGTAGGCAGGGAATTATGCCGAGGGAAATACAATCACTATAGCGCCTGCATCTCATTTATGTGGTTTCCCTCGCAGGCTTTCCCTATTTTTCAGCTCAATGCTAACGTCTGTAAAAACCCAGAGGTTTTTATATACATAGAATTTCTGTGTGTTATAGCCAGAGAAAAATACATCGAAGTGAATGTTTGCCTTGGGAAATATATTTTTGCCTAATATAATGGATTGTTTTTAATCGTATCTGTTATAAGTGGAGCAGAGTGAATTGCAGTCTGGCTCATATGAGATGATAGATCAAAATCAAGTCATTCTCAGCACGGCGATTGATGCCGACCTCGAGCTCTGACAGTATGCAGAACAGACATGCTCAATTTCATGCACCTCTTTACTATTTCATGCCGCGCTGTGTAACGTATTTGGTGTTGGATTTTGTTTTAGCAAAACTTCTCTATTAGGAGGGCAGATTCTTTCTTGTAAAACGGGAGGCTCTTGACCAAGCTTGGAAACTGGAAAGCAGCTGGGAACGCTGGGAATGGAAAAGCAGCTGAGAAAGCGATGTGCTGGGCTGACAGATGCTCATTTGCTAAACCCCCGTCCTTCCATTGATGTCCCTCTGCAGAGGGAGATGCTGCAGGTTGGACGTGAAGCTCCAGTGGCCACTTCCTATCCCTTTCCTCAGTCCAAACCATTTTTGCTCTGCTTAAGCTAAGTTTTGTTTTTGTTTGTTTTCATTCAATAAATGGAATTTAAGATCAAGTCGGAGCTCTGTGGTCCAGGTCCAGCTCTGTGGTCTGTGCTGTGGTCCAGGGAATTTGTTTCTTTTCATTCTGCAATCCAGACAGTGCGGCTTGGTGTAATTGAAGGACCCAGATATGTCAAGGGGCAGAATTTGGAGGCTAAGTGGGGATTTAATGCTTTTGCTGGGTCTGACAGTCATACTGCTCGCTCTGTTGACAGATGATCTATACAGGAGTGCAATGAAATTCTTATGACACTGCAGATTAATTTGTGGCCTTGCTGCTCTGGTCTGTACTGTAAAATTTACCATCTGTGAACATAAATTTTGGCCATTATGTTAGGTGGGCTGCCACTAAACATGGTTTAACCATAAAGATAGGTGAAAGAGGCTGTATTACCATGACTATACTTTTTTTATGGGCTACCTGGTTTTAAAAAAGCAAAGGTGAAGCACAGTTTTGAGAATCCTGCAGGACTAATAGATGCATTAGTGTCACAAATCCATGGGCGCTTTGTCTTTTGATGCACAGGAATACCTGTTACCTCCTTTACTGACAAACGTGGCTGAAACATAGTACACAGGGAAAGATGGAAATCATGATGAAAAAAGGAGTAACACCAGCCCTTATGCTACTTACTGAACTAAAGAAGTCTCCTGGTATACATGGGAGAGTTGTAACAAGGAGAGGAGAGAGGAGAAAGCAATTCTTGTTTGACTGGTAGGATGGAAATGTTATCCAGCACAAACTGGGAATGGCTTGTGTTTCTTTTGTGGGGCATGGCATTATTCAACTCACAGTTGAGACTCAAAAGGTGTATTTAGAAGAGAAATGGGGGTCATTTTATACAGCAGGAAAGCATTTAATGGAAGAAATGGACAATCGCGCCTTGGTTGTAGGAAAGAAACCAGGACACTCTTTATAAATAAATGGCGGAGTTTTGTCCCCTTTTCCAAGTCTCCCTGTTCGAACCGTCAGCAAGGATGTACGAGTAATGAAGGCTGAGCACTAATAGCAATTTGTCGTGGCACAGACAAAAAGTGGGTTTGTCGGCATTCGTTACACGTCCCTAATATGAATGACCCATCCTTCTTTTATCCGCTGTCAGAGCAGACACAGAGACTGGAGATATTCCAGGAATAATAGGAAGGGACTGAGAGCAGGTAATGAATCCCACGCTGGAGAAATGAAAGCGGCTGCGGTCGGGATACGGCCTCTGCCTGGGGGGAATGGCAGGGCTGTGCAAAGGGACCTCGCTGCCGCCCGGTGCCTAGGCAACCTCGGGAGAAGGATTATCCGCACCGCGGGACAAAGAGCACGTTTTGATTTTTGGATGAACCAGGACAAGGTGTAATACGCGGCGGTTGGCTTTTACTGATTATTCTCGCTGGGAAAAATGATATTAAGGATTTATTTTAATAAACATATATCCATATGGAGGAGGTGATGTCTCCTGCTAAGGAATAAAAACTGCACAGGCCATTAAAACTGACTTACAAGGCTTCTGCGTTAATAATGAAAGATCTGTAGAAGTCTGAGCAGTCGTCTAGAAGGCCAGAAAAAGATCATTAAGAGGATGTCTCCTGCCAATAGCTGCCAAGAGCAAACAAGGGAAAGAAAACAGAAGGCTTTAGATCTGGAAATGCATAGAAAATGAGAGAGTGCAGACTGTGGGGAACACGGCCTGGCTGCGGGAGAGGAGCAGGCTCTGCACGGCCTTCATCGCTTGCAACCAAACTGTTATCAATGGGGAAGCAGGGCAGGGTTATTACTGGTGAGAGAAATAAATGATTAACTGAAGCATCACTTTAGGATGAAAATTCAGCAGAAGTGAAAGTGTTGAAAAGGGGAAAAATGTACTTCTGAAATTAATCAGAAGTGCTGATTCAGATTTAGAAATAATTACGGAATTAGGGTATTGCTGGCGACTTGGGAATATTTGTTTTTTATTTAAAGGTGTTAATAAACCCAGAATGAATGTTGAAATTGATTATTTCTCTCTTCTCTCTAAGTGTGCACTGAACTAAATGCAAAATATGAAACACAATGATTACCATTAATCAAAAACGCCAAGCACTGCAAGGATGGAAATGCCAGAGAGATCTGGGCAACCCTAGCTCAGTCCCCGTGTATATGCACATTTTAACATATTCCTCAAGGACAAATTCATGCTATTTTTTTTTCCAGATAGCTTGCCTCATTAGATACATAGACTGTCTAGCTCCCACTGTTTTGTTTTCTTTTCATTACTGAATGAGGAAGGGAGTGACATCCTTCCAGGACCCTCCTACAAAGGCTGGGGGAGCTCTCAGCAGAATTTTTAGCTCGGATAGACCATTTCTGTAAATTCTTTCAGAAAAGGTTGAACCATTCTTTTAATTTTCTTATTTCTGAGACAGGCATTTGGCCCAGAAAAAGGAACTTCAGCAGATGAAAGCCTGGCAGTGCTCTGAGTGTCTTAATAGATGGTGTTTATGTGACAAGACGGTGCGGAGCTATGAATTTCACAAGGATATCGTATAAAGTACAATAAAAGCCTGGAATCTGCGTTGACCGAGCTGGAAAAGGCATCCTCCCCGGGCGGCTGCACCCGTGCACCAGCCAACCTGCCCTGGCAGCAGCAGTGCCACGCTGCCACTTTCTGTCCATTTTGCATGCTTTAAGAAAACCTTCTTTGCCCTAGGCACACTGGAGAGGGCGAAAACCCCTTTTACAGTCTTAAAAACAGCTAAAAATGACCAAAAAAAAAAAAAAAAGAAAAAAAGCTCCTCTCTAGAGGTTGAACACTCCTAAAAGCTTTAAAAACCCATGGATATCCGACAGTGAATTAATGACCAAGCGAATCCTGAAAGACCCCACAAGACTACAGTCAATAAAACTTTTTAATGGAATTTTAGATAAAGGTCAACTACCTGCTACAATAATCACCCGCCCGCGATCGCGGGGAATAAAACAGGCGAGCAGCAGCCCCGTGCCACTTGCGGAGGGCTGGCAGTGGCATGGTGATGAGTGCTCTCGTACCCAAACGCTTTCTGCCCGTGACTTCTGTCACCCTGTAAGGGGGTCCTGAACACGCTGCTTTGTCCACAAACAGATCTGTTCGTTACTGGGAGACTGGGGCAGAGCTTGGTGACGGTGGCAAGTGTCCCCGCTGCCTGCTCCAAGCAGCCCTGGCTTATGGGTGCTCCCCTCTTCCACGGGAGAGGGGAAATGTTGCTGGGAGTTGGAAGGAGAGGTTGACCAAAATGCAGAATTAGATCAAGTTCTGAAATATTTAGCCTCTGTGTGTATTTCACCAGGGTGTTTTTTCACTGCAGAAGATGAATAGTATGACTTGGTTAGTTATTTTCAACGTTGATGGTTTGGGAATATTTTGCATTCATGGCAGGGGGTGGACAGACACTGAATAGAGCTGGAGTGAAGCAGTGCCCTGCTTTGCATCGGAAAAGGTGTTTGGTTTTCCTCGAGACCCCACTTTCTCTACTGGAGTCCTGCCAGCAGCACAGCTATCTCATTCATCAGCCCATGTGCATTTATGAGTACTAAGGGATGGAGCAGTGCTATGTAAATGAATTTGCTGTGTCTCATACTCAGAGCCGTACAGTGGAGAAAAAAAAAAAGAGGAGTTATTTGTGCTGATTTTGAAGTCAGTTGGTGTGTGAGGCATCTTGTCTGTGAAGTACTGAACTACAGGCGGGTAAGCAGGCTGGTGTAACTGGTGGCAGTGCATAAGGTTTGTAAGAGGAGCCCCAACAAGCCCTTGTCTGCCAGGGCGTTAGCAGGCGCTGCGGTACGCGGCAAACGGGGATGATGTGAAAAGTGTTTCCCATGGATTTGGAAGGTGCCAATACAGCATGTGACTTGACATGAACTCAGCCTTGTTGACAGTAATGGAAAGAGATTTTACATTTTTAAATGGTTTTGGTTTTACACACTTGTTCCTAGGCCGGTCCCAGTCTGTAAAAGCTTCGACATGACAGCTCCTGCTAATTAACTCCAGGCAGCTCCTGCTCGACTCGATGCTTTGTTTTGAGCGGAGTGCGAACGTGCAGAGCACTGGCAGCAGATGCGGCACGGTCGTGTTGAGAGCGGGGTGTGAGCACGGTTAAAACGCTTGTGAGACAGAGCATGCCTGGGGGAGGCATGTGGGTCCCGGGGGAGACTGAGATGCCAAGGATGCCCTTGGTTTGCGGCATCTGCTCAGCTCCAGTGAGGCTGCGTGCCATCAAGGTGCTCTGGGTGGCGATTCCGCATGGGCGAGGAGCTGCGTCAAAGGAGCCACCGATGGTTTGGCCTCTCAGATCTGCACAGGGCGTTGCTGCTGCCCTCCTCCAATTCTTCCTTTTGCTCAGGGTTCTATGGCTGTAATATATATATATTATTTTTCACATTGTACCCAGGTTGGGAACATGGTTTGGGACCAGTTCCTGTTTTTGAGCGATCATTTCAAGCTCAGGGACACACGGTGGCTTTTTGCAAGCTGTGTGTCCTACTTAGCAAGCCCCTGGCAGGGAGCGGGGGGGGGGGGGTGTCTTTGTTTTGGACAATATGCTGAGTGGTCTCTGCTTTGTGCTGCCAGACAATGATGGCATTGATCAGCGTCTTGTACGGCTCTTCATTAGCTGGCAGTGCAGTAAATCACGGTCTTGTTTAAACAAGTCAGCCACAACAGTGGTTCAGTCATTGCTGCAGTTACTTATGTGTAATGAATAGTATTAAAAAGAAAAGGAAAAAAAGTATAAAAATGTGTGGGCTTTGAAATTTGCCTTCTTCCTGAGATAAATGTTTTGGGCTGTGTACTGCTGTCATTTTATCGCAGTAAAAAAGTAAAACGGCAGTACTGTCACATGAAGCTGATGAAGTATTTCTTGAGTGATCACATTGGTCTCATTTTCCTCGTGTTCCTGCTGATGCAATGGAGTTGCTTTCGTCCTTGTGTCTCCCCGTAAGTTTTTGCATGGTCTGATGCAGGAACGACAGTACGATGGTTAGCTGGCGGCCTTGCGGAGGGAAGACTTTCCTGAAAGAGCATGAGATGAAATAGTGCAAGAATATTATCATTTCTTCTTGTTTTGAGTGCTTCCAACCCCCTATTCCCCCTGCAGTTTATGCTGTTAAAGAACTCATAAGAAAATCAGGTTTTGGAAAAGGCAGAGCAGGGAGCTGTGCTCTGTGTGGGGCGTTTACCGCTTCTGAGCGTTGCCACGTGTGCCTTGGATGCCGCGCTCGACCAGTGTCTGAAGGAAATCATATTAACAAAGTTATTGGATCCCAGGTGAGTCGAAAGAGCTGCAGGAGGAGAAAACAGTGACAAATGAGTCTGGCACCCCGAGGCGCAGCGCGTGGTGCTGACACTTAAAGCTATTTCACTTCTTGCAGCGTTCAGCCCCGAGCCTTCCAACGCCGCATGGGCAGTGGAGGCTGGGGAGTGGGGCAGAGCAAGGAAAGTGATGCCTTGCACCAACGGAGCTGCAGAAGCCCCAGAAAGAGGGTTGCTTTCTGTGGGGACAGTAGTGGGGGCTCTCCTGGAGCTTCCCCACGCCCAGGGATGCTCCTGCCCACTGGGTTTATCTCCCATCTCCTCCGGCTTTCAATCCACCGCTTAAAAGCTCCCCCTCTGAGTAGTGCTGGGCATCAGTGCCCTGCACTGAGCAGTGCTTCATCCTGCTTTGAGAGTTATATACAAATACACAAGAGGAAAGTGTCTCTAAAACGTATTCTCCTTAGGATCCCTGTGCACTTGCTGTGGATATTCCCTGCAGAGGAGGAACTGGTCAAGAGCAGTTGTATTTCAAGGGGTATCTGAACGAGGAGGGTGCTGTCAGGAGGCTGCGTTCAAGCAAGCACGTTTGTGGGGCAGATTTGTCATCCCCTGTACTCTGAGCCATCAGGCTTGGCTCCAGCAGGTCTCCTCCTGCTCCTGCCATGCTTTGGTTTAAGCTGCTCATTGGGACCAAAATACATCTTCCCCTCCCAACTGCTCCCCTCCCCCTTTTTTTCTTAATTCTCCTGGCAAGTGAACTTTCTTGGTTGCTTTTGTCTCACTGTGTGGCCCAAGCTTTTGTGGGGTTAATGAAGGAGTCGTCAAATGCGTTTTCACTGAATCCTCATCTCTAATTGCGCTGCTCCTAGAAGACAGCAAGTGGGAAAGGAAGAGAAGCAAAAGTGAGGGATAGATGGGGCCTTGTTCATGGGCTTTCTAAGCATCTGCTCAAGTTAATGAGGGTCTGGGCAAGAAATGTGCCAAGCAGCCACAGGAAGCACACGTATGAGCGCTTTCATACAGATCCCCGATGGAAGATGGTGATAAAATGCACTGAGTGATGCTTGGGGACATTCTGAAAAGTTTGTCCCATCCTGGGAGGTGGCAGAGGGTGAGGGAGAAGTGGTAGCAGACTGTGAGAATCTGGACCAGGATCCAAGCGCATTGTGAGTTTTGGGTTGCTTTGCATCTGGGAGTTTGGCTCTGTCCCATCTCTAATTTAATTTGTCTGGCCAGAGTCGTCTTGCTCTTACACAGAAAAGGGGGTTGATTTAATTGACTTCCGTAGAGTTGCTTAGGATTTGTGCCAGTGAAACTGTTTGAATTTGGTTGTGTGCAAGGCACGTGTGCGCGCAGTGTTCTGGCTTCATATTTCTGGTAGTTGCTGGGAAATTTGCTAAGGGTAGTAGTAGCCGTGGGGTAGGTGGATAGGACATGGGTGGATAGGGATCGTTCATGTTTTGTGCACTGATTTTAGTGACACACGGTAATACTAGTAGTACTGTCTTAATTATGGCATTTCCTGCTGTTATCTCCATAATGTGGCATAAGTACCTATGCTCTTCAGCTAAGATGACTTTTGACTCATTTGCCAAAGCTAATAACCCTTTAAAAATAATTTAAATCTTTTCAGAAGTATTTGACTGATGCTCTTGGGACCAGTAGTCCTTTATTTGCTATGGAGCTGACACAGACTGAATGGCGGTACTGTGGACTCCCTTAAACAGCGACCTTATGTGAGATGGAGTGATTACAGCAATTAAACCCTCTTCGCCGATGCAACCAGGGCTTTATTTCAAACTGAAGTTAGTGTTTTTTTTTTTTTTTTTCTCCCCCAAATGAATCTCTTCTGGATGCATTATTCATTTTTCATTGGAACATTCGGCCTGTATGAGTTGCATGAGCTCAAATTCAGTATTATTATTTATTTAATATTGCATTGATGTAACGTCTAGGACAGCCTGCCAAGGGGTCAGGGAGTGTAGGGTCCCCTGTGCAGCCAGAAGCGGAACACGGCCGTGACCTTGTCCCAGGGTGAGGTTACTCACTGCATCTCCAGAACAAGTTAAGACTTTGCATTTGCTTTTTGCGTGACTCCATAGCCTGTCCCAAGGAAGTTTGGGGGCATTTCAGTCCAGTGGATGCGCGGACCATTACGGTTTTGACCATACTCTGAAACTTTTCTACCCAAGTATTTGAAAAAAAAAAAAAAAAAAAAAAAAAAAAAAAGTTGGTCATGTCAGCTCAGGCAAAGACTGACTACGTTTGGTTGACTTGAATGCTAAACTGCTTGTTGCTGTGATTCTTGCTTGGAGAGGGGAAGGTCAGCGATCAGAAATGATGGGTAAGGTGGAACATTTTCTTCAGTGACTTTGAAAATTCTAGCCTAGCATATTTTTTCTATTCCCATTTTTAATGAAAAAATGTTAAAGAAGTGCCAGTAACCCTTGCCTTCAATATGCTACACCTTCATTTTAAAATTAAGTGAGTTCATTGTCTGTTTCTGCTATTATATAAATAGCATCTTGATTGACAAGAAAACTAAAATGATTCTGTTTAAATCTGTACTGCTCTCCTAAGAAATCTACATTCATTATTCCTGGGATGACTGAAAGATTTACAGTAGTTTATAATCTGGTATCATTTCATTCTTCTTCTTGGTATTATTAATCACCTTGTCATAAAACGTCAGGAGAGCTTTGTTCAGCCTGCATGATTTGGGCTGAGAATGCCATACTGTAATATTAATGTGTCTTAGGAAATTGGGTAGATATCTTTGCATTCTGGGAACCGTAAAATGGATGAATGATGTCCTTTGACTAGACATTAGATGCTTACAGGTTGCTGAAATTGAAGAATGGTTGAAAGAAACCTGCAGCCGTACCGCTTTGGGAAGAAAAATGGTCATGCAAAGCAGAACTGGTTCAGGTCAATATTTGGTCAGAGACTTCTGAAATTGGAAGTACTGCAGAGGCTGTTGTTTGTGGTCGATTCTTCTCCGTGCCAGTGCTGGACTGCTGTCCTGCCGTGGCTGCGGAGATGGCAGTGTCTTGTTGGCGACGTGAAACCCAGGTCCCAATTATTTGGTCATTTAAAAATTCTGGGTTGCGTTTCACAAGCCCAGAGGCAGTCAACCAGGATCCTGGCTGGGTTTCAACTACAGTAATTACAATGTGCCAGTGTAGATTCTGCCTGCCCCTTAAATCACATCCGCTATTTTTCACTTCCTTTGCTAAACTGCTATGTCCCCCGTGCTGTCGTTGATGATGGTAGTTCTAATGCTTGGCCTGTTTATGTAACATTATGTTATCTGTAATGTCTCGCAGTGTTTTTGCAAGAAACGTCTGTCATTGCTTTCATTTTACAAATTACTATTTTTATTGCTCGTGTTCCAGTGATCCACCTCAAATATGAGATGCTTCCCAGAAGCAGGAAGGCAGTGCACCTTCTACCCCCAAACTGCTATTTTGAACGAAGGCCGTGGGGCCGAGGGGTGTTCCTGCCCTTTCCTTTTGCCTTCTCACCAGGGCTGAAGAGTTTGTAATGGCCAAAATACCCAACAGGGAGGCAGGGAGGTGCCCTTCTGTGCACTCATCCCACGCTGCCCCCAGGATTTTTATGCCTGTTTCACCTTCCCGGGGGCTCTGCTTCCCCCCTGTCTGTCCCACAGCGCCCCTGGCTTTTCCCAGCCCCTCTGGATCCCTCCATTTCCCCTTGCCCCTGCCCTGGGGAGGATCTGGGAGGACTGCGCAGCCCTGGATCCGCGCACAAGCCAGGAGAGGGCAGCGCGGCCTTGTGCCTGGCCTTGTTCCTGGAGCAGAAACCCGGGCGGTTGGAGGGGTCCCTGCTGGGCCAGGACGAGGCCTGGGGCTGGTTGGTGCCCGTTTCGAGGGCACTTCGCTGTCAGGGATCCCCTGAACACAGCCAACATGTCGCCTCAAAAATGCCCCTCCGGGGGGAAGCTGGGCAGCTCGTTTGCCCCATGGAGCAAGGCCTCCACAAGGGGCTGGAGACCCGGTGGCCTGGAGGCCCCCTCCAGCCCCCGGCCATATTTCACCTGCCTGAGGTGCCTGCGTGTCCTGGCTGTCTGCTTATGTATGCAGCCCTGTCAGAGGGACCCTCACTACCCAAAACAGAAATATATGTAACGTGTGCTCCCCCCTTCCACTTCCTTAAATGAGCTCTGAAAGCTCTGTGTTTTCTTTTTATGTATGCGCTGTGCTGGATATTGCGAACGCACTCGATAACGCGACCTGCTCAGCTGGTCTGTAGGCTAAGGAGCTGTAAGCGAGCTCGTCTCTCTGCAGGGCAGCTTTCTTTTTGTCTTGAAAAACAATGGAAATGTAGTTGGTGTTCAGCCTGGCGGTGTCTTAGCAAACATATTAAGGGCTTCATTTAATAAAATCATACTTCACTTTCATAGGCAAGAAGCAGAATAGAGTTGAGTCTTTTTTAATAAGTCCTTCGTAAGGCACTTGCAATCTGTCTGTATGTGAGGCTCATTCTCAGTGTTATACTTTAGGAGCCAGGGAGATTTAGTGCTGCATTTTCTAAATTGTGCACTGCTTCTTTTGGAACTGAACAGAGGGGGAAATGTATCTTAATGTTAAACAGACATGAAACAAAAATGTGGTTTTTCCCAAAAGAAAAGTTAAGCATTTGCAAGAAAAACGTTCTTCACAGAAATTTCAATTCTGTTAAAAACACATTCTCTGTCAGAAAATAATGGTGCTGGATGAGCTCTAATCATAAACCAATTTGCGCATACCATGGGAATGGACTTTTTCTGTCTTTTGTTGTAAGTCATGCTGGAAGGGCTGCCACTGGGCTACAGGAGCATAGATATTTTCACACTGGGATTTGTGTCTACTTGAATTATGTGAATAACTCCATTGAAATACAACTGGGAAAAAAAATAAATCACATGACTTGCTACCAAAAATGTTGCATTTTGCTCCATTCAGTGATATTTGGTGACCAGCTCCATGTATTTTTCAGACTTTTTTGAATGCTTTGTTCTGAGATACCCCCCTCTGCGTTGTGCCTCAGTGCCGCTGCGTGGGGCCAGTGCCGCCGGGGTGCCCGGTACTGGGGTGCCAGCCGCTGCAGCTGGCCATGCACAGGCTGGGTGTGAGCTGCCCTCAGGGGCACGGGCATTGCACAGCGCCCTGCTGTCCTGGATCGATCCCAGTTGGGGAGATCAGCAGGTGCACTAAAGCATGCAAATTTAAAATTGGCTTTGAGGAAAATTGAGTGGTGTTTTTCCCCGAAACGAGCTGTTTCTCTGAACATCTCTGCCAGCTAGCTTGCTTGGGAGAATATTTGCAGAAATGGAGTGCAGAAGTGCTATGAACACAGCCAAACTGAATACATTTACAGATGTAAAAGGCTTGGATTTTTTTAGGCTTGTAAAACTCTTTGGGGTGAGGACTGTCACTTCCTATAGATTTATAGTGCCTTACATAATAGGCCCCTAAACACATTGGCCTTCAGGTGCTACTGCCATCTGATTTGCTAAATGGTCACGGTACCAACGCTGGTCCCACCCCACTTATAGACCTGCAGGTTTCTGAAGCAGTGCGGGTACCCTTTTTCCTCTCCGGTCTGCAGTCATGCTTGATAACAGTGTGAAAATTGGATTTGTCAACTAGTAATCCCTTGGTGATCAATAATTAGTTGTAATTATGCACTGTTTAAGTGCTGTGGAGAGAAAATTGAAGTTTGTGGCCGGAGTAGGAAATGAAGAATGGCAGGTACACCAAGCCATTTGGCATAAGAGAAATTCATTTAAAGAACTGAATTTGTATAAGGAATGGTGAGTGAAAACTGACTTCTGTAGCAGGGCCACGTCATACAGCTGCAGGGGTAGTGTTTAAGCTAAGCAAGCTAATATGGTCCTTAGTGAGCTTGCTGACTATAAAGCGTCACAACTTGAAAGTCTCCTCAAAACGTACCCAAAGTGAGATGTTATGAACGAGCACTTATTTGTAAAGAAATATCCTTTGAAACTTCTACTGTGCTTATAATCAAAGATCCTATTCCCACCCTGGTTTATTTATTTTTTCATTCATGCCATGAGAAACCTAAGTCGTTGCTTGAATTTGCACTCATGGATCTGCCATCCCTTTGCACTTGATCTGAAAAAGTGTGAGCTTAGATGCATGGTTTGGTTTTAGATGGAGGAAGAAATGTCATATTTCACTTTTCTTTGCTTTCTTCTCTTCTCAAGAGAGCACAACAGGTCAGGTTTCCCAACAGGCAGAGATGTTTCTCCAGCTGTTATTCCAGCTGTGTTTGTGGCAGCTCTTGAAAATCCAGTGGTGTGTGTCCTTGGCTTTCTGTACAGACTTCGCAGTTAAATTTGCCACTAGTAAATCTTCCTCAGTTGAGAAGCCAGAGAGGGTCTCTGTATATGTATGGGTGATTTCTGCTATCTCCTATATCTGCTTGTCATTCTCTAAACAGACATGTAAATGAAGCTGCTTAACTGCAGGAGATGGGAGTGAAATAGCTGGAGTAGACCTATGGCCCAGTGGTATGTGAGAAAGAGCCAGTGAAATTTATGGTTTCTGAAAGACCAGTATATTTTTAAGCTGCTTATATTCCTACATTTCATAGCCAAGATTAGCGGATTGTTGGCAGCTCTGTGATATATTTGCTGTCACCTGGCTGGAGTCCGAAGCAAGTGATAAATTTTTATTCTGAATGAGCTTGTGTGACGCGCAATGACAGATATATTTTTGTTACTATAAGTATGTAGCATGTCCTATGGTTGGGGATTTTGGTGCTATTCTTGGTGTGGCCTTGAGTGATTTGCTTGCTTTCCTTGTGCTTCTGTTTTATCATCCAAGAAAAGGTGGAGAAAGTGACACATTCCTCATTTGCTGTGATGGCTCATTCTTTTCCTGCGATGTTGGAGCTTGACACAGGCTCACATCATTTCCACTGACTTCAGTAAAGACCGTCTGCTGGCAGGAGGCAGTAAGTGCAGAAAGAATCCAACATTTCCAGTTGCTGTTACTGAATTTCATGTATCCTGGGGATACATCACACAAACTTAGATCCAAAAACTTTAAGTGTTTTGGAGTGAATTTTGGTAATACTATAGCCTGGGAAGAATCCCCTCCCAGAACATGCATTCAGTGTGGAAGAAGAGGGACAATGTGAATCAATTTTGGCCTCATATGGCTGAACACCTAGAGTAAGTGAATTTGCAGATTTTGGCATGCCAGTAAAACTAGTGCTATAGATCGGCAAATTGTATTCAAATGAAGAAGAAAGATAAATGATAGTTTATTGGATTCCCTCGTCTTACACGGTGTCGAAATTTATCGCAACAAAATGAAATCTGTCTTCCCCAGGCCTTTTAAAAGGTCTCACATTTATCAGCATTAGTAAGATGTAACAGCGTTGGAGCTGGCATTCTGCTGCATGAGAAAAATTAGAGTCAGGTGAACTGGCTTTTCTTGCAGTGGGAAAATGAAGAGAAGTACAGTGGTATACCCCGAATCCGACAGGACTTCTGTTCGCTGCTGGAGCTGGCTGCGGACTGTGCCTGAGCCGTTGTCATCCACGGCAGATCAGCGGGTGAAATGGGGCCACAAACAGTGTTTGAAGCCACTGCAAAGAGTGCAGGAGTAGCCAACGTGCAGCTGGGAACTGGGAGGTCAGTTTAGGTCTGAAAACTGCCTATCGCTTGTAACAACAGCTTTTATCAGCTTAAAAAACAGGAATTTTAAAAAGCAAGCGATCACTTTATTCCCTGGAATAGGAACAGTGAATTTTCTCACTGAGGACCATTCAGAAATGTATGCAGACTAACTGCTTCAGTCCTTCACCTGGAGGATAAAAGCAGCTGTTTCCAGGCCGGGTAATACGCACCTGTTTGATGTGACTGCTGGGAGGAAGCAAACGGGAAAGAAATTCTCGGTGAAGGCTGCTGAACCTGCCAGCGAGGAGGATGGAGAGAAGTGCAACACTGCAGCGCAAAGGCATTTGAAAGCATTTTTCTCGTGTGTGCAGCATGGGAACCACGGGAAGCCGTCCCTTCCCCTTCAGTCAAATGGTCAAGCGGGGCTCTGCTCCTGAGGGTGTGCATAGCATATGTGCAGCAAACGGACTCATGCAGGGCCCCATTAGCTCGCGCTGTCTGTTTTCTGTAGCTGGCTTGCCATGGGGGAGCTTGGCAAAGGACAGTTCGTTTTGGTGGAAAACAGTGCCCTGTAAGGGGATTTCACAGTACATGCACACGCGGACTCCCCGGATCAGGCCTGATTAATGGATTTGGCCAGAAAACCGAAGGGAGTAGCCAGCTGGGGAAGTGGCACTGCTGTCCGTGTGAGTCCCTCCTAGAGCTCGGAGCATCTGTGCCCTTCAAACTGCCAAGGAGGGAGCAGCAGCAATCTTACAAGGTGTGAAAGAAGAGATGTATATACAGCAGGTGGATGTGTAAGAGAGCAAAGTCCCCACCTCCAAGGGATTATGCATTTTTACCATGCTGGAGAAACGTTCAAACTGTACCTAGAAATGGGTCCTTCTGAATTTGTGAGCAGAATTTGAATGGTAGAATGTAGCCAACAACAACAACAAAAAGTCAACAACAAAAAAACAAACAAAAAAGAAGAGTATGTATAAGTAAAATGCATACTTTAAACTTCATGTGGCATGGGTTTAGATTTCCTAGATGTGTTTTCTGGGGTTTTAAACCCTTGACTCTTCTAGAAAGCAAGGGATTCGGTGCCAGAAGTCCATTATGTCATATGGCCTATGCCATTTTCACATACCTTGGGGTGAAGGGTACAGGAATTAATAGATTGTAAGGATTAGTATTCATTCTTCTGACTCTAAATAGTCCAAGGCAAATGTATTTGAAGCAAAGGAAGTATCTGTGTCTATACACAATTTACTCTGAAACAGCTTAGTTGTTTATGTAAATTATTTTGCCTTTGTGTTGCAAAAATGGAGTTGTAGAATGATGCTGGGAAAACCAGAAGAGGAGAGAGAAGGAGAATTAGCTGGGAGAGCACATCTTGCTTGTGGAGACTGAGAAGCATTAAGAGGCAAAGAAGCTCTTGTGCAGTTGGCACGAGGAGTTCAGCCTGGGCAAAAAGCTTGAGGGTTGCGTCTGTCCCGCAATACCTTGAGAGGTGCTGAGTGTGGAGCTGGCATCCTCAGGCTTGTTTTAATGTAGCTCTGTTTCACCAGGCAGGCAAGGGGCAGGAGATGCCCGGCCTGGGGACATCTCGTCTGGGTTTGCTTCTTCCGTGGCGGCTTTCTGCTGCCTGGCTCCTTGCTCAGCCCACACATCCTCCTCCATCGAGGGTAAAGATGCTCTCCAGAGCACCTCCAACACTTGGACGTGCTTAGACAGCAGAAGGGGACAGTGTACCTCTCTTGCTACAGACAGTCGTGGTGATTGCTTGCCTTAGGGGGGAGAGCATACGTGCAGCAAATGGACGCTTATATAACCCCATTAGCTTATACTGTATGATTTCAACTGTTGGTTTGCCACAGGGAGTTGGAGAAGAAGAATTAGGTAATATAAACAGAAAGACGACATCCTCAAAAAGAGCACCATTCAGCACATATTGCTGGCTGGCCTCATGGTTCAGAGCTGATAAGCAAATTTGGCCTGGATCCTGTCGCAGCGTTTTACGGTGGCACCAGCATAGCAGAAGAATTGGCACTATCAGCAGAGGTGGACGCTGCGGATGTGATTCCTGCCATCCGCTGCCTGTGGCTCTGGCTGTGGGAACCTGCCTGTCTGTGGCAAAAACCTCCGGCCAAATTAATTGTGATTAATTTTGATTACAGACCATTCCAATTGAAGTGACTCTCAAGATGAATTTGTCCCGTGCATGCTTTAAATGGCAAGTTGCTCAGAAGCGCTCCTGCTAATGTACCCTCCAGGTTCATTTCAAATATCCTTTTTCTTTCTTTCGGTGATTGGTTCCTCGTACAAATGCAGATACTTTTCATTAATTCCCTGCAGGGCTTCTATGCCGTATTTTTGGCTTTTGATTGGCATTGTGGAAAACATGAAAGCATCATGCAAAAATCCTATTAAGAACTCATTTAAGGGAATATTTGAGTGAGGACCTCAAGATTTGGCCCATATTACATGATGGATTTTGACGTGTAGAGAAACTATAACGGGTTTAAGTGCTGGAGTGAAAAAAGAGTTAATAGTATTGTCTGTTCAGCACTGCAAGGAGCTGTTGCATACTATTACATTTAAAGAAAAGGAAAGTACAATGAATGCACTTGAAAGCCAATTCCTCCCACTGTTCTTTTCATTTGTCTTGTGAATATTTTGTGGGACTGACTGAAGGCTTTGTCTGGTTAGCAGGAGCCTCTCGGCTTCCTAATAGCAGTGCAGAAGGTATGGCACAGCACTTTTTCTTTTTTATTTGCCTACTTATTTATTTTTTAAAAGGAGTGTTTACAGAAACCTGGGAAATTGTGTTTTGACCCAGGCTTTAAGAAAAGCCACCTGTGTTTCACTCATTGCAGTTTTCTGAAAGTTCATGTGTTGAGAAGCACTTCTCACCACGAACAAACTGCCAAATGCATTTGAAATGGAAAATTTCTGATTGAAATGGGCAGCTCAGAGCCTCCAGCTGCTGGTGACTGTATTGCAAAACAATTGCAACATTTGCAATCTCTTTGCAGAAGCTGCTTCTCTAACAATCGGGACAATTTTAAATATTTAATTGGAAGTGGTTGGTTTTAAGGAAAAAGGCAGGGCTCTTTATTACTCTCTTCGTCTAATTAACACAGGGTGGGGGCAGCCAGAGATCCATCATGAATGCTGAAGATAAGTCATTTCACGGTCTTACAGATTTCTGCAGAGAAGGAAAGGTACTTGGAAATGTGTAGGTTTATTTGAAAACTATATCTTAAAGACCTTCCTAAGGGAATAAGAAAATTTCAGAGGAGGGATCATGAGCAGAGGAGAATGACATTTTTATTTTATTTTTTTTAATTTGTAGGCAGTGATTGAGGTGAGCAGGGAGCAGCCCATTGAATGGCAGGCAGCACAGCTGTGAGGCTGGAGCGCTGGCCAGGGGCACAAACTTGAGCTGAGTTTCTTCGTGTGCTGATTTTCCTTGGCATTTTTCCCCGTTTTTGGTTAGGGTAGATGGTGGCTTCTGGTTGTGCCTTCCTGTGACCTCTGCTCATCTTCAAGCTCTGTGGTGGGGCAGTTTGTGTTCGGGGGATTCTTGGTGGGGAAAAAGGGACAAAGAGGGGTGTTTTTCCCCTCGTTTGATCTCCAGCTCCTCTTCCATAGCTTGTTCGTGAGTCTCCAGCAAAGCATTTGCCAACTCCCCAGCTGCTTGTCTCAAAGGTAGGACTTCAGAGGAAAAAGTATTGTGCTGCCAAGACACGAGCTGATGGTAGCAGGAAAAGAAGGGCTTTGAGTCCACCTCTGTGTCCCAGAAAGGCCTGCCTGGAGGTGGAGAGGCTCTTTGTTGCTGAAATACCTCTGCCACCAGGTAAATGTGGGCTTGAAAGTTATCCTTATAAGTCCTGACAACTGTTCCTATTGGAAACTCGGTCAGCATCGCACTGTGAATTCAGTCAGGTTTTCCCTTGACACGCTCTGAATGTATTAAGTGATGAAATGTCAATCAAAGCAAATTTGTACTTATTCCAGAAAGAAATCTGAATACCTAACTGTTGTAGTGGTGATGGGTGAGCAGAGATTTTCACAGTTATTTTGCTGTGTAATGAAAGCCCTGAAGAGTCGTGGGGCCCTCCCAGCTAGTGCAGTGATAAACCTGCCATTGCCAATTGTTTTCTCATTTCTAACCATTGTTTTGTCCAAGCTTAAATCACAGTGTTTGTGTCTGCTTGGTTCTGGTTTACAAATGAATGTTTTAACCTAATAAGGGTCCTGACTCCCTGGTTGTGTTTCCGGGTACCCTTTGCAGAATTCTCCTCCTGAGCTGAGAAGACAGTCGGGGATGAGAATGGGGCCTTCTGGCATCCAGCAAATCTCTTGTTGTTTAAGTAAGCTGCCTTGTGTCTCAAGTCACCTTGAAGAAAGTAGGCTATTCAATAAACAAAAGGGAAAATCTGCTTAGTAACTTTTGGGTTCGGTTAAGACCGTAACTTCCAGCAGGTGCTGCTGCTAATCTGCCTGATGTAGAAATGGGTACCTTTTAAGAAGCAGCAGTCCAAAATTAATTTCTGCAGATGTATTCAGTCTTTGAAGACACCCTGCTAAGGACTTGAAACCTGAACAGGCCGAGGCCTTTGGGAAGCTTTTCCAGCTCAGGAAGAAGGCCGGAGGCATAGTGGTGTTGGGCATGTGGAGCCGAAAAGTTCACGTTTGTCACAGCTGCTTCGGCGTAGCCCTTCGTGGTGCATCGTTTTGCTCAGGAAATGCAGCTTGAAGGCACTGCCCTCTCTTTGCCTTGGTGCAGGTCTCTGTATCCTGAGGCTACGTTCATGCCAATGAAAACTTCCATGGAAGGAAGAATCTCAGGATTTGGCTTAAAGCCTAACTGTGGCTTTGTGGCTAAAATGCAGGTGGTTTATTGGAGCGAGGGCTGAGGAGCTGGCTTGCTGGTAGGGGTTCTTCTCACCCTTCTTCACCTCCTCTACACGCTGTACGATGAGTTTGGAGTGCTCCAGGGCCATTTCCAGAGCATTGTGATTCACCAATAATTGCACTGCTTTAAATCTATTGTTCGTTTACTTTTCATAAAAGTCCCCGGCTTTAAAGCTTGCTTTTAAACTTTTTATTTCATTCAAGCTTATATAGGTCTGTGGGAAAAAAAATAATCCTATGCACTTTTGTTGTTTTTTAGCATCTGCTTCATTATCCGTTGTATTTCAATACTTATTTATTCCAATGAAGGAATATAAATGTTGAAACATTCTGCAGGAAGCTAAATGAACTGCCAGCAGTAAATAGCATTTTTGATTAATTTAATCATTTTTCTTTTTGTTTGCAAATCGATTATAAATATGCTTAGATTTTTACAACTTTGGTTGCTATTTGAAATTATTCTGCAGAGAGATTATTTGGATTATTTCATACTGGGTAGGCTTGCAGGCTTTCATTTGATCAGCTATGAACTTAATGGTGTTCTTTCTAATAGTAGTTTTTCTGTTCATGAAGTATGGTTTGGCTGACAGTGCAGGGTCTCCTGATGCATTGAATTGCACGCTTTCTCTCTCTGGATGAGATTTTAAATGATTTTTAGGAGTTAAGTGAATATCAATTTCCATGTTGTTTTATTTGTAACTTTTCAAAATTCCAAGCCTTTGTCCTTCTGTTCATTTTAAGATTCAAATTTGTGGTCTGCATTCAGATTGCAATGACTTTTTTTCCATTATTATTTCTAATAATTCTTAATGAGTATGTCCTGTCCATTTATTAGACTTTTATTTATAAGAATTTTTTAATATAGCACTCACAGAAGCATGAGCAACATATGAAAACTTGAAAACTCTTGTGCTAAGGGCAAATTTCACTTCAGATTTCTTCACACCATAGTGCAGAGCTGACTTGGGCACAAGTTCTTAAGATCAGCAAAATTGTTCCTTCAGCAGCATCTTAGAAATTTAAGGTTAGTAGAGTGTTTAGATAGGAATGTTTGTTTTGAATGTACTGGTACTCCATGACTGAGACCTTTGCATGATGGTCTTGGGGAATTCAAGGAGTCTTGGCATACTTTTCCTTACGCAGTGCTTTAACTACGTAAAAGCAATCTTACATCAAGTGTCATGTTCAGCGTAAATCGAGAACGTGGAGGAGGCTGCACTTTTAAACCAGTGGCAGGAAATCGCATTAAATTCAATGTAATTACATTGTTCTAGAAATGTGATTATGTGTTTCAACTACCAGCCTCCCACTAAATTACTTCAGATCAGTCTCAATCTTTGGAATGAAATCTGCCTGATTTAGATGTAAAAGATGTAATAAATATGAAGCAATGCATTTTGCGTTTATATTTTATATTCACCTGTGACTGTTTATTACATTCTCCGGATCTGGCCTTTCTCGATGCATATATCTCACCTGCTACATGCAAGGAAATTGAACCTTGACTTCCCTTAACAGCATGATATTTACTCTTTGTAGCACCACGTGCATGCCATTAGTTATGTAATTTCACACAGAAGTGCAGAGAGATGTTGACTGCAGGAATGTTCTGTAAAGAAAGGGTTTCCCCATGTGACAATCAGCCCAAGCGTTCCCAGGAGTAAGTACAGCCTCGATTGTACTGGTACTGCTGAGCTTGCACAACCCCAGAAAGTGAGACAGAAGGGTAATATTGGTATTTCTGATAGATGAGCTTTCAGCTGCGGTTTGAAGGCCCACTTTTGGAAGCCTATTGCTATGCTGGCAGGCAGGGTGCTATACCTGCAAATAGTTGTGCCTGAAGTTAATTGGGGATGATAGTGTGACAGCGAAGATTTGAGTCAGGAAGGCAGCAATACCGGGAAAGAAGAGAATGCCTTTCTCAACACCATTTAAAATCAAAGGAACTCGTCCATACATTCAGTGATTTTGTGAATGGTAGCTTTGTAATTTGAGCTTTTCATCAACAAATCAGATAATTTATATCCTAACTATCAGATTAGAAAGGAAGCCCAGCCAAAGTAAAATACTGGCTTCTCTTTTAGTATCCACAAGCTATTGACGTAAGTAATTGAGAATATGGTTTTGGATCAGCAATTACTGGCTCAGAAGATATTGTCACTTTAATGCCTCGGCACTTGACTCTCCGATAAGGTCAGATATAGCGGCAGTAACTGCTGGAGGAAATAATTACAGCCACAATCATGCAGGCATCGACAAACAACACCTTTGCAGGAGACTGGTTTGAAAGCTGAGCTCTAACTTGACATTAGTGTTGTGACTGGAAAACAGTTGTGATTTGTAGATGCAAAATTGTGCCTACAGAAATAGAAGGCAGGTTTCTTCGCTTTCCCTTCTTCATCCTAGGAATAAGCAGAGCGAGCCAGCTGTTGGAGCAGGCTGTGCTGCTCAGCCCTGCGGGTCCCAACAGCATCTCCTGCGCCTGGGGTGCTGCGTGGATAGGTGACTGTGGGGGATGGAGATTGTCACTTATGAATAAATCTCTGGCTGGCTCTTCAACTTAAGTATAAGGTAACTTTAGCCCTCCCTCCTCCACTGCCTTTCCATATTAAGTCTCAGTGAACGGGGCTTTCCCCTAGGTTTAATGAGTGTTTGAATATCTCAGCGGTACAATCAAAAGGACCCTGGAAATAAAGATTTTGTGACTGTACAAGCTGCTCAGATGTGCCACAAAGATAAGATAGGGAGGAGTGTAATTAATCTTTCTGTCTTCTTCAAGATACGTTAAGATCAGACCAGGTCATTTTCTCTGAAGAGCTGTGGAGGGGAAAAAGGGATTGTCTCCTGGAATTAATGTCCTGGTACCCAGAATTAGCCTCCTGAAATATGCCTGAGAGTGAATGCCATAAAAGAACGAGGAACATTTATTCCATCTTGATGTATTTTATAAACCATACTGAACACCATTAGGCACCCCCCAAAAAAAACCCAAATAAACAAAACCCCACAAACTCACATTATTTCCAAGTACTGGTGGGCACATAATGGATAATTTTATGAAAAATGCTGCCTTTTTGGTTTTCAGTGTTTTATCAGATTTTTCATGGTCTGGGAGGTGCATTTTCTAAAAGTCATCAGGAAGGCTGGCCTGATGGGGCTGCATACATGGCTTTTTCTATCCCTGCCGTCGAGCCTGGAGTGGAGAACTGTCCTGGCCACGTCCCCATTGGAGAAAGAAGCCTGCTTATCTAGAGACCCTGGGAGAGGAGTGCTCCCGAGGGACAGTTCTTCCCTTCCAGGCGTAGGGAAGAAGAGCCATGAAGGAACTTGTTTTACTTCTCCCCTTGAAGCAGGAGAGGAGCGGCCGCTGTTTTCCTGCTCAAGCATAACTAGACGTAATTAGTTTAGCCCTAGGTTGTTGGTCTTTTGCTGTGCTAAGTCAGAGGCGGGTGTGTGCATGGTTCTCGCTGTTAAAAACTCCGATGGAAAACCTCACTTGCACCATCTTCCTTTCAGTCACAGCCATTTTTTGCCTGGCCTCAGATTTACGAGCAGATGTTAAGCATCCTTAACGCACGATGATTTTGTCCCCAGATGCCAAGCTGCGAGACCATCGCTTGGCACCTCGGAGCGGGGAGCACAGCATGCTGCCCCTTGTTAAAATGACTTAACAGCTGATTTCCTTTATTGAAGGTTTGGAATCCCCCCTAAGCACAGCAGATTCCCTTGCTGAATTAGCTCATCTTTCTGTGGTTAGAGCCCGTATATCAGAACAATTTCAGTATTCACATCCTCTAAACAAGGCTCATTAATCGCAAATTCATGGCTAACAGGGTTAGGGATTAGTCAGGATTGAAAAAGGAGGACAGGGACAAAGCATCTCACTGAGCATTTTTCACTGAAAACCAGAAAATACGTTAAAAAGCATCATAGCCCTTTTTACTGGTAGTTGATTCAGTGCCCCTCAGCTTCCCCAGTGTCAAAGCCTGTTTTTAGAGTGTTTGTTATTGCAAACAAAGCACATGCTTTGAAATGCTGAAAGTTTAAGAGACTTTTTTATTAGCTAGCACCTAGGCATGTGTAGCCTTCATGAAATTTGAGTTGTTTCTTCTCATCCGTTTTGTTCGTGACCTTTTGCACAGCTGGTTTCTCATCTGGTTTCTGAGGATGTATAGGAGCTTGAAGCTTAAATTCTGGTCAAGAAAACAGGCTAACCAAAATCAAACCTGTGAGAGAGGCTTGTTCCTGTCCTCAGAAGTGCTGTGCAATGCCTCTTGCTGTTTGTCTTACCAAAACTCCTGGGGGCAGTGCTAGGTGTTGGAGCCTGCTGTGCTACCACTTGTAAGAATCGCACCCTGGTGAAGGACTGGAAAAAACCCCGTCACCTGCCAGCTGGTGAATGAATGTCACCTGCCCCCAAACTAGTGAAGTAGCTCATGTCAAGAAGGACGTTGTGGCCAAACCATGTCAGAGGATGTCCTCCATGCACGGGGAACGGCAGTACTGCGGGCAAAACCCGAGCAGCACAATCCTGGTGCCAAAGAGCTAAAGGAGAAATGCTGGAGGATGAAGGAAGGGGTTAAGTGGTTTATTACCATTAGGAAGGAAAGGGAAAGCCACAGAGGGAACAATCCTATCAACTGTACTGATTTAGGAAGCGAATGACCCCTTATACTCCCTGCATGCACGGACCGACCCGGGAGCCCCTTCCTGCACCTCTCAGATCAGTTGTCTCCAGTTTCTGATTACGGCCCTTTTGTCCTGTTATTTCCCCGTCTTTGTTTAACATGCACAGCCAGGACCTAGGTCTTTGTTAGAGATCAAAGATCTGGAAATGGATTTAGTGCCATGAAATCTGTCCCTTTTAAAAAAAAAAAAAAAAAAAAAAAGTCAGAAGCACAGCGTGCAGCTGCTTTCCTCTCTGTTTTATTGCTTTGCCGGACCAATCTGCCCGTGTGCTATATCACGTTTGAATCCATCCTGAAGCAGGCTGCTGTCTGACTGGTCTTCAGCCCTGTGAGCACTGGAGTTTAATTTAAAAATCGCTGCAAGGATTAAAGAATCCTTCCCCAATCCTGCTGGCCCAGGGTGAGTAATTTCTTTTGACAAGCAAGTAAAATGCCATTAGTTTCTTGCATTACCATCAATCACTGTGGTAAATGGCAAGCAATTTTTGTGCTGTGGCTGGTAAATTTTCCTGACAGCTCTGCAAGGCTGGGTAGGCTTTCTGAGCCATGGCAGCACTGTGAGCAGCAGGTTTTGGAGAGGTGGAAGCTCCTGACCTCTTTGCCCATCCCGAGCACTGGGGCTGCCAGGTTCTGCCTGCCAGGCGCCAGCTCCCAGAAGGGTGTTTTGGCCAGGTCTGCAGAGCAAAAACTGGGACATAGAGCTTCAGGGTGCCTAGAAAGGGACAGCCATCTCCTCACCCTCACGGTTAGAAATATTGCAGGCAAATCCAGCGAGCTCACACTTCAGCACCATCTGGTTGCAGGACTTTGGCTTCCCTTGCAGCAGGGTATGGACCCAGCCAGCCTCCTCTGCGCAGCCTTTGTCAGCTGTGCTCGGGGAGGAGACGTAGCTTGGGGCTTGCAGAACCCTTGCCAGATCTGCTGAGAGTTGATGGCAAAAGCTCAGTCTACCTGCAGAGAGCCTTTGAAAAGCTTCTGAGAAGCCCCACCTGAAGAAACCAAACTGGGGCTTTCAAAGATAAAAGCCTGTTGGGACAGTGGCCAAAGGGCTACCTCGGGCTTGCCTGAGCCCCAGAGAGGGATCATGTCGCTGGGAAGTGCTTAATCTCCAGGAGAATCTTGAAAAGTTGTTGTCTGCAGCTGGAAAAAACTTCCGGTAAAGAAGGAAAGCAAAATCAAAAACCAGGAAAAAAGTGTTTGATGGCTTATCCCAGCTGGAGGGCTGGTTCTCATCAGAATTCACACATTATTAGCCTACTTGGTGGTCATTGGTGCCTGGAGTACAAACCACATAATCATAATGCTCACTAAAATTTTCACTTGCAGCAGAAAAATGCTTTTTTACTGTAATTTATGGTGCCACCTTTTCAAGAAAAGTACTGGTCTGAGCTATACTGGAAATTGAATTCTATCTTGTGGAAAGGGAGATTATTTCCTGAGCTTTGCTTATTCACCGTCCTAGCACATAGCGCTCAAGGTAAAGGTGCGCACCGAGATGATTGATTGGCAAGTGCGAGAGGACCGCTGTTCCATGTGACAGGGGTATAAAGAACGATATTTTTATTTTTTGACAGCAAAGGGGAAATGGCGTTACTAGCAATATTCAGCAATGTACTCTGCAGCCCCAGTTAGCTCTGCATATTTTATGGCATCCATTTTCTTTCTTCGATTAAACAACATAAAATGCCATAAAATAATTCAATAAAAACAACAACTACTAGTTCAGGCAAAGTTCTTGTGGCCTTTCCAATCCTGGGAGGATTTTCATCGCAGTGCTTTTTTTCCTCCCCTTTTCCCTGTAACTCTGTCCCTTGTGCTCAGGTCTTTGGTTCCTTGCCACAGTCCCAGTGGAGTTCCTAATAACAACCCTTCCTTTGTTGTTTTTTAATGCAGAATATGGAGCTAATGTAGAAAAATATATGGGAGGTGCCCTGAGGACTGCTTCATGCTGTCCAGTGATTGTTGGATGTGCCAAGGGTTGGGACTGGTTTCAGTAGAAGTTAGAGGTGTATGTTTCAAAAATCTGTTCTGTCTGGCGTTCTTACTTTTTAAGTCTTATCCCCTGATGCCTGGTAATTAATTATAGTGGTTTGAATTATATTTAATAAACTTCTTCCTTATAGGAAATGTATGAGTCTCCAAGGCGGTGAGGAAATTTAGCCGCAGTGATGGATTATTTTAAATGCTGTAAAACCCCATCCAGCGCTGGCTGAGACAATGCTATGGAGCTTGTTATCTAGTTTTGCAGGGAGAGGGATGGAAAGTTTTTACTTTATTGTTGTTTGGTGCTTCCAGAAACTGTGACCTCTGGGGCTTTTTTTTTTTTTTAAAACTTGTAGAGGTAGAAAAAATGATCCCTTTACAAAGATTGTTCGCCTCCTAGGAGGACTGAACTCTGTTCAGCCTGCAAACATTTTTGCAGTGCTGATTTCTGAAAGGGAGGCTTTCAATAAAAGAAAACCTATAAGTATCTTTGTCTTTGCAGGAGGAAACCTCTGACTTACTTTGATATTTTCATTATAGTTTTCAAAGCTGTGTTTCTGCATGATTGCAAGAATTCCAAGTTCAAATACTTTGGACACCTTCAGACTTGATAATGCATTTTCTCCTGTACTTCTAGGCTTTAAGGAACGGTTTCATCTAATAGCATTGCATTGGTTTCAAGGTAAAGGACATAGTCTGAGTAGTTTAGATCTTTCAGAGAAAGGTTGAAGAGACTGAGCGGGCTTTGATTTTTGTTCTGTAGACCCGTGTTACAGAAAACTACTCCAGCGTTTTCTGTCTTCTCTCTACAGAGAAGGTGCACGCAAATTGTTGTGTTGGAGAAAAGAGGGCACATACTTCAATTCCTGAAGATGTCTAAGGGGGCATGACAGCAGGCACTCTGGAGCTCTTTGAATAATGATCAGCCCATCATAACTCAGCTAACTGAATGGAGGCAGTGGAAGAAAGGAAAATATCACTCCTTGTTCAGGGGAGGCAGGGTTGTGAGCAGGTTGTGCATACTGATGGGAAAGGGATGTTGAGTAGCACAAGAATCATTTAGAGTTGGAAGAAGACTCTCTCTCCTTTTGATCAATAGTAGTAATAGTCAGTTCGTGTTTATTGAATACTGTGAAAGCGTAGTGTCAGGCAAGCATTAGGAATTGTGGGCTTTGCAGATTTTCAGTGTTTGCTACTCTTCCTGTGGGCAAAGGACAGAGGACCTGAAAGGCTTCCCCATGTAGGTGCAGTAGGAGTCTGTGGAGCTGTGTTAGCGGGATGCCAGGGTTCTCCCAGTTTCAGCACAATCTCAATCTCACATTTGCTTATACTGTAATTAAAATAATTTGTGTGTCAAAGGCCCAACAATGTTTTCAGGTGGACTGAAAAAAATATTGGCTTCTAGTTTTATTATGAAAATGCCAACTGCTACGGAGCTCTTTGACCTCCAGTATATTTTTACCTCCTGGGGTGAATTTCTATACCAAGGCGAGTAAATATCCTTATTCCCATTTTGAATTTGCCCAAACAGTTAAATGGTTAATAGATTGCCCTCAGTTGATGGAATCGGACCCAAGGTCTCCTGCCCCCGTACCTGGTGGCCTTTTTTTTTTTCCCTGAAGGAAAAATTCTGCTGCTGATGTATTTTGATGAAAACAGTGTTCACTGCAGGAGGTGGTGTTTTGGTCTCATACTGTGTAAAGACTTCAGAACCTCTCAGGTGTCCATAGCAGTGTTGCAAACCCATATAAACAGGTTTGGTTTGTGATAGGAATAAATCAGAATAAAAAATAATAGCTTTAATTTCAAGACAATCAGAATGTCTTTCCACTGTTATTTTAAGCTCTATTTACTTACCTGCATAAGAGAGAAAGCAAACTGAAAAGTGGACTTTCTGCTGCAATGCCTTTAAAAAGAATTGGCAAAAATTCAGAATTTTCCACTGGGTATGGAAATACAAGGTAATGTTTGACTGTTTTAGAAATGCTCCCATGTTCTTTGCTGATATTATGAGTTTTGTCTTACATCTGGAAAGAGTTTCTGAGATACCTTTCCCTTCAGAAAAAAATTAATAGAGGGTGACTCCTTTTTTTGGCTTGTCTTCACAGATGTGAAATTTAACTTTTCAATATTAAAAATTCAGTATAAAATTCATCAATCTCTGGTGATTTAGACTAGCTGTTGATCTCTCCTAAAACATTTATAAGCTTTTAGGAAAAATGGGTGGCTCTTGACAAAATTTGCTTTACTTTTTAGGGAAGTTTTACGTACAGTTTGATCAAAGGGCGGAAGGAGGATTTTTGATAAAAATATTCCCCCCGACATCACCTCCTATTTGTCATCCTGCCTTATTTTGATCATGCTTCTGTAAAAGTTTCCTCAAAATCATAAGCCATCATACTCAAGGGTAGGTTGTGTTAATTTGTCTTCCCTAATAGTTAATTTATCACATGGAAAGCACTTTACTGTCAGAATCCAAATTAAAATCCTGTTTACTCTTTTCATTATTCAAAATCCAATATGCTAGTGAGCTTGATGCTTAGCATATTTTGATACATTTGGTGGGCTGCAAAAAGAGCTTGATAGCTTCAGTGGTAGTTGTATCACTCTAAATCTTTAGCATTGATCACCTCTATGACTGTGAAGGGCTTTCTCTTCCCTGAGGCTTTGGGCTTTTTTTGTCTGTTAGCCACCATGTCTGCTGAGCGGCTTTGCTCCTGCCTTGCCTTTTGCTGGTTACTGTAGCTATTTTCTCTTGCTTTGTTCTACCTGCTGCTTTGGCCTTGACTTTGATTCCTTGAGCGCCCGTTGGATGGAGATATTCTGATACACAGCAGTAATAACTGCTTTCAGAGAAACCGCATCCCCAAACACTTGACGGGGTTAAATAAGACAGCTACAAAAGTTTATATAAAAATAGCAAATACTGAGAGAAATTGAGGTATACCGGGGAGAGGAAAAGGCAAATTTCTTGATGTGGTGTCAAGGTGAGAGAGTGCTGAGGCCGCTAGAGGCATTTCCATGGAGTGGGTGGTGGCAGAGAAAGCTTTGGCCCTGCAGTGGGGAGGGCTTTCAGGGCAATGGGGCCAAGGCGGGCAGAGCACAGCAAGTCTGTGCCCTGTTTTTAAAGCAAATTTGGGCCAATTATGCATTGGACTTGCAATGAAGGGGCAGCCACTGGAGTAGTTTTTAGCTGGAATAAAATGCGGAGGTCGTAGCGTAAGGAAAACTCCAGCTGACTGGGGAAGTCGCTGCTTCCATCTCTTCTAAGCTTTCTTTATCTCTGAGGGCAAATGTGCTTTTTTTGTCCCACCATCAGTTCCCGCTTTGTTTCACTGGTAATACCTATTGCCACTGGGTTTGTACTAGGGTCACATTAAGCTTTTAACCCCCCCGATGTCATTTCTGAAACCCTTTTGGGGTGTTTCCTTTTGGTTGTTGCACTGCCCTCTGTTCCCCCTCGCTGTCTGCCTGCCATCTACCTGTGCCTCTCCACCAGGCTTTGCAGGCGGCCTGCTTTACTCGTGTGACAAAAAAGCATATTGTTTGTGTTTCTACACTCCTGACCTTATGGGGAAGGCTTGGTTTATCACAGGATCTTTGTGTATTTTGATGTGTATTTTACTGTATGTACTTATATAGCTTTACTTGTAGCGACATTAATACACAATCACTGGAACGAACACAGCTGGCCTAGTGCTGCTATTTTAAGGCGCGTTTGATGGGGAAGCAGTTTGAACGTAAATCTGCGACAAGTCTCTTAAAATATAAAAGAAGAGAGGAGGTTTTTGGAAAAATACTTCAGAAAATAAACACTTGCTTAGCTTGTGAAGACTGAGGGCCCGACTGCTGGGCCCGGCTGACCTCGAAAGCGCGACCCTCGTGCTCCAGCTGTCTGGGCCAGTGTGGCTGGGTGCTGCGGTGTGTGGTGGGTCTCAGGCAGGGCCAGGAGGGAGCTGGGTGGTTTTGTGCTGAAGGAGTTGAAATGGAGGTGTAAATCCTGGTTCTGGCTCATGTTTTCTAGGTTGCTTCGGCTACGTCGCCTCATTTTCCTCAAATTTCTGGATTCACCTGTGGAGAATTCTGCCTGGGAAGGACATGGAGGAGATGGGGGTGCCTCCTTCAGGGCAGCTCTGGCCCTGCCTCGGCCTTCCTTCTGCCCCAAAAGTGCTTCCCAAACCGCTCTGCTTTCTGTTCATTCACACCAATGAGCTCTGATCGTTGTGCCCCAACATGCTGGGGTGCGGCAGAGCTGCATCGCTTCCTTCTGTGCCCCCACAAACTCCACTTGGTTCCTACCCCTGTACAGGGCTGCCTCAATTCCCTCCTGTACGGAAACAGTTGTCTGTCTCACCCACACCCCCCAGAAGTTCTCAGTTGTTATGCCTGAATTCGGTGATTATTTTAATTTATAGTGCTTGGCTTAATGTATCTTAAAACACATGTATTTTAACTAGAAACTCCCCAGGGACCTCGTTCAGAACTAATTGCTTGCTGTTTGTGCAATTCTTCAAATATGTAAAATGCTCTGTGAGGGCCTGGAATTACTCAGCTCTGCTCTAGTTTGGTCTTAAAGATGGGTAGGGGTGTCTAGCCAAAGTGTCAGCCTGGGAATCAGGATGTATCATTGCTCATTCTGGCTTTGCAGAGGCTGTATAATTTTAGGCAAGTTAACTAAACTGGCCTACAGCTTGGATTTCCTGTAAGGGAGGAATAATGATTTTATTTTTAATTGGGCTAAAAATGTGTGTTGAAGGGTTGAATACAGAAGTGCTTGGAAATGACAAATGAAATTTATTATCATAACCGTTATTATTAGTACGTCATTGAGAGTGAATTTAGCTCTGATCATGTTTTCCCCCATACCGGGTTGGGGGGGAGATGAGAGGATTTCTAAAATAGCTCTGGAAGTCTTCTTTCCCATCATTTTGAGCATGTTCCATCTGCTGTGAGCACATTCCTGTTTTATTTCCTAAATATCTTTTCCTTCTGTTTCTATTTTAAAGTTCTTTTTGCCAAGATTTTACTTCCCAATTACTGCTGCCGGGAGTGTTGCTGGGGGTGCATTGCAAGCAAGCATTTACCTTTCAGACTCTGTGCTTAATTGACTGGGAGGCAGTGGAAGTCCCTGCACCGCTTCCTCTAAGTGCTCGTCTGTTTAAATCCCTCTTGCAGCCCTTATGCTGCTGCCCAGCCCTGGTGATTACTCGTACCTTCTCCTTTCCTGCTGTTGTAATAGGTGAGAGAAGAGGTTTAGAGCTGTCGAATTCATGGGGTCACACACATTTAGGGCTGGGATTGCATTTTAAAATAGTTTCTGGTTGTTCCAAGTTGGCAGGCTGGGGATGCTTCTGCTTGCCCGCTCCATTCAGTCTATCATGTTTCCAGCTTTATTATATTCCACAGTAAATGGAGGACACACTGTTTGGGGAAAAAACTACCAGGGATACCAACTGTATTCTGCAGTCTAAATTGAAAGGAGCTTCCTCTGTTTATAGCTGGAGAAGAAGGCAGAATTCCTCATGAAGCAGTTGTTTCATTGGGTCCCTGTTCCGATTAGCTTTGACACTTTCCCCCTCTACCCACCAGCTACCTCTTCTTAAGATCTTATGGGCATACGTGTCACAGAAGGCAGTGCTTCAGGATGTCACGTTTCTCTTGGGCTTCCTCCACCCCTAAGATGACAGTACCATGAATAAAGTGGTTACCCCATTTGTGATTCAGGCTGTGAATATAGGCTGTAGCTTCGGGGGGGCTGTTGCAGGCTGACTTTCAGCGACCTCACTCAGTATTCCTCTGTCTCATTTACATCTCTGCTAATTGCCTTAGCAAAGTGCCATATAGGTTGTAACGTTTTAAAGGTGGGCAACCACTTTTTAACAGGACTGTTTTCTGTCTGAAAGTTCTCTTTTTCAGAAATAAATCATGGTGTCGAAATGGAATGTCAGTTTTGCCAAATTTCCTGTTGGCTGATGTGTTTTGTCTCTTTTTTCATTTTTTTTTCATTTCACAATTATCTTTAATTTTATAAAAAATGAATTAAGTCACCTTAGTGGTAACTGTTGCTTCTTTGATCATGCTTCTGTGAAATACTTAAGTAAATTTTCTCCATGTTTTCAAACCCAGAGATGGCAGAATTTTTGTCAGGCGGTGAATTGAAAGGGCATCAGATATTTTTTTTCAATCCATTCTATTTATCCTTACACTCCCTAGGAGCTGGAAGAGCAGCACTTCCCCATATTTCATATGTGGGGAAGGGAGGCGTAAGAAAACTAAATGATCCACCCAAGCTTATAATTGAAGCCTGGCACAGAGCAAGGGCAATAAACCCAGCGCCTGGGCTCTAACACTACACATTCACCATCTTTTCTCCAATTAATGTCAGCTCTGGTAGGAATTTCCTATTCTTTTTTATACCCTGAGTAACCAATGCTTAAAACATTTTTTGTGCCTGTGGAGTTTGGGGGCAGATTTAAAGATGTGAATCACTTATCTGAGGAATAGTAGGCTCAAACCTCCCATATGTAGGCTGTTTGATTTGAATTTCTTGACTTTTCCTAAGTGAGAAGCTGAATTGAGTTTCTTCCTTCTTTCAACCTTTCTGGCTGTACTGATATCCAAAAATGCAAAATGACATCTTGTCTCAGCCCACCAGAGCAGATGCATTGCAGGGGATTAGACTGGAAATTTTCCTAAAATGCAGCATTCTGAGACGTTTTTGGAAAACATAGCTGGGAAGCAGTGTATGTGATGTTCACTTGATGCTAACCCAGCAAGACAGAAGATAGATACGCGGCAAGAGAAAGCTGTAGGTACAGTCAACAAGACGGCATTGCTTCAAGCCAGAAGGCCGCCTCCGAAGGGACGGGGCCCCGAAGGAGAAGCCGAGTGGTGAGCCAGCAGGACAAGGGTCAGGAGGGACCCAGCTGCTGCCCAGATGGGCAAAAAGCATCTTGGAGCTGTATTCAGACACGGGAAGGAAGAGCAAAGCTCCCTGGCTGAGGGCAACAGGCATGGTTGAAGGGTTGAAGGTTGGCCCAAGAGGGGTGCCGGCGTTTTGGGGTGCAGCATGTCTGGAGAGGTCTGGAACAGCCGGGCATGTGAATATTTGAAGCTTCTGCATCCTCAACCTGCTCTGTGTGGGACTGCTGACAGAGGTGAAGAAGAGGAGCAGCTTTGGCCTGTGACAGAGGGCAGGGGTCCCAAGTGCTCCGGCGTGCCTCAGGCCTGTACCTCCCTGCGCTGCATCCTCACCGGAGTGAGCCGACCGCCACGCTCAGATCAGGCTGCTGGAAAGAAAATGCTGCAGAGCGAGGATATCTGTAGTGCAAGAGCTGCGTAGGAGGACGCAACAGGCTTTTGACAGATGGGAAAAGGCTGATGAATCCTGAAATCATGGGTGAAATCCAGCTGTCCTGCCCCCCGCCATGCGTCTCCTGCCCTTCAGTGAACTGTTAATTAGTGAGGGCCTTGTCCTGGGTGGAAAGTTAGGTTAGAGGCCTCCAGGCATGTTGTCAAGAAAAAAATTGGGAAATTGAGGAGGTGGTGGGGAGGCGAATTTGTTAAAAATACATAGTTTTGTCTGGGAAAGAGAAGATTAAAATAGGACTTTTTTTAATTTCTTTTTTTTTTTCAAAACTGGTTGACTAAGTCTAAAGGAAAAAAAAAAGATTGAATCCGTTGCTGAAGGCCTAATTCTGTCTCTCATGTAAGTTACAAGTCAGTCTGAAATGAAGCCATGTAGGTGTTTTGCAGGAATGATTTGGTCCAGTGTAATTACTACAAAATAAATGAATGTTCCTGTGAAAAAAGAAGAGGATATGATACAAAACGGGCACGTAAGCTTTGAGGCATGTTGTTTGGAGATATGGATGTCTGTGGAGAAACACGAAGGAAACAATTAGAAAAATATCAAATAAAATTCTCTCCTTACAGGAAATGTTTTTCATCAGATTGGTTATGCCAGGCATGAATTTGGTCAATCAAGTCAGTAAAGCCTTACAGGGAAAAATAAGGACATCATAAAAGCAGGATGAATTAATTCCTTCTCAGAGGAAAAGTACACCCATCAAGTCATGAAGTTTTTGATCTCAGACCATGAACTCAGAGCTTAAAGGATATTCTTAACATTGTAATGTGAGCACTGACTGGTCACGAGGCATTGGGACAAATCCATCACAACTCACTGTTAAGTAACGCTCCATGTCGCAGCAGTGCTGTTTCATTCCACCATACAACTAAGAGGTCCCTCTTGGCTTTGCTTTTAATTAATTAAGTCACAGTAGTGGTGAATGTGGCGCTACAGCAGTTGCTTTCAGCCTAATTGTTCTCCAGGCATATTTGCAGCATTCCTGTTGAAATCCCAGGCTTGTTTCAGGAGTCAAGCTGCACAAATGAAGTTCCTGCTATTAAAAGCAGTTTGTTTTCTGTTCCTTGGCAATCTGTTCCTAATGCAGAGCCCCACTGGAGCATGGACTTTGTTTGTTTGTTTGTTTGTTTAAGCAAATGGCAAAAAATGGTGACATTTGACAACTACTGAACTGCTTTTATCTCTACCTGTGCTTAGGAAATCAAGGTTTTTCATGACAGCATCATAGTGTTTTCAGCAGCAAGTTTTGCATGCACAGTTTGATAGATCCCAGTGCAATGGCATAATTATTTTCATTCCTCTGTTCAGGGTATATGATATCATTCCTTCTCTCTTCTTCCTGCGTTATGGTCTTTGAGCAGTGGAGCACATTTTTTCCTTGCAGATCACCCTAATATTAAGAGGCACCTTACTCCCAAAGGTTTGCAAGCAGGAGAATCTACTTTATATCACAGTGCTCTTATCCTCCATCTTAAACTGCAGGACAGACACGACAAATTAATCAACTTATGTTTAGTCACATCTGTTTCATTTATATCAAACTGGTGCCACTGAAGCAGAAAGCATCCTTATTCTTTCCACATTGTTCGAACTGAAAATTAACTGGCTTTGCATATAATGAAACTTATACTTCATCTCTTTAAAGTAATTGGACCTATTTTATATTTTTAACGCAGAATGACTTAGAGTTGCAATGTATCAGTGTATTACTAATGCAAGAGGGAATATTTCCTCTTTCATCTTCCATGTTTACCTCTCTGGATTTATTTGTATGGGGTCTGTGACTAAAGCGGTCCCTGTTGTTGCCCCACAGAATTAGGACAGCCCCAGGCGTGAAGATCATGGATGTCAGAGTCAGTGATGCAGACCAGTGGGGGGTTCAAGAAGAGACGGATAGCGCAAGGACCACTGCCACAATCACCTGTGTGCACAACGACCCAGACCCAGAGAGCAGGTAAGCCAGCAAGCTCTTTTGCACATAAACCCTTGCTGAAATGCCGAGACACAATAATTGTGAGAGACACAGTAACTTCTTTAAGGGGTGGTATTTCTCTTTTAACAGCAGCATTTGCTCCTCCTCATCTTTGTTGGAAAAGCTATAGGTGATGTGATTAGAGCTTTTTTCCTTTCGTTTCACTTCTGAGCTTTGGAAGTAGATGATCTAATTAAACTGGAGGCAGCCAACTAGTCCTGGCTCACATTTGCTTTTCTTGTGCCTTCGGGGCAGCAGGAGAATTCCTGTTGACAAAAAGCCAACAGGGAGAGATGGATTAAAATAGAGAAATATGGAGAATAATAGTAGGACAATGCTGTCTCCTTTATTTGAAAGCTATAAAAGTAATAGCTATTAAGTGTTATTCATTGCTGCTGCAAAACACCTATGAGTGTCTATGAACTGTCTCATGAATGCTGTGTATGTTTGTTATGGTAACGCTCCCACCAACTGTATCAAAGATAATGAGAAATTTATGTTGTTAGTCAGAATTATGTATGTGACAATACAAGCGATTTCTCTCCATTATTGTGCAGTTACTGTACATTTAAGTACACTCTGCATGCATTTAGCATGTAATTGTATCATAATTAGACAAGCATAAAACTTTATGTCAAAACTTTGATTTGAGGAGTCTTCTGCATCCATCCTTTTCTGAAAGCTCTTTTAAGGGAGAAAAATGGTTGTTAGCCATTGTTTAGGTCTAGGAAGATCATTGCCAAAGGCTTGGAGTGCAAAGGGCATTTCTATTCTATTTTATTTCTGAAGCTGTATTTGAAGAACAAATGAATCCCACCTAGCTCTGGGTACCTGCAGCACACGTGTTGAGGTGAAGACTATTTACCATGGGTTTTCTTTCTAGCAACAGAAAGAGTTCTGTTAAGGTGAGAGTCCTGTTGGATGTGTAAAACAGGACCAGTAATAGCAAGCAAAAAGTGCCCGTTTCTCTCCAGTAAAGATGCAGAGAGTGGAGGTAACTGAGCAGGACACAGCATTTGCACTGTGAACACATGAAGCGAGGGTAGGTGATTCCTACACTCTCAGTCTCTGGTTAAGTCAAGTGTTACAGAGCTTTCTGGCATGAAATGTCAGGTAAACATTTCAGTTCATTGCCTGTTTCACACACTTCCTCCCCGTTAAAAAGAAAAAAAAAAAAAAATTGAAAAAAATTGACACATGGTGGCTCCAGCAGTGAAATCTCAACCTGAGATAGCTGATATCGAGGTGGTGGTGCAGTATTTGCTCTCTGCTTAACGTGGCATTCAGGCTTTTTGCTAAAGCAGCTGTGACCTCTATTCTGTTTAGAATATGGGGGAAAGGCATCAATTTGAAAGTGAAACGCTGAGGATAAAGGAAGACTTAAGATCATTTGGTGTTATCAAAACTCAGTAACTATTTTGTAAAGTTAGACAAAAAAAACAGGGAGAGTACTGAAACTATTGCCTTGTAGGTGGTTTCACTAACCCATGAAATTATACCTGTCACAGTAACTTACTTTTTATTAAAACTGATTTTTGCTTTGTGTTGAACTGTTAAACTGCACAAAAACAACAAATCTCAAGTTAATTAATACTTTGACCCTTTCCTTTGTGAGATTAGTTTTAATATTTTTGGATTAATTAAAGTATGCAAATGAAAACTGCTGAAAGATCATTTCCAGATTTGCACATACTGTAGTGCTTAGAGTAAATATTTAGCTTTGATCTTTACTTTAATTTGCCTTTTTGGTCATAGTGGTGGCCCTCTTGTTTCTTTCAAAGGACGTTAAGTGTTTACGTGGGGGTTCTGCTGCTCTGTTTGAATGAGCAGACTCGAACTTCTTCTGTTAAGGTCAATGTGGCAAAACTGTCACTAGACCTGATTCATCTGCTCCTCCTTTGAGTAATTCAAGGAGCTTCATTAAAGGCAGTTTATGTATGAGTGAGAGTGCGGGATCAATCTCTTTCATTGCAGAGCAGAAGCTATTAGTAAACAGAATCGCTCCTACCTCAGGGGAGCCAGATTTTTCTCTCCTGGAAGTCATTTCAGTTCTGCTGACTCGCCCGACATTATGCTGGCAGAGAAGTGCCAAAGCCAGGACTGAGGAGTCCGAGCCCATGTAGTTTTCTCTACGAGATTGCCGAATTTTCCACAGTTCTGCAACCTCCCTTGAGCTTTGCAGCAGGGCCGAAAGCCCTGGCCACCTCGCACAGCTCCAGGAGGTTCGGCAAAAATGAGAAACTCCCACAAGCCACAGCTGCGTTTGCCGAAATCTCTGACTATCCTCGTTGCCCTTAGCGCAGAGGTCTGTTCTCCGCTGCTTTGCACTTCGATTGCTCTTTCTTCCCCAGTGTGCGACTGATAAGAGCCACCAACAGACACGGCCTGCTGGGAGAACAGCGGTGCTGGGCTCTCACGTGTTTGTCGTCCGGGCTCTGTTCCCTTTAGCCGCTCTTATCGGTGGGAGCCTTTTCAAATTCGCTTACTTTTCTAATCTTTCTCCTTCTCCTTCTCCCCTCTACAGTGTTATCGTGAGTTTTTCATCTCCATTTCTCACATTTTCCTATGCAAATTGTGTGTTCATTAAAATGTTTTAAATTAAGACCTTTCCTCCTTTCATGCAGAGTGCATCATGCCTTTTCTGTGCATTACTTAAAAAAAATATCCTTATCACAATGTTACAGACAGTTTACATTATATTCTATTAAAAATCCATTTTGTCCAAGGTTGTCACAATTCATAGATTAAAGCTTTCTAGAGTGTGTTTTGTTAGGAATACATTCATAAATTCACTTCTTTAGTAGTCCCATAAGCTTGTATTTAAAACCTCTTTTTGATAATGTAGTTGAACAAAGAGCATAAAAAGAAGAGATTTATTTTAAATACACACAAGTATATTGCACACACCTATTCTGATCTGTGTGGAGTCTTAATTTGCCCTTACTGCTGTCATCTCAAAGGAGCTTTTTGGCAGCTCGGTGAGTGAGGAGAATGATTGTTGTCATGTGCATTTATTCTCCCTTGTATTCTATGCTTGGGGCAGAACTTCATGAATCTCATTTTGGTAGGGCTAGTTGAATCAGAAGCGTGCTTTGTTTCCAGAAGACACAGTTTCTACTTCAAGTACAGATACTTCTACATGGTGCCTGCAGCTGGGACCCAGTACTTCTGTGCCATAGGAAAGGATCTCTATGGATTTCTGCACTGAGCACAGAGTGCATCTTGCAAGGAGCTGAGAAAATCAGGGCTGGTGGGCTTCAATAGAAGCCAAGTGCTTTCAGCATTCCACGCAGAATAGCTTTTGTGAGGGACTGGGATTTTACGCTATGGTGTAGGGCTAAATGTTGAGTTATTGCAAGAAATGCTTTTCAAATAGATAGAAGGTCAACAACTGGGAGTCTACCAGCCACAAATCCTTCATGGCTTCCAGAATACTGTTCTGTAAAGAGCGTGTTGGCCTTTTTTTCACAGTACTTACCAAAAGATGGGTTGAGCCTTGCAGTTCCGCTGTCCTTTGCACCCTGAATTCTCTGGCAGCATCTCAGGAATATATCTACAAGTTAGGCTGCAGCAGAACTAGGGCGAGAGGGCTTGAAATGACGCCCTGAGAGCGTGGTCTGTCTTTGGCAAGCTGCTGTACCCCATAACTCAGTGCTAATATCTGGAAGAATGGAGTATCAGGAACGGATTGATTCTGCCAGAGTGATTCTGCATTTTATATGATAAGGTTATTTAAGATCATTGGCAATCTCATTTGAAGGGGCCCCACTTTGCAACGTATTTCATGGTGCTGAGTTTCTTCTTGCTGGAAAGCTGGAGAACAAAAAATAACGTGACCTGACCTTTGATTCAGGAATGACAAGCACAAAAATTTAGGCTGGAAAGTTGGAATTCTGCTTTGGAAAGGAGTATGTAAAGAGATCATTATCCTTACTCAGGAAAACCATCCTTATGTTCTATTGGATTAACTAGGTGAGGAGAGTCTGATTCTATGACAAACTAGTACTTTAATCAGAAAGGTTATATTTGTGCTAACTGGCAAAGTTAATATTTATGCTAACTGACAAAGTTAATAGCACTGATTTTACCCACAGTGCTGAGTATAGTGTTACTGTGACCAAACTGGTTCTTCTCACTTAGGGATTATTTTATCTCCATGTCTACAATGCAGCTTCTATCTGTCAGGATATCCATCACTGCATAAATTAAACTTGCATGAGAGAGACTCAGAAAGAAGAAGTAGGGAGGGTGAAACCTTCAGAGGGATTTCTTTAAGTTTCCATCAGAACTATTTATTCTGTTGCCTGGAAATTTAGATTTTTTTTTTTAAATTGATGCAGACCAGCTCGACCGTTTGGCATTTGACATCATCTATCTTTAAACTTGAATAAAAAATTAAGATTCTGTAATGATCATTCCATTTCTTTACTATTTTCAAAGGTCTTTAATGAATTCACAAAATTTAAATGACTTTATAAAATTATAATTGCAATATGTGCATATATGTATATATATATCTTTAAATCAGGAAAAACAGTTGTTTCATGTATTTATAGGTATGTAAATATAACCTCCTATTTTGAAATAATTCACGTCTTTTCCTGTGCTTGGGAATACCCTTTGAACCAGAAATATCACTCAAAAGGAAGATGAAAAGTTGGCTGCCAGTTAAGATATGGGCATATATTTATTTAAAGTAAATACATACTGTTGGAGCTGATGAATGAGCAAAAATGTTGTATCAGTTGATTTTGTTTTTAAAGCTGTGGATAAAAAATAAGAGCTGAGGCTGTCTCCTCTCCCTCCTCCCATTGACAGACAGCCTTGAGAGGCTCCTGTCCCTCAGAACAAGAGCTGCTCCCCGCGTTTCCTACTCTCCCACCACTGCTCCAGTCCCTGCCTTGCCGAGGGCAGTAGACAAGCATCCTCCTGGGTGCCCGGGATGTGCATCGCACATACCCGTGGAGGTGTTTGTGCACTGAATTCCCTGCTGGTCTGTGCTTCAGAATGACGTACGAATGCGGCTCACAGCTCATGGGCCTCAAGGAAGGGCAGCGTGCTGCAGAGAGCGTACTGTCCACGACCAGAGCCTGCTCCGGTTCTGGTGGTTTGCTGAGCTCCTTACTGCCGTGATTTGGCCACCTGAGGACGCAGCTTGGTTGTGTCTGTGCCCTTGGGTGGTACGGCACAGGGTGTGCTGAAGCTACAGCGAGGAGTTGGGTTGCTTCGCTACGACGATTAAGACCATAAAGGGCTGCAGCCTGCTGTAGTACATGGCAGCATGCTGTTAATGACACTGGGGAAGGCACCAGAACATGGAGTGAAACGCTGAGATGTGTTCATTGCCAAAGGAACTTGCTTGGCCCTGGGACACTGACTGTGTAAAGTGCCATCAGCAACAACAGTTGCCTGACAGAAGATCAATTGCATGTGTTGCTCTACACAATAGAGCAGTAACTGCTACAGCCAGACCCTCTCGCTGTCTTATTTTAGGCCCGTGCAAAGGCAGTGGGCTGGATGCCATCAAGTTCACACAGTACTGAAGTGAATGCGTAAGAGGAGCAGAGGGAGCAAATAAAACACAATAGTGAAGAGCTGAGGGAAAAAGCTGGGAAACGGGGAAGGGAAAGCTGATGGCTGTCACCTCCTGCCAGGCTGGTCGGAGGGAGGTGAAGCAGTCAGCCTCTGCTTTAGTGCCTATATCCACCACAAAAGCCATACTCGGATCTTTGGAAAGGAAGGTTTTGCCTTTTTTTTTTTTTTTTTTTTTTTTTTTTAAAAAAAAAAAGTGGTGCTGAAGGTGTGGACAGAAGTCACAGAAGTCATAGACGACGTGGTGCAGTGTACTGCCTTGGGCGTTTCTCTCCTATTCTTATGCACTTGCTGCTTTCCTTAGGTCAGAAGTGTCATGGGCAAAGAAATGTGCTTTGAATGTAAAGTGCACATGGCCTATAGATCCTGCAGGAGTTCATTCTCTGGCCTTTGGCCAGACCCCAAGACAGCCCTGTCTCTTGAGCCATTGATGAAGGGAATTTTATCTTTAATGCACCAGTTTTAAGGTTGTGACCTCTATTATGAGTGATGGAGTTCTGCTCTGCTTTGTGCAAAGAGTGTTCCAGTGAGAAGCATCCACACACATTTTCAAACATAAATGACTCAGAAGAGTCACAAAGAAAACCCGAGTTAGAAGAATTTTAACTAACCTTTATTCTTTACAGGTATTCCTTTTTGTATAAAAGAATCTAAGCCTGCTTGGAAATGTTTCTGTGAGATAAAAGCACTGACACCTCTCAGTAGCTTAAAGAGGACATAAAAAAAATAATAGACAAATTAACAGCAGTAGGAAGGACTGCTTACTGTAGAAAGCTGTGGTTCTAGAATCAAATGGCAATGTATCATTTCTGGAGGGTGGTTTGTTTGTTTGTTTGTTTCTTTTCATTCAAGGCTGAGAACGATGAAATTGCCTGTCCATCTCCTGTTGGGAGCCTAATAGCCTGGTAACCACATGAATTCTCTCCTGGCCAGCCACCTCTTTCAGATGGCTGTTTTTGTCTCTTTCTTAGTTAGGCTCACTGCTGCTCTGGTGAAGTCTCCAGCAGAGATGGGTCAGAGGGATTACTGACTGGTAGTCCAGGTAATTGCTTCCTTACCCAGGTTCACACATCCAAGAAGGTAGTGACAGTGGCTCGTCTTATTGCATCCTTACTGTGCTGATATAGTACCTTTATCATGACCCAAGGAAATGTTTTTGAACAAATATACCTTTGATAGTTGGAAAAACCTGTACAGCAAGAAACCTTGACAAGGTAAATACACCATTGTCTTGAAAATTTGGAAAATGAGAAACGTGTTGTTGGAAGAACTCAGTAGTATTCACATGTATTCGGTGGAGTAAGATGATACCGTACAGAGGCATGAAAATGCCTCTAACAGTATCTCTACCTCTATCAACTAACACTTGATAAAGTTTTGACTTGCCATGCTAGTTAAAAGTTTCGTGTAAATACAGAGAAATAGTCAGAAAATTCCTTCTGTTGGTGTTTGCCTAACTGGCATACAGTAAATGGGAAAAATCCCTTTTTAGCTTATAAAATTTGCATCTTGCATAGAAGATTTGGTTATGCCTCAAAAAATACATCAGTAGAGCCCTGTCTTTGTGCAGGCTGGGTGTGATGTTACAGGAGGAGAGTCAGACTTGCACTATTTGTAGGGATCTTGGTGAGCATGGGACCGAGGAATTTAAAAGGCTCAAACTGAAGAAAAGTCAGAGCTCCTGGGGTGTGGAAAGGATGTGCTGAGAAGTAGCAAGTCCCATGTTGCACCCTGTTCTCCAGCTTTTTGGTAGCAATGGGAAAAAAATAGGACAAACAGCAGATCTTATCATGAGAGAAGGAGAAGTTGTGATCCTTGGCTTAGAAGAGTCAGTTCTGGTTCCTAGTTCAACTCGATAGGTCAGCCATTTGTTGGTCAGCTGTGCTTGTGGCTTAAGACTTTTTTTCAGAAGTCTCATTCCTGCTTCTAGCAGTGGTTGGACAGACAAGCTTTGAGCTTTTTATTTCAGCCCTTTCAATTTTGATCTCCTTTTTCTGTATTGGCAGTCTACAAGGTGTAAGGAAAATGGAAGCCATTTTTTAATACCCGATTTTGCTTTCGTATATAATTAGGGTTAAAGCACACAAAAAATATCAGTGGAACTCGATGGTGCTTTACTTAAATAATCTCTTCACAAATGTGCTCCACAAAACTTGATTCAAAGCCTATTCTGAGTGACATTTCTTCTGAAAGATGAGCCCAATCATTCTGAAACGAGTCTTGTTTTTTAATTTGACCTAATTAGCTTCATTTTGGGTATATCATTCCTAGATGTGAATCTTAATATTAATGTAACAGTTGGGAAAGTTTAATTTCAGGCTAGGATAGTCTGCATAATTAGGACTGCAAGAGTATAGCAGGGATGCTGGGAGCAAATATCAAATGCATGCTGATGAGTGAATGACTGTTCAAATAGTTATTCATCCATTGGTGCTTGCATGCTTTTTCCATACAGGATGCCAAAGGGAGTTACGGCATATTCAAAAGTCGATGGGCTTTTCTTGCTCTCTACCAGTCTGCTTTAATGGCCATGTGGATGATTGCATGTGAGCTATCACCGGAGGTCCATGACAGAAGTCTGTACAATTCTGGAAAATTTCTAAAACTTTACAGAGATGTGTATGCATAATCCAGCTGTGCTTAGTTGATAATTTAAGACTGAGTGACGAAGCCCATGTAAGCATGGCTGCTGAACTCACCGCTCTCATAGCAGATGTTCTGACGCAAGGAACAACAGTGAAAATGTGCTGGATTTTGGGGTTTGTTTTCCTAATTCGGTCACAGTTGTTTTTATTTTATGTTTTTTTCCCTTGACAACTTAGACTTGAAGAAGACTTTTCTTGGGTGTATGCTGATCCGAATACCTGGGAAACACTGTTCTTAGTCACTACTAAATGCGGGGTCTGCACATGTTTAGGTTTCTGAGTAGCGCCTCTAGATGTCTAAGATTGCCTCACTGATGGCAGAGTTTCAACGAGCCTTATGGAGATTACAGAAGGAGGGAGAAGACATGATCAAAACATGGTGCCACAAGTGTTAGCTGATTCTTCTGTAAACGCCCTACTTACTCACATTTTCCCAGTTACAAAACCCCTTCTTCTGGCAAACTTAAATCTAGATTCAGAAGACCATCTTTATGTAGCGTGTCACTTAAGTACCTACTTGCTTTCAAGTATCTACCTTGGTTCTGTTGATGCCAGTAATGATAAAGGAGGTAATTGGAGTCAGCAATTAGAGATACATTGTGTGGAAAATGTAGGTCTTGATGGTAAGCCACACTATATATAATAAGAGGCATTAGTGTGTCACACTTGAAAATATTGTGGAAATCAGAAATTGAACTCTTCTATAGCACAGAAATGTACCTGAGTGTATTAGAAATGTTGCTAAGGAATTTATTTTTGGCAACTGTACACAGAGATTTAAGAGCCATAATTGGATTGTTCTTTGATAGAATAGGACTAGAAAAGATTATTGAATGAATATGAAATCAGAGAGCTGGTATTTGAGGCATGTTTAATTCCCACCTTTACCAATTTATGAGTTTGACTTGTAGCAGAGCCTCCTGCACACATTGGAATTCCATTTGAGATGTGTTGACTTGCTTACTTACCAGCCAGTGCATTAAAGTACCAAAGCTAACAACTCATTTATTAGGCATTTAGCCAAAATTTAAACTCATTTTATTGTTAGGAGGTGTTGTTGCTAGACAAGCAAATATTAAGTTTGTTACTTTCATTTATTTGAATCCTTCATGCCAAATACATTATAAAATGTCCCAGCATTAACTTTGCATGAATTATTTTTTGCTTTAGTTAGAATTTTTCAGTCATTTTGCCATTGATATTCCTCACCTGTGTTTATAACTTAAAGTGTTTATTTTTGAAGCCTATAATGTAACTCTTGCAAAATGAAAAAGTAAGCTGAGTGGAAATTGGCGGATGCTTCTGTCAGTGTCAGTATATGATTTTTTTTTTTTTTTTTACTTTTAAACCTCATTGTTTCCTTGAGAAGAATGTTAAGTCAGGTTTAAGCTGAGAGCCCTTGCATGTCCGTTAGTGTGATGAATCTGTAAATGGAGACTCGGGCACTTATGCAAGTTCCCTGGTCCTCCAGGCTGTCCAACTAAACCAACTGTCAATAGCTTGATCTCTCAAACTCCAAATTCCTTTTTCTTTCTCTTTTTTTTTTTTTTTTTAATTGGTGTAAGAAATGAACAAGTTTTGATTTTTCAAAAATTGTTGGACTCACTGGGCTCAAAAGCTTGGCCAGGCATGGCACTTTGGAGTTTCATGAAGCGAGGGCCTCTTGTAGGAGAGCTTTGTTGTTGGGTGTGCTCTTCTGCAGGTGTTGTCTAAAGATGCAGCCTTGTTTGGTTCTGTGCCTATGCCCAGACTGTGAGCAGCCCTCAGCTGGGGATGGCCAGCACGAATCCTCGCTTATGTTTGCTAAGGCTGCGTTAAGCTGGTCCGCAATAATAGCACTGCCAGCGTTGCACTCTTCTGGTACCGTATTCCACAGTGCTCCTGCAACTGATGGGATGAGACTGATGCTGCCAGGCTCCCCCAAGCAAATGTCCCTGTTACTGTCAAGTAAGAAGGCGGCTATCTTGCATCACCCACATGTTAAACACATTTTAGCTTTTTAGCCAAGGGTACCTCATCATTGCACAATCAAAAAGAAATTTTGTTTTTCCTCTTAGGAGTTTTCAGTGTGGAGATTTAACTCTAGAAGTTATTGATCTTAGCAGTGAGTGGAGAGCGGAGATATTTGGAGATACAGATTCCTATTTTTGCTCTCCCTTTTAGGCAATTTTCATCTGTGCCGGTTTTCTAAATCTGACTGGTGTATCTTTTTGTTAGATAAGCACTCTTCTTAATGGTGTACCCTTTAATTTCTCTAGTGACAAGAGGAGGAAATAAGTTATTCCTCTTTTAAAAAGAGTGATTTAAGTAGGGAATAATGAATGCAAAATGCTGTCATTAAAAATCAGCAGATAATCTGATGGATCATCTGTCACTCCTGAGGCTTGCCATAAAGAAAAAGTAGATAATAATTTTAAAGAAAAATAAAAATGTTAAGGATGAGTATGGAACATACTGGCTGTGAATGCCTTAATAGTGAAAACTGGTTTTTACTCATTGAACAACACCTTGAGACTCCTGTCAGCCAAACACATTGCAGGAGAAAATAATTTATTTCAAGAGCCTTCCAAAAATGGTGTAGCGTAAGAGGTGGAGTATTTTACAGGTTTGTGGTCCTGTGTGTTCTCTGTATTTTACCAGTTCTATTGTGGAAGATAAACTGTAGCAACATACTGGCATGCAACTGTATTTGTCACATTGTGCATGCCAGGTGTGCCAAGGGAGATAACTAAACCAGGCCCCAGTAACTGTGTGATAAAAATATTTGTGGAAGCATGGAACACACATGGAGGCTACTGGGCTAGCTTAGACAGAGGCATGTAAATCAGAGAAATATTAAATAGAGGTTAATCCAAGGCTTTGTTTCTTCAAAACTTTTGGCTTCTCTTTTGATACCATTAAAGGGTTCATCATTGGTAGGATTCCTCTGCTGGAACTGTTCTCTGGGATACAACAGCTTTTGCCTTGGTTCATGACATAGCCTAGTGGACTGATAGTCCTTGGAAATACTGAGCCTGCTTTGCTGATTGTTGCCCTTACTAACTTACCTGAGCTGCTGAAAATGTGCTAATTGGGTTTTCCCGTTGCTTCTGTATAAACTTAGTGCAGATATAGCAGTTGAAAAACAATGGTTCAGGTAGTTCATAGGCTGGTTTTCCCACATTATCGGTGTGTGCCTTCACCCTGGGTTGTTGGGGAAATGGATCTTGTAATCCTGCAGTTTGCAGAAGGATGAGATTTTTATCTGAAGTAGAAAGAATATGTATCTTAAAAACAGTTTTTAAGGGAAATTGTTTCCATCCTTACTCTCTGTTTTCAATTCTGACATATACTGAACATTTTCATTTGATTACCAGTTGTCATTCTTTCTCTGTTGTTTATTAATTGTGTTTTAATCAGTACTACAGTATTCCCCAAAGTCTTTTCTGTCTCTGGCATTGACTGCGTTAGGCGGAGTGCACATGCAGGACTCTCTTCAGAAGGTCTCAGTGGACTCGTACTTGGTTCAGGGCCAGGATCTTGGAGAGCTCATTACAGAGCCTCAGCTGAAGTTCACAAAGCCAAAGAGCATCTGTCCACTCTGGTTTGTATGCCTTTATTTCACTTTTTTTTATTTTTTTTATTTAATGGGTTCCTGAGTTCCTTTGAAATCTGGCCAGTAATCTAGGTATTTGAAACTAAGAGCTTCTTGGTGTTCAGTAACATGGAAAACTTGTCACTTATTTACTTGCATGAAATAGGATCTGTCTATCCCAGTCCAGTCCACCATCTGATTTAGCTAGGTACAAGTACTCTGTTCCCTATGCACACTGGAACATCTATTTTTTTCATTCATTATAAAGAGACAGGAAAGGAGAACTTCAAGTCCTCATCACAGTATATTCTTCATCCCTCCAAAACATTTCTATTGACTGTGTCCAAAGCTTTATGAAATAATGCTGTCATTGGGGTAGTATCAGTCCTTGGCCTCTGTGAAGAGGGCTGTCATAGGTAAAACATAAAAAATACTTTTCTTGGTGGTTGCAGCCAACACTTCCCTTGCTCTATCTTCCCAAGTTTCTCAGAATATTCACTCCAGCTGGGTAAGTGTGGCTTATATCATGGCACGTGATGGAGCAGAGGTGGTCATTCCTGGATGGATGCAGGAGCGGCCCTTTCATTTTATAGGGGTTCAACAGCAGAGCAGAATGGGCCAAGTGCAGGGCTGCAGCTCTCCTCCTGTTTCAGTGCGCTGTTAGTACAACTTTTATTTTCTAATTATTAATGTTTTACGTATATTGTTGCTCCAAGCCAGATGAACATATGCATGTTCCAAAAAGACTATGGTGGAGGAAGAAAAAAAAAAACACATCAAGAATATTTAGAAGTTTAAAATACCAGCAGATTTGTGTTGATTTGGAGATGCCCAGGCACTTGAGCATTTATTTTTTCTACAAGTGTATAAAAACATTGTAAAACTCCATTCTTTGTGTTTTACAGAACAAATTCTCTGATCCTTTTTTTTTTTTTTATAATAACAATAAATATCATAAAGAGCTGGAGAACTGGATGGGTGGGAGCAGGACTCCTTTCAACCAGTTGAATGGAACAAGGAATTGATCACCTGCAGTGGGATAATTTGTGCTTTTGCCTCTTGCAATTCAGTGAATTCATGGAGCTTCTGGTTTGGCTGTCAGTCCTTATGTTTTACTTTTGTGTTGAGGGGGATGTCTGCTGGACTTCCTCCCTCTGCCTCTTCCTCCACCCTCAAGCTCCAGCGGAGATCAGCAGAAGTGATGTGTTGATGTGAGCTATAATTCTGTTTCAGCCATGATTATATATCAATCTGCTGCACACCGTAAGTGGTACTTCTGGATTCCTGCTGTGAGTGGTTGATTAGATTCTAGTACCTTTTCATTCTATACATAAGGAATTTTTTAACAAAGCTGAGTAATACACAAAAACCCCAGTTTATTCTTTGTTCTTGTTTTCCCCCACTAGTACCTCATGCTTAAATACAAAAATAGAATGTTTTTGGCATGCCTGACCTTCTTTAACCACATCTGTCCCCCTATTTCAAATAAAATGCAATTTAAAGGTTCATGTTGACCCTAAATTGTAGGATATGTCTGTGACCTATGTAGAAATTTCCTGCAAAATGTGAATCCTAAATTGAATTTGGAACTCTCTGTGATAAAATGAATGCTAACTGCAAGTTTATTTGTAGTCCTGCTTGTTACATTTTTCTTTGTCAGCACAAGCTTTATTCCTCCAAATATATTATTGAATGAAAGAAAGAAACTATTTATCTGCTAATGCTGATGCCTGTAATCCATCCTGTTCATTTTCTGTGCTGCTATTTTCTTTGTGTGGTTCTTCTCCAGCTTATGTAGCACAGAAAAACTTAATTGCTCAAGTCTGATGTACTTTTCTATTCCTGGCAACAGTGTAGGTTGCTAAACCATTATGTGGGAGATGCCTTCTGGAATATGAAGTGTATGTTGCAGTTGGGGTATGGCAGGGTTAGGGCCCAGTCTAGGAGGAGCCTTTTAATTAGCTTTTTGGATATTTTCTGTGGAGCTAGCTATTCGACTGTCATTTCCTGAGCAGTTTCGCAAGCAGAAAGTGTACTTTCTGAAGGTCTCATGCTGCAGGGCTTTCCTAATGCATGTAGCACCACTTAATTCTGGGAGATCAGGAGTGAAACCCCAAAATTTACACCAGTAGCTGATGCTTGACAAAAGCCAGGAGACAACTCGTCATCTGATGACGTGAGGAAAGACCCATTTCCCTTCATCGCTAACCACTTTTGATTTCTTGCCCTTGAAAGTTTTGTTTGTTAATATTTGCAAATAGTATACTTGGTGCTGGATAGCAAGTAACACTGGAAACAGATTGTGCCCCAGAAGGCTGGGGCAGATTAGGTTTACTCATTTGCACACACTGTACCTGACTCTTGATTTTCTTTTAAATTGAGCTTTAATTGGGTCTCTGAATGAACACTTATGTTCACTTCTGGTCAGGTGCAAAATGGTATCTTGCAGGCTGTTCAGAAACCGAAATGCTGGGGAGTCGCTCAGGACTGAGTTGTTTCCTCAGCTGCACCTGAGCCTTGGGCCAGTGGTTGGGCTCCTTGGTAAGTTTTCAAAATGCTACGGAGGTATCCCTTGTGTGATACGTGGGATCTTTGTGGGTTAAATCAACAAAGTTGATTTCAGCTGTAGTTCCTCTTATTTACGATAAAGTATTAGGTAAATGCTGGTATTCTTAGGAACAGAGGGGTCTTATTAAGTAGTAATGGAGAGACACATTGACAAGTTTTTCAGTTTTTACCATGTGTCCTCAAACGTTTATATTCTAAGTCACTGACTCCAGGAGTCAGGTGATTTTAAAAAAGGGTTTAACTTGAATTTAAAGGTGAAATTGAGATTCTGCCTGTCATGACTGATAGAAAATCGTGAAAATGTCATTAGATTCAAAAGAAGAGAAAGCAAAGAAGGAACACTTAAAAGTTCTAGGAATCCTTAGGATAAGTTCATGAATGTGCAGGATCTGATAAATGACCTTTGCGTGTTGGTGATGCAGAGGAGGGCTGCTCTGAGAGCCCTTGCATTACCACAGTCGGACAGCATGCTGTGGCAGGGTGGGCTTCCACGTTTCCAGGGATAAATTATCTGTCTTCTGCAAGTGGTCATTTGATTTCCTGTCTTGACAATTAGTGATAGAGCAGACAGTAATTTTAAGATGAACATGGTCAGTCTACTTGTTAATACACCATGAACACAAACACTGGAAGTTCTGAGGATCCCTGCACTGCTAATTAGTATTTCTGTGGTTTCACTAATCGCTTGAACTGGGAACTTGGCCAAAACTAACAGAAGAGACTTCCAGTACAATAAATTGTTTTAATTTTGCGATCTGATCTTATGCATGGCTCAGTGTTTCTGAAGGCAAGGGTAGAATAAAATCTCATTTTGCATGATAACATATGCAAATCAGAACTTTTTGGTCCCAGATGAAGCTCTGCTTCTATTGACATGGTGCTAGCAAAATGCGGTTAAGAATAAAAAGGCACTAAAACTTTATTTTGCTGATAATATTTCATTATTGCTTTGTAAGCTATCTTATCCATAGGGCAAAATCTGCCGAAGAGATAGGATCCCATAACTCCTGGTTGCTTGTATCATTCTCTTTGTGATTTATAGAGTGCCGTAGATGTTCATGGTATTTTGCAGACATATAAAAGATTGACATGTTCCTGCCTCAAAGAACTTAAAAATTCTGCAGTTTAGCAGCAGTCAGCAGTTCCTCCTATCAGAATTTTGCTTTTAATGGCACTGTATAAAATCACTATTACACAGCCACCAGATGAAATGGCATTTTATTTTTAGTTACAAAAGTGATTTTTTTAAAAAATGTTTGCTAAAGGTCCTACTCTACCTACATGAAGGGTTAGAAGGCTCTGTTGCCTGGCCTGAAGGCAGGACAGAAACAGCACAAAGTAACCCCTGATCCTCTGACCAGGAAAGATTACCTGTAATGTCCCTATCACTGCTGTTAAGGGGGCCGCATAGCACTGAACTGGGGGGAGTCATTTATCATGTGGGTAGTAGTTGCTGCTGAGGAGGGGAAAATTCATAGCTCCTTTCACATCAGGAGCCAAACTGCATTCATGGTAATGATGACTCCTTGGCCATCACTGGTTTATGTGAGATTTGAACTATTGTCCGGCAATGAAACGCTCTGTATCCTGTTACCAACTTCCTGAGTCTCTGAACAGGCACTTCATACTGTTAGCAAGAGGCTTGGGATGGTTTCTATAGCTCTCAGAGAGGTCAACCAGGTAATTCCTCAAGGACTACCCTGAAAATCTTTCCATCAAAGTTTAAGGGTCTACGTGAGTAAAATTTCTGATGTGGGTAACACTTACGTATCCATATCTGAAAGAGAATATATTCACCTGCTCAACTCTTTAATTAATTTTATATAAAACTGTTTCCCACCATTGATTTGAAACAATTGGATGGCTTTTCATTACCAGTATTTTAATGTTGTTTTGCTACTCGACACAACTTTACTATATATATATTATAAGAATGTAATTATACATGCAATTTTAGGTTTTCTAGGGAGTTGTATAAAGTAAAATCCATCTATATCCTGCCCAGGTAATTTAACAGAATTACATATATAAACATAACATTAAAAGCAATTTTCTGAGACTCATGATTACACTGATTTTGTTTGTCACACACCTGCATGTACTGATTTACCATACTCTGTCACTCAGAGTAGACTCTGTCCCACAGCATAATGTGACAGATGCTAATGAATATGATACATCATAATTTTTCAAAGCGGAGATACTTGGAAAGATCTTACTTTCACCTTATTAAATGCTTTGAAATTTAATTATATTGAAAATAAAGTAAGATTCTAGGTGTTTTAAGGGGCTGTACACTCAACTCTAAACATAACTGAAAGTCACTTGAATTTTATGGATTTCTTTAATTAATTCTGGCCTAAATGTTTTTGAGCAGCAGACTAGTGGGAGGCTGGAATTATTTGGAGGGGTTTTGTTTCAAAGGCTGTGAGTGACAAAGCTCCCACTAATTTCAGTGGGAACTCGAGCAAGCTGTTATGCTGTAGTCCAGTTGCATTTTCTCGGTGGAAGACAGCAGCAGGGGTGGCTTTGTGTGGGTTCTTGGGTCTAACATAAGGCTCTTGGAGAATCACAAGGTTAAAAATGCTTGAGTTTGTCAGACACCCTGACTTTCTCTTTGAATAAAACTCAGCAGAGAGCTCAGTGTAACAGAATTAACAAAATACGTGGTTTCAAAGACAGCAAACTTGGGGACTTAGGAAAAAGAGGGCTGCCTTTGATTCTTCTGCCAGCCTTGAAGCACAGTGCTCACACCGGTGCAAATATTCTTGAGCAGAAGTGTGAGGACAAAGGGAGGTGTAACAGCTCTCCTGTAATTCCGTGATAGACAGTTTTTTATTCCTTATTTGCTGTGGGAGATTGGTGCATGTGCACCGTGCTGGGCAAACACAGGCTCCTGATCTCCATGCATCAACAGCTCTGCGTTTGCCTTGTTCTGATCTCCTCTCTTTGTATTTCTTTGTTGCTCACCATCTCTGGTTGCTCCAGTATCAGCTTTTATGTTATGCTGGGCAGCACCTTCCCTTTAGGTTTTCATCTTTTTCAGCACAGTCAATGCTGATCTTGTTATCTACAGGCTTTGCTCTGCAGTTAGGGAGGATTCATGCTGGGCAGGACTTGGTCTCTTTTCTGGTGAAATGCCTTTTGCCTCCTGCTAGCAACTCTAAGTTGCCCAGCTCATGCCCTTGGTGGAGCAGGAAACAGTTGATCCCTGCCCTAAGAAAGGGTGTGACCAGGCTGAAGTGGAAGGAATTTGGTTTTCATCATTTTGTCAGCCTGCAGAGCTGATAACATATTTGTGCTTTGTATTTTGTGTGCAAGAGGAGAGGGGAGCAAGAGCCTGATGCAGTGCTGCTCTGAGGTGGGCAAGAGTGGCTGGGAAGGGTGACTCTTGTTTTCTTCTTATTTTTTTTTTATGAATCAGATGCCAGAAGGGTTGATTTTAATTAGATTAGTAAGCCTTTAGCTGCTTGTTACCCGCTTTGACCAGCAGCAGGGTGAGGTGAGGTGGGTGAGGTGTGGAGCCGGCTGCAGGCCGAGGGGCCATTTCCCCTCAGGGGGGAACCTTCCAGAATCTTCCAGAAATAGGCGTCCTGCCTGTGTGGGCCCTCAGTGGCAGGAGCTGTGTCCCGGGCACGGCACGCTGTGCCCAACTCTCGCCCTGGGCCACGGTGGATTTGGGAAGAAGCACTGAAAAGCACCAAGGAGGAGTTGAAAAAAGCTGGGCTGGCACATCATCGTGTTCCGTGCTGAGGTGGGTGCTGCCGCCGCTCCCTGCGTCATCCTGGGCATCTCACTCAAGGCCACCATGGTGTGAACCAGATCAGCGTCTCTCTGATATGCACAAATGTTTTACCAGTCATGCTTTAAACTACAGGGATTGCAGGAATTTCAGTCACACTCTCTGCTGGGGGGAGTTAATATCCTTCCTGACTGAGTACATCGCCTGGAGGGACCATTTTGTGTGTAACACTCTGGTAGAGAGAGCGATACCAGGCGCTGAGCAACGCAGGGTAAAAGACTAATGTGCGCTATGTTAAATGGTGTCTTGGGTTTTGCTGGGTCCCTATTCATAAAACACAACAAAGTGGCGACAAGGATAAACCTTGTCAGCTAAAGGAGCTGCTGGGAATACCAGAGAGTACTTAGTGACTAAAACAAATCAAATTTTGAAATCCTCCCTTCCAAAGGAAAGCACAGAGGGGATTTAACTAGAGTGAACAAGTGTATGTGCAGTAAAATGGCAGCGTGCGTGTGAGCAGGGCTGGGGGAGAGAAGGCTCTAGGACTAGCTTGGCTGCACTGGGGCAGAGCGCTGAGGCTGGGGTTGGTGTGATGGCTCTAGCAGGCACCAAGCACCAGGCGCTTCGGGAGGAGGGATGTGGAGAGAAGGGCTGCCTGGCAGTTGCGGGTGACCATGTCGAGCAGCAAACCAAGGGCCTGGGTTATTGCTGAGCTCTCAGCCCACGTCGTAGTGGCAGCTGGGGGAGCGGATGCTTTGCAAACGTCTTCTCAATGGTAAGAACGTGCCTTCTTGCTGTAGGCTTGTGCTGCAAAGGGTTAACTATAAGTTGTTTGCTGGTACCATATTTGGGTCTGGGAAGGTTCCTTTTTAATTGTAATTAGGCTGTCCTTGTGTTCGTGGCTTGTTTCCACATGGGAATTGTTTCTGACAGAAGCTGTTCCAGGAGTTTGGCTGCTAGCCTGGTGCTTGGGAGCTGGGCTTCAGCTCTCTGCTAAGCCAGATGCTCCCTCTGAGGCTCTGGCCAAGTCACTTAAACTCTCTGTGCCTCAGTTTCTATTCATAAAATGGGATTATTATCATCTACCTGTCTCACAAGGGACTTAGCTGCACAGTAGTCAGTGTTAAACGCTCACAGAGTGTTGGGAGGAATAGTATGCGTTCCTCAGGCAGGCAGGCAGCAACACCCATGAATTCAAGTCTGGCTTGGAGTACGTCCGTCAACGTAAAAGTTGAAAAATAATGCACCAGTTACAAGTGCTGGGTTCTGTTCCCCAGCAGAGCTTCAGCTGGACCTGATGTCAGTTGTCTTTAACAGCTGTAGAAAGAGGAATAATCAAGAGAAGACTGTAAAATTGACATTTTCTTCTCCCGCCTGAACATGTAGACAAACTTCCTTGGGCTTTTCAAAATACTGTGTACCTAACTCTCGCTGAAGTGGTGCTTGACCAAGGAGCCTCCCAGTCCTCTCTGGCAGCTGCTAGCTTGTCCAGCAAAGCCTGGTCACTGTTATCCTGGTGCTCTAGAGGTGGAATATGTGCTTTGTAGATTGGGATACTGAAGTCCTGCCAAGGATGGGTCCTTACTTTGGATGAGGCGTGATGGTGCATCATAACTTGCATATCACCAAGTAGCCCAGAATACTGGGCTGAAAGACAACTTGTGTCTTGCTTTACCTGTTTCTTTCCTTCTTTTTTTTTTTCCTTTTTTTTTTTTTTCCTCAGAACTATTGCATTGTATCCCCTAAGGCTAGGATAGGGCCTTTGCTCTATTACATGGAAAGTTATTGAAAACTTGTGGAAAATTATGTTCCCTTTCACAGTTCTCTACTATTGTATTAACTTGTTCAAAGAGCTCCAGCAGGTTACTGAGTTTCCTCCAGCAGACTCTGATGCCTCAAGCCTATGCTGTGAATCTCACCTTAATTAGATCCTTCATCCCTTTCTCAGGAACAGATGGAAGGCTCAGGGCTGTGAAATACTTGGGATCTCCTGACAGACCTGAGGAGCGGTCCTCCATGGTCCTCTACCCCCTCATAATACAGCCATCAGTACCAGTCATCCCCTTTGAGGCTGTTTGTGCAGGTCCATTCAAGGGCAGCATGGGTATCCTTTCTGCTGCCTGCAGTGTGCCACAGGCTCACGTTGGCCTTATGGTGCTCCCCTCCCTTTTGCCACTTCCATCATTCTCCCTGCACCTCATCAGCCCTGTGGAAATGGCAGATTGAACTGCCCCCCTTTCCTGCGAGGATTTGTGATTTTATAGTGGGCTTTGGCTTAGCAGGAGCACATCTCATTTTGTATTTAATCACCTGCCTTGTTACCAGGGCAATTTTTTTTTTTTTCACGTGGCTATATGAACTTGTTTCTGACCATTTTCCTTCCTTTCAAAAATGTGCGCTGTCTCTCTGCAGTCCCACATCACAGCTTCGATGGGTATTTTAAGATTTTTCTCATGTAACACATACAATAGTCACTGATATTCAGTGATGCTCACATCTTCTCATCTTCTAATAATATCTTAATATCTATTAAGACCAGGTAGAGACATCAATCACATCTCTCATTGCTTTAGCATTTCCTAGTCAGTGGCTTACAGGACTGATACATTGGGAGCCTTGTACTTCTCTGCCTTGTGCTAGATGTTGATATTTGCAAGCCTGTGAATGGGTACCAGGCAAAAAGCAGCAAACCATGCCCTGTTGGATAACCCTATATGGCAATGCATCACCGATGTTATTGATGAGAAATCCAATTACCACTGGATTTCATTTGCTTTTCTACATGCTTCCCTGATAGATTATTATTCTGCCAGAAATTCACAGCAAGATGTGTCCCTGCCATGTGCCTGTAACTAAACTAAGGTACAGCACAGCTGATAAAAAGGGGATGTTAACAAAGGAAGGAGACTGAGCCACAAGAAATCTGAGCCCTTTTCTTCCTGGATGCTGTAAAGAAGATGTATTGCTGTGTGTTCATGGTGACTGTCATTTTTTGTCACTATTGTAACCTGTTCACTTTCTTGGCTTGTCAGCCAAGTTTGTGCTAGCCAGCAGTCTTCCCTTTCTTTGGATCGATACCTGCTAGGAGCAGGAGTTTTCTCTGATAGAAAATGTCATACAGCTACGTTTGTTTATCCCTCCCTTCATTCCTTCACTGGTCTAAGCCTTTGGTCCAACTCTGCGTATGCCAAAGGGTTTCTACAAGTGAAGCACCCACATGCTGGGAGTTTAGTCTAGAACAGAACATTGCAACCTTCGTTTGGAAACTGCAGGAGATGGTTCAAATGCTGAATGCAGCCTCTGAGGATTGAGTCTGTGAAGGATGAAGAAGAAGCCCCAAGTGAACCCCCTTACAGAAGATTTTTGTTCTGTTTTTGCTGGCCCTTGGAATACAGACAAACCCATTAAAATGAGACCATAAAACAAGCCACGGACTGTGGTATATGTGCAAGTTTGGCAAGACCCAAAGCAAAGAGCTACAAGATTTAAAGCAAGTATCCTTCTGAAATTATAGTTTCAAACAGGGAGCACCATGCCAATCGATGAGAGTCTGCTTTTGTTATGGTCACAAAAATCACACGTCTGACTCATGCTATTATAGTGATGCACAGTGTTGTCAAGGTAATGGATTTGGGCACTTGGCATATACAGGAAGGGTGTAAAAGGCAAGGAAGTATTCTGCAGGCCTCTAGGAACAAGTTTCATATTAAGGACTTTTTTTTTTATGGCTGTGATGGGGAATACTCAATTTTTGTTGTAGAAGTGAGAGTTTTACGCCCTGGCCTACTGCTGCCGTCGTGCATATCACCCATGGGAATGCTAGTCTTTCCCTCATGTAGCAGGGTTTGTGAACGTCTGCTGCCTTGCCTCCTCTTGCTGGTACCTAAGAACCTTCCCTCCACAGGGCTGAAGTGGAAATTAGAAAGGGGAAGAGAGTAGAGAGATCATGTATGTGACTTCTGGTTCAGTTCCTTAGGAAAAGAACTTGGCAGTAAAGAAATTATTGGGCAGAATTCCTAAGAGACTGAAGTAAGGAGGAAGCCTCTAAGGACCATGTCTATAACCTATCAAAATCTTTTCCTTTTTCCTTTTTTCTTTTTCCATTTTTTTCTTTTTTTTCCTTTTGTCCTCTTTTTTCTTCATTTTTCCCTTTTTTTCTCCCCTCCCCACCCCCTCCATTTTTTCCATCCTTTTTCTTTTTCCCTTTTCTCCGTCTTTTTCTGCTTGTCTCATCTTTCCTCTTCTTTTTCATAGTGGCCACTATATTTTAAAGGACTATTTAAAGACAAGTTTGACAGAATCAACCAAAAAGCCATGAGAAGTGGGGTTTCTCTTGTCAAAACTTTGCAATCCAGTCAGACTGCTTAACTGTGCTTTGGTAAAGGGAGGAACTGATAGTTGCTTTCCTTTTCTTTTTTTTTCTACCTTTTAAAAATTATCAAGATGAGGGATTGCTGCCTATAAAGCTTTATAAGACAAATCTTTTCTTTATAACTCCATGTCTTCCTTTCACTAACTTAAATGAAATCAGAAATGGACAGTAAAAGTGAAATGTCTGCCCTAATGAGTCAATCTGATTTATACGGACCAGTAATGCAAAGGGCATGTTAAGCATTTGAACAGTAGAGCTGAAGACTTGTCTGAAGAAGTGCATGCTTTGTGGGAATGCAATGGGTGAGCTGAGTTGGGGGCCCAGAGGAACAGCAGTGAGTGATAGCGTGTGTGCAAAAGTCAGTTCAAGTCAAGGCTGGGAGTAGAACTGTCTGGAATACCAATTTTGCCAACTCTGCGAAACAAAAACAAAGCAAAAAAAAAAAAAAAGGTGAACAAACAAAAAGCATTTTTTTGGAGTTTTATGTTATATTCGGTGACAGAGATGTAGCCACTTGAGTAGCCATTGTGCATGTTGGGAGTGATGCTCTGAAACACTGCTTTTAAGGAATTGTCAAACTCCCACTGCTAAAACAGTTTACAGTATGTTGTGGTTGCCTGTGGTACCCAGTGAATGGCCTAGATCATTCAGTAGGCCACCTCCAATCCTACTTTGTTTTTTATTGTGTATTACCAACTCTCTGAGTCAATATGGATTGTACTACACTATATTAGCAGTGATGATATTTTATCTTCCAAATGACAACACTCAATGAAGTTCGATTTGAAGTTCGATTCAGTGCGTAACAATGCACTAGGGCTAAATAAACTGCTGCTTAAAAATCATATGGTGGTGTACATTTAAACGTCACAATCTAATGTTAGATACAGCAGTGATTCTTTTGTTCATAAGTTAAGAGCCAACAGGAAAAGCAAAAGGAATTAAGATAGAGGCAGCATAAGAAACTATGGCACAGTACATATAAAACTAACCATGGAGAAAGGTGATTAATTACATTAAATATAAAATCTGAAAGAAAATAAACTATTATTATAAAACAAATAAGAGCCTATACGTGGTCTTTTGCAAACCCGTATTTTATTATTTCTCCTTTGTCAGGGAATGCAGAGATCTGACAGCAGGGAAGGAGAAGTCCACAAGGGGCAAACTTTGACTGCTTGGACAGTGTCAGCATTTGTCAGCTTAAGTAAAGGTATTAAAAGACAGTGTACTACTGTTAGAGGTAAAAGCTTGGTGTTCAGGAATTGCTCTGAGCTCAAAGTTCAACTGGTGATGCTGAATCCCTGATATGCTGCTAATTAGTTTTGCAGAGCTGCAGAGACCCACTGAGATTTATAGCAGATGTAGCAAGCGATGGATTTTACGTGGTGCCTTTCTGTTTTCAGCGTTACTTGTGCAGGAAGTCTATTTCTGTTTATCTTTAGGCTTGAATTTTTAGGTGGAAATAGTGTGTCTAGAAAAAAGAAATCCTTAAGCTCTTTACTCATGTTGGAATGTCAGCTTCACAATGCATTTCCTAAGAGAAATGATGGCATGCCATAATGCCTACGTTAAAAAAAAAATCATACAGTTCAGTGTTTTTCTTTTTGAGGGATCTCCAAATCCTTGTGAACCTCTGATTCACATTTCCTTCTCTGATCTACAAAGGGTGTTTCACAACTTTTACTGTTTTCTCTACAGCACTTAGAAATGATATTGATATCAATTTGCCATAAAGATTGTAAGGGCTGAGTTGTGTGTGTAGGTTGTGTGTCTGACTTCCTCCGCATACCATCTACAAATATTTTAGCACGTGATACTTATAAAGCATCTCAGTTTCACCAGAGCAACCTAAGGGAGACAATAATGTGGTCCTTTCATTCATCACAAATGTATACTCTTAGCTGCGTTGAGATGCAGTCACTTTTTAATAACAGGTAGGGAACCTTGCAATAATCCAGCTGTCATCCCAGCGCTTTAGGAAGCAGACTAAAGCAGAGCACAACAGGCCAGAAGCGCAGCAGATACGAATCAGCATAGTTCAGTTGAAACTGGGGGAACAGTGCTGATGTTTGTTCATTTTGGTTGTTGTAGTGAGCTAATCAAGATAATATTTTACTGCTAACAGAGAAAACAGAGACTCAGGATCAACATTACAGTTTTGAAACCATACAGGACTGAGCACAGAGTTTTAAATACACTGTCTTGTTGTAAGTATGTATGCATAAACACCCGCCTTTAAAGAGCTTTTCTTTTAAGTCTCTGTTGTGAGGAAGTAAAATGCTACCTCTTGTCCTGGGCAAGTAAGTATAAACTGCTGATGTAAATGCTAGCAAATCTGAGGAGTGTCTTGGTGCAAACCAATGTCCTGTGGAAAGTTTTTTTCCTTCTTTCTTTCTTGAGTCTCTTTTACCCATCTTGGATGTCTTTATGTCATCATCTTTACTACTGCTAGATTTGACATACAAGTTATAGGCTTTCCAAGAAAATGGAATAATAAGTTCATCCTTGTGCAAGAGAGCTTTTTCCTGATTCATCCTGGGCTCTCAGAGCATCGTGATGAGTCTTCTCCAGCTCTTAGCTACAAGGCACTGTGGGACTAGCCAAAGGGAAGGAAAAAAACAGTCTCTCTGCTTTGTAGCCAGCAGACAGGCCTTTCTTTTCTGCCACTGGGAGGAGCATGAAAACAAGAGAAATCACATCTTCCCTAGGAGCAGAAAGCTGCAGCTCCCAGACTAGAAAACTGAAGTTGACATCTGTAGTAATTTTCTCTGCTGATATGTAAGGATATGTGGTCTTTTCTTTTGAGGCGGAGGTAAATATAACTTTTTTTTGACTTGAATACTGACATTATTGGGTCATTGTGCTTTTGTTTTCCCTTTCCACCCTTACAAACTGCACAGAGATACTGGGTGCTTGTCTAAGTGTGGCATGAATAATGGTCTGGTTGCCACTTTGTGCAGTGCCAGCCCTGCTACTGCTCCTGGGCTGGGACATAGCTATAAGCCTGCCAGCCATGCTTCTGTGCTGTGGCCTCCAGGACGGACTTACGCCCCCTCAGCATGCCCTAAAAACTTGAGGAGTATAGGAGATGTTGAATGAATTTAAAAATAATAATAATAATCTTTTTTTTTTTCATTATTACTTGTTGATCTGCATCCCTGTCCATAGTTAAAGTAGTTGGGCAGCTATAAGCAAGCTGTAGAAAAATACATGTTCTCCAAAGGGCTAAATTTCTGTTCTCAGATACAATCCTGCAGTCTTCTGGGAACTTGAGGACGGAAGCTGTGCCCATGACAAGAGTGCAGGAGGAGCCGTGCTTATTGAAGCAAGAATGGTGCTGGAAGGGACTGTAGCCCTGCTGTGCTGGCATTTATATTTCTGGAGCAAAAAAAGTCAAACTGCAATAAGTGAATGAATCCAGACCTTTTTCGTCGCATAGCAAAACCACCAGCTTTCCCACCCTGGGAACTAAACCCACACTGATTATTTAAGACCTGTCTGTTAGGTATGAAGCTTTGATGGCTGCGTTGGATACAGATGTACATGTGCATAAGGCAGTGTGATGACTGCTATCCACAATGTGGAGTATAGGAGGATAAAATGTCACTGCAGTTACTCTGACGTTTGGTACAGTAGCTGGGCAGCGCTATAAGGATATGGTCCCATAAAATGGAGGCTTAGAAATGACAGTGGGGGTTTCTGCCTGATGCTGCAAATTAACAATAAGCCTCAGGGGCATGGTGTAATTATTTACTTTGCTAAATAACACAGAGGAACTATGGTTTAATTACAGTAGTTTAGCTATGCAATAGAATTGCAGAGAATGTAGCTTCAGTGCATTGCATTAATGAGCCTTGCTAACGGTTACTTCTAATATTGGATAATGTTTCTTTTGTTTTAAATCATCCTTCCTAAATGAGTTCCATGCAGATGAGAAGGAACCTTTCCAAAGTATCACAATGGATTGTTTTTGTTTCCAAAAGACACAACCCAACAAGGCATTTGATATTACAATTATGCTCAGTAAAGCCAGATGCGTTTGGCTCTGCTCTTGTGTCGTTGATGTCCCTTTTGTGCTGGCTTTTGATGATATTTAAGTGAAAAAGCATGTAACTGGGCATCTTCAGATGGCAAGAGTCTCCATTTCTCAATCCTGCTATCAATCCAATCAACTCCTTTTATTTAAAAAAGATTGGAGAAGAGAAGAGTGCACATTAAGCAATAGCTTTCTCTGAACATTTAGGTACACTAATTAATAAATAGGTCACTACAACTTTAGGGCCCAAGTTTACTTTTATTCAAGTCAATGGCCCGGCTGAACAGGAATTGTGTTAGCCATTGCTGTGTAGCGTCCCACAAAATAGATCCTTCCTCTGCTGTTACTAATTCCTCCTCTTTTCCAGCCTTTTCTTGAGCTTGTCTATCCCCCTGCTATAAGGTCATCTTCCTCTTCCACAACTGCAAGCCTGCTGGCACTTCTTTAGGTGCTGGTATCCCACTGACAGTCCAAGAAAGTCCTATTTCAGATGATGACAATTTTGTAGTCTATGGGGGAGGATGCCATACAACCATTAGTTTTGCTGTCACCATTTCATTGTTGGAGGTATTTGTGGTCTTTCCGCAATTTCTGTAGTAATTTTCATCTCCTTGTTTTTGCCTTCAGGCCTCTCTGAAGGATCTCTTCAAGATTAACCCAACATCAGTTGGCCATCCTGTGCTATTTATGAGGAAGGAAAATTTTCTGTTGTTGTTTGTTTTTCCCTATTTTTCCTCTTTACCCTAGCTTTTATTTTCATTGTCATCAAAATCTTCTTACGAGCCTAGAGGTCCCCTGCGTTGTTGCAGCCTTGATCAATAGTTAAACACCATTCTTGCCTGAGAAGCTGTTCTGCATTTTTAATGGTCAGTATTGCACAAGAGATCGTTCTTACTCAGCTGGTTTGAGCTGGAGCCCTCTCTGTAGTGGCCACGATCAAAGTCATGGCTTGAATTTGCTGTGGAAGGCTCAGCAAAGCACTTTGTAGAAATGAGAACAAAAACTTTCCAACTGCAGAAATTAGTTATTACCCTTTAATTAAATTTCTCTAAGCTCTTGACCTAAGTGGTGCCAGTTCCTCAAATAAACCCCGCAATGAATTAAGACTGAACTGTGCCCAAATAAAAATACTTATAAAATACAGTTGCTTTTAAGTTCAGTTGAATGTCCTCTGTTTTTTTTTTTTTTTTTTTTTTTTTGTTAAGAGAGAGAGGAATCTAATTCATCTGTTGGGTGCCGTTTCCCATTTTATGTCATCGTGTCCCATTCTCTCTTTTTCATATCCTCATCAAACTTTTAAGCTATGACAACATGAAGCATGCAGACTGTGGATGGAGCAGGAGACTGTGTGTCAGAATGGTTGGTTACCTGTTGGGCACGACCTGGCAGTGCTGGACGGGTGTGTTTCTCAATTTTGCTGGCTAACTGGGAGATTTAGGCTCTGGCAGACTGAAGAGTGAAAACTGTTCCTTGTACTTTGTGGATTCTTTTGTAGGCTTTTCACTTCCACTCAGAGGAATGGTTTATTCACCTTTCTCATAGGAGTTAGAGTGAGCTGGACTGGAGGAGCATTTGGAAGAGAGAAGGGGATTACAGTTAGTGCTAGCAGCTCACAGCTGACAGGCTGTTCATTTTCATTTCATTTTAACTATGGATGCTGATCTCAGCTGTGCATGATAAATTCATAGTTAGGCAAAATGTGCTGTTTCTTTTGTACTTTATATCTCTTAAGAGATTGAATGCTTTTCACAGACAAGCTGATATAATACCTGAAGTGTTTTGTGTCGTGCAAGGTCATAAGAACATGGAAATCTAGGTTGTTCACTTGTACAGCTGTCCAGGCCTAGTTAGGTTTCATGTACTAGGAGCTGGTAATTCTTCAAACTGTCAATTTTTGGGCTGGTTGACTGACTGAAACAGATACACTAATGTCTGGCAGTTGGAGTACTGTAGCCTGCGGTTATAGAGAGTAGGTTAGCATCTTGCCAAGATCCAGAAAATAAATGGAGGAAGTCGTTAAAAAAAAAAAAGGGGGGGGGGGGGGAAACGACAACACAAAATGTACACCAGGAAAAGCGCTTCTTCTCAGGAAAAACGGGAAATAAAAGACTGGTTTAGTGCTAATTTTTGCTGTCAGAGTTAAAAATAAGACTGTAATACTTAGAGACACGAGGGAAGTCAGTGTTCTCTTCTCAGGAATGTGGCTCTGAGTCCCCAGGTCCTGGCCTAATTGTGGTTTGGGTAATTTTATTTTATAGATCAAAATTTTCATTGTTGTTTCAGTTATATTAAGGTATTGATTGCTCAAAGCTATGAAGTTAATTTTCATTTCAAAATGCAAGTGTGTGAGGCAAAATATCTTCTTTATGGTTTTGCTGTCATGGTTGTGAAATTAGGCATTAGAAAGAGCATGGCAGGCATTTGTGAAATGTTGTGGTATAGTGTGAGCTAGAGAAGAAAGAAGCGTTTCCACTTTTTTGTTTTTCAAACCTAACCTTATCTGTTTTCAAATATCTGTAGTTACTTGCAGTACTGGTCAAAAATTTATTTTTTAACTGACAAAAAAGAACATTTGGTTCAACCAAAACCAGGTAGGCATTTATACCATTTAAACTAAAAATCAGGACAAGCAGTTGATCCATATTTTCTCTAGAACTTGGAAAAATAGAGTTTTGTTTTGTTTGTTTGTTTTTCATATCCTTATTTTGAATTGTTCAGTTTTTAAAGTTTTCTTACTATGGTTTTCAAAAGGTGCTGACCCTGACCTTATAACATTTTTGATTCTGGTTAATCTGAACTGAAAAAACTGTAACTTTTTGTTTTCTGGATTTAGTCATATTTAAAAAAATGAATTTTTTGCAAAGGTGTAAATATTAGGAACATGTACAGCTCCACAAGTCCATTTGCAGAAAAGTAAGCCTAGGAGCCATCGAGGTAACGCAAGGAGGGCACAACAGTAAAAGTAGCACTGATATTTCGGTTAGATTTGGCTATAGAAATACTCAGGGCTGTGTACAAGGAAACCTTGTGCAGGTGGGAAGGACATCCGAACTCAGCCTAGCTCAGGAGCAAACACAAGTAACAGCAGGACTGAAAATGCAAATAGCACGCAGACAAGAGTCTGAAGAAAACTGCGAGCGGAAGCAGATCAGCCAGCCCGCTTCTCACCAGGACCCCACTGTATGCCCCATGCATTTCCTAAACTTGTGACCTGCACACTGTACTTTCAGAGCTGCAGAAGTGATGATCCATAAAATGTGTAAATATAATAAACTCAGACAGCAGCAGCAGAGTTAGAGAAACCTCATGCCACAATCTCCTGCTTCCTACTGTTAAAAACGTGTAGCCAGAGCATTGTTGATCTGCCTGCTACAATCAAAGATGTTTGCATGCTGCACTGAACATATGCTCTAGGTACTCTCCACAGGGGCTGGCAGATTGCTTCCTCTGTGCAATCATTTGTGTTGCTGCTGCTGCTGCTATATTCTCCTGCCCAAATGCAGGTCTGAAACTGACACAATAATTTTCAGTTCTGCTTTCCGTATTCCTGATGCTGGGACTCTCAGAGGACTGCAGTTTAAAAGGGTACTATCTCTGGGCCTGCCCTAAAAAGCAGAAATCCCCAGAGATCTGGGGACTTGTATTTCGGATTTTTTTTTCTTTATTTTGGGCTAGAATTGTAAGAATATAGCTTATCAGTTGTTAGACTAAAAATGCAAACTGAGCTCTACTTTGGCTTTAAACCTGAGTTCTCTCCTAAAACTGATGTTGGCACTGAAGACAGCCTTCCTCATGCAGTAACTCTACATACAGGTGTGTGGGATATGAGCAACTTATGAAATGTTCTCTTTGATAACAGCATGATGAAAATAAATTGCCTTATATAAATAGTGTTATGAACTCAGTGTGCCATTTTGCCTTTATTGGATGTATGTGGGCTGCTCAGATCAGCAATATGTGCACTGTGATCCCAGCAGGCCTTGGAGGTCCCTCGGTGTGGGAGGTTGGGCTCACAGGGGTTAAAAACGAGAAGGTGATGTTTAAGAGAAATTGCTGTGCTGTTGCTGTTCAATTCCCAGTCGCCACAGTGTGTAGGGCAGAACGACAAACTTTACGTTTGCACTGCTGAGGTGTTAATCCAATTTCTGTGTTGACAGTCCCTCTTTCCTTCCAGCAGAAGCAACTCAACATTTTACTCTACGTTTTTCCCCCTTCTTTTTTCCAGGGCCCATATGGGCATTTTGGCTTAGAGCTGAAGCACAGGACACGGTGGTGCAAACAAGCAAACTTTGCATATGGGCTGCTGCTTTGTTACAACAGCTAATGTCTGTTCAGCTGTGAGCAGAAATCTGTTTAAAGAGAGTATGAGATAGCAATGCAGCTGGTTAGTCAGAAGTTTCAACTTTAGAAACTTCTCGAGAAGGCAGAGAAGAATGAAGTAGGTGCCAAGGGAAGAACAAAAGAATGATCCTAACTGAAATAGCGTTATTAGGATAAAATCACTCTCTGGATCCATTCAGGCTATGATGGATGAGATGTGTACACAACATTGATCACTGCACATTTTATTTCCTTAGTCTGTCTATTACCTACCAGGAGGGTGTACTACCTCATTCTTATCAGCTTCTACTTCTCTGTGAGATGCCCAAATTTCACCTGCACTGAAACTTTTCTCCTGTTTCGGCAGTGTGAAAGGATCTTTGAATGGCTCTGAATCAACCCTAAAGTCTTTGTTGAGCTCCCTTTCCTTTTCCTATCCAGCCTCAGACCAAAATCAGAATGTGTTCGTCTTTTCTTTGTCAAGTACAGGTATCTTCTGGATCCCTGGGGTTAGTCTCTTGTGCCTGCTTATTGGAGATACTAAGGGAGCTTCAAAAGCACAGAGCCATCAGACAACCAGGCAAGTTAGGGGATGCTGCATCTTACCCTGATGAAACGGATTAGGAGTTGAAACCAGATGAAACAGCAAGAGGTCAAAACCTCAGTATCTTTCTCAAAGATAACATTATTGTGAAAGCTAATTTTTTCAGGTAGTGCCTTTTTTTTTTTTTTTTTTTTTGTCTTTTGTAAAGTTATTCGTATGTTCCTGTTCCTTTTGGCAGTCTAACCAGGAATGATCCCAACGATCGGTAGAAATTGCTTCTGCTGGAAACAAGAACTAGCTCTCCCAATATAATGTTTCTAGAGGTTGATTTTGTAGCTGGGGGCTCAGTTCCTTTCTTACAGACAATTCTATGTCTGTCAGAAGTGGACTACAGGAAATTTTTAGGTTAATACCATTGGAATATATTGTAAATACACTAGGGAGTGAAGACCAAATTATTGGGTACTGTGCTGTGGGCAGCACCACAGAAAATCAATGTAAAAACAAATCCAGAATGTGCCAAATCTAGCTTCCTTGCCATTTCTGCTTTGGCCGTCTGTAGGCACAGCAGTGCCACTCATTAAATGATACTGAAATAATCCATTGAATTTTAAACAAATCCAGACCTTCAGATCATGGCTCTTGTTCAAGTGAAATGCACAATTACCTCCTCTATTAAAAATGCTAATGAAGCCAAAATGGGATTGGGTGGGGGGCAAAGCCATTGTTTGATTTTAATGAAACATATTTTCTTTTTGAATTTTATTTTAATGAGAGATGTCCTATTAAGCTTAATACAGTCAAACTTCTGATAAAAGCCCTTATCAAAAACCGAGCCGTAGAAAAATAATTTAATTTAATTGTGGCAGCTAAACAAAATGGACCATTTTCTTCGATTGGAAGCGAATGGGAATATGATCTAATAACACTGTACTTATTAGTATTTCTGATATGTAAATTAAAAACATCAAGTGAATAGCGAGATGATCCATAGCTTCTCTAGATGGAGTAATAAATGTGAGCCAGTTTTTTTTTACACAAAAAAATGATATAATTAGAAGACTGTTAACATTTTTTTTAACTGCATGAAATGAACAAGCCACAGGAGACCAGTTCATCATAATAATTAAAGTTCAGAAATAGTTTTATATTACCATAAGTAAGATTTGATATATATCTTTTTAATTTACTGTAAATAGCCTCCCTCTCCCTCAATAGAAATATGCATCATCTTCGGGTGATGGTTCTGTTTGTTTCAGATCCTCCATCGTCTGGTATTTGCCAAGGGCATACATTAAATACCTTCCTAATGTGAGGAACATATGGGTTACCACTTCATAACAACAAGAGCAAAAAAGCACAATGATTTCTCTCCAATCCAGGGTACGCACTGAGCATGATCATTGCATATTGCGGAATTTCAGAATTTCTTTAAATTCTGAATGCACTCTTTGCAATAAAAGTTTATGAAGTATAGAGTATGAATTAATGACAAGGAAGTGATATCCAGCCTAGGCATACTTTGTACTCTAGGGAATTTAATAACATTTACCATTCCTATTATTTTGGTATGGCTTGCGTGATTTGCATAGTGCAGTGGGCAAATATGGCCACTGGTTCTGTCACAGCACCTGCTGAATGTCAGCCAGCAAAGGAGCTTGTGAAGGTCTCAGGATAACATTGTAATGAAGAAATGATGTTAATCCTTTCGTTTCAAAACGTTTTCAGTTTGGGGCATTCTGAGACAACCGAGGTGGTGGGTTTGGTTTGGTCATGGCAGTGCAATCTGAGCCTTACGTGGCTCTCACAGTTGTCACTTTGGAGAAGGGTCAGGGTCTGCGCCCTGGGCAAGCTCTGCTGCTGCTTTGTCCTCTTCCTCTGCTGAGCTTTTTGCAGGATACTCCTTGAACTGCAGGGCCAAAGAAATGTAAATCTTGTGTGCCAAGCTCTACTTCTGCATGTAAAAAAAACCTTACTTGCTTGAACTTAAACTGGGTCCTTCAGTTAGAATCTCTGGTAGGGTCTCTCAAAATCCTGCCCCGAGCATTCAGCAGCCCCACAGCCTGCAAGACTGTGATCCTTCTGGCTGGTGCATGGCCTGCTCTGAAGGTGAAAAGTATCTTTGTGCCTTTAGGAGCACTGCAGGCAAGATTGCTTTTCCACTCTATATTGCTTTCTGCAACTCTGGCTCTTAAACCTCTCTTAACTCGTGTGCTTTTGGCATCTTCAGTCCTGTCTTTCCATATTCAGGCCTGAATCCCTTCTTGATATATTTGCAAGCTTATTTCAGTTGTTCCTGCGTGGATGATTTAAGGCCAGCAAATAACTTTTTTCCCAGTGTATGCAAGTGTCTTCTCCAATAAATAAAAACCACATCTCACATCAGTGGGCACCAGCAATCCACTGCTGTTCAGGTCTGATGGTGTAGGGACACAGTTCAATTGTGTTCTGTATCACAAAGGCCTGCCGTTTCAACGCAGGACCAATTTTCCACTTTACTTGTAATGAAGAACAGACATCACTGTGTTGGGAGGAAAAAAAAAGAAAAGAAACCAGTGCATTGTGCTTTAACTTGTGGCTTCTGCTCTACAGCTGTCTCCAGAAGAGTTTAAGTAACATCAGCTATGTAGTGCCAGCAGTCCAAGAAGCCAAACTTTCAGTTTAAAAGATTCCTCCACAGCTCTTCACAGGCACTGTGATCCCATAGCTATTGTCTATTTCTAAACATTGACATTGGATTTATTTTGGCTTTCAATCATCATCTTCAAAACATATCTCTGGGTCACGAATCCTGTTTTCCCAGTAATGCCTAGGGACATACCTGGCAGGCACAGAAGTGCGCACTCCAGATTGCAGGACTGGAAGGAGACTGCAATCTTTCTTTGTGACACCGACAGCGCTTTCTAACATGAGATCGTGAACAGCCGTACTCTGGGAGCTGTATCTCAGTAGTGTCTCTTAGCCCTATTGTGGAATGGAGAGCAAAGATGGACCATAAATAAGAGGTATGAGATAGTGTTGCTTAGGAAACAAGCATCTGGAGAAATGGGTGAATTCAAGAGTCAAAGAGCTTATTACTGATAAATAGAAAGTTTATCTGAATGTATTGATTTATCTGTAGATCATAAATAAGCTGGAAGTTTTGATCCCTCCAAGCACTTTAAATTTGTCCTGATTACTTTTTTCTAATTCCCAGAAGAGAAGTTAAGAATTGGTCTGGGTTAAAACTGTAGGGAAAAGTTTAAATGGTCTGGATTAAATTCCTGGATGTGTTGTGGACTTTAATGTTTTGCTGGGTACATCCCCAAATTACTGCAGTTTGCCTCAATGCTCCAGCTTTACAGGCAGGGTAACAGGCCTTCCCTGAGGTAAAGGCAGGGTAGGAACTGAAGCCATGTTTGCTAGGCCGATAGGCACTAATTGACATAAATGTTGAGAAAAATCTCACAAATCGACTTAATAATATTTACTCTCAGTGAGGTAAAGCCAGGGACACAAGCAAATAAATGCTTGCGATAAAGTCCTGTCCAAACACTCAGTGATATGTGTTAGTGTAGTCTCTGTAGCAACTGTAGTATAGCTCTTGTTATAAAAACAGCTGTAAAATTTTGTCTTACATTAAAGTTCCTCATGGGAAGCTGCCACCTGGGAGGCAGTAAACCTCGAGAGGAGGCAGTGAGGTGGGGGTTAGCCCTTGCTGCCTCCCAGAGCGCCTTCCAGCTGTACACAACCACTGTGCTTCGCAGTAATGAAACGTGTGGTGGTGCAGAGCAGCTCAGGGTGTCTCACCCTAACCTCCTTCTGGATGAGACCTAACGATGGCAGGGAAAATGATCTGCGCCCTCCTGGGTGTAGAGACGCAGCTGTCTGTGTGGGGACTCGGGGACTGAATCTTTGAGAGAGCGGGGGAGTTTCTGAATGCTCCCTGGGGCAAGGTTTTCCAAGGAGACTCAGCACAGTTTTGTGTTAGAGGTTCAGATTTTTCAAAGGAAATTCAAAGCTGCTGTGTTAAGTGATTTTTTGAAAGCCCAGGCCTGGTAATGAGTGCTGGCCTCTGTTTCCCTTTAGACCAGGTATTGCTCCTAATGCTTACAGGCTGAAGTGGAAGAGCCACCCTACTCACTGAGGGTGAATGTGAAGAGGTGAGACATCAGCCAAGAGGTGAAATAACCTCTGTACTGTGCCTGAGTGAGATGCTAGGAGGGCAGGCCTCTTTTCTAAAGCTGCTGTTCATTGCTGGGCCTAGGCCATGGCCCTTAGTGAGAGGAAGGCTCAGGAGGCCGCCATTTTGTTCCCAGATTTGCTGCTTTTGGCCGTACCGTTTTGTGGGGCCCAGGATTGTCCATCAGTCTTCCATCATGCTATCTGAGCATGCTGCTGCTGCCCACTTCAGAGGATGATTATGAGATTAAATTTCTTATTTTCATAAACACTGAGAGGTTTGGGTGTGATAGGTGTTGTACACTCATAGCTGATAGGATTAAGAAGATGTTTTATTGACAAGGACGTATGTTGGGAGGATAACCACTTACTTCCGAGCTCCCATACAAACCAGCCTTAATTTTCATCTGTCATCTTGAGACACACTAGGGAGGAGAGTAAATTCCTCCAGTCAGACTGAAAAGAGCATTCCTATAATTCTGATTTAGTACCACTTCCTTTTAGCCCCAGCCTCTCATCAGCTATACTCAGATGGTAATTTATGTTTTAATGGGCAGAGCACTTTACTGCCCACGGGGTTCTAAACCAAGCCAGAATTTATGTCCCACGCCTCTGAAATACCATATTTTTATCTCCCTGGCACTTGGGGGTGGTAGAGTTGAATCTGTCGCTGTGCTTTCGTGGGAGGGGGTTACAGCTGTGGCTTTTGTTTGAAACCAGAGGCAAGTGGCAGCAGATGCAAGAGAAGAGTTTGGTTCTGTAACAGGGATGGAGGAGGAATCAGGAAAGCAAGTGCTGTCATAGGGTGGTTATGTTGTTTTTACCTCAGCTCACTTATAAATTTATCCTTTCCTAAAGGTACAGCCTTCTGGTTTTCCTGATGAGGGCAGGGAACTGCTGCTTGCAGCAGCTGCTCCTGCAAGTACAGGGCCAGAGCATGGGGCGCTCCGTGCTTTCCATTTGCTCTTGTGTCGCAAGGCGGTATGAGAGCATTTTTCTCAGCACAGAAGTGACCACATAGCAGAATGACTTGCTCAAGACACAGAAGTATTGTGTATATCTGAGCCTATTTATATTTATGCAGACTAAAATCTTCAGAGAGGCAGTGGGAGAAGGCACTTGAGTGAGGGCTAAGGGAGGTGAAGCGCTCTAGATATCCTGTTTTTTCAGGCCTGTAGCATGATGGTCCTGTCCTCTTCATCAGGTCAATTTAGAGCAGGCAGCTGGCCGGCATTTGAGGCTGGGCTGGGAGCTGGTGCAGTTCTCAGAGCACGTTGCTTTCTCTTCCACCTGTTCCAGGGCTAAGCACACACTGATGGCAGGGCTGGGGGAAAGCAAGCCACATACCTTGCCTTGGTATCGACTTAACCAGTTTGTTTCTCACTATCCTGAGGGGAACAGGAAAGTTAATTTTCTTGACTGTCCTAAAAGTTAGAAAGGGGAAAAAAAAAAGTTTTCTGTAGCAAAGAGGTGTTAGGGGGAATCCCTTTTTTTAGTGCTGAAATTTATCATTATTGCTTGGAGAGTAGTGACGGTGAAGCTCTTGTGGACTAATGCTCTCAGGAAGGACGGTTTGACAGTGACTGCAGCGATACTGGTCCTTGACATGTGATATATGCCACTCAGAACCTGGAGCTCTGCAGCTACAGTTGTTTCTAATCTTATCTGCAGGCCTCCATTTCCTGAATCTCCAGTTCTAGTAAGTCTCAATTAAAACTCCCCATTCAGGCAACCTGTCCATTATCTGCTTTTAGGAAATTTTCCACAAGTTTTCAACTAGCAAACTTTACTGGGCATTTAATTTAAATATATGGCAGCCAAATTCATTTGTTCTAGGTGTGGAGTGGGATTATTTTTGAGAGTATAAAATTGACTGCAGCTAGTTGATTCTGTTTTATTAGTCACAAACATTTCCTAACAATTCAAATGCTGTCAGGTATGAAGGGTGTGTTTGTGTGCATGGTACATGAAATAATTACTGTTTGTAGTGGAGAAGACTGGGTTAATACATTAATATACATCATTTTTCTTAAAAACATATTATTGCTAAGAAAGATGAAGTTTAGAAAGTTGGAAAGAAACAAAAAAAATCACAAAGGACAGCTATGATGGTAAAAAAAAAAATCTTTTTATTAGTATGATTTACAGCAGATAGATAGTGCTTTCAAAACCTTGGAGACGTGAGGGATTATAGATGACAGGTACTAGAAACAAACAAAAAATAGTCCCTACTGCTAGGCTTTCATGAACTTGGTGTGAAGCAGACTGCAAGAAGGGGACAAAGCAGGCAACTGGGAATAGAAATGTATGGTGTTGCTAGGAAAACAGAAATTGCAGCTTGCCACTGACAAATACTAGCAGGGGCTGAGTTGCAGTCATCACAACTTCAACTTTTTGGAAGCTTTGCAGAAAAACCGGGGCTTTGTTCATGCTAAACTCAAGAAGTGCTGATGCTCAAAGGAAGCTGTGTTGGAGAGGCCAAGCAAAGCTTTGGCAGACCGGACAGACAGGCAAGGCTGATTCTCCAAATCTGGTTTTGGTTCTGTCTCAAAGAGGCATCGTTTATGTGCTACGATCCATAGCAGAAAACACCAAAGTATGCCAAGTTAAACATCCTGCTGTTACCCTGAGGACTGGTTGGAGAATCCCCACTTCTGGTGCTCTGTTACCAGTTGGGAATTGGGGAACCAGTGGCTGGTTTTAATTTGTCTGCCTTGGGAGTGCCGGCTGTTGTACTGGGAGGCAGGCAGTCTGACGTGCCGTTGAGATTGATGGTGCTCTCTCACAGTAATTCCTGTGTTGGAGAAGATGTTGACCCTTTCTCTCTCATATTCAGGGCATCTCCTGTCCCGAGAGATGCTTGAGTTTGGAGGTATGGTTATCACTGCTTTGTTAAAGCCATTTCAGTTCCTGAACACCCCACTTTGAATTACTGTTCACAGCTCTTGAGAAGATCTATTTAAAACTCATTGGTTTCGTGGATGTATTTTTGACATGTGCAAACATTTCTCTGGCTTTGTACAGATTGACATCTGTAGTGTTTGCTTTGTGTTTCACCTTTAAGTAAAACTAGTAGTGAGGTTGAAATTACATAAACCCACTAAACAGGCCTTTCTTAGAATAGCTGCCAGGCTCTTGTGAACCTCCTGACGGCAGTGTTCTTGACTGCTGACTGGGTAAGGGAACTTCAGACAAGGTGAGGCTCGTGAGATGCTTCTCAGAGGAAGATTTTTTTGCATCTCAGCAGAAAACTAGGCAACTGCTTTATGTTTTAAACAAGCTGAAAGGTATGGATCAGCTGTCTATGACTTGGTGTGCAACCTTGTCACATTTGTACGAATGTGGAATCTAGGGGGAATGTATCAATTGAAAACTCATGGCTAATGTGCTGTATTTTTTCAACAGAGAATATTTGGGAGATTGTTTGTGCATAAATAATTATTAAACCAGTCATTAACACAGAGACCTCCGTAGCTAGCAAGCTGGAGTGCATGATTCATCCTCGCCTCCCCTGCACCTGACTGCCGCAGCTGGGCTCAGGCAGCCATTCTCTCTGGGATGAAGGGAGGACATGAGCTCCATTCACCAAAGGCACAGCTGTAATAGCATCTGACCAGCGCAAGGAATTCATGAACACGTCTCTTTTCTAAGAGCTCCTATCCCCATGCTGACTTCCCAGCAGGTCCTACCCACGTTGAGACCTGCACTGGGTTGATAGTACCTCTTCTTCTCCTTCCCTGCATGAAGGCAGTTATTTCTGCTTTGATCTTGCTGTTAATGAGCTTTATGTTGCTCCTCTTTAGGGCTGGGTGCTGCATCTGACCTGTCATGTGTATGTTACGGTGCTCAACATAGGTACTTTGAAGCTGGAGTTAAAAGGAAGTCAAGCCTTTATTTCCCAATGCAGGATCATGCCCTTTTAATATGAAAGCGTTTTACATTTATTTATTCACTGCTGCCTGGAAGAATTTCTCCAAGCATTTAATATGCATTATTGTTGAGAAGCTGTTAAAGAGGCTCAATTCATTTATATTCATTTATGTTATATCACAACAGAACATCCACTTCCTTCTAAAATTACGTCGTGCTAAGCACTGAAATTCCTTTCTTGTAATACTTGGTTGAAGGCTTATTCAGTCGGACCATGGTTACAGGTTTCGTAATATTTGGCAGTCATTTTTTCTCCAGGTTTTTGCTGCTGCAGTAGAGAGCTAGAGATACCTGCTGCTTTTTAAGTATATTAGTTTGTTTTAGAAACAGACATCTCCTCCAGTTCTTTGCAAGACACATGGCTTCATGGCTTATTTGTCAAGTAAGCATTGTGTTAGCCTTGCTTTGTATCCTAGCATCTCATCTTCACAACTGCGAAAAATTAAAGACTCAAGCTTTCACAAAGGTAGAAAATCTTTTTCTATGGGAGATAATGGTGGCAGTAGTGATACAGGTCCTCACTGAGACCAGTGCAAGCTTGGCTGTTTGATGCAGTGGCTGATGGACTCAAATGCATACGTGCCGATAGATCAGGATCTTGGTGAGCAAAATCAAAGCTACTCCATTACCTTAAATGCAAGAACTGTTTAGTTCTCCATCCTTACATGACATCCAATGGCATCAGCTGGATTAGCTGAAATTGTCAGGCTGTCTGCCTGAAATACTCCCATATAAAAAAATAACACAGTACCATGTCTTTTGCAGCCACAGAAAGAGCCCACTTTGGAGTACTTTCTAAATTTGAAAGAAATTATGACTTTTAGCCATTTAATTTTAAAGTACCATCATTTCAATTTCCTTTAATGGATATCTTTATAATATTTATTATGTAAAGAAATTTACCTACTTTTTTTCAATTGAATTTCTATAAACTCCATTACCTTATACATAGTAGATATTTAGTTATGAAACAAAGGATGCAGAAGGAAGTTTCAGTTAAGCTAAAAGATAAAAATTAGCAGCTAGGAAAGGCAACGTCTGTGTTCTGCAGGAATATTTCTGCAGGAAAGTGAATGTATCCACTGGCATGAAGATGCCTACCTCAGTGAGAATGGGTCAGGTCTGAAGAAATTAACACTGTGTCAGGTGAATAGGGAAATCATTGTCTTTTCAAAAAAAAGTATTGGTGGCATCAACTGAAGTTGGCAGCTGGCAGGTTCAAACTAAAAAGAGGTACAGTGTCACTGACTGTATAACCCCTGGAAGCCCTTGCTGGAGGATGCTGTAGATGACAAAAGTTTACATGGGTTCGTAAAGCAAAGGGATATTAAATAAATAAATCCATTCAGTAGTACTAAATTCAGTTTTGGGGGCAGTTTCTGTGTAGTAGGCTTCTGCTGGCTCTTGGAGGGCTTGGGGCATTTTTTGAATGCCTGCCCTGTCGTGATGCTCTCCCTTAGATATCCTCCCTCAGGGATCTTTGGGACCACATTGAGGAGAGAGCCGTACTTGGGGTCTGCCTCAGCTCCTAACCAGAACAGCCACACCAGCACAAACCCTATGTGGCAGACAGGCCCAAGGTAAAAGGAATACTCCCTGTTCCTTCCTCTGCACAACACTGCCTGTTTCTTAATTAGTTCTTAATGGTGAGATGAACTGGGCAGGGGCAGGGATGAGACGTGTTGAACCCGCAGTGTTTCCTGTGTTCGGTGCTGCCAGAGGGAAGGAGCAGTTCAGCAAATGGGAGAGTCCCCTCTGCGTGGCATGTTTCCTATTTTTCTCCCACACCTGAGTCTAGCTGAGTAATGGTTATTTTTAGTGTGCGGTTCCCTGGCCTCCATGTGGCCATTTGGCTGCAAAACCAGGTCTTGTCCTTTAATATATGTCCCTTAGCCAGAAGCCATCTAACAAACTGCTGACATAAGATTTGAATTTCCCTGAGGCAAAGCTTCTGTCTCATTCCAGGGCAGAATGAGAGGTAGTGTGGACATGGCTCGGTTAATCTAAAGCTCTAAAAGGAAAGTTGAAACTTTTTTGGTAGATTGTCATGGGGGGACGTAGGCTGCAAGCATCAAAACGCAAAGCATCAAAATGATTGCTTGCTTTAAAGCACTTAATGTGTAAAGCAGAGACAATGCACTTGAATTGAGCTATTAATCTCCATTCCTGCTCACTCCCCTGCATAGCAGGCTACTGCAGAGATAGGCAGGGGTCAGCTTGCCTTTATTTTTGGTTACAGCACGCTGCAATCACATCATTCCTGTTTCCGACACACCCTCTATGGGGCCTTGCTCTTCCACCTGCCACCCAGGGAAGCAGTCTGTCAAATTGCACGACTTGCTGTGGCTTTAACTTCAAGCTGCTCCATTTTCCCCATTAACCCTCTACATTACACCCTCTTTCAAATCCTCACTGCAGTTTTCAGCCCATCTTTTACCTGGGAATTAAATCAACAGATGTTGTATCATCCACTGCAAATTTTAATCTGCCTTTGCTTCCAGGATATGTTGGTCATTTAAGAGTGAGTTAAGTAGAAGCAAAGAAGAAGAAAGAGGAGGAGGAAGAAACAGATGGTCACTGGTACTGCTGAACACTATCATCCATGAAAATCTCAAATTGGCAGCCACAAGGCGTGGTGGTGCCAGACTGCAGATGTAGTGACATGGGCTTCAGGCTTCCTATTTACTGTGGAGCAGTACTTCGAAAGAAGAGTAAAGGCTTAGCGCTAACCTACAGCGACAGTATGTAAGAGAGCAGGCCAGACTGCACAGTTTTGTTCATGGCGTAAGGTGTGTGCATCAGAAGATAGCATTCTGGAGTTTTTATGGTCCTATTGGTGAAAGATTAAAACAATTTGAAGGTATATGTAAATTCTGCTTTCGCTTTGCTACAGTTCTTGTGTGCTTTAAAGTGAGTTGTAAGAAGCCCAATCCTGTAGTCCTTGCACCTCCCAGGAACTGTGTTGGCGATGGCTAGCTGGCCATCCATGTGAACATCAGCTACGGCTGGCAAGACTGTGCCCCTTTGCCTCAGCTCTCTGGATTGAGGCAGTTCCTTTGGCAAGCATGAGCAAATTGTGCAGTCTAGCACCAAGTCATTTCTCTTTTTGTAAATACACATCAAGTACTGATAAGTTCCCAGCTCTCTGTTCAGCTGTACTTCATTCTTTAATTTGCTCCCGTGCAAGTCCCTTTAATAGTCAACTTCTTTTTCCTAGGCTGGCCTGGCTTGTACCAGTGACATTCCCAGTAGAAAATGAAACATGCTCCTTGAGGCCTCAACTGCGTGTTACCTAGAGAGGGGTTGTTACAGTCCTGCACTGTGAAACATTTCCCATTTGTGGTGCAACCTTCGCACCAGCTTTTTTGCGGACGTAATCTACTGGAAAATCACGTTTCATCCTTTGTATTATCTACATCTTTTGGCTCGTTTTTAGCATGCTTTCCTAAAGAGATGGAGTGGAGAGGTGTGTGTCCTGCTTTCAACCTAATTTGAGAAAGGTAGAGTTTGCGAAGATAACCAAACTGCTGTAAATTTCATGAGATAAAACCTGCTATATAAACAAGAGAGTCTGCATTAAGGCTCCTTCTGACAAAAAAAGCCACAGCATCATCTCACTGCTTGTTAGACACCAGTGAACCCACCGAGGAGAGCACTATTACGCAGCCCAGTGTCAGGAAATATCTGAGTTGGATCTTACTGGATCTCGCTTTATTGTAGCATATTTTACACAGATCTGAGATATATTGCTTAATTTTTAATTTTGTCTGTGTAGATGGTTGTTCAGTGCCTACACTTAACCATCTCCTTAGGTGCTTTTTCTTATTTTTTTTGTTTGCATTTACTCCCCATTCAACGTTATATATTTAATATTATACTTTTTATAGAGTCATGCTAAAATATATTACTGGTCTAACACCAGTCTCTCTCTCTCTCTCTCTCTCTCTCTCTCTTTTTTTTTTCCAGAAATTGAAACTGTTATTTAAAACTGAGCTCATAAACTGAGCTGTTTATGCAACTTATTAAGGATCTTATTAAGAATATTCTAAATAATTACATACTAAACATATTTACAGTTAAGATTTTCTTATAATTTTAATTTGTCCTCCTTTACAGTGTTCAGAGGCATCGTTATTTCAACTGAGTAACAGGCATGTGTCTGCTTTTTCTATTTAAAAAAATTACGGCAGTTTTCCAGACAGTACCTGTTTTATAAGACTCTTTATAGAGATCTATATTTCAAGCAACGGGCCTCATGGTCTGTATTTCATCAGTGACCTATACCTGCAAACCTTGTAAGATCATTGCTGAATGGAACTCTAAAGAGGATACATTTATTCTTCAGCAAGGATTTTTGCTCTGTGCTGTATCATAACAGGTGACAGACCAAAACATAACAGTGAGTTATTCAATGTAATTTCTTGAGCTGGATGTACAAGTTGTAGTAGATACTTTGTTTTGCTTCTGCTTGTTTTGAGTTGTCCACAGGCTGTTTGTGGTTTAAGCACATTACTTGACATTTGAAATTTCCCAAGTAGCTTTCCTAAATGTAGTCTATAGATGTGTGTGCACGTGAGGTACTGTGAGTTTTCTTCCTGCATACAGTACTAATAATGAGTAGGTACGTTCATGGCCATTGCTTGTTGTGGCTTTGAATAAAACCCTCGTAAAAAGCTTTTCACACCCAGAATATGTGAATCTCTTGTGCACGTGTTGCATGGGCCATATGTATGGTGAGAAGCTGTCCTGTGGATACGAAAGGTTGTGCAAATGTGGCGTGGGGTCTTACTCGATGTGCACAAGTTGTTCTGTCTTGCTCATCTCTTCCCATCTGCTTGTGGGTGAATGGCAGAGCTATCTCCCGGGACTGTGGGGAAACTTGCTTTGGTTTGCTGGCAGCAATTCCAAAACCAGTATTAAAAATGGCAGCAAGTCGACAGGAAGTGACAATGAATCAATTTTGAGAGCCAAGGCCCAAATAGGCCATCGTTTCAAATTTTTCAACTTCCAATTAAATTGAAATTAAATCGAAATATAGTTCAAAGATAGAAATTTTTGATTTTGAAAGCATAGGCAGTCTTTTAAAACAGCAACAAAAAAGGGCTTTTTCCTTGATTTTGTTTTTCTTCACTGTAACAGAGTAAGATCCAGGCACCTGCAAAATGTGCTGCGGCAATTGTGCTTTTCAGCCCGAAGCATGACTTGCCCTGTGTACGTTTTGTCTCACTCTGACCACATTTGCTCTGTGTGGTGCTGTTACGCATGTAGTAAGGACTAAACCTCAGCTAGAGATTTCTGGAGTGCTGCTCCTGTGCTTGTTGAAGCAGTCTTTTTGCTCAAGCAAGACAAGCTTATGGGTTTGGATCTACAGATACTCACTTCAGTATGGGTAGTGGGTGACCCGTGGGCTGGCCATGTGATAGGAATGCATCTAGCTGAGTGAAATGAGAGCATATAAACGTTCTTGTCCCCTGAATGAAAATTACAACTTGATGTAGAGATACATGTAGAAGATATGATGAGGTAAAGAGAAAATACCACGAGAGTGTGTTATTTGTAATATAGGCAAATAAATTTACTCTGGCAAAGCCATCCTAAATTATTAATTCATGAGTTTGTTAAAGTAGAGAAAGGTAATTATCGTTTTAATTATAACAAAACACTTTCCAGATTGCTGTGCTAATAATTAAATGTATTTTCCGTAAATTTATTACGGTGATTGTAAGGACTACTCACTTGAAATCCATTTTTATTATTACAAATCATATATTTTTTTCCAAGGTTAAAGACCAGAAGGAAAGTTGCGGGAAAGAAATATGTTATATATGGGAGAAAAACTATCATTATGCTACTGATTGTAGTACTGATGGCTCAGTTGGTAGCAATTGCTCAGCTGTTCCAGAACGGGAGCAATGATCCAGGTGGATCAAGGACAACTTTCTTATAAAGAAGAAAATGATGCCCCTCTTGACTGCTTTTGATATCTATAGGTCTCTGGTATTCTTTACGGAGACATTGCTATTAGTTCCTGTGTCCTGTGTGATTGAGTGTGCTCTGTCTCCCTAAACTTTTCTTGGGTGCTCTGTTGGATATAATTCACTTCCATTCTAAATTTATGTGGAGTATCACGGTGTGGCTGTTACGGGGCTTCTACTTTCTGTGTCAGCACGTCCTCTGATGTCCCCACTGCAAGCAGAGAATTAGGACAACAGTGGCCACTGGCGCTGTACGGCTGGTGGGCAACGCCAGGGCTACCTGACCCGAGCTGTGGCCAGCGTGGAAAAATACTGGCTAAAGGCAGCCGTCTCGCAGTCCTATAAATACTGGTCCTGAGCAAAGAGCCACTTTGAGCTCTCCAGGACGGCAGTGGGCTGTGACCTAGGATCTCCCCCTGAGGTGGGACGCCTCTCAGGGCAAGACTCGTGTCCGTCTGTCCAGGGGCTGCCGCGAGGGGGGAGACCTGCTTTGTTGGACAGCTGGGCTCTCAGAGGGTGTAACTGAGTGGGGACTCAGTACAAAGGCAGGAGAGTGAGCATATGTCTCAGAATGAGAACGCCATTGGGCCTTATCTGATTACTGCGCTTTGTGGGAAGTCTCCTGTACCTGCGGGCCTTTGAAGCAAGTGGCCTTGTTTTTCCTTGGCAGCTGAGGATGTGGGAACATCTACTGAGACCATGACCAGAGCACAGGAATCGTTCTGAAGAGATTATTTATGTGTTTACCTTAATCAAAAGCAAAACCACTTCATTCAGCACCCGGGGAATGCAAAAATGAGGGGAAAAGTGGTTTTCTTGATGAGATAAACACATTACAAAAGAATAGGATATACCACATGTTCCTGGAAGTTCAGGCTGGGAAATGTGTCACTTACCATGTTCCTCTCATTTCCTGTGTATTCATCTAGAAGGTACTGATTCAGCCTCTGTAATAAGCTTGTTACACACTTAAAAAGAAAAAGGCCCCAAATCCACAGCAAAACTCTTCAAACTTTTTACAGCGAAAGCTGTGCTGTGTGCTTATATGTGTTTGAATTTGAATATGAATCAGAAGAACAAGAAAACAAGAACTTGAATTTTCAGTACTCCAGTGGGTAGATGAATAGATGAGTGAAGAGAGAAAGAAGAGTAAATAATAATAAAAAAAACTCTGAGTAAAATAAAAGGCTTGTAATAAGCCTCGTTTTTGTGCATCACTCTGGGAGCAGAACCATCTGTCCTGTTGCCTCAGACACCATCCCTTTTGTTCGCATGGTCCTCTCAAATTTAAATTAAAAGAGGAGAGTTTTAGGGATGCCTCATTATCTGTATTTTCTTTATGGAAACAACTCCCAGTGCAACTTGATGTTTTCTTCAGTGCCTAGGATCTGAGCAGGGGCTGGATTGGAAGAAAAGCCTTTTGGATATATTTTGCAGCGTGCTGTTTTAATTAGAGTATTGTCATCTCTTGGCTGTTTGCAGATCTCCAAAGAAACATCGTGGCCTGCTGGGTTTTTCACTAGACGTTTGTGTGATTGATCTTCTTACCATTTTTTTCCTATCGAGATTCTTTCATTTCTGGAAACAGGTTTCCAGTCGGGCTTTGGATGCTTGGTAAATATGACTTGAAATGGGGGGGGGGGGGGGGGGGGGGGGGCGTAAATACACGCTCCTTGCCTTAGTGCATTATTTGTCTGTTCTGCATCACCTCTGCTTCTGTGGCGGGTGCTGGGCAGTAGCCAGGGCTGTGGGGCTCTGCGTCTCCGCTTCATGCCAGGGCTGCCCTGGAGATGAAGCACTTGTGTCCTGCACAGATTTTGTCACTTGTGTGGCACATCAGACCCTTTATTTTATTTTAGTTTTCCCTGAAAGAGAGGATGGAGGGGGCTTGTTCTCAGTGAAATGAAGGGGTGCTTTGGAGAGATGCCACCAAATCCAGCATGGCAACTCACAATATGCTGCTTTTCACTCACAGGAAATGCTTTGTTTCAGTGCAAGTGATAGAGAAGTAAAAACTCTAGGACACAAAGAGAAGAAGTGAGGGTAGGGTACTCGGAGAAAAGGAAGCTTCAAGCTTAGGCTGGTTCCACAAAGATCTTTTTGTTCTCAGTTGTACAAGCCAAATGCAAGCAGTTTGTACAGACCAGTGCAATGGGAAGTTTAAACCCAATGTGACATCGGGTACTGTATAAAAGGAAAAGTGCCTTTATCTTGTTTACTCTACTTCGTAGGTCTCCTTGGAACACTCACATTTTATCTTTCTAATAAAATTTTGCTTTATTTGAAATTAAATTAAAGTAATAACTCCTGCAATCACTCCCAAATGTTAAGAGCAACCTAGTATTAGGAAAGTTTGATGAAAACACAAGTGTTGGTTAAAAAGCTATATAGAGTGCCTTCAGATCTGCTTCCTGATTTTAAAGGATTTTCTTTTTCTTTTGCATTTGCTCAGCTGAAAATGAAACACAGAAGTTTAATAGTGATAATCGACACCTTCCTCCCACATTCTGCTCTGTTTGTGTGTGCCGTGGTGAAAACTAGTTTGAGGGGCTGGGGCTCTGAAGGAGAAGGGTTTGGTTAAAAAAAAAAAAAAAAAAAAAAAAAAAGGTGTTGGAAAGTATTAGTTTTTTTTTTGTTGTTTGTTTGTTTTTAAGTCCCAGACTCTCTTTTTCTTCTGATTCTTTACTTTAAAAGAATTTTCCCCTGCTTTCTTAAATCATTCTTTTTATAAATTCTTCCCCTCTCCTCCGATGTTTCAGTATATCAGGACTGCCAGACTTGATTGTTCTGCAGTCCTATGCAGACAATGTCATTGCTTCACCCCCTAAAATATATATATACGGAATTATTTTATTCTTTAAAACAAGCAGAGGTGTATAATGTCTCTTTCAATGCCTCCAGTCAAACTGTATAAAACTAATTAACCTGATGTTCTGGTGTTAAAAGCAATTTAAAGACAAATACAACTTGGAAACCTAAGAATGCTGTTTAATACCACTTTGTGGGAAATGTGGTAGAGGTTACTTTTCTCTCATAACACAGTTTCCATATTCTGCTTATGAACAGAGGAAAATGCCCTCAAGGTTTTTCGTGTCTTTCAGAAGTATTTTTTGAAAATGGACTTATTTAAATAAATAAATAAGTAAATAAAACAAAGCTACTGCTCTTCAGACCCAGTCTAAGTCAAAAGCTAAATTTGATCCATGGTATAAGTTTTGGGTGCTGTGAGCAGCATCGTAAAGCAGGAAGAGAAACATAAAATTTGGTATGTTTTATTGTCCATGTTGATTGCATCAGTGTTAATAATAATTCACGCTGTATTCGTGGTCAAGGTATGGCAGCCGACGCAGCATTTGTTTGATGCTGTGTCTGAAATCACTGTTAGAAAGTGAGCTGATAGAGACTACCCTGAATTCTGATACAATACTGAGGAACACTTGATCATTCAGCCTGGTTAGCTTATGCAGCTGTTCGTGCTTCTTGGTGTTGCTTTTTCTGCAGTTGGGATCCTCTGGATGATGGTCAGTGAAAGCTGCAGTTTGGTAATGTGATGATAAATGAGGCTGGGGGGGGGGAGGGAAAGGGGCCAAAGCCCGAGGGGCCCTGGTGCTCCCAGAGCAGCAAAGAGGTGGCAGAGCAGGGACAGGGAACATGGGCTTGGCATCAGAGGACTGCCAAATGGCAACAACAAGGGAAAGGAGGCGTGTGGCTGGGGAGGCAGCATGGAGAGGGATGCTGTGAGGAGCAGTGGGTATCTGGGGGGACAGGGGTGAACTTCAAATGAGCAAGAGCAGAACAGAAGCAATTTCTGTTCATTTCTAAGGCCACTGCAAAGGAGCAAGACCAGAAGGGATAGATGTCACGTTCTGCTCCCAGTACGTGTTTGAATCCTTATCAAAGCAGTTTATCAACTGATCTCATTTTCAATTATAACCTGCAGAAGCATTCATATAATTAGATGTGCTGTTGTAATCCTTTTGAAAACAAAATATGGGCATGGTGCAGCTGATAAACTGAAGTAGTAGAAGCAGCTAATATATATCTTAATAAGTGATAAGTCTTAAGTGTGTATCTAATGAATTCTAATGGTATCTTTTTTTTTTTTTCTAAATTTATCTGGTATAGGCATTAGTAAACTTTGAACTTGATATTCCAGCCAGAAGTTATTATATGTTGATCTTTTAAAATTTATGATTCTCTTCAGGAAAAAGGATTAGATTTAAATGAAAATAGTTCTTCATCTTCTGCCCACTGAAAGCAGCTGTTAAGCTCACACTGGCTTGAGTCCAGCTTCTAGGTGGTTGTGCCCTGTGCATTAAACGTTTCTAGGGAGTAATCTGGATAATTCTTGGTCAAATAACTAGCACATCGTACTTTGGTAGGTGTTCTGACCACAAGAGATTGTGCAAGGACCTGGACACTCAACTGGGAGGCTGTAGTTACAATCCAGTAGATGGGGCTCAAAACGAGCAGGGATGCGGCCACGCAGAGGGGCTGTGCCAGGGAGCGGGTCACTGGTGGCAGGCGTGGGGATGCACTGGGGAGCAGCCAGCTCGAGATGGAAGTATCAAAGCCAGGTTGGATGGGGTTTGGAGCAGCATGATCTAGTGGGAGGTGTCCCTGCCCATGGCAGGGGTTTGGAACTGGGTGGTCTTTAAGGTCCCTTCCAACACAAACCATGCTGTGAGTCTGATTCTATGGAGGCATCTGCCTGGAGACCGCCTGGGGCGGGCCAGGGCTTGCTGCAGCTCAGGAAGCGTGGGTTAGCTGGGACCAGGTGCGGAGTCTGCACTGACACCTGATCTGAGGGAAGAGCTGGGTATGAGCCGCCTTAGTTCTCTTCCCTTTGATCTAGTTGCTTTGAGTTTTCCCTGTTTATTAATTAAAGGTTTATTAATAAGGTTTGTTTAAGGTTTTATTGTGATGATATTTGGCTTTATTTGAATTACAAAGGCTTTTGGTCTTCTATAGGTACCTTATTACGATGAAGAATCATAGCAGTGGATGTCAAAGCTCTGGCTGACCCAGGAGTTTATAATTCCTTTTTTTTTTTTTTTAGTTTGTCTGCTTGTTTGTTTTTTAAAATGGTCACAGCATGAACTCTGCCTCCTCACTTTGCAGAGTTAACAGGAACTGGAATTTCCTTCCAGCATAGCAAATGGCCCTTCCTCTTTGGGTATATGCTGTTCATGTTGGCTTTATGTCCTCTCTCTCCAGAGACTCCTGGACATCAGGATTTTCTTTCTAGCAGAAGAGACGGACAGAGATCCTTCAAAAACCTTGCTGTAAATCCTTTAGTGAATAAATTCTCAGCAAACACCAACAGCTGATTTCCTTCTGTGGGTGGAATTTGACAACAAGAGCAATGAAAGCAGAGAAACAAATGAATTTCATTCTTCAAACAATATTATTTGCAGGGCTGTTACACTCTGTCTCCCTGTCTGGTCCAGATTAGCTGGGAAGCACAAGCAGACTGGCTGAGGACCATGCAGGAGGATACATCTACAAGGCCACTTCCATGGTGCAATTTCCCTGACAATTAATTTACTGTGGGGCTTACCACTTGGGATCTATCAATTCCCATCTTCCTTTTTCATCCAGCATGAAGTGTTGGACTGCTCAGCCAGGACGCCAGGCTTGCTTTACAGTGGTTTTGTTACTGAAGTATTTTATGTTCTGTTCTACAATCAGGTTGCCCTTTGGATGATTCTTCCCTCCTCTTTTCTACATTCAGTAAACAACCTCAACTTGTTCTGTCCTGCTATTTAGTAAAGATAAATGGTTTGGGAAACGGAATTCTCCCAGTTCAGTTGATCGTCTAGAATAAAATGATGAACACACAAGATTAAATTAATAAAAGCACCAAATTGCTGGGTGGCTATTCCCATTACTGTATACAAGCTAGACAACATCCTCCTCCACCGGTTTCCTAATTTGATAAATGCCTTGAGCTGATTTCAAAATGTGTGGGTTATTTTTAACCATGGTAGCAGAGCCATCTGTATTGTATCTGATGAAGTTCTGTGATAGAGCAAATTGATTTATTCTATCTCCTTACAAGTTATACTAAGCTTTATGTTATAAATAAACTGGTTTGAAGTACATGATGTCATTGAGCTTGAAAGTCTCTAGATAAATTCATGCTTAAAGGGTTTGGGCTATCTGTATGAATTTAAATCGGTGCAGATTGTTGTATCTCTTTTCTCTCTCTGTCTTGTGGACTGCAAGCTCTGTAGGGTCAGGACCGTCTTTATAGTTGTGTTTGTAAGAAATGCACGGAGGGCCCAAATCCAAGACTGGTGCTCTCATATGTTACAGTGATAAAAAATAAGAGCAATCAACAAAAACAGAATCACACATTTGATGGCAGGATTTTCAGAAGCACTGCGAGGAACTATGTGCCTAATTCCTACTTGTTATGAAATACACGGAATTAATTAGGAGCTCATTTCACTTGAGGTATAAGCAGTCCTGGTTATAGCAGGGGCGAGCTTTCTGCAGTGGCAAGTCGGAACTGAAGGCAGTTTGAGACCTCTGCTTTGATTTCTGTTCCAGGAGGTGAGCAGGGCTGTCAGTGGCACAGGCCCTACACTTCTTCCCTTTGCTGTGCTCCAAGGGTCACTGGGGCTCCTGTGAAAGTCCAGGGGGAAAATGCCCATACCGGCAAGAAGAGGGAATTAATCAAACGCTGGGAAAAATACCATTAAATCCTGTCTTGACTGCTTACAGGACCAGCAAAAACTGTAGCTAAAGTAATGCAGGACTTCTAAAGATGTGAACTAGAATTGCTGTCCCTGTTTTTGGGGCTAGTTTGTGAGAAACATTTAAGACAGGAGGTTGCATAATGAGCGCCGTGTATAGTGCAGATTTCACTGTAATTAAAAAGAAAATGAGCAATGCTTTAATTGAGATCTGAAGATTAAAAGTTAAAATCTCAGTATCCTCTATACTTATTGTCTGATAGGAATTACATTGCACATGTGTAACAAACCATTGCATTTTAAAAATGGAACCATAAAGAAGCTGCTGTAATTTAAAAGCAGCCAATTTGCTAGGAGTACAGTTTGCAGCTCTGTCACTTGCTAATCAGTCTGTTAAACATAATAGCCATTCTTGTCTGGAGGCTGTTAATCATGTTGTGAATGCACTTATCAGCACATATTAGAAATACAATACAAGACTTTCCAACAGAGGAATGGATGCAATTACTGCAATCAGTATACGTTTAGCTACTGTCTTATCATACCATGTTTTTCTTTCCATTTCTTTTTCTTTTTTTTTTCTTTTAAGTAGACCAGTAATGACAGACTTTCTCTTAGTAAACATAAAGGACACACTTGAAAGTGTTGTTAAATCCATGGAGATGCTCAAATGCAACCTGTCGGTCCACACGAGATGGCTGCTGGCTGGTCGAACCCTTTGTGGGCACAGCAGTGCGGGAAGCTGCTGTCATTAAGGGTTGTGGTGTTGGTGTTCAAGGCCTCTGAGCATTTTCACTGATGGGCTGGGAATTTGTTTGTGGAGGGATGGATTACATGGTGGGGAGCTGAAGTTGCTGCATTTGAATTAGGCTAAAGGAACTCAGCATACGGGTGAGCTCTATTTATTTCTGTATGTTGCAGTGCTTCTCTACGTCTAAATCAACAGCAGTGAGGGATCTCAAAGTTCTTGAAAGGGGATATTGAAAAAGCGTGAAAGCTAATTGCTTCCAGCATGACTACCCACCAGCAATGGGCGTAAATACAGCTGTCTCAGAGAATGCCAGGACTCAACCAAATCTAAGGATTTCAGCTAAACAGTTTCCCAGGGCTGTGCATATTCTTGTGCAGGGAGGAAGGGAGTTGGGAGGGGGGGCAGGAGGAGGGTGAGATTATGAAATCCTGAAAAGATTCAGAAAAGAGAGGAATAGAAGAACGATGATTTTGTAAATTTTGCTTTGCATTAACCCTGCGTGCTAGGACTTGTGATATTTTCTATAGTGTAGCATGATTTGCAGTGCATGCAGGAACCTGCTTTCTACCAGAAATCCTTTTATCTGAGTCTTTGTTCTTTACGACAGCTGGTATTTTTGCTTAGGTAACATCTTTAATTGTAGCAGGGAAAATGAAAAAGCAAAACCATCCCCAAACTGGGTGTTTATTTCAGTGGGTAATAGGGGAATCAGCGTAACATCACGCATGTCCACCCCGGCATTGTTTTTGTCACTGTTCTGTTCAGGTCATGCCTGGCTCAGACTCCCTGGTTTGAAAAATGTGCGCCGTCCTCCGTGCGGTACCCGTGGCGGAGCTCTCCCCACGGCACCACAGTCTGCTCTGCCTCACACCGCTGAGCAGCTCAGCCCCGCTCCATCTGCAGGTTGTTACAGCCTTCGCTGCTGCGGAAATTCCTTGAAACGAAGTCCCGGGGGGCGTTTTATGGTATAAACAGGGGAGTGGGGAAGGCAGGATGGGACCACCGCTTCTCCCCTTTCCATTTCTAATTATTCCTTTTCAGAGCCTAAATGAATTAACCTCACTATTACTCACTCACAGCCAGACTCATTTATTCATGGTATGACCTTAGCTCTGAGCAATATCCCAGCAGCTCCCCAGTGCATGCCATTAGCTGTCACTGCGTTTGAATTCATCGCATGTTGGGAAATCATTGTCTTGCAAGTGTGACAAAGTAATGATTACTCTTGGAGAAGGTGACCTAGAGACGTTTTGTGGCGACCCATTGTGTTAACCTTACTTGCATGCCATTAGAAGTAATTGTGGAATGATTCTAAAAGGGAGAGAATGTTAAATTCGCCCCTCTGCTTTTTGTCGTTTGGAGTGATCTTGGCACTTTTAGAGAAATTTGGATTCATTTCTAGGATAAAAATAGGCTTTAATGGAGTGGTGTACTGTTTCTCTGTCTTGCTTGTAGTTTTGTTGTGAACATCAGGACTGTAAGCTGATCTCAACGAACAAAGGGAGGAGGCGCACAGTTATTGTAGATGGCTCTTTTCTGTTCTTACACTGAATGCAGACCCTGCTCCACCCTCTGTTTGCTCAGCTGGATGCATTCATGTCGTTTATTAATTAAAACATGGGAAACTGATGTTCGTATGCCAGTTCCACATTTTTACTGTCTGTCAGTGGGTATCAATACTGAGAGGAAAGGCTTCACTCTTTTTTCACATAATTATCAGAATATAAATAAAACAATCTTATGCACACCGGGCCTCTGAGGGAAGTGGGGGGAGAGGAGGTCCTGTTTGTGCTAATGGACCACACTCATCCCTGCCTTAACTTCTCTGAGGATGTTGTCATGGCTGTTTATTTCTTAGCAGAGAGCGTGAATAAACCACGGGATACCCTGCACATTATCTCTCCATCTGAGAGCACATTAGGTTCAAAGATAGCTAGGTCTAATTCATTAGCTGCTTAATCTTGTTTAAATCTGAACAGAATGTAGGAGGAATAAAATAATTCTTGCTCGTATTCCTATTTTGATTCGTTCTTTATTTTGTGCAGGTGGTATTGTAGTAGCTTCTACAGGAGATTCATGAGTTCTGTGCACTCTTGGAACACTTCAGAACAAACCCCTGTTTTTTTAATTTTCCGTTGTCCTTGCTACATGCTTGGCATTCTGTTACTTACTCGTTTACACCCTCTGCCCATTAAGCAGAGGATTAAGTTCAAGGTGTCGCATTAGGCTTTTAAAATCCTCAGGAGTAGAGCACCATTTGTCACTGTTTTCGTGCATCCTTGAGTGAATAAGGTCTGTTAGTGCCACAGTGCATCCTGTCTCCCCTTCCCTTTCATTCATAAATGCAGTGCCTGAGGAGTTTGCATCTTTAGATCCCTCTGGTTGATTTTTTCTCCCCAAGGAGATCCAGCTGTCAGCCTCAGCTGTAATTCTGAAATCAAAAACAGCAACTGAGTTGCTAGTAACTTTTTCCTAGGTCTAATTGGCATTTTTCTTTACTGGTGCATTGCTGTATACAAATGAGTCTGATCAATTACTGCTAATGCCAGGCAAATAAAATTGTAAGCTTTTTAAAATGCCAAGGAAAGTTTTTGTTGGAGGTGTGGTTTTAGTTGTTAGGGTTCACTCAGGTCACTTATCCAAGCTCTTCTCTCTTAGGAAAATGGGGAACCTGTGCATGTGTTTGTAAATGTAACATCCAAGAGCCTTGCATAACTACATGAGCTCAGGAGCTGTCACACAGACTCACTCTTCCTGGTACCCACAACAAATTTGGAAGAATGTACAGAGAAATTAAACTGTTTCATGTCTTCCATGTTGTAGTTGGCTGGAGAAGAACAAGACTGAAGAAGCATCTTCAGCTATGCTGAGCTGGTAACCAATAACCTAGGGTAGGAATAGGGGGGGAGGGGGAGCTATGTGAGAGATTTGCCTTTTCTTCTGCTTAATTACCTGCAGGAAACACGTTTCTTTGGCTGTTATGCGGCGGCATTATAGGCAGGCTGAGTCAGTCCCATGCATTGCGGTGGATTTCCAGCAAGTAACTTTTGGGGTCAATCACTGGCTCCACCATCAATTCTCTGGGTGACCCGGCCCATTCATTCTGTTTAATTTGAGGTGAACCAAAATGTTTGCTGCACAGATGTTAATGTGCAGCTGGCTGAAGATACATGTCTTGGGTTATTCAGCTGCAGCGCAGGCAATGGTGAAAGTAAGTGTCTCCTGAAGTTGTATTCTCGTTCATTTAAAGGTCTTTTGAGAGTCTCTGAAGGGAGATGTTCTTTGTATGGAAGCTATGCATTGCAAAGAAGTTCTTATATCACTGAATTTTTTAGTCACTGGTTGTTTAAAAATCCATCATTGCTTTATGGTGTATTTCGGCTGCTTGCACAGCAGTGTGAAAATACACCGTGTGATTATGGTATCACATGGTATGTAAATATGTAAGGATTTCTGAATAGTTCAAGAAAAATTCTAAGCACCATTTGGGCTGTGGTATTTATTAACTGGTTAGGATTCAGCATAAATCTTTCATCAAAAAATCATTTGTTATTTTATACAAAAATAGCTCCCTCTATATTTGCATCCAACATCAGCTAAACCCTGGCCCCTGTTTCTTATTGGATGTGTTTGTTATATTCCCCAGCAAGATGCTTTCTCCTGGCAGAGAAGCTTTATTTTAAGAAATACACAGCACAGCAATAAAGAGGTTCTAAATAGTAGTCAGAAAAAATATTCGGTGCAATCAAAGTGCATTTTTAAACCCCAGAAGCTTACATGCTGTTTCAAAAGGGGAGAGTCATGACAAAGGAACAAATGGAGTCCCAATGCCCAGCGTAGTTACCAATGGACAGCACCAATTACATCCATACTGAATTTGGTTCTAAAAGTCCTATTTTGTTAAAGGCTAGCTAAAATAGTATCTAAGGACTCTTTTACCAGAAGAATTTCTGTACGCTGTCACAAGGGTAGAAGCAAATAAAAATAATTGAAGCAATTGTCTCAGTTGTCTCCAGGGTTGTCATGATGATGTTGATAAAATCAAATAAAGTGGAAGTTATTGCAAGTTGTTAGTGAGCAGCACAGTTGTGAATTGGCAGTGGAAGAAGCTGAAGAGCTTAAAAGGTTTGCTCATTATCTAGATTTATTGTTTTCAGTTGCGGGAAGATGTTGGCTAAGCAAAAATAACATGAATAATACCTGGTCTTGTGGTGTGTTTCATAGAAAAATTTCTTCTTCTTTTTATGTCTTTTCCTAGATTATTAAAAATTGCTGTCAATACATGCATTCTTAACAGATTTAACAGCTTGGGTTTATTCTATTTAGCCACGTACACAGCCCATGCATCTGTGAAGTGTGAGTTCCTACGGCAGTGAAAGAAAACCGAGATTAGGCACCAAGACATGTTTTGAAAAAGCCTGTGGTTGGGGAGCAGTAAACTAGACAACAGATCAAAGTTCTCTGCTAGAAAGTAGAGCACATTCTTAACTGTGAATTTGAGATGCATCACAGGAAGAAACCAAACAAACTTCTTCCATCCCTGCAAATGTACTGGCAACCTGCCATCCAGCCAGTCTTTGTTCAGTGTTTGGGATTTCTGCCTTGCACTTCTGTTCTGGGGTGTGGAGCTGAGGAAGAAGGAAGAGTGACCAGGGCTTTTTTCTAGCATTTGTCCCTGCCTCGCACCCCCAACTGTGCGGGTTCCCTCAGCAGAACAAACACCTCTGGGGGCCATGCAGTGAGCGGTAGCACCACTGTCATCTGAACATATCCCTGCTGATGCAGAAGCTTGCAGAAATTCTCAGGACACACGTGGAGTTTTCCCTGGTTTCCAGGGACGTTCGTCTATGCTGCAACACCTGACAGGGCTGCCTCTACCTGTGTGCACTGGGCTCCAGCCAGGCTCACCTCCAGCACTGCTCAGGAGAGGCTCTTCGTCAGCAAACTGGCCCTGGGGGGTGGCGTGAGTAGGCTGCTTGTATCCATCTGTGTGTCCTTACAGCATAATGAAAATGGATGTGCTGGGAGAGAAGGGCTTAGGTTGGTAGGTCTTAACATCCATTGTCCATCACCAAGTCAAACTTCATACGGAACACGAAGATGTATGTTCGCTTCGTAAGTTGTTCTCAAATAGATGTTGTACTTAAGGATGTCGTAGCTGCTAGAAAATATCCTGGATTTAAAGGCAGTATCTGCTGCCAGTTCCTCTTAGCTGATGCCCACATTTAGGAAAGCAGCACTCAGTACTCAAAGTACACCGGGTTGCCAGTATGCAAATCTTTGCAATTCGGAGAGGTGGATGCGGCTCTGTTAGCAGGTATTAAGTCTCATTTCCTTCATCTCAGACTGCTGGGATGTTTAATTTCCTTTAGGGGGAAGAAGGTCAGGACCTTTAATCTGGATCTTTTCCCCAAGAGGTCCTGGACGTCTGCTGCTTCGTTTGGACTTTGGCAGGAAATTAGGGTCTTGAGCATTTCCTATCAGTTGTTGAAAACCTTCCTGTTGGAACTGTTTGCTCTTCAGTAAACCATGCTTATGAAATTAATCCTCTTGAGATCAAAGGAGTGAGACCTGGATTACTGAAATATTTTATAAACTAATGTACCTTGCTTATATAATCCTGTTCTCATTGAATTTGGTGGCAATTTGTCAGAGGAGAGTAAGAATTGACCATTATTAACCTTGAGAAGATTCGCAAGCAATGTGATACCAGACATTTTATCTCCAATTACCTAGTGTCTGCTTCGCTTTTTTTAGGAGTTTTGTTTACACTGCTGTGTGCCTCATAACAGTTTTGCCATTTACTGAAAATGTTATTTTATGAATGAATGAAACTCATGATTTCCTGTAATAGCCAACTGCAGAAGGTTCTGACTTTATCAACTCAATTGTCGATGAGGCTGCAGCGGGAGCCCGCAAACCCTCCATGTGCCGGGGCACACCCAGCTGATTGCACTGCGAGTGGCCTCTGCCGTCCTCCTTCATTCATGGCTTTCTGCGTATTTTGTTCTCTCTGAAATGATGTAGGGCAGGCTCTTCAGTTTGGTTAGCAGTGTAAATCTTTCTTAATAGCTAATAATAGGCATTTGTTTATTTAAGTAACTACTAACTATTTAGACTGTCACTGCCATCATAACATCAATCAGTGTATATCATTCCATTAGTTAATTCAATAATTCCATGTTTCACTTTGACAAAAAATAGGAATAAATTTAATTTGTTAATATTTCAATGCTGGGTGACTTTTTAGTGCTTAGTAAAACCTCTAACATTAGCACTACTGTGGACACTCACATTTATCTGTAATTTTATAAGATGAACCTATGCAGTATTGATTCTTAATAAGGTAATAACTGTAGAGAAACAAAATCTGACACGGCTTTTTTTTAGATTCAGATTCCAAAAACCATATTTTTCTTACTTTTTTGCATGTACAGGCAGATCCAGGAAAAAAATCAATCAGAATAGATTTAGCAAGGTAACACAGTAGGTTAGCCTCCAACAATGGTTGAATCTTGGTGTTTTAACTGAAGAGGCTCTGCCTCTGGTGGAGCACGTGTTCCTTTATGGCTTTAAGGCACTCCAGAAGTAAATGCTTCAGGTTCAACCTGGCGAGCTGGGCAAGGCTGTTGGGCTCTGCGTCACGTACAGCACCTGCCTGCACATCTAGCACAGGTTCCAGTTCTGGGGCTTAACAACATTTCCCTGTCCTGGTTACTCTTGTTTGCATTCTGTTTGGAGCTGCAGTTAGGCTTTACTTTGGCTGGCTTTGCATTCTTGTATTCTGTGCTAAAATGTTGTGTGTGAGGTCAGGTTGACAACCGTGCCCGCTAAGTCTGCTGTGTACAGAATGATGATTGTATATGTTATAAGGCTTGAAAAGGCTGCTGGGGACCTGGTTTGTACGCATTAAGCATATCTGAGTCTTGACAACAAGAAATTCTGCAAAAATCTCGGGTTCCTGAAGCACCACAGAGGCAGTGTTGTGAAAGTACACAACAGGATTATAAATTGCAATAGGAGGAAGAAGGTCTACTTGCTGGAGCTCATGAGAGGAAATAAATCCAAGCCCATGCTTTCTTTTTCTCCTCTCACCAGAAGAAAAAATGTCTAATGAATGTCTCATGTCTGAAACACTGGGCTGGATTCATCAAAGGGAGTTAGTAATTACCAAATTGAGAGAATCATGAAGCGCTTTTCTAAATTTGAAAAGGCTCATCAAGAATAATCAGGAGCAGGCAAAAGTAATAGTTATGAACTCATTTCCATAGAAATGGACTTATTAGCAAGCATGCCAGCTGCCTAAAATTATAAGGTCTTTTCCTTGTGCTTGCAGGAAATAATCTTTTTTTATAAAAGTAATTTTGACTTTTTATTTTTTATTGCTCCTCTAAACTCTAGCTAGGGCTTGGCAAAATCCTTCTAAACCCGGGCAAGACTTCACTGGACAATAGAAATATTTAACTAAAAAGAGAAGAAAGATGTGAAAAGGAGAAGTGAATTATAGTCCTTAGATTCCATCAGGCTCTTCCAATAGTGCAAACTTATTTAAGAGAAAAATGGAGTAAGTCTCAAGAAAAAGCTGAAAAATCTTTATAGGATAAAGTTTGGTTTAGTGGGATTTAATGGCTGATAACAGCATGAGTTACAGTCATCATCTTCTCTGCGAGTGGATTTTCCCACTTGTAGCATTTTGTCTTCACCAAGCACTTACAGATGACAGTGACCACAAAGACCAACGTTGGTCAGAAGCTACAAATCAGAGCGAGGAAAAGCTGAAGATTTGCCATGGCAGGGTGGAGTAACTCCTTTTAAAAAGGTCTGCAGTGCAACGCTGCATATCAAGGAGAGAAATTTAGATACAGGTATTGTGATGTGGAGTTACCAGCTAATGGAGCTCACATAAGTAAACGCTAACCCTTAAGGTCTCGATTATGATTTAATTCATCTCTGTTTTTACTTTGGCAACCTCCATCAATTTCAGTGGAAAAGGCAGTGGTCTCTCACAGGGATGGTTAATAAATTGCAAGAATTACAATCTGGTACCAATCTGCCCTGCTAGGAAAGAAGCCTCTGCAGGAGATACAGTACCCAGTTGAAAGGCTCTAGTCTGAACCAGAAAGACATTCATTTTTCACGTTTCATCATGGGGTCGTTACAAGCTGTATTCAGTGAAGAGACTCTGACAAAGAGAGTGGATTAGTCCATGGGGTTCTCTGTGACCCAGATACTGTAACACTTGGCATTGCTTGAAAGCCCAAGCTTTGTCCTGAAGAGGGAAAAAAGGAGACCATAGTTTTGAGAAAATCCACTGACCTGCTGTTTTGAAGGTAACTGGAAACCTGCTGGTGAATAAAGGATTCCAGAAAGTCGAGTACTTGTTTGCTAAAAACTGTTCATTCAGTGGAGAAACTCTGTAAGGGAACGCTACTTAGATACAGTAAATGCAGCGCTTCAGCACAACTCCAATGAAAGGTGGATCCTTATTTAATATGTGTTAGTATCGCATGCTACGTGGCTTGCTTCTGAGACAAAGCAGAGAGCATTTGGCAAGCCCCGTTGTTCTTCCAGAGACGAGAATTCTCCTTGGATCCAGGAGCACCACCTGTCCCGGGCAGTCACCTTTGCTTTCATTTGTACGTTACCATTAGGTTTAGACCCCAGGAAGGTTTCTGTGTCTGAGTTGCTGCTCTTTTCTAGATGCTTAGCGGCTCACTTCCAGTCCAGGAGTGCATAACCATGTCTGTCTTTAAATGAAACTTTTCTCTTGTATAGCAATAGAGTGAAGGTTCCTTGCTGTGCTAAGGATGCAGTGAAGGTCTTTGCATGTTTGTAGGCATGAGTCGTGCTGCTCGCAAGCAATTACTTCTGTTTGCTTATATAGGCAAGACACACACACTTTTCTTAGGGAGATCTGAGTCCTGGACTTTCTTAAAAGTATAAAACCACTATTACTGATACTTTCGAGATGTATAAAAGGACAACAGGAAAGGCATATTTGAAAGCATGATGGACTGAGCTGAAAGAAGAGCCAGTCACTGGGACACATGGAATTAATTTATCAGTGCAGACTTATCTGACACACTGTTTAAATGATGAATTCAAAGCAAAACCCTCCATCAGTGGTTTGGTTCAGAATTTGAAATTATTTGTGCGTGTTTGTGAGTGGCAACTATTGGGTTGAACAGATTGAACCTAAACTGCAGATCCAAACATACCTTGACAGGCCTAATATCCACATCCATAGTTAGCGTAAAGCACATCTCAAAATTTCATTTCTGCATTGTGAGCAAATTCATTTTATGTAATTTAGATAAAACAAACTGCCAGAAGTGATAAGTGGAAGACTGTGAAGTTGAGTGCTCAATCGTGATGCCCACAGTGGTTACGCTTTTTAACAGAAAAAGGCTTAATTACATCTCTAGTCCTCTGTAGTGATATTCCTCTTAAAGGGCTTTTGCTGGTTGTCTGGTTGGCCACCCAAAAGATGCCTTTACAGCTTCTGGTTTTGCCTGAAGGTGGATGTTATCTTCTGTTAGCATGGAAAGTATTTATCCTCCAGGCATTGGAGCATATGTTTGTGTTGTTTGTTGTCAGGAAGAAAACATGAAAATCAATAATTCTTGTTCAGATTTTTTTTCTTTACAATGTGCCTTCAAAAACATATGGCAAAAACAGTTTCTGCCTCTGTGCAATTGGGAAGAGGAAAAGAATGTTTAAGTGTCTGTGCTTTGTAGCAGCAGACTAAAACTTTCTTTGAGCACAACTCTTGGAGTCGCTGTTTGAGGACACAAAAATAAATGTCCCAAGGGAGAGGACAGAGGGTGAAAGTACGGAGAGCGAGCGGGTGGTGCTCAGTGCCTGCAGGCGGAGGACACGTCCCTCGGCTCTCTCTTGTTCCTAGTAAGAGCACATTCAAGATGTTACAGAGTGGCTAGCATGCTGCAAGTTCAAATTTTATCCTATTTTATGAACTTGTACCCTGAAACTTCAGAAATACTGATCAAATTGGTTTTTTCTTCGATGTAATATGATTAAATGGTTGGGTCAGCAGTCAGGTTAGCTGCCTTTCCAGCCTGCCTCTGGGCTTTGCAAGCTGCATCAGATCTCTGCACTGCAGGCGTCTGGCTGTGGGATCGGGGCAGGAATTTGTATGTTGCTTTGTAAAATACCTTAATTTTTGTGGAAGTAAAGCACCGGATGAACAAATGTCTATTTTATAAATAGGACCCTGCTGTGGATGTGTTGATTGCTGATGGTTAAGCCTTGGTGTCTGTTTTCTTACCTGTATCTCAAAGATAAGAATATCTGTCTGTCTAACCTGAGGATTAATTATTAATATTTACAATGTGTTGGACCAGAGGAGAGAGCTAAGTGTTGTTGTTAACAAAAGGAGAATTGATTTTTAAATAGAGCTCTGAATGCTGTGCATTTACATCAATTTCTTTACCTTTAAACTTCTATTCCCAGATGAGAAATACATAATGATCACCATACAATTACAAGTCTGCATCACTGATGCAAAGAATACTTTCATGAATCGAAAATAAGGACATTCAACCCCACATTTATCATCATGTATAATTTCCGCAAATCCATTTTTTCAGTGGGATAAAAACAAGTTTGCGTTTGAAAGACTTGTTTTTCCCCAGAAAAGCTCATTTCTGATACAGCATGAGGAGTGGTCAAGTATTCTGTTGTTTTGGAGCATCAGTATTTGTAGCAACAACATTATAATAATGTTATATTGAATAATTTAGCAACATCTGTGCCATGCAGTTCCCAGGGTTTGGGTTTTATTCTGTAGGTTCATCATGATTAGAGAGAATGAACGCTTGAGTTTAATGGGAGAGATGCCTCCATGTCAGGAAACTTAAAGATGTACAAGATGTACTGTCACCTTATCTTTTATGTACATTGCCCAGTGTGTGGTTTGATTTAGGTTTCTGTCAGTGTCTTGAAGTCTGAGTGTTGAATTCAATGGTAAACCTTCTGCTGAATAGGAAAGAGAAGTCAAAATATATTTTGTTATTAACATCCTACTGATGTTTCTTTTATGGGCATTCTTTTTTTTCCAGAGCAAACATCTCCCCTATGAGATCCTGCAGATGGACTTTGAGATTGACAATGCTAGCAGCCTGGCAGGGGCCCAGCAAATTACCTGGCAGGTGGAATACCCTCGAGATGACTCCCTGAGTGAACTGGTGGTCTCTGAGATCTTTGTCAGCCGAACAATGTTTGCTGGAATTGTTCCTCTTGCGATGGTAAGAACCTGCTGCTGCTTCTTTTTGCTAAATGTTTCCGTTGATTCTCGTTAGTATTCAAGGGAATGTGAACCATTTTATTATGTGCTACTTCCTATGCACCTGCTGCAAATGATTTAAATGCAAAAAATACATTTCAATAATATTTTATTTACCTGATATGCCATAATGGCTCCTAGGAAACCATTTGAGTCTTTTGTGTAAATCCTTTACCGTTTGTGGATTATTGGCCTGGTACATGGTAATAGCTCCTCTGGAACCATTGTCTTCTGGTGTATTAATGTGACCGCCATGCATGTGCTCTGAGGGTAAATGGTGCAATTAGATGGGACATTTTCAATGAAATAAATTATCATGCATGTGTGGGGAAACTTCATTGCTAAACCAAACAACTAGGCTGTTTTCTGCTTTGCTGTTCCCCAAAGAGACACACAAACCAGTGAGCTGCAAAGTGTCAATTTAATAAAAGGTCCACTTGGAGACATAGAGAAAGGACAAAATATTTTCTGAAGACTTAGGTGCGTGACTTATTTTCCAGGCAGGGTTTAAGGTGTACAAGTGCAGAAGACTCACAGCTGATGGTTTATTAAAAAAAAAGCAAATATCTACTTCTAATCTCAAATGCAGCTTTTCTTGGCCTATGCACATTTGGGCCTGATGGACCTTTTGGTAAGTACTGGAGCTTTGAGCTGACACAACTGCAGTGATTTCAGTGGGAATATTCTGGTGTAAAATTAGAGTAACAGTGATATTTATGTAATATGGATCTAGGCACCTTTAAAGGGATAATAGTTTTTCTCCAGTCTCTTTCTCCTTTTTTTATTTATTTAAACAAAGTGAAAAAAATTGAAAAAGTGAGAGCCTGGCTCTCACACCAGTTCCCTGAGAAACACCCTGGCAATTTGTTTACTTCCTCATGAAGATTTGTCCTTACTTCTCAGTCTGTCTGCGTTGGTTCTATTACACTAATTAACCAAGAAATACTGGCATTTTCCTCTGCATGGCCACTAGCTTCCCATAGTAGGGCAAAAGCAAGGAAAGATACTTCTAAATGTAAACAAGGCCCTAAATAAGTCTTATTTCCAGTTCCTACTGCCAAAGGCTGCACTTATTGGCAGCCCAATGATAGAGGAGAAATTATATGCAGGAAAGTCAATAGAGAATTTTCTTCTAGTGCTTTTTTTGAAGCACGTAAGCAGTCAGCATGGCTAGAGGAGATGAAACGAAACTCTGATTGTATGGATGGAATATTATCAAGTAGCGATGATGAATCGGATATAATAAAAACAATGTGGTGCGTGAACTGACTTCCATATAGCAGAGCTGTGTCCAAATGGATAGCATGGATTTTGTGCCATGCAGAGCACTGTGGGTGTAAAAAAAAAATAAAAAGTAAGTCCAACCCAAAAGCTCATTGTGTGAATGTTGGATCAGACCTTTGCTTCTGTCTGCCAGGGTTTTGCCAGGGTTTCACTTCATCTCTTTGCAGTTGTGGCAGCTCTTGGCTGCTTAAGCTGTCTCTAAATGTCCTTGGATGAAATCTGAGGCTGGACCTGAACTGGAGCTAATCTAATGTCAGACACTTTGTCATTATAAACTAACTGTGGAGTAAAGCAAAAAGCTTCTTGTATGATTTTATGACCTTACTCCTTAAATGGAGGTCTCATGTAGGCTATTATTTTGTCACTGCGTGTGAACATTGTTGACTTGCTTGATCCTAGGTTGACAGAAGAACTGGTGACAACAGTGGGAAGAACAACAGCTTGTATTTGCATTTCTTCCCCTTGTACTTGCCAGTTTGCAGTGCTGCTTCATTTAATCGTCACTAACTGGTGCAGGTTCTGGCACTGCGTTGCCCAGTCAGGAGCGAAAAATAATTGCTCTGTGCATGTTGCTGTGCTGTTCAGAGACGCGTGTTCCTGAAGCCCAGAGTTCCTGAGCAAACTAAATACATTTTAACATTCATTTCTCTTCAAGATTTGCCTGACTCGTTAGCAAGGCAGCCTCCCTCTGAGTGCACGTGGTATCTAGAAGAGAGTTTTGTCATCTTCTGGGCCTTGGTCTTGCAGAGGAGTACCACAGAAGGGCCCAGAAACCAGCGAATTTCCATGCCTTTGCTGATGTACTGAGCATAAATTACTTGCATGGAGCATAAGTTACTTGTTCACATGGGTGAAAATGTGTAGTTCCTTAGAGAATTTAAGGTTTGAGCACAACATTTGTTCCTTGATTTGCAGGAGTGAATGTTCTGCTGAGATTACCAAAACCTCATAGTTATTAAGGGGAACAACATTCATGTTGCATGAAGAAATGCAGTTCAGTGTCATAAAGCTGGAGAGAAAGAGATTTCCTTCCACTAAGGGGACTGAGATGGATTTAGTCATAGTTTACATGCTTACTGGAGGAGGAATGAGCTGTGAAATCCTGCAGTACATCAATGAACTTTCTTAAGAGATTTAAGATAGGACCCAGGGGAAAGGCATGGAGCTGTCAGGGGTGGGTCAGGCTGGGTGTTAGGGAAAGGTTCTGCACCCAGATGGTGCTCGGGCACTGGGACAGGCTCCCCAGGGACGTGGTGACAGCCCTGAGCCTGCCGGAGCTCAAGAAGCATTTGGACAGTGCTCTCAGACATAGGGTCTGATTTTTGGGTGATCCTGTGTGGACTCAGGAGTTGGACTCAATGATCCTTGTGGGTCCGTTCCACCTTGAGATATTCTATGATTCTGTGATCATAAGATGAATTTTAATGTATGCATCTATGTAGGCTGCTTTGGGTCTTTTCATATGAAGAGATCCCATCCATATAGTCTAGAGTATCTGTGTTCTGTTGCTGCAGTTGATCATGAGTTCATCTTCGTTTTCCATGCTGCTTTCTTAAACAACAGTATAAAACAGGAAGAGCCCCCAGATGACTTCTTCTGTCACTGCATTGTGGTGACTCGAGACAGCACTGGGGATATTTTCCTCATTAGCAGCTTGCTTTTTTTTTCGTAGATAAAGATGTGGTAGACTGCATGGTAACAGTTGAATAATAGCATGATGAAAAGCTGATTTCTTGCTTTAGTGGGTTTATGAAGCTCTTAACATCAAGTCTGATGTTCTTAACATTTACATTTGGTAGCAAGCTTGAGAGGCATTTTTTGTTGCCTTTTTTTTCTTTTTTTTGCTTTGGGGTTTGAGTGAAGATACAGCTGATTTTTGCACATTGTGTAGCAAAAAATAGCTCCTTATTAGCAGACAGTCTTGCTATAATGAATTGATATTGCAGTTTATTTCTGGCTAATCCTTTGGTATCAAATCAGAAGTGCATTAATAAGCACTGTTTTGAGATGCACAGAAGGAAGCAGGGCCAGGGAGAGTCTACAGGTGAAATGCTGTCTGGGCTTGCACCCCTCAGCTGTGCTCCGTGTCTGCTTTGCGAGGAGGTACCTGACTTAATTCAGGGGGAGAGCAGTATGACAAATGGCAATGTCTGTATGCTAGGTCCAGAAAGGAGCTTTTTAAGGCTTCGTAAGGACATTAGGAAGTAACTGGAAACTTGTTAACTTGTGAGAAAAGTAGAAAAACTTAGTGTAGCAAAGCCAACTGTTCTATGCTTCATTCTATATGGTAACCGTAAAAATGCTAGGGGAAATTTTTTTCATCTTTTTTTTTTGGAAGAGGAGGACTAAAATGTAATCTTGGACTGTTGGGAATTGCCCCAAACTATCCATTTTCATTTGGAATAAATCTCAATGTTACTTATTGCCAAATTCAATGCATTCAAAATACATAAATAAATAAAACGTTTGCACTAATGAGAGAAAATGAAACAAAATTTCGTACTGAAAGAGTCCTCTTTCTGCATCATTGGGCAGTTCTTCCCAAATCCTTGAACTCCTTCTAATTGAAACATTCAGTTTAAACAATTGCACAGGGCCAGACAGTTGGGATTTCCAAGGGAACTACATCCAGATGGAATCAGCATAGGCCCAGTGTTCAGGATTTGCTTTCTGAAAGTCATCTCTGGCCCTTCTGGGTGGGCAACGTAGACGCTGCGTGCAGTAGTAGGGGCGCGCAGAGAGGACACAGTGGGGATGTGGCAACACGCAGAGAAAAGAGAAAATATCAAGATGGGTGATCACAAGTGCATGCAACCTCCACCTGTCTCAGGAGGTGGTTTGGATGACAGCCGACTGCTGCAGGAAGGACTGGCTTTCTTTGTGGAGTCCGTTCTTACGTCTCTGCCTGTAAATCAGATGCCTGCTGAGAGGCTTCAATCCTGTAGCCCTTATTATAGAGGAACGTAGTGGGAACGCTCCAGTTAAGCTGTTCCGTCATTTCCATCGCTCCCAGCTGCTGAGATGGGTGCGGGAGAGGAGGAAGCAACCTAATCTGCCTGCATTCAGCCAAAAGCCTTATGGGGAAAAAACGTTTGGTTTATGAGGATTGTTTGGAGATGTGAAAAGACATATGAGGTAAATGGCCCCTCCAAAACAAACAAAAGAGTTTTTCTGTGTCCAAACATGGACTTATTACCTCGCTAGCAGGTGACTGGAGCACTGATTCAAAATCAATTCAGAGTGCAAAGCACTTACTGTATCACTGGCACTGTTTCCAGCCTTACTTACAATCTGATCCCAGATGGTATTGCTGTGTGCATTTTACACCATTTTAGAAACAGATTGTTTATTTTGTCTAGGATTCAGTGTTCATTGACTTACGCTGGGGTGATCAGAGAGGATTCTGAGCCTTACATACCTATCCTACCTAGTGTTTGTTGTATAAAGTAACTGATCGCTTGTGTCCTTGAAGTGCTTACACTAATAGCCTGTCTTTTTTTCCTGGATGGTTTTGTTTCTATAAAGAAAGCTAGATTGGAAAATTCCCCCCCTTCTGAGCAAGAAAATAATTTTGATAGGATTTCTTAATTGCACATATGCATAATTCTGCTCTTGCATTGCTGTAGAAGTATAAATACGTGTATTGAGACAAGATGTCATAAGATACCCAGATATAAATATGTAAGGAGTACATGATTGTTTCTCCTACTTTTTCAGACTGCTTTAGCAGTGGTCAGTGAAATTCTAAGATTTTGGACAAGAGACTGAGAAAACTCTTAGCTTCCAAACTGTAGCAACCTCTGAATCATGCAGAGTGTTATGTTAGTCCCAGAAGCTGTGTGGTTAGGTTCTTGCTAGGAGGAAATGTGGATATGGAAATGAATGAAAACAATCTGTCTGCATTCCTCTATAAATGCAACTTCACAGATCATTCTAAACTCATTTTCTGTGAACTGTCTCACATAAAATACATGATTCTCCATTGTCCTGTAACTGCTAGAGCATTTTGTGCTAGTAAAGGGATTGGATAGCCTTTATAGATAGGGAAAATAAATAAATGTTAATTCCTAAAACTCATGCAAATTATCAAATTATTTTTTCCTAACTACACTGTTATTATTCAGTATTTATGTAGCACTTTATATTTTCAGAACACGTTACAGGCATTAATTATCAGACCTGAATACGCCGAGCTTGATAAGAATGGAAATTACATGGAAATTAAGTCACACTTACTCAGTTTTACCTGTTTCTGAATGATTTGTGACTCACTTTTTGTAACCCCAAAGGTACTTTTAAAACACTTAGGAAAAAATCTCCCGATAATACTGCTTAATATCTCTAAAAACTGTTTCGGTTAGAAAAGAGGTAGGATTTATACCATCAAGAACTAATGACAGCACAGATGAGTGGCTTTGAAGACTGTAAATGCTGTTTATCACCTAAAGCTGTGCATAACTATTTAAGCCGATTTAATTCAGGTAAAATGCATGGATGGGAAGGATTACTCCCTTAATTTGAGGCTTACTTAGAAGCTGGAATATTTGACTCTTGGAGTTTTCTCTGGAGGAGAGCAGGAGAAAGATACAGTTTTGTCTTAATTTTTTTTACTGTAAGTTTGTAAGAGGAAAAAGCTGCTAAGAAATGTTACCTGAAGGAAAATGAAAGAGAACAAACACTGTCCTGAGGTGGCTGCTTTGGAGGCAGCATGCAGGCGTCTGGTGTGAGCGCTGTTGCCCTGCCCTGCCCTGCTGCACGATACAACACATCCCTAAAAACCTTTGAGGATCTGCGCCCGGCTGCTCAGTTTAATGCTCAGTGATGCACTGTCAGATGAAAATGTCAGCTGCTTTGCTCCTGTGAGGCTTATTTTGTTTTCTTTTTGACGATAAATGTCTCTGATAATTGATTCTTCCAACATCTGGTGTACAGATTAACATGTGGAACTATAGTCCCCCAAAGTAGAAAGGTTATCCATTTTCATTGTTTTGAGCAGAACAGCAGATCAAAGGGAGAACATGGAACAAAACCACATTGGAAGGTCTTTTTGGTTCCACTAGTTTGTTATGTTAGTGGATATCAGAATCAGACTTTTGATATTACACTTATTAAATATAACTCTGCAGGTGATTTTTTTTTAAACAATTTTTATGGCATTGAAGTCGATGTGAGTCGTGAATTGGTTGATGTGTAATGCATCAGAAGATGTGTTTTAGGCATCTGCCAGATATGTCAGAGCATTTAAAGTGGGATCTAAACTAGATGCCTTGATTCATTTTAATATAATAACCTTGTGAAGTGTATGCCCTGCTAATTATAGGAATTGATAGCACAGATAAATCCTGTGTATCCAGTGGGAATACAAGTCTCAGTTACCTCCTCTGATCTAAACAGACACGATCTGTAATTTCCGTAGTTATAGAAAGTTGCGAGTAACAAGGTAGCCAGCAGAGCCTGACTCCTGGGGTAGAAGAAACAAACGCTTCACCAGTTCTGAGCCTGTCGTCCAGGTTTCTGTCACAAATAAATGTGGTTGCATTAATCTGTTATCTAACGGTTGTGGGCAAATAAAAAAAAGAAGACTCCAAGTCTTTTAGAGAGTTTCTAGGCAACCAGGAACTTAGTCAAAGTAAAGAACGAGACATTGAAGAGATGTATTTTAACTTTTTTTTTTTTTAAGAAGGTTCCAGCTGAGGCTGAAGGCTCGTGGAACAATAAGTTTAATAATAGACAAATCTCCAGTGTGCTTGTCTTATCTAGGAAAATGATGGTTTGGTCTGGGACTGGCATCACTGGTGTTTTAGATATACGTGCCACAGATCCTTTCTTGTATAGTAATGGGATTGTAATTCCCGATCTGTCATTATTCTAAAGTGTTTCTCAAATGCAGCAATCAATATTTCACTGTTCGCTCAGCCCCATCAGCCTGAAACATCTCCGTGTATGCTACAAGCATTTAATCTATGTCTTCAGAAATCTTGTGTTCCTCGCCCAAAAATGAAAGTTCTTGGTTGACTAATGGTTGACTAATGTTGTGAATCACTTAGAACCACAGATGGCTGTATATCCTCTAGTAAGGTTTCTTTTAAATGGGGAGGCTGAATAATAATGTCTCCAGTTGCTGCTAGCAAACGTGCTGACAAGAGCACCCAGGAAAAATGGTCCTCAGAGATGCCTATTTCTATAACTCAGGCTGAAAGGGAATTGCTGAGTACAACACTTTGCTTATTGTTTAGGAAAAGCAGGAGTGCAGGGTGAGGGTAGTTTTTTAATGTGCTTCTAGCTTTGGGCTGCTGTGTGGCCAGTGAGCCATAGGAGGGTAACTGCAGCTGGGGAGGATGCCATCAAATCCCCATTTGAAGAGGAGATGGCATGGCCTTGTGCTTTTACTTATGGAGAGCCCATTGCTGTTGTGTTCTGATACCTCTTTCCCCAGTAAGGGCTGTATGTGTTTCCAGCTTCACAGTTCAACTGAAAATGTAAAATATTTTTGCGGGAAGGTTTTCCAAAAATGATTGACAAAATAACCCTGTGTAAACACATGTTTTGGTCTGCCCCGCATTACAGAGATGGGACCTGGATGTCTTGATTGTGCTGTGGATGTTGTCCCACGCCCAAGGAGGGTGAAAACCCTCCCTGTGAAAACCCTCGAGCAAGCTGAGGCCGTGGCACAAACTCGAGGGAGATCCACATGCAGGGAGATGCTGCAGTGTTCTGCAGTGGTTGTCCAGGCTGAGCGGTGCCTGCCTGACCCTCTACTCAAATAAGCAAAGTTTGAAGTTCAGAAATCGTGTGTTTTGTAGCTTCTCTCTGTGGGTCTGCTGAAATTATGCCCCGTTCCTATATTCAGATTCTACCATGACTTTCATTCGTGACAACTCCTGTGCCCTTCTTTGGGGAAAAGATTTCTCCTGCACATTCATTTTAATTCAGTACAAGTTAAAAGATGTCTGAAGTAATATAAATTTGAGTGTCTATGTTCCGGCACAGAACACTGTTGGATCCTGCTATTGGAAAGGGAGTGTTTAAAAATAAAAAATCCTTTAGAGATTTTTATTTTTCCTACAGAAATCACTTTTGCTAATGGCAATATAGCTTACATTCACGTGCCAATCAAAGGAGCACTGCCAAGCCAAGATGGAAACAGACCCAGCCTTAGAAAGAAGCTTACCTTCACCTTAAACGAAGCTAAGAAAATGTCAAACTTAGCAGCCTCTTTTCTTCCCTCTCTCTGGGGTCAGTTATAAAACCTCAGAATGCTTGAACCTGGGGTGTCAAAAATATCAGGATAGGATCAGTAATTTCTAGCAAACCCAGATGATTTACATATTTTTTTAAAGGTTGGTTAAAATGTATTTATGTGCAGAAAGTCCCATGTGTGTTTATCCATTGCACTTAATGCATATTTCTTACTTGAAATCGTTCTGACCTTTGGCCTTCCAGTTGCCTTTAAAATTATGCAGTGGGTCTCTGTTTTACTTTACATGCAAAATGAACCACAAGAATGTGATTTTGTAATTTACAAAGTCCATTATTACAAGGGAAAAATATTTAAAAGCAAATTCAAGAGAGAGTAGATCTTCACCCTGGCAATACCAGGGACTACCAAGGTTATTTTTTCTCCTAATAAAACTATAATCTGAAAATCTTGGATCGCAGATTTCAAAGTGTGTTTTAACATTGATTAATGGAAGCAGGACTGAAGCCATGAGCTTCCCTAAAACCTCACGCTGTAAGGCTTTTAAACTCAAAGCAAATTAAATATTGTGGAGAGAAAAAAAAAAAAAGAAATTTGTATTATTATATTTCCCGTGCCCATAGTGAGTGTTCTACGTCTCTGTAGCAGAGATAGTATCTTCTGCAATTATTACCATCTTGAAATTAATTGTCATAGGGAATTAAATGGCTTTGTTTTGTAAGGCTATTCTGACAAGTGCTGAGTGAATTTTATGGAGAAAGATGAAATTCGAAAAGATTTCTTGAAATATGTCATCCAAAATACAAACCACTGAAGATATTATTAAGTTTGATCCAGGGGAAGATTTTGACTCTGAAATATGCTGAAAGAAATGTGGGGAGTGCTTGCCATGAGGAATGCTCAAATGGGCTTTGCTCTGACCGAAAACAGCTGAGAAATTTCAACATCACTTGTGAACAGACATTCAGGGAAGCTATTTTGGATTAATCAGAATTGTTTAACAGAGGAAGAATATCTTTCCTTGTAGTACTCAGTTATTTGCTTAAACTTGATTAAATAATGTGCAAATATTTAATTTTGAAAAAAGTTTTCTTCCCTAAGTGAAAATGGGCCCATTCTGAATCTGGCAGAATAGGATAACTTTGATAATGTCAAACTTCTTTCTTGTTTTTCTTCCAAAAATGAAATTCCAGCCAAATCTCCTCAGTTTCATGAAGTGTTTCAATTCTGGCTGAACTGTATATTCCAAAGAATATCACATTTTTTCCCTTTCGTTCTCATTCTGGGCATCTGAACTAGGTCTTGGAATTGCTCAGTGCTATCCATTATTCCTTTTTCTTTCCCTCTGCTCCGTTAAATGTACTCTACCATTTAATTCTGAGAGTAAAATGAAAGAAAGAACCAAAAAAGATTTTGCTATTGGTGGGACAAAAATAATGGCGTTTTTAATGTTTCTGTGAACGCAATGTGACATGACAAATTTTAAGAAGCTCTGTGAATACTATTAATATTTATGATGCACTCAAGAAAACAGCTATTGTGTGCCACATCCATCAAAGATAAGAATTGTATTCAACTGTGTTGGATGATAAACATTGAACGACAATAGCTAGAGATTATATGAGGGATTTCATACTCATGTTTTATGCCTGCTTGGGTAAAAGCACCATGTTACTCCACTGTGAACCAATAATTTTCTTTCATAATATTAGATACACTTGCTGATACTTGTTACAACCACAGTCCAAAACATTAATGAATATGCAGGGCGTACTGGTGCCAAGTGCTTCACAGATCCTGTTGCAAGCTACTCGGAATCAAGTCCTAAATGTAGTATTTTCCACTAATTCTCCCCTTGGAAACCACTCTGAAGCTTACCAAATTGCAGTGATGTGACCACATATTGCTAGCTGTTTGCAGTTTGGAAGAACGCTTACGATTACCCCGTGAAACAAAGGCTCTTCTAGCCCAGCAAGTTGGCTTTTTATATTCTCTTATAAAAAACTTCCCCGTCTGTCAGCCACCAGGAATGGGGCAGCATTGCCCATGCCATGGGAGTGCCCACTCTGATCCCACACCAGCACCTGTGTTCAAAGGAATGTCCTAAGTCTGGCTTTGCTTTTCTACCTTGCCCTTACTCTAAAATGCAGTTTTGGAACTAATTAACAGTCACCCAGGCAGGGAAGTGCTGGGGAAGGATAATGGGGACACCTCCTCCCACTCTGCCCTCCAACACCACCCATCTCCTCCCGGTGCCGTGCGGCCGTGGCTGTCGAGCGGCATGGCCTGATTCATCGCTCTGCTCGGAGGCATTGCCACTTCTTCTGTTTGCCCAGTAAGAGCACGGTGCTCTGGAGATGTTTCTTTCTGAAGATGGGACTAATGACGCCTGAATTCTGCACTGTGCACCTGCATCTTGGGAAAGGAACTGTAATTCAGACTTGATTGACGAATACCTGGAGTGGCTTCCATTAGGTGTTTCTAAATAAAGCTGTATTTGGAAAAGTTAACATGTTCTCCTAACGTGAAGGGTAGGAGGACATCCAGGTATTCTTGCAGCCAGAGTGATCTCGGGTCTCTTTGTTCCATCTGCAAAGTTACTATTCTTAGAAAACCCTCTCCAAGGATGCACAGGCACTAAATTATTGTGAGGAGTAAGTGGTTCCAATAATAACTGTGCAGAGGAAAATGCTAAGAGGTGCTCTTCTGCTGAGCTGATATGACTGTGCTGCCTCCAGAGGGCTATTTGGTTGCCTCCGTTCCTTTAGGTTTCCTTCTTCTATCTTGATGAAAAATTTGCTGATGGGAGCTCAGTGCGAGCTGACAAGGGGTCCCTTGACAGGCGATCAGGAGCAGTCAGATCTCCTGCAGGCCAGGGATAGAGGCACGGGGAGCCTCCTGACAAGTGATGGCAAGAGGGAAGACTCGAGCCAACCTGAAGTGATTTTTGTGAGCAGCACAGACCATTAACAGGGCCCAGGATGGGAATCACAGCGTGCTGAAGGGAGCTACAAAGCTTTTACTTTGGTTACCTAAAATGAGACTCTTCTTGTTCCTTAACAATTACCCAACAATTTGGCTCATCTGTAATTTTTTCCAGAGTGCTCATTGTGGTTTTATTGCCAATTAACTTAGCATTCTAGTCTTGGTCTACAGCTGATTGGCCAGTAATTTGAACTAAAGCCGTTATCAAAAGGGCATCATTTGTAAAACAGAGAAGAAATCTCAGAGATGCTGAAATTACTGTTAATTAAATCAGCACATGAATATAATGAGCACACGTGAACAAAATTATGTTTGTTTTTGAACTGTTCTGCTAGCTGGAGAGTAAGTCCTATTAGGACTATTTAATTGTCAGTCTGTATTTGTAAGATGTACAGCAAGCCGAGTCCCTTCCGCATGTATTAATTTCGTATTGTGTGTACATGTGTGAGCGATGCATATAGTTCTTAGCTTATGCAAACGAACCAGGTTCTTGCCAAGCAGATGCAGTACCATGCTTCTTATGTACATATTGCTGCACTGAAAGCTTTTCTTTTTAAACACTCATTTGTATTTAACCCAACTCTTGTTCAAAGCTGGCACTGACCTTTATGTAGTTACTTCTGATTTACATGGCAACAATATCGGTTAGGTTTAGTAATTATTTTACATGTAATTTCTATTTTTTTAAATTCAATTAAAATAGCATCATAAAGATGGAGCAGAGCGGCAATCAGAGAGCTGTAGAAGTTGTAATGTAGCCTATAAGCAGCTATTGTGTATAAATAAATATCTTCCAAAGGTGCCTCAGCGTAACTGAAAATGCTAAGCTACAGCGTTATTAAGATAATTGAGGTACTCTAACACAGTGCTTTGGGACAGCCTTGTAATCTTCTGTGTTGCCCAGTTCTGGAGTTGTTGAATTAGCAGTTTCACAGCTCTGCCTCCTGTGGAGCTGGAGGCCAAAACTGCATTTGGTACCGGCCGGGGCTTTTCTGCGGGCCCTTTGGAGAGCAGTCCAGCGCAGAGGACAACAATCCCCTGTGGGGGTGGTGAGAGTGAGGCCGTCAGTGCTTATGAGAGCAGAGAGGAGCAGGCTGCACCTTCCAGGTTATTGGAGAGGTGACAAACGCTCTCCCTGCTGTGGCCAGGCGAACAGGGGAAGAAATGGGCGCAGTGAGTTTCAGGGGATGAAATGCTGGCATTGCACTGAAGTCTGTGGTCAAAGACACGGAGAAGTGAATCTACTTTAGCACAGTCTTTGTGACCTTCTGATTCTGGGTTGGTAAATGCACTGAAATGGCAGGGACAGGAGTCCTTGCTTTCCACAGCTTCTGGGAATGCCACTGCCCAAAACCTCAGCACCGTGAGACCGGTACTGGGGTGTCTCGTGCTGGAGCTTGGGAGAGAGCCCGAACCTGCTCTTCTCAGGTCCTGCAGAGGCAGAACCTTGCCTGGACTTGCACGCTGATCACAGCCAGCATTTGCTATTCCTGCTTGTGCAGCCTCCCCGTAGGGTTGTAATGCAAAGTGTAGGAGGAAAAAGGCAGAGAATGTCATTGAACAATTGCAGGTTGGCTAGAGCACTTCATTCATCCTCCTTCCTGTACATGCCCTATCTCCTTGTGTTGTTTCCTTTTGGGCAGGGGCAAGGTTGTTCCTGTAGTGTTGCCTTGGCTCTGAGAAAGAGGAGAAGCCACAAGAATTGAAGTTTAATAGGAAGAAAATGCAGAGCCACCTGGTCACTGCAGCATTTTGGTGTGCCAAGCATGGGTTAACAGGCTTGACGTACTTCATGTTGCTAGAGATTTGTCACAAACGAGCATTTGATCTCTGTCTCTCATTAGTGTGTTATTTCTTCCTTAGAGTATGGATGTCAAAATGCATTTGATCTGCTGCGGAGTTAAAAGCAATCATTGTTTCAGCCTCCATTTTGAGGCTCACCTAATTAAAATCGAGTTTCAAAGGGAAAAATACGCCATTGAATTCTTCGTCAGAACAGGGAGTTGTGATGGTTGTTTAGCCTTTTGCTTCTACATTGCCAGTTCAAATCTAACTCTGCCAATAGAAACCAGAAATGTTTACCCCGTAATATTATCTGGTTTCTAGGGACCAGCAGTCTACGTTAAAAGCAAAACTTCAGCCGTGTAAAATGTGATAGCCCTCAGACTGAGGAGTGCTGTGAGTCAAGTTTACGGAATTCAAGATTTTTAAGAGCATCTCATGAATGGGTTTCTGAAAGCTAAGACACCAGGAGCTACAGATAGTCACTGCATGGGATTTTTTGAATGGTTTGCTGTTTAACTCCTAGACACCTCTGCCCAAGTAGTGGCTCTTACGGATGCTTTAGTGGCTAAGACATTGGGGAGACTTGGGCTCCAAACCCTCTTCCAGTCACTTTTCTAGAAGTTTGTGATGCATGGATGTACCTAGGGACCTTGGCTAGCTCAGCTAAAAAGGAGCCTATGCAAAGATTTTTACTGAGGCATTTGTGCCTCCGGTTGGTCCTTTAATAAAGTCTTAGGTGCACTGGAAACTCTCACCCAAAATCCAGGTCCTGGCTCTCCAAAGGACTGATGCATCAAAAGAAGTTCATATTTATCACTTATTTTCAGTGTGAATTTGCTACTTGAAATTTAATACTACTTACTGCTTATAAGTTGCATAGTTTTCTTAATTGCATAACTTAACAAAATGGGCTGTAAACTTTTTTTTTTTTTTAAGAGCACTTTGGCATTGTTCCTAGTTACACGATTACCTGGTCAAGAAAAAAAGTAACAACAATCCCAATGCAATCCCAATGGCCTCAACAGCCTATATGGAGAATAATGTGAATTTCAAACTTCAATTTCAAATAATTTTGTGTGGTGGAAAGGTATTCAGGTTAAGAAGTATTCACAGAAAATAATTCTGATAAATGAGTGCATTTTCAAGTTTTCCTAACTGGTCACAAGCAATTCACAAAGAGGAAAAGGAATGCGAAATTCATCAAATAAATTATTCATTACATTCACTCAGCTATAGCTAACAGTGAATTGTCTAGACAGTAATTACTAATTTTTAACCTATGTATGTTCACATAACACTATTGTGTGGATAGCTTCAGTATACAGTGACTTGAGATAATATTAATGGATGTAAGTCAACTACAGGTGATTTTAATTGGGAAATTATATTGGATTTTGCTATTGAACTTCCATAGCATACTACATAAATATTGAACCTTCTTAATGTTTTTTTGCCTGTTGCAAATATAGGCACACGGAGTTTTGTGCTAATTTGATTAATGGATAAGCAAACTTTTTTTTTTTTTCTTCCTGCTGTAAAATTCTCAAAAAGCATTAAACTCGGAATACACCAAGAGCCTACCAGGACTCTGATGCAATAACATTTTCCATTTCAGTGCTGATTTGTCACTAAGCAGCTGTTTGACTCCATAAGGGAGGGCTCCTGCCTACTGTTTCTGTTCACCCCTGACACTGAAAGCAACAGAAAAACCTCAGTCCTTCCCCTTCACCGCCTGGCAAACCCTCCAGGCTTTGGGGGATTCCCTTCGTGCCTTAGGCAGTGCAAAACCTCTGCAGTGATGGATCTCGCCTCCTACTTTGTGGCCAGCAGCCTGGGGGATGCACTTGCTGCTGCTTGAAGGAGGACCTGGGGACAGTTTCTTCCTGGGAAGGTGCCCGCCGCAGCTGCTGGCCGCTGCACCAGCAGTCCTGGGGCTCCGGCCCTGCTGCTTATCGGCACTCCTGTGGGCCTGGCGGTGAAGAAAAGAGGGTGGTTTGGGTTTTTATTAAACCTTTGACTTGTTTGCAGAAATGTCGATTATTATTATAGTTCATTAGAAACCCACAGAAAACAAGAAAGTTAGAAAATCATAAATTTTCTAATCATAACTAGATAATTTTTATAAACTTGAATGGATTTTTTGTTGAAGAATGTGCCCTGCACTAATTGCAAGGTGGCAGGTTTGTGGCATGTTATTGGCTGCTCTGAGCTGGTCAGAAACTGTCATTTATAAAGCTCTTCTGTTTCACTGAGGGTAATTCACCTGTAAGAAGACAATAGCAGGAAACTTGCACAAATGACTGGATATGACACAAAAAACAGGACATCATAAAAGATTATTTGCATAAAATTTTATTTTCATGTGTGTCACTTTAAGCTACACCCCTTGGGGTATGTTTTATAGAGAGGCACATTAAATACTAACCACATGTAGCTCCCATTAACCTTAACACAAGCTATGATTCTGACTTCTGTGTTCTTAACTTAGTGTGATTTGATTTGATACTTAATTGCAGTAATTTAATTAATAGTACTGTAAATAAAAAGGCTAAGTTCTGCCCTCCTACACACAGATCTGCACAGCCAGCAGCTCTAGTGGCTCCTGTGAGACAAATTTATGTGTCTTAGAGCAGAATTTAACCCTAAGGATATATGATAAAATGCCCAAATCCCAGAATGACACCGTAATGGTGTTTGCATTGGAAATGTTACAGTATTAGTTCAAGCTTACAGGAGGAGTGTGGCATTTAAAAATAAACCTGTGTATTTCCCCCTAATGCTTGTAGGCGGGATATGTCACAGAATTACCTCCTTGTAGTAGGATTCCATTTAAAAATAGTTTACAAAGACTTGGTTATTAATACTTCTTTATTAATTAGATAAACTGCTATTAAAATTGCAGCAACATCCAAATGGCCCACTAGGCTATTTACAAGCCATAACTTATAGACGTTTATAACCCTTCTATTGATGTGCCTGTAAGCTTCTCTAACACATGCTACTCATGTCTTCTGCACGCCTAAAATGCCTATTAAATATTGATTAGTCCCTTATAAACCATTTATAAATAGAAGCATGTAATATAAAATGTAACATAAAATCATTAAGGCTACATGGTAAGCAAGTTAATAGTAGCAATCTTGATAAGTTAGCCAGTGCATCAATTAAAGGAATTGTATTTATAAACTCTTTTCTTCGTGTGAGATAATGGAGCTCCCACTGAATTTAGGGATGTCCCATAGCACCTATTGAAGGTTTAGTGCTTTTTAAAAACCTCTTTATAAACAAGAGATGACATAACCCAACTTCAGATCTACCTGGTAAGCGGATTTCTTTCTCTGTGATTTTTACAACAGACTAGAGCTGAGAAAACTACAGCTCTGAATATTTATAGAGAGGAGGAGCATCATGGTTAGGTGTATGGAAAAGAGGTTCATGTTCCCTGGTGTTGCCGCTGTGAAACACAGGGATATTCTGTTGATGTTAATGGAATTATTACCTCTTCTCTGGATATTAAATCACTGACAGTTGTTTCTACATCAGCCCTGAAACTGCACTGAAGTCAGCAGCAGTAACGCCCCGCTTCTGAATAATTTCACACTGTTAAGCTTGGAGGTAAAACAAATTTGTGTCCCTCCCTACCCGGTATAAGTGAAATTTGAATAAGAACCTTTGCCCGAGTTGGCCTTGCTATCAGTTTGTATTGCTATTTAACTTGGTGTTATTGCAAATACCACTGACATATACTTTAAAATTAGTTTTAATTTGGAAATGGCACTTGACCCCTAAGGATAGCCCACATTCGTGTGTGCCACCATTCTGTTGTGATTAACGGGATATTTAGATTGGCCAGAGCCAACTCTGGTCTGAAGTCTGATGTACTCTGGAAACGTGCAAAACACTGACATTCAGGGTGGGAATGACGAGTACAAAAACCCCAGGCAATAAAGGCAATCAGCAGGCCTTTTTGTTATGCAAAGGAAAAAATAAGATAGATGGAAACAACAATAAAACAACAATGATTCAAAGTGCTTTCTTTCAAAACATCCCTTGCAATTTCCAGCTGCCTCCCCTCTGTGTCACATCTCACTTCTCAGACAAACAGCAGAATCTGTTAGACTCTTACTTTGCCGCTGACATTTTTACTTGTTACTCAGTGTCTGTATCTGACCCCCAGCTCTTAAAAGCCCAGCAATTAAGCAAATTTCAAAGAGGATTACAATTGAGAATCAGAGGGTATAAATGTGATTTAGCACGGAGTGCTGAGCATGACAAATCATTTTTGTGCCTGGGCCTTGGTTTTTTGGAAATGAGTTTGATTTAGAACCACGAACAGCCCCAGCTATGTCTCAGGGCACGTGTCAGGTGCAGCCACGCAGCTTCTGCAGATTGGCGCTTGCAGGGCTGGAAACCCTCCCGTAGCGCCTGCTTGCCACCAGTTTTGGCAGCTTATTTCCTTTAGGGGGAAATACACTGAGACGTCCGTGTGCAAACCAAGCTCCCAGCTTACTTCTGTTCAGAAGAGCTTGCCCAAAAGCACTGTGTTGTAGGAGGAAAACACAGGGATACTGCGAGGTGAGCTCAGGATTCCTGGTTTATAGGGACAGAAGAGACAGGAGATCTTGGTGCAAAAAAGTGGTCTAAGTGTACAGTGATGGGGCAAATTTGTTTCTTGATTGTTTTCCTGATGTGAGTTACTCTGTGCAAAGTTTGGCTTAGGCTTTCACTGCTACTGAAGCTGGCTAATGTTTCATTGATAGATGAAATCTCTCGCATCAGAAAAGAGTGTTAGCGTGCACGTGTGTGTTTGCGTGTGTCTGTGTATTGCGTTGCCTTGGGAACAAGGGGAGAAAGCATCACAAACCAGAGCATGCTTTCCATTTAAAGAACATTTGTGCTATTATAAAACTACATACAAAAATAATCAAATTCATTCATCTGTTCCGCAAGCATCTTGCTACAGACAGCAGCGTGCAGTGTGAGCGTGGGGATCCCGTGCAAAGATGACAGGACCACTTGCCTATGTTACCAAGCTTCTTGTTGAATAAAGGAGTTGACACTGATGAAGTTGCTAATAATGTGGAAAAAAAAGGTATGAACTTTTTCAGAAGGTTTGGCAATGCTCCATGTGTACATTAAAATTACTAAGATATGAAATAGGCCTGGAGTATTCACGCTGCAAAACAAAGCGGACAAGTTTACCTTACATATAAGAACAGCTGCTTCAGCATATTGGCCTCAAAGACTCAGTATGTTGAAACAGCTGTCCAAGTGTTTTGCAGGTTAGTCTACTCAGTTAATCACAGTGTACTTTTTTTTTTCGATTTATAGTAATGTTCCTACATTCCTCGTGGGCATGTGGACAAAATAGTAAATATAAAGTTTTCGTCATCACTGAAACGCGTGTCAGAAAACCAGTGTGAGGAGAAAAGCTGTCTTCAGACTGACACTGAGTCTTGGAGAAATACACGTTGTCAGCTCACGAGCTGGGCTCAGCAGCCAAATTATGGTGGTTTCTGAAACATAAATTTAAGGGGAGAGCATGATCAACCAGAATCGCTAGCAAGATTGGTCTGTGAGACGGGAGAAGTCTGGACTTTTGCATTAAGTTCTGTGAAAGAAATGAAAAAGGGCATTCTCTGTTAGCTGGTATTCCCAAGTCAACAGGAAGCTTCCACCTCAAGGAACCCGCAAGCTGCAGTTGCCTGTTGTCTGACCAAAGCTCTTTGGGCTGCAGCCTGGAAGAGCACAACAGCTCCACAATTTGGGTCTCTGATAAATAGCTGAAGGCTGTTGGGGTGGAGACTGCATGGCAGCCTGAGTTGTCTCGCTCTGCTGCACTCGGATGTGCGGTGCTGCAGAGCAGCACAGGGCAGTCCTCGTTGTCCATGCAAGGCCTCCTTGGAGTGTCTGGAAGTGTGCATCAGACCCTTCTGTGGTGCTGCAGAGGCAAAATGAGATGTCATACAATGAACACGGGTGTGGTGGTTGCAATTGTCAAAAATAGTCTTCAGTGAGCCTCTGCCCTGGAGAGAGGTGTGTTCTGAGGCATGTTGCTCTCTGAAAATCACACACACATGAAAAAGCTGCTGCTGCCACCTCGTCTGACTTCATTTAGCAACAGTTTATGAATGAAGTCCTAGAACCTAGCACATTTTCTACATATTCACTACCATCAAGTTTCAGACAGTCACTCAGAAAAATCCGCTGGCGATCCATTTGACCAGAAATAGATAAAACCTAAACATCATTTCCAACCTTTCTAAATATCACTGCACATGTAAAAATAGCAAAAGCTTTATATGTCATATCCCAGTCCAGCTGGGAAAAAAAGATGTCAATATTTTTTTAATCAGTGCAGGTTTTCTGGCTTTGTTTTTGCAAAAGACCATGCAGAATAAGTGGGAAGAGGTATTATAAAAGTTGGTGAAATATAAGCTACAATAGCCATGCAGAGTTATGCTTAATGGGTTCTAAAGCCTTTTCCTCTGCACTAATTTTCCCCAGATTTTAGCTTTATTCCCCTCTGGAATGAATAGCGACGCATGCTGGAATAGGGATTTACAGATTCAAATGCTATTTATGAGATTCTTGGCCAACAAAAGAGAAAAGAAGTTACACAAACGCTGCAGAGGGAAGCTGCTGCAAGCCGTGGCTGCCTGCAGACGGGGCTGTCAGGGGCTGCTTTGTGAAGTGCTTCTGCTTAACGTGGCTGGCACTGACCACGTCAGGCTGTTGCTTTTCCTCAGCCCCGTCACTGACCCGGCCAGCTAGCTCACACCTCATCTTCTCTTCCCCCATCTTGACTTGTCATTAGGAAGAAATAAGGTGGCAGTTTTATTCCAGCTTGCTCTCTGTGATAGATTTTGGCAGCTTGCATTGAGTATGAGTACCAGAGTTCATTTACAGCATTACTGAGAGAAAAGTCCAAAGCTAAATCAACAACTTGCACAATTGTCTTTAATAATAAAGAATAAGAAAAATAGTATTAAAATGACAGGTACTGCTTCATTTAAGAAAGTATAGCCTTTGGACAGTTCATTAAATTTGGTGTCATTTAACAAACAAGGAAGAAAAGAAAATGTTTGATGTAGTCGCTGTATTCCTGTGTGTGACCTTAGAAGATGGCTTTGGTTGACAATTTTGTATTGTGTTGGCTATGAGAAGAACAAACAGTTGTCATTCAAAACTAGCCTGCAGAGAAGCAGGGGAATTTAGAGTGAAACTTGCAATCATCTTTTTCTGCATTTTGTGGTAAGATGTCTTCTGGCAATAGTTCCTGGGCGTTTAGAAAGTGATGGAGTTGCATCATAGCAAAGGAACAAAGATGTATTGAAACAGTTTTTGTTTCAGGATCCAGTTTATCTATTTTCAGATCAGCCCCCTTGCCTAGAAAATTTGAAATTTCACTAGTGTAAATGAGATACTTCACTCACCATGTTCTCAGTACTTTTTATCTGTCCGGACTTTCTTTTTCCCAGCAGACATAGGTTCAGCTTTTGTAGGTGAATACTCTCACCAAGGTTTTGCAAGTAGATGTAAAAAGTTAGTGTTCTTTGAGTGATGATTTATCATTTGATTTATCTGAGACCCTGCCTTTTTAGAGGAACACTTTGAAAGCATAGAAGAGTGTAGTGCTGGTGGCCAGAGAATTGTTGCACAGAGGGTGACTCAAACGGGGCTTAAGGACTACTGCAAAGTGGAAAAAACCCATGGAATGTTCTTTCATCCTGTATGTCAGCAGTGGGAAGGACTGGCCCGCATCTGTGCCATGGGAGCCCATTTCAACCACTGAGGAGGTTAGAGGCCATCAGGGAGGGAGAACATGGCTGAATACATCAAGGTGTAAGAAAGGGAAGAGAAAGCCAAAAAAAAAAAAAAAAAAGAAATGGAAGGTGAGAGGAGATCTCGCTCTTTTCGATGTGGTAATTATATAGGGGTGCTTTCAAGTGAAAGCACTTTTGAGGTGGAATTCTGTGTTACATTTTTGAAGGTCTTTAGATGCAACACTTTCTCCTCTTTTGTCATTCCTTCACTAAAATGATGTGTCAAAATGCCAGAGAACCATATCTTTTCTTAAGCCCTGTTTTCTGTAAAAAGCATATTCTTTTGTATTTGTCCATTTAGCAGGAGCAATAACTATACAGCAAAAGGACCCCATCAGCTTCAGTACAAGAAAGAATATGGCATTAGACCTGGCCTTCTTCCCACCTTAAAACTGTAAACAATTTAAAATTCATACTGCGAAAGAAGAAATAAATGTACTATCATTGGGAAAGCTGCCTATTTTTAGAGGGAGGGAAAAGAATGAATGGTTAACACAGCCAGTTTTAAGGAAGATAAATTTCCTTAATGGAGGCAAATAGCAACTATTCATAACCATTCATTCCATTTGAACAGTCCAGTAGTGGTGATTTCTCTTTGCCAGTGAGCTGGGCTCTGTAGTCATTTGCATCGCATGTTAAGTAAAATGGCAGCAAATGGGAGACATTTTCTTCCTCCGAGGTAGTTCTTGTAGATGAGCTGTTTAACATGAAATGGGTAATTGTCTTTTTACTCACTTGCTGTACCTAGTTTGTCTTTCTGGAAGATCAGCATTTTTCCCATTACTCATAATATAACAGATTCTAAAGAAATAATTGTAAAGTTTGAATTTAATAATTTATTAATGACTTTTAAAGGCTAATTATGAAGATAATAATGCTTTAGAAGCAAAATATAAGGTCTTTTTTCATTTTCCTTCTGTCCTCTAGTGCTTTTTGCTGAGACAGAAAACCAAGTCAGCCACTACTTTGTGTAGTTTACAAACATGTTAGAACTAAATATTTTGAAGCTACTTCGGAGTCTCTGCTTGGACTGAATTTGGGGTTGAGGGGTAAGGACAAGGAACCATTGTTAAAGTTCTTTATCAAAGAGACATGCTGTGATTTTGATATGTACTTGCTTCACAAGTGGAAGACCTTTGTCTGTTTACAGAATGCTTCTATCAAAAACTAATAATACTGTCACTTTCTATTTCTGTTCCCGAGAAGCATTAATGTCATCCCCCTTGTCTACTTATTGCCTTGGCCCATCGCAAACCACCTGTGAGATGGCATCAGGAGCCCTCTTCAAGTGGAACATTTTGCAATAGTTTCATGTTAAGAGGTATTCTGTGATTTTTCCCTTGAGTGCATGCAGTTATCTATGGCATTAGAGTATATGCTAGTATGCCATTATCATTTTCTACTTAAGAAAGGTGACAAGTAATAGTCTTTCTTTCCTTGCATCTGTTATTTGTCGCTTTATTTGTAGCCCTCTATATTTCTTAACAATCACTGACATTTGTTTTGCTGCATAACTGAATTTCAGTTAAGCAACCAATAAATTAACTGAGATGTTGCATGCTCAGCATTTACTTGTTATGCAAAAAGGCCATTTGGTAGGAAAGATGAGGGAATTGGTATTTAAACTGTACAGAACCAACAGCCTGAAGATAGTAAGTTTGAGGAACCTTGCAGGAAAGGCATGGAAAGACATTGGAAATAGGGATTCAGTTTCTTGTGTCACTGGCCTGGTGGGATTTCTTGTGCCTAATTATTTTGTCTTTGAAATCAAGGTAACTGTCTTGTTGTCCTTTGCAAAGCTGAGAACTGTTTTTAAAGTGTTGAAGAATAAGATACCCTAAGGAATCATTTAAACATTCAATATGGAAGTTTTAGAATAGATGAAAGAGTGATAGGAAAAGATGAAAAATTAAATCATCTAATCCTGATTTCACAGGACTTTTACATTTGTGTAATTTCATGATCTTTTCTATCATTACTGTTTCTTGCACCAGTCTAGCTGAGAGCAGAATCCAGTAAGTCCAGGTTTTTTGCTCACAGGTTCTTACAGTGTTCTTCAGTGCAAGGGGCTGTGTCTCCCAAAAGCTGACAGACTCTGGAAAAACACTGATATTCTGAAAGCAGTGGCTCAGATTTTGAAACACAGGTGATACTGTCCTAGTCTGCAGCAAATACATGTGCTGCACAAGAGTTCACTGAGAAATTCAATCATGAAAGGAAAAAAATGGGATTTTATTCTGAACTTGAATAAAGTAGAGGTCATTCTTTATAAAAGTTGAGCAGAAAAAGAAGTAATCAGACATAGGGGCAGGACGCAACAAGATAGCACTTCAGAATAGGTACAAGGTGAACAGACTGAAAAATTAAAACCAAGAGCAAAAAATCAAGCCATGAAAGAGCAGAGGAAGGAAGAAATACCTCCAGAAATCCTTAGAACAGCCAGAAGACTCTCAGACACTCTGAATATTCTCATTTGAAAAAAATCAAAATTTTTGATTTCATCTTTTTCTCAAAAGAAAATGTTTTAATAGATGTCTTTTTTACACTTGTTGATTTTTGTCAAGAAATCATTTTTTTCTTATTGAAAAAGTTTCCAGGCAGTTCTAAACGCAAGCAGGAGGCATCTGCTGTCATTTTCATTTGTTTAAGCAAAAAGTAAATGTTGAAGAATTTTAAGACACAAACTCATCCAGTTGGAGTGGCTGTGCAAGGATGAGGAGCATACAGTTGATAGATGCTCCCAAAATCAATAAGTAAAACACCAGAAAGCTCTGAGTTCGTACGATAGTAAAGTCTGCTGTCTGGACTGGCTACAGATACGTTCTCTTGCTTTTTATTTTCATTCCATCAAATGCAGCAGTAGGCAGCTTTATGAAGTGAAGTAGATAAAAAGCATGGTTGTATAATCTCGGAAGCCTGTGTCACAGTTAGGAAACATGCAGTGGTGTAAAAATTGTTAAGGCTATTTTGCTAATTTTTTGCTATATTTTTGCTAATATATTGCTAATTGCTAGGAGTAAAGGACCTTACAGAAATGTAGAGATCCTAATTGTTTATAATTTTGAAAACAGAAGGGGATAGAGCTTGTCTCCTCCTGTTCTAGACATCAAGTCTAAACTAGACACAAGTCCATTAATAGGCAATGGAGAGAGAGAAAACTCCTGAAGTGTCACTTATGCTGTCCTAAAATATGTGGCTACGGCAGAAACTGCCGGAGAATGAATCACTTGCCGCAGGTACCTGGGGGGAAGAATAGCCTTTCTGAGGGAGAGCAGGCAGTGGGAAACAGTCTGCTTCCAAAGCGCCTGCTGTCTGCAGCACTGTGTGCATATATGTTTCACATCCTGGCAGTAGTTGAATGGAAGCCCGTGAAATTGCTTCAACAGGTAAAGTAAGTGGAGCAATCTGGTCCTGACAGATAAGACCATCTCCAAGAAAAAAACTCTTCTTTGGATAATGCATGGGTCTTTCCTGTCAGGTCCATGTTCTTCAGTAAATGATATCCTCCTTTTGCGGAACAGTGAATGTGAGCATCCAGCAGATCTCCACTCCATTTTAAACTCCATAATGCGCTTCTCAAACACAGTTAATAAGTATATGCATCTACCTCTGTCCAGAAAATACAGTTTGTCATTGGATGTATTTGGTACATTATAAGCCCAGGACTTACACCAGTATTTGAACTGTGCTGAGGAAGAAGATATAAAATCCAATTCTCCTGAACCCTGTTAGTGAATGCTAGACAGCTGTCTTCTATCAGGGGATTTCAGAGGACTTTGCAAGATGTCACAGTCACTTTTCGACATATCTTGTTCTGCTCATAAATAGGTATTATTAAGCCATAGCCATTGTGTGAGTGGCCTAATGAAGCAAGTCACCATGTCCAAAGCAGAAGAGAACCCACGCTCCTTCCATGAGAGGATGTTCCTGCAGGATGTTGGGAAGTCATGTAGACATGCTGTAATTAAATTGTGCATTCTTCTATAGCATTAAACAGCTGTTATTACAGAAGGACATGGATTTCTGCCCAGGTAGCACTCATGGTAGATGATGAGCCCACAGATGATGAGCGGCAGTAAACTCACGTGATACGCAACCTTATGTTTCAGTGTCTGTGGTTTTGCGCTTGTGAAACCGAAGCCTTTTCAAGCCGGTGAGTTGCCAACTCGCCCATTGCACCAGTGGCACAAAATTTCCTCAGAAAAAAACCCTCCTTCAAGTCTGCTCCAAAAGAAATATGAACAAGTGGAGAAGGAATTGGAGAACTGTCTGAAAGAAATTCTTCAAAATGGCTATCTACAATGTTGTTAAATATTCTTAAACCTATAGGACAAAGATAGAGGGCCAAAATTTCACAGTGACCAGAAAAATTTATCTTAGACTACTGTTGATACTCAAGTGAATCCAGTAGTTACATTTCATAAACTAGACAAAACTTGGCCTCCTCAGATTTTTTTGTGGAAAAATTAATGCCTTTGAAGAATGTTTGGATGAATATCATGGCCATTTGAAAATAATTATTTGTTTATTGGTTTATACAGGGGTTCGTGTCATTGCACATAAGCAGACAGCTCTACCCATTTGGAATCCTCCTGAATTCTGGGGGACGTTATTTGATTTCAAATGGAGACGGTCCACGATTTTATTAACCCACAGAACATGGTCATGCTTTTCTGGAATAAAAAAACCCACACCAACAGCATTAAGTGATCTGTGACATTCTAAATATGCTTATTTACTATTGAAAAGAACTGGTGCAAGTCTATCAGATGAATGTTCAGGTATCATACAGATTGTTAAGCTTAGTGTAAATTCCAGTGTGGGTGACTGATAGAGTTTATCATAATACTTTTAGGCTGACTTTAGGTTCTTTATTTCATGGTATGCTAAAAAGTCTGGAAATGCAAGCCTGGAGTTCTTGGTGTCTGTATTTTTTGTGCAAACAACTAAAATCAGATGTGTGATAGCTGCTCCTCAGCTGTAAGAATTTCCCACTCCTACTTCAAGCATGTACTTCGGAGTGATGGTGTCATGATGTTTAACACAGCAGGTTTGGAGAATAAACTCTACTGGGGCATAATGGGCTGAAGTGAAACAGCATGAGCTCAGTCTCATGAAAGATCTTTTGCTCATGCAGAAGGCACTGGTACTTAGCTGAGACAGTAGAGGCTGCCTGACAGGTTGCAATTACTTCTGCCAAATGCACCAGGCTGCATTCTGAACCTTTGCTTAATGGGGGCAGATCTGTTCCAAGTTATAAAAAATAAAAAAATAAAACTGCCTCAGGTCATAGATATGACAGCGTCTGTGCTTCTAATCGGGTTTCACCTTCAGCAGCAGGTTTTGCTTATTCATCCTACATAAACCTCAAAATGAGCTGAATTTCCTTCATAAAAAACATGGAAAAGGCATAAATCTCAGCTTCAGTTTCCACGAACTCCAAGACAGAATTACCACTCTGTCTGATCATTTTTGCCAGGTATACCCAGCTAAGATAAGAGCTTCCTTCAGTGTATCTGTGGCAAAAGGACAAGTTATGAAATAAGATTCCACTTTACAGTCTCTGTATCATGCTTTTTTGTGCTGTAGCAAATTGTTTTTGCAGCACACACTGTAATATGCATCTAGAATAATATTCAATTAGGCCAATAGTTGCTGCTTACATTGTTCTGTAACAATCGGTGATTAAGAACCTCTCTGTATAGTTCAATCTCCATTAATTAATTTCCCCTGCAGAATATATACACCTGCCTATTCTTCCTTGGAGATCCCAATATGAAGTAAAGCTATTTTGCAGGTAAACAAAGGATGTAAAGGATGACCTTTAACTTTGACAGCAGTATTTGTGATTTACCATCTGTCATAACTGATCACTCCTAATAACAATATGCTGAATAAGAAGCTGAAATGAGGAAACAGCGGGAGACAGAGGAAGGTTGGAGGGGACCGGGAATGATCTTCTAGCAACCCGCATGCTTGTCAGGGCAGGAGGTCTTATGTGTGGTTACACTTCGGGCCTCACTCTGACACCTGAAAACGTGGCAAAGGGTTGATCCCGCAAGTGGCTGCACTGAAACGATGTTTGTAGGACAAGGAATTAACCGTTGTTCAGCCCTTTATTAGGCCCTGTGACTGCTTTTTCACTTGCACAGCCTGTGCTGAGTGGAGGCAAGTGGCAGGCCGTCAGGATTGCGGGGTCAGCCCGTATCCTCTGGGCAGCTCGCCGCGCTGCCGCCAGCATCGTGCTGGGCTCTGCCTCCGTGGCATGTTGTGGAGCAACTGTATGAACTCGGGGAGGAAAAAGGGTAAAGAACAATGTGAACTCTTTGCAAGATTGTTTGTATTTTCTACCATGTTTTATGTCTTTAATAAACACAATCTCAGTTGTTTGTTCTCACCGCTGGTTGACAAAATGGCAAATCTTACCTGATATAATGGTGGAAAATATAAATAGCTTTCTAGCAACCAGGCTTCATTAATATGTATTGGAAACCTAAAACGGTTGTCAGCTATGAGGGGGAAAATGTACAGAATTACTATGGATTATAATAATTTCAGCAAAGCATCTAATTTATATATTAAGCTTGCTTAATGGACTTATATCGCATTGCTCTTTGATCTGAAGAAAAAGGTGCTGAATAATTTATCAAATAAAAAAAAAGAAAATCCCATAGCCCAGCCCACACATCACATTCTGCCCTATAATTTACATTTTTTAAGAGATGCCATTTTGAGGCAGGAGAACTGGTTCCTAAAGATTCCTTCTAATATTACAAATGTATTTTCACGAGGTACACTCTGGGGAAAATGTACTAATGAAGGAATGCAATTCTGCAGACAAATATTTCAGGTCTATGCCTTCCTCACTAAAGACAGTCATTTCAACTAAATGCCAAAAGGCATTTAGCTGTAACATTTGTCAGCGGAATAGGATTGGCTTTAGGTTTCCCTTCTGATTTACAATTGAGTGTTTATTGGGTCTGCTGTACTGTAACGTGTTTTGTTAACCTCTAAAAAGCCCACATCCAGCCTGTGTATTAATCACAAGGATGATATCTGTCATAGTAAATTGGGTTGCTCTGGGGTTTTTGTGCTGTGCCAGGAGAGGAAAGAGAAGGCCGGGGCCTGCTCGGAGGGGCAGGACAGGTTGTGGGGGCGGCTGCAGGCCATGGGGCGGATAACCCCTGTCAGCTCCTGGCTCCAGGATGGCTCCCTATGAGCTGTGCCATCTATTTCTGTGCCTCTATTTTTCAGCTGAGAAAGGGGGGAACCTGTGTCACGTTGGGTGAGCTGCAGGAGTCACAGGCCTGATGAGGATTTAGGTCACTGTGGCGGTGTTTAATGAGGAATTGTTGGGAATGTTGGGCCTGCAGTTCCTCACGTGGGTTCGTGCCTACCTATTGCGGTCATTCCTCAGTAATCCGTGCTGCTGGTCACATACACACGGATCAGCCGTGCTGGTAATCACAGCTTTGTTGTGACTCTTGACAGGTCTCCCATTCACATTTCCCCCATTTGTCCAAAGCAATGAGTTGTCAGACATTTACTATGGCAGTGTGCAGGGTTTATTCATATTTAAATAAAGCCATTATCCCGGCCTTGAGTTTCAGTAGTTTTCTGTTCTTCCTCTTGAGTATTTCTCTCAGTAGTGCCATCTAATCAGTTTTAGGTTTTAATTAAACAGCTGTCATTTGCTTCCTAGTTCTGTTGCAACCTGATGTTGTATTAAATTTTAATTTAGCCTAGGCTGGATAAGAAGTAGATTCCTTCAGACAACAAAGAAACGCTATTAGCAGGTTACAGTTGTAATTAAGAAGAGCTCTGCTGAAGTGCTAATGCATTCAGGTACAGAGAAGGAACTGGAGATAAACACGCACACAATTATTATTCAGGGATAGTGCTTGCAATGCGATTGTCTAGTTTCCACCCAGGCTGCTTGAATTCCAGGTTTTGGTCAATATCTAGTGTTTTACACCCTTGTTGGAAGAAATCAGAAAGGATTTCCAGTTTTTCACCTGGGCCCTCTCCGTGTCAGCAGTTAGAGGTTTGTGCTGGTGGTCCCTGAGTGTTTTTCCAGATGTTTCAGTGATGCTGAGCCATGCATGTAAATATAAAAGCCTGTGCATATAAATCAGCATTATTACCCCTCTCTAGATTTCAGACTGTGCTAGTAGTAAACAGCACAGGTATCTCAAATGCAGTAACACTTTTCCTGTAGTAAACCTTACCATGGAAATATAAAACAAACCTAACAGGATCTCTTGAAGATGCAAATTAAAAAAAGTAATAAAAAAAGAAGCCTGCTTATAAATCTAATGGACAGTCAATTAGTTCAGTTCTGCCTTCATATTTCTTCCTCAGAGGAAATATATATTTTCAGTCTATAAATAACCAGCTCTTAAAAAGGTCTTTACACTGCCTATTATACTTGCGTAACACCCGATCCAGGCATCAGGCCTCTGAAATATTGATTTATGTAGTAGAATTGCTTACCAGTGAAGTGTAGTTTCAGTGACGCAGCAGTGGCTAATAGGCACCGTGGGCATCTGTACGTATGGGGAAGGGGGGAAACGTCAGGACAGTGCTTGTGTCCGGAGCCAGGTGAGCACACTGCAGAGCACCCACAGGTAGGGGGTGGCAAGGTGTCACTTCTAAGACCCTTTCTCAAATTAAGCTTCACAGAGAGTTTACAGAGGAATGCAAATCTCTTTATAAACTTTGCATTATCCTTCAGAGCATCAAAGTATGTTCTCACCTTGGTAGCTAAGCAGCACTTAGAGTTAAAGGAGGCTCGAGGTTTTGTTTATCCCCTGTCACACAGGAGGGTCAACACGATGGCTGTACAACAAATGGCACAAAAAGCAAAGGAGAAATTAGTTCAGGCCTGCTGAGAACCTGATTCAAAGTCCACTGAAGTCAAAAGAAGTCTTTCATCTATGACTCAGTAGGGTTTTGGATCAGACCGTAATTGCATCCAAGTGCCGCCTGCCCCTGACACGTAGGAGTTATGTAGCTGTGCTAAGAGAAAGTGGTTCAGAAGTAGAATTAGTCACGTGTTCGTTGTTTGTGACCTTGGCAAAAATACTATTCCCCCTGCTGCACTGAAAACTGTCCGTGGTTGACGAATGGCTCAGAAATAGCCTGCTGACAAACTGGGAGCATTTTGACACAGAACCACCATGTCTGCATCACATATGTGGCATGTTTATATCAAATTGATGGCCTAGGGGTATTTGGAATATTTGTCATTGGTTTGGCAAAATCTAACTACCTCTTCTTAACATACTTGTGGATGAAACACCCTCAGATTGTCTTTACCTGTCTTACACAACCTCTTTCCACCCGAGGTGCAGCTGATTGTTTTCACATGGTAGTGGAGTTTCTTAGTTTTGTTCAAACCTTAGTCTTTGTAAAGGTTTTACAGTTGTTCTTTGGCACTTCTACATCTTTCACATACTTCTCTGTTTCCCAGCGTCCTTCCGTCAGGGATGGCAGCTGGTTATAAATGATCCCATCCAGCAAAAACAAAAACCAGTCACTGGGTAAAATGTCTGGTTTGTGCCTTGCAAAGAACAGGACAAAGATGATGTATTAATTTCATGCGGCGTTATTCAGGAAAGCATCTCTATTCAGGACAACACTTAAATCTGCTTAAATCACACTGAAGTCTGTGTCAAGTTGAGCCACATACTTTTAGTGCTGTTCTGAACAGAAATGGACTCAAGTACACGTTTAAGTGCTTTTCTGGAACATGACCGCCCATAAAGCTCTAGTAGACTCTATCAGTTAGCTGGCACTAGTGTTATTAGTACTTCAACTCATTTAATTCAGGGCGCTTTTTGTAGAAGTTTCCGAATATTGATTAATAATACATCTTAGTTGCAAGTGTTTATTGGTCTTCTCCAGCTGTCCTCAGCTTGTGGTCAATGCCCATTATTTTCTATCAATCTAGCTAGCAGACAGAAGCAAATGATAGTGAATATATCTCCCTATGCAAGCTGCCATCAAATTTTGCACTGAAATCCATTTCTTCTTCCACCAATTCTAATAATGGAATTTAAAGTTAGATTAGTTGGAAGCAACTTTTTTTTTTTTTCAGCTGGCAAGCAATTAGTTTCATAGAAGTTGAAAAATGAAAAGCAGAAGGATTTAAAGCAGTATTTCCTCTCACAGGTTTTTCTAGAAGGCTGAGCTGAATCTCTTCTGAAGCACAGGTCATTCCTTGCTCTGCATGTGTATGAAATGTTGGCCTGCAGTAAGCACTGCTTAAGCAGAGCCAAATTCCTCTGTAGGCCTTTGGAGGCTGTTCCCCTCCAGTCTGCAGAGCTGCTTTGCTTACGCAAGGCAAGGACCGCTGTAGCAGCTCATTTGGAGTAATTAATCAAGCTGCAGCCATAGTGAGACGCAGAGGAAGGCTGTGTTAATGGAGTCATTAGAGTGCCAGCACTGTGAATTCATCAGGATTAGAGATAAATGTGGTAAAACATCTCTAGGTGGGATTTTGATGGGGAAAGATTAGAAAAATTGTATATGGCATTGCTTAGTTTGTAATACCCTACCTCACGCACAGTGTTTCTCATTGTGCATTTATGTCCAGAAAAGGGACAACTGGCTCAGCTGACAACTCTTTCAGCTGAAACAAAAAGGAAAAAATGCTGTTATTGTAATGCCTGGGAATCACCTCCCAAACCACTGCCATGGTTTGGGACATAAGGGTGCAATGAGGTGCTGCCATTCTCTGGAGATGGTGCTTGAAAAGTGCTGTGGTTCTGTCACTCTGCAGGTGTGTCTTCACGCGTAATTGTGTGACGGATTTCATTTCCACAGCAGCCAAACCTGTAAATTGGCTCCAATAGAGTAAATCTGTATGTCTGTCAAAACCAGAACTTGGTGGTCCAGACACAACTTCTAGCTTAAGAAATTGTTATACCACTGCTTGCAGGGAGCTCACAGGGTATGTGCAAGGAACCGTTGCTCCCTGTCCCTGTCCCTCTCTGAGGAAGGGTTTTGGTTCTATGGTCTGACACCTGCAGCTTTCTTATGGTTTTTGCTTTTCTAATGCCCATCCTTTAATTGTGTGTGCATACAGGACACGGAAGTCCTTAACACGGCCATCCTGACGGGCAAAACAGTGTCTGTTCCAGTCAAGGTCGTTGCTGTGCAGGAGGATGGGTCGGTGGTTGATGTTTCGGAGTCCACTGAGTGCAAATCGGCTGATGAAGACGTCGTAAAGGTAAGGCACCAACAAGAGGTGGGCATGAGGAAAATGTGAGTTTTCTCCCTTGTCTTCACCACCAGCACCACCATATTGGGTCCTAGCCTGCATTCTGGATTTAACGTGGACTGGTTTTATACAATCATAGCTGTTTCTGCAGTGATAGGTATTTCCATTGTGCAATAAGGAATTTGATTTCCAGAGGTTATGCAGGGTTAGCACATTTCCACAGACTGATGTGGAGCCGTTTGTGCTGATGTCCATACGGTGTGGCAGAGAGGGCCAGGGATGCTGCGAGAGCAGTCCTTGTCTTTCTTCGCTGGCCAGCGGGTGCTAATGAGAAAGAACGTGACTTTTGATACATCCCACATGGGAGAAGTCAACTTGCCACACAGGGACCTTTATTCTTGTGTGGCTTTTCTGCATCCATTATTAAATAGTAATAACACAGTATATTGTAATAGTGTACAGCAAAGCAGTACATGCTTCTGACTGCATCACCTACTTTCCACTCAGGAGTCTCCTACAAGTACTGAACTTTACCGAAATCTGGAGGAGCATGACAGAATAGAAAATAACAAAGATATTGCAAAAATCCTTAAAACAAAAGCTGTGAACTGTTAAACATTTTTTTAATATAATGTGTTCAGCTGGTTTTCGTTCCACAGCATTGAGATGAAAACAGCTTTAATTTAACTTTATCAAGACATTGACTGTATGACTTCTGACACATTGCACAGCTTTCAGCTTTTAGCTCATTATTATTTTTAGGCATAGAAGAGGTACTTTTGAACATCTTTAGTAGATTTATTTGATTTATTATGTGGTTTGAGGCTGTTTTTTGTTGTTTTAAATGAACATCGGAATTGAGTACAATGGCTTCTATATAGGGCTGTTTTCTTGTATTCTCTATGAATTTCTTTGGGTTGTCCTAGAAAGATGATTTCTTTTTCTCAATTCCAGGAAAATACAGTATATTATATAAAAATGCTGTAAAAATAGGATAGTATACTCATCCTTTTTTACATATAGTAATCCTATAACCTGTAGATCTTATAAACTCTGGAGCTCTGAAAAAACAAGTTCCTCATATTCTGTCTGCTAACTGTGTCATGTCTGAATGTATCCCAGGCCTGACCCGGTCCCTTTTATAACTACTTTTAAAAGGTCTCTTCAGGTTGCATTTGAAACCCACATCCTATACCTGTGTACTTTCAACCTATCAATGTAACCTCTTTCTAGATAAGACTGCAGAGGTCCTAACAGATAGCTTGTATTTGTCAGATAATTTTTCGTGTTCTGTGTCTGGCTAAAGAAATGCACACAGCAAAGCTGTCATTTATTTTGAAGACCATATGCTGGAATGAAAAATTCACCTTCTTACTTTTGACAACTCTGAATGAGCTTGTTAGTGGTATTTAAATGTTCTAAAACAAACATCTCACAAAGAAATTCCTTTGCAGTTAAAGTGCTTACAGAGCAACTGTACATTTCATAGAGATATCCTTTTTCTGAGACTCTCAGATGAGAGATGACATCCACTTGATCCTAAGTAGCTATAGGAAAGACATGATAGGTTTGGGCAAAAGTCTTGGTCAGACAACCTCTGCTTGCTTCCAAGTTTTTTCATGAATGTTTTTATCTCTGTTTATCTTGAAGGCAAATTATTCATAAATAAGATTCAAGTTATTGAGAAGAGGCATGTGTGCAGCTGAATCCTCAGGGACAGAGTGACGCCTAGCACTTCTCAGACCTTAAAACATTTTGCAAAGGAAATCAGTGTAATAATCCCTTTTCGTGAAAGTGACTGTTCCAATGTTTGCCCTTTGCCAGTGATGTGGAAGAGGTTTCTTGAATCTCTAGCCTGAGCTCCAGCTTCTCTATTTTATGTTATATATTAGATGGGGAAAGAAAAATCACATTTTGTTTTTCTGGTAACCAAATTTCCTTGAGAGCCCTTACCAGAAAGGACATGAATGAATATCTTTGTTTATGACTAATTTAATTGTCATAGAAGCAGTTTCTTTTGATAAATTTTGCTGTTGTTTTTTTTTGCTATTTACTGTACAGCTCTTTGTATCTGATTAGTGGCTATTATTTATCAGTTTACAATGAAGTGCTCGTGTTATAAATTCAAGCACCAAGTTATATATCATCAGTATATTATTGCTCAGATTGTCTTTTCTTTTCTTTGTACTTCAGAAAACCAGATACCGATCTAAAAGATTGTGTATGTGGACTTTTGTTTCTATTAATTGGATTTCTAGTATTTCTAGGACTTGCTGTAGTTAGAGAATGCTAGACTGAACCAGATACAAAAAGGTCAGGAAAAGGACTCCCCTTCCTCTTCCACTAATAAAATTAGTATCTGCACATGTTAGGGAGATGTTGCATTTCAAAACACTGCTTGTTTAAAGTCCATTTAGTTCAATCAGCAGTTGTCCATATGGTTGTCCTGTCAAAGCTGGGTATGAAGTTGTTATGGTTCCTGAATTTAAGAGGTCCACTGAAGCTTGCAGCTAAATAATACTTGGCATGACCTCTCTGAGCAAAGACAAGATTACCAGTTGCATTTGTGGATTTATGCACTTCAAGAAAGCAAAGCTCTTGCCCTTTGACCATCTTCCTTTCTTGCTTTTTTCAAGATGGGTCGTATTTCTAGGTGGAAGTAGACCTGTTCCAAAGCACCTTCAAGTTGATGTGGGTCCTCCCCCTTTCAATGATTTGGGGAGAGCAGACCGAAACACTAGGCAAAATTCTGCACAGATTTTACAAGATTTACACTGTATTTTCCCTCACCCCTCTTCCCTTATTTTTTTTTTTGGAGACCAAGTTGGGTGTAAATCTGGTCATCATCTGTAAAATTATTTGCGCATCAAATCACTGACAGAAGAGTGCCTCTGGGACTCTTTCCCAGACCTGATATCCAAGGCTATTGGCTTAATGCATGAAAACAAGAGGTCTGAGTGTGGTCTTCACTGAGTTCAACTTGCCCCATCCTGGTGATAGAAAGGGTCTCAAAATGAGAGTAATGTTATTTTTGTGAAAATTACAACACCGTTATAATGGATTTTAGTCACAAATTACTGAGAGGTACTCTCAGACTGAATGCTATTCAGGCATAATTTTTAACTGGAAATACATGTATTGGTTGCAAGATTGAATCCATAACAATTAATTAGCCGAGTTAAAATTTAGTACAAGCTTTATGTGCCTGTGTTTTTTCATAAAAATGCATATTCCCTTTACAGGCTCCTTTGATAAACTCACTATTGACTTTGCTTCCAGATTTGTGTTACCTTTTCTATATACGTTGTACTGCTAAACCCTCTAATAAGGGTTGTCAGGCATTTTGGATGTAATTGCCTTATCTTGAGCTTCTTTTCACTGTTAATTCTGCCTTTATTGTTTCTTTTGTAATTGGAGAGATATTCATATTCTTTTGGGCAGAACAGAGTGTTGCATTCTTAACCTTTTATTTCTGTTTAATAGCTAATGATTTAATAGACAATTAATGAAACAGTTCTTTGATCACTGCTCTAACACCATTATTTTCATTTAAGACACAATGAACTGAATCTAGCTTAAATAGAAACAGACTTTGGCCCAGGCTATTATGTATTTGTACAAAATGTGCTTATCTGGGCAGCTACCTAGGTATCACATTGATAAAAATACTACTCAGAGATGGTCAAACAGATAGATGCTGAGTGATTTATTAGTAGACAAAAGATGTGAATCCATCCTGTCCAAAGCCATATATCTCCTCCGCATAACACTTTAATAGCTTCCCAGAAAGAGAGTATTTCAGTCCTTATTTTTCAAAGCCTACATAATTAGTGGTAAATATAGTGAAACACACTCATTACGTCTTGACCTTGCATTTTCCAACCTTATTGTGACTTGATCCTCAGCGGAGTTGACCAGATCAACTTGTTCAGTTGGACTGCCATCCCTGGTCCCTAAAGTTGCTGCTCCCTACAGTTTGACACAGGTCATAATGCTACCAACTATTTTACCTTGAAATGGCTTTAAAAATGTAAAAAACATTTTAAAAATTTTAGATGGAAATATTGCTCTGAGTCAGAGAAACTCTGATGTTTATTCCATCATTGAAAAGGGATGTTTAATGTTTTTGGCATTTGAAAGAAAAGATTGCCTTTATGATTAAGGCACGGAAATGCTTCTCAGCATTAATTTCCATATCTTTTGCTGATTTCCTGTGTAACTGTGGGAAGTCAGTCATTCCTTTTGGAATCTCACTTCCTTATCTGCAAACAAGTCTGAGAAAACATCTTTTGCCAGCCTCAGCTTGCCTTATGTAATTTTTCAAGCTACTGTCGACAAAATCCTTATCTCCACAAATCCCATTAACTTCAGTGGTCTTCTGCCATGGACCCTCCTGAAGGACTTCTCCCCAGGAGTCCTGCTTTTCCTGCAAGCCAGAGCTAAACAGGGTGGTGAAGCTGAAAAGAACGAAGTGATGGCAACTTGACAAATTTATGCACAAGCTACTCAGCTACTCTGGTGATGGGTAAAACACTGAGAGATAAAGGAGCTGTAGCATGGTAGGATGTGCCTTTTCTATATGTGTGCTGAACCATGGGGCCTCGGTCTTCACAGGTGGGAAAGAAAAGGATTAAAGCAGTTGTATCATGGCAGAGACCTTCTTTGCCCATCCATCTTTTAAGCACTGCTGAAGTTTTGCTGGCCTGTTAAAGTGGGTTTTGCTTGCTCTCCATCAGTCTTTGGGTCACAGTTAGAGGGAAGTCAAGTTAGACCAATGGCAGTGGTGGAGTGACGACCTTGAGATGGTTGTATTGCAGAGGGAAGTCTAACCTGAGGGGCCCTGGCACTGTCAATCTTTACAGCTTCTTAGATGCTCCAAGTAAGGTTCATGCATTACTTTGTCCTCCCTATGGAAGTGTCTTTAAAAGCCTGAACTGTAGTAATTTCACATGAAGAAAAATTTTCAAAACATTTTAGTTACGTGGTAGTCATAAACATCACCCACAAAGCAGCATCAAGTGAGAAAATTATAATGAGGACAGCTTCTTAGTCCAAATGTTTATCTCAGTAGTGTACAAATGAAAGAGAGACAGCTGCCCAATTAATTCATTCTTAGATTAGTCATATTTTCATGTTCTTTGCAAGTTACGCAGAAATTGACTGGTGGTACAAATTAATGTCTGCAGTAATTCAAATGGCTTCCATGGAGTTACACCACGGACTAATTTAGCCTAATTTTTTGTAACAGAAAAGGCCCTCAATTGAACAGAAGGGAGCCAGAGGGCCTCATCCTCCTCATTTCTGCCCACATGTAAAGTGCAGTAGAAACAGGCTGAATGTGCCCAGGCAGAGGCATACATTAAAAACAATGGTGCTGCAGTAATATACCATGAACTCTTCTGTGCAAGAATGCACTTTTCTTGTCAGCTTGCTAGAGGAAAGCATTTCAGTGAATTATTTTTCACCTTTTCATAATTTCCTGTCTAATTATAATGAAAGTCAAATTCAAACCATTCCTACCCCCTACTTTTCTAACACAAACCTTATCTTGAACTCTCCATAATTAATGCTAAAACAATAGAAGACCTAATTTTGCTAGCAGCAGCCAGCTAGGTTTTATCTAATATGCTGTAAAAATGGTGTAGGAAAGGCAGGAAAGGTAATAATAGCTGAACCAGATTAAATCTGTGGAAGGTTCTTCCCTCTTACAGACAAAAGCAGACGAGCGACTGAGGACCTTATTCAACAGCTGTGGGCACATTGATCTCTAATGCCAGCACGGTAGCTGCTACAAGGGACTCCAAAACAAACAAACAAGCAAGCAAACAAAGATAGGGAGGGATACTGCAGTTCTGTAATTTAGATGATACTGAATTCTGGGAACACTTCCCTGCTGCAGAGCCACAGCACGTTCTTAGGACAACTGAGAGCAAGAAGCACCTGCTTGCGGCTGTTTATGCAACGGTTTATGCAGGAGATCTGCAAACAAAGGCAGTGCTTGTCATTTGCAAGTTCTGCAGCTGCTTCACCATTAAAGTATGTGATTGAGAATGAAATGTACATAAAGTGGAGCTAATCTTATTTCTCCATCCATCATATTTTTGAGTGCCTATCACTTCATTACCTGAGAGCTTGATTTTGTGGACACTTGCTCAGAAATTAGCTTACTCTAGGAGTTCAAACTCTTTCTGGGAGCAGTGAAAATACTCTCTACTCGTTTATATGATGGATTTACTTTGGTGCCAGTTGGTTTATTACACAATTCATTTTGAGCTAGATCTTATTTTTTAAGTGATTTTTTTTTCCTCAATGCTGCTGAGTGGTTCAAGATTGACAGCCCTGGAGGCTTAACCACTCTGTCTTACCCCAGGGCAGGGGGCAGGTTGGGGCTGCAGCAGGCAGCTGCTCAGCTAGAAACCTTTTGAAGTGCAAATGTTTAATTTGGTGAGTCCATCTCCTTGCCCAAGCAGTCCTTTTAATCTCACCTGATTAGTGCCAGTGAATCAGTATCATCAGCTCCATGAAATCAGCTGGTAACAACCTCAAGTCACTGTCAGCTTCATTTCCATCCATCTTTGAGAGCTGGGAGGTGATGGACTCTGCAGTCCATTACAAATCCTCTGAAATAATGACTCCCCCTGATGCCTGGCACAGGGAAGATGCTTACGGCAGCAAAGTGTTCCTCAGCTGAACAGAAGGATTATTTAGGAGGATCCTGCCTGGGACCCAGGAGTCCTGGTTTACCTCTCTGCTGTGCTCCAGACCTCCTCTGTGAAGTTGCTGGTCTGTCTCAGTTGTGTCAGAGGGATGATGAGGATACAGCTGTCTCAGTAGGATTTACTGGCAAGAAACCCGTTAGAGATCTTGTCTTTGATACCTGCAGACAGGTATACCTACGTTAGAGCAATAATTAGAGATCATTGAGTTGCTTGAAATGCATTAAACTTGTAATTAGATCTTCTGGTTTCTAGTTATTTTGGCCAGAAAACACCCCCTTTGCCCCTATACAAAGTTCATCTTTATTAGTCATAAAAGAGAGGCAGGAGAGTGTGGCAGATCTCTCTGCAATATGTCGACTGTTGAGTTAAGGATTTTGCTTTTTGTTGAAATATCAGAGGTTCTGACATTCAGGTCACCAGATTCTGCTAATTAGTTTCAGAGCCAGACAAAGCATGATCAGAAAAGAGTAGCATAGCCACTTACTGATATTAAGGATTTGTCTCAAAAAACCACCCTTGTTACACAGCAACAGGTTGAAATCTATAGTGTTTTGTGAATGTGCCAAGCTAAAACTTCACGTTTAGAATCATATTTGCACACAAAACAGTTCCATGTATAGCAATAAGGATGCCAGTGAGGCAATCTCACAAAATCACATATTGAAGAATTAATATTCTGTACACAGTACACATTGTACGCAGCTTATAGCGAAATATATGTGTGTATTTTCCTGAAGTTATTTTTAAACACACACAGTCTTCAAAGCCAGCTTGAGAAAACAGTGTTTTGTCTGGGAGAGGATCCGTTAAGAACAGACCATACCGACATGTGCAATTACACAGATTTCGGCAGAGATGCTTATGGTGTCTTCCAAGGGACCAGCTGCTGCTTCAGAGAAAGAAAACAATTCTATGGCTTAGCATTTGGCTGCTCGGAGAGCAGAAATGCAAAGGGCATGGATCCCAGTCCTGGGAAACAGTCATTAGCCTGAACTGCGATATTGCTTAGGATAAACTCTGAATATTTTATACTCTTAGTATGCACATAGTAAACAGCTCAGTCCAGGCTCAGCAAAAGCAAATGTAGCAATAAGTAACTGTTGTTGGGAGAAAATGATGAACTTCGGGAAGCACTCCCTTGAGATACATAATAGGAGTTGAGGATGGAGATGATGAGCCTGACACACCACCATCAGTCTGAAGTGCACTTAATTTATTTGACTTAGAAGCACCTACCTTTGACAATAACCAACTCCCTTCCTCATCTTTGGAAGAAGGCAGTTTTGTTCTTGGTATATTTTTAATTATTAATATTTTTGCATTTTGATCGTACAGAATTGGAAACCAGAATGAGAACTATTTTGGTTTCCTTTATAGAAACAGCAACAGGACAAGAAATACATGTAGTTAGACAGCTGTGTGCCTTTGTGCATAAGGATTGGGGCATATCTGTGCTTTTGAGGGGAATGAGGAAAATCCAGCCATAAAGAACAGCAGCTAAATACTGGGTTAATGAGTTGGACGAGTCATTAAATAAGGATGAAAGAACAAAATGAAGTTATAAATGGTACTTCTTTTTCCATTTACAAAAGGTACAGGGAATGGAAGATTCTTGGTGGAGTGTTGCTTTTGTCCTCTTCCAGCTTTGTTACACGCTGTACTTGAGCATGCCTATCAGATTTGGTGGTTTAAAACTTCAAATTTGTTCAATTGGAAATAGAAACTAAATTCATTGCCTCTCCATTTCATAGCTCTTCAGTGGGGCATATTTGGAATTCTGTGGTGCTTGGCTGCGGATTTAAGCAGCTTTCCACTGAATTCAGTGTGAAAATGGATCACTGGTTTGATGATAATCAAAATTTTACTCCTTTGATGACTTTATCTTGAGGAAAAGCATTGGAAGTGGTAGTGACTCTAGAGCAAGCAAGCATATTGACCATGTTTTCCTCTTAAAATTGTCAATGGTCAAACAGCCACCAGTGTTGGCACTGATAGCACTGTACCCTGGAAGACAAACAGGAACCTCGGTCACCTTAGTACTTTGTTCCAGACACTCCTGTTCTGTTTTTGCTCCCATAATAATCGTGCAAATAGTCCCATTTACTGAGTGTAGGGACTACTCGTGTGAGAAGTGTTGCAGGACGTGGCCTTCACACGTTGTAAAAATGCATTTTAGCAGCACGTAGCCAGCAGCTAACAGGCTTGGCAGCTCCGTCAAAGGGAGTTCCAGCCTGCTTCTGCTGGAGAGCCCTACGGTGTCCTGCGGCTGTCCTCCGTCCTGCGCTGCTGAATAAACCTCCCTTAAACACAATTGCAGATCTGTCATGAGCCAGAAAAAAGGATGTATTGTAATAAATGGAGGAACAGTGAGCAGAGACATGAACTCTTGCAAGTGTCAAGAAAAGGCTGTTGAATACATGTATACCTTATTGAAGAAGATGTGGGCATTTATTTGAGTTGAATGCATTTATTGTTTGTGGAGTACTGACAATGTACTCAACACTGTATAAAAGTGGTGTGGACACAGTGCCTACCCTACAGATCTCACAGCTGAATAAGAGTTACACAGGGCTTGCCACAATATAGACGTTCTGGGAGGTAATCCTTTACTGAGTTACTTGTACAAATATCCAGAGCAGCTTAGCAGTGAGGAGGGGAATGACATTACCCAGGGAACAGAGAATGGAGATTGCCCAGCAGAACTGCCAGCAAGGGAGAGTTCTCTGTTGAGCTGCATTGTCAGAAATGATGAGTTCCTAGCAGGAAATGCTATCTACTATTTATATGCTGTATTTATACGCACTTTTCTGATTCCTGCTTCTGAGATTACTGTCTGGATTAAATTTGCAACCCCTCCCCATTGACTCTTAGGTTTCCTCCTGAAAAAATAAGAGAAAATCCTTGAGACACACAATTCTTCCTTAGATCTCTTACACTCAACATTATCCACTGCAGAGCAAAATTAATGTCTGCCCTTCCTTATTGTTTTCCTTCCTAATTCATTTCTTTCTGTAGAGGCTCAGCAAGCACCAATTTTCCAAGTGAGTTTTTAATCGCCTGAGCCCAGCATGATTACTGTCTTCCAATCTAGTTGCCATTTGATGCAATCAGCATTTCAGAATACAATGATTTTTTCTTCCCCAAACCTGAATGCTATATGGCCAGCTGATACCACTTGGCCTCAAAGGAACATAAAATACTGATAGAGCTGCGTGAAAGAATATAACCTTTGATTGTGAGGTCTCCCCCAGCCAAGTGTACCACGGTGACGAGAAACAGTTTCTTTCCAGAAATGGTGTAATATGGGGCACAAAGAAATTTATTATTCCAATACTAAGCACATAGGCTGGGGAGGCAGGGAGGGAAGACAGGAGGAGGACAGACTGGCAGCATGCTGAAGTATTTCTCACTGCTGGAATGTTTGCTTTGAAAGGGCCTTTCAAAAGTATACGTTGCCAGGGGAGATTTTCTTTCCATGTCTTTTATTGCCACCTCACAAATCAAAGATTTCAATACACCAGTACTGGAAAACTGCAGGCTTAAATAGTGCCTGCCATGCAGAACCTGTAGCCTTTTAGCTTTCCCCAACCTGTAGCGAGTTTAGCATGAAGGATTATCAGGGTAAAATGAGAAAATCCTTCCATGGACTAAATTACTTATTGTTGTGCTTTTACACACATTTTGTGCATTATAAATGCCAAAGCAACGTTTGCAAAATCACTGAGTAATGATCAGGACCAGAGTACCCCAGGCAAGGTCAAAGTAACACATGCAAAGAAAGGACAGAAGGGAACCGGTGGCTGCAGGCAGGGCGCTGTGCTGTGCTGGGAGCAGGCTGCCCAGAGCTGGGTCTCCTCCTTCCAGCCTGTCCCGTGGCAGCTCCTGGTGAGCCTCCTCCCGTGGAGGCCCTGGGATGCCTTTGCCCTTTTACGCACCATAACCCTGGGAGGAAACAACACCGGTACCGTGTTGTACTGTGGTGAGAGTGCTGTAACAGCCCGCGCTGTTACAGTGGAGAGCTGAGGAGCTGCTGGGAGGCTTCCCTTTGTGCTGTGCGTTGCATAAGGCAAATGCCCACAACCTGTGCATGTTTCCCGGCACTCTGCGGATGCCATGCAGCTCTAACTATTTAGGTTACAGCGTGTTTGTTTTTTACAATGTTGGTGGTGAGTATGGTTGTCTAAAGTCTAGTAGACAGCCATTTGCTAGGACCTTCTGTTCTTAGCAAACTTGACAATGTGGCTTGTTTAACTGCCTTATGTTATTATTGATATTTTCATCTTCTGTAACTAATTTTGCCGAGCAAAAATGTATTATTGCCAACTTGGATCTCCTTAATTCTCGTAAGAAAATGCCTCCAGCTTCAGCCCATTTGAATAATACACAGATGGTTTTGTACAGGATCATGACTTCTTTGAGAAGGTTGCTGACATTGTGTGAGCGTCTGTGGAGCTAGGCTGGGAATGGATCCTATTTGGTGAGACTGAAGAGATTCTGAAGGAGGCTGCCATTGCCTGTCTTTCAAATAATTGTTTTTCTGTCTGTCACTGGGAGTTCAGAAGGAGTCACAGCAAGCTCGTGGAAAAGCCTGAGGTACCTGAAAATGAACGTGATACTAAACAAAGAAGGCTAGGATGAGATTGAAAGAGAAGAAGAGAAGAGAACTAAGGAAAAGAAATATAAGGTATCTCTAAAAGCAGAAACGTAACCAGAGCAGCTCATCCCTTCTAGGCTCTCCAGCACAGTGCAGGACATGCACTGCCTGACCCCTTTGGGCAGCCTCAGCCACTGTGCACGGGCTCTCTAGGAAGGCACAGCAGATCCCAGTGCTGTCTAGGTGTCATCACTGAGTTGGCTTTTTGTCCTGGTTTCAGCTAAGATAGAGTTAATTCTTTTCATAGTGGCTGGTATGATGCTGTGTTTCAGATCTGGGATGAGAATAATACTAATAACACACCAGGGCTGTAGTTGTTGCTGAGCAGTGCTCACACAGAGCCCAGGACTTCTGCTGCCCTGCCAGCGAGGAGGCTGGGGGTACACAAGGAGCCTTTACCTTGGAGGGGATAGAACCAGGACAGCTGGTCCAGAGTGGCTGAAGGGATGTCCCATGCCCGATGGCATCATGCTGAACAGTAAAACTAGGGATTTATCCAGGAAGGGGCTGCTGCTTGGGGATCGGCTCGGCATCAGTCAGTGGGTGCTGAGCAGTTGCGTTTGCATCACTTGTATTTTTTAGTCTTTTTTTGTTGTTGTTGTTTATTTATTTATTTATTTATTTCCTTTCTTATCAAACTGTACTTGTCTCAACCCACAAGTTCTTGCATTTTTACCTTTTTTCAATTCTCTCCCCCATCCCACTGGGGGGAGTGAGCGAACAGCTGTGTTGTGCTGAGCTGCCTGCCAGCTTAAACCACACAACCTTTTTTACCTCATGAGAAATGAACCCTTTGCACCAAACCTTTTCCATGGCTTCTGAAGACTCTGACAGCACCTTGGAGATACTGTAAAGTTTGTAAGATGTAAGCCTCAAAGTGCAGACGTTTTCTACATAGCATGCCTCCTAAGCAGCACAGGGGACCAGAAGTGTGTTTTAGTTATTCTAGTTTGAATAAAATCTTTGCTGAATGATCCCCTTGAAGAGGGATGCATAGGTGGAAATGAAGTAGACTATAGATTGGGAAGGCAGATTATATCTGCACAAGAATGGCCCTTAATGCTGAATCAATAAGTGTAGATACCTGGCATTGGGCATGCGGTCACTAAAAACTGGCGACCTACTGCAGCCAGTCCGCATTAGGTAATGAGGAAGGCAGCAAACTGTAGAAAAGCAAACAGCTTACTAACACTGAAAAAGCGCTCTTTCAAGTTAAATCAATAGGACGACATCTATGACCTGCAAAAAACATGAGACTTTAATAGACTTATTTCAGTAAACAGAATCTAATATCTTTGGTAGCCACAAGATGACTTAGGAGATGCCTGCTGCAGGAGGATGCTGTGTTATAAAGGTGAAATTACTGGCAAGCAGAAATAATTTCCTGTAAACTCATGCACTCTCCCCTCCGTGAAAGTTTAAAGCATTTACATATAAGCACCATGTCAGTGGTGAGAACCTTTGTGTCCTTTTTCATGTCATCCTTTAGCAAACAGTAAATAAAGTGGACGTATGATATTCCCCAGTACCTGCCGCTCTGGTCAAAGTGATTTGAGTGGACAGACTCTTGTGGCTTTGTCAAAGACCAGTGCACGTCCAGGGCCGTGTTCTCTCTGACATGTCTGCAGGCACCAAGCCGGGACGTTGGAAGCAGCACTGGGCAAAGGTCAGAGGAACATCGTGACTCTGCCCTCCTGCTGCTCAGGGGCAGAAGACATCCTGTAGGAAGACAGGAGGTTGGGAAGAGCTTTCCAGTGCACTAAAAGCTGAAGAGCGTATATTTAAAGATGGCTTTGTGATAATTCTTCGTTAGGTGTTGAAAGTTCCTCAGACAACAGGGGGAGAAACCTTCCTTGTGGCTGTGTCCCACTGGATCTCATCTTCTGTGCAGGTGTAGCAAGCCCTCTGGCACTGACTCTGAGTGTAGCAGCTCTTAAACGTCTGCAAAGGGTAATCTCAGGCACTCATCAGCAACATAAATTAAGAGGATGTGGGGACCTCACTCTCTCATTACCCCTTTTGAAAGTCTTCAGGCCAGGTGAATAAAATAGATAGGGGAAGCCACATAGCTATAAGTTGTAAGAGGGACAAAAACGAAAGAAGAGCTGAAAAACCACTGAAAGAGCTGAAAGGGAAGAATATGAAAGCTATCAGAGACTAAAGTGAATGGACAGAAAAAGTGTATAGTTATTTGCAGCAGGTGTAGTTAAAATCCCAAACAAAACCTCACTAAGCCCTCCTTTGCCAACAGAAGTGGGAGATCAATGCAAGAAACTATTTGAAGTTTTTAGGATGAAATAGGGAATGAAGCCACAGAGGATGCGATGACAGCTATCCTATAGCAGTGTCCAATGTGTGCTTGCAGAATGAACGCTGCAAAAAACGTCCATGTGATGCTGGCTGAGAAGCCAGTATTAAGAAAACTCCAAGATCAGGGAATAAGAGAGGGAACATGAGTTTCTAAAAAAAATTCAAGGCAAAATAATCTAGAAAGTCTTCAGTGGTGTTTTCACAAAGATTATAAAACCCCAGTATAACACCTGTTACCTCGTGTAGTGCGTGCCAGGGACTCAATATTAGTTGCATGGGATTTCTGTTCTGTTCGGGCAGAAATGTGACAGTCATAGCACTGGATTACTTTGTCTCTATTTAATTTTGTCTCTCTGTTTAACAGGAATGGGGAAGGAAGTGTCTTCAGAGAACAATAGCACAAAAGAAAAAATTTGCATTAATTAAAAATGAAATCAGTAGTTCACATTAATTTTTAGCTTTTTTTTTTTTTTTTTTTGTAGCTATAGCAAGCTAGGAGAGGAAAGGAAGATAAGGACCTAGGATTTCAAGGGAAAGTAGTTTCTTTATTTGTGCATGGAATACCTCGCATCTGATTGCACCTCTGGTGGTTCATCACAAGCCATAATATCCCCCTGAGTAAGCCTGTTTGGGATTGGCAATGTGACCAAAATTCACATAAAATCTCTGCTAACTTTAAACTAACTAGTTTTGGTAGCAAACATGGAAAGACTTCAGCTTGGGCTAACTGATTGGAGTCTGTAATATATGTAAAATGTAATATATCTTTACCAAAACCCAGGCTAACTAATGTACAGCTTGATCAGGTGCATTTGACAGAGTTGTAAACCTGCTGCACATTTGGATTACCTGGCTAATTTATTTTCATTTTGCTTTTCCTGTCTCTTTTGTTTTAGGAATTTTTAATGTAGCACCATTCTTAATGAATTTTTAACATAGAACCATTCTTAGGTACTAGCACATGGACTGGGACACCCAGGGCAGGACTGGAGGGGATGATGGGAAGGCGTCTTTATACCTTTACATCACTACAGCTCCGTTCCTCTGTAGCCAATTAATATTTTCTTCTCTTATCTTTCCTGTAATGTCGACACAGCCCCCTGTATCGTTAGAATACTGTCTTCATTTAGAAAGTCCTTTTTGCTACACAATATACAATATAATATACAAGAATATAACATACAATATATAATATACATAATGTATAATTATATACATAATATATTGTAGCTCCAATACGGGCCTTACAGATACACAAAGATCCTCCCTCTGGAACAGTTTGCCTCATTTTTTTTTTTTTTTAATATCGTTGCATATAAATCGGGTTCAAAATAATTTTTGGACACATCTGAAGGCCTGTAATGTTGGCCTTGAGTGCATTCACATTTTTAAACTGTTCTTAATACCCACTAGAGCTAATTTTTTTTTTTTTTTTTGGTAAAATTTAGTTTTTCACAGACTCATATGTCTCCAGGAATTTTCACATAAAGCACCAAATGTTTTGAATGGTGTGCTAAAATTACAGTTAGCAGAAGTGCAGTGTATGCAGTGCAATAAGATGTGTGATCTACCAATGTCTAGAAGTTTGACCATCTTGTATGTGTGAGGAACTTGCACCATCTTTGTGTGTATATATATATATATATATCTAAACTTGCTTCTCTGAATTACATCCTGCTATTGTCTCTCAGCTTTTGCCACTTACTGTGTATGAACTCTGTCTCTTCATGCTGGTTTTCTGCGTTATCTTGTATTGGAGGCATAAAACAGTCTAGAAAGAGGGTAACTATATACTCCTATATGAGCAGAGAAGGAAGATAATTTCTAAGGTAAAGGCTCCTTGGCATTCTCTCCAAATAATTTTATTGAAGCACTTCGCTGAGTGAAAGCTGTTTAAGGGCTGTTTTTGTTGGCTCTGTTTGCTGAATGTCCCTTTTTCCTTATTTTTCCTAATCAATGAATTATTTGTTGCTCAGAGACTAAAAACTAGCAGGGAAGCCTTATAAATATAGATGCACTAAAATCTAGGCATAGGACCAAAGTCTCTTTTGCAAAATAAAAGTGTAGTACTGTGCATTTAAAAGCTTCCTTCCTTCCTTCCTTCCTTCCTTCCTTCCTTCCTTCCTTCCTTCCTTCCTTCCTTCCTTCCTTCCTTCCTTCCTTCCCTCCCTCCCTCCCTCCCTCCCTCCCTCCCTCCCTTCCTTCCTCCCTCCCTCCCTTCCTCCCTCCCTTCCTCCCTCCCTCATTTATTTATTTATTTATTTATTTATTCATTTATTTATTTATGGTTTTCAAATGATTCTTTGGGATAAGAATGGTGTATCCTTTCATGACTAGTACAAGATTAAAGGCTATTATCAGTGTGGCTAACATTCATGATGTAACACATTACTTACTTGAAACACATTAAGCCCACAAGCTTTATTACTTGGCTGTTTAGTCATCTTCTGGTGTTGTGGCTTCCCAGTAGCATTGTAGTTGCCATATATTCAAATTACATTCATAGGGAAGGGGGGCAGTTGTCCTTCAGTGTCAGGAACAGCACATAGGCTCTTCTTCCCTATGGAGTAGTTCGGGAGCAGCACGAGGACTTTGTATACACTGGCTCTGCTGTGAAGACACTGCAGTGTTTCTGCCCAGCTGGGAGGGCTGAGTGGCCAGTGTCCTACATGAGGGCTCTACGCACTCAGCAGCCTTGAGCTTTTTGCACAGCATTTGCAGCATCTATGGAATGTTTGTGGGAGATGGGGAAATTTGGAGGTGACTTGCATTCTCCAGGAACCTGAAGAAACCAGCAAAGGAGAGCTGGCAAGCTTCAAGTTATAACTGACCTGTAGATGATTATATATATATTTTTTTGAATAACACATTCTTTAGAAACCTCTATTACCCCTCTTAAAATTTGGAATTGAAAAAAATGAAGGATATGCAACACATGAAATTGAGTGAATACACATGTAATTGTTTCTTTTCTTTTAATTTCATGGAGCCTTAGATCTTAAATTTCAGTCACAGGGATTAGACCAATGAATCATGAACACCAAGTTTACTTAGTACACAGAAGATTACTTTTAAAGCCCATTATTTTACAAAGAACTTCAGTGGAACTGGAGTATGTTACATCTGCCTGAATATTCTCCCCTCTTACTTTTCTCAACAATGTGTAAATTATTCTGTCAGCCTATAACCCTATTTGTGTGAGTAATTCAAGTGAAAAAAAAAAAGAGAGAAAAAAACAGCTTATAGTTCCAACATATGTGTTAGTTTCACCTAATAAACAGTTTCTACAGAGCAGGTTCAGTGTTTGAAATTAAAATAAGTGCAAGAAAGAGCTGGCACCATATTGCTGGGGTTTCATCAGATAAACAGCTCCTAATCCCTTCTGGGACACCAGCTGATGAATATGAAGTGCATGGATGTTTACTTAAACTATCAAGTGGTGGTAATGTCTAATCTACAGAAGTTTAAGGATCAAATACTTAAGCAAAACACACCTCATAAAAGCATGTGCTTAGAATTTGTGCTGGTGAGAGATCTCTTATCTCAGTGCAAAGAATGAAGATGTCTGTCTAGAGATAAGCATGCTTGTCTGGGAAGGATGTTAGCCCAGGAGAGCTACTGCATAGCTTGTCATCATGGTGACAAGACAAGCAGAAGCCAAACTGACTTGCATACCAGACTGCTTAAGAAATGGCAGCTCAAGGAGCAAGAATGGGACTGGCAGAATTTTGATCACAAATGGACAAGGAAGCAAGAGATACTGCTCTGAGCTATGGTCCATGTGTTACCATTATCAGCAAAAGTAGCGGTTGAATGAATAAAGAATGTTCCTGAAGTTTCTCTGAAACACAAACTGTGCTGAGATTTAAATGAGCTTGAACCACATGAGATGTGCATCTGCTCTCCTGCATCCTGGCAGTCGAAGTACTGCTCTATCAAGAGATAATTGCAGTTTGGCCAAACAACTTCAAGTATGAAGTACCAAAAAACTTGAGTGTCTTGCTGCCTCAAAATCTTCCCTCAAAATCTTTCTTTTCCAAGCTTGTGTCACAGTTGGCTGTCATTGCATTACAATAGAAGTGAAGGCCTTTAGAACTCCTGGTCTGAGGCCAGTAAATCAGTAGAAAATCCCTCATTTACTTTACGAGTGTTGGATCAACATTAAAGAGTCATGTGTTATCCCCTACAAGACACATCCCATTTTTCTTTCACACATCTAAGTAGAGCCCCATCTGGTTTCACAACTGAATGTAGAAATGTCTATGCTACGACCAGTAGCAACATAGCCACCACTATCTTTAAGTCATTGGTATCAAGCATCATTTCTTCATGTGCAGGGGAGCTGACATCCCTGATGGCCCAACCACTATTCAGGTACTGTGAATGAAGACTTACCAAAGACACCAACATCTTAATATGGCTGTTGATTTCACCTAATGAAGATGGTCTTTTTTTCTTAATCTGCACAGCGCGATGCTAAATCACCGGGGAGAGCAGACACAGGAACTTTTAATTCTTGCAGAATGCCTCAGCTTGATTTTTGTAGAAAAAGCATGGTTAAAAGCTCAGCTGATTAGCAAAAGATCTTTGTACATGGAGCATAAGACATTTTGGCAGGAACCATGTAATGCTATTAGCTGCCTCCCCCAACCACTTCCAGCATTCACTCTACATAATAAGAACAAAATGCCAGAGCGTCTGCCCATCCTCACAGCTGCACGGCCACCGTGAACGCACCGCGGTTATTACTGAGCCTGAATTATGTCAGGCCAAGTAACAGGCTGGAGTCTGAAAGCACACCCACCTTCTTTGGTCCACCCCTTTCAACCTGTGCACCCGCCAAACTTATCATCTCCAGCAGGAACGCCCCTGCACGGCATGCTGGAAAGTGAATGCGAGCAGCTGCTCTGCACCTGGGACCGAAATCCTGGCAGATCTCATGTGTTGTTTAATAATTTTGCATAGATCAACAGTTTTTGAATAGTGCACACTTCATTCAGTACAGCAGGTTTTAAAATTCTCATTGTACATTCATGGATCATTGCACCTTTTCTAAGGCACAGCATTGTCACTATTGTTAAACCAAAATGTTAATGTCTTCTATGCTGTCCTTCCCTCTGCCCTTCCCAGAGCATTTCAATGGGTTAAAAGGTAAAAACACTCTAAAACTTCAGATACCCATTGACATCATTAAAAGCTACACTTAGTCTCATTTGCCTCCTCCCTCAATATCCTGCTTCTCTTCACCAGTAGTGTTAAATAGTGACATCTACAGAGAAAATGAACTGAGGCTTCTTCAATAAAACAATAGGGTATCACTAATTCTGTTGTGCTAATTGCTGCTGAACTGGCATTAAAATGGTCTCATGTTGTCCATGTAGAGCTCTGTGCTTCTGTGCAACTGATAAACCCCTCCACAAGCCTATCACATTTTTCTGGTCACTTAAAAGCACAGCACTTCAGTTTGTTATGCAGGTTTCCAAATCTTTGGCTTCCTGGACAAAGCATCTTCCTTTCAATCTTGCTTCCAACTCCTTGTCATTATGTTTCAGACCAGAGTATAAATTACGGTTTGTATTTTGTACCAGTGCCATAAACAGCCTTCAGAATAGGCCCAGTCTGGCAGTACAGTAATGGGTGTTACTATATTAACTGTAGCTGTGGTGCTGTTACCTGTGCGGCTCCTTGTAGCCATGGACATTGCTCTTAGGGGCCTTGAACTGGTTCTGTGGTGGGCTGGGAGCTGAAGCACTTGTGTTCCCACAAACTCCTTACTTTAAAGCAAGTGGTTGTCAAATTGCAGCTCTCTCTCAGGAGAGAAACTTGAAGTCCAGACGTGAGGTTTGGATCTGCCACTTTAGTCCTTTAGAACAATACAATTGGAAAGAATTACCATGAGAAAATGGTAGTTTCAAAATGTCTTGGACTTCCCAATGGAAGTTCCTGCAGTTTTAGAAATCTCTACCTTGATCATCCTCCAGTTGAATCAATTGTATTGATGTTAGTAGTTGTAAGATTAAGACTTCAGGTAATTAAAAAAAAAGGAGCAAATGTATCTGAAAACAGTTGTCCCAAACGCAGTATTCTTGTTGACAGATGACGTGGCTGTTGTTACAGGATACCACAGTCCTGTGGGGGCTGGACAAATTGTCCTGCCCCAATCCATATTCCCCCAAACATCAAAAGATTAGGAATACCTCCTGTTTCAGTGCAGAATGATCTGGTCTTCTTCTCAGTAAATGTTGCATTTTCAGACAATTGGAAATGAAAAACATGGGAAATATTTCAGGTCCATCTTGACATATTCCAGTTTTTACTTCTTCTCTAGTGAACTATGGTAGTAGGGAAAATCTTTCGTTATAATAATATTGTAAGTATAGCTATTAGACTGCATTGAGTCATGCAGTTTGTATACTGTTTCTGTGTAACATTACTATTCACTGACAAGGTGAAAAGCAAGCACATATCCAATATAAGGAATTGGGGAATAGTTGACTTAAATTCCTGCTATTGTTTCTGAGCAGAAAACAAACCTTATAACATATCTCAAGGGATTCCTATAGCCAACACGTATCTGAAACTACAGCACCTAACCAGAGAACAGTACTGGGAGAACTGATTCTCCAACAAAAACAAATTAATGTGAAAAGAATGTTTCAAAAATGACACTTCTAAGGCTATTCTGCACATGTCTAAAATTAAAAGGGAATAAAGCTTCTGTTTTCATTAGCTTCAATTTCAGCACCATTTGCCTTTCTTTACTCTGTATATTCTTAATCTGCCGTTTGCCTTGAATTGCTTGGAGACATATCTGTAGACCCCAGTACACATAATTAGCTGGGATATGGGGAAGCAGAACTATTTGCTGAATTAACTGCATAGAAAAATCCCTGCTTGTGGAAGAAGTTGAAATAAAGGCTTCGCTAAGCCTTACGGGATGCATACAATGCTTTGATAACAACAATGCAAAAAACTTCCTTTTTACTTTACACTAAATAACATGTCTTGACATAACATACAATTACAGCCAAACAAGGTCTGACATTTTCTGGACTGAATACTATCACGTAAAATTCTGAAATTATATAAGAACAGCTTTTCTTAGCAGAAAAGTGTTTGGAGAAACCCTTTGTTCGCTCATTTGATTCCAGGCATGAGGCACATCTTTCCATCCCTTTGTTGGTTTAGGAGAAGCTCCAGCAATGGGTTCAGGCAGTGCACAGTGCAGAAGGCAATCAGAGCCAGGGACGGCAAAGAGGTAAGAAGCTTACTGAAAGAGGGAGAAAGACGAGGATAGGAATAGGAACCATCCTTCTGCTTGTCTTCAGCTGTTTCTCATACACAAAGCCAGATTCCTCAGGCTGAGGAAGTAATTTCAGACTGTGTTTCTAAAGCAAACGTAGCAATAATAAAAACAAAGTACAAAATAATCCAAACCAGAAAAAAAATAATATAGCCATGCTGTGGCCATATAAAATTATGAAAGAGACGGAAGAAAAACAGCCAACATTAAGAGCGCAGCAAGTCCTTCCTAATGGGCTAACAAGACAATGCCAGGAACAATATAGCAGAAAAGGTGGAAAAGAAGGCATTCAACGAATATCACAAAATTACAGTTTTAAGATTATTATGAGAATGAGCCATTTACTTTGGGTACCATTCATTTTAAAATCTTGTTACAATTGTTCTCTTTATAACCTCAGCCACAATAATGAGCCTTTGCATCCCTTACACATTCAGTGGAAAGCAGTGCTGCACACTGCTCCTCTGACCTTTTGTAAAAGTCTGCAATTTGCTGGTCTGTCATTCCTACCTCTTCTACAAGAGCTCTGCCTCCTGGGACCACTGCTGGGAGGGCCTGTTTGCAGAGGACTTAGGTGCCTGCAGCCAGACTGCATTCTGGCCTCTTCCCCATATGCTGGCCATCAGAAGTAGTGTTGTCTCAGGCAGTGACTATAATAAGGTCGGGTTTTGCTGTTCAAAAACTGAAAAAAAAATCCTTACTGGTTAACTGATACAAGGATTTTGACTTTCTGTTACATGTCTCATTCAGTCTCCTTATGAAATGACCTGCAAGCTGAGGATAAAGTGTAAGATTTTGACTAAAACCTTCGTGTAGAGCTGTAAAAATTAACCATGCGGCAAGCTTTATTTGTTTTCTTGTCAGTTCACATTCCCTCCATATTACCTGTTCACCCAAAGGGTGTGTAAACCTTCGCTGACCTGAACATTGAATGGTTTCCCAATTACTCTTTTGGATTGCTAGCTACTTTAGTACTTGATTAGGCTAAAACGAGGAGGCTGTGACAGGCAGTACAGGGCAAACTGTGCTTTTTACAATTACTTGTGGGGATTGGAGCCAACCACCTGCTTCAAAGCCCAGAGAGGTTAATTGCAACCCTCTTTCTCTTGAACCCTGCATACTAGAGCAGATAGCCAGCCATCCTTCCCTCCTGGTTGCAAACTGTCTCAAATAACATTTTCTGATTTTGTCTGGCAGTTGACAATGGATAGTGACAGACTGTTTTAAAAAGGCTCGCTCTGTGCATTTCAGATTAGAGGACAGCAGTTTCAAGTTTTGGCTGTCTTCTCACTCTCTAGTGTTTGCAGGAGAGGACTGAGCGGCAGTGTCCCTCTTTGTTCCCTCAGAACCAGCAGCTCAAAAGCAATCTGTGCATGAACCACCTGCTACCGTAGCTCTCCCTGCGCCGCCCTGCTCCAGCAGCGCTTGCCCCACGGCGAACCTGTGGGACTGATGAGCTAAACAGAGGCATCTGCTCCCCGAACCCCAACAGCAGCTACGATTTCCCCTTCCAGCAGCATCATGTGCTACTCCTGGAGCTGGCGTACAGTGGAGGAAGTGAAGAGAAACCTTTGTTATAAGGCCCCTGGCCTCCACTAGGCCAGAGAATACAGCTGGTGCAGAAGCTCAACATGTTTCTCATTCCCTCTTCACTTTCGAGGAGCGCCAGACTGCTGTTAGCATGAGATCACAGCTCTCGTCTCAGACCTGGATGAAATGAATTCTTTGTGTAAGATGCTGACACAAGCTTTGGCCTGGTGTAAGCTCTCAGAATGAGGCTTTATGGCAGGGCTGCAGTGCCTCAGAAGCCTTGCCATGGCCCAGGCCCGTGCTCTGTTTGTCCTGGCTCCTCAGTAGATCCTGAGGTAGGAAACTGAAGCAATAATTATGTCTGCCTTCAAGCTTTCTTATCAAGGCTGGAGAATTTTCTAGAAGATACACTTAAGTGAAACATGAGCGCTAAAGTCTGCACAGGGGCACTGGGTGAACTCGTGTGGCATAGTTATATATACAGATTTATACCTATCTCTTGGTCAATATATAAATAACTAAATGGTTCTGTCTAGGCAAATAATCTGTGAAATTTGTAAGCCAAGCCTGATGATATTTTTACAGCTACAGTTAAAGTCCATCTTCCTGTTCCCTAATTTACCACCCTTCCTGCATGCTGACAAAAATGCAAGAGCATTTTAAGCAGTAAGAAGAGAAATCTAAAATATTTGATGCTGTCATGTCAGATAATACTTATTCCCTTGATCAGGTCTTGATATTTATCCCTCCCTCTTTGGGCTTTCTCAATTATTTCTGTCTTGTATTAATTTGCACAAAACTCCCTAGATGTGGGCTTTATGATTTAGAATCTCAACTGCTCATTCACTTAATGGGCTTTATTAATGTGCTTAACCTTCCCAGAGACACTTGTGACACGTTTTGAGGGGGAAAGAAGTATTCTGAGTATGCTCTATCTCGTTTGTGTTTCTTCTGAGCCCAAAGTGCATTTTAAGCTCTTTTATCAGATAGCTAGGTTTTTGTTTGTTTTTGTACTTGTTCAGCATTGATGTGAAAGGAGTATTCTCTGCAAGAGTTTCCTTTGCCCTATTCCTCATAAACTGGCTTACACCCTTAGTAATAAATAAATAAATAAGTAAATAAAGATTGTACATTGATTAGGATCTGAGAAGCTGACTTGAAAATGGTAAATGTGGACGTGCAGCTCTTTCACTTTATACACGGGTATTGCCTATGGAGAGAAAAACATCAGACAGTGAGCTTTTCTAACAAGACTCTAAAGGCACTTGACAATATTTTAGCAAAGCTATTATCTAATAATTAGCAGTACAGAAGAATGACATTAGTTGTACAGTGTTGTTATAAAAGGGACAACATGAAAAGTTTGTCTGTGAGGTATCAGTTAAAGCGTGAAACAGTTACTTGGTATGGTCAATGTTCAGTGGGTATATACCAACAGATAAGTTGGCACAACATTTCCCAATTGCTACTCCCTCCATGCTCGGCTTGGGAGTTGCCATGATTTTCAACATCATCGTGGTAATTCTGGAAATGAAACTGTTTGCTGAATGATATATATAAAGGTTGCTTGTATTCTTTAGCTTCTGAAGTAGCTGATTCTTAGCCAAGTTACCTATAAATCTTAAAAGCATTACATAATCCAGTTTGGCAAAATTTTGTTATCTAAATGTGTACCTTATGATAGTAGAATTCAGGTACCATTTATCAAACAGCACGATACCGTGTTAGAACTCAGGAGAAAAACTTACTCCATCTGAACTTCAAAGCAGAACAAAATTAATTTCAAAGTACTAAGTAAGGACTGTTTCTGAGAAAACAAAACAAAACAAAAAGCTGCTATGCATTTACCATAATTTTTCTTGGCTCAATGTCCACTTACTCCTGTTAATATCAGAAAATATTAGAGGTACGTTTGCACAGCAAAACCAACCTGTGTTTCAGCATATACCCCACTGAAGTCTACATGAATTAGTAACTCATAAGGAATGGCTGAGGTTCCTTGTTTTGCTCAGCCCAGAGCAGAGCAGGCTGAGGGAAGGCCTCATGGCGGCCTTCCGCTCCCTGACAAGGGGAGTGGAGGGGCAGGTGCTGAGCTCTGCTCTCTGGGGACAGCGACAGGACCCAAGGGAATGGCATGGAGCTGGGACAGGGGAGGGTCAGGCTGGGTGTTAGGGAAAGGTTCTGCACCCAGAGGGTGGTCGGGCACTGGGACAAGCTCCCTAGGGACGTGGTCAAGGCCCCGAGACTGCTGGAGTTCAAGAAGCGTTTGGACAACGCTCTCAGACATATGGTTTTTGAGTGGTCCTTTGGGAACCCAGGAGTTGGACTCAATGATCCTTGTGGGTCCCTTCCAACTCGGGGTATTCTATGATTCTGTGATTCTGTGAACTCCAGTAAACTGGAATCACTGGCTTAGTCAGAATCCCTTCATACGTGAATCTGAATGCATTATCCAACGTGACAAAGAACAGTCCTGACAAGAGAACGGAGTCCATTTCGGTAGCAGAACTACATCTTATGAGCCATAGTTTTAAAAGATTTAAACCACAGTACATGAACTGTGCTGGAGGCTATCACCTCTCTCTTGTTTCAAAGAAGAATGCAGGCCTGTAATGAATACATGTACATATGCATGAATATATATATGTGTACATGTATATGCACATATATAAACTTTAAATGTATATATATATAATCTAAAAGTGTATACACACACATGTTCATAAATAAATAAAAAAATCTGTCTTATTGAGATGTTCCATCCTTCCTGTATATGCTTCCAGCCAGATTCCTTATATAAACAGGATCTGTGCTCCCTGAATTTTGTGCCCTGTGACCAAAAGGACAGAGGAACTCTAGTACAGAGCCACTGTGCTAGTTCTGTCAGTAATTTCATAAAATGACACAAAACAACTATGAATACATTTTACTAAAACAATTACAGAGAAGTTCTAAAAATTAATGCTTCTGCTGCACTTCAGCTCATAAGCCATAAGGGGATCTTTTGTCTTTCAGCATTACAGTGCTCAAGGAAAAAGAAAAGGATTCTGTTTTATGGTTCTGAGTCAGTCTTTTTCTTACTAACATATGGCCCCATTTTTCCAGGTTCTTTAAGCAAGTTGTAAACATAAACTTTGATGCATATGGAGTTTGATTCATGAAGAGTTTAATTTGCCTAGTATAAAAGATTCACATAGGTTATATAACATCATTAAATTATTTTTGTAGTTTGAGTAGGATCCATTGAGGAAGGCAAAACTGTTTCCCTGGCGTCCATTTATCACTGTTTGCTACTAATTAGAAAACTGAAAATACAATGTGCATGACTCACATTATCAGCATTGTCTTTGGACTGATGTATCATTCTTTGTGCTTCTGCAATAACTTTTATTCGTTTCCTAATTAATCTTTTTTTTTTTTTTAAAGGTTTCTGACAGATGTGACTCCATCTTCGTTAATGGCAAGGAAATGAAAAGCAAAGTGGATACTATTGTTAACTTCACTTACCAGCATTTTACCACCCAATTAGAAGTGACGGTCTGGGTTCCACGCCTCCCATTGCAGATAGAGATATCTGATACAGAGCTTAGCCAGATCAAAGGCTGGAGGATACCTGTCACCTCCAATAAAAGGTATGCTCACAGCATTAGCACTGTCCAGATATGTGCCCAGAGCCTTTGATTTTAGAATGCAGAAAATTTTTAGAGTATTTCTCAGAATCTAAACTCTCCTGTTTCAAATGAGTTTTATAGTCTGGCTTAGCCTTCGTTACAAAATGCCCAACAATTGTATAAGAAAGCTGCATTTTATCCTAATCTATATATATTTTAAAAGTTAGTGACTTTACTTGGAGCATTAATCAATTCTGTACAATCTCAGAAAAATTGCATCATACACTCCAATGTCCAAATGTGACAAAAAGAACCTGAACCTCTCAATCCCATATATAAAATCATGTGTGTGTGTGATATTCAGCTCTGACAGTGTTTAATTTTTGTGTACACTGCTAAATAAAATAAGGCCAGGGAGGAGTCAGGCCACTGAGCATGCACAGCACTTAGATGTCATGCAAGTCCAAGCCAGTCTGTTCTCTGCAAGACTGCCTGGGCACAGTTGAGGAAACAGCTTACACCAGAGATCAAAGGGGCACCACGTAGATCCAGAGGATACCCAAATCTCATTGTTGTGGCATATGGAAATAGCCATTCATCATGAACTCAGCAGTCTAGACATAGCTTTAGGCAGGGAAAGGTGAACCTTGGAAAAGAAAATCCAGATATTTGAGGCTGTTGAGTTTTAAGAACAGTTCTGGGTTTCTGATTTTGCATTCCTGTAGTCATTAAATACTTGTTTTTCCATCAGTAGAACTGAGTAACTTGCTCATTTCACTGTGGTGTTGGGAGAATACTGTTCAGTCTATTCCTGTGTCGAGTGAGGCATAACTTTATGCAAAGTACTTAAAGTTCATAAAAACGGAGAGATTTTTTTATGCCTGGGAAACATATACTGAGCATTCCAAATATTGGCATCTGCCACTCAGACAGAATTCTGAGCATGTTCAAAATTTCACTGCAGAAGAGTCTATACTGAAGCCTAGCTGAAAATACATGCTTTTAGAGCGTGTGTTGTCCTTTTTAATTTGCATTTGACATCAGGGTAACTTAGAAAGCCTTGTTATGTCCTATTATGCAGGATTCTGAAGGGGACATTCTTCCTCAGAAACAGAACTCCGGTTTCTTTTAACCTGATTGAATATAGATAAGGTTTTCATTTCTGTGGATTCCTCCAGTTGACCTTGGCAACCCCATATCCATTACTGCAATGCAGCGTACAGCTTCCCTAACAGACTCACCTACTACCTCTGTATTTTTTCTTAGCATAACTTGATATTTCTAAATTCAAAAGCAGCAGCAAAAGTGCACTTTGCACAATACTGTTTCTGTCATTTTGTCTTGTTGCACTGGATGATTTGATAGACACCTTTTTTTTTAAAAAAAAAAAACCACAACAGTAATATTAGCAAATTCAGAACAGAATAATGTCATCTTAACAGCCATTTTTAAAAACTATTTTGACTGTGTTTTAGGTCTGCCCTTATTGTCGCTGTCCCTTACCATTTGGGACCATAGCAGGTTAGCCACAGCACACTTAAAAAAAGCTCTTAAAGAATGGAAGGCAGAATTTCCCTGACAATCAGTGGTCTCACGAAGAGGCAGATAGAATGGCTTGAGAACATGTGAAATCTTGCAGGTGGAGAAGAGGTATAAGACCAACAGGACTTTGGATGATTATTCAGTTTCTGTACAGATGCACTCTATAGCATTGGGTGAAGCACACCTTACCAGATTTAAATTAGGCAAAAAACCCCACACTCCTATAGAAAACTATATTCTGATTAATAGATTCTACCAGGACAAACATGGATTGAAAACAACAACAAAGAAAAGTGGATCTGCTCTCTTAGCCTTCCCTACTGAAAACGTTTATTCTAGAGAAAACTATCTTTTGGACAATTTGCTAGATTAAAAACTTCCAGGAACACTACTATATTGGTGGATTTCAGACTAAGTTGAAAAATAGTACTTGAGAACAAGGCATGACACCTACTGAAATTTATAATACAGTGAAAAAGCATTTCTGGCAGCAGTAACTGTAGCACTAAATGCTATGGCAGTTCTTGCTAAAGCACTTGATTTGCCCAGGAGAACATCTCAGCTACTGAAGAGCCTTAAAGAGCCCAAACAGACAGCAGTGGAGGAGAATTATCTAATACTTTATGAGGGCATAAAACTAAGGGTAACAGCACACAAAATGTACAGGATACTCAGGTAATGATCTCAGAAGAGGGGACTGACTGACTTCTTGGCTACGTGGACATTTTATTCTGGAGGCTATAACAGAATAGGTGATGAGGATGTGGCACAAAAGGAATTTGTTTGTTTGCTTCAGTGATAAAGGCAAAATTGCCATTTGCAGAAGGAAGAAATGTGCTAGGTGATGAATGAACTGAACATATGCCAGCTGCTTGAAGTTTCACTCAACTTACCTTCTGCATGTAATGTGCCTGGTACTGTAACACTTCCTTAGGCACAGCTCCTACTAAAACCAGTGGGGATTTTGCTTAGTAAATGGCTGCAGGATTAAGCTGTTGATGTTTATTACAGGAGTAAACTTTCTGCAGCAAGCTTGGTGAGACAGTCAACTGTTGTTAACAGTTGAGGACATTTTGACTTTAAACCCATTATACAGAGCACTGGAAATTTACCCCCTGGTGTCTAGTTGTGATTTATTTGGCCAGCTGAAATAAAGATAATGGTCTGAGAGTCTGCTCTGTTTGCAAGCTGGCAAGCAGTGCAAGTTTGCTGCTGCTCAGATTGTAGCTGAACTGCTGGCATGTCTTTAGCCAGCATTTCCTGTGAAGGGGGGAAGAGAAACCATGACCACTGCATCATGCCCCAGAATTGCAGCTGGCAGTTTATGGCATTGTGTGTCAGCACTCCATGCACACATGAACTGGAAAGGTTTCAACGGCAAGCAACTTTCCTTTTGTTTTATGGAATGCTCATTTGAATTCTTTTTAAAACTTTGGGGGGTATTCTAAATCAATAGGCAATCTAGGACCAGCATTAGTTTTGCTCACTCTCATATTTACTGTGTACCTAGGGTTTTTGCATTTCCTTTATGTTTAGATTTGTCTGGATTTTACCTGAGATTTAATGGATTTTCCATTTGTTGTCTTGAGTTTTTTCTCTTTGATTTTTAAATTGCCTTATGACTCAATCTCCTTCATAACAACATTTTCCCCAAGAACCTAAACACAAGGGAGTTTTTATAATGAGTTTTCAAACTGAAGCACACAAGCCATTTGGGCTGCAGTCAGGTGCTGAAGGTTGGTTTCCTGAATCCTCATTCAGTGATATAACCAGAAGGCAATATTCACTCACCCCAAACAATGGTTCACCTATAGTTTTTCACAGTGCCCTCCTGGTATGGATAATATCTTGTTAGTGCTATTCAGGGCGAAGATCGTCATGTGTGATACCTCAGAACAAGTCTGAAAAAGAGAAAGTCCTTTAATCTTTTTTTTTTTTTTTTTTTTTTGATCCACAAGGATCGTCGAGTCCAACTCCTGAGTCCCCAAAGGACCACCCAAAAAATCAGACCATGTGTCTGAGAGCATTGTCCAAACGTTCCTTGAACTCCAGCAGGCTCAGTTCCCTCAGGTCCTGTCGCTGTCCCCAGAGAGCAGAGCTCAGTGCCAGCCCCTCTGCTCCCCTGGTGAGGGAGCTGCAGGCCGCCATGAGGCCTCCCCTCCAGGCTGAGCGAAGCGAGGGACCTCAGCCTCTCCTCATACATCTTCCCCTCTAGACCCTTTACTATCTTTGTTGCCCTCCTTTGGACACTCTTTAATAGCTTTATGTCTTTCTTATGCTATGGTGCCCAAAACTGTACACAGTACGCTAGGTGGCACATTGCCAACAGGTCAATTGAAACTGTCACGGTCCTCAGCTTTACTCACAGAAGGACTGTAATGTGTTTTTGCTTACCTCACCTCACCACAGACAAGACAGTTCTCGTAGAATCACAGAACCACAGAATGGTTTTGTGTTGGTAGGGGCCTTAAAGACCGTCTGTTCTCCCCTCCTGGGACACCTACCACCGGACCAGGCTGCCCACAGCCCCATCCAGCCTGGCCTTGAGCACTGCCAGGGATGAGGCATCCCTTTTCTACTCTCCTCCTGTCTGCTGGGGTTGGTATCTTCCCACCACTGCCTTGTCTTCTCCACAAGAACTAAACATTACTATAGACTTGTTTTTCAATCAACAGAAGGTGAAATTTCTGAGTATTTCTTCTCCTCTGGTTTCCCTGCTGCCTCATTCCCACACGCGCAGTGTGGCTGTGCTGGTTCAGTTGTCTGAGGGGCTGAGCCAGATGGCAAAATATAACTGGGTTTACAATAATCTTTTAATGTTTTTATTGGTGCTGTCAACAAAAGAAACACTTGTGAAACTACTGCCTCAGCATGGCTGTTCTTCATCTGAATAGCTACTTCTATTTCAGACCTGAATATGCCCAAACCACATCTGTTCTTGCTGATGATGTTTGTTGATCTAATAAAATGTATTACTTCTCCCTATAAACTCTGACATGTTTGTAATTGTAAAACACATGTGATTACAGACATGTTTGCTTATCTAACTTCTTGAATAATTCCTTTAAGCAATGCAAGAGACAAGGTTTTTACACAAACTGTACAAATGCTGCATGCCTGGGCCAGTTTGAGCCAAGTGGCAGTTTCCACCTGCTCTGAACTGCTGTAAGAGCAGGGACATGCTCAAGCAACAGCAATAATGAGGCTCTTTTTATGCCAGAAACTGAGAAGAAAAAAAAAAAAGACACCGCTATGTAAGAGCAGTTACAGAACTTACCAGATCAATCTGTACATATATGGCGGACCTGATTACTGTTACCATTATCCAGAGGAGAACTTCATCTGTGGCGTGTGCTGCTGCAGGTGTGAAGAGCCTCCCTTTCCAGATGAAAATAAGTTTCATGGGATCAGCCCATGATACAGGGTCCTTGAACTAGCATGGACTAACAGAAACCTCTGCTCCTGGAATGGGCTGCAGAAAAGCTTACAATCATAGCAAACAGAAGATATATATTTAAATTAAAGTCAAATATTGGAGTGGAGAAGAGGTCCAGGCAGCCTCTGCTAGTCTAACAAGGAACATTTACTTTGATTCCTCATGCATCTGCAAAATAATTATCCTCTTTCTGAAGCTCCTGCACTAGCTCTGTGCCCGTGTATTTACATCTGATGAATGGCTTCAACCGGCATTAATAGGAATTGCATGGCTAAAGCTTCACAGAACAAGCTGGAAATTTAATTTCAGTAAATATTTGCAACTGGAATAACACATTGTTTTCATGAGCTCCCAGGGAAACAGACATTGTATGGTATGACTGCAGCATATGCGTCAGTGTCAGGCATGTAGTTTAGAGGACTTTTACCAGCATCTGGCCTTACTGAACAAAAGCTAATAAAGCCATTGCTAAATCAGAGTGACCAAAACTTTTGAGTAGCATAAACCTTTAAAATGTACTAAACAGAGTTAAGCCAGACATGGTATTGCTTGTGAATGGCAGCCTGTTGAACTAATGGTTAATTTGGTGGTAGGTCTACTTTGGTCTTGTCTAGTACCAGAGCCAAACACAGGAAAGTTAGCTGGAGTTAAATGAAGGGAAAAAAAAAATGCTTTAGTTAAACCTCTTCATGCTGTCACTCGGAAATAAAGCCATTTTTAGAGTTAATTAAGTTAAACTGGATTCAAACCATTTCATTTGTGAATAATAACATCCACACAAAGCTTGAACACGCTGTAAATTCACTCTTTGTTAATTGAGTTTAATCTCCTATGGAGATAAAGCCACAGAGATTTTTGTTAATAGGCAGATTGCATTTTCAAGATCTGCAGAGGTACCAAATTGCTTTTATTCTTGAGCTGTGAGTAGAGCTATGTGCAACTTCTGTAGCTTCCACTAAATCAACTTCTAGTGGCTTGAATTTTGTATCTGAAATAGATTTTTTTTTCAATTAGGGGTGTTGCATATGTTTTTAAAATCTGTGACTTTTTAATGGGTATTTCAAATTCAAAACCAGCAAAGCTTATTTCTTCAGGGTTTTTTAAATAGAAAATTAGTGTTTGGCCCAAGAACTTGGTGCCTGGTTTGAGAGTGGGGCAAATTAAAAGAGATGTACTTAAACTGCTTACAGACAGTGTCTGTAATATAAATTTGGCAGATCACTGATTAGATCAGTGCTAGCAGGCACCCTCGCTGTTTTAACTCAGCTCACTGGCAAAGGCTTTCAGCGTGAAATGTAAATTACATGTAATTTTGGCAACCTTGGTTCACTCCAGAAAAGCAGGAAAAAAAATCTTCCAAAGAAGTTTGCAAAGCAACAAGAAATAGGATAAGAAGGATTCTGAGAGCGATCCAGAGCTAACCTCAGAGATGACCAAGGGGAAAGAAGCAAAATATGTAGCGATAGCTTATATTCATGAGGACATGTCTTAAAGAGAAAATGAGTTCACTGCTTAAGGAAGGATTTTAAGCCTGCTGAAAATAGTGTAACAAGAAATTTAAGACTCTAAAGGGAACTATGCAATTCAATGGATTTCAAACATTTTGTTGGGTCCATGGAGGCAGAACACTCAATTGCTCTTATTAACTGAATCAGGGATTTGTGGCTTTTGAAGTGGAAATGGACATAATTTAGTTAAAAAAAAAAAAAAAAGAAAGAACTTGAGTTGGTACCTAGTAAAGCAGACTTGCAAAGCTCATACTGAAAATTCAAACACTGCTATTTTTTCTTCGCATTGACATAAGGAAGTGTCTTGCCCAGTCCATAGCTTAAGAATGCTTTTCTGGTGTTCCACATTTGCATGCAATAGAAACCATGTACTTATAAGAAGAAATAGACAGATACCAACAGCTGTAAATATTTTTGTAAAGGAAATGGAGCCCTTTGTCTGTTTGAGATACCACAATAAAATACTTGGGGTTGAATCATATTTTAGCACTGGCTGCCCACATAGTCCAAAGCCTCATAATACAGGTAGTAGTGCTCCCTCTCTGCCCTTACGTAGCTCTCCTTACACCTTTTGGTCATGCTGCCCACAGCTCACATTTCGGAGCTGTACGGGCCTGGGACTGAAGCAATTCTCTCTTGTGAACTTGTCTAGAATACATTTCCTCATAAACAGACTAAAGTTTTAGACAGTGAAAGTAAAAATAAGTAAGTACAAAAAATATGAATAGGAGTAACACATTGGATCTGAGTAAAATATCTGGTAGTGTAAAGGTAAAGAAGAAAACAGAGTAGTATAAAAAAAATAAGTCATTGTAATGTTGAATACGAACATTTTTCTTCACAGAACACCAGTTCTGTGTCTCTTTCTCCATAAGAAAATTGGTTCCCACTAATTCTGTGGCTTGGGAGATTTTCCCCAAAATCCAGTAGGTACTTCTCACCTGAATATTTCCTGAGCATTCTTCTCCAGCTCTACACAGATACTAATGGTACTGACTGTGTTAATAAAACAGAGACAAAGCCCCACATCTCAGGACTAAACTTGGTTTTTCCAAAGCCTGAGATTATTCAAAGCTGGGTTATGGTTTAGATAAGCTGAAGGAGGCCAGAATACAGGAATAAATTGGCAGTTAGAACCTTATGGAGTTCATGAACTCTTGTACAGCATTATAAAGCCAAATGACATCTAAATAGGCATGGGTCAGGTAAGCTCTATGAATATCTCTTCTAGTGCTGTCCCTGTGGCTGTTTTGCTGACTGGCTTGCTTCAGCTCTTAGTCTAGGCTGCAGCTCAGGCCGGGACAGAGAGAACAATTGAAAATTTGCCTCAACTACTCAACTGGTCTAATTTCTTGGTGTAATATAAATCCTATTTTAGGACCTTGTTTTGTCTTAACAATTCAGTGGTTATTCAATGATGCTTCATTCAGTGACTAATGATGGACACTTGTTTTACACACACAAAACCAGAAGGCTGTACCAAATACCACTAACTTGACTCTGAGCATATATATATTCACCTAACAAATGATGCATTGAGAATATATTTCCAGTGAATTAGATTCTGTAACACCAGGACTTTCTAGCATTTTGACGAGCACAAGGGCTTTTCTTAGATACATTTTCAGTATTACGGTTTGCCAACTTTGTCATAAAACAATTTATAACAAAAGCAATTCTGTTTCATAATAGTTTCTCATAGCTGGTATTTCAAAAGGGATGATAAAGGAACACAGTAAACACAAAACTACTTCCCAAAATACTGTGAAAAATAAGAGGCTTACCCTTTATTTTGCACCCTTGCTATAAAGTTGCCTCAGGCTCAATAAATGAGCAAAGAAGGAAGGCAAAATGTTTCTGAACAATGAATTCCACAGCATGAGAGCATAGTGAGGAAAAATGCAACCACCTAGAGCTTAATACCTGACTTGCAAGTGAAAAATCCATGTGTTTGCCCCAAGGAATAAACAATAACAATAAAAAAGAATTTATGGGAGACTGAGTATTAAACCAGGGAAAATTCTGTGAGATGTGACCAGCCCTGATATCATGTACAAATCACTGTGATGCCTTATAAAAGGCTTATGCAAAACTGTTATATTGTCAGGGGTTATATTTTGCAAGGGGGAAAGAGATAGAAAACATTAATGGAAGTGTACCTAATGCTGCGCCTATTCCTAAGAGTGAGTCCCACCAGTCTGGGACAGTGTTTGTACATCAGTGAAAGGGATGTCCTGAGTAGTAATTTAAGTGCATAGCTTGTTTTTTTGGAAGCTCCATGTGGTTGTTACATGATTAAATATAGCAGACATTTGGATGAACTATAAGAGATTTAAGGCTAAATCATGGTGTATGTCTCAAATGTAGAGGGCTTGCTGAGCAATAGCGATATGGGATAAGGTGGAGAAGCATTACATAAGCAGGGATTCCTGATTGTGTTAAAATAGTTTTGAGGGGGAAAACAAAGTGGTACAAATATTATGGGCAAGGGCCCCTGCAGAGCTGCTACAGGGGGTTTGTTCCAGAACTGCCCTGTCATAAAACTTTCAGGCTGCTTTCCTTAGCCCTCTGCAGGCTTTGACTGCCAAATGAAGACAAGGTGAACAAGCGGTGGATCCACTGACATCTCAGCAATGACAACTATATCTGCAAGTTGCTGGGCAGTGCCACTCAAACAAAGAATTGACTAATGGATGTGACAGCAGCTTTTCAATGGTACAGTGCAAAATCTGTACAAGCTTATCACTCAGATTTAGTAACCCACACTTACAAAATCTGTTTGCCTGCTTCTCATGCAGTAACAGATGATGCTAACTAATCTAATTGAAAATGATGAGCAAATGGAGTTCTGCAATGTTGTACAGAGATCATGGCAATTCAGTAAACATGCATCTGTTTACAGGCCTACCCGTGACAGTGAGGACGAAGAGGATGATGAGAAAAAAGGAAGAGGTTGCACCCTTCAGTATCAGCATGCCATGGTGCGAGTCCTCACCCAGTTTGTAGCTGAATCCTCTGAGCTTGGAGGCCACTTGACCTACATGCTAGGCTCTGAGTGGCAGTTTGACATAACTGACCTTGTGACTGATTTCATGAAGGTAGAAGAACCCAAGATTGCTAAGCTTCAGGATGGCCGAGTGCTGGTTGGTCGGGAGCATGGCATCACCACAGTCCAGGTACAGCCTAAGATGTCACTGCAGCTTCAGTAGAAGCATAAAAACAAGTCTGAACATGTTTTAATTTTTTGCTGTTTGTTGCTTCCATACAATAGGTGAAATTTTACATGAAATACTGCATACTTCAGGTGAAACTTCTGAAGGGATTTATCCATGTTACTGTGACTTAGGAACACAGTGGGGTTTCCTGAACAGTGAAGCAAGTTACACAATCCCTGCAACTAGCTTCTTTTTATTTCAGTGGCACCTTATGAACCTAACAGAAAATTTTACCAAAGATCTACACGCATTTATGTTAAATGTTAAATTAGCCCCTTTAGTTAAATTATGTTAAATTTACTAATGTATAATTACATTATGTAATGTATAATTACATTATTAATAAATATAATAATGTATAATTAGTTAAATTATGTTAAATTAGTCCCTTTATGTTCACAAAATGAAACACAAAAAATGGACACAAAACACTCTTCAGAAATCTTTCAGAGTGTTCATGTTCACTTATCTATCTAACTTTATTCATATTTGTAAATCAAAATAAAGGAATTATGAGCATTAGAGATAAACTGTAAGCGTCCATAACGTTCCATTCACACTAAGTTTCCTATGTAGTCAACACAAAGAAAGAGGTACTTTTAGGGCTCAGTTCCTGTCAGCCTAAAACAAACATCACAGAGAGGTCAAGGGATTTCTGCCCTTTAGATGATCATTCTCTTCAGTGACTACAAACAACCAGAAGGCAGCTAGCTCAGATGCACGTAGCTGCAATGTAGGTGCCTGATGTTAGGTTAGATGATTTGCACGTCAAGTATTTGGGGCTTGATCCATCTGTCTCTGGAATCAGTTGAAAGATGATTTATCTCCTGAGCATGTTAGAAACAAAGTCTTAAAGCAAACTGACAGGACTATTTGGCATGGATAGACGAAGACAGGCACCCAGTGGGATTTCTCAAAATCCTTTTGCAAATCTTACTTTCATCTCATTCAGGACCTCTGTTCTCATAAAGGCATCAGGCCAAGTTCCTATCACCCAGTCTTCGTGCAGTCACACTTATTGAGTTTCAGCATTAATCAGTGTCTTACACAATGTCTTGTACTATACGGCATTCATTGGAAATGTTACAGACTGTACAAAAATCACTTTTTTTTTTTTAAAAAAAATCCCTTTAATTTAAACTATACTTCATAGTTGAGATGAGGCTGCCATATTGAAATGATAGAATGCTTTAATAAATTATTTTGGAAATGCAGTAATTTAGCAGCAAACAAGTCTAATCTCTTGGGAGAAACATGAACTAGAGTTTATACATAAAATGTGACAAATTTGAGATTAACCAAAGCGTTATGCCAATTAGAATCTAATCTTGCTTTCTAACACACTTAGTTCTCGTTTCATGCACGGCATTTCTTTTCTCTTTCAAGGTTCTGTCACCTCTTTCTGATTCCATCTTGGCGGAGAAGACAGTGGTAGTTCTAGATGACCGTGTAACTATTACAGATCTAGGAGTACAACTAGTTTCAGGCTTGTCCCTTTCCTTACAAATCAGCAAAGGAAATAAGAGAGCTATTGTTTCTACCACTTCTGCATATGATATTCTTCATACTCCAAAACAGGTATGATCTAAAATAGGATACAAAAATAATTGTTTTGTTTACTTCATTTTTGTCAGAAGCTAGGGAAAAGCTACTTGCTGTAAATTTAGACTGCACATACAATTGTGTGACTCTGTGAAAGGCAGTAACTTCATATAGTAAATGCTCTTCATCTTAGTAATCAACTCCTACAGGTACAAACATCCACACAGAATGAACATTAAACTCTCCAGAACTAATGCAGACCTGCACAGCACCGGGAAAGCGTTGGCCATGTCTGTGCATGCGTAATGATGTAGAAAGCATTTAGGTGCACTTGAGACACATTTTTTCTATAGCTAAACATGCCTTAGCTCCATACGCAGAGGTAGAAATCCCATGCCTGAAAAGTCTCAAGTCAGTTCAGCCAAAACAGCCTTTTGGCTCTATGTACAGAAGTTTTCATGGTGTCCATTGCTGAAATTTGATGGGTTTGGGCTTATTTGAATGGTATAATCTGAGTAATTAAATAGTTTAGGATGAGACCACAGAATAAAGTACATACATCTTTTTCATTATATTTATCATAGAATTGATACTCTATATCAGTAGAGAAAGGGCAACTATCATTTTAGTGCTAGAAATTTGCAGTAAGAGGACAAAATTTTTTGGTCAAAACCTTATTAAAAATGGTGGGGTTTTGAGTGTTTCTGTAGTTTCCACAAAGAGCTTTTGTACATTTCACAAAATCTTGTATATTTGAAAGCATAACAGAAAATTTAAAATAATGCATTGAGGTGTTTTCCTTAACCTAGTTTGTTTCAATGGGCTGAATGGGATCATCATGGAATCAACCTGTAACAACAGCTCTGCGCATGGTATTAAGTAAATCATTGAAACTGCAGCATTACAGAGATTCCTCATTATAGGGCCTTTATAAAATTAATTAACCAGGCCTTTAAAAATACAATTATTTTCATCACAGGGCCCTGGCATTCAAAAAAGGAGTCTCATTTAAGACAAAAAAGAATTGGAAAAAAATGTTTGTCAGCAATTTTTATTAAATTTAGATGACTGTATCTTTGATAGTTACTGAAGATGAGATAAATGCCTAATGGTCTAGAGAACACAAAATTGCAAGAAGAAAATGAGAAGCAAAGTAGACATTGTCATTTTTTCTTTGGAAAAGAAAATACACCAAGCTAAGCTGTGTGTTTATTTTGCTGATGTCAAACAAACAACAGAGTATCACCTATGTGCTTGTTTCACGCTTTTTTTTTTTCGTTCTCTTTCCCTTACAGGAAGCCATAGTCAGTGCTTGGATTTTGTTCAGTGATGGGTCAGTGACACCATTAGATATTTATGACTCCAAGGATTTCTCGATCACCATCACTTCACTGGATGAGATGGTAGTGTCTACGCACCAAAACCTTCAGTCAAAATGGCCTGGGGTAGTGGCAGAAGGGGATGGGCAAGGACCTCTGATTAAAATTGAAATGGTCATCAGTGAACCATGTCAGAAGACTAAGCGAAAGAGCATTCTGGCTGTTGGGAAAGGTAGCGTCAAAGTGAAGTTTGGTCAAAAAGATGCCGACCAAAAAGGAAGCAGTAATGACATTGATGAGACAGATAGAGATTTTAAAAGCCATGCAAGCAATGCTATAGAAAAACCTGCAGAACAAGATAGGACAGCACAGGAATGGTCCAAAAATGGAGCCCTTGGTAATCACGACGACAATGCAAACAAAAGCACAACTTTCATATCTCCCATTGATCAGGAGTCCCTTGAGGATGACCAGCTCCAAAATAATCCAACTGCCTTTACAGGTTTCCCTGCACAAGTAGAAATACCAGGAGAAAACAATCCCAGTGATCTCACATTGACTTCAAGAGGATTAACAGATTTGGAGATTGGCATGTATGCCCTGCTGTGTGTTTTCTGCTTAGCTATCTTGGTCTTTTTGATTAACTGTGTGGCATTCGCTTGGAAATACAGGCATAAAAGGTTTGCTGTGAGTGAGCAAGGCAACATCCCCCATTCCCATGATTGGGTCTGGCTTGGAAATGAGGTTGAACTGCTGGAGAACCCAGTTGACATTTCACTCCCATCAGAGGAGTGCACTACCATGATTGACAGAGGAATGCAGTTTGAAGAAAGCAACTTTCTCCTTAATGGGAGTTCTCAGAAGACTCTTCATAATCATATCCTCAGATCTTCTGAGTACATTTGTGAAAAAGAAGTTAAAAGCGAACCTATAAATCCTTCTGGGCCAAAGCAGAAGCGAGTGAAGTTCACTTCCTATACAACAATACTGCCAGAGGATGGAGGCCCCTACACCAACTCAATTCTATTTGACAGTGATGATAATATTAAATGGGTATGCCAAGATATGAACCTTGGTGATTCCAAGGAACTTAGGGACTATATGGAAAGACTGCAAGACAGTATGTAAAACTACTTTCTTATGTTTGTAATCACCTTTATGCCTTCTGTTTATGGATGGTGGAGCAGTCAGTCCAGTCAGCAATAGGAACAAGACAGTCCAACCTTGGAGTTACTGAGATGATAAGCTGATATCACTGAGCAGGTACAAGAGGCTGGCTGAGTTAAAGCTGTTTCACCGCAAACCAGGATGTGCCCCTAAAACAGCTACCTGTAGGTGTTGGAGGTGTCACACATGATGGCTGTTTTTGTATACTGCCTGGTACTAGCAAAATGCTAATACAACTACGCTCAGACTCAGAGGAGACTTCATTTGTTTGTCATCTCTCATGATAAATGGTTAATCAGAAAAGAAAGGGATCTTTGTTTGCATTGATTTTTCTAGTCGTCGTCCTTTGTAAAGCACAGTGGACATATCTTGCTTACAGCCTGAAACAAGGCGTACATTAAAAGGGATCTGAATGAACCTAATTTTATTGCCTATGTGCAATGCAGCCAAGTAGTATTATTATTTTTTACACATATAAAAACCCCATGTGGTTAATTTCTTTTCTTATTGCTTATGAATTTTATTTGACTTAGGGAACATTATTTTCTTGGAAGGATTTTTTTTTGGTTGTACCAAAGTGTAGTACAGTAATATTTATAATGATTTAAGTTTTCCATTCATCTGCATCAGCCCCTAGAGATACCTCCTTCATCACTGATTATCTTTCTCCTTTCCATATGAGTACATGGGTCGTTAGTATTTGAAACATAGAAAGGTATTAGACCTCTTACTGGGAAAGGGTTGTATCTTCTTACAGGGAACTGTAAATACAATAATAAACCCTGGAATATAAAAATCAAGGAGTAGCCCTGGGTTTACTTTTGTCATTGCTAACATGAAAAGGTAACCTCCAACCAAACAGCACACACTCCAATGGAAAACGCTTTTCTGAAACAGCAGCTTGGTTGACAAAACACATTATCAGAATGAGAAAGCCACATATGGTATTGAGATGCATAGAATATAAAGGAAATTTCCTAGCAAATAAAGAAAGGCTTGGAGTCAGTTTTACTCTTTACTAATAAATTAACACATTGACGATAAGAGTTTAGCAGGACATAGAAGTCCATGTACAATAGGTAGTGCCCCAGACCTTGGCTAAAACATCACTGACCTTATGGCTGCTAAAGAGAAAATATTTATACTATGTTTCATTTAAAAAGGGAGCAGGAAAGAAAAGGCATACTGGGCACATTATAAAGTGGCTATTTGCAGTTTTATCAAGAAATACATGCCGCAGATTCAAAGTTGCTCTCGCACATGCATTACGTGTATTTTTATATTGAAGAATGACTGAAATATGCTGAAAACAATAGGAAAAAAATGAAACTACATAATGATTAAAAAACCCACAAGAGTAAAGCACATGTTCTTATGATGGCTCTTGTGCAATGTACACAAGATCCAAACTACAACTGCCTTACATGTCATAAATCCCATCTTTTAGGTAGACTGAGATTGGATTTGAATTTTCTAATTCAACTCTGATATTGGAACAGAGCAGACAACTTTTTTATTCAAGGAAATTCTGCATTTGGTTCCTAACCATAGCTCGAAATATGTTTAGCGTAACTGCTATAAAATACTAGAATTCTGATAGTGAGACTACAAAGGAGAATGAGGACACCAGGTTTATATAAGATATTAAAGACTTATGCTTGCTGGCATTGAACTGCATAGTGAGGTGATGGCATCTTACAGTCCAGTTTTAAGCAGATGAAATAACAGACCACAGAGATGTTTCCATTTGATAAGGGATTTGGTACTTGTGCATCAGTTGAAATCTTTGGATCTTCAACAAATGTTCTTTCCTCTTTAAATGATCCAGATCTCATGAGGAACTATTCTTACTATGATCCTCATTATTAACAGCAGAGGGAAAAAAAAAATCTCTATTTAAAATTTAGTATCTCTTCCCAAAATGTTATTTTGTATTAGACCCAGCCAGAAACCAAGAGTATCATTTGCACAAATGTAAATGAGTATAAAGCAATCACAGAAAAACCTCATCTAGGAATCAGACACAGCTTGGTGACAGTAGCTGCAGAGGGTGAGCAGCGTTGCTGTTCTCATGAACGCACTCCCACCAGCTTACCAGTGCCACTACGACCTCACAGCAGTGTGCTGGGCTCCATAACCCACCTCTTCACTGTGGCCCCAGTTCTGCTAACTACACAAGCAGGTGCTGAACTCCACCCTCGGTCAGTCTGTCACACAGATTGAAGGGATGTAGAGTTGTTCTCCTCTGCTCTTCTGATCATTACTAGGTAACAGAAGACCTTTACAGGCTTTACTGGCCTGATCAGGAAGTGGCCCTTCAAGGGCCGTAGCTCGAGAGTAGGCGTATCACTGAGTTTGGGTGCCTCGCTACCGTCACACTGCCGTCTCCTTGAGCTTGTACCTGGGGCCTGATCCCTGGTTGTCCATAGCACCTATGAGTGGCTGCACCCTCCCACTGCATGCTAATGTGTGGCCAAGGGACAGTCCTACGTGCAATGTGGACCTGGCTAGAAGCCATCAAAGGAGACCTGAGGCTTTTTTATGATTTACCACATTGCGTGCAAACATTTCAGATGCTGCTACAGAAGACAGTTAAATACAGGGATCCGGAACTGTTAAGTGTTGGGCAGGAAATGCTTCCATTCTGGTGTTTGAACTGAGAGAATAAATAAAATACACTTTGGAGTAGAAACAAAAGTGTAAATGAGCTCTGTTCTATTTACCACCGGATGGTAAAGCTCTAGGTAAGCATCTGTCAGCATGGTCTTGAAGTTCTTCAGTTAATGTTTTTAGCTGGCTCAGTGGCTGAACATACAGTGGCTGGCTTATGTGCAGTCAGGACTTTCACAGGCATCACACATTATCTATCCCAAAGTTAAATTATAGATACAGCTGATTAGAAATGCGATAGCCACTACTGGTGTTCAGTTAAACAGAAGAATTGGATGCAGCCCACTACAAAAATGACCCCCTCTCCACATTTGGCAACGGTGAAAAAGAATTTCTAAAACTGCAGTCACATAACTTTTTTTTCCTTTTTTCCTTCTTTTTCCTTTTTTCCTTTCCTTCCTTTTTTTTTTTTTTTTTTTTTACATCACCTGTTGTTATATGAAATTTCTTACATGAGAAATGGCAATATATACAACAAAAGAACAGAAATGGGAAGAGGGAATTCTAGTCTCAGTAGCATGGATGGAGACAATGCCATTAAAATAAGTGGAATTGTTCTGGATTTATGCTGCTCTAAGAGCTTATGCTACTTCTCACAAAATCAAAAAGAAAATAATTTAGGTGAATATAGATGCAAAATATAGTTCTGAGTTGATGTACAGTTGTTTTTATCACATTTTAGTTTCAAAACAACATACTTTGAATGTAAATTTAATTAAAAATAATTCAAATCAGAAATGAAACAATTTTCAGATGCACATTTCTTTTTCAGTGAGTCAACCTCTCCCCCCCTTTTTTTTTTGGAGAAAAAAAGAAGCCTTTTATTCATGGAATATATAGTATTCTGCTTTTCTAAGAAATGAACAGCATTTGTACATTGATAAAAGTATCTATAGTTTTGAGATTACTGAGCAAAGGAAGCCAAGTGATTAAAAGGCACAATATGTATGTTTGCAAGCAACTAGAATTGTCAACAAAAAACAGAAACTATACTGACAGGTTAATTAGAATTATGCTTCAGTAGATGCCCAGGGAGGCAACACCTGTAATTTGATGCTGAATAAACAAAACATCTTATTTATGGCATGTATAGAAAAGGCACTGTAGGTGAGTTTATTTGCCAGCTATCTAGGAAAGACAATATGTAGTATCAATACACATACAAGGAGATACCCAGGAAAAATACTGAAAGCAAGGAGTGGATTAATGGAACATAAGGCGTTTGTGAACTGTAAAAACAAAGCTGATGCTGGACTCTCAGCTTTTGTAAGTCAGAGCTGAGCGACCGATGCCAGCTGAAGAGCTGGCGCACACAGAATGCAGAAGCAAGAGCTAGCAGTTGTCATCTGTTCAGAACTTTTTACTTCATTTGGACATCACACAGCCTAGCTCCATGTGGTTTGTCTATGCATTCTTTCTCATTTAGGTAAGAATTTAGGAATCCAGTGCCCCGCTCTCCTCTTGATGTACAACCACGTAGATTAATGTTTTGAGCTGCTGTTTCTTAATTCATATCGGGGAATGTATAAGAAAATCTTACAGCCATACGACACAGTACAAACAGTCCATGATATAATGGAAAACAACTGTATTTCAAGGTAGAGTACCCTATGAATGAAATATCAATTTTTCATAGAGGATATGCTCTTTTCTGAAATATAAATCATGTGCACTACATTGAAATACACTATAGTGTATTGTGAAATGCATACATTAATTGCTGAATCTATAACACTGAATATGTATATACATCACACCCAAGATATTTATACGATATAATAAGTCTTAGATGTATAACATAATGAATTCTGTACAAAATAAACTGTAAGTTAAGACAATGAAAGAGAACTTTTATAGCTGTGTAATTTGTATGCTAAGTTATTCAAGCCTCAGTTTTCATCTTTAAATGTGCCCTTAAAAAAAGCACACTGATTTTCTATAGGCAGATGTCTGAAATAAAGACTTCACTCTTCAAAAAAGAAGCAACTGAAAGACTGTGAAAAAGACACATACTCTGCTAGACAAATAAACATTCTGTTGATGTGATTTTTAAAACTGACTCTAAACCATTTTGCATTCATATCGGTCATGGTAATCTTCTGGTTGGGTTGTGGGTGATGTGCCCTGGAGTGTGAACAGTAAATTGCACTGTGCTGAATCACCAGTGTATGGACTGCTTAGGTGTCTCCTTGCTCAAAACACCACAAATTATCAGATTAGAGTCCAAGGGTGCCAACCTGCTTTCTCAGCAAACAGTGGTCCAGCCTTCTCTTTCTGCAGTAAGTGATCCTTTCCCAGCACCACATGTGCTGATGATCCTGAACAGATGAACATATTAAATGACTTCTGTCTTGCAAGGTACAACAGAGAGGTGGTTTTTTTTTTGGAGTTACAGGAAAAAGGTAATGAATTTAACCTGTCCTTTTCGCGTTCCAGTATGAATAGGTTAGATTTTGGTTCAGTGTTAGGAATTTCCTTCCAGGAGCTCTTATGTTCCCACTAGAATCAAAGATCCTCACAATGACCTCATCATAAGAGCTAGGAAAGTAGCTTGTCTAAAGCCAAAACAGGAAATTGAGGCTTGGTTTTAGCTTTTGCTTAAGGTCTTGGAGATGGTGGAAAAAACAGAAACACAAACTCTCCCAAGATCTCCAGGTGTAATCAGGCCTCCCGCAGTGGATACAGCACTGGACTTCAGTGCTCAGGATGTGCTTCTGTGCTTTTGCTATTTTCAACTGGACCACATCTGAGATCAAGTTGTACAAATTCACTACAAAGGTATGGGCTGTCTTTGTGCTAACAGGAACAATTTAACATAACTTGAATGATTTAATGATCACTATTGTCATTTCTAACATATTGAAACTTGTTTTTAGATAGTCAATTGCATGAATGGCTTGAAAACTGTGATTTAGAAACTGCCTCAGAGAAACTAAATTTTAAGGCGCTTTGGGCACAAATTCCAGTCAGTAATACTACTTAGTATTCTCAATGGTCAAAGAAGAAACTTGTTTTCATAAATGACACCTTAACTGCCAGTTGTATTTGGTCTCTATTTAACCCTTACTACACAACACCTTTCTCCTTAGTAGCATTTTACTAAAGAGATTACAGTGGATCTACGCACACTGCAATGCAGTGCAACTAAAGGTATTGGCCCATGAGCCTTTACAGAGGAGAGTCTCTGTGGTTACATTTTACACTTGGAGGCAAACAATCACCTGTTTAAAGCAACTATCATGGGATCAAATTTTAATTACCAATGTGTGCATTCGCCAGTGTAACTGAAAATAATTACCTGCATTCATTTGGGAAAAAGTAAGAGGCCAGCAAATAAATACCACTTCTTTTTTTTCCTTCCAAAAAAAAAAGAGTCCTCAGGATTTGGCAGGCAAGAGGCTGTATACTATTGTTTGTCACAAACTAAATAGGCCAAATCCTGAAGGCTGCCTCAAGTGAAACTCCCACTGGTATTGTTGGGAGATGGATTGAGACAGGACCAAACAGAGACAGACAATTACCCATCAGGTCTGAGGCCTGAAAGGCTGGCTATGTCCTCATACTACCTAACACTGGACCCTGCTCTTTCCAATCTGTAGCACCTCTAGCATGTAGCAAACAGAGCAAGTGACAGCGTTTAGAGTTTACGTAACTGGTGATACGTTGCATTATGTAGTATTCATAAAGTTTAGAGATACTGTTCTGTGAAAATGGAGCAAGTTGCAAAAGTAACTATTTGTTTTCAGTCTGCACCCTCCCATTATATTCCCTTTAGCATAACAGCACATTTCTATTTGTTTGTGTTCCAGTGATGCATGTGGTCAGTGTCTGCAAAGATTTGGTTACTAAGGGAATAAAATTGAGTTGTCTTATTAAAAGAGGCAGCTTATTTAAGAAATTAAAACGAGGTGAAGGATGTTCTGAGACTCTTTAAGTGTGTAATACTGTTACTTGCTTCCAAAACCATACCTATCAGATTAAGGATTTATAAAGCACTATGGATAAAGGCTTACATTGTTCCTTCTGATAATCTTGGTTTAGTCTGTTTAAAAATTAACGGGATCTGAAGATATAAAACCCAAGTAATGAGCTCAAGATTTAGTGGAAATGAACAATGAGTATTTTTAATCCTACAATTTAAAACTGTGGTAGGCAGAGTAGAATACATTCTCCTATGCCATAGTATTACCTGTAAGAAGACTTTTTAATCAGTAGACTTTAAAAACATTAACTAAAAAAACAAAGTCCATGTGAACAAAATTCTGATCTTGCTGAAATATGACTATTTAAAGGCAATCATTTTCAGCTAAGTCTAGCTACACTATCTAATTTATACATACATTACAAATAAAGATGCCATTTCACAATATAGTTATACCAAAATCTTATCCATTAGTTATTTCCATTAGTTAGTTCAAATACCACACTGGCAGGAATTACGGTATGCTGTAAATAGGATATAAACTTGGCACCACCGGAATCACAACGACTTTAAATACAGTCAGGAATTCCTAGTATTCTGCATACTGCTGCTAGCACAACCAAAGCCCACAAAAGTTGTTCTGGCCAAGGTCTGACCCTGTCTAGTGTACATATACATACTGCTACTTAACAGCATTAAAATATTCTCCTCTTATTGTTCCAGACTAATTTTTTTTTCTGAGTACACATTCCAGTGGAATTTATACAGTCTGCATTTTCAAGTATATGTACATCATAAAGTAAAACTAGTAGTTTGTAAAGTGAGTTTTTGTATGAGTTCAGGTTTTGCTTTTTTAAGCACGTTTCTAGCTTAAAATGGAATAAAGTCCATTACAATGTGAATCAGTTCTTCTTGAGAAGTGACCCATACACTATGCAATACTGATCAAGACATCGAATGAAATACACACACTGGGCAAAAGTCTAGTGCAGATTAATGCCAGAGCCCATCTAAGAACAGAAGTTTGTTGAAGTTCATGGTCTATAATCTTTGTTGTGATTCTCTTTCTCCACACAGAAAACTTCAACCATCATAAAAGGTGCTTAAAAAAGTGAAACATGAGTTGCACCTTTTTTAAAAAGAATAAACAAACTGATACTCAGAAAGCCCATAATGAAAACTTACCGTCTCTACTAAAGCACGAGATGGCTTTACTGTCCATTATGCATTAGCATCTTCTTTAAATACTCCAAAATGTTCAACACGTATGAACAGTTGCCATTTACTATACTATGGGCTATAAATCAACTTTTCACTTGCGGTAAAATATTACGGTAAAATATTCCACCTTCCACGGAAAATTAATTTTGACAAGGTACTTAATTTTATTTTCAACAGATAAACAGTGTGTTTTACTTTCGCAATTTAATTCAACTCTGCATACTTTTACTGGCCAAAACCCTGAAAGTCTGAGAAACTGTATAAAGCCACCTGGCTAGTGCAAGGAAAATAAAACCACAGAAGAGGAATCTTGGTCTAGACGTAGTTAAGACTTCGTTTACATTTCCCCTTGGTTTGTATGAGCTGGGTATAGGTATCCATTTTAATCCCAGGTACAGTAAAAACTTTACTAACTCTGTGCTATGTATGCATGTACCATGCATGCGTACATATGTCATCATTACTGCTATCCAGCTGATAGCAGAAATTTGACCCACCTAAATGAAAATGCTGTGGAATCTTTTGCTAAATCTAAATTGCTTGGTCACTTCCAAAAGCCTGATTTACAAAAACAGGGTACAAGATTTTTTCTTCTGAAGGAGTTTAGCAAGGACTGAAGAGGCTGCTACATAGAAGAATATAAAAAACAAAATTAAGGACTTTAACCAAAGCCAGACGATGTTAATTGGGAGCTTTCCGTTGATGTCAGCAACTAAATAAAATCAGTCAGCTAGGATCACACTCTACAATAAGCACAAAAGGCCATTTTCAGAAGTTGTTTTTCACTGAAGAGTAAAAAGACATTGGTCCTACTTCTGACCTCACGTTACACATATCTGTATATGTGTAACAATAATGTCCGTTCTATGCTGACATGCTATTAAAGTCCATAACAACAATAAAATGATCCAGCAAGTGCTGAGAAAACCTACAGCATGGACTTCCACAATAACATCTGTCAAACCGACATGCAAAAAAACTTCTCAGCCAATACCAGATAAACAGAGGCTGTGGTTCAACACAGAAAATGCAGTTAATTTGTCTAAAACTGCTCCATAACGTAAGACTGTAGAGATATATACACTTGTTTAGGTACAAGGTTACTGGAAATAAATGCATAAAACTAGGTCCTTTGTCTGGTGTATTTGTAAATACTGTGTTTGGTGCCTGTGTTGATGTTAGGTTAGTTCTGGACCAGTGCAGAAGAGGGTAGCTCAAGTCTTTTCTTGGCTCTGAGCCCTCTGTAATGCCTCATTCTAACGTAGCAAATAGCTGAGAGGCACCAAAGCATGCACCACCAAAATATAGATTAGAAAAGTATTTTAGGCTTTTAGGGTTTGTGCCAGAAGAACCTGTGCATATAACTAAAGGGATTTAATTTGCTGCCCCACAGAAGCTATATGTACTCCTTTAGATAAGGTTCATTAAAAGCCAAAGTGTCTAAGGGCATTCCCTACTTTGGAAAGAGTTCAACTTATTCTTGCTGCCTTTCATTCTGTTTACAACACAAGCAGAAAGTATATTGAAAAAGAAAAGTTGGCAGGATACCTGATCACACTAGGGATGTAAAGAGCCATTTCAGGATTCCCGTTTACTTCTCAGATGGGAAGGTGTTTTTGACTACCACGCTGAGAGCCATGCGACTGCACCACCTTCTGGACCCTGTCCGAAGTGGGACGGAGATGCTTAGGGTGACTTGCCTGCACAGATGTGGAGACATACAGTGCATCAAAAATCAGACAGTGGCAGCACAAGAGGAGAAAGAAGTTTATAGTAAATGCAGAAGCCCAATGTGCTGCTGAGGGCTCTGCACTTCAGTAACAAAGTGTGAATCAGTCAGCTCCTTTCAACAAGTTTATTATACACCCAAGAGCCACTGTGGCATTCCTGAAACAACAGCTTCCACTTTAAACTAAGCTTCATTTAAGCAAGGACACTTGACATAGTATTTCCAAAGGCAAATAAGGATCAAAGCAAGAATTTTGCTGTACATTCAGCTGTTATTTGACTGTGCTATGTTTCTTTACAATGGCTTACTTTGTTAGGCTCTTGGTCACTGTAACTCATGAGGATGTATAGTATTTTAAAAGGAAATGCTAGTGATTAGAGCCAGCACTGTATGTACCAGCAGTCTGAATAATGGAAGTATGTGTTTGTCAATATAAGAGAGTTTGCAAGTCAGCTAGTTCTCTTGACTTGCCAGAGGCGGGTAAGAATGCCCCCGCTTAGAGACATACAACTGCAGGGGGCTGCCTTCATTTTCTGCCATTTTTTAGCGTGGAAAATTTGAAATTACTTGACACAAGCTCCTGGTGCCTTTCAACCTGGCCATTAATTTGGACTCATTCTTACAATTAATCACCTGCTGCTTATGTTCACAGGCACTTTTTTAAGCAGGGTTCCAGGACTTCTCTATGACCACAAAGCCCCCCTCTTCCCAGGACCTGAGTTAGCCTGTAGCAAACAAGACTCCCCATATTACAAATTCAAGCCACAGGAAGGACCAGTTCGAGAAGACAACTAGTATGATATTCAAATGTGTTGTATCTGCAGGTTGCATAGATACCAGGAATTCTGCAGTTAGAAGACTAACAATTTTCACAGGAGGGAAAAAAAAAAAAAAAAAAAAAAGATTTCTACCATCTTTCTTTGAAATCCCTTTCATGAAAGGTAAGAATGTATAGTGCTAGACCAGCATTTTGGCCTTCCAGGAAAGAAAAAGCAGAGGCTAGAAACACTGAGGTAAACACATCAGTAAAGAAGTTGGGAATAGTCACATTTTTTTAGTAACAGCATCACATTCACTAAGTGATACATCATGCACTTGCCTACATGGTGTAAACAGAGAAAGCAGAAAAACAGATTCATAGCTTTTTTTCTTTTTTTCACAGATGGGGAAAATATATTAGAAGTGCAGCAAATCTCTTAATTACTTAAAACTACATGCTTGTTACTGCAATCTATTTCTGACCAGTTTAATCTTTTTAACACTATTTTTACATCCTAAGACTGGAATGTCTTTATTGTGAGACTCGTTTGCCTTTGTAAACAAAAAAATCTCATGAACTAAAGAAGTTGCAGCTGTTTTCCTATGCTGGATTACACCAGAGAAAGAAGGCAGTAATGGACCTTTCCACTGCTCAAGAAGAAAGAAGGGTGCACAGTCAGGGAGGAAGCAGAGCAGATACTAGAGCCTTACCTTGCAGAACAGTGTTGACAAGTGTCTCTGGTCCAGGATGAGCACAAGCCCCCAGTAAAAAGCTACTGAGATTCTGAAGTACTCTTTGGCATCTACATCTGTTTTGACATCCCTTACAGTGTCCAGATACCTCAACAAATCTTTTAGGTGGGCTAAATATTTTAGCTGAAAGCTAACAGGGCTTGTGTTCCCAAAACATCACAAATTATTTATGACCTTAACCTCCCAGTCTGGAAGCATGACTTGGTCACATTTGCAGGTGTTTTTGCTTAAGCACTGCACCAAAGAAAAGCTTGTCAAAGCCACAAGGACAGATACCGGCCATTCACTTTGCCACTTATATTGAGAAGAACCTGGTCCAACTATTTTGCTGTTGAACAATATTAGCTTTATTCTCATGCCTGCAAAAGAGGGCACTTTTCCTTATACCTATATAAGAAAATGACATGCTGTCATTTCTATCGTAGACATAACTTAGTAAGCCATTAAATATGAACCAGTTCACTGAGCAGAGAAACTGAAATGAAAAAAAAACAACAACCCACACACAAATTAGTAAAAAATAATCATAAAAAAATAAAGCCTCAGGCAACATCTTTTTAACTCCCATCACAAAGAATGCAACCATTTAATTTCAATACCATGCATCTACTTTCTCTTAATCTTTTGTCTCGCCTTTGGACTAGAGACATTTTTCCAAAGCCTGGGAAAGCTACTTAGCACCGGTGAGACCACACTGGAATACAGTTTTCACTTCTGGACTCCCCAGTATAAGAAAGACATGGCCATACTGGAGCAGATCCATTGATGGATCGCTAAAGGGACTGCAGCATCTGATGTGAGGTAAGCCTGAGAGAACTGTCACTGTTTAAGCTGGAGATGTCTCAGTCTCTCAGTGGCAATCTTAACGATCTCTGTAAGGATATGATGGGAAGGAATAAAGAAGATGGAATCAGACACTTCTATGTCACATTCAGTGAAAGAAAAAAAGGCTAATTGATATTTTTAATTGATTGATTTTTTAAAATTGTAATTAAAAAAACTAACTGAAATACAGAAAATGCCATGTAAACAAAAACTCTTTTTCAGTTGTGACAGTGGTCAAACACTGGGACAGGTTGCCCAGAAAGGTTCTAGAGTCTCCATCCTTGCAGCTACTCAGAAGCCAACTCTCCCTAGCCATGAGCAAACTAGTCTAAACTAGCACCGCTTTAGGCTAGATGATCTCCAGATGTCCCTTCCAATTTCAACAGTTCTGTGACAAACAGACACAGAACAAAAACCATCAGAAAAATAGATAAGACATTACTCAGGTTAAAGGATCTGATTTACGGGCTATGATTATGGGTTTAACTATGGGTTGGCCAGTAGAGAGCAGCAACAAACCTGCACACATACATTTCAGCCAAAGGCAAAGGCTTACCTCCAGCTTAACGTATCTCCTCCTGGCATGGAGCTGGTGAAGGGATAGACCAGGGATGGGTGGCATATAAAAACTGCTCAGTTATGTTGTAGCTGCAATCAAAACAAAACAAAAACAAACTGAGTGCATTACCTTAGATAAAAAAAATTACACAGATGTTGAACTTTTCCGTCACAGAGGAACATAATCTGCTATGCAGCAAGGGGCCTTGCAAGAAAAAATGAGATCACAAACACCTGACAACAGGGGAGATGACAGAAGGGGCAGAACAGCACACTGCTGTTCCCCAATGAACCAAAAACACTGTAGGGAATGAAGGACTAGGACACAAACTACTGAAGATAAAACATCATTATGTGAGCCTTGGCCAACGTCAGCTGCTGTGCATCTTGGTAGCTATTACTGTTTAACTGTGCAAACAAGTGCTTAGTTACAAAGGGTGTTTTCTGCACTGCATTCTGGGCAAGGAACACAACACAATTTAAGACTTGTTTCCCAGATTCTAGTAATAGTAGGCAACGTATCCACAGGTATTGAGACAGGAAACCTCAAGGGAGCTTGGGACTAGAAGCAATGCAGAGCCAGAGCCCAGTGCATCCCATGCTGTGTCAGACTTCTTGTCTGCATGCGGAGTGGTTTTTATGTTAGCAGCAGAGGGGTTATGGCTAGGTCATAGCTATGTAAGTATGCAGGAGAAAATCCTGTGCAGATATACACACAGGTTCTAGGTAAGTCTAACTACCTTTAAATATGGTTCCAGTGCATTTGAAAACTGCCTAAGACACAAAGATAACGTATGAGGATATGGTAGGGTAAAAAGAGGAAGACAGTAAAGGTAACATGACTCAATGCTGGCCAAATAGGCCCACAATTCTTTGTTTTAAAGCCACAATGCTAATTCAGTATCTACTGAGATCTGTGTCCGAAGGGAGCACTAACAAAGGATAGCATTTTGGACCTTGGGGTCCTGATGGCCTGAACAGGACAGCTGTAAATAAAGCTGGCAGGACTTGTTTCTGCTCCCACAGCTGCTGACAGTGAAGGTACAATAGAGAGCATCCCACAACATCCATCCCTTGGGGAATGTTGCAGAACTCCCGGGTTGATACAGCCTAATTCTGACTGTGGCTTCCGTGAAATGCTTTCTCTCTTCCCTCTGTAGACATGCACTACTGTCCAAGGGAGCAGAGCTCTGCCTGACAGCTGGGAAATTTCCCATATCAGGCTGTACTGCTTGGTTGGTTCCTCATGGCACGTTCTAATGGCCTGATTTAAGATACTTTGAAAGGGGCTATTTTTAGTGACATATTATACACTTTCCACACTTGCCTCCTACATAGGCAGCCCACATTTGGTGCCTCATTGACCCTGTTCTAATGATGGAAAGCACCTTCATTTTCCCTCTCTCCTTTGGTGTAACTTCAGGATAAATAAGATATGATGTACTGTGAGTTTTTGGCATCCCTTTGTCAAATCATATCATCTGAGTATGGAGCTGTGATGTACCATTGACAGGGTATCTCCTGTGTGGTTCCTGTTTTTGTGTATGTCATACACAGGTGTTAGCATGTCCCTTGCACACTGGAAAAGGTAAGTGCTTTTGCCATCTTCTCTAGATCTTTTTGCACTAGGCTTATTGAGATAAAGAGTTTTTCTAGACCCCTTCTCTTTTATTCTTCAGTTACTGTAAGAGGCATAGCAACTTTACTAATTTATTTGCAGAAGCCATTGAAGATTACATCTACTGTGATCAAATCCCCTTAAGTAAAATATAAACCGCTACTTCTCTGAATGTAAAGCCTAAATCAATAATGGACATGAAATCATCAAGTTTAATCTCAAACACAGTGAACCCAAGTAATCACTCTTCTTGATATAAAACTAATTCTGTTTGACAATAAAATACTACTAGTCTGTGCCATAAACCAATGGAACAAATAACTTTCTTAACCCTGACAGCTGCTGTCCAAAATCATTACATCTCCTCTCCTTAGTGATCAAGCATTTCACTGGAGTACAGTTTCAGCTCAATTCCCTTTCTGCGAAAAACATCATATGCACCAGAAGTTTGAAAGAGTTTCTTTTTAAGCAAAGTTTAATGGTGTTTTCTTCCTATTTACCAAAATTGCACAGGTTATACAAGGATCACACAAACAGCACATATGATGCTCCCTGGCATGAGGCTAGAGCCTCAAGTTTAAGTGTGTGATGATTTAACTTGAGCCCCAAACGCATGTACTGCAAAATACATAATCAGCAGCAGTGAGGCTGATGTTTCTTTCAAATGTACATCAAGGTAATTTTTCCAGGAGCTGAATGTTTCCCTCCTGTGTTGGCAAGCAAACACTTCCAGAATTCAGAGGGCTTTGCCAAAGGATCCACCCACAGGGGCTGCTTCATCGGTTGGCGCCTAAAATGCTGCAGCATTCGTTAGTACATAGGAGACCGAAATGCATGCCAACACCAGCCTAACACATATGGATGGCAGCAGATATGTGCTAACAGTACCTGGCCACATTTTTGTCATGTTTCTCATAACTAGAGACCCTTGTGTAATTTTGACACCAAGCCCATAAATTCTTGATGTTATTGATAAATGATACCCTTGGATGTACATCTGAGATATAAAAAGGTGCCGCAGCTGCCCATACAAGGCTTGCAATTACAAAAAACTGAGCCTTGTTGATCTTTAGGGTGATAGCCAACTAAAAACCAAAACACTATTACTCCAGGAAACAGGACTGTTATCTGAGTAATAACTTGTCCTTGCAATAAAGCTGAAGGCAGGCGAGCAGAATGGGAACAAGGAAGGCCTGAGCAGATGCACCCAGCCAAGGCTACGTACGGACAGTGCTGCTCTGCTGCTGCCTGTGGTGGGCAGAGCAGGCAGTAATAGCGAACACCCAGCTACTTGCTACGGAAAAGCTGCCTGTTTCAACAGAACACACAGGGTGTGCGACAATAGGAAAGTTCAGGGGACATTATCAGTTCTCTTCCTTGAATTTTCTTGCTCAAGAGTCACCGAATCAAGAAATTACATTTTATTAACATAGCATCACTAAAGCGATCCTTTAAAAGGAGGGTTTTCAAAAATAAAAATGTGATTTAAGATGCAAATATTAACTGTTGTCTTGTGTATACAGAGTCAAAAATCACATCAAGAAGAGAATTAGAAATAAGATCTGCAGGTCTTCTGACCAGTGTTTCTTGCTTTCTAATTATAACTGGAAGAAATGATGTGAAAATTGTCTTGCCAACTCTCAAGTTTTTGATAACATCTTGCATGCTTTTAGTGCTACTTTAAAGCATGGCAAACAGGAAGCCACAACACTCTTTTTAGAGTGAGAGCAATATCTGATTTTTTTTTTTTTTTTCCCCACTGGCTGACTATTTCACATTGAGATCAGCATTTCATTACACTGGATAGACCCTTCAGTCTCCAAAGCTTTCAAGGCTCTGGATTTTCAAGAGCTCTGCTTACGTACAGACAACACCAAGTGCAGGGCTAATTCCAGGATCTGGGCCTGTCTGTGATTTACCTGTCTAGCACACTGCCTCTGCTCTTGAAACCTCACTCTGGGGGTTATTATTTTTGTCAAAATTCTTCCAGCAAACAACTCCACATAACAGCAGCCAGGCCCGAGAGCAGAGTCTGATCTAAGTCAGTTCCATTCCCATCCAAGTCAGTGAAAGCCTGATTATCTCACTTCTGAAATTCTGGGGTGGAAGTTACTGAACAAGAGCCAATGGCTGTTATCATCTTGTTAATGTCAAAGCTTGATTTTTTTTTTCCTTCTCCTTTCAATATTTCTGAAAATTTATACCCTGTCGGTGTCCTTGATAACAGTTTGGCATCTCTGGAGCTGAGAATTTTTTTTTTTCCCCAGCACTTTTTTTTTTTTTTTTAATTATTTGATATAGTCATCACACTGCAAGAGGAGGGGCAGGAGCATTTGTTATTGTGTGAGCAACAGACATTTCAAATAAGCATTGCAATTTCATAATTATAAGTTCTTCAGGGTAGGTAATGGGAATGAATAGCTCTAGAACAGAATGGGCTTTGCATTCATTCTGTGCACATAACATCTTTATTTAATTTTTTTGCTTGGGCTTTAATATTTAGCATAAGAAGGATCTTAAAAATGTAACAGCCCAATAGTCTAACCCCTTGTCAAAAAGAAGAATACCTATTTCTTTACACTTGCAAATATATTCAGAGTGATAGTTAGATGTATAAAGACTTTGAAAGATAATGAATTTAGTATTTTAAACAACATGCCAGATTTTAAATGACAATTATGGCTTTCTGTGGTTCAAGAATCAACATGCTGTTTTTCTTCTGTTGGATAAATACTCATCAGCACCACGACGGCATTCTGGCAGTAATTATTTAGAGTTTAGTCAGAAATACATTCCCATTATTACCTATCACGAATGATGCAGAAACCTGTCTGGCACTGAAGTATGAAGTTTGAACCCACTGCCTGAAGAATTTGCCTTTTCCTCCCCTCACCGGACTATTTCTCACAAGGCTGGATACATTTATGGTTGGATAGGCAGAACAATGCAGTCCTGGCACCCGTACTACCCCGTGTCCAGAATGTTTGTTCTACCAGGCAGCAGATCCATGAAGGTAAGTATAGGCAAAGGAAGCGGGGGGGACTGCTTTTCCCATAGGCTTGCTGAGCCCCAGACTGAATCAGAAATGTGTTTTCCAGCTTTCCAATATGTTTTATAACGGGACAGGATCAGAACTGCCAAGACACCCATTTGACAAGTGCTCAGTCCTTAGCACTGGTGTGTATTTTCTCATTTGTATGCATTAGTAACTCAACTGTGATAGTGTCAAATAGCCCCAGTAAAAAAAAGGAAGAAGTGTCCCACCTACCAAGTGATGTTTCCACACCTGAAAAATGCTGGTTTGTTTTTGGAAGGTGTTCCATTAAGCATTAAAACCATTATAAAATTTCACTGAAAAATACTTGAAAGGAAATGTTTTAATTAGGTTTCCTTTAGAGATGGGAAGAAAACATATGCTTAAAACTGTTTTAGAAATTAAGGTCTTGTTTTGATTTCTGAAATTCAATTGGAGATTTTCTTTTTTTCCTTTTTCTTTACTCCAATAAAATCACTGGAGAGAGGCATGTTTTGGAGAGAGATTTCTAAACCACATGACTTTCCACTTCAGAGTGAAAATTGACATGGAATTATCTGAATTTACTGCAGAAAACCCTGAATTTCAGCTAATGTTAACTAGAAATCTCCACCTCCAATAACTGGACAACTTACTCTTTAAAATTTATTTCTTTAGGTCTTACAAATGTTTCAAGAAAGATATGCTAATCACCTGTCAGACTCTGGTCTGTGAGGAACAGGACTCAGCCATACAGGCAGACTGTAAGTGTCCTATTGAGGCTGCAAACAAACAGTGCAGAAGATACTTCTTAGCTCTATTCCTAGAGCATCTGTCCATTAACTACAGCAGAACTGGAAGAAAAGACTTCAACTCCCATCAAACAGAATTCAGCTGACAGCTGTTGTGACCACGACTCAATTGTTAGCATTAAGGAAAACATGAAACATACACTAACTAAATATATATATATATATATATATATATATATATATAAACTTTAATTCCAATGATTATTGTCAATGGATATACTTCCTTTTAATTAAATCTGTGCCCTTTAACTACTGATGCAAATTCAAACCTCAGTGTAATCCTGCCACAGTAACTGAGCTGCTCCAGGAGTGGACTTGACTGCATCCTCACCAAATGAAACAAACCAGGAGAAAAAAATGTCACTTTTACTTTCCAGACCTGCTTTTGCTGCTGTTCTAAGCAAAGCCTGTGGTTCAGTTTGATTCAAATTGAACGTAGGTCCTGACAGAAGATACCTGCATGAAAGAATTGCCTGGACCTTGACTCTACTTTTTAGCCCTGGGAAAGGGAAGCTGCACAGGTTACCCACCTGTGATTAAGTGGATTCTAGCACCTGCGGAAAGCTCTGCTCAAAACAGGATAAATTTTTAATCCCTCCAAATTGCCTCTGCAGCTGCAGAAGGTTTCTCTTTCTTTTATAAAATATTGATAAGGTGGGAGCAATATTCTGTAGGGAGAAAAGATCAGCATTAAAAATGCAGTCTCCTCCCCCTAAGCATCTTCATTGGAGTCATTCACAGATTTTTATTCATGGATTACCTTCAAAATGCCCCTTTGTGTGGCTATTTTTCCTTCAGAGTATCCTGACTTTCTATAGCGATGACATGTGCATCATTTTGTGGACTTTGGAAGGCTATGAAAAAGCAGACAGAGCATCTTCTGATACAAACTCCAAAGTTAATAACTTAAGTTCTGCTCTCACTTGTACTAAGGTAAATTCAGCTCATTAATTCCAAATTTCTGTTAAAGAGCAACTTTTTCCCTCTGCTTTGCATTTTCTGCTAACCTCCTGCCTCTCTAGGGTCTGCACGGCCATAGAACAGGGCAATCCAGACATAAAGCACCAAACTAGAAGAATTTAGCTAGTGTTTTCCAGTGTTCAAGGAAAAGTTTATCCTAGGTCTTTATCCTAATCTGAACCTGCAGAGATTTTTTAAATCCTCATAAGCATTGTTTACAGTTAACACCACACCAGTATCCAGAAGACAGCTGGTTGAGTGTTTTCCAACAAAATGCATTTTTAGAAAGTAAAGCAATGGAAATCTAAAAATGTAATGACAGAAGCTTGGTTTTAATGAGCTTTGTGGGATAACTGACCAATTCTGGAATTCCTGGTCAAAACAGAGTTCACAGAGTATAAACACTATATCTGATTGTACCCATAGGGGGGATACAGACTTTCAGTGAAGACTTGAACTTTGCTCTCCCACACTCAAAACGAGTCACAAACTTCTAAGATACCAGGGATTCTAGTGGAAGTTTTACATGTGTGATCTTCAACTGTATTGGTTCCTTCTGAAACAGAATTGCAATTTCTATATTTGAAATTTCAAAAATATTTCTAGCACAGTAGAACAACTTCCTAACCACAGCAAACCTACAAGACCTAGTAAGTGGTGGGATGTAGTAGTAGGACTCTGCTCGGTGCTACTAAGACGATAAAAAAAATCAGCCTCTGCCTTAAATATTGTCATTATTGTGTCAGAAGTGGAGAACAGGACAACTGACGTGGCCACACACACAGTCTCACTCACACAGAAGTGAACCCAGAATTTCATGACCCTGTCCTGTCCCAAAGTCTTTCTCATGCAATCATCATTCGACTCCCTTCCAGCTGACTTGATTTCTAGTGTAAGGTCTTATCATAAACTGCTAACATGGCAAAGGACGAAATCAGTGATACTTAATCTCTACTGCTTTTTTTTTTTTTTTGCATTCTCTTTTGTACACAGATTTCTCCTGCTTTTATTGATTTGTCAAACAATATACTTTTTTCTTTAATAGATTTTTTTTTGTCATTGTTTTTTTCCTCTCACTCTTGGTGTTACATTTTAGATAAATGGTAATTGAAAGGATCACAGATGGGTGAACAGGCTTGGAGATACCAAAATTTGACCTCTACCAAAATGTCCAAAATGTGTGAAGCAATCCTGTCTTTATTTTGATGTTCAACAAAAATGTGAGTACTCACTCTTCCCAACTAGAACTCATTAGAATTCTTTTAATTAAAACCATCTGAAAAAAAAAATTGACTGTGTACATTTGCTTAAAATTTTGAAATGTCATCTTTGAAATATCAGACTATATTCAAAATTTAACCCTTCTCAGCTTCTTCATTTTCATCCACTCCAATGTTTTTCATGTTTCCATAACACAAAATTATTTAAAATTTCACTTGTACTTCTCATTTATATTTTTAGGTCCAGACATTGAGAAACTCTGTTGCTGCAGCAGGTAAGAACAGCCGTTCTCATTAAATAAACGTAAATAAGGGGGTAAGCATAGAACCATTAGAAATTTTTCTGTTGGAACTAGTTTTCCAATGGAAAAATCAGTTTCAACCAACATCCAATTTTTGCTGAAAATGATTTTTTTTTTTCCCCACTGAAGAGCTGAACTTTCAAAATGCAGTATATTTTAGTTCTGAAATACTGCAATTACGCCCTGTGAGAACTGGCTCCTGTGCCTTTTCCTGTTCTCCTCTCTGACTGGAGCTGTCCCAGCTTGCATCTTGCAGGCTGTGGCACAGACCGCTGGCAGGCACGATTCGTTACCAGCACTCAAGTCACGAGCAGACATGCACATGGGATGTGCAGCCTGATCCTGGAACAAATACTACAGAGAGCGGGAAATTAAGACAGGATGACAACGCCTGTGAGGAACTAACACTGCAATAAAACACATGAAGTTATATATATAACAAACCCCAAATCTAAATAATATAGATCAAATACATGACTTCAACTTTTTCGCTGAAAATTCCACACTTGGAAAAGAGAATAAATTCCACTTCCTGACTGAATCCAGTTAAAGATTTAGTTTATAATACCTCTGCAAGTCAGGGGTAAATTTAGGACTAGAATTCTGCAATGGGATTTTGGAGTGTTTTGGATGCTTTTCCATTGCATGTCCATAACTTGAATTCTTATTCTGCTTCCTGTTTTCATACTGGTGAAACCTTAAATCTGATTTTGAGGACGCCACATTCTGAAACTTGCTATTGTCTCAAGGGTCAGTACATGTAGATGATTTCTAACCCAGTCTATGTGCTGTTTAAATGCCCTTGAGTCACCTCCTCTAATGTTGCAACCCCCCTTTTCTTAGATTGTTGTAGGTGTATGTGGAATTTTCTCTAATCCCTAGCTGCAGCCACCCACATTTACAACTGAGCTAAAGAACTGCTCACTCTTAGCCCTATTCTGTTTCCACTTCACAACTTCTCCAATTTAAGCAGTGAGAAAGTAATTTGAAAAGCAGAAAGTCTCTTGAGAGTTGTATTAATTGTTAGCAGGTAGCTGAAAATGATCTCACCCATGGCTATGCCACAGACAGTGAGAATTAACATTTTACCAAGTATTACAAAAGCCTGACAGTATAACTCTGATAGAATTATAATTATTAAAAACATCCCACTATGTGACATAATCCAATACAATTTCAAGCCTCTTTCACCACTTCTTTTGGTTAATTCTGGGTATAATGTCATAATAGTTTAAGCTAATCTAAACATGGATGAGAAGCCATGCTAACAAAAACCGAACTGTTTTGTTAGGTTAGTTTTCAGCTGGATCAGCTCCCTACCTTTCTCACTTTACAGCTGCACACACAAGTGAAGGTATGGGATCGCACAACCAGGACAGGAAGACATGATATATGGCAGCCTCCATCACTCAGTTTTAGCTGCTAGGTCACCAAAACTTACAATTTGCTAGTTGCCTTTCCTTCCAATTCTGGTTGCATAGTAGTAGACCTTTTCAAGTAAGGCTATAGTTTGAGAAACATTTGAACTGTTACTGTTAAACCGGCCTGCCTGCTAGCAGAAGAGTATACAGTAGTAGGAATACTGCCAAAACATCATGATGTTGCAGTAAACACTACCACCACTTATCCAAGACTTGTAAATCATGTTGCAAAGATCACAGTAGGTTTGTTAAATGCTACTTCCTGTTAGAGCTGCACTAACAACCCTATTTCACACACAAAATTGTAGGCCCAGCCAATTTGGGAGCCATTGTTTCAGACCAGGTCTGCTATCTTACTCATACCCTACCAAGGAAGGCATGCTGCCACCCCTCAGATAACAAAGCAGTAGCAAGAGCCTCCTACTCAGCACTATCTTGAGGGAAAGCAGCAAGTATATGAGCAGTTGTCACCTACTGAAAGGAACACTTCATTTTTCATTAGGCAGGTGAGTGTATTTGTCACTAGGCTGCAGGAATTGGCTCTGATGTTCAAGTAGTCCACTGAGTTGGAGTGACTGGGGTACAGAAGTACTTTATTCTTCTGTTACACCTGATACTTTGGCTTCACAACTGTCAGAGAGACCAAACTTTTCTTTAATCTGCTGTGTAGGCCAAAGGAGAACAATTTCAGTCAGATGTAGGTCTCTGTTATAACACTGCTGCCCTGCTACTTCCCTCAGCTAAGCCTAGTCTAAATGGGTCTGTAATTGGAATTAGAAAAAGGAACATTCAGCTACAGTTAGCAGTACATTAATTATTAAAGGCTAACGAGCCCCACAGTTATTAATATTACAGTGTGAATTTCTCTTTCTTATCTGGGGAGGAGAGGGGACTCTGCTGTGCTGTTTAAGAATTGACAGAGGTAGCAATACAATTTGGTTCTTTCTCCACTGCTGACACAGACACCAAAGTAACTGTGTCAAACAAAAATAAAAAAGTGCTTCTCTTTATTGCTAAGCTCCCTCAAAGATTCCACTGCAACACTTACAAGAACAAAAGCACAGCTATGTATCCCTGGAGGGAACGTAGGAATTGCCATCTTCCTCTGGGACATCTAGAGGCTCTCTTGTATGCCCTGATCTGAAAAAAACATTTATGTGCATACTTACTTTGAATATCTCTATGCAATTTGTCCTGACCTTATTAGGTATCTTGATTTTACTAAGATGCCTGCAAGTGCTTAAACATTTTCATGTGGCATTGCAGTAGTTGTGCCATGCAATCCAGAGAGACAAAGGCTGCAGATAATAGCTTATATGGCTATTATTCACTTCCAATTAGAAAACAAGTACATTTATGGATATCAGTTCTGCATCCTCTAGCCAACATCCCTGTCAGTTTATTTTCATGGGGCCCCTGTGTATGTCACTCTAAATCCTCCTGCTCTGCATAGTGAAGCTGCAGCAATGCTAACTTGACATGAAGTGGGCAGAATCTGAGAAGTCTGCAATAATTGCAGTAAGTTTTGCATATGGCAGAATGAAGCATTTGGGCTTCCTCCAACAAGACTGTATTAGAAGTCACTATAAATAACTTACCCTGTCTATGTAGAATAAAACCATGTTTTGCATATTTGCCATAACAAGACAAGCCACATAGGAATAGTTTTTTTTTTTTTTTTTAATTATCATTATTATTATTTTTTATTTTGGAAGACAAGAAAAAGGAAAAGGTGTTCCCTCTCCAGCTCACTGAGCCCCCTTTCCTCCTGCAGTGCTTTTAGTCATTCTGTAAACACCCATCACTCCACCACCACATTAACTCAGACAGTGAGCTGTCCCTAGTCGGACCCCATCCACTGGTTATTTTTAAAAAGAAATAGCTACCTGAGATTTCATCCCTATGTTGGCCCCATTTCCTGCCCTTGACAGCTTACAAAGATACCGAGATATGGTGCCACCTGTCCAACACAAAATAATGAATTCTTGCAAGCAGAACTGAGATGTCCTGAGCACTGTAGCGTACTCCGTAGCGCACATCTTGCTGGGTGGCACTGCCACTCACAAAGCACCATGAAATAACATTTCAAAGCATGATCTCTTGTAAAGAAGCCCCATTCAGAGCGGGTCAAAATACAGAACATCCAGACCATACAAAATTCTGACCTTAAGAACATATTTTTGTCCTAAATTGAGAATCAAAGATGTTTTCACTGGGATAACATTTGAGAGGTTTTAAATATTTTAGTTTTATAAATACTGGTGTTCCTTTCCACAAAGTAAGACCACTTCATTTTGAGAGTTCAAGTCATTAACCATAAAGAATATAGAAAAAAAAAAGCCATAAAGAATTATATTAAAATCGTGTATCCACAGAAACTAATAAATTGAATCAATAAAATGAGGGGGGTATAGGGGGAGAGCTAAACTGAAATTATAAAGTCAAACTGAGTCATTTACATTTTTTCCCCATTAAAAATTCATTGAGAAGCGATATGTGCCATGAAATGTTTCAATTTCGACAAAACTGCTGTTTTCAATGGAAAACTTCCATCCAAACATTTCTGGTGTTGACTGTTTTTTTTTTTTTTTTTTTTTCCTTGGGTTCCTTGCAACAACAGTGCCACCCACTGGCTGTTGCAGTGCTGTCTATGCTCAAGTCCTGCATACAAGAATGCCTGCACTCCTTGTTTCGCTAGGAGAAGTGTGACGGTATTGTCCTGCAATCACCCCTGACCAGAACACTGCAACTGATGAGCTGACTCTTCTCTTGGAGAGCCTACTGAAGAACAAGAGTGTGTTAACCAGCTTGTTACAGCAACGGCAGCGTTGCAGATGATGGCGTATTGCTAATTTGCACCATCGTTGCCACAGTAGAGGATTGCTACCTTGTCTCTGTCTCCGTAATAGAACATGAAAGGTAGCTGGAGCATTCTATGCCAAAAATCATTAGGATACTTTGTCTTAATCTCTGCTGATCAGTTACAGCCCCAAAACACAATGAAGCTACTACCAGTAATTTGGAGACTCAAATTAACACCACCACATTAGCATCTAACTGGATGTTTCAGGGAGTATGAAACAAAGGAACAACAGGAAGGCATGCCACTTTCTTTTATGGCACCTTCACACAAAGTATCCCTTATCCGTTCCCTACAAAATAAGCTTCAGAGGCATTTACAGAACTGATTACCTGGGAATATTTTGCAGGAGTTAAACACAGCAAACACTACAAACTGACAGCAGTAACACAGATGTGTTGTTAGTGTGCACAAGGAATACTAACAAATTTTTAGTTGTCAGTAGCAGCAGAGGAATTCTATAGATAAAGGTTTGCTTCTTTTAATTGGGGGTAAATCTAAAACATCTAAACATTTTCAGGCAAAAACTATCATTAAAGCATGTTGAAACAGAATTTGGACAAACCTAAACATTTAATTTTTCCCTCCTCAGACATCATAAACTAATCAAAACAGAGGAGTGGCTCCACCTCAGAAAAACAGAGCTTTTTAAATAACAGTCGTATATATTTAATTCTCATTTACTAGATGTTATTGAAAGAGTTTAGCTCTTACTTATGTTTCATGATGAGGAAGAAGTTCCCAGTTTTGGATTTTTTGCACAGGAATTTGAAGTTGTGCTCAAGTCCTGGCAGCACATCACAACATCAAGCCCCTGGAGTTACTCAAAGAAGCTACTAAGGCAACTTTAAAACTTGATATTAAGATACTGAAATACTGTCCAACAGCAGCAAAGAAAGCAAAGCTTTCACGAACTGTACCAAGGGCATTACAACCATCTGAGCTTTACCTGAATGAAGATGTCGGCAAGCGTGGGCTATGCCATTTTCTGGAATAGCATAACAGCAACAATATGACATCAGATCAAAGGTGTATCTAGCTCAGTACGCTGTGCTGACAGTAGGTAACACAGAGTGCCCAGACAAAACGTGTAAGAGATCAAGTAAGTGATCCTGTCCCTCTTAAGACCTCTGAGCTTCTTCCGGCAGTCAGAGGTTCAGTGACTTCCCCAGCTGGAAACTGCAGCCAGGCAATTTTATTTAACAGTCACGTATACTTGTCCAATCTCTCATGAATTTGTTTGAGACCATTTATACTTTTGGCTTCCACAGCCTACTATGGTACCATGATCTACAGTTTAATCACATTTTGTACAAAAAATTTAATTCCGCATATTTGTTCTGAACCAGCAGTTTGACAATGTCACTGGGAGCCCGTGTCTTGTGTTACAAAAGGCAATAAAGCAATGAATAAACTATTCTGTATGTGCCTTCTCCTTCATGATTCTATACTCCATACACCCACTCCATCTCAAGCTGATGAGTACCTGCCCCGTTTAATTTCACCTCCTCTGTAAGCCATGCCCTGCCTCTGATCATCCCTGCCCTATTCCTCCCCGTTGTATCTGTTTTGTATTTTGCCGTCTTCTATGCTTTGTGCCCATGGTGTTAAGCAACCAGCCAGAACCTGGATTAGGTTCAGGATGCTAAATCCTTGATTGGAAAGATGGCCATATGCTGCAGGCTGCCTAGTGTTCCCAGATGAGCCCAGTATCATGTTAATATATCCAAGAGATAAATATAACCAAAAACAACGAATAAGCAGCAGGTTATACTCAGGGCCCAATTCTGCAAACATTTTTAAGTGTAGCATTTCTCTGACTCAGGCTTTAATAGCCTGGTTGTAAATTCTCAAAGACATCATTTGTAGTCGTATGGTGATGATTTATTCTCTAAAGCAATCCACTGCATGAGGCACAGTACAGGGATTGCCATTATTGAATGGACTCAGTGTGTTGGTGCATATGTTGTCAAGATTTTAAGTGACCGATAAGAATATGTAGCATTTCAGGCCTGACAGTGGTTTCCCAAATATTTGGGGTAGTATATTTTGCTTTGTTACATTCTGCTTAATTTCAGTAACCCACAGGATGCCTGCATCTAGCACATTACAGTCTGGCTTCCTTCTAGTTAGAACACAGTAGACAAGTATTGCATGCCAGAGGCTCAGTCAGTTCACTGGATCAGATTCACTGCATATGTAAATTCACTGCAATTGACAAGTCAGGATGAGATCTGTGCCACCGACTCTAGGAAAAGGCCTTTTTTTTTTTTGATATAGGGCTTTGTATTTTATTTGCATATTTCTTTGCTTCTGCTTTTATGCTGGGGCAGCTGTTTTCCTTTCTAGCAGTTTGCATTTTCCCTTTTCTATGGTATTTCTGTTAATTTCATAGTAAGGGAAATTTCAACACAGATTTAAACCAGAATTCTGAAGCAGCTGTCTATGGCTGTTGGGAGATTTACAACAACATGCATGTTTTTGCTTTTCTTTCTCATCATGTTGGGTGTCCTTTTTTCTTTTTGCATCAAACTGCAGACACCAATCTTCATTTTGTCTCCCTCCTATAGCTTTCTGTACTCGCTATAACCATTTCTGTGCAGCAAGTCTGCCTTCCACTGCTTGTGCCGACAACTCCACAGCCAGACCCTGAATGGCTGACACTGGGGTACCTCCTCCAAGTTTCAAGGGGCTGCTCAAGAGTTTCCTTTTCCCTCAGTCACTTATTAAAATGGCCTTGCCCAGTGAGTTAACTGATTTTCCATCTCACTTAAGGTCACAAAGCAAACTGAGAAATGACATGCACAGAAACAGGCTTCACAGAATTTGAAGCCCCTTCTCCCATGTCCCCTCAGTTAGTATTCCCATGGCAACTCTGCCCTTGAATCCCTCAGCTCTGCCACTTACAGCATAGTCTACATCACTGTAAAATATAGCCTGTAATTCTCATCCACATCAGTTATCAGTTAAGATTTTGCGAGTTCGCTCCACAAGATTACTGTTAATACATAATTCATGATTATAGCAGCCCACCTGAGATTCAGACTATTATGAACAGCACAGCAAACATTACGAGAACCAATCCTTGCCCAATGGAGCCTGGCAATCTACACAGGTAAATAGAGGAAGACAGCAAATAAAAACTCAAAGAGGAAAGGGATTGTCCAAGAATCTACAGCAGGTCAGCGTTATGATCCTGCCTTTACCCCTGCAGCAGTCACTGCCTTCGCTATGACTGTGACTCAGGGACCATTTTTGTTTCCATGCAAAGCTGCTTCATATTTTTCCAGTTTCTGAAAGCAGCAGAATCAAGCTGGAATGATACAACGCTGAATGCTATATGCAAAAGTTAATGGTGCTACGAGCTTAATAGGAAGCGTTCGGATCTTAAAATTCAGACCTTCAGTTATGGAGCTTTATTGCACACTTCCGTAACACAGAGGGTGGTTCTGATGCCTCTGCAGAAGCTTTGAGGTATCTCTTAGGTGACATTTTATCAGAATATGAACATAAAAGAGAGGCGAGATTTCATACCACATATTTGTATGATGTGAAGTCTTCATGTCTGTATTTCCCCGCTCCCATTAATGAGATTCCACTGTCAGATTCAGACAGTTCTTTAGAATCATCAGACGAAGAAAGAGGACATTTTTTTCCTGACAGCCTAGATTCTAGCTCATCTCTTCAAAACTGAAGGCATTAATATTAGATACAAACAGATAGCTCTAACACTCTGTCTGTCAAGGGAGCCAACTCCGGTGACATCTTTAGGAGACCCATTACTACTAGCTTTTGTCATCCTGTAACACCGAAGCAAATTGCTTGGTAGCACCATACTTTGAGGAAGAGTCTCTAAAGGGAACCTTTAGGACATCAGTTTAGATGTGTACTCTCCATAAATCAGAAAAGGTTGTAGCCTTTCCATTCAGGGCAGTGTTGTAAGAGCATATTCCTCTCCAAAAGATAAATCATTCATAAACAGGTAGATACACAAGAATGTATTATTACCCGTAGATAAAACTAAACGATGCTTCAGAGTCCTGCACCAACAGCATCATCACCTGTCAGTTCCTTGGCCAGACCCATCAGCCTGCTTTAGATACTAGCTCATCCAAATGGCTGGCTCATCCTGCCTTTTCCCCGCTTTCTCCCCCCCTCTTACCCTGATAAATGCACAGGCTCTCATCCCTACAACTAACTCTTCTGCCCACACAGTACAAAGTAGCTTTATCCACAGTGGAAGTGGTCCTTCACTGTCCCAAATCATGGCCAGGATCTGTCTAGGAAAGAGCCAGTTGAATGTCTCTTAAGAACATGAATATTACGGATTGTCAAGGGTTACTGTGGGCACCTGTGCCAAGGCCATTTCACTTATCAGTATAAATGCAGCCATGGGGTCCCAGGCAAGACACTGGGAGCACGGTTCTCCCACACTTAAAACTAGAGACAGATAATTATCTCAGTGTCTGCTGGCTGGAAAACAACAAATCAGATTCTGAAATGTTCTCAGCACTTACAACTGGGGTCAGATTTTTCAAAAGAGCTCTACATCTGTTTAGGTACTGAAATAAGTGACCAGCTTCTCCTAAAAGCATGCTAAATATTGAGCTCTTTTGAAGATTATTTCTAATTAGAGATCATGATGTACATGTGAAAATCTGCTTCAGAATTTAGAGAAAAGGAACAGCTTTTCAGATATAGTTCTAGCTGTAAAAAATGTACCCAAACTAGCCATTTCCTGGGATCACAGCTGTCTAAGTCAAGAAGTGGATTCAGTATGTCAAGGATAGAAAGATTTTGCAGGAAATAAATCAAATAATGATTTTTGAACAAAACAACAAAAGAAAGTTTTTTCAATTTGGTGAGCCAGACAGAAAGAACGGCCTGTATATGTACATAAAAAAAAGCAGATATAGCTCAACTCTTAGGAGCCATTTGTCCCCATCGAGTTTGACACAGCCACCCTCAGTTAGCAAAAGATTCCAATTTTGATCCGCAAAGAATCTGTATTTAATAGGAAGCATTCTTCTGCCAGTCATAAGAGGCTCAACACGGATTTTCAAGCCATTACAGAGAGAATAAATAGCAATGCTTAGGTACTGCCTTTGAATCTAGGTCCTTCAATTTGGTTTTATTTCCCTCTTTAAAATTAATGATATATTCCACGTCTGTGGAATAATGGGAACAGAAGTTAAACAAAGAATATAGCCGTTTCTAACCATTCGCTTGCTCTACAGATTCAAACCATCCATCTTCCCATAATTGCTATCATGGTAAACACTTCTTTAAAAATACTGTTTTGGCTTTCACTACTATCAGCTTGCATGAGTATATTTATTTCAGGTGCTTAGGATGCTGAGTGTAAAACAGCTACTGGATCTGCACTGCTCTGGGTCCAGAAAGAGAAGGCTGTCACTGGTCATTGGGTAGGCAGGATCGGGCCTGGGACATTCCCAGCTGGCTAAGCAAAAAAATGACTCCTTGCCATTGTAGCTGTTGGAAGAAAGTTCTGCCTGGCTCCAGTAAGGAGGCCAATACTAAAAACTCAGTCTGAAAATGCAGCCTTACATAATCATCACAACCACTTAACTGATCGGCCACAAGACCTGTTAGTGCTCTCTCTCATTAGCACAACAGAGAATGAAACCTACCCTAAATCTAACACCAACACTTCCAAAACAATTCCTTACAACCAACAAAACAGGAACATTGTTCCAAACAGTGTTAATATCCTACATTCCTGAAAAATATTGAGAAAAAATGAAAATATTATCTTGTTGTGGTAACAAGAAAAATTAACTCCTCTCTAGCAAATTATATGCTGGTGTTCAATTTGGCACTAACCAAGGCTGTGAAAGCACATAATATAATTACTCTAACACAATGATTAGCCAGTAATTAGCACTGGCCTATCTTACATTAGAATCCTAGCTTTTTGTAATACGTTTTTATCTTTACCTACATTCATTTAGTACAAAAACTGAGACATGCACATCATGGCAAATAATTAGGGCATGGATTTCAGCTTAATACTTTGCAACACTGCACTACAGTCCAATGAGTGGAACAGAGCTTCATGTATAACATAAGGGCTAATTCACATTATCTATATGCCAATTATTCATTTCTTTGCTGCTTAATTAAATGCTGTTATATACTGCCATCAGTAGACAAACTAAGTTTCCCTTATTCCACGGAACGATGCTTTTGGTCTTATTTGGCAGATACCTCTCAATGTACCTGGAAGAGGGGTTATTTCTGCAGATGAGGAGGGGCAGAAAGGACAGATTCAAATTTGAGTCAGTCTTGCAGGAATTAGCTACAGACACAAGAGCACATGGAAACTTATTGCACTAGGGCAATACTCTGTCTGACACTGAAGCATCGCTATGGGCAACAATGCTGAAAAAATATTTGTGACAGTAAGGGGTGAGAAGAGGAAAGTCCCAGTTGCTTTCAGATTTTTTTGGTATACAATGCAATGGATGATTGCAGAGAATCTGTCTGCTTCCCCAGCAGCAATTCCATTATCACTGAGAGAACAGCTCACATTCCAACAGAATAAACCTTCAGCTGGTAAAAACTACTCTGGTTCCATTAAATTTGCAAACAGACTTGACCACAACATCAAATTTCAAAGTTACAGACATGCACTGTGGTCACAGAATTTGTCTTTCTTCTGTTCCTGCTGTGAAGTCTTTTTGAATTGTCTTTCAGTGGGTCCAAAATATTCTGGCTGCCTAGGAATACATGCTGACAGTCAGGCAATCCTATTAAGATCTTGCACTGCAAGTCCTGCAGGGGTATGTCTCCTGTGCTACTGTTCTATAGCATTTCTAACCTCTGACCATTCAAAATACAAGAAAACATAACAAAGAAATGAACTTTCCTCATTTATTGTAAATGACACGAAACACGTAGACCAACACATGCGAGCACCACTGCCTACTGCTGGTGGTACTAGACTTTGTGACCATACACATGGGCAGCTACTTGCTGGAAGCTTACAAAGATTTCTGTATGTTCCAGAGGGAGAGGATAATGTTTGAGAGTGGCATTCCCCAAACCTCCCCACAACACAAATGTGCTGTTCTGTGTGAGGGTGGCATGTGGTACCTGAGATAATCCCACAGTAGTTACAATGCTTCACAGTGCTGCAGCACTTTGCAGTTGATTTTCAGAGCACTGTATAAACATGTTTGCTAAGCCAATCAAGCTCCGACTCAAACACTGTGTCCTTATTTGGCTGTTCTTCCCTTTTCTTCTTCAGTATGTGGGTCACAGCTGCTCAACTCTTTGTGGTTCTGTTACTCACGTGACCTACTGTAAGCAATGAAACTTATGATGAAACCTTAGCAGATCCTATTAATACGCAAGGTGACAAGAATTCATGACCCAGAAGAGGATCTATCATTTGGTGGCAAACTCTTTCAAACAACTCATCTTCCTAATGTAGCTCCTCTCTAAGAATAGAGCAGTACTGAAAACAAGATCTGTCAACTCGCTTTTCCTGCGCTGCTGGTTGAAATTTGTAACCCAGAACACTGGCTCCCAAAGCACTGCTACATTGCAACCAGCAGAAGGAACACCTCCCTGTGACAGGAGGTAAGCATCTGCAGGAACAAACCTTGTGAGATGCTAACAAAGACAAAAATGAACTCAGGTACTGAAGAACATTTTTGGCCCATATGTCATCAAATTACATATATCTGCTATAATGTAACTGGAATTTATTTTTGAAGAAGTGTCTTAATATTTGACATTAGGAGTTGGCATTATGGTGCTGAAGAAAACATTTTCATTGTCAAAAAAAAAGACACTTCTGATGAGAGTTTAATTTCCATCCTGTTTTGTGTTTACCTCCACAAACGGCAGGCACATTGTTCATTCATACCATGTAACATTTCTTCTGGAACACTTTTTCTTGAACAATAAAATGTCTGATAAGGGGGAGAAAAAAATTACAGTATGTTTCCACTACAGTATATTGTTGCCCTTGAAGCACAAGAATAAACCTCCCTCCTATAACTTTGCCATCAAGCCACACAAGTCATTACAGGAGAAATACACGTTGCCCTTACATAGGATGAATATGTTAATGGTATTACTTCACCTAAGAATGTTGCTGTTTTTATTACTAATATTTCCTAATATCACTGGACAAAAAAACAAAAAAATCACGTTCTCTTTTATTTAAAACTGGTTCAAATTCTTTTTTTTTTTTTTTTTTTTTTTGGGGGGGGGGGCGGGGTGGGAGGAAGACTAGTGGAAAATGTGCAAGATTTCAACCACTTCATTAGGACAAAAAATAATGACAGGCCAGATAATTATACTGCCTCCAAAACAATTTGAGATGTTCCTGTCCAAATGGCTTCCAGGATTCTACTTATTTTTGCAGGAACCCAAGCTCCTATAATGACTGCTGATTAAACAAACGGTCAATCAACAGCCTCTCCATCCTCTCACTGTTTCATAGGTGAACTGAGGCCAAGGCTGGAGGATTACCAAGCACCTGTGATCTGCATCAAGTTTTCACTGACTTTTAGCTTTATCTCAGAATGAGACTCGTGAGCTCCATGTTGTTTAACACATCTTTTTTAGTACTAATCACCTCATACCAATGCGCTGATCTTTCAGCTTTCTACTTCTACTTTTTACCATATCTGCTTTCCTTAATTTTCTCTAACAGACAGACCAGTGTGAAAAAGACATATACATGCATACACACTCCACTCTGGCTGGGAAGATACTAAGTAATCCAATAATAAAGCGATCAGATGACTAGTGAGTTTGGAGACAAGTTCCCTGGGTAACTCAAGATACCTAAGGCGGGGCTTACCTGTTAGAAGGCAGATAGTCTGTCCTTCTGAAATGCCAGGTTCCTTTGCAAATGCATGTCAGAGAACAAAAGGGAAATGCAATACCCCAGATTCCTTAGTCTTTTTTTGGAAGTCTTGGTTTATGCTTTACTGGTCACTGTCAAGAAGATCAGCCTGAAAAAAATCTCACTCAGATTTCAGCAGTGGGAAGTGTTCTGCACTGTTCTGCTCTCTCTGCAAGGAGGTGGTGAGAAATTTCAGCAGCTCCCAAAAAACACATTTACAAATTATGATCTGGCTCTAGTACAGCTCAGGCACAGCAACATTTCTTGTTGCAGTCCATTTAGCATGACACTGCAAGCTGTAGGAAAACAGACCTTAGAAGTTCATTATCATCAGGATCCAGCTAAAAAAATATTTGGAACAGATCCTGAAATAATTACAAGAGTATGCGAATAACAAAACAATTAACAGGAACAGGTTGGTGAAGGGTTTCTTTTCTGCTCACCTCTGGAATAAGAGATACAAGCCTTCTCTGAAAAATATCATCAGCCTTCAAAATCTGCCAAATGGTATTATGAAAAATTAAAATGGAGATTCTCATTCAGACATTATTAAAGCAAATATATACATCCCTGGCTCTGTGTGGGAGTCACTATCTCATTCCCAGTGGTGACACTTCTCCAGTACATCAGATTTCATCTATCTTGACATTGCTCATTGCTTTAAATATGATTGGCACCTAAAATGCAGCCCAGTTAATCTCACTAAATTTTACCCTATCCATTCATCGTGCAGCATTGTTTAATCAAATCTGAACTTTTTTCAGCAGGACTGGAAAACCATGACTGATGAAGTCTTATTGGAGTCTTAGCATTACAACCCGTGGTGGTGAATGCTAAATAGTGTGTAGGTGAGGAGAACAGGATTTTGTTTTTCAAGATCCACACTCTTGCTTTATACTGTGTGAGAATGCTGAAGAAACAGTAAGATATCTTCTTCCATTACAGGCTGGAAGGACCCAGCTACTTGCTGTGTGAAGCAAGCCGCAGTGTGGCATGGTGTCAAACAGTGCAGAAGAACTGATGCTCTTCTGTAACCTCCTGTATGGACTTCTAAAAGAAGGAAAAAACTGAGGACCCCAGAGTCACCACTCTCCTTTATATACATTACTGGAGTGGAGAAAGCAAGCTTGAAGAGTAGTGAAGTAAGCTACAATTTCCTTTTCTCTGTTGATATATTTTAACATTACAATGCTGGCATGGGATGAGCTCTTTTTGAGGTTTTAGCATGAGATAGTGGTGGATGGTGACTACATGCATATTACCATCCATCGACCGTAGTAGCAGGTAAAGCCTCCATCTCCCTCTTCCTTCATAGTGATCTAGCTATGAATTCACAAGTATGGTTTTTGCTGTCACAACTATATCTACCACTTGATGGTCAGAGAAGAGAGAAATGAATATTTGTGATCACTGAAAACACAAACAGCATTTGACAAATTGGGAAATTACACTAGGTATTTCCTAAATTTACAAAAAAACTAAACAGAAAGCAATGGTGCCACATGCTTGAATCCTTTAAGTCAACTGGGAACCTCTGCTTTTGGTCACATTACCTTTTCCATGTAGCCTCAGGCACTGCACTTGCGAACAAGGACCTCTGGCCTACGTGGTCACTGACAATATAAAATTCCAGTGGACATACAAATAAATACTGTAGATGACAAATACAACACAGGTTTAACCACAGGAATCAAGATGAACTACTACCCGTCTCGATGCAGCCACTGATTTATGCCATTCTTAGACCTGTAACAAGGAGCTATTTCTCAACAGCATTTTACTCAGTAATTCTAAGAGCCAAAACCTATTTGGGTTCATACTATTATGAAATGTTCTTGCTGACTTATGTTCTGAAAGCTCTCCATGGGATTAGATTTCTACTGTGCTGGATGTGTGAAACAACTCAAAGACGTCCATAGTAGTGTACTCTACACCCACTTTCATTATGCTAACTTGAAGAAAGACCGTAAATGGTGTAAGAAAACACCAGGCAGAATCATAGACATACCCACACAGAAATGTGCCTTCACTCTTGTGATAATGGACAGCCAAAATCCAGTTATCCATTAGCAGTGTATATAGCGAAAAGGGCTTTGCGTTTAACTTCACAGAACATCAACCGTTTTAGTCAAAAACCCTTCCCTGAACTGCCTGATATCCAGATGCTATTCCAAATGTATCAACAGAGATGACCAATATAACCAAGAAGTAAACAAAGAAGGGTAGAGCACAGTTGGACACAGAACATATACAGCCAATAATAAAATGGATACTCACCATCTACTTAAAATCCTATTTCTATTTTGGACAGATCAAAACATCAAAAAATAAATTAAAAAAATATCCAAAGCCTATCACATCACAGTAATTCTGGTGAATGATTCCTGAACTTGCCATATTTCAGGGACATTTTCCCCCCCTTATATCCAAATTTTCAATTGGTTGGCACTAAGGACAAATCTACAGAGAGAAAAGCTCCTGGCATGAATGTTTGTGGTTGTGAATGCAACACTGTTTTATTTCATCTACCTTTTTCTATTAAAAAACAATAAGAAAATTCAGTAACTGTTTTTAAACACTGAAAAGACTAAGAACAAAAGTGGCAAATTAAAAATAGGGAAAAATGCAGCTGAAGAAAACTGGTTTTAAGATTCAAATAAGTGCTAGCCAAGTTTTGCTTAGCTGCAGTTCAGATTCATAAACCCAGTTTCAGTTGAGTAGAAAAGAAGCTATGATGGATGCCATCATTTGCAGTTGGGTCCTGCAGCAGCGAGGCTGTTTGGCTTGCATGAAGTCTCCCAGTGCCCAAGACAGGGTGGATGATGCAGTATTCAATTCACATCGGGGGCAATTCACATGCAGAGCCACTGGGAGCTCAGAGACTGACACAGCTGAACCCTGCCAGGTATCCACTGAAAGGCTCTTTTGGACAACTCTTCAGAGAGTGACAGCTGGTGTAATCCAGTGGGGTCAGGATGATTTATACCAACTAAGGACCTGGCTCATCATGTTTATTATTTTTGAAAGCATTTAGTAAAGCTATAAGACAGTATGGCAGGCCACCTAAAAGGGCTTTTGTCATTTAAATGCTCTTTCCAAAGGCTGTAGTAATAGAACAAAGAACAGTAATATGTTCACTCAGTAAATATTAACAATTATAGTATAGTATTTTTACTTTACTAATTTTTGAAAAAATATCAGTTTACAACCTATTTCATCACTTAAGGTCTAAATCCCCTGGCAAGAAATCGATGCAGCATGAGTCATGACCTTGAATACTTCAATCTCTTATAGGGAACACAAGAAATTGTGGTAACACTTGCTTAAAGAGTGCCAATGCCACGCTGCACTTTTAAAGCTAGAAGCTCTTGCACTGAATGTTAGTTAACCTTTTTTTTTTTTTTTTTTTTGAACATGAAGAGTACCTCTCGGAGCATTACAGCTCCCCGCCATTGAGCACTGCTCCCCAGAGACCCACAATGAAGGTTAAGCAGTGAAGAGGGAGCCCCACTTCACCAACACACATGACAGAACACACCAGTCTAGCTTACCAAAAATGCCTCTGAAAGTTGAAAAGATGGCTCAAAGTCAAGAACATCATATCTCAGGAAGATATGGACAAGTAAGTCCTTGTTGTCCTAAGTGTGTCTGTTTAGGGAAAACCAGCTTTTATATTCGGCATGCAAGAGATGCCAGTAATTTCCACTCAGTTATACTCTTTGTTGAGGTATTCATAGAAACAGCTTGTTGGAATTAAGTCTTTACTCATAGTTCCTCCTCATTTTTTCTGCTGTGGCCTGCGTTCCCAAACAGGTATGTAGTCCCTCATACTATGTGGTTTAACAGTCCTGACAGATGCACCCAGAGAAGACAGCTGCCAGCCACGACACCAGGCTGAGAGCCAGGGAGGGGTCAGACATCTGTGCCTTTCACTTCAGCAGCAGCACAAGCATAGTGGCTGAACTAGAAGGGTCAGGCTTGTTGCTGGGGTATTGTATTTCTTCCTTCTGCATACAGCCTTAGGTATTGACGGCTACCTCTACACCTTCTGAATACTTAAGTTACACCACGACCAGAGTAAATGCCAAGAGGGCCCTGCAAGGGCAGCCAAGTTCCACTACGCAGCTGGCTGAAACACTTTTATTTTAAATAAATTAACTGGCTGCCTTCCACAGAGGTAGGAAAGGGTAGCCACCCAAGTGCTCTCTGCCCCCAATTTTTTTTGCATGTGTTTGGTTTTGGATGGCTGCTCTATGAGACTTGAGTCACTCTGGCTTGCTGACAGCTGTACAATAACACAGCTAAATGGATGCGAGTATGGATGAAGGATGCCAAAGAACTAGATTTGTATTTCAGATGTGGAACTTTTAAGGCTAAATTTGTAAGCTTGTAACCGGAAAAAGGAAGATCTTTTTTCCAGTAACACTGATAGAAGGTAGGAAAACACCATTTGAGGAAAGAGTTGCAGGCTGAGAACTAGACCTCTGAGGATCCGCAACTGATGAGTCTGACAACCATGAGCACAGCACCGGACTGTCTCACACTTTTCCTCTCACAATGTTCACACTTACTTGATATGTGTTACCATTTTCAGGAAGTTTTGTGATTCTTAAGTAATGGAACCTTTATTAGAGGAAGGTGACTTAAATGATTTAATTGCATTTTATTTTTTCTCTCTCCCGATTTTTGGCTACCTCTAGTATAAACCACTTGAATAACGTGAATACGTCTTAAAAAGAATCTTACTTGTTTGCTGCCATTGTAGTGATTGTGTATTGGTGATAAACATGCAAAAGAGTATTTTATAAATAGCAACAGTAGAATGTAATTTGCCACACTATGGCTGGGATAAAAAGCAATGACAACTATAATGCATTTCTCTTAAGTATAAATCACAGCAGCTGTTTTAGTGTTTGGCTTGATTGTTTCACAGTCTCAGTTTCCTAACCCATGCAAAGATCTGTATTGCTGTGCTGAATACACTGATATTGGAGGCTCTGCTAGAGTGAGTTACTTCTCTCATAATACATTATGTTAATTATATTGGATTTTGTAGTTCTTCAAAATTTTTAAATTTCTTACAATTTACAAAGATTTAAGCCCTATCCTACTGAAGAAATGGAAACAAAGTTACCCCAGGCAATAATCTGGACATCTTCCAACTTTATTATTATTATTTTTTTTGCATTAGTTGTGAATTTGAATTGAAACTCTAATGATTTGCTGTTGCCAAGATGAAAAGTTATGCCAGGGGAGATGTCCACAGATATTCACTTTCATTTCTCCCCTCTTCTCATAGCAGTAGATGGATTTCTTTTCCCCCTCAAAGACAGAAATTAATATCACACACACATAATAATGGAAACAAGAACTAGGATATGAACTGGAGACATTCTGGCCTCCAAACAATAACTTCTCTGGACGAACTAAATGCCTTTGACTCAGTCAATAGAACATTTCTATCTATAGAGGATAATCACACCCTCCAGCACAAATGATAACAGATGTAATGCTTCAGATGGGAAAAAGACAACAGGAAGGTGGACCCATCAAATTGCATTACTTTAATATACCGGTTAGTTGTTGCTTTTTTTTTTTTTTTTTTAAAAAAAAAGACCAAACTCTACACATGATTTGAACAGCGTATTTCTAGAAGTCTGAACTCAAAAGGGGTACGATTAGTGTTTTATTATAGATGCACTGGCATACACTACTTATTTCCTCCATTAGATTCACATCCCAATTCCCAGGGACCCCGTGCTGCAACAAATGCTGCCTGAAATACTACTTCTGTAATGGACATAAAAGCTAAATGACAGTTGAGGCTGAGCTTGAATACACCTCAATACACCTCTTTTCTCTCCGCTTTTTTTCTTTTTTCTTTTTTTTTTTTTAATAAAAAAAAAAGCAATCTGAAGAGCTGGGGCTATATGATGTGGCACCTGGCACACTGCCTGTAGCTACAACTCTCTAGTGAGCTAGGATGTTACCTCCTGCAGTCAACTAAGGTGATATATATCATGCCTACTGCTGCCCCAGAGCCCCAGCGTAGCATTTCCCCTTGAAAAGAACACATTGTTTGATGCTCTGCCCAATTGGCCAAGGGCATTTTAGGGCCAAGGTCTTATACTTTACAGTATCACCTGCAGAAACAACGTGCTCTGATCTGATGGATTCCTTCTACACCTCATCCATCCTATATTTCATTCTTCTGTGGTGCAAAAGGAAGCATCTTGATCAAGTCTGCATTCTTTTCAGATACTGTGAAGTGATCCCTTCCACTCTGTACTCCTCTCAGTATTTTATTTCTTCAAATGGACTGGCTGAAGATGAACAGATACTTTCCCTCAAAAGCATCAGCCCTACAGTTAAGACTGAAAGTTCAAATCCTAATTACAGGGAAACATGCCTACATTGGGAAGGATGCTTGCTTCTGACTTGACTCTGATGAACAGATCTTTTCAACATCTTAATAAATAAGCAGTAAATTCATCTCCACAGATGTGCTCGGTCAAGTATAAGTTTGGTTTCTCCAACCCTCCATTCTTTCTTCTGACAGATGCTAGGATCCAGCTGGTAATCCGTACATGTCAAAATTCAGCTATGTATAAGTGCAGTCCTAACTTATACCACTGATGTAAAATTTCTTGGCAATGGATGAAGGAAGGGTAATGAGGTCACTACTTCTAGATCCTTCATAAGAGGGACTCTGAAACCACCTTTTATATCTGTTTGAATACAGTAACCCTTATATTTTGAGAATTCAGCTTGTTTTTCCTGGTCAGATCCAGATTTTTCTCCCAGTAAGGTAAAAGGAAACAGTTACCGATTTCAAGACAGTGGGACTTACTTCCCAGTCAATACACTTGGTCTTGCTTGTTAAGTGAAACTTGTTATAGTGAAGCTCTATGCTGGTATGTAGTAACAGTGATTAGAACTTAAGATCAACTTTGGCCTGTTCAAAAGGACTTGGGTTCACCTATCACATAGGAAAAAAAGCCTCAAGTCAAATGCAGAAGGCAAGAATACAAACACTTAAAATATACCCGTTCTGTTATTTACTCCCTTCATTGCCTTGGTTAATTCATTGAAACTCTGCCTCAGTTTCCTATGCACGGAACAATCAAATCAACATTTTCTTTTCCTATCCATTTTATTTCTGCATTACCACGTAGCCTCTAAACAGAAATTCTCTGTTAGCTTCAGAGCATTGTAGTTGCTAACTTGTACTGGGGATGAGGTTTTGGAAATTCCCCCATCATTCCTTGCCCTTTGACAATTTTAGAGAAAACACGGAAATATGTAACTATCAAAACTAAACTTATTTACTTTCATAAATGTGTTGCATAACTATTGTCTCATTAGCACTTAAAATACATTTGCGAGTAACAGTACCTTTTATATGCTCTTTAATTTCAAATAACAAGAAATACACCAAATCTTAGAAAAGATGTTGCTTTGTACATTAAGAAGTGCTAGCATCTTGATGAAAAAAATAAAGATGTTGAATTAGGTAAATATTTATAATCTTCCTTTTGTGTCCATTAAATTCAAATGGCATAAATATAACTATGTAAATAGAGACTTAATATTACAATGTAGATGCAAAATAAACTCGTGTTTCTAGAGAAGCAAACACTGCGTTCTTATTCTATTATAATGCAGTTAACACAGCAGAAAGTGTTAAGAATTAACAGTAAATTTCTCCCATAATATGCAGAATTGCATGCACTGGTGATCATATTCGGAGATATTTTCATTTGAAATACTTAATATTCTAGACAGAATTCTAGAAATACTAGTAAATATATTGAATGGATGAAGCACAGAAGTAACACTTTAAGTGAGATTCTCATTATTTGTTCTCACAATATTTTCGTTTAAACTTATTTCTGTATTTTCATTCTCATTGTGTCAGGACTTATGGAAAAAAAAAAAAAGACCTTTATTTTCTCTGGAAGCTTCCCATTTTTCCTGGACCTCTCACTCATTAGATGTTGTCTGACTTACAAGGCTTATTTTTTTTTTTAAGTCTACAAAGTAAAAACAGTATTATATCTAAACCTGCCTGTAAGTTCCTAACCCAATACTCAGGATATCCCTTCTTAAAAGAGGAAATGGGTAAAGTAAAAAGGAATATTGCTTTACCAAGATCTTTTGTGAATTGTGCTATGCCTGGGATATTGCAACAAAGCAAGGAGAATGCTAAAGCTGCTGGACAGGGCGAGGTATAATCATATTGTAAGTACTTTGAACTACTCTTATACCTTTCCTCTTACCACATTAGTAATTTACAATCCTTATTTAAGAAGTCCCCCTACAGACAGACTAGAAGCTGGAATATCCTCAAGATCCAAGAGACCTCAGCTGTGTTCTCTCCTGTCACTGACCTACTAAAGATAAGTTGCCTTCCTGTCCATTTCCATTTACCAGCTACCTAGACTGCTCTATGCGGTGCTGAGCACAGGCACCTCTACCTTAGCTGTAGTGTCAGCTACAGTACCAACAGAAGCCATCGGTAGAGTAACACCTGCACAGGGAAATCAACATTCAAAACCCAGACCAAAATGCCAGATCATCTTATCACTGCCACAGAAAAGATGATGCATTACTAGCAATAAAGGAATTCCCTATTTTCTGGGCACAGATTCTAAGGAAAGTGCAAAACACACCCTGAAGCCTTTTTTTGATTACTTTGATTAGAAATGGACCAATAGTTACAATACAAGCTCAACAGAAAGACTGAACACTCAAACACAATGCGTGCCCAAACTGAAGGGTTGCCAATTCAAAACAAAGTTGTTCTTTGCCAATTTTCTATGTTACACAGTTTTCTCACAGAAGCTGACATACAAGAAAGCCTTGAAGACCAAATCAATAAGCGGCTCATCTCCTGACAGATTTTCCTTAAGGTTTAAATCAATGCTAAAGATAAAACCAGTGCTTCAAGGGCTGGCAAAGCAATTGGTTTGGCATCAACACTGGGTGTTTGCATTCATTAATGCACTTTTTTTTTTTTTTTTTCTAACCAAGTAACTACAATGCCTCAATCTTCCTGGAGGGGTACAGGACCACATTCTCTATTATTAAGCTTGAAAAGTTCTTAACGAAGGGTGAAGAAGAACAGTGCAGGTGAGCACTGATGTGGTGTATTAAAGTGGGAGCTTAGAGAAGCAGTGAATTTATCCCCCACACTGCTTCAGTAGTCTGTCAGCAGTAGCCCTAATAAGGATACCAACAAATCAACAGTACTGAAGTTCTAAATTGCCCTAATTTCAACTTAAGTCTCCTAATGCCATTAAATGTACTAACTTTGTTGTTGTTGTTGTTGTTGTTAGGACAGCTGGAAAATAAAGATTCAGAAGAACAAAATCACTTTTTAAAGGCTTGTCAGGAAAACAAGCTTCACTACTGTTATCACCTCTCATTCTCTTACACAGGATATTCTCCTGCAAAAGCAAAGAATCTGAGATTGGCCAGAAGTTAACAAAAGTATAAACTCAGACAGAGGTATTGACAAGGGCAAGGGCTCAGACAGAGGTATTGACAGAATCACCATGTTATGAAATTGAGAGCTTAAATTTTCAGTTTGGGGCTGAAGACTGAGGGAGAAAATATGTACTGGAACAGCAGTGGGAAGCCAGCGATGCCCCAAGCCAATGGTTGTGACAGACAAGGACTTTTTAAGCTGACAGTGTGCCAGGAATGATGGCCTGCAGAAGCCAAAAATAAAGCTGAAAGAGGATGTAATGGCAAAGACATCCATCAGACCATCTCTGTAAGAGGGACAGAATTTGGCAAAGAAAAGAAGAACATCACTTTACTAAGAACAAAGTGAAAGAGGCCTTCAGACAGCAGTAGGGAAGAAAGGCCTATTAGAAAAGACAGGAGATGTAGGGGATGTGTTGAAGATGACAGGAGAATGATACCAAAGGCAACAGGAGCTTGATGGAACAAAATCACGTTCCAGGGGAAGAATAAACATCAGAGGAGAACCTGCTAGGCAGAAAAATACGTGACTACACCTATACAGGTTATTAGCAGCTAGAAGAAAGAATAGCTATAGTTTGTTTTTATATAGATACACATTCAGAATGCTGCCTTCAAACAAAACAAAACAGAAGAAAATCTGGTTAAAAAGGCCTTTCTACATTTGGTTAAAAAAGGTTGCATGGTGGTACATAAATATATGGTTTGCCTATAGCTCATCCAATGGAACAACCGTATTGGCCTTGTACTACAGAGGATGCTTTATTGAAAGCATCCTCTACAAATACAGTATTCCAAAAGTTCAGGGCTCTAAATCCCTTTCACATTAAAGATTTAACTGGAAAACATGTAGAAAATATTGTGGCAATGTCTGCAAGTTTGGGGGCACATGTTGCCCTTGGGTATGCATGCCTGAATCTCAGAGGGGCCTATGGCTTATTATGTTCCTAAAAAACAAACAAACAAACAAACCACCTGTGAAACCATGCTATAAATATCTATGACCAATACAACTGGCACTGTTGGATTTTCTAAACTTAAGGGTTTAGAGTAGATATCATAGTCTCAGAAAACTTTTCATGAACTCATGAGTTTGTACATCCCTCACAGGAAAGAAAAGGCTTTCCTCACTGTTTGCAACCAGGAGCAGAAGAGGAGGAGGGAAGATCATTAGAAAAATCTTCATTTTTCAAATAAAATGAGAAGTCAATAATTTTAATTGGAATTCTTATTTTTATTTTTTTCTTATTTGCTCTTCTGAATCTGTGAAATAAATCTACAAGCAGTGTTGAAATTGTATTGCCATGGCAAGTTTATTTCAGCTGAGTCCTTCTGATGTTTGCTCTTCATAGAACAGCATGCAGTTCACATAATTGCCTTTTTCTGTTCTGTACCAGCTCAAGGGGATTTCTACTCTTGGGAGTGCCTTTTTATCTGTTATGCTGAGATCAGATAACTGCTGCTGAAATTTGGTTATGTACTCTTCAGCTCAACTAGCAGCACACAGAAGCTGGAGGCTTGATTCTGATCTAACGTATATCTCTGTAAATGAGGAGTAACTCCATTAGGGCCGATGAAGTTACATGAGGTATGAAATAGAGCTAAGTGAGTCCAAGATCAGGCCTTGTACTTTTTCCTTCCTTAGAAGGTGAAACTCTGAACCTAAGTAAACAGGCATAGTCAAAAAGCAATTCTGTTCTATTTCAGTGTCTAGATACAAAACAGAAGGATGCTCTGCCAGCACAGACAGCTTTAGTGGAGCAAATGCTACCTTATACCACCAGAGGTTCTAGACTTCCAGGAGAGAAAACATGAACTGCGCTTCTGATTGAGCGAAAGGAACTCAGTATTCAAAACAGATCAGTAAATGGTCCAGCATCCTGGTTTTTGCCAATTCCCAAACATCTCCTACACTTCAAGTAAATCCACACAAACATTGTGAAAGGACTGCTACTTCTGTCCCTCCACCTCTGAACTTTTTCCTCAGCTGAGACCCACTAGACTGATTCCAGGTTTCAGTGTAACTTTTAGTTAACTCTTTATTAACTCACCTGAGGTAGTTGCAATGTGGTAATTATTAACAAAATGTATCACTTGAAGAAAGAGGTATCAATATGACAGTACAAAATTATTATTATTAAATTATTATTAATTACATTAATTATATATTATATTATCATATATTATATATTAATTAATTAAATTAATTAAATTAATTATATTATTATTAAAATTATTATTAATAAATTATTATTATTATAAAATTGGCATTTTATAAAAGTGGAATCCAAGAATACGGGCATCTACATTTGAATCCGAATGTAACATACGGAACAGAAGGCAGCACTACTTTAAAAATCAGCTGTTTCCCCATGAATTTAAAGGTATTCAGATTATCCAGCACTGTGTATGACTTTCTGCTGGAAATTATTATTTTTCATGCAAGAATGTTGGCATATAATTGACTTGTCACTATGATAACTTTATCTGGTTCATGCAGGAAGCATCTCAGATGATAAAAGACAGCTTTGTAAAATGCTTATGAGGATCTAATTTTTCTACTTTTGTTCAAACAAGTGGTTATCCTCAGCAGAGAGTGCCATGGTTCTAACAAGACACACCCTGTGCACACATGGGGGTACAACTGCAAATGTATATGCATGGTGAGAAGAACTGAGGGTGGAGCTGTCTGTAGTCTCTAAAAACACCGTTGCTTTGTTCTTAACAATACTATGTTCATTGTGAAGGAGCGAACAAAAGCAGTAAGGTTAAAAAAAAAAAAACAAGTAAAGTTCCAGGGTAGATAGCAAGAAGAGCTTTCAAATAGCAAAGTTATTTCAGCACTGGTACATGTTAGACAGAGTGTGTGAACTCTACATGTCCGTAGAAACTTCGGAACAAGAAAGAACATTTCTCTCAACTGATGCAGGAGACTTAATTTGGCCATAAGGCAGGAGGATCCTCTAAAAAGATCTTTTGACATCTCTAAAGCTTTGAGGTCTAGAATATTGTTGAGATGACATCTGAACTGCTTCCAAGAAAACAAATGGCACCAGTAGTGTCATTTACACCCAATTTTCAAAAACTAAAACTAACAGAAAGGAGGTAAAGCAAGTTTCCTTTAATTTGAATCACGTGGATTCTGAACTGAACCCCCAAGAAGCCTAGAAATCACAGAAAAGCAAAACCAAGATAAAGCTCTCTGGCCGCCCCAGCAGCCTAGATGAAACAGCTGAGTTTGTCCAGAGAACTGTGTCCAAAGTACTTCAATCAGACACAGAACATTTTTTGTTTAAATATCAAGGAAAACAAATTTTGCAGGGGAGAATCATGCCAAGTATTTTACTCAGATTTTGACAAGCTATTTTTTGAAACTTTTCCTCATCTAAAATAATGCATTTAAATATCAAAACCTGAAAGTTTTTATAGTATAGTGAGAGTGCTCGTATCAAAACATCTAGTGTTCTAAAAGATTAAGCTCAAAATAAAATGCCTCAATGTAAATGAAATGCTAAGCTTTTTTTTTTTTTTCTTTTTTTTTCAACTCAGAATGTTGTACAGTGGTACCAAAAATAAACATTCTTTTTCAGAAGAAGAAGGCCTCTTGGAAGTAGAAAATCTACCTTATACCCAAATCTGTTTTTAAAGGGACAGAATAAAAATCTTTTCTCCTAAGAGTCAACTTAATTTTGTGTTGTTGCAAATCTACCAGCTCTCCAGTTTTCAACATTTTTTTCAAATAAATAGGAGAGATCAGACTCATTTTCTGCTATATAAAACAAACCTTAAGAAAATGTAGCACTGTTTACAGTATAGATATTAAACTTTCTGCTTGCATTTGAGAACAATGTTATCAGTACATGAATACACAAACCACATGACATAACCACTGCCCATAGTGTAACTCCAAGCTGTTCATCGCAGTGCTACAAGGAATCTCCTCCGGACAGATCCTATGGATCACTCTGAAGAAGTACAGCTCATAATAATGCATCTAGGAAACTCATGACTTGCTAATACCTAAGTAGCATTGTCTCTCCCCTATGAATCTAAACAGAAATTGTATTTTGACTGAACACATTTTGATTTTGGACCTAAAGTTGTGGCTTGAAACAATTTAAGAAGCATAAACTGCAGACACTAACTGAAGCCATTGGTTCTAACAACTCATATTTCTTCAGGAGGCAGCATTAGGGTCCTCTTTGCCCTCTGGTTAAACACCAGCAAGTTACTGAGCTACAAGAAGAATCCAAGTATTTTAACATTTGCCAAGTTACCACCACAGCATGCTACTGGGAGATTATTTTGTGATGAGAATTATATAGCTCCACTGATGTCCCTGCAACTTTGGCAATTTATACTAATAGTAAATTTTATCTACAGTTTCTTGCACATGTTCCTTAAAATGATGAGTTCTGTATTTTTCCAGACTAAAATAAAAATTATTTGGTTGAATTGTGGAGACAAAACACCCAGTTGTACACAGGACTTTCAAGTAAGCTTTGCTTGAGTAAGATGCGTAAGGGCCAGCCTCACAGCATTTCGTTCCCTTAGAATGCATTTGTTGATTATAATAGATAATTGTGATGCCAAGACTACATCAGTTTTTGCAATTTGGATGAAGTCCACCTCTTCTTTCATGGACTGAAATGTGTGAAATTCAATTCCTGTGGTGAAGTCTTAATTTTATACCAATTTACTTACAAACATTGAAGGGAAAATAAAATTTAAAATGTGCAAAAGATTAAAGCACTCTTTTGCTAATGAGAGCCATCTGTTTATTTCTTTCCTTTTTTAAAGCATTTTCAATAGGTGGAAATGAAAGACTTTAGACACATTTTCATGTCTTGAGCCTCAGAAACAAACAAAAAAATAAAAATACAGACTCACCATCTTCAGTCACCTAACTTGAACTAAGAAAATAAGCCTCATCCCAGCTTGCCAATTGCTTTGGGGCCATCTTTGATTGCACCACTGATGTGAAAGTGTCTTTACCCTGCACCAGGATACTTGTCAAGAATTCCACGTCAAGAATTATCTCAATTTAACTGTTACCATGTCTCAATTCCCTCTTCCAGTCACAAATTGGTCACTGTATGTTGCTCTGTATTTAGAGGGTGGCCAGTCTCAACAGAACCATAACAGCCAGTCCATCTCTCAACTCTTGGCAAGCAGGGGCATTAGGTTGCTCTTGCTTCTGCAGCGTTGTGGCACCAGTCCTTGGGACTTCATCACTAATATAATCTGATATAGAAGGTATGTCCAAAGCAGTCTGTATATAGCTTCTATATTTAAGCACCATAGCATGTATATAAAACCCACAACACAAGCCAGAGGACTATGACCGTATCAGGCCAACAGAGCAGCAAGAATTCTCTGAACATGAGGCACATCAGGTCTGGCAGGGGAAACATTGCATATCAGTAGACCACTGGAGGCTCAGCTCCAACCTACAGAGCAAACCAAGAAATTAATTGGCAATTCATCAAATAATTTTTCATGCCAACCATGTCTTAGATATACATAGAGACAGATTTATAGCAGTGCTTGGAATTGCATCACAGTAGACACATGCTTAACATTCAGCCAAAGGTGTCTCTAATCAGGCATATCCTGCAAAATGGCAGAAGTCTTAGTAATCAACTGATCAAGCAAAAAATTACTCATTTTTGTAGGAAGGGTTATGTTACAGTTAGATTAGTCAGCTCTTCCCGGTATAATTTAATGAATGGTGAAAAATAGGAGTGATGAGCTGGTGATAGCCACCTGGAGAGCCTGCAAAAGCAGCCATATCACACATTATCACATCCTGGTCTAGCATGCAATAGTGGTCAAATGCAATTTTAACTAGTAAACAACCAAACAGCCAATATTTGGAGAAAAATAATGACAATTTGAAGTGTCATCATGTATATGAAAGACGTTTTCTATCCTTACAGAATATTTTTAAAGCTTCAAAACAGAAAAACAGATTAAGGAAGATTAGGGGACTCTTCAGAATCCTTATGTTTTATATAACTGCTACCTATGCTCTGTCATAAAATTGGAGTTGCAGATTTCAGGACTATGAAGCTCCCAATATACCATAGCTAGAGCAGCATCTGTGCTGAATACACACATGCTGTTTCTTGGGGAGAACTAGCAGAGTGTTTCCTGGCCTAGAAGGTCCATTTCCTAGATAAGCCTGTTTGGACAGTGTAATAATGCTCTCCAAAGCCTGGGAACACAATGATGCAATGTAAGGACTGTGTATTAATGTTGGAAGGACACAAGGATCCGGGACTCTTGCACATTGCTTGTCACATCTTATTCTCTTTGCTTCAGTCAACAGCTTTTGCCTTGTTAGTTAGCATATATTAAACAAACAAACAAAAAAGGAACAAAACCCTCTTAAGAGGCAAACTACAGCATGCTGAAGGCCGAGAAATTGCTTAGTTTTATCTTCAAAAGTTATCTTTTGGATGATTTTATTCCTATTTAAAATTTTGTTGGAACCTATATAACTAAAAGAGTTCATGTTAGGAATCATGATTGGAACGGGCATTACAGAAAACATGATAAAAAAAAAAAAGCATAACAACTAGCCAGCTAAGTATTCACATGGAATCAACAGCACATCCAAGGCTGGAATCTAACACCTCTGAGTGCTAACCCAGTAGTTTAACTATGGGACTTTGCTGACTTTTTGCAGACTATATGTATGAAGAATCAGAGGAACTGTAGGAAGTATTTTGAAACATTTATTTTGACTACAATTAAACCAGATAGGGTGTGAAAGACATGTCGCTTATTGAGAAGCAGCTGATCCCACACTTGGCCAGCCTAAGATTTCAATTCCACTTACACAATTGCAGACTTGCACAATAGCAGAACGGCGTGAAGCATGATTGACACGTAAACACACATCTGGACCAGAAGTTAGATGAATATAGTTACTTTAAAGTATACATATGATGAAAATCCCCCAAATATTAAATATTTGCTGTAGCATTCCACCTTTTTTTTCTTCCTTTTATTCAGACTGGCACAGATAACTGCCTAATAAATTAACACAACCTTGATTTGACAAGCTTTTCCCCAGCTGCATTACAATGTCAAGTATCAGGGCCATTGCCTTCAGCATAGCCTTGACCACTTGTCATTTTCTTATAATTAATTACAGCTCTCTCAACCAAGGCTGCTACAGAAAGTGATAAGACTATTATACAGCTTTCAACATTCATCGTCTGTGGGATTTTCACACTCTTCATTGTTTACCAAGGGTGCATTGTCCAATGTCTTGGATATAAAATTAATTTCATCATTATTAGGAAATCAAAGCCTAATTTCTTGCACAAAAGAAATTCAAAAGCTTCTCAAACTTTTGTTTCCTCCTATTTCACTAATAGCTGGCATGGTAAAGAATGCATCACATACTGGCCTCAGAATATGTAGTACTACCCACGCTGTGTTGGATCACTACTGACTTGAGTCAAACTCCAGAATTTCCAGCTTGCAGAAAACACTGATATTTCAAAACTTCTCATCTGAATCAAGATATTTTTCCCCTTTAGTGTTTCCAGGTAAGAGACATCTAGGGAAAAAAAAGTGTTGGGAATTTGGTAATCTTTTGAATACCACTTCACAGGTTTTGGTTGGCACACCTATTACTTTTTTGTTTTTTTTTTTTTTTTAACACCATCTCATGGCACACGTCTGAACTTTTTCCAAGCATGGAATGAAAAAGCCTTACTACTTTAGCAAGACCCCTTCTTTCCCCTTCCACATACCCATCACATGCTTTGAAAAAATTATATTCCTACTTAAACAATACTTCCTTTATATTTAAACACAAATTTCTCAAGTTAAGCACGCATAGTAATTTTTATCATATCATTTTCTTGGAGTTCTAAATTATGAGATACAGTTTGTATTACTGTAACACCTGCTAGCTCCAGCCAAGATTGAGGTCAAAGCCACCTGAGTCCACCACTTCCCTGAAGATCTTGAGATTTACTCAAGACAGACATAAGGTAAAAGATAAAGAGCAACACAAACTGGGGGAAACAGCTGGTTAGAAGCAGACCTGTAATGAGCAACCAGGTCTCTCTTTGCTTCAGCATTCAGCTTAGTAATCCAAATCATCAGCCGTGACCTTCACCAAAAGAAAACCTAGTCTAGTTTCCAGCAATGCAGGGTATTATCACCTTTCCTTTTCTCAAACTGTGCCATGCTTTGAATATTTTGTGCACAAACTTTCAGTGCACTACTTCAAGAAATAAGATTTCTTTTACTTTTATTACACAATTAGGTAAATTGGACAGATGTTCTACTTTATTTTCCCACTCTTTACTGCTGGTATCTATCTGTGTCATTCCTCACTAGCCTGCTCCTTTCAGCTCCCCATGTTGCTCACTTGGGTTACTAATTGTTCTATTTTTCTTCAATGGCCACTGTTATTGATTGTGCATGGTGGGAATTTTTGATCAAGTTCTGCAGCAGCGCAAACACCAGATCTGTCAGGGAAGGTGCTTCTGTCTCTGGATTACTTCCTGACCTAGATAAGAAAGGGTGAATGGGTTCAAAAACCACACCTATTTACAGCTCAACTTGCCCTTGTCTCCAGTTCACAAGGACAGATGATAAATTCCCCATATTTTCACAACAGGATGTGGATACATCTGCCTCATTATTAGACATCCTGCTTAAATAAAAATCTAGCTATTTTCAGTACAATATTTACTTCAAGATGCATTTGTGAGGCAATAAATATACTTCTAGACACTAGCATGTCTATCATAAATAGTATTTTAAAGAAAATACTTTTTAGATATCTTTTCCTGTTTTCAGAAAGCATCACTACGAAAAAGTAAAGTTTCAATCTCAGGTTTATGCCTAACTGTTAACTTCGAGGGAAAATAGTATAAGTGTTCAACAAAATTCTGAAGATTCAGCATTTGTAATTCTTTGTCGTCTCCACCCCCCTCCACCCCCTGCCAATTATCTCAATTATATTAGAAGACCTCTGGCCAAGTAACATATACCAGTTTCCACAAGAGCTTGTAAATACTTTTTTTTTTTCCCTAAAGCTTCCATTGAAAAGTCTTTCCATTTTTGGATGAAAGCACAACACAAGATGTTGTAGAACATTCAACTTTCAATGAAAAAGCTAGCTTTTTATCAAATAAATTATGATCTCACCATTTCAATGAAGAAGTTGGGGGTATTTAAAAAAAAAAGCAAAAATTTTATTTATTTTTTATTCTGATTTGAAAAGCTGATTGCCTTTTTTTTTTTTTTTTTTTTTTTTCCTGCATGAAACAAGAGGTAACACAAGAATTCTGTACTGCCAAATCTTCTTGAACTGCAGCCCAGACTTCTTCTAGAGAGTTCCCACTCAGGACTGCCCTCCATGCAAGTGAAACTCCAACTTTAAGCTCTACCTTCACCAGCTATTATATATGATGTTTTATCTTGTAGAGCCATTATCCAGTTTTGTAAACAGAACAAGTTTTGCAGCCCACCAAATTTATTGGCAGATATTGACGTCCTTTGAAATCAGCCCTTTAATGTGCAACATTTCAGAACCCACTTAACAAATAAGTCACATGCTGCACCAGTGGGTATTTAAAAAGATTAAAAAAAATCCCCATTCCATCTATTTCCACTAATCTCTCAGGAGACTCAGCGAGACTTCAGGTATTTAGCATATTTAGTTAGACCTCCCTCTCCAATTCTTATATTGTCCTGCTGGTATCTTGGAAAACAGATCATAAGATAAAAACTTCTCAGTGTTTTCTTCAGTCACAGATTCTTTCCTGCTACCAATTTTGTGCAGGGATTGTTTTCTGTGTCAGTGTCCCTCTACATCTAAAAAAACCACAACACAACAGCAAGACAGACAGACTTGGTGGTTTGCTGTCAGAGATACCTGCTATTATTCAGCATCTCCACGAACAAGTGATTTTGGTTCAGATGAACAGTTAAGCCTGACATTAAATCAGAGTTGCTAATGGTTACAGAAGCATTTTCACAATAAACTCCTGTTCCTCTTCATTTGCCAAATTGTTATATTACTTCAACAATTGAATTAGTAAGTTTTTATCTCATCAGCATGTGAAAATGACCTGCTAAAAAGAGCTATTCTGGAAAGTTAAGTAGTGTGGCATCATATACAAAAAAAAAAAATCATAGAGACAAGTCACATGGAACAGTTTTGGTAGCAAAACCATACGTGGAATGACTTTTCAGGGCTTTGTCTGATTTTGCTCCTGACTAAATGATGGCTCAATAAAGAGAAGCATCTTGAGTCTCCGCTTAGTACAAACTACACAAAGTGTGAATTATGCTTCTTTCAGTTTAAGACCAAGTCCCCGAGACCTGGGCATGTCTGCAGCTTGAAAAGTACTGCTTTGTTTTTTTCTAAAATGGGACCATGATTGCTTTCATCTACATCTTCAAGCTAAAGACTTTTATGCAGGTGCTCTTTTGCATATCTCATGTGACTCCTCTAATGTGGGGTTTAGTGGTCCTCTGCACTATAACAGGATAAAGGATAAGGTATGAATCCTTCAGTGCTTTACCACCAAAATAGCCTTCTTTGGAATTAATGGTGGTACAGATTTCATGATTTAAAAAAAGTTGTTGGAAGTGGCAGACATTTTGTCAAAAACTAAGTAACAAATTACATCCAGAAAATTCAACTTGTGACAAAGCAAGATCCTACCCAGTACTGAAAAGTTCCTTTGGTGCCCACTCTAGTCTCAGGGCAGCTACTGCACCAGTGTTCCAGAGCTCAGAACTCTCTCATATTTTCCTGATGTGCTGCACAACACCTCACCCATTGCCCCTAGAAAAAAAAAATATCTTTTTATTTATTTTATTTTATTTTATTTTATTTTTCCCCATTCAAAATTCCACTCTCTTTTTGGTACTCAGATCCTTCAAACATTTGTGTGCCATTATGTCTCTCTGTACCCACTGCTCAGCCAAACTCCATATATTTCACTCCTTTAATGCTGCTTTTTGTATGAGTCCCTACAGCTCACTCTTCCCTCTGAACTACCTCCAACATTCAATACCTTTCTGATTCCAGAAATCTGACAGTGTTTGAGTTGGATCCTCTTTCCTGCAGCCAGGAACATTCTGTACTGAGTTATTCTTGTGATTTAAACTATTTCTATGAACATATTTTAAAAGTTCCATCTCGTGTACAACTTTCTGGTACCAAACTACACTTATGTTTAAGGGGGAAGCACTGACATGGAATTATTTTAAATACCCAGTCTAGATGGATTAGAGAGGCGCGGAAGTGTCCGAGGGGAATGGGACTAGCCAGGTAAGACAGGAGATTGTACAGTTCTGACTGTAAGGTTAGATCTGTGCCAGTAGTTCTCAAACACATCCATCTGCCCTAGTATACAATGCATTGACCACTTCAGAATTGCCTTTTGTAACAAACAATGCTGTTTAGTTACTTTCTTTTAGCACACATTCTTCCAAGATAAAATTGAAAGGGGAAGCACACAGTAAAAAAAAGCAGAAATAGTGGAATAGTTTGGGAGGCAGAGAGCGCAGCCACAGTCCAGAAGTCAATGAACAAGCTATATTATATCTGTACTACAGACAGACATTGGGTCTCAATTGCTAAAGGGCGTTTTGCCTAGCTCCATGCCTGCTATGATTTTTGCAACAACCCGTATCTCTTCATGCTCTTACGGAATCATGTGGCCAGTCAAAATTTGTAATAAGAATTTTTTCCAGAAAGTTAACATACTGATTCCCAATCATGAGTGATACAAAATTTCAAGGAAAACAATCTGTTCTGTTATTCTTCAAAACTCCAGTATTTCTTCCAAAAGAGTTGTAGTAAAAGTTGCAAGTTCCTGCATGAAACTTTAAGAAAAACTTTTAAAGTCATTTTCTCTGAATTTCAGTTGCCATGAGGTCAAGAATTTCTCATTTTATTTCTGCTCCATTTAGCACCTCTTCGAACCACACCATGTACAGCATGCATATCTTACCCATAGTTATTTTCCTGCATCTGCCAACTTGGTAAATTAAAACAGAGCAAACAAATGTATCTGTCTCAGCTGTAATAAGCCATATCCATGCTACCTACATTGTTTGATTGCTATTAGGGATGAGATGGATAAACAGCAAATCTTAAGGCTGGATCACCGCTATTTTTGTCTGATTGTAGAATCTCATATTAAATTTATTTCTGCTAACCCTGATTAAAAGTATGATGAGAGGCATAGGAACTAGTTGGCTTATCATTCTACTGACACTCCCACTAAACCATGTTAATAAATTAGCTGATGTACTAAAGCGCTTTGACTCTGCTGATGCACAACAGTAGTAATTTCAGGAGGGCTGAAAAATCAGAAATACTTAATGAGATATAGTTGTAGTCAATGCTTTGTAAGGTTTTCTTAAAAACTGTGTTAAGCTCAAAAAATAAATAGAATGAAATGTTTGAATACACAGAAAGACAAACACTGCAGAAAAACATAAAACAGGAACGTAAGCAAGCAAAAAGGAGTGATTTATTTTAATACTCACTAAAATTGTCTAGGATAGAATCATGGGACGGTCATTTTTCCTTCAGACAGTGAACCTGGAATGCGTTTCTTTCCCCACTTCTTTCCTGAAATTCCTGTGAGATTCATTTTTTTTGCCCTAATACTAACGAATGAGCTGAACAACCACAAAACAAATGTGGCTTCAACTCAATTAGTTATCAGCATAGGAAATGACCCTTTCCTAAAATGTGGCTTCTTTCAGACGTTAAGGACACTATTCTGCATTTCATTTGAAATACAGAGAAGACATCAGGAACTAAATAAAGAGAGCACCACAGTCTTCAGTGTAAGCTGGGAGAAGCAGGAAGAAATGCTATTTGATAAATTACTAAGGGTGAATTATTTGAAAACATTTTATGTGAAGGCTATTTCAGACAAACTTTTAAGGACAGGTGCCTTACACTTTAAAACAATGTTACTGTGCAAAGAGACAAACATTGCTGAACCACAGCTTGACCAATCTTTACATTTCAAGATACACTTTTCCTTGAGGGTAACTATGAAAGTATTTATTTTTGCACAAGGGTTATTCAGTTAAAGAAGCACATAACATAAATGAAAGATAAGGAAATTTTGCATGAAAAAGCTTCACCCATCACTAACAGCTGACGTGAACTCTCTTGCCTGCAGGGGAGTTAATAGCAGGTAAAATTAACAGATCGAATTTATGTCTTGCAAAAGGAAGGCATTTGGATTTGCTTTCAATGACTTATTATTAAACGAGTTTAACTTCTCTTCATACGTTATACAGTATGTTTTATATTTTGAGATAGAGCCATGACCAGTGTAGAAGACTCCATATCTGCCTTAGTGCCAAGATGATAAGTAATTTACAAGAATGAATAATAGTAAAAATCAAATTTTATGTGTAAGACATGTACAATACAGATCTGCGGAAACATTTGTGTGAGAAAAGTAGAAGACACGCAACTCACCCTGATCATCACAAATTACCTTAGCTTTGTAATCTATCGACACAAAATATCTGGGAGCTTTGAAGGCAAGCATGACTGGGCAGGAAGTTAGCCCAAATAAATCAACTCTATATCAAGAACAAAATCCAAATGCAGTAGTCTAATATATGTTAACAGCCAGTGAACAGTCATTAGTAATTGATTTTGTAAAAGAATACCAAGTATAAAATAAAATAAAATCCAAGAAATTACTATTTCAGTCATTACTAATGCATTGACCCAAGAAAACTGATTATCAGGTTTTCAGTGCCCTAAATACGCGCTGCCAGGTTCGTACATTGGATTTATGCAGATAAAGTGTCTGCTAAGATAGTACATTAAAAAAAGCGCAGTTGCACAGTTTCATCAAGAATAGATCTCAACATGCTCTTCTCACAACTCTGCAGGAAGACTGAGGAGGAAGTAAGGAAAGTAATTGCTATTTAATCATATCATTATAAACATCAGCTGACATTGCCAGTAAATATGTCATTCCATGTACAATTTCTTAATAGGAATAGCTTTGGAGGTCGTGGAAGCCTAGACCATGAACAGAGGAAAAAACAGGTAGCCCATTTCAGGATGGAGAGCCCAACCTCCTCCATGGCCCACAGTCCTGAACCACATGCTTATTAATGGCCACACAGGAGGTGGGAAGTAGTGTCCAGCCTGTAGGCTCCTCAGACCCTACAGCTTTAACAGGAAAACACCTGGTAACCACCTGAGCAGCTGGGTTCAATTACACCTCTAAGTTCTGCAGTTCTCCCAGTCCCTACATCTGCCTGGTTATTGGTTTTGCCTTTGATTTTTGGCTTGCGTGGCCCATAGCATTTAAGGATTCTGCAGCTAAAGCCAACTGCATGCACTAAAAGGTTGGAAGCAAACTGGTTAAGACTGCTCACAGGAAAGTCATGCAAAATGCTTTCTATGGCTAGGAAACAACATTAACATCCAGAAGTCATGGACTAAACCCATGATAAAGATATCCATCATACTTATCCCCTTCCTGAACTAACACAAACCTACCTGCACAGCAAAACTTACCTCTGAGGGAAAAACTGGGACCCTGACAGGAAAATGTACGGGCGCTCTCCCCAACATTTCTTTACACTGTTTCATTGTAGGGCTCCCCATCAGTCTGTGCCCAATATGCTACACAAGACACTGACATCCAGAAAACCTACAAGATATTGGGTTCTGCTACTGCTGACAGCTGTGACTGGTGCAACACCCAAGTCCGAACACCACCCTACCAGCCACAACCCCCAGCATGAGCCCAAAGCCCTCAGAAATTACAGCACTGGCAGCCAAGGGGCATCAAACCATTGCATGTCCTAATCAAAAGAAAGAAAAATGCATGTACATAGTCATCTTCACCCAGTCCTTGATGTGTGGCCAGCCAAACCAAAAGCCATTTGGGAAGCTGCAGCTCCTGAGGTAGGTGGCAAGCCCCAGCCCTTCATGGCTGCCATTTTGTGGCTTCCAGGCCCAGCTCTTGCTGGAACATTCTGTGCCGCTGAGCGGGGGACTGCCACCCTCACCTGCCTCAGCCATGCCACACCAATCCTGCTCATCCTGGGGCTGAACTTTTTTTCCTGTTGGTGCATTCAAAGCCCTCCCACCTTCCCTGCCTCTGCTGAGGAGGGCAGGTGTGGGTGGGTGGCTGTGAAACTATGCCCTCAACTTTTATGGGCTGCCTCTCTCTTTGCGGAACTTTTTTCAGTAATTTTTGAAGCTACTGAAGGGAAAGAGTAACTCTTCTCTTGCTATAGCCCAGTGACCAGGAAGGTCTGTAAAATGGAAGACTGATGTTTCACATAAAAGGATTGTGTATGTCATGCCACCTATCGGTGAGCCTAATTTTAAAAATTCCGTGGATTTTCTTTGTATACAAAATCAGCAGACATTTGGAGGATCCTAACTAGCACCTCAGGTGTAATACCTCTGCCCTGCTGCATTGCTGAAGCTGGATTTTCCTGTGTGGAGGCACCATGCCCTTGGGAGGGCTGCACAAAGATTTCCTCAACCTAGTCGCACTGTGCCAGCTGCCTGCTGGCCTCCTGTGCCGTCCTGCAGCTTCTCCTGCTCAGCAGCAGTGTTTGTCTTGTGCACAATACAGTCGTGTTCCCACTGCATCCACCATCTATTTGATAGAAGCTTTATACATTTTTTTTATTATTATTTTTTTTAATATTCCAGGGCTACAGAAGTATTTTTTAGTTCATCTCAGAGTGCATCTTAATACAGAAGAGGTATTCATTTTCATTCAACCGTGTCAGAATACATTTGCTCTAGATCTTCGGCTGTTGAATGCAGATGGAGTTTTGTATGAAACTCAGGCTCTGTATCATAGCCTCAGTAGTGCCTTATACTAAACAAGCCACTAAACAAGCAGAGTAGCAAGTTTCAAACAGCAGGTCTGCAACATCGACAGTTTCCACGCTGTTGGGTTTCCACTAAGGAACATGAACTCACTGGTATTCCACCAAGTATTCTGACAGGCGTATGTTAGCTTCCCTCATTTCCATCAGTTAAGCCCCATTAAAATAAATCAGAAAAGCATCAGATACTTTTCTGATGTCACTAGCCTGTGGAGCAATTGCTCTAGCCACCGTGGGGGATGCCATTCCTTTTCCTGTGTTGGGGAAACAGTGTACCTGAAAGAGAGATCAGGCCATTGCACACCCACACAGGATCCTGGACATACCTTGGCTTGTCCCAGCTTTTGTCTGGGGTCTGCTGTTTTTGCTGAGATTTCTTAGCTGTGCAGGCACAACAGACGGCAACTCATTCTACTCAGTTGTGGCAGATGTGCAGTTTTCTCCTCTATTCACTTAACTCAGCTTGAGAGAGTTGTAAAAAAAATGCTAACCTTCATTCCTCACCACAGACTGCCTTCTTGCAAGACCCAGTGCAGTTCCTTGTATCCTTTATGCTCTTTTCTGATCAACAGAGGTATGAGAAAAATAGTATCATAACTCATACTCTGCTGTGATGTGTAGGAACAAACAGTACATGCTGCTGCTATTGCTGAGTGGGAACAGGATGAAGAAACAGATAATGAACAAAATAAAGGAATTAGATTTCGGGAGTGCTGAGGCTTTCCATATTTGAGGATGCTAGCATTGGATGTTTTGACTATAGCTTTGAGGTTTATACCAGGATGTCTTAGAAGAAGATTTGAGTTTGGAGTTTGAGGTCAGGCAAAAACCACAAGATTTTTGTACATGCAGGTGAGTGCTTCTATGGCCTCTGCAAGATTTTTCATCACTACTTCACAGACGAGGACTGTGGTCTTGATTTTGGTTGTGTTCATGTAAACACATTCAGATCAGAACTTTCCAAATCATCAGCTTTCACCTGGAGCCAAATGGAAAAGACAATGTAAGAGTCTATGAAAGGCAGCTTAGGCTTTTTTTTGTACTCCAACTTGAGCAAATGGTTTCCTAAGCTTCTTGTGAATGTGGGACTGATAATCAGGCACTGTAGAGTAATTAATCAATTTAGAGCTTTGTTTTAAAAGTTTTACTGTCCACAAGGTAAAATACCACCATTTCCAATGAAAATATGTCTCCTTAATGAAAGAACATAGATCTTCCAATCAAAAAAATAATAAAAAAAAAATCCGTATAGGCCTCTTCTATAGCCAGACATTACTAGGTAAGAGGATATGGATGTGGGATTGAACTCCTTTTCATTTTGTCTAATAATCAATAATGGCTAAGCACACATTCCATTTTTACTTGAGGGAAATGATCTCATTATATCTGGTTTTGATTCCCCATGATTCCCGAGACGCAGTAAATGGGAAGGTTTCTAAGTGAGTTACTGCATACTTGATGAACCTGATCTCTTTTTACATAATACCATAAAAGACATCCTTCCTCATATTAGTTGGTTAGAACTGTGTAATATACAGTGTTTCATCATTAGCTAGCCTAAATGGACATTCATTGGATAAGCATTATAATGTTTAAATTCTCCTCCAAAATAATACATTAGAGATTATTGCTGTAGTTTTTGCTCCAAGGCACTCTGCTTGTAATCAAAATCTCATTAAAAGGAATTCATACATTCTGTAGCCCAGAGGATCTCAATTTCATTCCTTCTCCTGTCCCTGTGCCTCCCATGCACTGATTTATATGGGTGTTTCACCTAAGGAAAAACTGTCCAATTGGCTCTTTTAAGAGAGTGTCAAAGGTATATAAACAGCATTAGCCATCAAGTTGTTTACATATGCTGAAGAGCTCTGAAAAAATTCTCTCTCTTTGCCAATTTAAGTCAAACATTTAAAGTAATGAGATCTTTTGCAGATGCGGCTCTGATGTATGGTCAGGTGAGGAAAACCTTTGACATCGTCATCTATTTGACCAGAAGGAAAGATGACTTTAGATAGATATCTAGCCTTGTAACTACCTTATTTTCTGTTTTTTGCCTCTTCTCTTTGACTGAATTTCTATCAAATAACTGATTTCTTTTAAAACTGACTTAGTGATTACTGGAACAAAATCCTATCTATATGAAATGTGAAGTTCTAGATTTTATATGGAGTACTATTTACCTGTCACAAAGCAGAAAAAAATAGAGGATAGATTACAGTAATCACAGATTTATTAATCCAATTTTTACTTTAACATCGAGATTATCAGGAGAAGTATTATTGCTTTTTTAAAGAAAGATAAACAGCTTCATTTTTCTCCTCTACATTGGAAATTGACATGCAGGAGATGCTCATGGGCAAAGCCTCTAGACTATTTATTTATTTATTTATTTATTTATTTATTTATTTATTTATTTATTTTTTCTGTATTTCAGAAAGGTTATGAAGTCTTCTGTTGCAGTCTGCAGTGGTACAAAGATGCCAGAGTACTAGGTTCTTCAGGTAAAATTCTTCCACCTTGCTCTACATCACCAAGGTGAGATAGCTCTCCCAAGGGCAACCTGCATATCTGTATTTTGGCATCTTATGGAAGATTAAATGATGAGCTAGTTTCACAGGGGACATGATATATAGTGTCAGTCTAAACAGACAGAGGGTGTTAAAAGTATCATTGCTTTCGTATGATCTGTGAGGATATGAAGGGAAGTTCCTGCACCTCTTCACATTGATGAATCCCAGACGGAGTCTCAGGGATGATAAAATTGAAGCTCAAGTCCAGAACTGAACGCAGAGGTCCAGTCCCCTGTTGTAACCATAACTATCCTCTTTAATTGGGGTAGTCTCTAATATTTTAATCCACATTGTTAACTACACAGCCTGCTTAGGGAAGCTTTTGCTTCTGCTTCTGGCAGATCTTGTGTCCAGAGGAGAATAACTTCCTTCAGACAATCATAACATTCAGCCTGATTTAAACATGAAACAAAACAAAACAACAACAAATCCAGCTAGCTCTTTGCTTCAATTTTGAATTCTGTAAACTGTATCTTACTATCTAAACTCAGCAGATTCAAGATGCTTAGGCTCCCTAGGAAACCCTCCTAGGTCATTTTACAGATTGATTGCCTCAAATACAATTTGACAGTGTATCTATTACACTTATTTCTTGGGCTCCCCATTTTCTCCTTTCTGGCTTAACAGTGGCAAGTTGGTGATGCAAAAGTGTGATAGAGCAGCATTTACATGGAATGCGAATGGATAAGTCTTTGAACTGCTAGAGTGGCACAAACAATATTGACCTCAATTTTCAGTCAATTTGGAATGCTGGAATATTTGTAAGTTGAACGTGATATTTGAGAGCTGATGGAGAATGTGGAAAGCTTTGCTGTTATATGTAGCTTTTGGCCTCTTTGAACTTCTTTCCCATTCCACAGAATGCAGGATGCTGTTGTTTTCTGAACCCAGGCTGACAATTCAGATTTGCCTGTTCATTTCCTTGGATGGAAAAAAATCGTAGATTTCTTTTCCCCATCTCTGAGCTGTAAATTTCTTTGCACTTGCTCTTGTAGGGAACACAGTTTAATGACCTTCCCAACTGCTAAAAGTAATTCATCACTAATTGTTTTTAGAAATAGGTTTTCCAAGGTATCAGTTTAAAATAAGCTTGTTTACCGATGCTCACTCATCCATATAATTCACATCTTGCAACTAAAATCACTACTTTCTTTAATATAATGAGTTTAGAAAGCCCTCTACATGTTTCCCAAATGTTCACAGAAATACCTGAGTGGCACATTGGTATGTTAATAAACATTTTATTCACTTCACATTCAACACAGGGACATGTAGCTGAAAGAGGTTATAACCACAATTAGGAAGAGCTGTTCAGAGGCAGCCTTATTCATGGTCCTTCAGAGCAATGACTTTTAATTTTGTTAACCTCCTGTAAAATTTTGAGAATTCACTGCCTCTCACCTGGTTATAAAAAAGGTTTTCATGTAACTCATTTAATATTTTAAGGGTGTAGAAAGTTCTGCAATGAATAGAGCAGAGGTTTATCTAGTTGAATGTGTCTAGTAACAGATATTGTATTGAACTTCATGTTCAACAACGGTAAAGTAGTGATGGACTTACAGGGGACAGTAGTCCCTAACATAGGGAGTAATTGGTGTGATTGTGCCTTGCAGCACTGCAATTTATGACACCAGTGTGCACAGAACTAAAACACATGTTAAATCCAAAGCAGATGATTAGTGCCAATGATGTTAGTGAAATTACTCATGCTTAAACATAAGCATTTTAGCATTAATAATTTCCTTTAGGTTATCTTACATCTCCAGTTAGATTAAAAAAAAACACACAAAAGTCTGTCTTTGTGCAAGAGGTAATTAAGCTTTGGGTAGGTAGTAGGCTACCTTTTTTTAATGCCAGAATGTTTGAGATTTGGGGTGAAATATTTGCCTGCCTTTCCTTTGCAGTTCACTAGAGTTTGTCTCATTTTAATGGGGATCAACTTTCATGTACAGTGAGTTTTCTTACATTTATCTATCCAGATGCTGCCATCACCATGATATATGAGTGCTGCTGCTTTTCTGTAATACTATTATCCACATACAAAGAAAAAAATAAAAAAAAAATTACCAATTAAATTCACTAACCCTTCCTCTGGAGAGTAAGTTGAATGTTATCATCATGAAATCTCATATTTTTTGAAAAAATTTATTACATAGCAAATTGGCTTCATTTCATCTCACCCACCTTTGTCCTAAAGTTACTGTTTTTGTCATAATTTTTGAAAACCAGGGTTTGTGAACTTGGGAAAAGAGAGAAGCCTTTTTCTTAAGTTTTCTTTGATTGCTCTGTGTTCCCCTTGGAAAGATGGTCACTTGAGGACAGAAAATTACATTGATGTGCGAAGAGGGTGAAGCTAGATATAGGAACATTTTGTAAGTGAATTTTAATTCTGCTCTGATTTCAGTCACTGACAGAATTTGCTTGCCAGATTCCATACCTTGAAAATTATTTTGAAGTTTAGAATTTCTCCATCATGTCTCTTTCTCTTGTCTTGTGTTTTGTTAAGAACCTCATCTGAAATTGGTGATTATTGAGCATTAGTCCAGCCGCCTTCCTCCTAAATGATTGCAATTCAATGTTTTAAATTTGGTTCATGGTCCAGATGGTATTTAGAGCTATCGTTATACTCACAACTGGAACTGTAAACCCTCCTCGAGTCTCTGGCTAAGAGACATATGTGCTTAGGCAGATGTTTACCACTACTAAAGAAGCCATTTCTTAAATAGATGGCCTGCTTATCAAATGGAACCTGTTTCTCCAAATGTCAGGAGATGATAACACTGTTAAGGAATCCTCTCTGAAACATCAGTCTGTTCTTTTCATACCACAGACAGTGATCTGTTAACACAGGGCATGAATGCATTCTTTTCTGTAAGCTCAAGTTTTCAGAGAAGCTTACGGTACTGGGCTTTCTTTAGTCTCTTCTGAAAACACTTGCCTCTGTGTTACTATGTGTAGGTATTGCACCATCCACATCCCACCCTGATAAGAATTATCCACGTCAGGACCAGATAACCTTTGGCAGCCAAGACAGTCCTGGAATACAGCCTTATCCTAGCATGACAGATTTACTTCAGGAGGCATGCAGAGTTTCTTATCACATGCTCTGACACTGGGGACACAGTGTCTCTCATATGATCTGCCTTCAGACGAGCAGTTTTACTATTCTTATATTCGTATACCTACAGTCTAAATATGAACTATTGTCCTTAAAGTACCTGGATATTTTTCCTTAGTTGGAAAACTTCATTGTCATTCTATATTTGAAGCTGATCTTTGAATAGATCACAGAAGCCCAAAATGATTAAGGTACTCACTGAAGACAGAAACTCAGAAAATCAAGGAGCCCATTAATATTTCAGAGATGGAGCAATGCATTATCTTTCACTTTGATACCCAGTACAATGGTAGCAGATGAATCTGTTTTAAGCTATTAGTCAAAAAAGGCTTTCCATTCTTAATATCACAAAACAAAAACAACAACAACAAATCACTCTGGTGAACTTAATGCTGATGTGTAAATTAACACTATGACATTGGTTTGAACCACCCATACCATGATACATAATTATTTTCCTGTGGAAACCTTTCTTCTCCCAAACCCTTAATACTCCACCATTAAGCTCTTTGAGCAAAAAATAAAGCTATGTAATTATTTCAAACTTCACAGTGGAGGTATAATACAGCAATTAATTATTTTGTTGCAAAAGGAAAGGAGATCATAAAGTAGATGAATGTTCTATCCTAGGTTACTCACAAGGTCGACACCAGAAACAAAGTAAATGTGACTTGTTCCATGCTCCCAGTACCAAAACTCACTTGCTTTCACACAGTGTAAAGTACAGGCCAAAACTAATACTACAATGAGACCTCTAGGCTAATCTCACACCTACAAATCCATGAAGCAAAAGCTACATCATGAAGAATCCAGTCTGCACACCAGGGAATTGTACTATGCTATCATCTCCTCTTCCCTTCTACATCCCCTGCATCAGCAAGGTAAATGCACAGAACCTATACCAGGATGTATGATATGCCAGTCCATTTGCTACATCTCACCGCTATTCTTAATTGTTTCTTCACTTTGCAACTGAGCAGAAATATGATTAATTGTAAAATTTAATATGTATCAATTTATCTGCTATTTGTTGTTTGTGGCATATTGTGAATAAAAGTTTAGACTTTCTCATTTTTTCTTATCCTTCACTCACGTTAGAAATGCCAGATTCTTGAGCAGTACAATCACAGAGAAAATAACTGAAATGTCCTTTCCTGAATCAATCCTGTCTCTCCTGACATGGCAAGACGTCATAAAACTCTGAAGATGAAAAATTGCTTACTGTGCATGACAGCAAATTAATAACAATACAAATACTGGAGCCAAATCCTACAGGTGTTAAATCTGATGCTCATCACCTCCATCAAAACCTATGTAGCTAATACCGTAGGCTGTATTCTTCACATGCTACTGCCTATGACCATGTGGTACACTTAAAGAATTTGCAATACTAGAATACAGTGAAACTCACCTCTGGGCACAGTGTTTGCACACATAAAACACAAATTAGTGAAGTCCAGTTTGGTGCCTTAGAAGAAGGCTTATGTGGTGCATCTTTACTGGTGGGATTTCTAAACGTGCTTCAAGCCTGCCTATTTAGCCTCACATTAAAGTCACTACTATCCCATTAAAGTCACTAGTAAAATTCATTAATTCAGTTTGAACAGACTCAGGTTGAAAGCAGTGCATTTCTGAATATGCCCTGCCAAGGCTAATAGTAACCACTGACTTAACCATGATGAGATAGACATTCCTCTATGTAGTTGTAGCATGCTGAGGCCCTAACGAAGATCAGACTTTCACTGGCCAGGAGGAAAACAGCAGACAGTTGCAATCTGACAAGTTTTCTATCTGAACATACAAGGACAGGAAAAAAAGGAGTTACTATAAATAAGCCAGTTTTACAAATGGCAGTTGAGGGCAGCATCTTCTTTAAAGTATCCTGTGCTTTAGAAACACAGCAGATTTTCTCTTTCAGGATTGTTCTCTCAAGGTATCAGAGACACTTGTGAACAAAGGCTCTTATGGTACAAATATCTCAAGGCTTATTATTGCTTCCATTATAGATAGAATCCAGGAGTTAGCTTGAAACAGTAAAAACAACAGACGGTTGCAGAACAGGAACACAAAAAAACAAGTGAGGAATAGCATAGCTACAACTGCTAGCTCCCTCCAGCAACTCTCCAGCCACTATTTGTATCTTTTTAGTTCTTTCTAAATTCCTTTTGATTTCCTTGATACCATGAGCTAAGTAAGTATGATTAGTGAAGAAGAATGCACAAGGAAACTTGTGTATACAAACATCGTGATGAATTTATTCACTTTTCTCTGCTTATTCAGTGAAAGAATAATTAAATCCAGAAGTACAGTTAATTTATTCAGTAGATTTTGATTTAATTTAATGAAAGAGAAAGGATGTAAACCTTCACTGCATTGGAATTATCTTAGCATAGGGTCAGAACTCTTGTTGGCCTATCACATCTCTTCCCTACCTTCTCTCTACTTTTCTGTCTTAGAGGTTATTAAATGGCAAAGTTCTCATAAGAAGCTAATAGCGCTTGCCAATAAAATGTTTCTCACCATTACAGCTGCTGAAAAGTTGACAAAATCAACTGTTTGTGTTATGCAGAACATTTTCACTTTTTATCTCTAGAATTTTATCTGACTTTTCCAAAAATGAAAAAAGCTTTTCTATCACTTATGAAAACTATAGGGACTTTGGTAGCATTCTACTGGGCTTCCTTCTCAAATCATTCTGAATTCTGCATGGACAATGGCAGCAGGCCCAAATCTACATGAAGCTCCTGTTTAAATATGACACTCAAAGTGAGTTTGAAATGTGACAGATATACAAAACAAGACCTCAGAGGTTTTGTTCAAGAATCTGAACTAAACATTTTTTTGAAATTGGAAGGGGTTTAGTAATTCAGTTTTGTAGCTCCATTCAAAGGCCTCTGGAATGAGAAGCACATTCTCTGAATCTCCCTGGGGAATTTGAAAATGTCTGTTTGTGAAAACAACCACTGCTAGCTTGGAGGGTTGTGATGATCAAAAATTGAAATGGCTTACCCGTCTGTATAGAAAATGCTTTTTGAGAAATCTTGCTGTAAGGGGCCAGCTATGTGTGGGCAGCAGAAGCCTAGAACAAAATTCGGCCAGTTAAACTGATACTTAACTGCAGCTCCTAATGGACGTAGACCTGGCTATCATTCTTAACCTAGGAATGAATTTTAGCCCAATCGTAGAACTTAAACGAAACAGCATAACACAGTTTTTGTTTTTTATTTATCCAGTTCTGATGTCTGCCTAGTCTTTAGGGAATGAAGGCTGACTCTTGGCCCTTATCCCTGCTTATATCCAGACTGTCTAGAAAATTACTAAGAAAATTAAATATCATCACTGACACCAGCTCTAACAAGAAACAAATTTGGTTCCTGAACAAGTAACATTTCACTTTTTGTATACATTTACTTATCTTTTTCCATCCTTGATTTCGTACTAAGTTGACACCCATTTTGCCTATTCTTAGAGCTGATTCTCTATTTATTTGTTTTCTTAGAAAGTTATTGTTTTTCGTGATGTTTGATTACAACAGAAATACAATGTCAAAGACCAGAATGATACTTAGCCAAGGTAAGACATACTGCTAACTTGCATCTGCATATAGAGTATGGTATTAAAGTCCAGGATTTTTAGGCTAATTTTCAGGTTCTCTCTAGGGATTAAAAGCAGCTCTAGCCACTAGAAAATACAAGCCCTGAGCAAAGGAGCAATAACTATAAGTGCTGTGTGTTTCCATACCCAGTTCAAACAGAAAGAACCAATCAGGATCTGAAAGCTCTTGCAGAATCCATCAAGATCCCAGCAAGTTCTCCATGCTCTTACAGAGGGCCTGAGATGAAGACAATGTTGACAATGTAACTGACAATCTTAATTTGACCTTAGCCATACCACTCCTCATTTACTTACCGGAGAAGAAAAGAATTTGGGGAAAACAGCTAGAAAGTGACTGCTGATGTGCCTGCAATGCATTTATCGGGCAGCATGTTAAGCTGCAATAGCAGAACATTTCTTGCATAAAACAGATTAAGAAATCAAAGCTGTACATTTTTCATACATTTTCAGATCTACGATTGGAAGACACAGGGCATGCATTTGTGTCATGGGATAAGGCTGACCTTGAACAGAGGGAAAAAAAAAAAAAATGCCAGTGATGTGCCAGAGATGATTAATGGGAAAGAAAAGAGAGCTCTTTCCAAACAGCATTAGTGATCAGGCAGGGGAAAACTGTGAAAAGGATTTGAAACACACCAGTGCCCAAGACAAAAGAGCACACAACAGTTCCATCCCCCCTAAAGCTACCTGCTTCGTTCCTCTGCAACTCATCCATCACCCCCTCCAATAGACTTCCACTGTAAACCTGTTCCAGCTTGTGATCTGATAAGTGTAGCCGAATAGGATAACAAGGTAAGGTGAACTCACCATACTCTGAGTTCAGGTGGAGTACATGCCGAGAGGAAACAGATATGTTTTTGCTCTTAAAACAGAACAGAACAGAAAGAAATGAGAGAGTTCAATAGGGATTTTCCTACCTGTGTGCTGATAGGTGCTACTGGCTGCCAGCTGGTGAGATGATCAGTTTATGAAAACCCTTCATTGTCAAAGGCTTTTCCATGCCCAGGACAATGAGAAATAAAGTCACAGGTGGGTTCGTTCAAAACTACCTTTTTAGGGGTACAGTTGACCAGAACACGCTAGAAGGTGGCATTCTGATCACTGAAGCTAAGGGGAAACAGAAGTACAGATGCCCTGAACTGCCATTTCACAAGAAGTACCCTGCCTTCTGAATGCTGGGTGCAGGAAAACAAGACTTTGTGTGTACCGTATGGACATACATATATTATACATATGCATGCATATCCCATGAAATTCTCTTACACTTATTCCTTATGCTACAGTAGCACAGAGACCTCCAGCTCCTGTCACAACCTTATTGTGCAATACACTAGACAAACTTACAGCCAGAGAGACTCCCGCATCAGAAGTCTGCAATCTAAAGAAGCAAGACAATAAGTATGTATAAGAAAAGAACAAGGAAGTGGAAGTTAAATTATTTGCTTGCTTACGGCCACTTACAGAGGTTGGGGTAAAGACAATAACTGAATCCACCTCTTCTAACTCCATAACTTAAGCCTTTGAAATTGGTCATGTTATGGGATTCATTCTGAGACAACGCACCTCTGATGTATGACTTCATGATGACTCTGCAGCTGCACTTTAAATAATCAATAAAGCACAACGAACAAGGAGATTGCTCTCATTTTCTTTCCAACCCTAGACCAAATTCTGCTATCTGTTGTACAGGTGCTTAGATGTGGTAAATCGTTTCTGACAAAAGTTAGCAGATGTCAAGTCATGTTCTGAAGCCAAAATAAGCCCCCTTACGTTGCTTTTACATTCTTTTGTTTCCTCTTCCATTCCACATTCCCATACAATGCATAGCTGAGGACACTATCCGACCTGTTTAGCTGACTTGCTTTCCACATTGAACGGACCATGAATTTACAGCCAAGTTTGCAACTGTTCCTATCCAAACTGTAACCTTGAGACATTCTCCACCTTCACATTGAAATTTCACGATTGCTCCTAACAGATCACGTCTTGCAATAGAAAGGTATCAGAATATTTTTAGGGGCTGTCTATTTTTTAGCTTTCTAGGAAAGTGGAACCCTCAGGTCCCACACATGTATGGATTTTTTCCAGTCAATGGTCTTATCTGTACAACAAACCTCCTCTTGCCTCAAGCTCCTCTCCTTGCTAACACAGGAATATTTAAGTTTGCTGTAAATATCTACAAAAGCCAATATGTGGGTAATAAGAGAACTGAAACAAATATTTTTTTGGCTACATAAAGGAACATGAATCCCCCCTGCAGCTCCCTGAACTGTTGACAACCATTAAACTTATGCTTCCATGTATTGTTTCTGCCAGTATGTATTTTTAATCATGTTCTTCTTGCTGCTAGAAGAATTTCAGACCATGCCATGTAACACAGAAAAGTAAATTGAAATTAGCATTATCTAAACCTGTAATTAAAGAAGAATTAATTTTTCTTCACTGAAAAATTAAAGGCAAAAATCCCACACTTGACAAAAGAAAATGCATTGTCACATTTTTAAGTCAAAGTTAATTATGAATTATGGATCATTTGCAAGAAAGCAATACAAAAGTACCCACCGGGCCTGTATCCAAAGTAAAAATGAATTTATGACAAAGTTGATATTGACCCATTATTTATAAAGTCTGTTAAATTCATCTTAGACTGGGCTTCTAGTGAAAGATGATTTATTAAACAAAGTAATATAAAATGTAATGAAATAGATTAAGTCTCTTTTTGAAATATTGTTATCCATTAGATCTGGTAAATTCAAGTCTGTTTAAACATGAAATACCACTTTAGCAGATATGCCAGCTCCTACGTAAATGTGGGGTTGCTAATGTTTTAGTCTCCTGTGTTGAAAAATCTTTTTCAGGAGAATAGGTGGCAGTAATGATTTTATTTATCTTGGGGCTTTACATTTATCATCTTTAGGATATCTCAACAATTGCACATCTTTCTTTTGGCTCTAAAAAGAGCACAGATTTTATCTAAGTTAGGTGCAGAGGGGTGCCATCATGGTTATCAGTGCTGCCGATATCAATAGTGCTGCTCCAACTTAAATAGTCTTCCCAAGACTCCCTGCAAGTTCACACTGCAGTGGAAATGGTTGCTGCAGCACAGAAAATCCTTAATTTGGCAACAAGAGAAAGCAGTGGCAGTGAGGATGCATCAGCAAAAACTTTGCCATGGGCAGCTGAAACATATTTGCTGGCAGGTAAGCACTTGTAGGTGGTCCCTGTGGTATTTCTGCACTGTGCAATGGGGCACGATGCAATCCTCTCTCGGCTGGTGATACTCCAAGTCAGCAAGACCATGAGCTGAAGAGCAGCACAGGGGCTGGCAGCCATGACATTGTGCCTGTGCAGTGCTGGCAGTGAGCTGCCAAGTTAAAGCAAATGCAGCTAAACTGCTTCCAGATCTGAGCTGGTGTGTGGTTACCTCTGCTAAAGAATTTGTGGGCTCCTCCTCCATGTAATATTTTTGTGACATAGTTTGCATCTCAACAATGTCTCCTCTTGGCTGCTGAATATTGTACTGCATTTTACTCTTGGGTAAATCAAGGTGCAATACAGTTAGGAGTAGATGTAACATTTTCTTGCCTGCATTGTGTAGGCCTTAGCTCTGCATACATTCACGAGGGAAAGGAGGCTGGAGGCAGCCCACGGTCCCACTCAGTAGAAGCATATAAGTAACCTCAGTGAAATCAGAGTATCCTTCATAGCACTCAGGTAACCTACTCCTGCCAAGTGTAAAGTTTTTCCTCACTGCTGACTTGGGCATGTGTGGTGTATGGTATAAGCTCCCATGCATATCCTGCACACCGTTGTCTGGATGAGCTCTAAAGTGATGCTACAAGCACTAGAATTCATTTCTTGAAATAAATCTCTGGCATACTAGCTCGAATGGTTTATAACCTTGCTTCTTTCTATGTTCCAACAACATTAATTCTGTTGTAATGACTCCTGTAAAGATATCATTTGAATAGCAATGTTTTATCAGTTTTATTTTCGCCTATTTTCCGGAATAATCCATTCTCTTATCACACTTTTACTTTTCAGCCTTTGAAAATTTCTAAGCTTTAGTGTTTGTGCATAATGCAAAATCTTATTGCCACAGGAAAAGTGGTTTCTCTCTCTCTCTCTCTTTTTTTTTTTTTTTAAATTTATTCATAATTAAAACTCTCATGTTAGTGGCAGTTTTCAAATCTGACATGACATTTTTATAATCTAGTTAATATCTCGAAAGGTTTTTCTGCATTGCAGACTGGGAATTATGCAAATTAAGACAAGAAGAAAAAAATCCTTGCCTCAGTGTTGTTTAATCATAAAGCTATGACTGAAGAATTATTATTGTTTTTATTATAGGAAAACTACACTACAGGTTTTTTTGCCAAAAGCAGGTGATAGCTCAGTAGATTATGCACTGTAAGAATTCTCCCTATCCTGCAGTTTGCTTTCACAGACGGGAAGATATAATAATAGATTCACTGCCACTGCAAATATGCCTGGCCTTAGTCCAAAGCTAGTGTTCAAGTTAATAGAAAGATTCTGTAATGGGCTTGGGATCAGGCCCTTTATAAATATAATTGACTGCCTTGCTCTCCTCCCATTTTTTCCCATGCCACTTATCTTACGCGGCAAGATCCTTTATGCACAGGCATGCTTGAACACCATGTGTTCAGCCTTGGCTGGGAGAGCTAGTTACTGTAGACTAGATACTAAATGGGCAGTTATTTCTTTAGAATGACTCTAAAGTTTTCATTTTGTGTCTCTGTGGTTAATTACTGAATTCTCATCCCTGTTTTGGGTTGGCATTCACAGGACTCCCTCAGTGCAGGGGTAGCTATGAAGTGCATCACAGAGCTAATCCATACATCTCATTTGTCTCTCAGCAGGGAAATGCTTTGGCAGAGCCAGGCACAGGCACTTCAGAATCTCCATAGAGCTCTACTTACAACAAAACAATATGGTTTAATGTCCTGAAGGGCTGGTAACTAAAAGATCCATGTAGGTCTGTCACACCTCTGTATCAAGGGAGGAAGGAAGTGCTGAGATCTGGCCTTACTATTCAAGGTAGAGGAGAAGCAGAAGAGAAGACACTGCCCTATATTGAGAATTCCTGGGACTGACAGTGGAAAAGGATGAGACAAAGACTGAGGATAGGGCATGACCCAAAGACGCACAATATTTAAAAGAGGGAGTTATGCATTCCCTATGCATTTACTACAGCTAGCTCCGCTAGAGCTCTTCTAGGAGTAAAATTAAATAGTGATATGAGTGCCTAGGCTGAGAAGCATGCCTAGAGCTGAACCCCTGTAGCCAACTGATTTATAGTATATTTACTTTTCCTAGCCATCTGGCCAGCAGTTGCCTCTGTAAGCTGCCATCATTAATGTGTCACTGGATAGTCAATTATTGCTCCAATCTCTTACTCATTTTCACTCTGCTCTTTCTGATAATGGAGGGCCAGGGCTCTTTCCACCAAGACTTATGTATCAAAGAGTTCCTACAATGTCTGCCACTACTGTTTGTCTTTGGTTTTGTAAATGGTTTCTTTGCACACAACCAGGTGGTGCAAACAGTTAAGTCACCTGGTTCCTGTATTTGCTTTGCTTCTTATGTAACGTACAGATCTGGACAACTTGTTCCACTAGGAATCTTTCCCAGACCCATGCAGAAGAGCTGCCACTGCAAGGCTTAGGGAAGTGATGTAATACTGGCTTATTCCTCTGGGGCAGAGTATATGGGATTTTATTTCGAGGACTCATGTTGCCAGCTGATCAGTTGTGTCTATAGATGCAAAACTGACTCTAGGCTCTTTCTTTCCTGTCATTTCCCTTCATCAGAAATGAGTCATTGAGAGGGAAGGATCAAAAGTAAAATCAGTGCAAGAGAGCAATGAGGTGCACAGCTTGTGTGTGTGTGTACACATGCTTCTAGCTGTAAAGGACGGCAGCTGAGTGCTATGAAATTTCAAGAGATGGCAGACAAAAACAGAGCTCATCACTCAAGCCCCACAGTGATGGAGTTAAGTATCATCCATGGGAAACGACTGACCACTGGGCTCAAGCCTGGACTCTAGCTAATTCCTGCTTAATCTAAGTAAGTTGCCTAACTCCATTCAGTCTCATCCTGTAAAATGTACTTGCATAACTCAGGCTAGACTACCCTAAAACCAAGAGAAGGTTGTCTGAGTTATTTCTGTAAAGTGAGGGGTTCTGTGTCATGGTTTAGCCAGTGAGGACAGCAGTTCTCTTAAGTTCAAAAGCATCGGTGTTTGCTTGTTGCAAGATCGAGCTTGTTGCTGCCTTGAGAGGACTGTGTGGACAGTGCTCAGAGTAAAGCATCTCTGTAACTTACCTTTGAATATTTGAGCAACTCCTGTCTCCAACTGTACAAAAACTGAGCTATAAACTTTCCCCATTTCTTATAAATTTACAGATTGTGCCAGACTGTAGAGAAACTACAATAACTATACCAATGGCAAGGTCGATTTTGCATGCATGCTATACAGAATACAATGTATCTGTGTTCATACAACTGTAATCTGGAACAAAACTTAAACCCTAAATATAAAATTTTAAATGCTATACAACCACTAGCTTTATAATAGTCTAAAGGTGTCTTGCAACAGAGATTCATTTGCATACCAGAATAATTCTTATATAACTCAGAAATGCCTTTAGCATAACTTACGAAGGTTGCTTAGCTGATATTTACAGCAGCTGCAGTAAATCCAAGATGCAGCTTCAAACACAATTCACAGTATCTCCTTAAGATGTAACCTAATACTGTCAGGAAGTGTCAGCTTTAAACAAATAACACAACACTGTACTAAATAAAGATTATGACAATCTAATGCAGATCTTCAAACTTCAGATGTTTAGGCACAACTGAATTGATATTTTTTTTTCTATTTAAAAGAAAAAGGGTCAGACAGAAAAATGGTATTACAGAAGTCAATCAGTTTCCAGTCCTCACACATATTTTGCTATATCATAAAATTTCTTTATAGAAAGCACATTATGAGAATTCGTCTAGTCCCTGCAAGAGGGGGAAAGGAAGGATGGTGCATCACCTATGTTTTAGTGAAATAAATACCATTAATTTCACTCCTTGTGGAAAATAATTAAAGTAAAATTGCAAAGTAAAACTGGGTTAATTTAATGATAAACCCCACAGTCACTTCATTGACTTTTGTTGCATTTGTTCCATCCTTCTAAAGGTCATCATGTATCTTTTTTTTTTTTTTTTTTTAGTATATCCATCATCTATGATTTATTTTTACACACTATTAGTTAGTATTATAGTGACGGTAAAAATTCCAAACAACCCTGTTCTCCACTGACCCCACTACAGCTTATTTCTCAATGTTCAAAAAGGGTTAAGGCAAGACCAGGCAGAGAAGTGAAGTGACAAGGCCCATGTCACACAAGGGCTTAGTACAAGAGTCAGAAATAGAACCCAGGTCTCCTGAGTCACACACTCGAGCCTTATGTCTAATAATGCTGTCATCAGAAATAAATACCAGTTGTAGGTTAACTGGTTGATGAGCATACACTGGTTTGTGTAGGGACAAGTGACAGGCCTCAGACTTCTCATCTTGTCATAACTGCTCCTCATCCAGGGAAGAGATGCGTTAAAGGAGGTGTCTTGCCTTCAGAGATCCATTTTTTTTCAGAAGGAGAGAAAGGGGTCACCAGTCCCCTGAGGAATGTGGACTTGGAAAAGAAAGAGAAAATTCCTAATAAGGGGATCTGATAAATAGTTTCCATTTGGAAAAATAAATAAATAAATAAATAAATAAATAAATAAATAAACCTGTCTGAATTTAATAAAAATAAAATTCTAGCTCACTAGTAAATACGGCATTGCTTTTCAAAGGGTAAAAATGTGGGTCTCTCCTTTTTGCCATTCCTCTCTCTCTCTCTCTCTCTCTCTCTCTATCTCTTTTTTTTTTTCTTTTTGTTTACCCAACTTTGCCACTGTAAAATGTGCCACTATGGGGAGGCCCTTTTGCCATTTTAAATGTGTGTGCCCAGAAAGTCAAAATGCACTTTGTAGCTTTCTGCAAATGTAGCTCCAGAAGCAGTAAAATGGAAGGCAACAGGCACACTGTGCTGCTCAACCATCATCCTTTCAGTTTGGCAATCCCTGGCAAACCTGTAAATGAATACACTGAAGGAATTTTCAAGCATTGGATGATTTCACATAACAAAGAACAACCCATGGAGCTCAAAATCACAACGCTAATAATTTTTTTCTTCCTGTCTTTCTCTCCAGGAAGAATCCTGTACTTAATTTAATATTTCAGGCCTTGTTTTACTGCTATGCACAATTTGCATAAACATATCTCCATGGTTATTTCACTTGTCCACATCCTTCTGACACACAACAGGCTGTCGCACCATGTTTAAAAAGATCCAGGCTTTCCCTTGCTTATTATTCATCACACTGCCCTGTGCACCCACTTCAGACCCAGAAGCCATCTGGTATCAGTTTAACAGTATCATTTGGTTTTCTTTCCTGGTTTGGATTGAAATTCAAAAGCAAGTAAGATAGGATAAGTGCATGTATCTGTGTGGAGTGTCCTCCTAGGATGTTTTACAGCTATAGCAACTGGAGTTTTTATTTAGAAACATGCCCAGATGCACACTCACGCATGTTCGCTTAAAGATCAGTCTGCAGTGAAGTGAATAGAGAAGACACGGGTATCCCTGGCTTCCCAGATGCCATGCTATAAGACTAAGAGTATCAGGAGGTCAGTCCTAAAACTTAGTTTTGTGGGTTCTGATTAGATAATTGGAGACAAAGTCTCCACAAAGATATACATCAATCTCTAAGGTGAAACTTATATAAAATGCAAAAAATATGGGAGGTTTTCTCATGCATAACAGCTGTTCTTCTGTATCTGTGCCTCTAGGAATAGGGCCATTTTATACATAATTTTTCAGAAATTAAGCAAGAGGTCTAACCAGCAAGCTAATGTTTCAGCAGTTTGTTTGTCTTAATAGAGTTCAAATGTTCTTTATCCCACTGCTTTGATTAACAATCTGGAATTATATCCCTCTTTCTTAATGCTAACTGCAAATTTCATTTTCAAGTTTGTCCCACCTTCACTTTGCTATCAGGTTGCTTCCCTTTTGTCCCTGCTGTACTAAGGTTGTGATAATGCCTCCTACGATTAACCACATCTTTAAATATCACTTAAAATAGTTGCCTTGGGAAGAAGGTATTTTGGAAAGGAAGAAGTATAATACATTGCTAAGTACATTATTATGACACAGAAGAGCCTAGGTAAATAATTAGCATCTTACCTTAAGTCATGACAAGGCATGATTCAGAGTGAACTTGCCATGCTACAGCAAAAAAAAATTATTCAAGCATAATTTTAGATGTCCGAGGGGGAGAAAGAGATTACAGCTCATCCTGTTGTTTATTTTTTATTCTCCTGGCTGTGCAGAAAATAAAATATGCTATTAGAGCTGACTAGAATTTCTGATGAAACGCAATGGGTTGTAACAAGTTTATCAATTGAGCTAGTGTCTTCCACTACTGGAAAAAATAAAAGGCCTGCTTGTGCAAGACCTATCTTTTTGGTAATCTGTGTCATTACATTTCTGTCTTTGGGGAGCTGAGCACGTACGCAGTGTCTAGGTTCAAATGGCTATGCAGTGGTTGATTGCCTCCAATTCCCCAGGCAAGTTGGTGTTCTGCTGATGATGTTACTAACTAAATAATTGGGAAGTGATCTCGTGCAGTGAGTGTTAACCTAATGCTTAGTGAGATTAGCAAAATAATTAATTCTATCTATTCAGGACATAACTGGCTGTTGTAGAAGTCAAATTATTTTTCCTTCAGAGTAGGGAGAGCATACCACTGAGAAACATTAACTTTACCATAGATTAGGCAAGGATATAATAGTTTTTCCTATTGCACAATATGGGTGAATCCAGACACTTGTAGGAGAAGTAAAAATAACTGGAGAGTATTGTAAGAAGTGACTGGCACTTGGAGCTGAGAGCTCTCTGGAGCATCATTCTGGCAACAGTGGCAGCAGGCACTGTACCTTTACAAATGGCATGTTGCCATTGACTGATAACACAGAACAGGGTACACAGCACAGAGCAGGGCTGTGCAGGTTGCACTGGGTCTGGAGCAGGAAAACTATTTCAGAAGTATCGTTGCTTCTCTGAACAAGGTCTGGTACGTATACAGAAGATGGTCCTGACAGTATAGACATGACCTTTGCAAGATAAAATAGGAAGCAACAACAGGAAGCATCGGTAGTATCTGGGGAATCACATGAGGTCTGTGCCTTTTCAAAAGCATCCAACTGCTACCCCTTTCCTTCCTCTTAGGGCGTCAAAATGCCTGATGTAACCAGGGCTACCACACCAAGAACACACAGGGGAGAACTACAAGAAAACAGTCACAAATCACAACTCATGATAACAGAAAGATGATTTTAAGTTTTATATTCTGATATTAATGCTAATACCATCCCAGCATTGCATGCATCTACTAGAACCTCTAAAATAAGTCTAAACCACTAATTCTGTCTCAAGGAGGTCTACCATTTTTTCACAATGCTTGTTTCCTTGTTACTGAAATTTTATGTCTTCTTTCTAATAAAAGAAGAAAAAACAAACATTGCAGAGGTCTCAGTCCTCCTTAACTGACATGAATATGTCAGAGAAAGAAAGAAAGTGTGAAACTTTTCACCTATGATGCTCTAGAAATGAAAAGGCTAGACTCGTAACTATTTATAATTATTTAATTGGGACTCTTCAGTTAATGCTGCATTAACACTTTGCATAATCTAATCTCTGCCTTACAGAGGTGCTATTTTAAGCTTTAAAATTTCATGTCGCAATTTTCAGGATAAAGAATTTTGATTGTAATGATAGATCAGAGACTGTTTGAGGAAAGTGACACGAGACAAGAATGTAAGGCTGTGATTTTTCTCCCTGGCCACAGCTTTCCTCTTGCATTGTGCTCCACAGAATGACGAGCAAAGAGGGAGCTGCAATTAGATTAATTCTACAATTGATTCCAAGAAGTTCAATGATTAAAAACAACTGTGAAGAACCAACATTTAGAAACAGAACTGATCACTGTTTATGCACCAGCAACTTTGTTAAAAACAGAAGAAAAAACCCTCAAGTCTGAGGAACAATTTATATAAATTGCAGTGATCTGTTCACTCAATTTTCAAAAGAAAGCTTTCCTGCATGATATAAATCAATTTCTCTAGCTAAAGGAACCTCTGGGAGTCTTACTCATTTTATCTTCCATCTAGGTTTGCCAACCTTTCCCCTTAAACTGTATGCTTTATTAGAAATTTAGTAAGTGGTTACCTTCAAACAATCAACCATTACCTGTCTCTAGACAACCAGATGCATATGTATATTAAATGCAACAATACACGAAAAAAACAACATATAAAGGTAGGGAATCCTGCTGCCCTAATGAAATATTGATTGTTAATATAGAGCACTGTACAAAGGCACTAATGGCTACGGAATGAAATTCTGACATACAGTCTGAAGAGCTGTTGGTTCATGCAGCTTTATATCATATCCCATTTGGCATTAAAACATTTCCACTAGGTGGGTTTCTTGTTGATTGTTCCTAGCAGAAAAGCAGTGAGTATCACTTAATGGATACAGAGGTTAGTAGAATGAATATAAAGAATAGGTTCAATGTTATTAGTTCAGAAAAGCACTAAAATGAGAACTTTAATGTGCTATATGGGAATATACTTCTCTGTTGGGAGCTAATTTTCAAAACCTAGTCACAAGGGACTCACAAGATCTAAAGTAGCACCCAAAGAACAAGACGAATACTTCTATTCTCCAATAGGTCACCAATTGCCTCAAGCAAGCAAGTTTATTTTTGGCCTTGAACTACTTGCAAGTCACTAGAACTTGTGGTTCTTACTTACTGGGCCAAATCCATTCCTTGTGTAATTCCTCAAATAGGTAAAGAAAATGAACACTGCTGACTTTTTAAAAGTACTTATAAATGCTTCAGAAATATTTCTTCCAAAGTATTTTAAATATGCTATCTTGGAGTGACCACTTGAAGGATATTTAGGAACTGAAGGCTAATGAACGAGCACTGAGAAATTTGGACGTCCTTCTGTCACTACCAATCTTAATTGTTTGGAACGGAGGAGTGAGGGAGGAAAAGGATTGTATTTACTAGTCCCTGTTATTTCATGTCAATTGAAAGTCTCCATGGCTGCTGCTCGTGACTCACATTGCTTCACTATTTAGATTCTTTATTCCTTAAAAGTACTAAAGAAGTGAATCATTGCCAAGAGTTTTTACAATTTAAAGCATTCTTGTGGCAGAATTGCCAGAATGAACATGATTATTTACCTCTGAGCTCTAATATGTGTTATCAGCATTGGAATAGTTAAAGAAAGGATAAAGGAAAACAACACATCCTCCTATGAATTTGATACTCTGCAATACGCCTTGCATGTCTGCTACATAAACATACCAGTATATTTAACTGACTGTAAAATATCTAGAAATAACCCTCAAGCCTAGATGTATGGAAATCTTTACATCCTTTAAACAATAATAGTCCCCTGGTTATGTCAAGAGCTGCAGTAGCAAAAAGCTGAAAGTAATTATCAGATTTTCTCTCCTTTAGCATGGCTCTGCCCACTGCATACCATTACAACTCATATCAGGATAGATAAGCTCTGAGACAGGAGGGATCTGGGTTTTTAGTTATCAGAGATATTTAAGAACTGTCAGGAGTCATTTGGGTAAAGCTGAACCTTCCTCAGGGTGGGACAGGCCTAGATGATGTCTTGAGCTCCCTTCCAGATATATTTTCTACGACTGTCTACAATTCCATGAGACATTGCCCCTGTAAAAAGCCCTTAGAATGACATGTTCTATCTTCACTATATGAAGTGTGGGATAAACATCTCTCAACTGGAGATACCTGCCTCAATACCACTTGGCCAGGGACTCTTCACATTAGCATGTGCAGAAGCTCCAACTGTTATCATCAAAGCTCAAGTAAGAGCCATGCAAAATTGCTCCATGACTGCCCTAGGAGTGTGGATTGGTAGGGGTCACCCCAGTACTCCTCTCCAGTTCCACACAGAGAATTCATTTACATTCATGCTTTGCAGATGAAGAGAAAGATACGAACAAAGAGAAAAAAAGAAAGAAAAAAAGATATGTAATCATTACTGCTGTTGTCTTCCCTCATTCAGAACCATCATGTAACTAATTTCTGCCTGGCTGCTGGCTATAGAGTTGGTTTTCTACCTTCAGCTTACCTCAGAGTTTCCAAAATTTCATTGCCATATTTTTCTCCACTTGGAGAGGGAAAAAAAAAAAAAAAAAAGGTTGCAAAGAACATTTCTGTGCATAAAGCTATCCATTGCTCAAACTCTTTGAGCTTCACTCAAAGCTGGGATTTATTGGGGGGTTAAAATAAGGAGATGGAATTGCATGTTTAACTGCAAGCCTTGTAGGAAACTCTGAATCTTCATACTTGTAATTAATTTCTGGCATCCTATTGAAATACAAGTGACCTTAGAAAATAGTGCTATGAGCTTTTGGCAAGAATCAGAACTATTGATTTTGCTGGTGTGCAGAAAATATAAAAATTATGATGGATTAAATCAAGGTATTTTTTACCTTTGTTGCAGAAAACTTTTGTAAGTGGGGGAATGTGTGGGAGACAGGCATTGCTACCTGCTTTTAGGTCAATCCATTTCACACTGACTTGAAATTCTGCCATTAGGTCAATGATAATTGATCAATTCCACTTTTAAAAGTTCCTGGAAAATGTCTCTTGAAGGTAGTGCCTCTAAACTTTCTTTTGTATTTTAATTAAATTTGATTTCTAAAAATTAAAAAGCTACTTGCTAAGAGAATCACAATTAAAAAGAGGAAAAAAAAGAGGTATCAAAACAAATCAAGTCAAATACTTCTGGTCACGATTTACCAGTGAATGAGAACAAAGGCTGTACCTGAGGCCACATACCTCCCAGTACTCCCAGCTGTAGATGGGGTTCACTCCTTCAGTCCTGTGGAATTTAGTTTGATTCTGTCCACGTATCATCCCAGGCGGTCTCATGAAAACATTGTAAAATGCATTTTAGCATCTGTAAGTGGTGTTTTACATTTGACTTGTATATTCTTCAATATTCTCATTTCTATTCCATATTTGTTGTTTGTGGGTGGTTAATCTGATTTATGAACTGATGTTAATGGACATTATTTACTTGTGCGCACTCAGATTTTGCACAGCATTGTCAAACAGTAATGCAGTAAAAGAACCCTCCTGGTTCTGCCTAAGAAACGACTCAGGAGTCTAAGGAGTCTATGCTAAGAACTTGAAGGAGAGGGAATTTTGATTCTAATCTATGCTGCATCCACTGCAATTAGCAGTGGACTAGCTAGTGGCTCATTTAGCAGTAGGATTTATGATGATACCTAGACGTACCTTTGATAAAAATAAGACCTTCAGGTTAAAGCTAAAAACATTTATTTTTTGGGGAGAAAATGAACACCATTTAGAATTATGAACTGCCATGTCCCTCTTGCTCTTCCTCCAAACACTTTTTTGAAAATCTGTCCCTTTTTTTTTTTCATTATAGTGTTGGAATTGAATTTATCAAGAATTTTACTGAGGTTTTTCTCATTTCTCAATTAGCCCTATACAGTGTAATTACACTTTTATACCAAATCTTGAATATTCCCAGCTCCTATAAAAAAAGACAGAAATGTTGAAGGTTACACTGTAAATATGCAAGTCAAGCTCCCCTCAGCACGACTCCATGTAACTTGGATACTGCAGTTCCACTCCAGTGAACATCTCATTTGCAGCCCATGCCATGACTTCAGAATTTTTTTAAGAGCAAAATGACAAATAATTGCAGGTAATGGTATGCAACTTGCTATCAAATCAATACAGCAGAATGAAGAATGAACGTTAAAAACAAGGGTGTTTCCCAGTTCATGATGGGATCTAGTACAGACTGGATTTGTGTGTGTTTAAAGAACAAAAACATTGGACTGGATTGTCAGATATTTGTCTTATATCTAAGAGATAGTATGTGGAAAGACTGAAAAAGCTACTATAGCTCCATCACATGACATCATATTCTCATTTTCTATTCCTACTCTTTCAGGGCTTTCATAATTGGCTGTTCGATTTGAAAAGACTTGACCATAATCTCACAGAGCTATAAATACCAGTGCAATGCAGATGATAGCAAGAAAAAGGACAGATAGTAACACACAGAAAAACATCATGAGAATCATACAGCTGTTAAAAAGGAAAGGGCATATCACAGCTAGTGTTCAATTTCTCTCAGGATTTGCTTTACTCATCTTCATAGTGGTTGAGCCTCCATTTGGTTTTCAATGACTTTTGAATCTACAGCACCCAAATATTATAGTCAAAATATTTATTACTGAAGAGAGTAATTCCATTGCCAGCTAAAGCAAAACCTAATCTTTTTGTAAGCTGACAGCAGGGAATACAGCCCAAAAAGCTGTTACACTGGATAGGTTTGGACTGGTTGTGATTATGGCCTGGAAGAGGACTGATAAAGCAAGTCAGAAAACATGCTGATGCAGGAAAACCACTTCATGGGGTTAGAAATGACACCAGAGCTCTGCTCTAGAGGTGGCTTCACTACAGTTTTGATCAGAGCTATAGCATTTCTACAGCCACACACATACTCTGTTGAACTCAAAGATAGAATTAGTCTTAATTAGATTGCATTTGGAAATCTCAGTTTTTGTGGATAGAAGGTGTTGGAGAAAAACAAATGACTAATTTTTAATTCACACTATTATGCCTTTCAGTTATAGCACATATGCTACATAAGAACAGAGTGCAGAAAGATTTCTGCAACACTCAGCTGCAACAGCATATGCTAGTGAATATCTACTTTATTCTGTTTCTTTTTTCAAATTTGTCTTGCAGCTTTGAGTCAACTTCGTGAGTATGAGTCTGATCTCACTAGCAGTTTTACAGTCAGGAATAACATCATAAAAGGTAACAGAAGTACATCAGAGTAAAATTAAGACATCTGAGATCCAGCATCATATCTGCTATTTGTTTCATTAAAGCACAAAGATTCAGAAGGGAAAAAAAATCATACTGGCCAGTCATAGACTTCTTATTTGAAGGTAGAGATCTCTTTGGAAAAAGGCAGTTATGAAAATACGATAAAAAACCCATGTTCAACTTTGACTTCACTTTGCACAGTACGTCAAAGTGCAGATGGGGAAAATGTTCCAATCACCAATCCCAGGTTAAGTGTTTCTTAGCTAAGGATTTCAAGATGGAAGAAAAGAAACCTCTGTTTTTCAGTTCATCATGGGATTGTATTGGAGGCAAAGGATGGGCAGGTGTCTAATGAAAAACTTTACATTAAGAGACTGAGGTTTGTAAGCCACCATTTATAGGAGGTGCAGTTCTGTCATGCTGACATCTGCCATTAAGAAAGCAGTGGTCCTCCAATTCACTTTTATGAGAAAGAAGGTTGAGGCAGACTGCCTTGAAAGAGATACAAGCATGAGATGAAATGGACATGATCTTAATGCAGATTTGGGATGCAAGTGTACATTTGTTTTCAGAAGAAAATGATTAATGGAGTACAAGCATAGGAGACACAAGTGAACTTTAACAAACTCTGTAGCATGCTGAAAGATATGATTTGTGAGCTGTATTTTCTCTGTGGGCCATTCCTATCTGCACATCATAAATATGTACACTGGCTACAAAATGAGACAGAAAATTCTGTCCTGGCCTTAAAATCTCTGAACCTCCTCCCTCTTTGTCTTGCCTGTCTGTGCATGTCTCATCCCCTTGTTTGGATAATTTATAGGTGTAACCTCTTCATAAGCCAAGCTTGAGGGTGGAACATAAGAACATTGTTGGACATCTGAATGCCACTGAACTGCAGAATTCAGCTGCCATTTAAACATTTCTTATTCAATCTAGGTGTAGTCCAGGTAGGGCAGATGGCAATTTTACCATCCACCCTAAGAAAGAAGCAGTTCTGATTTGCCTGGAGGGGCAGATTAGAGATTAAGCAGAGATCCACTTCTTGTTCCTCTGATTTTATCTCTCTTTTTCTGTAGCGAAGTTGACCTTTTCTTCTGCATGCAGCTACTTGAGCAGACTGCAGCAAGGACTGGGAAGCAAGGATCGGAACTAATCCATCTTTCCTTCTTGCCCATCTGCGTCAGTTTAGCTGTCTCTGTTCTCTGCTCAGGAGCTGTAACCACTGAACAAGGCATGACAGGGCATGGAGTACGCTTGCACTCTCCCCAAGGTTCCTAAATAAGTCTAAGACAATAATGTTTACAACAGTATTTCTTGTATACAGGCTTGTAAATTTAGTTGCCTTTTTAGGCTCCCCTTTTTATCCCTGTTGGTTTTTGGCTGTAGGCAGTGCTTGTTGTGCAGATCAGCTTCTGGACCCTGTGGGCATTTTTCATCCAGAGATCATTTCTTGTAGAACAGCAGCTGGAATTGAAAAAAATTCTTAACTCCAAAGAGGTGTTGAGAACCAGCCTTCTGGTATGTGTTCATCTCAGGAGAAAACTAATTGTGCTACCAACTACATAGAAACAATTCTGGCAGCCTGTCCCTTCTTTCCTGGGTGAACTGTGAAATCCAGAAAAGAGCTGACAAGAGTGGAAATGTTTCCAGTGTGGTTTATCAAGAGTGACGACAGTCACAATGCAGTGCCTGGAATGAAGGTCCCTTAGCACCTCTCACATCCTAATTAAGAGCAGGGAATACTGCTTTTAAAATCAGGGGATTGATGTGGTTTTGTTATAATAAAGCTTCACTGACTTGATTTTTGTAAGACTGTTCTAGGAAATATGATGAACTATATCCAAAAGGAGTCTATCCTTGTTTGTTCTGACTAACCTAATTCAGCACAGAGCCTCATTGAGGTCTAGTTGCCAATTTAGAAACTATACTAATTTAAAAACCAAATCAAACAAATATTGATATATTACTATTTTTCAGATATCAGAGCTGTAGTAGAGAAATTTGTAAATGAAAAAAGGCTCTTAAGTCATCAAGCGAAAACAAACTATACCACAAAGCTTCCCCCCCCCCCCCCCCCGAAAAAATATTCAGGAAAAATAATATCTTCCTACAAATATAATTGTCATTTTTAATCCAACTAAACAAGAGCACACAATCTATTGAGATGGAAGGCCTTTTTGTTAACAGATTGTAAACTAGTTTAAAAAAAAAAAGAGAGAGAGAGAAGAACCCTTTGATTTTAAACTGTAGATAAAAGTTAGACCCACAAAGCAGCTGAGAGGAAGCAGAACGATCAATTATTTCCTTACTTCCAAACGCAGCTAATTGCCTCCAGCACCTTTTTAGCACTATGGAACAAAACAGAAATCAAAAGCTATTTAATGTCAACACATCTAAACTATAGCAATGGTTTTCACCAAATTATTAGATATCAATTTTCTTTAACTCAGTGATGGGACCTGCATTAAATTTCAACCTTACCTAAGCTTTGGCAATCCACCAGAAGACCAAATGCCAGCTTTGGTTCCAATGAGAATATTTTTCCTTTTGGATTTCAGAGGTAGCTTTGTTACCTGCATCCATGGAGACCTGTTTTGCTCTCAAGGGCACTTGGCACCTCAGTGAAAAAATTCTATTACAATTGTTCTTTCTTTCCCTTCATTATCTAAGTGTTCCAGTAACAATGTATGGTCAGGCCAAATGTTTGAGTTACAGCACAACAAAGTTTTAAATCATGCTTCTGCTCTTTCCTCCCTTCCATTCAGAGCTATTTCTACTATTGGCACTAATGATATGGTCAGGGAATTGAAGCACAAATGTGAGCATATCTTATGTTATCTCAGATCATTTGCAGTAACTGGCATTGTATCCCCTTGGCACAGAGTAGCGGTAAGAATAAAATCCACTTACATGCACTTCCAAAGTCACAGAACATTTTGGCCACTGATAAAATCCCCACACATTTCTTGCATACAGGATGCTGTATGTTGTAGGTTAGCTGAGATTTTTCTCATGACATTTTTTTCCACAGGGATATGTTTATCAGCTGAATCAACTTTTGCCAAGGAGAGAGTTGGGAAAGGTAGTCACATAAGAACTATGGTGCATAAGGATTCACATCTTGCTTTCCACCAGGCGGGAAGTTTCCTATTCTGTTTTGTTTTGTTTTGAAGTGTGTGAGGAATTTGTAAACTCTAAGGAGTAAATGAAGGTCTTCAGCTCTCCCTCTTGAAAAGGGAATGTATATTTTTTGAAAATGCAAACATTTTTCAATCATAGAAAAATCAGTTTCTGCCCACTTCTGTCAGATCCCCACCTTAGAGCTCCAAATTTCCTCCAGTGAGGGCTGTGGGATGCATACAGCATTTCTGAGGCAATTCATTACAATGTTTTCATAACCAACCTTGACTTTCTCCCCAGGGGCACATATGCTGTACTATGAAATGGAGAGAGAATATGTGTTTAGCCACGAATTTTAATTGTATCTAATAGTTCAATGGCCATTTTTCCTCTCCAACTTTAGTGCTTTCCTTTCAGACGTGTTCATTGTGCAGGCATCAGCCTGCAGCTGTGTTTAAAGCAGTTAGGTTTCACACAGGCAGTCTTTGTTCTCAGTTTTGTTTTAAGTGTAAAAGTGGGTTCTTGGTTGATAAAATATATCCAATATATCAAACGATGGCAATTACTTAAAAGCAGCAGTTTCCAAATAACATTTTTACAGCTCACAATTAGCTTCTTAGCTATTTTTGACATTAGATTATGCTTTGGAGCCATTGCAGTGACTGTCGTTTGAATCCAGAAATATTCTACCTCCCTGACTCCAAAGCCTAGAGCAGAACAGCCTGGCTATGAAGCAGGAGTACGATATGCTCTCCTGTGGTTCCCTATATACTGCATTCTACTACCAACATGATCTTTATATCTGCGGTGTACAAGAGTACGCAACTTCATTAAAGGGTTACTAAAGATACTATTGCACCTTCCCCCTCTTCAAAACACATCTAAATGACATCAAAAGCCAGAGAGAACAAGGAAAATCTTCTTAAATAGAGTGGAATATGTGTCAGAAAAGAATAGAGGTATTATCTGCAAGCTTTGGAGGAGTTATTAAACAACAAATAAAAACGAGATGATGCCCAACAAAGTTAAAAATTCAACTGAAAATCCTCATTGCATTAAACACTTTGGTTGATAGAATATGCCTCCTAATCCTTCTCTCCTGTACTGTCCTCACTGCTGCCCCCCCCAGCCAACTCACTCATCCTCCACTCCCGCTCTCACGCCCTCTTTTGTCTCTTGCATTTCATCAGTGTTAATCAGCACTGCCCCGTGACCCTCAACAGGTGAATTATCGCTCTTCCCTCTGTGCCAAGGGAAATGCAGGTGAAAAGGGTAATGATTACCACAGCTTTTGTTGGTCATGGTTTAGGCCTTGGCTCAGAAAGCACTTTTGAGACATATGATGCTCTATGCATGTGAACACAGTATAGAACAACAAGTACGCCTCTGAGGATAAACTAAGGATACAGCTGTGAAAAGGATAGGTATATTCACATTTTACAAGAAATTGCAAAACTATTATTGCAGAGTTTTCCACCATGGAAGTGATAGGCCTGAGGGCAGCTGAGCTATTACTAGTGGCACCAGGGAGCCACTGGAGCGCTGTCAGCGCAGTGTGGTTGAGAACTGCCTGGACAGTGCCCCAGGCAGGCTGCGAGCCTGCACACTTAGAGGTTGCCTTCCAGGGTACACAGAAGCCCAAGCTTGAGAGGACATCCAGGGACACAGTAGAGCAACAACACAACGCCAGAGAAAGCGGTCTAAGGCAGGCAGCATGAGCAGCTCTTTGAAAGTGACTCTTTTTTCTCTTTGGCCTTTATTTGAAGCTCCTGTGAATTGCTTAGAATAGAGCCTCACCTCTGTAATGTTAAAGATGTGTGAAATGTATGTCACAGGCCTCCTTCAACACTTCCTTAGCCACACGGGTGCTCCGGGTAATCCTTCTTAAGATTATTATTCAATTAATTAATTAAAGATTAATAATTAATTAAGATTATCTTTTCGGATAGAAATCTTCCACTCTTCTAGGGGACAAAAAAAAAAAAGCCCAGATTTTTTTTTCTTTTTTTTTTTTCCCCTTGGTGCCACACTAGGTTTTGTAGAAGTTAGCAGCTTGAGAAGGTTGATATGATTGCAGTGATTTCTTTCAGTTTTGCACTTCAAATTTCATCCTCTTTACTAAAAAAAGGTCTCTTCTGTCATTAATTTTTGCACATTTTTTCCAAAAATGTGATGTCTTTTTAGCACTCCTCTTTTGTTATCACATCACAAGTCTAATTGACAAATCTGTCAGGCCTGGGGCCTGACCAGCATAAGATGTTCAGTCTCATCACACACTTACCAATACCACCAGCAAGGGATGTTCACACAGATTGAAGACAAGATATTAACGACTGAAGTTAACAGAAGAAAAACACTTAAAACTTGCTTTGGCACCCTTTGAAGTCAATAAGCATATTTTGATTGGATTCATCAGACTTTGGGTCAAGCCCATAAAACATTCTCTGAAGGATACTGAGTACCCCAAGCCCTTAACAATATATTAACACGAGAGAAATTTTTTTTTTTTTTTTTTTTTTGGTACAGGTCAGTCAGCTACTGCCATATCTTTTTACTTTACCAACTGCCATGTACTTCAGTGCCCAGAGACTGCCACATCATTCCCCTTCCCTAACTCATTCACTCAAGGGGAGAATCAAACTAGTATCTCTGACTGTATTTTGGCTCCCTCTTTCCCCTCTCATTGATTTCTGACTTTATTCCATAGCTTTAAACAGAAATGCTATTGCTCAACTATCCTACTAATGCAACAAATGAAAAGTGCATCTCAGAGGAAACAAACACCTTCAGCAGTTTAAGATGCCATTCATATTTATGTTGCAAGAAAAGATGAACTACATTCATTTGAAATGAGGAGCTAATGTAAGGTAGGCCAAATATCTGAGGCTCAGAGGAAGTGCTGTTTTCACACTCCATTATAGTACATGTTACTGGTGAGCATCATGAATCCATGAAAAATGAATGCATTTGCCTTGCAGAAAATAATCCAAGCAGCTAAATTAGGGTTCACTTCACCTCCAGCATCTTCGGGTATTTGTCAGAATTCCCTTGACATGCATTCTAATTTGCTGGATTAAATTCATAATATTATTGTATTCATAATCATATGATCATTTATAGAACAAAGGTAAACTATTCTGGGACGTCAGTTTTTCAGCACAGGGACTGTCCTCTTTGTTCAGTGTTTGTGCATCATTTACTTTAGTTGGAACATGAATGTAATGTTGAAGGCAGACAATGGTGTTACCCCAAATTATCATGGTGATAACCTTGGCAGATAAGAAGTTCCATCTGCTTTTCAGGGTTTTACTCAAAGACTGTTTGAGTTGGTGGGAAAACCACCATTGACTGCAATGGGCCTCTGGATCAGGACCCTCCAGAGAGATCTTTTCCTGAAAGGATCCTCGCAGACTTAAGTACCAACATCCCTCTGGAACTGACCTTAATTACTTTGAAATCTATAGGCGTGTATTTCTTCCATTTCATCATGGATTTAGTGAGAGACTCTATGTTGTTTCCTTTCTACTGAAAACATTTAAACACATGCAAAGTACTATTTTATTCTCTCTCTTTCTAATTTCCCTGCTCAGGCTATATGTCCCAAATGGGTCAAAATAGAACAGGGATGAATGATAGCTTATTAAAAGAGGAAAGGGAAATATTCTCCTGATTACTTCTTTACTTCTCTGTCCACTGTTATGCCTTGCTTTCATGGCTCTTAATGATCACTTTTATCATGAGCTGTAAGACACTCATATGACATTGTTGACCTAATTTTTGGTTCTTTGCTGCATAGGCTCCTGGTCTAATAAGATAACAACCTCTTTCAGTCAATACAGGCTGGAAGTATAATAGTTGAACATCAGCCAACCTAAATGGAAAGTCTGTCAGCAGACAAAACGCTGTACTGGAGACTGAATGGACTAGAAGGAACAGAGTGAAGCGTAATTAAATATGCTGGAGCTATTTTTGAATCTATTGAAATAGGACACAATTGAATGGAAAAGAGCCAAGATAGATTCAATTATGCTAGAGATGGACAAGTGAAGCTGCATATCTGGGGCTTGGACACAATCATGATATGTCTGAATTTTGAAAAGGTCAAGATCTTGCAGTTCTGTAGTTTGGTTTAACCAAAGAAATGGGGCTATCAGAAATAATGGCAGCTGAAAGTAGCCCACACAGCCCTGAGACCTTCAGAAAGAAGAGTGGATAAGGGAGTAGGCATGGGTTCCTCGGAAAATGATTATAAGGAAAATGTTAAAATTAAAATTTAAATCACATGGAGAAATCACAACACAGACTTGCTTCCTTTGCGTCTTTAGTACCATGGTAGTGAGAAAGCAACTGTGATCTCTCTTTGGGAAACACTAACACAGCATAATGGTCATTACCAGTCTCTAGAATTGATCTGTGGATTTTGCTGTGAGTACCTATGGCTTCAGATGTCAGCAGCAGTGGATTAATCCAATTTTGATAGACAAAATGAAGTTGCTACACACAGAAACTGCCAGCCTTGTCTGAGAATTTCATTTTGATGTGAATTTGCTGCTCCTTCATAAGTACATAGCTACATCCATATTGCTGAATAAATGCTCAGTTCAGCGCTAGTCGTGGCTGAGCTAGTACCAACATTTTGAAACCAAACTGTTGTATGTGCTCTTGTACCTTGACCTAATCTTTAAGAAGATACAACAAAAGTGTAAGAAGTTCTTTTGGTCTCAATCCAGTCCAGCAGGCAACTTCTAAGCTTTAACACATTATTCCCAAGAAAAGTGAGACTCGCACTACATAGAACAAGTAACTGCAAATTAAAAAGTGTAAAATGTGTTCAGGAAGAAGGATATTGAAGCTAGCATCACTTCTTTCAGTGCAGCCCTGCGCAGCATAAGCCACTGTTAAACAGACCTGTCCATTGCAGATTTCCATGGAAATGTTATTGAAGCTCCTCCTGAGCAGGTTGTTCAGGTCGGGATCCCACATAAACCAGTATCAGCCATCACCATAGTCAAGAGGAAGAGGGGAAGGTAATCAACCCAAAAGATTGATTATCCCTGTGTTTTAGAAACCTACCAGTGGCTCTTGAAGAAAGCTGGGTGATATGCTTAGAGTAATTTTATATAACTGAAGCTTAATTTAAGGTCATTAACATCATGAACTGTCTGGAAATTTGGCCCCAGTGTCCTTCCTAAATTTATGCTCCTCTTCATGGAAGGACCACCCTGGGGGGGTCACTGCCAACAGTGCACAGTGGATGGAAAGCTAAGCAACTACACACTGTGTAGTGCCCAAATAAACTCTTAAAATTGCTCCCTATGTTTCAGTCCTTTTGTACTCTATGAATTATTTCTTTCAATATTTCCATACATAATTTGATTGTTAATGGTAGCCTCTATGATTAAGGCTTGTAAAAGCAAAGAATTATAGATCAAAGGGCCTGAACTCAATTTTCTAGTTTTTTTGTTCAGGAGACTCATGAAACTAAACACAGAAATTTTGAAACATGCTGTTTAGTTATTTCTTGCTCTTAATCAATTAAACCTCTTACAGGTATTTGGATGAACCATGAAGTTTTTAAAGTTCATTCCAGATCACATAAATAGATAAATGAAGAGAAACTATAAAATCATCCTTCCTAGTCAGAATAAGTAAAAATGGCAAGCACTTAAATTTTCTTTTTATAAACTATTTAGTAATATTTATTTAATGATTGCCCAATTCTACTACTAAAACATTCTTTAATAACTCATAAAGCATATTTTATGCCAGCCATGAGATTTAATGGCATCACAGTGGGAGGAAAATCTATCTTGACATGAAGCTTCTGAAAGCAGTGGGAAAAAATGAAGCTGGGATTTTTGGAAGGGAAAGATATTCTTTTTATTGAGGTAAATGCTTTCTACCAGCTTCTTCATCTGTGTACTGTAGCCAGGCAGCTATTATATGCGATTCGAGGCTGTCAGTTGAAGAGCATGATGCATATTAGAGTGGGTAAAAGTAGTTGTGAGCAAGTTAAATTTAGACCTTATTACCTGCATTATGTTAATGCCTCTAGGTGCTAACAGATTGAAACCCGTTGTGATAGACACTGTACAAGCACATAGCAAGACAGAAGTCATTCAGGGCATGGACTGAATCAAGATAGAGACGGCAGAAAAAGGGTAGGAGGTTTGGGGATGAAAGCAGGGAAAAATAAAGGAACTGGCAGAGCCAAGGGAAAAAAAATGGCTTATGTTTTTTTTTTTTGGCAAAAAGTATATTTCATCTGTAAGTGAGCATTTGTCAAAGCTGTAAAATGTTTTCATGAGCTATATTCTTCCCTAGGCATGTGAAAGAGAGACATGCCAGATAGTGAAGACCCAGGTTCAAATCTGGTTTTCAAGGATTAAAAGACTTCAATCTTTGATCTCCAGAAGAGTGACCTAATGGCCAGGTTACTGTGGTTCTTTCTCCCCCAAGATTTTTTCCTGAAGACAAAACAGTGAGGGTTTTCAAAACTTCATAGGGTTTTGTGGCATAGGAAAATGATTTTCAAGACATCTCTCACCAGGGGCATCAACCTATACTTCCAGAGGCCATCCGCCTGCTGTCCCTGGCCCTGTGCTCTCCCCAGTGGACTGTGCGGTCTTACACTTTACCAAGCGCTGGTTTTTTTTTTTTTTTTTTTTTTTTTTTTTTTTTTGTTTCTTTCCCTTGTTGTTGTTTTGATTCTTCCTAACCAGAAAAGTCACTGCTTCCTTTGGAGGTTAGCATTCTATTCAGACCTTATTAAGCAAATAGCTACAAGTTTATAAACTTTCCTAAGTACACCTACAGGGACTCTCTTTTTGTTAAGACTTAGAGCTGGTAAAATAGCTCACTGACAGCTCTGACCTCAGCTTAATTCAATATGCCTGGTACAAGACGTAGTAGAGTTTAACACAGAAATTCAAAACAAATGAAGATTACGTAGTAGATTACACAGATCTAATAATAACAATTACTGAGCTCTGACATGACATGATGGTAACATGAAGCTGTGACAAAGGATGCAGGGAAGCAAAAACTGATACTGATTTACTGATATACTGATTATGGTCATATGCTGTTTTATTTAATAGCTAAATACTTGCACAGAACGATTTAATACAAAAAGACTCAGAACATGTATATGTTTAGATATCAGATTAGTAGCTGACAAGCTCCATCATATCATGGCTGTATTTCTCTGGCTGTTATACAATTTCCATTTTAATGTCCTGAAAGGTGACTATTGCACAGTGACAGACAACAGAGAGAGTTTCCATGTTTGAGGATTTGGAATGGCTGTCATCAGTCAATGGTTTGAGGCTTCTCTCTAGCCTTGCTTTGCAAGGATGTTAAGAAATATTCCCCCAGGAGCAGCCTAATTCCACACTGCAGCAGCAAATGAAGAGCTGTCATTCTGGTGAGTTTTGTTTTAAAGCTTAAACAATGGCTGATGGCATGCCTGAAGGAATGCAAGTCTCTCTGAACTATGTCTATGTTTCCCCAGAATTCCTTACATTTCAGCAGGAGAAAAATTGAATTCTCTTTTCCCATCCCCCTTCCAATTGTATCTGTACTGTCTGGATACCTGTGAGGCTGTCTGATGTCACTACAGGGTAAGTTGTAAAATTAGATGCATCAGAACTGTTTTCCTCTGGCAAGTTCATTTTAACAACAGTGTGGCTATAAACAGTGTCTTCAACTTTACCAAGCTTAATAAGGGCAGCAGAAAAGCCTGATGAATATAATAGTAGGCTGTCTTGGATCTATCAATGACTATTTACATTCTGCAGTATTGGAATACAAAATGGATGGAAAAGTGATATGCAACATATCACTTTTTTTTGTCATGATCACGTTTGCCTTCTCAGCAATATAGAGTCAAGAAGAGCTAATTCCAGTCTAGTCCCAAGAGCAGAATAAAGTATGATACTGTGAAAGGTGTTTTTTTTTTTTTTTTTTAAAGCTCCGTTTTCTGTAGCTCTCAGAAAGACAAAGGATTTACTTGTTTTATGATGAAACCATCTGACCTTCCTGATACGTTCGTTCTGCTGGGGTTTGCTTTGCATATTCAATTGTCTCAAACCCTGCAGAACTCAAACAATCATTATGCAGCTCTAGATACATTTACTCACAAAACCACCCTGCTCATTTCTTGTTGCAACCTCGATTCCTGGGGACTGAAGAGAAGATGCAATTCCAGTGCATAGCCAGTTCTGTACAAGAAAACAGTTTTCCACAATTAAATGCCAATAAAGAAAGAGCCATTTAAATAGCCAATACTTTCCAAGCCGCCCTCCTAACTAGTTCCTTAATTTTCACAAGTTTGTGAAGAACTGAAATACCAAAGTAAAAGGGGCTAAACCAAGCGTTCAGATCAAGTCCATGAAAACTGCAATGAAAACAATCCTGTAAAACAAAACATCTAAAATGGTCACAGTTTGGAGCTGGAATATGTGCCAGCAGCAAGTAAGTTATGTGGCCAAGGTGATTACCAAGAACACTGCTTTGCAATTCTCTGTAGCCAGTTATACGGCCCCTACTCATATAAAGGCCTCCAAAATTATTTATCCTCACAACGTATTATACTATGGAGAGTGAAGTAATATTTTCCCTTTATTAAGACAGAGAGGGACTGAGAGATCAAACCAACAGAAAATATATTTAGCCACTTACTTTCCATTGAAATGGCATTAAGGGAGAATTAGAACAAGCAACATGTTTACATAATTTATTTACTTATATTGCTAATAAAACTTAACAAAAACATACTAGGGAACAACAGTCTGAGCATCTTTTGCAATCTGATAGCTCAGCAAAGATAAATCTGAGTATCTACCAAATACACGCCTTCGTTTGGTGTGCCCCTGACCCTTTGTGTTTCTTAGTGACTGATTAATATTTATGCAAACCACCACTTCAATTACAAACCTAGTGGGATTAATTGGATGGAAAAATACTTGCAATGCAGTAGATAAAGGAAAAAAAATCAGAGAGCTTTTCTCTTTTTGTCTATTGCCACCAAAATAATGCAGGCAGTTACAGGTTTAGTACAGGGATGTACCCCCTACAGTGTTTCCAAACTAATAACCTTTGAAACAGATTTGCAGCCTTGGAGGAGTAGCAGAATACACAAGGGAGGAAGATTTGATTTAAGATGAACACTGGCTCATGCACTCATTAAAGCAGCCTGCTCTACAACAAAATGTCACAGGGTTGCATCCAACCTCTATACTCTGAACAATCGGTGTTTTGGTTTTTTTACCCCCTCAACTCCATGGGCTGCATGAAGTGAACCTGGTGCCTTGATCTTGGAATATCAAATCATTAGGAGTGGGTGCAAAAAGCTGCTATAGCCACATTGATAGCTATCCTGTGGTACCACGGCCATGTGTAAGGGATTGTACACACATGTACAGCAAGGGGCTTCAAATCTCAGTTTTGCTTTTTTTTCCATCAAACTTCTAACAGATATCACACTGAGATTTCAGGTAACATTTTTGTGTGCGGACATTTGACAGGCTGATTCATGTTTAAAATGCTTAAAAAAAAAAAGTATATAAAGAGGAAAAAGAGCTTCAAGTGACTCCAGGATGGATGAAAGTCCTTGCTGCAGTCTGAAAGTCACAGAATTCCTCCTTCTTCCTGAACTGAATTCCAGTGGGTTCATGTAACGTATCTCCTAGAGATCACAAACTTCCCCAGTAGCAGGAGAAACTGAAGATCAAGGACAGAAATCTTCATGTTTTCAGACTTTGTTAGAAAAAAAAGACATTGTTCACTAAATGCACCCTAACTTGGTGCTTTGTCCGGTAGCCTTTTCTCACCAAGAACATGGGACCCTGCCACTGGCGGACTGAGGAATTTCACCTCCCTGAGTGCACAGATACGGACTGATGCTGATCCTAGACTAACTGATGTTTGCAATAAGTTCCTCCTATTGTAGATTATGTGCTATATTCCCTGGATGTAAAAAAACAGATTAGATTTTATCCTGTCAGCCTCTAATATACTGGCGCTCCCCTACATTATTCTATCTAAACACCTTCAAAGAGCACCAGGCATAATCGGGAAGCATGTCTAGCTTGCTAAGCTTAGTTACAAATACGACAGTCAGTCCATATTCACAAGAAGTGTTTCCTGAACCTTGTCCTCATTTTGAGCACTCCGTGCTGACTTAAATTTTTACTCAAATGTCAGATAAATCTGATGATAAGGTTTAGATCTAAATCTCCAAGCATGCTGAGAACAACACCTGGGTATTCACACAACAGCTTAGATCAGAATCATTCATTAATGTGATTCTGGGCATTTCAACTAGTGGGAATAATGGTCTGGTGGTCTGGACTCAGACTTCTTCAATGTTCTTATGGTAAGGGCTACATGGCAAGGAAAACCCTAGTTTTTGACCTGTTGTTCTTCAATAGCAGTTTCATTACCAGACCTGCAGCCACATTAGCCATTAATTCCTCCCCTCATTCCAGTTTCCTCCACCTCCATGTAGCTGCAACAAGAAGCGTTCATGTTCATTGTTCAGCATTTACAGCTTCACTTTTTAAAATCCAGCTTAAATATGACAAAGGAAGAAATTGCTTGCTGTGGGTTTTAATGTTACCACTATATTTAGAGAAAGGCTTAACAATACTTCAATTGCAAGATAGTTGTGCAGAATCTACTTTCATAAGATGCAAACTCACTATCAGTAGGTATTATGCAGAAAGAAAAATCTCACTAGGCTCATACTCCTGAAAATAAAGATGCAATTAGATCTATGCCATTAAAGAGAGCATTGCAAACACGTATTTTCATTTTCTGTTGTAATTTTTCATTCGTATCTCCAGCAATATATCACTTATGCTAAAAATTTAACCATGGAGTGTGATATTTAGAATTGAACCCCTGGAATACATGCTGCTCTTATTTACACCCAAGAGGCCTGAGGTCACAAGCTGAAGTGGAGCCAATGCCAAAAGCTGTGGGGTGGATATATAGAGTCATCAGTTTAAAGACAAGCAGAGCCAAGAAATAATACGTGTTGTTAATCATCATGACTTATCCTATCTGAGTGACCAAAGACAAGCCCTGCTGTGTTACCAGGCTGTAGTGTCATGCAAAGTGGAGAGAGTCCACGTGCTCCAGTATCCAAAGCAAGGAAGTATGTTTGAGTAAGTGAACACAATGAGGTAGAATCAAACATGGCACAAACAAGACTTTTTATTACAAAAGATCTTGTACTGTTTCCATTAGAACTCCATTTACCTACATCATACATTAGTGCTCTCCCTTCTGAAATGTTGCCCTCTTCAGAAACAATGAACCCGTAACTTTCATTAATTTTCCTACAAATATAATTCTGTTATGTCAGAGAAACTTTCTGACCACCTGCATCTGAGTGAGAAGAAGAGCAAGACCTAATCCACTTCTACATGCATTAGTTTCCCAGTCAGCTTCACAGAATGAATACAAAACAATATAAGAGATTTCTTGTAAGCAAGCAAGTCCCTCTCTTTCCCTCATTGTTAAAATAAGGGGAACTTGCTTGGAAAATAAAATATCACACCTGTCTCCTCTCCTTTCTCTTGCCAGTGGATCATAGTTTTCCTCAAATCCTGTCTCCCAATACCACCACACTAAAACATTGCACATATTCTAAACAAATGGGGCCTTCTAAAAAAAAAGTTTGAAAGTATGAAATGGAAAACTCCATTTCATTCTGCTGTCCTTTAAAATGGTTATTGTGGATGATAGAAATAACTGTTTGTCAACTGAAAAAAATTTTATGGGGCAAAATGTTTCAGCCTAAATTATTCAGCTAATGGTTATTACCTCTGCAAAATGGAATAAAGAGCCATGCGATGCTGCTATGGCTGAAGCAATTTTGCTGCAGTACCTACAGAAGCAGTATGAAATGTCTCCCTCAAGACACCACTCAGAACTTCAGCTTTCTTGGAGAAAGAGCCACTGCAGAGGCACTTGCATAGTAGATTTGAAGAGCTTGATTACACTCTTGTGTATGCTGCTTTTTTATTTCTGGCAGGAAGTTAAGAGCTGTCTACAGGAGCTCAGAATTTTATTTGCAAGGTTGCTCTTCTGCTGCTGGTTTTAAACACTGGTTCATGCAATGCTAGTTCTTCCCTGCTGCCGTTTGGAGGTGTTTTCTGCTTTGATGGACAAGATGCTGGGTATGTTCTTCCTTCTAACAGCATAATTCACAGATTCCACAGCCTTCTTGGCATATTGAGCGGGAAATGGCTTATTGTGCACTCCGTGTATGTGCGCTAATTTTGGCAACCTTCACACTCAGCATAAGGAATGTAGGATGCCTTTGGCTATATGCCCTCCTCAACCTCTAAAAAAAAGACACCTTGTCAGTGGTTAGCAGTGCTGTCAGAATAGGAAGCTTGCCTCTCAGTTTCTGTTGAAATGACTACAGCTGGAGTGGGCATGGACTAGGTTACGGATGGGATCTCCACCTGAATCCAGCTCTGGCATGAGCTGGTGCAGCTCCAATAAGGTCAGGGAAATCCTCTTTCTTGCACAACCCAGGATACATCCAGCTGACTCTTTGCATTTCTTCCCTTCCATCACACTCTCTGCTGTTCCCTTCCTGAGCAAAGCTCTGTTGTGTGATAGACAGATGTGCCACCCATGTTGTCAAATGAGCTTTTCCCAGCCAGCTCAGGACAACAGCATCTCCTAGGTGCATAACTTCCTTTCCCACCTACGCTAATACCTTCTGCTTAAACAGCAGATGGAATGGTACATTGTGGGTGAGGAGGGCTTAGACACAGCTTTAAATCCCACACAGACAGTACTGTTTTGTCTTCAGGCTGCTCACCGACAGGAGATGCCTGGCGCTGCCTCTGTGCTAGCACAGGCGCATCCTCTTCCTTTTGTCCTCATTAGGAGCATGTGGGCGCTGCTTTCCACCAAGCCTCTGTGTGCCCATTCTGGCAGTTCTGCATAATTAGCAAAGCCAACAGGTTTCACAGTACCCTGCTGGCTTTCCCTCCACTACCACACACAGCTGAACACAGGAAAAGAACAGAAAGATGCTGATCGCAATGCATGGATATTGTCTCGAAAGCTCAGGTAACCCTGAAGCTCAAATAACTACTCCTCCAAAGCTTTCTCTTACAGATTTATATATACATCTATGTATATTGCCTTAGTTCTTGGATAGAACAGCCACCTACAGTGAAAACGTATTTGACTACCTGATAAAGATTAGTATTTAACCAGCCCAAGTGTGTGCTAGAGTAAGAGATCCATGGGGCAGGACTTGTCTAGAAAATCTTTATCTAAACTGATCTAAACTCAGAAGTGGAAAATCTGCTGCTGGCAGACCTTATTTTCTGAGAGCGCGAATTGTCTGTTATCCCTCCATATTTCTTAGTCACTAGGCATTCCTAAAAACCTTAAGTCCAAATATATTTATTATGCATCCATAGATCAGTCGTGGACCATTTACCGTAATTTCACAACATAGCAGTGAGCTATAGATCACACTTTCAGAGCCATTAGAAGAGATTTAGCTGTTCAGTAGTAATGAACTTTGAAGGAGACAGGTATGGTCACATACAAACTGCTCTTTCAAACACCCCTGCACAGCATTACTAAGCAATGTGCTTAAGATCAGGAAATGTTAAAACTAGGAATATATATGTCACCACAGAACCTCTTTCTTTAGTGACTGATCACATACCGTGACACTGTCACGACCTATTTCAAAGGTGGTCATGCCATTTTTTATCCATGACAGAGACCAGAAGATGTAACAAAAATAACACTGATGATGCAGTGGCTGAAAGCACAAGTTATTACTACAGTAAGGACCACATAGCACATACTTCCCTTGGTAAATCTATGCTGAAAACTGAGCCTTCAGTATCTGAGGGAAGAGAAAATGATGCTTCCAGAGCAGTGAGAACAACTAACAGTGTATTTTCATAATGAACACGTCATCAGCAGCATTGCCAGCTGCCACCATTACCTGTTCCTTCTGTTCACCCTTTCCAACCACCAGCACCCTGTTCTGGACCAATTTTCAGCTTGATCAGATTCTGACTTCAATGCACATGGCTGCGTAAACAGCCACGTCAGAAGGATGGCTTGAGGCTCACAGCAAGCAGCTAGTGCTACTAAAGTATGAGCCACCTTCACGTGAGTCAAATTTAACCATTTAGTATCAGAACAGAATTAACTTTGGGGGGGGGGGAGGGGGGGAAGAAAAGCATAACCACACATTCAATAAAGCTCTGACAATTCCTTTTGTAGACCAAGAAGAGTCAGTGTGACCTAAATGGCTCACAAGCTGAAGGTTAAAATTACAACTTATAATATATTCACTAAATCTGAAGATATTCCACCTCCTCTGGGGAAAAAAAATAAAAATAAAAAAAATTAAATGTTTTTGAAAACATTGCCTTTTGACTTCTAAGCCACTCAAGACTTTCAGCAACATACAGATACTGTGTAAAATTATGACAGAACTTGGGACATTAAAAAATTAGCTGAGACAAGGTATTATAATACATAGTTTAGGAGTCAGTTAAAAAGTTGAAGAAGAATGAAATGGGTTGTACGCCCTTTTTCATCAACACTTGCATAATTCCACTATTCAAATGAACATCAAACTCAAAAAAAATTATGAATCATATTTACACAGTAATTTCTAAATACCCTATGGGATTTAACTAATTGATGAATATTTCTATATCACATCATGTTATGCTTACAGTTCTTGATATACCTGTTTCCACATTCAGGATCAACCCTTTTTACACATGCAGAGTGGAAAACAGAGGCTGGTCCCTTTTCCACAGTAAAAGGTCAGACATTTTAGAGGGTTGAAAGCAGAATATGAAGCAAGAGTTTGATAAAACATACAGGAAACACAAACAATAGTTTAGCTGCGAGCCATGTGACACAACATGTCATTTCCCACTTGCCTATAACTGTACTGAGTTTTGGAAACTACACTTCAGGAAATAAGTTGACTAATTCCACCAGTGGGAAAGATCAAAGCTCTAGACATATGACTATGAGATAAGGTTGAAAGATTTGGGGCTGTGCAGTCTAGAGAAGAAAAGGCTAAAAGAAGGGATAACAGTCTTCAAAGTACATAAAAGGCTGCTGTAAAGGAGAAAAGGAGTAAGCAGTTTTTGCATGCTTATTTTAAGGAGAAGTAATAGCAATGGGCTGAATCTGCAAAAGGGGTGAATTAGATTAGACAGTGCAAACTTTCTTGAACACTAAGGATAACCAAGCCTGGAAATAGATTGTGTGGGAAGATGGGAAATATCTCTCTCTGGAAATTTTAAAGCCTGTGTTAGGCAAACACCTGACACAAGTGATATAGGTATAATTTACCATGCCCGGGGCAGGGAGGTGAACTACAGGAGCCTGTGGTTATCCATGCCACAGACATTAGCTCAGAGTGAAGCTGGGAAGCACGGGAACACCACGCAAACACACCCAGACCACCCCAGCATCCTGCCAGGCTCGGGAGATCACCTCACCATGCCCATGGCCTGGCCAACAGCTGTAGCAATCCCCTGGTTGGGTAAGGGTGAGATGGCAGTGCTCGTAGTCTTTGCCATTGGGTTTACCATTATTGGTGCAGAAGAGTGCAATGCCCAGAGCCTTCTCTATCCATAAAGAAGTCCTCCCAGGAGCAAAATAGGCGATGAACATATCTCAAAGACTGTCAATTTCTATGGTGTTTCTTCCCTCCTCCCTATGCCCTAGCTACGAATTTGAATAAATTATGCAAGACAGCATGACAAGGGAGCATTAATGGGCCGTTTACCACCTGAGAAGTGCATTAATGGGTCATTAATGTGTACCCTGCAGTGTTCTGCTGTTAGGACTCACTAGATATTTTGTATTTTAAAAAAGATTATTCTTTTTTTTTTAAGTAAACAAAATTTTGACTCCCACTTTTCTCCCTTCTTCTGAATAAATCTTTGGATTCTGGGGGAATAATAATTCACAAAAAGAGAATGAAAAGGCAGACTAAAATTAGAACAGCAACTTTCTATTGTTCCATGGAGGTAACTCTCCCAGCTGATGTACATACATAGCTATCAGAAGGAACATGCCAGTTCTGTGATCACATCTCTTCTCACATGAATACGACATGGTTTCACAGGAACTTCACATGAGATACTAATGACCTTAATTAAGGAGACTGACCTGAAGAAAGGTTAAAACCAGTCAAGTAGGCAGTTCTTTCAACTCCCAGGTATTACACTGAAAAATTGAAGATGTCTAGCATTTCATATGTATCGTCCTTAAAAGAAAAAAAAAAGAAAAATAAAAGTTTTTGTATGGAGGAGAAAATGGATGGAAGGGTGTTTACAGTCCTGTTGTCAGTGCATATAGTGCTTTTTGAATGTATGAGCCATTGGTGGGATGTTCAATGTTGAAATGAACAAGAAAAATCAAGAGTTGACAAAAAGTGGTTATTGCAATATCAGAGATGACAATTTTTCTCTTCTGCACCATCTATTGCTCTTGTCTATACAAATTTGAGAACGAAAAAAGAATTAATACCATCAGAAAATTTATTGTGCTATCAGAAATATATCTTTTGCCAAACGAATGCACATGTTCATGCCAGGACAGGAGTACTTTGTAATTGGAAAACAGCTGAAGACAGAAAAAAGGAATGCATTCCTTCCATGCCTTAAATTGCTTGTAATCCCTGAAACACAATCAGTTGCAGTCAGCTACAGTGAAACACTTTGCTTGATTACTTCACAGCCTGACAACATAACTTGGGATTTCTACAAGGGAAGTAAGTGCTTTTGTAAAGATAGTTAGTCAGTCCACTTTCGTGTGCACTGAGATTTTTGGAAGAGGACAGTAGCTGTCTAGTTCTCATGCATACACCAACAGCAAAGTGGAAAACCTAGGAGGCAAAGAAACAAAAAAACAGGCAGAAAACGGCTAGCTTCCCCAGCCTTACTCCAATTAGAAAATTAACAAGTAAGACAACTTCAGTGTTCTTCCTTCATGTACTTCTTTCACTGGTGCCTGTTTGAGAGGGCTGATCTGTATTTACAAATGATCATTATCTACTGCTTTTCTCCAAAGAACAAGTAAATGCAAAAGAGGTTGTAAGACAGAAGACAATATTTTTTCTACATAGCTTGAGCCCTGTTGCATATGGAACTCAAAGAAGATTAATATGAAAAAGTAGTTTTCCATAACAGTTTGAGTCCTACAAAACAACTCATCAATATTGGCACTAATGATCTGAGCACTGTAGGCAATGCAAGGTCAAAGACCAGGTTAAATACTTAGACATTTTCACACAGTACCAGAGTCTCTGAAAAATAGGTCAGTGGCTTTCTTTTTCTGGCTCCATGTCTAGGTACTTGTATTTGATAGAAGGAGCCAGACTATGATAAAAATTGAACTAAGGTCTTATTAAGGTCTTATTTAATCACTATTAAATTCAATAGCCCAAATGAAACACGTTACTTCATCACACTCCATCTGTAAAGCATTATTATTGAGTTCCTAGTGAATAGCTGTTTAATATTTTATTATTTTTCAGCCACAGCACAATATATTTCAACATAGCAATCTTCTAGTGAGTTTGGATTTCAGGATATACAACTGTGTTTTAAAACAAAAAGCACTGGTAATACAGTGAGAGAAGAAAGCTAGTTTGCAGCCTATAGATATTCAAGAGGAAATGATGATTGAACTGACCATGTTAGGGATGGCTTTTATTTTGAGCTGAAGGAATGGATGTGGGAATAATTCCATGTTACCTATTGAATGTTAATTTAAGAGACATTCTTTGCTGAGTGTTTGAAAGGACAAAATTTGAATTCTAATTTCCAGAGAAGGCAAAGACATTTATAGCAATTGCCTTTGTGTAATTGCAAGAGTACAGGCTGTATGCAGGGGCATAGGACAATGCATTTCATAACGAGTCAAAGGTAAATGACTTAATCTGAGATCTACAACTCTAATTTTATGCATCTATCTATCCTAAAGGGTTTCATTTTACTATAGTTGCTTTTAGAGCCATTAACAAAATGTTGCATTATATCTCTGTTAGTCTGGGGGCATATGCAAAGACTGCATATATGCCTAAGGCCTAATTTTATTTTGAATGAGTCATAAAATGGAATTCAGATCCAGCTTGTTTCTGTAACAATGCTGTGATCATTAAAAATTATTATTTAAAAAAAATAGATAATCACATTTACACATTGAAAGGGTGTGTAAGAAAGGAATAGTGTTCATATTAAAAAGGTGAATTGGGAAATATTTACAAAGGAGCAAGCAAATAATGCATCTGGCTACAAATGTATTATTTGCCTAGCAACAGAAATCTCAGCCTAAGCTTAATCTTAAAGAGAAAGTTTGTTGGCTACAAAAGCAAGATCTCCTCTGCTTCCACACTAAAATTGATACTCCAGCTTCTCCATCCTGGTGGAAACTTGCAACGCTTTGCCTGCTTGCAAGGATGGGAAAAACGATTCAGCTGAGAGATGCAGACCATCATCATCATCATCATTCCAGGAGGATCCACATCATCTAACAGTCTGTTGAGCTATGGGATGTAATGAATTATGGGAAAATATTACTGCTACTCTGAAATTTGAGCAGCTCAGAAGCATTCAGAGAAGTGCCAAGCTACTGTAGAATATCATCTACTGGTGTTATTTCCTACTCATGGGGTAGAGATACTTCCTATGGAGGAAAAGAACTGTGCATCTCTGTAATAAAAAACTGCGAGAATGTTTACATCTTTTCTAAATCAATACCTTGACTCAGGATTCTTACATTTTCCAGGAGAATAGAGTACAATCTGCATTGATCATTTTAACCATGAAACAAAGTCCTTCAGTATACACTTACAGAAATTGTGGAGATGCTTGTGCAAAATGAATGGAACATGAGCAGATACTGGTTTCTAGGCATTGCAACCAAGTATCAACTGCATAGTTTTCAAAAGACAAAGTCAACAGATGCAAGTGCTTCTCTATATTAAATGAATATAGGATACTCACACATCATTTTTATAAATCACTTAAACAAGTAGAATATGCTGTGTGAAAATGAGAAGGGGTGTTCATGAATTAGTTGCTATCCTTCAGTTAAACATTGTCTGTCATCCAGCACAGTGGGTGTTTGCATACTAAGATGTTAAAGAACATCAAAATGAAATCTCCAAATAAGTCTTTGACTGTCTGAGAATTCACCTCAAAGTTTCATTGGACATTCAGAACAGGTCTGCAATGTGAAAAGATGATAAACAATCCTCGGATGCCCAGATAATAGGCCAAGGAGATTACCTGTCTGAAATCAGACCTAATGTGACATCTCACATGTCGACATAAGGCTGTTTGAAGATGAGCTTCAGTCAAGAATGTCATGTTTTCTCTAGAGGCTTCAACAGAAAGAACATGAGAGTGCCCAGGTAGCATCACAAAATTAACTGGAGATTGATGCATCACTGATTTTTACAATTGGCCAAATTAGATGGTTGATTTTAAGGCAGCATTTAAGAAGTACTCTCTGCTCACATCTCCATCACTTTCTAAGCTTTAAAAGCAGCAGGTTACATTGAAGATTATAAATGAAATTGGCTGATTTATGTAGCATTTTGGAGATGGCCTAGATTATAGTAATTCAAAGATCAAAATAATTTTGGAAGGCAGAGAAAATGAGGAGCAAAAGCTTAGGAACCTTCCTTTTTCTTTTCTCCTTTTCTCTTCTTCAGAGGCAACTGGAGTCTCTCAAGGCCACCACTGAGCCACGGACTCAAGGCTGAGTAATTTAGAGTAAACTCTTTCAACAGCAAGAAAGTCACCCATCTTCCTGATAGCAATGGGGAAAAACAACAATCCCACTTTGCAATTTCACCTGCTGCTGGAACTGCATGGCTGTGCTCTGTTCACTTCAAAGGACATATTCTAAAGGTTACAGTCTTGCTCTAGAAGGCAAACTTTTGTTTCAAGCTGGTTGACTACTCAACAGGATTATCCGAATTTTAGAAATCCATGCAGGTTTCATTCACTGTAAGATGTCTTTCTTGTTTTCTTTAGAAAAATGAATTCAGCTTAATAAAAATGGATCTATGCTTGTTACATATAGCAGCTGTTCAAAGAGGAGCAAACATGAAAAAAATGTACTTTCATTGAAATTAAAATATGGTATAATTTTTTTGTGTGTCTGTTTTTGTCCTAGTCAATCAGCTTTTGTACCTACATACACTCCTCAGAGTCCCATATCCATAAGCAGGAGCACATGAAGAAAAAGCGTATACATATAAACAAATTACCGGGAGAGACTTTCTTCAGATTTGAAACTAGATATGATGCATGATTCTGAATGTCACTAAGTTTTTATGATAACAAACACAATTTATTTTAGGAAAGGAATACTCCCACCCCAAAGCTCCTGTATAAACAAACTCTGCAACCTTAACTACACACAAATCCTAGTCTTATTAGCATAAAGGATGCACTTAGCCCTCTTCAAAACATTCTTGAGATACTTAAAATAAGCATATTTTAGTTTGAATAAAAAGTCATAGAAAAATGATAATAAAATAATCTGTGTTATAAACTGCTATTATAAGTGATTCCTGTTGACCAAGAGACTTGAGTGTTTATCTTGCTCTCACCAAGCACTATAAAAAGCCACAGTCATGAAGTTTTGAGCACTCATTTTTTTACCCATTTTATTGTAATTGTGGTGCTATTTGGGTCCACACCATCTGGCTTTGTGCTTACCCCAGAATTTTACATCAGATTTTAATGACAAGGTGAGTACTATAACAAAAGAAGGAAAAGCCTTTTAACATAGACAAGTAGAAATGCAGGCTAAAAAAAAAAAAAAAAGAATAAAAATATGCATATCAGATCTGAAGAGGTTTACTCAATAAGTTTTCACTTTAAATCTCAGATTCAAGGCAAGTTGTAAACAAGGCTAATCCTACCAAAGAAGCACTGGCTATTGCAGAGATCAATTGCCAATACTGTGTCATTGACTAAGAAATCCAGAAGAATGGACTAACTGCACAGCCAAGGCATAAACAACATTTACCATACACAACTTAGTGACTCCCAGAATAGGTTAAAAACATCAAGCCAGAAGAGAATTGAGAATAACATCATAGATTCTTTGTTCTCTTAATCTTTACAGCCTAACTTTGTGTTCTCCAAGCTACTTGGCCCTTCAAAGCAGAAGAGGTAATTGAATTTCAATCATATCATGATCGGATTCAAAATAACCCATAATGGCATTCATTTCAATATTGCACAGTGCTGATTTTTATTCTGGGTGTAGTGTCTGTTCCTTGCTGTAGGAATTTCCATATGCTCCTTGCCCTGAATTTCAAAGAATAACTTTGTCTAATGGAGCTGAATATTGAGATTTTTTTCCCCCATGAATTATGGGTGCAATTTGAAAGGGTGGAAAAAAAGTAGCATGTAAATGAAAGTCACGCACAACACTGTGTGGTGACAAACAGCCCTTGCAATTTGGTTAGCTATAGCTTGTTCTTCATTCCCAGAGGCCCTAGTCACTTTTGTTATGAGATGACAGCTGAGTTTTATTCTCAAGATTGTGCAGATTTCTCACCTGACTAACTCATGCCTTTATCATATTTCAGGTCAGAGAGCAACACAATCTGGGGTCTATTTTCCTTCTTCTCATGGCTGTTCTCCCTTGTCTTTCTTTATGTTAAATTTAACTTCTTGGCCCCAACAACAATTTCAGTTTTCTCTATTTATTTATTTATTTATTTATTTTATTTAAAATCAGTTTTCAGAACAATTCTCATGCCTTCTTTCACAGGGCATCCTGCGCATGGTCCAGTTTTCATACTCTAAACCTAGACCAGCTATGCTGTATCCAGAAATTGAGTTGACTGGTATGTGGATTAACAGATTTCTGCTTCCATGTTCCTTAAACACACCATGTCCATCATCCCACTGTGAGTATCTGGAAATCACATTTTCCATGTTATTGTATACAGACAATTTGCTGTATTAGAGAGTTTTAGGACACAGGAGAGTATTAATGACATTTATCATAATTTATGTAACTTAAAGTGTAAAGCACTGAGTGCAGTTCAGAAGTTCAATTATCTGCTCTGCTGCTGCAGGATTACTTTGGGCTACTTTCTGCCTTCTGGTGTTTTGGTTTCCCATGTAAAAAATAGGGAAATTATGCTAATCTGTTTTGTGAAATACTTTGAAATCACATATGTCTTATATATGAAACATGAGGTGCCTAGATAATAGTGTCTACTATTTTAAACATGCTTATATACATTTGGCAGGGAGATATTTGCTCTCTCAGTTCAATACAATGGCTCCCATTTCTGAGTCCGTGGCTTTGAACCAGAACAGCAGCACTGCCTCTACAACTCTGTTGGGCCATTGGTAATAAGCTCTTTCAAGACTGGAATGATAGTGAGAATAGACTTGCAATTTGTTTTACCAGTTCTTAAAACACTGGCCTCCTTTTTCTGTCAAACCAGCATTGCTCACCTTCACTGCTTTTGCTTAATAAAATAAAAAGGAATTAAATACACAGTCCACATCTGCACACACAGGTCACAAAATCAGAAAACTTGGATAAATACCAGCCAAACCAGATGGAACATAGAGTTAGCAAGCAGACTGCATTAACAAGCAGTATTAAAAGCTAAATCACAACGGTTATTTTCTCAGGGTTTGTAAGATCATCCTTAAATACTGCTGCTGCATTTGGCTTTGTCAATTACTACTAAGATAGACTTTGGAAACTTCAAGGTCCCGAAAGTGAAGAGTAGATTGAATCCTCTCCAGAAATTTTGCTTCACTGACTAAAATCTCTGCAAGCTTCCCACACAGCTCATGCTCTGTTCACCAGCTCACAATATGGAGACTATCTTTGGCTTTGAAATCATCTCCATCTAGTAATGCACACTATTTAGGTCATTTGAACAGTAAAATTTAAACTCTAAGTTGCTCTTACATTACCACTCAGAAGACTTAAGACCTCTCTATGTTACAGGTTCAGGATCTAATTTAAGAATAAAAACCTCCCAAATCTGAATATTTTCAAGTAGATCTTTTACTTGCCAGGTAAGAATAAACAAGGTTTTCACATTACACAAGGCAGTTGGATTTATTTATGTTTTCTTAAAAATCTTCCTTTGAAAACCTTAGCATGTGCAAATTTTGTTATTTTCCCTTTCTGGTTTTATTTTTTTTAGGGAAAAAAAATAGAAACAACTTTAAAAAATAATGGAACAATTTGCAAATTTGAGGTCAAGCCCCTGAGGGGCAGCCCATGGTTTTCACCATTAAAGGGATGAAAGACGAGTTAAAGTGTTCTGAAGCCATAGGTCTTGGGTATAAAGATACTCTAAGCAATCTACTGCAAACAGAGCAAATTTGCTCATAGAGTCTTGTTTTCATGTGATATATTCATAGATACCCAATGATTTTAATGGAATGTCTTAAACTTCCCATAATTTCTCCATTTTCCCTTTCAAAGCAAAGAGACTTGAGCAAGAACCACTTTGGCAGAAAATTCCCTGCCAATTTTATATCAGATACTGGTGCTCTTCATGGTAACAAAAGCAAAACACAGCTTGAAATTTACAAGACAGCTCACTCCCAATGGGTAACAAAGCTGAGTTTTCACAGAGCTTTTTTACATTTTTACAAACTCGCATATATAGTTAAACACACATTAAAACTGGACACTTTCCCTCTGAAAAAATAAAAAATTATGTCAGTAGTGGGATGGTTGTGATTAGGTTGTTAAGTTTTCCTCTCCCATCCTTCCCCTTTTTGTATTTTTCCCTGAAGAAAAGATATACACCCCAGACTTTTTTAATCTGTTTGAAACGCATGTTGGCCAAGGAGCTATGTTACACTCATCTGCGGAGGCATCTGCTCGCCCACTCTTCTGTCTGGAGAAGAGATAAATACAGAGGCTCAACAGAATCTTTTGTCTTTCCAAAATGCATGCCTACTTAATCAAAATCCACCACTGCTGCCAATTGACAACAGACTTATGGTTTGTAAATGTTACAGTTCAACAGGCGCTAATACTGCATGTTATCTTATAATAACAACTTTCATCTTGAGCAAAATTGAGATTTTTTTTTAATTTTTCTGTGGGAGGGAGCACACTTGGTAATGCACAACTTTATTTTAGTTTTCTGAACAGTCTGGCAGTGTTTAGATGGGGGTTGAGCATTTATGTTTCGCAAGAAGGTGCCTAGGTTAAAGCTACTGAATTTTCCCTGGTGCTACCCTGAGAATCACAAAGCTTGAGCAGGAAGGAGAAGATGTTCCTATTGTTTAACACGATGCCGCTACCTCTAAGCCTTTTCAGAGGCAAATTCATGGAAGAAGACTAGTACAAGCATTTTGGATGAGACTATATAGGGTAGCCTCTCTTAACTAGGAGGGGAGTCTTTCAGCTTAGGCAACTAAGAGGCCCCAGACGTGGACAGGATGAACAGACTTTAGGTCTGCTCTCAGCTCTGCCACTGGCCTGTGTAAGACCCAGCACAACTCATTTTTCCTCTGTGCATCTGTTTCCCTTCCATCATATATGCGTGTATCCAGCTTTGAGTTGATTTTTAAAATATTTTTATATATATTTATATTTTTCTTTTGTTATATTCCTTCCACTGGTGATTAACTAACTCCAGAGTGTCACACCTCTTAACTGCCATAAATTATGGCATTCAGCCTACAGCTGTAAGAGTCACTCAGTTTTACAGAGTAACATACAGAAATGTTTGACCCTCACATGGCTTTGCCCATGCCTACACAGACATCCTGCAAACAGAAATAGCCAAACTACCTTTAACGCACAAAATGAAATGATACTGGACAAAAGTCTTCAAGCAAGTACCTTCTGTATGAGTCATCATAAACAAAGCTAAGGAAAAAGAAGGGATACTGAAAGCAGAATTCACAGTCCTGCTTTTCTGAATCTTGCGTCTGCTTTACCAAGTTAGCACTAGGAGATGAGCACAGACTTGACTATAGCTTTGATGGAATGTTGCTTTATAAGCATCTCAGAAAACAACATCTGGCTGCATAACTGTCTGAGGGCTTCCTCTTCTTATGGGACTACAGTGATTTGGATGAGAAGGAATGGAGAAAGAGTCAGGATCAGTTTTGTTCAGGAAAACAGAAATTGATCCCTTCCAAATAAAGCTTGCTTAAGGGGAAAGTCCTCACCACAAGGTTAAAACATCAAGGTTAAGAAAGAAATCAGTTTGGGATTGGAGGTTTAAGTAGTACCACACTGAGACTCTAAGTACTTTATCGTGAGCATGGGAGAAGAGACACGATCTCAAAGGAACAGTCAGAGCCACAAAGGTCAGGTGAAAAGAGAGACAAATCCTGATGACAACAAGCTTAGAGATCTTAGCCAAAAAGTTCAGATCTGTAGGCATGTTCCTAAGAGGCTAAGCAGGATAGGCCCCTGTTGAGGGCGCAATGTAGTGTCCTGGATTTAATAAGACACTTTCAGCCGAGCTAAGTCTAGCTAAAAGCAAAAGGAAAATTCAGTGGGGTAAAAGGAAACCATTGCCATGGAAACAGAAGCAACAGGCAAATAGCAAGGAGGAACATCTTAAGTAAGAAAATGGGTTACTGAAGGTATTTATCTGATGGAGAGCAAGCCCTGAGCATGATTCCTGCTGAAGGAAATGTGCTTTCATCCGTTAGACCTAATCCTTGAAAAAATGTCCCAGCCACTTCCCCGAGAACAAGGTGAAAGAAAAAACAACCAAGGGAGTTCAACAGCAAAGCTGGTACTCAGATTTTGGAGATGGAGTATCAAAAGTGTTTGTACATACAAGTGGAGACAAACAGTTCTGTTGTGAAGGAGAAAGGCCAGAATCAACCACCGAGGAAAAACCTTTGGAACTAGAAAGCTGGGAAAATTATAACTCGTGCTTCTTGCAATTACCAGCGCAGAATATCAAAATGGCACTAAGTCAGAAGATCACTTGCATCCTGGAAGCCCGGCTGACTCCTGCAGCCCTTTCATCTGGTTTTCATTATTCTGTTAGATTTGGATAACTTCAGAAGCCACTATAAAATCAGTGGCTATGCTGTTGAGTGAGTCATCAACTGTGTGTCAGCACTGAGCCAAGACTTCATGAGGCAGGTTAGCTTAATGCATGCTGAAGTCTCCACAGGTGGGCCGTCCCTAGAGGTCACCTCCAAACTGATGTTGTGATACCAAAAGAGCTCAACTGTTCTGGAAATTGAAGGTCATAGGATCCCTGCTTCTTCCCCCTTCCTCCCACGGAGAGGCAGCTAGGCAGCCTGTCCTTTTAATCAATCACATCCTTCACTGACAGACCTTGCTGGTGGCTTATCTACAACAAAGGGAGGTTCTGCCTGGAGGTTTGCATGGCTACCCCTTCTCTCCCTCCCCTCTCTGTGCACGGTATAACGCTAACAGCTTGTTAAAATGAACACGGCAGCTCATATGTCTGAGGATTAGCACATCAGTCTTTCTGCAGAGCCCAGAACATTTTTACTTTTCTTATATTCTGGCATTTCTTCACACATTTGATTGCAGCTCGAAGGAGGACTTCATGTTGTTAGGCAAAGAGAGGTCTGACCTGCACAAGACTTTCACTGCCGTGCATCCTGTGTAGTGCATCCTGTGTACATGGACGTATACAAGATACATACACAGTTCAAACTCACTGTATAATCTAGTTGAAGATGGAGTCATATTTTCCTGTGCAGATTAGACTGTTAGTGTAAATCCTAGACCATTATTGTAAATATCCTTTAAGACTAGAAAACAGAAAAATGGAAGTCCTTTCCTTTCCCTTCCTTTCCCTTCCTTTCCCTTCCTTTCCTTTCCTTTCCCTTCCTTCCTTTCCTTTCCTTTCCTTTCCTTCCCTTCCCTTCCCTTCCCTTCCCTTCCCTTCCCTTCCCTTCCCTTCCCTTCCCTTCCCTTCCCTTCCCTTCCCTTCCCTTCCCTTCCCTTCCCTTCCCTTCCCTTCCCTTCCCTTCCCTTCCCTTCCCTTCCCTTCCCTTCCCTTCCCTTCCCTTCCCTTCCCTTCCCTTCCCTTCCCTTCCTTCCCTTCCTTCCCTTCCTTCCCTTCCTTTCCTTCCTTTCCCTTCCTTTCCTTCCTTTCCTTTCCTTCCTTTCCTTTCCTTTCCTTTCCTTTCCTTTCCTTTCCTTTCCTTTCCTTTCCTTTCCTTTCCTTTCCTTTCCTTTCCTTTCCTTTCCTTTCCTTTCCTTTCCTTTCCTTTCCTTTCCTTTCCTTTCCTTTCCTTTCCTTTCCTTTCCTTTCCTTTCCTTTCCTTTCCTTTCCTTTCCTTTCCTTTCCTTTCCATTCCATTTGTTGTTGTTGGTATTTTGTTTTTGTAAAAAGAAAAAGTTAAGAGCTATGTCAGTATGATTCCATAATTCTGCAAAACCCTGGAGCTTTTATGGCAATACCTCTCCCCTTTATCCACTGTTTATGTTTGGTGGTATCACAGTATTCTCATGCCTAATCAGAAGAAAAAGTATCTTGCTCCAAAGTAATAATTTTAAGATGGTAAAGGGCTAGGCTTTGAGACAGTAAACAAACTTAATTAGCAACAGGAGTTATTTTTGCTTAATAAAGGAGAGATGAAGACTAGAGCTTCCAGTAGACCTCAGCAGGGATAAAAGGTTTCTGCATCAAACCAATTCTAGTTTTAAAAGCATATTAAGACACTCAGAGAAGGAGAAATTCATGTTTCCAACTCCACCTCATTATCTATAGGTTTTATAGCTTAAAGACAACAGTACTGTCAATCCCACAATACATGACAAGAAGAGGCAAAGACAGCAATACTGTTGCCTCAGAGGACAGTAGATTTGAAATGAACAGGAAGGTTCAGGTCTGCTCACAAACCTGCTTATTTTATGGAATGAGTACACTCTTCAGATGGGCAGTTATTTACTGCAGCGTTCAGTGAATTCTCCGTGACTGCAGAACTGAACAACACTTACCCCTATTCCTTTCCAAAATGCTTCCCACATCCCAGGTCTTTAATTCCTATTACCTAAGCAATTACTAGAAACACAACTGATATATAAATAGAGTAATTGCACACAGACAGCTGGAGAAAGAATTGAACGCTAGTGTAAGAAGCAAAAGACAGCAAGGTGAGGGGAATGCTCTTGCAGTATCTTATGCTTTTGAAACTTCACAAGAAACTTCACAAGAAACATCATCCCTGACTTTAATACTTCAAAAGAAAGACAATTAGAAGAAATCATCCAGCAATGAAAAATCGTTATTAAATCTGCAGCAAGCTATCCACTAGGGTGTTGTGTTAAGACTGGGCTTTTAGAGAGAAGCCTAAAGCACTAACACAATATTGACAGCATTTGTAATGAGGAATCAACATTGAGACTACACACAAAACCTTCGTAAAAAGATAAGGGGCTTTTTCAGGCAGAGCAGGAGCAATTCAGAATAGCTCTTATCTAGCAATCCCTGTTTACACTATGAGACTTGATTACCTCTCAGGAAAACTAAACCTCAGGTCTGGCTGCAAAAATTTCAGATACTTAGACTGATTTTGCAAGTATCTTCATAGACAGTTACTACGGAATTTTAAACAGAAGCTTGCTCACACCTTGCAGATGGAATAACAACATTCAGTAAGCTAAGGAAAAGCCACACCATGCAGTTAGGAAGGTTTGAATTTTCTTCTTACTGCTTTCAGATTTCTCTTGATCTCATCTTTGGTCTCTTAATTGTCAGTTAGCTTCTCTCCAAGTTTGTCAGGTTTTCTTTCATGAGAAATAGCAAAGTTTTCATTTGTGACTAGCACCAACCTACAGCTGAAGTCTAGTTAAATACAGTTCAAGCTCATTTTCTGTTCTGTGAATTTCAGACCTGCCCCCAGAAATTTCCTTCCAAACTGGTGATGAGTTTTTGCAGGTCTTATTTAATAACACAGCTAAGTTGCTAATTTAATTAATTGTATAATCACATGGACTATCAACTGAGCTTCTTACTGCCTTTTACTCACAGCAGTGGATGAAAGAAAGAAACCTGTATAATCTCTGGAAACTTATGACAACAAGAGAGTTGTGTTGAAGTCTGAAAAAAAGAACGTGAGGAGATGCAAAATCAGAGGCTAAAAAGGATCCCAGTTGCTGTGTCAGGTAATACACAGTTTAAATGTTTTTATACTCTCCAAGTAAGACATAATGCACAGTTTTTTTTTTTGATTTTGTTTTTTTTCTTTTTTTTTTCTGATGGCTCAACTTCTTCACATCAGTAATCTCCAATGGTGGCAACATGTAAAGAGGTCACCAAAGTTCTACTGAGACAGGAGGCAACTTAATAAAATATTAGAGCAGGCAACAGAACATCAGCCTGTCTCTTAAACAAGAGAGCCTGGAATTGCATTTTTCCCACTTTTCCCCTGCAACCAAAGGGGTGGGGGGAAAAAAAAAACTTGTTTGTCCTTATGATATATTTTGCCATTTAAGTAAATTAGAATAGAATTCAAGAAATGTAGCAGGTCTGAGCGCAACAGCTGGGAAAAATTGCACAGTGGCTGCCAATATCAATAACTTAGTATTAATTGGTTCCACAGCCATTTCTAAAACAGCCAGGCCAAGAACCTGTGCAACAGGATAACAGTGTTATAGGGAATTTGTAAAAGCATACATTTCTGTACTGCTGTCCTTGTAATTCCCCAAATATTTGTGTATTACCCACTTGGATGCAGCTGTTCTTAAGATGCAAACTTTATTACAAAATACAACCAATAAACAACAGAAGCAGCAAAAAGACAGACAAATCCATGAATTTGTGCTCACCACAAGTACATGAAGACAGAAATGGACATAAATCCATTTTGCAGCAATTGTTCAAAAAGATATGCTTTCTCATCAGAATTAAACAAGGGTTTGGAAACCTGCCTGCTTAACTTTGTGGAGACTGAATCCAGTTCTATTTTGATATTGTTTGTTATCAATTAATTGACTGAACTTCCTGGGCAAGTTATTAAGTTCCCATGCTACTTCCTCATTATCAGTACAATACTAATACTATTAGCCCTAGTACTTTAAAAAGGAGATCAAGGATTACATAGAACTAGGAATCATTCTCAAATCCTGGTTGAAAAATGCATGCCAACAGTTTTCTTTTATCTGAAAACCTCCAAACTCTCTTCAGTGTCATTAAAAGAAGACTTATTCTAACATTATTTTATAAAAACAAAAGACTGTAAGCATTTAAAATAATTATATGCCTATAATCATAGCTTGACTGTTATTGTTTTCTAAAATGAATCTGTTTTTGAAGGTGACCTGCATTACTGCAGTGTTAATAAAAATGCACCATGTGTAATCAGTTATTATTTTATCTCTAAGCATATTCAGTCGTTCAAAAGGTGTAAGCATTCTCAAGGGGAGCATCATGCCGGTAACAGAAGACTCTTCAGGAAAAAAGGGGGTCAAATCTTTCCCCTGAGTAGTAACTCCCCAGTCATACTGATCTATTTAAACACTGCATAATATATTTCATGTTTATATTTTTCTTATATCTTGTACTTTGCCGTATATTTAGTATTCTGCCACATTTATAACTTATTTTCCTGTCACTATCCATGCAAGTGCCTTCTGAGATCCCACCGGCCACAGGTTCAGGTGAAAACTTTTCTCTTGAAAGAGAATTACTTAAAATTGCATTGAAATGTTGAAAAAAATAATTTAATTTTCAAGAAGATCTGCCCAACCATTTATATTCTTTTGCTTTCAATCATGCACTTTCAATAAATTCCAAGAAATATTTGGAAGTTTGTGTACAGAAGCATCTCATTTTTTTATGCTTAGTCTTAGAAGTAGAAGAATACGTACAGGATTCCAGGGTTACAGGGAGGACAAGGCCCCTGATTTCCAGTATTTTTGATTGGTGGGGCAAGGCAGGGAGGAAAGGTGTCTGAATACCATGCAGCTTTCAGGCTGTGCTGTGCAAAAGCAGTAATATCCATTTAGATGGTCTACTACACCATATAATACCTTGCATTATCTCTTGATTAGCTGTAAATAGTAATTATACAGAGTACCTGTGGTCCTATCAAATTAAATTTGAAGTACTATAAGGTAGGAAATTGGATATGGCATGGATTAAGAATGAAAAAGCCTAGCTGAAACTCCTTGGTTAAACTCAGATACTCTGGGTAAACTTGGGCAGATCATTTCATTTTTCCTCCTTTCCAATTTTCACAGAGAAAATGGAAATCACACATTACAAGAGTTGTGTAAAGCTATATACAGCTTGGAGCATACTTTTATGCTATCTAATGAAAGAAGGATCTATGGCTCATTTCTCAATAATTATCTCTTCCCCTATGATCTACCAGTATGGTGCCAATCTTCTCAGTCACTTTTGCCCTGTACTGGGGACTGGAGAGGCCCCAAAAGCAGCCACTGTCTGACACCTTTGCCCTGCATAGCACCCTAAATGTGGCAAATACCTGCAAGATTCAAATACAGATCTTAGGACAAATTAATTTAGATTGTATCCTCTATTGGCATTAATTAATAGGTAGAGCATTTAGTAGATGAGCAACAGGAGGAACTTTTGCCTTTTCAGTCTATACTCCTTAGTAAAGAGTAATTGTTAGTCCTGTATGGAATCCACACTGAGAGCAGACAAATGCAGTTTTAAGTTTGGATATCACTGTGCAGTAGTATATGATTATGCATTTAACAAAACTGTACTGTAAATAAAAGCTGCTGATTCTATAGAAAAAATCCAGCCAACTATGATTAATACGGTAACAGAGAATATAAAACATTTTACTCCAACTAGCACATCTGCATCTCATTCTCTTCACAGGTTTTCATACCTATAGAGGAAATCTCTCTTCAAAAAGAGAAAAAAATCTTAAAAAAAAAAGAAATAAAAAAATATACATGCATAGAAATGTATTTGACAATTTCTCCACACTTGGTATGGCTTTGGCCAGGGCCGGATGGACATATCACAGGTATAATAGCAAAAAAGATAAGCTATGTTGGTACTGGGCTCACATTGTGACTGGTCTGAATTTTATAAAATAGTGAATTCAGGAAAAAAAGAAGCTCTGAATAACTACTCAAGCTTGCAGTGTCCAATTCAATGTCGGAATCTGTTCTGAAGGGAGAGCAGCAAAGACCAGACACACTAGAACCATGTGATCTTCTACAAAATACACAAATATTGACACTCATGATTAGTTAGCTCCTATGTCTCCAAATCTATGTTGGGCTTTTCATGGTTGCCACAGCAAATTTTAGAAGTCATTGTATATATTGTCTAATAAAATCCCTTCAGGAAGGACAACTGCTACTGACGTCTGGAGGAGCCATAGCTCCACTCTTCTCAGTAAACTACTACATTTTGCTCTAAAGGCTTAACAAACTTTAACTCCACACTGAAACAAATATCACAACCTGCGGTCAGATGCTTAAGTGACCTAAAGTGCTCCATCTTTATTAATTCCTGGGCAAATACAGAGATTTATATTGATCTAAATCTGGCCTCTGTTACCTGAAGGCCAGACCCGCTGCAGATGAAACTCCAAGCTGGGCCGGAAAAAAACAGGCCTCTGCAGTGACTTCCAGTGTAACCTTGGTAAAAGTCACTCCTTCTTCCTAGGTCTCCTTGTCTACAAAAATAGAACAGTGATATTGACCTCCTAGAAGTGTTTAAAAGTCTTTTGATGGAAACTGTAAAACACAAGTGACAAATACCTTTACCAGTATAGGGGAAACTAGTTCAACAACCCTCTGCAAATATTTTTAAGAATGGGGCAAAAGATTTTCTTCATCTGATTTCTTCTCTCCCTGGCAGATCTTATTCTTATCTAAAACTTCCCCTTGAAAATTACATTTAGTTTTATAACATGCTTGGGAACCCTTTGGAACAGCATATACTTTATAAATGCAAGATAAAAAACACTGTTTCTAGGCTTCTGTGTCTAACTAACATTCATCCAAAAATGTAAACAGATTGAAAATTCTGTTGTAAATGCTCCATTTCTATCCCCAACGCTCCATAACATTTGAATGGGGAAGCAAAAGAACTGATCTAACTACATTTGCTTATTGGTAGGTTACACAGAGCTCATTAAATCACAAGCCTGAGCTGGTTGCCAAACACTTATTTCTATTGCAAAATGAATTCAGAAACAGAGGGAATATCCTCCCATATTTAGGGCTTTGGGCACTAGGTTATTAGACAGGGATATAAGAACACTGCCCAGTCTAGAATGGAGTCATTAACAGAAAGCCAGTATTTTCAAGTTATATTTGAAATCTTAGTAGAGCCAGAAAGACTCCTAGTTCTTTCTTAGTTTAAGTCACTTGATGACAGCTGCATCTCTAGCATGTCCAGATGTCAGACAAAGTGTGATTTAACTTTATGTAATGATCTTTCAAGAGTAGGGTCAATTTTTCTCATTTTTTTAATGTATTAACATTTAGAGAATGTGTTTCCCTCCTTTCCTCCATGGATGCACACTACAGAGGGCTACTAAAAGACTGCTTTAAACTAAGCCCAGCAACACCTTCAGAGACCCCAGAGACATTCCAATCCTAGCAAATAGAGATCCTTGTGCATTTGAAGAGGAATTCTGGTTTCTCATAGTGGCTCTGTTGTACATATGGGCCTGGAATCTGCTTAACTCCAGTATTTACGATTGTAAAAATGGCAGGTAGTGGTTTCAAATTGCAACTGTGAGAATGGAAGGACCTCCCCTCCCACACCCCCACTAAGTTGCAATTCAAGGTCTTTTTTTTTGAGAAGGTATTGTTCTGGCATACCCCTTGGACTGAAACCAGAATCTTACTCTGGATAACACTATTCTGGGGGAAAGCGAGTAAAAAGTAAAAATCACTCATAAAAATACCACTATGACATACCTTTCAGTATTACACCATCTAAGGATCTGTAGCTCATTCACTAGTTAGCTGGAAACTGGTGTATATTTTTTAAAGTCACTTTTTTTCATTGATTGGCTTTTCCATCATCCAGTCTCCTCAGGGCCGGAATAGCAGCAGCTTCTAGCCGTACTTTCAGGAATACAGTCTCCAGAAAGCAGTGCCTTAGGGAGTGACCTAGATTTTTTGTAATCATTTAGCTTGCCACCATACTGTGCCATTCATACTTCTATCCAAACAGCTCTTATGCCATGTTATATTTTTAAAACCACATGAAATATGGTTTTTCATTTCAACCTAGGTGTGGTGTTCATCCCCAAACAAGATAGGTAATTAAACATGCTACTTCTGTTGACATGCTTCTGTTCCACTACCATCATCACCACATTTGAACCTTAAGTGGTAAAAACAAAGCCAGAGAATGGGATTCACTGAATAATTGAAAGTGATTTCCCTGCATGAAAAAAAAAAATAATTAAAAAAAGTAGAGAGCGCTGCTAAGGGGGGTCTCGTAGGTTCTACAAGTCACTCCACATTAAGCCAGGACTACTTTCCCTGATTCCAGGGGACATAAGGCTGTTTGAAAACATATTCAAATTACGAATCCTGCCAGCAGACCTGCATTTCTAGAAGCAGCTCAGCAAGCTAGTCATCACACAAACAAGTGGTTTCAAATTAGCTACTAGAAATTCCAAGTTCAATTATTACAGATTGTTAAAAAGAATGAGGAAAAAAAAACACACCACAACATTTAGCTGTTCTTTGTCTTTGCTCCTTCCTCCCTATATGCAGACAATGTCTCAATAAAGCAGCAGTGGTGTGATGCAATGTTTACTGCTGTTTTTGAAGAACTGCTTTGAACAAAAATACAGTTCTCTGCAAGCCTCTCAAATCCTCCTACAGAAAACCAACTGGGGACATTAGAAAATACTTTCAACTGGATTAAGATGCCATTGCTGCAATGTAAAAATAACAACTACACAACTATTACACTAACAAACAAACAAATAAATAGCCAAGAACGTAACGAAACAGCCTAAAAGATTTTAAAGTTTTAACAAAAACAACTTTACTTGGGAGACAGAGAGACTTTCAAGCATGTATTTATAACCAGTATTCAATATTCAGATTTATCGTGATGATACAAAAACTGACAGAACATAAAGCAGGTGTCCAGTGAATAGCTCTGACACTATTTTCCCTGTTTTTAATTTGTTCAGCATAAATAACTACTAAGTCAAACTGAAGGTCAGAATGATCAAAACCAAGACCTTTAAATGAGCTGAAGAAGGATGTTGGGAATTCTCCCTGTTTTTGAATACTTTGTTACTTTAAAACATATTAAGAAAACAACAACAAAAACAAACAAAACAAAACCAAAAAAAAAAAAAAACCAAGCCCAGAGGAAAGTTATCCAAAGGCCTAAATTTTTGAAAGAGCTGTTGATGGAAGGGATTTTCTAAAATGTATGTATTTTTTTCACGGCGCTACACAGACATATTTTAAAAAGTCTAGACTGAGATTTCTGCTTGTGCAGCCAAGATTCCCAGCACTGTAGTATACTGAGGGCTGTTGTCTGAAAGTTTCTGGAAGGGGAAGGTTAGGAGTCTGTGCACTTGTAGATAAAATAAAAAAGTCTTGATCCCTAAAACCTTCTGAAGAGCATTGGGACCTCCATCCTGATCAGTTCAAAGAACAGAGAGAAGTCCCTACTCCTGATAGCTTGCCTGGCTTGGACAATCTATCTTCAACCTTTCAAAACTTCAGCTGTGCTGCTTGTGTCAGACATACCCAAAAAGGAAGATATGAATCACAGAGTTATATCCAGATAAAGCTAATGAATCGTTTAAAATTTATCTGCAGTCCTTTCCAAGTGAAACATGAAGGGGCTGGAATATTGCTTATTCCTTATGCAATAATCTGGGAGAGAGTGAGACAGGGTGTGGTGCTGGAAGACAATAAAGGAACGAGATGAACACATTTGACAGCTGTTACAGGATTTGAAGGGCTGGATTCACAATCCGTAAAAATAAAAAAGCTGGGCTGTAAAGGGCATCTACGCCATGCTTTATTTAAATCTAGATATTGCTGGATGGTGGTGCATCTTAAAATTGAAAGCAAATGTGTCTATTTTCTTGCTGCATATGCAGCTTAGATCCTTAGTTATTTTGATTGATATTTTTAAAATTAAATTTTTCAATGCATGCTCTTCAGATACATAAAGGCACAGAAATGCATGCTGCCATAGTATGTTCGAAGCAAAAATCCCGTTCTGGATTTACCCTGTACTGAGCAGCAGTTTACAAAACATTACTAGGCCACATTACAGGAGCTTTTGCTGTTTTGAAAGTATTTGGTCTTTCACAGCATCTGACATCCTGTGTTTTGCAGACAATATTTGGAACAGTTATTTGTTAGAGGGCATCATCAAATTGTCCTAACACATGAAGATTTCTCAAGAGTTCAGTGGAATCACTTCTGTTCTGCTATCAGGAAAACAAATGTTTCTTCAAATCATGCCACAAAGTCAGTTCTCAGATTGAGTTATCCAGCTTATTTTTCTTATTTTGAATGCTCAGTCTCACTGGTTTAGCACTGCATTACTTTCCTCTCATAGTGACATTCCCTAGATAAAAATAATGGAGAAGAAAGTCCCTAAACCACCTCTCAGAATTTTTATGAATTTGTCTGTTTTGGGATATTTACATGCAGGAAAGGCTGCAGATTTATCAATAGTGATCAAATATCATGGGAAATGTGAAGAAGGTCAGAAGTTAGCCATTCCATGTCTTCATATCTCATCTGAATTCTGCTCCAGTGCTTCTGTTGAAGTCTCTGGCACAAAATTTCATGTCTCTGGAAATGGTTCAGCCACATTTCAAGAGCATTTTTCAATCTGTCTCTTCCTCATAGCTTTACCTATAAGCTGACTTTGACCATTACCATTTTCTTTCAAGCTGTCTTTTCATCACTGTCTTCACTGCAGTGACAGCTATTTTGCTTCGGCGCCTTGAAGAATCTTCCCCCTTACTGACCCCTGTACTTAAATTCAGTTCCTGCTTCTACTTTCACTCATAAATATTTAAATGCTGTAGTTTACACCTGCTGGATCTCATCTTCTGTCATTAAGATCATTCAAGTTTACTGTGGGGGAAAGAAAATAGAGTGCTTTGTGATGTCAAATAATTCTCTGTAATGATTCTCCTTGCAGATCTAGTCCTTTCATATTCCTTTTAACCTCTTTTTCCGGCATCAGGTCTCACTCTTATGATCCCTTTAGTTGGCTGCCACCTTTTCCCACAACATAGACTCTTGGATAAACTTTTTCTGATTACTCCTATCCAAATTAAAATAAAGAGCCAATTCCCTTAGCAATTCACCTTTACTGTCTGGACAGGGGATACATTCAGAGACGGTTCTATTAACTTCGTTTAGAATATATGACCATTTATTTCCTTACAGCAGCATGAAAATGAGATTGGAGGGACAAGAAACTTCCCAGTGTCCACACTCAATACAGCAATAGATTCAGAGACTGAAGACCAATTTCTTTCTTCCAAAAGCTTTTCCAGTCTGTAGTCCAGTTAGTTGTTCTAGATGTTGACAGGATTCAAAAGGACCACTCACTTGAGGAAAAACATGGATATATTTTAAATGTTGAAGCAGAACAACAAAGTTAACTCTTAAGAACTGATGAGTGATGTTATAAGGCCAGCAATGCTCTCCAGCCCTGCTTCCCTCCATACAGCTCTATGAACTACGGAATCATAGAACAATTTAGGATGAAAGGATTCCAAGGAGGTTACTTGCTCCAACACTGCTCAAAGTGAGGATAATGGCATGAAAGCAGGAATAGATATTAAAAAAAAAAAAAAAGAAGAAAAAAAACAACAGAGCTGTTAAAGAATCTGAGTCACCATGCTGCAGAGTTCCATCTGTTCTAAATAAACATTATCTTAAGAAACTCAGAGTGGCCATAAAAAGTTGGGAGAAATAGTGGTGAGAATGAACTTGAAACCTAGGAAGTGCTTCAAGACAGACAGTATTTGGGGTACTACTCTCTTGTTTTTTCTCTTGTAACTTGTACAATAAATTCCCTGATCATCGAGTAGTCCAGAAATCAGTCAGTCCCAGCTAGCTGGCATCTTCCAGGCCAATTTCACCTAGTTTTAGAACAGCAATTAATGGGAAACTCAACAGTGTCTGCTGCCGCCTGCATGGGAAAAGCTGCCTATAAACAATATTTAAACAGCTACTCTGTATCCCATCTAGGCATTTTTTAGGTAAAAAGTCCCTCTCTGCTGCTCTTCGTTCATGTTTTCAGTAATTTCTCAAGACCTTACTGAAACAGGAGACAGATCCTTTGACAGATCCCATTTCTCTGTGGCTTTCCAGAATAATGTCCTTGAGTAGTTGCAACTCTGTATAATTACAATGTAAATGAACTAAATGATTCCACTATTATGGTCCTTCAGAATATTGTCCACATTGGGAAACTGTTTAGGTCATTAAACATTTTTTGACTGTTCCACCACTTTTAGCCCAAGCTGCAACACATATCATATTGGGGTCTCACTGATACTCTCTCCCCATTGTGAAAACTGGACTTTTTCTTTCCCCTTTGTTTCCTATTTCTTAAGAAAGCTGTTCTACAGAAAAAGTCTTCCTCTCAACCCAGGATGGCTCAGTTACTCTCCTAAGTTTTAATGATGAATATTATTTGAAGGTTTTTTGGAAATCCATCTAATACAGCACAATCCAGATCACCCGTCTCCTCATATTTAATGATTCATCCATAAGAATGCTGATGGATTTGTGAAATATGACTTCCTTCTACAAAAATAATGTTGTCTCTTCTCCAGTATATTAATCTAGGTGTCTATCAATTTCCTTGTTTATTACAGTTTCCTACCATTTTGTCCAGGGCAAAAGTAACCCTTGCTTGTCTGTAGTTTCTCACATCTCTCTCAGTCCCTTTTTAAAAGAAAACAAAAAAAAGTTGTTTTGACTTTACATTTCCCATCTTCCATTCTTTGCAGCCACTGCTGACAGAGCTTCATTTCAAATCCTTGGGAAACCTCTCGTGCAGAATTTCAATTGTTTTATAGGACAATGCTTCAGCACTTTGATACAGGAAAAGAAATAACAGATAAGACAAATGGATTTTTTGATTAAAACTATCTCTTTCTTCCATGTTATTGCAGAAGGGGTTAGATTCTTGCAGGTTCCTGCATACTAACTCCAGCACAGGAAACAGAACATGCTACCACTTTCTCATTTGCAGAGAAAGTAAAAAATTGCATGAGTTTGATCCTTTACTGATGACTGAACAGAGTATCTGGTGGTTGAACTCCACCTATGATAAGAATGACATAATTTATTTAGTAAAATTATGCCAGTTAGAAGTGTTGAGAAACAGAAATTTACAAGTTTTGTGACTATTGTAAAACATCACTAGTTCTAGATCTTTTGACACAGGAAGTTTTTCATTCAGTCTTCAACAAATGGAGACTTATTCTGTCAGTTACTGACATTTAGACAGCAGAATGAAGCAAATGAGCTATAACACAGAATATTCCATGTTATAGTTTCTGCAGATTAGGGATGCTATTTATTACAAAATTGAACTACAGTCTATTCATAAAGCAATACATAGTTTAAAACTACTTAATTTTTTAAAACATTTTAAATTGTTTAAAATTAACACTTTCTTTCCATAAAATAAATCTTATACATGATCTATATTTAGATTCAGAAATAAAAACAGATTATGCAGGTTCTAAATAATGCACCTTTGCTGTTGAATCCTGATTATTTCCTTGTTCATTTATGATTAAGCCAAGAGAATCATAATATATTACTGTTTGCAGTATATATTTCACTAAATCAAACTGTAAAGTATATTTATATTGCTCATTTTAGCCACTGAACAAATCCCATGCAAAATTCATTACCTGTTGATAGCTTTAATGTCCCTGTCTGGGAGAGGGACAGAGTGTTCATTTATAAAAAGTAGGAAATGTAAATAGTATATCTGATTATTCAAATACATGCAATATTATAAGTATACAATGTTTTAGTGAAAACAAGAGTCACGTTGCCAAACAAAATATATAAGTTGTAGTATTAAACAACAGCACAGAAAGAGAGGTCTTGGGAAAATAGGGACATATTTCCAGATTAAATTTACCAGATGCAGTGTGATTTCATGACAGAAACATTAGATAGAAACAGTAGGGTTACCTTAATAGACCATATGGTCACCCTCTAATGTCCCTATAAACCTTGGAATACAAAACTGGCCTATAAAACACAAAGGCAAGAAATAATGCTGACTGTTTTCCTGTTCTTATAAGAATTAAGTCAAAATCACTTCTTACATCTAAGACTATACTATTGACTTCAATGGAATTAGGTGCATCAATAACTGGAAAGGTTGTTTTCTCAGTCTGCCTCCTTCAAATACATACATCATCTTGCCCAACCAATCCATCCTGAATTGCACAATAATTTTGAACATATATCAAGGTTAATCTGAACAAGGACAGAAAAGGTGGTTTTTTAACTTCATTCTTTGCATTCCAGAATGTACAGTAAAGGTGCCAGAGGAATTAGACACAATCATCAAATATTGATTGGCAGTAAAATAACTGCTATGAAATATGTTGGGAAAAATGGAAGTATTCTTCAAATTCTAGTTCTACTTTCAACATTTTTTCACTGGAGGGCAAGAATTTCTGCACTGTGTTGACTAACACCTTTTTTAAAAATAACGATTTACAACATTTGTTCAGCACCTTGCACAACACAGCCTATTCAGAAACAGACTTTTTGAACATTAAAACAAAAATGAGAAGTTATTGGATTAGTCCTTAGAAAGTAATCAAAACCACAGCACTGCTCCACTATCACCATCAGAGATAATCCTGGTGACTTTTTTTCTCTCTTTATTTGTATAAGGACCATGCACAACATCACGTGAAGGCCACAGAGGAAGTAATCAGGAAGGAACTGAGCTGGATCAAATACTTTACATTAAAAAAAAAAAAAAAAGAAAAGGAAGAAAGTCACGACTTCTTGCCTGTTTGAGAGATCAAGGACCAATGAATTTTGATATATTTTAGGACATGGTGAAGAACTGCAAGCCTAGCCACATGAACTGTGCTATGCTGCAAAATGTTTGAGGACTTTAAAATATTTTCATACTCCAGAGGTTGGCATAGGCTGTGAATTTATGTTTTTTGTTGCTATGGTAATTTGTATTGTCAGAGTTTTAATAACCTCATCAAAAACATGCATTCAAGAGCAATGTGGCACCTCTACATAATTTAACACCAAGCCATTCATAGCTTGTGGTACCATTTGAAACACTGTGTAAGAAAATTAAAAACAAATAGAAATAAATCACCACAGTACTGAAACCAATAAATATTTAGGCTGAAAAGGTGAGCAGTCACTGGAAAGAAAAATATATTTCCAGAAAAATGATGGAAACCTCTAACACAATTATTCTCCTACTAACAGCAACAGCAAGGTTAGCCAACATCAGCTGCAATTAGACCAGGACTATGTTTTTGTTTGCTCATGTGCATGCATGTGTGTGTGAAAAGTAATTTTATCCAACTGCTTTTCAAAAATCAGACTTGTTAGTCTTGAAAAACAAAGTGTACAAGCTGTTAATGTTTAGTTAGTACAGGTTACAAATTACAGGCTAAAACCTACAGAATATTAGTACTACTCCACATGACAAATTCTTTTTGAGTTCAACTTCATTAATGCCAATGGCATTTCATCAGGGTGTAATTTGGTCCTGTATCTAAATTTCCTCAGTGTCCTAATACACTATCAAATGACTCGTATCATTTATTTGGTAACTTTACATGCTGCTTGTGCGTCATTTGCAGGAAGAGATAATTATGTTTCAGCTCTTTAGTTTATTTTTCTGCTTGAACTTTATTGCCTTTTAAAAGTTTTTTTCTAACTCTCTCTAGTGCCTAAATAAAGCAGGGGAAGGGGTCTTTAATAAATAATTATTTTTCCTGTGTTGTTATGGTACATTACATGAAAACAGAAACACCTTCAACCTCCTTAGGTTTTTAAGCTGAATTAAGAGATCTCAAGTTATACGGGGCTATATTAAATATAGTGCGTTAATTAATATATAAATTGATATATATAAAAACAAACAAGCAAACAAACCAACTTCTGACAAATAAGAATGTCGTATACTGTGAATTTACACAACCCAGAGGTAACATGGTTTCATTTCAATGCCTGACCAATGCACAAAATGTTACAATGAACAGTTCCCCTCTGAATGCCTAGTTTCCCTATGGATCTTTTTTTTTTTCTTCTCTGGACTGATTCTTTGCATCTCATTCCTACGTGTATTCTAGCCTTTCATACAATATTCTAGCCTTTCAGCCACAATCATACAATAACTGATATCTTATTCTATAGGCATGGTTTTGGTCTTACTGAAAACAAGACAACGAACACTTATGTTTTGCCCTAGCTTCCTTTTGCTAGTATATACAGAAGTACTTCTGATACTTCTGGCTTCATGTCACTATTGAATAAGAGAGAAGACAACTTAGAAGACAAGCACTTCAAGGCACAAATATACATGGCATTTTCATGGAATGGACAACACATTCAGTAGATTTGCAGAAAACCTTGTAGCAGATAGCTCCAAAGAGACTGGTAAAAATCCTGCAGGAAATCAAATTTCTTTTAACACCATGATATTGGGTTTAGTACAGTGAGGCCAAGCTTATGAATTAGGGAATAGACAAAAGCTTCTGGATCAGTGAAAGGATTTCTTAAAACAAACAAACAAACAAACAAAAAATCAGCTCCCTCCCCATTGCTAGAGTTGTTCTAGTAAACAAATTGCTTCCTTATCAGGATAAGGAACAGTTCACAACCTGAAACGGAAATGTTCCGTAAACGAACTTCTTGAGTTTGGATCTCTCCCACCACTTAAGACACACAGTTCTGCTAAGTAACCCAGGCCTGTGCTGTGGCACCACAGTGAGCATACTTACTGCCTTCCAGTCCTCAAGGAGCTGAAATTCTCTCTCAGTGCAAGGAACTAGAAAGAGGCCTATTCACTGTGAATATTTTAATAGTCTTGAATACCTTAGGCAGTAATCAGAGGTTCCCCAGGTGCACAACTGTAAATGAATCTCATGTTGAGCTTTTATTTTTAGAGAAATATAATGATCAAAATTCAGAATAGCACAGCTACACTTCATTTTAAGGGACTTCAAAAATAACTAGACTTAAAATATTTAAGGTTAATTAAGGAAAACACAAAGATTTATACTGTATAGACAAGGCTGGTGTAAAACTTGTGAATTGCCACAGGATAACAAGTGAACATATCTCTTTGATGGCCCTATGATGTGAGTGGGGGTGGGAGGATAGAAATGCATAGAATAAATAAGACAGAAGAAAAGGTTTTATACTAGGTGGAGCTAGCCAAGAAAGTTCCATTCATGTCAATGGTGACATCGTCTACGGATGATCTATTTGAACATCATGGGAGGACACAAGAATTACAGGTCATGCCCTCAACTTTTCTGTTGTGGCATAGCAGGATCTTATGAACCTTGCTCCACAGTTCTGTTGAGATATCCTTGATGTTGCTAGTTAAATGCTATTTTTTTCCATCTGTATGCTCTGATAAGTGTTAAAATAACACTTTTGTTGCAACCACACAAAATTACTTTCTCTTTCCATGCTTTAAAATTTCAGGTGTTTACCATCACTAGATCCTCCATATTAAATACTGTTTAAGTACTTTTCTCTCTTTTTAGCAACTGTAGATGCCAGCAAAGACAAAGGCCCTTTCTAAGCCTCTCTACAGAAGATAATGTCTTCCTCTAAGTAGAGAGTGCAGTTGCTTAGCTAGAAAACTGTAAATCTCACTCCAAGGCCCTGTAAGAATTTTGGTAGCTGTAATGTGGGATTCCATTGTATCAAAGCAAGTTTTAGCATCAATTGAATAATCACAATTCAATTCCTCTTTAAAACACTGAGCTGTTTCTTTGTTCCATCTCATAATTAGAGTGTGCCAAGCCTTAGCAAGAGGGGCTCTTCAGATACCTGTCTAGAAATAATGAGTAGTTGACTCCATGCAAGCTGTTTGAGAAGGAAGACAGCTGTCTACTTAAGTACCCAACCTGGGACCAGGCTGCAGCTTCTCTGATTTCAGTGAGCTATGAAAGCACATGAGAGAGGAAGCCAGTCATAAAATTCTTCCCTCCTACCAAAAATCACTTAAAAAAAAATATTCTTTCTCTTCTTGAAGAAATGTTGCCTACCCACATAAAACTGTTCCATACTTTTATAAAACCGCATCTCAAATAGCCAGTGACTAGACCAGTCAATATAACATTTAGGGAAAAAAATGACAGTCGGTGATACTGCAATAAAGTATGTGGCTGCTGCCCAGTAGGCAGGCACTGTAGGTAATGGCCTACCTGTGCTGGGAGGTACAGCAGGATCAATGAGCTGTGTCAGGCTGGTCCAGGTAGGGATGGCAGTGATGGTATAAGCAAAGGTCGAAAAAGTTGTCTCTGATTCATGATTCTTTCCTTAACATGGTCCCTAGATGGCTTGAGGAAAGTGCTGCCCTTCACCATGGCAAAAAGTAAAAACTTAAATCTAGCCTTCAATTTATCTTAGTAAGTGAGGCAAGTCATGCCTGTAATCCAGAGATTTTATTGTTCATTTTTACAAGCCATATTCCAGACATAAACAAAGCCACAACTTTCTGATGAAAATGAAGTCCTATGAATAGCTCTGTCCAATTATTAAAAGAAATTCTTTGAAAATTTTGCTTACAGACATAAAAGGGAAATTTGACTTTCAGAACATCACATTTGGGGTGAACAATGAATTCCTTTTTCAAAGTGAAATGTCACCGAAGTTTTCAACAGAGGCTATCACAGCAAGTGCAGCAATTTATTCAATATTCTTGAATCTGCCAAGGAAAAACTGATGATAACATAGCCAAGTTTGCAATTCAATTTGTTTCTGTTCTTTTCATTTTTTTTTTAATTAAATCTGATAGTTATAGGACAGGGCTACTTTCTGTATCACAAACGAACAGACTAAATTCAGATGCTCCTTTACCCTTTTTATTCTCCTGGTTGAAGAAAGAAAAGAGGTTCCCTCTCCTCTTCCCTCCCTCCACACTCAGCTAGCAGCAATGCTTACTTTAAAATCATCTCTTTTTACTGTCCAAAGGGTTGCCTAGTTCTACAAATTATGGTTAGACCTAAGCCTGAAAGTGTTTTAAACCACCTTATGTGTGACTGTAATTGACTCCAGTTCCTTCAAAACTTGGTTGCTGGGCTTGATCTCTGTGAACACTGGGTTAGTGCTCAGGAACCATACCCTTGCTCTCTACACTTTGCTGCATGGATGTGGAAGGTAGCAAGACAGAGTCCTGAGCAAAAGCATCACCCGGTCATCCTTCACTCAAGCAAAAGTAATCAAGCAAATTGCCATTGTCAGTTTGCCTCTCCCAGGCAGCTCTTCTACCTCCCCTCAGCCTATCAGGGACAATGACAGCAACTGAAAATCTTAAAGACAGCAGAGTTTCACACCAATTGAACACAAAATCTGCAATATTGTTGCACGCTGTATATACTTTAGAGATTTGTTATATTAAAATACACCTGATTTCGTTTACATTTAAAAGATCTGTCAGTAACTCAGGGGATTTCAAAGTATGGGGGGAAAAGGTCTACAAATATAACAAAATATCACCTGCTGTTTTGATCAGTTTAATCCTACATAAAATGCAAGATTTGGGCTTAAATTTGTGGCTTAAATTTAAACACTCAAAAGGATGTCCATGAAGATGGAGTACGTAGCATGAGGTTACAACTGAATACTCATTCTCAGTGATACTCAGTGACTACAATAAACAATGCAGAAATGGTTCCAGGAGAAGTATTTGCTTAATGGTATAAACCAAAGAAAAACTTCGAGACAGAGAAATGTTGCAGGTATTAAAGGCATATTGTGGATAGCAGAGACAGTCAGGCAATGCTGGTCACATGGGTATATTGCTCATGAGGTTAGGAGTAAGAATTGAAAGGGCTGGATCTGAGGTTCTGAGGAACTACTATCTCAAGAGAACAATGTGAGTTTTTAGTAGCTGGGGATGTGGGTTATTGCTGTGGTCACTCCAAAATACTCTCTAGAGGCCCTTTGCCTTCAAAACTGCAATTATATAAATACTTAATTATAGTCACACTAGGCAGACCTAGGCTTGGGCGTTAACTTATAAAGTTGGGTTCAAACAGGGTAATCATGAAAGATGAAGTGCAGCTGAAGTTAATGGAGAAAAAAATAAGTCTCTGGCAGTGCATGCTGAAGACCACAGGATCAGAGAACATTTACACACTGCTTTTCCTTCAGTTGAAGGTTTTCTTTCAGAACAAAGAAGTGCCTTCACACTGATGGTAACTAAGCCAGTTCTAGGCACAACAAACTAATACTGAGCAATAAATAGCTCATCGAAACAGAAAAAGGACAGGCACCAGAACGGATGTTGAGTTTTGTCATGGTCACATGGTTGCAGTACAGGAAAGTAGAAAGATGGGGACAGCAGATGAGGTTCTGCTGTTTAATCAGAGCTCCAAAGCATCCTTAAAGCACTGCCCTAGGCCAAAAAGTGTTTCTGCAAATTCAAGTAGCTTTTTACAGCCAGGGATGGAAACCCCAAGGGATATCAAACCATAACTTCTAATATGTCATTTCAGAGCTGGTAACCTATGCTGACTTCAACACCAGTATTCACCCTCCTTCCTGCCACCAAAACCCTGTCCCATAACAGAGAAAAAAATAAACAGATGTAACCATTCTACTCCACATAGTCCAACTGGGGAGGAAGGCTGTGTTTGATATGAAGAAAGGAAAGATTCCCCAGAAATGAGGATGAAACAAACAGATACAGAACAAGGAGCCAATAAACTTCATTGGTGATGACAAGCACATCTCTGTTGACTTGAGTGCAGAGTTTGTTCTCAGACCTGTTGTGTATTACTGTATTACTGTTGATTCAAAAAAATAAAAACAACAACAAAACAAACAAGCAAACAAAAAACAGAGGAAAAAAGCAGCATAAATTACCTTCAGCTGGCAAATAATCTCTGTGAAGGACAAATAGTCCTACAAAAGTACTCTGAACCTAGTAAAGTCTCACCATGTCAAGGACTTATTTTGGAAGAACCACACGTGCTGCATTTGATGAGAAAAGCAAGTATCTAGTACAAAGTGTCTCTTGTGAAACTATGGGAGCTGATATTATTCTCTTTATCATCTGACATCTAGACAATTAGTAGCAAAAGATTGAGAGAGCCGATCAATTAGGTCCCATAACCTGCTTAAAGTTAAAAGGAATTTTAAAAAAGAATGCAAAGGGGAGTGCTGATTTTTTTCTACAGCAGCTTGGCAACAAAGTGATCATGCCATTAACTATAGTAACTGATGAATATTTTCTCTCAAGCTGGTCAAAAATATGCTGAAGCAGTTTTGACAGAAAAAAAAAACAACACTTTTTTGTGAAAACTCATTAGAAAAACTTCATTTGAAATGCTGAACTATTTCTTTAAAGTACTTTGGAAACAGAATAGTTTGGAAATGAAAATATTGCCATAAGTAAAATATGGTTTAATTGTGAAATACATGTGTTACTGACCCACTACCAAATCCCCTTATTCATTTCTACATACAGTGCCACCACTTATTTGCAACTTGCTAATGTTCACTGATAATGCATCAGTGAGCTGAGACACGAAGATTCTGAGTGTTTCACGCACAGGTCGACCATTGTGCATTGCAGAATGACCCTAGGTAGGCAATAGGCAATCTGTAACATTATTAGTGAGTAAGGTGTCTGTGATGCCAAACTGTATGGACTGTAGAGTTTATCTACAATCTTTTCTTGTGGAAAAGATGACAGCAGGAGGAAGAGATGGGGAAGGACTTAATCCCACAGCACAGCTGGAGCCATGCTAAGAAATCACATGTACAGACAAGGATTTGTCTGAGGTAGGATTATGTACCTTCAGATAATCTCCTCAAAAGGACCTAAAATCCTACACTGTGGAAAGTAGAGCCTGTTTTTACCTACTGAATTATCATGTCAAGTTCGGAGGGGTGAACTGAACATCAGGATTTAGGAATATGGACAGCAAGAGGGACATGACAAAGACAGCTACTTTGGGACAAGCAAGGACTCACTGCCCATACCCCAATAGTATACTGTATACAGTATCTTTATTTCAGAGAAAAATGTGTACATCCCATGGCATATAACTATTTGCTGAAGTACAACATTTTAAATTATGAATGGATATCTTTATCAGCAGACTGAAAAGGAAATAACATGCCTATTTCTAAGTAAGAAGATAATTCACCAGATACAGAGTTTACCACATTCCAGGGTATGACACTGAGACTTTAATGAAGATTAAGTTGTTTGTTGAAATTTTACATTGCATGCTAGAGGCACCCTTCCAACAGTTCATTTTTTTAAGTCTGTGAAAGTCTTCAAACTTGCCTGTCACAAGTTTCTAACTTTGTCCCTTGGAATACTCAAAAAATTAAAAAAAAAAATTCAAGAAGGCTGTTGAAAAGTGTCATAGGCTCATTAAATCACTCTTTCAAAAGTGAATCATATAAGTTTAGTAATTATACTACTGAAGACTTTTATACACATACCACATTGTGTTGCATCAAAGTTAATCTTTGCACTGACACCTGACTTGCTGCAGTGTGTATAGAACCAAAATTATAAAAGAATGAACACCATAATGTGCTCCTAATTGTTGTGCTAAGCCTTAATACAAGATGGGGTCAGAGAGACAAGGAGCTTAATTGATTTTATTCCAGGAAACAAAGACAGCATGCAAAGAATCTGCTGCTATGATATCAGTGGGAACAGTCATTAAAAGCTTATTAGTGGGAGAGGTCCAGGCAATCAAGATATGAACACAGAACATTAAAGGAAATAAAGTTTGTCCAAAAAGAGCAGTATGATTTTATTTTCCTCACTGAAGTTTATTCTGTACTTTAATATGATTAAGATAATTACCTCACTGTAAATGTGAAACTTAAGAGCCTATTCAGCAGGCAAAGAAAGGAGTTTAATGACTGCAATGAAGCAGCAACATCTAAGACTAAGATAGGTTTGGGACACAGCTGAACTCTGGGAAAGTTTGGTTCTATAGTCTGCATCTCCTCTAAGCATTATGAATGCAGGACTTAGAAATGTTGCAGAACTCCTCTTTAATTCTTCATGCAAATAGGCATACACATCCTTTTGGCAACAGCAGCATAAACCCATTAAGAGATCAGACCATGCCTATTCCCCTGCAAGCATGGAAGAATCATGACATTCCTCTGCTCACAATAGGATAAGTTGCAATTCAAGGCTGCAGAGGAACAGGGAACCCAGCTCTACAGCATGAGGGAAGCCTTTGATAACCCCTAACAGAGGAAATTCAGAATCCTGTTGGATGTTTAATGGTGTATTTATCACATCAAGGGAAGGGAATATTTACCTACCACCTAACAGGCAAAAGAAAGACACAACAAAATCACATATAGGATTATAATGTGATGTGGCTCCAGCAGCACAACAGTATGATTTTTTTTTTTGCTAGTTAACACTGCTGACTGCATATGAGAGGCCCCTTGTCTGTCTTCCCAAAATCCAGGGCTACTACAATTGCTCTGAAATACAGCCTGTTTTCCTAAGTCCCATTCATCATGCTAGAAGTATACTCATAATTTGTATTATAGAGATAATGATCATTTTATGTCCTGAAGTGATAACAGTGTTGTGACCTGTAAGACCTTCTGGAAAAGCAGCATATCTACATAGTTAGTGTGAAAATGGAAATCCATTTGTTGTTTACCTGTACGGTGACTCTTCATATTTAACCATTTTTAATTTTAGATAGTATTATTCTTCTAATGACTATTAACTGTGGGCTTTAATGAGAGGGTTTGTAATGGTTTACTTCATTCCAATTTCCTGTACTAACTATTGGGCTACTGTTACTTTGAGAAATCCAAGTTTATATTCTTTACGCAGTCAGTCAGATAAGAAAGGAAGGTAGCATTTCTGAAAGAGGTAATATCTTTCTGATGACCAAGTATTATGAGCAGACAAGCAGTAATTCAGTCAGATCATTTGAAACTAGTTCCTAAAATTAATAATATATCAGCAGAGTCAGTGCCTGTGGTGAGGTTACTAGAGGTCTTTGTTTAAGAAATGCTTATTGTTTAATATATCCTTGAGGTTAAAGCAATGTGCTAGGAATTCATAAGGCATATTGCTGCTGCTCTCTCTTTTCAAGTGGCCTCCTTTCAAGACCGGCTGCAGCACCAGAGGCAGAGGGGAAAGAAGAATATATTGCAGAATCCCTGTGGAATATAGGTTTCAGAGAACGAGCACATTAGAAGGGGCTTGCATGTTTCCAGCTCTGGGAGGCCTGATATCAAGAGAATAGGGCTTTTTCATTAAAATAAAAAAGCAGCGAATTATTAGGACCCCAGCACGTAGTGAAGTTATTCACCGAAGGAAGACTAGACAGTAGAATAAAGACGGTGATGGAATGATTGGCAGAGTAGAAGGGAAAGCACAAAAGAGCAAGAAAAACTAGAACATGAGCAAAGTAACTGATCTGTGTGTGCATTGCTGTGTCTTTGCCAGATCCTGTCCTTGTTGGGTTCTTAAGAGGTAAGGAAGTGATGGCATGGGGAAAATCACAGCATGAAGACCTACTCAAATGAACAATGTCATGAAATCCTGAAAATCAAATACATTTCATTCGACAGCTGCAAAAATAACCAAAGTGGAAGAGGGAAAGGCTATGATCTGGTGGTCAATGGACTAGTGCTCAAGAAACTGGGGTTCAGTTCTGTGTTTTGTTGTGGATTTTTCCTCTTGCGTTAAGAAACTCAAGGTCTTTGAAATGCAGTAAGAGGGAAGACTTCCCTTCTTTATGGTGGCGGTAAGGAATACATTTCCACTCTACACTTGGTTTTGTAAGGACTTAAGATCTTCTGAAATCAGCAATGGGCTCTGTATGGACATTTCACAATGGCAGTTCAGCAAATGTCCAAGATTGGCAGCAAATAACATTGTTTGTTATTTAGACATAAACTGAGGCAGAAAGTTGTTAAGAAACTTAGCCAAAGTCACACACAAAGTCATATCCAAAGTCATGAACAGATCAAAAAATACAAATCCAGTGCTCCTGGGTAAAACAATACAATTAAATACAGAGCTTAAAAAAATTCAGATACGAATGGTGAGCTTCTTCTATACCAGAGGCCTATACTGCATAGTCTAAAAAACCCTCCATTCCAAACTGAGTAGTCAGTTAAGAGCTATCCGTTCCATATGGATAGGTCTGATCTGGCAAGATCTCAACTCTTCTATTTCCAGTCTGAACTACTTCAGTCTGGTATCAGACTGATATCCATCTGATATGAGATACAATGGCAAACGTTCCCCATTTTGAGTTATGATTTGGATCAGCTCTTGTTGAACTGCTGTTGCTGGTGTTAAGTAAAGGAGACCAAATAATGATGCCCTTGCTGCTATGCAAATTACCTTATTCCAAGAGTAGCTCCATGGAGATGACACACAGCTCTTCATGGACAGAGGCGCTATTTGAGGTGAACAAAACACAGTCCAAATCAGTGTGAGTAGAGAGAGATAATCATGTTCTCACCTAAAATGAAATAGATAATATTTTACCACAATGAGGTCTGCTTTGGGAATGTACAGACTTCACACATTTCAGCTTATTATGTAGCTAGAAAAAAAGGACCCCGTGTCTCTGCATATATACAGACTCATATGCACAGAAACATCTGCAGATATAAAGATAACCACAAGACAGGTATGGTGCATTAAATGTTTTCAGAAAGAAAAAAAAAAAGGAGAAAGAATAGTTCATGAAAAATAAAACTTTCAGAACAGTATTGCAATAAAAATGACTATGACCTCTGTGGTTGTGATGTGGATGTCCCCATCTATAACATGAAAATCTTTTTTTTTTTTTTTTAATTTTCTTCAAAAAAACCCCTACCAAACCTCACAGCCAAACACAGATGTATTTTTAGCAACTGGTATTGAAGAAAATTTGGCCAAATCTGTATACAAACTATGAAATCTCATTCTTTACACTCTTTAAAGAAACCTATTGATGAAAATTTATATATCATTTTTATTTCAAAAGCTTCCAAAGTATTTCACCCAACAAAATCATACCTTTAAAATATGGTTATCTTGAGAAGGGAAGATGACAGTAGAAACAGAGGAAATCCTATGAAACTGTGATTAAATTAAAAATGTGTTGTTTCAAAGATATTCCACACACAACACATAACTCCATACAAAACATTTATAGTTTGTCAAAAAAAAAAAGTTACTAGTAAAATCAAGTGCCTGCTGATACAGAAAAATGAAACAAAGGAAAACACATATTTAAAATTATAAGCAGTGAGAAAATAAAGTACATATGAATGCTAAAAGCATGGGATCCTAAATGAGAAACTCCTGAAGTCTCAGCTTGGCACTAACACTGACCTTTTACACGGCTGTAAGCACATCAACAGACCTACAAGCATGCGCATTCGGCCTGCTCCTTGATACATACATTCCAGGGGTAGGCTGTCTGTTTAACATAAGACTCTGATGCCTGAGTATGGGTAATATTTAACTCAACTAATTTTATTGACTCATGAAATGAAGTGAATATTCTGGTAAGCAACAGTATCAGGATCTGACTCTGAGCTATTTGGATCTAAAATTTATTGTGGAAAGACTCATGCTGATTTTGAGAGACTTTGTACTGAGACTTACATTAAACTGTTTTTTGAAGATATAAAGCTCTATATAACTTCTAAACAGGGCTATTATTTAACTTGTTTTCATTTTTTAAAATACCCTATTGTCAGAAAAATTTAGAGACAAATAGCTGCAGTTCCAAACAAATGAAAACTACATATGAGTCACAATGCTAAAATATAAAGAAAATCTAGATAAGCTAATCTATGGAATTTGTATGTAACTGGATGTACAACTTACTCTGAAAAGTTAATTGAACAGGTAAGCCACCTTCCATGGGAAACTGATTAAATAATAAATTCAAGCATCATCAATCTAAAATAATGAACTTAAAATTGTTTCTTTGCTTGTTTCTGCATTTCACTGTGTTGAATCATCAGTTTTTATTAAAATGTGACAATGCTGCACAGTAAACTAGTAACCGGCTTTTAACACAGAGAGGTTTAAGAGACAAAAACCTGTAAAGTTATTTTCCTGAATGTGATCTGGCCATAAATATGAGTATACGTTATGATGATCTGACTTGACTTTATATGATATGTAGGTGGAGAAAGGGAGCAGAAATCGTATCCAAGCAAGCTAAGAGAAAATTGAGACATCTGGATGCAGCAAGAAAGAAACTCAAAAGACAGGTGTAGGAACTCCCTGGATTTGGGAGAGAGGAGAGGTGAGCAAGAGAACATTTTTGATATTGCTTTGCATTTTTTTATCATAAGTATAGATTCAGTTTTAATTAGAAAATCTGATTCAGAAATATGCTTATGCCATCAACAAATACCTCTTTCATTTTGCCACTGCTCAGAACTTTAACAGGTGGTTAACTAACTCATTATTTCATGCAGGCTTTTTACCTACCTTTGTTTCTGAAGGCAGAAAAAAAATTCTTTACTGTTACATGTTTTTTTGGTAATACAGCAGCTGCTGTTTATGCTAATTCTTGCTTACTTGCAAATAGACCTATGTTTATTTTGTGCCATGCCAGCTGTCAACAAAGACATTTGAAGAATAATTTCCATATGCAGAAGGAAGGCTCTGCTCCCTCTTCCTATTGCTCATTTCTTTCCTCTGCATTTCAGGCCCAAAGGGTGTTCAACTAGAAAAGTGTCTAATGGTAAGTTAAGAGGTGAACTGAACCTGAAATGCCCAATGGTCCCACAGGTATCCATCAACTATTTTGAACATATGCATGGGGCACTCTGAACTCCTACTGTCTCTATTGTTATTCTGAACTTGTACTCACAAACACATTGCTCTCCAAACCACTGCTAAGGACACCATAACATTTGCATCCTCAAGTGGGAATGTCCAACTGTTGCAGGGTAACTGACTTGCAAGCTTTGGTGTTTACCTGTATTTGAGATAAGTCACTCTACACAGCCTTATAATCAAAAATTTGTAAATGCAGCCTTGCTAAACAGAGCATGTCACTGTATTTGGATCAGGCTCAGAGAACTGAGAGGGCTGGCAGACTTGAGGCCTATACCTGATTTTATCACCAGCAAACTGTACCTATAAACAACATAGTTTATCCCTTACTTATACTTTCATAATAAATTAATCTTGGGGGAACGGAGACTGAATGTCTGAGTAGTGCCTTCTTCCAGCATCTAAATATGAGGCCATTCACCAACTGAATATTATCTCAACTAAATTTTCCCTAGGCTCATGCTATTTTCCAAAGCATCTGGAATTACTTGTATTTTCTTCTGAGGTCTGAAGTGAATAGCACCTTAATCCTTAAGACAGTGCATTACTACATATTAGCCTTTAGTACTTTTACTGTTAGGATCATCAGAATCAAGTGGGAAAAAACACTTTAAAATCAATCACTCAGGCACTCTTAGTCCTTATCGACTGAACTCCTTTATCCTGTACTGGTTCTACAGGCCTAGGCGAAAAGAGAAAAAAACTCCCAAAGAAACATATGCAGATCAAACAACTATCAAGCAAGATGAAGAGATATTGATCAATTGCGTGTATATCACCTGGCAAGGCATGTAGAGCAGGTATTGCTGCCAGCTTCTACTGAATGTACACCTGCATGGGTGCCCATGCCCAGGTGCAGCCCACAGGGCCATGTGAGGTGAGGCCGGGGCCACTTCCAGAAGGTTCTGGGGCAGCGTGAGGGAAGGGCCACGCGCTGCAGGGCAGCCAGGGCTGAGGTAAAACGTGTGAGGAACGGCCCTGCCAGCACCACGCCGAGAAGAGGAGGAGGACGGGGATGAGGTGCTGCAGGTGCCGGGGCAGAGGTGCACCTGCAGCCCGCGGGGAGACCATGGCAGAGCAGGGCATGTGCCCTGAAGGAGCTGCTGCCCAGGGAAGGGCCCATGATGGCGCAGGGGAAAGGTGTGAGGAGAAAGGAGCAGCAGAGGAACTGCTATGGACTGACTGAGAAGGAGTTAGCAGTGCAGGAGTGAAGTTGAGTCAGGGAAAAAAGGAGGTGAGGGGGAGTGTTTGTTTTTTGTTGCTTTTTGTTGTTTGTTTTTGTTGTTTTTTTCTTTGTTTCTTAGTATCCAACTCTTATTTTAAATGGCAATAAATTAATTTTCCCCAAGTTGAGCCTATTGTGCCAATGATGGTAATCTAATTGGTCATTTCCCTGTCTTTATGTTGAGATTTCTCATCTTATTTTCTCCCACATCTTGTTGAGCAGGAGGACTGAGAGAGCAGCTGGGTTGGCAACTGGCTGTCAGCAAAGGTCAACCCACCACAACACTCAAAATGCTGATGCATGTGTTTTGTTTGTGGCATGAACCTGCAATTATACATGGGAATTGTTTTCTTAATTTTCTGTAATAACTTTGCAAGCACACCCTTCCACAGCTTTCACCTCTGAGTAGCAGCTCTTCCCATGCTGTGGGTAAATATGTTCTTGTCTCATTCAGATACTCCACGTGATGAAGTATATGCCAGTTCCAAGTTGTAACTGTTGTGTTATTTTATACAACATCCACAGCCACAATATCTGGGTGCCTCCTACAGATTTACCAATGCATTCTCACAACACTGTATGGAACAGTGAGATTAAATAATTCACCCGAGGTTAGATGGAAAGTCTGTGGCAAACAAGGAACTCAGCTGAGACCACTTAGGTCTGAGTTGGTTATAATAATCATCAAACCATCTTAAATTGTTTTATTATGTTCCATAGCAGGACAGAAAACTTCTGGCAAATACAGCAATTCCATTGTTTTGGAATAGATTCATTGCAACTACTTGTAGCCAAATGACACGAGTATGTTGTCACCACCACATCTCATTCAGGAATAGCTGCCTGAAGTCTGCATTCACTTATTGCCAAGTCTTTGCTGGCCATGGATACCTACATTTATAAATCTAAGCAGGCAGAAGAACATGCCAGTACAAGTTGGTGATTTCTTCTTTTTCTGCTACAATTACTTCCCAGCCAGCAGACATGAAGAGCATCACTGAATCTATTCTCACTCAGTGCACTCCATATGTTCCCGAGGACTCAATCTAAGATGATGCCAACAGAAATACAGAGTTACACTACTGTGATTTATCTTATCCTATGTTGGCTGTCTAAGAGTCAGTTACCAAGGTTCAGTTAGAAGAAATGTCCCCCTAAAAGGCAAACAATCCAGTTACAAGTAGTTACTTAACAACAGGGAATTTAACTCATCCTTCACTTTTCATCGCATTCACAAGAGATGTACAGCAAAGATTTTTCCGAGCTTCCATTTAAAATTAAGCTATGTTTATACCAACATTTTGCTGCATATACAGACATGTTCTTGAAGAAAGTGATGTATAAATATTATATATCATTGCTACAAAAATCAGAAGCCCAATATTTGGGTATATACAGTGTTAATCACTTGAAGGAACTGATCCCAACTAGGTGTTCTCTTAAAAGTTATTAGCCAAAATATTTACATGAGGTATGTTTTAAGTCAGTGAAATGGAGGCTGCTAAACGTGAAAGAATCTGCATATTTCATCTATCTCTGCTGCAGTCAGGAGTATGCTGGGGAAAAACATGAGGAAACATCCTTCTAACCATGGCTTTATATGCTGGTTGGCTCTTGTAGTTGTTGAGAAGAAAGGAAAGAGGAAAAAGTTGGTATGCAAAGGGGTTATGAAAAAGGGCTATGTCACAGTAGAAGTAATCTTGGCACATGGAAATTTTTGTGCAACCTGCCTTCTGGCTTTCAGCCAATAAAGGCTGATTGCCAAAGCTGAGCTCTGGTAGGAAGAAGTGTGGGTAAATCAGTACAAAGTGAACTACTGGAGTGGGAAGAAGGTAGAAGATGTGGTCCCAGCTGGACAGACTTATGTTAAATCCCCATTTCAGAGCTCCTGTGTGCCTTGACCTGAACATTTTCATTAGGCAGGAGACTCCATGGCTGGGTGCTTCTTCAGCTCTAGCAGCTAAGAGTCAGTTTCATTGCTTCCAGGCCAGCAGCTGGCAGATACCCTTTGAAGCCAACAGAAGTATGTCAAGAATTGCAAGCTACTGGCACACACATATCCAGGCTTCAGATTTGAACACTATTTTGGGGAAAATGTTCTGAATTTCCATGTGGTTGGCAAGAGAGAGAAAAGTGGGTGGAGGAGGGAGAGTGAGTGCAGTAAAGCAGAAAGGCTCTGTGAATTGCCTCGCCCTGTCTCTGAGAGTGGCTGATATGTTGTCAAGGGGTAAATGGGAATACCAGCTTTCAGTTTAAATGTCTTCAAACGTTTTTCTTTAGTAACTTGTCATTTCTTGTTGAAAAGAGCTCCTGCAGCAATGATTTGTGATGGTAATTTTAACAGTGAAAAACACCATTGGAATTATGAAAAATAAAATCCTGCTGTGCTACCAGGTCACAGTATCTGTGTCAGTTTAGTGAAAAAGCTAGCAGAACTGGGCAAGAAACAGCTTCGGTCTGTCTGTGAGGCTGTCTGCAATGATGCAGCTCTCAACTGAGGACCAGCTGGGCTCAAAAGTGAGATCTAATGAGCGATGCACAAAGGCTGGTTCATGAATGGGCACTGGATGGTGACACTACCAGGTGTTCTCATCACCTGCCATCTAACAGGACAAGTGCGTACGGCCAGCAAGGGCCAAGGCAGGGCAACCAGTCAGTATTAGGAAAGTTATGCATGTATGTTTAACCTTTCTGGTTCAAGTGCTCAGCATTCTAACTTGCAATTAAAGCTAACAAAGCTGCTGCTGAAATTTGAGTTTGTGGTATCAAGCTCTCACTACCCAGCCATTACAGGTTTGCAGCTTGAACGAGCCCAGATTTTGCTTACAGTTATTCAAACTAACATGTTTGCTTGCAATACCTGGTCCATATGTACAGTTACAGTGATGGCCAAATTTGTCCTATCTTACTTGCATACTTTTGCATGTCCTTTTGGACTGAGGAAAAGGCAGTGCATCGTGACTGAGGGAGACCCTGAATGAATTGTCAAGATTTTCTTGCAAAACAGTAAGTAGTTTCTGAGAAAATGATTCATGAATGATGCATTGTTTTCTGACTCTCTCTCTTTCCCTGAGAAACTCCCCAAACTAATTCTGTGAAAATGAATGCTCTGGCTTAAAAAATAGGGATGATGCAGTCCTGAAGCATGCTTTCATTTAACAGGTTTGAATCTATGGAAAGAGTTTCCATATGCTATTAACTACATGCACTATCAGTAAATGAAGTCATAAATAAATTACCATGAATATAAACAAACATCCAAAGTTATCCACAGCAATGAAGTAATAATAATGAAATATGAAAGAAACACTGCATATTTACCAGAGTTATTCTTAACACAAACACAGTATTTTGTAGGGTGGAAACCAATGCATCAGAACAGAAAAGGTTAGATACTTTTGCTACAAGTTTTCTATTTTTCAAAATTTGGACTAATGGTAAGTAAGCTTAAAATTCCTTGGCACAAGTTGTTTACATAGATTCTGCATACACCAAATTTATACAGATTGGCACTGTAGGTGGGCAGAAAACTGTGGAGGCATCCACATAAATCCAGTATCCTAAGATAAATCTTGAAAGGGCTCACAGATACCGACAGTATTGGAAATATAGAAGTCTAACTGCACATTCCTGAATTATATAACTGACATTTCTTTCACCTACAGTCATAAAACTGAATGAAATTTAAAGATCTATAAGTTCTCCTGTAAGTGCTCCGTCTAGTTACCAGGCATTTGGGGCCAGTATGGAACAAATATTCCATCTTTCTCATAGCAATTTCATAGCACTCTTCTGAAGAGTCCAGCCTTAGCCATTGCTGAACAGAGACTGTTGGTATGACACACTGTGCTCTTTCTTACCATGGCACCCCTTAAAATATTTGAAGCTGAGTGAATCCAAAAATGGGTGGAAGCATAACGAAAACAATTAAGCCAAAAATTCTGTTCTTCATTACAGAATGGTTAATGTCAAAGGGCAGGAGCTGATGGGAAACTGGCATACATGCACATAGATATTCAGAAAATTTAACCTCTGTATGAAATCAGTAGAGTTCCATCAACTGGATTTAGATACCTAAATGCTTAAGTAAATCAGGGTCCTGTTACCTCCTCACAGCACACAGCCTGCCTTGCAATGCATTGCAATTCAGCTTGTGGCTGAGGGACTGGCTGACTTTTACAATGCGCCAAGCAATGCATGCATGTATCTGAAGACAGGACCAAGTCCTGAGAATATCTGTAGCTTCCAATTAGTGGTTATACAACATGACAAGAAAGAGGAAACACAGAAGAGCTGTGAACTCCTTTTTGTAGTTGTTGTCTAGAGATGGGATCAGAATAGAAGCTTCAGGCAGAACATCTGTAATGTGGACGGACAGGTGTTTGCAGTTCTAGACTTTAGATTTTCCAGAAATTAAAATATGTTCATGGAATTTCATTCCCTCTCATGATAAAAAAGGGGTAATCCTCCCTTAAAGCATTTCACTCTTCTGTTTTACTGTAAATGGAGAGGTGGGTGAGATTTATTTGTTAAACATTGCCATAAATATTTAGCAGAGCAGGGCTCGGTTGAGAAGAGGACATCTAAACAGATTGCTAGTGAGCTAACCCTTGGAGATCTTCCAGATTTCTCTCTCTTCCTCCCAGTTTTTGTCTCTTTGCAGAGAAACTAAATAAACATTTGAAAGGAAGTACACGACTGGAACGATCCCCCCTCTTCCCTCCCCCAAATAATTCAAAAGAAAATTAATAGGATTCAAGATAGTGGTTTCTGATTATCAGCATGGCTGTTACTTTTTATTTTATTTTTTTACAGTAGCAACCAGCTGGTACAGTGCATAATGCTAATCAGTTAGTGTCTTTCACATTTTTGAAACTCCTTGGAAACACATCCCCATAAAACTGCTTTGAAGTTCAATTTTAATTTAGATGCAAACTATCCCAAAAGTACTGATAGTCTAAAAAGTGCCTCTGGCAGTTTATAATTATAATGCAATAGAGCTGTCAGATTTGATTAACATGTCATTTCAGTCACTCAAGTCCATGCAGCACTGTTTAGCTTCACATGATCATTTAAACATTCCTCCCCACCACTCAGTACTTCACCAACATTTGGGTATGTAATAGATATGGCTTTATTTACGTGTTGGTTTTCAATCATTCAGATCCTCCAGACCATCGGAATGATAAAGTTGTGCAGAAAAACATCCTCCAATTTCCTTATCATGCAGATATTTCTGTTGCAGCATTTCATTTGCAAGAGATTCACAGCATAAGGCTTAAAACAATCTACTAGCATTATGGCTTAATAAAAGAGCAATATTGTATCACAAAGCAGGGTTTTGATGAATATCACTAAAGCTGAAAAGACCCATTCCAATCCAAATAAATAACATTTGGAGGATGAGAGTAATTCTTTTGAGAAGAATTTTTGTGCTTCCGAATCCATCATTCATCTACAATGCAAGTGAGGCATATTCAGCCAACTTCAGTGGGGTTACCCTAGACAGACACCTGCAGCAGGCTGTTTAAATAATATTTGAAGTTCTTGCTACTTTCAATACATACCACGAACAGCGAAAACAGAGGAGCTGAATTGCAGATAACACAGAAAGCTTAAACAACCACACTGACTTCAAATACTCAAAATAAAAAGCTGAAGAATTTTTCTTGGCCCAAAGCTCCAACCCCACACCTTTTACACTCAGACTATGGGAAGGGCATTTGGGAGATGGCAAATTTTGAGAGTGTAATGATATTAGGAATATCCAAAGAAAAATCTCTCACCCAAGCAGAAAGGCAACACCAAATATAAGGGATACTAATAAGGGATACTAATTTCTGTCCGGCTGTGGGGCTAATTCTGTGAAGTTACAGGTGCTCTTGCTCTTCTTTAGGCCCGTGGCCAGCAGGCTGCCTCCCCACTCTCCCTGTATATTCAAGATTTTCACCTGTTCTTGGACTCCTGTTTCTGAAACAGACACTGTGTCTGTAGCATTTAAAAGCAGGAGACTTCTAACATCCCAGGACATGTATTTCCTTCAGCTCCACTGTCTCAGTCATTTCAAGAGATGAGAATCTGGCAATGGTTGGGTCTTGGCAATGTTGGCTAAATGTCACCCTTCGTGACCCTGTCTCTTCTAGATGCTTTTCAGAAGCAAAGACAGAAAAAATCAGTTCTGAGGGTTCATCCTTCACACAGCCCAAGTGCTGTGAATCCCACAGACCACCTAAGTTCACCCTGCACAAGCTTTTCCTCCTTCACACCCATAAAATAAGATCTCATTATAGGATAAAGCTCTTATTCCTAGCCAGATCTGAAGGTCACAGCAGCAACCCCGTTGATTCTAGTACCCAGAAAAAGTTAAACTTTTCATCTCTTTTACTGTGTGCCTCAAACACACCAATAGTCTTTTGGGTCTGTTCAGGGTCATGCTGAAAAATAAGCCTATTAATACAGCAGGGTTTCAAAATATTTGAAGAACTAATTCAGCAGAGTTTATATCTCTTGTGTAGACTTCACTGGAGCCAGCATTCTTCACTCTGTATTCAGTCACTCTGAATATCAGTCAGGGCACTTTACTCAGCCATAAAAGAACTGCAAGCAGAGATGAATCTCATCCTTTTTCTTTCAGACATCTAGGAAGCCACCAGCCTCTCATTTTAAACCTAACTACTGAAGACAGCTTAATGAGGCTCAGGGAAGATCACCCTGAATGTTATCCAACAGCCCATTGTCACAAGAAAAGTTTTTTGCGTCAAAAACCATATAACCCTTGAATAAATCTCTTTGATTTTGCTTACACTGGGGCTGTGCTCATTCTTGCTCCTTCAGCTGTCACAGTGGGAGGTGTGAATGTGTGTGGGATGCTTACGGTGAGAAAGACAAGGCTATCATATTAAAATCTTGGTTGTAATCATTAATTTAGGAAGAGCTACATAGCGGGTAGTGAAGAACGAAGGGTTTAGAGACAGATTCTTTCATTCATTTTTAAGTTTATCAGAGACAGCCAACACCACATAAAAAGCCCTGCACATGTGCATGGACACTCAGCTCTCATCTTGCTACTTGCTCTTGAAACATTCTCATGTTAGGGCTTCATTTTACTTGGGGGGGAACATATGCATGCATACATATACATCTTTTCATGCTATGTCCAGTTTGAGAGTCTATTCTGAGAAGAAATTAAGAGGAAATAAGAATAGCATAATTTCAGGACAGTGTATTTTCACACAGGCAGGGCATATATTAACATTCCTCTTTCCACAAGAACAGAGGCATACACTGGAATCTGAATTTTTTAAAAGCTAATGCTAATGCTGACCTTCAAATGGCCCAGAAATAATTTTGAAGGTTTTAGTATGATTGTTTAAATATACCTTCAGCATTTTCTGCCTGCCATTAATCAGACAATTATTGCTAATAACTTCTTACCTCTCGTTTACCTGTAAACCAATCATCATAATTATGCAATGGGGGTGCTCTGACCACTGCTTAATATGTGGAGCACAAAAGTCTCATCACTGCTTTGAATCCCCTCATCTGACTGTTTCACTTGCCTGCCATCCTTTCATGTGTGGAAGCTATTTCAGGCAGGGGAGAATCATTCTTGTTGCATGTTTGCACAGCACTTATCACACTGGGATTCAAATGTAATGAGAATGAGATTTCTGTTCCTGTTATATTAACTGGTCTTGATATGAAAATCATGGCATTAAAGGAACATGCAACTGAAAAGCAGTTTGCATCAGAAAAAAATGGTCTTCTTCTTTTTACTTAACAAATCATGAAATTTTCTCATTTCTCTTGTGGATTAAGAATGTACAAAGTCAAGAGAAAACATCTGTCCAAATGGTGAGGAAGGAGAGAAAGCCATATGCCTGAATGAACTGCTGCTTAGGAATAAGTAAAGAAAATCCAGAGGACTGGCTTGGGATTTAGTTCTCTGGAGGGGAAAAATAAATAAATAAATAAAAATCACTGCAATCTGTTCATGTATGAGAGAGGGACAGAGGAAAAGACAGGAGGGCATAGTGATGGGAACATCTGCAGAAGTAATCCTTTTGAATAACAAGCAGCATGTACCGGTTTAGGACAAACAGCTGTTCAATGTGCAGTAGAAACATCCACACAGGTGTAAACAACTCTCCTTCCCCCAGTATGGCCATAGGAAAGGGGTGGGAAGGATACATGACAGACTGAAAACAGATGAGGGACAGGTACTCCATTAAATGGCACAACATCCATTTTCCATTTGTTCCTATGTGCTCAGTCCAAAGGTAGTGTTAATATGGGAAGCTGTAGGCAAGCAAATTACCTGTCAGATGCTAGAGGCTCCTAATGAAGAAAGATTCAAAAAGCATGGGAAAATGCAGCCAGTAAAACAGCTCCAAACGCAAAATAGATGAGAATGTTTGGCAGAGGTGTGCAGCTCTTTTTTCAGTGTGGACACAGAAAGCTTGGAATATATACCTCTGGCTAACACCCCCACCGAGTTAGTTACTCAGCTCCTAGTGTTACAGAATATGATATTCTCTGGGAAGTGGTGACTAGGACTACTTGCGATAGGTGTATGCTGGAACGCATGGAGGACTGGATGGGAAATATAGCTTCATTGCTGGGCTGCAGTTCTGGAGACTTTGTTTTAATTATGCAAATCACTTGGATTCCCACATCACTCTCTGAAAGCTGGGTGTTTGTGTGAGTTGTCTAGACTACCTCCACAAGATGATAAATCACCCCCTAGAAGTCCCCTTCTCTCTACTGCGTACAGAGGGAGTCTAGCTTATTTAGACCAGAAATCTATTTTTCATATCTCATATATCTAAAGTTATGTGAGATAAGCCTCACCATTTTTCTACCTTTTTTTTTTTTTTTTTCTTCTGAGTATCTGTCAGCAAACTGGGAATAACATTTCCAGTCATACTGTTGCACTATGAAGATATCATCCATTACTGTTTCAGAGGTGACTGTAATAACAACAGCTCTGTAAGAATATAAACAGATAAAAAGAGCCAGAGGTTTTTTTTTCCCTTTGTTTGTTTATTTTGATTTGTAGTTTAGGTATCAATGTTATTTTTATTTTTTATATCTAGCAGAAATTAAAGGTCCACTGTGAACTGCAGTTCTAAAAGGAGTTCTATAGAATATCAAAGGCAATACTACAAAGCAACTTTTTATTTGGATGGAGCAGTTTGGGCGTTTTTGAAAACAAAGGGAGAGGATTTGGGTTTACATTCTAATAGTCTCAATTCTGTGCAGTTTGACAGGAGTAGCACTGAAACACTCTTATCAGTCATGGTCCATTTCTATACTGGGCAGATGAAAATGTTTGCAACTTCACAGACACTTCACATTAGAGCTGACTGGATGGAGCATTTCCAAATGTAAAAATTTTATATCTGAAAACAGATTTGACAGAATTGAAGTGCTTCAAAAACAAATATCAATCTCCTGAAATCTAAAAAAAAACAAAACAAAACTAAAGGAATAGGGTCAAAACATTTGTTTTTCTTGAAGTACGAATTAAATGTTTTAGGTAGCTATGACTTTTAGATTACATGCTGAATGATACCTGTCAAAAAGATACAACTAGAATATGTCAGAAAGAGCAACATTAAATATTCCAGCAAAGTTAATTGTAAGAGGATCTCTGAGGCTTTCAAGAAATCTTGGCACTTCTTTGATTTGGAACTAACTAGATGATACTTCTTCAAAGGGCGCAAATCCCATTTCAGAGCCAGCCCTATGCAAGGTATCCATACGACCATACACCCTGCTGTTATCTATTAGTTGTACAAGGGTCATTTCTTGAAGGAATATCAGAGTGAAGACATTACACATTTCAGGGGGTCATTTCCTTTGTTCTTCAGGTAACTTGACATTCAGTTGCATTGTAAGGAGGAGCAAGACACAGTACAAGAAAGACATTTAAAGATGGTGATGATTTAAAGACTTCTAAGCTTTGAGTTACTCAGATTTCTAAGGAATTGTTATTTCAATACTGAAAATCATTATTGTATTATACAAGGAGTTCTTAATGCTACATTCCCACCTTAAATCCAACACATCTCGGGAGGTTTCAGCTACCAGGTGCTATTTTGATATAAAACGTACACAGGAGAGTTTGCAAAGAGTATATTATTTCTGCATGCATTTGCCACTGACAAAATGTATTAATTGCACATGGAAATCACTGCAAAGCTTTCAACCAAGTCACAGAGTTAAATACAGGGCCTACCAAATATGATAATCCCTCATTGAATCAAACACATTGCCAAGGTCACAAAAAATAAGCAGTCTGTGAAATATATCAGAGAACAGTAAATCACATGTACAACTGTGTTGGTAGATGCATGCATTATGCTACATATACTTCATAACAGTTGCCATTAAACATACCCAAAACCACCATATTGTTATAAATAAGAAGTTTTCTGTTAGAAATTGACAATTTGGAAGAGGGAGGGGATGATGTTATGGGACTCAAAGAATCAAGGCACAGTTCTTGGCTCAGTCTCAGAATTTCTGCAAATTACCTCATTTTTCTCTACTTTGGTTCCACATTTGGAGCAGACTAATGCTGGATCAAAGTATTTACTTTCCCCATAGAACTATTCCACTTGGAGAGTTCTTTTCATCGAAATTCAGGAACTGAATGACATACGTCACCAAAAGGGCTCTTTCAGTAATGCAACTGTCACTACAGATTGTCAATGATTAACATCAAGTAAAGATTTTGAACATAAAAGTTTGGATAGAAAGTGATTGCCTATTAAAGAAAATATCAGATTGCTCAAACCGAGCATCAGTCACACATTCCAATGCAGTGTGCTGAAGTTAGACAGGCACTGATGGACACCAATAGCGTCATCTGGCTGCTCCCTACACCAATTTTGACTTAATATTCTCTCTTCTCTGCTGTTTGGCTATCTACTGCAACTTCCTTGCTCTCCTCTTGTTTCTTAAGGTAGCTATCACCTTTGTAACCTGAATGCACTAGCAAGACTGAAATTACACAGTGACACACATCACAGAGTGAAAAGGATATTTGCAGACATCTTAATGCATGCTCATCAGTACCTGCTGTTCCTTTTTGCTCACCCTTTACCCATCTTGTCTCTTTGGATTTGTAAGGTCTTTGGGTCTGGGATTGATTTTTGTTCTCTAGGAGAAGGAGGGCCAAGGGGGAAAAAAACCCTGTTGTTTACAAGTCCTTGGTCATTTCCACAATAATGTGGTATTAGGAGTCATAGGTACCTGATTATCAAGTCCATACCATACTTGAAACAATACACAGATTTGTTATTTTTAAACCAATGCACAGCTTTCTCCTTGGTAATTCTGGTTGTTTCATTCTCAAGAGTTCCTTTGATTTATTAGCCCTCTGTGTTATTAAAATAATGAATTATGCGTTGGCACATTGCATTTAACATAGTATACACACGGGCAAGTACATCTGCTAGCTATTAATCAAATATTCACTAATAAAGGTTGATTAAATGCATTTTACATATTTACAACAACAATGAAAAGCATAATAAAGCTCCACCAAAATTACATGATAATAAATTATTAAAATGCATTTATCTGAGCTCTGGTTAGTGCATGGGATACACAGACCTGCAGGATGGTTTTGTTCAGCACACAATAGCATTTACTTACTGAAACAAACAAGACAATTTTTCATCCATGACTTTCAGCTTCTAAAAAAAAAAAAGAAAGAAAGAAAGAAAGAAAGAAGCCCCCAAACGCTGCATACAGCTGTGCACATATTAAGTCAAATTTTAAGCAAGTTTCCCTACATATAATTTTCCTGTCTGCCAATCTACAGATTTAAGGTTTCAAATCAACTGTGTTGTTGATGTGTAATATACAGGCTGACGTTTGCATACCCCCAAGCCAAAGTTTTTTGTGACTTTGGGTAACTACCTTGAAGCTGTCCAGCCTTCAGTAAGTACTACAATTGGAAGTTTGACAGGCAAGTACCAAAACATCTGAGGCCTTTAAAATGGATATTTAAGAATTCTTTCTGCTAGGAGTTGGTATTACAAAATCCTACTCCTATATTTAATATCTGGAGAGAAGGCTGGGGGCCTTTTTCTTTTTACTGAAGCTGAACAGATTTGCACAGAGCTAAGCATAATTTTCTTAGAGAGGCCCAGTTCCCAGCTATAACAACAGATTAATACTCGGGAGTCTACGTACCCCACTAAATCCTACCGAAGTCAGTAAGAAATCTGCATGCTTACAGGTGGCCGGATTGGTCTCCCTTGTTAATTATTGGCAGTTTCTTCAACTAGACTTAGGAGAAAATCCCTTTTTTTTTTTTCCTAAATTGCCTTTTTATTGATTTTCAACAAAACAGTATCCCGGAAAGCAAACATGGACTATAAATGAGATATTAAACATGCAGTGCACCTACTGTTGAATGGGGGATAAAAGTATAGTATGTTAATAAACACAGGTAAAGGAATACAAACCAGAAAGACAATAAACAGATGTGGGAATTATAGGAGTCCAGAATCTGAGTTCAGGGAGAAGAAATTAGGGTTTGTAATAGAGAAAATTACAGTACAAGACAAAATATTACAGGGAAAATATTTGCATCTCGTGTAAATCAATATTGACTCTGTTAATTTACTCCAGCTGAGAATCTGGCCCATACATGCTTATGTTAGTAGTTAGGAAAACAACCTATTTGTTCTCTATGGAAAATAATTCCAGATGAAAAAAATCTTTCTCCTGATCACTTATATAACAGCTCATTTGTAAAGCATTGTACAGAGAGTAAATCACTTATCATTCTTTTCCATAAAACAAAGGCAGACATAGAGAGAATCTCATGTTTGATCTGCTGTGAGTGGCACTTCATGGTCAAGTAAGCAATTTATAAATAAGAGTGCAATTAAAATGACCTTTGAAGTTCTGCACTATAAAGAAGTACAAACTTGAGAAATTTAAATAATGAACAGTATATAAAATCTAAACTGAATGTCTCTTACAGCTATTTATCTTCCAGAGTCTTAACTCACTTCCAAGAACACAGGTGGGCAGAAGACATTTGATGTGTGCCAAGTAGTTACACTGAGTTTTGTTCCAGTGGTTAAGTCATCTTTGCCTGTATTTACCTGAGGGTATGAGTTGGATGTGGAACAGCAGTCCATAGGAATGCAGGCTTCATTTGTTTGACTTTTCACAGAACAACTTGGTTAATTGCTTTGATGACAAGACAGGGTACCTGTTTGAGATGAGATGTGGGGATAGTGTGAAATGGGGGGGGTTGCACTACTTCACTGGAGGAGATCAGTATTCAAAATGACTTGGATAGCTAGAGATCAATAGGCAGGATGAAATTCAATAGACAAGTGCCAAGAACTGCATTTAGAAGGAGAAATCAAACGCACAAATACAAAACAGGGAACTACAAGCAAGGCAAAAGCACTGCAGAAGAGGAGCTGTTCTACCACAGACTGCATATGAATCAACAATATGTCACTGTTGCAAAAAAAAAAAGGCAAATCTAATTCTGGGGTGTATTAAATGGAATTTTATGCAAGATGCAGGAAGAAGAAACTTCTCTGGAAGTTTTTAAAACAGGTGAAACAAGCATCTTCTAGGAAAGCTGACGATAAACGTGATCCTACCTCAGCGTGGGAGGCAGACAGCAGATCTGCTGAGGTGCTTTACACCCTTAATTACCACGATCTTGTGCTCTCAGATGGAATTTAAAAGTATGAAGCCAGACAAAAGCAAACATATCAACAATATGTTGATTTGAATTCCTGTTTGCATAGATGAGTACCTTCTCTGCTGCCTAGCTAATAATTTCACCCAGACAGTGATTCAGGCATCGAGTGAAAAATATACACTACATTCTTTGCTGAGCTCCTCAAGTTCATGAAGCTTTCAAGAGAATCTGGATTCATATGAAGTGCTATAAACTATCTGTAGTTTTCTTTAGTTTTGTTGAATACTAGGTTTTCCCAAGTTGTGCTTGCAGTTTATCTGAATTTAGATTTCAGAAGATAAAATTCTGTAGAAACCCAAACTAGAGTTTTACAAGAAGAGCCACTGCATTTTGTACAGTTATTTTGTGAAGTGAAAACTGTAAGAGCTCTCCGTTTTCCCTTTCAATCCATAAAAAATTGAATGGAATTAGAGCTCAGTCAAATGTCCAAGCAAAAGAGGCATTGTAATCACGCTGAAGGATATTAATTGTGACTCCTGATTGAACTCCGTAGCTGCAATCAAACCAATGCCAGCTCCACCAAGAGTCAAAAGGAAGAAGCTGTGCTTACCTCAGCATGCAGAAGGTCACTAATATACGATACCTTGGGGAGAAAAAAAAAAGGTTAATTGACTTACTTTTCTCATTATCAACTAATTTTCTCTTTTTAATAATTGTGCTGCATTTCTGCTCCCAATTTATCTACAAAATTGCAAAAAATAGATGTAATTGGTTTTGATAAAGACGGATGAAAAAAGTTATTTAATTTTTCTAACTCTAAAAAAGAAACACCATCACTGGGTTTCATTTTTAATACTAAATGATCAGAGGCCATGTAATAATCTGACCAAGTGTCATTATAAATTGAAAGAATAATTATAAAGTACTCTGTCAATAAAGCAAGAATCTCAGAACAAATTTATTAGTTGAGTCTCAGAGCTCCCTTCCCTCCGTTCACAGAAGCAGTCGGAAAGATGGAGCAACTGGACCACATGGAGTGGATCCACGGGAACTTTTTGGTTTCTATTTTCTGTTGTTTCTGTAAAAGGTCTGAAACAATATGAAGGTGCTCTAACGTCTCCATTCAGATGTGGGAGGATTTTCCCTATCAAAGCAACTGAAAAAAACTGTGTGTTTCAAAGTATGTGGACATAGCAGGAGGAGGAAGGGAGTGATAGAGAACACAGAATCTGCAGGCAGCACTGTCATCAGCTGGGTAGATTTGAGGAGGTGGCATGGGGAGCCCTGAGCCCCGCCATTTTGCTGGTTCCTCCCGGCCAGGCCACCCCATGCTGGCACTGCCTCTCTGCTGCACTGACAGCGGGGCTTTTGCTCACTGAACTGGCTTAGGAACAGCAGCAGCTGACAAACAGCCTGCCAGAAGAAAGGGAGAGTCGGTGCAGTGTGTTTTGGAATGAGCAGCAGGGATCAGTAATTATGGAAATTGGTGCTGCCAGTTAGAAAATACCTCCAGATATCGCTTCTGCAAACCTCAGTGAATAGAGGAGCACAGCACAGGGTTCTGACCTCCATCCCTAAATCCCCCTCCTTGGTTCCTTATCCTGTTTTCCTCCAAATCATCTAGCAGTTGTGCATCCCCATGACTATATGAGCTCACACGTGTTGTAGAGTCGTAGGTACAAGCAAGAACATCTCAGAAAGTGGGGCACAGTAAGAACACTTAATACTATATTTAAGAAAATTAAAAAAAATAATAAGCAGAGATGCCATTAATTGGTGCTAGTAGTTCGTTGATTATCAACAGAATCGTGTAACTTCTATAGCCTGCTGAGTCTTTGCAAAGTGTACTCTGAAGTTATTTAGGTAACTCTCTGTCTCAGTGGCTAGATATGATCACAGCAATAAAACTTTTTCCTGCCATACATTATGCTCTGTCATCTATGCGCTCATTTTTCCTGCATCTGAAACATTATCAGAAATGTATGGTACTGTAAAGTTGCTGAAAATCTCTGGAGCTAGTGAGCAGAGCCTCCTGCTCACAGCAAAATGAATTAAGATATTAAATCAGAAAATTTTGACATCTGATGCTAAGAGCTGTGGGTTAAAAAATACAAACACCTCAAAGCCTAGGGTATCCAGCAACATGCTGAAACAGGAAAGGAGATCACAACCAGTTCCCCAAACACCTGTCACACCTTGATTCTATCATGCCACTGCTGTGCCTTCTTGCAGGAACTGCAGCATTCAGGTGTCTCCACAACAAAGAAACCTCCTCCAATCTCTCCAAGCTACCAAACACACTTTTTGTTTTTAAACAGTATATTTAATCTGAGAAAATATCCATATTCAGACTATGTTCATTGGTGCTCATTACAAACTATCATTAAAGATGTATGAGAGTTTAGATGGGACACTAAACACATACATATTACTCTAGAATATATTTTTGGACTGTTTTGTTATTATAAATTAGCACCACACTGTGCCAATGATGACAGATTAGGTTTTAAATTTAAACTAAAATTGGATTACAATATCTGTTAGAAGCTTTTTTTTTTTTTTATAATGCACATTACTCTTTTTCTGTATTCTTAACACAGAATTCCCTTTGTCAGCTTTACCTGCAACTTACAAAAAATAGAAGCAATTCTGCTTTCTGGAAATATACAGCTGTCAATGCTTGAGAGAATATTTTTGATCAAACACCTACTATCTAAGCTGAAGAACACATTCTTGCTGTGAAAGATTTTCTCAAAGTCAGATATACTAATAGTCCATTATCTGACATGTCATGTTCTGGAATGACTAGAAAAATACAGGTGTAGACTGCTAGCCAGTACATTAACTGTGTAAGCAACCATTTTGTTGGTTACAAATCTTACTCTGCTACTCATTAGTACCCAATCATAGCTGGGAATGTAAGCTTTGCAAACCATGTTTCCAAGCTCTTATTGACTGACATCTTTTATGTCTTGGATTTAGTCAAAAACCTGGTGTTAGCATGTCTAAGAGCTGTCAGTGAGCAATGAGCTCCATGCTTGACTGGGGCTGGGGAACATGGAAAGAACTGACACAGAGGGTGTAATAGGATGCATTTTCAGCCGTAATTAATGTGCATAGCTCCCTTGCGTGTTAATGGTCTGGTCTGTCTGAAGCATGTCACAAGTTTTCAAGCTCTTACAACTCTATTGCCATGATGTTACTGATATAATTGAAATTATGTGACCATGTCCATCAATTGTACAAGCTGCATGATTAACTGTAAATCAATTCTTGTTATAAGCAGTTCCAAGCTTCAATTTAACAAAGACCCCACCATTTAAAAGAGCTTCTATTAACAAGAGACTTCTGTGACAAAGGGACTACTTTACCATTTAAAAAGTTCTGTACCAGGAAGAAATTTTAGTGCTAATGAAATATATATTTTCCTTCTATCATAATCTCCCACTCCAGGATCTCAGTGCAGTTCAAGGCTGCGTAGATACTGTGTTAGCAATGCCATTTTGCTTGCGAGGCAACTCAGATACAGAATCCATGAAAATCTTGCCCAAGCTAGCATGCAGAATGTATTATTATTGGTGCACCTTACAGTCTTTCATCAATTCATCTTCACAACAGCCCTATGCAGTAAAGATGTCATAGCCTCATTTTACAGATGCAGAATTCATGTGCAGACAAATGGATAGAGGTGTAGTTGATTGTATCTTGAAGATGAGCATCAGTTGGGGAGCCTAAACACTCCTTATGTTCAATGGAGTAGAACAGGCTCCTCCTTGGGATGGTTGAGAGCCTTGTAGCCAAGCACTGGGCCTGCAGTAGAAACACCTTTCTCTTTCCTTTCCTTTTTTTTTTTTTTTTCTTTTTTTTTTCAGGGTGAGGTACTCTGAGTTCAGGTGTCTCACACAAGATGAATAAACAACTTGCCCAGGGCTATACAGGAAGGCTGCAGAGAAGACCTGAACCCAAGCTGCTGAAATGTAAGACTGAAGATCTGCTGCCCACCAGCTCCCCTATGGAGTCTCTGGTAAGAGGGAAACGAGGGAAGCCATTTGCAGTGCACAGCAGTGCCCTGGTTTTAGAAACTCTTTGTAATGCTGCTTATTTTTGAGCACCATCTACTGGTATGTTAAATATCTACCCACCTATCTATAGAACAGCCAGGTCATATGCTAGTGGCAGAAAGGGAAATAAGAACTCTTCACATCCAGTGTTGAGCCTTAATAAAACCGCTGTCCTCTTTGTCAGACAGGATTTACCATTACATTTTGTCATGTCTTGCAACAACATTGTTTTAACATATTCAGTTCATCTGAGTTACTGCAGCACAGCAACTGTTTTGCAGGGACTGTTAAGCTCTTAATGTTACTGTGTGTGATTTGCACGTGGAATTACTGTGTATCATCCCTTCAAAACATAAACAGGTAACTCAGATGTGTCAAGAACTGTGCATCAAATTCATCAGTAGTGTAACTCAGTGGGAATTCAATGAAGTTTGTACCAGAGATGGATTTGGTCTACTGTTTCTTGATTCTTGATATATTGGGATCAGAGCCTTGCCAGGGATCCCACTGTGTATGAAATGGTTGCATTTGTCAGTGTTCAGACATCCGGTGAAATGCTCCCCAGTGTTTCCTCCTTTCCAGAAAGAAACAAAACATATTCAATAATAAAAGCCTAAACCAAATACAAGCAACTGCAAATGCAGAAAATTTGTCTTGATCATCTGCAGAAATTAATCAAAATCTGACAGGCCATTTATGAATGGATTACTGCTTATAACAGCTTTCTATTAATTTTTCCTTCTTACAAGTAGCTAGACTGGGATGCTCTAAAGCCATGTCATGATACTTTTTACCTTTCTAGGTGAAATATAAAAATGATCGGTATTATTTCCAATGGGGTCCTAATCATGCAGGAAATAGAGTGCAATGCTGGGTTGACAGTAATTCATTTTCCAAGATCAAGTTACATCTCCTATCAATAACACCGCAGCCATCAGTGTCACTGTTTGGAATTGCACAGTATTTATGAATCGCCGTGCTGAATACCTGCCACCTCCCTGAAACTTTGGCGGTCAAAAGTAAATTACAGCCTCCCTGCCCTAATTTTCAGTTACACTAAGGCCTTTTACTTTGTTCAGCATTGGCAAAGGTTACATGGTTCTCTTTCTGTAATAGTCTTCTCAAAGCTAGCGAAAAAATGCATAGGTCAACAGAACACATTTCTGTTTCCTCGCCTACATTAACAAAACCTTTAAATGAACCCTTACCTACATCTATCCTCCTACTGCAATGCACAGCACTCAAAAGATTCATAAACTATCATAACAACAATGCTGGCACACACATATCCAGAAGATATGTAGGTTAAAATTGTGTCCTTTAAAGTATGCCTTGAATTGGGCTTTTTTTTTTTTTTGAAGAAAAGTGAGTTTAACACATCTGGTGTCAGGTGTCTCTCAGTCTTACTCTCAGCATACACACAAGGAGACCTATGGCAAAAGTATAATTTCTCTTTTTCAAAAAAGCGATTTGTCCTTCTGGGATTCTTAGAAGAAAAAAGATTTTTATTTTTTATTTTAACCATATGTCTCTTCTATGTGTATGTTGGAGTTGGAACTGTGTGGTAGCTCAGATGAGAAAAGGACATATGTTAAAAGCTGTTCTCTTTTCTCTGTTCAAGAAAATAAGCAGAAATAAATAGCAGACACTAAAGTCAAAGTAATACCTAACATTGATTACAGTAGTAATCAAGTCAGAGCCATACTGTTCCTCAGTGTGATTATTTGCTTCCTTTTCTAAAATTAAGCAGAGTAGTTGACAGCGTACTCTGTTCTGGTACTGCACATGCTGTAACATAAAGAGAGTATCAGACAGACAAGTAAAAAGGATTCAACAGAAGTGAAGCATGACGAATTAGGAGAAACAATCAATGTAGGCATCATTATAAAAGTCATAGAAATGATTGAAGCAACTTTAAAACAACCATGAAAATCTAGAATGCTGTAAATTAAACAAAAATTACAGATTTCCTAAAAATGTTCATTAAATGTCGTTTTGAGTGAACCTGTCTTTCTTGGTGACATGACTGCAATTTCTCAGGCATTCAACATTTGCTCTTTATTCTTCTACAGTACATACAGTCTAGCATAGAACTATACTAAAGATAGTTCAATAATAGCTATTTGCCTCAATTAATACTTTAATGAGTATTTAAAGAACCATACCTATCTGAATAGTGTGTAGGTCACTATCATTAACTAGCCATTGAAAGAGTTAACAATCCTTAATTACTAATGCTTTTCTCTTATAAAGTTTTTTCACAATGAAGCACAGATCTGTCCCATTGTTTCCCCTACATATTAGATCATTCTAATAATGGCATTGGACACAGTGTCTCTGATGGACCCTGTTTTCCCCAGGAAAACAGACACTTCTTACACACACACACACAAAATATCATTTTTCCATTGTAAAAATCACAACCGGAAGAATTTCAATCAGTCATGTGGCACTGAAATTTAAACACCATCATTTAATTTTTTTATTTAAACAGGGAACATGAAGAAATACAGAAAAAAAAAAAAAGAAAAAAGAAAACCAAAAAGTAGACATAAGTTTTGCAAAATTCCACCGAAAAACTGAGTGGGTGTGTTATTTGATTCTGAGGACAACCAACGCTGAGCACAAGGACTCTTCCTTCTTTCTTTCACTTGAAACTTTGAATTTGTCCAAGTCCAAGGCAAGTTTTGATCTATGCAATAGCCCCTATTATTCCTGCTTAGCAATGTTCAATTGGCAAGTCCTGCAGATCTCTCTCTCTCTCTCTTTCTCTCACACTCCTTTTTCTTTTTAAATTTCCAGCTACTGAAATACTTCATTTAAGGTACAGCTTTTCCATTAATGAAATCAAAGGGTTTTGGTGGAAACGTTCCGCAGACTTTTTACCATTAGGCAGTTTAAAGGAAGTAGTGCGAGGAAAATCAAAACCTGTAACGTCTGGAGGGGAAAAACAAGTGAGGAATAATTCAGGGAAAATATTTAAAAAAAAAAACAAAGTGAAGAGAAAAAAGAGAAAATAAAGGAGGCAATGTAAATGTTATTCTGGTTCCTAAGTAATTTCTGCCACTTGTGATCCAAATGATAATGCCTGTGCCCTTAAAAAGCAAATTACTATTTACAGGCTTCTTTTCTCTAGCTGTAATCATTTATACCTCTTTCAAAACTGCTGCTGGGACTGTCAGTTAAACAACAAAAAATAGTGGCAAACTATCATCTATTTCTTCCTCTGTCATTTCTCACTGTCCATTCACAGTCCCCATCATCCATGTTGAAAATAAGCTCCTGGCACAAGGGTATGTCAAAACAACTTCAAATGTCTGTGAAATGTAAAGTCAGAATAATATTTTCTTTTATTTTCTAGCATTTTTTTTTCCTAAAAAGTACTTAATATGAACCCCCCTGGAGCCTTTCTGTCAGCTGGCTGATGGATTTGCATACCTGCCACCTGACGATGGGTAGGTGACACGCTCTCCTAAGAAGCAGGAGACACAGAGGACTCCAAGCACCCGGCTAATGCTGAATAAAGTCTTTCTCTCTGTATTGCATAATGAATGCATCATGATAAGGGTCTAATGCCTTGCAGATAACAATGAGTGAGAGCCTAATAGATAATGCATTTATTTATTTATTTTATGTAGGTCCTAGGTCACGTTTGCTACTGTTGTTTGACAAAATCATAATAAACAGACACATTTAGAAAAGTGTCTCTAGCCTGTAATGCTCAAAAATGCCTAGGAAAATCTGTAATTCACTAGGAAACTGTTTACCAGAAAAAGAACTGCAGCAGTGAGAGAAGAGGGGACACAGAGGGATGATTCAGTTGAAGGTTTTATTTTAATTAGGAAGTTGGTTGCTACCTTCTACAAGGTGACTTCTTTTGCTTTACTGTGACTTGTCAGTAGCCTGTTTTGTTGCACTGGTTGGATTTCTAACGCCACTCTGATTTACTGTGTATATTAAAGCCAGCAACAGAGTTCTGCCATGTCCTAATATAGACTTAATAATCCTTATTTGCACCAAATGGCCACCGAAAGACTCGAATCATTCATGTTCATATAGGGCTTCAATATCATCAAGAGAAACAGAGTAGAGAATATAATAATGAAAGAAATTATTATATGCTACCATTCCAATATGGGTTGCAATAAGAAATACACAGAGGGGTCTTCACATAGGCTAATTTTAGGCACAGAAGACTGGTCTCTGTAAGCACTTTCTGTAATCAATAGAAAGAGACAGGCACCTTCAGAGGGCAATTCAGAGCAGGAGCTAATTTAAGTGCACTGAATTGCACTCTTGAAATCCCCATCTCTCAGTGTTTTATATATTGGAGCCTAGGGAGATATACCTCGAATACTGACACAGAAAGAGCAGAAGAGAAGTAAACCTTCTGTGTTTTGTAAAAGAGTTGTGACACTTGTAAACTGGGGGCACGTCAACGCTGCAAAATAAGACAAAGTGCAGAGAGGCCCAATTTAGCACCGCCTTGGACGGGTAGGTCCACAAAACACAGTAACAAGCAGGTGTACTGGTAACAAAGCCCTTCTGGAAAGGTTTCTCATCTTGCACCAAGCACAGGACAAACCAGCTGTGCAGTTCTGGGGTGCAGCCTGACCCAGGCAAGGCCATTTGTGCTGCCTGAGCATGCTGCTCCCCTGCCTGCCTGGTCCTCCAGGATGCCTGCCCCCACCTGCATAGCCATGTGCTGAGGGTTCCCTGCCCTCTCATTCCGAAGGGATGGTGTCCTCCTTGGCATTTTTCCTCCCTGCTAGAGAACAGTCCCCTTGGCTTCCAGAGAAACAGAGAGAAGTGCAAGAGAACCAGAACTGCTGGGGATCCTCCTAGCACGACACAAAGCCAATTTTGGAACAGATGAACAAACAGAGAAAGTAGGACACATCAGATGCGTGCATTGCATGAGATGATACCTATTCGTGTTTACCTTTAAACAAAAGACCTTGCTGACAACTTTAAACAAAGTGTTTTTTTTTTTATTGTTGATGCACAAAACAGAATAAATTCATATTCAAAAACACTAATGAGGTTCTGTACAAAGTCTATTCTTCTTTGGGAAACAGATGCTGTTTTGAGGTGTGACAGTGATGGGGCTATTGCATCTCATCATCAAGGACTGTGTTATCTGAAAATCAGTTTTGTGGAAACATTACAGTGTATGAGTCAGCAAGTCAAATTCGTCTACCATATAAAGCAGTTGGAATAATGGGATTTCCACCTTTGAACTCAGACAGCCATCTTACAGCCTGTCCTTCCAAGCCAGCCTCTTTCATTTATTCATGTTGGTTACTTGTAAGTTAAGGGCAGCAAATAAAGCCACAGTCTCCAAAACTAACCAGGGAAGGGGATGGGAGTCAGAGAGCTGCTTTCTTCCTGGACCCACACCTCCCTACTATGGCAAGTTAAGTTATTTCGTAGCCATACTACTACTCACTAGGAGAGGAACTGAGGGAAAAATAAAGGAGCAGAGTCTTTTCTGTCTTCTGCCATTGCCTTATCCTTGACTTTCAACAAAGGGAGCAAATGGGGAGCTACTAATACGTAACACACAATGGCTGCTTGAGCCACCTTCCTCCTTCAAGCACTCTTGGAGATATTCATTATTTACCTGATGCTAGAACGAGCAGCACGAAAGAGAAACAGGAGTATATTTACTTATAACACTCTCAGGAAAAAAGAGAAAAAAAAAGAAAAAAGAAACATGAACAGAGAGGATGGAAAGGAAATCAATATTTGTGATTGCTCTTCTCCATCCACTGTAACGTGTTGGTGAGGGACATGATTCATCTCTGCTGGTGAAAATTGGATTATAAGTGTTGTTGAAGCAGAAAGAGAATTTTGAAAGGAAAATATGCTCCTGCATTCATGGCTGAGCAGTCTGCAGAGAGACTTTTAATTGGGTATATGACAAATCCTGTAATAGAAGAGCAGTCCTGGCTAGAACCCTGAGGAGCAGAAGTCAGCAGTTGTCCTGTTTCCCTGGCTTCAGACCCTGGACCTCCTTTACAGACAACTTTACATTCCTCGGGCTTTCTGTGTCTCTCCCCAAGTGCATGTGAAGCTTTGACATAGCAATACTCCTCTTAAGGCTCCCATCAGAAAGGCAAAAGACAGGTATTAATAGAAATATTTCCTTTTACCAACTTGTTCCATTTGAAAATGCTAAAGATCTTTAGAAATATTTCAAAACATAGACATACAGTGTGCCTGAGCTGTAAGATAAAGTAGGAAGGGCATGCCAAATTAGGAGAGTTACTTAGCTGACCAGAATGATTTTAGCTTTTAATGATTTTAGGTTTTTTACTCATGGACACCTGCATATATATGAACGCACACTCTGCAGAAGGATGGAATCAACAGATTTAGTTATGTCGCTTGACCTGTTTTCTTCTTTGTTAATGGTGAGAACAGGCAAGCCAGGTTTTATTTAGATAATTAAGACCAGAGGTAGGAAAGAAATGTCAGAAAATCTATTTCTTGTCACATCCAGAAAAGACAATGACTAGTTAGACAATTAGGCAACCTCATCACAGGCAAGGGGAGCATTCACTGTGCTCCACTTGTCATCTCTGCCACTGACCTGCTGTATGATCTTTGGCAAATAGCTGCTTGTCCAGCTTGCCTCTCCACAGCACAGGATTGGACATTGTTCAGGTGCAGCATGGAAAAGAAATGGCACTGATGGCAGTTCCTCTACCAGCAGTCATGGGGGAGCCCTTATGAACCTCCCCAAATTGCTCTTTTCCAGTCTGCTATAGAACTGGTCTTTGGCAATCCAGTGCAAACCAAGCAAAATTATAAATCATTAAAAATTTAATCATTAAAAAAATTAATTAAAAAAATTTAATCATAAACATTTAATGATAAAAATTTAATCATAAAAATTTTAATCATAAAAATCATAAAAATTTTAATCATAAAAAGTTTCAGCTTGTTAATCTCCGGCAGTTCATGGGCAGCAGTTTTACCTTGCACTGGCTCCAGAGGACAGGTAGGAGCTCCTGGGACACCAGAGCTGCCCGGAGAATAAGCCAGGCTGCTCTTTCCAAGGAGAAAGCAGCAGCTGCATTGTCACTGTTATCATGGAATTTTTCCTACTCTGAACTAGTCTAGACAAAAATAAATTTTTAGCAGCTTTACATAGTTGTTATAATCAATATTTAAAGGGTTGTGGAACATTATAATGAAGGGGTTTGATTTCAGTCCCTGACAACTAGAGAGGTAACCTGATTTAATAAGGGAATGCAGCAGCAACCATGCTTCTGAGCCACTGTGGCTAATTCTGAAGACCCCATAGTGATAAAAGAACTATAATGACTGAGGACTAATAAAAACAAAATCAGTGAGGGTTTAATCACCAGCAGAAGGACAAGAATTGAGTGTTAGAAAACATCTTCTGTTTAGAGTTAAGTTGTTATGCATACTGAAGCATAATTTGCTGTCGCTGTTTTATTGTCATGCAATATATATTGTAAAGTAATCATTTTAATCTGCATGCAGATTATTAATTAGTGAAATAATAATTTAACCCTGAGTGAGAGCACAGGCAGGAAGAGGAAGCAGCTGGCTATTTCTCCGACCTTTTCCATTTCAAAAGCTATTCCATAATGACCCAGCTGCTGTTCAGGGACACATGATACAATTTTTATGTTAACTTGTTGCAAAAAAATCTGCTATGTGTAAGGCTGCATTTAGAGCATGTACTGACATAGTTTGTGATGCGTATATATTATTTGTGCCAGGCTAATAAACTATACTTTGCCATTAATTTTAGTGGACATCTGCTGCTGAAAGGTGGCTTTCACTCACCAGTCAGACTTGTAACGCTAATGACAGGTTCGTGTACATTACAAGCGGGCATGCCAGAGCCTGTGCAGTCAGTAACAGCAAAAATAACAGGGCAAACAGAGCAGCAGAGGTTTCATGTGCCCATGGGAACTGTATGGTATTTCACTGCTCCAGTTACCTCTGCCTGGTCTTTGTCCTCTCTTGGGCCTAACTTGGAGTGCTCCTTAGCTGCATCCTACTAAATACATACATATTACACATATGTATACATACATACATACATATACACACATATATAATATGGCAAAAAGCAGAGATGCTTAGTTATCTTGCTTGAATCCTTGAGAATCTAAATAACTCCGCAGTTTTGGCTCCACAGTGTTTGCTTCCATTTCTGAAGATATCTTGGTCATTTCTGGAAGTAGAATTCATTACTTGAAATATACAAAGCATGCCAGTGGGGAGGAAGGAGCGAGTGTCTTAGCGATCAATAAAGAGCTGGCAACTGTAATTGTCTGATTCCACCCGCTACAACCTGACATGACCAGCCCAGTGTCTGAGGGCTGAAACCTGCAAAGTTGCATTGTTTATATAAAAGATAAATTCCTATTAAATGTAATGAAATCTCTGTTTTTAAATTCCTTGACTGAATGATAAGAATGATAAGAATTACTCTCCCGCAAAAGAGGTGCTAGTTCACAGAACTGATAATGAAATATTTCTTCTTAAACTATTTCCTTTTCCTTTAGTTCAAATCTAGACCAGAGTGCCCTGAAATTAAAACTATGACTAACTCATGGGTGCTCTCCTTCTCTGATCTTCACTAGGTAAGTTGTGGTTCAATGAATGGGTCATGGTGACATCTGGAAGATGGCATGGGAAATCCATTTAATGCACAACCCCAAATGCAACTGGCTAGGAACAGGGTGGTTTTTTTCTGGCAATTCCCTTCGCACCACAAAGGTGCAAGTAAAGGCAGCATGCACAGTACAATCTGCAACATTGGCTACTTCTAAACTTCTCTTTTTTGACCACACAAATTTACATGTTCAACCACAAAGGTGATACTGGACAGCCAAACCCATCCTTTGCTACTCTATTGCAGTTCTCAGATTTCTCCCCTTGCAGTAAACCTGCAGACTTGTTCAAATCAAGACAGACAGTTGTGGACATCTGTAAGCAGCAAGGTAATTAAGGGATTTGCTGACTTTGGTGAAAGCAAAAAGAAATGAAAACAGAATATGAATATATGTGGGAAAATCAATGCAAGAAATGCAGTGGGGTTTAAAAAGGCTTAAAGAAAGGATTTTCAGAGCTTGTGGATTCTTAGTAAGCTTTTGTTTTTACCTGAGTCAATACTATGACTTATTTTGATAGGGAGGAAAAAGTAATCTCAGCGATTGTTGCTGTATCTCAATCTGGAATTTCTGAGGAATGTATTTTGACTTCCAAGAAGCCAGTCTGCTGCATTGCTGAGAACTGTGCGTGGCTGGTACTTAGCAATAAGACTTCTTTTAATCTGCATGCTCCAAAAGAGACAAGATTTTTAGAAGATTTAGATTAAAAAAAAAAAAAAAAGTTTCTTGAGACCTCCTATGTTGTACATTTTGTGAATATGCATTCCATCAAAAGCTTTACAGTTTCTTCATCCAAGTAGGCTGCGATTATGAGGGCTCTAGATATCTTTGAAAACTGCAGTGCACACCTACACTCAGCCAGCACTTTTCTAATTATATCAGCAAGTCTTTGAATTATTGCTGGTTAAACTCTGCATAAACACCTCTGAATAGAGGTGATCAGGGATTGTGCTCCATCTTCATTAGACAACCTGCACAAAGCAGCCAATTTTTGTCAGTCTAAAAATAAAAGCATTACTTTGCTTGGTAAGGGAGTCTTATTAACAGACTACAGAGCTTCCCTGCTTCAGGGCAGTACAGCAGCAATTGAGGGGGAGAAGGACTGAAAGTTGTTAACAGCAGAAGTTTGTTTTTAAACTGGAAGAAATAATAAGATGGTCTCACTACCTGGAGTGTAAGTATTCAAGAAAACAAGGGAACTTGGCAGCTGCTCTCCTTCAGAGTAAAGCAATGATTTTCATATTAAAATCCTAAAACTCCTATACAAAAGACTGCCATTAATTCAATGTATAGTCTTTTCTATTTTCAAGGAGTTAGTCTAAAAATAAAAGCAAAACCACAACGTCTTATTCTTTCCAACTTTATCTAATTTATTAAAGTTTAATGAGTGTTTGGCTTTTCATATGTTCATATATAGGTGGGAATTAACTGAGCATTTTCAGAGAACGCCACTAGATTCAACACATTTGTCTTTGAATGTAATTATCAGAGCAGCTTGCTTTTTAGCAAAAGCCTAGGTGGGCTCTTGTAGCATATCTTACGTGAGTTCTGCCCATAAAAATACTCCAGCACATCAGAAATCTGTGACTCAGTGTGCCTAGCTGTTTATGTGTGCAGACTGTCAAAGAATATGGATCATGCAAAGTGGATGCTTGCTCTGATTCTATACAGGCATGACTGTCTCTGCCAGTCTTCTGCTTGCTTTCCTCCAACATACAAATACATTCATCACTTGGACTTATGCCTTTTCAGCTGGTAGCTCACCTTTCACTGTAAGCTTATAACATGTCTTTTGAATTCAGCGATATTCACTCTTCTACAGTTCATTCCCCTGCCCAGGTGATACTGCCTGAGACTTGATTACCTGCCTCCGGTGAGCCCCCAGCACAGTAATTTCTGTTACACGCTGCCCATCATCCCCAGTAATTGCATCAGGTTTTGAGAGCACCCACTGAAACACAGCACCATTTTACAGCAGCATGTTCTTTGCCTCCCTGCAGGCTTTCACTTGCGAGCCTGACCTCTGCGAGAGGAGCTGTCAGGTTGTGCCCTTCCTGTCACTTCCCCACTGGAAAGCAACATGGAGATAACCATGGCTGGAAGTGATTGACCAGGAATGGCACTTATCCACATTAAAATGCTACCCAGGACACTGTATCTTGTGCTATCACACAAGCACAGTGAAATTCCTAAATACAAGCTCTTTAGAAGAGCATAAATCACTCCAAACCCACACATTTAAAATTTATAGATAAAACAGTCCATGTAACTGTCATACTTAGAAATTAGCAAAGCTCCATTAAGGTTCCCCTAACTTACCACGAAAGTAGATGGAATATTTGAACACATCTGAAAATAGGACAGCTAAGTGCTATAGATCATGAATACACCTTTCTAAGCCATACATAAATTCCACCAGTGTTTCAAAGAAGAAGATAAATAAGCTACACCATCAGATCTTTTTTTTTGGCAATTCTCCTTACTTAGGATGATATGTAGAGAGAGCTTCTTCATCTACAGAATTTTAAGAAGTGTTTCAAACAAAGGACCACATTGTGCAAATAATCTTTACTCAGAGCTTCTTTCTGAGTATGAGAACAGTGTTGCTGCTGCACTGTGATGTTTAAATACAGTTTGGGGGGCATCACGGACCAGTGGCTTCAATAGGGTTAGGAATTAGTTTTCTAGATAGGTATAGAAATGCCATTCACTGCTGAAATATATCCAAGATGTTCCAAGAGGAACATCAAAATAGTCCTATAATTTAGGTCAAATCAGGACACAATTTCAGAAAATATAATAAGGCATCCACCTATATCTTTATTTGCAAACTTGCATGATTCAAGGAATTATGTTCAGGCCATGGGTATATTGTTTAGCTTCCTACTATGAAGGTGTCTATGCAAATGAAAGTAGTGTTGGTATAGGGCATTTGAGAAAAAAATACACATGGGACTTTGAATTCTGCAATTATGTGAAATTATCTGTCCTCTGAATAAGCTATGGTTTGTATCCACTTACAACAGAAAATGGCTACAGATGAAGATTAACAATCTGAAGAGAATGTATCATGAAAGAGGACTGTTAAGTATACAAAAATATGATTAAAATAACAATAAAATATAGTGTTCTTATTAACCCTGAAAATAATGTTGGACCACTAGACGAACTAAATGTAAGTACAACAGTCTCTCATTTAGGTACATACTTGATATATCCAAATCTACAGAAAATCCTCTCAGCTGTGCCTTTTTTTTTTTTTTAACACATTCAGCTGCCCATTAAAGAGACACAGAACCAATATCTCTATTTCTTCATCCTCCTGCAAAACAAAAGAAACCCGCCTAGTTACAGTTCTGTTCAAGAGCTGGATAAAAGTAGAGCACAGACAGCTGAAATGGATTCAGAGAAGAAATAATAATCAGCCATGTAAAGTTTCTGACTGGTATTAAATTTTCAGACCGAATCCCATTCCTCTGCTGACCCGTATTTGCTGTGCTACAGTGGCTGCACTCCTCTGCAGTGTGACAAAGCCAATCTCAGTGGTGCAAACTGGCCCCACAGATTGCAAACCATAATCCTCCTGAAACAGCAAGGGCTGGAAACATAACCAGAAAAGGGAGGACTTGGTATTTTCCCATTTCTTTCTCTGCACTTTTTATGCCTGCAGACAAATTATCCTTTGTCTCTTCATTTCACAAATTAGCACATACAACAGCACATTGGCAAAGTTGCCCTCCCAGGCAACTGTACTTTTGGAAACTAGTAAGTTTTCCTCAAATAACCACATGGACAGCTGTTCTGGAAAATGCAGAAAGAGAATTCTACTTGGGAAGCGGAAAAGGTTTAAGCTGCTGTGAAAATGAGGACCCAAGCTGATACAGAGATTTGGTGGCTATTGTCTTTAATCTCTCACTCTCTCTCTCCGATGAATGATTCTTCCTGCACCGAGTTGCCATAGTTTCAGATTTCTGTGGTTCCCTGGCTGCTGGTTACTACAATGTTTTTATATGCCCTTATGATTTTAGGATGTGTACAGTGTCTGAATTTGTTTTTACACTGTATATGGCATCACACCTGCCATACTGAAACAGCTGTAATTATTCTTTACTCTTAAAATCATTTCTTTTGGGGGTTCCTTTCCAATTTGAATCCTTAAAAAAGGATTTCAAAATCCTTTTTTTTTTTAGTTCAACATATAGTTTTCAAAAATCTCTTTGAAAACTGCAGCTTAAAGAAAGAAGTAATTAAGTTTACATTATCAGAGTTTTCTCCAGTGCTGCATACTAAAGGGAACTAGTAGTTAATGCAAAGTACATACAGTTCTGTGCTGTCAGTGGGAAAAATGCTGCTGGGACCTCTGGAGCAAACTTCTTTTCCTGTGATTAATCCATACAGTCTGCACAGATGCTTAATTATCGGTTTTCTTTTCCTTTTGCAGATTACATGTTTATACAGTGCATTATAAGCATGAAACTAATGATAGATATTTATGGTTTATATGATTTTTAGCAATTCAGTTTCCAGTCTGGAAGGTGTTAAAACGCAGGATTTGAAAAGTCTCTCTATTCTCTTTTCTTTTGAGCATCTTCCACATTTGGATCGACATGCTAAAATGGGTTCTGTTACGGTATGTTTGTTTCTCTCTCTGCTTTGCCCAGATCTACATGTCTCTCTACAATAATCCTTGCCTCTTCATTGTATCCCTAACAAATTATTCTTTCCAAGTCTCTTTTTCCAGGTTGCCAGTCCTCCTTTCTTTATGTCTGGTCTTGGCAAGATCTCTTTGCACTTCTTTCCCAACAAGGCCAGGTTTTAGCTTTATCTCTGCCTCATTTATTTTGCAGCTGCTTTGTTCTCATGCCCAGGCTATTTAGCAACATGTCCTGTGGAAACGTAAAAAAAAATCCCCCCAACAACCAGACATCTAGTTCCCTCAAGGTATTTGCATCAAATGCCAGTGCTGCTGCTTGAATCAGATTTCCAGGCATTTTCACTAATTTCTTTCATCCCCTAAGAAAAAAATCAAAACAAAAAAAGTCGTGGCTTAAAAATTTGGAATGGAAGCACTTGATATTAGAGAGCTATGCATGATTACTGATGTTTGGGAATGTGACAGCAAGCAGCAACTGGTCTGTCTGGAGGTAGGATGTGGTTCACTGCAAAATGTTTATTTCTAATCATTTTCTTCCTCGTTGATTTTTTCTTTCTGTAGGTTTACATTACCCTTCAGCCACTCTCTCTAGATGCAGAACTATGCTATACCTCGATAAAAGATCTCAAGACAGCACTCTGATGAAGCATTCCTGCTCTTTTAATGTTTCTATATCCATCAGTCTACAATTCTTCACGACATGATCTCAAGAAGCACAGCTAGGAGACAGGGAATTGTATCATACAGGACTGCAAGAAAATATTACTTTCTGTTGGCATGGCTGCTTGTGAATGCAGCATGAGAGGGCGGAATACTCAAATACCCAGAGGTCCATTTAAATCTTCAGGGCAGAAACCTGTTTGCCTGACTGATAAAACAAAAGTGAACAGTTGTTGAATTAGATTAATACTGGTTTTATTTGTCTATTGTTTTGTGAATTTGGGTTTATTTTTTAAACCGGCTGCCTTTAAGAACCGCTAATACCTTCCCATGATATTACAGTCAGTAGCTGTTCTTCTCTTAGGAAAGAAATAACCGGTTGGTCATTACTGTATGCGCAATTTCATCATTTTTATACACAGGATTTGTTGCTAATGGAAAATTCCTAAGGGACACTAACCAGTCTTATGAAGATAAATTACCTCTGCTTAGTATCAATGTGAATGCCACTCTTTCTGCAGCCTAATGTCACAAGTTTACCCCTGAATTGTGTGATTGAGATCTGTAGAGTGAAGGAATCCACAGGATGGTAAAGGAAGGCATTGTATGTTTATAAAGACTGATTTTACTTCAGAGATAAATGTGCAGTGCATCACTGCCTTATTATATCCTTTCCTTACAAATGGAAATTATTGAATTTCTTTTGCCTCATTTAATTCTTTTTAATCCTTTTTCTTTTTGCCTTCTGGTGATTGCTTTTGCTTACTAATTGTTCAAGGCTGACACCCAATGGGTAGCATTATACTGTAATGCTCAGAAAGCTATATGCGCTTCCAAATGACTGCTGTCTAAGGAAACCTCAATTCTGGTAAAATATTTTTCTTTTTTTTTTTTTTTTGTGATGCTGACAGGCCTAGGCCATTAGCTTGGCTTATTTTATAGGGAGTGAAAGCTGATTTAAGATTTGCTTGCTTTGAACTATTTCGTAGAATTTCAAGACAGGCAGGTATAAATCCAGGTCTCAAATAAAATAACTTCCAACTGTCAACGCTTAGACTCAGTGTAAATCTGGAGTTCTGTGGTCTGATCCCACCCAGGGTACTCTGTTTCTGTGAATTTATGTTCGCCCAGCTACAAGTAGTTCCATATAAGACTACTTGAATGAACGGAGTCACTTGTGGGAATACCTATTTCCAGCACTGTCCGTAGATAATTCTGATTTAGCCGGTATATAAAGTCAGAATTTTATCCATCTTGCACTAACCTGCTACATAAGAAGCATAACACATGGCCACAGTGCATGCACTTCTGTACTATATCTCGCTTCAGCCCAACAAAGCAACACATTTAGATGAATCATGCAGAGAACTCAGTTTGATTGTGAATTTGATCATGAACTGCAAAACCTAGAAATGTGTTATAAACACAAGTAAAATAGGGAAGCCCACCTACACAATATGTGGATTACTATCATCTTAAAACTATAGCAGTGGATAATTAATTAGTTTTTGTTTCTTTGTGCAGTGTTTGAAAAAAAAAAGAGAACTTTTATATAAAAGAGATCCATCATCATTATGATACACCAAGTGATTAAGATAAAATACAGGGAGACATAATGAAAATGTCAGCATTAGTCAAGTTAAAATTTCTCACCTCAACATATTGACTAGAAACAGTGTGCAAAAGGGAGCAAAACTTGAAGTAGCCAAAGGCTTAGCCAAATTTTGCTCTGAGCCTGAAAACCCAGGCACTGGGTCATTTCACTTGGACAAAGTTTCCTAAAAGCTGATGTAGGCTTTTTCGGCATAGCCTGCCAGAGCTGGGAAAAGACTTGTTGAAGATGTTATATATTTTGGCTAACATTTTTCTACTATATTATGGCAATAAAATGTGGTAACTCTTGAGGACTCCAAGTCCTGAAGTCTTTGCCAAATACTTCAACAATGCTTGCTGAGAGAAGACAAATAAAGTCACTGACAGTTTGTCAGGGAAAGAGCACTGAGGGGAAAATAAGTAAATACATTCAAATCTATAACTGATACAGCATGTTTCAAATCAGTAAAGCCTTTATTATTTTGGCTAGCAATTCCTAGATTAAGGCATGGACTATGAGGTATGTATGTGAGAGTGTCTTAAACACTCAGACCTTTCTGAAATGTTGAACCGTAATGGCACTCTGGGTTTTGCCTCTCTGGCTAGGTTGTGCATTGTATAAAAACATTGAGGGACAGAGAGAAATGCCATGGAACATAATATACGGTATCTTTCAATAAGCAAGCAAGGCCACAGGGACAGATACAATCCTGCCTGTGCACCAAAAAGAAACAATGCACTGAGATATCTTCATTATGGGAAAGTACATACGTAGTAAGTTTTTTGAACCCCAGAGAAAAAAGTTAAACATAGTAAGACAGATAAGTATCTAAGTAGATATATTATTTTAATGTAGAGAGAAAGGGAGGGGAAAAAAAAAGATAAACTAATCTCCATGCTTAGTCTGAGCCTTGCAGGTGTTGATTTTCATTAAACCACTAAGATGTTATTGATGTTCTCCCCCAAACAATAGCGAACATTTGGCTTCTGCATAAATGGCAAAAACTGCAGTAGATTAAGCACTAGGCTATTGCTTGCCTTTGGAAAATTGCCATGTAATAGCAAAGGAGCAAAGCAGTCTGAAGCAGCAGCCTTCTTTAAGAGTCTGATAACAGAGAAGGCCTTCTCATAAAATATCTTTTTAACCTCATCACCCAAGTGGAAGAACTGCCATGTGATAGCATCCTGACCTTTACTGCCAAATATGAACCATCTCCACAGAATACTAATCTGTTCATAATAGAGTTATTGCTTTTTTAACAAAACTTTTTTTTTTTTAAACATATTAATGTTTTACTCTTTCCTCCATTGCCTTTGAAAATTTGTGTTTGTTTTTTCGGGGGTTTCCTCTAAACTCATAAAGGAAAGATGATTCCACTGCATTAAAATAGGTGCCAGAGGTACTCTAAAGGTATGGGACCTATTCTGTACAAAATAATTTCTTTTTGTATATCATTTGCATTACAGTGATTTATGCTAGTAGAGGATTTTGCCCTACAAGTAAAGAAAAACTACCCAAAGCTTTGCTACCTTCCACCTTAACTGAGCAACTACTGACTGTCATCTTGGTTCTCACATCTTTTAAGCCCAGGCTTTATTGAAGTTGCAGAACCAGCAAAACTGAAGGAAACCTAAGATCCAACTAGGAAGCCTGATCACACGGACAGCTGTGATTTCAGTGCTGTGAATTTTCAGTGCTGTGAACTCAGTAAAACCAGCAGGCTTATATACTGAATGTGACCTTCTTTGTTTAGTTTGGCTTCAGGTCCTTGGGGTGACTTAGGGATCTTTATCATTTTTCTCATATTTTCTCATATTACTCATCCCTTTTGAGTTTCTGTAGATTTTCTCTGCAAGGGCTGGACAAATTTAGCCCAATCACACAACCAGTAAAGGGGAGAAGATACTACAGTTAACCATATCCTTCTGTTACGGCAAGTGAAAATACATTAAAATATATATTTTCTTATTTTTTTCCATATTTGAGTACCTCCCCATGCAATAAGCAAAAGCATTACAGACACTGCCAAAAATGTACCTCCTGCACTAGCCAGCATTCATTTTTGGGGTTTTGATTAAACCACCTCTGTTTCTCAGCCATCATTTACGCTCACATTTTCTTTGGAGGTGGGCTGCAAAGCAAACCTCTTGCCAGCGGGAGGGCAGCAGCTCTCTTGACTGCCCCACATACACCCTACGTGCAACCCCAACAGCAAGGAACCCAACAACCAAGAATGGAGACGGAGGTGGAAGGTAATGGGTGTGACAAAGAGAGGAAACAAGGACTCACTAAGAAGACAGGGATGGATATGAAAAGACTGAGAAAAGGAGGAAGATCTGCCTGTCATATCATAAGTATTTTGGAGCTCTCCCATGTCTGATTTTCCAGTATTAGGATTCTTGTGGTGGAGTTTTATTTGCATGTAATAGACAGGTAATGTCAAGAAGAAATTCTGCATTTCTAACATAGTTTTGCTGCATAGAGTATACTGTAACTGTACCTAGCAATTAGTGTGGATATGCTGTAATTACTACTGCCTTTTGTCAATGCTTCTTTGTTATTTTGTCAAGCACAAGATTTACATGTAGGATCAAATTCTACTTTGAGTTACACAAGTTTAAAATGAGAGGAAAAAACAAGCAGTAGCATGGTACTAAGAAACAATCTGGAAAAATCATTTTTAAGGAACAATAATCCTGTGTAAAGATAACTGATCCACTGGAGGAATAATGTGCTAGTTCCTCAGGCACTGAGATAGAATCAAATAGCCTCAAATTGCTGAAGATCATACAGATGTGCTTGTTTTCAAGACTTATGTTTGATTGGTCGGGCCAGTTAAACCATCTTGCTCATACAGTACCTCAATCCTAGGTACCTTGCAAGAGTCAGACCAAGACCATATTCATGATGTGAAATACAGCACTTAATAAAGTGTCAGATATTATGTGCTTTTGCATGCAGAGCAAAATCCTCTGTGTTGGTGGCCTTTTAACCAGCCAACTGGCATTTCTAGAGGCCACGAAAAACTTCCTCAAAAGCTGAATCCAGCTCTCTGGCCATCATTTGGATATCCTTGACCAAAGCTATGATCTTGACCTATTCCTTTTTTACCTCCAGGCTTTGACTAGCCTCACTCATTGGTTAACTCTCTGCTTAAACACACACGTGTGTTCAGAATTAGTGATAAGCATGTTAAAAAAAAATACGTTGTTTCATGAACTCCAACGAGGAGAATAAAGTAATATCCAAGCTAAATAGGAATTGCTAGCTAATGCAATGATGTCATACATATCTCACCTCTCAGCACCTACTGTCAGCCACTGACAGACTCAAAATATTGGACTAAATTAAGCTATTGCTCTCTTCTAGATGAATTATATTTATTACTACACTAATTCTATGCATACTGATCCTACTTAAAAAGGAATCTATACACAGACAACTGCACAGTACCAGTCTATCTGCAGAAAGACTTAGTATATCTTGAAGAATCAAAACCAAAACAGAACCAAAACAGAATAATATTTTTTTGCTCTTTTGGTGGCTCTGGTTATATTTCCATGGGCAGGATTAGTTTACCTCCTATGCAGATCAACAATTGTGAACAGGCTTCAAGGTCAGGGCTAAGGAAATAAGACAAATAGCAAATGAGAATGGTGCTGACAACAACTGATAAGGTGAGTTTTACAGGTGCTGAGTAGCTCATCAATCACATTTCGAGTCTATGGCATGGAAGATCTGTCCCAACTACTATAATTCATAAATTATATAATGAAACAGAAATAAAATTAACCTGAGCATAGAAGAATTTACCATTCCTCATGACCTAGATTAAAGAACATGAAGATAGAAAGTATGTGTGAAACAGTGATAGATAATCTAATATAAGAAACTGTATTGAGAAATAATAATTTGACAGATGAGGAAGGTTCTGTTTTGAAGAAAGCTCTCAGCATGGGGAGAGTTGTTTAGAAACTTCCATGTGACAGAGCAGTGTGAGTATTTGATATCTTCAAGTCTGAACACAAAACATGATGCAATTAGTTATGTTAGTTTAACCTGCAAGAAAATCCCACCTTAAAGCACCATGACCATATTAGAAAATGTCACAGAGTTTCATATGAGTTTTAACTCCCCTGAGAGCTGGCTTACTCCTCATGATAAGACCATTCCATTTCCTCCCTACATTGGGCTCCTTTGACATAAACTGGATCTTCTCTGAAATAAACTTACTGTTTTCTGTTTGATTTATTGCTGCCACTTCTGGATGGGTCCGCTGAACTAGTTGTGTATTTTGAAGTCATCAGCTGTTACATGGATTTGAAGCATCTCCAAAAGCCTCATGTTTTTCATTGAAATGCATTACTAGCTGATCTTGTTTGAGAAGATAGGGGGAAAATCTGTACTTACATCACAGTATATATGTGCAGGTCAGTTGATTTCTCATTTAATTTGACTTGCCAGTACCTGATTCTCTCCTCCACAATATGCAGCTGAGTGCTCTCTTGTGCAGCTAATCGGTCTGTCTTCAACTTTCCCTGTTAAGTTATGGTGCCTTAGTAACAACACTCATCATATCTTGCTGCCAAACTAGCCCAGCTCTACCAGAGAGCTCAAGAGTTAAACTAGGTGTTAATTCTGATACCACACCACCTTAAAGCTATGGTGATGGGTGTGAATAGGCACTGAACAAACAAAGCAGTAATTTCTGTGTCACCAAAGAGCAGATAGATCATCTTTTACTGGAATAATTTCATTTAAAATAAACATGTAAAATGCCAAACCACTAAACATGCATCACAGGTGGTATTTCAAAGGTTTGGAGCTAACCTGAACCTTGTATTGAACACTAACTGTTGGAGTCTGCATCTTACCAACAAGCCTGATTATTCTGTTTCTTGCTGTGTTTATTGTTTGCAGCAAAATTTTATTAATATAAGAATGAAAACAGCAAGAACAGTACTATATGAAAGCCTGGCTATGAGAATAGAAAAAATAACTCAAGCACTTGTGATTACTGATTATTGCATTTTCAGAGCTGCTGAAGATATTTTTTTTGAAGTATGTTTACAATCATCTCCAAGTTCTATAAATATTGCTTTGCTATTGACTTTGTGCCATGAATCTAGTACCAACAAAAATACTCACCCTCATCACTGCTGATGGCAAAGCAGCGCTTTCATTTTGCTTGGCCTTTGTGCAATTTTAGTATTCATAGAACTGAGAGTTCAATGGCTTAAAAATAATAAAAAAGTGTGAAGAAAACAACTGCCAGAATAAAAGAATAATACAAGTTTTAAATGCTATGTCCTGTTTATATAAGAGCACAGAAAAAATAGAAAAAATTGGCAATATTACACAGCTGTTCGAAAGAACTGGGGAGAAAACATCATTAAATATGTTCATACAAAGATTTTTATCTGTTCACTAGGTTCACAAAAAAATATAGCAGTGCCATTGAATTAAAATATACAGTTGGCATTACTTTTAAGGAAAGACTACTAAGTCTAAAATAAAATGTTCGTATAAACAGAGTGCAGGAATTTATTTGCCATGCCTACATTTCCCTCAACCAAGGGAACATCAAAAAACCCTTGGATGGGAACTGGTAATATCCTAATAACCACCCCAGAGTTAAACACTGTTGGCATGGCTGAGCTCCTGCACTACAGGAGCACAGGGATACAGATGGGGCAGTCCTGATACTGGCAGGGCAGTCCTACAGATCCATTTTAAGAAATTAGAGACTGCTAATTGCAGTTATAATTACCTCCTTAAATTCTGATATCAGACAGATGAGCATTATATTCTGCTACAGCTACAGATACTGAAAATGCCACACGTTAGAGATGCCATGAATGGCCAAAAACTTTAATTTTAATTTTTATTTTTTTAATTTCCATTTAATTGAGCAGCATCTAAAGGCTATATTTGTTCTGTCACAGTGATTCTGCTTTTAAGACAAAGCTCTACCCCAGACACTTTACAGTCCTGGTATAATATTAAAGACAGCAAACCAGGGAAGAGACAATAACAAGGAACTTACTCTGCTATTATTGTCCTTACTGTAGTTCTCCAGCAATATCTATTTGGGTAAGGAGGACCTAAAGTACAAAAAATATAACTTGCTTTACGGAGCCTGTGTCTTCACCCCTTCCACACCCTGGATATCAAATGTGTGCTCAATCTTACACGCTAGCTAACTGTTAGAAACAAATGCTTCCAACTAGATTAATGACAACAAAAAGCATACAAAGATGAATGCAGAGCCTAGAGAACTTGGATTATTTAATGCATGAAGCTGAGACTCTGCTGAGCTTGGAATAAATGTGAGAGGTTGTTCAAGGACAAAAAGGCTCTGCACAAGGGCCTGTCTCCAACTCTTCCAGAAGGAATTCTGGAACTGCAGAACAAAGAACTACAGTAGGTGCAGAAGGTTTCTCACCACCAACTTAATGAAAACACATCCATATTATATTTGTAGACCTACTGGCAGTGAGGTTTTTAATTTTATAAAAAAAATTTTCCTCACGGCATAATTTATGGAAGTCACCCTGAATTTCCCACATTTTCCTGAATATCAGTTAGAAGCAGAGCAAAGAACAAGTAGTTTAAAGTAACATTTTGGTGAAGTTGGGAGGTTAACATTCACATGATATTTTTCTTATTATCTTTTATTTCAATTGTCACTCTAAATATAAAATTGAATGACCTATTTTTCAGATCACTAGGAATTTGCACAATTTTCTGCCTTTGCTTAGGGCCATGTCATGACATTCAACATATTGTGAAAGAAAAAGAAAACAAAGATTATCATCAGCAACTCAGCCGTAGGTATCATTAGTCTCTTGACTCTTCTTGCCCTGTACTACCTCAATTCCTTCAAGCACCATTTATCCCATAGCAAAACAAACCAAAGGTGGCATGAGGAAATGGCACAAGTGCCCTTCATGACAGAAGGAAAGGTATGGATACTAGTAAGTGTTAACTTTTGATTTTGATGGTCAGAATTGAGGCTGGTATTTTCTGTTCCCTGACTGATAGAGGAGAAAATAGCTTTTTCTAGTTGCAGTATCTGTTTTGACCAATATTATTGCCTGTTATACTGCTGGATAAAGGTCTGCCATACTGTCACAAGAATCTTCTCCTGAACACTCTTCACGTACATCCTGAGCTCATGAATCCCCCTTGTTCATCTCTCTAACATGTATCTTGTCTACTTTTCATTACATTTATTGGCATTTAGTTCAAGATTGCATGTTTCCCAAAAGATTTCCTGTTTCTGTGGCAATACATCTTAATCATTGTTTTTTCTGCCTTTGACCTTACTCATGTCTATTAAAATAGCTTGTCATACAATAGCAGTATTGTGGGTCTTTTATCATACTGCATACTTACAATCACCTCCCATTGTGTTTTTGTAGGTGATTCACCTCTATCATCTTGAAATGTTATTTTAACCTCCATTCAGTAACAAGAAAAAGAAATCAGTTAAAATAGCAGAAATGGCTAGGCTGCCTCAAATCAAAGTAAATTGGTCCAGTCTCATAATTTAACATCACACAAACATATTAAAATAAAAAATTTCCAATCATTACTTTATTTTTAAAAAAAAGTTACCAAATGTTATTAAGAGCTAATAAGATACACTAAGATTCAACAACTGCCAATGAAAATTAAATTGAGTTAAAACAATCAGCATAAATAACATGAAGGAATAATATTAGAAAAAAACTGGCACATATAAAAACTATGGTTTATTTTATTTATACGGTCATATTCCTCTGTGACATGCGGCAGGGGACAAACAATTTTAAGAGCGTTCACTGAGAAAATTGAGGATTAACAAAGCCAACAAAAAGGGTCTACAAATAAAAGAAAAGCTGAAGTGATACAGTGGGAGAAAATGCATCTCAAATGACTGGGAGGGAAAAAGCACTAGGAATAGATGTGGTTTTGCTTTGAGTTTGATAAACTGAAAGAGGAAAGTGAGATACTGAAGCCACTCTCTTGTGTGGCCAACGCTAATCAACAAACATGTTAAAGTATATATGGAAAAGGATTAATAATGTAGGAAAGATAGACAAAGCATGTTTGCCAATGAGCTTCACAGAAGAGCAATTAGATACCTTTCTGTAGTTGGTGAGCATCGATAAGAAGAGATCAGTGTTGTTAAGCATAATTAACCTTCATTTAAAAACCTGTTGATTCAGATAAATAGGTTATAAGGAAATATTTGCATTGTCTGGCTGCGGACTATTTGAGGCCTACTCTTGCAGCCTCTGCAAAGTATCCTAGAAGACAAGTAGGAGTTTTTCTCATGTAAATAGTTCCTTTTACATCAGTGGGAAAGTCTGTGAGTATTTCAACACAGGAAAGTTGGCCCAACCTCTCATTATCATAATTCACAATGGTCAGCCTTCTACTTGGGACTGGTAACTTTACAGGGGATAAAATCTTGGTGCAATATCAAAAAAGACATTAGAAGGTATCTGAAATCTTCCAAGATAATTTAGCAAGACTTAGAGGACCAGCTTTGGTTTGCTCTTAATCAAAGAAACCTCTGAACTTTGGGGAACCTGTGACAACTTTTTAAATTTGCCACAACAATAATTGCAACACAGCCACAGTGAGAAAAAAAAAAATCATTACAGAAAGATACGTTATTTGATAGGAGAGTATGAGAAAAATATTGTGTAACAACAACAAAAAAATACCAGGCTAAGATTGGACTGAGGGACTAAGAGAAACAGAGGGAAGCTGCTGACAGATTAGACTGATTTCCAGGATCCACAGCCCAGTTTGATGGCAGATGGGAAAGTTGAAAGTTAATGACAGATAGGATAGATGTTGTTCTTGGTTGGTTAACTGTTGTTTACATGATGTGAGAGACTAAGTTCACAGTCTACGATAAGCAGGAAAAAAATATTCAAGAAGAAGCAAGAAAGGAAAAATACTTGATATGTGAAGAACTTTAATACATTTCTGTGATTGCTCTCTTCTCATTCAAATGGTGTAATTGAGTTTTTCATTTGAGCATTTTGCTAGAGGTCTAAGACACTCCCCCTTCTTCTCCCTGTAAAACTTTGCTTCTGGTGACCATTATCATCAGCTGAGCAACAGGAAAATGAATGGCACAATCTAAGGAGTCCAGGATGGGCAATTGCTGAATGTTAGAAACTCATCTGATATGCCCAAGAATACTACTGACGAACATGTAAACTATGCATGAAGTTAAGAATTAAGGCTGTTTTTTAAAAAAAATATTATTTATTATTATTTTAAAAAAGAGGCATGTGGGATTCCATTGATTTCAAATGGATTAGTAGTGGATTCCTGGCATTTCGTAAACTTGTTTTTTAAGAAATGATCCAAGGGGGAAAGCTTAGTGCACATCATGCTGGTAGACAAAATTGTCTGGAATTCATTGACTTGGTAATGTCAAAGTTTATGGAAAAGTAGTAGTAACATTATGCGTAACATATTTGAGTTGTTTTTATAAGATATTTTGGTCACTGCATTGTAAGAGCATCCTCTCAGAGCACACCATTACAACTCAGGACAAGCCCTTTTAGGGAGCTGTGCTCTAGAAAAGGATTAAGTGGCTGTTGCCTAAAACAACATCTGGGGAAAGGATCCCAGTAAGCTGTACAATTGCTCTAGGGCATAAGGAAGATGGCTAGCCATGAAAATCACAACAACACTTCCAAACACTTCTTCATAAAGTGTTATTGTTGAGCTTCAGAGAGGAACAAAGTAGGCCAAGGTTCTCTATAAGTTTCTGGAGCTAGTATATAGCTCAGAAACATGTTCAGATGCCAACATTAATATGAAAATTTTGTTCTAGGAGAAATAAAAACAATTTGTTACATGTAACAAATCATTAAAGAACACATTTTCTTTTACTGGAAAAAAAGTGGCCCACACAAAGAATTCAGGACAGCAAGTTCTGTTTTTCTTCCTTCTGTGACTTTTTGCTCAGCTTTACATCTGATTTAGTGACTGACCCCACACACACTTCTTTTTGTGCATCTCCATTTTTTTGTATTGTATCAAGATGGAAAACATTTTCTGCACATAACTTACTCCTCTATTATTTATTTGCCACTTGAATTCAGGATTATGCTCTTGAGGATGGAAGGGGAGGGTGATTATTTAGCTGCAAGTTTCTTCCAAATAGGTATTCCAAAGTACTATGTAAAAATTTAGTTTAGTTAATTCCAGTAACATCATTCAGAAATAGGAAAGTATCATCAAAAAATTGTTTGAAAGAGAACATAGAAGTTGCTGACTTTACCCTGAGCATACTCAATCATATTTTGAAATTTGTCTTCTCTACAGAGTTTTTATCTCCATCATGCAGCTGGAACAGATGGTAAGGAGAGCCCTCCAAACCCATATGTGGCTGTGCTCTCAGATATGACTTAGTTACTGTCGAAAATATGAAATAAATCTACCTTGAATATACTCTTCCAAAGTTTCTTACTTGTATATTTTATTTCTAAAATCTTCAGATAAAACATGGTTTGTAGAGATATTGTGCATATCATTCTTTGTGTTCCTACATCTATCCAGTGCCTTGAAATTGGAAGTCTGCGGAACAGTAGTTTCATGTATAATAAATACAAAACTGTCTAACACAGGCTCTCTAAGCAATGCTGACAGAACATGAATGTGAAATAACACTCAAGAGATCACTCAGAAATCAATAAACTCTATCAGCTAGGATCTTAACGCTGTCTACTACAATAATACAGGCAAAGTGATGAAGACTGCAAGGTTACATTGTGGTTTAAAAAATGAACACAGAAAAGATCCCCCAGATGTTTTCTTCATGCTGGGAAATGAGTGGAAGGGGGAAAAAAACAAAGCCAAACCAAACAAAAAATCACCAAAACCAAAAAGCCCACTCCCAACCTATGCGTGCCGTGGAAATGCTGAAATACAGAGTATGGGACTTGCCATCACAGACTGTCCTAAGCAATTCATCACTCTAATCTGAAAGTGGCCAGACCCACATGTTTCAAGAAGAGAAACTGCTATAGGAAAAGATTTTTTTATTTTTATTTTTTCTAACTCAGGCAGTTTCTAACTTTTTAAGTAAGGATGGAGCAATGAAAATGACATTCAGATTTGCCATCTTCATTCAGCTGGCTTCAACTTGTAGGAAATGAGAGAAAGAATGGACTCAGAAATTTACCCAAGATATTAATATTTGAGAAAACAGAGATTGAAGCTGCAGGTTGATGGTATATTCTAGTTTGAGCAGACTACAGTGAATCAAAAATTAATAGTAGTTAAAAATATTGAGCTTCCTTTTAATCACTAATCACCATCATATTGATTTCAATGAGAGCAACATCTGACCAAAATTATCCTTAAGAATTCTAAAAACCCTTAGCTCTTCTATAGAGAAGGACTTAGTAACATCACTGGGAGCTGATATGCCTCAAAATAAAAACCTTGAGACCATGCTTCTGCCAAATGTTCACAGGGATTCCACCACAATCCATAGAAGGGCTGGGGGCCTTCGTACTGAAAAAAGATTAACAAGTAAAAGAGCAGGCAGTAATGGTTGAGGTGAATCAGCATTGTATGTACCCAAAGCATAGCATTAGAAGCAGTGCAGTGAGAGGGAATAAGGTGGCTGGCAGCTGCTCCTAGGAGGGATGACATGCAGGAGACAAATCTTTCCCCTGGATCTTCGGGAACACCGGGCATGCCAATTATTAGTGAGGGATTTGAAGGTCTGCCATAAAGCAGATCTTCATGCCACATGCATCAACCCAGCTGTCTAAGAGCTGCTTCATTCAGTCCTTTCAAAATACATTTTTATATCAGCTTTAGGTCCTCCATCAGGACATTACCCAAACATCACGATGTCTATCAGTGCCCCCCTCTCCATCTTACAGAAAAATGAGCTGCAGCATAGAAATAAGGAGTTTGCTACCACTTGAAAGCCTGCAAAAGAGCAATGACTTGAACACAGCCTCCCCAGTCTCCCAGTAGCGTTGCCCACTCTCCCCTCCCCTGTTCTTTTCCCCCATGCATCATCACACGGTGCTATATATAAAGTTTTCCCATTGCTGGTTTAATTTATTTAAAGTCCATCCCATCATTTACCAAATGAATGATTTTGTGGAACAAGTCATAAGGAGCTTGCTAAGCTGGTAAAATTACCAAGTGGCTCAGTTTGGATTCCATATGTTCTTAATAAATGCATTTCCACACCAGCTGGTATTTGGTTGCTACAATTCATTTGCAAACATGATTAAAAATTCAGTCAAGATTAATCTTTATTTTTCACTCAGCTACCTTCAAACAAAATCACCTACTGCAATGTGTATGGTAATCAACCCAAGAAAAAAAGCTTAGAAATGGAAAAATCACATAGGTGAAAAGTTAGGTTATTGAAATTTGAATTATTTCTTGCCTACAAAGTTTTAGGTAGTACTCTTTACCTTTGGATATGGCAGTTCTTCTACAGCTGCTTCGCCTGATATGAATAAATAATTGACAGTCATTTGACAGCCCTTTAAAGAAAGTACACGAAATGTATAAATAAAACGTTACAGGATAATAGCAAGCCTTCATACAGTAGACATGAAAGAGAATTTGCTTATGTATTGTAGAAACTCTACTACTTTTGAAATTACTCAGATGAATATTGGGACAGCTAAGTTAGGTGCAGCAATGTAAATACCAAATGTAAATATGTAAATACCTCTTCTCTTTGCCTAAGGGGCAAAGAGAAGAGTAACCAAAAAGCACAGAGCACCAGCGTATTGGTGTGCCTCTGAGAGCAGCCTTCCTCCCGAAAGTCCACCACCATGACAAGGTGGATGTTGTCCTTTGCTTCATAGAGGCAGCTGGTAGAAACTGTCAGAAGCAGTGCTGCTGGATTGCAGTTGTTGATTACTATGGATTAAGAAGGCAAACAATGCATCGAGTCCTAGAGCTACATCTGCCAAATGCAGCATTTGTCTAGTCAGAACACTCACAAAATAGACACAGAAATCATGCCATTGTGCGGAGTGTGGGGGCCTTAGAGAAGCACGGAGAAGGCTCTTGCCTGAGAAATGCTCTGAGAATCTCAGATGAAATAAAACACTCTGGAAGGATACTTGTTTTTCTGATGACTGTATATATATGTATTTATGTTGGTGTGACATAACCAGATACATGGAAAAGGCAAAGGTGAAGATGCAGGGTTTCCTTCCCTCCAGTTCAGGACCTTCTCAGGCTATAGGAAGGTTTATTTACTTGAATCTCAAGGCTAGTCCCTAATCCTGGCTGAGATTCTAGTTGCTTCTGATCAGTTTCAATTTACATCATTTGTCTTTGAACCTACAACAGCAGGGAAAACCCCCTAAAAATATTTCCAACTGTAGGAGTGACAGGGAATCAAACCTTTCTGGAGCTTTTCTCTTTTGTTTCAAGCAGAGTGCAGGCTGGCTGCAGGGATAAGGTGCTCAAATAAAATAACAAGGATTAGAAGGCATAAGAACATTCACTTCAGGCAGCATTAGAAGTACTCTTTTTAACAGAAAAAAAGAAATCAAGGAGAGTGCCCAGTACACACATTAAGAGTTGGTCTGAAGTTACAGAAATAAGCACTTTTCACTAAAGCTGTCTGAAGAGGATGAGGGCTCCTATTTAAATATGGGAAAGTGAAAAGAATTTACAGATTCTCAGTGGGGTGTGGAAAAATATAGTGATAGAGAACTTGCTTTTCAGTGCCTGCAATCCATTCTGCTAGCTTGGCAAAAGATCAGAGATCTGCCTTTTCTTTTGCACAGCACAGTTCGCACCTGGTCTGCCTGGCAGAATAGCTGGGAACCCCATGCAGCAGAGTGCCACAATGCAGGGACTCGCTACCTGTGCAGGAACTTCATAGGGCTGTTCCCAGCAGAGGAACAGTTGCCCTGAATATTTGTTGTGAGACAAACCAAAACACACACACACACACACACACACACACAGTTCCATGCTGAGCCCACTGCCAGGTGAGCTCTGCTGGCCAGATCCCATCCCCTCACAGCTGTTCTCCTGCATGAAGATGATTTTTCTTTCCCTTTTTTTTAATCTTTCAGAATTATAATGAATTTGGATCTGACAATTCTATTCTTTCCTTCCTTTCCCCAAACAGCAAACTCAAATAGTAATGAATACATAATGTGCGGTGAACTACTACATAAAGTGACAGCTATTTTGGTGATGTCTCCAACCCATTAACACCTGGAGGTCATTAAGACAGCACAACAGGATGACCGTTGCTAAGGAGTTAGACTAGGAAAATATGTTTTTTTTCTTTAGGATATGAAATTAGAATAATGTTATTTCAGAAGTGATAAAGACCAGAGAGATGTAGCATAAGGAAGATGAAAACTGACTCACTGACTTATTCAGGGTGGAATATCCTATTGATTCCTTCTTTCATCACAGACAGCCCATCTGTGTTCAGCTGAGTTTGGGTCAAAGGATCCACAAGTATTTCATTATTTAGACAAGTTAACCTACTTAAACAAAAACATTATCAGCTACCACAGGATGATTCGAACTGACATAAATCCTCTGAACACTAAACAAACAATGACAAAAAGCAGACACTGATGGCAGTAAGTGTGCAGCTCGAAGACTCTCAGCAACAACCAGCATTTACTTACAAATTATTTGTGCAAGCAGCTACTGATGTGTATAGGAACGTATCATCAGGAATTATTAACTTAAGAGGTTGAAAACTACTGTGTTTTCAATTTGCAAACCTGAGTTTTCCAGCTGAGGAACGGACACTGATATAATGAATTTCAGTCTGCCATTAACAGCCCTGTTTTTATTTTATTTTAATCACAGACTCCTTAGAGGTAATCCGTACATCTCACTGCAACCTGCAGATCACTGCTTAAAACCTACCAATTTACTGAGTTTGAAGTATTGAGTTTGACCTTGAATCTGCGAAGGAAATGGGATTTTTACTTCAGGAAAGTTTTAATTTCCAAGCTCGTTCTGTAGTTTTCTTCAAAAAAGAAACACAAGAATAATTTTGAAATTTTTTGAAGAGAGAAGTTTCCCAAGAATTGTTTCAGTTAAATAAAAAAGCTTTATAGCAAATTTGACTTTTAAAACATAGAATACTTTTCCACTGAAAGGTCATTTCAAAAGAAAAATTTACAGTATGTGTTCCTACATCTCTAAAATACTGCCTTTGATCTGGTCAAAATACATTTGAGTAATCACACCAAAATAAATTAGAATATAAAATGGGTGTTCTATGAAAAACCTCAATTCTGGAAAAAAGGTAGAGCCTGACAGATGCTAGAGTAGCATCTTTCAGAAGCTTTTGACCTACTGGGCAAAAATGACCTGTAAACAGCCAGCTAAATTGGCAGCTGTAGAGAGGAGGAATTTGTAGAAATATGAAAGCTTATCAAAAAGAACCTAAAAGCACATCTACAGAATTTGCATAAAGTCTATTTAAGCATACCATTTTGTAACCGCAAATACATATGCACAAGATTCTGAGATTTAAAATTTTGTGAAGAAAGAGGTATTCAGATAGAACCAATTAAGGTTTTGCAGGGTTGAGATAAAAGTTTTGTCATTATTAAACCTTGGATTTAAAAATGTAGTAAGTGATAATAGCTTACTTTTATATAATAAAGAGCATAGGGTTCCTACTAATTGAGTATGAGCAGCAATTAACCTTTTGGTGCATCAGTATGCCAGGTTTGAAATATTTGTAAATTAGGTGATTAGGATGCTTTAGCTTTAAAGCACCAGTGAAGTAAGCCTGGGTTTTCCAAAATTCCTGCAAAACTGATCTACTCTAAGAATTTTTGAAAGTTCAATGGTACTATAGTGGAAGTATGAGGCATGTATCAATTTAGCCAGCAAAATAATGTGCATAACCCATTAGCATAGTTTAAAAATGCATATGGATGGTTTAAAGACAAAACTGTTATGTCAGAGTGTTTCGCCTGGTTAGAATAAAAGCAGATCTGGTGCCTGTCTTCTGTATCTATCAGCTTGCAGAGAGGGAAAGGTGTGGCTTGGCAAAGATTTTCTTGTTGAAGGTGTATCTTCTTTAGTGCCTTTTTTTTTTTTTTTTTTTGTATTTCCAACATACGTTTCCTAAAATAAAAGTAATTTCTATGCAACAGAAGGAAAATCTAACCACAAAGCATTTATTCAACAAGCCCATTTCTAGCTTAATATTTTTGTATCAGGGAAAAATAGGCAGGGACAAACAGAACCAAACTTCCCTCAATATGAGACCATTCTCCTGCAAGCCTGCTCTGGTCCCAGGGCCATACAGCTACCCTGGTATCCTCTCTGCTATGCCGTGCTTCATTTTTGCATGGTAAATAGGCAGGATGACTAGGAAAAGATTACACTGATATTTCCTGATAGTTTAAGGGGACTTTGCACAGGTTATGCGTCTCAGAGTAGCTCAATGGATGAAAGAAAATGATTTAAAGGCTGTAGATTTAAAGGCCACAGGGGAACAATTTAATCCTAATGCCGGTCTTGATATTTCACTTAAATATAATCACTTAGTGCTTGACTCTGATAGCTAAGGTGACTTTTTTTTTCGTCATTCAACCAAATGAAAGGGTCCCTCTGGTATTTTTATATTCCCAGATGCTTGGTTAATTGTCTAAGTCACGTGCTATTGTTTCTCTAGTATCATTGCTGGCACTTACAGTTAGGCAAACGAGTTTAAACCTTGCTTTGAGGAGCTATCTCTGCAAGCTGCTATGAACAAATGCAGAGCTACTGGAAGGGGTAGACTTGGCCACCCAGGATTTTGTAGAGAATAACAATACAAATGAATGAGCATGGACTAAAAGATTTCTTTTTAAATTTGTGTGAAATAATTCGCACCAGTTGAAGCATCTGTCCAGCTCACTGCACGGTGACCTTGTGTTGTCCAAATTAATGTGTCTTTGGAAAAAACTCATGAAAATTAGTAAACCAGCACATTGTTCAAGCCACATGTATTGCTCAATATGTCCCTTTCTGTGATATATGCAGGCTGTGGTACCGAGACTGATTGATTCTTGCTTATCACCATTGATTGGAAAATGGTCCTTCCACTTTATAGTGTGTTCTCCTTGAGGTGTAAAGCACATAAATCATCCCAACTGTTACCATGGCCATTAGTGGGAATGATGAAAGGGCTGCTAAGCATGAGGGCACAGGGAAGAGTAAACATAGGAGGACCAGTGTGGGCAGGATTTGAACTAGGAATAGTGGCAGCAGGGGACTTCTTCAAACACTACAGCAGGTATTACGGTGGTCTGCAGCAGACAACCCTGTCTCATGCTTTGTTAGATAGATATGAATCAGCAAGCGCTCCACATTTGCTACCAACTGGCAGTGACTCTTGCCTGCTGTTTCGTTCAGTCTGTTCTGCCTAGTGGAATATAACCATTTTTATTACATTCCAAACACGTGAGTCTTCTCAGCAGGTTTCAATAATACTAGCTCACTCAAACAGCCCATTTGTAAATATTTCAACTCCTCCAGTGGAGAACAGGAAATTAAATAATTTCTTTTCATGTTCTTCCACTACATAAGTTTGTTCACTTTCTTGCTCTTATGCTAAATCTTTTTTTCTTCTCTCCTTTTTGCTTTCAGTTTCATTATTTAAAGCCCACTTCGCTGGAATCAGTTCTCCATCTGCTAAGGAACAGTCCAGACAAATGTCCTCCTTATCCTCCTTATTACACAAATCCTGATGGCATGCTTGACTTACAGCTTACGGTAAGCATTCAGCCACAGACATATCCATTTAACAAACAGACATTCACAGGTATTGTCTGAAGTTTCCATGTTCTGTCTCAGCCACACAGCACCTGACAAAGCACCTCCCCAGCCCTGCTGAGCAGCTCTGGGTGCTGCAGCAAAGCCGTGCAGTGACTGTTCCTATGCCATGCAATGAGCACGAGCCCAGCTGGGCTTTTGGCTTCCACCATGCCAGGCCAAAAGAAAATCCTCACACAGCCACTGTCCCTGCATCTGCAGCCAGCACCTGGTGCTCTGGGAGGGATTTTAGGCACAGGCATGCTGCCGAATGAAGAGTGCCTGGTCCTCTTCCCATCCTCTTGCCTCAGCACTGGGGATCCCAGGGGAACAACACCCCCAGGTACTGCTGAAGTCAGACTCAGCTAGCAGGCTGGTGCTGAGCAGGAACAGATTCACCCTGCTGGCTGGGAGCTGGCTCCCTGCAGAAGCTGGGCAACGTTCCTGCACCAGGCTCAGCAGCATATCCTTTATCAACGTATTGTTGCCCAGATTTTCTTCAGCAGCCCACAGATAGCACAGCTGAATAGAAGAAACTATCAGATCATTGCTTTCTTGGCAGATGAGAAAACAACTTTCTAAATACAGAAGTCATTGGTTAAGTCAGACCATTCTGTTATTCTGTTGCGTATGCGCTTAAAGAGTTTCTATGGTGCAGAGATGATGTGCAGGAGAAATTATAACCAGCATCATGCTAAATTTGTTTGCGCAGTGTCTCTGTACAGTCAGCTGATGGAACTGACCCAGATTTTTATCTCCTGCCCCCACCTCCCCACCCAACAGATACCTTGCCCTTTGGATCCTAGAAACTTATGTGAGATTAGACAACAGTTTTCCCCGCTTTTGAAGTGGGAGAGTTCCAGAAGGGAAAGAAAAAAACAAAAACATAAAGAACTAGGTTTAAGTTAAGAGAAGTTTCTCAGAAAGAATGGACCAGAAAAGGAAATGTCACTGCCATGAGCTGGCAGAGTCCATTTAACACAGTACCTAGTACCAGGGGTCAGATGAGTGTGCTGTTCTACCAGAAAACCTATTAGCAGCCTGCAGAAAGGAGACATCCTTTCAATCTATTCACAGAGAGGGTTAATGAGGTTCCTTAATTAGGTACAATGGAGGAAGCGAATTTGAAGCTTATATTTTAGCCTCTACGATCAAACAAGACCTTAATACCCTCAGGGCATTGTCTGTAACAAGAACAGTAAAGTGAGTAATTCTACAACCACAGAATTGAACAGGGAGGAGGCAGATCCTGCCAGCTAGGAAACACAGAGGGAACATATAAATATGCAGCCTGAGTTTTGCCAAACAATATTCCTATGTTATCCGTTCTCACGTCATTGTGAGCTCTGAATTTTGTTTACTAATCTACGTACATCACCGTCTGGCATCAGCTCTTTGTCCAGGTGACAGCAAGGCTCCTGGATGCAGAGAGACTTCCACCGGAGGGAATTTGGTGGCCAGGAGAAAGAAGTCATCCCACCCTCACTGGCCAGAGGACCCACATAGCAGCTGAAGTGAAGAGAAAGATGTGCATGCTTAGATACTTATTTGGACCAAAGTACCTTCATACCATGACATCTGCAACTTCTGCAGGACAAAAGGTACAAGAGCTCACTGTTACAAACTCATGGTTAATGTTTCTGTGTTTTACTGCTCATTAGGGGGAAAAAAGAAGTTTTGTTCACATATTTAGGAACAATGGTTTGAAAAACTCATTTTCAATAGTTAGAGTACATTTCTCTCCTTTCCTAGAATCCCTCAAATTTCTGATAGTCTTTGACCTAGATCCTGCATTGATGCCTCGCAACCCACTTTCAAAAGAAATGAGATCTGAGAGCGGTCAGCACCTCTAAAAATTGGGGTGAAATCTCAACTCCATTGCCTTCACCAGGTCTCAGACGTCATCCTGCTTCTGAGGAAGGTAGACAGAGACACTCTTTTATTACAAAGGTAAAAGGGACTTTCTTTGATAAAATATTTGTGGGGAGAGAGAGAGGGAGGATGTAGAAGAAACCTTGGGGTTTGCACACACCTTTTGGAAGCTGATTCAAACACATTATTCTTCAAAACAGGCTACATGCCTTAAGTAAAAAAATGTTGAGGTGTTGGGGACCAGGTCTTAATCCTTCCCAGTTCTTGCTCTTGTAAGTCAGGAGGAATCTCAAATATGGTAAACCCCGAGGAGCTAACCACAGCCAGCTTACCGTGAATGCCCTCACAAGCAAAGCCAGTTTCTTGTTTCAAACAGTTACGACTCCGCTGAAGTTAATGGAGTATAGTTTGCGACTCCAACGACCACATTGTATTTTTCCCTCTCGTTCCTTAAGCAGATGGACAGTTAAATGAAGCAAGTACTCTATATAACTCCTGTAAGGACTGCCTTGCTGCATTACGAAGATGCCTATTCAGCTGAGAGATGTGTCATTTCTTTATTTGTTCTACACTAGCTGCTAAGTCCGTCCAAGGAGAAGGAAGATCTACCTTTCCTCAAGAGTGGACGTTTACATTACTGTTAATAAGCTGTCAGTAGAGGTGTTTTGTATTAGTAACACAAAGGCAATTCTGTGTAACACTTACATCAGATTTATGCTAATGTCAGATGCTATTAGGAGAGACTTACCAAACCTGGAAACACAATGTGAACACTTTCAGATGTTAAGGAAAGTTGACAACACTGAATCTGGTTCCTCATTATTCTCCGAAGGTTCCTCCTTCTACCCCTGTCCTAGGGTTTGGGAGGATTAAGACGACTTTCTCACTGTCCGAATCTAAAGTCATGGGGGGTTTAAAAGTGTTTTTGCTACAGTTTTGTGTGTTAGCCAGCTCTGTCTATGCTTGAACATAGACAAGCCAGTCCTACATTTGAGCTCTTCTGCTGCAGCAGTAATATCCACAGGGGAAGAGTTAAAATTACCTATCTTCTCTATTAACCAAAGAATACATGTTAAAATATATGTTGTTCTATATATTAATCCCTTAAAAACAAACAAAACAACTTTCTTTAAAAAGTAAGAAATTGAAAGACTCCTCACTTTTTTTTTACTTAGCTCACCTGAGAAAATGAATGAAAAGGGCAAACAAATGAAGCTTTTATATCCTTTGACATCAGTGCAACAGGAGTAATACTGACAAGCTAACGCATTTCCAAGGTATACGGAGATGAAGAAAAGAGAATTTTTAAGCAGCTTAATAGCTAGATGATAATATAAGAGGTGGCCCGGAAAATCACACAGAAATCTGGGGGAGCCCAACATCTCAATCTGAGGATTGCTACTAAGGGGAGGAGGAAAGAAATGTACTGAGTTATGTTTAGTTCTGAGTGGGTGAAATGCACCAGGAAGCTGTTATACAGTAGCAACTTTTTTGTATTGATCCTCCAGATAAACATGCCCACACAGTCTAACTACCTTTGTAAAATTAATTGGGTCTCCAGACAACACAGATTCCAGTGTCCTGCACTTATTGCAAAGTAACTAAAATCTTAGGTGGCCTGCGGAAGTCTTTCATTAGACACTGCGAATCCTAGAGAAGAACTTGCAGAATACCAGAAGTCAAAACTGAGCAGCCTGGATGTAAGGAGGTGCACAGCCAAGCATTTGCCAAGTCTGAGCAGCTATGTTAATACAGTTTTATACAGCAACAGAAGCATGCACAGGCAACATCCACTTTAATCATTCAAATTAGGTTTAACATAAGAAAGAAATGACAATCACATGCTACTGGAAATTGGAGCAGAAAGAAAAGTTGTAAACAGAGAAGAAATGGAAAAAAAAATCTTATATGAATTCACATTCTGTCACAATCAGGAGCACCCATGTGAAAAAAAGAGGTATGTATTTATATGTTTCTTGGGTGGACATCTATTAACTTAAAGAGATTTGCCTTGATCAACAACCAGATTCCTGGTATTCTGAATCAGAAAGCGTGAAAACATATTCCAAAGCTTTCAAAGTCAACGAGGAAACTAAAAAAAAGTCCTTGAAAACAAGCTATTTAAAAATTTAAATGTAAGTATGAGTTACTTATACAGGAAATTTAATCTTTTATATACATCTATATGTAAGGATATATGTAAACAGACACCACACATCCTACATGTAAATTAATCCCTTATAAAGGACTGGTAGCAGATTAGAAAAAAAGACTCCAAGGGACTGTGACAAAAATAAATATTTAGTAGCTTCCAAAAATGATGTGATCTAATGAGGGAAAAAAAAAAAAAAAAGCTTTGAAATGAGATGGCATGTACAAAACCTGTCTCTAAACATCATTTACGTGATAAATAGAACTAAAGTATGGACAATGATTCCCTCTGCTCCTGTAAATGACTATCTGATAGCCTTGAAGCTTCCAGCACAGTTCATCAATTTCTTATCATATATAATTCATATACTTCCAAGAGAACCGCAGGGAAAACTGGCACTAGCTCAGCAAATAAATCCCCAAAGTAGGAAACCAACACCTCTTTCTAATCACATGGCACACCACTTCATGTTGATGTTTTTAAGGAGATATCCTGAGCTTTGGGCTAAGACAACATTCAGATGAATAAACAGAAGAGTCCCAAACATCTTAGGGTTCTGATTTTTGGATATCAAGGATATTGCAGCGTTATTTCTAATCTGCTTGTACCAGGAGCCGTGCAACTAGCTGATGTAGCCACAACACATGGTAGGGTCTGATGATTTTAGATCTTGTCTCCTAGAAGATGATGATGCAGATACCTTTGGAAGATGAGAGCACGGTAGGGAGATGTCCACAGGGCATATAACGCTACTGGTATGATTCCCATATACTGTCTGCCAGCAGATTTATGTTCCAATGATAAAAATTGAAATGACTTACAGATGTTAATAATATCAATTATTATAAACTAGATTATTATTAACTAACTCTGATCCTTATAGGAGGATGGAAATACCTTTGTTGAGAATATATATTCAGAGCAGAAGGTACAAAAAATACTTGCATTTTTCAGGCTTTTTTTTTTTTTTTTGTAAACGTGATTAGTCTGAGCTTTTCTTCTGTTCTGACTGGTTTGGTTTAACTTTGCATTTACTTCATCTCTAAGGAACCAGACTGCTTTGTCATCATGTCACAGGATGTCACGATGGAGTCTGGCACAGGCACCAAGTGCAAGTGAATTGTAACAGGGAGCTACACTAAAGGAAAACCTCCTCACAGTCATGGCTGAGCAGAGAAGCTGCCAGACCAGAGAAGCTGCCAGACCTTACACTGAAATCAAGAGGATTATGATGTGAAATGAATTCTAGCAAGGTCAAAAAGTGTTAGCAAACTTCAGAGGAGTTTCTGTGCTTCCAGCTGCTAGTATCTGTTCCTTCATCCCTACTCCTTGATGTGCCATCATCCTCAGCCAGGGAGCTCCTAGCTCTGAGCCTGTTTGAAGTTTGTTTTTCACAAATACCAACATGGTAGAGGTGAATAATAGGGCTGTTGTACTGGCTCTTTCACTGTACAAATAGGCTTTGAAAAACATTTATAACTACTCTCTAGCCTCTAGCACCTCCTCCTTCAATAACTCTCTGAAATGCAACTCTGTTTTAATTAAGGTCTCAGTCTCTGTTTCTTGCTTTCATCATATTTCAGTTTGTTACTTAAAACCAAATCCTGTTCTTGTCCTACAAAGGTCCATAGGCCCTAAAGGAAAGTCTGTAACGATGAACAAAAAGCACTTAGAAGTGTATTTTCAGTTAGATTAAAAGTCAGAAAAACTTTCCACAAGCATCAGTTAACAGTCTGCTACTGTAAATTAATCATTTACACAGGCATGACCTAATAGCACGGCTGTTCCCTTAACTGGAAGTATATTCCTTACAAATTACAGTTCTACCAAGTGTTACACTTTCAGGGTTATTCTCAAAGGAATACAAGTATTTGGATTATTGGAAGAGCCTTAAGGTAGCCTGAACTCTCATGTCCATTTTTGATGATACAATTCCTTTTTCAAAGGAATCACTCTCCAGCTAGGACGCACCATTACAACTTAAGGATGTATTTGCATGCTGGAATCCCAATCTTCACAGCTGCTTAGGCTATCCCCCAAAAGATGTTCTTTGTAAGCATGACAAAAACCAAAATAGGCACCCCTCATCCCCCTCACAACACAGTAACAAACACTGTGGTTTGGTCCCTGCGGGAGGTTTCTGCTGCCTCCTGTAAATACAATTTCCTAGAATAACCTACCTCTGAATGGCAAGAATACATCAGACCTGAAATGTTTCAAACTGAACATCTGCAACAACTGAGAATTTGCTAACAAACTTGCTTCCTCAGAAAGTTTCTGCACTGATCTGTAACTATGTCAAAATACCAAATTCCACCCCTTTCTATCCAAGCACTTACAAACGTTCTCACTACTGTTTGAAACCACAGTTTCAAAAGAGCTCCCCCTTAATTGATATTTTCTAATATGGAGGTAAGAAGTAAATGTTATCACAAAGCTGTCTGACAGTTTTAACTGTTGCTTCTTGCTTCTTAATGAAGCAATTGGCATAATGAGCATTAGCTGACATGATGTGTGTAGTGTAATCTCCTTGACATGGACCACAAATGTGACCTTTTCCTTGGGATCTGCTTGTCTGCTGAATGACAGCAAAAAGCAGTATATGAAGACATTGTAAGTACTAAAAATTTTGCAACAAGCTCTTGGAGCTTTCAGAAAACATTCATTTATTTATTTATTTATTTATTTTTACTAAACCATTAGTATCGCAAAGGACAAATTTATCGAAAGATTGTTTTTCTGGATATATATTCCCTTTGCTCTCTTGATAAGATGTTTTCTCAAAAAGTAAACTAAAGGAAAAAGTGATATATGTTTTTGGAAAATAGCAAGATAATCTCATTAGAGATTGGAAGGGTATGCTTCAATTTCAAATTTCTAGTATTTGTATGCATTTTCCTCCAATGCTGTAAGCATAGCTGTCACTATCGATTTGATACCCAAACACTGGAAAAAACTACACTCCAGCAAGACAATTAAAATATATAGCAATAGAATGCCCTTCAACTCCAGGTGAGAATAGATCAGAAGCCAGAACACACTGATAAAAGTATTCAGAAAATACAAAATAATAACCAGCCTCTAGATGAGGCACTTACTGTGTGAGACGGTCAAACAACTGTGCGCACGGTGAGGGATTTCCTGTCTTGCAAGAGCTGTTCCTGGAAAGAGGAGGGGGAAAGAGAAATGAAAAGTGGGTGAGTTTTAAAGCAATGCCAACTGTTAAGTAGAGTTGTCTTTGCTGATATATTAGATTCAGGCAAGATTTTGATATAATTGAGATTCACGTAGCAAGCGGAGAGGATTCCATTCTGCTGAAGAGATTTGATTCTTCAGGGAGAGAATAATGGGAGTAGATTGTTCACTTGGGCAGGTGTAACCAACCTGCTAAATCCAAGCAGGCCAGATAGGGCTGAGGATTAATTGGGTTTATTAAACTTCATCTCTGAAACCAGACTATTCAAGCCTCAAAGAAGTCTCATTGAATCCTGAAGTTTCTTATGGCAAACGGTGATCTTTTAAAAACCTTCAGTTCACATTGACCAGCTTTGGGCATTAGAAAGTTAGGACAAGACCAGATGGCACTGCATTGTCATATTTTCCTTTTTCTCAGGGGTTGAGGAGCATGAATTTTAAGCCTACTATGATGAGGACATGTGGAAATGGCAGGGAAGTAAGCACTGCTCCTTTCTACCAGGCCTAATGGAAACCTGAGCAGCTGGGAATCCAGTTCATTCTTACTTCACCCAGAAAAGAGGAAGAGGAAACTTTTTGCAGCTGGAGATAGTGACAGACTATTTTGTATCAGTCTACAAGCACCAATTCTACCAAAAGAGTGAGAAGTACATGAACTTAATGGATGAATAGACTTCAAAATCTTGATGATACATTTTCTTTGATACCTGAGCAAATGACCCAGTCCTGTCTGTATTTTAATTTTTCATGTGCTAGCTATATTATAATCCTAAATAGACTCCTGCAAATCTATTTAGAAGCATAATGAAATGAAAATCAAGTTTGAATAGAGAATGCATTGATTTTCTATGTCAGAAATGAAGCAATTTAGTATTTCTTTCAGTCAAGGTGCTACTGTTCTGTGCCAGTACTAATTAAATTCTAATGTGTTCCGAGCACAGAAATTATGTTGTCTCATAGTAACTATATCAAATTGAGGGGTAGAGACATTAATGGCCTGATCAGATGAATTAACATAAACCAGCAGTCCTTGTCATTGCGCAAGTACATTTTTCATTAGAATTGACATTTCTTGATTATAATTTTTGTTGTTGTTGTTGTTAATAGATTACTAAATGGAAGGGATAGGAGGAAGAGTTAAGTATTTCACAACTCTAGGTCACAGGATTAAGGATTGCAGAAAAGCAACTGAAAATTATTTAGAGGTTTAAAATCTAATTTATATGACAAAATGACTCTCACAGGCCTTCCCCAAATTTTTACATATGTAGCTTTTCTCTCAATGAAGGGATTAGGATTGGGGTTTGTGATTTTCCTCCTAGTTGGAGAGGAGAAAAATAATGAAATCTGAGAATTTTCCACGTGACAAAAAAATGTTTCACACTCATTTTATTAGTAACCTGTACTACCTCCCTTAGGTTGTGGTCACAAAAGAAGACCATTTTCCATGTGTTACAAGTCTGTCTCCAGGTAAGAACTGTTCTCATCTTGCCTGAGGATGAGCTCCTCAGAGAGGTTAAACCTGCTTGGCTTCCGTTTGCCTTCATTAACTCTGATTCCAAAAGGCCAAAGAGAGATAGGAGGGAGGCATGGAGGTAAACCACTCTTTCCTTTGGGAAGAACCTCTCTGCTGATGCTGGTCTCCTTATTAAGTTAAGAGATACATCACATACTTACAGAACCTGGAGAAAGCTTTCTCAGAGCATGCCTTCTACCTATCTGCCAAAGTAATTTTGTAGAAAATTCAGAAAACACGTGCGAATGTAAAATTCCTATCTCCCTCCCATAGGCTAAGCCAGCTTCCCCCTTGCTGCATAGATGCTGTGGCTGTACTTCTGCTGAGTCTAGACTGCCCTGCCTAGGGATGCCAAGCAAGGGCTGCCAGGAGTCCCAGACACTCTAATCTCAGGGGAACAGCACAAGGTGGGCAGACTTAGGCCTGGCAATACAGCGTATTCTGGCTCTTCAGAATACTTTTAAAACAGTTTTTCAGCTCCTGCTTTCAGTGGGAAAAGAAAGTTCGGTAGTGAACTTGAACCAACTGTCCTTATTTCAAAGGATGTCTGTGTTAATAATTCACCTGAGACAATTTGAATTTGTGCCTCGGTTTACCTGTATGTAAAACTTGGAGAATATCTAACTCCTACAGCTCTAGCACCTTAAATAATGTACTGCTTTAACATTTTCCTTGATCAAATTAGCTCTAGGTACATGTTGCAACAGCTCATTAGGAAATCTGGTTGAGATTTATGTGAACGTCAAGCCCAATGCTTTGGGCTGGTGTGCAAAGAACACTCGCATCGTGTAACCGAAACTAATCAGACAGATGGGCTCTGCCAGCAGCAATGTGTCTTAGCTGTCAATATCCTGAACTTTCCAGCCACCTACACAACACACAGCCACACATGTGAACACCCAGAGAAATTAATATGGATATTAGACTTCACCATTCATTATCTTGTCATCATTTTAAAGCCCAATTTTGAAGTGAGAGGACACATTGCAGCTTTTTAATTACCACTTGCCCCAGCTACTGCAATCACAGACCCATAAAGGAATCCCAGCATAAATTGTTTTTGCTAATAAATATCAGTCAGGGATAAATAATGGACCAGTGCTCTTTCACCTTTTTATTAATCCATGATATCTGCTGTAAAAGTCTTGATGAAGGGAGCTCTGGCCTTGCAAGCAATGAGGTGCAAAGAAATGCACATTAGTTTTTTGGATCTGCTGGGATTAAATCTTCCAGCGATGACAGTATCACAACTGCACAAGCGGGGAGACGTGAAATACAGAACATGCCTCATTACCAATTAGCGCAGTATTCATAAACATTTTTTTTCTTAATTTATTAGTTTTGCAAGGTTTACTTAGGTACTATCCAAATCCAAATCCTGAAAGGTATTTATCTTAGTAGGAAATGGGGACTACATTAGGGTTGCTGCGGAGAAGAGAGGAGCAGGATTACAACTCCAGCACCTGGTACTGGAATTCGAGTGGGGTGGTCTTTTTGCATTGGCAAATCTATGCGTGGGACTGATTAAACTTTAATTGTGTGATTTTAAGAGCACCCTCATCATCCCAAGTCTTAATAGAAAACTGAATTATTTGCTCAGCTGGTATCAGTCTGAGGAAATGGATCATTTACCTTTTCGCCAATATGAAAATACAGGCATGTAGTAAGTGGAAATATTTGTGGGAAAAGAAGCCAGGCTGTACCTGAGAGCTCTGCAGCAAAAGCCTTTATGCTCATCTGTGAGGCAGTTAACAATGAGCATCAGAGGATTTCCATGTTTTGGAGTGTGCCAGATTGCTCCTCTTCTTAACTTTGGTATTTTAAGTCCCTATAGGTTCTGTGATGCCTTTTTTCTTTTTTTTTTCTTTTTTTTTTTTTTTTTTTTTTTTTTTTTTTTTTTTTTTTTTTTTCTTTTCTTTTTTTTCCCCCTTTGAGCCCACTGCCTTGCTGAATGAACTGGGAACTGGTTTGGGATCAAGTTAACTAAGCAGGTATTACATAAAAATGCAGTTTGAAGTCCAGAGACAAATATCCCAGGACATCCACAACCCCTAAAGTCCCAGTTTTACAGACATATCTCTTTTTCACATTTAGAATAACACCTCAACCCTCTGAACCGAAGGGATCTGAAGGCAACCATGAAGTCTACCCATGGTATATATGGAAAGACTGCGTCACTGAATTAGTAATGTCTCCATGCTCCAACTACATGACAAGACAGGATAGTACCTGAGATACGAATGAGGACTAAAAGACTTAACGGTGTTTTTCAGAATAACAAAAATAATAGAAGCATAAAATAGTAATTATAACCTATTTTATATAGTGATTTACAAAGGATTCCCTTTAAGTCTTAATCTTTAGCAGATGCCATATTCCCACTATTCATATTTCATTCTGACACTTATATTCCACCCTCATCCCAAGGAGATGTGCAAGCTTTCCTTTTTAGTCCTTTTAAGTTTTTACCTTTCCTCAACACTCAGCAATTAAACTGCATGGGGGATATCTTCTGAAGCTGCTTAAAGTAACAGAGGGTTAAAAGTTTTGTAATTCTTCTCCTCTTCCTTTTGCTTTCCCTTTTTCTTCACTTCTGCAGAAACACCTTGAAAGCTCTCTGTCTTGATGAGGATATAATTATGCCACAGTGTAGAGACAGTCACAGCTCACGGCATTTTTGACTTGCAGTAGAGGACTTTGGTCCTCCAAAGCAGCACGTTCTCCTCCTGTCTCATCATAGGAACAACCCTGAAATTCTTCAAATCCATATTAGAATTCTGAACTTGCTCCAGAGTGGCTCGAAAATGGTGTATACGAAATAGCTGTTTCCTGTCAGGCTCCTAAAATCCCTAGTAGTTAAACATAATTTTTTAAAGGCTTTATTTGCTATCAAGCACCTGAATCCTGTATATTTTACAAGCTAATGAGCGAGTTTTTGAGAAGAAAACGTAGCTGTTAGGAATGTTAACTGAAGTACGCTTACTGCAGGAGTGTGGTGTGTGTGTGTAAAAATCCTTCTTTAATGTCTAATCTTGGAGTAAGTCCCAGAAGAGATTGATTCAATTTCCATTCATTATGAGAGCAAACTTAAAATTACTCTGATGTATAGACACTTGCTATTCCCGCATCTTTCAGGCAGCAGAGATTAGTGATGTGTGGCAGGACCTATGATGACTAGCAAATAAAGAGCCTTAAAATGATGGTACAGTGTGTATTAATGGAAAAGCTTAAGGATTGGGTCTGTGTTACAATAAGGGCTCCATAATCGACAGCTTTCATTAAAAGGTCTCCAAACCACAGATCAGAAATCTACAGCTGCTCGCCCTTTTCATGTAAAAGGATACTTAGAAAAAAATCTCTAAATTATCATTCCTGGTTTGTGTTGCCTTGGGAACTAAAGCACAAGTTTTGAATAAAAAGTTGTAACTTAAAATGTGTTTTCAATACAACACTTAAGAGAAACTAGAACACTTCCACATCATCTGGTTTCATCTTTGCCTTAGAGGTCCTCCTCTATTCCTGACCTGCATGTTAAATAAAATCCTCTTATTGAAGCAACTTCTGTAAACTGAAGGAACTACAATGACTGTGAAATAAGCTAATTTTTCTGTTATAAAGTCATGGACTACCTTTGATCTTCAGACACAAAGGGACAAAACCCAAACCTTTTGAAAACTCTTTTGAAATTCTTCTTGCAGTATTATAAAATCACGATCATGTGGAAGAACTCACCATGAATTAATACCTGTAGCCAGCCACAGAAAAACATCTAAGGCTTTAACACCTGTCCTTCCTGAGCATCAGTTCAGTGAACTGAACACTTGCCATTGATAGATGTGAAAGCAGAACACTTAGGAAAAGCAGAAATACACAGAAAAATAATGACAATGCTAAATCAATTGCAGAATAAGCAGCAATATTTACTGAATTAAATCACAAGGAAGCAGGAGGTATTTGCACTAACTAAGGTTTCAGCTGAAGTGTCTTTCTTCACCTGAACTTCCTTAAACATTTAAAAGATGTGAAGATATATGGGTTTAAAATCGTTTCATTGCTAACGATCTCAGCTCTGTTAAGGATGGTTCACGTATTATCGTGGATTCAGAAATCCATCTGAACCCGTCTTGTATGAGATAACTTAGCTGCTTCAGGCTCCACTTTTCCTTCTACTGTGAGACGTGACTGTTCTAAAAGGCTCAGGGCCACATTGGTAGGGAAATAAAAATTGTCCAATATTTTGTATCCAGCATGAAGTATAAAACTATGCTCAAAGAAATTTATATATTTTACAGTAATGTATTTGTTTTACTACTTTAAAAATAATCAAAATTTCCCTAACATTTAAATTAAGTACCTGAAGTGAAATAGTTCAATACAAGTATTTCATCATTTTATATATGTGTGTGCATGTGTGTATATACTTATAAATTTGACTTTTTTTTTTTTTTAATTCAAGACTGAATAAACCTGGGAACATGAGAATCTCTGGAAAAGAAAAAAATTAGTGTGCTCTAATAAGGAGAATGGATATCTTAAATTGGACTGTATCTGTGAAATATGAAATCAACTGTTAATATAGAGGAAAACTTTTTGATATTGGTTAGAATGGAATTTAGCTGTTTAAACTTGACAAGAAGCTACCTGAAATTCACAAGAAAGCATCATACAGCTGTTCCAGAATCAGCACATTATACAAACACTGTGGTTTTGTTGTTTTTATCAGGTGTTGTTTTGAGAGATGGGGGAAAGGGGGGAAAAGATGATATTTTTTCTCATAGAACAAATTATTTTAATTGTCTATTGAATAAATTGAATTTGTTGTTAAGAAAAAAAAATGAAAGAAATGTCAGCCTTGAGTTAAGTGTAACAAAGGCTTTCCGAGAAAATGAATGTTACGTCAACAAAAGTTCAGTATTTAGATTTGTCCTTTAAGTGCTGGGGACACTGCACTTCTACATGAATGCCTTTAGGCAACAAAGACTAAAACAAAAGATGTGAAGAGGGGGGTGAGGTAGTAGTATTTTTATATATTTTTAAATTTTTAATTTTTTTTTAGCTTTTCCACTTTGCAGTTCAGAGTCATCTTCATTAATGACTTGAAAAGTCATTATTCTTTGCAGATTGGACAATGTTGATCCAGAAGGTAAAACACCGAATTTCCAAAGCGCACAGCTGATCCTGAAGAATGCTAAGAGAAAAGGATAAGAAAAGCCTCAGGATTTTAGCATAGCAAAATGTCATGGTATGCTTTCCCCAAAAACACATACAACATTAATCATGTATGACTGAAATAATTTTCCTGTTCCTAATTTATAAAGTTTTAATAATTAAAGGAATAAATTATTCCATATGGTGATCAATCTATGGACTGTGCATATTAAAACCTGCTAACAGCATAATTGAAAACATGCTTTCATTTCCTTTCATGCATCACAGTGCATTATCTTCCTCGTCAAAGGACCTCAGTCGTAGCTTCATTGACTAATTATACATAAGTGTGTACGCATGTACATTGTTAGGAGTTTCCTGGTGTTGACATTTAGTGAAGAACGTGTGTGCCTTCATCAATTAAATTTACTTTTCAAATTAACTTTCCACTTTGGCTGTTTCATAGATACTTTAGTGGCACAGTCTTGACAAGTCTTTAGCAAAAGATTTTGAATTTCTAATAAGCATTATAATAATTGTTGTAATTAAGGGCTGGAACAGATCTTGCATCATTGAACAAAACCTTGGGAGTCCAGCTAATTCCCTTCTGATTCCATCCTGTCAAAATGTGAAGTACTGCGAGGGGTAAGCCATAGGAGGAGACATCACTGTAGTTGTGTGAGATTTACAAGAATGCCAGGACACTTTACAGCTGGTATTTACTTCCATGCTAATTTATTTTGAGTGATGAAACACTTGTCCTGTCTATTAGTGCCACACCAATTAATTGTTAGTATTACTCGACTAAAGCAAAATAAAGACTTTGCAGAAAGGCAGAAAGTGTGCTGCAGAAGCCTAGTGGGATTTTCAAGAGGCTCTGAAGCCACACAGAATTGCAGCAGTTTCAGTTAAGCTGCCATTTATAAGAGGCTAGTGAGCAGTGCATTATTATTAATATTAATAAAAAGATTTCAGAGAAATCGGGGAACTAGATTTAGTGAGTTAGGCATTGCATTCCAATGCATACAGATATTATGAACATGTTACAGACATAGTCAGGATTCATTCATGAATAGTCACATCAGAACCCAAAAATAAGAGTTTTAATCAATGCTTAATTTAAAAAAATCCAAATACAACCCTTTAATTATCCTTTAATAACTCAAACTTTAAATACAGCATGATAAAAACCTAATCATTTTCTGCCTTTGATGGCATCACTGCAGATTATTTTTGTCCCAATGATACTTTTGATTCAATAGCCTTTAAAATGTTTATGAAATTCTTTTTTGAAAATTCTTTGAAATTCTTTTTTGATTTTATTTGAAATTAGGAAAAGTGTAGCTTTGCTGACTAACAAATTTAAGAAAATGCACATTTAAATTGAAACTCACTTGTGCATAAACTGGAAAGGGAAACATACTTAATGAAAAATCTAAATTTAATCTGATAGTTAAAATTTTGTATCATCCAAAAATTACCTACTAAGTAACCAACGTGATTTAAAAACACACAAAAAATTCAGATGACTGAAATCTTGTTTTTCTTATCTATAGAAGAATTTTTCTTAGAACACAGACATTTCACACAATTTTCCCAAATGACTTAAGCATGTGTTGGGTTACAACATCCCAAAACGGGGATATAGTCATCTGTAGGCCTGTGACATACCTACTCTCTTGAAGATGAGCTTCTACAGTTTGTTATATCTGCATTTATTCTCTATTCCTAACTCTCTCTAAACCATCACAAAAGAAATATACATCTGGTGTAAAATCATAGAAATTATACAAATTCAAGAATAGGTCTGTAGCAGAACATGGTAAATGTTGTACAAATCCTTCTCTTTCTCTAGGAAGTTTATTTAAACTCTCTGTCTCATTAAATCAGGAAATAGAACATGAATGTTTGAAATGTTTATTTCTCAAAATTGTATTAATTAATAACAACACTCTTAATTTACAAGCAACTAATTCAATTCTTAACCTATAACACGACACGAGACTGACAGAAATCCCTGGTTAAACACTGGTTGAGATTTCTACCACACTAGCTGTTCCCACAGATTTGGGAGTTTATCAACCTATTTCTCAAAGCAGCTTGTTCAGCTATTTTTTCAGATTTTTTTTTTTTTTTGCCAAATTTTCAGCTTGTCTAAGTAGGACAGGGAAATGTTCCCGTTCCTCTGTGTGTCACCTTTGCTGCTGATGCCTTGAACATCCAAGGTCAGTTCTTTAACAAATGTATCTATTGTTTTTGCTTACCTACTCAAACATGTCAAAAGCCTAATTGACAACTTTTTGGAGGTGGGAAAGCAAAATATGTGCTCCTTGTACAGTCCTAATGATGTATTTCCAATTTATATAAGTGGTTAGACTTCAAGGGTTGCTTCATCTCATGTTCTCTTGCTTATTGGCAACAACTCTTATCACATAATGCCACACCTGGAAGTTTTAGTACCTCCTTGTTAAGAGTAGGATTGATATCAGCATATTGCAAAGCTAGACTAGAGACACAATCCAAGAAAGTCAGTGAGAGAAAATCTCTATTAATGTCAACAGACTTAGGATCAGTCCCAAGCAAAGAAAAAATGTTTAATGTCATGATGTCATCTTTCCTATATCTTACTTTCTTCAGCCCCAGAGGGAGCAATTTGTACCGGTATGTTATTGTACATCCATAGATACCACCCAAAAAAGTGATTTCAAAGAGAATTATCTGCCAAACCTACTACTGAAATAAACCTGTGTAAGTAAGAATCCAACAACCATTTGCATATTTACTAACACTGTGATTACAAAAATTGAAATGTATTGGCTGTAAAGTGAGGATAAGTAAGAAGGATTAGGATGGCCAAAGACAAATGATTTAAAATTGTTCATCTTTCAGAAACCACATGTATTGTTCTTAAGGAGATTATTTTTTCCAGTACAGTCCAACAATTAGTCTACATAATCATTGTTATAGTTTGCCTACTGTATAAAGATTTAATGCTATGCTCCTAAAACTCACTTGCAAGAGAGGCTGCAATCAGTCTCAAGATTCACACAAAGATGCACTTTCTCCCACTTCAGTGGATTTTTGAGCAACTAGTAATATTTACTTTTCATTCAAATGCAACAAATGTCAAGGAGTTAAGGGAGAGTCTCCTAGAAATACTGACTTTTGGAGGTGAAAGTTGTGCGTGACGTAGTAGTATTACTTTAAAAGATTTACATGAGAGATTCCTGTGTAGATTCCTACAGAAGATGCATACATTGTGGTGGTACCAAATACACAACTCATTCTTGATCCTGAACTAGTACGTTTCTCCATCACTTGGACTTCTACATACTATTATAATAAAATCATCCAAATGGTTGATAAGAAGGGATAGCATACTGATTATCATATTCCAAAGGCTCAGATTTGATCATGCCTCATTAGAGTTTTAGTTTCCTTGATACTTGAAAAAGGGATTCCTCCATTTGTACTAAGAAGATGTGGGTGTTAATATTAATAACTGTAAGACTGTTGCATTTTTGGCAGGCCAGACACTTTGTAGTTGAAGTCAGCTGACATAAAAGACTCATTAACTTATCAAGCCTCTTCGTGCCTGGTGTGGAAATGTGACTTGCTCCATTGAGCAGGACTGAACACAGCTTTTGTTAACATAAGAGGTTTTTAATAACGACAAAGACCAAGGTGGTCATCATCAAAGCTTGAAAGCAAAGATATTTACCTTAGATCAAAGGGGAAACAGCAGTTCACAAGTTACTCTTTAAAAGTCTTCTCTTAGAAATGACTAAATGCTACAAACATGTTATAAGATTGAAAAGAAGTCCTGCTGACTTGCTATTTAAAATAAATACATTTCTAAAGAATATTAAATAACAGAATTAACTCTTAATTAAACATTTATGGTGTCAAATCAAGCATTCAGACTCCAGGAAATTTCAAGCCTTGAGTTTTCTTTAGTTGTATTAACTCAGCTACATGTTCACCGTGTTAAATGTTTAAGATGTCAATAAGCGTTATGCAATTTGAATGTCTGTCTCAATATGGAAGTTAGAGGATGAACTGCTTGATTATCTACCCATGCACCTAAACCCTGGTGATCTCCTTCTTAAACTGCATAAAGTCAGAATCTGTAACATGTGCAAGTCCTTCATTACTCTCCCTTCATGGATGTCTCTCCTTTGCCATGGACTGGGGCAGCAAGGATATTATAAATATAATGTATCAGCCTGTTTAACATAGGAAGCGTTTGTTAAAGAAAACAAACAAAATCACAAACACAAGCTGACAAGCTTCCCACATAGCTTGATTTTTATTCATTTATTTTTTTTAATCTAGAATTTCTGGAGAGCCCACAGAGACATCTTGTGCCTGGATAACAAATAGCAAGTCATCAGTATGAGACTATGGCCCTTCTTCCTCTTTGCTCTAGTCCCCTTGAGAGACCAGGAATGCAGACAGCTGGCACTTACCAGCGTCATTGCTAGGGAGTGCAAAGCTTACATCATCTCTCTTGTATTTAGATGGATTAGCAGAAGGTGGTAGAGGAAGCTCACACTATTGAGCACTCAGAATAGCCATAGTGGAATCCATTTTTTTTCCATCAGGTAGAGTCTACAGATTTTTTTTTTGAATTGTGTCTTAATAAAATGCTCTAATAGCTACTGGTAAGCATGTTTCTTGAATCAAGCATCACGCTGTTATGTGGTGGTAACTGCATTGCAGCAAGGCAAGCTTTGGACAACATTCCTTAGTTTGAAACCAAACACTCAGATTCCTATCCCTCTTCATATTTTTTTGGTCAAAAATCTTGGTTTTAGTTACAAAACAGGTGTAAACAGCATGTCAGTATTTGAAGCAGAGTTTAAATATTTCAGTCACTGTCAGGGAGATAAAATACAAGCATTCTGAGCTGACGAGCACAAAGAGCGGTTTAGCCGTAGGCAGCAAGAGGGGCTGTAGGCTACCTTGAGGAGGACAAAGCAGGACTGAGATTATTCCTATTAAACTAATTCCTCAGCATAAATATTTACCATTTCCTTACATGAAATGTCTGTCTCCCTCTCAAATGTAGATACTATTCTGTAGAATTAATATTCATATTGGGAATTCAGGGCCAAATCATGCTTTCACTTATTTTTCAAAAAACCTTCAGAAAATGGCCTGATTCTACCTGAGTAGTTAAAGCATTCACAAGCACTCACTATTACTCTAAGATACTCAATCTAGTTGTCAGTATTGGTATGACTGCCTTAGTGTAAGGTTGTATGTATATATATATATATATACACACACACAAACCTTTTCTCTTAAATATATATATATATATATATATATATATATATATGAGGAAGATCTGTAGGGAGGTGCAGAGGGTGACACAGTCCCACAGTCCAAGACTGCTCCACACCAAGGGGCCCCATGTCTGCAATGCTACAGAAAGCAGTATGGGGAAAACATTCCCGAGGATAAACCAGCTGCTTGCTGACATTCCAGCCCTAAGAGCACACTCAGAGTGCTACAGCAGCAGCTGGTTTCTCCAGGGACTGGTTATATTCCCAAGCACAATAGTTGTTAGAGGACTTTTTGAAGTGTCTGCTGTTGGGGTAGGCAAGCACCAGCACTCTGTGCAGCCTCTAACTACCTCATTTGCCCTTGGATTTTTAATATCAGGCAGACAAAAAGAGAGGCAAACCACATGAGATGCCTGTTCTCCTGATGTAGCCTTTGGATCATACCATGGGAAAGTATAGCACTCACAGGCTAGACAGGCCACCTAAGATCCAAAGGAGATGGACAGGAAGACTACTTCAACACATGTAGTACAATTCACAAATACTCCCTAAAAGAGCTTTCCTGATGTCACTTGTAAAAGGTGATCATTAAAGTTTTACTGTCATTTACTTAACCACTAACTGTGAAACCAAACTGACCAGTATAGACGTGGCTTACAGTGTGCATCATTAACCCAATGAAAGATCTGCCATCAGACAGCCTCCCTTATTTTCATGGCAATATTATGCCAAGGCTTACAGAAGCTATTTTTATTCTTAGTGTTATTGCTACACAGGATGGTAATTAAGAGAGGCATGCGCTGAACTGGAAGGAAATGTGTAAGAGGCTCTGGAAAAGTGGCCCTGAAGCTATACTAGCAATAAAAATGAAGTTCTGTTATTCAGAGCCAAAAAAATGAGGTCACTAAAGGTGATGTTGGCACAGGATTTACTTATCCTCACTCTCTTCACAAGAGGCTCCTTAAGATTATCACTTGCTCAAAGGTACATTAATCTTTCAGAGATGAGAGAAGAATGTGAGTAACTGATTTATTTATTTTAGGTAGACACATGAAGTAATTGTAAGTTTACCTGAACAAGAAAATGTGCCATGACCCCTCCCTCTCTCCCAATCTATCCTGGAAAGAAAAAGAAAAATACCAGCTTCTTGAATGTGGCATGTGACAACTTCAGAATGACTCTTGACCTGCCTGATGAAGAGTAGATGACTTGACTTGCCTGAGAAAAAGGTAGGAGAGATGCTGGAGAGCAGACAGTATCAAAGAGTTACAGCTTTGGGATTTGTGACAGTGCATCCAGCATCCAGGACAATAATAGTTTACGATGTGGAAAATGCTTGCACGGTTGGCATTCTGGACAGTTGCAGTAGGAAAGAGGTTTGATTCCCATCTGTGTAAAACCCTCCTTTGTATCTAGGGAGCAGACAAAAATGTCTGCCTAACTGCTTAGCTTATGACTTGATTTCAGAGTGCCACATGTTGAGCTGTTGCAGTTTTGCAAGAAAGCATACCATCAGATAAAAGTCCCTCATTCTCCATGTCAGCAATGCGCCTTAAATAGCAGCTAAAAGCTGATTTAAACAGCTCACTGAAGAACGCCCTGGAGTAACACACAAGTATTCCTTCTGTCCTATGAAAGGAGATGGATAGACCTAACAGCAAGGATTCATAGCTGAGACATCTCTACATCCCAGTTGGCTGCTACAGTAGTCAGACATCATTTAGACAGAGCAGCTATTAGAAGTTCCAGGTGGCATGAACTAGCCTGGAGGACACCACTGTCCTGCTCCCTGGCCATGCATCAAGCACACCTAAAAACAAAAACAAACAAAAAAATCCAACCTGCAACATCAACAGTATTTCTCAACCAGCTCCTCTCATATCAGGTTAGAGCACAAGTACTGTGCGTCTTTAACACCATTAATTTCCTTTTCAGAAAGAAGGCAGCCAAATTCCTTTGGCATATATACCTTCATCCATACTGCTTTAGTCTGCATAATTTTAGTGGTCAGGCATCTACTTAGGTAACATTTTTTCTATCCTTAGTGGAAACTCACAACAGAAAATTACATCTTCATGTCTGTAGGCAAGTAGTTTGCTTGTGTGGATTGCCACAGTCTGGTTGGGCACCCTATAACACTTTCCCTTCCGGCAAAACATATTCACTACTAACCACAAAAAAAAAAAAAAAAAAAAAAAAAGAATTTGTGTAATAGCCAAATAGACAAAAATAAACAACAACAAAATATTTAGCTTTAAACTTGATTATTGCCACACTTGCATTATATATATACACAAGCATAGTTTTATCAGGCTTGATTTTCTCCTACGACATTTCTATGTCTGGTATAGTGATTTCAATAAAGTGAACACAGAAAAACACTGAAGTGTTAGTCTGATTTGTTCACATTTTTACAGAGGGGGAAATTGCTTCCCAGGATGTAATGCTGGGGACTTTATCCAACATTAGACTTATTCCTGATGTACAAAACAGAAAACCACCAAGATTATACTGATGTAAAGTTTGCACATGCTCAGAATGAAGTTTTTTGTTGCTAGAGAAGTTTAGAGATTTTTGCGTATTTAAAAATGGTTGTTACCAATAATCCACTTATTATTTCCAACAGTATTTCACTTTTTAAATGTCACATATAAACCTGAAACAGAATAAGGCAAGTCAGCTTTGGACTCACACAGAACTCTTTCTTTCTTTCTTGATACAAATTGGCTTCATGGAACCGAAGCTCCATTGAAAAATTTAATAAAAATAACAAAGAAAGTTTAAAAAAGATGAAGTACTTTGTGTATAGAGTGAAGTAGAAAAAAATATTTTTTTATAAAAATTACCTGAGATGTTGATGCTGCAGATAACATCTTTAAAAGAAGAACACCGCGAAAACTACCATTGTTTGGGATATAACAAAGCAAATGGGATTGCTTGATAGTGCAACTGATCTCTGTTCAATGAACTCTCTTCCAGCCTTGCAACGTTTGATTTGTATGATCTGGTTGGGACTGCTAAAAAGTTGAGAATAACAAGAATAAAATTTACAAGGCAAATCTCTTATTGACTTTCACAGATGCTGTAGGGCTGGCTCAAGAATCTGCACATACACTCATGAGTTGAGATTCATGACAGATTAACGGAACAAATTATGACAGCACTGAAGTGTGCAGATTACATAATCCCATCAACGTCAACAAAACATTCAGAAAAGGAGAAGAACCAAACACTTTTATTGCAGGCAGTGTTAATATTGAAATTTCATTGTTTGTGCCGTGTTGTTCCATGGAAGCCATCTGAAATCTCATGTAGTAAGCCACTGGAGTATAAGAAAACAAACCATAAAGCAAAACATTTATCTACATTTTAAGCAATCTACTTCTAAAGTGGATCAAATCACCTGTTCCTCTCTGAACAAGGAAGCTCATCCTTATAGAGAAAGATTGGTGGAATAAATCAGCATAATTTAGAGGTATTTGGGGAACTGTGCTGATTTCTGATTTCCTTTTTCAATGTTGTTCTGACGGTGATGCATAAGATCAGGCACTTTAATTACAACAAGGTGTGGTCTGAAGGCAGACCCTATGGTGGTTGGCTACTTCTAGCAGTCCAACACCCCCATTAACACAAAAACATTGTCCCTTCATTGTACATCCAGACTCTGCCACCCTATTCCCTCTTGCCAGGGAAAGAAGTAGGTGCAGTAAAGTAATATGTTGCCACTGAATTCCTGGGGGATTGAACAATTTGCAAGTTGTTTGTAAGCAGCAAATATCTACCTCCTGCTGGTTCCTGCCATGAAAAAGGTCCCTGGTAAGGCTGCCAGGTTTGCTCAAACCTGGTACAAAGACAGCATTTGGTATAGGGTAAAGACAGAGAGCAGATGGGAAGTAGGCAAGCACGCAGTGGAAAGGAAACAAAAATTGACATCTTGCATCTGAAGATTATTTTGTTCTTGTCCTTAGAGCAGGAAAGGGGGGAAAAAGGAAAAAAAAGGTGTTTGCTCACATCATTAATGAACTCTGAGCCAGTCTCATGTATCATTGCTTTCATCACTTTATACTGATTATTTTCTATTTGGGACTTTGAGCAACCTGGCCTAGTGGAAGGCATCCTTGCCTATAGCGGGGGGTTGGAACTAGATGATCTTTAAGTCCATTCCAACTCAAACCATTTTATGTTGTATGAGTACTCTGGCTTTAAGACATAACATACTTAGTCACAGACATTCCTGAATATTCTATGTATGGTCATTTTACATCTGCCACTGAATGGCCTACAAACCTCAAGGTGGGAAAAAAAAAAAAACAACTTGCACCCAGACAACCCAGCATTTAACTTCTCCTTGGAAAAGATTTCCCACACTGTTTCCTGAAAGTAGGGCACTCTTGAAATACTTCAAAAACGACATCCAGGCCAGCTACAGAAGCTACAACAGACAAGGTGGGAAATCTGTAACATGATCAGAAACTGCTTTGAAACAAGAAGCGTGAACTTCTTAGGTAAGCCGTAAGGGTAGAGCCAAGTAAGAACAAAACAGCCTGCTGTTGTCAAGAGCAACCCCACTTGCTCCATATGTAACCGTACCTGAAGTCTCCCAGTTTCTCTCCTTTTTCCTGTATATGTGCAGTATTTGCTGATTTTTGCAAGTTATAGCTTATAAAATGAGCTGTCGCATGCAATTTTTTTCCCCAACAACAAAATTCCAACATTTATACATCCAAGAGACCTAATTCTGAGGATTTATGAAGAGATGGAAGACAAGTAATAATTCTGAGGATTTCTAAAGAGAAGGAAGACAAGTTCTCCTGACAGATCCTATCCCTCTTTAAAATCCAAATTCAAGAGTGTTCCTCTGTTAAAGTTCCAGTCCTCTGCCTTTCCGCCAGCAGTGGCATTTGTGTCTCTGTGCTATATTTAGTGAGGAGTTTGCATTCACCCAGCTCACCCAGCTCATACAGCATTACAAGACACTAAAGTAGATCAAACGAGTGTTTGGGTCAGTTGGTAATTTACCTTGGCATGAAAAGATTAAAAGCAGTTTTCTCATCTCTTTGTTTCCTGTTGTATACTCATTTATTTTGTGGCTCCCATGCCATGTAGTTTCCACTTTGAGTAGAGATCTGCCAAACCCCATAAAACCTTATGGGGAAAAATGACTGCGCTGACACCACTAGACAGCTGGATAAGTGTAAATTCCCCCACGGCCTCCCATGGTCCTTGCTCCAGGTGAGGAATTCCTAGAAGTACATGACACTGGATGTATTTGAGAGGTACAGTGATCCTCACAGCCAGAACAGCCCCCCTGACAAAGCTCACCTTCTTTGGAACAAGCAGTTCTGTCCACGTACACCTGAGCCATTGACAAAAATAGTTCTTGCCAACCAACACCATACAAAGTTACGCTAGCAAATTAGTTTCAGTAATGTAAATCCAGACTCTCATCACAAAATATTTGCCATGTAGCCAAACTTACTTAACCCACTGCATTTAGAACAAAATCTATTTTCAAGTCAATCTCCAAACTAAGTCGGATTTTACATTCCATATTATCAAGCACAGCCAGAAATTCAGAACTAAACATTTTGTCCCTTATAACTGCCATAGCTGCAAACTTTAATCGTCTTTCCACCTTTTCATATGTGATGTACCTCAATGGAAGGCAGGAACAAGTCCCTAAGGCTGTTTTGACAGCCAGCAGAGACAGTACAAATGTGCACCTCCAGCAAGTCCCCTATGCTCTCAGATCGCAGAATAGCACAGGTTGTATCTGTGCTGCCAAGAGTTTCCCTCATGGTAACATGTTCCCAGGTTTTTTATAACTGATTTTTAAAGCCACGCAGATCAGGCTTTACACGATGCCAGCTCCTGCCCTTAACACTTACTGTATTTTGGTAAACAGGGATTTCTCCTGAAGTCTGACAGTCTGTACGATTGAAGGGCCTGCAATAGCCTTTATTGTAAAATACACAGCTAAGCTATGACCAAACATATATTAGGAGTCCTCAGAAGAATGTCAATCAATCATTCTGTTGAAGCCTGAACACAGCAAAGTAGAACATATTTTTCTTTTATCCCAAAATCCATAAATAGGTCTCTCTTTATTTACTTGTGATCAATATTCCATGAAGTAATCCCTTTGCTATACTTCAGCACAAAGCAATCGCTGCATCTGTTTATAAAAATTAAGTTCAAGTAGAGCACTGAACCGCAAAATAATGGCACCTGGACTTTTCAACCACTGTCAGTTCTGAGTGGAGACACCAGGTTTGCAGGCATGGCTTGAAATGTTCAGCAACATTCTGTAGAATGCACTGTAGACTACAAATAAAAAGCAGAGTGACTCATTTACAGATTACTTTTTTAAAAAATGTATTATAAAGCTTCAGACATGAGGCTCTTTCACACAAAGGGTCAGCACATGTCCAACACGGCAGGATCACTCAGATTGATTTAAAAGGGTTTAACTACAAAAAAAAAAAAAAAAAAAAAAACCTTCAGGGAAAGCTAGAGAGAATTTGAGGGGATTTCTGGAATAACCCATCTAACTAATGGATTAAAGCACACATTTTCTATTGGAAGTGTGGAAATAGGAAAGTTGTTGCCCAAAACAGGGCAACTAACCACTACCGTTGTTCTTGCCATTTTCTCTAAGCATGCATTTTCCTACAATGGAAAAATTTGAGAATTCAGACACCTAATTATTCTTAGAGTTATTCCACATTTGCAATCAATACAGAATTTCTCCCTATTTTTAAATCTCCTTCCTGCAGATAGGAAATTGTTGCATGGTACATGCTAAGAGACAGAAATGAAACAAACTGCTGTTACTGGGATTCAGTAAAAGAACAGACTGCTCCACGTTACATTGACATGTGCAAAGGGGATGCTGCAGAGGTGCATTTCATCCATTACCTGTCCCTTAACGTTCAGTAATTTACTATGCTTGTTTTCTCTTTCCTCTCTTTCATACGATAGTTTTCTCTGTCCAGCATTATCATATTCTGCCAATGAACAGAGACTGGCACACAATTTACCATGCTCTTCATCTTCAAGATATTTGTGTGTCTTCTTCTCTCAGATAAATCACTTGGTGCATTTGCTCTTTAGTCTGTGCATGCAATATTCCATTTTGGTGACACTAAGTTACATTATGACCTCAAGGGATGAGATGCATTAAATTCTAGGACAACTAATTTAGCAATTAGAAGCTGAATTGCTCTACAGAAAGCAAACTTATAATGACAAAAATGTCATAAGCAAGGAAAGAGATGGAGCACCACCCTTCAGCACGAATCATTCTTCACTGCTCTGTTCTCCACAGATACAGTCTGCTCTGTCTCCTCAACATACAGTCAGAAGTTAACTTGGAATTTGCCTGGAATTTTCTTCTGAAAACACCTTCAGAGCCACACACACACGTTACCTACAGATCTGTTCCAGTTCCTGGGTTAGCAGTTGCATTTGCCTGTAGGCACTTGGCAATGAGCTTGCAAGTCTAAATGGTGCAGACAGTGCTGTATGGAGGTCCTTAGGACTAGCTCTGAACGAGCCATACACAGCACTCCATGGTGCCATACAGATGTACTAACTCAAGCTGCAGAAACTACAGAGCAAGGCACTCAGTCTGAAATAATATGGCATGGCTGATTGTTTCAGGTTGGCTGCTTTCAGCTTTGACAGCTTTACAGAGAGCTGCACCGCACTGCATAAAAGCAGCCTGACACTGAGTTAGAGACCCCCTGAGAAAAAAAATCACAAGATTACCACCTTATTCATTTTAACTTGGCTTATTTTAGGAAGCTCCCCCTCCTCCCCCACTTTTTTTTTTTTTTTTTTTTTTTTTTTTAACTGCTAAGAACATTTCTCTACTGCTCTAAATTGGGAGCTAATGCTAAGTGGAATGACTGAAGTGAGAAAGTTTGGTGTTGGGTACTTTAGCTGTGGCTTCCTAGAAAGTTAAAAACACTTTGCTATGATTTAGTGCAATTAAATAGAGAGAGGTAGGTATAATATATATATTTCATGTGGTAGGTATAAACAAGGCAGCCTTGTTAATCCAAGCTGATATGAAATTGCCTTTTAAATAGTGTTAACATTCTTTTAAATACTTTTTTTTCTTACTCACTGCTGTATTTCTATTATTCAGTTAAACAGGATGGGAAAGCATAAACATAGAATTTTTTTTTTTTCTAATTATAATGATTTTTTTTTTAAATCATCTGATTTGAGATAGTTTCTGCAGGCTTTCATAAATGATTTTGCTCCAATTCCAAATAATGCCCAGACTTTGATATTACAGTGGAGTGGCTCATCATGCTAAGTGAAAACCACTTTTTACTTCTCTAAATGAGGAGAGAGAAGAGGCTTGCAAAAGTTAAAAAGTTTTTAACTCAGTTTTCCACTACTTGAGACAAAAGACAGATGAAGCTCAAGTTTCAGAGCTGAGGTCTGTTCCTGACTCATTTCTGAATTTCCTGGCCTGTACTGAAGCTCTGGGCAAACAGATTTGAGTGACATAGCTAGATACCAACAGATAATTACGTGCAATTGAGCCTCTCAACCTGAACTTTTTATATGGTTCCCTCAACTCCCACCATCTTCCTTGTGCATCCTTTCTGCTCAGCTCTGGGCAGTCCAGATTTGGTGGGACTTGGGAGAGGGGAAGTTAATAAAAACAGCAACAACCACCAACCCAAAATGACAAACACCACAACCAACAGAAATGCAAAGCTTACAGAGACATTTCTGGCCAAAGATTTTCCATTTGGCAAAGAGCCAATTCAACAGCCAGTTCAATTTAGGAGACTGAGGAATCCAGTCCTTTCATTCCATGGCTGAATCTCTGCAGAGTCAAACATTAAAAATGATTCAAGGCAGAGATAACGCAGTTTCAGTACTGGCAAAACCTCTTCAGCTGCTCATCATTCAGATATATTTTTGAATTCCTGAGCAGTGTAGGAAGCAACAGTAAAGCTTGTATTTTATGCCTGGCTCAGTTACAAATGGAGACAAGCTATTACTTTCTCTTTCCAAGAATTCATTCAATTGAATCCAATTTTGAATGCTTTGGAGAATAATTTGAAATATAAGGAATTTTAGGTTCCTTCCCAGCCTTCACACTGCCTTGACACTGGCATTATTCATCCACATCTTGCCAGTGGCTTGGAGACTATAAATTCAAGAAGAACTAATAGCAAACAACTTCTTTGATTACATTGTGAAGGTGTAGCTTGTGTAAGCAAATATCTGGCAACTGTTCCCACTTCTGTGAAGCTCTTACACATAGTTTCTTCAAGTGGAAGTGTTTTAGTATAATTGCCATTAAATGAATTATAGGAAGCCAATATAGTTTATTACTGGTGAAAAAATATTGCTGCTTTACATCATTAAAATGATTTTTAGAACTGCGCAATCACATTTTGCCGATATATTGTCTGTCGAATATACTTGAGATTCATTAAAATAGGCCAGTTTCACAGATTACTTCAGATATAGTTTATGCGCAGCTGGAGACATTTTATATTCTCCAATATGTGCTTTTCATTCTTCAGTGTGTGCTCATCATACCATATACAACACATACTGGGAATAGAAAGCTTTTCCCTCTGCATTACCGCAGTGTCCTTTACAACGACCCTGTGGTATTCAGTTTCTGTAGCCATCTCTAAGCCCAGACACGGTGCATCTGTGGAGCTGCAGCAAGCCTTGGAAGATCAGAACCAAGTTTTACGGTAGATGTTGCCTCAACCAGCAATTTATCTGCACAGAAAAAGCTTTTTTCCCTTTCAATACTGCCAATTCATGATTTCAGGGCATGCAGAGGAGAAAACTCCATACACAACCCATCCTTGCCTTCCCACTCACCACCTGCTCGCTGCTTGCTGGGGGACACAGCAGCTGTCTCCAGCGAGCTGTCCCTTGCAACAAAACTAACCAGGCAGGCATGTTGGAATGACTTTTAATCTCCTACCTTATTTCCCTGCAGAGATGCCTAATGCAAGTTACCCTTGCACCCCAATATGATTAATTAGCACACCCAGCAAATCTGAAAATCTATACACGATGACAGATGGTGGGGCTCTCAGGAGCAAGTGAATAGGACTTTGCTTCCTGTTTATTACTGAAAATGACATTACCGGTCTAATGCTCACGCAGCCCAGAAGACATTATTCGAGAGTTAAAGGACTGTCTATAGCTGCTGTGAGTCCTCTCACAGGCTGGCAATTAAGTGCTGACAAGGGTCTATATGGCAGACCACTCATCCCACCCGCACAGATGTTGGCTGTCTCTTACAATGACAGCTCAGCTGTATGTAGGGAGAGCAACAGAAGGCAGCCTGGGAGGATAAGGAAGTCAAGCAAAAGCAGACCCCTTCTGAATAGTCAGGGGGAAGAGGTGGCAATAAAATAAATTCCAGTAATCTAATGCTTAGTGTTCTGTCATCCAAGATGACCCATGATTCTGTCTATAAACCATGCAGAACTTATTTTCTTCAGTATTTCAGGCTGGTCGTGAACTGTTGGCTCAATAAATTGACAATTTAATTCATAGGACAAAAGGGAGGGGGCAAGTCTTCCTAGAACACTAACGAGTGTCAGGAGACATCATGATTTTGATGAGTGGCCCATTGTTGGTCTTGTCATGCTGGCAAAGGGAATCTCAACAAACAAGTGTAAACTAATTCACAGCACCAAACACAGCGAGAAAAATAAATCTGTCTGTGTTATTGTGCAGAAGAAAAATGCATAAAACAACGAACTTGAATAACTAAGCTCAGCACTGATGGCTGAGTTTGCATTAGTACTCTCTTTCAGTGGGGAGCAACCTTCATCTAGCTTGAGCAGTCAGTGGAAGAGAAATGACTGACTATTGTCATTGCTTATGTAAAAGGACTAGCAAAGACTTTAAAGATGTAAAGATGAGGGATACCAGCAGGGCAAGGAAGGACCAAGTCATCCCTGTAATGAGTAATCAAAAGAAAACCCACCCCAATAACTTCCTCAAAACCAAATTACTGAGAAGAAAACATAATACATAGGTTGGTTTTTTGTTTTGTTTTTAATTCCAAAACAATTGCAGTATTTAAGCCCTATTCTGAATAGTGAGAAATGAGGTCTTCTGCACCTCTTCTGAATAGAATCAAAGTTTGTTCTTAACAACCACTTCCAAGTAGTTTTAGTGAAATTCACACGATCACCATTAGGAATGGCACCTTACACATAAACATTAAGGACTACCCCATTTAAACCAAGGACTGTTGGTTCTTCATATCCATCAAATGAGATATTTATTGTAGTCGCTACAAAATAAACAGTTTAAAGTAATAATAAAATAATAAAATAATGTCAGAAAGCATAGTGAAAACAGAAAGACTGATGAAATAGCTAAAAGACAATAGGGTATTGCTACATAATGTATACATAACCATATTAGTGAAGCTGCAATGTGTTGAGTTGGAGGCACTTTTAATACTTGGCCTAGCTACAGTTTCCCATGTAATTGAATTGGGGGGGGGGTGTTGGGTGTTGTTGCAGTATATGCCACCACAATGGACAGTTGCAATGCTGTTATGATTCTATTGTAATGGAAATATCAATCCACAGGTAAGCACTGTAACTGTGGGTAAATTACAGCAACATATTGTATTATGTAAAGAACCGGCATAAACTTCTTAGGCTCAGATTCATTCCAATTCTTTACTGCACTGGATCAGCAAAAAGGCATGACTTTGGTATTTTTGGAGTGTGTAATAAAATCTGATAATGAATGAATTTGTCTCTCATTACTACCAACAGCCAGCCAAGTTTTACAAATGCCAATTTAAACGTTTGTTAGAGATTTTGCATGAAACACGCATGTGAAGCACAATGTTTAGTTATGTTCCAGCCACCAGAACAAGTAGCCCCACTGTGACTGCATAAAATCAGAAACAAGTGTGAAGGAAGCAAAAAATATTATGCTAATCACAGAGCTAGCAAACCACTGGTGGCCAAATCTTCAGCTCTTGCAAGTTTGAACTGCTAATGTGGGAAGTCTACAGAAGTACCTAACTGCCTTTGTAGAGCTGACCCTAAGCGCGTAACTTCTGTCATTTCTCTGTAAAGCAAGGATTTGTTTATATTTATTGAGGTTGCATTCTGAAGAGCACCTGTAAATCCTATTTTCAAAGGCAACTTAGATACTTAATAAGAATTACCATGGAGCTTTACAGGGATGATAAATGCAGACTTCTAAAATTAATTATCAGACACATCACATCTCAAAAAACTAAAACCCAGCATTTGAATATTATCCTGCACTTAAAGCAAGAAAAAGACACCTCACAGTTCAGCTTCCCCACAAAGAAATCTTTTTGATGAGATAAGACTTAACTATGCATCAGAAAAGGCAGCATCTCCAGGACAAGAATTTCCCCCTTCAGTTTGCTGTTCAAACAATCATACAAAATTTCTAGATATACATTACGCTCTTCAAAAAGTCATATATGGACTTGAGACCATTCCACACAGCCAGTGGATAAAATTAGAAAATGTGTAATGTTCCATTCATTATTAGGGGATAGGTTGGCTTGAAAGACTAAGTTAAAAGTGTATTCATACAGCAAGTAATTTTGCTTGTCTTGGTTGCAGTAAGGCTACTGAAAGAGAGACTCTGGAAAGTAAATATTCTATCAAATATACTAGCACAAATTTTGGCTTGCTATGGCTGTCGTTCTTCTAATGATAACAGCTGTGTGTTCATCTTCATGACAAAGATTCAGTTTACTGTCTGTTATTCCACTGCTGGCTCTGGAACACGAGTGTAACTTCATGGTTACAAGCAGAATTAGAAATTCCTGCATCTCAATATACATTTTCCATCACAGGAAAAGAATACTTGTCACATTTCTTTCATTTACTCCATTTGCTCTGGTATCTTTGAAAGTCCAACTAAATGTGGAAGTCCAAAGATTAAAGGAATTTGCTTTCAAAACAGCAAATTTGAATGGTTTAATGGCCTGGAAATAGTTTACAAGCAGTTGTCTGTCTGCTCAACTTCTCATTACTTGAATTTCTGATATCCCGTGTAATAAACAGAAGGGGACTGCAATTACAGAGATAGGGCTACTGGCATTCAGTGCGACTTCCAGCTAAAAGCCACCATTTCTTATCAGATGGCTTCAGCTTTTGAAGCATAGGACATTTCACTGTGTTTTCTTTTCTTTTTAAAGGGGAAGCAGGAGGAGAAGGGTGGCTGGAGGGTGTTAATGAAAAGGTGTGGGGGGTAACCCAAGCACAGTCTGGGAGTCAAATGCGTGTCCAGAAGATAAGAGGCAGAAGTTGTAATATAAGATGGTTGGCAGCAGCAAGAGGAATGGCACAGAATGAGATGTGCAGATTATGAATCAAGTCCAAGCTGTGTCTTTGACTGGATTTAACAGAAGCTAAGAAATTTAATAAAACTAAAATAAATAAAAAAAGCCCTGGCTAGCAGGCAAAAAATGCATCCTATTCTCTGCTATTGACCTGTTTTGCAATTTTGCAAAAGTTATTTTTCTTCTTTATACCTGCATCTTCTGCCTGTTATTGAAAGCTCTTTCAGATGTGAATAATCTCTTGTCAAGGAGAATACTGTAAAATACCAGAGGTAGAAAAGCCATTGCACTTGGTGTAACAGGCTCCCCACCAGATCCTTCACTTCTTTGTTTTTCAGGTCTCCAAGGCAGTGAGTCCAATGTCTCCAATAACAGTAATTAAATGTAGGGAGGAACAAAAATAGGAGAAATTTTGCTCTAGAGAAAGGACAATACCATCATTTTTAAAGCAGATATATTAAAATGATACCTGCTCTGGCTTTGTACCAAGCTGCTAGCAGACTTATTTAAAAGGAACAAGTCATTTTAATTAGCTCTCCCTGGACTCATGAACATGCGAGTCCTGAGTTGGAGGGGGGAAGCAGAGAGAAATAAATATATACAAACTTAAATAAAGAGCAAGCTGGCCTTGTTGCATACTATCTCAGGTCTGCCAGTAATCACTTTCAACAATACAAGTCCACCGTGACCTCTGTTGTTCCTTTCATACTGGAGATTAAAAGATGAAGCACTCATATTGTGGCTGGTGAATGTGCTGAGAGCGGGGAAATCAATGACTTCAGACAGGTCTCCATGCAGAAAGGGTTATCCGACATGAAATGATTAATTTTAGTTCAACTGTTTAAAGGTAGATGCTGCAAAAAGAAAAACCCTTTCCTGATAAACACAGACTTTTTTTTTTTTAAGCTAGCATTTCTTTCATGACAGCAGATGCCTCTTATTTTAAAGTAAGACTTGAAATGCATTTTTCTTTTCTTCCATTTCTTTTCTATTAATGTATTTCTTTAATGTGCTAAATATACTTCCAGCAGGAGAATTTCAAGTAGTCCCCTACCTACTCTGAGGTCCTACAGTTTCACAAGGGTAACCATTTCCATCAGTGTATCACACAAAGCCTACGAGCAGTGGATTGCCACAGACACGAATCTATCCAGAAAGGCAGCTTCACAGGGTAGCAAAGGATTAGAACAAGACTGTGCTCAAGTTTTACGTAAAGCAACTACATGTTTCATCAATACCTTCATGCCGTTTCATTTAGGAAAACTTGCAACACTTTTTCATATTACAGATACAGATGTTTTCTCTCTTCAAAGACGCTGCAAAGCTGGTATAATGCTGGAGCCTCCAATTTTCCGCAGGAGGCAAAAATATTGGTAAGGAAGCTGAAATCTCTCGTCTGCACATCAGGCTTACCAGACCGTGAACACAGCATGTAGGGGTTGGACACTCATTTACCCAGATGTGAGATTGGGCTCAGTCATTCTCAATCTTCCTCGACATTTGAGTTAAAGTAATATAGTTCCCCCAGTCTAACACCTTCTGTGCTGCTTGAGGTTTAAAAGTCAACATCCTCTGAACCTGGAACTGAACCAATGCTCCTGCCCTGGTCTCTCAAAGGGGGACCTCTGAAGGCTTGTTTGCCTTCTATACTACATCAAGCTGCTAAGGAGTGATAAGCAATTCAGCATGAAAAGAAGCTCAAGACAGCATTTGTTTTTCCTTCACATTTACCAAAGTGTATATCGATCTCTATTTTTGGAAAATAGCCTCCATTTGTGATTTAGTAACAGCAGCCAGATTAATTGCACAGTGCTGTTTGTTGTTTGACCTTCTACTTTTATCTCTCATGGCCATTTCTACAATTCCTCTGGAGAGCACAAAATGTTTGAGTAGATGATGCACCATACATCTGGAAGGAGAGGAACAAATAGCAGTGGACCTGTATAAACACTGAGAATAGAGAAGCAAAGCAAGAATTTACAAGCAGTCCTCATGCTGGGTCTAACATACCCCACATGGATAGAATGCAATTTATTTATTTATTGAAACAAAAAAATATTTATAAAGACCCCGAGCTAAGCAAAGTGCCACAATTAAGCCACTGGACAAATGAAAGTCATGCCAAACACAACCAGACACCAAGTCTGTGAGTGGATTTCCTTGTAATCATTTCTCTAGTAGAAAAGCAGTCCTCCTGTTTCATAACCAAGGCCAGGAGCTCTAACAGAACTATTTCCTCACACATGAAGGTATTGGCTTATACAGCAGATGCTTGTTAAAAAATGCATTATCATACCCTAATACTGAGCCTTAGGACTTCAACTTGAGTATATTACCAGCTGAGTTTCTCCAACTTGCAAATTACCCGAAGATTTTGATTTTCTTATGTGTGCGCTCACTGTCCAGGAGTCTTCAACCAAATGCCTTTTTCCTGCAGTTTTTGCAATTCTTGGTGTGATGCTTGTTGCCCAACCCCCCTCTCTGGGGCACAAACTGTACTGCGAATATAAAGAGAGAACTGATGGAGCTCTGTAACCAATTGTGAGATTGTCTGGCATCAACTATTGCTCAAATCCAGTTATATAAGATTCTGAAGTATTTAGAGTACCTAAAAATAACTTCTCCTCCAGCTGGTTGCTGTCTGAACCATTATCATCTGCCATAACGATAACAATGGCAGGGCAGAGACTGCTATCAGACACAGGCTATGGGGAGGGCTGCAGAAACTTCCTCCTACTAGTGTTTCCATGTGTTATAGGGAATGGACCCACTCAGAAAAGCCCTTTACTCTGATATCAGAGTTCACAGGTTGATTGGCAAAGGAGGTCGTTTGGATGAAGCCTTTCTGCATACCTGGCAATATCTTGAACTCTTCCTTCTATGGGAGAGAAGGCTTAAATTAACCACCTATCCGGCAGTGTTGCAACTTCTTCAGTAATTAATGTTACTACACCACAGTGCTTGAAGAACTGGAAGCCAAGATACAGCAATCTCCAAGACAGTTAAAATAATAACAGCTTCCAGACATAGCATCTTTGCTTAGCATTTCCCACCAAAATTCCTGCCATACCCTTCACCTGCTTGGGTCCTAGCCTACGTTCATAGAAGCCAGAAAATCCTCTCCTCTCGTAGGCACATGTTCCTAACGTGTTCGTAGTCAAAGCCCAGGTGGGTTCAGGTAACTGTTCAGCCAAGGATTCATGCAATTCTAGATGAATAATTTCATCTTTCCCTTTCCACGCTTTTGCCCGTAAGACCACAACCCACTTAGAATGAGGCTTTTTTTTCCTGCATTTTGTGCAGACCCAAATAAAAGAGGAACTTCTAGGAACTACCATCATGCGAATGGAAATGGTGGCAGATGGCTAATACTATTGATTTTGCAGCAAATAAGAATTACATATCATCCCAAGCCAGTTCATCAGTAATTCCCCATAGGGGAGTCTGCCTTAGTTTCCATAATAGCTGTACAACATAACTACACTTCTAAGCCATCAGAAGCAATATTTGACTGAATATTTTCCAGAATATACGTCTGGGGCAAAAGCTGCAGCTGCGATGAGAACAATTAAAATATTCACCCTCACACAGAGATCTAGCACATGGCTTTATGCATCAGACATCTACTATTTTGGATATTTGAGCTGTGGTAGAATAGACCTGCCCACAATGAATTAAACCCTGGGTGATCATCAGGAAGCGAGGAACTGCTTGATTACTTAACTAATGGAAACTGAACAGGTATACTCAAAGTTAGGATAAAATCCTTGTTCCTTTCGATAATAGTTTTATTTACTGATGAAAGTCATCATGATCTAATGTCATAAAAATTAGCCTCAATTAATTTTTGAATTAATCAGGTGTGTTCTTGGTAATTTCCTTCTCCTATTACCCTTTTAAAAAATCTTCAAATGATAAAAGGAATTTTAGTTCAAAGAAATTGAGAGGTTTCTTTTTAATAGAGATTCAAGATAGGAAGAGAATAGATACAGAAGTTATGAGGGTGAATCTCATCAGACTGCTTTGAAACCATGTATTAGAAGCCAATTATTATATCAAAGTCACCACAAATCATCAAATATCCTCATTAGCCACCATTTTAGTTTTGTTTTTAGTTTTCAAAAGTGACAAAGACTAATATGAATGCAAGTTTTTCACCCAAAGTCCAAACTATCCCCAGCAGCAAGCTAGAGCATCTGGACACCTAGAGGGAGATGTGACTGGGGAAATCTCTTTCAAAATATCTTGCATGCACCTGTGCCTCAGTTACTTAATTTTCCTTCAAAGGGTATTTGTACATCTTCTAACTCTTGTCAGAACTCCTTTTGCACCTGCAGAAGATCAGACCCACGCAGATTAAATGTTTTGTGTTGGCATTTTGCAACAGGGTGAATTTCAGTCACTGATTTAAGTAAACAGGAGCCTTCTAAAGGTGCAAAGCAAGTTCAAAATGTTACCGACTCACAGGAGTGAGTGGTCATTGCTCAAGACTAAGGACCATGCATTTTGTATTGGAAATGCTGCCAGGCGCCAGAGGCTGGGGATAAAAAGGAGCATGAGTGAGCAACCCAAACTGACTGTGTAGTTCCCCAGACTGCTCCACTTCCCAAGAACTGGCCCTAAAGCTACTGTATGGTCCACAGTGACCCCAGAATAGGGCCACAAGGTACAGCAAGTGGCTGCTCTGCCCACAAGGACTTCTGGGTTGGGATGGTAGGATTCCCACAGAATTGCTGCATTCATTAATCAAAATAAGAATGACACGCAATCTATAGATTTTTCGGGAGGTGGGGGATGGGACAAACGAAGGGAATGGAATTGTATTTCTCACTGCTCCTTCTGAGAATTGCCAGAGGGAGTCTTTAGGGCTGCAAGTCATGTATGCAGTAAAACTGTTTTTATCTAAATCAACTTGCTACAGTATATTACACACTCTTTAGTATTACTTTGATGTTTCTAAAATATGAATGTTAAGCTGTATAATATGATATGAAGTTACAGCTTTTTTTGCCACAGGAACAACAACAACAACAAAAAAAATAGAGACTGATACCACCGACATGTTAAAGAACACATGATCTCTTTTGATAGCACATTATATTTACAAAGTCTGTCCCCAGGCAGGCTGTGCTTAAATGAATTTGGAATCAAAAAGTATGTGGTCAGGATAACTGGGAATAACTCTAGTACTTTTGTTTCTAGCAATACATAAGTGACACAAAACATAGATGGCCCAAAGCATACATCCAAATATATCTCCTCAAAACTTAATTAGAGAAAATTATTCCTGTCCACCTAGGATAATTGCAACTTTTTTTTTTTAATGGCTGTTAGCATCACATATGCTTACAGATAAATGTTGTTTCTTCTGTCTGCTTCTGATTTAATTAGGCCATCACTAATTACAATCATGCATGGTCAGTTCTATAAGAAGAGAACATATAAAAATCAACCTGCCTTTTAACAAACAGACCTTGAGCTACATGTCTGGGGGAGAATACTAGTTCAGTTTCACTAATGCTGGATGATCAAGTATGTCTTTGGCTATATACTCTGGCATTTAACTGTAGAACTTTTTCCCTCATTCCTCCTCCCCCTCCTTCCCTCCTTTCCACAGGAACGTAACCCCTCTGAAATTAAGCATCAATGCCTAAGATACACAATTTTTTAATACAATCCAGAAGTCATAATCATACCCTTAGAAACAAGCAATCCGTAAAGTAAAATACATTCAGTGCCTGAATGTTAATGCAGCAATTAATCATTTTGATATCCTTGCTCTCTCTCTTGCTCATTTTCTCTTGATTTTTTGATGTCAGAGCCAACTCAGTATAACACCATACTTTTAAAAAATCATCTTTCAAGCAGCAGCATTAAACACTTCACAGTAGAAAGCAAACAAAATCAATACATATTATAGCATTCATGGTATAACAAACACTATAGTTATGGTTGCAAAGACACTTATGTGCTAAGCTTCCTTTCCCCACTCACTCTCAAAGAAACAAAACCAGCCTGAAACACAACAGCTTTCTTCACAAAATCTGCTGTTCAGCTGAGGTGCCATGGGAAAATACTGTTACTTCTTCCACGAAGAACAACCGGCACTGTATCTGTGCAAGTCTATACATACATTTGAAGAGGAACAAGCCTTATGAAATCATCCAAAAGCACCGTACAGTGTGCCAGGGTGAGCTGTGCAAGGCAGGGCATTCCTATTAACTCAGCATGGCACAAAGAGCCCCATCGAGGAAGCCAACACAAGAAGAAACGGAGATGAGAGGAAAGAGAAGAATGACTTCTATCAACAATGCAAGTTTTGTGGGACCTCCCCAAATTTTTGTTGTTTGAGCCTTCCCTTACTTTTCATGGCACAACAGCAAGAACCCAGAATGAGCAAGACCAAGAACCCTCCTGCTGCTGCAACTGATGAGGAAACATTCTAGCACCTTCCAGCCTCCCTCCCCAGGGCTTGTGGTACCAATAACAAGCCCTTCGCTAGTTCCACATGGGCAAGGCTGCACTGCCTGCCATGCCCCAGCTGAACCAGCCCTGTGCAGGTGCTTTCAGGTGCGCTGCTCACACATGGGGCACACCTGTGCATGGGGGGGCACTGACATGGGGCATACTTGTGCACGAGGCTCGCTCACATGTATGGTGCAGTGTTTGCACGTGGGATACACTCGCTTGTGGAGTGCACCGCTTATACACAGTGCAGTGCTTGCATGTGGGCTGGCTGGCAAGCAGGGCACACCGCTGGCATGCTGGTGGCTGTGCCCCTCCCCATGAGAGTTCGGAGTTGCTAAGCGACAGGGTCCTGCCCTCGGAGGGTGTTCCGGCAGCATAGACAAAAAATTCCCACCTAACGTTTTAATACATTGGGCATGTAGATATGCACGTGGCAATTAACATTCATTTAAAACAACAATGAAATGATTAATCAGCTGGGATTGCAAATGACAAACTGACACTCGAGGTTCATTTTGTTTAGAGCTGTGCCTCGTATTTAGCCAAATCTCTGATTAAAGGCAAAGTTCTAAGGTTCCAAAGAATAAACTTCAGCTTTGACGCTGTTAACATCAGTTTTTTTCACTGAATTAAATTTTGTGGAGGAGGAAAAAGAAATGAGGTGTTTTGTTTTTATTCCAGAGATTATGAAACCCAGGCGCATCTTCAATGCAATGAAGATTTGTCTCTTCCATCAAACTGCTGCATATGGGGCACGGTATTTTATTAGCAGAGGAGCGAAGAGGGATAACATAGGACAAGATTAAAACTGAAATGCAGAAATCATAGAGACAGGAAATCAGAGTGTTTTGCTGTTTCAAGTTTAAGGAGATTATGCACTGTAGTATTGATTCCAGTTTATCCCGAGGTTTCCATGCATATTCAGGGATTATATATGGGAACAATGAATAAAAGTCATCTCATGTTACTCAGTACTTGCTTCTAATGACATTTTTCACTTTTTTATTTTCATGGCTCTCTAATTATTGAAGAAACTGTTTATATTGATTTATGGACACGAGTCCAGAAAGACTCCAGAGGACGTTGTGGGGTTTTGGAGGCAGTCCAGCTGCCGTGGGGTGTGCAGCCAGCCCAAGCTGTGCCACCACCTTGTGCACCACAGGGACCTGCCACGATCCCCTTCTTGAGCTGGCTCCAGCTGCGCAGCATTTGTTACCGTATTACAGCAGAAGATCCGAACGTGGCTCAGGAGTCCCCTGCACAGGCAGCAGATGCATATGCAAACACATAAGAAAAGACATCCTTGACTGTGAAGAGTTTACTGGGGATCATCTTGCCCTAGGTTATGCACAAGGTCACTTGCAGCACTGAGAGTATGACCATCTCCCAGTCTACCGTGCTATCTCCACCAGCATTCTCTATGTAATTAAACATCCAGCACCTATACTGTTACTCATGCCCATATTGTTACAATTCTCATTCATTTTAATGATCACAAAAACCCACTATCTTTCTCTCATTTTATAGTTCCTGCTGCATTTGTTGCCATCACTTTTGCTCAGTCTGCTTGCAACTCAGCTTTCTGCTGGTATTTGTAAGTGCAATGATTTCTCTACTTCTTTCTCTCCATTTTCTAACTCTCCCTCATGTTTATTCACATTCGAAAATTTTCCTTGCCTAGTGCTTCTCCCCACGTGATTTGCTGTCTCACCTCCTTGAGTAAGCCTGATATTTTCTTTCCCTCAGTGCTGAGTCATTCTGTTATCTTTTGCCAGCCCTTTGCATCCAAAGTGCTGTATAACCAAATACCAGTGTGTTACACTTTGTGTGATTTATAGCCCTGAGTTGTAGAAGAATCCTCGGTATTCAGGTCAAAACTTGGAGCGAGCCACAACATACGGACTCTGTGAAAATGGTGATGCTGCCTTTGAATGACTAAGGGTAAATAATTCCTTAACTGAAGTGATAGTAAACTACCGCATTGCAACAGAAAAACCAGGGTTCCCAGCAAGGTTCTTTTCTACTAAATCAGGTCTATCATTACATCTATTACTCTGAATCTGTTGCTTATACCTCAGAAATCAGCACTAGCAGCTGATGCTGTGAACTAGGATGAAGAGGAAGAAATTCCCCTCCCATTGCAGAGGGCAAATACAGATCTGTGATTACTTCTGTCCCTCCCTTCACATACTGTTGCTATCACCTCACTGCACAGAGATATTACCATATTACACTTTCCCTTGCAGTGGTGTGAAGCTACTTCCACATAAGTTTTCACTCCATCAGTCAGAGTATGTTGAATTGGCATCATTTATTCTCAAAAAGATTTTTTAATGGAATGATAAAATTCACAACCAATGTTATTTGCATGAGATCATTGAACCAACCTGTATGACATTTGTTCTGTCAACCATCAGTTCGTAGATAAGCAGCAACTAACAGTCAAGGACTTCATACTTCAGTCTGAGCCTTGCGAAAAAGAGTTCTCCTGATAATTAAACGCTAATGTTCTTTCATGAGTACATTATAATGAAATAAATTGCTTCTAGGGAACAATAAACTTCAGGCAGCATCTGAAGCATTTTAACAGCACAGAGCATTTGGCTGCTGCAAGATTCACTCAAAAAGGAGAAAGGTAATAACATCTCAGAAACAATTTAGAAAACAATCTTCTGCACTTTCAGCGTTTCTAATAGCAAACTGGGACACTCCAATGTGTGATTTTACTCCTTCTCAATCACTCACTGCCACCTGGAATGGAAACACATATATGATGTGACTGTGCGAACCACTGCACTGCTCCTCCAGCTCCCAAAGCTAACCGTGCTTTGGGTTAAAGTGCTTCTTTCGTACATGGAAACACTTGATTCTTCAGCCCTTACACGATTAAACTTACTTCACGTGCTGCTTTCTACCTGGAACTGTAAGAGGTTGTTCACAAAACTCAAGATATTTTTACACGAATCAGGTTTGCAAATTTGGAGGCTTGAGCAAACTCTGAAAGAGTGTTGGGAATCCCCGTGCAGCCTGGCCAGGAAGGTTCGGTACAACTGTCAAGCATTTTACAGCATCTCTGAGGATACAGCTCACGTAAAATTCAATACAAATGCCATGCAAAAGCCAGGCTCCACACACAGCAACATTTATTTGTCTTCAGAAGCAAGATAAATGAAATGATCATTGTAGCTTCCTAATACTTTAAAGTGCGTTATAGAAATGTTTATAAAGGACCAAGAGAGTGTATAGCAAGTATGTTTCCACTGAAATGAAAGTGTGCATTTACCCATCCAATTTAAGATATTATCGTGCCATTTTAAAACACATTAGGTATAAGCAGCAAGCAGAGTAGCTAAAAAAATTTAATGGTTTATTCTCTTGCTGCAGGGCAGCAGTAAGGAATTCATTTTTCTATTGTGGCTATTTTAACATTTAAATGGTGGAGGAAAATACATATTTCTGCCATGCTGCTGTTTTAAAGTAACTGGGTAGAGCTTCCTCTGCTTGAAAATTGTTAGTTGCTACAAAGAGTTGATACTATGCATGTTTTAAAAGAATAAAACATACTCATTTTTATAGTGCAATTTCCAAGCAGCGATAAACACACTAGCAAGTATGCTATAGCGATGTGAACGTAAGCTGTTCATGCTAAAGACTATCAGGCATCCTATTCAGAAAAGCTATTGTGACTGTTGCTAGGAATATAAAAGTATACAGAGATCATTCTGAGTCATGTGGAAGAAGAAAAGGAAATCTTTCTACTTTTTTTTTTTTTTTTTTGCAAGTGGCACAATTACTTGTACATTGGCTTTTATCCAAGACAGATGGATTATCACCAGAACAATTTTCAGTAAACCCTCCTTGCATTTACATAATGTAAGTTTCTAACATTTAGCCAATTAAAAGAATTGGTGCTTATGGCTTTAAAGAACTTGTAGGTTAATTATGACTCTCTTTGTGGATACAATAGAAGTGATAAAAATAAAGCACTTTGGTAGTTAAGGAACCTGCTCACTAATTTATGCTACATGGATAAGACTACTATGTAGAAGGCTTATTTTGCTTGAGTAAGAATAATGTGTTTAAGTTCAATTCGTTTTTGAAATATCAATCCCCCTCCTTAATATCTATTCTATCAGTGGAAGTCTTGAAGGATGAGATTGATTTTCTAAGAAAAGTTCTGAAGACACTGCTCTGTTTTAAATAAAAAAGCTAAATATATTTCTTCTCATCTGTGTTCTAAATCTGAACCCTTTATTTGAACTCTGTCCTTACAAGTTCAGATGTACATACACCTTTGCAAGAGACTTCAAAACCTGCAAAATGGAAATTCGGATTTAACCATTATCACATAGATAATCCTTGGCTAGACATGTTCTGTTTCTAGAAAGGTAATTCCCCACGGAAAGGTCAGTAAGCACCTTTTAAAACTCTTTCTGAAAACGGTTGGTTGCACCATGTATGAAAGGATGGCATTTTGATGGCAACATGAAGTATATAGATGTATACACATATATATAATACATATAATGTATATATATTTATATATACACAGAAAGGCTTCAGTAGATTCTCCAATTTAAACTGAATGAGGGTTAAGCGAAAGTTAGCGAAATATAACATAGTTTGTATTATTATAGCAGGGCATATAGGCTCTGATTTTCATCACTAAAATTTAAAGCAACTCTTACTGTGGTAGGTGCTGCACAAAGAGGAAGTAAGTTTTCTCTATTAATAAAAAGTACTTAAACAAGAAAATCACAATTTAAAAAAAAAAACATTTAAATTTATTAGCTTATTGATCCAAGGACATTCAGAAAGCCTTGAACAGGATCAAGCATTTACATTCAGAGCTCTGTAGTCCTATTATCTCAATCCTTAAACAACCTCTCTTCTCAAAACATAAACAAACTTTTACTAATCTATTACTACTTTTTTGTTGTTGTTTTTGTTGTTCTGTCCAAATTTATTACTTTAAATGACAAGAATTCTTAGAACCATAGAAATAATCCAAAAATATTTAGAGGACATTAGGTTTTCTCTCATGAAAATTAAGTATTAACTAACATGAAAGCAACACCTTTTTATTTCTCTGCCAAAGAGCAAATTTAAGACTATGTTAGCCAAAGGACATAGGAATCATCCTTTGTCTATGAAGTTTACTTTTTTTTTTTTCTCCCATATTTTCTGTTTCAGAAAAATAGACCTCCTAGTATGTACTGTTAATAGTAATTACTTTATTTAGAATATATATTTTTTAGAGAAACATAAATCATCCTAGACTTCTTGACACATATTCTGTAATTCATATCATATGGATGGCTTCATAAGTCTTTCTAATGCCCAATAAAATATGCTACTCAATAGCATACTCATTACATATTAAACTGAGAATTCTGTTGCACAAGCACTAGTGTGTGATTTGAAAACAATAAAACCAGCATGAAGTTATGAATCATAATAAGGTTTCCGCATTTCTGATTTGTAAAAATACATTTTTATACTCTCTCCTTAGCCAGCACTTTAACTTTTCATCTAGGCTTGCTAAGTGAACATAATCAAAACATATTGTCTTTGTTTACTGGTACATATGAAGAAGTTTCATCGCTTCTAAATTTGTACCTGTGTATATGTTCAGAAGGTTGGCTTTCCTCCTTCTTGTTCTTTGTTTTGTTCTCCAGGTCTGGGATCAAAAAATTGAAAGTTCCTCCTCTAAATGCCTTTAAATTACCCTCTACTTCCCTTTGTACTGTTTTGGTATTCCGAATACGTGCGTTTGGACTTACATATACTTGGGTTTTGTATGGCATTCCCATTCCTCTCCTTATCCTTCCAGTTTCTTAGAAGAGATATTTATATACGGAAGGGTAATTAGAAACAAAACCCAGCAACGCATTTTTTCTCTTTAGAAAAAAAATTGCTCTCTTCTATGATTTCATCATTCCTTAAATGTCTAGTACCACAAGCTACTTGCATGGGGAAAAAATGCTTTTGTAGGGAATGTCATTTCTAAAAGAAACAGAACAATAGTAACTTCAACATTGTATTGTGGAGGGGGAAGGTACGCAGACAATGGCCTACATCATCTAATGGAGTGTTAAAAAGCAAAACTATTAGCATTTACTGCCATCACTCACAGCATTGTTAATCTAGATTAACAGTCAATGGGCTCTACACCTGGAGAAGGAATAATAAAGAGGCAGTTTCTGCTGAATGGATTGTGACATGAAAAGGAATTAGCTCACAACGCTGTTATCACCACTGCAGCTACTTACAGGTTTGGCAATTACAGCAGAGATTGATAGTACTTGGTAGCATACCGATTGCTTTATTGGCATGTGTCTGATAAATACATGCTAATCCATTAAACTAATGTCACAATTGATTCTTAGGTAGAATGCAGAAGAAAATCCAGGCACTAATCACCACTAACTATCATTAAGAAAACACAATAGCTTAATAATGAATTTCATTATGGTGGGATAAATTTAGCTAATGCCATCAAATTTATTATATACTGAATACTACTCCTGAATATTGTTATGTTGGAAGGAAACAATTCAGTAATGTGAAAAAGTCTCTGCTGATTTCTCTGTGCTAGATTCTTCTACAACCAATGATCAACAGCTATTTTCAGTTTGAATGACTTTGATGTGAACAACAAGAGGAAAAAAAGACAGAACAAAAATGAGATTTTCCTGAAAGCATTCCCTGCAGGTAGGTGTCTCTGTCTCAGTCTATGCTGAGCTGAACACCCATCCATCACTGCAGTTTAAAGGTGCATTACACAAAAAATAAAAGCAAACACCTGCAGAAATAAGTGCAAAACGGTCTGCTGGAGTAAGGTGCTCTAGTATAATAGCTTATTATCCTCAGAAGAAGTCTAAAAGAGCCAAACTTTATGACTTCTCATGGGTTTCTTATTTAATAACTTGTCTGATATTTTCTGCTAGTCCACACATACAAGTGAATATCACTGTCTTTTAGGTCCTGCACAATATGATGATTGACACAGGAATGATTTTTAATACTTTGCAGTTGTATTTTTCTTACAGAAGATTAACTGAAAGTTTTTTAATGAGGAAGAGACATTTTCAATGGCAACACCTTTTTGAATTCTTGTCCCCAGATACAAAATATATTATATACATTCATTTTCATTTTTCAGTTCAAACTGAAAAATACACTGTTCATCCAGCTACATTTTAACATACTTTGCTATAGGTTTGAAATGAACCTTGAAAGTATACCTTTTAAAAATATAGATTTTCATTACTATGTTATGTGTGGCCACGTAACAAGACTGCCTGAACATGCTCTAAAGTACTGAAGATTTTATATGAATTGAAATCCCAAGTTACATTTCTCCTTCTGAATATAAGTCAGTGATTACCAGCCTCTATTTGAGCTGAAAATGGCATTCTTCCAGATGAAGACACAGTGCTAGACTAGTAACATTGCCTCCCTGTGGCTGGAGGTCCCCAAGGCTGCCAGCCCCAACAGCAGCAGATCTCAGAGGGCTAACATGCTAACGTATCTCAAAGTAAATGATGAGGACTATCACGTTTTATTTTATGTTTGCAACAAGTTAAGCCTACATACACATCTAGTGAACATCTAATACACATCTATTATGGCTCCTAATGTGACTGGTACATTAGTGCACAGACACTAGCTCGAAGACCAAAGCAACTTCCCCAGCATTGAAAGAGGTCCGTGGCACAGCCAGAAATGCAAACAGTTTTCCATAGCCTCATCCATCTCGTAATCATCTGTTAGACAGTTTTTCATGTCTTCCAATTTAAATAACAAGACAATTAAATGAAATTTAACTATCTTAGAGCACAGGTACTAGTCAACAAGAACAACAACAAAAAAGGCGATCCCTTACACTATCAAACTAGCTCCAAAGTTTTTTTTTTGTTTGTTTTTGTCATTTAGTTATTTCTTTAGTTATTTCTGTGTCTCATCAAAACAAGATGAAAGGTAGGTTAAGCTTTTAAAATGAAAAGATGAAATCACTTTGGAGTTTGCAATCATTGTCCATTAATCCAAGTCCACATTAAATACCACAGTGATAACAACGTTGGCTGTTCTATTAAATTCCAAAGGACAAAAAAAAAAAAGAGGTTATGTATTAATCAGCGATAAAAATAACATCACCTGCGTTTTTGCTGTTTTTATTCCGTTTCACAAATCCTGATGACTGAAGTTTTTTTTTTTGTTTGTTTGTTCATTTTCTTAAAAATCAGTCTGTATCATATATTTGTCATTTAATGACTAAAAGGGCTTGAGAGGTTAAGGTATTACTATGCCAATTTGTATATATGGAACTGAGACACAGAAATAACTAAATGAGCTGCCTAAGAGCTGCAGCACATCAGCAGAAGACCTGGAAATTAAATCAACTGATTAATTGTCCAGTTGTCCACAGTAGGAAGAACCTACAGGTACGTCAGGATCTTACTTTTTATATTATTAGAATGATTAGAAGTGAGCATAATTCACTGGAAAACCGGGCACTTAGATCTCTCTGGCAGAAGGACAAATAATTGTTCATAGCTCCATTTTTTTGCCAAGCTTCTTTGCAATTTCTTTCTTTTCATGTCTGCCTAGCGTTGACAGTTTCTCAAGCAATTCTTGATGATCACAAAGATGTAGGTTTTCAAATATTTGGGGAAACTTCTAAGATGTCACATCTCCTTTTCACCAGTATGAAAACAAGACAAGCATTTGGCATGTGACTGGAAGTTAATTATTAAATGAAAAAAGAAGAAGCTTTCCTACTGTTATAGTTCAGAACTATAATGTTCAGAACATTAACCCCTTTTACAGCCCAGGAGACATAATGACATATTTCTTGTTGCTCTTTCCAGTATTAATTTTTCTTCTCAGTTTCAGATAAATTATTCTAGGCATGTAGCTGTAAAATAGCTTATAATCACTTAACAACCTCAGTCATTACAGATACCATACTTCTTGTTGAAGAATGTAGAGTTAAAAAGATTTCTGCAGGAAAATACCAGACTTTTTTTTTTTTTTTTTTAAGGGAACTGAATGAGTCTCATAAAATGTACCAAGAGTTCCTATTAATGTTCTTTAAGAATGGGCCAATGATGAAATTAAGTAAACACAGTTAAAATGTCTGTTCGTAGCCTATGCAATTCACTGTCACACAGCTTTTAGGACTAAGAGCTTAACATTGTTCAATGGATAATAATCAGTAGAGCTCCTTGCCATAGAATATTAATATTGCCACAACCTTAAAATGATTCAAAACAGGTTGGTGATATAAACAAAAATGTGGATGTCTAAACTCACACTGACAAATGGCTATGGGGATACATGCTGTTTGCCAGGCATCAGGCTGCTGTGAAGACACACAGATCTCCAGGGGTTTTGAGCTCCAAGCTGTAACTGAACCTCAGCCGTGGACAGGTACCTGACATGGACTTGCTCCTGCAGCTGCAGAGATTTTTCAAGGTTGGAAAACAAAGTCCAGGCCCATTTTCCCTCTATTAAATGCTCACTTCACAAATTCTCAGAACTTAAACATACTATTTCTCAGATTCTTTTCATAAAAAGAAAAAAAAAATCTAATATCTGTTTTTAAATGATGAGGAAAACACTAGTTCTGTTGTGACCCTTGAAGACAGCAAGAAGTAGTACTGATTATTCAGTCACTAGATACTTGAACTGATTATAAGGGAGAGGCTGATGAAGCTGCTGTATGAGAAGTGGAGCTACAGTGAGTAAAAAAAAAATGGAAGTTTTAAAGCAAAGAATTCTTACAACAGTTATTCTAAGAGCCAAGTACAAAACTCCATGCAATAAGGAAGTATTGGTTTTGTAAAGGAACTGGAAGCTTATGGTGATAAAAAATATAAATAATACTTTTGCAAGTACATGTTTTAAAACACCTTAAAGCACATGATACAAGTTTCTATCACGACCTGCGGTTTTAAATGAAAAGTTATCATTTTGTACTTGGATAACAGAAAATATATTAACAGCAAGAACAGTGACTGGAATAGAAGCCACTTACCCTGGGATTTTTTACTTCATGGAGGTTCCAATTTGCTTCTCAAATATATTGATACAGACCAGAAACAACTTAAATGAACGCCGTAACTTTTGCCACTGTGATGCTCACATAAGCAAGAAGATAAACAGACTGTATCTTGTAATTTTGTATATAAATATATATAAATGCCATGATTTGAAAATTATCTAGCAGGTATGATTAGGAAAAAGAAGATAGAAAGGTTTACTGTTATACTATGTCAAACTGCATGATATTTAGACAATAGGCCTGCAAGTACTCAGAAGGCCTATGAAATACACCAACTGCCTCTCACAGACCCTTTCATTTTGGAGCTGAATGTTAAGCACAGCTGATTTAAAGGCAAGGCATGGAATTGGCAACAGCCCGAAGGCACCTGAATGCTAACAGGTGCTGGAACTCCCTGGGTAATAAATGAGAGCACTCTGTAGTGGCATGTTTGTCACAAGGGCCCAGGGGCTTACAACTCACCATTCCTATTAGTCTAGCAGAGCTTGATTTGTTAACCTTGTAGTGGCCTGTTTTTTCTTCAGTGTAGTACATGAAGTAATTACAAGTTTCATGCTAGAACAGGTTGCCAGGGTACTTTCCGGAGCTTGAAGCAATGATGCAGACACGAAATTACAGACAGATGCCTGCAGTTGTGATGGCTACCTTAATTTGCTTCTTTCACAGGTCACAATTTTGGCTGCTTTATTATTCAGGCTCTGCTCAGCAACAGTAGGCTTACTGGGAACTTGTTGCTCCCTCCCACACATGGGTTTTAAGAGAGGCCCATTTTCAGTGCTAAAGGAGTGCTCAGCCTTGCTGATTCTAATGTGAAGGTTCTGTATTTTCTTACATGTTAATCTGCATCACTGCCCTTGCATCTTGCATCTTCTATAAAGTAACTTCAACTAGGTGAAACTATACAGTCTGGAGGAACAGACTGAAGTGTGAACTAGTTCTCTACCTCTGCCCAACCTTCTCTGCTAAGAGGATTTTTGGACTGCAACCAGAAGCAACATGTAGGTGGCATAGACAACAAAGGAAGGTTCTGAGAGTGCCTTAGGAGCTTAAGGGATAAGTCTTTGGAATACTGAATCTTAAATACTCCAGGTTGCTTCTGAAAATGAAAAGTACAAGCGTTAAGTACAGACAGTCTGTATAAAATTTGGTCTCTCCTGCTTAATGAGACGGTTGGTGAAGTCAGGAGAAAGCACTGCCTTTCCTCAGGACAGTATCAGACCCTTACGTTACAAGGCTGGGGTCAGTCAGTTCAATCTTATATTCACCCTTTCTATCCCTTGCTATCTCTGAGTGCAGGGGAGAAGTTACAGCGGCTGAGGTCTTTCAATGTATTACGAGATCTGTAACTCAACCTTCTGCCAATAGTTTTAATTTTACAATACTTTATTTTTGAGAAAATAGCTAGCATAGTCACATTCACAAAAAAGATGATGTTCGGGACCTGAAAGTTCTGTCTTGAAATAAAGGCAGCCATGATATTTTTAGGAACTGTCTTACTTTTTATAGGCACACCTTTCTTCAAAGGAACTCTGTCTTAGCAACATAAAAATTCAGGTTATTAAATAAGCAAGTAAGATGATAAATGCATTTATGAGAATCCTTTCTGGAAAGTATTTCCCCACCTTGTGGTATGAGGTGCTTTTATTGAAGAACTATCTCCTTACTGTTAAACATGAAGAAGTGGAAGCTGTGGAGCTTAAACCATTCTAACTTTTAGGTTTCAAGTAAGCATGGTCTTGGCCACACTGTATTTATGCTACTTGATTTTCTTGATTTTATGACATGGGTGTGACTTCTGATAAGCAGCTACATACAAAAGACTAGAACCAAGCTCTATCATTTTGTACTAAGAATAAAAAATTAACAATTTTGCATCTTCTCATTGATAGGATGAATGAAGACTATAACTAGTGTATAATGGCTTATTACAATGAACAGACAGTTTGACCACATATGTAATGCAACTTCAAACAAGTGCAATACAGCCGATACACCCTCTATACAAATATTATACAAAATAGAAACAAGAAATCACTAACATTCTGCTGTCCTCCAAAGCTCTGCTAACACTATAAAGCCTGGGAAAGTCTTGATATTGCTGTAGCAACTTTATGTAGAAAACCTCCCCAGACAGAAAACAACCTCTTAAACTTTCTGGTCAATTGGTTGAAATTCAATTAAAAGTTAAAAAGAAACTTAAAAAAAAAATAAAAATTAGATGTCACAATTGGAAGCTCTTTGAAAACTGAATAACAGTGGCTGTTGTTATCCCTATCTGTTCTATTTTTCGCCATGGACAAGTTTTCCCAGATAAAAATTTGAAAGAACAAATTCTGAAGTCACTTTCTATTTAATGTGATTGCAGAAAGCTGAAAAGCAGCAAGCTATATTCAACTCACTGAACAGCCCTGATATTGAGCGAGTCTCAGAGAAAACATCTTTCCTTTTAAACAAAGCCTGTTAGTTCTATGTCATTTAATTAAATTCACGCATCACTAGGCTTTGGTACTTATATGTGTGTGTATGTATATGGAAATTAAGAATTAGCGTTTATGTTTGTCTGGCTTTTGATTTCACTCTGAATATGTGATGACAACAGGTGGATAAATTTTACATACCTAAGGTAAAATTGTATACAAACCTGTAATAAAAGGTGTAGGGATCAGTAGGGCTAACAAAGTGATGCAGAATCATAAACATACCAATATATGAAATATATTCTATTATTCACTCAGGTACGTGGTGTACTATTTTGGCATGCAGGCACATCTTAATCTTGAAAGTGTTGAACACATCACAGGGAAGTCAGCTGTGACACTGGTGATTTGTCATTACATGAAACCAATTCAGATTAAAATTTCTGACCTAGAAAATACTGAAACAGAGCAAACAAATGCCTGAATGCTACAAACGTAAAGTTAGCAGCAGCACTTACTGAATAAATTTATAGCCTCTTGCTCATGTTAAGATTCTAATTATTTTGGTGGAGACATTTAAATCATTACATTTGTGATAATATCTACAGTTCCCAAATACTATTAGACTATCACAGTTACTGTCCATGTCGTCTTTGCCTTGATGACCTTATTATGTGAATGAACAAGAAGGATACAAAATATGGGAGATAAACAGTAGTGTCACAGGATTTGGATAACAGCCAAAATTCTGGTAGAAAACAGCAATAAGGAAACACCAATGATGTTATTTTCCTATTTCAACCTGATAGGAAAGCATTTCTTTATATTCCTTGGAAAAGCAAATGTAAAAAGAAAATGAATTAACCTCAGGCACATGATATTTCTATTGTTATTTGCAACACTGAAGTTTAATTAAAATAATTTCAAAATGAAAAGCATAATTTAATAAAATATTAAAATATTCCATTCAGAAAAGTGTTAAAATAGAATAAAATAGCTTCACTGTAAAACAAAATGAAGTATCTGACGTGGATGTAGACAGTCCGAGGCTACAACCTTCTTTCCCCTAAATTTAAGATTTCTGATGGGAAAAAATATGCTTCATCATATACTTTCTAACCTGCTTGGATTATTAATCCTACTCAATATATGCTACACCACAGCATAATGAAATCTTTGAAGTCACAGAGGAAGCTTGAAAGAGCAGTTCAGAGACAGAACCCTGCTTGTGCAGAGATGGAGGACAAAGACTTCATCCCATCGCACTTCTGGGTGTAACAGTGTGATACATAACCAGATGGTTAGCTTGAGCACAGTAGGAAGGATGAATTTTCAGAAACAGCTAAACCACAAGGAAGCAATCAAAGGAAAAAGTGAAACCACCTCCAACTATTCTAGCTCTAGGGATGAGCAGCACAGCCCAATGATAACCTGGGCACAGGAAAAAGGAAACAAATGCTGTCAGAAATCAAAATGACTCAGAATTTGCTATCAGAAATTTGTAAACAGAGGGAAATCACTGAGACAGAAAAAGATGTAAACCTGGCAGGAGACAGCAGGAACCCTACTGATAGCCACTGGTGATCTAGGCTTTAGGATAAGAAGAATCCTTCAATTCATAGTAGTGACATTCACTCATCTCTTGCTTACACGTGGTTTTCTTCAAGACCACAGCTCAAGGAGGTTCTGCTATGTATGACCTACTGAGTGATGAGCTTTGAAAAGAGCTACAGCAACAGCTAAGACAAATGTTCTCACTGACCAACTGCAACACTGCAGCAATCTCCTTAAGTGGCAACTCACCCATTCCAGGGTGCTGGTAATTACAGCTGACTGTGCTCATGATTCAATTTCTCAATGTATAAAAGTAAAGATAATGTCTAAAGGTTACAATTTAAGTTTTTCATAGGATTTTTAGGAGTAATAGATTTTTTCATTCCCCAACTCTTCAGCCTTTCTTCAGTTAATTAAAAGAAAACCGGCCAGAATTTAATGGAAGAATTAGCATCTTGCCTGGAATCACTGTGGGTTAAAAACTCACCTTGGTCTGCAAGATTTTTCAGCACCAAGACTCTCGTTGCCAAAAGAAAAATAAGGTAGAAGCTTACAAGAAACTCTGTCATCTCACCTGTGCAAATTATTTTCACCCCAGTGTGAGATGGGAGAAATGGGAGAGGGAATGCTGTGCATTGGCATGGTGGGAAGGAAAGAGGGCTGCAGCAGCAGCCTGGGACTGTCCCACGTGTTGCGATAGGGAGCCTCCCTGTCCCTGAGCTCTAGATATGAGGAGGTGAGCTGGTGGTCGCCACACCAGCCACAGGATGTGTTAGGGACTACATTATTGCTTTTCAGCTGAAAATTAGCTTTGTATACCTTCATGAAGCCAGAATGCCTGGTTTAATTAGTGACTTAGCTAAATAGTTACTCAATCAGATGCACTTTGGGTGGATTTTCCAATCACCACTGCCAAACAAAAGGTACTCCTCTTATATTAACAGGCTCCTACTAGTGTCAGCAAGCAAAGACTCATGAGCAATAATTTTTAAATGCAAGGATTTTCAGGTCTTTTCCACCACTGTAAAATCTGAATTAAGAACCACCGAAAAGTTTTTTGCACTGAGGAAATTACAGGTAGGATCATTCTGACAGGAATGAGGAACTTCCCCCTGCATTGTTCTGTGATCAAATGTGAACAAGCATTGAAGAACAAACCTTTGAGATTTATTTTCTTTCCAGTAATCAGGCTTCCTTTATAGTCCCAGTTTAGTCTTTTCTTACAACCATTTAGTGTAGACTTTAAAAATTGTCTCCCACATATATTTCATGCTTTTTTTATTATTTATTTTATTTTCTCCCTATCCATTTGCCATAGACTCCTCCTCCCCAGTTAGCTTTTCACAAATTTGTTCTTATAAATGAGTTTTTGGTCAGATCACGTATGGCTGTTTTAAGATGTTAGATATATCAGATATTGTTTTGTAGGCGTCAGAAAGACTGACACATTGGGGTCTTTGTTTTCCATTATCACCTTTTAATTCAAATCCAGGCATTTATTAACACCTTTATGCAACAAAGGAAAGATATTGTCTTGTTTGTACAAGCGAACAAGTGCACTGCCACTGGCAGAATTGTAGCAGGGACAGCGCTGCAGTAGGATGACTGTATAATAGAGCTTAAAAGGGGAAGGTGAAAATCTATAGAAATATAAAATTTGTGCTTTGTTTAGCTTGTATAGTTTATGTGCAGGTGTAGACAGAGAGCCCTCCTCCATGTATCCAACCAGTCTGATACAGGACACGCACCCCTGTGCCCGTGATCAGCCCACACCCACCCTTCTATATGACCTGAACTCGGCCTGTCTCTAGAGCATGTATTTATACACTATCACACTGACACCTAGTTTTATAGATCCTGATGCCACTCTTGTAACAATGAAAAACACTTCTGTAGGAAAAAAAAGGTGGTTTTTTTTGTTTTTTTTTTTGTTTGTTTGTTTTTAGTTTTATAACCTGTAAACACATCAGTACAGAACTTCAGACTAAATTAGCTGCCATACACATCCCAACACCCGAGTGGAGTGAATGAGTAGAGAACAGCAGAGCAACATGCTGAACAAATATTAACTTCATCTGGAAAACAGGTCTATGAGGAAATAAATAAATAAATAATAATAAAACAACCAACAAAACCCCAAACCTGTCAAAGTTCTTGGAAAATGAGCTGATATCAAGTTACAACAGAAATGTAAAGTAACCAAGAATAAACATGTTTCCCAGCAGAGACGAGCTTACAAGTGGTCTTTCAGCTGGGGTCAGGGGTGTCCAGGTTCAAATGCAGATGGGCCGTGAAAGGTGGTAGAAATCCACATTGCTTAAATTATGAGTCGATAAACTTATTTTTCCACATTCATACTTTATGAAAGTAGCTGTTGCAAATCAGCATAGCTGCACTGACACTGGCAGAACCAGGCCCATTTTTCAGCTACATATAATCTAATCTGAGACTGTAGACTGAGAAACAGGTACTTCACCACAAAAATTAGCTTGGAATATTTCATTACTCAATGTCATTGTCTTGTAGGAGCTGGGAACCTTGTGGCTGTTTTTCTTTCTGCTGCTTTCAAAGATTCTTAACAATGCTTCCTTTGAAATTGTGTCTGCTCTTTTAAATGTGGATGCTCACCACTTCTGAGAGTGTTTGGGAGGAACTGAAGCAGACTGGCAAGGAGAAAGGAGAGAAAAGACAAGTGTTTCTGTAGGAGGATATTAGAATTAAGAAAAAATTAAGTCAAAGGTCAGGGTTTGTTCACCAGTACAAAGTTGAGGGTAAATATATTCTGTAGGTGAGTACCGTAGCAAAAACACTCATTTTTGCTGCTGCATTGATGACAATCTAAGAAGCTTTGACAAATATTTGGCCATTTCTTCACATAGATTACTTCTTCATTCCGGCCATGTAAACAGTTGTCACTGAATAATCTTTATAGTGTTTGGTAAAAAGAAAATATTAAAATTAACTTGTTTTTCTGCTAATCAGAAGCAGTTTCTTTCTCTGCACACTCTGAGCTATTTATTGTGAGGGCTCAGAGCTCCTTTTAATCAGCAGTCCAGACTGCAAAATTGTACCGTGGTCGTTCTGTTACTTTGAAATGACTCGGTGCCGGTGATTAAGGAAAGATACAGAAAGACCTCATTTAACCTTCTAATTCTAAAATACAAAATACTTTTTCTCTCCACTGGTGGCCTGCTCTCTGCAGCTTGTCTATGAACTCACATAGCTTCAAGTATTTAAACGATAGGGTGCAAGTAAGAACATATGCTTTCAAGCAGGGTGAAGTCTAAGTATTTCTTGTTTTAAATATGTGTTTTTCCCTGCATGAAAACAATTCTGCCAAATGACTTTTTAAAAGTTCATACTCAGTGTCCTGCCTTCAAATGTATGGTTATAAGATTATCACTAAGTCTCATGATGTGTTTATTTAATTTAGGAAGTCTGATCAACTCTTTCCTTGACAAAGAAAGTAGTCTTGACACACAATCTTTATTAACTATATTTTGCTTTTGAAAAATCTAAGAGCAGCATGTATATGTTTTGCCTAAAGGCAAAGTCTTGAGAGGCAATTGGAAGTTTTAGGAAGACATTCCAACATACATACCACCCCCTTTTCCCACAGGGAGTCTGGAAATCTTTCAATCCCCACATTGTGTGCATTGTTATTTTTGACACACTTTAGTCCTTTCATTTCCAATCCCAAGGTATAGGTTTTTCTCTCTCGTTTGCAACGTGGGTAGCTTTTATGTTTACCAACCCCAGCTCATCAGGACTTCAACTATCTGTTTACCCCTATCTTGCTCTGTATAAATGGATTTATGGAGACTGTGAAAAAGTTAGACTTCAATTAACAATAACTAACAATTACTAAAGGTAGAAAAACAATGACTTTACTGTAAAACTGAATCTTTATTGTTTGGTACAGTTTTACGGAGACTGCACAGAGGTAGGGCACAGTTTATGGAAGAAAAGAGGATGAAAGGAGAAGGTAACATCACTCAGATCAGGGTAAGAGACACTTGACCAGATAAGGTCAGAAAAACTTCCAGAAGTTTTGGACAGAGAAAACTGGAGCTTTCTCAGCTGGCAATGACTGACAACTTTTAGTTCAGCCTTACATCTAAAGATCTTACATCTGTAATATAACACCAAAAAGATTAAGTAATATTAGAAGACAGAACATACTAAGATGACAGAAGGATCTCTGCCTTGGTCTGTTGTTGATTGTTAAAAAATTCACAGCTTCTAACCAAACTGTTTCATTTCAAAAAAGTCTTTTATAAGGTCAGTCATCCTTGAAGAAGCTATCACTTGAAAACGCATAAAAAAGGACAAGGAGGAAAGATTAAGTACAAGCATAGTTCTTAGTTCTCCAACACCTCCACTCACTAAAACAACCCCCTGCAACCTTTCACAATCCTAAATAGACTTTACTATTTTGTCAAGGTAGCTCAGGGAAAAAAAATATATAAATTATCTTGATTCCACTGCATAAGAAGCTGCTTCAAAAAAAAAAAAAAGTTTATTTTAAAATAGGCAGAGAACAGTGCGTTTGTATGCATTTGCTCTTCATTCATTTTCTGAAAATAAGACAGTAAAAGAAGAAAACAAATATGAAAAGGTGCTATTTTTTCAGTAGGAAAATTTTACCTCTTCAAAAGAGGGAAAAAAAAATCTTTCAAATTCATATAGCCTCGAGGCAAACAAATAAGTGCTGAAAAGAGATTATTATGGTACTTTAGGATAGCATTTTATTTTTGAGTGATGCTGGAAGCAACACCTCACTTCCAAACATGTTGAGTGACCAGTACCAAAACTCCTTCCTTTACAATCAATTTCGCGTGTGCCAATTTATTATTTAAAAAAAATATATACACTTTTTAGCAGACATTGTATACAACTCCATTCTCTCCCTTCAGATAAATGTTTGTGAAAAAATTTGAAAGAGGTAAGATTAGTATCAGATATTAATATATTATTATTAATGAATTAGCAGTATTAATGAAATTAGCAAAGGTGGATTTCATCCCCTGGCTATAATAGAGTACTATCAATTTAAACAGCTGAAGCGTCCTCGTAAGTTTGGTCTTCCTTTGCAGATATAATGCATACCTTTCAACTAAAACATTGCAAATCTCAAATTGCAACATAAAACTGTGAACAAACTTATAAGCTAATGAGCACAGAAAGCAGGCAGAGAGGTAAATACTTGAAGACAGGAGGAAATTTGCCTGATTTTGAAGCGTGAAAAATCTAACAACCAGTATTCAAGCTTATGGGCTAAGCAGAAAGGTCTTTGGAAATCTACTTTTTGAGTACATGTTAATGCAGAGCTGATACTCTTTGCATGTTCAAAAACCTCTGATACTATTGTATAATCTTTAAAAAAATAAATTCTTCTATATTCCATCTGCATCCTAAATTTTTGGTGCAATACTGCAGTATATCACAGTGCTTTGTGATACCAGACCAGAATTTTGGTCTTGAATACAGACTCAAATGCTTGTTCAGTTTTTAGTCCCATTCTGAAATTTGTGGAACTTCAGAGGATATAGTTAAAACTATGCTTGAATTCAAGCGCATGCCTCTGATCCAATGTAATGCACAAGATAAACATTGCGGATCACTTTGGCAGGTATATAGGTATTTCCCTTGAAACAAATGTTCCTTATTCTCTAACTTTGAAATCATTTTTTCATATTTCCCTGGCATGCTTTCATATTATTCCTGATCTGAATACTGGATATGGACTAAGTTACCTTTTATTTAGCTGCATCAAGCTGTTTGCCAGGGAAACATCAATGACTTTTTACAGGTCACATGGACAACTAACATCTAGAGAAAAAAGCTCTAGGACCAGAACGCCATTTAAAAGCTCTATTCAATTAGCATTCAGTTTCCATGTCTTAGGTCATGAAGCATCTGCAAAGTGCTCTGTTCCCATACAGCCTATTAAGATTCTACACAGAGTATGCATTATTGCTATCAAGAGGACTAAATGGGAAACAGGATCTAAGCCCTCATAGACCCTAGAGCCTTCAAATACTTCTCCCACAACTCCCATCTAAAAACAATCTTTCCATTATTATTTATTTATTTTTGTTGCTGTAGTAACATGAGTTTAATGTGGTCAGCCATCATGCAATCCACTCAGATGCTATGAATGATACGTACACCCTGACCGTTCTGGAAGTCGCTTTGTTTTTATGATGCTATTTGTATTACAGTTGCCAGCTCCTATCAGAACCCTACAGCACTCAATAATGGATAGTTGCTGCTTCAAGAGTTCACACTTAAAATTTGACAGAGGACAGAATATTTACAGAAAGTATTACAGAGCCCTGACCTCTTATACTTGAGCAACTGCACTGGGTTTGCATGGCAAGGGCTTGGCAGCAGGGGGGTGCAGGGGTGGCCTCTGTGAGCAGAGCCGTGCAGCTGCCCCATGTCAGAGCAGAGCCAGCTCCAGCAGGGCCCCGCCGCTGCCCAGATCACAATCACCAAGAGATGGTGGTTGTACCTCTGGGAAAGCAGATTTAAGAAGAGGGGGAAAATACTGCTGTGCAACAGCAGCTGGAAGAGAGGAGGAAGAAACAGTCTTGCAGATGCCAAGGGCAGTGCTGAAGAAGGGCAGGAGGTGATCCAGGTGCCGGAGCAGGCTGTCCCTGTGCAGCCCATGGGTCCCGCAACAGAGCAGATCTCCATGCTGCAGGCCATGGAGGAGTCCACGCAGGAGCAGGAGATCTGGGGAGAGCTGCCACCCATGGGGGACCCACGTTGGAGTTTTCTCCTGATGGATGGACCCCGTGGTATGGACCTGTATGGGAGCAGTTCTTGAAGAGCTGCTGCCTGCAGGCAGCTCATGCAGGATCAGTTTGGGAAGGATGACATCCCATGGGAGGGACCCCATGTAGAGCAGGGGCAGAGGGTGACCATGAAGGAGCAGCAGTGATGAAGCGTTACAGACTGACTGCAGCCCCCATTCCCCTGGGCCACTCAGGGGGAAGGACGTAGAAGAGGGGGATGAGGAAGGTGTATGTGTGTGTTTTAGTTTGCTTTTAATTTCTAACTGTTCTAGTCTGCTAGTGATAGCCAATAAATTATATTGATTTCCCTATGCTGAGTCTGTTTTTCCTGTGACAATAATTGGTGGGTGATTTCCCCATACCTTGGGTCCTTTCTGTCATATATTCTGCCCGTTTTCCTTTGAGGAGGGGGAGTGAGAAAATGGTTGTTGTGGAGCTCAGCTGTCCAGCAGGGTAAAACCACCACAGCAACCACTTTACCAGATGATGTGTACAACTTTGAGCCAGAATACCATTTTGAGAACCAAACTGTCCACTTCAATGTTACAGATAAATCCCAAAGTAAGGGTGGGAATAAAAAATAAAGTTGAACTTGGTGTATGAATGGACATGTCATGGAGCTATACAGTACTAGGTCACCAAAGACTAATTCTGAGCTTATACAGCAGTTAATTTATTACTGGGCTAATTGAATAATGCATGAGATCTTCCATCTTTGACTAGTGAGCTTCATTTATGATTGCTGTCCCAGTTCCCCCAGGACTGCAATTGTCCTCTCCCAGTACTTACATTCAAACATTCTGAATGTCATCTTGCATAAGTATTCTGAAATACATAAGCATGGCTGCACATTATTGAAATTTGGCTGAAATTTGGCAAGTATTTAACTGCTTTCCATTTTTTCCTCCTGAAACTTTTAACATCCCAATTATTTCAGACTCAGATATAATATTCAGATCTTAATAAGGCTGTAAGCAAGCATGTATTTCCTTTATAATTTTCTATTAATTACAGAGCAGCTAATGCATTTTAAGAGTCAGCTATTAATTCATTTACATCGGCCATCTTTTTAATTGCCTATTAAGTACCTGTACTCGTTTGAAAGATTTACAGAGAGTTGTTGCCAAAAATGTCTAGTGCAACTGTACCCAATTTGTTTTCCACCTGAGTTCTCTATTGTTTCATTCCAATATTTATCATGGTTACTTTCTTGTCACACAGTTAGCCTTTTAGCAGTTTAGATCTAAAAGCAGTTAAAGCAATTATCTTAAGTAATTATCTTCCTCCATTTCCCTACCTAATGTTCTAATTATCAAAAAAAAAAAAAAAAAAAAAGAGGTGGGGGAGAGGGGAGATTTTGGGCAGATGTTGGCCAGACAAATTATTTACAGTGAATAATTTTGTAATCTACAAAAGAGTATATACTAAAAATTAAGACATGTCCCTGCAGCTATATCTCTTACCATTTAACCCAAGAGAGAGATTACAATGCTATCCACTTCTGAGTTGCTGAGTGTTTCAAAGATCTGAAAACCAAAAGTTTGACTGGACTGAATCAACTGAGCATCATATGGAAAGTTATAAGACCAGATGAAAATGAGCAAGAAGACAGAGCAGCAAATTAACATAAAGAACACAAAGCACAGGGATTTGGCCAAAATCACCACCATAACAATCACTTGTCTATAACAAAAATCCCCAGCCTAGTCTATAAACAATCTTCAAACAAAACAACTCTTAATGAAAGAACCACCTCATTAAACTAATTATGTCTCCAGATTCATTACTTGCTACCAGATACTTATGTCAATAAGTTCAATAAAACGTAACAGGAAAATATGTAACAACAGCCTGAGGAAACTTCCAGCTCAGATTCTGAGGCAGAAAGAGGAAATTTATGTTTCACACAAAAACTGAAAAATGCAAAAATTATTTAATTCCGTGTTGAGAAGAAAAGGAGATATTTTTAACATCTCAAAATGTACAGGTAGTTTTCCTAGTCATTGCATGTAGCAATATAAATGAGGTTTACCATCTCAGACAAATTAGACAATAGCCTATTCTGCAACACATCATTCCATTTTCCAGATTCCCAGTTCAGAGTTAGTTGCCAGATAAGCAAGTTTTGAAGCAGAATCTATTAGAAGATTCACTTGAATGAATCTATCACTGCACAATACTTGCACTTTACAAAAAGCATTTTCCAGGGGAAGAATATTCCACTGGAAGATTTCTGTCTATATCAGTAATTGGTTGATGCCCTGAAGCAGGAGTCCTTATATCTTTTTTTCCCCTCCTCTAATCTTATCTAACATAGCTGTGGATGTTCTTATTATCCATAGAAACGTATAATCCCTTTTGAATCCTACTAAGTCCTTATCTGTCCCACAGGGTAAATTTTCTTTGTGTAAAAAAATCTGATTTCTTTTAGCCTTTTTAGTATTTGTAAGTGATCTATCTCCCTTGTCCTTGTATTATGAGAAAGGGTAAATAGGAGTTTCCTTCTGTATACTGTGTTATTTTGCATACCTCTTACACATTCTCATTTTATGAGGTTCTCCACCAGGATAACATTCTTAGTCCTTTTCAACCTTATTTCACAGGGAAGCTTTTTGTTTAAATAGGACCTTTTTTCCATTTAGAGGTAGAAGGAAATAAAACTACGAGATCTGAAATACATCATTTGATTCACTAGAGCTTTACTTTTACAGAAGTATAATTCTATTGAAATCAGCTTCTCCAAATTTTTAAGGCTTGTTTCTCCACTCCACCTGTGTCTATAATGGCACCAGGTCATTTTCTGACCTCTTCTACATACTAGCTAGTTTTGTTGTCCTTTTTAAAACCCTTTCTATACACTGAGCAGAAGGCTTACTGCAACTATCCCAAACAATTCCCAAATCATTTTGTTCCAAGTCATTTGGATCCCAAAACAATGCACAAACAAACCTCTAGGAGAGACAATCTCCACGTTGATTTCTCTGCTTGAAATGTACTTGTTAAGGAATGGAAGAGGGATGGGGAGGAGTGAGGGACCATGCATGGCTATTTATTTTAAGACATGTAAATGGCTGTAATACTCCCATTGTATAGCACTTTATACTAGCAGTTGAATCTTAATAATAGATTAAGTTATATTTTATTTTGATGACATCCAGAGCCCCCATCTTAGCTTTCATAAGGTGCACTTAACACAGATGTCTCAGCTACATAAAGCTGGTAACTCAAGTAGTGTGGATAAAAGGAAGATTATTATCCCAGCTGTACAGATGAGGCAATGAGACAGAGAGAATTAATGTTTTGCCCAAAGTCTCATAAGACATTCATTATGAAGGTGGAAATTGAATCTAAAGTTCCTAAGTCACAGTCTGGAACTTTAAAAAAAACCACTGCTCTTCCCTATTCCTTAGGGAGAGAAAGAGAAAAAAAAAGGCTAAATGAAATAAACCTCCCTTAGTTTTCCTGTATTGTGTTTCATTCTCCTATGTCCATCTACTCTTATTTTGTTGTTGTTATTATTATTGTTTTAATTGTTTATCATCCTTTTTCAAACTTGGTATCCTTGGGAAACCAGCACACTAGAGAGGTAGATGTTTAACACAGAGATAATCCACTCATAATGACAAGCAAATCCTAAGGAAGGCAAAATGCTTGCATGCACAAAGTCTGGCTTTTGAATAGTAATTAAAGAACACGCATGAGGCTTTTCAGTAATACTCAGCTGCACAAAAGCAGCAGAAGCTACAGAGATAAGGCAGCTCTTTTTCAGCCAGCACTGCTGATAATTAAGTGACCTTGTCAGAAATTATAGATGTTTACCTATTCAGCAGAGAATATTTGAGGAGGAAAAAGAAAAGAAAATTGCTTTTATGTGTCAAATCAACTGTAAAAAATGCTGGCTTAAGATAGAAGAAGGAAAAAAGTGGCATCTAAATCTTTATTTTCAGAAGCCAGTATATAATAGAACTGATACGACAAAAGGTTGAAGCATACCTTTGTGCAGTTTTGAATTTTTATACATTTAAATCAACTAAATGTAGGGCTTTGGGCTGCTTATTTAGCAGCTGTACAATAGGGACATTAATGTGATTTGGCTTGAGACATATTTCAGGCACAAGGAATATTTGTATCACTATCACTACGTAGAGGGTAGAGAAATGAAAAAGAAGAACGATAACATAAATAGCAGGAAGCAATTTCATACTGTTAAAGTAAATGGAAAAAAACACCTGATGACTGCAATTAATTCGTTACTACAATTAATTCATTCATAATTTTACAAATTATAGAACTTTGTGGCTGTACATCCTAATGAATAAGTAGGGCAGTAAATGATAAAGCGCATCAGCACAGTTATTTTTGAGTTTCACATCATGAATTTGAGCCCTCCTTTGTTGCCATGAGTAAGCACCTGTACCTTCCCCTGCTGAGAAGGGCAGCTTCCTTACATGTTCACAAAACCTTTGTAGAGCTGATGGAGTGGGGATCCAGACAGATAGTGCTGTCCTATTTTTAGGATGAAGCTAGGAAGTAAAGTCATTTTTTGGATAATTCTTAAACATTGCTTTTTCAAAACTCTCATTGTTTCAGCAGTTTGAATGAGCATTGCACAGGCTGTCCTTGGCTCAGGCCCCGAATACAACTGGATGAGCTGTTCACAGTAAGTTGTTTGTCACATTATTTTGCATGTGAAAAGCCCAAATTCCCATCTGCACTAATATCTTGGTACATGATTAAAGATGACGAGTTTGTTATAGCTCCTTATTGTTGTGATGAACCTATGCCAGCTGCATAGGAGGTCAATAAACCCTAGTGCCTTCTCAAGAAGAAGCCAACTAGCCCAAAGGATTTTCTTATCACTTTCTCTAGTGGCAGGGCCAGTTTGGAAACCAAGGCCATGAGCCACCAGCTCTGCACCAGATGAAAACTCCCCTCTTTTGGTGCAGTTCTCAGCTATTCCAATTGAACTGCATGATGCTCCCCTTTGCAGGCAACGGATGGCAAAACACTGGGCTTTGTGTACTCCTTAAGAGCAGTCCTCTGCCCCCTTCACAGTCACAAAACCATGGTCCAAAGACCATTATTTAGACCATGTACGCTGAAGGACAGAATTTATCTTCTGCTTTTACAATGTACATCCAGTTCCCAGCTGCTTCACTAGCCAGGTTCTGTGATCTCTCCTGATAGTGCCATGTTCTAGAATTAGCAGAAAGAAGTTCACAGAACAGACATGCAAACATTTCCAGAGTAGTGCCTGAACTCTTAAAACCAGAAGACATTTCTGTTTCTCATATTAAGATGGTACTTTACTTCATAAAGTAATTATGACATTTACTCATCAATTCTCAGAAAGAAATCATACACTTCAGAAGCAAGTGTCATAACTTTATATATACTTTTTAATAAAGTGATTACACCTCTGCTTTACATAAAAAAAATAACAATTCAGCCTTTAGTATCATACTGTGACTGGCTTCTCTAAAACAATAAAGTTTCACCACTTAAAGGTTACCCACATTGCAGAGTACTAAAACTACTGTACAGCAGCTGCTGCTAGATTATTTCCCATGCAGCACTCCAGTAACCTAGCAGAGGGGCTAAGGGAATACATGCAGCAAGGAGCCCTGCACTGTGCTCCAGCCAGCTAGCAGCAATCCCCAGCTCGCTATTGTGCCAAAGGTCTCTTCAATTTTACTTGGAGAAGATAAAAAAAAAAAAGTAAAAAAAAATATATTTTTTTTTAAATCACACCCTGCAAAATGTTTAAGGAAAGAAATTCATTGGCAATGGCAGTACTTGCATTTCCTTAAATGTGATAGCTGTAAAACATACCTGGCAAATTAATAATAGTATGAATTTTAAATTATGCGCCAGGTCTCTGTGAGATTAAATCAATGTGGCGTAATTAACACTGTTCCCTCCCAGATAAAGGTCTTTTGTGCTGTCAAAATTTTTTAACATACTTCAGTCTGAATAGATGATTTTTTTAATTTTTTTATTTTTATTTTTCAATAGATATTAGTTGGCAGGGAAAGAGAAAATCACTCGTGACCTTTTAGCTTACAGAAATAAATCAGGCTTTTTCAGAAGTCTGCACACTGCATTTTCCAAAATAAGCAGCAAAACATAATAGGAATAATGCTGTTTTAACATTCGGTACTGGGTGGTTGTTTTCATGTAGAAAAATACTGTTTTGTTTGTTTGTTTTTAGGACTACAGACCAAGAGAAACAGAATTTCAGTATTAGACCATGCAAATTGTTAGGCAGCATGTGTGCCATCAGTACTCACAATAATTGGGATACTCTTATTAGATTTGGTATGCACACCAAAATGTTATAAACAGACAGGTTTTAAGACATAGCAGTTGTGTTGTGAATATTTTGTCCCTCATGTGGCATGGACAGGAGTGAGGAGAAATACTGATTAATGTCTCTGCCAGACACATCTTTGTTCCGTAACACTGCAATGTGGAATTGCTTGTCTGGATTTTGTAAGGTTCTATATAAGCAAGTTCAGAGAAGGATTAAGAGCAGAGGAGCCACTCTCAGAAATTCTGGTTAAGTTTAATGTCTGTTTCCAATGCAGTAGATCTCAAGCTGTTTAATACCAGTGAGCCGCAGACAAAGGGCAGATGTTCCCTTCAAAATCCAGATGTGCCTGTGGAAGAAGTTACTGCCCCTAAGTGCTCATTAATGACCCTCCTGATCTGCTGGGACTGGAGTCTGTATGAATCACTTCGTTTGCTAAAGGCAAAAATTAACCAGATTGTCTCAGATCACCTATTCAAATTATCCCACTATAACTTTGCAAATAAGTTAGAGAGAATGAAATTCTGCATGGCAAGTAAAAGGCAAGCTTTGGGCAGTAATCTCTTCTATCTTTGCAAACAGTCCCCCACAAAAAGTTGTTTTATCTCCACAATTTTGTATGCATTCACATACAAGGTCTAAAATAGGTATGGGTCTAAAATGCTGACTAAGCAGCTAGTTCCACACCTTTGTATGTTAGCATTCAAAGTTAGCTTGCTGCTTCACTGAATACTGAACACACAACTTTCATAATGAAGGCATTAAATATAAAAGTTTTTACCCTATAGCTAGCATCAGACACTAAGAACAGACTATTCAATCCATGCAGATGGCAGTAAAATAGGGGTAACATTTGCAGCCATTCTTGGTTATTCCTGATCAAATTTGAAGTGTAACTTCCAAAATATTTATTGCAGTGAATATTCACTGGTTATTCTACAATTTAGAGATGTGGACGAAGTTGAAAATAAGGGTAGAATTTTTTTTTTTCATTTTTTATTTCATTTTTATTGTATATACAATTTGGGGGTTAGATACGCTTACATTATTGACACTCACCACGGAGATTGATTTTGGCGTGCGTCCCTGATTTGTCCAAGTTAATATTTGGCAAAAGTAAACAAAGCTAATACTTACAGATATTTTTTTCCTAACATCATGTGTTAACAAAAATTGAACAGATCTGTTAAGAAGTATTTTTTCAAAATATTGTGTAGTCAAGAACAAGCCACAATTACCAACGGTTCAGAAACCCAAGCATCACAACTATTTTTTTGGCTGCTGCTTTTGCAGTTAGAACACGTCCACCCTTAGTTCAGTTGTACCACTAGTGTGAGCAATGGATAATTTTCAGCACATACAAGGTTTGTGGAAATTGCAATGAATGGCAAAGCTGCAGCAATTAGTACCTGTTAGAGATGGCTGAAAACCCTGCAGAAAAACACAAAATTGCTCAAAATTCCAAGTACTACATTAAGAATGTAGAATGGGACCTTTTTTCCGATATGGAAAACAGAAAATTCAGTTATTTCTATAGACAATGAAACTTTTAAAGACAATTAAGATTTTAATAGAAAGCAAACATTTTGTTGCATATACAAGCAGATTTTAACCAAAAATACCCAAATCTGAGTCAATCATTTGATATTAGGAGCGTTCTGTCATGCAAAAAACCAAACCCCACACCATCGGTTTTCATCTGGAGTGAAACACTTTGTCAAAATTTCAATAAAATACAAGTTCTGTATAGTAAAGTGTAAACCCTTCTGTGGGCAAAGTGGGTGACAATTTTGTTTCAGAATTAAAATCCACCTCAAAAAACTAGGTAATTGTGCCCACCTTGACTAGCTGGTTTTATATAACTATGGGAGAGGTCTTACAGTCTCTTGCTTGTCATCATATATAATCCTTACTTTTCCCATCTGCTAGAAAGAGCAATTTACTACTCATTAGTGTATTTTTCAAGTTAAATAAGTTTTGCAGTAGCTAGAACAATGAACAACCCTGCTCAGCCCCAGGTAAGCAAGACTATGGCACATTCAATTTATGCTGTACCATTACCACTGGATGGCATTAGTTAGTTGTGCTACAGGAATGGATGTGAAAAGGAACTATTACATCTGTACAGCTTTTACCAATAAGGATTAAAGCATTAAAACCTAGTAGTTACAGCATTATAAGGGAAGGCCTATTGATATTGCATTTGCTTCAGTGTTCATGACTGGATTTCATGAACAAAGACTAACAAAGTAGTGTGTCATGATGTTTACATATAGAAAGGACAAGTGACCTATGTCAGTAATAAACCATAATGCAATAATATTCCAGTTGCTTTTTCCCCCTCACATATTGGCATTTTGAGTACTGTTACAATTAACCTCGTAACAGGTACATTCAAGTCCCAGCGATGGAAACCAACACAGGTCAAAGCCTTATTGCTGACAACCAAGTTTGAGAGCATTTCCAAAATCTCAAGGTTCTTGAAATTGAGTGTTTCAGTCCAGGCTGACAGATGGGTTTCCTTCCCTTCACTGTGTGTTTTAGAGTCATACCAAAAATAAATAAATAGTGAAACTGAACAACCCCTGCCCCCAAATCTTTAACCCACACAGCAAGACCTACATCCTGACCTATGACAGTGTTTCATTCACTGCTCCCCATGATGTCCCCTCTTTTCTTTTGGAGCACTGAAGGCAAAGAAACCAAACCTCTGAGGGGAGCATTGAACTCTTTTTTTTCCCCCCCTTCCCTCTTAATGTTTTCTTTTAAAGGTATTTTCACAAGAGAGAGATGGCACTGGACTCTTACTTCCCCCCTCTCCTGCCCCCCCAAGGGGACTCCAAATTTGTCTTTGCATCACTCCAGCAGAAGACATTGAAAAGTGAAAAGAGTAGTATAAAAGGAGGTGGTAGGGCAGCTTTGTGTTCAGGTGTTTGTGAGAGAATGGAAACCTTAGGAAGGTTGTTGAATTATCTCTCAAGTGCTATATAGTCTTGCCTTTCTCCGGGCCAGCTTAGCCATTAGCTGGGTGACCGAAAATGATCACATGAAGATCTGGAAAGGTGAGGGAGAAGAGGAAAGGGGAAGAGAATTTCTTTAGAAAAGGGAATGTGGAATAATTAAAACACACACACACACACACACACACACACACACACACACACACACACACAAAAACACTCTGAAAACAGGAAGCTCACTGCTTCCAAATACAAATACAAAATGATAACAAAAATAGACATCAAAACATAATTCCCTAAAGTGTGATTATTAAGCCATGTGTATGATTTGTTGTTGATTGAGATGCTCAGGGCTGGAAGTGCTGATGACTGCAACAGAACCATAGTAAATCTGACTATTCTTGATTATTTCATGCTTTGAGCAAAACACATCTTTTGAGAAGCAGTTTTAAATGCTCAGTGAACAGTAAGGGACATTTTCCACTGTATCGTGGTAGAGATAAACTAATAACTAAAAACTAATTTCTGTTTGCTCTAAAAGTTAACATTTATCACTTTTGGACTTACAAACACCTAAAGCATCAAGAACACAACTTGAAAACAATGTTTTGCTTCTCCATAACCTGTAGTAAAGAACAGTGTTTGATAGAGAAAAGGGGTTTTGTTTGCTTGTTTTATGAAGCTCCTGGATGCATTTCCCTTATGTAAGGTCTAATTTATATTAATCTAATCAGCATTCTGCTGGATATTCATTTTTGTTAAATAAGGGCCAATGGAATTAATATTATGAGCAATTCCTGAACACTAACATTCACCATGATACAAGAAGTGCCTTTCACACTGCTCCTAATTGCTAACACAAAACCTAGCAAAGGGCTAATACAATCTGCTGCTTCCACAAAACACAACGGAATTACGTGTATGAAGTATAATCAAAGCCTTGAATGACCACATGGTAAATTTTAGGATTGGAATAATGTTATGAATCTAATAGGACAGAATGCAAGTGTGCATATTAGGCACTGGCTGGATCACTAGGTCCTCTTAACTAAGGCAGGCATTGACACAGGGAAGCTGAGGCTCAGGTAGCAGAGGCACAAGTAACAGTACAACTCAGCAACTAACCAGATGAATGGTATGAATCTCCATTTTTCATCTCACATACATAACTGGAAAGCCAGATGGCAACAAAATTTTAGTCATTAGCAACCTGGGGTAAACATGAAGAAATAGCCTACAGACAAAAGCCTGTTCTCCTAGAAGCCCACTGGATTTTAACTGTGTAACCCCCGAACTCTTGGAATAGTTTTATTTTCTTTCAAATTATGTAATGAAATGATATTCAAGTAGGTTGTAAACTTGTAAGCTCCTAAAGTGCTGTTATCGAGAATATAGGTTATGGTAACTCAGGAAAAAAACAAAACAAAAAAAACCAACCAACCACAACAAAAAAACAACACTGAAAAATTGAAAAAGCTGGAGAAAAAGTCTCTCAGCAAGCTCCTCTGAAAATGGCAAAGCCAAATCGCAGTCTTGCTGGTTATATCATGCATCTGGAAATGTGTGAGCCATTATACTTACATGGCAAACACTGATATTTATGAGACTGATATCTCATAAAACATGATTAGCAGTTTACTAAAGAGAACATAGGAGTCATTTGCTGCTACTGTACCTCTGCTTTTTGTCAGAAGTGTGGTTACATCCCCTAAAAAAAACCTCTCTGGACATCCTCCCTTGCCTTCACCCTTGTTTTACCTCACATCCAAACAAAAGGGAAAATATAGTAGCAAATCTCTTCTCCTATAAGAGGATCTAAATGTAATGTATTTATGAATCACATTAATAATGGAATAAGGAACTGATGAATAAGAATGAAAGCATTTACATAGCAAAAAGAAGCAGCTTTTACTATAAATTATTAATAGCCTAATAATGACAATATGAAATAATAATTAACAAAGGCACAGCTATTATCACCCAAAGAAGAAATAGCTTGACTTAACAAAGAATCCTACATAACAGATATGCTAATCTTATTTTCCAGTTTCTAGAAAGGTTTTCTGTTACTTTTCAAAAACTCATTATCAAAGTCACAAGTAGGTAACTACTCAACCATTACAACATTTTGGTTGTAAAACAATTTGATAGTTATTATAAAGTTTCTCTCATCGCTCTGTGGGAGATCAGGATGAATTCATTTATGCAAGAGTAATTTCTTCCACAGTCATTTTGTGAGATGATTTATTTGTAGAGGGGGACAGACAATAATAAAGTCTCAGATTTAAATAGCACCTTTCATCCCAAAGGATCCTAAAGTGCTTTACAAGATATATCTCTACACAGGAATAACGTCATCCACCTCTGAAGTGATAGATGGCACCTGTTTAGCAGCATGCACAGAAACACTCCATAACAGTTTAAAGCAGGCAGTGAAGAATACCAGAGCCAGCAGAAACCACAGGTGGGATTGGGATATACTCCTAATAAGTACATCAAAAATCTTCCAAGATATCACAACAAACATACTTTCTCAAGAACAACTGCATGGCTTTTAAGTCCAACAACCTACCTCTACTGCTACTGCTTTTGCTGCATAATTTACAGAAGATCCCAATTCTGCAGGACACTCAAGTTCCATTTTTAAATGTTATAAGGCAAAATAACGCTCGGAGATGATACATCTAGCAATACAGCACATCATACCATTTGACCCATGCAGAAGAACCCACTTGCACATATTTCAGAGGTACTTAACCATTGCAAATCTCCAGCTTCATATAGCGATGACATTGAGGTGAAAAACAAACAAACAAACAAACAAACCCTGACTTTTCCAGGCAGCTAACTCTCACCATATATTTCTTCTACAATAATTTCTAAAACATCTCATATACCCCCAAGAAACACTGAAATATAAGCAACCAAACCCCCCACCAAAAATATTAAACAGCAAATCATTGCTGAAATAGCAGGTGACCAGCATTTGTTCAGTAATTCTCTTGCTAATAAAACAGGGTCCTAAATAACAGCCAGGCATAATAACATTCACCTGTTCACACAGTCAGACTTATCCAAAATTAACTGCAGTCAACCAAAAGGCTTCCGCTGACTTCACTGGCTTTGGGCCATGCACTGTTTCGTTTTTTCAAGTCTGCTGGAAACAGTATACTCCTTTTTAATTTTACTTTTTCCATTTTATCATGTAGTACTTGAATCTACTTTTTTGGCCAGCAGTTCCTCCTTTTGCCCCAAAGGACTTATTATTCAGCACCCAAGGCTGCCAACAGCAGACCAGAACCACACAGATAGAATCATTGCATGCAAAGTCTGTTGATGACAGCAGTTTAAAAACACCAGCGGCTTAACTGCAGACAATTTATTCTACATTTGATATGCGTTTTTAATGGTGTCTAAGTAGTAGGTGGTGCAGTCTTTCCGAAAGAAGAAAGTAAATAACAATCGCGCACACAAAATTTGTAGAGCATTTGGGTTTCCCATAGAACAATTATTTAGGTCACAAGAATTACAGACAGGGAATTTAAGCATGGATTAATAAAAAAGCAATTTCCACAACCAGTGTTTATCAGTATGCTTGATAATCCTTTTTTTATTTTTTTTTTAAATTTTTTTAATGAGACATTATTACCCTCACCCCTTAGGTCAATACCCAAATGGTTTGCATAATGTGTACAGAGGATAATAAATTAGGTCCACCATTTTCTGATAGTCATTTAGTCCTAAAGCAATCTGTTACACGAATCTGTTTCATGCTTGTCTGTAGTACAGCTTCAGTTTATTTTACAAAATTTTGTTTGTTCAGGATTTTTTTTTTCATTTTTTTTGTTGTAGTTCTGTTTTGTTTTATTTTAATTTTTAGATATGACCCTTTTTTGTGTATGCATCCTGCAGTTATAATGTCCTTTTCAGGTCATGGTGGGGTTTGCCTGTGCCTGAAAACCACAAGCGTTGTCATAATAAGAAAGTATTAACATTGAAGTTGCACATGTGCTTGATTTTCATCCTTAAAACTCTGTTGTTATATACATGCCAAAATGCAGTAGAAACAAAGCAGCTTTATGTATTTATTGCATATGTTTCAAAATGTATGCATTCTTTGTTTTCTATAACTATGTCCAGAGAACAATTCAATTTCTCAGCCACTTCTTGCTGTTTCTAAGCATGGTTCCATCCCACAGTAACAACAAAATAGCTTGCAGACATTTGAAGGAGCCAGACTCACCTTATGCTGTGTATTTTCAGGTTGACAAAGTTGAGTTTTCCTTCCACACCTTTCTCTTTCTCCCTCATTCTCTTGAGGAATGGATAAACTTTCATCAGTGGATGTTCAGTAAAGGTCACTACATTTTTAAATATGAGCAGAATCATCCACTAAAGCATAAAAGTTTCTATGTTTCCTGACAAAATGTAATTAATTTCTACAATCTTCCTTGTCTATGAGTGCATGAAAGTACATTTTTAAATTATTGTAAATCTGAATAAAACAAGGATGTGCACAAGGCTTGTACAAGGGATTGTCAATTAAAGCCCTATTTCTGTAAGGGGAAGCCTTGAATTTGCTTGTAGTATATATGAAGTATCATATGCATGTATTAAGGTCAGGTTTCAAACATATGGTAACTAGCTATCACTAGGTGTTTAGAATCTGACATATTTCAGTCATTATGCCCAATTGGTGGATTTTTTTCCAGACTACTCATTAGCAGCAGCAGCAGCAGTCTTTTGCAAGGGCACAGAGATGTTTTCCTTGACAGGATTTTTATGACACCTGATTGGCACTTCTGGACAATGCTGCATCATAAATATGTAAATATAAATACATTTATTTTTGCATCATAATGGTGCAAAACAAGGACTTCTAGGGATGTCTTTTTTAATATCTGCATAAAATAAGGCAGTGGTTTTCCAGCATACAAAAATACCATGTGTTACAGTTTAGAAAACAGACCAGTGTACAATATGTAATAGCAAGATGAAAAGCTTCTTTACTAGAATGTTACTACTCATACCTTAGTCCTATTGACATATCTTGGGAAAACTGCATTCCTAAAATGATTTAAATTGTCACGGGAGATTTAATTACCTCAGATTAAGACATCTCATCCCATCAAAAAAACTAGGAAGTCCAGCACTAATAAGTTCCTTGAAAGATATGGATATACTCTTTGAAAATTGATTTAGAATATTACTCAATAAAAATAAAGAAAAATGCACGATACCATTAAATGTAGAACGTCGGTGTAAACATGTCTTGATTCCAGCCACTTGCTACTATGACAAGAACAACAGAAAAGAACTCAGTTTTCCTTTGTGCTGATGATTCCCAATGAGCTTCTTATGTGAAATTAAAGAATGAAGTCAAAGCAAGCACGAAGAAACTATGCTATCAATTATGTGAACCATCACAGGTATCTGGAATTGTCTACCAGACAAAGTTGTTGAGGCAAAAACATTGGGGTCATTAAAAATCATGATAGCATCTTGTGGTTAATGGAGTCCTACAGAAAAAGGAAATGAGCCTTGAGAAGCTGAATGCCCTTTACTCAGTCCCCAAACATTATTTCTTCTTGTCCGTATGTTCTAAATTAATATCTTGTTTTCCAACCAGTGTAGCATTTCCATTACAATCACATGCCACTTTGGTTTAGCAAAGCCATTAACCACGCTATTTACATCAATTACCATGCAACACTTTCTCCCACTATTGCTACTAATTCCCTCATCTAAAACATCTTTCTATGAGGAAACATAACATCAGCAATATCTAAAAAGTGTTATCAATGCTGTTGCTGCTTAATCACTAATCAGTGTAGCCCAAGAGCTGCAGACAACAATGATCTGTGGTTATATATTTGTATTAACTATGTGATTTTCAGTTAACCACATGAAACTAGTTGGAGAAATAGAGCACAGAGCACTCTATAAAAAACAGTAATATGAGTCAGCTTTGAGATGGAATGAGGCAAGAAGTTGGCAGGGTCTCCATAGTCTTATACATATCTCCCTATATCATGCGCTGAAATAGTATATTCCTCAACAAATGCTGCATAGTAGCTGACATTTAGCTAATGATGGCAAAGTGATTATATCAGAACTTATCCAAGGCACAGAATTTGCCCAGATGTTTTTCCCAATAGTTAACAGTTTTGTTTTTTTTTCCCTGGATAAAAAAACAATGCGGTAATTTTTGCAATTATTCTGGAGCTGAAGAATCAAGTTTCCACAAACACAGTAATACAATGATTTGCAAAACACCACATCTCTCAGACTACAAACTGATTCTATGGTGATATCAGAATAATTTAACATGTGATGTAAGCACCATTAAAAACATTCATCCATTTCTAACACTGTGTATATTGCTAGTAACAATCATTTGTAAATGATTGTTAAAAAACAAAACAAAACAAAACAAAACAAAACTTGTAAAAACCATTTACTGTGTCCAAGTTTGCCCGCGCTCTGTGGTTTTCAGGAAAGGCTGGTAGAGGAGTGGGAAGAACAGTGTTGAACAAGGTGTTTCATATCTGAGCTATAAAACTGGAGTCATGACATTTGTAATGATCTTTCTCCAGATGTTACAAATTAAATCAATGAAAGATTTCTACAGCCAGTCCTTAAATAGAACTGATGGTCCAGCTATATATTAAATATAATTCAGACAAAAAGATTTAAGTGGGACAGATTTAATTTATATTGTAATTCTGCCCTGCATTCAGATGCCTAACTCTGCCCATCTCCAACTGAACACTCAAAATTAAATTTATTGTTTGGAACCTGGTATTTTGTATCCTCAGCAGGGCTTGATATATCTCATTGAATGAAGGCTAGGATATCTTGCAAATGTTTTGTCCTGGGTTCAAATTCATCTGTTTCCAACAAAAAGAGGAAGAGACTGAAATGGGTCTTCTACTAAAATAAAAATGGATGATGCCTATCTGCCCAGAAAAGTTGTGGATGGCCCATCCCTGGATGTGTTCAAGGTCAGGTTAGATGGGGCCAGCCTGATCTAGTTGGGTAGCATCCCTGCCCATGGCAGGGGTTGGAACTAGATGATCTTTAAGGTCCCTTCCAACTCAAGCCATTCTATGATTCTATACCTAAGAAAAAGTGGCTGGTCAGAAGTTGTGAGACTGCTCTGATAACGTGCCAGTTCATTTGAAGCTCAGAGTGGAGACCATGTGAACAGACAGTCAAGTCAGTCTGCTGCCTTCCTCTTGGGCTGGACTCCCTTGGATTTGTAAGTGATGGGTAGCTGAATCTCCCACCTCCAAAACAGGACAGCCTGGGCACCTGCACATTGGGTACTCATGCAGCCAGTAGAAATGAAAATTTCTGTTTCAGAGTGAGTGCAGTGAAATTTCTGAGTGCCTCAATACAGTTAAATATTTTAAAATTATCCACACAGAAAGGAATTAGACTTTTGTGCTTTCAAAAATGAGAATATTCTCCTGGAATGAAATGACATTATTTCAATAGATGTACTATATTCCTCATGTATGTTTTCTATTATTTTTTTCTCAGCATCAGAAAGATACGCATTCCTCCTCCTGCTGTCCCCCTAAGCTCTTTAAATACTGTCACTGAATTAGCTTTGTTTCTTTCCTTTCCTGGTATTCTAAGACTTACTGAAAATCAATAATAATGGCCCAGAGAGTTTTTTGGCCAACATCTTAGGAGTCCAGGATACAGCCTAATCTGATTTGCCAATTTAAATATGACAATTTAGAGTCTGCTGTTTAACATCTACCATAATTATCACCATTATAGGAAAATATTTTATCACTATATGAGATTTTCTCATCTGTCAAAATATTTCTGCCTAGCACCTTGAAAAAAATATTCTTACACAGTCTTGAAATATTCAAAATTTTCTGTCTTAATTCTTTCTCTAAATCAATGTGACTCAATTATTTTTAGCTTTATGAAATTAGGTCTTTTAAAAGCACTGCTATACACTTATGACAGATTTGGACTTCCTTCTGTTTGCACATTATAAATAAAATCTATTTATAATCATCTAGGTAGTTTCTCTCTCAGGCCAGAGAGTCTCATCAAATGGGTGGTATTATGTTAACCTTAACAATGCCTACCACTCAAGCAGGGAAAGACTAAATCCTAAATTTACAAATGTTAACACATTCTCAAGAAGATAAAGATTTTATTATATAGAATGCTCTTTTGCATATTTTTCCAAGTACATGGCTGTTTAGCAAATTTAAATAGCATTGGATTGGATTGGAAAGACAAGCTGAGATTACTTTTTGAGGCATATACCAACAAACAAGAAGAGGGAGAGAGTAGGCTGCAGGAAGGAAGAAGGTGGCTGGCGACCATTCAGGATCTGTTGTGAACTGACAGATGTGTCAGACAAATGTAAAGATAATGGAAAAAAAAAAAACAATTTGATAATTTTGTGCAAAATAGAATTTGCATATAGGCCCCACTTAACACTGCTCCTTCAATCACAAGGGCATGTAACCAACAGGGTGGACAAGAAGTGATTAAAAGCACAAGTAAATAAAAATCTGCATCCCTTGACATTTTGAAAAAACACACAGATGTCATATCTATGTAATTATTGTGCTTCAAAATGGACCATGCTGCAAATGGGAATGTGAAATGGCATTTACTTATTCATAGTTTCAATAACATATGCAGATATTGTATAATGTGTGTCAAATGCCATTTGGCTCAGTAGAATCTAATTAATCTTAGTTCTTTCCACTGTATCTTCTGTCATACGCATTCAATAGTATGTGTATGCTGGGGAAAAAGTTCTGTAGCTGTCATAGTTAACTTAAGAAATGTTTAATTTCTACTTCTTTAACAGTCCTCGTTATTATAAGGCCTGATTCAAGATGATCATCAGCAACAGGCCTCTCTCTTTAACTAATACCAAAACTTCAGTTATAAGAAAGGGGAGAGAGGAGAGAATTATCATTGACTTCAGAGAATAGATAAAGTGCTCAGAATCTCAAAGAACTAGGCTCTAACAGAAGAAATTTGATTTTCTTTTCCATGACTGTTCTGCAAATAGAGAGCCTGGCTGCCTAGAACAAACTAAGTTACTGGCACAGATGATATGATTTAATTTACCAGCACAGAGGCACTGTTAGCATCTTGCTGGAATCCTGGGCTCAGAGTCAAGACAACAGGGATGTGGTTCTATTTCTCTTGTATAACCTTCTGCAAGGCACTTCACTAGGTTTTTGTTTTCTACGTAAATAAAAGGCTGTATCTTTCAAAAGCATTCTGTGACTTTGGAATCCACATCTTACTAAAATTCAGTGCTACCAGGGCTCCTGATTCATCTCACCACATCAGGAAAATGTAACCCAATGTCACTTATTTCTAGAGATCTTTGGTATCTGTGGACCATAACTAACATGCAAGAGTTAAATACATATCCAACTCTACAATCAGTGACAGTTGTAAATCATGAGTAAAAACGAACTTCTGTACTTAAATTGTCACTCCATCTTTATTAACTCATCCTATTATATTAAACTATTGAAAAAGATCTTAGAGCAGAGCACAATCCTATGCACTGCAATGCATTGTGAAATGAATGCTCACAATGAGCTGAAAAATTAGTAGGGGCCTGTCTTTGAATATTCCCAGGTTTTGACTTAAACTGACAAAAGCAGGAATTATTTTATTTTTAATGTATCTTTTCATTTCCACCAGGGTACTGTTTGAACTGTAATGTAAAATGTAAAACCTATTACCATCTTTCTGTATTCAAAACCTAAATACAAAAAGCTGTAACTATCCAGCTGATCTATGAGGAGCTTACCAGCTGATTCACATTTTCTAGTCATTCCAAGTCCTTAAAATTGAAGGAAAGCAATAAGATCTGTGTACATGTATGTGTGGATACAAACACAGACATTTATATTACTGTAAATACATGTAAATATACCTGCAGAGCAGGTCAACAATAACAATGTCTTTCTATTGCCAGGTAAAAACTTTATTTTGATAATCTAGCAGGAATCCTAAAATATTTACAACCGCAAACTGTGTGCATCATAGGGATCAAAGATAGGGCTAATCAGAGCATATTCAGATTGGCAGTATGTGATAGAAGTAGTCAGTGATGACTTGCATTTTTGATAAAGGACTGATTTTAAGCTGGGCTTCTACTTTCAAACATAGAAAGTCTTTGGGAATTTCTCATTTGTCTTAGTGATGTGCAAGAACCTTGAATAAGAGCACCATAAATAGAGACCTAGCGAGGTGATCTGGAGCTACATGATTGGATAAAAGTATTTTTATTCATGCCTTCTCTAAGGAAACGAACTGAGATTTACAGGTAACAATCAAACAGTAACAAATAGTAATCAAGATTTCCATTCTCCACGGTAGAGTTTGTTGATATTCACTTCCCTACACAATACATACAGATCAGGAAGGGAGCAGAGTCAAACCCAGCAACAAGAGTAAAGATAGAGAAATCATACACAGGCAGTTCTCACAAGCCAAACAACACTGATAGGAAATTAGAGGCCCTGGTAAGATATTTTTATATGAATGTCTGAACTCCTCAATGTTAATCTAAACCAGTAAAAGCATCAAAGGCTTAAAGAGTCATCCACTTACTCCTAGGTATCGCAGAGACACTTTCAGCTCCTAAGAAAAATGTTACAAGAACATTAAAAGTCATGAGTAGTCAATGATTTCAGCTTTAAGCCATATGAATTTCTAATGTCAGTCATCAAAACACTAACTGTCTTGAAATTATTTCTAGGATGCAAGAAAAAAAAATATATTGAAATTGTTTGAAGAAGTGAAACCCTGCATCAGTCATGGACTGCCAGAAGCTATTTGACCAGGTTCAACTGCTGGGAAGTCTCTTTCACTGCTCATTTATGCTCCCTTTGCCATACCAATTGATGTCAAGCGTGAACCATGAGAAAGTTTAGAAAGCCAACAAACAAGCTGTAAACAAGTGACTGAGGTAGAGCTAAATGTTTTATTGCTGGCATCTTGCATCAGGCTCAGAGTCTGGTGTTTTAAACTGCCTTGCACAGTTATACTGCGTACTGATTTATAGTGTTTATGGCAACCAATATCAGATGACTGTACAGTGTAAAAGAATGTCAGCCCTGCATTACAATCACTGTGTCTTGCTCCATCTGAGTGATTTACAGGAAAACACATTTTGTCAAACATTTTTTTATTTTTTTCTTTTCAGGAAATCTGACTTCACTTTTGTGTTAAATGATGATTGCTCACAAACTGGAAAGAGTGAGCAATTGTGAGTGCAATAGAAGCTGAAGCCCTTGGAGCTTTTTAATTTTATTTTTAGTATAAAAACAATTCCATTTTTAGATGGATGTGCACTACTAGTGGGAGGAGAAGGAAACAAGGAACATGAGAAATGGAGTAGGTGAATACAACAGGATCCAATATCCTATGCTTTACAGTTGATCAAAAACTTAAAGATGAATAATCTGGAACCAGAAAAGTGTTAATTTAAAACAGACAATGTTATTAATGTAGATGTATGCTTTGCTGAACAGAAAACATTCCTGGTGATAAACTTCAGGTAAATCACAGGGACAGCTTTGTTTTGATTATGAATTGGATGCATTCTGATTTAATTTAGTATTCCAGCCCACTGGTCTTATTCTGATTTTCATACCTATCTTCTGAGATAGCCTCAGGAGTATTTTGAAGGTTCTGGTCCAAATTTTAGAGTTTTGATTGACCAGAAAATTCCTATAAACCATTTTTAATTAACTGAGTAAAATCTCTCCAGCAAAGTGGAAACAAAGGTTAAATGGAAAAGTTTTTTTTTTTTTTTTTTTGTATTTTCTAGCAAGAACGGAAGAACTCCACTTAAAAAAAGAACCAGAAAAAAAAACAAATTTAATTACACTCCTCAGTCTACAGGCAAATTGCCTTTAAGCAGGGAGAGCTGAATTCTTTACCGACTACCTTGCCTTGGCTCTTTCAAAGCCATCCAGGAAGGGGAGAGAACATCATGCAGTTTGCATCTGTGAGCCAACCTGCAAACATCAATGGCTTGACCTCTGCAGAAAACAGAGACAAGGTTTCTTACACCTCTCTACATCTTTATGCAAACATACATGGAAATAGGATGATCTGGCCCTCCAAAAATCCTCCCAGGGAATACTCAGCCTATTTTCACAGAGAATGTCAAAGAGATGAGAACAGCCTGCTGCTGCTGCCACACAGAGCTGATTTTCTTTGAAAACAAAACAAAAAAAAAATAAAAAAAGGAATATATTGTCACTACAATGCCTAAGATAACACACTGCATTTGCACAATAAACAGTATCTGGGAGTTGCTTCCCAAATAAATATTCAAAGTTATTTAATTGACAAATACATCCCTTAAAGGAGAGCGAGAACTGTCACTCCCTCTGCAAGGTGAAACCAATTAAAGTTTCCACTGTTACTATCAGAAAGGAATAAAAGAAACCAAACAATAAGAGTAAGTAGCAATTATAGGTATTTCATGACAAAGGAAACACCTGACAAAAAGGAAAAAAATAGTCTAAAATTTTATGAAGAAGAAAAGTATTTCTGCTTCCCTAGAAGAGATAGTTTGAATTGTGACTGCAACTTATAGGTCTTGTTAGTGAGACTGTTCTTTTATGATAACCAATTTTTTATTTTTATAGAAGACAGTAGTAAGAAAAAGCATATACACATTCAGGCACATCGACGAAGGGAGGGTATAAGAACACACATGGCCACTGCAGACAACTGATTCCGTGGGAAGCATTTTTTGTGTCTTCTTTACAAGCATCTTTTTGGATAATGGATTAGATGGACCGTTGTCTAATTCTGTTAATATACAGTTTGATTTGCTTCAAAGCATCTAAGAACACTGAAATAGAAAGGTATTAGAGAGACTGCCTCCCCCCCCACACACCCCTTTTCAGTCTATAACATTTCAGTTTGAAGAAAAAGATTAACCTTTGCTTTCAGTCAACCTTGGTATGGATATTTATCAGTAAAGAGAACGTTCCTTTTACAAATTCCAGCACTGTTCAGCCAGTTATAAGTAACTAACTCTCATTTGGTGATGTAGTTGTTGAGCCTACAGGTGGTACAGATCAGGACAGGACAGAGGGACCAAAGTAATAGTCTGCTAAGACTATTGTACTACATGAGGTAGCAACAATAGCATCCCATTTCATTACTTGCACCAGCATCCATTCTCATCACAGAGCATCCCTACATATAAAATGGACCAAAATCCTGCCATGCTAGGTGTTCTCCCACTTAAAAAAAACATGAAGCAAGCAGGAAGATAAGGTCAGGATGAAACATAAGAGCAAATTCATCAAGAGATTTCCCAGTTGCTGCTCTTGCCTTTCTTCATCCCGTGCTGATAGGAAGTGTGCTAACAGCAGCCTTGAATGGATTACAGCAGTATTCCCACCCTGCTCATCAGCACTTACCCTCAAGATCCTTAGCCAGGCAGGAGAGCATAACTTCCTCACCCTTTCCTTGGTACTTCTAACACTGATAACACCAACACTGTTTTGATATCTGACCACTTGGATGGGAGTTGGTTATTTCCAGCTGACCACCAGAGAAGAAGACACAGACACAGACACAGATTTCTAGGTTGGAAGAGACCTCAAGATCATCGAGTCCAACCTCCGACCTAACACTAAGTACTCCACTAAACCATATCGCTAAGCTCTACATCTAAACATCTTTTGAAGACCTCCAGGGATGGTGACTCCACCACCTCCCTGGGCAGCCCGTTCCAATGCTTAATAACCCTTTCGGTAAAGAAGTACTTCCTAACATCCAACCTAAAACTCCCCTGTCGCAACTTTCGCCCATTCCCCCTTGTCCCGTCACCAGGCATGTGGGAGAACAGACCAACCCCCACCTCTCTACAGCCTCCTTTAAGGTAACTGTAGAGAGCGATAAGGTCGCCCCTGAGCCTCCTCTTCTCCAGGCTGAACAAGCCCAGCTCCCTCAGCCGCTCCTCGTAAGACTTGTTCTCCAGACCCCTCACCAGCTTGGTCGCCCTTCTCTGGACTCGCTCGAGCATGTCCATGTCCTTCCTGTAGCAAGGGGCCCAAAACTGAACACAGTACTCAAGGTGCGGCCTCACCAGAGCCGAGTACAGGGGCACAATCACTTCCCTAGACCTGCTGGCCACACTGCTTCTTATACAGGCCAGGATGCTGTTGGCCTTCTTGGCCACCTGAGCACACTGCTGGCTCATATTCAGCCGACTATCAACCAATACTCCCAGGTCCTTCTCGGCCAGGCAGCTTTCCAGCCACTCATCTCCCAGCCTGTAGCTCTGCTTGGGGTTGTTGCGCCCCAGGTGCAGGACCCGGCACTTGGCCTTGTTGAACTTCATACAGTTGACCTCAGCCCATCGCTCCAGCCTATCCAGATCCTCCTGCAGAGCCTTCCTGCCCTCGAGCAGATCGACACACGCACTTAGCTTGGTGTCATCTGCAAACTTACTGAGGGTGCACTGGACGCCCTCATCCAGATCATCGATAAAGATATTAAAGAGGACCGGCCCCAGTACCGAGCCCTGGGGGACACCACTAGTGACCAGCCTCCAACCAGATTTGACTCCATTCACCACAACTCTCTGGGCCCGGCTATCCAGCCAGTTTCTAACCCAGCGAAGCGTACGCCAGTCCAAGCCCCGAGCAGCCAGTTTCTTGAGGAGAATGTTGTGGGGAACGGTGTCAAAAGCCTTACTGAGGTCAAGGTAAACCACATCCACAGCCTTTCCCTCATCCACCAAGCGCGTCACTTTGTCATAGAAGACAATTTACAGTAACTATAAACGAACAGGATTGGAGACAATGAAAGTATAAGTTGAAAGTATGCTTCCCAGTTCCAGACAGCACTGGCAACTCTTTTTCACATTACTTCTTTCAATATACAGGCCTATTTTTCCCCCAAGTGCCTTATTTTGTTCCAGTTCCTACAGATTGAAATGAAGCCCAAAGACATTTTTGACCTTTTCCCCCCACCACCACCCATTTTTACCATTGTATCCCTGCAGCTTTCAGACTACGTTATGAAAACTGAATTTACCCCTAAATGCAACAAGGCAGAGTCCCAGTAATGGGAGATCTCCTCATCCATACTGGATCTGGTTCTTTAGAGACATAAATCAGTACGCACCTGTTGCTATCTAAAGACTAGGCCTATAAACAATACAACTGTGACCTAGCTGTTCCTCTTTCTCTGTGATAAATAGTTACAAATCTGCACACACTGTGTGCATATCTATGTGCTAATACATCACCAGCATAGCTTGAATTTTCACGTAGCCTGTGGGACCTTTCCCTTGCATCCACAAGCTGATTTCTGTAGATTAGAATAGAACAATTTTTGAAATATCTGAAGAATTCTAGGGCTGCCATCCATAACACCACTTTCATTTTTATAAAGTAAACACTGTTGTTGGATTAACCATTTCTTAGTTTCACAATTCAGTGAGTTTGAAAAGAAATCACACTAATTCATATCAAAGCAACTGAATTATTTATGTCTTAGGAATACAGTGGGTAAGAGCTACCATGAAGAGATGAAATGATAAAAGCAAGCAAACAGTTACTGTAGTCTGAAAACTCAAAATCCATTCAGCATCCTTTGTGGATCTGTTGACAAACAAGTCATACACTGCATTTGTAAAGGTTGAATGGCTGCACCACTGATTTTCCTGAGACAATGCATTTCCTGAGGAGGAATGGGCCCCTTCCGTGAAAAGCAAACATGAAAAGTACAGACATTCCTATGTATTTTTAAGTGAAGCATCTACAAAAGCCAGTGCATCCAGTAAAGACGGCTCATTAATAGTCAGAGGGACACCACTGAGCATGAATCCAAAAATGCCATCACATTTTGGATGCCTCTAATCGTCTATCACACTGTGGGCACAAGCAGCTTAAGGTAATATTTTAGTAAAGGCATGAAAGAAAAAGTTAATCCTTCATTCTTCAGGTCCCCTTTAGTAAAGTACTACCAATCTTTTCACTAAAATATGGTTCTTGGGACAAAAGAGGGGAAAGATTTTTTGAGTTAGCCTCCCAATTTGAACCTGCAAGTCTAACAAATCATATTTAGAAACCTATATTTCTTGCTATAATATACACTATTTATTCCTTCAGTTTCTAGTGGCATAACTACCTACAAATAAAGTATCCATTCTAAATTCATGTTTAGTGTCACCTTACGTATTCCCACTCTCCTACATTGTTTCTTTAATTAGAGTTTCAGTGAGATTTTCTAAATTTGGGAATGAAACTGTTCAAAGTTGGACTTGAATGCAAAAGTAGTCACCTGTCTTTTAGCTAACACTGGACAAAATCCCTTCCTGAAAACCCGAGGAAAAAACATAACCAGAAATCATCACCTGCACTACCACTGCAATGTGGGTTAATTATCGGAAGGAAACACAGCTGAAGCACTTAGTGCACTTAGCACTTTCTTAGTGATTTCTTTTCTTCCCTTAACATTCCACCACAAATCGTGGCAACAATGGGTGGCAGAATGACCTATTTTCTCAATGATTGTTGCTAAAAGCAAAAGGAAAAGAGACACCAACTTATGTGAGCAATAGAAACCATTAGGGAAGAAAATGCAGCTGGTTCTTCTAAAAAAATATTTACAAAACTGCTGCTTAAAACAAATAACACAACCTTGAACTCAGCCAAACCTTAACTTTCAAAGGCATCTGTCTCCCTGGTAGAGCTTGACATTAACAGTGAGGTGTTTTCTTCAAGCAGGAGAAAAAAGTGTCTCAAATACAAGTTTCTCATTGAGAAAATTTCTATTTTCTCCCAGTCTTCTGAGAAAATGCATTACTCAGAAGCTTCCATATATACTTTTTCTTATATAACTCCATGCATCATGCATTATACATGGGTAAATATTTGATTCCTAAAAGACTGTTTTATAAACCTATCAGGATAAATTTGCAAGTAATGTTTTCCTGGATAGATGCTGAACTATTGCTATTTATATTATGGTAGAATTAAGAGGCTCTTACTCTGAGATCCATCATACTTAACGTATTAAGTGCACAATAAGATCACTTCTCCAGTGGATTTTGTGGTTTAAGTTGAAAAAATAAAAGAATCACAAGGAACTATTTTACAACAGGACAACTGAATTAGAGAAAACAAGGGTATTTTAAAAAAGACAGGAAAAGCTTAGTGACTTTTTAAAAAAGTCTAGCATGTCTATTCTGTGCTGTCTGATTTTATAAACAAAAGATAAACAAATTTTGTAGTTTGAGGCTGAGTTTCCAAGTCAACCCCAAAAGCTGGCTGAGAAGGAGCATATCAACATCTGGTACTTGAAGTTACTTACCACAAGCCTCTGAGCAGGCTGGAACTATGAGTAAACACTGTTTTCCTTTTTTTCCTTTTTTTTAATGAAAAGGTGGTCTTGAAAAAGAGAAGGGAAGTGTAATGGAATTAATCTGATTCTGATAAGATCAAAAGAAACCTTGTGCTATATTATTCCATACTATCTGGTAACTTCCCTACTCCTTTCGAAGTTGGATTATGCCAATCTGTGTTGTGAATTTGCTTGCAATGGGAATTTTATACACTGCAATCATTATTAGATATACAGCTGTTAAGAGCCAGCAACCAACTCACATGCTTACTGGCAGTCCTCGCTTTAAGGGGGAAAAAAATTGATGACAAAGTACAAGACTGATTGCTTAGAAAAATTTGTAGGACCCAGCCTTTAAATCAAAGTTATGTTAAACAGCACATGGGTGAGGTAGGAATTCTAATTAATTTCAGCCAGAATCTTTTACTAAAGAAAATGGATATTCGGAATTAGCAGAAAGAACAACAAAGCAGGTTCTGATCTTACCATGGATAATTCTCATGAGTATTGCTTACCTAGGGAAGTAGATTTGTTGACTTCAGTGACATTTAGTTCAGTTGGGCTACCGTGTGAGCTGGCCTGCACGTTTCTGGAAAGAAGCAACTTCCCTTCCCCACGTCTTGAAACCGCATAGAGAATTTGGACCAGCTCATCTAAATTAGCCTAAGCATGGGACAATATTACTGACTGCAAGCTTTTACCTCCTAGAAGCAGTGGGGAAGGAAAAGGCATAGAATTGTATCTCCCTGCACTGTAATTCCTTACAAAGATGGCTGAGCAATACGCTATCATTTACTGTGTCCCTGTCATAAAATATTGTCATTCACGGCATTAACCGTGCCATTAATTATGGAAGGACTGGGCTCTATGTGATGTGATTTATTTTATAAAACTTTCCACAGTGTATTTGAAAAAAAACAAACCACCTTACACCTATTCATTAGCATGTGCTCAAAGAAGGAAATTGATTATGCAAAGACTTGCAAGAATTTCAGTCATTTCTGTCCCTTTATGGATCACATAAAATACAGATTTACTTATGTCCTCTTTCTATAAGAAGAGATTTTTGTGTATTTTGTACTGGTTGCTGTTAATTACATTACACTGATGAGAAATTTGCTACCTTTCCCCCAAGCGTGCTAAGCACTCAGGATGCAGAGCTCCCTTTATTACTACTGGCTCAGGAGATGATCATAAGAATACTGTTTTCTCTATGACAGTGTGTCTTCCTGTAATTTATCACAATTTGATTACATTTATTGATAACGCCGCCACTGACACTACCAATTTTAATTATTTGTAATGGTTCAGAGAGAGGATGTTGAGTTTTTTCTTCAGAAATCAGTCACTACTCACTTTGGGATTGCTGGCAACTTATAAAGTTAAGCGGGTCTCTAAGTCTTTGCAAGGAGGATAGAGTTACGGGAGCTTTCCGCTAAAAGATGCTCACTCATGTATGATGACTTCAGTCACTATAAATTACACCACTTTTAAGATGAAAGTAAAGAAACCAGTTGACATGGCACTCGGTATGACATGGAGTGAAAGTTTGGCTGGAGTCACCTCCACCTTGAGGTGGAGGTTATGAATATAATATCTATACAAAATCAGCAGGACCTTAGTGTAATGAGGTCTCATCCAAACAAATTGCACACTAAACTGCATGGAATTCAATTTCTCTACTTCTGAAAGATGAAGGGCAAGTTGATCCTGCCAGGGATTCAAATTTATGGTTTCACAGTTTCAAAATGTGAACAGTATATCATTAAATAAAAGCCTGCTTAGTGGCTAGATAATATCACGTGGTTATCTGAGCTATTATCGAAAAAGGAGGAAAAGACAGGATAATTTGTACTACATATTGCATATACACTTTACAACATGGATCAGACACAGGCATTTACCTGGAAAAAAAAGAGGAAAAAATTGGCAAAATATCTTTATAAAGAATGAAAGGGGCAGTAATCAGCACAATGACAGAAAGACAAAAAAGGTAACTTCCTGTAATCAGTTGTCCCATTTGCCTAGAAGTCACTTCTGTAAATCATGAAGTATATTTGCAGTTATCAGTGGCTAAATTTGGGCCAGATGAAAAGCTATTGTAAATGACTTAATTTAGTAACATTTTGTCAATTCTCAGCAGGTCGGGATATCACTCACTGTCAGCTTATGTCCTGTGGGAAGCATGTTCAAATACTGCCATCTCTCAGGTGAAATTCACCAGGGCGATGGTCATAAAAGCCAGCCAGCCTCACTGGTCAGGTTAATCCAAAAATATTACTTATCCATCATAAATCCTGGATTATCTGTTATCTATGTGCAACAAAAGCAGATACAGAATCATAGCTTTCACCCACTGTGTAAGCTAGCAAAAACAATTACTTCTGTTCACATAGGGTGGTAGCTTTCTCTTCCAGGCTAATTAAGTGGAAAACTTTTGCTGGGATTTGGTTCCTCAGTTTAAATTTGAAGGCTGAAGTGAGTAGGGTATCTTCTCAATTTCCACAGCAGACCATTTTTCTGCATGTAATCCATTACTGCAAATCTGAACAATAATTTAAAACACTGATAATCAACCATAGCATTGACCCTAAAGATCCTTACAGCAACACAAATGAGATCAAAGGACTAATGAAAGTCTCTTAATCTCTCTAAGCGCGAGTTCAACCTAATCTTACGTTTCTGTCTTTTAATCCTCTATAAATCTGTTTTTAACTTTGCTTAACATTCACCATCTATTTTCACGCCCTAATCTTGGAAAAAAAAAAAAAAAAAAAAAGAAAGAAACAGCATACATCTAGGTGTCCATTCAAGCATTTCTCCACAAGGATATTTTTCTGTATGAAATACTATCTCTTGCCAGGTATTGGAGTGGGAAGTAGATGGAAGGGAGAAGTGGGTGTCGGATACGCAATGAGGGATTACGATTGATGAATGAAGTGCAGAAAGATTCCTTGCTGATAGCTTTTATGAGCAAAATATTTGAACAATAACTTTGAAAGAGATTTTAAAATAAGATCATCAGGGACAGTAATTTCCTTTTACAAAAGAATTTACCCTGAATTGGACGAAATACTCATCAGGAGATGATACGTATACTCCAGATATCCTGGCCTGTTCAGCATTAACTGAGTTCCCCACCTTATTCATAGCCTGAAGAAAGGAAGGGTTGGGGGAATCTTTTCAATCAGCATTACTGAGGTTACCTGGCATTATTTGATCACAGCTAGCTATTCCTTCCACCTTGCCAGCCTCATGTCATAGATCTCAGCTTCCGACAGTCTTATTAATGAGGTCCCATATATATTTTATGTAATGCAACTATCACTCATAGATATTTTGAAGCTATGTCAACATTTTTATGTTACACAGATTTGTGTATTTTGGGATATTGAATACTTTTGCCATTAAGCATTATTATTTGCTAATGTGTAGTTAATAACATAATGGAAAAGCTTTTAAACTGCTCTGAGGATTAAACTGCTCATAGTTGTTTAACTGCTTGATTTGCTAATGGATACAGTGTAGGATTTAATATTTTGGTCATTTATATTTTTTACTAGAAGAAAACAGACTGTCCTTTAACTACTTGTTCTATAAACAATGATAAATCATATTTAAGTTGATTGATTTCTGCATATATATTAACATAGGATTATAAAAGACAAAATGTCTTCATAATACAAGCCATCATGTGCAACTACAGCTGAATATTTAGATTTATTTTTCCTTAAAAAGAAGAAACAACATCCCTATTGCTTGATTGAATTTGAGTTACTTTCTCATGTGATGCTAAGTTAGAATAAAATTCCATTCTGTCCATAATTACCAGAGCTTCACTGATTTACATCAGCCAATGCTCTAGCCCCATGTGTTTGACATAACTGGAAATCTTTGTTCAAATACATCCAGACATACAAAAACTTCTAAGGATTACATTATATCCCGTGTATTCACTCTGAGAAATACTTTAGCCCCTAATAAATTTGTGAACATAGGCTGACAGCAATGGTGGAACTGGCACCACACAGGCAACTCATGAACATTTTCCTTTTCATTTCAGTCCTGCCTTTCCTCTCTCACAGCTATTCTAGCAACCACATCATGCGAGTGAATTTAAGAGATTAAAAGCCTAGCATATAACCCATTTGAGCCATCCCCAGTAATTTCCAGTTAGGATTTAAAAGTCCCTAGGAAAAGGTTCTTCACTGAGAAGGTTGTTGGCACTGGAACAGGCACCCCAGGAAGTAATTTAAATTGGCAATTTTAAATTACACATGTACATGCATCCAACCTGAATTTTTAAACGTGATTTTAGCTTATAAAACTCTAAAGACTTGGGGTTTTTACCCCAAACACTATTTTGTCCAGTATTCTATAAAATCAGTAGCACATGTCCCTGTGGAAGTTTACCACAAAGATTTTACAGAACAGGTACATTTTAATGCTAACTTCCTATAGGCCTGATCATTCTGCCACAGTTATGTTAAATAATGCTTTACTCCTCAAGAAATCCCACTGATATTCATTGGAACTATCCAGAGATCGTACCACTGTTCAGCATGGGCAGGCAATGAGTGAACCAGGGGCAGATTTTCAGCTGGACACAGACAGCAAAGATCTCAGGATCTACTCTCCTAAGATGACCCTCCATAAGCCCAAGGGCTGTCTAAACTGCTGAGGCGTAAATAAAAGACAGAGCTGATATTCCATAAACTGCTCTCTCTTACAGAAGGGGTCATGTTTAGAAGCTCAGAATTGTTAGCCAGATATGATTTACTGACATTGTGAAACAGAGTCATGAGTGTTCATAAGCAAAATGATTAAAAATTGCTGCCATGAATGCTAAAATAATCAAGTTCATAAAGTGCACCACAAAAAACTATTACCTAATCCAGGCCACATATGCAGTTTGGAAAGTGATATTTCTGTTGTCTGAATGGTAGTTGCAATTCAACATTAAAATCACACACCGAGCACTCTCATTAGCTGAATGGCTAAAATAAATAGAGTTAAATGTAAGAACTGGCATTTCACAGAAGTCTGTTAGGTAAACAAAATCAGCAAAGGTCAGAGAAGCATCCAGGAGAATTAAACAGGTCATCTGTAATTCTCTTTGTTTTTTAAATAAAGGATCTTATCTCATCAGAAAAAAAAAAGTGAAGATTTAAGATCATTGCTAGGAATTGAAAAAAGGCAAGAAATATTTCACTGTAAAGCTTTCAGGCATTACACCAATTATTCATTTGGATAATAACAGAACTCTGGGACCCAGACATCCACCACCTTTCTCCTTGCTCTGGAGTCCTTTGAAAGGTGAGCCAGGTGTAGAGGCAGTGAGAAAGGTGTGGTGTACTCCACCCATTACTCCCTCAAGTTTCCAATAACTCCAGAACCAGAATTCAGGTCACATTCAAAGCACCTTGCTTTGCAGGAAGGATGCATCCAGGAAGCATACATGTGGACCTAAGACTGGAATGTGCCGTGGAGTAAACCACAGTAACCAAAGATTCACAAATTCAATGATTTCATGAGTTAACAATTGCTTCCACATTAAGCCAGATGGAGAAGTGTGGGAGGTATACTGCTGGATATTGGTGTGGCAGGTTTGTGTTCCAATGACTAACATCATCCCAAGTTTCCTCGGGAAGTAATATGACAATGTAGAAGAACATCTGACTTCAGGATCTTTTATAAGTTTGGGACAGTGCCTGGCTATCTTTGGCACCCACCAACAGCTTCCAGTTTGGTTTGATTGAAACTGCTAGCTCTAATTTTGGCATCTGAAAGTCAAGTTTATGCAAAGCAGTTCTTGCCCTTGGTAACAGCTGTGCAGCATTACTGCCATCAAATAATTTGGGTCTTCTTGCAACCCTTAGAGCTCTCAGTTGCTCTGCATGGCTTTCAGCGGCCATTGCATTTGGTCAACAATTCTATTGATTATGCACAATGTTGGCAATTTGCATGAACTGATTCCATTTTGTTCTGCCAAGGGGCAAAAGGCCTAATGCATCAATCATGATTAAAATATTTGGTTAAAAAAGTAAAGAAATTCAGTATACATAAGTTAAGGGACTCAACGCTTTAAATTACTACAGACATTCTTTTAATACAGTACACCAATTAAAAAAAACAACTTCTAAATGTAAGTAAATATGTTCCCCCTGAAGTCATAGAACAGAAGGGAGGTCTTAAATCATGGGAATGAACTATGGAAATAGCATAAACAAATCCATTTGAGCCTGAAGTTAATTATGGCACTGTAGCCGTCAAAAATTTCATCTGAAGCACTTACTGCCTAAATTGAAGGTTGGACATCCAAATTGAAATGTCATTTTTATTAGTCTACAACACTTACAGAAATAGCCTCTTCTTTTCTAGTAGGCTATACCCATTAACTCCCATTAGTGCTAATGGAGTTATGCACATACATCACATGCATGTGCATCACTCTACGCTGCTTTAACACTCAATGTCACATTAGACAACAGTTGTGTCATCCCCCTCCCTCCCAGTATAGTAGCAAAGATTGCAAGATGATGGCATACCTGACAGCATTCTCTGAAGTCACTACTGGCCACTGCAGTACTTTACATTGACATGTATTCTAGGATAAAAAGTTTGGCTCTTCATACAGATCTAGAATAACACCATTGATTTGATTACATCTGATAAGAGATGGTTCATTTAGTAGTTACACTAGATACACACAACATCAGACCACCTGGCATCAGTGAGCAGCAAGAGCAGGGCTCTTCCAAGAGGGTGAGCACACCAGTAGCCATAAGAAATTACAACATAAGCAATTCCTCACCAGCCAGAGCACAGTCCCATAAGCACAGTACACAGAGCCAGGAGCTGATAACTTCATTCCTCAACAGTTTCGCACAAAACAAGACGATGAAGCAAATCTGGAATACCCATCTCAAAGCAGTAGAAGATTAAGCTAGAGATGAGACTGGAGACAGAACTACAACACAGGCCCAAGGACCACCTAGGAAACAAATGCAGACACAGACCTAGAGGCAGGCACATTTACAGCATAGCTCACACAAAAACAGAAGGCTCAGACCCCAGCTTAAATGGAGCTCCTGGGTCACACAAAGAGGCTGCGGAGTCGAAAGTCCAGGTGAGTCTGGTCAGTGCCACTCAGAGCTACATTACTGCACTTAGTGCATTGATATCTGGTGCAGAAAGTGAGCTTTAAAATGATTCTGCAAAGAGACTTAAATCCACTGATGCAAAGCCAGAAAGGATCATATCTCAAATTTTGACCAAATCTCAGATATTACTATAGATATTATATCAGATATTTTTTTCCAACAACTTCTGCTGAAAAGCAGAAATGTAGTTCCCACTTTTCTGATAGGCAGTTCAGCCTTAGAGAATCAGCTGAATTGCCTGCAGTCATTTAGGAAGGCTGCTGCAGAGCCAAGCCTAAAACTACGGTTATATATGGCCCCTGATAGGGAGCTGGTCTTCTTATTGGAACAATAAGAATTTGGTTTCTCTTGGGAACTCTGCATGCCTCAATGGTAATGGTAATTGTATTTCAGTGTAATAACATGTAAGACAGAAAGACAGAAACCGTTTTTTTTTTTTTTTTTTTTTTTTTTTAATTGGCAGGTGGCTGAGAACAGCTTATCAAATACTTTTTGTTTTTTTGATTTTTCCCTTTCAAGTGTGCTTGCTAGGAAAACTGGATTTTTTTTCCCTATTATTTGAATTTCAGAATCACTATTCTCCTAACAACCATGTTTTTTTATAAACTTGAAATTTGGGTTATAAGAGAACAACAATTACAGAAATTAAAGTGCTATAAATAATCAATAAAAACACAGAAAACCCGATCCAATGAACCTTCTGGCTTCTGCAAGTTTTATTCTTCTTATCCGTTGTGTGGAAAGGACAATACTGGGGATCAGCCAAGAGATGAACTTTTTGGAGTAACTACCATAGGGAAAGGGTAGTAACAGAAATAAGCATTACAAAACAAAAAGGTCTCTGAATCATCCAGGGAGGTATATAGATAGGTGGCTGAAACACTCATTCTGTGATGGTATTAGCTCTATTTTATTCCTTCTCTCCTCTAAATAAATAAATCTAAAGCGAGCTCAAGCCAATATTTCACATGGCCGAGATGGCTACTGACAGCAGTGTATCAGAGTATCTCTGTTTCCTGGTCTGTCTTGTAGTAAAAAAGCAATAATTAAGGACATTCTACCTGAAAGAAAACCTGTGTAGAAACAGAGTGCAAATAGATAAACAGATGAATTTATTTATTACAAACTCCAGTTGATTTTGATATTTCATACTTTAAATACTTGGTTTGTACACAAAACTAATGTGCTTTATATTATATATTGGGCTTCAGACATTATTGCTTTCAGCATTATAGTGCATGTTAGACACAGATCTCTCAGTTTGGCAACCCTCAGTTGAAGTCTAGCAACATAAAACTCCATTGCACTCTTAGGGGCAGGGTGATGCCATCTTCCAGTTTGTCTGGATGCTATATCATACTAGAAAGGCATAATGAAAATGACAACATCATCTTCGTGCCTAATTTAAAATTTTGTTTTGTATAGCAGAACATAGAATTTAGAACTATAGTTTTATATATTAACTGAGCTGCACAGGAAACTTGAGGTTGTTTCTGGGTGATCTAGATCAATTCTTTTCTCTCTAGATGAGCAATCTGAAGAAGTAACCATCCATATTGTCAGTCAGCACAGGATATTCTGCTTGTGGTTGTGTACAAACAGGATGTCACATCTCAGAAGACCAAATCCACAGAGCGGGATTATAACAAAACACACTATGAACCTTGCCTTTATTAAGCATTGTGCCTTTTGTTATAATCCCATAATGCTTTACATTATTGATCTGGCATTTCTGGCAGCAATCTATCAATAGGAAATTGAGTTGAATCTTTTCCACTGAAGAAAAGGGTGACTAATTACCTGACATGTTCAAATAGCTCTTGCACTGAATAAATTCTTGCACTTAGATTCCATGTTTTATTAATGTTGGGATCCAATCTACTATATAGGCAGTATGTAATAAGAATGAAAACATTTACCATTGATTGCAGTATCAGCTCCTGACACCTCTGTGGTGCATCTCAGGTGCAAAAGTAACCCAACAAATCATGTAGAGTTCCAAGCAAGAAGCAGCATTATACATATTGTAACACCCACCTTAGTCATCTCAGTTCCTCTTATTCAGAGAACAGATGGAAATGAAAACTGATTTCAAGTAGTTATGTATAATCCCTGCTAAGTGCTTGTCAGAATTTACTGCAGTTGCTATGTACTGTAGATACACCAAATGGTAATTTTCTAAAGACTTTTATAAAAGTCATTTTAGAATGCTTTCACCTCTGGAGCAGTTTGAAACGAAGAACACTCCAGCATAGTCAGATAGGCTGCTACAAAATAAGAATGGAAGAGAGCCACTCATGGAGCTTGGAGGTTTCATCATTTTCAGGACATCAGTGGGAGGTAGAAAGGATTATTTAGGTATGACAAAACAACCTCACTTTAAGACAGAGGTCACCAGGTGAGAACTGCTTATCCCTGTTTCCAGCCGCTTTGAAAAATAGTCTCAGGTGCTTGAATTGCAAATTCACTTTGTGGGCATGTGATCATACATAATGCAGTATTGCTGTCCCTAAACCTGTAGAATGCAAGGCATGTGAGAAAAAAACTTTAATGCTACACAATGGAAAATTAACAAAACTCATTCTCATTCTTATCACAACATCACTGTGCTATATAGCCTCTTTTAAAGCACATACTCTGCTCTGTAAATGGGAATTATATTAGCAAATGCAAATGTTTAGGAGTTATGATTTCTGCCTGTGATATCTGCCCTGCTGGAGATTTCATGTGTATGCCACTTCTCTGGAGTTTGGAAAATAACTACCCAGTGGTATATGCCCTTACACTGCCACTAGTAGAAATTCAAATGAAATTCGTGTGTCTTGTTTCCAGCCAGATGTGAACTTCATTCTGCTGGGATGCTCTGAAGTGGCTACATTGCACCAAAGAGGTCAGTGGAGGGGGAAGGAGACAGCCACAAGAATTTCCAGTTTTGTGGGTAGCACTGAAAGAGTTACATTTTTAATGCACTTACTTGTAAGACATTCTAAATTTAACTGACCTGCCTATCACCCAGGCTTTTACAACATGTGATGACATTGCTAAAACAGACCGACTGAGAAAGAATCAACAGCTTGCTTTGCAAAAATGTTAGTAAATCATTTTGGAGTTGAAAGAAGCTTTTATATTAATGAAATGGCTTTGTATTACAAACCTAATCTGGATAACCTGCTTAATCCCTTGTCATCTTAATTCATGAATTTATAGTATGAATTCTCAAAGGTCTGTTGCCCTTGCCTGAAAGTTTTAATTCCTTTCTAAGTGTATCAATATCATACATCTGAAATCAGTCAGAAATGAAAATACAGTGTACCCAATATTTCTTATACAAATAGAACTTGAAAGTATCCTAAACATGTTATGTATTTTCCTATTGAATATCATTACAAATATTAAATATATCATAATGCCCTACAGTTTAGTTAATGTGACTCATGTTACTTAGAACTTTATATGCAAATTTTTTCAAAGGGAGTTTGAAAACATGGATAATCCTCAAACATGTCAGTTAACATTATTTAAGTCATGTAATGTTCTTAAAAGGTGGTTTAGAACACTTCTCTCTTTCAGTAGAAATGTCCTGGGGATGGCAAGCAACTCTGAGAATCAAGAGAAAATATACAGTAAGGCCTACCATTTACAGCCTATACTGTCTACAACAGAAAATTTCCCAGTCATTCCAGTTGTGTACTTCTCGCTGAGTAATTTCACTTATAACCATTTTTGCTATTCCAGAATCTGTAATCCAGCTGGAAGTATCAAACTACCTTCAACTACAGCCATGGTGAATTCAAAGCTATATATACATTATTTTTCTGTAAATGAATTTCTTCTTTCATGCAATAAAAAGGTTTTCAAAGGAACAATATTGATCACCTAAATTCCCCAAGATAAATTTACTTAGGCATACTCAGAAGAATCTTCCTTTATATTGAAAGTTATCATTCTAGGGTAACACTATTTATCATGTTTCCTATGTTTTTGTTTGTCTGTTCATTTTTGTTTTTGTTTTTGTTTTTTTTTTGCTTCTGCCATAAGGCAACTTTGTCATGTACCACTAAGGCTATCACAGCTTCCAAATGCAATGTATTGTTGACTTATTTATTTATTTTTGTTGTTCTTGCTATACTGCCGATGCAGATAATACTTCAACCTGTTTCTCAGCCAGTACCAACAGAGAGCTGGCTCATTTAAACTCTCTTTGAATTGTATCCAATTTGGCTGCAAGGCTAGATTTTTCATAGCATTACACAGGGCAGCTAAAGACCAATTTTTGCCATGCAGCTCTGTTTCCTTCTGGTTTTATCTTTCATATGTACATCAACATATCATTTATATTACTGCTAAATTCAGCCAGAGCTACATCACATACCAGTTGCTTTTTCATACTTTCTAGGGTCCTTCTGTATTTTCATGTGTTATCAACCTGATGTTATATTGACAGCAATAGCATCTACAAGCTTTATGCCAGACTTAGCAATGAGAAGACTGACCTAAACAGCCTATATAAAGTATAAGATCTTATAAAGAGTAATACTTAGAGTGTAAAAGCCAAGAATAACTAATAGATTGGGGTGACATAGAGCAGGAATGTAGGAGCTAATGCAGCACAGAACAAAATGAATGGAAATGCTTAGAATGGGCACCCTCTGGTAGTGATGTTCCAAGGGAATTTGATTCCTCCTTTTGTCAAGTGGAGTTCCTTTCCAATTTCTCATCAGGCCAAATATGGACAGCAGGTTCAATAGGATACCATGATATTTTTCAGTCCTCCTTTTATCATTTCTAATGGCAAATGCCAGCAGTGTATAAATGCTTGCTACATCACACTTTCTTCTATGTGAAAATGAAAGGAGTAAATCAAAGCTGGAGGTGAGGGTGATTGCTGGGTTTTCTTTAGAACAGCACTCAATATATCACCAAAATTACCAATGCGGATCTCTCACGAGTTATTTGCAAGTATTGTACTTTGTTGCATGTGTTTATTCAATCACTTTATGGCTCTAGGTCAGATAAGCAATGAAAGGCAAGTTAGAAACCTTGCCGATATCATCTTGCATAACCTCTTTGATTCATTTTCAAGCAGATGAAGATCTAGCCTACAATCTTCACAGGGTTTTTGAGAAGAACCAGACTGAAATCCAAATTGTCCTGATAGTCCCATAATTTTACCATTCTTTAATTGTCCAAATAAACTTTTGTGTTCATTTGCTTCCTGAAATCGATGAAAATGATTAACTCTATGTTGAAACCAAGGCAGGAGTCCTTGACAAAATCCAAGTGTAATTTTCACATCAATTAGCTGTTTGAGACAGCAAGTTTTATAGTTTATGTTTTGTGCAATGTATTGGATTTACCATTCTTTACTCCATCAATAGCAAAATCACACCACATCACTTCTTTTATTTCATTCTCCATCTGCTTTGCAACATCTCAAACTTCCCCAGTGCACCCCAAACTTCTATGCTTCACCGGGCCTTTTCTTCAGAATTACTAAGTCGCATTCACGCAGACTTTGCACCCTGGGCAGCCAAACAAATTGTAAATATATGGACTCACTTTCTTCGCTGCTGAACCCTTGTCTATGGCTCTTCTGTGTTTTCCAAAAGGTCCTTCCCAGCTGCAGATAAACAGCGAACTCTTCCTGCTGACTTCCTGACCAGTTTAGTATCCTTATTTAGGCAAATCCAAAAATACTAAGACTGAGAAAAAAATGTGTGTTGAGGAAGAAGCAGTTCTGGAAAAGCATCTGTCATACCTAACTGTACAGCATCATCATTTCATAATCTCTTATGACTCTACCTAACCAGATATTAGTATAGGTAATTCTATGTGAATTACATGATAATTCTGCATGACTTCTCAAAGCAACAAAACTGAATTTGAACAAGAAGTAAGTATCAAATTCACAGCTCAATTTGGGTTAGCAGATGCATCCACAAAACTAACCCTCCACTCCTTCGGGGTCAGGAAATGGTTATGGCACTAAGAAATCATCAAGAAATGTTGAAGCAAATTGAAGCAAATACTTCACTGAAATTAAATAGTATTTTGGTACTCAGTTCTGAGTACTCAACTGAGATTTGTGACCAGCTCTGGCAACAATCTTTTTCACTCCATTTACATTTTATTTTGACATCATCTCAAGCTTCCTTCACAATCATAAAATATTTTGCATATTGTTTTCCCACTGCATCAGGAGACAAAACTTTTCAAATTGGTGTAATATATGAATTTTGAAGTAGTTCATGCTGCTAAATGTTATGATTTTAATTGAACCTTCTGGGAGGCACATTATTCCATTTCTCAAAATTGTTTTCCCAAGACACCTTTGGTCTAAAAATAATTTAGATATGAAACTCAGTTTGCTTCTCAGACTTCTAAATTCATCACATAGTTTCAGAGCAATAATATCGCAATGGGTACAACCTCTTCTACTTCAATAAACTGTCTTCTACATACTTCTGATACATTCTGTTCAAGTTAATGAGTGAAATTCCTGGACCTTGCTCCTCTTGGTGATGATGAGAAGACAAGTTGCCAGCTCTGTGTTTCTTCCAGTCTGGTTTCTTCTAACATTCCAATGTAGTCTGTACAATTCACTACTAGCAGCTACAGAGGAGATCTGGCTTTTCGATTGGTGAGGTAAGATCCATTAATGCATTTTCAGAATGGATAACTTCATATTCATGGAGTCAAAAAATTCCATGCACCAAATAACATCCTGTAATACTGTTATGAGATCAAGACAGAATTTTTTGTACCACAGAGATTTCACTAAATCTGCACCTTTCATATGACTGCTGCAATTTTAACTTTCTCAAATCCAGGATGAAATTTCTAGTTGAAACAGACACAATCATGACACCAGCATGACTAAAATCTCAAGTAAAGACATAAATCTAATACAGGGGAGACGAAGGTTTAAGTTTCATTTTGGTGACATTAATCAGAGGTAAATGAAGAGATTTTTGAAAAATCATCTCTTGTCCCACTCTATGCAGTAACTTCACTGTTATCCTGGGAATTGTCTTTCATATTATAAAAGTAGCCAGAACACGAAAGAAAAAAAAAAAACCCTATACCTTATATCATCCAATTTAAACTGTGATGACACCTTTGAGTTCCTATGAAAAGGCAAATATGCTGAGAATGGTTAATGGATTATAATGTCCTCTTATCCTATGCATAGAAATTGAAATTTCCTTTATGTATGAAACAAGAGGCACAAGAACTGATACAGCCAGTTCAACCTGGTATTTGAAAAACATCTCTAATGCTACCAAGAACAGCATTCAGTCCCTTGGCAAACGGACATATGCCATGGAAGGTAGTGACATTTAAAGAAAGGGATTTATTTTTTTTTATCATAATTTATATTTCTGCATTTTTGCAGTAAAAATGTCAAAGATTCACAGACTGAAATAAGTCAAATACTATGATGCATGTACAAGATCTTTTCTGGAGAAACAGGAGGTTGCTCAAAAAATGCTTAAAACTTTCAAAGAGCTTCTTTTCTTTATAGGAATGCTAAGGGAATTTATTTATTATTAATAATTGATATTGCATTAAGATGTTATCAAGGCTAAGGGACAGTTTTTAATACTTTAGACTCCAAAGACCTTGTCCTGGGAATAGAGCAAACAGCTTTCTGGGACAGACTTTAACACCTCAAGTGATATCTAACAACATCCAGTATCTCCCAGGGATGGTCCACAGTCATGCAGAGCCAGGCACTAAGTCAACGGAGGTATCAAGATAGAATTGCAGTGTTGGTCACTCACTGATAACCTTATCTGCCTCATTCCAAACTTTATCTCCAGCTTCCTTTACCCTCTGTTTTCTTCTTCCTCTTCTTCCTCTACTACTTCATCCTACAAAGAAAGACTGGATCTCTGACAGGCTCAACTGCTGTTTTGAATTTCTCTTGATCAAGGCTGTAGTGGATCCAGCTCTACAGATCAGCTATTAGTACAAGCTTCTAAAAAACTGCTGTTTGCCATTTTCACCCTCTTTTCCAGGTCTTGCTTTATGACACTCAGGCTGCAGTACCTCCTCCATCTCATGCCAGCAATTCTTGCTGGATCAGAGGAGCCAGCAATCTGCCATCCTATAACTGCTTGATTTTATCCTGGCAGCACATCTTAGCTCTAGAGCATCCTCTCTGCTCAGCAGTTGAGGCAACCATTCCATGTTCCTTCTTTGTCCTACTGGCTCAGGAAGAGCAGGGTGAAATTCAGCTAAGGCAACAGTCAGAATAGAAAACATCAGATCACAGATTAAGGATTGTTCATTATCCATATATTTTTCTTCCATGGTAAATGTATATTTTAATTATTATTAATTATTATTATTATTATTATTATTATCATCATCATCATCATTATTATTTAATGTTACTGTGCCAGGGGAGAGCTCTTATTGGGATGAAACTGATTAGGTTTAGTAGATTTTAACAGAAACACATGAGAACAATTTTTATCACCAAATTCCTAACATACTAACATCAATCTGGCACTAAAATATTTCAATGTAAATTCAAGCCATCAACCTATCAGTCATGTAATGTAATACAGATGCTGTAATGCAGATATGTGTAAAATAATAACTTAATTACAAAGCTGTAGCTCTAGCAGTATTTTGCTACCTTGTAAAATGACACAGCAAGTAAACAAGAAAAGCAGCTCAATATATAGATTGCTTATTTTGTGCTGCCTTCATTTGCAGCAAACCATGTTATCTTCTTATTCTAGTAGCATGGAACTAATTCAAAATGCAAGCCACTTGCCTTTCTGAGAGTACAAAGTGGGTTGTTTAAATGGGACAATGTTGACACCCTCTTTTTCTCCCACTCCTCTCCAGCCCCCACACATAACCAGAGAACATTTCAGATAAACTTTTTCAAACCAGCATCCTTAATTCTTTTTCTTTGATTGTGAATCTATGAAGGGGCTAAGAACCTGCCGCAGACTAGAAGCTGAACTAACACGCTATTTATGCACATGCTTTATCAGCATTACTTCTGGGAGACTTCCTGCTTTTAGGACATTGTGCAAGTAGACTGTATTTCATGGCAGTAGAAATCTCCTTTGTCAACAGTAGCATTTTGTGTTTGGATTTATTATAGTTCCTGAAAATAGTAATGTTTCCCTTCTTTAATGATACCTACCCATTACATAATATTTTTTAATTTACTTAATTTACAGAGGAGATTACTAGCATGTCTCATTCCTCAGGTGGGAAAACTGAGGTACAATGACATTATCACTGTCACCAATCAGCACAGATGAGAACAGAACTTAGGTTTTCCCAGTGGTGGTCTTGTGCTCCAGCGAGCAACAAAACTATATCGAGTTTAGCTTCCTTCTATAAGCAGCAACTTCTAAATAAGTCATATGTTAGGCCTCATTAATTTGTCCTGTCAAGAATTGTTATTAATTGACCATGCTTCCTCTCCTTAATCCCCACATTCTCATATACGTCAAACAGTAGCTTACACCACAGAAAGTCCTTTTGACTCACATGGAGTGGTGGAAAGCAGAGAAAAACAATCAGAAAATTGTCTCTGTACTTGAGCCTTTGACCACAATAAATGTTTCCCTCCCTCATTGGTGTTTACACTTTCAAATGCTGGACTATTTCCCCGGGGAAACAATGCTAACAGGCCATGGCCAATACCTACTCATTGCTTTTCCTTCATTTTCCAATATATACCATAAAAGCAGTGGTCCTCTTTACTGCTGATGGTGTAATTTTCTTTCCTTCCATTTGCTGTTTTTTAACTTCGGCCTACTGTAAATCACATTAAAAGGACCTGCTTTCTAATAGTTTTTTTATTGACTAATATATTTTATTTGGCACTTGTTACCTGGGTGGGGATTTCATCTTCCAGTAATATACTGTATGTGACATAGTCCTCTAAGCATTAGTCAAAAGGAACCAACACAGTTAAACAGTAGATTTACTCTATTTGTACTTGGGGTTAGAAAAAAGAATGTGTTCCTGTTATGAAAGTCTATTAGTATCCCCTGTTTTGCAAAGAGAAGACTTGCTATTCTGCTTACTTGCCATGGAAGCTGTTGACATGATGTATTATCTTATACAAGTCACTTAGGCATGCTGTGCCCATTTATCTATTCAAAATATGAAATAACTCTTATCTAATACAGAACTGTTTAGTGAGACTTAATGAGTTGCTAGTATGTTTATTGCAGAGATTCCTGAGAACCAAATGGCATAATATTGCTTTATATATGAAAAATGATTAAAGCATTTCATGAAGTTTCAACTTGTAAATAAAAAGGGATCCAGCTATGAAACCCCATTTGCTACTGCACTCTGGAGGACATGCTATAATACTTGTGTTTCTTAAGAATAGTTCTTTAATTTTATAACAATGTTTCTTTATCACCACAGTGTTACCAGTAATAAGGATTTAAGCACTCCAAGCCCCTACGAGATTTGGCTAGTTTTCATATGTTTTGTCTATTGAACAGCATTTGCTCACTGAAAGCTTTCAAGTTAGCAATTATTTTGCACTCAGATGACTTCTAGATATTGTGGTAGGAACAATGGTGGAGACAGTTTTTATTGTACTAGTGAAAGAAAATGCAGTCCTCCAATATGGTTTCATGTATCTTTGATGCTGGTTACATTACATCACTTCAGTATATTTAGGAACTAATTAGCTAAGCCAGGACAAACCTGCTTTAGACTCTCCTGTTCCAGCATAAGGGGAATTTACCTTAGTTTAGCTTAAACTGGCTCTTAATTGAATTAATCCTGAAATAAATTCATTCATACTTGTATTGCTATTAGATTAACTGAATAAATGAGAGAAGAAAAGCAAAAAACTCACTTATTTTAATCCACATAACTATCCTATGTAGGTTTTTGATGGATCATTGCTTGGATACAAGGTTGTAGGTCCAAAGAGTTTGCTTACATAACACAGATAACATTTAGAGGTACCCTCAAAAGTCATCTGAAAAGTCTTAATTCTTTCACCTATCTCAGTGGACCCATCTAAACTAATATATTGTCATGTTTCCTGAGTAATTCGAGCCTTTTAGAACTGGAGTAAGAATTTATTCTTAAAGTATATAGAGAGATACTCATCTCTGAGGCAAGGGATTTGGGGGTATGGTCTGTGCATCACAAAGTAGCGCCAATACACGAGCCTATGAAATCAGCAGGGGGAATTCAGAAGGTGAAGTTTTGCCTTCTTTCACAGAATTTCTATAAATTGCCATTCAACGACAATTGTTGAATCATTTCTTGATTGGCCTTTAGAAGCAATGGTATGTTGGTGTATTTCTTTTACATTGGCATCAATATATCCAGTCTTGACAACTTAATAGATTAGACCTATGCTTTACTAGCAAAATGTACAGCTATATGCATATATACAGCCAACAGAACCACCTCCCAAAGTAAGCCTTAGGTGTTCCATAGCATTTGCTCTTTATTTTAAATGTTCTTCTACAAGCAGAATAGTCGTCAATACAGTTAGAGTATGACAAGAGGAATTCCATTTGCTCCAAAACTCTATCAAATTGATTTATTCTAGATGTTTCTGTAATGTGCCCCTCATGGAATACTGCCATACCCAAAGAAGTTTAAGACCTCACTTGTAATTATAAAGAAACAAAATTTAAAATGTCAGGTCACGGCAAGCTGACAATAGCCAGGAAATTTCATAAGTATAACTCTGCTCATAAGTCACCATGTGATTAGGAGATATGGGGGTGGGAGAACATCAATCACTATGTGAGTAAAGGGCAGTGACAAATGTTTTTGAAAGTTTTGGTTATTTTTTTCTTACTTTTTTTGAGTGCCAGTGTTTTTTGTATATTAGCCTATGATGAATATGTGCAAGACAGATGTGTCAAAACTGTTCCCCTCCTCCAAATGTGTGAAGCAAGATTTTATGAAACTATTCAGGTATGTTCTGAAACATCTAAAGACTTCCAATTAGTCCCATAAATAGCTGGTGCTCAGAGCTGTAAAGTGAAGGTTGTGAAAAGAAAGAAGAAAGGACCTCAAACAAAACAAGAGTCAACCAGTAAAGAAAGATCTGTGATTAGAGGAGACAGAGAAACTTAACTTTATGACTGGCTGCTATATCCTGTTATGCATCTCAACACACTGTTGGCAATGTAAATGGCAGCCTGCCCACAGAGCACATGGATCAGCAGGTGGCATGCGTACAGCTGGGCATATCTGGCCGGCAGCATGTTCAAGTTTGTCTTTGCCAGCTAACCAGATTTTTTGAGCCAATCTCAGTTATTAAAAGAAAGGATCACTAATTTTCCTTCCCTCTCTTTGCCATAAGACTTTAAAACTTTACAATGGGAATGTGGCATGGTTGGAAATATATTCTGTGAACCCATCACAGCTGCCACAGAGCCCTGGGTCCTCAGAGAGGAAAGGTAAGTCACAAAACTGTTACCCAGCTTGTACAATGAGCACAGAGCAGTTGAAAAACACTGCTTTATTTTCTGCAGCTTTTTAAAGGTCACATACAATGTATTAGGAAAATATGATGGTAAAAAAAAAAAATGCTGTGACACTCCTTTGACTTGCAACCCACCGTGGACAATAAGCCTCTAGCGCAGAAAAATAAGCCATATTGGAAACAGGGTAGTCATATAAGCTATGTAATCCAAGGCACACTATACCCAGAAGTACTGACATTGTGTCATGTTTCTGAGGGAAAAGTGCTCGTGTAGCCTGAGCTGGGTTTTTAAACACATTTAGTTATGCTAATTCAAAAGGTCAGGTGCCTCAGATAGCTCATATCAACTTAGAATTGCTCTAAGAGAACTGAGGTCAAAATCCCTGAAATTTCAGGGGTTAGGCAGATCCTAATCATTTTACGTCCTCTCTTTCAAAGCAGGAGCACAAATAGTATTAAAGCATGTGAAGTTGTGGGGGACACTGAGCAAATGTCTACTTGTGTCGGGAGGCAGGAGACTAAAATAAGGAATCAGTTTTGAGATCTTGTCTGTTAACACTTTTAATTTTACCAAGGCTTTTGCCTAATAGGACTAATAGGCAGAATTTGATGACCTCCTAAGTAAATGAGTTCCACATACTGACCATAATGTCAATGAATTCATGCTTCTTTATGCTTGCTATAAACGTACACCTTTTTACAGCAACAATCCATTCTATTACAAGAGGAGGGAAACTTTTAAAAGGGGATGGACAGAAAATTGTATTTGAATTCAAGTCCCCTACCATGTGAAAAACATTTCATATGTCTTATTTGAATGTTTGCTTATATCTACAAAATGTGTGGAAACTTCTCTGAAAAGGTATAGGAAATTTCCTTTCCCTTATTCAGATTCAGCTGATAGTACTATATATTCCTATCTTTAGGAGGAAACTGTTTTAAATCAAGTAAATTACTAGTAGCATAACTAGTAGCAAGTAAATTACTAGTAACACATTACAAGCATTACTAGTAGCATTATAGTAGTCCATTTATGATGTTGAATTTTGTATGTTTTGGTGGCAAATTAACCGATGGACTATACAACTGGACTATATGTATTGCTATGGACTATATGTATTGCTTAAATATCAAAATCAGAACCACAACGAAACATTGTTATGCAGGAGAAGTTAATGCCAGTGTTTACCTTTTGGTATTTTGTTGGCAGGAGAAATATCAGTGAAATTGGTTAGCAAAGTTTTTAAGTTTAGTGTAGTAGTGGAAAAAAAAAAAAAAGGAAATATAGAGGATTACTCTAGATGTTTCTCCAAAGCTACCTAACTAGCTAAACTTCTCAACCTATGGAATCAGATCAGGCATTTTCTGAGACACTTTGTTAGGAATACAATGGAAATGGGAAACTTTGTGGCTAAGACTAAAATATCGCCTCCTCTAGGATTCCGTGAGACTTTAATTAGTCGTCCTGATCATGATCTCAAGTCAAGAATGACAAGTAGAAATAAAAGGAGAAAAAGGAGCTAACCTTTATTATACCCATGCAGGAATGTTATCAAAGTGAAAGAAACCTGAGGGAACAAGAGCTTTGAGCTATGATGTTCTTTTCTATATAACTGATGAAAAGAGACTACAAAAGGTCAAACAATTCTAATTCTCCTCCCTGAAGTTAGTCATTCTTCTTGTGGTCAGTGTTAATCTGTTGTCTACTTAGTGAAGGAAGGATTGCATCTGTTCATGGCTACAGCAAGAAAGAATAAATTAAAAGAAGTAAGAATGACTTCTTACTTGTGTCTTTCCATATTGTGTGTAGTTGTGTCTTTCCATTTCCCTGAACTGCTTACGGTCTGAAAGCCAAACCTCATGTGCAGGTCAGACTCTCCTTGACAAATAGAAATTCTGCATGTGGGAGGGAGTTCAGTTTAATGCTTCCTACATCCAAATCTTCACTGAGGAGTGGCTGATTACTCTGAGCTATTCATTCCTCTTACAAAGCCACTGCATACTGTGTTACCTAGGCTGACATCCTCCCTTCCTTTGTTCCCACTCTCCCACACTTCCTAAAACACTTGACAAGATATAGAAAAAGGTACAGGGCACATGACAAAGAAATAAAATGCAGAATCCCTGCTCAGTGAAAAACCATAGGGAGTTATCACCTTTACTTCAGCAAGCTAAGAATTTCAGCTAAAACATCAATCCTGCATATACAGGAGTTAATAGGCATTTTAGGTGTAATTTCTAGGTTTTTGTGATGACCTAGAACAGCTATCTGCAAAAGGTTAAAAATAAATTTCAGGTAGGTAAGGAAGAAATGTATTTTAATATTTTTAATGAGCTGTATGTCTCCTGAAAATAAAATTAGTTTCAGAGCTTAACATTTCAATGTCATGGGCAGGCTGCTAAATTTCCTTTTTAAGAAATGTTAAATTGAGGCTAGGCACTTGGAGAAGAAAACACAACCTTGCTTCCTTTCCATATTCATGATAATATTTGTCATAATAATTTAGTTTTGTTTCAGTAATAGGACTGTTGATGTTCTTCCATTTCCCCAATGCATTTCCAATTTCACACTTGCCCATCTAACATCAAATATATTGAAAGGGGTGCCAAAATATTCAATAACATTGAAAGAGCAGAGGAAAGAGGAAATCATAGTCACAGATTTTATTTCACTCCTTTTTCTAAATTAATCAATATTTCATTTTTTAATTCTTAACTAGAGAACTAGCAATATACTACTTCCAATCCCAAATATGAAAATCTGACAACCTGAATTTGAAAATTTGGTTTCGCAAAGACATTCTTGAAATTTAATCCATGATTATTACAAGCAGCAATCATATTCATGTGAACAACAACAACAACAACAACAACAAAATAAACACAGATTTTGTCACATGATTCTACCATTAAAATGTCTCCAGGGTGATATATTTAACATATTATTTCAGGTCATCTTGCCATTGAAAACACAGGGATTTTGTAACTCAGGGTTACTGACTCCAGGTAGAATAAAGGTGTAGCAAAACAACATTCATAATCATGATTAGTGCTTTTTTGTTTGTTTTTTTTTGTTGTTGTTTGTTTGTTTGTTTTTTCCCCTTTAATGCTTCAAAACTCACATTCTCATCTCTGCTGCTATATAGCAAAGACCATAGTGACACTTGCTGGTGCAGCAAAGAGTCAGAAAATAAAATGCAAAAGTAAGGTAAGCCAACTGCAGTTGTTTTTTATACATCTCTTCCCTCAGGGATAAATGCTCTGAGGATCCTGTTTCCTGCTTGGCATATCAAGAGATTTACAATATGTAGAGGTAATTATTCTTCTCCTGATCTAACAGTGTAAGCATTCAAATTACAACCTTGGCTACAGCAGGAATAGTATGCCACTTTGCTAAACTTAGTTGATTCAATCATCTCTCTTTTTTTTTTTCATTTTTTTTTTTACAGATATCTGAAGAAGTAAAATATTTCAATATACACTCTCCCCTTGCTCTCTTACCTGTCTCTTTAAATGCCCCTGAGTTGCAATAACCTCTTCTTTCAGTAAAGGACTGTAAAAGTCTCTCTTCCCCTGTGGCTGGCATGTACAGGACACCCCAATACTACTCATGGCTCTGCCAGCTTTCAGAAGTGCAGTGCATTGCACTGGTTCTACAAGGAGAATTGAGTATCCTCAGCACGCCATGTAGCCAGAACCTCAGGATGTGTTTCTAGCTATGGAAGCTTGAGTAAATACCTTATAGTCCTTGTCTCGGCAAATTCTGCACTGCAAAGGACACTCGGAGACATAGATCTGATTTTATTTGAGGGGGAAGGTGGCTGTACAGACCTATTACCAGACTGCATTGCCTAGTGGTAATGATTGGTTAAAACCCCTGTACAACCTCTTCCCTCTAATCCACATCTAAACTGGAAGTTATCATGAAACTGGTGTTAAGGGCATGTTGCAGTGAGTGCTCACTTAGCTGAACAGAGTTATGGGATCCTCAGGTCTGATTTCATACTTGCAGTACTAAAGGTGAATTCCCTTACAGGCTTTAACAACAGCAACAAACAAACAGCAAATGAACAGCAAAGAGATATTTTTGCCATTTGTTGATTATGATGAGAGACAATTCCTCACAGGGAATTGCATATCCTAGATGATTACTTCATTCAATTTTTGTCCTGATTGAAGCAACATGGTTGCCTTCAACTTGGGTTGAATTCATTGCTAGAGTAGAGGCACCTTCCAAATTGTTAACATGTAGGTCTAAAAAACTTTAAAAACTGAGCAGGTATAGCAAGGTAAGCATGGATTTTGCACCTTGCTCCTATGGTAAAACAACAGTAGAGAAATTCACAGGTTTACTCCTTAGCTGCTCAACATCTCAACATCTTTAAAAGGAAAAAGGTTTCTACTTTCTTTTCCACATATTTTCTTATGACCTTTCCACATTTTTTGACCTGTTCTAAGGAACAAGAAATACCATTCCCAGCCATATGCTTTTGCACACACAGGGGACAGAGAGGGGAAATAAAGAGCTGCACTTTCTCCTCTACAATGCATTTCAGCACTATATATAATTTGTTATGTGACTCATCTAAATCAGCTTTTGTTCGCTCCTTGCCATTTTCTGTCATTCCTCCCCTGTTGTCCGTAAATCACATCTTCCTCTCAGTGTTCCCATTTCACCCTCTATCTTATCCATGTAGACTAAAAGTGTCGCAAAAAGAGGATCTCCGCTAGACATACTGTTATACTATTGTTATGTAAAATAGTATTTGAGAGTTGTGTTTTGTTTGTTTGTTTATTTGTTTTTAATTCCCCAAAAGAAAAAGAAAAAAAAGAAGAAAAAGAAGGTTGTTTAAAAATGGGAGGGGAATATAAAAATCTGCTTAGTATCAAAATTTTCAAAATGAAAATTATTTGAATTGGTGAATCTTCTAGCTGAGGCAATTCCACAAACTCAGCATGAACTCACAACCATGTCAATCAGTTCAAACGTGCGCATATTACACTGAAAATGTTATGTCCTGAGATTGTTGACAGATTCTAGCTGTAACACAGTATTATAGTTCTATCCTAATTTTTGAATGGCTAGCCAGCTTTGTTTTGGTTTTCAATCGCTCAGAGTTTACCTTAGTGCAAGCAACTCATATACAGAGCACAGGATGGAACAATCTTTCTGGTAACTTTACTTTTTCTTCCTATGACTAACCTACTGTTCCATATTCCTTGAGTAATTAAAAATTTGCTGCTCATCTATATGAGCTCATCCTTTTCCTTTGAAAAGCTTCTACATACACTAAATGTATTTTTTGGAGAAAGGATGCACAGTTTGGCAGATTTTTTTTTTTCCTGCTTAATGAAGTCATCACATGTAGAGAAAAAGGATGTCAAGTTCTCATCACTGTTGAACAATTTGCACTAATGAAGATGGCTATCAGGTATGATCTCTCCTCTAGCCACACAGTCTCTCAGATCAGTTTGTTGTGCTCCAAAGCAGTCTAGCACACTAAATAAATCTTAGCTAGAACAAATGGGAGAATGGAATGGACACAGGCCATTGCAGCTGCAACACAAATGTTCCCAAAGAAAGCGAAGTACCATTGTCATGAGCAGTGTTCCCATTCATACCAGGGTAAGATTTAAAGTACAAGACAGCATATCAAAATATTAGATACCATAAAGAAACTAGTAATTTGGAAGAAAGCTATAAAGTGTTGAAAAAAGGAACAGAGATTCCCTAGTGGTATTTTTTTAAAGATATTCAAAGGGAAAAAGTGCCATTGCTAAACTTTCTATCAATGAACTAGAAAAAGAGAAGATAATGACTGGGGACAGCAAGTGTCAAAAATATCATCTGCATTATGCCATGGGGCTGTTGAGCTGTGACATTCTGATAGAGCAAAAGGACTTGTAACAGGTGATGAAAAGTGTCTCTCTGAAACACAGGGGCAGATCATTCACCTTTAGAACCAGTTACTAAAAAACAAAGAAAAAAAGAAAGCAGATATATTACTTACCAGATGAGAATTGTCTCTCCCTTGGTCATCCTCTCTCTGCCCCAGATGAGATCTGTCACCACTGCCCTTGTACAGGAGAATGAGAGATTCAAGAAGACATCTGATGCCTGCAAAAGAAGAAACCTATGAGAGCAAGAAATAAAAGGAAAAACAGAATGCATTTGTCAAGGCATCAGGCCTTCTTCTTTCCATGTAGGGAATACTTTGCATAGGGAATCTCTTTCCCTGTAAGTCTATAGTTATGTCTTTATTTCCATCCATAGTCCCACCAGAAATACTGGGGGCTGAATCCTTAGGATGGATGTAGGCCGTAATACTTGGCCACTGGTAGTACTTTGAAACATACACTTCTAGCAAAACTGGAAAAATGACCTTTCCTTGCAAAATATTTATGAGGAAGACAAACACTTATCTTGGGATTACATGTTGATTACATGTTAGGGAATTGAGAACATGTTACGTTCTCAGTTTAATGACACTGAGGTTGGAGAGAGCATACGTAGTGGTGAATTTGATGCTGAGAGTTTAAATAATCTGTCTGAGGTTACATTGCAAGCATGTGTCAGCCCGGAGATTAGAAGCCAGGAGCTTTAAATTCTCTCACCCATTCTCACCCATTCCTAGGCTAGGGAGTAAAGCTCCCTGTAGGGAAGAATATTAAAAAATAAATACAGACATAAAGAAGCAACCTTGTTCACTCAGTACAGGCTCTAGAGTAAGACTTAGACACACAGTGTCACAAATACTTCTCTGTCCCTCATGTATCCTCTTCGACCTCCTCTGACTGACAGAAGTACTGACAACTTCTCAAGAGCCATCTGATCAAAACTGAGGATTAGAGCTTCTGGGGTTAGGAGAAGGGGAATTAAGTGTGGCTGTACAACCCTAGATGTGAGAAATAACTTCACCCCTGCACCTAAGAAGAACTGTCTCTGTTAGCAGCTGGTGTTAGATCCACTGACAGCTTGACAAAGGCATTAATAAAAAAAGGTTCTTCTTTCCAGTCATTAGATGAAAAGTGGGTATAGGCCACCAAACAATAAACTGCTCCAAACTCCCACATAACAGCAATGGGATGAGGAAGGCTGTGATGCTCTTCAGTCTAGGCCTTTATTATTACATTTATCTGTCAACATTTCAGAGTAAATACTTGTAAGATTTTTTCCCAGCCTTTGACTGCAGCATGATTTGTGATTATAATGCTTCATTTCATGGAAAAAAACATGCTGGCATATGATTTCCCCCCTCCTTTTCAAGTAGATTTCCATGAATTTCATGGACACCAATAAAGAATGCAATGTCACCTATCAACCTGAGGAAAATCACTTGTCCTGTCTTCTTCAGGTCTTCTCCATGGCCTCTACTGCAGTGCTCATCTAAACCATACTGCTTATAACACACTCACAAGCACTAGGGATTCCAAGGGGCTGACTTTATGGCAGATGCTTTGCAATGAGCTGGACACCACCAAAACAGCCCTCGTGAAAGGAGAGTGAAGCTATCTTTACTCTGTACAACCTGGTAGCAACAAGAATATTAAAAAAAGCTAAGACTATCACAGGGAACACCACCATGTTTCGAGTAACAGTAATTTACAGACAGATCCAGGATTTAAGGGCCCAACTTTTTTTTTCTTTTTTTTTTCTTTTACCTGTATAAAAAGGCCATAAAGAACACTGACTGTGATTCGACTTATGTCTACCTTCCTGATAAAAAGTTGGTCTCAGTTCTTTTGATTATTTTTTTGCTGACAAAGTAGGAATAGCTGATCAACAAATGCATTGTTCTTTTTACAGTACAACTTTAATATTTTCCATACTGTAACAACTGAGAAAAGAACTCCCCAAATTTGTCAAAATAAAATTTCTTTGGAATAAAGCAAGGTAAGATAAAGTGATACTGTCATTGAAAATGGATTAATATGAAGTAGCAATTGGTAGGAAGAGTAAATACTTTTTAAACCTAGAAGTGCCAGTGCAATAGCCTACTGAAAGGCTATTTTTAGGCCTATTTTTAACAAGCATACCTCAGTATGTGTAATAATACGAAGTTAGATCTCCAGGGCAAAATATGGAGAGAAAATGTTTACAGCATGCACTTCAAGATCTGAAAAACTTACCTTAACAGATTTTTAAGGTGTTATTAAGCTTCAGCTGGCTTTTTTAAGAAATGGCTTTAGAGTATTTTTCCATTATATGTGCTCATTATTTGTTATAGCAAGTGAGGTTTCTGTGTAACTAAAAATCATATGCATATGCAATTTCAATGTATGACTGTCCATAAAAGCCAGTTTTCTTGAATGTAAGTGTGAAACAAGCAAACACAAAAAATTGTTTCTCGCTTAAAGAAAAAAATGCATTTTGAAATTAACTCAGAGTTCAGTTAAAAATCTTTCATCTCTCTTTTTCAATAAATATTTCCCTATGACCAAGTAGATGTCAAGAATTAAATTAAATCTTCTGACCTTCTTATAAGAATCTATATCCAATCTTAAAAATCTATATCCAATTCTAAACACATTAGACCACTGGAACCTTGTCTTGGCTTAACCAGAAAGGAAAAAGCATCATTTGCTGAGCCATAAGACCTTTTAGTTTTCTCTCTTTGGGAATTAGATGAAGCTGGATATGTTTCTTTTGAGTTTCTTAAGATATCTCTCTGCAGTAGCTAATAAAACCCCAAGCTATACACAGTAAAATTCGCCCCTCTGCAAGGACTACATGTTTATGTCTCATGATAACTTTCAAAATGGAGTGAAAAAAAACATCTCTGTGCATCTGTGTACACACATGAATTCTACTACCTTTATTTGAAACTGACAGGACAGAAATTAGGCAAGGTACATCACTCCAGTCCAGCAAGACTTGAGTAACTAAACCCAAGCCCTCGTCATTTTGTTACATATCTCTGAGTTGGTTGCAATACTGGCAGACTTTTGGTGATTAGGTATGGACACGGGAAGGCACACACTACCTTTTTACTGTACAGAACCTAGCATCACTTCTCAGCAGGCTGAAGAGATGAGAAGACATGACTTTGCCTATAGAAACACAGAAATGAGAAAAGAGATAACTGAGGGAAGCAAGGTACAGACAATAGTGTCATCTGTCCAGGTTGCATTCTGCATGGATTACCATTCTGCCTAAACTCATACACCCAGCTCCCAGTACTGCTCATCAGCTAGGAACAGCACTGCACAAATGTCATTCTGCAGCTTCTGGGCCAGAGCTGACACTCCTATCTGCACCTCTTGAGCATCAAAGGGATGATTTTCTACCATAATCTCATCTGAATTCACTTAGAAGATGTCACTTACTATCCATGGAAGTACTTAATTGTGTAGCTCCCAGAAAGAGTGCTTTTAAAAAAGGCTCCATGCTCTAAATACATGACTGCTAAAATGTGTATCCAAAATGCATTTATACTGGCAGTAGTCCAAATATTCATTCAAATAAAACATCACTGTTTATTTACTACAGATAAGCAGAAGTGGACAGAATGCATTTCTGGAAATATTTTTTTAACTTAAGTAAATGGTGTTTATCAATAACTAAAATTACCCCACAACTTGAAAAACATATCAGAAAATTAATTAACATTCAGAATGATACATGTATCCTGGAGGCAATCTCCTCAGAGAAATTCTTGAGCATGTTAGGGCATCTTAGAACAAAAAATAAGAAGGAAATGTTGTGTGAAGGATGATGAAATACTAGGGAACTGTGTATGTTCAACATACAATATTCAATGTATTGCTCAAGACCAGTAGAACTGGTAGAATATGGCCCACAAAATACTTTAACATGCCTAGATATGTGTTAAGTCTGGGATTTTTTTAAAGAAAAGCCTCTTTTCCTAAGAATATGCATGTTAGTGATTCAAGTAAGAAAGAAGCATATATGAATTGAAGTAAGAAGTATATACAATCATAAGCATGCCTTCTAAGGACTTCAATCAATCCTCATAGTTGCCCATCAGAAAGGCAATATGATATATTCTGAATGTTCTACTGATGGGAAAGCTATGGAACAAAGAAATGAAACGAGCTACATTTCATATTTTATGCAAGAAACTCCCTCTCATCAAAGAACTTCTTCCATAGTTTGCTGTACAGTGTCTTCTACTCCAGTAAAAACACAAAATGAAATGCTTCTGTGAATCGAAGATTTTATTTTTTTAATCCATGTATGATGAAGAATAAAAAATAAGCAGACAATAAAAAAGAAGGGAAAATCCAACTTAATCTAACCTCTTCACCTTTCAGATATCATCAAAGACATTAGTTTCTAGCTGATTAGGTCAGATTTCATCTGCTAATGCTGGGCAGTGATCATGGGTTCCAAAGGACAGCTTCAAATAGCTTCAAAGACAGACAGCTTCAAGAAATATGTTTTCACTTAGAACTGTAAAAACTTCCTTTGACCCATTCCAACCACAAACTGAAAATCTTTAATAATGTCGTGAGCTATCCACTCACAGATTTGGACACTTCAAATCTTTTTTAATTCAATAAATCTTTTTTTTTTTTTTTTTTTTTTTTTTTTTGTGAAGGTTGCCTGAATGTTTGGTTCATTTGCAGGAAGTCACAAGCGCATTGAGGCATGGACCAAATTCTGCCATAGGATACCTTGACCTCAAAAGAAAGTTGCAGCAGTGGGGAGAGTGACCACTTGTGAACCCAAAGCCAGCTTTAGCTTTCTGTGCTGATATACAAAATATTTTTTTTTTCCTTTTCATCTACAGATGATGAACAAACCTATTTTTATAATGAAAAATAATACTCCATGATGAATTTTCACTGACCTCCATTCTGTCTGCTAGTGGAACTTCCCTGATGTCAGGTGAGCCATTCTTTTCATTACTCTACCAATTGATTAGAATCAACATCTAAATAATTCTTTCTAATTTAGAGCATTATTTGGAAGAAGAAATAAGCACTGAAAACTTATGGTAAGATGCTACCATTCCTACTCATCATGTCACCAGACAACAGCATAACCGCATGTGGGAATCAACCTCTTAAAGGAATTGATAACCCTTCTGCTCTTGAAAGGAACACAAGAGCCCTGGCATCGTTTTGTCACTTGCATATAAAAATAGACACTGAGTGAACAGCCTGCTCCACACCCAACAACCACTTTCCATTTTGATGCTTCAACATCTTTCCATTAACACCATCCCCTTTACGACTCTTGATTCATTAAAATCCATGCCTCATTACTTTGTTCTCCAACATGTTGGTAGCTATTTTTATGATTCTTACCTTCCTATCGTCTCTTACTGTCCTAAAAGATTAAATATGAGATGCTCATGGTTTTTACTTTCCTTTCCACATCTAGTGCTCATGGAAATGTTATTAATTGTACTCATGCTGTACTGATGCTTTTGGAATTGATTTTTCCATTCTTTTGAAGTCACATATAGTGAATTAAATCATTTTCTGAAAGTTCTTACATCAAAAGTCTCAGGTGACCAGAAAGAAGGAGCACCGACTAATTAATAGTCCACCACCTCCTAATTCAACATCAAGTACTGCAGATTATTTATACCCAGAACAGCATTTAACGTTAGAAACAAGCAGGGGAAGAAGCACAGTTATTACCACATCACTGTGACTTACATATGAAAAGGGCTTTTCCAATATATGTACAATAACATAATTTTTGAAAGTTGCTTTACAATGGAATCAATTCTTTTTACATCCAGAATAAAACCCTTGCCTTACAAATGATTAGCTAGTGACAGCATATGTAAAGACACTGCAGAAAAACTTGTACCCTTCTTTGGAAGAAGCCAGTCCCTGTACAATTTTACAGGTAATCAGGGGATACTGTATTGTGATGCATATCATGAGCGAATCCCTATCAGAAGTGAGGATGCAATGCCGTAAATTAGAACTAGTAAGACACAACTATGAATTCAGCCATCTCCATGCTGAAAATCATGTGCAGTCCAGTCCTAATTACTGTATCTTTAGTATTCATGGCAATTTATTAGGGAGTTTGGATATTACAGGAATTCTTGCTATGCTTTCTATCATATCTCTATACAACTGGCTCCATGAATCACATGTTATTGCTCCTCTGTCTTTGAATGCTTTGTTAAAATTTCTGTTCTGTCTGAAGAGAACAACAAACAAACAAACAAACAAGAAACACTTTGGGCACAGATTTCAGAGCAAGCAAAGGCTAATAACATAATTTATGAAACTGAGGGTTTCAAAAACCTTTTGAAAAAGCTGTTTAATATTAACCCTTTAGTTTGTGATTTCTCAGATGGCCAGACTGAATGAAACAACTTAATATTAACAATATGTAGCTGAACACCATTTAAATCTGATGACATCCCACAAATTCTGGATATTGTTGGTTGCTGTATTTTAATAACAGATATTAATACACTTCCATGAAAAATCATTTTCTTCTCATCTCTCACCATCATGTTTTGTGGCAGTAGCTTGACAAACAGTGGTTGTACTGGTAAATACTTTTGTATTTGAGTATAAATCCACCTTTTACTTCTCTGTTTGTGGACATTTTCTGAGAAAGGATTCACTGACCACATGTAAAAGGGCAACCCAGTAAAAAATAGAGAGGAGCAGGACTGGATGAAGGAAAAGGCAGATATCTATTGATTGTGTGATTCCTGCTAGTTAGTTAAATTACTGCATGGTCATACAGGACTGCTTCAATCAACAAGATAAAACCTCTACAGAAGAGCTCTGCAGTCTCTCCCCCACTACTACATCTGCAAACTGCAACACTAGTGTGAATCACTGGGTCATTGCTGAACTGAGTTTTAGCTTCAGCATCTGTCCTGTGTCAAGTTGTTATGTAGGAATAAGCTCTGTCCTTTATGCTGGAGATGATTTTTCCACCTTCTTGGAAAAAGGATCTCTGTAGAAAATGAGATGATATAGAGAGGAAATTGTATACTTAATAAAAGTTTTGGATGTGTCATTTCTGCTTACCAAAGAAAATTGCACAGAAAAAAAAAAAAACTGGCTGCTTAATGGATTGTTCAAATGCTCATTAGCATCAAGCAGATTTATTTGAACAGATAATTATCCCCATATTGTGCTTTCATCACTGGAATTGTTTATGTCAAACTGTCAAGCAGCCGTTTTCAAATTTTACTCCTCGATGTGTTGAAGTTCCTCTATGGTTAGAAAAACAAAAAAGGATTTATTTAATTTTTTTTCTCCTCAGCCTCATTTTAACCCCATTTAAAGTGTTTCATGTGACTTTAAAGTTTGCAGGAACATCGAGTCGTTTTCATTTCAGACATTATGAAGAACTGAACATACAGGGCCTCCCATGAGGAATACAATGCTATTCAAGTTTCTCTGTTCTTCTTTAATTCATTCATTATGCTAGCTGGAAGGCACATGTATGTGCGCACACAAGAGAGAAGGTGCAACTTAGAAGTGGCAACTTCCTTACTTCCAGAAGCTGATTCTGAAACTGACAGTCCCTCAACATTCACTTTGGCTGCCATCAGTATGTTTAGCAAATCAGTCTATTTGCAGTTACAAGTGATTAGAGCCCTATGTAAGATAGATAGCAAATTGCTATGCCTAATCAAAACAAGCCAACCCATGCCTTTAGGCTACTCTCAATGCAGTTATCTGTTGCTAAAGAAAGCAGTTTGACAATGTATTTGTCCTCATAATTTTCTCTGGCTGTCAGTCACCTTTATATTCTTTGTAAAAGCACACCACTTGTCCACAGTTAAAGTCAATTTTGCTAGCCAGTATGAATATGCATTTTCGTCAATGGTGAGTGACTGATATGACAACGTTCAGCATTTAAAGTTTAACTACATAAATTCTGCAAACTGAAATAGAATGCTTCTTTTTGGTTTTAATCACGTTCCCATCCTTTTACCTCCCACTACAATGGATAGAAATTCTTTAAAACTATCTCCAAGGAAGATTTGCAAGTCTTCCTGTAGAGAACCACTACAAAAGCAAACAAACAAACAAAGAACAACAACAAACACAAACCCTTTAGTTGTGCTTGCAAGGTAATCATTAAAAAAGCCCCAAATTCTTTATTTGCTACTTCTTGTACTGCCACAGAACTTAACGTGCAATGACTCTGAGCTATAATTTTAGTCTGTACCTCATGGTCAATGAGGAGGAGAACTATGTCTACTTACACTGCTTTCACGCAAGTCAGCCTGAGAATTTCCAGCCAACAGGAAAAAAGGTGTTTATCAAACTATGCTGATCAGGCAAGGCTGGAAAAATACTAACTCCTTTGATGGTATTTAGAGTATCTCCAGTGCTCTCCCTGTCTTTTATCCTCATAAAACCTCTATTAAGCCTTTTCCATTATAAATCTTCATTCTTGTGTTTAGACTCTGTCCAGGTTTGAATACCTGTCTGGGTGAATCTTACCATGTGTAGCTGTCCAGCATCTGGTTTTTTACATCTACTCCACTGCTTGCTATGGAAATAGGTACTTTAACTTAATGACAGGTACTTTAACTTAATGATAAAGTCTTTTTATTATAGAGCAGAAATCAAATCCCACAGAGGAAATATGCAAAGCTACACTAGTATTTTGTAAAGGAGCACAAAGAGATTGGCATTTTATCATTCCATAACCTAAGCAAGAAATCTTTACAGCTCTGAGAGATGATAGTGGCTGCCGGTCTTAGAGCAATTAGTATTGGCACCAGCCTTCAGACAGCGGTGTAGCCACACACAAAGACTGCGCTGTTGTGTGGGGATGTAACTTCAACTGTGCTCAAAGGTCAATCACAGGAAGTTGCTCTCGTAAAGGGAAATAAATCAGGTGGTTTGGCTCTATGGAGGAGAGTAACTTTCCTTATTAACTGTTGATTTTGAGACTGCACAGGCAACGCTTGAAAAATGAAGTGAGGACGCAGTCTGCGTTTTGCATTATAATTCAATTTAGTAATACCACACACACACAAAGCTTTATTGCTAATGGATGCACCGAGCAGACCTGACTGCTCTACATCAACAACAAAACAAAGAACTACACATCAACAGTAGGCTATCATTAGCAGTAATGTTATTCCAAAGCATGGCGTATCTGTCAGGCAAATGTAACTGCATCTGACATCTACCGTAGTTCTATTTGCCTGGCTGAGATGATACATCTCAAATTGAGGAACATCTGTTTCAGGCATGTGATGAATCATCTTCAACTATATTTCCTACTTCCTGCAATCCTGTAAGATCAGACAGCGGAACGAAGTTACATAACACTATGACTGTGTTGTTTTTCAGTATTTCTGAAATTTTAGATTTTTTTGACCCGTGGCTCATTTTGTGATCTAAAAAACCACAGAGAGAGAGCATATTTCCATTGCTAGAAAAGGAAGAAGATGAAATAAAAGCTGAAATGGCTCCCCTATTAGAAGATAATAGTTCTAGCGAGGTACACTGTGGTGCTTTTGCGAGTGTCCCCTTCGACTGATAAATTATCTCCCTGAATGTATTAGAATTGCAGCTGGTTGCTGGGGTATGGGAGGGTAAGCAAGAAATAAAGTAAAGTGGTTTCAGTGCATCCACTGAAAACTGGAAGAATCAACACCATGTCATAAGCAGAAAATACTGTGAGAACCTTAGAGAGGAATTTGACAACAAAATAAGACCCTCTGATTGAAATGTTAAATTTCACACATAAAGAGAGGGATTCATACTCAACCAATGGGACCTGACAGCACATTCACACAGCACATGAAGAGAATGTAATGTAGTACTCATGTGCATGTCTTCTGCATTTAAAAAGAAAACTGAAAGCTATCAAAAATAATAAGGCAGTTTTAAATATGCTATACCGTGAATGGTAATATGAACTACTTCATGCATGAGAAAGCACAATTTGCCAGTGCTCCAAAGAGGATCGTTATGTATTTAGTCTGTACACTTGCTGAAATAAAAACATTTATATCTCAGTAGACGGTATTTATTGCATTCCAGTGATTTGCAGTGTGACAGAAGCAGACCAGATCTTAAGTGCAGTCACAAGTTGCTCAACTGCTTTGCATGTTTGCTTTAAAATGATGGCTTATACAATTTCTTCTCAGTCCTTAAACACCGAAAGCATTCAGACTTCTTACTTAACTACTAGATAGCAACCAGTTTTGCCGTCTTTAGAACTCACTTCTCTTTCTGGACATGCTATACCATCCTGAATCTTACTATACCAGGTGGTATATTTCTGGCTGAGCAGAAAGGTATCTTTCAGTAAGCTTCAGATACAAACATGGATCTCAGCTTCATTTAAATTCATTGGAAGTCAGGAATTTCATTTGGACTCGTAGGCCATTGCTCCACTTAAGAACTGTTCCATCGCTGATTAGCACAAAGCAGACTTGTTGGGCATATACTCAGCTTCCAAAAATGAATGCATCACAGCTGACCATAAGCATTTCTCCAAAAGCAAACTGCCATATCAGCAGGTCATCAAAAGTAGCAAGACCATTTACAATAGCACCATCTGGTGTCTCTCAATGATTTTATAGTTATGGTAAATGTAGCAGATTACAGAAGTTAGCATACAGAAATTACCACAGTATGCAACAGTCATGTCCTGTCATTTCTGCTATTCTGTCCTAACCCTTCACAATGAATGAATGATGCCATTTGTTTCTTTCCCTGTGATCTCACAGTCGTCCATATATAATGAATTTAGGGTTTGTTTTGTCTTTAAAAGGAGGCAGATTTCTATCTTTTTGCCTGCATTGGAACTTGGGCTGTATGAACAAAATCAGGAAACTGCCTGTGCAAATCAGTCTTAATATGTTAAGCAGGTTTTGATCTGCTTATACCAAGTACATCTGGAAAAGTTGCCTGTCACCTGCTCTCATGCCTGGATTTTTCCCAGAGGTATACCTGCAGTCATTGCACTCTCAGAATATAAAGAATTATTTTCCTCAAAGGATGCACATCTGAAATGCAGCAGATTTTAGTGAACTGGACATTAGACAAGGCTAAGGAAATCATTCTTCAGTTCTCAGACAAACCACTCACTTGGAAAAGTGAGTTCAGTACTTTATTTGTCTCTATTTGCTATAGCACTCTGCTTTATTAAGTGTGTGTAGTATCCCATCTAATGAGGACCAGCCTTTATAAATATGGACAACAACTTTACTTCTTTCTAAGTGAGTATCTCCTGTGACTGAACTCTTAGGGAATGCTATTCCTGAAATTAATCTTGAATGCTCTAATTAGAATGGTAGCAGTTACAGAATTCTCTAATGGCTACTTTGAAAAAACAATTACTGTCTTTATTATGATAACCATCCAGATGAGATACTACAGTTGACAAAAGATTATTAAACAACTCATTATTCAGTCAATGACTCACTCAGCCAAAAGCTTATACATGTAGTGATGAAGTCTAATGTGCCAGCAGTTAAAACTGTGCAGTGGCCAGCTTTTTAATACTTTTTAGACAGTACAATATTGCAATAGTTTTTTAATAATTTTTTTTTTGCTGTTGGTAGTGGTGTTTTTTTTTTTTTTTTTTTTTTTAAGTAAGTCTGTGGTAATTCTACTACAATTAAATCTTCCTAAGATATTATAAGATGTGATTAATGTATAGAATTATAAGCCTTTCATTTCATTTTATCTCAGAGATTAGCATAGGAGTTCACAATCTAAGGCAATGGTCTATATTTCCCAGAGGAAAAGATTGAGTCAGTCCAATCTGTATCTCTTTATAGGCATATGTATTAGTCAACAAGAAATGTGACTTTAGAATAAGCAATGTCAAGTCTCTGCTAAAGCCTGAAAAAAAGATCATAAGGAAAAATTTAATCCTGGCTTCCCAGACAGAAGGTATTTCGGTGCTGAGGAATAAGGGGAGAAACAAATGGACTATGGAAGGAAAGGTGGGATTCAAAGAGAAACATTTAAAATATTGCTCTAACAAACAAGGGGGTAAGACCGTAAAGTGTGTAACTTCCTCTCCGAGGAGGAGTGAGTTATAGGGAAATGACGCTTCTCTGCGGAATATATATTTTGAGCTAACTTGCTTGTCACCTGACACATTTAAACACTGAGGATGAGACATTCTTATACACAGTTTTGTCCCAGTTTGTTGTATTGCATTCTCACCATCACCCTGTCGCACATCTCAGTAGATCTGCTCTATTATATTAGGCTAAGAGTGTACTGGGGAATTATCTTGCAGCAACCAGTGATAGAGCCATACCTTATTTCTCCATCAGTTAGGTGGTCTGGATTTTCTGAACATTCCTCATTTCCTTGTAAAATACAAAATACAAGTGAACACCAGAATCACCTACACACCCTAGAAACGTCAGAATCTTCCTTCCCAAATGAGACAGTGAGACGTGTCTTCCTCACGCAATCTCTTGAAGTCTACCACACAAGTCTTGGTTGCCTTCCTCCTGAATTTCATGGTTTCCCTGCAAGAACATCCCCACGAGAACATTGCCAAGAACAATAGGGAGGCAGACAAGTACTGTCCTTGCAAGGCCTGCAAGTCGTTATGGGTACTGTGCAGCAATATGAAGTCTACTGGATGAGGCATGGAACAAAACCCTTATCATTTACAGAAAAAAAATATATATTCACAACATTTTGTTAAGGAAGATGTGGAAACCTTACTGGTTTGTCCAATTTCCTTGCCTTCTGTGTCTAACTCACAGTGCCGTTTCAGAAAAAAACATCGTTTCTCCCTGCCCTTTGGTGTTGCTAGTCCCACTGAAAGCAGGGTTATAATTTTTATTTCTATAACCCTTGGGTTGCATCCACTTCTAAAATGTCTTGGCAAGAAAGGCATTGCAGAAATGTGAGGACATTATCATAAGACTACCTACAACCAGTTTGTTCAATTTCTCTCTCTAGGGATAAGCATTTGAATAAGTGAGTAGTCATTGAAATTTTGAATTAGTTGTGTGTATTATAACTTCACTAGATAGTTCATTTTCCTCTGCTATGAAAAACACAAAGATACTTTCTAAAAAGACAGTGCACCAAGTTTTCTAATCAGATTCTTATACCCTGGTGGCTCTGCAGATCATTTTGTAATAGAATTGAGGAACAGGCTATGGAGCTAAAATAGAATAGGCAATTAAAATGTTATCTCTATGGAAGCTTATAATAACAATGATACAAAAATTCCATGAGAGAGAAGAATCCACTTAGAAAAAAGATTCATTCAGTCAGAGATGCATGAAAAACTTCCAGTGAGAGAGACTGATTTATGGCAGGAAGGTCTTGTATCCAGGAAAAGGGACGCTTCTATCATGGCATAATTCAGTAGATTTGACTACAACTTAAAAAATCATGCAGTAGTGACAAAATCACTGATGTTTATTTTATCTGATCCCAGATTGGCTATATAATCACAATAGTCATACTGGGGATTCTCTAAATATGTTACTTATGAACAAAGTCTAAAAGTATACAGGCAATATTGTACAAGTCTAAAAACTGCTTCTCTATTTTGATGTCCCTCAAGGGTCATTTATTTCACTTGAACCACGTCATGTTAGCAAGTCTCTGTCCAAGTGCTAGTTTGTATCAATGGACTGTACTGGATTCTCAAAAAGTGAACATGAGTAGAACAGCTGCATATTTAATCTGTCATTGTCATGGCACTATTTCATTTCAGCACTATAAGATCCTATTTTAGAATACACTTTTGGTGTTGAACTGGAAAGAACTTTGTTGATCCCCTGTAAAGTATGATGGTAGAAAAATGTGAAGGATATTTACCACAAAAAGATCTTCAAAGTGCCCCGGTTCTTCTTCATATAAAACTAACAAACAAAAAAACAATTGTCCAAATAAATTTATTTCTCTTGAAATTACACCATTTGTCTTTTTCTAGTTGAAGGTATTTGTGAAATTAAGTTAACCATGCTTTGCTGAAATGGTCCGCTGAACACCTGTATCCTTGCTATATTCACTGATCTTTCAGTGGCCATCAGCTTATGCTTAGGGTGAAGCTCACAAAAATCTTTTATCTTCACCTATGTCTTAGGTACTTTAAAATAATGTGGTCAAAATAATTGAATCTCACATTCAATGCAGTGAATATAAGATAAAAATCCCCATGAAAAATGTTAAGTATCTTGAACAAATTGAGTGTTCCTAACAATACATATGCATACATCAGTATTGGGCTATCACCAGCCCTTACTGTAGAGCTGTTTGTCATTCATAGGAGACCTGCTTAGAAATTTATAGCACATTTTGGTCCATTACTGTTAGAAAGCATCGTTGTTATTGAATGTTGTCCCTTCTCAAGGGTATGTCCTTACGCTGGTGTCAGGCCCAGCGTGCTTACTTTCCTAAAGAGAAATTTGGCAGTATGCACTTAAGTAGCTAGGTAACAGTTCCCGAATGTCCATTAGGATTACTTCAATATGTTCAACTGGGGTTTATTTACTGAAGGAGCTTTGCTTCTGATGACTGGTACAGTGGCTAATTAGAAAGACCCAAATCACACTTATTTACAGGAAAAATATTATTTGTTCACTAATTCAAAGAAACAAAATTTGAAGGCCCAGGTGTTAAACAATTAAAAAAAAAAAAAAAAAAAAAAAGAGTTGTCCTTTATAAGCATGTTCCCTGGCTAAACTTCCACACTCCATAATTAACATAAATCGAGATTAGTTTTCCTCTCAGGAGGAATAGCCTCCGTTGCTTGCAGCACATTCTTTCTGACTGTGAGTCTTCCCAGCCTGTCAGCTCTGTAATTGACACATTCTGGGAAACCTCTCTTGGCTCACCCAAAGCTCTCTCCCTTTTCTAGTTCTTTGAGGTTTCAGGCTTCTTTGATCCTCCACTTAGCCTTGGGAAGAGTACCTATTCAGCCTGGATGGAGCCAGCTCATTAGCTTTTCTCCAAGTGATGACCCAGCCATTATTATCTTAACTACTTTGAAGCCATTTATATGAAGTCATTCTTATCTGTGTCATTGTTTTACATTTCCTATTTGGTCCTTTAACAACCCCTTTACAGACCGCTTTGATTTAACTCTCTCCATGCAAGGAGGAAGCAATACTGAATTGAATAGGGAAACATTTGTAACAGGGATGAAAGAGCTCAGCACACAAAAGTACTCCTGATGAGAAAAACATGTTTTCTTTTATCCAACACCTGTTTCATCATCCTTCTGAAATGATAAAATCAGATAGGTAAGTGGGAAGTGTTTAATGACTGCTATTAGATCTGACCAGGTCTGAAATCAGATGCATGCACGTGAGCTAGAAAAGCAGAGCAAGACCCTTTTGTTCTTTTTCTGCATACATATATTTATTGGCCCAATTCTGTGGTCCCTCTTATAACAATGTAAGATTTTCATAAAGCCACCATCATCAATTAATAAATTTCCACCAAAAATCCCAACAGTTCTGGTGAATCACGACCAGGAATTAAAATGCTCCTTTTTTTGGATTCAGGTGTGAAGACTGCTTGCAGTGCTTTCTCAGGTAACCATCCTATACAGAAAAATTAAGCAGAACAGCCACAGAGAATATCTATGTGACTCAGAAGGAACAAGAGTAATGTGAGAGTTCTGAAAGATCTGAACATCACCTGTCTTCCCTCCACTTCACTTAAAAACAACCACAAAAATCCCAGCAAGCCCATGGAAGAAAATTTCAGACAAAGTTAAGCTATTCTGAAAACAACATCCAAAATCTGTAAGCAACTACAACAATTTGCAACGTTATCTTTAACTGTGAAGACATTACCATACTTATAACAAGATCTGACATTTTGTCACTGTTGTTGTTCTACATAATTTAATTACAAGAAACATGAGTTATTTTCATAGATTCAGTCTAATTAAAATTAAATGTGAGATAAATGGTTTGTAAATATTTCAAAAGTATAGGTTATTCACTTTAAAAAAATGCTAAAGTTGTGGGTAGGCAGTGTTCCATATATAATGACATTTGAGATAGGGTACTGTAAAAAAGTTTTGTAATTAGGTGTTCTTTGTAGCAGAATATAAAAGAACAATGCCTTGTGAGAAGCCTTATTTCGACAACCTGCAGCGTAGTTTACATGCTAGGCTGCAAACTGTGACAAGTTAATGTTGGGTACAGTGCTTCATCAACAAATCATTCACAAAAGAGTAACACGTGGAAAGCTCATAGAAGAAAATGAAAAGATATTCATTGATTCTTGTTGTGCTAAGAAAGTTAAAGTGCAATAAGATAGGTAGGTAAGTTAAATTGGCACTGACAATATTCTTTCTGGACACTTCCAGTCTTGGACAAGACATTTCAACTCTCAGAATGATACATTGCTTTGTCTGTAAACAATTCAGGCATGTGCAGATGGAATAGGCAAAATATATATGTTACCTCTGAAGATCCAATCTCTATTTACATGCTAAACCACCAGAGAAATTAGTTTCAATGATTTCCATCAGATCCATAGTTACAGCAATTATTGTGGCAGTTATAGAATGTTCCTGTGTTCACTTTTAATATCACTTACCAGCTTTTCTGTTAGAATGAATACTAATTCACTTAAAGGTGAAGAAACAAGAGAAACAATTGGGGAGAGATCAATAAAAATGACTCTGAACATGGCAAACCACTGAGACATACTGTAGCAGACATTTGCTCTGAAGTTTAATCCAGTACATTGTTGAGACTCTTTGATTTTTTTCTTTTTGAACATGGAACAATGGACAGTGAGGAAAAATCATGGACTTAACAAGAACTAAGGGATTCTATCTGGGTTGAGTTCTTTCCTTCCCCGTGTTCTCTGGAGAACAGTTGTAGAGAAGCTATTTCAGAAGATCAGACTAACAGAAGAAAGTCAACAAAGTTCCCAGCAACATTCAAACTGCATGAACACCTTTTTCATATATATATTATTGTTTGAGTGACAACATTAGTCTAAGCATAGGGGAGATTTAACCCTTTTGCACTTTTACCCATGCCTTAAGTGAATTTCACCTGTAGGAGAATGAATGACTCTTTGCAAATATTTGTACTTATAACATACAAATGATTTGTTAGCCAAGAGAATGATTATAGAAAGACACACTGTCAAAGAAAAAAAATGGAGAAAACAAAATTTGGATTTAAATTTGTATAGGTAGATATTTTCCACTGAATTGTATATTGAGCTGTATGTGAAATACCTACAGAATTACTGTTGCAAAGGCTATGCAGGATGTCAAGAATTTCAGAATCATTTGCACTAAGTCCAAAGTGGACATTATTTAAAAATATCTGAACAGTATCAAAAAGAGTTCTAAAATATTCTTACAGTTAGTGTTTTTTAAAGTTTCCTGTGTTATGTTTCTGCAGGAGTTATCAGCTTCAAAGGAGCCATCAATTCACTTCTAAAAATTCTACCTTAATGTCATTTCCTAAAATTGTCTAAGTGTAGAGAGGATTTGTAAGCTATTTACTCAACAGTAAAAATTCAGTCAAAAGGTCAGCCAGGACCCTTTGTGTACTCCTGGTTCTCACTTTTCCTATGTCTCATTCCAGTGATTAGTGTAGGAGTGAAAACTTTGATTAGCTACTGCTTGTTGTGATGAAGCTGATAAACTGCTGTTACAGCAGCTAAGAGGTATACATAATATAATGGAATGTCTACCTGTGTCAGCACTAGACAGAAGATCGAGTCTTCTCATGTCTCTTAATCAAAGCATTTTTTGCTGCCTTATACTTGTAGCTCTATACATCCATGGCTTCATTCCTGCAGAAAAATAAACAGAGGTGGAATTATTTCACTACGTGTGAAATGGATTTCCCATCTAGAAAATAAAAAAATGAATTTCAGTAATCTTTGTAACACGTTTGGGGTCATGTGCATTGATGCTAGGAATAGGCATGTATGTTTTTTTTTATTTTTTTTTTATTATTTTACTTTAAATCAAGGTCGTTTTGCCAATAACATCAACAAAATCAAGATCAGTCCCCTTTCAGGGAATTTTGTACACCCTTTTATGTCTCTGGTTTTATTGCACATTGAGGCCCATTGACTTTTCATGGCTGCCACTGTGGGAAATAAGTTATTCACTAATTGTTATATGGGTGGGTGTGACTATGTTGCAACATAATATTAAAACATTACATCAAGTAAAGAGCAGAACATAACATGAATTAATTAAACATGCTCATTTTTTGATGGATAAGTCCTTCCGTATATATCAGGCTCGGACAGAGGGCTGAGTGAATGGCAGATTACTGTCATTGTCATGGTGGCTAGTCATGAAGAAAATGGCTTTCTGATTTCACTAATTTACTTTTCACTCCGTCCCCAAGTGACGGTTTTAGTTTGTCGCACCATCTTAGTTTTGACAGTTTTTCTTCCCTCTATGGATTAAGCACATTAGTTATGTAGTAGCTGTCTGAAACTTCTACAATGGTTGAGTTCAAGATTCAAGACACTTGCTGGGGCTAGGTGAAGAGAGAGTATGGATGGTCCACAGGGAATAGCTTAAGTAGAATGGCCCTTCTATAGAGAGAGCTTCAGAAAAAGTTGTGTATGCTACTAAGGAAAATCACCAGGAGTTTCAATGGAAAACCATCTCAATTGTATAGAACACACTTAATTCATCCTGCGCTTGTTGCAGTAATATTTGCAACTTACTTAAAACTATCTTTTCCAGGTTTTTTTTTTTTTTTTCCCAATGTTAATGGCTCAGGCAATTTAATTTACGTACAAAAGTACAAAGCAGAAAGCAGTTTCCTTTGAACACATGTAGTACTTTTTCTGGCTATATTAGGGAATATTGCAATTGCTTCAAATGAAAAGGTATGAGGAACATACTAGTGAGAGCTCATTTAATTATTTTACTAAATACCAAGCAATCATGTTTTACTTGAAGGTTTTCATGTTCAAAGGGATCCTACTTTCATCTTCTAAGTCTCTAAAGAACACTGCAGTAGAAAAGGCTCAAGTAATGTACCTTTTCTTTCCTTTAACTTGAAGGACAGTAAGATTCCTTGTAGACAGAACTTCTTCCCTTTCTTTCTTCTACAGAAAGAATGTTCATATTTCTTCTCATTTTCTTCCTTTAGGAAGAAAATCTCTCCTCTTTCACATTTACTGCACTCCATCAGTGTATGGCCTACTAACTGAAAATACTTGCTATACCCTAACTAATATCTGTAACAAAGAAATAAAGAGAATAAATACTGATTTGGGAATTGTTGATGTTGAAGCATTTCACATTTAGAATTTTATTTCCTGTGTTCTGCACATGAACTCATTTTGTACTTATATCCATCACCTCTGTAGTAAGCTTATCAACTATTTGAAATGAGGAAAAAGGAATTTTTGAGGGATGACTTGATGTAACTCACAGGCTGCTATGTACCAGTGGACAACACTGAGTGGCCAAGACAGTACAATAGAGGTGATACCAATCACTTCTAATAACTGAATTCATACCTAAGGACGAATAATTTTAGGCTGAGGATTTCAGTACCACATGAGGTACAATTATTGCTGTCAAATTAAGAAAAGTGGAGAGTCTTGAAAAGATCTGGGTATCTCAGAGTTCTCACCGAGTAGATGCATATAAAGGAGTTAAGTCATTAATATTTTCTCGTACTCTTTACAGCTAACACAGGAAGTTTTATATCTTATGATAAAACTCAATCCCAATAGTCCATTCACTGTGATCACTGAATTATAACACTATCAGCAGTACGCAATGATGTTGGATTTAACTGAGTCTCCTCAGTAATGGAGAGACAGGTGAAAATTTTGAAATCAGCCCTTTTTTTTTTTTTTTATTAGAATGTCATTAAATCACAGTAAATTAAAAAAGCAGACACTCAGTGATTCTCTAAAGAGTAACACTATAGTTGCATCATTGCCACAACATCTCGCATACCATATCTTAGTATAAAATGTTTGAAAAGTAGCAATAAAAAAAGGTTGGAACAGACTGAGTTTTTCAATTTGACCTGTTGTTTGTAATTCCATTACAGGATATTTTGAAACAATGTGAGCTCATACTTTCTCTTTGATCTTTTCATGTAATAATATTCTTAAGTAGAATATTCAAGATAAGCTTTAAATAAAGCTTTAAATCTCAATTCAGTTTCTGAAGATTTTAGGAGTTGGCCCTAGAAAATGGCACTGGTCTATTAATAAATATCAAGGACATTTTTTCACAGCTCTGTTAAATGCTAAATGCTCCCATTATCTGAAAGTGTATTCTTTTGCAGTCAGAAGGGTGTTAACCTTTTAGTTGTATGGGAACAATAATAAATCCATCCTCTTCTAACATGGTTTATCAGTTAGTGATGGCACTTTAAGAAATAACAACGAGCTCTTTATTCAACAGTACATAAAACGTAACTAGAATTTTGTTTAATGACTTGTAAAACTGTAACTTATTTTTATTTATTTATTTATAGGTAATTCACTGACCTACTGTCCCTGGTTTCCATTACTTATGTGTAATCCTTAAAAAGTGAGATTTATCATCATGTCTTTGAAATAAAAAGGATCATGAGGCTCTTTCCTGATGGGTAAGATTTTTTTTTTTCAAGTCAGTGCACAATTATTAACTGTTTCTTTTCTTGTTCACACACTACCCTCCAGAAGAGGCTAAACTAAAGTTATTGCACTCTGGACACAATTTACCAGTGCTCACCATCTGTAGACAACTGTAGGATAGGTGATCAGAAGGGAAAGGAGATCTTTAAGGTTGTTCTTTCCTAAGCCGTTAGCTTGTTCTCAGTATGCTATGAACTAAATAACTCTTGCTCAGAATAACTGATGACAGTGATATCTCAGACGTTATCCATGTCTTCGGCAATCACTGACTTTTTTAAAAAGCAATTTCTGCATTACAAAATCAGGTATCTTTTCTAGAGTGACTACAAGCATCAGGTGATACCAATAGTGCAGTATCTTCAAAGCATTTCTTAGTGGAAAATCACTTTCAGGAACGCTTTCAGAAATAACAGAGATAACATGGATGTCAGCAACATTTTATATCTATATGAAATTATCTGTGAGTATCAGTTTTCGAGGAGACTGATCCAAGGTCCATTTAGTAGAATGAAAAAAATTCTTTTGGCTGTGATGAAATTTGAGCTAATACTGATGACCTATGAAGAGTGTCCACATCTGAAAAATCACATTTAGGAATTGACAATAAAGGTAGTAAGCTTAAACAGCAAGAACTGAATTTTAGAAGAGTTGACATATTGATAAAAGCATAGAGAAATACTGTGCAAGTTCCTATGCCAGTATGAGGTGGATGACTCAATCTACCAGCTTCCCATACCCGGTTTCGAACCTTGGAAAGAAAGGGAATAGCAATGGCTCTAGGCAAGCAAAAGGATGTTTCTGTGAATTAGTTCTCCACAAATCAATAACAATTTTATCTTTTCAAAAATGGAAAGGAATGGCCATACTGTTTTTGCCAGTCCCACTTTCTCTGGAGATGGGAAGCAGAATCTAATCTGAGGCTACTGCAGCTCTTTCTAATAGGAGATATAAGGGAAGAAAATTAGTAAAACGGGCATCTACAGCAATGTTTTGGAAATCACTGTTTTTATGTTGACTGATTGCTGAATTCTTCTGGCCTATCTGCAGCTGTAGTTCTGTATAAAAGCAGCTAAGCTGCAGTGTTGTGAGCAAAGGTTTAAAAAATAATAGCCTAGAATCTATTTATTTCCGTCTGAAAATTTATACATCATGCTATTCATATTTGCATAATGTAAAGTATATTGGAATACAGATGCACATTAACTTAGATATGCATTCACTCTATTGAAGGGACAAATTTTGATGCCTCACAGACCTGATCTACTGTTTATTAGAGTAAATGAAAAGTCTTCCATCCATTAAGTGAATTCTGTCCCAACCTTTCAGTGTTTTTCAGGCCTTATAAGTCAAAATTCCACAGTTCACTACTTGGAGGCTTTTCTTCAGCATTCTAAAAGCTCTGAACAAATGGTCTGTTATCCAGTAGTGAAGAGAACAGCATACAAGAAGCTACTTCCAGTCCAAAGCTAGTAAATAACCATAATCTTACAATTCCCAAGAACAATACTACATATTTTTAGAATTCTATCCATCTTAGCTCCAAGGAGGCAAGCCAGGCTTTTGCCTGCATCTTTGCATTTAGAAACAGGATCAAGTTTCTCACCACTTTTTACTGAAATACTATGTGATCTTGCAGAAGGTATTTGCTTGCCTATTTCTCCTTCCCTTTCTACATTTTTAATTAGGCTGTAAATTCAACTTGCTGACTGCCATCTAAAGTGGGACCTCAATCTTGATCAGGACCATTAATTGTAACACAACAAAATAAGAGATGTTACTAAAATTTTATACGATTTCTATCATACCTGTTTATTAACACAATGACAAAATTCTATCTGTCCATTTTCCCTCTATCCAAACACTAATGATTCACTTTATCTTTAATGAATTCTAAATCTTGCCATACAAAAATCTCTTTATATTCAATATTACAATATAACACACTTTAACTTTTGGTTAGCCCTCAAGTGATGAGGCAGTTGAACTCAATGATCTTTGTAGTTCCATTCCAACTGAACTATTCTAATATCACTATTCTCATTTTGTAACACACTAAATATATGCTGCATGGGTATAAAATATTACATGAATTATCAGAGAAGCCGTGCCTAGCTTGAATTACCTCAACTAGAAGATGTTATTTGTCCAACTGAGTAATGAATTTTAATATAATAAAACTTCATTTGCTCGTCATTTTACTAATGGTTGGTGTTTCAGACAGGACAGAAAACAACTGCATATGAACAGTTACAAGCAAGCCTCTAGTTGCTTAAAACAACTACCTCAGCTAGCATCAGAAAATGAATGGAGTTTTATAAAATAATATTCTTTATCTGCAGCTGTACTACAGGGCCCTCTGCCGTGCAGTTCATGGTAATAACAGAATAAACATAGCAGTTCAGTAAAATTATCCTCCCATTAGTTCTAGCAGCGTAAGCTGCATAATTGACATGTTAGGTTTTCACTATTGTTTAAAAACCTTTTTAGGAGCAAGTGGCAAGTGGGCGTTATTTACCACTCACTCTGAGTTCCTAACAAGGTCAGACAGATCGCCTAACCTTGTCAGGTGGCAAAGCCATCTGGCTCAATCTCGGTTTGATCTGATTTCTGTTTCATAAACTAAACTCCACAGTCCCTTGAAAGAGAGACAATAGCCTTTTCAATGGGCTGAGCCCTTTCACCCTTTGTTTCTCTGTTTAAATAATATATCTCTCTTTGGTCTTTTGGCAAGAATGCTTGACCTTGTAAATGTGACCATTCACAGTGCTCTGTAGTGCTGGAATGTGCTTTCATAATACTCGAAGGCTTCTTTATATTATCTAAGGCAAATGTTTGTTTATGAAAGTTGAAGTAAAACATTCACATGATCAAAAGAGAAATGAACAGGCACCTGGAATGCACAGTAAAAAGATCTCCCCCAAGAGGAAACTCCTCTCCTTTCAGCTACTGTTCTGAATCCAATTAGGATATATGAAAACATTTCTCTCAGTTCTGAAATTAGAAAAAGAAGAGGAACTATGAAAAAAAAAATGATTAATATCCTAACTAATTTGCTTTCTTTCTGTGTTTGTGAACTGCTGATGCTAATGGTTGTCTTAGTCCATTACAATAGCTGCAGAAAGGACAATTTTGACCTTTCCTAGTGGCCTGGGGTACAGTTCCACAGTACAGCTGAGGCAGAATAACAACTTGCTGTACCTAAAAGGTACAGACCTGTTTCTTTTCCCTTTCTCTGACTCTGCCTTCACATCTTCCTGCTCACAACAGTGTCTCCCTTGCATTGGCTCTGTTGCTTTTTTGGAATCTTCACTGATCTGATTTAATTTGCCAGCCACACAGAGAAGTATTTGCCTTTTTTATTTTATTTTATTTTATTTTATTTTATTTTATTTTATTTTATTTTATTTTATTTTATTTTATTATTTTACTTTATTTTATTTTATTTATTTTATTTATTTTATTTATTTTTTGCTGTTCATCTGAGCTGAGTCATTTTAGTGGGGGGCCAATAAGCATGGAAATGAGTGTAAGGGAAGCAAGAGACACATGCAGTGAGGAGGTATAGGAAAACAGTGGAGCTGATACAGATATACGGTGGGGAAAAAAGCTGTGGGGTGTAAGACTTGCTGTTCTGCAGGATGTGAGGAGGGGAGATGGTGACTGCTGCAGCTGCAAGGAGGAGGTGGTGAGGGGTCTGGAGAACAAGTCTTACGAGGAGTGGCTGAGGGAGCTGGAATTGTTAAGCTTGGAGAAGAGGAGGCTCAGGGGCGACCTTATCGCACTCTACAGGTATCTTAAAGGAGGCTGTAGAGAGGTGGAGGTTGGTCTCTTCTCCCACGTGCCTGGTGACAGGACGAGGGGGAATGGGCTAAAGTTGTGCCAGGGGAGGTTTAGGTTGGATATTAGGAAGAACTTCTTTACTGAAATGGTTGTTAGGCATTGGAATGGGCTGCCCATGGAAGTGGTTGAGTCACCATCCCTGGAGGTCTTTAAAAGACTTTTAGATGTAGAGCTTAGTGATATGGTTTAGTGGAGGACTTGCTAGTGTTAGGTCAGAGGTTGGACTAGGTGATCTTGGAGGTCTCTTCCAACCTAGATGATTCTGTGATTCTGTGAGGAGCCAACCCTTCTGCCTTTCCCAGAATTAGCTCCCACCACTCACCCAGCCTGAGCCTTCCTCGTGCTGTAGCAGCAGCTCCATGGCATAACCAAAGCAGGTGGCTGGAGTGTGGTCCCTTGCCGCACCTCCAGCAATCTGTTGCTAAAGGCAGTTGCCTGCTTTGTGGCTCCAGGCAGCCATGTTTAGCGACTTCAATGTATGGCAGGATCTCACAGAGGAAGGGCTTATCACTGTACACATTAAAAATTTTTAAAGGAGACAAACTAAAGGCATACTTTGAATAAGCCTCCTATGCTTTAAATGGCACAGTAATTGTATGTCTGAAATTCCAGAAGATCATCAAGAACAAATAGTTCTTGTTGCAGACTAACTTAGAGCATTCCCTTTATTCAGATGGCTTGTATATAAGTGAGACACTTGTTTCCCTACAGACTCTTCACCATCTCTTAGAATCTCCAGTGCAAACCATGTTTTTTTTTTTCTTTTCAAATTTAAGGTATTGCTCTGTCTGGTCACTCTGTCAATGCAATGAAATTTTCTCTTTATTTTTATACTCATCCATTATTTTTTTTTCTACCATAGAGCCAATTAAAAGTCTGACCTAGAAGAAAGTAGTTAACTACCATTGAATCTGAATAGCTTCTCACTTTGAATTGCCATTAAGCTTCTTAATAAGGCATGGTAAGTAATATTAACCCCAATCTGAATTTCTTAAAAGGTAGAGGCACTTTTCACTATCATAGATTAGAGCAAATAAAATATCCTTTCTTTAGCCTATCCATCCTTCATATGGCTATTCTATGGGATTGGTGTTGTTTATATTAAGCAGCTATCTAAATGCTGAAACTACATACCGATAGTTTAAGCAGTAGATTTTTTTCTCTTCTGTTAATTTTGAATAGAAAGTTTGAACAGAATTGTTAAACAGGTTTAATTTGTTTACTGAAATACAGTTCTGATATTCCTAGCACTTGATTCAATATGCATTAAATAAAATTCTTACTTCGTAACATGATTAAATTGTGGTCTTTAATAACATGCGGAATTTTGAAATTACTCTGTCTAGTGTTGACAATTGCTAAGGTTGAGGAATGAAACTGAGAGAAGATTAAAGGTAATCATGCTCAGTTCCCATTATTTCTTCATTTGAAATTTAGAGTTAGCCCTCACTGCTACAGCATCTTCAAGCTTCACAACAGAATCTCTGCAGTATCTGATAGGATAAGGAAAAGCTATTATTTCCTATAATGTAGAAAAGTGTTGCACAGAGAAAGTAAAGTTCAGGTCTTTTAATTTGATACCCAAATGGCACTGAGAAGCTAAAATATCTTTTGAAGTTTCCTTATTCTCAAACCTTTCAAATTAACAGAACATGGGTAGTAAGAAAGGCGAACAGAGCCATAAACCAACAAGATCTATGCCTGGTTTGGTTTTCTTATCCAGGCAGTGAGAAGAACATGATGTTTAAATCATTGTCACCAATCAGCAGGAAAGAACAGTGTAACCTCTTGTGAATTAAATTACAGATGTCCACTAACATATTCTAGGAGAGTGAACACTTCAGACCTACTGCAGTCTGTAAGGTAGGAGGCTTTTATAGATGTTTTAGAGAACAAGATTGAGACTACTGCCTGCTTAGGAGAAAGAAAAGGACATTAAGAATTTCTATTGCCTGTTCTTCCAAGCGAAAACATCCCACAGACCAGAGGGAAAAGTCCTGCGCAAAAGATATGGACATGTTATTTATAGACAGGTTACAAGTATGCAGTTGATTTTGTTTCCTCTAGATGAAAGTTAGTGTGTTTTGGACAAGAAAATGCAGTTGATATTTGAAATCAAAACACTGATTGAGTGTTTTGAAAGTATAACACATGCCTTCTTAGCTGAAAATTGCAGACAACTCCAATTCCTACTTTGCTGATTGTAAGCTTTTGTGTCCAAAACTTATCTAACGCAGTTTTGTACCTCACATAGGACAAACAGGGTATGTCAGGCTCTAGGTGCCAATGTAATATAATGATCTAATAATAGAGGAATATTATTATAATGCATAAAACAGTCTATAATACATATTATTATAGACAGTATAACATAAGTAAAAATACAATTAAACTTAAATTTTAATAATAAAAATGCTTCTATTGTATTGACAATAAAAACAAAGTTTTCTAGTATGCTGTCGTGTAATTTTAAATTAAGCCTCATAATAAAATTAATTAAGAGTAAGCAAAAGCTTTCATGGCTCTTAAAAGCAGCTACAGCAAGGCATTCGAATTAATGCAGTTGACTACTGATTCAGTTAAATGTTAGATTTACAAATGAAATTACCTATTAAAAGCTAGAAAAGAATCCTTTCTTATCTCTTCTTTTCAATTCTTATAAACCTAGGATTTCACTGATACTAAGTTTCTTCCAATATACCATCCCATCTCTGTTTCAAAGTAAGGCATGAGGAACAATTGTTTAAATCCACAAGATAATTTGCCAAAAAATATTGGGTTTCTTAATTTCTTTGGTTAAAAGGTAGCTTTTTTTTCCAAATATCCTGATGGGCAGGAATTTATAAATTTTCTGAAACTTCTAGACTTACATAAATGCTGCTACCGTAATTTGCATGTAGTTTATATAAATCTTCCATGTCTTTTTAACACTACTAATCTGCTCACCTAATAGTGTCTGTGGTAAGGAATTCTGCAGACATTGCCCCTGTTCATAAGGGCAATTTAAAAATTGCTGTCTTACAATTATATTGAATACCTCTTTGGCTTTGCATTAATTAAGAAATTAATGAAATTCCTGATTTACCTTTACATTATTGTTCATTATTTATGCCTTTTGATCACCTCTACTGCAAACCATAATTTAACTGGTCTTACCCCATAGCTACTTCTGATGACAATGCAGGAGAATGTAAGGTTGTCTCATGGAGCAGTTTTAATTTAGGTTAATACGTGTTGCTTGAACACTGTCGTGGAAACTTGGAAAATTTCTTCTTTGTGAAGTGTGAGGACTGAAGGATGGATGGACATTGCTGATATCATATAAATCATTATGTCAGCCTTAAGTCTACCAGATCTTTGAGCAGACAGTGAAATCAAGAAAACTTAAAATAACCCCTCATCCATAAGTCTTTACAGCACTACTTTTAGGATTAGCAGACAAAAACGATTTTAAGCAGAATCTGTCTCTGGCACTAAATATGTAAACCATAGTTCAATGGAAAGACAATTCTGAGCCTAAAATGCAAAATTTCTATCTTGCTACTAGGGAAAAAATTCCTGCTGTTCTGATAGTGTGATTTATCTTTGATGTTCAAGGAGTAAACTCCTATGTCTGCTTGACACATGGATCCTATTGAACTATCAATTAGAAGTGTTACATTTGCTCAATGGATACAACCTAGAACACTGAAGATTAGACATGGAGCTAGAAGTTCAATCTATTTCTCTTTGGGAATCTTGAGGTTTCTTTTCTACTAATTCCTGTTGTCAAAGACAGTCAAAAAGAAAAAAAAAACAGTAAGCACTGTTATATAGAGAGCTTTCTCCCTTGATCCTCTCAGTCTAAACAAAACACATCACTTCAGGAAATTGAGTTGCTCTTTGTAGCCACAAAATCTGATGCATCTGCTACGAAGGAGGGAAGTGTAGACAGACTTACACACTCCTTCAAGAGCTTCTGTTGATCTCAGGGGATGTTATGAGGTGTGTGTCCTAACTTTGTGGATGTCAGAGACTGACAAACTGTGGTCTTCAGACCACAGGTATTTAATGGAAACATAATAAATACTCTGTGGCTCACCTGTAGAATCATAGTGTCTATTGTTTTTACTTAAAAATTTCATGATAATGGCAGTGATGGTGGTTTCTGCAAGAAATATTCAAGGTTGATTATACTCCATTGATACAATGACCTGCTTCACTAAAGATTCTTGAGTTAAATTCTTCCCTCACTTTAACCTTCTACCGTCAGTGCCTGTGATTTCTATGGGACTGGTGACACTTACAAATCAAAGTAAAGCCAGGTTTCCTTTGTTTCTACCCTGATGTTCATGTGAATGTGCCTGGAGATGTATTCACTGAGAGCTCAGCATGGACAGTTATCACCTAAATACACTCCTTTCTTTTTCTTCTCATTAAAAATTTCTTCTAAAGTAACATGGCAATTTGCAGGCTCACATAGACCATGAGATAGGATCGTATAAAAAATTAGATTGAAAAGGACCTCTAGAGGCTACCTAATACAACTCCCTGAGACATAAGAGTCACATCTGAGGTGGGTTCAGTGTTTCTAAATAAAATTGGAATATGGTATTAGAAGAACTTCGTAGCCTGTTGCATGCCTACTAAGCAATTAACTAACAAAAAGGATGAAGAGTGAACATAATATATTGAAGTGAATTTTGACAATTTCTTTGTCTTCTGAAGACAGTCACAAAGTAAAGTTTCATTCTACAAATGTTTCAATTTATGATATGATTAAAGCACTTAGAGGAAGTTCTTGACAGTAAACAGACAAGTCATAATATAGAAGAAAGTCTGTGGGATATTCAGAAGTGCTAAGAGACTCCAACAGTCTCTACAGTATGTGCATATGTTCCGCAAAATCTGTCCACATGGCCATCTTCATCTTTTAGACACCTAATTTATTTTAGATTTGTTTCCCTAATTCTGTTTTTTAAAAACAAATCTGTCATAACACAAGCAAGAGTCTGCATTCTCAGTATTAAAAGACAGCTGCATCTAGAATGTCATTACAATTCTATTCATCCTTCATTTGATTTGGAAAAAAAGAGAGACAGAAGAAACGTATAAAGTTCTTACTCCTGGCTAGATTATTATTATTTTTTAACTAGGACTACTTAATTGCATCTTCTCCATTTTACAACAGTTATTGGCCACAGTCATCAAAACAGTTCCTAAAGCAATTTGAAGTATTATACTCCTGTAAGACTGTATTTGTTTTGCAATGTTTTCTTTATAAATAATATGCATTAGGTTAGAACATTATCCTCATTAGCCTAGGGGACTGTTGAAAAGCAGCATAACTATATGAAAGATTGAATTTCAGCATTTCAGGTCCTATTATACTACGTAATTAAATGAGAGCGTCTGCTAATTGTACTGCATCAAAGACTGACAATGGCTAGGAAGAAATAGCATGTTCCATTCATTAAGCAAGGATAATATGCTTGTTATGACCAAATAATCCATCATGATCAGAGAATGATCCGAATATTGTTTATCTGTATGCCACATTAACAAGACTTGGCGCTTTCCTACTGCTCTTGAGTACCAGATGCATTGGAAAAAATAACAAGTCTACCTTCTGCTCCTGCTTTTCCCTGTGGCATGATGCAGACAGCCCTAGCTGATGCACGAGGGGGCACTGCTCGCACTGCAAAGCAATCACTCGCCTTCAGCAAAGCGAATGCCAAGCTGGAAAACTCCCCATCAATCAAAACCTTAGAACAAAACTCCCTCAGAAGAACTTGAAGCTTTAAATAAATCCACCTTAAAAATATTTCTCTTGACCCCTGGTCAGATGCTGTCACCTCAGTTATGATTGTCAGAGAATATGGTATTAATATGACCATTCCCATGTACTGTCACAACAGATCTGGTATGTTGAATACAGCTTTAGAGTCCCATAATTGATAACACGTGTTTAAAGTAATGGTTGAACTCAAACTAAGTGTCAAAAGGTTCACCTGGATTACCAATTTATCCTGGGCACAGCACTTTGAAGTAGCTATCCTTTTTCAGAATGCAACCTGCAACAGATGTATCTTGAGTATTTCAAAGCCTTAACTTCCAGCAAATTAAAATATGCAGTGGTACAGTTACAAACACCTTTGAAATGCATTATATCTGACAGAATATTTGTTTCTTAAGTTAGTATATATATATTAAGACAACTAAATTACATTGAAGAAAATGTACTAGTTATTCATGATATATATATCTAAAGGTTGTCAAGATATTTTGATGTATGTTACTTTGTGTATAGAAAAATAAGAGAAGAACTAAGAGGGAACAGAAACATGTGTGGATAAATTTTTCCAACTGCTATTCACATATGTAAATGCTACGATATACACATGAAAAAAACTACATAAGACACAGGTATTACTGTTTTATAGACTTCTGTTGTAACAGAATCTAGAGATCATAATTAGTTCATCATGGTACCTCCCAAGAGTTTGCAGTTTCAAGTTATGATGAGCTATAACACTTGGATAAAACAAAGAAATAAAAAGACATTACAGAATAGAAAAAAAAAAAAAGTGCTTCTAGGGATTTCAGCAAATGCTTGAGATATGAAAACAAATACTTAGTTTTCACTCTGTTCAAATTCTGCTCACATTTGCTTTCCACAAATGATGAAGTTGTATTTACATTTCATGTTTCTGGAAGCTAATACTCCCAAATGTTACTGGTAACTTGAGTATTTACTGTAATTATGGACATCTTGAAAAACAAAATTTATACTATTATATATACACTATATATGTAGTTCTATATTTTTCACTGTTTTTGAATCAAAAAATTAAGGAATACAACATCATTATTTATGTATAAAAACACTGCTATTTGCCTTAGAACAGATACCAATTTTATGGATCGAACCCATCTAAAATGTAGAAGGGTTCAAAAACAACTGGAAAAATTCAGAGGAGCAAAATCCATCAAAGACAGTGATACGATTGTTGTCTCAGGAATTCTCTGAACCTCAAATCTTCAGAGCCTGGGAACAGACTGTCACTGCACACTTGCACTCTTGTACTCATCTCAAAGCATCTGCTTTTGGCCTCCGTCAAAAACAAGCCAGGTGAACTTTTGCTCTGACTTGATACAGCTGGTATTATGATAGAGATCCTTAGCACATGGAGAAAAAAGATCAGATTCTTCAAAAACTTTAGTTATTAAAAATTATGGAAAAGCTTTTGCATGAACATAGAGCGCTTTATTATATAAGTGCAGAAAAATAAATTTGCATCTATCTGGCATGACTAGTCATGCATGATGGCACGACTTTTCTAAAGCTCATGTCTCAGGTAAGGCGTTTGCAGACAGAAATTAAAATGTAGAAAAGATTCAGAGATCCTACATGTCTTTTAGGAAATGTCCTTTTTTAAATGATATTCCCTTTACCTTGTAGTTTCTTTCCTGGACCTGTTTCCCTAAAGCTTCTCACTCATAAATTTGGCAGTCAGATGAAAGATACTTCCTTTACTTCACTAAACTATCTGTGAATAGAATTAGACAATAAATACCTAAAACAACTGTTAGCCACCTGTTTCTTTGTCTCTATTGTTCCCAAAGTTTACCTCATTTTGCCAACAGTGTTGAATAGTAAGAGAGAAAGCCATATATTTAATCCCTTTATATCAGTGATTTGAATACCTCAAATTTGATGTCCTCAGTTACGTTTCAAGGTCAAAAAAGCCTTCTCTTCAGATCTAAGACTGAAAAGCACACACCCATGACATCCCAAATTTTTGACCCATGCAATGGATACATATTGTGTACATTGCTTATAGTCACAAGCATAAATAGAAAATATCACAGTAACTAGGTGAGATGGTTCCTTTTGCAAGCAATAGTGCCTTGTGATCCTAAGGCCTTAATAAAAACATTTGTCAACCAAAAAGATGACAACACCATGCACTGTGATAGAGAGATACATTTCAGATATCCTGAATACGAACCCATGCCATGCTGTCTGCATGCAGCACAAATGAATAAGTGTAAGAGATACAAGTTACATATCTATTTCAAGGAGAAATGCTGACATTGAAGTATAAAAAAATTAGTTTAAGTCGTGCAACACAAAGCATAGAAGACAGAAGAGGGATGATAATGCACCCAGGTACAAGGATGGCATAAAACTAAATCCTGAACATTTTTTTCACTCTATTCCATTATGTGAGCTCAGGTGTCTGGCAGGAGTTGGGGTGTACCACCTTTCCTTACTTTCTGTTGGAACCTTATATACATAGAGCAACACAGAATGCAGTTTTGGCATAGATGCAGTGAACTGGACATAACCCCGTTCAAAGGATTTAAAAATAAATCCTATATTTAAATTAAATGAGTTAAGAAAAGTATAATTCTGAATAATTACAAACAATTTGTGAGCAGAGAGGTACACAATAAATTGGAAAATCATTTATTTACCTAGTTCTATTAATTTTTAAAGAATTCTAGAATACAGATGTAGCTATGTGCCCATGTACTTTATAAAACTTTTTAGATCATTGTCTCGTTATACGCATAAAGACATTACGGAGTAAAGTAGGTGCCTTCCTTAAATTCACATGAATAGACAAAACCATATGTATAATATAGTGCCAAGGATAACGACACGTAGCTAGCTAAAACAGCAAACAAGCTTAACAGGCCTTCAAGTAGTAGACGTAGTTAGTGCTAAATGATTACATCCATAACCACTCACATATATCAAGGACAACCTATGTTTTTTGGCTAAATTAATGAGTATTTGTCAAAAATTAGTTTTCATTAAAGACTGATTAAAACTGAGATCACAGGCTGTAATGTCTATTATACTCACTTAAGTCACGAGTGTTAAACTGCTGGCAACTTCACAACCCCAACATCTGCTTTCTGAAGTTCTGTCAGATTATTCCTTCTGACAAACTTTTGCTTGAAGTGCAGTCTTAGGGCTGGCTGATGGGTTTGTGATTTTATTTTGTTATTGGAAGTCTACATAGCACAAAAGATGGCCCTTTTTTTTGTCTTAAAATGAACATGAAGAAAAAAATGTGAAAAATCTTGTACTTCAACTATTTTCCTTTTTATGATGAATGTTACATATCTCTGTGCTCGGTATGAGACAAACTTATAGCTTTTTTATTGTCCAACAAAATAGCAAATGGGATAGCTGTGAGTACCTATTCTAATGTTCAGTTACCTACACAATATGTTACTCCTCAAAGTGTATGATCATGTGTTTGCCTGAGAAATGTCGGTGAGATACATTTACCATACAGAACTTCCGCATATGCAGCAGGTGCACCTTGAAAATACAAATTGTACAAAATATCTCAATTTCTGCACATGGGTTTAGAGTTCCCCTATCAATTGCTATCTGCACATTGCAATATGTGCTTTGGTTTGATGCATTCTTTTTTCTGCTTTCATTTTTCAGCTTGCATCAGTGAATTGGCATGTGACTTCAACATTGTGGTTGACAAAATCTAAAGAGGGGTTGGTGAGAGACCTTGATGTAGGTAGCATTTTCAGCTTGAAGGACACTTTTGAAAAATTTAGGAGTCTGCCTGACCCTAAGAAAGAAGTCAGCTTTGGCCAAGTCACATTCTATTTGTTCCTGAGAATGTTCTATATTTCCTTATGCTTACTGAAGGGAACATACTAGCCTAAAAAAATGATTTTAGGCATAGCTTCTATTGACAATTTTGGCTCCAAAATATTGCATCTACAATGACAAGAAATCAAATTTCAATGGAATAATGACAGCTGTAGCAAAATCTATTATATTTAGACATCTCTATACTTCTACTTCTTACCCATGAAAGTCGCTGCCAATGGGTTCTATATGGAATTTCCAAAATTTTCTTCAGATCATTTTAGGCAAATAATGTTATATGCACTCCAGTTTGGATATGATAAATAGCACATAATCCTACATGTCAATATTTCCAAATAATCTCATATTCCCTCTAGTTTACATTATGTTGAAATTTTCTTTGCAATTTAAAGAAAACAAATGTTGGTAGTTTATGAATGATGATTGCATTGTTTTTTGGTCCCTTGGTAAAAGTTGCCTTGGAAAGGCTTTTGTCTTGACTGTATCTGCTTTCTGTTATAAATCAGATGAATTGTGTATACACATTATCTACAAATTCAAGTGTAGACAGGATATAAATGCTTGTTAGCTGTTGTGTTTTACTGTTGACTGCGGGATTCTTACATTTAAAACCTCTAACAAGTATTTGTAGTGTCTACAGAATTTACAATCAAGCAGAAAAGACTATAGCTGTTACATGTTTGAATTATTTTTTCATTGAGAAATGTTTCTTTACATTCCTGTGAAAAAATTCTCTTAGGATTGCATCCATATGATATACTTTCTTCCTTTTTTTTTTTTTTTTAATGTATTTGAACTAGCTGCTATTAGTTTTTTTTTTTTTTTTTTTTTTTCTATTTGAATCAGCTGTTTTTATGACAATAAAATCATGTAAACCATAACAGTCCCAGGCATGCTCCTTCATCATCACTTCCTCATCAGAAGTCCCTATTTTAAAGTAGTTTTTCTTGGCTTATCAAATTGGGAACTATGTCTTGTGTAAACAATAGGCTTTATAGAATTAGCATAGACATGCTTTATTCACTTTATTTAGAAAAATATCTAATGATAAACTTTGATACCTGTTCACTACCTGACCACAGATGGAGAGAACTTCACTAATTTTAGCTTATTAACCAGTCATAGCTGACTGGCTGTGACTCTTCATCTGAAGAATGAGGGCCTAATTTCTCAGACAAAAGCAGAAGGTAGGTTGTTCCCTGCTTCGGGGATTTCTGCACTCAATATTTTCTATTATGAGTAAAATATCAGAAAAGATACCTGCTGGATTATCTGGATCAAGTTAAAAGATGGGAATAAAGATGAGGTGTGAGAATTATGTTTAGAAGATGAAACTATGCAGAAGGAAATGGAAGTGTGAGAGGCTGGGCTGGAGATGGGTGAAATCCAGGTGGGTTGAGCAGTTCTGACGGACTAGTGGTGGGCTGTAATGGCACAGCATGCAAACCAACGTGATCAAAATCTGTCATGCATCCCTTTTGCCCTTTCTGGAGGGGTGCGTATGTGTGTAGTAAACTTTCCTGTTTTGGTAATGTTCTTTTCTTTTCAATATATCTGGCACTATACCTGGACTTGAGAAGGGAGGACTGAAGATGTGAGGTCAGTGGCGGCCCATAGTTTCTGAGGGGGCTTCCTCTATTCCCCAGGGCCAGCCGGCCCGGGGGTGCCTTCATTCGGATGCCCTGCCCCTCCATTCTGCCCTTGGCCCCCCATCGGGCCGAGGTTCTCCTCTCCTGCCTTGGCAAACCTCTTCTCCCCTCACAGTCCAGGCGCTGTGAGTGGCGGTCTCACCTCAGCAGCGCTTTCCCGCGGGCGCTCTCCGTGACAGGAACGTTACCGGTTCCCGCTCTCCCCCCTCAGCCTCCCGGTGCCGGGCGCTCCCCCCTCAGCCCGCGGCTCTCCTGTCCCTCATGCCCCGCTCCCGGGGGTGGGTCCCCCGGCTGTGGTGATGGTGGTGGTTGTGGTGACAGTGGTGGTGGCAACCCCGTCCCCGGGGGCGGGCTGCCCGGTGCACGCGTGGGTTCCCTGATTGGAGCTGGTCCTCCCTCAGCCCGCAGGTCACCGCCTCCGCTCCCCGCCGGGGCTGGGCTCCCCTCCTCTCAGGGAAAAGTGCGTCTGTGTGTGTGTGCGCGTCTGCTGCCGGCCCCCAGATAAAGGCACGGGAAGCGGAGCCGCAGCGAAGGGCGCCCGTGTTTAGCGGCGAGCAGCCGGGGGGCGACCCAGCCCCTCCGCTCGGAAAGTTTTCCTTGGCGGGGCCGGGGGTCCCGGCAGCCGCTCCCCCCCCCCCCCCGCCCCCCCCGGCTCTGGGGCAGGGCTTCGAGGGGCCGGCATGGGCAGGAGCCCCCCGCGGTGCTGAGCGGGGTCTCGGTGTGTGCCTGCGGCGATGGCGAGCCGGGGGAGCTAGCGGGGCGGCGGCGGCCGAGCCTCCCGGAGCCGCTCCCGGGACGTGTCCCCGTCTCGGCGGCATGGCGGGGGCTGCCCGCGGCGCCGTGCCCCGCCGGGCGGCTCTCAGCCCGCTGCGGGCGGCCCGCAGCCTGCTCCTGGCGGCCCTGCTCCGCGGAGGTAAGCGGGGGGGCCGCGGGGTGGTCGCGATTGCGCTCGGGCTGAGCTGGGTGAAGCCCCTCAGGCTGTCCGCTCGCTCTCCGCCGCGGCGGCGTGTGGGCTCAATTCCTCCTTTCTCCTTTCTCCTCGTTATTTCCTTTATCTCCTCTCCCCGTCTTTATTTTCCCTTTTAAAATCCTCTCTCTTTCTCCTCTGTCTTACAGTTTCGCCCCCCTCTCTCCCATCCCCGTGTTTATGTGCATGGGAGAGAACCTTGCGAGCTTGCATCTGGCTGAAATGGGAAACGGGGAAAGTTTCCTTCCTCTCTGCCTCGGCGGTGATGGTGTGTTCAGACACATCTCGGAGATCCCCCTGGAGCAAAGGGCCCTTCTGCGTGGGAGGGGGCTCGGGCCCAGCGTGGGACAGGACGGGCAGCGGGGAAAGCTCCGAGGCACCAGAGGAGCAGTGGCAGTGTTAAGATCGTGGAATAGCATCCTTTAAATGAAACGGGAGTTGTACAGGGATAGCTTTAGAGAACGGGTAGAAGCCCTATTACCTGGGCTGGGCAAGGTGGCCGTTATCTGGGTTACGGGGCCAGCTGTGGGCTGTGGTCGCAGGAGGTCATTTGGGTGGTCTGCTGCTGCCTCTGGTCACTGGGCTTCTGGGGCCGGAGTCGCCTGGACAAAGGCAAGTCCGCTCTAAAGCGACTCGGGGATGCAAATTGGGTGGGATCCAAACAGGTTTCTATGCAGAATTATAGGTGACTGCCGTGTCTCCATGTCTGGTGACCGTGCTCAGACCACGTTAGTTGTGGACATCTGAACACAGCACCTACCCCTTGCCTTTCGGGGAGATGGAAACTTGTCAAGGTCTTTGCAATTCCAGCTGTTGTGGTCATCCCTGGGCAATAAGAAATATATATTTTGCTCTTATTCCCATTGTTATTAGTGGTGCTAATTGGCTAACATAAGGAGATTACTAATAGGACTCTTCACTGTTCAGTTTGGTCCAGCCCTGCTGACTTCTTTCTCAGGGTGGTTGCACGGAGAGGCAGCCAGGATGTGTAGAGAAGTATCTCAAGCGAAACAAAGGTAGAATTGGTGGTAAATCTTTTCCCACCCAAGAAAAACAGAGAGAAAACAGAGTACTTGGTACTGTGGTAAGCTCTTGGTAGGGAAAGCAGAGTACTTGGCAGAAAATTGCATGGCCTCTTAATGCCAGTCATTTTAGTATAGTACATTAAAACTAATGGACATCCAAGTGACTCAATGTGCTGTGAAAGTGCTGATGTGAAGAATCTGAAATATGGGGTTTTGTTTGGGTTGCTGCAGTCTGGAGGTGAGAATCCTATTAGGCACATGCTCACCTTCAGAGTCTGCAGGAGATTAAGACTTGTAAGGAGGGTTTGGCATTTTTTTTCTAGGGCAATATTTCTCTTCTGCCGTGCAGCTTTTACAGTCACAAATGCATCTTCTCCAATAAGCATTTGCATTACTCTTAATAGAGTTAGGCACTGATATATGGACACTTTCTGTCTGAAAATATTTTTACGAGAGAAATATGTAGGTGCTGCTTCTTAAGGGTGGGAGAAAGTGCTACAGTGAGAGGTTATAAACAACCCAGCCTCGTTAAGCTGTTTCTCTTTGCTGGAACCTGGGTCAACGTTGACTCAGCCGTGCTGTAAAGAAGTCAGCAGTGGTGCCACAGCCAGCTGCTACCAGCAGCAGCTGCTAGGAGTTGCTGGGCTGCGCTCTTTGGGAATAAAAGAGAAAATATTACTTTCCTTCAGGGAAGAAAAGCAGAGCTTCTGAGCAGAGAATTTGCCTCTCAGCATTGCTAGGCACAGTACGGTTTAGAAAAGAGCCGGTTAATTAAACTTATTAAATAACGTGTTTGTATGGTTTCCTTGTGAGGCCTTAACAAGCATTTCATTTGCGCCCCCCTTGTGTATTTGCACTCCTTTGGTTGGTGTGTTAGGATAGTGATTGTTCTTGAGAGCCAAAGTCCAACTAAATGAAAGTCAGTTTATAGCTCACAAGTGAAAACGTTTGTAAATGTGCTGAGAAACTTACTATTATAGACAAGTTGTCATTTGCTATTTAAAGAGCTATATTTACTTCTCTGAACTCATTAGCATCTCCTATCAGGCCTGAATTTCTAAGAAAATTCGCCTGAAATGTTGCCTTAGGCCTCAGTGTGCCATTATGCTGTGGTTATTATCAGGCTAATAATGTTAATTCATTCAATCTCAGGAAAGAAGCTTGGCATTTAATTTAAGCCATGCCTCTAGTCAAACCAGGATGTATAAAAAGTCAGCATGCAAAAGTGTTCTCGCATTTAGGTACACGCGCATGCTTTACATACAGATTATTGGATGCCTGTTCTCTAGGTGGAGAGTGCGTGTGAAATCATATTTACACAAGTAAATCCCAAGTGGATATATATTCCTTTCAGGAAATGACCTCTTTTCAGCAAAGTGCTAATGCATGTGCTTAAGCCTCTTTATAGCCAATAGGAGGTATTCACGAGCTTGAAGTTAGATATTTTTAATTGTTTTCTAGAATTGGACCGTAAGTGTAAAGGCAAGTGTACAGCTCTATTTCATTGTATAATGCATAGACAACTGGGAATTCTGTGCTGTATTATCTGTGAACTAAAACAGAACAGTAGAAACTAGAAATACAGAATTCTAAGTCCTGAAAATGAGTTTGGGGATGTAGAGCTAGAGGATTGATTCATTTGTGTGAGAAGTACGTGCATGCAAGAGAGTATTGAACATGAGCAGATGTTACATCTGCATAGAGTTACAGGAATTTTAGGTGCTCAAATAGCCTTTGTACAAAAATGCAGGCACAGTTGTGCATCCAGAGGTTGGTGTAACACCTGGTTTGGCTCTGCTATTGGTTATACCAAAATCATGTAATGAGATCTTGTTTTAGTTAGTGATGTGGGAACTGATTGAAGCTCTTTATTGTGAATTTTATTTTCTTCCAATTTTAAATTGTTCAAGCAGTTAGGTGGCTTTTTTGTACGTTATTTTGGAAGATCAATAGCATGACATACCTCGGTGTTATGGAACGCTTCCTATATTTTCTTTCTCAATTTCATCATGTTAGCAGTAGCTAAGAACACAGCAGGGACTTGCATTAAGTTAAATTATAACTGCACAGGGTTTAAGTGACTAATCTAAGATATAACACTGTCAAAATGTAGACAGTGCTATTAATATTCTGACTTTTCATATTTAATAGCAGATCTTAAGGTTTATTAGACACTGTACTTAGTGAAATATGCAACAGTTGTATTATAAATGTCTGTTCAAGCATGTGTCTAATTGCATGACCATGTGATATAAATGTCATACCAGTAATCATTTCTCTAATGCATAATATGTAGCTGGCTCCTGAATTGTGGAGCTAAGTATCGGTGCCAGCTGTGGAACTTTCACTTGTATGAAATCAAATAATGAACAGCACAGCATTAAGTTTTCTTAAATTGCTAAATATTAGTAAGCAATGGTAAGCCATGTTCACTGAGATTAAAGAATATGGATTTTATCGAGAGTTGGGGTTTAGTTCTGCATTTTTGAACACTACTGGTGACGCAGTGGTTCAGCACCACTGAAAAGTTGCCTTGTAATGAATAGCTAGAAGCTCTATAAATAATGGTAAACTTGTTAGAAGTGTTGGCATACAAACTTTCCTAGGCAGGGTTTTCAAGGTAATGCCCCTCTGCAGTAAATATATCAGAGCTGTTGTTCGTAGTTGTGGTTAGGGTCATGTCTCTTCAAGGCAGTTAGTCTGGAGACAAGTAAATGAAAGTTTGAAATCTTCAGTGTGTGACCACACCACAGAAGAGGTGTCAGATTTGTTGCCCTGTTCTAATTTTCAAGTTTTTGGTAAACTCTAAGATTTGATCATATGCTGCATGCCAATTTGTGCTGCCACACTGGGAGTTTTGGCAGTAGTTCACATCTGACAGGCGGTACTTAGATGTGTTCTAGCTGCTGTGAGAGAGACAAAAAAGCCCGGCATGATAAAAGAGGTAAAGTAATATAGTAACAAGTTGAGAGAACTTCAAAGAAGTGTGTAAAGACAGCTATAGAAAATCATCTAATATGGATACTAAAAAGCTAAACTGAGGATGTAAGACAGAAAGGAAACACACTGTGGGTGAATGACAAAAATAACTCACCCATCAGTTTGAAGGAGACGTTTAGTGTGTACGGGGTGGATTTGATGCCAAAGAGGAGAGTGGATTTAGTGAAAGGAAAGCTGTTTAGCAGGAATCAGGTGCTGCCTCCACTGTCAGGAATACCGCTGCCTTGCTGTCTGAACATTGATCAGTCATTTCCTTCTTACTTTCCTGGGCTCTTGTTCACTGTGCTCGTCTTGTTGTTGGTTTGTTAGTTTTTGATCCTGGTTTGGCCACTTTCTCCAGGAGATGTTTTTAGTTCTTAATATCTAAATGCTACAGTGATACAAATACAGAAAATAATCTGTGATGCTATAAGATGCTAACTCTAGGTGTTTGACTGAAATTTGGGTGCTCTGTCCTTCATAGTGATATGCAATAACTTACTGGCCAGAAAACTTGCCGTTGTCTAGGTCAAGCTCTTGTCCTGACTTGCTCTTGCAGGCCTGAGTCCTTTATATTTTATTCAGCCTTCCTTGCAGACTCAGTACCCTAGCAAAACAGTTTCACAGTGTTCAGCTCTTCAAGCAGTTGTACTGTTTTGTGTTCTGTGGACTGGCTCAGGCTCTAGTGACAGATGTGACCCCTTTGAAACAGGGACGGACAAATGGTGCATTGAAAGTTCATAGCTTCTGCAGTCTTCTCACTTAGAGGTATCTGGTAAAAGCCTGCGGATGCATCTAGCTCGGGAAATAATTTTACTCCAGTAAAGCCTGTATCTGTTTTAGTTAGTAAATGGAAATACTCTCTCTTTATCTATTTGTTCACATTTTTGGGGTCAATACACAGCCTCAGGTCACCGTTTTTCTTTTCAGTTCTATCTAGTGAAATGACCCAGCAAGTTTACTCTTCTATTTTCTTTGCTGTTCTAAAACATATTAATCTATTGAGCTTGAATTCCATAAACAAAGTGTCATCCCCATCACTAAAATTATAGGCATATTTGCACCACTGGTCAATTAGCTGAATTTTTCTTTAGGGAAGTACATTTGGACTAAGTGGTTCTTTGCCACTACACTTCAGAAATGTGCTAATGTCTTACTATTGCATCACTGACATCTTGGGTCAGTAACTTCGTGTGCGGAGACAACCTCTTCTGGCACTTCTTTTGCTTGAATAACACAGATCATACTAATCATAGTTCCACTGTCATTATCAAAAGTGTTCTTTTACGACTGCAGCTTCAGCAGCTTGACAGATGTAAATGGCTAGATGAGTCTCCTTAATTGAACGCTGCTTTTATTATGTACTGTAGTAAGAATTTAATCTGATTTTATCATCCAGTGGTGCTACAAGTGTCATGCCTAAGGTCAAGCACCTTTTTTGTTGTTTCCTCTCATACAGCATTTTCAGCTGTCTTCTACAAACTTTATTGAAGGTGAGATTTTGTAGAAAGACACTAATATTTTGTAATGGTGTCATATTTTTATCATAAATTTAGCAGAGTGCTATTCTATTCGTTAATTTCTGTTGCTACCAGCATTTGGGTGTTCGCTGCTTTTTGTTGTATAGTTTAAGATTGGGAAATGCAAACTTGCTGCGAGGGAAGACGGAATTGTTAAGTGAATTAGCCTTTTCAATAATTTGAGGCAAACTAAGTCACAATATAATGATGAGGGATTTGACATTTGTGTGAAAACTTTGAACTTAAATAAGAATAAAATCTGGGGGGAGAACTTCTCTTTTTTGGAAAGTCACTTTAAAAGAAGCTTATGCTCTTGAATAGAACAAGTCCTTAATGGTCTCCTGAGCACATGTAAAAGTCAGCTTCTCTGTGCATGAAGAGGAAGTCTTAAGTAAATGAACGGTAAGCTGATATCCCCTGATACTGATGCAACAGAGGGGTTGGTCCACTAGATTCTGCTCTTTAACTGCAACATAGAATCACAGATGTTGAAATGTATCTACAATGATACATCTAATGTTGTATTGCTTAGGTAATTGCTTTATTTCTTCGCTTGATTAAAAAAATAAATCAGCTGAACTGTTCTTTCTTCAAAAATACTTTAAAAACTGATAAAATTACAAAACAAAATGGGGAGTAAGGGGTAAAAAGTTTCCTTTTTTTACTTTGAAAGTTTCCTTTAAAAATTATCAAAGCAAAATTTAGATGCAAACACACTTTTTTTTACTTCTAGTAAAAGTATTCAAATATGAATTGACAAGAGCATAGATACTATATAGAGCTGTTGTGGTTTAGCCCGGCTGGCAGTCAAACACCACACAGCCGTTCGCTCACCCTCCCCCCTCCCTCTCCGGGATGGGGGAGAGAAACGGGAAAGTGAAGCCTGTGAGTTGAGATAAAGACAGTTTATTAAGACAGGGAAAAGAATAACAACAATAATAATAATAATAATAGTATTAATAGTAATAATGTGTACGAAATAAGTGATGCACAATGCAATTGCTCACCACCCGTTGACCGATGCCCAGCCTATCCCCGAGCAGCCAGCCACCCCTCCACCCCGGCTAGCCACCCCTATATATTGTTCAGCATGACGTCAGATGGTATGGAATACCCCTTTGGCCAGTTTGGGTCAGCTGTCCTGGGTCTGTCCCCTCCCAGCTTCTGCTGCATCCCTAGCCTGCTCGCTAGCAGGACAGAGAGAGGCTGAAAAGTCCTTGGCTTGGTGTAAGCACTGCTCTACAACAATTAAAACATCAGCATGTTATCAGCGCTCTTCTCATCCTAATCCAAAACATAGCACCCTGCCAGCTACTAGGAGGAAAATTAACTCTGTCCTAACTGAAACCAGGACAAGAGCACATCATTAGTATTTTTCAATAATATTTATTGTTTTCATATTGCAGAAATGAATCAGCTCGATATGACTACTATGAAAGGATTTGTCATTCAAATGTCTTCTGAAAAGCATTTTACCTTCACATAACAATTTAACTTTTTTCTTCCCATTGAGAATGAAAACAAACTTCAAAATGTTACAGTTTCTGTCCTTGTGAAATTCCATTTTCCAACCAGTTGTATTGCCTGAGGGTACAGTTCCTCACCAGCTTGAGCCAATGTAAATTGGTGCTGCCAGGTTTCTGCCCTTGCCCAAACTGAACAACCCTCTTTTTGTGCCAGCACTGGCATGCATTCCTCTCTAAGCTGCTTCAGGGAGATAAAGCACATACAATATTTTTTTCATAAAGGGCAAGTTTGTATCACCGTGGGATCAACTGACTGCTTGTATAAGCAATAGCAGGAAAAAAAAAAAAAGATAGGCCCAAGTTGGGGGGAAATGGCTTAAGTGATTACAGTACTGCAGCCTAACACTTACAGCAGTATGGCTTTAATTTGTTCATGTGACAACACAGTAAGAGAAGAGATTATGGGAATTGCTTACATTATATATCCAATGCAGGATATTAAGCGCTGAGAGGTTAGAGAGTGAACACTTGGTGAACCACGCAGCTTTGATTTTTTTTTTTTTTTTTTGTATTGGGTGTTTTTTCTCTTGTTGATCCTATATAAATAAGTGATGTTTACATTAATATAGTGCCATTTCTACACGCAGGTAGAATGTGCTTTTGATGACTAAATTGTTTTGTTGAATTAAGGACAAAATAAAAAACAAAACCCCCCATCAACAACTTTTTTTTTGTCTATTATTACTATCAGGACTAGTAGCACTGCTTGTTATTAAAACTGTCATTAAAAGAGTTTGGTTTTAATTTAAGTTTTCCAGTCATTAACTGTTTCAGCTGAAATATTCCATGCCAAGCATCTGCTTCAGACTGAGTAAATTTTCTTTCCAAAACTTGAGCCAAGAGTTCAATGGTTTACAAAACAGAGCTATGTAGAGGGAGAGGAGGGGTAGTGTGGATTTTCCTTTGTTTAAAAATAGTTGCTGACCTCTTCTGTGAGAAGTGCTCGTACCCCTATGAAACTCCTCAGGAAAGGGGTCTTGTGAGATCACTGAAAGAAGTCTGAGGTTGGTTTGATGGGATGTCAAGTCAGAAATACTTGAAAGAATGAATTTGCACACAACAAGGAAAAATTTGTTGCATCGTTACAGTTAAATGCTATGAAAATTGCCTTGCACTAGGCCTACAACATGATAGGAATGAGCTCTACTTTCCTTGCAGAGAAGTCTGAGCTGGGCAAAGCGTAAGGTATGGGTAGGGTCGCTGTCCATCCTTGTGTTCCCAATGCTCTGTCCCCCTTCCTAGCTGCAGGGTGGACTTACTGGAAGATGAAATTGCTTCATAGGAATAAAGGAAGAACAAAAACAAGAGTTTAAGGTGGGAAGCAAGGTGAGCAGAAGGAGAATGACGCAGGAAAGTGTGGTCTGAAAACTAGCAAGGGCAAGAATCAGTCTGGAGACAGATGGGAGAGAGTCAGGTATTTGGGTGAGGAAGAAGAAGACTGGAAGCAGAGGGAAGGGTCTGATTGTGGAAGGTGGTGTGGGGGAGGAGGTTAGGATGGGGGCCTGCAAAAAGGCAGAAACATTCAGAACAAGATGGAGGTTGTGTAAGGAAACGTCTCAGGACTGGGATGGGAATGACAGAATGAGCAGAAATGTATCAGGGAGCATGGGCAGGGTTAGGTCACTTTCTGATGGAAAGAAGGACTCAGGCTTGAGCAGAATGGGTATAAAAGTGCACAGCTGCTAGCATGTTTTTGTCAGATCCTGGGTTGTGGAATGAGTTCCTGTAGTAAAGGACTGTGAAGTGATGTGGTGTATATGAAGAGGAAACCATTAGACAAATAGGGAGCAGGCCTGCTGCCATGTCGCCCTGTCCCAAGGCCCGTTGAAGGCCCGTTGTAATCAGGCAGAAACTTCCTGTTGCCATCAGTGGGTATGGAGTTGGGCCCAGCTGTTTTCTGTTTTAATTCACGACTTTAATTCTTGTGGTCTGCAACTGAATTACTTGTACAATCACTGTACAATGCAGTGGGACCAGTGCTGGGACAATGAAACCTGACCGATGGCCAGTATTTATTGGGCAGTTAAAGCATGCTTGGTACATGCACTCATCTTCAGCATTTTCTCAGTTGGTGAGAGAAAACAATTATGGTAGAGAACACAATTATGCCTTAGCCATCTTTAATCTTTTAAACCTGACTTAATTTTTTTTAAGAACTGATTTTTTTTCTTTTTAATTTCACATCTCAGTAGAAAGATCCAGAATATTTGTTTGTACTCTGTAGAATCAAATGACTTATTACTCTGCTGGCATGAAATAAAGAGTAGCAAATACAATAAATAACTACTGTGGAGAAGGTAATATAATATTGACATTTCAGTGCCTCTTAATTTTGACTGATGAGAACATCAAGGAAAAGGGAGATTGAATTTGGCTGCCCCTTAGGGAGGGTGGACACCTGCATGTGAATAGCGTGAGTATGAAAACTGAGGAGGGCTTCTGTTTTGTATGAAACTTATGTAAAATTTTGTAGAAGAACAATTTGTATTACACTTTTGTCAAATATATTAGTAAATTTAGGTTGTCAATACTTGCACTTCTGCCTTTTCAAGGATGAGTTTAATTTATTTATTTATTTTTTTCAAATCTGCTATGCTCTTCTGGTGGGTACTCTGATACTTGATCTTGTTTCACTGCCCCTGGTGTCCAATAATGGACCGATCAGACAGAAGATGATTTTCTTTGTGGACAGCTGTAATTTGTGATTTGGATCTGAGTTATGCAGAGTATGGGTAACGTGACTAGAAAGGACTCCACATTTTCTGTGCTATAAAATGCTTGCTTAGCGAATTTCTACATCAGGCAGTCTGGCAGTGAATATTCAAAGGGAGCTGCACGTGCCTAAGAGAAGTGTAAAGCTTGTTCCTCTTGTAAAAGCTGAAGTGACATTACATGAGTTGGTGATTGTTCTTGGTGAGTCTCTTTTGTCTGTCCTGGTGTATCTTTATTGTATATATTTGAATCTCACTCTCATGACAAAGCTTACGATTTAAAAAGTGTTTTATTTAGCAAGGTAACTCTAATTTTCCTCTTTTACGTGTTCAAAAAGGGCTGTCTTTTGTGAGAAATATTATTGAGCTGATACTGCTTTAAATGACTTTATGCCTCTCTTGTTCCTAATCATCCCAATAATAATGTCAGAAAAATCTATTAGAAGAATACTGAACTAAGGTACTGTCTTTCTATATATTTGTTTAACATGTCTTCATGTCATTCTATCTTAGAGGGAAAAGGGAAGAAGAAATTGTAAGCAGGGTTCCCATGTTCTTAGTTCTCTCTCCAGTTGTGTGTGTGTAAATGTGAGTGCTTAGGTAACCTCTGATTTCATTTCTTCATCTGTAAGACAGGAATGACTAAAGCATTTGATTACCTTTCTGTTATAATGTGGGTAGAAAAAAAATATTTTCTTTGAGGTAAAATTGCAAGTTTTTACAAGTTTTGCAATTGATTAGATAGCAATGTGAATTATTACTGTTTCAATTTTACCCAGAAATATCTACCATGATATGAGACCAATATCACGTGATGGTACTCACCAATTCACTGGATGTACTCCTTAGTCATATTTCCAGATGGAGTCTGTAAGTTAACGTATTGTGCTTTGGAACATCAGCAAAATAATGGAACAAATTTTTCCAGTTGTGTGTAACAGTAGGGTTTAGTATATTGTGAGGTGTTTGTTTTTTTTTCATTTGGAGCATCACATACTCTGGATGAAAGGAGAGTGATGGTCTGGAAAGGCAAATGCTGATCTGGAAAGATGTGTAGTGCAGTGTCCATCTGGAAGGTCCTTATTACATTACACACAGTTATTCAAAGAACCATAGATCCATGCCTTGGCTACTTAACAGATTAAATTTGGATATTACTGTATTTCAGGCTCAAAGCATCACAATTCATCAAAGCTTCAGGCTTCCATTGAACTCTAGTCTTGGTTTTGAAAATTCATTTGGAATTAAATTAGCTGTAGTGACAAAACTGTGACACTTTAACAGGAATCATCAGATGACATTTAAACATGATCATGTAGTGCTGTAATGCCAGAATTGGTTTGAGGTAAAAATCATGCCTTGAGGCAGTGTTGTTCATGAGAGTCATAAAATGCAAACAGTTTATTTGAAGAGTACTTATATTGATTTGTTTTTGTTTTAATCACGAAGAGGAAAAGGATCCACTTTTGTTAGTAGCAGAGATTTGTGAAGTTTGACTTGAACCTACAGTTCTGAGTGCCTCTACATTTTTGGATCCTGACCTGGACCCTGAAGAGGATGTCTCATCTTCGTACGTTGTATTTAGACCACTGTTAGTTTGATTCATCTAAATGTTAGCAATGTTCTGAGCTTTCTTGTACTGTGTGGCTCTTGTGCATAGCCTCTTAACATTTGAGAAGAGTATGTCAAATTGAAGCCTTGGGTCACCAGTGCTTATTAGTTTCTCTCGACTTTTTGTAATTCATTATTTTGTGAATGGACTTTTCTGAAACTAAAAATTCGATTTTAGTGTTAGAACTTGTATGTGAATAACTACAGACACTGGCATAAGCTGTTATCTCAAGTTCTAGCTCTTTTGCAATGAAGCAAATTCTACTCCATGGGCACTTGTTCATGCCCTATACATTGCATGTGAAACCCTGGCTCTGCATATTTCAGTAGGAGGCTTACCATTCATCCAGATCTCAGCCCACATGTATATTGCTCTGTATGCATCTAATAATTCATGGCTGCTAGGTACAGTATCTGCAGTATACCTCACTTTACCATGCGATTTCTCTCCCTATGAAGTGAAACAGATTGGATGGAGAGGACATTTTTAGTGCTATTCATGGGCAAAGAACAGTTTTGTATTCTTTTGCAGCATTTACGTATATTCATTTGCTGGAAGAGGGGAACTAGTTCAAGATGCCAGATCTCATTTGGCACTGCTAGACCCTGTCAGAGTTGAAACGATTTTGGAAATATTTTTCTGTTAATTAGTCTGTTTATAAGTGGTAAATACTGTTTGAAAAACACTGTTTCAGTGTCCTTCACGGGAGAACGTTTAAAACAACTCATTGGCATCTGTGTTCAAATAATTCAGAAGATATTTAATCCAGATAAACTCCTTTACTTGTAACAGTCAAGTTAAATGTACTTATCCTTGCTTTCTTTTTTCTTTTGGGTGAAAACTAACATAGTAAAATGTACCCAGAGCTCTCAGTTATTCTATCCTATGTCTTGCTGTAGCCTTGCACAGGGCTTCAGGAGGCACAGAGAGAAGCTCTGACGTTTTGGTGGAAGCTCTGTCAGCACAACAGCTGTTTACTTTATCTATGGCTTTATTGACTAATTGTTCATGTGGTGCTTTCTGGCTTCAACTCGCTCTCGGTACTCCTGGATGTTAGTGTTCCTTTCTACCTGGAATAGCTGAGTGATATGAAAGGGGGGCTGGTAGAAACAAAGTACAACCAAAGCAACCGTTAGTATTTCTTTGCATTAAATGTTAGAGGGCATAGCTGGAAAGCTCACATTCTGTAACCTGTTCTGTTCTTAGGGGTTTGGATATTTAAAGCTGTCACTGACATATCCCATCCAACCTTCCACCCTCTTGAAAGTAAGTTGTGGGTTGCCAGCCTCTGTTAATTTCTATTAATTTTTGAAGACATCTTTGGGTTTATATTGAAATTTAAATTCTAACATGCTACAATGTAAATAGCACTATATATGCATGTAGGGTGAATATGCATTTCTGCCTTTCTGCCTGCTTCCCCCCCAATCATAACTTAAAACTAAAACTGAAATCAAATAGCGTAAGCTTTAAGGAAATAATTTTGGAGAAACAGAAAATGCAAAACACATGGACTACTCAGAATGTGAAGACTTAGTGAAGAAATCTTTCTTCACTGGAAAAACTAACTCTAGTGGGTTTAGTAAGCAACATTTCAAAGCAGTTTGAGATGAAAGGTCTGTGGTCTAATTCGTTGCATATGTGATATTTCTTAATGGATTGGTACTATAGTAAAAAAGTCAGGGAAATAATATTTTTTTAGTTTTTGGCCTGATTTGGTAGTTTAAAAATCAAGTTTAGTCACAATGTTATCTGAATATCAGAAAATGACATTTAGATTAATTGGTTAGCAATCTTTGCTATAATACCTTCTTAAAATGGGGCTTTCTCAAGCTGTAACTGTTTTAGCTGAAGTTTTCCATGCTGCATATTTTCTGACTGATTTGAGAAAGTTTCTGTGAAGTGGTTCAGTTGTTTCCAAGAACAAAGCCAGCTAGAAATTGAGTTCTAGCCAATTAGAATCACTTCCATGAGCAGATCTACTTGGGTGAAATCCTGTGATTTTCACTGTTAGAGGCAAAGATAAATGGTGTTTTCTGTAATCTCTTTCTGAAGTGATGATGATGTATGAATGCTAGCATTCATTTTTACTAAGATTCATGACTGCAGACAACTCCTGCAAGCACGTCCCTGCGTTTAAAAAAAAAAAAAAAAAACACACATAAAAATAGGGATAAAAATGTTTGTGAAGCCATATAACTATTGAGTTAATTCCATGAATAATCTATTCAAAGTTGACAGAGTTCTAAGTCTGAAAATTGTGTCTAGTCTGTTCTTAATTCAGCTGCCACCCTCTCAATTCTGTGTTGTTTTGAGAATGTTGTCTTTGTGGAGCACGCTGCATCTCAGATAAAGGTGACGTGTGTTTTCTTGGGGATGATTCCCTTTGACTGTCATAAGCCATCATAGCCCCACCTTTCAGGGCAAAAGCTGTGGAGCCAGGGAGGCTCTTGTGTGCTCTCAGAATGCCTCCTTCCTCTTTTCCACTTCATGCAGAAAAGGGGGAGGAAGCAATCTTGGGGCATGACAAGAGCTAAGGAACAGGTGGTTATCTGCAGGTCTGCTGTCTCATTTCATACACAGGATGGATAGCTTCCTGGGAAAAAATCCCAGATTTTGTTTTGAAGGCGGTTATTGTCTGTGGACTTCTGCTTCATTTGTTACAGAAGCAGAAGGTGTGTAGATATAGCAGGCTCAGCATGGGTTTAACTTCTTTATCTAGACAGAGAGGAACTTTGGTATTTCAGAGTATAAATAGCCTCTGTGGCTGTCACTGTTTTGTTGTTATTTTTTGTACTCGGTGACAATGTCCTGGAATATTTTCAGTAGCCCCTCAGGAAGACCACATGAGTGGCTCATGAGCCAAATGCAAGCTACAGAATGGAGATAGGTAGGGGTTATATGGTTCAGAGCATGTTATGTTACTACTCAGAAACTTCCCTTGGCATTCAGGACTTCATTTTCTGAATCCCTTCTTTGTCTTTATTTACTGTAGCTGGACAAGTTTGCAGGTTAGCTTGTAGCTCATGGAAGGAGCAAAGATTGTAGGAAGATAAAGGTAGTTAAAGGAGTTTAGTAGGGCTCTGGGGAGTTGTATTATGTTCTTGTTCCTGCCACAGCATTAGTGTGATGCTGGAAAGAAAACAGATTTGTACATTATCTTTTCATACTTTTTTTTTTTAAAGAGCTGTCCTTAAAGTAAGCGAGAGATTTACTCTGAACTTATGCTAATACTGTATTCTTCAGAAAATCAGGCCATAAGTTTTCTAAATAAGGAGTCTGTATTAGCAGATACTTCTGAGTTTAGTTACTAATTTAGCAGTACTGCAGTTCACACTCTTAAAAATTATAGAAAATTCTGTTCTAGGAAAGTGCTGTGCAAGTAATTTTATTAATATTTCTGATATGCTCTGTATAGTAGCAAGAAAAGCTTATTGGAATAGAAATAATTCTGTGCAACACTTCAAATAGTCTTGAATTAGTGTATAGGTTATACATGATGGTAAAGAAATGGTGAGCAGCTGTCTATTCTTTCAGCCGTAGGAAGAAGTTATTTGGAAGAAAGAATATGTCATTAAAGGCCGTATCTTAATGCATATGTATGTGGGGATGAATTAAGTTAAAGTCTGGATTTCCTTATTACTTTTTTTAGTGCTTTACTTGGCAAATGTAACATTCTTTTTGTGAAGAAACCTTCTGGCTCATTGTAGGCTATTCCTGCTGCTTTTAATATCCTTTGAGATTGATTCATGAAGTGCCAACATCTTAAGCTGTGGAAAAAGAGTAAGAATCTTAAAGAAAGACCCTCGTACATGGGAATGGATTTGAACTTGGACTATTTCAGTGCCACTTTCATCAGAAAGACATGTCATGATTCAAAGAACCTTTGCCGTTAAGTAAAGCTATCAACTCGAGCAGTTCTATTTTGATCAAATACTGATAGCATTAGTGTGCAAAGAGTATAAAGAAAGTGTTTGGATCTGGCTTATTGGAATATTTCAGAAAACTAGTAGAGGTTTCTCAGGTAACTTTTCAACATATCTATACGTGATAACTACTTAGCAATATTTTTCCTCCAAGTGAGTAGATGAACTTGAATGTTTTTATTTTAATGACATTCAAGTGACTTGTGTCTTGGCATAGGATAAGTCAATATTTGTTTACATTTCACTAGCTGACAGTTCCACACAGAAAACGATGTGTGGAAACAAAAGAAAACAGAAGTGAAAAGTTCAGTGGAAGAACGTTAGAATACCTGGTGCATCTTCAGGGGATGGTGGTGGACCCTCAATACAACCCACTTCAAACAGTGCGTGTTTTGGAAACTTAGCAGCCACAGAGGTAATGGGAAGAAGGACCTGTGACCTTTTGGCTTCTCTTCATTAGTCCTTGAACAGACTGCAGGACAAAGAAAATCAAAGCTATGCTTCCTTATAAACTAGGAAAGTTAAGTGGGGCCATTTTTCTGGCTTGCTGCATGTGCTCTGAGTAGTTTCAGAAGTATCTCTGATTTAGAAGCACATTCATAGGATGACTTTCAGTATGTTTCAGGTGAGATAAAGCCTCTTCATTGATTATAGGGAGAGCTGAAAGAGCACCTCATTTAAACAACTAAATGTAGTGGAATTAATCTGTGTAGGCTTCTATCATTTCCTGCTTTATTACTTTCCATTTTTTTCCCAACAGATTTCAGATCTATAGAATCCCTTAAAGTTATTTGCCACTCCCAGGGAAAGAGGATTCAAAGCATTGCAGAAAAGGCTGAGTGCCTTCAAGGTGAAGAAATGGTACTGACCTGTGTTTGCTAAGAAAGTCAATACTGTACGAACCTCTCCCAGTTCTTAATTTAATGCATTTCTTTAAGGCAAGAGTGGAGTAGAGACAACCTATTTGCAGACTTTCTTGAATGGTTTTTCCTGATTGTTTCTGTAGGAAGAAGTTACATGGAAAGCTGACTGTAAGGAAAACTTTGTTCTTTGAATGTCAAGGTGGTAATAACATTCAGAAGGTAGCAGATACAGGGCACAAAGGCACTCCATTAATTCTTTTTTTTTTTTTTTTTTTTTTTGTGTAAGAGGAAAGAATCAAGTATTTAGACAGAAAATCAGAGGTATCTTTAAGAAGTCTATTCAATGGTTACAGAGTTTCTGGATACTTTATAGAGTTCCTGTCAGTGCCTTACATGATGGTATTTTCATCTGCTTACTTGCACATTAACATCAACTGCAGTGCAGGAGGTTCCTTAGCTGATAAGTCAGATTTTATCCTAGCGTGCTTTTTGCAAGAGGACTTCCTTGAAAGAAAAAACAAACAACTTTGTAGGCTGTTCTGCTTTTACCACATTACCATAGATCGTTTTTTTGTAGTTCTGATAGCTTATTAATGTTTTCTGGAACCTGTTTTAGTTTCCTCGGACTTACCTTATTTTCTCACTTCCCTCTTGCTCCCCTTAAATGTCATCTATTTAAAAAAAAAAAAAAGTAAAAAAAAAAATATAAGGAAACGTGGTGGTGTTCAAATAATTGTAACTGAGAACAGAGATCTTTGATTTAGACAGTGCAGCAATGCAGTCTGTTCCAGAAGCATAAGCTTTCCTTTGATAAGCAGCATTGACCCCGAGGGTTTCTCATAAGTTCAGTGAGTGATAGCACAGAGTGGATGCATCATGGTATGTCATGAAACCCAGACTGAAATCCAGAGCTTAAATACAGACAGTGAACCCAGAAGCTCTGCTTCATTCAGGTCTGGAAGATCTGCAAAGCACATGGGACTGTCTGCTCTGTACATAGAACAGCTCAGTATATCACCAAAACAACATCAGGCAGCTTAATTTGCTGCTATTCCTGCTCAGACAGCCTGCCCACATCCAGTTTATGAGTAGACACATCTGCAATTATGCTGTGCTTCTTGCCAATCCCTAGACCTGTCCTTGAGAGCTGTGTAGACACAGGCAGTGAGCTCTGTTACATACGAAGGCGAGTCCATCAATTCCATGCCATGGGTACCAGATGCAGGTTTGGGTTCTGGCCAGATTGCCCTTGGCAGGACAAAGTTTATTGCCTCTTGTTTTATATTTTGCTTGTTTTTTAAATGTGGCCATTATGCTGGCCAAGTTCCCATAATAAATTATTTTTATGTACCTAATTCATTCTCAATGAAACAGACCAATCCATTAAGGATCCTGCACTAAAAAACTGTAGCTCATTATGTGTTCTTGTGGTGTATGACATCAGTAGAATGCCACAAGTTAATTACATTCTTAATTCCAGCTTTGTATTGAATTAGGGACCTATTATACATAGAATAATTGAAAACCTGCTGAGATCACGTCTGGTAACATCTAATTGTATCCCATGATATTTTTTTCCCCTAAACTTTAAATAAAAACTGGTATTTCATTTAGCATGGTTTTAATTAATTGACAAGAGAAATGTAATTAGAGCGGAGGCAACAGACCAACTATATTTAAAATAATCACTCCAAAATTAATCACATTTGGGGGAAACAATTAAGTTTCCAGAGCAGGAGCTATTCTGTTGCACTTCTGGAAAACTTTGAGCAGGCATGATTGAAGAAAGGAATTGCTGCTTGTAGAAGAGAAGAAAGATTTAAACATTTGGAGGTATTGAGTGATCTTTCAACCTAAGGAAACTTGATATCCGTGCAGCTTCAGGCATCAGAGAGCTAGGAAGAGAACTGAAACCTAATCGTTTTCAGAATATTGAGAGGGGCAGGGCATAGCTGCATTGTACTAGGAGCAGAAGTGGTTACTGGTGGCCTGAAGAGCTGAGAAGCTTTCCCAGCTTTTCTGGACTCCAGTGGAATTGCCTGCTAGCTGCCAAGAGCAGAAGAGAGTTTCACTTCATCATCAGTGGTTACGCTTGTGATTTGGGCTCCTTGAGCTTTCTGCCGTGCTTCCCAAGGCCCAGCTGCCATGGAAGTGGTAGGAGTTTTGTGGAGGCTGCTTTGCCATCTACCATCAAAAGAGCACTATTGGAGGTAACAGGAAAATGCTTTATTTCCTCCTTTTTTTTCTTTCTGAAAATATTAGCACATTCCTGCTCTTAATATCAAGACCCAATAGTTAGCTAAATTAGGCAGGATCAGGGAGTGAGAATGGTGATTAGCAGGAAAGCACATTGCTCATCTTTTCTTCAACAAAACCTTGTCTGTGATGTTAAGCAGAACTAGATTTTAAAGTTATCTGAGGATATGCTTCTGAACAGTATTTTCAACATCAATTTCTGATGCTAACATATAAGTGGGAGGTTTGGATCTGTTTTGGGAAATTATTCTTATATACATGCAGTATATATTATATATACAGAGCTGTTTATTTAAATCAGCCTGCAACAAAGCTTTAATTCCAGGATGAAGAATGTCACTTTGTTTGCGGAAAGATTCATTTGTTTCAGGACATAACTATATTTCCTGATTGTAGCCTTAATTATAGTACCTAACTTCTTTCTGGTTGGTATCTTCAAAATTAATTTGCACCTATTTGGACTTGTCTATACATAAATATGCATATGCTTTGTTTATAAATGGAGAGCATATGCAAGGATAAAAATGATGCATGAGAGCAAGTTTACGAGATCTCGCTGTGCTTGGACACAAGCAGAACTGCTGGGTACATCAACTGCAAACTGGCTGGCAGCCACAGCACACAGAACGGAGGGGATGTTTGCCTAAAAGACTAGATTGTGTCAGGCGTGACTAAGCAGGAATTTTAGCTAAAATGTGTTAGCAAATTGAATGCTTAGAGGAAAATGAGAGTGTTCATGGTCTTATCTTTGTTCATTTGAGACTGGATTTTATTTTTTTAATATAAAAATCAATGGGGGGAGGAAAAAGCCTCTGCAGAGTGTTTCCTGAGTTTTAGAAATGCTGATATAGGTAAGTGATTATTTTGCTTTTGCAGTTCCTTTTGGAGTACGCATTCTTTTTTAATATCCTTGTAGCTCTTGGAGCACAAGACTGTCAGTTGGATTGTGTTTTTTAAAAACAGAAAAACTTTAATTACCCACATGCACTAAACAGGCCCAGTGAGAGTGAGACTGGGTAAAGGGAGGGCACTTTGAGCTTACTTTCTGATTGAAAGGTATAATGAAGGCTAACAGCCAAGGCTTATTTTACTTTATGGATGGTGTTCTTGAGGAAAAGAGTTGCAGGACCTGTGTTCTTCTCAATCCCTAGGCCTGTGGGAACGGCTGCTGCAAAGCCATAGCTTGATGGAATAAGCTATTCAGCAGGGCAACTAGCAAAGAACTGACATACTGGTATGTCAGAACTGGTATAGATTTCCTCCCTTTGGTGTGGGACCTTTATGATGGACTAAGATAGTACTTTTCTTAACCCCCCTTTTTCCCAAGAAATGATAAGAATTTGAGAGGAAGTGTGTGGCTTACATTTTTCATCTTGACATCAAAAAATACTTTCTACCAAGTAGAGGTCTGTAGCACCTCTCAGTTGTGCTCAATTGTGTTAATAGATGAGAACCTCTGTTGCTATAAGGTTTCTGAAAATCTGTCCTTTTTAATTAATAAACAGGGTGAGTACATTGCTGAAATACATGACTCTGCCCACTTGATCTTTTATTCGTTTTCTTTTATGGACTGCTATGTTCTTTCCTCATTACTTTTCTAATATTAACCTTAGAGGGTATGTATGCAAACTGGTGAACAAACCACTACGTGCATGTTTCTGTAATCTGGATAGACTTGGTATGTAAAACACTGCTGCTCTACCAAGGTTCTGGGAACTTCTATAATGTAGAAAACAGGGATGCTGGAGCCTCACAAATGTTTTAAACAGTAAATCTTCTACCACTTTATTTCCCACATTCCTGGGAATATGGGAAAAGAGCATTTAACAATGAAGCAGACACGAAATACTGTGGTTAAAATAACAAAAAGAAAACCTATTAGCTAGAAAACCATTACCTGTCACTGAGCTAGTGCATTGAGCCTAGCCTAGTGTGAACAATTATTTTCATTATATCACTGGGATAGAGCTGAATGACTTGTTTCTGTGCTATGAATAGCAGGAGTCGATTGGAGGGAAGCAGTGTCAGAAACCTTATGTAAAGCCTACCTGTGGGATTTGCATTTCCACAAAATTCACGTCTTGTTGTTCTGAAGTCAGGAAACACGCTGTAGGAATGCTGGTTATGCATCAGATATACATTACAGACCCAGAATATTCGGCATTGAGATCAAATTTACATCCAGACAGCTTGCACAGAATCCATGTTCTGTCGAGCTTTGGGGGATAAAAGAAGGGGACCAGTAGCCTAAATTGGTGAATTCAGCAAAGTTGATTTTTCTTGACAAGTGATTTCTGGAGGTTTCCCATCTCCTGAAAGCTGCAGGAGTAGTTATGTGGAATAAACTGACAGTAATGGGCAACTGTCTTTCTCATCTCTGTCCAGTTTAGCTTAAGCCTTCCATTTTTCAGTGATAATACTAAATGAAGTAAGAGCTGGACAGCGGCCAGGTGTCAGCACATGGCAGAAGGTTTTAATTCTGCTTTTAGAAACTAGATAAGTAGTGCACTAATATAAGCTAATATAAGCACGACTCCCTTCTCAGTTGGACAGCTTGAGTGAAGATGAGCATGACACTGCCATATCGTCGTGTTTTGTGTTAGAGCTTGTTAAAGCTGTAATTATTACAGCTGTCTCTAACATATTGACACAGTATTAAAACATCTATTTGATTATATGCAGTGACAGTAACTAGATAATTCTCTGAAGATTTTTGCCTCTATTATATATGTTTTTCCCTGTTGTTCATACACTGGTACTACTCAGGATTCATAAATGCTGTTGTTCTCTTCCATCCCCCTTCCAATTTCAATACTGAAAGCTGTGTTTCTGAGTAATCACGAAGTTGTGCATTTAGCTGCTTCCTCTCTAAGATTCCATAATTTCTTGAGATGCATTGCAGCCACAATGTATGCTGTAACTCGTGCCCAGAACAAGCTGATTATGCCATAGTATGTGCATTCTGATGATTCGTAGAGACATCTCCTGGTTTCAGTGGAGAAATTAAAACCAGAATGCCTCTGAAGGCACAAATGGACTGAAATTGGTGTTTTAACATTAACTGAAGTAGTGCTTTTTAAGCTGTCTTTTTCATTCTCTGCAGTTTTTAACCCCTTCCACTCTTCGGCAAGTCTTTGTTCTTGGGTTTGTTCATAACCTTCTGTTTTATAGGGGAAAGATTCCTTTGTTCTGTGGCTCCTAATTATTTTTTTTTTTTTAAGTGAGTTTATGGCGAAGTGTTCTGGAGAGATCAGTGCTGAAAAGAAGTGACTGTCTTTCACCTTGAATGCTTTTGTTATGGAACATGGGGATTTCTCCACAACGACATGCCGATTACAGATGTGCCTGAAAGTCATTTCTTGCATTTTTGGCATTGAGAAATTTTAGAATTAGAGCCTGTTTTTTTTCAAAGGGTAGTGTTTTGAATGGATTAAAAAAAAAAAAAGAGGGGTCTAAAAGGTCTGACTATGAGTGCTGGGTAGGTGCAGAAAAGAACATGCTGCCCTTTTGACTGAGTTACTTGATATAATACCGGACAAAGCTGTGACAGTGCACTCGGAAGCAGTCTCTATGAGTCCTTTGCCAGTCTGCTGTTCACCAGCTGAATTTAACTATGGTTCCTCCGATTAGTGAATAGATTTTCCTCAGATTCTCTTATTTCTGGTTTCTTCCCCAGCTTTTTTTTCTGTGGAAGACAAAATCCATCACAGGGACTTAGATTTATTAACTGCTGCCTGAGTCACTTTGCATGATGTCAGGGGAGGAGAGAAACTGATTGTATCCTTAGAACTGGTTTAACAAAGGTTTTGGATAATTCCTGAGATTTTTAAGATGTTGGGTTGGCTTAAATGATTAGTGTGAAAGGTTCAAAGAAGACTTAAATATTTAAGGCTCTATTCTGTCCTTGCTTGTACCCTTGCTATTTTCACATTCTCTGGATTCACTTTTTTTCTCTGGATTTTCATATTTGAATGAGAAAGTAATTTCATGTCTCTCTCCCTCCCTGCCTTTCTGCACTCTCCCCCATTCAGCCTGCACAGAGTTGGTATTCTCTCTTCCAGCTGTTGCTGAGGATCTAGGGAATGTTGCCAGGTACGTAGGAATGGGGGAAGGCAGTGTCTAGAAGGGGGAGGAGTGGATCCAAACAGCACACAGCACATCATTCCCTGCTAATCACCAGTGTGATGATAGATACCCCTGAAATAAGCAGATCCCTTCATCTTTAGCAGCTCAGGATTGGGGCAGAATATTTTGCTCTTCACTCCTCCTCTTCATCTTGCTATCCCCCCCTTTGGAAATCACCATTCCTTTCCTGGCAGAATCTGTTCTTTTTCCATCTCCCTGTTTGTGATGCCATTTAAATCTCTTCATATCTTTTTTTTTTTTTTTTTTTTTTTTTTTTTTTTGTCTGGGAATACCTGCAGTAATGCTTGTAACTTCATCTGCTGAGAGAGTGCTTATTTATGGGTGGTGATTCTTCCCACAGTGATAGACAGAGCTTAGCATGGGGCAAGGAGATGATGACTAGACAAACAGGGAAGTCCAATCCCATGCTATTGATATCTGCCACCAGATGAAGATCAAAATTTATGACCTCTAAAATTTGGTAGTTGCCTAAAGAAACTTAGATGTAGATGGGTAGGTTTTGTTTGCATGTAACAGAGTTTACATTCCCTGAACAGTTGTTACTACTTTGTGTCCATCTACCTCTGATTCTCAAACCAGACTTCTCAGTTGTGTGAGTATGCAATCATCTGTTGATTCCTTCTAATTCTTCACTAGGCCTGTTACTTGTGGGAGAAACTATGGGAAAAGGGATAGTGTATTGTTTGGAAGGCTTCTGAAAATACATCACTTAATGCTTACTGACAACTATTTCCATTTGACTGGGCTCACTTGGAATACCAGTGTACCTGGTGTTCAGGTATCACCATTCTTGATAACAGTTTCAGTTCTCTCTCTTTAAAATGGCAGCTGAATGTTATTCTTAATGTGATCCTATTTGCCATCTGTGATGGTGTAACTAGAAACTATTCAGTCAAGGTGAAAAGCTCACTCAGCTTGGAATTTACTCTTTTACAGTAATGTGCTTGCTAGTGAAGTCTGAATTCAGTGTGGAAAGGACTTGGTCTACTCCATTCCCTTGGAGTATTTCATTAGTGAGTGCTTTTTACAGTTAACTTGTATAGCTGCACTGAGTTTCATCTATGCTAAATGGATTCCAGTTATTCCCCTGACCTTCAACTCCTCTTTCAGAAGTTTATGCATCAAGGAACATGCTTTGATGCAGTTTTAAGGAAAGTCTATATCCCTCGGTGTTTTAATACCTTTACTGTATGAAGGTATTGGGGTATCTACACAGCTTGCCAGCACGAATGGACTGGATAACAACTGGAAAATCCTGTATGCCACAGACAAGGTATCAGTCACTGTCAAGGAAGATCGCTCAACAGCTGTACTTTTTCTTACTGACTCTTCCACATAAAACCACTATGAGAGTGAGGGTGTTGGGTGAATTGCTTCAGGCTGATTGCATTGGTATTAGCCAAACAGGTAGTACAGCTACTTGTCTTCTGCCTCTGAGCCCTTTCTGACAGGTGTCTTCACGCCTTGTGAGTCAGGGCTTTTCCTGTGACGTTTGTAAGTATGATCTAGAGAAATGCTGAGTATCTATATCTCACCCAGTTGTTAAGTCCAAAGTCCAGAAAGTCTTTAAAAGAGCATTCCTAGAGTTGCTTAGAAGGGCTTTTGGGGCATAGTCAGGAATTAGCGCAGAGATGCTCTTTTTGGGCATTGACTGTTCGGTTGCACTCAGCTGTTGGAGTGATGTGCAGTGTGATATGGCCAGATACGTGATGCAGGGTGGTGTCTGGGAGGATTATCTCAAATGTCACTTGCAAGAAAATTGATCTAATAACTGCTGTTCTGAGACAGGCTATCAGCTGAGCATCTGGTCTGCAATGTGTTTCGTTATGACCTCTGTCCAACCACAGGCAAACAACAATGGCATTATTGTGCAGGGGATAAAGGAGTATGTTGATCGCTGAAGATGCGGAGGGAGTTTTACCTCCGAAAAGCCTAGAGGAATTTTTAGAGTAGCTTTGAAGGGCATAGCACTTGGTGTAATGATTCACTATTTCTGTTAATTTGTAGTTTAAAGGTGGGCTCTCTTTATTCATACAGATTGACGGTTCTGAAGGAAGCAAATTTTTCAAAAAAACAACAAAGTAATCCTTTTTGCTTAAGAGCATTGCTTTTCTTCTAACTGTACAGGAAGTGAATCTGATTGCTTTGTTCCTTTGCAGAATTTATTTCCTTCCTCACAGTAACAGACTTTTTCATTATGCTTTTGTTAGTAAAGATTGACATACAAGGTCCCATTTTATTATTTTTATTTATTTATTATTATTATTATTTTTATGAAATGGAATCATCTTGTTCAGGAAGACCAGAGAAAAGGGAAAAACTCTGCAGACTGTTTCCTCCACATGTCCCAAGTAAACTTTTTATTTACCCTTGTGCACTTAAATACCTGCTACTGCTTAATAAAATCACTTGGAAAATCTCCCTGGGCTGGCAAATGGTAGAGTTTGCAAAGCTGCTATTGAGTCTGTAGGATTCTGGAGCTGATGCTGAAAGGTAGGGAGCTTTGGGAGGGTCTGACCTCAGGAATCCTGGAGCTAGAGAGGGTCAGATGGGTGCTCGAGGCTGTGGGTGAGAGGCTAGATTCAAGCTGTGCTTTGGAGTAAGGTATATGATAATTGGACTTTTCCCCTCCTGGTACTTGAAAATAAAAAGAAAGTAATACCTAAATTGATAACTGACTGTGCGTGCTTTAGTGTAGCATTGGAGTGGGACAACTAGATAGACATCATTATTCCCTTCCTCTCGTAAGAGGAAAGTTTAATATTCCTTTATTATATCAAGATATATTGGGGAAACAGTATATTAACTTAGTTTTTCGCTTTATGTTTTCAGCATTAAAAACACCATGCTCAAATTGCATTTCTGACTTTTCCCCATGCTCTGTCCCTTTCTGCAAAAGTGTGTATATATACGTCTGTGTGTATACCATAAATATGTATAACAGAAATATTTTGGTGAACTGCTTGCTTCTATGCCTGACTTGTATTTGGCATGCACAAGTTATGTGAGAACCTGTTTTATGTTGAAAAGTGGCTGGGATGTTACTTTCAGGTTTGTTAGCTCAGTGATGCACTGGTTTACAGCCAGTAGGGATGAGGAATTAGAAGGTTGCTTTTAAACTCAATGACAGATTGCCAGGGGAACGAGGGCTATAAAGCCATTCATTTGGCTATTCTCTGGGGAGAGTCAGCCATCCATCCAGCTGAGTCAGTGGGAGCAATAAGGCAGGAGAAACCAGCCAGGCAGCCATTTAGAAAATGTGCTAGCTGCTTTGGGGGATTAATTTAGTTAATCGGATTAGTTTAACCAGTATCAAGAAGAGAACTGACCAAGTGACCACTAGATAAACTATTTTACTAGTAAGCTATATAAAAGAAATGATCAGTGATAACAGGTAGAACTTGTATTTTTTTTCCCCGAAATAGTAATTTCAAATAATAAACATTTAGCAGCATATTTCTTTATTCCAGTGCTGTTATGCCTTCATGTTGATACCTGTATGTGGATCAATTTCAAATGGTCGACCTTATGCACTGCTTCTGAGTCCACTTTTTCCTAGATCCTCCCATGTTTCTTCCTTTCATATTATTTTCTGTAGTGTTAAACATCCTTCACAAATCACCCTCTTCTCCCTTCAGGCTCACGTGCTCTAGGAAAACTCCTGATACTTTCACATGTGAGTGATGAAAATGGTTGTACTGTATTCCTTGTCACTTTGTTATTCTGCTTTCCTCAGTGAGGAGCCAGGCCAGCTTATGTTACAGTTGATACGAAGCAGGAGGTGGGTAGGAATTTGCGTGCCAAGGAGAGTGGCGCTTAAAAATGGGCTTATGAGCTCAGTCAAAACTGAATTGCAAAAACTGTGTTCCTAGAGACATCAAAAACATAACTTTTTTTTTTTTTCAGAAGGAAATAGAGAACCAGAAATGTAAGTTATTGAGTAACTGCCTCATTTATCTGTATTTTCTGTAAAACCTTGTGTACAATTAAAATGCCCCAGAGGTTCAGCTGGAGGCAAAAAATCATAGCTCTACCAATACTGAGGGAGCCCTTTGGCTTAGACCAGTTGAATCTGATGTTACATAAAAAGATGTTAATGAGGAAGACACTTAAGTTGTTTATTTTTATGCTTTTTTTTTTTTAGTGGAAGAAGCCTCTTTTCATTGCTGGTATTTGATATTGTAATCAGCTGTAAAGAACATTTAAGCAAATGGAGACATCCATCCAGCTATGTTTTCTGCTTTTAGTGATTTGAACTTGTTTCACTAAACTCTTCAAATGCATCCTAACAAGCTAAATCAGGTTGCAGTGTTCATTACACGGAATAGCATCCTTCACGATGAGTGTTTCAGTAGAAATCAATACAGAATAATGTACAAGTTAGAAGTATTTTGAAACCCTTGTATTAATAGTAGGGAAGCTTCCCCCTTCCCTCCCCGAGTTCCTTAGGTTGCTTTACTGTCAGACATGTATTTATTTTGAGACATTTTCATTACTTTTGTTCAGTAGGAGACTAATTGCATGAGCTCACATACTGTATTTTGAGGAATTAGCTATTAAATAGTAGCAACCTAAAATCTTCTTTGATTGATTACATGTAACTGTCTGAAATACAACACTAATTCAATGTAACAGTTGTTGCTTATGAGTTGAAAAAGTAATTTATTCTGTTAATAAAAAAATCGTTATACACTTGCAAGGAAGAAATGTTAGATTCATTCTTTTTACTGTACATTTTTATATCTTAATCCTGTTCAAATTTCTACTGTAATATTAAAAAAAAAAATCTAATCTTTTCATGAAGATGACTTTGAAATCCTTTGCAGTGGGAAAAAAAAAGGACAAAGAACTGCCGAACAGAAGTTGTATTCTGTGAATGTAAATAGGTTCTGCACCATAATTAGTGTTTTTACGAGGGCTGAACTGGAGGCACTGTATTTTCATGGGAAAATCCGTTTGATGTGTACCATCCCTAATTTCTGCAGTACTGAATAACCAGGCTCTAATTCTGCTGTAATGAACCATGTGTTAATGCTACAGCCTTCTGTCCAGCCAGAAGCCAAAACACCATGTCTGACTTTGTAATGAATCTTGCAGTCATCTTGTTGACTCCATGGGTAGGCTTTTGTTCCAAATCTGTCCACAAGTATGGCTAGTTTTTATTGAAACTTACAATGCATCCTACACTTGTGCTTGGGTTTACCCAATTTGCTAACTTTCTGGAAAGTGTGAATGTTTCGTACCCTTTAGGGTGTTTCCTTGCTGGTTTTCAAACAATGGAATTTAAAACAGTGGAACTAACTAAAGCTGTTCATATTTTGCAGTTTAGTTTTCTTTGATTTATAATTTTACAGGTTTTTTTAAGATATGAGTCAAACAGAACTAACACAGTTCAAGGTTTTCTGTGTATGTCTAGGTGGGAAGGAGTATTCTTGCAGCTGCATTTCTTGGTATGTCACTTAATGAACACTTTTCTGTGTTCTGATCAGTAACTCATGTATTTTTTTCCTCAGATTAACTTATTTTCCACTACCAAGATGATTATTCTTTTTAAACTTATAGACAAAATGTGTTGAATTTGTCATGTTAACAGCATGGATACAGTTAGATCAGGAAGATGTGGACTGGGTTCAGACACAACTGAGTTTTGGAAGTGACATTCAGATCCTGATCAAATGTGCAGAGCTTAAGTAAATGCTATCGTTCCTTCCCCGCACAAAAAGTGCGTGAAGTGTGCTCTTCAAGCAGCCATCAGCAGGCCTGCATACTGTGTGTGGATGGTGTGGTGTCATCCTACTGAGATGGCCACCCTTGTGGCTGGGAGAGACCTTTCGTGTGCCCATGTCCAAAGCCTCCCGGAGGTACTTTAAAGCCTACAAACTGATGCAAAGCCTGTATGAGCTGTGCAGAAGTACTGTTGGTGGCTCCCACTGGATGTGGGTAAAGAATGTGAGTGCAAACTGATTTCCGCTGTAAATATTGGTCTCTGAGGTAAGTTTCTTCTGAGTTTTGTTGATTTGCAGGCGTGTGTAGCACTGTAGGTTTACATATAGAGTCTAACCCAATTCAAGTGAGCACTTGTAGTCTTTGTCTGCCCAGCTTCTCTCCATTGGCATAGTTGTTGCTCCTGAGAGTATGTGTTCATTCATTGCATCTCAGTGTGGCAGTCAAAGAATTAATTACTCTGAGAAGGGACAGGCCTCTTCTAAGGAGTTTCACAACTTCAGCTTTTAATGGATCTCTCCCCCCTGCTGGGGCTGCACCGCAGCTTGTCAAAGCATTCGCAGCGGCTGCACGGGTCAGTGGCTCCCAATGGAGAGACAGTGTTAGAGGAGCCGCGACACTGGTTCCTAAGGCTGATTTACTTGGAGCTGGGGGCAGCGAGGGAACAGGGGGAAGGGAAACTGTAAGCTCTTGGGTCATTGTTCACAGGAAGCAGGTTTTAAAATTCTCCTTTAAGGGGGGAAAAAAGTACTATACTTAAACCCAGGCTACTTGTACATTCAAGCATTAATCTCACTGGTTGCTTCCTAACTGATCGCCTAAATGGCCTGTCTGCAGTGGTGCTAGATGTTGTTTCATTATCTAATGTCACTTATTGATTTTCATTAAAAACATGTCAGCATTGATTTTTCTAAAGCACCCTCGGAAATGCATTCTGACCCTTTTTTATGTTGAATCCACTGCAGAGTCTCCCACTGAATTAATCTAAAGCGGGATTATTTTCTGACTAAGAAAAGTTGATTAAATATTTTGATATATGAGTGGTTAAGACTGCTTTAAGAACAAAGCATGCCACGGGGAAATGAACTGAGACACGGGAAATGCTGAAAGGGAGGATGCTATAAAACAGGCACTTTGTCCATTCATGCATTGTTATTTAAAACTAGCGATGTAAATCAGTTGAAGATCTGGTCTGTGCATTACCATCGGTTTACACACCGGGTTGTATTGATGTGATGCTGATATGGGAAAGGAAATATTTTTATGTATAGTAAAAAAAAAAAAAAAAAAATCAGACAGGTATAGTTTATCTCTTGAGTTTTCAGGGAGCCTAGCATATTTGTTCCTTGATTGTTAAAATGCTGATGATCACTAACTTAAATTGATCAGCTCTTTTTGTCATATGCCTGTGTTATTTTCCTGCTCTCCTCCTGTGGCTCATCATGCTTATATTCATATTTGCAAATCAGTAACAAGATGTATGTAGTGATGTGCGATGACATGAATTATTCTGCAGACCTTTGTGGGGTAGCTCTAGCACAGCTGCCTGTGACTGCGGGGCATCACTGGTCCAAGACTTGTGCTTATATTCCTTCAGTAGTTAACACTTGGGACTATTTTGATAAAAGCTTAAGTTAGAACAATTGTTTGTTTATTTATTTTTCCACAGAAGTGACAAACAGCTAAAGATCAGTGACTGGAAAGTTCTAGTGAGTTGGCAACTGAACTTGAAGCTGTGGCATCGTTTGGGTAGCAGTGGGCTGTGGTATTTCAAAATCATGACCAAAACCAAAAGACTTTTGAACTTTCTTTGTGTATGTCTATTTGTAAAGATGGGTAAGATTTTCCCTAAAACTTTGGATTTTCCCCTATAAAACCTGTATTTTGGGTAGATCATTTCTTATTTGGCTTTCCTTATAGAATCCTCTATTTTGTGGCAGAAAATGTGGTCCCAGACTTCTGCACAGGAGATTCTCATCTCCTGGAGAAACAACTCTGCATTTAGCTAATTATTAGCCTTTTTTGCCTGCCTTAGGTCCTAAGATTCATGAAGAGAAATTTAGCATTGTGTTTTGGGGGGGCGGAAGGATTTTGATGTGTTTATATCTACCTGTACATGATATACACTGTTGTTACTCTCTTTCAAATGATTCCTGTGAGAATGCATTACTTGAATATTAGTAACATGGCCAAACCTGATGAGATAATTTCTCAGGTGACAGAAATAACTCTTTTGTTATCCGAATATCCCCCTGGCTTCTGCTTAGTCAGCGAAGTGCTTTAAGTTATTTGATATACTCTAGGGAAGAAAATATATCATTGATAGAAGGGGACATTGAGAAACTCAGTATGGATGCACAGCGTGATGCATGGAAGTCTCCAACTCAGTGATGTCCTCCTAATATCCCTTCTGTTTGAGGGTGGTAGTGGGGAAGTACAACTGGAGCCCTTGTGGGGGCAGAGGATATTTGCTGCCTTAGGAATAATGCTGACCAGGTGTGGCCAATGGGGTATGCATTACAAAGCTGTAGAGTACAAAGCTCATGACTCTCCTTCTGGGGATGAGCCTGCCAGACGGCTGGAGCGGTGTCTGTTGCAGCGGTTCTTGACCTTTTGATCACAGATACGTATACCCCAAGGGAAAGTCTCTGAGTGCCTCTCCACATGCTCCTCAGTGGACGGCTCTTTAAAAACTCTACTGAGATCATGTATGCCTCATCTCTATCTAATTGTGTGCACTTTTTTTGTCTTTTCTCAGTGTATGTTCTTAGGCTGTCTGCCTTTTCTTGGTTTCTCTGTTAATCTGCAGTCGTCATGTTCATTTTACTCTTATTAATGCTTATTGTTATGCAGCACGGTAGATTTTTAGGATAGCTATCCTTATAAATCCTTGCTTTCTAAAAACCTTGGGGAATCCAGCAGCTGTTTAAGCAGGACCAGCTGATGCACACAGGGCTGCTCAAACCTCCTGTGTCCTTTGCCTCTGGCAGGTATGTAGGTATCTAACAGCAGATGAACTGCTGCTGCTCCCTTGTGTAATAGCTGGTTTCTACAATAGCACCAACTTCTTGCCTCTTCATAGTGCAGGCTTCACGTAAACGTAGCTATTGTTACACAAAGCTGGGACAGAGAAACAGAGTGGTCCATCAAACAGCGTCCGAGCTCTGGAGGTGGCCTTTTTCAAATGTCTCAGAGGAATGCAGGAGAAACCCCCTAATGTGCCTAGCCAATTGTGCAATCCTATACGATAGGGCTGGAGGGAAGGGACTGGATTTCTTCCCAACCCCCACCTGTCAGTCAGCTTAGCCCTGAAGGATAAGCTGATCTTTTGAAGTTAAGGCTTAAAACTGTTGAGACTGGAGGGCATTTCTAATAGGTTACCGGGTTAGCAAAGAAAAACGTCGGTGCTGTGTATGGTATCAGCTTTGCTTTGATCAGGCATTGTTGTGTGTACACACGTGCGCACGCAACACTGATTTAATAGCTGTTACTTACCGCTTACCTCCACTGTCCGCTTGCTAAATCAGAACCAGAGGATCTGTGCAATGCAGTCCTTGAGAGAACAGATCTGAGAGCTTTTTCCAGAGGTGCTGACTAACGAAGGCTGGCTGTTTGTTGACAAAACGATGAAGGAGCAGTGTATGAACTCTGCCTTGCCCTATCTGCATGTGTATGTAAGTGCGTAAAATAGGAGGAGGATGATCTGATTTGGAGCTTTCAGTGCTAGTGAAATATGAATAATAAAACCATAAGCTGGCACAAACCTACCAGGAGCAATGCACTGAAAATACAACTTTTGAGGGGAAACATCTTCTTCACCCCTCACAAACAGCCATACCATAAATTTTCTTCCTCTTCTGGTTTTAGTGCTGTTGTAAAAAGCCCAGGCCGGCTTTAAAAACCTAAAACTTTCTCTTACAATGGCCCGGGCTGAGCTTTGAGACACTGCCACAATTCATTGTCTGGGGAAGAACTCTTGCTGGGAAGGCTGTGATTTATATCAGCCTGCCTGTCATAGGGTGAAAGGAATGCCCAGTTTTTCATTTTGATCAAATGTTAGGTTTGAAAGCCACCCACTGCTGTAAACTCAGTTGGAGTGGCGAGATGAGATGGAGCACATTGCATGCTTTGTTGCTGAGATAGTGTTTTAAGGCTGTCTGAATCTGTTTCCCATTGCTCGGTGCAGGGAGGAAATATGTGGATTTAAAAAGAAGGGAAAATTAAACTGAACGCTTTTTTCTGTACTCTTAGTGAAATAGAAAATGGGCTGAGGGCAGTTCAAGAGTACACTCACTTCACAGTAGACACTTAGAAGAAGCAAAAATCTTTGTAATTCATTTGGAGCCAGAGTAGATGAACCTGTAGTGAAGATGAGAGTGGAATTTTCCAAGGAGACTAGCAGAGATAATCACCTAGCTTCTCCTGAAAGCTGATAGACCTGTCCTTATGCCTAAAACTGGAGGGGGGGTGGGAGGAGGGACATGACTGTTTTGGTCTGTAATTGGATTTATTTTCTTTCATTGGATTTCTTCCTTTCCCCTCATCCCCTCTTTTTTTTTTTGTCTTCTGTTTAGCAGCTATTGCCTGGACTTTCCTTTCTGAAAGGATGGATGCTGATACAGTTTTATTTCTATTAAAAATCAGCAATAATTTCTATCTTTTTCTCTTGACAGTGTTGGCAGCAGCACATAAGACTTTCCCTGGTTTTGAGTTTCATTGTAAATTTCCAACTTTGACTAGTCTTGTTAAGGTATAAAAGCATCTGATCTGAGTTTGTGGCTTTGAATTCAAATGACATTCATCTTTCTTAGGTTAGTGCTCATTTTGGCTGAATTTGCTGACAATTAACATTTTTACCTCATTAATGCTACTTGTGTTTGCACAGTCCTTCCTAGCACTAAATTAAATCAACACTGACTCTTGTATTAAGAATATATATTAAAAATAAATAAATCTGTGCTGTTGAGTATGGCTATAGACTATGATCTCGATCTTCAGTTTGTATAATGCCAATGAGCAACTTCTGTGAGTAAAGAAGTTTACTTACTGAGTTCAGAGTTCACTACTATGAATAAGAAAATCTTTCTTACATACTTCTACTGGTATTAGATTTGTAAATGTAAAATTAGATGCTGTAGGTAATTCCCCTGTTCCACTACCACAAGCTGTCTGAGTAGCCTTGGGCAAGTCACGTCTGCTCAGATACAAGAAGGGATAATAGTCTCAGAGGTTTAAAAATAAACATGTTCAAGATTATAAAACTGTGGTGACAGTGGGGAAAAAAAAAATCTCCAGTGTACTTTAACCAGTATATTTGATCAGTCCTTCAGGTCAGAGCAGATTTAAAGGCCATCTGTGGTGTGACTCCACTGACTTACATAAACCAGGATCAAACTGGATTCATGTATTTGTGTGGTCTGACCCCTTTGAATTCTCTGGTCAAGTTGTGTTAGGAAGGGAGAGAAGCACAAAGGTTCACTTGGACTTCTGTGTGTCTAAATAAAACAAAATCCTGTCAACAGCTGACTACAGGACTCTTGTTGTGCAATTTTTATCACAGTTTCAGGAACAGAAGTAGCAAGCTGAAATGTGCCTTTCAAATTACAAATACACAATTACAAATACACAACACCTCTGAATGTTTTCTTTAGGGCAGTTACTGTGGGAATTATGAAGTAAATGATTTTTCCCATGAAATAATATACTATTTTTTAATGATAAAGCTGATGAGCTAGAGATTTAGTTATTACTTCATGAATGCCTTTTAAAAACCTTATTTTACCATCTTTATCTATAAATTATACCTGTGTTTATTACATGTTTTCATGTTTCCAGGCATATGGAGAAGAGTTATACTATTGTCACATAATCCTGTTCCCAGCTGGGAGTGACCAAAAGGACAGACTGATTACAATACCTAAGTCTGGTCTGTAAAGCTGGTTTGCAAATGTAGAAAAAAAATGGTAATAATTCAAGGTCTGTTTCACCAGGACATCAAAGGCTGAGGTTTTTCAACATCATGCTACCACTAATTCCCAGCTGGAATGTGTTAACTGCAGCTATTATTGTTCGAAACAGCAAACAGCAGGTAATGTTGCACTGTGGAGCTGGAAACGCTTGTCAGACTTCTTACAGCTCTTGTTCTTGAAATCTGCATCCTCTTTTTCATTCTAAGGTTCAGCTGAACTCTGAACATCTGAATTTACTACTGATATTCTTGATTAAATAGCTGGTGTAAATTAGGGAGTCCTTTGAATGAATTCAAGTGGTTCCTGGAAGTTTAGGGACCTAGCTATTTCATAAAAATGCTTTCACCACAGTCCTGTGATGTAGAGTGGTCTGGAAATAGCTGGAGGGCCAGATCTGATCTCTTGTGACACTGGAATTTGTTTAGGGGAGTTCTTATGTGACATTCCCTCCCACACCTGAGTTTTGTTAGTTATATACATTTTATAGAGCAGAAAAAGAGTGCTTCTGGAAGCTGTCTTAAAAATGTGGGTTCTGAAGAGATTGGGGGCAAAGAGTGTAAATTCCTTTTAAACCCCATTTGTACAAATAATTTACAGAATAAGAATTTTGGACAAGTAAGAGGGGCTGAGGGCTAGAATGTGTGGCCTGTGTGGGATTCATGTAGAGCAGCTGAAACAAAATAGTTCATTTCAAACACCTATTGTATGGCTTTCCTCTCTGTTCTCAAGATGATGAAGAAAAAGACAATTTTGCAGCTGATTAATCATTGGGAAACAGTAATCACTAATGGTGTGTTTTGGATCATTATTCAAGGACTTTCAGACAAAAATAAACAGGAGAACTACAACAGTAGCTTTCTCTAATTATTTTTCTGTGCTCAGCCCTATTTCATGTATACAGCAAACCATTTCTCTTCTTCCAATTTATTGTCAATGATCTCTGGGGCATAGATTCAAAACATCCTGCAGAGCTCGTTCTAGAAGCTGACTTGATGAGAGCATATTTACCTTTTTTTTTTTTTTTTAAGAGACTATTTATTATGGAATTAGTTCAGACTCTAAAATCGTAGCTTAGATTTTATAGCCTACTTAAATGCATAAATCTGGTTGAAAATATTTTGAGACAGATCTTTCCCAGGTGTAAATTGGCACAGCCTCTCCAGAGCTGAAAAACTGTGGCGACTTGTACGTGCTGAATGTTGGACCCCTTTGATTTGTGTTTTCTCCATGTGTGTAATGCACTGAGAAAAAAGGCACTCCTCTTTAATCTGAGGAGAATTTAGACACTAATCAAGTGCTAAAGAGGCACCACGCTGAGGCTGAGAGCTAAAATCCTGAGGATGAAATCAAGTAATTGCTTTATCTTTCTTTTCAGACATCTAGAGATGCTTAGAGGCAAAACTAAAAGAAAATGAATGAATGTAACCAACTGGATTTAGCTGTGGATGGATGTATTAAACTTCCACTGAAAGCAACAAATAAGTGACATTCACTACAGCTAACAGAGGCTAACACTGGGCAACACCACACCACCATTCTCACATCTTTGACTTGGTATATCCTGTAAGTGCCTAAATTGATGGAAAATGGGCTTTATTTATTTATTTATTTATTTATTGCTGAAGGTAGCTCATAACGGAAAATCTACCATAGATATTTACATTTGTTCACTAGTCAACTAAGTGTCTCTAGGGTCTTTAATTTCTCTGAAATCCCTGCGCTTGCCCAAACCCTGAGCAGTGATGGCACTAGAAGTTTCTTTAGTGACTTTCCTCGTGAAAATATGCAAGACTATATGGCTCCCAAAGGAGCAAGTCAAAAAAGTCTAGGAGATAAACCAGGGAAGATGGAGCACTTCTTTAAAATGAGTCATTGAGTCTGCGTAACATCCTGACCATTTTACAGTTACGTTCTGTTGGCAGCCAATTCTTTATACTTTGTTACTGATTGAGATATTATTGGTCCTGGATGTTTTTTTCTAGCTTTTCCTGGTGTAGATAGTTTGATAGTTCTACACTCTTCATTTAGATTAGGTACAGAAAATACAAATGTTTTACCAAAGACTGAGTAACCAAGCTGTTTCCAAGAAAGAACTTCAGCGTGTAAAATTGCATGTAGATCAAACTCTTGCACTGTGTTCTGTGCGTGCAACCATATTGATGAGTAGCTTCACTTTTTCTGTGGGTAGTACCTGTTGCAAAAAATGCTTTATGCTTTCTCAGGTGTTGAGAGCCCTCAGATTCTTATATTTTCTTGTTGAGAAGATCTAGAGGTGACTAAACATTGGGAAAGATTAAAAAAACAAAAGACTGAACAATCTGAATGTTGAGTACATTGCTGTCTGTCTTTAGCAGAAATCTGTGGGCAGACTAGTTCTTCTGTCTGAATCTGGTGTAATACAAGTAACCAAGAAGAAGCTGGTGAATGTAGGGAATGATAAGCTTTCTTCTGCCTGATCATTATATCGTCCTTGAGTTCAGGGGTGGATGGGTCTTTCTGGGATCACTTAAACTTCAAGACACACTTTCCCATTTAAAAAAGAAATGCATTAGTGATGGGAGAAGGAGCTATCTGCAGGCAGTGAATATATCGGGACCATGGGTGCCTCCCACTGCACTCCAGAGGCTTTGGTTTAATTCCAGTGACACTGGAATCTTAACCACTCCAATTACCACTGAACCTTTAGATTCCTAGCAACTAGCAAGCAGAGAAAGCAGTTATCTGGGTAACTAGGGAATTTAACACCAGAACAGCCTTCTGTTTCCCTGGCATATTAATGTGCAATGATCATATGCCCAGAAGACTAGCTGAGTATCTGGTGGGGGGAAGGACACAGCAGCAATAATTTTAGATGTCTTACAAGGAAGAAGTAGGGAAATCCTACAAGTAGTTGGGATAGGACCTAAATTTCAAACCTGACTTAACTTCCCTGTACTATACGGCTATCTGGAGGCTTTCTTGTGGTACATGTAAAATAAATGAAGTTCATTTGTTTGTGGATACTTATAATTGTCCTTCACATAACAGAAGAACCATTCAAAACTGTTTTTCTTCCTGATGGCTGAAGTTGTGTACAATTGCTGCGTTGGTCCTTCTGTACTATACTTTTAATAGATTCTGGGTTTGTTTTTGCCATGAGTTGGGCAAGGTTTCACCTGCTCCTCAGTTTTACAATCTTAATAAATAAATAAATAAATAAATAAATAAATAAATGCTACTGACTTCCACTGAAAAGGAAAGTGGTGCCGAAGTATAACAAGTGATTGCATCAGGTTTGCATTTCTAGGCATAGATGATGTATCTAACAGATTTCAGCCATTCAGATTTTACTAAACAGCATGATTAAAAGTACTTTTGGATAAAGGAAGGGGAACATTTATTATGCTCTTCCTTTTTGTGGAGATGTAGACATATCAATACATCTATGCTAAGTCTGACTGTATGCAGAAGTTGGATAGATGATGTAAATAATGAAAATGCCACAAAACCAGTCTCTGTATTATCTTTCATGTTCTAGGATGAAGCTACACTTTTCTCCATGCATATTAAATCCAAAACTGATTCTGGAAAGCAGTTCATCCTGTTCATCTCTCCAGCAAGCAGCATGAAGTGAGATAAAAAAAACATTGATTCAGTTTTAACTTGTTAGACTACAATATGGGATTTAACTTTGATGGTAGTCTAGCAGTTAAATCTTCAGTAATTTTTTAGTATATAGTGGTAAAGTTCGACTATCACTTACATTTAAGAAACATGTTAGGAAATACTTAAAGCAGATTTCTCAAAACTTCTTTGGCAGACATATTGTGACAAATAAGGAAATATTATAAATATTATGTATTACAGTGCCTCATCCAGTCTCCCAGGTGCACTGTGAAAAAGGAGAGACGTGCCACGAGTTCATTCTCTTTGCTCATGGGGCTGGCTTTTTTTTTTCCTGGCGCAACTGTCTTTTTGCTTTTTGAACTCCATTCCTTTGCCATTGATTGCCACATATCGTAAGGCCTGACACACCCACTTCTCCCCTCATATCTGTAGTTACAAAAACCTACATAGAGCTAAACCTACTGTGGAAACCTGCTGGTTTAATTTTGGTGTTGGTCAATTGTTTTCAGTTGCTTCACCCAGCCACCAAGTATTTCAGGATGCTCTTGCAGTAGATGAGGGAATTTTGGGAGATGGGAATAGGAATTTGTATGTAACAGGTGGGATTTGTGGGGACTCAGAAGTAAAGATCAGCTGGGTGAAATGTTCACTTCTGATGATTTACTGCTGGGAGTGCATTTTTAGTTGGAAAGGCTGTTGTGAAGGTTGCATCCAGGTACATGCTCTGAAGGACTGAAAAGGTGGTAGTGCTGTATATTTTTCTTGTCTTTTCCCCAGAATACCGAAAGCAACAATAGAAGTATGGCTAGGAAGGATATTGCCGCAGGTTAGCAGTCTACATGTCAGTCATGGTGAGAGTTTCATCCTGCTTCATGTGAGGAGTAAGATCCTGACTGCAAGTAGTTACTACTTAAATGAGATTGAAAACAATCAGTGTTTAGTGTCCTAGTGAATGATCTAAAGATGGAGGAATAAAATCCAGGTGTGCCGATTTACGGCTTATTGCTCTGACCATTAGAGCATGCTTATCTTTTAAAGGGTTGTTTCAACTGGCAGCATTACTGAGAGCTGCAGAAGTTTAAAAAACCAAAGGGATGTTTTTCTTCAGTTCTTGAGTGTTTTTTTTGTTATGAGGTTTGTTATGGTTCAGTAGAAGCTCTTTGAATTGGTGATAGCACTGTGGCTGGAAGGAAATGAAAAGAAAATGTAGAACAGGAGGAGGTTTAACGAGAAAATGTTGTTCATGCTGTTATTTGCTGGTTACAAGAATTAAGTATGTCCAAGAAGCTACCTACTTGAGTATATCATGATATGGATTCCTGCCCAACCTATACTACTAATATTGCAGCTAGGGAGCTTTCTGCTGCTATGTTAACAACTTCACAGATGCTATTAGAAAACACTTTACATAAACAAATGCCTCTAGTATTTCATAAATCTGTTGTGACTTGTTGCTACTTAAGGAGAGTCAAATGTACAAGCTGAAGGAAAATTAAGAGATTTTTTTTTCTTTAACAGAAAACTTTCTGTTCAAGGAGATGAGGCTAAACCTTTCAGATACTAGGGAATGTTCTTAGTCCATAGCAGGTTCAGATATGGTTTATGTGATAGCTAAGAGCTAGTCCTGTATTTGGTGCTGTGGAACAGAAACTTGCCAAAGGATATTCGGGTTTATTCCTGTCATTGCTAGCACATGTATCTGATCCAGCATTCACAGGAACCATGTTTTTGTGTCCTCTGGATGAACAGAATGACCAAGGAAGATGAGTCATTTGTGCCGTGCCTGGCTGAGCCTGGTAGAAATTTTCATGAAGAATAGCTCCAGTTTGGCTACGCATGTTGGAAGCTTGCAGGTATCTCTGACAATTGCTGTTAGTACTGAGAAATCAGTAGCATATATAACTAGTCAACATGGATTTACTGAATAAAATCAATGTATTCTTACACTTACATACAGGTTATTCCTTTAGGTTTCTAACCATGAAAAGGTATATGGTATAGGAAATAAAGTATTGATTTTCTCATTTTCTGATTAGATACAAGTCATAAGAAAATTATGAAGTCTTAATTGTAAAAAAATCAAAAGTGATCAAGGACTATAAAAACTCCTGTGAAATTGGGTTGCTTTGTAGAACATAGTAGCCGTCATCTTATGCTAGTTACTGGAGATATGACATTGTGTTGCAGTGTTTTAACTGTGACCAAGTACCTCTGCTAGGGGCTTGACCAGCTGGGTAGAGGGTGTTGGTTGCCCTAAGATTATTCTGTGCTAACAGTGCTCATGGAATAGCTAACAGTGCGGGAATCAGTGGTGGGAGAAAGGGTAACTGTTGTACCAGTACTTGCTCTCGGATAGTTTATGAAAGACATGTCATATTTAGAGGTACAAAGGTGGACCAACTCTTTCTGCCATGTGTCCTGCTGGAGAGGCAACCTTGGTGTTACAGGAAAACTGCTGATTGAGTTGCTCAAAGGCTTCTCTGCTGGCTGATAGCCAGGGCGGGACAGATTCTTGGCTGCAAAACCAGCTGTCTGTTTGTCATTTCAGTTATCAGTATTGAATGTGCAAATGGAAGGTCTAAGATAGACTGAAAAGATTAGAACAGCAGTATAGCTGTGAGTCAGCATCTCGTTTGCTGTACTTGGCTTTGGTGTTAGGACAGAAAGATTTAGTAATTATATATGGTAGTTTATTCAGCAAAGAGCAGTTCTTATAACCTTCAAACTGAAAACACCATGTACACTGAGAAAAATAATATCCATTACCTCTAAAATCTTAAATGTACAATAAGGCTGGCTGTTGGGTTTTGAAATGCTGAGCAGTAAACATTCTGCTTAAGTTTGCTTCTATTTAAAATTGAATCTCAGCAGATTTATATGCAAATTTCATCAAGAACCAATCTTTGTTCAGCCATTGGTGTGTGGATTTTTCATTAATTTGAAAGCATTTAAGAGGAAAAGAGCCAGTGTTTTTCTAATTGGGTAAGCTAAAGTAAAACTGCTAAATCCATATGTAGGCACCAGACTGATTTGTTTCTTAATGGGGCTAATTTTGCTGAGACTTGAGGGAGCTTAGCATCTCTAAAATCAGGTTGCATATGTAAGTGTTTAAAACAAAGGAAAGAGGCTGGTCCCGCTCCTAGGTGTAAGTGCCCACTGTGGGGCATGCATTGTATTTGCATAGTGGTCTTGGGGAAACAGTTTAAAATATTGCTGGAGTCTAGATTATGTTTTATGTGAAAGTTTATAATTTCATATATTAGAAAACTTTTTTCAATTTACCATGCCTAGGTTTTCACATGTCAGTTCCAAGCACCAAGCAAGTTAGGAGCAATTTCATCAACTTAACTGGATTAGTATCATGCCCTTATTCTTAGCAGGAGTTAGACTTTCTTTGCCTACTGTAAAAACATTACTGAGAATGAAATCTCTGCACTCCGTAGAGTGAGACTGGTATCAAGTATCTAGCATGAAATAAACTGTAGTATCTCCTCTTCTCCCACCTGTATCGATGCTGGCATCTTATGATGTAGGAAAATATAACCATTTTTCATAAAACCTTACTTAAGTTTTCATTTTCTTTGTGAAGTTTGACTCTGATGTACTGATGCATGTTAATGTGTTGCAGTTTTGTAGTAATAATAATGTCACTTTCCATTACATTCCCAGTCTTTCAAAGATCAATCCCAAGTCATTTCTGAGCACTAGTTAAGGCCACAGCGTTTTTCTGCAAAAGAACTCTTACTCATTTTATTTGGTGCCTTTATCTACCTATAAATAGATGAGATGGTCTAAGGTAATTCAGCAAGTCTGGGAGAGCTGCAGATATAGTCTCTGCTATGGAATTACCTTAGTGTTATTATTTAAAGATGATAAAACCTTCATCTGAATTTGGAGTTTACTATCTTAGTGTGATTACAGTGGAGAGTCATATGGTTTATTCCTGACCTGTGAATTTGAAGCGTTCTTTTTCTGTCATTGTTGCTTCTACAAATAATCACTTAAAAACCTGCAGTGATCAGAAGCTGAACTATATGTTTGTGTTTTAAATAGTTTAAATTTGTTTCCAACTCTTTTGCATTTGAAAGCCCTCAGTCCTATAAGAATACTTTGTATTAGTTCTTCTCTAGTTATCAGCATGCAAACTTTCAGAGGAACAGAGTTGACAAAAGCCTCTTGGAACAGCAGGTTCTTTGGCAGCTAGTAAGTTCATTATGCTTAGTGAAGTGCTATGGGAGGCTGAAGCAGAAAGACAAGAACCTGTGTGGAATATGCTTTTTACCTGTTCTGCTGTGGATTAAATGAAAACAGGTTTTTGGCTCTGAGCATCTGTGCATAAATTCAGTCTGAATAGGAGGCAAGTTATGAAATCAGCTCTGAACAATAATACTAACCACAGCTAATCTTAAAAAAAAGAAAGAATATAAATTGCTATCTTTTGAGCAGCCAAAGCGAGCCAGGGGTAGGTTCTTAATTTTTGCCAGATTTCATATTGTTCCACATTAAGGCTAGTTTTCTTGTATGTTTCAAAACAGGTGTGAGCATTAAGAGGGTGTACATCTTAACCTAAGATGACTACAGGTGTGGGATGCTGTGTGTAACAGTATTAGTTTAATCCACTTTATTAATATCCCCCCCCCCCTCTGACCTGAGGAGACTTTTCTGACCTATTTTGCTCCCTGTGACTCCATTTGCATTCTCCAGTGCAGGCACCCATTGTTCTGCTGCCATCTATGCTCAGCTGGTAGGGAAACAGTTACCAGGTTGATGCAACTTTCAGTTACTGCCTGGCTGGGCTGGATCTGAACCAGGGATCTGGAGGAGAGTTGCTTTTTCATTTAGCCAGTTGATGGTGAGGTACTAAAGGACAAATGTAAAGAATGGTAATTGTTTGAGGAGGAAAAAACAAGTGGGGCAACTCATACCAAATGCTAGATGTCATTAACGATAGCACATTGTGCAAGAGAATCATCTTCCATCCTTGATGAAATGGTTTTTCTGGAGTGTGGTGTGTACATTGCTGGTGGCCTGCAAACCTGGTTTCTGAATCCCTGCAAGCATGTTGATCTAAAGCATACACTAATCTCTTTTGAATTTGGCTGTGAAGTCTCTGCCAGCTTTCTTTATTGTAGAGCGGAGCCCAAGTAGAGGGGAACTCTTCTCAAGAATCTGGCGTTTCTTTGCTGTAGACTTGATGTGACACTAGACAAGTTATAATTCTATCTGCATAATGATTGTTTCCCTGTGAAATAAGGGTAGTAGCACAGCTCTTGGTGATAAGAACTGTAAGCTATTGTGGCAGAAGGAAGGGATGCCTAATTATTACAGACAGCCACACACTTCTTTAGCATTCCATAGTATGTAGCCCAAGTCAGGACTAAGGTGCACAGGCAGAGAACATGCAAGCAAATCTGCACAGTGCCTCCACTATAGCTGGTTCTAATTAGTCATTTTTATGAGCTCCAGAGTCAGACAAAAATGAGGAGCCCTCCCCTTGTGTAGTTTCCTGTTTGCTGGGTGCATGTAAAAGAGATCTGGCTATGATGTATGTTAATAATGAGCTGATAATGTAAGCCAGCTGAGAGATGGGGAGTTAGTCTGGTCTGCTGCCAAGTGGGAGGTGAAAGTTCAGGAACTGACTCATGTTGCCAAGACCCGGTCCTGTGGAGAAGGTCTGCCCATTAATAGATTGAGTTTCTCATTAGGGCTACACAGCATATGCTTACAGCTTTGGGGTTTCAAGCTGAAACCCAATACCAGTAAATGCCTGCTGAACAGAGTGGCAGATTTACTGGTAAATAAAGGATTAAAGGAACACTTGGCAGGGTTGTTGGACTGGAAACCTGACTGGCCTTTGAAGATTACTCCATATTGTAGATCCTCCCTTAAAGTTTATTCCAAGAAGAGACTTGTTCTGCAATTTACCATGCAGCCCACAGGGCTGGAGTTTTACATTGTACTACTTTTTTTCCTTGATACCTATCAAGGGTGCAAGATGCTCATGTCTGTCTTCTAAACCAAATGCATGCTATTGCCTCTAAAGTAAAACTGAACCAGTAAGTTGTTAGCTTTGAGGAGCCTGATATAAACAAGCTCCCCTCCTGCCTCTTGCAGGCTTTGCTTTTCCATGGAGAGCGAGTACCATGCACTAGATTTCACAGCGAGTAGCTCAGTATTTACAGCATCTCTGAAACTACCCTTGTTTCCTTCTGTTTTGAATGAGGATCTCCAGCAAGCTAGCACAATTACCTGCTTGGGTTACAGCATGTGATGTTTATTACAGCCAGCATGAATGGAGTGCGTATGTGGCTAAACAGCTTTAGCAAACTTGTATTCAGACAGTTTTAAATAGACTTTATATATATATATATATATACATACATACATACTCAGTGGTCCAGAAGCCCAACAGCTGACGAGTGTTAATACAGTACTCTGGGGCTTTAGGGTGGCATTTTCTTTATATGCCTTTATTGAAAAGAAAGATGATTCCCATTAAACTTTAGAGTTTTGAACTTGTGCAACACGATGACTCTTGTGCCACTTGGCTTCAGCTGGCTAGCTTTACCTGGGGAAACATGGAGTCAAAAGGAACTGCAAGATAGGCTTTGTAAACTGCTCAATGTTTGACTAGTGTATGGTAATATGCTTAATAGAGTTACCTTTTGCTCTTAATTAATTTAACTATTGTTTTGTTAATTACTGAAGGAGACAAAACTGCAAATGTGAAGGCAGCAGTGGATTTTATCTAACCCCTCTTCCAACATAAGGCTTTTCTTTGTTCCTGCCTGCCCAGAAGCCACAGGCATCTTTAATCATTGCTGAAATTGTATTGTCTTGATCCCAATAGCTGTGCTAGACCACAGTCTCTTTTGATGCAAGACATCTGGCTTCAGTAAAGTTGCAATAGAGAGAAGGTATCTGGCTTTTTCCTTACTCAGACGTGACAGGACGAGTCAGTCTGAGAGGTCAAGACTTGGATTTACAGTTTATCACAGAGAAATGAATTGCATTTACTAATGTATATATGCAAATACATATTTGTGTATGCGTGTACACGCACAAGTATATATTTTACCATAACGCGTCCTTTTGGCTACGTAAATCTTATTGCTTTTTTGTAAACCAGAACTAGCAAAAATTTTTCAACCTCAAAAGGAGCCTTTATCAGATAGCGTAGGCTAAGCTGTGGGTGTGGAGTCCGCTAGGTTTAGTTTTTCCTCTGAACCACTTTTTTTTTACCACTGACTGTAAGAAAATTCATAAGGCAGAGGCTTTTTGGAGAACACTGCCTGGGAACGAGCAGTTGGGGCCTAGTATAGATCAATGAGAAAGTACACGTGGGTATACGAGGCATGTGGCAGGCTTGTCCGTGTTTTACCATAGGAGTGCAAGAGGCTCCTCACCTGTCATGTTAGCACAGCAAGGCAGTGCTGCCGAGCAGTGGGGACAGCCCTGTGCGGGGGCTTGGGGTCGGCCCTAGCAGGGGGTGAAAGCCATGCTCAAAGCCAGGCTTTTACAACCTCTTGGGCTTTGAGTGTTCCTTGGTCTTGCAGTGTCTCACTGACAATACAGCCCTTAGCACTTATTAAATCAGTTGCTTTTTTTCAGCTGTAATGCCTTCCTCTGCTGCTAGTTCCTTTGTCACCTGAGCTGATGGGATTGCATGCTCACAAAGCCGACAGTGAGTGAGTACAGCTGATGCTGCCAGCAGTGAGAGTGGACAGTGTTCGTTGTATTGAGACATCTCTAGCTAACCACATCAGCTTCTCTGGCCCTTAGGGGGCAGATTAAAACACTCCTAATGTTTAATAGATAAATCCTGAGGAGATCTTGTGTAAACATGTTCAGTGAGCACTCATTAATTTCCCTTGGGAGCCAGGATGAATGAAGATGCTTTTCAAAGAAAGGAAAAAAATAATTTTATCTTTAAGGACTGCACCTGTTGGGGAAAAAATGTAGGAGGCACTTGTACTTTAAGCTGTGTGAATTAGGGATCTGTGGCAGGGACATGAGGGAGGAGGGAGGTTTGGAAGTTATATTAGGAGAGGACAAAAATAGTGCTCGCAAAATGTATAGCAAGGCTCTGTTTCATTGATTTGCAGGGAGGTCTTGCCAATTCTTGAGCAGCAGCACTTTAGGCGTATGACACATTCAACCTCTTAGAAAGACAGTGCAAGTGTCATTTGCTCTGTGTAATTTTGTGGTGCTCAGCATAACAAACTCACATCCATCATGGTCATTTGTCTTTGCCAATGACTTTAAGGACACTAAGAAGCAACAGCAAGGTAGGAATCTTAGCAAAGAATTATGTTTTAACCAGCCCCAGAAAATAAGTGTACTTTGCTACACCTTCAGAGGTGTGTGGGCCAGCTTTGCCTCTTTCATGAATGCACTCTGCATAATTCCTGACCGAAGTCTCACCAGCAGACTTTGCCCTACTTTGTACGCTGGATCTGGGTTCTTGTAATGTATCTTCATTTTAGGCACGTCCTGTTTTTTGGCTTGCAAGTTTATTCCTTTCAAGATGAAGTTTGTATCAAAGAAGAACTTGGTCTCACTGGTTTTTGTATCTTAGTTCCAAAAGTGGAATTGCCAGACGTCCTCTCCCAGATGCTTTCCTCAGGTATTGCACAGATGGTGTGTTGTGGTTTGACCCTTTCTAGACAGATGATAGCAAGACAATTAGAGCAAATAAAGTAGACTTTAGAGAAGAAATTCTAAATCATGCTTTCCACCTTAAACAATAAAAACAGAATTAAGAGCATGTGTGCATAATTCTTTCTGCATTTCCTCACCATGATTTATCATTCTGTGAGGTTTACTTTTGTCCCTCAGGATTCCTTCTTCCGAATCTCATTCGTAACCTCGTCATTTTGACTTTCCCATGCCCATTGCTAACACCACAACCACCGTAGTGCTTTGTTCTTCCTGTCGTTTCTTCACCCACTCACTTCCCCATTGCAGGTAAGCTGGAGAGAGCAGTTCACAGAATGGCCAAAGTTCATCTGCTATGGGAATGGGATTTTAGGGACCCTCTTCCCTCCTACTTCTGCCCAGCAGCGCTGATGTTCACCAAACCGACCATCCAGTGGCTGTTGTGGAGAGCTGGGATGCTGCCAGCTTTTGTTAATCAGGATGAGATACTTGAGAAAAAACAATTTGGGATTTTGGGGAGGGGCTGTTCATCCCAGTATCCACTGGTTTTTGATGTGTTAGCAGCAGCTAGTTTTCTCTATGTGGATGAGAGCAGACACCAAATGGGATTGTACCGCTGCTGCTGGTGTCGTTCTTCACAGTCTTCTCTGGAGGAAAGGTGGTAAGCTGGTTAGAAGCAGCCATTGGACTGGATCCAGTCTGCAGGCTACTAGATGAGCCTGGATTTCAATAAAAAGGCTGTTTACTTAGTAGTATCACTAGCACCTGTGGTGCCACAGGGTGCTTCAGGATGCCTCTGAAACAGCATTGCAAACCAAGCGGTAGCCAGGGCTATTTCTAGTGCTGCCTTTCCCACCCTGTTTTCCTTGGGTTTAAGGCAGTTTTTAGGAGGGATTCCTCCTTGTCCCCTTCCTGCTTTCTCTTCTGATGTGGGGCCTTTTCAAATGGAGAGAGAAGGCTATGTAAGTTTGAAGAACAGTCACTGCAAAAGAGCCACCTTTTGTAGGTGATATCACCTTAAAAGCAGCTCTTGGAGGTGCTGTGACCACAATAACACAAGTGCTTTAGCTATCCCTTTTAATTAATTCCTCAAATCTGGTGTTTAACCAGATAGATTTCTGCTTGATTTCTGTCCTGCTGCTGTTGGTGCGGTGGGCTTCCTTTGTGCTCGGGGATAAAGAATTGCTTGGAGGTTAAAGGTGACAGAGTTCATTTCCCAAAGGGGCAAGGCTGGCCCCCACCCCCAGCTTCATTTCTCAATTAATTGCCTCATAGATCCTTGTGGCACTTGAAATGGAGTTGATTAGTGGAGTTGTAGCCGGGACAGTGGGATATCCTGACGTGTTAAGGCACAGTACTACAAGCAAGTATTGAAAATGTGCACGCATTGGCTGGTACTGTTCCAAATGTATCTGTTCAGGAGGAGAGAGAACAGGGATGAGTGTTGTCTTTTACCCTCATATGAAGTTCTCTTACAAATATTTTTTTTTCTTTCAGTAAGCAACTAGAAAAATAACCTGTGGGGGTTGGGTTTGTAGCTACTGTAGCATACCATTTTTCTGACTTTAACAGAGCTTTATTATGCCAGTGGAGAAACTTTCCTGTGAGTGGAATTCTACAACGCTTAATATAAATCAGTACTTCTGTGGTCATTTTTTTGGCCACAAATTAGTTATTTTACATCAACTTTGCATAGATATTTGTAGATGCCAAATGCGATGACAAATCTGGAAGGGGTTCATTTCATCATGGCATCCAAACACTGAAATATAAGATGCCAGTTATGAGTGTATCAAGATGTATGCTAAAAGTATATTAACCCTAGGGAAAGCCTTCTCCATATCTAATAAGTCCTTTTTTTCCATGTTTAACCTTAGAATTATTAAGTGTCTGTTTGTACCTATCTCTTGGAGTAACATCCTTTATATCTGTTTAATGCAGTGCACAGTGGAGATGGTGTGGGCCTTTTGGCACTAATGTAATATAGAGTCCTTTCGTTTGTGTCTCTGGTTTTATTTCTAATTAGCTTCTCAGAATATACCTATTTAACAAGAAAAAATATTTTCCCTTTTTCTTACTGAATGGTGTGTGTGGGGGAAGCATTGTAATTCATTTATTGAATCCTCTGTGTCCTCTCCCTACACCTGTGTAGCTGCAGCTTTGTCCAGCATAGATCTGCACACTACTCATGCTGAGCTTTGTACTCTCAGTTCTTGTTGATTTTTGTGGCAGTGGAGAGTGCTGAGCAAATTACACCATTCAGACTCTAGGACACTAATCTCTTTTTAAACAAGGAGCATGTGTAAAGCAATTTAATGTCTAAACAGAGGAGTGATGCCTATCAGCATCTAACAAAGGCTTAAACAGCAGAGGAAAGCACAGCGCTGTTAAATGAGAGACAGAGGTGTAGGACAAGAGATTGACACATTGCCAAGGCCAGAACTATTTGTTCAATGTTTGTAATTTGCGTGTCTATTTCTGCAACACTTCAGTAATTATTTCTTTACTGAGATATCACAGTGATCAATTACATTAATATTCTGGCCAAGGTTTTGAAATTTCATGGGAGATTGTGTGCTATGTTCTTAGGCTAAATTTGAGACAATCTGCTGAGACCTGTTTTTCACATAATTGTACTCCTGTTAAAATTAGACCTCTTCAGCAGAGTGTATTCAATGGGAAAACAAGAATCCAGATCTCTGAGAAGTTACTGGTTAAATTGGAAAAACCTGGCGATGCTGTCTACTTGTTCCCCACTTGTTGGCTTCCCCTGGGTCATTTTTCCTGTTTTTTAAAAAAAAAAAAAGTCAGTGCTTTACCCAGTCTTTCTCAGATGAGCTCAATGTTGTACTTAATCAAAAATTAGTCAAAATTCTCTATTAAAGAAGAGAAGCTATCATGAAAGAAACTGTCTTGTAGTTGTGCCCTATGGCTACCACATGTTTTCAGGAGAGCTGGGAGTAAACTCGGGTATACTAAATCCTTCTCCCCTTCTATACAGCTGTCAAACAAAATCAGCTTAAGTGTTATTTGCTTTGGATTTGTAGTGCTGACACAATAAATGAATGCAGAATCCATGGAGTTTACCACAATGAGACAAACAGTGTTGGAACGAAAGGCCATCATATGACATTTTACCTACTGTATGTTGCTCTCAGGGTACTGACATTTGCAGTTACTGGAAAGGGGAGGAAAGCCCGGGCACTTGAATGGTGTCTGTATGGAAGTTTTTAGAACCTTATCTCTCAACAAAAGCTGTCATTAGCAGAAATTTGAGTTCCAGATATTTATCTTTGTTTCTAAACAGTAAACCAGCTTCAATACGTCAGATGGCTGCGGCAGTACAGACATTCGGTAATGTCAGCGCTGGCAGTAAGAGTTATTTCTGAAACCTTCACTGACCTTTGCATATACACTGTTGTTTTACAGACTTTTAAGGTCATCAACTAGTCTGAGAAAACAGTTTATAGATTTCAGTCCTGAATGTCAGACAGTCTTTAACTAACATGTCTCAGTTATATGAATTGAGGGTGATGGAGAAGATAGGTTTTGCAATGCAGTAAGTTGGGAGTGATGTATAGAACGGTGACCATCCAAAATTGGAGCTTTCAGACTGTCCTTAAAAGACTGGAAATGCATTTCTAACGTGCAGTTCTCTGAATATTTTCATTTTGTGTTTCCAAATTAGAATTTTAAGAATCTTTTCCTGTTTGTGAAGAGACTGTGCATCACAAAACAGTATTTGTGGTTTGTACACATGTGCCTGCAGCCTCAGTAATCCTGAGGAAAATGGAGCAACCTAGCAGATGTCGGATAATGCTTTATATTGCAGAGATCTAATCCTGGCTTCTAATAGATAAATACTGAAACAAAGAATTTTACTTGTACTTAATGTCATTACCCTATATGGTCTGCATATCTTTGCAAACATGCAAATCCTTAATTAAAGTCTTGGTGTGTTCTTGGCCTCTGTACCTTCCTCCCTTGCAATGAGTTCCATCATCTAATTGCACCATGTATGAACGGATTTCTTCTATCCGCCTTGATTTTTTTCACTTAGTTTCACTGACAGACCCTTTTCTTTTAGTATGTTAGAGAAGCGCGGAAGTTCTGGTGTATCTTTGTCTATGCATTATTTTAGGTAATTTTGTGGTGTTCCCTGATGGTTTTGAAATGACTGTTCTGTTTCTGCTAGAGAGATATAGGTGAAACGTGTCTATTTGTACTAAGTCAACGAATGTCTGAGATTTACTAAAGGTTTTGCCTGCTGCAGGATACAGGAGATAGATTCATTAAGGACATGCTTTCAGTATGTGGGAGAAGCCTATATAATGGAATATTATTGCAGTTTTCATTTACAATAAACAGAGTGAAATCTGGTATTCTGTCTCCCTGAAATCAAATAGGACATTTGTTCAAAATAACTGGTTAAATCATCTCCTGACAGTCTTTATCTGATGTAGCATAATTGAACTCTGATCTAGGCTCGATAAGGTTCTATCTACACCTGGGTTAAAATATGTGGTTGGTTACCGAGGGTGTCTGTTCCCATCTATGTGAACAGGGAATATACAAGTCCAAGTTAATTAACAAAACACTCAATTGTATACTTGTCCTGTGACGTCGAGTCTCAGTTTAATGAAACCTGGATCCTAAAATTCTGAGAAAATAGCAATTATTTAGTTGACAGAATTGCCCTCTTTGGGTGCTCACAGGATATTTGAGAATAGACTGTAATTTCCCTCAAACATGTTCACTATATGGATTTCTTTGACAGATTTGTTTCCACAGTTAAAAATAAACTTCACAAATTGGTCTCAAGCATTCACTGTAAGCATTTGACACTTGACATTGCCTATGTGCAATTAGTCAAAGAGTCTCTGTTCTCTCACTGGATGAGAAAGCATATCTGATGGGCAAGCATGAGAAATTGAAAACCTGACATGACAGGGTAACTGCAGAAACCATGTTTTCTATTTATTTTTTGAATGGTCATAGGTCCATAGATTTTAAGCCAGAAAGGAGTAGTAGGCTCTAGTTATCCCTGTACTGAAACTGTAACTTGCAGTGAGAAAAAAAAATGTAGCTTTCAGAAATGAATCCAGTCTCCCTATGAAGAAATGGACAAACCATTACTCCTGCAAGTAATTTATGCAATGGTTAATCAACCTCACAGTTAAAAACGCTTCATATTTTTAATTTGACCTTGTTTGATTTTTAAGTTCCAGCTGACCTTTGTAATATGAAATATCCTTTTCTAGATGTTAAGGAAAGAGAGCTAAGAGGGGATGAGAGTACAAGGTCATCCTGAAATCTAAATGAATATTCACAGGCATTTATTTCCTGCCATATTTGCTGAGCTGTAGTTCTAAGAAAAATACTTGCTACAACATTTTTTTATGTTTTGAATTTACTAAATGTGCTGCCAGTATGGAAAAATAAGGGAAAATGGACAAGAAAACATAGCTGTTGATGTTTCGTGGTGAAGAAAACATATGTAAGGATTTAAGTGCATCTTTTCTACTTTTATTCTTTCCCTACTCTGTTTGCATTTGCTGAGTTGGAGCATGTGATTGTCCGTGCAACAGTGGGACAGGTTTGGACTAGTGGAAAGAGTCACGGAAGAGAATTCAAGGACAGGGATTTCTGTGAGAGGATGGCTGGTATAATATGCTTAGAATATGTTTAGTATTGCTGGATGCGGGGGTAACACAGGAACGGGAATACACATAAGGAGAAGGGATAGCTTTTAAACGGTTTGCAGGATTTGTGGTGGCGCTGTAAATAAACAATATCTATTTTTAATATAAAAAAGTGGCATGTAATTTGGGAAAAAATAAAGTCAGTGCAATGCAGCATTCAGTTACAGCTATGACAGCTATGTTTAGGAATGGAGGGACAAGTCGGTGGGTAAAGCAGTTATAAAAAGGAAGGAGAAGATCCTGCTTTGGAAGTTACAGACTTCTTGGTGGAAGCTTCAGCTGTGCTGATGTGGTAATGGAACACAGACTGAAATTTGTCTACCAGTTTTCACATGGTTTGTTTCCTGGAATGAGTATTTGCAAATGTGCCTTTATGAGGGCCATGCAAGGTACAAAGAAAGATTCTCACATTAGTCCTCTTTTGCACAGGCAGATGTCTTCTGTTCTCACCGGCTTTCTCTGGCTAGGAGCCTGCTGGCTGGAGGGACAGGCAGATGGTTTCCTTGAAGGCTTGGTGGCTTATCAAACATCAGTCAGCAAAGATGCCTGGCCATTGGCCAGTAATCTCCCACCCACGAATGAAACCCTTAATTCCCAATCCAAAAGAAAGTTGTTTCAAACCAACCTCATAAAAGGTTGGCTTAAATATATTAAACCTTTATGACTGTTCCAGTGAATCCAGCACCCAGGGCTCCAGCTCCATGTGAAATTCCCCCAAAGAAAATTCTTCTTACATTGAAATCCAAGAAAAAATAATGCAGATCAGAATTCACCATTTCATATCCAGCTCCAAAAACGGACTTGTTAGGTAACAGGAATTTGACCTGGCCTGTGACGCTGGAGCCAATGATGTCTTCAACAGATGCCTGTTTGGGTTCAGATGAAGTGCTGCAGAAGCATGTGAAGCCAGAAGGATTAGAAAGTCACTAGGCTGTTACAAAGGAGTGATTACTTGTAAGCCTTAGCTTTTGTTCTTGGCTAATGGTAGCTTTGTTTGCTGGTTCTCAGTCTTTTCAATGCTGGACTTCACCTCTGGACAATTTGTGGCTCTTATTTAATACAGAAAGGTAAAGCACTTGCTGCTTATTTGTGCTGTAGTTAGAGTTGGTCTTCAGTACAGAAATACTATTTCTACAGTTCCATTCTTACCCTTGTCCATATTCTTGATTTCCATTTTGGTTTGTAATGATGCGTAAGTTCTACTTATTTGAACCCGATATGGAAGGTCAACAAGCATCGTTCTCTGATGATCAGGGCTTTCAGATGAAGCACCCATGGCTTTTCAGGATATATTTACACCCTTCAGCTAATCTGTCTGAGGAAATGCAACTTCCCTGATGTGAATATTTTAGATTTTTATAAATGCACTTAGCATTCCTGTGCAGAAACCCAGTTCCATTTTGCTGATGCAATTGTGCCCACATTAGTAGCTGAACCCGCACTGAAATACTGCTCCCACAGCTGGTACTTCCATAGTGGTACAATGCTTCAATTTAGACCTTGCTTTAACATGAACTCCTCAAAATGTGCTTTGGTGGTTGAGGAGAAAAAGGTTCAAAATTGAGATGTATTCTCAAACATCTGAAACCACTGATAGGCATGGCTTCTTTTTTAAGAGGTGCTCCATTTATTTTTTAAATAAGTAACATTAAGTATAGGATTACGTTGTCTAAGGTAAGTTGTGATATGAAACACAGAAAAACCTTGGCATCTTGTTAAATAGATTTTCTGACTAAATTTAAAAAAAACACTTCTGTGGCAGAGCTGATTAAACATACAAAAATGTTCCTTGGAGATTTTGGTAATTAATTGTACCAGGACATGAAGGTTACTGGGTAGAGATTTGTGTAAAACAAACACCTGAAATGATGGCCTTTAGTTGCTGATATATATGGCTGGGATTCTAAAATAAAGTGGACAGTTTTAACTACCAGCTTTATCAGTAAAAGGCTCAAAGCGTTTAAATATATTGTCTAAAGTACAGCCGTCACTGTAGAATTATAGCACTCCTTTACGTACAGTACAACAGTGGGTGGAAATCTTTAGACTACAATAAAGAAGCAAAGCTTTTTTTCTTTGCTGTCATTCTGACCAAGCAGATTTTGCTGATGTTGCTCAGTTTATTAAAGTGGAAGTTGCATGGTTGTTTTTCTTAATATTCAGCTAGGTCCTACAGACATCATCCATGTGATTGATTCAGAATAAATGGAGTGCCTGCACAAGAGAGACCACCGTCAGTCTGAGTATGTGCTACAGCAAAAGTCCTGGGAATTGCAGGGAAACAGCTGTTAAGTTTCAAGCATAGATACTGATCAACAGCCCTTTGAAATCAAGAGTTTGTCTCTGCAGCCTGCTGAGTTTTTCTGTTTCTTTCAGACCTGTTGAAGCCAAAGGTATTCCCTCAGTAGCAGTGGCTAAGATGCCAGTTCTAGAGCAGGGCTTCAGTGAAATGTGTACCCATGTGTTTCACCCAAGTAATGCTTACGGGCAAGGAAGTGCTTATGTGCTTCCTTGAATTAGAGCTTGCTGCTTTCTGATATTACAAGGCTCTTGGCCTTAGAACTTTTTTTAGGTGTCCTCTTTTCTAATGCCTTGTCGAGTCAAATTCAATATCCAAGCAGATCAGCAAGAAACTGAATTCTCGTGTAGCAAACCTTTTTTTTTTTTTTTTTAAAAGGAACAGTGGTAGCTGTCACGTAAACTCTTTACACAGCAATTCAGAAAGTTAGCTCTATCTCAGCAGGCTCTGCTGCAGTTGAAGGGATTTAGAGGAAAGTGAACCTAAACTGCTACTGTTTCAGTAAACCAAGTTCCTGTTGTGTTCCTGGACCAGAAGGAATATGTAGGCTTTGTTTCTTGAAAGATCCATGTTCCAAAATATTTACATTTCTTATTTCGGTATTATAGGGCTTGGGGATGTAACCCTAACAGAGCACTATTCTGATTCAGCTAAGGGAAAGTTGGCTCGCTTAAAAGTGAGTGCCATTATTTTGGGCAGGAGTGGCACCTGTACATTCCTTTCCAGCAGAATTAAGATGTATGCCAAAGACTGGAGATTGAAACAGCGTGCTACACTGAAGTTCTGTTTTAAATGTGGCTTTACTTGACAGGGTATTGTGCTGGTAATTCACTGTGTCCTGATATTTTCACTGACAGGCCTCTTACCTTTCTTTTTTTTGTCTTTTTGCCTTCTATTTTTTTTTTAATTTTTTGTTCAGTCATAGCAGTTTCCTCATTTATGAGAAATAATTCTACCATCCAGTGGTGGTGCATGAATTAAACATGAGCGAGCACATCTTAATTCCTTATTTCAAATTTATGGCTGCCATCCTTTGAGAGCTCTGATTTTTTTTCCTCTCTTCTCCACCTTTTTCTTACATTTTTCTTAATTGCTAACACCTGCCTTCCAAAACTGTTCCCTTCCCCAGCAACGAGTATTGCCAGCACACTGGTTACATGCATGCTCAACAAGATTGCAGTGAAGTTGTCTCTCAGCAGCAGCCATTTGGAGTAATGATAGTTATTGATTATTTATTACTTGAAAAACATTTAATTAAGTTTGACTGGATAATTAGCATGCTAGCAGCCAGACATGCTAGAAGGACAGTGAATCTATTATTTGGAAATAAAATAAAATAAAACCCAACCTCAAGCTGCAGACCCTTGTGAGAAAGACAGTGTTTTGTCAGCTATATAGGGTTTTTGAGATCTTCAGGTGTTCCTGAGCTTCAGACAGGTCTGGGCATTATGCATTGTCCTTACTGTTGCCTTTCTTTAAAGTGGTAAACAAATACAGAACCTTAAATCCTGACTCTGATGGGATTCCCCAAGGACATTGGAACAGACATATGTCTGAGGGCAAGGTCTATTTTTAAGTACTAAAGACAGTCTAGCACTAGATGCATCTTCATTCAATTACCCTTTGTACCTATAGTTATCTATTCGGAATGGGTTAGGAAGAGGGCTTGGGAGTATTAAGTAATCCGTGCATTGTATTTTAAGGCTGTCCTCTATTATTTACCCCAACTAGGCAATAAATTTTCTTTCAACCTATTTATCACCATTATGTATGTATGTTAATCTTCATAATAGGCAAACATCATTTCAGTCAAAAGGAGTTCGATATTCAGCTTATACGTAAATTGGGCCGGTATGTACAAACCTACTAATTTGTGTATTGTATTTTATGTATTATCTATACGCACAAAGCACTTGTTGAAATATTCCTAGCCTGTGGTACGTATCTGTTTAACTTAGGAAGCTGACTTACAGTCAATATTAAATTACAGAGCTGCAGATCGTAGTGCTAGAAATAGTAGTACAAGGGCAAGATTTCTTGACAGAGGAAGAGAATGAAATGGGATGTGTTAGTTCTTAGAAAAGCAATTTCTGTCTTTGGCTGTAGAACAGAGGCTGTATTTGATCTCTGGGCAGCGTTCCTTACAGGGCTGGTGATGAGCAGGCTTTTGAGGGCTGGGGTTCAGGGGACCTTAGCAATGTGCTGAACACTGTACGTGTGCTGTAACTGAACAGAAAGACTGAAAAGACAGCAGGGAAGTTTCTAAGTGGGTGGAAGGTTTAGGTGGGGATGGCATGGACAGAAAAAGTGGGGAAAGCAACCCCCACTGGTGGTTTAAGTCAGCCTGTTTATTTGTGAATTGGTTTTGTGAGGCTTTGACTCTGGCTTGTGGCCAGTCCATAAGAGAATTGGTGTGAGCAAATTTCAATATTTGAAGTTTTGTTAGGGAGGTGAGACGTTGCATATGAGTGAAAAGTATCTGCACAAATAGAAGCGTCCTATTTCTCATCCAGGTGTCAGTCAAAGCATTCAGTGAGTTCCTGAAGTGAAGTCAGTTTCTCCATGTGATTTTGTTGTGTGTTAGGTGGGCACAAGGTTCTGTTACCTCCAGTTGAAAGGCAAGTGTAATATAGGACTAAGTCTTGCATGGACATTATCTATAACAGCAGGCAAAAGGAGTGAAGTGCTCTGTTGCAGTTTGTCTGAATGCTGGAGAAAATGATCGCTTGTGTATGTGCATGTGTGACAAAACTATGCTAAATAAATGTAAGGTAGCACTGAAGTCTACATCACTTTTTTCTTGTATGTAATGCAAAAAAAAAAAAAAAAGCTACATCTAAACATTTAACTTCAGTGTATATTTTTGCACCAAATGATAATCCCTAGCTCATCAGGTAGCTCCACTAAACTTGTAATAAACATACCTTGGAATCCAGAAGCAGACTTGATCTAACCCACATCACCTTTTCTTTTATTAGTGGCAGAGAGTCGAGGGGTCTTGGACAATAATCAGAGGTTTTCTTCTTCACCAACTTACCTACCTGTGAGCTACCGGATCTTCAGTGCCGAGACATCTTTCTTCCTCAAAGAAGCCAACCAGGACTTCATGAGAAATTCCAGTTTGCAGTCCAGGGTGGAATCGTTCTTCCCATACAAAGCCAAGAGGCCACCCGTATTAAATGCCAGCTATGGACCTTTTTCCATTGAACAAGTTGTGCCCCAGGACCTAATGTTAACTTCCAACTTCTTTGGATCTGCCAACAAGTTTACTTATAACTGGAAACTCAAGGCCTTCATAATGAGTGACAAAATTTACCCTAGCAAGCCCAAAGTCCAGGTCCTGTTCTACATCGTGGGCAGGGACTGGGATGATTACAGCACCACGGAGCGGCTGCCCTGCCTGCGGGTGTTTGCCTTTCGAGAGACGCGGGAGGTCAGAGGCAGCTGCAGGCTGAAGGGGGACCTGGGGTTGTGTGTGGCAGAGCTGGAACTCCTGGCAAGCTGGTTCAACCCCCCCACGGTTGTCACAGGCCGTAAGAAGCCACCTGATTTTTCTGAAGGGAGCCCTGTGGAGCTTTACTACACTGTCCAACCAGGAGATGAGAAGGGAGAATGTACTGCTGAGGATGTAAGGAAGGGAAATGCTATCCGGCCAGGAAAAGATGGCCTGGATGAAACCATGTCCCACCTACAGAGGATTGGATCAGTCAGCCTCTATCGAGGCCAGGAAACTTCTCAGCTAACGGAGCTACGGCTGGACAGTAACATTGTCATCTGGCTGCCCTCAAAACCTGTCAAGCAAGGAGAAGTTGTGAACATTTATGTGACGATTGCCACCAATTCTACAATGGATCAGTTCATACTCAGGTATGGTAGGTTGTTTTTTTCCTGTTTCTAATGTGGTAGCACACAGATGTTGGGAGCAGGGGGGGATATCACAACCAATTTGCAGTTAACCCGCACTGAAGATTGCTCCTAGTCATTGAAATCCATTATTTTTCTTGAACACTGTGAAGAGGACTGAAAGCCTCCATCAGTAGGAGGTTTTTTAACATGTATGCCATGCCATTTAACACATGCCGACATTAGGCAGCAAAGCACAAAATATGGCAATTCGCTGCCTTAGCGGGGCCATTTCTGCAGAATGACAGGCAGTGAGGCACCAGAAAAGTTCTCTGCTTTACAGGGCTTTTAAAATCTGCTTTTTATTGCACTGGCAGAGTTTAAACATAGCAAAACTTCAATTACCTGCTTTTCTCAAAGTGCTCTGACAGTGCTTTGCCTCTCCCACACAGCGGTTTTGTTATGAGAGCTCTTCAGGGAGGGGTTTTAACTATCTACTTGTGGTTAAGCAGCATTTGTCTTTGCCAACGTGTATACCCTTTAAAATGAGACCTAATGTGTTTGATATTGCTGTGGTTTGTGAAGGACTGCAAGAATTGAGTGCTGTTATTTTGGACAGGAGTGGCAAAAGCAGTACCTGGGAACATAAGAAATGCCTTACTGGTTCAGACCACCTTCCTTTCATTTCCTTCTTTAGCAGTTTCACTACCAATGAGATGAAAATCCTTTGAGGATGACAGACTGGAAAACTTGTTAATCGCTGACATATTTGATGCATCTTTTTTTCTCGTTACCAGGCTTTGAATTCAAGGGAAATCTCCACGGTGATAAGTAACAATTGCTCTTTAAAGCCTCAGGGAATCAGAGTTTCCCAAAAGATTCTGCACATGAAAGTATTTATTTCTAAGGCTTATATGAATTAGATTAATACATAGTTGACAACTACCGAGGAGAATAGCCTTTAGAACAGGAAGTGTCGCTTGGCACATAAAAGGCTTTTATTTTAAAAAGGGGGGATTTTAGTTATCCCAGAATCATTCTGATGTTTGCAGCTTTGGTTAAGTTGGTGAGATAATCTCCGGGACACCTGTTTACCGAGTGAAATCTCCCTTACAGAAGTCTTTTCTGACTGCGGTGCTTATCTTTTATTGAAAATCCTTTTTCATGAAATAGTAGAAACAGAATGCTATTCCACATAACAAGCATAGCTGTGGTGAAAGAAGAAATCCAAAGGCAATGAACTGAGTATTTGCTGGGTGGATGGGAGAGGGGCTCACCCTTTGAAGGTCTGCTTCAGTCTTTATCTTCCTGAAAAGGGAGTTGAAGATAAAAACAAGCTTGCTGCAATCTGATGATGTATTTCTTTGCTCTGAAATGAATCTGCCTAGGCAAGGGTATCATTAGTATGCTGAGAAGTGCAATAGATAGAAATAGTAATGTGGGATATCAGTAGCTGCCTGTGTGACTTGCTGTTATGGACAAAATGGATTTGTTTCGGTTTTGAGAACAGGTAGCTGGTTTATTTGAAGTGAATAGTCTGACGTTTATTGGAATATTGATTGTTCTGTGTTAATCACAAATGCAGAGCTCAGGCCATGTTCTCTTGTTGAAACGCCCTTCTGGTGAAAAGGGGATTTGCATTTTTGCTTAAAATTATTTTCAACCAGGCAAAGGCATGAGGCTGAAGATACCAAGATTTTTTAAGAGTTCTGCTTGCTTCCAGCAGGAATAAGAAGGTGGTGATTTTTTCTTTCCATCAGGGGTGGGGAGGGGAAGGGGGTAAGCACACTGAACAGCACTATCTTAGATGGTAAGTCAGCCCTATGCTACATCTCAGGACAATGTGCAATATTCCCAAGCAGATGTCAGTTTTGAAGACTTACTCTTGTGGGCCTGTTAGTCTCATATCTACAGAAGATGCTGATCCGTGCAGTTGTTAAGGCATCAGATAGAAGCTTTCCTTAAGTACAAGAGTGTAATTCCATGTAAAAGAAATGGAAATTGTTTTAACAGCTTCCTTGACACTGTAATTGGAAGGGGCAGCTGGTCCCCACTGGTGAAGCTCATGTGTCACTGTCCTGCAAGGTGTTAATGGTGTGGACACTTCCGCCACTGCTAAGGTTTCTGCTGTATTTTTCGTGACTGCTGGTGAAAGGTTGGCAAAACTAAGTTCAGCTTCCTGGTTCTGTGGTGGAAATCTGTCTTCAGTGAAACTTCTTGCATGTGGAAGTGTGGGATTTGACCCGGGAGCCAATGCAGTGCCTATACCTTACAGGGAGGAGCTGACTGAGCACAGCAGCCAGGGAGCAGTGAGTGCATATGCTGGTTCTGCCTAGGGGCTGCTTTAACCTTCTCCACGGTCGTTTGCCTGGTCAGATATAGGGCTGAATGCTCTCATATTCATGGGTTCCCAGCAGAGCAATCCCTACATCCTGTGACATGCATTCACATTTAATCATCCTAAAGAAAAACATGCCACACATTATCCCCAGGCACAGTGGGTTGGCTTGTTTATTTTCTGCTTCTTGTATATTATTCATTGAGGTATTGCAACATCCAGTACTGAAGTAAACAGCATGTGATCATTGCTTTAGGAAAATAATAGCTACAAATCTTCTCTGGCAAAAGTAAAGTAGACTGGTCTGTGACCTCATATCCACAAATCATCGGGATTGAAACTGTTCTTAAACTGTGTCTTAATTCAGAATCCTATTTACTGTATCCATAAACTTATCAGCCCAAGAACACCGGTAAAGTCAAGGAGAATGACTAATATGACAGGGAGTGAAACTAATTATGCATGGTAGTACATTAACGCAGTAGGAACACTGTCTGAATAAACAGATCTTCCTCTCTTGCATCTAGTCAGTGTGAGCTGTTGTGAAAGTGGTTCAAACATTGCTGACAGGTTATAGGATGTAAGTGCTTCACAGAGCCCTCTTCTTGTCTTGCTAGGTGAACTTTGGTAAGTGCAAATAGAAAACACCTGCGAAGTAGAAAATGTGAAGAGTTGATCAACATCACACTCAGGAGTATGAAATCTGTTTCAGTCCTGTTTCTAAAATATTTTGGCTTCCTGTGATGAAAGGAGATTCAGATTTGCTATACGTTACCAACAGTAGAGTGAATAGGAAAATATTGGTAAAAGAAGGGGGGAAGTATCCTTGCACTGTATTTCTGCTGTTGAGAAGGGCTTCTGGCCCCCAGAGGGGAGATGAATTGCACTTATGGCTGACTGCTCAGTGAGGAAAATTCCTGTTACCTCTAGCAGTTGGGTAAATTATGAACAGAAGAAAGGGTAGTGTCATTATAACTTCTCTGTAGATTGGAAAATCAGCACAGGACAGAAAAATTAAAAACTAGCAATACTTGAAATCCAGATCACTTAAGCGTTCTGTGTGCTTCCCAGAGCTGTTGTAAATTAACACCACTGGCTTCTGCAGAGCTGCAGTGATTGTCACTTCATGAATTGATGTGTATTCAGGCTTTTCTAATCTGAGTTATCGTTTGTATATACTGTATGTAAGGATTAGAAGGCAAAATCCTTAGGGCAAGACCCTGTTCCTGAATGCTTCTGTGAACTGCCCTCACATACAGCAGGCTACAAATAAGGGAAAAATAATAACCATACTGAAAACAAGCTATTCCCAAGAGGTTAACTTTCAGAAAGTAACACGTAGCTGTGTGTGTATATATCTGAAGATATTTGAAGGTAACTGGAAATCTGGCCACTCAATTTCTATTTGTAGTACTGGGCAGCCAGTGAGCTGAATGCATTAGGCAGCTTTGAAAAGTTTGGCCTATGTGCATTGCTAACTTTGTTCTGTAGACCTAAATACTTTTCCAACTACTACACCGTTAAAGGATCCTTCTATCTGTTTTTTCCATGGCATGATATACCTACCACATTTGATCCGGTGCAGGGCCAAAACAAAAGATGTGGGAGTGTGAAGTGCCTTGTTATTCTGCTAGGCAGCGGCTAATCTCTAGCATACTGCAGAAGGTGCTGAACCACCACGTAACCCGATTTACTGGAGGTATTGAGCAGGATAAGTAAAGGGAAAGGAGATGAAGTTATCTGTCCTGATTAGAGAAAAGGGGTGAAAAAACAGTAATACAGTGATACAATAATTCTGAGGGAGAAAAAAGATTTTTACAGTGCAGCTTGTTCACCTGAAGGGTGGTAGGTTGTACACAGTGTTACTGAATTACTTTTGTCCAGCAAACAAATCAACCCAAGACAATGGATAATTAGAGATGATAATAAATCTACAGATTGAAAAAAGGTTAAGGGATAAATGCAGTGAGGAAGGCTATTAAACCGATCAGTGGAGGCAGCTTTATATGTCAGTTCCTAATGAGTATTGACAGCAGGCTGTTAGGTGGTATTGAGAACTGTTAAAACGTAGATGCTCACATCCAGCAGCACTACAGAAAGCCCGTAGCTAGAAAAGTAGTTATGATCATAACACCAGTGTCCTGCTTGCTTATGAATCTCAAGAATTAAAAGACCAGCTTGTGATCTGGCCATTTCTGGAGAAACTACTTGTGGAAAAGAGGGATCTCCCAGCATCAACTTCACCTGTTTTGTATTGAAGACCTATCTGAACCTCCCTATGGAGTAAACTGCTGAGAGGAGCCAACTGTGCTTGGTCCTGCCCATACCCACTGTATGTAAAGGAAACAAAAGTAGTTGTTTTCATGTAGTTACTCTTAAATTTGCTATTGACACTTGAATCATACTGTATTATGAAACAAACTTCTAATAACCTGAGATTTACTAGTAAAAATTGTTTGTCAGTTTTTAATGCTTTTTTTAATGCATCATTGTAGTAGCATCACTGCCTGAAATGACATTGTGTTGACTAACTGAAGCTGATGTTAACCAGAACATGACAGACCAAAACCAGAGATGAATTCACTCTATGGTTTGTGTTAGGACATAACTTGTGACATATATTATCCTAGGTACCCATTTTCCACAATAAATGGAATGTTGATTTCCAACTCTGAAATTCTTGAGGAACATGCTTTTGAGTACTGCTTCATGTTTTAATATGAATGAAGTTCAGAGTGTAGCAAAGAGTGATAGATTGGTTTGGTGGGATGCTCTTCTGGCTGTCTTCAGATGTGAGTGACAACAAAACATTTTTTGTTTCCCGTGTAGTTTGATATAGCTTAACAGTGAAAACACTTAGGAAAGATTTCTTAGGAAAGATCTAAGCATAAAAGGATTTCAGTTCATATCTTGAAAGGAGAGGAGATTGAAGCCCTCGGACTTTCTTCTGTTGTATCATTATTTCATGTTCAATTTTCAATTGACAAGATCTCATCTTCAAAAACCCACACTCAAAGCTTTAGCTATTGCAGGAATATGAAAAGTAAAATATAGTCTCTGAATGCTGGATTTCCTTTTATGGTACCTTAAACCTTCTCTTTGGACATGCTTTCTGTATTCTGAGGTACCGATAAAACTAACTGGATAATTCTTGCGCTGTATGGAGAAAAGCATGCATCTCAGGCAGTCCAGCTAGCAAAATGCCTTTGTTCTTCTCTTCTCATCTGAGATAGTTTCTCCATTCATATTTTTTCATCTTGAATAAACAAAATGTAAACTTTCTGGCTAAGATCTTTTGGAGTATTCTTCACATTTTTCCTTGTCTTTTTCAGAACAGTCACTTAAGTCAGAACTGGAAGGTTTAAGTAACCTAGTTATGAAGCTTTAATCATCCTTCCGAGAAACTGGAGAAACTCTTCCTCGGTCTTCTAACCCATCAAAGGGCTTTCCCAGTCATTTTGTTATTAAGTAGAAGTCATAGAATTGGATGCTAGGCCGGAGTTGGTTTACAAAAGTGTTCAGAACTAGAAATTACTGCTTGAGTCATGGAGTTTTTTATATATTTTGTCCAGTGGTTTAGCCTTGTGAAATATTCATTCTTACTGTGTGCTGTTTGCAGGTTTTTTTGTTTTCCCTTCTGTAAAATGAATAGTAACAATTCAGCTTCAGATCTACAGTGGAGCAGGTTAAAAAGAAAAAAGGTGGTCTAGTTATTGTTGTGCACTAATTAATAAATCAAGAGACCTGGATTCTCTTCCTACTTCTATTCAGGACTTAGTCTGTTACTTTGGGCATAACATTTTATTCCTGTTCACATAATCTTTTTAGTTTGTTTGCTTGTACTATGTACTATACACAATTCAGGGAGGATGCTGGGCCTTGCTTTGTGTGCCTCACTCAGTACAGGGAGCCTCCAGTCCCCATAGGGCATCTGTGGATTACATAAAACAAGTGACAATAAGGCACACAAGAGTTGTTACACTTGGGGGACTATGTTTTTTTTTGTAAATAAGAATAATAGTACTTTGCAAATATTTTGTTCAGGTTTCTTCAAAGTAAATACCTGGGTAATAATTCAGAGCAATCATGGTATCATTTTTTATTTTCTTGTTCAGTAAGAAATGGAGCATAATCTATTGAAGTTCTCCTAATTCTGTTGTTTACTAGACAATATGACAGTGACATAAAAGGGTAATTATTTCACAGTATAACTTTCATAAGCACTTACGATATCAAAAATCTTTTTTCAAAGAGAATGTGTTAATACTATTTGGAAAGAATGTTATCACACTCCGGTTAGTTTAATTTCATTAGCCTTAGGAGGCACTGTTTGTGGACATCAGTGTCATACTGGAGACAGCTGGGTCCTCCAAACAAGTGGCTCATTCTCCAAAATAAGTTGGTGAAAGAGGTCCTTTAAACAGATTAAGAAAAGGCCAAGCTCGTTCACCAGAACAAGCAAAGAGCTCACTTGAGTCTATGGTTGCAGTAAATCAGGTTTGGTAAAGTTTAAAAAGGAATTGATTATTAATTTTAAATAGAAGCTACCTGCTTAAGGAAGAAAAAAATAAAAATAAACAGGTATTCTTCCCCTGACTGTTCAGAAGGTTTCTTGAGCTATGAAAGACAATGCAATGTGCTCTTTAGCACTGAGAATAAGCTATACATTAGTTGTTAGAAGGTAGTCTCTCTTCCTTGCTTTGGAAGTCATTTGCTGATTGACCACGTCCGAGTCACTGGATCAGAGCTTTGCAACCAGTGAACCAGGAGTTGAGGTTAGATCCCAATATATTCAGGAAGTGAGCAGTAGGGTTCAACATTGCTGAAGTTTATAGAAATGTAACTGCTCGGCACTGAGAGTCAAAGTTTTGAAAATGGTGGTAATAGCTTTTATCATTAACACGCTGATGAGCTGGCTGTAAAGTGGAATTTCTATTATGCAAAAGTCTCACAAAACCTCCTTAAATCACTAGTGTAATACTCGTAGGAATGTTCTTTGCATTGTGAAAGCATTTCCACAGTGCAGACTCAGTCTGTGGGTTCTTTCAGCCAAATGCAGGGCTTTCTCCACGTGACTGGTTATTTGACAGGTAGCACCTCCATTCCTTGAGTTGCAGACTCAGGTATGAAATCCAACCAGTTGAGTGTAGTCAAACCCGAAGTGTTATATTAACCCCACTATAAAATACATTCTAACTTTTGTGCTTCAGGCTTTTATGTTTGAAATGTTTTCCCTACTATGCTGATGGAAAAGTAGAAGAAAGTGATAGGGGCTGTCTTAAGGGGGACCGTAAGTGGGGGAGAAAAAAATTGTTGCATCAGCAGCCAGCCAGTGAATTGCTGCACCAAGTGCTGGGGCTGAACTTTTCAGTTAGCATTGACAACAATATGTGGAGGCATCTTGTTAAAATCCCCTCTTGTAAGCCTTTTCCCTTCCCTATCCTCTTCAGTCTCAGCGACCTAGTGAAGTCATTTCTGGCTTCTTTTCCAAATACGCTGCAGCACGTGTTGCTAAATGCTCACTGGTGCCCCTGGCTCTTCTCCTTCTGTTTAGAGACACTGCTTTGGGGTATGGTGTGCCTCCTGCTAGCTTCTGTCTGCTGACCTCCTGAATGCCTGTGCATGTGCAAGGCTGCTCACAGATCAGATAAGGCACCTCTACTTAATTTTTGTTTAGACTGTTAGCCACTTGTGTGACTCAAGTTACAATGTTTAATTAAATCCTTGGTTACTTGCCCAATTAGAAACAATGGTGGCTCGTTAAAAGATCATACCACATAAACCCCAGTTCTCCCAAACCAACGGTAAGGAGGGAAATTTCATACTACCGGGAGTGGATTTGAGTTGAACCAAGATAATGTTTTCTGGCTGTCTGAAAAAAGGCTGTGATCCGATGCATTAGGGAACCTCCTGGGAACCCTCAGTGTGATTATCTGACAAGCTGTTGGGTTCCAAGGCCACTGTAAGCAGAAAAGTGTGTGAGCCTGTAGGTCTGAATGGAAATGAGTATCCCTGAGAAAAATTGTATGAAAAAAAAGCTTTAAAACCCAGTGCATCTGTTAAAGCTGTAAAAGCAGTAGCAAGTTGCCAGAACGATGCTGGAAGGGACACCAAGTCATAGCTCAGTGTTTTGTGGTAACTTTAGGGTGAGGGAGGAGGTATGGGTAATAAGCCAAGAGTAGGTACCTGGCCTGGAAGAACTGTAAAAATGTGGTGGTTTTATCTGTATTGTTTTATTGGTGCTTGTGGGTCTCGTTATTTAAGACAGAAACTGTCAGATTGATTGCAGTTCCTCTTTTGGTAGGCTATCACTCCTTCCTTGTGACAGCACATATACAAGGAACTGAAATTGTTTATATGTTTGTATGGCACTTTACAGTTAAAACTCCCACAAAAGGCATGAGGATGGTGGAATCTGCTGCGCTGGTCTAGGAGTTAATTTCTACAAAAAAAAAAAAGAGCATTCCTATAGGGTACAGGGCATCTAACTCCACTTTTGTCACAGTTTCCTTTGCGAGCCTATTGGGTGCTCAGTGCTTCCTTTAAATCCCAGTCTTCGCTGTATGTGCATCTTTAGAGAGGTGTGTTGGTATGTGAGATGTTCTCTTGAGAAGGAAGTTGTATTTCTATAGGCTTTCAGCGTGCTGAAAAGCGGTTTAATTTACAGTTTAGATCAGACTGGGTTAAAAAGAAATTAAGCATCTTTTGTTTGTCTGGTTCCTGGTGTGTTACAAAATGTCTCTATTAGCAAAGCTGCTGGGGGTTAATTTGCACTAACGGTCTAATCATCTCCAACAACATTGTTTTAGGTTTTTGTATTGCTGCTGAGATCAGTAAAACTAGAGAAAAGAAGACTCAAGAAATAGCTCATATCTTGTGGGGGGAAGCATTTCAGACACAGCCCTCTGCATTATCAGCTGTCAGACTGCTTAAAAAGACTTGCTTTTTCTTAAAGCTCTGGCTCTAAGATGTAAGCCTTGATTTCTCAAAGTGCAATGAGACTGAGCTCTTTGTATAGGAGAGACACTCATTAAAAGGAATATGTGGTATTTAAATGCCGAAGTCCAGAGCTCAATTCCTCAGCCTCCCTGATTAGTCATTGAAGAGAACACACAAATAGTTGTGGATCATGAATCACAACTTGGTTTTACAGATTATGGTCCAGTACGTCAGGCACTCTAAAGTCAAACGTTGTCTTTCATTTGCCCCAGGAGTGCTGAAGAAGGCAGGTCAGCCCTCCAGGTGATCAGTAAGGCACAAATGTCGGTGCTGACCAGCCAGAGGGGGTTCCTTTTTTGGCACATTGGGTATCTGTAGGTCCCATTTTGAGGAAACAGAATATTCCTGTGGATTGCATGGCTGCTTAGGATTCTGAGCTTTTAAAAGGGTAGGTGCTGTGATGCTAGTTGCTGGAGTCACTGAATCATGGGGTGTGCCAGGACTCAGCAGGCTGTAGAAATACCACCAGAAGCAACAAAAATGTTTCTCCTTGAGATTACTTCTAGCTTAGAAAACTCCCTGCCTGTGTGGAGCTTTTCCTCTCGAAACGAAGTGTCAACCCATAGTGAGAGTCTGTCACCTGGGAATATTCCTAAATATAGTTCTGTCAAAAGTAATGGGAATATTCACGGGCTGTTTTTTATCCCTCTGGATACAAGACATTCATGAGACCATGTTAGCACCAGCTTCTTTTCCATAGCTGCTTGATTACAGTTTTCAAGCAGAAGGGGATGAACAAACACCTTTTTTATGTGTACTTAGTTGGTGTTGGTTGCCTGTTGATGGTAGTGGACAATGTACACTTACGTGTGTTGTAATACTGTTTTCTGAGACATGATAAAAGGCTAGTGTTAGTTTTAATCTGTTTGTCAACTCAGTGCATTGTGAAGAGGACCAAGCAGGTCTGAATAGGCTCAAGACAAAGGTGAGAATGGAAAGCAGGTGGTGTTACACAAGTCAGTTGTAGTGTCATGAGGGTCGCACAACCTTGCAGGTGATATTGTAGTGGCATTTAAGTACGTGACTTGGATCGTCGACACTGGTCTTTGATTTCCTGATGGACACTGCTGTGCTCATGATGACATGTGAAGGCACTGATTCCAGACCTAATGAGCTCAACTTCCCAGCAGCGTCTCTGAAAGGAAGTCAGCAACCTTGTGGCATAGGTGACAGCTTCAAAGTAACTCCCCAGTGACTTCTCACAGTGAAGTGCTGGTACCTCAAATCGAGCTGTAGGAAGCCCTAGGAAGGATATTGCAAACAGCAGTCTAGCCTGGGCAGAAGTGCATGAAGTAGATGTGTAATCTCCATTGTCTAAGACCCCAGGGTACTGCTTAAGAATTTTACTCATGTTATCTATCTCAGACAAAACTATTGTAATTAACACTGGGCAGAAGTACTGACATAGTTGAGAGAAGATTTTATCTGCTGGCTGTAGGCAATGACAGCTGGTTAATTTTAATATTAATTTTCTGGAAGATCTTTAAAGAAATCCTGAAGAGTTGTTTAGGAATTAATATGCCTTGCCTCTCTTCATGTTGCTAAAGAATGACTAAAGTGCTGTTATCTGTAGTTTGCATTCTTTAATTTTCCTAGCATCTCAGGTGATGGGTGCTTTGTCCATTACTATGGTAACATTTTTTTCTTACTCAAAGTAAACACTGATGTAAAACCTACTCTAACATTCTTTTTATTCATCATGTATACCTAGTGGATGCCATAGCTGTGCAAATATGTCATGATTGTCGTGGATAGGGAGCAATAAACTGCAAGTCTAGTGCCATGGTATATAGCTGCTTTTGCCTTTCAACTCATACATAATTTTGTCAGCTACTTCAACTCCTACCTGTGTTTAATTAGATTTCAAATACTTTGGGGGGGAACAGTCCTTGGCTGTGTTGGTGAGCATTTAAGAGAACTGGGATCTAACAGCGGATGAGGCACGCTAACTTTCTCTTGCTCTTAAACAGCTCCAGTTTGAAGCTCCATTGATCCCATAAACTCTTGGCAGTTGTTCAAAATCTCTCCTGTGCTTTTCCTGAACGCTAATGATGGGAGTAGCAGTTCCTTTTCTTGTGCTAGCACCTCTGTTTCGTTGCCCTGAAAAAAAAAACAAACAAAAAAATCTCATGACAAGTTGTATGAAGCTCTGGTAGCCCTGTTCCCTTCCACAAGGTTCTGCCATCAAGTTCCCTTGAGATTGCAGTTGCTCAAAAGCTGCATGGGGTGATGCACGTGCAGAGCCAAGTCCTACAGCTCCTTCCTCGCAGCAGGGAGGCGGCTTGCTTCGAGCCCTAACACCCAGCAGAGCCATGGGCCACCCCCATGCCAGGAAAGCCGGTAGGTCTGGCTCTTCTCAGAGGGAAAAATCAAGCTGAAAAAATTGTTTCTGCAAGTATATTCTAGGGTCCTCCCTGCCCCCATCAAAATTATTTGATAAATGTAGCAATTCTTACTGTTTTAGATAAAATCTTTTTTTTGACTCTACAAGAAGGGGCCTGCATGTTCTGTGTTATACTCTATATGCTTTTAGAGTGATTGAGATGGAACCTCATTAAGCATCTTTACAGCTCTCTTAGGTTCATCTCTAATAACTATTATAGGGATTTCCCATGAGGGAGTGACTGTACCACCTTGCACTAAAATCAAGTGCAATTCAGTCTGATAGCCCATTGTACTGGGAATGATCGCATTAAAAATGCTCTGCATGGGTAGAAGTGTTTGCAGGGTAGAAGCTGTAAGACCCAGTTCTGCAAAAAGGCTGTTTGAGCATTTATCTGTATGTGCTGTGTCCAAAATTAAATATGTGCAGTAACTTTTTAGAATTGAGGTGGTGCTTTATGAAATACATTTTAATCCTTGAGGTGGAAATGTACTAAGTACTGCAATTAATATTTTTGAAAAGGATCTGATTGCTTACCCAGTTGATGTGAATCATCTGATAATTTCTTACTTCTGCAGTTAGCTAAAAGTAAAAGAATCCTATAGTTAGCCAGGCTTCCAAAAATGTTAATTACTCTAGTCTGGGGACAGTATTCCGTATGCTCCTATTCATGATGATATTCCTACAATAAAGTTAATACCAAAGATGGTGTTTTGGGGAGCGCCTTGCCTAACCTTGTGCAGTAGGCATGTTAGGTAAGAGTACTCAGCAGAAGGAGCCACAAGGACTCTCTTGTTCTCATCGGCTGAACGGGTGAGTCATGGCTGGATGTAAGAGCGATCCCTGGGAATGGGAAATGGTCAAGAACTTCTTGTTCTGGGAAGCTCTGATTGTTCAGAAAGGCAATGATTGTCCTGTTGCGTCGCATAATTATATCCGCCTCCACATATCCCACTGCTATTCATTTCTATTGTCTTTTTATTTAAATCCTCGCTATTCAATGAGGAAATTTAACACATTCATGGCGAGAGCAAGTGAACATCAGTGCACTCTTCTCTACTCAGAAAAGCTTTAATGGATAAGGAATGTTACTTTGATAATTGTTTAAATGGTGCTTAAGGGGCTCCCTGGGCTAGTTACATTGTCTCTGTGATTTGCCTTTTTCTGCCAAACACTCAATTGACTCAATGTCAGAAACATGAAAGAGAAGAGGAAAAAAAAAAAAAGGCAGGAGGATTGCAGTAACTCAGTCTTCACCAACATAAGAAAATGAATCGGTCATTAAAAATCAGTTGCCACTCCACAATATGCATGTACTCAGGCTATTCAGTGGATAACTTTGTCTTTTATTTCCCTTTATCCAGAAAAATAAAATGGAAAAATAAAATAAGAAACAAATTAAATTTAACTCTGGCCATATTCTTATAATCTGGGGGAAAAAAAAAAAAAAAACTTATTTCCTCATCTTTTCTGTTTAATTTTAGAGCTTCACCATTCAGAGCAGGAAATTTCTTTTGTGGAAATTCATTCCAGATAGATATTTTGGACAAAATCAGAACCTGGATTTTTGTTTGATTTGTAGGAAATCTTTAAACCTTGCACTAATGCTTCTTGTATCTCTTTCCAATACAGTATCCTTCATTTCCTCCTTGTCACAGTGCTTTCAGTGACCACCTGTGGCCCATGCTTGAGACAGACATATCACAAGTCCCTGAAAAACGCTTTCTGGGACCCCTACCCTGCTGTGCAATATATTTAGAACAGATTTTCTTAGAGGCACAAGTATGATGTCATTGTAGAAGTGTAGCTGTCAGATGTGGGTATGTGGAACAGAGATTGGGAACCAGCAGCTGTGAAAGTATGCTTTCTTCTACGCTCTAGAGACAGAATGATGCTTTCCAGCTTTTCACATGTTGAACCTTAATTCCTGTGTTTTAAGTTTTAGTTCTTGTGCAGATCCTGATGGGATCATTTCAATTAAGCTTTCTATTCAGATGTGAATAAATTTATGTAACCGAATAAGTGTTGGTTACTTTGGAACTTGAGATGTATGTTGCGTGTACACCCAACAGTTTGGCTATATTTCTCTTTAAGCAACCTGAGCAGTTTTTTTTTGCTTTTTCTGCACTTTCTACCCTTTTCCTTCTCACTGGAGAGAAACATATAGAGGTTAGGGCTGTAATTTCTCTTGTCTGATTAAACACAATGTAAGACTTGCATTTTGATCTGATACTGCTTGGGTTCTCTTATACAGGAGGAGTGATATCTTTCTAGCATGTGATGAGAAGGGACAGAATGTTATCACAGTTCCAGTGTTTTGTATATTAAATTTCCGTGTGGCTAGTCTTGAAAATAATAATGTGAGAATGACTCTGACTTTTCTGAAATGATAGTCTTCTAGACAAGTATCTCTCACACAACTACTTCAACTCAAAGTTACGCATTTATTTTATATGTGTGTGTGTGTATATATATAAATATATACATATAAATACATTAAAGAATACTCTCTTGGTGCACGTGGAACTAAGTAATGATCACAGCAGTAGGTCATGGAGTAAGATGCTATCCCCAGAGCCTCAGGATGAGACTATAGCCTTTTGTCACTCCATTGGTCCTTCCACGTCTTTGGCTCACTCTGGGACTGTAACACTGAACCAGCTCACAACAAACCTGGTGGTCTTTCGGAGAGGGGTTGTGACTCTTCCGTGCAAGTATGCAGAGGCTTAGAGAAAAAAATGTGTGCCAGGAGTTATCTTTTTTTTTTTTTTTCCTCTCCTATCATTGCACAAGATTTAGTTGCAAATCCAGCCCTTGACCTACGTAAAACCAAGGACTCGTTGAGGCCACCAGCCAGCTGCTAGGTTGTCTTCAAGAGAGCACAGTTTATAACCTTGTCACCTCCACACTGGGGAGCGGAGCAGCAGGTCTGCACGCAGCACCTTTCATACTACTCTGCTGTGCCAGAGGGCTTCCAGGAGCTGCTGCTTTGGTCATCTCCATGGTCACTGCCACCATGAACAGCAGCTGCAAACCAGTTGTTCCTCAACCTTTGCACTCCTGAGTTGTAAATACAATACAAAAAGACACAATCAATGCCAGCAGACTCGGGACCAGTTAGTAGCTATTGCCCAGCATTATTATTTTGGCATACTAAAGACTTGCTCTTGTTGTAGGGGGAACCCATTTCCCTTTGAGCACAGTCACAGCAAAGTTTGTTTTGTACTTTAAGTATACGCCTTAGCATATAAAATCCAATGAATGCATCTTCCTTTTGTAGAGCCAAGTGGAATGTTATTTTCTTGTTTGATTTGGCTCTTCTTTCTTAATCTGGAGCTGTGCCAAAACCGTGAATATTCATGACACTTTTAAACAAGATTTTTATTGAAAACAAAAAATGGGTCTGAAGTCTTTCATTTGTCATTCTGAACTCAGCTAGCGAAAGCCCTATGGATAGATACACTTTACAGCGAGCTTTTCTTTTTTTTTTTCCTTGTTTGTTTTCTCATTGAATGAAAATTTGCTGTGCCCAAAGTGTGCATGACTGGCTAGTAAGCCTAAAGTTATTTCTCTATATAATCTGAAGATAATATATTAAAAATTACTTTGTCATGTATTTCATCATAGTAAAACTTAATTTTTATATTTCACATATACAAATTATTGTATATTTCATACATGTATAGCTTAAGCATAAAATAGTTAAGTGTTTGCTTCTACGCTTTCACCTGATGATCAAAGGGCAGGTCTAGCAGGGTTCACAAAAGGTGTTTGCTTTTTCTAGGGCTGGTGTTCATACTTAAGTCTTCCACCTGCAGGGCACCTTGGCTGGCCTGTCTGCCGCTGCCTGCAACTGGCAGCTTGTGCTGCTCGGAGGGACTCAACTAGGGTCAGCAGAGGTGGTAGGGAAGAGAGGACCAGCCAGGGTTTCTTCTGCTTGTGGTTTTCTGGATTCCACTTAGGCATTCACCACTCTGAGAGCTGATAGCTGAGTCCCTGTGAATGAGAAATTTGTCATGTTTCCTCTGTGTGTGTGCACATACATATATACCTCCATATGTACACATAAGTCAATTGCAGCCTGGCCTCACAGGTGTAGAAAGGGAAAAGTGAAAAGAAGCAAGAACAGCAATAAAAGCAAGGTAGATCTTCCAGATGTGTGAAAAATTAAACAAACATAGCTTTTAGACGACATATGTAACTGATTTGAAATATCCATGCTCATTTATTTTGCATGGTGAAGCTCTCCCGAGAGTTACCTTTTTCATCGTGCAAAGCAGGCTAACGAGTATCTCCTCCTTCCAGGCATGTTATCTAGGAGAATAGTTTTAGGAAAAAAATGTTTGGAGATGTGGAGATGTGTTCATAAAATGTCTGGAGATGTGTTCATACAGTGCCAGGTATGATGGAACTTCGATCCTGACTGGGACCTTTTTTGCCCTATTAAAACATTTTTATTGATTAACAAAAACAAAACAGCGAAAACAAATCATTAAAAAAGGCCACAAACAAAACAACAACAAAAACACAAGCTTGCATTTTAGTGATGCATTTGTATTTCATGATAAGCTAGATCCCCTCCTTGGAACATGCAATTTTTTGAACTTCGTTGAAATGTCTGTTATAACAAAGGCTTTTACCCTGAAATATTTTCCATGTGTTCGTTTTAGAAACGATATTCCCAGGTGTGAGCTTTCCACCTTGACAAAACTTTATCCAGGTAAAGTGTTGAAGATGCAGGAAAAAAATCCCGCTTTTCATTTAATGTAATCATCTTGGTTCTTAGTAAAAGTCACGTTCTTTGTGTGCCTTAGTCCTGTTGCAATCAGCGATGTTTCTTATTAGGTATTATTAGGAATTTTTCCAAGGTGATGGCCTCACAGTCTAAGGATTTTTGGTGTGTTGTGAAAGTACCATGGAACTCAGTTACTGATGCATGTAAATGCTATGTAAAGGTTACAGTTAATGGCATGGGTCTCCATTGATCCAAAATCAGACCCTGCAGCAATTTAAATGCATGTCAAAACCTCCATTGACCTCAGTGAGGACAACTGAGTACTTGTGCTAAGGACTAGTAGCCTGTAACACCACGCTCCAACTCCTCATTATCACAATTGTTAACAGTTAAAAACAGATAATTAAATCAAGACAAGTCCAGAAAGAGAAGTAACTTCTGAAGTGCCAGACTCAGTATGGAGTTGTTCGTGCAGGAGTGCTAATGAGGGCAGGGGCACGGAGCGACACTGAGCAGAAGCAAGAGAGGTCTGATGCCGGGTTAAGTTGGGGACAACACCGCCTTGGCTTGTTTAATTGGACATTGGTGAAGGTCAGTAAACACATTAGGAAAAATACCTGGAATAAATGATTATGGAGGTAAAATACATTGAAGTTATTCTTTATGTATGTTTACACACAAACATACACATCCTGCCCCACTGTGGGTGGCCCTGAAAGAAAAGTCTAGAATTTGCTTTTGCCCAGAAGCAAAGGGTTAAAGTAAATTTATGATTGCAATTTCCTACTTCTGGGGTTGATGATGTTGCTTTCAGTCCTGCTGAACTGTCCAGCCTGTGCTGCCTTTGCAACCTGTTGCCCGGTGTGTTAATTTGGGTGGGGTTCATTTCTAAAAGAAGTCTTTATTAACAACCCAAAAGTTTTGTGTAAGCTAAAGTGAGGCAAGATTTTTTTCCAGATACCTTGAAAAATTTCTCATCCTAGCTAATGGGGGTGGGCTAGAGTTGATTCCACACAGAAACCTTGTGAACAAGAGAAAGAAATCCATCAATTAATACACAAGAAATACGCAAGAAGAGAACAGAAAAGTGCTCATAGATCATTCAGAACTGAACCCGTTGCACTCCATACTGAGTTATGTGCCACTGATTTTTTTAATGGTTACGATGGCAGTGCGATAGCTGAAGTTTGCGTGCAGAACAGTGAAAGTGCTTGGGGCATCCTGCAGGAGAAGCCGTGTGGGAGTAGTGGGGAGGACTTCTGAGCCCTCGCTGCAGAAAGCAGAGAGGCTGCTGTGACTGAATTGTGGGAAAGTTCTGCTGTAACAACAAAGTGTTTGCTCTTAAAGGGGGGGGAAAGTACGTAGCACCATCAAAGAGGGACAAGGATTCAAAGGGAAACATATGTCTAAAACATGCGGGTCAAGTTTATTTGAAAGGAAAATTTGTTTGCTTTTGATTCTTTATAACATTTCCCATGGAGACTAGCAAATATATCTGCCACATTTTTGGCAAAGGGGATTTATCCTAAACCTGAAACACTTAAATACACATACTTAACTAAATGTGGTCTCTATTAGTTACAGCAGTATGACTTTTTTTTAACTCCTGCCTTTATTATTTTTTTTCTCCTATTGGTTATATTTTAAGCTTAAAATGGGATTATTAATTAAAGTGATTTGTTTTTTTATTTTTTTCCTCTCAATGGTTATGCCATATGTGCAAAGGTCTGTAGAACTAGGGACAATTAGTGATGGGCTGTACTGTAAAAACTTTGTATAGAGTGCCAGTGGGCCTGAAATCACCTGATGTTTGTAGCTATTGAATGTCATTATTAACTGGTTGGCATTTACAGAAAACATTTGGATAGCAGTAACTCAGGCATCCTCTCTGGCTGAGCTTTTCAAAAATGCCCATTAACAAAGTTGAAATTTGAAGGTGGGGCAGGATTATGTCAAATCAGTCCCTATTCACTGAACTGCTCTGGCTCCAGTACCTTTCCTGGGCTGGAATAATGCTTTTTATTTTTTTTTGCCTTTGTTTTTTATTTTTAATCATAATTTATTTTTCCAAACAGTGATGCTGGACCCCCACCACTTTTTGTGATTCAGTTTCCTTTGTTTATTTTTGAATAAACGTATGGCACAGCTCGCTCTCATGCACACAGAGCTCGCTCTCATGCACACAGAGCTCTCACTGATGTCAGCAGGAGCATCACCACCTTTGATATGAGAGAGTCGGGATCAATAAAAGAATGGCTGAAAGCTGGCCAGCCTTATATTTCTCTCTTCCTAAACATATGATAGTTGGAAAAACAAACAATCCACTGAGACCTAATTAAGTTAAGTGCCTTTAAAACACTGATTGTGAGTGTCATCAAGGGTTTATAGTTGACAAAATGGATACAAACCTTTAAAAGCCTTCATGCAAAAAGATGGGCATGCTCAGGGCCAGAATAATTGCCTCTTACCTGCAGCAGGATAGTTTGTCTCAGTCTACTCTCTTTTTCTTACCTTAGCGCTTACTAAAGGACATGTCTATGTATGTATTTGTATACAAATATATATATATATTTAGAAACAGCACTTAAAGATTCTTCATGTAAGCAGGGAGAGGGCTGATGACCCTATCAACAGCCTCTCTAGTGCTTGGGACTAGTTTCAGGCTGTGCAAGGAATAGGGCTTATTTTGCATTTGCCTTTCCCTCCATGCAGACGCCCTTCTTGTCTTTGTGTATATCTTACAATGCTTTTAATGGCTGAAACGAGATAGTAGTGACAGACTGAGGGAAAATTGCCAAGATTGTTTTGGCATTGTTTCCTTTCTCCCTCTGGCCCCCAAAAAGAGAGGGAGAGAAAAAGCAGAGGCTTTGGCTATTTGCCAGTTTGCTCAGTGATTTGCAGACAGCAGGCAGATCTGCCTGTGAAGATGGATGGTTGCAAGCACTTCTTTAGGATGTTGTACCAATGACAGATGTCAAGGCAGCCGTCTGTCTGTCTTGCGAGAGCACTGGTTACCCACCTTCAACAGCGATGTGACAGAATTGCCGTTCCGACTTTTGACAGTGAGCTGATGTTAAATGACTCCTAATTAAATTAAAGAAGGTATGCAGCCGCAGTGGGGCTCTTGGTGAACTCTATGTCCTCACGTCTCATTTTGCCTTTGTTATTTTTATGGGACTATATCCCTGATTTCGGGTGACTGATAAGGGAGTAAATAAATGCATATTGCATTTAACACAGTGAGATCAAAATCTTCACCACTGCTGGGCTTCTTTACTCAAAAAAAAATAAAATATATATATGTATATTCTTTAAATATTTCCTCACAGCTGGTGCTAAGATCTGAAAGATCCAGTCTACCATGGAGGCAATGTGTGTATACAGAACTCATGTATAGTTTTGTCTTCTGCGTTGAACTTGGTGAGTGATGGACTTTGGCTTCCCAGGTCTTGATCTCCTGAGCTTTCAGAGTCCAAACTGGCAGAACTCTCAGCTGTGTTTGCGGTTTTTATTACCTTGAGTGAAGGAAACCAGTTTTCCTCTTGAAGCTTCAATTTTGGGGTTCCCTTAGGTCTGTCTGTCTTAGGTCTCATCTTAGGTCTAATCTTTAGTCTAGATACATCCCCCAGTATGTCATTATCTAATAATAATTTTGTTATTTTCAGGAATCAGTATTGGTTTTCAGCATTTCAGCTAAAAAAAAAAAAAAAAAAGAATATTCATTCCCACTAACCTAAAGATATGAGGAGGTTCCGAGCTACCTCTAGAAGCTACTGTAAAGAGGATGAAGTATTGTAATGAACCTTTTCAAGTGAGAGTTCTCTCCAGACATGCTTATATTTTGTTTGGGAAATATGACTTCCAAAATAATTTAAAATACTGTCAGACTCCCTGCCCAGTCTTGTTCTGATTGCATTATACAGTAAACCTGAAGGATGGTCTTTTTTATTTTTTTATATATATTTTTTAGAACAACCCAGGATAAAAATAGCATCTTTCTCACAGAAGCGGGTAAAAGAGTTTTCACAGACCCTGCCAACAGTGTTCCTGGCTCAGAGCATTTCTATTTATCCTTCTTTTCTTAAAGCACTGAATTCACTTTCAAGTTTGCAAGCATAAAAAAAAAATCACTGAGATCCAAATTTGATGGTGTACTCGAAAGATCCAGTAGGCATTCCAGCTGCATCTTGTATCTGAGTTGTTCTAAATATTAAGCACTAAGCTGCCAAATTATTGGATGCTGGCAGCACTCCCATTTGCCTAGCAGTGCAATCTTATTATAATTGATGTGGTAAGGCTCCTCTACGTAAGAAAACACAGGACCTCCAGAGACCGCAAAATGAACCATAATAAAAGAGTTCTGCCAAGTTTTGGCTATGCAAATTAGGGACATATGGTTGGTGTGGCTGATGCTGGCAAAATCCTTTGAAGCCTCGCTTATATGTTGTCTTGCTGCCATCCATCACACTTCCACAAAGTGGCAGGAGATGTCAGCAGAAGCTGTTGCTGCACCTTAAAATAAACTTGGTGTGTGTTCTGCATTCAGGTGAAAGACTGTAGCCTCGAGCAGAGAATCAAAGTAGGAAGAAGCTGTAGCATTGAGCTTTGTTAGTATCACACTCTCATTTCTCTAGACTATATAAGCACTTAATACAAATAGTTTTGAATTTCAATCTCTACCAGCTTCTTTTGGAAGCTTTGGGCCCAAAATGTTTTTTTTAGATCTGTTGTAAACGTAGACTAATCCCAGTAAAATTACCATGAAGGAGAACTGAATTTGGGCTAGTATTAAATTAATCATACTGGAAAGGCAATTAAAACTTTAATTTTAGTGTTGATTCCTTTGATATTTTACATTTAAGTATTACTTTTAGGAATAATAACACTGCAGATTATTTAAAAATTTATTTCAGCTAGATAAAAGCTGGTTAAAAATTGCAAATGCTCATAATTGTTTATTTTAAAAAACAATGTTTACCTCACTGTGAAGGTATTGGCATTGGAGAATATGAAATGATGAGAAATGTAAACAGAAACATCCTTCATTGTCAGGGGAACTTTACTACAGAGGTGCATTCAATCAGTGCTGGTTCCTTCTCATTAAGTGGTGTCAATTACAGCTCCAGGTGAAACAAAATGATTTGCTACAACAATGTCAATTTAATTAGCATGATACAAATATAAGCTTTTTTTTTGTTCATTGCATAATGCATAGACATGACCTCTTTAAATGTATTTACTTTTATTGACATTTTAATTGGCTGCCCACGCACAGTTTCTCAGTGCAGTGATTTCCATAGTAACAAAAGACAAATGATCGTGCCACTCAGGCTAGGCACCACATAAAATTACATCACTAGCCACTTTCTACTTCTTTTCAAAAGGGGTAAAAGCGTCCTTAAAAACCTGTAGTACAAATAGCAGAATGAGAGAGAAGGGCATGTAGTGTTACCCTACAACTAGGCTTTTGTATTTTAATGTGACATGCTGGTTCAGGTACAGGGTCAGAGGTAGTGAGCTCCTTGACAGAGCTGCCTGATCACTAACGTGGGGGAAATTGCAAAGGAGAGATTCTACTGCTCTCAGAGGCTTGTTTAGGCACATCACTAAAATATAAGCAAAAATACTTCTGTCATCAAAGCAGTAGTCTCATCTGCATGGGGGCATAAACGCTAGGAATAAAGTGATGCTTTCTTTTGGAAGGGCTCAGCAGGATCATGTGTTGTTTTCAGGAGACCAGTATGAAAGCTGTATCTGTGTACAATTTTTAACACAGCTGAAACTACAATCAGAACCTCAGTTTATGGCAGCAGAGTGCCAAAGTGTTTGGCCTGTGAATTTGGTGTTTTCAGGTTGGAAAAATGTTTGCTGGCAATTAATGTGTCTGAAGATCAGGTTTGTTTCATATGGCACACATAAAATGAAAGTGTGATTAGTTCAAACACCATAAACATAAAGGTTATAAATATTCTATTAACAGCTTTGAACAGAACAAATGACCATGTCTGCTAGATTGCAAGCAATGTATTTCACAGTCACAGCAGACTATTCTGTTTGCAGTAAACGGTGATGCATAATGCAATGTTTAAGCATTTATCATTTTCCAATACCATTCTGAGGACGGTTTGTGGTCTACCATTGAAACAAAAAGTGCACGTTGGCATTGTAAGTAATAACAGAAAATTTAGAAAAAGTCTGAACTTGCTCTGTGCTGTGAATTTACATGAATGTAAGGAAATGTGGTTGGTCCATTTGAATAGGTAGATGAGGGTTCTACCATATATGATGAAAGTATAGAGTTAATTATGAGAGGGAGCTTTTTCCACTAGATATTTGAAAATGTCCTATTCTCAAGAGAGAGACTGATTTTTCAGGTGAGATGCAATTAAAAACCTCACAAGCTGTGGTCATTAAAAACTCTCTCTTGCTCCCTTTCAGATGTAGTGTTTTAATCTCGTATTGTCTTTGATACCTGAGATCTTCTTTCTTCTTGAAACCCTTTCTGTAGCTGCAATTCTATAAACAGTTCTGCTTTTTCCTCTTATGCTATTTCTGTGAAATGTTATATAGCTCCCTCTTTCCAATTGTAGGAAAAACTTCATTGTTGTGGTGTTTATAGCTCAGGATTATTAGCAGCTGAGTTTGCCTGAAATTCTTGGCAAAACAATGTGCTCAATGAAGAGTACATCTTTGGGCAAACAAAGAAATTAATATGTCAAATTTTAACTTAAGCAAGACTGAACAACCTGAAAATGAAACAGAACTTTCAAATTATAATAATAATAATTCATCCAATAACAATTTTCCATTTTTCCTGGCCTGACCAGCTCTATTTCTGAGCTTATACTTGATAAAATCCTTTAAATGGTGCATGTTTTTTTTCCTGCAATTTAAAGTATCCCACTGGGGCAATCTCCGCCTTTGCAGTTGTATCCCTGCTGTCCCTCAGACCATAATAATCTTAGGTACTGATTTTTTCCAAGTCGCTTCCTATTGCCAGAAAACAGTAAAACAGTTAGCTTCCAAGTGTGATGGAAACCAGCTGTCCTTGAGTAAGGAAGACAAGATTAAGAAAATCTTGAAGAGAGCTCCATTTCTTGTTTTAATGGAACTAGGTTGAAGCACGAGTCCTCTTTTCGAGGATGATGTCCAGACATAATTCAGGCTAGATATCGCTGGCTATGTTAAGTTCTCATTGATTATGTCTGAAAATGGTTGCTCTATTCCTTTATCATTACTGAGCATGCAATATTTTTTATTTGTCCATACATTCACTTACAAATCCAAATGACTTTTTAGAAGTATTTGAATGTAGTTTCCACCTCCTTAAATATTAATGGAGTGGCAAATCAAGCCATTATTAGATTTTTACATACCCAATACATCTACAGAAGTGTAAGGACTAAGATTCCAATTCTGTGCTCCGATAAGAGGTTCTTCCTGTCTCTCTACAGCTATCTTTGAAACCCTCTCGAGTCCTTCTCTAGAAAGCAACACATAGGTCAAATAACAGCATAAGAAAGGACGGGTAATTTTTGTATTTATTTTTCATTCTGTTTTTGGCAGAATCTCTTTCAGGTTGGCTTAACCTTGTGCTGTGTTCAATACATAGACTGTCAAATGCTTTGTATTATGCGTGGTGGTTTAGTAATGTGCAATAGAGATTAAACTGAACACAAGAAGTTTGTTTCATTTAGTTTTCCAACAAAATTTGAAGACTTTTTTTTTTAGGAGAAGGAGACTCAACCTTCTTTTGCCCTGCCTCTTACAGTTTCTTGCAATAAAAGAAAATGTTTTACTGCAGCCATTTACATACTCATTCCGGTCTAGTGTTTCTTCCCCTTTCAAAGAGGTACTTGCATAAATTTTGATGGGTAGCATAAACAGTTGTAGATTATTCTTACTCCCATATCTCTATGTGCATGGCCATCATACAGTCCTTCATTGGCTTTTTTCACCTTCCTCTCCAGTTTTAGCAGGAAACTGGCTTATCTACATTTCTCTTTTCTCCCATATCCTGTAATAACCAGAATGTCTGGTGGCAGTACAGCCTAGAAGTTGCTTGTGAGTTCAGTTCCATTTCAGAGCTTGACATTCTGTTCATGGCCCTTCCAAAAATAGTATGACTCATTGCAGACCATGCTATTAGTCTTCAAATTATTTGAGTGATGGAAGGGATAAAAGGAGAGTATAGAAGTATAGCTAGTTTGACTTTCAATTCTGGTGCTGGCAAACAGGGTTTCATCCTGTGGTGGTTACTGCCTTACAGTGTTACCATGACTGAAGTTATGTACCAGACCCATCTGAGTTCTGTGATGCCTTCACACTTTTTCCTAAGTGAGCGTAAGTGAAATATTTTGATCCTTTCATGGTCATTAGGGTTCTTGACAGGGGTCAAAAATCAAAAGTACTTTCTCACCAAAATAGAGAAAATTCTGATATCTCAAAAGGAAAAATTACACCTCAGTTTCTTTCCTTTGATGGTCCATGTAATCCTTTATTATTATTTTGAATATCTGAGTTATGTCCTTTGGAGTGATGGTTTCTCAAAATCTGGTTGATGATGGGTTCTATAAACCAGGGAGGAGTGGTAAATCTTTGATGGGCTCCTCTTTTGTCAAGAACTCCTCTGCTTTGAACTTGTGGAGTCATTCAAATTGTCAGGTTTCCTTGGTTTAAATGGGCTTTGAAGTGTTATTTTACTGTTTGTGAAGCTAGTACCATTCTCAGGGCAGAGGGGAAAGTCATGCATGATTCTGGGTCAGCCTCACAGTAAGTAGAAGTGTTTCTGTTTCGTGGTCTTCCAACCTAACTGCAGTGCAGCCAGGTCCAAATTCCCTTCTCCAGAGCACTAGAGGACAGATTCTGCTTTCATGGTGTCTGTTGTGGTGCAACAGACTTTACAGAGCTTTGGGTGAGGCTTTCATGAAAAGGACATATATAGCAGGATGCGGTTTAAATTCAGAGATTGGTCTGAATAGTGAAGATATAATTGGGGTCCAGTGTTTACCAAAGCTCCAGATTTTAGACAATTTTTTTGTATAGCCCTTTAAAAAACATAAGAGCCAAATTTCAAAGTCTGTTGCAAGGCTGGGAGAAACTGAGGAAGTGAGAGAGATGGGGAGAAAATTGAAGTGGAAAAAACCAGCATCACTGTGTTGGATGGAGACAGAGATACAGAGAGCAGTATCTTTCTTCATCACAGATGTGCATGTTTTGGTTGAGAAATAAATAGCATTTCTTTTCAAACTTCCCCCTTGATTTCAAAGTTCTCTGCAATCAAGTGGGTTTATATTATCATCAGCATTTTAGAGAAGGATGAAGAACAGAGGTTAAGAGGCCTCGTCCAATGTCACACAAGAAGTTGGTATTGGATCCAGGAATAGCTTCCCATCCATTGCACCATGCTGTGACACAATGCTGCTATATAGAGAGGAGCTTACTGTGCATCTGTGATACATTATGCAGCTGCAGAGAGCATTCAGTATTTGAGTTTGTAACAGCATAGATAATCTAAACATAGAAGAGATGGAGAAAGTCAAGTGATAAAACCTGCATCTTCGTAACCTCCCCCAGCATAACAGCAAATCAAAATTTATATCTTAGGTGGCGCAAATCTCCTAAAAACAGGAGTCAAGCAGTATATGCAACAACAAAAGAAAATAAGTAGAAACTTCAGTAGATGCAGTGTTTATATTCTGGTCCAAACATCTTTTTAACAAGAGAAAGAATACCTAAAATTAATGAATATGAACTCATTATGATGAGGCAGTGGATAGAAATGTAAAGTGGGACATTGCCTCTAAACCTTCTGCAGACATTAGAGATTTAGTTGTTCAACAGAGAAACACATAAGCTAGTAAATAAAATCTTGCTTCCAGCAAAGGTAGGCTCCCGTACACCCAGTGGCAAGTTGCAATCTCGTGGACTTTGTTTACAGTGCCACTGCTTGGGACTGATGAACTTATCCTGTGCAAAAGGTAAAGCTTTAGAAACAAGCAACAGTAAGCTGCTGTTCTTAAGGACGAGACATTACAGAACTCACAGCGTGCTTGTTGCGTAATGTATTGCGGTCATATTAAGAGAATATTTTTAGGTTCCTGTTTATCTTCCTGATGAGTGGTTATTTCCTTTAATTAAAGGTTAAAAAAACAGTCTCTGCTACATCCTCTCAACTTACCTAAACTCTTCTAATAGTCTTCTAACTTTTTTTTCCTGCACAATTAATTTCTTTCTAAAGGCCCCTGGTGCGCAGTAAAATGGGGTGACAGCTCTAGAATAGTAGGAGATCGATAGTTCCACAGCAATTTACACCCTCTCCTCAAAGCACGTAATTTTTCTCTATTAACCACAAACATCTGGGAAATCTACACCCTTCTACTTCCTGCTACACAATCGCACACTTCAAATGAAGCAGAAGGTGTTGCTGTTGAAGGCATTAATACCCACTTTTGTAACATGTAAATATGCAAAGTACAGCCTATGATTAAAGAAGCTGCTTTTGTATATGATAAGGAAGGCATCATGCAGTTAAGTAGGTAGCAGAATTGTCTCGATACTTATGTATGATACTCGATACTTTATGCATGAAAGAAATCTAAATGCACTATTATGTTGGTACCTACTGATGTGAAATCTCTACAAAACTTCCCTTTGTCTCTTTAGACCAATGCCTTTTTATGTATTTATATCTTGCCTTTCACATGGGTTTTTTTGTTGAACGTAGAATAAGTTTCTGTTGTCTTGACTGGCTGTTCTTGAGCCAGTAATACCATCCCCTAATCATATTACCAAACTGGCACAAATGAAAAAGAAAAACGTAATGCCAGCTCTTGGATGAGAGTCATGAGATGAAGATAAAGAACTTCCTGGCTTCCTAATGTTTTTACTTCTTTTTGAGGGAAAAAATATACTTTTATTAGCTTTTAAGGTCAGATAGTAAAACAGAGGTTAATCAGTTTTACTTTAATTTTGGATCCAGTATCAGAAATTCCCATTCAGGGGCTGGAGAGAGCAGCATAAACAATCCATTTTGTTTATGGTTCTCAGCACTGGAACATAAGTCAAGGGATCAAGTCATGCATAAGGAATTCTGCTGTGCTTTGATGGTACCACTGTCTGGCTGTGTATATTTTTATGCAGATGGGGGAAAAGGTGTTTTTTTTGTTTTTTCTTTCTCTCAATTTCTTCACACTTTATCATTTTTTGTGTGTGTGATTGATTTTCTGTTCTGTCTCTAATAAGCACCCCACCCACTTTCCACTTTTTTTTTGTAAGGAGAGATTTGTCCCACTTGAGCTTCATCAGAGTAAGTTTTCCACTATTTTTCTTCACCTGTCTCTTACCTCAACTCTCCTCAGTTGGGACACTTTCTTTTTAAGTCAGAAGTTTGATTCAAATTCCAGAACCACTCATAAACAACCAAACTACCTGGTAATGTAGCAAGTTTGTTGTTTTCCGCATCAGATTTCTGTATTCTTGGAAATGATCAAAAGCTACAAACAAGTGTAATTAGATTAAACAAGCAAGATTCAAATGGAGTTCCTTAGCTGTGTGTTTGTATTGAAAATATGTAGCACTGGTACCCATTAGAGCTCTGTGCCACCTGAGGGTATGCAAGCCCTCTGTCCTTCTTGTGTTTCTCTGACGGTCTTAGAGATGGAGTGGGACAGTCTTCTGGTACCTGCCTGAAATGTGGGAATCTATCTTATTTTCCTGTCTTCTGTTGAATTCTGTTATGATGAACACGTAAATGCCTTGAGTCTATTATTGAGCAGTCTGTCTGTAAATGTGCCAATACTAAACTATTTAATGAGACTAGTGTGGGACTGAGTCTATTGATGGCTGTGGTGGTAAGGCCCATATAAAGTCACTGTGATGGCTACTTTGTTGTTACTGCTTTGGAATTTTGCCAGGGATTAGAGAATGCAGTTCGCTCTTCCTGCATTTGACACCTGCAAACGCTGTGATGGTAAAACAAACTTTCTTAAATTCATACTGGCTTTCTTGCTTCCTCTTGTGCCTTAATAACATGCTGGCCATCCTGTTTGCTAAATCATTTTCCACTAAGCTTTCTATTCGTTCCTCAGCTCTTAAACACACAGTGCAGGGTTCATAGCTTGTAAGGAAACCTTATAGTAGAGGAGCATGTATTTTATAAGGGAATCTTCTGCTCGTTTTTTAAGCAGCCAGTGATTTCTAACGGGTTTTGTAAACATATTCAAGCTGGCATTCCCACAAACCACTGTGGTAATTGATGGCTTATCTTGCTCTGGGAATAACCTACAGGTTCCTTTGATTATCTTCCCATTTTTTGTGAGAGTCTGAGCATTCATTTCTGGCTCTGTCTAGGAGATTCAGGATGGCATCACACAATTAAACGACCTATCTTCAGTTACACAGTTCTTTCTCTTTTGCTGCAGGGAAAATTCCATCCATTTTATGCCTGACACGTATCTTTGCTTATGGATCACGGTGGGGAAAGGTAAAGAAACAGATAAAGAGGACAGTTGGGAGTAAACCAATCATGTAATCCATCCTATTTCAATACATTTCAAAATCCTGCTTATTTCAGCTAACTGTAGCTATAGAAGTTTCTTGGATAGTTGAGAACTACTCTAGTTTTAGACAACAAATATTCTGTCACAGATCTAGTGCTGCGAATACCAGGGAGTATTGAAATCTGGGCAGTATGGAAGAGCCATTGGACTCCAGAGCCAGGACTCTGGTGGTGAGCACGAGCAGAACTGAAGTCATAGTCTGGGCTGGAGCACTGGAAGTGTTTCATACATGACACCTGGAGCAGCCCTGAAATTGTATTTTGTCCTTAGTGACCTTGTACTTATCACAGCCATAAATAAAAGAAGGGCTAAACCGTGTTAGAAGCTCTCTCTTGCCTGGTGTTGCATGTTTTTTTTTTATTGTCAATAAGTTTATTTAGGCTCCCCTTAGAAAATCATTAGCAAATGTCTGTAACTTCCTTAATGTCTTCCATTACATAAAAAATAATCAGAGAAATATCATTACTTGTACCTTCATAGAGCCTTGGGGTCCCAGGCAGGCTTTGCATGCTGAAAGACGGACTCAGTCCTGAAGAACATGCTATAATTTATACCCTGTCCTGACACTGAAGAATGACTTACAGACAAATTGGGGAGGGATGGGAGTAGCGTTTAGAACCTAAGAAACCAGTAGTTGTGACAATAAAGGGGGGTTGTGTTCCTACATTTGGGGTAGTGGTTGAAAGTTTTCTTTTTTGTTCTGTTTCATCTTTTTCCTCTGTGCTTTGTGGAGAGAATCTTTACTTAGAAGCAGAAGGGTACTTTTTTTCCCTGAAATTTCATGAATTTCTGCATCAGTCTCTACTGTTTTCACTGACATAATGCTGTATTAATGAGGTTACCTGAAACTGCAGTTGTGCAAATTCAGATTGTCTGTGCTGCTCCCCAAGGGCTCTTTTAAAGATGCACTTTGCATCTCTCTGGCTATCCTAAAGCAAACACTTTAAAATAAAACCATATGGTAAAAACTTAGGGCAGCTCTCTGTTGGTTTCCTTCCTTTGCTTCCAGCACTCAGCTATTCATGTTAACTGAGCAAGGAAGGTACTCTGGTATATTCCTGCAGCATTTCTGTTGTGCTGAGGGAGACACCAGATACTACAAGATACTAATCACTGTCACTCAGCAATACCATCCTTAGTCTTAAGTCTCAAAATTCTACAGGCAATGATAACATTCCCTCCTAAATTAGTGTCACCGCCACTGGGAATCACTTATGCTCTTTCACAGAAAAAAATTTTTGAGAGGTAGCCTGCTTTCCTAAGGAGGTGATGGGTTTCTTATGTTCCCCGTACTATGCTCATTTTTATGTTTTGGTAGGAGAATGCCTTGTTTCCCATTATTGTGCCACAGAATAACATGCCTTTTAGTTGGCCTTTCCACCTCTTGCCCTGAATTGATTAAAAAAAAAATAATAGTTTGTGATCAGTCATTCTTACCAGTTGCCCCAAATGCACCATTTTTTTTCCATTCCTCTCAGGACTAAGCAGAGGTGTTATCTCAAGGCCAGTTAATGTCTTTTTCTATAGTTCGTTGGTGAATTCAATTTAAGAAGAGAATAATAAAAACGGCTTGCATCAGAAGCACACGGAGATTTTGTTTTCCTCAAAATCCTATAAAAAGCACCCAGTTTCCAATGCTGAGGTAGTGACAAAGTGCTGGGGCTGATGATGCCTGAGGTAGGAACTCTTCTGCAGTGAACATCACGTAGGGTCTCAGGGGCTTCCGACAGGGAGGCTTATATCAAAGTCATGTTGTTTTGAGTCTTTTCTTTGTTGTTGTTGTTGTTGTTTTGAAGCACTTTGCAAAAGTGAATGTTAATAAGTTTATTAACAGATTGTAAACAGGAAAATGTCGATCACAAATAAACGTATAATCAGAGGATATCTACAATCAGAAAATGAGTTGCCCTGGATTGGACCAGCTAAATCTTCATTTGAGAATGTCTGTGTATTGAGAGATGATGGGCACTTCAACAGGAGAATATTATTTCCCTAGATAATATTGTCCCGAGGATGGAATTTTTCCTTTTGTTATTAAAGGGTATCATCTTGGGAATTCTGACACAGGCTATGAAGTTTACTAGTAAACAGCTCACAGTTCAAACTCCTTTACCACTGACCCCAATGCTTAATAAATAAAATATTTTCCTGATATTAGACACCAAACTTTCTTCATGAATGTAATGTTACAGTTTAGTTAGTGGAATGCAGAAGGATTGACAGGATATTTTTAAGGACTTACTTTAAGTAAATTCAGGCTTTCAAGGAAAAAGTTCTAATTGTGGTTTGTTTTTTAGATGCTTTTTAAAAGACATCAAAAAACCCACGCTACATTTACAGGTGTGTAGCCGTTTGTGCTAGTGCTTGTCTCAAAGACTCGAAATGACAAGAGTGCAACAAGGTCAGCACCATTAGCTCTTTTCTGATTTCATACATTTCTTATTAAAGCATGGAACTCTCAGTGAGGGAAAAAAGGCTCAGTATAGAAGCTGAGCAGATTTCTTATTGTTCTGAGAGGTGAACTGGTAACAAAAGTCAGCACAAGGACTATTGATTATGCTATAATACCCTGTTGATATGAAACACAAAAGAAAAGAATCCCAAACCACTGAATTTCTGATTCTCTCAAAAGTAACCTGTGGATCTTGTGCCTTGCAAAATTCCCCTGGTGCTCCAAAGGCTACCACAATCAACCCTGTCCATTGATTGCAGTGAGTTTTCAGTAATGCCTTTACACCTGGGCAAAGTGGGTGTGAAATGAACTGTGATCAGGAGAATAGCATTTTATATCAACTTAGGCATTTTGAAATACGTAGGAATGACTACTACTTCTGTAGTGCAAGATCACGTTCGCAGATTGTTTTTTTTTCAAGTATTGGAATGATATAGCAGTAAAGTAGGGGGGAAATCCTCCTCCCACTGCCTTCTCATTTTGAATTTCAGACACTTTCCTCCCCTTTTATAGCAGCAGTATGTCATATTTACAACATCTAGCATTTCAAGGTTAGATGGCAAAATGTTGAGTCAAAAAAAATTGCCTTCCCAGGGATACTCAAATATTTCAGCTCATGTTTGGAAGACAGTGCTGATGTGCTACTGGTTGATTTCATTTCAGAAATGGACAACAAAATGATTCATCTAGACAGAGTCAAAAAGCTGATCTCAACCTCAGTGCTCACTTTTCAAACAGTCTATGATCAGATGTCTTGTGTGTTGGTAAGGCATTTATTTACACACAGTGCTACTTCTGGAGGTTTTCAAGTTTTCAGACCCATATGGCACAGTATTTCATATGAACGTCAGCAGGCTGAGTCCTCATCAGGATTTCATATATACGTGTCACCAAGTTTTTCTGATTCAGCTCCATTGCTGTGTCTTCATACTTCCTGTAGGAATTAAAGTCAGACCAGGAATTATCAGTGACTTTTGCAAATAATTCTGTCTCCTTCTTACTTTTTGAATGTGGTGTAATGGCTGATGGCTACTACATTTCTATACTGTATTTTTTTTTAATACTTCTTGTCAATAGAATTTTAAGGTACCTATAAAAATTCAACGATCTCAGTATCTTTTCTCTGGTTTTGTGTGTTTCTGATTTTACGCAGTTCAGTCTAAAAGCTGACACTTCCAGCACACAAAAAGGCTCTTTGCAACAAAAAAAATGGTAGGCTTTTGTCTCCCTTTGAAGCCCCCTGGGATACTGGTCCTAAGATATCCAGGGCTTAGTCTTTCACACAGGAATTCAGGTTCCCAGGATAATGATAAGATGAAGCCAGGGAATTCGGGCTGCATCCCAGGAGTTGACTGCATAGACATGACCATGTCAGCAGCTTGCGCTGCTGGAGAGACAAAGGTTTCCTTGGTGAGTCTGCATCTGCATCATTTTTATATTCATGCTGCTTATTCCTTAAGCTGGCAATGGTGCCTACACATAACACCACTGTAGATCATTCTTGGTCCCTGCTGACTAGTCAGCAAAGGATGTTGTCAAAGTCTCACCAAAAATATGTGCACACCTTGACACCTAATTTGCAGCACTGGCCATTTTGCAGAGAGCAACTGTCTTGCTTCACCATCATTTGTGGCTTGGCCAAAGAGTGTAATTGTAGTTTGTGCTACTCTTTATGACCTGACTTTGATTTAAGCTGTTATAATTTACAGGTTTGCTCCATTTCTTTGAATCATTGATGACAAGGCTTGGTGATTGTAATTATCTTTTTGACTTTAACATTTTCTAGCAGTAATTTCAGAAAATTCAAAGGAAGTATAAACAAGCAAACGTGACAACTGTGTTATTGCAAATAAACATGCTGTAAAAGACCCATTGTATGTTTTATGCCTATCCCATAATATTTACTAGTACTTTTTGAATGCAAATAGACTTGCTGGTTTCTGCTAATATATATTTATTCACATATTGGAGTAAGACATTTATCAGATAAAGGCATAGACAACCTGGACTGATTCTGTTATGATTAAAACAAAATGAGGCTAAATGATGCATTGTTAATAACAGAGAAAAAACTCTGATGTAATTGAATAGACTAAGCAGGTATTCAGAGGGAGATTAGTACTTTCAAGGGAAAAATAATATATTAAATCTCCTGAAGCTAGGAATTATTCTATATATAAACTGTAAAAGAAAAAAAAAGTCTGTAAAACTACTTTTCAGGTGATAATAGTTTCCAAGAATATAGCATAATTCAGATGAGACTGGATACCTTTGCAAACAGTGATTATAATTTTCAATTTTTTGCCAGACAACATTATAGTGACTTTCATTTAAACATTACATTTATTCTTTCAAGCCTTAGCAGGGCACTTATATGGTATTTAAATTGTGTTCATGCCTGTTTTACTTGGAGGGTACACCAGTGTATTAAAATGCTGAAAGACTTAGTTGTGTGGTGAGTAAATAGCAGAGGAAGGACTAGACTGCGTCATTCATAGTCCCCTACTCCGACTACCAAATGTATAGCTTTTCTGAGCTGTTTTATCAAAGATGAGCACCCTTGAACTATAAACATGCTAAGCTATGTTTTCATTGCAGTACTCAGACCTATTTATATGAACGTTCTAGTTTTCTTGCACAAAGCTCTGAAAATGTCATGGATCAAGACGGTAGATATCTTCTAGCACCCAGCCGAAGATGTCAGTCTACGGCTTACTTTTTAGTGTTTAATTCTTGAATTTTAAAGGGATTAAAGGCACTTTTCTTTTTTAAAATGCCTTATGTAAAAATAAATATATTTTGTTAGCAAGAGAGGTTTCTCTCTAAATTTACATTATCAGTTCTGCAACCAACACAAGCTCGTTAGTATCCTATTTTCCTGCAAAGCTGCACTGAAGAGTGCTTTAAATTATCCCATCTTATGAATGGTTTCCCTTTTTTATCAGTTGGAAAACCTTTACAAGCCTCATAAGAGTCCTTGAAGCAGTTACCTTTGAACAATTACACCAGATTGTTATAAATTTTCCATATTGTTTTTATTGCCTCTCTGAAGTGATCTGGGATTTTATATCCCTACTTTTTCATAGGGTCTGGTTCTCCTGACAGATGCATGCTTACATCTCCTAGGAACTCTAATGAGAGGCAGGCATTTGTCTGGTTTGGAGACAAGACCTCCTTATACTTATATTGAATTTATTCTTTTTTCTTTTGAAATAGTCTGTAAGGTTGAAGAAGAGAACTAGGACAGCCTCATTCCATTCCTAGCTGTCCTTTTCCTTCGCAATATAATCACATCCTTTCTTGACATCTTCAGTGAATTACAAATTAGTAAGCGTAGTTTGTACTTGCATTTTGAATCCTGAAAGAATATCTGCTAACACTCTATGAATCAGAAATAATGACAAGAAACCGATACTCCAGTTAAGGGATTAGAAGTACATTTCATCTCTGCTAGCTGGGGGTGGAAGGCTGCTGTTTTTACAGGTTTCAGTATTACTATTTTCTTTGCTATTCTGCTCACACACAGGCATTGAGCAGCCATCTAGGAGATTTTAATTGTATTAAAGGAGCTCATTCCGTATTGTTTTTCGTGCATTCCAGGTACACAGCTATCCAGTGTGTGCAGATTTTACATCATGCATGCGCTCAGATGTGGCTGTATCGCATTTAGGATGTACTGCACAGATAATTTGTGTGCATATAGCAAATCCAAGGCGTTCTGGACTTTTCAGTGTTGGCAGGTAAGGACATAGGAAATAGGAGTCCAATTTACAGCTCTCCTACAGGCTTGGGCAAGTTAGACAAAGCAGTTCATCTCTGGGCATGGTGCAGTACTACTTGTCTTTTGAACTTGTCACCTTGACATGCGGGTACAAATTCCTCCTCCTACCAGTTTGTCTAGTGTTTTGGTTATGACTGGAGCCTCTGAGCACATATTACTATGGAACAAAAACCCCACCTATGAAACCTGGAAACAAGACTGTGATGGATCTGATACATACAGAAATCATATGGTTGTACCGCAGACAGCCCGTGGTAGAGCTCCATTTGATACGCAGGTCTCATGAGACCTGGTTCTTTGGTTTAACCCTAGTTATCTCTCTCCTAAGTGCTTCTGATATTATAGCTGTTGCAAGAAATCTAATTAGCTAATGCTTGTACACTGTGTTCAGATCCTTAGATAAAAGTCAGCCTACATGCACGCATGAAGTTCCAAGAAATATAGTCAGTAAACTTGCTTGCGCAGCAGCGTATCTTGGGATTAACATGGCCTGTGATGATGGGGTGACTTCCAGTTTTCTTTTCTATGTCTGTGCTAATTAAAAGGAGTAAATAGCTGCTAATTAATGTGGGCTGATCATTTTTTCTCTTCTAAATACCTTTGTTTATGTGATCTGGGTCACTAAGACTGTCAGGAACTGCTTCTAAGTTAGCGCTATCTAAAGGATAGTAAGTAGTAAGCCCAGCGCTATGCGAGGTTGGCTTTGAGTATCAACTCAAAAAACCAAGCAGAAAAATCCCTTATAATAATGAAAAGGTAGGGAAAATGCATCACTTGGCTTTCACTTTTGTGCATCTGAGTTCACATCCTGTCTCACAACAAAAGCAAACAACGTTTTGCTGCTCAGCACTGCAGAGCTCACGCATTCCCTGTGGTTGGAACTGTCTGCTCTGGAGACTTGACACAGCCCTTGTTGAGAAGCTTGTATGCTCAGTTGTAATACTCCTATTAATGCAAAAATTCATTAAGAAACTAGATGGAAAATGCAAAGCTTCTGTGCTACTTAAATCACTAATCCTATTTTGATGATTTAGATGGTGAATAGGCTTCAGGCTGTTGGTCTGCAAGGGAGTGAAATTCAATCCAGGTGAATGAGAAGGAGACAAGGCTTATTTTAGTGCATTCTGTACCATCCATTAAGCTTATTTGATCCTGAAATCGGGAGCAGAAAAGCTTGCACAACGGGTAAAGGCTTTTTGGAAATGCAACATCATCCAACTATGTTGACAAAATATTTGACTTGGACATGCTAAAAAAAAAAATTGGATCTCCACCTTACAAAAGTTGCTGTAGATGTCATGAAGACTGACAGTTTCACAAATTGAATAATTTGGAGTATAAGAGAGAAAATGACCATGTCACTATCAATTGTAATCAAAAAGAATTAAAAAGAAAAAAAAAAAGAAATATTTCTTCCTGATAGAGATATCAGCTCAACTTTCACCATTTGTCTGGGATTGCATGGTTGATTTGGAAAATGCCTCAGACCTGGAATCCTTTATCTGTCTACATGGCTGCGGAGCATGATGAAGAGAAGCTCTAAGCTTTACCAGTAGTGCCTCATCCAGGCATTTCATATCTGAAGTGGAATGGTCTTGGTTTAACTGTCATTTATTTGCTCTTTGACCTTTACTTGGATAGTCCAATAAACAGTTGGTATTTGCTGTTGTGAGGGGACAGACTCCCAACTCAAACACACAAACCAGTCACTGATAACATTAGATTTTGTGGTGTACAAGGCAGCATGTGAAAACAAATCAGGTGTTACACATTCTGGTCCTTTATTTCCCATGTAGTCAGTGTATGACCTTGGTGAGACATTCAGCCTTTCTGAGCTGCCTGCCCTCTGCAAAACAGTGCAGTGTGGCTTGGATCATAAACAAAAATGCTTTTCATGCCTTCAATTGCTACACCTTTGATAAGCATCTATAAATAATATTAATATGGACCATACTTGAAGTAGAACACTAGGAATGAAAAGTCAGCATCAGCACCAAGGATCTCACATACTCCATCCCCTCTCCTTTTTATTTATATGCATCAGATTTATCAAGCACCTTCAGGTAAGACAGGGAGAAATGCTGAAGCGCACAAATGCCTCTTAATATGCCCTTCAGTTCTCTGCTTGCATTGCTGCGTCCTGCTGAATAGAAAAAATGAGATGTCTATGGACATTTTATGTGCTATATGCTCTTGATTTTTCTTTGTTCGGTGCTATTTATCCAATCACAAAGCATTTTATGAGAATATGTCAGTCTTACACCAGGGTAATGGACATTCTATTACTCTCTCTCTGCAGACAGCATTGAAAACATGAAGTGTAAAATCAGATTCATTACCTAAAGTCTCAGAAGAGAGCAAGATGTTAATTGCAACTTGACTTGTTAAACTTTGTTGTTTATTGTCCCCTCTATTTAATTAATTATATTTCTGCTTCATATTCGGAACAACTGCATGTGTCATGTAATACAGTGATATTTATTCATGGAATCTGGAGTTTATGCACATCATTTTTGTGCTGCCAAAACATTTTCAGAATAGATTTTTAGTCTTAATAGTTCATAGGGCATGTTTGCTGATATTAACTATTCTGTGTAAGGTGCCACATACACAAAGGATTTAAACGCAACTTCTGGTGCTTAGTACATGAGAATCATCAAATCAATTCTACGCTAGATTATTACCTGAGGAATCTGATGCAGATAGGGAAAAGAAGGCAAAACAAAACAACAACAACAACAAAAAACAAAACAAAGCAAAAAAAAAAAAAAACCACTTTTCTGTAACTAGAGCCAGAAGTTTTGAAATCCTGAGTAGTGAAACCTCCATTCCAACTTTTTTGTTCGTTAGTTGATTTAAGTTGTTTTGTTACAGGTTATGCGTCAGGTGTTAGGTAGTGGATGGGCTCTACTGGTGCTAGATGGGACTTGCTTTCTTAACCACCATAAATGACATTTGGTATAGCTGGTGTTTCATCATGCAACCCATCCTCTTCTCCTGGGGAATGAACAGTACCCGACCCCTGTCCTTTTTGCTTACCTTGTAGCAGAGGGGTTTTGTGACTCTAGCCCTGGCTGTCTGCTCAGCACATTTTTATGCAGGCTTTCAAACCCTGAAAACCGGCCAGATTTATCAATGCAACACTGTACCAAGGAATAAGTTGCTGTCCTGAGTGGTAGGGCAAATCTAATTTCAGATAAACTGAAATTCTTACATAACTCAGGCACTGTTGTGGCCTGTGATACCATGCTTTGAGTTACACTGTGTGCAGAGCTTGCCTGTGTACTGCTAGCACAGCTTGGTTGTAAATTAGGAACCCACCGTTAAAAATTTGGCTCAGCTCAATGCATACAAAAGATGCTCTGAGCTTCTTTCCTTGCTTGCTCTTCAGGTTATGGTTCCTACGCTATCTCATTAAGCCAAAACTTGTATTATTGGCTAACTGACATGGAAGAAATAACTCCACTGAAGTTTGTTTCATATTGTAACTGTTTTGCAATGAAAAGCAAGACTGACAAGGTATACATTTGAATTCTTCTTAATTTTTGTGGCAGGAAAAAAGAGGAACTATCTCTAGGGGCCGCAGATCACTGCGTGTAACTGAAGAGGTGAAAGAAGAGATGCTGATGTGTTGTGCAGTTTAAAGTGGTTTGAGGTACCAGCCTGTTTGTTGCAAAACATTCCTGTTCGGTAGCATTTCAGAGACTCCTGGTTTGCTCCCTCCTTAGGTTTTCAGTCAGTGGCTCTGTAGGTAGGAAAGAGGAAAGCACAGTCCTTTGGAGCTGGTGACACTGAATTGATTTTTGGGTGCCTCTATTTTAGGCCACCCTCTGTGAAACACTTTACAGCAACATGTGCACTCATGCCACGATTTCAGTTTTATTAGAAAAACAGCAATACCAGATGAAAATCTCTAGCCCAAGGCATATTCCATATGTTACTTCTCAGTGCTTTATTTTCAGGCCTGCGAGAGACAAATGCACTTATTCCATTAATAAAGCCTGTGACTTAAAGTGCAGTTCTACCCTGGAAAAAATAGAAATGTGGAGTTCTAAGTTCATTTTCCATCAATAGCTTCTCCATTAAATTTGTTCAGATTACAAATGAAAAGGTGGTGTTATTTTTCAAACTGTGTGCCTGTAGGCCTCAGCTTTGCCTGTGAAAGCAGCCTTTTCATTCTCCTATGGAAATCACAATGAAGAGGGCAGAGATCAGTTCCTGTGCTCCATTCCACCTCTTCAAGGTGACTTCTTATCTTTGTAAGGTTCCCATTATTTACTGCTATGAAGCCCCATTTAATGTGTATGTAGGGGGCAATAAAAATTTTAATACTTAGAATATATATGAATATACTAAGGGAATAAAAATACTGCTTCCCTGCTTTTCTCCCCTCAGTAAACTCCATTTGCAAGTTTTAATAAAATTGTGTAAGTACAACGATTTTGTTCTTTTAAGTACCCCTCCCCGTAATGATTTCATAACCTCTGAGTTTTCAACTCTCTGCATTATCACTAGAAAATAAATCTCCCATACCATTCACACGATGGATTTATTGCCTTTGTGAACCTCACATTACCCTTGGTATTACTGCGGCTCTGCTAGCAGTCCTTGTCCTTACCAGAAGCTTTAGACAAATGTCATTAGCTGATAGAGGATCCGGCATGCACTGTGGAAAATGCATTCATCCTGGGGCCTTAAGCTTTGTGAATAGAAGAGGTATAAATAAAAAATAAAAAAAATAGGTCGTTGGTCTTCCAAATGCCACTCTTGCAAACAGAGGCTGGGAAATTCCAGCCAGAAAGGCTTCACAAAAAGGTAAAAATAAGCATCTGTTTTCAAAGAAGTTCTGAAGTACTGAAAAGTTTTCATGTATCAATGTGGAGAGTTGTCTTTTCTGGGGGAAAGAAGGAGTAGAAGGTGGTGGTAGGGGTGGTGGTTTTCCTTCTGAGTCACTTGCAGCAAAATCTTTTTGAAAAACACCAGTATAATAGGATTAAGAGGGCAAAGATTCTTAAAAATTAGTAAAATTGGATTCAGAGAGCAGGTTGATAGTGAGAGACAGAATTAGATGGTGGCTAAAAGCATTCTTTAGCAGCTCTATTTCAGCTGGCTGATAAAGAAGCTGATCCTGTAGTCCTTATTCAGGCAGAATTCATTTGGGTCAGTGCAAAGTTTACTGATACATAGACTGCAGGATCAGGCCTGTACCAGGCAGCATTTTGAATTATGGATAAACACACTCCCCAGACAATGCAGAAGGTGTAAAACTTTGCAGGAACAAAGAAAAGAGGCTCTGATTTACCTGGAGGAGGAAGGGCCCTGCTCTCAGTCTCTCCTGGTGACCTTGGCTCTCAGGAGGGCTGGTGAAGTTGGGTCTGGCACAGGTGTGACCCAGATACTTTGCTTATGTCTGTCACCAACACGTCCTGAATACCTGCATGTCTGGTTTCGTGGAGTAGATGTTTCTCATAGATGCACAACTCCATATCAGATATCTTAGGGTTACCTCTTTATCTCAGGTCTATCTAGTTACCGCTAGGGAGGGTGTCCAAAACCTGACTTAGGTACTTAATCCAGCATTCATTTTGAGAGATTTTTCTGAGACTTTCCACTAATACTTTTCTGGAAGAATAATTAAACATTTGAAATAGTTTGTCTCATCTTCTTTTGCTATTTTTAATATGCTGAAAAGATAGTCTTAAAATGTCAGAAATAAAAGGGAAAATGGCCTACTGGCATACAAAATAAAATGAAGTCACAACCAAATGATCCTGTGGCATATTGCTGTGGATACTTCAGTTTACATTATATCAATATTAATTTATTGCAAGGCTGAAACACTTTTTGGATATTTATTAACTGTTTGATTGCTTGGAAGCTGGTAGCTTTGCTCCATATAACGAAAACGCTTACATTTAGTCAGCCTAGTGGTTCTCCATGCTGCAAATTAGTAACCCCTTTCCCTTCTGATGACAGAAGCAGCAGGGCTATGAGGTTGTGATAAGTTCTCATCTCCATGTGCAAACAGGTAATACTCAGACCTTAAATAATTTACTTGAAACAAAATCCTGGCTCTTGCAGCAATTTGCAGTGTGAGTTTACCCCATCTTTTTCTTTTTACAAACCATTGTGGGGTATAAGCCCTCTAATTATGTCTTAGTACAACAGCATAACGGGGCTTCCAGCTACTATCTTGAGGCTGCTGTTTCTGCTCATAGTACTAATAGTACAGTCCCATCTCTGGTCTCAGTCGGGTTGCCTTTACATCTCTCTGTTTGCCGGAAGCATCGGCATACTGACATGGCTGCATTTGTGATAAACTCACCACTGTGAGCATTAAAGCAGAATATATACTGGGTGTATATGAGGAAGCTTGGATCTTGAAGTATTCTAGTTGTGTTTATGTGATGTTTTCTGATGTAGTAGACAATGCTGAGAGCTAATAACATTTCCAGCTGGATGTACAGAGGGCCACATGGACCAGAGCAGGGGATTAGAAGACCTAGTGGTAGATTAAGCAAAGATACTGAAATTTTAGGGGTCTTTAGGTACTAAAGGCCTCATTTGATTATCATCCACAGCAAGGTAAAATCAGAACTGGCTCTGAATTACGTTGGCTTGATAGTATCTGATAACCTTTAAAGTCAGTATCTGAAGTCAGACCTATCCCCTTTAAAGTCGGTAGCGTGAGCTGTGCCAGACCTAAAGGACAGGAGATTGAGAACATCAGGGTCTTGCTGGACTAAATATTTGTGGAATTTTGTAGAAGGATCTGAGGGACTTGGTAATTTCTCTCTCCCATGGGATACTCTGAGTGTGAATGTGTCTGCTGCTCACAGAAGAAAAAAAAAAAAAAAGAGAAAGCATAATTGCATGATTGGCTGATGAAATCAAAGTGAAATAGCTGGCAGCCTTCTTACTACCCTCCCTGTGTTTTTCTGTCATTAACATGCTAGCTTTGTCACCTCCAATCAGGGAAAGATAAATCCTTCCTTTTGTAAGGAGCAGAAACACTTTCCCTCAGTACACAGAATAACGGCCTCTTCTGTATATTATTCATATTCTTCTTTTTGTACTTGTCATTTCTCTATATCTTTGGTTGTTGTATACTCCATAATTCTTAGTGGTTTTATCTAAGGCCTTTCAAACAAGGAAGTGAATGGCTTAGGAGATGGGTAGAGGTTTGCCAAGGCTCTAAATTGACTGACATATGTCATGTGCAGGTCTGGTACCACCACCCTCGGTGGCTGCTGAGCAACCTCATCAGCTTTCTGGTGCACAGGGCCAGTGCCGTAACATCCCTCACAATGACAGGCTTGTCGTTACCACAACATGAAGCCTGTAGACTAAATTTTTCTCACCTATTTCTAGAAGTACTCTGCAGAATAGGACAGAAATGGAGCGGAGGATTGCTGCAAGCCCATACTGGTTTTCTGTGGACCAAAAAATACAATGTGCAGCAGCTTTGCCAGTCCTAAGCATCTGAAAGTTATGAATCAAGTGCCCCCAAACTAGAGGGAAGTGGAAAGAGGATGTATAATGCTATATATTAGTGCTCTTTTTGTTCAGTAACTACTGTTTGAGCCATTATAATGCACTTGTGACATTTCCAAGCTTTTCTCCACAACCTGAGATGGCTTTAACAGAAATTGCATAGGAGGCTGGAGAGCATGAACTGAGGTTCTGTAGCAGCCCTTAAAGTCTGATTGCAGGGGGATGCTCCATGTGTGTATTCATGTATGTATGCACGTGCTCGGTTACCAAACATTTCATTTATTTTTGGATGTTATTAGTCTGATACAGACAGTGTTGGGGGTAGCTGCTTCAGCATTTTTGGAAAGCACATCCTTTGTTGCTGCTGAAGCTTGTGCAACTCTAAATCAGGTGCTTGTGTTCTGCCCTGTCATATGCTATTTAGGTCTAGTGCTTTTCTGCTGCATCAAACTGAAACAAAATGATTTTCATCCCTGCAGTTAGTAGCTGGCTGCAGTTGTATTAATTGAAATGACTTTTGGGGAGAGTTGTGGAGGGAAAAAAGACTCCCCAGGAGATAAGAAAGAAAACATGATTTATGCTGATTTGTAATCCTTACAAAGAAAAGGAATAAACACAATAAGTGTTAGAAATATACTACTCTATTTCATCTTGTGGGTGGCTTTTTTCTTTTTTTAAGTGTATCATGACCTTAATATTTGCATCCAGGAGCAAGCTGTTGCCTCCGGCTTTCACCGAAAGCTGGTTTTCTTTTGATACATCCCAGAATCTTCCCACTGGTTTCTGCAATATGTCAAAGGAGTTCAACAGTTTGTTGACCTCTCAAGACTTCGCTCTGTTCATTTTGGCCTCAAGAGTTCACAGTTGTCCTCAAGTGCAGGTTCAGCCCCCCCCCCCCCAAAAAAAAAAAAAAGGGTCTATAAAAGATCTTGCTGAAATGCCTGATGGTAGCCCAAGGGAACTGTTGCCCTTGGGCACGTCCAACAATGGTTGTTGAGATAATATTGATGACCTAAGGGAGCCTGGAAAATCAAAGGTGTAAAACCTGATCCTGTAACTGTGCAGCAATAAACAAAAGGCTCGTGGTTTCTAATGTACAGACATCTGCCTGCTCACTCCTAACCTGTCCCCACAAAAAAGCTTCTCAGCCCTTTGAAAGGGGAGAACAGTGCCTTGTTGAAAAAAGTGTCAAGTCATGCTTTTATTTTGATTGCAGTGTTTATTTCATCTCTAACTTCCTAGTGAGTTTCTATAGGAAACCCTTTTCTTTGATAGTCTGTAATTCGTATTAAAGATGACAGCCCTCTGTGGTCAGATAGGAGAGAGTTGACTGAGATGTTCTGCAGCAGTAATTGCTGTTACAGTTAGGTATGAGCCAGGAATAAGGCAAACCAAATACATACAAAAGGGAAATGGAAAGCAACTTTCAAGCGAGTTGCTGCCTGAACTCTTGTTCCTAATCCTTCGTTGTAACAGTCCTGCAGCTGGGCAGGCTCATTTCTGTCATAGTCAATACTTATTCCTAGTTTTCTGTAACAGGAATTGGACACCACTTACCTAATGTACAAAGAATTTAAGGGGCTCCTTTTGTTGGGATACATTAGTCAATGCTATTTAGATCTAGACAAGACAAGTCAGCCCAAAATCAGAGAGAGCGTGTCCCAAAAAGGAGCAAGTCTTCAGATGGGAGAACAGGCATGATCATGAGGTAGAGACATGAAGAGAACTTCTCCACTAAGGAATTGTGTAAAAGTTGAGGGACATATTTACTTAACTTAACAAATACTTTTGTACACCAGAAGTTCACAGTCTAAGAGTGACTCGCTGACTGTGTGAATACTGTCTGGCAACCTCAGTGAATGGGCCCCAGGCCCATGCTTATTGAAAATGACTGTACGTTTCTTTTGAAGAATAAAATGACACCTCTGCACTGTGATGTGACCCATCTGCAAACTAAATCCAAAGAAATAAGGAGCTGAAGCTGTAGGGCTGGATTCAGGGTTACCTCCCAGTGCAGCTGAAGAAGAGCAGGGATGGGCAGGCTGGAAGTTACCTGTAACAGGGTGGTGACTGGGCCGGTTAGACAAATCTCTGAATGAAAGAAGAAGGTGAAAATAAATGAGAGGAATAAAAACAGAGTGTTACAAGAGGATGTGCAGAGGTATACAAAGCTGAGAGAAAGCAAATACAAAGGGACTGATAATGGAAAGGAAAAGACAGCAGAGAGAAATAAGAAGTAACTGTATATGAAGTACCGTGTGTGTTTGTACATATAGACAAGTGTATACATGCACTTACAAGGTAAAACCCACCATGTTTTGAAGTGTTTCTTTATGATAAGAAAAATGTGTCTGTCACCCAGTAACTCTGGAAAAAAATAGAACTATGGATTTATGTTACAAAACAAGTTGCAGGAGGATGAGAGTGGTTTTCTCCCTAACTCGAACTCCCTGAGACACATCCCACCAGTAATTTATAAAAAAAAATTATTAAATTTATTGTTTTCGCACTTCTGATCCACGTGAGTTTCCATCGCATGCCCTTCCCACTGACTGCCCACTGGCTGTGGCCGGCCAGCTGGTGGCCCCGTGGAAACCCATGTGTGCTGCATGCATCTGGTCCAAGGCCTTTGAGGTCAGCAGCAGTGCTTGGGCTTCTTTTTTTTTTTGTGCTGATCTCAAGGGCTTCAGGTCTGCACCTAAATACACAAACTACCAGCAACTGCCTCAGGGCACAAGGATCTCTGCTATTACTGGGTAAACTTAAAGCATGAAAGAACCCAATTTGGAGGCTGCAGTACTGTAGATCACTGGCAGCTTTTACCAGGTTAAGACTCAATTTAAACATAAAGCTAGCAGTTCTGTCTGCTGTATTCCCCTAGACCACCTTTGTAGTATTTCTATCGTACTGTTAGCATGCAGATTAGAATACAAGGTGTGCAAGAACAGCAGCAGTGTTAACGTGACTTAAAGTGACTATATGCAAGTCTGAGGATCACGATGAGGAAAGCAAGTATTAGAGCACAAGGGATAAAAAGGAAACCTGTTGCCATAATTCTCATTTTAATCTGCACTTATCTTTTTTAGAAATATTTCTGCTTTGTCAATGGCAGTTCTGGCACTCATCTGTGCCAGAAGGTTGCCCCTGGCTGGTTGGAGCTGCTCGGTACTTCAAAGAGGCAGGGAGGAGGCAGGACTAAATGGAGGGCAGCACAAGTTATGATAGCACCCGTGGAGTCAGCAAACTCCCTACTGTGTGGGACATCAAGGGAGTTATCTTGTCCAGGATAACGGTAAAATGGTCCATCCCTGAGTCCACTGATTAGAGTAGAAAAGATAGACCGATTAGAGTACAAAAGAGTACTGCATCTTGGGGATGAACCACCTGCTAATCAGTCCCTTCTTTTATTGCTTGTACAAATACATACTATAACACCTAACATTTGAAACAAGTATTTGCCTGAATGACTCCTCTCTTTCATGATGTTTTAAGGATACCTGCCCCTTCCTCTTTCTAGCAGTTGATCTCAGATATTATATTTCTCTAAGGGAAAAGGAAACACAGCCTTCATGGCTGATGGCAAAATTGTGTCCGTAACAGCTGCTGAAGGGGGAGTGTGGATGGGATTAAAAACACAAAGGGATTGCAGAGGAAGATTACTTTAAAAAGTCACTTGGGGTCTAAGTAATAATCCTAATAACTACTGCAAACATTAAATATTTTCCTCAGCACTGCTGTTGCTCCGGCAGCTGGGGGAATGTCACAAATATGCTGCTTAAAGATCTTTTTGTAGTAATAGAAACTGCATGGAGCAGCAAATAAAATCTCAATTCATTTATCTATCCAAAAAATGTCTCTGGATCTATTAACTAGATCTGTGAAGGTGATGAGCTTGTATTTAGCACGTGCAGCTGAATCTGCACTCTGGATTCACCACGAGAATTTTTTGTTTACTAACACCCATCTTTCTCTCTCTGCAAGCATGTTTTGGTGTGAGACAGCTGCTTATTCCAACTTACTTTTCAACAGACAGGAGAGCATAGTTTCCAATGGTTGCTCATATAAGGCGTAATACCTCATTATAAATGAATGTTCACCTTTAGTGAACTTCACAGGGAGTTTACCTAGATGTGGGTTATGCATAACTTTCTTCAGTTCCTTGCAGGGCCATGAGATGGATCTTTGACTTGTACCCGTTGGTTATTTTGAGTTTCAGATCATAAAGGAGCCTTTCTACTCATGTACTCTTTAAAGAAATTGAAAGGGTGAATAAATCATAAGAAATCTGCAAATTCACCCTGTCCTCTCTTCAGTTAAGCATAAGTATCTGAAATGCTTACCATGGGGGAGTACAATGGTATTGTAACACTGCTGCAAACACCTCCCAGGCACTATAGGACTTCAGTTGTCTCAGTAAGAGCTTCCCTTGAGTTTCTTATGAGCCCAGATTTCCTGCTAATTCCATGAGGTAACAGGAAAAGGGTTATAAAAAAAGAGGTTGAAGAGAGCAGTCTTGTGATCCTGTGTTTCTGTGCTTCCACATTGTATGTCCCTATCTGTTGATTAATAGTTACATTATTTTGTAAACTCTGAGGTGAGGAAAATCTTCCTGCTCCATATTTGGATAGTGCTTATCACAATGGGATCTCCATCCTTCATAATGGGAAGAGATTTTTATGTTTTGGGATGCCCATATCAAGCATCGCAAAAATATTAAGGATTACAAAAGCAAGCATGGGGTTTTTCTTGTTGAAAACACTTTTTCTTCTGTGTTTTCCCTCCAATTCCAGAGGACTAGGAGCTGAGCTTTGGAAAAAAACAAACAAACAAACAAACAAACAAACAAACAAACAAAAAACCAGCTATGTCCAAAGAAATTCTTGAAGCTATGGACTGGGGAGTTAAGCAAAGGAGGATGTACGCTAAACTGGAGTTATCTGGTGCATGATTTTTTTTTCTTCTACTTTGGGCCATCTTGTTTAATATCTTGTTACTGCTCTGATAATTTGAGCTCAATGACAGTGGTTTTACCACCTAGGTGGCTCCACAATGCAGTTATCCAAGGCAGAGAGCAAATATAGCTTATAGTAGCCATGAAGTCCCTTAGGTTTAGAGCTCCTATGAGCTGCCTCAAGTTTAAATACTCTTCTCGACCAGTGGATTTGAGAATAACTTGGTAATAACTAGGTTGAAATGTGGCTGTTTCTCTGAAAACAGGATGAACTGGAGTATGCAAGTTAAACACAGTAGCAGCCCTGTGACAGCTCCTGTGAACATTAGGAGCTTACAGTGTTTATCTTTGCTGGAGGCAGAATATTAACAGGTTGTAAATTCAGATTGAGTTTCCTTTCAGCTTGGAAGACAGATCCAGATTCTCTGTGTTGTGTAGTTCCCTCTTGCTTTTATTTATGTATATGTGTTTTCCTCCTGTCTTTCCTCTAATCCCTTAACTAGTGCTATTAACATTCAGAGCTGCAGAAAGCAGTTTTGCCATGAGATATATTAGAGGGTTAAATGACTAGCTTTTAGACTTCAGTAGTGTTATCCAAGCTTCACAGATAACATCTCTTTTTCCTTTTCTTTTTACATAAACAATGAAGTACCTGAGATCTAAAGAGGACTGGGAATGATAATGAAGAGTTAACCATAGAAATTGGCCCAAACCAAAGAAGTCTGTGACTGGAAAATCCCCAAACCCATTTAATTTCTTCTTAGGAAAAAAAATAAAATAAAATACAGCTGACAGCATCCACCTCGTGCCTTGCAGCTGAGCTCTTCAAAGCTTCCTAAGGGATTTGAAGCACCTATTCCATTGAAATAAAAGACAGCTGATTTTCCTAGTGTCTCAGGGAATTTCAGTTATGTAAGAAGCACTATAAAAGAACAGCCCCTGAGAGATTTTGAATCCCAGGATTCCTCACTGGAAGTGGAAGGAATTATATAATTTTGATGGACAGTGAAGTCACCAAAATATGCAATTTTGAGGGAGCTGAATTTAGTGCAATTCAGCTGACAGAGGAAGTTTCAGAAATACTGCAATATGCCTCTGCTGCTTACAGAATTAAACCTGTATTCAAGAAGCTTAGGCATTCTGGTTTAGAGGTTCTTAAGGATTTGATTACTGTATTTTCATAGTAAAATATTTCTTTTTTTTTTGTATTGACATGGCATTTTTTTCAAAGTTGTTTCAAATAGACCAACATTCTAAAAAGTGAAAAGAAAATGGGAAGAAGCCAGAAGTGAGGGCTAAATACCTACATTTTCAGGGACATTTACTCTTTTTTTAAATTTTTTTTTTTTTTTTTTAAAAAAAAACATTTCCTGAAGGACTTTTCTGGATACTATGTGAAAAAGAAAGTGCCTGAAGGAAAACAGATGCTCTGAGGATCAAGATTTTCCATTATAGTAATGATCAGCCCATACTGTAAATCTAGAAATCAAAGAAAACAAAATTCTTGCATGGATGGCCCTTCATACTAGCCTATTTAATGGGAACCAAGTCTGAAATACTGCTGTTAGCAGCAATGTATTACCTAATAAATTTTGTACCTAAATTCCCCAGATGAGATGGGGCTCTCTTTTGCTGCTTACCTGTGCATTTGGCTTATAAATGAAAACCTCTGTAGCAAAGGGGTGGCCATGCGAAGCACAGGTGGAAATCTGCTTGCTGGGGTAGGACGGAGGCAAACAGGGCTCCTGAGGCTTGCGTAGAGTTGTGCAGGAAGCCTGGAGCTGACATCTGATCCCCACTATTCCCCGAGCAGAGCCATAGCCACTTAATCACACCCACTCTGTCCATGTACTCTGCAAATCAAAGAAGCATATTTGAAAGGTCGACACGGCTAACCAGCCCGCAGTCTTATGTTCTGCTTGTGGCTTCTCAACTAAGACCAGCAACAAGGCCTCTAATGAATATTATTTTGCAAGGCAGATGGCTGTCCAGTTCATTCAGAGCTGTGGTGAGATCTATCAACTCATTTCACATAGATGAAAGGAAAAAGACTTGCTTAATAAAACAAATCTTGCTTAATTGCAGTGGTTAGTCTCCTGCCTGGTTTTATGGGTTCCTGCAGCTGGCTTTAATCTCCTGATTTATGTTAGGAACAAAGAAAGAAAGGAGTGAAGTTAAATCATGGCAGGAAGAAGTTGAAAATTTTTTGGCAAAACCCAGAAAGGTTAGGGACTTACTGTAAGGCGCAGCCCAGAAACAGGCCACCAGGAGAGGCTCCCTGGGTCTTAGGAGGTAGGGTAAAATCATTTCTTACAATGTGACCTTTAGAGTCAGTAATGTCAAAGGTTTCTCCTAGTCTGGGCAGCTAAGGGAGGAGTAGCAGAGCTGCAAGAAACATTGAAGCTCCAGAGAGGACTGACCAAAAGGGGTCAGTATTTGTTAAGTTGAAACACCAATTTGGCAAATACAAATAGATGGGGATTTACCTGTGGAAGTACAGTGGGTTTAGCGCCAGCATTCCCTCACCCCGTGTGGTGTGGCCTGTGCTCAGCACGCGAGACCTGAGGCGTACCTCACAGATGAGCTGGTCCCTCCACTTAGACTGAACTTGCATCTGTCTTTAATAGTTACGTTTTGAATACTTCCTAAAGAAAGGTCTTCCAGCACAGCAGCTTGGGCAACAGATGTGAGCTGAAGAGACTGTACAACTCAGTGGTCACTGATCTGAAACCGGCCTGCGCTCAAAGTACAGCACGCTGGGAATAGCATGGCATTTATGAGGAGCATAATGCAGAAGATGCAGAGCTAAGTATAACCCTCTGAAAAGAGACAGTCTAACAGGACCAGAAAGTTTAGTGACTGGAAAACTATTCCAGGTATTATGGAGCCTATAGGAATTTACTATTGATTTAGCTTTTTATTCTCCAGGGGAGCCTTGTCTATCCCAGCTGCTCTGCAAATTTTTTGGAGTGCAGCCCGCCAGTACCGCTAACCCAATGTAAGAGTCAGCTGCTGCTGCCAAGGGTACAGTCCTGCTCCCCCCTTTCCTAACTTACTGGTGAGCTAAGGTGGTAGTGTTAATCTGTGGAGGATTTAGCTTCCTGGATGGCTCACTGCAAGATCTGATCAACAGGCTGTGCCCTGGCTGTACCAGGGAAGTGCGGAAGCATGAAGCAAGGACTCTTCCTTATTTCTCTGAAGTGACAGAGGTGATGCCCTCTAGGATTAGTAAACATCAGCAAAATCATAGAGCAAATGAAGAAATGTGTGCAGTAGTCAGTAGTCTGTCCCATCTAGGCCCTGCTGCAGGTGGTAGAACCCTCCCATGGCTATAAGCACTTATGCGAGATTAAAATTTAAATTTAAATAGGGACTTATAATTTGAGCTCCTACAGTTGTAAGTCACATCTTCAGCTCTGGCTGTTGCTGATTCAATTGCCTTTCAGTTACTGTCTTTATCAGCTGTATAGTATTATGTCTAAACACTGCTGAGGTTTCTTGTAATTTGAGGACAGTGAAATGGAATGGTAAGATTTTCATCTGCAGCTCTGATCACCCTGTATTAATTAGAAGTGTCATTTCTAAGTTTGACACATTAGGAAGGTAAGGTGCTAAATGAAAATCTTTGTGTACAACTAAAAGCTTCAATTGGAAACAATATTTGCTTGGAAATTGCAAACTTACACAAATGCATTCGGTGTGAGATTGTGTCAGTAAATATTTTTACTTGGTCTGGATGACAGTTATGTAATGATATGTAGGTGAGCTGCTGGAGACTTTTTCAGTAATGTCTTTAAGATGCAGCTTGCTCAGCATGCCAAGTGAAATGTTTTAATTTTCCCTTTGAAGGAATTAAAGAGAGAAATCTGTTACCCAGTTATTTTGAGACAAAGTTGAGGAAGAGATTTCCTGGGCTGTGAGTTAATAACCTTAGAATTTGAAGCAAGAAGCCCCATTCTGGCTACCATGTGTTCATAAAGCTTCAAAATCTCGTTCAGATGGAGTCTTCTGTGTAGAATGGGATTGAAGCTGACCTCTGGTATTCTGTTCTGTTCCTAATGATGGTCTTTCTTTCATCTTTCCATTGCAAGGTCTGCTTTCGTCAAAAGATCAAAAACTGTGCTTAACTTTTCATCAAACTCAACTAAATGAGCTGCCCTTGAAGTTTTGTGCATATGTAGGTGGCTTGCTTAGCAGGGTATGTGTTTAGATCCAGAGGAAGGGGAGGGTGATTTTTGTTACTGGTCAGCAGACCTGGCACCATGCTTTAGTTTATCCTACTGCCATGGAGAGCACATAGCCACAGCGACAGAGGACATTTACTGACACCCACAGAAAATGCCATAATTAGATAGAAAAAAGTTGGGGTGGGACATTTTGACTCCACTTGGGTGGAAGTCCAAAGTGACAACTTCTAGTTGTGCTGGTGGATACTTCCAGGCTGTAGAGCTGTGCAAAACCACCTTTCTGTGAGCATAAGCAGCCACGGCAGATGGGAGAATTTTGCAGTATGAGTGGGTGGGGAAGCATGCACTGAGGGAACCTGGAGTACTTCAGCTGTTTGTCACCTCCGTTTGTTGTCGCCGTGCCTGCTTCCCTTAAGTAAACATGCTTAATGTATATATACTGCATAGATTAGGTGGGTAAATACAGGAGACTGTCAAGCAATTTGGCCTTCAGGTCCTCTATCTCAAGGTTTATTGAGGTACTATAAGTTACAAATTTTTATATACAAAGTTGGCACTATTGATTTTAAAAAATTAATATTTAATCACAGGCATACAACAAGGTCAATGGATTTTTGTTAAGGAATTAAATAGACTTTTCCTTGCTAGCACTCAAACACTAAGTAAATAAAAAATTAAGTGAAAACATTTGTAGCATATGGGTACAGACTGCATTTAAAAATGCATGGGGCTCACTACTCTGACTTAATTCTGATTCATCCATTGACCTTGTTATATAAAACTCAATGCCCTTTTTAGAGAGAGAGTTGCAAATTGTGCTTCTGCATATTTATTTAGGAAGTTCAATCTTCTGGGTGTTCATACCCTAATTCCAGTGCTAAGTGCAATCACAACATTGATTTTTCTCGCTAAACATAACCTACTTTACCCTGGGATGGAATTTTTTTTTTTTTTTTTTTTTTTCCAAAGGGCTTTATATAATGGCATATGTGAAAACCACTCAACTTAATGCCCCATATTGTAGTTAATTAACAAAATGGCATTGTAGCCATGGTCTTTCGTCCTCTGGCAGTGTATTTTACTGCTAACCTTGACCACACAAAATGTCCATCCTAATTAACAGGAGACCAGGTATCGAATATGTCAAGCTACATGATGGAAAGGGCAATTTACAGCTGCTGAGGAAGTTGTAATTCTGTTGAAAATCCAAACATGAGGAACTTCATTTTGACTGACATTATGCCATTTCAAAGTCCATCTCAAAGAGCAGCTGAACAAAGTATTTAAATGATCAGGTTTTACTTCTCCCCAGTAGCTAAATAACAGTATCCTAAAATATGTCCAAATGTCTCCTAAAATACATGCTACCAAAAGCATGCAGATGGATTTGTATGGATTTCAAGATTGGTAGTAGTGTTTTCTTATTAATGAAATGTTTATTTATTTATTGTTCATTTATTTGAACTGCATGCTGGAAAACTTAATGGGGCTTAAGGCTTTAATGAAACTTCAGTAGCAGATTTGATTCTCCCCTTACTTTTTCTTGGTTTTATTTCTGGGTAATTCAACTGAAGGCATTAGGGGGTACATCAAGTTTGTGCTAGTTTTACTAGAACAAGACTGTAATTTGTGAAGCTCCATTGTGTTTCTTGTTGCAAATGAGAGAATTAAGCGCTTTGCTTTTATACAAAGAAAAAAAAATGTTTTCTTTTTCAGTGTCTTAAATTAATTGGTTTTGTCTCAGTATTAAAAATCTTCAGGAAAACAATTATACTTGCTCACATTATTCATGGCTACATTTTTAGTGTTTTAATGTCTAAAGATATGCATATGCATCTTTTCGTATCAGTCCTCTGGGCTGGTGGAATTTTGTGCCTCTGTCTTTTTGTAGAGAAAGTATAAGTACCTGAACTGCTTATTCTTGATGTTTTGTAATAGAACTGGAGGTCAGAAGTTATATGTTCTGCACCTAAATAGCATCTTTGCTGGGAGTTCTTCGTACAAATGCTCCTTAATTAAGCAAATACTCATTAATTAACCCTCCATGCAGTTATTGCTGATGATACTAGCATCACTGGATAAATACAGTTAACTTTTTACTGGGCATAACAAGTAACAGTGGCAGAAATTTGCATCCTGGAAGAATATCACTGAATTAAAAAGCCTTGTATTAGCCAATGGCTGCATTCTCTCCAGACTGGAGATTCCAAACAGAAACAGAAATTTCCTAGGAAATCTGTCACAGAGAAGGCAGAAGAGCAACCTGTCCACTAATAGCTAGAAGAATACTATATATATAGGTGGATTATTTAAAATTCTCAAGTGAAATATTCATCGGTGCAATGATCAAGCACAAGCTTGTCTTGATACAGATGAACAGAACCTTATGAAGTCTTCTCTGTTGGGACAAATTTATCTTTGAAAGAAATTGTTACCGGAATAAAGAAATAAACGTCGAGTGCAGACTGTCCTACAAGTTTAGTCTTTGTCATACCTCCAGCCTACTGTTGGCAGAACATATAAAGGCACGCAGGAATTTGATTCTGTCCAAAAAAAAAGTAATAGGTGGCCTTAGATCTGCACTCATTATATCAGTCTACATTTACTTATGGATTAGAAACGTCTTTAATACTTAGCTTAATTTTGATACATTGAGATTTCCATGCCTGAGCTATATTAGGAAGATCACAGTCCTGAATGACTCCTATAAACTTTTTACAACTGCTGTTTCCAACAGGGCAAAGGTGAAGAAAGGTGTAAATATTCTCAGTGCAAAGACAAGTGATCCCCAGCAATGGGACGTGAAACAAGAAGTGGGGAATGGTGGAAAGCATTCGACCGCAACAGTTATTTGTCAGAGGATAGCACCAAGTTCAAGGAACAGGTATGAAACCTCATCTTCTCGGCACATTAAACTCATTTATATCCATGATACCATTCATTGGTTGAAAGACTTAGGGCTCACATTACCACTACTCATAGCTATTAAAATTGTAGCCTGGAAATCTGGAGACACTTATGTTAACTATGGTACCATCTGCTGATCTATAACAGGACATCTCAGTTTCCAGGTAATGAAATTAATCAGTTTAAATGAGAGAAAAAAAAAATAGGCCTAAGGTTGGGAGAGGGGATCATTTTGGCATGGATATAAATATCCTTAATTTTAAAGGTTTTTACTGAAAGTAATTTTTTGGCTAGATAGTTTTGACCTTGTTTCTCTGAACATATCACAGCCTCCATGGTTGGCTCACCAAGCAAGTAATGAATTCTTCCAGGATGAGCCACTGTAACTTTCAGGTACAGGATAATTTAAAGCTTTCAGTATTTAGTGTCCTGTGTGTAATATGGCAGAATCCCCTTTTGCAAATCATTTCTTCTTCCAGAACTAGAGTTTCCTTTGCTAGGCCATGCACTGGTAACTGTCAGAGGCAGCCACACACTCCAGGAAGCACTGGTATGAACTGGCCTGCCAGTGCCTGCTTTCCTGTTTGATATGTTTGTACTGAGAGTTAGTCTAGCTGTTCCACAGCCATAGAAGTGGTGCTTTTTCAGGAACTCTGATTGTCTTCCACATCATGCAGTGAATTTGTACACTGTTGGTTTCAGTGGAAATCATTTGGCTCATGCTGGGTGTCATCTTTTGAAGTCTAACAACACTGTTGTTCATTAGTCCACGCAGAGCATTTCCATTGTACAGATCTAAGCAATGTTTCCCAAGCTCTACGCTTATTAGCCTCAAACCTGGGCTCATTGAAGAGTATCATAAACCCTTCAGTGGATTCTGTGTTGGCTTTTGCTTTCCCATGCAGTGGATCTGTACTATCTTCAGGCACAGAAAACCTGAGCAGGTTTTAACACTCATATTCTGTGCCCAGTTTGAGTGCCTGGGAAAATTAGACTTCCATAAAGTGTGGAAATTTCTCTTGTCATGAGCAGCTCATTCATTCATTGTATTTACACTTAGTATCATTGCAGCTACTGAGATTTTTAGTGGAGATTGGGGGGGGGGGGTGAGGGTGGGGGTGGTGTGGAGTGAGGAAAGGAAAAATAACTCATTTAAGCCTGCCAGAACTAAGGAAAAAAAAAAAAAACAGTTTGAAAGGGAAAACATGGCTATAGAACAGCATGTGATTCTGAACATATTTACAACTGCAGAACTATAATACTCAGGTTATCAAATCCCAAATTAAATCTTCTTAATCCAATTTGCATAAAGTCTAATTAACCTATAAAAATATTTTTAGCACTGATTATGCAAATAAAAGTCAATGTTTTAATTAACGCCTCTCTCTACTTGTGTATGTAAATAGTCCCTGTCTTCTGAAAGCATGACAAGCCTAGGTTTGAATGAAATGTTAATATATGAGGATGAGCTTGATGGAGAAACTTAGGGGTGTGTGTACTGAGATCCCAATGGGAAAGCACACAATGTAGCAGGCATTACTATTACTGAGCGTCACTTGGAGCCCTCTGTGCAGAGTAGAAATATTCTATTAAACTGATTTAATTTGGTCAAGAATTGCAAGCCCCTAATGGGATCTTTCTGTGCTGCCGCCAGCGTTTTCAGAGTGGTTTAGCAGTGTAGTGCATCTGAGCAACGTGCAGTTCTGTAGCAAGGTCAGCGTACATGTGAGCTACCACTCTGGAGCGCCAGCATCAACACAGACTAATTTTCTCCTGTAGTAAACTCAGTGATTTCACAGATACGTTGGTTAATTTAAGCAGGGAGTGTTATTTTCTATGGCCTTTACCAAAGAGCTTCTGAAAAGTAAGTAAACATTTATACTTCTTGAGTGCTTTATGAACACTCACACAGCCTGTTGTGAGGATGACAGTATGTTCCTTTTCTTTGCGTGACCAGCTATTTCTATCACAGCTCAGAGAATGAGCTAGCAGGAAAGGAAAATGAAAGGTCTTCTGCAGTTGTGCTTTATTCCTCTGTACTGCAACCAGCAGGAGTAATTTGGCTCTCCCTTTGTGTTGTCACATGTGCCCAGTTGGTTGTGAAAAGTCAGAATATTTCTTAAATTAATAGTAAATTCTCAGTGTATTGGTGTGCTGCCTCCTGCAAACTGTTTTGTGGAAACAAGATAAAACCTCATCCCAGAGCTCCTTCTGATCATAATGAAGAAGGTGATGTGTTAGGTAGTTAAGCACGTGAACAGGAACTCCTGGCCTTTCTCTGCACACTTATTTACTTGGGAGTCTCCCTGACACACCATGGTGAACCATTGCACTCCTTCCCCTTCACATCCCTGGAAACAAATCCCCAGACTCCATAAAACAACTCATTTTTCTTGCCATGTTGCTTTTCTTTTCTTTCATCTTTCTACTATCGTTAGTGTATGGCTGTAATTACTTCGTAAGCGTTTTGAAGCAAGCAGTTTGTATCCGGGTGCAACACCACTCAGCAGGTAACAGTTTTCACATTATATAAGTAACAAAAACCAAGGGACCTTTTTTAGGTACCTCACACGAATAATTGTTTACACTTACATTTTGAGAATATGTGGGCCATGTTTTTTTACTTTTTAAGTAGTATTTTTTCTATTTAAATTTGTGCCACTAAAGCAAAGAGCCGTAGCTTCTTAACTTTGATTTATTCAGAAAAAACTTTACCACTGCAGCAAGTAGCTGAAAACAGCTTGAAATCAGCAATGTTTGTGTGCCTCATAATGCAATTTGTGCTGAGATTCAAGTAACTATTGATGAGGATAGCAACAGTGTGTTGATTAGTGAAAACAAGGCTAGACTACTGCTTGGTCAGTTGTTTTCCCTTGTTTCTCATGTCTGGAGGACAGCTGGTGGGTTTGAAATGTGTCCTCAGGACAGATGAAGAGATATTTCTGGTTACTATCACAATCAGTTCCATATCTTAGCCTTGCCTCTGTTTGGTTCCAGGCAAGTATGGTTGATTTATGATGTGCCACATCTACCCTGAGAGCAGCTTCGCTGAAAAGTCTCGTACTTGCTGTGTAGCTTATTCTGGACTGTCACCACAGCATATAAAGGCTGTTCCAAGACAGACCAAAGGTTATTTTTAACCTAAGTAATTTTCACAGACTTTTTTAAATGGCATACCTCTACCAGCTGGTATGCTGCCAGACGTGCGGATGAAAACAATGGATTAAGGGTAGGAATGAGAAGGGTTAGGGGAATTTCTTAAGCTGCCTTCTCTGCCAAAGCAGGAGTATCCTGTATCTGCTATGTCAAGCACTAAGTAGCAGCAACAGGGGCTAATCTAGACCTAACTCCCTTCCTGCTTCTTCAAACCTGGCAATGGGCTGGTACAAGCTGCCTTCAGTCTGTTCCTGGGCTGATGTTTCTGCCTGTGGATGTTTTGTTTTGTTTGCACAGGAACAGAGTCACCCAGTGCTTTTGATTTCTGCCAGCGCAGCAGTGCCTGTCTCCGTAACTGGGCAGAGAAACAGAGTGCGGGAGAACGGAGAGACGTTTAGAAAAACTGACATAATGGAAAACTGCTGTGATGTAGCACTTTATCCTCTTGGCCTTGAACCTTTTGAGAGGCCTGTGGGCTTACAGCTCTCCAGCCATCTGTCTGATAAAGAGGCAGACTCAGGAAGAGTGCTTCCAGATGTTATGTTTATGTTTCAGACTGTGTCACAATCACTTCCCCTGCCACAACACTTTTTTTTTTTTTTTTTTTTTTTTTTTACACTGGCTGGGTATCATTGCATTCACATGCAAAGAGCTAATGATGTTACCAGGTTGTGTTTCATATCATCAGGGCACAGAGGAAAGCAACAAAGCCATTACGCAGTTCTGTGCAGGTCCTTCCTCTGTCTGGCAGCACCATGTGTTGCCAAGGGGTTTCAGCAAAGTGAAATTATCTTGTGCTGGAAAAAAAAAAATGAAGCATATGTGAACAACATGTCTCAAACTCGAAAAACCGCAAGCCATGCAGTGTGTGTGGCTGGCTATACTTGAAGACAGGCAGTGCATTCCCAATGTATGGGTACACAGAAGAGCATCCAGACATTACAAACAGGGTTGAAGGTATTAATTGTTTGAAATCTGGGTCACCTTCCCCTGGCACAGTTTGGGGTCAGTGTGGTTTGCAAAGCTCAGCAAGGTGGCAGTGGTGCCTGCTGACCACAAAACCTTGCAGTCTGAGCAGAGGACGTCCGTCTTCACAAGGACTTGGAGGTTTGGTGCTCATGGATCAGGATTTTTTTCCATAGAGTTGTTTGCCCTTCTGACTGTTAATTGAGGCAGGATCCAAGCTGGCATGACACGTGCCACTACTGTGCTATTAGCTGCTTGGGAAGTCGTATATGGTCATATCTGCATCTGCAGAAACTGATTTGTCCAAGCCAGAGAGATGCTTTAGAAGGAAGACATCAGCAGTGGATATCCTTTACTATTGAAGCCCAAGAGGGAAACAATTTCCTTTAATTTATATAAAAGTCACATCCGAACAAGCGTTATGGCCTCCTGAGTATCGTGCTTTAAGCATTATTCATATTTTGGTGCAAATTAGGTGCAGTCTTTTAGTCTGCTGGCAAGTTACCAGTGCAACCCTCAGAGCTTGCAAGGCCAGTCATTCCGGTGATGTGCATCCGTCTGCTTAAAATGACACGGGAGAATTTATGCACATAGCTTGCAGTAACAGTTTCAGGAATAATACAGCTAAGCCTTTACCTACTGCTTTAAAGATCCTTTCCTTCCACCCTTTCTTGTCTGATTTACCCAATAATTTATCTTTGCCTGCTGTCTTTGCATTCTAAGATTTCCCTTTATGTTAGGATGCCTGCTTCAGGTCAAATTAGGGCACAGATGTCTTCAAGCATACGATGTAGGTGCCAAAGATATACTGGACATCTGCACATATGGCGGAGGATCAGCCAGCTGTGCCTCGTAACAGTGTCTTTTCTAGGGCACAGAAGACTTGGGTTAAAAGGTTGCTTCCCAAAGGAGCCCTTCATACAGTTCCTCTTTTGCTGCTTTGAACATCAGGAGTGTTTATCAAAGCACTGACCTGGGGACAGAGGAGGGATGAAGGATGCCTTTCTTATCTCTTTCAAGAGGAAGCTGTCTGCAGGACAGGCAGACGCGCAGTTACCATTGCCTCACTCTGTTTGGCTGCTGCAGCGTCTGCACAAACGGTCTTGAAGGGAAATACTCGTTTCTTGTGTCTCGCCATCTTATCGGGTACTTGTGGAGAGCAGGGCCACTGGTTGAACCTTATGAGTCCTGAGTGGTTTTGACTTAATGGGCAGCTCTCAGCTGCATTAAGGGAAAGTGAATTTCATGGGAGCCCTCATGAACAAGGACTTGCTGAGGCTGAAGGGCCTTTTCTTTTCCATGCACTCAGTAGTGCAAGTTCAGAAAGATCGAATTTGAGATAACTATAGCAATCGTCATGACAACAGCATCTGTCTGTCTAGTTTTCATCTCGCACCTACCACTGCAAGGCCCTGCTCCATACCTGGTATGTCTTGGTCCTGCCAATATGCAAATAAATAACAATAAATAACTACTATCAGTAAATAGTCTTGCTGGAAATGTGTGTTTAACACATTTGTTGTATGAGCATAAATACCTGCTTTATGACAGAAAAAGGCCAAGCAAACCAACAGGATCTGCACAAGGCAATCCCATGAGTTTTCTGTCCAAGAAAAGAAATTAAGTGAGATGAGATAGCAAGATGCACAAAATTAGGCCCATCCATGATCTCCACAGAAGTTCCAGCCCAGTTCCAATAAATTAATTGTTTCTTTGTTTTGTTTTGGTGTGTATTTGTGTGTCTACTTTGGAGTTTCTGGGTCTGTTGGGAAGAAAAACTGAAGCATGAAGAGAAAGATCCTTCTTCAAATATTTCTTGCGCTAATGAAAGCATCAGATTTTGTTTGCTCAGCAAATCTGGACAGTTTGGAAATGCTCTTTACAATGCTTATCAAAACCAAATGCTGAACACTTAGCCAATGCGTGCAGTAATCCAACCTTACTGAGAAAGTTGTCTCACTTGCTGCCAGTGCCTTCCTGCTTTCCAGTCAGGTTGGAGGTATTGTTTTATTTCATTATTATATAAATAGAGCAGAGCCCCACACATATTAAATTGAATAGGATGTGCAATCATGGAATAATGGGAGAGTTTTATATCCATTTCAAATTGATGGGCAAATTCAGTAATAACTTTAATTCCTGATGTCCAGGATGAGATTATTTTTTGATTTCTGACAAAACAGTAATTTCTCACAGATTGACTAGAAAACATAGAGTCTCCTTCTCAGTCTTTGGCTTATGTCTGTGTTTTGTAGAGCTCCTGGATTTTATAGTAGGAAAGGCTGGCCGTCCCCCTTGCATCCTCTGCAGAATAACTGCTGTCTTCTCACCTCTTGCACACAGCAATCCTCATCGCCGTCCATTTTAATAAGATGTAATTCTTAGCCAGGTTGTCTGTGAAAATCTTTCTGATGCCACATGTTCATGGACTGACACTTTTGTTAATATTTTTTCTTTGCACTTTAAATCATGAGTTCTAATTTTGGACAAGGTCAGCTCTCATTTATCTGTGAGATTTGGCATGGGTAGGATGTTTTAGTAGCTATTGTCATGCAGCCTTCCTTGTGATTTGGAAACAGTGGAAGATAAGAGACAAAAGATGCAGAACTGGGGGGGGTGGAATTTGTGCATGTGTATCTTTCCTCACACTCTCTTTGAAGCAGAAACATCTGCTGAAAGCCATAAACAGCTGAGTTCAGCAATACCACATCATGATGCCAAGCAACTCTGCTTTCCTCTGTAACTTTCACAGCAGAGGAAATAAATCAGTCAGGCAAAAAAGAATGAAGAAAATTTAGGAAAAAGCATCAAAAGCCAAACCTTTGTAGAATATAGTGAATAAGATCTTTGTTAGTATTTAGCAGAGTAAATTGAAATATTTCATACACATGTAAATCCTCTATATCATTGCTACTTGAGGAATTTTGTGAAAACAAAACTCCTCTGAACTCGTTTGCTCAGAGTTTTATTGTAGGGATAGTATGCAGCAATCCTAAACATGCAAGTAATCTGTTCATTTTTCTCCTCCAAAACGCTGATGAGCATCTTGTTTCCAAGGTGCTTAAAACTGGTCAAGAGAGACCTCTGGAAAATATACTGCAATCTCAAGAGAATTAGATGATTTTGAATGTTTTCCCCATCTCCCATCTCTGTCAGAGCAGTAGCAGCTAACCAGCTGGCCGGGGGAAAGTATCACCAGTTGCTTGAGACCTTTTCATTGCCTTGGATGAAGCGTGCTGTATTAGCCAGGTGAACCACATGTTTCTGCACTGTCTTACTGAGATTTACTTTTCCACTCAAAGATGCTTCAGTTTTATGAGTTACTACCTATTTTAAGCACAGACAAAAATATCTTCTCTGTTTCTTTATTTTGTTATTATATAATAATGGTGGCTGCTTTGTGAGACAGGCAGAAAATTACTATATAGATGTCTTTGTTGTAAGCCTTACAAGTTAAGCAAGGTTGGTAGGAAAATCAGCAGATTATGGTAAGTGCTGACTCAGAGGATTTCACGGTGTGTTGGTGGTGCTGTGTGGGGCTGTCCCTCCCGTCACCACTCCTGGCTGTCCCTTCAGTTCAAGTCATTAACCTCCATTCACAGTTGCGAGCGTATGTAATCAAATACATGACATTACTTGTGTACCTGTGGCAAGTGATGGCTAGACGCTGCTCCTGCTACCTCTATGGCTCCTGCTGCACTACTGCCTCTTTGTTCATCATCTGTCTTTCAGCATTGTATGTCTCACAGGGCCTAAATAATAGAAAGACAGAATATTCGTGTTTTTACACACTGCATTTTTTCTCTTTTTAAAAATTCAAAATGAGTTTAAGTGCATTTCATTAGCCTCTGCCATTACACCCATCACATATCTTCCAGTTGGAGATAATTGTAATGTAAAAATAATTTTATAGGCACATTAAAATTATCACTTAAAATCACTTATGTGCAGGGTTTATAAGGGAAGTTTGGTCTTCATAAACACTTGGCAGACCTAACTGTTGTCTCATTAACACCATTTTTACATTGGTTTAGCTCTACTGAGTTGAATGATATTAATCTACTGATTCTCACTTTTGTAATTTAAAACAAGATCAAGCCTTGCACAATCATAAGATGTTTGTTTAAACTCATCTGTGGTATCCAGTTCTGTGATTGCAAATGTGTGGCTTTGAATACCAAACTAGCACAAGGTCCTGAACTTGAACAATTTCGGAGACCTGGTCTGACAGCTGTGGTTAGTGCATCAGTCCACGTGTGTTTGTTTCCTTCAGACACTCATGTCTCAGGCTGCCTTTCGTGCTGTCCCCTACTGAAATGTCATCCCCATGTGTAGTGCATCAGCAACATTACATCAGTTCCTGGAAAACCTTACTCTCCTTCAGTTATCTTAGAAAAGTTATAGCAATGACAGGGCGTCTAATGGGTACAGCTCTCTTCCTACAGCTTTGTATTACTTTTTCAATATTTCTATGCACTCTTGTCTCTCTCTCTCCATCCGCTGTCTTTTTTCCTGCTTATACTGGTAGGCTTGCTGAAGCAGGCTGTGTGTTCATTATCTGGGCAATATGCAGCACAGCGAGATCTAAGCCTGTGACAAGGATCCTACTATACTAATAGTCACCTCCTTTATCTGGTTAATTCTGTGTCTCTGCCTGAAAATAGTTGAATGGATCCATTCCCTGGTGTGAAGCATGTTTTAAACCTTTTCAGGCTGATATGGGGAGAATATTGACTTGTAACATAACTACTAATAAGCCACATTACCAGTGCTTGAGGCTGAATGCAGCAGCAGCATTATTGTTCTGCAAACACTTTAGAGCATATGAGCACTGCTAGCAAACAACATTTTGTGTAATTCAAGCTGGACATAACACAACTCAGCAAAACTAAGGACTTCGCACGTTTTGTTGTGATGGATTTCATCTAATTCTCGCTACTCATTTTGCATAGTAGATGGAGATAACATATGCTTTTACATGCTTAGAAAGTAAAAATCTTTGTTGTAGACAAAACAATTCCTTTAATCGAAAAAAAAAATTGTATTAGAGATCATTGCAGTTCTCACCACATAACCAACCTTCACACAAGAAAGTGTAATTACTCTCTTGGTTTCTATAGGTCATCATTTGCAAATTGTAGTTATCTATAATTCGAGGTGCAGGGAGACCTCTGGCATTTCACATTCTAGGTATCAAGGAGGGTTTTTCTTTGCTATCACTTCATGGCGATCATCAACAAATACACAAATACATTTTAAAAGGCAACTTTTTTTTTTTTTTTTTTTTCTTCTGAGCTGTGCAGCCACAGTCCCTTAAGTGTAAATCAGTGTAGAATTTGTCTTGTTCTGTCAAGTGCTTGTACAAATCACCTGGCTTGAATTGGGTTTGGTTACATACATTGGCAGGTCTGAAGGGACATAGGATGTGTTTAGAGGGTACAGTATATTTCCTGGCAATTGAACAAGGGAGCAGTAGGCTGTTCTTTTCGAAGGTGGGAGATGTCTGTGAGTTCTCAAAAACTTCATTAGGATCCATGAAATCTTGACTAAATAAGACCAGTGGGGTTCTGTTAGTTTCAGTAAATGATATTGGATGATTAAGATCAGCAATCATGCTCTTCTGTAACACTTTCACAATTAAGAATGAAAAATTAAATTGGAGTAACAATGTTATATAAATGTTGCCAATGTGTTTTGAATGCACTTTTTCCTTAAGCAAGGAAATCCAGTGCTTTTTCCTGAAGAAATCTGTGATGCATCTGTATTACTTTGAAGGGTCTGAATGAGGAGTGTCCACAGATGGTATAAATCAGTCTGCTGAAATGATGTATACCAGTTTGTCGCACTATCATTCACAAAGAACTCATAGATCTTTCCCATTATTACTTTACCAACATGCTAGTAATTTAACTGGGAAGCAAATTTATTAAAGAAAACTGAGATGCTTGTTGTAGCAGAGTTTTTTGATAGACCTATGCTGAATTCCAGATTGCTGAATTCCAGGAATTTCAGTTCCAGTTAAATTTACAGAGAAGAAACCTTAGCTTCATTGAAGCAAACAGCAACATTTTCTTTGCGGTCTGAATTTCACCCCATTTTAAACCCACCAAGTTTAGACTAAATTTTTGTTGTTCTCTCCTTCCTTCTCCCTAGCTTGCAGCTCAGAAAACTAGATAATGTCTTTCCTGTTCAAGGCTGTGAACAGCAGCTTGCACACTACCCTACCATATGTATATCTGCATACATGATCATAATTATTACAAAAGGAGTTTTAAGTAACACCCCATTGATTTTTGGTTTCCATGCTGCAAATTAATGGACTGAGCATGCACTCTTTGTAATCACACTAGTAGAAATTCAATAATGACTCTGCCAGAGTTCTTGAGCGACCTCAGCCACTGAATTCATTCTGATTTCAGCTACTTTTAATGAGACTGGCATATTTAGCAATGCCATCGGGTGGCTTGAAAGCTAAGTGCTCTGTCAACCAAAGCATTGATGATAAGTCAACTAACAAGAATTTCAGTGTTTGTATCTGTGCTCTTACCCAAAATAGTTTACAGCTCCTGTGTGGCAACGTTCATTTTAATGCACAAGGCAAAAGACATTTCTGATGTATATAATCTCCATGAAATATTCTGTTACAACTACAACATTTCAACCAAACCAGAGCTCAGCAAGTACGACTGACAGTCCCCGAAGGAATATAATCTGTCTGGTTAGTTTAGCAATTGTTCAGCTAGATTTAGAGGTTTTAATTGTATTTTATTATAATTTCTTATGGCATTTTTGTCATCTGTGAAAAAGTGTAATAGGATGGTGAGGCTCTCCACTTGGAGATGCTATTTCTCAATTTTTGTCTGGAGAAATGCTCAGAAATTTAATGAGACTGACTGAGAAGGAATATTTACAGACAGATCTTGTTCATTGCTTCATATCTGTTTGGCTATCTGTAGTTGCTTACTTGCACAGTTTGGTTTTACCTGTTCTGATTTCCTCACAATGAACTAGTAAGCTCCTACACATTTCAGATGAATGATATTTAAATACAAGCAGTAGTAAATACAAGCAGTTCCTAACAGTACTCTTTATTTACAAAAGTTAACCTAGAAGGATGATGGTTATTGTAGGGAACTTGATCACAAAGAATTGTCTAGTAACTCAGCTTTTGTTAACATTTCTCCCAGAACCACTCAAGAAGGGGATTGTTGCCATGTTTTGTTAATCAAAGCTGTACATGTTATTTTGACAGGCAGCCTCTCCTGTTCTTTTCAGTATTCCTGGGGCTGGCAGAATTGCTGAGGTGAGATGAAACATAGTCATCAAACATCATATAATTGCCACATCCTTCAATGATGGAAATCAGTAGAGATTTGTTCTGGATCTGAACCACTGTATGAATTCATTAAAAAACAAAACACCTAAGAATATATCCACAGTCACAGAACAGACTTCCATTTAGAGCAGAACCTAGGACATTTGAGGGCAGTGTTTTTCACAGACCTGGCCAACCACACTGTGTGTAAAAAGGCTCTGACTTTATAAATGTTTGAGAAGTGTGACCTCTCTTCACCATTGTCCACTCTCAGAGGAATACTGATTTCACTGGCTTTGTTTTGAGTGCTGTACCTCAACAGCTGGTTTTAAAATGAAGTCTCTGCAGGTGGCAATACAAGAAGTTATTAGAACTATTCCAGATGTCACTGAAGACAGACTTGAGCAAGTAGGTAAACCCTTTAATTTCATAGTTGCTGCTATCTTTTCATCTTTAGCAGCAAAAGAGATGGGCCCTTCATATCCCAAGGCTTCTCCACAGTTCAGAAGCCTAAGATGCTCTACAGCTTCATTCTGAACTACACACTAACTCACCAGACCTTGCGTACCCTGTCTCTTCAGTGAGGACTTGAAGAAGAAAAAGAGTCAGAGGGGCTAATTAGCTGGGTCACCAAGTGGTCAGGCTTGGCAGGACTGAAGGGAGGAGAAGCACTCTGTGTGAGCATGATAGAAATGAAGAGATGCTCATCCAGACCAAATCTCTCTTGAGACCTTAAAAGTTTTCTGTCCCTAATTAAAATCAAGTGCAGATTATGTGAGCATTTCAACTTCTGTCTCCCTTGTCTCTCTATTACTCTTTCTCAGATCTTAATTCTTCTGACCGCGATAGCCAAAACCTCTCAATTATTGTCACACTCTAAATAGCGTAGTGACAATAATCCTCTGTAGAGAAAAAGAGAGTTTAAATGAATGGAAGTGAGAATTAGATGCAGAAAAAATATGCCAAAAGTCATTGTCACTTTGCTAACTAGATGTAATTTAAATTTTACAAGAAGGTATTAAAATTACTACTCTTGGAAGAGAATCCAAAACTATAATGGTTGTTCTTTTTTTAAGAGAAGTCACGCTTCTCCCTGCGGCCAGTACCATACAGTCTTTTGTATTGAAAACAGCATAGTGCTAAGAGTGGGGAGCTAAGTTGTTAGGGAGAAATATATACTTTAAACATATAACTTTATCATTTACTGTATACCACTTTTGGTGTTGGCTCTCTTTTTTGACACTTGTACAAGGGAATGTATATAATCAAACCCAAATCTCTTTCCATTGAAACTGAAATACATTTTGATGATTCTGGAAAATATATAGCTTGGCAAGTCCTGAACCTGCAGACTTTTCCAGAGCTTCCTAAAAATCTGTAAAATTAACCTTCAAAATCTTTGTAGGACTGGCTTCCCACTAGTCTCTTCTGTAAGCAGTTTCCGCATTCATCTGTCTTTCTTTTTGCTCTGTATTAGATTTACTGATGTGGGTAGAAATCACCTCCGTAATTTCTTCCTCTTCTAAGACATGTAGTGGAGATATTGGCCATTATTCATCTACTTGACGTTCAGGTTAAAAATACCAAATGCACTCAACTCATTTGTCCCTCCTGTTTCAGTCAATTTCTGGGTGGAATATTGATTTGATTAATTACCCATTTGTAGCACAAATGTACTGGAAGATGCTCTGGTGATCTCTGGATCATCTAATGGCTGATCCATGGGAACTCTCTGTCATGAGCTGAGCTTTGGCCTGTGCCAGTCCCAGAGGCTATAGTGTCAGAAGTGGGAAATGGTTGCTATCTTGTATCCACAATGTTGACTTAAAAATTACTGCACTTTGTCCTAGGTGCTGTGTTCTGGGATAGAATCCAAACATTTCTTATTTCCTAGTGTTTCAACCTGTTCTGTCTGAGCCATGCTCTCAGACATCAGCAGAAATCCATCCCAGCCCTGGGAGAGTCGTGCTATAGAAGAGCTGGGCTATATGTCAGGGGGATCCAGAAGAAGCCTCAGAGATGCTCCTGCATTACTCATCCATTGTCTTTAAGGCTTCCTAGGCTCACCTAACACAGCCCTCCTTCATTCAGCTTCAGATTCTTTTAACACTGATTAAACCCTGGGGACTTTGTTTCTATCTAGGTTGGTTGCAGTATCTGCTAATTTACTACTAAAGCTATTGGAAGCAAGGGAAGCTTGTGCTGCTAATTCTACGTATATATGTTCTTTATCTCTCTCCTCCTCGCCAAGCCTTAAAGTTTACCTAAAAATGCCCTTAACAATAAAAAAAATCCATAGTGCTGCCGAGCTGGCTGATTTACTGGTGACCTGCCCGTGAGGACTGCGTTACTCAAGAATTCACTTGTCCTTTAAACATGAAAAGACAGACAGGTGGGGCCTGGGGTATTACTTGATACAAAGCAAACATTTAAAAAGCACAAAGTTTCAGGCCCTTATCGGTAATGGAAAGTTCTATTTTCAAAGTGCCATTTGACATTTAGAAGATTAACTGGTATTGACTTCGTGTGTGAGTTGGGCTCCTGAGTATCTGAGTCACTTCTGGAAACCTGAGTTGGCCATCTGTTTCACTTAGGCTTCGCAGTGCCAACTGAAGCAATGCATAAATACTTTGATGACTATAGTTTGTAGTATCTAAGTTTTAAAAAGCAGTTATTTCAACAGTTTGACACCTATTGGAATTTTCAGAAGCTCTGGGGCCTCAAATTCCCACTGCCTGGGAGAAGGCAGATGTGTTTGAAAGCAACTGTAGTTTGAAAGGAACTTGTGCTTTTGAAAACCTCAGAGCTACCCCATCACTTTTGAAAGTAGAACTAAGGTACTTCCAGAAATTTCACCTCCCATCCAAATCAGACATTGGACAACAGAACCTGAAAATGAAGATTATTTCTTAAAATGGGGTAGAAAAGTGAGATGGAAAATTTTAGCTTATGTAATAGGAACCTCCATCGCAAATTGGTCTGTAGATTCTGAGAATGATGCATGCAGGACACAGTTGAGACGGCCAACATGGCCATTTGGGGCACAGAGGAAACTTTCTGTTATTGGTTCAAACTGGATATGGACAGGAAAGGCAGATATGGCTACAATCTAGCATAGAGTATGCCAGCATTTGAGCAGGGCTTTGACATTGGAGGGATATGAAGAATTATTGGGAAAAACTTTGCATTGAAAAAGAACTTTGCATTCATTTTTGCCTTGAAGGAAATAACTAGTCTAGGGAACCAGCCCGGACTGCACTTTGAACAGCCATCTCCAGGCCATTTAGTGTCAGGGGAGGCTCATAACAAGAGCTCTCAGTGCCCTAATCCATGTTGAAAATGTTTCAATATCCAATTTTATGTGGGATAGTCTGAGTCTCCAAAACTTTCCAGGATTATGTCACCTTTCTTCCTTTTCAATTTGACAGTGAATTTAATGATACTGAAAAGTGTCTGTTTTGAGACCTTTGGAGATTGTAAAGAGTTCACTGATCAAAGATGTGGAATAGCACCGACTTCTTTCTGCTCCTCCCCTGTGATGTCCCTTGACCAGAAGGACAAGAATATCTAGGAGGTCCATGTAATTTTGAGCATTTTATTTTTTTCATACTCAAAATGCTTAATGGAAACTGCTCTATTTTGATGCCACTACATGTTTTGATGACATATATATATATATATATACACACATATACATATATCAGTTGGCAGATTTTGGCCAGTGCTAGCTGTGTCTTATTCCTGGAGCCAGATGACATGCATACAAGTTGCCAACATTTATTACATTACCATGCCAGTAAGCCAGACAGAATAATGGCCTGAGTCTACCTCCAGTTTCTTTTGCTGCATACAGATTGCAGCAGTTTTTCCCATTTCCCACACCAGTCATCTTGACCATATACAAAGTCATTGGTAGATATGCATTGTCTGAAAATGTAAAATCCATACAGATATGACTGTGGTAGAAAAATTTTTGTGGGAGGCCATGAGGGCTTGCTTGGATGTATCACTGTTTCTCTACAATTACTTTCCATTTTCAGAATTTAGAACATTTAAAGCTACTAGTTTTTGTTTAAAGCTGGTACTGCATCTTTTTTTTTTTTTTTTTTTTTTTTCCTCATTATAATTAACTGTGTATTGATTGTTGTTCAGGAATTTAGAACAGTGGAATGTGTTCGAAGTTGATACTGTAGCTGGATCAGAAGTATATAAGTATATTAAAAAAATTGTGATTTCTTAGGTTTAATATGAATTAACTGTTAGTTGCACTTTCTCCAGAAGATGAAGCTAGATTGGCTAACATGATAATAGATGCAAACAATTTTCAAAAGATTTTATTCTCATTATGTAAGCTCACTGTTTTCCTTTAACACAATGTCAGAGTGCTCAGAGCCTTACTTACATAGTAGGCAAAGCTCTGCAAAATCTTCAATACTCAATTTAGCCATGCACTTAGAGTTTTTGTCCTTATTTCTCTGATGGACCTCCTGTATGACCTTGGGCAAGTCACTTCATTTTTCTGTTCCCAGCTTGCATATCCTAAAATACGGTAATGGTACTTTACTCCCAAGAGCATGGATAAAAAAATCTGTCTGAAAGCAGTAAAGGAAGGGATTAGTATTGCTATTGTTGTTGTTATTGTGTATTTATTTAAGCAGTGTGTTCTTATGGTCTTACGCATCATACGAGCAGACCTACTGAAGGCAGTGGGGCTGTTTATACGTTGAAAGTGCTTTGTTGGACAATGGCCAGAAAGCAGGGATGAGCCTATAACCAGTAGATATTCCCCGAGGCATTTAGCAGCAGGAACTATGGTTCCAAGCCACGTTATGAGTGGATAAATATATAAATAATTGTCATCAGGATTTAAAGTCATTCAGGAGGCATAGGACTACTTTGCATGTAAACAAACTGTAGGTCTTGAGGGGGGTCTGTGTCTCAGCTAAATCTGCTCATGTATAAATCTTCTTTTTAGGCTTTATATTTTGTAATCATTGTAATTCAGCTACAAGTGCACAGGATTTGCACATTTTACCACCATTAAGGAAGTCAACAGGAGCTGTGCACCCCACTCACTGTAGCTGCCCTTCAATAATTAACTCCTTCCCATCTCCTAAATCTGGAGTCAGGCACAGCATCAGCACTTGAGATGTCCTTTTTAGGTCGTTCATCCTGGGAATATACATGTGAGGGACAATTGTTTTGTATTTGTCTGCTTATTGCTGTCTTCCTCTCTTTCCTGAGATACTAAACTGCTGACTTTGTTGCTGCTGGGTGAGCAACCACTCCTGCAACTTTCTGAAGGTTAGCCATCCCTCTGACTTCTGTGCCAGGGGATCAGGCACATGCTCCCCGAACCCTTCAGATTCATTCTGATGCTTATTTGACATCCTTTCCATCATATGCATTGCACAGCATTAACCAGCTGCACATGTTCCCCTAGTTAAATAAATTCTACAGCCCAAATTCATCACTAAAACAAACTGATGCTGGGAGGTACATTCTCAGTTGATAAAATTTTCCACCAAAAATATTCCATTAACCCTTTTTGCAGTTTCTTCAAATGTTTTCATTTTGTATTACGGAAGTTGTGGTTGTTTCACCATAAACAGCTTTTCAGGAATGACAAATGTTGCTTTGCCCATCAAAAAGAGGGGACAGATGTTCCAGAGAGTAAGAGAGAGAGGAAAATACTCAGGCTTTTACCAGACAGCTATGTTTGAACTTTTCTCCTGTAGTTAAAAATGTAGAATTGTAACTGTGGGAGAGAGCGTTGAACATTACTTCACCTCAATCATCCCTGCTAAGTATTATGATTGCAAGAAAGGAATCCTTAATATCCCTGTTACACATGGAGCATTTTATTAACTCAGAGAGACAGTTGGGGTTGGCTTTTTTTTTTTTTTCCCTAGAGGAAACAGTAAAATTTGACAGGCAATTTTGTAAATGAAGACGGTAAACAGCTGTTGAAGATGATAATGTCTGAGTGGTTTTGTTGTTTCTATGAAAACTTAGTTACACTCAGTTTATATTAATTTTTCATTGTCTTCTGTTAAATGAGAATTGCTTACACGGCTGCTTCAAATGGAACCTTGATTGCTTTCCATCTACTGCCAAAACCATAGAAGACAAAAAAATAATAATCAAACACATAAAAACATTCACGAGCAGTGATACACTAAATTTGTGCTATAGTGCATTTTAATTTGATAAATTAAAGTTTTCCTATGCGGCTGTTGTGTTCATGTGTGAGAAAGGCATATACATTCACCATTTAAATTCAATACTGTGTTAAACATCAGTAAAAGCAGTTCTGGCTGCTATTGGGAGCCTTTGGTGTAGTATTATGGAAGTCCCCAAAAGTCTAAGTAGCAATGTGGGAGAAATTAAATTAAATGTATGCATGGAAAAGGAAGTGCAAGGATAGCCTTGCAACAAAACCACCAAAGATAGAGTTAGAAGATGGAGCTTCAGTTCCCACCTCGCCCACAGATTTCCTGTATTGCCTTTGTAAATACTGTTTAAGAGCATGGAAAGAAAGGGTACTGCTTGAGGTCCAGGCATTGAAATGAGAGGTCCCCTTTCTAACTGCTGTGATCTGGAGTAAAACACTCCTTTTTTCTCTGCACCTTATTTTTGCATTTATAAATAGAACTTAAAAACTTCATTTCCTTATTGTTTGTTTGTTTGTTTTTTCCTTCTTCGATGTGGACCTCCTAGGTCCTGCAAGGCCTCCTAGTATGTGAAGCAATCCTTTACTAATATACCACTTAGCACAATGATGTGCCAGTATTCACTGGGATACTGTAAAAGGAAAGAAAGCAGAATAGTTTCAAAGAGTTTAAGCCATAATTCATTCCTGCTTTGAAGTACTTCAGAGGCATTTAAAGCTTCTGCTGACTCTCTGCATATGGATGATTTCACCCAAGATGGATATTTCTTTGAGTCTGAGAAAGTGGACAGGATCTATTGTTTGTGAGTTCACAGGATGATCAGGCAAGCGTGAATGAAGGTAATTTGTTTTGTTTGTTCGATCGTACACTTAATAACACGTGAGTCCTGTTATGACCTTTTACAGAACTTTGTTTTGGCATAAATGTCAAGAAATGCAACTGGGAATGAAAATGTTGATAAATATATTTCCAGGATTTAAGTTGTAGTTTCGACTTACTAGACAACAGATATTTATGCAGCCTTAATAATTTTTGAAACATTTCTCATCACTCAGTCCTTCATAAATACTTTTTAGAATGTTTCTAAATACACATCATTTTTCCTTTGCAAGGCTTCACACCATGAAAAACATTGTTCAGGAAGGGAAATCACTGCCTTTTTTAACAAATTGATATTTCAGAGTTCACTGCAGTCTTTTTTTATAGCTTCTTCACTGAAAAAGTTCAACTCATATGTGCTAATGTCTTCAAGGAGCTCCTGTTTTTCTTCTGTTGAATCATTTCTCTTAACAGGCTTAATAGAAGGACAGGCAAGACAAATGACTGGTGTGAGATCATACAGTTAGTCCATGACCCCAGAAAGGGCTTTGACACAGACTCTTAACACTTGACCACGTGATGCTAACATAAGCCAACAGCATACAGCTAATAGAGATGCTTGCTGTTTAACCCAGAACCAGTTACCAGAGCTTTGAAGCAGGGAGAGAGAAGGGGACAGCAAGTGAGCAAGGAGAATTTATCTGTAAAGAGACCATCTGATCTGAATTCCCCTGCATGTAAAGGGCCAAAGTTGTGCGGTTAATATCACAGGAGTTTGATGGCAGATGTTGGCTAGCTAAGCGTAACATAAATCTAATGTATAGGTTAAGAACTGGGTAGGGGGGAAGGGAAGTAGATGTCATTTGTTGGACAAATTCAGCCTGACCGACAGGCTTTCTGCATCTCTATACTTCCCACTCTACACACACACACACACAGCATTTCATTCACAAGTTCTATCTTCTCACTTCTTTGGCTTGTCACAGATACGTTGTACTTGCCAGTAAATTGCATCAATAATTCCAGAAACATTTTTTTTTTTTCTTCTGCTGGCATAAGAAGAACATGGAAGTAGTGTGTGTTAATTGTTACAGCCAGATAAGATATTCTGTTTTTTTTCCTCTTCACTTTTCTCTGTCCATTTTACCCAGACATTCTCCTTTTGTGAACCAAACCATCAGCAAGAGGAATCGAATCAAAATCCACTGATGTCAGGAAATAATGTCAGTTTGCACTACATGACATCTACTGAGGATGAAGAGATGACCTCTGATAGCCCAGAGCACCTCTTACTTCCCAGTATTGCCTTAGGCACAATTTTGTCTTTATTTTTGAATATTTGAAGCTCAGTATTTCTGTAATTCCCTTTCTCTATATTCAAAATGCTCCATCTGCTTTGGGAAACCCTTTCAATTAGTCATAAAGGCCAAATCTCTTAATAGAAGTAACTGGGTAGCACAGACAGCCTATCTGTGAAATTAAGAGCTATCTTCCCAACAAAATGCAATTCTGGGAAGAGTTGGCAATGCTGCTGGAAGTTCTTAAGAAAATATTTGTCCATTTTCAAAGATCATTTATGTTGAATGGTGTGTAGATATGAGGATGTCTAGAATGTGTAAGAGACTCAGGCCATCCCATCTGGAATATGCTAACCTCTTTGTTCTAGTACAAACCATATATTTGGCAACAGTAAAAGATTTGCAGCAATTTGTGTCCCGCATTTGACAGCTCTGTGTGCACCATATTGGCTTAGCACTGCTCCCTCACCAGAGTAGCAGAGTTGAACACCCCTGGAAATTCCACTCTGTGTGTCAGATTACTCTACAAAGATCGTCTCTGCATTAGCCAGAATTTAAAATCTCTATAACCAAAATATTTTATTTAGTGATTTTAGCATGGTCCAACAACACTGGCGTTTCTGTTGTGATCTTGAGGCACAATATTGAGCATGGTACTTTAGGTGGCCTTAAGGAAGCTACAACTATTCCATTATTTTGTGACCAAAAACATTTGGACATCAACATTTTTACTTTCCATGGCCAGACATGAACAATCACTCAGCCATCCACATTCCTGAAATCTGGTTGTTGAAATAATCTTGGCACAAGGAAAGGGATTTGTTGGGTTTGTTGTCCAGTGCTTTGCAGCCTGACATTGAATACTCTGCCAAGTGACACAAGAGTATGTGTCTTGTCACAGATGAAAGTACAGACAAAGTTGTGGAACACGGGAAAATCATACTATGATCTCAATCGTAGAATTAGGAGTAGAGGGACAGCAAAAGGAAAAACCCATCTCATATGTAGTGCAGCCAGGTCAGCTCTGGAGCAGAGCATTACAGTTGGTGGAATATTCAGTAGCAGCCTATAAGCAGCTCTCTGCTGGTGGAAAAGATCATCTCTTGGTTTGCCTTGGGCATCAGAAAATACTTTGAACTTGCTCTGGCTTCTCCAAGCTGACACTGCTGCTGGAGAGTGTGCCTGAGGGTACAAGAGAGGTGACAATGAAACAGCGGCCCTATTCCCATCAAAATCAGAAAGCCGATTGACTTGAGTGAAAGTAAGGTCAGGACAAAAGTGTCACGTGTAACATATTTTAGTGTTGTCATCATACTGATTTTCAGACACAGGAGAATGGTTAGCAGTATTCGCTGCACAGCTCCAAGAGTTTTGAGAGATGTTGACACAAATTTTAAAAGATGGATCATTTCCTGCACACTACGGTTTCTGTACTTAAAGAAAAAGTGCCGCATGCTGAGGGGAATAATAATGTGTCCATGATTCACTTCTTTTATAATCTTGTTCTGAAGGGGATGCATCTGACAGATTGCTACCACAGGAAAATCAAACTAGATTAAGGATGTGTAGCTGGGAAGAGGCCGGAAGGTGCAAACTCCTTTATATTTATGCTGGTAATTTCCAAGACCACCCCATCATGCTGGCTGTCATCCTTCCACATTTTTAACCTTTTCAGTGTTGCTCCTGCGAACCTATTTTATAGAATAAGAATCTATGCCAGTCTTGAATTTTCCTTGCATACAGCTGTGAGTGCATTTGACCATTGGCAGTTCGGATTAGAGCATGGCACACACTGTACTGACAAAATTCGAATGGTTGTCTATAATAATGACCTCTTATCTGACATTCCCATAGCTGTGGAGCCAATTCTGCTGGTGTTCTCATATGGGAGCAATTAACAAGTATAAGAAGGTTTCCACAGCATGTAGACAAAGGAGTAAATGCAGTTCAATCACCCCAATTTAACAGCATGCACGAGATGTACTACTGTGGCTCAGCTGAGAAGTGGGACTTTGGTAATCCGCAGTAACAAGGCTCTTTGCAATCCCGTATGCATGTACTGTGTGTAGAGTAGCACTTTCGCTGTTGGCTTGGTATTGCTTCAGAGCCTTGGAAAGCTAGACTTTCATCAGTCCAGTTCCAGCTCTCTGATCAAGTGAAGTGTCAAAAGTCAGCAAAAGGCTGGAGTGGTGACTAATACTGCCGCAGATTTCAATAACAAAGAGAGGGCTTGTTCTTTAGAAGCTTTTTTTCTTCCTCTTGGCAGTGTCCCCTAAAAGTTGTTCATATAATTATGCAGAAACCTATTTTGATTCACCTAGTGTAGAAAGGCGTAGAAAAAGAAGGTATTAAAAGGCAATAATCATTGCTTGGAAAAAACTCACAGTAGATTTAAAAATCTTTGCTCTGGGCCGTGAGACAAATATGTAACTATATGGTGCATAGAGAGATTCTGTGCTAGACCCTTGTTTATTACTTTCTGTAATAAAAAACTCACTGTTGTTTAAAGAGTAGTCTGATATCATGCAGCATATGGTTCCCCCAAGCACTCCTACACCCTTCCTAAGGGTCAAGTTAAGATGAAAACTTCTTCCTTGCAGTGGAAAGTCACATTTGTAAAGCGTGGCTTCTCTCAAAATCCTCATCCAAATCCACTATAGTAAGGAAGTGGTTGTTTTTTGTTGTTTTTGTTGTTGTTTTGTTTTTGTTTTTGTTTTCTTTGAACCAGGGCCTGATTTAGCAAATTTGAAACTGAGACTTCCCAATAAATTAGACATAGCTGTTTTCTAATTGAGGTGCTGTAGAGAAAAAACAGATTTGGAAAGAACCAGAGATGTCAGAGTCATCACTTCAAAGTTGCTCTTTGAGTTTATCTGTGTTTCGTCAATCGAGTAGGCACTTGCTTTTCACACAGGCCATTTAACAATAGGATCGTGTCTCCTTCATTTGTCTTCCTGAAATACTGAGGACACATTGCTCTTCATGTGCCTGACAGTCAGATGGGAACGTCTGCACTCTGCCTGAAAACTGATGTCCACTATCAGGTCTGAGAAGGAACGTTTTAGCTACAAATATTCAGTTGTTGTACAAAGAAATTTTTACAAACTAGCTGGCATCTTCAAGAAGCTTTGATGAACATTTTGCTTAAAGACAGTTCTGCTACATTAGCAAATATATTCTATATTTTCCTGCTTTTTCATTCTATTAAGCAGAAGTGTCAGATGGGACTGCCAAGAAACAAAGACCCAGGAGTTTTTTTCTCCCTGCAAACATGCAGAATCTAGACCTGAAGTCTCCATCCTGCTGGTGACAATGTCTTCATGACTAATAGAGAATTACTTTTTTTTCTCCAAAACAAAGTATGTTCTGTGGAGAAATTTTCAACTGCTTGAGAAAAGCAGAACATTAAAAAAAATAAGAAAGAAAAAAATAAAACTTTTTTGGTAGAAACTCCAATGATTGCAATTTTAATGCAGCATTATAATATTGCCATGGGGAAGAAGTCAATAAAAAATATGTATAATACCCTCAATACGGTGGACATAAGGAGAAAGAAAAATATAAATATCCAGAAGGGAAAGGGTGAACTTGCTAGGGAGATCTTGAATTATACAGAAATCCAAACATAGATACTTGGTGTAATCTCAAATCTATCATACTTGACAGTATGCTTTTAAATGACTCCTTAAAAATGTTAATTGCACATCACAGGCATTTCAGCAATGACATTTCTGCCATTGAATATCATGGGGACATTTTTCCTTTTATTACCCTTGAACAAGAGAAATGAATTACTAGAATTAAACAACAAATAACAGTATCATGAATTCTAGTGGATTTACCTCCAGTATTTATATTGGTTCAGCTTTTATATGCTTCTTTTTATGTTTACAGTGAATGAGAGCTGTGGATGGTTGGGAAGGCAGCATTGTTAAGCATTGCATTATGAACTGCAAAATAAAGGTTTGTCCATCAGATTTCCAGAGCTACAGATGCTGAAAGCCCTGGGGTCCATGATTTTTGTAAATTTGAAGAGATGGTTTATAACTATAGACCAAGGAAGTTGGTCACCGTTTTGTCAAATTTCCACAGAATCTTTACTATAGTCATCTCTGTCCATCATACATTTTGGTTTTAAATATGTAGAAAGAAGGGAAGAGAAAAACACAGGAAAGGAGAAGCGGAACAAAAATCCCAGCAACCCATGCTTGTGTTTTTGAACCAGTTGTAGCCATCACTGGAGTCTGGTCTTTTCCCGCATAGGGAAGTGCTTCAGGTTCTTAATAACTCCTGTCGGTTTCAGCCAGGTGGTGCTGCACCAGTACTGAGCAGAGTGATCCTGTGTGGCCTTATCTGCCAGTCTATCTATGTAAATACTGGCAGGTGAATCTTCAAATCATCACGTTGTTAATCCTGAAATACATGTGTAACAAACTCGTTCAGTCTCTACATGATTCGTATGTGATCTCCACAAGGAGAGCCTTGTCACTCATGCCCAGTCCCTGGACGATAGCTCTCATCTGGTTGCCACTCTCAGACATGCCACTGTGAGATCTGTAGCTAATCCTAAGGAGGACTTAGGAACTAGTCTATGTCCCGGTCCTCCAGCTTAAGGAGACCAACATAGATGAGTAAGAATTTCCTTCCTGAAGCTCAGGTCACACAGACAGCTCTCTCTCTAGTTAAGATGCAGGCATTAAACCACAATTACTTAAAAACTTAAAATTTAAATAATGGAAGAAAATTGCAGAAAGTTAAAATAACAAAACACACTATTAAAATATTGTTACTAAAGGATGTATTTGGACTGTATCATCTCAGCTAGCTTCTACATCTTGCACTTTTTAGCATAAAATAGATTTTTCCACTGTGAACTAAAAATGGAGATTCTTTGTCTAAGATGGCTCCTGTAGCTTCCTTTCCCTCTTTACCCCTTCAGAGGAAGGAAAAAAAGAAGAGAGAAAAAGATAAGATTTATAAGCCTCTTTTTTTTTTTTTTTCCCTTTCTAACCTATATTTCCTCTATCTTACTTCAGAAAACTTCCTAAATTCCTAAAAACATCTGCCATACTTTTTTCCCCATTAGTGAAATTCTTTGATTAATGTCAGTGTACACATTATTTTACACTTCCCTGGCTTTGGGCTTTTTTGTTGTTGCTCGTTTTTTTTCTTTCATCTTCTGAGAACAGATTTGGTAAGCTGCACGCATAATGTACACTGAGGGGTATTAAATGGGTATTAAATATGTATTCTTTCTACATTTCTAAACTTTTTTTTTATGTTCATCACATAAAGACCAGCCTAATGATGCCAAAATTGTGAATTGGGGATGGGTGTCTTAATGTGTACAACACTTTAAAACTTACCCTGTCCTCCTGTCCTTCACACTTCCCCATGCACAGCCTTGGTTTTACAGTACTTGTCACAATTTTCTACTATAAACTCTCAATGCAGTGCAGCAAAGCTATGCCAAGAGCTGGTAAAATGTTTCTTTTCAAGTTTGACCTTGCAAGATCATACTGCATAATCTGAGAGAACAGAATACTATTCCTTGTCATCGTGGTGATAACTTTTGAACACATATTCAGCATGGACCAGCCTTTACTATTATCCAGGGCAGTGCCCTCAAGTGTAAGCATACTTACAAATAATTAGTATAACTGAATTAGGCCATTCTGCCTGACTCTCCTCCTCTGTCAATTTTCACCTATGTCATTCCTTCCATTTATGTGGAGCTTCGTCTGGTTTGCACTATTATAGCTGAGTTCAATTCATTTATGTTATTATCAGTGCTTGGACTTTTCCTTAGATTAGTTTGGGCTTCTGCTGTACCCTAATTTTATTTTACTTTAGCATGGTAAAGAATGTATGAGCAGTATACAACACTGAAGAGAATTTACAAGGTAAGGGTAAATTTAAGTAGTACATCTTATATTCTTCAAATACTAATAAGGGGAATAATATGGAATGACACAAGAAATATGACCCAAGATTGGGAAAAAGGAATATATTCCTGCTGCAGACTCTTTCCTAGTGAAGCTTGCAAAAGTATATTGACTTTCAAGAAATAAAACTACTTCCCCACCTTCCCCAGACTGATATTCTCTAGCTCTAGGTTGTACACAGCATTATTCAATTCCCTGCAGCATCTAGTCCAAGGAACTCCACACAAACTGAGTTTGCTCTGTGATGAAATTGCAACTGTTGAGGTTATTTCTCAGAGGACATGGTTCATTTCAAGATCTTTTACTCTCTATTCAGGCAGCTTCACAGGCACCTGGAAAAGCTCTTCAGCTAAATTGGAGGTCTCTCCAGGTAGTTGCCACCAACCAGTTGTTGATCATTGCTTCTGATCTGAAAAATCCTTTTACCTTCTCCATGTACTTGAATAAGAAAACTACGGTCATAGCCAAATGTAGTGTACGGGAGGAGCATGGGGCTATCACCCACAAGCTTGGCTTTTCATTGCCCCCTGAACTTTGCTTATGGTTAACAAGTTTGAAAAAAAAAATAAAAAAAATTAGTTCACCTTTTGGTTATTTTCTTTACTATTTCACCATTGTACTCAAAACTTATATATTGTTTTCCTTTACTATGCCATTACATGCATGATTTCTTTACATCCTTTGCCTCTATGAAATGCAGATATTTTATCAACTTTACATCCCTGATGGATGGTCAATTTGGTAGGTATTTTTTATAAGAGGCATTTGCAGATACCAAATTGAAAAGGAATGGGGATCTGTACTCCCAAATATTTTTGGAGTGTGAAGCATAGCCCAACAGCAGATATGCTAGCAGAGCAGTAAAAGGAAAAAAAAAAAAAAGAAAAAAAAATCACATGAAGCCATAGGAACTAGAGTCTGAAGACACCTGACTTTTAAGTTAGAAGTGCATATCAAACATCTGATTTACATATGCTGTTACTTCTAAATAAATGTGATTTGTGTTGCCACCTGGTTCATAATGCAGTTGCATCTACAAAACAGATGCAAATGCCTGATACACTTACATCTACATGAGCAATACCTGGAGGCATGTTTTGCATAGCAATCAGCACTTAGGCTACATCCCTTTCTTTGATCAATGTGTCACTTGGGGGCATAACAGACCACAAGTGTCATGCAGTAACACTTGGTCCACTATTAGTAACTGGTAGATAAAGAAATCAACTGCTATTGTCAATAGCAACTGACGCATCTTCACTGGGCAGGGTAGTCTTTTGGGGGCTACTTCAATAACCAGGCCTTTCTACATCTCTTTGCCATTTTGATCATATTTTTGCAGTGAATCTCTCTGAAACTGTGTTCAGGGTCTCCTTTCCAGTGATGTCCCTTGGAAGATTTTCAGTGCTTAAACACTTGCTGTCGCCAAAAGAGGAAAATAGTGCTTACTTACGGTGGTTCTGGAGAGACTCCAGGACTGAGTGCATACTAAGTAAAAAATGTCCTTCTTAGAGGCAAGAAGAGATGATGAATCCCTGAGAAAGCTTATTTCTTTACCAATCTGCCTACATATTTTGTTATCTGAAAATATAATGAAGACATTAGTAGGCTAATATGTTGTACAAACTGAATGGAAAGTGAAATAAAAGTGTGAGATGATGATAGCTTTAGTCCTGGGATTTGCACATAGCCTTTATCCGATGGCAGCAGTCCGAGGTGGAGGTTCACATGCCTGCTTCCTTTGCGAAAAGGGAAAATCAATCTTATACCTTGTGCCTGGATGTGATGTAGTATCAGAGAAGACTAACGAGCCTGTGATCTTGGCAGCAACATTTATTAGTTATTAGTGACTCTAAAAAAATATTCTGGAAGAAATCGGTGAGATGTTGTGATCCCCAGTCAAGTTTCCCTTCTTTAGGGACTGTCTCATTCAACTTTTTGCTTGGCTAAGAGAGGAGCATTTCTGCTTTTCTGTATTGTGATCAGCAACACGACTTTTGCTGTTTGTTGAAGATAGCAGTTAACATCGCTGACTGAGGTTGGCATCCATGAGCAGGGCTTGTAAAGAGAAGTCAGATAGATACCACATACTCTTAATTTTTGTTTGAGACTACAAGAAAAATAAAATCATTATTATGGGAAATAAAGGCACAGGAAGATCACATCCTAGGTTCTCTCTATCTTATGCCACCCAGGAAGTGCATATGCAGCTAAGAATCTCCCTAACATGTGGGAGCTCTCAGCATAATGCAGCAGTTCAACCACAAGTGGTCTTCTGCCTCTGTCCTACATGGAGTGGGGTTGAACCCAGCTGAGATCATGGTGCTCATAAAGTTACTATATTCAGGTGCCTGAAGTGGTAGACAGACACTGTTCTATTCTTTAAAGCTCCATGATGCCTAATTCCTATTGATTTTATTTTAGCTGTAAGGATCTGTATCTTAGTGTCTTGCCTGAGGTCATTAAAGGATGCTGTGGAAGAGCTAGGAAGTGAAATGAGATTTCCTGTCTCAGTCCAATACCTTAATCAAAAAGCTATGTTTTATATCACAGTTTATGACAAGAAAACTAAGAAACCTTATTAACTAATGCAGCTCTCATCTGGACTGTATGAAGCAATCAAGTACAGCATTATATCATCTGTTTAAAGATATGCATGTAAATTTTGTTATGTTGCTCAAGAGTTTGCTAAGTTATACCTCAGATATTTTCCTTTGAAGACCTTCATAATACTTTTAATGTGGTAGTTTTCATGAAATTATGTCCTCCCTGTTTGTTAATTGCCAAAATAGATCATCCTTTTATTTCTCCTCTGCTGGTTTTTATGGTTTAAAGATGAAAGCTAGGCTAATATTGCAAATAAGAAATTTAAACTGTGTTTTGTGTAGAGCAGTTGGCATTCTTTAATTACCACTTGCTTTCTACACTTTTGCAAAGGGATTACCTTTGTAACCATTCTTATTAAGGACTTGCTGAAAGAAAGTGATATTAAGCATTTGTACTCCATTTGCTGATCAAGCCTTTCAGAATAGAAATGGATGGCTCAAGGGCACAGTGGTAGATATTACGGCATTTAGCTCATAGGTGACTAATTCAAAGGAACCTGGGTTGTTAATGACCCACCCTTTGTTAGAACTGAGTGCTGACTATAAAAGAGAATTGATGTGTACAGAGCTGTGCGTATAATTTCATCATCTTTAAAATCATTGTAAGTCACTTTCCAGATCAGGTTCTAATTTTTGTGTTTCGTTAATTTTGGTTAAATTGCCGTAATCCATTATCCAATGTGGTTAGGAAGGGTGCAGGAGGATGAAGAAATTGAAAAGAGCAGGAATAGTGGAGCATATATCCTGTACCCCGTTACAGTCTTAGTGGGAAGAGGCATTGGTGTGTGCATGCAGGTAGGATGAAGTACAGGTCACTCAGGGCTCCAGTTTGACCCTTGGCTTTTGATGAGAGCTCATCTCTGTTCATGGTGGTAATGTACTTCAATACGTTAATTTTAGTGAAGATAGGATGTGAAGTGTAAGTGGGGGAAAATGAGATTTGTACTCTTTTCATTTTTTTATGTCATTTAGTAAGTGCTGATCTTGCATTGAGATGTCACTGTCAAACTGGATAGCATTAAAGAGGAAAAGAGTTGATAAATTTTCAGCAGGTCGAAATAGTCCCAGTTCCCTAAGGACTTTCAGTGAAAATCTGTTGGAATAAAGAATGGCTAAAAAATGTTTTTAATCTAGGTTTTTTAAAATTTCTCTTTTGAGAGCCACAGTAATAAATCAAAATTATTGATGTAGCCTGCAGCAGTCTTAAGATTCACTTATTTAAGTGTCGAAAATTCTTTATTACTTGGAGCAATAACCCAACACTTTGAAATCTCTCATCAGAGACTCCTGGCCCACACATGTAGACAGACATTCAACAAAGATTTCTGTTTGTGTGTGGATCTTACATCAGCTGAGATCTCTACACTGTTTTTCTTAGTAAGTATCTGCCTTCCTTCTCCCACTGCGCCCTGAAAGCCTCTGCAGCACTGGCTTTGTGGTTCTTGCTTGGGGACTGAGCTGAGTGCTGGCCACGTGTGACCAGTTTAAGCTATTTCAGCACTGACACATCGAACATCATTCTACCTCTTACTAGACCTCTGCAGAGAAAAAAAATCTGTTATGATTAGCATATTTATAAATCAAAATAAATCCAAAGAGTGAATGGGCCCAGGAGAACTCTCAGTCCAACCAAATTAGACTCATATATCCACCCCAGAGCAATTTCTTAGAAGCCCAGCCTTCACGAAGCTTCATTTGCAATCTCTACGTGCTGTGTACTTTAGAAAAGTTTTATAATTACTTGCTGTTCCGGCTGCTGAACAGTTCTAAATGTTAGATATTAAGGAACTGCTGTTTCAGTCAGTGAACAAGCTCTGAACATTAAATGTGCTTCATGAGAAGTTTTTTTCTCAGCCATTACACATCTCTGAAGGCATATTTTTTTTCAAGTGGATGCTTTCCCAGCTGTTGATCATCTCTCAGTTTCTTGTGTATGAAGAGAGAAGGAAACTGATGGTAGTGTGACATTGTATAAAGGTTTTATTGCTGTGAGAATGAGATGGGTGCATTACTTACAAATGCATGCATTGAAATAATTATGCGGGTCATCCTGAGAAAGTACCAATAAAACCTTTATTTTGCTCCATACGTATTTTTGGCTACTGTGCCGTGTATCTTACAGAAGAAATATTTAAGCAATGTTTTACAGTATTCTGTACAAAAATTTTGGTACTATTTTTGATATCTACCATTAGAGTCTGATACTTTGGGAAGAAGAAGCCTGCCTGTCTGCTCAGCCAAGAAGATTTTTGGCTGAGATAGCCAAAGTACTCAATGAGAACTGGAAACCGAAATTAAGCAGGTGTTTGAGGCAGTGTTGTAAATGGCAATAGCAGTGATTTCTTCTACGGAATAGCTCAGCAGTTATCAAAAAGACGTTTCATGTACTGAATGATGTTGAAATTTAAGATTCACACACTGAAGACCGTTTAAGACTAGAAACAAGTGCTATGGTTCTCATTTCCATTGATAATGTAATGATGATGCAGTGGTTTTCCTGAGATTTGGAAAATCACAGAGCGCTTTCTTACCCTATAACAGTCTTCCACATGACCTTGTGTGTGTCACAGCCTCTCCTTCATTCCTTGTATGCAAAATTGAGATTGCTATGTCTACAGCGCAATGGAGAAGAGATTTAGGAGTGTATGACCCTCAAGACCCTCTACAACAGATGGTATATAAATAGAGCATGGGCAATAAATCCCTCATTTTAGCCCGAGAAGATCACATAGTGGCAGATGTAACTGTCAGTGCTGCAGGAGTGATACTTGTAATTCTACATTTGGGAGAAAGGAAGTCAGCTTTTGTCAGACTTTCTTATGGTGGAGTTAAGTGCTTTTTAGAGATACAGGGTGTTTCTTGTGGTTCTAGTGAAGATAATATGGATGAGAATGCAACTAAGGTAGTAGTAATCAAGTGTGATTTACATTACAGTTGTAGTTTGCCAGCACTCCAAATGTGTGTGTTTATTTGTATAATAGATGAAAAATGTTGAAATTTTCTTTGATTACAATAATCCAAGCCAGTATGCGTCATGGGCTTAAAATATAAAAACCAAAAGATGTACTAGAATCCTCCAGGTATTATTAGGCTGGAATAAGACTAGAGTACTTTCACATATAAACTACAGAATATTTATATATGTATGAAATATGGAATAGGCATCCTGAGACAGTACCTTAGAGAAACTATGTCTACACTGAGAGCTGACTAGTCCCTGTCTGCTACTTAATCTCTGGAGCATTTCCCAAATGGGGAAGTGGGAAGTATGTAAGTGTGCACTGTAGCCTGCATGAAGTAAGGTTCATGATGCATGAAATAGCACCTGCCGTACTGCAGGTGAGGTCAAGAATCATGTAAAACAGATGTCATCTCATCATATTTCCTGTGTCAATCATTGGACATCATGACAAAGATGTGGGGATACCTAGAAATGGCAGCTAGAGCAGGCTGTGGTCTGTCCACATTGGAGTTAAGTGTGCCATCAAATGTTTAATAAAGACAGCATACCCAAAGTTTTTCTTCGGGGTATTTCTGCTGGAGAGCTCAAAGTCAGGCTCAAGTGTGTGCCTGCAGGTAAGCAGTATAGATAGTTGATGAGCAGAACTCCAGGCAACTCTTGGAAAATGAAGTAACCAGGAAAAATAGGTGGTGTAAATCAAGAGCTAGGAGCCAGAAGGAGCTGATCAGCCCTCACCTATGGCAATGCATCAGGAATCAATGGGCTGGCTGGAAATGAGCTCTTTCCCACCTGTAAATTCCCACCTATTGCTCTCTGGTCCTACCAGCAGAGTTGTGGGATTTTGTTGTAAAGCTACACATTTCACATCTGCTCAGAGGCTATTTAGAGAATTGTAGACTTCTTGATCAGGGAGACTTTCCAGACATATATTCACTTTAAGAGCGTCTCTGATGTGTGCAAAAATTTATTCCCTACTTAACATAAGTGAAAGCACTGAGATAGTCAATCAAAAGTACAAACTTTGTCAGTTACAGCATCAGATCTAGAAATGGTGAAAATAATGGCCTTTCAGGTGTCATTAGTCTAAGGCATAATGGTGTCTTTAAGAGCTAAATGAACGCTGTAGCTCAGGTGATTCAGATATCTTTGCATATAATCATGCTTTCAAATAAATTACAAAGTTCAATCCAGTATGCATTCATTTTGAGATGTCCCAGAAGTGTGTAAACTTCAGTTATAACAGTTGCCTTGTATTTACAAGCTCTAAGATTTATTTAGTAGGAACTCTTCAAAAGGGAATAGGCCAGTCTTGAGTTATGAATTGCTAAACCCATCCATCTATTGCATTACCACACAAAATCACTCTTTAAATGCATGGAGGAAGTATGCCACCATAGCAAAAGTGTTGCAATGTCTCTCTTTTTACAGAGAAAAAAAAAACAGCAAGGAAATAAATTTAAAGCATTAGGCAGTATTAAGACTTTTCAGAGTAAGCCATCCAAATGAAATCCCATAATCAAAATAATAATTATCAGGGGAACACATTTACTTTCAAAGTAATCATGCAAAGTAAAGCACAAAATATGTCTTAGGTAATAAAATGGTGATTTCTGTTCAAGAGGTAAAAAGAAAGTTTAGCATTTCAGAATATAAGTGCTTTGTATATGATCAGTTCTTGACAGATTTTCTCAGAAATGGACCTTTGTGTATTGTACATTAAAAAAAAAAAAAAAAAACAGAGGAAAAAATTGAAGCTGTTATTTGGTGAGTACATCCAAAAATGTGATGAAGCTGGAACTGGGTTACTGAAGCTAGGAAGATGCCCATCTTTCCCTTACTTTTGAAATTATTACAGAATAGGGTTTGGTAGAAGTACTATGCTGTGAAATGTCAGAACTTTCTATGATACGGAAAGACATTTGGAAAGCACTGGAAAAGTTAATGTATTTTTTTTTATGCATGTAAATTATTTATTTATTTATTTTTAAATTAAACTAGCAGGTAGTCTAGCAAATTTATTTCATATACTTTTATTTCTGATTAAGTTAAAGAAATTTAAGGTGAAAGAATTTCAGCCTGTCTTTTCTGTTTATTATTCAAATTATCTTTTGTTTCCTGAATTTAGGGTATATTTTACTTGCCGTAGCTTTGTTCTTTCTGTTTGGTTTCAGTTGCATGTCTTTTTAATATCCAGAACGTACTTCTAAGCTTAAAATATTCTCTTCATTCCACCATTTAACCATGTTCATTTTTTTAATGGCTGCCATGCTATATATATCTACTTCAGTTACACCAAGTTTCATTGCTAAGGATTTATGCAAATTTGATGACAGGGACGTACAATGAATCTTGTTTGTCTTTTTGGCTGGGCTAATTCTGGGCTCTTTGTCATCATAAACTGCACTGGGCTTAAGTTTGGCCGATAGGGGTCAAATCCATCTTGTAGAAGGATTGAATTATACTTACAAAGATAATAATAAACATGTAATGGAGTAAGTATATTTTTCTTTCATCAGACAGAAAATCCTGGGTTTTATCCCTCCACATAGTGTCCATAGTAAGAGCACCTGACTCATTTTGAATAATTTTACTTTGTATACTCTGAAGAAGTTGTAGATTGGAAGGGGCCTTGTGTTATATCTGCATATAAATAGCTGCATTTTCTAGTAGCTAATGTGATTCACTTCATTTGCCATCTTCAGCAAAAGTAATAGCTCTTGCCTTTCCCTGTTTTCCTCTTTCAGAAGTAACAGTTTATTCAATGAGGTCGTGCAGATGAACTTTGAAATAGCCAGTTTCAGCAGCCTTTCTGGAACGCAGCCCATCACCTGGCAGGTGGAATACCCTCGGAAAGGGACAACAGACATAACCTTGTCTGAAATCTTCATCTGCCAAAAGGATCTTGTTGGAATTGTTCCATTGGCAATGGTAAGAAACTGTTTCAGCATGTTGCTCCATCTGATCTGTATGTGGTCTGAGAAAACACACACCAGGCCTCAGACAGATTTGCAAAGGAGGGCTCTCTGCCCTGCCTCCCATTTTATAGCTTTATAGGACGACTTGCTAAAATCATGCCCATGTTTAATGGTTCATAGATGTCACATGATTTCAAACCATAGAAGAAAGGGATGCTGCCACTTTAGAAATCTCTCTCAGACTTTAAATCTTGAATTTCTGCCATGCACAGTTCCTCCAGGTTACTAGTTGTGAGCACATAGCCAGGTAGATTTAACTATCGATTTCTAATTTTGCTGTTACAGAGCTTGAACTTGCAAGGTCCCTTGAGCACCTTTTGCTAAAGAATAAGTTGCTTGGTCCTCAGTAGGCTGAGGCTGGTACTAATTTTGCTGGCCTTTTCCGTAGTGGTTTAAGAGACTGTGTACATGCTGAAGTAGGCTCTGAGCATTGATTTTACACGTCCTGAACCTCAGGAAAGGGAGAGGCACAAAGCTGCCAGATATCTAGAACAGGATCAAGAGTCAATTAAACAGAGGAACTGGAAGTGCTACTGTTACTCAATGTTAGAGATCAGGATTTGGAAGAAGAGTTAGACATATCCATCCCATTTGTGAATTTTGCCTCTCCTGTGAATAATCTTGGTGGTGGAATCCTGGCAGCCTTTTCTTTGAACAATGTTCTATGGTTTGCAGCAGATAATTAGATGAGCGTTATTTCCTGGAAGTCCTAGTCTTTAGTATATTCTTCCCCTTTGAAGAGTGAAACTGCTGCTCATAACAAATGAGGTCATGCCCAGCAATTTCCTGATCCAAACTCTGTTAAGTCAGCAGAAAACCTGTGCTGCATTCCAGATCTGAGAAGAAAATAATTGTCCTCATTACTGGTGGAGTTGAGCAGGGAATACATATTTGAACTTCTGTCTTCTAAAGGCTGAAAATGTGCATAAGGAAGTCTTTTCTAGTCAGGTTTTGTTTTGAGATACCTTCTGTAGCTTCCAGTACCAAATGACAGACGTCTGTCTACTGACGGACTTAACATCTTTCTTATTCATTTTTTGAAAGAATTCACCAGCTTCCTTTTATATTCCATACCTGAGGGAATCAAGATTTTCTTAATATCTCATGACAGGGTCTAATGCCTTTGCACTTGCATAAAAGGTTCAAGCTTTATTCCAAGACTTATGTCCATTCTATATTAAAATTAATCCACTTACAAGGGTTCTTCTAAGAACTGGAGGTCTAAATTAATGAATTTTGTCAGGTATAAATCATATAAGGTGAGATCCTTTATTCCCAGCAGATGTACTGTGGGTTTTTCAAAGGGTTCAGACAATGAAATCATTAAATCTTTCTCTTTGCAAAGCTTTCTTGTGTTTATTTATCTCATTTCTGTAATTTGTGATAACACTTGGCTGGAGCCAAAATATACTGTGTTAATAGAATCCAGTTGGGTGAGATGCCAATGCAAAATTGGCTTTGCTAGCAGGACATTAGTAGATAAAGGGAATTTTCACAGTTTTCTGTTCGCTAAGGCTGCAGATCCAGCCAGGGTGCTTTCTTCATTTAGGCAATAATCGCTAGCTGAGCTGATTACCTGGCAATTCTCCTGTTCAGAAACAAGAGCCACACTGAAAAGAGAGAGGGGGATACTGTATCTACCAAGAAGTCAGACCACACTCTTTATCTCTACTACACACTGTAAAGCAACAGCACATTATTGTGCATAGAAATTAGATCTCAGTGTTTATCAGCAAGTGTGTTTCATAAATCCTCTAGAGGGTAGAGAGGATTATATTGATTTAAGCATGGAGTGTTCCTACAGCAACACTGCTAACATCAAAAGTAAAATCTGTCATACAGAGTTTATAAAGTTGGCCAAAAAAAAAGGGGGGGGGGAGGGGAGGGGCGGGGAGAGAGAAGGAGCCATTGCTATTGTGCTGGACTAGGATGTGGGATTTCCAAGATCTGACTGAGTTTCTGCCATTGGTCTGATGGGCATCCTAGTCAGTCCTCTGGAGATGAAAGCAGCAAACCTTTGTGTGTCTTGTTAATGATATAATGGTCATCTGTGACTCACAGAGTAAAGCATCCCTCATGTGAGCCATTCCAAATTCTGAAACTTATGAAACACAAAAGATCTTTTATCCTTTATTGGCCTATGACTGATTATGTTACAAAAAGAAGATGAAAAAGAAGAGGGCCTTCAAAAGATTAGTGGAACTGATGCTACAATATTTTGGATTGAAAGAGATTAAAGAAACATTGCCAGTAAGAACTGAACCTAAAATTTTAAGAGAGCCTTACAGATTTTGGATCAGTAGAGCAAGTTGTAGGATGCAACTGCTGAAAAATCAGTGGAAATTCATCATACAATCAAAGAGAGGATTTTAGTAGAATCCAGATTCTGTGTGCCTAAGTATGCAGCTAAGTAGTATGTACAAGTAAGAAGGAGCAACACAGTGATGTTGCTACAGTGAACGCAACAGCGAAATAAAATGAGCAAGAGAAATATCAAAGGTACTGGGCTGAGAATAGGTATAATAACTTTTTCCCAGAAAAAAAAAAAAAAAAAAAAAAAAGAGATGTAAATTTCAGGTAAGTATATTTTTTCCTGCGCTCAGAAGTTAATCTGACTAATTTTGGAGGACATTTCACCATTCAAGGTATTTAGAGAGAAAAATGAGACAGAAAAGTAAAGAAAATGTAATTCTAACCACTTCTGTTGCTTTCTAACTCTCAAATAAGAGAATTTATTTATAATTTATTTAAGTATGTACTGTGGGGAATGACGCATCATAAATGGATCCTCATCACACATATGTAGTACTTTACCAAAATCTTGAGTCTGACACTTGGTGTAACCATCCCTGTACCTTTCATGCAGGCTGCATGAGGTTCTCATCAAAGGATGAGATTAAATTTGTTTGTTGTATTTCCATCATTGAGTAGCAATAATTAACAGAGGCAAGACGTGTTAAAAGGTAATGTCATTTATTAGACCAACTGATACAGGTGGAGAAAGATAGATGCTATTTCAGGCACACAACCCCTCCTTCAGATCTCTTACCTCACTTACTTAAATCACAACAGCTGCAAAATACTACAGCTACAGAAACTCAGGCTTGTAAAATTCAACAATTAGGGGAGATAAAAAAGAAAATAAAAAGATCTTTTAAAGCAAAATATATACCACTGTTTGCTGACAGGAAAAATCTATTGCAAAGATTGAACCTTCTAGTAGAGAAATCTACTGTCTGAGTCATGTCCTATTCGAGCATTTCTGATTTCATGTTACTTGTTGCAGGATCAATTAGAAAAGTGCTTTCATAGGAGCTTAATTAATTATCTGCTAAGCAGCTTTTGAAAACCTCTTCAATTAATCACACGTAACCTCAGAACTTACCAATTAAGGTGTACAAGGTTGGTTAATTTACTTCCCCCATTTTCCTCAAATTTCTACCCTGTCATGTGCAAATGCAGCCAACTATATTGATTTTGCCACTTGACTAGATTAAAAAAAAAAAAAAAAAGGAAATTTTTCACGTTTGTAGCATTCATGCACACAAGAATTTCAATGAAGTCTATATATTTGTGTTAAAGATTAGACCATGTGTTAGAAAATCGAGCAAGAGATTTCTTCTCATGCTTTAAGTGTGTAATACGGATTTTAATACCATTGAATTTTGCTTTGGGATAGAACCAGGTAAAAGACTTATAAATAAGTTCGTTTCTTGATGCCAGTAAGGCACGTTGGTATTGAAGGATAACTCCTTCTGGAAGGTAGATTGATGAATCAATGGTTTAGTGTTTATGCAAGACAATCTGGGTGCCTGTATATGGAATTGCAGTGGTAGTCCTTAATCATATGGATAAACTCTTTCTGAATTAGTTTATCTCTAACTGTGACTTGCATGAAATCCAGGTATTTAAAGTGCTGAAGTATAAACCTGATGTCAGGAGCAGAGTTCTTGTCTGAATGTACTCCAAAAGACATTTGTCACCATGTAACTTGCTCATCCATGCATATTTCCTCTTTAAAATTACTCTAATACTAAACTTCTGGTAGGTCTTTCAGGCTTCATTCATTCAACTCTATAATTCATTGATAACTGCTTGCAAGCAAACTCAAGTTGGAGTGGTTCTCAGGCATACGTGTGTGCTGTTGCTGCTGTTTCACACCTCACACACTCAGAAGCTTCTCTTTTCTCCTAACAGCATCAATAGGTCTAATAAAAGATATCAGTTGTTCCTACACACCCTGCCTTTCTAGTGATGTAAACTGTATCTTTTCTTTCCATAATAGCTGCTGGTTAATCCAAGTTGAATTTTTTTTAATCCAAGTTCAGAATTGTTTACACAGAATACCCTGGCAAACCCAGCAATAACGTGGAGCTGAGAGTCTCCTCTGCTTATCATTAAGCAACACAGTTCCACGCATACTTTTTGCTATGTACTGAGTTGTTTGGTTTCCAGGTGCCTTTCTTTACATTCAGAACTCAGTGTAATGGTGGTTCTGCTGCAGAAGTGAATGGACATTTAAGACGAAGAGCTGTGACTCAGACGAAAATGCTTTTTGACATATTTATGTGTCCTTGTTAACTTGCTTTCCATTAAAACACAGATGACTGAAAATTTAGCTTGCAAGGCAACAGTTGTTTTATATACACTTATATGTATGCCATTCTCTATGATAAAGATTTTTTAAGGTATTTCATTGCAATGAAGGGAAACTAAGTCCCTATATTACATTTTAAAATATGGACCTAAATAAATAGAGTTCTCTCTGCACAGTCTGCAATTTCACACCATAAAGCTCCATCTATTTCAAGGTCACAGAAGTGCAGGATTCCCACTCCCGTTAGTCTTTGAGTCTTGAACGATGCAGGAGGCAACAGGCACAGCTAGGAGTCATACAGTTCAGGAGTTTTCCAAAGGGCAAAATCTGAGGCTATCTAAACACATCCATTTCCCAGTTTGCTTATTGCAAGCAAACTAACAGAAAATCTGCATACTGAACTTTTCAGCTGACAAGTATTGTCTCAGATAATTAAATTATGAATCACATCAAGTAAAGAACATGAAACAGATTTATTTCATGTAAAAGCTATCCTGTTACTATTAGTAATACTAACAAATTAAATGATCTGTGAAGCCCTAAATAATACCAAGAAGTAAAAATTTGTAGAGTTTAGTTACAGGACTGTGTTCTGAGTGAGAGACCAGACTTAAAATCTTCTGATGCTAGGGCAGAAGCAGTAGCCCAGATCACTTATATGCCTACTATTTCCCTTGTGGTAGGTTACAGTTGTTTAAATGAGGGTACCATTCCTTCTTTTAGGTTTACGGTGAATATAATTTCACTAAAGTTTGTGTAATTGCTCTATATTTATACCAGATAAACTCAGGAGCCTGCATACCTGCTTGTAATTTGGCTCTGTCACATAATGTGTTGAGCTGTGACTTGCTATGCATATTGATTAATCTTATCTGATAAGAATTGGCTCTTTTGTTGTCTACCCATCAGGAAACAAAAGTGGGAAGAAAAAAAAAAAGATGAACTGTTGTACTGTTGTCCATTGATTCTAACTTGGTCAGAAGATGCAAACAACATAAAGAACTTAAAATGGCTCAATTTAATAGTCCTTTTTAAGTCCCAGTCATCATTTCTAAAACCACTGCACTTTTGATTCTAGCTTCTGTTTTCCTTTTCTTTGCTATGTTCACATTCACTCCTACCTTTTGCAGGAAATGAGAATAGATCAATAAGGCTATCTCAGCTGGCTGGAATTACTTTTTTCCACTGGATCGAGTTATATGTCATTTTCTATGCAGCGCAACAGCATATATAATTTCCTCTTTCAGCATCCCTCATATCTGACAATGCTGTTGAATAGATTACTTGGGAATTTTTAAAAAGCTGGGGAGAGGTGGAGCCAGCCAGCTTCCAGATTTTTAAAGTGTTCTGTAAAATCTCTCTGCCATATAGAGAACTTTTGTATTTTTTGGCCAATTCCCCTGCCTGTAGTAGAGAGATGTCAATACAAGGCTTAATATATATGCCACTCAGCCTTGACAAGAGAGAAATCCTGTGAACCAAACAAAACTTTGCAGATCAGCCAGAATGTGCAGTGAGACAGCCAGTGACTCAATTACTGGACTTTTGCTGTTATGGTAATACCTAAATGCTGCACAGGCAGATAACAGGCAAGTCAGAATCCTCTCTAGAAAATTTTCAGTCCACAAGTCAAGATGATGAAATTCAAGGTGTTCAAAGGTGGATAAACTGAGCTCCATGAAGGGCAAAGTATGGACACTGAGACACCAGACATCACACCACATTTACATCCTAATGAAGCAGGAAGTAAAGATTTGAGATCCCCCAGCCTGTCTGTTCTCGATGCCAATCCGTCGTGCACGTTAGAAGTCTTCTGGTCATGGTTTCTTTCTTCTGACAGCATGGCACAGTTCTGGATGCTTCTATGCTTCTTCTCAGCATTGGAACCTAGCTAAGTCCTCATTCTGCTGCAGATTTCTTGGTATTGGTTCATGGTACCGCATTGTGGAAATTGTCAAGCCTGGAGATTGTTTTGTACTTATGATATATTGAGCTAGATATGGGGGCTGCTGTAAGTATTGGCTCAGGTTTATGATACCAGTCTGTCAGAAGACATCTTAAGTAACAGTTTATATTTGAAATGACAGCTGATTAAAATTCTGATTGTTTAACATAACCACAAAGTCAATTTCACAGCTGCCACATGCATGTGAGCAGAGACCATACAGAGACATAATAATGAGCCAGCAGAAATTGAGTTTTGGCCCCAGATGATAGTGCTTGAGAAGGACAGTCCAGGACTGTGTGTTTTGATGCTGTGTCTGCTAAGGACTGTCTTCATCACATGTGCCCTCCACTGCTGCCTTCACTGCCAGCAGAGACAATGGGAAGAGAAGCACTACTGAGCAGTGGCAGGAGACTGCTTTCCGAGGCTGACATTCTGCCCAAGTTTGCAGCTAAAACAGAATTGGAATTTAAAGGCAGAGAAGTTGCTATCTTGTAAGGCTGTAGTGTGAGATAGGTGATTCGTCAGAGTTCACCCGTGGCCCACAGTGGGAGGCAAGTGCTGTGCCTGATTCTGATTCTCCTACTGCACTGCACTTCTGCTGTGGGGGATTTGTGTGAAATGGGAAGAGAGAAGGAAGAACGGAGAATGTTACAGAGTTCATTCATGAGTGGCTGGCAGAGCTGAAGGAGGATTCTTGATTGCCAGATAATGCCTTCTCCTATGAAAGTTAATATATTAGTTTGCTTTTTTTTTTGTTGTCTAAACTCATGCTCTTTCATTAGCTTTAGCTATCAATCAATTGTCTTAACTGATAAATGCAAGTCCAGACACTGCCCAAATTTATTTCAGATGACAAAGATTTGTGGTTTAGCCTAGAGAATAAAGTGGTCTCCACCTTCTCATGCTATCACTTATCGAGATGCTGGGATGAGCAGTGACTGTCAGAGCAGACCAGGGATGTTTGCAAACACAGCATGTGCTCAGCCAGTGTAACCATTAAGTAGGTTAACTCTGACCCATACTGAAAAACAGGAAAAAAATCTATTAATTAGCAACTTTTTAATTATGGTTTTGATCTGTAAAGAAAGTTTTAATGTTTCTGGGGAGTACTTAATTCTTCACCATCAGGTGAAATACCTAACAGAATTATGAATCGTTTAGACTGGACCCTAATTAATGAGGTCCTGAGGTGCTCTAGCTTGGCAGAGAGACTAACGAGACAACCAGGAGACTTTACTATAATGGAAGGCAATGAGTGAGCATGGGGAAAAAAATAAAAATCACCAGGACTTTTATAAGTCTCAATGTTATAATGAGCTACCCCAAGGATTAAAATACCGAGCAACTTTTCACCTTTGGTTTATTATTAGATGCATGTTTGCCTTACCCAGCTTTCAGTTTACACTTCATTATCCAGCCAGACTCTCAGCACTGAGGATGTTTGTCATAGAATTCATTAGGAATCTATACTTTGAAGTCCGTAGTTGTGCTTGAGGGAGATAAAACAGTAAAACCTAGGATGGGGGTCAGTAGTGCCCTGGTGAGAAAGCTAGCACCACTCTTCTGGCTTTTCTCTTTGCCTCTCTGTGCAGCAGATGCTAAAAGACATGGGAAGCAGCAGTGGTGAGAGGATTTGATCAGTGCATAATCTCAGAAACAAAAGGGTTCCAAGACAGCACCAAAGTTTGGGCTGCTGTTAGTACTTTGCTAAGCCAGAGGGGCAGTATGCAAAAGTCTTTCTCCAAAGCCAAAGTTCTCTAGATTGATGCACATATACTACATGGCTATAAGTTAACAGACATGTGACAACATGACAACAGACACGCTTCATACAGCGTGGCAGTGGCCCCATTGCTGTAAATTGCCACAGACAGTGAACCTATCAAGATCTTTTTTTCCATCAGAAACAAGTCATGCCTAATATTTAAAGCACCAGCATCATGTCATGAGTGTCAGCAAGCCAGCACACTGGTGAGAGAGGGAATTTCAGGAAACAAATGGAAACAAAAGTAAAGCTGATATTAATTTTAATCAGATCCTAGTCATCTAATCTTTACTTTATCAAAACTGTTTGCCTTTCTGCAGGATGTTACCTCACAAAACAATAATATGGCTGTAATGATGTAATTTATTCCTTCAATTTGGTTTTGGAAATCCTCTATCATTAAAAAATAGCAGCAGCACAGCTTTGTTAATTACAGCAGTTGAATATTGAATGCTTACTGTCACTATCAGGATTAGTGAGTACGCTGTACTTCGCTCTCCAAGGCCTATAGGACAAGATCTGTACATGTTTTGGAGGCTGTGAAATGAGTATTTTGATTAAACTAAGTGAGTATAGAAGAAATAGTTCAAGTTCACTGGGGAGTTTAAGAAAAATGAGAGAAGGAAACATTAACCTGTAAACTCAATATTATAAAGCACACTAGTGTGTTAATCGACCACATAATGTTGTGTTTATAGATAGTGTGGTTCTGCAGCACAGCCTCTCCTGTCCTTATCCAACATTTGCCCATTTATCTGTATTCATGTACCCCCGAGCTACTTCTGGAAGACTAAACCTTCAGGTTCATTATGGAGTTTTCCTCTCAGTGTGCCATTTTGAACTAGTTTATCTGCTTGTCTTTTTTTTTTTCTTTTCTTTAATGTAAAAATATTTTACCCAGGCATAACACTTTTATTTTAATTTGCATAAACAGATTTCACTAGATGCAGGTGAGGAAAGTGCATGTGGACAAAATCACCTTGTGTGATTTAAAGGTGGATTTTCTTCCTTTTGTGTTCTAAAACATTACATAATTGAATGAAATCCAAAAGGTTTGCTATAACCTCTTAGTGATCTTGAATTCTCATTCTGGAGGGCTAACAGAAGGTAGAAGGCCTCCTGCTGCATATATTATGTCAGCAGCTGAAACCAAACCGATCAGTCTAAGACCTGGATGTACTTTGGAATCATTTTGTATAGGGTACGACGTGCCTGTGTGCCAATATCAAGAAGTTTTATATGACTTGAAGCTTCGATTGAGCCAGCAGAAAACACTATGTTTTAGATTCTGGATCTGGGACAAAATGTCAATTGCAAGCATTGAAAAGCGGTGACTAAGAGAGGAACTGCCAGCTGGCACCAAGTATCCCACGGCATATGTTTTAAGAATGCCTGGAAGCTTCAGGAGTGAGCTTGGTGTGGAAATAAATAAGTCATTTGAGACTCGGTATTTCCTCCTCGCTGCTCTTACCTCATTCAAATTATGGGCTACTCATTAAGCACTGGGGAGACTCTGACATGCAAAAATAGGAATTGTCTGATGGACCAGGAGCCACATGCCTGGACTTAGTTTCTGCTTATTTTATATCTGGGCAGAACTCACACACCAGTTCACTCATCTTTAGAAAGGACACAGTAGTTAGTACTTCCTACGTTACAATATCATTCTGTACTTCAGATCCTTTAACAGTGAAATCTTTCTGCTTAAACATGAATTCCAGTCTCCCCCACTTGGTACTGGCAATGTTGTTCTGGTCCAGAAGAGTAAAAACGTAAGTGAAGCAAGGTTTGTAGATAATGTCTTTTATTAGGTCATCCGACAGAGTTAGAAAAAAAACAGACAAGCTTTCAAGCACTAAAACCTTTTTTCAAGCCTCTTTCAGTGTTGTAAGTTGCTCTGAGATGCTCAGATAAAGATAATGGTCACTGTGTTTGCTTCAGGTTATACTCATAAAATACTGCCTTAAGCAAAGGGATTTGATCCCTTTGTCCTTCACATCACTGACTCACACAATGGGCATGGCAATGTCTTTCAAGGATGCTTCTCCAGCCTTGAATCTCTAGCTAGCATGATCGTGCAAAACAGCCCTTGAAGGTAAAGGGCATCTTTGCTTGAATCAGGAGGAAAGAATTGGATCTGTGATTATGTATACTTTCTATACTTCACCCCTATCTACATTTATGACATTTTTACTTCCTATAAATGGTAAGACACACCAGTCTGTTAGTCATGTGTCTAGTCAATAATTTAGTTTTCTTGTATGTCACTCTCTCCCATCTTTTTAACTGTACTAAGTTTCTGATGTCTGTACAATATCTTCTCTCATTAATGCAATAATCTGTTTCCTGCCCTCTGTGTGCTTTGCTTATGTGGACCTCCTATGAAGTCAGTGAAATCAATAAGCTGTTTGAAAAGGGAAAATAATCTAGGGGCAAGGATAGGAAATAATAAGAAGAATGATTATTTTCTGCATTTTTGTTACTACTTTTTCATAGCAGTTCCAAAAGAAGCTCTATTGTGTCTTGGTTACAGATTGTGCTTATCAAAAATTAAGGCTGTATAGCCAAAATAAGGAAAGAACAAGTAGAAATTTTCTCTTGCTGTTTCTAAAATAGGCTAAACTAAATTGAAAGATTTTAGCAGAAGCTGTCTGTTTCTCTTCCACTGTGGTTTAAATAGAGTTCTGAAATCCAGGAACCTGAGCCAAGTGTTAATATGCACTCCATGGTCAAAAACTGAGGACTTTAAGAAATTTGTAGATGAATACTCCGCATTAGAGGGAGAAAGTACTAACAGTGACAGCCCTGTTAGCTTTCATGTGGTTTTAGTTAAAATAAATATTTATTATTACTATATAGTATTCATGCTCATTAATAATCAATGACATATTAATCTACACAGATGAAGCGAGTTCACAACCCTCCACAGTGGTCATAAAAGTCATCTATGTATCATGCAATACCCCAGTTACTTAAAAAAAGGAAATATGAGGGAGGGGGGACTTAATCCTTAAAGTCCATAAAGCATTCAAAATTGCTTCACCCCAGCTGTATAGTACATCCCACCTCATACTGTGATTAGTGCCGTGCAGCTTCTGTGAGGCAGTCAGGCTAGATGATATTTTACATCCCTCATCCAAACCAAGCTGTTTATGCTCTGTCAGTGTGGCTTGCAGCACTATATAAAACAGGGTTTATATCAGCAGAATCTGGGGGCTTCAGCTGAAATTCCAGGAGCAGATTATAGTAGGTACCATATTTTTATGTGCTGTAAAAGAGTTTCTGCTTCTGCTGTTAACCAGAAAGAGTAAGGATGTAGCCCCCATGTAGATGGGGAGCTGTAGTACAGAGATGGAAGATTGGAAACTTACCTTGCTAAGTTAGGAGAAGAAAGAAAGAAGTGAGCCAGGTGACTATACATAGGTGTCTAATACTGTTATATACTGTAGGGTCTCAGCCATCCATCCAGGACTGCCAGGTATGACGCAAGACTACAGGACACCTGTGCCCCCCTGGAAGAGCATCTGGAGGCCAGGCATGATGCCTACAAGCATCTAAATGGCACTCTATTCTTAGGCATTTCAATCTTTCCCCAGAGCTGCAAACTGTCAAGTGGAGCTGTGGTGAAGCACATCCCTGAAAATGCCATGTTTTTTGTCTGTTACTGTGGATTTCTTAAGTATGTGGTTTAATTTACAGAAAACAATTTGATTTTACACAAAATGTACTTTCTTGACCACTTTTCCTGCTATTGCTGAGCAATACAGCACTACACACTAAAATACATAAAAAGTACACAGAGGTATTTGTATTATATAGCTATAGGTACTCTCAGGTCCTCACCGTGAAGCTTCTTGACTCCCACCACTGGGAAACCACACTGAGATTTCCACCCTTGCTGCCCAGCAGGGCTCTGTGTTACTGTTATACTCTGTCTCCACAGGCTGCACCCAGCCAGTGATGTCAGTGATGATGCTAATTTCATTTCGACCACAGAGAACATTTGCAACACGTTAAGAGAGAAACTCACAACAGCAAAAGTATCACACTGATCCAGATTATCACTAATTGGTGGAAAAGCCCTTGTATCTGTCATAACATTAGCTTTATAGACGACTAAATCAGTTTTGCCCAAGGAATAGGACACCAGTCCTTCAGGTTGAAGTCAGCAGGGCTATGTAGAAGTGCAGGTCCTACTGCAGGGAAGCACATTAGGGAGGACTCTTTAGGGTTTACTCCGTAACACTTGATAGAATAGAGCTTGGCTTTATTGAATCCACTGGCAAGATCACTGCTGATTTCAGTGGGGTAATGTTTTAAAGCATGATGGCTGCAAAAATTTGCAGTAGGAAATATGTGAGATAGAAATATATATAAAATGAAAATTTCTTCCTCTATCTGTCTATAATAAGTATATGGCTTCTATTAACACAGAATGCATCATAATCTTTTTTCCAGTGTAGTTGGATATGTACATGTGTGGATACAGACTACTCACATACATGTGTTGCGTGGAATTGTCTGTGTACCCATGCATGTGTGCTAATATGCTTGTATTTTTTCAATCCGCAACTATCGGTTGCCACTATTACAGCAATATTATTACAGATATATGGCCAACTATATAACAGTGCCGCAGGTTTAATTGAAATGAACATGGGAAGAATTTCAAACTGTTAATGAAAATTGCCTTTTTACTACCAGCTATGTTCCCATGGTAGTCACACAGACCGGAGACATCACCAGAGCTGTGCTGGTTCTGCTTAATGATGAAGCAAACCCAGTTTAACTGGGGGTCCTTTTCCAAATAACTTCCTCAGACTCATGAAAAAGGAAAGCAAATGACTGACACATCGTGAGCCTAGAAAATGCCTTAAATTGACAAATTTCACATATTAGTCTTTTTGCAACAGAAGAGAGCTGTAAGCCATGAAATGATTTCAGCAAAAAGATATCATATAGCTCCATCCATGGCTGCTTAAGCATCCATGAACCATTCCATTATAAAATCACCAGGTGGCTATTGTCTTTCTCTCCCATTCAGGCTTTACCAATATTCCCACTCCCATCTGTGATAAACTTAATAGGACCATTCAGCAATGGAGAAAAACAAGAGAGGTGTTCATCATAGCTGAAGGCTTTTTCAGACAATTATTCCTTAGATGTTTGAGTAAATGAAAAGCTATTTTTTGAGATTAAAAAGGACCGAACACTTTGCAGGTTCTGAGGCTATTTTATTGCCAAAGCTTTTGGAATCAGTAACAAATATTTATCCTTTCCTGGGAATGTTGTAAGTAGCTACAGCCACTGAAGTAATAATCTTGATATGTTTATCGCCACTCTATTTTCCAAGTGTGTGGCTACTCTTCTAAGAGTGCTCGTTAGAAGAAAAAATATACTTCTGGGTATGTAATGTAGATGTTGTCACGTCTACTATATATGAAATATATATAGTTTATGCACTGCATAAATATATAAAATCCTGAATGTTCAGGAGAATTTAGGGCAGTTAATTGCTTATACATGAGGTATACTTATATTCAAAGATATTCATAAGCATACTTATATCCTTAGGTGACAATGGATTGAAATAAGAGTGAAGTTTTTCAATTATATCAGTCTCAGAGTAAGGGCTTTTAACCTGTCGCTTCACAGCTTTTCATCTATTTGCAATTTTTTATACTCAAAATAGCCAGTAATGATGCTGGGGTAGGAATATCTCAGGTAATCACCCACATTTCAACCCATAAGTACAATTCTTTTCTCTCTACATAATATGGCTCCTATGTAAGTGCTTTCATTTCTAAGTCAATTTAGCAAAATACTGCAAGTAAGGAATGAAATTCACAAAGAAGAAGAGCAGGTGGTTTCCTGTGTTACATATATGCATCTTTTTAAAAATCAGTCTTTTTGTTTCATTTATGTCTAAATAGAGAGAGATAAAATGAGGGCTTTTGCTTCCCATCTTCTCCAGTCACCTTCATGTTCTTATTCTACATTTTAAGTAGTTACAGAAAGATGAAATGTGGGCTTCTGCTTCCTATCTCCTGCAGTTGTCCTTATGTCCTTATTCTGTGTTTTAAGTGGTTCCAGAATTGTTTCCTTTGAAGTCACTTACAGACTCTTCCTCCACACAGCAGGAAATACCTTCTTTCTTTGAAAATATGTACCAGTCATTGGATCCTGATTTACCCACGCTAGTCAACAGGAAATAGAGACAGCTTTAGCAAAATACTTGTCTTTTTAGTGAGTTGTACCTAACAAAGTTCAGTGTCAGAGCTCCGACAAGGCAGAGTCCCCCAGCCAGGGGCTCAGTCACTGTTGATACACATTGATTATGATAGATGCTTAAAAAAGACAAACTGCGCACATTTACAGCTTTTGAGACAGTAGAGGAAGACTCAGTCAAGCATGAAAATGTTCTGTGGATTCTATTTCATGCCATTATTTTGCATTTCCCATCACCTGAGGATTATCTAATGAGATCATCTTGTCAGAGTAATTGAGGATGGAAGGGAAGTTTTGAAGTTATTTCTTGTGCCCTGATTCATTAAAAAAAGTGTTGAATGTAAGTTCAATGTATTGTCACATATAAGCTGTGCATGTTATTCATGATTCAAGTAGCATAACAGTTCTTATGACAGGTGGAAAGGAGTGTTGGGACAGTGTGCTCACTTGTCTGTAGTCTTGGGAGAGTCTGTCTGACATCTCTTTCTTGCAGAAGGGATGCTGGTTGTTGCTGCTGGAGGGAGTACCTCTCCAACCTGCTTGGTGGTCAGGCTATTCTGCCTGTCACAATTTGGGTACATGGGTCTTCTAAACTTCTCCGAGGATGTGAGTTCTCCAAGGGTTCAGTTATCATTACTGTAATTGAACCCATGCACTCTGTGGGAAAGGATCGTGTATTTCTCATTCCACCTTGCTTTATGCTAGGTAAAGACAGATCTTAGGATAGCTGTGTAGGAACAGTCTCTTACTATACTCATTGATCAGCATATTGAGATCCAGATATCACATGGAGCCAGAATGGGGTTATTTTTATATAAATAATAAACACAAGTAACATCAATATTCAGGCAGTGGAACTTTACTGTTAGGAATATTAATGGAAGTGCTTGGATTCCACAACGGAGAGGAAATAAGATTTCTTGGTTAGTCTTGGTGCCTGTGTCAAAATATTACAGCTCCAAAATCAAGTTTTAACTTCTCGTTACAAACTGTATATGACGAACTTAAATACAGTAAAGTAAATATTTGCTTCCAAAATAAATTTGTTAGAATAAGTCTGATTATCTATTACTCACAAGTGCAAGAAGTGACAGGACCTTCAGAGGGCTGACTCTAAGTCACTACAGCCTTCATACAGGTACAGATACACAAGTCTAAGTAATGGCTTTATAACTGTTCTCCATCTGTATAATTATGTCACAAACTGTAAAGTGAACAAAGCAATTTAAGGCATAGCTAATTTTGTTCAGTTGCTCCATTTTCTTCTTACGTTTTAAAGGAGATGCTCACTTTTGAGAGATGAGAGAATTATATTTAGCAATTGAGTGTTCATCTGCTACATCAAAGTAATCATTGGGCGTGTTCCCTTTTGCAAGTTTAAAAGCTAACAGGATAGATTCACTGCAAAGTAAGTGTGGATTAGTCATCAGGAATCCAAAGAAAATTTTCTGTTTTCCTATCTGTTAATATATTCTACATTCCCCTTTTCTGCCTGCAGAATTTAGTTTATGAGGATTCAAAAGTCCCACTAGCAGGGTATTTGAAAATTGTACTAGCAGGGAAGAAAATGGAATGGTCTGTTGCTAATGGTGAGGGGTGGGCAATAATTAAGATTTATCTCAATATGGAGACTATAAACAGAGACAAGATCATTGATTAAAAGAGCATTGCATTTGCAGAACACTTAGTTCCCATTTTGAAAAGACACTCAGATCTTTGTCATAAATTACATGGCTCACAAAAAGTACAAGGAAGATTGAGTTGAGCCTGAGACCTTCCCATCCCAGCTGAGTGGTGTTTGCTTTCTGTCCTTCTGGCCCCAGGAATCTGCCACCATTTTCCTTGCCGTGGGCCATCCCCAAGAGAAAAGGGTGAGGGGGCCCTGCCTAACCTGTGCACTGGGGGTCTTTACCTGTGTACTGACGATGGTCAAGGCCACTCCTCTTTGAGATGAGAAATATGAGTCTGAATCCCTTCCTTACAACCCTGTTTCCAACTTTCTTCCATTTACCTTCTTCAAAACTTCTGGAGACCCTCACTGGAGACATCACACTGATCAAGCTCTTCAAACAAATACCGTGCATGCTGAGGACAGAACAATGCCAACATCCACCTTTGGGTCTTTCCATGGGTGATGTTTTATCTGTGTTTGACTTCTGGATTGTTTGTTCTTCAGGGCAGGTATTGTCCTTAATTTTTGTGCCATGTCCATTGTTGGTCATTTAACAAAGATTTAATAAAGAGAAGATACCTCACAGGGCTGTCAAGTGTCAAAAAGAATTAGCATACAAAAGAAACTGGGATCTTTTGTTCTGCTGTCCTGGTCAAAAACAGACTGCAGAAGTGGCCACTTTTGTTAAATAAACCTGTTTCTTATGCAGATTTTGAATGGCCTGATTTTCCACTACTGTTAATCTGTTCATTATTTTCCATTTTCCTTCTCACTGTAGTCACAGAGTAACCTGGATTCCATCTGCATCCATGTTTGAATACTGAGGGATGCAATTAAGTAAGAAGGTGTCCCCCTTGGTTTTACTGCTTAACTGCATTACCCCGTTTCTTTTGCAATATAGCATTGCTCGCAAAGTAAAAGTCTTCATGTTTATAAAATGAGGAGAGAAGCAAAACAGGATATACACATGGGGGGCTCATGGCATTGGAATCAAGTGAAGGAAATGAGCAAACCTAAATTCCACCACCAAAATTTGTCTTCCCCTACTGTCTGCCATGGGGTGAATTTGCCTCAGGGAATGGAGAAACCTTTGGTCTGTAGGAATCTTCCTGTTCTTCTGCAGTGTGTGCTGAGAATGTAGAGGCAATGTTAGCTTCTTTCCCTTCTCATATAAATTGTCTGTCAACGTAGAGTGTCAGAGAATCCAGTTGGCAGCAAGCTCAATGTGTAATTTATTTTTAATCATGGGATTATGTAGATAAAACATAATCTGCTGCCTAACAATATCAGTTTGTTAATCAGCTGTAATCTTAGGAGTATTAATAACTCAAATCTGCAACCGTCGTGTCACCAGACTCACAAATCAGCATAACACTTGTCTGCAGTGCAGTACTGTTCTGTGCAGCACTCCGACTAGGATGCCCTGGAAACCTGCGGTGCATAACTTTGTGCTCATCAGTGGAATATTTATGGTGTTTGCAACTGGTGTGCATGGAGTTTACTTTCTGTCTCCCACATCTCCATCATCTTTTGTAACTGTGTGGCCAGGGTGTCACTGTTCATCAAGGGTGATGGGTTGAACAATAGTTGGAAGCACAGTGCAGCTCCTGGAGCTCTCCTCCTTAGCCACTGTCTCCACCAGTTCAAGTGCTGTCAACAACATGCAAGGGCTTGCTTCTTCTGTCCTTTTTCTGTTAGGCACGAACTCTTGACTTTAAGGTGGACAGTGCCTGATTGCCTCCTTTCCATTTTTTTCAGGAAACTTTCCTTATAAATTAAACCACAGTTGGCTTTTCTATGTCATTCCTTCAGGTCTGCAGTGTAGGTCTGTTTCTCATGAGGTACCATGTTTGTGTGAGGGAGAAATCTTAATGCTAAGCTATGATTAACATCATTCTATGAGATTCCACTTACAGAATTTTCAGCCTGTAAACAGGACCATTCTCATGACCTCAGGCTCCCATGGATTTCTCTTGATAACACCATCTAATTGGATTTGGAGTTTAATTAAACAGCTGTCACTTTGCTTCCTCATTCTGCTACAATTTAATGTTGAATTAGTTCCTAAATTAGTCATGGCCGAATGCTTGCCTTCTTACAATTGAGAGGTTGGATGAACATAAGGTTTGCTCTTCAACTAATTCAAGCAACTAGGGCTCATATTCCATATTCTTGCTCTTTGCACAGTGCTCCCACTGACATTGATGGAAGTTCCCTGACTGAAAATGTGATGAAATAAATGGTCAGATTCCTGAAGTGTCAACTGTAGTGTTACCTAACTTCAAATGGCCAAATGTGAGCACGTGCATCTTCTCAGCTCTGGCTAGAACACATGAGTTTTATGAATGTTATTTTCTCTTTCTAAAAAAGTACAGATTTTCTGTGAAGCAGCATAATGAGTGCAGCTGTGGAAGTAAATGTTTAGACCAACATTGCTGCTAGTGGACTTTATCCAAACTAATTCTGATAGAACCAAGACCAGTGTATGAACAAAGGTTTATGGTACTCTGAGTCATGACATCGGAGTTAGTTTACAGTCACAATTTCACCTGGCTCTAAGCAGGAAAGCTCTGAGGCTTCCTATAGATTGGTGATATTTGCCTCAAATTCTGGATGTTGATCTCAATGAACACAAGTCTCTAATGTAGCGTCTGACTCCCTGCCTGCCTTTGATCTCACCATTTTCCTTTGAAATACTCATTAACTCTTTTCCTGATTTATACAAATGTAATATCAGGGTTTGTAACTGTGGTAGCTTGGTACAGGTATGCACAGGGGAGTCCCAAACAATTAGGCCGATGTAGCTTACCGGTTCTAACTTGTGGGCTTCTTGATTAATTTTTGTTGCTGTTTTTTTCCTTATCAAGAATGCAGACAAATGAATGTAAGTGTGCCTTTGTTGCACTTGAGTCATTACTGATCAAATGCTTAGCTATCAGGAGGTGGGAAAGTCACCCAGCCCTCTTACTTTATTTATCTGGAGAAGGCAGATGAACAGTAGTTGTTTTTTTAATGGGTAATGAAAATACTATGTTGGTTGAAGACGTTTACTCTGTTCTGTTTATGAGATCTAGCTTGAAGTTAAAAGTTATCAACAAATTTTGACAGTAAATTCTTATGCACACAATTCATGGTTTGCTTTTGAATATCTCCTTTGATGAGAGCCTTATGTTTCAACACTGGAGCCTTCCTCTAACCATTAGAGGAAGAAGAAAAAAAGTGTTCTTTAATGCTAGTTTGTTAATTGAATATGTGTGAATAGCAACAGTTTCCTTGATATGCTGTGCTAATTGAAGGGATGCTCTGTTAATGGGGAAGAATCACCTTAATCGGTATTTTGTAGGTAGTTTCTCATACCAGAAACCTGACTCTATCTGCAGTGTCAGTCACGTGGTTTTAGGATTCTGTCATTGTGCTATGAAGACAGTTCAAGGCTCCAAAGAAGTCCAAGGCTCACATGTCCTTACTATGTCAATGAGAATCATATGTGTTTGACTTCAGAAATGACAACCCTTGTTTTTTTGTAGAAATTTTCATATACACACAGGAACATTTTTCCAACCTAGATATTGATGCTTGTTTATAACTCATCCTCTTTCTGGTCTTTCAATTTACTTTACATTACTTTCCCTGTTTTTTTATTTTATTGGGAGCAAGTCCAAACATTGCTATCAGATGCTTTCTGTCTTTTGTCACACAAAATAAATTTGAATTTGAACTTCAGTTGCTGCCTGCACAGACAGTAAATTAGTTTGGGGGGGGGGGGGCGGGGGGGGAGGGAGGGGGATTTTAAAAATTGAAGAATGTGGAAATGGCCAAAATATTGTGGTTTTGAAATGCACCAACATTTTATATGCGTTTTTAGTCTCTCTAAAGGTTTCTTAGTAATGTTGTTTGTATACTTGTTTTTATACTTGAATTAGACTAGGATAGTATATTTCATTTTAAACTAAAGCATAAAAGTCACCACCTATACCAGCTATTGTATTTCCTGCAGTTACCTGCTGTGAAGATAATTGTTTACTTAATGTTACTTGAATATTCATAAAAATTCAGCTGCAATTTCTGCTTATAAGTGGATGAGCAAGACTGTTACAGGGGGTGGCAGAGTACAAAGTTTGGGAGCCGAATCAGAGTCCTCTTGTCTGTGGTGCACATTCAGAGTGCTCAGTATAGCAGAGCAGACAGAGTGACAGTTCTATTTAATCTCCTTTTATTTTTATGAGTTTCAGCTCAGCTTTTCAGGAGTCTTGGACCATGGATCCTCCCATACGTTGTTTACAGTTTTCTGCCTAACAGCTTGTGTGGGGATGCAGACAATGGGTCAGTTCTGCGGTACATTAAAGCCCTTGGCTGTATTGCAGGAATATAAAGGAAAAACAGAGAATGCAGAAGTTATGCCATAAGGCTATTCCATACGCTATAGGGTACATGTTATTCTATTTTAGTTCTAAACAAAAAGACAAAAGAATCAAAACTCAGTTCCTTGGTCTTGCTTGTTTAAATACCACAGTTGAATAACATAGGGTACTACAGAAAAAATAAGGTAAGTGGCAGATTTGAATTGCTTTTACCATACTGTGTAATATGCTAATTACTTATACTTCAGTATTTCTAAATCTGTGTAATAACAATGAGTTGTGACTGCTATCAGTGATTAACTAAAAAAAAAAAAAAAACTTTAGTGAGGTGGCGAACAATTGCTTCCTAATGCTGAGGATCTCTAATGATTGTAGTGGCCCTAACTATGAAGCTATTAGGTAACACGTCCAATATATTTCCATTCGTTTTTGCACATCATGAATCTGAAACTCCTGAAGTTGATTGTCATGCAGAGAAGAGATGTAGAACTTCAGTAGCCTTTATCATGACAAACTGCCTTTTACAATTTTTATGCAGATGCGGCTCTGAAGTAATTAATCAAAATAAATTAATTCAAATGCACATTCCTTTAATGAAACCATTAACAAAGGGCAGAAGATTGAGGTTTCTAATTGCTGATAATGTGCTAGTAGTCAAATTTCCTGTCTTCTCTATAGAGAGGTCTTGGGAAATTTCAAAAGGTTTTTTAACCTTTGTAATAGTGGCTTTATGTCAAACCCACTTAGAATTCAGATATACCAATAATGACCTATTGGAAAGAGAGAAACAGAAGTGACAGATTATTACGTAGCAATTGGTACATCAGTTCTGCACTAAGGAGCACAGAAAGCAGAAATATCACTCACATTTGCCTGTTAGGCTTTTTCATTTTAAAGATACAGATAATTTTCTTTTGTCCAGTGAGGAAGGATCATATTATTTGGGATGGGTGAAGTAGAATAGGCTTATTTAGGATACAAGATATATAGGTTATTGTATTACCATTTAGTTTTGAAAATTGGAGAATCAGAAGATAGAGGGGTGGAGGAAACCACAAGAGGTCACCTGCTCCCTTTCCTCTTTTACCTAAACTCAAAGAACTGATGTTATTTCACTAAGATATAACCTGTTCTTCAAAAATCTCTTATGATAATGTATTTTATTCTGTCCCAGACAATCTATTCCAGAAATTCTCTATCATTGTTTGTATAATAAAGACTGCCTTAATGTCAAACAAATCTTCCTTGTTGCAGCTTAAGCCCATTACTTCAGGCCCTGTCCATGAACATAGAAAATAGTTTATTCTCCTCATTTTCAGAAGACTTTTACGTATATGGAGACAGTAATCATCTTTCTTTGGTTAAGAAAGCCTTTACTGAAGTATATTGCTCAAAATCAGACACATCCCTTTAGCTGAGGCCTTGCTGGTGCTGAGTTGAGAAGGACTTCACGTCTTACCGGGTGATACTGCTCTTTACAGAGCTTAGTGTGGGAAGGTTTTGTTTTTCAACCACAGCAGCATGCAATTTCCAACTTACGTTCAGCTTGTGATCCGCTAGAGCCCCAAATGCTTTTCTGAGAGCAGCTTTTCCTGTTCAGTTTTCTCCATCTTGTATTTCTGGAATTACTTGTTCCTCAGAAAATGGTGCAACTTGGTTTAACTTTATTACATTGCATTTTTTTTAAACCACTGTGGTGTAGGCTCAGAGCTTAGCAGCGACTGTGGTTGGTGATGCAGCAAACATGATTTAGTGTGATCTTACTGGCAGTCTCACCATCACTCAAGGTAACACAGCTGGTCTTTTTCTGGTGGTATGCAGGGCTGGGAAATCAGGAGCACTGCATCCTCATGCAGATCAGAGTGCCTTGTGGCCTTACCTTCTGTTCTTCCCACTTACCTTCTACCCTCTTTTTCTTAATATTTGACTTTTTGTTGGGGCCACTGATTACTCAGCACTGCAGGCATGAGCAAAGCTGAGCTGGAGGAAGTTCTAGTGACTCCCAGGTAGGTTGTCAAAAGTTAAACTCAGGTAATGAATTCACTCTGATGCTCGAAGCACAGAAGTTTTATCTCACTGTATAATCACATTTTGTTTTTTTCTCTTCTTCATGACAGTGGTGTGGGGTTTGTTTGTCTGTTTGTTTTGTATGTATATGATTTTCTTTTTTGTGTGTGTTGAGCTTCATAAATTGCCATTAAATGCAAACATGGATAAATCCCCAAGCCACAAAGTATGCTTTAAATCTGAAACTCCTTTCTATTTATGGTATTGCTCTTCTTCTGAATCTGTCCCTTTAAATTAGATTTCTCTACCAGTAATTCATATCAGTTGCTAAAGACAAGCTGGATCCAAGTAGAATCATTTCGAAGCAGAGCTGAGATAGCCTGAAAAGATGTCCTGTCATTTCCACAAAGTCTCTTACTGCTCCTTCACCCTGGAGTCCTTAGTTCACACTGTTTAACACCCTGAGCCACAAAAAATAAGGCGTTAAGGGACTGAGGCAAAAGATTAATTTTAAAGGACATACAGCACTTGCAATAACCAAATGCACAGTAAAAATATGTTGAACCTGCTTTTTGGTGAAGCTATGTGGGTTACTCAGTGCTTGTTGCTTCGCAAGTCTGCCTACAGAAGAGTAGGCTGAGGGGGATCTCCATCTTTGAAAATCAGGAGTTTCCAAGAATGTCCTTAGACTTTCCAATAATGTTATTTGTAAATCTGGCTCTAATTTACTGTGTTGTGTAGCTCTGTTTAAATAAATGTCATAGGAATAATGTTCTTACTTTCCTAAAACAACCAAAATCCCTATTTTATATATATATATATATATTAATTTGATGGGCTTTCTTATGAAAGCAGCAGGAAAACCTGAGAAATAACAAGTTGCAAGATGAAAAGAAAATCTGACCGAGATTTCAAGCTCAGTAAACTTGAATTGAAAACAATTTCAATAGTATCAGTGCCCCATTTTGCTGCTGTTAACATTAACAGCTGCAGTCCTCTTGACTGTTGCTGAAAATTTTGCTGAATATTTTATTCGTTTTATAGAGCTGGATTTAGAAAAGATGGCAAAAGCTTTGAAGATCTTCCTGTATGGGAATCTTGGGACTACAATGGTGCTGAAACAGTTCAGGAATTAGAAGAGTTAGCTTAGTCGATGGTGCATTCAAAGGCTTTTATATGCCATGACCCAAGTTCAAACTTCAGATTTCCTTGTTATTTTCCTTGCAGTTAATAGCATCACTAACTCCTTCTGGATTCCTTACATTGCTTCACTGGCCATATCAACGGAAATTAAATCATCTTGAAATAGTTCCAGATACAAAGTTCACAGAGAGGCCCTGTCTTTGCAATGGGCTTATATTCAGAGAGTAATGTTTTTGCTTTTGATACTCTTGCATCCTGTCATATTGTCAATCAAATCCAGTTTTGTAATAATCCTGAACTAATGTCTTAGAAGGTATATATTGGGAAAAGCCCCAAATATTAAAAAGTAGAAGCTGTCTGTGATGTGTGCCTGCTCGGACTGAACTGAGCTGCAGTCCTTTTGCTCGCTATTTACCAAAGTGCAATGCAGGTGTCAGTGCTTGTTTAGCAGGTAAAATATAAATGGACTTTTACTACTTATTACTGAGTTGTGCCTAACAGAAGATGAGATTAGGTCATTAGCTGCTGAGAATTAGTGCATCTCTCTTGAGTATAAGTCCAATTGAAGAGCTGGTGCTCACTCTTTGGAAATGTCTTTAGCTGTCTCGTAACGGTTCTGTGCTTTGTTTTGCGTACAGGATACAGAAATACTGAACACTGCAATTCTCACGGGAAAAACAGTGGCAGTGCCCATCAAAGTGGTCTCCATTGAGGAGAACAGTGCTGTGACAGACATCTCTGAATCAGTTGAGTGCAAATCCTCTGATGAAGATGTCATCAAAGTAAGTTCACGCCCTATGTTGGCTTCTGAAATTTCTTGTCTTTTTATATAATAATAACCTGGGAACAGACACTAAATCTAGTCCTGCAAATTAATTGTTCTTTTGTTTCAAAAGCATAATCAGGAGGATTTTTAAGAAAAGAGAGAGTTAGGAGCATGAGTACAGCCACCACACTGAGTTTCAATAGAATTTCAATGTTTAATTTTTATTCGTGTCCTAGTTTTAAAGTGTCTTGGTAATGTCACCTCAAGTCCTCTGTGCATGGAGTTCATTCACTGCAAAAATAGCTCTGCTGTTAGTGCTGCCTCTCCAGATGTTTCTTATTACCTTGCCAGCTGTTACTATCACCTCCACAGCTGCATCAGTAGAATGGATTGGATAAATATTCCCCAGCAACTGCAATGCAAAGTCATCCTGGTGGACGTCACATTCTGCTGAGAGCTGCTTTGAATTAAGTAGTTGATTCTGCACAGAAGTGGCTAGAAAGCACTCACATTGCCTGATCCATTGATTTAGCACTAGCAGCTTAATGTCACACACTAACAAATACCTGTGGAGTCATACTGTCTTATGGCAACACAACTATTTCTGCTGTGAATGTGTAGTCAAGGCCCTGAAGGAAATTCACAGTTGTGCAGAGAGACAGTACAAAGATAATGCTGTTCAGGAATCCTGTTGCAGCTTTCCACATAGGATTTTCTTAGTGCATGATCCTTGAGCAAGGGTGATTTTACCCTGGTCCATAAGCTCTTTGGAAAAGGAATTTGTTATGTTATATTTGATATACATCACCAGATGATGCATAGAAAACAACAGCACAATGATTTCTCAAATAAAAATTCATCTGCAAAAAAGTCTGAGTTTTATAGCTTTGGAGCATATTGATCAAAAAGAAATGAAATTCCCAAATCTTACGAAGAGGAGAGTGTTGTTCTTGCAGTAATTGCAGCACATCCTGGACTACCACAGTTCTCCAACAATTTGTTTGGAAAGAATGTTTTCTTGAAGCACTATGTCCTTTGATTAGCACTTGGGACCCTGCTGTGCTCTTCTTTTCTACAGAAATAATTTATCTCCGCTAAAAGGGTTTCTTAAAATGGAGTCTGTTTGTACTATTGGAACATTTTTAAGTGGCTTCTAGAAGCCTCCCTATCTAGCCACTCTGAAGTGGAACAAATAACTGGAGGCTAGCACACAGTGCTTATTGGAATTGACTAGAGAAAATTTTCAGGTATAATTTCTTTCAGAAATGTTTTGAAATTGCTCAGACAAATAGGGAAAATGTCTTCTGTATATTTAAAAATATAAGCAGACTCCCTAGAGGAATGCATCTGTGACATAAGAGCTAACTGCTATAAATCATACAGCTCGTTAAAAAATAGATTTCAATGAACATTGAGCGTTGAACAAAAAGGTTTTATCATCTCATCATAAAGAAAAAAAAGGTGGTTGGTTTTTGTTTTATTTATTTATTTATGAATCAGGAAATTTTCCAGTAAATTTCTTTACGTGGGTAAATGAAGTTTGGGCTTTGAGTCATATTGAAATGTTTTTATTTGTTCTGATTTTTAAGAGCACGCAGAAATCTTAAAATGGAGCACAAAAATCTTTCATCCTTAATTCATTTTGAAATTCCCTGTAAAGGTTTTATGTTAAATTCTTTGGATGTATCATCTTGCTCTGTAAAATAGTGCTTTAGATACCTTGTTGGTAATGACCTTTCTGTTAAAAAACAGAAGTCTAGTCATCATAAATGATACTTCTTCATACAAGATCATGGTATCTTCAACAAAAAAGGGTGCATGTGTTTGCAGCTCGTGTTCCTAAGCATCCCTCTCATAGCAGAGTCAAAACACATTTAGATGTATGAAAGCCTGTAGATGAATTTAAACCACAAACTAAGAAAAGTAATGAGATATTGATGAGAGCTATGTAATACTTAGACATATTATCGTTTAAAGGTTCACAGATATTTTCGTTTGATTTCAGTTGTGTGGAATTTCTGATTGCTTTGGATTCAGACAAGCATACAGAGTTATTCTGGAAGTTAGGGGGACTGCTGCTTGCTAGGACTTAGCTTGTAATATTTTGTCATTACCTAGATAAGTGTCCATTTGTATGGGTCATGTAAACAGTCTAGAGCTAATGTTTTTGCCCTGCAATTTGAATGGCCATCAGATAAAAGCTTATATGTATTAATTTTTACAGTGCCTTCAGTTTGGCTGTAATTACATTATTCTCAGTAACAGAGCCCAGTGGAGATGTAGAGATAAGACATATCTACAAGTAGCAGGTAATAGCTTCCCCAGCTATAATCTTGGTCTTGAGGCAGTTCAGTGCATAGTTTGTATCCTGTCTTAATCTGCTGACTATAACTCCTTTTACATTTTTTTTTAACATCTCATAGTTTCAGCTCCAAACAGCACTCTGTTTGTTCACTTCCAAATTCACTGTTGATTTCCTGACCTTTAAAAGTCTTTGAATGCTCTAGACCTTCACACAGGGGTCCAACCTTATAAAAGAGGACAAAAAATTTATTATGGCACTAAAAATCACGCTGCAGCCAAATTCTACTTTGCTAAGCTGGAATTTACTAGTAGGATCCATATATCTGGATCCATTAATAGTGATTGCTCTTGCATACATAGCCTCTTTTTCATCTTCTGGAAATTAAAGTCGATTGTGGCTGCTTTTGCCAGTGCTTTTGTGTGGTTTACTCAAGAGCAAATACTGCTCCGGGTTCCCAGGTCACCTGGCAGTTAGCACAGATGCGGTTTCATGCTGTGAAGGAGAGCAGAGTTTCAGGAGACTTGCAATACCTTGTGACATTTCCAGACTGAGAACTCTTGTGGATGTGTTCTTTTTTGTTGTTGTTTTATTTATCTGTGTATTTAGTGGTGGTGGTGGTGTTTTTGTTGTTGTTTTGTGTTTTTTGTTTTTTGTTTTTTTTTTTTCCCCATGGAAATAACCTGAGTTCAAAAATCTTCTGTGCTATTTCAGAAGCTACAGTAAACATTTTGGGTTTGCATTTCATTATTCTTGGTCTAGTTTTTATCCCACCACTACATGAAGGGATGTTACATATATGGCATTGTATTTTTATTGTATTGCTAGTATTTATAATCAGTAAATTGAGTGAATGTAAGATCAAAACTTAGATTCACATAATATTTGTACAAACATGCAGCTGCTATGGTCATCAGTGGGAAAAGAAGTGTGGATCTCACCTTTAAGACATCCCTTGGTAGCTGTTAATAAACAGTGGGCTCTTATTTTCTTTGGGACCAATGAGCAGAGAAAGACATTAACGGTAGGTAAAGGCCACTGGAAGAATGTTAGGAATTTGGGTTATGAGCTCCAATCCGGGACAAGGTGTCACAGCTGTCCTGCTCTTATCACAATAGGTTGAAACAAAATCCCAGATCAAAGCAGTGCAGAACTGTCGGGGGCTGAAAATTTGACTAGGGGTTTTTATAGTTGAACTCTGGTTTAGTAGTGAAAAGCTTGGAACCACTGCTGGTCTCAAAGCAATACTGATGGGACTCACAGACAACTGTCAAGGTTGCAGATCTTGTTTAAAGGTCCAATCCAGTAATCCTTCATGCACATAAGTAACTTTGCTGAGAATACCCCTAACATCAGTGAACCTACTCATATGAAATAGTCCTTTAGGATACATACATATTTCAGAGATTTTGCCATTTCTGGTGGAAACAGTTTATACAATGAAATTAATTCTTATTAAATAGACACAATTTATGTTGGAATATGTGCTGTTCATTTGTGATCTGTTCAGATTAAAGGCCAGTCTGGAGGCTGTGTAGCACATGATGCAGGAAAGACTCGGTTTGCTAATGAGGAAGCTGACAGATGGACATTTTCCTAATAGATAAATAAATAGTTGTGCACTAATTGTAGTAACTTATTTTTATTTTTATCTGGACCATATCACATGAGCCTATTTAGTAAGGAAAAGTAATCAGCACTTCATTATTTAGAAGATACTTTACTATTGTCTTAATATACCCAATCACAAACAAATAGCTATGCTTCAACCTCTTTAATTCAGAGAACTGTAGACTCAGAGAATGGTTTGGGTGGGAACAGACCTTAAAGACCATCTAGTTCCGATCCCCTGCCACGGGCAGGGGCAGTTGTTCAGATAACTACAAAGAAATTGCACTGCTCTTCCTTGCCTTCCAGTATTTGCAAAACTTGCAGTGTTTTATAAAAGGAGATATAGAAAGCACTGTCTTCACTTTGATAGGCAGAGGAACCACTAGTTAGCAGCATCCATAGGTATTTTTATTAAAAGTTGAGTTATGTATTTTTCTGCCAGTAGATTGACTGCAGTTCCAAGCTGAGTGGTTGAACTGCAGGCAGCTAATAAAGAATCAAACTCTTCAGCCTCAGTGCTGCACTCATTAAAGTGCTGCACTCATTAAAGCCATCAGGAAAGTTCACCATGAAGTTTTAATGGTATAGGGACAGTCCCTCAGGCTCCTTAATGTCTCATCATATTCCAGAGGAAAACTAAACAAACCAACCAAACACAACAAAAACAATAACAACAAACATAACAAAAAAAAAAAAAGTAGAAAAGTGAGAGAGATCTATGCACAATAGATATCTGTAACTATTTAATGGAAGCCCTTTCATATTGCTTAGATACCAAGTAGATACTTACTCTGACTCAAAGCAGTGGCTACATATTGGGGCAACACAATCATTTGCTCTCTGAAGCACAGGGGCTGGATGTGAGGCCAAAATCAAAAGCAGGCTTCCACCACAGGCTAAGGGAAATCATCCTGTCCTTTAAAAAATAAAAAATTAAAAAATAAGTGGTTATCACTGCACAAGCAAGGCTGATACCCTGTTAGTGAGAGCAGAGGTTCCCACACTGCACATATATCAACCTGAGTGGGGATCAGCTTCTCCCCACAGCTGGTGGGCTCACTGGGGGCAATGTCCTGCTGAGGCACCAGCTCCTGCTACCTGATTTATGTACTGTAAGGGCCCAGCTGGTGGGGACCCCTCTGAACTTGCCAGGCATGCAACAAAAAGAGAGCAAATCCGAGGCTCAGAGAATGGTGATGTGCGGACAGATGATGGTGGAAGCATTAGTGGGGTGGAAGGGCATGTGGTGTTAAGTTAAAGAAAGTGGTGCTGCCAAAATTCATTGGGCTCTCAAACCTCTGCGAAGATGAATGGGATTCAGGATGTGACAGTCCTCACCAGGTGCACTGCAGCACTAAAGGATATGGAAATGTTCAAGATCGTTAAGGAATGACCTAAATGTCTCATGGCTTGCTTTCCACAGGACTAATTCAAGATCTGATCCTTTTCCTGTTGAAATTAGTGTTGCACTGTTAGCATTGCAGTTGTGATATCATAGTGAATCAGTGCTTCTGGTCCTGAGCAGAGGTTGGGGATAATTGTACTTGGTTCGGTGAAAAGTTATTATGGATAGTGCCAAAATATACAAAGTAGGAATCTCTTAAGTATCAGCCAGAGGCACACTAAGTCTGCTCAAAGCAAAGCTTCCCATGGCCTCTAAGGGTTCTTCCCTGTGCTTTCTTACTACCAGCAGCATCTGGAGGCAAGTAATGATGTGGTGGTTGTGATGAAGTGTGATGCAGATGGTGATTTCAAGGGGAAGCAGAGTTTGAGAAGATGTCGGTCCATTAGAAACCCTGGCAGATCACTGGCACGTTACATTTCCTCTCATACCTTTCAACTCCTGCTGCAAACAGCAGGGTAAGCATCCAAACTTGCATTGAGTTTCTGCACCTCAGCACACACATACATTCTTTGTATGGGGCTTTATTGCAAAGCTTTCAAAACTCAGAGGATTTAGGGCTTCACATTATGTTTTTAGTGCAGTTATAGGAGAAAATAAAAACAAGGGGCTAGCAAGAAAGAACTGGTTGTTCCTACCAGCTATTTTGATTGAGGAAGAACACTAACTTCCAATAAAAAGCTGCTACAGTGTATATAATGCAATTGATTTATTGCTCATTTTTCACTTAGGTCAAATAAAACTCTATTTGGAGTCTGTTAGCTAGGTGCAACTGTTGTAGAGATGAGCACGCTGAATAACGAGTTGATGGATAAACTTTTGATTGAAACAAGTCTTATTCCTATTTCAACCGTGTGAAGCAAAGGGAGAAATGAAACAGGGTTTCCTGGAATCCAATATGGTCTAATAATAGGCCATACTTTGTGCTTGAACGTAATGCTCTCTTCTGCGGTTTTACAGGTGTCCTACAGTATGCAGTGAAAGCATGCAGGGTTCAATCTGAACACTAGCAGCCACCAGCAGTCCTCCTACCCTGTAACATGGAGGCAGCTGCTCATGGAGTGTTGATGTCTCTTGGAAAAAAAAAAAAAAAGTAGTAGCTGTGTAACTTTCTGGCAGGAATGTAGAGAAGTTGCATTATCCCTTCTGAAGCATCTGTGTGTTCATTCTTAGGCATGCAAGTCCTTTCTTGGTTAGCTCCAGAATGGGGAGCAGAAAGCTCAGTCCATGTGATGCTGCACTGAGATCCAACACGGCTTCACTGCTTTGGGGTCCTGAGCTAGGTGGGGTCTCTGCTCGGGACTGTAGGGACACACCAGCGGGCTCAGAACAAGCATGGGATCTCTGTCACATGCTCCATTGACCACATGTTGCAGATACCCACAAAGGGCACCACAAATCACTTTCCTGAAATGAATGCGCAGCAGCTGATGAACTGCAAATACAGTTCCTACTCAGCACAGCCTAATACAGCCTTGAAAGCCCTCAAAAGCAGAAGCTATATCTCTTTGTGAGTACAAACCTAGCACTTTTTTATCTGATGGTTCCTCTTTCCTCTTCTGATACTATGTTTTCGTGTGATCTGTGTGAAAGTGAAAAGCTTTCAGACAACAGAAAGTCACAGCATGGAAATTCCATCGTTTTGCCATTCTGAAGCCCTGCTACTTTGTAGGCTTTTCTTCTGGTAAATCCAACATGGTATTTTATATTATGAACAGAATTGCAAAGAGAAAGTCCACCTCCTTGCCCTCCCTGATAGTTTTTATAGTCCTGTGATTTACAGGGATCAATATACATCAGCAGAGCGAAAAAACTTCAGAGGTGTTGTAGAAAAATAAATCTTTATTGCACACTTCTGTCAGATACAAATATGACATATAAGCCAGCAATATGTGGAGTTTTCATAGATGTTATATCATTAATGTATGATACTATTGCCCAAACAGTCAGCCTCAATGGAAGTTGAAACTCAAAATAGACATAGTATGAGATATTTAAATTCAACAATAACAGGTGTAGATACTTTGCCATGAAATAACAGGGAAATATTTCAAAGGCAGCTAAAGAAACGTTTAAGCCACATCCTTGCAGACTTCTTTCCCTGTCATCTCATGCCCTCATGCAGCTCACTCTCTGTGTTAGTGATGCCAGTGTGGAAAACCTATACATCCCAAATGAAAAACCAAAGCAGAGTGGCAGTAACAATGCCTGAAGATCCACAGAAAGTGCTTCAAAATGAACTTCAAAGTTGCGAGATCAAGACCAGGAAAGGGAATTGGAGAAATAAAACGAATCTCGATACAGGTATAGATTTGATGGGAAGATTAGCAGGTTTCTACAGACCTTTTTGAACAATATGGGCAGAAGAAATAATTATTTGCCTCTCTTCTTTTTCTGCTAAGAGTTGCAATTTACACATTGTCAATTTGTATTTTGTAGATACATATTCAGTTAGGAAAAAGCAAGCAATGTTATGTTCTTGTAACTACTGTCTAAAGTGTCTAGTTGGTAGAAATTAAAAGTCTTTGCATTCACCCTGTGATCCTGCTTTGACACGCGAGATATTTGGGGCCATGCTGTATATGTAGTCTGGCATATCCCTAGTGAGCAGTAGCCAAACTCTCTGTTCTGCTCCATTTTCAGAAATTACTTGACTTGAGAGTGCACAAAACAAGACAGATTTTGTTTTACGTGATAATGGTAGCTGCAGAGAGCTCCTGTGGCTCAGCGCAGCTACAGTTCAGCTTCAAAAGCTGGTCATTCGGGAGCAAATAGATGCCCTCCAGTCTCAGCTGGCATTTTGTGCCCCTTTTACTCTCTCAGTTCTGTCGTAGCGAATGATATTCAGTTAGTTAAATGTACTGCTTCTGCTCTGCAAAGCTGCCAGTGAAACCTTTGTAATGAGATTAGATAATGTACAGCCTTTTCCCTAAGAAATGCTCTCTAGCTTTGGGGGTTTTCTAGTTAGTTTTGCTAATCTGGCTGCTGATATTGAAAATACAGACGCTTCTCAGCAGAGAGAGTCCAAATTGCTTCTAAACTATGGCCTGACTTTAGAGTTCTCTCCTTTTCTTCAGTGCTCAGGGCTCATTCCCTGTGTTATTAGTGCAGGTTGCTGGGAATTTTGCCTGAGGGCTGATTGCAGGGATCGGAACCACATTTGGAAGGTGGCAGCTGTTCACAAGCACAATGCAACGTGAAAGCTGCAGCCGTGTTATTCATTGAAAACCATGGAGTTAATTCTAGGAGTTGCAGAATGTAAGAGACTTCAGTCATTTATTAAAGTGTAATACCTGCCCTTCTCTCATCACTGTTTCCAGAATGGGAGTGATTATTCCTCAGTTATTTCAAGAAACAAATTCATTCTTTTTCTTTTGTTGGGTCATAGGTAAAAAAACAACTCTTGGCATTATTTTTGCTTGCAGTGTGAAAAATCAAGCCTTTCATTTATTATGACAGTCTTATCAGTGTAGTCTTCATTACTGTATTTACATTTATGTTTTCTCTGTGAGGGGAGCTTTTGGCTTTGCTTTCCAAGTCACTGAGCACAGATCCAGGTGAAGTCATTGGGAACGAGGGTGGCTCTGGCAAGTCAAGTCACATTGGCAGTTAGCAACTCCTGTGATGGATGCTTCCTTTATACAGGCTGATCTATGTGTTACAAAGCTGTAAATATCATGCCAGATATCACGGAAGAGCTCAGGTCTGAAGCTTTAACTCTTACCAGACTTAAACAGTTTAGCATGAGAAAATAAATAGTACAGACCTTGAGACAGCTTCCATTTTCCAGTGGTAAGTTATTGATTATTCAGGGTTATGCATCCAGGCATTTAAGCACTTCTTATGAAGTTGCCATCACATAATGCTCATGTAGCATAGGACTTTCTTAATGTATAAAACGATAGTCTCAAAACCTCTTGAATTTAATAGAGAATAATTGCCTTTCTACAGAAAATATTGTTAGAAGAATATTTTAGCACAAATTCTATAACAAGGACACATATGTTAAAAAATCCTAAAGAATCACACAAAAATCTAGTGGACTGGTTCTCACTCCTTACCATTTTCAATATGATATTATGTAATTGCCAGTACATTCAGTGGATACGTCATTCTGGTGCTCTGTATTTATTAAAGGAATGAATGACTTTTTTTTCAAAAAGCTTAACCTTCCCGTGTGCTTCAATTGCCCTTCTGGTATGTAAGAGGGATGATACCGAGCTGAAATACTAAGAGAGTCATCTCTTTGAAAAGTGCTGAGTATCACTATTCTTTCCTAATTATCCCGTAAGTTTTCTCATTGAAATTGAGATTCTATTAAGCAGTACTGGAAAAAGCTTTTTGCTCATAGAAGTGCTTTCATAAATATTTAAGCATTTATGTAACCTTTGAATATTTATTACATTTACATTAGTATAACAGACATGGGCACATGGGTTTTACACACCAAAATACAAGATTCTGGGCCTTTCCAGCCTGATAGGGACATTTATCAGAGAAGCCACTATTCAAGTACTACAGAACTGTTTATTTTACATAAAGGATTAATTTGCTTAAAGACACACAGCAGTATTTCTTGTCATGTCACAATTAGAGTGAAGAGAATGTGCGACTAAGTCACAGAGGACAGATTGAAAGCCACATATCACAACTCTGGCCTAGCCAGGATCCTGAGAAGAGAGCTCCTCAGGGCTGGACCTGTTCAGAAATAGGGAATCTGTCTGTGCTGTGTCTTGTTGAGAGACAATGTCCTTCAAGAAATCTGGGATCAGAATCAATCAGATCAGAATGCAATATACCTGCTGTTATAACCCAGATATTATTCTGAGGATTATTCTGAAGTGAAACAGATTTTCTGGCAGCTTGACACTATTTCCAAATGAAATTTGGAACATCGAAGAGTTTTCCACAAACCAACTGCTGAATCCAGAGTTATGCTGGATTTATATATTACTGTCTTGATGGAAACTTCTGTGACGAGGGCCCAGCAGTTTCACTTCTCAAAGGATGATCTAGGAGGAGAGGACACAACTCCTTTCCCATTTCCAATACTGACCTGCAGAAACCATAGACAAGTCATTTTGGTCTAATTTACTTAAAGTGGCCTCCAGCCGAATGTGCCTCTACTTTATGTATGTATCCCAGCAAGGCACTCATCACCCACAGTTCCAGCTCAAGTCAGTCACATCTAAAATTTCTCTCTAAGAATATAAGTTAATTTTAATCCTTTTTGTCCCACTCTGCATTGAGTGAGCAGTAGCCCACTAGCATCCTATAAGGTACTTATCAAGCTGCTTTTCTACCATAATTACCTTCCTTTGATTTCTCCAGCATCTCTACTGCTTTTTTCATACCTTCAAGTGATGGGAGCCAGTCAGTTTGTAAAGCAGCTGACAAAAAGTAGAGTTTAAAATATTTATCCCATGGATACTGAAATATTTATGCCTTTATTTGTAGAAGTCTTCAGTTGTACTAGGCTAATGAATACAAGCAGGATATCTACTATTATTGTAACACAGAATCACAAGTGGCTGAGGTTGAAAGGACATCTGGAGGTTAGTTTGTCCAGCTTCCCTGCTCAAGCAGGTCCACCTAGAGCCATTTGTCCATACCTCTTCATTTCTGTTCTGTTTTAGCTTCAAGACTTTTTAAACCTCAAGATGTTTAACGGCAAACCACATAGACTTGTTCCTAGAAAATGGATGGATGCCTCACAAATTTGTAGTGTTCATAAATTTAACAGTATTACCATTATTAAAAGCTCTCTTCAGAACTGTCCTTCAGAGACCTGTTGATATGGATTGATGTCTCCAGAGCTGAAAAACACACTTGGACAATAAACAAGCCATACATTAGACTCACACAGTCAGTACCATTTATTTGCGGGTCTTACAGCTGTCGTTTTCCTCCACTCCTGTGTACAACAGATACAAAACAAAGCAGACAGTATTTTGACTTCACCATCTTTTGAAAGACATTCTCGGCTCATACTTGACATGGAATTTGTCTTTTGAAAACAATCTGCTTCAACCAGTAATTGAATGAGATTTCATAAGAATCTGTAGCAGAATTTAACCAACAAAAGAGGGATACTCTTACAGAATTGTCAACAGCCCCTTTATGGCTGCAGAGTCCAAGGCAGTACATCGTCACATCCCTTATGGTGACTTCAGGCAGCTCATGTTGTGGGAGGCTTCCCCCTTCTTGCAGTTATCCAATACAGAGCTCATTGTGGGATCGAGACCTTAGTCTGAAATGAGCAAGTAAAGGAAGACCCAGAGGTTTTGCATTTAACTGGTAACTGTACTAGGAATCCCAATATTCACCGCAGCTAATTTTTTCATTACTAGATGGAAAGGTACATTTGCTCCCCAGATCACAAAGTCACATAGTGCCATAGGTAGTGTGATTCAGGAGTGACTCTTTTTTTTTTATTTTTTTTTTCCAGGCAGTAGTTTGCTCTGCAGTTTGCTGTCAGCTCAGTAAAATGTGATTTGTTGCAGAGAGAATCTATCCAAGTCATTTAGAAAAGCAATGGCCTTTGTAACAAAGGGGTACAAAAATATAATGCCAGAAAAAAGAGAGAAAAAGAAGAAACCTCTGGGGAATTGTGCTTAGCCCTGTCTTTTGCTGTCTAGCTTCTTTATTTTAATCTGGAGAGAGAAGTTAGAAAAATAGAGAAAAAGGGAAAAGTAGCTGAATGCAGCTTAATAATGAAAGAAACTGCTGAAATAGCATCAGAAAGCTCTTTAAAATGCAAAACTTCTTGCTGATCTGCTATGCAGAATGGAAAAAAAAAACAATCGCTTAAAGGTAGTGGCTAAGCAGGCTTTCCCTTCATCATCTCTCACTTCTTCTGATGCGGAAGACAAGAAGCAGTTTCAGAGAGAAAATGTTTTCATAGTTAAAGCATAAATACTACAGGAGATGGGAGACAGATAGATCACTGTTCAGAGTCTCCAGCCTTCGGGGCTCTATCAGAAACTTCCTTAAAGTATTGTGGGCAAGTCTTGTAGATGAGAGCTGGTCATTGTACTATTTGGTGACCTCAGAAGTGATGCAAAACCCTGGAGGAAACAGAGGTACTTCTATTGCATAGTTTGCGTCACATAACCACTACCCTTTTTTGTGAGACGAGTCTGCTTAGCAAGTTAGACCGTACATTGTGAATTAGATGCTGAGATACTGCTCCCCTCTGCCTTTCTTCCTCTGTACAGCATAAGTTGGGAAGCCCATTGCCTTTCTTTGTAAAAAACAATCAGTGTTGCTTTAAGAACAATGCCTACCTGAAGGCACAAAAGTTAAAATGCGTGCAGTAATACAATACAAGCTTTGCTCCTCCTGTACTCGCTCTGTGCTACATCTTTATCAGAAATAAAGGAACAGAAGAAAGAGCATGTGTAAGGACATTAGCAATGCTTGTACTTGGTGAAAAGAGTAATGTTTTTCTCGATGCAAGTCATAAAGACCTGCCACTGTTGCTGATGCATGTCCAGTACTAAATATTAACCTGTAACAATTTTAAGGGCTGCTTGGTAGCTACAGCAGCCACTTCCTTAGGATGCTGTACGTATTTGTTTAGCCATTTGTTTGTCACACACCCATGAAGGCATATAGCAGCTTTACAAATACAGATGGAGATTGGATCTTAGCCCAGAACCATTTAGGAATTGCAGTTTTGCTGCTATTGTTATTGTATTTTTTTCCCGACAGCTGCATTTGTTCTGTTACTGACAATGTTGGGCTTTAGATGATATTAACTCGTACACCTAGACCAGACGTGGTCAGTCTGAAGCTGAATATGTTGTCAGGAATCTTTATATCAGTAGGTGCATGTGGTTTACTGCGTGAATAAATAAGAAGCTTCTACAACTAACTCAGAAGGTTCATGCATTTGCCTTCGGGATCAGCTCCGTAGAAATGAACAGGATTGAACCAGTTTCAGAATTGGAATGGTTGCTGCTCCAAGTGAAATTAAATTAGATCTTAGTGACCAGCCTCCCAAAAACTTCTGCTCAAAGAAAGGTAGGGCTAAGGAAAGAAGAGCCATATCTGAAGCTGCTTTCTCAAATGTTCTTGTGTCTTCCCCTCCAGGCACACCACTTCCCATTTGGCTCTAGAAGTTGTTCCGTGCTCCAGGCACGGCACTGACTCTTGCTGACCAAGGCTCCCTGGGCTGCATTGCTTACACCTGTGGGGGAAAATGGACAGAGAGTTGAAATGACTTTTCTGAGACCATAGAGGAAGACAAAAATTAGAATCTATGTCAGCCAGGATTTCCTTGTACTTTCATTGAGAGTGTTGTGCAATAGGTAACATTCATTTGTGGTATATTGTTTGGATGTGAATTGCTTTTAACCTCAGCCATCCTCCAATTGCTTTTAACTTCAGTTAAAAATTTGATCTAAGATTCTTCCTAGACTCTCCATATCTGTTGAAGAGACATTGGCACCTGCAGGGAGAAGGGGAGTAATGCTGCTGCGTGTTGAGAGAGTCACCCACTGGCCATTCCAGTTTCCATGCAACTGAGACGGCAGCAGTGTTCGACATCGGCAGCTCAAACATAGGAGCTGAATGCCCCAATATGTCCTAGTGCTCTAAGCAGAAATGACTCTGTGATCAGGCAGTCAAGGCTGTACCTCCTGACATGTGGCCCTTGCTTGCCTCTTCAGTAGTTATTTTAGTGAGAAACACTTTCATGATGTTTCCTCTTCCAGAGTGAAGCTGATGCAATGGCACCATAGAAAGCAAGAGTAGCAGATTTAGGGCAGGGTTCTGAGTCACTCTGCTGTATTATATACTACATTATGCACCTCTGCTACATAGTACTTTTAGATTAGATCAAACAGCCTAGTGTGAACAAAGTCCATTTCTGTATTGCCATTCAAGTTGCCTTGTAAAATACAGCATGCCGTTTGTATTGATAAAATGAAGGAATTTCTGCCACCTTCAGACTTTTAAACCTGTCTTAGATGGTCTGAGGTAGAAGCCTAGACAAACAGGTGGGTCTTCTATTGTAGTATGTAGCACTGTTTTCAGCACCCAGAGACAGCATAACCCTCTTAGGGAGTGAGTCATAGAAATGTTTGTATTATGTTCTCTGAAGTTTCCTCTTGCAGTCTCACCATCAAATATTTCACCACAATGTGAGAAGTGCTTAAACCTGACAGACGATACAAAGTGGGATGTGTATGTCGAGCTGGGAACAATTTAGCTCCTGTATCGTGGTCACAGAGGACACCTATCTGTTTTATTAGCATGAGGACATGAACATTTCCAGCAAACAATCTTCATTTGAATACACTGGTACGCGGAAGGGGAGTGGGGATAAAAGGCAGCAGATGATGTTATAAACGTATGTTCAGGTGGGGAGACACATTCCGCCACTGACGATACTCATTATGGGTGATGAAATACAATTCTGATGGATGGGAGCGAGAACGGGAGTTGAAGAGATTTGCTGGGTTTACTGTTAATTTCTGCAGACATACCAGCTCATTTAGTAATGTAACAGCCCCCATTGCTAGCCACTTAATATATGATTAATGTGCCACAGGATTTCCCCAGACATTTATGACACCTTTAGGAATAGATATGACAATGACTTTATCACATGGAGTCACTTCATACTATTTGCATCCCTCTTAATGATTTATATATTTGGGAGTGATTTTATCACTGGTACTCAGTAAGGTAATAAATGAGAAAACTCAATGGTCTGTAAATTACAACATTGATTAAAGAAACAATTACTGATATAACTCTTACATGACTATGATAATGCACGCTTATATTTCAGGACGGTATTTACATGTTAATGATAAATCTACTGCAGTGTTTAGAAATACTTTACAGCTTTAACCAAAATGAAAACTTTTATAAACAGATAAGTTTATTGTGGAGGGAAGGAGTAGGATTCTGTTATTCCTCAATGGCAAAATCCTCTACAGAGCCAGCTTTGTCTTGAAGACTGAAAGCAGTGTCACTCCCTGCTGAAGGTCAAAACTCATTGGGTAGAGCTTTGGTTTGCTGCTCACCTCCACTGAGGCCTGTTATGGTTTGTTGGGTTCCTCTTGGCCAAGCTGTGAAGGAGCTGTGCTCATTATAAACTCCACAGCACTGTGATCAGCTAGTGGCTCACTGCATAGCAAACAGAAAATCAAACACCAGTTTCATAATTGGTATCCAGTTTTTAGGCATCTCCAGAATAATTATGCCTCCTGAATCAATGAAGGATTTTCATGTTCAGCTGTTCCCATTGTAAAAATCTGTCATTTTTGTGCATTAAGAGATGGGAGTCCTTTTGTTTATTTTGGGGATTTGAGGTGCCAGGGTTACACTTCAAGCCTGTTTTGTCTCAGCAATTACCTTCTCTTCTTTCTCTCTTTCCCCCTCACCTTAGGTTTCTGACAGGTGTGACTATGTTTATGTCAATGGTAAAGAAATGAAAGGCAAGGTGAACGCACTCGTGAACTTCACCTACCAGTATCTGAGTGCTCCTCTGCAAATCACAGTCTGGGTTCCACGCCTGCCTCTTCAGATCGACATTTCAGACACAGAACTGAGCCAAATAAAAGGCTGGCGAGTCCCCGTGGTTTCCAACAAAAGGTGGGTTTGAGATGCTCAATTTCTCGGGTGTTTTTGTGAAATAATAGAGTTGATTTTAACTCGCAGCGAGAACAGCTGCAGCACCTGCACCCACATTGCAGTATGTTTCCTTGAGGAACAGCAGCACTGGAATCCTCGGCTCTGCACTGGCCATCTGCAGATATAATAAAGGTTTTAAAGTCTGGGGGAGTTCTGTTTGTGTGAGTGTGTCTGTCATGTGCAACAGAGAACAATGTGGTGCAACGGTAACTGTTGTTGTTCAGACATTGCAGCTTAGATGAAGAGGTGGTACAGTCCAATTGTATGGTTCTTCATCATACTAAGTAGCCATGAATTAACAATGGTCCTAAGACAACAGAAGGGAGGTCTTAATAACTTAAGGGAGCACTCTCTATTAGCACTTTAACGTTAGTTTTCACTAATGTTCTTGAAAATGTTTTTTTTACACTTTTTTTTTTTTTAATCAAAAAAGGCTCACCAGAGACAGTGATGATGAGGATGAAGATGAACGGAAAGGGAGAGGATGCACTCTCCAGTACCAGCATGCCATGGTGCGAGTCCTGACACAGTTTGTAGCTGAGGATTCCAGCCCTTGGGGTCAGCTGAGCTACCTGCTGGGCTCTGACTGGCAGTTTGACATTACAGACCTGGTGATGGATTTTATGAAACTGGAGGAACCTCACATTGCCAAGCTGCAGGAAGGCAGGATTTTGATCGGACGGGAAGTAGGAATGACAACGATGCAGGTACTGTGCTCTGGACTGCCACATTTCTATCACTCTCATAGAGAATCTATGCACGGGCATAAAATATAGTACAGTGTTCTGCTATCTTGAAACTGGATAATTTTCCATTACATTCCTGTGACCTATTAGAGTGTCACACACAGCATTAACCCAGGGACATTCATCCAAGCTAGCGCATGGTCTGAGGCATGCAGCACGGTCAGAAGTGGGAAGCCATACAGCCTTCAGAGACTTTTAGGAAAGGCAGCAGCTGCAGGCTCAGTGAGAGCTCTTGGCCCTTATGGATGCAAGCTACCACCACTCAGCTGATGGGCACCATTTTAACTTTATGACACAGAAATCTTTAGATAATGTTGATTTGCTTTTGACTTCCTTAAACATTAACTCAGGAAACAAAAATACAACCTGGTTAATAACCCTGAAATACTGACAGTGGATGTTGATGACACCATTTCCCAGTTCTGCCCCGGCTGCACAAAATCTGAATATAGCTAGTCTATCCGATATGATATGGATATAGTGGAGAAGAAAGTTATTGCATGAACTAGCTGTCCTAAGATCCCATAAGGGCAGCGGTATGGCTGTCAGTTTCGTTAACAGGAAAGATTTCCTACTGCCTTGATGTTCCATTAGGAACAGCAAAGATAGAGAAATGAGAATTTTCAAGCAAAGAAGTGAAGGGCAAATCCTAAATGTGTCTAACCTCCCTTTAAAATGTTTGGGAGGTAAGTCTGATGAGCTCGTCTATATTGGGACCCAGAGTAACAGAAGACAGTTTTGAATCAACTCTTTTAGTGAAGTGATGCAAATAACACAACAGAGGCTGCATAGTTCTCAGTACTGGCTGCAGTGTTCTCAGCCATACGCTCTCTATTGAATGTTTTTTTCCCACCCTCCACATGAAATCAGACTGTCTTTGCAGTGTGCTTGTCTGCTTCTCCTATGCATAAGATTCTGGGGACAAGAAGGAATGATGACCTTAAGAAATGTTATTTTAAATTATCAGCATTTTTCTAAATTGATTCTTTTGTATTTCTCAAAAGGTTTTGTCTCCTCTGTCTGACTCCATCCTGGCAGAGAAGACAGTGACTGTTCTAGATGACAAAGTGACCATAACAGACCTTGGAGTCCAACTGGTGGCAGGGCTTTCACTCTTTCTTCAGCCAAGCACAGCAAGTAATCAGGCTATTGTGGCTACAACCATTGCCCAAGAGCTACTTCATACTCCTAAGCAGGTAGTGTACACTCCAGTTTTTACTGTTGTTGCTGTTTGGGATGGGACAATGTTTTATCAATGTGAATTACAGATGACTTAATTATATATTTCAGTAACAAGTTTAAGACATGTCTATGGTGATTGCTTTTCTCTAGAGTTACTCTGGAATTTTCTTCTCAGTTCTTCCCTTCAAATATGGACCTAATCCACAGTAAAAGTTCTGGCTATACTAAAGTTTGTATTATTTACATTTTTAGTACCCTTTCTTTAAATGATGCCACATCTGTTATTTTTGCAACACAGTCTCTGGACAGAGATCTCTGTTTGCTCTATGAGCATGCCCTTGTTTTCCGTGCCAGAGAGCACAGAGCTCTGTGTATCACAACAATTTAATATTTTGAAGAGCTATAAAATAGAGGAAGAAGAAAGCCAAATACATTTCTTTTACCTCCTGGAGTCACAGCAGACTGCCAGGCTTCCCCGTCCTTTTATTTTTCAGGTGGATTTTGGGGAATTCATCATTCAGTTCATTAGGGTGTCACTATGCTGATCCTACTTAATTTAAGCCAGCAAATTTCCATCTCTGTAAAAGGAGGCTTTCAAGCAGTGTGTTTTAGGTCACAACCCGTATGGAAAAAAGGACAATGGCAGATCGTGACAAACAGTTGTTTGGGAACAGATTAAAAACAAGGGTCAGTAGCAGCAGAACAAGCTGTATGTTCGTTGCTCTTTCAGTCAGTTGATTTGAAGAGTGGGACTGGGGACCATGCAATTAACTCTGTCCACAGCTACTCCTCTCACAGAAACTGTATTTTATCTCACAGAGATAGGGAGAGATTTCAAGTCAAGTTTTATGGCCCATTTTCATGATTATTGCTACCTAATTTTCTGGAACATAAAAATAATTTAGATTGTTTTATAACTTAGTGACAGGAAAATGTCCAAACTAGAAGGACATGCTGCCCATCTGTTCAATTTACTGCATCCTGTAAACATAAGAAACTTATGTAATTAACCCATCTATACCTTTTCTCCAGGGCTTACAAACCACTTCTGACATATTGTCTTCAGACAAAGATGGTAAAAACGAAAGCCAAAGCACGCTTAACCCAATTCTATTATGTAGACAGAACACCATTTCTCCTGCAGTATCTTTGGAAGAATCATGGTTCTGAGTGCAGATAAAAGAGCTTGTGAATCTGGAAAGGTTGCACAGATATATCATCAGCTACTCAGATTTGTATCTAATTTGTCCTGAGTATGCAAACATATTTATCAAAAATAGTTTATGACGTGTTAAGACGCAACATTTCAGTAGTGCACAACATGACGTCTACTGCCCGAGCCTACAGAGAGCACTACTGGATTGTGCTTATTAAATATACTGACTGTAAAGCAGGAGGCAAGAGAAAATCAATCACGTTTTTCTCAGTAAAAGTAGATCAAAATCTGTTAAAATCTGGAAAAATCGGGAACTAGACTCTGTTAGAAGGCAGTGGGAAAAAAAAAAAAAAAAAAGTGATAATAATCCAAGATCTGGTATGCCCAAAGGAAATTTTGTTGCTTAGCAGGCATCCCAAATCAGTCAGTTTTCCTACTCTTTCCATGTATGGCATCTTCTGTCCCAGTTTCCTGCAAACATACACCAGTGTGCTCTTGTGGAATCCCACTTCAGTCACTGCCTCTCCTTCCAGCTGCTCCAGTCTGGAGCCTTCTATCCCCATTGCCTCTGCCGGCCCACCACCTCCTCTTCAACAGGAGAAAGAGAAGTGTCCTGCTGCTTTTTTTTTTTTTTTTTTTTTTTTTTTTTTTTTTGCATCACATGAAGTAAAAGACAGGAATAGTTTTCACTCTAGAAAATACACTGAAGGGAAGAGTCTTAGCATGAGTGGCCTATAGAGTCACATACGACTTTTTCTTTCATTGGCAGTTTGAATGCAGGATATAACATTTAAGTCACTTGCCCTTAGAAGAATTAATGCAAATGCAGTAATGCTTGTGACTAAATTTAACGAGAAGTAATTAGTGAATTGGAGTATGCCAGCTGAGATCCTTAGTGAACTGGAATTTCAGAAGGCGAGTGCTGAGTGCTTTCTGAAAATCAAGCCCTTTTGAAAGAGGGTTTTTTTCAGAGGTGCAGCCCAGAACTAAGCATATACTTGAATATTGAAAGGACTTCATTATTTATGTGTGTCAATTCTTCTCACAGAGGTTTATAAATGACCCAAATAACTCATGCAAACCTTACTGATGAAGCTGAAAAACAAAATAACAGTAAAGACAGCTGAAGGTTTAATTTTTCTCAGGAATTATTGTATGTCTCAATATTGTCATATGGAAAAAAAATAGTTCTTATTCAAATATTTTCCTTGGCTACGCTTTTAACATCTTCAATAGCCAAACCTCAACATAGATTAGCAAATGTCCTTGGGTAATTGGTACTCTGGCAGGCACAATATTGTCCCTAGCAGATTTAGCAGTACGTCTGTGCAGTGCAATGGAAGGCATAAAGCATTTATACAGGTTGTGTTATTACAGATCCTTCAATATCATAGGAGTGAATTTAGTATTTTAACTGTGACTTTCAGTGAACATAATGACTAGATTAGTTCCTTGATTATAATGACCGCACCATTTCTGCATAAGTAGGCCAAGGCAGCCAAAGCACGAGTCCTGAAAAGTTGGCAGTTTTTCCAAATACTTAGCAATCCAAAGAGGATAAGTCAAAGTTTTTTATTTTGGATGACTAAAGTTAGAAATCTCTATCTATGCTTTGGCAACTCATTACCTGAGGCCACCTTGAGTGATGCTGAGCCCATGCCTCCTTTTCTTGAAATCAGGGGGTCATCTTTGGTACTAAAAGTGGATCGATTATTTAGGTGCCTAAAATAAACTCAGGTTAAACAACTTTTAAACATCAAAGCTGAAATATCTTCTGAAAATTTGGAAACTGTAGCTGTATGCAGTCTATTTTTAGTGTCCATCTGCTCAGGTAGAAAAGCTGTTCCATTTGGCTTGCAGACCTTTGGTAAAATAAACACGGCCATCTTAAAGCTTTCTTCCAAATGTAAATAAAAGAAAATCTTCAGTGTTTAGGTCTTTTCTGATCTGAAGGAGCTTCAAGGCCTCTTACATTTCAGCTGGCTCTGCAGAGGAAACTCACAGTCATATCATAGATTTTTCATCACTGTAGGGTATTGCATGTGGTCTAATGGACCGAAATGGGAGTGGATAAAATAAAATTAAAAGGAAAGCCTTTAATAAATAGCTGTGTATATTAATGTATGTCTCAGTGCTACTGGAAAATTCAAGACATTTTCTTAGGAAAAGAAAAGAACGATGTTAGCACTTGCTAAAGGCCAAGTTCTTCTCCTTCACATGTGTAGCTCCTGTTGACATCAGTGACAAGACCCAACCCTGTGAGGTCACCTGTAACCTCAGGGAGTGTCCTCTGAAATGTCAGCTGTCTTCTGACAGGAGGCGAGGATGCTCAGCACCACCTGAATGAGGACGACAAGCTGGAGTTACTTACAACTTCCTGCCCCTTGGATTGACACAATACTATCCTGGTTTAGCTTATGTCCTTCGCACAAACAGGGAGTTCACTGACATCTCGCAGTTAAATAATGGATATTGAGAGTATTTTTATGGTATGGTTTCATTACCCCATTCTAGTAATATAAATTACTCTTAAATTGGATTTCTATCTTCTTTAAACAGAGCAATGTAATGGCACATGAATATGACAAAGGAAATAAGCAGCATGGGAAAGAGAAAGGATGTGTAGTTAGATAAGAATCTGAATTCTTCCCTTGCAAATACAAGCAAATTCCCACTGGAAAGGAATGTCACACTAGGAGATTGGACAAAAAGGAGAGAAAGAAATACACAGTAGGGGAATGCATTTTTTGAATTAAGATCTGAGTGTTGGCTGCCTTTCATTTCCACATCATAACAATCAAGTCCAATTTTTACTGCACAAGCCACAGGCTTAAAAATAAATGCACATGTAATTCTTTGATATTTCATGTGATAAAATAGCCTGGGAAACTCATTTCAGCATTCAAGTCCCCAGATAAAACAATCAGAGCTGGTGTAATAGAGGCAGCTGAGAACAGTGTTCCTTTTCCTTTATTTTAGGGAGGAATGTTTTCTACAGAGCCATTCTGCTCTCCCTTTCTTTCCTTTGGTGTCCTGCCTCTCTCCAAGACTGCTGCAGCTGACCCCAGCAATTTAAGGCTTATTCACAACTACTTTTATTTGTGCTTTGGTGAATAAAGACCATTAAAAGGGTTCTTAATTCTGGGCATGAAATGAAATGAAACATACTGATCAGTCCTCTCATGCATATTTCTAAGCAGTAGAATTCTCTCAAATGCGATCAGTCCTACACATTTTATTCACCCAATTTTTGCTTGAAGTATACAAGGTATCATGCCCTGGTATCAAGCTGATCCCAGCTTTTTTTGAGCAAGCATTGAAGGACACTCTGTAATCACAATCTTTCATAGTGAAAGGTTTCTAGTGATGCTGACTGTGATGCCACAGATGGGCTCAGTGGAACATAGTAAGATAAGCAGTCTTTCAAGTGTTTTATAAGGCTTTAGAGGGCAAAATAATCATTACTATGGCTCCCAGATTTTCATAGGCAACCTGTGCAAGTCCCGGCACTGCAGGACTCATTAGATTTCTGACTAATATGCTTTGTGCTGAGCTTCCAAACCAGCTCTGCTTCCCGCATTCAGGTTGCCTTTTGGAATGTGAGCCTGGTTGTTTTTACTAGGTGGAACAGACACAGCCAGCAAACAGTGGTGTTTGTGGTCAGCTCGTACAGGGGAGTTTGAAGCATTCCAGATCAGGAAGAACAGAGCTCCTCAGGGATTGCTGGTTTCCATTAGTGTCACGTTACCTATTTATCCTAGAAATTTCCCCCTAGTTTTATCCACCTAAATATAACGTGGATAATAAAAGATAACAATACTAATAGAAAGCAAAATGCAAGCTTATCCAAGAAGATTTATCAAGTGGCATCTTCGGACTGATAAACAGCAATGTAATTCAGGGCCAGAAAAGGTGGTGAAGGTGCAGTAGATCACGAAAAACTGGCAAACTTGCTTATATGGTCTGTAGCTATAAGTGGAATTGAGAAGGTAAACAGCAAAAGCACAAGGGTAAATGTAGAGAAAATGTATCCTGATAAAAGGGTTTTTTTATGTGCTTAGGGAAATCATGGTATTTGGGAATCAACAGCGGTTCTGGAGAACAGTTTCTTCATCTCTTCCAGATTGGATTGTTCTGTCATTAATGTGATCTAATGTACAGTATCTGACTCATTTCATATCATCACAGTCACCATATAAATCAACCTGTTCTCTAAGAGACACTGACACTAATGTGTGGTTGTGGTTCATTTGTTCATAGAGTGCAACTGAGTATTCATGTGTGTGCATAAGTGAAAGAGAGAGGAAAAGCAGAGGAAAGAAAGGAGGGAGAATCCCTCAAAATATTTGTTTATGCTTAATAATTAATGAACACAAGCATTTGTCATTTCATTGTTGAGGGAATCAGACTGGGGGCAGCAGCTTAGCAGGTAAGAAGGCACCAATCCATCTTCATCTGCTGATGGTAATTGTAGGACCCTGTCAGAGATTCGGAGGGGATTTATTGATGCGGTACGTAGGATTTGCAGAAACAGCTCTTTGAAGGACACGGTACTAAATCATTTCTTTTTCTTTCTTTTTTTTTTTCTTTTTAGCTTTTCAGAATTTATAATCATTTGGGAAATTTACTTCCTTCCCCTGTCTTCAGCTTGCCTTTAACGATGTGAATGAGAGGAGCTATCTTTTGCCAAGTGGAATATTTGAGCTGATGCAATGTATTTTGGCAGGATTTGAGATTCTGTCCCTCTCCCTCCTTCCCCCTCCCCTTTTAATTAACATAGCATAAGCATGACAGTGTTGTCTTGTGTTGTGTTGTGCTGTGCTGTGGTATGTTGTGTTGTGTTGGGAAGAAATTGGTTCTTCCTAACCAAAATTGGTCTCTTGGAAATAAAAATAACTCAGTGCTGGCTGAAAATAAAGGCTAGGCTATTGTACACCCATTATCTATAGTAAATCACATGTGTGTCTGCAAATCTCAGCTAACTGCCATTTCATTCTTCTCTACCTCTGCTTCATAAAACCAAGTGTGCAGATTAATGGAGGAATGGAGGTGGACAAAATAAAAGTTGTTTTAAAGTTGATTGCAAATTTGTCAAATTATAGCAATTTGGACAAAATTTTCCATTCTGGCTACCTCTTAACCTGAAAGGTACCTGAAGACTGGCAAACCAGAAAGGAGTCAAGACAGGAAAACCAACCAGGGATGTTGATAACTTGAAGAGAACAGCAAAGAAGATTATATGGCTTCTTGTACATCTTCCTCCCCAGTGTGGACAGAGACTTCAGATCCCACAGAGCTGCTCTTCTACCACCAGTAGAACCAATAAAACCTACTTGCACAGCAAGGGCATAACCAAATGTGGGGCTCTGCAACACTAGGTATGCTATTTGGCTGTAAAGGAATACACAAAGGATTTAGCAATGCGAATAATCCCTATTTAGAGACAGGATATGATGGAAGTCCACAGCTGAGAAGGGAGGAGGCACAGGCCTTATAGTTTCTGATACTAACCATATAAAACTCTTCATTCATTTCCTCATTCTGCTCTCCAAAAAAAAGGGTACAACTGATAGGCAATGCCAACCCTATTGTGATGTATAGTTGTAATGATGCTGATGTTTTTGACTTCCATAGGTTGATGAAAAATAAATGTATCTTAGTTACCTCTCTGATAGTACATGAGGCTGCCCTCTATCTCTAGGGAGAAGGAAAGCAATAGGGATTTGAATTACTAGGGGAGATGCATCTTTTTCTCTGTACACATATCCATAAGAAAAAAAAATCCTTTATTTTCCCATGGATGGATCTGTTCTGCTGTAGATTTTTATGATGTAAATTTCAGCTGTGCCTTGTAGGTCTGTGCTTCAGTCTGTTCAGCCATTTCTCAGTTGTTTCTCTAATGGAAGATCAGCTGTTTTAATTTTCTTATGCATTTCACCCTTTCCAGCTCCTGAGCTACTCTGGCTCCGTTTCAGCTCTTTGAATCACCAAGAACTTTGCCTTCTTCCCTGTTGTGCCACAACTTATTTTCCTTCTACCAGTCCCTCAGGAACTTGCTGATAGTACTTTGGAAATCAAATATTCAGTATAGTCCAGCCTTCTGCACAGCTAAATGCCCCTTGCTGTTTTCACTGAAAAGCTTTAAATTTAACTAGAAGGGTAGCGATTCCTTTTGTTTATAACCATAGCATAACAAATTGCAACCAATTGGAAACCATATTGGGTTGTAAATTTGTATTATGACTGGACGTTAACAGGGTGGCAATGTTTTTCCCCGATGGTGATTTTCAGCCCAGTTGTTCTGATGTACCCAAGTGTAAAGTTATTAGGGCCATCTGTGGTTTAAGTCTGGTAAAGAAAAGAACTTTTCTGTGTGAAGTTGCACTCCGGCAATCTGCCTGCATGTCTTCTAGCTAAACAGGCAAGACATAGAGCAAATGAAAAAATAAAGAAATCTCCTGCAAAGAAAGCTACTGAGACGTGGAGAAGTAAATATCTATATCATCTGGATGGGATTCAAATGGCAAAGAGCTGACCTCTAGCTTTGTATGTGCTTCTAATGATGATTTCTAACAGTGCTACCTGCAGAGAACAAAGATAGTCCAATTAAATCCAAGCCATTTGTGCTGTTATCATACAGATCATACCAGAATCCCCATCCTCCTCTCCTTGAAACAGAAATGCAGTGGAGTTTTCAATTATTTCAAGGATAAAGTGTGTTTTATTTAAAACAAACCTTTCTCCTGCAAAATAGCAATTGTTCCATGAGTCTTTTTCTTTCAGGCGAATCTTTTGCTCTAATCATTTCCAAAATAGTCTGGTAGCTCTTTATCCTTGCTGATTTTTATGCATTGTTTAATTTGACAGCTCCCTGTGACACCTGAGCATGGGCAACATGAGGAAAATAAGTGTTCTGTCAAGTGCCTCTAGTAATTTTTCTGTTTTGTCTTTTCCAGGTTTTGTATGACTGGAATGGCTTGCTTTCTTTATAATCATGTAAATTGTAGCTTGCTAATGAATACTTTGGTATTGCGGACATCTCATATCAATTATTTCATATGTTCTTTTGCGAAATACTTGCAGGAAGGGTAGCAGTGGGATGTTAGTGAAAAATGTGACCAATGTTCTGCCCCATCAGCTGAAGCTTGGTTTGCTTTAAATGCAGTCCAGAGACATTGTCTCCCATTTACTCCAGCTGCTGTTCAGAGCTGAGCGATCAATCAGCTGCAGTGGCTTTAGCTGTTCTGTTTAAGATCCTGTCTTTAACCATACCCCTCTTCTTTCAGGAGGCTGTGGTAAGCACCTGGATTCAGTTCAGTGACAGCTCTGTTACTCCGCTGGACATTTATGACCCTAAGGACTTCTCTCTTTCTGCCGTGTCATTAGATGAAGCTGTTGTCTCAATCCACCAGAACGCTGCCTTGAAATGGCCAGTTGTAGCAGCGGAAGGTGAAGGTCAGGGCACATTAATCAAGGTGGACATGATGATTTCTGAAGCCTGCCAAAAGTCCAAGAGGAAAAGTATCCTGGCTGTGGGAAACGGCAACGTCAAAGTCAAGTTCGGCCAGAATGATGCAGACTCTGACCCAGGTGGAGATTATGATGCTGATGAGATTGAAAACCATGCTAGCGACCGGCGGCACAAAGTGTCAGATCAGGAGCGGTACGGCCAGGATGGACGATATTATGTTAGCTCTTCAGCAGAGCGAGAGGAAAGCGCCATCAGGAAAGTCAGCACCACTGCAAAATCTGTAATAAAAAATAAAGTGATGAAAAACAACAGGCTGGATGGTGGCAAACTCTCAGATGATAGCCAGCTGCAGAACATCCCCATAGACTTCACCAACTTCCCTGCTCAAATAGACCTCCCAAAAGGCAGTGCAGGCATGGAGGAAAATGATCTGGTGCAGACACCCAGAGGCCTTAGCGATTTGGAGATCGGGATGTATGCTCTGCTAGGTGTCTTCTGCCTGGCAATTCTAGTCTTCCTAATAAACTGTGCAACATTTGCACTTAAGTACCGTCACAAGCAGGTTCTGGTGGAAGGACAGGCCACCATGACCCATTCCCATGACTGGGTCTGGCTGGGAAATGAAGCAGAACTGCTGGAGAACACAGCAGATGCATCACCTCAGCAGGATGAGCACACAACCATTATTGACCGAGGGACGGGTTGCGAGGAGAGCAACCAGCTCCTCAACGGCAGTGCTCAGAAGAACATTCAGAGCCAGGTTCACAGGCGTGCTGACTCAGGGGGCAAGCTTGTAAAGGACCAGAAATCCGAACCTTTACATTCGCCAACATCTAAACGGAAGCGGGTAAAATTCACAACATTCACTACCATCCCACCCGACGATGGTTGTCCTACTGTCAATTCAATCCTAAGTAGCAATGATGATGACATTAAATGGGTGTGCCAGGATATGGACCTGGGGGACTCCAAAGAGATAAGAAATTACATGGAGAAGTTCAAAGACAAAGTGTAGATCCTCGCTGTTTTTTAGGGGGTTTAACCACACCTTGATGCCTTCAGTTCTACAATATATATTGGGAGAGAAGAGGGAAAGGGGAAGGAGTCACCAGGAGAGATGATGAGGCAGTTTTTGTAATCAGGGAAAGAAATTTGCCAAACTGTCCACAGTTAGTTTTTTTTCAATTAGGTGTTTCACTTTGTTTTGTTTTTCCAACAGTTATTCTGCTATTCATGGATTTAAGAAGTGGAGTATAAATAGCAGAAAGGAACAAGGAAATGGTATGATCAATATAATGAACTGGACAAGGTGAGGTTGTGAAAATGTATTTTATGGGTCATAGAAACAATAATGATACTAATGTTTCAAAGTACCAAGACTATTCAGGAAAAAAAAAAAAAAGAAAAAGAGAGAGAGAGAGAAAGAGAATATAAGACCATGAAAAGAATAAGCAAGAGACAAACAATGACTTGTTTATATTACTAATAGAACATCCCAATTTTGGACATATGACCTGTAAGGAGACTTTTTAGACTGATATTCAGGCTGGTTCTTTCTATTCCTTCATTTGAAGTGAAGATCTGTCTTTGGTATTGAATATGAAGGAGAAAGAAATTACCAGGTAGTTTTAGTTTTACTTATCTGATTGTCTTATAAGTTGAAACAGAATAATTTTCCCTTTCGTAATATTCTTCTAAATACTTTAAAAACAGGAAAAAATTCAACCCAGTAAGTTCACAGTGGACCAAAAATATTTTATTTCTAAGTTAGCTATAAGTAATCTGCTGTCATTTAAAGAATTCAGAGGATAAATACTGACTAATAATCTCTATGTGGTGTCTCTTCTGAAAGCAAAAGCCTCAGTTGTTTCACCCTAGCTAAAAATATGTTCTGTTTGGAAGGAGTGTTCATTTTACTTTCAGGTTTGGATTGTTTGTTTCATTGTTTGTTTTAAATCTCCACAACCAAAGTTCCCATGTTTCACCAAGGGAAGAAGGTGCTTGTTTATGTTAGTATGTTGAAATAATAACCGATGGGAGTGCTCCCTGGTGCATTTTAAGTGTACCTGGAATGGACACCATGCAGGTCAAATATGTACAGTCTGGATATTTTTTTTTTCCGAGTCCATGAATTCATGATTTCATTCTATAATCTCTGTTTATTCCAATGTCACCAGCTCTCACCAAACTCTGAAGCTAGAGGAATGGACTTTAGGACACTGATTGTCCTCAGACTTGCATTTCCTTGTACTGGGAGAGCTGGCCTCAGGACAGACTGTTGGGAGGGGGGAAAATATTACTGAAGGAAGATCAAGAAATAACTGCAATTTTTATTTTATTTTATGTTATTTTATTGACATTAGACCAGCTAAGACGGAAAATTTTAGACTAGATTGTACAGCTGTTGTTTTGTATTAAAAAAAAAAAATCATAATACAAAACCAGTAATGAATCTAAAGCAAATACAAAATAGAGCCATACATTCATTGTGTAAACTGGCAGAACTCCATTGACTCAGTGCCAGTTTAGACCAATGGAAGATGCAGATCAAAATCTATACAATGAGGAAACCACTGACAAACCAAAACCTTCTGTAACTCGAAGGAAGATGGTATATCCAACTATCCAACCTTTTGGAAAGCAGTATTATTTCTTGACTGTTAGCCAGAAGCACTTGCATAGTCCTGTCTTTATTCATGGATTTTTTTTTTTTAATTACTAAATTCAGTAGTTTGTTGGTTTTTTGTTGTTGTTGTTTGTTGTTTTTTTCTTGGACAAAATCAAGCCTGCCACACAGTAACATAGATGGACGTTTTAACAAGATAAGCCTAGTATGCATTGTAGACTGAAAGAATGTAATATTTATTTATACATGTTATACAAATTGTAATTAAAATGCTTTACATGGCTTGACAAATTAACCTCTCTTTTCTGAGGGGAGGGGGCTGTTTCTGTCATTTCTGTGTTGGAGTACTACAACCACTGCCTAACAGCTGAAACAAAATTTAAGGCACTTTCTGAAGAGAAGAGAATAGAGATGTATAAAAGTTCTTCACCGCTCTGACACTTCCTTTGTGAACCTCTTCCCCTTCCCACCCAACATGTGGTGATGATGATGGATGGCGGGAGAAGACAGAAGTCAGGCACAGTTCATGGCAGTGTCACTATTAATCTTGCTCAACTTCATGCTTACCATCAGCACGAGCAACTCCAGGACTCTAGCTTCTGATGTGTGCAACTTTCATGCAGCCCAGTCATAATTAATTATGTTGCTTCTCTGATTGATACAGTAGGTTCAGATGAAAGCAAGTTTTACTGAATCACAAGTGACATATACAAAGCACCCCATATCCCAGTGGACCCCAAACTACTTCATAAGCTAAACACAGCGATGCATCAGCCACACCTCAGGGATCAGTATATCTTCCTGGGAAAATGCAAGGGCCTCTCTGGTGAAAAAGACATTTACAGTGCAGAGCTGCGAAATACAACAGGAGAGGAACAAGAAAGATATATGGAACAAAAATAATACACCATGGTAGTACAGACACACACAGCGCAATTGTTCAAAATGCATCTTTAAGAAGGCTGTTACTGTGCTGAGCAGCCCTTATTACAGCACACATGAAGGATGGCATCTCCAATAACTGAGCACTCCTGAGCACTTTCTGGGATACAGATACAGCACTGGTGGGGAGGAAGGGAATTGGTTGCTAATTCTTTATTTCTAGCCCATACACTCTTTTACACTCAGCTTTTGGCAGCTGAGGCTTTATAGGATCAGAAGAGGAAAAGGATATCTCTATCCAACATAACAAACAATTGGCTACTGAGAAAAAAACCTTATGAGGTGAATTTATCTTTCTCTGCATGTTAGTGATGACGTGCACGTTTGTTTGCTTGTTTTATCTTGTTATCTCACTGTATTGGCTAGGAAAAGTGTTTCACAGTGAATGAATACATTATTCCTAATTCACCTCCTCTCCAAAACCTCAAGCATTTTTTTCAAGAAATAGAAACACATCTTCATTGAAATTAAGAGGAGGGGAAAATCAGTTTCCCATGGGAAACTATTTTACAATTCCTTTTCAAAACAGTGATGTAAATTTTTGTTGAAAGACTCATTCCTGTATTAATGCAGCTCAGATTGGATTCAACACTCTCAAAGAGGAACAGAGCTCTTCTGTTATGAGTAGGAAAGTTATAGCTTATTTATTACTTCAGCTTTTGTTAAGATAATCACCATTGTTTCCTTCTTGTTTATTGACTGTGTGTATAGCTTTCTGTTTGCTGTTCATATTTAGACTTAGGCAGTTTGTTTGAAATAACTCCCCATCAGAAAAAAATATATTTAATATAGAGCGATTGTCATTGTGTCATTGACCAACACACAAATGATGCCTCGTTGGGAGCTGAATTTCACTGATGAGTAGCCATGTGTCAATTCTGAGTGACAGTATTCTGTCATGATACATTAGAAAATGTAGTCTCCACAGAGTCCCTCTGCAGCAGGTGGTTTCAGGGCTTGCACACACAGAGCCCACCGAGTGCAGCCTGTAACACCGCGTTGGACGTTGGCCATTCACAAACACATCCGGCATTTTACATACACTGTATATTGCCGTGGGTACTTGTTGCAGTTCTGACTTACTCTTTATCTTGTCTGTGCCATAATAATCACTTTGTAAACAGTGACAATCACATGCAACTGCCCACGTGAGCACATGCAAGGCCAAGAGGAGAGGCTTAAGCAGGAGTTTTGTTGGGCTGCTGGACTCGAGGCAGGCAGTGCAGCCACTTTCCCAAAGCAGACTGAAACGGAAACAACATTACTGAAGAACTTGAAATGTTTTTCTCTGGTGTTTTTTTCACTAACACATGCCTGTTATTGATGTCTTTTAGTTCCTGAGTTATCAACTAATGGACTTCAGCTAACCTCCATGTTGGCAACACGATGGGGTTTAAGGCTGTAAGAGGAAGACACGTGGAATACTGCCTGTCATAATATCACATCTTACTATAACAGAAAAGAAGAACCCCTGCTCCAGGTTCTGTACTATGTATACAGTAACAACTGAAATATGGAAAATATGTTCAGGCTGGGCATGATGTGTTTAACAGCAGGGCCGTGTGATATGAGGCTTGTGATGGTTGGGGGGCGGAGCACTCAGGAAGTCCCAAGATCCCGCTTCAAATCTTTTCTGAGTCACAACTACAGCATTTCTCTCTAGATATACACCTGCTGTAAATCTCTCTGTCTCCATTGAAGCCATCTGGTATAGGCATGTTAATTGACTAAGAATTTTCTGAAGTTACATACAAAACATGGTGCTTCAGAGCCAGAAAAAAAAAAAGAAAATTATCAATTTGTCTTCCACTGACCAAAAATACCGTCAAAGTCCAACTCTGACTGAGCCCCCATAAATGATCATCTCAGCAGGGAGAAAACCACCAGGCTGTGAAATATCATTTATTTGAGAAATTCACATTGGGTCAAATGCCAGGATTTACATTTCTTAAGCTTTGCGGTGCCACAGTTACAAAGGCACTGGGACCAGGCACAGAGAGCCTCTCTGAACATCACTCCTGGCAACGTGCCTTTCTTGCCAGATGAGGGAATCTATAAGTGCCAGGGGTGCATGGCTGCAAAGATAACACGCTGCAAGGTACATTTTCCTGTCAAGGAGCCAAGGTGGAAATTCATTAATAATAATTTGCACTTAGAGGAGAGCCTTTCATCTGAGAAGCTCAGTGACTTCCAATTGTTGGGAAAGGGTGAAGATGTGAGCAGGCTGAAGGGGGCCTGTTTTTTTAAAATGAGACAACACCCAGTGAACACATTCCCGTTTTTGGGGTGCAGGAGCTCAGCTGCACCTGTACAAGGTCTAGACTTGTGTGCCCCCGGGGAGGTAATTAGTGAAATCACCTGATGCAGGCAGTAACAAGGAGCCCAGCCTGGGGGGAAAAGAGAGCATTTGGGTTGGTGCAGCTGAAGAGAGATCACAGTATGAAAGCTTCAGTAGATGGGATAGAGTGAGCTGGTCTGCCAGGGGGATTTCACCTCAGTGAGAAAGTGAGTCCTACTTTTTTTTTTTTTTTGGCGGGGGGGAGGGGTGTGTGTTCTGTTGTTTTAATTACTGGGTGCTCTGGGGGGAAGGAGGACTCTTCCTGCTTGCTTAGGTGTCCCAAGTTTGGGAATAAATGAGAGGAACTGTGTTGCTTGCCCCTTAGCAAGGGGAGCTGCTAAGGGAGTAGGATGCAATCTGCTTTGTGCCTGGGGTGTGTCAGGGCTCAGAGAATCATGTATTTGTTTGGAAACCAGCAAACTTTGAAAGCCTACGCACTTCTAGGAAGAAGAAGAAGGCTGAGATTGTTTCTGTGCTGTCAACACAGCTGTCCAAAGAGTTCTTGGCTCAGAAACCCAGTGGTGTATGTTTGTGCTGCTCAGGACTAAACCCCAGGCCAGCTTTCCCCAGGCACTCACCCCTGGAGATGCTTCTGGCAATGTGTGGTGCTCTTGTCACCTGAAAGTAATTAATCTGTTGTGCCATTACCATGTTTCAGAGATCCTGAGATAACAAGGGCTATTGCAGCTGTTGGAGTGGGGCATGTTGTAGAGCGCTGCCTGAAGGTGCAAAGTGTGCAGGGATGCCAGTGGAGAATTTTGTTCAGAGGAGATTGAACCCGGCATAGTTTTCGTGTCCCTGTTACATGCTAGAGGGAGTCCTTGGAGTGACCTATCTCAGTCTTGCATGTGGATTTGTTTTTAAAAGGATTTTCTAAAAGAGAGCCCAGGTGATAGCTGGTTGTGTAACACATGGATGCTTAGGGGACTCGGACTTGGGGATGGACTGAGGGCTAATTCAAGTGTGAGCCAGTGCCAGGCAACATACCTTCACTGGAAGTCCTGAATCTCTGGCACTGTCAGTGTGTCCCAGCTTGCCAAGCTGTTGCTTCATAGCTTTAACCTTCTAAATGTTCTTCTCAATGCTTTCCTGAAAAGCTAAACTGAAGTGAGATATGTTCCAAAGATTATTTATCACTGTAAAAAGTTTGTCTGCATGTCTGCCATATACACTATAATACCACTGGGCATTATAGTCTGTATTTAAAGTAAATACTTGAGTTTGAACAGAAGATGAGGGTTTCTGTGAGGTGTGTCAGTAGACATTTTTCTGGCATGTGTGCATGGAAACACCCTAGCAGCTGGGCTGGCAATAGGACAGTGACACCCAATGCTTGCACATATCTATCTTCCTTCATTCTTGCCCAGGAAGGAAAGTAGAAAGCACAGCGGGAGGACTGCTCTGTTTTTGAAATACTCCTAAACTGGATTTCAGTGTTTAAAAATAAGCTGTCAGCAAAGATGCTGTAGCAGACACTGATTATGATGCAAATTACTAAACAGCTCTCCCTTTTGATTACTGATTTCGGTCAAGCTCAGCCCCATTCTTTTTGTGCTTATATTAGGGAGGGATAAAAGCTCTTTGTATGAGGTGTTGGTGTTAAAGCCAGCCATCAGCATCTTGGAGACAATGCCATGGTGCTCAGCTGAGCCATGTGAAGTTGCACAGATATCCCATGCTAATCATTCCCTTGGCTGCAGGAGGGGCTGCCTTGTGCACTCTCGGGCATGTTCCAGACAGTGGTACATCTTTCCAGAGGTGCAGTAGCACATCTGGAGATTATAGGTAATTTTTTTTTTTTTCTTCAGCACCATGATAGTCTGGTTGTTCCTGTCTACAAATGCAAGCTAGGAGGGAAATCTTACTGAAGGCTTTTGGCTGTTTCACCACTATGTCACGCTTGGTATAGTGGAGGAAGCACCTGGCAGAGAAATGCCTGTCTACCACTGGCCACATCTACTCATTCACTTCATGTTTGTCTTACCACTGGCTATTTTAAGCTGCTATCTAGCTTTCTAGCCCTCTCAGCAGTACTAATGAAAAGCCACTAACACAACTTCATGTTATCCATATGGATTGTGGGGAGAGGAAAAGCAAAAAGAGCTGTGGACTGTTTTTATTGCAGAACTGAAAGAATGAGAGCAAAGTCCCATGAGAAAAAACTTAAGCTATATGAAGGCTAGGATCACTTTCTCGGTTTGTTTTTCTGCAATGTACGTATAATTCCCCTGTCTGTTGTGGCCTTTCCTGGTTTGAAGTGATAATTTTCCTAGTTTGGGGCTAAGAGGTATGCAAACCCTCTGGGACTCGGGCTGGCTCTGCTGCCTGGTTCTGGTTAGGGGAGCAGGAGCAGCCCAGCAGGTACTGGAGCCTCTGCTCTGACAATTGATGCTGACACCCGAGGGAGCTGTATGATGAACAGCACTGCTGGTAAGGGCTGTCCAAATAATAATCTGGCTCGATGTGATAGTGAATTATTCTGGGGGCAAGCCGTAGTTAAGTGTTTTCTTATGACAGGGAGGACTTTGGTTCCCAAACAGATTTGTACCAAAATATGAGGCTTCGGTTAGCTGCACTGCAGGCAGAAAGCCCCAGTCTGGACATGAGGCACCCAAAATGCTGTGCAGCTAATGACTAGCACTGCAGTGCCATTTCGTAGCAATTGCAGAGTTATCTGGGGACTCCTCTTTGGTTATGATGACACTATAGATCTTAAAGTGAGCTGAGGTTACCATAATGATGAGACTCTATTAATTTAATATGATATTGCTACAGGGTCTTTTCGTGGATTGTCTGAAAAGATTAATATTCTTTAACAGAAACTCTTTGGAAAATCAAGTAACCAGCTCCCATTCTTCCACTCCACCCCTGCATTTTGGCATCTGCTATTTACTTTTTCCATCATGTCTCTAGGTTCATCATGCCACATTCATCAACATGGCATGCAATTTACACATGTTCTTGGAGGTTTATTTTTTAAATCTTCTCTGCTTTGTAGGGCATTGTGTTTTCCTATTTTTTAGGCCTATTATAAAAATAAAATGCAAGATATTGTTAATGGAAATGTGTGGGTTGGGTAACTGACAGCTTCAGGGCATTTTGGAAATTCGCCGAGCAGACTAAAAGGGAAGTTTCCCTGAAATGTGGAACAGAAGACATTTGTTTTCAATGGGGAGGGAAAACCTGTTATAAATCCAGCCATCTCCCCCATACCAGAGTGCTGTTCTCTGTGCTTCTACCTGTGACTACCAGACCTCTTTAGTGTAATTTGTAGGCTTCTACTTTCCATCGGGTAGTACTGATGGCACCCAGGTGGCTACCGTCAGGTATATTAGGTGTATACATATGAGGGTGTAATTGCTGCTTGAGTTGCAACCAGCTCTGAGGAAATGTGGGACCCTGGATGTCTCCTCTCCTATTTCAGCCCCCCACAAGGCTGTCCTGGTTCTTGCCCTATGACAAAGGCTGGTGGGCTCTGGTGATACAACCTGGGTCTTTGTCTTCCCAGCTCTTATTCAGTTCAATGTTTTTAATACCCTAGCTTAAATTCCCCTTAGGTTTGGATTTATGAACCAGGTTATGCGTTGATGAAATAACCAGTCCTGTGTAAATTTTATTAAAAAGATGAGCAAATAAATACAAAATGAAACAGGCATATTACTAATCAGGTAAACTTCACTAAACTAGTGTAATGGAATAATGCAGCAATCAAAGGCTGTGATTAAAACTGAATCTATAAATCAGTGGATTTAAGTTTACCTGCTGGTTTAATTTGGCGAAGTGTTATCAAATTCAATGATAGGACTGATGCTAAGAGGAATTACTCTGCTCTGGTCTTATCTGAAAAATATATGGAGGAGCTAAGTCCTTTCAATTGATTATATAAACCAGTGCTTTGGCCAAGAGAGCCCTTCAGTTGGTGGAGGGCACAAGCATATGGGCGGTAAAAGTAGATGGGACATTAAATAAAACGCTTCCCAGGGAGGTACCTCAGTGCAAACAAATGCAGAAAAATGACTTGCCTGTATGTCTTGCGTAAAATTACCAACATTTGCAGCAAATGCATGGCCTTGTCAGGTCTTGTTCTGTTCCCCCAGTTCTGCTATTTTTCTTCAATAATGTTGAATCTTCCAGCAGACTTGCTCTGGAAGCAGTGATTGAGTTATGTGCAACTCTTTAGATTTTTCTGTTGCTCAGAACAGGGAAATATTCACAGCCTGGTATTCTCTTTCGGGTTCTTACTAATAAACATATTAATATCTACATCTATTACAGACCCATTTCTAGCAGGAAGGGAGCATACAGGGGGAGAGAAGAGGGGAAGAGAGTTGGAGATCATGCTGTGGTGTCATCTCTGTCTTTTGTGGTTATCACAGCAGTGCTTGGAGAAATTTGGGAAGAGGTGAGCTAGTTATTTCCCACCTCCCTGCTTCTGCACCAGTGTCTGTGTGAAGCAGTGTCCTGCCTTGCCGGTATGATCCTTTGTGGCACGGTGAAGGTGATAATGAATGACTTTTTACTTTGGAAAACCTGCTCAGTTAGCAGTAAGCATGTGTTCTTTCAGAAATGCTCTGATAGCAGCATGATGGCAGGTAAGGGGAGGCCAGCCAGGAAGCTTGAGGTCAGCTTTGTAGATGAGGTAATGGACATGAAAATCTCCATATGCTGAGAAATCATTTAAAGAAAAGGTATTAACCTAATTAGCCCACTTGTCTCTTCTCTCTTCAAGCATCTTCCTAACAACAGTTATTTCCTACCTTAGATTAGAGAACTAATACAAATAACGTCATAACTTGTGTCTTAGAGTCTTTAGAAGTTGTCACTTTTTAAAATAACCTCTTCAAATGCCGTCTGCAGATGTGTGCACTGTGTGTGTGTGGGCTAGGGAATTTTATTGTGCTAAGCTGAGGAAGAGAACACTAGATTCAGGAGATCTACTTCCTTTGGTAGGAAGGTCGAAATAAGGCAACAAAAAATAATTACGAATTTCATCACAAAAACTATTGGAAAACTGGAATTTGCTCACAGATAATGCGGGAGTTGCCCCTGGGAGAAGCAGTCACACAGACGTCACACAACAACTGCAGTTGTATGTTGAAACAAAACTGGATGGCTGAGCAAGGCTTGATGTCATCCCGGCTGCAACAAGGACTGCAGATATGCTTACTAGCAATCTCCCCTCAGAGCCCTACAGTCTATTCAGACCAGTTTAATTAGTTCAGTTCCATGCAGCTAGTCTGCTAGAATTGAGAACTCCTGAATTTCCCTTAGATATTGGTGACACTGGTTAAAAAAGTACTTTGAAGGCTTTTGCAGACCCTTTGTTATCAGAGCCGTAGGAACGGCCTCTCTTCAGCCCCGGGCAGCTGGTCAAAGCTTAGGTGCATTAGGAATGCTGCTGAACTGAAGAGCAAGAGCAATTTTAAATGTGAAATCTTTCACTGATGAGTGCCTAAATCCTTTGTTTTAAATGGGAACTCGATGTTCCTGGATTCAAGGATGTGATCTAGTGGAGAACAGTTAAAGTCATGCCAAGTACCTAGTTCTGAGTCAGTGAAATTGAACTCCAGAAAATCCTGATCTTTGAGCTCTCCATCTAGCAGAAATATTAGCAATTACCTGGCAGAAAATCTTTAAGCTGAAAGAGCAAGACTCATTTGGCATCGGGGAGTGCCCCTCAGGACTAGGCACTGCCTGTCCTGGGCTTCTGTCCAGAGCTTTTGTCACTATAATGTATATGAAGAAAAATTCTAATGCATCTCTTATGGGGAAAAAGATAGCTCTAAGATTTCAAGGTTAATTAAAACCACGCTGACAGTGGAAGACCAGAAACTGGTGTAATCCTGAATAGCCAACAAATTACAGGTGCTAGCCTGACATGGGAAAAGAAAACTACTAAGTGCTCACCTAGGTAGGAATTTTGGCCAAGGTTGCAAGAAGTGATTAGCTGCTTAACTGGTGTTAATATGTCATTGATGAAGTAAGGCTGCTCCGTATGCAAATGCAGGCACGCAGTACTATCTGCCAGAAGATGGCACTCAAAGTATGGCATGCTACATATCTCGGAGTCCTATCTGCTTGCTCCTAATCTGTTGGGTAATAGTTTATGCACATGCAGACCTAGAGGTGATGGAGTTCTGTATAATCAATACAGCCTAGGGTTTTGTGAATGGCTACATCCTTGTGCCTCAAAGGGGTCAGTCATCTGGGAAAATAGGTTTCTTTTCTGCAAATGAGAAGTCACAGCTGAAACACTTGGTTTCTCTGAGGCTCTGAGTTTTGTTGCACAAGTCTGGCATTGCTGTGCATCTCCTGGGAAAAGAAATCTGCCCTCTGGATAGCAGAGTTCCACTGCACTGCGTGAGTTTAGTGAAGGTATGCAATTCCCTGTCTGACACTCCATCTGTATTTGCATCAATCTGCTGCACCTTGAATATAATTGACATACTAGCTTCAGGACAAAAAGTAAATGTGTGGAGAAATGTTTTTTTTTGTTTGTTTTTTTGTTTGTTTGGTTGGTTTTTTTTTTTTCCTGAATGAATAAAAGATCCCCTGAGGAATCCGAAGACGGGTAATCCATCTGAGCAACTAATTCAGGCCTATTGCAGAATTAGTGTGGCTCAGTGGACTTTTTTGCAACTCTCTGCTTGATTGTGCTAAATGCTGCCAGAGTCCAGATTTCTGCCTCGGATTATAGCAAAGATGATAGACTTCTGTGCTAAGGGGTGACCACAGGCTGGGACCCAAGTATAGTGCTGCTAGTTTTCTTAAGGTGCACAGTTCTCCTCTGTTTCCTCATAAGCAGTCTAAGCATGCACACAGAAACAGGGCTCAACACAAACCCTCTCAGGAGTGCGAGGAGGCAGCACTGGAAAGCACGGGCAGACCTCAGGGTGTCCCCAGGCCTGAGAGACAGCCCGGTCACTAATCAGAGGGTCCTGGCATGGCTGAGTCCCCTGGGAATGCCTGACTGCTCTCCAAGCCCCTGCATCAGGATGACGGTCGAAACAGGCGTCTCATTTTCTCTTGATTCATAAGGGAGCCTAGCTCTGATTGTGCAACCTGGGGTTCCCTTTATGCTTATGCACTTCCCACAGCTTAAGCTCTTAATGAATTGTAGTCATCAAGCTGCAATGTGCCACTTTAGTGGAGTAGCTTCTGCTGGCTTCTGACTGCTTTTGGGCAGATCTGGGACAGTTCTGCCTCTGAAGGGTTGGATGTAGCGAGCTCTTCTGTAGTCCTCGAGGATTTGAAACTGTCCTTGGTCTCTGTGAAAGTAACACTGTCTGTTACATTTTGATTCTTGTGAAATGGAGAAATAAGGTAGAAAGAGCTCTTCCTCAGTTTGTTCTTTCTGCTCAACTTTGGGACCTCAGTTTGGTAAAATGGCACCCCTGGGTTATCAAGAATTCATCAGCTTTAGGCTAGAGAAGAGCACAAGGGATCCGGTTTTCTACTGGATAGAAAGTGGCAAGCTCGGCTTTGTCCTTACAGCTGGAGCTTTAACTGTGCCACTGGCGATCCCTGACTTCCCTGAGGGTTCACAGCCTGCAGACAACTGTGTGTTGCCACAAGGCACTTCAGCTAAAACCCTTGCAGAACGTGGCAAGTTGGGGGACCAAAGAAAAGTAACGGCCCTGCTGGAGTGGCCTGGGAGGTGCTGGGGTGCAATGTGACTTACTGTGAATTATTCAGGGCACCCAGTCTATCCAAGAACTACTGAGGGATTTATTTAGTTTTGCTTCAAGGTTGGCCCATGTGTTATGGACTGCTTCTTTAGAGGTAGCTCTCCAGGCTTCATTGTTTTCAACAAAAGAAATAAGGTAATTGTGAGAGCTGGAGGCCTGGTGGCCAGGAAGCCTTTGGAAAGCAAAGTGAGCTGCTGTGTTAGAGAAGGGAAGATCTGAAAAAGAGGCAAATTAGAACTAGGAACAAAAAATGTAAGAGAAATACCATGACCTTTTCAGGAAGGCTGGATTTTGATCAGTCTTCTGAAGTTCGATTGCCACTTCTGATACTTCTCAAATTGCATTTCTTCTTCATGATTTCATGTATGTCCATCACCTGATCTCTGACCCAGCTGACAGGGAGTCTTTTTTTCCCCCCTGAGTCTGTTCTGAATAATTTTAGACTTTTTATTTGAATTATAAACTTTCCTAGATTTTTTTTTTAGTATAGATGTTGGCCAAAAAATTTTGAAGCCTGAATGCCATTAGGGTAGAAATCCCACTGGCGCCAGTGCTGTCTGCAGACTGATGCATCCCCCCCAAGAAAACCTGCCTTTGTCATCCACCCTTGGTGGCAGTCCTTGTGATGTTTGGTCACCCATTGAAGCTCCGCATGCCACTTGATCCCGTGCTCCAGCTCTTTAGTTCTATCTTGTCTGTGGCATCTCAGGGGACTTTTCAAAGGCCCTCGTTGTAGGCAGGGTTATTCAACCAGTGTCTGTAGATAATGTATTGGTGCCCAGGTCCCAGCCTTCATGTTCCATTTCTGTCTCCTTCCTTCCCCTCTTGACAGGCTCTGTTCAATTGCCCTTGTCTCTGTGTCGGTCTCTTCTGTACACCTCTGCCCTGGATGCTGCCTATAATTACTTCTACACAGGGTTGTAACTCATCTTTGCTGCATTCAGAAAGCTTGCAACAATGTAAATAAAACCTGTCTGCTACTCTAGTGTCCTGTTACATGCATGCTTAACTTGACTGAGCTCAGGGTATTGCATATGCTAAGTACATCTGCAATGCATGTAAAAGGAGGGCTGTTAGTTCCAGGAGAAAACCATGAATCAGTGTAAGAAATGAGGTAATTTAATGTGATTTAGTGGTATGTGAGGGGGAGGGTGTCTTTTTAGAAACATTTTAAAATTCTAAAATTTCCCCAGAATTGCTACAGAACTCTTGCTCTGTCCTTATTGTTGTATGCCAAGTATTTTTAGAGTATGGTTTAAATCACTCTTGCAAACATAAATTTAAGTCCTAAATAGCCCATCACTTCCAGACTTTACTTGGAAATCTTAGAAACCTTCCTTTCCAACTTGTGGATTATTATAACGACAAATGTGCCTTGTGCCATTAACATGGTAAACCTGTAGAGTTTTCTTCCAGTCTTGCATATGGCTGTTACCTCTATATACTATCATTTATTTAACTGGGCAATGATATTTTTATCATGTCAAATAAACACCAAAGTTTTCTATTCTCTTCATTGCTCAAGTTGTCAAAGGGAAGCCTGAACCTGAACATGCAGCAGCATAATGAGTTTCCCTCTTCCCCGCTCACAAAAGCTGAAAACTCCACAAAACTTAGTAGCAAAATACTGTAGGTGTAGAGAGGGGAATGGACTGGGAGAATGCTGTTTCTCTTGTGTTTAGTAAGTGATACAAGAAGAGAAGAACTAAATACTTAGAGCCCCTAAAATCCCCAGTAAATCTGCAACTGAAACCTTTGTTTTACAGTTTGTTGCCACAAATGCATTTATATAAACAAAAATGTTATACTATGTTTTGTTTCACTATGTTATAAATAGTTAAAGAACGGAATAGGAAAACATTTTCTGCTAAGGGAGAAACACCTTTAAGGATAAAGTGGTAGTATGTTGTTGACCACTCTTTTTATTAGCTTAATCAATGTGCGAGTACTTTCTGAGAAGAATCATAGAATGATCTGCTGTCATAAAATGGATTCATCTCTGTACTGGAAGTTCTGTGCTGCCTTTTTTAAATCATTTGTGGTGCATTAGGTAATAGAAGTGAAGTGATGGTTTGTCTAAATGCATAATTCTCCTTGATGGAGATTCATTAGTAAGTGCCTTCTTGAGTCTGGCTTGGCTTGCATTTAAAGTCTCTTTGATTGTTTACTCAAGGCAAAACTTAGAACTTTCCCAGTTTATTTTATTTAAATTTTGAAGCTTTCAATCTTACTAGACTCTTTAATGTGTACAAGTGGCTAGACAGACAGACTACATTTCCAGAGGGACCCCAAAGCAGCAGGAGAAGGCTTTAGGGTTTATCTATTAGGGTTCTATTGTACATGTGGTGGCTTTTGTGTGTGTGTGTGGTGGGTATTTCTTCTTGTGTTTTTTTTTTGTTGTTGTGGTTGGTTGGTTGGTTGGTTTTTTTTTTTTTGTTTTTTTTTTTTTACTACTTTGGTTTGGTTTGGCCTCTAGGAATCTCTGATGGTTCAGGCAGTGGCCATGTTTGTAGAGTCCTCAGGCAGCTCTGGCTCACGCTGTGCTTACCTAACACAACAGTTGTACCCAGGAGCTGCCTCGTTGAGAAGGAAGCCAATGGGTGGCTGGGGGTGTGCATGGGAGGAAAACATTTCTCAAAGAGGTTTCTGCAGAAGAGGGAAAGCTTGAGGGGAGGCAGGCAGCTCCCCTGCTGCTTCTGATAATAAAATGAAGCTCAGAGAAGTGGAGAAGGTTTTTGATCATGTTAAATCTTGCAGAGGAGGAGAAACACCTACAAATTTGTTAAAAGACCTTAGTGGAAGTGCTTTCCCGTGGCTTTAGGAAGAATCTGGCCCTCACTGTGGGGTCTGAAGCAGAGGACTAGCATCTTCAGTGGGAAATAGATGCCATGGAAGGCTGTCAGGGGTAAGAGTCTGCCAGCTCTGACCTTACTTCAGTTTTCTATCCTGCTGTGTACTGAAGAGTGTCTATGTAATGGTTAGCCAGGCAAAGATGCAAAAACCTTGTAATTAAGCAGGACGCATCCCCTGTTAAGAGGCTGTTACATTGCCTGGTGCAACCTGCCCTGCTCTTGAGCTGGAAATGGAGCAGTTGCAGCAGCACACCTGAGTCGTGGGGTTGACAAAGAGGGTGTTAAATGCTGTGATAGGTGCTTTATAATACTGTAGAGTTCATCAAACAGCATGAAGAGCTAACTGTTTGCCCTTTCTAAAATGAAGGGAAACTGAGGCTGAGGTACAAAATGACTTTCCTGAGCAGGAGATGGTTCAAAGCAGCTGTGGGGCATGGGGTGGGCCTGGCACCTGTGCCATCTCTGTGTGCCTTGAGCAGTGCTGTCTCCTGCTACCAAAATGCATTTGGGTTCCTCTTGCTGACCTAGAGCAGTGTGACTGCAGAATGTTCAGAGGGTTCCTACTGAGAAATACTCCCAGGTTCAGCCACTGAATGCTCTGTCTCATCAGGAGGCCTCTCCCCTCTCCTCCCCACCTGAGGCTCCTCAGAAAGCTCGCTGCCACAGTAATTCTGCCTTCTGTCAGCGAGGCTTCACTGTGCCTTAAAAATGCTACCTCCTGTTGTACCTACGTGCTTCTCTGACACAGATACTTATCCAGCCCTGCAGGGCCAGCCTCATTTCCCAGATCCAAAGCATCTTCTTCTGTCTCTTTCATACATCATCACCAGCAATGCACAGATATTAATAAAACTCAGATGCACAGAATGATTATTGTTGGTTATGTCAACTAAATTTAAATGGTTTTCCCTCTCTGGTAAATCATACATGACAGACTTATGAAATAAGTTATGCTGACTTCTGAGGACTGGAATTTTGTGGCTAACAGCTGTTGTTTTTAAAGAGTGACTTGCCTTGGCTGGAGGAAAACAAAGGCAGATAAACATAATGCGATTTGTGGAGTCATTTAGTGGAGGCTTGTCAAACAGGGCTGTCTAAATCCTGGTGATAAATATGGAGCACTTGCTGGTTTGTGACTAGGAGAAGCTTTTTGTGCTGTCAAGTTCGGCTTCTGCTTCAGAGAAATCAGCTTGCTCTCATCCGAGAGCATCCCGTGCCTCTTCGTCAAGCAGCATCAGATGTGCGCTGAATTAAATCCCAAGGCTTTGAGTTTAGGAGGTAGCTCTGCCTGGTAGGAGACTGAAAGCAGATTGTGAGTGGCTTGCAGGAGGCTACCTGGCACTGAGTGAAGAAAGACCTCATCTAGGTACCGGGCTGGGGCCCCAGGCATCTCGTGCTCTGGGAGGAGGAACGGAGGAGAGCTGCTCCTCGGAGCTCTGAGTCCACAGGGAGGCCTGGCCTCCCTGGGTGTGGTGGCCCTGTGGTTTTCTCAGGTGGGTTGGATGTTTGCATTTTAACTCAAATCTAGATTTTTCTCTTTAAAAAATACCTAGTGGACTTCAGGGGGTCACCAAACATAAGACATGAGGTTATTTAAATAGACTACTTGGCCATGAGACTTACTGAATTCCCAGGAGGTTATTTTTGTCATCAAGTATTTAAGAAAATGCAAGTTAGAATGAAACCAGGAATAAGAGCTTCCAGGTACTTCTGTTAAGCAGTCTTGATGTCTGGGCACAAACAAAACACCACTTCCTTCCTGCCCTTCCCTATTCCCCTTGGGATGTGTGCCCCTTGCCCAAACCTTCTGTCTTTCTGCTTATTTGCCTCAAGGAGCTCTGCTAGCTCCTCTTGCTCTGCCCCCATCATTTCATTAGGTTCTAACAAGGCATCTAGGTGCTTGAGTTTGGAGACTTTGACACTCAGAGGTAGCTTTGTGAGGTGCGACCAGGCAGATGTCTAGCTTGTGCAAGACCGTTGGACTTCTCCATTTGCTTCTGAAGTGAAGCTGAGCTTACCCTTTTGGTTAACAGCAAACAGTTCTTCCCTCTCCCAGGCCTGCACTTAATATCATCTTGGATTATTTGCTCTGAACAAGTTGGATGCTCTCAACTTTTGTCACCTTGTACATAAGGTTAACTTGATTTGCAGGAAGAAATCTTCGCTGTGTGGAGCACGCTGTGTTTAGATGCTGTAGTCGTTGCTGCTCTCCTCAAGAACTCAGGCGCTGCTAACCTTGGAGAGGGATGACATTAAGTCATGTTGCTTTTGTACTGAATCCTGTTTTAACAACAATGTGCTCCAAAAGCAGACAATAGCTGTGCTAATGTATTCAGGCTTGTAAAATGGAAGAGGACATGGAGAACTCTGAAATCTTGTGACTGGTCTGATGACGAAAGGCCTGCACCTCAAAACTGTTGCCGATGAACAGCTCAAACACAGGGTGCTGCCCCAAAATGTTACGGTGGCTCCCCTTTTATTCCTACGCTGGCTCTGAGCAGCAGCAATGCAGCCAGCCAGGTGGAAGATGTAACTGAGCTTCCAGTCCTGAACTGTTCCCCAAGAAGAGGGAAACTCTCAGCAAGGTGACAGCAGAATGGGAGCGTGTAGCAGTGCTGCACATCTCTGTGATAAATAGTGCACTGCAATTTCAAGAGCTGTCAAGCAAGCACCTCTTGCCTCCATTAAAAATCAGTGTTCACACAGGAACACTGAGAGTAAGGAGCCCTGAGCTTATTTGGTATTCAAGGATGCAAAGAGGAGCATAAATAATTTGATATTCATACTGACAACTCTAGGCACTGCCGTAGCCCCAATTTCAACAATGTAATGGACAGTATGTTATCTCATAATGTGTTTTGAGATCAGAGCTGATTTAAAGGTTATTCATCCTGGGAGAAATTATGCTGTAATTGAATTTATCTTGCCTTTATCTATTCAAGGAAGCATAACTACAGTTTAAGGGAGAAAAATACATCAAGGAGCTAAATTTTTATTATCAGTTTGTATAAAAGATACAAATTATTCCAACAACCTTCCTCCACCGAGCGATATTACTTGTTGTATAATCGAAGTCCAGACTGGAAAGTAGAGACTTTTCAGCAGATAAAGCTCTACCTTCAACTCAAAGGATGGCTGAAATGATAGTGGGGTGAATCAGGGAAATAATCAGGTTTATCTAGAATGAATTAGAAAATAACTGTGTGGTGTTTAAGGGAAAAGGGAACTTTCAGCTGTGAGAGATGGAAACAGAGCAATAGCATCCCCATCTTGTGAAATGGTAGGTAATGCGCTTGGTGAGAAACTGGGTAGGTGGCCACTCCTGTCTGTTAGCTGGCCAGAAGCCTTTACCTAGGTTAATAGGTGGGGAATGAGCACGGTAGGAGCCACCATCTTCTGAGAGTTGTGGTCCAGGGCTGCTGGTAAGCAGCCTGTGCCCTTCCCAGGGTGTGTGTGGCGTCCTAAGCATGGTGGCCTGGAAGTGGATCAAGAAGTGGTGTCTGAGTGTGTCATCCACCCTTGGCTGGTTTTGGTAGGCCAGTTCTGTGCACCTGGCTCTGAGGCTTCACGCTCATGTACCCATGTACAGGAGACCCTTAGAGCGTAGAGAGACAATGCTGACAGCAGAAGAATTGGATGTCAATTCCATAACCAGATTATTTCAAGCTATTTTTAAAAGGAAGATTGCCCTTAGCTGTTAAAATAACACTCCTGAATGTGTCTCTCTTTATATCTTGGTTTCCTTGCCCAAATACTGCTATTTTGATAAAGGGAAAAGAATTCATTTACCTCCAAGATAACATTTTATGCTAAATTTCAGCCAGATGGTACAGAAAACAGCTGAGACATTATAGCCCCCAAACTAGGCTTTAAATAGAAATGATAAGTTGCTATAAAGCTGCCAGTAGCACTGTTCTAACAATGGAAGAGTTATTTCCCCCATTTGCTTCCCCATTCCTTATTATTTATCTCCTGTTCTTCATTATCCATGCCATTCCACCTCTCCTACTGCTTGTTAGAGGGAAGGAATCCATCCTTCCCCTCAGGAGCAGCAGAATTTCATGCTTTTCTTCAAAACTCAGCTTTTAACAAAAATTTTCCAAAAGATGTGTTCTGGTGCTTGATCTCCCCTCCCCTTGTGCTTCCTCTAAACTGGTCTCGTGCAGCCTGCTCAGCTTGCTACGATGCTGTGGGGTTTCTTCCTTGCTTCCATCCTACCCTGCTGAGGATCGCTCCTAGGCCAGCACGTGCTTCATGCCCCTGCTCTAAACCTGGCTGCGGGACAACAACGCTCTTCTCAAAGGGTGTTTTTAAAAAGCAGCACTTCAGCAAAATATTTATTCTCTCAGTCTGAGAGCTTCCAAAGCCTGAAGTGATTGCACAAGCACTGAATGTTATTTTAGTGGCACTTGAGCACAGTCAATATTTGGACAGTACCAAGGGAAAAAACGAGCAGCCTGAGCACTGCTTACACATGGCACAGGCAGAGTGAGCCCACTGTTTGTCCTCTGTATTCAGGGATGCTCCCTGGTGAGGTCTTTACCTTTGTTAAGTCAGCCACTAAGAAAATGAAGTGTACTGAAAAAAGCCCAGCTCTGGGAGGTTTTCAGCTCCTCAGAGGTAATAAAAAAGCAAATAGGACTGCTGGCTGCTCTGCAGTCTGTGTAACTTGCCTCTCCTCCAGTGTTCGCAGGGCTGAGCCTGGAGCCTCACCAAGCTGCCCCTCCAAGCTCTGCTACCTGGTCGAAGGTGGTGGCACTCTAGTGCGTGGTTTTCCTTGCCAGCTTAGGTCTCCCCATGCTCATATCCTCACGTCTGCTCCTGAGCTTTGCTCTTTTCAGTGCAAAGAGCAGCAATGGCGAGGTCCAAAAGCAAAGATCTGACCTCAGCTTAGCACAAGGTCTGTCCCTGTCCCCCAGGGGATTGCTGACAGAAACAGGGATGTGCCCACTCCAGGTGTCCTGTGGGACCCTGTGCCCCCCAGCTTAACACAACCACTGATCAGTCTTTTCCTCACTGTCCTTGTGACACAATCTGGGACTGTGGTGTCACAGCTATGTACAGTGCAAGTGGAGTACATGTATGTGAACCCTGGGCTTCATTTTAACTATTAGGGAGAAAAGAAATCTACATTTTTACTATATGCATTGGTTCGGTAAAAAGTGCCAGGATACTGAGAGTTAATGAATTGGCTGAACTGTGCTTGTGCCACTGCTGGAGCTCAATAGTCCCCAAACCTTTATTTTATTTTTATGGACTACCTTTCTGATATTATTCAATAAACCAGCTTTCCAACTTAATGCATCGTTGCTTCTGGATGACCACAAACTCTGAAACACACTCAAAGCCCAGCTGATTTTTAATATTTTAATACATGCGTTTTCATGTCTTGGTTCCATGAGTTTTTGCAGTGTCTGTGTCCCTTCTGGTGACAGCAGCACTCAGCTTTGCTTCACGGTTCTCACACCTGCACATGAAGCCCAGCATAGCACAGCTGACAAGCAAGGAATAGAGAAGCAAATGCATTGACTGATACAGAGTAGAACTGGAAAATCAATTTGATGGAAAACAAAAGCAGAATACCTCTTGGTATAATAAAATTTGCTAGTGGCTAAGCAGTTATCACCTGAGCTGCCCCAGGGGAAAACAAAGTTTGATTCCCCCGCTGGAAAATTTCACTGTGATGCTAGTGAAGGGTTTAGATGGAAACAATTTTCAGGGGTCGAGAGGGGAAAAAGCACTTCCTTCAAATGCTTCCTTGTACACTGATAGCAGGGACTTCACTCTAGAATTTCATGAAATCTAGAAGGAATCCTCCTGGGAGCAGAAGCTGCCTTTGCTTGTTGAGTGGTGCAGTCGTTCAGAGGGCGGTGTTTTGGCCCTGGGACCAGAATAGCAATCGGAAGTGTAGGTAGGACAGCACCATCGGTGTGAGCCTGTGATTTAAGTACAACCATTAAGGCAAAACTGTATCCACAGCACATTGCTGAATGAGGGCAAGGAGGGAAGGACTGAACCTCTTGGGAGCAGTTCAGGAGGGCGCTGAAGAAGTTGCATTTATTTTCTCGAGGCAGTTGATCACTTACAGTGGGCTGCTTCTCTCTGAGCACTTAAATGAGAGGGTTCATAGCATGCAGGCTTGAAGTCCAAAGAATCCTGCCACAAGCAAACAACCAGAAGCCATCCTGTAGCTGGCTTTTCTAGAAGGCCTGAAGTATCCAAAATACAGACATTTCCCCACAAAACCCAGCAGACACCACCATCACTGCCACCAGCAGGGGGTGGGATCATCTCACCCCTCAGTTAGCACTCGGGGCTGGACCCATGCTCGCTCAGAAGGCAGGTGATGTGCAGGAGGGTAAGGGCTAAATGTGCTCGGATGGCAGTGACAGGCTCTCCCGAAGACTGCCTTGTCACAGTGCATTCGTTGCAGCAGGCCTGGGGGTTGAGCGGGAAGGATGACACAAATGCAGATCATCATACTGTGTGCACTGGAGTGGCATGAGACAGGTAACATAAATACGCAGTTCACGAGGGGGAAGGCATACTGAGCATCAGGAGAAAATAAAACCAGTTCAGAGTTACGTTTGTTCATAGCTGGGAAGGTTCCTCCCACCCCACTCCAGTGTGGCCAAGGACCTTTGATGCAAGCGCTATGTGAAGGGTTTTAGACTGGATCCTCTGACACAAAATTTTTCAGAGCATGTGTGCTCTGGGCTTGGCTGGTTGGTGTGGAAATCCTAAAAAGTCACGTGTTGTCACAACATGGCCTTATCTGTGTTTCTCCTACTACACTGCACAATACTCTTGTCCTGGGTATGCGGTTGTGGCTCTCTGCAGGTGAGTGCTGAAATTCTTGGGGCTGAGATGCATCTGATGCACAACTGATGGTGCTGAGTGCATTGTGTGGGGAGTAGTACACAGGTGACAGCTGTGCACCGGAGAGTGCAGAGATCTCTCCTCATCTTTTGCATGAGAAGAGAGCAGAGAAGTGGTTTTGGTGGCCAGTGATGCTCCGTGGTATATGGCCAGGCTCTGGTTTCCAACAGGGGTATACAAAACCAATTGTAATTGCTGAAGGAATTTCACATGTAGCTATGCTAATTATTTGTGTCTCTTCTTATTTTGCCACACTTGGAGAAGAAGTGCAATCATCTAAGCCTGTGATTAGAGTTTACATGATGAAGCCTGGAATCTGACAAGATGTTAATTCTTTTCTAATTTTTAGTTTAATCCCTTAAAACAAAGAATCTCAAGGTGCATTAACACGTTAATGATTTGAAGAGCCTTAAAATGCCCCCGTCATATAAATTAGAGTCACTACACTCATTAGAGAAATGGAGGGAGCTGAGGCACGGGTAATGGCCACAGGCTTGTTATCTGACTGCGAAAAAGCAATGTCAGCTGTAGGATTGAGGCCCCCCATCCCTCCCTGTCCCCTGAGGCCCGGTGGTGACCCCACCAAAGGCACAGCCTGCGGTCCCGTACCTTGCCAGGTAAGTCTACTGCTGGGCTGCGGAGTGACTTCCCCAATCCACGTTAATAACCCAAAGCCCCTCATTTCCATGGTTACAGTACTATTTCCATGGTGACAGCAAGAGTAACAGCAGAAGGGAGCAGAAAGTGAACTGAGCAAAGTCCTTGTGGTAGTAGGTGAGGAAATGGGTGCTGCTGGGGCTCGCTGTGAGGCTGCGCTGTGGGCTGTGGCTGCGGTATCTCCCTTCAAGGCTGCAGCAGCGGAGCAGTGGCAGTAGTGTTTGCTTGGTCTTGTCACGGCGAGGGGTGAACTGCTCAGAGGCTGTGAGACTTGTGTGAGTGAATTGAGACCATAGCAGTGGGAAGCAGGAGGGGAGAGGATTCTTGGCTTCTGCACGCAGCCCAGGCTGGGTTTCCTGCATCGCCTGAGCTCCGCTCACCCATTGTGGAAGAGGAATGGAAGCCAAGCCCGGCTGCTCTGGGCCAGCACACTCCCAGCTGGGAGCAGGGACTGGGCTGGGGAGGCCGGCTCTAATCCTGCTCTGCTCACCCCTTGAGGTGGAAGTCAGAGCAGTGCAGTACCTGCTCTGAAGCAGCAGCCTGCGGTCTGGTCATGACACTAGGGTGAAATGCAAGCAGAAACCGGTGGCAGTAAATGAAACCTCTCTCAGGCCCTGGTGAAGGCTCATGGGGCCACCACGGAAACGAGAACTGGAGTTTGGGACAGATTTGCCAAATCATGAGGTGTTGGCCTGTACAGGTGTTATGTTACCTCAGTTCATACATGGCCTGAATTCAGCTCACTTTGAGAACAAGCAGTAGGGGGATGAACTGGCATTTTCTAACACAATTTGAACTTGCTGTCTATTCTAATTTTTATCTCGTACCAACAACGATGATTTAATTGCAACTGTCAGTCTTGCAGTTGATAGTAATTTTACTATGTTCACTAAAAACAAATCTATTTTAAATCCTGACAATTAGGGGTAAATGTCTCCCTTAAAATATCTAGAGCTGGGCAAATGCCTCAGCCAGTCTTTTCCTCCTCTCTGCAAACTGTACTTGAGCACAGCTTTGACTGCGCTCACGTTGCTTTTGTGTTTTCTCCCCACAGATGCTCCATTTTTTTTTAAATCTATTTATTTATTTATTTTCTTCTGGCACATACAGGGCTCTGAAGTGGGTGTAAGGGAATGTTAATATGAAGTGAAGTGTTTTTCTTTCATGCTTGTCCCTAAGCTCCCAGCCTCCAATGGAACGGGATGAAAAATGACTAAAAAAATTTTCATACGCCTTCTTTCTCTCTGTGTGCTTCCCCACAGTAGATAGGAAGCATTATTAAAACTTGCTGTAACTTCAACAAAGCTAAGAAGAAAATAAAATGGCCATATTTCTGCTAACACTTTTCCTAAGTTCAAAAAAAGACACAGCTGGGGCTGCCGTTCCCTGTAAGGACTCCCTCCTTTGGAAGGCACAATGCCCGTTAAAGTGATTTCCCCCTTCCCTCTTACAGAATGGTGGACAGGGAGGGCTCATGAGCTGAATGGGCATATGCCAGGACAGCCAGCCACCAGTAATACCACCTATCCTTGACTGCTTGTATCTGCAGCTGTTTTACATCTCCAAATTTTATTTCTCAGGTACTTTTTAAATTGCTACATGCTTATGAAAAGCAGACAATAGGGTTCTCTGCTGGCCAGGGACATGAAGCAGGTCAGGAAAGTGAGAATAATAAAGTATTGTTTAATACACTGCAAAGGACACAGCAGATGTTTAACTTTCTTTTAATAAAAATGACCCCATGCCATTTTATTAACTTCAGAGATGCATTAGTCTCTTCTTCAGAAGGCAGAAGAAAATGCATCTATTGTAACAAAAATTAAAGAGGAAATTGAAGGAGGATGTTATCGTGGCTTATTTTCCCAATGAATAATCTGTACGACTGAGTGATACAGTAGCACAACTTTAATTAGAGGCAGCTTCTCTCAAGTCCTACTTGTATGTGCAGAACTAAACAATATGAATTTGAACCCTGAACTATCCATCTTTTCCAACAAAATCAGGCTGCTGGCTTAGGTACATTAACTGCTGAAAGATCGTGTGAAGTTTCTTGGAACTTTTCCTATGGGTGCATATGCAGGTGCACATGTATGTATATACAGATAAGGCTGCGTGTCTTGTTGATAGCTGAGATTAGACAAACTTCCACTGACAGCAAACTGCTGTCTTGGGTATGGAAATTCAGAAGAACTGGGACAATGCAGAATCTGCAGCTTGTGTCCTTCCTTCTTCCATTACAAGGGGAAAAGATGCCATCGCCTGCTGCTTGAGAATGCTCTCTTCTTCCCAGCCCAGGTGGGTTCACTGTCTTGGACACATAATGCTGGCTGTGAACATGAACCTCCACTGATGTCAACTTTCTAGGGCTTGTTGAAAGACCTGGTTAAGATAGAAGCCTCTAGGAAGACACAAAACATGCTGGGCTTTGGGATCACAAGTACCCCTACTGTAAAAATAAAAAATTAAGCAAACACCTCTTGGCAGGGTCAGACCCTGAACTCTGGATCACATCAGCAAGAGACAAATTTGCTTTAACCGCACCAACATACAGACTTTAGCTTCAGAAAGCTGCAAGCTGACAAGCTGAAATTATTATTTTTGAAGACACTCCAAGTGCTGTTCGCGCTATGTGAAGTGTGTTTTTGACATCTTCCACTTTTATACCAAAAGGTTATTTGACCACATTCCAGTTTGACATCCTTATAAAAGTATTTGAAGTGTTCCAGCAATATGAGAGTGCTTTGTAAAGCACACAGCTATTTTAAATTATTGTAGCACTTCATGCTTTTATAAGTACTTGAATTTGGACAGTTTTGTATCATGTAGAACAATTTCATAGTATTAGAGCTCATCAAACTTGATGAGCTGGAATTTAGAAATGATGAGGACCATGGACATGGACGATATAATTTTTTTTTGAAATTATTAAACTTTTTAAAACCTGTAACAGCATCAGTAACATCATCCACTGTTACTGGGCTAAGATGGTAGCTATAAACTGTGTTTGGCTGCTACACAATTCAAGTGTATGTTACCATGAGACAGTAAAGGTGGAAGAAATCATAAAGGTTAAACTACCAGGATTCAGGCCTATTGAAATAGTATTTAAGTGCTTCTCTAGACTTTTAATATCTGTTTGGCTTCTTTGTGCTGGAAAGATACCTTAAAACTCATAGTTTTTCTTATTTTGTGGTGTAGCCACTTGTCTGTGCTGACTGGCTACACTGACACTTCAGGTACAGAGATGGGGTTGAACTGCAGCACTTAAGGTGTTACTTGTCTGTTCAGCTCCTGTCAGTAGCTGGAGGAGGGCTCTCGGCCTGCCCTACATGTGATTTGATACAGTAAGTATGAACGTGATGCTTACAGTACTATTAAAATGTGGTGTTCAGTCATGTTGCTTCATAAGTGGGTGATTAAAAATTCACGCAGTTAGTAGGGGCCCCTATGGTGCCCATTAAGTCATCAGGGGTAACTCAAAGATGTCTCTAAACTCTTCTTCCATTCTATGAACGCTTTTCCTGTTAAAATGATTTCAGAAATGCTCCTAGATGTCTGCCATCATAGACGAGCTCCAGCCCAAGCTCCTATTTAGTCCTTTATGACTACTTACTCTACCTCCTTCTGATTTAGAGTAGCTCTCTAAGCATTGATTTTTAGGATTTGAACACTGTGCTCAGATTTACTGCCAAATCATAGCGGAGAAGTCCTGCACCATCATATCCAACCAAGCTATTAAATAACTTCTCATACTAGATTCACCTTTGCGGGATGGGACAGAATAGAAGTATAGAGCAAGGGCTCGTGATTAGTGTTACTCCTTACAAATCTTAAGGCTTGATTTTTGAATAACGCTTAATCCTTTTATAATCTGTGTAGCCCATGCTGTACAGTAATAATTACCATAACTAGAGGTTTTGTAATCTACAGTGGTAAGGGATGACCAAGATAACTGATCATGTAACGTGACAATAGGGTTGTACTTCATTGTGACTGTAAGACAGCTGCTGTGCTGTTTGCTGAACTTGATCAGTGCCAAACTAAACCAAGGCATGGCCAGTGATTTGTGCATCTTCTGCACTGCAGCTCTGAAAGGTCTGTGGAAGTATCTCCATGGGCCTTTCATGCAACAACATAGTGAAGAAAATAGAAAAAGCAGTAATAATTCATTAATTTTAAAACTGCTCACCTTGTACCGACATATGAGACTGTAAAAGCTTGCGTTATAGCAGAGATCACTTCTGATTTTTTTTTCTGCCGTTTTAAGTAATTTACCTCTTACAATGCTTGTGCTGTATTTACGAGCAGAGGAACACCTGTTTCATGTTTCTAACTTATGCCTTTGAGGTAAAATGTCTGCTATTTGAGAGTAATCATCTGCCTCACCTTAGTCCTTCAGGCCTTTGAACAGACATATGAGTTGTTTTGAATTCATTTCTAGAAGAATGAAGATGAAATCTATCACCTCCTAAATTGCTGGCTTGCAGCATTTAGCAGTTCCTATTTTACACAGAACGGATGAACTAAAAAAAAGACAACAGTTTCTTTCATCCAGGCTAGTCAGTCGGGTTGAATTCAACCTTCTGAAATGTCTTCTTCAGGCTTTTATGCCTCCAGCCATATCTCAAGGCATATTTGCACAAGCCAATGCAGAACTTACATGCATTTGTCTGCAGTGAACTCGAGTGGTAAGTTCCTATCTTTCAGGTCTTGATCCATCTACAAACAGAGCCCTCACAGAGGATCACTTTTACATTTCTTTAATTACATGGAAGAGAATGGGAAGGGCACACTCCCCATCTTATTCCAGGAACTCTAGTCTCAAGCCCAAACTATCATCTATTACTGGAGTTGCCTTCTCCTAACTACAAGCAGGATGAAAATACTCCTCAAAATCTGCCAGTGTGTTCCCTGTTATTTCACAAACCACTCTTGGCAGTTAATCCAGATTTTCCTGTGCAGGCTATTAATTTATCAGGCAACTTTGACAAAGTGATCCAGTTAAAGCACAACTTCCTGAAGTTCTAAACTGACATGAATTAATGGGAACCTATCCCCACATTTTAATTGTTGCAACATGTGCAATAGCAATGTGCCTAAAAATTGGGGCTATATAATGCTAGCCCTTAGCATCCTCTCTCTTGAGCTTCTGCAACATACCCTTGAGCAGAATTCTGCTCTTCAGATGTTTAGTTTACAGACTAGTAGTTTATAGCATCTTGCTTGACAGTAAAGCCACTTGTCATTATGATCAAGTGTTTAATAGTTTCTTATATATGCTATAGTCTTTCGTGTTGATACATGGTATTAACCAGTGTCTACAGCTACAGCAGGCAGAACAATTCAGGACCTTAGGGTCTCCTGAGAGTTAGACCCAAGAAAAAAAAATACTCTTGAAAAGGTGATAGGACAGATAGGAGGAGATTGTGATGTACAGCATTAAATGTGCAGATAGTCAAGTACATTTTACAGCTTTCAGAATCCATGGTATCTGTTTGAAGTTCCATTTTCAAAAGCCTAAGCAATATTTACTTTGTTTTCCCTTGTTCATTAAAGTGTTCTATTCCCTGTCAAAAGTGATTTATGGACTGTTATATTACTAAATCTGATTACTAACACTTCCTAGTGAGAGGAAAGAGAAGTTGTATCAGGAAAGCACTGTACTGTAGCTATGCACCAAAGAAGGAATACAGTATTGCAATATGTCTGCACTGCAGTCTCAGTGTGCCTGGAGTTTGTGTAGGCTAGGTCTAAGACTGCTGGTAGGACACCAATGACATGTACCTCTGAAGCAGCACAGTCAGCCACAGATCAGCCATATCAGATTGTGCTGTAGTTCTTCTAATCAGTATCCAGCTGCCTCAGGACTGCCTACACAAAATGCATTCGCAGCTTAGTTGAAGACAGATGTTGCTTCCCGTAAAGAATATCCATTCATGTTATGTACATATTTTGAATTTATTCCTGATAAAGGAAGCATATTTAAGAACAATAATAAAAATAGCATATAATAGAAAGGCCTGGGTTGTAAGGGACCTCAAAGACCCTCTAGTTCCACCCCAACCCCTGTACTGGGCAGGGATGTCACCCACTATCAGGTTGCCCAGGATTTCATCCAACCTGATCTCGAACACCTCCAGCGATGTGGGTAAAAGTTAAGAACTGGACCAAAAATAGATCTAAGGGAGTATTGCATTTAAAAAAAAAGAGAGAAAGAAAAGTAAGCTTTCATCCTTTAGGGTATGAACTAACTACTTCCTATTTCTTACTGTTCAGATCATTCCTCAATACATTCACTTGTTTTACCTCCTTTTTCAAGCATTAGTGTAGCTACTGGCGGAATGAAAGTAGTGGGATGGATTGTAATTAATTCCCCATTCCATGCTTGTTAAAGTATAGTGTTTTTCATCCTTCATTATGATCTTTTAAGTCCAACAGACTGCAGGATAAAGATTACTAGTCACGTAGCAAGGCTCATTTCAAAACCACTGTAAGTAGATCCAATTACTATGTAACCAGGTTTTGACAACTATTCTTTCCACTTACTTAGAGAACAAAATCTGTGCTGTGAATACTGTAATGGAAAAATTAATTCTAAGATGGGAAGGACTGTTAAACCATAGCGTACTCACGATGTGAAAAAACAGCCAACAGCCAGCTTATATTAACTGTCAGTAGGCAGTCTTTTACTGAAAGCAGTGTTATTACTATTCAGAACTTAGTGCTACCTGGAGCACAGTGCCTATTTACATACTTAGCCTTTAATAGCTTCTGACTGTAGTTCTCTTCTATATTCTTTCCCTGCAGTTACAGCATTGCTCTGGGGCCAGCAGGTACCATACTGTCAGGTATGTGCAGTACTCCAACATCAGCCAACCAAATTCTCTGCTTCCTCAGAGATGAATTTGCACCTCAAACTATTGACTACTGAAATGAAAAGCATTGTAATGTTTCCCCCTGAGGGCTTGTCTGCCATATCATAACTTGCCCTGCATATAAACAGAATCACTAGTACAACATTTTTCAAAAAGCAATTTCAAACAAAAAAATGTTAAGAACTTACCTCTTTTAATACAGTTTTATTATTAAGCTGAAACCTTGCCTGACATGTCAGCCTTAAGCAACTTTTGTTAAAACAAAACAAACAATCCAAAAAAACCCTCAACACCTGACAGAACTGACTACAGACTTTTAAGGGAAATATTGATAGATGCCTCAGTTTCTGGAATTACCTCACTCTAGAGGTTTATATAAGCAGAAGAAATGGGAAAAAAAAAAAAAGACTCCCCTTTTCTGAGGAGGGATATTCAGTATAGACTGTCAACACAAAAGGCACAAGACAGGTCTTGCTGTATTCTCGAAAGGTCTACATGTTATAGGAGCAATGCATTCACCCTGAATGAAACATAGGGGCTCAGGCACCTATTCTTCATACGTGATTAGATTACAGCTTGTATTGGTATTACAAGGTACACACTTCATCTTTACCTAATCCTTTGTGAATAAAAATAACAAACATTATGCAGATACCTACTATTATGTTTAACAGGTACTTACTTTTCAATGTTGTGCCTTGAATTTCAGGCATCTGGTAAGTCAGAAGCTTAGAAATGTCCATTCTGGTGATTCCTGTCAGATCTTTCTACTGTACTGGAACAGTCTAAGAAGTGAACATAACTAAATTCAAGCTGTACCTCTTCAAGGTATTTCATTACTGAGGTGCACTGCTCAGTCACAAAGTTAATTGATTAGCCTTATTTCTGTGAGTGGAGTGGAAAAACTAAAAAGATAAGACTGGGAGGAAGAATCAGCTAAGCCTTTGAGTCACAAAAAGCCTTTTTTCCTTTGATGAAAACTTCCAGGTTAATCTTCATAAATGGTCATAATTACTTGTGCCCGGAGCTCAGCCAAGTCATTCCAAACAAAAATTAAATTGTAAAAGTGAGTGCATGTTCAGTCTCATCTCCAGAGTGTAAGTACCAACACAGCCCTTCAGAAACTTGCAGACACTTACTGTATGTTTGTGACAGGGTAAGAGAGATTTGCCTAAATATTGAGTGGGCTAACTTAGTATTTATTCATTATATTCTTCTTTAAATAATTTGTAAAACATAAAAGTTTCTCCAAAGCTTGCCTGTATATGTTGTTACAATTAGTGTTAGACATCTAGTTTCTTTAGTACTCTGCAGATTACTCTCCATTCTTCATTAAACTCAGTTTTAACTATAATCAGCAGAACTGTATGAGATGACAAGTTTATGAATACTGTTGTAAAACTTTAGAGCCTGGGGAAAAACAGTTAAATTAAGTTTACTTATGGGAAAAGAGTCCCCTAGAAGAAGGAACAGTTCTAAAAGCAAAGTCTTTATAAATCTAGTTGGATAATACTTGGCAGGCATAGCCCAGGTCTTTCCTATGATTATTTCATTAACTTCCAAAGCATATGTAAACACTAAATATTACAGCTGCAGCCCCAAATCAGACCTACATCACCAAAACAGCATATAACCAAGAAGGAATATATTTGACCCTATCTGTTCCTTATACGATATTTTATTATTAGACCCTTTTAGCAAGTTGTAAATGGGATATTGCAGACACAGCACATAGAATTTTCAAAACAAAACTAGCTTTTCCTCATATGAGATGTTGCTTATTTTCTTTAGTTATGTCAGTTTTTAACCATATTAAACAATTCTATGATCTCCTGATTTTCCTTAGCAAAGACAGCACAGTATGTGTACTGTTATTACCTGACAAAACTAAGAGGATGACAATGTATATTTAGAAATTTAATAGGATTTCAGTGTACATTTACGAAATAAAGACTAGAAACCAAATGAATTGTAGTACAATTTTATTCACCTAGAAACAAAGGGTCAAAAGTCACAGCAAGGAATTTCATTTTATTTTGTAAACTCATTAAAAAGATGTCCATGTAAAAAAGGACATTTTAACAACACAAATGCAGACAAAAGAAACTATAAAAAATTCAACACATTAATAAAAGTTGAGTTTTCATTTTCTTTCCGCATAATTCCTTGCAAAGTATCATCTTTCATACCAGTCTGCACACAATCAGTTGTTAAAATCATTAAAATTCAAGAGGCTGAATGTAAAACCATTTGCTCTGCTATAGGAATGTGTTGCTGAAAGATACAAAACCAGTAGCATGTTAGCTAGAACTACAACACAGGCCTGAAGGAACTGGATTGAAAGGCTTCTAAATTGTTATTGCGTATTCATCTTCTGAGAATTCAGTCTCAGTTCTTTCTGCAAATATTTAAAACAGTCCTTAGGGAAGTAACAGCATTAGACTGAGCAACGCTTTGTCAAAAGATGTATGCTTCCATTTCATTCTAATACATCTTATGCAGACTCAAAAACAATTCTGAAGTAAAACCATTTCACTGCCAACAATTCTTTACTGTGCACCAAAACTTACAGCAGCCATATGGCAAGCTACTGTGACATATAATTCAGTCTTCAGTACTGGATTCTCACCTGCAAGTTGGGACTTCAGGGTTTGAGTTTACTTCCAGTGAAAAGTCAATTATAAAACTACATTTCAATTATAAAACTACATTTTTTTCATCACAGCTGATCTGCAATTTAACTTGTCCCTTTTTCTCCCCAAAACAAGACTCCCGGGACTTATAATTTGTTCTTGTAACCACTACTTAAGGTTCCTGTGAAATGTTTTCTTTCCTATGTGTTCTCAATGTAAGCTTGAGGGAGTTGAGTTTTCTGTATATCCACCGTCTTTCACTAAGTAAAGTTTTTCAGTCAGGGCTATACCATGTCACATGTGACTCGTTATACTCAGTTTCCAAGCCTAAATGTCCCAGCTTTCAAGAGTTTAGTAAACATCTCATGATTAATAAAGAGCAACTTGAATGCCTAGAGTTAATACACTTCCAAGATTTATGTTTGTCCTTTGCCAGGACATAGTGCAAGAAACGAGCCCCGCCAACATAAGGCACTTACCTACGTTACATGAGAGGGGGCAGAGGTGAGAACTTTTGTAACATGCAAGTATAGTAAGAGTCTCTCTAGAGAAAACAAGATCTCACAGACTCGGGGTGCGCTGTCACCTCATTGTGTGCTGCTGTAATAAAGTCTGCTCCGTAACAGATGTCAGATCCTCCCATTGGCAGCTAGTTCATTTGTCTTTGACTTTTGATGATCATATTTCACAGAAACAATAAGGAAAAGCAAAAGGGTTGCTCCCTGGATGGCAGCCAGCAAGAAAAAATAATAATTTAATTGGCAGCCATTAATGTTACCTAGAAAAAATTGGGCAGAAGAAATAAACATTAATAAAGAATATACAAGTGAAAACATCAATCCCCTTCAAGCCCAAGTAGTGAAGACTTCTCCGCAGAATATGGGCAAGACCACACCTAATCACATTTACATCTGACAGCATGCTTTCATTTTTAATTATCCAGAACAAAAGATGGAACTTTGAAAGAAGATACACACAGTCTGAAGACTGCTTTCTTTTGTGCTTCAATGTCTAAAACTAAGTAATGCCCCTGAGGAAGCAGATATACTCACTACATGATTTCCCTTCGAAAAAAAACAATGCAGGAAGCTCCTCCTACCTCTGGAAGAACTCTGTACAAAGACTGTATGCACACGGCAGTGTGTCTGCTTCAGAGAGTCAGAATTTTACAAGTTTAATAGTCTTCCTTTCTCATTCCTTCATTTTAGGGCTTATACTGCAAAACTGCAATGCTTTTCTGACTTCAGATAAAACTGCTACAAATTTCAAGGATTACTTACATACATGAAAGCAATACAGATCACATCCATTTTTCAGGTGACAGCTCATTTCAAAGCAAAAACAAAACCACCACATCCTTTTGCTGTGGCCACGAAATGGACTTGAAAAAAGAAAGCCTTCGATTGTAAACTGTTCAGAAACAGCCCAGGATGAAATGCAGAATTCAAGAATGCTGGCTAGGAAGCAATGCTAGGTGTCAGCTACCTAATAGGCTTCCTTTCATCTGGACAAAAATTGAGTCACCAAAATGTTCCTGTATTCAGAAGCTTGTAAGTTTTGCTTTCTGTGTCTATTACCTACTATTTCTTAAAATGAAGCCTATGAGCAACCCCAGCTAAGTTCCTCGGCAAACAATGAAACAGGATTTGCAGAAACCCTACACACCATGTTCTGCAAAATGCCATTCTGATGTGCAAGTTGTCCTTGCAACACCTGGCTTAAAGAATCTGGTATCAAACACATTCCTCCAACATCCCATATCAATACATTATCAATACACCTGCTTTGCCAGTACTGTTGTGCTACACTGATACAGACTAGTTAACTAAAGAGCCTTTACCCTTTTAAACAGATAATGCTTTTCAGGAGCCTGGAGAATACAGTGAAAAAGCTTTAATTTAGGAAAAAAAGTCCTTTCTGTTTTACAGCTTAACTGAAACAGGTAAAAGTATGAATTTTATGCTATACTACCATATATATATATATATATATATACACACACACACTACACAACCCTTTCTAAGAGGCTTCTCAGACCTGCTTAATGCCAAATGGTCTCTGGGCATATGGAGATGCACACTTCCCTTCTCTGCCAGGCCAAAGCAAAAAATAAAAAGAATCAAAAAATAAATGGTATTAAGGAAAAAAGTTTGGCAACTCTGCAGATATAAAGAAAGCAATTACTGAGATTTTCTCTCAGTCTTCTTTTGGAACAAAATTAAGTATTCATGAAACCATATGTAGTTTCTTCTTGGTTCAATTCACCTTTGACACTCCCTCAAGGTTGTTACAGATTAGTGATTTGTAGCACACTAATTAATGTTAAATTAAGAAAGCTCATTGCTAAAACGTTATTCCTGTATTAAGAAATGTGCACTAACTACTGCTGTACTTCCAAGAACAATATATTCTGGCTCATTTCCAACATGACACATGAGCCACAGCCAATTGGACCATTCTGATTATCAAAAAGGTTAGAGAGGGAAAATACTGAAGTGTAGATCCATCCTAACAGGCTGTTCATACAGCATGCCTATAAATGCTCTGATTAAATTACTTTAATTACTGAAACTTATGATTCAATTAAATGAATTTATAGTAAAACGCAATAAAATTAAACCGAGTCTTTCCTTGACATTTAAAATACAATTTACACGTGAATCTCCATTTCAAAAGCAGATGTGTTTAAAAAGTAGTAATTATCCTTTATGAGATGGGATATTAAATCCATGAAATCTCAAGTTTTTGTCAGAGAAATAACAGTGATTTTGAAGGTAGCAATCAACACTGAAGTACCAGCAGAGAGTAAACTTCATCAGTACATTTTGGAGGCAGTCAGTTACCTCAAATGATATCACGAGTTGGCTTAAATAGCATAAACTTGGTACACATTCTTATAGTTATTATGCAGCATCTAATTAAAAAAACCAAAAAAACTCCATAGTTTGTCGTTCAATAAAGGCTCCTCCTTACAATTCCTGCCCTTGAAGGCCTAAGTAAATTTTAGATATGAATTTAATAACAACTTTGAATAGCATTATACCAAATGAAACAGTTCTCTTAACAGTAGAAGAGGCAGCTCTGGTTACTACCCTGATATAAACAGTAAAAACAGTATTGATAGAAGATGCTACATATCAAAGCCACCAATGAGTGCTTCAACCCTGAGATGCTGAGAAAGCATGATTTTATAGCAACCCTTTGGACAAGAAAGGTAGAAATATCCAACTCTGACAGCTGTCCAATCAGCAATCCACTGAGCCGAGTGGCTTATTTAAAACCGATGACCAGTGAGTCATGAAAGGTAACATATCTAGAGTTGCCTAGAACTGGAAGATATTTGGCACAAATATTTTATGGCGAGAACATTAGCCACTGCCTTCTCTCGCATTTTTCTGAAGGTTTTCTGAAGCAACCTTAAGAAAGCACCATTAAAAATCACATTAAATTTTATCAAATAATTATCCTCCTATTGAGCCCTCATCAGCCTCTACATAGAACTGCAAGAAAAGGTACTCTTCCAGTTTTAAATTGAGTGGAGGACAAAAAAGTCTCAATGTGATTAACCTTCCATTTGGCGAGGACACTTGCATAAAGATAAGGCTAAAAAATTACAAGATGATGAGTAAAGAACAACTTATAAAACAAAGATAACTGCTTGTGGCACTGTTTCTTTTTGGTAGCAACCAAATCAAGCTTAAACAGCAAATTCTCTCACACCAATTTTGAAGCAAGTTCAGGCTGCTCTTTTAAGCCATGTATACACAGTACGCCTACCAGTCTGAGAACTTTTCATGCTCTTTTTTTTTTTTTGGAATTAAACCACAGATGATGGCACGATTTTCTGAAATTCCCAAGGTGCCACCTACTGGTGCCAATAATTATTTTTAACTTCAACTGGCAATACAAAGAAGTTACATTGGACTTTACAAGAGTATAAATAGTAAGCAGACAGAAATGAAAAATAAACTCATGGTAATTGCCATAAAGCCTCTTGAAACTAGGAAAATGAATAATCACCACGAGACGTGTGTACATTTTACACCCCATACCACCAGAAAGTAATTTCAGTACCAAACACATTCTTCTTCCACTCATAATTTTCTCGTCTTTTCATTTTTACTCAAATAGAAAGATTTTCAAGTAATCTCTAGTGATAAAATGCAGTAACAGCTGAGGAGGTAATTGACAAGCACTTAGGCAAAATGCTACATGCCCATTTTCCATGCTTTCATGAGGACAATGTATCATTTTGCACAGTCACATTACTTCATACTTATATATGCAAGATGAAATTAGTCAAACATAACAGTAGACAAATTTAGATTTTCAAAATAACACTGTGCTAAGATTCAACAGTTCTATATGCTTGATGTTTAACTGTTTCTGAAGGAAGCGGTTTACTTCATAGGCTATGAATATGCTGAAAATAACTTACCAAAATCTGTGTGATTACTCATCCAGCCAATTTCTTTAATAGACACCAGTGCCAACAATCCAGAGCCAACAAATGATCCAATCCCCGAAAAGAAAAAAAACAGCCCCATAATAGCACTCTGCATAGATTTGGGAGCAGCTGAGTATGCAAATTCTAGACCTGTATAAAAGAAGAAAATATACATTACTGGAAAAATCTAAGAAAAAACAGTGGTTTGTTCTTATTTAGTGTTATAGAAGTTACAGATGTACACTATCACTAGTATGCTAAAGACCTAAACCTAGCCTCAGATTTTGGGAGACATGGGAGACTGAACTCATGAATCCTTATGAGTTCCAAGTTCCTCCAACTGCTTCATGAGCCCTGTTAAAGCTCACCAATGTATGTTATATATCAACCCATTACATGGAAAACATTTGAGACTAGCATTTTGATCTCATTAATATTGCATGTGCAAAAATCAAGAATCTTCTGATGCAGAATGTTCATTTTTTTAAGTAGAATTATCCTCAATTACGTTTATGAACTAAACCTAACCTGGCAAGTTCCATGTTCTCCATTTCACCTGTTTCTATATATAAATACTGCACAACAGACAAGATGAAGCACGCGGCCTTCTGTGCTAAGAACAAAGTACTCGAGAACTGAAGGTCACTCTTGCACTCACCACAAACATTAATTTCTCATAGTCTCAGTGTCTGTGTCTCTGAATGTGTAGTCAGAGAAATTAATTGTAGCTGGGAAGGCAGCAATTATTTTCAACTTAATTTTGATCTAGAACACTCTGAGCCCATTGCTCGCTTGCATGTTCATTTTAAGGCTTGTGGAAATGGAACTACAGCTTTAAACTACACTTATTCAAATCTCAACCAATAAAAACAAGATAAAAGAGCAAGCCAGTAACATCAATTCGAAAACAATCTGTGCTACTGAATTTGAGTACCAACAGGACAAGTGGGTTAAGGTTCTGCCTTGCAAAGACGATGCCCACGATTAACTCTCTTTTTAGAGTAATATTTCTGTCAAAAATCAAAAGGGATTATTCACAAGAGACAGTCAAATACTCTCTTTGCAGAGCCTTTTCTCTGACAGGTGAGCTGCTCGTTTCAAAAGTCTCCTTCATACTGAAATTAATGAAAGCATCTGTTACCTCATCTAACATCTTCCTTGCCAAAGATAGCATTATAGACCTGAAAACGGCACAAGTCTTGTGTCTTGCATCATAAAGTTTTGCTTATTTTCACCATTACTGGTATTTGACTTTTGCTACTCCAGACAGAGTTTAATAGATTTACCCTGGCATTTCTTCTTCAAGAAAAAAATGAATGTTTCTAGTCCAGTAGGTCAATTTGCAAGTTGCGAGGGAGCAGCTTTGTTCTTATAAGGGAAACAGAACTACACATTCTCACTTACTGATCTCACAGCACCCTGCACTGCCACCTGAGAAATCTCAGACAACCAACACACTACTTCTCAAATGCAGTTGCAATCTATAAAAATCTTTGCAAAACGCACTTGAATGGGCCAACAGCAACCTGTCTGTAATTCTAGAAAGGAACTGAAACATTATTCGTGCAATTCAGCTGTGTAGGTTCCTGTAAATTCAAACCGTAATGAGAGAATCACTACAGAGATGAAGAGAGAGTCATATGCAAACGGGGGGAAATCGTATTTATTTTGAGAATTTAAAACTTTTTTTTTGTGCCACTAGTTAACAATTCAGATTTTTCAAGAATTACTTATCTGGCCAATCTGACGAAGTAAAAAAAAATAATAAAAAGAAAGAAAATAGGCTACTCTTGGGATACGGTTGCCTGTTCTTCAGCCTGTTGGTAAGTTATCATAGTTGCCACAGATCTTCAGAGTATCACTCACATTTTTGTCCCCAGGATTTGTATATACTGTGCAAGAACATCACATGAAAGAATATGGCCCATTTCTTCTCTTGTTCATTTTACAGACACGCTGAACTGCTAGAAAAAAATCTTAAAGCCCAAAACAAAAACAAAATGGGTGTAACACTATGCAAAAAATAAGACACGTCTTTAAACTTGAATAATATTTCCAGCAAACCTAGTATTTAATCTATCATAAAGAATACAAAATGTTTTCTTTGCCTTCAGAGATATTCTTGCCTGCTGGCAGCCACTGATAACAATTTTATGCTACCTCAAAAAAACAGTTTTGAAATTAAACCCTCTAGTTGGTGTTGTCATATGAGATTATGATTCCCAGCTAAATAAGAGTGCTTTAAGAGGATTGGCAGAATAATACAGAAGATTAATGCAATGTGCATCATCTTTTTAAAGGTAAATCAAGTGTAACTTCTGTGGCTTGATAAGAAGATGCTTAGTTTTACAGTAAACAAACAAACTTTTGCTCTTATGACATTTAGACCCTTTTTGTTTGTAATAAACACTTTCAAATCATAGTTTTGTAACCATTTACACTTTTTTTAAAAAAAAGATGAGTTTCATAGAAAAATAGATGCCTTTATCCACTTTGAATAGCAAATAGGTAAAGTAAATCCTACTAAATTCTTGAAGGGCTTTCTTAAATATTCTAGGAATTCAGTTTAGATAATCAGAAGGCAGGGGGAAAAAAAGCTTTGTAAAACAAGTCAAATGAAGCTGTAATACACAAAGCAATTAAGATCTGCATGGAATTTCTCAAAGATAGGCGTTTACATTTTTTCTAAAACTGACCAAGTAACAGGTTTTGAAGTTATAAACTGTTGATACAGATGCAGCAAGTGCAGAAGAACAGCAAAGTATTCACCTAATAATGTAAGCTTCTAAGACTTTACATCCTATGACAAAGTCCACTAAAGCAGTTGAGGAAAAACAAACAAACAAAAACACTAGCATTTCCAATGACTCATCGGTTTACCCATGTTCAGACTGAATTGGCATGGTCCCTAAAGTTGTAACTAAAGCTAAATAATTCATTTTAGTCTTTTGATTAAAAAAAAAAACCAGCTAAATATAGCCTCAGTTTCAGTAAGTAACCTAATTAAGCAAGACTTCATATTTTTATGTATTAGGATTTTTGATGGCTACTGTTCATACATAATGAAAAGTACTGTAATACTGAACAGCAGTGACTATACTGATATGTCCTCTAGCAGAGGATACACATTGATTGTGCTGCTGAAGTATACCTTCCATTTAAGGATCTAAAGTGTTTAGCATCTTAGGTCTTTGTTGTGCTTTAAAGATAGCGAACTCTCCCCACATCTTACTAGTACTGCAGTACATTGAGGACTTGCCTGTACATCACTGTGGGGTGTGGGGGGACTGTGGAGACAAGCTGAAATTTGATGTCCTTCCCTATGTAGCTCACAGCTACAAAAGGGTTAAAGATGTTAAAATGTAAAAGGCCTTTGACACAATCTCTAAATATGTTAGATTTTAACTATGTTGCAGCAGTTTACCTGTCCAGATGAATGCATAGAGCTGTTTCAGAAAAAAAAAGTCTAAAAGACACATTTTTTAATCCTTACCAGGCGACCCAACCACTTTGTTTAATTTCCTAACAACTGTGATAACAGTCAAACACACATAACCAAAAACCTGATAGAGTAGAAGTTTTCTGTTCCATTGAGAGGGGGAACAACTGGGCCATGTGACAGCTGGGGCTACCACCAGCAAGATCTTACAGAACTAGGGAATCTCATTTTAACTCACTGTGCTCACCCAGTGTGAGGAATGAAAGTAACCACCTACAGGGGAAATGAAAAGAGGAAATTCTGTTCTAAGGAATCTAAGTGAAAGAGCTATGCGTAATGCCAATTTGAATGCATCATCTTTGAAGTTCAATATTCTGAAACAGTATTACAACATGTTAATAAGTAACTAGAGTTAAGCAAATACCATGAGCTTTTCAAATCAAGTCACTGGAGAAGTTCCAATTTATTATATCAAGCAGCTCCACAAGTCTATTTAAGTACCATCACAGTAGCTACTTCTGTGATCATGAATATTTTCCATTATTGGTAACTAAGCATTTCTCCCAACCACGGGATATGTAAACACTGTGCTACAAGATTCACACTAACATTTCACTTGTTTAATCACAGTAAACCAGCCTTGCCATATCACAGTGACAACAGCACCTGTGCTATCTTTGTGCTAATGAGCCCTGCATGTATATGAAACAGACCAGAAAATAAGATATTATAGTCCTTTTCATCCACTCCTCCCACTTCACTTTCAGATAAAAAAAAGTGATCACACAGCTGTCCAGTACATCACAGAAAAAATATTACAAAATTTAAGATCTCTTGCATTTTGTCAAGAGAGGCAGGATTTGAACAGCGTTTCAGTTTGTCTAATAGCACACTGAAGTACTAAAATAACTACAGAAACATTTGTCTAAAACATGTAAAACTGTAAAAACTACCTACTTTGTTATTAATCCCCCCAAAAAAATAGTTCATATTTAGTGTCACATAATTTTTCTTATCTCAGAGATGTAAAAACTAAAGTAACATGAATTTAGTCTGGTGATAAATCTTGATAAAGATTTATCTTTATCCTTTCTTCCTTTTTCCCCCTCAGAAAGATGTTTCCACATACTAACTGACTTTCTAAACTGTAAGCTCAGTTTTTAAGCCAAAATGTTACAAAACACAAATTTGATTTGCAACTCAGAGCAGGTTTCAGAGGAAATAATACAGCATTAAAACAGTCTTTCAAAAACTGTATTTGAAAGAATAATCTTGTTCCATTAGGGCTTATAAATATCCAGTGCTAACTGGATGGCAAGCAAATATTCAAATGCTGCTCTGTTTGAAACTCAGTTTTGAAAAGACGTCTTACACAGACATTTTTCAAAGGTGAAAAACATTTGCAGGCTTTGACACTGTATATTCAGTTATATTGCATAATATTTCATTTGGATACATGAGAACTCATTTATAGTAATTCAAGAAGTAAATATTTATTTTCTAAGAATCCATCATTTATGACAGATGTGAAAGCAGATTTAAGACACATAACTCTTACCTGCTATACTTGCAAATATTTCACTGAATCCAATCAGCACATATTGAGGAATCTGCCACCATATTGGCAAATCTGCAGCATAGTATGTAACGTTTCCAATTGTCTGATCGATTGTTTTAACTTTTACAATTTTCAGTCTGTTGCTTTCCAGAATTCCTACACAAAGTGGGAGGAAAAAAAAAGACTTACGTAAGATGCAAATACTGTTTCTTCATATTAATAATTAAATTAGTATTCCGTCCTACATGAGAATTACAATTTATGACATAGGAATATGTATTTCTTATTTTCCAATATAATTTCACTGCCAACTACTCCATTGTTATTTCAAGACATACAAATTTTCTGCCATAGAATTACAGCCATTATATTCTTATTCAGTAGCAATAAACATATAAATACTTAACCTTTTTCTAGATGGATTAGCTAAGAGTTTTCTCACACAAAATTTATTTGCTGCCCCCCCCCCCTTTTTTTTTTTTTTTAAAAAAGGACAAAAAAGGACAATTTTTGCAAACTACTACTTCGCAGTGTTGCATGGTATTAGTAAATCAGGAACATTTTACTTATTAAAATGGCTACACTAGTGCTGTAAAACCATGAAAACACTTTACAAATATGATCATGACATTTATATGACACTTATCCCAAGACTGATTTACAAACTAAACGTTGTATAGAATGCACTTCATGTAGAATGAAAAATAGAGATGACTGTGCAAATATAAATAAAACAATTTTTAGCTTGTTCAACACAACAGTTTAGAGAATGAATATCAAATAATATGGCATGGAGTATTGTAGGGTTTTACTGAAGTCACCTAGATTAAAGTATTTGCCTCACTGTTACACAAATGCACAGAATTAACTAATAGTTAATAAAATTTCCTGCTTTACCCAGAAAAGATCTCTATAAACAAACTCTGAATACCCTTGGAAAGGGTAAGGTGGATTTATCCACCACCAGTGCAGAGAAGCTGGGCTGAGTCACTGACACTACTTCCTGCAGAGATATACACATATGGCCCCCCATGTAGTGCCTGCCTGTTTCAGTCTCATTCTACTTAGCCAAAACTACGTCAGGCCACAAAATGCAGTTTCTTTTTAGTCCTGGTTGTGGCTGGAAAGAAAGCATGAGGAAGGTTCCCTGTAGATTGTCTGTAGTTAAAGCCGTAACTAAAAAAGATGTTCCAGAAATCAAGAGCTCTAAGGATAACATAGTACTTCTTTGTTGTAGGGAACTAGAGCCAGAGCTCTGAAAACCAGACTGTGGGAACACACGTTAACAAGTGACTTACAAAGTACGTTGAAAGTGATGGAAAGCTGCATTTGTATAAACCATGTTCAATACGAGTTCAGGAATCTATTCAAGTAACAAAATCTAGTAGATCTCCAGTCTACTCTTCTGAAACAAAGGGCTGTAGAGGGAAAATTAAATACTACCTCATGGCCCCCAAAATATTTACTTACAAGAGTGTTCTCCTTAATAACATCTATTTTTGAGGTAAAGATTGTTCTGAATTTAGTACCAGGCTACCACATTTTCTCTACCTTCCTCATTTTTTGGGTGATGACTTCCCCACCGTAAATATCTTTGTTTAGCTCTTCTGTCACCTCAGTGCCCTCTGAACTATGAAAAGTTGATGCAATCAAAATAAAGCTTGGTTTCTTGCTATTTTGGTTTTAATATAGCTGACAAACAGTTTAGAGCAGAACTTAATTAAAACATAAACGAAACATTACAGTTAGCTAAGAACCCATACATGATTTCATTTACACACATTCAACACAAAAATATTGCTCTTCAAAACATCTAGTGATCCTTGATGTGTTTGACATTCTTCATCTAGTTTAGGAGGTATTTAGCTACACAAGAGCATAACTACATTACACCAAACTTCCCTAAGTCTTCACAGCTGAGTACTCCAGAATCCAGAATATATTGATTCTTTCTTAGACTCTGAGAGCCAAGCTTCAAGTTTAATCTTACAGTTTTTGTAGTTAAAAGAATCTTAAGTTTTTGCAATAATTGTTTAAACTCTATAAATGAAGTAGATTTTCCAGTTGAGTAACCTTAAATACTGCTGCTCAGAGTTTACAATAAAATGCATGAAGCACAGCAGATGTTCACTAAATCTAATCAGTTGTATTCTCACACTTTGAGATATTTTAAGTAATCTAAGCAATCTAATAGGTAGCCTAAATGGTGTCCAGAACTAATGCCAGTAAGTTAAGTTAAAATGGAAATATGGTACACACAAATCGTTAAGATACTTCCAAGATTGCAAATTAATATCTTAATGTCTCCATACGTTCAAAATTTAATAGTTTTCTCTAAGGCAGAAATTGTTGGAAGTAATGTTGCACTTTAGGAATATTAAAATGTGGCTTCTACAAATAGCATTTAATGAGAAAATAAAAATTTTATGAAGCAAAAAAACAACAGAAGCTTTTCCTCACATTAAAAATAGACAGAGTTCCCTATGCCCCAAAGCTGCCACAATTGAAGCTCTGAAATTCATATTATGATGAATGGATGCTAAGTTACACCAAAAGGTTAGATTTTCCAGCCAGATTGCAGATAATCAAACTAACAAAATCATGCATCACATCTGTAGGCAAATAAAACAGAAGGCAATTGAAATTTTTAAGAATTCTGCCACATAAAATAATTTCCCAACTCAGCAATCATAATACAATATGTTTTTTGTTTTTTTTTTTTCTGCAGTACTAATACAGATATTGCTGGTTTTGAATTCACTTATGTGAGCCAGCAAGCTCTATTTAAAGAGCTGACATTTAACTGTTTTACATCACCTTCTCTTGCTGGTAGCAATATCTTAAGTAACATGGAATAAGAGAAACACTCCTATTTTAAGTTTAAATGACTTTGCTAAAAGAACTTTACTTGCCCACATACAAAGTGACCTTGGCCTAATAAGGTAATTATCTCTCTCACTGAAAGAAATCTTAATAGCCATATAAAGTGTCCCTCTCGCTAAAATATAGGAGATTACAAGTGCTGAAATTAATTCATTTAATGCTATAATGCTTTATCAATATGTTCATTAGAGCGATTCTAGGTGAAGGCTATGCATTCTATGAAGCATTGCTTAGAGATGTTCAGTTCCACATCAGCAGTGCTTAACAGCTTTAAATCATCTCAAAAGCAGCTGATTTATGATTTGAGCAGAGATGCCATCTTTTTCCTCTCGTGTTATAGCTAAGCTATTTTACACTACAGTAATTCCCAAACATTAGGGAACATTAAGATAGGGGAGAAAAAAAACCAAAGTGGGAAGAAACTCTTGTTCAGCAATAACCTAACTTTATTATTTCAGATTAAGAGAAAGAATTTTAGGTAAAATTTCAGTTTTATAATACTTGAAAGTCACACTGTATGAAGAAGCATACTTATTTCTGAACCTCTTCATTTTTCAGGATAAATAAATGTTCATCTTCAAGATAAATGGGTAACAAATCAGACAATGTGGACTTCCATAATACAACACAGCTTAGATTAGGACTAAAGGCCTCAAATCCAAACGTTAGACAAGTTGTTCAGGCAAGCCAAGCACTGATCAGTGAAGGTAAGGCATTTGTTCAGGCAAATATGGTCAGAAGATAAATAGTTCTGTATCGAGCACGCTTAGAAAGAAATGCTGTCAGTTATGTATGTGAAAATCTTAACTAACAAGTTGATTTTAAAACGTATATTCCGAGTCTATTTCAGGCAGGAAATATTCTCCAATTTTAACACAAATATTCAAACCAGTCTAGTAGTCTTTGGATAAAATGCCTTTCATTAAATAAAATACATCCATGCAGTTGCATTCCAACTATCCCATGAAAAAGACTCCTGCATAATCCTGATTTAAAGATTCAGGAAGGTTTTGAAAAATGCTATTTCAAGTTACTAAATAAATAACTATGTAAGTAGATCTCCAAGTTTTTTTCTTACCTGCAGCAAATGCAGAACACATCACAAAGAACATTCCAACTGCAATCCTCTTCAGTGAGGATGGCAGCAAGCCATTCCTCTTCAAAATGGGGTCCACCAATCTATCTTTTAAGGGTATTAGGACCAGAATAAGCACTGCATCAAACATAGTCAACCAGGCTGCTGGAAACTAAAATGCAACAGTATGACTTAAGTTAGCAATTTCATACTAACGGGTTCATTTTTAATGTTACGTAACAAAGGGAAAAAATATTTTTCATGAAATACTGAGACCCATGACAAACCACAGTGCACTCTAAGACATTGTGAAGAGAAAAATAAGTGTGTGTAAATGCTGAAGAATACACTCAGATATTCAAGTTTTCATTTAATTTGGCAGTTATTAGTTCTGTTAGCACAGAAGTGCAAATGTAAAGTTAGCAAAGTTGTTTTGAAAAGATTTTTTTTTTTTTTACAAAAGGTTTTTGTTTGTTTGTTTTTTAAAGTTTCAGTGGACTCAGTCTAGGACCTCGCTCTGAATTAAGTTTTGTCAAAACACAAGCTAAATAACTAACTAAAAGCTATGTAGATTCCTTTTGAAAGAGAAGATAGACATTGGAATTATCTCAATATCTGAGTTTTTCTGCATACATCTTGAAATGTATTTAATGGAAAAGCAGTATCCTTTGGGAGCTTTTCTGCCATCAAGATTTTTTAAGTCATAGAACACGTGACTGAGGAATTGTGGCACTCAAATCTAGTAAACTAAATTGCGCAGCTTTTTAAAATGAATATACCCCCAAATACTTTTAAAAAAGTGTTCAAAGTCAGTATTTAATGGCGTACAGGTCGGGAAGTGATTAATGTAATTAAATATTTGCCACTATTTTACTTCCAGCAATATAATCTGATCTAATTAAACATTTCCACTTCAGTCTAGTAGCTAGGTTCAGTACACATTCTATTATTCGGCTTAGAACTTTTCATAAATATGCCACAGATTGGTGGAAAAGGTGCTAGCCTTTTTTGAAAAATATTGATTGAAAAGCTTCCTTTGATATGCCAAACTGATTCAAGATAAAGTCAATACTGATTAATCATTGAGGTATGTCATATTCCAAATCTGCAAATACTAATGTTTCAGTTAAGTATGGCTATTAATACTGAGTTTCTATGACTGCTTCTGCACTTACAACTTTGCAAACTTAGGGCATACTGATTTTAAAGATTCCTTCAAAGATCATACTCCGTCCACTAAAGGACAAAGACAATCATAATTTAAGGCAGTGAAAATTATCTGAATACATTAAAAACAGTATGGTGTGAACTCCACATACCAATAAATATGCCAAAATCTAGGTATTATGCCTCACGTCTTTTAATGTATGCCCAGCATCTGTAGCCATTCCTTACCCTTAGCTGCTACCTTAACTTCCTGGAATTGCCTGTACAATACTTATTTATTTTGATTTCAACTAAAGAAAACAATTTCCACTTGTTTTGCCCTACTTACCGTATGAACAGAGTTGGTATCATTTGCTATTTCAGGAATTTTCAGATGAAGACTTTGCAATACATATGTTGTCTGCATCTAGCATTAGGGAAGATGATTTGAGATTACTTGGACATGACAAACTGAGACCAAGATGTTTTTACTTTTTTATATTTAACAAATATTACGCCAAAGGTAAATTGCAAATATAGCAAGCCAAAAAGAATTATTGTTAGAACACTGTAAGCTGCTTTTAACTCCTAAATTTAATTTTACTAAGTGCAGAAAGCATCATTCGTGTGACTTAAAATACAATTTCTGTATTTTTCCCCCAAATATTTGCTACTTTAATTCATCCCAGTAAGACAGAAAAACAAGAAAGGAATTAATTAAAAATGAAATCTATTCCACTTACCCTGACCTATGTGAATCAACTGCAAGATGAAACAGAGTGCAATATTTAAGATATGTTAATTTGTACAGCTATTAAACGATAATTTTAATGATTTTATTTTAAGTTATGTTAATTAGTTTAATTATCAAGTTAAAAAATGATTATTTGAAAGTATTCTCAGTAACCACTTTTCATCTCTCTACTTAGGGGAAGAGCTCCCAGAAAAAATGTGAAATTAGATACTTTGGCATACTGGTAAGCTAATACAGCTTTCCCCAATAATTTTATCCAGCAAACCAAAAATGCAGAAGCTATCATCACTTAGTATTTTTGCTAAGACAATACTAAAATGATCCCTGAGAAGCAGCCACAGGTGTGTGAACGAAAAGTGGTTAACATTATTGAACACATAGGTATTAAACAAAATCATGCAGTCAGTACTGGAGTTCTGAAGAATCCTGTTCAATATTCATCTTCTCTAGAATCACAGCTACTAAATATTAACTGCAAATAAACCTTATGGAACAGCCATCCCATTCCATCCCATCCCCTGTTGTGCAATGTTACTCCCCTCCCCAAAAAAAAAACTTTCAGAGAGAAGGTATATTTACAACCTAGGTTCAGAACTGTAACTTAATGCTATAGCCCCAGACCTTTCAAATACAGTTGGAAGAGGATATCTTTACATTTGAGATTACATTTCTCAGACACGGAAAATAAGAATGTAACCCTTTGAACTACTCACTTGAAAATACACTGTCCAGTAAGGTATTAAAGCCAAAAAGACAGGGATAATCTTCACAAGAGCCTTCACATCTTCAACTTTATCTTCTCTGAATGGGCCTCCATGAGACAGCTTAGCCATCTCAAACAAGCTCTGCTTACGAGGTTGCTGAAGGACTCCCTGGCCTTCGCTGTTGAAAAGAATTTGGATTTAGTTAAATAACAACAAAAAACAACAGATAAAGAACAATAAAACTTGACTTCTCTGTGGTCTTGTAACACATTTTAAAAAACAAAAAAGCCCATACATTTCCAAAATAAGTTATCCTTAACTACAAATAAACTAGGCCATAATGGATCAGTAACAGCTGAAAGCACAAGCTGAAATGTTCTATTCTAAAGGTTTGCTTATTTCCCTTACTCATCCTCACGCATAAGTAAATGGCACAGCAATATGCAGATCTTAACAGTATCACCAAATACTAAATTGTTTTACAATCTGAATACATGAAAGCCAATCTCACATGGTAGCGTTTTTAAAATCAGAAGATGTCCCATAAACATATCTAGGCAGTTAAGGAAGTTTACTACCGTTTAAAAGCAGCATACTTGGGCAACATTACACTTGCAGCAACTTTGGCAGGACAGAGCATTCAATTGAAAACAGCACACATGACCTCGCAGCATGGAGATCCAGAGAACTCAAAATGCACCTCTTTGGTCCCCAAGTTCTCAGAGTACAATTTCCAGGGCCCAAGTTTTCCACCTGAGTAAGCCTCAGGTGATCCAGTTCTTGAAGAAAAACTGCATATTCTAGTGTATTCTCTTACATGACTTACTGCCAGCTAGTCCGAACAAATTAGTTTCAATTCTTAGATTGATTCACTGGAATTCAGACTATACAAAAGAGCTCATTACAAACCTATTTGTTGAACGCTCCATATGTCTCTTTCTTGAACAACAAGAATATGCGAGAATTTTAAACATGTCTGTGAAGGCACTACCATCAGGTGGTTTTGTGATGAAGAAACTCTGACCACATAAGAAAACCATGAATGAAATCCCAATGCAAACTGTTGGGATACTATATCCAATAACAAAGCTCACATTCTGCTGAATGTATGCAATGCCTCCCAGAGAGAGAATAGCTCCCAAATTTATGCTCCAGTAAAACCAATTAAAAAATCTTCTTGTAGCTTCTGGACCCCGATCTTTGACCTGGAAAAGATTAAAAACAAGTTCTTCAATTTCTGAAGGAAATTAAGTGTGTTTATTAAAATTCAATCAACCATGACATGACGAAGAGTTTAGGTTTAATTTAGTCATATTGAAATGATTTAACTGTTTTGGGCTTAGCATGGTATTTGATGTAATGACACCTTAATAAACTATCCCATTATATCAATGACCTTCCAGAAGTTCAGCATATAGATTGAAAAGTCACATAAGACTAAACTACATAGCTTTCCCAGAAAGGCCATAATTATTTCTACTGCACTGTATCTCATTTGATCACTTCTGTAGACAAAGCTCACTCAAATTACTGTCCCACAATCCACACATAAGTTGAAATAACCCTTTTTTAGTAAAAAAGTTAAGCTACCAAAAAATTCATCCATTATCAGTATTACAACAATTGCTTCTTCCAACAGCATATACCCAACAGTTAAACATACTCCATTTTTCTAAGCCTCAGGTGATTAAAGCACAAATTCCAAATTTCAGTTTTAACACAGTCCTAATTCCTCTCATCAGAACATAAATTGAAGACTTGCCATTCTGACATTAAAAAAAATAAAAAATTAAATTCAGGTTGCCTGAGGTATCAGACAGTAAAAGAGCCAGTAAACATTTACCCTTCTTTCAAGTCAGCTCTGTTAATAGTGTTATTTTTCTGCTTCAAGTGTCTCTCCAGTGAAAGTCAAGACATTCCTGGTTTGCACAATCATCCTGTACTGTTTCCACCATCACTCTTTATTCTGTATTGACTACTGTAAGTTGCTGCAGGTTTTGTAATTAAGTCACAAGAACTCAGCATAACTCATAAGATGTGATGTAAGAGAAATTATGCAAGTTAAAATCTGAAATACATTAAAAAGATCAAGAATACTAGAATAGAATAATCTATAATACCATGTTTGTCACTGTTTTATGACTGAAAGACCATGAGCAGTGACCAGTGACTCAGTGCCATGCACTGGTCTTGCTGAATCAGTTGTTTCTGACTTCTAATTTCAAGTTTCCCTTCCTCTTTTTGCCAGACCTTGAACACATTTTTAACATTGTCAGTTCTGATTTATAGCTTCAAGTTTCTTGGTGCACAAACCCATCTGTATCATTTAACCAAGCTCAACAAAAGAAATATTAAAGTATCTATTCCTATGCGGTTCATAGCACTGTTAGGCATCCAAGTATGTCTGTTAGCGTGTCAAATACAATCTTGTAGCATAAAACCAAGAAATTCTCCCTTTCCAGTTTCAACTTGGTACCTCTCTCTCAATCTTAACAGTCATCATGTGCAGCAAGGTAGGTATTCCTTCTAGACCCCCAATGACAGCAAGGTATTAGCAAAGAATTACATCATAGGTTGATAACATCAATTAAGTTGGAGCACTGTCTATTTGACTAAGTTTTTCATTTCTTCATGATAAAGTCTCAGTTCTCTTACACTTACTGCAAGGAAATGACTTCCCATCCTCTCTTACAAATGACTTTGCTCATGTCTAGGCAAAGACAAGTAGGGAGGTAAAAGCAAACTTTTTTAAAATATAACAGGGAAAGCACAGTGTGATATTTCTATCAAGTATTAGCCCAGCCTCCAACTATTAGCTCCCAACAAACTTCCTGAACCAAGGATGGCTTCCACCTCTGAATAACCTGCAGCAGATTTTCCTTCTGTGTACTTGTCCAGCCTTCCCCTGAACCCAAGTCAGCTTTTAGGACCCATAACGTCCTGTAGCAGAGTTCTCCAGGTAATTACACAGCCGCAAGAAACATCTCCATTTATCTGTTTTGAACCTGCCCTGTACTAGCCTCACTTGCCTAGTTCCAGAAAGCAAGAGAAGACCGCTGAGCTCTATCCCATCCCTTGCCCACTTCTACCCCTCTCTGACCACCCATTATTTCCACAAACTGCTGCTATATCCTCCTTGTAGCTGCCTTTTCAGACGTAGGAAGTTACAGAATGCTGCAGGATTCCTTGCAGGGAAACCACTGACAATGTCTGTGGCTCTTCCCTGAACCTTCCCTTCCCTTCTCCAGTGTCCTTTTTGAAACAGAATGACCAAAAAAGGAACACAGTGCTCAAGGGACAAACATACCACAGACCTACAATGAAAAGAATTCATTTTCTGCTTCCTTATAAAGGTACACACGCACACTAAAAATCACATCCCAACCATTCCTGAAATGCCACTATGACATTTTACTGACCAATGTTAACAACTTAATAAAAATCCCACCAACCTAGCTGGTGGAGTAATTTGTCAAAGCGGAAGAGCTACAAAGTCATCTCACGAGAAACAGAAAACACCGGAGTTAAAAGACAGTCCTCATAGTTTCTTTCAAACATTGCATCCTCTACCCAAAATATTAGCTACATTACATTTACAGGGGCCTACTCCAAGTTTCCCATTGGCTATTACGTGATCTGTGTGACAACACGATAGATTTGTTTATTCTCAAGTGTTCACTGAATGAACAACAAATATTTATTTCTGTTACTAATCCTGTAGATGGTACATTTTAATAAGCAATCAAGAAAAAGAAAACCATCTTATAATCTTATTCTTATTTATCAAGGATGGGCATTTTTCACAGAACTGCAGGAATTCTCCTTTTGCCCCTTGTGCCTGCCTGCATTATTTTCAATCACCCAAGCAAAAAAAAAAAAAAAAAAAATCTATCCCTCCCTCTGCTCAATTTCCTCTGTGCTCAAGCATAGCAACACTGTCCTTGTGGTATGAGCACCACCAGCTTCATTATATTCTTATCGTCCTACCAGCGGCTGCAGCAGGAAAGTGATGCACACAAGGGGCACAGGTATGGTGTGGGTCCTGGATCAAATCTGTCCTGCAGGCTAATGGTTCCATATCCCTGCACTGAAAGTCAAAATAGGCACATTTAAAAGATTTCGTCCCCACCACAACAAAACAGCTTCAAATCAGTAGCAGTGCTATAAAAGATATGAAAATGGTCAGCCTCTTAGATTTAACATGTTTCAGTCTAACTTCTAACATCAGTGAAATGCCAAGGCTGGAGTGCTGCACTTCCTATCACTGAATAAAAGCATTGCAATAAAACTGTTTCAAAGGTGCCCTGACTCAAATGAACATTAGCAAATATCTAATGCACACAATTAATTGTTCGAGGTAGCATGTTGTTTTACACATGAGCTTAGATTCAGACACTTTCCACAGACTGTACCAGTGTCGGACAGCTGTTAGTTATGTAGGTCATCTTCCACTGCCAAACATCCAGTCCTGCACCTCCATTTAACTGTTCTGCATTCTTCAAACCTTTCACACCTTTTTCCCCACTAAATGGGATGGCACGCCGTTCTCCAAGTACAGCAAGGGACAATCTAGCAGTGCTTCTAATTCAATTAAAACATAGAACGACCTACTCTGCTGTACAACGAGCAACCGAATTGCTCTGAATTCTCTTGTTTTCAAGTATAGGGTAAATATGAATTAAAAAGACAAAAATCAAACAAACAAACAAAAAAAAACAACAAAGAAAAAAAAAAGACTAACTGTAAGTCTTCTGGCCACAGCTGCATTGTCAGTCATTGACCAGCTGGCATTGCTGACTGCCTTCAGGTGGGCCTCTAAAGAGGAAATAAAAGTCTTGCTATTTTCAAGACATCTACCAAGATTTCTGCAAAAGAAGTCTAATCTAAACCTTGATACTTCTACTACGTAAAAGGCGTTTTCCTTTATACATCTGATAACTATCCTTTACATACAGCTAAACCAAATGCAGACAGAAGAGTCACTATGACATGCTGAATGTTATAATTGGGACCTACACGGCAATGGATTTCAAAATAGTACAGGAATAGTTCTCAAAGCCAAAACTTCTAATACAAAACACTTATATTAGACTGATTATGGTCAGATGAGATGCAATTACCACCACAGGTCTCATGCTAAAGTATCCCAATTGCCTGGAACATTGTGTTATGGGAGTTGTGTAATCTTCGGGTTATTTACAGCCACTTTCGGTGGAGGACACGCCAGCTGTGTAATGCTACACTGCAATACTGCAAACCTGTTTAGGATATGAGGCTAGCATCTTACAATCGTGACTAAAATTTTAAACACAGCTAAAACAGAGGAAGGGTAACTAGATCTTTAGTTACAACACTTGATGAAAACAGTCATTAAAAATACCTGACCAACAGCAACTTCCACGGCACAGCTGCCCCGACATTAATACTTAGACCTTATTCTGACTTAGAAGATGATCACTTGCTAAGTTACCCATCTCCCAAATTTTTCAACACCATCTTTCTTGGGAGATGATCCAAGTACTGATGAAAGCACGCCCTACAACTTGACACCAAAATATCACACTGCTCTAGTATTAAAAGTTTATTCCACAGATTCTCCTGATTTTTACGTAAAGAGCCAGGAATCCATACAAGCATACAGTGATTCACCAGTTGTTCTTAGAGAGCAACTGAAGAGAGCTCAGTAACAGCTTTACACTACTGCTTGATGGCAACAAAATCTTAAATTTTCATAGTAAAATTTGGCCAATCCACATTTCAGGTCTGCTTCCTCTCACTACTGCCGCATCTGTGGAAACAAATTAGTACTGCACATGTGAATGCCACGAGTTCAGTTTTCAAACTGTTATTTGCAGATTCTTCAAGGTCCCCAGACTCGTAAGAAGTTAAATAACAAAAAAAGCAACTCGAGGTTAATGACCTTTAGTTCTTTATAGGGGATCCCCTATTCCTCCCCAGAGGCTGCAAAATCTAAGTTCTACAAACCAAAAAGTTGAAAATCACTCTAAAGCTATCTCTATATAAGCAACTCCCAATAGCATTCTCTTTGGCAATGCTAAAACTAAACCCATTGCTGTTAAAGTAGCAAACCCTGAAGAATTTTGGCACATTCTGGACTGATACATTTAATTATGAAATTTAGAAAGGAGAAATACTGTGTGTTAGAACTAGCATCTCTAATCCCCATAACTCCAGAACAGATTCATCTATCGTTAGATCAATGGTTACAGCTGATACTAGACCAGTAGTCTACTACTGATTTTGGCTTCAACGCTGAAGCTAAACCAGCTTTCACAACGATGAGGGATAGTTGAACATAGTCAGATGTTTCCCAACTGTAACAAGTCACAAACTGCTACACAGAACGGGAAGTGACTGCAAAACACACGCACCCAAAAGGGGAACTGGCAAGTGTCAGGTCGTACTTATCACATGCTTATAAACACTATTCTGAGAACCATCACTTCAGATTTAGACCCAAATGTTTGATCAGTCCTCAACTTCTAGGAAAGAAGCAGCTCTCATTTATAAACTCCATTAAGTAAAGTAGGCCTCCACCTAGTTTACAGTAACTGCTTTTGGTAAACCGACTGGCAAAAGTCATTTTTTTTTTACACTGTATTAAGTCTATTTAGTCGTAACAGCGCTTCTAAATGCAGTTAGGCAAATGAGTTAGGCAACCACACAATTTTAACTGAAAATGATGGTAAGTATTGGAAGCCAGTTTCCAATTTTCCACAAAGTGATTCTTTTATCCTATATAAATAAAACCTCACTACTTTTTGATTCTCCACCCAAATTATATATTATCAATTAAAACTGAAAAGTTTACATGGTAATTTTTAAGATACCAGCAATGAAGTGCAATTAGCAACATCTGAAAGCCAGTTAATGTCAGTTAAAGTACACGACATGCGAGTGATAATATTTCTCTTTGTCTGGTATTTAAGGGAAATAGGACAAATCTTGTCAGCACGCGTCCAACCAAAACATGTTTGCATTGTATTCTGGTCTCCCAAGAACATGACTCTGGGGGCCAAACTTTATTTTCAGCAATATATATCCATCTACCCAGCAGTTTGCTACATTATTATGTAGCAGAAAGCCACTCAAGAGGGCCCAAAACTGCACAGCAAGGTAAATGGTATGCTGTAATACATTTAACAACAGATAAGCCAGAAAAACAGAGAAGGGGAAAAATCTGGTCCTTGGCAGAGCACTAGTGATTATAAACCAGAAGGAATATTTCTTTTGCTTCACTCTACATAAATCACTGTGAATTATCTGCAAACTTAGCCAAAAATTGCTTTCAGTGCAACCCTGAGGGAAAAGACTTAAAAAAAAAAAATAAAACAAAATAAAACAATCCATCTATAACAGCTACACTTCCATTGCCAACAGTTCTTCCTTTGCTCTCTTCCTGCCATTATTTATCTCTTACATTTAATATTCATAAAGTGTTCTGAGGATAAGCGATCAGTTTTGAAAAACACCTTACAAGATAGAGTCATATTAAGGCTATTTCACTTGATGGGCTCATGCTGGCTTAAACAGAACCAATACACTGAGGATGTACAACCCTAGTCTACAATAATGTTTTACATTTATATACTGTCTTTTACTCAGAACCTCAGAATCTATAATATGTGAAATGCCAAAGAATGACAAGCGTAAACTGCACAACAGAGCATAGAGGGACACTTGGCAAGGAGATTGTGGCAGATCCTGCCTCTCACAAAGAATTTCATGGCATTTCTGATAGCTGCACTAACCATAACTCAATGGGCCAGCAAACTGAAGTGGAGGTACGTTCCTTGCTTTGCCACCAAGAATCATTTTGTTGGGAAAGGTGCTCAGTATCCAAGCACCTGAAATTCTCATTTTGTAAAGCAGAAATTATACTTCATCACCCACAGCCAGCATACTACCTTAGCATAAGGCTAAAAAAAAACACATGCAACAGCGCATTCCAGATGATATTGAACCATGAACTATCTGTCAAGCATTTTCTGTAAAGTCACTTGGTTCCGCAGAGATGATCCAATGAATGATATCACCGAACTGGATGCGGGTAAGATCGTTTGACAGGACATGTCCTTATGAGAACAGCCTTGGTAATGCATTAATACTTTTACCACTTGGAGAGCACCTTCCCACCTGTCACCTGGAACAACATTAGCCTGCACAGAAACATCACTCATGGGCACAGTGAGCGATAACTTAAGGCTGAAAAAGGTTTGTTCGATCTTTATCATTCATTTATCATAGCAGGATAAGAAAGGCCTCTGACCACTGCTCCAAAAGGCCCATGCTATCCTTGTCAAAGCTAAAATGTGTATCAGGTATTTCACATGATGAGCTATGAGATCAGATTATCTATGTACAACTCCACCACACAGGATAATTAACAATCTACTTAGCGGTCACGAAGAACCAAACCCAACTCCTCGATTTGGTGATGTCTTCAGCCAAACCAGGTTCTGGAGCTCCAACGAAACCAGAAGTCCTAAGAGATCAGCCATCACAAAGCCCCCAGAATCACATCTCACAGGGTACAACCCAACAGTCTACATTACACAGGGAACGAGGCTGGATAATCCGCATCCCTCCAGGCCTTAACACCTACGCAATGAGCCGTGAAGCAGTTGGCACACCATCCACCCCACCAAGGCAATCCCTCTGCACAACTGCCACCCATCCCCTGGCTCGCGGCAGGGCCCACAAAGGATTTAGCAGCCGCCAAATTATACTCGACCTGGTCCGCCCCAAAAGGGGTGATGTTGGCCTTGACCGACCCGACGCCCAGCCCCACGAGGACCAGTCCCACGAAGGTGGCGGCGGCACAGTAGCGGGTGGCCCCTGCTTGGGCGCAGGGCACGGGGGTGGCGTTGGCCGCCGGAGAGGAGCAGTTCTCCACGGGGAACAAGGGGATGTCCCCACAGAGGCCCTGCCGGGTGTGCGGCGCGGCGATGACGGGGAAGGCCAGCATGCCCAGCAGGTAGAGCGCCATGCTAAGCAGGATGGTGCCGAACTTGCCCAGCAGGGCGTCGGCCAGCCAGCCGCCGAAGGGCGACACCAGGTAGGTGATGCCCATGAAGAGCAGCAGGGCCTGGCTGGCCTGGGCGCCCTCCCAGCCGTAGGGCGGCCCGTTGAGGAACAGCACCAGGTTGGAGGTGACGCCGTAGAAGGCCGCCCGCTCCAGCAGCTCGGCCAGCAGCACGGCGCCGCACGCCACCCGCCGCCCGCGGAAAGCGTCGCTCGCCGCCCGCCCGCGGTGCTCCCCGCTGCCCAGCAAGGGGCTGCGCTCGCTCGGATCCGCCTCGTCCATAGCGGCGGCGGAGGCGCCTCCTGGGACCGGCTCGGCCCTACCCGACCCGGCTCGGCCCCGCCGCGGAGCCGCCGCCCGGCCCGGCCCGGCCTGAGGAAACTTCCCCGCCGCCCCACGGCGGTGGGCGGGGGGGATGGGCGGGGCACGGCGGCGCGCCGCCATTGGCTGAGGTCGCTGTCGCTCCGTGTCACGTGGGTGGGAGGGCCGGCGGTAGAGGTGGTTGCGAGGGAGGGGTGGGGCTAGTGGGAGAGGAAGGGGCGGTGGGGAGCCGCGGGCGGCGTTTGCGCGCGGGGCTGGCACGGGGACGGGGGCGGGGCCTCGGACCTCAGCCTCACCCCCAGCCTCAGCCCGATTTTTGCCCTGCAGCGCCCCTTGGGGTGCCGGGCAGGGTACAGGGGGCACGGAGGGAGGAGGCTGCAGCGGGAGGTTTGGTTTGATCGCTGCTCGGGGCGTTCCTTCCGGCCGGGATCGCGTTTGGGGCGTCAAATGGAACCGCGTGCCGTGAATAACTTACCTGGACTCAGCTCTGGCCTCCGTCAGGGCCCTCGTTTTCTCCTCGGTTTTTATCCAGGATAACGGCAGTGAGGTGTGCTGGCAGCAGGAGCCCTCGCTGGTCTGCATGGAGACTGATCTCAGCGCAACAAAGTGCGTGGTTAGAGAACGTGCGTTGGTTGTGGCGGGGCTGGGGGCCTAAGGTGGGCTTTGTCCCACCATCATGTGTGCTAAAGTAAAGATCATGAAAGTACGTTATTGTCTTAAACAATATACTTTATAGCCTCAACTCTGGCCCGAACCAAGTCAGAAAGATACTCCTAGTTACATGTTTTCTAAAAGGCAGACAGATTGACATCACGGAGTTACACCCAACGTTTAGGTATGACTTAAAAGTTTTGGAACAGCGTTGGTAATTGAGCAAGTAATGCTTGTGAAAGTAAATATATTCATTTAATGACGGGCCTTTGTAAATAATATGTGCCATAGAAATGACTCATTAAATATATTTGCACTCTTAACTAGTTATATTTTGTGTCAAAGGGCAATGAGGAAAATGCAACTTGCTGAACAGAGATCTCTTTTTGTGAGCTACTGTAACGTGACAATCTGTAATTTAAAGCATTACGTTTCAGGTTTGCCCTGCTTAATACAGTACATCATATCAACCATGTGGTTACATCTTCTAGGGGGTCTAGTAGTACTTCCTAGAGACTACAAAATAACTAAGTGCTCTGTGTGTGGTTCAATATACACAACTAGTGCGTTGTAGGTCCTTCATAATTTCCCTTAGCAAGTGGGGTGAGATTTTATGTTGTCCTACCCACTAACTGTTAAAAACACATACCAATGTTAAATAACGTTTGAAATGTATGCTATAAAATGTTATTTAAATCTTCAGGTATTGACAAATTCTGACTGAAATTGAAAAGCTGCTGTTCTAACTTGAACATTCTGTCTTGAATCAGTAGTGGCTTCAGGAAGGATATTTTTATTTTTTCTCTGAACAAGAACATTTAGCTCCAATATGTTTAAAACTTCTTCATTAAGATGCACGTACATGTTTTCAAAGATGCAACAAAACCTAATGCTGCAAAGACTTGTAAGTTAATTTTGTCAGTCAAAGCCTATGTAACAAAAAAATATAAAGTAATAAAATGTTCAGACCTCTTTGAATGTTTCTTTTATTTCCTCTTTATTTCCCAGATGACTGGTTGAGTTTCCTCATTCGTCTCAGTTCTTTGGTGGAACAGGCCTTGTCTACTTTGATGTTTGCATTTTTGTCTTTTTTGTGTTATACACTAAGTGTGTTGGATAGCTATTGTCTGTTTTTTGAGCTTGTGGTTTTGCTTAAAAAAAAAAAAAGCTATGATGACCATGCTCTTTACAATTAGGTAGCTCATGGAGATTCATCACCACAGCTTCCTTTTTACCAATAGACATGACTTTCTGAGTCACTCATATCCTGCTTTGGTCTGTACAAGTAGAAAATACCCCCGTTTGGGTTACATGAGCCATTTTAGGCCAGTAGTACAGGGCTGCAAGAACACGGAAGGTGTGTTTCTTGTTTGGAACACGCACTGCCAGCCTTTCTTGGTGCAGTACCCCTGGATGAACCACCTTGTGGGGTGTGTGTTTCTTGGAACCAGAACGAGGGGGTGCTGATAATGGATATAGAGCAGCAATGTGTCAGGAGACAAAAGGCAGCTGTGTGTCATCGTTCAGTCAGTGTAATGTATTTCAGGTCTGCTGGACAGACTGATAACAGGGCAGTGACGACTTTTAAAGCAGGGGTGGCTGGTGCTGGCCATCCAGCTAGAATCCTGGCCAGGTTGACAAAAGCCCTCTGAATTTCAATGGAGCTAGGATTTCATGCCAGAAATGCTTTCTAAAATGGTGATGAAAACAGCTTGGTCCTGCCTACCCTTAAATTAGCATTTGTGCTATTTTCAGCATTTATGCAAGACTTGGTGCTCTTAGCTTCTAAGTAGAAGCCAACTTTTTTAGTTTGCATGAACATTAAAATGGTCTGAACAATATGTCATGCTGAATGATTTCCAACTGAGCCTCAGTGAGATGCAGAGAGTTGAACATATCTCTGTAGCATGAAGGTCTGATAGCAGAACCCAAGCCCGATTACCAAAATACTTAACAATTTGCCAAGGTATGGCGGAAAAAAAAAAAAAAAAAAAAAAGAGTACATCTTTTTCTCTTCTAAACCTTCAACTCCTGAATACCTGTCATCCCCTGTCATCCTCAAAGATCCACAGAAAGCATTTCAAGAACTATGATTTTTTAAATTATGAATTTTAATAGCCTTTCTCTATAAGTGGAGTATATTTTTTACCCATACCTAATGTGGAGACTTGAAGAGTTACTGAAACCAAAATAAACAGGCACTGCAGTTTGTGGACCACCTGTTCTTCTCTCATACAGCCTCAGGGTAATATAGGCATTGGTGCGGCCCTGTGATAAATTACATCAGGGAAATGGTCATGGTTATAAGCATCCAAGCAAAAAAGTGAGCTTTCTGTTAGATCAATTCCTCTTTCTAGTCTATCTCACGGTCACAAGCATCCTGCATGTGCTCTCAATGTTTTTAGAAAATACTGAATCAAGTTCAAGGGCATGGATATCTGCTGTCTGCCACCTGGCCTCTGTCAGTCTCCCAAGGGACTCCCACAACTGGCCTCCCAGTTTTACTGCCTATGCCCCACCCAGCTGCTCGCTGTGCTGGTTATAATTGGAGTTGTGTCCTGAACACTTCCTTGATAGTTTGGGATCTAGTCTTCCTGGTTTGGGGTTCAGGCTCTTCCTTTGCCCCTTCCCTGGGCAACGATGATCAGGGGGCTGGAGCACCTCTCCTGTGGAGAAAGTCGGGGTTATTTAGCTCAGAGAAGAGAAAGCTCTGGGGACACCTCTTTATCTGCCTTCCAGTATTTAAAGGACCTACAGGAAAGCTGGAGAGGGACTCTATCAGGGTGTCTAGTGATGGGACAAGGGGTAATGGCTTTAAACTAAAGGAAGGTAGTTTTAGGTTAGATATAAAGCAGAAATTCTTCACTATGAGGGCAGTGAGGCGCTGGCCCAGGCTGCCCGGAGAAGCCGTGGCTGCCCCATCCCTGGCAGTGCCCGTGGCCAGGCTGGATGGGGCTGGGGGCCCCAAACCATTCTACGATTCCCTCTGTGCATCTGTAACAGGGTTCTGCCCACTGTAGCGAACATTGCAGCTCCTCACCAGACCCTTCCCTGGCCTTACAGCCTTCCTGACATTAAGTGCGGTCTTTAACCTGGGGGACCAGGAGACGGAGCCACCCTCAGCCCACCGCCTCTTCAGGGGCCGCCCGTGGCCCCGCCGGGTGTGCCGGTGGCCGCCCGCTCCGCCGCGCTGTTCCCGAGCCCGCCGGCAGGTGAGGGAGGCACCGGCTGAGGCGGCTGCCGGCCCGGCCTGACGGGAGATGCCGCTATGAGGCTGCTCTTGCTGGCGTGCCTCCGGGCGCAGACCGGCAACGCGACCACGGCCGAGAGGATACAGTAAGTGTCCCGTGAGGGGACCGGGGGGGGATCCACCGCCTCCCCAACATCCCCCATCCGCCGGCGCTGCCCGTTCCCCGGCAAGGGGGGGAGGCGGCAGCGGCCGCCCTCACGCCGAGCTGCCGCGGCCCTGACGATGAGGAGGGAGCTCCAAGGGGCTGCCGCCATCCCCGGGGGTCCGGGTTCGGGGCCCGGTTCAGGTTCGGCGCCCGGCCGCCATTCAGTGCCCGTCGGCGGAGCACGGAGGCGGTGTCTCCCACCTCAGCCGCGTGGATGGCGGCCGCGGGGGGTGTGTGAGGGGGCGGCGGCCAGGCGCCCAGCGGCGGCTCCGCGGGCCCTACTCCGGCGGTGCCGAGGGGGGATCCGCTGCCGTCCGGGGAGCCGGGGATGTGCCGGGTGGGGGGCTCGGGGAGGCAGAGCCGCGCCGGCCTGAGGGGCTCCTGAAGAGGGGCTGGGGCACGGGGAGGCTTCTTTGCTGCTTTGCCCTACAGCAGGGGAGTAAGGGAGAGGGGGAGCCGAGGGGGTGCCCCCCGGCCACTTACATATATATATAAGTATGTATATATATATCAAACACGTTCAGCTCAAGGCAGTCTATTGGCACAGGAGGAGTTCACACTGCAGGGGTGACCCCAGCTTGCAAGCCCAGAGCAGAGATGCCCTCACCAGCGTCACTGCTGGCCCCTTGCACAACCTGGTTAGTCAGTCGTTAGTCAGTAGTGCAGCAGATTCCCAAGGGCTGCCCGTGTTGGGAAATACCCAGAATTAGATGACAAGTAAACGTGAAGAGCGGTAGCTTCTGAGGGCTCTGAAATGAGGGTCCATGCAGGAGTTCTCCTAAGGCAGCACTTCTGCAAGAGCCGCTGCCGTTACCTCCTTACTGGGGGCTCTGTGACATGCAGCTCCTGTGGGAATTACAAACGTGAATCTATAGTGCTTTGAAATTGTTTGGACTAACAGTGGTGCATAAAGGCACAACATTCTTAATGTCACCATTTAACTTTTTTCCATGAAATACGGAAAAAGCATGTGGGTGATGGCATTTTTAAAGACTTAGCTGTGCATTTAAGCTTTTTATTAAAAAAAAAAAAAAAAAGAATACCCATAAAAACATGTTTTGTCCTCTTGAGACAGGCTTCTAGCTTGTAATCCACAATTTGGTTATTTTTCTTAGGATGAGCCTTTCAGAACACCCTCTGCTATTACACATTTTCCTTGACCCTTCCTCTCTGTATTATCACATTTCACTGTTATGCATAGAAACAGTCGGTTGACATTGTTTAAGTTTTCACTCTAGTTGTGTCATACCAAGTTCAGTCTTAGATTTGTGCAGGGCTGCCGTATTGTGTAAGATAGTGGTGAAACGTACCTTCTGCTTTGCATCAGTCACACAGGCATTGAAGTTATAAAGCAGATGGAGAATAAAGACCAGAGAAGGCTGAAGTCTGTATTTTAATAGAATAATTGCCAATAAAATACTTAGATGAATACATTCTTACGTTCTTAATATAGATTTTGTACATGTACATATCAGCATAGAGTTCATGTGTGGTAGTTTGTGGGGAATTCTTAATTTATGTTACTCTCATCTTTTGCTCTCACTGGATAAAACAAGGCTAGTTATTCTTGGGGTAGACTATGTTCATTCTTCCTCCATAAGATTATTTCTTTTACCTTTACAAATTAAGTATTCACTTACTTTCATCTTCAACTTTGAGGAAAGTCTAACAAACATCTAGTCTGTGAAGCAGTTTAGAGATAATCTAGTAAACAGCTGGTTCTGCATTGTTTCAAGTTAAACTAAGCGTGAATAAGCCAGTCAAACAAATGCCCATGTATTATTTCAAATTATCTTTTAAATAAACCAGGGTTGACCATAATCATCGAACATACTGCATCAAGACACAATGGTTTAGCAAGGGGCGTTTGTTGGAGTTTCAGTAACCAGTAATTTTGGTTAGGTTTCTCCAGCTGTGACTCTTGCATGGTGGCCTAAGCCAATGCATGTTAGTACAAAAGAGAGAATAGGCTTGGTGAGACAGAACAGCACAGTTGACAGATGGTTTAACATACTACCATGTTAACGCAATCGTTTGCAGCTATGTGAACGCATCTGCAGTATCTGTGCAGAGTACACCAATTTGCTTTAGCATCCTAATGCTTTATGGACACACCTTACACAAAATGGATGCCGCTCTCTCATGTGCATAGACCTTCAAACAGAAAGAAAGTCATGAATGAGAGGTTAATTTAATTCATGTTCAAAATAAAGGTAGGTAAAGGATTCTAACAGAAATAGTCTTTGAGAATCAGTAACTTATGTCATGCTCAATTGCTATCTTATCACTTAACATAAATGTTATTTATAGTAGTAATATAAAGAAGCCCATTTAGGAAAAAAAAATAGGATCAGGAAAAGTAGTGAAGAGTATTAGTTAGAAATAAAATCTGACTTCCTGACTAAAAGGCTGCTCAAGTGACAGCTATCAGTTAAACCATGTAACATAGATACTTAACACTGGTTTTCTTAAGACTTTACTTTTTTAAAAAATATCTACATGTATGACCAAATGTTTGTTGAACTAATTTGCCATTACTAAGGTTAAGTTTATATGGTTACCTTTGTAGCACACATGGTAAGACACTCAGAATAAATACTCAGATTAATATTTGTCTTCAGTTGTTTCTGTATGCATACTTACAAAATTATTTGTTCAATCTATTTTTTTTTTTATATTGAACTATGGTAACTTTCAGTCGAGTATACACGAAACAGTGAAGTTGCCTCCGGGTTGGACACTTGCCAGTGTAGATTAATTTTATGGCTTAATATCACTGAGTATACTATGTTTATGATGTTATGGCTGTTTCTGTAACTGCTTCATCTTTTCATAAATAATATATTCATTTCCTGAGCTTAAAGTAGCTGGTGACAAAGAAACCAGAATCTAATTTGGCTAGAAATCAGTTCACTAAAACAAGTGACATAACGCAGGTGCTATGAGCTTTGTTTATATTAGTCTGCATAATCTTTAATTGCCTTCAGAAAATTTAGCAGTGAATAGAGAATGAAATACAACACAAAAGTCTTTGGTTGGGCTGCCATTCTTCAGTCCTAGCAATGAGATCAAAAAGGGTGTTAGGAAAGAAAAAAATGAATATCCTGTGCCCCTTGAAATGTTCTATTAATCATTTATTACTTTATTAGTAATGGGGAATAGAAATCTTGAATTAATTAGTTAATTAAAAACATTTGGAGGAAGTATTTCGTCAATACATAAATGTCTTTTTGGAGAGGAAGAGATTGTTTCAGTTTGAAACGGGACAGTTTAAATAGCTGTTCTGTAAATTTCCAGGTAATCAACTGCAAGAAAATTAAACCCACAAATTCAACAATGCATGGCTTATTGCTTCTCTTTGCAATATTTTTCAGCACAGAACTTGAAGGTGTACTAAGTAAGTTTGTGGATGACACTAAATTGGGAGGAGCGGTTATTAATTGTGTCAAGGGTGGAGAGGCCTTGCAGAGAGATCTTGACAAATTAGAGGACTGGGCAATCACCAACTATATGAAGTTTAACAAGAGCAAGTGCCGGATTCTGCACCTGGGAAGGGGCAACCCTGGATATACGTACAGACTGAGAGACCAGAGGCTGGAGAGCAGCCCTGCAGAAAAGGATCTGGGGGTTCTGGTCAATGGCAAGTTGAGTGTGAGTCAGCAGTATGCCCTGGCAGCCAAGAGGGCCAGCTGTACCCTGGGGTGCATCAGACATGGCGCTGCTGGCCTGTCAAGGGAAGAGATTGTCCCGCTTGGCTCTGTGCTGGTACAGCCTCACCTCAAGTTCTGTGAGCAGTTTTGGCACCATAATATATGAAGGACATAAAACTCTTTGAGAGTGTCCAAAGGAGGGCTATAAAGATAGTGACGTGTCTGGAGGGCAAGACACATGAGGAGCAGCTGATGTCCCTGGGTTTGCTCAGCCCAGAGGAGAGGAGCCTAAGGGGAGGCCTCATGGTGGCCTGCAGCTCCCTCATGAGGGGAGCGGAGGGGCAGGTGGTGAGCTCTGCTCTCTGGGGACAGCGACAGGACCCGAGGGAACGGCATGGAGCTGGGACGGGGAGGGTCAGGCTGGGTGTTAGGGAAAGGTTTTTCACTGAGGGAGTGGTTGGCACTGGAACAGGCTTCCCAGGGACGTGGTCATGGCACCGAGCCTGCCAGAGTTCAAGAAGCATTTGGACAGTGCTCTCAGACACAGGGTCTGATTTTTGGGTGGTCCCATGTAGAACCAGGAGATGGACTCCATGATCCTTGTGGGTCCCTTCCAAGTCAGGATATTCTGTGATTTATTGGAGTAATTCTGATCCCCAACTTTACTTCTATTTAGTCTTACCCTATCTGCCACCATTAAAATCACACAGAAAAGCACTTGTACGGGAGGAGATCCTCTTCTCTTCAGGATACTTTCTTCTAAGAGGTCTTTTACCAACCTATGTCAGTTTGCACAGGTGCTGGTAAATTTCTGCTGTTTGTGTAGCCATTCCAAGAAAAGGACAGCTGCAAAAGGCAAGTGGTCATCCTCAACATTGGGAACTGATACTCAATTATTTGTATGGCCTGCTCTTGATGTACGCTGCATCCCAAATGTTTTGCATGACTAGACCTATTTATAAGGCAGGATTAAACCTTGTAGAGTTATTTTGTCCTTCCAAAGGACAATTACTGATTTCAGAATGTAGGGACAGAGGCAATATCAATCCATTTTTAATTTCTGTTCTTATTCACAGTGGATTTTCTTCATACTTCATTCCAGCCAACACAAATTGTGTGTGATATTTGAAGAAGTTTGAGAGAGAAATAAAATGAAGAATACTTTACTTTAAGAACCATAAAAAAAATTCAGTACAATTTGCAAAGGAAACAGAGAAGATTGAGTAGGTTTCAAGTCTTGTAATTCCACCAGTTTCAGTGGGAATTGTGAGTATTCGGCTGTGGCCAAGTTTCAGAAAAGGCAGTGGAAGTCACTCTGCCATCTTAATAAGTTTTGGATCATGCTGTATAGATTTAAGAATAGTTCATGCATAGCTGCTTTACAGAATAGACAGCCTGGGGAAAGAGGTAATTAATATTTTTGGATGAAGCCTAATGTGTGCTGCTCAGAAAATGTCAGTGCATCTACCTACCAGAAACATTTTGAAAATCAAACGTTCTTTGTCTGTAAGTAATTCCATTAAAATATTGGAAAATTTGAACATAAAGGTTTCTGAGAGGGCGATGTCAGAAAATAAAAATAGTTTGAAAACTACTGTATCTTAGAAGTAAGCATACTTCTAACTCATTTGTATTTTAGCTTCAGCCATGCTGTGTTTGGAGCTGCAGAAGAGTTTCTTCATATGAGGACCTGTGAACTGCAGCTTCAGGTTGGAGGAAAGAAGCCTTCTAAGTCAGGATAAGTGAGAAGTAGTGATCAATAATGTAGGAAGGAAAAAATGAAATGTAAAACATCACCTGGTGTTTCGTAGTTGTGTTGGAGAAAACTGTTTTTCTATAGAAGTCTTTAACAAAGTGAAAACGTGTCAGTACGGGATTACACCTTTTAGCAATATCCCTCTGCATACCCTATAGACCCAGAGCAGACACTTACATACGTATGTGTCACTTATAAGCCTCTTGATTTCCAAGGAGTGTAAAAAATAAAATGAAAAAGATGACTTCCCATAATACTAAAATGGGGTTGGGAAATATTTTATCCAGTATTTAGATGTACATAAATATCACAGTGTCAGCAGTGACAATTACCATCTTCTCTAAGAAATCATCTTTCAAGCTTACTACTGAATGACTGAAGTTTTCCCAGTTTGGTTACTTTCCAGCAAAACATGCCAAATTGGAATCTGACAGTCAGCTCCATTTTAGAAATATTATTCTCCCCAAATAGTGAGTGCCATTGGCTTCATGAGTCTTTCAGTAGAAGGGAAAGATGAAAAAGCAAGGCAAAATCTGGATCGAAGCAATAAACACTGGTAGTTAGACACTTGGAAATACACCTCATACAAAACTGTGATAGAGGGAAAGTGTAGCCTTGAAATTTGGCATTTTCTATCTTGTCTTAGATTCACAGACAGCAGGAGATGTGTTCATTTTTATTTTTCATGTAGAAAGTATTTGTTTATGAAATGGCAAAATAATGTGAATACACTGTTCCTAGGAGGAGAAAATATGGGTAATGTATCTCTTATGTCTTGGCTTGATTCAGGGACATCTGTGACTTCATAGGCAGATCAGCCTTCAAAAAAAAAAATCCCCTGCAATAGCTTTGCAGCACCCTGTTATCATATTCCTTGATAACAGCATATGTGTGAAAATCACAGTCTGCATTTTTTTTTTTTTGGTTATAAAGATGAAATGCCATTGAAAAAATAGGAAAATATCACTGTAAATTTCAGTACTTAAATAGTACCCCCTAACTGGTTCTACATACATACATTTCCATATATGCATAATTTGAAGCTTGTGACTAATTATATTGAACTTAATGGTATGTTTATGGGATTAAGATCTCCTCACATCTGGGAATTCTAATTATTCTGGGAAAAAAAATCATAATTTTTTCCTTCTTAAGCCATATGCAAATTTATTACATGTTCCTGAGTCATTATGTGTAGGGAAAAAATGAAGTAAAAGAGATAATCCACAATTTCTGAGCACTGGAATACGTAAGGGAGTCCCTCTCTACCACAGAAACAGCTGTCATTCAGCTGTGAGATTTGGAGCTATGGAAACTGTGGAGGAAGCTCTCATTCCTAGCGTATTACAATAAAGAAGCTTTAGATCAAAATTCCCAGCTGAGTTTCTTGACTCCTGATGTCCTGAGAGAGTTATTTTCAAATTAATTGTAATATGCAAACATATTGCTTGTACATGATAGTGATTTATGGTAATTGGAATACTGATGGGAAAAAAAATCTTTTAGACTATTTAATGAGCACCTGTGAACTTATGGAACGCATGCACGAGCATCCCAAGTATTTGCCCAAGAGATTTTTCTTTCCACAGCTGTGAGATTTGGGCATCATTATTTAGATATAAATTGAGAACCTCTTTCAAATGGCAGGCAGGTACTTGGTACAAGTTCATGGGACAACTGAAGTAAATAATTGCTCAACAGTGTAAATAAAGAGCTCACAATCTGGCTGCATTTTATTATTTATTAGTGCTTATTATAATGTATTGGTCTTGTTTCAAACAGTGAAGTTAAAAGTAAAATGAGTTTCTTTGAAGAATAAGGAAGAAATACAGTACCATATGTTATGCCGATGGAGTTCTGCCTGATATAGTGCTAATACATTCCTTCCAAGGCCTCAAGACATTTTACAACATTTTTAGCACCAATTTCTGCAGTAATGACTAACTTCTGCAGGACAGAAAATTACATTCCTTGGGAGGATATGAAATGATCAAGAAAGAAAACAGCCAACGTTATCCAAGAAGCTATTGAGTTAGCAGGATTTTAATGCCAGAACAATTAATATGCTATGAGAAATAAATCAACTGGAACAATATGTAATAAGCAGAAAACATTCTTGTGGTCTTTTTGTAATACTCAAAACATAAACACTAGTTATTTGAAGCAATTTTATCTACGTGTCAGCAGATACAGTGTGCTAGTTTCTATCAAAACATGGATTTGCTCCTGTATGTATTTTGGCTGATGTCATTGGAAACACTGATAACTGATCCTGGTTTCTGTGGGAGGAATTGTGAGCCTAGTGTGTAAAAGAAAAGACCGAAACAAAGCTCACTGAAATGCCTAAAGTAAAACTCCCTTTAATCAATCATTTTAATGGCTTTAGCAGTCTTTGAATCAAATTTTAATATGAAGAACCACTGTATATAAAGATGAATAGGTAAACTGACACTAGGAGAGGTGTGTTTTGTGTGTGCGTGATTTTGTTTGTCAATTGAGATTTTTTAAAAGGACTGAAAGTTTTTGAGTAATCACTTTTGTGTTGTTTTTCTCTTAACTTCAGTTATCCCGTGACTGTTTTACAAATGGGTAAACAAAGACAAGAAGCAATTAAACAATCAAACAGAAAGAGAATACATTTTCAACCGTCCAGTTTAATTTATGTATTCATTTTTTGTATTTTAAAGACTTTTTGCATTTTCTCTATTTTTAATAGAATTATTTAGCTGGATGTATTTCTGTTTTCTTTCAAGTGGTAGCCTTTCTCCAGAGCAAGGGGCTGAGGATGTCCAAGACCAAGGCTTACACACTTGATTCAAAGTGAATCTTTTTAACATCTTCAGAATCTTTTGAGTAAAAGACTAATCCAGAAAGGTGCTGATCAGAGTTCATTTCCATTGATTTCCAAAGGTAGATTGACACATGGCAGGCTTGGGCCATAAAGTGGGTGCAGACTATGATGCTTGGCAGTGTGCACAATGGTGATGATAAAAATGTTTTCCAGGAAAACCCCTTGTTATAGCTCCATGATTGCTTGAATAATGTTAGCGTAAACAAGATGAATGTAGGAACAAAAATTAAGAAAAAACATTTTGGTTAAGCATATTTAATAAAATGAAATGTGTGCAGCATTAACATATTTTTTTTTCTCTTGTTCCATCTGTTCTGATAATGAAGGAGTCATCTACATGCTGCAGGTCATATCTGTGTTCTTAAAGATGCTTTCAGGTATGAAAGTCCAGCTGAAATAGCAAATCTAACCTCTGCAGATAAGTTTGATGCAGCCCTGGCCATTCATCTTTATAAAGGAGGCAGACTTCTGCAAGGTAATTAATTCTTTTTCTATTTTGCAATAAAAATACTTCTTAAAAAGGTACTGAGAAAGAAGAGAATGAATACAAACAGTTATAAATGACAATAAATACATAAACCCACACGTAATGTAGTTATTCTATTTATCCACTTCAACAAATGTTCAGAAACACTGAAAATCTTTCTCTGTGGGAGATCTGATCCAGAGAGGAGGGGACTAAATAAATGTACTTTTAAAGCACTTAATGCATTTCATAATTAAGTACTTTAACTACATTAAGATAAGAGCATTATATTAACATTAAGATACTTTCAACAAATGTGCTTTTTCAGAGGACAATAGCTTGGCTAAGTATAGCTCAGGTCAAATAGAAAAAAGCAGAGAGGCTAATTTGATTTTTCTGTTAAAAAATGAGTCAGTTTTTTTTGGACATGGAATAACTTAGAGTTGTCATTCGTGCCAGCTAAACTGTAGGAGACAGGATGTTATCAGACAAATAATAGAATTTTCTATGGTAACTGGCCATGTAGAACAAAATTTTAGCCTGCCATTAATGATACAGTAGAAGCACTTGCTGTCAAAATTATAGACACTGTCACCTACTGAAATTGCAAGTGCATATCCATTTTTGAGATCACATTCCAATTGTCCAAATCTATTCACTTGTACAAAGGTACATAATTTGATACTTTCATCAGATCGCAGTATAAGTTGCATTGTGCTAGTTTTCAGACTTCGGAAGTCTCCTGGCAATTTATACTGGTGGGTTTTCAGAAAGCCTGAATTATTATGTCTAGTATGCTTGTGTATCTTCTGTTACAATGGAGCTCTGATTTCAGTAGGGATCCTAGAATACAAATACAAAAATAATTCTGTGTGATGATCTCTGCTACCCTATGTATTAGGACTTCTCTTGTTGGAATACAGAAACAATTGCTTTTGTGACGAGACCTAGAATTGTTTTGGAAGAGGCTTATGGAAAGTCTTAAAACTATCTCTTTTTTCTGAGGAACAAAAAATAAGGTTGAATTTTAAATGTTTACTGTAAAACTTCATTGTGGTTTTGATTTGGATAGCATCACCTGAACACTGTTGCTATTAGAGTTTCAAAATCCCAAATAACCTGCAAAGCTTGGAATGACTTATAAATGCTCAGTAATTTAAATAAATCAGAGTAACACTGTTCCTAAAAGCATCTGTAATAACTAAAAGAAAGATAAAATGGAAGTATCTGAAAAGAAAGACAGTAAGTAAAAGGATTGCTGGGATGATCCTAGTCAAAGTGCTTGCAATTTTTTGGAGGAGAAAAGTGATTCATAAGACATTCCTGATTCTGGTAACATTTATTCTTTCTGTATACTTTATTAAGAAATATTTAAGAAACTTAGTTATTGCAGTCATACTACCATTAGTAAATCTTTCGGGCCTTATCACAGAAACTTTGTCAACGTGATTGGGGATGTAAAACCAGCACATATAATAGATGACAGAATAATTATTTCATTTTTTACTGATTAGAAAGGCAATATATATTTGTTCAAGTATTACAGAAAGTCAATCTCTTGAGGATTAGTGCTGTGGTGTTTTGACAGTGCACTTTAATTCTCTTTACCCACAAATATTAGAGTATTACAACTATTTAGAAATGCCAAGTCTTTAAGTAGCCAGAATGGCAAATAGTCCTTCATTTATTTTGTTTGTTCTTTCATCCAGTAATGAGCAAATTAGCAATGCTGAAATGGGAAACCACCAAAAAAAAACCAACAAAACACCAAAATGATCAAACATTTATTTAAATATAAATCCTCATCTTACAGCTCACTTAATTTTCAAATATAAATGTGAAATGTATAGTAAGTTTTAATCTTTATTAACATATTTTGTTTCTTATTTGCTTTAAGTTTTCCTCATTTGCTTGTTTTTAACCATGAATTTTAATAATGAGAATTCACTGCTTTTAAACTGATTATTTTTATCCCTCAAGACTGTTGGTAGCTATAGAAAGCATCAGCAATAATTTTCACAGCCACGAACATTCAAGGCCAGTTATATTATCTCTCAAAAGCAAGGGTCTCCATCAGCACAGTATCTCCTGATGCCCTGCTTATTGGTCCAATGCTCAGAGAGCAGTGATATCTACGGAGTCATCAACACTCCTCCACTTCCATCTCATAGCAAAAACGAGAAAACAAAGCCTATTTTCTGTCTTTCTTGATACACGGTTGGTGGTGGCAGTACTGCCTAATGACTGATTCTTGTTCACAGTCAGAAGGAAACCTTGGCTTCATGTGTTACAGCTAACAGAAATCTGCAAAACTATCATCACCACCTTGATGAGTTTTTTCAGGCTGTCTTACTAGAGGCTGTTTCTTTTGCAAAACTGCAGTGCCATTTGTCTGGAATTTAAAACCATGTTCTTCATGTAGTAATTAGCCACCGTCAGGTTGTTATTTGTTAGCTTAATGTGGTGTAAAACTGACCACTGAATCGTTTTCAGTACTGAAACAATCAAAAGTAAACATTATTGACTGCCATCTTGATTAGTTTAAGGGGAGAACACTTCTGTAACTTGTCAGTTACTAAAAATAGCCTGGTGCCAGGAAAACAAATACTATTACAAAAGAATCTTAAATTACTATTGGCTTTTGTATTTTCATCTAAATAGTCTTTGGCCTTGCCCATGTAAAGCTTATTGCTGTTAGCAGAGAAGTGCTACACTACCCTATTTTGATGGCTTTACTTGTATTCAGATAGGAATTTATTTTCATGCAATGTATCAAAACTAGGCTTTTAACACAGTGCACACACCGCTGGGATATCTGTACTTTTGCTGACACTCTAAAATTTGAATTTTGATAAGGTCTTGTGCACAGACCTTCCTGAGTCAACATACCTTCCTCTGCTCTTACTGTTTCACTGTCGGCATCCTAAGGCACCTTCCAGAACTTGGGTCATCAGTGAAAGTATTAGAGCAACCACTTATAAACACAGATCCATCTTTTGGGATGTAATTAAGCAAAACAGTGGTTTTGCTGGAGGTTGACTGCCTTATTTAAGTGAGTGACTTTTTCCAATGGTATGGCTCTACCTACATATTTTGTAGACACGAAACTGGCCACCCAAACCATTATATTTGAATTCTTGGGAGGGCAGTAAATGATTGACCGAAGCTAGATACCTGGAACCAAACTTTAAGGTACTGCATCTTATTAAAATGTGAATACCATTTAAACCATTTATACTGTTTGGTGGGCTGCCAAACGTAGAAAGTAATTGTTTTTACTAAGTACAGACAAAGCCAAAGAAAATCTCATAGCTGCAAAACAGATTGACTTGCTGTGAAAGTGCGTTCTTATTATATGTTTCTTTTCAGTTCCAAAACCCTAAAAATTCATGTTTCTTCAGGTTTCATTTTCAAAGGCTTTTGTTTATGTGTGTGTTAGAGTATTATCACTATATATATATTTTTTTTTAATATAATTTTCAAAATTATTCAAATCCCTTTAAAAGGTAATGAATCCTGTGCCTTGTCCCCTTCTCATCTTGGTCATTGTTTTGCAGGTAGCAGAATTCCCTTTGGAATCATCTTTGGAGGGACAGATATAAATGAAGATATCAAATGTGAAGAAAAACGTCGGGTAATGGGAGAAGTGCTAGGGGAAGCCAGGTAAAATCTGTGTAGAAGGTTTGTGACAGGAAATTATATCTTTCTAATGGCAGATCTTTTAGGAACTGATCCATAAATGGTTGGAATCACTGGGAGATGTGATTCCAGACAAAGGATAGGCTACTTGATATCCCTACAAGCTCTACTTCTTATGATTTTATGATTCAGTGGTGAATGTAGAGCAGTTTCTTCATAAAATATAGTCTGTATGCAGTCTATTCATTTTATATTTTGTCTACTACAATTGTTCCATCATATTTGTCCATATAAGAGTTGGCAAGGGTAGTGATGAAGTTTGGCTTTTTGGGCTGTGAATTTTCAAAATGACTTAAATCCCATTAAAAGGTAATGAATTTTGTGCTCTTGCTTACTAATCCTGTGCTTTGTCTACTGAATGTTAACTGTTTTCTAAAATAATAGAACTGTGCATGTGATGAGGATATAAAATTCTAAGGTAGGTGAAAGAAATTAGAAGAATAATAGCAAGGAGGCTTGTGATCTGACAGCATATTGCTCTGTAGAATAATCTACTTTATGGGTAGGCATTATAAAGACAGCCTTTGATGGTCAGTGTAACTGTGGACTGTAGCAACTAGATTGTGGTTTATTTAATATATTTGTAATGAATACAACTGTAGCATGCAATCAAGTTTTCATTTCTTACCAAAACTATTTTATACTTTTTATATTTCCAGATTTGAGTAGAGAAAAACACAATTAAATAGCTCCAATGATATTCATACAGTTGTCGTTTGTACAAGATTACCCTGGCCATGTAAATGACTGATGTTTGGTATTTAAATAGTGAATCTGTAGTGGTGGAGGTGTGGCTATTTAAATAGTAAATCTTTATTAGTGGTAGAGTTATGAATATTCCTATTAAATCGTATTGCAGTAATATTATTAGCCTGAACAACATTGAACCCCTTTTACAAGGCCCTGTGCCAGAAATGCTAAATGTTGCTCCATATTTAAAAAAAAAAAAGTTTATTAGTAAATTCTTTTTTATGTTATGTATATTTAAATATATAAAACACTCTGTACTGGGAATAAAGCATTTTGTATGCATTGAATTCTCTCTGTACATACAGACTAAAGTGCCATCAATTTGACTGAAGAGAAATGACAACTAAAAATAGCTGGTATTTATCTTGTTGCATCACAGAATCAAACCTGTTTTCAGAGGCCTTGCACATGATGTGTTGACAGTGTGGTTGGTTGAAAAGCAGGTGACTCATGTAAAAAGGGCTTTTGTTCTTTTTTTTTTTTTCTTGCTAATGTGATCCTTTTTCTAGCTACGTAAACAAAGAAGCAGAGATGGAGAAAAAAAATCTGTACACAATTTCTCTTAACTTTTTAGGTGATTTAAGAAGTGAGTGTTTTCAGGGTATTTTATATATCTGGAAAAAATCCAATGACATGTCAGTGTAGTCAGCAATGTAAAATCATACAATCATAGAATAATTAAGCTTGGAAAAGACCTCCAAAATCAACTGGTCCAAGCATCTGACCATGTAGTTCAGGAACTGATCAGAAATCAGAGAAAACAACTAAAAACCAAACGGTTTTTCAGCATATCTCATTGTTTCAGCATCCCCAGTAAAGAAGTTTTCTTCTGCTTGATCCAAGGGTTGATTGACTTCAACAGTGTTAGATCATTCCCATGGTGGGCCAATATGCCCTTTTCTTGTTCAAAACTATTTTCTGGATGTAAATCTTCCAGTGGAAATAATAATAATAATAATAATAATAATAATAATAATAATAATAATAATAATAATAATAATAATAATAAATGGCTTAATTCTTATCAAGACACATGCTAATGTTGTCATTTCATAAGCAGCCCAACTAATTGCTCACTGATGGCAGGGGATGACCTTACTGCTACCTTCATTCCTCTCCTTCTCCTTAATTCTTACCTGTGGCTGTGTGACCCACCCTTCTGTGTGCCAGGACTGGATCACTTTCTGAGCAGGTCTAACTCACTTAATAATGTAAAATTGGGATTTTTATTTTCCAGGGTAGTTTCCTACTGCTTTAGTAAGAAGACAGCTTGTGTAGGGATACAGCAAGGATGTCTTTTCGGTGGCAGTTAGCTGCTACAACAGGTCATTCAGCCTTATGGATCTATATTGTGTCTGAACTTCTGGTGACCTGAGTACTCTGCAGAGGCTTCACTCCAGAAGTGACCTCTAGGTAAGCAGAGAAGTCCCCGAGTGTACAAGGCATAATAAAATTTAAGCATCTGGAACGTCTTATCAAATCTAGTGGTACTGCTTATATACTTTAGCAGAGCTTAAATACATTGCTGAACAAAGCTTGCTCAGGATACTATCTCTATTCATCACATTTTCACTAAGACAGATAACTACAGTGGTTCAGATACAGCAGTATGGATTTTAGTTCATGTTAGCCATGAGGAAATGCATATAGTATGTGCAATAGGCTTATATCTTGTGGTTTTATCTTTGCTAATATCACTATATGTCCTAGCTATTATTAGATAACTTAACGCTGGCATAGATATGCTGTTCTGTCTATAGTGCCTTACAAAATGTGGTAGGTAAACAGATTTTAAAAACAGCATTTAATCATGCTCATTGAAAAATCATTAGGGCATGTTCTTATGTCTTAGAAGGACTTGCAGTTGAAAAACAACTCATGGCCCCATTTAAGACGAAGTTTATATACTTTTTTAAAAGTTATTCTTTAAACAGTTCTGAAGGAAGAGAAAAAAGTTATCTAATGTATCAGTTAAAATGAGAGCATTAAATTTCAGCACTGGAAAAAAGACAATTATATAAGAACAGTCTTTTTGTGTGTGTCCATTCTGATCCAATTCTGCATTTAAAACATGTTCTGTCAACAATATAGCTAATGTAGCTTATACAAAACTATGCTTTATTGAATGATTTTTTTGTGATAATTGGGTTAGGAACTTGAAGTATACTTTAGTGGCTAGGATTTCCTCTGATGTTTCAAAATGCATTACCACATGCTTTATGCAGTTCATAATATTTTCTCTGCTGAAGGAAAAGTAATTCAGTTTTCTAGAAGTTATACTAAATGGATCTCTTCTCCAATATTATCACTATTCATTGCATAGTTATTAAAAGAAGCATCGATTTTTTTTTTCCCTTATTGATTGCAGGGTTCTAAGCAAAAAGTACTGTGAATTGTAGATTACTTGTCCAGTACAATAAACCACCACATTCCATAAAACAAAGTATTGAACAATGTCAAGCTTTATAATGAGTGTTTCATTTTTAATCAAATTCCTCTAAATGGTGGTTGTACTCCTCTAGGGTATTTAAATCTATTGAATAGTATTTTGTAGACTTGGGAGCAATAGTTTTTTTCTGCTTGTTAATGTGATATATTGAAAGTATAATTGCAAAATCTAGAAAGGAAGCATATGCAACTTGAGAAAACAAGCATTTGCAAAGGCTTCAATAACCTTAAAGCTGTCATATTGTATATGTAAAATGTATTGTAATACCATAAAGCAGATACTACAAAACAGATGTATGGGAATATCTGCTCACAACAAACAAAAGTAGGAGTTATAATTCAGCATTTATGTGACTTCTAATGAGTGGTTGTGACTTCATGCACTCAAATTATAACATAATATCTCCAGTGGAAAAGCAGTATTCTGGTTGTGACTTAGAAACCTGCTTCACCTCTCACCATTGAGATGTTACAGGTATGGCTCAGGATGGAAGCATTACATTAATTCTGTGAAAAAGAAACATGGAATCTTAAGTGTCATATGTGATAACCTATGTTTTATATTCAATATTTTTAAAAGAAATTAAAAAGAATTTGGCCAAGTAGACACATTGTGTCTCCTATGAAGGAGCCATTCAGTTATATTCCACAGTACTGACAGTCTTCAGAAATGGACCCAAGTATGTTTCTAGTTAACACTGAAGTTCCATTTAAGAGCAGTCAAAGCATGTGTTTGTATTTCATCCTGGTTTAAAAGTTGCATTAAAGTTCAGGATGTTCTTAAGATCTCTTCTGAACAGGGATTCTTTATTAGATCTGACTCCATAAAAATATCTCATATGACTTCTGGGTATTATGTCAAGCTCCCAGTAGGAATTACTTGTTTATCTCGTATGTTTAGATATCAGGCTCTGTGGCTGAAGTCTCTCTATAAAGAGGCACCCAAATATGAGAACTGTACCTATCAATGCTGCTTTTAAACGGTCTCTAAAGTAACTCTTCTGTTATGGGGAATGATAGTGTACTGCATATGTTTCTCAAAGGCTAAGAAGTAGAAGTCCAGATGAGCCATGGTAAACACCCATAAGGGTAAAAGAGGAAGTAAGTTTGGGAACAGAGTTACCGTCTCCCTTCCAGCTGAAATAAAAACCTAACCATGAAGATATTTGGATACACCTTTGTTTGCTTGTTCTTTGGTAATATAATTTGTATGATTACAGAAGAGGAGGAGATGGTGTTCATATCTCAGCCAATTCTACACTTCAGTTATTTTAATTGCCTTCTGGTTACAAAGAAAGTCTTAATCAGAGAACAGTCATAATGCCCTACCCCTTAGCAGTTGCCTGCCTATTAGTATTATGGTGGGCTGGCATAACAGTCTCTGTCCAAAATGATGAATGTGGTGAGTCTCATTTCTGGATACCCAATTCTTCCTTACTTATTATAAAGGGGTATAAAGTACCTAACTCAGCACTATAAATTTCATCTCCTCTGTAGATGCCTAACATTCAGAAGTACAGAACTGAGTGTCCTAAGTCTGTTAAATTCTAGAGTTGAAGCCTAATCACTGGATCTTCTTTCTTCTTTTTCAGTTTATTTAATTCTGATTTTGTTTTCTTCTTCTTTTTTTTTTTTTTCTTTTTTAATTAAAGGATGTTCCATGAAGAATAACAGTTTTGTCTCTCACACATTTTTTTCCATCAACAGCTTTGATTACTTAGAAATAAGGAGAGAACACTGGGGAAAGGTTTATAAAATTCTGCCTGCTCACTTGAATTAAATTCAGTAGCAATGAATTGCAAGTAGTAGGACTGGGTATTGTCAAATAACAATAGTACAAAACTAAAGATTTCTTTTTATTTAGTTCTCTGGTTGTGAAGAAGGCTACTGCAACTTGCAGTGATGTAGAAACAAGGAAGGCTGTCTGCTTCTGCCGCTGTGTGTATAAATCTAGATAAACTACAGGATGTTCCCATTATTTGGGTTTTCTTCTATATTTAAGAAATCATCACTTTAACTCCACAAGAGCTCCAAGTTGTAATCCATTTAAAACCTGGAGATACCATTTGTTTTACCAATGTTTTCTGGTAAAACAAATAGAAAGCCTGCTTTCTGTCTTTCCATCTATAATTATTTTTATAAGCCTCTGCTCATCTTTCTTATAAATATTTTCTTCTGAAATGCTTCTCTGTTGTTATGTTCAAACACTTTAAGTAGATGATCCCAACTATTTTTGTCCATTTAACTAGGTTTGCAGTGGCTTTCACGATGAAAATGAAGGAACTGGCAGCAACAGAGTGGGTATGTTTATGTGATGGTGGTGATGATTACAGTATTAGCAACTGTGCATTCTCCTAAAATGTTTACTAAATAATGCTAGAGAATTGTAATAATCTTTATATTCTTTATTCCTGTTCTTTTCTTTCAGAGGAAGCACTTTGTACTTTGACAGGTCAGATAGATCTGGCATTTAAAAGCTGCTTAGTATTTGAAAAGAGTATACAGCAGTTTAGGAGGTGCTTCTCTGTAACATTTTAAATTAAGCATTGTTATCTCGAGCTTCTCCTGATACCATATGCATATATTGGTTTTCTGCATCATTTAATAAACTTTATGTTGACAAAATTCCACTAAACAGCTTTACTTACAATAAAGAATTTGGAAGAATAATTTGAAAATATTTGTTTTATCAACACTGGAAATTGGATGAACTTCTTTATGTGAACTGCAAAGCTAAAACTGAAGTTATGCTAAGCCCAGCAGTATGTGATGCACAGCACTACTGACTAGGCCTTGAGAGATATATAGCACATAAATAGCACAACTTTTTAAAAAGTATCTCTGCTTCCAGAAACAGATTGAAAGACATTGCTGAATGATATATGGAAAAATACTGAATACAATTATTTTTATCCAACAGTATAGTGGTCAAATACATTTGGCATTGTATTTGAAGGGGGTTATTTAGCCAGCAAAGAACAGACAGTAATAATACAAACTAAAATTCCTAGAATATATTAGTTAACTATCAATTTTCAGGTTCAACAGAATGAAAAACATTCAGTAAAATGTTTTTTAGTAGCAAATATATTATCCATGTGGAAGATATTTTATTATGGTGAATCTAGTTTAAAGGTGAGTATTATATTCATGCAGAGAAACGTCAGTACATACAGAAAAAATCAAAAGACCTTTCAAATGGGAGTTTCTTTGATAACCTCATTTAATTAGTCAAAATATTTGAGCTGCCATGCTGTTTTATTATAAAAAGTGTTTAACATAAATCCCCTTGTCTGTAAATACAAAGTCTTCATATTAACTTCATATTAACTTAATGAATCCTGGATTGGTAGTAAGCAATGCAAAAACTCATTTGTTTCCATATAGACTTACTGACACCAGTCATATTTTGTAAGGGCCCAGAAGCTCACTGGGTGCTTGGTACTTAAATGTGCTAAATCCAAATCTTTCACTTCTGAAGGTTATTGATAGCTTTGCCATTGAGTTCAATGAGTTTGGGATCAAGCTCTTAGGGTTAATTTTCCAGTCTCTCAGCAAATATTGATCTCAGGTCTTTGCAACTAGTTAGTTTAATTCATTCCACAGACTGTTTAAATAACGGGTAAGTGCTGTACAAGATGAGTGCAGTTGCCTCATGCACTTCCTTGTGAGGTGAACATGCTTGCTTGGATAATGTGCTGTGCATGCAGTTAAAGTGTGAGTTCAGACAGTTTTAAGATAAAAAACTCAAGTGATTTATCCAGGGCTTACCTAATTTGACTGCTGTTGTTGAGCTTCTTAATATTCTTTTTTGATCTTGAAATATAAGGACAGGACTTTTAAGTTTTAAGGGAGGGAAAGAGTAAATGAAAAAGCATATATCATTTTTAGGAGGAGAGTAGAGTTAAATTAATGTTTTAATTTTATGTATTTATTTATTTAGCCCCTGAAATAGTAAGATAATTAAGTAATTTCAAATACGTTATCTTCATTTCCTTATTGTTTTTTGAAAATAACCCCTGATATAATAACTGATACCTAGAGGTTATATGTTTTAAAAATAGATTGTCTAACAGCAAATAGAATTCCCTTCATCTCTTGGTTTATTTCTATACATTCATTCTTTTCCCAGAAACCATGACTACAGTATTAGAATAAGTATGTTTTGGTTCTCTTTCTCTTTATTTAGTAGCTACAATTATGTCTACTGTACTGCAAGTCTACTTCAGACATTCACTGTAGTTATTGGTAGTATCTGATGCTTCTGTTGGAAAATAGACTGGATCAGCCTTTTCACCTTTCTGTGGTTGAGTTCATGGCAGACTGCCAGTGGAAAAAAATGAGACAAATCCTGGAAGTAGGCAGTGCTCAATCCTGTTTTCTGAAGAATGGAGGAAGACGATAAAGAGCTGCCGGTCATTTGAGTACAAGGAGTGCTTTTGGGTAGTGTGAGACAGCACTGCTGACCTGTGAAATAATCCACACTCCACACCAGGCAGTAGGGCTTGTTAGCTCAGCTGTTTGGTGTGTGTGTGTGAGGTTAGTTTTCCAAATAACTTGTTGCCTAAAGTCTTGTACTGGATCACAGAGAACTGCAATGAGCATCAAGGCTAGTGACAGGAAATCAGTAACTGGCTGTCAGTAAGGAGCAACATACTGGGATAAAAAGAGAAGGTCGGAACCACCCTCTGCCAGCTATTAGCTCCACTCACCTTATCTTGTGAAGTATAGGTAAGAAAAATACTTTTATTTTCTATATTTGAGGTGAGAAACTCTTAGGTTACCCTGTGTGGAGTCAGGAGTTAGACTCAATGATCCTCACGGGTCCCTTCCAACTCAGCAGATTCTATGAGTCTATGATGAACAATAAATGTAAGAAGTAGAAACTAACTGCTGGATATCTTTTCAGTTTTAATTTGCATCATAATATAATCATTAATACACCTTTGCCTAAAGAAGATCACTGAGAGGTGAAGCCTGGACAACACAACAATTTAATTTTTAATGCTTTCTTTCAGCGTGAATTGATTTTTGATCTATGCACATAGAGGATGTGGTAGTTACATTATAAACATAACTTGGTTTTAATAGTTACTACAATTAACTTCATGATGGGTAAACAGGAAAGACAAAGTAAACAGAGTATAAGGAGGAGAAGCAAACTTTAACTTTGAAATCATTTTGAAATCAGCACTTACATTTTTAAGAACTTGACTTAGTTGATTTTACCTAAACACCTTTGTGCTCCTGGTTGGAGACTCATTCAGTGTTTTGGAGAAGGTTGTGGCAGACAGGGAACTGGAGGCAAGTCTGTCAAGCCCTAAACTGAAATATCACCTGCTGAGTTGTGTCGTAAATGCTGAGGTTTTGAATTCTTTTTGCAGCTGTATCTTTGTATAAAGGGTAAGAGCAAATGCCATACATTTACTTTAAAACACTGAAAAACATAAATACGTCTTTCCATATCACAGCTCACAGAATATCAACACTCTTTACATATTAACTCACCCTAATGTGAACTACATTATTCCTGTAATGTGTGCTTTATTAGTTAGACAGTCAATAATTTAAATTACAGACATGTAAGCAATAGCATTATGCTTAAGGGGTGTATCTTCCAACAACTTCTTTTCTATTACATTGGATAAATTGCCTTTAATTATGAAGTACATGATATAGCTTTTGTAATAATCTGTATTCCAAGTAAGTGCAAAATACTGTAAAAGATCCCGTGCTTATGGTCAGTGTTTTATTTCAATAGTGTAAAACTGGTGCATAAGAATTACCTAAGCCAGTTTTATTAGTATTCCATTTCATTTTTCCACTCTCCCCACTACTATTTAAAATGAAGAACAAAATATAAAATTGATCTATAAAGTGTGAATACATCTGTACGCCAGGTTAAACAATGTTCCTGCTCTTTTCTGCTTGATGATCTAAACCTTGGCAGGAATATATTTACTCACCACAGAGCTATTACGGGTCTAGTAGAGCATGAAACCAAATGCTTAACTTCAGCTTATTTTTGAAACTTAGTGGTTTTGGGGAACTTAGACCACATCTTTACCCACCAAAGTCTCAGGCAGAATTATGCAGTGTGTTAGCTATAGAGGAAGGGCTGGCTTAAGCTGCCCCCTGTTCCATCTGCTTCTTTCCACATTTTCTTTGGTTGCATCTGTGTCCTAGCTCTGAATTTCAGCTCTTCCATTTGTCTTGCAAATTAAAATTTTGCAGTTGGCCTCCAACTTGCAGTGCTGTCTCCATCATTTGCAAGGCTTTTTTTAGGACTGGAGAATGCAATTTAATTTAAAGTGCTACTTATTCATAGGTAAGAGAAGGATGAAGAAATGTTAAGTAATAAAATAACCTATGAAACCATCTTTTCTTATTTTTTAAATCGTTTGAACACAGAAGTTCATATGGCTTTTGAAAGATACACTTAATCTTCTACTATAGTATAAACAGCATTAAATTTTTCCCACTTCATTTATTAATGGATTTCCTGCTTATTCATGTAGGTTTTGTGATGTAGCTAATTCACTTTGATTCTCAGAAACTGCCCTCTTCCCCTCCTGTGAACTGCTTCTTGATGATTATTCAGTTTTCTGACCTCTTTTCTGTCAATTTCTTTTTCCATTTTTCTTTTTCCAGTTCATTTTTAGTAACTAAAATGGACTGTTATGACCCAGCAGTGAACTGTAGGGGCAGTCACATAGAAATGTTGAAATGAAAAAACCAAAATCTTTGCAAGTGAAAAAAAAAAGTCAGTTCCTTGACTTCTTATTTCCTGAGCTAACTGGTTCAGGACTTGGTTGCTTTAGCACTTTGTTTCTGCGTTAATTCTCATTCCCCTAGTACAAGCTCTCTTCCTTCCTGAAGTCATTGTCCTGCAGGTGTGATTTCACAAGCTGCAGTCTGCTGCTAAGAATGGAATGGGGGTGGGAGAGGAGAAGGGAAAACTAATGTGCAGCTTGACATGATCCAACAGTATAGGTGATGCTCTACCTTGTTTAACTCTGGCTGTGTTATTCATTCCACCAGCTTTCCACATTAAGAAGCAGGGTTGCATAGCAATACTTAGCTTGAGGAATTCAGTAGTGTATCATCTGTGTATCAGCCATAAGTTCAAAAGTGGAATGGTTGGGGTGGCAGACTGAGAGTCATTTTCCTATTTGCTCTTTAGAAAGAGCTGTGGTAGACAAATAGTCAGTGACTCATAGAGTCACAGCCTGCTAAGGGACTGGGTGTCTGTACATGATGAAACGGGCACTAAAGAGGAGTCTGGTTTTAGCCCAAAGGCAGCAAAGACTGGTGCTCTAAGGAAGGTTGTTCCTTTTGGGTCACTGTGATGCTACATTAAGCAATAGCTACTAGAACTGCTTGAAAGAATGTAATTTCAAACTGAAACTTCCAAGGTAATATTGAGCAAATCTATTAGAGAATACGCGACTTGACCAATGCCTTGGTTTACTCCTATACAAGCATTGCAGCCAGCTTTTAAAAGAAATAGGAACTGTCTGAACACAAAGCTTTCGCGAATACTTTGAGCTCAGAGAAACTATGCTTTTTTTTGCTAGAGGGGAAGAGTGGGTTTTTTTGTTTGTTTGCTTTTGTATTGTTTCCCCATTTGGAAAGATCTCATGGCTATTTCTGTGTTTTCATGAAAAAAAATGAGTAGCGTTCCACAAATTCATGATTGGAGTTATAGAAAGATAATGAAGTAAGAACTCAGTTATTCACATAAATAACTAGTGTAGTAGCACTTCAGGAATAACTTTGGAAATATAGCAATTACCCCTTTTACTGTATCTATTTTAAAATAATTTATTGTGCAATTCTTATTTGGGAATATTCTGCAATACCTAGTACTGGCCAATTTTCCCGTCTAGACAAGTGTCTACATATATTTGACAGCAATCTTCGAAAACGTTAGTGGTATGTAGGGCTTGTTTCATGCCTGATGTGTTTAAACATTTTATTATGGATAAATGTAACTGTGATTCTGAGACCAGCTGTACTTTTTCTTTGAAAACCAGAGTGTTTGGGAGCTAGGGCTGTTTTGTAGTTTAAAATCTTTTTTATTCTAGGGAAGTGTTTTCTTCTTCTATGCCATAAGCAGGTTAATGATTTTGAGAAACTACTGTTAAACAAAAAAAACATGTTTCTACTAATCTGGTAATTGTGTTAATTACAAAATGGATTCATTGACACTAAATATGTTCATAGTAAATGTAGTTTTAATTCCTGACTTTGTTGCCTGTGGTCTTATTAAAATGTTCCTTTCTAATGGTCTTTTTTTTTTTTTTTGATAGTTGAAAGAAAATCACACTGATGAGCATGTTGTTATACTAGATTTTTTTAAAAGACTGAACAGATCTTTTATGATGCACTACGAGTCACTTTTCTTCTCTTTCTCTTTAAAGCCAGATACTAGGAAGAAAATATATGTCCAAACTCAAGGTGAGAGTTTTGAAATATTAACTAAGGCATTCAATTGATTTGGATAATATATTTAGTACCTGTATGTTTATGTATCTATCTTCTTTGCCTCAGAAATGTTTTGCTGAAATGGGCCTTGGGTTTGAAGTGCTGGCTACGCTGAAGTCAAGCTCTTTGCTATTGAGTTTAATTGGGGTAGTATTCCACTCTCATAGACTAAATTTTCAACTCATTTTGTGCTTTTAAAAAAAAGTTTTTCCAGATGCCTTACAGTGGGAATCTGAAAGATAGGGTAACAAGGGGCTTTCTCCATATGTAAGTTAGTGGCCTTTGTATTAGACCCTCACTCTGATTTCACACAAGTTGATAAATGATTACTCTGTGAAACTCCAAATTTCTTTAAGTGCTATAGGCTGAGTTCCTGGAGTAATGACACCCAGCAAGTATCTAAATCAGGGTATATTACTTAAGTGAGTAGTCTAAGGAACATTCTCCTCAGCCTTTTTGGTGTGTTTACTTAATCTACAGCTCTCAGTTTAATTTATCTAAAAGTAATTGTCTACAGATTCCAAAAGTTATTGCATTTTGTATATTTTGCTTTCAAAGAATAAAAAAATATTTTTGAAATTTATTTTGAAATTACTCAATGAGGTGTATTTAATTCATGTTTACTCTGTATTTAAGCTTCTTATGAGATAATAGATAACTAAGAGATTAAATAAATTACTAAAATCATTTCATTATTAAAATAATCTTTAAGGCAAAACAAATAATATTAAAATATATTTTTGATATTGATTTAATTTAGTTGCTTTGCCTTATGTTAATGACTTGAGTCTGAGCTGAACCGTATCTGTTTTGGAATAATAATCTCCTTCAGAAAACAGTATCTCGTATGTAGATTTTACAAGGCCAAATTTAGCATGGTGTATAGGGGCTTATTTCTGTGGATTACTAAAGTGGTTCATACACAGTGTGATTGTGTGAAATTTTCAATTCCATTTCAATCTGATTACTATAGAAGGATTGTGCAGGCAACCTGAAATTGTTGGGAAGAGGAAAGCTTGAGGTGTGAACAGCTGTGTATAGAATTCAGTGTGCTTGAGAGAAATAGGTTTTCTTAGGGCAAGACTTTAAGAGGCATAGTTCAGCCATATAGGGACCAGTCAAACAAGTTGCATTTCTCTTTTTTTTCAACACAGGAATCAAGACTACACCCAGTGAAACATTTGACTGGTATAGATTTCTGCAAAATGCAGGTATTACTCACTTTTCTGTATTTGCCATATTTACGCTTAATAGATTTCATTCTTGAAAGAATTTTAGAATGAGAAGGTTAAATGATTATGTAATAAAATGGCCTCATGATATAAAAAATTAAAAATATCAGATTCAGGTAGAACATCAATCACACACTTCTCACAGTTCAGTAAACTATTCAGACTGTCTCTAGACTGCAGGTTTGTCCAGTACTGAATTGCATCAAAAGATAAAATATTCACGGCATGGGTCAGTATCCCCTAGGAAGTTAGTTAGACCTAAGCACCAATACCTGGCCATGCTGTGCTTCACAGCTGTGTGATAGAAACTGAGGATTTCTATTGCAGAATTGCAGGTGAAGTGAAAAAGTGGTGAAGAAGGGAAAAATGTTTTGATGTTTTAATATTTGGTCTTGCTCTAGTGTCTGTCTCCATTTTCACTCATGTAACAGCATGTAAGGCAGATGACCTAATTTAGTCACCTGATCTTGGCAATACTTTAAATACTTTCATGTAGCTGCCTTTCCCCAAAAGAATTTGTATGCATTTTACAGTGGTAAAAATATTTCAGCGTTATAGTCATCAATCTGATCTCTTATAGTACAGCTCTTCCCTCTGTTACTAATGAATCCTCACTATTCAATTGCTTTATCGTATCAGTAAATGTGAACCATTCTTCAAAACGGGTGTCTAATTTTAAATTGAGCATTGTGAGGTTATTTTGTTCTCAGTAAATCATGGCCCACAAGCACAGCACCACTAAGATTAATAGTTTTCTGAAGTGAAATGATTTGTCACTTGCTAGCACAGCCCTAGCATTGATTGGACCTCATGTCTAACTAATCTATGATTAAAAGTGCAGTCAACAGATCAGGGAGGGGGGAGCTCCCCCTAAGTGCATATCATCTTATCTATTAGAGGCAGTCTTTTGCCTAATGTGTACTAATGCAAAAGCGCAAAATAATTCATAAAGTACATGAAAAGCAAACTAAAATGCAACTCTAACACTTGTGCCTGTTAAATAATAGCTTGAATACTGGCACCACATTATTCAGTGTTTTGGTTTTGTTTTTCTTTTTATGACTGTTTCAACTCACAGAAGGGTTGAGGTTGCAAAGGAACCTCTGGAGATCATCAAGTCCTGCCAAAGCAGAGTCACCTAGAGCACATTGCACAGGGTTACATCCAGGCAGGTTTTGAATATCTCCAGAGAAAGAGACTCCACAGCCTGTCTGGGCAACCTCTTCCAGTACTCTGTCATCCTCACAGGAAAGAAGTGTTTTCTCATATTCAGGTGGAACTTCCGATGTTTCACTTTGTGCCCTTTGCCTCTTGTCCTGTCACAGGGCACCACTGAAAAGAATCTGGAACTCATTTATTTTATCAGTCTTGTCTCTATTTCCATCTCTGGTGGAAAGCTAAAATTTCCACTTCTCTTAATATTGCACATGGAGGCAGGTTCTTGACTGTACCTTTGCACTTATTAGAACTTCCCATTGAATTGCTTTTCTGGGGATTTGCAATTTCAAGTTGTTTGAAATATTTACAATTCTCCTAATGTGGAGCAATCAGTAGAAAAAAAAAAAACAGAAGGCAGTTTTGCTCAGAAGAATACCATTTTGATAGTGCTGGCTTGCACAATGAAGTGCACTTGAAAAGATCCTTTTATGCAGATGAAGCTGTCCAATCTCATTCGCTTCTTGGCATTTATGATCTTTTTTAAAACAAACAAATGAAAAACCCACACTTTTGTCATGAAGATCTATTCCATACCTAAAGGCAATTAATGATTTTTTGGGGAAATACTTCTCCAGATAACTCTTGCCTATATCTTTAGCAGTCTACTCGAATTTATATCAGGTATGGGGTTCCCAGGACTGAATGTAAAGAAACTGCACATGCCCTACAATGCAAATTACAGTGCATTTGAGCTATCCATGTTAAACATCCTTGGTGATCAGCCCCATATGTTGTGGAATTATTCTTTAAAATGAATTAGGCCATTCAGAATATTTCAAGACTTATTTTATAGAACACACATCATATGGATATTCTTTGTACTGAATTCTTCAGTCACAGAAAAACTATACCATTTGCTTGACGTTAAATGTCACACTGCTATATAAATAGTCTATTTAAGTCAGGATAATGGCTTCCAAAATAATTTAATGGCAGATTCAGTGAGTGGCAGAGTGCATCAAATACATTTCACTGTCAGAGACTTCCTACCTAGCCCCCAAAAGTGAATGGTACTGAATCAAAAGCTAAGCAATCCCACTACATTTGAACATTCCATTTGATCATTTGTGTGGCTAACATAAATGGTAATTGCCTAATATAAGCTGAAGCAGTGCTGTGAAAAGTTTTTTTATTGTTGTTATGGGTGTAATACCATCTTAATGCAAAAATCATGGAATTTGTATTTTTTCATAGTCTCAGCAGCAGACTTGAGAGTTTCAGAGGTGATATTTGCATAGTTGTCGTGTGCTAGCTGCATTATTTTCAGTGTTTGGCTGTTAAAATATTTATTGGTGAAATCTACAAAAAAAGAGGGTTTTTAAAGACATTTTGCATTCTAGTTACAATCAGCTTCACAGTGTTTCTCTTATGTGTATGAGAGACAGCAAACAACAGTAGCCAAAGCAAAAAAACAAACAAACAAACAAAAAAACACAACACAAGTCTAAATTCCAACACAGACTTCAACAAGACAACCTTTTCAGTTTATTTAGTAACTTGAGACTATTTAGGAAAGTACTACAGCCTGTGTCGCTTCGGAGGTCAGACCACATACTCAAAATGGTTTTCTCTGGCCTTATAATCTAGGAATCTATATCAGTTTTGTTAGCAATTTAAGATGCTTGTCTGTAGACTTTGGAGAGGCAATGAAGGTTTTGGCTTTTACTGAAAACTGAATGACAGGAAATTACAAGACGGTCTAAGAAAATGCAAAAACTGACACAGATCTTCTTTAACAACTTAGCTCAAGGATGTGATATAGCTATTTAAGATCACAGAGTCCTCATACCTTGATGAAAGGCTCCTTTTGATCTCAGTGGAATGTGGGTGAAGCTGTAAACCCTAATAAACACAGACATCAAGTGATCAGAAGGAGTTTGCTAACAAAGACTATACTAATGAACTGAGAAAGCTCATCTACCCAACAGATGTTTTGAAAACACCCTACAAAAGTACAGAAAAGACCTTTAAGTAAGAAAAATACTTTTATTTTCTACATTTGAGCATGTGGTAAGAAACTCTTGGGTTGCATTGTGTGGAGTCAGGAGCTGGACTTAATGATCCCCATGGGTCCTTTCCAGCTCAGGAGATTGTATGATTCTGAAATAGGTCACTTAAGATATGATGTTCCCAAATTGCTTCTGTAACTCTCAGCAAGCTAATGCTTGATATTACTCATTCACTTAGAGGCCTGCAGCTTTTCAGTAAGATTAAAGATTTGCAGTATTTTTTGTTAACTGTACATCTATGATTACCACATTTTTTTTCCTGATAGTACCTAGAGGCATGGAGTTAAATGAATCTACTCTTTCAAAATCTATTCGGATAACATGGATAACATCTCTACTTATTCTTGACTTTCTCAGAAAAATGATGTCCTAATTAATGCTTTAGAAGTTATTCTGATTTTCATGCTGTTTGCCTGTGTTCATGTTATGCTATCCTGGCATCTAAGTACAGATTTTTTAAAAGACCCAACTGTAAACTATCATAGTGTATCATAATAGTAAAATTATTGTTTTTCCTAAAAATAGTGGATGTGACAAACAGTTATACAATTTCAGATACAAAACAAACCAAGAGCCAATGAAATCTTAAATAACAAACTTCAGCATGCTTCAGTAGGAAAGTGTTGTATTATGACGATGTTTTTCACTGTATGCTTTTAATATAGTCCATTCTCTCATTCTGTCTTGTAACTAAAGACCTCCAAACAGTTTACTAAAAATTAAACATTGTTTTGTGTCAAGGATTCAGTCTGCTTGCAGATGAATGGGTAAATCCAGATGGGTAAGTCTAGATTTGAGAAACATTCTCTAGGGCACACCATGACTCAGAATCAAAGCCATCAGGAGGACACAAGTCCTGATTGTTAATCACATTTCATCTATTAGATAATGCATTTTGTGCCAGAATCCAATATCAGCAACAGCTACACTAGCACAGCAGTTGGGTACTGTTTTGATCATGCAATTCCATTCTGAAATTACATGTGCCAATGCTGCATTGTTGTGTTTCAGATTTGAGCAGCATCATACCCACTCTGCTCTATCATGAAAAAGGAGTTGCATGACTGTGGGAGTTCCATGTCAGTCTTAATCTGCCACTGTGGCTGATTCATTTCAGCTCACCTGCAGTTCATTTGTCACCATCCCTGTAGTTCTATGCGGTATATCAGGTCAGCATACTGTCAAGCTGATGAGAGGAATGAGTTTCCATAATCCTATCAATCACTCTTGTTGTTTTGACCTTTCACATCTTGCTAAAGAGGTAACCTGCTAAGCACGCTCAAGACTGGCCATGGCCAACATACAGCTGTTTTTTATAGATAAGGATAACTTAACAAGTCAGACTACAACCATAGATGAATACTACCAAAGCACACTTAAAGGAGCAATCTCTTGCTAATATTAAACAATTATTTTTGTCAGTGAAGGAGATGCTGATTACAGTGGCAAGACTTGCATTCAATGTATAGTGATTTTGAAGTATGGCTGCATACTTCAGAAAATGCAGTCTTTTTTTTTTTTTTTCCTGCCAGTGAGTATGGACAAATCTTTCCATTTTATATTTGCTTTGCAAAGCAAACAGAAGGATGCATGAGCTAGGAGATAATGAAGCACACTGTGCTGTTTCAAATCCTTGTTTTTGTAACACTAACAGAAACGGGGAAAAAGAGAGACAAGCATTTCTTTGTTATTTAGGTGTTTGCATGTCATTCAGACAACACAGCAACACAGTGAATGTATCAAAACAGCAAATCAGTTGATTGCGCCATAGCGGTGTATTTCCATTTCAGAAATGAATCACATGGGGCTGTTGTATCTTACATCTGATTAAGTAGCCTATTTGGGAAAGACAGAATGATAGCAAAAACTCAGATACTGAAACTCTGTTTATGCTCCAGGAAAAATCAAAAATGTCTTCTTTCAAATACCAGTTTTCACCCAGCTGGTGGCTATAAAAGGCAGCTATTGCAGTTATTCTGTTAAGATGTCCCCCTTGTTAGTGTTCTCGTGAGAAGACATACTAAAATGATTGCTTTCTAGTACAAAGGGCTGTATTTTTTTTTCTCACAGTAGGGGTGCTGACAAGGCTTGAGAGAGCAACAGGTCAGAAAAAAAAAAAAAGTTACAGGCATCGTAGTGATGTGTACATCTAACCATTTTCAGTGAATGAGCAGAAAACTAACAAATACACAGGTGCTTCTTAAGCTTGTTCTTAAGTAGACAGAGAATGCGTAAACTTCCAACGCTGAACAGTGGCTGCGATGTGCTGGTAATGCAGTCTTGTCAGGAATGTCTTTATATGTTTCTAAGTGGATTGAGTTGGTGAGAGTCTGCCTGTAAAAATGAATTAGGTGATGACTAAGATCTACAGCATACAATAAAGTAAAACTACAACTGACTCTCACTTCACTAAATTGAGTGGCAGAGGCAAATCCTTTCCTGAATAGCCCTTCTTTGACAGCTTTTAGAAATGCTGTGCAGGATCCAATCTCTAGTGCAGTGTGTGCAATATCTGCTCTTTGAGAGAAAAGTGAGAAACATTCCATAATAGCGAAGCAGTGCTTTCTAAAGTTTCATGAAAGGGGTAATCTGCCAGTTACAATTCAGGCTTGTGAATGTCTATTCAAAATAATAAATCAAATAAGTAGGCTATTTTCTTTAATGAACATTATTTTAGGTAGTTTCACTAGTGAAATAATTAAACTGTTAGTCATGAGATTCTTGGGAGAAGTACATTTAAAGGCCATGGGATCTGAATGGAAAAATCCAAATTTCAAAGTGTAATTACAGTCTGTAGGGCCTGTTCCACATTTCTGTTTTGGTTTAATTTTTTTTTGTACGGGGAACAGAATGATAATCAGGACTGCATAGAGTTGGTCTGTTAGGGCTTTTCATTGTTAGAGCACTTTAAACCCTTGTCTAATAAAATGAAAAGACTGAAAGTTTTAAGATAGAAACAAAAAGATGTTAAGAGATAAGAAGCAGTTATTTTAAGCATGGTTAATGTTGATTAGGATGCTGTCAGATCAAGAGTGCAATAATTCTGTAATCTCTACGTGAGAACAGGGAGACCTGATTTCTCACTACTGTCTCACTGAGCCTTCAGTGCTAACTTTAAGCTTGTTCCAAAATAGCCAGAGCTGAACATCAATAGGTGGGAGTTCATAACGTAAAACGAATATTTGTGCCATGTGGATAGTTAAAATGTAATCTCAATTTTGTCGACTTTATAGTAATTTGTTTGTCATGAATTGAGACCACTGCTGCATGTATTAAAAACAAATAGTATTAATGGACCATTGCACGAGAAGAATGGCTTTTTCAATCCAAATGTTTCTGTATTATAAATTACGAATTATTTCTTGGTCCAATAACCAGTAAAATATTACTTACCGTGTCTGCTGCAGCCACTCTTGACAGCTCAAGCTGTTTAAGTTAAATGGAACTGACTTAATAATGAACCCTGTGACAGGGAGCATTTAAAAGTCCCTGAACTGGATTTTAATTTTAAAAGTAATAGCAGCTGAGTATTCACCACTCTTCTGGCTTTTACCCCCTGCTATAGAGAGGTTTGTTGCAAAGCTCACATTAAGCCAGTCCCTTGACACAAGAAGAGACATTCCTGTTTTTTCCAGGGCCTGGAGCAAACCCTGCAGTTAAGTAATACAACATAGTAAAGAAATGTAAGTTGGTACCAAGTTTGGGTGATCTCAAATTCCAAACTGCAGCAATTCAGTCACGCCATATAGCAGCTGAGGTGCTGATGCAGCTGGTGGAAGATGGAAGCAAAAGGGAAGAGGAGGCCTCAGAGAAGGGAGCTCTGCAGTGTTCAGCAGCAGGGGATGGCAGAGCCATCACAACCATCCTGCTGCCTTCCTCTGTTAATCACAAGTTCCATCAAGAGAAAATCTGACCATGCAGCAAAGCCCGTCTGGTAGCTATGTGACGTAGTCCCAGTATGTGGCCCGTGCATTAATGTCCCACAAACACCCTGAAGAGCTACAGTTTGATGATCCTTGTTTAACTGACTAGTATTAGATAATGTTATCCATCCTTGCCATGAGCTTAATAAAAACACGAACTGAAGGACAGCAAGCTAATTTGTTCTGTACAGTAAATCAGAGAAGAACATTGCACCCTCTCTAGAGTTTATTAAATTATGTTGTTGTTATGAGTGTTCATTCAGCACATCTGAATTATTTTATCATAAACACATTTTAACAAAATTCATCACTAAGTGACCCTTCTCCAGAAGTGTTCCGAATTAATTGTGCTGTTATATAGCCAATGGCAACTGCAATACCATACATCTGACCTTCCTTTTTTAAGATAGCCTACAAAATAATTTTTGTGGATTATTGTGGTGTATTTGCAAGAGGGATTTTCGATGTTAAAAATGAACATGTTGAGATTTTTTCCAAAATAAATTTATCATGTTAAAAAATCCTATTTATTTTTTATTTGTATTTCTTTACAATAGTGCTAAAACAAATGCTTTGCAATAATTTAACTTCTGGTTAAATATTCTGTAGTAGTATTGACATGCTAGGGATAGATAACTATTGGACATTTAGCTGATCTTTTATAACAATTTGTGTTTGATCAAGCCTCAAAATATTCTTAAAACATGTTGAATTATTATATGAATGCACATTTATTCTTATGGGTAGAAAAATTGAGAAACACTGATTTGTATCGTTGCCCAGTCAGTCAAAGCTGATTCCTGGTGTTGAAGAATACTGACTACCAATTTATTTCTCCAAATCCTGCACATTTACTGCCTCTTGAAATGAACTCATATGCACTGTAGAATGATATGCATGATTAAGTTCTCCACTGAGTTGATTTGAGGATTAATGTGAGAGCAAGAAACAGAGGGAACCATAATGAGAATTTTTCAGAATCCACCCTGATACTGCTGTTACCATTGTATGTGCTTATTCATGAAACGATTTAGAGTGAGTTAACTTTTTTATCTGCATTCAGATTTTTAAAATGTTTTGTTACAGACATTCCTACAGATACAGACAATTTACACATGTTTCTTTTGATATGTGGACTTCGCAGAGTCAAAGACCCTCTGTATTTAGTAGATGTATTTTCAGGTAGGTAGTTGGTATTTGAATACCCCTGTTTTGTTCCTGGATGTAGATACATTTCTTTTCATGTTTACAAGTTTGGCATAAGTTTGGCTGTTTTATTCATTGCAGAAAACTTCGTAATATATTTATATTTTTAAAATGCACATGTAACCATTGATCTGTTCAATGCATTATTTCTGTACTGCATCTTTTTCAGCCTGCTGAGAATAACAGCATTAAAATCAAAGCACTATTTGATGCCTTTATTTGTTGGTAAAACTTTTTTGCTGATACATACAATATTAATGGAAGACAAAAGAAGGATTCATCTTCTTCAAAATAACTTTTTTTATATTACTGTCCTGTGGCTGTTAGACTGATTGGCATGTGTGCTAAATAATACCACTAAAGTTACAAGCAAATTTTACCACCCATCATTATGAAGTTTTCTTATAGTCACATAAGTGAATGGTTTGCTAGGTTCTCAGCTTGTATCTGTAAAAGGTTTGGGTATTCCAAGCTGGGAATTTAGCCTCAGCTGTTCTGTTTACTTTCATAAGCCTTCACTGCCTTGTGATGTTCAGTAACAAAAGTAGTTTATTAATGTCAAGTATTGGTTTTGTGATAGGGTTCTATTCTGGTTGTGGAAGAATGGCAGATTTCTCTGTGTACATTATAACTGAGTATTAATTGCAGTGGTTGCAGTTGTTTCCAAATATGCCTTTACATAAGAGGAAAATTTCAAATCATTTTGTCTTAGTGGCTAGGGTCACTGCATTCAATAGAGCATTGTTCTCGTGAGATGATTCAAAATTAATATCTGAGCTTAGTTAAATAACCCTTGAATCATAAGAGATTTCATGAAGCAGAAATGCTAAATACTAACTTTTAGATATGCTAATCATTTGAATTCTGAGGAGTAATCTGAGGGCAGAGCATGAAATCTGTCCTTTAAGTAGTAATACAATATTTGCCTAGTTCTATTTTATTCATGAAGTTATTTACATTGATTTTAGAGAAGGAAGAATATTTCTTGTGTTTTAAAATACTATTTAAAATGAGTAATTTTGATTAATAAAAAGATGCTCTTCTGTTCTAGATTGGCACAGAAAGGATCCCAGTGTCCATCTGGGCATAATTGGACCTGCAGTAAGTTGTTAAATTACTAGTACTATTTTATTTGCACGTTTATTCCTAAATACTTCCACTTGCTCATGTGTGGATACCGCAATAATTCCTTCCAACCTGAACCTACGTCAGAGGACTTCTGACTTCCATAGAGATAAGAAGGTGCAAATCTAGCAGTTGTAAAGGCTTTTCACAACAGGTCTGAACTGTGGAAGTGGAAGTGTTTCCAGTGCTCTGACTTCCAAAGTTCAGAGTTCTGCTAGCAGCTAAAAGTCCAACTCACTCAGCATGTGCTCCACTTTTTGTCACAAAAGTGAGAGCAGCTAGGAGGGTTTTTTTAAGAGGATATGCACTGAGTTAGTCCAATTCTAGTCACTTAGTTTTTTCTTAATGCAAACTGTTATCAATAGTTTATAGCAGCTGAAAATCTGTTTTACACATACTGTTTTTTTTGTTTGTTTTGTTTTGTTTTTAAAGACCATGTATGATGCGTTTGAAAATTACGTTTTCTAATTGCCCCTCTTTTCACAAGCAAGAGAAGCTCTTGAACCTCTCTCCTCCAGCCCCATGATTTTTAAATCAAGTATTATGATTTCTAAGGAAGTGGCAAGACTGAACCTCACTGAAGAGGGAAGCATGCACCATGTTAGCCAAGAGCTAATTAGCCAGAGGTCTAGAAAAGGCAACCCATAGCCTTTATCTAAACAGTGGAAAGGGTATGACTAGGCAGCTGTGTCATGTGAAACAAATTCTTATGCTAAAACAGTACTAAAGCTTCATTGTTTTATTTGGGTAATGTGTTTGGGTCTCTCTATCAATATTATCTCTGATTTATCTTCACAGGAGCATGGGAACTTGCAGGAAGTCTATTTTATGAGAAAATACATAAAATCTGAATGGGCAAATATTTTTCTGTTTTCTCATTCTGTTTTGTTCTTTGCAGATTTAAAGACAATATTTTATTTTTAAAGCTATTTTTACATTTTTATTTTATCTGCATTTTTTTTTACACTAATACACAAAATGATTTGAAAATGAACTGATATGGAAGGTAGAACTAGAGCAGGTGTAATGAAGCTGTGCTTTAGAATCAAAAGATGCGCTTCCTGCCTCCAGTGAGGATTTTAGACATTTTGGTCATCTTTTTAAATTTGCTTTGCTTTCTCACAGTAAGTTACCAGAAATAAACCTGTGGCAGTGCATAGGAGTCAAACCTGTGGCAGTGCAAAGGAATCAATGACTAACATCCATAAAATATTTTTAAAAATATTTCTCCCATAGTGTTGTAATATCACTAAAGGATGAAAGTAAGTTAATTTAGATTCTAGCTGCCAAATTGTTTAGGCTGAATTAAAACTATATTTTTGGCTAGTTGTTAGTTGTCCTTAACTGAAGTAGTAGAGCTATAGGTTAGGTCAGAAGACATTTAATTTCCTTAAGCATTTAGTATATGGAAAAGATAATGTTGAATGGCTGAATTTAGTGTTTTAGCTAGGATTTTAAATTTCTAGTGCATTTGCTGCAGGCAGATTATGTTGCATTGCAGACAATAATTATGTTTTTTAGTTCTATGGGAAGCTCAGTCTTGCTGAGCCTACTCAACAATCGATCGGATAAAAAGTGTAATGTGGGTTCACCTGCTGCTGTGAATAAAGCTGATTTCTTTCACAGTGATACTGCTGAAGCCTCACAAACCAGAGCAATTGAGCAAATTCTTCCTATCTATACTGAATATGCTTGCAGATGTAGCTTTTGACTCTTAAGTGCTCTGGGTGATAATCTGACAGAACTTTAAGTGTACTAAGACCTGTTTTTGTTTTTTTTTTTCTACGATGTCTAGAGGCCCACAACAGCCCCAGCATCACAATGAAGATGTTTCTGGGCCATTGCTTCACTCTGAGTTCATTTTCATGTGACAGCAATGTAGTATAGTGTATTTATAGAAGGTCTGCAAGATTTTGGTCATGATAGGCCCTGTGCTTAACAGGCTTTAGGCAGCATTTGGTGACTTTTGGCACTGTCAAACACCTCAGATATTTCTTTGCCAGTCAGCAGCACAGATCTTTCTTAAAAGGGTATCTGGTCTTGTTAGCTGATCAAATGTGCAGTTCTCTGAAGGCTCTTCCTCTGTTAAAAATGGATGGAGGATTTTTTTACGGAAGATGATAGGTAACTGATGATCATATTTGCCTGGTATGTTGATACGTAACAAAATAAAATATGACAACAAACACTCATCTACCTATAGAAGAACTGGACTATGGAGACATTTGGGGCAGAAGTAATAATCTTGCCTTTTCAGTAGCTTTTTCTGAGACTGCTGAGTTCCTAGGCATCCTGCCACAGTCAGTTGGCTTTGGAAAAATTCACATCTTTTAAATGTATTTCCAACTTACTGAACAGCTTATGTTGTATTCAATTTTCTGTTATATTGAGCCTGTGGTTAGATAACTGTGCCCCCTCAAGTTCCTAAATGTAGCTCAGGGGGATCACTTCTCTAAGTCATTGCTACACCCATCCTGGAAGTAATATTTTAACTGAATTCTTATATTCAGGGCAGACTTCTTGGAATATCTACCAATAGAAGAATGCTGCTTAAAGGATTGTTCTGTTCATGAGACAGATGGCAATTTCTTGGCTTCCAGAGAAGTAGATAGGATAGGAATTAATATCTTACAAATTTTATGAGTCACAAGCTGTAGTTTTTCTTATCCTTCTAAAGGTAGAAGAGCAAAAGACCATATCCCACTGCATGTTAAATCACTTGCAAGTACTCCATTGATTTTAAAGGAAACAGGGTATAGTTCCTCATGAGAGGAACTCAAAATAGTACTTTGGGGAGAAAGCTGAAAAGATGTTTATACAGAAATAGCAGCCACAAAGTTCAACATAAAATATCCAAGGAACCTGTGACTTGACAACGCTGGCTTAGTGTACAGGTCTGTAGCATACTGTCATCCGGATTAGTTAGTGCTTCAGGAAAGGGCATCTCATTTTTTCCCCCAGCTGTTACCAAAAATACGTTCCTAAGCAGTTACACGAGCCTTTTATTTGTTGCGTGCAGTAGGAATTCATTCCTTAGTGCAGTGGTGATTTGCTTGTACCTTTTGATTTGTGAAGCCCTGCTTTCATTAAATAATTATTCTTGTGTTCAACGTACACAATCGTAAAATCAATTCTGAGTTTTTTTCCAAGAGGGTTTTCTAAAATGCTTTGTTAGGGCTTTCTATCTTATAGTGTGTAAAAGCAAAACAAAACAAAAATGAAAAAAATATTAACATGATTAAAAAAATGAGCCATATTGTTCCCAGGATTTACAACTGCTGCATGCTGTGCAAGCTATCATAAATTAATCCAATGTAGCCAGTCTGCCTTAATAAAAAGCAGTCTACTTCTGTTCTTCACGTCTAGTTAAGGATTTCCAAGTTCTGTTTATTTCTTTTAAACGTGTTAAATGAAAGTAGCAGTCATAGTTAAGCTTTGTAACTAAAACTGCTGGAGTTAATTGCCCATCTTAGACAACATTTTAATAACTCTAGCATGTCTTCAATGTTATGCTATGTTTTAAAATTTTGTGTTTATTAGTTTTCAAGCAAATGTTTCTGCCAGCGTGTAACATCTATTTGCCTGTCACCGTTTACATGCAGATTGCTTTCTGTGTTAGCTAAAGTCTGAAAAGTTCCTTCCCTTCCTCACACTGGTAACCTCATACATAAACGGACAATTGCTTGGCACATCAGTGCAGTGCTCCTCACTTAGACAGTAAGTTGTCAAATCCATCATTTGAATCATGTTAGCCTTTGCAGAGTCATCTGAAAGCAGTCATTCATGTTAAATAGATCTAGCTCTAATTAGAACCTGCAGCCAGAGGGGGATGTCAGGGGAGAAGAAACAGACCCTCCCCTTTTGACAGCAGCCCAAAGCTCCACTGCATCAGGTTAGTCACTGAAATTGAGAGTGGGGTAGTCAATTCACTCTGCTGTGCTCTGCACTCACACCCCTAGCTGCGTATTCTAAGAGTCAGTCTTCACGAGAGCATTTGTCTGAAGAGTCAAGTGTAACTCCTCCAAGTTAGTGATCTTTGGTATGATTTTGAAGCTCAGCACACTCATGCATTTTATTAAAGAATGTACTAAAATTTATTTTTCTTTTCTTGGGATTTCAATGTAGTGCTACAGTAGTGCCTTTTACCTGTGTGTATATTCCATTCTAGGTTGATCCGCTTTTTACAAATGAACTTAAAGAAAAAGTTAAGAGGTAAGAAATTAATGTTAAGCCTTTTATCTGCTCCAAATGAAAGCAGCTGGCTGGGTAGCTTTTTAAGATCATGTGCATAAATGCTTTTTTATATGTATAAATGGACATACATTCAAACTCCTGTATGGCTAACAAATGTATTCGGATTATTTGGCATGTGATATTCTCAGACGAGCTATTGTACACACTTTAAATTTTAGATTAGCCAGTAGATCTCTTCATGTTTTATGTTAAGTCACATCTGACTTAGGATCGTGTATGATTCATATTTATTACTTTTTTGTGTCTTTTCATTGTTTCTTTCATCTTGACTTCAGCAAGATGTTGCATCCTGTTGGTGGGTGAATGAGTAGGTAGACAAGATAACCATGTGTAGCTTTTTTCTGTCCCTACTTTATGAGTTTCCTGACTGGAAGGTATAAATTTTAGAGAACAGAGATATTTCTTTTTTTGACTGCAGAACCTAGAATTTTCTGGCTAGAACAGTACAAACATATTATCTCTGATTGATACTATCAGCTATATGCCTGAGTTAAAATCTGCATAAAGTACTTGTTTTGCGGAGAGATAATTTTTTTTTATCCGGTTATTTATGGGAAACATGTTTCCTGTAATCATGCATTAATACTTGCCCTAATATAGTTATTTATCTCTGCAGAAGCTGGATGTTACTGCACAATCAGAAAAGCAGTTAACAAAGTCTAGTTGATGGGGTGGGGGTCTTAGTGTCAAATGCTTTTCCGTCTGGCTTTGTGATCTCATCGAGGATAAAGAGGCAGGAATGGACTCATCAACTGGAGGAGATGCTGGCTCTTTGAAAAAAATCCTAAAGATCCCACCCACTTCATCTGAGACTGAACACCTTATTACCCTATTTTTCCATTCTGCACCCTTGATTTGATTGACCTTGCTTAAACTGAGGAAGACAACAACAGGAAGAATGTAAGCATTCAGAAGAGAAGAGTGCTTATCCTAAAAGAAGCAGATTATATGTTTTAGAACCTTGATCCATCCCAAAAAGCCAACATCTGAAAAGTCAGCATCTCCTGCAGCTGACCGTTCAGACTGTTGTGCTCCCTTTCCCTATGTTTCTCAAAAGTCACCTCTACTACATAAATTCTTCAGGGAAAATACGTCCATATCCATCGAATTCAGTTCCTTCATCTGTGAGACTGATTGTGGTTAACAGAGCCTAGTGTTAAGTGATTGATTCTAAAACTCCAGAAGGACAGATAGTGAAGTGGTAGGTAGCAAGATGTACCCGTTTATAAATTTATAGAAATATATATAGAAATATATGCATTTATAGAAAGCTAACAAAAACACAGAAAGTGGCTTGCCCATGGGAAAGCAATCGTTAACATCAGAACCATGCCTGAACTTGTCTGACCATCTTTCATCATTGTCTTCGGTTTTAGGAAGAATTCTGAGAGTATGTTCTTAGGATATGTCCTATTTATGTGTATTTTATTTCTAGGGCACCTGGAATACATTTATTACAGGAGATGCCACAGGATGATCTTCATGCTGCTGTGAAAAGGTGCTTTGCTGTGGTGAACAGCTCAATTTCAGAGGGGATGTCTGCTGCAATCCTGGAGGTAATTGCGTCTTAGCAATGTTTATCAGTGAGGTTACAGTGAATCTGAAATCGCCTTTTATCACTGGAAATGTGTGTCAACATTTTATGTCCATATTTCAAAGCTAGTGAAGACAAAACTAAACTATTTCTTTTTGCAAGTGTTAGTAATTAAGGATTTTATCCCTTGAACTGACAGATTTTTATGGTTTGTCTATTTAATTTTTTTAAGGACAGAATGTAATTTTATCAGTCCTGTTAAATTAACGATACAGACGTGAGATACGAGAATCATTCTGATTTACTAGGGATGTCACTATTCTTGATAAAACATCCACTTTGTTATAATGTTGCTAGAATAGACTTTCATTTATTTTTACATCCTTTCAAAAAGCAATCTAAGAGCTTTATTTGGTTATTTAATTCTGAAATGATTAATGAATGAATGACATGCTCACTTAATTTTTTGTGCCAACAGTATTGAAAATTAATAACCAGGTTTCATACCTGTCAAAGTAGGACCCTGCTTAGTATCAAATGCATTCCAGGAACATAATAAATGTACGTAAAGTGGAAGTTCTTTGGTTGGATGCTTTTTACTTTTTTTTTTCTTTGTGGATGCTGAATGATGATCTCAGAAGATCACAGAAAGTATTATACAATTTGTGTTAATTAATTACATTTTGCTGTTTGTAATGAGTAATCACACATTGCATTTCCAGCATGCTTTTCATCCACACATCTTAAAGTTATTCATAAGTAAGAACTAAGTGAGCATCATGAGAATTATGAAAATTAGGTGACGGTAAGATAGCAAATTTGTATTTTCTTTCTGAGAAGAGATCACAGAGGTGAAAGCAGATGCTTCTTCACAGCAACAATGGTATCTATATAAACAAAAAATACTACAGATTGTGACATTTCCAAATTTATCAGTGTGGCAGTAGTTGAGATGAAATGGAGTGTACTAACACAGTACACACAACCAAGTCAGTGACTCAGAGAAGTAAATGTTAAGTACCTGTCACCTCCTCCCAACCAGCTAGCTACATGTTCCCTTCAGGAGCACTCACAGAACAGTTGACCAAAAATAAATCTGATTTACTTCCTGAGAATGTCAGTGAGTTAGAGATGGAAAAAAAAAAAAAAGGCAAAACAGAGAGACTGTTAAAAGACAAGGCAACAGAAGTGCAAGTGTGTTTGGCCTGGTACAAGTTGTTATGAAACTCAGGACTTATGAGACAAATAGAATAATTTTCTGCAAAAATATTGTGGAATCCCATCAGATTTGAGCAGTTAAAAGGCAATTTCCTTAGCTTTTATCAGGGAAGGGAGCAATCTTGCACATACAGTGTCTTAACAAATATGTAGTAACTCAAAGCAAAATGATAACTCCACAGTTTACTTCAAAGGTAATATTGAGCCTGCTTCAGGGATTACTGATTTTTGCTCTCCTCTACATATGAGCTTTCGAGCTGTCACAGTTCACATTTTAACACTGCTCATTTCATTTTACACTGGTACACTAGGATGTGAGCAGCTTGCTGAAATTGCATAGTTTCTCTAGTATCTCTAGTAAGACACATCTAACTCTTCTGTGGTGCTGCCTCTTGATCTGCTCCCTCAGTGGTAGTGCTTGTGTGGAGGTGCTCTCAGCATCCTGAGAGTTTTGCTCTCCCAGTCCCACAGTGAGTTCAGAAAAATGGGGCTGTTGATGGGTGAGATAGTAGCTGTTGGTAGCTGCTTACCTTTTGTATTAGCTCTTATGTTGCTACACCTCCCTCTATGTAGTTATGTGAGAATTATTATAAAGAACCGCAAAAAGGCTACATACTCTTGTTTGGAAATTAAGTTCTCCTGCAGGGAGATCTTCTTCACAGGGAGAAAAATAAATCTACAACAGGTATAATCCTCTTCTTTCCACCAGCCTCTGTCCTATATTAGCCTTGTTGTTGAATAGTGGAAGAAGGGCAACCTAATCTCTGAATTGATAACTCATAGCTTGGAGTTTATCATGGAAGTCATGTAACAGTGATAAAAAGAGCTGGCATGCTTTCAGAAGCCTGAGCATGCTAGTTCGGGTGCATATCAGATACAAGTGAATGAATTACCAATTGCAGGCACAAACTGCAATCTTGCATTATAGGAAGGAAAGTCTAATAGGCATGGCACAGGTGGTGTGAGACAACAGCTCTGCTCCCAGTTGAGTCAGGATTTTTGTATGTGACCTTGGACGGATTAGTTGATCAGTCCTTTATCCACATTTCCACTTAGAAAATATGGGTAGTTTTTCACATGGCAGATACAAAAATCCATTTTTGATTCTGAGCTGTTCAAATATTGCAATAAGGAATGAATGTGTGTCTGCTGGGCCATTGAATATTGGTTAAGCCCTGTAAAATTAGGAGGAAGCTTAGGCTAGATTACAGTGTCAGAGTTGTTCCCATCAACTCATAAAGCAGAATTAGGTCTTTAGCTATCTCTTAAGAAACTACCTGAAGCATGCCCTTTTTAGGTCCTTAGACATTTGAATGCTTCTTCTAAAGTGATAAGGATTTTGATACTGTATGTCTGTTTACTAGACAGTTGTACAGTAGAATTTGATGACTTGCTTATGAAATGTCCTACTGTAAATATCTCTCCCTCTCAGAGGAAGCATCAGTCTAATAAAGTTAAGTCCCTGCCTGAGATGGTCAACAGTAGGAAGGGCCATCTGCTAAGATCTTGTTAAATTAATAAGGCAGAAAACTACATGTAAAAACCTTTTGGTCATAGGCTGGAAATAACATCTTGCTTGCATTTGGAAATGCAACTCTGATTCTGTTGGAATTTCAAAATTGAACCAGGTCATGAATCTGTAAACACTGAGCACATACATAGCTTGCTTTTAGTATGAGAAAAATATATAATAGATAAATCAGGTAAATATATAATCATATCTATTTCAAACCTGCTTTAAGGTATGAAAGACCTAGAAACCATAGCTAATTACTTTGTCATCTAGTACTGTTATCTCAGAGATTTTGCCGTAACTGATCTGTTTTCTGTCTGGCATTTGAAGAGAAAACAAGCATTACAGTGAGCATTTGAAATACACCTCAGATCAGTATTCTTGGGAGTTATGCACATTCCTGTGCAAGTGCTGGTGAAACAGGCACTAGTGCTTGAAAATTTTGCATATTCTCTATATAGTTGAAAAGCAAAAGATTTTGAGTTCAGCACCCTTCACCAGAATACTTTTTTGTGCTCTCACATGTTTTCCTACTGTTCTAAAAAATTATTTGATTGCTGTGCCTTCACACATACACATAAAAAGCCAATTTTAAAAAAATCTATCACAGGAGAGGAAGATGGCCACTCTATTCTGCTGCAGGGCAAAGTCCAGTCTTAAACAACATGTGAGGTACAGGCCTTGTAGTTTGGAAGATAAGCCACAGCAAACTTCAAAAACAAAAAAGGGATGTTGTGGTGTAGTAAATTTGAAGAGGGGCCACAAAGAAGATGCATAGTATAGGAGGATGAAAAGAAGGGGCAATCCAAAAGACAAAAGAGTACATAAAAACTGTATTTACTCTATAAGCCCCACACTACGGGTTAGAAATGCTTGTTGTATAACTTGACTCCAAAGCTAGAATTTTCACCCAGCACCCTTCTGACATAGCATTAAAATGCATTTGTATTCAGGATAATGTAGCCAAACAGATGGCCAATGGACTAAAATGTTACTTTATTCTATTATTTGTGGAACCTAGGTCAGTAAATTATACATATTTTCAACAATGCAAATGATTCTTTTTACTGCTTAAAAATAGACTAAGTATCTAAATTAAATTCTAAGCCACTTCATGCAGTAATTATTTACAGCACAGTCCATTTGTTTTAAGGCTGGCTGGTATAAAGCCAGCCCCTCATCATATGTATTGGGCCATCTGTTCTGTCTTTCAGTAGCTATAATTCATTGGTACCTATGTGTTTTGGGACCTTAAAGTTTTCCAATGTAGCAGTTACTGCCCTCCAAGGCTATGAGACAGAACAAATATATTTTCCTTTAAAGTCCAGAAATTATGGAAAATTAAATATAAACTTAGTGACCAGCTTCAGCGAGCTGTCAACTACGTAGCTTTCAGAAACAGGAGTAACATGTCTTGCGATGACTACTAAATAAATAAATCAATAAATAAATAATGTGCACTATAGTCTAGTCTACAATGTAGTACAGTGGTACTGTGCCAGCCTGTAAAACCACAGCAGGACGTACAGTCTAGGACAGAACTGCCACGGGGCACTTGTACTTGTATTTGACAATCACTATCGATGGGCAGCCAGTTGGCACAGCGTCCGCTATTCACTGTGGCTGATACACTCAAATCCAAACTCCTCTGTGCTTTGTGGATAACTATTGTGGAGATAAGTTGTCACACCTGAGGTGGTTGTATTGTGTTATGTGTTTTCTTCCTTCATTCTTTCTTTCTCTTTTTATTTAATGGTGCTCGTTCTCTTGAATAGACAATTGCTTGTTTGGAAAGTGGCCAAGCCAGAAAAACTCTTACAGTTTTGTTTTTTCAAGGAGGAGATACAGAGAGGTGAGGAGAAGGCCTTAGGCGGGTGACAAATAGTGCTGACACGCTTCAAAACCACTATGAAGCTCTTGGTTTTCAGTTCAGAAGTTCAAGTAAAATATTTTCATTCCCTGTTCAATGAACATGTTTGAGCGAGATCAGCAACAGCCAGCACATTGAATGCAAGGGCATTTAAGCCTGTCAATGGGAAGGGCTGAAAGTGTGCTGAATCAGAAATTCTGTATCTCCTTGAGAAGTTGATGCCAATGGTAACCCCATGTAAGGCCTACAGTTGGGTAATTAAAGCCAAAAGCAACTTCCTCGACCTGCAGATTCAAAACCTGTCAGGCTGAGTGGGGCACTGGTATCTCATTTCCTGGGTGAACTTTGATGTGCTATGAACTTTGCTGTACTGATAAATAGATACTGTCATCATTTTTTTTAATCTATCTTTGGAAAATAGATTTGTTTTGTTTAACAGTAAAGTCAGAGGAAATGACAGTAATCCATGGATGACTAAAAACTATATAACTTCTCACCAAATTATTATTATTTTTAATAGAAAAACTTATAATTATTTTTAATAGAAAAACTCAACTTTATATAGTAAAATTCAGAAATCTGGTCTGTAGTTTTTATACTTTTCATTTATTTAGTCTGGTTTGTGTTCACTTCGTTAACCTATTCGTCTGAATTTCCTCCAGCTGACCGAGTAGTTTCTGATACGAAGTGTAGAACAGGTTATGTCATTAAGGGTTATTATTTTTTGAGCTAACTGCTGCAAAGCAGATGTTTGTGCCAGAAGGACCGTAGAATTTCAATGTCCAGAGTAAATTCACCTGCAGTTGTGATTTACACAGTGTTTCTCATGGAAATTTTAAGCTATTAACACATGTTGATTAGTCACAGCATTCCTTCACTGTTCAAAACATAATTGGGTCTATACATGACCAGTCAGGGTATTTTTGTCTCCAGTTTTGTCCAAACAATAAAAAAGCAAAGCAAATTAAATGTTCTCTTGTTTTTTTCCTTGGAGTTTTATTTTCTTGCTTCATAGACTGAAGGAAAATTGCTCCCCATCCAGGAGCAATTAATGACAGTAATTAAAAAAGCATTCACTCAGAAGTGACAGGGAATCAGTATGAAATGGACTGAAGATTTAGGGGAGAGAATAGCTTTCTGTTTTGACACTGTGATAATTGTACAATCTGAGTTTTTCTAGGTTTACAGTCAATGCATCTCAAGACTTCCAAATTCATCAATAGCAATTAAAATTTTAGATCAGGATATGCATGAGTAACAGAGCTGAGTGGCCAGGGTTTGCATACTAGGTACTTCAAAATCTAAGCCATATTTTTTAAAGTTGCCTGGCCTTAGGTCTCTTGCAAATGGTTTACTGGCTTTGAACAGATTTTGTGCATCTCTGCTCCTCATCCTGCAGGCAGCCTGAAGTGCTATCAGCTACCTCATACTATCATGTTGAGACCCCCATGCTTCCTTTCTTTTTTTTTTTTTAATGTATACACTTACATAAACATACATACATATATATATATAATACATAAATGAATAAATAAATCAAACAACCAGCCCACAGTTTATGTAGAATCAAATTCTACTTCTTCAGATGTATTCCTTGGTCCCAGAGGAGTCCCATGCTAATAGCTTTGTAGGTAATATGTTTTGAAAGTGTAATGTTCTGAAAGCATAACCTTTTCTCTACCCTCCTTGGTATATATTGTTCACAGACAGAAACTATGTCACTGCATGCTTCCCTATATTCCCTGAACACTCAAAGTCCAAGACTGGCTATAGTGACAGACACTATCAAAAGCAAAATTCCTTCCAGAGCCTTATATAATGAATAGGAGTCAGAATTGAGGAGAAGGAGCTGCTGTGACCTTTGCTGTCATTGGTGCTGCCCACTTCTCTCCAGTCCTGCACACGTAGAAAATCTGTGAAAAAAACGTGTTTTAATGGAACAAGAGAACAGATATTCTATGTTGGGGAAAGTGGGCTTTTTGTGCTATAATCTCATCCGTGCACAATAATGGTAGGAGTTAGAGTGACAACCTTTAATTTTATCTTCTTAAGACCTGCCATATGTCAAGAACTTCCAATGGGAAACAAACTGCATACTTTGAGGAATAAAAGAATAAAGGATGAAACAGCTATCCATTGACTTTCTGGATTGATTATTGCTTCTGAAAATATTTTCAAAGTTACAAGACTGATAAAAATGTAAAGAAAATATTTCAGTGAAGGTCCATATATGAGTTCACCTTAGAAATGGCATTTTTCAACTAAAAGGTTGAAGAGAAAGAAAGGTTGGAATAATTGCTTCTGCTTTTCATTTTAATGTTGTCATCATTAACGTCTCAAAATCCCTATATCCTAATAAACAGTTGTTTCCTTTCTTCATATTCCTCTAGGCAATGGATTTAGATACTCCAGTGCTGGCAAGGAACATTCCTGGGAATGCAGCAATAATAAAACATAAGGATACAGGACTGCTATTTTCAGATCCCCAGGTAACAAAACAACAAAGCCTTAGACTAGTTTTCTTTGCCTTCCAAAATTTAGGTTCACTTTCCATTACATGCTGGTGTCTCTCTGGAAACTTAGCTTTTATGCTGAGCAGTTTATCTCAGATTCTACTTAAACTCTAGGTGTTAGATTGCCTTTCTGGAAGCTTTGCTGTTGTCTCACGTTTTGCAGTTCACTAAACTTTTACTAGGTGTCAGCCTTGCTGAATGTTTGTCTAGCCTGTGTCGCTTTAGAGCCTGCCCTCTGAATGGGGCTCAGTTCTCCTCAACTTGTCGCACTTCAGTTTTGAAGGTTCCATAAGCAAACTTTGCAATAAATGTTATGCATCTGTCACGTTTCTTTCCAAGCACTACCTGAAATATGAACTCACATTAGACAACCAGTAGCTGACCAAAAGAGAAGTATAAGCCCGAAGTTTTAGGTAATTTATTATCTAGCAGTAAGTGTTCATATAAAGCAATATTAAGTCAAAGATATTACTTGGTCAGAAAGTAATTAATGACTAAAATTAAGCAATATTTTTAAAATAGATTTTCTGTGAAGATAAGTAGGAGTGGGGAGAGGGGAAACACAGAACACTGCATATATAAATGCTGCAAATTTTCTTCCTTTTTTTTTTTTTTTTTTTTTTCATTGTGGCTTTGCTGCTACATATTTGTATATGTTGTGGAAGATGACTTGAAGATGACTTTCAGACGCAGATTCCTTTATGCTTTAGTTCATTCCTTTTTCTTACGTGGTTCCCCTAAATATAAAATACTGGAGGAAGTCCATGGTAGTTGCTTTTAAAGCCTCTATTCGAAAATGTTACACATAGACTTTCTTCTCCTCTTACTTTTTTTAACTTGTCTAAAGACTGACTTTAACATTTTGTTAAAAAAAAAAAAAATTTTTTTTGTAGTCACTAGTTTTGATTATGAAAAGGGAAGGCTTATTTTTCATGGGTGAAAATTTTCATGGACTAATACTTTGGGCTTTTGGTTAACAGAAGGTAAAGTTGGTTTGTATGAGGAGGAAACATATCCTACATTTCTCTGATGGGATTCTCTACAATTTCAAGAGAGTAGAATTGGACCAGCAAATATCACCTGCAGTGTGTAGTTCTCCTCATCATAAGTATGATCTAAGAGACATTGTGTTGTGTTTTCAATTGGTTTGGTATGTCAGCATATTTTATTATTTATTTAGTAGACCTTTTTTAATCATTTCCTGCTCTGGTCATATATATCATCATGTACAGAAATCCCATACTTAATTTTCAAACTAGTCATGGACCTATTTTGCAAGAGTTCATTCCTTTTTACAATCAATTAACTAATTAACCATGAGGGCAGTTAGGGAAGAAAGCATTAAAAAGATCAACCTGTTTATTACCATTATTCCATAAAACAGAATTTCCTAGATTATTAACTAAATCCTTATTGTTTTTATCCAATTCAAGATTAAATAAAATTTACAGGAGCAGTCTATTTGATAATTTTGCAAAGTACAAAATGTGTCATATTTATCCAGTTTGTGGAATGTGTGATTAATGTGTCCTATTATGTGGTGTTTAAGGAAGGTGAGTTCTCTCTGTTAGTTTTTTGTTGTTGTTTTGGTTTTTTAATGGAAAAAATTCTTGCAGTTTTTTTTTTTTCTAGAATATTCAGTGTTTCCAGTGGTTCTACAGCAAGAGTTCTTTGTTAGCTTCTGGAATTTATTTTGCTGGGGAAGCAGTCTCTCTTCTTGAGATAACCCTTGGAAATGGGGTACTTTCAGGGTAGTGGAGGCTGAGATGCAAAGCTAATTATAAAATTAGTTGTACATGTATTCCTTGCAAGCAGCCCATTGCCTTCCATATGCTTCTTCAGAACTTTAAGGATATACGACCATGTTGAACTCGCACACTGATGTCTCTCCTGGTATTAATTGTGATACATTCTGTCTGGTGTTTCCCTCAACATGCTCACTGTATTTGGCTTGGAATTCAGATACATTATTCATACCAGACCCAATTAGTTTCATCATACATCCTTGTAAGAAGTCTCCTCTGTGATCTCAAAGCATCGTACATTCCAACTGTTTGTTTGGAATTTGAGATCAATTAAAAATATGCTATAATTGCCTTATATAGAGGAACGCATAATTTTGAGCACAGTGGTTCCAGTGATATCAGTTACTGTTCACGTGGATAAGGACTTTATTTTATTTCAGAGTTAGAGTCACAGGCTAGAATGCTATTTCTTCCCTGAAACATACCCCTCCTGTTTTGCTGCCACTTGTTACCCCCAGTTTTGCTGTTATTCTATCCCAGTAGGCCACAAGATCTCTTTTAAGTGAAGATGGTAACTTTCATTACCATATTAGCTGTCAAGCTCCTAGGTAATATTTGTACTGGAATCACTTATGTTTGTGCATTTAGCCTATCTTAGAAAGGAGAGTAATATCTCTTTTTTCTCTGTAAAACAGCAATTGTATATTATTTTATGAAAGCCCTTCTATAATTTTGTTGGTGTCAAGTGATGTATGAACTATCAACATTTGCAAATGGGTCAGAAAAATATTTGTTTGCAGGATAATACCCAAACCCAATGCAAAGCTGTTGAAGCACTTTCTTCTTGCATGGATGTAGAATGAATGCCAACCATCTTCACTCATGGTTTTTAAGATAAATTAACCATTCACATTTGTTGTTCCTTATTTCCCCAAACCATGTCAAATACAGTTTTTAAACCACTGTATACAGTCCATCTTGTTTGCTTCTGCTTTTCCCCATCCTGAGATCTGTATCTCCTCTCATTCCCACCTGTGCGGCAATTTGTTAAACTGCTCTGCTCTTCCATTTTCCTGCAACTTGCAACATTTCTCTTTTTGTTGAGCATTCTCCTTTTCTTAGACTGTGCTGGAAAAAATAAGTTTCATTCACATACACAAGAATGATCTCTCTTCAGCTGCTCAATGCCCCATACCTCCACGAGAAAAAAGAGATCCTTCAAAAAGAGGTTTCTTATTCTTCTCAGGATGCCAAATCTCAACTTCATAAAATTCTAACTCATAGCATGTTTCATCCTTCTGGCCTCTTGTCTCTATCCACCATTTTCTGTAAATCGAAGTGTTTATTCCATTCCACACAGAGACAGGCCTTTAAAGAGACTGACATGTCTATTTTGTCACACAGCCTTGTCCTTTAGTCCCTGGATGAAAGTTTGATCTAAAAGAATACACTGCAAAATGTCCAAGTCTATACTCAGCAAAGTCAAGTAAAAGAAGGACAAGGTTAAATTCTGCTTAGCACATGAAATCCATTCTTCTTTTTAGCCCCAAGCTAAACCAGACCACAATCCAGAAACAAACAGGAAAAAAAAATAATAAATGAAAATCTGGAAGACTCAAAGTGAGTCTATATGGACTCTGAATGGAGATCTGAATGGAGGCAGTTCATTACACTGAGAATAAATTCTAGTGCGTTACACGTTAGGGAAAATGCTTTTAATGGTATGGAGAGATTGGTACTTTGTTCAGGTACTTTGTTCAGGTGGTTGGGAAAGTCTGTTTCTGTCCTGAAGAAGCTTAGGCACCAAATATTTTTAAGAAAATGTAAAAGAAATCTTCATTGTTTCAGATGAAGAGAACCTATTTGGTTCTGATGACATAGACTGTATTATAGATCATGAGTAGAAAACATTGCTTATTTTCAAGTTGTACTGGGGCGGGAAAGTTTTGCAATATGGTAAGCCTAAATATGAGCCATTGTGTTTGGTCTGTGGACTGCCTTATCTTTTGAAAGCTAAATTAGAGGGATAGAAACTGACTGTTATGAAATGTATATCATTTTAAATCATGAATGTTGTTGGCATTCTTCTATTCTTGATGAAAGAGAGCTTTTGTGGTTTACAGGAAAGTAGGAAATTGTAGTCATCATTAACCATTTCCACAAATGCTGAGGTTTCATGTATGGAAATAGAGAAGGCCTTGCTGATCACTGAAGACAATACTCAGATGGAAACAGCAGTTAAAGGTGAAAGCTATGAAACATTTTGTCCTTGATACTACATCATCTGTGCACCTTACTTTTAAATCACGTCTTGATCCTGCCATTACTTGAATTTGCAAGTGTATGGAATATATGACACTGAGTTAATGGGACCTGAAAGAAAAAATGATAAGTAAGAGAGAAGAATAGCCAGCTGCTTTTGGGCAAAACCATGTTAAAATGGAAGACACAAAGAGTTATTCAGCATCCTAAGGTTCAAAATTATGTGTCCAGTATCTGTGAAAGCTCACAGAAGGAGCTGAATAAACAGAAGGAAGTAAATAAACTTCAAAGGCATAAAGCAAGGGGCCAAGCACAGACTGAATTTGATTGTGAGCAGGATCCAGAAAGACTACTGTAAGCAGAGAAAACTTTTGAAGTTTTAAGAGAGAAACACAGCTCAGCTGGGTACTGGCAGTGATACACTGAATGCACATTGTTTTCCTCTGCCAAATGTGGGTAAATGCCGTTCCTACCAGGACTTAAAACCAGAATGCAGCTGAAGTTTTAGACCTTTGAACCTTGGTTCTGAATAGATTAATCTGCAATGTGTGCAGTGCCAGCAATCACTGTTTACACTCCCTTAGAAATACTGACCCATTGCCCCATGAAGTACACAGATGTGCCAGTTAACTTCTGAGCTTTGCCTGCCACTAGGTAGGTATGTTGCCGTTTTGAGTTGTATCTGGCATTTGCCTTTCCCAGAGTGACTCTCTGCTATTTAAGAATCATGTCCTTTTATCTGCTGAAGCTGATATGAAATGGTTTAATTGCAGAATTACTTTCATTATATAAATAATATATTAACAATGCATCTTATTTTCATCATATGTGAGCCGTGGCACCAATGTAATTCTCATGGTAATTGAAGGAATATTTGTTCCCCTTTCTCAGTTCACTCATTTTGTTGCTTTATCTTCCAGATAGTGGTATTTCTGGGCTCCTGCAAAATATTATACACAATTTCTTTTAGGTACTATATAAAGAAGCTGACATTTCCTTTAAAGATGATTGGTCAATTTACCAGGAGTAAAATGTACTATGGATGTTTGCTGTTGAAAAATGCCGGTGTTTGAAGTGAAGCGCTACGCAAAAAGAGGGCACATGTAATATCACTTACGGATGTACATTAGATGATCTCCCCTGTTCTTCTGGGTTGTGTCTAACTACATAAGAGAGTGCACAAATATTTGTGCAGATATCACTTGCAGAAATACAGCATAACTGCTGATTAATACATATTACTGCACTGTAAGTAGTTTGCATATCATAGGCTTCTAGAAAGAAAAATGAAATCCTTGATTTTCTGAACGAGCTCTGAGTTCTGAATGTCTGCATTCTGCAAGTGCCCCTGCTTCAGACTCACCATGAAATTATGACTGAAATGCAAGTCAGTTGGAGTTAAGGACGGCACCTGATAAACGAAGTTATTGCTGTCTAAAGCTCAGTAACCAAAACTGAGAACAAGCTAAGCCAGATGCTCCAGGAGTACAAGGCAAAACCCAGATAAGTCACAGCAAATCTTCCCATTGGCTTCCAGTCTGATAGTGACTTGTAGGTGGTCACATTTGATTAGTAGAAAGTAGGGATAAAGCTGAGAAGTCCTTATTCCCAGTCCCCCAGTGTTTTTCCATTTGCTTTTTCTCACTCCTGCAGTTTCTCAACTTTTATGCTTTGGACTCGGTTTGGCATTTTCCTGAAATTATCCCCAGCACTAAGTATTGAAACTGTGAAGAAGGATCTCATTTCTTCTATCATTTACATGTTTCCAAGTTTTTGTCTTCTATATCCACATTTTAAAAGAACGCTAATAGGACTACCTGTCAAGAAATGTTACATTGCTGCTTCTGTTCTTAGGTAATTTACATAAATTATTTTTAAACATTACTTTAAATAAAATCCTCCACAGGAGCATAAAATTAAAGTTGGAATGTAGTTCAGTGTGAACAGTATTTATTACTATGATTAGACAGGCAATTGGATGAAACCAGCATAAGTCATGTAAGACGTTCCCACCTTCCCTGTTCTGTATTCTTGGCAGATATGGAGGAAGGAAAAGAACAGATCTCCGAAGTCAGAGTCCTTGGCTGGATCTGCAGTGTCTGATAGATGTGGCCTCAGGCTACCCTCTAGACCAGACTCACCTGTCAGAAAATACCTGAATGCCAGGTAGTTGCAGATGGAAGGCAGGCTGGTTGATGTGTGTGGCCCTCATGGCTATTCCAGAAGCCACTCAGCGCTGTGTGGACAGAGCCAGCATGAGAAAAGAGTGTGGGAATGGAGTGGACAGAGACTGAAGTTGGGCTGGAGTTCTGCAGCACATGAAAGGGGAGAGCGTGTGCTGTGCCAGGGTTTTCTAACAGGCATTAGTGAAATGCATTTGGGGTGCAATATGTGCTGAGAGCACCGGGCAAGGAGTGGGGCTTTTTTGCACCTATCAACCATGCAAGCTGAAAAACATCTCTGCAAAGATTACTATGTAGTGCTGATTCCATGTAAAATTTGAGGTTATTGTTAATATGCATGTGTGAAAATCATCTTCGTCTGGTATTTACCTTTGTAGGTTTGTAACTAAGGTTACAAATCTTTCCAACAGAACTGACATATGCATCTCTGACTATTTAAATCTCATGTCAGTGATGCATATATTGATAGTTTGTCTTGTCAGTGAGAGTCAAGGCAGTGATTATAACACGTTCGATGTGATTTCACGTATCAGTGTTTCCCAAGGGTCATGCTATAGTTATGTATTATGCATAGCCATAACTTTCATTACAACAGCAGCATTGATTCTGTGGTAACCAAAGATTTTATATTTATGTATTTGTTTATATACACTGTGCGCTTAGGTTTTCAAGTATAGTTTGCTAGTTAACCCTAGTGTTGATATAAATGCTGGTGTTATTTATGATGCTTCCTTTCATAGCTGACAGTTTGTGTAAATAATATATCCCCTTCCTCCCACCCTTTTTTGTCCCCCGTGTCCTTATGCACCGATCTGCACTACCAATTGTGTAGTAATGTATTACCTTAATCTTCCATTGGCACAATAGCTATCTGCATTTCTGAGCCAAACCAAGACAATATTTTGCAAAGATCTGAGCCCATTTGTAATCAAGCTGAAGTATTGGAAGTTGTCTCTTGATAGAATATTAGATCAGCTGCTCAGAATAGATTAGTTCAGACATCAAATCTCCTTTCATATGTTTGAAGTTCACAAATTCTCTTCCCTTGAACTAAATTAGAGTGGCAGAGGAGCAGACAAAGGTATAGTTGTAATCTGCCAGGTCTAGTATTTTACCAAATACAGTTAATAGAAATTCATATATGGCTTTTTTTTGCAGAGCTTGATGAGCTTACACTGCTGGATCTGTAACTGTCCAGATGCAACAACTCTGGAAGATCTTGTTGCTGCATGCCTGCTCTTAACTTTGTACTGTGACCATCTTTATACTGTGACTATCTTTATGTAGTGAGTTTTTCAGTCTCACTACAAAATAACTAAACATGTTACAATAGCAATGAGATATAAGCTTAGTTGCGCTGAGATCAAATAATCTGATGCCAGCTATCCTCCATGCAGGAAAACAGGTGAATTATTTAATTTATAGCCAGTGTGGCTTTGTAACACTTGGGTAGGCAAACAATTTTTGTGGCATTAAATTCATTGCCGCTACTTGTCCTAACACCTATGGGATTTGTCTTTGATTTTAAATGACTTGGTGGGCTGAATAAAAGATATAAGATAATTATTTATTGATCATTTCTTATAAATAAACTATGGTACTTGACCTTGAAAAATGACTTTGAACAGCTCTGTTTATTCATTCACAGATGAAGTGTTTTACTGTAATCAAGCTACAGGTACAAGTTATTTCAGAATCATCAGAACTTCGAGGAACCTTTAATTTATTATTTTCTTTATCTTTTTTAGGAGTTTGTTGTGCTGTCCAAGAGTTTGATGAATGACCCCATTATGGAAAGAGAAATTGTAACAAGGGCCAAAGACTATGTGAAGAAACATCACTCATGGGAATGTGAAAGAAAAGCCTATCAGACTCTTGTCCTAAGACTCCAGTGAATCTCAGAACTACAGTTGATACCTAGCAATCTGTGTAGAGCGCCTTAATAATGATGGAACCGTAATTAGTTTTGGGTTTCTCTGGGTTTCTTTTTAGAAGAGATGGTAAGACATGCATTATTATTCTATTCAAATACACCAACATCACAGGAGTTGCCTGCTACTTCAAACTATCAAATTTATCTAATTCAACACAGTCTCTAGTGTACCAATTCATCACAGACCAGTATCATTTTATAAGATCACACAGGAGAAATATACTCCTCGAACAGACACAAATTCTTTGTTGTTGTAAGGCTCAAAGGGAGGATGATTTCTTGTATACAGTGGAGCACTCAACCACAAAGAGCTTATGTCAAACATGATCATTACATCCTAACAAAATGCAGTACCAGTTTGCTTTCCAATTATACCAGTCTGAATGTATTCAGGTACATGTGACATACATACAACTTCATAAAACCACATTTAGTTACATGTATAGAGTACAAAATTATTAAGATGAAAGCTTTGTTAAGACTAGAAGGTGGACATGTCTACTGAGTGCATAAATATTTGTGGGCCAAAACAGCAAACAGAGTGTTGATGCTTAGAGAAAACAAGGAGTACAGGAAATGTTTAACTGCCGTGCACGTACCTGAATTCCTTTCAGATAAGCCAGTATGGATGAAAAGTCCCATGCCTGCATTTTTTCTTGGGTTCTGGGAGTAGGGCATGTAGTTTAGCACAGCACTGATAAGTGTACATGGCTTCAGATTCCAGAATTGCACAGCACTGTCCTCGGCAGCAAGAGGTGCTTGCAGGCAGAAATGCTTTGTTACGTAAACTACCTCTTAATTTGCCAGTTACTTTGGTACCTCAGTGATTTACCTATTTAATAAAAGATTTATGAGAGCTGTAAAATGGAATGAAGGAAAAAAACAAAGGTATTTTCAATTTACTGTGTATTTTGGTACTGTTCATTCTCATTGGTGGTTCTCGGGATATATTGTAACATACTGCAGCAGGCCGTTTTAAAGGGAGACTTATCTGTGCTTGAAGTCCATAATAATCATTGTTGCTAGTGCAATATTTGTGGACATATGTTTGATTTCATAAATGGTCATCAAAGAATTTGTATTTATAGAAAAATGAGTGTCATACTTTTAATTCTTACTGGCAAACACTATATGCTTTATATAGGCTTGATCCTGCCCCAATGAGAACCAGTGAGTTTTCTGTTGATTTGAGTGGCTATTGAATCAGACTTTTCTTTGTAATAATGAAGTTCAGTGTGTGTTTTAAGCTTTCCTCTGTGTTTTCGATATTTTGCAATTGTTGAGACAGTAAACAAGAAAGGAATTTGAATGTTGTGTATTGATCTCTCTAAAACATATCCCCCTTCTGTTGTAGTGTGCTCAGCCTTGCCTTCAGCAACGTGGGACATCACAATCTCCAAGGGCAAAATGGGCCTAATCTCAAACCTGAGAATTGCTGTGTTTCCTTTTAAGCACATTTCTCCTAAATACTTTTCATGTCCTTTGACATGCTGAGATGTAAATACATGTGCACTAGTTGTCAGTTTAGAAGCCGCCAGCCAACATCTATCCCTGAACAGCTTCTAAACCTGCAACTCCATCATTCTTTTGACATGTCACTCCCTCCATTACCAGAGAGTAGCAGGGCCTCTCATGAGACTGCAGCATCTCTTTTAGCCACAGCAAGCTATGCACTAATGGAGGAACACCTACGACACTTTCAGCATGTTGTATGTGGTAGGGGACATTTATAGGCAATAGCTATAAATGGTCTTTTTTTTTGTTTTTTAACAAACTGAGCCTACTGCAGGGCATCCTATTCCTCTCACAATATCTCCCAGACCTCCTCTGCCAGTGTGTCTCAGATACTTTGCTTATTTGGCTTTGATCTATAGGCCTCCCTCCAGCCCATTTCCTATAGCATTTATTGTCCTCTGAGAAATGCAGGTTATTAAAAACAAATAAACAAATACATAACATGGGAGAGAAATCAGCTATACTTCAAAGCATTGAGCTAATGGTAAATGATTGGAAATAGTAATGATCAGAGAGCTTTTTCCAAAGTGTGATATGTTTATTACCAAGCTGCAAGGAGCTAAATACATTGAACTGGATTTTGCGCTATTTCCGGCAAAACAAAACATGTGCAAGTGAGAAACTCTGCTACACCCTCAGAATGTAATTAACATATGATTTTTCAGGCTGTATTTAATCTATAAATATGAAAACTGCATCTGGGAAACAGCATGCTCATTTGCATTTGATAACCATACCAGCAGCACAAACAACCCGTCTGCAATATATGCATTAAAAAATAAAAATAAAAAAAGGAAAGAAAAAAAAAGGAAGAAGCCAAAATAGTGGTGAGCTTAGCCCTCAGGACTGTTTTACAGTTATCAAACAAGGCAGCGTTCATCAATCAAGGGCATTCAGCTTTGATATCATTTATCACATGGGCTTGTGTTCTGCCGCATGAAGCCTGTCTAGTGAGGCTAAAAGGTTGGGGCAACAACTGCTAGGGAATTTCATCACAATAAATTACAGTTGGATTTTTGTTTTAAATTTAATCCAGTGTTATGTTCCAGGCCCATAAATATTCAATGAGTCTTGTAAGTCCTTGTAAAGAAAATATTAGACCCTGTACAGGCAATTTTAGGTATAATTATCTTTCATATGACTTCACTCAAACGATTTTACATTTAAGAATAATCCTTTTGTTGTCCTGCAGCCCTAATTACGGTATTTATCTTCCACCTTCAAAGCCCCATTTCTTATCCTAGCAGCTTTTTAAGCAAGGCACACCTCATTGGGATACAGATACAGCTCCAAAAATAGCACGGGTTCTGTTCTCAGGAAAAACCTGCATTGTACATTTACCCCTGTGGCTAATTCTGTATTTCAGGACCTTGAAATGTACTGTTAATTAATCCAATTACATGCATTTTATTTTGCAATTAATTCTGTCACTGAATCCACAGGAACTGAATGAAAGCTGTGGACCTGTACAATGGGTACTACTATGCCATTTCCTTTCTTGGCACGATTACTTCAGGAGTAGAGACAATTTGGTAGTGTGTGGCAAAACCCAGCTAAAGCCTGTGGTCTGTGGGAATGAGAGCTTCCTGAATTAGGATTTCATTTTAATTAGCCCTAGAGCACACATATATGAATTTTTAGACTTAATCTCTGCATTCCCATTTCAGCCTTAGCCAGGATATGCCCTAAGAAGGCTGATTCCGAGGTAAGTCTTTCCAGGTTTGTCCACTCCAGGCAAAAAGTCACGCTGGCTCATAGCAGCCATGATTTAGCAGCTCCCATCCCCGCAGTCATGGCTCTTCTGTTCTCCCCAGCACGCAGAGCCCACGCTGCCTGCCCTCCTCTGCTCCTGCCCTGCTCTTACCCCTCAGAGGGTCTCCATAGGAAGCCAGGGGATCTTTCTCTCTTTCTTCCTAGAGCAAACACAGAATTTGTCAGACTCTTATCCTTTGCCAGTGCTGCAATCAGCAGCTGGCTCTGAGCACCGGCCTTGGGAAAACAGATTGTACTGATCTAACACTTATCTTAGCAATAACCAGAGCGCCTTGGAGGTGGCCTGTACAATGTGGCTGGAGGGGAGGCACGTCGTCTGATCGAATCGGGGAAGGGATTTAGATATAGATCTCTAAGGCTTTAAACAAAACAAAAGTCAAGCTTTCCTCTTTGGCCTCATTACAGCTCATTTTAGAAACATTTCAGAAGTCACGGATGAGACAAAAAGCAGTGCTCCCAAGGAGCTGGAACATGAATGCAGCTATAAGGTTATTAATACATTCTTTACATAGTTTAACAAAGGCTGTATTTGAGGGGGCTTGGCTCCAATAATAACTAATGTGACATGGCATTTGGACCATTAACGTTTGAAATTCAAACAGTGTGACTAGAGTTATCAGGGATGCCAGGGTTTGTAGGACCCTTGCATGTTCAGCCATGGTAGCCTGGCTGAGTCAACGGATGAATTCAGAGCCCTTTGGGACACCGCTTTCAAGCTCATGCTGACCGTTGTGGTTTAAGGTCCTGATGGAAGCCTGAGCTCTAAATTAGCCAAACGGAGTTACTTGGTGATCTAAGGGAAATCAGTTTTGATGTTTTGCTATTAAACTACTTGACATATCAAGACTTAAAAAGCCATCCAAAAAAAATGTTAAATTGTATATTGGAAGATTTAAAAGTATTTGTGCTCCTTCTGCAAATATAATTTAGCATCAACATTTGCCAACAAGTGAATATCAAGCAATCCAAACAACTGCAAGGTCTACCCTTGTGTTTAATGAATGCAGCAGAACTTCATTCTTCTTTTACGACACATTTTCTCCTGTCTATTGGGCTCATAACCTGTTCTGTCCCTTTCCCCCCACAGTCTTTTTAATCTTTTGGTCAAAAACCGTTCCACATGAAATTAAAGAAACAGTTTTGTCAAAGGCTTGTCAGAGGAGATGGGTGCTTCCAAGTGGAAATCAATCATTTAATGGCTCAGTGGGATCTGAGCTTTTTTTTTCATTAAGTTGTCCAAAGTGATTTCATCATGCCAGAATGTATTTCCCTTCCACCCTCCTCTGTGTGGCTGGTCCAAGCCCGGTTGCTTTAATGTTTGAAACCCACACCCCATAGGCAAGCAGGCCTCTGCGGCCCGGTCAGCGAGAGTTTGGTATTTCCTTGCACATGTCCTGGTATTCCCAGATGCCATAGGCACAAGTAATTCTGCCTGACATACCCCAATGGAAAGGCTTGATCCTCTAAACATTTAATTATATTCAGAATTTGAGAATAAATAGAAAAAAAAAAAAAAAAAGACATGACAACATGAGACCAAACTCTTACAAAAAATGAGGTGTATTTATTTTTTTTAACAATTTAAAATTTCTAAAGAAGTGGGTAACTTTTATGTGCAATTTAATCCTCCTTAAATGAACTGTATTTTTGTCAAGTAACTGTTCCATGCATTAGATGTCACTCCTATGACATCTAATTTTAGGTATTAAAAATTGAGGGCACTTGAAATCTCTCATCCTTTATAAAAATGTTGGAAAACATTTGTTTTGCCCCGTTCTACAAATTCATTTCCCCTAAAGCATTGCAATTAAGCTAATTTAAAACATTTGTTTAAAATTAAACAATACATTAACAGCAGAGAACAGCTGGCTGCCTAGAAGCTGCAGTTGTGAACACCTGATCTGAATCTGCATTTAATCACCATTACAGCCCCCTTAGCCCTTCCTACTGTTTAAGAAGCAAGTCTATCACACCTTTTATGATATTTTAGTATGCTTCTTGCTTTGCAATTTCCATTCTTGTGTACTTCAGCACAAATCTTCTTAGACATAAGTCCAGTTATAACTATAACCTTGCTAGATGGAGGTCACTTATTTCATTTGTCTGATTCAATCAAGTTACATCAAGCATTGAAATTAAATGCCCCTGTACTGCTTCAAAAATTAATCCCCACCGTTGAAAAGTTGCACTGTTATTTTAGTAGCTTTAATGAAGTGAAATGAGTTACGGAATCTTTAATTTAACTTAAGTAATATATCAAAAGCCTATATGAGTGGAGCATGGCCTTCGCTATCCGTGAGAGCCTCCTGGCTTCTTTCCTGGCTATTGTTTTTCTTTTAAAATACGTTCAAGCAAGAAATTATCTGGAATCATAATAAATAAATAAATTAATTCATTAAAAGGAATCACAATAAAAAATAAAATTAAAAAAAAATGCTTAACTTGTGCAAACGTTCACACCTTGCATCATCCACTGCGGTATACTTCCAAGTTACCCAAATATTTGGTTTGCTTTCTGGAGGTAAAGCTTGCCCATCCTCTAGCACTAATGCTCAGTGCTTTTGGGATGGGAAGAGATTGCTGGTTGTTTGCCTGGCTGTTATTGCTAAGACGCTCTGGTCTGCAGCATGGCCAATAAATACTATCGGCAGTAACTATTGGCTCTGCAATCGTTATCTCCGTACCCGATCTAACCCAGCAATGACAATTTGAAGAGCAAGGTGAGGACGTAAAAGTAACAGACTCTAGTGTAGTAGTAATACCCTTGAATACCGGTACAAAATATTGGCACCTCAGTCCCTATTTAGAAGCCACCTGCTGCGCTGCGGGAGTCATCCTGTGACACCGCCACGGCTCCGAGCTCTTGCTCCTCAAACAGCGTCAGCGACTGCTGGAGTTGAGGTGTGATCTGACAAGAATAAAGGCATTAAAGGCTGTCTCGCACTTTGTAATGTGGTTATAAATAATATTGTTTTGGCCAAGTAATAGTGACAATATAGCTATTTACAGACTGCACTAAAGGTCAAGCTAGAAGGTTGTATCCTTTTCTGTATGAAAATATAGCAAAGTAAAAGGCAAGGGGGGAATTCAATAACAATCTTCTGAAATAGGAGAACATTAATATTACATGTTCTGAATATTCATAATCTTTTAATACTATTTCCCTCTCTTTTTGACCTCAGTATGACCTTCGTAATGATTCTGTTCTGAACAGGTTTAAAGTCTTCCACAAATCCTGGAGCTCATCTTGTTTTTTGTATCTACAGTTTCTTACTGATTACATATTTTATTGTTGTAGCCTTGGGAAATGCTCCTGGGTGTCCCTGGAGTATTATGCATCTAGTTACCTAGTGCATCTTCCATCCTTTTTAGTTACTTTTCTGCAACTTAATGAGATCATTTTTCTATCTGCTCCACTCTTAAAACATGTGTCTCTGCACATCATTTGTTTGAATAAAACATCAGAAAGTGTTTAAGCTTGCACTGGGGGAAGTCTCCCAGACATCATTGTTAAGGTAACATTGTTCCACACTGAAGTGACTTCTTCCCTTTTATTTTAGAGCCTGCCAAGATTTTGCCAACAGGCAGCTCCCTAGCAGGACCGAGTCACCTGAGCCAGCTCGGCTGGGGAATACACTTTGCCACAGGAGCCCAGAGCAGTGCCGAGAGGTGGGAGCTGTAGACATGCCCATGGACAGACAGGAAAAACCATTAATGAAATGGGAAGCTCATCGAAAGCAGAAATAAGAGGTGTATAATCAACCTTTTTTTTTTTTCTGTTAAGCAAGGGAAGCTCAAAGGAATTATTACTGCTGTCTTTCAAGAAGCTTGCATTTGTTTTGAGGACAAGGAAAACAGCATTTCTCAGAACCAGAACTCTCTTCTCTGGCAGGTATCTTTTCTCTGCAAAGCAAGGGCTTTTTATTTTATTTTATTTTATTTTATTTTATTTTATTTTATTTTATTTTATATTTTTATTTTATTTCCCTCCTTCACTCCTTACAAGAATGGTGCCTTTTAGACTGTTCTGTGAGGCTGGGATCTCCTAATGACTGATGTCTGCACATGCCTCTTCAGGTCACTGCAACAGCTCCAGCCTGCTAATATTGTTGTAGCACTTGCTTGAGTTTTGCCAGTGCAACGTGACATCGCTCCAAATGTCACGTCAGGGGAAAACAGAGCAGACTGGGGGGTTGAACTATTGAGTGGAAGGGAACATATCACGCAGCAAGTGATTCACTGGACTTGAATAAATCCTCTGGTCCTCGGCTGTGATCACTCTGCAGCCAAGTGAGCAGCAGTGCTGTGACTGCTGGGGCTGAATGCAAACGCTTGTTCATAAGGCCCAGGCTGAGACCAGCTGCTTTCCTCCCATTGAAACAAATTCAGCATACAGGATCCCAACTTCACCAGGCTTTAAATGGAAGGCCCAGTCTAAGGGACTCGGTTGTGTTGTCACTACATTCCTTCCTCATGCTGGTAACAGCTGTAAAGTTAAATCTCATTTTTAAACAGGAAAAATGGACCATCAGGTCTGTAGCTCCCGAGCAGCAGTCATTAATTCCTGTGGATGGCTCCTATTCTGTGTCTTGTTTAAAATTCTCCAGTCCCAGACTGTTAATCGAACCAGTACATTAAAAGCCATGTAACGGAGATGTGGCGAGGTTCAGCTGGCATCTGTAGAGTCAACAAGCAGCTCAAGAGAAAATGGGAATGTTTCATGCAATCCTGACTCATCTTAGAAGAGGCCAAATTCCTGAATATGAACTTTGGAGGCAAAGAAGGGAAGAGGTGATATGCCTGATCCAGTCTGGCATGAGCAGGCAATGTCAGATCGCAAATGGTGCCGGCGATGGACACACACACGGCAGCGCAGCTGGAGAGAGAGAGTGCCAACAAGCACTTATCCTCCTTGTAGAGACACAAATGGAGGCACTCGTGGACTCATGGAAGAGAAATGAAGCCTCAGGAGGGGAATTTCTGCACAAAGACAAATAGTCAGGAACCAATTTCCTCTAAACTACTTTATGGTTGGCAAGATTAATCTCACCTTCATGCGAGTATCTCATAAATACAGAAAACTATTTGTTCAGATTTCCGTTATGGTCAGTGGAGTTGTCCAGGCCTCATCAAAGGCATAGTTCATCAAAGCAACCTTAGGTGAGGAGGAGCCACCAAGGAAAGGTATTTGTCTCCATCAGAAGGAGGGAGAGACCTTTCCAACACCCAGCTTGCATTTTTCCCCTTAGCAGTATTTTGTTTCTTCCTTGCTCATTTTTCAGTATTTCAATACATTTAAAGCCACTACTAAAATGTATCATTTTTACCGTAACATTAGGGGACAAATTTTATTCTGATTGGCTTATAAATATTAACAACTGGTAACTTTATTTTAATTGGAGAAAAGTTTTTTTTCCTGCATCACAGCAAGCCAGGTTTCAGCTTTAAGCAGACAATATAATGGCTTGACCTCAAATCCCACAGAAACCCGTGTCCATCCTTAGGTTTGCACAGGACAGGTATGTAACGGCACATTTTTGACTGGGATCTTGCTAAGGTGTCACACTGGGTCACTAGATGCAAACTGCATTCCTGATCCTCCACAGTTATCACACCAGAAAATAATATGGGCATGCAAGGATTTCCATTAATATGGCTTGATACTGGAAGATTTCCAGGAAGACAGAAATTTAATCATGGGAAGCAAGAAAAGAATGAAGGCCTGGAGATGAAGTAGGCACTTTCTTGATGCTGTCACATAATATAGACACTATTCTCCCCAGCATCTTCCTAGTTTTGCCTGTAAATGTATGTTTCCCTGTTCCCATCTATTTTTGGAAAGGCCAAAAGTCCCCCAGAGCACTATAATTATCTCCATCGAAGATGTCAGAAGAGTTTACAGCTGAAGTAGATGTCTGCTCAGAACAGAAAAATCAGGTACATCCTCACATGCATTGGGGAGGTATGAAAACCAAGCTGCTGCACACAGTTTTTGGTGGAAGACTGGGCAGTCTGGCTGTACTAGTGGTAGAGATTTGTGGGGCATATCTGATTAAAAAAAAAAAAAAAAAAAAGTATTATTATCCTTCTAGGCTTTAACTTCGAGCCATTTGGATTGAGTAAATCCAAATGGCTCAGTTAATGCCACCACAATAATGAGGATACTCTGGTGATTCTTTCTCTTTGTTTATTGCCAGTTTTTCTGCAACACTTTCAAGGGTTCTAATCTCTCTGCCTACTAGTCTGAAATAAGTGAGGATGTACTTTTAAAAAGAAAAGTCTAATTTTGCTATGACAGTGTTAAAATTCAGTTATGTTAGGTTTTATGTGTGACTGAGTATCTATATACACAAGTGAAAGCTACATTCTCAACATATGTCAACTGCCAGTATCTTGTTAATAAATTTTAAAACAAACTAACTAAAACACTACTAAAGATGATAAGCCTTGCTAAGACATTCTACATCTTGCAAGGAAGTTAGTACCAAAGACAGTGAGTTCATATTAGGGGAATACGGAGTCCCAAACAGATGCCAAGCTGCAAGCAGCTTCAGCAGGTATCTTCACTGCAAGGTGCCAGGGCCTGATTTTCAGAGGTATCATGAACTTGTATCTAATTTTATTAAGTATAGTGGCTGCTTGATGTGCCTCTGAAATTAGACCATTGTGTCATAAACCAGGTGCTCAACATTAACTACTACTTTAAAACTGATGATTTTAAATATTCCATCTATTTAGCTTCCCACCTTTTTATTATTTTTTTTCAGGACAACTGCAAATTTAGAGAGATCTGGATTTTGCAGAAAAGAGTTATAATGACAAGTACTTTTTCATTTATTTGTGACAACACTCTGCACGTTACCCCCAGAAAGGATCTGTCCCTGGCGTTGGATGCAAAGACTTCCTCTGTGAAGTGGGAGATAACTGTGGACTGATACCAAAGCTGCAAACACCCGTTCACAGAAGAAGATTAATACCCTAAGCCGACAAATGATTTCCATTGTGTATATATGCGACTGCATGAGCAAAATACCCATGTTTCGTTGCATATTCTACTGCATATTATACTCCATTATTTTTGATACAATAGTTCTTTTGGCATTAGTACTAAATGAATGGCAAGTTCATTTTGTCTGAAAGGCTAAACAAACAAGCACTAACAATGGAAATAAATCAGATTGCTGCAGTACTTTCAAGTAGCTGGTAAAAATAATATTTTAATCAAATAACTCAGCTGTAACCACCATGAACTACTGGGAAGGTTAACGTTGTGGCTCGGTATTCTAGTGAGAATACACACAGAATTATTCAAAACACATAATTTCATCCCCACTGCTTAACTGGCATTAAAAGCAGGAGGTGGCAGTCTGAGTTTCTCCCCCTACTACCAAGTTGAATGTACCAACAAAATAACAGTAAATGGAGTATTCTGAAAGATAAGTCATTTGGAAAAAAAAATACAATGCTATATAAAAACAGTGACCGTCAGACTGGCCTGGTTTGCTCTAAAATACAGCCACTGAGAAAGAAAGTCCACATTTAAGACTCTGGACTTGCATTTGTGAGCATGGAGGGCCTGGTGTGGTCAAAGCCCACCTAGGAGGTGACTGTCCCTATTTCATGGCAACACTGTGAGGCTAGAGGAACTGGAAACGTCTGAGCTGCCCATATACAATGATGCTGAAAAACCAATGTGAATGTCAACAGGTAATGCCATTCGGATGTGCTCTGGTGGAGCTAAAATTAGAATTCAGCTCTGAAGGATTTAGCTGTCACTGAAGTCTGTGGAAATCATAGCACAGTGAGCTCTGTGCCAGGCCTTTTCATGGGCAGTGAGCAATACTCAGGTGGAAACAGTTAACTCAGTTAACCTCAGCGAAATGAGAAATAACATGACTGCAGTCCATGCACTTACATGAGATTAAAACCAGTTGTTAGTGTGTGTGACATAGTCGTTAGGTATAACATAGTTCCTATTAAAAGGAATTAGAGCTAAGAGCTGAAAAAATTTTTTTCTTTCCTTTCCTTTTTTTTTTTTTTTCTGAAGAGACCCTTACCCAGAGACTGCCAGATTACTTTTTTAGGACCAAAAGAAAGCACCACGTAATTCAGCCTCCTGCAATGCAGACTGTCTGGCTTCTCATGTTCAGCCCAGTGGCAGTGCCCAAACCAGAGCATGATTTTGAGAAAAACATCAAAAAAAAAAAAAAATGTGAGCAGTAAACCTGTTGCAACCCTTGGTGGCTTGTTCCCTCACTATAATACATGTATTTCTGGTCAGAATTTATATAGCTACAGCTTCATATTCTGGTGCTTATGTCTTTGCCTATGGATTAAAGAGACTGTTCAAATTTATGTCCACCATGTAAGTACTTATGTGTTGAGATCAAAGCACTGCATAAGCTCCCTTTGACAGATGACATGGATTGAGCCCTTTGACTCTCTCTCTCTGAGATGCTTTCTAATCTTTTAATCATTTCCCTGTCTGAATCCTCCCCAGCTCCTCACCCAGCATGATCTGGGGGCCTGGCTGGAGGCAGCGGCCTCCAGGACAGAAGGTACAGCCTGGGCTTCTAGAAAGGCCTCACCTCTGTGTGCTGCTGCCCAGTGCACATCAGAGGCTAAAAATTCATTACAACCACAATGACCAGACTGGTCTGCTTAGGACTGGCCCTGAGGTGAGCAGCTTCAGCCATGAGACAGCTCATGGCCTACACACACTTCCCAGCTCCATGTCCAGGCCGCAGCATAGGCCCAAGGCCCTGCTTCAGCACACCATGGAGCTGCAGCCCAGACACTGAGGGAAATTAATGCCCTAACAGGCTTTGGGAGCACAAAACCTGTCAGTCTGTGACGGATATTCCCCAAATCAAACTGCCTTATGACTGAAAAAGGCATTTGCAATTGGAATTGCAGGGAGCTGTGGCTGAAGGATCATGCCAGCCACCATACAGCTCGCAGGGCCTTAAAAAAAAAAGTTACTCTGTGATAATCTTGTATACACTAAAACTTATAAAATAATTAGTCTGTCACTAGACTAATTAAAATAATTGTTGCCATAGGAAAAATCTCTGTGGAACATCACTCTGTTGTGATGGGAAACAGAATTTCCATGACTGATAAATCTAGAGAGGGCTTCTGTCCCATGAACCTCTGCTTTCTATTAAGACATTTAATTGACTTCTACATAAAGATTAGGAATAACTCAAAAACTGTTTTATGCTGCAGCCAGTCAAGTGTTCCTTTTCTCTCTTCCATGCCAAGTATTTGAATGTCAATCTATTAACACAGCAAACTGCCCGTTGGAAAAAGGGCTGCCTTGGGAGGCCAGGCCTACAGAAAGCCTTCCTTATTAGCCTTTCCCTTGTCTCTGGTAACTTAAACCGAAGTAAACAAACATGCAAATGATAATTCACCTACCAAAAACAAAACAAACAAACAAACAAAAAAGTTTTAGTAAACCACTTTTATTATTTCCACCAGAAAAAAAAAAAAAAAAAAAAAGTCAATTTGAGCAGCTGCAAATAAAGTCTTTCGAGTCCAGTTTTACTTAAGCTCATTTTAAAAGGTGAAAAAAAACCTCCAAGCTTTTAGGGAAGAACTCTCATAAGACACTCCTCAAAGCAAAGTATTTTATTTTGTATTGAGTATTACTTTCCATAAGATTAAACAAACAAACAAACAAAAACAACGAGGCAAATCAAGACTTCATGAGCTGAAACTTCCCCTCCTTTGCCCATGCAAAGGTATCTGACGATACCTGAGCCAGACTGCAGCTCACCATTTGGGGTCTCACACAGCTCAAGAGCTCCAATCTGAGAGACACAGATATGGTTAAAGAAATGAACAAAAAACAGGTGGAAATTATTACTGCCTTGCTCTCCTTTGGCACTATATGTAAAAACAACCACGAGCACGAGAGATTCAAACTAACATCATGAGATGCTGAAACAAATTTAAGAGAAAGGAAATCTAACGTCAGCCTTCAAAAAATGGAAGAGAAACCCTAAGATGCTTTTTTATCTTATATGTATTACATACTGGAGGTTCAAAAGCGATCAGGGCTCCCCTTGCCAGGGGAGTCTCCCTGCTTTATCTTAAGCTCTGTCCACCCTGAGCTGTTCCCAAGTATTGCCGCCAGTGACCACTGAAACACCACTGCCATCCAGCTGGGCATGGCTTTCAGGGGACTCTAGGACAAAGGCAAGCCCCAAGCCTTTTTTGCTAGATAGGAGAAGCCTGGCACCACTAAGGAAGCAAATAATTAACAGTAACCTTTACAAAGAAGTTGTTGTTAAGAACTTGTTTCCAAAAAGTTGTCCCAATCTCTTACCTACCAACAAATCGACAAACAAGTCTCAGCTATGAACCGTGCTCTGCATTTAGGGGCAAATATAGTCTAAACAGCCAAATAATCATGCTACTCTCTCAATACATATAAAATTTATGGTCGCTGCAATATTTCAGCAAGGGCACTTTTCGAGGGAGGAATGGTCTGCAGAGCAATTAGGATGAAAAAGAGTTTTGGCTGCCTTTGGCTTAGCAGCTCTCATCTGTCACAGAAGGAAATTTATGCTGCTGCAGAAGCCCGCATTAAAAAGCTGGGAGGAGAGCACACACCCCATGGTTCTTGTGCGTTGCAGTGTCCAGGAGCTGCTCTGCAGTGCCAAAAATACACATATGGAAAAGACAAGTTTTTGTCAGCACCACTATCACCAAAGGAAAAAAAAAAAAAATCCAATCAAGCCTCTCCCATCACCACAACTAGTTCTTTCCATCTCATATTTATGGTTGTTGCCCCACATGTTGACAGTTATAAGGCATTAAGCAATTCCTTCTGGTCTGGCCTATGGTCTCATCTCCTCTGCGGCTCCTGCTCAAGACCTACTGCCGTCATTGCTACAGGATTTTGGAGTCTGACTCCTCAGCTGCAGCTCTGGCCTTTCAGGGACAGAAACTCCACTGTTCCAAGAAAACACAGTCTTCAGCAGTAAAATTATAGCTAGTTGTTTCTAATTCGTTGAAAACTAAAGTTACCTCTAGATTATTATTTATTTTCCAGGCCAAAAAAGTACATACCTTTCCTCGGGTATTTTGGCTTTGCATGATGAATGGCAAAGAAAAACGTAAAGACAAATAGGCGAAACCTAATATCTGTTTACAGACATTAGGTAAACACAGGACTAGCTCTATTACTCCAAGAGGCTTAATTACATACTAAAAATGAAAAGCATATGTGGTTGCAGAGCTAGCACCTAATCTGGAGAGACAGTTCATTCCTGAGCATCCCAATCAAGGCAATGCTCAAGGCACACCATTAGCACCATGGATGCAGTACTTTATTATTATTATTATTATTATTACTTTTTATTCAGACAGCCACCCACCGAAGTCTAGACTCCAATTCCCAAGCAGCCAGCACACACTCCATCAGTTGTGGATGTCCCCAGTGCCAGAGCGTTCTGACATGTTACTGCTAAATCGCCAGAAAACATTTTCTGTGGCATAATGTGATGAGCAGGATGTACTTTTTCGCACCGCAGCTGTGCTTCGTGGAAGATCCTGCCCACCTCTCCGTCCACCTACATAGACTGAACATCTTCTAGCTGTGAAAAGTTTTGACTTAATTGTTGGCTCTGTCCTACTCTTTCTGGAATTATTATGGTTTTATTTCCTCACTTCTCCTAGCTGCTGCTGTCTTACAGTATAATAAGCTGCTCACAGCTGCGAGGTTTCTAGCAGCATCCCCAAATTGCAGGCAGGGCTTCTTGATGTTTAGCAGGTGCTCCAAAACCATGCAAGGTCTGATCACCTGGGTCTGGCCCACACCAGAAGTGAGGCTGCTTGTGACAGACACAGCTGCACCGTGCCCTCAGTGCTCCATGATGTGCTCAGCTGACCTCTCTGAAGCACCTCCAGGTGTTCTCAGGTGTTTTGCCTTTTGGTAGAGCAGCTGGAGGCTGCTGCCTTTGATGCAGTTTAATGAGGAAGTATATGGGGAGAGTATGGAAGAGAGGGCAGCACACAGGTGATCTTGGCAAGCTGCTCAAAATATAACTGAGCAGCAAGTGGAGGTTATGTGTTATGTGTTCTTTGCATCTTAAATACTGTATGGACCATTGTGAGGAGGCAGGATAGAAATGCTGGAAAACTATAACCTGGGAAGAAAGTGCAGTGGGTACATTTTCTAAGCTCCATTGTAGAAAAAAGGCTCATTTCTTCGACTTCCATCCTGTTCACTGGAGACTTTAATCTGCTGAGTCAGTCTGCTCCATCCCTTGGAGCACTCTGCATGCCGCACCTGGGAGCAGAGCTCCCCTCCATCTCTGGGAGCTCCGACAAATCCTGCAGTGCCAGAGAACAGCGTCTTGAGTGAACAGAGAGGCTGTATTACATCAGTCCAGCCCCAGCCCACAAGCACTTGGAGCATTAAAAAGACAAAAAATAAATAAATAATAATAATAAAAAAATTTCATGGGACTAATCTGTTGCATTAATGAAAAAAACTGTAAGAAAGCAGAGAACATAGCACATTTTTCTGTGCTAGTAAATAGGAGTTTATATATCCTGTCTTCTTCTGTGTATCCACATATAGTCTGTAAAGCTGTGTGGTTTTCCTTTGTTCAAGATTTAATTGTCTGAAGTATTTAGTGCCCATACCTGCTACTTGCAATTGAAGCGTTTCAAACCAGTTTTGTTTTGTTTTGTTTTGTTTTGTTTTTTGTTTTTTTTTTTGGGGGGGGGGGTTGGCAGGGGTCAATCCTGAGACCAACACATCAAGTTAAATCATTCATAGCTATCCCCTTTTACAGAAAACAAGTCTATTCCCTCACCTCCCCACACCCCATATTGTTGTTGTTATATTATCTGTTTGAGCCAGGCAAAGAGATGAAAAAAAAATGACAGGACATTGTAAGAGAATTTAATGAAGTGGCTCCAAATATTGTATCAAAATAAATGAAGTGAATAATGCAAGAGCTCATTCCAGGTCCCTTCTACAACAATAACTATTGTGTGAGCAGCACATCTGAGGAGATGGAGATGGATGGATGAATACAAAGGTGCTACTCTGGCACATTACAGAGCAGGGAACAATGGACAGCCTGAATTGCTATATTTAATTTCAGTAATTCTTTGAGTCCAGATACTCAGGAAGAAAATAGCAGGTGATAAAAGAGGAGGAGGAGGAGGAATTATCATCCTTTCTGGTCTCACTTAACTATTTTGCTTCTGCTCAGGAAGGAGGAAAATGGGCCAATTGCACGCCTGCATCTTTGAACTCCTGTGCGAGCCATCCTGCATTTTGAGCAGCTCGCCAACAGCCCTCAGCAAGCAGAGCTGCTGGCCTCCCACTAGGAGGAAGGCGTTCGCTTGGCACTTCCACTCTCAAATTATCTGCCTTTCATTAAAAATATATGCAATGGGATGCAATAGAAACGGCCCCGAGCCAGAACACTTAGGCCTGTGCTGCACCGCTCAGCTCTGCAGCCTGGGCCCAGCTCCAGCCACAGGCACCACGGCCTCAGCTCCAGCCCCCGACCATGGTGGGCTCGGTGTGGTGGACCTCTGGGTTTGCCAGCCTGCAGCTGCATGTGGTGGAGACCCCAGAGCACGGCGTGGAAGCAGGAGTCCATGCTGGAGCCCTGCTTATATAAATGTGGCTGCTTACTCGTGTCCCCCTTGGTGACACAGAGGGAATGTGCAGTTGTCAGGTAGGGACCTTTATTTGGACACAGAACCAAGCAAAAGGAGTTGGACATTGACAGGTTACCTAGGTCATCTAACGCCATGTGGACAAGCATACTGTGCTTTTCCATCACCGACAATAGCTAAGGAGCACTGTCTATTCTCTGGTTCTTTGGAAGCTACCTTTTTATTTCTCTTTTCTATAGGAAAAACCCTTCACACTACTGCTACCACCCTGGGAATGGCTTTGACCAGTCACATAATGCACAGTGCTGGGAACAAAGCTTTTGTTCGCGTTTCCCCAAGCCCTGTCCCTACACCTGTTAACGCCAGCAGCACCTTTCCAGAGGCCACCTTCCCTGGAGCACTGAGCTGCTGGCAGCCAGCAGCCAGAACACAATAAGTGCCTACCTGCTCTGACAGCCAGGAACAGCAACACTGGGAAGCCAGGTAGGGAATCAGCAGCAAAACTACTACAAGAGTTACCTTCCTTTCTTTGCTTGTAAGCTCCCCATGTGCCTCTGCTCTAATTTTGTCTGCCTGCCTGCATTCCCCGTAGGGCTGGCAGAGAGAAAACAAATGCTCAGTGCTCACCTGCCCCTTCCCAGCTCTGCCACCCACGGCAGGCTGTGCAAGTGTCCTTCCTCCCCGGGAGATGGATCCCGCACCCACCCGTGCTGCCCATCAAGCCTCTCCTAACCCAATTGCATTTCACTGACAGCTTTACTTGCAAATTCCCTCTCTGCACAGCTCACACTAAGAACCTTAATATTCCTGCAAATTCAGAAAGGGGATTTCCAACAAGCATTAGGAAAATTAAACTTCTCAAGAGCTGTCTCAATCTGACAAGCTATTTCTAGCTCTTCAAAGTACATTAAGTGAAAATATTAAAATGGGGGATGGGGAACTTGTAGTAAGCAAATGACGAATTAAGGCTAGAAATGAGGACAGCGTAAGTCTACTTCACATACACATAAAGCACACATACAGGTATACAGACCCCCACACACAGATGTACATGAATATGTAGTTTAAACCTTCTTGCTGCCCTGCGATAGCAAATTATGCTCCCCCACCCTTTGCTTCCATCCAAAGTCAAAGCAGCAGCTATTGCTAATGACTGGGGCATTTCCCTCGGAGAGTTGTGCTTTGCAGCAGCATGAAACATGCCTGACCACCAGCCCCCTCGGGCAGCACAGGGGGAGTTCGGGATTCAAACAGCAACTTTTCACCAAGGAGGATTTTTCTGCCGGTGGGAGCGAATCCAGCCCAAGCCCAGCAGACCCAGGCAGGCCCTCCCTGGCTGGGGACCCTGGGCTCCTTGCAAATCACACCAGAGACCGTGGGGCTCCTCACAGGGTCAGGGCCAGGTGGGCTGCAGTGTGCAGCCTGGCTCTTTGCAGCAGCAGGAGGTCGCACAGCCCACAAACGGCAGTGTGCATTACTGCTCCCCTTTGCAAAGGGCCAGTTGCAAAGTGCTCCCCCGTGACCCAGCTTAGGTAAATCCCTTTTGCTTCCTTCTGTCCCTCTCTGTTGCTTTCTGATTTGCTTCCCCTGCAGTGCTTCCAAGCTGTCATCCCACATGGAGGGGAGGCTTTTTTTTTGCTATGGGGGTGAGCGGCTGAACTGGGTGTTGGAGGTGTAAGGCTCTGAAGGATGACAGGGTGATGGAAGTTTTTAGTTGGCATAGAATAGCTGGTGGCAAAATTTTCTGCACTCTGGCATGGCTCTTGCTCTACAACCTTGAAATTCCCTCTGGTTTAGTCCCTGATTTGAATAACTGTGCCCAGCTTGTCTGTCTGTCCTTCCTCCTCTGCTGCTTTGCAGCAGGCATCCCCAGTAGCCTCACAAATCATATTAAAACTGGGTTACAAGAGCAGCCTCCTTGATTACAGTCCTTCATCACTGGTGCTTTAGGAGTGTGGGACGCCAACTCTGTACGAGATGAGGGGACAAAACAATTAAAAGAGCTGATTAAAATCCTATTGCTCTTCAGGGGCTTGGCGTGACTGTGTGAGGTGCAATGAAAAAAAAAATCTTTCAGAGCTTTCATTCACAGCCTGCCAAAAAAAGCCTCTTCAGCTGTGTGAATTGGTCTTGCAATAGAAACACTACTGAGCGCGCTTTTAAAGCTGTAGTCAAGCCTGTGTAGAGAGCTAGGTACAGAGCTAGAGCTAATCAATAATTGGGATCTTTCAATATTGCAAATATTTTGAGTTATTTCATGGCAGCCTGATACTATTCATTCAAGGGAGAAATATGAAAGGGGCTGATTTGCCCTTGGTGTCCTGACTGGCAGAAGGGAAAGCAATGCCAAACGCTAAGAGCATTGATTAGGACAGAGGGGATGAAAGAAAGCTGCAAAAGGTTATTAAGGGCAGAGAGGAGCACAGTGATTTGGGTTTGGGGCCTGATGAGAAAAGAATGCAAAATGGGTGTCCACAGTCAGTCAGCCAAAGTCTTTGCTGGAGAAAAGGAGACCTGAGATGTGTCTGTATGGGGGGGAGAACCCTGGGCTGTTTGCACAATGCAAATTGTCCTGTCTCCCTCTGCCCACTTGTTTTTGGGAAGCATTGTAATTTTGACCTTTAGACAGCATGTTTTCTACTGAAGTCAAAGAAATTAGTCAGGCCTTGGCTCCTGAGCAACCTCTGGGAAGAGCTGGGATGTACCCTGCTGCAGCAGAGGGGAACCAGGCTCTCTGGCAGCAGGGGCAGAGCACACACATGGGAACTGATCCCCCCTCAGGGAGCATCCCAGGAGCATCCGGGGAAGAAGCAAAGTCACCTTCCACCAAAGACTGTGGCCCTACTGTGCAGCAGAGCAAAGTCCTGTACAAAGTCCTCCTATTATTATTTCTCCTTCACTCTCTTGGTTAATCTAGGCTTACTGAGCACAGTAAAATTTTGAAAATGAGAGTCTCAGTCATATTTGCAGTCTCCTATCATCAAGGCTGAGCAATGAAGCTCTTGGGATTGGTTTTTAGGTCATTAATACCTTAACTGACTGCAGGAAGCTCTAATTTAATTATTAGGTACAAAGGCCTGAACATGAATAAGCAAAGTCCCTGTTGCACTTCAAAGCCACAGCTTTCTGGTGCTGGCATTACTGGTTTGAGTTCTGTCAGGTGCCACAGAAGCTTGGGTACCAAATCGCTAACATCCAGCCACTGCCAGCGTGCCAGCTCAGCATCAGGCAGCGTTAGAGAAGCAGCTGTGACTGCACAAGGGGAAAATGCAACACGAGACCTCATTTGCACCTACCAAAACAAGGAGGAAATGAGTCCTGGTAGATGGTTCAAGCAAACGTGGTTCTGTGCTGAACGTGTCCCTCCAGGCTCGCGGGGCTGTTTCAAGGAGACAGATGCAGGAACTTGTCGCATGCAATCTACCAGCCATCTTTAAAACGCGACAGGAATTTCTTAATGAGCATTGGCAGTACATACAAACAGAGTAGCAGTGCTGCTTTTCCAGCCATTAATATTACATACGTGGGCTGCTTAATTTGCTGTTCCTCATAGAGCCTGAGCAGGAAGCCTGCATAATGAAGGCTTTGTTGACAGAGGTTTTCATATCAAATCAGCAAAAAGGTAAAAAATGATCCAGTTTCAGGCATATTGGCTTGACTCATGTAACCTTGGCCTGTATAACACTCCTGATTATTGGCACAACGTAGAAGGCTCTCTACCCTTTTCAGTCCCTTATTGCTGCCACTTTTGAACTTAATCTATTAAAGCTTTTGCCAAGAAGCCAAGCAGTGCAATAATACTCACCAATTTCGTAAGATAGAGGCTCAATTTATGTATGAGGAAGATGATGGCTGTTGCAGACCAAACACCCATTCAGAAAGGTGCTTAACCACATGCCCCATGGTAAGTGCATAAGCAGGCCCCCCACTGAGTTTTCAAACAGTGAGAAATGAACAGAAAGCAGAACACAAATCTTATCTCATCAATGCTTTGCAAGTGATACCCTAACCTGTTTTAGAGCTCTCTTGGTCTCCTGCCCATCAGCAGGAGGCAGCTCGTTGTGGGCCAGGCACGGCAGCGAGGAAGGGTTAGTGCTGCTGCCCAGCATGGGCAGCTCAGGTTGGCACCATGCAACCCTCCCGCAGGACAAAAGCCTCTCCTACTTCAAACTAGTACATTACCTCAAGTACTCTTGATAGCAGTGTGGATTTTCAGTTTTTTGAAAGTGCTCAAGGCATTTTCTAACCATGACATATGCCAATGATAGCTCCTTGCCTGACTTAATTCCTCAGTGATGCTTATTGGAATTAGTTTGATCAACACACACGTGAGTCCAGTGGTATTTCTCGCCTAAGTGACATGTGAAAGACTCTTCTGTGTTGTAGTACACAAGTCCTTTAGGTCTTGCTAAGGCTCTTCCATAAAGAAGCATCCCCACAGATCACAGGGGAATGAGAGCCAACAGTCTTGGAGAGGGGAAGCATATGCAGAGCTGAACTAAAGTGTCTCTAGTGTGCTCATCTCATTTACATCACATTCATTATGGAAACGAGGTGTGAAAGTAGTTTCTAGAGCTACTTAGTGCAGGCTGCACATCTATTTAATACCTCCTCTGTTTTTTCAAGTCACTCACCTCCCTAGAACTCTTGTTCCAGACCAATTATTTACCTGCATTGCTCAGACCTTGAATTCACGGGTGTATTAATGCAGCTTGGTCTAAACCACTATACATATATAAGACTGCTGAAGGGGAAGCCTTAAAAAAGAAGAAAAACAGTAAAGAACCAGCTTACCTGATTTATAGGACAATTGAGTGTCTACTCCTCATTGTATTTATGCATAAAGTGCCTAAAAAAAGCCAAACTGCATCAGACACATTTTCTTTTGTTAAAATGCCTGTATCAGTCTATCAGTCTAGCTACTCACATAAAAACAGACACACGCACAAAAAGAGACTCAAATATGAAAATAAGGAAGCAACTGAAAAAAAAAAAAGTTATTAATAACACCCACAGGAGACTGCTTGCTATCAGCAGGGCTCTTCAGCAGGCTCAAGAGATTGCCAATGGAAGCCACAGCTCCATGCTATGTGCATGGACCATTTAAATGCCATCACTGCTTCTATGACAGGGAACAGAATTTAGCCCCTTTATTCACCAAACAAAATTCTTGTCTGATTGCCTGAAACATGAGATTTCACCCTCGAGATGCTTCATGGTGCAGAGGCTCTCACCTAAAAGTGCTGTGAGAAAGGTGGGTATGCACACACACACCCCACAACAGATAGCTACGTACGTATGCATAAAAAAATCTCTACAGGCAGTTGAGTTACTCTTCTATTAGCAGATTAATCGATACTGTTTGCTTGCATGCAGACAAGCCACAATCTGCTCTGATTTCTCCCCAAGCAGAGATCAGGATTCTGCCCAGTGACTCTGATACATTAAAAAGTGTGGGGGAGTGATGTCTCCTTCTGGTTTTGCCATGGATTTCCCTTGTTAGCTTGGGGAAATCACTTAACCCTGGTGTTCTCTGTGTCAATAAGGAATCCACCTTGCTCAGAGCACTTTGAGATCTATGGATAAAGAGCACTTTAGGTACTCAGCATTATTTATAGTATTACCGTATGGATAATAGCAAGCTGCAGCTGTTAGAGATGTCAGGGATGTCTGAGCAAGCAGAAAGGCATAAATCTGAATGTCAGTATCCTTAGCATCATAGCTGGTGGCTGTTTTGTCCTAGGAGAACATTTCAGTGCTACCAGATGAACCTGATGTTAGTTCTCCATGTTCCCCAGAGGCAGCTAACATAGAAATCTGGATTTACCATAGCAGCTCATTGGGAAAGCAAGTCTGACAGCCTGCTCCCAGCATGGCTCGTACCTGCTCTTTCTGAAGGGGAAAGACTGGCCACAGAGTGACGCTTTTGCAAAGTAACCTTGCGTGTATGCATGAATCTATCTGCACAGACTGCTAGCTGACATTTGTCCACTTTTACCCCAACCTCCATGTCAGTGAGGGTCTCTCTGAGGACACAATGTAGTTACGTGTAAAAAGCACCCAAAATAGCTCAGGAATGGAGGCAAGACTGCAGGCTAGTGCACTGCTGAACCTGCTCGGAGGCTGCAGGGCTTTGCTCTGAGACCAAGGCTGCTTCCTTCATCTGAGCACTTCCTTCATCTGAGCTGGCTTGGGCTCTGCTCTGTGCTGTCATCACCGTTGCACTTTGTACTTGAGCATGCATAGGACTGACTAATCCAGGCCTTGATGAAATGTTCTGAAAGATCTCTCTCTCTCTTTTTTTATTTTTATTTTTATTTTTTTTAAATTTGTGTGGAGTTACGTGAGTCCTTTGCATCCAACACACGCACAAGTATCGATCTCCAGTGTCTTGGGCCCATTTGCCCTATTTACACCAACTTACTCTTTTACTCTTGTCTTCAAAGTCTTTTAACCAAATGTGGATCTTTCTAATCACACCCAAATCAGGAATTCACATATTAGGCTTTCAAGATAGGAATACGCACATGGATTTATTTGCAACTAGTTTCAAATCTTGGAAGGGTGACTTGGTGCAAATACATTTGTAGTATAACATGTTGTTGATGTTATATCTTTTTCCCCCAGCATTGCAGAATGTAAAACTTTGTAACTAAATTGTGCCAAGAGCTATAATTCACAATTTCATCAAAGGACAAGTCTCCATATTGCTGCCAGTCTCTTTTAGGGTAAATGTTCTGACAGTGAAAGGAGAGAGGCGTTCAGAGTAGGAAAAAAGATGAAGCCACTAAAATGCAAATTTTATTCACAGTTGGCATGTTTATAAATATATATATTACATTCTTACAATCTACAGTACATTCTAAATATAGAGGGATTCAATCTAAGTGGCTGTGGGAGGGTGGGTGCGTATTAAACAGAGCAACCTAGATTCAATGACAGGAAGAGACTTAATAATAAAAGGGGGGCAAGGAATCACTCTGGAAAATAGAGGAAAACTTGAAATATAAGCTGGAATTTAGTTAACACCTTGGCACTTTGCCACTGGTCACCGGAGACTGCTTTTGGACCACACAAAAAATACATGTCAAAATGTCATGGTTTTAGGGCCGGAGGGTATAGCAGACTCAAAGGGAAATCACTGAAATCCTACCATATGTACATCCTTATCAGAGGAAAACAAAAGATAACCATCATTTCTGGCAGAAATAAATTTATCTATTGAGTTTAGCTGTTCAGATTTCAACAGAGTTGGATGTACAGCACTCCTCTGTGACCTTTGGGTGCCTTCTAAACATGCTGAGCAGGGGCCTAAAGAAGCATGAGCAGGAGGAACTGAACAACCTGACCTCCTGAGTAGGGGGAGAACAAAGAGACAGTTGCTGCTTGTGTCTGAGTTCAGCACAAGTTACAGTTACCCTAGAGAGAGTGGCCAACTTTGGTAAATGGCAGCATGTAAAGCAAGTACTGGCTTGGTACCAAGTGTCCATGCTGGGTGAGAGCGCGCCACGGAGAAGCGAGTGTGCATGGAAGGGAAGGGAGAAGCCACCGCGCTCCCAAAGGTGACTGATGCTAGCAAGTGCCCTCAGAACACCAGACGGGGAGCACTCCTGGAAATGGCTGGGAATATAAATTTGAAACAGGACAACCAAAGAAAGTGGGCTTTTAAAAATAGCTTTTTCTCTCAAACTTTCCAAAACAGACCTTCCTTTGTATGAGTAGTATTCTGAGTGTAGGTTATATCTTCTCCTATCTTACAAATTAAGAAATACTGAAAATTGGCTGGCAAAGTTTATTACCTTGGCATCTACTTAAAAAGACAGTTTCAGTTTTAGCTGTATATGTGTATCCATTCTCAGTGCTTGGGAGGCAAACATGCTGGTTTGTAAACAGCCCAGTTACTCTATTTTCCCCTCCACATTCTTTGGAAACTCATGACTTTGCAGCTCTGGGAGCTGCTTTGCTCACACTGTTGGTTTGTGTCATCTTTAAATTAATGTTCTTGGATGGATATTCTCTGCATGTGGCTTGAATGACATGCTGTCTTTGTTGATCTATTTATTCTGAGACCAATTTTTTGCTTTTAACCAAAGCTTGGAATATTGAACAGTAGAGCTGTGCGAACTTTGTAATATCCAAACTGCACTGGAGTTTGTTATATTTATTGATTTCCTTGGAAAGCTCAGAGAGTGAGACCATATTATTTTGCTAGGTTTTTTGTCATGTTACCATGCATCAAAAAATCTCACACATCTCTCACTTCCGTCTCCGAGCACAGAGAAGACTTGAATTTTAAGAGCTGTCCAGGATCTCTGCTCTCCCAGCTGCTTTTGGGTGGCTTTTGGGGGCTCCATGGAGTTATTATCCACCAGCTGATTCTTGTTATCAGTACAACATTTTGCCCCACTACCCAAAATTAAAGGCAGAAGGTGAGTGAAAAACAAACAAACGAACAAACCAAACAAAAGAAGTCTTTTGTGTCTCATTACAAATTTTCATGTAATCTTTCCATATAGTTTTTAAGTTCTTTGCACTCCCCCAGGTCCATATCCTGGCAAACCCATTTAATGTCATCTTCACTGCTCATCAAGATGGAGTTGACAGTTGGGCATCCATCATCAGAGGAGATGGTGGTAAAGGTGGTGAATTTAACCCGTTTCCTCTTAGAGGTAGGAGAAGTAGTTGGTTCACTTTTCTGTTCTTTCCCTTCAGTGAATGTGGACTCAGTAGACCTAAAAGCTTGTCCATTAATATTTTTGGGAGCATTTGTGTTGAGGAGATATTTGCTCTCTTCATAGTCCACTCCTCTGTCAATGGCTGTAATACGTTCATCTTGTTGAGATGAGAAATTTATGTGATTCTCCAGAAGTTCTGTCCTGTTGCTCAGCCCAACCCAATCATGAGAGTGGCTCATGCCCTCTTGTTCTTCAAAGGGAACTTGTTTGTTTCTGTACTTCAAAGCAAAAGTGACACAATTGATAAGGAAGACCAGAATTGCCAGGCAAAAGACTCCCAGCAGAGCGTACATTCCTATCTCCAGATCGCTGAGTCCCCTGGGGGTCTGCACAAGGTCATTCTCTTCCAAGTCTCCGTTGCTTCTCGGCAGATCCACCTGTGCAGGGAAGCTCGTGAAATCTATTGGGATGTTCTGCAGATGACTGTCATCGTCCAGGAGGCTTTCTCTGTCTTCTTTTTTACTTAAAATAGACTTTTGAGTGGTGGTCCCTTTGCTTTGCTCTTGGCCCATCGAGGAGCTGTAATACTGGCCATCTGGCCCAGCTCTCTCCTGCAAAGTGGTTTTCTGATGCCGGTCACTGGCATGATTTTCTAGGTGGACACCACTTCCCCTGTGTTTACTATCGCTGATGTTAGGGTTGGCATCACTCTGCCCAAACTTCACTTTAATGCTGCCACTTCCAACAGCCAGGACACTCCTCCTTTTGGATTTCTGGCATGATTCACTGATCACCATCTCCACCTTCACCAGTGTCCCCTGGCCTTCTGTCTCAGCTGCAATCACGGGCCACTTGAATTTGGGGTCATGGTGAATGGAGACCACCTTCTCATCCAGAGATGTAGCTGACAAGGAGAAGTCTTTGGAGTCATAAATATCCAGGGGCATGACAGATCCATCACTGAACTGGATCCAGCAGCTGATGGCTGCTTCCTATTTTGTATAAAACAAATATACACACACTCAGAATAAATGCTTAGGGAAATATGTTCTGTCCCAGTCTATTTCCTCCTCCTCACAAGATCCATATACCATTTATAACCAGAAAAGAAATAAAAGGGAGAGCAAGAAAATTAATGCTAAAAGAAATACTAGTTTAAAACACTCATTGATAATAAGATTTGTTTCCCCAAAGGTGCTTAAAGGAGCTGTATCCCCTGGGCTCCACAGAATCTACTTCAGCATCATAATAAATTGCATGTCAGAAGGCATTACCAGCTACTGAGATCATTTACTGCTGTATATTTAAATGAAAAAATATATTACATTATTTCTAAACTGCTTAAAATACAAAGTCTCCTCTTGTTACACACAACACATGTTAAAAAACACCTAATATAGCAAATAGACCCATACATGACTCCGTACCTTAAGTCTTTGATTTTTGTCTCTCAAATGAAGTGTTTTATGCAAGCAGAGGAAACAGATCAGTTGCTTTTTGAGGAAATGGCCAGGATAATTTTCACGCTTGTTAGCAATTAAAAGCAAGACAATAATGAAATTTAATCTTGTGTCACAGCAGTACAAATTGTGTACTTCAGAGTGCAAGGAGGTTTACTGAATGTAAATGGGACAGACTTGAGTACCGGTTCTTTATTTGCATGTGCAATGTGTAGGGTTTTTGTGAACCTTGATTTTTGGTTTTTAACTAAGACATTTTAAAGAATTCTTATATTTCAGAAAACATGTGCTCAGCTGCTTCTGAAAATCAGGTCCTCTAAGGACTCTCAAGCAGCTATCAAAACTTGCTGTGCTACCTGAAAAACTCTTGGCACACACAAATCATTTACAGGCAAAATTCAGCTCCACGGGACTCCAATTCCTGCTTCTGTCTGACTTGCTCTGTTTCAGCTGCGCTACTTGCACCTGATTAATCACTGCAGAATCCACCCCAGAAAGACTCCTGGCTTGATGAGTGGATTCTCCTGTGTCTAAAAAGATGTACGCTCTTGCCCAGAGGGAGCCAGGCCCACCTTGCTCTGAGGGGGATCCTGGCAGACAACCACCCAACCATCCAACCAATAGATTTATAATCCTACTTGCTGAAAGCATGGTTACAGGAGTCTTGTTTCTTTAAATAAACCGTTTTTTTCAAACAGACTGTATTTACATCTTAACTCAATGTGCACACAGAGAATAAATATTTATCATTATCTTTTAAATAATTTCAGCACATAGTCATTTACCTGTTCAAATCACAGAAGACAGGCCTCTAGTCTTTTGAGATTGTGTTGTGCATTATCTACTGGCCTGATTCTGAAATCCTTACAGCCATAAAGCTCCCTGTGCTTCAATGGGAGATTTGCTTCTATCTCTATTTCAGGACTGAGCCCTAAGACTTTGCTGACACTGTCATAAATCCCGGCTTTGTGTTTATTAATCTTTGGATGTTTCTTGAAGGCTGCATAGAATTTATATCATCGGCTCTCATCCTCCCACTGTGTTGCTTAAACCTGCATAATCGTTTAATAATTTTGCATTGCTCTGCTTATAGGGACTGTTCTCTGTAAATCACGTACTAAACAACGGAAGGAATCAGATGCCTTTCAAAATGGAGTCGGGCCTTGAAGAGAGGAGGGTGCAAACTTTCCTTGCTGGTTTAATACTGATCTGATGTTGTTCTGATACCCCTCTATCTAGAGAGGCACTCATCTAGACTCCATTTCTGGGAACAGAAATGTCATAGCTGGGCAGTATACTGGGACTAAATGCCATCGAACACAGCTTTGGGGCTGCTTTCAAGGTACTTCGTTTAATTCCCCATGTCAGCAATGGATTAGCTTACTGACCTTATTTCTAGATGCCTGGCATTGATTTCTTAACTCCTGAAAGACTATGGAAGCCTGATTTTTATCACCCTATAAAATGGCAGTTATGCATTATTTCTCATCTTGCATCCCAAGCATAAGACCTTATGATGAATTAACGCATCTCAACAGTTGGCCAGATTTCAAATGTGTGTGCCGCACTCATTTACCTTTAAAGCTCAGAACATGTTTAAGAGTTAAGAGCCCAGCTCATCCTTGATGTAAGTCCGAGAGTGATGGATTTGGGTTAGAAAAAAAGTTTAAATTTGAAATGTAGACAGAAGCACAAGGACAAATATCAAACAGGAACTGATGGAGATGTGGCAAAGTCCAAAAGCCCTCAGTAATTGTGCACAGGGACTGTGCCAGCATATGGATGGGTCAGCATGAGGATTTAGATCTGTGAGAGCATGAACAATGCAAAGTTTGGCTGAACCATTCTTAGAACCAGAAGACATAAAAGAGGACATCTGGTATCGCTCATGGAGCAACCTCATGGCAAAGGCAGGAACAAAGCTAATGGGCAGTGGAGAGAAAACTCTCACATTTCCTTCGGGCACATGTTAAGATTTATCATGCCAAGAGAGCCTGGGAAGGTCTGAAAGGTCTGACTGAAGAGAAAGGGAGCATCATATGATAGTGATCCCTAATATAGGGACTAAGAAAAACAGGAAAAAAAAAAGATTTATGAAATCATGTATCAGGAAATGAGTTGGTGCTGATTCATATTCTAGTAATGAATTGGAATGATAGGGATGTTCCTCAACTATTTAACATGGTTACAGGAAGTAAAAAAGGATGAAGCTTTTGGCAGTATGCAAAATACCTTCTTCTCATTTAAAGATGGACTTAAAAATTTGATTTAGTTGCCTGTGTTAGGAGGCTGAACTCAGAAATGTAGCTGGCAGTATCTGCTCTGATCTGGTTAGTGCTGGATGGGACAGAAAGGGGTGTGTGTGTGAGGTGATTTCTGCTGCTTATTTATGACACATCATGGAGTTGCATGTGTTATTTGAGGGATGCAGCCAAGACAGATGGGGCATGCTTATTTGTTGACTCGTGTTGCTTAGACATTGTGCTATTTTTGTGAGATCTTTGTTTCTCTATTAAGGCACCTGGTGGCCTTCAGACAAAAGTGCCCATATAGAAAATGTTTTATTAGCCTATTATTAACAAAAATCTGCTTGATCCCATCAGCTTGTAAGATTGGGTGTAGTGAATTAGAGCAGTGTCCTTCCACAGTGTGGTATATGTGAGCAACAGTACCTGCTTCGGAGATTGGAGCAACTCTTGTGCTACTGCTGTAGCAAAGATAGCCTTATTGCTTCCAGGACTCAGCTGCAGAGAAAGTGATAATCCAGTTACCAGCTGCACTCCCAGATCAGTTATTGTCACCTTCTCATCCAGGACTGTCACTGTCTTCTCAGCTAAGATAGCATCTGAAAGGGGGGACAATATCTGAAAAGAAAAATTAAAGTTAGCTGCAGCCATTTTGCATAGCACCAAGCAAAACTGCTACACAAAGATACTATTATATAGACAAGTGATATTTAATAGCCAGAATTACTCTTAACAGACACTATTAAAATATGATTAAGAAACAGCTAGTCTCATTTTACGTATTCTGCATCAATAGGATGCTCATAACGTCTTTTACCAACGTAATTGTAATCAGCTATGCTACTCACATCTGCAGTGATAGCCACACCTGTTTCAGATGCATTAAATATTTTAAATGCAATCTTCATGTGGAATGAAGAATTCAATGGAATTATGTTTCTAATGACCATGTTTTTAGGTAGTATGTATATAATGAAATCTATAGATTTATACACAATCCTTAGAATAAATAACAGTATTACCTCTCCCCTTGAAACAAAGGCTAACATAAACATATTGCTACAATAAACACTCACGGTACTGTATACAGAATTGACAAAGAAAGCTTGTTTTGTTAAAAAATATGCATGGAGGTCAGTGCACTGAAACATGACATCCAAAGATGTTCATTAGCAAGCAAGTTGAATTTAATGATCCATATAGGGTACAGAGCATTTTTAAAGCACTTTATAAGAGGTATTCCGTAAATATAACTTGCACTCAGCCTTTTTGCCTCGGATCTTTCTTCCCAAAGGTTTATGTGCACTTGTGGAATCATTATAAATCTCAGAGCTTTGGAAAATCATTTAAAAAATCTAGAGATTTTGCAAAGTCATAATCTCTAATTCCATTTCTCCAAACCTGACAAATTGTGTTGTTGACAATTGTGGTTGTTATTTTCTGGTTTAACAATTTGGAATGATGAGTATTTTTTTTATTTTTTTTTTTTTACTTGTGCTTGTTAACTTGTTTTCTACTTTGTGGTATCACTGGAATAATCTTTTTCTTTGTGCTCCGTTGAGAAATTTGTGGCTCCAACTTCTGTTGCTAACACAAGAAGCTGCTTTACTGCTTTACACCTGATCAATACCTGGGTTCCTAAAGTGGTGGGTTAATGGAGGAAAGGGAATAAGTAATGAATTTTTCCTACCTGAATTGTCGTCATTCCAAGCTCCTGTCCAATCAAAACCTGTCCATCCTGTAGCTTAGCAATTCTTGGCTCCTCCACCTGCATGAAGTCACTCACCAGGTCGGTGATGTCAATCTGCCAGTCAGAACCCAGTAAGTAGCTCAGCTGGCCTCCAGGGTCCGAGGCTTCGGCTACAAACTGCGTGAGCACTCGTACCATCGCATGTTGGTACTGAAGGGTGCATCCTCTTCCCTTCCGTTCATCCTCTTCTTCATCATCACTGTCCCTGGCTGGTCTGGAAGGACACCAAGAGTCAAAAATTATCAGACATTGGTGCTAGGAGAGTTTGCAACAGAAGAGCTATTGCTGGCATAAGTCTGCAGCCCGGACGGTGGAACAAAGGTCCATTGCCCCCTCCCATTGCTCTGTTTCAGTTTCTGTCAGTGCATTTCTGAAATCACTCAGGTGATTTTAACCCCACTTTAACCCCATTTTAACCTCATTTCTCTTGCTTGTAACTGAGGCCTTCAGGCTGCCTGGGTCTCCAAAACAGCTGCTAAAATCACCAACTGTCTTGCTAGCTTCACTACTACATTGTCCTCTACAAAGCTCTCTCACATGATTCCCAATGTTAAGTCCTTACTTTCAGGACACCTGCACTTTTTTCACGCTGGATCTTCCCATAAACATCCTGGTGTTGCTATGGAAATCTCTGTCATACGTACTTACATATCTCTTTCTGTATGACATTCAGGTTGAAATCACGTTGCCACCAAAATGCCCATCTCTCTGCTCTGGTACTAACAGAAACCTGGTAATAAATGATGTCTTCATAGGTAGGAGAGAATAGCAAGTGTCTACTTCATCCATTTGTTCTTCTGGATCTTAATAACACTGACAATTAAAACAAAGTCTAGATCTGCCTACATATGTTCTCTGTCCTGTCCTCACATACCACTGACTTGTGGGTGCAGACAGTTATCCTCAAAGCCCTACTCTAGCAGTGCCATGACTTTGGGACTCTCATCAGTGTCACTGGACTCTACAGCACTAATATGAAACAAGCAAGCACCAATTGTGCCAATAAAATGAACAAATTATGTGGCAGGACCTGTGAACCAGGCTGGAGACCGGCCAGCTGTGGCAGAGCTGGTCCTTGGTGGTGTCTTCTGCTGCCCCATGGCTGACCCTGCCCAACTTGGCCAGCTGGCTCTTTTTGTCTCATTCACTAGCACTATAAAGGGAAATTGATTTCCAGCATAGGCTTGTGCAACCTGCAGCTTCCATTTCCTTCGTAAGTCCAGTGCAGAAGCCTATTGAATAAATGTCTGGTGACCTTCAAATTCACACCGGAATTGCATTAAGGCCAAATAAGCATGTTCAGATCCACTGGCCCTGACAGGTCTTTGGCAAGTGCACAACCCATAATGAACATCCTCTAATGAAACCTACCTCTTATTAGAGATGATGGGGACTCTCCATCCCTTGATCTGATTTAGTTCTGTGTCAGAGACCTCTATCTGCAGCGGGAGACGAGGAACCCAGACTGTCATTTCTAAAGGGGCACTCAGATGCTGGTAAGTAAAATTAACTATGACATTCACTTTGCCTTTCATTTCCTTTCCATTGACAAAGACGTAGTCACATCTGTCAGAAACCTGAGAAAAAGGAGAAAGAGAAAAAAATTAATAAGTGTCTTCACAAATTATAAAGTACACTACATGCTGGGAAAGTGAGTGGGAGGAAGAGAAAGGATACAGGTTTAAACTAGCTCCAAGTTCAGAGGATGACTAGGAATAACAAGAAAAGTGCCTGGTGTGCCCTTAATAGCCTAGCATCATTTTAACAGGCAGGCTTTTTTCTGCTATAAACATTTCTAGTATAATCTAAGATAAAAGAACAGCTTCTTTCTGTCCTTAATTTCCACTCCACACTAGGATAGTCCTAGTATAATGGCACTAAGAGAGGATTTCCCTCTTCTCCACAGAGCTCAGCCAGACTGTACTATCCTCCTCTTCTACTTTGTGGGCAGCCCATGGAGTACCACTTGCAAGTGGGGAGGAATAGGTGGGTAACTGCCTGTACATCTAATTCAGCAGGAAGCATATTTCTCTTGTCAACCCCAAACTGGTTCTTCAGGAGTCCCATTACGGGTGCCAAAGCATGAGCTGGTCACATCAGCCTAATCCTACTCACTGGGAAGGGGCTCTCTGATGCCCAGTGATGTTCATTGGGGCCAAACAGCTTCATCTCCACTACAAGCCTGACAAAGGTCTTACACAATGTTCTGCTCAAGCTAGTCCTGATGTCACTTTATTACCTGCAGCTCTGGACATCAATATTGCTGAGAGTTACTAAATCTCATTCAAGCAATTAGCGGCTATTGCAAGCACCTAGGTGAGCTGACAGGACCTGTTCATTATAGCTAGTTAAAATATATGAGTGAATGTACGCGTCGAATAATTTATTAACTACCACTTTACCATGCTGATGATCTGAAGGAATGCTCTATTAAAACCCTGAACTCTTCACAATCCATTACCAGCAAGGCCATCTATCCCATTCTGTGGATGTATTTAATATTTCTGACTCCAAAATGCATAGTCTCATCCTCATCTGAATTTAATGCCATTTTCTACTTTTCTGTTTAAATGCTAAATGAATTTAAATCGTATTTAAATATCACCAGCTTTTGTGGAATAATTTGCATTCCTAATATTATTATCTTTAAACAACAACAACCCCCTTTCAGACAGTTCCATAGCAAATCCATTTCCATCCTTGCTTGTCTGAGCCTAGGTAATGTACCAAAAAAAGGTTATCATGACACTAGCAATGCTTCCCTTGCAAGCATGGGCTGTTTTAAGGTCAAAATCTTATCATTGCCATTGGTTTCAGCAGGAAAACATCAAATCTGTTTACAACCAGGATTATGTTTTTAGGGATATTCTCACATTAGCATGTTTTACAGGAGCTCTTGAAAGCTCCTATCCGGATCCAATCTCACTGTGCTGTACAGCAAACCCAGTTGCTGCCACAAAAGCCTCAGAGCATGGGGGAATGTACCATAAGATCAGGGCCTCACAGCAGGCAGGTGAGCAAGGGGAGTCCCAGCTCTGCCTGAGCACGAACCACTGGCACAATATCCTCTTCATCATAATGCTGATCCAGTCTGGCTGAACTGGGGAGGGTAAGACCTTGCAAAACTCTGGGAAAAGCTTCAGGTGAGCCTGCAGAAATGTCTATAGGAAAAGCTGGAGGCAGGAGCACATCATCCTTCTGGGAGCAGCATGCCTGGGCGGGAGCAAGAGAGCAGACACTGTCCCTGCATCCCTGCAGAAGGCACGCTTATGTGAGTGTCACACTCCCGGGGCAAGAGCTGCATCCTACTTCCCACCTGAAACATCTAATAAGCTGTCCCACAGGCAGGAAGTCAGAAGCCCTTCAGGCAGTGCCTGGTACATCTGCTCCTTTTCTCACCCCATGTTACCTTACTGTTGTAAGTGAACAACTTCTATTCCTTGCTGGCACTGCACTTATCCCTGTTGCCTTTTTGTATTTTAAATGCTGCTCTCAAACCAGACAAATCTCCTATGTGCTAACAAGCTCTGTCTGCTGCTTTCTACCTTCCCTCTTTTCTCTGGGATATTGGCGAGAAGAGAAACTGGGCAAAGTCTCAAAGTGATGATTTCCACCTGAGAGGCAGCAGTTCGAAGTGGAAAACAAGGTGGCCCTGAGGAAAACAGTCAGCCTGGGGGCTGATTGCCCCAAGGTCTTTCACTTGCCTTTGTGGACTGCAGGCTGGACCACACTTACAAGCAAATGGCCTGAAGACAAGGATTTTCTTTCATGGGGCATGGGGCCAGGTAATAGCTTCCAGTGCCTTCCTCACCACTTCTGCTTCCAGCTAGCAACACCTTGTGTTTGTGCGTCTTACCTAATTAACGCATTAGGCTGTCCCCACGGGTGATCAACCTAGGGCTGAAACCATTTCCTAATGATTTAAGGGAAGAGGTAAACTTCTGTGCCTTGCAGACAGAAATGCCAGCTGAGGTATGCTTCCCAACCCGCAGTGTCCTCTGCAGAGCACAGCACCGAGCCCCTGCAGCCCCACTCCCCAGCAGCCCTCTTGCACCAGGGCCTCTGGCAGGTGACCTACCAGGCATCCTCCCACTGGGTAGAGCCTCCCTGCCTGAGCAGTGGCTTTTGAAGCATTCCTGCACTGCACAGGTGGGACTTGACTGTTGTTTTCGTTGGCCTGTGTGTGTGTGAAGAGCAGTTCAGCACGCAGGGGCTGGAACAAGGCTGAGACTCTCCCAGCCAATACAGATAACTGCTGCATTACTCTGGTAAGAGATGGGAATCAGGCTCTCAGATTTTAGATTCATTAATGCTCAAGCAATAGCAAGAGAAAGAACACTTGGCAGGCAAAGAGACTTCAGTTTCAACTTTATCCGGGGTTATTAAAGAGAGAGAGAGAGAGAGTTAAAAAAAGAATCCAGCCCTAAAAACCTGCTATATGAGTGATTCGAGAAATACCATGACCTTGTGCTTTCAAGATTATGATTTGCAAAACAAACTGATGGTCAAGGAAAAAATGACTAGGCTTGAGATACCCGCTTGCTCCTGTTTCCCTTTCTTTAAGTGAAGACAGCAACAACTATGAGCTCATTCAGTTCCCAGCCAGCCCTTCACTGTTTGAATGAATAAGCATCACTGTTCTGCTGCAGTTTGCATGCAGTCCTAACAGAGCAACATCAAAACATGGTGCAAAATACAGTACATTTTCATAAATCAGGCCAGGACATTCAGAAACAGGTCATCAATAGAAAGGCAGACTAGCCATGCCTGTGTTACTGCAGACACATCCGAACCATTCATCTTCCAGCACAAGAGAAAGAGTAAAAAGATGTAGAGAAGGAAGAAACATCGAGCTTCTGTCTCTTTTGAGACTGAGTTTTCTAAGCTGTCTGTTGGAAAAGAGTGCATATTTTGTGAAACAACTTGGATGGGGCTCAGCTGAGGCTCTGCAGGACAAATATGCACATGATAAGCAAAGAGCTGCCAAATGCAGCTCAGCAGCTGGCAACCTCCAGGCAGTCCCCGGGGCTGACACAGGCTGCAGGAGCCCCCAGATCCCCCCTCACACCCACGGGCTTCTCCACGGTGGTGTCGATAGGGGCAGCCCAGGGGAGCTTCTGCTGCTGCTGCCTTTTTGAGCCTGCTTGTCTCCTTTCAATCTGGAATGGATTTCAATCCCTCGGTCTGTCAGGCAGCTCCCTTTCTTCAGCGTTAATTCACATAAACAGCCTTTAACTCCCAGCCATCCTCCCTGTCCCCCAGTCCTTGCTTTACACGCCTTGCCATGCACAACAGAAATGGCTGCGGTTCAAGTTTATTAAACGCATGGATGGAGAAAGCGCCCATACCCTTGGATATGTGTGCACGAGTGTGTGAACGAAAGCATGTCTGTACTAAATCAGCAAATAGCTTCCTGAACAGCCTTTTATTATGGGAATTATGGAGCTGCAAAAGCTTTGTCCCCAAACAGACAGATTTCAGAAAACTACTAAAGACATTACAAAATGCAATAGGGCTGGAGCAAGGTGGGTGATTTGGGGAAAAGCAATGTGTTTTGTTTCCAAAATCTTGGGACTCCTACCCATAAGTCCTTTTCCTTTCCTCCTGCCTCTCAGCTTTGACCTCTCAGGTGTGGCAACTCCAGTTTTCAGGAAAGGTGAAAAGGGCTTGAGAGAGAAGGAGTAGATTTTGTTTTACTGCTAATGTAGTGCTGGAGCACAGCTCCATGTGTTGTGGCCACTATAATACAAGGACATTATAATGCTATTAAATCCTTCTGGTGCTGTGCTCCCTTGCTAAAGCCTTTCTGGGCTTTGTGTCATGGGAGCTTTTCACACAACTACGCTGAGCTGCCTTCCATTAATTAAGGGCAGCTGTACTCACAAGATGCTCCACAAACACTCTCAATAAACGAGGACCTTTATCTCTTGAAGGATCTGGGGTATGAATGGCTTTTTTAGGCATGAACTTGGTAGGATATAAAAGTGCTTTGGGTTTCACTGGGCTCCTGCGGCTCCACCTCTTTTTCTTAGTGAACTGACAGCTTCCTCTGAGCACACACACATCTAATCCCCATGTGCCAGGGCAGCAGAGGTCAGAGGTCCCTTATTGCCAGCACAGCACAGGATTAGGAATTAGGTTCTTAAGTGTGCCATGTACATACCATCCACGTGGCTTCTGGCAAGTTGGATGTCGAGAAAATCAGATTTCCCTGATTTTCTGATTTTCCAGCAAATCAGATTTGATTAATTTATCTTAATTTCTCAGTTTGATAGACTATCTGTGGAAGAAAACACTAAGCCCTTTGAAGCCTTTGAAGCAGGACTGCAGCCAGCCTGGGAAAAACACAGAAAGCAGCAATAAGATCTCTCAGAAATCACACATCACCCCTAGCACACTGGCCTCCTGCATCCAGTTCTCCAGTGAACATTGATCCCATCCCTTTCCTAAAAGCACTTCACTGCTATTCCCATTACCCTTTTGCAGAAGGTGTCTGTGATCTCTGGTAGATATGAGTTTGTGTGGCTGGCTGTTCCTTCAGTCCCGTATACTCCATGTGATGTTTGGGCTGAGCAGAATCAAAAAATCTAATGGGAAGGAGGGAAAGAGAAATATACATCCCAACTCCCAGAATACATACCCAGTATTTTACTGTTAGCTCTCAGAAATAACTGTAACATTCTTCCCCCACCTCATTATCATTAGTAAATTCCCACCGGATAACAGTAAAATCCTTACAGGAAACTGCTTTTCTGCTACAGTAATTCTGTTGGAACTCTTACAAAGTCACAGCTAATAAGTCTTTGAATATAAAACGTATCTAGAGCAGCCCTGGTTTAGCCATGTCAAGGGTGGCCAATTAGGAAAGCAAGTCTCTGATATTTCCACATAGAATCTGTGTTTTGGAAACACTCTGGGACTCTGCCCCCAGCCCATGTTTCTGCAAGTGATCCTTCCCCCATGCAAGCACTCTCCATTTCTAATATACTCTTCAAGCACAGCCCTGCCACATTGGCAAGCTCATGGGATCTCTTCTGATTTAGCACTGCACACATTTGCCTTGGTCTACCAGCATAAATGGTGATATTTAGTAACGTAAGTTATGTTAATGAGTCCTGCCTAAATCATTGCTGTCAGAAGAAGAATGGGGAGCCTCTTACAACCATTAAAAATGAATGAGGAGGGAAATAAATAAGCAAAAGCAGCTCATTTGAGCTATAAAAGACTCAAGAACACAAGCTGTGTACCAAGGTACAAAAGGATGAGGCCATTATTAGCTCTATAAGTCACTTAGGAATGACTCAAGGGAGACGGAGTCACCTTTAATCACCCACGCTTAACCTGCGGTGTTGGAGTGAGGTTTGTTGCTGTGATAACCGACTCCAGCCTGAAATTATGCAATGCAGAGATAAATATAATGAAGAAGTAACACAGGGGCTAGATCTGCCCTAGGCCCACTGTATGTCTAGAGATGGGAACTGTCCTAGTCTGGGATTTTGAGTGGACCCAGAGGGTAAGAAATTACCATCTGCAGATCCAGTGGCAGCAGCAGACCTGTTAACCACCCTGGATGTTGCTGGAATTAGGATCAACCACAGAACAGTTGCTCTTGAGAAACAGCACCTCCCGTGTTGCAGAGAAAGCTTCCCTCCCTCCCTCCCTCCCCGAGAAAGAGCCAGTAACGGCAAACAGCTATCACGTTGAGTTCAGGTCTGCTCTACCTGTCCCACTACTAGCCAGGGACTTGCGGTTTCCACAGGGTTAACTTCCCAAGCTGGGTTGCTCCCCAGCTGCCCACAGAAGAATGATTTGGCTTGAACCCTAACTAGTTGATTCCAGCCAGGTTTTAACTCTCGCACCACTGTAACAGCCAGCCCCATCTGGGGGGATCTGCACTGCAGAAGGTCTTCTTAATTTTAAATATTTAAAATTTTGACTGTGGTTACTGAAATGCCTACCAAAATCTGGAAATAACATTTCAAAGCTGGTAAATTACAAGTTGTGTTGAAACGGCTTCATACCTCATCATTCCTTTTTATCTGGTCCCCGCTTTGTGCAGAGACATTTTGCCTCTTTAGAGGAGGTGCCAAGTGACACGTCTCAACTCAACAGATGCAGAAAAAATAGAGGAACAGAGGGTGCGCTGACCTTCGAAGGTCCACACGTTCAAAGTGCCCACTTTTCTGCAGTGGTTTTCCTATTGCAGCATGACACTAAAAAATGCTGCGATCCACAGCTGTATCTGCTTTTTTATCCAAGTATCTTCCTTAGTTTCTAAGGGTCCTACGAACTTGTTTCCTGCCATGCGTCTCTATAGCATCGTGTTGCAGACATAGCTGACAATGCTTCAGAGAAAGTTCAACAACAGATAGATAATAGCAGAGACATGTGCAATTGAAGAATGTCTCTCATACTTTTCTTATTTTATTCTATTTTTTTTACTACACTAATCCACCTGGAGCACATTATAGGTATTATTGATGAAAAGAACTCTGATGCCAACTTATTTCTAAGAAATTTTTAGTTTGTTCTGTAGCTTTGTGGCAAATATCAATATATTATCCTCAGCAAAATATACCTGAGTGAAATATGCAATGACACATTTTAAAAGGTCTCACAATTCTGGGCAAACGTCCAATTCTAGCTGCAAGTTTAATATTTCTTTTGTGAATGCTACAGATCTGACATAACGTTTGCAGTGTGTTGGTGTAACAAACTTAAAATACGATCATTAAAAATGTCTCCTGGGGAATCACCTTTCATTTCTTTAAATCAAGACCTGGAGCATATATTCCTGGTAGGTTTTTCCCTCCACTGTTGACTTTGCACCCATTTCCAGGACTAAGAGCAGACAGATATATCTTTATGCAGTGGACTCGCACGGACTTGCATTTTTCAAGGACGTGGTAAGAGAAGAGCAGGTGACACGCAGTCATTTGTGGACACATTACTGAGCCCCCTCAAAATCGTCCTCACCATGATGCAGTACATCCCTACGGGCTACCTGCAGCCTGGCAAGAGCTTTTTCCTTGTCCCCACAGAGCCACGGTGCCCAGGAGGGACGTGGGCTGCTGTGTTCCTGGTGTCGAGAGGCCCCCTTTCCACAGGACTGGTGCTGGAGCCACCTGGAGCATGAGTGCTTCATTTCAGGAGGGCTTTTCAAGACACCTACGTTTGGTTTCATTTTTGGGTCATGAAATTCAGTTTCATTTCAATTTCAAATGATTAAAATTATGTAAAAATACCATAAGATCAAGAAAAAAGTTATTTTAAAGTGGAAAATCAAAACATTTCACTTTGGAAATGTCAAAACAAGATGTTTCTTTGACACAACAGGAACCTGCTATCATCCTATCATCCTTTTCTTTCTCTTTTTTTTTTTCTTTCAGAGATGAAATTCTAGAAAAATTAGCATAATTTCATGAAGCTGTTTTACAAAATTATGAATTCTGACAGAATATATTCTGTCAAATTTTCTCCAATAAGCTGTAATCAACTGGGGCCACAAATCACAACAAAACCAACACAAGGAAACTGCTCAATAAAGATCCCATCACTGAATGAAATCTGGAGTATCTTTAGAGAAATGAAAAGTGCTATTCTCTTTTGCAGGAAGGAATGTAAAGGCACAGGACGACCTTTCTGGAAGTCTGGGGTTAATTTCCAACTTCATTACACACCTACTAGATAGGCATGTATAATTTATTGAGACCCATACTCTCAAGGATATTGAAGTCTTTACTCCCATTGAACTCAGGGGAGTTTGGTGGTTAAATCTCTTTAAGAATCTGGGCTTTGATCTCCCTGTGATGTATTTGTAAAATGTGGAATGCTCTTCCCTTGTTTTACAGGGATTTTGCAAAGCTTAATTTATAAGAAACAAGAAAGAGCTCAGGTGCTAGGGTCACACAAGTACAGCTTAAAATTTATCTGTAGTTTTGAGAACAGCCCTTCACTTTTTCCACCTGCACCGGGAAACAGCAATCACAGCCACCCGAAGGCATGGCACAGTTCTGTGGGATGTGGCATAGGGTGAAACTACATCCCTGGCAAGCAGGCAAAGCAATGAGAAATCAGCTTCATTCACTCCTGCTGTTCTCCACTCCTTTTGCTGCTCTGGCCATCCCTCATTTGCTGTTGGCTACGTTGCAATTCCTGCTTTCCAGCTGGAAAAGGAAGGTGGTGACTTCCTGCCCACCTGCTGCTCTTGATATTCAGAGAGCAGTGATCCTGCCAGCACAGGATAAGCAAGAGAATGAGACGGCTTCAGTGCCTGCTCCTCTTCCTCAGTGGGACACAGGAATGTCGGCGCTGTCACGTAGAAGCACTTTAGATAGACAAGTACTGTCTGACGACCAGCCAGTGCTGCTGGGCTCAACACACTACCTCGTGCTTTCGATTTTAGAAGCCACAATTGTTAGTAATGAATGTGACAACACTTTCTTGCTTATGTTAATTAAGTTCCATCTTCCTATTCCTCTCCTGATCTGAAAACCACATGCGCTCTGTATCACTCTCTGCAGTCATCCGAGCAAAGAGGGAAAAGTATGATAAACACATCGGGTACCCCAGGCTCTTTGTTACTGAACTGTGAATGGCATTTCTCCCCTCCTTCCTATAAAGCTTAAAGTGTACTGACAATAGAACAAGTCTGCTTCACACCTGTGAAAAGGAAGGAGGTGCACAGGCTGCTTGGTTGGGTAAGAAATACCTGACTTCCAAGTGAAGCAGAGCCAATGAACGTGATAAATTGGATGGACTGAACACTGAAACAAAACTACGCTGTCAAGGGGACGGTCAGTCTTCTAGATTTGTCAGATCAAGTCAGTGAGGCAATGCTCTGGAGAGGAAGGTAATCAAGACACACAGAGCCTGAAATAGCCTACTGTACGGGCTTCTTGTATCCTCTGTGAGACCTTTGGGAGCAGCTGAGAGGAAAATGGGCAGAGCTGCGTGCAGTACAGATCTGACAGAACATACAGGGAGGGCAAAGTATTTCAAATTGCTTGTGTGTTCTCCCACAGCAGCTGAAGGAACTTATGAGATGCTGAACCTTCCCAAATGCAAAAAGGGCAGGTGAAGGAGCAGTCCCACTGCTGCCCAGCTCTCCCAGCACGCTGGGCTGGAGCGCTCCTGGCAGCACACTGGCACGTGGATTTCAAGCCCAGGCCGTGAAACTGAACAACCAGCAGCATTAACCTGCAGTCAGCAACTCTGATTTTGTCTATAATTATCACAACAGTAAAACTAGGTGTACAAAGCATTGAATTGTCATATCCAGGATATTTTATGCTCCCCTCATTCTATAGGAAACTACAATTTCTGACATTTTCTTTCTGTTCCAAAGGTAATTGCATGCAATTCAGCTGAAGGCATTTTTTTTTCCTGTATTTCTTTAATTCACAAAAGGCCAAAAATATTTCTATTGGCTACCATAATACTTATTGATGTTACACTTTGCACTATATTAAACAACAAATCTATATTAGGATGAATTTACCAGGTATGTGTTTTATGCTCTCTTGTAGTGACAACAGTGTGTCATTCTTAGCTGCCTGCTAGAACAACATAAATATGGCTGGAAGATCAAAGCTAAAAGAAACAGTTTACTCACATGCTGTTTGCTCTATATAAAAGGAAAAGGTCCTTGTAAGAAGACTTACAAGAAAAATGTGCCTCATCTGTGCCACGCAGGGAGAGCAGCCTCCCCAGATGCCCCTACTTACTGCAGCAATCTGTGGGCTTGTCCTCCCCCAGAGACCAAGCCTTGTCCTTGTCTCAGGAGGGAGATGGGCTGGTAGCACAGCTGGTCTGTAACACCAGCTGCTCACCGAGTCTTTCCTAATTGGGGCAATTTCTTTTTCATACCCACTCAAGTCCCTGGTTAGTCACAAATGAACAACTCTCTGAGTTGTCCTTATGCAGGCTGAGCGTGTCAGGGATTCTCACCAGCATCCACCACCTTGAGGATCCCACATCTTGCTTTGCTGTGGTTTTGCAACAGATTATTCCTTAGTGAGGAGTGGTTTCTGCAAACTGGAGGTCATTTCTCTGTGACAGTCTTCAAATCCAAACACTTCTGCCTCTTAAAAACATTTCATTAACATACTGAAGCAGCACTTTATAGTAACCGAGGAGATCAGCCCCCCAATGCCCAGACAGTGACGTTCCCTTCCTCGAGCTCTTATGATATCTAACCAAAGCAAGAGAAGAGAATCGTATTTGCTGTTTGAATCAGAATGTTGTGAAGAGCTGAATCACACAGAGATCAAATCACATGCCTAAGGCTTCACAGAATGTTTGTGACCCAGCCAAGAAATGAATCCCAAAATCCCAGGGCTCTTCTACCACAGTGCCCTATTATCCAAAAACAGAGCATTGCTTCTGCCAGGGCAGGTCTCGAGGCAGGTGCTCCCTTGACCTGCTACCTGTGGGAGCACCATGCTTGTGTTACTGGCACACGTGCTGCTCCCACCTTCGTGGCTTCTTGTGGCTTCAGCAGCCGTGGTAGTTTTTTCTTTTAGGGTGATACCCATATACCCATGCAGTGTAATCACATAGGCAGATGTAGGGATCAGATTGTCTCAAACTCTGCAATGTTTGCATAGTACAGTATTTCCATTGGCTACACTGGGCCTTCTTTGTTTGGCACTGACATCGCATATATTACAATTTCTTAACAAGCCTGTCTTTCTAAAGAACTATTTTTCTCTTCATTACCCTGAGACACACTTACAGTAATTTCTCATCTATCCTTCCCGGGTCATTTTGATAGACTGTATGAGTGCAAAGGAGAACTCTACTTCATAAGCAAATTCAAATGACGATTACATATATGCTACTTTTGAGGGCGTAGGTGGGATGTAAATGAAGCGTGCATGATGTGCTGAGTAGGGTGCATTGCAGCTCCTCCGCACGCTCTGCTGTGCAGACAGAGTAAGATCCCACAGCTAGGCAAGCTACGTGATTTAACTCCCCTATTTCAGCTTCTAACTCGGGAGGTCCCTAGCTCAGTTCCCAAAGTGTCAGCCAAGATAACAGTTGTTACAAATACATCTTTTAAACAATACCTGAAAAGAAATCCCTGCCTCTCCAGTTGACTAGCTTCTGCCCTGAAATAAGTGCACTAAAAGTCACTGAAGTCACTGTCCACCTACAAAAATTTCACATAGTATTCTGAGATTTGTATGTTACTCAGCACTGAGAACACAGTGCGATTCAACACTGCCTCCAATTAAATTTATTTTTTCTCTCTTAAAAAAATAAGATCCTCTTCTAAGAAGTTTTTATCGTTTTATGGAATATGACTACAAAAATAAAAAATGAAAAACAAATAAAGATCCTTTTGCATCAACTTACACAAAACAAATTACCAGCATTACTGAGGTTTTAAGCATGACTGCTATGAAACTTGCTTCTGGTTTGGTCCAGTGAAGAGCGAGAAATATAGAAGCCATTTTAAAACACATTTTCTTTAAGGCCATAAGAGAAATGCAAAACCTTCTAAATTACTTAGACTTCTAAACTAGTTAGGAAGAGGCACTGTGCTGTTATATGCTCTGCCTTCTTGGAATCACTCATCTTTCATCTCCATCACCAACTTGCAGACTGGAAGCACTGCTATTTTTTTGACAACATTCTCATTTTTCCAGCTTCCAAAAAATCTCTAGACAGGGATTGTCAGTTCTAATTATGCAGCTCGTGCTGCAGCGACAGGTGGTTACTGAAGACTCCGAAATGACACTTTGACTTTTGCAAATGGATTCTGAAGTTTGGCCCATGTCCTTGAAAAAAATAGCCAGAAAGGAGGGAAGACAGAAGATGGTGAGGGAGGTCACATGGAAAGGGGACAAGCTGGTTACACTGCCTGCTGTGCCAAGCCTCCCACACACATGTGTGCAAGGTACACCTGGGCTGACTATGGGCAAGCCAGTCCTCAAGCTGGGAGAGCTTATGGACATTCACAACCTATCTAACCAGTTGAGCAGTAAGGCAATAAAGTTATGTTTGTGTGGCGCTGTGCCCAAGTAAATTATATCCATGATGTCCCCCAGAAAGTACAGCACTGTGTAGGCTTGCTAGCTCAGGCATCTCTGCACCACAGGTCATGGCATGCCACCGGTCTCACAGGCAGGTCATGTCTCTAGCCCTCCAGCAACAAAGTGAGCTGGATGCTCAAGGATCCAGTCTTTAGTAGAGCTGTTTTCCATCCATTAAGTGGGAACAATAGTGCTGCCTACTTCATAGGGCAACCTTAGTGTTTGGAGCATTAGGGATGCAATATTTCTGCCCAAGGATTTCATCCAAACCTCTGACTTTTCTTTGTCTCTGGTATACTTTGATCATACCCTAAAGGGAAAGCACTTCTGCCCTCAAACAAGAAGTGTCCTGCTCTTCAAATTTCTTTCCAAAAAGCAATGGGCTATACATAAATTTTAATTAGGGACACCACTGAGAAATGGTCTGACCTAAGCCAAGTGTGACACCAGACCTCTGCAGACTTGAAGGAGGTGAGAGCCAGGCAGGAGAAGTGAATGAAAAGACCCTGCAGGGAGAAGAGAAGGCCATGATGAAAGGAGAGGAGAGAGTTTGAACTCTTCAGTGTTCTCAGACTTCAGTGTCCTACAAGCACAGATCTGCAGGCAACTCCTTGAGTTAAGCCAGGGCTCAGCTGGTACTTAACAGAATAATGACCAAATGCTGCTGGAATTACTTGTGTAACTTAGACACCATCCTGAGCAAGTGGATTGCATTTCAGTCACTCCAACGCAGGGCAAAGGAGATGAAATGTGTTTAGCAATGGCAGTCTTTAGAAGTAAATGTTACAAGGACAAAGAGATTTCTGTCTTGGTAATAGGATGATTCCAAACTGTCTTAAAGATTCAGTCCTTTTTCTGATACTGAGTTTGCACAGCCAAAGTCTAGTTCTCTTCCTCCGGCAAGTAGTCAGATATCCAACATTACCACTTAGAAGAAAAAGGAAAAATCTGTTGCAATATACATACACTCATGCATGCATGCCAAGCTTTGAAAAGCTGGCCAATACCTCGCAGGGCCTGGAGAGAAACAGTGCAACAGCAAAGCATGAAAAAATTCTCAAAGAGACCTATGACTTTTTAAGCCAAAAATCACTTGCAGAGAAGTATATAAGCAGGATAGTGCTCCCACAGCACAGCAGCAGCGATAATACACAAGTTTCAGAGGAAAGCTGGCATGAGCCACCATCGATGGGTTGAAATGCCAGATAATATTTTCCAAACTACACTTGCTGTAAAGGTAACTGCAAAGTTTATATTGGAACAGGAGAGTGTCCTTTCCCATTGTGGACTAGGCTGTGAACAATGAGGGGATTTCTGTCCTCACTTGACCTACTGCCACAACCTTTTCTTTTCCTAGATGCCTATTGCAGGACAACTGAAGATAAGTACGTTCTCTCACTGGACTACAAACTGGTGTGTGGCCGTGAGCTCTTCACCCCCACACCGGGAAGCTCTGACACACAGGTGTCAGGCTGATTGGCATGGCTGGGGCTCTCTGCCTGATTCACTTGTTCTTAGCAAACTCCTCTCCACAAAGGTGTCCTCAGCTTGCTCATTATCAGGCAAGCTCCAGGCAGGGCTGGCTGTCCTTTCCTTTCTGCTGGGTGCGTGCTGTCTTTGTAAGCATTTACAGAAGGTATCAAGATCTCAGTGCTTAGTGGTTTCATTTTAATGGGGAGGGTGAGAACCGTTTGCAACAAACAATTGCATGTGTGTGTGCTGGGAACAGGATCGGAGTGATCCTGGTATTCCCAAGTATCCCACAGACTGGTAGCAGAGCTGCTTCTACCAAGCTTACAGGAAAATCTCATTATCATTCTAACACACCTCCAACCATCTGCAACCACTGCTGCTACTAATGTAAAACTTCCATTTTACATCTCCACACAAGCCCCTCGTGGTGGTACTGAGCTAAAGGCAGGCTCCCTCAGCATCTCTCTGGGGACAGAAACAATCCAGAGCCACTTGCTCCCCTTCGTGAACAAAGGTCATTATTTTGACAAATTAGTTAAATCTCTCTCAGTCAGCAATGATGACCCTGAATTATTCAGCATGCATCTGTCTTTTCCCCTTACAAAATGGCTTGTAAAGCAATAAGTGTATTTCATTTGAACCACTTCTTAAAGATGTAAGACAGTTTGGGCTCACTCCAATGCCCCTTGAAGTCAATGGGAGTCTTTCATTTAATTTTCATTTAATTAATTTCATTAAATTTGCAGATGATGCCAAGCTGGGAGGGGTTGTGAGTACTTTGGAGAACAGGATTAGAATTCAAAATGATTTTGATAGTGTGGAGGATTGTCTGGAATGAATAAATGCAATTCAACAAGGGTAAGAACAAAGAAAAAGTTGGGTAAAAATAACTAAGTACAGGATGGGGAAAAATTGGCCTGGTGACAGCAGTATAAAAAAGGATATGAATGAGAGAGGACTGGGAACTCTCCAACTCCATGTATCCTTAAGGACTGGAAGATGGCAGAATTACCATCTGCAGTGATGGTTAAGATCTGCTTAACAAATGACTGGCAGGAATGGTTTCCACAGCTGGGCATGTGGTTCCTCTCAGCCCATTTTGAAGATTTCAATGATTTTAAAGCATATATTCAGATATGAAACATGTAATGTACAACTTCTCCTGTCTGTAGTACGTTCATATTACCTACAAGAAGTGTGGGTTTACTGCATAAAAAGATACACAAATACATCATCTTTGCTCCTCAGTTTCGATATTTATCACAAAGGTGAAGGCATGTCCTGTTGTACTGGAAAATGCATTTTGAACACTAACAGAGAGAACAATCTAACCCATGTGCAAGCCCCCCCTTAGCTCTTCTGAACTAGACAGGAGATAAAAGCAGACTCCAGTGCTCAGCACCCTTTCTGATGACCTGGAGCAACATAAGTTATGTTCCTGGAATGCAATTAAGTTTGCAGCACACAGACAAAGTAAATGTTATTTAGTACTTTCTTCTTTGCTAATAAGATGTGATAAAATGCTAAATATATTATGCTAACCTGTATTTATAGCAAAAGTGATGATAACTTGCATCATTTTTGTGAAGTGTTCTGATGCGCAAGACAAGCCACTGCCTGAAAATTGACTGCATTTCATTAAATCAAGAAAATTCAAGGAAAAAATATATATTAAAAAGATGGAAGCAAAGGTATCCTATTTTCCTCATGCAGCTAAGCAAAGGCCTGATTTAGGACCAGTTAAATTACTATGGATCGATATTGTTTCATTTCCGTGTCTCTTTGTGCAGTCTAATAAAATAATAATAACAATGGTGATGAAGATGAACATTCTACATTTGAACTATTCCTATTATATAAGTGTTTCAGCATTTTGCAAAAATAAAAAATAACATAAAAAATCCTCCAACACTTTGCAAAGCACATCATAGTGAAGTCTCGGGGTGCATGACATAAACGTGTGTATGTTTTCATATAGATGTGTGTTTAGATGGCATAGCTATTATTATCCTCGTTGTGCAAATGAGGGAATACACAGTGTAAATAACTTCCCCATGGCCACAAAGTGCTGGGGAATGCTATCTGCAAATGCTATCTGAGGCTGGAAATGAAGCCTCGTTAGTCTGAAGTTTGAGAATAATCAACCAAAACATGAAAATAGCTATACTTAGCATAAACAGAAAAGTCAGGCCAGAAGCTGCTTCCTCTCACAGACGTTCTTATGAAAAACTAATGAAACAGAAAAATGTGGAACGGACAGATGTCCAGGTGATGACTGGAGATGCAGTTTCTATTTCATTCCACTGTTTGACCTCAGAAAGGGTTCATTACCTGCTTGTTTCATCCGTTAATGTTTTATTCATAGCTATTTCGATTGTCACGGGACTGTCTCTGATAGGGATCTGCAGTTCCTGGTCACTAAGACTCAGTGTTGGGAGATATGGGTGCTATCGAAATATAAAGGTACTGAAAGAGAAAGTCATGAACATGTTAAGAGCAAGCGTCTATGACTCTTACAATGCAGGAGATAACAGACCAGAAATATGGGATGTAGGCTATGATGTGCTGGGGACTAACAGTCAGCAAATCAAATACAGTTCTTAAAATGTGCTCAGGGGCAGTGTAAGATTAGAAAACCCTTGGCTTTTGTCACTATAACCAAAGAGAAAACCAAACTGTGCTCTAGCTCTCAACCTGTCAGCCCTATCGTAGCTAATGGGGTTACATGGCAGCGCATCAAGGTGCCATTTGGCCTTCAAGTTAAAAACAGATGATCTTGCTGCTAACCTGAGCCTACAGTTCCTCTGTGCTTCCTTTCACTTGCAATGAGATGACAACAGGGACACAATGAATAATACGTATCAAGAGCTGGTTTCAGTGAGGTTGCGGAATTGGAGGTGGAGGGCAATTTGAAAGCATTTTGTAAGATTACAGCTGCTTGTTCCCCATTGACTCTGATGGGAGTTATGCTGCTTTGATCTTCTGAATGCTTTCACATACTTTTCAACCTGACAAGCAATCATACGTTGCATCTGTTTACTGCTGAATCGAGCTAAGTCCTGAACTTTGTTATCTGTACTATCTTCAAACAAGCAAAAGGAAAAATAGCCAGACTGTGGGCAGAAGACTCCATCTGAAAGTATACTACCCTGTTGCACTGACACATCGTGCATTTTCTAAGTGTTTAGGAATTGATTATATTAATAATAAAGAATAATAAAGTTGCATAACTGATTAAAAAGGCCCAGTGATGTGCATTTCATGTGAAGACGGCAGGATACAGAAGGCATGGGAATGAACAGGCATGGATCTGTATACTCAGGAGCTGGATCTCTTTCAGTACACTTGTATTTAAAGCCTATGACAAACTCTAGGCACTTAATGGAAGAACTGTACCAGGCAGCAGCTTGTGTCTCCCAGCACAGGCTGGGAGAAGGAGGCTGGTTCCATGCATGCACTCTGGATGCAGGCAACAAAGGCACAAAGAGGAAAACAGGTGAAGTCATGAGGAAGTCTTTTAATTTGGATTTGGGCTAGTAAATTGGAGAAAGGTCTAATTTGTCAACAACATTCCAGATTTTCATAGCAGTGCTAAGATTCTGAAGCACACTCAAAGCTCTTGGGTGCTGAGCTCCAAAACAATCAGAAGTGGACATCAATTTCTGCTGGTTCAAGCTGAAAATCCCCCTCTTGAAATCAGGATAACATCACAGGTAAAGGATGGGCAACTACATTTATGTCTATCTAATTCATTACAGGCTTTAAACTCTGAGGCATGAGAGTGACCTTTGAACACCAGAATTTGCATGAAGTTCTGCAGTACCCTGGAGAGACTTGCATTTCCTTTCAAAGACAGATATATCCACCTCTAAAGAAACATTTATAAAAACATGCAACAGAATTGTGAAGCAGCAGCTTCACTTGCTCTTGCAGTGCTCAGAGATGTGTTATATCTTCACTACTCACTGAAAAAGTAGCTGCTGTTATTCATAAATGAGCTGGCAGAAATGAACCTTTTAAAATAAAAACTCTCTCAAAACAGTACACATGGTACAGGGGAATGGAAAAGGGAATTACCAGAGTTTTATATTCAGTTATTGTTATTTATTTTAACAAGGCAGGTGATGGAGCCATAGTTCTGGACCATCTGCCTTTCTGCTAGACATCACATAAATACACAGCCACAAGCCTAAGACCCATGAATTTTTACAGACCTGAGGCACTGACTTCTCTTTCTTGATTCACCCACCTATAAGTAACCTCAGAATCAGACCATACACACCAGCCCAGTGGATGCAACTTGCTTTTCCAAAAGCAGTGCTTCCAGAAGTATTACCGCAGCACCAGCTCAACTTTAGAACTTACCTTCGTGCGTACAGCTCAGAGGGGAGGAACAAACCTGGCAAGGAAAATGCATGGCCAAAACCCAGCAACGCTCACAGATTTATTGTCGATGTTGTGCCAGGCATGCTCAGCTTCAGCCTTTAGTGTTTCACTCATGTTAATCCAGGTGTCCCCTGCATAAGCATACCCTAGATTGCAGGCATCTGGAGCAGCTGGACAGCTGTGCCCTCTCCTCTTGGTTTGCAGACAACGTGAACAAACTGGACAGCTCAACTATATGCAAAGTTCCCTGGAAAAATGCACATATTAATGCCAAGCTCTCAGCACAGCGAGATGGCAGGAGCCCGCTCTGGTTTTATCCTTCACACTCATCAGTGCGCTGAGTAGACAGAAGATGACAGGGGCTAAATATTACTGCAACTGCACTGAGCTCAAGCTGCTACTGCAGTTCCAGTTGCTCATAAACTTACCTTTTTTATTTAAAATGGAACAGAGACTGGGCTGATTTGGTATCCCTGTGCTTGCTAATCATACACTTGTCACTGGCATCAGACTGCAAGGTTCACTGGTACCGGGTCACTGTCCTCCTTGCCTGCTGGAGCCCCACCCATGCCATTGTTCATTTATGCTCAGCTTTGAGGTCTGCTATGAAAAAAGTTGCATGTACCTGGTAACTGCTACTCACCTATTCCCAGGGAGGGTAAGACTGAGAAAGAGGGAGTACCTCTGTATGCAGTGTGGCACCCCACAGGCTCCACATTGCCTTCTGAACTCCCCTGAGAATTATTTTGCTATGAGATTTTCAGGTGAGTTATTTAACTCCTTATTTCCCCCTCAGGTGAATAAGGGTTGTCCGCCTCAGGAAGATGACATGAGGTACTTACCAACATTATTCAGATTTTTTTTTTTTTTCTCAGAAACAGAGGTCATCCTCGCCATGCAAAATCATACTATAGAAAAAGAAAATCTTATTACAGCACGTGTAGTTCCTGCCTGGTCTTTTCCCTGCCAGGTCTCACAAACCTCTGTGTTTGTATGTGCAACTTTTCAGTGGGCTAACATACAGCAGTTAGGAAGCCTTTTCTTTCTGTTTGAAAAGCAGAACTCCATATAATGAAGGGAAAAGAAAAATAAAAAATGTAATATTATCAACAGAACTATGATTGCTCCAAAATCCCAGTGCGTAGTTACTCATGTCCATAGGACTGACGAGGACCACGCTACACTTCAAACTTGTCTTCTATGTTTTTTTTTTTTATATATACCAGTACCAAAAAAGAGTTGTTCTGTCACCCTCAGCTATTGCGAGATCTTAGCACCGTTTCATCTGGATCTTAGAGCCTCCTTCCCTCAGACATGCAGACAAGGAAGATTTTAGCTTCTTTGCACTTATAGATGGGTATGTGTGAAGCTTGAAAGACTTTCACAAGCTAAAATAAATCCACATTAGCAGACACTTAGACAGAGACGTCACTCACATGACATCTGTGTCTGTCCTACCTGTTTTTTATGTACAAAACACCATTCCCAGAAGTAACCTGGCCAACTCATTTCACCAAGACTGTTTTCTTCCAAATCTTCATAGCTAGTTAGCATGTAAATGTTGCTATTTAGGCTCTTTGGATTAGAACAATTTCTCACTCCCATATCTACTTGTAAATCTTTTGACAATACTTATAAGCAAGGATAATTTTCCAGTGGAACAATGTAAAATTCTTCCTCTTTTGTACAACTTCTTAATAGACTGTGTGTACAGCAGAAGCATGTTCCCCTGTAGTACTTTATTCCTCATAAAATTTTGAACCAGATTCATCTACTTCAAGTAGATCTGGCTCTTTCAGCTAAAAGTTTTGCAGCCTTAGAGATTCTTTACCGGATGAGCAGATGATCTTTTTAACACCTTGAGTTTCTGTCTTTCATATCTTGCATTAAATCAATCTCCCTTTCATGATTTTTATTAATGCCAATGCCCAATTCTATTACAACTCCCTCTTCTGCTTTCTCAATTTCCTGTATTATTCTTTTTTTGGGTCTATAATATCATTTCAGTGGCTAAGTCATACACTGTCACTTCACATTTTGGAACTGAAACATGAATGTGCATTATCACTTTATTTTAATGAAAATCCATGATAACTAATGCACCGATTGAATTTCTACAAAGAGGCTTTATGTTTGGTTTCACGATATCTGGCCTCTAACCTTCAAACCTCCAAACAAACTTTTGCATCTATATTTACATACTGGGGTCATTATAGTTCTTTATCTCCTTGCCCCAATCACTTCAGCAGTTATAATGGAATTTAGGCAGGAGCTTAATTAGAAACTGCTCTTTTCGCTATTTTGGACTACATTTGACGTGAAAGGAAAAAAAATATGACTCTAACAAATAAAAGACTTGATGTAACTCCCCCAGTGCCCCAGGCTAGTTAGATAAGTGTTTAGCTGAATAGACAATTAGCCAGTAGGAGATCATGGTGGTGCCCCATACCCCAGGAAACTGCATTTATTTTATTCCTTTTTCTGCCCTTGTAACAGAATCACTCTCAGTAGTTTGCCTCAGTTTTATGACGATACTAGTGCAGGCGGAATCACATTATGTTCAACATTTTTTCCCCATATTTCCATTCTTTGATGAGCAAGGAGTATCCCAGCCCTCAAAGATATGTTCAGGTCACTCTTGGTCCCACAGCTCTGGCCCACCTGCATTCATCCAGCCATGCTATAAAGACCAAAGAAAACATATGAGGCTTTTTAACTTATAAATAACTGGAGTGGTCACTGCAGTGTCATCTTTTGACAAAAGAACTTTGGGGGTGTTCCCAGGAAGAGAAAAAATGCCAAGTTCCAGTAAAGTCTGCTTGAGTAATAGTCTTGTTAACGTTTAGCTTATTAAAACTCATTAGAACCTTAGGGCAGCCCTGAAGCACCCATGAAATCTGATAACAGCAAACTAGTCCACACAGGGACCAGGCTGAAGAAAAGATTAAAGTGTCTCTCCTAACTCCATCCTGTGTGCTGCAGACACCAGCTCTGGCTGAACAGGATTTTGCATCTTAAGCCTTTTCAAAAGGAAAATGTAATTATAACAATATAACGCACATGAGGATTCAGCAGACCATCCTATACTTAATGCAGCTGGCTGGTGGATGAAAGTTTTTCTGCTGTTGGGTTGGCGGGACATCTTCTGCTTGCTGCCAGACTTTGCCAGGGAGAAGTATAGATTTCATCTTGAACACACACCTGAACTGATCTCTTGCATTATATTTTCCAGTGAAACCTGAACTGCGTGCTCAACTCCCATTAGACTATGCAAGCTCAGTGACCTTAAATCACAGAGAAAACCTCAGTCTTACAATCCGGTTGTTTTTCTAACTCTTCCTTGGATCACTTCACTAAACAAAAACTAGAGAAAATGACAGACTAGACAAAGACAATTATTACTAAACCCAGGGATATCCATTGCAAAACATGGGGTAGTTTATGGCCCTGAAGGATTGTCATTGTCTTGACGTATTATACCGACCTCTGGCAAAAGTATCTGACTAACATAATTTTTTAAACTAGAAGTTCGTAAACAGCTGAGCATTTCACCCTTGATTGTGTGTAAAGCAGATGACTCATCTTTTGCTGGTGACGGTGTGGGAAAGAGACCCTTCCACTGTGGATAAACCCTCTCCCCCCAGCACAATAACACATTATTTCTTTATTTACTTCCTGTGCTGTTGAGCAAAGGAAATCCTCTCCCAGTTAATGTGCTTCTGGGATCATCTTCATTCATGCCCCCTAGTAATTTCTGTGTTGTCTTTTCTACATTTTTCCTTTGTTGGGTACACTTTATCACATTTAATTTTAACATCTCGTTTTATGTGCTCAGTTTTCTCTGAACCTCAACAGCAACAAACCAACCAACCAATGACAAAAACCCTTATCAGCAATTAGCCCTGCTGGAGATCAAATGATAACAGTTAGATATGGATACTAAAAAATGCAGGATGCAGTTACATACCTATGTATGCTTTCCCAGCAGCCTGAGCTCCAAAGAAACAAATATCAATGAATGTAGCCCAGCTGAATCTACTAAGAAGAGGCAGAGTAGGAGATGAGATTAGACACACACATTGTTTAACCTGGCAACAAAGGGAACAATTTGGAAAACTACTTGTCAAGGTGTCTTCAGAAATTAGTATAGTATATTCTACAGTATTGCCAGAGGGGCTGTTTCCTATTCCGTCTACAGGCCTGTGTGAAATCCTTGTGAGGAAATTCTCAGCCCTAGGGAAAAAGCTGCCTTCAAGATTTGTTACAAGCTTGAAACTCAGCTCAGCGCCATCAAAATGTGTGAAGAACTTTCATGGAAACATGGGTTGTGGCACTGAAACAGCTAAAACTGTCTCTGGCTGATCTTTGGTTTCAGCATTAAGCTCATGCCAAACTAAACCATCCAGTGATGGCGAGAGCTTTATGTAGACACAAAAATTGTTCTCTGTAAGTAGTAGACTTTCTCTTCTGTTCATCAAATAATGTCTAGAGCAATCCCCCAAACTACACTAGGTTAACTGGATTTTCAGTGGCAGAGATGAGATCTAATAGCTTGTAGAAATTGTATATGCCTGTGAGATTGAAGTATTATTATTTTTATATATTTTTTGAGTGATAGTCAAGTATAATTAATCTAACCCTTAAAAACTATGCTTAAAATGTAGTTTGGTACACATCCTTTGTGCCTTTAGATGGCCAGTCACCAGGCAAATGATACTTTCCTTCATTACTGAAGTTTCATTTCTCTTTCTCTGGTGTTTACTAGAATGAAGTGGAGCATGTAATGGAACGTTGTGTTCATAGATTTCATTTTCAGTATCAGCTCCAGGTCTGCACAAAATCTTAAACACTACAACAGCTTTTTACATGCTCAAAAATGCAAAAAGAAATTGCTGAATGCACCCAAAGCCAGAAGTCTAAAGAGGATACCCTAAATTTACTCAAACAAAATCATTTACAGTTGCAAAATAATTGCCTGCACACAAGTAATCAGCTTATTTTTAACAGTTACTATATGGAAGAGATTATAAAAGTTGGGAGAAAATGTCAGCTTTCTCTAATATCCCACCTGCTCTAAACGCATGGTCATACTTTAACAAAAAATGAATAGCCACTGAGACCAGTTTTGGTAGGTGTTTATGTTTCTAATTCCCAGTTAAATTAGTAGGATTTGAATGCCTAAATAGCTTTAAAAAGGAGGTTTATCATCCAACAATCAGTTAAACAAGGCAATATTGCAAAATACAGCTGAAATGGGAAAGTTATTCAGCATTTCCATGGGTAGCTGATGTGAGAAAAATAATAGCACTAAAGTATCATACAAATACAACACCCATGCCACAATCTTCCTTATTCTAGGAAGAGACCAGATCCTCTCACATGTGTGAAGCACGATCCTATTACAGATAATTTTTTACTAAAATAAACCGGACTCAGATAACCCCTTGTATTCTGACATCTGAAAGTAGTTTTCAGATATACTTTACTTGTTTACCTTCTCATGCTCCTGGAAATCCTTCAGAAGCACTATATTGATTTTATAAATAACGGCAAAGAGAACAAGGGGGTAGCCAAATGTCAGAATGGAAAACTAGGGAAGAGCTGAGAGTGCAAGCCAAGACTACATACACTGCACTTGACAAAATGAAACAACCAAAAAGCATCTGCCTCCAAAACATACTGCTTCTGAGGTACTTAAGGATAGATTTTTAAATTATCATTATTTGATTATTCCACACCAAAAACATCTCTGGAAAGTGACAAATTGGTGTACAAAGTCCTTACCTGTTAAGTTTCAGGCAAAGAGAGTTACATGCTTGCCTCAAAGAGGTCCTAGAAAGTAATGCAAAATGGTCCAGATACTGGATAAAAGGGAAGAAATCTGTCAGCAGACCTGCACATACTTTGTTACATAAGAAATCTGAAAATATTTCTAAATCCTTACTCAGCCACTCATACTGTATCATGACACTCATTTTTATATGCTGTGAGTAAGTTAAATTAAACAGGAGCGCTTCCTAAAGAGCCTATGCTCTGTCCTAGTTAAGGGTATATATATTATTAACAATCATAATAATGATGCTTAGATTATCCATTTTATGCAAAGATCTCAAAGCACTTTTCAAGGATTTAGTATTAATACTCTTTACCTCTCAAGGTAATTCAGAACCATTATTCATCTTTTGTAAGTGCGTATGCAAAGACAAATCAAATAAATGACTTGGCAAAGATCACAATAGCACACCGATGTCACAGCTGAAAGCATATGCCAGAAACTCCACTATAACCAGATAAATCCAATGCAGAATCTGAAAACACATCCAATGGGTTCTCCAATTGTTATCTAATCTTATTAAGGCATAGGCAAATGAAATGAAAATCAAGTCTCACAATGTGTGCAGATTGAGCTCTTATTAGAATATGTACTGCTTAAAATCCCAGCCCAGTGGGCCCACTAGAGCATACTTCCTTTCTTTATTACCTATGAAGAAGAAAGGAGTAGACATGATTACAAGTCCTGAGCTCATTATGTCCGTTTGACCTCTTAGCCTACCTAGCATAGATAGACTCTTTTATCTTTCATATAGGTACATCCTAAAAAAGTACCGTGTTCTTCCAATACTCTCTAAGTCTAGGAGTCCTCCAAGGATCCCATATCTAATATTGATGGTGATTCATGTTTCAGATCTTATCAGTAGCTTCTCTACTAACTCCAGATTACCAACCAAATCTTCAGCTAATATTAATCGATACAGTGCTGATACAGTCAGGGGGATCTAAACATACTTAAAACGGCTGAAGATATCTTGTCAAAAATCTTTTTATTTTAATAAGACCAATCCTTCCTATAGATAATATAATAACTGTACACTCCTACAAATGATAAACAAAAGCAAAGTCATTTAGTGGCTATGACGTATATGATATGTCCAGAAAAATCCTAAATTGGGCTGAGAAGACAATAACTTATACGGCATATTGTAACTTTTTACTAGGTGGTAATAAAGCAACACAGATTTGTGTCATGATCTGGAGGATGGCTTAGAGGCACAAAGAGCTATAAATACCACATCTAAAAGAAAGTGGCAGGCGGCCACTGGAACTGAAGAACACAAAAGCTTTAAAGCTGAAGGGAACTTTTTTGAGAGAAAAAAAAATCACAAGTTTTAATGATTAATGCAAGTTTCTGTTTTGGAGCCAGGTGCTATTGGATGCTCCAGTTTAGCTTTCATTTATATCCCAGTTCCTGGGAGACATGGGACAGTTACATTACTTTTACGTTCAGAACTCATCTTTACCATGCCTACTCTTCATACCAGAGAGATATTAAAATTGTTTCTGCTCCTTTTAAAACCAATATTAACAGCACATGGACTGAACTCAACAGTTATTATTGCAACTTTTATTTTTAATACTGCATGTTCCTTAGTTTTTCCTATATCCTGATTACCAAAGCAGATCAGAAAAAGTATTTTCTTTCTCATAGTTGTTTCATCCTAAGTTGAAAAGTTCAGAAAGATTCTGATGTCAGGAATACTGAAATTGAGCTGAAATGACAGGACATGATTTCATCATTTTCTATCAAAATGAAATGTTTAGACATTGCAGAAAATAAAAACATCCATTTGCAGACTTAAATCAAATGTTTGTTTCAAGGCAGATCAAAGTTGTTTGGAATGGAATAAGGCACTTCAGCTGGTGAGAAACCGCGTTATATTGTGGAAAACCATGGCAGATTGAACTTGATCTTCACCCAACCCCCAAGGCAGAGATTTATTTTCCCATTACAAAATTCAGCCCTTCATAACCGTATTCTATGCAAGTGTTCAATCTAAAAAAATCCCATTTGCTAATGGGAAAGTATTTTCTTTGATATCATTCTAGAAACTATGTTGACCACATCTGCTTTTCACTTCCACTTGGGTGCTCTGAACCCTCAGTGATCAAAACCCATATGACAACCTCTCCTGAATATTACACACTGTGGTTAACTAGTTTAATAGACAACGGCTTCTGAAACGGGTTTGCTCTTCTTTACTACTCTCTATCACCTGCTTTGCCTCCACTGCAGGTTACATTTTCCTCCTCCTGTCCCTCTCCTCCCCCTAGGAGCAAGCACCAGGCCAGGGTGAATACTTGGCTTCCTCCATTTGACTGCGTGAGCTGTTAGACTCAATCAAGCCATAACATGCATCTCAAATTACTCATAACATGGCTTAAACTTGTGAGATAATAGGTAAATTGGGATTCTTCACACCCTTGTTTTTAAATTTTTGTGTATCTTTGCAGTACCTCCGTTTCTGGGTCTCATGCCTTGATCTGCAGCCATGATGGTTATCTTTTCCATTTGAAAGCTGCAACTGAAAACTTGTGTAATCACATGCATCCAAGAATGCATTGCAAAAGGAGTATCAAATGGACTGCCACTAGCGATATGACTGCTAAAAGCAGCAGCACTAGAACTGCCAACACTAACCTAAGGAGCAGATAAAATCCTGGACCCGATTATCTTCTCCCTTTGATTTTATACTCTGTCATTCCAGCAACTTTAAAAGAATTCAACTTTCCCCTGAAGTGTACCAGAGTAAGGAAGAAGAGAAACAGCTGCTAAAAGTTTAATGTTTTAAAACACTGTTTGCTTCAGGCTATTTTAGATGCTCTGATACTTCAGTTTTTGTAAAGTCTATCACTTGGCTAGAAAGAAGTTATTTTGTTGCTGATAAAACCAGACTAAGTGTTACTGGAAGATTCGTTTGTCTGCAGTAATATTTTACAAACAGCTGAGTGCATTGTTACCCCCTCTAATACAGTCCAAAGTGAACAGAACAAAGCAGCTATTAAGGCATCACTCAGTGTAACTTCCAACCATGGAGCTGTGGCTGGAACAGTCTGGCTTTGCATCTCTACAGCCAGCTGACAAACAGCACAGGAGGAAGGAAACATCACATCTTCCCTCCTCACGCAGGGCGAGGCAGACTGGACTCTGCAGAGGACAGGCACAAACTCTAGGCAATCACCCCACGACCAGAACCGGTTGTAGAGCTACTGCTTTGGGAAATGGGAATTCAGAGAGAGAGGTTATGCCACAGGTTCTTGCACAGCCTCTGCACTTGGTACGCAGCCCCATGGCTCTGTGGTAAGCCCCAGGTTGGGCAAAGGGTATCAGTAGTAAGGAATCTCCTTTCACTCCTTCTGCACCTGGGAGTCTGCCTGTAATACAGATGTAAGTTAACACATCTCACCTCCCGTTCACATCCTTATCTGAGATCTATGTAAAATACAAGATGCTCTAGAAGGTAAAAAGCTAAGGAGTTCTGTTAGAAAAGCACACAATTTTGGATAACATACAGATTTTGAATGCAATCCTCCACAAAATACACAGTGTAGCATAAGAAAGGGCCAGAGAAACTGTATCCTGTTCCCAGTGCTGGCACCATTCACTATGTGATTTCTGGCAAGTAGCTTCTGGACAGAGCTGAGAATATATTGGAATTTTTGGTTAATTGATCAAACAAAATGAATTTCAAAGAGTTTTCATTTCAAGGCAACTGAAATGCAGATTTTCAATTAACTCATCAAATGAAAAAAATGAAAACACAGAGCATTGGAAAGTGATGCTTTTGAGACATCTATGCTTTGGTAAGGCAAAAAAAAAGGGACATTTTGAAATGGAAATGCCTTTCAAAATGAAAGATTAGAACATGTTGATTTTTTCTATTTCCTCTCCTCAGTCTTGATTTAAATTACATTGAGATTTTGATCCACAGGAACAACTCAACAAAAAAAAATATCTGATCACTAATCTCTTTCTTTCCCATGAGATCAGAACAAGTTTTACCATCTACTTCAATGGTCAAAACTTCATTATAGCACTTTGAAATTTTTCTGTGTTTCATATTGCTCATTTGTGAAACAGAATCTATACCTTGCCTCCACTTTTTGGCATGGTTACTCTGTCACTGTGGGCTAAATCATTTCAGACATCATTTGTCATTAATGATATTGTTTTAATGGACTAAATTCTGTCCTGACTTATTTAACCAAGTTCAAGTAGATGCAGTTTGGCAGACAAAAAGTCAGTGCAGAATTTGGTCTGGATCTCTAGAGTACTTTGAAGTCCCCAGTGAAAAAAGTGAGGAATAAATGCGGCTGCTGGAACCAAAAGTCAAATGAGGATACCAACATTGAGCAGGGAAAATGAGTTTAAATTCATCATTAATCAACACACAAAAATAGGAATAAAAGATATTACATGACAGGTCCATGGAAAAACAACAACAGTGAAGATATTAGAAATGTAATCTTAAACTTTATATTTCAATTGGCATTTAAAGCAGACGTTTTCTTCCATTTTATATTCACCACTCCAATGCCCAGAGAACAGAAACTCTAATTACTGTTGCATGCTGAAGGCTGGCCACTAATTATATAACTTTGTCTTCATTACATAAGATGTCTGTGAATAAGACTTGGTCTGAAACAGAGCAGGTAAACTGAAAACTCAGAGAGGTATTTTCAATTAAAAACTCACTTTAAACTGGTGACTCATTTTAAGGCTGCTGAAATCTGCCTTTCTACTGCAGAGGAGTGAACTCTAGTGGGACGTTTGCAGAAGCCCAGAACACCTTGATCCCTGACTAGATTTCCTATTTCCTATTTTTTCCTATCATTAGCATCATCGTGCAATGGTATATATGAATAACAGGAAGCACAGAAACCTTTATTGGTATATTCACGTATTTACAATTGATGATAGACATATACATAAGAAGTGCTACCACATTAAGCTCTTTGCCAGGGTAAGAGCCAAACATATATACTACAAACTGTTGCAGATTTACATCAGCCAAAACCATTTCACAAATACCCAATGAGTATGCCAAAACATTTTGATAAACTAGAACTTTGGAAAACAAAATTGATGCTTCAAATATCTTCCAAATCATATACTTGCTTTCAAATTATTTTTTCCAACTCTCTGAATAAAATGAAAAGTTAATTAATTAATGTGAGTGAAGACTTAGTTCATTAGCTTCCACAACACAAGGCAAGAAAACCAAATGATTTCTTCCTGTTTTTAAATCTAGACTCAGTTCATCAGTTTGCTTTATCTGGCAGATTTACCAGATTCTAAAGGGCTTCATGAAAGCAAGAAGGACATTTGGATTAAGACAGCCAGAAAGACACATTTAGTCAGAAAATATCAGTATAGGTGGCTATTTAGACCAGAAGACCTGAGTAGATTCTAAAATGGAAACACAAAAAAAGGTGGACTTCTCAATTGCATGGACTCATCTTATGTATGAAAAATTATCATAAAGAAATTGCTTAAAACAAGTCCAATGAATGTTGACATGGCAAAAAGTTAAATATGTTTAGAGATAGTACAAGAAAGATCATTTAAACCCATACCCAGCTCTATTCTTCAATTACCCTGCTCCAGGTTGTCATTCCCTCTCTGACATAATGTTATTTCTCAAACTTTCATCAGTTCTCCCATATGACAGTAACAAACAAGCACCTACATTCTTCTTTTCCTTTACAGGCAAAAAAAGCTCCACAGAAAGAGTTTTTTTGGCTAATGGGGCCCAGAGAGCCTTGCTTCGGAATTAGCAATACCCTTAGCCATTCGAATCTAAATTAAAATGAACTAATGTAAGAAGGAGAAAGCTTAGCATTCCAGTCAGCTTTAGGCTAAGGCAAATTTCACAAAGGCCAAGTCCTCAATATGGTGCAGTTCACAAAAGTTAATGGGATAACAGTGATTTCCAGCAGCTGAAGGGGTTGCCCGTAGTATTTCAAATCATTTTGTGACAGGCTGGTTATGTTAAAAAAAATCAATTTTAACTTTTATTTGTAACTGTGTCTCTCATTTTGTCTTCTCATTTGACGGTCACGGATGTCTGCGAAAACATAAAAGCTGGTGCAGATGAGCCAATGTTTCTGTCACCATGCTGGAATCCTTTCTACTGTATCTCCATGGCTGATCATGTCTTCCTCTACCATTAATGTGTGTGAACCATTAACCAAATTGAGCAGAATATGCAGGGCTTCTTAAAAGCTTTTAGTGTTTACTGGTACAAGCTGAAAGTCTTCATGAAGCAGCAAATGTCTTGAGGGTACAACCTGACCCTGAGATTTCAGTAGTAAAATGGTGGCTTAGAAAGCTTCCTGCAGCCTCTCTCCTCACCACTGGGTAGGGAAGTACAAACTGTGAATAAAAGCTAGGAGTAGCCTTACATTATCTCCTGTCACGTGTCTTGAAAGAAGTTTAGCTGTTGTTCAGAGTAAATGGACTGGTCGAGTTTCTTACCAAGTAATTCCCAGTCCATGACTGGTGGGCAACATATTTTTTGTGATACCCTCTAGTTAGCAGTTGTGACCAAAGAAAATTCCAAATTTAAACCTAATGTTTGCAATACACTACTGGGTCAGTACTAAGAAGAGACCTGAACTTTGAGTCACACAACTCCTGTTCCAATGCAGCAAACTAACTTCAGAGGAATTATTTCCTACTCTAGAAGATCTGCAAACCTTCCTGACCCCCACAGAGCCCATATAGCTGAAAAGTAAAAGGCAGAGGTAGAGTGAGCTCTGAAAATACTTCAAAGGTGGGAAGTGACAAACAGTTCTAAGTATTTGACATGCAAGATAGAATATATGCGATTTTCTGTTTGTTTTATTGCTCTGCTGTACATAGATAATAAACCCTTGTTTCTCAGCAGCAGAACAGTTAGGAAGGAAAAAGAACTTGTCACATTAGAGAACATCACTGTTTTGTAGGGCCTCTCCCTTTGTGCAATGAAGCAGTATGGGCCTACCTTAATGACATCTTCATCTGATGATCTGCACTCCACAGATTCCAGAAGATCAGTCACAGTCCCATCATCTTCCACAGAGATCACTTTGACAGGGACAGCCACTGTTTTCCCAGTGAGAATAGCTGTATTCAGGATTTCTGCTTCCTAAGAGACCAAAAAAAGCCCTTTTGGTTAGTATATTTCGCTATTACTTCATTAATACCACCTAGATTCAGCTTTACATTAATTTCTAATGTCTATTTTAAGAATTATTCCAAGCACAGTAGGCAGAAGGGACAAAGTTCCTCCCTTTAATCCTGGAACCAAGCTTCCAGTTCTGACTGAGGGCTGGTAACACATCTGTCATACTCTAATTGCTCTTTCATGACTGCTCATCAAGCCTCCGAACATCCTAACACCCAAGGAGTGATGCTGCACGGCATTAACAAGATGTCTCTTGCATCTAGCTATGCTGAAGTCTCCACCCTGAGCTCACTAATGACAATGCTGATCACATAAAAATAACCTGGCTTAAGTCTGGCTTTTCTACCCACAAAATGTTTCCATTTCATTGGATGCTCGGGATGGCCATGCACAGAAGCCACTCTAGTCTTAAATGCAGGCTTTAGGCTGGTCTTGGGGATGCAATGCTGGCAGATTCAACTTCAGTCTCCCAGTTCACAACTTGTAAAGTGGGCTAGTGGCAATGTCTCTCATGACAGATAAGATCTGGGTTCTCCTCCTCTGCCACTTAGGGAATTATTTTAAGAGTGCTGGCATTCTGGTCCCACATTAATGCACCACATGACTGTAGGGAATCAGACCCCAATCAGGTTATCTAGGTCTTATCTTGGCTCTTATTTGCTAATGATGGGCTAGCACTTGTTTGCAACTGTTTCTTTATCTGTCAATGAGGCTCATGCAAAACCATCATCTCTCAGAAAGGAAGGACGCTGAGAAGGTCTAGGCTCTGAATTAAACCAACTCTGCAGTGATGTGTGTTACTGGTACAACATTGTTGTGAGGATTATTGCAAAATGCATTCCTTCCAATTGATTTATCATTTCTAATTTAAATGCATTGATTTCTGATCATGTGAACACAAGGCTAAACAGCACCCTCAGTTACTTAGGTGTCACATCAGTCATGCACAGCAGATATCACTGACTTGCGCTATGACACACAGGGAGCCCAAATTGGTCCCTGAATTCTTCATCTCCTTGCAGAATGTTGCTTATTCCTGGAAAGGTCTCTAAGCTTTTCAGAACCATGCCTTCAAATCACGGACTAACCCATAGAACAAGAAGCTCTTGATTTCAGCTGTCTCTTCTGAAATAAAGGCTTCCAAAGCCCCCCAAGTGCTAACTGCTTGTTATCTAAATAGCTCCCGCTATGAGCTCTGAGACTGACCTGATTTCACTTGTGGAAGACAGCGAAGTAAAAGATCGAAACCAAGTTACCAGGAGATGATGACTCCCCCTGCTGCCTCTTGGGCTAAAGAAGAGAAGCTAAGGCTTCTCTCTTCCAAAGCATATGGATCAAAAGGACAGTTTCCCATTACTTAAAGAAACAGAGATGCTTTATTCAGACTCAAAGCAATATTTAAAGAATGAAAAAAAAATTCCTGGTCTTTTGATAGCTGCTTTGCTGAAGTTTCCCCATTCTTACGATGATCTTTAGGGGAGGGTGAAATAGGATTTCACAAAAAGAGAACTTAAGAAGAAAATCCTCTCCCTCCCTCAGCACAAAAGCCCTTCAGATATTTTGAAATTATAATTCATAGAAAGGTGAGAATATCTGCCTGTACTGTAAGGCCCATCTGTCTTGAGTGTGCATTTGTTCTCAGAAGAGAATATATTATTCAGGCAACTGGGATCTCAGGAAGACCAGCAATTAAGTTTCCAGGTTCTTTTATTTATTTCAAATATGGGCTTTTCAGCGAAGTTACTACATGCAGGTTATTTAGATACTTTTGCCACTCTCCTATAGGCTTGACTGAGCTGCAAATAGGGGCAGCTTGACAGAACAAGTGCTATTAAACTATACGATAATTACAGAATCCAAGCATCGGGTCCTGATCTCACAAACACTTGGGCATGAATCTCATTTCATTGGGACTATTCGAGGCCATATCACATGCCTAGATACTCGTACCTAGTGCCAAGTTGAAAATACCTGCTCCCCCAAGCAGGAATGCCCTTCTTCCTCCAGTCAGTACATTACAATATGACCCTTGTAATTATTTTATAAAGTAAAGGAAGGTTTAATAACCAAGCCTTTGAAACAGTGTGATTAATGAGGTCTGCTTACCAAAGGCAAATGTAATTTCCCTTGGTAAGAGTTACTAACTGAATGATTCTCAAAAGCTTCATGAATGTCTTTCAAGTTTCCAAATTCTGAGCCCTGGCTTTGGATATTCTGAATACAGACTGCATCCTAATATAGGTGGTACCTGCTGCTCTCTGGAAACACATTCAAAACCAAGTTACTTAAAACATCAGCTATGCTACTGCCACTACCCATGTTCCTTCTCAGCCACCTTTTAAAAGGATGTGCAAAGAACATCCAACACACAGGGAATTTCTGCAAGTCCAAAGTCTTGGGTGGCTTTAAAGCACAGTAACTTAGGTCCTGTCCCAGAGCTTTCTGTCTGAGGCTATCAGTCCAACAGATCTGAATTTACACCAATCATGGCAATAATCTCAGGGACTTTAAAGGAAGTACTTAAATACCAGGAGACAAGTATACATGTACCTGCTTCTAAAATAAGGAAGAAAATTCCTGTTTTGTCTCTATTTAAAATCAAAGATCCCATATTCAAGGTTTTATAGTTTTTGTCTGTATCCATGTTCCAGATCTACATTCAGAACCATGCACAGCATGGAAATGTCTATGGTGATTTTCTACCAGTTAAGTGCTTGTCCAGTCCCAAGGAAAACAAATGCACCCAATACTTCTCCAAAGTAAAAGAAGCACAAAGCAAGCTGGCAATGTCTGAAGCTGAGCAAATCTATGCCAGAGAAACTGAGCTGTATATTCTGTTTGCAGATTCCTTAGTATCTCCACGTGTATAGACTTGGAGGATGATCTCTTTAGGCACCTGGTTTGCATCTCTCCCTTTGACACAGAGGCATAATAACCATTTACACCAATTTATGCAAAGGGGGAAGAGTAAAACGTTTCTTCAGTCATTTGTTTAATGGCTAGAAAGGGCTTAATGTTCCCATGGTGAAAGCATATAAAAATTATTTCATTTTGAGGAAACAAACATGATACTTATTTAGCTATATAGAGATTTATAGTTCAGAGTCTCAGCATGTAAAAGCTATAAATCTAAATAGTTACTAATTTAAAAGTGTTACTTTTTGCTGCTTAAGTGATAAAGGAATCTTCTGAAGAAATATTTCATGTTCTTTATCCATAACTAACATAGATTATAGGAGATATGATGTCAGGGCACTACAAGATGGGAATACTTATGGGTTTTACAAAGCTGTAGCCAAATATTCAGAGTACTTAAAGTTGATTCCCTGAGCAGCTGTTAAAAAAATGCTGATCCTTCTCTGATCATTATGTAGCATAATTCCCATACACAGAACCCCTAAAATAAACAAAGGAAAGAATCATAACAATCACACAAAAGCATTTTTTTTAATGTAATAGAAATGGAAGACCAGGTAATCTTTATTCTGAAATTACCACCATCTTCAAAAATGGTAATATTTTTAAAGATTCTGGAGAGAGTATTGTTAGCCTACTGAAGAGACTCATATTAAATAACTGAGCATATTAAGCCCTCCAGCAGAAGCATATTTGGATGATGCATGCAGTAAGCATCTATTTCAGTAGAAATGCAGAAGTGAACACCTATTAGTTTTTCAGTTTTAATTGGTAGCTTCCCTGCAATTTAATTTCCTTTCGGATATCTTTTGCCATATAATTCCTGGGGTGAAAGAAAGGACTTCAACAGTATCTTTATAAATCTCTTTTTCTCTTCTCTTTGTTCTCTCCCTGTACACAACATTTCCTAATGTTTGTATTAATAATGACTTTTAAAATAAATATATGACTGACTTATGCTTGGCTTTGAGGCCCCACATCAGATTTATAACAGGAACACTTTGTTTAATAGTAAAATACAAAGAAAAGTTTAGTAGTAACTGTCAGCATTCTGTTCCAAAAGCATTTTAGCATGATTCAAGACATCAGTTTAATGCCGAATCTCTGTTAGCCCTCACAAGCCTCACAACACTACAAGCAGCACTGAGCAAGGCACTAGCTTGTTTTCAGAAAAGACCTGCAGACATGTTTCCTCGAAATAACTTGGACTGATCTGCAGCTCATACCCTACAGGAGAAAAAATACTTGTCCTACCACAGTATACAGGGAAAAAAGAGTATTAAAAAGTCAGCACAGCACCATAATACATCTTCCATAAGCACAGCAGATTTTCAGTTACATTTTTGATTACAGTAGTGGAATATATTTTTTCCAGCCTAAACGCCTAGGTTCTAAAATTGAGCATGGTTCTTCTGTTTTCAATAGGTATCTTGGCTTTGGGGTTTGCCATCTACAGGCTGCAGTAGGGAAGAAAACAAAGTGATCATTGAAATCTCCTGAAGTCCAGGGCATGCCACCAAATCACAATGAATAGCTGCCTGAAAATCTGTTCTATTTGGCACTCACTAACATCTTCCATTTTCCTCATAATGCCCTTTTTTTTTTTTTTAAAATTAATCAGCCATTAGAGCATTAATCCAGGGTACAACCTTAAATATTGTCTTTATTATTTTTTTTTAAGGCCTAGATTTTCCTCCTCTTCAGCAAGCAGCCATCTTATTTGTATCGGAGAATCCATGCTTCAGTCATGCATAACTAATTTCGAATCTTATTTAGCATCAAGTCTCCGAATTAAGAAGCTAAGTGACAGCTGTTTAATTAACTTCTTAAGCTGATTACCGAAATCCCCCCAAGGAAGAGTTTATAACTGTCAAGAGAGCCTAAGGCCATGTTATTACTTCTGTTTAAATTTAGTAAGCTTCTAAACCAATAAAGTATAAATACTTGACATCCTCATGGATGTGGTCAAATCCAGCTTTTTTCCTCATGCTACCACTGCAAGGGTAGAAACAAAAACAACACGGAAGGGATTTTAAAAGTCAGAAAGCAGCGGCTGAACAATAAAGCAAATAGATGCATCTCTCTGAAGGAGCTGCTGGGAGTTCACACCACCTAACATTCGATTATACTGGATTAGCACCAGGCGCTGGAGTAAAGCTGAGCTTGCACCTTAAATGCAGAGTCATCGCCCAGCTTCTGGTTGCAAGTACAAAGGTTTGTTCATAGGTTCTTAAAACTTAAATCCACCTTTAATGATAAGATTATGGCAGCTGAAGTACAAGTTTTAGAAGCAGCTGGTGGGGCTAGATACATGGTGGTGCAGAGGAACTGAAATGCTCCAAAGCAAATTTCCTTGGTTGTAGTACATTATTGTCAGCTCTGAGCTTCCAAACAGCTTGCGTTCGGTCCTAAAATATTATAGTATTTGGTCTGAAAGCTTGAAATAAATAAAAGAGAACTTTGGTTTCCTTATTTGCCTGTTAGTTTCCAAGACTTTAGGATGCACTAAAAAAAAAAAAAAAAAAATTAGCTGCAACAAAGGAACTGGGGCCAGAAACAACACAAAATAATTTTTGAAGCCTGTAATATAAATGAAAGAGTTGACAATGTTGCCGGTACAAGAGAGGACGGTGAAACCTGAATCCAAAATATAAGAAGACTGACATGAACTTCAAAATTAGTTGTTTGTTTTAACGTGTGCATTTTTCATTGTGAAGAGTGAAATCCGAAGTCACTGGGAATGGGAGATAGGAGGGGGCATTAACTAAGTTTAACTAAGTTTTATGTAAGTACTTGCTACTTAAGCAGCTTCTGCTTTAACTTAGTACAGGCAAGACAGTTCCAGAATCAGACTGGCTTAGCATCAGGACACAGGGTTAAAAAGGAGCATAAACCGAAACCCAGGTGCATGCTCCTCTGGATATATCTACCTGCTGACTCAGTCTTCCGCACAGCTGCTAGAGAGGGGAAAATGGATCTTTTTTTAATAGCAAAATGTGACAGCAAAACCATTGGTAAGAAAGAATTGGATGGCAGAATCAATGTCTGAATACATTCTTCTTTCTTTCTTTTTTCAGGCTGTGATTCCTTGAAAAGTTTAGCCTGTTATGCAACAGGGGGTGTCACCTCCAGCTACTGTCTCACACCTCCTCCGCTGGGGCAAAATCAATGCTTATAGAGTAAGAAAGATTAAAGAATGCATGTGGCTGAAAATCAGTCTTTTTTTGTTGCTTTGGGGTGGGTTTCCTGCCAGATCCATTCCCTTTCCACTTTACTGCACCACTCCTTAAACAGGAGTCCAGACACAAGGAAGGTTTGGGAATCGGTCTGGGGTGTGACTTCCAGGCTGTGTTTACACTGCCTGGGAATATTATGAAACTTCAGCTTGAGCAAACAAACAAATTTCAGGTTGTTGGCAGTTGTTTCAAAGCCAAACAAAATCCCATGTTTGATTATCTGAATTACTTTTCCCATCTCATTTACATATAATAATAAGCCTACAATTGTTGGTATAAAGAGGAAGTAACACGAGTAATTTTCTTCCAAACATTACATGCACTTAACCTCTTTTTATTGACTAATTCTCCCACCCTTGTTGCTTTGTCATCCTAGATCATGGATACAATTAAGGGACTCATCTAAGATTTTGGTCACATAGGTGAGCTGCTGTGTTTTGTTGTCTTCACAGAGTCTGCAGAAGATGCAGTATGAGAACCAGCTCCTGGGACACCATCAAGGCCATCCGGTGCTGCTGTTCAGAGAGATGACACTGATACCATTTTATATTTCAGGGAAGAACCTGAGGGTCAAGTCTAAAGCAATTTTTAGGAAGCGCATAAATGGAAACGAAGACTCCTGCAAAGGCAAGGGGAGGCTACTGGCGTTAAAATATATGATGCATAAAAAAGATCTCTTATATTGATACATCTTATTCTGAAGTGAACCTCTCCATTTACAAGCCAAAACGTATGCAAAATGGAGCAAGAGCTGAATTGTAAGACTAATGCACACCCCCACACCTGCACAGTGGCCACACACTAATCATGCACAAAAAGATATTCCGAACACGAAAATAATTTCCAACCCTGGTACCCTTTTTTATAACACAACCCTCAACAGACTTGTAAACTAAAAATATGCTTTTAAATTGCCATCTCAGCTGAAAGTCTAAACTAAAATAATGAGTTAAACTAATATATTCTTACTAAACAATATTAGCACTGAATTAATATGAACCAAATCTAATATAAACCACATGGCTAATTATATTTTCATTTTCACAGTACCATGTATTTGTAGTAGTTTGAAAAAAAATTATTCCTTTAAATACTGAGGGAATCAATAACATATCAAAATCACAAGAGTCTGCTATCCAGATTCTGCAAAGGTTGCTAATAATAAATGATGATATTCAGCCACCTCTCTACTAGGTTTTTTATTATTATTTTTTTTTTTTTGAGGATCAATCACCACCTTTTAAATGATTTGCAGATGCCAAGCCACTTATACTACAGGCTAAATATCATATTTTTTTTAGAAGCCCTTACTCCTGAAAAATTGCTCTAGTTGGGATATTTCAGTCCAGGAGACACCACACAGAGCCCATGCACTGAGGAATGAGAATAAAACTGCAAGAACAGCTCAGAAAGTCCAGGAAGAGCAAACAGTTCTCTTTGAAGTTCAGTCGAATACTGATGGACCAAAAAGGTCCCACATGAAACCCAGCTGGCAGGTTTCCAAGAATCACCATGAAAATCTGACAGAGCACCAGAAATTAGTCTGCAGCCTGACCAAGGTATGGAAGTAACTCGACAAAGATGCAGGGCCAATTTATTGGTCTTTCCAGCTGGTGCATCTCGTCTGAAGCCAACTTACTGATATTTGCTTATCTCAAAGTGAATTTGGCTTAGAGGCTGCAGTTCCATGGTGGGATTTCACAAAAAACACAACAGACATACAACACATATGTCAACTGAGATATTTACTCTTCAAACTATTCGATTTTAAAGTCCTCAAAATGTTATGTTTCTTGAAGCTTAGAGCATTACTGCATTGGAACATGGTCATGGGGGATACAGAGGAAGTTCTGCTCTAGGAAGGAGTGAAAAGATTTAGTGAGAATGAGCAGTGAAACAAAGCTGCATATAAATATAAAGCACAGCAAGCACAATTTCCCAGGTAAAGAGAGAGAACAGCCAATGTCTGGTTGGTGCTGTAGGGAAAAATGCAACACGGGACACACAGGCTGTCTGTCACTCCTGCTGCCACACAAAAGGCTCTCAGGAAAAAATCATAATCATATTTAATCTAAGAGTTAACTTTTGCAAAGCCTTTTAGATATTTTATGTTCTTACTAAAGAACTTTAATCTCTGTATAATCTATCACTGCTAAGATATTTGAGCAGTAAAAGAAAAGCTAAATATATGACAGTGCTGTGTGTAGTAAATAAGGAGTAAAATAACAGCTAGATGTTACAAAGGAAAAGTGGGATCATTAATAAGATGACCAGCAGTGAGAGGTCTCTCATTGCACAGCCTGCCACGTTCAGTAAAAAGCTCAGGAAAGAAAGAGATGTATCTTAGTCAGAAGGAAAATCCAAGTGCTACCATATCTGCCTCGGTGAACTAAAGCTGCTGAGCTGCTGTTCAGGCTGGTAAATTCCCATGCTTCACATTTGTGTGTTATTACAGCAAGGCAATCCTGCTGTGTGGACACTGACTATTATTGCAGGATGCAGTCCTACACAATTACGTGATGGGGAAAATAAATAACTAAATAAATCGTTTCGCTCTGAGGAAGAGGAAAATGCCTTTTACCTCCCTTTTCCTTATCCTTGTTGGTCTCACATATCTAGATTGCAATTGCCTCAAAACAGGGATCCTCTGTTCTTTGTACTTATGCAGCATCCACTCCACAGTTCAGATCCAAGGCCTAGCTGTTGAACCAACTAACAAAGGCAACAGTTTTCTTGAAGTAGAGACATGGCAAGCACACATGATGAATGTGAGAACAAAATATGAATGACAGGATACGTTGCCTCCATTTTTGGTACTCATATTAACTGCCCAGCTACTATTTAGGAATGGCACAGTTCGTAACGGTACCAGTAAGCTGCCCAAGCTGTGCTGGATCTCTTTCATACTAGGTAGCTGAGGGGCAAATCCTCCTATAGGAGTTCACTCTTTTTCCATCCACAGAGTAAATAAAAATTTTAATTTGTTTAAAATGTCGAAGTCCCTTTACTGCTTTAATGTCTAGCGTTTAGGAATTGTGTTACCTTACTTTTGGCAAGTCCTACTTTGGTTTTCGGTGCTTTGCAGCGCTAAGTAGGCTACCATAGTCCTAGGAAGCTGTTGTGTACGTTGTCTGTTTATCAAAGTCAAACAGCTACGAATTGTAGCTGTGAATTGTCAGGCTGTGGTTCTTCAGAAAAATTGCTAATTAATTCACAAGCTCCAAACTGTAACTCCATGAAGCTGCGTGTGCATACTTGATTTGGTCTCTAGACAGACTGCTTTAGCTGATAATCAACAAGATTTGCTCAAAAAGCAAGCGAACTTGGTGAGCGTTTCTTCCTTGCTTTCCCTAAGCAGGCTGTCAGCACTTCCAGACATCATTGCAGGAGGGAAAGGCATGTCTGATTGTCAAAGGAAGACCTTTCAGAAGAGCAGAGCTGGAACTGGCCTAAAGTACACGAATACACTGTGTCTGATGCTGCTGAATGGCTGAGGCTGGGGAGACTGGTAGGGACATGTCATGCAAAATTAGCTAAAACCAATCAAAATTTCACACATGGGGTCAGTATCTCGGCTCCCGGATTGATGTGCCAGCATGAAGGCTCTTTTGATTCTTGGGCGTGCAGTTAAGAAGCCTAACACGGAGGTTTGGTGCCTGCAGGGGTTTGGAGCTCTGTAAGGGGCAGACGATGGGATATGATGTAGGGATTTCCAGCAACAAAATGAAAGCTCTAGGATATCACTTCAAAGACAAGATGCCAATGAGACTCTAGCAATGCAATTTAGCAGAGTAAATATTTGGTGCGATGTGTAGCAGAGCCAGAATGACGGGGGTCAAACTGATTGAAAGAGCTCTGCTTTCATGGAGGGAAGCATTAAAAATACCAAAACAAATTGCAGGCCTTGTCTAATGCGCTTTTTTTATTCTCTTTCTTTCATCGCTTGCTGCTGTCATTCTGAGGCTGTGTTCTGAGCTGCACATCAACTCTTTCCCTCTTCCAGACAGTGCTAACCCCTGTGCACTCAGTGGTGTAAAGGGAATATTAAGGAACATGGCTGGGGAACCCTGTCCCCATCTACCAAACAGCTCCTTGGGGCCTGGCCAACCAGAAACAGATCAGAGCAACCGTTGTGATGCAGAAATATCCAGCAGACACATTTGACAGGTCCTCTTCTGTCACCCTCTTCTTTCCAGAGCCAGGCTGTGACAAAATCCGCCTACTGCCCTGCCTGCACACACTGCTCCTCAGCCCCTCCTGCCACCACTGCTGTCCCCAGAGCAGGGCCAGGGCTCTGCCACCGCAGGCTCCCTGCTGCCCCAGTCCTCTGCCCTGGCCACAAAGTATTTCTGCACTGTTAGAGCCAGCAAGAGACATGCTGAAAGGGAGCTGAAGCTGGGAACAGCTGGAGATGGGGAGTGGGGAGGAATTGGAGGCAAAGAACAGGGGAAGGGGACATTGAAGGAGCTGGTCTCCCACACAGCTTCTATGGAGAAGGTTCTGCTGTCCAAAAAAAATACAGGAAAATTTCTGTTCCAATTGAATTTATTGAAGGATATAGGACTTTGCAAATTCCTGTGTAATATGGCACATGTAGTAACCTTAGCCATGGATGCTGGGCACAGCAGAGAGCTGAGGCTGTTGTTTCAGCAGCGAGACCTACCTGCTCACACGCACTGCTCTCAGTGCTCCGTTATCCATTCTCTTCCTCCCACATAATCACGTCACCCTGCTTCTGCACCAACTGGAAATATTTGTCCTACAGATTAGGGATGCATAAGTGAGTCAATGATCCCAGTAGCTACATCAGCTCCCTCACAACAACATTTCTAAGTGCTTATCACAGAGGTATAAATGATTTGTCTTTGTTTTACTCCAGAACAAGGTTTCTGTGAAAGGCTTCCCCAGACTCAGACCATGTGGGAATCAGGCCCATAAGAGTCCTCTGAGGTATCCAGAACAGATGGAACAAAAGGGGATTCAATGTTTTACTTTCTGAATATGTTTAGATTTTTCTAGCATTTTATCAACAAACAAATTCACACCTGAAAACAACTTCAATATCATCTTGTAACGTGGGATGATACATCTGCTGAGGTCCGTCTGTCAGCGCTTTATGCAGGGTTTTGTTTGTGCTTTCAGGCCCTGCTGGGAGACATTCAATTATTTCCACATACTAGACTATCACCATGAGTTTGCCTTGGTGACTCACATGTCCTTCGTTAGCCATGCTTCCTCAGTGACCCTGACTCACATGGGCAGCAACATTATCAGCCGCATCAGTGCAGCTGTCCTTATGCTGGACATCCACAGAGGACTCTCCTCCGCTGCTGGCTTGCCAAGCAGTGCCTTAAGCTCTGGCACCAAACACACAGCACCTACTTGGTGTTTAGGACTTGAGGATCCTCATAACCCAGGCACACAAAGCGAGCACCTCATTTTCATCTCAAAGGTCCTTGACATCTTTGCCCCATCCTACCTCACTGTTCTATTATCTCCTGTAATTTCCCCAGCTTTTAAAGCTTACCAGTCAGCTCGTTCACCAGCAGACCCATGCTTTTGCCCATGACACCTGCAGAGCTACTTACATTACAACCCTCTTCAAAATTCACCTCTGCCATGCTGACTACAGGATGTTGCAAGTCTCTAACATGTTTATCCCTCTCTTCCCATCTCTGACAGTTTTTATTTAACTCTGTGAGGTCAAGCAAGATCTGTCAGCAAAACAAGTAAGTCAAGGTGCACATATGGCATTTATAAATACATACAAAGATTCAGTTCCCTCCATGTCTACAAAGTACTTCTCAGAGGGGAAAGCCATTTAGCAGTGTATATGATAGTAACAATACTAATATATTTATCATCTCTGAACTTATATTCATGTCATTTTAAAAAATTGTACTATCCTCTATTCATTTTCCAGAGGTAAAAGCTGAGATGCAGTAAGGTTAGGAGAGCTGACAAAGCCAGGAACAATCCCTGGAGCTCTGCCATTGCTTTTCCCTGCTGCACCTGGAAAATCCTGATAGCAATGCAGATGATGTACAAAGCATACTGAGGAGACAGGGGGAAGATGATGCAGTGACTATGAGAAAAAAGCAGATTCGCAGGGATGAAATCTGCCCCAATGTGGGAATTAGCTGGCAGAGCCAGATAGCAGTGACTGAATGAGTTTTCTGCATTTCTAAAGAGAGGAAAGAAGTTTGTGAGGAACAAGAGAACTCATGTCCTGGTCACTGTGCAGAGGAGAAGTGACTTTGTTACCTATTTTGATCTTTCCTTCCAGATTGGCCTTGTAGTTTTAATAGTACATTAGTAGTTAGGAATGTCAAGTAATAAACAAGTTAAGCTAAATTGGGACCATCACAGGGGCCTTGGAAACCTGCCCCAAAACCAAAAATTCATTCATGAGCAGACGCACAGCAGAGCAGCAGGGAAGCCTCCAGCCAACTGGCTCCGCTGGGTCAGTAATTAGCTCTTCATTTGAACTTTTAACAGAAACACAAAAATAAACAAAAAGGACATTCAGAAAAAATATAATGTTCCAGCTCCCATATGGCAAATGGGGCCAAAGTCTGCTCTGGGACATGTAACCATGACCTTTGTGAGGACACCATGATGCCCAGGGTCAGAATTTGGGTCACAGGATGTCCTTATAAAAAATCCATGACAGTGACTGACTAAAGACACTGGTCCCTGTCTGTGGAAGCCACAGAAGTTGGGCCCTCACGCCACCATGGGTAATCTCACCCATTAACTGTGCCGCACCATGTCTTGAGACTGACTCTGTGCCTCTAGTAACAGAATTAGGCAAGTGCCATTTATCTACGTTTACCTTTGGTTATCATAAAATCATCAAACGGCTCGGCTCAGAAAGGACCTTATAGACCATCTGTGAACAGCCCCAGCTCTCCCAGCCTTTCTTTGTATGCGAGGTGCTGCAGCCCTCCAGTCAGCTTCATGGCCCTCCTCCGGCCCCACTCTAACAGCCCCACATCCGTCTTGTGCTGGGGGCCCCAGACCTGGACACAATACTTCAGGTGGGGCCTCATGAGGGCAGAGTAGAGGGGGACAGTCACCTCCCTCCCTTGCTGGCCACTCCTCTGGTGATGCAGCCCAGGATGCAGTTGGCCTTCTGGGCCGCAAGTGCACGCTGCTGGCTCACGTCGAGATTTTCAGCCACCAGAACCCCCAAGTCCTTCTCTGCAGGGCTGCTCTCAGTGAGTTCTTCTCCCACCCAACTCCAGAAGATACTGGTGGCCACAGCTTTCAGTCACTGGCATCAACAGGTCAGCAGCATTAACCCTGCATAATATTGTTGGATGTTAATCCACTGGACTGCAAATTACAGCTTCTTTGTCATCAGTCACTGTGTCCTTCAGCTGCCAGCAAGAACTTCCAGCACAGAGGACAGTAAGGATGGCACCTTTTTAGGCTGTAAATCCTGACCCGGGCCCCAAATTCCTTCTCTCCACATTTGGTCTTGGTCAGGAAATTTGGATACTTTTTTTTTTTTTTTTAATATGACACAGAAACGAAAATGCTATTTCCCTCCAAAAAATAGTTACAAATCCCATACCAATAAAGACATTTTGGTGCCTGGATTTCAATGGCAAAAGTTGTTTTGGAACTTTTGCTCTGTGATTTGCCTGTGACAACTACTGCCACATTCTCTACAAATGGGTGCAATTTTGCTGATCCTGCAGATATGCCAAGAAACTGACCCATACATTTATTTCCCCAGCCATACATAAAGTCTATAGCACAGAGCAGTGTAAGAATTTGAATGAAGACAGAATATTTTTAGGTCTGATGAAGAAGGCAGAGAAGGAAAGCAGTGAGCCCGCAAGCTCTGCTTTGATCATTTAGCCTTTTCAGATTTGTGACAAATTGTTTTTTCTGCATGAATCTGAACTGATACAGATTTACATGAGTAGTTAAAAAGTAATACCAGTTGGGAAATAAAATCCCTAACAGCACCACAGAAAAGCAATAAACTTAAGAAGCAGTTAGACAGAGAGAAGAATGATCAGAAATGTTTTACAATAGAAAAAAAAATTAATAACATTGAAAAAGAGCGGTTGGACACTTGTAAAGCTGGTTGTGGCAGGCTGAAAGCAGAGAATCCAAAAAGCCATTAGAAAAAAGACATGAAGAATCTTGTAATAATATCCTGAGGAACATGCAGGCTGCAGATTCAATGCCTTTAAGACTATATTGTATGTTCTGCAACAATTGTTTAATGTCTAATCCACCTGGAATGATTGGTAGAGAACTTATGTTAATGTCAGTCCTATGTCCTCAAGGAAATAAATCCAGACTTGACATTAAACTACATATTTTGTACCCAGGACATTTGAAGTATTTTCTTAATCTGATGTACACAGAGATCTTTATCCAATAATTCTGCTGAAGTCAGTGCAAGAGTAACAGCTTCCTTCTCAGTTTAAATTTGAGAAAAAAAATCAAATGAATAAAGCCCTATGTTAATAACTAGTCACCCTGTAATGGTTATGTAGTCGTGAACCTGAACAATTCTAGGCTGTAACACTCATACTGATAAGAAATACTGTTAGCTGTGGTGTTTGATGACTACATAGGAGACTGTTTCCAAGGTCAGACATCTAGAAAGGAGTGGAACTCACACTGTTTCTGATGACTTCAAAGCAAAATTCTCACTGATTTTAATGACTTTAAAGCTGATATGGTGATATGACGGTCCCTAACCTTAATCAAATGCAACTAGAATTATCTCAAGGTCCTAGCTTTTTTTTTTTTTTTTTTTTTTTTTTCAAATTTTTAAAGTTAACTAAGCTATGCTTCAGGAATGATTCTTTTTTCCCAGCCAATGTGTTCAGACATAAGTTTACATTCAGGAAGGAAAGGGAAGGCATGAAGCCTTTCATCGATAGTTTATAAAGCACTTGATCTGATAAACAACTGCCTCCAGATACCAACATTGAGCCTGGTGTGACCGTTTATCACCTTGTTACCAGCTATACAGACTGCCTCTAGACATTTGCTCTTGCAGGAGGCAAGTTGATAAACGGCTGCAGTAGGCTCAGTACTGGTTTGTGACAAGCTTATTTATTAGATTAAAAAAAAGAAAAAAAAAAGAGAAAAAAAAAAAAAAGGAAGAAAACCTTTAGATGACAGCAATAAAAATTTGATTCTTCTTCAAGGTGCCGCCAGATACGTGAGACTGAAATGATCTGACTTTTGATTTTATTTGCTTAGGTTTTCCTGTTGGTTCGAAATCTACTACATGCTAGGGGCCCTGCAGCCAAAAGCTGCACCAAGCTCCTGACCTACCTCAATAAAATGACAGTTTTACTCAATAAAAGCCTGTTTTCAAGGATCAGAATTAGTGCAATGGTTTGCACAGACTTCAGTGAGATCTGGCTTGAGCAGAACTTACTAGGCTGAGTTGGTAATTTATCAGTGGTTAGATGGTAACCACAATCTCTCTATCAGTTATTTCTCCTTTTATGCCTTTCTGCTTTCTAAATTAAGTATTTCTCCCAAAGTTCCCTACACTTCGACTCCCTCTCCATGAGAAACAAATAATCCTTTTTGCTTTTCTTCTCTCTCACTCCCTTTGATTATTTGCTATTCATGTCCAGGAAAATTGAGAAGGGCCCAAAAAGAGCTTAAAATATGATGCAAGGTACAAGAAAAAAAGATGACTGAGTTGACTGATCCCAAGTGAAATTCATAGGATGATCAGTGGTCTGGAGAAAGGGAGCAGAGACAGTCTCATATCACAAAAGAGAAGGGGGAAGTTACCAGGTGGCAGGCCTCAAAACAGATGTTTTTTCCACATAAAGTATCTAAATCATGGAATTCACTGCTGCAGAGAACAGGAATGTTTGCATGGAATGACCTCAATTACAATTTAAAGAGCAATTAAATAAATTAATGCAAGAATGAAATAGACCACACTCTAGATCACAAGCATGCTGAGTTACAAACCAGCTTTCTTTGCTCTTCCATCATTTCCATGGTGTTTGCTATCGGTCACTGTTGGACCTGGGGAACTGGATCAGATTTTCTTGACAGAAACAGTACTCTATTTGCTGCAATTGTAGTTTAAAAGCAAAATTAAAACTTCTTCCCATAGAGTCATTCACCTATTGTCCAGCTCTCAGGGATTCATTTTATAGATTTGTTGCAGAATTGCATTGGTTAATGGAATGGATTTTGGCATTAGTGGAAAATATAAGCCCTCAATATCAAATATTAAATTATTCCTGATTAATTCTTTTATGGGCTTGGACTTGCAACTGATTTAATACTCCTGGATAATTACTTCTATTATAACTGTCTTTGATTTTTAATTAACCATATAAAGTTTCTCATTCAAATCTAATATTACCTTTGTTAACACTGTGAACTTTCTGTTTAGATATTCTGTTCACACTAAACTCTGATGCTCAGACCTTAAATTCTGCTTTTCCATAGCTATGTGAACAAATTCCATACAAGGCTTATTTATTCTACATCATCATCTACCAATAATACTGTCTTTGTTTTCCTGAATACTGATGTCTGCCAAGTAACCTCATTCTTAGTACTGCTGTTCTCACATCACCTCGTCTAAATCATGATTCTCCTGCTACTAACTTGGTTGGTCATTTCAGTAATTATTCTCCTGATTTTCAGTTACTTCATTGAAACTAAAGTTTAGGACATGCACGTTAACATTAAGTTAGTTCAGCTTTTACTGGAGCAAGAACTTCACCTCTCCTCCAGACTAATGAAAATCTGCAACACCTCTCTCTGCAACTTTTTGACATTATACTGAGATAATGAATAATACTGATACAAAGATAAGTATATCATGACCTCGTTTCTGTTCTCTCTGGCCGCCAATGCAGGAGGCCAGATTTGGATTAAAAAATACCAATAGCAAAGAATAACTTATCGCCTATGCCTATTTGGGAGCAGACGAGTTGTTGACAAGGGGGTGAATTGGCTGCAGCAGCATCACATTTGTTGCAAGACTATTGGTCAAGTCATGTAAGGTCAAAAGCACAACAGTTTAAAACTTGCGTGCCGTTACTCACCTAAATCCATATTTACAAACCTAATTAAGTGACTTTACTCTATTAAAATTCAATACAAGTAAGCTGCCTGGGAATTGCGTGCTGAGAGTTTGCAGTGATGAGGTTCCTTATAATTCAGAATCTGGATGTGAATTCAGGTGTCATACTTGAACCATTCACATCAGAATTTGATCTTTGCTTTGAAAATGTCAGTTTTTTCTCCTTTAGCTTCCTTGTAATTAGAATCATATTTGCCTATTGAGAGAGGATATTGACAGTACTTACAAACTCCCTTGAAATCATTGTTTGGATAAAGAGTGAGACATAATATGTAAAATGCAAGTCCCAGCACCACTTTACAAACCATCACATTGTGACAAATAGATGGTGTTTTGCATTTTTAAAACCCATGATTTTTTTATGTTTTGGGGATTCCTCAAAGTCTCCTTAATGTTGTGCATTTTCCTCCTCCAGCCTCCAGCCTGCCCAACTGTAGCATCTCTACCACCCAGTAATGTCACCGTTGGAGCAGCCCGCAGGGTGACCCACAGATCTCCTTTTATCTTGGGGGCCAAGCACACCCCACAGTGCTCTCAGGCACAACAGCGAGCAATGAGGATCTGAGCTGAGTCCTGAAGATCACCTGCCATCTGACAACTCGTTTCACTACTGCAGTGTAATCAAGGTGGCTTCATGAGAGGCACGCATTGATTCTCATCACTACAGATGGGCCTGGTACCAGCCAACACAGTCGCTCTGACACAGGCTGACACCTCTTCCAGCCAGAAGCTAAACACAGTCCTTATTTAATCCCAAAAGCTGTCTTTCAAAGGTTTTCCATTTTTACCACAAATATATATAGCTGTTTTGCCTCCAAAAGATACAAACTCTATTAATTAGTGTATGGGTTTGTGGGAAAAGTTGGTAAAGCTCCCTACATTCAAATTAAATGCTTTCACATTAAAATTAAATGCTAAATTCACTAACTGCTGTGACTAGGCCTATATAATATATATATATACAAATATACGAAAAACTAAATATATGGGTACTAGTGATAGCCAGTTCTCACAAATGTTAGACTTCCTCAGAATGCATAAAGATCTCACAGAATTTCTGGAGATATGGAAGCTTTCTCCATTTCTCCATTAGGATTCCCAAATGAGATCAACTGGGAATCAAAAACTTTGCAGCAAAAAGAGCACAAGAATGATGTGCTGCTGCTCTCTCTCTTCTGTTGAGACCACAGTGAACTGTGCTCAGGAACGTCTCAGGCTGTGCCCTGGTCACTGAGATGCCTCTGCACACAGCTGGATCCCAGAGAAAGGGATGCCTCCACTTATTCCATGGTTAATGAAACCAAGAAAATGGAGCCTAAAAAAATAATTTTGTGCTTGAGGAAATACAGAAATAATCACGAGCTGCTGCATTTAACAGACTTTCCAAAATGAAATTATTTATATTCAAATATGTGCAAAACCAATGATCATTTTTAGTTTTGATCAGCTCAGCTTAGCCCGTTCTTTGGGGAAATTAATTTGATGCTCTGGGTGTAAACACTCTTTCAAAATGCTTACCGTAAAGCAATGTTTTCCTCCTGCTCTCCTGAGCACCAGAGCAATTTTCAAAGCATTCCCATTGATAACACAAACAAAACACAGACCACTTCATCAGGGGGACCAGAAATTGCAATCAGAGAAGTAATACTTAAAATACAATTTAATCTGTATTCACATTACCACCCGGTCTTCTCCAGGCCATGTGTGGGTGGTGTGCAGAGACTTCATGTAGGTTCAGATGTATTTATGCTTGCTAAAGACCACAAGCAGACATGCAGCAGCTTTAGCCAAAAAGCAGTTTGCAAAGCTAACTTTGCTAACTACCCAGACCAGAGTGAAAGGAGAGATCAGCATCAGGAGCTCATTTGCAATGAACTGATATAATCTACTTCTAATTAAGTCAGAGGGACAAATCATTTCTAGTCTCCTAATACTGGTAACATCCTACCAGAACTTTGTATCACATCTGGGTGACAGTCTGGCTGCAGCATATCTAATGTCCTCTCACAGAGTGTTGTTCAAAGAGGAGGAGATGTTCATATTGGAAATGGACTTCTCTGAAAGCTGCCCATGATGAATGCTGGGGCTGAGCTTTGCTTCTCTGCAAGTGGAATGAATCTCACAAAATATTTGTGTGTTGCAATGTGCAAAAGTGACAGTTGTAGTTAGAGCAGTGCCATGCCAGAGGTCAGATGAGGTGGTTTGCTCATGACAACAGCCCCAGCACTCTGAAAAAAAAATATTTTGTCAGGTCCACGGCAGTTCAGATGAGGGGGGTGGATTAAAACCTCCTGGTTTGTGATTTAGACAAGGGGCCATGAATCTGAGATCCCTCCTGGGAAAGGGAGAAACATGAGCCAAGGATGTATGGCAGTGAACAGGCAGGGCTGAAGCCTCGGAGCACTTTCTCCTGCAGAAGCTATCAGGATCTGAGCCTTATGTTACTGTGAAATAAGAATACAACACAACTTCCCTGAGGAATGCAAATGACTACCATGGCCCGTTCCGTCTTCTACTTCTCAGCCCCTGTGCTGACCATTTGGTCCTGTTAAGCCGACAGAAAGTTAAGTGCACTTTTTGGGGCTCGTTTTCTGCTGACTTAGCTGCAATGGCTCAGCTCTGGGTCTGATGAAGGCTGAGCCACTGGGCAGGAAGGGCTGCCTAGGTATGGAAATTCCTGACTCGGATAGTCAGGGAGGCGCTGAACAGTTAAGTTTAAGCTGCTCTGGGAAGGCAGCCTGCAGAGCAATAGGAAGAGACACCTGAGAGCTGATACGTCCTCTCGAGTGCTTGCCACTAGCTCAGCACATCTCCATCTGCACCTATGACCATGATTGCCCAGCCCTTCCCTTCACTAGGTAAGTGCTCTAAGGAGGCTGAAATAGGACCTTGGAGGGAAATGGGGCCTGGCTATGTCCTGTCCATCTTTCGTCTTCAGGAAAGAAGAGAGAGACTGGGATTTGAACTTCTGCCTTTCCCATGTATCAAAGGAGGACTCTGTTCCTTTCCTAGATGGTTTCTGATGTCCAGAGTTATCAATATCCTCATTTATCTTCCTTTCTTTTCCTTCCATTTCTTCTGTAATTATTTGGGGATATTAAGTGCTGCCAGCGCTGGGGTCATTATTAACCCTAGTTAAAATGTGCATTGGAAGACCACAAATTTTAATTCTTGCCTTGTTATCATAGTTACACATGAGTAAGAGGTGACACTTGGGCTCTACCTTCAAGCTCTAAGTAAATGATGACTGTCAAAGAATTAAAGAATCTCACAAAATGAAATGACAGCATTTGAAGAAGAAAAGGGCAAGCACACTCATGGTAAAGACTTAAAATTTTAAGGTATCACTATCAATTTCTATACACACTTTTTCATCATCCTGCCCGTTCAGATCTGATGAGATTGTAGCCAGCTTTCGATCAGTGTCATGATGCTTCTCAGTTGCACATTGAGAAGTTCTGCCTCTGATCACAAAGAGCACAGCTTTACCAAGGATATACATGTAACACTCCAGCTAGTCTTACTCTGATTTTTTTTTTTCCTGCTAAATGAACGGTTCTGAAACATGCATTTAAAGGCAACTTTTCTAACATCACAGAATAAGCAAAAAAATATACCAGAATCAATTTTAAATCTGACAGAATGATTAATAATACTTATATCCCCAGATTTTCCCATCTGTCAAAATATTAGTGCAATTGCTATCATGCCACAGGTGTGTAACTGCTGGGATGAAAAACTACTACAAGTTAATCAAAAATTTCACAGAGCAGTCCTGTGTGGGGACTCAGTATTTGACAGTAGAAGCTATTGTTACTGTCTTTGACAATAACTTTAATGCCCGGACATTTTGCCATATTTTTAACATGTTATTGTTTTAACATGTTTCAAAGAAAAGTCTTCAGTGTGTTTGTCTGAAAGCAGCACTTTTAATACCAGAACAAGAGGCAGAATGGAAGAAAAAGTTGTTACCTCATGCTTTGCTGGTCTTGGTTGATGGATGTAGGAGAAAAACAGCTGACTGTGCCTGAAGATGTGCTTGGCTCGCTGTGTTTCTACCCTAGGTGCTGCTCTGAGTGCTAAAAAGGGATACTCCTCATGTGCTTTCCCACTTTTCTACATTCAGAGTCTCATTTTAAAGTTAAAATTCTCAGTATGAGCTTTCCTAACTGGTAAGGTAGGATTTTCAGAAGTACCCGTCTTGGAGAGGACCATAGTAAAGAACAATTTTTCCTCATCCACCTGAAAATGTCTTTATTCCCTAAACCCAATTCTGAAACTAATTTCCCCAGTCATAGCACATACTAAGGCTGCTTTTTTTCATGTGTACGATGTTCTACCTCTGCTAAGCTACGAGATCCAAGATTTTAGATTAACGAGTAGAGCTTGCTTTATGAATCCGCGGGTCTTAAATCCTGTCTCCAGAAGTCATGCAATGGTATTCATCCTCTTGATTTTCATTACAGTGGCACAAAACCCCAAGAGATGTGTTTTAGTGACAAAGCATCTGCGTTGTGAAATTTTACAGCTGATGCAGTAGGGTGATGAGGTTGAGAAAATAAATTTTCCTCTATGTTACAGAGCCGAATTAAACGAGTGTTAACTAAAACATACCAGAAACCAGGATTTGGATTAATTTGAGCACAACGGCTGTCTGTCTGTCAGTCTCCATTCTCTTTTTATGTGTGACATATGCTATTTCTCTATTGTCATAGAGTGTTTCAAGATAGACTAGACCTGAACTTCTAAAAAAGAAAAGGAAAGAAACTTAAAAACAATATGCCTTACTTTAAAAATTATTCCTGGCATGGAAGAGATGACCAGCCTCTGAAAGAAAAGGCTCAAGAAATGAATGTTCAGACGATGAACAGTGATGGTCTATCTGTGTTTGAGGGTCAGTTTTTTTCCTTCATTTTATTTTATTTTATTTTATTTTATTTTGTTTTTTTATTTATTTTATTTTATTGTATTTTATTGTATTGTATTTTATTTTATTGTATTTTATTGTATTATAACAAAGCTGAACAAAACCAGAGCACATATCAGAAAAGGGTATATTCTTTCGCCTAATGTTACCTTTTCCTTTTTTTTGTTGTTCTTTTTTTTTTGACATTCCCTATTTTTTTATCTTCTGCCTTCCCCCCCCCCCAAAAAAAAAAACAAAAAAAAAAAAAACAGGGTTTCAAAGGTGCATCTAAGTCTCTCACTTTAGTATTTTAACATTCAGAAAGATGAATAGGAGGACTTGAATAAAATCCCAGAAAAATTAGCCTGGTAGCCATGCGACCATAGTAATTTCAGAGAATTTCACCTGGTAGCCTGGAAGAGAATCTGAAGCCTAGAAAGTTCATATTCTGCACAGGTTCATGTTCCATTATAGAGAAGGGTCTTTTACAACATGCCTTACAGGGCAAACATGGATATAATGAATCTCAAACGCCAACCTGTCAATCTAAACTCAATGTTTTTTTTTGTTTGTTTGTTTTTTTTCTCCCAGATAGCTTTCAAGGACATTTACTATAAATCTGTGAAAAGAGAGCTACTAACAGGTCTGGGATTTATGGAAAGTGCTGACTATTTGTGCTCTGTCTTTTGTCAATAGCATTAAGATTTGCAGTTTGCACTGAATTATCCAATGACCTAAATCCAAGCAAGCTATCAAAATCTGTTTCTTAGATAAAGTCATGCTAGAGTTTGATACATTTATCAGTGCCAGGCACACTGTAGTGCTTACAAGCATGGTTATTTCTCAAGTCCTCTTCAACAGCAGACAAAAGGGAGGTACAAATGAATTACAACTTATTCATACCAATGGTTTGAAATAATTATCAACCATTTATTGTCTGAATACACAGTAATACAATTCCTGCCTCCTGATTTCACACGAACTCCTGAATATAATGAGGCACTGTTTATTTACCTAATGTAAAGCATTCAAGTCTTATGCTGACATCTCCAGAATGATTTATTGTTTTTCCATTATGCTAAATACTTGGGATAGATCATGCCTCATTATACAAAATATAATCCATTGCCATTCAGCTGAATGAGACTTGATATGGGAGAGGCAGGGGGGTTGCTAATTGTCAAAATAGCTTCATGGTGACATATTCTTTCAGCATCAGGGCTCAAATATTTGACATGGTAAAATTGTCTGTCTTCACTTCTCTCTAACATCAGAAGAATCCTGCTGAAGCCCCAGGAAGTCAAATGGGAATTGGAAGCAGCACATTAATTTTTAAATTTACACAGCTTCTTTTTAACCCAAAGTGATCTACAGGCTGTAGTCCTGATCCCACAGGGCATTTTCAGGAAAAACACCTACCAGTTGTGTATTGCCAGGTAGGCTGCCTTGCCAGAATGAGAATGTATTATGAACACAACCAATAAACTGGGCTATGTGTTTTTCATACTCTGCAGTTACAGTGTGTTTTGGATAAACTTTTCTCTCGGTTATTTTCTAAACTGGAGTTTAGAGGAGTGTGTGCGAGGGTCACTATAATAATTAACAAAATTCAAAATCAACTACAGCCATGTTCTCTAATATGAGCACCAACAGATTTACATCATGTATAGGTTGTGAAAAAGCACCACTGTTAGAAATCAGTTTAGAGCTCTAGAAGCAAAGAAACAGTAATGGTTCCAACATGGACAAGAAGGGGAAACCAAAGTGAGAAAGACAAATCCCTGTAGTGATATTTAGAGGCTCCTCTATATTTTTCTCCTTCTGGGCAAATGTAATCTGTATTACAAAAAGCCCCAGCCATCTGCGGCACCAGGAAAGTTCATCTGGTAGTAACGAAGGCACTGCTGAACACACCAAGTACTATTAAAACCTCCAACTGGTACAACCTATTAAAGCAAAGCCACCACCACTCCGCTCAGACTTCTGGAAAGCCGTCAGACTGAAGGCTGCTGGCTACTCTGGGATTTATGGGTAGGACTTAAGGTTCTCAGACAGGTCAAAGAGCAAAGCTTCAAGTCATAAAAATATCCTTCTCTCAGCCACCTCAGGGAAAGACAGCCACCCAGGCAGAGGAAATTGAAGAAAAGGAAGAGATTTAATTGAAAAAAAAAATCCTACACTAAGAACTTAAGTTTTTTAAGCACCTGTGAGAGATTCCGGACAGCATTTGAAGCTTTCTGAACTCTAAAGTCTGTCTTAAGCTACATTTACATTGCATAACTGTTTGCTTTCAAATTATTATTATGAAAGATACAACATGAACATAATAAATGATTGTGGTATTAAAGCACATTTGACAGCATCATCTTGAGTGCCGTTTCCCTTAATGCTCTACTTACATGGCACAGAGGAATTTGCTCTGAAACTGCACTAGGATGGATAGAGTTCAATAGCACATCCCATAACATTTTTTTCTCTTATCTCTGAACAATTCATAACTGCCAAAATACCATGAAAATACAACTTCAGCTCTGAAATACAGAGATGCCAATGTTGGCCTGCTATTGGTGGAAAGGTGGATAGAACTGGAGGCAATATGGCATTACAGCTCCTGGCTCTATTTGTATTCCCACGGTCTTTAGCTCATGCTTGAATTAATGCACTTACAAAGCCAAAGTAGAAACACACGTTAAGAAGTAAGCAGAAAGGTTACTGAAGAAAAGAGGTGGATGCATAGTGGAAAAGAAACTGGTGCTTGGCCAGAATGATCCCATAGATCCAAGATTTTGTCTGCCCTTTACTTTATTCACTGACGGCAGTATTTCATTGTATTCAAATTGTGTTCAGATGGATACCTTATGGCTCTGGTTCCCATTCTGAACCTATTTTTTGTATTCGAGCTGCAGTCTAAATGAGACGTCTAAAACCATCATCCACTATCTTAGCTGGAAAAAGAAAAATGAAGAAGTAACTGAAGCTGAGATTTTCAGACAATGTATTGGTGCCTCAGTGTTTATGGTGATCCGTATCTAACTGGTGCTGCACCCCACGCAAAGTGGGATGAACACAGCAGTCCTGAAGGCGACATAGAACCAGACTGGGACACTACTCTGTTGACGTAGCAGATAATTGTCAAAGTCCAGCCTGAAGGTAAGTTCCAAAGACAAAACCAAGCATAATTTTGGCATCCAAAGATATTGATTTTCTTTTGAATCTTACTCTGTGTTTGCTTAATTTACATTTTAAAGAAGGAAAATAGAATGTAATTGACTAGCAATGCAATTATGAAATTATCTAGCATGCCCATAACATTCAATAATACTAAACAGCATCAAAAAACAGAAAGACTAAGTAGTACAAACACATTTTGTATCAAATGAATTTTGTATCCTAGTTAGGATATTTTCCTACAGACTTCATGATCCCTCCTGCTCCTCCCCATAGTTAATCTACCACTGATTGTGATGATGGTCGCCATAGACACACAAACTGTTTTGGTTAACTTGCAGCTTGTACATTATTTTTGAATTTGTGGCTGTTTCAGTTAGTAATGCCATCTATTTCTGAAAGGGTTTTACTTTTAAATAATTAGGGCTTACCCAAGAGGTTAGCACAAAAAATATTTGAAATGCTAATACAGCTTCTCAGTCAAAACTGTTGAATCAAATTTAAATCCTGTTGTTCCATAGGTATACTGCAAAATATGATAGTGTCCACAGTGTACTGATAACATCTGTGCAAAACAAAGAAAGAGGCCAATGTATTACATGTGATGGTTATTAAATGGAAATGCTGACAGACCTTTAAATACAGTGAGGCTGGGCACACTGATTTAATGAGAGCAATAATGGGCAGGTGGGTTGAGAATTCCTGCTGAGATTAGATCCTGAGCAGCCAATGTGTCTTTTGAAAATGTTTTGTAACACAATCTGTACACAGTACCAGGCTGTGCCTTACAGAAAAAAACATCTTTTCATTTTAACTTTATCATCAAGGCTTCTTACAACCTCATGACTAACATATATATATATTTAATGCCATAATGATTGGATTATTTTTTTTTGAACATGTTCCTTTTTTCTAACTACATTCAAATTGAGAAAAGAGGAAAAAATCTGTTGCTTTGGTGCAAACTGTCTTATCACTGGAGTTATGTGCTTTTGCTCTTTTTTTTTTTTTTTTTTTTTTTAATAGATCTCAAGCGTTTGGGCCTAATTCATTAAAACATATGCTCTGACTAAAGTACATAGCTAGATCCACTCAAAACATAATGAAATAAAGCAGTTGTGTAAGAATCTATTCTATGTCACATTCCTACTGGCAGTTGCACTCTGTGCCAAAATTTATCTAGGAAGTTGTGCTTTATGGCTTGCTCATTTGGATGGCAACAAGTCTATGAGTTACCCTTCTGCTTCTCCCAGGAAGACATCATGTGGTGCAGGTGCCAATATCAGATGCTCAATCTCAAAACCAGATGGAAACACAATTGTATTACACTACTCATGCCCAGCACAAATTTTGACACCGGTCTGCTAGTTCGGAATGATTTAAAATGTCCATTACCAGGTGTTCTCTTTCTCACCTTCCTTACGGTTTTACTTATGGTTTCAACCTGAATCCAAGAAGGATCATGTCTTTATATACATGTTTCTTTCTTCTTGCTTGTGCTAGAGATAGGCTGTTACTGCAATCCACTGCTTTTTCACAAAAATTAGGTCTTGATTTGCCTCTTTTTTCTACTCTTTCTTCTCAGCTGCGTTTGAGTCCAGACCTCACTCTCACTCCTCAGCCTAGCTGATCCCCAGTAAGGTTTTCATACATCCTCAGATGAATTCCATTGGCTTCAGAGCAGAACTGCAAGCTGGAACAGACAGTGCTCTCTGTTCCTTGGGTCAATGGTCCCTGGTTTACACCCTGCAATATAACGTTGACACCAACATGTCGACTCTATACTGAGAAAGTCAGACTTCCACTGAAAAGATTGGATTAATCTGGCTGACTCCCACAGCTCTGCCTACCAGTGCCAAGCCACTGAAGGCGCTTATCCTTAACTATGGCAGGGACCACACTGAGAGGACAAAACCACTTATGCATTCATGTTCCTACACAGCCTGAGAAGTCCACTGAAGAAAAGCATTAGACATACCCTTTCTCGCCTTTTCACATTTAATTCAACTATTAATCATTGCTGCACTGATTAACCTGTGATGACCCATCTGCAGCAATAACGCAATCTGAAATCAGACCCTTGGTTGATTACAGCAGGCAACCAGCTGGTCCAAGAATGATTTCTTGGCCTGAATTAAAGTTAACTCATCCTGGAGCTACCAAACTTTGTTTACTGGAATTACCATCTAAGACAAAATGGACTTGAAAGTCTGTTGAGAAGGAAAAGTTTATCAGTGATACGTATTTTTGCATTCTTGGTATCTGTGAATATTTTTGGTTTTCTCATCCTAGAAGAAGGTGATGAATGCAGAACTATCCCTAAATGCCAAGACAAAGGGTATGTGGTAAGATCATCCTGAATACTGACCTGATTACATCAGTATTATGGAAGCAAATGCCAAACCCTGTTCTCAGGTACAAAGAATGGTAAAATTCAAGATCACTCATTTTCTGTAGGGCTAGAATCATCCCTGGAGCAGGGACACTCAGCCCTGCAGAAGCAGAGGGCTGGGAAAGGTGACCATTTGGGGCACTTCTCTTTCACTCCTCACACCTGCTTCTGCAGTCTCTGGTGGAAACTGAAGTACAATTGCTGAGCTTTACATTGTGGAAATGTCTGGGCTCTTCTAAAGGTGTGGTTTTGTATATGAACCAGTAGATTTTGCTGTCATAATGTAGTACTATTTGAGTTTATCTCCCTCTGCACACCTGGTATTCCTTCATCCCATCCCACTCATTTTTACAGTGTTACATGGAGAGGTTACTGCTATAAAAAGGTGCTCCCAATAGAGGGCAAAGCTAAATTATAATTGCCTTGCAGTCTCTCTTCATCACCATGGTTATTATTGTTTCAGATTGCCATGTGCTAAAGTTTTGTCCATGGAGGATACATAAGAACTGAAAAACAATAGCAAAACATTTGACTTCTACATACATGTTTCAGGATCAGATTATTTCTTTCGCAATCAGAACAAAATTCAAGCATCGAGGAGTCACTTCGGGAAAAGATCAAGATTTCAGAGGTCTGCTATGTCACTCTTTGTATTGGCCATGTATTCTTGGGGATGAATTGATTGAAGGTGATTGAGTTCATTATCTCACTGCACTACCATTTACGGTGAAACTTTCAACAATTAACTCAGGATCTGGGTGAACCACTGGCAACAGTAGCAGTAATCAGAAGAGTTGCTAGAAAGAATCTGTAACAGTAATACAACAGAACTGTACTTAATATTAACATCATGGCATTTTCCATGGTAGGGAACTAGTCTCTAAGACCAAATAAAGAGAAAGAGGTATTGTCTAATGCTGCGTATAGGACTATAACTAGGAGTTTTAGGATTAAAGTGGCTAATTAAAATGTAGGCTAAATGTTAGGTTACAGCACCTGACTGTAAAATCCCAGTGTGAAAGCAGCAAAGTCCCAGTTGTCTCACATGCATCACTGTGGACTAGATATTTAAGAACATATGGAGAAAAAACAGTCATTTAAGGCTTTGGACCACTGTGTACGTTTCTGAAGAATTCTTAATGGGCTTCCAGGACACTAAAATATGCCCCAAAATCTCCTGAAAAGATTCTGCAATTCTGCTACAAGGACATAAAAGATATCATCAATATTTTTCAGGTCTAAAAACTGCACAACTCTAGCCTTTGAAGAAAACAAAGCCGATGGAAAAAAAGTCCACCTAAAAACTGTTCTCTGGCTAGTGTTAACACATGAAAGGCTGTAAACCTTGGCAAGTTTATGAACAGTGGCTGGCTTGGAAACTCTTTTTACATTCTGTCCTTTTCACAAATTGCACATACGTAAATACATTTATCAAGCATGCTCACAACCAAACTGCTTGACTTCATAAAAGACACCTTAGAGTTATCTTCTGTCATCAGATCGTTTCATTGTATTTGAAGTTAAGTATGTTAATGTGTCTTGAATTAATTTTCTTGGTGTTAAAGTGCAAACTGGGCTAATAAAAGTGACACATTGACTTTTTCCAGAGAATGATGTTCAGCTTATGGAGAATGGCAGCATAAATGAAAATTAGCCTCAAGACAATGTTAATTACGTTTTATCCATTAGTAGGAGGGTAATTGAACCACTCATTTTCACTGCAAAGAAAATCCTTCTGGCTTCATAAAGGGAAACTATTGTATTTAATGTGCTAATTAAAGTCTAACAATGTAAAAATATGCAAAAGAAAGAAAAGCAAAATGCAGGTAATCGATATCTACAGTATACTGCAATGACCATCTTGGACATAAGTTTTATTTCTCTCTTGTGCTTACAGGGACTTCAAAATGCATGACAGAAAATAACTCTGTCTGAAGAAGCAATCAAGACTTACTGACATGAACATGAAATATCCTTAAAGACACATATTCAAAGTAAAACAAAGGCACAAAGGCTTAATGTAACTCAGTATAGACCAAAAACAAACAGCCAAGGACATATGCGTAAAGTCTGGCCAATCACTTGAAATAAGTTGGGAGCCCATTTTTTTCAGAAGATATACCAATAGGTATTCTGATATCTATTACATTAGTTACATTAATTACACTAATAATTTGGTTCTTGATAAACAAAGGATAGATTAATAAACATATGTTTTGATTGTGGAACTGCTGGACTGCTCTTGCTGTACGTATGTATGCTATATTATCTTGTCTTTGGAATGCCATGGATAAATAGGAAGATTTTGAGTTCTGAATATTAAGCTGCTGTATAAAGTTCAGATACCTCTATCAGCAAGCTCTAACTTCTTTCTAACTTGGCATATTATCTATGCTGGACTTCACTCCAGTGGGATGCTGGAAGAAGATTATTTTTTTTCTTTTTTCCCCGCCCCCCGGACATTTTAGAGGAAAAAATGTACTTTGATGTTGTTCAGAGTTTTGAAAGACAATAAAATTCGGTACCACGCTTCAAGGAGAACTGACAGATAAAGTCATTAAATGCTCATGCTGACAGCTAAACATTACACCATTTTATCAAATATATAATCACGACACTTACACGTATAACGAGATATGCACACTCTCTCTGTGTCAAAAAGAAACTATATTACAAAATGCAGAAAATCAGCGCCAGAATATACAGTGGGCAAATCAATTTTCTTTTAGCCACACCATCCATAGATGGACATCCTTTGTACAGTCTGGGCCAGAATCAGTGAGAGGTTGCGTGAAAGTATATGCCTAGCCAGAATACTTGTTCAAGAACCTCACTGCTGTCTTGACATTATATCATCTCCTGTACTGTTTCTACAGTCAATAAATTAGACAAGTGCAACTAGTCTTGGGGTGATTAAATCTGTTCATGTACAAATACTAAAATAAAAAATCCCACAAGTACCATATAGTCATTTACATACACCAGAAAAAGTGTAGGTGACTACTTGGACCAAAATTTAGTTACAGCTAGTAATGCGGGGTATCTGCCCACTGGGTTGAATAGAATCTAGATCAGATCCTTGAACTTATTGACCCCAAGGGCAGCATCTAGGCAGAGTTAAAATGAATTAAGAATTCTTGCTTCTATGTAATGAATTAGAAAGCCAAAAATACATCCCCTATCCAAAAATAATAATTTTAAAATCAACCTTTATCATAATATTACCATGAGCATTGAAAAGGATTATCTTATTACAAAAATGAAATGACTTAAATTTACCCTCATTATTGTTTCCAAGGGAAAAAAAGGAGGCTTTTTTTTTTATTTCATTGTGGATGAAGCTGCTATTTGCATTTAAATGAAGATGTCTGAAGGAGAAGAAGAGCTAGAAAGTTATATTTTTTTTTCCTTTTGAGGATGAGATTTCATTTCATTTCAGTATTCTCCTATAATACAAACCTAACTCTACTTTCTGCTTCATTAAATAGTCAATCACAAACTGCTTTCCAAAAATTGCCATAGAGAGTGAGACTCTCTGATTATTCCCAGTTGAGGTTTTGCAACAACTATAAGAATATAGTGTTGGTATCCCCTAAAAGTCTGACACCAGCAAAGAAATGAGGCATTTCCATATCTGCAATATAACATGGATTTTTTTTGATTGACTTATCATAATTGATGCATTTAAAAAATCTGTTTTCTTAATACTAAAATCAGAAACACACGTATACCAAAACATATAGTTTAAAAGCAATTCCAACATAAAACTTCTGAAAAGCTGATAAAAACAAATATCTGTCCCAATGTTAGACATGTTAGTACGAAAAACAGGCAGAGTGCCCAACACTGCACCACTGACATCTATGGATTTGCCATTAACCTAAATGGGAAGGAAGAGGCTACGGAATGGGACTTCTCTCCTGCATTAAATTTCCAAAATACCAGATGACATCTGGATTCTACTGTGAGCAGATCTGCCTTCATGCATCAGGGAAAAAGCAGACAGCTTTCAGATATGCCACCTTTCATTGGCTATAGGCAAAATCTATGTTGCTGACTAACAGAATACTAATATTAGGAGTTTAAATGATGTACCTTAGACTTTTGTGATTAAAAACTGTCATCTTTGTGAAACAGGATTAGTTGAACTGTAGACATAGTAAGATGAAAATTAACACAAGGCAATGACTTCACAGCCTAATCTGTCATAGGGAAGGTCTCTGCTTACCCCATTATACTCTTAGCAGAGGAGAACTGTCTGTCTCCTTTATTGGGCCACCGTACAAAGAAAAGAAAAAAAAAAAGATGCTTTGAGATAGGCACTAAACTGGCAGTAGTAGGGCAGCAGTTGTTGATTGAAATGTTCATCAAACTGAGTAAGTCTAACAAGATCTCAAGCCTTGCTGGGGGAGGAGAGGAGAGAAGGGGGTAGCATTAAACCACACCAGTGGGAGTCAGTTGTTTAAAAAAAAATGATTGCTTTCAGTCCACCACCTGGCTCCATCTGATTTGTTACACTCAAGTATCAGGCTACTTCCCATTAGTTGAGTAGAGTCTAATATACAGGCCCAGAAGTCCACTAAGATAAAAGGCTGATCCCCAAATTAATACATGGGGCTCCTCCTTAAAAGTTGAGACTTCAGACAGATTATCTGTGTTTTATTTCTATGTACTGAAAAACACAATGTCCTTTCAGTTGTAACTACACACAGACAGTTTAGAAAGCTATTGTATCAGCCATCTGCCTGATACACAGTGAATAAAATCAAAAATAAATAAATATTTATTGTGGTAGGCATCGCACTTAAATGATTTTCAAGAACATGAATTTTAAAGTAAGCAGTAAATGAACTCAAGAAAGTTTCATTCTAATGCAGTAATGCAGGAATATTTCGATCAGCTAAACCAATAGAAAATAAAACAATGTAGAGCCAAGCAGGAAGCTGCAGAAAAGAAAAAGAATTCTAAGGCTCAAATTCTTCTGTCAAATGTATTCATGCACAGCCTATCAAAGTCAATGGGAATTCTCTGTGCATATTCAAGGACAGAATTTGGTCTAAAGGGATGAATTTTCAAAGGATGCCAGATTTTTTTCTCTCTCACCCAGCATTTGCACAGGCTCATTAATATTTGCAAAATGGGTACCTGTGCCCTTAAACAGGTATTGCAGAGTGCAATTACCTACTCTGCCATCATAAATGTAAGATTTTTTTGGTTCCGTTTTTCAATATGGTCCGTTTAAGAGCATGGAGAAAGAATGGTATATTTATTGATATACTCAAGAAATGGATTTCATGTGTTCTGAATCATCCAATCTATTCTTCATCTACATTCAAGAGAACATTCCACGTGTTCATTTTTCTTTCTAAAACAAAAATGCCAAGAGATATTTATTTAAACAATAAAGATGTTTTCAGGTCAAAGTTCATGCCCCTCAAAAGTCTTCAATGAGAAAATTCACTTTTGTATATGCCAAACAGTATTGACTGGCTGAACTAGAATCCGCATTGCTTCACTAATCAAATTATTTACAGCCAAAATCTATTCGTAACCCTTTAACGACATCCCACAAGTACTGTTATAGAAACCTCACCTACAAAAATGCTGATTCCAGAAGATCTGTAGCCAGTGCTGACTGCAAGTACCTGAAAACATAACTAAAGCTGATTATAAACATGATACATACAGTAGGATGTTTTATAACTGAAAACAAATATAATGATCCAAATTTTTAACAAAATTAAAAGAAATACTGTACAAATAAACTATATCTACTTGTTGAGACATTTAGCAAACAAGAAAAGGAGCAGTAAAACTCGTGTGAGAGGAAGACTGTATTAAATATCTTGCTATTGCATGATAGAGTATAAGCATTTTAATGGTCAATGCACTGGCAACAGTTTTGCCTCTGGTGAGCAATTACAGCCTGTTGCTACCAAGATATAACTCATATATGTATGAGTTCCTTTTTATTGAGCTCCCTACTCTCTAGTACAGTCTGGATATACTTGGATGAAACTAATAGGTGAATATGTGCCTTCTCCATTTGCTGTACCCTGGTGATTAAAAGGCAAATGCTTTGCTTCCCATACCCTTCCACTTCTTACTTTACCTTTCTATTTTAGTTGTGACTCTAAAGGTCTTAACAGCAAACCTTTCTTGAGACAAGGTTGGATTACAGATTTTGTGCTTTGCAGACATGTTCATAGAAATATTAAGTACTACTTCTTGTCGAGATTGTGGTTTTGTCTTAGAAATAGTAATTAAACTCCAACAAAATATACAGATATTTTTGAAACTCAGTTAATGTTTTCATATGGAGTGTCATTGGCAAGAAACAAAATAAATGACATGCCCAGGAGAGAAAATAAATACAACTTTGATATTTTAAAATAGCTTTCTTTTTCCATCTAACACATTCATCTTCTGCTAATTCTGTAGCAGCAATTTTCTTGCACACAAGAAACCACTTTTTTTTTTTTTTATCCATTTACTAAGTTTTAGATAAAGGCATGGACAAGCTGTGGTCATTATGTCTCATTCAGATTTCTTTAACAGCAGTTTTCATCAGATTCAGTGATGCTCACTGCAGATAAGTTAGCCATCATTATAAAAATTAAGCTATGCAATCCTCTCAAAGTGCTGAAGAAAAGAGCACTTGTAAATAGGAAAAAGAAAAAAAGAAAAAAAAGATGCATTTATAACTTCCAAGTTTCATGCTAAATACTTTAACTCTTAAGTGCACTTTCCGGTCCTGCTTCTTACCTTGAAAATGTGAATCTTGCAGAACCCAGCTTGGTTCAACTGTACAAACATAAACAATTTAAATAAAACATTCCTTACCAAGAGCTGTAAAGAAGGTTTTCAAAAAAAATGAATGCGCTTTACAAATGTAGTTGTGATCAAGCCAAGTAACTCTTCTACAGTGAGGGTCAACTTGAGGTGGAGAGAATTTCCCATTCATTTAGTATAAACTGTTTTCCTGGCGAGAAGACAGATTCCTTTGATCACTACACAACTTCTGTTGAGGGTTTAGTGATTGTAAAGGACTATTAGTTGTTTGTGTGCGGATCTTCCAAATCCCCAAAATGTGAGCAATTTTTGGTTTGAAGTGAAGGGCAACACTGTCAGTTCAAGGATTTTTGTACAGCAAATTGGGTTAGGCCTGACCAAAGGAGCTTAAATGGGCACCTAGAGACCTAGTGTCCCACCAGAACAAAGTAGAGGATATGGCAACATGAAGGAAGTTTAAATCACTGGATCTTGGGTAGTATCTCTTTGACCAAATATTGTCCATCATATCTTTCCTCTCTAGAAGTTTTTGCTTGGTGTTGCCTTCTGATTCGTTTTCAATTTATGACCAGCACTCCCCTCTCTGATGCTTGATCTATTATTCCCTGCAGCCTGCAAAATTCTGGCTTGGGGTCATCCACGAGGGATGTTTTGGAGAGTCCTTCCACCAGTCCTAGGATTTAGATGAATCTGTATCTCTCACCAGTACTAAATCAGAACACGCAGTGAGCTTAGCGATATTATTTGCATTCAATCCAATTGATTTCACACCAGTCTATTCCTTGTGCTGTATTGGTGAAGGGAGTGTGGCGGGTGCCCTCAGCTCCCAGGCCACACACACCACAGGCCCCACGTCGGGTAGGCCGGCCCTGGGCTGAGCCAAAATGGGACTCCTGGGCCCATGGGCGGGCAGGAGGTCCCAGGTGACACAGCCAGGACCTCTAAGGCCTGTTAGTGCCCCCAGGGTCCTGACAGACAGTCCCCCACAGTGCTTCTGCAGAGTCTGGAGTACCAAGAAAGCCAAAATAAAGCAACACAGAATAACATGAGCCCTCTGCCAGGTTTGGCGAGTTCCCTGAAGACTGTTTATCAAACACCTGTAGCTGCACATGCAGACAGGTACATCCTTTCTGTGTCTGGCTGGCACAGAAAGGCAAAAAATCACTCACAGCTCTGGGAAGCTGTGAGAAGGAGTTCAGGTAAGTGCTAAACACTGTCTGTCTGTTCCAATTCATTTCTGCAGTACAGACAATTTCCAAATGGAAAAATATTTTTTATATATTTTGAAGATCACTTGATTATCTTTTCATACCCTTCTACACCAATACCCAGCACAAATATAGGGCATCGTTTTCTTCACATAAACACTCATGAAATGGGAATGATTGTGACTAGAGTACAAGAGAGACAAAGAGCAAGCTAATAGTCTGCCTGTCGGTGTGTTCAGGTGGGAAAACAACAGGCCTGTGGCTTACAGCTTTTATACTGATGTCTTTATTAATAAACTCATTTTCATTTCTTCCCAGTGAATTCTGAAAATCAATCCTTTTCTCTAATGCCTCATGAACAGTTTAGAGGAGGGCAGCTGCAAGTAATTTGTGCAGCCATAAAGAATTGTGGTCACATAGTAGTACAGCTCCTGCAGATCTCTTCTTGCATAAATCATTACATTTGCTCAATGGTGGGGATTTTTCCAACATATGAACCGTTTATACAAGCAAGGTGTGAAATGTTCACTTTGGCTTTCTCTCCTGAGTTTCAACTGCAAGGCAGAGAGTTTATATGGAAAGAGAAACAGGCAGATATAAAAAGGAGCAACAAAACAGAAGTTGTTGTGTTCTTTCATGGAGAGATCTATCTTACTTTAAATAAAACCAATTGGAGCCTATTAACAGTTTTCCTCCACAGCCCTCAAGGTTATAGTGACAAGGTAAAGTGCTCACATTAGATGCAGCTGGACTAACACTTGTATTCCAAAGCAGTTTTTCTAAGGTCGACATTTAGAGTTATTTGTCAAATGCTCAAAGTGAAGCATGAAACTAAAGCCTAAACCAAAGCCACTGATCTAAAATCTTCCATGTTTCAGGGCAGCATCAGCCTGTATTTAACCACTGTCCAGATGCCCCCCAAAACCACAGGAATCTTTTTCTACCAACATCTGACAAAATGGGGACAGATTTCTCAAGTGAACAGGAAAAAGGAATGTGAATTTTTGGGGGGACCACCCCACCCTGGGTGGAGATTAGGGGGAATGGGGACACCAGAGCTACCAGCTCCTTCCCACGGTGCTGGTCTGGTGCTCTCTCATCCTGTCTCCCAACCTGGCTGGCATTCTCCTGGCAGCTCAGTTATGTGTAGTTGGGTTTTACAGAGCTCTGCCAATATTCAGGTGGGAAGAATAAAAGTGTCAGAAAGTGTTTACTCTGCAGCAGAGGTGCATACATTGCATCAGAGAGAATCTCTCATATTAAGTACTCCACCCTCTGATATAATTAAAATATTACTATTGCAATCTTTATTAAAATTGGTAAGATGTATCAAAGATCACAGAAGTGCTATCTGCTGGATAGTTATTAAGTAAATGTAACATTAGGTTCTGTTAAGTTCCTCTAAGTGCTTATTGCAAGCATTCTTCAACATTTCTTAGTATTAATACTCTTAAAAACGGAAAATTTGTTACTTTCTTTGAGCCATTTGTCCATGAAGCAACTCTTGATTAATACAATTAAGAAAAATAAAAAGAAGAGAGGTGATGAGACCCCAGTGGCAGATATTTTTAAATGTCATTTTGTTAACGGAACAGACCTCAGCTGCTTCATCTACTGTAGTATTCCTATCCTTCCTTTTCCTTGCTACTACCCCTCAGCCTTTTCTGTGCATTAATTACCGTTACTAAAGGAATTATACAAACATACATTTTTGAGTGCACGTAGTGACCTTTGAAAGAGAACAACTGTCCTTTGTTGTTGTTACTTTGGGCAACCTTTGTATGTGTCAGGAATAGTGCAAACAGACAAGTAAGAGACAGTGAACAAGAAGATATTCACATGTGTACTGCAAATACTGGTGTGATGAAATTATATCCGTAGGAAGGTGAGATAAGCCATCCAGTAGAGGGCAGTGGGAGGATAATTATGAAGTTAAAACAATTATTGTATTTATCAGTTCAGTGTATATATCAATTCAGTTTATTGGAGCATCCAAATTCTTCTTCACTGTTTTCAGCATTTATAAGAGTTTCTACTGGAGGAATTCAAACAGCTTGACAAATATTATTTAACTAAAATTAGTACTACTCCAGGAGAGAGGAACAAAACACCCACAGTATCTTTGTTACACAAGTGAGGAAGTGGATGAGCAGAAGAATCGGCTGGGTTTAGAAATGGTGGAATTACTCAAACGCACTTAGAAAGTCAGTGTTGGAACAGGAATTAAAACTACCTTATTTTGACTCTACACCTGAGAGAGTATGAAAAGCACCACGAAGATCCAAATGCAGTGCTACCAGCAGAAACCATGGCTGTGTTTGTGCAACCAGACTGCTTTTTAATGACATGGCTTCTTTCTCACCTGGGAGAATAGAAAAAGGAGCCTTTATTTTGTTAAGCTACAAGCATCTACAGGCATAAACAAATAGCCCATACAGACATCTTACCACAACATGCTACCAGTATTACTAACATTTTGGCTAGTTCTTAAGTCTTTTTTAGTAGATTCACATTAACTAACCGCTGTTAGACATCATCAGCAAGAAGTCTTACAATTAAGATCTGCTCCCTATTGGAAAGAGAACAAAAATACTATTATAAACTCATTGATGTTTAATGTGTATCCAGGCTGGACACTCGAGAAAGTAACAAGAAATTCTGTAAATCTAAAGAGGATAAAAATAGGAAACCAGCAAACAATCAGAGGACCACCGCCTGCTGTATGCAGGAGATAACAAAGCAGGTGATCTTGTTCTTGACAGTGCTGGATCAAACCCAGCTCACAAAGGAGCAAGGGCATTTCTTGGCCAGACAGATGTTGCGGAGGTGATAATTGCCCAGCTGTTTATGTGGGCATGTTGGACCATTCAGTGTCACAATTACATAAAGGGGTGGTTTGCTGGCAATACAAAAGCAAAGAACCTGCTATCAGGTTGCATGTTGCCCAGAGGGAATTTACTACAATGATGAAATCAGGTCAACTCTCAAGGTCTCTGGAAGAGTGCTGGCTTCTGCTTTTTTTTCAGATTCTGCTTGTAGCAGGGCAAGGAAAGGTGACAGAGCTGCAGATAGATTCCTCAGTGCCCCTAGTAAATGGCAAATCCTGAAAAATGATTTAAGTTCTTTCCTTACTCTGGATTTATTTATTTTTTTCAGTTTCTCAGCAGATTACATTCTTTACTGACACCCCTGTGCATTTTCATCAAAAGAAACAGGAAAACATATCCTTTTGACCTTAATCTTTGAAGTCTTCTGGACTATGAGAATCCATTAGAGACATGTACAAAACACTAAAATCTGCCTCCTCAATATCCTAAAAGATCTCTGATGGTCCTTCCTCCTATTTTGTTAATCTGGATTATTAGGTTGTATGGAGGTCAGAAAAAAAGATTTTGTGCAGGGGTTCCCAATCTTTTCCAGTTACTAGCCCAGTTCTTTTTGTCTAATGTCCCAAACACTAGCAAAACAGAACCTCACTTTCTATAAGGCTTGACTGACCTCAATCTCAGCTGGCGTTGCAGAACTGCTGTTTTCCTCTGTGTCCTGTAATTTGGCTGCATTTATCCTGGAAGAATCTCTCTCTCTCTCTCTCTCTCTTTTTTTTTTTTTTTTTATTTTACTGCACTTCTAAACAGAAGTGTCACAGAAACAGACTAACTTGGCAGACCTTCCTCCTAAAAAGTAAAAGGTAAAATTTATGCCTGAGGATTAATCACATTGTATTTTCCTTTCATAGTACAGATACTAGAAGACAATACAGAGCAGCCTTGTGCTGGGCCAGGACAACCAGAGTGATCTGAACACATGAATTTTTCAAAAGCAAAACAAAGAAAGCAAAAAGTTGTCAGACTGGATGTTGTCACATTTCCATGTAAGACAATGAGAAAAAGCTGATGACATTGTGAAGGACTGAAGGTTTTTGTTTGTTGTTTTTTGTTTGATTGTTTTCTCCTCCAAATAAGTTTATTACTCAGAATCCTAGAAAAAAAATCTGTTTATTAAGTCTCATAATTGCGGAGTCCTAAATTACTTCTTCAAGCTCCCTTGCAAAAACTGAGCAGGCAGACATGCTCCATTACTTGAGCTTGCTTGTGTATTATTATTAGCATTCCATTGTCATCCAGCATATCCATCTGAAATCAGGGCCACACTGTTACATACCCGGCAGATAAATAATATATGTAAAGCAGTCTCTGCCCCAGAAAGCATGCTATTTGATACGGCTATAGAGATACATGGAAATGGAAATGGAAACAAGGAAAGGAAATGGCTTCAGCCTCGCAGAATAGTCCAGCTATATTCCAGCTAAATACCAACAAATTCACTCTCATTTTTTATACACATCTTCCCAGCTTAATATGGAAAAGATACACTAGAAACAAAGATAACTGGAGCCGTACTTGTTCTTTCATGTAAAGACCTTTCACTTGTTACGTATAACAAGTGGAACATCGTTGGAAGGCTGGTACAGAGAAAAAGCAGAGAATCACTTCAGAAGACTAAGTTTAAAAAGAAATAATTTTTTTACAATAAGAAATTGACAAATCATTTAAGAGACCATAGAATAGAACATGCCACTAAACTACAGAAACTGACAGTGTTTTTTACTGCATCTGCTCAAACAAGTCCCTAAAGTAGGAGAGCTTCGGTTGTCTTGCCATACCAGCTGCAGTACAGATCTATTCTCCTATGGTGTAGTTTATGACAAAATTAGATGTATACTTTAACATATTTTTACATATGTTCAGTTTTTTCCCTCTCTGTTTCAAACGTTGAAATGCTTGATTTTCCCCTCACATCTAATCTTTTTATTTTTTTTAAGTCGTTCCTGTTATCACCAATTCAGCAGAGCTATATATATATATTAGATCGCACCCAGTTATGACAGGGAAACTTAACTCCACCTTCCTGACATCTTTCTAAGATCAAAGAGAAAATCCATACATGAAAACAACACACCTTTATTCCATTAAAACAGACAGAATTGTTAAATTCAAAGGTAATTTGCCTTACAAATTCACAAGTAGCAACTGGGATTTTCAGTATGAATTACAATGAAAAGACTTATTACTATAGTGTATTACTGTTCTTTATGAAACCACACTGCTTTTCCATATGCACTTTAACTTTTTACTTCTTTTTTTAATTAAAAAAATATTAAAAACAAAACAAAACAAAACACTGTTTGTTTTCAACATTTGAAGGTCCTGTAATCTATTTTCAAATTGTCAGGACTGATTTGCATGCAAGGTATACAGTGGCTTAAATACTTACTTTCACACTGTTTAGGGCTGACGTGTGTAGGAAATAGAAGTTTAGCATTGCAGAAAAAAAGTCACTTTGAACTGTGACTACTGTACCTCCAGGGTAGTAATTTTACAGAATCCTACTCCAGGGTAGTGATTGTGTTATGTTATGATAGCTACAAGTAAGTGGTATGAAAAAGAATATGATTTTTTTTATAGTTCACATTTACATTTCTTATATGCCTAGAATTTAGACTCTTTAAATGTCAAGCTTTTTAAATGCCCACTTTTCACATTTTGATGTTGTTGATGTTGCTTTTTTGTAGTCTCCTCACAATTATAAATGACATCAGTGATTATAAAACAACATGTTAGGTACTCTGAAATCTCAGCTATAGAGGTTTACCATTTTACTTTTTTTTCCTCATCTCTTTTTGAAAGTCACAACAAAAATGAAATAAACATCTTATAAATTTTCTTGTCTTTGCATTCAGTAAACTTGAAACTCTGAAATCTTAATTCTGCACGATTTGGGGCCATGTCATCTACCTTTAGACAAGTCTGTACTGCCCTTGTTCCAAGGTGAGTAGGACCACTGTCCTGGATGCCATGTGTTCCTATTGTTCTTTCTGACACTATGTAGTAGCACATGAAAATATCCCTTTGCACAGTTCATGGACTGAAGTTCTCCCTAGGCACAGCGTAAGGCGAGAGGCGAGAGGAGAGCCCTGGGAGGTACGGTGCATGACACAGACATCCAGCTGAATCACAGGCTGCTGCTCTGCTTTATCCCTGCCTGCCTAAACAAGAGCATTTCCCCCCTCTGAGCCTCTCCTCGTCTGCTGTCCCACACAGAAAGCCACTCCAGCCAGCCAGTGTGAAAGCAAGGAGAAAGGAGGTACAGGACGAAAGATCTCCCTGCACATATATTCTTCATTAGGCAGAGGTTTCACACGAGCAGGTTCAGAAACATCCTGCACATAAATCCAGTTTGTCAAATTCATTCCGCATAGCCCCCAAACAAAGCAAAACAAAACAAAACAAAACAAAACAAAAATCATCACAAAGGCAACACCTCCACTGGTTGTGTGCCCCAGTCCCTGCTCTCGGAGAGGGTTGGCCAGAACAGAGCGATTTTTGATCCTGTTCAGCAGTAGATGCTCTGCCAATGTCCACACATAACAAAGGTTCCAGCTGCCCTACAGATCTTACAGGTTGTGCCCAGGTTTTGTTCCTGAAGCTGTCCTTTCTGGAGCCACGCTGGCTGAAGTGGCTTCTGCCCCAGCTTTTTCTTTGTGCTGCTCTTATGTGTATGGGTAGGTGATGAAGCAGCCTGAGGAACCAAGGTGGATTCAGAATGACCCGACAGAAAAAGAGGGGTTATTCTTAGCTAAGCTCAGTTCCTCGGCCCAGCACTGCAGCAGCCGCCTGGGCATTTGTACTAACCCAGCCAAGAGCGGGCTGGGGTGAGAAGAGGAGTAAGCATTGCTTAATTTAGCAGTGCTGCTGAAAAACATTACCCTCTCCTGATCAGGAACCTGCATTCATTTTCCTGTCTGCCTCCCATGAACCCAGCAGCTTTCAGACCCAATGCATAATCAGTCCCTCAGAAAGTGACTCAGAGTTGCACACAGAGCCAGAGCCCATTTCTTCTGAGTCCTGGACCAGTGTTTAATCCACTGTCCCTCATCGTCTTTCTGGAGCCTGCCTCTAAAGACATCTCACAAAGAAAAAGGAATTCTTAATACCACTGGCTGGCAATTAAAAGGAGGATTGAAGAGTCAGAGAATAATTCTCTTAATTGACTACTCTTCTTGCTACTTGTAATCTAGAGGAAATCTAATTAATTCTACATGAAGAACGACTATTCTGTAGTGAAGTGTAATTCCTGGTCTCTGGGGCTTTAGCATACCAGTTGTCAAATTATCCAATTACACACTTGTTAAAATCCATTTTGGGGAGATTTTCATGGTTTGTAAATAAATAATTTAAAAAACCTTAATCCTCAAAAGAGAGGGAAAAAAATGGGGAGCCCAAGCCCCCAAACAGTCCCTCAAAATCACAAAATACATATAAATATAATGTTAAGAAGCTGAAAAGAGTGATGATATCCGGCTGCTTTGCTCTAGCAGCACCATGGTGGTGATGGATGTATTTCAGTAGCAAGAAATTTGCTGCTTCCTTTTCAGCTATGTTTTATTCAAATCACTATTGGTTCTGAAGGGAACCAATTAAGGCAACATCCCCTTATTATGCCAAAAGGGAAAAATCTTTTCATAACCACATAAATTAAGAGATGGGGAGCCAAAAGAGGCTGTAGCTCAAGCCAAGGATACTGACGGGCTGGAGCGAGGCCAGCACAGGGCCACCAAGCGGGCTGAGGGCTGGAGCACACATGCAAGGAGAGGTGGAGAGAGCTGAGCCTGCTCAGCCTTAGGAGGAGAAGGCAAAGGGGAGACCTTAATGCTTTTTATAGATACCCAATCAGAGGATACAAAGGAGATGAAGCCAGCCTCTTCTCAGGTGTGTATGGCAACAGCATGAGAGGCACTGGACACAAGGTAGAACACAGGAAATTCCATTTAGATGCACGGAAAGAATTTTTACTGTGAGGGTGGTCAAATGCTGAAACAGGTTGCCCAGACAGATTGTGGGATTTCCAACTCTGGAGGTGCTCAAGACTCAAGAGGGGACAGCCCTGAGCAACTTGCTCTCTGAGCAGGGCACGGGACAGCTAACAACATCTAGAGCTCTCTCCACTCCGGGAATCTCAGCGATCTTCAGAAAGATTCTCTACAAAGGGAGAGAAGATCATCACTTCAGTGAATGTGCATTTGAAGACTGTTCTTAAATCACTGTAAAATTCAGATCCTGATGTGACCAAATTTGCCAGATCTGAGCACAGAAGAAAACTTTGTGATCTACCTTATTTCAGTGAAAGCAATTTAACAGTGAGAATTAAAGACTGTTTTGCAATGTTTCCTACCCTTGTATGGCAGCACTGTTACTAAATCCTATGAGTGAAACTTGACATGAAACAAAAAAGGAACAGAAGGCAGTAATCTGTTTCCTACAAACCTAGTCTGACTGTATTTCAATGGAAAGTAAGCAAACACCATCCCTGTTTAAAAAAAAAAAAAAAGTTTGAAAATGTCCCTTTCAGCTGGCTGAAACTGAGCTGCACAGAAACTATCAAATATTTCTGAAACTGTCATTCTGAAAACTCAATTTGCCACCAAATGGCATCTGTTTTAAATGCATAACATTTTTAATACCAGTGGCTTGGCAGCAGTATGACAAGGGACTAGGTCTTCTAAATCTTGTGTCCACGGAAGCAGAGACAAGTTCTGGGTGGAACTTGCAGTATCTGCCATGTTTTCCTGGTCCTTCTACATTTCATAGCATCACTCAGGCTCAGAGCAACACAGAAAGACTGTCAAAGGCTGAAGGACTGAGCTTATTTCAACCCAATTCAACTGCATGTGTCTAATCAAGAAAAACATGTAACTTGCACTTAAGAAAGAACAGCGGCTGTTATGCAAAGCCATTTTTCTTAGACTTTAATTCATAAGAAAAATATCCTCTGTTTTTTCCTGTTTCTCTAGGGAACCTAATTTTTGATGTTCCACATCAAATTGTGTGGCTGTCAGCAGCTTTGCCAGCAGCCAGTCTAAGCCCTCATTACTCATTCCCCCACTCAGACAAAAACTGCGTGACTGTTGCCTCCTATTATTACAGGTGATTACAGTATTAGTCAGCTAGCAACTGCAGCTCCAAATACAAAAACAAGATTTCTAACCTCGTCTTAAACAACAACAACATCATTAAGATCTTTTTCCATGAGCCTTTTGTAACTTTTGATAGAAAAAAAATGTTTTAAACTGGAAGACCTGTTTGCTGGCTTTCATTGCTTGGGAATTTATGTAGCAAAACATTTGCATTGACATCACAGTGAGCGCAGTTACCATTTCATTGCATGCTCAACAGGTCAACAAAATGTTGAATTTTAATGGGAAAGAGCTATCGCTTGCTATTTCAAATGTTAAGAGCCCCAGTGTCATCAGTAATTCTGGAAGGAAAAAAATCCAAAGACTATGGCATTTGTCAGATTCTGGAGATAAGGCAGAAAGCAGTCATCTTTGATTACCAAGTGCTTGCATTATTTTCTTATTTCAGTCTCTGTGTACAAAACAAAATGCTATGCGCTAGTGACTCATGCATCTGCCAGTTTGTTGGTACGTAGACAACAGAAGCGTGCCAGAGTAAGGCCAGTGTTTAACATAATAGTATTAATAAGTAGAGGACCAAACTACATCATTTTTCATTGGCAATTCTAATTTGAAAATTAATTCTATACATTACCCCCCTTGCAAAGTGAGTGTATTCACTTCTCGAACACAGTCGTGTAGGAATACCAGGGCTGTCACTCCAGGTTGGACTGCTCAGCTCTGCTCCATTGTTTGGATACAGATAGGTGCCAATATCACATGCTCCAAAAAAGTATAAAAAAATGACATCTACATAAAGGAAAAATGTCTTGTAGCTTCAGATACCTTTGATTCAATTAGTTTCTGAAGCATAACGGATTATTATGTGTTTACTGGGTGAAACATTTTCTCCTATTAGCTGTACAGGCTCATTACAATTACTAGAATGTGAAATGGAATCTAAACTGACTCATGCATCACAGAAAGACTGATTAACAAGCTTTTCAGTATTTTCTGTTGAAGTTGCCTGAGTCTCAGAGAACCAATCCATAGAGTGGGCTTTCAGATCCAGGTAAAACCATGAGATCAACAGGCATACAGACAACACGTTCCTCTGAACTGATAAACAATATTCCAGAATTACTCTTGGGACAGATTTTATTTATTACTGTCAATAATGACCCTGGAACATTTGCTAAAGATATCAGTTTCGGAGGCATTGTTAATGTAGTAGTTTGAACTACATACACAGTTCACAGTTCAGCCATGGGGACTAGTAGCAAGAATTTCATCCATCAGCTAAGAGGCCTGAAACAACACAGAAAAAGAAAGACTTGGAGATAATACTCAGTCACGGGTAAACACATGCAATTGTAAAAAATCAATCAAAGAGTAAAAACAGAAAAAAAGAAACAGAACTGAAATAAAACGTGCATCACTTGAAAGGGAGAAACAGCATTTCCAGGTCAGAAACACTTAACAGACAATGGGGAGAGGCATTGTCTGTTGTACTGTTGTCATTTGGATAGCTAATTTCAAGAAAGATGAATTAAAACCAGGGCAGGTAGTTTTCATTACTGGGAGAATGAAAAGTCTGTTTTTTGAGAAGAAATTGACCTTGGCCTACCTAACTATAGAAAGCAATAGGATATACTTACAAAAAGAAAATGGTTGCTTGCAATATCACAATGATACAACAGTTTCTCAATGTCTCATCTGTGATTTACTAATATCATCTTGATTTAAAAGGTCACTTTTCAGAAATGGGTAACATTTTAATTAAATATTTGAAAGCTTGTTTAGTACTGTAATTGTAAATTAAAAACCATAAATTAGGCAGGTTAAAGTTTTTAAATTAGTATCTTGACATCTTTTTTGCAAAGATGGGTGTCAGTGGAAGTGTTTAGAAACATTCAGCCTTAAAGTTGCCAAATCAGCTGATGTGATCCTGCACTTCCCAATGGCGAGGCAGAACCCAGGCCAGTCACAGCTGACAGCATATCCTCCTTGTAATCAGTTTGTTTGTCCATATCGTACACGTGGCTGGGGATTCGCATTTCAGCTCTCCCACAGAAAAGCATTCATTCAGTTCACCTGAAAGCATCCTTATTGTCAGCTTAAGATGACAGATAGCAGAGAGAAGGCTGAAATAACCTCCAACATCCTACTCGGCCGCCCCAGCACAGGCCTCCTGTGTTCTCCTGAGCAGCTCCTGATAGAAAACAAGAGCACTGCCAGCGTGAGGGGCGGCAAAGCACTGGAGCAGGACAGAAGGCCTGGGGAAGAGGAGGGGACAGCCACACCACCTCTGGAGCTACGTGGACCATAAGCTCCAGCACCAATGGCACTTACACAACCAGATCTGTGCTCTGTGCTCCATGATCTGCAGTGGGGAAGAAGAGCTGAGCTGAAACCTTGGGTCCAAGAGAAGGCAATTGGGTTAACTTCAGGGGAACTGCATCACACTGCCCAAATCCCCATTGTTCTTCTGTGAGAAGGGCCCAATGTTTTCTTTATGTTTTTAAGATTGGCGCCTGTTTATCTTCTGAGTTCTTCAGGGTAAGGCTATAATTAAATCTGCATTTCCACAGCACTGAGCATGCTGGTGGCCAAGTCTGAGCTTGACATTGAGGTGCTACCAAAACATAAACAGCACTAGCTAAAACCGAAATTCTTCATACAGATACATTTATAAGGCCATCAGTATCTTAGGAGTTCTTAAAATCCTTCAGCGTTTGGTACTGGCATGACAGCAGTTGATTCCTGTTATTATTATAAGTGATTTCAATATGGAAATGCTTCCTATATAACACATAACCTCTTTGTTGCAGCGATTTATTTTATTTATTTATTTGGTCTATTCATCCAGCTTCTTATGCTGATGGTACATAGAACAGTTTATTTCCTGTCAACATTTTCATTAAATTTTTATAAAGAACATCAGGAGCAACTTGAATCAATAAATTATCTAAAAGGGATAATGTTAAATTGGTGTTCAGGTTTTGGATACAATTTATTTAATATGACTGCCATAAATATAGCTTCTCACAAACCAAAATGAGTCTAATGGGTCTGAGGACAAGAATGTGTTCATCTGTAATGGGAACTGGGTTTGCATTCAGTGTTGCTCTGATAACTGTGATAGGATATACCCAAATGGAGCATTTTACCAACTATTATCCTAAGTATGAAGTTTGTTACATGTTATGCATTATAAAACATTTCTGTTCAACAAATAAAGACATTTACACCTGAGATGAAGGATAATCTGATCCCTTTTCCTAACAACTCACCCAAGTTTGTTTAAATCACCTCCATTCGCAGCTGAAAACCAGGTCGGTTTGATCTTCACCGAAGTAGTTTTCCACTGCAGGAACAGAGTTGAATGTGTGTTTGCTTCTGAGAACAGGGACAGCTCATCAAGCTGGGACTCCTCGGTAGGGTCAGATGAGTAGGAATAATTCTTTGTCTTTGTTACAACCTGTTTGCTGTGAAGTAATGAGCTGGACTTTGGTCACTGACTCTATGTTTAAGCCTGTCATAAATCAAGAGTTGCTTCTCAGAGGTTTTTTTCTACTTCTGATTTAAATCTATCTCTGTCTCACACCTCACTTGACTGTCTTGGAGGCTGATATTATACTGCTTGAGGATAATAAATAATGGGCCAAAACCAGAGATAATGGAAGCTCAGTTGCTAATACAAGTCCATAATTCACAGTTCACCATCCACCTTTGCCTGCTAAAATATGGCTGGGAGGGATGGAATGTTGTCTTTGGAGCTCTCGCCTCTGCCAGGCAGCCTGCAACCTCACCGCTGCACCATTAATCACGTTTCAGATCCCATCTTTTCTTCCTGTCCATTTTGCTTCCTAACAATATGGTTAATTTTTAGGTTGATGCTGACTAGATTATAAGCATACCTAAGGGCTGTCCCAGTGTATTTAGTAAGAAGGAAAGACAGACACTCCATGGATACATGGGTGTAAAGCTAACCATGCTTCAAAACAGAGCTGAATTTGATAAAAGACTGAAGGAAGCCTGTGCTTCTAGTCACTGACAGGCCTGCCTGCCAGTGAGCTTGAGATTCTTTGGGCAGCAAGAATGCCAAATTATCAGTTCCAAAATATTAACACCATGATCAGCATGAGGCAATCCAGGACTGCTGAGCCACTGTTACCATGACTCTGCAGCACTCAAGGATTCCTGCTCCAGAAGGCGTAACTTTGCTGTTTCCTGACTGCACAGATGATACGAAGTCAACTATTATACATGGCATTAAGACAAGTTCATCTGTAAGGGCTGAGGAGTCTCAAGACTGTATTGCTTGGGAAAAAAATGCAGGTTCATAGGCTTTGAAAACACAGGGGACCTCTCAAATGCCCTGGCTTCTTCATCAGCTTATGTCCTACCACCACCTGAAACACTGGTCCACAGATGTATTTTTAAACCCAGTAAAATGCCTCAGACTTCAGGACAACTTATATTTGTGTAAGTCAAGCTGACTCTAAAATTAATTTGCTGATTTATAGATTTAAAACACACGTGCAATCAAAAATTAAAGGTCAGAAACCTGCAACCCTTTCAAGGAATTTCTGAAGGGACACTGGGCATTCTGCATACATTTTTTCTGTATTCTAAGGGAAAGCAAAGTTAACACATTCTATTTTCCAGTCAAAGGACTACTCTAACAAGGGATTTATCAACCCTGGAACCAACATCTCCCCCTGTGAGATTTATGGAGCAGGTATTTTGCCCTGATTCCTTATCAGGTTATTAAATAAAGTGACAGCACAGACAGAATAGGTTTAGGGCATATATACAGAGAAAATGGGTGATTTACAGATCCAGAGCTGGTTCACTTAAGAACCAGCCCAGGCATTTTATTATTCGCCATTTTTATTATTATTATTTACAGAACAGATTTCAACTTATCCATTTACCAGCATGTCATATCTGCCCTCTGCCTTTCTCAGTAGGGATTATCTTGTATGTACACAGATGGCTACAGAACCTCTTGTGTCTCTCATCCTCACCTAATCATTAAGGTTCAACAAAAGGTGAATACCACAATTATGAAAGAGCTGACAGAATGTTTAAAAACCAACAATAATCGATGGCAGCAAATGTACAGTTTGAGTGATTAAATCCATGCCATTCATCACCTAAAAAAACAAGAGTGAAATAGAACAGGGAAGAAAAAGGAGTCAAGTAGGAATTGGAAGCTGATTCTCTTGAATGTCAACGTAATATAAAGTCATATTCTAGAATATTCAAGCATATATTCTCACCGGCTGTCACACTACATTGCCAGTCCTCAACTCAAAAAAACTCAGCAGTTTAGCATGATCAAGACCATTAATGAATGAATGGACCATATGTCTTTTTAGAAACGTATTTCAGAGGTCTTAAGAGGTGCAAGGTTTTGTATCTCAATGGATATCCTACTACAGGTGAATTTTACAAGAAGGATGATAATTAATATGCATGCTAGTTGACAGTAAAGAATTAAATAGAAGGTATTTCCATTCTTCACTGTTCACTTGTGATTTTTTTTCAAGGCACCAAATTTCCAGTAATTACCATGTAGTAGTCCACTGGCATCCCTTGTCCAGAACTCTATAATTCCCATACCAATCAGCATGTTCTTAAGACTGCTCTTCTCAAGTTCCCTGGCCACACATTACGTGGGGACACAGACCCTGTGGTGAGAGAGCTGGCAGGGAAATGGAAGCGGGGTGGGATAGCGGCCATGCACGAATGATAGCACAAGCTGTGCTGGTGAAGAAAATTATTCCATACAAATACCTGCCTCTTCCACAGTGGTTTAGTGGGTGTTTTAGTCTCTGTCAACAAGGCAAGACATCACTACATGGCTATAAGAGGCACCACAAAGCAATCATGGTAAAGGCCAATAACTTTTTATAACCCTAGATAAACAACTTTGCCTGTATTTCATCAGGCTTAAGGGAAAGGATCATGCATTGCAAATATCCAAACAGGTGCTCACAGGCTCTCACAATGTTCTCAAATTAAACATCTTCTCCCATGCTACTCCCATTCTGCTAACAATGGCTGGCTGGGGTCCCATGCACAGCTTACGAAGATGGGTTCTGTTACACTTCATAATTAGAAAAACTGTTATTAAAGTGTCAGAAATATCAGCATTTATGATACCCACACATCCATAAAATACACGCTACAGCTTTTCTCATCAATATCCTAGAGTGCTCTTCTGCACCTTGTGTTGTTGCTACTGGAGTAGGATCCTGCAGGGGTCTCAAAATCTGGAATGCTAATATGCCACAGCCAAAAAAATAAACACTGGCGAAAGGTAAGGTTATTGTAGCAAGTGTCCTAATAACTTCAGCACAAGGTAGGTATTGCCAGTGTCTCCTGATATTGGTATTTAAGTCCTTCTGCAGCAGCATTTTGTAAAGTTTTGAAACAAGAAAACAGGAAGCTCTAAATTGGCCAATCTTCTGCTTTGCAATTTACAAATCCATAATAGCTGTCAGAAAAGACTACAGAAAACAAAGATGGTGCAGAGGTGGTATGTGTTTGTCAATTAAAAACAAACAAAAACCAAAGCTCTGTAATGTAAAAGCAGTAAAATGGTTCTTTTGAAAAATTAATCTGTAATTGAAATATTCAACAGCATTTCTTTTTGGTGTTTCTAAACATGAAATTAAATGTTCCGCTAAGAAGCCCAGCAACATTAACCCAAATTAACCCCAGTCTCCAGAAGTAGAGAAATAATATAACACTTTGTTTTCATTGTGGTTCTTCCTAAATGGAGAAGTAGGATTAATTCTTTTTTATTATTATTATTTAAAATTTTTATATTACATACTGGCTCTGCTAAATTCACAGATCTTCACAAATCTGAAGTACCAAACTAATCAAAGTTCCACATCTTGAAAGGTCTGCACCTGAATCATCATTTCCTGAGTACAAAGTGAGGTACTGCAAATATTTGGAGATTTGTGATACCCCAGAGTTTCTTCCCTGATACTGCAGTTAATGCAAAGAAGGTTAAAACTATTACAAGTCTGTCAGTAATTAGAGGATCTCTGCTATTTATCTTTGCATTCTCTGTAACCCATTATACCAACACCTGTCGCCTTGTAAAATGTCACCTACTGATAACTTTATAGACTTTATATGACCTTTGAATTTTTTGCTTCTGGAAAATAGGCTGGCTTTTTTTCATCTTCTAATGGAAATGAAGAGAGTGTGCTTACTTGTAGCAACTGCCAGAAGAATCTTTGTTCTTATGATTTTTTTTGGTCACTGTATTGCTTTATACTAAAGCAGTCATGGATCATGGATATGTGTGAGAAGAACCAGTGTTTTCTGCAACCAACAGAACCAACGGAAAAAAAAATCTTTTATCTTTTCATTAAGGGATGGAGCTAACCAAATCCCCACAATTCAGATTATGTAAATCATATCACCTCTACAGCCTTAGACCTCAGTACTTCAGAACTTGTGTGACTGCACATCAGGGTCCAATCTGAAGACCTGAAATCCTCTTCTTTTATCAAGAAACCAACAGAGACCACCCACTGCTCAACAGCAGAAACTAGTCCATGAAAAGAGTTGTGCAAAACAAAGGGATTAGGTATACAACTCTGATTTGTAAGATGGCCACAATTCAAGATGGAAAGACCTGTTTCAAACGTGACATACAGCTGTATGGTAATAAAAGCATGAGACATTACAAATGAGAAGAAATATTTTTAGTGAAATAAAGCATCACAACATGTGAGTATTTCTAAAGTTGGTAAATTATAATAATAGTCATCATTAGCTCCGTGGGTCTGGAATTGTAGAGAACACCCCCAGCCTTCAGTAATGGCATAATTAACTGGCTACCACTAAGCAACCATCCAGGTTACATTTTTTTAAAGGCTTTGAGATTGATTTTTTTTTTCTTTCACTGCTAAATAATATTGTGTCAACATTTTCTAACAGATGGTCTAAAAACAAAAATGAGGGAGTCAGACCCCAGACAACTGCACTTCATCCCTGATGAAGAAGAAATGTGGAGAGAAGAGGAAGATCACAAAATGCAGCTTGGACTTGGAATTTGGATATCTGTTATTTTTTAAGGTAAGATCAAGGCTAAAGGATCAGGTATTTTTCAAACCGTGTAGTTTGCACTCTGATGGTGAAGTGAAGCAGCCCATTTGAATGCATTATGTAGAATAGACAATTATTTATGTACTATAATTTGTGTTTCTGAGGCAATTCAAAATTACTCAGAATTCATGCCATGAGCATTGCTTCTCCTCTCACTCCCAAATAACCATGTAGTCAGAATTAAAAAGCAGAAAGAAATGTTTCAGGAAGTGCCCAGACCCTAGACTAAATGTAAGACTACCCGTGATTCAAGTAAGACATGTTAACTGATACTATAGGATACTATTCCATGAAACAAGAGTGAGGTCTGAATACTGGGAATGCCATGAACTCAGTTCCTGCCTCCAAAAAGTCAGTGTATACATCAAAGAGAGCATGATGCCACCTTCCATTGGTAGCTGTAATTTGCACTCATGCAGTGAACCACTGTATGAAGCAAAACTTCATGAGTTAAAATCTGTTTCTCAAGGTGCTAAAACAGTTCCCCATCCTTTCAGCAGATCACTTGCATCCATCAGACACTAGAGTTATACAGCAATATTAAGAACTTGCAGAATATCTGACAGTTTCTTACCATAGCCAAAGGGAGAACTCCTACCAGGTCCTTCCGGCTTACGTAGATCTTGGAGACTCCTAGATCAGATGTTGTATCTCCGGGATATTCTACTTGCCATGTGATGAGCTGGGTCCCAGGTAGGTCAGTTAGATCTTCAATTTCAAAATCAATCTGCATGATTTCAGAGGATGGACCATCCGCGCTGGAAGAAATAAAAATAAAGGTTCCATTCATATGACTGATAAGCCAGTAATATAATTGCTCTTATATTAATAAAACATTGGATTTAGACTCTTCCGGAGAGAGAATTTGGTGGGATGATGGATTTAGTAATGAATTAATCATTTCAACTTGTCTTAAGATCTCAGGGTATTTTCCATATGACTCAGTAAGACTCAGGGACATGGCACTGCTCCATTTTACAGATGGATAAACAAAAGCAGATCAAGGTAAATCTAAGGCTAAGGCTACAGACAAGCTATCTACACAGCTTAAAAAACCTGACTCCAAGGCTCCCTTGATAATGAGCAAATCGTATTTCCTCCCTGTTGAAGCAAAAAATGAGCAAATCTAAAGGGAATCACTCCTTGAAATGAGAAAGCACTGCATTAAAAATATTGTCTGCTTTTTTAAAAAGGAGGCATGGAACAGCTCTTGAATGGATCCATGAACCTGGACAGCTAGAAGCAGAGGATCAGAAAACCTGGATTTCATTTTTGGAGATGTTGCTACCTTGAGAATGTCTGAAGCTCAGTTTTGTCCCCTTCTAAACTTAAGAATAATATCTAATTTAGTTTGTTGTGGGAGCAGAAAGTTACAAAACTGGATTATTTAATATTGGTCAATCCTGCCATGATCCATCCTTGAGTTAAAACACTAGAAAAGAACAAAGACTTAGAAGATGTGATTTTCCAGGATAGTCTGGCAATATTGGGGTTACTGACACCTTATCAATGGTACTTTGTCTTTATACGCTGTCCTTCCTATAAGATTACATAGTTTTTCTACAAGTGAATACCATAAAGCTGAAATGTACAGAGTGAAATTTAGAAAGGGACTCAAAGGTGCAGTTCCTCCAAAGCTTGTTATAAAATCAGCTATTATACAGAAAGCAATGCAGTGAAGTTTCTATTGCGTATGTTGGCAAGGTGAGCTCCATAGTCCAGTGGTATTTATAGAGACATGAAAATACTCAATATACTGTAAAGTTGAGGAATGCAGAGATTCTTAGCAATACAGAAATCCACAGGGCACTGAGAATGACAGTGCTTTTACTTCTGAAGCATTGAAGGCCAAACAAATTGTCAGTGTTGGTTTGGGGGGAAAGGAAAGAACAGAGTTTCTTTCAGTGGGATAACACTCAAGGAGTGAAAGAATACTGATTTTTGATGAGAAAGTTTTGCATGGAAAAACCCAAGAGAACAATACTGAAGTGTCACAAGCCACTTTAGCTGGAGAGTGTATCTAGAAGAAACAGAAAACATTTCAGGAACTGATTAAAGATCCACAAAAAAAAAAAAAAAAAGTGCCCAAAACCCAGCAGGTTTTCTTAGCTGATGTGGAAAAAGAGCTAAAACTAGGCATACTTTGTAACGAAGGCTAGTTATGACAACAGCCCATGTCTGGGACTCTTCCCAAAATACTCAGAGATGTTATCATGCTGGCTAAATCCAATGCTTTATCTAAAGCTACTGCTTGAAGAATTTTACCTGATCATCTTTAAGGTTTGTATTTTAACGGATGTATTGAGACCTTGTGATCCTGGATGAATTTAAAGGAAGCCTCTGCATTTCCAAAATGGAACACATTGTATTCAGTTTCTCATTTCTTTGTGTCAGGAAAAAAAGAAGAAAAATAAAAAAAAAAAAAGCACAATTTCTAAACTAGCACTGAATGCAGTCTTATTTCATGCTGACCTAGGTAGGATCAGAAAGCTACTGTATGCAGCTGTGACTATTGAAACTCGGTTACCTTAATTGCATGAACAGAAATGGGCAATGCATTGCCTATAAATACCTGACAGCAGTCCTGTTTTGTATGGTATATTCTGTCACAGCTACCGTGTTTAAAGAACTAATTGAATCATCATATATTGAGCCTTGGTTTTGAGATTCTGTTCAGGGTACCTGTCTTTATTATTGCATTGGTGTCTGCTGCTACCAGTCATCGGCTCTGCAGAATCGGTGCTGTCACCAGCAATGTGTGCTGTCACAGCAATGAGCCACTGCTGCACAGGAGGGAATCGCAGGGCAGAGGACGACAGAAAAACTTATAACTGCCAAAAGGATCATCAAAAAAGGTAACCAACCTAGTCTTTTCCCAGGTATGTTAGGAATTAGGGGAAAGGAAGAAAAAAATTATTAGAACACAGGAAAACAAAGGAGAAGTGAAAGGGAGTGGAAAAGATGGGGAGAGGGAAGTGGAGCATGGTCCTTATATTCTTGAACTACTCTTCCCATGCTGCACAACTACAGTGACCCGAAAATAGTGGAAGTGTTTTCTTTTAATTTCTCCCTAAAAGCAGATATATTAATGACATATTTCTTGTAACAAAACGAAAAAATTTACTACTATAAATTTGATTTTGATAGAAATTATTTGAATTAGTTCATCTTAGTAATACTACACACCTAATTGACAAGATCACAAAACATCTCAAAAATCAGTAAGAATCTCATTGCTGCTAACTAAAGGTATATAAAAATTAGGAAAGTATTCCATGACTTATGAGCAGACCCAGGCTGTCAACACCAGGTCAGGAACTTTTGTTTAATTACATTATTAGAACTGTACCCATCGGAGCTATGGTGATCCTTCCATGTACCCTTGTGGGTCTGGATCCCCAACCTACAGCCATAAATGCCTTCCTGAGCAACACTTAGCAACTGAAATCTTTCAGTTGAGAAGTAACACAGAAAATTTTTCATCATCAGTTAAAAAATGCAAATGGGGAAATTTGGACAAATACAATTAATTATCAGAGTTCAGTCACATCAAAAATATTTGTGTTCTTTCTTTTAAGTCAAAGCTGCTTGGTATCATAGGATTAGACCTTGCTTGTTAGCAATATTTTCATCTTCTCTGCATTACATATTTGCTAGCACAAACCTTTATGAGCATGTTCTAGCACAAATGTTTCCAACAACAAAAATTTCTATTGGTTAGTTAGCCACTGCTACTTGAAACATCGTGCTGCCTAATCCTCCTCAAGGCAGGCATACTCTTCATGATGACTACAACATGATAACATGTTGGCTCCTTGTCACTAACACTAACACTTTTATTGCTATCAAGAGTACAGCAACACCGATAGTTACCATATAGGAGGTTATACGATCGGAAAGTTTTGCATGGAAAAACCCAAGGGCTCACAACAGTGATCCAAGTTGAGCTGAGTAGTGGTCAAAGTGAAACAGTTCTTGGTGCTAATTTAAAGTCAAATTCTTCACATTGGAGTTTTCTATTTCAGAAATTTACTGCTTAGAATTGAGAGTTAAACTGTAATAGAGTTCATTGTGGTGCCAATAGACTGTGCTCAGAGTCGTGCTGAGCTGTGTGTCGTGAAGACCCTTTTAAATGCCCAATCCAGACAAGCAAGACAAACTGGGGAAAAAAAAAAAAAAAGTAAACTTGATTGGAAGGGAATAGGCTGGTCTTTCCTCCTGTCAGCCAGGACAGCACAAGCACGTTTGTACTGTATTTCTTAAACAGCCTTTTAGTTCCTGTCCAGCAAAAGATCAAGCAGTTCTGACAAATTAGGAACATGAAATGCTGTCCTCTCTCTAGGGGAGTATTTCTTCCTCCGCAGAGCCGTTCTGCACCTTTGTCTTCTCACATCCCTGACTAAGGCTAACATTATTTTTTTTTCTCCCTTCTGCCCTTTCGGCATGGGAATCCTTTTAAATCAGACAGGCTGGTATCAAGGCCCATGGCCAGTTCCTATCACCTAAGCCTTTATGTCAAGTTTCTTTGAAGAGAGAACCTGCCACTCTTCTGAGTCTTTAGGGCTGGTGTGCCCTGCAAGCTAAGTTTCAAGCAGAGACCCCGTAAATCCAAGAATAGCTACTGAATGTTGGTAGTGGCAGTCAGTTGAAGTATCCCATTCCCGATTTCAATAGCTGGGGTATCAGCTTTTATCTTTATATAATGCTCACAAAACAAGATTTGTACTGAACCTACTAAAATGACCGGGCATTTAACGTTTCTCATAATACTACATATAAAGTTTTATCACCATCTTTAGAACACTATAACAGACACAGGAAGCCTAAAGCCATGAATATGCTAAATAAGATATATCATAGGAATGTTAATGAAAGAGCCTTGGGGAGAACAAAGAAAGAAAAGGTAATTTTTATTCTTTTCTAGCTCCATACACATACCCATGTCTCGAGCACCTCTCTTGCTGGATATTGGAAGAACTTGTGGCCTGAAATGCTGCACTGGCTGGGCTGAGGTGGAACAACAGCACTCAGAAAAGGAAGAAATTTTTCCACAGATAACTGGAAAAACTTTCTAGCATGAAAGAAGGCAGTCAGCCACACAACTGACCCCATGAGATCTCGGGGAGTTTGTGAAAACCGTTATCCCCATTTTACAGGAGAGAAAATTAAACTGAAAATGACTTCCCCATAAAAAGAGGAATAAGATGATTTATACACCACAAAGTGGTGGCTGTCCTCAACAATTTCAGAAGTAAAGTCATTTCAAAATAAGTACAAACTTTTGGGTAAAAGTAAGATAATATGCTATGTTGTCATACCAGATAACACACCATGCTAGCTATTTCCAGCTCTATCGGTTGGGTTGCAGAAAGGTTTTATGGTTTGCTGTCATCTGCTTTGCCACTGCATGGATTCAGCAGTGGCAAGATGTGTTAAATACAACTTCATTCTCATGTGGTAGGAAATAATGTAAAAAATATGAAATGTAGAATAAAGCATAACAAAGTAACAAAGCTCTATTTTTTCAAATCAATTCATTTCTGATATATATACATATATATTTATTATTATTATTTTGAAAAGCTTTTTCTATGGTACATTCTTCAGAATTTAAACAATTTCACTAAGAGCAGTTTCACAAATCTTTTCTGCCCATCCCTTTCATAACAACAAGCCATTTCTCCTGTATTATCATCAAAAGATACTTGTTTCCTAACCAAATATAGGGAGGTCAAATGGAATTCAGAGGACCACTACAGAAGAAACCTTTCCTTCAGTGCATTTGCCTCCATGTTCTGCTTAACAATCTCTCCCCAGCCCCACTACTCACAGAAATTGCATTTATGCTCCTGTATGGCAGCTTATTCCTCGCAGTGCCAGAAGCCTGTGAACTTCATCTGTTTTGCAGTTTTAGGAGAACATGCAACTAAGTAACATACTGTCTTCCCCCTAAATAGATTTTGGGTGGGGAAAAAAGGAAGAATAAACTAGAAGAGTTGAAGAAGAAAAAAAAAAAAAAGAGAGAGAGAGAAAAAAAGAGGGGAAAAAAGAGAGAAAAAGAAAAATGACCTGTTGCAGACGGATGCATGAGAAAGAAAGGTAGAAAATGAACTCCTCTGAAATGTAGATAAAAGGAGAAAGATGGAAAAATAAGCAAGGAGGCTTGCAGTGTATAAGTACTTTGTAAGAATGAAGACCTAGAAAATCCAGATGAATTTGAAAGATGGTGCTGGCACATACAAAAAAGAAAACTTAGGTTCAATTTTTCATCTTAATTGAGTCAAAGATTTCACCAATATTTAAACTAGTCAGGAAAGGATCCTGATAACATTTCAGTTTATTTTCACCAGGAAAAGATTACCTGTCTAGTCTTTGCTGAATTCTTCACAAATACCCACAGCTCTGGTTTCAGGAGAGGGTATGGTTATTTATTTAAGAAACCTTTACATGAGAACTCAAACTGTTGTGGCAGGGGGACACATTTGCATTCCTCTCCTCATTTGCTAGAGAGATAGAGATCACATTGCTTCTGCATAAACAGGTACTTGCAATGCAATAAACTACTTCTGCGTGGCATGTTTGATAGCATACTACAAATTACGTGTATAGGATGTGTAAGTCAAAAATGTGGGATCACTGGCAAGGAGACCATAACACTAACACTGACAAAAAGCACAGAATGAAAAGGGAGAACCACGTGTTAGTGTAAGTTAATTTATTTGGGCTTTTCTTTAATGCTCATCACCACAGAATAAGACACTGCTTTGGAAATACTGCTAACTTCTTCCACTTCACCCAATGATGAATGATGGTTTTAAACTTCACAGCCACATTTAATCTTTTTGTGTGTGTGTTTGTCTGTTTTGTTTTCAACTTCAGCCATCAAAATGTGCTATCTTTAGTTTTCCTTTGCAAGTCTGCCCTAAAACAATGCACACAAACGTGTCTGCTTCAGGCAAGATTTGAACTCTTCAATACAATATAGGGGGACAAAGCTGAGAAAAGTGTTCTGCTGCTGATGTGTAATCTTTGGAAACTTTATTTTTCTTTTGGGTTGCAGAAAGGTTTTGTGGTTTGCTGTCATCTGTCTTGCCAGATGAAAACACTCTTTTTTTCTTCTTCCTGTTTTCTTTTTTTTTTTTTTTTTTTTTTTTTACCAGTCTCATACGTACAAAAAACATAAGCCAAGAGTCCACAAAATAATCTTACAGGCAAAGAGACATTCTTTACTGTAATGAATCTGATTGCCTTTTCCTTCTTGTTTCTGAGCAAGAGTGCAATCAATGAATATTTTCGAGCTTTTCTGGACAAGCATCTATGCAAGATAAAACTGCAGAATTTCAGTAAACTATTTTATTCATACAACTGAGATGTAAGGTAAAAATCAAATATTGCAGATTTGATGTTAAATATCACAAGTTAACAAAGTGATGCTGCTTTTCGCTAGCTGAGGAGCTGGCTTAGCTGATGAGCACATATCTAATGCTTGATCCCCCAAATCCATTCAGAAGATATGAACCTGGCTGGCAAGCTGTGCAAGATTTCTACCCCTCCTTTGCTGTTGACGATAAAATGCTTGAGTTTACAAAATAAACAAACAGAATAAATAAAAACCAAACCAAACAATATGGTGCAATACCTGCACCATATGTTACCGGTAAACTAGTACACATACTGAACACATCAGTCCCTGATATCTGTCTAAACAAATTGCAGAAAGGATGAAAAAATCTTATTTTAGACAGAAAAGTAAGGCAAGGGGCTCTGACCTTCCCAAGGTGAGAGGGAATACTAAAAATCCAATATCTGTAGAATCAAGCCCACTGTATTACAGAGATCATTATTCACCATTGATATATCAAGATAAGGTGATACATACAGCAGTACATTAAAGTTTAATTTTATTCATTGTCATCTTACTATTAAAAATTCAGTGATGGGTAGGATGAAAAGTCATTTTTCTTCAGGAATAGGTGTATGAAGTGAACCAACTAGCAAGAAAAATTACCAAAAAATGAGTCTGCTAATCACGTAATAAAGTTCTTTAAAAAAATTGATTCATCTCTGGAGCATGCCATCAGCAGTGCTGATCGAGAAATATTTGCTTAATTATTTATTTGACTTTTTTTTTTCTATTTTCAAATAAATTATTCACTATACAATTTTCCAGCTGTTGATAGCATTTTTCCCAAATAACTCAAACCATTCAAAAGCGGGTAAAACTTATCAAATGTTTTAATATATAAAATTAAAATGTAGTTTCCCACCAACACAGCATTTCAGTTCAGAACCATCTCTTGACATAATAGATCCAGAGATCACCTACCATATTATGCTAAGGGAATGATAAATCAACATTGACTTTATTACATCCAGTCTAATAATCATTCAGTAAAATATTTAACACAGTAGTCAGTGAACATCAAGTACTTCTGAAGTAGCCCAATCATGAGACAATGGCAGAAAAAAACACAGTTACTATGCAGGTGGGATTGAATTGCAGGGCTAAGAAAACAGTTTTACTGACAGTAAGTAAAGTCTAATAAAACACTGCAAATGTATTGTCAATCTAGGTTTCTCTACCTGATGTTTTTTATTGTCCTCAGCATAAAAATAATGATAAATTTAGCACAACTTACATTTAAGTGTGATAAAACAGCATGCTGGAGTGAACCAGACAAAGAGCCAAAAGTGACTGTGATTAATTGGGCAAGTTTCTATAGGGTCCATCTAAGGATTAGACTACAAGACAGCTGCAGAAAGTGATGATTGTTTTCTGAACTGGCAAACGCAACAAATAGGAGAAAGATAATGGTAATTTTAGGGGCAGGAAAACCAGGTATAAAGGCCTTGTTTTGTTTCAATGAAATAACACCTCAGTACACGTGGGAGTGACATATTAATTCCAGATCCTTGGTTTGCCCAGGACTTGAAGAGCTAAAGGAACCTGACTCCTACTTATGAGCCCCAGGCCTATGCACTTAGGTCAATACTAGTTTTTGTAAAAAAAAAAAATAATAATAATAATAATAAAAACTTACATATTTCATTCACATTACAATTTCCCAGGCATTTAACAATGTCGCTATCACTTCAATATCACTATCTCCTGAAAATGGAAGAAAGCTTTACTGAATGGGAGTTGCCACATCAACATGACACTGATCAGCCAGCAAGGAATGAGACTCTTTATTTTCATAGTCAGGAATTACAGGGAGGGTGCTGCAAATATTTGCTATTGAGTAAACCCAGCATACTAAACCACAGCATAAAGCACTGTGCTCAGTACACCACCCTGCAGCAAAATTCCCTCCTCATCCAACAAATATTTACCTGCCTAAAAGCCCTTATAGCATAGAATAGAACATTTCAGTTCGAAGGGACCTAAAGATAATTGATTCTCACTGCCTGACCACTTCAGTGATAACCACAAGTTAAAGTGTGTTGATGAAGTCATTGTCCAAATGTCTCTCAAGCACTGACAGACACGGGGCACCACTCAGCTCTCCAGAAAGCCTGTTCCAGTGTTTGACCACCCTCATGGTAAATAATCTTTTTCCTAATGTCTAGTCGGAACCTCCCCTGGTGAGCTTTGTGCCATTCCCACACATCCTATCACTGATTACCAGGTTGGAAATTAGGAGAAACTTCTTCTCAGAAAGAGCAGTCAGGCATTGGGACGGGTTGCCCAGGGAAGTGGTGGAGTCACCGTCCCTGGGGTTGTTCAAGGAGAGGCTGGATGTGGTGCTTAGGGACATGGTTTAGTGGGTGATATTGGTGGTAGGGGGATGGTTGGACCAGATGATCTTGGAGGTCTTTTCCAACCTTAATGACTCTATGACACTTTTTAGCACGTAGGCCATTGATGTCTCCAGGGTGAGATCTATAATACATCCTTTTTATGCCTTGCTTATTAGTGTCCATACTTGTTCAACAACTGTAATTATATATGAATGCAACACTACATTTCACAAGACTCAAGGCCTCAATATATTTTAAAATTAGATCCTTTTTTGGATATGCCAGAGTATATTCAGTATATGAGATTAGGATCCTCACTATAGGAACTTCCTCTGCTGTGAACTGTTCAGCAAGTATTTCTGCTGAATTCAAACATCTTGCAAAAGTGCAAAGTTCTTTTCAACTAAAAAAAGAAACTGTTTTCTTTACCCAAATGTTCAAGTCAAGAATTAAAAGAGAAAGAAATGCTTTCCAGCTTCCTTAATATTAAAAAAGAGCTTTGGAAATCTTTCCTTCTTATTTTTAAGCAATAAAATGAAAACATAAACAGAAGAGAGAACATCTAAAATTGCTCCCCCCCTCCCCCTTCCCCTTTTTGAAAAAGCTCTTAGCTGACATACATTATAAATTGTATTTCAAATAAAGAAATATAGAATACCCTTGCTTGGAAGGGACCTTCCTCAGAGCAGGGCCAATTTCAAATATGGATTAAATTAGAATGGTTTAAATCTTCACATGTGGCTTTCCAAAGGAGCATATTATTCAGAATCCTTTCTGTGATCCTATGGAAATACCAAGATAGCCTGAGCACTTACAGCTGCACTCACATGAACACCCATGTACCACTAGAAGGTACCCTGAGATCTTACGCCTGCCTGTGTCCTTATACACATAGAGTATAATAAGAATGGAGTCTTATCCTCTTCCATTAGCTCTTAAAGATTTGAAACTTGGCTATTTCCAAATAACTAGAAGTCATCTTGTTGCTTGTTAGGCTTCTGTTCTCTTCCACCAGAAGTAATTTCACAAACTATTCTGTTCGTCTTTAATTGAAAGACATTATTAACATGCAATGATAAGAAAAATCACTTTCATGAACAAATTCTTATAGGGAAAATAATAGATCTGAATGTATGCTAAGAAAGGTGTTATCAAGAGACTACATTTACTAAAACCTTAAAATTAAATAACACCATGCTCTGCCAGGCTATTTCCAAGGCTGTCTGCCCTACAGCAAAACAGCACCCAATCACCAGCACTAAATGGGAATCTGCCACCTCTGCTTTTCATCCATTCACTTTCACAGTCCCATTTGCTAGCTGCACAGCACTCACAAACTTCAACAGAACCAAACTGTTTAAAATGCAGCATCTATTTCATCAACGCCATTAGCATCTGCTGCACTTCAAGGGAAAATGAGACCCTCGTGAAAAGAGCCATACAGTAGAGGAAATAGACTAAAGACCTGATTGAACTTAAATATTAAAAGTCTAGTAAAATATATACCTATTTTGGGAATGATATGAACATACAGAAAGCCAGGTTCCTACCTGTTATAAAACTTTTAAGGTTTCAATGACAAAACTTGTTCTTTACCAATTTTTATCTGCTGACAATGACTATAAGTGCATATGTGAATATTAATCTCTGTTTTGTATATTATATATGTTAAAGTAGGCAGTATGAAAGAGATATCTCTGCACACACTACTGCACTATGTACATTTGTTTTCCTTTACCAATATATTTCAACCTTGGCCTGACAGGCCAAGAGGTACACTCACAAAATTACTTTGTAATGATCAAGACACAGAACCACTTCCCTGCCTGAGCTATGGTATAGTTTTAGTATTTGAGCAGATGTTTACCCTCTGTACACCTTGAGATAATCTGATAGTCATGATGAAATCATACAGACAGCATGATGACAGGGGTCTGCAGTTGAGTTCTAGGCCCTGTCAAAACAAATCATAGCTTTTGATGTACTTGTGACATTAAAAATTGTGCTAGTTCAGAAGGTCACAGAACTCATTCTCATTAGCATGAACTATGCCATTAAATCGAGCAATGTCATCATTTTGGGTCTCATTGCATCCACTGCTGACACACCTGACTTTTCACCCCTTCTTAGCCTGAGGTTGAGCTGCACCTGGGCTCAGAGGGATTGGTGAGGTACAAGGGGAGATTGGCCTGGCAATGCTTGGATGGTCTCTGAGGAAATGCAATGAAGAAAATAGTAAGGGCAAGAGAATTATCCACTAGAAGGTACCTTGAGATCAGCAAACTACTTCCAGGATAGTTTGTGAATGTGTATCCAGATATATTTTCTATCTGACCATAAGAAATTGATTATCAAGCAGTCCTAATCTTTTATATGCAAGTGGTCCAGGAGCTGCTAAAGCAAACGCAAAGACCAGCATATGAATATGAAAGCTATAATCATTCATTCTAGTTTAAAAACTTTCAGCACAGAAAGGAAGACAGAGCTGCACTTATGTGCTGGTCAGGGCAGGAAGACATCTTGGTCCATATGGATGGTTCCTTGCTACTGCAACCACCACATCATATAATCTCTTGATAAACTTATCAAGCTCAATTTTAAAAGTACTTAGGGCTTTTAAATCCCTCTATTCCCCTGAAAGCCTCTTCCAGAACCTGATTATTCTGATGGTTAAAGCAGCCAGAGGAGCCACTCTGGCTGGATCTGAAACCTTCTAGGAGCCATTCCTCAGAGCAACCGGATCAGAGCACACTCCAGACACTCAAATGGATAGTGTGGCCAAATGTAGCTCCACTTCCTACAACGAGCACTCATAGCAAAACAATAAATAGGTCTGCAGACCTTCTGGAAACATGTAATGGCTGATAATAGCTCTCATTCAAAATTATTCCTTCCACATTTTTGTGTCCTCAGATGACCTCCAGCCCAACAACTCCTTCGCTACCCCAATGCATCAGTAAACAAATGAACTACATATCTGCAGAAAATTTTAAGAGGACTTTAAATACTCACTGACGTAACTAGTCAGGTTGAGAAAAAATAGTCCTCACTACCTCATCTCAATACGCAGTCAGAATGCAACTATAGCTGTTTGCCATTTCCAAAGTAAAGTGCTCTTTCAGTAAAAACTATAACATGATCAAACTAATAAGTAAGGAGAGAGAAAAACAGATATGGCATGAATTAGTGAAATACTTCATGAAATATAACCTAACAAGAGAGAGAAACTCATGCCAAGGTGGACATACCACACCACATAAGCTTCGTTACTATGTGGCAATGTTCCATTTAGTGTCATCTGGGCTTTAAAGCCACTTTTATCAATATGTTTGAAGATACAAACCTTGGACCTTACAAGATTCTATGGGAAACAACCACCAACTTGGGGAGCTGGGCAGCAGCAAAAATTGCTTTGCTTCCACTTGTAAGGATCTCAGGACTGTAATTAAAAAATCTTTATAATTGACAGTGGAAAGCTGTACATCTAGCTATTTAAAAAGAAGTATAAATTTTATGGAACTGGAGACAAGGGAAGGGAGACCCTAATTATTGCTGTTATAAATTCAATAATGCTAGCAATCATATTTTCAACCAGATCATAAATCATTCATGTGAAGGTGAAAAGCACTAAGTGAAGATCAATGTTCATTCAGAGGTGTTGCAAAATTTGCCACCTTTATTAAAATTTGTGAGTCATATTTCGTTTCATGAATAGCACAGCTTGACACAAAGATGACAATGAGATCAGAGGTGAAAAAGCCATGTATTGCAAGAAGGATTTCTTTTCATGGCAGCCACCTAAATATTAGCTTCCTCAAATTATTGACTCTTCTTTGTTTTATACTCTTACTGCTCTTGCACTATAGTTTCACAGTCCAATTTTGAGACTTTAATGTCTTAAATGAATCTATAATCTCTGTCTTTGCAAGGCTAACATCAAACCATTTCAAATATACACAATACTCTCCTTTCAGTGTAATGGAAAAACTGCAAGGGTGTACTAGTTGGAACACACAACCACCTGCAAAATATAAACTTAAAATATCTCCTGCAAGAAAAGCAAGCTGGAAAATTCAGATAGACAACATACTTCAGACCTCCAACAGCATGATACTTGGAAAATGTGTGGAGAAATCCAATGGGCAGCTGCTAAGAATAATAAAAGCATCCAAGTGACATGAGGAATTAGAACATAGCACTACCAAAATTATCACTACAGTCTGTGAATATAACCTAGATTTTTAGGCATGGTTTTCCTTTTTTGCTTTACTCAAGCTGCTTGACTTTAGTTCTGCTTTCATTGCACAGCAGGATGGGGTACAAATAAGAGCCACAATGATTGAACAAAATGGAAACATTTTTCTAAAAACAGTAGAAGAAATAATCTGCCAGATTTTCAGAGGGCCTTAATGTGCAATACTTGCAGTGACATCAAGAAGAGCAGAAGGTAGGTTGGTGATTTCCTGAAAAAAAATCAGTAGGTGAGGTTTAAAAGGCAGAAGGAACAGAAAGTGCTAACTTTCCACAAGTACTTCAAGGATTTAAGTGTCAAGGAGAGAAAATTGCTAGAGCAGGTAGGCAGGAGAGTATAATTAGAAACAACAGGTAATGTGGAGCAAACTCAGAGCAAAAGGACAGTGGAATAGTCTCAAAAGGAACTGGCAGACACCATAACTGGAAACGTTTAAAATTACATAGGGTAAAATGATTTGAGAAATATTTTTTGCAGTAGCAGATATGGCTGTGACAATCTTTTTTTTGATTTTAGCCTGGTTCCTTAAGAAAGGAAGGATTATGCAATCAATCTGTGTGTCTGTCATTCCCTCCAGTAACATTTGACCACTTTGAGCAAAACTAGACAGAGTAGAGGTTACAGATTATTAAAGTTTTTGGAAGCAGGCAACCAGGAGATGAGAAACAACAAAGTGATTAACCCCTCTGATAGAAAGGATACTGTACACTCCCTGAGAATTCCTATATGTGCTCACTCCTAAGAAGCAAACACAGAAAACCAGGCTTCAATCTTTTGGCTGTTCTTCGTAACAGGCCGGAAGGAAGAGTTCAGGGCTAAATTAGGATCTGCAAAAAGCAAATCTAGATCACCGATATGCTACAAACCCAAATGCTCACTCTTTTATTTTAATAGATTAGGCTTGTTTACAGTGCACCCGTCAGGGTGGAATACCTTGAAGAACAGTCAGTCTCCCTGTTCCATGCACTCCTGGTCCCCATGAGCTACAAATCTCACAGTAGTGCATAAAAGAAGAGTTAGAGGTCCAGAACAGAGTTCTTTTCTAGCCACATTTTTCCACTCCATCATATTAAAATATGCAATATGTAACTGGAAAACTGGCCACCTTGTGAGGCTTTAACATAAAGATTTTAAGTCCTCCATTAGTTTGTTTTGAAGCTCTTCACATCTGGGGACTGTTTATTTAGGTGGTAATTCCAGCCTTCAGCAATGCAGTGGAGTTCCAAAAGGTTCAGCAGGGAAAGGGAAACGTGATGAAAAAGAAAAGCAGTAGCTGATGAGGCAGTTTTCTAAATGACTGGAGATCTAAGTTGCCTATTTAGAGAAGCTAAGTTCAGTGGCACATCATTTTATAACTAGATTGGGTTAGTAGCCTTACAGTATCAGCTCCCTCTGAAACCACAACAGAGAATTTTTAGCTGTGCTTTGCATTCCTAGACAATACAAAGCCCCCAGTGCTGTGAATGCTGCTGGCTCTATGAAGATATATATCATTTTGATCTGGCTGAAGCAACCCCAGTGAGGAGTCTGTGCCAATTTGATGTCCTTTCTTTCCTTCAGTTAGCATACATCAGTCATGGAGGCACGCCGTAATACACAGTGACACACACAGAACAGACAGAGCAGAAGAAAGCTTTCAAAGCATTTCAGCTCTTCTTTACAGAACATAAATACAGGGTGCTGAATTCAGTCACAGCAGAGTTTCCTATGTTTGACGATACAATCCACTCTCTGTAACTGAAATATTTATTCAGGCACAATTACCATATAAGATTAATATTTAAATCAATGGTAATTTGTTTTCATTATTCTCTTTCTTTTTAAACAACAGTTAGGAATATAAACTGAATTAGATTATTTATTCTTGAAGTGGATCTTTAACATTCTGCATTTATTAATAACAGTCTGAAATGTTCAGCCATTGATCAAACTGTGTATTTCCCAGAGTGATGGCTTGAAAAAAAACCCTAGCCCCTGAGCTCTAGATTTTACAGCCATTACTGTCAATTATATACCTCACTGTGGAAGCAAAACAAATGTCCATACATACCAGCTGCAGCCTTATCTCTGAATTTTGCAGAGGCAGTTATTTCAAATACTGAATGGGTAGAGAAAAGGGGGGAAAAAAATAAAAACAAGTTTGCCCTAGTGCAGCAATTAAGATTCTCCCCATATGTCAGCATCTTGACATGTAAATTTAACCATTTTTTTAGAAAAAATGTTTTGATAATAGTAATAATAATCATAACAGACGCACTTTCCATCATAATAGTCTTGACTCCCTGGACCACTGTCATACCCATCAGACCACCCTTCAGTGGCATTCAAGATGAAGACAGAAGTTTGATCTCACCATCATCCTGAAGTAAAGCAGGTCTGGTGCCCTTTGGTTCTACCCCAGTTCTTCAGATTCTGACCCAAGGCTTTTCTAAGGTTAAGCAGCAAGTTTTTGTCCAAGTGGAAGAACAGATAATTGGAAACCTCCATGGAGCTCCTGAATTCTGTCAGGTTTGTGCTAAGCCTGGTCAACACTACCAAATGCTGCAGGGCTCACTTGTTTCCAAATTGTCACAGCACCAGTACTGCAAGAAATTTTCACATCTGAAGAGTTTGTCAATTCCAGGAGAAGCAGAACTGAAGTCCCTGACCACAGTCCCTTTGTGGCCTCTGCTACTGAGGGCTACTGAGAAATTTGGCTGCTACAGGACCTAAGCAGCCCACAAACATAAATCAGTTAGAACAATCTGAGGCATGGGGTTAGGTAAAAATCTCAGGTTTTCTGGAAAAAAAAAAGAAAGGAAAATTTTTTGACCTTATACCTGTGGAGAAAAATGTGGAATTTTGAGACAAGTGTTCTAAAGACTCAGAAATTGGGGAAAATTTGACTCCAAAATATTGAGTGAAATGACAACGACTGATTCCTCTTGACAGAAGTGAAGTGTTAATCCTGAAAGGAAAAACTGCTGCACACACAGAAGACACTGATAAGGTTAACTATTACAGTGCCACCAGGGATGTCTGAATGCCCTCCAGTAGCATAACTGACATAGTAACTGATACCTGCAAGAGTAGACATCAGATCTGGAGTGAAACCAGGAGAAAATCAAGTTACACACCATTTCTAAGACTATTTCAGGTGTTTCAGGTGGCCCTGAGAGTGTGCTGATTTTTCCATGCCTGTGGCTGGATCTCTCATCTGTCAACACGCAGAGCCTCTTAATTCCAACTGAAATCTGCAGCTCAAGTGTGCTTACCACAGCAGACAAATGAGACTTTTTAGAAGTTTAGATTTTTAGCAAGTATTCCTATAATTACACTAGCATCAAAGACTTCAGGCTATTTATAGTATATACAGCTTAAAGATTAACACGCAGGACACTATTAGTGTATGTATCTACACTCCCATTCAAGGTGCCATTGATAGTTTATCTACTAACAACTCATAAAACGAGAAAATACTTTTTCTCCAAATAAGAGGTGGCAAATCTCTAATATCCACCAAGCTCGATTCAGCTAAATACCGCAGTCAGCAACGAGTGGACAGTATGTTAGGAATGAGACTGACCTGCTGAGGTGGCACTGCTACTTGGGAGGATTAAATTCTTATTTGCAGAGGGAATGCTTTGCATTGCACAGGACAGGCAGATGGGAGGTCAACTTCCTTTACACCCTCTGCTGAAGGTACTAAGAACGCTGCTTGGGAACTTCAATAAGTTACAAGTACGGAGAGTAGAAAATTTAGTGAAAACAAACAAGAAAATCCCTTTGTGGCTTAAACAACTGCCTTCTGCTAGCTTCTGCTGTAAAAAGCACACACAGCTTAAAGAAAAATACAGACCAGATAAAGGTACGCCAAGTTGTATTTAGGAAAGACTTCAGCTTAAATGGACGTAAATAAACTACACCAATGAAATAAAAGTTATTTTGATATTCTGTCACAGTGGAATATTAAAAGAAGGACAAGGAAGAAGAGACACAGTCTACCATGCAGAAGAAGATACATATTTTTGGTTGCAGATGTTAGCCAAATAAAGTACCAGCTCCAACAGAGTTCAACCAGTGTTAGATTCAGCATCAGAAACACATAAAAGGAAGGTCAAAAGACAGTACATGAGCTGACCGGCTTGCTGAGCATTAGGAGCTTCACAGGGCAATTTTACAACCTTTGACACTTTCAATTGTAAAGAGCAATTTGCTTCAATTTGAGCCTAGTACAGAGAGAGGTGAGCAAAAGTGTTCGAAAAGCATGAAACTACCACTTAGCTATATGTGGAAAAAGGAAATAAGGCCATGTTCTGAGACCCAAACATTTAGATCTGGATATTATTTTATAAGTTTTTCATGAATCACTGTATGATTCACCACAGATCAATATAATATGTTCATCTTATATCTGTTTCTTTTAATTTTTGGCTTGAACTTAGGGCACATTTTCAGACCCTGTTTTATGCAGAGATCACTCCATCTACCCAAGGTTAGTTCCTGACACCAAGCCTTCCACTAGGGTGGCCCTTCCTCAGAGGTAAGTCTAGAGTATGACTGTTCAGTTTTCTGTCCTTTGTTCCCTCTACATCATGTAAAGTAGTAAAGCATTATTCAAATGCCTATAAATAGCACTGAATTCTTCTGGAATGGTAAAATGTTAGCTCTAGCCTAGGATGTCAAAAGCAACAACATATTCAGAGCTGCAGATGAAAAGGAAAGTCCTCTAAAAAGAAGAATAAATTATAAATAAGAACTTTGATAGTTCTCATGTTTGAGGAATGGAGCTGACTTAAGTTATCATATTTCATCTAGGACCCAGGGCTACATTTCAACTGAAATTCTAGATGGCAAGGTATTCCATCTGGCAAGTCTTTCCATCCTCCAAAATGCCTTTTGCCTTTAACCCTTTTTGTATTACATCTTGGGATAAGATTAGACCAAGCCTTTGCAACATGAATTTCTTTCGCCCGCATTCAAAGGCACAGAAGGACAGGCAGCACCTACCCACAACCCCTGAGGCTACCACTTTTCTGGATACAGTTGGCACATGCTAAACCACAGCATTGTACAGGTTGCTGATGAATAAGATCTACAGAGCCCCAAGTTATTTTCTGCTGTAGTCCTGGTCAGATCGAAGCCTGAAAGATTGACTACAAGCTGGAACATGCATATCACCTGCTTTTGTAGGGCCATACCCTGAAAAATGCTCAAGGCTTACTGTCCTATGGCAGTTTCTTTACTGCTTCTTTGTCCTGTCATCACAGGCTACAAGATCTGGTACCGTTGTAAAGTTGTAATCACTGCCCAGAGAGCTCCCAGTCTAAGTTTTTGGACTGTATGAAGAATGTGGGAGACAGGAATATTAAATTCTGTACTGCTCATAAGACACAACACAGGTTACCCTTCCAGGTAACCTCTACTCACCAAAGACCATTGAAAGAAATGTAGCACCAAGAAAAGACAGTATCCTAAGACCTTTGCAACAACGATGCCAATCTCTTCTACTCAGCATCATCTGTACTGCAGCAGACAAGGTAGCCAGAGGCTGCCTGCCATGTGGAGCCATAAACAGGTAAATATGCTCTGGAGAGTTCTCCTGATACTGCTGTACCTAAGGGTTCTCGCTACAGATATTCAAATTTATTCCAGAACTGGCCTGGAAAGGGCTCTTGCCAGGATTGATTCGGATGGGTGGCTTCTTTGGCTTCCAGGACAGCATAGGCTATATTCTGGATGCTGCCTTTGAAGGAGCAGAGGCTGTATTTATATGTAAAAGCTGCTGAAAGAAGCACTGATCTTTAATGGCATTGATAGCAAAGATGTATGGATGTATTTGGATGCAGCTACAACCTCTTTTAGAATCCTCTGGTCCCATGCCTACCTCAGATATTCATCTTGACAAAACGAAATCTATCTGTGAATCATTTCTACTGTGGGGGCTGGTGTAGCTAAACCACAATGCATGCTCATCGTACAGCTCTAATGTATACTGACCTATCATGTCTTCAGCAAAGTCTTTTCCAGAGGCTGTTCTGCCATGCAGTGAAACAACAAAATGACTCACCTTGTATATATAAATCCTCTTCTTTCACACTAAACCCTATTCAGTTGGCTGTCTAGATTTCAACCTGTGAGGTCTGCATAGTTAAGAAAAAACAGGTTTTTAAAAACACCTAATATATTATTGGTACCTTAGAAACGAAGAATACTGATATCTGGAACTGATTTAAAATGATGACCTTAAGGTGAAGACTCCTCTTCCAGTTATACAATTCCTGAAGGTACCAGTTGCATGCTCATTTTTAAAATGTATGGCTTACATACACACATGCATGAATATATACATATTTTTGACTTCACTTTTTGATATAATTTCATGCTACAAAATACTGTGGAATTTATTAACACTTGCCTTTGCTTTTCTATTTTTCTCCTGCAAATTACACCAATTTTAAAAGAGAGATTTTAAACCATTCAGGGTTAAAGAGATGCTATCTGTTTCAGTTTCAAGGCTTGATATTTGTGTGCTCTTAGCTTCTCAAGAGCTATTGCGAAACTCTTGGAGGTTCTTTAATTCTCTTCAGAGCTGCTGGTAAGAACAGATGAATGAGTTAAATCTGAATGTCTTTCAAACACTGTAGCTTCTGGGTTCACAAGAGGAATTCCCCTGAAGGCCTTGAGGGTCATAGGCCTGATACATGCTTGTGTGTGCTTTTCTCTGCACTTAATATTTTGCCGTTGCCTCACAAAGAATTGGAAGAGGACAGGGAAAAAAAAAGCCTTATAATTTATAGGAAATGTATATACTACACGTTGCTTGGAGGAAATGTCAAAAGAGAGAAAAATAAATGCTTTCTGACAATTGCTAGTCATTTTGTGCCAGCAGCTAAACAACATGAGAGCTATGCTTTCCCTCCCTGCACACAAGAGCACACTGCAGATGAATCACTCCACTGAATTATCACTTTCAATAATTTGTGGTGGTAAATTGTCACTGACTTCATAAAAACAATGTGTAACCTTCAGATTTTATTAACAGATAGTGAAACACTGCTGAACTCACTGTGCTAAACAGCACCCTGTGTAAACCTCATAATGTGCCTGATGTCTTGGCCTCTCAGCACGTCAAACACTGAGCTGAAGTCTCAGTCTGTTCAAATTCACTTATTTTTTATAAAATGCATAGTTTTTTACTACTAGCACAACATGAAACATCACTGTAAATTATGAGCTAAATAACAACCAAAAAAGTATCAGCACGTGATACATTTATGTGGCATTACCTCCACTTGGTTTAAGCATATTAAGTAACCTATTCAGGTGTTTGCAAAGGTTTCTTGCAAGATCCGCCCCAGGTAGTCATAGGTGCTGAACCTCAGTGATGCATGGATATACACGGAGTGCTCCTTGCCACACCAGCGAATACTCAGCATGGGTCGCATAAGTTTGGGGCTGTTGGATGAAACCTGCAGTGCATACTGCCAGTTCTACCTGTCAAGCACTGCGAGCAACCAGAAACCTTCCCACAGACAACAAAGCCTTTAAGTAGAGCTGTCAGCCCTTTTGTGAGGCAGTCCTGCTACAGGCCTTTGACATGGCTGGGCTTCAAAACTTAATTATTCTGAGAACAGATATGTGTGGGTTTTTTATTATTATTATTTTCCAAGCATTTTCAGGGGAATTAAAATCAAGGTAAAAGTTGCTGAAAGTAAGGCAATTTTATTTATTTGTTTTTGAAAAAAAAACCACAGATACAATGTCAAGTGCTATAATTTAAAATCTAGCAGTTTGAAGAATGATAAAGAAGAATTCATATGAAAGCAAAGACTAAAGTAACCTTTAGGCACGTAAATGCCCCACAGCATGCTCCACACTGGGACGCTCTTTGACATACCCTGAAAAAGCAGGTGTGCTATTTGCCATATGAAGCTTCTCTAAGTGTTGATAGTCTTTTGAGTCATGATACCTTCCTGGAAGATCTATAGTCTGTATGCCAGCCTGCAGATTGTTTGCTTTTAAATAGATGGGGCACAAATCTGTTTTCTGCCCTCTCTCTTTAATAATCTAAGTTAATAACCATCTTATGTGAAAGAATAAGAGCAGGGCAAGTTCAATTTTGAATGACAATTAAGCAGCATAAGCACATCCACACGCACAGAAGGAATGCAGATTCTTTTGAAAGCAATGCTTTTGTGGAGTTGTCCCTACTTTATATGAGGAATTACTTTCACCTTGAGGGTGAAGCTCTAAATCAATCTTCCTGAAGCCTCTTTTCAAATAACACCACCACATGTGGCACATTTCCTGCTGTGCAACTATATTTCTCCTATATCCCTGCAAGGCAGCAAAGTGATGCTCCCAAACAGACTGCTGAGACTACCCAGAGGGAATGTCCTCAGCGCTTAGCTGTTGAGGAATACATCCCCCAAAAAGCCACCACTCTCAGTTATTCACAGAATTAAACTTATAAAACAACCACCCCGAGACTGAAATGGACAGTAGAAATCCAGGATGGAAGTAGGTAACACAACATTTTTACAATCCCTCAGTAAAGCTTTCTTCACAGCTGGGCTTTAGCGGAGTTTCCTTATCATCAGAGCTCAGGTAGGAGAGCAGCTCGCCCAGCAGCACGTACCCTCTGTCAAGGTAGCACAGGCTGCGGTCATTAAGCAACAAACTAGCAAATGACTCAACACTGTACTTTACCCTCTCATTTTTGTATCCAAAATTCAATTCCACATTAATATGTATTACAATGTGGAATGTTAACACAGACAACTGCAGTCTGAGGTCCCTTGCTTGTCCTGACCCACAAAAATGTCAATTGGTTGCCAGCCACCAGTCTCGAGCTTGCAAAGGTATTTTTAATTTATTGTATTTTCCCTCAGTAAAGTACATGGAGGGGTTGATTTTCTTTGTGGAAGTTTTCTTTTGTTGTTATTGTTGCTTTGTTTGTTTGTTTTGGTTTAGTTTTTACTCTGCTCAGGTACAACGTCTGAGAAATGCCAAATCTATATCAGAAACCTCTCTTTTCTTACATGGCAATGTCATATGAGACTTGGTTCTTATGACATTTTATACAAGCAAAGCCTTTACATAAGTACAGTTGAGCTTTTCAAAAACTGTGATTTCATCTTAGGAACTGTTTTAAGCCTTGTGGGACAACGCAGTCTGCCTGCTTGACCTGTATCTACCTCCCCAGACAGAGAGAGCAGCAAACCTTTGCAGTGCAAAGTAGGCCCCAGGTGCTAATGTCCAGGATCAGTTCAGACCAGGGCTGAAAGGAAAAGACAAAACAGAAAGCAACAAATGCAGGGGAGAATTTGCTGCATCCCAGCAGGACTTCTCTACCTGTCAGAGCAAAGCATTGCATAAGTGCCTACAAGTCTATGCCAATTGTGTTGCTGTAGAAAAAAAGCTTTATTATAAACACTCTCCAGAAGGAGGTCAGCTCTTCACTACCTAGACTTGTTCCTGTGCCAGCGAAGCGGAAGCGCTCTGCACTGATGAGGTGCCAGGTTTGCTTTTGCCTCCCTAGGAAAGGGGAAATTGTGACTAAGTAGGGAAATAAGCATCAGCAGAAATGGATTCTGCTCCAGGCCCTGCCACGGACCTCCTACATCGTCTTCAACAGATTACCTCCTGCTAAATTCTCTCCCATTCATTATGCAGAAAAGCCAGTAAAGATTTTAAGCAAGTGTTTAAGCAATGTAAATATTTTCAACTTAAGAAGGTATTAATGCAAAAAGTAGTTTAAAATTACATGCTCAAGTCAATCTCCTCTTGGAAAAATGCATGCCTCTGGTTAAGCACATTTTTATGTCCGAGCTGTGTGTAACAACAAGCCTAAGAGTGGTACTGCACCGAAGCTAGGCTGAGCCTACTGGGGTCAGCAAAGACTTACATGACTAAAGACAGCAATTGGGGAGCATTCTGAGTATCCCCACTTCTGTGTACAAAACAGGGCAATGTCCGACACTGTCACAAACAGGAGGTAAGGCATTGGTTGTTGATTGTGTGGTACTCTAGGACTGGGGAGACCTAAATGCAATTCCCTGCCTTGTCTCAAGGTGGTGTTTCAGGAGACATTGCTGTTGGGGCCATCTTTCAAACCAGACCACTGAAATGATCACCGTTGGTGTCCTTTTCTGAAGGATTACTATTAATGTCATCCTTTGTGTGACCCTCTTCACTGAGTGGCCCCAGGGAGTTGTGCAGAACCTGTGAACAAGAAGCAGTGGGAGGGAATTTAGGCCAACCTCACAGCCAGACCTGGCATACCCTGGCTGGGCTCCCTGTGGGCAAAATCTTTCTGCTCCTCTGAGCCTCCAGGTATAGGTTCATAATACAAGTTGCCACTTTGAATAACAAAAAGGTTGCCAAAAATAGGTTATTTTTAACATGGATGAGTTCACTGTTTGGGCTCTCAGCACATGTCCCTGACATGGGAGTGGAGGCAGAGAGGCTGGTCCCAGCACAGCGTGAGTACAAGCAGCCAGGCACCAAGTGGGAATTAGCATTGAGACAAACATCACGACTCCAATGCTGCTGAAGGCCTCCTACCATAAAAATACATATCCAAGTCTCTCTTGTAGAAGAGCAATGATGTTTCTTATTTTCTGGGGTAGATGAATGCCACAGAGAGAGGGGAACATGCTACAGGTCTGGTGGTGTTCAAATCCAATGGCGCATCCTCATTAACAGATCACAGTGTGAAATGTTTCATACCAGGGATTATTACAAATCTTAGCTATACTAAAACAATAATGTGTCATGTAAACACTCTTCAGAATCTACAGGCAAATTAAAAGTGTCCCACATCAATTACACTGCATTTGCAGGGATAAAGAAAGGAAGCCCTGAAAAATCTCTTCCAAACTCATACGAGCCAACAGTAGTAGACTGGAGAAAAATTATCCTCATAGGCAGTAAAAGACCTCATGATGGAAATAGGGCATCGCCAGAGAAGGTTCCTGCCATCTGATGCATTGAGAGGATATGATGCTGAGGCCAACTTTTAGAAAATGTAATGAGTATCACATAATCACATTTTCACAAACAATGAGCAAATATCTGCAAAATACTACAGCTCTGACTCCTGCAGCAGTTGTACACTAGAGGGAACTATGCCTCCTATTTTCCCATTTGTGACAGCCCACCAAGGATCATGGAAGAACAAGATAAATTGGACACATAAAATGAAGACTAATGGGACATAGACATTTTTGATATCCAAAGATTTCTTTTTACTAGTTTCTGCTGTTGCCTTCACCATTACGAAGACATTATTTTTTTATATATATTTTTTTTCCTGGAATGTTGGACTTAAAATTATTTTAAAATCACATGTTTAATTTCTTATCCACAACTTTTGAAATCTGTGGCCAAATTCATCAATGACATTATTTATTAGATCTCTCACAGTTCTATCCACACTGTGGTCCACGGTCTTGCACTTGAAAAATAATTTTCACCTTTGAAAATGGAGCTAGTAACTCAACAATAAATACGGATTCATGGAATGCTAATATTAGGGGCTCAATTTTCAAAGCAGAAGTGTTTTTAAGAAGCATTAAATTTGGAATCTGTAAGTCTGACCTAAAGGTAAGTAACCTTTGCATTCAGCTTTAGGTCTCGCATCATTCTGCTAATAAATCAGAAAACCTCAGATTTCCTGTGACAGTGGACAAATCACGGAGTCTTTCTGGGCCCCATTTGTACTTCCCTACCTGACAAAAGGAGTTACAGTGATAACCCCATGAAATATTACGCAATGCTCAGATGGACTGATAATAAGGAACAGCCTGAACATGAGAAGAAGAAAACTCCAGTGTGGGAGACTCACTGCTTATAGAAATTCACATTCACTTTCTGAGGCTGTTTTCAGATACAATATTGTGTACCTCAGCAAGGAATGCTTTCCACATGGCCTGGTCATCTATTCTTTAGCATCATTGCCACTGCTATGATGATGTGTAAAATGTCCTCATACACCTCTTTACTTGCTTTGTGGTTTTAATCTTGTTTGGTATCACTGAAGAGCACTTTTGAGCTCCTTATATTTACAGAGGTTACATTCATGATAAACAAATCCTTCCATCTACACACAGAAACACAAGAATAAGTAAAGCCCAGCAAGAAACATTAAATGAACATCAGGAGAGAGAGAGCTGAAGCAGATGACTGAGCATAAACATTTGCATTTCTAGTTAAGACAGTGGGAATTTATGCTCAGGGCATACTACATTTTATAACTTCTTCTATATATTTCAAATATTAATATTTTCTTTATCAGAGTCAAGGTCCAAATCCTGAGAGGGAAAGTATGAATTAGTGTAGATTCTAATTCAAAGCAGCTGAAATTGCAGACAGGAGCCCAAAAGTAGTCTCCTCACCTAACTCCCAGTGACACATACCAAGGATAGGAATCAACCATATTCAGGGACAACTATTAAGTTTATATAGGTAAAGACTCCGCACCTGAGTTTGACGGTAGTGCAGAAGAGTAGTAGGTTATTTTCCGGATGGCTTTGGTGGAGATGCCTGGGGCTTCACAGTTAACTTCTGAGCACAGGATTACTACAAACAGTATTGGCAGTTGGAATATATTCACCATGAGTTTTGTTGGTTTTCTCAGGCTCTAGATCAATCTCTCACCAAAGTAATTTTATTTGCTTTCCTATTTAGACTGATTAATGTATTAGAAGAATAAATTGTAAGGAAAAATGCTACAGTGGTCTAGGAATTGACTAAACTATGAGAGATTCATATTGGGTTGTTTCTAGTTAGTAAAAGTCAAGTTTTAACTTCACCTGTTCATTAAATATATTCACATGCAGAAAGACGTTCCTCAATAATCATAACTATTTGAGTCTTTTTTTCTTAAAATAGTTGAAACCTTACTCTTAAAACAGTCCACACAAATACTTCAGCACAGCATATAAAATGTCCATACCTGCATGAAGTCAACTAGTAAGAATTCATAAATATGGTTGCAAAAGTAACAAATAAACGTGAAGTGCATGAACCAGTGATGACTTTGTGAAATTCCACTGTTTGAGGTGAATATTTTGCTCTGCAAAAAAAGGATTGCAAACTGCTGCAAAAAGTATTCAAAATCACTGCAATATATATGTCAAGAAATAAATTACTCTGAAGTTTGCTGCCCTGGTTTAGAGAGTTACATAAATCAGCAAATTTCTCACTTCCACTAAAATACTAATTAAAATAAAGCAAGAAGAACATTATCATTTTCCTTAGAAAACTTGCCCTGGCCTCAGATCGTTGCAATATTTCACAAAGAGCAGTGACAATGCATATTGTGTTCGCACACAGGAAACCTATCCAGCCTTCAGAGTGTCTGCTCACCAGTGGACATCATCTCTGAGGATTTGATACCAAAAAACTGTTTCTCTAAAATCCCTTTTAAAAGTATGGCTGAGCACTAAACTTGAAAGGGCAGGAAATAAACAGCACGGCCATATATGTGTGAGTCACTGTACCTACATTGAATCTAACCAGTCACAGAAGGTACATATGCTGTGTACATTCACGTTATACACACACCAGCTGACCAAAGTTGTACTTTATATACCATGTGAAAGTAACAGTTTGCAAATCACAGGTGTGCCACATCATCTGGCATCTATTTTAACTCATAGGAAGGAAATGGAAGATCCAGTATAAAGGGAATGTATAAAGCCTAAATTCAGTTTGAAGGTATGCAATAATGACTGCTGTAAAAGCAAAATCAGGTATTCTGGCAAACTAGAAAATATATTGAAACATCATAAGAGCTAACCATAATGTTCAATACCATGAACGCAATACTGTGGGCATTTGTGAAGAGATTTGAGGCTCTAGAATCCTAGTTTTCTACAATGTGAAACACAAGTAACAGCTCTGCTTCAACCAGGACCTCTTTTATTTGTACTGCACTTGTTTAATGAAGCATGAATTTTAATTTAGTCTGACACTTGGATATATTTTTAGATTTGATTTTTGCATCTTTTGTACACAACTCAATTTCCAAGCTAGGAGATGTGCTACGGAGTGCTAAACTGTGCACGTTGAAAGATCACTTTTTCACATAAACTGTCAGATAACACTAGTACAGCAGTTCATCCAATGGAAGAGGTCAGTAGCACAGAAAACTGGTCCACCTTCAGATGGAAAGATAACTTCAAATGTACAGTCTGCCAGTTCTGTAAGGTTTATTGACATAGGTATTTGCCAAAAGGTATATATTTTAATAGGAGATTTTCAACGTTACTTTTGTCTGTCCACAGCATACACATCTGAGGTACATAAATCTTCATGCATTACGCAGAGTATTTGGACAGCACAACTTTATTATGAAATTATCTAGAAATGATTGAAGTACTCTTTGATCATAAATATACAGCAGCAGAAGAGGCAGCCAGGGGTTGGCTTGGAGGTAATAAGTACCATGTGTGAGACAGACCTCTGGAGAACTCACACATTCTTTTCCTCATTTTCGTGGTCCCGACATAGCTTTAGAGTAGAGAGAAGACAGACACTTGGGAGGGACAGGACAATAAATATTGCTGTAGTTTACAAACCTAGCCTTCTTCTGCATGCCTTCATTTCCATGCCATTTATTTTAAGGCAAATAAAGACTTAACAAATGATGGAGAAATACCAAATATAGATAAAGCCAAAGCTAAATTTAACACCAAGTCCCTCCATTCACTGCAGCAAGATCAGAAGCAGAGCAAAACATCTGATGAATGTTGCTCATAAAACTTTTCTCATCAACAAAGACTCCCAGGAGGATACCCAAGCAACATGGGTAACTCAGTTCTGCACTACTGGACATACACATACTTACTCATTTTTTCAGCAGAGGTCATGCAGAACATTATACAGACACCAGAGAGTGGTAGGTATGGTAGCAAAGACAGTGCAACAGATAGTTCCTGACCCCAGGAAGCTGCAATGCGATTATAAAAGAACAGAGCAAGACTGCACACAGACATCTAGGGAAGCACAGAAATGATACAGGATAGGGGGAGAGCACGGATCTAGACAGACTCACAAGCTACATAATCTGCTGGCAAGCTTGGAGAGTTTTTAAGGTGAGGCTCTAAAGAGGATGAGGATACAACTTCAAAATATTCCTGAGATAATAAAAGAGAAAATCTAAAAGCAGAAGGTTTTAAAAATCTAAGTGGTCACCATGAGATGGCCCCATTAGCCAAATAAACATCAAAATGGCTACCATAAGGTAGATAAGAGTCAAAACAGGCATAGGAATATCTTCTAAAACTCTGAATTCTGATTTAGCTCTTAAAATTAAATGGCTTCAGAGCCCATTTGTAACTTTAGGTCCTCTAAATATAATCACACTGAAGAATGTCCAGTACTTAAAACTAGTTACTCAAAATGGAATTAAAATGGATAATCTATCTGTTTACATATACTGCATCTGTTTGTGGTTTATTTTGTTTGCTTGTTTGCTTTTAATTCACTTTATTTATGTTATTTAGACTTAATCCTATGATATCATTTGTTTTTCCTGTTCAAGAATTTCGACTAGATGCAAGAACATCTGCCCACAATTCCAAAATATTTCAGATGTAATACATGGTGTCATATCATTTCCCGATCTATTAGAGAGTCACTCCCCAAGTTTTCTGGTCTACTGGGTGCTCTCTTATGTATCAAAGTAAACAATCAGTTTTGCACCACCAAAATATGCTGGACGAGTACATTTTATTGTTAATGGACTGAGATTTCATTTTCTTGCACTAATAAAATAGTTGGAAAATCTGAGATGAAAAGTACTACAAATGAGTTCAGAATTAATATTATTGTGCAATTAATAATCCAGTTTTCATTGTAATGTGATAAGGATTAACTAAATGACCCCTGTGTCTAATTTACTTAGAGGTAAATATGGACATAAAGTATCTTTTCATCTCTAGATTATAAAGTCAAATCCAGTATTCATACTGCCTTTCCGTTCCTATGCTTAGTCACTGTGATTGATACTGGGACCCTTCAGAGCTGAGCAGCAAGCTTTGAGGTTAGAGACTATTTTTGTAGAGTCACTGTGGATTAGGGTTTGTACAATACACACTGAGCAGTGGTTTACACAGCAAGTAACACATGATGACCCAAACTATGAGACTCCCACTGGGAAATCTGCAATATGAATAAGACCAAAAAATCTAAGTTAATAAGCCAATTAGAAGGTCTAGAATAAATTTGCCACGGAATTATTTTATTGCGACTGAGACATAGAACTCTCCATAGACTCTCCACCCCCTTCTTATAACATTATGCATAAGTTAGCCTCTGCACGTTCCTAATTTCTGGGCACTCAAGTAAATGACAGGTAATGAATATATTACCAGCATTATTGTTTTATATGTTACTGCGGTGGCAAAAGCTGAGCACTACTGATTAAATGTAGGAAATTAAAAGCTGCTGTCAACTGTTTCTTTCTCTCTCTTAAGGTTTTATTTCTTCACCATTCTTACTCTTGTTGCTTTAAGCAGGAAAAATGCTGTGGTAGTGATTTCTTTATTAGAAATGTCAATAGGGTCTGCCAAACTTTAATCAGCTCACTTGGCTGTTAGACCAGACTGGCATAAACTTTCTTTATGAAATGAATGCCTGTGTTATTGAGCTTACAATTAAAATACTGCAAATACCCCAATATGTTGAATGCAGCATTATCTAACTATCAGTCTGAATCTAAAATTTGTTAGTCTCCAGAGACTGAGAACTACTGCTGTCAAGCAATTCAGCTAGTGCTGGTGACCTTCACAATGCAAAGTCTCTTGCTCGTTTTTAAATAATCGTGGATGAGATTTTTTTTCCTCTATGTTTGTATGTTTAAGGTTCCTATGTCCACCAATTCAAAACCAGCTGTAGTAACCTGCCAAGCAGTAACCTCTGAGAACAGCTAAGAAAGCTGTCACTTCACAACTCTGAAGTTGACTGATCCGCTTTCTTACCATTATCCTAGAGGTATTATTTCCTCTGTGAGAAAGTCTGCCACAATACTTTGGTCTAAGACTTGACGGATTTATCTCCTTTTGTTCACTCTGGAACCAGATGAGAAATGAGAAATTTTCTTCTCATTGTCTATTCTGTACCACCAGAACTGGTGGTACAGCAGTGAAAGGAAAAAAATGGAGAAAGAATGGAAAAAAAAAAAAAAAAGATTTCAATTCCAATTGGAATTGAAGATTTTTAAAGAAATTTATGTTGTACATGCCTGATTGGGTCAGTGTCTGATTTTTTGATTTTCCCACTTTTTTCCAGAAGATAGTATTCAAGCATTTCTAAAAATCTGATATGTATCGAGTTTCTAAGTTGTGAACTACAAATTTGATGCAAGCTAAATCACTACTCACCTTAGAAAATCTTTGTCATGTTTACTGTAAGACCCTACATAATTGTAGTGCTCCAAGGCTGCCTGTCCCGATGGTCCTAGTCTAGGCAACAGCCCAACCCAAAGCCTGTGTAAGTCTAAGGAAGGCTATTGACTCAACTGATATTTAATCCAGCCTTTGCTGTAAATTAGTATTATCCTATTAAGCAAACAATTTCCAATGACTTACTGTAGCTAAAGATTCTTACCTGTATCTCTTCGCATAAAGTTTTTGTTGCCATGACTCTATAGCTTGTATTTCATACTACTTTTTTTTTTTCCAATTTGTCCCCATCTTAACTCAAAACAAGCTCTAAAATCCACTCCTCCAAAAGATTAATTTTAAATAAATACTTCAAGAAAATATCATTGTGAATTTGAAGCAAGTGTTCATTCCTACTGATGCCAGTAAAATTTCAGACTATGCTTAAATACTTCAGTGAATCGGGAGCAAAGGGAGGGATATATATGTATGTTGGCCTTACAGAGGTAAATTGCCAAGACATGAAAATAGCAGTACAGTAATTATATAAAATCCACACTTCTAAAACTTCCTCTAAAGAAAAATGAGGTCTCTCTTCTTGACTAACCACACCACTCTGTGATGCTCTGTGAAGGGTATTCAGTCTTCTTTCTTTAGAATTACCATGGTTTTATCTATTGCCTACATGACGGATATTAGTTACACTGACTAATCTCCCACCTCCTCTTGTGTTGTAGCAAGAGTAATCAAGAGGAGGCTAAGTATGTGCATACTAATGAATTGCAACTGAATAAAATAAACGGTGCCAAGGCGAACTGAAGTGGTATGTTTTTCTATCCAAATCTCCATAAAATATTTCACAAACAGAACACCTTGTAGGGCTTTCCATTTGTTTAAAACAAAACAACAGGGGCAGAGAGAAAGAATTTGCAAATTCCACAATATAAACTTTATTGTTTGAGACTGTGTTCTTTGAGGTCTAGCCAAAAGAAGGAAATGCCATCTTTCAGACTTGGTATATTTTTCCCAGCTACTCATTTTCTGCAAGACACTAAGAAGGAATCATGACAGATGACTCCTCTGCACTATCCATTTGGCCCAGTTTTACAGCAGAGATCAGAAAATGTATTGGATTTTGCCTAGAAAAGAGACAGCATTTAATAACCCTTTTCTAGGAAGGATAAATAACATGCTGAGTGGAGGTAGAAAAGCACCTTATCTGTTAATTGTAAGGAAAACTGTAAAATCAATATGGATATAACAAACTGGTCAAAGCAAGATTCAAAATTCTGTTCAGGTGTGAGCAATGAAGTAGTGCCTGTTCCCAAGACAGAGATCATTCCTGTTCTCTTGCATGTTGGCAATAAATTTCTGGTTAGTCCTCTCTCCCAGATTTTTTACTATGTGGATGTTTAATTTGTGTGGTGACTTTTCTCTATCTTCTGCAGTGGTAACAGCTAAAGTATTTCAATGGAACTCAAGTTTCTTGATTCCTGGTCCCCTAGCATGTGTCAGAGCACTGGGCTATGTACTTACTTACACTTATGCTTTACAGAAAACTACTACTTGTTTCAAGGAGCCAGCTGTGGGGGAAAAAAAAAAAAAAAAGAAAAAAAAAAGGCACATGAAGCATTTCAATACTTCTAAAACCTCACTCTCACTGCTGCAAGCAACAAAGCAGTATCAACTCACCACCACCACTGTTACCTCCTTTTTTAAACTCTCCCTAAAGAACCCCTAAACTGCAATGCAGCTGGATAACTGTGTTCAAAAACCTTTGAATTCAAAAACACTGCTTTCCTCCACTGTTTGAGTCTTCATCTAGTAATTTTCCACAGCAGAGAAGCAGGTTAGTTCTTTCTGTATGAATTCTGCTGGCCCAAAGGCAGAGAAACTGCTGTCGGTGGGCCCCAGAAGAGAGATGATCTGACGTTGAACATCTTATTTCCAAGGGATAGGCAACATCACACTAAGTCAACGTGTTCTTCATATCATGTTATAAATTGACATTTTAACGAGGCTTATTCAGCACCAAGCTCTCTGAACAAGATAGAAAAGAGGAGAAAACATGAACATAAGGTTGGAGTCATTAAAGAGATTCTAACACATCCAGGAATGTAACAACAGAAGTGCCTGCCTCAGCAGAACATTTGCATTAAGACCTTGCAAAGGCTCCTGCCATTTTGGATAGGCAGAAAATGAGCACCAAGCTCCCAGTGAAGATGTACACTGGATTAATTCATTCAATGCTGATTCTCTGACCAAAAAATGTTCAAATGCTTAAATCTGATGCACCTAGTACAGTTAACTACCTGACAAGGAATTTTGGATATTGCCCCAAGAGGAGAGGAAATAGAATTTTCTACATAAAACATGCCTATAAATGGAGTGGAAATCAAAACTTCCATTACATGTAAAAAATTTTTCATTCACTAGGATTTATGTGAGAGAAGTAGGAATTTGTATAATTTCTAAATTGAGCACCACTGGCTATTCACACTGCCCTTTAAATGAAATTAAACACAGAAAAAAATTTTGACAAAAAAAAATAATGTTACAAGTGACCATAGCAGAGTATTTTTTAAAGAGCTCTGTGTGTTAATCTATGTAAAAGAAGGGGTTTTATTTGTTTGTGTGTTTTTCTTAGAGGGCAGGAAGAGGGAGAAGAACTTCCCATATTAGACCAGCTGAGGTTTGCCTACAGCTTTTAATGTTCAGAGTACATTCCATTTGAATCTGCCCAACATGCACTAATGTTTAAATGAAAAAAATAAATTAAGTTTAGTAAAAATTGGCTGTATGATTGAAGCCAATCAAGAAGTTGAGTGTATACACTTTTTCAGGTGCATATTAGGTGCAGTCTCCATTTTCAAATTACGCTAATCACAAAAATCAAAGCAACTGGACTACAATTGATCCAAAGGCTGCATGCGCACCAAAACTGAGCAACCATCATTCTATTCACAGGGATGATTAAATAAAGAAAACATTTTAACTGTTCTGTTTCTTCAACCATTTCGGGATGTAAAGCTGACAAAAGATAAACCCAATTAATTTAAAAATAGCACTAATTATTCTTTTTGAAATGGAAAATGCCAGCATACACAGTATCTTCAAAATTAAATGTCTTAATTCCTACTAACTGTGAGGTGGCACTAAACAATTCTTTTGACCCAGCTGCTGTTATTAAAGTAATTACACATCTCGTTTTTATTAAAGAGAGTTTATAATAGGGAAGAAGAAACCAACCCAATATGAATACCCTATCAAATAGGTACCAGAAAGATAGGTGTACTTTTTCAGCCCCTGGAAAATAAAGGATTACTCACCAAAGTGATGCTTAAAAAACTCAGCCCCTAAATCTGAGAAGTGTCTTGATGCCAGTCCATTACAAGGCCAGAGAAATACAGAATAGGATCCATAACAGGGAAAAAAAAAAAAAAAAAAAAAAAAAGAGCTTGTTACTAAATTATTCCAGGCAAATAAAGAAACTCAGGGAATCCTCTGTCAGTTTGACTCAAGGGAACAAAAATAACAGCCAAGGCAAAGCAGTCCATTAGTGAGATTTCCCACACAGAACATGACAGGAAAAATGCTGCACTGGCTGCTGAGACACATTAACAGCTATCACAACCATCTGTATTTTGGTAGTGCCAGCAAATAAGCTCTGCACCTATATTATGAAATATCTTCTCTTTCATTTTGTGTTTCCTACATTTCATAAAACCAAATTCAGCAATGGCACTTTTTTTTTTTTTTTTAAATTCATCTTGCAAAAATGTTGTGAGATAGTCTTTCATTTATTTTCCTTAAATTAAGATTGCCTTTACTTAAACACTCTCTCTGGATAACAGCACTAACTGTTTTTGTTGGTAATGTTTTCCCTTTGTTTCAGACCCTTTCCATCTGTTCAGTTGTTTATTGACAAAGGAAACCAATTTCGAGGCAGACAGCAATTCTGAATGAAATATATTTTTGCATTGTGTGTGTGGATTTTCTTCTTCATCTTACAAGCCTTTTCCAAATCATGTATTTGTTCAGCTATGGCCTAATGATAGCAAGATGGCAGGGCCTTTTTTAATTTTTTGGATAATAGTAAGAAAAAAAGTCTATTATTCAAATCCTGTTGTGATTACATCTTTGGCAAAATTCCATCACAAAGTGATAAGATTCAGTCTTACAACCCTTACTCAAGCAAGTTCAGAATCAGATCAAAAGAGAACAAGAAAACAAAGCATCTTATTTTATATTTAACTTCCTACTGTGTTCATTCAATAAATGAGGAATCGAAAATCCTCTTTGCGTGCTACCATATTGATAAAAAAGTACTCGTCTGCACCAACCTCTCAACCATCGTCCTCTCAAACCTTCTCTTCTTTCCCTTTTAGCCTACTAAATGCACAGAGATCTTTATAGAACTTAGGGCATCAGATCTATGTATGTAAAAAATCAAAGAAACCAGCTATCAGCTACTGAAGACTAGATAAACTGTCCTAATCATACACACCAAGAACAGCCAGATGGCTCTGTTCATTTTTAACCTCTGTTTCCCATGGAAAGAATCTCACAGAGGCATATTGTCTGTCCATCTATCCGTCAGTCCCATTCTGACGGTGTCAGTGTCAACTGAACAAGAGATGGTGCCTGCTTGTTTGGCTTGTAATGAGGGAACGTGATGAGGAGCTGGAAATTCTGGAAGGAAGAGGATGTTAGGGAATGTATAACAAATATTAGCAGTATTGCAGAAGGGCATGAGGATGAAAAAATATAGAACACAAATCCATAACAAACCAAGTTTCTGAAGTACTACTGCAGTTTACAGGACTGGTTTTCTTTTCAGAAGGAGTGTAATCCATCATGCTTTTACAGTTCTGACCTTAAAACGTTGTTATAGGATGTGATTTTCTGAGACAGAAAAAGTCAAATTAGTGATTCTTCAATCCCAGAACCCACATTAGTATGCATTTTTTGCCAATACCATGCAAAACATGCTGAATTGGATGTTAACATTGTATTTACTACTTCTATATTCCTTCCTGCTATCTGTTTTGTATTTAAGCAGTAATGGATCTCTTTTCCGGCTTCATTTTTTTTTTTTAAATGCTTCATTGCTATGTTTTCTTGTTCTCCAAATGACTGAAGAATAACACCAAACCAGTGTTTACTAGCTATGAATAAAACCAAGAGTTTGCTATTCCATTTTTAGGAATACTTTTTTATATAGTTCTCTTTCTCACTCTTCCTAAGGCAAGCGTTTGGAAAAGCTTATTTTATAGGCTTCATTGCCAGCCAGACATCTTAATCATGTGGAACATCTCAATTTCTGCTGGATCTTCTTTTATTTAGTTTTTATGATCCTCTGAAAGAATTTGAATAGTACCCCATAAAACAAGAATTCCATCTTGCCAGGATGGATATTATTCTTTTGGGGTTATGCTTTCTGGTAAAAATTTGACAAAAGCACAGAGAATATACCTCAAGATCTATTCAAGTAACCCATCAGGAATGGTGCAGGAAATGTTCTTTTAATCTCATATCCAAACCGTTTAGCAAAGTCTTTGTACAAAATGTCGCATCATTCTATTTGGCATGTTGACATCTGCACAGAATTTTAACCAGAACAACTTTTGATCTCTGTATTTCAACCTAATGTTGAAAATATTTTAAGCTCGCACCCTCCCTTTCAGTATGCTTAGTCTCCATGGCGACTGGAGGACTATCACTTCTGTTTTTTTTTTAATTAACACCATGGCCATATGCCACTTGAGTGCAAATGCAGTGAAATTTTCATGGGCTTTCCACTCCATTTCAGTAGGATTATAGGTCAGTGAACCTTGAACAGGGAGAGCTTAAATACAGTGTTTCCTGATAGACTATAAAAGAGGAGTTAACATACCTAAGGAAAAGATTCGGTGAAAACCAATAGCTGAGTGCAGGACTGTTAGGCTTGCTACAGAATATCCCCTGTATCTCTATATTTGTTTTTTACACACCTTCTATCCTAGGTTTTCAGAAGTCTTTAAATACACTAAGCATGTAATGCTTAATAATATCATCCCGGCCTTATGAGCTAGACAGCATTACTGTCCCCACTCTCACATGGAAAAAAAGTACGCCATGAATGTGGCAGCACTTGTCTAAGGTCACACCAAGCACACTGCTGGTAGCTTCCTGCCAGGGATGGCTGGCAGGGCCATCCCCACCGCCTCTTCGTGCCCCCAGCACCCTCCGTGCTGTGACACCACATCCTCGGGGCAGAGCCACGCTCACTGCCCGAGTCCCAGTCCCTTTCCTGTAACCTCAGCTGGCAAGTCTTGTTCTACAATTTGCCGCACTATCCCTATACATCTGATCAGTCATTTTCTTTTCTGAACATTCTGGTTTTCATCATAGCATTATTTAGCTACCTAACCTACACATTTGTGCATATGTGCAGCCAAAAATGACCAGTGCTCTTCTTTGGATAAGAGTAGCACCTAGAGAAATTATCAATCAATTATCTTACAGCATCCAAGTGTCACTTTGTAAGACATCTGTGCCTTGAAGAGCACATAGTTTTAATATGGCAGATGAAGAGTGTGAAGATTATCTTACAGACACACACACCACAAATGTGCACTTCAGGAACATCATTTCTTAGCTTACTTAAGTTCGAAGTAAGTTGTGGATGGTGTGTGACCTGCATCATGCAAAAGCATGTTATGTCACCTGGGTTATAAATATGGCAGTACTTATATTTGGTAACTTATCATAATAAATGAAAGTAACTCAGCTCAGCAAATACCTCCCCTTTTTTTCTTCCATTGGAAATAATTATGTTCAGCAAAATCTCTGACAGTGGTATATAGGAGGACTTCATTTTCTTTAAAACAACCTGCCTTCTCTGACTGATGCAATGGGAGCAGCATATGACGCTGTCCTGAAATGCCTCACAATATTCAACAGCTGCTGTGGGCCAACAGTCTTTTGTAAACATCTTGCATTCTTGTTTTTTCTTGCCTTCATTTAAAAACAGTAAAAGAAAACATGAAAGAGTAAAAACTAACAGTCTCAGCTCAATACCTTTTGTGAAATGAACCAAGAAAAGTTTGGAATTAAAATCACATTTTTTCCTATCAGCGAAAAGACCCTGACAGCAAATATGTTCCTCCTCTCTGCCCTTCTTAACATATTAATTGGGGTTGTACTCTCGAGTGTTTGCAGAAATGCACCAAGGAAAAGCTATTGACTATGTGATTTTGAAGAGGGATGAGGTGATAGTGTTTTTCTTTGTATACTGTATGTGAATCAACCAAGGATCTATACAGGAGAAGGAACAAGGCTGATCAATCTTTATTCCTAGACAATCAAGCAAGGCTGCATCTTCAAGTCCCCTTACAGACAGCTCATAAAATGATGATATTGATCACAATGCCTAAATTTGTGGTTTTGACAATAAAAGCAATTTGTTTAGGGAGGGAAATAGCTGTATGAGGTGAATGCATGTGGTTTATTAACTTCCAAAACTAATTCTTCTGAACAATAATGTGAAAGGTGAGACAGAGTTTCTTAACCTTGAAGCTTTTAACTCCTTTTTCCCCTACTAAGACATTTGCCTCTGTGAAAATTTAGTTTAGATTTTGGAGTCAGAGGGAGGTAGCAAGGTGTCCCTTCATGCCGCAGCTAATGTTGGAGCGCTCTTCAAAGCAAACAGGGTTAGGTTCCTCACAGTATAGGTGGAACTGTGACATGCAGACATCCTCAGGTGACGGCTTACAGTTTGCTGTGAATGTGTGGAGCCTGCCATGACAAGCTGGATCTCTGGACTCACTGGATAACATGCTGCAGCAGATCCAAGGGCACGTTTCTCCCTGAGCTCCCACAGGAGTCTGGTTATTGCTTTCTGCGGCCATTTGTCTGTCTGGTTCCTTGCCTCCAGCCTTCCCAGCTGCGCTTTACACGCATAACACAACTGCAGTTTTACTAGCACTATTTGCATTCCAGCACAGCGTACCTGACTCAGGAAAGGATCCTGGAGATAAAGAGCCTGGAAGGTTTGGGGACACTTGGATTAAAGCACAAATGTAGTTATTAGTATTATTATAGGTCATAGGCTACACTCAGAGAAATGCAAAAGCTACACTGTGGTTTTCACCCAAGAGCCCAGCTTCTGTTTGCTAGCTTCACACTGTTAACAATTTGGTTAGGCATGTACTGGATTTCAGTGTAATAATTTCCCTTCCCCCTTTTAGGATACATTAAAGCAGAACCTTTACTGAACTCCAAATCCAGCCTACCTTATCTTTGACAAAGGGCCCTTTCAACACCACACCACCACACTGACAGCTGCTGTGCACTGAAGCCAGGTCTGCACTGTGGAGGCAAGATTGTCTGGAAATAACGTAAGCATGAAAAAAAGGCTTCATGAGGATGGCACAAGTAAAAGCTAGTATCCTACAGAGCTCTGTCTCGCAGCTGATTGACTCTCATGTCTAAGAAAGTACAAGCTCTTATTGAAGATTTTTCCGTAATTAGCTATTGATAAGAATTCAGCTGTCTGGGGACTCTAACGTCTTTTTCCACCACCATCTGCCTGTTTTCATGAAACGTATAAGAATAAAACTATCTTTGAGTAAGCTATACTGCTGTCAAATTTAAAACACACAAGCACAGGCAGCATGATAGCTTAAACTCATTTCCTTAGAAAATCTGGCTAAAATCCTCCTTATTCCCCAAAGGAAAAAAAAAAAAATCAGGAAAAATTGACCTATCTACAGTTATTTGTTTCTCTTCATTAAAAATGACAAATGTATTATTGAGTTAGCACCTGTAAAGTACTGCTAACTCTATTTATGACATCAATATGTATAAATTCTTTCTTTTGTAAAAAAAAAAATCAGATACACCTATTATTAGCGTTCTTTCTGCATAGCATGCTAAGGTACTTGAATATATCTCTATATAGCTGTTTACATCTCTCTAAAATAGAAGGAATATTATGTTAAAAATAGAAAGCATGAATATAGTTGACATGTAAACAAAACCAAAACAAAAAAGAAAATAATAACCACAGAATTCTGAAACAGTACGTAAATTAGGACCTAATGTAGCTACAGAAAATAATCTCATATTTTAGGAAGAAAAAAGCTTGAAAAGTTAACTTGACATCTTTATGCACATTCATTGAGATGTGGTTAGCACAGCACAAATTTAAGATGAATTTAATCTACAATATGTGGAAACTGCAATTGCCTAATAACGTATAAATATATATATAACTTAATTTGTATTTTTGTTGGCCATAGAAATCATTCTTAAGGCTTGATATACAGCTGCACTGATTTCTCTCCAAATTTTTCCTCAGGTCTTTGGGAGAAAAAAGCAGCCAATACTGAGTACACTTCTTTGTATCCACATCACTTTATTTTTTTTCCTGAAAGTTTCTGTGATTTACCAAATCCTTGCATCTCTAGTCTCAAGTTTGGTTGAAGACTATGGGAATTCAAACTGCCTTCATACCTGCTTAACACCTCTCAGAGCAAGCCTTTGCAATGACACTTGCTTCTGCTATAACAAAAAGATAAAGATTTTTACATACTTACCATAATATTAAATCCTTTCCAAATACTGTCCACAAAATTCAAAAGCATTAAAGTATTTTCTTAACCCTTTTTTCTAGGTCTCTACCGCGTGAAAGACCTCCCTCTGCATTCCTTTTCTCCAGTAACACCTTCCTCTAGAGTAGCAGCACCTTTTAACGGAGCACGTGCCTGCTGGCTTTAATATCTTAGCTTTGTAAAAATTAAGAAATAGATATTCAGAAGAATAAATTGGACCTTGACATAGTAGACTATTTGAAGTATCCCTTAATCTTCTGGATGATTTTAAAAGTTTGTGTGGTTATTTCATTTGGAAATCAAACCAAAGCAACTCCCTCCTCCCTCTCCTCTTTTTGCTCTTGTAAAATAACTGTGACAGCCTGGAGAAATATTGTCTATCTTGGTTCCAACCACTGTCCCGAAGGTGTAAAGCTATAGACGAGTTCAATACAGCTTGTTTCATTGCTAATTTCAGAGGGCACGTCGAGCTTCTTGTTCCCCTGGCTTAACAGTAAAATTGACTTTCTAATTTTAGAACAGGAGAGTTCTGCACACTCACAGACCAAAAATGCTACTTTTCCAATAGGTTTAAGCGCAGATTTTTCCTTCTTAAAAACACAGAATCAGAATCAGAACTTGACAGAAAAAAAAAATGTATTTAGGAACATTTCCTCTAAACCAGATGTTTCAACAACAACCTTCAGATTGCTTTTTCCTTGGGAGATAACTCTTTAAAATGCCTCTGGTTAGCCTTCCCTACAGCACTCCACACCTTAGCTGGTAATTGCCCTGATTTTAGAGAAAGGCAGCAGGCAGGTCCGAACAGCCTGTCTACTTGCAGTGGAAGATTAGTGTGTCTCATAGGCCGACCATGAGGTTCACACATGCTGTGGCACTGAACCTTACACGAGCCTCATCATTAACTCTCTCCTGTACTGTCAGGAAAGCAGTGTGTCCTTCCTTCCCTCCCACTAACCAACCTCCCAATTTCATTCTTTGGCAGTGTTCTGGTGATGCTTTCTTAGCACCCAGTAATCATTTGCCCTGGTAACATCCCACCTGTGACTCAGCTCCACAGAAAAGGTAAATATGGAAAGAGAGAATCAAAGTAAAGCTCAAATGCATACAGTTCTGCCCTACTCCTACACAGGCAAGTGAAAACCCAAATCCCCACTATGTTCCCAGGAATCCCTCTCTTTGGCACTCCAGATAAAAGCAGGACTCCTAAAGAGTGGGAAAGGCTCTTACCACTCATCCATAGCTCCAGTGCTACAGAACAAGGGAACCTGGCCAAGCAACATGTTAGTAACATCCATGAGTACAATATTTCAACTGTTACTACCAAAATTTTTAGTTGGACATATAGACTAATATAATTGGCAATACTGAAAAAAAAAATACATTTTTTAAAAATATTAAAAGAACGTTAGGGTTGCAAATCAAGCAGTATAATTCACGTTTCATTGTAAGGATCTTCATACTGATTCATACTGATCACACATACTGATTTTTCTCTTAGTCTCCATCTAAATATTTGCTTTCTTTACTCTTCCCCTACCACAAGTATTTCTTCTCCAGTTGCAAAAGTTCCATTTCTTGCATATTTTTGTTACAGAAAAATTAATACTCAGTCTCTCAAGTGAAAGGCAGATCAGTGTCATCTTTCACCCCAGCTGGCCAGCACACCTATATACACAGAACTATGCTTGTCAGTAAATAATTCTCCTGTGTTAACAGCTGTTTTCACCTGTCTGATGACTGTGCATTCTTATGTATCTTAATTCTTCCTTAATTGCTATGTTGCTGAAGGAAGCATCTGGATTATCATTAGCTGTTCATTAGGACTGCTCTCAGTAAGTTTACAAGTTGTGATTACAATTGTGGAGTAAAATCCTTATTTGTGGTTTATCCAAGCAGCAGCAGAAGCACTTCTTTTCATAAACAAGATTAATCCTTTAAAACCCTGAATAGGAGATATTTTACTAGGAGAGTTACATAAGCATAATGAGAGTGCCAAAACTGGAATCCTAAAGTAAAGAGAAAAAACACCGCTTCTACAAAACAATTGCTGATGCCCACTGACCCAAAGGCTTGATCAGGAGGCTACATTTTTGAAACTGTGCATGCACTAGAGATAGCTACAACCTTCATCATCTGCTGCTTAGAGTCACTGCAAACAAGATTTATTTTCATGTCATTCATGAGAGCAAAATCTTGATTTTTGAATAAATAGTAATTTTTCATCAAGACATTGTAATTCTCTTTGAGACTCTTAGGGACTAAATCAGGGGTTTATCTCACTGAAATGCATAAAACAAATGTAGAATACACCCACACCCTCTCTCTGTCACAGAGCACATGTTCTTGGTGTTGAATGTGCATAAAATCAAACCTTATTCAATCTATAAGGATTAAAAAAGAATTGCATATAGACAGTATACATGCCCTGAATGTGTAAGTGTAACTCTAACATAAAATACAGATATCAGAGAGAGTATGGGAATGTATTACTGGTGGTTTTGAATAATTAAGACATTTCAGAATGGTTTATTGTACAGTTGTCCACTGAGCATCTAACAACCTTGCCAAAAATTAAGTTATTCAGACATAAAATTCCATGTCAGGCATCCAACTAGCTTTGAAATTTTGGTGAAATTCAAATTAAATTTGTAACCATATAGCCATGTGCAGTAGTGTTTAGGAGAACAGCATTGCTTTTCTCGTATTAGAAGACGTTTAGAATTGGAAATAAATGTTTTAAAAATAGAAGAACATTATACTGGCTCTACGCTTTTCAGAGAGGACTCAACTGACAAGGCAGTAATTCTTTGGATATTTTGATAAACTTTGGATATTGCATCCAAATTGCAAAACTGTATTTGCTTTTCCCTTTTAAAATCCGCCAATATATTTCCAAACTATACATCTCAAGGAGGGGGGAAAAAAATAGACATTATTTTGAAAAACACATCATACAGAGACTTGTGAGAGTTTGTCTGCCAAATTCTCCTCTGCCCAGAACCCTATGGAAAAAATATCATGTGTTCATAAGTAAAACTGTTTTTTAATGAATATGCATATGAGATTAATTCTAAGATGTCCTATCTTCTGAAACTTTTGAGAGTTTCCCTAATATAGATGTTATCAAATGCATGATACATATATATTGTTGTACATATGTTATATTTTTTAAATCCGTTATTATCTTAACATCTTATTATAGTCTTCTTTGGTTCTCTTCTGTGCCTTTTGCTTTCCTTGCCTTAACTACTTTAGACAGAAAGATCTGCAAGTGTCTGTAAGAAAATTAATTGCCCCAACAATTAACAGGAAAATGCATCTCAGAGGAAACATTTCATAATCAATTGGTTTCCAGGTACAATATTTGCCACTTAGGAATAGATTAATTGGATGGAAAACTATTCAAGCTAATTATTTTCTTTCTAGCATCAGATTAAATATAAGATTCAAATAAACTAAAAATGAAGAAGTTCATCTCAGTGTTGTACAATTTTTGCGCCCACAGTGACAAGCCATGTTTGATATGGTACAGTCCTGTTTTCTCAGATGCTGCCCATTCAGTGAGCAGGGCTTCGTGACTGAGCCCTGACCACACGAGTGTGCAGCACTGGGGTAGCCAAGCTGGACCTTTTACCTCCACGCTCTGTGCCATGCAGACGTGTATTTCTTGGTCTATTGGTATGATGGCCTTCATCTTTAATATGGAATACGAGCACATATGTACTTGCCAGAGCTCCTATAAATAAATGTATGGAGACTCTGATGCATTAAGGTATAGCTGAAATTGAAATTATAAAAATATTGAAAACATTCTTTGGTATTGATTTTACAGTTGATTTAGAAAGACAATATAAGAAATCAAAGATGAAAGTCATATTGTCTCACTTTCTACAGTATAAATTGAATAGTTATAATGTTCCACAGTCCCCATGTTGAGGTTCACAACACTAATATTTAGAAAACCTTCCAATGAATAAAGACTTAAAATAGATATCTTGTCAATGTCAAAGGTATTCTACAGATAGTTCAGACAAATCTGAGGAAAAGCAGACACGTGCTTGCAAAACACCAGAGAACTTATGGCAAGAAAGGATGGAGATAGTAGTCATCCATTCAGCTAATTGCACATTTGATTATTAGCTTCAGGTAACCCCTGAAACTAATAATAATATTAATACATTTACATAAGTTCAGGCAATCCCTCAACCACCACCCTGTCAGTGAATGTCAACCATAAAGACATCACAGCTAACTAATCCCCTTTGTATTCTTCATATTGTCAACGCGAATGCAGGAATTAAGTAGCAGACAGGCTCTTTATGGTGTGGTTACATTCACTAGTGGACTGTGACTTTGCATCGTGACCAGCCCACACTGGTCTTGAATCAAAGACAAAGAAGCAGTGCTATCAGCTACCCAAATTTTAAAATGTACCTAATAAGAATTCCTATTTATACTTGCCTGGAAAAGCTCTCAGTGTTTCTGAGTAACAAGTGGTAACTTATGCTGTAATGATTACTGTAATTTCCAAAGAATCATGCAACAAGGCAGTCTTCATGGATCCCTTATTTGACACAGAAGATAGAGCCTGCTTCCCCACTCCTACACCCTCTAAAATGTAGTTATGTCTAAATTCTTATGTAACATCTTTTCTATGCATTCCTATGCACAATTTTGTGTGAAAATATCATAAAACATGATTCATAAACTTATACAATGAGGATGGATTTCAAATTGAAAAATTTAGACCTCAAAAAAAAAAAAAAAAAGATGCAAATTGAACCCATACAGAATACTCAAACAGCTTTGTAGAACATTAAAAATGTATACCCCAGATGACACTCTAGGCTTGAAAACATTTTCAGAAGATGGAGTGGGGCGGTAGAGGTGGAAGTACTGCTTGTTGCTGCAGATTGCCATGCAGGCGGGGGAATGAATCACATTACACACTCCTTTCGTGTAAGCAAAAATATTCAGTGATCACACAGAGAGCTCTACCTATGGAATCTTACACCTCAGTTTTCTGTCCTGTTGGTGATTTTACACACATGTGTGTTTGTGTGTGTAGTGGAATTAATGATGTCCACAAAGACACGCCATCCTATTATCCCAACAAAGTCTGATATCTCCTATCTGTATGTAAGTTGACAGAAACTCCTCCAAAAGAGCTATAAGACACATGCAGTTCCATAAAACTCGACATAAACTCCTCAGAGGAAAAGCTTTTCATGAGTTAAAAGGAAAAGCCACCTTCGGTGGATGTTCACTCCAAAGGGACTAGCTGGCACATGAAGAAAAGATCTCCATTTAACTCCTGCTCTGTCACACGTTGTGTGTGACCCTGGCCAAGGTATTAAAGCTAATCCAGTTACAGTGGGCCACAAAACAATGCACCACTGACTTCTGCATCCTCTCAGTGATTAGCTCAGTGCAGCTCCCCACTCAGTGGTTCAACTTAAATGCAACTCACTCCAAACCTAGCTATGTAACCCCATTGCACATAAACCCTAGTAGGTGATGCTGTTCATTATGGTCAGAACTGTCTTTAACATTTAGCCCATGTCCTCTCTGTGCCTCTATCAAACTGGGGCAGCAGCCTTATCTTACCCCATAAAGGCAGATTAAAGACTGAGAAGTGACCAAGGCAAAGTAATTAAAGGATGTTATATCTGCGTCATCGGTTCATATAAACCACACATACATCTGTGATATTGCAATTCTAGCTTGTTCCCATAATCAGTAAATCTATAGAGTTGATGCCATAAAATAACTCAAATGCCCAGTGAACTTCTTCCTTGTACTCACCATCGGAATTTTCTCAGGACCAGCCTAATGATTTGTGTGGATGATGGGTTGTATTACACAACTCTGTTAAGCTTCTGATCCGTGCATTGCTGGATGTTAACTTTCTTTCATCCCCCAAAGTGGGAATCCCTGTGCCTCAGCAGTAACAGGCATATTTTCAACCTCTTTTCATACTTTAAAAGACATCCACTTTCCAACTCTCTGAGTAATTAGTATTACTTCTTACAAGATTTCCTCCAAGGAAAAGAAAATCAACGGCACCATTAGAAACACTTTCACAAGATGTATTTTTGCATTTAATATTAGATTTTTTAATAGACAGAAGATTACTCAGTTGCTGTTTCTTTTCTAATAGGTAGCAAACTGTTTCTGTCCCATTGGAATTGATATTTTGAGCCCTGGGGCTGCTAAAGGTTTAAGGACTACAGTGATAAGTACCAAAAACACAGAGCAAGCATGATAATGATGAATCCCTAAGATTCTTAAGGGAAATCATTCCTCCTTGGGTTTAAAATGACATTTATCATACTGGATAACAACAACATAAAATAAAGATGCTAAATATGCATGAGGTTTATTCAGACTGTTGGGAATGTCTTTTAGGTACTCCAACACTGTACAGAAAGGAGGATATCTCCTCTACAAGGGAGGTGGCAGAAATACCCATAAAGCACCAGAAAGAGAGAGAAGAGGGGACTAGGAACAAATGTATCTGTGAACAAGCCATGTCGTCTGTCAGCAAATTACTTGGGCTTCACTTCCCTCAAACTATCTGATTCTCATATCCGCACGCCAAGAACTCTTAATGAAAGAGCATTAAACACCTAACATTACTTATTGTTTGCAGATTTTACAGACAGTTCATTTAATCTGAACAACTGCAGCAACTTCAGAAGACTCCCTGTAGACAAATCCTGGCATTTTAGCAAAGTCATGCTGATCGCCGTCCCAGTGAACCTCATTTTATGGAAGGTACTACATATCAGAGAAAACAGCCTAATTACCAGTGCATCACAGAGAACTTTGTGTCTTGACAACTTCTTAAAATCCCCCAAATATAAGTCTGCTTTCCCCATGTATGCATTATAATATAGTCTTCAGTTATATAGGTATAGGGATCATCAGAGTTTCCTACAGGACTTCCCAGGTTCATTTAACCAACCTTCATCTTTCGAGCTACCAAAACTGGTAACTGGTGATGAAGATATCACACCTTTTCTCAAACTCCTAGATAAGCTCATGAACATGGGAATATTGAGTACTCATTGCAAGTACAGTTTTGGTGTCATTTGTTAACTATGGAACATGCAGCAGTATTTGGATCCTTTCCATTATTGCTTTTCTCTCTCTATATATAAAGTAATAAAATGTAATAAAAAAATACAAAGGGGATAAACCCCCCTGCCTTCAGATGAGCTATGACAGGAAATTAAATTCATCCCTCCTTACAAGCACTCTTCCTGCAGCCAAAATTCCTTCTGTTCAGAGCTCTACCCTGTGATCACAGCTGATATGAGTTGGGAGAGCTAGTCCAACTCAAACTGAGCACCACTTTCACAGGTTTTCTTCTCCTGTGACAGTGTAGAAGATTTAGAATTTCTTCCCAGGATTTTTGGATACAAATAACTGGACAGCGTAGAGTGGACAGGAGAGCTGGATGAGGTATTTATACTGAGTATGGTGGACAGTCAGTGAATGGCCACTGGCCTGTGACCAGTTAGACCATTAAGAGGCCAGTCTGCAAGTCTCTGTAATTATTCACTGGACTTATTTTCCATCTGGGATAGATTATCACAAAAGAAGAGCCAAATATAGTAATGTGCTAGAAAATGACCACAGATTCTAATACAAATTGGAGCTAGTGCAAAGCCTTCTCAAATTAACATGATGTCTTTGACCAGTTGACTATATTTTTTTCATGATTTGTATCATTATTCCCACACACGCAATGACTGCCGACAATTTGTAACACCAGCCCTCCCCGGTGTGTGTAGTGAACTAGCATAACAGCAACACTGATCCCGACTTTCTGCTTCCAAATTCGAGCCCTACAAAATCTGCCAAGTCTGGGCTGCCACTGAAAAAGGTGGCCGTCTATCCCTGATCTCTTTTGACCCAAATACAACCTCTAGAAACTAAGGACATGATGTCTACGTACTAAAGTTTCGGTTATCCTTTTCAGTTATTCATAACACAGGCAGGAGGGGTAGATCAGGAGAAAATAGTCAACATATCAACATATTCTGGAAACGAAGCAATACTTAACAGCTATTCTTCATCGCATTGAAAATATAAAAGCATATTTATATATGCAAATATAAAGCAGCAAACAGCTGTACTGTAGTAAATCCTGCCTGTGCCCTAAAACATTTTGGCATAGTTTTATTCTTTGCACTTCACCACAAAGTAGAATAAAAGCCCTTATAATATCTCTCTGCTGATCAAGTACTCTTCTAAAGAGGAGATGTCTGACTTACTCCCATTCATCACAAAAAATGTTGTATGTGATGGAGAGATCCATAGAGGTATAAAAAGGTACAGACACTGCAGAGTCTACTTTCCTGACTCTTCAGACAGTAGTTGTGAACTGTTAAGTCATGTCAAGTTAGATTTCATGGGTACTTCACCTCTATCACTTTCCTTAGGATGATATGTATATAGCAATGATGTAGCTCTGTATATCAACAGTTGTAACCAGTTCAGGGATGTTAAATGGTATATAACTGTACATTAATATTTCAGAAGGATAATAATAACCTGAATGAGGGAATTTTATGTTTTCAAACTACTTCAAGAGACAACGTAGGCAATTCAATGGTAATTGTCACTTTTTCCCATTTCCAATAAAATTACACTCACAAACAAAGGAATTAACTTCTTTTCTAAGGAGAACCCTAAAATTCAGCTGAAATTAAAGGTAATCATCTTCTTCACAATGACAGCTGAGTTGCTGTCTTCATCTTTTCATTCTTCATTCTTCATCTAAATGTCAGAGGTATAGAAACAGAGTCCACCTCTAAGATGACAGGAGACTATCTACATGCTTTTGAACTGCTTTCCTGCAACCTTTTTGTTTTTAAATGAATGAGTCTCTTTCAAAGAAATAGATGAAAAAATCCCCTAGTACTGTCTTTATCTAATAGCTGTTGATTAATATTTTCTCTCATTTCTTTTGATTTGCTTCAAGATGATAACTTGATAACCTTTTTAATCTGCATTGAATAGGATGATTTCAAGAGAGAATCCACATTTCTTGATAAATAAATAAAATAGCTTTCCTTTTAAAAATGAAGAAGTGGGTCAGCATGTAAAAGACAGATGCATTGAGGCTTGGTTCACACAAATCTATTTTGCCTCAACATCTCAAAGAGTTCTCTCTGAGAGCACACATTTAAGTTTTAAAATGAGAAATGAGGAATAGAAGTTTTTTGACTAATTGCTTTCAAATATGTGAAATATAAACATGACTTCTAAGATATTTAGTGCTTTCACATCATCACAACACAAAAATTCTTAGAAATACGAAACAGTATGAAACTCCAAAGCTACGCAGGACAAATGCCTTTATAGCCAATCATTATCTAGATGCTAGATGACTGGGAAGTATAAACGGAGTTAAACTCCATTATTTCAGAATCAAATTAATGTATTATATCTGCCTGACTTTGTTGATGTTGAGTGAATAGCCAGTTTTTGGAGCAAAATCATTACTTGGAAAGTAACTTTGAAACCACATATATGATATCATTTGCTCCCCTACAATAATAATAATAAACAAACAAACAAAAAAAAAGATTTTTTTTCTGCTCCCAATTATAAGCAAGAATTCTCACATCGCTTTGTATTTTGAAGTGTCCCACTCTGTCGTGCTTTTTCAATACCATACTTGTATATATCCCATCTGGAAGCGTGTTTGATTTCTACAGTCCTTTTCTTCCTCCAGTTTCATCATGATGAACAATGAGTTTCTCATCAAGAGCTTATGTGATTCACACCACAATGGGGCAAAATACACCAACTTAGTTTTGCTTCAGCATGTATTGTTTCTGTAACTTCAGAGTAGACATTTTTCTCTCCACAAAATACTATACCTCTAGTTGGTAAAGTTGTGTGAACACATGAATAACAACGTAAAAAATATTAATGGTGCTCACAAACATACAACTATGTGTATGAAGCATTTTTATGAGCACCAGCAAGACACACAATATAATTATTGAGGCTATCAGGCTGTTATATATGTCACATTTGTCGCTTTTGTTGCAACAAACAGAAGCATTCAGAAGCATTTTAGAATTACAGCATGCTCGAGAGTCTGTCAAACATGATGCAACAAGTAAGAGAAAGAGGCAATAGCTCACTGCTGTTACAACACAAAAGCTAGATGTTAAATTACATAATATGAGATCTCATAATAGATTTGAAAATGAGAAATATAGGGCACTAAGGTAAATGGTATAAACATCATAAAAAAAAAAAAAAAGTATTGTCCAGGAAAATCAAACGGAATGATGCTTTACGTTTTCCTGTCACTGTTTTATCTAATATCAAGTTAATTGCTTTTATGATAGAAGTGTTAAAAAAAAATAAGCACTAACATACCATAACATGATAAAATGAGAGACACGAGAACAAATGAGGGATATAGCCCAGAAAATACTGTTGTTGTTTCCTACTGTGTCAAGATTATTACAGATTGAATCGGTCACCCTGTAGTTCACAATCAAAATAAAGGAGCACCCCCCCATAGCAGGACTAGCATCTGATTTCAGGCAGTAAAAGCCAATAAATGGTTTAATGCTACAGAGCTGTAACCCAAGAGCACAAACAAGAAAGTTTCAGAAGAAATGCTATCTTTGTAACATTTCCAACAATGAGCATGGGGAAAGAAAATTGGTGAGCAAAGCTTATCTGTGATACAGTTCAACTACAATTGGAGATAAGACAGTAAACAGTCATATCCAGACGTTAAGGTTCTACCTGGTGACGGCCAAGTTTTGCCCGTTTTGTACTAGCTTGGATGAATGGTCTCATTTGTCCACAAGTATGGAGAACGATAATGTATTCTCAGTGGAATAACAAACATTTGTACTCCAAAATCTACACATTAATAAAATATGTTAAGATTATCATGATATCCATTAGTAAAATATCAAGATATGATACTAATCATCATATCATATCAAGAGCATCTTGCTTAACGTCTCCACAGCTATGGATATAGGAAAGTGCTATTGACCATGTTTTACAGGTAAGGAACTGAGGTCCCTGAAAATCTCTTAGACACTTTTTTCTGAAGTTACTAAAATTTTGGTTTAGGCACATTGAAATATCAAGTAAAACTACATCTTTAGTCACCTCAATAATTTTCCAATCCACACCTACCCACCCCGCATCACCCCAGCTTGCTTCCAGTCAAACAGGAAACACAGAAGAATAGGTGGGAACCCTGATCTTCCTCTTTTAGCGATTCTTTTTCTCATCAATCCTCACTAGCACAGCAGAGATGCCCAACTTCAGAAACACTGAGAAACTGCACTAATCCAGGAAAACATTCTTAAAATGCAGTACTGTCTTAATCTTATCTTTTCATTCTACTCACCCCGTTATATGAGGTATCAAAGAAAATTAACATCAGCCAACATCAAAAAGAAAAAAGTGAAGGATGACACATATTGATTCATATCTCCCTGATTCAATCATTTAAATTTTTTCCCAAGTCGCATTTCTGAGCCACTGGTTAATCCACATCACATGATTTTCTATTTGTTTTTTCTGGTTGTCTACATGGAAATAGAGGGATGGAAGAGAGTTCTCAAAGAACAGAAGAGAGTAAACCCGTCTAATAATCTCATGGGTCAGGATTTAGTGTTACAAAATTATTATCACCTTAGAATGAAATCAGAAGAATTGGGGAGAAGTTTATAATTGCTTCACCGTTAATCTGGAACACTGTCACAAGCCCATAGCAAGCAAGGCACTGAGAACTCCAAATCATATTTGACAGATGGGCTTAATTAGTTATTCTTCTACAGACTCATAATATTTGCTGTTAATATTCATACTAAAACACCCTGCTGGCTGTGATAATATTTATATGTTAATCCTGTTATGATAAGCTTTCGCTGCCAAAACCTCTCCAAATAAATGAATGATATATTTCAAACTTAGATAAAGAAATGCTCAGGCATCCTGGTTAAGTTTGTCACTTGCACAAGTGCCTCCTTAATCTATGAAATTACACCTGTCACAGTAAGTTAGCTTTATTAACACTATTTCCTGATCCATGTAAAACTATCAGAAACACAAAAGCATTGAATCTCTAGTTAATTAACATTGCCACCTTTGCATTCATGCGATCAGATCTCTGAGTTTTAAGAGTAATTAACCAATATGTAAATAGAGTTTGTAGAATTTATAAAGGAACTACAGAGGTAAAAAATTTGATAAAAGAGATCAATATTTAACTGTTATCCATTGTGTAAATCTAGTGACATCAAACATGTCTAGATAAAGAAAAATTGTTTCCCATGAAGTATTGAGCACACTCTCTTTCCCCATATAATGCTTGATCTTCCTTCTTAAAATGAATAGCAAAGCATGACTAATTTTAATGAAGAAAACAACATACTGAATTGAAATATTTTACATGTGTTTATAAACAATGAGGAAGAAGTTTTCGAAAGTTTTAAAAAATCACAAAATCTCAACTGGAGAACTCACATGGAATAAGTCAAAACAAAAGTTGTACCTGTTACACATATGTCTGTGATCTTGTCTTCTCTTGATTTTCTCCCAATAAAATCTAAAATGTATACTAGATCACATTTCTTTTACTAAACATGAAGCCATGCTTATATTCAGCATGTGAAAGCACACAGCAAACACTACCACCACGAGAAAGCTGACATAATACTGTTTGTGAAGAAGGGGTCATTTTGAAGGTTTGCTACTGAATGATGAGTACTAAAGAGAAATAAGATGCCAAGCTTCAATCAACTATGATGTTGCATTATATTTTCCTGATGAATAGGAGAAATCAGGCAAGTGCACTCTATGGAGCCAACAAGATAGAGTGTGATGGAAAATGCACCTTTGAAATAAACTTTTATTCTGATCCAATATCCATTTCAGTCAATGAAAATATTCACACTGTCTTTGAATAGCTTTGAACTGGGGTTTTAAAGAATCTGACAGGTTTTGCTAGACAACAGGGAGCTGTGACCTTGGCATATATATACACATTGCTTTTTTGACAAACAAAATTTAATCGGGTACAAGACAACAGATGATATAAGTACCAATATTATATCAGAGAAATTGTGTAGAAACTGAGTTTTAGTAAGGAGAAAGGGACTTATACTATGATTACGAAGGGAATTCTTTTCCTTCCTCTCTTTTTTCATATACCCAGATTCCAAAGTCATGAAGCTTCCTAGTTATTAGACTTGGTAGGTATTTACGGAAAATTTCAAAAGTCCATAATAAATCCCTATACCTGTAAGATTTTGTAAGATTTCAGAAGTAAATCACAGCAAAATTGGAATTCCCATGTTGTATGGCAAGTTCTCTAACAGCAATACCAAACACAATACGCTTGTAATTTGTCGGATCTTTATAAATATGCATTTGACATACATTTCCAGAAGCAATGGACAAGAAGGAGAAACTGATATAAAAATTATTCAATAAAGCACTCAGTTGTGATTAGAAGAGAAACATCCACCTGCCAGAGGATGGCTGTTTGAAAGAGGTCAACATCCTATCTAAGTGGTTGCACAATGGGAATGTAAAATGAAAAACCTATTCTCTTCTGCAGATTAAAAATTCATATAAATCTCATGAACAAAAATGTGGGGTTTATGCTATGAATATGTTTTAGTTTCCCCTGGAAATTTTGGCCAAAAAAATAATAATAATAAAAATCCCAAACAGCCCTATAATTACCCGTGGTACAATGTCTGGCAGCAAATAATTTGAAGAGATTAAACTAGTCACAACCAAATGCTAAAATATGAAACATATTTTTCCAAATAGTATATGAAAACAATATTTCCTGCTAGCTTTAACTTCCTTTGAGTATTAAGATTGAGTAACATTTTTGTTCAAAGTGCATGTAGTAGAATTTGCAATGTACTACAAAACAAAGACAGCCGCAGTTTTTCCAAAAGCATTTTCATCACACACTATAATAAAATTTACAATCACGGCAAAAATGCTTTGAAAAGGAAAAACAACCATCAGTTATTAAAAGACAGACTACTGGAAATGACCTACCTGTTTTCAGAGGCAGCAGATTTCCTCTGGCAAACAATAACAGCTGGTGCATATTTCCCCGTATAATCCACACTCTCTCTGATATCCCACAAGTACGGGCTGCTGGCTCTTACACTGAAGATGTTCACACCTTTCTTCACCTTCGCCCTAGGAGGCACAACAGGATATTTCATCTTTTAGATACAAAATGTCAGCTCAATCTGTTACTTCTTTCTTCATCATTTTCTCATTACTGTCCCACAGAAAATGCTATTTCTCATTAGAGTTCAACAGGATTATAAGGAATAGACAAGAGAAAATTAATTAAGAGTTCCACATTTAAAAAGAAATGATACATAGAAAAAAATATATCTTACTGAACTAATGGTAATTCCTGCTTTAGCCATGTCTAAATTATGGGGTGGATGTATTCTGGAGCTCACCCCTCACTCTACTCTTCCACCATCCAGTCTATAGGCACCACTGAGCGTGTTAATGCTTTCTTTTGACTAGAAGTTAGTTTATTGGAGAGGAACATACCACTTCTGTCTAAAAATGAAATCGGGTTGTTGCTAGAGTTAATACCAGTGAGGATACAGAGTGAGGAACTGAGAACCAGGTCCCAGGTTACAAGCAAAATCTACTCCACACTTTCCCCCAGCAGCACTCTGGATGACTCAAAGATGACGTTTCATATCTTTGCTTCAAAATTCATCATCTTTCCGATTCCACAAAATTTCTTCATTTTCTTTCAGAACTGTTGGGTTTAACTGTTCTATCAGCTCTGATCCTAAAAACACTTATAAATATTCTTATTTTTCCAAAAGTGCGTGGTTTCTTTGGAAGTCTATTTCCATGCATGACAAAATGTTACAGTCTTGAAGATTTGACTGGCTCCTACTGAAAAGTACTTTTCTGAGTCTCATGTATTAGCTCAATACTTCTGGTTTTGAATAATCAGTGCAGAAGAGGAACTATAACCATATTTTGAAATATCTGTTTTATTTCCTCCTAGCCGATGTTATAATCCCTAATTCTTTTTCTCCTTTTCTTTAACTAAATATCTTAAGGCACTACCGAATTATTCCAGGACTGTATAATGTCAGCCAATTTTCTGAATTAGGAGTTTCTGGTGTTGTTAACTTTTGGTTTGCAAATGTGTTTACAAAAACAAAAAGTCCACTGTGGTCAAAGAGCCTCATATATGAGCTGTCAGGAAATGACAGTTTAATTATATTTGCTTAAAGTCTCATACACAAAATCCATTCAGTGTTATGGCAAGTTCTCAGTTCAGGGGGAGGGAGGACAACAAAAAGGTATGTGAGTTTTGTATAAACAGCTGCTGCCATGCAGAGATGCTAATATCAGTAAAACAAGCACTATCATCTCTGCCTCCACATGAGATTACCCATGAAATCTTTGAAGGACAACATCCACAGACGTTTTCAAGATAAAAAGCCAAAGTATTCCTTCAACTGTCTCGGACAAAAAGGGTTATATCTCATTTCTTTTACCACTAATTCAACAGCAGTGGCTGTAATTTCCTTAGCACACCTGGAAGAATTACTATGTGAAGGCCTGCCAATTTGTGTTCAGGCTGTTTCTATGCTAATTTTACAAAATGTATTTTAAGCAGGTGCAGTTACTGTTCCTAGACCATGAACGTCCCTCAGGATGAGAAACTAGTGGTCAAAGCAGAGTGGAAATTAAACTGCATTCCTGGCATCTTACAGAGAGGGAGATGGGAAAAGGCCAGACAATCTGCATGAAACATAATATCAGCATGGGGCTCTGTCCGGTTCTAGTGACCAGTATCTGGTCCCACCTTTCTGTTCCACCTCTAGAAAGGAAAACTGCTGGGTGTGAACTAAGATTCATGAGAGAAAAATGGTTCTCACTTCACAGGGAAATGAGGGTGGCTCAAATCCTTCCAAGTTAGGCTGGCTGTGATTAAGAAACCCAAACTTCTTGCTCTTCAGTGTGGTCATTGTCTCCATCAGCTGATTATGGCTGATGAGAAGATTCCAGTGTGGGATTTGGGCCGCTGAGCTGAGCATACATATTTGAAAGGGCAACTGCCCTGATGTCTTTGCTCTGACACAGGGCAATAACTGTATCACTCACAGTCAGAGACTGCAGTGATGAGAGCCATTGACTGATCTCATTTCACAAAGGCACACGTGCCTCGAGCTCCTGCTGAAAGTTTGGCCCCTTGGGTTTGCTGTGCAGGTGTTGACCATGAATGCAGCAGACAGCACATTTGATGAATAATCAATATGCTGTCCCCATGGTCTGCACATGAGCATACCTAGGATTTCTACATGGCATGAAGCCTGCTTGGGACGCTCGTAGGAAAACTGATCCTGCAGGGAGAATTCTGGAAATCCTGGGCAAAGATTTTAAGCACTTGAATTTTCCTGGTGGGCAGAAAAGAGTGATGTGTCCAGGAAATCCAAACAGACTTACATAATAAAATAAAGACATAAATAAATCCATGACTGTATGTTAGGAGCAATTACTAGGTTACAATTACCACTTAAAAACACACAAGAGGTTATACTGACTACACAACAGGTATGCTTTTAACATATTTTATTAGCAAAAATGGTAGGAAATCAAGAAAAAAGCAGCCTTAGAGGTTAGCCTACTCTACCTTGCCCTGATGTCATATATGCAATAACTTTACTGTAATTGAGAAAGATGTGCAGAGTCTCAGTGCTGCTAAGTTCAGCTACACACTGAAAACTAATGAATTTTCTTGCTTATCATTTAAAAATCATTATAAAACAGACTAAAATTAGTATACAAACAGACACAATAAATCATACCATCCTCTTACATTCTGTCTGGATTCCTTTAAATGCCAGAGAGATGATGTAAACTAGCAGCAGAATGGACACAAAAACAGAAAGAAAAGCTGAGTTTATTCTTGACATTCACATTATCCAGTGACTGCCATCCAGCACTGATTTCTAATGTTTCAAAACAAATGCAGATCCTTGTGTATACTCCTTAGGGTAATTGCAGCCTATGGATCAGCATTTCTTAGAAGAGCTTTTGATAAGGTCTAATTTAGTCATTCAATAAAACCCAAACCTCTAATTTTATTGAAAACAATAACACAAGATTGTTGTTTTCTACAGAATTAGAGGTTAGTAACTTTTTTTAGAAGAATCAGTTAAAAATATTTCTAAACTTAGGATTAAAGCAGCAATTTCATGTTCCTGGGAAAGACATTTTCCTCTAGTTTGTCTTGATGCTGTATTTGCTACTTGTGGGGGATTGCAGAATTTTATTCATCCGATTTACAATGGCAGTAGCACTTTGCAATTACCAAAGAATGACCTGGATGAAACAGGGTTAATAATAACTGAAGGTATGTTATTTGTTAACGGATAAAACTGAAGATACCTGAGATGAAAACACTATGACTGCTGTCAGGGCTCAATTACTTTCTTGCAAATCTGCTTCATTGAATTGCTGGGCTGTCACAGGGCAAGCTGGGTCTTCGACCTTTCAGCTGCTCTTGAGAGTGCTCATGAGACAGCCTCTTGGTTCAGCCACAGTTCAGCCTAGCAACATTTCTCAACAGCTATATGAATAAAAGGCTGATGACAAAGGTTTTTCATGTATTTGCTAGCGGTTAGCAGTTAAGTACAACACATTGTAAGTTTGTTTAAAATACTATGGCTGGGCAGGAGAAAGGAAAGTTGAGGATTTTGTACCCATCACTTTACTTCGGGCCAGATTCCACTTGCATAAGGAGGAGGAAAGAAAAGACCTATTAAACATTCCAACTGTCTTTATTTTTTTTATTTTTATTTTTTTTCAAACAGTGAGTCTATCCAACTAAATATTTTCATAGCTGTTTCCACTGGTTATTTACCTGTGGAGCACTGTTCTGAGCCTTGTAAGTAGCTCACTCCTTAGCCTAAATCAATCATGGCAAACAAAGCCCTCGGGAGTCCAAAATCCCTGAAATCCCCGTCAGTGCTGACAGGGTACAAAGCAGGGGAAGGCAGAAAAAAAAAAAAAAAAAGAAGGAACTCCCAGAATCAATACATCACACCTGAAATCAAGCAAATACATTTCCTAAGTACATAAAGATAGCGATTCCCAATTCTATCTCATGATCCAAAATCCACTGTGTTTACTGTAGTGATAAAAAAGGCTTCACCTCGGCCAATTAAAATGCAGACAGTGTCCTTTTTCATTTATCAAAGTGTCTGTTTCAGCTTCTCCCACTTTTTGTAGTTTACAACCAGTTAGCGCTTAGCTTTCAGCCCATGTCATTACTGCGGGCTGGTAATGGCTGTGAAATTGTTACTTAAGTGTTGTATAAAGTGGAACAGCTGGCTGGTGAAAAATAACCCTGCTACAGCACGTGTGCTGCTAAGTGCCGCGGTCCACTGTCAACAAACTGTCTGGTTTGAAACAGCACAGAGAAGGGCAAGGGAGAGCCAGAAGGCCCAAATTCACCTTCCAGTCATGTAACAGAGCAGACGAGGAGCATAGAGAGCTGCAGAGAGCCTGCCACGGGCAGGACTCCCCTCGCCACATTTCACTCCTGACAGTGTCCTGCATGTGGCATACAAATATCACACATCCCTCCTCTCCAAAGCAACGCACAAGTAAACAAAGAGGCTAACCCCTAAGCAGCTCTGAATAAAGACATTTTAGACCCATGACATTGAATCTAGTTTTTTATTACTGTGAGCACTCAGAGCAAAGATCTCTGCAAAATTTTCATGCTCCTTCTGAGAAAGTGAGCTACTTTCAACATTAAAGCAAAGAAGAAAAAAAAAAAAAAGAGAGAGGCTGTTAACACTGGTGCTACCACTGGTTATCATCTTGTTACCAGTGGCGACAGGAAGGCAGCAGATAAATTGTTTGCAGAGGGGTACATTTTCAAGAGCTTCTAGGCACCTAACAGACATTGCTGTCATTTAGCGGGCTTTGAATTTCCCTCAGCGCCGTATCTCCCCCAAAGCACTTCAAAAATAACTCGAGGGAGTATCTATTTCTCTTTATCTTTAGTGCTTTTTCCTGACCAGAGCCCAGTCTCAACCCAGAAATGGAGAGAGAACAAGACAGAGTTTAGCCTTGCAGGATGGCAGTCTTTACTGGTATTCTCTCCCTTTGTACCGAGAGAGCAGCAATGGTTGTGGACAAGTCCTTCCCCCTACAAGTTCATTTGACTTCAAAGATGAGAGACGTGAATGGAAACAGACCTGATCATAGCAATAAATCTGGTCTATTTCCATTTGCATGTCTCTTGTCTTTGGTGTCAAATGGACTGGTACAGAGAACTACCTCTTGGAAGTCTAATGCACTCAGCCAAGACCACAGAAAAACACTCTCTGCAAGAAACCAAGAAAGTATTCATGGCCTTAATGCACAAATACCCAATATATGTCATTGCCCAGAGCCCATTTGTGATGATGGCTATGCCACAGGTTGCTCTTCCTGCAGGCTCTTTCCAGGGATGACATAGCTTGATCCAATAATAAATTTCAACTGCTGGAGATGGAAACAACTAGTCTGTATTCCCTGAAGCTCTACCAGAACTACCTTTGAAGAGGCTGAATGGCTGCTTTAGCTCTTCTCCACACTAACCATGGGCTGATAGACCTCATAAGGGTTTTTCTGAAGACCAGAATTAAATGCCATAGCTTGAAAATCAGGTGATATGGGACTGGATACTGCCTTGGGATCTAAAACCTAGACAGCAATTTCAGCATGGCTAAGCTGAGGAGCAATTCAGAAAATTCCCAGGTATTCATCTCTTGCTGAAAAGTCAGTAAGAGCAGAATGATCGCACTCAAAAGCTAACACTGATCACATTAAATGCAGTCATCCTCTACAGTATGAGGTCATTCTGTACATTGCATAATACATTGCAGATGTACATTGCATAAATGAGACCATTTCGATACCAGAACACTTCAGTCTGACATTTGCATGCTGATATTTCATCTCCAGCAACAACCTCCTCCCTTCCCAAGGTCTTGATTCTGCTGAGCAATTCCAGGACTGTGTCTATCCTCTTTTCAAGTGTAGAAAAATAGATGGCTCTCCGCCATCTTTTAGACTATTGCCTATTATTCTGGCTTTGGTTGAGTCATATATTAAGAGACTTCACACTAACCATCTGAAGATTTGGCTGTTAAGTTTAGATCTGTTTTGGCATGGCATACAAAAGGTAGGATTTAGATGCCAGGATTTAATGTATAGAGTGGCTTCTGTAAGGCTTTCTTTTGTTTGTTTTCCCCACTGAATACTTCATGTACAAACCAGTGTTGCCAGTTGTTTTCAGAGAAGATGCCTCAAAATTTCTTCAGATTACACTAATAGTTTCACTGATTGAAAATCCACAGCAGAAGAGAATCGGGAGTCCCTGAGATACTGATGGAGTTAGAATAATTTATAGAGAGCGGTCTAGCACAACATAAGCTATTTAAAGCTGTATAATATACCCACAAACTCTTATTAAGGTCTGTGGTTTTCAGCCCTGTGAGACAGAAACCAGTTATCATTATGCATCACCATGAAAGCAGATTAAAATTAAATCAATCTGTTTATCTATGGGTTTGCAATGCAGCTTTTCCAAAGCATAACATGTTCCCCATCTAATTAACATTTCAGGAGGAAAACACATTCCACCCAGCCACTAAACCACCTTCATTCAAATGGAGATATTACAAAAGATACAGCCCCGGTGGATTTATAAAAAATTTTAATTAGAGAAAGCACATAAGACCTATTTGGGCTTCAGCAGTTGAATTTTGCATACCAGGAGTTAAATAAAATAGATCTGTGTAGTATGTAGCCCTTGGACTTGACAAAACTGCTTCTTGCAATTACAGTTTATGCACATGCAGTTGTAGATACATGTACAGATACAAGCATAGCACACATTTAGATTTTATTCCTGTGGCTTTCAAAAAGAAAGTTCTTATTAAAATCATGTTTTGTGAGATGCAAAATGCACAGGTGTCTGGAGAATTAAAAGGGAAGAACACATACAAATAAATTTAAAGCAGAAACAAACAAGCATTTGTAGCTCTGACCTCCATTCACTTATTAAACAGGTCACAAGAGGTCCCAATTCTCAGTGGGAACCAGAAATTCTCTGCCCTGCAGAACTGGATCTTTGTCTTGTAGAAAAACACTGAATTAGAGTTCGGGAAGCAAACCTTAGGAGTTATGTGAGAATAGCACTGAGCCTCCCTAGGGTTCCCAGCAGCTGTCACCTTGAGACTCCCATCATGAAAAAAATGTTTTTTCATATACTCCATGTGTGTGTAGCAGTCCGGCTGGTGCACCCTTCTGCTGATTTCATCTTGTGGGCTGCTGCAGAGCAGTGAGAAAGAGGAAAATAGCAGTGTAGTAACCTGAAGTGGCACTATAGAAATGGATGCTACTAGCAGGCAAAATCTCAGTAATTGGATAGATAAGACACCACTATTACAACTGACAATGTTACTGTTAGAGCCGTTCTAAGGAGGTATTATTGTGCTGAGGGACAGGCCGATACTCCTGCCCATAGCCATGTGTCAATACAAACTACGAAGTGGGAACAGACATGCCTAAGAAGAGACAGTCTCAAGGTTCAAGGTTAGAGGCCAAGGTGAGGAGGGAGTCCATGATCTTTGTTTACCCCAACCCACTCACCAAATACAGTTTTGTAACATAACAGTGACTTACTGTCACCTCTCCAGGCTGTATGGCACTTTTTCCTACAGGAATGGATAATTGGGAAATAATGAGCAACAATACTAAACAAAATATTTATGTATTCAAGGGTGTGAAGGAAGGTGTTTGTTTACAGAAATGAAAGACAAAGATAAATAGTGCTGCCTGCTGATTTGAAGTGGTTGAGAGCCCTGTGGACTGCTTCTAACTACTGTTTCCAAAATAAATGCGAAAATCTGAAGTAAGGTCTGAAATACAACTTTCTAAACTGCTTGAAAACGAAAACATTGCAACTCATTCCTTCCTTTCTGACCAAACATCAGCAAAACTGATAATGGCACAGCCTGGTCTTAGATTTTGAATCGGACTTAGCTTTAAGAAAGGATAGGAAAAACAAGCCAAAGAACTGTGGATTCTGTGCAGAGAAAATAGAGTGCCATTCACACTATTTCACAGGTGAAGAAAACAGCTACCAAAGCAGAACAAGCATGTGAGTAAAGTTGGTTGTAAGCAACCCCCAGAGAACCATCCAGAGCATAAAATGACATAATGAGGGATTATGCCATAATCCATTGTAGGTTGAGTAAAACAGCATGGAACAACAAAACTATTGTACAGAGACATTTACACGTAGGTATGTGTGTATGTACATGTACATATATTTTTATGCTGAGCAGGCAGCAACAAGAAAGGAATTTTGGATTTGCAACAAGCAAGGAATTGTGGATTCACTTAAATTGGCTGAGAGCATTAGGAGCACAGTGAATACAGAAGCAAAGGTTGACAGACCATGCAGTGTGAGTCTTCCAAAGCAGACAGTTGCAGAAATACTGTCTGTATCTACCAAAAATCAATGGGATTAAATTGTGACAAGGGATATTTACACATCAAGAAAACTTGCTATGACTAAGGAGGATGGCAAAGCACTGGAACAAATTGCCTGGAACTGTTGTGCAGTCCCAGGCATCTGAAGAAGCTGGACCAAAACCTGTCAGAGATGGCAGAAGAGGTGCATGTTGGGCCAGCAAATGGAATAAATTTCTTGATCTTGCAGCAAAGTGTATGAATCCTTAAGTGGCTCAGAAAAGTTCTAGGCTTGCTCTCAGAGGAAAAGCTGGGATTCAATCAGCAGCTGAATTTCCTGGCAGACTCAGAGTCCCAGCAAGCAAGGGAAAAGCCCGTCTCTCTGGATGTACCTGGGCATGGCCTAGAGATCAAGAATCCCCCAAGAAACTCAGTATAACCAGAGGGTACTTTGTTTGGGAATCTCCAGTCACAGTCCTGTCCCCTCCTGAAGAGAGATGCCCAGACGCTCTGCAAGCCTATTGCTCCTCCCAGCCAGGGCTTGCCTCCTGCAGGCCCAGCTCTGATTCTGCCCTTTCAGTTCTTTACGCTGACAACTTGAAACCCACGGCAATCTTGGTGAAGGATTCAGTGCCTGGAGGCGATATAAAAACTTTCTTGAAAACTTTATTTCAAACTTTGTAAGCAGGACAGTTCTGAGCTATTTCCAAATCACACCCTAATGCAAAATGAAACAACAGTGTCACTGAGCAATGGCTGAGAAGATTACCTCGATAGCGTTAATGAAGACCGAGCAGTGAAAATGAGTTAGCAACGTTCCCTAGCAACTTCTCATGGCTGCAGATAAAATCATTCTCTGGACATCACAGATGTTGTGAACACAGTTCTCTGAAACAGGAATTTGCTCATCCATTGCCTACATGCGCCCCCCTCTAGAAGGTAACACAGGAGCAATTGACAGCAAGCCCTACCACTACATTAGCTTGTCCCAGAATTAATAATAATTTAAAAATAAATAAATAAAAGACCCACAGATCCATATGTGCTGTGTTTGTCCTTCATTCAATGACATACATGTCAGATGTTCGAGGAATAGCATCACAGATGCAGAAAAACAGCATATAACAATCTTAGCTGCAAAAATCCTGAGTCTGCAAACCCTTTTTCAAAAACGTGTTTCCTCACTCATGGGAGCAATTCTGCTGATTCCTGATGACATTACTGAAGGCTTACAGATTCGGGTCTACAGTAAAGAAAATGTAAACTGATGTATAAATAAAGGGTTCAAATCCTTTAATGGAGAAAAAACCTGCATTGTTCCAAAGACTTGCTAGCGGCATAAAATAGATATTCACTAAGCAAATCAAATAGCGATTTTTGTTACATACATCAAATCTCAGGCTGTACACTATACATCTACACTGACATCTTTAAGTACCTTTCTGTCATCTGCACGAGTGGCTACCAAAGCAACATTTGCTAAATAATTGCAAGGAGCTCCGCTGCAGGCAGACCCTAACAGCTCGATGAAGCCACTGATGCAGAAGGGAGTTCAATTAATACAATAATGTCCAAAATTATTCTGTCCTTAATGTAGGGTACACGCCACATTGTCTGTATCTAGCTGCAGCAGTTAACCCCGGTGCATGTCAGAGCACAGTTATAGTTATGATTTTAGTACTGGAAGAATCATAGAAAAGGGCTTGGCTGATCCAAGCAAGCAGAAGCAGAGATCACTCGGAATTACACAAAACCCTCCTTTGTCAATTGCTCTCCAAGACAGAGGTATTTTGCAGGAACACAAAAGCAGCTGGTAATCCTCTCCACATGTAAATCCTGAAAAACTAATAATTGCACCTCCTCCCAGCCTCAAATTTCATGCATTTCCTTGGACTGCTTTATTCAATTTGTGCGTTTTAATATAAGAAAAATGAGAAGGAGTTAGAGGCCTCTCATCACTGCATACAATTGTTCAGATGAACCTACTGGGGAATTGAAAGGGGAGTGAGGGGGGGCACCTTACTGTCCACACATCAGTGGTCAAACCGAAGTGTCATAAAACACAACAGGAAAGCTTAAAACATGGACTGAGCGAGAATTATAGTGCACATACTTTTTTTCTCTATTTGATGTTAAAAACTGGTGTCTAAAATTACAAAGTTTTTATGTGTCACAATTTTTGCAAGCAGGTTGCTTTTTGGAAAATAAAAGTTTGTAAAAGTTTCAGTGAGCTGACATATGAATCTTGCCTGTAAAAGATTGTCAGCCATTGCCACTTCTGCAGCAAAAGCCCAGTAGCAATCATCCAAACATCTTAACACTCTAAATCATGTGCCACTTTCTAAAAGCCTCTAGGCAGAAGTGACTCCTAGACAGTTGTTTCTGAAAGGGAAAAGGTTGTATTTCTGCTTACCAGCTGGTAGGACAAAATCTGCCCAGAAACAAGCTGTTTTTATCCGGCAACCAAAACATCAGCGCAATGGACAAAATGGCTAAATGACGAAGTGCTGAAGGTGACAGAATAGCATGAAGGCTATTCAGATAGCCTAGATGCAGAGAGAAAAATTGCAGAGAGAGCACCTAGGAAAATAACTTAAACCATAAGTTTATTGGAGATTGACTTTCTCTCAGTCTTTAAACTACAAGAAATGTGAGCTCTAGTTTCAGGAATCCCCGTGCTCCTATTAGGCAGTAAGGATTTTACAACACAGCATAACACTACCGTTCAGCATGGGAAACCCATATGGTTGTAGTAAGAAGGAAATTAATAGTCTGCCTAGGGATTAAGGCATCTTTCAGATCCAGTAAAATCCCAGTGCCTGTTTGCTAAGCCTCGCCTCTGATCAATTAACTTCTGTGCTCCTGCCAAGTGGATTTGCAGGACTCAAACCTATTTTGGGGGGAGGGCTTGACAGTGGTTTTGATAGACTTGTGGTCAAAATTTATGTTCAAAAAATGTTCCTGGGTTCAGCCACGTGCCGCAGCCCTCTTCTGACTGCACTGGGGCACGCCTCCTATGCTCTATTCCTTACCCCTGATCAGACTTCAGAGAGCACACGGGATCATCAGTTTAAAAACATTTAGTGCCGGTGTAGAGCTGCTACCCAAACTCGAGCAGCTTGCCCCTCTGGTGTGGGGCTGCTGTAACCCCCAGGCAGGCTGAGACACAGCTGCTTGCCTGCAGCGGCAGTCCCTGAAGGCCTTCCTGCGGGCTGAGGATAAACTCACCTCATTCCCTCAGCACATGTAATGCACTGCCTTTAGTACCAGGGCTTGTAGGGGGGCCTTGGAGAGCTGCCTGTAGTGCAGCTGTCTATAGGGAGCAACTCTCACTCTGAAAAATCACACTATTTTACTCCCAAATACAAAGATAAATGACAAATCAATAAACATTGGTAATGAAATACTTGGTCTACAGCTCATCCAACCGCATTGAAATTAGCAGCTCATGAGCCATTTTGCACAGATTCTTTCTAAAAAGGTTTTCTTTGAAGACCTATTTCAGGTCCACAATAAAGGTAGCTCTGTGTGCGCCTCGCTCTACTGCGTATTCCTTTGAACAACTGCCTTTGCAACTCGAGGCAGTTTGTAGAGAGACTAATTAAACAATGGCCCCTGCCATCATGGGTCCTACTGTGAGAAAACTGATGATGACATGACACACGTGCTGCAAGCAAAGAGCACAATCGAACCGTGAAAACAACCATGCATGCCAAAGGGTTGTGGGGAGGGAGAGACAAGTGATTTCAGTATTTAAATGTATTCCTTATCAGCGTGCTGCAGTTGGGAGAGTAGAAAGAGCCACGAGACCGGGGTCTCCAAGGTGACTACAGAGTCGCACGAGGTCAGCGTGGGGCTGGGGAAACAAAGACGTCATAGCACAGACCGTTATATAAAGAAAAAGGCAAGTGTCAGTCTCCTCTTTGTGTCTTCAGAGATTCCCTTGGAACTGCCTTTTTCGGTCAAGAGATATGGAAAGACAAGTATGTTATAAGAAAATCCTTTTCCGGCTGGCTGAAGTGCTGGTTGCTGCTAACAGATTGATGAAAAATCTTTTTCTGTTGATGTATTGCTTTTGCTCACGAGATAGAAAAGAAATGTATTTAAAAAAAAACTAAAAAGATGCCGGGGTAAATATTTAATCTAATATTAGTAATATTTAATAAGAAAAACCTGTCTTCTTATTGGGATTGTTCTTTACTAGGATTGGACAAAATGTATGGCAAAGCTTGTAATTCAGCTGTATCTCAATGACAAAAACCTCCCACTGTATTTTAGGAATCACTATTTGCCAACATTGCAAACATTATCAAGAAGCTGCTTGCTGCAACAGGGCTACTTTGGAAAGGGACAGCATAAACCCACCCGTCATGGCACGTAACATGTCCTATTCGCTGCCCAGTCCATGGGGAGTCTGTGAGTGGCCCCCATCACAGAGGTTCTTTCCAGAGCACAAACCTTGGCACTTCATCATCATTGTTTGTTTGTTTGTTTGTTATTTCTTGCTCAAAGGCTGAAAACAAACGTTATCAGCGAGAATAACAGCTATCATGGGCACACTGCAATCTTGTGCAAGATCTGGCACACAGCATGGTTGCCTGCACAGAACAGAGCTGAGTGGGGCATCTCCACTGTAGGGAGAGAATTGTGGGTACAAAGGGCAATAAATCAGCCCCGGGGTTTTGCTAAATAAAGAACTTTTTTGTCTTCTAAAAATATCTGCCTGGAAGTCAGGGAGTGACTGCTAGAGGAGATTTACTGAAATGGTACATGCTAAAAACAACAGCACAACCAAAACAATTCCATCTGACAAGGCCTCCTGAAGGCTAATTTGAGGATCTTCCCGCTAGGATACTGTTCCTGACTGAGCTATCGCTATACACATGCATGTACTGCAACAGTGTAGGATGGCACGCTAATTAACTTCCACTCCACCTGGCCAAAAAGCAAACCCACTCTGCAGGGAAGAAAAGCCGTGAACATCATTTGAGAGTCAAATACTTGTGTGTTTAGCAAGTCCTACTTGTATGAGGAGGCAGGCAATAGCTGTGGTATATACAGTTAGAATTAATTATCTGATGTCAAATGTTCATAAAGTTTGACCTTCAAGCAGAAATTTGGTAACCGTGGCACTCGGTATGATGCTAAGTATCATATTCATTTATGCATTGACTGATCAGTGCCTGAGCACTGTCTTGAGATCTGCTCTGCTCCAACAGGGATTACTAAAACAGAAGCTAAATACTGCTGATCTTGGTGTTGCAGAAAAAGACTGAGAACTTGTGAAAAACCAAAGATGGGTAAATGTAATATCAGAGAAAACAAACATTCATAATAAATTCATTTAAAAAACAAAATCCAAGTTAAAATAAGGTTTTATGCCATTATTTTAAGAATTCATATTAATCTATCTCAAAGCCAAAAACAAGTTAAAATGTTACTTGCAATACGTTCATTTACTAATACTAGTGAGAATCTTAACTATTTATCCCACAGTATAATAAGATATTTTTAGTTTTGAATAATTAGACATGACCAAACAAGGGAGATGGGGGGGGGGGGAGGGGGGAAGGCCACTAAGAATTCAAAATTTTTTGGATTTCACCCATGCTCAGACACTGAGGACATGCATTCCGTGTGGATTTGTAAAAGCTCTTCTCCACCACCTCTCCAAGTTGCTGTATCTATGCAAATTGCCAACTCTCATCTGATCTGCCTGATTTGAATGAAATTGGGTACAAATTGTTTCAGAATTAATTCAAGCAAGATCAGAAACATTTCTCTTACCAATCCCACGTTCTGTAAAGGCATTTTGAAAGCACAGAAGACAAGTCCCATTGGGATATCAAACACCCAAATGCTCAGAAATGATGTTTCATCAAGCCAATCATAATGCAGAGAAAACTCATCAGCTTATAAGTGGTTATTTAAAAGGTAGGTGGCTTTCCTTTTGACACTTACACCTTAGGTCTGCTCCTGGAACCACTTTACCCTGCAGTCATGCAAAATGGGTTTGTTTGTTTGTGGTTTTAAATGGAAACATGGCAGAGAATTTCCCCCCTTTTGGAAAGGGAGGAAGACAGAAAATGAGCTCTACTACCTCAGTATTTCATGTTCCTATAACAATACTTTTACTTGCTTTTGGAGATAAATAGAGAAACTGGCATCACTTCCCCACAGTCTATATTATGCCAAGTGACTATTAGAGTGACATAACACAGGGCACTGGAAAGGTTCAAAGAAAAGAAACATTTATGTACTGCTCTGCTGAAAAAAATATTTACAGAATGACTCAGAAAAAAGTATGACCTGTTCTTGCAAAGTAAGTATCAAAGTTTGGGTGAAGCTATGCACCAGAAAAAGAGAAGAGACACTAGCAGGCCTCTTCCCTCCTCTGGTCACACACTTGAAGGAATAAAAGTGGAGTCAGCCTAGTTGGACTCCACTGTTCTGGTGTTCAAAAACTGAGAAATGGCATTTTCTTCAAAAGATGCTATAACAAGCTCACTATTCTTCTGAAATTCCCATCTTAATCATCTTTCACAAAAACACACTCCAGAATGACACAACCAGGTTGAATGGTCACATTCACCAACACCTGTCTTTAATTCAGCTCCTCAGTAAGATCACAGAAGGTTTGAAGGAATCCCTGCACCCAAGAAATTTATTCAGTTTTATACTAATCCCCAGGTTCTGTAATGCACGCCTTGTAGTTTTTCAGGGTATCCAAATCCCATTTTCTGAAACATAGAAAAATACTGCTTGCCTGTTCTTGCCTGCTCAGCAATTTGCAAGTCTCTTTCCCACTTCAACTCCTAAGGAGCTCTCTACATCGTCTCCATACCACTTTCATGATTTCTTTTTTCTCTATTCTTCTCGTTTTAGCATTCACCCACTAATACTACGAGATTTACTCATAGTCAAGGAACCTCTCAACCCATGAATTTCTTTCTGGCTTCTTTAGAATTCCCTCCAGAAATTTTAGCTGTTGCTGTTGACATAAACTGGAGCTGTTTCAAAATTATGCTAGCTTGTAACAGGAAAGCAGCCCCTTGCAGAACAGCTCTAGGACCAGAAGAATAGAAAAAGTCATTTACTCAAGAGCACCAAATAGTAAAGCTGGCATTGCCATTGCTAGCAAACTGTCCATTGATTTCATCGGTCACCAGAGGTAGCTCACGTTCATTGCATACACATTTATTTTAAGACACTACTGGAACAGCACTATATTACAAAGATGCGTTAAATCATATGGCTTTGCTCAGCAAGATGTGTTTGGAAATCAAAGGGTGTAATATACATACTTGCTCCTGTTCTGCACAATAAATTATTTATTAAGCCTGTTTCTCATTTCAAGATTCCTAGACAGGTAGTTAAAAATACGTGAAATGATTTATTCAAGGTTGGAAACACTTGCAGCATCCATAATGTATCTCCAAATAAGCCATGTTGCTTCCAGAACATACATCACTCTCACCAGTAGTTTGAGACATCTATAAAACTTCTGAAGCAGCTTAATAAATCTTCTCAAAAACATGTGTATAATTGATCTTATAAATTTTCCACAGAAACAGGAAGAACTATTCATTTTTTTTACACACTGAGAGGTACCATGTCTATTAGTTTTCCTGAGGTACTAAGTTTCCCCAAATTCATTCATCTAAATAAAAATTTTGCACTTCGATCTGCTTTTGCCTGATTTTTTCGCCCTCAGCTCACCTACTAAATGCACCAATCTATCCTTGTCATTTCCACAGTTCCCTTTTCAGGAAAACACTTCTGGCATTTCTGTATCTTCAGAGCTTCAGGCTGTTTTTAAGGCCTTTGTATTCAATGAAAATGTTCGCAGCCTGTCTCCAGTTCGCACTCCAGAGAAAAGGATGTGCTCTAATGTTATTGCCCAATCTTTCTTGCACTGTTACCAGACCATTAAAGATACGAGTTTGCCATGTAATTCCTAATTACTGCTTATTAAAGATAAGTACAATTTTTGACAGTACGAGGTAGTACATAATTTACATAAGAGAAGGGGGCACTTAGCATACACAAAGGAATGTAGAAGAGACAGCACTACGTACATTATGAATATGCATATTATTATTATTATTATTCTGAAATTGTTGTCACTACTAAATTAATTCATCTTTCCCATTATAAACCTATTTTAAAATTCCCTACCACTAAATAGACAAATTCTAGTTTTGAGTTCTGCTTGAAAATGTATATTTATTAATAACAGAATATAAATATGTAAGACTAATTTTAATTCTGTCACATAAGTAGAAGGTTTAGGATTCCAAGGATATCTGATGTCTAGTTTCTCTGTATTACTGTGACATATTTGAGCAGCTTGAGCCTCACTTAGTCAGATTTGTTATTGTGGCTTAGAATGCAGTAGAGCCCAGACCACTGATTAAAAGTGCCACTGTGGATAACATTTTCCAAGTTGCTTCTGTTTAATAGTTGACTACATGTTCATACATTCTTATGAATTATCTTTAAAATCTTTGAGAAAATTTCCCATTTTAAAAAGATCTATTGATATATTGAAAAGTTGCGTTTATTAGTGGCTTTATAGATTGAAAAAGCCAAGCTTATCCTTAAAGAACATGTCCTCAGATCAGTAATTCATCCCTTTCTGCTTGTTACTGTTGACTCTGGAGACACCAGTCACAAGCACAACATAAACCCCATGTATAAAGTTCTTCACTGAATGGGGTCCTATAAATGCTGGCTATGATGACCAGAGAAATTGGGCTTATCTCTATGCTGTCCTTTGTTAATAGCATTCAAAACTAGAAAGCATCTATACAAAGGACCACTCCCAGCTACGCAGTCTCCACTCCGACACGTACCTCATCCATAATACAATTTCAGGACCTTCTAAAGACCATGGGAACACAAACACCATTAGCAGCCAATGGGATCTAGGCTACAAAGTCATCTAGGTGTTGGAATGCACTCCAAAAGCATTACCCATGAATTAAAAAGCAAGATAGAAAATCCCAAACCCTCAATCTAAACAAAACACATTCAGGTGCCAAACCTATGTCATATCCCTTTCTGAGTCCAGCTGCAGTCTACCCTAATGACTTTCATTTGCAAAGCGTGCTTAAGTGACTGGAACAGAATGAGGTCTCATTTTCTACTTTGGTGCAACATCATTTTTCTCTTCTGTGACTGTATTAAGATTTGAGACAATCAGTTCTTTTGGCTTACTAACTTCAGTTATAAGTTTCAAAGAAATACATAGCAATTGTGACATCTACCTGAAATGAAATCCATTTTATTGGGATAGGAAAATATACATCGTCATCTCTCACTGTTTATATCTATTATTTGACTTCATGCCAGCTTTTCCCCACAAACCACAATGATTTAGTGGTTCCTTGCTGAGTTTTGTATGGCAGCTGGCCAGGTTTTAATTCCCCCAATCGGCTGATAACATACTCTTCAAAGATTAAATCATAGAGTCCCAGGAGACAAAGAGAAGTCCAACATCTGAACAACTTGGTTTTGTTTCATCCTATGAAATATTGATTGCCAATAAAAGGGGGGGAAAAAAGTGTAAGTTGCATGAAACAATTTTCTGTAAATCCCAAACCTTTAAACTGTAATCATTGTGAAGGAAAAATAATGCACACCTTAAGGATCTTGAATGCTGCCTCCTGTACTGTGTCACTGGACAAACCTGAATCTAAATGGCTGCTCCATTAATGCCCACAGGATATGAATGGCCCAGTTGAGTTTACAACAGTAATAAAGAACAGACTTTCAGACTGAGTGTGGACTGATACATACAGCAGAGTAAAAAATAAATACACTAAAGCTGCTACATAATTCTGTCAAGCATATGGTTAAGTTGTGATTTTATTTAGAAAACAGATTGTAAGAGTGAAGTGATGACAGATGAGGGTATGCTGGTCAGTCATAAATAAGAGCATTCTAATAGGAATTGGGCTTGTTACTGATTATATGCTGCCACAGATTTAGTGAGATCTAATCACTTCGAAAATATGGCTTCTTAAACACATGCTGCAGCTCATTTTCAACTTTAGGTTGCTCAGTTGAAAATCTATGAGCATTACCGCATCTAACTATTCGGGGTGTGCTCAGGGAGTTACGTTTATGGACTCAATTAAACACCCTAGTTCCTTGTGAAAGGGTAGCGTTACTCCCTTAAGAATGGCTTTCCCAATGCCTACTGCTCTGTGCAGAGATGATTAAATCAGGTGAAAGGAAATGCTGAAGGCAATCTGAAATCCTTTTTCTGACTCAGCTTGCTCTACAGCACCTAAATAGGCATCACTAGCTACGTCAAAACCAAGAGACCAGGGAGCACATTCAACCTCCTACTTCTGGATGCTCCACCTGCACTTGAATTTCTTCTGGGACAAAACCCAGGTACCCACTAGCTCCTGTGTCTGCTTCTGCAAAGAAAGAAACCAGATGTGAGTGGGAAGGAAACCACAGCATGCTCCAGCCAGAATCCCAAACACTCAGTGGTGCACACTTGATATTGAAATTAGATTAGTTTACGCTGGCCACCTTTCTAGGCAGTGATCCAGCTGCACAGGAGAGATGAAAATCCATGCATAAAACCCTGGCTCATGCACTTCTTTCACTAGGCAATTGCTCCAACTATATTTTCTGGCAATGAGTAGGAACGGTACCATCTCTACTGGTGGCTCTGAACAAATAGCTTGTGTCTGTTGAACTTTGTGCTGCATTCAACATTGTCAAAGCACTACTTCTGCTCTGAGTGCATCATCTACCTAAGACTGTAAATCTCAAAGGGCAAAAAAATAACCCTTGAGTGCCTGGTTCAACAATTCAGATCTTAGTAATAATCAGAAATACTCTGACCACAGAACTCAAAGCTTTTATGGTATATGATTCTACCTTCCAACCACTCCACCATTTCACATTGGTTCCAGAAGTTAATGTCAAAATAATAATAATAATAATAACAATAATAAGCAGGATCACATACTGCATTTTTTTCCCCTTATGAATCAAAATGGTTACAGTTCAGAGCACGTGCAAAAGTTGAATGTCAGGTATCAAAGTAACTTCATATTTTTAAAATCCCAGGCAACTAAAAATTTCTTGGTAGCTAAAAAGTTAAGTAAAACTTTTGGTGTTGTTTTTTTTTTTTTTTTTCTTATTTTATTATTATTATTTATTTCTACCTGAATCTCAGTGCTCATTTCTGAGACCTGGCCAAAGCCTCTGTTCAGGATTTCTTTGTTTGTAGTTGTTGCAATGCAGCTCATTGCTAAGGAGAAGAGAAAAATCAAATAATGCTACAGAAGTGGAAATATTCACACGTGACTTCATGAGAGGACATAAAAATTATACTGTTGGAGTATATGAGCTATCTCAGAAGACATACAGCAATTTGTGAAGGTAACTTTTAAAGAGCAAAAAGACACTGATGAAAAAAGAATCCCCTGCATGAGAAACAAAGCAAAGAAGCCCCAGGTCCCTCCTGAGCCCTCCCCTGCAGCAGCCATTACCGAGCCATCAGTAAGTACCTGCCAAAGCCACTGACTGCTGAGGCTGACATGCCTGTCCCTCCCGTGCACTGCTCCTTGGGACTTTCATTCATTTCCAAGATTCAAAATAGAGTGATGCCTGTGACTTTTCTTTTGTATTTTCAAAGCTTGGAAGGAATTTCACACCTCTTAGAATGTCACTATGCCCGAGGTAGGAACAGCGCAGTCCACAGAAATGTCTGTAAAAGCAAATTATAAACTCTCTTTTCCTAAACTCCTCATGGCTGTAGCCTCAAGGGGAGGAAGCATGAGTTGAAAGTAGTAGCATTGCTCTTCTAGCACCAACTGGCTTGTCACTGAGACCTTAGGCACCTAAAGACGCAAACAGGTCTCAAGGGGAATTTATTTACAAACGCTCTGAAGCAAATTATCCATTAAACTGCTTTGGAATAAGCAAGCCCTAAGCATGTCAGATTATATGATCAGGAAAGAATGGGTGGCAAAAGAAAAGACTTTAGTGTGAGGCTGCTTCTTGGGGAATATCAAACCACACAGCATCCGACTGGGAGGGGAGCTACAGCCCAGTCTTGCAAATACGTGAAGTGCCAGTGCTGTAGCAGCAGCCCTCTCTCAAATACAAAACTCATTTTGACAGCACTGCAATCTACATTGGTCTTTCAACAGCTGCAGACATCAAAAGCTGGTGCTCAAGTGTCACCCAAATCAGTGCCATCCAAATCTTGCCAGCAGAAGACCTAAGACTTTTCAGTTGGTGGGGATCCCCCACCGCCCTGCAGGAGCCCCATCCTTCCTGGTCTAGCTTGCTGTGGGGCCAGGTGCGATGCTGACACCTGTACCACCCATGCTTAGCACAGGGAGGAAAAAAGAATCAGAGCTATGAAGTTCTGGTGGGAATGGACCCAGCCACACCCAGTGCAAGAGCAGCTCATGCCCAGCCCATGTATGCATCCCCCGGGCACAGGACTGCCCTTGGAAGAAGCCTTCCCTCATACAGCATCTCTAAGCTCCACTTTTTCCACACATTGCAATCTTATCCTACTTCTTGGAACTGCAGCCCTTGAAGAAAGCAGTTCTTTTTGCAAACTCGCTTTGGAAGAAAACGTGGTGGATAACAGAGCTTATCTGTTCACATCTGAGCTCTACTGAAATATTTCAGCCCATGGAAGAAAAACAAAATGCCAAAAAATGGTGGCACTGTGGTGTCATTCTTAATGAAAACACGTACTATGAAAGATAACATATACGGCAGCTCCAGCTCAGTCCTCTCCAGCTAATTGTTCCAAGTGGCTTTAACATCGGCACTCCTGCCTGCTGCAGCTAGAGAACCAGACGGCTCATTTCTAGTGTGTCTGCTGCTGTTCTCTTAACATGTTTTGTCTTTTATCATTGTTATCAAATGTGACATTAATCAACTTTGCTGAACTACTTTTCTTGGTTTGCATGTCCTTTCTTCTGTGTACAAGCTCAGGGGCTTGTGAGGGTCAGAAACAGATGGTTGCACCCTTTCTCTATCAGCCACAAAGCGCTGCCCGCTCTTTCAACATTTTTGCCTTTGTGGCACATTTAGTACACAAAGTCAAATGCTAAATTTTGGTTATTAACAGGGTTATGGATTCAAAGCAGCATATTTCAATCTGTTTTCACAGGGTACTGAGAATGGCTGAGTATGTTGTCTTTCTTTTTTCAGTCCCACTGCAGGAGTGAGGGAAGCTGATCAGAAATCCGGCACTTGCCCACACTAAGCGTGTGGCACACACCTAGTACCTAAAACAATTACATAAGACAGTAGACAAGCAACTGATAATTACCAGGATTTACATGCCCATTAGGTTAAGTGTTCTTTAAAGTATGTTCATCTGGTATCGCATCTGCATTCTGATGGCAGATGAGAAAAATAGAATATTAAATCTATTAGTTCCCTTAGAGGGCAAACAGAGCAAAAGCCTATTAAATGACAAAAGAAGAAAAAACTCCTAGCTATTCTCCATGTATTGTCTGACTTGTCTTCAAAACCTGCTAGTGTGTTTAATATATCAAACAGGCTGTAAGGCATCCTGGTACAGTGAAAGAGGGAAATAATCATCTGTACTACTCTTGACTTGACACTGGGCAATTCAGCCACACATTTCTTTCTTGCTTCAGCTCTCCTGACTGCAAAATGGAGTCAGAGATTTTTGTAAGACTACTAAATTTACGATACAGCAAGTCTGTAACAAAAATAAATAAAAAGGGCTTTTGCATTTATTTCATGTTTTGGCTTAGCATTTATTTTAGTTTTAAGTAACATAAGCCACCTGATAAACACATACTTTTCATTTCTAATATTTCCAATGCTTCCCCTGATGCATTGAACAGTGCATTCATTAGGGTCCCCCAAAGAGCATCTTTTAGTTTGACTAGCAAGGACCTAAAAGTTTCTTCTCAGCATCTCTATGAATGAATCATATGCCTTGTACACACATGGTTTTGTGCCAAGCGACATCCGGATCCATCAGGAGACGTCTCTCACATGGTTTCAAAGTCATTGTTACCTGACTTTCCCACAGTACTGCAGTCACCTATGGAAACAAATACCCCATCAGGAACAAGCTTGTGATGTGAATGAATTACTAAATCTTCTTCCACTTCACAGAGATGCCAATCATCCACAGACTGTGACAGTGCCAATGATACATGAAAGGGCATGCATTACTTTATTTCAGGCTTGAACAAAATGCCTTACTAGAGCAGACGGCTTTTGTTTTGGCTGAGCTGTCTTTCTGGGCTCCAGCAAATGCAGTTCAGATTCTAGAAAAAGCCAGACCTACTACAACATGATGATGAGAAGTTTCCCATTGTAAAATATTTTGCTAATGCTGCCTTAAGAAACAAACATTTAATAAATTTCACAGTGCCTCCCAGAAAGACGAATATAAAAAAAGCATGCTGCACCCAAAGGGGTTAGCTCTTACAAGACCATTGGAATACCTGCTGAGTGCCATGTCTTACAATCCTTTCCCAAGAAAACTGCGGAGGAAAACTAACCAATGAAAAAAACTAATATTGGGTCTATCCAGGAACAGCTATTCCAAAGAAAGATTTCTAAAACTGTGTACGTAATATTTCCTAGCTGGTCTAAAAACACAGGGTGAAAAAAACAATACGGAAGCAGCCAGAGGGGGCACAAAACATCAAAAAGGATTACTTCCATGTTGAAATGCATTCACTCAACTTGAAAGACAAAATTGAAAGGCTGTCTACTAGACAATTACTTAATAAACTGCTTACTGCTTTGAGTAGCCACTGAAGACATCTTCCACTGCATTTAGATGGTGCTTTGAGAGAAACTCTAGAGGGACTCTAGACGTGTCGTGGATGAGTGGTTTCAGAAAAGTCAGTCTATTCAGAATGGCCAGCACCCCTACCCTCAAAGCACCAAGCAAGCACCAGCTGCCTGTACAATTCTACACAGTCGTGACAGATTTTCAGGTTACACAGCTGCAATGTCTTCAAGACTACTGACTTTTCTGAAGTTGGATAAGGACAATTACTGGGGGCCAGTGCTGTTAGATGCAGGCCCTAGAAATTAACCTTTTTTTGTATTCTCAGGATTAACGTAACACAGCTCTATCGCAGTAACTGCTGATATGCACCACAAGGGTCCCTCTTGGAGATACCTGCAAGTCTGTTATTCTTTGTTACAGCTGTGTAGTAGGCCCACACCACAACTGGAATACACAAGAGTTGACTCTACAGCCATGGACACCATGCTAAGCCTCAAAACCCCTGTGTTTGCAGCTCTCAGACAGCCTGGCTCAGGGACTGCAGTGCTCAACTCAGCCTTCCTACAGACTTCCAATTCAGCATCTGTAAATAAGGATGGTGACACTGAGTGTTCTATGCAGACACGTTATGAAATGAAAATACCGCATCAGAGCTTGGTGCTATAGTTATTGCTGATTTGAACCAGGCTGATTTACAGGAGGTATTATATTTTTGTATCAAATGGATAAATAATAATACAGAGGAAAAAAATGACCATTAAGTACATTCTAAGTGGAAGGCAGTGAAGGAGGATGAGATCAGCTTTAAGTAGGCTACTGTTCTATATGAACCTTCCATTTGATTACTATTTATCAAAGAAGCAGCACTTAGTCCTGCATTAAAAGTGCCTGAGAATACTCAGTACAAAAGCTTTGGTAACTCACTCCTCTTGAAATTATTCTGAGCCACTAGAGTCATAATTACACTGTCATAACGAAGAGGGGAAAAAAAAGAAAAAACCTTCTAACAACTAAATTCCTGTTGTAAATTGCATTATGAAAGTGGTAATTCCCTTTGAAGTAGGCATTATCATGTCTTACTGCCCACGTCAGTTCATTATGGTGCCTCTGCTATCCCAGTGGAGCCTTCACTTAGTAAATGAATGTTTTGGGACGATATTGCCAACTCGGGACTTATTACTTAATTGAATATGGAAACATTAAGGCCATTAGCATACATTTAAAAGTGTCTTATTTCACAGATGTTCATTTATCTTGGGGAATGCCCTTCTTTCTTCCCTCCTCCTCTTCTTTCCTCTTTTAATTCTTCCCTGCAGCCACTTATTTATTCAGTTAGTTCCTAGACCATCCATTTGCAAGCCTGTGGCAAACGAGTTGCCTTTTTAAAACATTCCTGGACTGAAATTTGGAGTCTATTTTCCAAAAACACTGAACAGCCAAGCTCTTCCTATCCTCCCCCACAGCTGAAAAGTATCACTACCTTTAGGTGATTAAGAAAGTCTAAACCTGTTCAGCTAAATCATGAGATTTTTCAGCTATATGAAATAGTTTTTATCCACTTAATCATTACAAGACTTGAAAGCCATGCATAAAGGGTTTCTCCCCAGATACCTGGCTTCGAGAATTTTTAACTGAAAGCTGATATATTTCCCTTCTCAAAATTTTCCTAGAAGGTGGAATAATAAAATGAGTGAAATTCCCCTTTTTCACCCGTAGTTTTTATATATGGAAAAAGTTACAGTAAATTCATGAAAACTGCCATCATTATTAGGATCCTGCATATCCTTAAGCCAGCTCCTAGCTATGGCAGATGTGTGAAGTATTAGTTTTTGTTTCATTTTTTAAATCACATTTCAAAGGTTGAACATCTTAACGGTCACAAGCCAGTTGCTAGAAAGCCCTGCCCTTCATGTGATGCTGTGCATAAGAATTTTTGAGTCTTTGAAAGCCTAGGAGACTGCAGATCACCTGAAATGAGACCTGTCTAGAGATATTTCTAGCAGCACAAGCTGCCTCAACTGTCTCATCTGCTCAGAGCTCATAGAGTGACACAACTCTCCAGCCGTTCCTCGGGAAGCAAGAAGTTAAATCTTGAATGCTTCAGTACAAAAGAAAGCTGTTTATGCATCTAGTTCTGTATCAGGCCCTGCCATCTCTTCTGCTAAATATATATACATGATGCCAATATTCAAAAGCACAAGATAAGTATAATGAGATTTTGTGAACCTGTACTCATTCCTGTACCGTTTTCAACTCATACATCACGATTTGAGAGTGTGTGTAGGTATTTGCACAGTTCATCTGTTTGTTTCCATGAATTTGCAAGTGTGCAACAAAACCAGCGCATTCGGGTTGACTTGTGATATGATATGCTGTCCCAGACTAAATTCTTCCTCTGAAAGGACCTGAAATCAACTGATTTCAGACCATCACTATATTGCATAGGGCTTTGCTGCCCCATTCTGAATTCCACTGGTGACTCTGAGGCACAGCAAGTTACTGGTAGGTTCCCAAAATATTGTGCTACAAATCCTTCACAACTCCCATGAACAGCATTTTTTTTTTAAATGAATGTATTTTTGAAAAATGCTAGAAATTGCCCTTGTTACAGTCTTTCCAGACTGGCATTGGAAAAGCCTTCCTCTGCAGGGCACTCACTGACACTGTCTGGCCCAGAGCTTGAGCATTCATCCTGTCTTTGTTCCTTCCTTCTCCCTCCTCTCCAGCTCACCTTGGCCTTCAGAATACCTTCTTTGTAGTGCTGAATCTGGCACTTGCCTAAATACTTGAACACTTCTAAAAGAGGGTTTCTTTCTGCTTCTCTTGCACCTGTGTTAAAGATGGAAATGATGCTGGAGGGGAGAGAGGATTATCACAAGAAGGCATTCTAGTCAAAAGGGGCAAAATCTGCTAGGATATATGAAAGAGGCAAGTACAAGAGCTGCTTTTGCTGGAACTCCGTTACAAGTTTATATTGTTCCTTCCAGAAACTTTGATGTTTATTTCTCTTCATTGTTGCTCCTTTCTCTCTTGGTACGTACCTATAGTTCGCCTTCCTTTCCCCTTCCACTTAAGGCCTATATAAACGTCTCTCTGAACTACAGTGATAATGTTGAAAATTGACATTCCCCTTCTGGGTTTGAATTTGTCCGCAAACAATTGCTTCAGTGGGTTGAGACAGACATTCTTCTTTTAGATTTTACAGATTGCTCCAACCTACAGACTGGCGCAGCAATTACTGCCTCTGCAAGCGCTAGATCACAGATCACATACACATTTTTTAAAAAAGGTATTTCAACATAGGGTTTTTTCTATTTTACATTGATAGCTCAAATCAACACCTATTAGCATTTCTAGTTGCAGAGAAAAAAAGCTTTAATACGTGAACACTAAAAGTAAAGGAAGCAGAGGCAAACAGTCCTTTTGCTTTAATAAAACAATAAAGCAAGCAAAAAAAAAAAAAAAAAGATGATTTAAAATCATTTTCAGTATCTGTTAGCTTGAGTAATGGAGACTTGAAATAATCCCTCAAAAAAAGAAGACAAGCTTTATACGCAAACACTTCAAAGTTTAGGTATTAGATCCAAAGATTTGCAGAGGGATCCTTTTGTTGATAAGCCTTTATAAAACACGTTGTACCAAAATGTACAGAACAGTTGAGAAAGGAATAGGAAGACCGCAATTACAGAAGTCAGAAAATAAAATTTCCCTACGTGACTTCTGCACATACATCTTTTCTCCTTGCATCAGATAAATGCACAATCACATAGATGAGTCACAGAGAACCATTTAGGTAGCTGCATAATATTCTGCTAGTCAGACCCTCTGCTGTATTCCATTGCAATGAAGTCAATGCGCACACACTGAGGATCTCTCCCCAGGACAGCCTCTATGGTACCAAATCCACTGCACTGTCCTCGTTAGAAGCTGTGAGGAATTGGTCCTTTGGTTTTGCAGTTCAAGGGAATGGTTGTGTTTTTTGTTGTTTTGTTTTTCCTCAGTTTTTTTTTTTTTCAAAATAACTTAACTGCTAATGCTTTTAAATATATACCCATAAATGTATCACTAATCCTGTGTTTTAATAACAAAGCTTCTGTTATCGATTTGGGCAACAATACTGCTAGGTATCTGGTCTCAGGGTGTACAGTTTTCAATATTCTAAAGGCATTACTCCCTGTGTTGACAGCCAGTGCTGTTTAGTTTCATTGTTTTAAAATAACTGTTACCTATCTAGATCATACTATCTACTATAATACACTTCCGATCGATTATTCTGTGCAATGGAATATCTATCAAACTATTACTATTAATATTCTCTACAATGAATTTGAATATGTCAGCCAGCATATACACTGATATCATAACAATAGTTCTTTTTTATCCATTCTCATAGGATTTCTGTGCCATGGGTTGAAGGTGTTGATGGGGAAGCCAGAAAACAAGGTATGAGAAACACATTGCAGAGCAGTGGCTTGGGAGAGGCTACCAAAACATAAGCAGAACAGAGAGGTGCAAAGCAAGCACGCCGTATGAGATGCAAATACAGAAACTCTTGCTGGTGTCTGAATGGGCACAAGGAGAAAGGTCAGTGCAGCGCTCCTACAGAGAATGGTGGTTTTGCTGCTCTAGTGATAAGCATGGAAAAGGGCCTCAGAGAATAAGTACAGTGGAACCACCCAACAACAAAAGAGGCAAGAAAGTTGGAGTTTGTTTTTTTTTGTTTTGTTTTGTTTTTTGAATGAAAAACTGGCTTTTTGATTAAGCAAGGGCTTTGCTGAATATGGAAAATCAGAAACAAACTGTTGACAAGTTGGGGGTTTAGCAGCTTTCAACTAAAGATACCATTTTCAATTCCCCTGAAAAGGTAGGGTGAGGGAGAGGGATCTATATTTTCTACTGAAATTTTTGACAATAGAAGAATTTTTGTTGTGCTGTTGAATTTTTCCATCAGATGAAGTCTTCCTACAAGGCCTGGGAACCAATCACATTCTTGGAAGCAAAGGAAGATAAAACAGCTCAATGAACAGGAAAGGCAATTGTCTCAGACGTAACATCTGACAAAGCTGGAAAGCGTAAAGGAATAATAGACAGTAGCAGCAATAAAAGCTGTATAAATAAGCACAGGGAGAAGGGAGAAAAAGATATAGAGAGAACTGGTATGAAAGTAGTTAATGGTAAGAAAAGATGAAGGTATCTTTCCTGGCAGTGGTTGTTGCAGGAAGAGTAGAGTAGGAAGACAGCTTAGTGATGCTGTTTGCCCAATGGCTGGCAACACAGCACTAAGGAAAAGAGAGAAAACTGGTCTGGAAATTGACAGAAGCTGTGGAAACGGGAAAAGGAGGAAGCTGTCACCCAGCGAGCAGAGCAGGCAGGTGGACAGGAAACATCTCTACTGGAGATCTGTGAGTCCATAAATTGTGCCTACCTCCCTCAGACCATGGGGTACTTCAAAGGCAGAACAACAGCAGTGGAAACGGTGCTTTGGGACTAACACCACTGCACCAAGCTAAAATGCAATATCCAGAATGCTGAAGAAGTTCTAGTTGGCAGAGGAATCTCTGGTCAGCATGTGGGACACTTGGAGATGTGAGCTTCCAATATCCAACATGGCTAATGGGGGAAGCTGCACAGGATATGTTAAACAGGTAATCCTAGTTCCAAATTGTACTCATTTTTGTGTTATTTATGCCACTATTCCTTGTGAAGCAAAGCTGAGGATTCACTCATGCTGTATTTTAACAATGAGCAAGAAGATTGGTGAATTTTGTAATTTTTATAGACAAATCTTTTGTTTGGAAAGTTGATATCCATGAATAAGTGGAATGTGATAAAGGAACAAGATATTTTATTAAAATATACCAGGAGTATGCATGGGTATTACAAGAATGTGTCAGATCTGTTTCTTTATTAAAGTCATACATTTTAAAATCTAAAAGGGCTCAGAACTAGCCCTTAGAAATGGGAAGATAATCTTACATTTCTTCATAATCAAAAATGCACTTTGAGGTTGCCTGAAGCATTTCATGTGTGTTCATTCAACAACTGTGACCCCTAAAAGTGTGAATGCAACAATGTAAGAATTCAAAATATTTCAATAATTTCAAATCAAAGAAGTTTTTTCCCTACCCTCATGAAACATCCTTGTATTCCTCAATGCATTTTACCTTTATTTAAAAAAGTATTTTTGAAAATAGAAAAAAATAAATCCTTATTTGGATGGAATTTAATGTTTCCTTAGCATGTTATGGGAAGAAAGAGGAAGTTCACTAACTCAAGATGTTTTTTTGTATATTTGGCCACTAAAATTAAGACAAAAAGAGAGCAAGCACTAAAAAGAATATACAAAGAGCTTGCAGGACCCAGCATCCAGTTCCTAAGCTTGTCAGTAATAATGAGGAAAGTACAAAAAACTGAAAGGGACATGTTCATCACCACAGCCAGACCTGGCAGAGGGACGCTTGACAGACAGTTGGTGGGCTGATAACTTGGTAACTTCTTTAACTTTGCCGTCTTGTGACATCAGGCCCCAAAAAGAAACTCTGAAAAGGGGTTTTGGATAAGCCTTACTTTAGAAATGAACATCCAAAGCAGACAAGAACTCAGCACCATGAGACTCTGAACTTCCTCAAGGGGCATGCTTCCCTGTCCCAAAGCAGCGGCATGAAGGTGTTTTACTCACAAGGAAATGGGAGGCAGATGGGCAGTGACTCACCATGAGGGCTGTCCCTGGCCCCCTCAAAAAAGACTTTGGTGTGAAATGCGTAATCCCCTGGTCCTGACAAAACAATGAGAAGTTCCTACACAGATCAAACAGCATTAGGGAGAGCATGTGCACAGCAGAACAACACATGCTCTGTGTGTTATCACAAAACACAATATTTGATGCTTCTTTATCTGTGTTACCATCCCCTAAAGTCACGCTGCTCCCAGTACGATGTGCTCACCCAAGCTGTTCTTCCTGTTGGCTTTGCTTTATCAGTCAGTTGGGAATTTAAGTACATCACAGTGACATCTCCCACTATTAGGTGAAAGTGTGATGGATGACAGGAGCAGCACCTGCAAACAAGGCGGCTCGCACATTGTCAGTGCCAATCACACTTACCATCTGTCTTCCATTTATCTAGCACAGACCTGACAGCCTTCTTTCATATTGTTTCATTTCTTACCACAAAGGAGCATCTAATGTTTTCTCCATTGAGAACTGAGAAGTTCTATGAGAAGAAAATAAAACTCAAAGACATTCATTCCACAAGTTTAACTTCTATTACCCAAAATCTCCCCACTCCTAGGAAAAACAAAAGAAAACAAAGAAACCCACAAATATATTGGCCAGTTACGACCAAGTTAAGCTGATTTCTGGTGTTCTTCATCTCCCTAAGTTAATGAGTCATACTGGAAAAAAAAAAAAAAAAGTAGTTTTCTCTAACAAAACCTCCTCATGTCTCCATAATGTAATAGGAACAATTCTGAAGTACTGGATCAGCTACAAAATTCTCCTAGTCAATATAATATAAAAAGCTTTACTATGTGCAATGCTATTACTTTTATTTCTTGGAATACTTTGAAGCATTTCTGTTGTCAGTCATTTCAATCCCAAATACTGCAAAATATGCTCCTGATATGTGTGCCAGACTAATTTTTTGTTGTTATCATGGAGGTTAGTTGCACAATGCAGACATCCCTTTCTCTCAGGGACAGAGAGGGATTCTTCTGCCCACTGAAGAAGACAGAATCTTTATGAAACGTGGAGACCAGATAAAGCTACCAGGTCTATAACAGCGTGGACAGAACAGTGACAACACAGCCCACTGATTCCTGGGGGTACATCTACATGCAGCAGCAGCTAAAGGGCCAGCACAGCACAAAGAGACTGCCTAGGGCAGGCAGCACGGTTATCCTGGTATTTGTTAGCAGAACATCAATACTGATTGCGTGGCTTCATGTTTATTAATGGTCCAACCAACTGTGCTTACTCCTTGCAAAGGTTTTGATTTGGTCTTTGTGCTGCTTGTATTGACAGCCAGGTAGTAGCCCTTAGTATATGACTATAGCTTTTAGGTACTACTGCAATGCAATAAACCCTAATAATAACAGTCAGCTGTAAAGACCATTTATGTGAGTGACAGCCTGCTTGATCTGTGTCTCAGTTTCTTGACACCTGCTTGGTCAACGTGACTTTGATTCTCAGGGCAGAGGATCTTAACTGGAATAATTTTAACAACAAGAACTATTTTCTTTTTAATATAATCTGCCGGTGCAACAGGAGGTAATAGAGTGCCTGAGAAGGCAGTAGTTCCTAAGTACTTGTCTCCACACTGCTACTGACAATTTTGGGGCCATTAGCAAGTCACTTAGAAATGCAGGATAGCTATTACCCCATCGAGAAGATGGGGAAAATTGTATTTGCTTGACTACTTCATAAACAGGCTATGAAAGTTAAATCATACTTGTAGAGCATGCTGAACGCAGCAGAAAAAAAATCAGTCAGTGAAAGCCTTTTACCAGCCAGTAGCACCAGTGTGATTTCACCTTAGCACTACTTTAGAAAGGCAAATCACTGCACAATCTCATATTAGGAAATAACGTTTATTATGATGGAACAATAAAGACGTAAGAGTCCGTAATCTCCTCAGGTGACGGAACATAATTCCCACTTACTTCAGTGTGTCACTTGTCTGGTTTATGCCCCAGAATACTGTCTGACTGAAGTGACAGCCCCAGAGACCATCACGAGTGATTCACCTCATTAAAGGCCACCTTTACAAAAAGGGCAAACCAAGCTACAAGGCCTGGAAACCTCAGGTATGTTGTAATCTTGCTGTTTAAAATCTCAAGGTACTCTTAAGTAGTGTCATGCACCGTTACCTTGCCTGAACGGTCAGTCTGTCTCTAATCTACATCTACCTTTACCTACACCTACCTGAACAGTCAGCTCTGCTTCTAATCTATGTATAAAAAAGGCTCAGACTACTGCATCTTTTATCTTCTTCCCTCTGAATAATTAGGCTGGTTCTAAGTTTTTGGACTTCCTTAGCACCAGAAGCTGTTTTTTAGTCCTTCCTTACATTTCTCAAATGACATTTTCATCAAACGTTGGTCAGGGATAGAAGCTAGAGGACAGAAGAAAGATCAGATCTTCTCAAGTTAGCTGAAATATGCTTTTTCTATACCTTCTAAAAATCAGAGTTTTATTCAGCCACTAACTTAATACACATGAATTCTAAAAGTTGCTACAATCACATACAGTCTTTCTGGCCTGCTAAGGTCACACTGCCAACGGAAACTTCCTTTTCCCAGCAGTACCATCTCTTCGTGAACAGGTTACAGGAAAGGCTCCAAAAGAGATACAAGGCATGGGGAAAAGTGCAACTGGAGAGGCCTCGTGCTTGCTAAGGGGCTGTATGTTTCCATTTCTGTAGCCTTTTATATTACCCCTGGACAAGATCATGACCTGGTGATTAGGGGTGTTTTTTAAAACTGAAGAAATAATCATTGGTGGTGATTATTCCTTACCCTGTTCTTTGCAAGATTTGGATGTCTCATTTTTAACTTCACCCATAATAACCTTTCACTACAAAGGCTAAATGAACATATTAGCTCAAGGTGCCTATTTTGTGCTCTCCTGGTCCCTGGAGTCAAATGCGAACATCCACTCCCACTCTGACAGGAGAGATTGCAGAACAGAGAAGAAAAAAAAAAAACTCTCGGGTGCTAGGCACACAACTTAGACTGGCAAGAATCACAATACAATTTGCCTTCATAAATGAGTAACTGTGATCATCAGAATGATGCTTCAGATGCTGAGCACATAACCACAGGCGGATCAGAACATCCCTACCCATACACATTCTGGACTGGATATGTGGTTGAGGTGGTTATCTCAAATGCAGCTACCTCTGGCCCTGAAATCCTATTGTGGGCAACACCACATCCTCCTCAGGAATTTGAGATGAGGATACCTCATCCATCTGCCTGGTCCTCCCTTTCACTACAGCATCCTTTCTAAAATCTTTTACTACAACTTTATAATCAAAGTAATACATCCTAAGTAGGAAATACCTTACAGAGTTGTTGTTAATAACACGATTTTTAGTTCCCATATAGTGAGATGAATCACAGCAAAACCCAAAGTTTTCTGATGCTCATCCAACAGGTCACAGACAAACTCCAGATCTGCCAGCTCCTTGTAGAGGACACAATCTACTCAACCATATCAACACCAGCTTTTAAAGGGAGAATTTGGACAAGAAGAGAAAAATCCATTCGTTGTTTCTGTGCACTGCAACTGCTACTTATCAAAAGATTAGGATAACTCATCTGAATACAGAAATACGACCAAAGAAACAATGGACTCTCCTGAAAGACTAGTGATCTTTCAGCGAGCTCACCTGAAAATACTCAGATGGCATCATTAGCAATTTGGAGACCAACATGGCTCAAAGATAAAAATCTGTACATTGCTGTAAAATTAAAATATATATATATATTTTCATCTGTCTTGGACATAAGGAGGAGAGACAAGGCATTGTGTAAGAAGGTCATTAGAAGTGTGATTTTTGTAGCAAAGAAATACGAGACACTAGCAAATGGCCATTTAACTAATGAACTTTAAAAGATACTGCCCTTCATATTTTAATCTAAAAGACCTTTTGATGTCACACGTAGACTTCTCTCTGAGCGTGGAAATTTCTGCACTAATAAAATTTTGGCTAAACTTTACAAGTACAGAAAAATAAAATCTAATCAGACATTTGGATACACAATCTCCTTACCTTCACTAAACACTAAAATAGGGAATAACAAACAGCAGTGGAGAAACAGAGGGACAGAGAACCCAGGAAAAAATACAGAATATTTATTTATTTATTTTACATCGAGACTGGGCATTGAGACAGCTGAACTTTAGAGACTGCTGCAGAAGAATCAGAGGGATTTTTTGTGGATTCCTCTTCTCTTCTCAGTTTTAAACTGGCCAAATCAGACCATAGGAGTAGTTAAAAGGTGAAGAGAAAGAATCAGTTGTGTAATGCCATAGAGAAGAGAGGGTTTTACAAATTGTTTAAACATCCCCACCCATGCTTAAGGTTAAGTGACAGAACAAACCAAAGCTATAGAAGAAGGTAGAGAAAGATGTAGATTAGGATTCTTTTCAATCTGTCAGAAGAGGTACAAATTCAGGCTTGGGAATAGCATGAAATAGCCACATAAGCTTAAGGCCCATAGAGAAACCCATTTCATTATACAGTTTTATGTGGCTGGTAACCTTCCCGATCACTACTAATTGCCTGATTGTTTCTACTTCTAAAATATGATTTAGTTCATCACTAGGAAAAAAATAAATTGATTTAGCTCAGCACTAGAAGAGCACACAAGCAATTTGATAAAATGTCAGTCTTGTTCAAATTTTCTTGCTGCCCAAATTGAGTGCTAATGATCTCAACTCCACTGTCCTCATGTATTTATGCAGCCTTTTTCATGTTTGCTGGATTATTATTGATTGTTAAATAAAATGAAAAATAAGAGAAGTTCACATAACCTAAATTCTAAGGGCTTTTTAAGAAAAAGATCCATATTATCAATGGGCATTGCTTATTCACTACCACAATTTCACATTAGTCACCATATTCCCACAATTATCATCAGAAAGAAGGCATTAAAAATACTATAGACAGACAACAAGCTCTTTTTAATAATGGTATGTAGATATTTCTGACCTCCAAGTTTGGTTTACAAATGCAGTAATGTCACATACAAAACCTCAGTTTACCTTTTCTCACAATACCAGAGTTTTAGGAGTTTCTAATACAACCTTCAGTCATTTCATAAAAATAGTGGTATTTTATACTTTCTATTTCTCTCCTCTGGAAATCTGCCCATAAAGTTTGACAGTGAAGCTCAAAACCATATATAGGCTAGGATAGCATGGACCAACTTAACAGTATATAATCAGGATATTTCATGTTGCTAGTGAAGCTAAACTGGATTTACTCTGAAGTTTTCCAATAGCTACTCACTCAGCAGCAGCTACAGAAAATGATTAAGGCCATAAAGCTATGAATGTGAAAGAATACAAAACATAAAGGTAGGATTCTCTAACTGGAAACCCAGCCCAAGGTGCGCCAAAGTAAGCCAAAGTGTGAGCAGCCCCAAAGAGATCTGGTGCAATGTCTGGCTGAGCGACAGACCGCTCCTAAACTGTCCTCTGCACGGGGATCATAAATACTGGTTAAGTCTGATCGTATGGGGCTTGTAAAGCCTTAAAAGCTCTGCCTTATCATATAGTCTTTTCCAAACCTATGTTACCAACAACCAATTCTTACCCTCCCTGGGGAGTGCAGCCTTAAATGCAAGTCTCCACCGTGAAACCCCGTTACTGGAAGGCACAAACAGAGGAGCTACAAGGCAGCACATGCCATAGACTAACCAAGGGAGGGCCGAGGCTTCTGGGCAGTCAGTGAAGGGCTCGTAATCCCATGCTTCTGCTGCAGTTACATCTGCTAAAATTTATGAACTGGGGAAAAAAAATCCACAGTGGAGTAGGGCTCCACCAGGTGATCAAGGGATACAACTCTCCCCTCACATGCCAAGCATTCATGGAAAGGACATCCAGCAATTGCAACAAAACCACATTGAAGCTTACCATAAAACCAGGCTGCACTTCTCATAAATGGGAGCAGCATCAGATCCTGCCCGCATCCCTCTTTCCGCACTGGGATGCCTTCATGCTGCCCTGTCTGACAATGGCACACAATTTTGTACTGCCAGCTTCTGGCAAAGTCCAGATCACAATGTGAAAACACATGGAGGGGCAACAAAAAGGCACAGTTCCACCAGTGTCCTGGTTAAACGCAGTATCTGGGATTCCATTTCAGAATGAAGTAATGAAAAGAATGTTTTCCCACATTTTTTCATGAAAAAAAAATAAAAGAAAAACAGATTTGGAAAACTAGAGGATATGTAATCGTCTGTTGTTCTCATAACTTTTTACTTCTTTAAGGGTAAGAACTGTATATAATTTATTGCACAGTGTTCACTACTAAGCATAATTATAAATTGAATGGCTGTTAAAAAATAGCTATACTGTTATACGTATATATCTACACCTAACATTATGTACCTTAGAGCAATTCTATCTCTACCATTTGTTAGTTGATTTATCTCCAGAAATAGGAAAACAAATTCAAAAGGTTGAAAGCAGAAAACATCAATACTGTTGACTTTAAAAGAAAAGGAAGGTTATATTTACTAGGCTCAACAATAGCATGCTAAGAAAAAAAAAACACTAAGTCTACACTGTAGGAACATGAGTTTTCTGAATCTAAGTTTGGAAAAGAACTATGGCATCCATACATATGTTAATTGCAATTGTCTAACACAGCACAGTGTTAATAACCAGCAGTAATTTGGGATTGCAGTTTACAGGAATTGTAACTGTATAACACTAGGAGCTTGGAAGCATGAATTACTGAAAGTATTTAAAGGACTGACATGAAATAATACTTTATGACTTTCATTTTTGGCAGAAAACCTCACATAAAAATTTCCTTTTAATTTCAGTTTCCAGTATGCCCATCGTGAAACCTGGAGAAAACAGAGGAGAGAGGAGAGAAACTTGGAGAAAAGAGAGGTGGAGGAAGACCAGAATATTCCCCACAAGTTTCAGGGATCACTCCACACCTCTCCAAGGGAAGGACAGAGTCTTCAGCCTTCCCTGGTCATCAGCATGTGAAAAGATGATAAAGAAGTTTGTGTGGCAACAGAGTGTATGTCCTGTGCTGGTCAGTGTTAAGGGGCTTTGAGGGTTGCCTTTGATCACACAGGCAGAGCTGTGGGCTCTAGAGCTGCTCTCTTTGGGCTAGGATGTTCTTTCTACAGCATTCGTGCCTCTGCACACAACCGGTTACAAAGAACACAATGAATAATTAATTTGCATTCAAAAGGAAAAAAAAGTGATAGGATAAAGGCACCGGATGTTCGATCCCTTATTTTATAAAAGCATTTAATACTGCTTCACTAGGAAGCTATAATCACTCATTGTTTGCATACAGCATGCAAACATCAACTTCATATACTTGTTTACAGCATCAATGGCAGAATGGCTACAGAGAGGTGAAGAGACTTGGCCAAGACCAAGAGGAAGAAAGTGTGCAACACAAGCTGAGAAATCAGACGGCTTCTTAAGGCCCAGTGTTCAAGTTCAAGCTCACAACCTGGGACGTACACCAGTGTTCCATATTTATCCATCATTTACATTTTATCTCCTCCTTCCTTTCCTCTCTCACATCTATACAGTCAAGACAAATATTTTTAATTTCTTTAGTTTATTAAAAACCAAAGCCTAGACCTTGGCCCTTATGGTCCATCTCTTTCACAAAATTAAAAACAGTCCATCAGTCTCACATCCACTACTGCATAAAACAGCAGTCTGAGAAAAAAGAGCACAGGTACCTTTTCCTATATATTTTGTATTTAGCAGCTTCTCCAAGGATCCCCCTGGAGATAATTTCCGGTCAGAAGGGAGACAGAGTTTACTCTTAACATAATTGTTTCGAAACAAAACATTTTCAGGAGAGATGAATAAATTTTGACTTGTGGTTGTTTTGCATGACTGTTTCTTCTTTTTTGACCTGTACATCCTATATTTTCCATCTGTTCAAGTCATGATTTCCAGTCCACTGGAGCAAAAGCAATGGTAAAAGCATTTTGCCAGCAGCCCTTGGCCTCACTGTATGAATACAGTTGCCAAGTCTTGCTGCCACTCAAGATAGGACTTCTAAATATAAGGGACGGTTTCAAAATAAAGATTAATACGATTTTCTCATAAAAGTTATATTGAAGGGGAAAGAATTCGTGTTTTCCTTTCCTTTATCAGACACAGATATTACTTTCTCTATGACCTTTGAAGCAGCCTGACCACATATAGTGAGCTTTAATGTGCAACCCTGAATTCTCCCCAACTAGTTTATATTTTTCAAAATGAAAAAAATAGAAAAAAATATGCCTGTCATGTAATAACTGGCCATCGATTGGTGAAAATCTATACACTGTAAGGTAAAAATGGACCATTTGGATAACAGAGTGATCTGTGTAACAGCTGAGGCCAAAGACTGCTCTTCCTCTCCCCAACCTGCATTTCTCTCCTTAGACACACCATTTCCTTCCAAACACAGCAGACAAGGCCTGTTATCCTTCCCTGTGGATTTTGATCAGTCATTTTACTGAGTATTTACACTAGTGGGTCATTTCTTCTCCTTTTCACTCCATCTCAACTGACAGAAAGGACCTTCTATATGTTTGTTCATGCCCTCATATTTACATGTTCTAACAGGAATTGCATTTCCTTCCATCTACCCTGACCCTATGTCTGTACCCCTACAAGGCACTAGAATTTACAGTTTTTAGGAACTTAAAATTCAGCCAGGTCATAGAATAGGTCTCTGGTGGCTTTTACACAATGCCAGCTTGACAATCCGTTCTGAAATCAGAACAGGCAGCGCATAACAAATGTTCTCTTCGGTTTAGTTCACTATGCCACAAGGGAACCTACATAGGACAATGGATATCGTAAACTGGCATGTAAGGCCCTATTTTAGGACTGGAAATCTTAATTCAATCACAGGCCAGTATTCAGAGAAATTAAAGTCACCACAGTAAACATGCTCTTCACCCCTTATCAGCAGTGGCTTCAGTGCTTTTTAGCTGATGTGGATCTCGACAGAAACCACATAGGAGAGCTGCACGCACACGCATGAATGTGTAGGCCCATGCTTGAGCCATTGCACACAGAACAAAACGTAATTTTAACATTATTGTACAAAGCACAAACAGCGTAAGTTACTCTTTATCAGGCTAACATTGACAAAGAACGTATAGCTGTTCTGAGCTGCAAACAGAAATAGTGGGTCTTATTCCACTATTATCTTAAGGCTTTCACCAGTGATCCCTTTTTCAAGGGCAGCCTGAGCCAACACAAACCTCCAGCAACATTTTGGGGCTGGCCAACACAGTCCCCCCCGAGGGCTGCGGCCAGGCACACAGTTGCACCAGGACTGTAAGGCGCTCAAGTCTCGGTGAAGAAACTTCTATTTGGAAACTCTTGCTTGTTGTGATTGCCACTCCTAAGCTGTACAACCTGCACTGGTCCGGTGCTGTGCAGTGCTGCCAACCTCAGCCCCACAGCGCTGCTGCCTCAGCCCCACCTTTGCTGCTTGCTGCTGGGCTGCTTCAGTATCTAACTACTCTGAGAGACATTTCCTCCTAAACAGAGGGCCCCGAAAGGAGCTTTAACTCCTTGTCCAACTGGGATTATAACAGCTCCCAACACAGAAAATAATTTTACCCGAAGCATTTAATCAAGCTCAATTTTTGTTCTTACCTAGTGGCTGCTTTTACAGCAGAAGATACATATAGCTCAGCAACCATACAAAACTGAATAAACTTCGTATAGTTCATGGAGGGATGACTGCAGAACATAGATACTACAATTCTGACAAAAAAATAGACATGCCATAGCACGATCAAAGAGATATAAGTAATGGTGGTTTAGCAGCATGGTAGAAAAGATAATATTGTAACTACTCTGATACTATAGCTGATTATAGTCTGGGTGAAATCCAGTTACTGTTAGAAAAAGCAGGTCAAGAAAAATCAAAACTCAGGAAACTGGTATGAGTAACAGCAAACCGTTGTAAAAGTTGGTTTTAAAAGGTAATACAAACTGATTTTTTGAAGAAAATGCCACAGCTTTCATTTTTAACTGTTATTTGCTATCTATTAATAGCTTTTTTTTTTTGGTTTATGGTAACTTAGATTTTAAGATAAAAAGGCAAAAATCAAATGCATTGCTTCCTTTTTTGTTCAGAAAATTAATGTTAGAAGCATTCATTTAGAAGTTTAGGTGTTCAGTTTTCATTCCAATTTAAGCAAAACAAGACATCTGAAAGTTTTTATAAACCTACATTTACTATAATTATCATAGTTACAAGCTAGCTCTACTTTTAACTGATCACAGATCATGGAAGTACAGATGCTTTGAAGTCAGATTTCTAAGATGTTGCGTCCACAGTGTATAAGCCACTGGAGTTGTGTTTTTGTTTTTGTTTCTTTTTACCTTATTTCTCTTAGAAAAGTTTTTCTTTTATATATAAACAAATTTTCAAATGTTATAGCAGTCTCCGTGTGTGTGAAGTTATGCAACTTCAATGTCATTAGTATACAGAAAGCTAGAAGGATGCCCCTGAATGTTTGCTGACTGAGGAATTCAGATCGTCTGTCACGAAAGCAGCCACTCAAAAGCAACCTAAGTTGTTGGCAGATGGACTCAGAACATAAAAGCTTGATGTGGTAAGGAGAGTGGTTATCCTACTGGTATTTGTCCTCTGCCACATGAAGAGGAAATAACTGTCCTCAAGTCAGCAGCCAAGTGGTTATTCAGTCATATATCACATGCTTGTAAAGGAAAAATGACCTGATTTTATGGCACACCACTTCCTCTGCAAATCCCACACAAACCACCCTGAAAAAAAAAAAATCTTAAAAATGAACAGTTTGAGCCCTTGCTGCTTCGGTCAGCAGAGTCAAAGCGGACAATCCTGCATGAGGTATACATCCAAGCCCAACAAAGTTGCATTTACAGCTTTGTGCTATTTTAATAATTGAGGCCTGAAACACCTACGTGATGTTAGCCAGATATTTTTGGAGTTTGAGATATATAAACAACAGAGAAAGGAGTATTTTGTCTCAAGTCAGAGTAGAAGTGAACTTTTTAGGTGAAGGCACCCAGCATGTCCCCTGTCCTCTGACATTTGACAAATGGAGCAGCAAACTTCCTGCACTCATGAAGCCCCTTAGGAGAGGCACTCTGTGAGCCTTCCTGAGCTTTGGCATCAATGCTCATCCCCAGCACAAACACCCGGGACAAGGCAGTCAATCTCAGAAGCCATGGTACAGTGTTTACCTCCAGTGCTAAAAGAGCTGACGTGACTCGTTAGTAGGGGGTAAGCCAAAGACAGCAGCTCTGCACACAGCACTCCCCCATGGCACTGTCAGACCCACAACCCTAGTTACAGAGCTGGCACACAGAGTGGCAAACCTGGAAGGAGAGGACAACCGGACAGCCTTGCTCACATGCGATGCACATCTACTCCCAGTTTGCCCCAGCATATAGCCTGATTGTCTTTGCTGTTCATTCTTGGGTTGGTGGTTAGAAGGAGCTTCCCACTAATATCCCAAATGATTGAAAAGCAACCAAGTAAATCAGTGTGGCACCTGAAGTTCTATTACACCAAAAAAAGCTGCCACCGCCACCCTGCCCTTATTGACACTTTATGTGAATAATGGCATGTTTGAGTTTCAACATGTAAAACAGACAGGCTTACAACAAGCTGGGGAGAAGTTTAAGCGTATCAATCCTACTTAGATGCCTAATTTTTGCCCACATTCTATAAATACCTTTGTGGATTTGAGCTTTACTAATCTTAACATGAGTTCAGTGAGAGATTAGGAGCACCACAAACTCCAGCTCAGGAGACTCTAAAAGTTCTCTCTTATTAGCCCACATATGGGTCCCAGGTCTATTTTTTATTATTGTTAACTAGCACTCAAAAGCCTTTTTTTTTTTTTTTTTTTCTTTTTTTGAAATTGTCCTTTCTTACTCAAAGAGATCACATCTCAGCAATTCATACAATATTAGACCAAACAATACAAGAAAAATCAAGCCAACCAACTGCAATTCAGTTTCTGCAGAGCAGTAATTGAGGGATTTTTGGGCAAATTATACATGAGAAATCGACTTCCCACACCAAGAGTAGAAAAAAATAAGGTACCAAAGAAGCAAAAAAACAGCCTTACCTCAGTGTGAATTGATCTTCTGTTGAATTTTTAGCAATAAATACAAGGAAAGTCAAAATGTCACCTTGCTTGACAGTCTTTGGTGCATACTGGATGGCAATATTATTATCCAATCTAATTTCATTTAAGGGAGGGCCAGCATGTGTCTGGTAAAGGAAAACACTTCCAATCCTCTGCAAGGGAGGTCCTGACTCATCAATGTCATTGCGCCCCGGTCGGATCCCATTACTTTTCCTAACATCCTCCTTGGTGCATTCTCCTTTCTCATCTCCTGGTTGTATGGCATAGTAAAGCTCCACAGGGCTCCCTTGAGAATGATCCATTGGTTTCTTACGGCCGGCAACAACTGTGGGGGGGTTAAACCAGCTTGCCAGGAGTTCCAACTCTGCCACACACAACCCCAGGTCCCCTTGCAGCCTGCAGCTGCCTCTGACCTCCCGCGTCTCTCGAAAGGCAAACACCCGCAGGCAGGGCAGCCGCTCCGTGGTGCTGTAGTCATCCCAGTCCCTGCCCACGATGTAGAACAGGACCTGGACTTTGGGCTTGCTAGGGTAAATTTTGTTACTCATTATGAAGGCCTTAAGTTTCCAATTAAATGAGAACTTGTTAGTAGATCCAAATGGATTCGAAGACAGCATTAAGTCCTGGGGCACAACTTGTTCGATGGAAAAAGGTCCATAACTGGCATTTAACACCGGTGGCCTCTTGGATTTGTAGATGAGAAAGGATTCCACTCGGGACTGCAAGCTAGAGTTCCTCATAATATCCTGGTTGGCTTCCTTCAGAAAGAAGGAAACATCTGCGTTGTGGATACGATAGCTCACAGGCAAGTAAGTTGGCAGTAAGGAAAACCTCTGTATGCTTTCCAGGATCCCTCGACTCTCAGTCACTGTTGAAAGGAAAGCACAGTTTAAAAGATCAAATCTTCAAATCATACTGTGATATAACCTTCCTGACTTTAATGGGGGATTGACAGTGCTGTAGGTGATATCAGTGGCCATAAGAAGCGTAATCAATCCATGCAGAAGTAGCCTAAGCAGATGATGATTTATCTAGTTAGCTTGGAAAACAACAGGCTATTTTATGTTCTCCATAGCAGACAGATAAAAAGAGTAGCTTGTATAGGTTTACCCGTGCCAAATGCCACAACTTTACTTGCAATATACATTTATTATTTGAGAGCAAAATTACTCCATCAGCATCTGCAACATAACATCACTGCACAGGCACATTTAAAAAGAAATTTGATCATTAAAGCAAACTGCTCCTGTACATGAAAGCAGTGTCATGGTTTTACATCAAATGCTGCATATGGACCACTTAGACCTCACTTCAGCATCCTCTGCAGCACTGTCAAGCAATACATGGACTTTAAGTGACTTCCTGCACGGGGCTGAAATCACTTTGAGAATAATTAGCACAATAACCAATACATAAATGCTCCTTTACAACACTGGTACTACAGGACTTCAAATGGAGGTTTATTTGCATCCTATTTATGGTCCTTCTATTTCACTTCATTTATGAAGAAAGGTTTCTTTTCCTGTAAGTAACTATTAGGACTCGCACCACTGTTGTTGCCTAACCCTGCATTGTTCCTTAATACAACTGCATTTTCTGCAGGTTATACATCACTGCACATTGAAAGAACATTTTCAATGACACTGAGCCTCTCTTACTGCGAGGTATCTATTAACTGTGCCATCAAGCAATTACCTGAGGCAGGCTATCATATTAAAGAATAAGCTCTCCATCCTTTCTAGGAACTGTCAGTCCCAAAGAGCAAAGACATACACTATTAAAAAATACAGATGCAGATATGATATGACCTTTCCTGTTTGAACATCTGACCTTCATGCTTATGTCTTTACACCCTAATTGAGCTATAAATCGCATTATTTTTTCTACAGCAAACTCAAATCTGTAACCTTATTCAGAAAAGTGACAAAGGGTTACCACAGATGGCATTCAAGGGCAACCCAATTTCCCAAGCTCTATTCCACAAATACTTCATTAGCCCTTAATTTTTGTTTGGTATCTGACCTAAATATTTATCACCTTGTCAAGAAATGCCATGGCCTAAACTGATGATGGTTACCCCTAACCACCAATCTACCATTTATGTACAGCAATTTGCTGCAAAAAAGGCTCAAAAAGGCTTGAAGACTCTTGTTACCTTCAGATCCTTTGGGAAACTATTGTTAGCTCCTAAAGACTCTGATTTCAGAGTGTAAGCATTCACCAAAACCAACCCGGAACACTCCTCTCCCAGCACCAGTCACCCTATCTACCTGTGGGCAGTGTAACCCAAAATGGGAATTTGCCTTGGCAGGAGATGAGGGGAGAGGAAGCCACACTGCTGCTTCCCATACCCAGCACGCCAATCCAGGCACCTCCACACAAACGACTTTGTGCAGGAGATCTCTCTCTGCAACCACCTGGAGCTCAGACAAGTCACTAACCTGGTGCTGCAGTTCTGTGTCTGACAGGTAAGAATATTACAGTTTATTTCCCCTCACCCTTTGTCTGTGTAAACTGCAAGTGCAGCAGACAGACTTACCTGGCTATAAACATAAAAGTATCACCTGCAGTAACAGGGCTGTGATCTCAGTTAAGGTCTCCAGACACTACCACAAGACAAAACATCTGACTGGAAAACCAGAGCAAGGAACTTTTTATCTGGAAAAGCAAAACCAGCCAGCTATTAAACCAAACCAAAACACACAACTAGATAAAAGTGGGCATTGTTCTGCTGCAAGGTGGAAGGCACAAATCTTGGAGTGAAAGAGGCCAGGAAGAACGGGTCGCATAGAAGACTTCCACAATTTATAAATCTCTCTCTCCATCTTGGAAAGCCATAATTCCTCTCTGTTTTCCTTTGCAATAAGCAATTGAAATAAACTCTTAATTTTAAAAGTTTAATTGGTGTCATCTCTTAAACATCACATTTTTATTAAAGATAAATTTCATCTCAAGGAAGAGGACAATGACCCCAGCACAACACCACCAATAAAAGGCTGAAGTCCTGTGTTCCCTAGAGGTAGAATATTCTGCTGAAGAGCAGGAACATTAGATGTTGTTTTAGAAAAAATCAAACCCAAGGCTTTTCTGCTTGTAGGGAAGAGTAAACTACAGAGATTCTTTGGATGCAAAATGCCCTTTACCCCATCCTTGGTCTTTGTAGCATTTGGCTTCCACTTTCTCTCTCTCCGCCTATTCAGCGAGGGCAGATAAAGTTTTAAGAGACCCTGGTCTAGATAGTCCCCCAACAAAGATTTCTAACGACTCTAAATGGCTTTGCTAGTACTTGGAATTGTAGGGACGCATCTCTCCTACCCAGCCCCAAGGCAAAATCTGTTCTGCTGTCATACTCTTCAGATTGCCTAGTCCATAACATCATTCCTCCATCTAATGTCCCATTTATATATTCCATGCTCATTTTGCCCTCCTCCCAACTGCTTGGCAAAGCACCATTAAACACAGTGAGGCATCAAGGAAGCAACTTAGAAAGAGGAAAAAAGCTCTGGGTATTCAATTTTTTATTCCCCTTATTTTGATTGCAGCTCCCTCCCTTGCATTCCACAGGGAGAAGTACATTATTTTTATATTAAAACTAACAGAGTGTTTTTGTCTCATAATTTTTTAATCATTTATTTTAATGCTTAATTATCTAAGGGATTAAAAATCTTCAGTCTGTATTCCCCATCCCCACAGGAAAATGTTCCTCACAGTTTGTAAATCAATGACTTTTCAGAATAGGACAGAGGAATAGGAATTAAAACAAGCAAACTAGGAAAAAGCACAGAGGGTGAACTGTCTATTAACAAAAGGAAACAGTATCACTAGTTAGAGCAAGCTCCATTGACTTGTAAACTCTTGGGCAATGGCGAACTGGTCTGCTCATGGCTGCACTTCTCCCCACCAGCAAGCTGTCACTGTGTGCTGAATATGAATTGGTTTATGCTGGAAGCTGACAGCAGCTTTCCAAACAGCCAAAGGCCAAAAATTCAAACAGTTTTACACCTTATCTGCGGAGAGTTATAATCAGCACAAACAGAAAAAAAAAAAATCTCAAAAACTACACTGAACTCTGCAGTACCATCTGGATTTTGACTGTGAAAGTTTATTCATGATTCTGAAGGATAGGAAATTAAAAACAAAAGCTACTAGGGTCCTTAACCACAACCATGACAGTTTTTGCACAAATTATGTGTTTGAAAAAAAGGAAAATATGCAGAAGATTTCAATTTTGTATATTATTGGGTGAGACCCGGCATAAAAGTGGAATTTCAAAATTTTCAGTCACACCATCTACCCTAAATATTACATCAACTCTATAACAATCACAATTCCATTGGAATAACCCATCTAAATAAATAAGACAAAAACCACACAGTGAATTTCTCAGTTTAAATATGTCAAACAAAATAAACAATGGGTAACTGGACTGCTGTTAAGGAAACATCAAGACCAAAGCATATGGTTAAATTTAGAGAACTGCAACTCTTCTTTACTGTACCACTGTACCTTGACTTGTTTATATGGGGAACTGGGCAACAGGATAGTCACACGTGGGAGCGCAGCACATTAAATAGCCTTACTAGTTCTCTGTACAGCACAAAGTAGGTTGTATTCTATGGCAAAAGAAAAAACAGCAGTACCAGATTAGAACAAACTCTGAGGAGTTCAACCCATCCATGTTCCTAACATCCCTATGCAATGCACACAACTTTCAACTGGTCAGTTATGGCAAGCTTTAAGATCAGTTTATCTTATGCTAAGACATTGCAGAGGAATTCTTCCAGGGGACCACAGCAGCCGATGCTCCATCTTGAGGGACTGCTGTGACTGCTGTTCAGCACTACTGAATGTTGAGGGACTGGCCCTCCACTGGAGTAAGCTATTTCTCTGCAAGGTCTGCTGAAGAGGATCTGCTGTAACTGTGGACTGGTGTTGCATTCTGGTTTCAGGAGATGATCCACAGCAGTTTGAAACAAGCCAGTGCAATCTAATTTTGATGCTGCACTTATGCCAGTAGCTATTATTTCTCAATCCCTTAAAAACTACGTCTGTATTTGATCTCTCATGCTGTGAATGGTTTGTTGAGGATTTCAATCAGTGGCCACCTGGGATGAGATGCTCTAGGAGGGTGGTTTTCTTTCCTCTCTTTAGTAAATCTTCCCCTGACTGACACTGTTGAAAAAATAGTTGTCTTTGATAGAACAAGCAAATTCTCTGCAGGTCAATGAATTTGAAAAAAATCTAAGAAAAAAGCAGCATATTCAGTCTCCTCCAGCACTGCCAAAACTTGCACATATAATATATCCCTGAACCTGACACTGTAAACATGCTGCATTTACCTTCCAAAAGTTCAGACTGCTTCCTTGATTAGGCTATTAATTTTGTACTGCAGTCTGGCTAAAAATCTTAAATCTTTATTTCTTTAATATCATGTAACAGCAGCTTTCAGTCAATGACAAAAACACTATTCATAGCTCAGTTTTACTGCAACGTTATTGACCATGGCTTCAGAAAATTGAAGAAATCTGACAGACCACTAATTTCATTCTATATTACCAGATCCTTGGGACTTTATTGCCCTAACACTTACTTTATTTTTAAACTGTTCAATCCATGACCATCCAGCATTCATGGAAAAATAAAACACTCTTCCAAACAATTATATACTGCTACTATTTCCAAAAAAAAAAAAAAAAAAGATTTTTTCTTATAGATTGAAGGGAACAACTTCTTAGGCAAATTGCCTTAACAGCTGCAAGCTCAGACTGGTAACACAATATATGATATCTGCTGCTGTATCTCCAGGATTGAGATATGTAGTTCTTTTCAGCATAGCCAGAAACATTACCTTTTAGTTACTTTTGGACATTGAATCTTCTGAATGTCTTTCCTTTTCTAGGATTGTTATATATTGGAACATTTTCTTAGGAAAAAAAAAATCTAATAGTTTGATCTATTTGAAGACCTGAAAATTAATGTCACAAGGATGTCTGCTCTGATATACCTTCATGCTCAGTCGCGGAAACTTAAGACATTTCATTCTTAACCCAGTTAAGCAACCAAATCCACTGATGCTCAAGCAAGGCAGTTTAAAGCTAAGCTGTATACATTGTGAATATCACCCACAGGTATATCTCAGTCAGTCCTTAGCAAAGGGATCATCTGCTCCACCCGTACGTGTCATTAATATGGACAATTCAATCAAAACTGTTATAGAAATGATCCTGCTCAGATATTTCTATCTTACAGGATTTCCTGTTTTCTTGTCATGTTCTTTCCTTTGGTTCAAACATCCTTCTGTGCAGCCCTGACACATGAATAGACAAAACCAGAGCTTTACAAGGAGGACTTACTGCCTTACCTCTTCTGCCACTCTTGTGGCAGCTTAAATTTGCTTGGAACAATTAGCACTGCATTTTCAAGCTTTTGATTAAGCATTATGCTTTATTGAGAACAGCTTTACAACAGTGATAAACTGATGGGAGGTTTTGATCTCAGACAGAAAGAAAGGCAATACAGCCTTTGTGGTAGTTACTTGTTTTTCTTGTTTAAAAGGAATGAAGATGTTCATTGCAGTGCTGCTCAAAGGCCAACAGGAGTCCAGAGGGAGGGAGAGAGCACTGTAGGTACAGACTCAGTAGGTACAGCTCAGTGCAATAGGCTGTAAAGAGCATTGATAGCTCAGATACATTGGAGGGCAGCAAATGAAACCCACAGGGAGAAGTGCACTATCCTACACTATCAAAAGCTTGCAAGCCCCCCAGGATCTTACTGCAGATGCTTTCCTTTGAAACCATTTTCACAGCCACATGCCTAAATCTGTGCAGTTATACAGAGTCAAAAAAGTATTTTAATATCCTGGCACCATAAAACATGCAAATCTGTCCCACAGATATCCACTCTGAAAATTCCATCCAGGAGTTATTCTCTGACAAGAAATTAAAACAAAGCCAGCAAGATAAATTTACTGTTAGGTTATACTACATTGTATGCACAGATACATCCAAAGAAGGAACAGTATTTACCTTGAAGAATCTACAATTCAAGTTAAGGGACAAGGTTTTAGGAACTGGAAATTGATGCCAGAATAGTGATGGGATATACCAATAACCACAAAGCCAGTGCGTGTTCATAGCTAAAAGCCAGTCATTAATCACCAATTCCTCTCTATATTCAGTACGCAGTAAGAATGTTTCAAAAAGCTTTTCAGCAAGTTTTTGACATAATCTGAAAATGTGGGTGGTTAAGGACTAAATCATCCAGATTTTCCTGTAGTCTTCAGCCAGTTCATCATATCAGCCAAAAAAGAAAACACTTGTTCAACATCTCTGCCATGAAAAAAGATAGAAAAAGCTGACATCTCTGGCACAGAAACAGTGTGATGGTGAGCTCCTGCCTGCACTTCACAGGAACAGTTCAACAGGTGAGTTTCCTATCCTGAACATGACCTATTACAACTGTTTCCTGTTGAAGAAATTATTATATGTAAAAACTGTTAAGTGATCGCATTATTCTTTACACAACTGCGTAAAACAAGTCTGAAAGAACGACTGATCTGTGATTATTGCTATTCCCACCAAAGCACTGATTTCCCATCACTCTTTGCCTACTTGCACGGAAGAGAAGTACTGGTGTCTATCTCCCATACCAGTACAGAAATAAAAGCATGCAGCCTATCTGGCAGCAAGAACCCTAACCTTCGCTCCTAGTGCTGTCACAGCATTAGAGAACACTTTCCAGAAAAAAAACCTCATGCTTTCAGTAATAAACGCCATCAACCTAAAGGGCAAATACCACCAGAACAGCAACAAGGCTAAATCGGTGTGTCACAAATAGGAAAACAAAAATAGAACCTTGGAACCCATGAGTCACACATTTATTTGTAGCAAATTAAAAAGAAAAATGGCTTCAAAGCCAGAAGTCACCCATTTTAAGTCCTTTCCTTATTAGCATTTCAGACTCCTCCGCCTGCTTCACTTTATAAGATTCCCCGTAACAGTTTCATCCTTGGAAAATTATCATTCTTTTTTTTTTAAGAACTATCCATCCACTACTTTCCCTAAGTTATTACAACTTGTCCCAGCTCTGCATGTCTTTGTGGAGCTTGTTACAAAGCAGGGGACAGATTATTTGAAAATCAAGGCCACAGACTATATAGAACAGCTGTTTTGTAAAAAGAGAACTCCACATTTCTTGTAACAGAAATTTAAAGCTAGAATATCGTTAGAGGGTGTAATGTACATTAATGACAGTAACAAGGCAGATGCTTAATAAAGTAAATTGAACTTCATACAAATGCAGACAAATCAATTGTACCATCATTTCTAAGAGGAAGACATGTTTGCAGACTAAATTTCATGAAAACTACCAAGAACTGCTAATGCAGTCAGAAACAAAGAATTTCCAAGTGCTGAATCCTGCAAGGAAAGAAGCATTCTGACACAGAGTGCTTACACTTCGTGAGAATATTGCTGTGCTGAAAGATAAGTCAGCAAACGGATTGCTGAAACATGGGCTGGAATCCTTTGTGAGACGAAATGTTACAGTCTGCCCATCAAACCACATCTTAACCACTTTTGCTTCTGTATTATCAGTCTTGCTAGATTGCTCCTCTTGAGCAATCCTGTAGTCCATCTTGTATTTAATTATTTGACCCACCTGGGAAAGGAAGAAAAGCTCCTAACGACATATAGTACGAAATTCACCCCAGCAGAGTCTCTAAATACAATGCTGAATCAGGGACCACAAAAAACATCTACAGAGTGATCCTAAATTAAGAAATCTGCAAAGTTTTTGGTGGTATATCATTTGGCCCACCTCAAAGAATAGGATTCTTTGAGGGCATCCAGAACTATGGCTTGAGCTTCTGATTTTTATCCAAGGGGAATAGTGAAGCTGGACGACTGGTTTTATACATACCATTCACTGTGTCCAAGGGCAAATATACGCTGTAAAGTGTGTATTTGGAACATTCAACTGCTGTGACCATGATAGTGTTATTTATATTGTCAATGGAATATTACCTGAACACAATGACTGATACTATATGGTCTCTCCACACAATCTTTTCCATGCATGAAGTTTGATTTTACAGAAAAATTTAGAAGTTAGGAAAAAAAATCAGAAAATGATCTTTTAGAAAGGAGCTCTTGCTCCAACAGACAAAGCAATTTGACATCACAGAAACAATCCCCAGCATGAATATGAGCCACTATCTGATGCTTCAAAAGCAGGGCAATAAACCAACACCTAAGTGAATCTATCAATTCCACAAGCCTGCCTGTCAGGAACTCCTTGTGGACTACCATAAATGATGAGCCTGAAAGTTGAATCATCACATCAAAGGATTTCCATGCCTCCATGTCTGGAGTGAAAGCAGGCATCTGGTCTTGGCATGCATAACTTCATGTGCATGACTCCAAGAATCATTAAAGGTCATATCTCTTCCAGGACTTTTCATACTTCAACTCCGTTATTTGACTTGATATTTTTAAGTGCTCATCCTTTCGACAGACTCACGGGTGCAGATTGTACTTCCAGTTGCTGTATCAGTCCAGGAATTCCAGTAACCATGATGGGCTCATTGAATCTGATTATCAGTCAGATAAGGTCTTTGACGACAGCACTGCAGTCTGATGACAATATTTTCTTGGAATATCTCATTTTACTAAAGTTTGAAGAAACTTTTATAACTTAATCATTGATGTCTGGACAGACTACATCTCATCATTCATCAGGATTGTTCATCTGTCTCCTCAAGTTATTTTATTATTCACATTGACACACAGATAAAGAAATCATTTAAATAAAAGGGCCACAGAAGAACACGTACACCTTTATATTACCAAGTGATACAAAAATGATCAGAGAAAAATCACATAACAAAGGAAAGTTCCCACCTGAAAAGGCAGCAAAGTAATAATCACAGAGAAAAGTATTAAGATGAAAGGATATGGTACTGTTTCACACAAGATCTGATGTCAGCCTGAACATGAAAGGGCAAAGCAGTGACGGAAACCACAAAGTTTACTGTAAGGAGGAAAATGAAAAAAAAAAAGTCATGTTAACTACTGAGGGAAGAGTGGCTAGGAAACTTTTCTGAAGCTCCAGATGCGAAACATCAATAATCACAGAGGGCTGCCCCCAATCCATCAACCATGTGATGCAAGGAGTAAAAGGGTACTAGACATGATAAGATGCATCACTCCCTTGAGTGTTGTTGATTACAGCAAACCGTGATCTTTCATCACCATAACTCACTGGGCCATCTTGACAGACACCATCTCTTGGCCTTCCCTGGGATTTTGATGCATTTATTTAATGAACCACGAAATGACAGAATCTCTCTTTAGTGAAATAGTACAAGACTAGGTGCTATACACTGATGGCTCCAGGCACCCTGGTGGTGAAAGAACTAAGAGACAGCGGCTGCAGTATCTAACATAACAAAAGATTTTTCCAGGCCCTCAACAGAGCTTTCAATGGCAATAGTTTGCCTCCCTTTCCCTTTCCGTCTATGCCACTACTTGCAGGGAAGAAATGGTGAAGCTTTTAAAGATTTAAAATACAAACACACGCACACAAAATAAAAAATAAAAAAATAAAAAATAACTTAAAACTTAGAAAGCTGAAATCCTTGCCAGTATTATCTTAAAGTACTATCTTCAGTGTAATTATATTCAGAAATCAATAAAAGAAAAGCAGGGTTGGGCAGTAGGGGGAATACAGAGTGCCAAGAATCCAACATCAATTGTCAGATTCCTCATGACAGATACGGGAATACAGGGCTGCACATTGAACAGCCTTATACTGCTTCAACAGACTATCAAAAAAATCAGAAGTCTCTAAGTCAATCAGATTCTGCCTCAAACATCCGCAAAATTCCATCTTCATTTTCTGCAATGATGCCAATGACTGTGTAGAGGTTGCAGTTCTGCTAGTAGGACATTATCAATGGGAGGAAACCAATTCTAAACATCAAGATAACACCTGACTCAGCACAAGTAATAAGCCAGAAGCTGCAGGCCCCTTAGGAGATGAGCCATGTCTATATACCCTAATCCAACTCCCATGGAACGTGAACTGCAGCACAGAAGTGTTTGTGGCTGCTGGCTGATCATTCACCCCTTCCAGAGAATGTTTGTTTAATTCATTCAAAATTTGTTAATCCATATTGTGCCTCTACGTCTTGCTGTAGGCTCTGTGCCTAACACTGAATTCATACAACCAATAACTACAATATTGATCTTCTATTACTACATTCACTAACAAGATAAAAAGATAGATATATATTTTAAATCATATTTAAATACCATCCTAATGCTGGTATGTGCAGCATATTTCCAGGAATGTCAATAAAATTAGCATTATTTCACTAAATAAATATCTACAACATATTCATTAGAGGAAGTACAACTTTAAAATATTTTAGTGCATTCCCAGAAGAAACTGAAGATATCCCACAGGTACTTGTTCCTGAAAAGTCTAGAAATTGGAAGGCAGCATAGAATACTTTCATATACATGCAAGCACAGATACAAGAATCTGACTTTGGTAGCAAGGAACGCAGCCAGAACCAATTAGCACTGCTTCTTGGGTATTTCTAGTCTTCACTATAGCTTGTTGTATAGACATGCTATAAATAAGGGAATGTATTACATCCTGAATCCATAGGGTCCTCCTGCTTAGGAATTTGAGGGGACAAAGGTTTAATACCTGTCCTGAAAAACTCTTCTGAAATAATATATGCAGTCCAAATCTCTCAGCAACCACTAAGATATCTCACCAACCTTCCCCAGATATAAAGGTTATATTTGTTAATGGAGGTGAAAAAGAACCTTCTTGACTTGTTCTTTTTTGCTGCTGAATCACAAGGTCTTTATCCTTCACATGAAATTTTCTCTTTGCTACATCTTCAATCCTGACACATTCCTGATCCTTTTCATCTTCCTGTCAACTAAGGAGGGAGCTAAGGTCTCTCAGAAAAAGAATTAGCCTGAAAACAAAAACAGGTAAACATCAGAATAACTAACAAGGCAGTTTTTCAGGAGCCTTATTAAGGCTACTGAATGACATCAAACTTTAGCTGGCCAATAGTACAGCACACTTGCAGATGTTCAGCTATCCCTAATAGCACCAGCTATGGTCTCTTGTCTCTCTATATGCATGTCAGAGAGAAGAGATGAATACGTACATTTTTTCCCCTCAAAAAAAGTTTGGCAGAGCTAATTATAGAAGCAGGTGTGCAGCTATACCTCATCTGCTTTATCATCCCCAGTAGCATCCACAGTTGCTGTAATGGGTTAGCATGGTGAACCCCAACATTTCTTTGAGAGCAACCACATCTCTGATTTTCCAGTGCAAGAAATACAACAGATTATAATTCCTTGTAGAGTGCCAATTTATTTACTTAGGACATGAGTTTTCAAACATATTTAGACCTTGAAGACAAAAGCAGAATTTCACTGTAGGTCACTAGCCAGGTCAGGTACATCTAAATAATCAATAATGCATCTTTTCAGACTTACAATACCTTTGAAGGTCTTACATTCTTCTACAGGGCTGTGAATTGTTATTTTTACATTAAAAAAGTCAGTCTGTGGTTTGACAGTGCGTTTTGCAATAAAATAGCTGTAAAATGAGTTTCTAAAGAGGCAAAATGCTTAGTATATTACTATATTTTAAAATTCCTTCTGTTCTTCACAAGATGCATCAGCTTGCTATTCTGACAACTTTCTCAAAAATACAATAGATGAACTTTTAAAATGATTGAAATTATCTTTTTATAGCTCCATGAATTTTTTCTCCCTACACAGACAAACTCCAAAAGCCATGACCTCACTGAGTATTCATTTAACCAAATCTAGGGAAAGTTTTTTGCTCATGCAAATCTCAAAGTCCTGAAACTGACTCCACCTTTTAAAACGATCCTCTTTTCCTTCCTTCCTTCTCATACCTATTTAAAAGTGGTTTATAGATAAGCTGATGAGGATGCAGATGCTACAGTGCTTGACACTCTGTAAGCACCTAAAAATAGAAAGATAAACTAGATTTTTTTTATTGTTATTATTATTTTTTACTTCCCCTGCCTGACAAAGCCTCCAATGTTTTCTTTAGCACTTCTCTGGGAGTTGTTCTGTCAATTTTGAGCCAGTTTCACATCTCCTTGCAGATTCTAAAGGTCATATTAAAATCTACCTCAGCTAAATACCTTGTTTTCTTGAAGGCTGACTAGAAATTGGAATGTTATACCTGGGTGTCACAGTCAGAATCCTCTGAGGAGGATGCCACAAGACGTTGAGCTGAGGACTCTGGCTATTTAATTGCAGGAGAATTCCTCCCAGAGAACATGGAGGATCTTTGAAATTCAGCAGCAATAAAGACTGCAGGGGAGCTGCACAAGAAGCACTGAGAGCTCAGATTATTTTTCCCTACCCTGCAATTATGTTAGATACTTAAAAATCCCTGCTATGTGGACATGAATAGTTTTGCATTCTAGTCCCACTGAGAAGCTTTGAACAAAAGATTTCAGAAGCACTGGTGAAAAACTTACAATAGAAAGCTCAGAAACAATAATAATCCTACATATAAAACAAATTACAGAAACATTTTCTGCCAAGCAGGTCTTCACACTTACAAAGAGCACAAGTTGAAGTCCCTGTCATAGCAAGCTCTCAGAGCTTGGTTCTCTGAGCATTCAAAACAATTATCCCCACCAGCGTCACAGTACTTATTTGCACATGTGAATCCATATGCACATTTAAAACAGTTAAATTCATTTTTAGTATCTACATTTGTGTGTAGTTAAGAAAAATCCTAATGCAAACAGTGTATATGTTAAGTCCGTACCAAATGGATTCTACAGATGTATAAATGACTGGTGCTTCACATCACTGCTTTTAAATAACAGATTAAAAGATGAAGTTCTCTAATTGAATGTCCACGAAGAGCAGTATCTACCAGGTATAGCAAGACAGATGGTACGATTTTTCTACGAGCAGAAAACTACCAGAAAGGCATTACCCAATTTAAGTGGCATTTAGAACACATACTGGCCACTGGAATTTATTCAGTAGGATTAATTTATAGAACTGATGTTGCAGTTTGGTATATTCTACACTAGACCTGTGTGAATAATTGATTTTTCAGCTCTCCAGCTAGACTGATTAAAAACAAAAACAATTCTCTCACATCAGTCCAAAATGATATTCTGTTTTTCACCCAATCATTACAAAAAGAAGCCCCCTAAAAATTAATACAACCTCAAGAAAAGATGATGTTATTCTTTAAAAGTTAAGACAAGTATATTTTCTAAATGAAACATAACTCTGAAATGCAAAGCCTCCAAACCTTTCTTCTCAAACTCCATCTTAGTTTTTGAACATTACTTCACAGGCAAGCTATTCCGCATTTCCAATTCACAGCCTTCCTACTGAATGGGAATGTAGAAGAGGTATTAGAATCTTTTTTAAGCTAGTAAATGTGTAATAAAGACAGGTCATTTGAAGTTTGACATTAGCCATTCATAGAGAAGCACGCTTGAACATACTAGCTCATTACCCCGGTTGGATAATAATCAAATCATTAGATAAAGGAAATAAATAGTTGAGCAAATATTTCTACGTCTAGTTACCAGGATCCACAAATCACTACTAACTGTTGTGTTATTACATAACAAAGATCAAGATTAAAGCTGTACCTGGAATACAACAAATATATAATTAAGACAGAACAGAAAAGTACTATTTAATTAATATAATTTACACTATCCTTATTCGGTTTACAAGCTAAGCTTCTTTGCGTATCTATGCATGAAGTCTACAAATGTGTAAAACTCCTCTCCTGGTCACTGAAAAATGCTTTGCATTGCTCAGACAAATCACAAAAGCGTACAGATGTTTACTGCCTGGTACTTTAGGAAATACCCAGGAATAAATCAACCAAGACAAACCACTGAAAGAAAGCAAAAGCATCAGAATGACATATTAAAAGTGTTCTCCCAAATTACATATGGTTCACAGAGATGCCACATATAAAATTTAAGACTTGATGCTTTTAAATCAGACAAGTAGTAAATAGCACTAATGACACCATGGGCATGGAAAGTGAAAAACTTTGCATATCTTCAATAATTTTGATACCTTACAATCTAACTTGAAGGAGGAAGGCAGATCAGGCCCACAGATAATATTTTGGGAGAAGATATTTATAACTGGTGGAGAAGAATCATCTATTGTACAGAATAAGAGAAATGTTCCCAATAAAATGTTCATCAGTGCACATCGCATCCCATAAGATTTAGCAGTAGTAGCAGATAGCATGCTAAACAGTTATGTAGCTGGTCCTTTCAGGTTGATATCATCTCTGCTGCATGTACATGCAGTTCCTTCCTCAGTACAAGATAACTTAAATCTTGCCTAGTTTTTACTGCAACACAAGCTAAAAAGTAAATACTTTATACCTGGAGCAGCTCAACATATTTTTATTAAAATTTTTTCTTCTTCCTTAAATCAACTAAAATCTGCTATTTCCTTGAATTGTAACCACATCAGGACCTACAGGCTATTTCCTGAATAACAGTTGGACAGGATACCTGCAAGGAAACACACTGTATTTTGTTACCCTCACACTCCTGTTAAGCATGGAGCAGGTAACTTCCTGAGAAAGCTTTCCTGCCATATGCAGGCATTTCAAATGTGGTGTGAAACAAAATACTTCTCTCCCACATTAACTAAAGGCTTCAGGTTGGCTTAGCTGCACAATACCTGGAGAAATGCTCTAAACTGGGAAGAGCCTACAAGACAGGGCAACCATGCTTCGATAAATAGCACAAGCTAACACTGCCTACCCACTTCCCTCTGCCCTGGCAGCAGGGGACGTTGTGAGTCCCTTCTGGTGAGACACGGCTTTTCTCAGTATAAATATAACCATCAGACCCCACTACTGTGTTTATGAAGCATTTGAGAACTCTCACGTGAACTCTTGAGAAAGCAAAAACAGCAGCACTTTACTAGCGGAGAGGAGATCTTTAGTGCAAGACATCACAGAGTAGGTTTTTTTGTTGTAATTTTTTGGGAAGAAGCCATGGTATTTGTTTGTTTGTTTTATAAGCACTAAAATGTTTCAAATCATTTGCATTTAAGAGGATGCACAATCCTAATATACGTTTAATTTCAGCTCTAGTTTCTGAAAAGAGGACTAGCACAATGAAATCTCTGCTTAGGAATGTGTGTTTTCAGTAATAAAGTCTTCAGTAATGAATTCCATAGGCCAAATGGATGGAGGCAGCGATATATCACCTTTTTTTGGAGATACAGAAATAGTCGACTCCCACCCTCGTTCATGCAGAAACATCCCTTAGGGCTTATGCCCTCTGGTTTCTTTCAGTCTTTTTAAAGGTCATGGTCTGACATTTCAACAGTGTTAGAAGTCATTGTCTTCCTTCCTATATGTGTCTCTCTGCTTAAGCATTATTCCCTTCTAGTCACAAGACCCAAGGCAACAAATTACTTCTTTGTAAGAAGACTAGATCTGGTAGCTGCACTCGGAGACTGATTAAAAATAAGTCAAGGCAGCTCATCTAAAATAATACTAAATGCAAAAGGTTATTTATAAAACTAGCAATCCACAGGAAACATGGAATTAATAGAAGATGTATTTCCCCCCCACACACACAAACTGAAAAACAAAACAAAAGATGAAGTCAGTCTCATTAACAAAAACAGCTTGGCCTTTGCTATAATGACAAGTAGTATGTTATCAGTCATTACAAATACCTTGAGTAAAATCTTGAGATTTCTCCTCCCTCCACTAAAGCCTGACCAGAAAATGAGAATAAATTTACTTCTTTTTTAAACAGTATTTGCAGCTTTTACATAAGATATTGTCCTTTCAGAGCTATTGTAACTGATAAGTGAGATCACTAGATAGCATAAGCTGCTCTTTAAAAGATGGGGGGTTGGAGAGGAACTCTATTTAATTAGAACCCACACCAGGGGATGGTTTGGCTAATTGCATGACTTAGCAAAACCCCAGGGCTGCTCTAGATTAAATTAGTTTTTGAGGCTTATGCCCTTACAGTATTCAAACCATGATGTACTCCAGTAATGCCTTTCCTAAAACATCAGCTTCTGCCCAGAGTTCTTCAGCAGAAAGCCTCCTGTGAGAAAATTCTTTGGAATTGTCTACCTCCTCATTGATGCACTTAAATAGTAGTTAGAGGCCATGACAACACAGAAAGTCAGGGAGCCACCTAACCAAATTCTTCTGAAAATGTTTTAGCAGTCCTAACAAGGAATAGTCGGAGTTTGTGGTAGTTTGATGGTTTTTCATTTATTTATTTATTATTATTTGAAAAAACTGTGGAGAAGTTGTTCTCGGGAAATTTCTGCAGTTGTAATTAGGGAGTGCATCAAATTTGCTGCTAATTAGCTTAATTAGTATGCAGGCTGATTGAGACCAGAGTAGGAAAGGTGTCCCATTAGTTAAGGGGGTGGAATAAAGGAATAAAGACTAAAAATTCTCATAAGCTCACTAAAGAGAGGAAAAACAAGAGGAAGTATTTGACTACTGCTCAGGATGAACTAATAATTCTCGAAGTATTTGAAGAGGATAAGCTCTTTCAAGAGTGCTTTCAGCTACACCTCACTAAATCCCAACCCAGTGCTAGCATACTGATCATTTTCAGCAGGCCCTACTATGATTTCATCAGAAGACCACTCAGAAAAAGAAATAAAAAATTGTTGTCCTTTTGGTATTAGATGAAGATCTGGTATTAATTGTAAAAATATTCAGCTTCATTAGGACAGATACAAGAGCTGCAATCTCAGGCACTGCTTTCTGAGCAGTAGATGGTTCAGACATTGGACCACAGAAGTTCCAGTACTGCCCCATGCCTATTAATTCTGCAGTGGCAAACAAGAGACTACTGTAAATTAGTCAAGGAGTATTTATGTTGCCCTTAACATTAATGTCATAAGGTTCACCCATAGGACAAATGCCAGATATATTTTTCAGTGAGCACTGTAGATTTATCGAGCATCAATTCCCAGAGTGTAGATGTATATATATATACACACACAAACACTCCCATCATAAGTGTGCTACTAGAGAGTTAAATCACTGTACAAAGTACAATTTTGCAAAGGAGATTGTCTTATCTACACAAAGAGTAGTCTTTTTTGTTAATATAGAGTATTGGAAGCAAAGCAAAGCACAAATCCTTTAATTATACAGCTTTTGAAGCTAGATATCCTGTCTCTGACACTAGTGAGAAGAGTTTTCAGTGCCATTCAGTGCCATACAGATTGGCCATGGTCAGATTTATTCCAAGGAAGCCAAGAGTGAAACCACAAACTCAGTAGAGCTTACTTGGCATAAGGAAAGATCAAAAGATCAAAATCAAACAAGGAAAATGGTAGAGATGGTAGTGCTCATGATTATACTCATATAATATTACTCCTTGTCTTACACTATCTTTATAATTTATGTTCTGATTTAAGTGCAACTCTACACAGTAAAATTTCTCTAGGACTGTCCACCAGTTGGATCTCTGCATCTCATGAGAAGATAACAAATTTTAGCTCAGTCAAATCAACTTTTTTTTTTTAATCTCAAACTTTAAACTACAGCCAAATAGTCGAGATCCAGAAACAACTCCCCTTTGATTTAACCTTACCTAGGATGGTCTCTTACCATTAGTATTCTGCATTCATAAGAAGTCAGTGAACTAAAAGGAAATAATCTCTGAAGACAAAGAATGTAATCAAAGCTGCAAACCGTAGGGGCTTTGTCTCTTGACCAAAATACATCCCAATTTACATCATCTCTTCTAGTACTTAACGATTTGCAGTCTTTTATAGCAGATCAATTAGCTGGTCATTGTACCATGGTGAAATTAAGTTTAAGTAAAGTTGTTATCCTGTGTTCATTAGCCTATATGAAAGCTTTGGTCTTTTCCCAACTCCCAGTGGGTAGGTATTAGTAGCATGAATGACTGATCAAAGACAGATGGTAACTTTTAAAAAGTGTTTCTTCTGTGCCAATATTTCAACTGTTGAAGTAGCATGTTTCCATATCGATGATAAAGCCAAACAATATTTTTATAATTAAATGAAAATACAATACAAATCAAGCTATATATTTCTATACCCCAAAGAAAACTCTGTACTAATGGAAAAAATAAATGAATAGTAAATTTCTATTTACATCCCTCACAGCTAAAGGTCACATATATCCTACTCAAATACATGACAAACAGAGGAGTGATCCTACCCAGCAGAAGAACACCTAGTAATGCATAACACCCCTTTCTGTCTGTAATTAAAATAGAAATGCAAAGAACTAAAAAAAGCTAAATATACCACAATTAGGTGAAAGAATAATAAATGTCATCTTTATATTATCTTAATCTTCCTTTGAAAACATTTTATTGCTTTATTTCACACACACACACACACACACAAATCAGACGGCCATTGGAATTTCTTTCTTGACAACGTTCCTTTCCTGATCAAGGTGTGAGCATTAACTTGTAACTACTCCCATTCATATGAATAACGTCCATGTTAAAGTTTCAGCTGCGATATAACTACTAATTTGAATTACTGTCTAAAAAAGTAGATTCAGCACTTCTCATTTACATGCTTACCTAAAGAGGAGGCTGCCACACAATATGACTTTGGATTGTACAGCAGTTTGCTCATACAGAAACTATGCATTGAGTAGATTTTACTCAGGAGGTTTCTGTAGTTTGAAATTGGAACATTCAACACAGCAGAAGAATTTCATTTTCTGGGGCATGGTTTCTCACTGACACAGGGGCTCTTACAGGAGAATTTACAGTGTCCATTATCTTCTAAAACAGGAAGCAATGAGAAATGACCATGCAAAAGGCATTATAAAAGACTTCACTTAATCTGAGATTTGTGGGAGTAGGGCTTCAGTTTAAACATCAAAAGCTAAATTCAAAGTCCAACTGAAATAGGATCTGCAGGATGATAGTGTGTAACTCCAGGAGCTGCCCTGCCCATTTAGACAAATCATGACTAGAATTCTTACACAGTCATTACACGGCACCATTTATCTTGCTTAGTGTCTCAGAGTAATGGAGAGGACGCAGACATTGACAGACTACAGAAGATTCATTACCTTGGCCACTGAGGAGGAGAGTAAAAAAGAACAAACACAACACTTTTCAACTCGCTTTGACAGAATGGCAAGGGAATAAGTAAAACATGGTCAATACACTCCTGGGAATACATGAGTGTCAGTTTACTACAAAGTAACCAGCACACTTTTTGCCTTAGGCTGGAAAAGCAGCTCTTAATTGGAATCAGACTGTGCCCACCACACTCACAAAGTAGTTCTATACTTTGTGAGTAGGTCAAACAAATGTCAGGCAGGCCACTTGAGAAGTAAGGTAGCAGTCTGTTCTGATCTCCTCACAGTGCAGTGATATTTTCATCTCTTTTGGGCATTAAGAACCTTTCAACTTTGCACATGTGGATGAAGTGTGCTAGACTGATGAGAGTCCTCTCTTTACCCCCAAGAGCCTACATGTCACGGGCAATCAACGTAAAATTCCCCATGTCAAGCTCAGCAGTGGGCTTCACCTGCAGAATAGGAGCATGAGACAGAGCTGTCTCATACATCTCTCAGGGGTCTTCACCTATCATCAGTGATGCACCTATTTCCAAACACTTCAAAGCTGTTACATACTGTTTTATGATAGGAAGACTCATAAAGATGTAAACTGTACAGAAAGTCAAGATAATCTCTGCATAAAGGAAAGACAATCTAAATGAGTTGTGACTTCATAATGTTGAGGCACAAATTACTAAATAGTAGCAAGATATGAGATTCGTGAATTTCATTGGATTAAAGTCATATGGTAGAATTCAGGCCAAAAGTGAAATGTTAGCTCCATTTTATACTTTTGTCACCAGGGAGTGAAACATGGAAAACCAGAACCAGACACTGGGAGATCCTGTTCAGACGTATAAAAGTTGTCATCTGTAACTTAAGGATACCTGAGAAGAATTAAAGGGAGGACTGGGAGGTCCTGACAGAAAGGACCCAAGAAACAACATAATGAGGAAAAAGCTTTCTCTGAGGTCTCTTTGCCTCTCATTATAGTTACTAATAAATGGACACCAAAAGGAAACTGACACCTTAGGATAAGACATGATGTGCATAAACTGTATTAATTAGCACACAGTTGAAGTATATAAAACATTTACAAGTACATACATTCACTGAACCAAGGGAAAAACCTAGAGGTAGAAAGGAGTAATTAAACCCAAACGCTAACCTAGTTTCTGAACCTCATAGATGGAAGCACCCTTGCAACAGCAGATTCAGACTTCAAAATGATCAGCTGCAGTTTGCTTTAATGATTCACTAAGTAAAGAAGCTCCCGAATGCTGGTAAATGCCATCCTGGGTGGAGATACTCACTCTGACTGCTTGAAACAGGACAAATTACTCCGTTAGATGTGTAGAGAGCGCTCTGGAAGTTTGAGTCCCTGTCACAGATTCTGCTGTTGCTAGCACTCTACCGTGGAAACCAAGGCTAATTAACAAAGAAAGCAAAGCTGGAGCATATTTAAGGGTGCACAGGTAGATAAATATACCTTCTACATGCTGGAAAAATTCAAGAGATTAAAAGGATAAACCCACCATAAGCCAGCATGCAGTGGCAATCTGTCAAAGGTGCTCTGACTTCATTATCACCTCCAAAGTACAGTTCTCCCATTGTGCTTCAGCCATGAGCATAGCACAGGAAAATTTTAAAGCAGGTAACATAAAGCAGTTTTTTTTTTTTTTGGCAAAGATCCACAGATTTATGCTCTGAACAATCTTGTATGTTATATTTAGCTTCACTGTACCATTCTGATTTTAACAATACCATGGATAATAAATGAATATGTTTCACAACTTGGTAAAATAACCAAAATGCCAGCATCCACCTAATGAGCCTTATAATTGAGTTATAATGAATTTTATGTACTGCATTGTAACTTGAATGGTGCAAGAGTTGCTAGGAAGATATTTAAGAGGGAACAGTTTCTAACATCTCCATTTTCAAAAACAGGGATGGATAAAAATCTTCTCATTTACTCAAACACTTGTTAATCCCAACAGCATTCAATTTAAGCTAATGAGATTACTCAATGTGAGTAAATTTTTTACAGAAGAAAGGCTGCAGAAATAGACCCTGAAAGGTAAATGGGATGGTCAGAAAGCTTTTCTTTTTGCACTAACTAGCTAAAACTGTGTAAAGCAATTCTGTGAGGGGGTGGATTTTACTATAACATGACAAGAACACCTGGGAGTTCTGAAAATAATAATATTCACATTTAAAAATATTTTCCACTGATCAGGAATGAGGAAAAAAATCAGAAAAGTAAAGTTTCTATTTTTTGCTTTCTGTCTTTATTTGACAAACATTACCTCATTTGGATTTCTATTGGAAAAGCAATTAAAAACAAAATTATGTTCACAAAATCAAGAAAATACTTTTATATCCCCTAACTTGCTGACAAACTTTTTAAAAGAAACTGCTTTAATATTCTGAAATACATTTAATGACAATAATAAATGGTGGGAGGGCTCTATATTTACTTATGCAAAAGCAAAAAAAAAAAAATTCAATGTTTTGTCCAAGAGGTACCTATAAACAATTTCCAAAAGGGTGTAAACTTATATAGAGAAACCCAAGCCTGGCAGATGTTTGCTTAGATTTCACAGCACATTCCTACATGTTTAGTTTTCTACATGTTAGGTTTGGTCAGATTATTTTTTTGATTTAGACTGCAGACCACTAGATTGCCACATACAACCCCCAATTCAGGGGAAGCAAAAAAAAAAAAAAAAAAAATGCCACTAAGGAAGATCACTCACGTCATGGTTTGCTTGTTCATGCAAGTCAGGATTTGAGGATTCTAATAAGATTTTGTCATTTTGAGCTTTCTGTTCTTTTATTTAAAGTGGATGGCTACAAAAGTTTAACAGAAACCGGTGATTTCACTTTATAGGAGGATGTGTCAATATTTTAGCTGGGTCTACTATACTATGGGAATTTCATATTATCAAATGATCTCAAAGAAAAGCTGGATGAAACTCAATTTTATGCAACCATGTATGACTTTGGTACATTCAATCAAAAAATGCAGTCTGATCCAAATCTCCACACAGCCCGTTAGAAAACGTTCCAAAAGATTTTATCATCTCCAGATCAGCTTCTTTGTCTAGATTTTGTTCCTTGACACGAGCTAAGACAACTAATTGTCACATGAGTACTCTATCTATTCAGTGGTTCAATGGAGAAGCTCCATGATGCCAAAGTCTGGCATCAGTAAGAAAGATGGTTCTGCTGATCCAGGGTAAGAGAGTCAAAACCAGTAACTGTTACGACAGGCATACTCCAAGCTCTGTGGGGATTGCATCTGAAAGAAAGGCGCTGTGTTTCTGCTGCCTAAGGAATGAGTTGTGCCTTATTGCTGGGACTCTCATTTTGTACCAGCAAAATATTCAAATACCGGGATCAGGTAATTGAGTGACTTACAGATAACTCAACTTTCCTAGTACAAGTACTAAATTAAAATCAAAATCTTCCCACCAACGGTATTTTTTATGTTACCAAGTTCCATTCCTGCATTTTATGAATAGAATACAATTGGCTTTACTCAGCTCTCCTATCTTATACAAGCCTGATGCTCGTACAACCTGGCAGCTTTTTATCTCAATCATATAAATGTCTTAATACTCTGCATTGATCAGGAATCAACACGGTTGCCGACACATGGATAAAAAGCATCTGGAGAATTTGTTGGTTGTTATTTCAAGCTGTTTATTATTCCCTGAGGACTCATATGAACACTCAGAACTATCATGCCTGCATTAATACTGCTCTCCTACACCTCTGGGTACAGTAACACTGTGCATTAAAGATGCTTTAGAAAATTGTTTGTGAGTTGATATTGCAGTGGGATTACTTTGTATGGTCTACAGCTTTGCACTAAATAAATACTGGAAAACTGCATGCTGTGAAGTAGGCAGTTTGAACTCCTCAGTCTGGCCTTTGGACCACGATTAAGAATAAAAATAAGGCATTGATATGTACCGAGTTATATTTTAAATCTTGGATTTGGCAGCCTTGTGATTAACAAAGGCTCAAGGAACATTAGTAATTTTGTGCTTACAGGCTAACACTGGAGAACAGTGGCCCAAAGGCTAGTGAAGGAGCATTTTGCAAGCTGTTCTTCTTGCTTATATGGAGGTAGAGATAACCCATGATTATGTCTATGGTGCACTATGACAGAGAATTATGACAAATGCCACCACAAAGATAGAGACCAAAATGAGATACAAGCATCTGGGGAAGTGGGAGGGAGAGCATCCAAAAACTCCTTGCTGGACTACCTCCATTACAGTGGGAGACCATTGGCCACTATTGTACAAATAGCTAAGTCATGCAATTGAACAAAGCCTAATAAATGGAACAGATTGTGCTGCTATTAGGGAATATGGGAGCAAAGGTGGGAGCAAGAACAAATCAGCATGTCCAAAAACTTACATCCAAGTCAGTCCTAATTCCATTATTACCACTGAAAATAATTTCAAACTGAAATCTGGCTGTAAGGAAAATCTATTGCATTTGTTTTTCAAGCCACATATCAAGACAATTCAGTAAGGTCACAAAGCAAGTTACATTCTGAATAAAAATATTGAGTACCACAAGGTACCTTAGAACACCGTTCTAGGTCAACTGGAGCAGAAAGAGAACTGACATTGCAAGTTTAGTCTTCTATTAAACTCTAATGCTAAGAGATCTTTCTGTGCCATCATTTTCTAATCAACCACCTCTGTAGCACAATCACAAGATTTGGGGATTCCTCCAACATTAATGTTCTTAACTTGCTTGCCTCTGGAAACCACAAAGACACCTTCCATGATCTATAAGGACACAAGTCTGCTATGGCAACAAGTCATTGAGACTTAAATGTCATTCCCGAGTCCAAACATAAAAAATACTGAATTAATTACAAGACTTCTAAAAAGAATCTAATTGCAAGATGCCTAAACATAAAGGATGAGGCTAAGATAGCCTTTCACGTCTTTTCTTGGGAATTTTAAGCTTTTTTCTCAGAAACATTAAAATTCATCCAAATAGGGTAAAATAAATAAATTACCAAAAAAAAAAAAAAAAAGAAAAGAAAAAAAACACTTAAATTGTTTAATGCATACTGATTTTCTGGAATCTTCAAAAGTAATTATCATAATTATTATTGATAATACTTAAATAATTAAGTGCATTTGGGAGCACATCAAATGTCTCCTGTATTTGGAATCAAATCAAATGGAACTCATTAAAAGCTATATATCTGAAATTAAACTTATTTATTTCCAGTTCTAGCTAATATCACATACTCTATGATACAATTATATAACATCATATGCAAACCACACAGCTGCAGTCTATAAATTATGACTGTCAAAAGCCAGGAAAAAGATGCAGTTGGAGGTAAGAGTTTTGTACTGTCAGCTTTTGTTCATGACACAAAATATCTTACTTTATTCACCTCAGAACTGTATAGTCTCATCCATTCCAGTTCCTCCAAGAAAATGACAACCAAAAACATCTTTTATGATCCTTCTCAAGCAATATACTTTTTAGTTACTCCTATTCCTTTTGAATGACTCTCTGCTAGTTCTTTCCAAGAAACTTTCTAGAGTTTTAAGTAATTAATTTAGTGAAGTCCCAATTCAGTTTAATTTGCAAATGTCCTGTTTATTAACATTGGACTTTATTGACTGCACCTTTGGAAATATCCTGAAAAAAAAATCCTCAAAATATGGTGTCCTCAATATAATTTAATTGAAACCTAAAGCCAAACTAAAGACAACAGCAATTTGTTGTTTTGTAATGCACCCTCCCATTGTGAGACGCATACTTACTGTGAACAAAGCACATATAGAGAATTCCCTGGATGGACAAAATGCTTTAGAAAAATTGAGCAAAATATTTCATTCTAAAGAATTTGTCTCTTTTGTCTTGGGGAGTAATTTTCAATAGTGATTAACTGAAGCTGTAAAACTCAAAACTGATTTTACATTCCAAACCCTGAATCTTTCATTTAAAGTTTTTTAAGTGCTCAGATTAGAATTCTTTAGTATAACCCATTATAATGATTGCTTATTAGTTTCTATATCCATCTATGCTCCATATTACATTATATATGCATGAATCCACATAGCAAGTAGACGCTATCCACATGTCTATCTAGCCTATTATTAATCATATAAAAGGGGAAATTAAAATAATTTGCCAGATATTATTAAAATGTCCAAGTCATTTTATCACCTAGCAAAGAATATAGAAGGTACTATGTGGTTAATAAACAATAGAAGTAAAATTACTGCTTCAGGTATGGAAAACGTTGTAGTTCCAAGCCTTTGGAGAATTAGTTGGCCAATAAAATTGTTGGAGAACTGAATATTAAGGATCACATGCAGCATTTCTTCTATACCTTATCTGGACAGGTTCATTAACAAGAAAACTCAATGCCTTGAGCAAGCTTGTGGAATAAAGAATGTAAAAATAATCTGGTACGACAGTGTTACTTTGCCCTGTTACAATACCTAACATTAAAGCATTTTAAAGAACTTTGCAATACCCGTTAGCTCTTTGAAGCAATCAAATATCAGATCCAGTTTTAAGATCTGATGACAAAGCAGGCAACTGTCTTCTAAATCAGGTATAAAGCACGTCAGTTCCTGGGGCTTATACCAGATCCACGTCTAGTATTAGGGTCAAATCTTACTTGACTTTTATGACACAGACTGTTTCCTATTTCCAAAGAAACTCTTCTCTGACCATCAAGCCATTTGCCCTGCAGGTAAGCCTAGATGATGGAAAAGTTTTCTGCACATGTACATGAAAAAGTGATTTTATATTAGCTTTCAATCACTGGCCACAGATTACATTTTTTAAATCTTTAGTGTGACTGTTTCATAACAGATTTCCAATTCCCGTTCTCTGTTGGATATTTTACTGTAATTACCTGTAATATACATCACATCCACATCTTTAGATTTCAGCATACTAGTTGAAAGAGTCCACAGCAAGACACAAATTAGCTTCATCTGTCTGCAGGACCTACTACAGACAAAGCTGCAAAATATCAGCAGTTTCAACCTTATTACAGATAGACAGTAGACACTATGCATACAGAGTGTGCTCCAGAAATCCAGATTGGAAAGATGTATCAAAACATAAATGAAAAAATATGCACATAGATGAAAGGAATCTTTCCTTCTACCCTTCAATAAAAGAAGATATTTCTGCAGTTTTCTATAGCATTAAAGAGCTAAAGTTACAGCAGGTTTAGTAATAAACTAAATGGAAAAACTCCGGAAACTGAAGGCACGGTCTCCAAAAATTATAAACAAAAACATGTTGCAAGATGATCCTTGAGTTGCACATATATTTGTACCAGTAGCAACACAAAAAAGTAAATACCTGAGGTGCGCTTCTCCCCTACTTCCCCCAGTTATTTGCACAGGATGAAATTAAACATTAAGTAATCAGTTAAAGGAGAACAAATTAGCCTGTTTGTCTTAACATTCAGATAGATCATAGCCCTTTTGCACTCCCATAATTTTTTCATAATTTCCCTCAAAAATGTCTTCCATAACTTTCCATATGTGGTGAGACTGGAGAGGGACAATCCTGCTGCTCACAGATCTCACACACAAATCTAGGATGACAAGACTGTTCGCCAGAACTCCCACCTTTCTTCCAATTCCTACACAAAATCTCCCTCTGTTTTTTTCATCAATAGTCCTATATTACCCCTCTACTACATGTAACTGTGCCATGTTTCATTTCAGCTGCAACTTCCTAATGATAGCAGACATGCCTCATCTATGTTTGCAAGGCATAAATTAAACAGTATTATATTGCTAAGAACTGATATTTTCCCAGCAGTGCACAAGCTCAGGTACAGCATTCTATTTTAGAAAGGTCCTGTTATTTTGCCTGAATCCAGTGGTTTGACTCGAGGGCAAATATGCTGGAAAACTAGTCCAAATAAGCAATAGTTTTGGTCAAAATGAAATCCCACTTTTGGGGATGGGATGGCAGTTATGCCCACACAACACAAAAATATCTATGCAGGTCCGTGGGGGTGGCCATGGCTGGCTGCCAGCCGCCCACCCAGCCACTCACTCCCTCTACTCCTCAGAACAGGAAGAAAATCAGATGAAAAAGCTTGTGGGTTGAGATAAAGACAGGGGGGTCACTTACCAACTATCATCACAGGAAAAACAGGCTCAACTTGGGGAGAAACGATTTATTTTTTTGACAATCAAAATAGTTTTTGGATAGTGAGAAACAGACAAATTTAAACAACACCTTCCTCCTCCACCCACACTGGTTTTCCAGGCTCAACTTCACACCTTTGTTCCTGACCCCTCCACCTCCACCCCAGAAAAACCAGGCTGGAACCAGCTGTGTGCAGCATGGGGTGGCCCCAGCCTCACCTCACGGGGACCTTGCAGCCCTCAGCTATCAAAACCCAGACATAAAAATCCAATACAGACACAACGTTATTTTTATGACCTTACATTATTCTTGTCCATATAGCACTACTCAGAGCCTATACTCAAGCTGCGTGTCCATACTGTTTCTCTGGAGCATTCTCAAAACAGTGCCATAGGATTCACCAGCTACCTACAAGAATGTGGCATGCTATTATATGGAGATGTTTATATTTAAAATCCTAGCCAAGGTTAATTGTTTTCATACATCTTGCTAACAGACAGTGCAAGTAGAAGTAAACATAGAAGTATTATGGAAGAGAAAGCATACCCTGCAAGATGAACTATTTTTCTAATTTATGGAGATTTTGATCTCTTCCTTCAGAAGTTATGAAGCATTAAATAAACCCCTTACATCTGCACATCCTCAGCATTCAGTCTTTTAGCAAGGACACCTTCTAAAGTGAATATGCTAGGCACACTGCCATCAGCACTAGTAGTCAGAAAGAAATGGGTTTATAAGTGTCTCCAGCACAGGATTTGTTAACAAAATGAACATTTGGCTTAGAAGAGCTCACCCAGGATTTCAACACACTTGGGAGTCTGGCTGTGTTACCAAGACCTCCTTTAGACTAGACATTCACCTAGCATAACTTCACTGAAATACCTGAAAATTACCAATCCAACTGGGCCCATCCAACCTTTGCCTCTCCTTTAACTCAAAATTTCACTGGAAAAGATTCCAGCTATTAGATCAATGCAGTGGTGGCAGACACCTGGCAAAAAGAAAGCCTTCAGCTGGACTTCAAAAGTTTCCAAATTCTCCTCACAGATTTCAAAATCATAAACTGCATGCTGTCAGTTCATACAAGCAAGTTCCTATGTTTCTACTCTGTCTTCCCCTTCATAACCTCAGACATCATACAGACATCTAGCACTCAATCTTGATGACCAAGAGAAAAGTTTTGCAAGAGAAAAGTTTTAGAGCCAAGTTAATATAATTAACTTACCTCTCCCATATTTTCTTCCAAAAAACTAATCATACCCCGTTGCTGTATTCACAGCTATATATCAAAGGAATACAAAACTCACAATTAACATCTCTGTTGGGCTTCTATGTACTCCTTCAATACTGCATTTTACACTTGGCCTTAATATCTTGAAAAGAAAATATAGATTTGTAGTGAAGTTTATTCCATTGTAGCTATGTATTAGAATAACATGCATTGAAGGAGACTAGGTAAATTGCCTTAATGCTTTCGATTAAATAAGAAAAACAAAACAAAACAACATGGCAGGCCCTGGAATAGCTTTTCCATCTTAGAGATTACTTCTCCAACTATGCTTTGATATGGAGAAAGATGTGCTTTTCAGACAAAGATATTTAAAAGCAAAATATGTTAATTGCAAAAATGTTGTACAGCTCTCTAATCAGTCATCCATTAGCTCTGGTTCAGGGATTCTTTTCCCAGGAGGGAAAAATAAGAGCTGGAGTTAGAAGAAAAATCCGGTTTCATCATTCTTTAATAACCTGGAAATAAATATGTGCCAAGAGAATATATTTTTTCCTCCACATTTTGTCACAATACGCTTTTGCATTGTTAGAATGTCTTAAAACTACTACTGAAATAAAGAAATGAGACTGATGTGAAAGCTTCAGTGAATGAAGCTGAGTGACCAAAACACACTGCACATGTAGACTGCATAAAAAAGGCCTTTTTCAGAAACAGGCTGGCATCTCACAGAAAATTTGCAGAGGGAGGGAAGGAGATACCCATGTTTATGCAAGATCTATATGAAATATGCGGTATATAAGTATTCTTGATTCTCCCGTAGCTTACTTGCGTGTTGTGCAGCTGTTATTCTTATCTGCAGAGACATAGGAATGATCTAAATGCAGATAAAAATCCAATTCAGGGAAGCTACAGACAGTAAGGTATTAGGGCCAATTCCCCAGCATAGCTCCAGAGATTTTATTGACTTTAACAGCAGTAGAGCATGCTGCAGAAACTGGGGGACACTAGTAGGTGACCCCAAGAAGGAAAGACATACTTTGAGTAAATATATGTACTGTCTGTAATTTCAAGTTTTCAGATATCTTTCACAATGTTACTTGCCTATACAGACCAGAAATGAAGTCAATAACTAAACTGCATAATCTGACCCTGTGTTCTTATAACACTTTATATATATATATAACTTCTTATAACATCTGAGGATGCTGAAGGCATTATAATAAATTATTGTTCCCCTAACAAACCCGAAGACAGATAAACAAGAAGTCAAACTGAGAACAAAGATTTTCATTGCCCTTTTTGAATTCCTTGTACCACCCAAATCAACAATGAAAAAAAAAAAACAGTTGCAGCTCTAATGTTTCAGTCTGCTCTTACAGGCTTAAGAGTTAATACATCTCATAGCTATAGTCTAAGTCTGTTTTTCTCTTGTCTCACAAAAAATGAATTGCAATAACTTGCACAGAAATATTAAGGATTTCTTTTTATTTGTGTTCAGATATAAACCTTAAAGACTCAAATATGTTCAGAGTTTCCTCCATAACCACAGAAATGTGAAGTTTTGTTTTTTTAATAAATGAAAGTGGGATTCATACCTAAATCCATAATTTCTGAAAAGCACCAAATACCATGAGACTGCTGATTCATGGATTCAAGGATTGCAATCCTTCACATGCAGAATATAACCATACTTTTAATCTTACCTATCAGTATTACTACACAACACTTTTCAGTAGGACATTCATGATTGCCTTTGGTAAAACGGGAAGAAATGCTGTGTTCATGCATGAATGATCACAGCTGTTAGATGGAATTTTCTGTTAAAGAGCAAAATATGCATGGTATACAGATGGACAGCCTGTAGAGGGAGAAAACCTGGATCTGTTTTGCAGAGATTCCACAACCCAAACAACATTGCACAGGAGAGGAAACATGTTCAGGGCAACCACCCCTCCTTGGAAGGCCTCTGAGGTAAAAAAGTCTGGAGAAAAATCTCAAAGTGGGAGTAAGATAAACGGTCAGAGGGAGACATGCTTCGCAGCTTCACAGAGAAACAAAAGGAAACGAGAGAAGTGATTTGGAGCCACACTGTCTCCATCTCACTAATACCCCACTCCGCCAGATGCAGTAAACTCAAATTAATGGTTTCAGCATATTCTGTAGCAGCTTTCCAGTGGATTAAATTTCATAGGTCTTGGTACCTACATCAGCTAGAGGAAAGCCAGTTCAAGTTTATCTACTCATGCTGCAATCACACTTCTATTTGTAGCTTCAGTGCATCAGAAATTGAACAAAAACCACATGTAGCAATGACAGTGAAGACTGAAGTATTCTGTATAGATCAGTGAAAGGAGTACTACCTTCTCATATATTATGAATACTTTTTCTTATTTGTTTGGTGGCTTCTGTTTGTTTTCTCATGATCCTCTTCCTAATAGGTCTGGATCTACAGACAAGAATCAGTGGCAAGTTTCTTACACACCTCCATACACATGTGGAAACAGAAAATATCACTCTTAAGGATAAAACGTGCTTACTACAAACCCTACATGATTTAAAGGCAATCTTCATGAAGAAATGTGCCATGTATTTGTTTATATTAACGTTAATAACTTGCTAACTAATTATAAATATATGATAATTTATTCTAAATGAAATGAAGTCTGCCCTAAAGACAGACTCTGCAAATGAAAGCTTCTGCTCACACAGGTTTAGAGCATGTGCATTAATAACTACATATCTTTGCTGCAGTGAAAGTGATTGCACAAGTGATACATTAAGGCAGATCAGGATGGAAGAATGCAGAGTAACACAAGGGTATCTAAAATGTTGTGCAAACCCCAAATCCTGCCATGCCACTGTTTCACAGTCTAGAAATGCAAGACATATACTTATTTCTCCCTCTCAAACACTTTCCTACTTACAGTGACAAGTTCTTTAAAAGCTTTATACCTTCGAAGATTCACACAGTGCATAAGGTCAGTCCTTTTTCCTTTCTCATGGCAGTGAGGACTCCATGAGAGGATGGGTGGCCATGACTAGCCATGGTCCTCCTCGCAGTTAAAAATTGTTTCTCACCTCACAGGGCCAGGAACTAAAACATACGCTCTTGTTCTTCTTTGGTCTCATCTTCCTCCTGTTACTTATGAAAGTATTTATAGTTCCACTGAGACACAGTCCTCACTGTGTATCTCTTTTGGAAAGGCCAGGGAACATTAAATTCCACTTAACATATCTAATGCTGTAGCCCACACAAAGTGAAGACTAAGTTCAGAAAAATGTCAAAACCCATCAGTAACAATTAGGTCTCCATTTTTGCCATAGACTCTGATGGTTATCCATAGGTCTTGTGGTGTTTCTGTAATGTCCGTTGTCCATCACATTACATTTGCAGTTTACTACTTGCTTGGATCAATGTCTTAATCTGGCAAAGCTCTGTCCTGCTCCCACTGAAGTCAGATCTTCAATGGAAACAGAAGCAAATATGTTCAGCCACAAGCTTTCAGAACCTTGGACAGAGTCTAATCGTTTTCTTGTGCCCTACTCACGTCCCCTCCAAATTAAATGGTTGAAATGCATATCTGAATGAGAAAGATAATCATCTACAATTCTTCGGAGGTTTATATCATCGATGCATAGATTTAATCCTGTCACTTGGTCAGGCTCTATTGCAGGCTCAGCAGGAGAGCAGGCCTTTAATAACCAAACTCACAAGATTCTCAGAGAAGAATTGTCTCCTTACTTTGTGTAATTAATTCCTTGACTGCTACAGAAGGATACTGAAGGAGTGAAAATGCGCTAACTATAATGATTATGCTAATCTAGCCAAGAGAAAAGATGCTTTGTGTATTAATCAAACTCCTGAGCTCGAGTTCTCATTGTTCTTGGGCTAAGTGATCAATATAGAGACACTGACTTACCACAAGTACAGAAAGACTCTACGAAGGTTTTACATTTCTCTTGTGCATGTGAAGGAAATGCAACTAATGAAAGGTTCGTCATGTAAGTTCAAAGGAGCATTTTAGGGAAAAATTGCATCATCAGAAGGTACAAAGTAGGCAATATAATTTAAATTAAACCTCCTCTCCCAATAGAGTATACAAAAGCACTAGACATGGATCACCTGTCTGGGCAAAGTTCTTTCTCATCTAGTAAAGTGCATTTGAACACCATTTCTATAAACAAAGATACATATTCCATTTCTCCTGTCTACCATAACTTGTATTTTGAGAATCCCAGAGTTATTACTGTATTCCCTGACAGGAGCACACAGCAAAGTCGTTGTGCTCACCAGGCATTAAATATAGTACTAATCACATAGGTATGATGTGTGACAGGGTGTGTGACAACACATTCTGTGTTGTCATTCTGGACTACTCGAGCATTTCTGCTGTAAGCCATCTTCTCTGGCTAGTCTTATGCAACCAGATGACTTCACTAAGCAGTTCATATCTAAAGTTATTAAGAATACACAGTTGCCAATCCAGTTGGCCTTTTTAGATGCACTAACATAAGAAGGAAATGCAAAAATAAAATAAAATAAATTAAAAATTAAAAGACAAGGACCAGCTGGCAAAATCCTACTTCTAAAGTGTAATGCTTGATTTGGCTTGAAACATTTTTATCTTGGTAAAATTAATTTCAAATGCCAGAATCCCAACATAGCTTCTGAATATCATTTCTTAGATTATTTAAGTTACCCCATGGATTTCTGCTACAGAAGGCTTTACTTAGCACTCTGTTTCCAACAGGCTGTTGCCAGAAAAGTCAGTCACAAACTGATTTAGTGCATGTCATCAAAAGGGCAGCTAGAAGACCACAGACAAGTGGGACTTATTAATGGTCTCAAGGCTGTGTACATATGCTGTAACAGATAAAATTCACAGAAGTTAGGGGAAAATCCCAGAAATCTTAGGTTTACTCCATGAAGAAAAAAAAAAGAGAGAGAGAGAACACTGAAACTTTCTTCTGCAGAAACTGATTTCAGAATAGTTGCAGCAAGAGTATATTTTCAACTGCTACTTCTAGTCCATATGAAAAGATGGACTTGATTCCAAGATCAGTTTCTAGGTAGTTCAAAATATGAGGCCAATGAAAACATTGCAGAAGTCACTATTTCCCTATTTGAGGCTATGTCATTAGAATACAAATAGCATCATAAAAGTAGCTTATATGCAAACGGAAGCCCTCCTATTCCTAGTGCAACCAGAAACTATCCCGAGTTCACATGAAGCTATATAGAATGATTAACAATATAAACCAGAGAAAATTCAGTGTGGCTAGGTAAAACACAATGAAATAGGAATTTACATCCCCCTTCCTATGTGTCCTTGCAGGACTGGTCTGTGCTTTTGGGATCAGGTTCAGATTAATAGTGTCTCTCAGCAAACCCTACCCACTCCTTTCCAGCCCACAGGAAAGGGAAAAGTTGAATTTTCATCATTGCAGAGGCCCTGCTCTGTCTGCTCTCTCTCAGCTGCCTTTCAGTCTCTGAAAGATACATGATTACTTCATCTTCATCCTGCTTGTCACACAAATGGATCCCATCATAACATAGACAGGAAGGATTTACAATACTCTGCAGCTTGCTATGTAGGTTAATAGCTGATTTTGCCTCCCACTGTATGTATGACTCCCATTAGCACTAATAAGTCATAAGACAGAGACAAATGCCTTCCCAAAACGTCAATGAGTTATCATTTGCAAAAAGCTTCTTTTGTTAGCAGGAAATCTCTATGTATTTTTCCCTAATACAGAATATAGGGATCAATAATTATTACACTATAATCAGCAAGAAATAAGACGACTTATGTGACCAGTCTTGCAAACATAGCCATTAACAAACTAATTAAGACAACCATTAATAAATCTATCTGAATTGATTTCAACTTTTCCAAAGAATAAGGAAATCACACAAAAGAAAAACCTTCTTTGAACTTTATGTTAGCTTGCAGAGCAGATGAGCAAACAATAGAAAAAACTACTTTACAGTTATGTTCAATGTACTTTCTTTCTTTCCCACTTATGCACACAAAATATTCTTTAACCACTGCATTGGTTGAACAGAATGAAGAAACAAATGCTAATATCAGACTTGCTTTCCCTTCTACTCACATGAACAGAAACACAGAAATTGATTGGAATTTTTTCAATTAAGAATAACAACTATGAACAGGATCTCTGGGATCAAGAGTCAGATTCAGAACTGATATAACCTGACACATAACAATGTGTTTGTTTAATCAGTTAACTCTAATAGTGAGAAATGATCTCATTCAACACAAATCTGAATCTTGTGAGATTTAATGTTCATTCCAAAAAGCCATCCAAGAAACAAATTCTTCGTTAAGAATAACCTCCTTTGACTCAATCCAGAATTCACTGAATTTATTGGTCTAGTATCATTGGGTCAAATTTTTCTGAAGGGTCTTTTCAAAGCATTTGAAGAATGCATTTAGGTTATAACTATATAAGCAAGTGCTCAGTCAAAAAAGCTCTTGCAAATTTTCATTCTTAGGACACCTTAATGTCACAGTAACTCTTCAGTTTTCTGAGAGCAATGGAGCTTAAATTTTTTGATAAATAAACACTAAGCAGGAATTGCTCTTGTTATTTGCTCTTGTAATTGGAGAAAGTTAATTTCCTTGTTATAAGCTACATGTATTTTAAACTGTCTGCTATCTGGTACAGAAATTTGTTTCATAAATTGATACATCCCCCCAATTTATTTATTTATTTATTTAAAGTTATCTGCCTTTTTTTTTTTTTAATGAGTAATAAATAACATGACTAAGATTTTTCCCCAAGTATGGTTTTCATAGTCACTTTTTTGATACAGTGTAAAGGTGAAAATACAAAACAGGGAATTCAAATGCAAAGTCTTCTTAAGGTCATTTTTAAAGCCAGAAACAAAACAGATGTCATCTTTTAAAGAAAAGATCCTAGAAAGGCTTTGCATATAAGGAAATAAAACCAGGGAAAGAACATGTATCAAATGCATGTGCTCTGAAAGGAGAAGTGATTCTAATTAGAAAGTTTCTCCTCCTGTTAAAATCAAAGGGAATAAATTCTGTTTCCTCTTAAAGCAAAGTAAATCCATAGTAATTCTACAGAAACTGCTCCACCTTTACATCAAGGTAAGAGATTGCTGAATTTAGTCAGGGTTCTTTGAAACTCAGATGAAAAATATGCTCCACAAGTCCTACCTACACACACAGCATCCCATTTTATAAAAGGTTTGTCCTGTGTTTTCATCAGCAGAGGATGATGACGGGTTAAAATACAATTCATATATTGTTAATAAGACTTCAGAAGTGCCTGGTTCATTAAATCCTTGCAGAACGCCCTGGTGCACTCAAGGGGTGAAAGCAGACTGTGGCACAGATTGGAATATTAAGCCTGGACAGCATTCAGATTTTGGATTTAGGCAAATCAAAAGCATATGCAGAATTTCTTTTTAAGGGTTCCTTCTTTTCTCCCCATTTACTTTATTGTCTGAAGCATAAATGCTAGAAAATTTGTCTTCTACCCATACGTAAGTGGTCTGTAACTTCACAGCAAACTTGGAATATTTTGTCCTGAGAAACATGAAACATGCACAGAATGGTCTCATACCACCTGCAAATGAGAAAGTCAAGTAAAATTTACAGTTCAGAGAGGCAAAACTCCAAAAGCTTTGGGAAAGGCTAATTTAATACATCTGTCATATACAATTACACAGTCAACTGTAATCCAAAACATCTATTTTTTTTTTCCTCTTCAAACATAAAAGAGGCAATTGCCTGGGCTCGGAATTAAACATCTGTTTCACAAAACAAAGATATTAACCTCCAACGTTTTTATGAACCAATAAAATTTGATCATTCAGCACTGCTCAGTAACAGTTGCTTTCTCCATTACACAGATTGCTACAGCTGATTCCTGAACATAAACCATTACAGTGATTGGATATTTAAAGGTAGTGGGTGGGCTGCTATTAATACAAGGATGCAGATGCTTCTTTTACTAATACAATATATTTATTTTAAAAGGTTTTGCTGCTGTTTCTGTGAATGGGATACATGGATTAAACTAAGTATTTATACATGACAGATTCAAGTACAGTGAAAGAGAAAGACAACAAGTAGCCTTACATTTTTAAAAACTCTAGTTTAATTCATGTTAACCTCAAGATGTTTAAATCAGATAACAATTATTTGTTTTAATTCTTATACATCCTTTGTACATCCAAGCCAGTGATCAATAAAATAGGAAGCAGTCCAAACTTCTGAGACTTCTATTCTTTCAAGTAAACCTTCAAGTTTTTGAAAAATAAAATATAGAATCCATACTTAATGGATTTTAGCCAGGCTTTTCAGCAGCAAAAAGAACAGTAAATTTCTTAAGAGCAATCCAAACTCTGACCTAGGAGTTAATTCAAAGTGATTGACTGGCATCTGGAACAGAAGCCAGTCTACCTAAGCTGTGCCAGTTTACTTTTCACACCTGTGGTTGTGTTTTTTTTTAGTCTGTCTGGGATACTGCATTTTGAACTGTGTCATTGTAGTTGCAGAACTGGAATTCTCCTGATTTAAGAATGTTAGGAAAAAAATGAAATACATAATTCAGTTACACTTGTTTAATCTTGGGACATATTAGGCCACAAGGAATTTGTTTTCATAAGCAATCATCAGAAAAAGAAAGCTTTCCCTGGAGGCTTTAACTAAAAGGCATGCAGCACCTTAGACAATGTTTCCACTGATTGCCAAGCTGTCCAAACAAATAGAGATTTGACAGTAAGAGCACACGTTCAGCTTCTCAACTTTTCAGAAATTACATGAACATAGAGTTACACAATGCCAAAGGACACAAGCATTGCAAATTGTCCTGCAATGTGAGTGGGTCAGCTCCAAACCCATACACCTAGGAACAGCATTTCTGTAGTCTAAACTGGTTTGTCATGGAGTTCAGTGTGAATTTTGAAACCTGATAAGATAACCTGCAGAAAAGTAGTCTAACCCAACAGAGGAGGATTCTGGAAACTCTGTACTCTACACCCAAATCTCTCCTTTCTTTTCAACAAAGCATGATGCCTTTTTCAGCCTCATTTTCCTCATCAGCAAAATTCCTTCATAAGGTGGTTTGAAGCCACCTGATCAAAAGCACAAAATAAAAGAGTAAAGCACTGTTCCATTTAACTGTAAATTTTTGGAAATAAATTTCCTCTCTTACATTGGCATAACCGAAAAGTAATTCCAGTAAAAGGTGTGTTTCCTTTTTCCATCACGGTACCGAAACGAGGGACTGGAATGGCTTCAGCTGGGTGACATTTTAGACTCCTCATGGGCATCTTCTAACATAAGAGACAAGCAACTAACTGGAGCGAGCAGCACACAGGAAATCCTGAGAACAGCTGCATTTTCTCCTGAATATCTTTTCCTCATCAAAAAAGAAGCAAGGTATTTGATCCAAATATGAACTCTTTCATCACGAAAAATTATAAAGCAGGCCTGCAGAAAGTCTGTGTGTTTTAACAGGAGCATTAGATGGTTTCCTTCTCAAGTTCTCCTAAGCAAAATTATCAAAAGGTTACAACTCCGGGCTAAATTCTCTTGAGAAGAAAAATAAATCTACCAAAATAGTTACAGACACACCCCATGGATTAAAGGTTGTATAAAAAGCCAATGGGTGAGAAATACCTCTTTTCCTCCTATCCCTCCACAATACTATCTAATTAGATTGAATGCCTTTTTATTTCATTCAGTACAGAGAATTTCTGAAATCCCAGTTTAATCAAGCCTGAATCCTACTGTTCCTCTGAGGCCCCATTTTCTTCAAAGCCATAAACTTCAGCCAAGGTTGTGCTAATTTTGCACTTCTTTTTCTGAATTAATAATAATCAAATTCTAATAGTATGCCATTGTCTCACATACTCTTTATTAGAACACTTATGCTGTGATTTTTAAAAATATTCTGTTTTATGCTAAGACCTCTCATATATTACTGAAAAAAGAAGACATTTGGAATAGGTGGACACTATGAGGATGTTGCAGAAGACATCAGAAGCTAGAAGTGTAGTTTAATGCAGTAATCTATTGTATCCAACCACAAGCAGGCGTTAAAGAAATGTTGTGCTGGTTTTTTGTTCGGTTTTATTTGTTTTTGTAAGAATGAAATACTAGATATCGTGCAGAGTAGCTTAGCGTTAAGCTCTCAATGCCAGACAACATTAAAACCACACCCAACTGCATTAATATACTGTGAAGACACTACAAGACACTACAAAAGTGTTACATCATATTCCAAACCAATAGCTAAATGAATTGCTCTCAGCATTATTTTCTTTCTGTCCCCCCCAAAGAAATAAAAATAAATAGGAGGTCTTTGGCATGATAACTACGGGTTTGCTTAGACAAGCAGCCTCCCAAGGAGAATTGCCTCTGAACAATACACCCACTAGATATTCAAAGGGAGCCTACATGGGAAATAGCTATTGAATTATTCTGGTGTTTTAAATCATGTCTCAGTAGCTAAGTTCTCTGAAACGGTATATAATCAGTTCACCTGCTTGCAGCTTCTAAGCACATATTAAAAACATGGGAGACTATAGATTTCTTAGTAAGAGAATTTTAGATTTTTCTAAAAACTGCAAGTTTGGTCAGATTTGAAACAAGCCCAACTTAATAGAATGCTCTGAATTTCCTTGTAAGAAAGCAAAATGAAGAAAAGCAAGCACCACTCTATTCCTGTGATCATCAGCCTATGGAAAGTGGAAAACCTGATCTAATCAGAAGTGGATATTCTGATATTAATCAACTCTGAATCAGCATAATAATAACTTAATTTTAGGAAGCAGATATGGACTGTATCATGCACGTAAGAAGCGTAAAAGCTTTATTTGGGAATGAGAAAAAACATCATCTTGCACGATATCAGTAAGTTGTTTAATCCTGAGAAAGGAGAATGTTATTCAATTCTACAATCAATGAAAGCCTAAAGAACAAGCCAATCAATGGGAGTCTGCTTGGAAAGGACATCAGGACTTGCTGATTTTCAGTCCCTTTGAGCTGCTTCACAGAAACTACACAGAGGGCCGATGTGGCATTGATGCTGCTTCCCACCCTCCTGTCCCACTGAAACTTCTAATCCTTTAATCCAGTCTCACCCTTTCTAATACTAAACTCCCTCTGTAGACATGGCTTCCACCATTTTTCCTAGGATTTCATTTATTTATTCAGAATATCACTGATATTGCTGTTTGGACATGTTTTCTACCATTTCAGGCTAAGACACTTGTTAAAATGCCTGGCATTTGTCTTTAAGAACTTTAAAGGAATATAGTGTATTCCACTGTTTCATTTTAAGTTTTTTTCCCTGCATACCAGAAGCATGAAGTGTGGTGCCAAGCCGAGGGGTATGAATATGTAATATAAAACATAATAGAGATATAAGCTGAGGCCTCAAAATTTAAATGGTTGTGGACATTATGACCTTCCAGACTAACAATTAACAGCTGTGAGTGGAGAGATTTTGATTAGCATTCACAAGAAAATATGCGTGTTATAATAAAAGCCCTAGCTGGTGGGTAGAGCCATTCCTTCAGACAGACGGCACGAGCAGCCCAGTGAACAGACCTCTACACACCGCACACACGAGCTGTTTGCACACCGTTGATCAGTGCAGTTTTGTAGATGATGCTAAGGCAGCTGCCTCACAGTCCCCTGATCATAGCTCATTAGGTTCCTCATAGACTTGAGAAAACACTGCACCTTATAAAGTTAGCAGACTAATGGCTAATGCACTTTCCCATCTATTCTTTATTGAATTCATGCTGTTCATGTATTGCTCCACCTTTTCCAAAACAGGGAACAGCTTGCAGCATCAGCAGAGCATTGTGTCGTAGCTTATGACGGGACTGAGCTTACAAATTAAGACGATACAGATGCTGCAGATGATAGCTGTTATGCAAAGCTAAACAAGTCTTCGGGTATTATATCTGTAAAAACATTTACTTAAATTTTCTGTATATAAATAAAAACAGTATTATTGTCCCATGTTATTCATTATTCTACTATCGTTTTTCATCCAAATATGAGAAGCCAGTTTCTACCATCCTGAACATTTTGGAGGGGGTTCCTGTTGAGTAAAACTTCACAAAGTGTGCCTAATGATGACTGAATCTGTCCTTAATACAGCAAAACGTTTTAAGGGGATTTTTTTCTTTTTGACTAGGTCTAGCAGAAGAGATGGACTTAACACTTAACCAAAAGAGAGCATGGGTGTGTAACTTCATATGACATCTCAGAATCATCTCAGAGACAACGCACATATCTGACTTTATTTTTACCCACTCCAACGCATTATTCAAGAGTAAGGGAAGGAAGAAGTCTTGGTCATGGTGAAGTCAATGACTGAATTTGAAGAGCTAGGAATTTTATCTCACGTATTGCTCTCTGCATAAGAAAACTTGAAACTAGCACATGTCTTCAGAAGGTCATCCGAAGACATCAGGAAAGTCACCAAAACCTTTGGAAAGTCATCCTATATTTAAAGTATATACAAGGCTATTAGTGTTACAGAAAAGTTTTGGTAAGCCACTAGAGAAGTTAAAGGACTTTGTAGTAAAAAAACACTGGCTGTAGTACAAAGTCCTTTTGTCAGTTCAAATCTTTCAGCAAAATCTGAATCTTAGCTCTAACATCAAAAAGAGGGGATAGCTGTAAATCCACTTTAAGACAGTTTTAAAACAATCTTAATTTCTGTATTTTGTACACTAGGTGTTTGGAGCAAATCATGGACTTTAAGGTATTAGTGACGGCTCTGACAGTGGCTTTGAATTTCAAGACAGATTTTAAACTGCTGGCAAAAGATATCAGTGAAATTGAATGTATAGAGTGGAGCAGAAAATCTGAATTAAAAAACAAAAGGTATTGTTATTTAGAATGAAAACAAAAGAATAATTTCAATGCTTCTGCTGTTTTCATATACTAGCACCCCAGTGTACTATCTGCTTTTTGTCTCCTATTTTAGGCGTTTAAAATGTGTATGAGAAGGTGGTTTATAAATCTTGAACAGCTCACTGCAGTTCTTAAAGATCAACCTAAAGAGACAAATACAGAATAAATATAATATTTTTTAAAAAAATAAACATTAAAAAAAAGTCAAACTGAGTCAAAAACTGTTTAAATAAAACTACTAGGTATGATATCACTCCCTTCTCTAAACAGAAGGGATGAGCGCCAAAATTTAAAAGATCACTTCATCAACCTTTGGCACAATATTAATAGTTCTTAATACCAAATCAGTATCCTTAAAACCTAGCCAAGATTCCATCCACTGAGCTGGGAATTGTGCTAAAGTTTTCAAAAGATTCAGGACCTAGATTTTCTAGTGCTCTGCTCCCTCAATTAGCATGGGAGGGTTCCCAAGCATTCAGCATTCACCATTTCCCACTGTGACATTTCTGGATGGACTTTCAAGAAAGCACACATCATAATGTTGAGACTAACTGAAAAATCTCACTACTCATTTTGGTTTCTAAATTAAAAGCCAAATGTTTCTGCAAATTCAGCTTTCATCTACAGAATGAAGAAATATAATCTCCAAACAGATGTACTTGTGCAATTACTTTTTTATCTTAAAAGAAAAATGCCAATTAAAATAAGAACAACAAATGGCTCAACAATTCAATAAATATTATATACTTCCATGTTTTACTTTCATTGCATGGAAACAAAAGAGATTTTAATTAAAAAGGTGGCTACCATAAGCAAGAACTGGAACAAAAAAGGCCTTGAGCAGTTCTTTTGAGGACTTTACAATGTCTGACAATTTCAATCTATATCTATTGGGTATCTTTCTGCCCATAGAGATCACGATTAGCCAGTAAACTTGCCCTTTCAATTCACTCAAAGCTGCTACTTCAATCTATTCCATCTGTGCTCTCTGAACCTTTCATTTCCAATAGGTTCAGACTAATTCAGAACAGGCAGGGAGGCTGACAAGTTCTACCTTTCTTTCATATCCTCAGGGCTACATGCTGACATCTTAAAAAGAATTTAGAAATAAATATAATGCTACTTCTTTCACACAACAAAATTATTTATTTGAATTCCATCAAGGAAGCACACAGGTATAATTAGGAATTGGTGCATGACTCAAACAACCATTTGCCCCCATGCTGGCTTAACCATTCCACTGTAATAAAATGAAACACTCTTGTGATCTTACAGATTTTGACCTAAAACTGGATGCCTTAAGAATCAAGATGGACATCATTTTAAAAAATTGCAACTCCAATGCAGATTAGTTAGCATTTGTAACAGTCCTTGTATCTTGATACACACAAACTATAGCCATGGTACTTGTGAGAGATTACAATTCCCAGATGGCATTTGTCTACCGGTATGTACATTCTGGCAGTGGAAGAGAAAACGGGGGTCGGAAACAGGAAGCCTACGCAAGATATGATGAGCCATTAAGACTTACCAATTTAGTCACAGCACTAGTTCATAAGGATAGAAAAAAAAAAACAAGTGAGTAAGAACTGGGAACTGCCTGGGTGATAGGCAGATGTGAGAGATCTCATACAATAGTAGTCTGTAATGCTCAGTACAGAACGGAAAGCCAGAAAGAAAATGCTAGGCTGGCCTAGGTCCATGATTATGAAAGGGGGTTGCTCAGCTTTTTGGAAGCTGTTGAAACAGCAGCCATTGGTGGTAACTGAAAATGTCCACAGCTACGTGACTGAGGCTAGGAAATAAAGTCCAAGTTTCTTCCTGGAAACTCTTGTGTGATTTTCAATATCATACTGCAGTCATCGTTGCTATGGACTCAACTACTCAGATTTAGTTTGGCTGGACAAAGAATATAAGGATGTTTCCAAAATCTTTCAACTTGCTCATCAAAACACTCAGCATACAGGTATGTAGTGTCCATATCAGGTTGGAGTATTATAGCTGAGCCAAACTATAAAGATTAGTGATCTCCACCACATTATCATCATCTGTGGGAGTCTTCCTCACCCTAAAAATTTAACTAAGCAATGAAAACAAATTTACTGAGGGAGAACCGGGGTTGATAGTATTTTTCTTATTGATCATCATATTTTTGTCCAACTTGAGTTGGCTTTACATTGGTCATCATGAAATATTACTATTAGACTATTATTTTTAAGTGTTTCTGATTTATAGATGGAATGGGATGTTGCTTTGGTAAGGCCAATCAGCCAAAAATGGCAGTCATAAGTATTAAAGTGGTCACTGTCGAACTTTTTTCCATTTTGACTGGTTTCCATGCCATGCCACTCCAAAGGGCTTGTACATCTGATTTCTGCAATCATGATTTTTCTACAAAGAAATGAGAATGAAAAGGCCTGGGAACAATTACTGAAGGTGCAGTTTTATACTACATACACAAAGCATAATTTAAGGCTATTGGCCAAAGAAGCCATTCTGCTTCTTTACCACTGTCAGCCACAGATTCCTTAGTCTTCGTTTATCTCAGGCGTGCTGAGGATGTGGCCTCAGGGTGAGGTGATTCACAATCCCATATCTGCTGGAAAGCTTTTCTTTTCAGTAGGTTAGTTTTCCATCAGATCAGGGAGCTCAACTACCTCATTTTGCAACTGCAGGGACTATTGGACTTGGTGTCTGCAAAAAAAAAAAAAAAGCACACATAAATGAGGAAAAAAAAAAGATTTTCAGCTGGATCAGTCAGCTCTCTGCATGGGTCTCTGCACTCAACTGCATAAGTGCCAAAGCAACATAAGAGAGAAAGAGGAACTGCAGCAATCCCAACTGAGGCTGACTTAGCTTACTAAGGAGCCACACCATCCATGATCATTTTCAGATTTAGATTAGAAATAAGCAGTTACAAATTTTCTGACTCTTACAGCTTTGTATCAAATACATTTTGTGTCCACCATCTAGATTTAAGCAAATAAAATTCAAGACAAAACATGGAAAAACACTACTGTTCAGCTACTGTGCCAGCACTATACCTGAAGAATACATCATTTAAATTCCAAGTCTGTTATAACCATTCTCCACAGCCAAATTATAAAGTTTCTGCACATTTCTCCTGCAAATCTGGACCTTGACTCCAAAAGACTTATTGTTTCTTTCTGTGTTTTCACAGCATTTAGCACAGTTTTCATTGCAGTACAAAATACCGCCTCATTTCATTATTTCTTTCTCTTAAGTTGCATGGTATCTATAGTACCACAAAATGCATCATTTCTCTCTTACCAGCACATTTGATGACTAGTTTTCCAGGGCAGAAGGCAAGGTCTATTTGCAAGAGCTGTGCAATCTATTTCAATTGAGAAGGAAACAAAAACCATTTCAATATCACCTTTTGCCAGCAGGTCAAGGAAGGATGCTGAGGGTATTTGCTAAGTATGAGAGCTTCCATTATACAAAGGAAGGAATGCTGAGAAAATTCCTTTGCTACTGGAAAAAAAGGTGAGAATTAAGAAGCTCACACGAATGAGAAAACATTTCACTGCAAAAACAAAAGGAGCTCTTTTCAACCACTGAATATAAAGAAATAAGTGAGCATCAGTTATTTAATTTTCCTTTCAGGTGGGTGAGAAAGTACAAACCATCTGACATGAAATAATTATGAAAACAAGCAGAAATACACCTTGGCTCTTTGTGACATGAGATTATTATAGATAGGCAAAATCAAGATTGATTTATGGTATGAAAAAAATCTGATGTTGCAATATTTGTTTTAATCTGAAACTAAAGTTAAAATTTTAGTTGTCTCTCACCAGGGATGTTCCACTGGTTTAAAAATTCCAGAACATTTCACTTGTTTTGGTGAAAAGAACAAGCTCCTTTCCCAGTTTTTCAGTATAAGACTGCATAGTAGACACAATAGCTTAAATGCCTGATTCCCCATTGCCCTGTATCAACTAAGCTCTTTAGCCAAAATACATCGACAAGCAACATTTAAAGTGATTTGGGGAACCACATCAGAAAAACAGCTCTGATCCCTGGACGTTTTGTGTAGAGTGGATTGTGTCCTCTTAGCTATCCTACCAAACTGTAGGATTGCCCTCACTTTAGTTAAAGCACTTTGAACTATCTATAGATAGCTAGATCTATATAGATATACAGATAGATCTATACAGATAGCTACCTATCTTACTAAACTGTAAAATTATATAAGATAAGGTCAAATGTGTGTGTTATCTGCCACTGGGCTATGGTATGGGTATGTGGCAGGGGAGTGAGGACATCAGACCACCTGGGACCGTTGGTGATGGGCATTGTCTGTCCATACACTACCTGCCTGAAGCAGGTCACAGAGCCCATGAAGCAGATACTCTGATTTTCTTTATTATCCAGTCTTCACAATCCCATTCTTCACTACCAGTTCTTACTCTGCAGCAACGAATACAGAGTCTGCAGAGTAGAATACAGAGTCTGCTCTTTTTCGTTTTGTCATCTTCCAATTTTTATACATTTCTTCATGCTTGCCCTCAATCTTAAATTTCTGGGCTCCCAGCCTAGCTTTCCAATTATTTTCTGAAAACCCCTACAGGTCAGTACTGCAAGTTCAATGTCATCTCAAAATCTAAGATTATAGCCTGTTCTCCATGATTCCTTCTGTTCATTTCAGTGCTAAAAACAAGACTTGGATTTGCAGTTGGAAGGAAAGAAGTAATAGCACTGATTACCGGAAGGAAGGAGGCAAGAGAAATTGCAAGAACTATGGAGGAATTCATTTCCTGAATGTCTGAGAAACATTTGTTCAGTCATTGGAGAAGAAAATGAAGTGGCACCAGTAAGTAGCATTTGCACAAGACCAGCTGGATTTAGACCAGGACAAAACAGAATATAGAATATAGACTAGTTCAAAGGAACCTAGAGAGTTTAATAAGCCCAGCTGCCTGACCACTTCAGGTCTAACCAGAAGTTAAAGCATGTTATTAAGGGCATTATCCAAATGCCTCTCAAAAACTGACATGCACAGGGCATCATCCGCCTCCCTATGAAGTCTGTTGCAGTGTTTGACCACCCTAATGGTAAAGATTTTTTCCTACTATCTAGTCTGAACCTCCCCGGCAAGCTTTGTGCCATTCCTGCACATCCTATCACTGATTACCAGGGAGAAGAGACCAGCATCTCCCTCTCAATTTCCCCTCCTCAGGAAGCTATAAGGAGCAATAAGGTCACCTCTTAGCATCCTTTCCTCCAGACTAGGAAAACCAAGTAGATGAATTAAATAAACTAAGAGATTTGCTATTCCTAAAACAGATGCCAAACAAGTATAGAACATAAACTGCTACAATAATGCCATAGAATCCATAAAAGATGCTGATAGTGCCTGTCTGTCAGGAAAAAAAAAAAAGTAAGACAAGCGTGAGAATGCAATTTTTCTCAGACAAAAAGATCAAACTAGCAGAAAACATTTGCAAAAAGCCAAAAGACCATACCAAAGAAGTTGAGGGAATGGCACAGTGTCACCACAGGTATGAAGACCAGGATACCAGCTAATTTCCGCTTGCGAACACAAACAAGAACAATTACTAGGAAGAAATGATGGGCTTTAGCACTCCACAGAACAAACCAGAACACTAGAACAGCCCTGTTACACCAAATAAGACCCTATAATACTCTTTGCATTTGTTGTGGAATCTTAATTTGCCCCCTGACCTTCACTGTCTCCCAACAGCTCTCAAGACAGAAGATGTAGGCCTTAAGGACTTAGGGTTTGACAGAGCTGATTACCTGAGAGACTGTCATATGACCTGCAGCAACAGCTAAAATCATCTGAGGTCTGAGTGCTCCTCCCTGCACCCAAAGGCAATTATTATCAGCACATCTCTGTGAGGGATCTTCAGTTTTGAACTCTGTTCCTGATTTAGACTTCCAAAGCCTAGATTTGTTAGCACTGCAAATATGTTGCCAAATTCATCGTTCTCTTCTAAAGCTGCTGAAAAGAGAACAGTTGAAAAGAATCTCTTCATGAACCATCCTTTTTATTATTATTGATGCAATTTGATTACTTGATGAGAACCTATACTGCAAAGATACTTTAAACATCATGACTATAAATACCATGAAAAAGGGCTACTATGTATAGTATTCTCCGCTTATAAGCATTTCTTTTTTTTTCAGGGTCTGATCCAAAACCCATGCATAATTTTCGTAGGAACAGATGAAGGAATGAAAGGAGCATGTGACTGCATAGAAATAGAAAGAAAAACAAATAAGTGCTTCAGCAGGGATCATTGTACCATTACTCTGATCTATTGCTACTCAGATAAAGAGTCTAAATAAATAGGCAAGAAAAGAGAGGTGATTGCTGATATATGTATTTTAAACTACTGTGGCAGAAAAAGCAGGGAACATTTACAGCAATATCCAAAGTTATGATAGGACAAAGGGGAAAAAAAAACTAGCAGCAGCCTCAAACAACTGTGTAGGGATCACAGATCTTAGGTATTTACCTTAGTTAGCATTTCATAACGAAGTATTAACAAAGCAAAGAAAAACGAGCACTGAGACAGGACTCAAAATATCAGCCTGCTAGCTAGTGTTTGGGAAATACCATTTTGATTCTCAAGGGGATTCATAGTGATATTTGCTATATATTTTTTCTAACCTGAGATTTCATCCATTAAATTTAGTATGAATTCTGGACCTCAGGAAGTTGTTTGATTTCAAAATGCAGCAAGTCCAAAGAAATCTACAGGGTGCAAACACAAGAACATACAGGGAACCTGCACTTGGGTGTGTTATTGCTAAGATGGTCCACAAGCTTTCAACCAAACTAGCCAGAAAAGAAACAAAAAAAAAAAAAAGGAAAAAAAAAGAAACTGGAGACAGCAAAGATTCATGTAATTCGAAATTTTCATTAACATAGCTCTGACATTGACCATTCCTTATTAAATGGCCATTGGAACTGTCGCCAATTTTCTGAGAAGTAGTACAACCATATGCATATTCCACAGGTTAAAAATGCTAAATGCCTTTTTTGGTAAAAGGTTCCAAAGCTAATGACTGTCATGAATGTCTTTTATGGTTTTTATCTGAAGGCATTGCTCATCTCACAGTCTACTAAAAAGCTGCCTTAACCTCATGGCCTATTCACTCCAAACAAAATACCATGGAAGATTGTTCTTTTTGGGGACCTCAGCATCAGTTATTCTCTAGTAAGTGGGCAGTTAGAAATAGAGGTTCAAATATCTTGTATTGACTCCTTACACAGATCTACAAACCAGCAGTAGTACTGCACGGGGGGGCACGGAAAAAACAAAAGAAACACATGCTTCAGAAGAAAACCTTCATCCTGGCTGGAGGTCAAAATCTATGTAATTAAGAAAAAAGAACTTCAGTACTGAAGAACAGGTTTGTCCCTGATTCTGTGTTCTCAACAAGTCAGCTCAGAAGTTCAGAAGAATACAGTCATTCTGCCAGTTTCAATTTTCATGTCCCATCAATAACAGAAGACTAGCCAACAGTTCCTTTCACAAGTTCACTGCGTTCACCAGCACTACCCAGTATGCTTGCAACTTACAGACATGAAGGAGCTTAAAATAAACCCCAAAGACATGAAGGGGTAGAGGAAGAATGAAACATTTCTAACATCTGCATTACCTACCAGAAAAAAAAAAAAAATCATTTTAAGTAATTTGTTGCATTATTAATACAGATGTTCACAATCAGGTGTGTTTCTTTAATAGTTTAGTAACATGGATGGTAACAAGGAAATATAAAATCATCTTTATGACATCTTTTTATAAGGAGCTCACTTTCCTGTATCATATCACTGTCTGAAAAGGTTTAGATAGTTTATTAATTGTAACATCAATGGATAGGATTTAGTTAAGCTCTTCAAATTTTTTATTCACACAGATGCTTTCTTCTCATCTTCATTTCTTCCCTTACCGTACTCTTATTCTTTATTCTAACAGACCTCTGAATTCTTAATATTGTCCAGTGACCAGGGCAATCAGAATGCCGTGTTCCCATTTCTAACAGCCTAACTCTAACCAGTAATTAACTACTTGTAACATGATAAAATGTACAGACTCATCTGAGGAGAGGAGCAAATGCTATGCAAGCAGCATTAAACAGGTTCTTCTATGAAGAACTTGCATTCTAAGAAGAAAAAAAAAAAGATTAAAAGGAAAAGAAAGAGCAGAGAACTGGCCAGTGAACACCCTGACTCCTAAATCACCATGGTGAACCACTACATTCCCCAGCTTTCATTAAAAGAAAAATAGAGAATTCCAACAAGGTGAAATGATTGCATTTCTGTAAACAGATAATAATACCTGACTTTAAAAAAAAAAGGAGGAGGGTGGATGGGGGGGGGGAACGGGACAAGAAATAATGCTTTATAAGGTCATTAAAAAAAATAGCACTATCGCAAGACCATTCTATCAGTCATTTTCCTATTTTAAAGTCTATCAAATAGAGATATTTCTGCCTCCAGAATATCAAACGGTATGTAATCCTCAATTCTGTTGGAGAAGCCAATGTTCAGGGATAGATTTTCTGAAGAGATTTTGTTTATTTTTTAAAAATAGGGAGCATGCTGTCAGGGCTGTAGTACAGCCTGGCTCAGTGGAAACCCATTAAAACCACTTTAGTGGGCAGATGGTGTCAAAGAGTCAGAAGTATGTAACAGAATCCTACTGTGCACAAGTGTTCAGTATGCAAGAAATCATCTCTTATCAGACAACTGCTGCAGGGGACACAGTCAACCACAAAGGAGAGAGCAGAGCACAGCTGAAGTCATGATCCCTTTACAATTTTTTGCCCAATAACATGGACAAGGATATGGAATAGAAGAACTTTAACAGATAAACTCTTAGTAAACAAGGGAACAATCTATGGAGAGCATCATATCAAGGTCTAAAAAGCAATACCTTGCTTTTGTTAATGACAGAAGATGTAACACATCTTTGTCACTGACAGGAATACCACAATTCACAAAGACTAAGATTTTGAAAAGTGTCCATTAAATCTTGGATTCCCATCTTTTCACACCCCAATTTACAGGATTGCTGAGCAGTTAGCATTTCAGCGGGATGTCTAAGAATGGGGACAAAGAAACTCTCTGAAGACATTTGGGAGAAGTGGGCTTGCCAAGAGTTTGGCTGACAAAATTCAGTTGGTCACAAATTGGATGCCCACACATCTAGTGGACACATGGGCAGGTTGGCAGACATTTCTTTTGCAGATGTTCCTTTTCTATTCTCTTCTATAGAAGCTAGGCCAAGTTTTTCTAATGTTTTCACATGAGCCAAATTCTGTAGGTGAGCTTAATTCCCAAAGTGCCTAACTCCTATGATCTGAGTTTAAGAGATCCAAATCAGAGTGACATGGTGACAATTAGTGTAAACAGGACAGAGCAGTGAAAATTCTAATAGTATTCATCCTATGCTGTTTACAGAGTAATAAAGTGTGAATAACATTCAAATCCCCACTGTTTCCTTTTCTTAAACATTGATGGAATGAGACACCATGGCTTAGTAGAAAATTGGAGCACACGATTATCTGTTAATCCAGGATCTTTGATAAGTGCATGCATTGAAGACTAAGTGGAATTGTTACCATTGTTATATCATTAATTGGATTCATATTCAGACAGACACTATTGGCTGGTTATCTCTGCCAACTTTGGATTTCTCTTCTTGTGCAATGCACTGGTATAAGGTATATTAAAGACAAAATGTGCACTTTAAATATAAAGTAAGTGATGCTGCGGGCCAATAAAAATGAAGGCTCTGAGATCATTTAGCATTAGATGGAACTAAGCTCACTGATTCAAAAGCTTTGGTAGCACACAAGACATGCAGCCTCAGCTGCATGAATATCTGGACAGCTGCCTTGCTCCACAGCCAGCATTCTGCAGACTGCCTACCTTGACAGCAAATAGATGAAAAGGCACATTGTAAGGCATCCTGGTTCAGCTGGAGAGGACATCTGATAGTGTCTGCTTCTTAGTCTACCTCATGTAGTTGTATACGCCAAGAATAAAGTGTGTTGACATCCTTCCGCACTTCTGCATGGCCCTATTATTTCCTCTGCTACTTTTTTTCTATGTAGCTAACTCATTTATTTCGCTCTTTTTGTAGGATCTATGTTATTCAATATCCGTCTTCATTCTCATGTTTTACAGCCTACATGATCCTTCTTCCATGTGGTTTTATTTTGCTTGCTCTAACTGCAAAACCGCAAATTAATGAGGCCCAATGCATTCCACCAATTAGAAGAGCTTTTTAGATTAAAGGACACCATTAGCAGAAAAGCAAATGTGTATAAAATGACATCGAATCAATTAAGGCTGGAAGAGAGTTACTAACCATTACTATAGCAAATTTCTGGAACAGCTTCTGATTATCTAGATCATCTTACACAACACTGCCACTAAAGTTTTTATTTACCATCAAAAATCCAAATGACTGAACAAACCAAATCAAAGTAACTTTGAAATGGATCTAGATGGGCCTATGAGAAGATGAACTGACTACAGAAGGAGAGACCATACATCTAGTAAATTTTGTGAAACATGGCAACCACCTAGGTACTTTCACTGCCAACCATTTCTATGTGGTCCGTACAAGAAACAGAAGTGCCTGCATTGTGCTGAGCAACTTGCATGGAGGCAATCGTGTGCAATATAGAAAACTCCCTCCAAAAATCTTCCTGGAAATCTTAATTAAAAAACAAGTCTGAGGGTGTAAAAGCAAACAAACATCCTTTGTGAGGACAGCGGAAGCTTTTTTGGAAGTTAATTGACACTGCAGTGCAGATGCCATGAGTGACAGGCAGACTACTCCTACCTTGCTTCACTGAACCACTGCTCAATGTTGATTTAAGTGAACCTGTGCTGGAGTGGATTAGAAACACACAATCAGTTACTGTGTCTGAATTACTGAGGCAGTACCAAACAGTTTAGAGAAATTCTTTAAATTACTACATTTAATCTCACTACAGTGGTTTTTCCTCAAACCTTTTAAGGACAAGAGCAATCTAAATATTTTTCTGAAAGAAGTCCAGACCATCTTGCACAGTATTGTCACAAAGGTCTTTGTTTACAACCAAATAGAAATTGGGATGCACTCTGAAAGCAGTCTTGTTACTTTTATTTCCTCCCTTTGTTCTTTTCTAGCTTGCATGCATGAGATTTCTGGCACTGGCTTCACAACACCGCTCAGATGTTCTATGAATCACCACCGGTGTGTGGGCCACAGGCTGAAAAATACCGCACCAGAAAACTCTGTCTACACTGTGAATTAAGGCTCACTAAAAGCAGTGAAAACCCATATACTGACTGTAATGGGCTCCAGATCACACCCACTGTGGATCTATGGATGGACCTAATATCTTATATCACAGACCTGGCAGTTATATCATCCTCTCGGTCAAGTTTAAGTCACACTACCAAAATGGAAAGTGGAAGCTTGCAGAGACGCTACAAAGGTTGTGCTCTTTGGACTATGAGGACTTTGAATCCATTAGCACTGTGGGACCATCAGATTAGCACCTTACACTGGAATTAATTCTATTCAATATAAGAAGAAATCAAGGACATGAAGAAACCAGTCTTCTTTCTAGAGTTAATTTTCCCCCTGCAGAGCAGGGTGAAGTAGCCTAACATCCTCAAATATGTACCTTCAATCTACTCATAATAATTAGTGTTATCTAAATGTCTCTGAACTATTTAAAATCCACTTCATTTTGAACTGTCATTAATATTGCAGCAGGCAATATTATGAAGACTGGTAAAAATCAAGTAATTTAATGTAACACTTTATAAACCAAACCTGCAATGAATCTCAGCTGCCTCTTCAGCTTTTCTGCAATCAATCAGTCTAGAGTCATGTTTACATATCCTAGGACCAGTGATAGACTGCCACTAGACTTGGCATCCACAACCACCTCAGGAGGCTGATTTAACGCGAATGCAGTATGAAAAGTCAGATTATCTTTTGATTCTCTCTTTTAGTAAATAAAAGAGATCTTTATTGAATGAAGCTGCTTTTATTAATACCTAAAACATTAGTTGGTGTCACAGAGCCTGCCAGTCCCATGGAAATAATAAAAGAAAAGACAGAAGTAAAAAATGAGAGCATTACAGGGAAATATTAGAAACCAAATCACATTAAACCAGCATTGCAGCTGACAAATAAAACATAGGCCTAGCTGTAGAATTTTTTAGTTTAGTCTGAATTTATGATTTTTGCTGAAAGAAACCAAAACTGGGCTTCTCCCAGAAGTACACTGTGGCAAGAAACAGAATGAGCGCAAAAAAAAGTGCAACTCAGTTTCCCCTTCCCTCACATAATGCCTCAAAAGACAGTAAATTTAATGCAGCTGGGACAATATACAAAAACTTTGGTTTCATGGGAACAGCTTGAACCCTAAGCTAGAAAGATTTCTTTTATGTTTTGAATTTTCAAGCTAACTTTTTTGATTTCTGCACATAGACAAAGCCTAAGAGAAAAACTCTTACTGACCATACCTGTACTTTATGTTCATCTAAGCAGTGGCCATCTGAAATCAGCACGCAGTGAATTTTCTATATGTATCAACTGCACAGCAAGAGCAGCAGGTGCCTGGGTCAACACTGTTACTTCAAGAAAAAGCACATGTCCCTCATCATCACCATCAAAATCTGCCAACATGAATTGAAATTCAATTCTGAACTCCTGTCTAGTCGCCGTCAAGAGGGAAGGAGAAAAAAAGAATACATATCTTAAATCAAATAGAATAATCTTCAATTTTAATCCCATATACAACACCATTTTCCATTCCTATGTGGTCAGCATTCCAGAGTAATGATACAAAGTAAATAGTGCTGAAACACAGGTTGTTGCACTCCTCAGCTTTTCATTTTCCATGTTTCTATTTATACTACATTCACAGTGCACTTCAATGTCAGTGAAAGATCTGCACACACACATCTTCAGAAATGGCCCACAGCACTCTGGAAGATGGAACACAACCAGGGAGCTCAGCTGTCTTGTTCTTTGTACACCACTGCCAGTGGATGCACAAGTGAAATTAACATGAGGTAATATGGCTTCCTATATAGCCACAATTCACAAAGATATAATCCACTGAAATCATAACTTCATTATTTCAGCAATTACTGTGGACAGAATGACATATTCTGATAGTAAGTATCATCAGGAAATGAGTAAAACTACCTAGAGAAAGCCAAAGAGAGTTTGTCCATGCTGAGACAAAACTATTCTATACTATAAGATTCAATGGGTAAAAAGAGGGTTCAAAGAATACTGTAACATGAATAATTTCAAAGGAAACAGTAGCAAATTAAATCCAAATATCCTCATACTTATCTCCTGTAATGCAGCCAAAGCTAAATGTTTGGGGGTTTGGTTTCTGGGAGTTTTTTTCCCCCAGCTTTCCTATAGCAAGAGACTGGCATTGCTGCAAATGGAGTATCCACATCTCTAGCCTGTGGGGAACACTCTTCAGGCTATACAAGGTAATCCTGCCTAACACATCTGCCAAGCCTCCATACTGATAAGAACTGAGAGAAAGAGAAAATCAAAACAGCAGCTACGTGGCCTGAGATCTCATTAGAAAGCGACTTGCAGGAATATTTCAGCCCAGGATGACAAAGAACGTGGAACACTCAGCAGAACACAGGCAGAAAGTCACTACAGTATTCTCTTGTTTTGTTTCTCTTAGCTTATAATTCATTTCAAATTTCTCATCTATCTATGCTTTTGTTGTTGTTTTTATTTGACAGCAAATATCCATAATGTAAAAGGCTCCTCAGTCTTAAGTCTCACAATATACATCCTAAATTTGTTTAGCTACTTTCAGGTGATGTTCAGTTCAATACAGACTTAGGCCAAGCATGGAATCTAGTGTTCAAGTAAATATTAAGTTTTCACTCTACTCCAGTGAAGCTAATGAGAGGTTTCCACCTTAAACAAGGAACAAAATGCCCACATTATTGTGCCTGTTGTATTAGTCTGTGTTTTCGTTAACATCACCTGGGTTTGGCTATTTTTCAGCTGAAGATTTCCAAAGAATTTTTTCACAGCTGATACCAAGTAGCAAAACACCCAGCTGACTGCCAGCAAGCACTGGCTCCCTAGGACTGAGTCAAAAAAACTCCCTGTTGAGGACAAAGCTGTAAAATGCAGCTGCCTCCTTAACTACAGTTATATAGCATTATAATCTCTCTCTCTGTACACATACATGTATACACACACACACATTTAGGCTGTACAACATTTTAAATACATAGACTATATCATCAGTGACAAATTGTTCCAATAAGAACACGAAGCTCACTATAGAAAACAACATTTTACTTCTCAAGCTGGAGCTATATTCTCCGTATATCCGTATATTTTTCTCCGCAAAGCAAAACCACAACAGTATTCTCAAGTCTTCAGCATTATTACCTGAAACATTTGGAAACTGTGCAGGAAGAAGGCGCGTTGCCATGGTTCTGCGTAATCAGGCACAGACCTACACACAATAGACAGCTGATTGCTGTTGCAGGTTAAAAGATTTGGTATCTCTTTAGGAAAACTTTGTCATCATGCCATAAACGAGTTTTTCTGTTAGTAACAGAACAGCATCAAAGAAACATGCCCTGCAGCAGTAAACAAGTCTGATTTATATTTTTGTTTTGTTTTCATCTTCTTACAGGGATTGAGGGGGAAATCAACCTTATGCATTGCCTAGTAAATCTAAACATACTGTAAATCTCTAGAACTCTCTGGTCTCTTCAAAGTACTAATGCATAGTAGTGCAGCTGGAGTCTGTTACTTCACGTGGGGACAGACAATCACATTAAAGGTAGATATCTGTATTACCAAACAGCAGAGTCCCAGCTACCACACAGTACTGTGTGGGATGTCTGAAGTGCAAAATAAATAGCACAGAAAATGCCAGTAATTCTAACAGAATCCTGGGGAAAAGTGGGATTTAATGGGAAATATCAGATTTAATGGGACTTCATAATACATAGAAAAATCTCACTGATCAGTCTCTATAGTATTCTTTTCAACCTGACAGACCTCCTTTCCTTGTCTAATTTTCTGCCTGTGTTTACCTTTCAAAGGAGAAGTAACATTTAAAAATAAAATCATACATGAATGTTATAATTGCTGAGCTGGCAATAAAGCAAGCACTGTACCCTGTAGGACTTAAATGCCACTTATACTCCAACCTTGGAATAAGCTGCAATCTCAGTCAAGCCCTCTGTTAGTGCAGCGTTAAGGCTGCAAACTGAAACACGCAAAAAAAAAAAAAGTTAAGATTCTTACTGCATTCTTAGCCTATCCAAAGTACTGATATTGCTCATAATAAAATACATACTTTGCAGCCTAGCTGGGTAATCAAAAGCTACTGGTGTGCCATGTGAATGAAGTAATCTTTTCAAAAGACTTAGACTTCCAATCCCTGCTGCTAATGTATTTCCAATTGCAACTTTAAAACTGTACTTACCTAGGTACTGCATTTAGGTAACATTTGAGGAGACTTATAATTTTGTTTCTTTCTTTCTCAACCTGTTCTAAGGAAAGAAGGAGATGTGAATTTTACATAGGGAACCGCCACAGAAAGAGACAGCTGTGTACTTTGCCTTCTGGCGGTAAACTCAGTATTGGATACAAAATAATTAGTAAAAATAACTCACTTTAGAAAAGAGTGGTGATATCTTGAAGTGTGAAAGTGTTAAGAGTAATTAATACCGTTTTTAAATAGTGATCTGTCTCTAAGCAGAACTCTATCAGTATGTTTGCAAACTCATAAATTAAATGCATATGCTAGTATTCCTCATGGAAGAGCAAACATGCAAGCTTTAATCTTGTTTTCCTGCCAAGATATCGCTGTTAACGTGCAATGCCTTTGCAGTACACATATATACTTGTCCTAACTTACATTACACAGGAATGCTCATCTCAGTTAAGTACTGCAAAAATACATTCACCTTTGGCTGAGGCCATCATTGAAAACTTTAAGTTCAAAGGAACATTTAAATAGGCAGAGACGTGCGCACTGTCCTGTCCACATGCTTGTTTTCTGCTCCTTGCTGTAAGCACACTCGAGGGCAAGATACCACTGAGGAGTCTGAAGACTTGCTGTCAGGACACTCAAACTCTATTCAGCATGCAGAATGCCAGGCACCTGTTTCAGGCTCTTATCACGGCTTTTAAACATTTCAGCAAGCACGCATTTCTCTGGTCCAGTTAAACACTGCCAAGTCTGAGATACAGGATTTTTAATTTGACAAATTACACAGAACAGCAGAGCAGCTAACTCTGATAGCCCATACCCTGAAGATTTCAAATTTCAAGACAATAAAACCTTTTGCAATCCAAAGCTGAGTTCCCAGCTCAGCTCACCACCAGCATCTACTACAGGATCAAAAATATGCTATGCAGGTAACAAACGTCTCACTAAACGGCTAGGGTGCCACAGTCAAACAAGAATAAATAAATAAATAAATACTGCCACTGAGGATTTCCCATCAGGGTACCTTTGTTTTTGACTAACACATGACTCCCCCCAAGTCTTGCAGTCATGAATTGTGAGCATCAACATTCAAGACATCACAGAGAGAGGGGACAGAGGCTGTGTATGTAAAAATAAACAACAAGATGCAGTGAAACAGACAGAGGAGAGTGAGCCTTACCTTTGGAAAAAACTGCTGCCAGGCTCAGGAGGAGAGGCGACAACAGATGCCCCATATTGCTAATCCCAGAAGTGCACATCCTAGGCTTGGTGGGGAAGTTAGGGCTGAGTTTCACGCACTTTGTAGTCAAAATACAAATCGGTCAGCTGAAGAGGCTGCATTTTCAGCAAAGGTCATCTTGAGAGCGCAAAAGGCATTTCCTTCGGAGAGAGGACTTCTTTAGCTTCAGCCCTCCCCTCTCCTCCCTCCTCGCTTCAAAACAGACGATGCTGAAAGAAAAACCCTCTCCTCTCGGGAAAGAAACAGCAAAGCTGTACGAGCGCACCCTCAGCCCCGAGCCGCAGCTGCGGGAGGCGGGCGAGCAGCCCCCTCCGCAGCCCCCCGGGGCCAGGCGCCGGGCAGGGGCCGGGGGCTCGGCGCTCACCCAGCCCGTGCCCGCATCCCCGCGCGCCCGGGCCGCCCAACTTTGCCTTTAGGCACTGCTGCTCAGCCCGCAAAGCATCCAGGCACGGAGGCAGGGTTGTGTTGCTGTTCGCTTTTTTTTTTTTTTTTTTCTCTCCTCTTCCCCCCCTCAAGTTCTCAGTCTCGTCATTGACTTGGTTGACTTTCCGCCAGCGGGGGGCCAGCGGCGCGGCCGCGCTCACGGCTCTCGGGGCCGGCGGGGACCTGGAACCCCAGCGGGGGCAGCGCGGCTGGAGCCCGGCCCGGGACCCGGCACCCCTGCCCCAGCCCCCCCGGCCGCCCGCCTCCGCCGGCCCCGGCCCATCCTCCGCGAGCCGCGGTTGCTGTTTGCGGCGAGGCAGAGCCTTAAGGCGGGAGGCGTCGCGAAAACCCCGAAAAGAGGAGGGAAAGGAGCAGCTAAAGAAGCGCCCCAGCCCCGCCTCGCAGCGGGCAGCCCGGCAGCCCCAATCCGCGGGCAGCGGGGCGCGGAGCGGGGCGGAGCGGGGCGGAGCGGGGCTGCCGGCCCCGGCCCCCCCCGGTGTCCCCGCTCCCAGCCCCAGCACCCGGGGAATGGCGGGCCTTGGCGGGGGGGGGAAAGAGCCGCCAGGGCACGGCCACAGCCGCGCAGGAGCCGCCCGCGGTGCGGGTTCGTCCCCTGCGCCTCACCCCCCTCTACCGAGCCCTCATCCCCTGGGGCAGGCGAATGTTGATGCCCAACGAAACGTGCAGCCAGAACGGAGAAACAGTGAAGATTTGGGAGCAGAACGTGTGATGCACGTTGCAAGAACTGCGGGGAAAACGCCTACATTTGCTCTAAGTGGTGCTCAAAAGAAACTGCTGGGGAGAGGTAGCTGCCCTGAGGTTTCCCATTGCAGCGGGTGTGAGCGCCAGATCCATTCGGCTAGCCCAAACCTTCGGTCAGGCTCAGTAATGAGACTTGTATTGCACTTGGCAGATAGAATGGCAGCAAAATGTAATCTACTACAGCGCTAGCTAAAGAAAAGAAAAAAGTAGCTTCAAGAACTTACAACTACTTTGTCCCTTCATGGAGCACATGTTTGGGAATGATAAAAACGTTCTTTTCATATTACCAGCTGCATGGCTGAAGCTTTAAAACAGGTCAAAATAAACTAAGGCTGCATACACTGTTTGCCAACACTCAGAAATACACGATCAACGATGCAATGAGAAAAAGCAGTATTTTGTGTGACAGTGCAGAATCATTCTAGATCACATCAGTCTTAGAAGTATCACCAATACCAGAGAGGTTTGCCGGTCCTGAACTGAAGCAAACCTTTAGAAATGGTGTTATGTCTGAAACAGGCGTGCCATCTCAGAACATCTGCTCTCTGAAGAAAGAAAAAAATGCTATTGACATGATATGTTGTCGCCAAAAACTTACAGTATTGTCCAACACAGAAGAATTGTTATTAATTAATAGTCTCTATCCAAGACAAAACCATCATCACTTGGGGAAGCCAATGCCCATCTTCATTCAGTAGGCAGGTGACATAGGCCAGCACAATAAACAGTTAACCTGTGTTCTGGTGGATAAAGAAGAGCTTCACATATTCTATGAAAAATGCAAAGAAGGAATAGCTTTCTCTCCAGATGTGCGTGGGGGGAGTTGTTGCCAGTGTTTCTTTAAGAAGAAAAAATAGCTTTTCCTGGAATTAAAAAATAAGACTATTTTCTCCTTACTTTTAGAGCTTCTGGCTCTGTGGCCAGTACATGGCTTTTGCTTTCTGTCATTTTGGGCAACATTTGGTGATATTTTGTCCTACTGCCTTCCGTCACTCAGTGATGACTAGACAAATAGAATGGCAGCAGCAGTTGTAGAACCGCACAGTTTTGATGCCAACTCTACTATATTTGTAAGATTACATACTTTCCCTTTTCATTTTGCAATACTGCTATTGAAATGGCAGATTTGGAAGATCTTGTTTAAATTTCCAGCAAAAATGTGGGAACTAGGGATCCTTTATCCATGTCCAGAATGATGCTACTCACTGAACAGATTTCTAAGTTTAGCATTGTGAATGATATATACTTTTTTAATTTAAACTATTATTTTTCCTTAATGTTTTTAAAAAGTCACTCTAAAAGGTCAGTAACCCATTATTAAATTTTATGCTTCACCACCCTTCTCTCTCCAAAGCGCTCGGCAGACATTTTACATTCAGCAGGCAGTAATGGACACACAGTGTTTTGTCAACATCCTCCTCCCCTGCCGCTAGCCCCTTACCCCCAGGAGCCAGCTCTGGCTCTCAGGCCTTCCCAAGGCTGACCCAGTTAGCAACATGCTGATGCCTCCCATCCTGCCAGAAGTGAGCATACTCCTTCCTTGCATTTGCCCGGCAACCCTTGTACAGCACGAATCCTCCCTTTGCTTCACGGGCATTTGAGCGACGTGACAGCAGAAGGTTAGGCCACTTGCTGGGTTTCATTCTGCATGGGGGCTGTCCAGTTCTGGGGCCTCCCTGTGAGTGCAGGCAACAGAGCTTCAGCACCACAAACTCTAGCCCGGGCATCTAACACTTTGCGATTAGCGATGGAAAGCTTTCCTAGACACCAGCCACAGAAAAATCACATCAATTCACGCTATTCAGTAATGAAAAAGCATCTTTCTGTTTTTTTGGCAAGTATGCCTAATCTTTTCTGGGTAATTAATGCAACTAATCGTGAAGAAAGGACTGGCTTTAGGAAAACACAAGAGACAATGAAGGGTCTTCCAGAAGTGCATCTCCACAACCTATGACTAACTATAACAGTAGAAATCCATCCAGCAAATTAATGAGAAAATCCATTGTTACCCTGAGACTTCTTGTTTCATCTTCAATGTGATCTATCAACTGATAAATATAATCTGCTTTATGTAATTAAAATTACTAATTGTTCTAATAAGTTTATTGATTCTTCTTTTTTGTTTGTTTGTTTTATTCATTTATTTTGTTTTAGAGACATTCCCTCATTAACGGGCTAGAAGTACAAGTCTAGAAGAGGTCCTATGGACACAGCAAAGAATCACAGACTAAAGAGAAGACCAAAGCCAGGTAGACCGGGGAAAAAAATGTTTCTTTGCCCACTATTTCCACGTCAGTTGGAAATTTTGCTCAGTATCTTACTAAGTGTTTTAGAGGTGGAAAAAAATATTTATATAAAGATATGGAAACAGAGAATGTGTCCAGTGATCTGAAAGCAAACAATCCATTTCAAAAGCCAATTGCACTCTAATAATTTTCTCTGTGTCCACAGACCTGGAATAGCAGGGCATATTACTGACTCTTTTAAATTGAGCGGTTACACATTTTTCTCCAAAAATATTTTTTTCCATTAAACCAAGAGAAAAATCCTGGCACTGCTGAAGTCAGCACATACTTTACCATTGATTTTTACAGACAGATTTTTATCCGCTCTTTCCCCCCCACACACACTCACACATTGCTTGAAGATTGCACAGAGGGCCTTGAAATGGATTATCTGGGCTTGTTACTGCACAACATCCAAAATAAAGAGCAATTAGAATCATAGATTCAGAAGATGAAAAGGAATCAGCATGATCAGTTTGACCTCCTGGCAATTTTATACAATTTAATGTGTTGTCTTCAAAACGTTTAATAGGCATGAAGCAGCAGGTGTACTGTGACTGCTGCTCATAAAGCAAAACACAATTTGCTCCACTTATGGAAGTTGCTGTTTTATTTTTCTATCACTCATTTCTTCATCACATCTATCTGTGGTCTCTTCCCTCTGTTTGGGTTAGGCAGAGTCTTTCAGGAAGGGACTTCTTTGTTGCACGCGCACACTATGTGGCAGCCAGCTGAGTCACGGGCAGCAGCTGAAGCCTGTTTGTGATGCTCCCACATGAATAATATGAAAGTCAGATGGAGATAATGGAAGACACCACAAAGACCAAACTGAGTCACACTCTTCAATTTCATATTAATGTCTGGATCTTTCTCCCTTTTGACATTAACCAGAGCTTAGATTCTTGTTTCAGTGACAGCACGATGAAGCATTAAATCTTTAATTTGTTTGAAACTAATTCTCATCTGTACACTCATACCACAGAAATAAATAATAATAATAATAAAATAAAATCACTTGGTTTGCTTACAATGCTTTTGTTGTATGAGAAAAGCAGATTCAGTTCAAAATCTTCACCAGGCTGAAATAAAAATCTATCTGACAGCTTGTAGTTCCACTGTCAACGGTAATACCCCTTGGAGTGCCTATCTCTTTAATGATCAAACGCTAACCTCAGTGGTGAATAGTATTCCTATCAGGCTACTTTATGTTGCTGGGCTTGCTGTCAGTTCACAATAGCTGGAAAAAGTAGATGATGTCAGTCAGTTTTCTCTCTCCTTTACTTGTTTCCAATGAAAACTCAGAAATAGCTTAGTTCCAAATGAGTTCCAAAAGTGACAAAGAACCTTATCACAACACAACTAGGCTATTATCAGCCAAATCAGCAGCTCTCTAATAGACGAGAAGTGTATCTAAGAGGGCTTTTTTATTTGAATTAATGAACTAATATATTAACCTGCTTCATCTGATGGTAGGATTTTAAAAGCTGCTTTGGCTGCAAGTTACTGTACTCGCAGTACAATAAAGTGCACTGATTTATACGGACCAAATCTTGTAAGATGCAGAGGCCAACTTGAGTAAGAGCTCAATAAGCTATCCAGTAAGTGTGCACATCAGGAAAAAGAAAATCACTAAAGGAAGAAATATATATATCGTGAGAGAATTAGTAGGCACAAACGAAACTCCAGCTTCCTGGCTGGGTTGACCTGAAGCCTCCAGAGCAGTGAAACGCTATGTACTGGTGTAACTGGTGCTTCCTGAGTTACAACGGGTGAAGTAATCTCAGTGGCTGGAGAACACGCAAGTGTAAACATGTGACAGTGCCCAATGTGAAACCCAATATTCTCAGCGGCGTAACTTTCAAACTGACAGCTGTTTATAGCAGCAGACAGCATGAAGTAACAGAACTGAGGATGTTGCCATAACTATTCTGAGACATAACTAAAGGCAAGTAAACGTGATATCTTACAAGCTTCTGAGATGGCAAAACCCATTTAAAATTACTATGGAGGTGATTTGCCTGCTGACAAATTTCCTTATTTTTGGCATACCTTTGTTGATATGAAATGAACAGAGGAATGGGACAGCCACAGTGGTCAAAAGCAGATGTAGTCAAGAATGCAAGAACAAGATCGAAATAGATAATAATTCCCTTGAATGCTCCCTCAGCTTCCAACACCTAAGCCACAGGTAGCCACTGTATACTTTGAAGCCCTCAGCAACTTCTCTTTTTTTTTTTTGTGTCTCCCCTTGAACCCTCGCTAACTTTTGCACCAACATCGTGGTCCACAAGAGAAGCAATTCCATAGCCTAACTGCACGCTACAGGCAGGGCCATCCCCCACAGCCCTCGCTGCCCACTCTGCATCCAAAACTTTCTGCAGGAAAAGCAGCAATCGATCAATCCCAGTCCTCTCTTTTCATGACATTTTTGACTTTACAGACATCTGCCACATCCCTTCTGCTATTATGGCTGTAATACCAACCTTTACTATATGCTAGTGTTGTTTTGACAAGGAATAGGACCCAACCCATCATCCCTTAAAAACCTACAATGCTTTCAGTATGAACCAGAAATAGAATCCTTGCTGTTTAAAAATATCCTTATCTTTATATAGACTGAATTAGAAACTTTTAATCAGAATGCCTCAGCACGTGGTATATAGAAAAAAAAAAAAAGTATTTTCTATCTTCCCTGCTGAATTCCATGCCTTTTTCCACTTTTAATTAATAAGCTATTACTGATTGTGATTTTGATGACCTACAGAGGTTTGATTTTTTTTTTTAATTCATCATTTAGACGTTCACTTTTAATGAAAACAAATATTGAAAATACAGCAATTTTTGTTAAAAGGACTAGAAAATACAGCTTTATGCTTACTCATCTGATGATTTTTTAGTATAATGGTCATGAAATACACTAATTATAGTTTTGTTACACATCACTGTGACTAGGGGCCAGATAATCAGTGATCAGAATTTTTTTTTTGAGAAAAATTCACATTTTGCACCCACCTCCTAGAATCCAGATGCACAGGCACAGCATTTGCTAGTGCCACGTACTGGGAGCTGTGTTTAAAAGGTGTGCAGTTTCTCAAGACCAAGTGAAACATGGGCATAATTACTTCTAGGCTGACTGCATCTTAGAATGAAATACACAAAGAAACACAAAACAACCTACGAATTTGGCAGAAGCAAGAAATTGAAATACATGAAGAAAAACAGCAACAGTTTGCAATCTTTCATAAACACATCTTTGTAAACACATATGGTGTCTACTTATATGCATACATTAGACCTTAAAACGCTTGCCTGTTTGGAAGACAAATATTACTGAACTCCATAGCAAAATAGGCTTGCTACTAAGACCAAAATCAACCATGTTTTCTACTAGATGCTTGCTAATGATGGAGTGCTAGTGACCCCTAGTGCTATTTTTTTTTTTCCCAAGCTTGAACCTGGGACTCCTTATGGGAAGCACAGCATATTTTCTTTTCTAAAATTTAACAGGAATTGGAATCTACTGAAATACATAACAGGAAAAAGTGCGAAGATAACGAAACAGTAAAACAAAAGCATTAAAATAAAAAGCAGTACTTCCAGTTTGTAAAGTTGGAGCACTGATACACCCCACTGCTCAATATGGTTTAAAAAAATAGAATTTCTTAAACTAACTGAGCACACACTATTTGGAAGTACACAGAAAATGTCTATTTCCCTTCCTGGATCTGTATTAGATAATAAAAACATTTTGTTCCTCAAATTATTGGCAATTGAATAATAATGTTTGAAATATTTTTATCTGTGTACAGAATTCTATGTATCTTAAATTACACTATGTTAAGGGTTGATCCATAAAGTCTAAGTCTTTAATAAATTTCTAATGAAGGATAAACAATTGTTGTATCTGACGGGTTTTGTTAGCTGCTTATAGCTAACCTGATATTGAAGTGTTTATTAGAGTTTTTAGTATTATAGTCATGTTGTAATGCTACTACAGCATATTTATTGGTTCTGTATAATCTATTTATGAATAGAAGATTAAAATAAGTGTAGCAAAATGAGGAGGTATATAAAGCCAAATTCAAACCTACTCTAGAAGTGTAGCTTTTAAAACTAAATCTAGTTTTCTGATTTTATTTATCATCATTTTATTTCAGTTCTTGAGATGTGCTCAGTTTCATTAATTTTTCAGGCCTCATAACCATTATTTTTGTGCAGTAAATTCTTAATCAGCCATGTGGAACAAACAGGAAGTAGAAGGATTCATGATGCTTATAATATACATATTTACTTTTCAAGCCTTCTTTAAAGAAGGCAAATATTGCACACAGTTCAACTCACACTCAAATTTTTGCCTTTTTTCTCCTCCAAACCCTCATTCTTATCACAGATGGGAGACCATATGGTAGGAAGCCCTTACAGTATATTGGAAACAGCTTCCACATTATAGTAGATTTCATATTGAATCTGCAGAGTCAGTAAATAAGAGGAAGCAACTGAAGATATCAAGAGTATTTTAACCTTCTCACTATAAACATTGGCTGTCCTTGCAGATTAAGCTGCTGAAGAAGGAAATTGGGGAGGGGAAAATTACACTAGCTCCATGAATGTACAGGAAAATAAAAAAAGAAAAAAAAAACACCTTTGAAAGTAAGGTTCTATTAACAAGATTTAAAATTGCATGCTAAATTGGAAAGCCAAGGGATTCACTGGTAATGAATTTACAGCAACAAAACCAAAAGAAAAGTAAAGGGAGAGAATAAGATAATAAGATGGTTTAGGAGATTTAATAATAATAATAACAACAACAATAACAGCTTGATCCTAAATAGGGTTTACCAGGACTACCTTCTGATGTTTAAAATTCCACCTGAAGGGAGCTGTTGACATTCAGTCTGGAGACACTGATCTAATGAGCGGTCCCCAACCCCCCAGAGTGGCACCAGTTTGCTGCCTGTTACATTTGTTTTGTGAATAAAAGCTGCAAAACAACTCCAACAGCCTACAAAAGTCCATATGGAGGAAGTGAATGTTTGGTTTTCCCTTTCAGTTTCTACTGGGAAAATGAAGTGTAAATTTTTAAATCCATTGAACTGAATTGATACTGCACTCCAATGTATCATAGGAGAAACGGTCCTGCCATGAAGCCTTGCTGATAGAGAATAGGCAGATGAAGTAGTCAAACTGTAATTTTCTCGAGGAACCAGATAGCATAGATTAAAGTCATGCCAACTTGAAGAAAACAAAACAACACAAAAGAATATTGATGAGTCAACTTGACTCTCTATCCTCCAAAGTAGTGTGGTTTTATTATTCCCCATGACAAAATCAGATAGGGGAATGCCTTTCCCAAAGAAAAACTTTTATATATATTAACAAATTGTTTCCAAGTAATCAATCAAACATCAGTCACCAGATATCTTATTGTAAGCAGCCTGTTGTTCTATATTTAGAAGCCTTCCCACAACTGCCATCCAGCTGAAATGCATTTGGAAGAAAACATTACAGAAGAGCACTGACTTTTTTTTTCCCATTGAGCTGAACAATGTTAATTCGATTGTATGTTTGCATCTGCAAATTCCATTCCTCCATGTAGCTTGTATTTCCATGATTTGGGCTGTCACTCAGGGTGTTATTCATGCGCTTACACACACAGAGGCTTGAAAACTGCAGCATTTTCTGTAGTGTTAGCTACCAAAAAATGACAGATTATGCTTATTTTCTCATAACCCTGAAAGAAATCCAAGTACTTTAGCCACCAAACCTTGAGCAAGCTTGTTATTTTGCAATATAATGAATGCGGCAGCTCTTCAAAATGCTGGTCTATCCATAACCTATCCTGTTTCAACCAGTGTGAAGCCAGTAAGGGATGCCTAAAATCAAGGTCAACATGGTAATTAAATGCAGACTAAAACTTCCTGTGAAGTGGCATTATTCTGAACACCATTTTAAGTTCTGTGTATCTTTGGGAGCACTAAACTGAGTACTGACACCTTTCAAGTCACCCTTGTTCCACCAAAGTCAGTCATTGCTGATGGAAATTGTTTGAAGTTTAATTCATTTTTGCTTCCTGATAAGCCCAGGATCAGGCCCTGCGCATGACAGCCTTGCCTGTGCTGCTGCTCTCGCTGCTGTGAAATCGTTCTTCAGACAAAACTCCTCTGCAAAGGTTTCTAGGGCCTCACCTGTAGCCTACTGCTCCCTTAGGGTTCAAAAACACCTAGTTTTAAAAGAATCTACATTTCTTTCTCTGAAAACTCATTTCAGTCTAACAGGTGAGGATATTGACTCCATGCAAATGCCCAAATGCTGTAATATGAGTATAAAAATAAAACACAGCAAAGTTTGCAGCTACCTGCTCACAGTCTATTGAGGACAAACACAGCTTAGAGAGCACCTTAGTGGCTAAGGTCATTAACAGCTAGTTTTTCCTGAGGTTAATGAACAGAAGCAAACATCTTCTATAGAGTTAATGCTCCCAGGAAATGCCCTGAGTCATGATCATTACTGTGATTTACATTCAGTAATAATGCTTTGCATTCAATTTATAGCATTTTCCATCTCAGAATGGCTTACAAATATAACAGTATTCTTATTTTTACATCTTAAGAAGATGGAAATTTTAAACGGAATGGGAAATAAAGTAACACAGCTAGATTACAAAACAGCATAGTACAGTTTCAAACGAAACACGGATTCTCTTAGTTATATCTAATCGTCAGGTGTTTCTAAAAATAAAAAATAATTTTTAAAAAGTACTGTGCCACATTTTCATTTCTCTAATTAGCTTTATATGTGCACTAAAGTTGTGCAGAAGACAGTTCAATTTCAGAAAGGATTTTAAATTTGATTCACTACATAAAATCCTTTTCTTTCTGTATCAACGTTTATAACAAATACCAAAGCGATCTGTAAAAAAAAAAAAAAAAAGAAGACATCATAAATTGAAAGACAAAAACATTTCAATGCTGTGGATTTAACTATCTTTCCTAGTATTCTTCCAAAACAAAACTCCAGCTAAACTGACCAAAGCTCTTGAGAGATTTGTATATCAGCAGAACTAAATGCTGTTCCATTTATGTTTCTCTGACCAGTGTGAATGGTAGTATGATGCCTGTAAGCAGATTAATTGCGAAGGGATGAACATTGAGGAAAAGGTACTATAAGAGTAAATATACCATGACAGAGCCTAGCTCTTAATATTTGAAAGAGAGATATTAGAGTTATTGTATGCCTAGTTTTTAAAAAACATCAGCCCTCACCAGTAGCCCAATAGTCAAGCAGGAATTTAGGAATGCTTATGAGTAAACGACGTTATAATCACAGTAGTGCAAATGCATAAGGAAAACAAGGCAGAGGAATACATGAAACATTTGTACAAGTTTGAAAAACAGATAAATTTCAGGTAATCAATTTTCTCTTCAGACTTGAAGTACAAATTTCAAAGTTAAATAGAAGTCAATGATGTGACAGCTCAAGTAAAAGTCCACGAAGATACATAGAAGACAAAGAATGATATTTCTTTTCTCTGTTAGGAAGATCAACAAGAACACTCAGCTCCTTCATGTCACATTAAAAATAGCATTACTAACTGTAGCACATTCATGACCTCTCTCTGGAACAGTCTTTGAGGACCAGTGACGGATGCTCAACAATGTTTCACTTTGATCACTACCATGTATTAAAATCAGTGGTGCAGTTGAGAGACCTGATGGTTAGAGGTACTGAGGTACCATTAGTCCTCTGTAGCTCTAATTGAGCAATACCCCCCACACACACACACACAATGTTTTTATTTAAAAGCCAGTAGAGGTGAGGTGCTGATGCATTGTGCAAATTGCCACGACATCTCTGATATTTTATTGTAAGCGCATGACAAGCATTTTATTACAAGCACAACAACCTACTACACCTGCAAAGTCTCAACCATACGTAACCGTTTTTTAATTTCTTCACCTAGCCGAAGCTTGTTTTCCAGCTAGAAGAAAAGACCAGGAGCTTTCTAAAGCAGAGGGGAAGTAATTCTCCTCTAGTACAATCTTTAGAAGAAGCAGGAAGAAGTTAATGAGCCCTCTTTTACATAATTAGGCCTCTAGCAGGATGTCTATCTGCCTGTGAAGAATCTTGCTGTCAGTGAAGAATCATTTCTAACTGCCTGCTCTCCCCAAGACTTTAAAGGTTTCCAGCCCTCACCTAGCAACAGCCCTGAGCCGCTGACCTTCCCAAAGTCATGACTGAGTTAGTCAATGCCCTAATTAGTTACAGCTGCTCATAGTTCATCAACTGTAGTTAACCAGATGCAGATGAGACTGGTTAATCTGTGAAGTAAACAGGTACAGTGGGGTCAGACGACAAACAGAACTTTGCCAAGTGAGCCCAGTGTCGTTGCTTGGGGGTTGGAAGGAGGTGATTACTGTGACTGCTAGTGTTTGTTTGTTTCCAAAACATACTCATAAGTAAAGCTGAAATCCTAGGGAAGGGGTTTTCTGTGCTTATTTTGAGGTTACACTTACAATTTCCCTTTTCTGGACTGTGGCTAGTGAGCTACACTAGACCACAATAAGAGATGACCTTCAAGAGAGGAGTAAGGGTATAATCAGTTCCACAATATGCTTCCAGTAAGACCACGGAAGAAGTATTCAAAGCCATCATGAAAGCTCCACTAACGTGAGACTGAGTGATATCAGTGTAGCAATTCACAAAACTGCTTTCATGGAAACCCATTCTATTTTAGATGCACCTTGTCACACACACCAAAAAAAAAAAGAAAAAAAAGGAAGGAAAAACATTAATGAGACGATGATAATATAAATGCTAATCCAGACTATAGCCTTGTTTGGTTTCTAAACGCACAGGATTAAACAAAGACTCTGGACATGGGCATATCTGTCTGTCTCCTTCCAGTCAGCCTCTGACACTTTGCCTAATTTCAACCAGCACAGTCAGTAATAATTAAATTCTTTGAAGTCCATGATGAAGGTGGCCAGACACAGAAAACTGCTGAGAAGTGTTTGGTTAGGCAAAAGGTGCACTTTGAGTGCGTTCCTCATTAGACACTGCGGTATCTGCAGACAAGAAAGTCATTATGAATGTCTGAATCACAGGAAAATCTCCAATTATACCTTCCAGCTTTTTAGAGACCAATCAACTACTGCAACAAAGTCTTCGTAAAAACTGGCTTCATTAGTTCTGATGTTCACAAAACTACGTGGGTTTTCTATTTAGACCTAAATATTAACTTATTAATATTAAACTTATTCTATAGCTACTAAGCAGACTATATATAAAGTTTAAGGAGTATAAATCAACTTTTATTTTTCCAAAGTGTTTTATCTTCTAAAATTATTGCTCCATTAGTTTTACAGAGAAATTAGTTGACTTTGTTTTTTAAATAAGAATTCTTTCATTACTTGAGTTTAAGCACTTAACGTGATTCTCATCTAACTCAGACCCGCTTATGCCATTAAAACATGATTAACTTCAAAGGCTTGGTTTGTGAGTTACAAAATGAGAAAAATGTAGTCTCTTAAATCTTTGGATTAGCATCAAATGATTTCATTTGGTCAGGAGAGTTGCCAAAAAAAAAAGTTGGTGTTAATTTGTCATCTTAGGCTTGTAAGAACAGTTACATATAAATATTTTCAGAGTTTGTTTTCATAGATCTCCAAAACAAAGCAAGGTCTATCTCAAGATTAGATTAAATGTAATCTTTATTTGAAAATCACAGAAATCTAGACTGAATGCTGAATTAGGTGACTGGCAACATGCAGCAAAAATCTGATTCTACCCTGCATAAGTCTGGAAAAATTTTCAGTGACAATTAAAAATTGCATTTTTCCATCAGGAGTATGGCACTGTAGTGACTCTTGAGCCTAGTGGTTAAGGCAGTCAGCTGGGAGGGCATAAGGAGTTGTTTTCTCAGGTTAATTTTGTATTCAACACTAAACAGTAACTAGATAAGCAGCACCTGGACTCTCCACTCCCTTTCCAGGCTCATGCATTTTCCATCCTTTGTTGTATTGTGACTTAGCATTAAAAGAAATGAAAGCCTATAGCTGGAGATGTGGGTGTCAGTCTCCTCAAACCTAGGCAAAATTAGGCTTTTTATTGGATCTGATCCACAAGACTTGTCTGGAAACCCAGGAAATCTGTTTTTCCTATCCCGTAGGCTTATGTTTAAACCACAAGATTAACTGCTGACTTCAAACTTGTGAGACAATCATAATCTTTATCATGCAGCTGAGCTTCCTGATTATTGATATCAGCTTAACTTTCTTTCCTCAGAGAAGTGCAAGCTTTGGATATGCTCTTAGCATTTGTTTAATCCTTAAGTAGTTATTCTGTAGCATTCCAACCTTCTGTGTCTTGTCTGAGGTCAAGAATTCAAACTTTCTACTTCTGTACTGAACATCAGCTCATACAGGTGGTTACATGTAGGTCAGAAAGGCTTTTTATGTGCATAGCTGATCAGCAGTGGGAGTGAAAACACTGTGGTACTGATTTTTTGTAATCTGCAATTCAAAAATAAATAGATTCTTTCCAGCATCATTTCAAGTTGTTTTCTACTCAGAAGCTTAAGCAAACATCAATCGGGCTAGTGCCACCTTTATACAGTAAGAGTCTCTGCAATGCTTTTTATGGTGATTTAATCAAACAATATAAATTAGGACATGCAATTGATACAATTCATTATTTTTATCTGCAATGATGCTATATAGGAATTAATAAAACTTTTCTCTTTTTCTCTGGTTTCTATCCTACTAAGAATTCCATAGTTATGTAGACCAAGAAAAGTACAATTTTGCTTACTGGACTATTTATATAAAGTAATAGCTATTCTGCCACTACCTTTTTTTCTTTTTAGTCTATAGAGTTTAACAATCCTTTCCCAATACCTATTTCATGTGCAGAAATAAAGCTCTTTTCCTGGAACACTATTGCCAGGTTTTACTAGCCACATTTAATCTTTGTTTAACAAGTAGTAATCCAGAAAAAATTACAAGTACTTGTCAGAAAATGTTGCGCGATCTTGTTACGTTATTAGGGTTTTATATTGATTGAACACATGGTCAGTAAAAGGTGCAATAAAACAGTTGTCATTATAAAATGGAGCTCACAAGGTAAACAACATCCTTTTTGCAATTTTTATTCTATTTATATAACAGCAGCTGATCTCACTTTCATTTATTTATTCTGCTCTCTCTACAAAAGCTTAATACAACATTTTAACTTAAGAATGTGGCACGGTATTTTAAGAACTCCTGGATGCTAGGACACTAAGAGGTGTTGTGTGTAACTGAAAATTACAAAACTTAAAACAAATATTAGTCCTGTTCATGAAGTCTGTTATAAACGTCACTGGATTAAATATTAAACCATAACACGGAATAGCTGGAAGAGGCCTACAAAGATCACCTACTCCAACTGCCTGACCACTTCTGGGCTAACCAAATGTTAAAGCATTAAGCTTAATTTTGGTCTGATCAGGAAAATGGACTATTTATATCACTGAAACAATGTCACATTTTCTTTCTAAAATCATTGTATTCAATGGCACAAAATAAAAACTGTTGCACTCATCAGCAAATTGGGTTGTTAGCTCACCAAAAGAATGAAATAAACAAACAGCATAAATAATTAACACACATTTGACATTTAAGAAGGACGTCTGATATGCACTTTAAACAACTAAGCAATTCAATTAAATGTGCCATTACTAAATAATTCAACTTATTTTGCCTGATATGTTAGATAAACAACGCGAGCATTACAGGGATTTTAACAGAATTAACAGGAATTTTAACAGAGCCTTCATATTAACAAGAGGAAAAACCATTTTAATCCCAGACTATACAAGAAAGTAATGTGTTTTAGTTGCCAAGGCAGTAGTGTGAGATAAGACTCTACCCATATGATTTTCAGCATGTGAGTTGCCAGAGGCCATGTCCAGGTGAAGCCAAACACAGCCGAGAGGGCATGCCAGGCTGCCATCCACCAAGCTAAGGCTGGTACAACAAAACCTGCATTGATCTCGTGGCAGTGCCAGAGAACAGCCCATGTTCGCTACTGTGCGAGCCTGTACTGATGTGGCTGATTCTGGCCAAAGCCTGGCCTCGCCGCATAGTGCGGCACAGCATGACACAGGCCAGCCTAGGCAAAGACGTGTTCTTAGCCTAATTAAACTTCATCAGGTGTCTAACTAGCATCTCAACAATTCTAGTGAATTCCACAGGTTCTATTTTTAATGATTTTTTTTAAAGTTCTTTCTTAGAGCTCAATTTTCTTTGTGTAAAGAGCCATATGGTGAAATACGCAAAGTCTACTGCAGCTAGGCCAAAATTTACAGAATTTTCAAAGTTGAGTTCAACTCTATAATGAAAAAAGGCCATAGCTCATTTATTTCATTTTAATGGTACAGCCTCATTTTCCAGAATAGCCATTCCTTTCCCTTAATGCTGTCAAGAAACCTGTAAAACCAATTGTGGAAGTACTCTACTATGTTTTTCAAAGTAGTTTTTATTTCGATTTAGACAATGATCCCAAATTCTATAATTGCCAATAGATTAAAAAAAAAATCACAGGGTTCCTGCAATGGAATACTATGTTCCTTCAATTAAAAATAAAGCAATGAAAAAAATTCAATTTTATTTCTCCAATATGTTCCTTTTTCCCTTCTAAAATTTATTATTGCCTTATACAAATATCATGGTGTGTATATATATTTTCCTTCACTTTCAGGACAGGGTATTCTACATTTTTTAAATAAAAAAAATCATTGAATATAACCAGGAGTTTTACCATAATTGCTGAACATGACTGCTCTGAACTACTTTGTCTACTCATTTGAGATCCAACGGGGATTTAAAAAATAACTTCAGACATATAACACTTTCTTGACATTAAATTATTTTTCCAAGCCCAGAACAATGAATTATGAACTTGAAATCTTTTCAGCCCAGTGAACACTTGTGGCTGCTTTTTCATGTAAACTAAGATGGTGTGTCAATAAATGGTTGGGGCAGATCTGATGGATGTTTTTCTTTCCCTTCATCTGCTTCTAATAGGAGCCCTCCCTTCAAACATTAGTGATTCATAAAAGAGCATTGTCTTATTGCACCTTTTGTTTCTGCATTAACTCCACCCAAGTGACCCCTTGAGTGTTTTAAAAGCTTGCCATCTATTTCCTAATTGAATCAGTGTGAAACCAGACAGCATACTGCATACTAGAACTTAGACAGACCCTTGATATTTCCAAAACAAAACAAATTTTAGCACTCTGGGATTTAGCTGTGTGTTAAGACTAAAACCACAAATTTGATTATCCACTCCATGGTTGATAGAAGCGAGCAGATCCAAATCAATGCTATTGGAAAAGACCAAAATAATAAAATTTAATAGTCCCTCCTGAGACTCCCCCCTCTTTCGTTCCATATCTACAATAATCCTCAAATGTTTTGTTCTAAAGAAAACTGTTTTTAAAAAACTAAAAGCTTATAATGACTAAATTTCCCCACCTTAATTAGAAAAGTATTTTAAATCTCTTGATTTCACATACGTCTATCTACTCTAAAACAAATCTCCTTTTAGTCATTCTGTAATCTGAGGGACATCTAACAACTCTTCAGAAAGAACCAGTTCCAAAGAAATTAAAACGTACATAGAAGAAAACATACATTATCAGCCTTTTAATAAATAAAAGGCACTAACAACTGCTTATAAACAACCTGGCTTAGGATCTGTGGTTATTTCATGATTACATACAAAAATGATTACGGACAGAATCTGGTCACAGAAGATATCTTGTTCATTTTACAAAGATATAAATAAAAGCAGATATTGGCCCATAGCACATACTTGCATGCAGACATCACAGAATAAGCTGTTAAGAGTACAGGATGAAAAATCTTTTTGCTTAACTGAACTGGAAACAGTACAGTGTACATAAAGCATCTATTTATAAATTACATTTCCTTTTCAAGTAGTCTGGTGACATTTTTAATTTAAAGGAGCTATAACATTAACTGTAAATATAAACAAGAGCAATGTTTCTATAATAACAAGAACTCTTGGCCTATAGCTCACTTATACATTCTCTTCTTTTTCTGCAAAGAATTAAGCACTCCTTTTCCAGCTATTTATTTTGATTTCTTAATCCCTAGTATGCTTGGCAGAAAAACTGAAAGAAAAGAACAGGGTATGGAAAGTTGCAGTTAATCCCAATATGAAGGGGATTGTTTTGTTATTTTTCATTGCATTAAAAAAAAAAAAGGCTTGGTAAAGCTGGGACAAAAAGAATGATTCATGCTGTGTGCCATTTGACTCCTAAATATTATGGAAAAAAGAAAAATAATTTAAAATGGAATAGACTGTCAACATCATCATCATCATATGAGTGAAGAATCTATGGATTTATAGGTTTACAGGTGCTCTTGGTTGGGTTAGACTGATACTGGTGAATTTAGATTGAATCATGTATTGTGTGAAGAAGTTGGGATTCTGACAAGATTTCACAGAAACAGCACATATATATATGTGTATATATACATAAGTCAAATGGATCATCATATGCATAAAATATATGCCCTAAAACAGTTATTAGTTTTAGTTTCATATTTCAGTTTGCACCTCTGTTTTGACAAATAAGTGAGGCAGTACATTTCATTTGCAATATCTGTAACTGTACTCTAAATCAGCATATTTCTGCACTGTTCAGGGAGGAATCTGGTAATAGGCTAATAAAGCAAGTAACAGATCTTTGTGAGACTTTGTTTTATCCATAACAATCCATTTATTTTTAAGTATAACCAATAAGCAGAATTAATGTGGCAACAGAGATACTAGGTTTGGCTAAATACTATAACTCTTAACACAACTACGATGCCTTTTGCACAGAATACACATCAAAAAGAAAAAAAAAAGGAAGATGACTTTTGCAGCCTTTTTTATGCTTTTCTGAATTATAATTAATTCCTACCTTGAAGCACTCATTCATAGAATAAAATGGCTCTCATGGAAGAACCTTATTTTATATAAAGAAAATTCAATTTGCAAACTTTGTACAGTACCTCTGACACAGCAGTAATTGTAGTAGTCAAATTTAATCTCAGTTTTCACTTAGTGTGGGAAACACATAAAAGAAACATCAAAAATAAAATCTAAAAAAGCCTTTTGTGAGACATTCTGCAAATCAAGGATTTGATGTGTATTTCTACCACGTAGACTGGCCATTGATCAAGTAACATTTTTCATGAGATCCAGGCATATAATGCAGAAAATAGTCAAACAAAAAAATTACTGTTACTATAATCCTTTCCTTTGTGACCCATATATTAACAGTGTACACATCATTTTAATTGCAGCAGTGCTTAGGGCATAGCCATAACTAGGATACCATTGTGCAGACTGCAGTATAAATGCAGAACAAATGAATGGTATTTTAAATAACAAACACTTGCAATATGTCACTCCAGAATGGAGTCAAGGCATGAACATACTGCCCAATGCATTTGGTGAGGCTTTTATCAGCAGAACCTTCAAAGCAGCCTGAGATAAGGGATTAATGTGTAAATGTTTGGGTGGGCTGGGAGTGCTGCAAGCTCCCATGGATGTCAAATCATACCCTTTGCTGTGCTCTACCTGTGTAGATGAACACTGGCCATAGCAGAGGTTCTGTTACACTGAGGAACTACCAGAGGTACAGAATCTTCAGCATTGCTTTGGACATGCCACATTAAACCTGAAATTATTTGGCTATTCCATAAAAGAAACTATCCGCTGGCATTAGGGTATCAAAGTCTACATGTTTTAACACTGCTGGAGCATTCCTCTCTTGACCCTCGGAAAAAAGAAGGGGTAATGATTGAGGCTGCAGAGATTGTGTCAGGTTTGAACATGTAACAGCTGCAAAGCCGTTCACAGCTGATCTGCAGGCCAAAGATGGATAGAATGGTCCCTACCTTTGCTCTAGTGACCAGTATAAGTGCTAAAGGTGAGAACTAAATCAAGGGTTTACTCTTCAGTCACAACATACACATACACTTCTATGAAATGCTGGCCTGCCTCTTGAAATCAATAGCCTTGGGTTGCCACTGCCTGATTTCACAAAAAGGTTAGTTATGAGTGAATTTGGTAACACCAACAAGCCAAAAACTCTGGAGACAAGAAAAGCTGGGCTGGGCTGTTTTTCAAGCAAGATACTTGAGAAGAAGAACAATCAACATCTACCCATCTAGCAAAAAAATCAGCTTGCAACTGGCAAAAGAAGCCTGAAGAATAAACAGGACCTGTGTGGCTCAGAAGAGCTGCACGTAGCTGTCTGCTACCAGGAGGAAGATAATTCATCATGATAAAAACAAACATCCATTTTAAACTTGCTTGGCAATGAGGATGTTCTAATTTGCATAATGATGGTTATTTGAATATGATGAGAATTTGCCTGAGCGAGTCTCAAGCTTGAACACATTCAGATGTGATACAGTCTGTACAATTTTCTCAAGGATTGCAATTTAATACTATTTATCTAATGAAAGAAAAATAAATATTGGCTGTAACATCCCATTATGCTTGAGAGCTGGTTTTAAATTACACTTGAATAAAGTAACTGAGTGTGGGATGTTTGCATTTCCTCAGGGAACGGTAACACTTCCCCAAATGGTGAATAATATCATCCTTTTCCAAGTAGCCTCTATCTCAACAAGAGGACTGCAGAGATAATTCTAAAAGTGGGGCCTATTGCACTTTCAACATTGAGTATCTGCAATAGCAGCAATAAGGCAAATGGCAGTTCACCAACATAATACGGTATCTAAGAATCCCAAAGCCAAGTTTCAAAAAAAAAAAAAAAAAAAAGGTATTTAGAGACTGGTCAAAAATCATTGACAGCATTTACACTAGAAATGACACACAAATTTTAACAGAGGGGCATTGGTCATTGGAACCACATAATAAGGATAACTACAGATGGGACATTATTTAGTACACTCTGTTTTCCTGTTAGCTCACATGAGGGCACTTCTGTGTTGGGACCATCTATTATGTTGATGGCCTGAAGAGATAAACTCCCTTCGGGTTGATGTAAATTCCTACATAATTGTGAAAAAATCTCTGTCCGTATATAGTCAAATAATACCATGGTTACAAATAACTTTTTTTTTTTTTTAAATCTTAATCAGATCCAGACATTGTGACAGCCTTCATTACAATGGGCAATCTCAAATTTTAATTCTGAACTACCCTAAAATCTTGACGAGGTACAGTACACCATCAGAGTAAAACCATCAAGAATGCAAAGTAGAAAAAAAAAATGTTAGCAAGGATTAAAAGAATTTCAAGGTTTTCAAAGTCATGTATCAGTGGTAAGCACAGATATGGATAAACTGGTGTTGAATGTGCAGTCACTTTGCAATGCAGGTACCTACATATGAGTTCACTAAATCATGCCAGCATCTGGTACCTGGTAATTTCAGATGTCAAAGTGTTTTTAGCAAAGATGCAATTTTCTGATTGCAGAGCCATACCTCTATCTTGCCAAGCCTTAAATGGCATAAGACTGAATTCTGTGCTGCAGATGCTGTGGATAATTAACTAACAAATCCATCCATGTGAGAGAGATTATTTTATTTGTGTCTTCAAAGGAATAAGAAAAAAATATATCTAAGCTTAGTTCAAAGCTGATCCTACTCCTGAAAGCCTGTAGGTTTCTTTGCTGCTGAGGTTAACCTAAATTGACTTAATTGTTCTAATTATGTCCTGAACAAGACTGTCAAGAAAGCTTTGTTCTTGTAAAACAAAGTCTTCCTGAGAAACAGTTGAACTACCTGAAACTATAATCTCAAGAAGCTAATAATACAATGCTAAAACAGAAAAGGATTCAAACTACTATACTTATCACAGTTCTAATAAAGCGTCATTCATAAAGCTATTTAGGCAAATTCATTAAATGGATATATTTAAAAATTCTCTTTTGATGGTGTGTTGCTCTTCTCATTATGAACTTCATGAACTTCCACTATATTCTTCTACTGTGAATCCACCACATCACAGACCTCTGATTAAAATCCCAAAAACATTAACAGAAAGCTTCCACCCATTTCAACATGCATTGACTGAGGCTGCCATCCTGCCACGTGTAAATGTCTCTGCAGCAAGCCATCTCGAAAATGCTGGTTATCACTTCAGACCTATTGCCAGTAGTTCTGGCTCCTTCCCTTAAAGCTAGGGCTCTCTGTTACTTTTATGTTAACTTAGTTCATTAAGATTTGCAAGCAGGCCATTAATAAATACAATTACAATTATAAACTCTGTTCACATTTCAGAGTGTTAATTTGCAAAACATAGCATTATCATCTAATCTACAGAATAGTTTGACATTAAATAAATCCACTTAGTCAACTCGAACACATTTTAAAAATGAAGACAAACTTCTTAATATCTAGTGCCCAGTGTTTTTAATCTTTTTGCCTAAGCTGAGTCCATTGGCTTTCTCCACCAAAGTGTACAGGGTTCATGGATTTGTTGGCAATTAAATTTCAAGAAGACATTTTGATCAGTTTCTACAGTTCAGTAGTGCCATTATTAGGGCCATTATCCTTGCAGTTACTTCTAGAAGAGTTGAAGGAAACGGATTTTCACTCATGCTTGATAAATCATTTCATTAAGAAGAAGGGGGAAACAAAGAAGAATCCTTTCTCTTACAGTGGCACACCAAACAGAATGCCTCGTTCAAAAGAGAAGTCTGAACAGGAGCATTGGGAACATCTGAAACTACAGTTATAGTTAACATGATAAAGTAGAAGTGACTGTGACAGTAAAGCAAAGTGGGTTAGCACAGTTTAAAAAATAATTTAATAGGACAGCCTTACCTGTCTGGAAAGTAGCCTATGAATTCATCTGTTTACTTACCTAGTCACACATGAATGCCCAGTCCGCACTTACACGAACGTCAGTTGCTGTTCACTCTGTGACCCATTTTAAAACTGGAACTTTAATGGTTCCCGCGACAGTTTTGGTAGAAAGTGTGTAATGCTACCTTTCTCTCATTAACTTCTACCATCCCGTGCAACTCTGTTGGCATACCCTAGACTTACCATGGAAAATATTTAGAAACATTTGTTTGTTTGTGTGTTTTTTAATATAAACTGCAAACTCTATGGAATCTACCGAAATCCAAGCATGGAAGCATTCAGTTTTCCAAGTTTATCTCAGCACTTCAAATATACTTTACAAACTCCTGTACTATTTTTTACATGCTTAAGTCAAAAGAAATGTCACCTTTACTGCCCTTCACTTTGAAAATAGCAACTCCAAATTAAATTTTAGAAAGCATTATGAGCACCTGAATACTAGACAGCTGCCTTGGGAACAATAAGCGATACAGAGACTTTCAAAGGAAGCAGGAAATCATTGTTAAATGAAGCACTTATAACACCATTATTAAATGGCCAAAATCTGAGCAGTAACATCACTTGGAGCTTCAGCTATTCGTGAAGTTCACCACAATTCTAGAGACTTTCATCACTGAATTTGAACATAGCTTGGCTTTGTCTCTAATTGGAGCATATTTGGCACTCAACTGATTTAAATTTGACCAGCTACAGAGGCTTCAGTGGAGCTATATTGATTTACACCACCTGAGCATCTAGCCACCTGTCTCATCAAGGATGCAATTCACAGCTGCTCAGGTAGCCAGCTACATGCTGACTTGAATAGGTATTTTTTATGCCCATTCAGCATTTTTATTTTCATAAGTACTTAAACATTCCTTCAAATAGAAATCTAGTTTTGCCTTTTCTGTATTTCTATGTGGCAATTTTATGTATTGAGAACTACTAGTGCTACTCTAATACCGATAGCACAGGTTTACATCCCATTTAGTAATCAAGTCAATAATTTACATACTGCCTTTAACTTTGAGTTAAAGTCTTCCATTTCAGGCTTCTTGCTAATTTTTTTTCAAGGTATAAACAAACTGTCATATGAGCAGGTAGAGGGAATAAAGGGATACACTGCCTTACACTTACTAGAGGGTAAAGGTGGCAACCTGCATTGCATTTTTTTCTTTTTTTTTTTCCTTTTTTTTACAAGTATATAGTTCATCTAAGTCATGGTTCATACCTAGCAGGCATAGATCATACAATAATACAAAGAATTTAAATATCTGCCAATGCTGTCTGCCAGTATCAATCGCAGTCATCATGATTTTTAACTTTTCATAGCAATGCAACCACTGACCTATTCAGATTTACTGTTCTGCCAGAAACTAGATGAAACTGGGATGGATAAGAAATGAGTTTGAATAGCATTTATGTCCTCACAGAGGTTCACAGATAAACAAAACAATGATATGTTCATTCTATGCAGGGTACAGTTAATCCTTATTCTCCCTTCCTCCACAGCCATTGTTCAGTATATGATAGTGACACAGAAACATGAAAGAATAGAAAGCTCCTGATGGGGCCTTAGAAGATAAAAATCTAATTCTTAATTTTACACAAGACATATAAACCATCTTATGTTTAACTTTCCCATGTGAAGTGGGGGATAGTGCATCTATATCTCATAATCACATTATGAAGCTAAAAATCACAAGTGCTAGTGCTTACAGGTGGCTGACTTGGCTTGGCTTTATTTTTTTATGGATTTTGTGGGTGCCAGACAAAAAAAAATACAGTGTTGGGTTTGCTAGGCCTGCTGCCATACCTACAGCTCATGTGCAATTGACTCTTGAATGAAAAATTCAGTGTGTCCAAGGTCATTTGCACAAGTACTGTTGTCCTGATGAATCCCATAACTCTTGAAGCTATCATGCAAGCAAAACTATAAATGTATATTTTGTATACATTCTTTCTTACAAGCTTAGCAGTCATATTTCTGTTAGTTTCTAGTGTTTGCCTATGTTCTAATAAATATAGGAATTAAAACTACCTCGAGCATACTAACATACTTTTCATCTGACATACAAGTTAATTCATTTAAAATCAGGCTAACGGTCAATGTTAGTGACATAAATACCTCCGGCACCCTAGCAATTTACCCTCTGCCATTCCTCATCTGTCTTTTGCAATCAGGTCTCTCTAGCCTTCTAAGCAATCAATTCTCCTGACATCTGAATCAAACATTAAATTGTTTCAACAAACTACTTTCTGATAAGATTTTTTAAAGAGCAAATTTTTCATTTAATTTGGTATGTCTCTCAAATTTTCTGTTGTAATTCACTTCCATTTTCCTGGTAGACCTGTAACAGAATGCCCATGATGGATCATGTGGATTTTGCATGAGTCTACAATAGAAGAAAAGATAAGACAAGTTAGGCTTTTTGTATGTCCCTAAACATAGTAATCCTTAACACAGAAGGAAGAAAGCAATGTTGGCCAGAAGGTTTCAGAGAATGATATCAAATGCTTCAGGTCATTATCTTTAATAATGGTCTATGTTTGCCCAACATTTTTTTTTTTTTTTTAAGAAAATCACAGGTAGGGTCAAAGAGCAAAAATGGATGACCTTATCTTTTGTCTCTCATTTTTAAAGAAATGTCTGTTCTACACTGAAAGCAAGAGTTATGAAGACAGGTCAAGAGACCTTCACATGAAGACACCACACCAGAGCAACAGCGCTTTAAATCAAGCCTGCTAATTAATTCTATTATCAAAGAAACTGCCACAACACTAAGGATTCATTGATATCCTACATGTGGAGCTAGCAAGACTGTTAACAAGACACCTTGTGCTTCCCCGGATGTTCATGTTATGGAGCTCCATCGTTAGGCAGAATGAGTTCTGTGCTTATTAGCACAAAAGACAGCAATCAGCTGAAACCCTCAGCACAGTCTGGAGAGGAACTGATGTCTCTCTGTTAAACCAGATGGGAACAATTCAGACCAAACAGAAGATCTGACTTTGCACGTGCTGGTAAATAATATGCTCAAAGCGTGTTGGATTTTGTGTTTTGTTTGATTATTTGAAACTTTTTTTTTTTCTACAAGAGGTTAGTGTTCTTCATTTAGATGTAATACATTTATCTAAAACAAGAAAATGACATGTCCAGTCTGATAGAATTACATCAATAATCAAATACACAGCTATTCTCCTTTTCACAGATTTTTTTTTTTTGATAGTATGCATCCACAGAAGAGACTTCTTATTCTCTGCTTTCTCAAACTTTTGCATACATATCTATGTCAAAAAATACTTATTGATCAAGTAAAATGATTTGGTCTGCATGCAAGAAGGCTTGAGATTAAATGTTGCAGCTGCCACATTTGAGTAGGATAAGAACTCTAATTTCTTCCTTTGGAAGGAAAAAAACGAGTGCTGCTCTCTGGAGAAATAAGATTTAACATTTAACATGGTGCTTTCCAAGCTTAATGGGTTTTTGTTTGTTTATTTTGACAGCAACTAGTAATAGTTTCAGAGTTGATGTGTGGGATGGAAAAATAAGGATTTAATACTGCTGCAAAGGGAGAGAATCTTCTTTTCTGATAAACTGTTGTCTTCATGGAAGTTTCCTAAATATTTATTACTGGTCTTTCTTAAAGCAATAAAGTAAATAAGTTTTACTTAATATCAGTAGGAAACTGAAAATACAAATGAGCCTTTTCTGAGACTGGTGTGAATTCCATTCTGCCATTCAGGGTCAGAAGACATCTGTGCAGCCAAAAACCAGGCGTAATGCAAGAAGGGAAAGATGAAGGTTTTTGCCTGCTTTATTGCATAGAAAGCAATGATAGCATATCTTAATGATACACCTATCTTTAAAAGGGCTGTTACAGTATGGGATGCTTTGTTCATTCAGTCCAGTGATATTTGTTAGTATTTTTATTACACTTCCTATCTTAAAAGAAATTTTGTTTCTACATGAAAATAGGTAGGAGATTATTATTTATCACTGAGAACCTACCACTGAAAGTACAGTCCAGATGAATCAAAGCTGCATGGAGATGAAGGTCATAATTACTTTAACTGACTGTCTGAAATGTAAGCTTTTATTGTGGTCTATGAAATAACTCCTATCAACAAATCTTCCAGGATTCCAGCAGCATAATTATACATAAAGATCATGTATCCTAGTACAGTCAGAAGGTAAATCATTAGGATGCAATAGAGAAACAATCTTCTGCATAATTAGTAAGATTTATTTGGTGTGGGAACATGATAGTACAGCTGTGCATAAACTTCCATTGGCTTACCATGTGCACATGCCTTACTCAGGAGTTTACAACTAGACCAAACGGGTATCTCTGGAGGATAGGTAACTTATTAATTTACATAAAGATCCAAATTGGAATCTGAAATGTTCTTCACAAGCTTAAGAAATTTTTAGAGCTAGATAAAAATTTAACAGAAATCTTCCCTCAGTACAATGCCTAAGATCATCAGAATTCCTCATTATATCAAAATTATTTTTAATTTGAAGCACTTTAATTTTGTATTTTATTTGCTTATATCTGGTGGTATTTATACTAGAGAGGAATTTCATTGTGCTTTTTCTGAACATTTTATAATTTACAATGAGATCTCATACTTCAGTTTTGGCAAGTTTATAGTACACATACCCTTCAGTCCTTAAGGAAACTAGTAGTTGGTGAGTACTAGTTTAAATCCAAGATTCTGCAGCTGCCTTAGTGCTTCATACCAGTCCTAAGTGACTGAGCACTAGCACTTGATCATATCTGGTACCGCAAGGCAAAACAAACAAACAAACAAAAAAACCCAAAACAAACAAACAAAAAAAACACAGGGAAACACCAAAGATAATTGGAATCTGAAAACACTGACAAATATAGCTATAAAAATATAAAATTATTTCCATTGAATATGTATTGACATCTTTTAATACATAAATATACTACCTTGAGAATTTAAAGAATGAACATCCTGAAATTTCAAAGAATTCAGGTGCTAAAAGACAGCGTTACTCCTGCATGTGTTGGGAAGCAGTCTAGAGAGATTCTTCATTGTGCTGAAAATTTGACATTGCATTGCAGTGGTTGAAATGTGGGGTCACTTTCTCTACTGCAGGACGATCAGAAGAGTCAACATCCTCTTAAGCCACAGCAGCAAGACTCATCTGTCAAAGCTCCAAACTGGACCAGCAAAAAAAAATCTCAGAACACAGATGTGCTAACAAAGCTAGTCTTTTATGACTGGAGAACTTGTTTCGTTTGCTTACCAGACTGGTAAGTAGGTGTCCAAACTATATTGTCATAGGGAATACTGATATCCCTACTGAAAATAAGACACTTTTGTGTCACATGTAAGCAAGGAGTTTGCAGCTTCATATTAAAAGAGCAGCCCTGCATTCATTACCATAGTCACACTAGCATCCCTTCATTGTAGGGTTAAGCTTTACTGCCATAGTCTGCAGCTTGAGTGACATTGTAACATAAATAATAACAACCTGATGTAAATTTTTTATTAAGAATATTTTACAAAAATATTTGCTTGTTTCTTGAACAGGAAATAATGATTCCGTTTCAGAAAATATTAAAATATTTCAAAATGTAAGGGATCAACAGTGGTGAGGAAATGATCGCAGCAGCATTTCTGCATAATGAAGCAAAGCGTAACAGTTTGACTCTGTTGGGTTATAATTCACTGAAGCAACTTTAGATATAAAAACACAACATATTTTTGTGGTAGCTTTTTCCTTTCCTAACACTGGTTTATTTTTGCTCTGGGAATGCAGCATATTGGTGGCAATTTATATGCTAATGAATAAAGTAGTGTATAAATTGTCTAACTGCATATTAATGAAGAATGAGGGGTTGTAAGTTATGATGCATTTACACAGTGGAGCAGCATTTTCTCATCAAGTGTTGATACGTAGTTCTTGGACTGTTCTCTAAATAAACCCACATGCTGAGTGGAAATCTATGGAAACAAGGCAGGACTAAACTTTAACAGAACTGACTTACTGTCAGTAAGTAAGATCTTACCAGAAATTATGACTGAGAAACATAACAGTGGAAAGCCTTGGCTTCACTATTTGCAGATCAGATCTTGGACTTAAAAGTTTTGTCACAGAATCACAGAATGGTTTGGGTTGGAAGGGACCTCAAAGACCATCTGATTCCAACCCCCTGCCATGGGCAGAGACCTCTCCCACCAGCCCAGGCTGCCCACAGCCTCATCCAGCCTGGCCACGGGCATCCACAGCTTCTCTGGGCAACCTGTTCCAGTGCCTCATCACCCTGAGAGAAGAATTTCTTCCTAATATCTAATCTAAACCTACCTTTCTCAGTTTAAAGTCATTGACCCTCGTCCTATCACTACCCTCCCTGATAAACAGTCCCTCTCCAGCTTTCCTGTGGGTCCCCTTTAGGTACTATAAGCTGGAGGTGCTGATAATAATTTGCTGATTCTTTGTTCAACTTTTCTATCTGTGCCTACAGCACAGAGTTGTAAGAAAAACATTTGTTCTCTAATCTTGGTCTCAAAATATTCACTGAGGAGACTAACTAGGAATTTTGCTCAGGCAAAGTGCCTTTGATTATTATTTTCACTACTATAGCATCTAGAATTAATGTACCAATGTTGGGTGCTATGCACAGAGGGGAAGAAATGGTTATGCCTCAGAGAACAGCTTAAGAATGATGATGACCCTTTCATGAAACAGGGCATTTTGTGTCCTTGTACCCTACAGCATTGGAAAGTTCTGTTAAAGCAACTACCATCTACTTTTCAATCTGTGTTTGAAAACTGAATCTCTGTAGGCATGTCTTTGTCACACAACAAAGCATGATGCATGGACAGCTGAACAAGCAGCATCCAACACAGCACCAGAACGGGGAATAGGGGAGTTGCTGCAGTTCAGTCACAGCACTGTGATAGCCATACTGCTTTCAGACCTAAGCTTATATCCCTGCTGAGCACTCGTAACGTGAGTATAAGAGCTCAAGCCTTTATGGGTTGGCACTACCTAGGGAGATTCCACACACATTTCCATTGCATGATACAAATTCACCTTGTGCCTCCTATGCTTCTAATTAATTTAAGGAAAATGGTGAACTTTCATTTTTGTTTTCAAGGGATAGCAGAATCTCCCCTCCTTCCCTTCAGTGGAATATCAAGGTGATTTCCATTGAACAGGTCCCACAATATAGTGTTTCTCAAATAAGGAACATTGTGCTACAAGATGCAGCTGTATGGGGCTGGCAGCACACACAGAGTTTGAGGGCTTGCAGGAGCTCAAGGATTTGATGACACCATCTCTACCAGTTATACAGGGGGATTGCCTGAGAAGGTAGGTATCTCGGCAGTGCTTAAACTTGGTGCATCTTTAGCTATCATTTTTCACTGAGGTTCGGAAAATATGTATTTAAATTTGTATTTGCTGTTTAATTATTAATATCGTAATTATTTAACTATTAATAATTAATTTACCCTCATTCTTGCAAGACAGAAGTCTTTCATCAGGAGTCAAATCCATTTTGAAAATGTAGATGTTTTGATAAGCAACAGTAAAAATCTACTATCCATATATCATTTTTGAATCATGTAACAAAATACCAGGTTATGCTCAATGACACATTTCTTGTAGGAATGATGTAATCTTATTATTTTTTCATCTATTTTCTCTGCATGGGCCAGTCTCTCAAATGGTGTTAACCAGTTCCACAGAAAGATGTGGGCTACTATATTGCTTAACATCCCTTGCTTTTGCTTTACACAATACGTGAGATACTCAAACTAGGATTTCACACATACTGCAGAAAAGGGAGTTAAGACTGTATTTGAGGACCACAAACAAAATTACACCTTTCTACAAGCATAAGGTTAGAAATGTACTGTTGCAATGAATATTTCTGCATGTGCTGGGGTGTTCTTCTTGGGAATAACAGAAATCCCCAAGTCTTATGATTTTATTATTATGACTGTATTAAGAAGAACTGATTCAGTCATGTCTCATACACAGAGGCATGATGTCAACTTGAGTATTTTGCTGTTGAGCTAGAGTGGTTTATTCACATGACTCTATTTTAGGATAGCTCATCCATTATACAAGGAGAAAATAAATATTTTATTCATATTAAGTAATTTTTAGAACCTGATGGAGGTTCTAGTATCAGAGGACATGTTAAAGTAACTAGATGGCATTACCTGTACTCCTACTGCCAAATAAAATCTGAGCATCCTTTCTCAAACACTTCTTAGTTCAGAGAATTGGTCCCTTTGCTGCTGATCACCCTACACACACTCATTTACCAAAGGGGGAAAAAAAAAAAAAAAAACACATAAGTGCTAGTAGATTCAGTGAATCTCTGCTAAACTCTACTGGCTAATCCCTCTTTTCTCTCCCAGTATTGAAACCTGCCCTACAGTAAACACATGGTTTCAGATTATTCACCTCCAGGATTCTATGCATACATGGCTTGAGACACTTGTACAAACTAAAGGGGAAGACTTCAGCAATTCATAAATGAATGAGATTCATTTATGTTACACATCATGAGAAAATGCGAGTATCATAGAAAATAATTACATGCTCTCTGTGAGATGCAATGACAATTGTATTGTTGGTAATGGTTATCTGTCATTTTGTGATATCATGACTGCATATTTTTTTTCCCACAGAGAAACATCCACAAGGAAAAATACTGAATATATAACTAAAGCTATCTACAAGACTGCGCATGAAGTTTAGGAAAAAGACTGACATTTCACATGCAGGCTGACTATTATAAACATATTAAATAAATATTTGTCAGTAAAGAAACCAATGCATCAAAGTATTAGGTGTGTTTAGATTAAAAGAATGAATAATCCCACAGGACGGAATTACCTCTTACTTCAACCTAGGTACATTCTTAACAGCTTTGCATACCTTCGCAGTTGATGAAATATGTACTATATGGCCATTGCACTTTTTCTGGCTTTTGAGATCTTTTAAAGGCAGTCTTTCTGAGGACTGGAGAAATGAGTGGGTACCATGGGAGCACTAGTATCTTCAATCATGAAAAAAGACTATTATAAACCAGAAGATGGATATTCAAAGTACATTTTCTGCCTCTTGCTAGTATATCTGGATCAAACATCCTCTCCCTTGCACTCAGTTTGTGAATCTGCATCTACTCACAGGAAATGGTGTGTGAATGCTTCTTAGTCACCAAGTCAGAAGAAAAGGTGACACTTTTACCCAAATAAAGATTCAGATGATTTTCATTGTTTCGAGTATAATCCCTCATCATACAGGTTTACTCTGACATCAGTTTCATTAAATGACTTGATATTTTCTTTGCTTCAGTTCTTATCTGTCAGCTCACAGAAGACTGACTACCAACCATTTAAAAAGAGAATATATTGTGAAACCACTGGAAAGTTCTTGGCCAAGTACAAATATCTTTTCTTAACTCATGTCACAGTTCCAACTCAACTTTATTACAATGTTGTTCTCTCTAAAGGAGAAAGATAAGCTGATTTGAGGATATTTTTACTGTTTGAATCTAACTTTCTAAATCATCTTTTGAAAACAGAACAAACTACTAACTTGTTAGTAATTAAGGCTACCTTATGGGTGAGCCATAGATTTGGGGTGCTATTTCCCATTTACATATGCTTTTTATTCCACTTCCCTTCACACTCCCCAACCCCCTCAGCAACAGGAAGATGGACCACTGAATTTCTGAAAATTGATGTTCTTTGGCTTAAGACTTGCAAAACAAGCACAGTCTAAATAATCACTAATTGGGCTAGAAAGCGAAAGAAAATTTTATGTGATTTTCTAAGGGAAAGAAAAGATTAGCTGTTAATTGCTCTGGTTCACACTGCAGTGGGAAGAAATAGTTCCTGAGTTACACTATTAGACAGAACAGGTACGAAACACGGGTGCTGTTGTTCTGACCTGACTTTTACACAAAGAAAGAGCAATAGGTATTCTTCTTTGCCTCTATATAACAGAGCAAGCTCTATAATTACACTGTAGAGGACATACATTTAACTTGATTCTAATGAAAACCCTTTGATGTTCCTGGAGTGACATTAGTTTGGGTAGATATAGCTAAAAAAAGCTTACTTATTTCTGTGACCAAAAGCAGTACTCACTATGCAACCTCCCAGAAAGTATGCTTAGTGAGAGCATTTCATTGTTACAGCTTAAATTGGGGTGGGGGGGTGGGGGGTATTTTTGCAAGAGGATCGCAATTTCATAATTCTCATGATAGCCATGAAATTATTGGGTCACAGCTGTATGGTACTGCAGATATGCAAATGTCTGAACTGCATGTGGCAGCTTGAATGGCAATTTGTACAGTGTTTGAGCTGCATGTGGTAGCTTGAACAACAATTTGTACAGTGTTCACAATGGTGAACACATGAGGATTGGTTGGCTTGGGGTTAGGGGCAGATGGGAACAGGTTACAGTCATTTGACTTCTATGCACCGCAGTCTGAATCAAAGAAGCAGAAGCCAAGGGTGACATTTTTCAACTGTCTACTGAGTTGGATATCTAAACTTACCCAGTTGTTAGCAAGTGTTCCATTGTCTCCCTGTACTATCAAGAGCACCCCCAAGTTTGTTCACATAAAATTGTCGTTAGTTTCATAGAAGGCTCAAGACTGCAAGATTTGCTTAAGAAACATCAGTCCCTAGAGCTAACACTTTTCTCAAGCAATGTCTGCTGGCAATTTATTTAGTTTACAGAATATTAGCACTAGGTATGAAGATTCTTCAGCTTCCTTCAATATAGAATGTGCTAACTTACACTTGAATACCTAGTAAGCATGGCTATGAAGTTTACAGGATTAGCTCAGCTCTAGAAGTAACACCAACTTTTAGGACACCACCTGCACAGAGCAGTTGAGCTGGATTATATAGGAAATAACACAGAAATTTCTAGCTTTTGCATAAAGGACTGCATAACAGTCATACTGCAGTTCAGGCACTTCCAATGCAACTCATTCTGAGTAGATTTGTGTGTTCTTACTGAATCCTACAAATTAACTAAGGCCAAAATCAGTGAGGAAGAAACTGCTATTTAGCTGGTGCATCAATCAAGTTTTTGTGACAGCTTTCTTCAGAATCATTTTCCTGGTTAACTACATCTATGCAATTGTTTAACTTGTATTATTTTAAATGAGAAAACGTTATATGGAAGAACTGAGTACATCTCTGTTCCATTAAACTACAAAAGTGAATCGTAACTCACATTTCTGAGTAGGTCTGTTTTGCCCAGTTACTTGGCCTGTTGTTGCTTCTCGTCTCAATCAAATCGCAAAAAGGTATGACGGAAATTTGTCAGTAACAAGGCACATAACAGAATCCGTTGTTTAGGGAAGTCTAAAGTGAGGTCAAATAGAAGCAGAACACAGTTAATCGGGTACTCTTGAATGCTGGGAAAAATTACTGCTGCAAGCCTTGGGGCAGTTCCCTAGCAGCAATCAGAATGAGAAGAGGTTATCTCTACCACTTCTCACTTGCTGTTGCTTTAGGCCAAGCGATGGCTTCAAGAAATGATCTGGGTGAGGAATAAATACATCCTGTTTTTGCAAGGTTTATTCGGCTCAGCTGAATATTTTACCTTTGAAACGTAAAATAGTTCTTAGCTGCCAAATTATTAGGTAACTTCTCTCAACTCAGTAAATTAAATTATAAAAATAATAAAATCATGTTTTATAAAAGAATAAAAATGACTAAATCAAAAGAACTTGAATCCTAAGCACAAAGTATTCTCCTTCAAGACAAGTTCCTTCATCTTCTTACAGAAGAAGCCATTGACATACAATGTTTTCAGGGAAAGCAAAAGTTTTAATAGCAGCCATCATGAGCCACTAATCTAAATCAAAACATCATACTGCTGTCAAGCTGATAATGGTAGGAAATCTTTTGGGATGTTTCAGTGATTTTATTTTATTTTTTTTCTCAGGCAAATGCTTCAGGTAACAAAACAGCAACAACTGTTAAACAGCAAATACTTTTCATTTAACATGGAAAAGGCACTTCAGCTAAAAAGCTGCAGAAGGTGCCCCCTTCGTGATGACAAAGTAACAAAAGCCTGGGAAAGACCCTTTATTGGGTGGTAAAAGCACACACTGACACTAGTTTAACAGAGATCAGAACAAATTCCATATAATTTTGCATCTGCAATGCTGGGATTAATTACAGTATAATCTACACCAACAATTTGAACTTAAAAAAAAAAAAAAAGCTTGAATTCCATAGCCTTTACAATACTTTCAAACATATCCCTCCGTGTATGCTGAGAATAACAATCTCAATTCAATTTTGCATGGATAAAAGAGTAAACCAGACTGCAGCAGTAGATTTGTGTAAACAGCATATGAACAATGAGTCCTTCCCTCTTTCAATGTTATTTTCACCTCCGTAAAATAGAGATAAAGGGCATCATCCTAAATTCCTTCACTACTTAGGTCTGATAGGTAATATTTGTTTCACCTGAAGAACCTAGACAGTTTATTAAGCCTAAGATATGGCAAACAGAAGTAATTCTTTATGATTCAGAAGAAAAATAAACACAGATATGTAAGCAAGAATTAATAGTAATAAAAGTCACACAATGATATTTGCTAGCTCATTAGAAACTAGAAATGAAATTTGTTAGAAAATGAGTGTTTCTTTGCCCAAACTGAATGCAAAGCTATAGTGAGATTTACAGACTTAATCTGAGTAGTTTTACAGAAAGGCAAGGGGTAGCAACATAAAGTATGAATTTGATATTTTTTTGTATTTACATTGTCAACTTATAGATTATGCCTTGAAAAAATCCTATTAATAAAACTCAAAATTTTGGCCATCCTTTTAAAAATAAAGATGGAAAAACACAGTGTTCTCCTGTGAAATTTATATTCACAGGAAAAAGTAATATATTAGGTCACAAATTTCATTTCACCTGTATGTTCTGGGACAATAGCACTTGTGAAAATTACTCATGAGTAATCTTGCTAAATTTAATGTCTAAAATTAACAAAAATGTTTTCAGTGTGAGGGTTTTGATTGGGACCCAAATGTATATAAACAAAATCAAGATGCAGTTTGTTCATTTCTCAAGCACCAGCCCTTTGCATGGAAGCAGGCTTGAGCATTAACTGGAAAATGAGAGGAATGAAGGAAGGTATTCAGCAAATGTAATGTAATGACTGGCCCAAGAGATTTTATAAAGCCAATGAACTGAAATACTTTCAGACAAATCGACTAAAATCTTAACTGCATATTCAATTATGGATAACTAAGAGTGTGTAACAAACACTTAGGAGTTTTAATGGATTTGAAGCTATTACCTTTAATTACATCTCAGAAGTCTGTTCCAGCGCTGTGACTTCCTGGAAAAAGAAAAAATAGAAATGCTTCAAACCTGTCACCCCACACAAAAGCATGGTCAATATTCCAGATACTGTGGAGGATTTGTTCTTTTTCAAGTGTGTGTGCTTGGAAAATTTTTCAAGGAAAAAAAAAAAAATCAACAAAATTGTTCATTTTAATAGTTAAAAAGTTCAGCTTAAGGATTTGGAAAACAAAAAGGTTACTCCGACAAGTTAAATTATGAGTCTTTTCACTCATGTTAAGAGGTCTACCTCAGTCAGCAACAGCAATTACACTGCTAAAAAAATCACGTTGAAAGAAAACCAATTTTCCATATGTTTTTGTAAATGCAACCAGCAAAGTCTAATACCTTTGGTAGGAACGATACATCATGGATTTGTAGGGATCAATGTAACTCTGGTTTAGCAAAGAAGGTATTCAGACTTTTAGAAAAAGAGGGAAGTGTCATGAGTTCTCTTCCCATACAAGGCTCTTCTACCTGTACTTAAATTTTATTGCATTGGGATTGAAAATCAATGTGAACTCCCATTTGATGTTTGAAGTAGTTAAACTTCATCAGCAAAATTACCAAAACAGAAAGGAGGAAAGGCAGAAAACAAAAAGGGAAGAAAAATACAGGGAATGTACAGATATTAATAAGGGAACTAGGAAAACAGGCCAAAAAAGAACAAGCTCTTGTAGCCAGCTCTCCCCTCTTCTCTTAATATTGGTGGGCTGAAATTGTATCTTTGCAGATTTTCATTGATAGATGACCAAGTACATAGATATGGTGATATTCTTGGTCTCTATGTACAAAGTAGTAATTTTACAATATTTGCTGTAGAAATGGGAAAGGAAGAGGTAAGAGAATCACTTTGCCTAATTAAGTTTTAGTGCGACAGCAGATCAACCAACAAAAAGACTTTTAGCATACACTGGGCAGGACACCCATGGTGTCACAACAAGTGGCATAAATACGTTGTTAGTGTCAGCTTTCAGGAGAGGCCAAGCTAATAAGAAGGTGCAGGATCTTTTGGCTGTATTATCATCAAATATCCAACGCTTCTGCAGTAGCAGAACTTTTTCATGCTGCTGCATATTATTACCCTATATTCTGTTCTCTCCTATAGAAAGAAAGCAGCACCAATGGCACATGGTATTTTTCATGTTTACATTGCACATTAATGGATGTGCAGAAAAAGCAAAGATAACAATGAATTCTTTCTGATTCCTTGCCAGAAACTACATTAGATCAACCAGCATTCCTCTTTGCTTATTGTTTAAAAGAAACTGCGTCCGACCATTCTCGTTTTCCTTTCTGTTCTATCATGGTTCTGTAGCCCAATGAGTTTGCATTGCTGTGCTTTTCTTCTGTGTTGAATATGAATTTTCTAAATAACTAAATATATATTTTTTGAATTTGTCGAAGTTTACTTGAAAGCTTGAATATCCAGGTTCTGAAAATACATGGGGACATGTCTTCAAAAACATTAATCTGTATACGCTACCAAATTATTTCAGGGAAACTACAATTCCTTCAAGCTCCCATTCTCCTTTTAGCGATGAGAACCTCAGTTGGATGACAGTATATCTGCATGACACTGTATTTGCATGACACTCCCTCTGGGTTTCAACAAATATTGTTCAGGATTTTTGAAGACAAGAACCAGAATATCGTTTAAACAAGGAGAACTCAAACCATAAGCATTCAAGACTATTTCTGATTTCATCCCTCTCTCCTCTTGGTTTCAGCCAAAACTCTTTAATACCTGATTTTGCTTAAAAAACAGATTCCCAAGAAAAGGAGAGAAAACCACCTTTACTTGCCACAGATCAAATCCCAAGAGCTATTCTGAGTTATTATCATGTTTGTCTAGAATTGCAAAATGAAAATCCAAAAAAAAAAAAAAGAATTACTGAATTACTGCGCTGAGCCATAAGATTTATGTTCCCTTTAACAACTAAATTTAATAGCATCTTGACAGCTGTCCTAGACCACACAGTTATAGTACTATTTGTCATCTCTGGTCTTCAGATGGCACCAAACCCATATAATGCAGAGCCTTAAGCATTTTGCCTGTTATTAAAAAGAATGTTTAAAACTCCAGTGGCATTAACAAAGCCATGAATCTTTTGATTTGCTTCAGTTAGCATGGTTCAGCTGTCGGCCTACAGCCTGAACCCACCCCACATGACCCTTCAGTCTCATGACAGCTCTTCCCTGTCACAGCCCTGACAGGAATCACAATGCCCTTTATACACATGCACCTTCCCGCTGGTTTTCACATCAACTCAGTCCATTTCATCAGTTTGCTTTGGATGATTTTGGACCCTCTTTAATAGGTTCCCTCATAATTTTTACGAGAAATACAGAGTGTGTATTGCATCACTTGTAAGTCTACCATTATCTATAGCTTTTTATAATTGTGAAGACATCTATCCCAACACAATTAAAATTCTTATATGGTATAGCCTCTATCATTTTATGTTTTATGTTATGCCATGGCATTATGACCAAGAGACACTCAACTGTCCAGCATACAAATATTTATGGTGCAGATCTCAAACAGTTTAAGTGAAACATACATCTAGCCATTGTCAATCTAGTATTGTCATGTGGTTGACATTAACATCTAGTATTGTCAATTTTTCGCATATAAGTCCAACAGCAAATTTAAGTGGCTTTACAAAAAAAGCAGGGAGAAGGGGGGTTAAACATGATAATCAGTATGATGCTGGGCTGCAGCTGTGAGGAATATGCTTCAAGTAAAAGCCATTGTCAGTTCAAACTCCAAGACAGGCACAGATTAGCATGGGTAAGGAGGGCAGCCATCACCTCCACAGCACTTTTAAGAAGAGCTTCTGGCAGCCTGGTCTCATTTTCCATCTCCACAGGGACCTGTTCACCTGCATCGCCCTGCCAGCCTCTGCCAAGCCAGGGGCTTGCAGCCAGCACCGAGCCCAGACATCCTCACACAAAAACCTGAGGAAGAACACCGCAGGGCAGCACCCCCTGACAGACCCTTTCTATATACAGTATAGAATATATATATATTCTGTATTATACATATGATAAGGGGAATGGGGTGTGCTCAGCTGAACAGCCCCTGCTTTACCTCAGTGCTCATCTCCTGCTTTTCCTCGCTCCCCTCAGGGGAGCCACAGCTCAGCCCAGACGCCCCGGGCGCCATCTCCTGACGGGACACCTCCAGGGACGACCCCCCCCGGGCTCTCTCCCGCTGTCCCCCACCCTCCAGCCTTTCATCTAACGGCGGCATTGCCCAAGGGACGGGGCCAGCCTCGCCCCATACCGCTAGAGTGAGGCTGTGAGGTACTGCGAGGAACTACGAGGAACTACGAGGGGCGGCCGGCCCCAGCGGCACGAGCTCGCTGCTAAGGCGGGGCGGGGGGGCCGTCAGGGCTCGGCAGGTGCGATGGAAGGGCTGGGCGCGAGGCTCCTCACCTCAGTGCTGGGGGCCGGCGGCAGCGTCCGGTGCCGGTGCCTGGGCTGTGGGCAGCGAGTCCTGGGGGTAATAAAGGGGGGTTGTGGCAGAAGGGAGCCTGTGGTAGGGTTTCCCGGCTCCGTCGCTGTCTCTAGGGGCTGGTTTTGGCGCTTGTTCCCCTTCGCAACCAGGAGGGAGGCCTCCCCTGCTGACTGGGGCAGCAGCCTGCGGTGCCCTGCCAGGCTCCCCTCCTCTCGATAAAAGAACGAAATACTGTAGTGGATGTTGTCAAAACAGCCTGATTTAAAGCTATAAAGTTGTTTCCCGATCTTCGAAAGTGTGGGGCTCCCACTCTGAGAAATCACTTCAGGGGCAACATTTAAGGTTATGGCTTGCTCCTGCATAGGGAAGTACAGTAGAAATAAAAAACTCCAGCAACCCTCTGTATTTGCATTTAGACTACTGGCACGGCAGACAATTGCTATATTATCCAAAGGTATGGTCTGTACTCAAAACTTAAGTCCTTCTAATTAATAAATAATTGTAACGACTTGCAGTCATGCTGTTTAGTCACATAGAGTATGTAAGTGATATTTCCCACTGAATTTTCTTTCTGAGGTTGTTTTATTACAGTCATAATCTATAGGTCAAACAGAAATCTCCAATCAGCCTTAGGATGCTGATTCTAGGATTGCAGCCCTAATTAATTCCTATTTCTACCTTAAGGTTTTCGCAGGTGATAACTACCTAGTTAGTGCCCTGCTTGCCAGTACTGCAAGTGAACAAATTAAGCATAATGCTTCTAAGTAGTTGCCATTTTAATCGAGATCTTAAAAAAGAAGGGTAGTAGCGGTGGTTGTTGGAAACGAATTTTAACTTTACTAATGGTAAATTATCTTTTAGGGAAATAAATCATACACTTTGTATGGGTTTACTCTATGAAGGTTTACATCTCTGTATGTTAATAGTAACAGGGCTAGTGTGTTAACAGAAACGTATTAAGCTGAGATAAGATTTGGTGCTGATTTCATTGGGCTCACAATTTCACCAAGGGAGTTTTAGAAGTGGTTAACCATGGGTAGAAGCAGCCATACCATCTTGTCTGGTAAAATATGTATTTACATTAAATGAAAAGCAGCAAATACCCTGAGAAATTGCCAAAGCTGGGAAAGACTCTCCTTATATTACTGTTAAAGTTGGGTGATCCAACATCCAGAAAGTATCTAATAGTCTTAAATGGTTACTTATTCCATCTTTTTACAACTCTGCTATCATCAGTATGTATTTCTCCCTCAGCCTCTAATATATGGAAATGTCAATAATGCCTTGTTCTATAAAACGCATCAAGTACTTTTGTATTGCATTCAGGCTCATAAAAGTTTACTTGAGTTGATAAACAGCCATAAAATAAGTTGTACTGAATTGGAACAAAAGGTGATTTTTTTTCATATTGAACTAGAGATTTTAAGCAACAGACCTAGCTTCTTAGACTTCAGTTTTTGTCAATGAAGTTTTGAAAGCTGATTATCATAGTGAATCTTAATTTTGGAGCTTGTTTAGAAAAAATTAGATCTGACTCCCTGGAGAGAGCTGCGTGAAACCAACACAGCGAACCTGTTGTTTAACTGGCATATTTGTTATGAAGTCTCTCACTGTCTTAATGTAGGACAAATGAAGCAGTTTGTTCTTCCCCTATGCTTAGTACTGTCAGATGTGCATAGAATAAGATTATCTGATTTTCCTTTTTAAAAGAATGTAATTTGTTCTTATGTTGGTTACTCTGCACCCATAAGACAGAGGTAAGAAGCTGTACATGAGTTTAGAATTCTAATTTACCCCAACTAAATAATGAGACAAGACAGTGTTAAGCATATTCTTGCTATTTTAGGTATGGCTTCTAGTCTGAGAGTATGAGCTTTTCCGTGTGATGTCTTCTAAGAATAGTGCTTTCCTTTCTGTATGAGGAAATATTTTTTGACATTCAAAGGACTCAGGGAAAAAATATACAAACAATAAATGTTTTGTGCTTCATGCCATAAAATAGCTTTGCACTTTCTTTCAGATACTTGTCACAAATTAATAACTCTGAACTATCATAATAGTGTATTTCAAAATGAATAGAGAATAATTATAGTAATCAGGACACAAGCAATGCATAGATTTGGTGTGGGAATGAAATGTTTCCTTTCAACCAGTTTTTCCAGAGTTTTTTTTAGAAAAACTGCTCTTTTAGATTCAGCAGGTGCCAGATCTTTATTATGTTAGAAACTAACTGAAGTTTCCAAGAACATTTTGGAATTATCTGGAATTGCAGAAACAGTTCTCAAAAGTAAAATGGCTTGCTCCATGCTATACTGTAAACAAGTAACTGCACACTGATGTGAATAACTAAGTCACGGTACTGTCACCAGTAAGAGAGGAACACTCAAAGTAATAACTAGAATTTTAATGTGCTTTATTTGGGTATAAAAGCAAACAGTGGTGAAGTTGCTCTGTAATATAGACCAGCACAAGGCACAAAAGTCTTCCTGCTTGTGTTGGAACTGAATGAGACTTATTATTTGAGTGATAAACCATGAATTGATATCTCCTTGCATAATACTCACATGAAAGATGAATCAGACTTTTTGCATTTAGTATCATTCAGGTAACTCTTCTAATTTTTAAGAAATTTGTCCCAGTTGTCAATAAACAGGTGTTTTTAGTCACAGTTGACAAATAGGCAGTTCCAGATGAGAATAGTTGTCATACTGATGATAAGTATCTAAATGCAATTATTCATTACCAGTAAATAGTGAAGTTTTCAGTAATGACTGCATCCTGCAGAGCAAAAAACTTGATTGATCCTTCTGCTTTGTGTGTATATACATGTATCTCCATTTCTGATAAACTGCTTCCAACTAAAAACTTACAGATTTTCACAGTAATAGCAAATTAATTCTAAAATTCTAAAATAGTTCATTCTAAAACCTTACAATGGCTGCCTAGATCACTTCTGTCTATTAATGCCTGTATTGGGTTTTCTGATTAAAATTTCACAAGAACTTTAATGCTTTATTGCGTTTTATTTGAACGTGTTGTTTTATGTTGTAGTGTTTTCAATTATGCAGATGTGGTCATATATTAATTTGGATGTCTCACTTCAGCAATTAAGAGACCTTTGCTTTCCTTAGTAGCCCTTTTGAATCTGCCTTTACTTCTGATGGAGTTGTTCTGTTTGACATGTACAAATCTGATTTTCCATTCTAGCCAATACAACACTGTCTAGGTCAATTTAAAGGCTGGTTCTATATTCAGAGTTTACAAAAGAAAGATTTCATGTGAGAACTGCCTTAAGTGCTGTTTTGTCATTTGAGCAGAAAATGACTTGCATGCATTATTACTTATACCTCAAAGTCTCAGGTGACTTGCATAGATATATTTTGCTGTATCTACAGTTGTATATTCATGAGTCAGAGCTGCATTGAAATGAGACTGAGAGGAAGCTGGGATTGAGGATACTTCCTTGAGCACATTGCCATACTTACAGAGGGAAATTACAGCCATAAATATCACTGGCAGTGAGGCTTGCTGAAAGCTTATGTCAGTTCTTTAGTCCTGGTTTAAGATGCCTCTGCTTAACCCAAAGTGTTTTGTAATGTGCTACAAGGAGTACTATAAATGTTGTAGCTATTCACTAAAAATGTTTGTAATCTCGTTATCCCAAAAGCATAAATGAGTAAACAGCAGTATCTGTATGTTATTCCCAAGGGAAAAATGCTACATGGATAGAAACTACTGAGTTACTAAAAGATGTAGATGTTCCAGTCCTGTTATTCATTAGAATGGGAAGCATAATCCAGTGAAGGATCACAAACTGGGAGTCAGAATATCCAGAATCCTCATTGTGGCTAATACTGGCCAATTATGCTGCCTTGGAGGGGATACAAGGACAACATTCAGAAATTATGAATTTACTCCAATTATTATTACAAGTACAGATGCCAGTCACTTAAAAAAATAATAATAATAAATTAGGAAGCTCGGTTTCTTCCTCATCTAGAAAACAGGTATATCGATGCCATGCATTACAAGTTTTTTTGAAGGTTGAGAAAGGTTTTCGTTAGTTATGCAGCTGGGATAACTCCCTGGCTTTTCTCAAAAAAAAATATGAAAGAAAAAAAAAAAAAAAGGAATGATGGGAGATTTACTTACTGTGATCTGATGATTAAGTTTGTATGTTTATCACCTTAGAAACACTAAGGATGTTAATGCTAAACCTCTTTTCTCTTATAGGAACATTCCTAGAAGTATAAGAGAAGCAAAAAACTGTTTTCAAACTTCTATTGGATGGTAAGAGTTAATGCTCTTTGTATTTTTAACAGTTTCTTGAGATGGTCCTGTCTCTTTCACCTGCTGAATACCACATGCAAGAAACCAGAATTTCAGTTAGCCATTAACATCTGTGCCAATTCTCTACCTAAAAACAAAGTAGAACATCTGACATTTGTAGCTTTCAATCCAAGACTGACTTTGAGGAGAGAAGTAAAAAAATCTAGCATGCTGTCTGTCACTGTCTGCTTGTAACAATACTTCTAAGAGTGTTCTTAGAAATATTTTTCTAAGAGTGAACAATATACTGGAATCTCAAAGAAATATTTACTTTTTCTGCTAAACCATATGGGTGGCTGGATAAACAAATTTCATTCTCTATTACAGGTTCTAGTTTCCTAATAAAGATTTGGTTTCTTTTCTATAAGCAATAAAAGCTTGAAGAACATTTGGGCTAGCAGGAAAGAACTATGTATGCAACCTTTGTCACTCTAAATTGGATAGAATGAAGCTTTAGCAGCACAAAATCATTGTTAAATGCCCGCTGTCATTGAAGTCTGCAGTGTCAAAATCCATCAGGAAAGGAGAAAAAGCTCTAGGCCCCAAACATATTATTTGAGGGTGTCCCCCTGAGAAGGCAAGACTCTGAAATAAGCGTTTGTTTTTGCCTGTCTGCAGCTCGATCCCAAAAGAATGTAGAAGAATAGAAAAGTTTCAAACACATGCTAAAGAAGATCCCTATTAAGGAAGGGCTTTGAGTAGCACACTGCTGTTTAGTATTTAAATTGCTGGAATAAAAGTGAAAAGGGCAAGCAAGACTTATAGAGCGCTGTTGTCTGGCAAATATTCACACTAAAATGGCATCCTGTCTTAATCCACACCTATTGTTGATGTTCGTGTCTTAAAAACCTTTCCAGATAGGGGAACAAAGCATTACCTGCAAAAAAAAATCTAATGCAGCAAAGAACTGAATTGCACATGTAACAGCGACTGTTCTATATGGTTCTGTTCTATATGAGTTATGTTTTTCTTTCTTCCCTGCTCCACAGAGGAAATGAACCTGCTATTGCAGTTAAAAGGAAAAATAGCTGATTCGGCACAGCGACAGGCCAAGATGCTGGCTGTTACACAGGTGTATTCCTTACAGCTACATCTCAAATGTTGTGTTTCATAGTTACCACTGACCTTCTCTTTCTGTGGGATTCTTGCTAGGATCTCTAGTTGGAGGGGAGGGTTGCATTTTTCCTCTGAAGTTGAAATGGGCTTTTGTCTGATCATTCCATATGTTGTGTATTCTGGACCATACCCATCACAGATGTTCCTCTCCATGCATTAAAACTGGGTATCAGCTCATTCGGCTTCAGCACTTGACTTTAAAAGGCAAACAAATCAAATCCCTTTCTTGAGGGTATAATGCATCATTTTCCCCTCTTTGACTGTGTATTATCTTCTTTTACATCTGATCACATCATCAGAATCTAACTTCCTGCATCTGTGTTGGCTAATTAGTGCCTTGGCTTTAAACCTTCTCCTATCAAAAATATACATTTTTTTTACCAGTCAGTATTTATTTTATACAAAGTGTTCTGAGCACATTTAATAAAAAGTGGAAGTGTAGTGTTTTCTCTAAATTGGACATACCAAAGCAGAGTGAAAAGACTGGGATGCAGAAGTAAATAAACCAATGATTTAGACCGGGGGGAGTGGGGGGGAAAGTGGATTGTTTCACTAGGAATCAGTGGGGGTAGTACTTCAGTGGCAGCACCCAGACAGGTCACGCTAAACAGTGAAAGATTTTCAGAAACTGAATTTAAAAATCAAACCCCCTTTGGCTCAAAGCCTGTGAGGATAAAAAACGACTTAGCATGAGAGAACTGTTAGTGATTTTACTTCAAAACTTTCTTTGAAAAAGCTGTTTCCCCCTGACTTTGAGACCAACCAAAATAAAAGCAAGGTGCTTTGTAGACTCATGATCAGAAAACAGATGCATCTTTATATGGCTTAAAGAGGTAAAACTCCACTAATCTATCCAAGTTATAATGTGGTAAATCAGCTACACGAGTCTCATTTTCTTCTGGCTGAAATAATTTGAAAAGTTAGAACCATTCTTTTTAATGGTGTTAGTATACTGGCTTTATTTATAAACAGCGAAAATATTCTACAATTTCTGTTTTGCTCTCAGATGTATCTAATGAGTTGCGAGGTGTATTCATACTGATTAATAAATGGAACAATTAAGTGATAGATTGAAGGCTGGAAGCAATTCAGTGTTAAGTATATGCTGTCATCTACTGGTCATACCCTGCAATCTTGTTTCCTGTGTTCAAATTCTGGTTTCTTTTGGCATCAATGTTAAAAGCAAATTGATTATCATCCTTGTCTGTTAACCATTACTGCAATGAATATTTGTAGCAATTTAGCACTTACATGTCAGTATCTATATATACATTTACATGTACATAGGTGTTGAAATTTATTTGAGGGGAGTCAGAGGGTGTTTTAACAGATCAATGGACATGTACCAATACTGAGTCAACACTGTAAACTGTGCACACATTTTACATGTTAATTGAGGAAATAGATCTATGCTACTAACATAGCTTCTCTCTACTCACGCAAATTCGGTGTTATTTCCACTCTACATGTGAAATTTTTTTTATTACTTTCCAAGTATCCTGAGGTCTGAGGTGAAATAATATAACATTTTTAGTGTATTTTTGATAATTTCTGGACACTTTCAGTATTTCTTTACAATAATCAGAATAACTTTTAAGATTATTCTTCATAAAGCAGTCTCAGCCATTTAACTCCAGCAGAAACTGACTTTAAAAAGGATGCAAATTATTGCAAGCTATCCATCAGTTTTGTTTCAACATTAGCTTTAAAATTTTGATCTGAATACTATCATTCTTATCCCTTGTCTTTGCAGGACAGGCCAAGTTCTAAATTCAAGCACAAGGTTTAAGGTGCTTTTGAACCCTTCACTAGAATTCTGTAATTTAGGACACATATTCAGTACTTTTAGAAAATCTGGGGTGATGAGTTGAAACAATTAAGTGGTGTTTAGTATTTCATTTATTAATAAAATTAATGTGAATACAATATAAATGTTCAGTTTTCTTCAAAGAAAGTGGTAGCTGAGCATGTGAGAATCTTTGTGAAACTTTCAGATTTTAATATGACTTTCACCATCTAACATCAGTATAAAGAATTTAGTCATCTATGCAAGCACATGCTACTTGACATCTTTCAGAGGTGTCTGTAGAAAATGAGGATATTGACTGGTACCACTTTTCTTCACTTCTGAGCAATTTATAGTCACTTGTTTTGGCAAGTGAACATCTTACCTCTGTAAGTGATAGGTTTACATATTTACAATATGTAAATAACAGCTCTCATTTTTCAGTATGGAACAATCTCTCTCATTTGCAGAGTTATCAACCTTCAGATACCTGCATGGGGTTGGACTACAGCATCACAAACTGGGTTGATTTTACAATAATATTTTTTAAGATTGTAAGATTGTCTAGAAGAGAAGCCTTCTAACTTAGTGTTGATCATGTGCTTATTATGGCTGGGAAACCACACTAGATTTAGGCCTCTCATCAGTAGCATTTAGCTCTTCTAAGAATCTGTGAGCACAGGTTACTTTAAAAGCAATAATGGGGAGCTTAGCCCATTGTAGACATTGAACACACAGAGGACCGTGCTTTATTAATTATCCTATCAGTCTCATTCTCATGCATTTTGCTTCTTACTGCTCTGCATCTACTATTCAACCATTTCTCTTCAATGTTTTGTCAAGTCTGTGTGGGAAATCACTCTCGCTGGAGGAATATCAGGTCAGTTGGCATATTAAGCAATCTGATTACATCAGGCTTTAATCATAATATTTCAGATAAGCTAAATAGAAACTTATAAGTAATAAAGAAACATGTCTGCTACAAGACAATGTAGCAGGTGATCAACTCATGTGTTCTTGGGAAATCAGACTGTCTGAAGAGAATATAACTTCATTTGTCTCTGTTAGAAACAATAGAGTATGGAGTCATTGGGCAGAACCTATTATTGAGCCTATATTGAAAGAGGGAAAAAAGAATGTTAATCAACTCGTGATTAAAATGTACGTCTCAATCTCATAAACTGGAGGAAGTCAAATCTTGACAAATGAGAATTTCCTGAATGAACTTCTGCTTGAAAAGATCATAAGTGCCTAGTCTTGCTTTATGATATAATCTCCATATAACTCCATCAGTTATATGGAGATTTTCAAGACACACTTTCTCGTACACTCTAATTCTATAGCAGCAGTTGGAAAGGCAGCTTGGACATGATGTGATTTTAGGTCAAGAGATGATTTCTGTATGCACCTATTTTTTTTTCTTACTGTTTTTTTCATGGACGTGTAGATATTTTCCTCTTTCCCTTTGAGGAATGAAGACTACTGCAAAAAGTTTGACTCCTGATATAATATTTCTATTATGCCTTAGCTCACAGTTAACCTTACACAGAATTATTTAAAGAGCTACATGCTCCTTTTTTCCATATAAAAATAAACAGGGATCCCTTTCAGCTCTAAAAGGAGGGAAAAAAGCAAGTGTGTAAGGAATCAAATGGTAATTACAGATAGGAAGAAAGGTGTGAGATGAGGCACAGCATTTTGTTTCTTGATGATCTTATGTAGCTTTACTTTTTCTTACAGTATGTCATAGTTTTTTACTAGCAGAATGCTGGAAAGAAACACTGTTAATGACAGTCAGATCACTATTTTTAACAGTATATGTCATAAATATTAGCAACACATTTTCTTTAACAATAGCTAGAAACCAGTTACAAATAGACAATGCTCTTACTATGAGAACCTTAGTGTAATAGCTTTTTTTTTTTTTTTGCCGTACCTAATGCTTGCATCATTAAGATCATAAAGGATAATGAACAGACAAATATCTAGTCTTTTAACTAATCTTCATACCAATAAACAGGATTCTAAGCTTACTTGTAAATGGAATTTGAAGAAGCCAACTTGTATGTGTAAAAGCACTTTCAAAAGTTGAGTCCACCACTGAATTACATAAATAGCCTGTGTACAGATTACCATTTTCTGTTTAGTATTCTATTTTTGTATATTTCTGTGAAACTATGTAAAGCTTTGCAAGACTTTTCCAGTAAGGACTGAATATGTATGTACTTTCTAGATCATAACCAGGTAACTTGATCAAAGAGAAATTCACTCTCACTGCCTCTGTCACTTTCTGAAACTTTCTGCAAATCTGCCTGGGACAAAACTCTTCCAGACCACAGCGATAGTTTGTTGTTAATCTGGCCAGAACACATTCAAATGTTCTGGGCTGGTGTTTGAAGGAAAGCTACAGAGCTTTTCTCTCTGAACAGCTTTTGAATTATTGTAGTCTTGGTCGTGGAGGAGCCTGTATTGTACAGATCAAAACTGGTAAGAATTTTCTTGTGAAACAGTTTTGAAATGATGGACAATTTGAAGACAAGGTGGGTTCAGTTTGGGAAAAAGCATTCCATATCTGAGGCATACCTCACCATCCTACCAAGATGTCATTGCTCAGTCTTCTGCCTGAGCACCCTTTGTTAAATAACACAGGTGAAAGATAAATGAATGGGGAGTAATTTAGTGAGATTAAATGGACAAGACTTTGGACACTTATCATAGCTTCTGCAGTGCCTCATACCTGAGCAAGGAAGAATTGCTAAGTTCCGAAATGCCAGGGTCATTAATCAGCCCCTTGATGTTGAAGTGATGTGATATAATGTTCACAGCTTGTGGAGAACAGAATTTTGTTTTGCATGGATCTGCAAATTTGCTTCGTTTTGTTCAGCCCTGCTGTAAAATTCAGGGAATTAAAGTAACTGAATCATTGATCTATGAATATGATTTCTGAAATACCATGAAACAACATAACAATAAAGGATATATCTGATTGGAGTTTTTTTAATGCAAATTATGTAGTTAATTTATCCTTTGGCATTAGCTGAGCTGAGTATGTCTCTCTGTCATGGAAGTCTGCAGCTGGCATCATTGGGCCTAACCTACTGAAAGTAATTAGAGATCAGAGGGCTCCCAGTTGACTTAATGCAAGGATAGTTTTCTGCTCCTGCCTAAATTGCAAAAGATCCTGTAGCTTTGTCAGTATTGGATCACATCAAATATTTTTATTGTTGAGCAAAATTCAGACCGGTCATGTTTTCCATAATGACAGATGTCCACTAATGGCAAGCTTAGAAGAGGGGTCCTGACTTGGTTTTGATATAGTAGAAAAATTGCAACACATGTTGTGCTGCTTGTAGCCAAGGACTGTTGTGCTGAGAGTTCAAATACATGGGCAGTGTTTTATAAGCAAGACATTTCTGATGTGCCATTGCAAACCACAGTGGAGTAAATCAACACTGTAATGTTCAATGACAAGGACTTTGTGAATCAAATCAGTCAACTGTATTTGTACTTTTCTGTTGTTCCCTGAGGAATCAAGTGTTTTTATATTTGTATGCCTGCATTGGCACAACAGACACTCTGAAATTTGATTCAGAATGGTTTTGTACTCAAGTAATCTGCTTCTCCCACTTAATGGTGTTGGGAGAGATCCCATTTTGAAGTTTTATCAAATATGCACAGGGAATTTAACTTCTGTTGGTTTACTGGAATCCTTCAGTCTTCCGCTGCATTCAAAAAGTCAGCCTGGAGGGGTGTATGAGGCAAGGAACAGCAAATAAAGAAAATTATTTACAGTCTATACTAGATGCAGCCTCCTCTGGAACATTATGTGCAGCAGTGATCACGCTGTCCATGATCCATGTCTACTGGTAAAGAAGGTGTAGCATCAGGTGATGAGGATGGTGTTCTCATATGGAAGATGGAAAAGAGTGAATCATCACTTGGGAAAGGAGATGAAGCAGGCATAGGTTGAGAGAAGACGTTCAAAGTACATAGTATAATAAGATAATGAAAATTTCCTGTTTAACTTTTCCTCTGCTTGTAACAGGAAAGATGAGGGATAGACAGTAAAGATAAGATTCAAAACTGCCAAAAACAAGCAGTCCCCTGTGTATAGGGGAACTCGTTGCATAAAATTTGAGGTTAAAATGTTAGCAGGATCTAGAAGAGTTAAGTATTCCTTCGGGTAACAAAAATATCCAGAGATGTCATGTTAAAACAAATCTTTATCCTTTAAGCAAGGATAAGGATTAATTTGGAGGGATGGAGAAGAGCAGATGGATTACCCCAAAGATGCCTACTGCTTAAATTCCCTCTGAAAGGTGAACACAGGCTACCATCAGATGTGAATAGCTACAGTACGTGAACCACACCTCTAATTCATTTCCTCAATTTTTTGCTCTTTGCAGCAAAAGGACTGGAGTTGTACAGAATTTTTCTAGAAATGCAGTTATGAGTCAAGATATAAAATGAGATTTCTCAGTAAGGCATTCACAGGAAAGTAAGATGATAATGTGGTAGGATGCTATCTGCTGAAGGTGTTAGCACAAGGAGAAGGCATGGTTTGAATTCAAACCTCTTATACAAATGAGAATGCAACTAGGTTTAACTATCCTATGTTGTGAGTGTTTTTATCTAAGCAGGATTAATCACCTCACACAAAGGAAGAAAACTGATAAATGTAAAAATCTGATAAATAATGAATGAAATAACCAAGGACATCTCAATATCAAGTAGTCAGAATTTTGCAAAATAGGATGCAATACTATTTTTCCCACTACTAGTATCCAACCTCCATCATACAAGTTTAAAAATGTAACAATTTTAAACAAACCTGGTCTATTATAACTGTATTTAAAAAAAAAAAAAAAAAAAAAGAGAGAAAAAAACAGCCAAACAGAAAAGTAATCCTTAATATCAGTTTCCTCTTTTGACATACACATGGATGCAAGGACAAGCACATGTCCAGAACCCATGCTAAACTTGCCCAGAAATCTCAATATTTTTAATAATGGTGCTGTTTCAATAAGTTCCTGGGTTCCCTGGGCAGTACTTGGTGAATTTTGACAGAATATTTGAAGTGACTGGTTAAAAAAAAAAAAAAAAAGGCTGTGTAAAGGTCGAAAATAAGATTGTAAATGAACCATTGCTGGAAAGCAAAAAGCAATTGTGTTTTGTGAAAGTTGTCTCCTTTTGCTGTATGGTTGCAGCAGTATCTGCTGTATCATTGCTTCAGTATCTACTACAGCACCAGGTGAAAGGCTTGTAGAGGTTAGCTTGCAAAGAAGCAGGTGCAGATGTTGCTTAATGCTTTCAAGTAGTATTCAAAAAATATCTTTAATAGGTCTTTTCCTGTCACTCATACTGGGTGGGACCTTCATTCCATGTTATAAAGATGGTAAGTTTCAATCCTGTGATGTTATTGACTTAATCTTGCAAGAAAGTCAGACTCACAGAAAAATAGGACTGGCAAGGATTTTAAGATGAATCAAAGCAATATCACAGTTCCAGTAACTGTTTGTACATCCTCTGAAACAAAAATTGTTGGCTTCTATTCAGCCTGTGGTATATTTCAGACCTGCAGAGCTGCTACGCTAGTCCATTGTTCTCCATCCTATATTAATGGCTGAACGGCACCTTTGTAAAATACCCAAATGCTCATGGTTTTCTAACAAATATTGAAAAAGGCACAAGTCTTATACAAAAAAAAAGACTGCATGGTGTCAGTGTAGAATCTGACATATGGTTGTCTTTTTTTTTTTCTTTAAATGTGCTTGAAGAGTGTGAGTTATTAAAATAATAATCTCTTGGTGTGTGTATGGTTGCTTCTCATGAACAATCTCTAGCCAAAATCTCACTGAGATCAATGATAATTTTACCTATATTGAGATATAAATTACACATCTGAAGCTATGAAATGCCTTTGGAAGACCAGGGTGAGTTGTAATGTGGAGATACCAGGATGTGATATGAAGCCCAGTTCTTCATGCATGCTGTCTTCATGCTTTCACTTCTTATGGAATGATGCATTTAAAGGACGATAACAGTAGATGCTGACATCTAGTGGTTTTGCAGTACCTGCTGCTTCAACATTGAAGGTATAACTCGGTCACCTATCTTTTTTTAGAGTGTTGAGAAGGGTAACAGTCCTTTTCCAGCCCTGCTGCAAGGCTATAATTTATAGACAGGTAATAAGCTTAGTTTAAAAACTGCAGTTACTTTCAGTATTCATTCTTACCTCTAGAGGCTTTGCAGTGTCTAGTTAAAAAAAGAGTTGCGTGTTTTTCTCTCAGCATTCCATAATCCATAGTTTATCTCAACATTTCATAATCTGAATATGCTCCAAAAGAAAACTTTCATCATCATGAGTAACATCTGAATGTGCATGGTTATCTGACCTGAACGCAGTAGGAAAACCCTTTAAATGGTTATTAAAGTGTTTTACACAGGAGTAGAATGGTGTTACATCGAAGGCATTAAAAGCTTGCAGCCCTTACCCAATTGTTGAGTCATTGTGTGTTCCAAGATACTGAGGTAATTGAAGCCCTAAAATCCTGAAATCCTGTTCAGAGAAGTACATTAAGAGATCTTGATGATATCAGAATTTGGTATTTTGTCAGCCATTAGTGCTAATAGTGAAAAAACAACCAGACAAATTCACAGAGGAAACAGTCACTAAAAACTGTTAAATTCATGCACATTTACTGGTTTGGAAGCTCCTGGAGTCACAAATTTTTGGAAGCTGGTGAAGTGTTCTGAGAAGTATGACTTGTTCTTATGCCTTTGCTGGGCTATGTTTATTACTGCAGATACTTAGTTTGGATGTCAGTTTTTCACTCATCTTCCCGTGCTTAATGAAGCATCATTTCTATGAAATATTTATTCTGATACCACACTTAATTTTCTCCATTATATAAAGGTATAAATCATTCCTTCAACTGAATAAGGTATAAAGGCAAAGAGAAGATATTCCTCTAAAGATGATGAAGAATAAATCGTGACAACATAAAAGAAACCAATTGCTTGTGTTCATAGGTTTCCTTTTAAAGGAAAAATTTAAGAACAAAGACCTGTGTGTGTGTAAGCCATTTTCTGTACACAACAATCAGATTTATCATCCCTATTTTGTCCTTTGAACAGAGGTACATATTTCTGAAAGCTCTTTGCTGGTGTTCTGTTTATGGGATACTGACCTGTCTACAAATTCACATTTTATAGAGTAGTTTCATAAGAATTCCAATTAGAGTTGCCTTAAATTTTGCCTGCTATCTTTGTGAGCTTGAGCTTGCAAAATATCTTCTAGGTATTTGGAATCATATCTAGTGTGTGTATATGATTGTGTGTGTGTATGTATATGCGTGTGTATATATATATATATAAAAGTGTGAGAATTCGTAAGTGTTAATATAAAAATCTACAGCACAGAGTACAGTAAAGAGAGAATCGTGATCTGGCCAAGATTTATTGTGTGCTTAACTTTATATGCAGTAAGTAGTTACACATAAGTCCAATGTGGTATTTAAAATTAAGACCATATGTAAATCTTGACAGCATCAGGGTATAAACGGCCCAGTGCTCCTGCATCAGAGGAAATAGAGCAATCACAGACAACTGACACATTCTTTAATAGCAAGTGAGCTTAATCTATTTTCTTGTTTTGTCAGTAGGATAGTGTAACTGTGTGGAGAGAATAGGCTCAGAAATTCGACACTATGTAGATTATAAAACAGAATATTAAAAATAGGTGAACAAGAGAGAGAAGGAATGGCTAGGCAAATTGACTGACTTTGAAATCAGTACTGACAGCTCTGGAAATACTCATCACCAGCTTATTTTGATTCTATCCCAAAGTTGTTGACGTTGTTACAGCCACTGGTCAACTTGTGAGCTGGATTCTGCTTCTCCTTGCACTGAAGTTAATTAGCTTTCTTATGCAAAGTCTCAGTTGTCAGTTTGTGTGTTAAATGAGCCTAATGAAAAGAGGTGTCTTATTTCAAAGAGCTGGGGCATGCTGGGGTAGCTGTGAGAAAGGAAGTTAGAAACTGTAAGAGATGCAAACAGGAATTTAGATGACTGAGTTCAGTTCTTGTCTGTGCCATATCTCTGTGAAGTTGTTTGATCTTGCTCTCTGCCTCAACTTCTCACCTGTAAAAGTAGATAAGGTTTTTTTAATACTAGCCTTTTGGGGATCAGGTTTTGTCATATGGTATAGATCTAGTATAGATCTCAGCTGGGCCCTTTAGACACTACTGTAATACTAATAGTACAAAAAGGGGTTATTCACACTCTGTGCTATAATTGCTCTTGCTGAATCAATAAAGTTTATAGCTAGGACTGTTCTTGGAGGCAACTCTACTGGGAGTTATAACTACTGAGAAAATATAAAGAAATATGCAAAAAGTTGTAAAAGATTATTAGTGTACAAATAAGATTTTGTTTTTAAATGATCTCTGTCTTTACTCATCTGTTACGTACATCTGTTGTGTAATGCTATTTCAGTTTTTCTCTAATATTGAATCTAAATTGTCTACCAAATGAGATCTGCAATTGCATTACACAATTAGGATTAGATGCCAAGCTATGATTAGTCTCATTCCTCTATGATAAAAAGGGTTAAAAAAAAATGGAGGTTGGAAGGACTGAATCTTCCAATTAACTGTGCAGCGTTCATTGCAATTGACATCAGAGGGAGTAGAAATAACTTGAAAACAACAATTTTTGTAGTATTTTCCTTATGGAGAGAACTTAGAAAGAAGCTGCTGTTACATAGTTGTTTCTTTTTTTTTCCTGTGGAGCCCTGTAGGATCCACAGTCAGAGTTTAGTTAATAGATTAAGGAACTAGTGGGAATCCAGTGAGGAAAAACACAATTTGTGGATCCCAGTTGGGTTGTGCATATATCTAGATTGTTTGCTCCTCTCCCCTGTCATAAATGCAGAAATGAAAATAAATAAATAAATAAATAAATGTGGGGTCTGATGAAAGAAATGAAATGCAGAAGTGAGGGATATGGAAAGTGTAGGCACTACTAGGGTTAAACAACCAGATCACATTTGGGACTATAACTAAATACGTCTCTGTAACATCACTAATCAAAAACACCACCAAGTAAATGGATTATTTCTGTCGTTGTTACGAGCAGGTTTAATTTTTTTGTGTTCTTGTCTAGTGTTGGTTGGTTGGTTGGTTGGTTGGTTTTGGCTAATGGCGTTGCAGTACACGCATCAGGCCACGGGGTGGAGATACATTTATTAGAATTAGGTTTTCTGCTACGTACATTTTCAAGGGGTTTAGTCACCGTTGTGGCAAGTGTATTTAAGAATGGCTTTTCTGTTTGAAGTAAGATAATGACTGTATACTTGTTAGTGCAGAGATTTTCATGTTCCTTTGTAGCTGAGGGGTGAAAAAGGATATGCACAAATACCATTTGTCCACCAAAGCTGAAATAGTATGCAGATTCAAAAAACAATTCCAATTTTTATGATCATGGTAGAAATATTCATGACCATTCAGAGACTTTAATTAGCATAGTATTTAAGATATTATCTAAAATATTCAGGTTTGAGTTCCTGCCCTAAGACTGAATGTTTTTCATTTAAGATAGATTGGTCTCCTAATAACTAAGCTGCTAAAAGATAGGTCATTGCTTGATTCTTACTTCAGAAAGCTTCCTGAAATATTTTTGCAGCAAACAAAAGAATGACTTGGGGACTGAAGAAATAGCTTCAATTTCTATACATCTAACAATGCGATATACCAAAAAAAAAAAAAAAAGGACAACCTTTCAGGCATGCAAGAGTTTCTTCAGAGCGTCTTTCAGAGCTTTGGATTTGTAGGACAGAAAACTTGCATACTCTTCCCCAGTGTGCTTGTAGCATTAGGGCTATCACAAATGTGATATAATTATTTCTTAGTACATATTTTGAAAAAGTTGTTTTTACGTACACTTTGTATTGAACATTTCATCAAAATTTATGAAGGCCAGTATGATTAGCACTGGGTGCCCTGTTGCAGTTTGTCTTCTCTTCTGGCTCACATAATCTTCTTTGTCTAAAAAGTCCGTATATGATTCTTCTCTCCTGGAATGCAATTGTGTGCAAAAAATGGATTTTTATTATACCTTCATACGTAGGTGCTATACAGTATATATTCTGAGTTAGATCTTGAATGCTGTGCAACATTTAACAACATATGCTGTGTTTGTTTGGCAAGGCAGCTCTGAATTTGTTGCTACAGTACATGAAACATCATATAAATATAATGTTCTTTTCCCTTCAGTCAGCTTAATTCATATGTGATATTTCAGACCAAAATATCTGTATATTTTTAGCGGCCTCTTATGGTGAAGTAATGCCCCTGAGAAGATTCTTACATAGAAGATGTCTGTTTTTTCTTGGAAGCCACGCACATGTAACTTATCTGTGGTTGCACCCGCAACATGACAAGCATAGTTTTGATGCAAAGGAGTTTTATAGTCATGATAATACAGAATTATTTGTACCTCTGAAATTGACAGCTTGGTACTGACAGTAAATATGTGGTTGAATAGCCTTTAAGGTTCAGATGTTGTAGTGCTTCTGTTATTATTTCTTGTTATTTCAGTAGAGGAATGACAATTAACTAGTGTTCTGTTCTAGGATTTCATGTGCTTTCTCCAGAGTAGGTCAAATTTATGCTATAGCTAATAAGGATTGTCATTTTTTCATCATGTGCCTACATCTAATTTTGGTTCGTGTGAACTTAGCTCTTTGGAATTTTCATGCTGACACTAACCCACATATTACATATATACTAACCAGCATGAACTCTTGATACTGAATCACCATTAATCTGGCCAGTATCTAGCAGACTGCAAGTGGAGCCCATACACTTGACAGCTGTAGTTATCTTAGAGCACTGAAATAGTAATCTGTAGTGAAATTCACAGGGCAAGCAATTTACAGTGCTCTTGATGCCAATTGAATGCAATTGTGCAGAAATAGTATGAGTTTTGCAAATTCCAGTGCAACATGCAGTGCTCATTGTAATTTCTCTTGCAGCAAATTCTGATATGGAAGGAAAGTTTCTCTGTTATATAGGAGTAGTTGAGGAAACAGGAAGTATAATTATCCTGAGGTATGAGAAAACTGGTGCACCTTACTTCTAAAAGGCAAATGATAGAGAGATCCTCTGATTAGAAAACTGATGCAGTTTTGCTCATGTGGTCAGAGTGGTCTATGAGGACCACAGTGTGATGAGATTGCCACAGGTCAGAGAGCAAATGATCTTCAAATACGTAAGACTGGCACAAAGAAAGGGATTAGTCTCTTCTTTACCCCCTACAGACAGGATGAACAGTAACAGATGTGGGTTGGAGCAGACAAGATCCAAGTCAGAAGTTAAGAAACACTTTCTGATGAAAGTAGAGTGAAGCATTAGAATAGATTTCCTGGGAAACTGGAGTGTCTCCAATGTTAAAGGTCGTGAAGTACAGGTAGATGAACATTTGTCTTGAGTGACCTAAATCAGGCTGATTCTATGGAAGAGTGAAGGGATTTCCTGGGAAACTGGAGTGTCTCCAATGTTAAAGGTCGTGAAGTACAGGTAGATGAACATTTGTCTTGAGTGACCTAAATCAGGCTGATTCTATGGAAGAGTGAAGGGCCTAGGTGACCCCTGTGGTTCCTTCCAGCTGTAATATTTTATGGAGGTGGTTGTGAGCAGATTCCAGCCAGGTTTCACCTGATTAAATGGAAATGACCCTTCCTTGCAAACTTTGGTGCTCGGTCCTTTAAGAGTTTATTAGTGTAATCACTCATGTATGCAAAGCAAGAAGTTCAAGGGCTTTTGTGGTTTCTCATCCCTCTTGCATTCCAAGCATCTGCTTACCTTAAACTTGATGGACTTTGTCCACTTCCTTTCTCTGCTTCCCACTTCCCAGCTCCCATTAGTCTTAATGCTTTTCATGCACTGTATCTGGCACACACTAGTCCCTTTTATCAAAGGACTTTCACACCTGAGGCCTCCAGTCACATACTTGCAGTAAAGTAACAGCTTAAAAGCAAATCCTCTCAAATCCTGAGGCCAAACACTGTAACAAACATATCTTCTCAAGGGATCAGTTTCCAAATGTGCTTTTGAACCTAAGTCCCAGCAGGCATTTGGTTTTAAGTGTGTGATAGGGCTTTATTTATTTATTTATTGTAGAGCCATTCCCCCTCCATTGTTTCCCTCTCAATATGTGCTATTTAAACCTGTACCTCTGGTGGTTTCTACCATTGAAGTGTAGATTAGGAGAGAGCCTCTGTGTGGTGAAACATCGCAGGACAAAAGATGTATCAAAATAAAATCTTATGGGAAAGTGTCAGTTACTAGGAAAAGGTATCTCATGTTCTGGGAGGGAGGGTTGAGGGGAGGGAGAGAAGGTAAATCGCTGGTTTGAATCAACATTTCTTTGAAAATACGCTCTGTGTGGGCAAGGGTTGAATGAAGAGGATTTTAAAAATGTGAATGATTATTAACATCTTTGTAAAATATTCTACAAGATGTGTCATAAACTACTTCAAGGCGCAGAACAGGTCTCATATAGTGTGGTCACACCAGAGATAATTTTAAATAGTGTGTGAATTCTGCAGGTCAGTTTGCAAACTTCTACCTGCAAAATTTAGCGCATGCCTTTGGAGACAGTGTACTTCATTGTGTGTAAAATGGTTGCTTGTACTTGCAGAGGAATATTAGCGCATTCAAGAGCCTGTTCAGACATGCAGTTTTGCAGCTTGCAATTAGTTGTTGGCTTTTCTTCTTTTGTGGATACTATTGCTTGGGACGTTTAGCCCTGTGTGAGCTCAATGGTTGGTTGTTTATGTATCACAGTTGTTTCAATCCATGCTGAGTATTGCCAAACTATAGAACAAGACCAACCCCACCTAGAGCAGCACAGTTCGCTGAGGACAGGGCTATGTACTGGGTAAGGCCTGATTCTAATCTTGCTCTTGTCAGCTTCATCTGCTGATGGTTCATTTTCAGGTGACTATGTACTGTAAAACCATCACTCACATTCTTCTTCTTTCTCTCAGTTAAGCACAGTCACGTTAGGTTGTTATTCTTGTTTGAGGAAAGATATCAAGTAATCATAATGTGAAGTCTTAATTTAAAGAATGGTTGCACAGTTTCTTTCTTTCTTTTTTTTGGGGGGGGGGTGGGGGGTGGGAGGGTGGGGATAATTATGCCTTGTAAATCAAAGCCACTCCAGAACTACAGTATCAGCTCACACTCCCTTATTCTAGTAAATGAGTAAATGTCTTTTCATTCCTTCTTTCTCTCTCACAATTTTAAAGGGTTTGATTTTTCATGCTGTGGAACTTAAAGTACTAAGCATTCTCAGTTCTCCCCTTTCTCTGAAAATTCCTTTATTCTCATTTTACTGAGAAGAGAAAGGGGGATTGTCAGTAGAGACAAAAGTTAGAAAGTCCAGGTCAGTAATTCTGTGTAAGTCTATCCCTCCAAATACCACTTCTCCATTCAACTTAAATACCCTTTGACACTTTCCAGACCCCTGACATAATTTTGTTGCTCTGTATTCTGTTGCTCCACATCTTGATGAAGGTGAGTATCAGGTGAAAATCTGAGACTTCTGTACATTGTAAGGCCAAAATAACCCTTAAGATTTGTTTCTAATTCAACCCTTGAACATGAAAATATCTAGATCAGTTTAACTGATGCTTTAAATTCAAGCTAGTTGGCCTGTTGAAGAGAGAAGTTGATGCTCTGATTACCAGTGCTACTTGATGTAACTGGCTCTCAGTTCTTCAGGTTACCCCACTTCTAAAATGTTAATTTAGCTTCTCTTTGCACACCAATACTTTTCAGTTTGGTTATTCTTACCCAAGATACAACAGTTTGAAATATGTTATTTCAAGAAAGTAACTCAAGTTAGCTGTTACAGTGAATAAAAGTGCAATAATTTATTGAGACATTGAACTGAGGAAAAGCAGACAATTCTAAAGCTAAGTAAGACTTTTAATACCAGGACTTAAAACTATAAAGCCCTATAAAATTATTATGGAGGATTTTTTTGTTTTGTTTTGTTTGTTTGTTTGTTTTGTTTTTAACAAAAGAAGGAAAATAAAAACAAGTGCTTAAAGCTACATATGCCACAAACAACATGAAGAACCCAAAAGTTGAAAGCACCTCCATTGGGCATAGTCAGCAGAGGGGATATCTGTGGGATACTGAAATGTAAATTAGTTGTAACAAAGTCTATTATGTCATCAATTTGTGTGATAAAGTTGAGATGTATATGTTGCTGTATAAAGTTTCCATGTTTTATCTCCTTAACCTAGTCTGCATTTGCTAAAATTGATGATGAATGGTAGTTTCATATTCTTACAATATGCAGCAGATAGTTTTCCCATAGGAATACAGGGCTAGCCATAAGTGAAAGCCTTTGACCTCTTCTATACTCTAAATCAGATCATAGTTCCAGTACAGGTTGCGTCCAGACCTTGATACAAAATAGCTTTGTACTATGCTCATAAATACAACCAAGCTATATCGTGGGAAATATGCTACTTCACTGTCTTGTGTCAAAGATGTCATAAACACATGGGATTACTACTCTTTTGGTCTGTTCATTTTCATTCCTTTGGTCTTGTCAAGCAGTATGAGCATGTCCCCAGAGAAGATATCCTCCCAGTGTCTCTTTCAAGTAGAACAGTTCCATTATTCCCTTTTTGCAGATTAAGGTTTTTTGAAACTGCAACTAAGAAGGGTAAATTTTGAAACAAGTTAAATGACAAACTCTTACAGAAATCAGTAGAAGAATAAAGCCTTCTATCTGCTGTTGGTTATCTTTCGGTGAAAAACATTAATCCTACAAGAAGACTCTAAAATTGTAGATAAAAATTTACCATGTAAATTGTAGAATGACCTGAAAGGGGTTACTTTCAAAGCTTTGTACTTACAAAAATACCAAAAATAGTTTGGACTCTATTAGAGGAAAATCATCTGGAAAAATATGTATACATGTACGTAAACATTCTTGATATTATCAGTCGTGCTACGCATTTGCAGATGAATCCTGCAACATATAGATTATGCAGTGGCTGTTTGTCTAATAATTTGAGATGTTTGACAAGATTTCATATTGAGAGTAAAAGCATTGTTAAGGTAGATTATCAGCTAACTTGTAGTTTATTGGTTATGCAAGAGCACAGACACTTAAGCATTCTTTTTTGTCCTTTTTTTCTTTTTTTTTTTTTTTTTTGGGGGGGGGGTGTTTTAATTTTCTTTATATCACAATTCTTGCCACAGTTTGTGCAGATGAAAGTCGTAAAAGAATTTGCTCCTGGAAATTTGTCCCAAGATAGTATTTCCTTGATTCATTCAGTGTTTCAAGAAATAAGTAGGATTTTTCAAAGTGCCCAGTATGCTTTTGGAAGAGAAACAGGAGTGTATTTAAGAACCATTCATGCAACCCTTCCCAGAGAGCATCTTCTATGTTCCCCATCAGCTGTACTGTATTCCTGGACAGTACACTTGCATTGCATTTAACTCTCTCACTGCTAAAAAAAAAAAAAAAAAAAAAGTACTATATACAGCCATTTCATGTGTGAAGTATAAAATTTCCAAATTTGGATTAGGAGTTGGTGTAATGTGATAAACAGAAGGTGACAAGGTTTTATTGACTGGAGTGTTACAGGGAGACCTACAGAGTTTCTTTACATTGGTGATTAGACGTGTCCTTTTTAATGCATTAGCTACTTTCATGGACTCTTCATGAAGTATAATTTTACATGAGAGTATTATAAAAATATTCTCCACAACTCACAAAGTTATATCAGCAGATTTTGTGGATGGAAGAGGAAAGAAATGATGAGGTCTTAACTGTGACTGATGCCTGATGGGCATGATAGTCACCTGAGATGAGTTCTGCTAAATGTCAGCAGAACATCCACTAAATGAAGAGTGTTGGGAAAAACATGTTAAATACATATCACTTTTTATCAATATGTAATTGTGACCACAGAGGGGCAGTGTTATCAGTGTAACATTCTCTATAGCTGAAGAATATATCCCGCAGTGGATATTGACACGTGAATGATTTTTACAAGATTATTTTTAATAATAATAATAATAATAATAAAAAGATTTATCAAATACTTTTCCTTCGTTAATTTTCTTACTGTTCACATAAGCTAAATACACCTCGGGGAATTTCATCTAACAATACTCAAGCATACAAATGCCAAAGCAGTTAGGGATATAAATGCCAGATTGATCTTTCATTCTGAATATATATATATATATTTACTTACTGGAAGTCTGTCTCTTATCAGAGAATTTGAAAATACTGTACTCTCCTGTGGGGTGTTATAGTGACATGATTTCAGATAAAGTTGATGTAAATTCGATATCTAATAATCCACCAAACATGCCCTTAATCCATATTTTGTGTTGATAGCCTAGTTCACAGATTCCTTAGATTAGGAGCTCATCTTCTTATCTTTTCAGAAACTAATGGCATGGTCCTTTTAACAAGGTAAATTCTTATCTTGCTTAGATGGCGTCTCCTGGCTGTGTAGCCCCTTCTGCCCTAAACTATTGAGTTTAATGTCATTGTATTTATAATGATGCTCCCTGCCCTTATCCCACATTCCTTTTCCTGCTGTCCTTTCTTTGATGTAGGTCATTTTGTTGTCATACAGACTATATGCCAAATGTTCAGTCTGTGATGATTATTTTAGATCAAAGGTTATTTTCTATTGACATTGCTAAAAAGGTAGGACTTTTTTTTTTCTGTTGGTTCCACCATGAAAATAACCATAAAGAAGCAGAAAGAGGTGAATTCTGTAAGTGATGGCATTTTTTTTGTTCTTGTTGGCCTGCTCTCAACCAGAAAGCCTTCTAGTGTAGGCTAACCAGTCAGCACACCCACAATTTGGAGCCTACAAGAGCCCATGCTGCCACTAACCAGCAGTGAAAAGGTCATGCATGGAATCCAGAGAAATCGATACTGCACTGGCAGTATAATAAAAAGCAGGACAAGCAGTAGAAAAGATAGGAGGAGAGCTGTATTTATTGTAATGGATGCATATGAAATCATTTTTAACAAGAACCTCCTCCGTGTCTTCTCCCACATCCATCCAGCCACTGTTATTTACTGAGTGGAATTAGTTTATATGGAATAAGTTTCAGCCAGGCACAAATGTTCTCCCATTATAAAATAGAAGCTATGTATTTCCTATATTTAGGAATTATATTCTCTTATGTCAAACAGGGAGCAGTCACCCTGCTCTCCCTTAGAAAGGAAAAGTTTTGGGTTAAATTATAATCTTTTAGAAACCTAGGAACAATTGAAAACAAGAAATTAGAATGGAAATCATTCCAGACTTATTAGTACAATGTATCAGAACCTCAATTATGGTTCTGATTAGCAAAGCTGTTTTGAAGTCATTCAGCCATATGCAGTTACCACAGATAAGACTGTCATTCAAAATCCTAGTGGATTAAATCCAACCTCTGGACACTGGCTCAGTGATTACTGCCAATTTACAATATTGATATTAATATTGACAGCTCCTAGGGTCTGCAGTTAGTGATCAGGAGATGGTACTGATTAGACAGAATATATATATTTTAAAGTACAGTTTCAGAATTTAATTTGATATCAGAACAACCAAAAGAGAAATCAAATACTTTTTTTTTTTTTTTTTTTAAATACACTGCAATAGCAAGAGATGGAGAAGAAACTACAGAACAGCTGCACATGCCGAGCTTGCAGGAAAGGAAGATCACTTGCCTCTAGCTGTTGAATGGCATTAAGGTGTCACAATGCCTGGGGTAAGCTGTACAGAACCAGGGAAAGGAGCAAGAAGCTTTGCCACTTTTTGATTTTTCCATTTGTTATGTGCCATCCATTTATGTTAGTCCTAGGTTACTTTGATTGGAATCAGAAGCTGCCTTGTGAACAGTGGAGATATTGTGTATAGAAACTTGTTTAGCTTTTCTTCACATACAGCAGTATCTACATTCTTCAAGAAATCCTCTAATTCAGAGAAATTTTACAGTGACATCTAGACTTAGTATAGTAGAAAGCACTTCAGATCCTTTAAATTTTTTGTACCTTCAGTATATAAAATAAATCTAATTTTAAAAACCTACATTTCTTTTCAGCCATAGTTCCTTTGTACAAAATCTCTGTATGTGGAAAGTAAGGGTTAGACTTATTGCACCCACTTCACACCTGTTTGATTTGCTGAGCATTCCTTAGTGCTTTACAGAGCCAAATAAAGGGCTAAATTATTGCAGCTCCATGTGAAAGGTCAAGGGAGAAAAAAAAATCTGTGAAGAGAATCGGGACAACTTTATTCTTGAGCTCAGCTTTGCTTTCTTGAATTTGTATTTTGTAAAAATACCTCCTCCTGCTTCTATTTACTGTTCTTATATGATGTCATAAGTATGTGCACAGTGTAAGGAGTCCTTGCTTTTAACTTTCCTTTAACAACAACACAGAAGCAGAAACTAAGTTAAGGTGGTAAAGTTGCTCGACTAGCTGCATTTTAAGTCCACTTTATATTGCTGTGTAGAATAAATGAAAGGTGATAATACTCTGAACATGAGAATAATACTATCTTATCAGAGAAAGAGAATATTTATGGATGAGTTGGTATGGGGAGCTGAGATTGCTCTCAAATTGTGATGAAATGTAGGATTTCTGTTTCAATTATTAACAGTCCTCAAGGACAATGAAGGAAAAACAAGACAGAAAATGAAGGCTGAAGCTTTTGATTGGTTCTGTGGTTTCTGTAAGGCTTACACGGCTGGCCCCCATTACTAAAGATTCCTGGGATGACCAGAAATTGAGCAATGATGAGACAGCTGTTTCTCTCTCCCTTTTCCTAGATGTCACTGTGTGGAGAGGTTAGCTATCCACTTCCAGTTTTTCCATCATTCTGTCATCTGATGTCTCTTTAAAGGAAAGAGTTTAAGTAGTTCTGATGTTATCATAGATGGGAGAGCTATATAACAGCACAGGCACCATACTGAGAAATATTTTCACATCACCTTGCTTTAGCCAGGTTATTACCAGTTTGCAGGAAGAGCTCTGTTAGAGCCAAGTATGGGATCATTAGGGTGATGATGTGGTCCAGCAGGTAAAGCTTTGGGTGGATGTCAGGAACCAGGATTCTGTTCCTCGTTTGGTTACTGACCTGTGAAGTAATCTTGGCCAAATCACTCTACATCTCTTTCTGCCTCTAGCTCCAAATGTTTGTCTGCTATTTGAATGAAAGGAGGTGGTAAGAGGGAGGTTGCACTATGCTAGGAATAATTATCACAGAACAAATATGTTATTTGCTAGAACAGAATATTCTCAGAAATGCATTTTCAAAAAAATCTTAGGCTGGTTTTTGACTATGATTAAAACTGAGAGTTTCTGTCTCAGAACAGTTGAAGTCTAAATACACAGACAAAAGGGAATGTGGAGGAGGTAGAGAAATAAAGCAGTCTGTCTCAAGGCTTATAGCGAGTCAGTGGCAATAAGGATTCTTGCTTCTCTAACTTCATCAGCTGTTCATAATTGTTTTTTCTTCTGAGCTACCTAGATACTTTGGTTCAAATTCCATGTTTTCCTAATAATACATAATGGTATAATATGACAGATTTACTTCGTCCTCTAGAGAAGCTACTACAAAAAAAAAGTATCTTTAGACAGATGATAATTTATCTTTGGTTGTTGGCTTCCTTTGTTCTCTACTTACTAAATATTGTTCATTAAAATATGTAAGGACTACTTAACACCTTTTATCTGAGAATACTGAGGGATGTGATAAATATCAATTAAACTGCAAATCACACTTGATAAGTAGCTGATAATTATCCCCATTTTATAGCTGGGAAAATAAAGCAGGGATGGAATTGTTTAATTTCCAAGTTTTTTCTCTGACTGGTTTGCTAGCACCATAACAGCTGAGTGTCCAGCCCTGAAATTCTGACTGGTCTTATGGTAATGCCATACATCTGAGAGGAAGCAGTGATCAATAGTTCAGATGACATGATAACTTGTTGCATGCTATTACAGTGGAATATAGGCTTTTGTAAGAGGTTTAATGATGCATCGAATTTTGCGTTGGTCTGTAAAGTAAATTCAGCTTCAGATAAGGAGCTGAAGGCATGGCACTTAATCACTGACAATATGCAATTATATTAGCTTTGGCAGTATATGTAAAGATAGTCTTGCTTATTGCATTTGTTCATGAAGGTATCTTTAAGAATAGAAGTAATTTGCTTAGTAATTGCAAAAAACTAATCTGTGTTCCTGTTGTTAAATAACAAGAATATCTTCTGCAAATGAAAACCTTCCAAGGTGCTAGGCAGCTCTGAGGCACTGGCTATGTGACAAATGAGACTAAAAGGGTCCTCAACTGCCTCTTCCTGCTTCAGTATTATATGTTGTGTTCACTTTCTAAGATCATCTTTTAGAAATCAGGAGAGAGAACTCAAATTCCAGATGATTTCGGGTCATAATAGATCTTCAGTTCAGTACAATCTTATTTGTGTATGGATATCTGCACACTGACTAATCAAAACAAGGTATGATAAAAATGCTTCCTAGTTCCTGTAACAACAAAAGGTCCTGGAAAATTATTCAAGGCTAAAGTACCAATTACAGAAGTACTAATTTTTGAAGCAATGACTTGAGTAATTCTCTCTTCCCCCTTCCCCCCTTCCTCCTCCTACAGGAGCAGCAGTCTTCCAGCTGCCTGATATTGTGAAAAAAGACAGGGTCATCTAGATGTCACTTCTTTGCTGGGTTACTTAGCTCCTTTGCACGCTCCTTGAGGTTGCTAGGGTTTGGCATTTGGATTTTACCAATGTGCTAATTACAAAGGAATTTCAATATCTCCAACAGTCGGCTTTCTGACAGATTTCATTGTTGCAGCTGTGATATGTAATCATTGAAAGATTTGCCTGCTTCATAGTCTACCTCTTTATCAGTCTATATTCTGGTTAGAATACCCCGAAAGCTGTCCTTTAAAAAATTTACTAATGTACATTGTAAAACTCACTAAAAATGATGAAATCTGGAAAGTGAGGGTCTTGCATCAAATAATTTCTTAGAGTCTGAAATATTGTACAGATTCTAGCGGGCAAGATGAAAAATCAGTCCCACAGCCATCTTTCTAAGGTTTAGAAATGAATAATAGGCTTTTCTTTTGTTTCCCTTCTCTCAAATATCTTGGGATTTTGAAATCTGTTATGTATGTAGTGGATTTATGTATCATTTTGGATTTATGGATTAAGGTCTCAGTTGAACAAATGCACTCTATCGGTGCAGTTTCTATCATTGTTTCTATATAGAGCTGATTATTTTTTTCTAAAAGTATTGTTTATTATCATATGTGCATAGGCCTTAGGTCTGTAAGCCTTTTACATGTGTCTCATTTTATTTGCAATAGTCATCTCTTGATTTTGAGATGATTACCCCCATGAGTAAAGTTCAGTTCATGTCAGGTACACAAATCTGAGAAGGTTTTCAAACGTTTTTATCGAATATAAGAAAAACTGGAGGGTTTTTGCAATAAAGATTTTTATGAAGTACATAAAGCAGGCTTGGCCAATTGTTACCAAAACTGCTGCTAAATTCTCCACCAGATCCAACTACCAGATGTGGTAGCTTCAGGATTAGACCCTTGTCGGCAGGAAACATTGATCTCCTTTATACATTACTAGCGGTAGACTGTTCATGAATGTACATGTTAAAAGATTAAATTTTCTTGGCAAGCAAGGTAGCCCAGGGGTTAAAAACATGTCTCTTAAAACATCTGCATGCTGGTGTCCTTCAAGTTTCAGCATGCTATCTTCAGGATTATGCCACAGATTAAAGAGTTTTATTTTCCCATCAAAGTTCTATAACTAGAATCTTTTGGAATAGGAAACATGATCTGTTTTGCTGACTGCTTTGGGGGATTTCCTCTTCTTTTAAGAGGGTTGAAAATTAAAGTTCTTTAACATCCACTTTAAATTGACACTCGATATCCAGTAAATCAAAATAACATTATAAATTTGATCTGTGGAAATCAAGATTAGTTTTAATGTTCGCTATCCCAATGCAAATTAGATTTCCTGTCTACAAAGTGACAATTTCAGAGATATTACTAATGTGTATGTTGACATCCTACAAACTGGAACAAGATTTTGGCTAATGAAAGAGTGTTTATTTAATGCCTGTCAGTTCATACAGCAAATCTGCTATGCATTATTAGTTTAATTTCCCTTCTGTTTCACTGTGTGAAGCTATAAGATTTATACTTCTCCTTGCAATGAGAAAAATGCAATGCCTGTTCATGTATCTCTGATACTTTTTTCTTTAGCTTCCTAACTTCTTAAATTTTAAATGTAGCAAGAAGAAAAAATTTAGGAGTGACATAACTTTTTTTTTTAATTAAAAAAGGATAGTTGTAAGCTTAAAAATCTAGATTGTGAATCAAAAAAGTGGCATATCAAGCAAGCTGCGGAGATCTTGGGAAATATTTTTACCTCTCTGTCGTCATGTGCCATTCATCTATGGTATCTACCTTCAGTTCTTCATCAGCAGCCTGATTCTCCAGCTTGCAGATAAATGGAATTGCAGGTACTGAGCTGCTCAAACCAGCTCTGAACTGACTCTATCCTAGAAGGGCTTATTAGTTCAGACTGTGTGATATGAATGCACATGCACAGATGCTGCTGTCAGCTCAGATCTCTGTTCATGTGAGGCTGGGCCCAAGCCATTAAACCTACCCAGATATTAAGCCAGTTTAGGTGTGTCTGTGCAATGTATCTGGAACCAGTAGGTTTGGGAAGCTTGGTGTAGGTACATCTCAGCTGCCTTTGGGCATTTGCCTGGCACTATGCCTAAGCCTGCAAACATTCCTGGAAGCAGCCATACTGCAGGGCTGGGTACAGCACACAGACTGGCCTTTCGAGAACTTTCCCCGTCTGGAAGTGGTGTTGTCCTGATATTTCCATTGCTTGGAACATCATAACCACACATTGCTCTGAATAAGGAGAGTATATTTTATTTAGATTGCAGACTCTGGAGTGAGGCTTCTTGTATATTCTGGCAGTGCAGAATAGTATAGTAATACAACAGCTCCTTGAATATGGAATGGGCCCTTGTGCTATTGTAATACTGCTAGTATTTTAGAAAGACATTTTTCATATATTTGCACTACAATTATAACTATGAAAATAATTGTAATAACAGAATTCCTTGAGGGTAAACAAGTAAGAAAAGGATTTGCCTTGTTAATAAGGGGAAAAAGGAAAGAAAAAAAAAAAAGAAAATACTATTTTGAAAAAAACTTTAGCACCATGTTCTGCTAAAAAAAAAAAAAAAAAAGTGTGCTTGGAAGTATGCTTATTTTAAAACCAACCACATAAATATCAGATTTATGATACAGAGAGACATGCGAGTTGGCGCAGGACATTTTGACATGAATATTTTGTGCGCTGGCACCAAAAAGACCATTTACTGATCCAGATCTCAGGCTATTTTAGAAAATGTGCAATTAAAAGGGGTGTGTGATGGCGGGGGAGGTGGAACTGCTGTAGTGGAATCACTCTAACTCAGGTTGCTAACCTACTTTTGAAAGGTGGAGTAATTTACTGCTGTATGATGGCCATCAGCTCATTAATGAAGCTAGAAGTAAGAACTAGAAAGACTTCAAAAAAGATAACTTAGTAGAGTTACTTCCCTGATACCATGAAGTGAGAAGGAACAACTCTTTACAGTGAAGAAGGAGCAAATGTGCAGCCTTGTGAGCCCTTTCATGGAGTGATATGAGATACATCAGTACCATGTCACCAGTGAAGGCTGCTGAGAATGCACAGGGTTGCCAGTGTCTGTTTTGGATGATACTCACTGTATTTAATTACTGCTGTAAGTTGTGCCCTGGTACACAGACCACACCCTTATCACTGTCCTTTCCTGAGAATTGCCTATACTGTTATGAAACAAAATAAAAAAGGTTTAATATGATGAAATATTTTTGCCTTGGATACTGTGAGCATTCTGTTACATGTAGAGATCTCTGTATATCAGATGTAAGTTGTGTCCAGTATATGAGATGGATCTTTAGTGAGAGTACATTGCTGCAACTTTGGAGTCAGTGGAGCTAAGCCAGTTTGCACCAACTCAGGATTTAGCTCTCACACTTCTAGCAGGCATTGAATTGATTGCAGATATATTTGAACTGCTAGACGACTGCTGGCTTACCAAAGATGCTTGTAGGAATATGTTTTGTGGTACAAGCTAGAGAGAAGAGAACATCAATTTTTATGCAAATAATGAAAAATATCAAGCAGTATTGAATATTGTCAGTAGGAAATGTTTTATAATAGAGAAATGCAGAGAAAGTAAAGCAAATACCTCACGTAGGTTGGTATGGATAAATTATTGGCTAAGAGGAAAACTTGTGTGCCAGTCTGCTGGTGAAAATGGTAAATTAAATGAAGCATAGGAAAACTGTAGTGTAAATGTTCAGAAACTCATGGTAACTGGGTGTTTCAGTGGTATAGGTGAAAAGCAGTCCCTACCACTCCATATTTCATCCATCAAATACAAGTTCTGTTGAAAAAAAAAATCTATACAGAACAATCTAATGCCAGAAAGACATAGAGAATGATGCAAGAGGTCTTCCCCAGATTTATTTTTAACTCAAGCCAAAAACACAGGTTTGATTCTTTGTGTTGATATAAGTGGGTGTGTATTAACTTCAGGCAGGTTGAGTGACATTTGTAAAGGGCGCAAGTCCAAACTAGATGTCTCAATCCAGCAAAACCATGGGTGCAGTAGCTAGGCATGTGGTGGCATGCATGGTTCTCTACCTGATGAGCAAAAGGGGAGAGAGCTTTTCAAAGCAAAAACATCAGGTATTTCTGTATTCTGAAGGCAGCCTGTAGGGTGTGAAACTGGGAAAGGATGGGCACATACAGGGTTTTCTGAATGTGCCCCATTCACATTCAGGTAATTACAGCATGGACATTCAAGGTCATGAGAAAGTATATGCTTGATGATGTACAGGTACAGATTTGTGAGTCTATTTTTAAATTGCAATATATTTACTGTTCTCACGGACCCCTAGATTTTAGAAAAAATGAGGGTGAAAGAAATATCTAAGATATTGATGCCTTTCCTTTCCCTCTCAACAGGAGACTATGTGCCCATACAGTTGCTGGATGCACTGACCTAATGCATAGAGCTAGATTAATTTGAAAAGATTTGGTCTCAGAGTGGACTTGGAAATGATCGTTTCTTGACTTCAGAGGTCTTTCAGAGCCACAAATGCTCCATCCTAACACCGTGGAGTATCAAACCTTCATTTCCTATCAGTAGTAGAGAGGAGACATCGTCTTTGCTAAAAATGTGCAGGTTTACCTGTGGGGTTTCTGAGGCTGCTTTTGTTGCTGAAATTGAAATAGCCATTAAGATATACGTTTCTATTTCTAATACCTTTGTAAGAAAGACATCAGAGCCAATACAGATGCTAAGATTAGAAACATAAAATTAAACAGTCTTCTGATTTGTTGTAGTTCACCTTTACTTGACTATTGAAAGGATAAAGTGGGAATTTAACACAATTCACTATGCAATTACATCAAAGCTTTTCTACCACCTCGTACTACTGTCTATTTGCTTATTTTGTGCTTTATCCCAATCATTACAGTTTGGTCTTCAATACATCTCCTTTTTAGTTCAAATTTTGCTTAGGATAGAGGTTCTTGTAATAATATACAAGAGGTACCCACTGATAAAACAGCAAGAACTCGTGTCATTAGTCCTTCTTTGGTTCTAGTAAAAGCCTTTCCACTTAGAGAATAAAACAGCACTTAATCATAAGCATATGGCTCAACCATTTAACAGGGACATGGTTCCACCTTAAGTTTGCAAATGCTTTGCCTGCTTCATATTCATCCAAGGTACAAAACTGATAGAATTTAAACCAAACAGTGTAAGAGAAAAACCAAAGTCAAAGAAGAAAATATGGGAATACTTTTAATAATAATAATAATAATAATAATGATAAAACTGGAATGAAAACCTTTAGAAAAAAAAAAGTGCCTTTTCCCAACCCAACCAAATCATTTTATCTGTGCCTCATTCTGCTCCTCCACAGACTATGGAATTCAAGTACTTCACTGAAGTTGAAAAGAACCACAGATTACACACGGAGATTTAATGAAAACACACAGATATGCGTAAAATCCATTACTATAATTGACCTTTGAGCTACTGGACTTGTCAGAGATGTATCCTCCCCGTTCCAGTAGCACCTCTAAATTCTCCCCATTCTCCAGAACTATTTCGTATTCTGCAGGATGTAAGAGGCACATTCTTCTCCCAGTTTCTGTGAAGCAATAGAAATACTAAAAGGATATTTTCACGGTCAGAGTTTCTCTCACTGGGCAATGAGATAGACTGCAACTATACCAGCTTAACTCTGATATTAAATTATACAAGAGATACAGAAATATATTTCAATAACTGGTGAGGAAATAAACTTTGCAAATTATTTCTGTCTTCACTGGGAATTTCAGAGCATTTTTTACTTTTTTTTGCAGTCTGAACATAGTACATAGTTGTGTACACTTTTAAATGGACAAACTGAGAATGATACATGTTTTCTGTGAAATTCCACTGCAGATGAGTAGCAGAGACCGTGACTTCAAATTGTGCTAGTTGTTGAGTAGGGCCCCAGCAGCAGCTCAGTGCAGCATGCAGAGCTCCATGACAATCATTGTCCTCTGATGCGCACTATGCAGCAGATAGACATTTCATTTCCCTGCCTTGACATAGCACTTATGTTCTTCTGTTAAGTAGCCATAATTTATTTTCATACACTCGTATTATTGCAAGGTATAGAAAAAGGTGGAAATTAAAATTTAAAAACAGATACTGATTTGGGGTAAAGAAATATAATTGCTTGCACTACAAAATCCTTAGCATGAAACAGTGCAATTTGTCAGGATGGTAATGAGACAATAGCAGCTCCTGCCAAATGACATAAATGGACAGATTCTGATGTGTAGCAGCTACTGTTAATTTCCCATTACAGATTTTCTGTACCTTTTAACTTCTTACACTCTCTCATGGCTGCAATTTAAGGACTATTAATCATGATAACTGGTTAGAAATGTTTCTTGTGTCTTTAAGAAAAGAAAATACATAGTTAGAGACTCATTTTTTATATTATGTATGTTCTGGTTGGCTTTAGTTTCTAAAATATAGTTTTCCAGTCATTGTTTTCTTGAAAACCCCTCTTTTGTGGATGGGCAATTTCAGGGGTTATCACCTTTCCTTTTCTTGTTATCCTCTAAGTGGTACTTTCTTTGCTGTGGGCAGTGTAACAACTATGCTCTGCTCTACTTGTCATGTCCCATCTGCTGCCACCCAAATCAAAAGCAAGTGGTTTGGCACATCTCTGAGACAGCTTTTTTTTTTCTTTTTCTTTTTTTTTTTTTTTAACAAAAAAAAAAAACAACCTTCCAAGGACATAACTAGACATGGTGCCATTCCCAGGAACCAGGCTGCGTTTCAAAGCCCATTTGCTTTATTTTATGTGCTGCTTCCTGCTCTTTTCACATTTTTCTCTCTTTTGTCTTTTAAGCCTGAACTGTAGAGATTCTCAGGGACACATTATAACTTTCCTCCCAGGTGAGATCAAAGAGGGTCTGTTAGAGGTCTGGTTGTCTCTTTTTCTCTTAAAAAAAAAATAAAATAAAAGCAAACTTTCCAACATCTGTTACAGCCAGCACAGATGTACATACATTGTAGTATGTTTGAGGACTTAAGATAACTTTCTGAAGCTGTTTTCAACACCTTCCCCTGCCCTTGATAGTTTATTTTAAGGGATCTCAATGCAGAATCTGAGTTTGTGGGTTATGGCGGAAGAATCAATGGGGTAGGTTCTTCAATTCTTATTTCCAGCTGCTGTGTTACTGTTGAGATATTAAAATCTGAAGTATGAGAAAACTGATGTCTGTTTCATTATAAAATATGCAATGGAATGGAAAATACTCACTGATTTTGGAAATTCCACTGTTAAATTCAGAGTAACAGCTCAGTATCTCACAGATGTGTTAACTGGGAAAAGCACATTTTTATGACTGCTTTCCTGAAAGTTTCATCACATTTTCCTCTTTCCATCATTTTTACTTCCAATTTTAAAGATTTTCAGTGTCAAGGTGAGTTCTTTTAGGTAGGAATAGGTAACAGATATAGGGTCTGCTGATTTTCAGAACCTCCACACTAAATTGGTCTATTTCTCCTATTTATCATTTTTCACCTTTTCCCACTGCCATTTTCCTTTTTCTTTTTTCCTCTCTTTCCTCTTAACATTCTGATTTCATGTTATTTATTTTTGTTCCATATGGAATAATTTCTTCCTCAGCAGCCAGCTCTGACCCCCAGTAACACAAATGTCCCATATCAACATGGCTGAGTTAGCAGCTTCCAGTCCCAAATGGAGTCATCAGAAGCATACAGTCGTTTGTGCTTGCTGGTAGTGAGATAACAAGCCAATTTGTCTCTCCACTCACAGAGCTTCCACTGAAGTTGAAGAGGCGTTCAGGAAACTTGAATTAAGTCTATTTTAAGGACGTGATTCATAGTTCCCTGTGTTTGTTTAGATATAAATTCAACAAACAAATGAACACCTATCTCCTGAGGTGACCACCTGTGTCATGTTCCTAAAAGTAGCTTTTGTGGGTGAAATGAATTCTACAACATACCACCTCACATCAGCATAAGCACAAATTGGCTAAACCAGACTCGCTTTAATGCAGCTAAAGATCCCTACTGGTTTATCCACCGCAGGAGTGTAAAAGGAGAAAATATGCTGAGCAAATACCCCAAAGGATTTACAGTCTGTCACTGAAGAAGTGAATGCACTTTATGACAAGTATGCCAATAGTTAGAAGGAGGGAAAATATATGTCTGCTAGATATGGAGATCACTGCAGAGTCTGTAGATTGTTTCCACAGAGGAAAGAGAAAGGGGAGATGGTGAAACCCTGACTTTGTTGTCAGCATAAGTTAGCAGGAGAGAGGGCATGGAGACTGACTTGAGAGGAGATTAAGGGAACCTCCAGGAGAGAGGGTGAGGAGGGGAGGAGGAAATGAAGTAGGAGATGTAATTGTGCCCTCACCTACACAGAACCTTGAACCAGTATTTGATTTTAGGGCAGAAGAAAATGCAATTGAATGAAAGGATTGGAGAAGGTGGGAAAAGACACAGTCAGAGCAGCAAGATCTTAAGATAGCAACAAAGTCTTGGGGTGGCTTGAGTTGAGGAGGGCAGAGGAGATGGCTACAGTACTATATTTATTTCTTCCCTATCATTAGAGGTCATGTGGGTGGGTGTGTAACATCATTTCTCTTAGAGCTTCTCTTCAAAACTCCATCCTTGGCTAGTAGCATTTGTCTGACTTCCATGTAAGATCAATAACAAAAACAAGTTCCTGCTGGACTTCATAAAATCTCAGGAACATCTCTTTTGGAAGGGTCAAAACTCTGCTGGGGAAAGACAGGATAGGAGTGTGGTTTCAATTTTTTGTTCTGTTGTTCCTCTGTAGGAGTGAAGCAGCAAAAGGGGTGTTAGTTTGGTGAGCGAAATTCTGGAGATGAAGGGAATTCTTTTTCCTATGTATCTTGCTCCATCTGGGAAATCTGTCATTTTTATTAGGCATGTTGCATGGTTGTCCACTTTCAGAAAGGCACAAAATAGATAAAGCCAGACTACCTTACAGAAATTCCAAGGGAATTCTTCTAATTTTGGAGAAAATTGTAGTAGCTGACCAGTATGGATGAAGTGGTGGTAACGGTGGGGCGCATTGTGTTACTTGAGAACCTTTTTGTCATGCTGGAGACTGTGGGGTAACAGACTTCATAGCTACAGTTCACTCAATGCAGAAAGTCAGAGTAGCTGTGATGTAGACTGGATATCAGTATTTTTTCTACTACATTACCAAAATGTGTATAACAAAACTGCAAATTATAGCTTCCCAGCTTAGAAATACAGATGATGTTTTGAAGGAGAACGTACTGTGTGAATTCCTTGCTCCACTTTATACTTCCTCCCTTTCCCTGCCCCCCCAACGCCTCCCCAGCTCCAACGTGGATTCATACAATTTTTTATTTGAGACTTCTTTACCACATTATACCTCAGACTTCATCAGACAGTTACTTCAAAGTTTTCTTTTGTGCACTACACTACATTTGTTTGTTTGTTTGTTTGTTCTGCAGCCAAATGCAAAACCTTCTCCGGCTGAGATGAGTTTAATTGAGGATCGTCCTCCTGAACCCTCTTCAGAGATTCCGAAATTGTGCACTTCTATACACAGGGAATATAAGGTCAGACAGCACGAAAGTTGTTTGTTTGCTTGTTCATATGCTGCTTTTTCTAGGCATCTAACAAAAATTGGATATTATTTTATTCAATATTGAGTTACCTGATCAAAGTATCCTGTCAGTCTGAAAAGGAAAATGCATGGTAGGAGTACCTTCAGTTTCAGCCTCTTTCTTGATGTACCCCAAAGGTTCCCCATAGAATACCTGTGGTAACTACTTTAATAACATTTCTGGCTAATCTGTTAGTGAGCTGGGCAGGGATCACCATCATACAGGTTCTGGGAGAGAATGCAGTGAAGCCAGTTTTGCTTGTCTTCTGTTTGAAGCTGATGGAATATAGATAACCAAATTTTGCTCTGTTTCTGAATTCTTACCCACATGATTTCCCTGAATTCTTACCTGTATAAAGACAGTAGGGTTTACCTTGTGTATACCTAAGAACAGAATTTGGCTTCAAAACTTTTCAGACACACCTCTAGATCTTTTCCCTTGATATTAGTCTCCACGTGGCTGGCTGTTAGGGAGATGATGGTTCATGGAAAAGGTGTTCCTGGAGAGCCAGGATTCCTGAGTGGGTGGTCTCACAATAGCCAGAAGAAACCAACCATTACCTGTATGTCCAGCAGGCATGTTTCCATTTATGTGAATATAATGGTTGAAGCAGAGAAAGACGTTTCAACACAGTTCCCCCGAGTCTGGGTGCTGCACTTGGGACTAAGCTTGTGAGTATGTCAGCTTCGGTAGCCCGTAGCAAACACGGAACAGTGGAGCCACTATTGCTGTCTGCCTTTGATTTCTTAGAGCGTGAGATCAGGTACTCAATTACAGCTGGACTGACTGGGAAGTAGCTTTTGGCACAAGTCCAAACTGAAAAGGCTTGTTCATGCTGTTCTGCCAAAGCATGTGTTATTGCAGCATATATTTCTGATAAAATGAAAATTTATATTTATGCAAAATGTTGGATGTTATGGTCAGAATAAAAGAAATCCGTAAGAGAATGTAAGTTAAGCGAGGCACTTATCAAAAGAAGCTCAGTATGAAAGGAACTGTAATTTCAGTTGCCATTGATACTCATTACTAAACTAGTGATAAACTCATCTGTTCAGGAAATAAATGTTAATGCACTTTTGTAATTTAAATGAGAACTTGTAATATGGAAAATATGCTTCCATTCAGATCCTTGAAGATTTGCTTTGAAATGGGAGTCCCCTGTGATGTCTATTTCATTTTCTTTTATTGTTAAAGTGTTGTGTCACTGATGACATTTCTGCTGAATGTGGCCCAATTATAACATTGAACATCTGCACAGGGATATTATGGCTTCCCAGGGGGATTATGGGAAACAAGCACATTGGTAAACAAAAGAGCAACTGAAATTATTTGTAGGAAATTTAGTCATTTTGTTGGATGCCAAAGGTTGAGGCTTACTAACAAAACATTTTTGCCTTTTATAAGCAGATCAAACATTAAGGGAAAGAAAGCTTTTATAATAAATACAAGGAAAAGGTTGTGGTTTGCACTCTACTTTTAAGAATAATTTTCATGGATGAGTGGGTGGGGGGGCAAATTGCTTTAAGATTTAAAGTATGGGTTTGTAATATCCTTATTACCACCATATAGGGCAACTTTTAATTTATTCTTTCTGTGCAGTAAATGAAAATCTACTAAAATGCCCAGGATCACATAAGATAATATATAGATGTAAATGTCATGTATTCAGACTAAAGTTAAACCATATTATCTTGGTGCCAAGGTTCTGGATATTTAACAGTTCAGTTGATGTTTTAATTCCAATTTTGGCTTTTGTGGTCAGACGCTGAAATGATTATGCACAAAATTCCCATCCAAGTCGGTGGGAAACTCATGTGTGCAAGTTTTGCAGGCTTAAGGCCATAACCACATGCAGGCTATTTCCAGTACAGCTTTTCCTTTTGCATCCAGACCTTTGCAAGAAAAACTGAGGACAGGTGGTGCTTCTCACTCTCTCCCACTGCTACTTGACCTTAGGGTAAAAGTACAGACAGAAGACAAGGATATAGTCCAGCCAGTCCATGCTGCAGGGACCTTTGAATATTCTGAAAGATTTCTTCTTCTGTCATTTCATCTCTGGTGGTGGCTGTTTGTGCAGTCCCCAGCCTACCTTTTCTCCTTCAGTATTTAGTCACTTCAGCTTCAGACACCTCTCCCGCCTTCCTACTGTTTTATCCCTTTTCTCTCTTTTTTTCTTTTGTATTTCCTTCTGGCTAATTTCCTGTAAATTGACATAATCAGTAACCTTGAAAACCTTGGTATCTGCTGCATCGCACAGGGAAATACACTTAAGTGGTACAGACTCTGAGACTGAAAGAACAGGAGCTGCCCACCACTGCTTAGGGCAGTGGGATCAAGTGTTGCTTGGGGCTGCCTTAATAACCTGGAATCATACTTACCTACAGTAATAGTCTAGTCCGATACTTCCAAGAACTGGTGTGTTTCCATTCACATTTTTTTTCTTTATTGTTTTGCTGGATTAAACACACTACCTTGATCCCACTCTGACAGTATTTAAAATTTTGAATTAATCTGACTTATTTCTTTAAGTGAATTGATCTCCAATAATTGTCCAGAAAGTTATAGAGTGTTAATGTAAGACTACTGCTGTGGAATGTTATTCTGTAATTTCTACCTAGTAATTTTTATGAGAGATATTAACCATTAAAATGAATGGGAGGGATTCTGTCACACTGGAAGTATTCTGTTATTTCTTAATGGATAGATATTGAATGTCTCTGCTTTATTTTGATTTATCTCAACAATATATCTGTCTGCAGCTCCCCCTCCTTTCCCGCCCCAAAATAAATAGACCTGCTGTTGAAATGAGAGAAGGTATCTTTCTACATCTTCAAAATAAAACTAAAAATACCTGCTTGACCTGTGGGTTTTAAGACAGCTTGCAGTTGTGGTTAACACAAGCCCCCCTGCTGAGATCAAAGTCTGGCCCCATCCCGCTTGAAACACTGCTGTCAGTACCTTGTTGTTAGGCAAAAAGTAGAAGAGTGTTCCCCTCTGCTGTGGAAAAGCAATGTTTATTTGATCTTGGGCCTCTTCTGAATAATTTTGCTAAATCTAATTGCTCTTGATGTTTTACCCAGTACATCATGGGCTTTTTCAGAAGTAGCTCTTTATGCAATGGGTGAAGCATCAGAATACAGTAAGGACCACTTCAAATATCTCTCATCAAGGCAAAGAACTCTAGATAGATTACTGCAGATCAATCTGTATAAACCCTGCATAAACACTGAAGCTCTTTTAAGTTAAAATGTACTTTAAAAAACCCTTACATTATGAAAGGTGAAATACTCTAACTATTAAGAGAGTTATCATGTGAAAAGGAGTAGAGGTCTGTTTAATTCACTGGTTCCTGTCAGCTTATGATGAAACTAAATGTACAATGAAATCCTTTCCAGTTTATTTATTACTATACCCAGAGATTTAGTGTCACAGAAATGTAAATTTCCTGTATGTCAGATGCCACCCTGCACCTAAATGAGCTATGGTTCTAACATGAATGCTGCTGCTGGTATGCACAGCTCAAGTGAAATCAAGAAACTTGACTGCTATTAATAATTACTGTGAAAGACTCTGACTGCAATGGACTGTGACATTTGGCTGCTACTCACGTGTCTGCTGGTATGCAAATAGCTTACAAACTTTGCAGCATGTATGTTAGAAGTTTCAGGATGAAACCATACCTGAAATGACAGCCTGCAGTTATTTTTCAAGTAGAAATTTTGGAAAATATGGTCCTCTTCCAAAGTTCGTTGTTTGCTTGATGAATGCCATAATCTCTGTATTTTAGGTCATTACAGTTATTTAAAATCTCCTATCCGTGATACTTAAACGCTTCAGTTCATTATAAGTGTATATATTTGGGTGTGTGCTTGTATCAAGTATGAAATCCCATGAAATCTCTGTCTGTATATACACTGTTGGCTGTGCCTAGGGAGAGCTGCTTACACAGCCCTGAATGGGATGCTGGGCTAGAAGAACCTTTACTCTGAACCAGGATGGCCACTTGGATTTTGAGCTGTGTTCAGAGGCCATGGCAGTAGGTCTACTGCTGCTTTGGGACCTAGGGGAAAAATAAAACTTTTCCCTGCACTAAGCCTGTCTATTTAATGAGTAAAGGAATTGAGATCAATGGAAGAAAATAGCAGATCTAGAGTAATTCCCTAGAGCCAGGTGCATCATTGTTCAGCCTTTGTACAGGAATTTGCTTCTGTACAATTCAAGAAGAGCTTTTCACCTGGTACCATGAACATTGGACAAGTTTCTTAAGTGGCTTTTTTTAAAAGGTTAATTTTTGGAAGACTGGAATTCTCCTGCTACTTCCATAATCACTGGATGAATATAGGCTGCTCTCAGCCACTAATCAAGGCAGGGGCTTCTTAGGCTGAAGTTTGCAGCTCCTTTCCACTATTCAGTGCATGAGCTATGGAGTTACCCTCTGTACAGAATTGAATTTTGTTCTGAGGAGATGAAGTAATAGTTCCCAGTACACGCTTATAAATTTCACCTGTCTTTCTTATTTGATGGGATATTTATAAAGACAGAGCTCCCCTACTCATCATCCTTAGCATTTATTTGTACATTAGATAGAATTTGTGATTAAAATGATGACTGTGATATATTAAGCCAAAGTTCAGTGTGAAGAAAAGCTTTATCTTGTAAGTGTTATGGTGAGTTGCTTTATTTCTAGGTTTTTAAGGTTTTTTTAAGGTTTAAGGTTTAAGGTTTTTTTTTAAGCTCCTCCCAAAACCTTTTTAGTTTAAAGACTTTAAATTCAAAACATTTATTAATAATGTAAAGGACTGCCTGTCGCTCAAAAGCTATAAAGAAACTCTGAAATCAAAGTGAAATAGTTTCTTAATCAAAGCATAAAAAAACATAACTTCGATACAAGCTTTGGTGGTGCTTAGGTTTGTTTGTAAACCCACTTAAAAATAAATCTGTTATAGTCAACCCTCAATATACAAATTTGCAATCACTCAGTTGGTCACTGAGGATGGAGCAAAGTGCAAAATTTTTAAATTTCTGTAAACTGTTTCCAATTCTAGTATTGATTTATATGTGACTTTCAAAGTATCACGTGTCAAGCTTTTTTAAAGTCCCTCAGTTCTTGGTGCTTTCAAATTTGGGGTATCTGGAGTGAAACATCTTCAGAAGCAATGAAAACCTCTAGCTTGAGCAGAGTTCGTAAAGACTGTGAGCATGTAGCTCTTTATGAAAGTTATGCTTTTGAAAAATACATTTTATTTACGTGTAAAATAAGTGCCTTGGCCAAAGAGCAGTAACAAATACCTAACTTAATATTTATTAAAGTGTCCGAGAATCTTTGGTCAAGGCAAGCACTAAAGTGTACAGAATAGTTCAGCCTTGTTAGTACACTTGCTGCTCAAGTCCTTCCCCTGGGAGTCATTAAGTTTGTTGCTGAGACCGCTTGTTAGTATCAGGTTACAAGAAAACAATGTTAAGACAACCTCAAGAAAAAAGTGGCTGACAAAATATTTTCCCTTCGTGGAAATGAGCATCAAATTACATTTCACTACTATTTGTTTGCTTTGCAGAGGAGGGCTACGGATTTTCACCTTGTCCTTAGGGCAGCAATTTGCTCACCTTACACTTTCTAGTACTGAAAACATTTGTTCAGATTACTGTGTTTTCATTTGATTTGTTCTGTTGTTTATATAGAGGTTGCTTTTCAGTAAAATCCAATATGATTATTGACACAGTTTGTCCTGTTCTATAGGCCATAGCAAACTGTCTGAAACGTACAGTAGAAAAAGGGTTCTCTTGGTTGCTTTAGGTCACTAACACTCCTGTGTTTAAAGACTGTGACTCCATATATCTATTCTTCTGTTCCAGCAACAGTTTAAACTCCAAACTGGCATTTCATGCAGATTTTTAATTTAATTTCTGTCTCTACTTGTGACCTAGGATCATTGAAGCATTAGCTGCAAGAGCAGTGGAAATCCTCAAAATGAATTTCCACCACCAGGCTTCCTGTTTACACCATTCAGGGGTAGTTACAGGTTGTTAACATGTAGTTGCTGTTCATGGGTAATGGTACAATTGAGTCACCTCAGTGTGGTTCTCAGCCACTTAAAACTGTCGTAAAATCACCAAATAAAAGGATAATCAAAGCATTGTAGCTGACCCTACATGATAGTGTGACTGCAGCATTTGCAACCAGTACTATAGAATGTTATGTATGAATATATTATATTATATAGATATATATATTTGGGATAGTACAAAAGCGATGTTCCAGTTACAAAACCTATAGTTCAGACCAGGTTGGGATCATAAAATAATCAACTATGTTTGCTCTCCTTGAATATTCCCATAAACTATCTTGATATGCCTAATTCTCAGCAAACAGGCATCCAGCATTTTCACTGTTCTTTTTTTTTTTTTTCCTTGAGAATCACAAGTCATTAAAGCATCCAAAATTAAGCACACAAAAGTGGAGATATTCAGAATAATTAGAAATCCTTTGTCTGTCCTTCCTTCCTTCCTCCCTCCCTTCCTTCAATTTGGATACTTACAGGCAGGTGATTTCTTTGTGGGGGCTGTGACACATGCTCTGCTGGATCTGGATGGTTTTATTTTTTATTTTGCATGAAAAGCTTTTAATTGTCATTGCACTGAGTGTTGTATAAGTCAATGATAAATCAAACTAATATATTTAAAAACTATGCGTTAGAAGGTTTTATAGTTTAAAAGAAATCGCAAGGAAGCATGACTTCTGACTTTTTATCACCTCTCCTTTGAGACTTGGTTTATTTTGTCATTGATGTGAATCATGTAGTACAAAACAAGATGACCTGTTTTCATCCTTGGTATAATTCCACTAACATGAAAATCCGTATGCCAGGAATGAATTTGTCCCTATGTAAAAAAAGGTCTCATTCTTCCCAAGAGAAGATTGAAACTGGGTTCTGTCTGTTTTCATCAACTCTCTTTATCTCACATCAAGGGTAGTTGATTGAACACAAGGAATTCCTAATATGAGTCACTTGTCATTCAAGCTCTTCTGGTTGAGTATACAGTGTTTCTAGCATTCTCTGTCAAACTGAAAATTACCTTGTTTAGCAGGCCCAGGGATTGACTGTAAAGTTGGCACATGCCTCACACATGTTCATTTTCTGTTTGTAACAAACAGGACTGAAGTGATATTGAGGTGTGAATATAAACAAAATCTTCATTATGACATTTTCTTCTTCTAACTATATTTGTTGTATTGGGGTGAATCTTCCATGTTTCATTTAGTGAGCTCTCCAAACATGTATTCAATAACATACCAGGAATAACACATGAGATGAGAAGGCTTTTAGATTTTAGCCAGCCACTTCAACATGAAGGGATTTATGATTGGCATATACTTCAGAATAGAATTCACTGCAGAGATCTTTCAGCACATAAATTATAGTTGTTTTCTAACATATGCTAGCCACTGAAGTCATGGGCATTAAAACATTTTCTCAGTAGCTTCCATATATATATAACTATTTCACAACCATTTTACATTTTAGCAGAGTTTGCTCCTCATACTAAGTGGAGTTCATGTAGCTTTCTCTGTGATTTCTTATCACAAAGATTCTTTGCTTGTAACTTACAGGTAGACTTTTACTTTTATTTCTAGGCATTGGTAGTGGAAATACTCAGTAGAGGCAGAGAGGGACCTTTTTTTTCAATGGCAGTACAAGAGAAGCAAGAAGTAGGAAATATCTAACATGGTTGCAGTCGTTTTTCCCTGCCACTTTTCCATCATTTTTGTCTCTCAGTGTAATGAGAATCCTTGCAAGAGCATCTCTCTTAAAAAAGCTTCCACTGCTGCTTGCTATAATCAGACACCATCACAGTCCAAAAGAGAGCTTGGTTAAAGTTGGTGGGTAAGAGAAACTTTCAAAATGTTCACTGTTTTAATATATTTCAAGTTCAGTTCAGCAATTTATGAGGAAAATAAAATATCTAAATCCAATTAAGATGATAAACCCTCTAAATTTGTAATAGATCTGAGTTTATTATTATTACTATTATTATTATTTTGTGTTTTCCTTGAGAACAGCATTTGAAAGAGCAGATGTGAGGGTCATTATCTTAATGACACCACAGAAGTCTGGGCAGTCACAAAGGCTTTCTCACATAGTCAAACTGTCTTGGGAGAATCTAATTTGCTGTTGAGGTATAATCCCAAACAAATGCTTTTCATTAAGGAGCTGCATGAAACAGTATCAGTCTAACAAGAGGACCCCGGGCCTTTGAAATGTAAACAAAGTAGCTCCTCAAGGTAACATCCATTGACTTTAATTGAATCTGCCTTGAAAACAGCGGTTTCCTTGGCAGAAGAAAACAAACTTTTATTGGCACACTGCTTCACCTCCCCACTTTTTACTTCACCAAATTTGGTATCAGGGGAATTTGTAAGAAAAACAATACTTTTTCTTAACGTTATAAAACCTTATACTGCTATCACATTTGAATTTAGCTTAACAGTGGCAAGATGTTTTTACGGGGGTCTGAACTACATCAGTCTTCTGTTTCGATACAGACGATGTGCCTTTGCCATGTCACCTATTCAGTGGAAGCTGAGCACATCTTGGGCCTTGTACAGCATATGCTAGGAACCAAGGGCATATTATCTACAGATGCCAGTTATGACTGTATAATGCTTCATTTCTTGGTTTAGCTTAATGGATTCATGCCAGAGGTGATAGCTTGGTCATCTCAATACACCTCCCTAATATAACCATAGCCTCCCTTTTCGTAGCTATGTGTGGAAGTGTATCAGAAACTTAGGCCATGTCCTGCAGAGGTTGTATTCTTGCTGAGTTGTCAAGACAGTGCGCCACCCAGCACTTTTGTTTCAGACCTTGGAAATCATAGGGGAGAGACAACCAATAAATAGATTCCCTATAGACATGAATAAACTGTGATTATAAGCCACCAGGTTCAACTCTTAAACTCTGTAATCAGTAACTGCCACGCATTAACACATTGTTCATTAACTGCTTGTAATTTGAACTTGAATGTAAAAGCATGTATGCATTTCCACACAGTCTGCTGTGCAAATGTGTGCTCCATTTCAGGTGTTGCAGACTCACAGAAATAGATTTTTGGTCTGGCTAGAAAAGAAATGTCTGGTTATGACAGTTATTATCTTCAAGAACTTCAGAATATTGTATTACCCACTGTCATGTTATGAAGATTGTTTGGCGTAGAAATGCATTTACTGAGAGCACTTCTATGCTAACAGATTGATCCAAAGCCTTGTAAAGTCAATGGAGAGGATTTGACTTAGAGCAGAGAGCAGATTTTAGAAAAGTCCATCACATAGTAAAGAGGAGTCAGTCCCTAGAGTTGTCTGCACTGTGCAACACTGGCAGTTGGGAGCCCCTACTTTTTTCCTTCCCAAGTTCTTCTGCCTTCTATTTTTTTCCCTTTTTAAGTTTTGATTTTCTATTGCACTCTCCAACATCATAATAAAAGTTTCACTGGAAATACAAACATTCTGTTTGGCAGATGTGGCCATTAACGCAATAATCAAAGAAATGGTTTTGTAAAAGGAATTAGAGACAACTGGAGGTAAAAGATTCCATCATTGTTGATAAACTGTATGTTGAATTTCTCTTAGAAAGAAAGTCTGCTAAATCAAGAAATCAGGAAATGCAAAACATTGCACTCTAGGAAATACAGCTATAATGTAGAACAAGACATTACATAAGAGATTCAGCATCTCACAGTAAAATGCCATTTATGGTTGGGATGTATTACGGAAAATGTGAAAACAACTCATGATTAGAAGAATGTTCAACTGAGTGGAAGTGATCTAGTTATGGTGTAGTCTTTCACTGGATATTCTAGTAAACCTATTTGTCAATCTTCCAGTTTTAATAAGTAGCATCACCTTAAAAAGTTCTGAAATTCTGGTCCTGAATATTGTTTTCTGTATTTTTGGAGGGTAAAAGTTTGTTTTACTTCTTGGAGAATAATCACTAAAGTCAGCAAAGTGCCTTCCAAAGTGCATTAAATTAGATTTAAACCTGTAGTGAGAATATTACAGGAATGTAATTTCCAAGTTTAGCCTTAGCAACTGGAACTTCACATTTCTTCTCTGGGGATTTTTATTCAAAGTGTGCAGTAAACACAGCTCTAAGTCTTGGTGACGAATGCGTTTTGACTAAGTTTAGTTTTATGGGTGTCAGTTAAGAATGCCATGTGTCTTTTTGTCAGAAGCTGCTGCTTTGTACTTGGTGGCCTTGTGGTTAGCAGCCTGTCAGACTGGGAGGTGGTTTTCTCTGTTTGAGTTATGTCTTCTGTTTATTGGAGATTTTACACCTGGACCATGAAAGCTCCTTAACAAATGCGGATCTGATTTCAAGTGCAACATCCTCAGGATTTCTGTTTGACTCTTAGGCTCCTGTGTAAGCAATAGACAGGCACATGCCAGACCCAACTACGAATTCAAAAGGCAAACTATGTAGTACCAAATCCATACATGTAATAGGCAATAATTTTCCCAGCATTTTCTTTCTTCTCACTGAAATGATTAACATCCTATTATATGTACAAAGCACTTTTCCTTTCTTTTATGTATGCAAAGTCTTGGTACCGATTTAGTGCTTTGTACCAATTTGCTACTTAACTCATGCTAAAACCAAGAACAACCCCAAAGAGAACAGAAGGGAGTTTATGGAATGTGATTTTCTTAAACTGAAAATGAAGCAAAATGCTTGCTCTGTCTTTCTCACATCTGTATGTGAAGGGACTTCTTTGGACTATTGCCTTTGTTCTGCTGGGCATGTTTGTTTGACTGGGATTTAGGGAGTGAAAGTCTACACAAAACAGAAAGTTCTTAGAGAAAAAAAGGAAATAAAATGACTGGACATTGACAGCACCAAGGGAAGTATTGCACAGACACCACATAGCCAGGGGAGCAAAAGCAGATAGAACCTGTATTCTGTGCTGACTGAGAGCTGGTGTAGTTTTGCTCTGAGTCAGTTTTTTGTTTGTTTGTTTGTTCTTTTGTACATGAAAAGTCCACTTCGCTTTGGTGAGGAAGCATTTGCAGTATTTCTGTTCCGCTCTCATGCTCACACTACATTTTGACACTATCTGTTTACTGGGCAGGAAGGCAAAACAAGATAACTTCTCTGCTCAACAATTTGCAGACCATAATTTTGCCATTATATGGGGTACTAGTATTGCCACAGTCACAAAGATAATCCTACAGTAAAGCCTCAGATTATAGCAACTCCCTGTACCTTCAAATGTTGAGTAAATTTTGGTGTTGTATTCTTGCAACTGAGTTTTGAGGAACTCTGGTTATGAACCCAAATATCTCTATGGTATATACTGCAAAAGTGGTGGGGGAAAGGAGGAGATGATCAAAGGAGATGATGATCAAGGATCTTATTTCTTTGCCTTATCTAGTTCTTGTTGCTATATAAATAATATAAATATAAATGCAGGCACAGGGATCCCAGTCTTTCCTCTGTTATGAATATATTCCAATAGATTTAGTCAATTATAACAAAGACACAGAAATGACAGAAGTCTTTACTTTTGTGGAGCTTCTATGACAGCTATACAACACCAATAAACATGAATTCTTCTTTGAAAGGTTTATGGCATGAATAACAAGCTTGGTACCATTCTGGGACCTGAATTAAAACCATCCTTCAAGCTTTAACATTGCTGGATAGGAATGGGAAGGTGGGCAGCTTGAAAGAAAGAACAAAGTCATAGTTCCAGTGGCTTTAATTTGTTAAAGATCTTGTTAGGGCTATAAAACTTTACCAGGTACTGTACTCTCTTAGTTTATGGGGGGAGGTCTGTTCTGGTCACTTCATACCGAGCTGTTGTTTCAATTCCTAGCCTTGAGTTTATAGGCTGTCATGTACTGAGCTGTTCCTGAACCATGAGTTTATTGAATATTTTGAGGGTTTGAGATTACCTTTCCTCTCCTTCCTGCCTTAGATTATTAGTAACTACTTAACCTGAAACAGGTCAGCCAGATCTGTAACAGCAATTTGTGTATTCTTTTCGAAGAGAGAAAAGTGTTTTGTTTTGTTTGTTTTCCCTTCTACTGTGCAATAATTCAAAAGAACAAAGCAGTCAGGAAGCATACCATTTTTGGCTTCTTCTAAGCACCATCTCCTTCTAATAGTATGCTTAATATCTCTGGCATTCATCAAAGGATTATTTAAAAGAAACAGAGCTGTAGGTGTGATACTAATTATATATGTGAAGATGGATGTTATGCTAGGGCTGAGTCTGACTTATTGGCGATGAATGTAAGAAGGCAAGGCAAAGTCAAGGCCACGCAGGAAGATATCTGTTTGCATCTCAACCAATTTATAGAAATTACATTTCCAAAGTGCACAGGCATTTGTTATATTCGTAAACTGATATATAAGGTCTAAATTGCAGGTAGTTCAAGTAAGAGAAGGGGACTATCATTTCAGCAGGCTTTGGGTAAGAAGCACAACTTATTGCAGAGAGCACTAGGCAAAGAGAGCACTGAGTCAAACATGACCTTTCTAATACATAAAAATATAGATATTTGCACAAGGACTGATGCAGAGAAACAGGGTTATGGGGTTAGCTCCACAGAAATTTACTTTTTTTTTTTTTAATAATTTTGCCACTAAATGTCTTGCAAAGAGCATTTTCCCAAGAGCAACAAACACAACTGTTAATGGCCTGACTTGGCCTTTGTTCTGTCCAGTGAAGAAAGTTTTGGTTTTGGCTCCTTTCTGGATCATGGATAAGGGTACCTGCATGAGTATGCAAAATACAGCAAGTACCTTTTAGCCAAATGAGTATCTTTTGGTCTCAGTGATGAAGAGCTTCCATGATGCTTCTGATTTTTGAAAAAAAAAAAAAAAAAGTTTTTGAGTTCTTCAGGACCTCTTACAAATTTCTTGAATTCAGTCCACAGCTCCAACTGGGTTGGAGCAAAATGGAAAGATAAATCCAGAAAACTGATGGAAAGAAATTACTTCAGAGAGATTCGTAGCTGCACAGCAAATGGAGGGCAGCAAATGGATAAGAATTTAGATTCTGCCTTTCGAAACTGTTAATCTTAGAGGAGTTGGCAGGAAAAGTGAGTTCGAACCCATTTTTTCGTAAATCTTGCACTGGGATTGGAATTAGATACCTTAACGGCCACATCTAGTTTCCTTATCACCTGTGTTTAAAGACGTTGACAGTCTGTATTTTGAAGTATTATTAATAGGATTTTAAATTACACTTGTGCTTGAATGAACTAAATGCTCCCCATGACAATTGATATGAATGCTTTTAATAAACAGAAAATGAGAAGTAGGTTCATCTGTCCCTGCGGGCTTAGCTGGTTCCATTCATTCTTCTTATTAAATCTTGCCTGCATGGCATTGTTGTTTGTATTGATTGATTACTTGCCCTAGCCCATAAACTTGGGTGGGTTCCTCCTGTGCTACCATTTCATAAGGTAGTGAGATCTGAGACTCAAAGAAGTATCTCCACTTATAAAAAAGATTAATAGGTACTCTGTGGACCAGAACTTTCCTTGGCCACAGTAAGCTACTTTTGAAGGGACACTGGACAGCAACTGATGAGTCAGAACTGCTACAACTTAGCCTATGTTTTGTCAGTATAAAATCCTTCTAGCCTATTCATTTGGCAAGAGATTAGAAGCTAAACAAAATGAACTCCATGCTTTCTGTTTTCCCCTCATTTTTTAAAAAACTGTGAGATCAACTGAATAGTAATAAAATAAAACTGAACTACGGAAACAAGAGCCCACATTCCTCTTTCCTTTCTCCTTTTACAGATAACCCCTCTAGATAATAACAGCCCTTTGTTTGGAATAAATGCTGCAAAGTTTATGACCTGTGGCAGCAAGCATTCATCATAATAGTCAAGAAGGGATGTGTCTATTCTCTGCTTTACATTTGACAGAGCATTATTTATAAACACTTGCACTAGAATTGGAAGAAAGATTCTGCAGGAATACTGGGGACCAGTAGAAATAGCAAGATTATGGTAATTATATTTTAACTAATTTAATATGGAAAAGCCAAATGGGAAGTAAATAACCAGATTAATGATAAAACTGTATTTACTCCAGTAACAAAAAACATCATCTAGTTGAATTTCCAGTTGAATCTTTAATAAAGCTAAGGCCAAGGACAGTGAAAACATTAAAACATTATACTAAATTCTAGAATCATAATTGACAAAATTAGGGTTGCTGGAACAACTTTCCGTTAATATCATGGACTTTGAATCACTGCTGACTTTTAATATATTCCATTTTACAGACAATATAAGAGGGTACCAATTCTTGTGGTGAAATTCTCCACCGTGCATCACTTAAATAGCTTAAAGCGATGCACAGACCATGTTCAGGCCCTTACAGAAGGATGAGTTCATCTTAATTTGTGGTAGATAAATTATACCTGAATTCAAGTAGACTTTTTAAGATAATAATTTTTATGATTTGTATTCTCCTGTCACTTCAAGGTAGATGTGCATCTGTGTCATTACAGTATGTGATGCAGAAGTATCCCACCAGTTGTGCCAGCCAACACTGATTATCCAGGGGGAAGATACACAGCTATGATCTCAGCTCATCTAAATATTGATTAGATTAAAGCCTTGGGACTGATGATAGAGAGAGTGTAACTAAGGAAATTATTTTGATTATTTAAATCTTACCCATAGATAAAGATGATAAAGTCACCAGTCTTCCTAAGAGAGATCAAGGATAACTATCTAGCCAGGTATCATAGATAGAAATTTTGGTTTTGTGTAACAGAATATATCTGTAGCCTGTAAGGGTAGCTGAATGGTCAGCAATTTTGGACCCGTCACTCACCCTTGAGGTGTGGTCTCAGTGTAGGCTCAGAAGCTGCCTTTGAACGTGACCTCTCAAGCTACCAAGTCCTGACTCCTTGTATGTCAGCATGAGTTTCGATATCAGTTTCAGTGAAGGCAGATTTGGCCTTTTCTGTCTAATGGGCTAGCATCCCAGCTTCTTTGAATATTCCCATTTGTGGAGGCTTGCAAAACCCTTCCTTTGGCTTTGCACTAGTACTGATGCTTGGGCAAAGCAAACATCAAATACTCTGAAATAAGAAATTTACTACTTTACACTCACAGCATACTCATATATGGGGATATTCAATGAAGCAAGAGGAAAAAAAGTATCAGGAAGACTGAAAATAAGTAGCTTGAAATCATAATTATTGTGAGTGTGTACTTTGATATTTGAGTGGTTGTTTGCCAACCAATGTAGTGGAATGGCATAATGGAAAAGATGACAACATCAAGATTGTTGTGAGAATGTCTGATTGTTATTTGTGTGTAATTTAAGGAGTAACCTAATCTTCTGTGCTTGCACACATCAAAGAAACAAGAAATCAGTATTGCCAAAGAGAGGGCAATTTTATAATTTCCAGACTGTCATTCTTATAATACAATTCTCGTGCAGGGTATCATTAATTTTGTGTGTAAAGTACATGTTCAGTGCAGCTCACTTGCCTTCTCTTCATATCTATTTCTCCACTAGGCTTCTTTACATCTTCAGTTGTATGTTCTTTGTCTATGTATCACCTATAGCTGAAGCATGTCATGTGACACAATTGCATTAAACCTATGTAAAGAAATGTAATTCCATGAGTATATGTGAAGATAAATAAGATTGTGCTTTCATAGTTATGTCTGTGCAAGATAATGCAGTGACCAAGTATTTTCAAAACACTGTCCCACCCTTTTTAAATAATATTTACCAGTTTAAAGCTGCAAACCACTTTAATAAGCAGGACGTAATCAATCCCAGACTAGCAAGAACATACAAGCATCTACAAGTAGCTCACCCGTACCAAAAGACCCTGTAGGCATTTCAGTGCCAGATATGTCTATTATACATGTGCACTTAGATATTTATTTATAAAACTCGCATGGTTGTACATATGTTATATGTATATACAGTATAGTATTTAGGTAAACAATTAATTCAGTATGCCATTTTACTATTGATGTTAGAAATAAATCTATGTCCAAAAACAGGCTTTCCATGGGTAAAGCTACACAATTTACTCATAGAGTTAAAAAAAATACAAGAGTTTATCAAACTGAAGAGGACTAGCCATGGATTTAAAAGGACATACTGTATAAGTGTCTAAGTAGTGTGTGTGCACATAGACACTGAAAAATATTTCTGCCTTACATACAAATGAAAGCACATACGTATATGCATATATATGTATATATTGCTTTATGTAGCCACACTCACAGGACACCATTTGAGAATGTGCTGAATCCAGAAACAATACTAGCTTAATGTTATACACCGTCTTGGTGCTATAAATCTGTAAATATTTTTACGGTTGATTTTTAAGACAACTCAATTTCCTGGTCCAGTTCACAGCACAGCCCCACAAACAGCTGTATTGGTGTAACTGGTGGAAAGCGCACCGAGCCTGGGAGCAGCAGCACGCAGGAGAGGCTCCTTTGGAGGGACGGTCGGTACTTGTTAAGTCAGTATTGCTGCTGGAGACGGTGTATACTCAAACCACAGCCTTGGAGATACATACATATGCTTTAAAGTACAGCCTTTCTTTTGCATATAATAAGGGAATTCTGACAGCACATTGGCACACCCACTAGGAACAAAGCTTAAACAGGCACTGTCAGCTGCCCCAGGGCATTACATAAGAATAAAAGATTGAAAGGTGTGCTGTGGGGATGATTCATATACCTGAGGCTTAGACCAGGTGCTCTGCAATTAACTGCATTAACCTGCAGCTGGAGTGAGTTCAGAGTGAAGGTTAGCTATTCTCAGTTCAATTGGTTTAAAATCTGTACTGAGGATTATATTCAGTTATTTACATGGCTGGTTTTTTTGTTGTTGTTGTCTGTCTCTACTGAGAGGTTTAAAAAAGAGTGCTGTCTGTATGTTGAGTTCTAATAATATTTAATGCAGAGTATACAGGAATTCTCCTTTTAAAGTTAGAGGGAGGAACCAGAAAATGACATTTAAAGATAGGATGACATTTATTTTGGAATATCCACTGACTTGGGGTAGGTAGAAAGAGATAGATGGTTTTGAAAAGCAGAATGCTTAGAGGGATAACCCTTTTTCAGTTTTACAGAACATGGCAGGGCTTAAAAAATGTGCCTGACTTAGCACATGGACAGACTGCATGATCTCTTTTGAAATCTGCACAGGATCTTTTTACCCGCTGGGTTTAATTTCAGAATCCAGTACAGTCATTAAAGAAAATAAAATTATGTTTGTTCTTTCATCTGGAGCACAGAGCAGTATCAATTTTTCATTCCCTCCTCCTTTGCATTCCCCCTTCCAAAAAAAAAAAAAAAAAAAGATGTATAGATGGAGGAATTCACGCTATAGCTCCCCTAAAATTTCTGATCTTCAACAGCTGCTTTGAATTGATTCTGTATACTTGGTTGCCTAATGTGTGCAACATGTAACACTCTTTCTGTGCTCTCAAGATTGCCCAAACTGGAACATTATGTGTACTGAACCTGCAATCAATCTACAAAGGTCTATCTGTATCTCCCCAAATGTCTGAATTTTCTGATCACCCTCTCATGAAGTAATAGCGTATTCTGACTCTGCAGTGTCGGAGCACATCCCATTCGCTAACATCAAGCTGAATATTCTTCGATTAAAGGTCGGGGAAACACAAAGTCAGACAATGGGCTTGCATACACAGAAGGTGTTTCCAGTAATACTATATCATTAGACATAAACCTTTGCTGTTCTGACTGTGCAGCTCCCTATGTAGATGCAAGTATTTCAGACTAATAAGGTTTTGTCTTCCACCTTGTTTTAATCATTTACGAATAATAATAATATATAATAATAATAAAATTATTATTATTATTATTATTATTATTATTATTTTTTGTTGTTGTTGTTGTTGTTAGGGGGAAAAGAAGTCTCAACAACTGAGAGTGATCTAAATGTAATGCTTCCTCACTGTATTTCATACTGGCCTAACTCTGCTGTTAAAGGAAAGCTTTGTGTGTCTTATTCTGTACTGTGCTGGCAGTTTGTAGATTTGAACCAGATTTATTCTCAGTCTAATGTTTTAACACTTCTCTCAAATTCCTGCTTTGACACGAGAAATACAGCCTTGACAAGTTATGTGTGATGAGTTGGGTAGGGTTTGAGGATAAGAGAAACATTGGATTTTGAGGATGGACTGCGGCTTACACTGTGAGTAGATGTTGGGCTCAATATCCAACACACACCTCCATTCCAAACACAGCTAACCAGGTCTCTTTTGTCCTGCAATCTATCATCGTAACCTAGAGATTCTGCCAGCTGACTACAATTTGTTTTTAGTATCGTAGGATAAGATTGTACTGCAAACACATCAGCTGTGTCTCTTGTTCAGGACCAAATTTTATATGTGACCTTGTGAAATTTGACTTCTGCCTTAACTCTGGATTGGTCCCTCTTCTACCTCTTGCTTGTAAGATATGTAAAGCATCTCTCTCTCTTTTTTTTTTTTTTTTTTGTGTTTGTGCGTGATCTGGAATTAATAAATAGCATTCCAAACAATGGTATTTAGATTTCTCACTTTTCAGACTTGTTTCAGAGAATATTTTCAGAACTATTGACATCACACCTTTAAAATTAAAATGCCAGATGGAGAATGTCCAAGGGCAACATACAGCAGTGATTAAACCTTTATCATCCGTCCATGGTACCTAGGAATATAAGAATGTAGAGTGGTTATGCAGGTCAGGCCAAAATTCGATCTAGCACAATATCCGGTCTCTGACAGTGCCCTCTAGCAGATGCCCAGGCAAGAATGTAAGAATGGGGAAACCACAAAGTTGTTATAGAATTGCTACTTCCTCAATATTAACATAATATCATACCATATATCATAATATCATAACCTATTTTACACCTATGGGAAACTTTGTACTACTAGGTTTTAGTTCAATTCTATCATAGAAGCCTGTCTGCATCAAGGAAGTTAGATTTCTTTTGGCCCAGACTGCCTGAAACTCCTGCTAACACTAGAGAAATTTGAGTAGATTTATTGTCTCTTGTTTTCACTAATTCTTTTGCATGCTTAGCCAAAATAGCTGAATTTTGTTCTATATTCTGAAGGCTATCACAGTGTTTGCAAGGCAAGAGTAAGCAGTAGTAAATTAGGAGACTCGTTTGGTACACACCTATGCTCACTTATGCAGCAAGCACATGAATTTGCTGTGTGGCTGCAAGACCTGGAGAAATCTTTGGTTGTCTGTCCAAAGCTGTTCCATAACATTGCCATGCAGTGACTTTCCAAAGCACACTCTGTTTCTTTGTCCTGTTTGCTTCCCAAGAAGTACAGATGAGGCAGCACACCATTAGCTGTCCAGCACTACACTAATATGCCATATCCAGGGTATATCCTCTATTTTGGTATTTTCAACACATTGTTTCAAGAAGGAGACAAGAGAGGGAATTTGATGTGTGCCACGTGTGCCTTTCAGACCTGGCTTGGAGCGTTGTCCAGTTAATGACAGGTGTTGGTAAACATCAGAGAAATAAAAGGATTACCCTTATGTAGCAGAGGGAGCAGGGTTTGATTTAAAATGGCAGAACTGTATTTCTTTCTGTGACATCCTTTCAGTTTCTGAAGCATATTTTGTATCACATTTTGCCCTTTATATAGGTATCAAAGCACTTATCTACAGTACCTCACAAGGACTTTTAAAACATTAATTAACACTTGTAAATCACCAAGAGACATGGGTGTCTATCACAGTCAATTTTAAAAGGCTCTTATAAAGAGAATTGAACTTGTGACATTAAGGCATCCAACGCTAGGATTCTGTTTTCTACACACTAAGAAGGCTGATATATCAGGCTATGTTTATATTACAGCAGTCTATATCATGAGAGAAGGTATACTGCAGGTTTCCAAACTTTATTTTCCAGATTTTTTTCAATATTGTTAGAGTAAAAACTTTCGGAAGATAATGTGATAAATCAAAGAAAACCAGTCTGGTATTAGGAAGGTAAACGTCTCTTGCCTGTCTTCTGAAAAAAAACCTTTATTCAGAACTTCAGAAAAGGGTGTTACTGTGGCTGCCACCACCTTTACTGTGAAGTGCGGTACAATATAACATGTAGTGCTATAAAGGAATTCTGTTGGATAAAAGGGCCTGAGAGATCTTTACCATTTACTTAATGAACATGTAAGAATCCTGGTATCCTCTGCGGCAGAGGCTGGCCTGGCCTCTCTGGCTCACCTACTGAAGTGTCAAAGACAAGGACAAAAGGAGGACATGTCAGACAGCTACTGCATTTCATCTGTTGTATGGTCTCAGAGCTGAATTTGGGCCAAATGGTCCCTGCATTAAGTTATGAATCACCTTCCAACTCTCTTCCAATATTCTTTTGTTCCTCTGAGGTTTACTTCTATTAATTTGATATCTAAGTAGGTAGGAAAAAAAATAGGTCAAGAACTGCTAAAGGTTGGAATTGATGCTATTATGAAATCATGCAAATAATAATGACTTTAAGACCATGTATTATCTATATTGCTAAACAAGTTTCCTACTATGTTAGTTTTCAGTAAGAGAAAGTTTAGAGATTTCTAATGAATTTGAAAAATTGTTCTCTTTGTGATTTTATGTGACAACCCTAGGCATTAACTGAGGGACTGTGAAAGTATTTAGTCTTCCAAACTGAAAAATACCATATAGATAATAGCAGAATAATGAATATTTTTGGAAGATATAGGATAAAGAGAAGTGAATTTTCTATTGCATGCCAACTCTCTGCTACTGTACAGTTGATGAAAGACAATGCCATCTTCTTATGGAACCGGGATATTTCAAAGGCAGGTAAGAGAATTAAACACTCGAGCTGTCACTGATTTTCAATGAGGGAGATTTTTCAAGTTTTGTAGGTCAAAGCTTCTAGGTATATTTTTAAACTATTATATTAAGTCCAAGGAGTATAGAATCTGAAATAAGCTGATTTTCAGATTTTTTTTTTGTTTGGATAGGTGCATCATCTTCGTGACTTCTTCAATCTGGTCTGTTACAGAAGTACCACAAATATGTAATCCTATTTATTGCCTTCTGTATACACAAATTGGGTGACCTTTACAAAAACGTGAACATCATTTTGATGTAGAAAGTGTTAAAGGTACCAGAATTAAGTTACTGATAAAAGATTAAACAGGTATACAGGAAGGGAGTGATGTGCCATCTTTGGACTTTGTGCCATCTTTGAAGCTCATAAATCATAGGGTTAGGGCAAAAACAACGCTTCCTGTCAAAGCGTGAGAGATTTCCATCTCATGTTTGCTTACCCTGGCTGCTCTCTGATAAACCTCATTCCCTTTCTAATTGCATATTCTAATTCTTTACTTCTGGCCTGCCCCCAGCCTGTTCTGAATATTATAGGCTTGGTACAGAAGCTGGGATGTGACGACTTCAACAGTTATAGACAACTGGAAATTATCTTTTGCATCAGCCCGCAGGCCATTTCTTCCACCACTAAAACAGCATGAAGAAGTATTAATGGAAGAGATACTAAGCCTCCCAAACTCTCATCCTCAGGCCTGTCTGAAATAGCTACAACACCCAGCCACCTCTTTTTGTTTTTTTTGTTTGGTTATTTTGTTTCTCTTAAAGAGATTTCAAGCCTGAAAAGTAAAAGTCAGTCCTAGAATGTTCCCAAGAAAGCCTATTATTTCCCATCAAGTTTTCACATGAGCAAGTAGAGTACCTCTCACATAAATGGGCTTTTGTATATTTCTCTGGAAGCTCATGAATGAGAGATACTTAATATTGGCAAAATAGACCTTGCTGTCCTCTACTGTCACAGTAATAAAGTATTTATTACCAACGTATTACTTCTGAAAGTCCCTGCTGAGACCAGAGGTGCCAAAATGCTAATGGCATTGCTTAGGCAATTAAAAGATACTGTATTAATGAGAAGACTGAATTGAATGGTATTCAGGTGATCAGATGCATGGCCAGCAGGAAGATTACAGTATTACAAAAGTTTACTAGCAGAGAAGGGAGATTTCCATAAGACTATTGCCTAGGTGTAAAGGTCCTTGGTGGACCAAGGAAAGTCAGACACAACATCTTTCATCAGCTGCAAACTCAGGTAAAATAGGGTAGCATGCATATGTCAGAAATATTGCCGTATACTTCAGACTGCTTTCATCTACCCAGTCATCTTTTTCCATAATCTAGGTGCTAATTTAGAAAGGCACTGAAACTACAACTGGGAGCCGCAGGCACCGAGAGTATCTTTCAGGATCTTCCAGAAGAAAAATAAGTTCTTTTTCCAGTTCTCTGCAAGCTAGATGCTGCAAGTCTAGCTTGCAGTGGAAGTTGATTGTAAAGATACTTCCGTGATGCCTTACAAAGCAGCACGAGGAGCAAAGATTTTTCAGTAGCATGGTGCTTTGTTTTTTTAAACCAGAGAAGATTAAGGGAACTGAGATTATCACTTTTCTCCTTTTGCACCATCTAGGTGGTACACAGGTACTGTAGGTATGTAAAATAGTGCCCAGAAGTGGGAGGTTTAGGTTCACATGCCGGGAATTCCTGATGCAAGGCTGTGAGTGTAGACCCTTGAGATCCAAGAGACGGCCAGCTTGGGATCTTACTGCTCCTGTCTGCTTGCACTGGTATTTGTGAGGAGGTGCGCACTCATACCTGAAAGCAGAGTGAGGGAGTCGTAAAAAAGATCATTTTTATCTTGAAAAGTAAGTGAGGAGAACTTTTAGAGGGAACATAAGGGAGGAAGTGACTAGAACAGAAGAAACTAATCCCCGCTATCACGTGTAGTTTTCACTGTATGGATGCCTTTACGAGTCTAGATCTGGCTCCAAGATATTATGCAAACAGTGCATGCAAAAGGAATGATGAATGAAGTTTATTGAATAGTACATATAAGAGAAGAAAATCTGTGTACATTTTCTTTTTTACTAGGCCTTTCCTTGTTTTTGTCTCTATAGAACTTGCTGCTATGGCCTGTGCTTTAAAAAGATATTATCCCTGCAATATTAGAGCATAAACAAAAAGGATATTCTACCTTCCTATAATTTTAGAATTACTGGGTATATTTCTGGCTAACAGTCTTTTTTTTTATTCTGTTTTTGCTTTCATTCTGTTTGTTGGTTTTGTTCCTAAGGGGAGAAAAATACTGTATCTTTAAATTAGGAGTAGCTGAATAATGAATCTTGGGCAGTGAAAAGGCTAATGTGCTGTGGAAGAGAAGGAGTTTAATCTAATTTACTTGGAGGGTGTCTGTCTGTGGTGTTGTTTTCTGGACTGTGGGAATAGAGGAGGGAAGCTGCCCCAGTGAATGGTTCCGCCTGAGCCAGAATCAGTGGGGAGTCCCTTAGATGCCACTGATCCGAAGCCAGGCCATGAAAAGGGGATTAAAGAAATGTTCTGATTTGCAATTCACACTAATGCACCCCGTCGAACCTTTGGTAATATTTCAAACCACATTTCAAGGGAAGTGCCCTTAAAATAGCCAGCTAAATTGTATTAGAGCAATACTATACAACCCACTCATCCATTTATGATTTGTTTTTGTTTTTAATTCTTTTAATGGTTGGTGGTGGTGGCTTTCTAAGGTAATTAAAACTTTTGTGCATTGTGAATATTCACACTTGCATGGGAATATTTCTCAGTGTGCTTGTCCTATTAGGCAGACATGTTTATTTAAACATTGGAGGAAACTGCTGCAAAGATTCTGGGGCTGGGAAAAAATGAGCCAATTGGGTTAAAAAGTAAACATTTTCTGCATGCCATTTAATTTTATGAATATCTAGTGGAGATTCGGTAAGAAAGGCTGGCTTATAAAATTGATAAAATTCTTATCAGCTTTCATTTTTTTGTTTGATCTTTCTTTTACAGTCACTACCTACTGTACGGCTAACTTTTTAAAAAATGTGTTATACATCTCATTTTGGTAACAAATTCTACCAGATGCAAGAAGCTAAAAAGTGTCGGAATGAATCAATACAAAATATGGAAGAGGATAGGATTATTGAGTAGGACTAACATTAAACTGCCCTCTTTTTGTGTAATGAACAGATGGCTGAAAATATTGCATCTGAAATACGGGGAGAGCTACAGACTTTTTACACATAAAATCGTCGATATCAGTTCATGTTCTGTCATAACGCACTTGTTATGTAATAGATCATTTAGACTATTTTTCTAAAATTCCTAAATGTATTAATTAACTCTTTAGCTCCCCAAGTCTATCATTTCATTTCTCTCCACTGCTGAAGTGTCAGAACATTTTATCTCAAAGGGATTATTTGGGTTTTCTTTAATCCCATTTCAGAAAACCCTGCCTAGCACTGCAATTTCCATTGACTCTAACATGTATAGAGTAGATGCAACTTTGATTTTCACCATTACCCATATCAAAGTATTTTATTACACTGTCACTGCAATAGATTACACAGCATTAAACTTTGCCATTCCGTGGATGGGGGAGGGTGAGTTTCTTTCTTGTCTTGTTTGTGCTTTGCTATACCTACCAAATATTTAGTTATGGTTTAAATTTTGACATGCCTTATTAAATATTTAGGTTTTTTAATCTTTTGCTTACGGGACAGAACACGAGCTGGACTTTTAGATATAGATGATTCCTCTGCACATTTTGGGGAGGTGGGGAGATGGATAGCTAGAGGGAGAAATGTATCTTTTCTGCGAGTTGGCACATTATTTGAAATCATGTTTAATTATAAAGTTTCATTAAAAATCTTTTGCTTAAAATTTTAGAAGCCTAATAAGATTTCCATTAATTTAAACATATCACTATTCCCACAACGGCCCAAATGCTTTCTTTTTCCTCTTTCATCCATGGTTAAATATGTAAATAAAATGTCTAAAGTCATTCTTCAAAGAAGACAAAAGAAAAAAGAGCTGAGGGAAAAGACAGCCATAAAATTCCTCCCAATTCTCCATAACATTTGCCAGAGGGGGGCCAACTCCTAGCCAGGGCCTAGCAGCAGGGGTGCCTGGCTGCTCCATAGAATCACACATCTCAAATCCCACACACAGGAGAAAAAAATAAAATAAAATATCTTTTCAGCTGGAGCCATCAAAAGGCTCTTTTCATTTATTAGTTACAGAGGTATCTTCCAGTTGCTGATTTCTCAGCACTCTCATTTTTCTATAATAATGTTCTATTTGTTAGTTTCACTGACTCAAGCTCGTTGAATGGGATATACTCCTAGATAGCTCTTTAAAAATATAGAAAGTGAAATAAATGATCTAAAGCAGGATGTATGGGCTAAAATAATGGCTGGAAAAACAAGGCTGAATTAAATTGTCACATAAAAGATCAATTAAGAGAGCACAATTACAAAGGTTTGGCTGTTTTTTTTTATTTTTTTTATTTTTCTCATTTTTATTTGTATTTCCTTTTTTGCCACTTAGGAGAAAAAGGTTGCTATCAGTAAGACAGAACAAACATGCCATGTTTTATTTTGTGTATTTTTCTAGATTATTTTAATGTGAATGGTGATATAAAATGTCTTTCAAAAATACTTGTTGAAAATAGACAAAACAACCTCCCAAACAATCAAGCTGAACAAAACAAATATATAATATGTTCATCTGAAGCGTTTTTTAAGTTTTAGTTTTTAAAGGTGGCTGTCCCTTGTAAAAGCTTTCCCCACGCTTCCCTACTACCCCCAGCTGAGCGCTGCAGCAGAGGAATCAGGATGCATACAAATACTAAGAAAACAGGCTTAGATTAATGAAGAATGGAAATGCCCCAACACACTCGCTCTCACACACATACATGCACACAGACACACTAAAATAAATAAAGCTTTTTTTGCACATAACACTGCCTGCATTTGTAACATCCCCTGAGGAATCTAAAAGTGCCCAGGAAAGGTCAGCCCCTAAGACCAATACTTTATAAGTGTGATCTCCTCGATCCGCTGAAAAGCCACAAAAAGCAGTACTGTGTTAAACCATGTTTATGGTGGCTTTTACTTCTAAGCAAAAACTAGCTGCATCTTCAGGGTTTTCAAAGACAAACATCAGCCCTGGTTTGTTGTCCTTGCTTGGATCCATTTCACCCTTATCACAATTGAGGAAGCCAACAGTTTCCTTTCTAGAGACTGGTGGGGTATTAACTCTGACCCTGCGGGATTTGGTAGTTTCCAGGAGAATCCGTGTTCATTTCGATAAGAAGCAGGCAGTAATGGAGGGGAGCCCGGTTTGTGGGGGCAAGCATGAATGAAGAGAAAGATTTTCCTTCTTCGTTAATATGTTTGCTAAAATTAAGTTCAAAGTAAATTAATAATAATAATAGTAATAAAGTAGAGGTAATTATCTGACTTCTGATCACAGTGCTCCTTTCAGTGTGTAGAATTGTGAATTTTAGTTTGGCTGGGGATTTAACTTCCTCCTTCTAGCTCTGCTGGACCAATAAGCAGCATAAATCTCAAAGCTTAACTTAAAAAGTAAGCACAACTCACTTTAAAATGATCTCCGTCTCCAAAATCTGTAAGTATAATTTCTACAGAGGATGAAGTCACTTTCCCAAGGGTATATCTCTAGTCCTCTTAGGGTTTCTTATGTAAGGAAAAAAAAAAAAAAAAAAAGGAAAAAAAAAAAGCTACTTTTCGAGAGATGCCATACCGTGATTAAAACCATAATCAGGTACTTTTTCAGCAATCCCGCCTGTCCTGTTCAGTTAGGAATTCGAGACAAAGCACGACATTTGAAAACAGCTGAGATTCCAGGCTGAAAGCAACCGTATTTTATGACCCTGGCAGCGGAGAGTTTATAGCACTCGCCATAAAACGCATCCTCCTCCCCACATCCTCCCTGCTAAAGCATCGCCCTCCCTCCAATAAAGGCAGCCGGGGAGGCACCACCTTCAGCCCTCTCGTTAGGAGACACGGAGGCTGCGGCGCTGCTCTCCTGGCTCCCCTCCTACCTGGGCGAGGGAGGTTAGGCTGACGCCTTCTAGAGACAAATCTTGTTAAACTTTCAAGGGAGGGCACCGGGAGGGAAAGGAGAAAGGCAGGAGGAGAGAGAGAAACAAATGGGGCTTTTTCTAATCTGTGCTGATCAAGGAGAACCTGTAGGGGTCCTTAAGGAGGTTTCAAGGCGTTCCGAGTGATTGGAAAGTAATCACCGTGTCAGCTTCACCTTTCTCATGCAAAGTGGATGTCGTATGCGAGGCGGACCCTGCGCAGGTTTTGATTTTTTTTATTCTACTTCATCCTCGGCCTCAGCCGCCCCCTGAGCAGCCGGGCTGCTCCAGCCGGGCCGTCGCCGCCGATGCGGGGGGAGCGGAGCGGAGCGGGGCGCCCCCAGGCAGGCGCGGAGCCGACCCCTCGCAGAGTCAGCCCCGGGGGCGGCGGGGGGGCGCCGGGCACCTTTTTGAGCCCCCCCTCTTCGATGGTTTAGAGATTTCCTCCTCCTTTACTCCACTCTCGGACAAGCCCATCCCCACCTCTCGGCGAGAAAGTGCGGAGCTAGGAGAGGCAAAGACCCGACGGACCCGCCCGGGACAGGGGCGCTGTGCGGCGCTGAGCGCTCGGACCAGGACGAGGAGGAGGAGGAGGAGGAGGAGGAGGAGGAAGGGCGGTGGAAAAACAGACCGCAAAAGTGGAAGCCCGGAGACAAGAAAGTTGCCGGGCTCCCCGCAGTAAGTTTGGCGCAGCTGAGGACTGGGGGCGCTGCTCCCCGTGCCGCCCGCTCGCGGCGTTCCCCGGCCGCCCCCCTGCGCTGCCGCCGGGGCTGGGGTCGGGGTCGGGGTCGGGGCCGGGCGGCGCTCGCTGCCCCCGGCCCGGGCTATGCTGAGATCCGCGCCGCCCTGCCCCGCCGCCCGGCTCCCTCGCGAAGGCCGGGGGCCGTCCCGGGCCGGGCAGCAGCCGAGGGGCCGCTGAAGTGGCTGCCGCCCCCTCTACCCCCTCGCCCGGCCGCCCCAGCGCCAGGCGCCCCCCGGAGGGAGCCGCGCTCCGGCCGCCCCAGCGGCAGCATGGGGCCGGGGGCCCGGAGCTTGGTGCGGGCCGTGCTGGTGCTGTGCTGCCTGAGCGGCTCCTGCGCTGGGATAAGCTCTATCGACATCGACCGACCCGGCGACGGGAGGTGCCAGCCCATAGAAATCCCCATGTGCAAGGATATAGGGTACAACATGACGAGGATGCCGAACCTGATGGGACACGAGAACCAGAGGGAAGCTGCCATCCAGCTGCACGAGTTTGCCCCCTTGGTGGAGTACGGCTGCCACAGCCATCTGAAGTTTTTCCTCTGCTCCCTCTATGCCCCGATGTGCACGGAGCAAGTTTCTACACCGATCCCAGCCTGCAGGGTCATGTGCGAGCAGGCGAGGCTGAAATGCTCTCCCATTATGGAGCAGTTCAATTTTAAGTGGCCGGACTCCTTAGACTGCAGCAAACTGCCCAACAAGAATGACCCCAATTACCTGTGCATGGAAGCCCCCAACAACGGGTCGGACGAGCCACCCAGAGGATCCAGCATGCTGCCGCCCATGTTCCGGCCACAGCGGCCCAGCGGTGGCCATGACCTGCAGCAGCACAAGGACAGCCTGAGCAGAACCTCCTGTGAAAACCCCGGCAAGTTCCACCATGTGGAAAAGAGTGCTTCCTGCGCACCGCTCTGCACCCCGGGGGTTGATGTTTACTGGAGCAGGGATGACAAGCAGTTTGCTGTCATTTGGATTGCCATCTGGTCCATTCTGTGCTTCTTCTCCAGTGCTTTTACTGTACTCACCTTTCTGATAGATCCGCAGCGTTTCAAGTACCCTGAGAGGCCAATTATCTTCCTGTCTATGTGCTACTGTGTCTACTCGGTGGGGTACATTATTCGCCTCTTTTCAGGTGCTGAAAGCATCGCCTGTGATAGGGACAGCGGCCAGCTCTATGTCATCCAGGAAGGACTGGAGAGCACTGGCTGCACCATTGTGTTCCTGGTTCTGTATTACTTTGGTATGGCGAGCTCCTTGTGGTGGGTAATCCTGACTTTAACTTGGTTTCTGGCAGCTGGGAAAAAATGGGGACACGAAGCAATTGAAGCAAACAGTAGCTACTTTCATTTGGCAGCCTGGGCCATACCGGCTGTGAAGACCATAATGATCCTGGTTATGAGAAGGGTGGCTGGAGATGAGCTGACAGGGTTGTGCTATGTTGGAAGCATGGATGTGAATGCCTTGACTGGGTTTGTACTCATTCCTTTGGCTTGTTATCTAATCATTGGCACTTCTTTTATTCTTTCTGGGTTTGTGGCCCTTTTTCATATCAGGAGGGTGATGAAAACAGGTGGAGAAAATACTGACAAGCTGGAGAAGCTGATGGTCAGGATTGGTGTCTTCTCAGTCTTGTATACAGTGCCTGCAACTTGCGTGATAGCTTGCTATTTTTATGAAAGACTTAATATGGATTATTGGAAAATTGTGGCAACTCAACAGAAATGCAAGATGAACAATCAGACTAAAAACTTGGACTGCACGATGAATAATTCTATTCCAGCAGTAGAAATTTTCATGGTCAAAATTTTTATGTTATTAGTTGTGGGCATTACTAGTGGTATGTGGATCTGGACTTCCAAGACTCTTCAGTCCTGGCAAAATGTTTGTAGTCGAAGATTAAAGAAGAGAAGTAGGAGAAAACCTGCAAGTGTTATTACAAGTAGCGGAATCTACAAAAAACCTCAACATCCACAGAAAACTCACCTTGCAAAATATGAATCAACGTTACAACCACCCACTTGTGTGTGAATAGTTTTTAGACAAGACTATATCTCACCTTACAGACTTACAAATGTCCACAGTAGCAGCCAGAAATTAAAAAATAAATGGTGCTTTTTTTTTTGTCAGAGGACAGTTTAATATCTCAAGGCAAAAAATGTGTCATGCTGAAGTCAGGACCTGGTGAAATACGGAAGGTAAATGTACTTATGGAAAGGTTTTCAGTGAAAGAAATATTGTGAATTAAAGCAGGCTCTTCTGTTATTAATTGTAGTTAAGTACTTCATCCATCTCTCAGACGTTTAAAAGAAAAAAAGCCCAACAACAAACAAACAAACAAAACGCCTAGTTTAACTTTTTTTGTGTAGCTGAGCTGGATTTCCTACAGGTTTCTGAGTAACAAGGTATAGCGAAGTCTTCTGGAGCAAAGATTTTCTCTGAAAAATGCCGAAGTGTGCATTGTCCCCTAAGGTCCCCGAGAGGCCTGTCGTCAGAAAGCAGGCGATCTCTGAAAGCAACTTCCGCGCTAACTTTGAGAGAGGGAGGGAGAGAAATCCTTTACAACTCATCTCAGCTTAGTGGGTTTGCAGTGCCTAAAAATAGGTTCAATCTATAATGCTCACCAATATTCTTTCACTAAAAGAGAAACTTCCTGCACCAGACACAAACTTTATGAATAAGAATAATGTGCAATACATTTTTTTTCTTACCATGACATGAAAAGAGAAACAAGTATTTTGCTGTACATAAAGACGACAAAAGAAATCTCTTAACAAAAGAACTAAGAGGTCTAGTCCTCAGAAACCCTTTAGTGTTACATTTTGTGGCTTTTTAATGGAAATCAAGCCAATGTTATACACGTTTGGACTGATTTGTGCAAAAAAAAAGGGGGGGTGGGGGGGAGGTCAATTCAAAGAGACCCAAAGGGCTTATTGACTCTTGCTATTGTTAAACAAATTCTCACTATGAATAGATCAAGAAGCACTAGATTCTGCAAAGGGAAGCTTTGTATAGAGTGATGCTCTTTACTGTGCTGGGGGTGCACAGTTTTGGCTGTATATATTTGTAATATACAATTATTTTTCATGCACCACTATTTTATTAAAAATAAAATATGTTCTTTAGTTTGATAATTTTGTGTGTTCTAAACTTTCTCTGATGTGCTTTGTGGTTAATAAACTTGTTTCTTCAATTATTTGATAAAAGCACACTTTGAATACAATAGTTGTTATTACACTTGGCTGCAAGTATAAGCAGATAGAACAATAATTTGCTCAAAAGAACTTGCGAGTTGAAATTAAATAAATGGGTTTTGAAGTTGCATTTTCTGTGAACCTCTGCAATTGAGGAACTGAATGGCAAGAAGCTTTAGTGATGTAAAAAAGCTGCAGTCGTGTAGGGTAGTACCATGTTTACAAAGCACTGAGATTACAACAATGATCCTTGGTTAACACCCCTTTCAAATTTGCATAGGGTATGTTCAGCATGTTAAAGATAGCTGGCTCACTTCTGCACAGTTTGAATACACTTCAGTCTCTACTCTTCAGGGAGTTTTTTCCCTTCTAACATTACCGAATATATTGCTATTATTTGAGAAAAGGCTTAGGGAAAGGTCAGAGGAAAGAAGACGGGAAATCTAAATACGGAATTTAAATACTTCTTTAGGAAAACTATCTGATTAAAATTGTAAATACGTTTTCAAAAAGTTTTTAGTGGAGTGTGATTTTTATGAACCTGAAGTTTTCCATGCTGTTAACTAACAGGCTGTGTGATCACCTGGGGAGATAGTAATGTAACCTCACTTTCTCCCACAGGCTGTTCTAGAAAACCCTTTGTCGGGAACTTCATCACAGAGAGAAGTCTTAATGGACTTTGGTAGAGGGTGGATCCCTGCGATGGTCACATTGCAGTGGTTAGTAAAGTTACAAAACAAAGGACTTTTTAGTGGCCTGGTTTTTCAAGGATATGTGCGGAACTGCATATATATATATATATATATGTATATATTTTTTTTTTCTTCCCTGTAGTCTTTTAAAGTGTTTCTAGTAATGACTAGGAACTCGAATGACAAAAATGATCTTGCAGGTATTATTAATCAACTTTATGTCTAAAATGCGCACATGTGAAGCAGTTTTCAATATCAAATTTATCTGGGGGAGGTGGGGGGGATATTTTTCTGCCTTTGTGCATACATGCCACTGTTTGATACGCAACCTGGTGGATGCCCTGGAAGTTAATCCTGACACAGCACACCCTCCTGGAGCCAAAGCAGGACATTGCACTTCACAAATTCACTTCTGAAGCTACTGAATTAATGCTTTTGCATCTGTGTGTGTTCTAGTTAAAATCAATTGCATTAGATCCCAAGAAATACAATGTTTTCAAATAATCTGTGTATTGTAAATTACTATAGGAGTCCTTAAATATGTGTTTTGTTATTATTATACATGTCACCTTGTCAGTAATGTGTGCACCTCGCCAGTAATGTGTCTTCTTCACACAAATTTCATCCGACGTAAAGGTTAGTGCTTGTTTTACTGGTGACAGATTTGTTTAGAGAATGTTTCACCATAAAATATGTTGCCCTCTGAAATCAGCATCTCACTGTTTTTGCTAACTACAGAAAGTTAACTTGCTTTCATTGGTGATCATGTATTTTTGCAGTCTGTTACTAGGATTCTGTAAGAGAAAACAAAAAATGAAGAAAGATGTTCAGCAATGGCTGGACTCCTGCTGCCATTCTAAGCTTTATCAAATGTCAGCTTAGGCCCTTCATTGTCACCAGAGCAGAACTGCATGTTCTTCTAGCAAAATGCCACATTTGAATGCCTGGCTAGGTGCCTCATGTCACCAATAGATTCTTCCTAAACTGTAAACTAGGAATTTGGATTTTATTTCCCCTTTGTAGTGATTTTTTTGTTGTTTTTAACTGGTAAGCAAACTAGATTCTTCAAGTATATAATGCTGCTGCTTTTATTACTCCAGGACTAATGTACAGTAAATGTAGCAGAATATGATGGTTGTCTTTAAGGACATTAAGAATGAATTATTTCAAAAATTGTACTTCTTACTGTCCCGTAACTCTGAAAAGTCTTAACAGTTTATTATTGAAGTTGCCACATAAGGAATTGGAAGCTTAGAGCCGTTAAGGGAAAGTGATACTTATTTTCACAATGTGTCAGTGATTTAATATAGTATTATTAATAATTTAACAGAGAATTTTATTCTTGTCTTAGAAGTCTGCACATTAGTTAAAAATAATAGCAACCAAAAAGTCTTTGAGAAAATATCTCAAAAGTATTCTCTATTGAACATCTTTACTTTTCATGGTAATTTTATATTTCAGTAAAATCATATTGGTATTTTTATCTGTTGAATTTGTTAGGATTTTTTTCTATGTACTGTCAAGGCCTATCGGGTATTTGCTTATCGGTAGATTTTTAAGAAAAGTATTTATATGTGAATATATTAACAATTCAGTCACTCCATAGGAAACTTGTTGAGGAAGGAATGCAAGTCCAGAACTTCCTTCTGGAGAGGATATTTTATTACAGTCCGGTGGCGCTTAACTTGATACAGTTTTGCTCAGTTAAAAATATCTCAAAAAAAACCCAAAGCAAAACAAACACACACAAAAAGACATTGTTAGTGTCTGCATACACCGATCAAGAATCTAATGTTTGCCACATGGTTGTGCACAAGGGCACTGTTCTCTCCTGTGGGAGCTGTAGATTACCCATGAGGGTAGATATTGTCTCCAACTGTGTAGGTTAAGATGATGCAGGTTAGGTCTCAGCATTCAGGTAGCATCTGTGTATGTTAGGGACAGAAGAAGACAGAAAGTTTGTTTTTTTGGAGAGGGTAGTTTGGTAGAGTACTTTTGTTTATTGAGTAGAGATTACTGAGATAAGAATATGAGATCAGCAAGGAAAAATTAGATGCAGGAAAAAAGAAAACACAAAATCCCTTCCATTTACAATAATATGCCTTGTTTCTCAGTAAAATGCCAATGCTGCTTATAAATAGAAAGGAAATTAAGCTCAGTACTCTCAAGGTTTTGTTTTAGGTATGACGTATTAGGACACTTTGAAGAGTACAGTGCAAGCACCACAGCTGAAAGGATATGAGGAGCTCAATCAAGGAATGTTCAGATCTCTTATCAGATTTTTCCCAAAGTAGCGTTTCATATGTATGTTATTATGAAGCCATCATTCACATATGGCTGTCATCCCACGGCTTCAAACTATATGAAAAGCCAAGTAACGACAATGTCTGTAACATACACCCTTCTTATTCGAACACTTAAAATCTATGGCTTCAAGGGGATAGTTCTGTAATGATGGGATATTATGTGCTCAGGTGGTCTTTTGATGACAGGTGGTCTCCAACAACAGATGGCCTCAAAGGAGGAACTTCAGTGCATTTTAGTTTAAAACATTTACACACTTCTTTAAAAAAATTTGAAATGTTATCCTTGTGTAATGTTCTTAAGTATTTTAGACAGAGTAGCCAAGTTATTAACACTGACAGATGATAAATCAGGGCATCCTTTAAAAGGTGGGTGATGGCGATTATGTGGTCTTGGAGCTTGCTTTGATCAGAAGTGACAGGCCTGTAAGGTCTGTGCCACTCAATCCCCCCTGGAGGGAGATCAGCACCTGTTTGCACTTTGAGGCTCCTCTACCTCCCCCTGCCTTCCAGCACTATTTCATCTTTTTTAACACACTTGATGTTGATTGGCTTTAAGCAAAGTCATTATTCATTTACAAAACACTCCTTGATGGAGCTTGCTCAAAACTGTATTTCAGTAGCAGTGTTTGTGCTGTTACAGTTAAGGTTGTATCAACATTCCCATTATAAAAGCTCTATTTTCAGTGAACTACTGAGTTCAAATCAACCTGGGTGCTAATATTAACCTTGTTTCATATTTTGTCTAAATAATATTGTCCATGAATCAGTTCACCTTAAGCTTTGTGTGTCTTTACATGTTTATCCAGAAGAGACAATATATTATTAGGTTTGTAAAACAAACGGGTTCTGGTATGGTAGATAAGATTTTAGCTTAATAAATACTGTTTCAAATAGCTTTGTCTTACTTTTGAAGTGTCATGGATATTTCTAGAAAACAGCACAAAACAAGGCTTTGACTTCACTAAGGGGCATGTGACAAATCACAGAAATTAGTATCCATTGGTTATTTAACGTTGTCTATGTAACATTAGACTTTGGTATAGTCTTACCAACCTAGATGCAAATACACACTACGGTCAGTGGTATCTCATTAGTTAATTTTAGTGTGTCTGAGAACAGATGTGGTTCAAGCCCAATTCTGCTTTTCCTGTATTAGCAAAGTTAAAGCTTTGGGGAGTGGTACATCAAAGGCAGGACTGAGCGATCATTGTATATCTTGGTAAGGCATTGTTTAAAAAGGAATTCCTTCAATTTGTTGTCACTTGTTTCTTCCTTCTGTTCTTCAAGATCTCCTCATAGATCAGCTCCACTGAAGTCAATGGGTGTCCAACTAATTTCAGTGTATGCTTTGAATCAAACTTCCAATCTCAGGGAAAGCACGTGCTACAGGAAAAGTCCTTAATTTGACTTTTTTTTTTCCAAATCGGAACATTTTTTTTACAAATGCTGATAATGAAATATTCATGATATGAAAATAAATAAATAAATCAGTGAGTGGAAATTATTTCACTTATATTTTTAAAGCAAGCTATTATGTTAGATTGCACACAGCATGTTCCAAAACCAGGTGTTATTTCAAAATGAAATTCAGAAGTATTGGGTGTTGATAAAGGTTTTTTTTTTTTTTTTTTTTTTTAAGTTTATTTAGCATTTTCTGAGAGCACTTTACTTAGATTTATTGCCGAATGCTCAGTGTTAATAGATCTGCATTTCTTGGCAGCAGAAAACCCCTTCAAAAAATCTTCAGCTAATTTAAATGTTTGCTCACGAGCCTTTTGTCACCTTTTCCAAGAGAGTAGTCCTGTAGTATCAATGGGAGCTAAGGATGAACAGCAACATTTTGAGTTGAGCCTACAATGTGCTCCTTGTTTCCTCCTTTCTTCCCTGATCAGCACTTCCCTTCCCTTCTCCTCTCTTCCACTGCTGATCAGTCTTTCATCATCTGCATGTGACTTGCCTCCCTTACCCTCCTCTCAAGTGATCCGTCCTTTTAGTCTCTAATCTGCCCGCACACAGCTTTCTGTGGTACTGGCCCATAGCTGGGACTGCTTTGAGCTTTTTTGTTCAATATAAACGAAAAGATATTTCAAAACTTGTGTTTCATCTCTCTTTCTGGATAAGGAGTGTGGTAAGAAACGGAGGTTCAAAGTCCTGAGCTACCAAAGGTGCTGATGAACACAGGAGACTGTCAAGAAGAGACTGCCAGTTCTGAGCAGGCACCTTAAATGCGAAAATATTCTTGCTGCGGACAAGCAATGCTTGGTTCTGTCTAGTACATTAGTTATTTTACATTTCCTTTATATGAGACTAATATCTATCTGTGTGAAATTACAAACAGGAGAGGGAGAAAGAAGATTAGATCAATGGATAAAGCAGGAAAAAAAAAAAAGCAACAACAACAAAAACAACAACAGCAACAACAAACCACTTGCATGCAAAAGCTTTTAGCCCAAGGAGAGATTTTTGTTCCTCAAAGCTTGCAAGTTTTTCCCAGTTATACCCAGCTGGCCTAATACAGACATTTTATCTGCCTTTAGCTTCTCTTTCTCGTATCCTTAGTTCCTTACAGCTGTAACATTGCTTCACTTAGAACTACGCTACAGGCAGTAACCATGAGAATCATTTTGACCTTTGTGGTTCTTTAAACAAACTTTGAAACTGGACTATGACCACTATATTATTTGAAAACATTAGAAGACATGGTATTAAAGTCTGGACCTTTGATATTCTTTCAGCTATATCATTTTCCACCTTGTTAAGATTTTAGTGGAACTGGTCAAAATCTTTTTATTTTGCACTGTCAGAATTTTTTCTTGTAAATTAATTTTTAAGGACAGGACAGATTTCTATTGAGGCTTCAGGCTTTTTAATTACTATAGGTGTGGGGTTTTTTTGAATCCTGACATTTTTATTTTTATTTTTAATTACATGAAAGAAATTTCCTTATTCTTTAGGACACTGATTTTAGTGATGAGATATGACAGTTTCCCAAGATTTCTCATCCTTTTGCATCAATATCTATACAGCACTTTAGTTTCTTTAGAATGCCTTTTGAAGTTATTCATTGAAAATTAGTAGAGAATAAAACCCAAGTTACATGTCTACACGTGATTTTTGTGCTAACTTAACCCGATCAATTTGAAACCAGATTAAAAAAATAATAATATTTAATCAAATTGATGCAATTCCCAGTGTAGACACGGTGATAAGTGTAAAGGCAATCTCAAGGTCAGAGCACTGGACCAAGTAGAGTAAATTTTCTGAACCACAGAACTCCAGTCTCACTTTAGATGACTTTCAGCTTGTCAGTATCCTTAGATGGTTTTAGTAGTTTTCCTCCTAGAAATTTTGGCAATTGAACTGAAGCATAACACATTGTATCACTCTACTCTATTTTTTCTTTTTTTTTTTTTTTTAATGGTAAATGTGCTACTCATTTATGGAAAAACAGTATTGCTGAGTTTGGTTTATGTATTCACAAACACTGCTCCCAGATTACCTAAGCTTTATGCCTTCCTTTTGATAGCAAGGAAAAGTTACTTAGCACAAGAATCGCTGTTGGTAACGCCAGTGTGGTTAAGAAGGGACAGACAAAAACTTTTTCCTACAGTCAGCTCAAGCTGGTGTTATGGTTTTTTGTTTGGTTGGGTTTTGGTTTTTTGGTGTGTGTTTGTTGTTGTTGTTTTTTGGGGGGGTGTTTTGTTTTTGTTTGGTTTTGGGGGGTGAGGGGTGGGGGAGCTATGTAAAACCTTGCTTGCGCTTTCCTCAGTGCTGTCTGTACGGCTCAGCACTTCTGAATTCCAAGTGGCATGGGACAGACAGGTAAATATTATTTGCTAGTTCTGGACCAATCATAACCAAAGAATCATCCAGGAAATTGAATTAGCAAGTATAAGCCTGTCAGACTTTCAGTTTAGCTGGTCTGGAGCTGTACCGAAGTCCTTGAAATCTTTGCAAAACTTTTGAAGTGTACTGATTGCTGCTTTAAGCACCATCCACCTTTGTGCAAACTATAATGCTTTACAGCATTTGGGAATTGTCCTACAAAGAAATAGTTGTAATCCTTGGTTGTGTATTTTGCTTTGTTTCTGTCTTTCTGCTGAGATAACAACTTAAAGTGTGGACCAAATTTTATGTTTCTCTTCAGTCTGTAATAACTCTTCAGGAACATCCCTGAGAACTGTAAGAGAGACTTCTGAATTTTATATGCTATAGGGTAGTGTTAGCAAATTTTACAATAATGTAAATATTGGCTGAGTGCATCTTTATGGAAGGAATTGAAATTTTGCAAATTGTGTGTTTCTCTAAACAAGAAAGGAGAAAGAAAATTGAGCATGGATAGTAAGTAGGTTAAAGATACTGAGAACAGAGCCATTGGAGAGGAGGAAGCACAAACAGCCTCAAGGGAGTTGTCATTATGTAAGTCCTAAACCAAGAGATTCACAAACTCAACTGTGTAATTCTTTCGCATTAATATCATCTGGTTCCCAGGAGCTTTGGTTTCCATCGTACTGCTCTGACCCACTACTCTCCTCACAGATCAGAAGTGACATTCAGAGATCTTCATTTCATGATTCCCCTGGTTATCGTGTAGAAGTGTAGCAATGTTTACAGTGGAATCTGATTATTTAGTTTTATGCACAGTATTTTGCACAATTACAATGGAAGAGTATGTTACATCTTTTGATATGCTGAAGTTGCTCACCCATGGTTTTGAAACAAATTACAAAGCAGTGAAGGTTTGAAAAATAATCAAATTTAGAACTTCAGCCATTACTGGTTTTGTTAATTAACTTATCTGGGGTAACAGGTTCTTCTGCATGTTGCTTTGAAATTTCCACCCTTAGAGCCCACAGAGTTTGGACTGTGAAGGGACGTAATATGCCGCTCTTTGATCAGTTTTGAAAATTAATCAGAGTCCTTGGTTTGCAGTGTATGATAAAGGGAAAATTTTAAAGGCACAAAAAAGTGTGTTCTTTATGCCTTTTTTTTAATATCCAAGTTTGGCTTCGTATGAACTACTGATGATTAATGACCTCCAAACAAGGTATTTAATAAAACAGTAGTACAGGAAACACCAATGAGATTTGGGGATTGCCATACTGAAAGAATAAAGTGGAGATCAGCCCAAGAATGACTGGATCTGGTCAAAGTGTTCATTTATTTCTGCCCATGATTATGAGAAGCCACCCTTTTCTGTAAATGCACATATTGGGAAAATGATGAAATGGAACAACTGTGAATTTGTCTTCCCTTCCTCAGACTGCTTTCATCTGCAGGGTTTCAGGCATGATGCAAAGAACACCAAAGCAGAATCACAGCCAGAGTGAATACTCAGGAGACCATATACTCTCTGATAAAAAAGCATATTCAATTTATCTATAAATATTTTGTGTCTCCTAGAAAAGCAAAATTCCGAAAGCAGTATTTTAGAAGTTATTTTGAGAACTCCAGCTTTTGTTTCCATTGTACAGATCCTGCACCCTGATGTCAAACTAATGGTCTTATTAACTTTAAAATCATAGGGCTCAAAAGGGCTGGAAAGGTCACAATGACCTTTGTGTGAAACTTGTTGAAATGTTTTGACATGGGTTTGTAGCTTTCAACTCTGCACTGCAACTTGTGCAGATTGAAGATCTCCATTGCGTGGTTTTGACGTGCCCAGATGCACTTTAACATGAGTCAGGAACACAGCTCAGGTTCTGTAATTTCCAGTCCCATGGCAAATCCTACAGGACCCAGTCCACACCCGTGGAAGGATTCCTATTCCCAGACTGAAGAGCATCAGAATTCTTTTCCCCCTCCATCACTCACAGTGTGAAGTGAAGTTTTAGATATCAACAGTGGCAGTGACAGGTTCGGGCTTTATGTGTGCTTTTGTATTGGTTTGAAGTAATTATGAAGTAGAAGCTGTTTCATTTTGACAAACCTTGTTAACATCCCTCTTCTGCAAGGAATCTCCATTTGACTGCATGTTCCCACCTTCTTGTGTTAATGATCACTGGTCAGCTGGGTATTTAAAGCATCAAAGAGCTGCTGTTTGAAGTGCAACCTTAAGCAAACTATCCATGTCTACAGCAGATCTCAGAATGCGTTCTGGATCCTTGTTTGATGTGCTTAACACAACAGACCTATCTACAAGTTGGCATTTAAAAACGTCAACAAAAACAAACAACTTCGTTCCATTTACATAACAAAAAGTTCCTTGGACTTGCAAGGAGGCTGCTTTGAAATGCACCCTTGTTTCTGTCACTGATGGGAGAAGGATCTGTCTAGTCTGGAGCTCAACCTCTCCTCTCATACACACAGCAAATGGTAAAATTTCAATAAACGAAATCTATTCCTTCCACAATAAAAAATATTTAAACAACAACAACAACAGTAGGAACTGCAGGGGCACTATTATTATGTATTTTTTCTAAGTATTATTTTTAAAGGACTGATCGTATGCAAGCTTTGCGATTGATTCTAATACAGAATCAGATTGTAACTGATGTAGAAACCTACAATTTGTAATAAGGTTCCAGTAATAACCTGAGTCACTACAATGAGTAATTCAAGACTTGTTTTTTCATGACATCTGTTCAAAAACATACAATATTCAAATAGTTGTAATTTGTGAGTAGTAAATGTATATGACAAACTATTCCTGTCTATCATCACAGTCTGACAATACATAAAACTCTCAGCATGACAATATTGAATATGTTGATTTCAAATCAGGAAACCATATTTCAAGGCAGGTTTTATCTTCTGGATTTGTATTTTAAACATACAAGTAGCGCATCGAGAAACTATATGGTGAGATTTTTTCTTTTGCTTTTGTTTACAAAGAAGGCCTCCCTAAATTATCTCCTTTTAATTCTGGTCATTTGCAAAAGTAATTTCTGAAAACAACAAAACCGATCTGCAAAGCAAATTCCCAAGCTAACAAGAGCAGTTCACGTCAGGAAAGAGATGGTTGGTTTCTGTTTGTTTTCTGTGTTTCCCATGGGATGAGTGATACATGGTTAAATGTATTACTGGTATATCTCAGACCTTTGCTGAAAAATAAGTGGTAGCATAGTAAAAGTGACAGTAAATTAATCACTTAAAATACATCATCACATTCCATAGTAGAGAATATAATGAGCTGGGCCCTTGAGTAGGGCCCAGAACCACGAAGCAGCAACTAAACTGAAAGCTCAGAATTTCATGAATTTGGGTCTTCTCTCTTAGATCCTTTTATGGCTTCAGTTACTGCAATATCTGATCACCTCAAACTATAACATAAGCTAATCTGAATATTAACACCAAAGCTGTATCATCCTATTAGAGATAGTGAACTGCAACTCAATGGAGTGCAGACAAGTTGTTCCCAGACAGTGAGGCACGAACATGTTCGAAGAGAGGCACAGCTGAATTGCTGCAGGCGCCGCGGAGCGGCTGACTCACAGAGGGATTGGGGGGGAAATTACCCCCAGTCAGCTGAGCTGGGAGCCACAGTTTTTAGATACAGCATCAACAACATCTTGCATCTGCATGAAGCTGTGGTTCCCACAGGTGCTGTGGAAGAGGTGCGTTGGGAACACAGCAGAGGCAGAGTGTCACTGTACTTCAGGACCAAGATAGAGCTGATGATATCTGGCCACTGTGATACCAGTTCCAGAAAATTCATGAAGCCACTAGACCTGTTGTCTGTCACGGGGGCAAGCTGGTATATTGGTGGGGTCCCCATTTCCTCCTGGATTCCTGTGGGTAACAAGGAGCCAGCTTTTTTGTATAAGGGCAAGACTGATATCTTCTGTGCTGGCTTCTTCATCTTCTGAAATTCAGCAAGAACAAAACCTTGCATTACCAGTCTTAAGATGCAGGAGTGAAGCTAAGGCAGAACAAGAGGAAGGATATGGGTTTTGAAGGGGAAGTTGGAGTGGTAGGAGTGGTGAAGACCTGCTGTGCAGAGCCTGTGCTCTGTCTAGCTCCTAGAAGTCAGATCACAAAAGTGACTTGAGGCAGCTGATCCCATAAGCACAGTGCATTATTCACCTAAAGAAAAGATTAAATTATAAGAAAAGTTTACAAAGTGTATTCTAAGTCTTGTTCCCCATATGGAAATCTTTAAAACATGTTAAAAATGGTGTGACCTCAATCTATTTTATTACAGTACCTGTAAAAATGCTGTAGGAAATTTGAGTGTGGGTTTGTTTGTTTGTTTGTTTTTGTTGTTGTTTCTTTGCTTGTTTTTTTAAGCTTTGTTCATGAACCTGGCACAATCTGGGCACTATGCTTCAGGAGAGCCTATGCCAATTGGAAACAGAACTGATGGAAAAGTATCTTTTCCTGTCAGTTACGAATTTTGTCAGTGAGGAAAAGGAAAAAAAATGAACTATTTTTCCTTTTAACAGCTCCACCTAGTAATTAGGCCACACACCCTAGGTGAACATATTATGGACAAGAAAAACTGGCCTTAGTGATCTTAATAACTGCAAAAACTGGTATGACTTTGGCTTCAGCAGATGAATAACATTCATGGACACAGGAAATACAGAACACCTATGGAAAGCTCAATTTACATTTGGGAGGGATGAATAGTAAAAGGCCCTTATCACTAGGGATTTACCTGTTATCGCTGTGGTTTGAATTGCGCAAGAGAAGGATGGGAACGATGGCCCTTTCCACCCATCAGTCTCCACCCTTGGTAGCATGGTGCTAGTGGAATGTTAGGCATGGGAGATAATTAAAAGCGTTGTAATAACTGTACAGAATGTGTCACCCCTGCCCGCAGCTTCACCATCTTCTCAATTCACGCCCTACCCTTTTCTTTTTGCTCCACCCAAGCTTTGGTTTCCTTCACCCACTCATGACTTTTGTGCTATCTTTCCATGCCAGCTGAAACAGCCTCCCACTTTCTGTTGCCTTTCATCCAGAATTATAACCGGTCTGTTCATCATCACACTGCTATATGCATAATGAGCAAATTCATGAAGTTACCAAACACCAATTAAAGAAGTATCAGCCATAATCAATATCCTTATCTGTTAACAACTGACTGTAATGCATGTGCAGGTAGGATAGAACCTGGGCTCTGTGATACAAAATGAGCTGGACACTGAGGTTTGTGCCAATCCCATTACAGAGGACAGGATAGGTGTGACTGGTTTATGGCATGGATATCTGCACCACGCTCAGAAGAACATGTGACTTGGAGCCACCGAAACTGATTCCTGTGGAATCAGCATTTGTTCAGTAACATTCCACTCGTGTGCCTTTCCCTTTTCCTGTACATTGTACCTCACTAAAAAAATGAACGAATTAAAATATAGGAGACTGCCACGGAAGATGCAAGGTTTGGATTCCCAGCTAAACTAGGAACTCACTGCCAAAGACTCCCTCTGGTGAGCTGCAGGCTTTAAGAGAGCAATTCCAGCCCTAGGTGGGCCATATCACTTAACAGAGGTGAGTGCATCTTTCTACTGGCTTTGAATCCCCATTTTTTTAGATGAAAGGCGTTAGTTAGGTTGAGTGAATCAAGGCCAATCAGCTCTTGGCAAAGCTTTAATCAGTAAGGGACCAAACAGAATGATCACATATTTGCAGGTCGATTGGACAGATTCTGCTCTTTCTGATAGCAGAGTCATTTAGAAGTAATCCCATCAGCTTCATCAAGGTACATGGAAGTATTCTATTATAGCTGAGAATGGCCTTTGGATGTACTCTCATCAACTATGTATGTGCCTTTTCTCTTAGATTATTTTCCTAGTTAGATGCTGTTGAAAAGTGCGCACTGTTTTCCGTTGTGAAGCTTGGAAGCTAAGTAAGAGGTAAAATGAAATGAGCTCAGTAAATTAAGGAAGAGATCAGAGCTTAGGAGGGAATCTTGAGATAGATACTTGGTATTTTAAGTCATGAGTATTTGATTTACAGCTATCCCTAATGGATTTGAAAAGCTGCTTGAAATCTACTTGGTCAAGTTTCTTTGTTTCGTGTTTATTTTTTATGCACACCATGGTGTATGGAATCTCACTACCTAACTGCAAGAGACAGAAAGGATGTTTTCCACTTTGATGTGTAATTTGGCTACTTTTTTTCCTCAGGGGTAATCAAAACTCACTGAAAAACACATCATTTTTTATGTGTTATTATCACATCACATCACTTATTATTACTTTTTAATCTGGGCTATGCTGACTATTTCAAAACAATGAGCTTTTTTGTTTGTTTGTTTGTTTGCTATTTTTATTATATTTATTTTTTTGGCTCTTACAAAGGAAATAGGAAATTCCCCTGCTATCCAAGCTAAAGTCTCACCACATCTGACACTAGTTTGCCTAAAAACTCTGGTCCTTTCTTTTCTGAAAATGGAATGGAATGGGAATAATGTCATCCTCAAGAACGTACAACATGAACTCTATGTCTGACTTTTTTTCTCCTCACTAGTTCTCGTCTCACAACTAAAGTGTGTGAAAGTGGGATGTGAGTGGATATGGCAAGCAGTATTAAACTCTGACAAATGCCTGGCTGATGAGTCTTGCTCACACACCCAGAGTTACTCCAATTGCTTGATTTGGGGTCTGGAAAGGAGTTTTTTCTCAGGTTTGACTGGCAGAGATCACTTTAGATCATTGTCTTCTGTAGTGTGCAACAGACTTGCTAGAGTCTTTGAGCAAAAACACGGCTTAGTAGAGGTATAATCGGTGGTAACATACTTCATCTTTTCTGTTCTCTTTCCAATAGTAATTATAAGTGTGTCCCTCGATCTTTTACTTCAGGTCTAAAATTCACTGTGTGATGACAGGAAGTGTCTGTGAGAGATAGGGAGGGAGTAGCAATTTTGTGGACCCTTCTGGGGGAGTGACTGTTGCATGGTTGTCTCTGGTGGAGGGATTCTGGACTTGATTACTGAGGTGCTCTTTTCTTTTAAGAAGTTCCTATGAGAAAGGAGAAAAAAAAATAAAAAGGAAACAAATACTGACATTTTTACCACTATGTAACTAGACAATTAATTTGTGTGTTTGGATTAAAGAGATTTTTTGTAGATAAAATCTGTTGCTTATAAACTCAGATGACCTACAATTTAACAGAGAGGGGGAAGGATTCTGGGTCTATACTAAGCTTTATCCTGCACTAGAAATCTTCAGAATACCATCCTTTCTGATATTTGTAAACACAATAATATCTGTTGCTGCAGATGACTAGTTCCCAAGTGAGAATGACTAATTAACTCCATTGAACTGCCTACTCAGGTGTGACACAATAGAATCAACAGGTGACTCAGCCTACATAAGGATCCAGAAACCTCTAGGCTCTCTGTCCTTTGATTTAATTATTAGATCTCAGTGAAAGTACAGGGCACAATTACAAAGGCTGTCAGCACCACAAAAATGTAGCAGATTACCTAATTACATATGCAGGCAGGTAATTTAGTTGGTAATTGCCCCAATTACAAATTCAGATGCAAGCATTTGTAGATGCAAGTGGAATGTTATTTCTTTTCTTTGACAGTTTTGAACTGTGTACAGTCATACAGATAACCAAAGTGCTGTTGAAACCTTGACACATATTTTGTCTTTTGTGATATTTTTCAGCTTTTGCAATTTTATAGATCCTTTCCACATGAAATTATGTGCTGTAAAGGGCATTTTCTGGATCTCCAAGAATGAACATTGACCTCCTTCTAGAGAATATCACCTTTTTTTTTTCCCCCCTGCTTTCTGTAGGTCATAGACTTTTTTGGGGGGGAGGCTTTAATGCATTAACGAAGCAATGTCTTTTCTTTTCATCTTCCTTAATAATGAATAATAAAAATGCTCAGCATAGTCTATGTTCACTTTTTATTGGTTTTATCCACACTAAAAATTCATCTGCTGGTGATTTTTCAATGAATGTTATTCATTGTTGTCCACATAAATAATATTGGCTTTCAACCTTTAAAAAAAAAAAAAAAAAGTAAAGAGGTAACCAAAACATATTTAACCAATGCAAAGCTTCATTGATTTTATAGATTTCCTTATTTTCATCACCTGAACATTTCACTCCATAATGTTTAAATGAATTTTTCATGTGGTTTACTTTGAAAGTGGACAATTACAAATTGAATCGCACAGAATATTCTTTTTGTTTGTTTGTTGTTGTTTTTGTTTTGTTTTTTTGTTTTCCTTTTTTCTATTTCATTGATTTCCACAGGAAATGCACCGACGGCACTAATAAATAATGCTTTTTTAACTGGCAGTCCTCCACATTCAACTTGGACTTTTAAGAACTAAGCAGGATTCTCTCCATTTTGTGCGTCATCATTGTAAATAAAGTCTCATATAGAAGATTATACTTTTAGTAATAGCCCTGTATTACGTTGATCTCATCAACACTTGAAAGGTTCTTTTGCAATTAATGATTTTGCACAGGCATAAACAATTGTCCTGTGACGGACAGAAAGATGATACTCTGACATCACTCAGGTGGGGTGGCCAAAACCAATCAAAACAACTAACAGATTTCATTTCCCATTTCCTCTTTTTCTTTTTTTTTCTTTTTTTTCTTTTTTTAGTTTTTGTTTGTTTGCTTTTAATCTGTAGTGTTGATTTCACTTTGTCTCTTTTTTAAACCAAAATGTTACTTTTTAAAATTCTTTTTAGCTCTTTCAGAGGAGACTCCCCTCCTATACAAATAAAAATCTCAACATTGCTTGCTGACAACAGTTTGCCAACAATTTAAATTTTATCATCAACACATTTCTGCAAAGATTATCTTCCTGATTTCTTGGCTGGGTCTTGTTGTGGCATTATCTGTTTGTGGCTTGCCTTTACAACATGCCCCTTCTCTACCACTTCAATTACTTTCAAGGCTCTTTGTGGATTTGGTTACCTAACATTTCACACACTAGCTAGGTGTCATTTCCACAATTACTCCTTTTGATGCCACCTTTATCAGTTAATTATTATTTTCTCTTCTAAGCCCTTTTTCTTTCTTTTTTTTTTTTTTTTGGATTGTCTCTCTGTATAGGTGGAGCACCTCTTAATCATCTCCTAAGTAATTGCACTGTAGCTGCTGTAATACCTTTTTAAATGTCTACTCCCCTATGATGCCTATACAAAAACAATACTGGTTAAACATTTGGTGTAATGTGATTTCTTCTTGCTGTGCTGACCAATATCAATGGACAGATTCCACGTGCTTTTCCTGTCAATCATCTTCCACAAACTCTTTGGGGAAAGAATCACCAATTCTTCTTTATGTGTTGAGGCATTGCAGAGTGGATTCTGATCTGTCACCAAGGCTCCCTAGCATAACTGCAATGAAAATAGTATATTCTTAGAATGATTTAGGGTAATTATATGACAACTGACATTGTGTTTTGTAAGCTGGATAATCAAATCTGCTTCAGGATATCAGCTGATTGCCACTTTGGATAAGAAAGAATTATTGTATCACTTGTAAGCAGCCATAGGAAAACAGTCAGGTACATCCTTTTTTTTTTGCCTCCCTCTAAAGCATTTGTTGTGTTTCTGAGACATAATCACACATGATCACATTAAATGCTTTTTCTGAAGTGACAGTCTGTAATAGCTCTTCCCTTTTTGTCCAGCCTAGCCCCCATTCATGTCTATGCCAGTTTTTAAGATACTTCAGAAGTCCCACACTTTGTCACCTGGCTTTAATCCTGTTCACCTACATGGTAACAACCCCTGAGATGTGATTCAAGTATAAACTACAAAAAAATGTAAAAATGCTCACAGCTGCATGAGTCTTAGGAGTTTGTTCCCTCATGATTATTATTACTGCTATTATTTATTTAGCATTCATTGACACCAAAAGAACCTTTGATCATTTTTCTACTAGGGCGTGGAATCTGCCTCTTGTTAGCCAGTAGCAAGGCTAAACAGGTACTGAATTACTTTTGATTACATAGCTAAACCTCTTAACAGAAAAAAAAAAAAAATCTATATCTGTAATAACATAGTCAGGTGCATCACAAGCTTATGGAGAGACTGTACAATGAAAGCCTGCAGCTGCTTAATCAAATTTTGATGCCTTTTTTGTTTTTTAAGGTGTAAACTTTTTGCAGAGCATGGTCAATACAGCCTCTTAAGATGGAAGGCTATGCATTCTGAATAAAAATCTTCATAGTCAAGGGGGAGCCAGTAATTTACTATGAGCATAAAACAATTCTAGAAAACAACAAATAGGAAGTATTTCCTGCCTTTGTGGAGCCACAGATGTGAGATGGAAGGGTCCAAGTCAAGCTCTATTCAAACAAGCTCTTTCTCAAGTGCTATAGATAGAAAATACCTCTTTTAAATGGATGGCTTAGTAAGAGAAGAGGAAAAATAGAGAAAAGAGCAGAAAAAAAAATAAATACAAGGAATAGGAAAGAAAGGGGAATGAGAAGGGTAGCAATAAACCAAAACCAGGACCTAATCTGATTACTTTTATGTTACTGCTCTGCATTTGTTATTCAGTATGAATTTGGTACAGCAAAAAGTGGTGTTCTTTATGAGGTTGTGGTTGCTGAGGTGAACTGCATCACACAACGTGTTTCTGAGGGTTTGTACACAGCGAGGTATTAGAATGCTGCATGCTGCAACGCCCCTTTGTGCCCCTTTGCTTAGGCCTTACTTTCCACGCAGGGGCCTTAGGGGCTCCCTGGCACAATTCCTGCACTTAAAATTGGGATGACAGTACTGGTCATCTTCACTGGGGAGAGGAAGGGACGTTCCTCACATTTATTAAAGGATGCCAGGATCCTCTTACTATGGTAATACAGACCATATAAATACATAGAAGAGAGAGAAAAACTGTTATATGTTAAGAAGTTGGCCATTCTAATTGTGTTAAGGAGTAGACAAATCTGTAGTCTGAGTTCCAAACTAATTTTTAACCAGCTTTACTATGGAAATAAAGCTTACATATTCACAGGATTTATCTGTTCCCCCCTTAGATTTCTGTTCACCTTATCAGCTAATTTCTACTTAGCTTAAAAGAAGTGGGGAGATCTGAAGAATTTAAATTCCCACACATTTCCTGAGTTCAGTAGTCAGAGAGCAGAAGGCAGGGAGCTCTCTGCTGTCGCAGCCTCGGTTTCAATGGCCTGGTTGCTCCAAGGCACAGCTCCTGGCCAAGCAGCAGGTATGTGCCAGCTGGTTCACCAGTACAAAGGTAGATCTGTCCAAGTCACATTTTTTCCTACTTCTTGCTCATCTAGGAGACAAAGGTTGCTGGGGAATAAGGGAGAAGGCTTGTATGAGGAATTATGAAGGCAATGAGAGAAAATAGGAATATTACGAGAAAGGATTTGAGGCATTGCCTGGCTTGGTAGTGAAAAGATCATTGGAGATATTGTAAGGGTACTTTTTACCTAAGTGGTATTGGCCGTGGTGATGAAGGGAGGCAATACAGAGACGGGTTTAGGTGAGGGAGTATTGGTACGTACCACAGAAATCTTTAGGAAACCAGGTTCCATTAGTTCCATTGTTTACAGACTGAGTTGTTTCTCATTCTCTCAAGGCTCAGGATGTTTGACAGCCTGCAAAATCAGAGGTCATGAATGGCCATTTGTACCTTGTATGCACTTTCTTTGAAATATATTTTAGAACTACAGGCTATTTTAAACTGTTCCTGTCAGTTCCTGTGGTTCTTCATTGAAGAAAGATAAAGGCAATTTTTTTTTCTCTTTTCTTTTTTCTTTTTTTCTTTTTTCTTTTTTTCTTTTTCTCTTTGTTCATTCTCAAAAAAAAAAAAAAAGGAAAAACACGAAACAGAAAACTGTAAGTTTGATTTTTTTGTTTTGTTTTTGCCTTTTTTTTTTTTCTTCTGAGAACACTACTTTAATATTGGAAGAAAAAAAATATAAGGATACCAAACAAAAAAAATCAAGGGACAGATGTTATAGATCTTTAGAGTAACTTGATAATTTTTCTGTACTTTTCAATGCCCAATGAATTCCAAGCTCCTATTAACTCTGAAGTCAGCATTGTTACCAAAGAGCAGCTGTTGCAATGTAAACACACCTGCTTCTGTGTTAGCCCAGCCATGATCTAAATTAGAGAATTAGAAGAAGTGAGCCCGCAGAACTGGAGTCATAGTCATGTTTTATCCCGTTCACCTAAGTTACACATGAACTTCAAAGTCTAATTAGAACAATTTAAATACTAACATGATTAAGCACAGCCGATTTCATTTCATTTTTTCCTTTGGTTAAACAGAGGATATTAATGCAAAGAAATTCTATTAATTCAACCTCTGATTTAAAATCAGAGAAATGTAGAAAATCCCAGAGTTAACATAATATATCCTATGACCACTCAAGCTTTGCTTCACTGTTGGAGGAAAAAATACTGCTTTTGAGATAGCTCTTTTAATGCAATTCTGCTGGTGACAGGTCAGTGTAGGGCAGGCTAGTTCTAGCTGTTTACAGATAAAATATGTTTTTGCGTGTAGAAGTTCTATTACTGATCTCAGCTGTCTGCACTGAGGTAGAACAGTCTCAGTTCAGCTATACAGCTAGAGAGACAAGTGCAAGCAAGCAAACCACAACTCCAGTGGGAGAGCATTGAAAGCAAATGGATTTGAGCTCTACCTCCTCCTGCTGCCCAGGAAGAGAAGCTGCACATCTGGGTTGTGACTGAAAGGAGGGAGATTAAGTTTCTGTGAGTGTTAGGAGAGGAGGGGAGGCTGGAAATGGAGCCAGATGGCAAATGGCAGAGGCTCAAAATGGCTGTGTTCTTTAACAGGCTTCTGATCCTTATTGGCAAATATCACTTTAAGCTGTTTTGGTTAATCTCTTTCCTAAATCATTCTAATGACATTCCATACTGAGGTATGTGTGATATACTTGCCAAAACTTCCTTACTGCCCTACACACACATGCAGCCTGGGTGAAAGAATGAGCAAAGGACTGTTCTAAGAGCAGAGTTCGGTGAGTTTTCTGCTTGTAGCACTGTAAGGAACTTGGAAGGTAATTAATGACTTACCCACTCTGATATAGGAAGTGTGAGTCCCCCGGGGAGATTAATACTATTTTTTCTGATCATACTCCAAAATCAAAGTCTACAATAGGGACAGAACTATTCCCTCCTTTGAAAATATTCTGAAAGTACTGAGCGCCTGTCCAGTTCCCCTCATTTCAAATATGAATCAGATGCTTTTCAGATATATGAGCTCTAAGGATTAAATGTTCCTTTGTCCAAAACCATTTAGCATAGAGAGGTGATACCAGTGGAGGCATATTTCCCTTTCTAACCCTTCCTGCATCGCCTGTCAGCATTTTCGGACAGGTCGCCTGCAACATTCAACAGTTACAATGACAGGAATGATTAATATTTGGGCTTATTTATTCTTGTATTGTTTGTGCTTCGTAGAGGCTTACTGTGTCACAGACAGAGTAAGTGAAATCAGCCTATATGGGATGATTAACCTATACAATTAAAGCCACTCAAGAAGCTGAGATCATCCATTCTGACACAGCCACTCTGTCTCACACACACGCACTTACACAGAGAAAAGGATCTTTAGCTTACCAAGGAACAAAGCTTAGTATCACATCCAGAAGGCCCTATTCAAAATCCAAGAAGAGGATGCTATCTAAATTCCTGAGACTTACAAACTAGTTTGTTGGATGCTATGGATGCAAAAAGCCCTTTGATGACACAGTCACTCAATTGAGGGAAGGGAACCGCAGCTCTTGAGTTGCTTGCAAGTTCATCAAACAAGGCTTTTTTTTTTTTTTTTTTTTAGCCTTTGCATACTGATAGCCTGTGGTTGTATGTTCTGTTAGAACAGATTGAAGAAATTCTGATTCCTGCTTATTCTTGTCCCCTTTGTTCTTTTCTTCTGAATCAGTGCTTTATTTTGGTAGTGTCCCAATGAAGAACTGTGAGATTTTCTGGTGTAAAAATAGTAACTGAGTAAGAAGGAGGAGAAGTAAGGTTCATTTTTGGTTGGATTTGTTTTCAAAACTGATGCGAGGTCTGGTACAGGGCACAAACATCCAAGCACTAAATCAGCAAAGCTGAACAGATGGTAATCTCTGATGAACAAGCAGACATGAGCAGCTGTTGGAAGGGAAACCAGGAATATTTTTTGCTTGACTTGTGGCCAGTGGAATAGTAATACAGACTCCTAGCCTTATACTGCTATTTTTGTGAATTGTCCCCATCAGACTAGAACTTCTTGGTAACAAATCTTAAGTTGTTTCAATGGATCATTAACATTGTCCCCTTTTGCTACAGTGAGTAGCTGTGAACAATGCTCCAATAATTCAGGAGCAAGAATCTGAAGGAAATAAAAAGGCTGAGGACAGGCGTTGTAGAAGAGCAAGTAAAGAAGTAGGTGACCTCTGAAAAAATAAAGGAGGAGGGTCATTATGGATCAGAAATGAAGTGAGTAAGTAGAATAGGTTTCATTCAAATTTTAGATACATTTACCTTCATCAGTCTCAGGTATAGGCATACAGATACATTTCTCTCTCCTGCTACCATTCATATGAGAGCAATACCTCTGAGTTCCCATTCTGGCTCAGGACATCTGTGTGCTAACATAGACCAAAAAGACTGTCCCTGTCCTAAATAACTTTTCATGACTAATACAATATGATACAAGCACAGTTTTGCAACTACAAGAATCGGCAGTAAAAGGATGTTAAATCTAGGCCACCACGAAAGAATCTAGTGAAATAAGGGGAGGGATGAGAAAGGAAGGAAAGAAAGCAAAAGAGTGAAGATCATCACTGAGAAAATGTCCCAGTTGCGAGGATTTTTTTTCCATGTACTCCATTCAGAAAAAGCTGCAGGTGAAGATGAAAGGGAGATACTGTAAGTCAGATTACAAAAAATGCCAGTGTGACAATGTGAAGAAAACAACAACAAACAAGCCAAATGGTTTGTGAGACAATCAGTGTAGAAATACTGGGAGGCATCAGCACTTTTGGACATAAGTGTTCATTTAAAGTAGGTATAATTAAAGGCAGAATTTGTCCTACCTGACTGATGGAATAAAGTGAGTATACCAAAATATGCTGGCCTACACACTGATGAAAGAACAATATAAAATTTGACATCAACAGTCCCTCATGTTTGAAAATCACTGAAAGTGTGATGACAAGAGTAAATATTATTAAGGAATGTCCAGAGAATTTGACTACAGTGTGTGATATATCTCAATCTAAGCATGCTTTGAAACCAATTACAGATCTATTACTTTGACTTGAGCACTAAAAGGTCTCATGGAAAAGACCAAGCACAAATTTTAGAGCGACACAAAATTTTGCTTGCAGAAGTAGCTAGAGCAAAACATTGACTAATGTAATTTTTTGTAGGTTAGAATGTATTCAAAGGGATAGTATAACATACTGTGTTAATGCTGTAAATTGTCTAAGGGATTAGAGGAAGAACCAGGAAAACACTGAAACACTTGCTGCCAGATAACATGCCTGCCCAGGACCCTGTCCTTCATGAGCTGTCAGGGTAGTGCAAGGCAGGCCTCCATCTGGTGGATCACTGCTTGGCACACGCTCACTGACTGCAGGAGCAGTACCACTGCATGGGCTGACCCAGAGGTTTCCCTGTCACTGCTCTGATTTGCTTGATTCCCACACTGCACAAGAGGCTATCATCTGGATCAGTCATTGCATAGACTGTAAAATAAAAATACTCGTTATTTTCCTAGCTCAGATGCAGCTTCTGCCTGCTGGGAAAGCTCAGTGCAGCTTAATCAAGTGAGTGGGGTGGTATCAGTAAGGAACTGAACTTGTGATAACTTAGTTGAAGCAGAATGCTTATACCCGCTAGATTTTACCAGTACATCAGTAAGAACTGCAGTTTCCAGGTGACCTAAAGAAGAGATTGTTGGTCCAAGAGCATATCTTTTTATTTTTCTCCATCTGTGCCTAATACTCTAATACAAGATAGTACCTCTGCCCACAAACCATGTCTCTCCAAACACTGTGAGGACACTGCAGAGCTCTATTGCAATCAAGTGAAAGCAGATGCTGGTGTAAGTTATTAACTGTCACTTTCAATTCAACCTGACAAGAATGAGTTAATGGAGGAGCTCCATTACAATGGTCGACAGGAAAATAAAAGCCACACCAAATCTGTTTTTCTTGTCTCCCTTGTTTTCAAAGACAGTGCTACTGGCATAACACAGAATGCCCTGTTCATTCATTTGCTGATAATGCTTCTCCCTTTGGAGGTGAGAGACAGCTACTTCATGGATATAGAGTAACTTATTCAACCACAAAGAGAAACCTCTTCCTTCCTTTAAACTGTTCTCAGACTACCAAAGCAGCTACTGATGCTGACCTACATATTGCTGGCTACTTTTCTCACTAACAGCAATTGAAAAATGTAGATAACAATCTATTTTTTTTTTCCCCAAGTGCCTAAGATCTTATTACTTTCATTCTTGTTTCTGTTATATTTGCCAGCTAAAACTACAGGATGTGTTTTACTGAGTGAGTCTCTACACCAGAGAATTCTAGAAAATGCTTGACCTGCGGTATGATCTCTGTATTTATAATCATAAATACAAATTAGCAGGTTTAAAAAGTCAGACAGGGCAAAGGATGAAACTGTTCTTCAGTTTCACCAGTGGAAATACAGAATCCTTGCATTCAGACCAAGTTGTTCACTATGGAATAGAATAACAGAGAGGTTTTTGTCTATTAGTTAAGTCAGGCTGGAATCAGATGTGTTTGATGTCACTTTGCCATGCTTCTTTTTAACCACATGAGCTCATGTCAGCTGATGTACACCACTCCTCTCTGACAGCTCTCCAAAGTTCAGTCACAGACTGTAATGTAAAGTATTTGAGGACTGGATGTGTATTAGACCATTTTCCTGCAAAAATGCCCAAGAATATCACATATTAAAGGTTTGATCAAATACAACATGTTTCCTCATCTTCATGCTCTGTTCTGTATGTTGGAAGAATAGTTGCCAGCACCAAATCTTCCTCCATTGCTATAATGTTGGAGCACCGTGACACTAGCTTTTCAGTCTGATAACTAACAGAACAAGAAAAATCCTCAGATCACCATTTTCTTCAACTTTTTTCTTCATACTGCCCTGTAGTTTTAGCTGACATCCATAAAGATAATGCATTCACCTCTTTAAGCCTTTCAGTTAATCTTTATGAAGAAGTTCCACCTAATGCACAACATCTGCTGAGCCATTAAGTCAGCATCAAGCATAGTGTTACAAGTACCACCTACACCAGTTGCTGCAGGTGGCTCTTAAATTTCAAAGACTGTGTGACAGGACTTCTTAACAACTGCCCTTAACAGTTTCCAGTTAAAACTCGTTTTCATCTTGCAGTTTGTTCTGAGGCTCAGCCCACTGGAGGTTTCTTACTGGGGCAACATGCATTCAAAAGCCTGAAAATGTGTGAATTCATTTAAAAGTAACAACGCCCCTCATCCCCTTCAGAAGTAAGTACATATAGGTTCAAAGCTATGTGCTTTTTAAACTCTCTTTAGTCCTGTTTTTCCTTCCAAGTTGCCCTTGATTTTGGCTCTTTGTTGCTGATTCCTCCCCTATCCCTTTAGTACTGTCCCTGATTTATATGTCAGTGCTGAGTGCATCTGATCAAGACATGGCAAAGTTGCTGGTTCAGCACTCACAGCAGGGGATGGGAGAAATGGGCTATGTCTAATCCTACTTTGTAACCGCTGTCACAATGCTGTGACGCTGCCAGTTGGCAAGTAGGAGCAACAGCAGAATTTGGAGGAGATAATGACAGGTGCTCATAGCACATCTAGGACAGCACGTGTTGGCAAACAAGTTTTTTAACTAGCCTGCTTAGACCTTAAAATAAAAAACACATTGGTTTCAAACAACAACCTGCCACTAAAAAGTGTGCAAGATACTGCATATGGCAGGAAAACTGAGCTGGCTCCAGGGCAATGTCTGGGTATGTGATTGTACTAAATTATATCTATATTCAGCTCTTCTTAGAATGAAGTAGCTCTAAGAAGCTCAACTAGGTAGGGTGAATATTTTTTTTTTTAACTTCAGCCTAAGAAAATTTTGTGGGAGGAGTCACTTTGGAAAGGTGGGAAAGCCTTTACCCTCAGGTTGCCTCAGTAAGAAGCTCCCGCTGTGATACTTGAAAGCCCAATAGACATGTCTGAATTTATAATACACTCTTGAAGTATTCATTCATAATCCTGTAGGGATTTTCAAAGCCACAAAGAGGATGTATTTCTTTTAACTGGCTACAGGGAAAATATTAGTTCCTGCTGTAATAAACAAACAGTCTATTTTGGTGCAAGAGGAAAAATTTGAAGAGTCAGGGCGAAGAAAGGGGAACCTTTCTGACACTCTTGGAAGTTTCTGTTTTTCTAAAATACGTGATACCCCATGAACTGTTTCTATTTTCTCTCTGTTCTTTACTCCTTGAAACTTCCCTGTTACAACCTGGTTCTCCCCCACTGTAAATCAAGTTCACTGCATTCACACCAGGTAAAATTTTTAGCCCGATTGCTGTACAATCAAAAGAAAAGAAATGCTAAAGTATAAAAAAAAAAATGAAATGTGGGTGTTGGAGGGGAGCTATTTTTCCCTTTGCTTCTTTTCCCCCTCTATCTCTAGGTATATCACAAGAGAGCATGAGTGGTATTGCACCTCTTCTTCATGCAGCCACTTCTGTCTGTATGGGCTTGTGCAGGCAAAGTAATTATGGTCAGAAAACACAGTCCTCAAAGAACATGGGCAAAAATGGTGATGAGGAGTAGAGGCTGAGAGCAATAGATTCCTTGTATGATGGGATTCTGTTGCCATAAGATTATGTTGCTGAAAGAAAAAACACCCATTTCTAATCGCTCTGTCAATTCGTAGCCCGTGTCAGCAAAGTTCTCCTGCAGACTTTTACCTTTTATGCAGCATGCTGAGACAAGCCCTAATATACATCACGGATGGTGGAATTTAAGTAGTATACATCCTTTGTGCTTAGCACGCACATGAAATGAATTTCATAAATGGAGCACAGTTCTTTGCCAGAAGATGAGGTGGCTGCAAACCGTCTGTGCAGCAATTGCTGAAATAATCTTTACCTTTCTGATTGATGGCCCCACACTTTCAATAACCCTTCAGAAGTGAGATGTGACAAAAGCCCACACCTTTACCAACAACTCATCCCACCGTTCTGACAGAAGGGGCCTGTCCCTTTCATATTTATTTATATTTCTCAGTGAATAATGTGATGAGCTTTTAGAAATAGAGAAGGAGACGCATTTAAATTCATCTGAATACTTCATGTATTTATCTATTATAGATCATTTCATATGCTTCTTAATCTATACTTTGGATAAGGCATGACAGCTACTTAAGCTTAGCCAGCCCTAGCAACCCTGGGTAGGAAATGAGAACGAACAGTAGCTGTAAAGCTGCAAGGAAGCTTTAAGCAGGTGCAGTGTAACTTCATCCATTTTGATGAAGAGAATCAGAAAAGATTCACCCAGAGGAGAGTGCATAGCACCTCTGTTCCTACTCAAAGTGCCCACATGTCCTCTGATGACTGTACTGAGATCAGGACCAGGCTGAACTTGTTATGTCACCACATTTCCTGTAGCACAACTTGTTTTTGCTAGAAGTCTGTTAATCCAGTATGGAGTCAATCCAGATTTGTTCAGTTTGTGAAATCAGAGCCTGAGGTGGAATAGATGCGGATCATTCTATTTGCCCACATCAGAGATCCTGCACAAGATACCTATCTAAGGGAAGATACTGGAGAGAGAATTAACCTACTTGAATAACTAGTGGTTTTAACTGCTCTGAATTACAAAAGGTTTCCCTGAAGAAGGGAACTCAGGTTTCCCTGGATGACCAATTATACACCAGTACAGGAACAACATTCCCATTGTTGTGTTGTAATTTTACATTCAGTCAGGCTTAATGAATTAACATGCACTGCAGCCTGGTGCGAGGGCTTACAAACAAATATATTGTAGTCACCAAAATAAATGTGACACTATAAAAGCTTGGGGTGTCAGAAGGGAAATTGGTGGACTAAGCTGAGCACTAAGGCTCCTTATCAACAGAGGACAAGGTTTGTTAAATTGACAGTAAATAAAAAAGCATCCAGAAACCAGGTAAGCAGCTGAACTGCAGACTGCAATGTAAGCACTTCAAATTCACCAAGGCAAATTCACTTTGCCATCTGAACTTCCCATCGCCCAATCTTCTCTTACCTTATTTAGAAGCTGAGTAACAGCAGGGTCTTATCTTGGGAAGTCACTCTCAGCTCAGCTGGAGAACAGTGTACTGGAAGCAGCATTTTCCTCTATGAACACATTAATTGGAGTCCATTTTCCTCCCTCAACATGTGCATAACTCACAGCACTAATGGGAGTTATGCAGGCATATCAGTTTGCTCAAACCATCTTTTCTTTGGGTCACTGCAAGCTCAGCTGTCTTTCATTATGTACACATTCATCAACTCTAAACAAGATTCATTTATTTTTTTCCTTGAAAATAATTTTCTTACTCTCCCTATAGTAAGTAATGCAGGGATTGAGATGAAGCCTGGTTTGTCAGGCCCAGAGTCTAAACTTCATTGCTAGTTGTTAAAAAAAGCAAGAAGAAGGCATTTGGCTCTTGAGTGATATCTGTGTTTGCAGGACTGAATTTATGAATTAGAATGGAGAGTAAAGAAATTAAGATTTGGGTTAAAAGATAGTAGAGGTTAGAACTGTACTAATGTACAATAAAGTAATGTACTTCTCCTGCATTTTGAATTTTATAGTTCCTTTGGACCACCAGCAGGTTGAAAGGGTCTGTGAAAAAGATACAGGAATCTACAGCAAAATATACTGGTATTTATTCTGCTGCAAACTTTGCTTCTCAGCCCTTCCATTTGAAAGGGGAGTTGATCTCTATGCAGAGTCCAAATCAAGCCTGCATAGGCCTACCTAAATGTATTTTAGAAAATACATAGACATTTTACAGTTGTGAATTTTGCTCTGAGAAGAGAACTTGCGTCATTTTTTTATTCTTCCTAAACCAATTTCTTTCCTGAAATCCCAGACAGTTTAATTGTTCTTTAGCTGCCTAGATTCAAAAAGGTAACCATAAATTACCCTTGTTTGTGAGCAACATCCATTTTTATGCATACTTCATATAATAATTTTCTATCTTAGTGAACTTAAGTTCACATTCAAAGGCTTTAATATGAATTTTCCTATTAAATCTTTTGTAGGAAGTCTTCATATTTTTTCCTCTCTACTTTAAACTCCTCTGTATTAAAATAATTACTTTAGTTTAATGTGTGATCAGAGACTCACCTGACCTGTCTCTGCAAGAGATTTGACAACGCCCAGGTCAGTATTTTCCTAGTAAGAAAGCTCTTTGTACAGCTCACCCTGGGAAGCTGCTGAAAAGCCCATGCTTCACCTAATAACCAGATTAGTTTTCCCATTTGTCAATTACAACTTCTTTGGTGTTTGAATGGTGGAGGAAATTACTGCAAGCAGAAAATGAGCAAAGCAGAAAGGAGGGACACTTCAAAAGACAAAGATTTTGTCTGCCACAATTATTTTGCAGCTGCCATTAGCTGATCAGACCTCATTGATAATGTGGGGGAATATTATCTGGGGATGTTAAAGCCAAATTACAAAGTTAAGTGAAAGCAAACTAGAATCCAGACTTCCATGTGAAATAAAAAATTGTCTTTAGATATATACATGTAGCAGTCACAGATGCAGATAAAAGCTGCAGATATGCCTCTGGGAATGTAACTTAGCCTATGGATTCAAAGCCTTGCATCATAGGCAGAGTTGGTATTGCAACCTATTATTAAAGGTGGCCAACATTAGCCACAATACGATCCTACGCTAAGAGATCTGATAAGGTTTACTTTGAAACACTCTGGAGACTTTGTACTTTGGAGTGAGGACTTGAAATTAGGCAGGAAGATGTTCTTTGCCTTGTACACGGTCTTTTTGCTTTCCCTTTGAAAACTCACATTAAGCTATCCAAGATAAAAGCACTGGCGATATTGCAGTTCACACGTATGTAGTAGAAACTTGTTAGAGTTTATCATCCAAAGCCTCTAAAGATGTATCAGCTCTATGAATAACTGAATTTCTCACTGAGCCTGGATTTGATTGAACTGTCCTTTCACCTGCTCCATCCCTGAGACTGACTGGACAAAGAGGGTATTGAAAGCTACAGGAGGAAATAGGTAAGGGAGTGTCAGGAGGAAACAGAATTGTCTAGATGGGAGAGAGATGTGAAGAGCCTGGGGAATTTTAATTGTATAAAGATCTCAGTGAGACTGGAATTATCAGAGCAAGGAGCCTGGCACTTGGAGTCAGTGGGACAGGGGTGAAGAAGAGCTCATGAAGAATTTAAAATGTGTTTTATCAAAAGTTTGCAGAAAGATGGAAGATGTATTACTATACTATATAGTAAAAATAATTCAACCTATGGACTGAATGACAAAGATAATATAAAACAATGAGATATGCAAGGAAAAATAGAACTCATATGATAATGACTGCTATTAACGATGCAGCAAGAGCTCTATAAAAGCCCCTTATCATTCAGTATTGGTGCTGCTACTTCCCTGTGTGATCCTGTTGTGATACAAGAGAACGCACCTGCAGACACACCCTGATGTGTAGTGATGGAGGCTGCATTGCTGGTTCCTGCTGGACTGCTTTTACGTCTTCCATGTACTATTGCTCAAGGTTGGGATAGCCGTTGCTGTAACAATGGTCCACAATATTGTGTCATCGTTTCAGAGAGACGGCATAACTGGATCAAAATGTGCTGATAACGGGACTTCATTAGTAGTTGAGAAACCATGGAAATTAAGGGCTTAGACCTGGCAAGTCCTTTAAGGTTTCCTGATTCATTCTTCAGCCAGAGATTCTCCTTGTAGTTCACACATCTTCAGGAAATCCTGTAATACCTTCTTTATTGACTGAGTTTCTTCATGCCTTCAGCAGCATGATGCTCACAAAAAAAAATCTCCTTGTCCTCTCCCAACCCCAAAATCTTTAAAAATGTGAAAGTAGAACTCTGTCACAGAAAAGTGAGAAATTTATTAGGATTGTCATTGTAAACTTGAGAGTCGTGGCCTAAGGGTGATGACTACAAATAGTGTCTCAGATTTATAAGCACACTCTTACATCCATCCTCATGAGAGAAAAGGCTAAGTCATCATAGTGAAACAAAAGATTTAGAGCCAGAACATTAGGGGCAATCTAGTCAACAGCTGAAACAGACATTATATGGGTAAAAGAGAGCACTAACCTTAAAAAAGACCTTTATTTTTTTTGCTGCTTGAAAGAGAGAGATCTGCCTACTTCTGCTCTTTCCTTCTGTTTATTTTATGTTATCAGCTCTTTTTATTTTATATCATCTTTTCTAAAATCTTTGAAAAAACAACTAACACATCCCAACTACATACCTTCTGAAAGAGTTTTGCTTCAAGATTATGAGGTACCTTCTTATGCTCCTCTCAAGATCAGCTTGTAACGTATGCAAGCCCAGGTTTGCCGATACAACCACATGAGTCAGAATGGCAGTGTTCCAACACAAGGGGAGAACACCTCAAGTGATAAAACCAATGCAAGGGTAAATGTCACTTTGTGCGCAGATGGATTTATATTCGTTGTAGTAGCAGGGCATGAATCCAGGGTGACTGCGGAGGGCCAGACGGTACTGAATCTGACCATGATTTAAATAAGACTCCTGAACCATGGCTGTCTCTGCTATTTCTTTATACAGAGGTAAATTTCAGCTTACAAGGCATAACATGGAAATTACACTTGGGCTAACTGTTCCTGTCCTTTTCTGATTTCCAGGTGTTCACTGTCAGGTTAATGTTAGAGGTAGGTTCCAGGTTAGGTCTTGTATGTATGTGATTTTGTACCATGGTATGTTAGTTCAAAACTACAGTGAAGCAGTTTTACAGATTAAGGTATCAGTATCACATCTATGACTCCTGTAAGTTTAGTGATAAATGTAAGGCACTTTTTTACTGAGAAAACTGTGCTATGCTAAGAAGGCTGACACACCAGTACACCAAAAATCTCTAAACCCATACATAAAATAACCCCACAGTAGCTCTAAAACAGTATTGACAGTAGGGTTTACATTTACCCATGCAGAAAAAGGCGTTCCACAAAATGTTAACGTTTCATTTGATAAAAGAACAAGAGCGTAAGTGCTCACTGGTTCTGAGTTTTGGCTTTTTCTATCCTTTCTCTCTTGCCTCTAACGAACATTTAATTGGTTAAAGCTATGTTTATCCCTACAGTGAGCTGGCAAGCTCAGAAAACTGTCTAGATTCTTAGATATGAATAGGCATGGTTCCAGAGAGTTTAAGGGAGAAATGCTGATTTACCCCAGCTGAAGAAAGCTTGGCCTGTTACATTTCATGTTTTTATTTATTCTTTTTCCATATGAATCTGTATCTTTCAACTGTATGCAGATGCTTCCTAACCATAAGATTTAGTATGGCAAATTGAATCTGGCTAACATATCTTCCATCCTGCAGTGCTGTAGAAGACAGAGGGAAAGAGGTTTTCTTCTAGTTAAGTATTTTCTAGTAGTCTTGTGTCTATGGGACATCTCTATAGTGGCAAGTGTGATCTATGTCCATGTACCTGATATTCTAGAGAATAAATGAGAGAGCAGCAAATGCTGTTCAAACATATATACTACAGTTCCTATGTATCAGAAGAGCTAGTTGTGTATTGCAAGCAGCTTTTTCTGGCAACACTACATGATTTCTCAACACCCAGGTAATTGTATGCTTCTTGCCAAGCACACAGTCTTTTGGGGAAGATTTTTCCGGGTTGCCAATTTACATCCAAAAGTCTTTGCATTCATTAACTAAAATTAGAAATAGCTGAATTGGTTGCAAATACATGTGGATGCATGTGAGCAGAATTTGATTTTGGTTTTGATTTTTCCCCTCCAGACTTTTCAGTTTCCACTGCAAAAAAGTATGTCCATATCAAATGGATAAGAAGCAATGTATGTTACTCTTCTTTTTCCTTACATAAGTATGAATTACAGGATCATGCCTGCCTGAGTAGATGAGCTGCAGAGTTTTGCGGCAGTGACAGGCAGATAGTAACAGACTCTGTCATAGGAGAAACCCAAGATAACACAAAGGGTAGAAAACATCCAAGGAAAGGATTCGTGGTGAATGGGAACCCAAGGCTTTTTGGAGGAGTGATAGATATTTATAATGCTATTACGGTCCAGTACGCAGAAGGATTTTAGCTACTGTACCAGGATTGAGTCTGAAATACTCCTAGGTGTTTGGGGAAAGGTACAGAAACACTGCCCCATGCTGAGCAGGGACCTTTTGTACTCTGTGACTGTCAGATCTGACGGTATGGAACCCACTGAACAGCTCTGTCGTAGCTGAGGTAATGATTCCTGTTGACTGTTTTCCTGTTGCTGCAAAGATAGGAAGAGTCACACTGTGCCTGACATCTAAGGAGATTCCACAAGCAATTCGCCTGAGTCAGCAGGGCCTTTGCTGCTGCCTGCAGATAGAAGATGCGAGCCAGAATTCGGCTATCTATAGCACACCTCTTGGGGGGCAAGTGATGGAGGGACCCTGCATAGTGCTTAGAAAAAGAACCAGATTTCATTATACAGCTTAAATACCTTATAAATATAGATAATATATTGTAGTTGTTTTCAGTCCTGATCAGCTTTTAGAATCCTACTCTTTCCTAACTGCAGCCTGTCACTTCCTTGACTAATCCTCTCTCTAGCTGCCTTAAGTTAACACCTCTTTATTTCAGAAATTGGCTTTTTTAGATTTATACTCCACTAATTGGCTTTTTCACCCTCTGAACCTTTTCTGCTTCCTCCTGCATGCAATCCAGCCCCTTTCACCACCTAATCCCCTCTTTTCACACTTCGATTCCACCATTCTCTTTTTCCTTCTTTTTATTTCCTCCTGAAATGAGCTTGTACTCTTTTGCTACAACCCCTGAGGCTCTGGTGTTAAAAATCTCTGACTTATGTTATGGTGTTAAAAATTTCTGACTTTCATTATATGACACTTGGAAAATAGGCACTGATCCTACAAACATATGGACATGCCAAGCTTAAATTTGAGTGCAATGAGACTTGTGCCTGTGTTGCCAGCTTTTATGGTTTTATCATGAGTTGTGTTATATTAATGTTTCTGTTTCTGAAAGCCCAAATACGTATATATATATACATATTACATATATGTATATATACATATATATATACGTATATATATACATGTATATATGCGTGTATGTATATATGTATGGAGCCCATATTAAAAAGGTTCTGCTTCACAGAGGAAAAAAAATGAAGAAAAAAAATAGCTTTTAGTCCTCCTAGTTGTAGAAGCAGATGGAAAAATGTAAATCATATAAACCTGACAGTCAGAGGGAAAATAATAACTCAGTTGTCAATATATATATTTTAAATCTCTTCATTGCAATCTCATAATCTTATTGAAGCTGATACAGTTTTTGAATACCTGCCATGCTGAGCATACAGTCAAACATATTTGCAAGTATTTGCACTCATTTATTAAGTTATCATTGGCTTTTTCTAAACAGAAACCAAATAAGTCAGAAAGATGGATTGCCTATACAGTAACAGAACAATGCAATACCCAGTGCATACAGATGATTCAAAGAAAGGAAAACAGAGAACCAAAGCAGTGCTGCTCCAAAGGGATATTTTAGGAACATCTGGTCTCTACTGGAAGAAGCATTTCTCCAAAAATGGGAAAAAAAATCAAACAAAAAAGTAAAATCTTTACGTGTATTGCAAAGCAAAACTTTAACGAACAGGCTTTGATCTGCAAATGTAATTAGCATTAGAATTAGAGATGGAATGGAGATTTGTCTAAAAGCATTAATTCAAATCCCACGCCTGATTTTTTCTTATCACTGCTGTAATTCTAACAGTGCCTGTGGCAGATTCAGAAATCAGAAGAAAGGGACAAGGGCAGTAGGTCTCCCACTAGCAAAAATAAAGGGGGGGAGTAAGAGAGGGAGGAAAAGTGTGAGATAGAATTAATCTATAATATCCCCAACCCAACTCTGTTTTCAATGTATGAATTATTTATCTTCCAATCTCAAAACGCCAATATATCTGTATGCGCCATTACTTTGATCTCATGCTGCTCCCCAGTGCTGCGATGCCTAAAATAACATGGCTGTGGAAACCTACAGGCTCCAGGTATATTTAATTTCAATAATGGACCCAAATATCCACTACAGGTTGGTTTTGAAAAGCCCACAATAGCCTATTTGCTTGAAGCTATTGCTTCTTCTGTCCTTCTGTCATTGTGTGTGCATGCATTAGGCCCCAACGTGCCTCCAGTTACACCTGGATAGACCTTATCGACTTACCTCAGATTCCCATTCCAGTAACAGCGAACAGTTTGGCCTATTTGTTCAGTATAACATGAACTGAGGTAGAAAGGTTAAAATGGACCCCTTTGTGATGTGTGGTCCTTTGTATTAAGATAGCTAATCAGTGTTTGAAGGGATGTTTGAATTTAGGATTAACCTCTTTCCCTAGTCCTGTGAGCATCAGAGCATACATACGTTCAGACAAAGCTTTTTGTTTAGCCAACAGTAATACCTCCTCTGCCTTTCTCAATTGGGGACGAGAAGGCAGCTATGTGCTTTGATTCTTATATCATAGGGCCTCCCAGTTTATTCACGTACGTTTCTAAATATGCTTGTTTCTCCATACTCGCAAGAAAGCTGTAAACACTTTCAAACCTGTGCCATCTGTTAAATCTTCCAGAGCGCATTCTGCCTAAACTAGAGGACCAGGTCACTGCTTCCAGCCAGAAGTCAAAGTTCATATTCAGATGTCTCAAACTCTTTTCTGGCAATTTTTTTTCTCAATTGTGCTCTCCTTAAAATAAAAATAAACACATGATGACTACCCATTACAAGAAAGATTTGACCAAGGCATTTATAGTTTTCAAGCCAACATTTTTATTGTTATTACTATTATTAAAATTACAATTTCACTTGATCATTTTTACAGTTTTTACCTTTTTTTTTTTTTTCATTTCCTAAGAAAGAAAATAACTTCAGCAGGAACAAAGGCTGAGAGGCTGAGCAAAAGGCAGCCATAAGAGTCTTATCAAAGCCCCAACAGAGTGGGAATAATTATTCACACTCTGTTGGGGGTTCTAGAAAGACCATCTGAGGAAAAGGATCACTCAGTCTTTTCAACATGTGAAATTAAAGAAAACCACTAGAAATTCAGTACAGGGCTGGGAGGGGGGAGTAAAGCAGGGGCAGCTGAGAAAAACATGTGGCTTCTCCTCTCCCACTTGATTCACACCATTAGCTGACCACTAGCTGAGCAGGCTGTGCTGGACAGTGCCCACAACGGTAGTGTTGTAACAAATCTCTGCTAACTGCAGAGCTGAAAGCATGGCTGTGCTGTAAGCCACATTTAACTGATGTGGTCTCTTCACTGTCTCCCCCTGGTGTGCTGGTTGTTTACTCTGCATATGGAGAAAAATAACTGAGCTTTAACTAATCAATCTAATGGTTCAATTTCAAACAAACACCTTTGTGTTATCTCGCACACTGGCCCTCATTCTGGAGAGAGGCATCTCTTAAATATTCATAGGACAGCCTTACACTACCCAACTGAAAACTTTCATTTTTAACCATTTGGCTGCTGTTTTTTGGAGATCACAACCTGTCATAATGATCAATATTGTTTAATTATTTTGCTGGACTGTCCCATCTGTCTGTATTTTGTGTAAGTCCATTTTTTATTTCACACTGCAGCTCTCTGAGACAAAGTCCTTCATGTTCTTATTTTTCGTGTAAGACCTCCCTCCCTGTAGTCCTGGTGGCATGTCCTCAGCACTACAGGAAGGCAGCAGACAATAATAATCCCAATAGACTGAGATTCATAAAATCATCATTGTATTGACCATGTCTGTAGGAATTAGGCAAATAACTTTATCTTCAACACACAAATGAGAAACTGAGGCAGGGAGGTGTGCAGTGACTTAACAAGGTCACACAAGAGGTCTGGGCAGAGTAGGTATTTGATTAAAGCTTTTACAAGTCTAAGGCTAGTATAATGACCACTAAGTTATCTTTGTTTTTATGTACATATGTATATAAATTTCAAAATCTTTAGTTATGCAGCAACATAACAAAATGATTATCGAAATGATCAGTTTTATGATCTTCTGAAAGAAACTGCTTTATACTGGCTGGGCTGAACGCTCCACACCAGCCATTCAAACAGCTCCTGGTTTGCCAGCTCAGCATATTAGTTCACTCAGTGTTACGTTTAGGAATTATTAATGAGGATTGTAAGGATTGTACATTATTTTAATGTACAACTGAAGTCAACACTAGCAGGATTAAAATCTCCATTTGGAATGGAAACCTGTTATTGGCTTTTATTTGCTTAGGAGTAGGTTTTTGCAGTAACTTTGCATTCAGCATTGTAGTCGGCTTTGTGTTTGAGATTACCCTGGTAACTGCCCGCATGGCACCTCACCTGCAATTACAACCACGGAGAGTGTTATTTTTACTCAAATACCTTTCCTTCCAGCTGAAGCAGCCTTTGAATAAGCATGTCTAAAATTAAAGGTGATCTCTCTGCCCCTTGGGTCTGCATTATGAAGCTGTTTCTTGAATATGTTAAACAAAAGACGCTACACAGTTTTCTGGCCTGGGGTTTTCAGATATTTGTTGAGAAGCAAGCTAAGGCATTTGGAGATGGCTATGCTAATAAAGTGCAGCTTGACTCAAAAGATATAGTACTGACCAGGTCTCTGAGTCAGTGTTTCATCTCTGATCATCTTCTGGAGACAAAGGGTACTTCTTATTCTTAAGAAATAACAGGACTTCACCTCCCTAGTGGGCCTTGGGAGCTCTGTCACAAAGGTGAAATGTTTTCTCAAAATATTGGTATATGGTTGCCATGTGAAAAGCCCTTTTTCATCTTCTTTTTAAAATTCTTGGGAATGAGAATAATTTGCACTCGCAGGAGCACTTCTTGTAGCAGTATGGCTGCAGTCTGTCTGTCCTTTAATTAATGGCAGGTTTTGCCATACCTGGGATCCCTGGCCAGTACCATCTGAGCACTTCTGCCTTGGAGTAATGAAGAGTCCAGGCAGCCCACTGATCTTAGCCTGTGACTTCTGTGGTCTGGCAGCTATGCAGACTTTATTAGGTAAGATAGAATACTTCATGATTTGTTTTATATGAAAAATAAAAAAAGTTTCCAATCTGAATTTGTAAAAAAAAAAAAAAAAAGGAGCCTGAAAACAGTTTTACATTGATGAAAAAATTAACTAGACGATGTAATCAAGTTACCTACATGCCTGAATTTTACAATCCTAAAGACAGACTAAATCTAAACTGTTCACTGATTTGTGCCTCATTCTACATAATATTTTACTATATTATTACATGAATTATGCTATACAAATTGGCTGCAGTGCCATGCTCACCAAGGTAATGACAAATGGCAGGAGACAAAGCAAAGCCAGAGATTTGGGAAGTGATTGCTAGAGACAGAGGATGGAGGCAGAACCACAGCCAGAGCCTGGCGTGCCATGCTAGCTACATGTCAACTGGCTAGTGCCTCTTCCCCTGGATGGGCTCAGTCTTTTTGGGTTTGTGTTAGTAAAATTGCAGATCCCCAGCACAAAATTTTACCCACAGGGCTAGCTGAGCTGTGTTATAAATGTGCTGTATACCAAGGGAAAAGTATTCTCTGGTGTCAAAAAATTGTTGGTGTTGCTTTGATTATCTTTTATAAAAAATACTTTCAAAGTGAAAAAGAGGATTTTTTTTTTTTTAAATCTTAAAGGGGAAAAAAACAGCAGGGAGTTGCTTTCCTTAGTCTATATGCCTTTTAAAATCCAGCACAGAATACCCTATTAATTTATTTTCTCTTTCCTAGCATCAGGGTTTGAAACATGCCCGTCATATTGCAGATCTGTAGCTGACTTATTCTTAGATCCAGTGCAGTGACGGAGGAATTATGGACAATTTTTTTCCCCATTCTCCCCAGTAGCAGCAACTGGTGACCACATGGCAAAAGCCTTGCTGATTTTTCCTCCAAAGCGAACTAAAGCAGATAAGGTCTGTCTCTCTCCACTGATACACAATGTAGGGATGTGCCGCTGTTATAACCCCTGTGCCACAGTTATTGTTAGCAGGTCAAAGCACTGAATATCAATAGACTAATTCCTTCACCCCTCCAACCCGTTCTGACTGGAATGTAAACTTCTATTGCACAGCTTTCACCTTTGGCCCTCACCATCTTCATGGCTCCATACTTCAAAGAATTCTGCTCATGTAGAAAATGCCTTATTGAAGGAATGGTCATAGCAGCACAATTATTTCAAAAAAACTCGACATTGTATTTCAGCTGAGGACAGGAGAACTGGCGAAAGTCTGAATCACTTTCAAGATTCAGATCTAAATCCTGAGGTTTAGAAATATGAAAGTCAAAACTACAATAGTCCAAACACACAGAGCCTATTCTTTGCTCCTTGAAATGTGGGAAATTAAAGAGCTGCTCTCAGTTTGACTACTCACCTTTCCATTTTTTGAGGCACCCAACAAAGTTCCCTGTGCTAATGAATACAGGTTTTGATTGTTGGATTACACAGATTATTTTCTGTCATCTTCCAGTCTTTTAAACAATTGCTTCCTTTGAAATCCCTTATGCAAGAAGCATATGACCTTACAACACTCCTATTTCTCTTTTGTATTTAACATCACAGTCCTCTCTGTGGTTATATACAATATGGGGAATGCCATAGGTCAGGGCTGTGAGGTGATAGCTAAAAACGCAGGGTGCTCAACTATTGAAGCTAACACAAAATACACAGAAGAAAAGAGGGCTACATGGAGAATGATTGAAAGGTAAACATTATTTTTTATATAAAATTTTGTTGCAGTTTAAAGTTCAAAAAACTAGGAACATCCTGTACATGAGACAGGAACTATGGTCACGAGTACCCATACTGGTTGTAATTTATATTGCTCTCTATTTTTCTCTGTGTTTTCTCTGTTCCCCCACAAATTCTCCTGATAGCGCAGCAATACCAACCTCTCATGAATTTTCCGTACATATCTTCCCTTATCCAGCCTTCCTTCCCCAACATGTTTCTTTCTTCCTCAGCAGCATCCAGGTGCCCCTCCAAAACCTTATGGAAGGGAGGCTCCCTCTAGGTCTCATGCCAGACCAGAGGGGCCAGAATGCCCAGGACAAAACAACAGAGGTACCTTGGAGCATAGCAGAAAAATAAATAGCTTGTCCCTGAATCTGGTGCTAAAAATATTTCACATTTCCACAACATCTCCCATTTTAGCACCATCCTGCATTTCACAAACAGAATGATCTGTTTTCAGATATCTTTAGGGAACAGAGAAGCAACATTCAGAGATATTGAGGCATGACTGTTAAACCCACAAAATGTTAAGTGCTGGTTAAGAGCTGAGGAGTGTTTTCAATTCTTTGTTAAGCCACAGACATAATTTAAACACAGGGAAAGTTTCATGTACGTTGGGCCATACCTTCTGAAGGTGAGGTTTATAGCAAATGATTATTTTGACATTCATTGTGCAGTACAATTCTAGATTGGGATTTAAATGCAGGAAAATGCTGTGGGCACAACAGGCTTGAAACAGCAAACTGAACCTAACTTTGTCTAACTCAGCATTTAGCATTTTTATTGGCAGAGACTTGTAGAAAGGAACCAGAAATCATAATTCAGCAAATTCCTTCTATCACTGCTCAACTTTTTGTCCTCGTAGTAAATTATTAACCTCAGCAATTACTCAGTTAGCAAAAGATTAAAGGCTGGATTCTGGCACCCTTGCTGTTATTGGTTAGCATTATGAAGAGTCCTGTTGAATACTACAAAAACATTATTCAAGGTAGTACAAGAAAAGTATCGGCATTTGTGTTTGTAGTTGCAGTATAAAAAATCCTTGAAAACTCATTTGGCAGGCAGCTCACGGTTCTCTGTTCCAGTGGGCACTGCAGAGCTTTACCCACTTCCCAGAGGAGCCCTCCACCAAATTCCAGGTGCTGAGAAAGCATACCTGGCCCTTGAATTTCTCATCCCAATACCTTAGGAAAGGCCTGAAAGTCTTTTTCAGTGGTATGTATGTATTCCACACCATTGCTTTAACCGTTACTTCCATCTTCTGAGGTGGTTCAGGTTGTGATGACTCACAACGCTTGTGCACCCTGGCATGACAGCAGTTTTTGGAATTGTTTCCCCAGGCTTATTGATAAGAACAACCTCTGCAGTGTTTTGCCTTGTTACTCACAGCATCAAAGCTGTCTACAAAACAGAAATTTGCCCCTTTCCATGTCAGTACAAAGGCAATGAAAAAGAACCTTCAATATAATCAGCCATGTGCAAATCTCCTACTAAATAAATAAACCTCGCGAAACTGCAATTATTAAACTAAACGTGTCTGATGCCAACAGCCTTTCATGCATCTAATTCTGATTTAAACAGATAGGAGTTATCTGGAAACTTCCAGGAGTAAGTCCTTTATTCTTTGCACTTAACAAGTCCTGAAAAAAAATGCATGAAACCAATATTCTGTCATTAGATTTAAATCTGTAAATTTCAACAGGTGAAAATTTTTATTTGGGCTTTTTATTTATTTTATGTTTTGTTTGTTTGCATGCTTGTTTTTTACCTACCTGTAGTGTTCTGTCAAGGGGACAGAGCTCTGTTGAATGCTCACAAAGCTCACAAAGTCCAGATGTATATTATCTTAGGACTTTTCAATAAGACTTTAGACTAAAATGATTTCTCGATAACCAGCTAGGCATTTGGCTATTTGTAGCACGACATTGTTTCTCCTTTCCCTTGTACTTTGAGCAATCACCAAGGAGCAAATTAGTTGTTAGGTACTTCCATTCTGATCATTCTAGGCATTTTTATTTAGTGTGTCCTGCTGTCCAGAAGGAAAGAAGCACTGAGGGATCAGATGTAAAGCTTTCAAAATGAGAAATTAGATTTAATAAATGTAATGTCCATTACCTTTCTTCACAAGCAAAGTGTTGCTTAGTGATAGCATGGCAGAACTTAGTAAAAGGTATTCCCAGAATACAGTGCCGCACATTTCAAGTATTTGGGGTTGGCTGTAGTCCTTAAGAAACACAATGTTTCCATTTATTTACTAAAGGCTGAAATGATAAATTTCCCACAGAACATTTTGGAATTCAGAACTTTTTTGGCAACGCATATAAAACAACCCATATGCTATGTAGGCACTGAGGTTTCATCTCTTACTTCTCTGCTATCATGAACTCAGAGTTATCATTTCAGCTTTCCGGAAAGCACTTGATGCAGTCAGTTCCTTTTAAAACATATTTTGTTGGAAGCTGTTAGAAAATTCAATACAGAGACTTTGATCATGATCCATTCATTGACTTTCTTGGACTAACTTTTATATGGGATTTAAAGTGGATTTGATTCTTCTGTTTCAAAAGCAAAGCATCTTTTCCAAATTCCTGCGGTGCCTCATGGCATCAGCTTTGCTTTTGAAATAGAGAATGAGGATGCAGAGATATTAAAGCTAAGCTCAGAAAGACATGATTTTACACCTCCTCTAGGAAAACAGAAATATTTTTATCCTTTCTTTTAACATGTAATTAGAGTTAATTGAAGACCTGTGTCAAGAAATTTGTACAGTGGGACAGGATATAGAATGTTTTCCTATCAGTGCCAAAGACAAACAAATGAAGATCTTCAGTCGTCCTCTTCATGGATCCTCATGTCACATGCAAGACCTGCAAGTCATAAGAAGTCTTCTAGTCATATGTGGTCCTCAGAAGTAGTTCCCCAATACAACTGTACCAGTTCAAAATCTTACAAAGCACAAGCTGCATCCTACAGTTATGCCGTCTGTGTTTTGTGGGACTGCTTACCCTGCAGGCAATATCTGCTTCAGGCAGATAACCTCAGCCCCCTAGTTAAACTGTGTAAACTCTCTTGGCTAATTGAACTGAATTGGATGAGTAGGGAACTACTTTGTCAGCTCAGTGGAGGGGTCTGTTATCTCTAGCAAGGTCACAGTGACAAACAAATGATTATCTTAAATGAGTGGGTTAGAACTGGAGACATTGTGAGCCTTAAAACTTACAGCTACAGCCTACAATGGGATAAAGATAGAGCTATCCAAAAGAAACTTGCATGTTTTTGTTTGTAACTTAAATTGAGTAGAGAAAGGCTCTCTTTTCTCTGGATAAAGTCATTAGCTGCCAGTATTTTGTAAAAATGGCTCATCTCATAGTAATGTCAATTGATTGAGTTTAGGCTAAAATCTCAAAAGTTAGGATTGACAGAAAAGTGTCTGCTTTCAAACAAGCAATAGGTAAACATCCTTACTGTACAATGCAGCTTCCCAACCAGACTACCCGGAATAATAAGCTAACAAATTAGAAGAATGTTCTGGTTGAAAAGTTAAACCTTCAGAAGTTAGGAAGTGTCAGAATTAAGGTTGTCATTTCATATTACCTTAGCAACTTTCATCTTTTCTCCCCTGCTCAGTTGCATGAAATTCAGGCAGACCTCTGAAGAAGCACTGAGGTTATAGACAGGATTGTCCCCAAGATGATTCCTAGTTTCTGTCCCCACAGTGGTCCTACTAACTAGGAGAGATTAGTCACAAAAAATTCTTTTCAGTTTCTTTGCTACTATGATGTAGGTATCCATAAACTTGGTGCAGATTTTAATTTCCAAATCAAATATTTCACATAAAGGGTTTTTGGACAGTTAGCACTCAGCAAAATTTCCATTGGACTGTCAAATTTGTATTCTTGATTAAAAAAAAAAAAAAAAAAAAAGCCTTGGTTCAAATTTGCATCATAAAACCTGAAATATTATGAACCTCTCAGAAAAAAAAATAAATATATATATATGTATGTATGTATATTTTTAGAAGAACAACTTGAGGATTTTCCTTAAGTCCATCCTTTTAAAAGACTGAAACATTTGATCTCACTAATGGCTACAGTCAGATACCCAGTAATGAAGCTTTCAGCTCAAACAATTAACAACTAACAAAAGAGGCAGTTAAGGCAGCTTTGTTAAGTGTTAGTATCTATGCTGGTTACAATAAATAGTTTCTATTTAATTCTGTTGCTGCCTAACTTGCATGCATGCTTTAAAATCTTAGGTTATTTCATGAGACTTCATGCCAGTACTGAACTCATTACTGTTCTTTGTAGCATGCACATAGATAATAGGCTCAAGTTAGCGCATATCAAGATCTTGGGGGTGCTTTCTCCTTTCCTAATGGAAGAGTAACTTCCATCAGTGCTAATGAAAGTCACATGTCCAACTCCCCCATTCATCAAGATGAGAAAATTACATAACACAAAATTCCCATTCAGCATTTAAAATTTTCCAGCTGTTAAGCAATTCCCTGGATCCAAATCAAAGCCTGCAGATGCTCTGGGGGTAAAATCTCTGCTGAACTAATAGCACAGTCTGGATGGAATTGCATTATTAAGAACATTCATGATGGCTCCATGAATCTTCCTGGATGTGGATCAGCTGCTCCTAATTGAATCATATGCTACATCATTATGTCTTTATGTCCTTGGTATCCCTATTTTTTTTCTGATATCTTATATTCTTGCTCTCTTGCTTCTACATCCTTAGATCTTTGTCAATTTGATGCTAAAAAATAACTAACTGAAGAGGTATTTCCACAGCAATGTGGCATTGAAATGGAGCCAAATACCATCTCTGTCTTTGGGAATATGTATCTGTTTGCAAGGCACCTCCACAACTGGTTAAACTAATAAGCAAAAACAAAACAACAACAAAAAAAAATCACCAATTCACTGGTTATTCATTTATAGATGTTTGCTGTGGATCCAAGTGACCATGTCATTTCCTTTGAAACTGGAAGAATAATGCATTGTCAAACAGTTCTCTTCTATCTGTGCTTAATTCTGTTTCAAATAGCCTACTTGTTAGACCATGAAGAAAGTGGTGTTTTTTTTTTTTTTAAAGTACTCATCCAATAAATAGCAATGTGCAAATCCCAAACTAGTGTAACAAGGCAGAAACTGAAACTGGTGTTCAATAAAGTGTCAGTTGCAGGAGCTCCTTAATAGGAGGGCTTCCTTGAACACCTGGCTCTTTCTAAGGTTTTTCTATGCAACCTTTCCCTCAAGTCACTCAGAAAACATTGCACATGGAAACAAACTGTAGAAATATCTAAGCAACTTTAAAAAAATTGCTCAGGTACTGGAAAGTCCTGTTGAAAAGCAGAGAAAATTCAGTTATTTGCTGTCAGTTTTCTTTCTTTCTATTTTCTTTTTTCTTTTTTCTTTTTTCTTTTTTCTTTTTTCTTTTTTTCCTTTGCTAGTTCATGTCTGCTGCTACTTTTTGAACTTAGAATTGGCATGGAAAAGTTGTGAATTTTAGTGTAATTGTGATGATCTTTAAAATGGGTTTTGCTTTAGGTTAGTGTGCATGTAAATTCTATTATGATTAAGTAGATCTACATCAGACTTAACCATTTGAAATAGTTGTTCTGAAATAGAATGAGTTTATTTTCCTGTACAAAGCGTGTTCAGTATAAAGATTTGTGTTTCAGTGGCAGATAAAGAAAATCCAATAAACGAGCAGAAACCTTCAATATCAAGTCATAGGCCAAGACAACTTGAAGAGAAACTGTTCAGCTGTTCAAAAGTAATCCCTTTACATAGTGACTACAATTTGCTGCAAAGCAGTCCTGAAAAGTTGAAAAAATGGAATGTTTTGGACAGAGACTGCAAATGCAAGTAAGGTTAGCAGCTTCATTCTCTGTCCAATTGATCCTTTTTCATAGATGAATAATTTCAGAGGACAAAGACAGACATAAACAAGAGAAGCCTTTTTTTAGCTTTTTTTTTTTTTAGCATGAAGAGTTAAGTGCTAGGTTTTCACTTCTTAAAATATGTTAATTAATTTATTTGGTTTAATGACAGTGTAAAAAGAATAGATTTTTATTTAATTGTTTGGTGAGGGCAAAATAGAAGTTCTACATTGTAAAGTGAGTAAAAGAAGGGAAATAAGACAGTTCACTGTATTGCAGGAAGAATTAGCTTTTGTAATGGATCCATGATGAGTCCAGTTGTCTTGGACAATGTTCTGAGTACAATTTTGGAGCTCTTATAGAAACCCTCTTAATGTGTTTTGGGTTCCTTCAAAAATATAACAGGGAAGTGTGGAATGTAAATTAAAATGTTTATTTCCCCTAAGGTATATATGGGGTATATAAGGTATATTTCCCCAGCTCTACCTTCATGTGCTGTTACATTAATTTAGTTATTCCTTCTTGGCATTTAAAAGATATGCCATCATAATAATAATGCCATGCCATCAGAATATAAGCGAGGAATAAACCATAGATATAAAATCCCACTTGACTTTGCTAGGGCCAGTGTTTCATTTCAGGAATTGTCTCTCTTGGAAGTGCCTGTACTGCTGTCAGTACTCACAGAGCTCACACTGCTTCTGAGGCACAACCTGGGTCTCTGCAAGTCCTTGCAATTCAAATGGGTATGCAGTGTTTATAATGATTGAAGTTATGTCCTATTTTGCAATACCCATGAGTCTTTTCAGTTTTTCAGTGCGTTTTGTAACTGTTTGTGCTATCCAGTTTAAAAAATAAACAAAACAAAACAAAAAGCTGGTGAAAGAGACAATTAAATGTCTTAGGTTGAGATGCTCCATAATTTATTGTAGATATATGAGAGAACACTTGTAGAACCCATTTAATTCATTTAATAGTAATGCAAACATTGATATAAATTAAAACTCCAGAATGCTCTCTCACATCTTTTCTCTCCCCATGAGAGGTGAATGAAAATGATTTATTACTCATAGATTATAATTGCTTAAAATAGGTTATGATGTAAGAAAAAAAAACTAATCCCTTCTACCAGGCAGAAGCAAAATTCTACAGACAGAGAAATTACATCTAACGCCAGTGTGTTAAGGAAGAAATATTCTTCTTCTCCCTTTGGGGAAACTCTAAGAACGTCTTTTTAGAACTGTCAAAATTCACAAGCTGTAATAAATTATTCTTTTTCATTACCCATTTATTAAGTAGGCTGTTTGGTATAATAGCAGAAAAATTCTGTTTAATTTTTACAGTATTACACTACTGTGATTTCTCATTTGAAACAGACTAGTTATCAAGAGCAGCGATGTGTTTTATTTTGTACAGTGGGACCATTCTTCCTCTGAATTCTGATGAAGACAACTTTTAAAGCGTGTAATACTCTGCCTGTCAGAACGGTTACATGTCAGGGAGGTAGGCTGCCTTGGTGGAACTGCCAAACTTTGGGCTTGTTCGTGTAAAGAACTTGGATTGCAAGTTCAGTTACGTTGTGCACATGATATCCACTACTGCATTTCTACAATCTCTTTGCTAACACACATCACAATGCTTAGTATTTTTTCCCCTTTGAAATTCCAGGTCCCAACCTTCTTCTCTGTCAGATGCCAAGGAAAAATTTATGATGAAAGGAGTTCACTCACTGCTTGTAGTAGTTGTATTATCATATTTGATTCACTCTTTTTTTGCAGTTACCTGAAGAATTAAAGTGGACATCAGATGCAAAATTTAGTAGCATGTTAAACAGGAAATTTGAGGAAAAACAGCTCACAGAGCAAAGGATTATTACAAAAATTAGCAATGTTGTAAATATTGGCTGTAAGAGGCTACAGGGATCCCATTAACTATAATGTGAAATTGTGAATGAAACTTAACACTTTATGTTGAATAACGGGGTAAAACCTGGCCTTTGGAGATGAGAAATCTGGAATCAGGTCCTGGCTCCAATACAAATCTGTGTATGATTCTTAGACAGTTATTTATTTATATTAAAATTGAAATGTCCACTCGGGGTAAAGCTGCCTTGCCCTTAGGGGTGCAAGTGAAACACAAATGACATAAAATAAAAGCAAAAATATGTCTTTGTCTTCTGGTTTACATAAGCTGGAGTGAATGTGCACACTCTACCCACGGTTTATTATGCATAAAGAGCTTTGGAATACAAGATCCAATGTTAATAAACACTTTATAACAAGTGATTGTAATGGGTTTATTTAGAATGCTATCAGGTCTCGCTCAGTTATCAAGGGCCACATTGCATTCATCCTCCCATGCACAAAACCAAAGGTGTGAGGTGTGGTACTGAAAATAGCAACTACACTTTGAGTGCAGTTACTGTGCAAACTCAGGGGAGGTGCCTGGCTGGACCTTAGCTGGCACAACAAAACTCGCGTGGCCTACATGACATTACACCATGCTTCTCTTGTGGTCCACTGTGCTGTTTGTACAGGGATGCACACGTGGTAATACAGAAACTACACAATGTGGCCCCAAAACTAAGAATACAGAAACAGAGAGAATAGATGGGTCCAGCAATATTTTAGGTGAAATCTACAGCCCTCCTGCACCCGAGAAGGGAAACAGAAAGACAAAATAAAAGCTATCTATCCCCTATGTCCTGAAAGGCAATGACAAGTCAGGAATTCTGGCTTGTTGGCTTTGGTTGAAAATATATAAATAAATGGTGGTTATAAAACCCACGTTGTAGCTTCACAGCCAGCAGCGACATAAAGCTGCTTTCTTCAGCTGGGAAGTGGATTACATTTTTATAACTAATCCGCAGCTCCTTGGCTGAAAAGATTTGCTAACCCCCTCTCCTCTCCCTGCTTTTTCTTTTAGGACTGTGCACTCTAACAGCGTGCTCCCACCTTCTTCCACCTACTTCCCAAAAGTACGTGCATGGCTGTTTGGGGGGATCTACAGTATGTAACTGTCTTTGTGCCTGGCATTGTTAAACAGGATTCACAGACAGGGCAAAAAGAAAAAACAAACAACAAACAACTCAGTGCTTCACTGATCCATAAAATCATTATAGGCAGCATTTCAGTTTCAACAAGTGCCAAAATTCCCCTTTTTTTCTGAATATAAAAAATAAAGCAGAAACAAAAATAACAAGGCTATTAATCTTTCATTAAGTTAAAGGGATGAAAAGGAATCGCTTAAAGTATCATTCTTTACTTGCACCACAAGATTGGATGCCCCCTGCTAACTTCAAAGGCTCTAAAAGAAGCTGGTTAATATTGTTGGCACAGAACCAGACTGTGGTTTACTTTAGTTTTTGTGATTTTTTTTTTTTTTAACAAAAGAAAACATTAAGGATTGGACACTGATTGCTGAGTAACAGCTATTGAAAGGGGGTGCCTTATGTGCTACTACCAGCAATATGTCAATTTTCAGACATGTAATAGCTGTTCAAAAAATCATGTCAGTCACTGCATGAGGGCAAAAGTCTCTAACATTGCTCCTGTTTGTTCTGTGGTTTCAGATCAGATACAAATCACTGCTTTTCCCTGCATGCCAAAGCACTTGGACTTGCAATGGCTCCGGTGAAATACAGACTTTATCCATCCCAAGAGAAGTGATAGATCCACCGTAAGCCACAGAGTCACTCACCTGCTTCCCTGCACATTTGCCATTACATTTTAATTCCTCCCCAGCCCCAAAGTTTGTGTATATTGAAAACAAAGCTAATTGCTACTGAGTGACATAATTTTGTGGTTACATTTCTTTGTGCAGGGGTTTCTTTTCAGTGTAGTGCAAGCTGTTAAGCTGCAGATTGCGGTTGCTGCTGCCTGGCAAAGGGTAAATAACAAGAAGCAGGGAAAAGGAAGGCAGGAAGTGTTTGTGATGGTTTGATGATGTGCTGATAGCTTAATGTGCTTGGCTGAGTTGTGCAGTGGAGGTTCATGTAAAACCATGTTGCTTGGTGTGCGTGTGTGGCAAAGGGAGAAAACATTCAATGTATTTTGCCCTATTTTACAGATACTGAAACAGTTCAGTCTCCACAGCACAGTCAGACTTCAGCCTTTTTCCTTAAGTTGATAGTGAGGCTTGACCATGCAAAGCAAAACCAATTAAGGTTTGAGCACCTTAATTCCCTGGGTGTCAGTGCAACTCACCTTGGGCAGAATAATTAGAAGGCCCAAGGAACCTTCCTACATCCACACAGAGCAGCTGAAGGAGCTGCCGTCCCAGACACTGCGTGTGTAAGAGGTGACGTAAGGTTGGTAAGCAGAAGGAACAGCACGGGTCTGTAGAAGCTTGGCTTTAGCCACGTATGTAGCAGCCAGGGCTACCAGCTGTGTGCATCGAGGAAGACAAAAAAAAAAAAAAAAAGAAAAAAAAAAGTTTCTACACAGGCCAAATGGAAAGCCAAACCCTGGAGCCAAAATTTGCAAATGGTCAGTCCTATAGTAGAAAGGCAAAGCACTTCAAGTGTTGGGTCTCACTAATAATATCCATGATGCTAACTTCTATCATTAGTCCAGACTTCTGCTTACTTGCCATAACTGATTTAGGTATAAAATGGGATGAGAAAGATGAGTTGAGATTTTCAGTGCAGTTCATGGGAATGTTCCGCAAATAAAGGGTGTAGATATTTTTAAAATACAAGCTACAGAAACAGGATAATGTAATTGGAAGTATCTATTTCATCTGATCTGTTGTCATTCATTCCCCTAAAGCAGCACTACTGGATCTGTCCTTTTGAATCCATATTACAGAATAAAGCAGATATATCCCATTTGTCTCTGTGAAGTTCCATTTCTACTTATACCAGGCTATTAATGTATAACAACTACAAATAAATTTGGCCACTTTCCCCAAAGTGTCTTTCACCCAACATCACCCCATCATACTTGCATCCATTATCTCTTGTATCTATTCCCTCTGGGCTAGATTCAACATTCATCAGAAGAATTACATTTAATCCAGTAGTGTTTGAATAAGGCGTGTATACTTTCTCGCATGTGCCCCATATGACGGATATTTCAAATTCTTTCTTTAAAGCCGCTTTTCAGGGAAAGTCTATTATAGTGCTGCTATAATGAATAATGTCTCTCTGACTTCCAATAAGCCATATATTATATTTGTCTGAGTTAGCCCATAAATTCTTTGGAGTAGGAGGAAAGGGCATGACCATTATCCTCTTTGTTTTTTTGCAAGAGGAAGCATACATTTCCTGTACAAAATAGCAAATGGAGCCAGTTGCACTGTTTGTTAAGCAGGTTGCCCAGTGCTTCCTATTTTGAGACACCTCTCAGTTGCTCGTAGTTCTGCCAAGCTGTATGTTTGTCCTGAAATGTGTGATCTCAGCCAAGTGCCTCAGTCATTTCTGAGAGTAAGATGAAGGAAATATTTGTTGTGCTTCTGTGTTGAAAAATTCTGGCAAACGAAGTGGCAATAATGCTGCCATTTGTCTTCACAGAGCCTGAAAGCATAAGTCATGTTTTTAAAATACTGATACTTTAGTGATAAGTGCTTCAGAAATCTCCACTAGGAAATTAATAATTCTGTCTCAAGGCCAGTTAGTGTGCTGTGCATAAGGTAGGGAGGTACCCACTGAACACCAGAGATAAAGGGAAGCATCGAATGTCACCGGTCTGTCTCCGTGTGCTGAATGAGGCATGAATTCTCTGGGAAAAAAGGAACATAATTATGTAATTAAGAATTCTGCCATAATGTATAAACAGCAGGAGGCTAATACTGCTTCATGAGCAGCTCAACTCCTGGCATTTTTTTAAGTCCTTGAGTTTGATCTGAATAATTTTCTTTTAACTTTTTTTCTAAGTATGTGTAATAAAGAATAGGGCCTAATGCAAACAATTCAAAATGCAATTATTTCATTTGAGCAGCTGTATGAATTGCATCCATTTTGGGTAGAATGTCTTCCACATAACAAAAGGGACTCCTTCTCTGGAAAATGAATTTTCTCCATCTCCCACATTTATCTGGTAGGGTTTCCAGTTAGACAGGGCAAGGAATAAATTCTCTAAAAGTGTTTTTGCCAGAAGCTGAGGTGGGATGCATTAACATCACCTGGGTGTCCTTCCCTGATGTGGAATCTAGGGAATCCCATCGTCAGGGACATTTCTCTGATTTTCATCACCAACTTTCCCTCTTGCAGACGTGCAACTGGTGCACTTTGCTGGCTTCAGCGGACCTTGGATCAGACCTTGGGCACGAGTCACCAAGGTAAGCATAAGGGAAGGCTGTCTTTTAACATCCCATATAGTCTGGTTGCATGCTGCATCCTTCTGGCTTTGTACTGAATTTACGCTTTGCTTTGTGTAATGTTTATCATGAAAAGATTTTCTAAGCTTGGCTAAGCAGAAAGACTTTTCAAGAGGGAGAATGGCTGGTTCACGCTTGAGACGGCTGCCTGTTAAATGTTACATTAATGATAAGATCCTGAAAGAGCTGGTCGGGGGTGAGCTTTTTCTTTCCTTTTCTACACTATCTTTTCAGAAGTTTCTTTTCCGCTTATGGTGAAGGGGAACAGTTTTCTTTTTCTTCCTTTTTTTATTTTTTTTTATTTTTATCACCAACTTCAACCACAGGGTCAGCTTTGATTTGGGTGAGTCAGAAACATATTTATCTCTGAAGTTCTCCTTCTGCACCTGGGAATGAAGTGTTTCTCCTCATTTCAGAAGAGAGACATTTTAAATAATAACAATGCCAAAAAAAAAAAAAAAAGGGCAATAATAGCTATTTGTTTGACCTGCCATATAGCAGGCCTGATTTATATGTTTGCTGGTACATATAAGATTTAAAGAGACTTCTTTGGTTCCTCTCTGACAATGTTTATAGTTTGTTTATAGAAAGAGATCTGTGCTCCAGATTTTGTTCTAAACTCTGTTCAACTCAGACAGTTGTTACAGCAGATAGACTTGACCTAGTACTCACCCTGTTTAAGATGTGTTTTATTTTTGCAGGCATTCCATAGTTGCAGGAAGCACTCAAGCCTTAATCTGGACCACTTGTCGGGCAGTGAAAGGGAAAAACAATCCAGGCAGCAATCCTCTTGAAAAACCATACATGGGTTTTAGAGAGAGCTCAGCAGGCCTGCAAATGCTGTAGGCAGCTTTGAAATCCCGATTTCGAGATGGGCCAATGAGGCTTTGTTGCTGATGCCCCAAGGGAAAAGCTAAATGTAGCACTCATCACTGTGTGAATGCATATCAAGAATAAACTGAGATTTTGCATGGTTTGATCTGTACATCCTTTTCCTGCCTCCTTCTGCAGTTTTGGTGGAAATTAAACTGCTTAGAAGCGTGAAAACCTTAGAAACATGTTGGTTCTCAGACTCTAACAGGTATCTCCAAGGTCTTCAAGACTGAATTCTTTTGTCGGCTCATAGTTTATGCCCTTGGGCAGGACTACACGTCATTAGTGTAGCTGCCTATCTATTCAGAGGGCTGTGCATAGTTAGGAGCAAGCATATGCTATTCTTGGCTTTATTTCTTTGTGAATATTAGACATCCTGACAAGAGTCTTTGAAATATTTTTGGCTTCTGTGATCTTCTGTTGCTGTAGCCATACTAATTGGGCTGTCAGTATGCCTGGTACTGCCAGTGCCAGGCTGTCTTATATAGGATCTTGTGTGGTGTATATGGTGGTCTCTGGTAAGAAACATATTCTGAATCTCAGAGCAAGCAGTATTTCCTTCATCTTTCTTTAGTATTTGAGCTGCCCAATTTTTCATAGACTACAGCATGGCTAAACTAGAAAGAACAAATTTTAAGTTAAGTATACTTAGAAACACTTCTGTGAACTTTAATTTAGTCATTTTAACCAAATGCATAATTAGAAAGAAGAGGGTGTCAAATGGGTTGGAGAACGTAGGTCTATAACATTTGTGTGCAGCTGATCTTTGAACCTTGTACAATAAAAATAGTAATGGAAAATACCACCTGGGAAGAATACACCATTCAGAATAGAAATAAGATTTTACTCTTTTACTCAACTACAGACCAGAAGATGCAACCACTATAAGCAGGCTGTGACCTACATAATACTAATGAGATTGTACTCATGAAAAACAATGGGGCACGTCCTTTCAGTAATCATTTTCCCTGTATTATCTTTTTTAAGACCCTTCACATCTTTGTTACTGTATTTTTGTTCAGACTAAATGATGATGTGACTAAGGACAAGCTGTGTTCTGCACTTTGAGTGTTTTGCCTAATTTATTGAGTGAGAACCTTAATTCCAAGTATGTGGATCATTACAGTCTCAAATGAAGTCAGCTGCAGCTATGGGTGCTCAACAACTCTGAGAGTTAGCTACAAGGATTTTACACCACATTCATGACAAGTGTCTAATAAGTACCCTGCTATTTCTGTGAATAGAAACAAACAACAACAAAAATCAGATGTTTTTGTCACAGATTGGAGTACTCAGTATTATTGTTATATTGTGTTCAGTTTGGAAGTGGAGCTTGATTTTTGTTGTTGCAGTGCAGGCACAGAGAACATTATCCAGGCTGAAGTCAAAGGGTGACTGTGGTAGCTGCTACTTGCAAAATTCCTGACTCTCCTTGTGTGGGAAATTTGGACAAAGGGACAACAAATTCCACAGTACTGATTAAAAAAAAAAAAAAAAAGTGTGTGATGCTAGTGACAATTGCTTCACCTTGCAAGATCACTGCTTTTTACTGTCTTTACTGAGAGTGCTTCTGCCTCTGATCTCTCACGTGTGGGAAAGAACGTTGGTCCAATTGTACTCCTGTCGTAAACTCTGCAGTAATTTTGTATTTCTGAAAGCTTTATGAAAGCCAACCACTCACTATAGTACTTCAAGACTATTTTCTCACAGATACTGCTGCTCCATGACTTCAGCAGAAGATCCATTTCCCTGCTCTCCTGGAGTGCCAGCTTTCAATCTGCATACATGTGAACGAAGTACAGGAGGAAACAGGGTTCATTTCAAAGTGGAAGGACTAGCACAACTAAATAAACCTTGTGTTGTGCAAGTTTTTGTGAAACTGATGGGGAGAAAAAGACTAAAGATTTGAGATTTAATTCTTCTCTCTTGGGTTGTAGGGTGTTCTCAGATAGGATCTGGACTAATTAGTTGATGTCTACTTTTTTGTGTTCTCCTTTCGTTTGACCGTTCTCTGTTCACATCCGCTTACAGCAGTTCATATCCCTGAACACAGAATATAGCATATAAAATAAGTTTTACATTCCTGTATTTGGATAATATTTAATGGGTTAAGGTGTTAAAGAAAAGCATGAAAGAAGTGGAAATAGTTAATCTTTTGGTATTTTGTTAAAGAAACCCCTAACACAGGAACACATCCTATCCTTATCAACCTGGAAAAACAAATGGAAAGTTAGTGAAGCAAACCATTCAATCTAATATAAAGATTACTAGCCACCTGAAAAAATGACATTCATTAATAAACAGACTTCATATTCCTTCTTCTGACAATGCTCCCCTTGCAGAGACCTGAGAACAAACCCAGTGGAATGAATCATTCATGCTAATACTGAGCCTTATGAAAGGATAAATGTAGAATCAAATGGCAATCTTCTCAGACCATTTTTTTCCTAAGTTGCGGCACACATACCATGATACATTCCTCAACTGTTGTTAATTTAAAGGGCTTGAGGCTGAAAAAAAAGAGATTCTGGGAATGTCATGCTGGTCCATGTGGGTTAACTTAAGCTGCTGAGGTATCTGTGTTTTCAGTTGAGGATTCAAAGTGACTTGGTGGAAGACTCATTTGCTTTTTTATCTCTCTACTATTTCTTTTTAACCTGGAAGTCAAGATGACCGAGAATTAATATTAGAATACTGTGAAGCAGATTATTAGCTGTATTATGAAAAATAATTCATATCTTGGATCATAAAAAATAAATGAGTTTTTAGATGTGTGTAGATAGAAAATAAAATATTTTCTGTTTGGGTGATTGCATACTGTAAGAACACTTTAATTGTATTTCACTAGGAATAATGTCAAATTGTGCTGAGAAGCAAGCATGCAGGTTTCAGATTTGTCATGTGCCACAGGACATCTACATCCAGATAGTTAAGATTTTAGAAAGAATAATTTGGCTTTTGCACTTGTATTGAAAACTTCACTCCTATTATATTACCTATCCATCTATCTAGGCTCATTGTCTTCAAGGTTTTAACATATGTTCTTAACTATGTTTTCAGGAATCAGTGTAAATATTGTTGGTTTTTGTTTGTTTTATTTTGTTTTGTTTTTAAAATGTTTCCTATTATTCCTTTGTCTATCGGGGAGCTACACAATTCTAACTAACATCCCTGTAAAGAAAGAATATCCCACTGCATTTTTTTTTTTTTACTTTGCTGAGTTCTGTTTTCATTTAGATGCATAATCAGAATTCCATACTTGATCAGACTAGCGGTATAGTATCCTGTCTTTAAGAAAAGCTGGTAACAGATGCTGCATAGGAAAGGGAAAGGAATGCTTCGGTTAGTAACTTAGGGGTAACCTGCCTGTGGGGAAAGATTTCTCCCCAAGCCATAACAGTTGGAGACTGAGTTATGCCCTGAAGTGCAAAGCTTTATACCCTTTCAAAAACTGCAAGGCTTTTATTTTTTTATTTTTTTATTTTTTTAGATTGCAATTATAATTTCACATTTTTTTGGGGTGAAGTATCTAATTTTTCATGGAGTCCCATTAATTTCTTGCCTCCACAGTTTGTATGGTGACAAAGAGTTCAATAAGCCAATTATATTCAGTTATGAAATAGATTTCTGTCATTTTTTTCTTTTTGATCCATTTCAGTATCAATAAATGGTCAAAAAGTATATTTTTCCATCATGAAAGATAAATTCTTCATTGTAGCTTTTCAGAAAATAACCTATCTAGTTCTTTATTTTTCATTTTGAATAATTCTGAGTTTTTACACTGATGATAGATTGTTTAAGCAACCATCTCACTTATCTGCTGTAGAAACAGTGTTTTAAAGATGCAGTTTTCTGTGAAAGAAGCTAGTTCATCATGTAATTCTCTTCTGTCTTTGATGGATCATTTGTTCAGCCATAATGAATTCTGCTGAATCTGATAACTTTATTTCTCATAAAGTAATCACAGTAAAATAATGAGTTACTGTATCATCATTTTTGCTTTGTTTCTCATTGCATGCCTTTTCCACTTGAAAAAAGTCCTTCAGTTCTTGATTAGTCTTCATGGCTTAAAGGACTTGTCTTTTGCCAGGTTGAAAGAAAAAAAAATTATTCAGATTCTTTACTTTTGATTCACCATTGCTCTGAAATAATGAATCGTATCCTTTCTTATAATAACCCAAAACATCAAGGGTGGCTTCCTACTCACTATGAAAAGACATAGGTCTATCTTTTTCATTGGGATGAAAAACTTGTTAATAAAATCAGCACAGTGGTTCAGGTATGTTAGCTTGTTAGACCTCCGACAGGAAAGTCACAGATCTTAAGAAGAAAGGGAAGGAGAAAGAGATTCATGGGAGAAAAAAAAGGGGGGGGGGAGGAAGTGTTTTCAGATGGTATCAAACAAAAGAAAAGAATGTTACCATCAGTTCTCTCCCACCAAATTTGCCTCTGCCCAGTTCAATCCTGGTACCACTGCTCAGGTCAGAAATTTATTAAAATGCAATGAAGTGACAATATTTCTGGAAACCTGGAACCATCCTGGAACTACTTCAAGAATTCTTCTTAAAGGGTCTGATCCAAAACCCACAGAAGTAAATGCTTTGCACTGATTTCAATTTTGCCATAATCCTGCATCATTAAAACAAATGCTGAACTGGTAGTTGGCTAGGCATTTGAGGGAAAGTCACTACTGCTGTTACCAACAGACTTTATCATTAATGGAAACAAAATATTCACTGTATTTGCTGACATGCTAGCAATACGTCTCTGTCTGATAACTTTGTGCAATGAAAACCATCACGAATTTGAGATTACTGAAAGATTTGAAGAAATAAAATTCTTAAATTTTGGAAGCTGTTGTATTAGCACTATCAGACAGGGCTTGCATTTACTTCTCAAACAGTCTATTTTAAAAGTATTTGCACTTTTTCAAATGTTATGTCATGTCCTATTCCTAGCGATGACCTCTACTGTCTGTGCTGGACTTAGATATATTTTTTTTTACTGAAAAGAGATCTCTTTAATCAGCTTAAAAAACATTGTGAACTGAAACAGCTCTTATTTAAAAGTTTAACTTTACTTTCATCAATTTATAATCAGAGTTCCTCTGGTATGTTTGATTCCTGACAAACAAGGATAAAAGTCTTGTGCCCCCATTGCTAATGAGATGATAAAACAGCAGGGATCAAGTTTTTAATTACTACAGGCTATGCACTGGAGAGGTACCAATGATATTTTCTATTGCATGTCTAAGTTGTAACTTCAGGCTTATGACAGTCATGCTGTGTTCCTCTGCCTTTGATGATCACTCATCTTTGTCTCCTGAGAACATACAAAAATTTCTGAGCGTGGATCCTGGGGGGCTTGCAATTATTGCTGTAACCTGGCACAGGTTCCAGTGTAGTACCATTGCTGCTCAGCAAGGATCTGATGTCTGAACGGAGGATAGGACATGCAAAACATCTATGAACTTTTCTTCTCAGACAATCTGGATTTTCAGTCTGGTTGTATGCACGTCTCTTAAATAATCATGCTTTTAATTAAGCTCGAGAATCATTTAATATTGTTTCACTTTTTCCTATCAGAAGCACAATCTATTACCTTCTCATACATAAAGAATTACAGCCACAGGCACACAGCAATACACATTTTTGGCACTAGGGGACTCAGGTCTTGGAAAATTGACAATACAAGCACATTTTTGGAAACGATCATCATTCCTACCCACGTTTACAAGCTTGTTGAGCAGGTTTTCTTTCTGTGAATAAAATTAATACTGATGCAAGAGATTTCAATGCATTTTCTAGTAATAAATAGTTCCATTATTAGAAAGAAAGAGCTGAGGCAGAGGATTTTGCCAACCTATCCTTCCTTTCCCGAGTTTTACAGATCTCAGCCACACTGATCAATCTGCATACATTTGGCCATTATTCCGGTTATTCAACTATTTCTTTTTCCTTTTCCTCCACACTGCTGTCTTAGATAAGAGTGAATATTTCCTTTGGCTCCAGTGCAAGGCAAACAAAAGAAGAGCCACCAGTTTTGCTAACATAGACAAAGCACAGATGAGACGAGCAGGGGCATTCGTAGGTTACAAAGAAAGCCAACCATTCCTCTCAGCATTGGATCACTGCTTAGATCACCAGGAATTTGTGAGAAGGAAACAAATCAGAGGGAAAGCATTGTAAGCGTCCTCTCACTAAGCTTCTTGGACATTTTTTCCTTGAATGCAAGGTTTGTCTTTTCATGAAGAGTTTGTGAAGTCTAGCTATAAACCCGCCAGATCCCTCAAATCGAGAAGAGGCTGTATCTGTGCAGGCCATACACCAATGAAAGTTTGCTCCAAATCTGCTGCATTTTTTCCTGCCACAGTTGCACAGCTCTGCCTTGTTCCACAGAATCCTACAGACATCATTTCCACTAAACTCTCATATGTTGAAAGAGCACTCTGTGGGAAAATTATTTCCTCCCTATTTAATGTTGCCTTTTCTGTTTAGTCTCCACTTGATGTGACAGAGATGTATGTGCATCCAAAATGAAGCTTCTATTCCTTTCTCCAGTTCCTTCAGTTTATACTTCCTCTGTGGTTAAATCTTAACCCGGGAAATTTTCCATGTGGGGAAGGAGTTAAGACCACAGAAATGGTGATGTCACTCCAGCATAGGGGAAAAAAGGAGTCTGGATTCAGGAGGAGGAGGTCTTCCGTGCATGTTGATACGGAAAAAAATAAGAAAGTACTATTTCTTTGTCTAAATGTGAAGGTTTTATAGTAGCATCATTTGAGTGTGGCAAAAATTCTAAAGGAGGTGCCTGCATGTAGGGATGTTGCAAAATACTGCATGAAAGCAAACTAATATATTCATTTCAGCAAGAATTGTGTATTCTGATCTGACTTGGATTCTCCAGGGATTGCATGTCAGACAAACACAACAAAAATCAAGAGACCAGATGACCCACTTCTTTCTAGCTTGAGGATAAAACCCAACTGCTTTAGTAGCCCTATCCAAACTGGCTGTAAATAATCATTCTCAAGAAAAACAGGGTGGTAACACTAACTTCAAAAAGTACTTCACAAATCTGAAAACTTATATTAAATAACCAACCATGATTAATGCACTTGGCTGTAGAATTCAATTATATTTTAAAAGGAAATCATGAAGGAGACTTCAGACTTGTTTTCTTTTACCGCTGATATGACAGATCAAAAATGTTAATGCTACAGTGACGGTACTAACTAGAAACTAAGTACAGCCTAAATGCACTGATTTGTTTTACAAATGTAGGACATCCAAGGAATAGACCGTTGTTCTGTAAAGGCTATCAATGACACTGAAGAATTATACAGCTCATACCAACTCAAACCAATGCATAAACAGAATCAAGAGACATTTAATATGCTATGTACCAGAACGTGAAATGATGTTGACCATAAAATGTGTATAATCTAAACTGCAGAAATTACTCCATTTTAATGATCTGTTCCTTAAAAAGAAAATGTAAACTGTTTAAAAGATTTAGCAAAATGTGTGCATAGATTGTGTAAATCACCATGGGTATCAATTATATCTTGAAAATAGTGTACAGTTCTTATAACATCAAGGCCTGGTTTTAATTACAGATGCAGTGTAACTAACAATTTCTTAATTTTAATGAGTGCTATTCTATTATAGGATTAACTGGTGCTGTAGCTGAAGAAGCCAAAAGAATTTTGAATTAAAAGAATTCCAAAGACATTTGAGAGGCACATAGAGCACCACATTGTTTTGAAATATGTTGGATTTTGGCCCAAATGCAGTTCTGCTTTCTCATTCAATGAGACATCTCATGGGATCACGCCTTTTTTTTAAACTTAAAAGGTAAATATTGCAATGAGCTACAAATGCAAAGTTGTAGTAAATTCCTGTCTCTATGAGTGAAATTGCATAACTAAAATGAGGACATTACATCATTATAATCCTTAATATAGAGATACATCAACAACACTATTTTAAGTCACTGCGTGTAGTTATAAATCATGCTTGACTGACATGCTGTGTCTGTATGGAGTATGTACCATTGCAACAGTGGCAATGTAGCAGACAAATTTCATCAGGTAGGCAAAGTATTAAGTGACATATTGTGTAAAGGTCAAAGAACCACTTGGAATTATCCTGAATGAAAACCAGAACCAAAATAAAACCTATTTATCATAATCATTTCAAAGCATTCTAAAATATTGAAAATGTTATCGTTAAGGAATGATAGAATGTAGTTTACTACAGACCCGGGTAGAGAACCAGTGTTTTGAGAGGTGACAACAATCCATTTTGTGGGCACTCTAGTTTTTGTCCCCTTCTTTGTCTGGCTTACCCAAAGGTTGATCATGGTCAGTGACTTGCTATTTACATTAAGAATTTTTTTTTATTTTGGCACATTTTTAGGCTACTAGTCATGAATGAGATCTAATATGGGACATTAAGACAACTGACTGTATGACCACAATTTATGGGAAGCAGCTGGTTTTGCATGAACATGTGAAGTGTTAGTACAGAGATCAGAAGTCATTAGTCAGCCTTGAAAATGGGCTCTGGAACACAGCAAGTAAGGAGCAGAAGGAACATTAAATATATCCATTATGTTAAAACTATGCCACTATTGAATTAAGGTAGGAATTCCAAACCAAAGTGTTCTTGTTTACAGAAAAGTGAGCACTTTTTGAGGCTACTGCCATACCTCTACCCTGTGAGTTCTGTATGCCGAGGACAGAAACAACTGCATTTGGAATCTCATTTTTCTTTAGCAAATTTCTTTCCTGTGACTTTTTCATTAAAAGAGCTATAGTGTATATCAAGAATGTTATTTTGCTTATACAAAAGGAAAACGAGATAATAGGTGCTTTTTATGTCAAGAGGTTGTACTGTTTTTCTCCCATTGTTGGGTGGCCATAATATTTAAGTCATAAATGGGCAAATGTCAAAGCAGGCCTCCTACTGTGCCTGACTCCCTTTAATAATTAGGTGCTGTTTTGTTGTTCTGTGGCTTAGTTACAGAGTACAGCTGTCAGATGCCATAACTGGTAATGGAAGGACCACATTCCTTATAGTTAGACAACTCCCTTCAAAATTCATGGCATACTTACAGCCATCAGATTGGCAGTATCAGATTCCAGAGTATAGCCATGCACAGCAAATTAACATCTGAATCTATATTACTGCGCTGTTAAACATACGCATTTAACATTAAAAAAGTATATGCAAAATGAAGAGTGACACACAGTGATGATCATTCTAGACATCCCTTGTGGCCTGAACCAACCTAGATAGCGATGAGGAGGATTAAGCATAGATGTAGAGTTGCTGTGCCCTCTGACACCAGTGGGCAATTTGGTCTGGGAAAGCCCTGGCTGAGATGTGGTAAGGGTGGGTTCTCAGCAACAGCCTTCTTGAAGAGGCATTCTTAAAGAGGAAGAGGATACAGCTTCTTGCTGCTCTGGCCAGAAGGTACACACAAGTTTAATGCCGCAGGATTTTTAGCTCTTTGTGCCCTTAGCAAAACACATCAGTGATGTTCTCTCAGGCTTGTTATAAGCTGTAGCTGAGCAACCACTCAGGACTTGTGATTTTCTTGGGCTAAGGGTTGTTATGAAGATTGTTGTGTTACTTTATTCCAGAAAAGCAAATTAGCTCCTCTCTGATCCATATTCTAACAATAATTTCCTGCAGAACATATATCCAGCTTCCAGCATGGACTTAGGAAAATAAGGCAAAAATAGCTCATGGAAACCTAGTAGTATTTAGGAAGAGCACTTAGAAAAATCTGATTCATTAACATCTTAGTTTCTACCCTTTATTAAAGAAAATATTCATTGGTATCTGTGGCACCTTTTTGATAGAGAACTTATTAACTACAGCTTGTTACTGGACACAGAAATTATAAGAAAAAGTTAACTGAGAAGAAAACCAACCAATACACTATCAGTACATATTAGAGTCATATTAGCAGTCACATACTGGCCCGATGAAGATGTTAATTCCCATTAGTGGTTATTTGAATAGGAAAAAGCCAGAGAGAAAAAAGGAAAAAGAAAACAAACAAGATATTTTTCCTGGTTTCTAAACACAGGCTAATCATTCACCTCACTTTTTGCTAGATAAGAAAGTTCTAGGGGTGGCTATTTGTGAGATACTTAATGCAGTGAGACTTTTTTTTAATTATTTTTGCTCAGGAGACAAATGTGTAACCATATGATTTTTCCCCCTGCTATGTTAAAAATGCATTTATATTTTTTCAAGCACACCCCGATTAAAGAGGGCACATCTGTTTTAAGTCCTTCTTTATGAAAATTACTGAGCTTCCTCTGAAAGCTTATCTTTTAATTTCAAAATTCTTTGTAGCAATAACTTAGATAATAACCAACCATATTTCTGTCCTCTTTAGAAAGAGAGAGAGAGAGAGAGAGAGAGAAAGAAAGAACCATTTTGAGCTTTGAACTCCCCCTCCCTCCCCTCTTTGGGTCTCCTTTGAAAAGGCCCCCCTCATTTGCGTTTAAAATGGATGTTTCATACTGGTTGATTAGTGTTAGTATGGGATACCAGCCGCTCTGAGCCCAAGGCTCAGCTTGAGATCTGCGGATTATTCATCAACTTCCCCGGCAGGGGGGACCGTTTCTCACTTTCACTGCACAGCAGCAAAGTGTTCAGCTTTGCTTTTTAAGATTTTTTTTTCCCTTTTCACAAAGTTTTTTTTTTTTTTTTCTTTTTCTTTTTTTCCCCCATGAAGGGGTTACTTGAGTGTACATAACACCAGATCACTTTTAATACCAAACCTCCCCCTCTCTGACGAGGTTTCTTGGTCTGAATAGCACATAATGGATCAGGACGTATTTACCATATGTCTGTCTCGTTACAACCATTGTTTAAGGCAAACATCATTTAAATACGTAAACTGAGACTTAGAGAGCACTTGATTTTGTCATTATATTAGGACTATATTATAGCATCTCACTTTTTTTTTTTCCTTCCATTGCACTGATGTTTTGTTTATCATATATTAAGTTAGAAAAGACGTAGAGGACATATTTTAGGATGTGTCTGTATTAACAATATTTCAACAACATTTATTATCAGTGCTGCTAGCATTTTGAGTACCAAGTCTAATCTAGCTCGGAACAGGTTTTTACAAAATTGTTATTTGCTATTAGCTACCTGTGTGTGTTTATAATATCTTATTGTTGTTATTAATCATACCTACGGCAATAATGCTTCAGAACCAATGAAAAGGGAGTTTCCCCTCTGCAGAACAAAAGTAAATAGCAGACAATTTCGTGTGCCTAAAATCTAGTCCACTTTTGTGTCATCTGAGCTCACAAAAGCTGAGAAGATGAGACCCCTAGAAAAACCTGGGGTCTCTCAGCTCTGTAGGCTATTATGGACACAGGAATACAACTGCAGTGTGAAGTTTTTCCAGACGTTTACTTGTGCGCATATGTATTTTCCTTTGCTCCTTTGTCTCTAGCTGCCTAAAGGCACTGATCCTTCCTTGAACATAGTGTCTGGACACAAAGTTATAATGGCTACAAAAAGGCCCAATTACTTTCTTTTTGCTTTAGCCATCTAAAAAAAGGCACGAACCTTGATAGAGTTTAGAAGAATCTATTGCTGATAAAAAGAAACCAGCACCTGCAGAATATTACCATCTTATCAGCACTTACGATGGGAAAGAACATCTTCTGGATATGGTGTACAATAAATAGACTGGTGGAGCCCAGATAACTAGTTCAGATCAAACTCCTAACTTTTAGATAGCAGAGACTGTGTGAGATGAATCACACAGTAAGTGTGACACGGGATGATTTGGAGCAGTGCTCACAATCATGAATTCATCTTAAAATTAATAGCTACCATAAACTGAATTTTTGTTTTGTTTCCTGCTCTCATCCATGAAACGTCAGGAAAATGATGTATCTTCTTTGGTACTTCTAGTGAATTATGTTTCTCCTTGGGGACATCTTTAGCCTGCTTGCAAAGTAAGAGTAAAACAGAGCATAGCAATATGCAGACTTTGAAAACAAGAACTTCTTTGCGCCCACCTGGGCACCCGCAGTTGCCCCTTCATGGTGAATATAAACTAATGATGCATTTGTTCCCTTCGTTACCTTCTTTTTGGTTTTGAACCTGTACCTCCTGGCTGAGCTCTCTCACCATGAAACCACTGCATGTAAAAGTCAGATGTGTTATTTTAAAATACGAATGGGTACAGCCACTGCACATTGTGCTAAGCGCAGTGCTATTGATACAGCATCCTCCTCCAGAAATCAGCAGGTCAGTACTCTGGCTAGGTCCTGGATTCCACGAGGTCTGAAGCAGCTGTACCCAGCTGCTCAACCATGTGTGTCCAGGAGACAGAACTGGAAACCAAGTGGTCAAAGAATGATTTTAGCCATATCTGGATTTAGACATATTCTAAAGAAATTATGCAGATTGAAGTCCAGTATTTAAGTGCCTAAATCTCTCTAAAACTTGTTTTAGGCATATGAATGTTTCTTTTGACAGTGTTAATGCTTCCTTACCCTTCTCAATTTTATTTCCACTGCAGCCATGAGCACAGCAATATCTGAGTTTCTTTCAGAACTGCCTCATGTGAATTCTCTTTCTTCTTTTTCCCAAGCAGAATTCATGCAATAACCACAAAAATGTAAATACATACATACATATCTGCATACATATACATGTATTTATATGGACCAGCAAAACTTGTAACCAAGGCATTTGACTCCAGCAGTCAGGAGATGGGTGTTTTTATCACAGACATCAAAAGAAGTATATCAGTAAGCTGATGGTGGCAATGAGGCTGATAAGTCAAAGGAGATGGATAGACATATTTTACATACTTTGCTGCATTACAAATGATGCAGTCCACATAAAATACACTAGAGAGAAATCAGAGAATACACTTAAAAAAATGTAGCTAGATTTCTTAGCGGGATATTCTAAATTGGCACAGCTCTTGTGCCAATTTCCAAGCCACCAAATTGAATTGATTTGGGCAAATAAATTGCAACAAAAGAGCCATCAAAAGAAAACCTAAGTAACCCTCAGTCATTTTCTTCATTTTTGTCTAAAGGCATAGTGATAATTTAGATGTATTACTTACAAAATATTGATAGTAGTAAAACCATTTGATCTAGACTCATTTAACATGTATCTGCCCAACTCAATTCAAGTCAGTGAAGCCATCTTCTGCTTAAAGGGATAAATATAGTAAAATATCAAATAAAGGTGGTAGTACATCTATATTTGGTAGATGGCTCTGAGTCTTACCACTTTCTGTATGGTAATGCTGTTTTGTCATTATTAAGATTTATGTTGCTTTCCATTCAGATTCCTGAGCTTAATTATGTAAAAAGAATAGTGAACAGAGAAGTTGTCCTGATTTGTCTTAGAAGTAGAATGAGAGTATCTGTGAGAGAAAATACAGGCAGGAACTGACAGTGGTTTTCATTTAGGAATGTAAATTTAAGGTCTTTAAAAATCTGGTGCTTGTTTCTCTCTATATATATTTTTAATTTATCCAGAGACCATGCATTATTTTTCTCCCACTTCAAGCATAGATAGAGTGAATACAGCTTCTCCTTACAGAATCAGTAATCCAATAGCAGATCTTAACAACACTCAGTGCGACCTTCATCTGCTCCCCAGAGGCCCCATGTATCCATACAGGGTTCATAATACAAATTGCAACTGATTCAAGACACCCAAAACTGGACCTTTTTTCCTTGAGCTATATCACCACTTCAGACTATAGAAATCATAATAATAATTGTACCCTTGAAATTCATATTATCTCTATTTCTAGAACCAAAATAATAATGGGTTGCACTTCAGCATTTTTATCAAACAATAAGTTTATCATCTTTTTAAATTTTTATTTTACTGTATAAATAAAACCTGCTTGATGTTTCATAAAAATAGTTTTTCAAAATACCTATGAATTATCTTATTTGGCAGGGATGTTCACTGCTGAACTTGGCCAACAACTTATCCCGTGTTGCAACTAGGTGAATGTCACGTTGTGTGTGAAGGACACTGCACACATAAAACACCCACTGTGATGATGCTTACACCATGTACATTTTTGGACCAATGGGCAACCGATAGTGCCAAACTATCCAGTGTTGGCTCACGAAAACCACACCAGACTGCCTCAGGTAAGTCTTCTCCTCTTAACTTGGTTAACTATGGTTTAACAACACAAATAGGTACGTCTTTCATCTCCTCTGTTAGGGCAGCTTTACAACCTCTTTTCATTGTGAGCGCAATGCAATGGGTGGATTCGTGGATCAGAATTCAATCCAGAATGGATCTGAAATATAATGGAGTTATTACACCTTGAAATTAATGTTACTGAGATCAGGATCTTTACTGCTGTATTCATCACCCTGCTTTTTTCACTGAAGTCTAAGTTGAAATCCGTTCATCAGGAGCATTTGTAACATGGTTCATCAGGTTATGGGTCAACATTTTAAAAGTTAACCAAATAAAATTTTATAAAGTCATTGTCTGCAAATATTCGCAGGGAAGGGAAATGGTGGTAGATGTTTGGCATGTACGTAGATATAAACTTTGTTTAACACAAAACATATGAGTGATTTAAATTCAATTGCAAAATTAGTTACTGGGTTTTTTAAATTTTAAAGCACCATTTGGTCTTTAAAGAACCTTCAAAATAAAGAAAATAAGTCAGGTATTTATTGTTTTGCTTCAATTTACATTGGTGCTATAAATAGCTGACAAGAAATGATGACAAATAAGCTATTGTAACCCTTTGGGAGTTTATTAAGTCATTTGTGAGAGCGTTGAATAGAGTCATTTGTTGCCCTCAGGTGTTTGAGAGTCTCTTTACCCTTGGGAAAGGAATTTAACAAAGGAGTGTATTTCAAAGAAGGCACTCTGTGTTTTCCACCCTTTTTCTGAAGTGTTTTCAAACACACTCCAAGCTAAAAATTCTCAGAAGTGAGAAAAGGAGGTATATATCAGACGACCCCTGAAGCAGCTGACAATCCTAGGGAGCAGAAGATAGGGTCAGATTCTAGATGCTTGAATCCCAAATACATTTTCACCATAGGAGGCCCTGATTTATTTTTGCCCCACCCACTGGGTGCAAACTTTGAAATGCACAATACAAAAGCATTGGACTAATGCCCTACTTGCATTTTTTTATTTAGTTGAAATGTGACATTTGTTGTTTTTTCTCTGCTTCCAAAAAACACTGGGCAGTTCCTTTGTTTAAAAAAAAAAAAAAAAAAGACATTTCATTTGCCTTAATCTATATATCTTCTTAATAAAATAAAGGATTAGCATCTGTTTGGTCTATAATAAAACAGGTTGTCAGGCAATATCAATATAGCAGTCATGAGGAATCTGCTAAATATAAATTTAAAGAAAAAATTAACTACAGTTCTCATTATCTAGGTAACATCTAGGGAGTTACCTGGCCCAAAAGCAATGTTCTAGACAGTATTTCTGCAGTGGAGAGGAATAAGAAAGAAGCCAAAGAGAAAGGAAAACTAGAAGTGAATCTGTATGTTTTTTTTTTCCTTTTTTTTTTTTTTCACTTTCCTGAACAGTAGCAATGAATTTCTGCTCTAGATTCCTATGTGAAATGCACAGAGTAAGCAGTTTTAGCATCACCCAACTTCCATTTAGTTAAGGAGGTGCTATTAAATGAATTCACTAACTCATTATTTCTCTTTAATTAAGATACTTAGGGATGAAAATCTGTGGAAATTAAATGGCTAGTAGTAGCAATGATGAAATAACAGCAGGTCTTACTGAGTAGAACAAATCTACAATGTGGAAGTCCTGAATTTAATAATAAGAGTTGATGCGAGCCAAACAAAGAACAAGTTTTTGTTTTTCGTTTTCTGTGCTGACAATTACTGAGGGGTCCAAGGCAAGATTGATCCTCTTCGTTTCAGGAAGCAGCAGCCTTTCTGTACAAATTTTGCCTAAAATAACCTTTGTTTGTATAGTCTATCAGAGAAGTGAGACAGATAGAAATATAGAAATCATAGTAAATAAGAAAAAAATGCAAATAAAAGATTTTGATTAGGGAGATGTCACAAGAACACTAGTTAAGACTAGTGTCACTTAGGCAAAGATGCCTAAAACTAGACTAAAATTTTTGACTGAAATAGGGGTAAATGAACTAAAGAGATTCGTTGACTGGGTCAGGGATATCCAGGGAAAAAAGGAACTAACGAAGATGAGTGTTAGCAGTTAAATATAAATATTCAATATAATAGTTTGGAAAAAATAAAAAAATAAAAAAAAATGGAATTTAGGATTGTTTTCACCATAATAATCTGTATTAAGTAAGGGCAAATCTTGACTTCATCTTTTCATCTCTTCTTGAAGTATTGCACTAATTTCTGGCTATCTCATTAGAAAGATATGGGTAAGTTGGATGGATTTCATTAAACTGCACTGAAAATGACTGTGAGTTTAGAGGCATGGAAATTTTATTCTTAGGTTATATATGCAAGCAAGAGAAAACTGGGATGGCCTCTTGTGATACAGAGATCTATCAACATGACTTAAAGAATAAACCTCAATACTTAGTTTTGTAGTTCATTTCAAATTAATCTTCTAGCATTACTGCTCTATACTTCACTCTCTGTTTGCCACTAACAGTATAGAAAAGCAACAAATGGCTCCATAATTTTTACATTTTAATATAAAGACTGATTTGTATTTCTTCCTCTGTACAACCAGCTGTCCTTTTTGTTACCATATAGATGGGTTTAGTGGGAACCATTTTAAAAACTCTTAACAGTTTAGGATAATTTTGTGGCCTTCTAAAAAAAATCAATTAAGAATGTACTTAAAACTTCTAAGGGTTGGAAGCTGACACTTTTTATCTTACTGGGAGGCTGGAAGATTTCACTGTGTTTTTACGGTGTCTACCAGTCTCCTTTCCATAGCGTAGTGTCAGGCAGGAGTTAAATGTTTGTTTCAGAATGAGAAAAACAGAACAAAGCAGTGCGAAACAGAACCTGTTTTCAAAACACCTTCAGTGTTCTGGATGTTTCCCTTGACAGAAGTCTGAATGTAGTGGGCATTTCAGGCCTCCATTTTGGGGAGCTGACTGTTGTCTGTCTGTGTGTACCTAACACATAAGAAATAGTGTAACACTGTCTGTGTTTTCACTGTGTGCTGGCAGGCAGGGATTTGTGCGTTCCAAACACCCTTCACAGCGGTTTACAGAGGTTCCCAGACCACCTCGGGGATGGTCCTCCAGATTTGGTCACTGTGTAATTCTTCTGAAAAGATCTACTTCAAGCAGTTTACAGCTCCAGTGGAAATTACAGAAGGATTTCAAACTTTGCCACCTGAGTTTAGCACCTCGGGACTCAACATCATACAGATGCCTGGCTATCGGCCAGAGTTCCCTTGCACAACAAATAGGACTCAGGTGGAGTCCTGAATAGCCAGCACATTGAGCCAGCCTAACCTCTGCATGCTGGACTTGAGTCCCTCCGTCCCTTTCTGCACATTTCTAAAGATGGGTGCAGGCTTGATTTAGTAAGGAAAGCTCAGCAGAATACCAGTAATTCCCCCATCATGTTGCCTGAAATGCATGCAGTAGCACATGTCATGGAGGAGCCTCCGGTCCTGTTTGCACCATGAATTGTTTCCTGGTCTCATTCAGGGCTGCAAGAGTGCATTGTCATCCACCTAGACTCCACCTCGATCCTTCCCTCTAGCTGAATGCCCTCCAGCTCTTGTCTTCAAAGACTGGTGTCCATCTTTTTTGATCATACAAGGCCTGTGGATTTTTTCATGGGAAGAGCTGCTGCTTGTGGCTCCTTTTCTCTCTTGCTTTCTCATTTCTTGACTGGACTCACTGTGCATGTGATGCAGTTCACAGGTAATTTGTGTAAATAAATCACTGCATGCTTGAAAGATGCCCAAGGTGAAAAATGGCTGAGGTTAGGCTGTCCCTATGGGAATAATTCATGCAGCCCGCATACCTTTTGCTTAGGCTGAATTTGAAGGCATGGAGAAATTAGATTGTCAGTAGGTGAATGGCCTGACAGTGACGGCTGCTTATGCCTGCCTGCTGCTCCTTCATGTTTCTATCTTTCTTACTGGCCTTTCAGTATCTCTCCCATATTGTTGTGGATGTAGTCCACAGAGCGAGTGCTTCTAACTTGGAGAATCTTGTTTTCTCCTGAACTGCCTCTGGTGCAAAGAATCTGATAAGTTTTGTCAAGGCAGTTTTGTGCTGGGAAAGTACAAAAGAGGAACTTGGAGTGCCTGGGGAAATTTATAATCAAAGAGTTCAGTGCACATGAAATTAGGCACCTTCAAGAATAGGCAGCATCTAAGCAAGAAATTCCAGTATCTCAGTTTTGTATTTAAATTCTTCATTGTGTACTGCAAGCACACACAAAAAGTCCATCTGCTCTCCCTCATCCCAACAGAAAGTTTGTCACACAAGCCATTCACATAATTAAAATCCATGTGTTTATTTGCGGAGTGCTTAGAATATCTGCAGAAGCCTGCCAGTACCCCACTAGGCATAGCCCTGCTTCCTATTGCTTGCCAGAATGACCAAGCGGTTTAGGTAGGGAAATTTACAATCTGTTGCTTATACTATCTACAGCAAAATGAATTCAGTTGTGAGTTGTTTCCCATCAGAGTCAAGATAAGAGCTCTTGCCAGTTCTCCTGTTATTGACACCCGTGTCAGTAATTTAAGCACACAAATGGAAGACTGAACTAGTAAGAAAATGAAACTAGGGATACAGTAAGTGGAAAGGAACTAATTCAGATCCTGAACTGAAATGCTTCTTTGATATCTGCAGTTACATCCATGCTTTGGAATCATCTAAGAAAAAACATTCCAATTCTTCCTCATTCTTCTGATCACTGTTACGTTCTCAACACAACCACCATCAAGGAAATCAGATGGCATTCCTGCAGAGGGATCAGCACACCAGTGCGGCCTCTGTTGACGTGTTTTCTTACTTGGTGTTCCCAGCTCCTTAACAGCCCTGGCTCAGGAGGTTGTTTCACTCATGCGCCCTGAGATGGAAGTTATAGCCTGCAACATTTCATAATGAAACAACACACTCATTTTTCTTTCTCATGTAATCTCTGCATCACTTTATTATGTGGTGCTCATTTTTAATTTATTTTATACGTAGGAGAAATGTCTTTCCATAGTGACAAATGTGCTTCTTTTAAATATGTAGCAGTAGAGATTGAGCCCTATTAATTGTAGCTTACTGTATTATGTATCAGATCATCGTGATTGATTAATTCTAAATGAGACATACTAAAATAAAATTTAAGGAAAAGGTTTAAAATTGAGATTAAGTCTTCATTATTTTGCTGTTCAATAATATAAAATGGCAGCCTTAAATATGGAGCCATAGATTTAATTTCCAAGGCACTTAGTCTGCATCTGAAGTGCTGAGACACCACTGAAATATTCATGTTGTCTTACAAAGGGTGCAATACAAGATGACAACAGTGACAACAAATTTTGACAATTAAATATAGGAGGAAGAGATATGAAACCTTTGTTAATGTCTTTTACGTAACATAGCAAAATTTCTAAAAACTGTGATACCTTGAAGAAAGTCTGCAACTACTGGCCAGGATCACAAAACATCCGTCGATCTGGAATCCCACAGAACTGAGAGGAGGTCAGCAGTAGCAGAAATGTCCATCCATGTTTCAATATCATTGCAGCACTGAATTCACAAGCACCTATTGCCTTTATAAGTAGCCTGTGACAGATTCACTAAAAACGTGCATGTGTCTTTGCTTATGTAGACTGCAGATAATAACACTTTTGCCTGTGGTTCCCATTATGCAAATGCTATATGAAGTATACCTTTACTACATTGACAGAATGCACCCAAGAAAGCAAAGTTTTCAAAAGCTGTAGACAGTCTCAAGAATTATATTTTCTTTTTCTTATATTATTTCTTATATTTTATATATATTTTATATTTTATATTTTATATTTCTTATATTTTTCTTTTTCTTTTTATATTTTCTTTTTCTTTCTTTCTATATTTTTCTTTGCATCACTTAAAATCATGAAGCAACAGAATATGAGTAAACTCTGCCTTTTGTAGAAAGAAGCCCATGTTTAAATGCAACCTCCTTTGAAAAAGGTCAAGGAGCACCAAATGTTCATATTTCTGTTTTCATGTAAATGCAATAAAGACAGTTGCCTCCATGTAATAAAATGTTCAGGTTAAACTGCTGTGGAAACAGAGTACAGGGTGTGTGGTTTGATTGGAGCAGCTGCCCAGGTGTAGAAGACAGGTAGAAACCTGTTTGATACTTCGTTGTGCTCTTCCATTATTTTCAGCCCTGCAGACCAGACCCTGTATTTGTTTGGAGCAAGGAGCAAAGTGCTTTTACTAGTGCCTTACTACTGTACTAAGGAATTTACTTTGCACTTTTGTAACCAAGGATATCACTTGTGGATTTGTGTTCTTGGTTCTTGTGAGAGTGTATCTGCCAGATAACCAGAAACTTGACCAATCTTTCAGAAAAATTCTTGGAACAGTGTACTGAAATTGTTACTTGACTTGCTCGGATAGTCCCATAGATTGTGACCGTGGATCTGATAATTTCAGTAACAATGTCGTGCACAAAGTAGTAGCAACACTGGCCTCTGTCTCTGCATCAGTGATACCAATACACAAATTCAGTGCTGTCATCCTGCGAAAGTGCCGTGCTGCAAGTCCATTCATTCTCATGCACAGCACCGACAAAAATTTCAATGAAAACATTTCAAAAATGATTTTGCAACTTAAGAAAACATACTTCAGCAATTACCATTTCCTTTACCATGAAACCAAATTCACTGTACATTACAGCTTTAAAGCTGAGATCTAAGGTTCAGATCAACTCTTTAATCCTGACTGTGGCTTCGGGTACTTCCTGATATTTATGAGAAATGCTCCAGGCCTGCAGCTGGGCTTTGAACAAAAAAATAATGAACTTCATTGACTGTGAACAAAGTTCTACACTATTTTAAAGAAAGTTAAGCTGTGACATTTTTTAATCCAACACTAAATCACATAACCCAAATTCTCTGCATAATTCAGGAATGTTCACAGCAATAAAAAGACAATTAGATCAAACCTGCTTGCTAAATGAGCTGAAATCAATCTATCCAAAGTTGAGAACTCTTTCTACTCTCTCTCTTGATATGTCCCATTACTTTTCAGTACTTTTACTCTATAATACCTGGATAAAAAGACTCTTTCCATTCTAATGTACTCTATACATGAATACTCCATCTCCTCTTATTACTAAGAGATGTAGACAAAGAAGGACAAAAATTCACGTTTATTTATACAGTAAGTTTTACTAATCGTGTAATAGGTCCTGTTTCTGTCCATTTTATGTGACTCTTTATTAAAAACTTAGTCAAATCACTTCTTGCTTACTTTGGTCAGGAATTGGATGCACATTAAATGTCAGCTAGGACTGATGTGAATTTGTAATGGGCAGAAATTAACAGAAAAGAGAGTTAAGTTGATACCGCATGGGACATTTTTGGCAAGGATATGATAGTTCATAAATAAGAGGCCATTTTCTTTTCAGGAAAAGAGGGCTTGGGGCACTGTCTGACAAAACAGGGCTTGGAATGAGCAGCGGTGATAACTGTGGTGATTAGATACCCTGGTAAACAGGGAGCACATGAAACAGAAAAACAGTTTGCCTCTGTTGAAGCAAAACATTGTTGTCATGGGGAGCAGGAAAGAGCCCTACACAGATTCCGAAAATAGTGAGTGATACTACAGGAGAAGGGTTACAGAGAATAAAGGCTCAGGCAAAAGGAAAAACAGAAATTAGGGATTAAAAAATAGACTAGAGAATAGCAGAGGAAATACGAAGTTGAAAAATATATTTTCCCCCTTCCTGAGATAAAATGCTTGCATTATATTTGTTATGCAGTGAGTTGCGTATTATCTCCTTAGGAGCAGATTTTTTCCATAACATGCCTTTTGCTTTCTGTTTTGGTATGTAAATAATAGTTTCCCAGGCCCCCACACTCCACCCAAGTTAGCACAAAACCCAGGCTTCACTGTGTAGGCAGATCAGCTCCTCTATCCCAAGCATAATTATAGTAAATTAAATGTGACATTAAGAACTTGCATAGAGAAGAAGCAAGATTGTTAACTCATGAGATATTATTTCAGATAGTAACATCAGTCTTTAAAACCTTGCCTAACTTTATTAAAAAAATAATTAGAAGAATGTAAAAACATTGTGGTTGAGATTTGTGAGTATTTGATAACTACCACAGGAATTTGCATGTTAAAGTTTATTTTGAGCAATTCCCATTTGAAAATTTTTACAAAATATTTAAAAAGATTCAGGACCAATATCTTGGGCTTTTGAAAACCTAGCAACACGTGAGTTGCTGCGTTCTGGTGTGAGCTGTTCCTTATTTCTTTTTCCTTCAAGCACAGCTGACAATACTTTTTATTCTGATATCTTGAGGTATTGTCATTTCTGGGGCTAGAACCAAAAGAGCTATTGATACCTGAACTTGGTGTTACAAAAGTACATGAAACTTACACTGCTAGGACGTTACAGTACAGTAAAACATTATGCTGAAGGTACTGAAGTGAGCATTTTCTTCACTGTCTGCATTCAACTCATTTATTTATTTACCATCCAGGATCCCAAAGTGCTTCTAACTACACAAGTTAACAGCTGTCTGCTAGTGCAGTTCCTGGCTCCTACCTCCTCAGGCATCTTTTTCCTGTTTATACTTGTACATCAAATGGGCCTTTGGAAAAATCCCCGATTTTCTTTTGTTCTGTTTTCTTTGTTCTGTTTCCATGCGGTCTTTTCCCCTTTGGAGATGACATGTATGGGAAATGGCTTATTGTAGCAACAGGAGACAGAAGGCAAAAACAATTGCATCACGGGTAAAGCAAACATCAAAGCAAAGTGCAAGCTAAGTAGCTGTGAAAAAATTATTTTGTATGTGATATTTCAACGTGTTGAAGTCCAGCATTAGTAGATTTTTTGGCAACACAGAAAAAAGTAAAATGCAAACAACTATCATTTTCAAAATCTCTTTTTTTTTTTTCTTTTTTTCCATGTTTCTACTAAAAACCAGCCAGGACTATAGACATGATGCACCTGTTGCAACTGGTGCATTGCCATTTCCACCTTTCCCGTGATTGTGAAAATACATTAAGCCTACCTGTAGAGACAGTTTTAACTGTATTTGAATTGGATTAAAAAAAAAAAAGAAAAAAAAAAGAAAAAAAACAAAAAGTCTCAAAGACTGTGAAAAGAAAATTGGAACCTATCTTTCATTAACTACTAATTAACTGACTACCCACGTATAAAAAGAAGGGTGCTTACTGTGGATGTTTATTTTCATTTTTATTTTCATTTTATAAGGAATTGCTGTAGGTAGCGAACCTGATTAAGTACTTTTAGCAATTCCCATCTAAAGATAATTAAGTTCTGCCATGAAATGGAAGGAACCAGGCATAAAAAAAATAAACATTAAGTATGGCAGATATTTTAAACGAATAAACAAATATAACTATTTCCTACACACACATTCTGGTTTCTCACAATTTACATAATGTAAACGACTTTGACAACATCTTTATATTCTGTTTATCCTTAAATACTGTTAAGCTAAGAAAATCTGCATATTGTGTCTTCGCAGCTTCAACCCCCTGACCCACTGGGGAGTTCTGCAGGCTACTGAGCAGTAAAAGTTCCCTCTGTGGGTAAAGAGCCCATGGCAAGCAGTAATCAGCGCTCTCAGAAGCAGTGAACGTGCCTCATCTGAGTGTGTGTGTTGAGTTTGTTAAATATTTATCCAGATCCATATTTGAGTAATAAAAATTACATGCTGAAAGTACTTCAACTATCTTTAAGCAGCAATATCCACACTTCCGGAGTTTGAAAGCTTATTTTTAATTTGCAAAAGATAATCTGTTTTCCTAAGTGTGTTGCTATGCTGACATCAAGTAGAAGCAATACAGAACTGGCTTTGGAGACAAACTGACAATCCAAATCAAACATAAGGAAATATTTTTATTTTTTATGTTAATACAGCCACTCCTTTTCCACCTGGAATAACAGAGAACAAAGAAAAACAACCTAGTCCTCTATTCCCTGCAGGTAGCTGAAAAATTGTGAATGACCTCATGAGGTCAGACCGGTCTTTTATGAAGTTAAGGTTTTAATTAGATAATATTATCTCTTGTCCCTTGAAGTCAGTGTCTCTGGATGCATCAGAGTCACCTAAACCTTAAGTTAAAGGCAACTTAAAAACAACAGAAATACGCCCTTAAGCCCTGGTGCTGCGTAGGCACCCTGGCTACAGAAGTGTGGGGGCCCTTCCCACTTAGGGCCACTTACTTCCAAGTAATAAAATTTCCTAGTTCTGTTGCAAAGTATCTGAAATAGAGGTTGTGATTCTCTGGAAACAATCATCGCAATTGAACCAGTCTTGGTGCTTAGAAAAAGGCACTTTTTTCTTTTTTTTTTCTATTTGATTGCTAGTCTGCTGAAGAGCACAGCTCAATGTGAGGATGATTGCTCATGTGTTTTGAATTGTTGATGCTTAATTGGGTTGTGCCCAGTCACTCCTTCCAACAGCTTCCATGAAGTGCACATTTAAGCCTATTTGTGTCTATTTTTGTCTATATTCAGCATATCTCTGGAGCAGAGCAAGAAATTTTACCCGTATCTGTGTAGACAAACACAACCCTCTGGAACAACTTCGGAGTTTTATTTCTTGTTTTATTGCTCCACCTTCTGGCTAACTTACATCCACGTTTCAAGCAAGAATCGCGATGAGGGAATAATTTTTAGAGGAAATTTCCCTCAGGAAAGTTATAAAAAACAACCAAAAGCCCACTTTGGCTGATGAACAAGCCTCCAGGGCAGGAAGACCTCTTAGCGGTCGTAGGGCCCGTCCCGGTTCACTCAGCCTCCCAGGTCTGTCGGGGAGCAGCATGTCTGCACGACCAGACAGAACTTTTATTTATCCACTTTCATTATTTGTCGCCGAGGCAGCGGGCCAGCACGGCAACAGGGCGGGGCAAGCCCCTGTGAGGGCAGAGGCGGGAAAAGGCGGCCACCTTCAGCTGCGTCCGCTGAGGCCGGCCGAGCCCTTCGGGCGTCTTCGGCAGCGCTCGGCCCTCGGCAGCCAATCAGGGGAGGCCGAGCGTTCCCGCCTGGCGCCGCTAGCGCGTGCTGCGTGAGGTGAGATGAGGCGCTGGTTCTGGCCTGAGGAGAGGCGCCGGCGGTGATAAAGCTGAGGGCCTGGCTGGGGCGTGTCTGTGTGTGGGGGAGCGGCTGCGGTCCTGGGTTGGGCTCTGCTAACGGCCCGAGGCTGGTGGAGGTGCTGGGGCCGAGACCAGAGAGGGGGTAGGTTGTTGTGGGAGGAGTGCGTGGGGCTCGGGGGGTGGTTTGGGGTATTAGGGATCTGTCTGAGCAGAGGCGTGGGTGTGTGGCGGGCAGGGGGCGTGAGGTACTCCAGGGCTAGAGTGGGGAATGGGTCTGAACCCGATTGTATATGTAACTTAACGTCGTGGGCCCAGACTTTGGCTTGACTGAGGTTGTGTATTTGCCTGTGCTCTCTAGTTGTCTTTCTGCACAGTTTGAAAGCACCTCGTGGGCTGTGCCATTAGGCCTGCACTGAGGAGCCATTACCCACACTGGCTTTTGTGGCTGTGTTAACGTGGAGAGACAAAGGCTGGGGGGCTCGTAAATAAGGGTGCATCTTACTGAGCCAGTTTAAATTAAACAAGGGCAAATGTAATAGTGCTGCTCATAATATGTATTGGGTGGGGGAAGTGGGAGATTGAACGCTAATGCTGTACATGCCTTATCTTAGAAGGGAAAATGACAGGAAGAGCTAGAGCCAGAGCCAGAGGGAGGCCTCCAGGACAGGAGACTGCTGTTCCTTCTGTAGGAGCTGCGTCTGTAAGTTGGTTCTTTTTAATTCACATAGCTACGCTCTGAAAAGTCTTAGCTAATATCAGATCTATACATTGGATGATATATGTATGTATATCTCGTGTCAGATGTATTTAATCAAAAGCAATTAATAAACATTTTTTGTGATTTTTAAATAGGTGCCCTATTGTAATATAGTTGTCTGAATAGGATGAGTAGAAATAGGAGGTAGCTTATGCACCTGTTTCTGAAATAGGAAAATGTGTCTTGCATCAGTAGCATTGATGGCCCTCTTGAACTTGGAACAGTGTTTATAAACCTGAGACATGATTACTTCAAACTTGTGCTCTATGACTTGAGTAGAATTTATAGCAGAAGTCAGGAGGTGATGTCGGTATCCTGTTGTGGAGGAGGAAAGAAAAGAAACCATGACTATGGGTGAAGTTGGACTACAAATGTTGATGCAGTCTGAGAGGAGGAAAAAAATGGTTTCAGCTCTTTTCTCCCTATGTAGACTGACACTATTCTATTGTATAGGCCGAGCATATCTTCCTCCACAAAGGTCAGTTCCAGAAGTGTTTCTAAAGCCTTTTTTGTAGGAGGCTGCAGAATGAAGAAAAAAGTTTCATACAAGTTTGGAAAACGAGGGCTTAGGCGTGCACTTGTCTCAAGTGAGAACACGATCTGCCCTAATTGTAGGGGAAGACAGTAGCAAGTAGCCATGTGTTGTAGAAATGAACCATACTATTTGACTTTTACACTGGACTGATACGGAGGTATCATAATACCACCAAATTGTTACTGCGAGTAATTTTTTCCAAAAAAGGTTAGTGAGGTTTAAGGTCAGAGGCCTACCTTTCCTTACTGATTTTCTGACAAATTTGTGGTTGTTCTTGCTGCAAAGGTAGGAAAAGGGGGGTGGGGAGCAAAGGGATGAGTAGGAAGGAGTACAGGGAAAGAGGACAGTGAGCACAAATTGCAACAAGTTGTTTTGAGTGGACATAAAGACCATAAGGTGGAGAATATAAGAACGGGGAGGCCTGCCTACTTACTGATGTTGTGGAGCACTGCATTCCGCATCAGAACATGCATGTGGGAATTGTGAGACAGGTGCCAAGTGCTCTGAGAGTGAAGGGGTAGAGGAATTCCAGGGGTGGGGTGCTGGCAGGGTGTGTGGCAGTGGTTTGAGGGGTCCTACAATAACTGCTGTGTTGTGGGACAGAGCTGCTCAGGTTTTGTAGTTTTATTTATAGAATAAATCTGTATTTCTTCTCTGGAAACTTGAATTTGTTTTTTGGGGAAAAAAAAAACTCTTATCTATTTCAGGTTATTCTGAAGAATTCTTCCAGACGTGACACTCTTTAATGTTACTTAATCATTGAACACTAAAGCTGCAAGAGCTGTTTTTATAAAATAAGTACTGCAGATAAATGAACATAACTTCCAGAAAAAAAATAAATATATATATATATGACAAATTGTAAACCCATTGTTTTAGTATTTGAAGTACAAAGTAATCTCTCTGCTACATTTAATTCCTTTTTTCCTATATTAAGTATATAGCTGTTAAACTTGGGTATTTGGGTATTTGAACTTCATTAGTGGCTGTGTTTTGCTGTACTCCCAGAAGCATGCTGTTTCTTCAGTTGTGGTAGGAAAAGTTGTTCACAACTATTGCAGGCTCAACAGTCTTTTTCAAGTCATCCATCTGGTCATCGGCAACCTCAACAGCCAAGTCTTCCGCAAACACTGTCAGAAGAATTCGGTGGCCGTGGACGACAGAGAGGCCCTCAGAGTGTTCCAAAGCCTCCAGGTCAGAAAGGGGAAAAAATGTTATTTCCCACAAGAGCAAGTGTTTTGAAGGGAATGCAATTAATGTGTTCTTTATACAACGTTTCTAATTCTTCTTTTCAAAATTAGATTCTTACTAGGATTTGGAAAAGTTTACAGTGTTTACCTTGTGTTGATAGTGTTGTCACTTTAATATGCAGCATAACAGAACCTGGACTTTTGAAAGCTACCTTAAGTGTGCTAGAAATTAAACAGGTTACCAGCTCCTTTATCAAAATAGTAAATAAATAAAATTAGAAGGCTGTTGGCACAATCAGCTGCATGACTACCGGTAGTATTTTTTCTGCTATGTCATTCTCTTTCTTGAATGTTAGTAATGAAATGAAACTCACATCACTGTGTGTCACAATGTACTCTTTCACATTTCAGTGTTATCTGGAGTTGAAACGAGTGCTATTTCCCCTGTATTTGCAGAAGAGGTTGACTTAGTTTATTAGTCCATCCTTTTTCATCTGGCTAACGAGCTGTTCTGTTTGCATGCTGGTTAAATGTAAATCTTAGGAAGATGGTATGTATTACTTTTCAATTTTTTCTCAATTTTCAAACCAATAGGATTACAGATTTCAGCCGGATTTCAGGAGTTGTCTTTAGCAGATAGGGGTGGACGTCGTCGGGATTTCCATGACCTAGGGGTGAATACTCGGCAAGCCATAGAACATGTTCGAGAATCAAAAACTGGTATGTTCAGATTAGATTATGGACAACTGTAACAAAGTTGAAATGAAAAGTAGTCTTAAAGGTCAACCTAGTATTGCCAATTGCTTTGCATGTTGTAGGGTTTTTTGTTTTTGTCTAAGGTATATTTTGAATAGGAAAAGTGGATAATCAAAATAAAATGGATAATCCATAATTGACTGCAGTGCACTTTTTGTATTAATTTGTGTTTTTAAGTCTAAAGGAAATTGAAATGAAACTTGAAAAAATAGCAAAAATACTTTAACTGACCTGCAGCTAGTTCTCACTGCATGTTTTTTATTTTTAAATCTTGAAATACCGAAAGAAATGTCATTTTAGCCTGTGTGAATGGGAATGTGGATATATATAGAGATTGATACTTGTGCTGGTTTTTGTTCCATGTTTATCGCTCACATAAAGAAAGTAATTTGTCCATTTGTGTTTTGGTAGCGATTCATCTCTGTTGTAGATGGTGCTTACCCTTTAGGAGACAGGTTACTGATATAAATGTTTACCTCAATTGATGTGGGAGTTTTCCTGATGGATGAAGGAATTATAAAAAGCTCTGGTGACTGTGATAACGCTGTGCATATGTGACAATTTTCTATAACTTTCATTGTACAGAACAATTGCAGAATGCAACAGGTATCTAATCTCTATATGTATGACAGTATTTTAAAACTTCTCGGAGTTGTTAAAGTACTATAAGCTGTTAAAAACTTTTGTAACCACTAGGATGTTTGCCTCTCATTTTAGGTTCTTCAGGTATTATGATAAAATTAATTGCAAATTACTTTCGTCTGACATCTCGACCCCAATGGGCTTTGTATCAGTACCATATTGGCTATAATCCTGAGATGGAAGCACGCCGTCTTCGATCAGCTTTGCTCTTTCAGCATGAAGAGCTAATTGGAAAGACACATGCGTTTGATGGATCAATATTATTCTTGCCAAAAAAACTAGGGAATAAGGTGTGATATGAGAATTCTATAATACTTTTATTTTGACTTGCATTTTATGGTGCTTGCTGTTTCTTCCTAGTCTGGCTGAATGTAGAGAATTTATGTCTCATGAGTAACATTTAGTTGGATTGAATTTAGTAGTGTAAGCTAATTTGCTTGCACAGAGAAATCTGGTAATAAACTTCTAATTCTAATTCTCAGGCTCTGCAAACTTGAATAACCCTCTGCACAGAAGCAGATAGTACAGACAGTATCTTTCTTTCTACATGTTTCAGTAGGTGTTTACCATATGCATTTTTAATTTTTTTTTTCTCTCCAGTATCTGAATTAGTAAGTAAATACAAAGTTAATTTCCACAACTTGAATCTGTGTTTAGCCCGTGATGGTAATTCTGTAAGTGATCTCCCTGTCTTCATCTTGACCCATGAGCTTTCTTGCTCTTGTTCATCCTGTTTTTTCCCCACTGTCCTACTGGGACGGGAGGCAAGGAGGTGTGAGCAAGCGGTGAGGTGGAGTTCGTCTGCTAGCCTGCAGTCAGCCAACGGCAGTAGCCCCCTTTGCGTCCCTGCTAACAATCCACCCCAAGTTGTCTGCTTGTACAAGCTGCTTTGGGGATAGCCTCTGTTCTACGCCTAGTGTTTGACCCAAGCAAACAAAGCATTCTTGGTTGCAGTTTACAGTCATAGGAGGAAATCAAATTCCTGTTTCAGCTAATTTTCGAGATTATTATGTAGAATTTTAATATGCTACTATACTTGATATTAATGGAGCAAAGTCCAGCTATAGCCCTGTTTGCCTTCAGTTTTATTAATCTAATTTGGCTTTTTCAGGTTACTGAAGTGTTTAGTAAGACTCGAAATGGAGAAGATGTGAAGATCACAATCACACTGACTAATGAATTGCCACCTAGTTCACCTACATGCCTGCAGTTTTATAACATCATTTTTAGAAGGTTTGCTTGCCAAGTTATGTCTTTATAAGAAGTCATTTGAGAAATATCTGACTTAAGTGTTTCCTTTCTAAGGAATGGACTACAAATCAATATGACAAATGTAAATTTTCAAGCCTTTGTAGCTGATGTTACTATGTGGCTGACCACATCTGGCAACATTTTAGCGTGCAGTTATATGCATGCTTCTGGTACATGTTAGTGAAAAATTAGTTTATGCCTTTTTTCTGAGCAAGCAGAAACATGCTGCAGTGCTCACTGTTGTAGGCAGTTAGCCTGTCTCTGCCCTCTTCTGTCTGTGGATTTGCCTCTTAAAGCACAGTGTAGTTCAAGATTTTGAACTGAAAAATGTATTTTTTTTTTTTTCCTTCCACTATAATCTTTCTACTTGAACTTGCTACCTGGTTTCACATGAAATGTAGCTTGTTTTGACTGTTACCTTCAGCTGGTTGATAAGGTTATATGCTAACTTATTCTCAACTTCTGAAGTTGTCATTTAATAAACTAAATTTCTAAATTTAAGTTAATCAAAAGTTCACATTTCCGACTTTCATGTAGTCGGATGAACAAATAATACAGCTGTGCAGAGAGATGGGACCACAGATAGTTGATAAACTGAATAATAATGGTGAATGACATCTTTATTTCAACTTGCAGGCTTTTGAAGATGATGAATTTGCAGCAGATTGGACGTAACTATTACAACCCCAATGACCCAGTCAGCATCCCTAATCACAGGTTTGGCAAAATGGAAAGCCAAGGGTGGGGAGAAAGAGGAGGATTTTTCAGTATTGCTCCCGTGGTTTATCTTGTAATAACGCCGTAGACTTAAAACCCGTTATTCCTATGGAGCATGAGGCCTTCTTCTCATAACTTCCTGCTGTGTGCAATATCTGATGACTCTTTACCCAATGTGTGTTCTGTTCTACATTTAACTGGGATGTCAGAAACCTTGCTTAAATGTTTGTAAAGCTGAGATCATTGAATACTTCAACTCTAAAGTTCAGGACTTTCCAGCTTTCATTCTGAAGGCCATTTAACCTGCCAAGTAAATTTGTATTTGGCCATGCCCCACTGCATGGGTAGTTTTTGAAGTCCCCTGTTGGAGGCTGTTGTCTTGTCCCTATCCCCCACCAGGATCCCCTAGAATGTACCTGGTGCTTTTGGCCAGCCCCAGGCTTACTGTGCATGTGGGTTAGCTTGAGTTTGAGTTGCTACCCTCATAAGGCTGTGGTGTGCACCTTACAGTTAGTCTAGCATACATAACCTGCTTGATTGGAGAAACTGGATGGTGTTCTAATAGATAAACTATTGGTCTTCTCTTCAACACAGTTTTTGAATACCTATATGCTTTCTGTTTAAGATATTTAAGACTAATAGTATGAAATGGATTTCTTAACTTCTGAAGTGCCCTTTTTTGGGGGTTCAGTCATACTGCTGTATCATTAATTTAGTCAATTTAAGACTTAAAAAAAAAATAAAAGTTAAAGATACCTGCACTTAAAATATTTTTATTTTTATTAACTTTTGGGATCTTGTTTATATTTGAATGATGGTTTCGTTGTGTCATGGCTAATTTCAAGTGTCTGAGAAAGTGGACAGAAATAATTCAGAGTGAGAACAGAGATGCTTCAAAGTATATTAAGATCCTGTATGTTCTCTTTTTTTGGCAGGTTGATGGTTTGGCCAGGCTTCACAAGTTCTATTCTCCAGTATGAGGAAAGCATTATGTTATGTGCAGATGTGAGCCATAAGATTCTTCGCAGTGAAACAGTGTTGGATTTTATGTACAGTCTCTATTACCAGGTTGAAGAGCAAAGATTTAGAGATGTCTGCGCTAAAGAACTGATAGGTCTAATTATTCTTACAAAGTAAGTCTTTTTGGACTCTTCTCAGAGATTTGTTTTATTTTTTGGGGGGGGTGTTCCATGTCCTGGAATATACTATGAACCTGAAAATGTTATCATTGTCCAGTTAGCAAATTAATTGAGCTAACAGCATTTAGAAAAGTGGGAATCACATCTTGGATTAGGTCTGTTTTCACTTTGTGTTATTAGCATGTAGCTTTTAGTAGAATTGATACCTGTTATGATTGATACCTGTTATAACTGGAAACCTGAAGTTACTGTTGCTGGTAAGAGCAAAACTTCCACTTAAATGAGTATTGCCATCAACTTTTTTCTTAACAGTTCTATTTCAGTTGCATTTAAGATTTAAAAAATAAATAAAATGGTGAAATTGTTTATTCAGGTACAACAACAGAACATACAGAGTTGATGACATTGACTGGGATGCCAATCCACAGTGTACTTTTAGACGGGCAGATGGCTCTGAGATCAGCTACGTAGACTACTACAAAAGGGTATGGAAACTTACCTGTCATTCTGTGTATTATGCTTGAACTTGAAACTTCAGAGCATCTTTGGAGGTTTTACCTACAATGCATGGATTAGTCATTCCTAGTTGGGTTTAGCAGAATTTTATTTTAATGGATACTGTGTAATGTCAAAGAAGTAACTACAGTAGGCAGCTTGCATTGGGTAGGAGTGGCCCATCTCAAGGAGTGGGAAACTGGGCAGAAATGCCAGGAGGATGGCACGGACGATCAAGGAGCTTCTGTAAAGCTCAAAGGCAGAAAGGAAATATGCAGGGACAAGTAACCTGGGAGGAATACAGAGACAGTGTCCCAGCATGCAGGGATGAGCAGGAAAGCCAAAGCCCAACTGGAGTTGAATGTGGTAAGGGATGTAAAAGACAACAACAAAGGATCTAAGTACGTAGGTATTTACTGTATGGTATTTTATTTATAGGTATTCTATAAGACAAAAGGAAGATTAGGGAAAATGTGAGCCCATTGTTGTGAATGAGTTGGGCCCTGGTGACACAGGGTATGGAATGGGCTGAGGTACTGAATGCTGCCTTTGCCTCAGTCTTCACTAGCAAGACTGGCCTGTCAGGACCTGAGACGGTCCCAGAGACTGTCTTTTGGAAAGCCAAACACTGGAATTGTGGAATCTTTCTACACAAAAGTTTCTGCTGTAAAACTCGATGGAACCTAGTTTAAATTTTGCTTCTAGTTTATTATCTATTCTAGTTCAGGTTGGAGTTCATAATGTTTGTGACTTCATGCCTTCGCTGTGATACCACTTTTTTTTGTTTGTTTGTTTTTAAATGCTATTCTTTGCATGTTTTCTGGGGTGTGATTCCCTTTAAGAATAAGAAAGGGTTAAACTATGAAGTATGTTTGGCTGTCAGCTTTTTTTTCTTTCTAAATTAAATTAGTGATCACTAGACAGACCAGCTCTTGCCAGATGTGAAGAAAGGCTGGGGACTGGGTGGGTGGGGATGAATTACAGACTTAATGGAATCTTGTTTTATTCTTGTAATGTCTTCAATTAAATTGCTACGTAGGGCAGAAACCTTGTCCATTGGAGATCTGAAATGAGCATCCTAATCTTTGGTTAGGTGCTTTGCGTGGTACTGCCTCAAGCAAGGCAGAAGGATTATTTCTGTTATCTCTTACAAGTCAGTATCTTACAAGTCAATAACTTGATGACACCAGCAGAGAGAACAGTGCTTCTGTTTTTGTCCTTTTCTGACAAAAACAGCTCCCCTTAAGTGAATGCGCCAATCAAAAAACGAGTTTGCTTTTTTCTTTAATAAAAACTTTTTTTGTTTAATAAAAAATACTTTCTGAAGTGAGTATTAAGAAAACCACGTGTTTATGAATAAACTAACATGCAATATGTATTTCTAATACAGCAATATAATCAAGAAATTACTGACTTGAACCAGCCTGTCTTGATCAGTCAGTCTCGGAGGAAGAGAGGAAGCATGATATCAGGACCTGTGGTTCTAATTCCAGAGCTGTGCTACTTAACAGGTACTGTAGCAGTAGCTGCTTCACACTCAAGCATCTGTCAAACCATACCTCCTTCTGAAACTGATATTTTGACAGCAACCTCGTCAAGTTAACTAGAACTGATTTGCTTGTATAAAAGTGAGTTCAGAAACAAGCGTGTAGTTCAGTTTAGTTATTTAAATGAGACTGAAAAGTTTGAAGGGTTTTGCTGTTGCATAGTCTCCACTTAGGAAATAGAATGTTGGCACAGTAATAACTTAAAAAATTTTTGACAGTATAACTTCTGTTTGAAAAAGGGAAATTATCTGTAGATAATCTTGTGAGTTGCATAAGAATGTTTGTTTTTCTCTGAGATACTTAGTTTGCATGTAGCAGTACCTGGCCATCTCAGTTGGATAACTTCTGAGCAAAATGAACTGTCTCAGTTAAACAACTGGTTTGGTTTGCTTTGGAAATCTAAATAAAGAGCTGTCCATCTTACAATTTGGTGTCCCCTCATGCAAAAATCTAAAAATGTCTTCCTTGACATCTGTGCAGATGGAGATGTGTTGAGTGAGAACCTTAAAGCTCTGATTACCACTGATGCCACTATGTGGCTGCAGCACATGCACAGCTGATCTGCATGACAGGCAAGAAATGCTCAATACCAGTGATTTTGTGATCCTGAGCAGTAAGCAAATTGCCTCTGCTGGACTTCTCTTTTAAAAAGTATGCACAAGTCTGCTCTTAGTGGTGACATGATGAATATGTGCGTAGAATTTCAGCCGTTTACCTTTTGATAGATGGCACATCCTGTCTCAAGTTCTTGTAAACTATACTTTGGCTGGCATCAAATGCTTTACGTTCGCAGTTTTATAAGGTACCTGTGCAGTTGCACTGGCCTCCTTCTGGGTGTGAAATTGCTGAGCTATGTCTTAAAACTGTTTGCTTGCTATTATTGAGGACAGCCCTAGCATGCTGTAAAAGCATAAAGCCCTTCTAGGATTTCTGACGTCTGTGTAGTTCAGATTTCAGGAGGAGTAATGGAAATGTGGGATTGTTACACAAATGATAGAGCTGATTTGTGAACGCAACTTGAATCTTGTTACAGATGCCTCCTGGTAATATTTGGAACACATCTAGGATAGTCCAAAACTTATTTTCTGATAGGAAGACTGACCAACCTGTCATCCATTATAGATAGGCTGCCATGCTTTTCTGTCTTTTGGATAGACTGTTCAGACCTCAGTAAAGGCCTCAAACCTGTTTGAAATGGCAGGACTTGGTTTTGGCTGTTTCCTGGGCTACCACAGTTGGGAGGGGTTTTCTGTGTGGAGATCTGGTGACTGGTGTGCATACCTCACTTGGAGCTCAAGAATTGTGTGCTAATTCCTCCAGTTCTAGAGGGGTACTCAGAGTGGCTAGAAAGCTGTCTGGTTTCAAGTGCCAAATAAAAGTGCAGTATTTCAACTAGGAGATTTGTTGCCAGCTACAGCTTCCTAGTCAGCTGTTCCGCACTGAGGCACCTTCATTGTCCTTAAGTAGCTCCTAAGCTTGTAGCAAGTACTAAAAGCCAGGTGTGTGTTCACAGTAGAATTCAGCATGTTTTTTTAACCACGGGTCAGAAGTAACAAATGTACGTATCTTGTATGGAGACCTGGGAGATTACTGAGCATCAAAATATGAAGTTTTAATGTAACAGATAAAGCTTAAAGACAAGCTTGTATGGATCGTAAGAAGACTTTGCATCACAATATTAGGAACGTCTTATTTTGAAAGTGTGTTGGTGTTTTTTTTTTTAGCTGACAGTCTGTGTAATCAGCCAGGCATGAATATTAAATTAAACTTCAGAGTGCAAAGCTGACCTCAGTGTATTCAGCAACTTGGGAATTTTATCTTGTGTACTTTTTTTTTCCTAATGAAATGAATGACTATATTAATATGTTATGTGACGGTAGTCTTCACTACGTGGGAGGATGAATTCAAAGCTTTGGGGATCTGATAGAAATTATGTTAACGCTAGCATGAGTCTACTTAAACATAGGGATTTATTTTCCGTCTGGTTAGTAAAAGCAAACTTCCTTTTGCTTCTTCGCTATGAAGAAAACCAAATGGGGGCAATAAGGAAACTAGAAAATACAATTTTCTTTTAAAAATAAGAAAAGGCTGAGGAGCTTGCATGTTACAAATACAGTGAAAACTTCCACTAAACCCAGACAGTGAACAGAAAATATGCTCTCAGTGAAGAGCAAAACTTCTGCCAATGACAGCACAGTACAGAGGTATCAGTTGTTACTGTTGTATGGGATGTATTCTTACAACTTAATGTAGATTACTATTAAATTGCCTAAAATAGCACTGACTATTGCATACAAATAATTACTGTCTCTTGGCTACAGACTGTGTTACACTCTTCAATTGCTGCAGCTTGAAAGTGAACTGCAGAGAACAACACTTGTTGGTTTATATAGGTTTTAGAGTTTACTTTTCTTTGTCTTTAGTCTAACTTGTACTCAGAAAATGATTTTGCTGTTACCAGGATTGACTGAGAAGATGCGGAATGATTTTAACATGATGAAAGACTTGGCCATTCATACACGACTGCCACCTGAGCGAAGGCAATGTGAAATTGGAAGACTTATTGACTACATCCAAAAGTATGCTACCTGGGTATCTTTTGTGCATCACTGTCAACCAAATCTTTCATGACAAAGTTATTAAAAAAAAAAAAAATCCCAGCAAGAACAAACTTGTTTTAATTGAAATGTTGTTTTTGAACAGAGATGATGGTGTTCAGAAGGAACTCCGGGACTGGGGTTTAAGCTTTGATTCTAACTTGCTATCCTTTACGGGAAGAGTTGTTCAATCAGAAAAGATCCTTCAAGCAGGAAATGTGGTAAATAAAATCACTTCTAAAATTTTCTGCATCTCTCATCAATGAAGCAAGTTCTTAGAGGATGAAATACTACTTGTTGGTTTATAAACAAAACATTAGGAGAGAAAGCATGATACGTAAGTCATTGTCCATACAGGACACTTAAAAACTTCTCAAGTAGTTTACAAGTTCTGTTTGAAAATGCCTGAGTCTGGCTTGAATTACTACAACGTCTTGCTTGTGAAACAGTCCTTTCTGTCTAAACAAAGTAGTTTCAGATACAAAAGTAGGAGAATACAGATGTTTTTAATTATTTTTCATTTATTAAAATGCCAAGACTTTCAAATGAAAAGCCAGTAATGAGTTCAATGGAAAAAACACATACAGAATCTATTCACTCAAAGCTGAGTAACTCTTTACTATGAATAACTGAAATTTCAATTAAATCATGGATTATCATAAAACACTATATAATTGCTCTATAATAGTCTGTGTCCTATTGGGTTTGTTAGTTTTCAATGGGTGTTAGATGGAGAAGGTTTGAATAGTATCTGTGTACTCAGCAAAGCCTGTCTTAATCTTAAAAAGATCTTATACCTTCTCTATTATAATACTTGTCTTTTTCTCAAGCAGTTACCTTATTTAAAAATATATCTAGGGAGAAAAATATATTAATATATAAACAGCTATATTTATAGTTCTATCTAACTATAACCTGTGCAGCAAATAGTAACTTACACTGGCTAAATGGGTGAAACATTTAAAGAAAGTTGGATGCCTTGAAAGTTTTAGATAAAGCTTACTTTAAGTTGGTCAGTGACATTAGTGGAAAAAACAAAAACAGTCGTTCTAGGCAAAAGTGTTATAGTCTGTTCTTGAAGCGTATCAGGAGGTAGTTATATCAGGAGATAGCATGTTCAGTAGGGTGTTGATTTTCTTTCTTTTCAACCTCTTATTTACAGTTTGATTACAATCCTCAGTTTGCTGATTGGTCAAGGGAAACTAGGGTAGCTCCCTTAATCAGCGCAAAGCCTCTGGACAACTGGTTATTAATATACACACGGCGCAACTATGATACTGCGAATACATTACTTCAGAATCTGTTTAAAGTCACACCATCTATGGGAATCAGAATGAACAAGGCAACCATGTAAGTGCGTTTCCTGAAGTAAAATAATTCTGTACTTACTAAGATATATCTGTTAGCATGCTTCACATGGTAAACGAGATGCAGTAGAGATAGCTAATGTGAGATTCTATGCTGAGATTTTAACTTAAAGAAAAATAAAATTGCTTTCCGTTTGCGAATTCTTCAGGTTAGTCAATTATCTGAGTTTCTTACTCATATTTCTATTTGTGAAAGCTTTCACTGTGGGGTTGAGGCCTGCCAAAACCAAACAGCATTACACATCTGGTCATTAAACAAAACCTTTTTAGATGGACCAGTATGTAATGCAAGAAGGAATACGTGTTTTTACGCAGCCCTTGAGCATATTTTGATTGTTCTTTTTAGATATCTTTGTGCCTTTCCTTGTTTTTAACTTTAATTGCCATCAGAAGCCTAAGTCAAGTGTGATTTCCCTTAGTGTTCAAAAACTGCAAATATTGTATGTTGAACAGCTGTAAATGTGACACTTGACCCATTATGCATCAGTATTTATGTCCTTGCTTAGTATCCTTATTAGTATTTATTTTTATGTCCTTGCTGTGATTTTAATAACAGTTCGAACTATTAATACAGAAAAAACAGCTTTCTCCTCTTTTTCAGGATTGAAGTGGATGATAGAACAGAAGCTTACTTACGGGTTTTACAGCAAAGTATCACTCCTGACACAAACATAGTATGTATTTTAATCCATAATTTCAAAGCACGTTAATCTGCCATTGTTTTTTAAGACTAGTGGATTATTTCTTAGGAATAAAAACTCCTGGTCCCTGAATATCTACTGTTTCCTACATGCCTGCTCTCATACACCTGTTCAAATTCCAATCTGTCTGTCAGTATCCTTCTGTTTAAAAAGCCTTTGTACTTGACTCTGAAATATAGCTTCTGAAACTTATCAGATAGCTGATGTATGAATATTTCTCATGTGTAAGAAAGGTTTTTTTTTTGAAAGAACTACATCTGCTATGTAAATCTGAGAATCCAGCTTCTTAAAAACTTTTTTCTCCCTTCAAAGGCAGTTTGTATTTTGTCTAGTTCCCGAAAGGATAAGTATGATGCTATAAAGAAATACCTCTGTACGGATTGTCCCATTCCAAGTCAATGTGTGATTGCTCGCACTTTAAGCAAGCCTCAGACTACTCTGGCCATAGCGACAAAGATTGCCTTGCAAATGAACTGTAAAATGGGTGGAGAACTTTGGAGTGTTGAGATCCCAGTAAGTATTTCTTTTCTTTCATTTTCCTTATTCAGTCTTATTTTTGGAAAAAAAGCTTGCCTTTTAAATAAAATAAAGTAAATACTTTTTCTAGAGTTTGTTTTGTCTGTGAGAAGGGGCCTGAAGTTCAATTGGACATAAGAGGAATGTAGCTTTTAAGAACTGAGCGTCCATATTTTACTAAAACAGCTAAGCTTATGTCATGATCCCGTTAAATTATAGGATGGAGGTGATAGGTGCTTTGGCATATCTACACGTATGAACATGTTCTTTGTTGATTCCTTTTCAGCTGAAACAGGTAATGGTTGTGGGAATTGATTGTTACCATGACACTTTAGCTGGGAAGCAGTCAATTGCAGGATTTGTCGCTAGCCTGAATCAAACAATGACACGGTAAGATTTGGAAGCCAAAATAAAATTTCACTTTCCACTAAGTGAAAAGAGGCTTTAATGTGATAGGCCATCATGTAAGTGTCTGAGTTGATTTAACTGTACATTTTTAATAACAATTAAAATACTAAGTTAGGAATAGATGTTTCACTTGGGAATGCTTCCTTGCACTGCATCCGTTGAAAAATTAGTCTTGCCCTTCTTCCACTGTGCTTGACAGAAGGGGACAATGGTGGGACAAGGGCTGAGATGAATGGAGGGCATTGGGGTGACAAGCTCTTCTCCTTTTTGAATTGACTTGTATGAAAGTTTTTTTTTTTTTTAGAAGAATTTCGCGTGGTGCTAAGGTACTGGTCTAGTGCAAGGGTTTTATAGGGAGAGCATTCTCATAGTGTACTAACTCTTTCCTGACTGCCTTGACCCACAATAACCAAAATGACTAAATGTGCATAGCCATTTTAAAAATATTTTTTTATTGAAGTAAGCCCAGTAAACGCCTTAAATGTCATCTTTTATTTTGTCATTCACAGGTGGTTCTCACGCTGTGTTGTTCAAAGTCGTGGGCAAGAACTTGTGGATGGTCTCAAAGCTTGCTTGCAAAGTAAGGGAAGGCTTTCTGTTCTTGTGGAGCCAGTTAAGGCATGACAAATTAGCTTCCTCAAAACACACCTCTTTAGCTGCCTTAAGAGGAAGTATTGCCAACTTGTACATAGATTAAAAAAAAAAAAAGTTTAAAATAGTTGTAAATATTGCTAAGTTTAGTATCATTTTGTATACATTCTTTCATTGATTCCCATATTTTTTAATGATAGTTAAATACTTCTTAGAATGCACTTCAAAGAGTGTTTTAGAGGAGATGGATTGAAAGGAGATCAGAATTAATTCTAAAGTAAACAAGTTTTCTTGTTGGCATCTCTAAGAAAATTATCGTGCAGAGCAGGTGGAAGCAACGATTCTAAAATTGATGTGGTTTTGTTGTTCTTTGCTTCTGGGATAGGGATTTGTTTTTAACTTGTGGATTGGCAGCCCTGAAGTCTTCAGTGGGTGGAATGAAAGGTACTTTTAATTGAGTATTGATTTGCTGCTGTGGTGTATTCACATTGTATAACCATGAGAATGTATTTCTTTTTCTTCCTTGTGGTTATTTTGTATGTTATTTCTGAACAGCCTTTGGCAATGCAGATTCAGAAGTGCCTTTACAATTTACTTTTTTTTAGCTGCTCTAAGAGATTGGTTCAAGTGGAATAAGTATTTGCCCTCTCGTATTATTGTGTATCGGGATGGTGTAGGAGATGGACAACTACATACTTTGGTTAATTACGAAGTGCCTCAATTTCTGGATTGCTTAAAGACTGTTGGCAAAGACTACAAGTAAGTCTGTGTCCCCTGGCCCCTTTTTTCATACCACAAGAGAAATAAACTCTAGGATAGAAAAAGCAGTTACTGATGACAGTTGTTTATTCTTTTCATCTGTATTGCTTCACATCAAGAAACTGTTTTTCTGATGATTGCTGACATGGTTGGAGATGCATAACTTGTAATATAATAGGAATTTTTTTAGTACATACCACATAAGTATTCAGTACACAGCACAACATGTGCACACATGCATCAGTCGTTCTTGATGCATAGTAATTAAGACCTTCTTCAACTGGTAGATCATACCTGATTACTATTTCATGTGTACGATAGGTCTGCTTCTCTTATCAATTCTGAAAGGACTGTGTATTGCATATTTGTGTCTTCGATTTGACCTTTTTTTTAGTCTGCTCTGAATGATGAAATTACTTCCTGACATGACAGGCAAGCAGAACACAAAACAATTGGAACTAGGCAAAACTGAAGTACTTGCTACTTCTGTTTCATTTCTCTAACGGCTTGCTTTTTTTCCAAAAAATATTATTACACACAAGTTTTTTCTATATGTGAAAGATGAAGGAGAGAGATAGCAGAATCAGCTTTGTACTTGGAAGATTCCTTTTTGGTCTGTCTTTCATCTCCCTGCGAAATCAAATATAAACTGATTTGGTGGATGTTGCACCAAAAACTAAAAATTTGAAATTATGAACAAAGTCCAACTTAATCTAAATGAATGAAACAGTGAAGACTTACCTTTGAAATTAATGCCCTGGAGAACTCTAAAGTTGATTTTAATTGAAAACTGCAGACAATCTGCTACTGAAATAGTCTCAGTGCAGGTTTTCAGGACAGTTTTTTGTTTGTTTTTTGTTTGTTTTTTCTTCTTTTCTCTTATTTTCACTTATTTATTTAGTCCAAAACTTACTGTGATAGTTGTGAAGAAACGAGTGAATACCAGATTCTTTGCACAGTCTGGTGGAGGACTTAAAAACCCACCCCCTGGTACTGTTGTTGATGTTGAGGTTACCAGACCAGAATGGTAAGTTAGTGTATTCTTGTATTTGCTAGCAACCTGATAATAACTATATCCAGTATTAAATTGTCGGTGGGATTGAATGGAAGAATGCTTTCCACACGTGCCCTTTTGAAAAGAAATGGTATTAAACATGTAGATGGGTAATGGGTAAACATGCAGATGGGAAATGGGTAAGCTTAAATTTTATTAATTCATTATGCAGTATTTCAATATTTAGTACTTATATATGTAAGAGTATTATATGTGCTTTGTATTTATGTGTGTTTGTTTTGCTTTTGGGTGCTTCTCTTTTTGATTTTTAAAGTCTCTCTGACATCTTATTGATAGGATTACTCAGCTGTCTGTGACTGAAATTAAATTGTCTGGGTGCAGTTTTGATGTTGTGCCTAAACTTTGTCACTTAAGGGTACATCATATGAGTAAGCCTTGGAAGTTTTTTTGGTGGTTGGTAAATTACTAGAAGACAACTTAGAATTACACAGTCGTGTGTATAGGTAAAACATATGCACACACCTCATTTGTCTTCATTCACGTGCCACTTTTTAAGACACGCTCCATGGAACTTAGGTCAGGTACCCAGGAAATGCAAAGTTTATTCAGTTGACGGTGGTATGTTGGACTTGTTCAAGGGATGCTGGAGCACACAGGAGAGAGAATATTGTTTTCCGTGGCAGTGCATAGTTACAATAGCTAGTTCTGCCTTTTTTGTGTGTGTATTTAACTGCCTCACTGCAGGTGTTGCAAGTTTACTGATAGTGACTCTGGTTCTACCAACATCCAAAGATGGCTCAGGGTGCTAGTGTACTGTAGTGCTCTATAGTACACATGTACTGTAGCTGGCTGGTAAGTATTTCTTCTGGAAAGGGTATCTTTCTTGTAAGATGGAGCATCTCTGTGTAGTAGCAAAATGCAGATGAGGAGTGTAAGCTAAGTGTATGTGCAGGGTGGAGCACATCAGGAGGAAAACTGTGATGAAGGGTTAAGACCTTCGTGGCCTTACGACTGTCTGCATCTAATCGGATGCCTTGTGTTTTTCCGTATATTCTGGCCTTTCAAAAATAGAGGGAACTGACTGTTTTGTGACCAAAGAAAAGGAATACTTTGGGGTTTACTGCATATGCATGTATGTGATTTAATAGAAATAAGTAGGACAAACGTATGAGGATTTGCATTTTTCTAAGGAAAAACAACTTTCTGTATCAGACTTTGGGGGTTTTCTTTCTTTTATTCCAGGTACGATTTCTTTATTGTGAGTCAGGCAGTGAGAAATGGCTGTGTTGCACCCACTCATTATAATGTGATATATGACACTAGCAAACTGAAACCAGATCATGTGCAACGTTTAACCTACAAACTTTGCCACATGTACTATAACTGGTCGGTAAGTATTTATTTGGGGAAATTATAATATTTTTCTTTATAAACTGATTGCCTCTGTGTAGTAACAACCCACAAGAAGGTAGAAAAAAGTTATCTTTAAAGCACCCATGCAGTTCCAGAATGTCTGCAACTATGCATCCGGACCTAGAGTGGCCATCAGAGAGGTAGTCTCTCACAAGCGCCTGGTCTCTCTGAAGTTTGAAGACTAAGGAGTTTTCATTATCACTAGAAAATACTTGACGTTTTGAGTATTATCCCTCAATTCTATGTCAGAAACACAACTGAAGTGATTATTTCTTACCCCCAGCAATAATTTTTGTAGAGATGGAACTGTGTTGTTACATTTCCTGTTGGGCCTCTTCTGTTGCATACCAGGATCAGCCCAGAGTCAGCTCATGCTTGAAACATGCTTTAGATTTGTTATCTTAATATTCATAAATATTTCACATGACTTAACGTGTCCCACCTTCTGTGAGATAAAGCATGGAATATAAAACCTGCATGACATGCTTTTTTTGAGGGAGGTCGGGAATGGAGTTGAGAATCTGATTGTACTCTTCTATAAAGCACTTTTTTAATGCATATCAGTATAAGTAACGTTGTTTCACAAATCTGCATAAACAACAGGGAATCTAAATTTTACATGTGTCCGAACTCTTGAATTCTAGCATTCTTTTTGTTACAGTGAAGGCATGCTTTGTTAAATTACTTGAAAGTAATTCCTTTTTTTTCTTCCCCCTTCTGCAGGGTGTTATCAGAGTACCTGCTCCTTGCCAGTATGCCCATAAACTGGCTTTCCTTGTAGGTCAGAGTATTCACAGAGAACCAAACCTGTTGCTTTCAGACAGACTTTATTATCTTTGAAGTTGAGATATCAGCTAAAAAACAAAGTGCAGTTCCTTTCTAGAGAATATACAATTGTATGAATTTTTGTGGTTTTGTTGTTTTTATTTTTTCTTTGAGACACGTGGGGTGATGAGTGTGTGCAGTTGTGGAACTTCATCTTCATTGTAGCAGGAAAAAGGTTGAGGTAGCAGATCTGCATTTTGAATAAAAAACAATTTTCAATATTTGTTGACTGAGGTGTTTTTGGGATTCTTCTCAAAATATTATCAGTACTTAATTTTATTTATGGTTTTGGTGAAGTTTGCTACGGAATTATTCTTAGCTTACAAGATACATAGTTATGCTGACCAAAATCCAAGCTTCTTCAGTTAGCACATTAATCTTCTAATTTCAAAAATGTGATTGTTGTTCCCTTGCTTTCTTGGCTGTTAAAATAAGAGCAAAACTATCTTTTAACTATTTCATATCATCCACCTCTTAAAAAGAGAAATTGTTTTGCTGTTTTTGGTTATTGAGACATTAAAATTGCAAAGTGCTGCAAAAAAAACTGGATGGGTTTTTAATGCTTGTCCTTGTAAGTGAATCACAGAGAAATCAGAAACTGTCTTGTGCTCATGTGTCTGCCTAAGAACAGAGGGAAATGAAGTAGGATTTTTCAAACTGGCATAGCTAAGGAGGGAGCTCTGAGTATACCAAAGCTTTGGGAAATGTCGGATGCAAAATTACTTTTGTATCTTACTACAACTCTAGAACACCTTTATTATCGATGACTACAGGATTCACTCTACAAAAGGATGGATTTCACTAATCTTGAATGATCTTATGTGGGCTTGGTGGCTTAGCACAGACTATTCTATTGACATACTTTTGCGTAGTCGTGCAACTTCATGTTAACTGCAGAGTGAATAAAAGATTGTTATAGACAACTGCAGATTTTAACTGGAATGAACTAAGTTTTGTGGTTAACATTGTTCGTTTTTCTCATTTAGCAAGCATTCAGTTCATTTCCAGTGAAGATATCAGTGTCTATGTCAGCACTGACTTGCGTTTAAAAAAAATAAATAAATTTTACTATTCACAGGGCTTTTGGGATTTTCTATTCCAAATAATTGGAAGTGCTTAGGTATTGCTTTGGATTGTAGTTCTAAGATTCTTAGGGGTAACTGTTCTGCAGGAGTGGCTTAATTTGTAAAGCAGAACACTGACTACTTCAGATGTTGTGTTACCTGGTACAGACTCAAACTAGTTCATGTGGAAGTATTTGGATTAGTGCTGTTTTTTGAAACTAACTTGTGAACCTTGTTCCTCTTCTTTGCAAGATCTGAATAAAGTTGTTGTAATCCTTTATTTGTTTACATACTTCAAGACTGGACTTGGCATACAATGTGACATGCTAGTGTAAATTTTTTTTAATCTCTAGAAAGTGTCTGCTTTAGATGAGCCTTTATTCTTCAGCAGAGGTCAGCGGTGTACTACAGTTCAGAAAAATAAGGGGTCTCTACAACCTGTATTCAGTTAATTTTCTCAGCCTAGCAAAAAAAAAACAACCTTTACCACCCTCTTTCTTATATATGAAATTTGTAATGAGGAGAGGCATGTTTTCAGGCAACTGTGTTCGTCTTATTGATGCCATATTGTTGTACTGTATTACTTATATAACTAGGAAAAAATAACATACACTAACATGTACTTAAGCTTGTCAGGGGTATTCTTCCTGGTATGGTTTGTGTTACTTGAGGTCAGTAAATAAGGAGCTGGTGCACCTGCTGCCTTAGCCTGCTATAGAGAGGCAGGAGGTGACTCCTGCATACTGTTTCTTCTCCGCATGGGTGCAGTATTTGAACATGTAGGTTGCACCAGTACTGTAACCTGAATGAATGGATCCTTGTGCATGTCTCTTACCGTTTGCGTCTAGTTCTTTAGAGAGGGAGGGACATCTAGCACAATAAGCAGCAGCACATACAGTAGATGCACAAAACATACTGCACTCTACAAAATATCAAATTATTTATTTATATAAAATATATTACACAACAATTGTACACATGCACACACCCACACGGTACTTTACCACAAATTTAGGCCATTTATTTTCTTTAATTAAATGGTATAATCTAGCACACAGTATCTTACAGTAATTTACAATATTATCTGAAGACACAATGGGGAAGCTTTGATCATTCATTTATAAACCTTCCATAAATTACAAAAAGAAAGGCAGTCTGAAAAGTATGTATAAACAGTAAAAACAATTTACAAATGGACAAGAATTACAAAATAGTAACAGCCAATGACTGCCATCAGTGTGTAAGATTGTTTTTATTGAGATGCCAATATTGCAATTAATATTTTTATCACCTTTTGCAGCCTTTTTACTGGCTACGGCTTGTGTATATAACAGGGTTTTTGACTTTAGACATGCACTTAATCTTTAATCTGACATCAACAGTATGAAAATGCCTTTTAACTTAGGACTGCACCTCCACCAGAAAAAAAGGTGGGAAGTAAAGGTTTCTTTTTATTTTTTTATGGTAATTTAGAATAGTGAACCAGGAACTCCAGAACTGAAGTTTGTGATGTTTGTATGATTGAAAGTGGGGATGAGGCTCTGAACAACTTAGACTGTATCTGATTTCAGTTTAGTGAATATGTTGACAAAAGAAACCTATACAAGAGTTTTGGTTTGGAGAGGAAAAAAAGAAAGAAAAAAGCATTTTGCTCAGTACTTTCAAACTCTCAAGAGTTGTATCATACATTGAATGGAATTAGCAACATCATATTTGATCTTAAATTACTATGATTTAGGGAAGATGAGGACAATTGAATACACAGTACATACAAAGTATATGTTGAATATTTATTAGACAGTACAAATCATTGTGCATTAATAAGGCAAAACATCAAGGCTGATTTAAACTAGGAGTTTCAAGACCATTTTTTTTAAATGATTAAGATTAGACAGAATGGGGTGATCTCTCTTGACCAGCAATCAATGAACAGATTTTTCTTTTTCACCTGACCCAGGGTTAAAGGAGACTAAAGGCTGAGATTTATCCAGTGCACTTGCAGGTGTTGAATAGACTTCAGCTAAAATCATGTTCTTCCTGTCTTAATCCCACAACCTGCTTTTTTCTTGCTGTTTTAAGCAATTCACATAATTCTATTGATGTCAGAGTTAAAAATGCAAAGGTTTAATAAAGTTGTACTGCGTAGTCATGAAAGCCCTAGTTTTGACATTTAAAAAAAAAAAATACACAGACTGGAAGCTTTACAAGTTGTCCAGGAGTACATGAATCATTTCACTGCACCAAGTTTTTTCAGCAGTTTCTTGCCTTTGGAAAGCAGCCCCTTTTTCTTTTTCGAGGACATATCCCTGCCTCTCCCAGGACTACCAGAACCCATAGGTGACGTAGGTGACCCAGAATGGAGATGAACTGTGGGGGATGGTGCTCTCCTTGATGTACCTGTATTCTCAGGAGGAACCTATTAGGTACATTGTTATAATTTATTGAATGTTTGAAAGCTTAAAAGCTATTATCATCAAGAAAGTTGGCAACGTTATTTGTCCCATTACCCACTTAACCAAAAGGGCTGGTTCATTTCTTCTGTGTCTTAAAATATGGGCGTATAGCAAATATATAAATTTTGAGAAAAAGTATAAACAATAGAAAACATGCCAATACAGCCCTAGTTTGCTTATACTTTTTTAAAAAGAGGTGGCTACCCTTCTTTTGCTATAGTTCTGGCCACAAATGCCACAAAACGGGTTTTGCAGTTCAGTACTCTGCTAGTACAAAAATGAAGAGGGACACATTCAGCTATAGATTTAAGAAAAATAAACATTAATTACTAGAGATTATCACTCTATAGAAACCAAGCTGTTTCCAGAAGAAATTAGTTCAAATGTTACATGATCATACTTTTTGTCCTTTAAATGCCTTTTCTTTAAAATTGACTAGCATACTTTATATACATATTTGATAAGATGGCACACTGGCTTAAAAAAACAAAAGAAAAACAAAAGAAAAACAAAAAAAGCTAAAATGAACCTTAATTGCAATCAAAGAAAGCTTAAAGACCCTGACTGCTCGATGTGTATGCTGCAGCTATGAGGTTGCTGAATGAAGGTGAATACTTGAACAATAATGACAGCATTCCTAAATATTTTAAGAGAGTTACTTGTTTTAATCATCAAAAGCACTTGAATGAAAATGCTAAAACTACTTACACTCATCCTATCCTAACTACAGTGCCCTGCTGACAAAATATAGTACTATCTGTTGTTATGATATTGTCGTATTAGAATCCATGCTTTAGGGACCTCTCTTATCGTGTAGTTCAAGGTAAAATATTAGCAAATTACTGGTGTGTGCAACAGCGAGTTAAGCAAAGGGGCTTCAAGCCTACTTTGATTTTAAATCAAGGTCTAATTCTAATGAAAAAAAAAAACAACTTGGTAAAGCACCCCAACGTACACCTGAAGATACCATATATTTAGTCTAATGCATTCATTGAGTGAGCTGCATGTTTCGTATTGACACTTGTATTGCATTGGTAAACCAAACAGTTGCTAATATTTTAAACGTGCACTTTCTAGGAAAATCCAAGTAAAGTGTACCATATGTAGGTTTTTTTTTCCTTCTTCCAGAATTGTTAAATAGTCAGTCTTAAGCAAACTGAGGTATAATTGATCGTGAAAAACATATTTTAAGGCAGATAATTTAAGTAGCTATATTTGACTGTAATGAGTTTCAAAACCAACTCTACTCTTGTACACTACAGTACACACTAGCTTACGTTTCATTTGTATGTTCTTTAAGGGTTGGGGGTGTTGTGCTTTTCTCTGGGTATAGGAACTTGGAATTTTTATATCCAAGGTTGGCTAACAATGCAATATGCAGCTTTTGTTTGTAGGGTAGTTAGACATCAAACTCGCCTTTCTATGTAAACATAAACATTTAGCTCATGAAGAAATATGTTCCAAATGTTGACCTTCATAAATTGATTTGGATTTGTCTTTGTTTTAGGATTTGTCTCCTAAAAAGCTAAATTGACTTAACTAGATAGAGCAGAAGCATACAGCCTGGTCTTCTGTGGCCTCTCATTTTGGAGACATATTTCTTTTTTTTCCCCCACAATTAAGTTTCAAGACTTGCATTAGATAGCCAGGTAGCTTTAATTGAAATCTCTATTGGTATCTTCAGTTGCTCACTTACGTGAAGGCTACATTGCCTTATTAAGGTGTGAAATGAACACTCTTCTTCTGTTTCCAAGCAGATGAGCAAAGAAATAAAAATATATATAAAATATATAATATATAAAAGTATTGCAGTGATGAAACAAAACCAAAAATGAGACACTAAACATGATTAGTTTTTCATAAAAGAGATGTCTCTGGGCAATTAATCAATGCCAGTTAGAATAGGAAATCATAAGAATTAAAAGACTGAACACTGTCAATCAGCTGCATTTACTATTTGTATTTAAAGGAATCGTTGTACCAGTCTCATTCACAAGAACTTTTGCCTTCATCTAGCTACTGCATATAGTAAGAGTCATTCAGAAGCATTAGACAATTAACTAGTTTCACCAGGGACAAGCTGTATAAGCTCAAATTATAATTGAGATTCTGTAATGACTGCAATCAAATGTTAGATTTAGATTCTTCATTTGTAAGTGTTCCAAACTAGTGGAAATCTAGATAAAGTCATTTTTCTTTGTTTTATATATTTTGAAAGTTAAATAATTTAAAATGGGGAAGTGGATTTAAAATGTTAAGTCATGTCTAAATTATGAGACAGAATGGAATGGAAAATAAAAATTTAAGTTTTCCTTATTTGGTTGCTTACCCTTTTTGCTTTTGTACGCATCGGTGTATCGTGAAGATATCGCAAGGGTGCATCAGATAGATAGACTTCAACATCATCAGGCACTTCTTCAAGAAAGTTGGAAGGAACCAGCCCCTTCTGTCCATTAAGTTCACCCTATAACATGATGAACATTTCAGTGAATTAAATTAAATGCAGGTTGCCAAGAAGGTAAGGAAATACTTTGACTACATTTCAAAGCCACGGAGGAAGAAGAAAGAGCCATCTAAGGTCACACAAGCTGGATATTCCTGTTTCTGTGATTTGACAGTGAACACTATCCATTGAATAAAAACAGATGAGCACGTTTATCTATAATTCAGGGTGACACTAAGACATGAATATGCTTTGAGTACTATAGTAGTTCAGTCGCTCATCCAATTTGCTATATACAGATTGTGACACGGTGCTTTTTTCATTTTGGTGCAGGTAATTCTGAACTATGACTTGAAAACTCAAAGTGGGTTTGTATGTGAAAAGCCTCATGCTGTTAGACCAAGTTGCACGCTCAGAGTTCCAATGCAATGAATGCGTTGACACCTGGAAATCACAAGAGCTTTTGTGCATAATGGTGAACAAATTAATCCCTGCATTATTTAACAGCAATAGAGAAATGATAACTGAAATCCCCTGCAGTTTCTAGACTCAGGTCCTTAGGACTGCAACATCAATGATGTGTCCTAGGCTTCACAACCTAAAAGCACTTCTGAGGCAATCAAATTATTCTTTTGGCTCTCAACAGCAGTGACTTACAGAGTTGGAAGAGAGAGCTGGGCTTTTTTCTGTGGCTGTGCATGTGGAAAAACTAAAGATCAGGATGCAGACTGGCAGCTACTACTGGAATATTGTCTCTCAGGGTACAACTCTTCTGCTTTAAAGGAATGGCAAAGTAGCGTGATCAGCTACCCAGTGCTCAAAACTGAACTACTGAACTATTAATTTATTTTAATTTTAATTTATCGTAAGGCCAGGCAGTATGAAGGTTTTTCTCCCAGATGAAGTGCCTTCTCCACTAACAGTCATTCACATAGATACATGTGATCAAAATATACGTTTTCCAGCAAAGTATATAAGGCAAAAATATAAAATGCCAGAGACAGCTTTGAGGTACATCAACAGCAATCCCTAAAAATGCGATGAAGTGGCAAGTAAGCCAACATCAGTACTGTTCTCTTAGGGAGGGCAGTCTTTCAGGTTCCGCTCTACCGCACAGCTGTGGGAACAGTGAGGCCCAGAGCTGACAGCTTGTAGCAGTGACCAGGCAGAAGCCAACTTACATAGTAAAATCCATCTTCATCAATTTCACCGAAGACAGTGATAATGTCCCCTGTACAGAATGTTAACTCAGCCTGCGGAAAAAGGAATGTGACAGTTCGTGTTTTGTTAGCCAAAGGTTAACATTTATTCTTTATTAACAGTAACGCCATTAATATTTTTCCCTCCCTTTTGTTTTAAGACAGAATTGGCGAAACTGAGTTGAAGAGCTTTTTTTTTTTTTTTTTTTTTAGAATGCTAAATCTAGGCACCTCTCTCTTACTAGGTTCTAGACAGCCACAGGACTTGCTGCAACAAACACGCTGAATGCAACCATACCCAGGAGTTGCTCAAAACTCAGCTGCATGAAGCTGTGAGCAACCTGATCAAACTTTGAAGCCAGCTCTGTGCTGAGCAGGGTGGTGAACTCCATGGCTTCACAGGTCCCTTAACGTCACTCAAGAGGAGCAAACGGGACTAATGTCTACAAGACAAACAGATGATGTTGATTTCTTTTTTTTTCCTTTCTGAAATATGAACTGAAATTGTGGGGCTAAGCTGGATTCTGTTCAAAAAAGGTGTTAGAACAGGCATCTCCAGTCTCTAATCTGCAAACAATACATTGAGCTCTTTAATTGCCTGGGGTTTAAATGTAATTTAATTAGTTTTTAAATTTCTTTTTTAATTTCTTGTGGCCATGGGAAGGAAAGAGAATGAATGTTTGCTATGTATATGTTGCAATTATTTGATTTATTGCCCCAACTATTTTGTAACACCATAATTTAGAACCAGATTTGGTTCACCAAGAAACATAGGACAACGCTGGCTGAGTTTTAATGTATCAAGTCCCAATTGTTTCAAAATTCACTTTCTTGTTTAAAAAAATCCAAATTGTTCTACAAAGACATTTCAAAAAGTATATTAAAAAAATAAAGAGCAAAAAAACATTTTGAATAACCGAGGAAGCTCCTAGGTCTTCAGTATTTGATTTAGCGCTTTGAGTGTACCCTGACATTCTTACCACAATGCATATATAAATGAAAATCGCATCAAATCTTGGTTGAGGGACTTACCATGTAACATCAAAGACAATGTAAAAAGTGATTCCATTGTTGCTGATGACAAATATGGAGAGATGGGAGACTGCATGTAGGTAAATGGAAGATAAACCCATAATGAAGATCTAGCTAATGCTCAGTTGTTTAAATGAAGATCTAGCTAATGTTCACTGGTCGCTTAAGATATCTTTACATTGTTATAAGAAAAAAAAGGATTAAAGACAAGACATACAGTCACAAAAGCTCAGATACATTAATTAAGAAAAAAAATACAATATATTATGAATGCTGTTCCACTGTGCTATAAAGTTCTGGTTTGCATTGCAGAAGAGGGTTGATGTTTTGAGGAAAGGTAAAGCATGGTACAGACATTGGAAAGCGTGCTTCACTATCAGCTTGTCAGTGTGAGCTGGAACACTTCTCAAAAATAATCGTCTTCTTACACAGAAACATATAAAGAAAACTTGAAAACAATAAATGGAAAATAATCATTCCCTACTATTTATAATTCCATGCTTTTTTCCTTATAGACTTTATATATAGAGACATGCGCAGACACACACACATTGCACAACCATATATCTATAATTGACTGCATCGACCCATATTAAATAAATATTACAAATTGAGGCCGTGAGCAACCTGATCTAGTGGGTGGCATCCCTGCCTATGGCAAAGGGGGTGGAACTAGATGATCTTTAAGGTCCCTTCCAATCCAAGCCATTCTATGACTCTATGGTATTTGAACAATCAGAAATCGACTTGTGCAGAATTTATAAGCCTTTACTATATATACATCTATCTGAAAATATTTGACCAATGTTTGTAATTCTGATTTTTTTGATTTTACCAACTACATTTCAATTAAATTAGGATTCCACAAATGGTAAACACAGTAAACAGCTACATCAATACCTCTACATCAACGTTAGGAGAACTTTCTCTTGGATCATAGTCGTACAGCGCCACCATCCTTCTTGTAGATACTGAATGTTGTCTGGCACTCCGTCTGTTTCTTTCTGTTCCAATCACAAGGAGAGGAAGGGAAGGAAAGCTATAAAAGTTATTTTGAACACAAAACACAAGGTGCAATTTTTCCCTGGGTCACATTCACAACAGCGCATTTGGTATTTCTCTAGCACAGTGGTAAGACACCATGGGTTACCAAACCTATTAACATAGATGAAGGTTTCAAAACAGCATGTGCATTTCGTAAGTAACTGAACAGTTGTCTTGCCCTCTTTATTCTAAGCCCCTGAATCCCCACACAGTATATATCTGCAAAACTAACGTTCTGAAATTTACTGCCATTCTTTGTTGGAAGAATCAGAGTTTACCAGGGTATGTAAAGGTAAATGCTCAGAAGTCAGGTTTATTTCATTTTAGTAAAACTTTTACTATCTACTCCCCTCCCCGCTCCCCCCTCCCCCCCCAATCACAAGGAGTGTTGTGCTTGGAATTATTCCTCAACTTTCTGCTGGGAGACTGGAATGAGAAACGGACACTCTCAGCTGTCCCAAGACAAAAGAGGTTACCCAATATGTAAGTGGTCTGCAGTATTTTCAAGACTGACTACAAGAACCCATTCTCAAGTACTGTTTAAGATTCCTTTGTGGGGGAACAGAAGGAAAAGAGTAAAATAGTTTACAGGAACCACATGACATGTTTACTGATTGCTACTAAATATTTACAGAGAAGTTTAAAATGGGCCACATTTTAAATTCGAATGATTATTAGCATGATTCTTGCAGATGATTGCTGTAGCAAAGAAACATGCTTGTAGTGCTACTTACAGACAGGCATTGAGGGCAGGTCTGATGAGCATTATGCAGTGTGACAAAGGAAACGTGGGGTTGGGAGGCACCCTATGATTGCTCTGGCAGGAGGGTGGGCATTAAGGGTTCAGCTGATGTAGGAGCAAATACTGAGTGTGGCGTGCACTCGCTGCTTTCACACTGCCCACCAGCTGACACTGAAGCTTTCAGAGATCACCTACTTCTGCAGCAGGTGGATTGGAGTTACCTTCCCAGCTACCGTTGCAAGGGATTTTCACAGAACACAAGGAGAGATCCAAAACGAAGGCATGGACTGTAAGAGATGCGGGACCCAATTCCCCTGTTTCCCAAACACTTGGATCAACCCGTGTTTAAGTGATTACCTCAGAATAGCACTTTTCATTTCAGAGTACTTCCCTGGGGCAAGACGCTGCCCACAGTCCAGGGTCAAGGGCCCCTCTATGACCAAGAAAAGAATCCAGAAAGGATTCCGTATGTATTTGCTATGTGACACTATTTTCCGACTGCTGGTTTCCAAAAGATCAAAGGCATTAAAAAATAAATAAATCTAGACAGCTCAAATCATTTCAGCTACTTTACAGCTTGAATCAAGTTATTGTTTCTTAGCACAGACCTCTTTTAGACTTTCTGGATCTGCGGTGTACAGAGCGTGTGCTCTCTTTGAAACGGTCACAGTTGACTTCAGGAAAGGAATGCATACAAATAAAAGAAGAGAAGATATGAAGCTGTTCAAAGTTCTGCTTTTAAGGATTTAATGTGGGCAAAGGATTAAGAAAATTATAGTCATATGAACACAGCAATGTAAAGTGTTTGATATGACATTAAAAATATGATCAACAACATGAGACAGACTAGCAATTAGAGCCTGCTTCTGCTAAAAGATCCACATGGGCAGCCACCGTGACAGTAAGGATCTGAGCACATGGATCTCTTTACTATTCAGAATTTGTATTTAGTTTAAAATTAAGCCAAACTAACTGCTCTCCCCAATCCATTAATGAGTGTGGTTTTTGTGTTTCTTTTTAAAAATATTTATTTATTTACTTATTTATTTTTTATTGTGACTAACAATTTAAATCCATAATAAAGAAAAAATATATGGTACTTTTGAATTGCTAAAATATTTAAAGGTGAACTGCTGGGGGTAGGTTGCTAACAGTTCTCAGCAATGTCTCAGAATAAAACTCAGTGCTTAGAAATTTTGCCCTGCCTTACATTTTTATCTCAAATTGTCTCCCTCTTTCCAAGATAAAGATTTCCTGATTTCTCAACTATTTCAGAAGCCACTGCAAGTTGAGTGCAATGAAAAAAGATGATATTTGCAGAATATAACCCTTACACAGCCAAAAATTAAAATTACAGGGAAATACACAGATTGGTGGTTTCATTTTCACAGGTGTTCTGTATCAACATCTTGCTGACTTCAGTAAGAAGAGCACTGAGCAGGACTCACAGCAGTAAGTTTCAAGCATAACTGTTTAGGAATATATTTTCTGTATTCAGGTATGTCTTCATGATAGAATTAGAAAAACATTAGACACTTGTTAATCCCACCAGGCCTTCAGTTGTGTTTACAGATGTAGCCACAGCAGGTTAGGTATCCAATTCCACTAGGCTTCAAATGATGTAGTCCCATGTTTACATCTACTTTGCAGAATAATGCTGTGGACAGCCAACCTACTCAGGCACATCTGTAAGTCCCACTGTCTGCCTGTCCCACATTTTTGAAATGTATGTGTAGGTGTATGTGCTAAACCTGGAGGAGCAGATGGGCAGTGGGGTTTACAAGTGCAAAAGTGGGAGTATTTGTTGTATTAACATGACATAACTCAATTAATACACAAATTTGAAAATACAGCAACTAAGAACTTAAATCACCCCTTCCCTTTCATGGGGTATAGCGATTTTTAAAATATCTCAATATCTGAAGAAGGAAAAAGAAAAAATTGTCTCACATTTACTAATATGTTTTTGGATACAATAAGGTTTTATTCAATCTAAGAAAACAATTGTGGAAGACTTTGTTTCTTAGCAACCACTTTTACAGTTCACTTTTAAACAGGACTGAAACAGTTCCAGCCCTATATATACTCTCTGAATTACAGTGAAAGGTTTAAAACATACTCAGATAGTTGTTTAAAATTTACCTTTAGAAGGAAATGTAAATTAAGATACTTGCATCGCGTGCCTCTGTACAACACTGAACTGATGACGTAATGCAAGTGGTTCATAATGCAGAATCATTTGGCCAAACTCTGCTTTTAAAGGGGTTTGTTACTGCAATACTCATAAAATCTCATAATATGTATTGGTATCCCAAATTATATTATACATAACCCTTTGCCACCATCCCTTTAAATTATTGGTAAAGTAGGAAAATGTAGAAGAGTAAAAATAACAACAACAAGTGATTCATTTTATGCTTTGCAGCAGTGAGCGTATCACAAAGCACTTCAGCACAGCACACTCCAAAGCACAGGGATCTAGTTCTGTGTCTATAAATCTTTCAGGTAAGAAAAAAACATTTTTTTTTTTAAATAAGAAAAGAAAGTAATGGGTGGAGTAGTGAACATAAAAGTCCTTATTTGTGGCAAAAGGTGTGACCAAGATCAAGTATTTGTTGAATAATTCAGATACTGACACAGAATGTATCCCATAGTGTAGTAAATTGCTGTAAAATTCAAATGCATCAGCATATAATAAAAACAAAAGGCAAAGCAGATCCAGCCAAGTTAATAGCACCCAAAATTAGGTGAAGTGATGCATATATACTTTCCCTTACCTATTTTCTCTACTGGTGTGTTCAAAGGAAGAAAACCTTGTTTCAGAAGCTGATCCATCATCTCTTCATCATCTGCTTGGATCTCAGAGACCATATTACATGGGATAAGGCCAATTCTTGTACAGGTTTCTCCACGATAGAATCCATCGGCATCTTTGTCCCCATAAACCTGTCATTTAAATAATAAAAGTGTTGGTTAATAAAGGTTTTAGTATTTAGGATTTTTAATAAAGACAGAACAGTTACCAAGGTACAAATAGGTAATTACAGTATAGATGGGAAATTAGTTTTTTACTACTTTGACTTACATTACAAGACTGGAAATGTTAATTTGAATTTTGACTTCGGTTTCTTAAAACAGAAATTGCATTTTTTTTTTTTGTTAGCATTGAAAAGCATAAAAAATAGTCATCTGAAAGTCATCAGTTTCCCCATGTGTTAAGTTAAAAGTATGCTTAACTATTTGCATAGCTGTTTATGGAATTATTCATATGACACTGCTTCTTGGTGTCATATGAACTATATTCAATAAGAAGCATTTACAAAACTGTGCCCAAGTTTTGTTATTTTGATTAGAACTTCTATATGATCAAAAATAAATAAATTTAAAAATGCCTGTTTAATACCTAATAATACTTGATGTATATTCTTACTTAAGCTCCGATAGTGTTTTTCCAGAAGACATTAAGCTACAAGAATAGCATGAGCTTTCATCAATGAGAACAGGTAAATCCAAAATTTGTCTTAATTTCTAAAAATGCAGTCAATTCATAAAGTTTGCCAGTGATACAGAGGCCTAAATCTAGGACTGCACAAGACACAAAAAAAGAGATATTCTTAATGCAAAACTGATGATTAATTTCAGATTGTTTCCTTTTTCAGGCAAAATCAATTGCTTTCTTTTCTTTAAAAACAAAAAAATCCAAACCAATCCCTTCAGTTCAAATCACAGTTTGTAAAAACTGACCTTTTAATAGCTTTCTCAAACAGGAATCTTTTTCAGTTTGAATCAAAACATGTTCATAACTTACCTGGCACCATTACTACTTCACACAATACAGCATGTGCGACTGTAATGTACGGACAAGACAGACTTCACACAACTGCTCAGGTAATGTACGAAAAGTATTTTGGAAATGCAAACCAATCCACATTCCCAACAATTAAATGAGAAATCAAAACCAGTAGATCACAGTTATTACCATGGTACCAGATATAAAGTTAATATCACTCAGGATAAATATCTGATGTGGGGACTCTCTAGACTTTTCAGTGACAAATGTACTATCAGTGAAAAAAATAATTAAAATACCTGAATGAAACAAACATTGTTGCCAAAAAAATAAGTTCTTTTTCATATATTTCCATATTTGGGACATAAATTTATATCATATCATCTAAAGAGGTAAGCAAAATATTGAACCAAGTATTTAACATATTAACATTAAAAAATTGTGATTTTGTGTATAGACATCAGTGACAGGATCCAATCCAACACAGTGGAAGGAAGTATATATTTTAATAGCTTAAGTAACACTTTTTTATCTTTAAGCAGATTGTTTTACAAATAAGTGTATATATTTTTAGGTTCAGTTTCAGATCGTACTTAAATCTCAGTTAAACCGTGGACTACCAGCAGCCCTTCCTTCTCCCCTCCCTCCTTTCCACCCATTCTGCACCAGATAGCTTAGATACAAGGCTATGGAAAGAGATGCTTACACCTGCTGATTCAACAGAAAAATCTGCTAGCTTTTCAAAATCAGAACAGCAAACTGAACCAATTTGCCTCGCAGCTGCACAATCATAACGAGGCAAGCTGTGACAGAGGGCATGCATAAAGACATGGATGGAATCTAACACTGTCTGCCACCTGAAACAGGCTGATTTATCTTCTTCTCCCTCTTCAAGGAGCAGCTTGTGCACCTTACACCTGAACAGCTAGAAAAGGAAGTTATTTTCCCAGTTTCAAAAGAGGATGACTTTGGAAGAGAAATACCTAATTTTGGACCTTATTTAATTTCAAGTGTATACGTGCTAGGAGGGTTCAGTGTTTAAAAAAATACAGTAGCTGTGGATACATACGGAGGTGCAACACTAAGCATTTTTACAGTACCTTTGCAGTAAAGAGGTCAATTTCTGAAGCAGTTTTTCCTATAGGGTTTGTGGCAATAGACACAGGAGGCCTCAGAGTCACAATTTTCGTCTTTGCATCTAAATCTCAAATTGAGTCTTTCCCTAGCTACCTAACGCAACTCTGAGATTTCTTCCTATTGCCTAATTATATTTAAGCAATTAGCAGTAGATATTAGGTTCCAAATCCAATTAGATTTACAGCCTGAACCTCTGGACGAAAAAAAAAAATCTTGGACTCTTGTCACACAAGTTGCGCTCTCCACTGGAGACAAAGGACATGCTGTTTGTAACAATGGGTCCTTCATTTCCTTTGTTTTTAGATCCCACCTTAATGATCTGTCCTTCTTTAAATGGCAGCTCTTCTTCTGCAGCATCAGGATTTGGGGACATTGTCAGTGGATCATAGTCAAAGAGTGCAACAAATATTCGAGTAGAAATATCTTCTGTGCCAGGATCTGTTTCTGATTCTTCATAAATATCTGGAGAAAGATGGTCATGACCACCATAGCCATCTATGAAAGTAAATTCAGAAAAGAGCAATTCAGTAATTTGGCCTCATTTTTTCAACTATTTCAGTTAATATTTGAAAAGTGTTTGGTGCTTCAGTGAAAACTTAATGCATGTCCTATCAAGTTTGGCATTTCTTTTTTTTTTAATTAGCAAGTTGTAATTTTTTAAGCATATTCAACCTGCATGCACTGAACGTGGTGTTGATCTACACCACACTGACATTTACACAAGTGAATACAGCTCAGGTAAGAAAGCAACTTTTGTTAGGTTTACTATAGTTTGCTATACATTAGTGAAGCATGTTAAGAGTGACATAATGATGATTCTGATAGGTGTTAACATTACTGCAAAAATAACCATGCTTTGGATCCACCTGTTTTCCAGCACAGCTGCTTCTGCTCTTCATGGACACAAGAAAGCACATCCCAGCTGTGTTGACATACCATGTTTTAGGTATGAGGTTTAAAACATGGTTATAACCTCTTCTCTCCAGACAGGTAAGAAGAAATATATTTCAGTAGTGTTAGTTGTGTCAGGGATGGAACTACACTACTATTTTGCTTAAACACAGTCAATAGTTAACATCAACAACAATGCCCCAAACCCTCCCGAACACTATAAAATATGATAAAATCCAGGAGCAAAGGTTAGCTATTACTGCATTTAATTATACGCTCATTAGGAAGGATCATCCATGAACATCACAACACTTGACACTGTACTGTTCTCAGGCCACTGCAGGGTACCAAATCAATTAGGACTTGAAAAGTAAGAATGAACTTTTTGTCTCATAGCTTTCAGACATTTCAAGTTACCTGGAGAAGGCATTTAGTCCCTGATTCAACAATATACGTGAGGATGGACTTCAGTAAAACTGAATTAGTAAACTAGGCCAAAATGGCTAACAATAAGTGTTTTGTTGACAGGTTTCAAATGCTTTTAATTTTGTTTTGAAAGAGCATGTAGCATTACTTTCTCCAAAAAACTTGCTCTTTCAAGACAAATGAAGCTGAAGACCCAAAAGCATGCAAAATCACAAGCCACTTCAATAAAACTTATTTTCCAAGTCCCACTAACTTAAATGGGAGTCAGATACTTTTGTTCTTTGCTGAATCAATACTTATCATCCAGTTTGCAAGATCTTTCACACAGATAAATTGAGAATATATTATAAACTACAATGAAAATGTAATTTACCTATATCATTTTTTTTTCAAACACATTAATACAAGTTTTACTGTAATCATCTCTTATAAAGACTACCTTTTTTGGTAATCATTTGAATATTTAATATGTAATATTTCAGAAAAAAATAATCTTCTTTTTGCTTCAATTCCAAATTTCATTCAACATTTGACACATTTAAACTACCAGAAAAAAATTCAGAGGGTCACAGCTTTAAGGGAACAGCTACTGACTCTTGGGTCCAAAGTGCAAGAAAGAATGTGAGTAGGGAAAAATGCAGAACAGCAAAAGGGCAGGGAAAAATTCCAGCCAAGAAGCTTTATGCAGGCACAAAGCACAAAAAGGGTGTGTGAAAGAAGTGCACATATGGGACAGAAAGCAATGGGACACAGGGTGGGATTCTTCTCTATTCTGTTCTCCTCTCATAGTCATGTCGCAGTCTGTATGTGGTTTATACTCGGGCCCACCAGGCAACATAAAACAGGTGGTTGAAGGGGTGGGATATTTTGATTGTTAATTTTAAAATTAAAAATACCAATGTTTGCATCTGACTTCAACTGTGATTAATAGGAGTTAGGTGCAAATATGAATTATAGCCATATGTATCCCAGTTAAAAGCACTAACCTGTAATAATCTGACTCATGATAGTGAAGTTGGCTTCACTGAATGAGAACACAAATAGTCTCTTTATTTTCTCATTAGCCACTTATTCTCTTATGCGGTATATATCATACACATATATAATTGTGTATGTAAAATCTTAAATCTTTGGATGCAGCCAGCCAGATTCCCAACCAATGTCAATTTACTGTAGTTGCATTGAACTCACTAGCTATACACAAGTTGGTGATCTGGTTGTAAGTCAGATATGTTCGCTTTGAAACCCAGCATTAAATTATAATTTACTTAACTTTCAGGGTCCATTTGCTTCATTTCAGAAATCAGAAAAAAAAAAAAAAAAGAAAAGGAAAAAAAAGAAGTGTTTCCTAGATCTATATATGGCCTAGGCTGCTTTTATGGGTTAAGTGTTAGACACTTTAATTCACTATGTTATGAATTATGAAAACTGAGTTGTTGATCATGTAATGATTTCTATGTTGATGAAGCAGCAAATACTATCAGTAGTGGGTATAATTACCTTACTCGTGTAATACAAGCTTGTTATTATGATGTAATTATACCTAAAAATATGAATACTTTTTGTCTTCACCAAGGGACAGAGCCAAAGGCCTGTGTGATTAATGAAAAGACCCTGAATCATCGTTTAGCCCAAGCCGCAAATCAGATTAATGTTTGGTAACAAATTCCTATTATTGAACATGTAAATCACATTGTGATTTAGCAGCTACTGTTTGACCCTGTCCAATCTATATGAATCAAGTGAAAATGTGCTCATTTTGATGAATGGTTGTTCAGGTATATACAGTAAATATTGACTGGCATTAGTAGCAGCGTAGCTTCACAGAGGTTCATGCAATGCAGTGTGCTCAGACTCAACTGAGTATGGAAAGGTGGCCGCACAGCAGTTTCAGGACAGAGGACTAAGGGCTGTTGTCCCTTACAGCTGAGCTGGAGAAACTTACCTGACAGCAGACAGGACTTAAGAGCTAGTTCCCCTGGCATTCTGCATTGCATGCAATGTTGTCATACATAACCGCACTTGTTAACACGCAGCTCTAAAACGTGTCTGTCATAAAGGATGAATAATGTTCGGCATACCGTATCTATATTCAGAGGCCATGGTACGCTGCTGAGGCCATTTCTTGTGTCCACCAATGCTGCGATAATAAGCTTCTTCTTTTACAGGTGAAATATTTCCCTCACTACCTGACCGAGACCGACCGCCTTCACTGTTACTGTCCATTGTAATTTCTACGAAGAAAAAGGGAATGATCTATTAAAACATATTGTATAGTAGCCTTTGCGGAGGCTCCTGCGGGCAAGTTTTGCCTATCTTCTTTACTAACTTGCATATAGTAGGAAGGCCAAACACTGTGTAAGCTTTGCCAGATGTCTCAGCCTCTAGAAATCCTCCTTCAGCAGGGAAATGTGTATCACCTTTTCTAAAGCATCTAATTTTTTTTTTTTTTTTAAATTCACATGGTAAATATTATTTGTTAGATCTTTGGATAGGAATCATCTGTTATTATGAGGTTTAAATAATCCTACCTGACAGATCTGCAAGGTCAAGAGCACTGTAAACTGTTTCACCTTCTAAAGTATCAACCTAAAAACAAAAATTAATTAATTTACTTAAATCCTACCTGCAACAGTATACTAACCCAAAGTATTTATAGCTTAATGGAGAAAATACTTCAAAGAATTTCCTAAGAATTTAAATTCTGGAACATTTGGAGAAAGATTTGATCTTTGGAATCTTGACAACATTACAGCGTTGAAGGTCTTTCCCTCTAATTTAACTTGCCACTGCTGCTTTGAGAACTTCCCATCATTAGTGAGGCTGAGTAACTTAGCAAATACTCCAGGCATACGTGTAAAGGAATAAGCCACTGCCAAGAAATTTGGAATCCACATTTTTGAGCTGTATACTGAGACCAACAACAGTTTCACATATTTAAGCCATCTAAATTTTCATATTGTAATGACAGAACCATCATAATTTCATTCTTCCAAAACCCTACTTGCAGCCATTATTCATGGGAGACCTCCTCTCTTTCAGTGGGTTTCTGAACTTGCTTCAAGTTTATTCACCACTCAACTATATGCTTTTGTGTGCCATATTTTTAACTCTCTTTACTTATCTGACCTGCTGATATATTTCATGTCTTCTAGATTTTTTTTCCCAGCAAGTTTCCAGGAAGCAACTTTTGTGCAGAGCTTTATCGAGTGTTTATATTAGCTTCATTTATCCTCAAAGTGATTTACTATGGTATGATGCTGAAAGTGAGAAATAATGCATACCTATCTTTCAGCAATTTTAATCACTAGTCTTTCAGCCAGAAATTAGGACTCTTGAAATCTAAGGCAGATTTGCCCTTCCAACAGCTTCCCAGCATTTTTTTATCATTATTATTTTTATTTGTTGTTAGATATTGTTCTTAATGCTCTGTAGTTTGCTTGTTATCAACATTAGACAATGTTGTAATTTATTCCAAATGGAATCTCAAAGAGCACCTGTGGATTGTACATAATTCAAAATACACTAATTCGTTCTTTTAGCTGCACTGAAAAAAATAAAATCTGTGATTTTAGTTTATTAATCTGCTTGACTGATTATAAGAAATTAATTTCTTTATCTGATTCCTAAACTGTTGCTATTGAACTGCTAAACAAAAGAGTCATTATTTGGTGGACTTTGTATCCTACCTTTGTTGACAGAAAGTGAGTTCTGATAAATTTAATCACCTCCCTTATTTTTTAATTACAATCACAATTAAAAGGAACCCCAAAGGAATAATTAAAAAAAAAAAAACACCTGTCTACTCTCTTACTATTTATAAAAAAAAATAAAATAAATTTACACATAATATAAAAGAATGAATTTAGACACAAAACTTGGTTTAAGTAGTCCAAACATAAACCAGGAATCTTTATTCCTGAGAAAAACAGGCTGCTTTCAGTCTAGGAAAATAAAATTAAAGAAATCTTACAGCCTTAACACCATCATCTGAATGCTGTTTGGTTCAGCTAACAATAACGCATCAATAGAAGCACAGGAGCCTCCCCGGAGTTGGTTCTCCCCCATACCATTTTCATACCAGTGTAATTCCATTGATATCTGTGACAATTATCCTGGTTTACAGCAGGATGTGCGAAGAGAATCAGGCTTCTGAACAGCCATGCTATACTGCAAATGCTAAGAAAGTTTCATGCATTACAGCTCTGCATGTGTTGTGATCTACAGTTTCTTTCATTAATAATAATTACTATACACCAAGTATAAATATAATTGTGTCCACTAGGGGGATTTTGCTTTTAATAGACAGTACACTTCTGGCATTTTAGTGTGACCCATGAAAAGGGAAAAATATTTAAGATTTAAAAGTAAAAGCATTCCTTTATGATCAGTCTCCTTCCTTCTGATAATCCCCATTTGTGATGTCACTCATCCACATAAATGTCAGGTGAGAACATCCTGACACTGCTTCAGGCTCCTCCTGATGATATTCACAAAGTCCAGGTTAGGGACATGAACCTAACTGGTTTTCACATCTTCATGGAGTAATGTTCTGTTAATAGCTCACAGAATTCTTTCTGCATTTGTTTTGCATGTGTTTGCTAATTTTTCAGTGTGCATGTTCCTTATTTGTCAGTCTAGAGTGCAAGTTTTAACAAATATGCATTTTTCCATAATGTCTTGATTCCATTATCTTTTCTGCACTACTTTTTGGATTTTCTGGTATACATCAGCATATGTTTTAAGTCATAAGTAAACCAGAATAGGGATGAAATATCAAATCTAGTAAATATATGCAAGTTCTACTAACTTGTTGCATTTACCAGCTTCCATTTTTTTTCATGCTAAATTCCAAAAAGTAGTCAAGAAAATGGAAAGTGAATGCAAAATAATGGTTGATGAATGGGAAGATGGATGGATGAATGGATGGTTGAATGGGTACATTTATTTTACTGATCATATGCCTGCCTGCGTTATCATTTGTTTTGGTAAGATTTGATAGTATCTAACCTTAACCAAGCTTAGAAAAGCTCCAACACCCATTAAATTCAATGAAAACCATCCCGGTGATGTTGATGTCTATTGATTCAGCCCCCTGAGACCCCGGTATGCTTACATTTAGCTCTTATTTAGATGAAGATGTTTTTAGTTCAATTTCATCTCATTTAAGTAACTAAGAGAAACCATGGTTCAAGACAAGTGTCCATTGTAAGGACCACCTTCCCAACTCTGAGGCTGCAAAGAACAGAAATTCACCAATCTGTCCAACTAACCAATGGAAGGGACCAACATTGGTCGAGACCTTTGTGGCACTGCACTGCCATGAGAGGACCTTCGCCCTGCATGCTCCGCCCTTTCAGGCCGTCCTGAAGATGATGGATTACCTAAAAGCTAAAAAACAACAACAGAAAAAACAGGTTTGTAAGTTACATGCATGGAAACATTATGGTTATATGGTTGGACATTGATCAGGTCAATCGCATTTAGAAGCATAAGCTCTAAAGGCAACTAAACTTAGTTTTTAACTGAAAGGTTAGCTGAAAACTAAATACTGTTGCCTGGCAAACCTGCAAAAGAAAAAATGGTTCCCTGATTTATGGCAGAGATTTTGCAACCAGCAGTCACATATTGGAACAAAAAGAAAAGAAAAGAATAATTTTGGAAACATTCTTTTGCCTTTGTTGTTGCTACTATGACGTTATAATCTCCTGAAGAGTAGTGCAACCGGTTATGAGAGCTGATGATATCAGGCTACACTGAAAAGGCAAGCATCTCTTTGTTTTCAGCTATATAGCTTTGTCCAGTTCGCAGCATGTGAACAAGTGTATATCCTTCTGTCTTTGAGCACACTGCTTTTCTATAATGGCCTTCGACTGTTAAAGCCTTTTAGAGGTTATTGAAACACGTAGAAGGGAATGTAGACACACTTCGTCTCACACCACAGCTGTCTCTTTCTGTTCACTTGCAGAAAACGTTGCTATTTTAATAACTAAATGGTACTATTTTAATGCTTTCCAGAGTTCCTCATGCAGCCATTGAAATTAACACAGCTTGGGCACTAATTTTAATGGGAGAAATTTTTAAGGATCGTTTCAGAATAAACTGCTGGGCTAGAAGAGCAGGCAGCTGATTTCTACTGTTACGTGAAATACATTTGATTTGAGATCTCCACTCTGGATTGCTGTAGACTGAGAGGATAAAGAACTTGTTTGGTCTTTTGGGAGCAGGGAAACCTGTGGATGCGTCTGTCAAAGCATGGAGACTCTGCTATAGACTAATGGACAGAAATGCAATTAGGCAAGATCACGCAGAGGCATCCTTGAAAGATATGGAACAGCCCTGGCTCTCCCTTTCGAAGAAGCTGTTTGCCTGCATTCTCATGCAGAGATGCAGTCTGCAACTTCAAAGGCAAGAAGAGATGATCTAAAAAGGAAGGCAAAGTAGTGACAGTGCAGAGAGAAGGCAGAAAATGGAAATATGATGAAACCTGTGACTCCCCAAATCTGGGTCATGTTCACACTGGGGAGAATCCTGATTCTTGTCCAGAGATGGTTCATGATAAAGAGCATATCCTAAAAATTCTGAGAGTGAAATGAACAAAAACAACATGATGAAATGGATTCCTCGAGATATTTAAAATAATAATTACTGATGAAATATTTTTCCAATTAAAATGCAGCTTTTTTTTTTTTTTTTTTGAAAAGCAACATTTAGATGGGCAAAATAAATAAAGACAATATTGTGGAAAATTATAGTTCAGCTAACCCTTAATTAAAATTTAGATTCAGTTGTCCTTTAATAAAAGCAGCCATTATTGTAATTTTTTTTTCTGTGGGAAAATCATTGTAAAGCAAATTAAACTGATTTCAGCATGACACAAAAGATGACTGTAAAGCAAAATGCGGAATAATAAACAAGAGAAAAAAAAGGGGGGGAATGCAGCAGGTAGGTCCAAAGGATGGACTCTAAAAATTAACTCAGAAAAAAAAAAAAAAGAAAAGAAAAAAAGTAGCAAGAGAAAGAAAACAGACTGATTTGGCAAGCAGATGTTAGAAGGAAGATTTATTTCACACACCAGAGAGTCTTCTGCATCTCTGTGGGTTGGCTTTGCAAGTGGACCAGCGGCCCTAGAGTCAGCCATTTTAAAGTCGGTCTTCCAGCCTCCCTGAACATCTTCATTAGACAAATTATCTGTTCTATTACATCTCTGAGCCTCATACTTTTTCTCATAACTGGGCTTGACCTGTTCATTCCTGGGCTCTACAAAGGAAGGACCCAAGTCACCAAAATCTTCTTCAATGCTGGTTTGTCTTGTTAAGGTTTTCCTGCGAGCAAGCAAGGGCCTCATGCTTTTCCTGCAGGAACAGTTAGCAGTCTCTGCACAACAGCTAGATGCAACATTGGCAGAAACTGAATCACAAGCATATCTGAAAGTAAACCGAGATTCTTCTTCTTCACTTCCACAGTCTAGTCCACTGTCTGGGCTTCTCGATAAGGATCGGCTATATTTACATCCTTTGTCGTCTCCAGCAAAATCCTCCATGCCTGAAATTCTGTGCTTGGCTGCATACCAGAAGTTGTGCTGCTGGTCTTGATTGTAGGGCCTAGGTGGTCTAGAGTCTCTAGCTATTGTGGGATTCTTTTTATAGGGCATACCTAAACCCTGCTTGTATAGCAGTTCAGAGTATTCACCATCCTCTTCAGCTACTTCTGGAATACTGAAAAGCTTTTTACTGTGATGTATCTGTTGTGAAAAGTCAGGCTGTTCCAAAAAAGTGGCTTCAGTGGTCTTATTCTTATCGCACTCCTTAAGATTATGTAATGTTAAAAACCAGACAGGGAACAAATAGTGTGTGACAAAAATAAAATGGGAGGGAAAAGGGAGAAGAAAAAAAATAAAGACAGAATTAGTTTTAGAGCAATGGCAAACATAAGACATGCAGCTTATTTAGTGAAAAAGATGTCATGCTTTGAATGAATATCTGTGAAAAATAAAGACATGATTAAGAAGTTGCTGGGTGTCAGATACAACATGAGAGGTCAATACAAACAACTGAGTGATGCTCTAACAAGAATAAACCCATGCATTTAAAACAAAGCAATAGAAGCTGCATACAGGTTCCAGCATGGTGAATGAGAATGACATTAAAACATGGCACTAATGCTTAGTACTTTCCTTGCCCCATGCCAAATTGCAATTTAATTTTTCTTTGTAACCAGAACCCTTATCTGAGAATGAAAATTCTGTTATAACAAGCTGTCTTGCTTTGCATCTGTGAAAGTACCGTATATGAGTAGCAAATATTCCTAGATCTCCTGCCAGAGGAGAAATATTTTGCAAACATCATTAAAGAAGCTCTAGTTTCCTTTGTCAAATTGTAAAAAAAAAAATAAAAAAAAAATATATATATATTATATATATATAAAGCACAATTTTTAAAGCTTGGCTTCCACAGAAAGAACCCTGAGAAGCAGACTGCTCTCTGATGTCTCTTGGTTTGCACTGTCATCATATCTCTCAAAATAATCTTGTACCTGCTTGTTAAAACCAATATTTGAGAATCAGCCTATTAGTAGAAGTAAGCGAAAGTCTCTGTTTATTATCAGAAGTAGGTAAAAACTTTCCCAGCCTGAATAAAATAAGCATTCTGATCATGATAGATACATATAATAGGGAATAACAATCTCCCAATAAAGCAAGTATATATCTGCATACAAAGCATTTTCTTGTTACTTGGGAGAGAATGCTCAACTACAGCTGAAAGTGCATGGTTGGCATACCTTCAGATGCAAGAGGAACAGGAATCTGTTTACATTATGGAAAATTCATTAAATGTGTTTTTCATTTTTTTGTTAGCTACTGCTGTTGCAAAGTGAGACTGGATCTAGTGAAAGAGGGGGAAATTATCAAACACTTTGGGATCAGAACATGACCTGCATTTTGTATCAAAAAGCTTATCAACATGTTGGGCAATATTCTACAAATGAGACTTTGACATCCATGAGTCCTTCCCCAGGAAGTACTCACACTGAATTCTACTGAAACCGAAAATCAACCATACCCTCCACATACACTACTACATCGAGAGAAGTATGCCTGCAAACTTTAACACGTCTAAAATGATTTACTACACCAAATAAAGGTCTGGATCACCTATTTAGACATCAAAATTGGCAACACTATTGTAAAACCAAGAAGTAGACATAATTTCTGATGCATAAAGAACAAGAACAGTCTAGGGATAATTCACTTTTTCCCCATATGAACGGGACAGAAGTAGCATGCAGAAGGTTCAGTTTGAACCTTTATGATAGCAGAAGAATCGAAACACTGATTATTTTTCTTTTGAAAAAAGTACCTGTCTCATTCCAGATAGTATCAGAATAAAAGGGCTGAATTTACAGTACATGAAGGCAGTTACATTAACAGTTAGAATTCTTCTATACATGACAACATAGCATTTTTTTTTTAGTTAAATAACAGCATACTGGAAGAAAAATACACCTGTGGTTTCCCTTACCATTCAAGTTATCCAACTTGCTAAGAAAACACAATTTAGTGTAATCAATAGACACATGAAAAGCAATTACAATTTATACATACAAGTATGAGAAATGTATATTCTGTATTGGGTAAGTTCAACATTCTGCATATAATTAATTGTTAATAATTCCATGATAAATACTTCTCTGTTGTGATTAAGCAGTATTGCTGATAGATATTTCCTACTGTCTCTGACAGGTGATTATTAAGGTGATTCCTTAATAATCAGAGCACAAGGATTTCTGATAATACATTTATCAAACAAAGTTCACCCAAATCCCCTTCTTACAAGTGAGCTGTAAAGCCAGAGGAAGAGATGGCACTGCACTGAAAACAGGAAAAAATTCCTTAGACATGAAAAGCCTAAGTATTTTTTTCCTGTATGTATGCATGTTTATATAAACCTTTTTGCCCAGAAACAACTCATTGTCTGGGTAGCACATGCAGTGTATTGTCATATAAACATGGGAAAAGACCCCTGATATAGATCAGAAATTGCAACTTCCACAATTACATATAGGAAAATAGTCAACTAGCTAAAAGATTAGCTATCCAACTATAGAAGAAATAAAGGAGGAAAAAAAAAAGAAAAAGATGCCAAACCAAATGTATTAAAGGTAGCCTCGACATCATAAAACAATGTTTGCCCTAGTTCTAGTTTTATACAACAGTGTTAGTTTTAATTGTCTGCAAAATCCATAATTGTCTAAAAGAAATGGTTTGAAGGAAGAATAAAAATATGGAGGTATTCTTAAGGTTTCTCCGCAGTCATGCTTACCTTAAGTGCATTATGTGAAGTCACACTGACTCGTCGTCTTCCTCCATCCTCCAGCTGCATTTCCGAGTACAGCTCTTCTTCATCTTCCTCCATAATATCAGACAAGTCAGAACCTCTGCTGCTCTCTGTATGGTACTCTTCACCATGGCAATAGTGAGGCTAATCAGCAGGGTGAGGGAGAAAAATCTTTACTGACTGACATTGAAAATCTTTGTATACCACCAAGAAGGACTAAAGCATTTCCTAGGTGTGAATTTCAAGCTAATACTACATATAAATTACATCATGCAGCTTGCTCCTCTGTTTTAGCAGATGGATCATGTATAAAACTTTTTTCCCATTTATGCTCCCAATTCAAGAAATCCAATCTCAATCTCACAGGTGACCCAAAAAAGAATGTCTGCATTCAGAGCACCAAATCTAGTTTCAGTCTTGATCAAATTCCCATAATTTAAAGAGGTCCTTCATGCATCAGTAGACTTGCTGACCACATTGTAAAAGCCCTAGGATAATTCACATATCATCTGTTCTTCACAGCTGTTTGTTACATCACATTATAATTTAAAAGTGATCAGCACTTAATTATTGCAGGATGTTACTATCATTATATGATACAGCTAGCTGATGGAGTTTGAAGTTTTCATTCATGCAAACACTGTAGGAATAGACTGCTATGATCTTAATGGTTTTTTAAAACCAATTCAATATTTCAGGTTCTTATTAACTTCCAATTAGTTGGAAGATAAAGAGGACAAAGTATGTCTTACTGAATTGCTATTGTTAAATAGGAGTGGCCTTGGTTAAACTTTTAAGCCAGAACATTACATTTAACAAACCAGATCATAAACTAAACTCATTGTACATTTTATAACTAAACTAAACTCACTGCACATTTCGTAAGCACAGCGTGATTAGATATATTAAAAAAATGGGAACCACTGCACATGAAGATGGAATCAAATCCTGAAGCTGCATATTGAGGAACATTTGAAGTTTGGAGTGATGTTTATAAGTGCTTGAGCTTCTGTAGTGAACTGAACCAAAATTCCAGAAAGTCTCAAAATTGGTACAAAAAAAATGAAGGCCATTGCTTTGACCCTTCAACAAGGGAGGTCAGATGTTTGGCTAATAAGATTTTCAACCATGTCAAGACATAATAAAATATCTCTTTGCTAGGATTTACAACTCTCTTGAAAGTAATGTAGTAAATTCATGTTTGTTTCCAGCAGGATCAGACTAAAAGCTGCACAGGTGTGGAAAAATTCTTTTGGCAACATCTCTCTATTCCTTACAGCATGCAAAGTATGTATGTATGTTGCTGATTTTCTGCTAATTAGGATTACAGGTTATGTCTTTTATGGTACACAGAAATCCTTCCCCCTTTCCTTTTTTTTCCTCACAGAATGCTTTCATATGCAAGAGTAATGCATGATACAGAAGAAACTCAGAGCCCAAATGTGACATTTTAAGTCACATTTCTGTTCCATTTTTTTCTGTTTCCAGTGCTTAAGACCACTGCTTGGGATAACAACCTATAGATGCATGGTGCCAAGCATTCAGTTCCCATAAAACAGCATAATGCTCCAGTAACAGGACATTCACCTACCTACCCACAGTTTTACCAGTATGACTACAATAATCAGTTGATACCTTGAATAGCCTGCTGAGCTTCACAAAATACTTGTTTCATACCAGAAAACTGACACAAGAAAAATACCAGGCTACTTACTTGCTTTCCAAGTTCTGACCCTTTCAGAAAATCATCAACTGAAGCCCCCCTCCTTTTGACATTAGGAGAATCATAGCCATCTTCCTCATCATCTGAGTTAGCATACTGGGCTGCATTGCTCCTTTCACTAAAAACACTTCTTCTCTCCATCTATCAAAGCAACAAAAAATGGAAAATTGTGAAGACTTGATCCTGCAACCAATGGAGAAATGGTAAATATAAGACATGAGTATTCAAGAACACAACATTTAAATATACTTGTGATTTACAACAATGTTAGTTTTCCTGACTCTAACCTTTTAGGAGTCTGCAGGAGTTTTTTGGTTGTAGTATCACTCTCACTCAAGGAATTATATGTTTTCATGTGACCATTAACTCAGCTGCTAGCTTTCTTCCCTCTACCACTGTTATCTTAAAATTCTCAGCATTCTACAGGCAGAGGCTGCTAATGAAGACATTAGTTTCCCCTTTGGCAGAGGACTAGCAGAAGACCTAGCCACTCATTTCAGCATTTTTGACCTCAGTACAAAAAAAACAAAACAACAAAAAAAAAGTATAGAATGAGACTTTATGCTCTTCCTCTGCTCACAGGTGTCTCTTACCCCTCAGCTACTGAATGCTGCTGCCTACTCCCATGACAAGGCCTCCTGACTGTGCCATCTAACAGGCTGGATAGATGTCAGGGAGAGGACACTCAGTAGCCTACTGCAAAGGGAGAATTGCTACTACTGGAGACCAAACATGACAAATATCACTGGCAGAATTTGATTTAAGGTAGAGTGAATCCATCTGTAAACTTCTGTCCAGATCCCTGAACATTCCAAGCATCAATAAAGTTAATGTAAATAAGCGTGGTTCAGAGCATATGCTATGTCAGCAACTTTCAAAAACAGAAAAAGCATTTCAGTTCTCTTTCTCTATATGTTTGTTATATCAACTTTCATTTGAATGCCAAAGAAACTAATTGTCTTTACTCCATTACATTTATCCCAGTTTGCTTTCCTTATAAAGAAAGGGGAGAAATACACACAGAGCTTATTGACCCAGAATTACCTAGCTTCTCAAAACCGGTATCATCACCTACTGGCTCAATTCTGTTCTGAAACAGAGAGAGTCAATACTGGCGGTTTGTTAAGACATGCATAAATGTCAAAGTAAATGAAATTATTCTGGAGATACAATGGGAGACCAAAGACTCCATATAACAGCTCATGACTGACAAATGAAGGACAAAGAGAATATATAAAAACTGACACCAGATCCTGAAGCAAGGAACTAGCAGTTATGAGCAGCTTGTGATGAGAAAGTAACTGCCCAGGGACCTTTTCTTTTTTTTTTTTTTTCTTGTTTTTTCAGAAGTAAGGCTCTGCATTTTCTGAAAACAACATTTCTAGTGATCAAAGGTCGATCAGTGTTCTTTATAGTTACAAGCATATTTGTGAAAGATGCCACAGAATTTTATCACACTGCTTCTTCTCAAACCACTGATCTTCAGTGTTTGGGAATTTATTAGCTGCTCAGTCAGGCATATACTACAAAGTTTTTTGATGGTAAGTGCTACAATGAATAAAGCAATCCCTAAAAGCAGCAAGAAAAAGTTTGCCTTTACCCTATTGCTCTCTGCAACTCGTTGTGCAGCTTCTCTTGCCATGGCTTTTGCAACAGTATTTGGGACAGGTGTGCCTTGAGGTTGAGGGAGTATTCGGTTAGGTGATGGAGACCTCCTCGCCTGAAGAGGGCTGTGAAAGTTAGGGACAGGTGGCTCAAGTGTGTGCCCATGAACAGGGGATGCCGAACGAGTCTGCTCCCATGACTCATCCATTTTTAAATGTGGACCTAAATGTTCTTCTTTGGTTTCTGGGGCTCCGGCACTTGCTAATGGCTTAGATTTGGGAGCAGTTCTGGGGTGAGGGGTTGGAGGCACCAGTAGGTCAGATGGAATGGCAGCAACAGTAGAGTCCACTGATTCCCCTTGTGCAGAGAGTGTTCGAACAGTAACTTCTTTTGCTTCCAGATTTCTTAGTCTCATTAGCTCCACCAGTGTGTTCTCTGCTGTTGGAAAGATCACTTCCGCCACCTGGGTACACAAACAAGCAACTTACTAGCATGAAGACATCTATTTCCCTCCCCTCATCACTCCCCTCAATGACACTGAAGTACAGCCTTCAAGGTCTTAACATGGAGTGAATTATTGCCAATACAGAGTGAGCTTTGAGAGCTCACATTAGGGCTCCACACCAATTAGCACCAGTTGTCTTTAATCCTTTCAACTCATTTGTTCAAAAGCTGAAGTGTGTATAGAAAGGGAGCTAATGATCAAGTTAAGCACAAACAAAAGAACAGGTTCTGCTGACATCCAGGAAAGCCCTGCACACATCCAAGTGCCATCACATTTATTGCTGCCTTTACCTGTCAGTGGAAATTCACCTTACGTAGATGGTACCTGTAACACTGGAAGGAGAACTCACCCGTTGACCTTTCGCATAAACACCATAGCCTGTGACATTGGCACCATGGGAGGTCCCTGTTGCTGTCAAAGTTGGTGGTTTCCAGGACACCTGTACGGTCACTGGAGTGGACCCGGCCCGGACAGTAACATCTTGAGGTGGAGCTGGGGGACCTAAAGACAGGCAAGATTGGTCACCTTTGAGCATTAGATCAGAGTTTGTACATCAGCTAATAATACTTGTGAGTTGGAAACTACTGATCTCAAAGTACTTATTTTTTCAAGAAGACAAAATATTCTTACTGCAGTTACAGTGTAGAAACAGAAGCATACACTCAGCAGGTCATGGAGCTATAAACTGACCCTCAGCCTACAGCCATTAACTAAGCTATATTTGCAAGACAGTCTGTACTTGCACCTTGCTCAGGACCAATTTTTATCCCTTCAGACTGCATAACTACTACTTACTCTGAACGCAGAAAATGTGAACAGAAAAACGTGGGGAGAAAAGTGCCCAGGAGTGGCTCTGTTAATAAAAAACTGCTGCAAGTGACAGCAAGTGACTCTGGAATATATCTTTGCACTGAATGCACATGGCATACTCAGAAATCACTTTTAAATTCTGCCTCATGACCATCAGTGACTCCGAGCCAAGATTTGCAGGTCAGAAAGCACTCTGAGACTAAGGTGCGCTGTGGACTATGAGCCAGAACCGTAACCTTTTCAATCAGCAGCATGTTGGTGTAATGGGCAACTGGACTAAAAGACTCCTCTGCACTGAAAAAAAAAATACGCCTGCTAACCTTTTAAGGCATTTACAGTACGTTAGGGTAATAGCACACCAAGTACATCCTTAATTAAAAGGCATTATTAACCTACTATAAATAGCTCTACTTTGGACAGAAACCAAAGTAAAAACATCACAGAGATTATTAGTTCATGAATATTTCAGGCATCCTGTTCTGTTAATTTAACAGTCAAACGCTGAGAAGTGTTTCATGCTAAAACATTTCAGAAGCGGGTTTCAGCTGCAGCTATCTCTGGGTAATAGTTGGGAGATGATAAACCTTAGTTGCTGTGAGTTTGCTTTTGCCACTGAACTAGGCACCACCAATTTTTGTTCATTTACTGAGAGAGAAAGCTACAAATATTATAACTGTGTGCATTCATTGCCACCAAACAGATCATGACACAAGCGTTAATATCAAACAAGCCTCAGCTTCTAGATAAAACCATCAGTGCATTTCAGTAGTTTTTTGTCACTGAGCTTCAGCCTTTACCATGGATCCAAATACTTTCGCAAGGATTTGCATGGAAGTACAATATAGGACACTACAGGCAGAGCACAATTTTTTTGCCTGTACCATTAGTTGCACTTACAGTGTATTTTTAACTAGCAAGGCCAAAGCACGTAAACTGATCTAATACTATTCTTTCCCAAGATGTAGATTTTAATTTAGGGTTCAATTTCATCTTCCCTATTTTATTGACAGCCAGCATGCCCGATACAGCAGAGTTCCTCAGTTTACAGGAGAGAATGCATCTGATCTAGTCCAGGATCTTGTCTCTGACAATGACATCATCTGCTCCTGCAGGAGAAGGCACCTTCCTCCCTTTTCTCTCTCCTGCCCTCTCACCACCCAAAAAAATAATCAATCTCCAGGGAGTCTCTCTCTACTTTTGTAGGCTGTAACAGAGATTGGTTTAATAAACTGTAATGCTTCTCAGTAGAGAACAATTCATTGTTGCTTTATCATGCTTTAGCAACTAGAGGGTGATGCAGCATGTTAAGTAGTTGTCCTGAAAAAACCTCACTCAAAAGGCTTTTCCCAAATAACAAAGAAGGTGAGATATTTAATAAATTTAAACCACCATCTAGACAGTATCTCCCAGCTCCTGCAGAACATATACGAAGTTTAAAATGCCCTCCTATTAGCAAATGCTACAATAGCACCACCACTTAACCCACTGAAATGATTTAAAACAAGATAGTAAATGCCTTAACTGAGGACATTTTTACTGAACCTATAAATCAACAGCATCAAAAGCAGTAGACATACAACCTTAATTCCCTCTCTCAATTCAACCGTCTTGCATGTCTCCTTACACATAAGTCTCACAAGCCGAGGAAGAGACCAGAACTAATTCATCCCCCTTTGCTGGAATCAATCCCAGCAAAGTCAATTAACCCATTGCACAATACATGTTATTGGAATTTTACTGGCCAAAAGTCACTTGTGCTTTACTGTCCCTGCTTCAGAGGCATTCAGTGCTCTGAAAGTCTAACTATATAAGGAGGCTTCTACTTGTCCTTGATTAGATGAATCTATAAGAAGAGATGTCCGAAAATTTCAGGTATTGCAATACATCCCCAAAATTATGACATTGCCCTTTAAATGTACTACATTATTTCAGCTCTAGTTTTCAATGCTACATCACTGTTCTTAAATACTGGGAAAAGACTCATAACACTTACCAACATCTCTAATGTAAAGGCAAGTTGGGGGGAAAAAATCCCTTTCTTTCCAAAGCATGACTAATTTGTTACCTTTAAAAATTCTTATTATACTTCTGATCACAACCACACAAACAAAAGATATTTGAATCCCCTTAAATCACTGCATAATCCTCTATGCTATCTATAATGCTTTTCATTACAGAAGGGAGTTGGGTCGTCCCTGTAAAAAGTGCATTCAGACACACAAACAACATACAAATAATATTCTAGAAGTAATAACTGTTTCTTTCCAGCACTGTCCACACCAACAAAAATAAATAATTACCAGAACTTGTATAACTAGACTAATTAAAAACAAATTGAGATTATTCTGATAAAAACACATTTTAGCATGTGATCTGTAATTAAGATAAACATGTCTTTCCCTAGTTTCTCTCTCCAGAATGTACCCAGGAACCAGGAATTGAATAAAGCAGGAGAGAAATTAATTATAGATACCATAAAGCAATCTAATAATCCGCAGTCTTCCCAAGAGCGTGACAGGGATTACAGCATAAAGCTAAAGGTTAGGTTAATTTACTTAGAATTTTTCAGAGAAACTTAACTGCAGAGTTTTGGGGTAGGAAAAAAATATCAAACCTGCTGGCAATGTAGAAAATTCCACAAAGGCTTCCTTTTTTTCTCGTTGTTCTAGGGGAAGCTGCCAGGGCATCTGATGGGGCTTTGCCATGACCTTCACCTTGTAGGCCATATTGGGTTTCAAATTAAAAAAATGGTACTTGTAGCTGGCAGCCTTGACAATGTCAAATTCTTCTTCATTAAGAAATATGACATGGCTGTAATTACTATTTGTAGGGAGCCAGGAGAGCTCAGCAGAAATCTGGGTTATGTTTTCCACTTTAAGATTAGAGGGGGCTACAATTACGTCCTTCCCAACTAACAAACTGCACTGCAGTTCATCCGAGTTACCCTTGTTTGTAATGCTCTGAATTGATATTCGGTATGTACAAGTAGAAATATTAAGCTTTTCTATAAGGGCTTTCGTTCTGCTTCCCAAAGCTATGTTCATCCGTATTTCTTTGTCAACCAGAACATTATAGCTGCTAACGGTTCCCCATCCAGGTGGCACTACCGGCGGCTCCCAGCCCACAATGACACTTTTGGCTAGTTGTTTAATAAGGGTGATTTTTCTAGGATAAGGCACAATGTCTTCTCCAATTTCATCGATGTTCACATCCAGAGTCCCTGCGCCATTGCTGATTATGCTAGAGTCTATGTGACTTGGTGGACTTATCTCTAGGATATCTCCTTCTAAAGTAGAACCCGAATGGTTGATAAAATTCTGATCTTGTTCACTGCTTAACGTGCTTGATAAACGGGTCTCATTGTCTTGAACAAAATCCACAAAATTTGAAGGGACTAGTCCTCTCTGTCCATCTAGGAGTTCCCCTGGTGAGAGAGAATAATGTCATTAAAGTCTTTGAATTGCATTCCTCCTGCATGTTAATGCCTTGCAATAAATAGATAATGAAGACAATATAGATGAAAACTATACAAAAACAGCATTCAGTTAGAGAAAATAAGGGTTCAGTGTAGAAAAAAAAAAAACAGAACTTGCAGTAATTTTTCTTGTCACCTTAAATCTTATCTTGCAAGTAGGAAAAGCTGACAATATAAAGTATCTTATAATTAGCTATGCCTGCAAGGAGTGGCTTTGCCAGTCCAGAAACTCTGTTAATTAACACAATGACGATAGCGGTAATTTTAGCAACTGATTTTGTAGTAGATGAAGGAAAGTACACGGAGTGTATTTAACACTGATTTGAATCTGCATCGATTAGCATGAATTTACAGATTTAAAAAAACAAAAACAAAACAAAACAAAAAAACCCACAAACCTTCATAAAAGCCATCTTCATCCATATCTCCATACACATAAAGGTACTTTCCTGCCGTAAGGGGGAGCTCTGCTTCTGGATTTTCATTCGGTCCATCGAAAGGGTTGTAACTGCAAAGGAGTACAGATGGAAAATATGCGTGTTCACTTACAACCACCACATACTTGCACACTAATCAGAAGAAGGTGTACACTTCTAAGGGTGCATTAGATGATAATTCGGTTTATTGTTTTTGATTACCTTCTGAAACACATTTTGAGTGGAGTCTAGGTGAGTTTGTTGTACTGCCTCTATGAACTGTATTGCTAACAGACTGCCACGAAACACAACATATTCACTTAAACACTATACACTTAAAACCACATCCTTTTCCAGAGAATTTACTCACAGATTTTTCACTTAGATCTCTTTGAATACTCTGGCCTAAATCTTTATTTAAAAAAAAAAAAAAAAAAAAAAAAGAATTAAGGAGATCTCACTTGGGAGATCTTCCAGTCCCCATCTTCTGTTTGTTTTATATGACAGTCTTTTACACAAGTTATTAAACTTCAACAGAGACAAATTAAATAGAGACAAAAACAGTAAGCTACAGCTAAAGCAAACTACTCATAGACAAAACTAGTTATAAGTGTTGAAATCCATATTAATCTTGGAGCATGAATGCAGCTTGTGAGTTAACTACAGGCAGATAATCATTCTTTGCTGTAAGGTGTTGTAGAAAACAGGGCTGGCCAGGAGACTGAGATATCATTTGGCACAAGCAGTGTATTAGTGCTTATGAGAGCATCCACATGTTATAATCATTCTAGTAATCTTGAATAAATATTAGAATCTGTTTAAAATCAGTTTGAAATATAAAACTATAAGACAGCAGACTTGCTGATGAGAGTAGATGCAGTGATACAGTTATCCTCAGGATGCAAATGCTCCCAAGGATAACTGCATTTTCTGAGAATTAAAGTGCATGGAAATGGCAGTATTTTGCAGCCTTGGCAAACAGGAAAGGGGTCTGCTATCTATAGTAGTCTCAAGCTCGGTTTACAGTGAAAATAATTGTTTTCTGTTTTTGTAGTCTTATGGTATCAGAAGCAAGTGAACATCAAATACTAAGGAATTCAGTTGACCAATTATTTATTACCTGCCAGCTTTGGGCTATATCCCCTGAAAAGCCTAGTTTGTCTAAATCTAACAAACATCTTTGCCTGCTGAAAGGCACAGGGCTCCCTCCCATATGCTGTAGAAGTAGACTCACAGCCCAAAGGAAGCAGGGACATAGCTCTGTTAACCTACCTGCCAAAAGCAAAACAAAACCACGTTGAACATTACAAATATGTATCATATGTGCAATGAGCTGGTTTTGTTACCTATAACGGGCAATACAAAGATGGACTTTCCCAGAATATCTCTGCTTTGAGGTATTGGAATTCTGATCATTATCCATCTGTAGAGGGGAAAAAAAAAAAAAGATTTCTAAAAGATGCATACACCATTTTTCTGTCAGACAATATAAATCTGACAGAGAATATGCAACATTAAAAAAAATGAAATTCTGATATGGAACAGAATTGGACACTTTTGCATTGTAGGTCTTAGGCTATGAAGGAATTGCAATGCAGATTCTAACATGGCATAGAAATTGAGCTATTTCATGATATATTCTAAAGATTCAGATGATGTGTCTGAGTCTGGATGTTGATTTTCCTCAAAAGCTTGCAAAATCAACCCAAATGTGGATTGGTTCTTTGTCATTTGGTAAGTGGAGATGTGTGAAGATGTCATGTCCACTCACTTTCATGTTGCTGACTGAAGTTACTTAACTATGCTAGCCTCTGACCATCTCACCCTCCTGACAAAGCTTTTAGTAAAGTCTTCATTAAAATACAACAAACTCAGTTACTGCAGAGTGACCTATTGTAGGTGATATGTCTAGTGTTTCATAATACAGCTATGTAATTACACAGACAACCTAAAATGATACTCTACTATTTTAATTAGAAAACTACCATAGCACCGTGATACTAGTAGCTAAATACTTGAGACAAATGATGAGTTTTTCAGCTGGTGCAAGTGTCAGTTTCCACATAGCTGGAAACAATGAATATCACATAAAATATACCCCCCTTTCCAATCCAATCCAATCCAATCCAATCCAATCCAATCCAACCCACAGCAGCAGTAACTGTTGAATTCCACACTTTCTATTAACTGAAACCACCTTCCCTCGACCTGCTGGACAATCACCTCCCTCAACCTGTGGGCCACTACTCTGTTGATGCAGCCCAGGATGCAGTTGGCCTTCTGGGCTGCAAGCATGCAATGCCAGCTCATGCCAAGCTTTTCATCCACATTTCCTTATGATTTTATTAACACACTCTCCTTTGAGTCTGAATACCTCAAAAAAAAAAAAAAGGAACTTAATTTCTGTGTGCTTGCATAATGTAAGTATGTATCACATAATTAGTATGTATCACATAATTACACTCAAGACAGCACACAATGAACAATTCTGCAAAAGAGGGCTTGACATGCTCAGTGAGAGATAACTCAAAAATAATAGAAAAAATGAATTAAATTTGACATGCACGTCTTCTGTTCCTTGCTGTTAGTTCTGCTTCCCTAAATCTCGTTGCTAAGCTGCTGTTTCTTGTTTGACTACTTTGGGCTGCTTTTTCTGTGGCCTCTACAAAAAGCAGTGAATGTTCCACATTTCATGGTGGTAAGGACACATAATATATTTATTTGTGGATAATCCATAGTAACACCCATGGAATTTCTACTGTACAAAAATCTAATATGTTGTTGAATATCCTACACCATACTCAGTCTTGCGATCCATTTAAAAACATTTGGATTTTATCAATTTTCAGGGGTTCAGTAGCAATGAACATACAATAGTAGAGAATATGCACACAGTTTCAATTTGTTTACTTCTATAAAGATTAAAAGTGGGAGTCAGGACTGTAAGCTGAGGGGTACAAAGTAAAGATCATTTCTTCATGTCTGTTTGCCCACATAAAACAGGCATATAATATTTAATATAAAATATTATACCTTTCTATAAAGCTTTCAAAATGTGTCTTATACCTCCTTATATTTAAAATTTGCCCTAAATATCAACAACCAACTTGTCACATTGTCTTTGTAAAGTTCTTAGGAGGTTCCCACTGGCTTTCTACAAGAATTCTACTAAAAAACAGAAAACCTTTTTAAAAGAAGGACCTCTCAAAAGTACAATTAAATACAAGTTGAAAAGTTGAATGGTGTAAGAGCTTAGAGTAAATACTCAAAATCAGTTTAGAAGAGTGTTTAGAAACTGCTTCTAGCAGGTGGTATGAGCCTAGTTGTGGTGAGAAAAGTAACACATCATGAAAACCAGGCAAAGAACAAGTACTGCAGAATGAGCCACTTCTCAAGCCTAAAGCATACTTGCCTTGACAGGGCACTGGTCAGAATTGCTCTTCCAGTTACCAAGGCTGTATCAAAGTCACACATTTTGGTAGATACAATAATAATAATAAACTTGTGTAACAGACATACACCAAAACAGACACAGACAGAAGTACTGACTTGCACCTTTTAAGCACACAAGTAATGCAGAGCTCTGAATGCATCATCAAAGGATAAGATTTTCATAGAAGCCTGAGGGTCTCACACATGCATTTGTCGTACCATGTAACTAGCACATCAACTAAGACTTTGAAAATTTCAGTGACATTCCCACTGGTCACATTCACAATTTGTCTCAGACAATGAGAATATTCTTGTCTTTTTCAAAGTAGGTGGATGATCCCGCATCAGTCCCTGGAGAAGAGATCCTGGCCCCATAACACACATTTCCAGTAACAAACTTCAAAAGACTCACGTCTGAATCAAATCTGCATCTTGGGGTACCAGATCTTGACTTGGACAGGAATGTAGGTTTGACAGACAATTGTTCTGGTTTGTCTCCAGATATTTGAAGAGGTCGTATAAATTCTGAAATCACACAATGACTTCCAGAAGGACTTTCATGACCTGGCAGTGAAGAAAACACATAAAAGAATAAATAATTGCTTTCAAGAGAAACATGTCCAACTAATAACAAGAAGAGAGTTATTTTCTCCTCCTTTTAGAAATCATTCTAGAAAAAGACTAAGGTAGGTAGAGTGAAGACAAGAAAAGTAGCTAAGCCTACTACTTCACAGCCTTTTGACAGATCATGTAAGTCAACAGTATGTAGTGGAACATCATGTAGATAGTGAGGCTATTTTAATTCAAAAAAATAAAAGTTAAAGTTTTCCATAATGCAAAGAATTCTACTTTTGTTCTGAGCACCTTGATATCTTTGGAAAAGTAATTTGCCATGTTGTTGAACATGCCCAGGACTAGAAAGCTACTGTTGGAACCCCTCTATTTCTTTTGGTGACTCTCTCATATGCTGGAAAGTAAAATCAAGTTGTGCAATTATCTTCAAAGAAAGTGACTGACATGTAAGTCATTTGGTTGGCAGGATATTCATTTTGAAATGAAGGGAAGTATTTTGGCATGTTGCAGGGCCAATAAGTTCCAAGAATACCTGTTGCATATTTCTTATGAGCACCTCATTAACACCAGTACTAAAACACACAATTTGATCATATTGCCATCACTGTTTTTTTTTTTTAAAGAGAAACTATGAAAAAGAAAAAAATCTCCAAATGCTTTTTGAAATATATATATATATATATATATATATAGTGCTTTTTAAATGCACTTATAAATAAAGACAATATATACTGCACATTTAAAGGACCTAAGGAGGAAGGCTTACAAGAGGCTGAACACACTGATCTCCTATTGTCTAAAGTGAAAACGAGGCCTAGTGGTGAGGAGACGTACGTAAAAAGAACAACTTCATTAAGGTTGCAAGAGAGCCTAAAAAGGTGAAATACAAAATACTTTCACAGCTTTCCTCCTTCACTATTAGGTTAGTCCCCAAACCACATGAAAAGAAGCAGGAAATTGTAAACTGAGCATAATTATACCTGCAGCATCAGCAGAAGTTATAGCAAAGTCTAGGGCATTGCTGACACAATCAGATATCCAGGGTGTCTTCTCTCCTCTTCGCTTTTTCTCATTAACATAACAAGTCTATGCTCTAATTTTTCAGACCATAGATACGTTCAGGTTTGGTATTTCCTATCCAGTTCTGCCACAAGTCTGGACAGCAAAGTTTTGCTACTGAATTGCAAACTTCCTAGACATATGTCACCTGGAATTAACACTGGAACTTCTTTATTAATTTTGCAGAAGAGAATAACCTCCAAAACATAACATCAGAGTTTTTTTCTGGTGTGCTCCTTAGTCCAAAATGATTAATTTTTTGCTGCGTCAGTGTAATTTACAGCAAGACAGCTTAAGCACACTGACAACAGGGAAACGTACCAGTCACCACACAAAAGACTTATTACAATGAGCCCTGCTTGCAAAAGTCCCCAGGCTGGTAAAGGGTGCACATTTTGTTCTTGGAACCTTTCTCACATATATAACAGAAAAGTCATCCCTGTTAAGAAATCTTTAGCCAATTTAGCTCCTTCTGTTTGCTGTTAATGTGCTTGCCATATCAGCCTGTCAGCGCCAAGCCTGTAAATAATTGCTCCAACTGTGATTATTCATTCAAAGGAAACTGCTATTTGGTCTCATACCTCCTGGATTTTTCAGGCTTTGTTACTAAATTCGTTGCACTACATACAAAGTGTGGAGAGAGATTCTTAGAAAATCTAGCCCTTGCTTTGCTAGGATGATTTTCTTCAGCCAAGGCAATTCATTGATATGTCTGGGCTTGAACAACAGTATGAATATGGAGGAATGAGACCAATTAAGACTTTTAAAATTTGTTCTCTCACTGGAAACTAATGAAAAATGCATCTTTGCCTTTATATTTGCACTGTGGATAAAACTAACAGTTAAAAAAAAACAACAAAGTATCAGTTCATAAGAACATGCAGAAGCTTCTAGAAATGTCTCTTTTACCTCTAAATACTAGGAGAATTAAAAAGCCACATGTTTTTTTTTGTGTGTGTGTGTGAAGTCTTGTAAAATCCATATACCATCAAAATGGCCATGACTAGCAACAACCTGCCAAGGAAATCTGAACACCCTTCCAAGGAAAGAGGCAAAGAAGAACTCCAAACTTAATTTAAATGTCTCGGGCAGAACTGAAACTGACCATAGCTGAAGTACAATTAGCCCCTCCATTTTATTTATGGGACTGCTGATTCATTATGGACTACCTAAATTATCTAGACAGGCCATTTAAATGCACCCTTTATCTGATGAATAATAAATCTTGAAGGTTTCTGTATTGGGTTGTGACATTATTATATGCTTAGAGTGAACTTTTTATGTTCTAATCTATTCTGGCTAGGTTTATTTCATTTCCTGATACATTCAAAAATCATCAATTAAGGCAAAGCAGCTGGTCATAAACTGATCTCATTTCCGTCATTTGCTTTGCTTTGAAAGCTGTCCTTGTGTTTCCTCATGTGTTCTTTTTTCCTCACACATAATAAAAATAATTACACTTCTGGTTTGAAGAACTTGCTTTAGCATTACCATCATTATTCTGAAATAGTTGATTTCAATAATTAGACATCCTACCCACTTGCTTAAACATTATTTTATTGTTATCATTGCATTCATACTGAGAATGAATATTGTCCAAGGGCTTCTGATGTTTATACTTCAGTGCTGCAGGCCCTGAATTCTAAGTAGTATAAAAATCAATAGGTTACAAAAAGGCTTTGAGAGCAAGGCCTTTAAATGACTTCAGTACAGACCTAGCTGTGTGCCCTGTGTTTCCAGTCCAGATTTTTTTGCAGGGTGTTTGTTTATTTTGTTTTGAAGGTTTTATTAAAAGCTGTTTCTATTAGCAGTTATAGAATAAATACTGCATAGTGTGTTAAGGTTGAGTCAGGACCTCAGAATGTTTTGTTGATTTTTATTTGAGGACTGGGGACTATTTAGATAAACTCCAGAGATAAAGACTGGACCTTCACAAGTTACCTAAAGGACATTTCAATACTTAATTACCTTTCCTTTAAAAATATGTCTTGCTTTGAAAATCCTACCCTTAGGGACATGAAGAGCTAATCCTGTTTTATTAAGGAAATTTCTGCTAAATTCTTACAGCCATCAGGTAATGTCTTGTGAATTCTCTATTTAATGCACTTTAATATCCACTTAGGTAAGATTTGCAGCTCCAGAAAAGCCTTTTAAGCTTATATATACACCACGGTGGGTGAGACTGCAAACAGCTATAATTTTGTGTTTTAAAAAACTAAGCCATATAAACTACAGAGTCACTGAAGCAAAATAAAAGAAGGATGTCACCTTGGTTTCTTCTGACTTGGTTTCACACTGAGTGTAGCACCCTTCACCAAAAATAACTGCTCATCTATAGTGATATGGAAGTGATTTGTGATTTCTAGGCCCTACAACCTCACAATTTTTCTAGAAGCTTAGAAAGATTAAATAAAATAAATAAATACAGACTATTTTGTTTGTCTACTTCCTCTTTATATTTATCCTAAAAAAATTTCAGGGGAATTTGTAAGCTATGGAAATTGTAACAGGAAACTACAAGTGTTTCTTTGTAGAACAAGTAGTAAAAATTATTCTATCATGGGTGATACTGAGCTAAGTATCACATGCTTGTGAGCACACTTCTCAGCCTTGATAACAACATACTTATACACAACCTAACATAATTTACATGCAAGTTCCTTTCAAGTGTCCTCAGGTAACTTCTTGCCTTGAAACATTTTATGAATAATGAATTGTTAACAAAGATGTGTGGTCTGGAGGAGCAGTTGCCTCTGGCAACAGGCAATGATGACCTGGTGAAAATTCGACACAGAGCCTGTCAAAACACACACTGAGCTGAGCATACTAGGTACTTTATGCATAAAAACACCAATACAGATTTTTTTTTTTTTTAACTTTACATTCTCCATTTATTTTAAAACTTATATCAACAGTAGTGTAACTTCTCAGTTTCTGAAATACCCAGCATTTAAGTGTTCAAATACCAATTTAAACATGGTTAAAATTTTAAACACATTTGCACAGTTTAGTAAACACTACAGGCATTATTCCTCCTCAGGTGTGTTAAAATACATCCCATGAAACTCCTTTTCAACCAAAACCACTTTGTGGCAGAATTTGTGTTTATACGGACAGTGTTTGCTTTTGTCAAAAATTTATTTTATATTTTAATTTCAGATTTTTATGGAGAAGCCTCTACTTTCTGCTGAAAAAATGCAACTAAACCAAAAAAAATTTCATGTTTGTAAAAATATTCCATTTAGTTTTCCCATTTTCTGCCCAGCTCTATCTACAAGTTTTTTTAATGTAGTGGATAATGCACTGTGTCTGTTTTTTCTTTCCCTGTGAATTGTTACTTCAACAAGATAGCAGACCAACTCCTGCCCCTGAAACTAGAAAGATTTTCCAACAAGGCCTTTATATACTGACAGCCTTTCCACTTTCAACAGAAGTAGATATTTACATAAGGAATACATCATTTTAGCATTGAACAGGTTTCTTACTGCTACACCTAACAATGAGTAGAGAGAATTCTGCTCCCAGTAGTACCTGAATAAATCCAGAACAATCTCAGTGAAGGTCTAAGAAATACTCTGAAATTTAAACTAGTCTCAAAACAGGATCAGGACCAAATTCTGTCTTCCATTTATATAATCAAACTCTATTTACATCATTGAGTTGCTTCTTAAAACCTACAGGATGGATCAGACACCAGATGATCTTTTCCAGCCTAAGTGATTCTATGATTCTATGAAACAGAATGCACATTCTTACCTTTGCCTATAGAAGTGGCTATTCCATTCATTAACTGGGATAGAGATTTACTGGGAGAACCAGGAATATCTGAGGATGCTACTGTGTTACTGCTCAGGAGATCAATCTTCCCTGCTTGCTGCCGAAACTTCTCCAGCTCTCTGGACAGGAGGTTAAATTGTTCGCTTTGTGTCCGGCATTTTTCCTCTAGCTCTCGGACCTTGGCCTGCACAAGCAAGACATAACACAGACATTTGACTGAGATCACAGCAAGTTATGACAGGATTTGATTTTCCAAAAGTACCAGGAAGCCAGGATAGGCAAACTATTTGGGATAAAAGCACCCACTGATTGTTTTTTGTTGCCCCCAGTTTTTGTCCCCCTAAGTTCTCGCTCATATTTAGAACAAAACCTTTTAGTAACTCTTCAATATTGAGGTAAGTATTCTTCTCATCCCCAATTCCCAAAGTGGAAATTCCTCATCATATTTTTTGGCAGTGCTAAGAACATCACTATCAAGAACACCTGCAAACAGAACGTATGCCTTTGTGACATCTACACATATCTGAATGTCACTTTTGTATACTTTTCCAATGTTTTCTAAAACCCAGGTATTTTTCTAAGGTTTGCCCATCCTCAACTATTAAGTTGAAGAATTCTGAATCGCTAGATAAACTTTAATATATTAGAAACCAACAAGAACAGCAAAAAACATTGGATCATGCAGAATGTGGGACTAGCTACTGGCTGAATTCCCGTTCAAAAATAATGCTCCTCACTGTATGTGCCAAACCACACAGAAGTAATTCAGACACCAGCCAAGACAAGATTGTTTGCAAGCTTGGGAGAAGTATAAAAATGTCACTGTGGACAAACATTTCTGTTATAATTTTGAGACATCAGGAAGTAACAAAATGGAACTTAAAAGATAAGCTTCTGTGATGACTTGCAAAATTTGCCTACATACTGTTTAAGAAATCTTCACGTGAAAAAAATGGATGGTGTAACTGAAAGGAAGGATTCCCTGGATGAAAAGAATTACAAATGGCATGGGAATTCAGGATTTCTTCTACAGTTTTAACTCAAAGTAAATTTAAGAGTAGCAAAGACAGTGAAACATGAAAATACCTTTCATTTTATCCAAATCTGCACATTTAATGTACCAGCTAAATTAAGAATATATTAATGATTTTAATATAACACATTTAAATTTCAATCTGCATCTATAAACAGCCTGCATATCTGCTTGCATACACTATAAGGTGTTCTTGATGAGTACTAACAGAAATCAAGATTGCCCAGAAGGTTGGGAAAGAGCACATTAATTAACACCTGTTGAAAAGACTGAAGAATTAGCAACACTCCTGAGAAATTCACTTGTGAGGTCTGATTTTCACACAGGGGAAAGCAGTTGGTCTGTACTCTGGAAATGTGCCAGAGAGGCTGCTGTTTGTGACCGAGGGAGCACTCATGGCTCACATGCTGTGACCCAAACACTGCAAGCAGAAGTAGCTCAGAGGCAGTAATAGGGTCCTTACACGGAAAGCTCATGCGTTAGATCTTAATCTGATGCTTCATGATGAAAAAACATTACTTTCCTTCATTAAAACCCCCTGTATAATACACGCCTATTTAAACAGCTGTGCTAACAAAGGAAGGCTGGATATCAATTAGGTTCATTCAACTGTGCTAAGGTTTCTTTTTCTTGAAAGAGAAAAATTTTCTCAGTTCCTATGAGGAGGAAAACTGCATGTAATACACATGAAGAAAACTACTCATATTACATAATACCAATAGAAGGATCTTAGCACAACTAAAGATAAACAAAACACTCCTTATAGTCCCCCAGAAGAACATACGAATCCAAATTTCCTCACTAATTATTGTGCTTTTGCTTGTTCCTTTTTTGGAATAAATATATTTTTAAAGCTACAGTGAATTTTGAGGATGTAATTTCTTTGTATTTATAAAAACACAAATTAATTTAGTTCTGCTAAAGAAGTCTCAGTGTATCTGACTGATTATGAAATGGAATGTAACAACAGAGAGGAATTGTGGGATTTTTACACAAATATTAAATGCTTTGTTTGAATTTATCTCTTATCTTCTCACTGTGGTTTTCAGCACCTGAAATGTGAGCCCTTGCTACTTGTCACTTTGTCGCACAAATAAGACATCTATATACAATTTTAAAAGAACATTAAATAGACAAAGCAATAAAATGATTTGGGTTTTTAGATCCCCCTCTTTCCAACAGAAAGTTTTAGGACAAGCTATTCAGCTCTCTAAGAATACATATTGACCTTTCTGCATGAAGTTATGGAAACTTTAGCATAAGATAAAAAATAAAGATAGCATCTTGTTGGGGTCTGGATCGTGATAAGGCTGCCTTAAAAACATATTTTTGAAAAAAAAATATTATTTAAGAACTTATTTGCATTTCAGTATGTGCCTTCTTTGACTTTTCTTTTTATCATCTAGAATCTTTATCTAGAGTTGTCCTCTCAGGATAGTATGAAGCCTGAAAGAAAAATGCCTTTACTGCTTTTTTTAATCAAGGTTGTGAGTTAAAAGTGAGCAGAAAGCTGGTGCAGTATAAAAGAAAAATTGCCGTAAGATCCACAATAGTACAGGAGTAACAGCAGGCATCCCTGTATCCATCTTTGTTTCCTGATTCCAGAGAGGTGCTTGGTTCATTGTTAATTAGCCAGACTCTCTTCCCTATAGAAAATCAACGTGCTCAGATATATATATCACTGCACAATGAAACGAAGCATGTGCTTATACTCTCAGAAACACTGAATTTTTATTCTGTATCATGGCACTGCCCAGATAGTCTCAATAACAATAGCGCAAAAGTGTCAAGTCTACCAGATCTCCCTACTACTGAACCTACCTACAGCAGTCCTCGTATGACAAGACATCCTCACTGCAGACCATACTGAATGTACTTCACTTAGGACTGAGTTATGAGAACTTAAGTTTCTCATAAAATACACAGTGCTAAACAGCTTCTTAAACATAAAATCAAGCAGAATTCATCTATGACAAGACAGATATTGTTCACACGAGACAGATAAGATGATGAGCATCTTTCCAGGTGGACAGCATGAATTCAGATTAGGAGTTTATTTCATAGTTTAACTGTTTATGTAGCAGCAATGGCTTTCAGTAGGTGTCTCAATAAATCAAGCCAAGGTGAAAATATGGCATAAAACTGTCTTTGTATAAACAATGAAATGATCTGAATTCAGATAAAATCCACACAGTCTGAAAGCTATAATCTTGAATAAACTATCAAACCATTCTTAGTGGGCATGCTCGTAAGAAGTTCACTTTCAGAAACAGTATTTGTTTCTTCATTAAATCATGCCATATTTGAAGATTAATCTCTTATAAAAAAAATAAATCTGTTTTCGGCAATTTGGTATCAGGCCAATCAATACCAAGCATGCTTGCATAACAATGGTTTTAGCACACATGCCATGCAAGGTTAGGCAGGACTATCATACTTATTTTAAAGGAAAGTGCAGGATTCAGGACAGGGAATGGAGAATAATGCCCTAAAATACCTGCATGCTGTCCAGGGTGTTCTGGATGAAGTGCAAAGCAATAAATTCCAAACAAGACACAGTAAACAAAGAGATGTGAAATAAATAAAGAAATAAAAACAGTTTTGAACACTTTTTTTTTTTTTTAAACTTTTCAAAGCAAAATACATTGGAACAGTTAACAGGTGTAAAAACATGCATTTAACACAAACCACACTATAGAAGGTTTGAGAAATCAATACCACTGCTGATCTTGAATTGCAAAAAGCAGATTAAATAAACCAAATGCTAAGAATTAATGGGCCTAAGGCAACAAAAAACAAAAGCTTAAGAAACCTTTATGGAGTTATGCAAATCAGAGTTTGCACACAAATCAGCTAAATAGGAATTTTGTTTAGCTTAAGGGGGGTAAATTGTGTTTTCCACCAGGCACTAAATTATTATCTTATATTCTTAAAGGTAAAACAAATTTAATATATATGTTAATAATGAAAGCATATGAGTAAACCCTTTCTGTGGGAATATTAACTTTAAATAAACTTTTTTTTTTAAAAAAAAAGATTATCAATGCATCAGAAAGTTCATCTTCATAAATTCATCTCCAGTAAGTACGCAGACAGAACAACTACCATTAGAAGGAAAAAAGTCCAGAAATTATATACTAGAAACAGATTTCTAAGTGAAATACAGATAAACACATTTACTGTAGTCAATCTATGTTCTTGTATGTTCTTTAGATATGTAAGTTATGTTAAGAATAAGCATTTAACACTTTTTCCTCTGGCAGAAAATCCAGTTTGGTAGTTATCATTGAAAATCTATTATGCATGAAAAAAGTGAAGAACAAAAATGAACAAAAGGAGGTCTGGATAGAGTTAGCATGCTACTTTCTTGTGTGACTATATTTCCTGACACTTTACCTTATCCATGTGCATCAAAACATATGACTGTAACTTAACACAAAGAATCTGTTGAGCCTAGTTTTGGAAATCTGGAAAGGAATTGTTTGCTGTAGGAAAATTTTTTACAGGAGTTTTAAGTTCTGCTGTATGTTATTGTCATTTGTACTATCTTATACAACATCATGGGTCATCCTGCATTTCTATATAGCAGACTGGGAAGGAAATAAAAGGTTTTGTAAGCACCAGGAAGACACTTAAGTATTTTGATTTATTGGAATTCTCATCTGATGTTTTGTGTTTGCATACATAATTTAACCATACCTGTGTGTATCCCCTATAGAATTTCCATTACTGTAAGAGTCACAATTAAAAAACTGTAAAAATTTCATTCTAGTTGAAGACAAAGAGGTTTTGCAAACCTTGCCCTTTTCCAACTAAAGCTGGCAGCAAAGCTCGTGCTTTTTGAATGGGAGTAAGAATCGCTCCTATTCTTCATGTTATTTCTATGCAAGAAACAATCAGTTCTGTATCCTTAGGCACAGAAGACTAAAATACTCGATTTTTCATTACGATGAATTTCCAGGAAATGCACCATACCAAAGTCACAATTGCTATGAGCAATTGTTAATGAAAATACTAAGATTTTTTTGATGTGTCTTTCTGGATGATGTTGCCTTAGTCAGTATATGCGGGTATTTAATGTCTTAAAAATTAGTAAAACCAATCACCCAAATCATCTCTAAAAATTAATTTATTTCACAGTGTTTACTTACTAAATTCAGTGTTCACTGGCAAATTATAAAAACACACTGCACCATAGTTGGGAAATGCTAAGAAAGGCCATGCTGGTGATGATATACAGCAATAGGATTAGAGTCAATGAATATGAGTAGCATCCTGAGAAAATTCAGACAGGATGCAAGAGTAATATTCTTCATATTGAAGGTACTGAAAGACCAAAAGAGGTTGCCTGTGGAGGCTGTCAGATCTCCATTCCCACAGATATTTAAAAATGGTCTGGGCAAACCACTGAGCAGACTATAACAACTTTGAAGAGGGCCTTTTTATACATCTGATATACATACTTTTTATACATCTGATAGTAGTTTACAAAAAATGGTACCAAAATTTCCATCTTACACAAACAGAAACTGAGGGGCACACATGTGACTTCCAACAACCCAGTTTAATGCTCTCGTGGCTGAATTGTCTTTATAGGATTGAATCTTTCAGAAGTGATAATACCGTTAAGTCATTGCATTCAAACAGAACCTCCACAACCAGAGGTAACAAAAAGGATATCTTCTTACCTCTAACAACTGAACTGCTCCTTCATGTTCTTTCTTAGCTTCAACCTGAGCCTTGTTTTCATACATTGAAAATAAATAAATAAAATAAATAATAATAAAAAAAGAACAGAAAAATGAATTAGGGTATATAGAGAATATTCTAACCACGTAATGTAGCATACTGTATACTCAAATTCAAAAACATTTACAGTCTTGGAGTGCTGGCTTGGGCAATACACTACAGCACTTTGGTTTCAAGCCATTGAAATACGTGCGTATTTTTAGGAGACAGAATCTCAGTGAAGCTTAGTAGCATTAATATTTAGTTGGACCAAGACAAACATGCTCAACAAACTGCAAGAACACATCATAAGAATCTCTGAAACCCTCTAAAATAAAACCCAAAAATGAGCTATTTCTGTCAATTCTATGTTGCAGGAGATTCAGAGAGTAGAAACCTACCATACTGGTTAGGAAAAAGCAACACGAAAATTAAACTCATTCTTTACATGCAGCAATAGCTCACAAAACACTTAAGACAACCACAAGAAAGGTTGTCTGTAAATGGGAGTACAACATTTCGAGTTCAATCAACTGAGCCAAAGAAGAAAAGAGGGAGTAAATGAGAGCAGGAAGGTGTTGTTATATGTAGATCAGAAAGTAAGTAATCAAATTTGGCCAGGAGAAGTCTAAGCCTTAAAACCACAAAAAAACTAGCACTCAGTAACTTTTGATGAGCAAAACATTTTTTATTAGCCATTGTATTATGCTGATGGCAATGCAATGCACGAACTTTGCCCTTTGGCTTCTTTTTACTGTATCTCAAAGACCATATCCTGCTCATTCCTCATGAGAGAAATGTCTTCAAACTGTTTAGCAGAGGGCAGTGCCCACAAACATTCTAGTTTAATGGGCCGGATACTGCAATGAAGGACATTTTTCCACACGTATTAGGGCTACCATACTCAGTTATTGTTTTGAATGGAAGCTGGGTCAGGCCATAAAGTCACAATCCAAAACACATACTTAAACTATTCTTCACTGTCATGCATGGTAATATATGTAATATAGAGTAAGCCTACTCTAGCCCTGCAAGCACAGTCATATTTCTTCCTGTACTACAGTAATGAGTCTTATTACTAGTATGTGATAAAATATTGGCTGCAGGAGCATTAGTAAAAATATGATGGCAGGTAATAGAAAGCCTTGTGCTATCCATCATTACAAGTTTAATAAAATCAGAATACGAGTTCTTGATAAATGATTAGGAAAGCTGTGTCAATAGCTATATCTCTTTTTCATCATTCTGTCTTATATTAAGGCTTTCTTGGAGAAAAAGACCAGCTGATTCCCTATCAGCACAAAAACTGGATGAACAATATTATGTTCTTCCTTCTAGGTTGATAGTCTGAACAGTCTGCAAGTACATTAAAAACAGAATGAATTTTTATTTATAATATCAAAATATGATAGGAAATGCATTGAACTGTACTAGTAATGTGCATTGTTTTAACATCTACATTTCTGTAATTCATCAGCAACTTTACCACAGTAACAAGATATGTGGTGAAATGTCAAAATATCATCCTGTTAATGCCTGCAGTTACAGCTTTCATTTCGCAATACTTTTTCACGTGATTAGATAATTAAAAAAAAAAAAGAATTTAACACATTTACTAGGCACATTGGGAGGTCAGCTCTGGATGAAATGTGAGCCAGCAATCCCTGTTAATGATGGAAGCAAAGTATTACAGTTATTTAGGTATGTGATTTATTTAAACGACTTTTCTGAAAATATATACCACATTATAATGTTGAAAGGAAATGTACTGGATATCAGCAGTCTAGAGGCAAAAGCAGGACAAACTAGTCGTGGTGCTCATCTCCACAACCACACCTAGAGAACTACAAGTAACTACAACTAACAAACTAGCTTGGCTATCTCTCTACAAGGTAGAATAGACCACAATACAGACACCTAAGTGATCTTATATTCCCTGCTACTTCAGACCCACTGAACAAGAATTTAATCACAGGCTACAGATGCCAATCTAGTTACATTCAACAAAATACCAAATATAATACAGTCTTGTTTGTGCTTTTAAAAGTCTATTTATCGTGCTAAAGCTTAGCGAAAAAAATGATTGGAGGAACAGTATGAGGGAGATTTAACTTTTGCTGCCAATCTGTAACAACAACAAAAAAACGTAATTCAGATTTAGTAGAAGAATGTAACAAAAAATAGCAAGAAGAAAAGTTGTACCTCCCCTTGGTTTCTTTGCTTTGACAAGAAATTTAAGTTCAAAATTTATGTGGAAGTTCAAATGATGGCAGCTGAATATAACTAGAAATGGTATTTTTAAATATGCCTAAAAAGATTAATTGTGAAAGACTAAAAGAAATTTAACTGGAGGATTTCATTAGATCAAATGGAACATTCTGTTTCAAACAAAACTACATCTTTATACATTTTTTTTATTCTGCTGAGAAAGTCTGTCCATGTCAATTCTCAAACTATCATTGGCATTATTATTTCTGTGTTTTGATCTACTCAAGAAGTTGGAAACATCAACGTTAGTATTTAGACAAATGCAACTTTAAGTGACTTTGGCAAAATTGAAACTCAGTGCCTTGTTTTCATATATTTTAATGAAAACTGAGAAGTTGCACTGTGATAAAAAATGTCTTGAAAGTGATTTGCAAATTAGAGAACAAGCTTGGCAATGAGGTACTTAACAGTTTAGTTATGAAAGAGATCAATTGTAACGTGTAAGGACCTTGACAAGGAGTTACTTTAATCTAATTTAGTGTAGAAAAGTAGTGAGAATCACCAGTGACTGGAAGCCAAAGAAATCCTAATACAACATTAATGCGTCAGTGGGAATGACTAACTGTTCCAGGTAATCAAACTGACATGGGAATGTTCGATTCTCTGTATTTGGATTAACATGAAATTAAGACTGGATTCATTTCTGACATTTAAGGAAACCAAAAATATTCTTGAATCCAATAAAAAAGGAAGGAAGAAATGAAGATAGGTTGGAATTTTGGGGGGTGGGGTGGTTAGGAACCAGTTTGTTAGCTGTGGATTAAGTGCCTTTAAACCAAGAGATTTTTGTGACCTGTGCTCTGTAATTTGTCACTGTAATTTGCTGTTACACTTTACTTTCCCTTTCGCCACTTACCTTCTGCAGGAGTTCAATTTCCTGCTGTTTGGCGTTGAGAACAGCCAAGGCTTGCTCATGCTCCAACTCCAGCTGTTGCCGCCGTTCAGCAGCCTCTCGCATATGCTGTTTTAAAGAAAAGAAGACAAAACTATCAGGAGACTTCAGCATACTCTACCTGTAGCCAAACATGCTGCCATTCCCAGACATGCAGACGCTCCTCTCAACATAAAAAACTGTGGTATTCCTGACAGACAAGGGGGAATCTGAACAGGGTTTTAATTTGACCAGTCCTTAATAGGGTTATTGCCAATGCTAAGCTCAGGTATTTTGATAGCAGTCTCTTTTAGGAGATATGACTGTCATTACCAGCAGTATGGCCTCTGTGATATACAAGTGAACAGAACCCATTTTAGCCATCAGATACATGCTTATATGTGGCATTGTGTTGAAAAATTAAGCTTGTAAAAATTAGCTTGACAATTCCCTAAAGGACTCTTTATCTAGGATATGGTTTGTGATTTGCCTTCCAAATGATGACCCAAAAGAAATAGTTTACCTTTGCTAATCTCTGATCATTAATTACAGTAAATTACAGAGAGCAAAACTAAAACAGATTTGGACAAAAGTCACTAGACAGTACTTTAAAAAGTTTGAAGAACAGTTACTACTAATGGTTCAAAGCAATATGAGACACGGTTCTTGGGAAAAGCACAAGCTGAACAATGTCAAGACACCCTTTGTAGATAGAAATCTTTTTCATTACAGGTTATATTATTCTCTCAATAGCATTATAACTTTCCAACACCCTGTTTAATAAATGGGAGTTAAGAAAGATCTCTATAGATTCTGATCTCTTCTCTGGCGAAATGAGTATTACAGATTTTTATTTTCAAAAATTATATATTCTTTCTCTAACACTCCCAGAGCAGAGATACAATGCCTTATCTGCAGCACCATGAGTTATTACACAGAAACCTATTAGGAATCAGCACTTGGAAACAGAAATATATGGCTGCAATAGACAAGAACAGGCCAGAATATTTCTTATTGTGTACAAGAGAAAATTTTATCCAGCATATTGCTAACCTTTAATGAGCTATAATTCTCTGTTACACGTTGCTAATAACAAAGAAGGACAGCACAGTGTGTCTGACTTCTCTCAATCTGGATGTTTGCAAAGAAAGCAGAATTGTCTCCAGTACTCCACTTGGGCTCTGCCTGGGGTTTATTTATCTTTATGTGATGTGTTGGTTAAATAACAACAACAAAAAAAGATTTTTCCAATTAATCAGTTTTGACTCTCAACTATGGCTTGTTTTCTAGGACTTTTTGCAAGGTTTCAGTACTTTGGCTGTAGACACTTCTGAACTGTGCATATTATACAAAGGGTAAATGGACTTATTTCTAGGTAATACCTATTTTGAGTATTTAATAATGACCAAAAATGATGGTTCCAATTCTCATCTCAACTGAATGAGCATAACCTGTTTTGCTAATGAGCACTACTCATCATTTAAATTGGCATGAAGCTACATTCACTGAGCTCAGCAGCTTCCATCAAGTCTCATGTAAAACTTGATACTGATGGAGCATCATTTCTTATATGCAAGAAACAGTGAGGCACTCAAGTAATTTTCAGACTGCAAGTCTATAAAAGTTTTAACTATCAAAAAAAATAAAAGGTCTCACTTCACTGTCTCAAGATTTAGTTACAGATTTGGTACAGAGTATTTTGATAGTTTAAAATTCTTACTACTTTTACAAAAACTACTACAGAACATTTATAATCCTTTGCAGGGATCAATAAATAATAGTGAGCTTACAGTGAATCTATAAATGTAATGAAGAAACAGATTGTGAAACATGATCTGTGACTCTCCCCTGCTTTTAATTGCTCTATTTCCCAAAATATGTATGCACTGATCTTCAGTTTACAGATTTTAAGGCCATTTCGTCATCTATGCTAACCTAAAAGTCTCTCTCAGCGTTTCAGTACTGTTGTGATCTACTTGGTATTTAAAGGAGCAAGGATCTCTTCACCCTAGCATCTGTCCCTTCCTTGGCACAGCAATTAAATCTCCCTGAAACCAGAATCCATTCCTCCCCTCCCACTCTGCTCACAAATTGGTTTTGTCTGCAAATCTGTTTTGCACTTCCTATCCACACATCAGCTGCTGTCATTTCCTCTTCCAAGCCCGAGGGCAATAGGTTACGGGAATGGAAGAGGACTGCAGTGATCAGTAGAAAAATATCAGAGAGGAAGATCTGAGCTGCTGAATTCTTTCTGCTTCTTCCTTCAGGACTGACTTCCATGATGATAACATTGCCACCAGCTTGTGGAGGTAGTGGCAATCCATTTGTCCATGCTATTGACGTCCTTAATGTGAGGCAAGTTAGAACTTCCTAAGCACATAAATTTGCACTTCCCTTTTTGCATCCTTTCTACAGGTCCTAATAATGTTATTCTAACATCATTCTAACATCAGAAAGCAAATCCACATCTAGAGAAGCATAGAAAAACACAGTAAGGACTTCATATTAAAATAAAAAAAAAAGGCGAATAATCCTCTATCCTTCAAAGTAAGTGTGAGGAAGGAACCTTTTAAGTGCATCTTTCAGATTAAAGGCAGGAATCCTACTATGCAGCAGAGAATGAACTGATGATACCGTTGATATCTTTATTTTCATTTAAACTGTTGAGCTAGACAGCTGTCTGGAATAAAATGTTTCTGAAATGGCTTCTAAGGACCCCAATATTTTTTTTCAATTAAAAAACAATTATTGTTTTTCCAGCTTCCTTATGGGCAGCAGGGGGATGTGACAATGAATAGCCCATCCTAGCTCCAGCCCTCTCACTCCTCACAGTGTACTGCCTACAGCTGCAAACAAAACAAAGAAACCCATTACATCCTATAGCAGAGATTTTTACACTTCTAAAATGTGCAACCAACCGATATTAAAACAAGCTCAAAAGGCTTTGAAGTACTAGAGTCTTGTAATGAGACAGAACTCATACATGATGCTGAATGGGGAGCAAATTTAATTCTCACCCAAGTACACTGCTCAAAGAAAGGACTTGTCATCTGCGCTTGCAGATGGGCGCGCACCATTGCAGCGGCATGAATGGAAGAAGCTGGCTGAACACATCAGAAAATCAGTACTGTTCTGTGTGAGAGGCATTGTGAAGATTCTCAGAAGTTAGCTAATTCAGCAGTTCATCTTCTCTTTTCAGCTTTGTTCACACCTCATGAGATAACAGAAAGTTTAACTATTTCTCTTTTGACAGGGAAACTAGGCTAAGTATTTCTCAAAATTTGCCAGTGGTTGGAAAGCTGCAAACCATTTGTCAAACCACTGATTTCCTGAGCATATGAGGGCACACATGAAATAAACTGCATCTGTTTGGGCATGCTTTAGTGCTAAAGATGAGATTTAGGATTTCAAGTCTGCTCAAGGTACTCTGCTAGATCAGAAGGGTTGTACCCAACGGAGAGAACTCCACCATGCCACTCGGTATAGAAATCCAAAGTAAAAAGTTCTCTCTCATCCAAACAATTAGGATGCAGGAAAACAAAACAAAACAAAACCAACCCCCTGCAATACAACAAAAGTAAAACAAAAACAAAACAAACAAACAAACAAAAATTGAAAACTAGTACTATTTAACATGAAAAGCCAGGGTATGCACTGGACAATAGTGCATTGAGAAGATTTACAGGATGCTTTCCCCACATGTGTTAGAAGTTTCTATTTCAGTATAAATGAAGGACATTCAATCAAATAACTAGGTTCAGCTCTTCTACAGAAGAAATTTGGAGGGATCACTAAGACAAATGCCAGCAGATATCCTAGCTAAAAAATGTACAGAAACGAACTTTTCTGGCCATGAAGAGAAGTGAATTTTTTCAGCTATTGTGCTGGAATCCCACGATCATTAGACGGAGAGGCCAACCAAGGCATATCTGTTGAAAAAGCTTCTAGGGATTAGTCCTGGCCTGTGTTGGTACTAGTACACAGCTCATAGTAAAACAGAAAATCAGTGAAAAGGCATGTGTAACTGTAAGTTTTGTATACCCCAGAAGAAAAGGAAGGAGACAACAGAAAAAGTAAATTACCTTCCAGTGCTAGACAAAAACTTCCTGCTTGTTCCTGGGGAAAGTCATGTTAGTCTAAAGAGAGACAGCAGCATATCACTCTCCTACTCAGTTATGCAGTTTAATTTATCTTTACCACTACATCTATTTCTTATCTGCACATAATAATAAATTTATTCCATTGGTGCTAACTCTTCAAAGGTAAATAGTATATTGATAAGCCACACTGCACAATACACACAAAAGTTAACCCTCCTTGGCATTACCTAGGATGTGATTTCAGTAGCTCAGATTTTCTAGAAGCCCCTGGAATAAGTTGGTTTATGCAGCAGTCAGCTCATTTTTGATAACCCTTTGGAGGCTCAGAAAGAGGGAGGTAACAGCTACCCTTTATTTCCATGTGTAGTTGCAAAACCTTCAACTCAACTCTAGAGCAATATCAAATAAAGAATAAAGCTTTAGAGAGGGTTTCAACCATGCATTTACCAGTGCAACAGGCCGAAAATAAAATCCCTCCTTCTCAAAATTCAGACAGCCAGCTATTTTCATCACTACAATCATCTCCAAAAGCCATATCTATTCTAATGCAGCCAACAGCAAAACTATTTTCCTCTTTTAGAAGGAGCCTGTTGTGAGTCTAAAGTCATTAACAAATCATATTTTAAATAAGTGATTGTACTCATGCAGGCATTTGCTGAAGCCAGTTAGTATTGTTAAAACATTCTGCCAAGAAAAGTCTTGCTTGAAATTTAAGATCTCAGACCACTAATTTTTATTTCCAACTCCCCCCAGTTTCAGGGTATGCATTCCTCCTTTAGTTGCTGCTTCAGTGGTTTGGAAAAGGAAAACTTGGCATTTGAGAAGATGAAAAATAAGCAGCTATTTGACAGCCTGTCAAGAAAGGTTCAGCACTGGATCAATGCTCCACTCTAACCAGACAAACATATTGTGCATTTTTCTGAATGGTCTGAAATACAGAGAGGAGTTTACAAGCATTTTCTCTCTCAAAAATTCTTGCTGTAGTCTCCACCAGTGCAGTTCTTTTACTGATAAAATAGTGTAACTCCATGACATTGTTATCTATTGTTATCGATATCTATCTATCTTTACTAATCTTAATTGCTTAACCCTCATCCAAGCATGCCTTGGTGGCAACTCTCACCATCACAACTACCGTATGTGCTACAACTAAAGAAACTTGGAAACAGTTTTCTATTTAAACCAGTGTTTTTAACATGTCATATGCTTCCTTCCACTAGTTCCCTCTACCCATTCTCATTGGACACCAGCTTGTAATTTGTAAGGGACCTTTCAGACTCTTCTCCATTACTCTTGATCCATCTGTAAGGTTTGGCTTAAAAAGTTTCACCTACATCTTTATTTTACCAATAACACTTGGGGAATTTAGTTGTTTCTTAGCAGAGCACTTTTTCCTTCCCACCACTAGAACTTTTGTGCACTTTGTTTCAAAATATACAAGTAATTGCCCCCTTGCATTAGCTGATAAGTGATCTCTTGGTTGATTCAATTTTCCCAGTGAATTTTACCCTTACTCTATCCCATCATCTCATCTTTATTAGATTCACCTGGTGAATTATCCTATTTCATGGAATCAGTTTGTTCTATCACATTACGTACAATTTACAACCAGGCAAAGAGAAGGACAGCATCTTCAACTACACAGTAAAACCTCTACTGAATAATAAATACACTTGTGATTCAAAATACATTGCTGATTTTTTCCAAGTTAAAAAGGAGGCACCAAATTGATGATGTGCAAGCTACTGAATATCTAGGAAAACAAGAGTGGCTAGACACCAACATGCTCAGCTTCTCTAGAAGCATGTTAAAAGACAGGTGGGATGACTTTAATTCTTTCTAAGTGACTTCTCTAATAAGACTAGCAGGTTTTGCAACCCTGTCCTGACAACTGGATTAATTCCACACAAGTAATACGAGTTGATACCAACAGCTTGTTTCACAGGGTCACAGTAATATTTTGCAACAAGATAGATTGGCTGACAAAGCCCTCTTTAAAGGAACATATCATGGAAGTTGCTCGTATTTCCTTCAACAGCATACTCACTTCCCATCCTTTTCTTCTTTCTCATCGTGATTTGCATCCAGTAACCACACAGTGAAAACCTACATCCCATTTCTTACAGAGTATCAGATAAAGATCTCTCTCCTCCTGATAGTTTGAGATCCCTTGTAGGTACTTGGTCTACCATATTCCATACTTTTTATCGTAATTAATAGGGGCATTCAGGCCTCTTGTTTGCAATGCACTTATGCCTATGTGACTCACACAAGTGATAGAAGTACTGGATCGTTGGACTTCACAGGATTATACATACCTTTAGGACCTGCTCTAAGTTCTCCAGCTTGGCTTGGAGCTGGTGTTTTCCCTTTACAGCCAAATCTCGTTCTTTGGTCACTCTGTTAAGGGTTTCTCTAAGATGGTCATAGTCTGATTTCACCTAGAAAAATAAGAATGTGATTACTCCCCAAAGACCTAATTAATGAAGGGAAAAATATAGCTGACATAAACACCATTTCTGCATTAGAAAATGGAAAAAGAAAAAAAGTTCAAATAAAATAGGGAAGAAATATAAAAGGTAAACGGAAGGGAATGTTCAGCGATGAAATTGTGTGCATCTCATGTACCCGTACTTGTGAAACATTTTCATTTGAAAGGAGCTAAAACCTGGCAATGAATTTGTAGTTATGCATAAAGATAGCAAAGGTAAATAAATATACTATATAATAAACAAAATAAATGACAATCAAACAATTCCCAGTTTCCCTGGATCTCAGAGGCATCAAAGATGGATGTACTATAAAAAGAGACAGAGATCTAAAGTGCATATAGAAAAATAACTCAGATGTATAAAACTTATGTGTTTTCCTGGACTACTTTTTAGTTTAACTTCAGAACAAAATCAAATGTGTTATGGTGCATAATCAGCCTACACTAGTATTTGAAATCTGTGTCTGTACAATTCAGAAACAGTTATTCCTGTGCAACTCTTGCTCTCCCTTAAAATATTCGCATACAGCAGTTTTTTAAAGGAACAGATACTCATCATAGTAGGATTTGTTTTCCTGCTTAATTTATTTGGTGCTAACTTAACCATCTCAGTATGAATAACTCCTTTTATACAGGATTTTGTGACTCATCAATGATAGTGACTATTTCATAAACACACACAGAAAATAAGAAAACATAAGATTGAACTACTTTATCCTGCCATGGAAAAGTCCTTCCTTGAATTCATATCAGCTGAAGGTCTGATTTATAAGAAATAACCTAAGCATTTTATGAGCTTATGTCCCATAATGATGTGTAACATTAAGATTCTTTTAGCTCATACCATATCAAGAGCAGCAATGTTTAAGAATGAAAACCCATCACTAATAAATACCTTGGTAAAAAATACATAGTGTTCACGTGCTATTTCATAAATACTGCTCTTCCCTTCTCTGCAATGTTAATTGGATGTAAGAAGGCAAAAGAAAGGAGCATAATATTTTTAGTGAACAATGTTCCAAGCAGCATCCATTTTCCCTTGTTAACTGCAACGCCGTTAACAGAAGCATGAATGATGCTGGGATGATTACTGACAAAGGACTGGCAAAGCTGTATGAAGTATTGGGAAAACGAATAGGCTTGCTTTAATCTTGGTGCAGCTCATCTTTCCTTCTAACTTCAGTTAAAGAAGTGTTAAGCTCTTTTTTCTATTTAATTACTGTAATTTCATTTTTTTAAGGAATGAAAGGCATTAAGCAATCTCTGACATGGATATCTCTGAGAGGTTTTTTAAAGCGATGTTTTGGAAACGATTCAGCCTTTCTATTTGCCTTCTGGCTCCAGTTTGTTAATTTGCAAATTTCGCCATGGACCAAACAATCTAAATGGTTGCAGCCAGCTCTCATATTTGTCTTTGTAATAGGGATCTTTAGAGTTCAGTGGAGTAGAAAAAAAAAAAAAAAAAAAAGAAAGAGGAGAACAGAACAAATCTTGTTTTCCACAAGAACTGATGCAATTATTGTCATCCTCAGGATTTTTTTTCCAAGCATAGATTTTTGTTCTCCTCTTCCCTCATTTCTTTATAACTAAGGAAACTATTAGACAATGGATTTTCAGAATCTATTAATTTCCCACATCCTTTGTATTGTGTTTCATTGCTTAGATCAGTCAATGTATATTGTTGAAGAATAAGGGAGTGGAAAAAGGAAGCAATGAGGTATCAGCATCAATGATGCAACTCTGTTATTGTCGGTGATTCTCAGTTAATTTACTGAGAATGAATGAATGAAGTACAAAATTTTGACCAAGTTTCAAGAAAAGGTAATTTTACTCAGGCTTTGCTTTTCCCTGTCTCTGAAATTGTTGATACTGACTACTCATGCGAAGTATTTTCTAAATCTTAATAGTCAGTGTAGTCTGAATAATTTTGGGGAGCTAGTGAGTATGGTACCTTTCTGCTATGTGTTCTTCCCCATTGGCAGAGACAAGTCTATAGGAGCAAACAGTACGTATTAGGCTGATAATGTGATTTGGGAAGTAGGCACAGATAGAACCACAGATATTTAACACATCTCAGGATTTTCATTCAGGATCACAAAGCACATACCTAGATTAGTTGAAGTTTAGGACCACCCAAGTGATAATCTGATTCTCTGTGTTCTCTTTTGGCAGATAAGTTTTTGAACAATGTTCTGTGTATATTTTCATTTTCCAGGTTGGAAATAACACAACCTATTCTACCATTTGCCTTCCAATAATTACTCTTCTTAATTTTAGCAACACTTTAAAAATTTCTGCAGGGCATTCCTACCAGGGCTTTTTCCTTCTGAATACTGTGTATCACAGAGTGGTGTGATCTATGTATTTATATAACCCATAAAATAGCATAAAACTTGATGAGTCTATCATTTGTTTTGGTTTGGTTTTGGACAAAATCTGTTGTTAAACACAAACGTAATACTCTCTCCAAGCAGGCTGTGTAAGAGCATATGGGATATACATGAACTTGAATTACACACAGAACACATCAAAATATCAATATTACCAGTGGCAAAAACAGTTGACCTAAATAGAGTGCCATCATAAACAGTTCTAATTTCACAATAGAAACTTAGGGAACATTTCGATCTGTAATGTTTCTCTGTTCAATGCATCAACCAATTTATTTTTCATCCTGTACCTTCCCACTTACTAAATGTACCCTCATTTGAGTCAATTATGAATACTGCTGAAGCATGTTCCACTTTCTGAACTCAAATCCAGAAACCAGTTACTGAAAATCAGCAAAATAAACTACTGGTTTGTTTTGTTATATGAGTGCTAAGCTCCATCAGCCAACTGGTGAAAGACAATTTCCTTCTGTGTGAAATATAGTTTTCCTTCACTGATATGCTCAGACTGAAAAATGTTCTCTGCCACTCACAATTTACTGTGTTGTACATAAATCACAGATGCTGAGCTATGTCTACTGTGCCTGAATACAGAAAGGCACCTTCGGCCTTAATTCTAGGCTTTGGTGATGTGCTAACTTCTCACACCACTGATATTGTTTAGAAAAGATGATTCAGAAACTACCATGAAAACGGTATGATGTCAGGCATCGTAGAAATAAACTCTGAATAAATAATGCCTATTCTCTTTTTATATAAAAACACTAACATATACATATTCAGATGAGCAGGAAAACAAGTCAAATGCCTATGTCATAGCACTTCTAAGGACACAAAATCTTTTCACAAGTACTCCACTCCAAGAATGCAATTCTGTTTCTGTTATGCAGAGTGACAACACAAAACTGCATAAATTCAGTAAAATTTTAGCCTTATTTTGTGGATTTTAAAGTAGCACAACTCATACCTGCTCCTTTCCAGAGCTAAATTTCAACAACTACATTATGCATACATGAGCAGTAGTTTTATCCGTGCTACGCAGCAGAATGCACAAACATTCTCCCAGCCCCATTTGCTTGGATAAAGTTGACCTGTTTTTCAGTCCAGTTCTCAAGGGGGAAGAACAACAAACTATTTCAGGCAGGTTTTCCCATTCAGGGCTGGGCCCTAACTCTGTTAGAATTCTACTCTGACCTCAACATTCATGTTTGTATAGTTTCACACTTTCTTAATAGTATAAAGTAATCTAAACTGCACAAACAATCCATCCTCAGCCTCATTTTATGTGTGCATGTGGGGGGGAAAAAATCATTCCCTTAGAAAACTTGTTAGGCACATATGAGCACACAAGGTTTGCTAACATTCTCTTCTCTTGCATATTCTTAAAATTGTTGAAGGTGGGAGGGTATGCTTAAAGGAAGTCTTTGATCCTACTTTGATTTTTGATATTAAATCAGTGGCACAGGCTTCCAGAATGTTTCCAATGTGCCTTTAACACTATTTTACAAACACCCATAGTAAGACAAATAGACAAATCCTGACACTGTGATAGTAAAAGGTAATTTTATTACTAATGTAGTGGTTAATGTGACTAATGTTGACATTATACCCTTATATTTTAAATTGTTTTTACTAGGTTTTTCAATGCATCTCAAGCTCTTCACTATAATAAGATACAAATGTTACCTATAACGAATTATTATTAACCACATAGTTCCTCACTTTCTGATTGTAAGAGGGCTAATCTTCTTAGTGTCACCAGGGTACTGAACCTTTACTGCATTAATGCTGCATGCTGTTTCTATGCCAGTTAAAATATAAAGCTGCCTTTATGTGACCTGTGAACTAAATAGTAAGGGTGATGTGTAAACAACAACAAAGATAAGAGAAAAACATTAGGAGAGGAAGAAATTCTGGACAGATGGATGAATAAAATTAAGCATGCTATGATCCTCATGGCTTCCTCCTAACATAAAGTATCGTCGCACGTCTTTTTTGTATAAAAATAATTTACGTTCCTCACCAATGAGAAATTCAGGTCTGCTCTGATACCAGGTACTACATACAAAATTTAGCCATAGTTATTTCTGAATCACAGTGATTTGTCTTGTTTTGGGGACTAAATCAGACCTTGTTTGGTTTGGAAATTCAGCACTGGGCTACTCAATGACATATGCATGTCAGAGATATCAAAGCATGCAGCTACCAATGTTTTATAAGGTTTTGGGATGGGCTTTCATCAGAGCCTATGTGAGTTACAGCTTTTCTGATGTGAATGAGGTTGCTGAGCAACTCACTTAAGCCCTGTAGAAATCCCAGATTGGAGTTTTATTTTTAGCTATATGTAGCCTTGTAAAGTGGCTGGTTCATGATGTTTCTTCCACTAAATGCATATGTGGTAAGGTAAGGCACATCAGCCTCTCCTCCCATGCTACTCATGCCATGCAGTATTTGCCACAGATACAATCACTGTAGCTAAGAAGACATCTTTAGTCCTGTAACAGGAACAAAAAAAAGGAAGAAGAAAAATGCTTGCTATTAAAATGGTTTTTATATCAGGACTTGGAATAGCTGAGACATGGACTTATGCCATGTGCCATGCTACAGGGAAAATAACAGCTGTTAAACAGAATTTGTGAAAATTACTGCTGGACAGCAGCATTTCAATATTTTACTGAGAAATTAAAAAAAATGCAAAGGAAAAATGCAGAAGGGAATTAAAAAAACACTGCTAGCTACCAATCCTTTCTGTCAACATTTCTCAGAAAAAGTAGAGATTTTTCAATCAAGTCTCATCAAAATCACTGAAAAAGTCTTTTTTTTTTTTTTTTCCAAAGCCTAATACTAATTTATGATACTAAGAGAAGATTCATTAGAGGAATAACACAGCTCTCTAAAGCCCATCAGTGTCTTACCTTTTCACTTGAAAATAACATTTGTTCATAAAATACATTTTTGTAACCTTTCCTTAATTAAAATATTTTATATTTTCAAGCAGAAAAAAAGCAAATCAGAATGGACTGTCCACTTTTATCCACTTTGGAGCCTGATTTCTGTAACAAATGAATGTATGAGTTTTGTGCTTATGATGTTACCTGGTCATATTGCAGTGCTTTGTGGGACACACTTGCATACTGAAGGCTCAGGCGATTCTTTTCTTGCACAGCATCCTTCAGTTCATTTTTCTAAAACAAAAATAAAGTGTTATAGGCCATTCATCTCCATTACAGTATATCCTATTAAGTTCTTAAGGAAGCAATGTTTTTGCATTATTTGGTATTAACATACTATTAGGAGTAGTATCAGGCACACAGCCAAAGGCACTGAAGGTGCAGAAGCAGCAGATTAGCTTGCAATTACAGTTGGCTCTATCATAAAACCACGTTTTCAGTAGATGATCTGATTAAAGATGTGCAGACAAAGAGAGATGACCTGACATTACAGGCTTTAAAAACAAAACAAAACAACCAAACAAACAAAAACCTCCCTGCGGATGTAATAAGGAGCGCAAACTTGGCTGCCTCACTAAGAGTTGGGAAGAGACTTGATTCCCAGAATAACGTTCTCAAACTTAGATCTTCAGAAGGCATTTTCAGGGCAAAAGCCAACAACTGTACATGCAATCATGTACACATTTTTATATTCGTATATCTAACTATACTTACAATATCTATTTCTTTTTATAGTATGTCTATTTATTTTATATATATATATATATACACACATTCAAATAAAATCATGCTGGGTAGAGCACCTATACACTACAGTGGCAGGCAAATCAGAAATGCAGATGGAAGTCAACAGGTAAGTAACCTGTGCCTAAACATCAAGGTATTAACTACAGCCTCAGGTATGTATTCTTATGTATTTACACAGCACTATAATAACAAAAAAAAAAAAAAAAAAAGGAAAAGCAAATAAACCTCAAATACATAGTCAAAGGTCAAGCTTGGAGGGGATCACACAAATCAAAACACCTGCAGCTCAGGAAAAACAGTGGAGTTTTTTGGTACTTCTGACAATTTCTTCTTTGCATGTTAACAGAAATAGTTATCTGAGATTAAATCTCTCACAGCAATCACATAAAAAGTGAGTGAAAACATTTAAATCTTTTGAATGCATGGGAAAAAGTTACACACTAGCCAGACCAGGAATTTTTAGTTAGCTAGATTTTAAGCATGAAGTAGTAAAACTGATCTCAGTAATTCTTTTTCTTTTCCCCTTTACAAAGTAACAAAAATCAATGCCCTGACTTCAGTTCCTTATGAAAGTTGTAACTCCACAACCAGCCACTCTGGGCAACCTTGAATCTGTCCAACAGTGTGTATTATACATTATCTTCTGAAAACATTGATTACATTTGCCAATAACTATATTAAGGTGGGCAAAACTGAACCCACTTCTGAGTTACTTGAAATAATTTCTGGTTCTGCACCATTACAATCCATACGTTCAGCAGGTTTCTCCAGAGCTCCTCTAATTCTGCTGAGGTCTTAAGAAAAACTGTTCAAGTTATGCTTTATCATAATTTCTTTTTAAAATTCCTGATATGAAAATAAATAAATAAATAAATAAATTCCCTATTTTTGGTTCACCAACATAAGCCCTAAAAAGAAGAGGAATTTAAAGATTCTGATTTTTAAGTATTTTAATAGTACTTAAATAATAATAAAAAATTGCTATTTTAAGCATATCTTTCCTGAACCAATTTCAGAACTCTCTCCTTACAAGACCTATGTTTTGAATAGATAGTGTTTCCAATGAACAAAACTGTTTATCTAAATTGTTTCCTAAGCATCATTAGCTTTAAGCACCAGAACTAATGAAGCTCACAGATTTCTGCCTAATGGCTCCTTGACTCTGATATCCAAGAACGTGTGACCTTCAAATGATGTTTTGTGTTATATGGTACATACAATTTTTTCTACATTTTATTACCTTTAAGGTCAAATGTGATTAAAATCAGCCACTGGGTTCAAAACTTACAGGGTCAGATACACAGTATGATCATGGCAATCATTTTTTCTATAGAAAATCAGATTAAAATGTCAGTTTTATAGAACACTTCACGAAGAGAAGGCCATTCTGTGTTCTTCTCTGATTTTAATATAGCAATTCATTCTGCAGAAATGACTGCATTTCTGACCACACCCTTAATGCCAGTCTGACAGTCAAGTTTGGATATAAACAGTGAAAATAGTTCAGGCTAAGGAACGACACATTAGAGCACCACTGTTTTACAATATCAAAACACCTCATCATCAGTGGGAAGCTGTTCTCTTGACTAAGTGTTACTGCACTGAACCAAACTAAGATGACAAACTGCAGAATATTCAGTCTCCTAGCTGCAGATACACCTATCATCTCACACATATGGAGCTCTGCAATTATGATTTCTCAAGTTCTGTAAAATCTGTTGTTTAGGACGCAATTAAAAATGGCAGTCAGACTCTGAGATGCTAGACAGTTCTGAGGGCCAAAATGAGAAGAATTTCTTAGCTCGCGTTACATTTTCAAAGGTGTGAATTAAATCAGTAAATATTTTTCCAATAGGAACAAACTGCACCGAACTGTTCCTTGGATATGCAAGTAAATCATTGCATCCTATTAATTACTGAAAATCATTTGTAAAGCATTTATGTCTATTCTGCATTTTTCTAGGCAAAAACGGGCTACAGTAGCTGCTCTGCAACCCTTACAACTGCAGGCTTTTGTCAAGTGAGATTTGACATCGACTTTAATGGATCAATCTGCATTTGTTACAAATTGGTATTGCTCAGCTGATCTTAATGGGGAACAAGTGACAATGAGTTACCAGCTTTTAATAATGTTATTAAAGGAATTCAAGCAGAAGTGGAAGGGAGAGGAGAAAAGGAGTAATTGATGGCAATCTAGGCCAGCATCCTTCACACCCTACTTAAATTCTGCAGAATAGAAAACAGTTTGAGAAGTGGCAGAGCAACTGGGCTGGCTGCTAGTCCTACCTGAAGAAAATATATTTTATCATCTTAGGATGAATAGAAGTAGGGCAGCAACCATCTCAGTTTCACTGGTCCTTAGTAGTAAGCCTATTTCTTTTTGCTTCGATTTCTGTTCATCCCAGTGGCAGTCCTGTTTTGCATTTGTCAGGATAAAGCACCACTCATGTTCCCCCTCCCAACCAAATCCATAAAGATCAAGAATCCCCTGACAAGTAGCAGGAATTACCAGCACATTTCTAGCTTAGAAAATACACATAAAGAACAGGTAAGGAACTTGGATGCAAAGGTCCACTTCAGCAGTACTTGTAACAAGGACAGAGTGTATTTATATACACCAGCAGTGTGCTTTGAATTGACATAAATACACGTAAGACTGACAATATTTGGATTACTTGCTTTCAGAAAAAGCATTAAGAAACAATGAATAAACAACTCAAAGGTCTCTGTGCAATAACATGGTAAAAGCCACACTGAACTGAAGCCTTCTAAGTTTTAGCCAACTCCTTCATCAGGCCACATCTTCCAGAGATGATCCGAGCCATAATTACTGCCAATTCAGAATTTCCCACAAGTTTAGTTTCTATTGTTTGTTGACTTAAGTCATCTCCCAGCAACAATGGATCCTTACAATAGGGCTCTGACAGAAGAATTGTGGTAGAATCAGCTGCGAGTGCTTCGTTACTGCATATTATTACCAGTCATGTCCCTCTGCAAAAGGTTATCAGAACAGGACACCTCTGTTATTTCTCTGTCACCTCACGTTGCAGTCTAATCCTGTAGTCAAACTGATCATAAAGAAAGGTTTCAGCAACAAAGCCCATCCAATGAGTCTGTAGCCTGCTATGAGGACAATAATCTCCAAAGGGGCAGGTATCTAGCTAGGAACAGCAATACTTTCAAGCACTGCAATTAAATCTACAGGAACGCATGTGCCAGATTCCTAACACATCATAGTTATCTTAGGTCACAGTAACCAAATACCAGGGGGTTGAGTTGCTAAAGCTTTTGTGCTAACTCTGCAAGGATGGCAAGTTTACTCAAACTTCTTTAAAAGGTTTCTGCGACTTCCAAAATGTGATTGGGATTTTAGCAGTAATATGTAAGGCTTCTGCTGGTTGGATTGTGGAAAATATTGTTAACAATATAAAACAAGCTGCCTACCCAGAATTTCCCCTTATACTCATATTAAAAATAAAATGGAAAAAATATATATATGTATTGCTGCTTCTCAGCATAGTTGGTAAAGCTGGAGAAAGGAGGCTATTTAGGTTTGTGCATGTTCACCTCACAGTAGAAATACTGTATGAGGTAAGAAGGAAGCATACAGATGAAATATTCATCTCATTTCTGAAATTCCCCAGAGTACTTTCATAACATAGTCACAGGAAACTGCTACATCTGGTGAATATATTTGCTTGCTATACAAGAATGCACAACAGTTGAACATGTATTAGCTGTATCTAACATCCTGTATGTGGAGAAACCTGATGTTTACACAACTCTCAGCTTCTGTGACCAGCTCATACACAATAAATGATTTTTAACATTCTGGGGTTTACCTTGACTGTATTTATTAGTTATCTGTATGAAAAAGCTTTTAAACAGTACACTTCTCATGCATTTAAGTGTCAAATACTAGAAATAACTGCATATAACAATAAACAACAAATAGGAATACTGAAATTCCCTTGCTCATAGAAAGGAAAGCAATAGATAAAAAAAATTGCTTTTCTCAGAGCATTCTTGGAGTAACAATCTTCTACCTGATCTATAGAAAGAGGCTATAAATAAACAAAATATTCCCATGTTTGCTTATTATTTGTTATACTATAGAAGTCTCAGCTGAAAATCAGATCTGTGCATTGCACAAATACAGAAGAGAGAATCAGTACTCTGAGTCTGTCTTTTAATTTAAGAAGGCAGAGAAGCAGTGGAAGAGAGATCAAGCCACTTGCCCAAGGTCATACCCCAAACCAGGTGGCTTAGTGACAGCTTCACTCCAAATCTGCCTTCCCACACACTACTCCAGTTGTTTGCCGTGTCCTGAAAGCAACCTGTGATGGGATTAATGGGAGCTGCACATATTTATTGCCCAAGCGAGAACACAGGCTAGTTTCTGTATGGCATACATGAACAGTACTTCAACAAACAGTTTCATTCTCTCTCAAAATTTCCCATGGCCAGTTTCTCCAGTGTTGAATATTTCCAGATGCTAACTGTACTTGGAGAAACACACTTAACTGTACTCAACACACATCTCCTCTTCACACTAAAGAAGGAATTTCTTCTCTTGTGGCTGTGAATTACCACCTGTATTTTTGCAAATGATAGTTATGAATTATATCATATTCATTACAGTTTGTGATTTTCTGTCTAATCCACTGGCTTCAGTGGTTTGGTCCCTTAATAATATCAGCCTCAATATTTTCTGGACTTGTTGAATATAAACCTCCAAAAAAAAAAAAGAAGATAAAAGTTAATCCCAGACAACCCAGAGCTAAACTTCACCCAACAGAGAGTTCATATATTAAAAAAGAGAATTAAAGTAATGTACAGGAAAAGGACATTTTACAGTTTTCTTCCAAGGATGTATATTGTGTATATGCCCATTTGACTGCAGCCAGAAGGGCACACAAAAGACTTTTTCACTTCGGGGGAAATCCAACACATTTGATTAATATTTTACTATGCTGTGAGTTGTCTTCATAGGGATCTTATGGTTGGATCCTGAAAGAGCTTTGAAGCTTCAAATACATTTTAAGGGAGACAGATGTCTTTTTAAAATGCTGTACTGAAATAAACAGAATCCTTTCCCGTTCCCTCTCCTTTGTTGACAGCTAGCACTGAATGCATTATCAGGGCAACACTTCTCACTTCTGCTCTTACAACTGCCAGCTTCCAACAGAACCTCCGAGTCAACGGAATGAAGAGGTCAGCAAATACATAGGGCAGCCATCACAAATGACAGACTTACTGGCAATAGGCAGGATACGTGCTTTGTGCCGCCAGCATGTCAATGAATGCTATGGCTTCTCTGCTACAGCCTTCCCCCGTCAGTTTAATAGCTCTACCAAAAGTCTAAAGGGAACACACAAAAAGGCACCCCCCTCCTATTGCTTGGACTAAGAGGAGATCTTGTGGGATTTTGCACTTTTTTTTGGAACTTGACAGATTTAGATTTTTCAACTCATGACCAGTACCAGACTGAAAAACAAACCTGTGGAAAAGCACTTGTGCACTCTTCCCTCATCCTTTCTATTTTTTTAATACATATTACTTTTGACTTCTTTTTACAAACCTAATGTCCTTTTCTCCCTTGCTGCTCTCTCCTTTGTTCTTAATTTATTCACTGGATGTAGCAACTCTGACGATTTAATTGTGCCTATGAAGCAACATTTTACTGCAGTCCAATTAGGTCTACCATTTAACCTATGCAAATCAAACCATCACAGATGTTAGCAGAGGCAAGTAGAGTGGAGATAAACAACTCACCAAGCCAGTTACTAGAAGACACAGTACAAAACATATGCCAAGACAAATGCTGACTGAATGTTAGCAGACTAATGTGTAAGTGAGAAGGAAGCGGGACTTCATACTTCCAAAAAGCTTTCTCACCCATCTCCATAGTCTTGACATTGGGTTACAAACATTAGTTGAACTGTCTGTCACCCCTTCCTAATGACACTGCTACACAATACCCATTCAAACACACAAAGACTTGAAGCAGTCTAATTACTAGTCTAACAAAAGATAGCATGCATCCAGAAATTTTAGAAACAGAGAAATGAATGAGGGAAATGAATGATACAGACAGAAAAAAAATAGCTGTATGTAGAATTATTGACCATCCCTAGAAAAAACGAAAAAAAAAAAAAAGTATTGTCACAGATCAGGATCAGCTGTGTACAGAACAAAACAAACCCCAAACTTTTTCTAACATATATAGGCAGAAGTTGCACAGAGTTTAGATTGCTTCTGCTTAAGCTTTTTCACCAAGTTAAATATGAGAAACATACACGATACTTACATATAGTCACGTATGTGGTGATATGCCAGTCAAGCATATATTCATGTCAGGACCATATGTAGAGCAATTTGCAAAAAGAATCTGAAACCTTGTCTTTAGCATGTCAGACAAAATTCCAAACAGCAAGGATATTTCCTGCTGCATGTAAGGAATGCTTCAGGCATTTTCAGCTCGGCCATTTCAATTTAAGAAAACAACACTAAGGATGATCTTTTCAGAATCTTTGAAGTAAAGTGAATCAGAAAATTGACAGCCCTCCCAAATGTATAAAAACACAATCAGTCCTACAGTGTGCCATTTTTTACGGGGTGCCCAGAGCACTACATGGATTTAAAGGCGCACACACCAGTACATTCTTAACAAAAAAAAAAAAAAAAAAAAAAAAAAAAAAAAAAAAAACCAATGAGACAAATAACAAGAACAACCATGAATATTTTAAAATAAAAGACATATTAGAAATAAATGTGTTACCTTGTATATGAGTTGCATCTTTTTAAGTGCAGAAATGAAAGCAAATATCTGTGTTCGTAGTAGAGCAAAAGTAGAAATTCTCCTACGGATATAAGGACTGACTATAAAAATTCACGGTAGGAGGATGACTTCTGTAGATTTAATACAATCTGACACCACTGTCTGGGTAACAAGGTTCTACATAGCCTGGAGAAAGGCATCTGTTGCCCTGTGTGCTAGTTTGCTCATCCATCAATTATTTTTGTTTTTAAAAAAATGTTATATGCTATTCATTTATCTGTGGCTTTCTTTCTTTGAGACTTGTTTTTGCTAGTAACCTGGACTGACTGTATTAGAACACACTGATTATAATCCCATATGATGGTTCTCTATTTTAATGATACATGCAGAGAACCACATTACTCCAAGAGAAAACTGAAAACCACTAGTCCACAGGTACCTAAAGAAAAAGGAAAAATGAATAAACTGATCTTTTCTCACATATTTTTGCCTTGTAAATGACTCATTCCTAAGGTCAGGTTCAACACCACCAATTCATTTTTTTCTTCTTTTAGGGGCTACATTTTAAAGGCAAAGATGATTCATCCTGAATAGTGGAACTATTTAAAAACTTCAGCACGTACAAACTAACAGCACTAGGCTGAAAGAGGTACAGCCTGTACAGCAAAGTGACATTAAAACCTTTTCTTATTTTCTCTTTGCAATTAACATGGAGACGATGCTAGAAAAATGCAGGCTATCCTGCATAATTCTAACCACTATATAATATAGTACTAAGCAAAGTAGAACTGGAAGCAAGCAGAGAAAAATGGCATTCACAAGAGATGCTGCTGTTCTGTTACTGTTAATTCATGTTCTCACACCCATTCCATTATATATGACATGCCAGTAAGATAAGAGTGGGATCAAAGAAAGCACTAAAAGATGCGGAATGTCCCCTCCCCATGTCACGAAGGGTACGGTTCTATCCAGTACTGGCTTCCACCATTATCAACTTTGATAATTAGGAAGTTGCACTTCTAATAAAATACATACCGTGAGTTACTTGAGAACTATTAAATGCAGTGAAAAATAATCAAATTAAAGACTTTTGTCTAAGGTGTTTTACTATTTCCTTGTGACTCTGACTTGTCATGAAGAAGTACATGTTCTCAAGTAGTGCAGGAAAGTAGTGTGACATTTTATGATGTTAGCATTTAAAGACTAAGGAACCCAATTTGTACAGAGAATGTTAACAGGCGTACATAATTTTTTCTGCTACCACTCTTTGGGCAAAGGAAGATGTATTTAGAATTGCTTCCATTTAAAATAAAATCCCTTTACAATTAGATTTTCTTCATTTTAAAAATAGGAACATTTCCATGCAAATTATACTTTATTATAATAAAAGAAAACAAATGCAGCTTTACCCTCTAATCAGCAGGCTGATTTTAGCATAATAAACACTATAAAAATAGCTCTTCTTAAAAAGCACTACCAAATAAGGAACACAGGAACTGTAGCAGTGTATTGGACTTGGAAATCACCATTGTCTTGGCACTACAGTGACCAGGACCAGGTGTTAAGAAGCACAAATAATTAATGCATTGTGATATTTTTCACTTCAGTAAGACTCTTAAGGTAGTAGGCTCTGCATTACCAACTCATTTCATTCATGTTTCTTTTGGAATATTAGCTCTTCACGTACTGGAACTGTTTCTCATAACTTGTTCGTACCATCTTTTTCATTTATTTATTTACTTTTTCCACCACCTCAGATCTGTCAGCCCCACTGGAACTCTGCTTTACATTTTAAAGCAGTCACTGCTGTTTTTTACAGAGAGACAGTTTAACATCAGATCTGTCCGAAGCTTTGGAAGATCCCCCTATTTTAGAATCCTACGTATCCAACTTGATAGCTGCTCATTAGACTACAGCTATCACAAAATTGGTCACCACATTCTCCATCTCATTTTCTTCATCTGTGGCATATCCCATGAAAATGACAAAACCCTCTCATCTCTTCATAACGAAAATGGGTAAAGTGATAACTTTTGATATATGAAGTACAATGGGTTTATTATAGCATCCACACTCATGAATAAATAACACACACCAGACATTCTAACTGCAGCTCTTTATAATGAATTACCAAATATGTGAGTTCCTGTCAAGACATTAATTTTGAACTTTACACCTACTGTGGCTGAAGGATGTAAACATGAACACAGTAAAAAAGCAAACGATCCCCAGGATACCATTATTTAGTATTTGCTATTATTTTCGTATTTTATGATCCCTTGTTTCCTCTGTGAGGTACATGGAATGTATCTCCCGAACTCGGTATTCGAGAACAAAAGACCAAATGTCTTTGCAGACTTCCTGTTCACAACACAGAGAGAACAAAGTCTCTAGTAGTTGTCATTACTTTTCTTCTTGTTAGCTTCTGCAGAAAGTATCATATATCACTAGCCAGACAAAGACAGCAACTGTGTAAGTTTTCAGCATAATCTTTACAAACCTTCCCAGCATTTGTAATGAAATGTTTTTATTGGATAGTTGCTCAATTCCTTAATGACAAAATAATATCTAAACTTGTTTTGGAAAAGGAGTATACAAATACATAGCTGATAACTGAAGAATCAGCTCAAGGCAATTTTAGGCCTATCAATTTCAAAGAAAAATAAGAAAAAAAAAACTATCAATAATGAGCTATTTCTATACCTTAACACTGTAATACTTGCAGTCTAAGCTGTTCTAATAACTAAAATTATGCAATATGGCTAATGCTTTCAACAGTGACCATATAAAACTATTTTCATAGGCATAAATTTTAATAGAAGCTTCCTACCAAAGTAATTCTACCACTGACAATGCAACTGTTCCCAAACTGGCCACCCAGACCAAATATATGACATTCTCTGTCTTTTGGTCAGGCTACCATCCTGAAGATACCCCCTCACCTCAAGCTAACCAAACTACTTTTTAGTATTTCTATTAAAAAACGAGCACATTCATGTTCCACCATGCTGTCAGATAACACCCTGCTGCTGGCAACATATACCGTCAAGGATACCATGAAAATACATTTCTGCAGCCTTTAGTAGAGAATTGATCTTAAACTTAGTATCACAGTAGTGTTTCCCTCAGACAGTATTAGAAAGTTAATCAATTTGATTTGTGGGCTGAAGCAAAAATCAATATTTATTCTTTTCCTTTTCCTTTCAATTATTTTTATAGTCACTTCTCAATGCAATAAATAAATCAGTGTATCTGAGAGGCAGAGGGTCTAAATTTTCATTTACCATGGCACATTTCTAGTTCCTTCAGGGGTAATTTATACGCAAGTGAAAGAAATAATCTTAAATTATTCATTGCTAAGGGAAATGAGTGAACAAGGTCCTTACTCTTGAATAAGGGCACAAAGGAAATGCAGTGCAGGCTAAACATTAACCCCATTTGAATGCTAGTATCAAACTCACACTGTCTGAAGGGGACATTCCTTACTGACCCCTTAAATATATGTTCTTTTTGATTTTACCATCATATTGCATAATTTTTTGTTTCACTTCTCCAACTGGTAGTAAATTTTTCTATTGCCTTGATTGAAGTGACTGTCACAAAGACCAAACTTATTTTTGTTGGTCAAACCAAATGCAACCAAATATTTAAAAATAATTAAAAATGTATCGTATGTTTGTTTTCCTGTTTTCTGCACATGCCTGAAATTCCACTCACACTTTGTGATAACTCAGAAGGAAATTTCTATCCACATTTTCCACTTACTGTGATTTCACTAGTGGAAGAACAAACAAGACACGCCAGCTAGGAAAACATGAACAAAGTTACTCTGATCATCACTGGAGCTCATTAGGGATAAGTATGCAACAGAAAGCATCTACTCAATTATCTACTACAGCATTAAGGCTTCTATTTGCTGATCAGCAGAACATATACAGAAGACCGGTGAACTGCAACATGAACTTGGAGATCTCTCAGCGGAATACCTTACATAGGAGCTTCTAAAGACCACGTACGTTAATATTCTGCTAACACAACAGTTGCAGACACTGCTGTATAGGAATAGCTCATGGAGAGATCTTGTCAACTTTGATTAAATAGTCAGGCTCATTGTGCTATTTCTTATAATAGAATTTTCTTATTCTTATAGAAATAGAACAAGCCTTTTCTTGTTCTGTTTCACTTATAATTAAAATGCAATTAGCTAGATCAGCTTTCACAAATATTTCTCAAAAAGCTTTCCTTTTCATCATGCACAAAGAGGAGAGGAGAGCAAACAAGATCAGCTGTTGTCATGGTAACGTCGTGCCCTGGCAGGTGAAAAATTGAGTCCTGTGGCACTGAAAAAGAAGGATGAAATGTACTGAACCTAAGTATAACACCAACTGCAGCTCAACAAGCTCAGTGTTTTTTTATAGATTGGCATCTTTTTAAGCAACAAATTTAGAGAGGCAAATGTTAAGAAAGAAGTGTGAACTCTGGTGTCATTAGTAATTCTTCAATTGTCTCAGAGTCATTTTATTAGGCAGAAGCTTATATTGATATATTGCACAGCTCCGAAAATCTATGCAAAGTTTAGCACAATTTAAAAAATATAAGTGACTTGAAAGCAAAAGATAATTTTTCTTTTCAATACAGATACAAGAAAAATAAGTAATTATGCATTAACCAAAATGAAGTGCTATGGGCCACTGCTTTTCCTGCATGAATTTTTAAGAATAGCTGTACAAAATTGTATGTTGATCAGTCGATGATCCAACTAAATCTTCCTTAAATCACATTAGATACAAGTAAGTGCCATCTTCAAAACACTTCATCCCCCATTACGGAGGTCAGAACAACCCTTTGCCTTCCTTCCTTAGCGAGGACAAAGATGCAGGTAAGTCACAAAGCCTTCTGTTCACCTGCAGGGCTCTCAGGGGGTTGGAAATTGCCTTGTCTTATATCCCACTCATAAAGTTGTTTTAAAACCATTTCAACACAATTTGAAAACCAGTAGAAAATAGAAATTTATGTGATTTCTTAGGTAATGCAATAGGCATTAAATCTGAAAGGGCTACATAGTTTGTTCTAAACAATCAAGGAGGAGAAATACAATAGCTAGCAAAACTAGAATTCACCAAAAGTGATATATATATATTTTCAAATAACATGTCAATATTTTCTGAATTTTCTTAATGTTCATTCAACCTTGAACCTTAGTAATGGACCAAGTTTCATATTAGGTGCTACCCAATTAGAAGCAAGTCCCTGCGTAAATAAATTATGCTTTGCCTTTCAAAGAATATGAGAGAATGGCTAAAAACAAGTATAACTAATATATAGAATTTTGGAGAAAAGAAACCCTTGCTTATGGAAAAAGGAAAGTAGATCTATAGTTTTTAAACAGTGGCTGCTTGAAGACTCTTTGCAGCTTTGAATTATAAAGATGATATTAAGAAAGGTTATTTGATAGAGTGCAGACAAAAACGATGAGAGCAGTATCACCATAAGAAATAAGGCTTGTATATATTGGTAGACACGGTAAACATGATGGCTGTTTTTCACAAAGATGCACTTGGTAATTAAGACCATAAAATGTTCATTGATTTGGGACTCCTCCACTGGTCGTAGGCACCCCTGCAAAACGGGGCAGCCACCAGCAATGAACACTCCTGGAAATGTGTCGTAGATGATTTGACTGGCACTGAACAGCAATGTGAAAGCAGAGCCAGAGACAGATACTAATAGGAATCTTTCTGTATGATAGCACATGCAAATTTGTGAGTCTTTAAGCCTTTAAGAACTACCACAACCATTTTGGATTTTTAATATATTTTGCTGTCATAAATCTACTCTCCATTTCTATAGTCTATAAGGACAATTTTCCAGGCATTTTTGACAAGAACAGAGAATAGACAAAAGTACTTTCTGTTAACACATCATAAAAAGCTACACAAAATCTAAACAATATATTTAGCATTTTTATTTTAGTTATCTACTCTTTACTAAATCTAATTAATGCTGCCAGGGAGATATGTACTTACTATTCTGCTTTGCTTAGTATAAAATCAAGTGAAAACTAAATCAACAAGGCCTCAACTCAGGCAAGGAACTAACTACTTAAAAGCTGTGGAATACCGAAGTAATTTATGCAAACTCTTTAGTATTTTCCTCTTCGTTGAATTCTGACACAAATCCAAACAAATTCCTGACTGCTTTTTACAGGATACAAAATCATCAGCTAGAAGTGTGCATTAAAGTTGCAATCAGACTTATCTCTTTGCTATTTCCAAGTCTTAGCAAACATGTTATTTGGCATCTCCAATTAATTTTAAATTTGCTTCAACATGACTAATTAGGTGTATATTACCCTCAGTCGTTAGCCATTAATTATTTCATTACTTAGAGTTACATGTGGTAGCAATGAAATGTATCTCACCCCCACTTACTCAGAAAGTAGTCCTGTGTATATGCAATTGCATCCATCTTCCCTCCTTAATGACACAGGCAAAGAGAAAGAGTCAGAGTCTCTTTCTGCTCATTCATGCTGTACCACGTCATACTGTAAAATTAAAATTAATCTTCCTTACTAGCTGAGGCTGACCTTTTAGCCACTGCCTGGAAAGAGAACATCACTCCCCTCGGGCTGTTCAAGGGGAGGGCTTTAGTGTGCCTGACACCTCTCAGCCACCAGATGAGATGAGGCAAAAGCACATTGAAATGGGTAATTTGGTAAGGTATGATTAATTTTATTTACACAAGGCAGGCTGGCAAGCCATGCTCAGCCTCATGCTTCCCTAAGTACCTGAGGCAGAGAAGCCTTTTGTGATCTGTAATGTCAGTAAACATTTACATTTTGGTTTATTCTTTAAAAGTCAATAATTAACTGCTTGAGGCTGAACGGAAAGATTCTGTAAGCTTCCACTCTGCATCCAGCTTTCCATTACTAATCCCTAAACTAGACCAGGACATTCTGGGATTTATGGCATTTATATTCACTTAAATAACCAAAGTTTATTTAAACACAGCTGTTTTCAGGATAAAATTTTGACATATTAGCAAAGCACAGAATTTACATTTTTGCTGCTCATTCATTTATTAAATGAGATGTGTAAAATACTTACAGAGACTGCATGAGGCTTTTGCCTTCTGTCACTCAAAACAATCCAAGAACTAAGAAATTTATTTTCTCTTTGTCCATAAAACCTTTTTAATACAAGCATGCATTACTCATATCCTGAATATAACTTTTAACATCTCTTTCTTGCTCTCATTTCATATAATACTATTTTATGTACTCTGTAAAAACATGTATGATCTTTGTTGTGATTTGTAAATTTGCTGATATTTAATCAAAGTCTTATATTTACAATATAAATAACCTGAAAGCAGCTCATAAGTCTGAAGACCATAAAGGCAACCAACCAGGGAGAGACTAATCAGAGCACAGAAATTCATCTGCTGTATAAAATACCAGCTGATTAGCAAATAATCTTAGTTAAGGAGAAAAATCAAGGGGGAGGAAAAATGATTCAAAATATTTTTGATTTGTGAATTAACTGAAAATAAATCTTGACTCAAGTGACGTGAATAGGGGAAATACAAAAACCCCCACCATGGTGAAAATAACCCTACTCAAGGAAGTCTCAGAACATGGTGGGACAACGTAAAAGATTACTATCACTACTGCTGCTACTGGAATATAGTATTCCACTTTAATAAATTAAACGTTGACAATTTCTCATGCTGAATTAAAGATCAAAAGAAAATAATTCCAATGCTAATATTATTTAGCTTTAGGGGTTGTCATATCTAATTTTTTCCTTTCATAAAAATCAATTGTGGCAGCCACAACTTTAAAGCCTCATGGAAGTTTCCAGGAAAGGCTTTGAGGACACAAAAAACAAAGTAAAATACTGATAAACATTAGTCACAAATTATGTCTTATTTTCACTGTTTCAAATTGCTACGTACCAAAATGATGTTTAAAAAAAAAAAAAGTTTCTATACTTCTAACTTTTAAAGGCAGCATTTGTATGGCTCTTCATCGGAACATACGTTCATTCAGGTATCATTCAACTTTGGTCTACAAACCTCATGATCACAAAGTTTTTTCAAGAGACTTTAACAAACTGACCAACTGATCAAAGCTTAACTTTTAATGTAACATTTTAAATAACGATGTGTCTCTTTGATTTTGTTTGAGCCCCTGATGAGCTTTTAAAGTAATTTAAAGGCTGTACAGCCTGGACCAAAAGACCAGTATCCAAGTTTACTCAGAGTTTTAAGCAAGTACAAGGCCAGTTTGAAGGAAAAATAAATAAATAAATAAATAAAAAATTGCAAGCAATACCAGAAATAGTAAGACCAACTCATTGTACTGTCTACTTCACCAGTTTTCTTCTTTCTTTCATTCACAGACATACAAAGGGACAAGCCCATATTTATAAAACACCTACAGGAATATACACACCATCCCAAAGTCTGAAGGAGAATGAATTCAGTTTAAGTTCTGGGAAGATGTAGATTACTTCCATTTCATTTCACCTGAACTTATTTTCACTTCACAGTTTCTGAATCTTGCACATGGTGCAAGAAAATACTTAACAAATAATTTATCTTTATTCATTAAAGATAAAAGTTATTTCTGCTCCACGTTTCTTAAAACTATCAGAACTATGTTTCCCCATGAATCATCAATTGAAAAATAACAGGAGTAAAAAAGATAGAGAAAAGAAGATATTTGATTAAAATAAGCCTCACATTTCATCTTTGCATAGCAACCTCCTAAGTCACATAGAGGATAAAAGCATAATTTTGAGCTTATTAATTAAAAATGAACCTACAACTAAAATCTATTCATGAAATATGAAATGGATCTCTCACAAGGTAATTATAATTCTCTATGCAAAACAAATCCTTAGAGACCATTTAAAAATACAAAAAAAAAAAAAAAATCCAGCATTTTAGACACTTGAGACCAGATACTGTCACCATATTTCTACCTATTATGAATAGCATTAATGTATAATTTTTATTCATATTTAAGTATTTTTCAATTATTGCTCTTTTTTCCTGATATATTTATTTGTAACAAGGAATGCTTAAGGACTGAAGATCTCTCAGCAAACTAATTAGCTCTGATAAAGCCAAAAGAAATTAGTTTTGGTTAAATACAAGCTAACAAATTTAAGTGATGCTTCTGAATTTCAATGGGCTGAATTTCAAAACAGAAAGTTAATCAAAAAGGAGATTCAATTTATTTCCCATTATGAATAAAGATTTTTAAATGAGGGAGCATTTCTAGGGACATGAGGAGCTCCAAAAAGGTAGTGAGAATGTATGTGTTCATAAAGATAGCTGACTATCAGGATTTCTTTCAGAATAAATCTCAGGAAAAATAAAAGACCACAAGAGAGCAGAAATAAACCAGTCAACTACTCTCCCTCTTTTTAAAATACCCTGTACTGCACAAATTCATGTTCTACATGCATTTGAAATGTAGTGTAGAGACATCAGGTGCAAATGCAAATGATGTTAAGCTTTTCCTCTTCTTGAGATCTAGATGAAATCTCATACTGACACCATGTTTAAATTACGTTGAACATCACTGAATTCTCTCATATGGCTATCAATATTGTGAATAATGAAATTAAAAAATTAAAGATAGACTCAGCTGCACATTCATGAAGTTTTCTAAAACAAATTTTACATCAGTAATTCTTTTTACCACCTATTGAAGAGTGACACCTGCTTGCAAAAAAGTGATTACCAGAGATAACTGAGGAACCAGAGATCAGATATCTTGACTGATTCCCCTGCTCCAGTGACAATCAAAATGTCTGTCATTCTAATAGGCATCATAGCACATAAAATATTGATATTTCTCCTAAATTCCCTAATGCAAAATATATAGGTCTGGAACTGCTGTTTACAGTATTTCCATTGCCTGTAGTACTACACAAACTTGTATTTTCCTAAGAATGTACATCTATGAGAACCATTTCTTAGCACCTCATTGCAAATGATATCTATGTTTGTGAAGAGGCTGCCTTTTACTGAAGTATCATTTCAGTTTTAACATGCATTTTAACATGGAAGAACCGTGATTGTGGAAAATCTCATTTCAGTATATGAAAATCATGGGCTTATTCTTACGATCTGTTGACGGAAAACCAGTGGTTAAACACGCTGCTTTTGATTAAATGGTTTACGTTTCATCATACATATTCAACTTTGATTTAACAAACACTCCAGCCCTTCATAGGTAAACTACTGATTTCAACTCAAGTCTCTTGAACAGAGGCTCTCTTGAACAGGGATTATTTATCTCCCTGCATGCATAGATCCTAATGTTTTATGAGACTAAACTAAAACAAACACAAGCAAAAAGGAACGGGGAGTTTCTTTTGTACAGGTTACGTGCATGTAAGGAAATTAACTGGCAATTTTGGTTGCTAAAAAGAAAAGTTCTTCCATAATGTTTATGTGATTTTTTTTATCTACATACAAAAGAACCCATGACAGACGCCAATTCCAAATACAAAGCCAGAGTCTGCACTGTTTTACTCTTCTGTATAGTATTCACGTATTTCAGTTTATTTCATACTTTAATCTAGAGCACAGTTTGTCCCATTACAGCACAGTTTATAGCTTGGTAACAGAAAGTAAAATTTACAACCTGAATAGGCTACTTCGTATGTTCTACCAGTCCCCTCCGCCAGAAGGAGAACTACGAAGCGGGGAGCATATATGCTTGCCTAAGCATGCCAAATTATATCCGCACTCAGGAACGTATGCCAGTCAGAAAAACACAAAAAACAACTAAAACAAATATCAGCAACCTGACAATTCCAGAGTTTCTATAGATTGAAGATAGCTGCTGGGACAATCAAAAAGAAAATTCTAGATATGAAAAATTGTTAAATATGTTATCTTTTCACTAACAAACATAGCTCAGACAGCTGACCAGATCTGAAATTTCCTATCCATCTAATCCAAAACAACCCCAATTTTGCTGTTCTTTAAAGTCTGTGCTAGTCTGACAGTAAGCTTACCTTTCAGCTTATTATAAGAGAATTGGCTTGTGCGTCCAAAGTTTTTTCCTTCTTTATTGCCAAGCCTGTCTCATAGAAATAAGGGATAAAAATCTGCTTTTAGGAATGCAAACTCAATTTTCATAATAAATTACGATTTTGCTACTTGCAAAGACTAGCAACATTTAGCTGAGTGTAAAAATCTTGTGTAAGCATTTTATGAGTCAGTTGTACAATTATTTTTTCAGCAGTTAGAAATAGATATGTGTTCTCTTGACTTTTCCTAAAATAGTAATAGTAATACTACTACTACTAATAATATAATAAATAATAAAAATAATAAAAGAAAACAAGAAAAACATGACCAGGGATAGCAGACCTCTCAAACTACTACCAACATGATCATTTTGTCAGTTTGAAGATCTACCCTTGCATATATGGTCACAGGACAGCGAGAGTCATGTATTTAACATCTGATGACACTCAGCAACATAAAATTATGGTTTCTCAAAAGGACTGTACATATCCAGTAGCAAAGTAACACTGGAAAGAGACCCTCTTCATGGCAGAGCTAGGCAAACAGCATGTGGCAAACAAAGGAAAAGAAGTCATCTATCTACCATCTTATAAGCAAATTATTTGTTTGGAGTTTTTGGTGGAATTTGCAATTAAGGTAATTTTGTGAAAAACTAGTGATTATGTTGTAAAAATACATCACAGCCAAAATTCAAATGCCTGTCTCTACCTGTAAGATGAAACACATGCTTTCTCCCTTAAGACTCCATGAAACCTTCTAGAGCGTGCAGGACATGAATACAGGGCCAGCATTAGTTTATCATTTACCTCAACAGCAATGACAGTGTTTTGACTTTCTTTGAAATTGCATATTCCTTCATTAGTGCACCTTTCCCTCCATTAGTGGTTCACTGTTCTACTTTGTAAGGTCCCATCGAATTAGTACTGAATTTCCACAGGAAATCTGGTTACAGGCTTTCTTCTTCCATGCCTGATTTAATCATAGTTCTTTTCCTCCAATTTATGATACATTTAATGCTTGAAATTATTTTTAGATTGATTTCTGATAATGATGCTTATTATAGTTCAGAGGATTATTTTTCCTGTCTATCTTTGGCTAATTCTCAAAGATTTCTTTCTGGAACAACTTGTGAAGGCCAAAATTGATATTTACACAAAAGACAATTTCTTTTCCCTTCTACTTCCCTTTATAGCACTACCACCCAGTGTGTGGCAGAAGGCACAAATGTCCCCATATTTCCTTCTTTCACAAATAAAACTAGCAAAAGCTGGAGAACAGACAGAATTAGAAATAAATTTGTATCACTTAGGAGCCATCATTCATTGAGGTAGATATAACCTAAATTCGCCTCACTGGCAATAAGAAATCTACTTATGGCCACGCCTACATGTAAAGACATTCCCTTACAGTTTTAAAGTGCTTTGAAATTCTTTTAAGAAAATAAAATTATTATTTATTGGCAACATGTCATGAATATAACTTGCTGTTTTCTTTGAAATTTCTGCATATAAAATTATTACTTTTTAAACCCCTATGCTTCAAATCATTTGAAGTACGATAGGAGATTATCTGCTTAATCCATTCCTTTCTCTCAGGCATTTTAGATTTCACGCAGCTATGCAAAGTTTAGTTCTGCTTAACCGACTTGTGAAGCTCTTCACAAAACAGAAAAATGAGTCAGGAGGAAAAAACATACAGCCCTAGGATTTTTTTATTTAATAAATAATAATAATAATAAAAAAAGGCATAGTAAAATTGAGCTAGATGTGAGAAATTCTGAGTCACAGCTCTTCTTGGTACTGTAACTCACCAGAGAATCCATGTTACCTTTCTCCTTTTATTTTCTGCTGCAAAGGCAGGCAGCTGAGGGAAGCTTGTTAATTCCATTTGTTCAGACTTACAATTCTGTTTCAGTCCTTGTCAAAATGGAAACTGCCACTTGATTAGGAGCTCAACCAAATGCCAACTACTGCAGCCTTCAAACACTCAGACAATGCTTTATCTACCCAGAGGAAATGAAACTCACTGCCAGCATGTTTTGGATTTTTTTTTCTTGATTCAGAGGATCAGAATCTGGGGCCTTTCTTTACTGTTTTCAGCATAATTCAGCATGATTCAGTCTTGGTGCTGCCAAGACTGTATCACCTTAAATGGGTTTTAACTACATAATTAACCAAATGACTTAACATCACTTTATTCTTTCTTTGAGAATGCCTTGGATTTAAGTTAATGCTGTCTCCTAACGCAGTCTGCTAACCACTGCTAGCCGAACCCCATGTAGGAAGAGAGCGAGGCGTTTTTCCCTGAGGGTCCCAAGAACCCAGAGTGAAGTGATACACTCCTGCCAAGGAAAGATGGCAATCTGAACGCTATGGCAATCTACGGCTCTGCCATAGCAAACCTGCAAACTCCTAGCCTGCCCCCTGGTTGGAAACAGGTTGGAAAACACCCAAATTCTGAACATTTTTCCTGTGCCAGATTGTCAAATAGCATTATTTCTTATGTGCAAAATGTGTGTTGAAAGTTGTTCAAATGCCAGAATGTGTCTAACCCTGCCATAATGTGGCAGAGAACAATTTCTAAATTTAGGAAGTAATTGCTTTGCTGTCCAGTGAAACATACACTATAAAAAAATCTCCACTAGGCAAGTCGTCATTTTAAAACACCAATTCAGGCTTCAGTGAACACAAGCATTAAACCTGTGAAAAATATCAAGTGTACAAGGCCACCGTTGCTGTTTACTGGTTGCATCTGTGCTTGCTCTGTGTCACAACACAATCAAAATAACAATATGTAGTGCTTCAATGTCATCCAATACAGAGTTACAAAGTGTTTTGCAAATAAACTGTACAGTTTCCTTGGGAATTATTCCTTTTCATGGAGGATACTGACCTTCCCCGGTTGTGGGTTTTATTACAATTCCAAACAAAAACTTGACGTTTCTAACTTCTTTGTGCAAATGAAGGGAAGAAAGGTTCTTGTTTTAAATACAATCTACCTGACATTGCTGCCCTAGAGCAGTTCATTCCAAATGTGAATCCTCGGAGCACTAAGTCTCTCATTTCAAGACTCTCAGAGAGCTGACTTCTGAACTTCTAAAGTCTGGAAGTTTAGACTGTACAACCAACAAGCTGGCAGCAGAACAATTTGCTACCTATCATTTAAACAACTCCTTCATAGCCCTACAGTGTGGATTCCAATATGCTGCCAAACCCCTAACAGTCTAGTAAGTACCATTCCTGGTTTTAAGCAAATTTCAGGAATGATTTATATGCATTTATCACATAAAGCTTTAGCTTCACATGTTCAGTATTCTATACAGAATATAAGATTCACTGATGGACACATTCCACATTTAAACCATGATTTGACAATTCATAGGACTAGGCACCCATCCAACTGGGGAAAAAACAAACAAACAAACAAACAAAAAAACACCTAGAGACTAAATAACCAAATTCCCAATACATTTTCACTAGTATTCAGAAAGAATTGAGGTGAAAACTAAATGCAACTGCACAGACCAGTCTGTGAACTGAAAGTACAGACAAAAGTTAAGGGAGAAAAAAGGGTCTCACAGAAACTAGTGATAAACAGAAGCTTCTGTGGAAAGCACATCAAATTTCTAAGGCCCAAAGTACTTTGTTACCTTTGAGTACTTCCTAGCTGGGTGAAGAGGCAGGAATTCAGAAGCACGCTGGCTCCCATCTCCTACAATAACTCCCCTCAGCAGATTCAGTCACCTTATGACCCTAAGGAGAAAGGTCTCATACAAGAGAAAGCTTTTCAGTGGCAAGAAGATGAAGTACAAAGCATTTTACCTCTTTTTGAGGTGTTGATGCATTCTCATGCAAACATAGGAAAACTGTTAACAAACGCATAGAAGAAAACCTGCAAGTTACAGTTGAGTCCTGCAGATTCAGAAATTTGATGTTGTTCACAAGGATGGTATCTGCTATGGCAGTGAAACATCACTGTGGATTAGAATAGAAGTATTTGCACTTTTAGTGAGAACTCTTGCTATGTTGGATTGGAGTTTAAACATAGCAGCATATCACTTGTAGGCCTTGTCACTATATACATACAATCTGATCTTGTAAACCTAGAAAGCACACTGCCATACATAATCATCAAGGATATGACAAGCACCTATCAAATCTTCTTGGTCTTTCCTGTTTATTGTGAAAGTGCATTTATTTGAATAATATTACCACAAAATTATGACAAACCACAGACAAAAAATTTCAAGCCTTTGTAGAATTTTACATCTCTTTTGTTCCATTTTGAATTGAATCCACTTCTGTTCATGCACAATGTAAACACGAGTATTACCAAGATGACCCACAAGACACAGCAGAAAAAACCCACTATACACAGCAGTTTGTGTTAGGGAGTTTGACAGACATCACAAATAAATACAAGAAAATACATTTAACAAAAAGAGATGTGATTACATTTCTGCTTAATCTTCATGTTCAGTATTTTGTCCTTCGTTAGCACTTCCAAAAGTCTGAAAGAAAGATGCAATTGATTTAATCTCAGTTGCCAAAGTATCCACATTCTCCCTGTATTTCGCTAGAGAAGAGGAATTGGAAATTATTCAACATACTGCAAACTTCAAGCCATTAACTTGACACAAACCTGAACTCTCTTCCCAGAATCTTACCCTTTTTCTCAATTAAAATAATATAATAATAATAAAAGTATGTGTACAACTAAAAAAATCTCTTTGCTTCATTCCTCACTGTTTTAAAAATGCATTAATACTGTTACCTGACTGTAGCCTAGAGGATCAGTACGTACAAATAACCTAAAGCCACATATCACACTGTGCCATAGCTATGCAGAAGTATTAACCTGCCAAATTGCTGTTCAGTGCTGGGATACATAAGGGGTTGAAAGGTGAAACTACACAGGAATTCACTATTGAAAGAGAAAGAAATCTTAAAATCTTTTCTACTCTAAAAAATCTAAAGATGAGGATGGTGATGGATTTTAGAAGAGAAAAGCAACAGAGAGATTACGTTTTAAATATGGCAGTAGTGTATGGTGCCAACTTCCAAATTAAATAAGACAAAAAAAACTCTTACATTTCCAACAACATGAGCAAAGTAACAAAATGCTATTACACTGTTGTAACAGAAATGACCATTGCTAAAGCTGTCAAAGAAGGGTAGGTTGGTGTGACCTAAAATTCACTACTCTTTAATCATCTTCAAAATAGCAGATAGCTTAACAGTAATAGAGGGATTTTCCTATTCTTTTATAAAAACCTTTCTTGCACATACTCAGTGTGTCTACAGTACACAATGACAAGCAGATAGGCAGGCACAGAACGGCTTCTCTTTTCAACTGGGTGAGCTACCATAACAGGGCTTCTAAAAATAATTTGTTTTGTTCAGTAATAGCTTTCGTCATTGTTCTTCTTTTCACTACTCTTGCAGTCTGTGAGGAAGGCTAATCTTTCTTCACAGATCTCTGCATGCATTCTAACAGCTCAACACAGGCTCTGGTTTTTCAATCTGCTTAGGAACCAGAAGGGGCATTTGCAGGCTGGGAAACATTAAAGTCAGTTGAATCAAACCTGCTTGAAAACTTTTATTGTGATACTCTAAAGAAAAGTTTAAAAATAGGAATCACGGGGGAAGAAAATTGGAAAGAAAAATATTAAACCTTTTGTTCACTAGCAGAAATAACCATCTCACTTTATTCATTAACTTGCTGTTTGCAACTGGGAAAAAGAAGAAAAAAATTCTCTCATTCTGTTTCTTCCAAGACAGCAGTTAAAGTACAATCTGGTTATACACAGCAGTCATTCCTATCAAATGTCTGTATCCTTCACTCCATTGATGGGCTGAGAACAGAGGCAAGCAACTCTTTCCCATAGGGTGAAGGCACAATTCTCTTGCAGAAATTTACTCATTTGTTCGTGATCATGTGGAACCCCACCACCAGTGAGCCTCTTCATGATCATCCCATTCACAGTTGTGCCATACCTCTGCAACTGCTGACTGGGATACAAACTCCCTTCTCCTTCATTGACAGATGCTCTTAGAACTATGAAGTTTGGAGAAGGACACGACTGATGGAAACCAGATGGAGAAATCAGCAACATGCCCAGAGGACTTCTAATGATTCACAGATCACAGTTGGCAACTTGGCTTTGGAAAATTACAATAAACACATTATTACAGGGCTTCTGTAGCTTCTTATTTCATCAATATCTTAGAACAGTGGAGTTTTTTAGTTGTTTTGTTTTAATATTTTTTTTGTACCAAGTACCTATTAATACAGGGTTCCCAAACATCATGTGTACTATTTGTGGTATATAAACAAAATTAATCCCTTAAAATACATTTTCAGATAATTTAGAAGACTTTTTATTATTATTCAAGTTGAAACAGTTATTTTGAATTTGCCAAAATGATAATTTGAAAAAAAAAATAATTTTTAAACTCTTTCATCGTGATTTTCTTCAGTATAGACCATTGGACATCTATCACCTTATATAAATCAGAAGCGTAACTGCAAATGAAATTTGGCACTGAACTTAATAATGAAATTTCACTAAATATTCTCAAATCGAAAGGACTACACAATTTTATAGAATTTTCTTTTGGTTGTTAACTCTATCAAGCTCCTCCTACTGAAAAGAATTCACACAAAAAAAAATCTTACATTACCAAATCTATGATTTCTGTAAGAGGAACTGTATTCTGAAAATGTCTAGTGTGCTACAACACAGCTCACTTTCTTATGTGCAACCTCAAGAGAACAGGACTAAAATCCGGAGTGGCTTCAGATGGTTAATATTGAGAAAAAGGTCTTCAGTCACACTCTGTTCCCCTTCACTGCTAGATAAATACCACACCTAGCTAACACCCCATAGGTGGTGCTCAGCTACTTCAGCCTGGTTGAAAAAAATTTACAGTGCTTTTCCAACTGCCTCCTTTTCCTTTACTAAATATGGTGCTACTTTTTCCCATAGGTAGAGATCTCCAATCACACTTGAGGGCTTGTCCTTGGTTTTAAATTTAATTATACGGTAATACGCTAAAAATGCTGTTACAATGGGAGGACTGCAGTCTTATTCATTTTATAGATAAGGATGCAGTCCTATTTCAGGAAACCTATTTCCAGAATCTGAATAGTTGAGATCTTGAAAAGGGTGAACTATATGCCCAGCTCATCTGTCAATCTAATTTTGTTCATGTGACAAGAAGCTGCTCTCACAAAGCAAGAATCCAAGTAACAGAACTGAAATAGAATTCCAAAACAAGTTTAAAAAGCCCACAAAACCAAAAAATACTGTTACAGCAACAAAGTTGGGCAGGGGGCAGGATGGGGGGAGTGGAGGAGACTCTTGGAAATTTTCTGCATTGGTGTTTCACAGACAGTTTTTTTTCCTCCATTATCTGCCAGCAGAAACACACTTCAGAGGAGACATGGCAGCTCACAGAAAGTAAACAGCAAAGTCGAGCATTTTATTCCCTGAATTGTTCTAATCTCTAAATCATGACCTCCAAGTCTCTAGCTCTGATGCTGGCTTCATTGAAGACATAAAAGCAGAATTTACATGGCAAGCAGACATTGCAAGGACATGAAGAAATCTAGGCAGAGTTCTGAACTAATCTCTATCATTTGCCTTTGTTATGTGATGAGCTGAGAGAACATTTCTCTCTTTCAGCATAATGCATAGCACATTACAAAATATGAACTATTCTACTAAATGAACGAGATAAGGTTTCAATGAACTAAATACATGATTGATTCAGGGGCCTAAAATAATTCAGAAAGAAACAGCTTTTTCCTTTGTCTCAAATGTGTTTTACATAACACTGCCCAGACTAGTAGAGAGATTTAAACCCTCCCCCAAACCATCAATGGTATGCAGAATGGTATGAGCCAAAAGAAATACTGACTTTAAGCTTGCACAGCACCTGTCTGCTGCAACTGTCTTGACCTACACAAGAATTTTCTTGTTCTTGTGTAAAATTCTTGACACAATTATGCAGCTGTGGTTTATTTATTTACTCATTCATTTACTTTTAGGAAAAGAGAAGAGAGGAGGCATTTTGTTGTCTTCGCTTCTTCATCATTCTCTAAGAAAAAGAAGTAATTAAATTTCTCTCTTTGCTAGAAATACAGTATTGACTTCTGAGCATTGCAGAATGTGGTTACAGTGTAGGCCTTACGGTCACTACATAAAACTTAACATAATCAAGATGCTTTTTCAGTGTATTCCTTTTACTTGACCTGTCTCTTGGAAACCTTCATATCTAGATTCATGAAAAGATCCTCCAGAGCAGACACAGTATGGTGATTATGGGACTCACCAGGGATAATTATTTACAATTTCACTCCAAAAACTCATTTGGATTACCAAATAGACAAAATAGGTTATTTCATTTCTACAGGATTTCTAGGATGGCAGAAGGGTTTGTTTAATAACCCTTTGGCACTCTAGAAAAATCTAGGAGGCATCCATTATTCAGTCAGCCAGCCTATAAAAATTACATGACTTTTAACACACTTTTTAATTGCTTTTAATTATTAACATTTACATTGCTCTCAAAATGACAAGGTATCTCAGCTGGAGATACAGTTAAATTTTTAATAACACAGAAAAGCAAAGCAGTAAATCTCAGTCTGCGGAATTTAAACATACGCATTATACGTATATATGTCTATATATAATATTCTATATAAAAATATGTATTTTCTCTCTCTAGATATAAAACAAAAATATAAAAACATATGTATGTTTACATGCATGTATCCTTAATGAAATCTCATATTCATGCTGTTCAGAAGGTAAAAAAGAGATTAAGCTCAGAAGGCTTTTAGGCACCATAGACTTGAACAAAAACGATTCACAAACCCGTAAAAAGCCAATCTATCTTACCATATCTGTAAGTAGTGGACTTTTGTCAGCCAGCAGAATGATGAGGCTACTGGAGATCAGTGGTATGTTCACTATCATTTCATAGTTCTAATGGAAAACACTCATTACAAAAAAAACTCACATGAAGTAAACACATTTTATTCATGTACAAAGCCAGCTATCAATAACATTTTCCATTTAAAAGCTTTTCTCTCCAAATAATTAGTTTGTTTTAGTTTTACTACTCCCTCAAATGCCAAATACCTTGCAATTCTACAATCTTTAACTAGAACTGTAAATCATTAAATACAACATATTGTCCAGGAGAGATAAGCTGTACCTATGTTCTCTCCCTGTCTCTCTGTGGCTTTCTCTTAGGACTTTTCCCTTACTTGCATTTTAACTTACCTAATTTCATATGCTAGATCTTCAAATTAATCCTACTTTTGTTTTGGGTTTATTAACTATATCAACCTTAGAAATGAAAGGCAGGTTAAGTACAACAGCATTATTTTTTTATGGAACTACGGTTCTTTTTCTTATGATCATTTTTGCTGGAAAGCTGAAAAATTCCTGGTGGTGTCACTATCAAGTATCTTGCACGTTGTATGACCTGCTCATTTCAGATACTTCTATAGGCATGCTTGTTGCCAAAACTTCTGAATGTGTGTTTTCAAAAACTCAGTTCTGTCTGCAATGTTAGCCATAAAAGAGTACATGAGCCACAACACTGCTAAGGCTAGTGCCATTAGGTAGCCAAGAGACACCTTGAATATAATTCACATTGACTCACAGCTAAAGACAGCCAGCCAGTAACGCTGTTAAAACATCCCCACGAGCATTGGCAAATTTGCAAAGTAGCCAATAGTTTTTACAGAGACATAATAATAAAAATCTCTTATGAATACATTTTTGTCAGCTTTCTTCATCTTCTACTTACACCCCACTTCATAGCCTTGGTTTACATTTCAGAATCTGACAGGAGCAGGGCTTAAACCACTAAACCACATTACAATTGTTAATTAATGGCTCCCACTTGTTTGCCAGCTCCTGAAAGCAGAAGGATAGATAAAAAATATATTTACAGCAGAATTTAATTACCCATTTTCAAGCCACTGGCCTCCTGGCAAAACTCTCCCAATGTAGTGCAGAATAGGACTCAGATTAAGAATTAATTTACTGTCAGCAATGATCTGCAATTTAATGGCTTAATCAAGTTTGCTATAAAATTGGTAGGGAGCTCTGGAGCCTAATATTGATGCAGAGCCTGCTGTATCTAAAGACAGGTTTCAGAGAGCCATAATATAATAATCATCCAGCAAATCCAAGATCTCTCTCAATATATAATCAGGAACTGCCTCTAGCAAGCTTATCACTCACATTACAAAGTTATAGCTCATGGATTTGAAGTTCAATGCATACATTTGACTCTTTCCTCCTCTTACAGCTAAATCTCCTAATGGAACTGCTTGTATGAATACCAAGATTAACATGTAAATACAGGCCAGCATGTGACTAGTACATTTTGTTTCATCTTTTCAAACCATAGTGCAAATATAGAAAATGGTTAATAAAAAAGACGAAAGGTTTTAACACACAGACGCTTCTTTTAACTCTACTCATAATTCTCCCCACAGTGGGCAATATGACTACAGAGTTTTTTCTATAAAAGCACAGCTGAAAATGGAAACAAGAGATTAGGACCTTGAAAATCACAGTTAAGACAAAATTAGCTATGAACTGAGCCTTTTTTTGTTAGAATTTTGAGATTTAAAAGATCTTAATCATCTTTAAAAATAAAAATAAATCCACATTTTCTGCTAGAACCCAACTGGAAAAATAATAAAATTCTAAGTGCTGAAATGGGAAATGTTATGCCAGAAATAGTGGCATAAAAACCATTCTCTTAAGCTTTCAAGGCCAGATTTTAATGATCCCAGAGGTTCTAACCTTTCCAAAAATATGAATAAGCTTCTCACATGGAGTGTTTAGCTAGGCTTAAATATTCCAAACTCTCTGCAAATCATCTTTGGTTGTCAAAATATCCTGGGAGAAACTCCTAGAAGTGCTTTGAACACCCTACCATCACAGCAGCTTACCTACTTTACTACATTTTCCCTGCTAAGATTATGAACATCCTCATGTCTCCCATTCTGTCACCCATCCATATTTACTTCACACCTGACACAATGCTACTAGTACACCCAAATGCTTCTTTGCAGCACTGAAGACTGTTTGTTGTTGTTGTTGTTTTTAAATAACCCCAAAGCTTCTCTCCTTCATCTACTTTCAAAACAGAACAATAAAGAGTACCGCTAAAGAAGCATTAGATCAGTACATGGAACAGTGTTCTATATATTGAATTTAAGAAATACGGACACAGAAGTTCTGGTTCTTAATTCCAAAGGGTAAATTACATAGCTGTTTCCATGCATAAAGCATAAAAATGAACCTGGATATTTTCAGAATTGTATAGACAGGACCATTATGCAGCCCTACACCTTCATTAAAAACTGACACATGCACATATGCTGGAAGAGTGCACTCTGTCTTTACTGTTAAAGGAAACTCATGGGTTAAAAAAGATGACATTCATAAGTTAAGACCTAGTACAACCCTAAAAGATAGTAAGCTTGTGTTCATTGAGTTCCTTGTGTCAGTAAAAATCTTGGCTAACAGCAAGTTCATGCAGTACTTAGGCTAACTAATATGCTGTTGTCAAAACCTGAGCTTGCACAAAAGGTGAAGACAATCAGAATTATATTGTCATTTTCAATTAAAAAAAACAAAACACCACACACACCAAATTAAAACAAACAAACAACAACAACACAACCAAAATGCATAGACATGGTGAACTACATGTAAAACACAATAATGTGGGTTAGGTGTTTGAGAAGCGATCACTTGTAATTGTCTGGATACAGCAGGTGAGCTGAAGAGATAAAGAATGCATAGGGCATCTCAATTAAAATAAATAATAATTAAAAAAAAAACTGAATTTTTAAACCATAGCTTGTCCTTCCTAATAACTCTCTCCTGTAATAGCTATTTCTCAGCTCAGTTTACATACAGCATATAAACCAACAGTAAGTCCTTTAATGTGCCTGTCTAGTGTACCACAGCATGGAATCAGACATCCAGAAAAGTTTCAATAAGTGTTTGACTACATTCATTCTTGAAGGAGAAGTTGTGAGAAAATGACCATGTCTGTATCCTAATGAAAAAAGTATAATTAGGTTTTATTTGTAAGACTGAGCTTTAATCCTCAAGCCTTGCCCCCACTCAATGGATTTACCAGCTAATGATGATTTCCTTAACATCTGTATAAATCACTGGACTTCTGATACATCATTTTCTTAATAAATGCTTTGCTCCCAGATATTCTCCAGGGAGTGCTCTATAACACTGCTTTATTTAGTTATCTGTAATGATGTGTTTCTCACACCATGAAAACCTTCAGAAGCGATAAAACTTCACTTTTCTTACTCTAGTTCAAGAGGGTTCCTGCATATACTGCTTTAAATTTTATAGGTCATGTGTTACAAGGTTATCTTATTCCAAACTGTTCAAATAAATGAACTGGAAAAAAACATGGCATTTACTCTTAACTTCAAGCATGGGCCTGCCTCCAAATATGGCTGAGAATGTAATTGTTAAACTTTTCAGGAGCTTAAATAAGTGTACACTTCCTCAGAAAAGCAGGATGCTCATTCATGATAATACACCTGGGCTTCCATTCACACCCTGTATGGCACAGGTAATTTTTTTGGATCTCATCACAAGAGGAAACTGGATGTTTTCAAATCACAATTTTTTCCTGAATTATTAAAAAAAAAAGTTGAATTCAACATGATCAAATATTTTAGACCATCAACTATTTCAATACAATCTGTGTTCTCTCAAGTAAAGTTGCACCATGCTGGATTTCCTTTCAACAGGAGAGAGTAGTAGGCATAATGCTTTGCTTTGTAAATTCAGAACTGAATTTTCTTTCTCTGCAATCACCTTTAAACTTATACCATGGATTCCTCTCTAAGCAGCTGCAGAGGGCTAGCTACTAAGAGCAGGCAACGGCAAAGCCCGCCCCCATCTCAAGTGGGAAGCTAGGCTGCACACCATCAAAATGCCTAAGGCACAAAATAGCATGCTCGTCCCAATTTCTTCATGTTATTTTGGTATACTTATAAAACAACAACACATAACTCATTAATTATAACCTTTCGAGAGTGTTTTCCTTTCCCCCAAACTGTTAAAATTTAGTAGAACTGCAACCACAGTACTGATAAAACTATTTTTAGCCTTTCATACGCAGAGAACATTAGGAAGTCTCATCTTTCTATTAAGGCAAATTTATTTAAACAGTCAGTGAAGGAAACTTTAAAATATGCTAATCTCTGCTTCTTTGGACTCTAGTCTCAAATGTCTGCTGATGTCTACCTATCACAGAGAGACTAATCAAAGGGAACACTTTCTAAACTTAAAGTGTCAATAGGTATTCACATCTCTATAAAGTGACAGCCAAATATATTTTTATTGCCACATTTATATACCTTACAAATTTTCACATTCACATCCTTTTAATATTAATGCTCCTATTTCTTGTGTCTGAGCTGAATTGCCACAGTGTGTTATAAATGGAAATGCTTTGATAATCACATGCACTGTTTTTCTTTTTAAAGTGATTCAGTACTGATGAAAAGAGGCCAGACTGACGGCCCTGCAGATTGGAGTTCCCTGCTAATCCGCACAGAAAACAAGGCACTGTCAGGGCAGTAGCTGGGCTAACTTCCTTCCAGTACATCTTCATTTAAATCCATAAGAGAGAGAGAAAAAAACATACATATCACATCTCTAAGTCATAGTCTGACTTTGCCTGCTCATGTCCTTGGCCTTGCTTCTTATGTTAACTAGTAGAGAAAGTAATCAAAGAAAATGATGCATTTCTGGGACTGGCCTGCTGCCCATGAACTGCTTCATAGCACTCTTTAAAAAACAAATATAAGTTCAGCATTACACATCACTCTAAGGCCAGGATGTGCATCTTCAGTGTGTAGTTAAATGAATACATGATTTTATCTAATAAAGAACAGAGGTAATGTTACTAGGTTTTAGTTGGCACTCCTCCTCTGAAAGCAAGTGGTTTTCATTTGTTGTGTGTCCCATCAGAAATGACACAGATTTCCTGCAGAGGTTCACTAAGATCAGAACAAATTTACCCAAGATGGATGCATAACTGTCAGCTTCATCAGTAATATTTATTAAGATTCATATATAATTTATTAGCAATGTGGCCAAAACATTGGAAATTTTCATTTTGGCATTTACTTATTTAACCTGCAATATGGAGCAGCAAACCAGCGTCACATCTGAAAGACCAGGCATAGACATTTGTACAAACCACTAGTACCTCCTAATATGTAAAGTTTAACTAGGAATTTAAAGAACAAAGGCCCTTTTTTAATGACACACAAATAAGCTAGCAACTAGGGAAGAATATGCTAGCACAGAAATTAATAAACAAACAAAACCCCAGGATTTTAAAATAACAAAATTAGCCCTGCCAGAGTACTTGAGTAGAATTACATGCCTTAGTCATACAGCAACATGAACACAACAGTGATGTGGCCAGAAATGTGCTTCACTGTGCGATGATAGCTGCGAGTCTAACAGCTTCCTCAGACACCCTCTTCCCATTTTGCAAGTACAATCCTGCCTACCTATCAGGAACCAGGGAACTGTTAGTAAAGAGATACTGGGTTATCCTGCTCTTAATAGATATTCAATTATATAGCTGCTTTCTTATCTAAATGAAAAAATATCTCAAATAATACTAGCCTTGGATTTTTGGAGGAGACGGAAATTAATTTCCCATTGAAATTAATCCCCTAGTCTTCTTTGCAAGACTGGCCTGTGTCTAGAATTGCATTTCATCTTCTGTCAACTGAAGTGATACATTCGGTAGGGGCTGAGCACATTTCATGTTTGTGTTCATTTTTTATACAGGTTAAGATTTTTATTTATTTATTTATGGAATTAGTTGAATATATAGTTATATATATGATCTGCACATCATCATGGCAACTATACAAAACACATCATCTATTGCTACAGAAGGAAACAATTCAAACAAGTTTCAAAATACATTCACTAGTAGTCTTAACGTAATGCGCTTTGCTGTGAATCATGTTCCTTTATGACATTTAACATTTTATGAATTCTTAACAGCCACACAGAGAAAGAGTTAAATCATATTTTCCTTGCTCAAATGGGTAGTCTCAATTACATGCTTGAGACCATGCATTTACACCAAGATGCTTTTGGCTCTGTATGAGCATATTTTTAAAATGTATTGCTAATTATTTCTATAGCTCATTATCTCCTTGCTATGTTGAGCACGACTCATTTCTCTTGTCCACTCACTGCCTGTCAGGTAACAAAGAATAAATGGGTTGAATGTATCTGAAACTATTACTTTTTAAAGAAAAAAAAGCTTAACCAGTACAACTTTGCAGTGAAATTCCAAAATGAGATCTCATTTTCAGTAATTTAAGAAGTGAGGCACTTATATTGCAACCTTCCCCCCCCCCCCCCCCCCCCCCCCCCCCCCCCCCCCCCCCCCGAAAATACAGAAAATCACACGTCGAGATTTCTTCAAGAGCAATGCAGGTACTTTACAGACAGCTTTGTGCATGTGGAAAGAGTATGACAGAATATCCCAAGCAATGACTGCTTCAAAACTGGTGTGGGTTTGTTTAGTTCTTTTTTTTAACCAATGTAGTTAATTTCTCCCCCCCAAGAATAAAATAAGCTATACCGGGGTCTCAGATGGTGCACCACTACATGTACATATTCCCCAAGGAGACAAAATGTGGGCATTTATACAGAGGATCCTGCTGAATGTTATTCAACCTGCTCACAGTCCAGCACAGAGATGATGGTGGGTGCCTCTCTCCCAATGTGGCAGTAGAAGATAAGGCTGACGGCACACCTCCACACTTGTTAGCATGTCTTTACACCGATTATGTACTGTTAGAACATATTTACACAGATCAGCTACAGCCATACATACAAGGAGAGCCCTGTTCTGCAAAACCTAACACAAAGTACTTTCTGAGCTGTGACATCAGCGGAATCACTTGTGCCAATTATTTACAGCAGTAAATAACTAAAGCATTGCATATACTTTCTTCTCTGATAAAATAGCAATATTGCACACAGCCAGTGTGCATAGAAAGTTTTCAAGTGTCTGAAGGCACTTATACGCTCAATCTTAATGAACTAGAAACAGACATGAAAGGTTTATTTGGCACACAGAATCACAACTGCTGCTTCAAGTCAGACATGCAGTCACAAAGCCATTTAACCAGGACAAAGTTTCTATGCCTTTAGTAAACCCCTCACGTCCAGTTCCCAAATTCAATCTCTTCACGGTTCTTCATACTGAAAAACAAACTTGCGCTATCTCCCAATAGAAAGAAAATGTTCCAAGTTGCAGGAACACTTGCTGGAGTACTAAGTGGAGGACTACAGTACGTTCAGTTTTAACTTCAGCTTAATTTACTGTAAGAATAAAAAATTCTGGGACTGTAGTTTGTAGTTATGTAGTTACTTTTGATCTAAATACAAACATAACTTACCCTGTCAGTTTTAAATCAACATTTTCAGTAAAGCACCTTTTGTATTTGGGATCTGTACTAAGATCCCCAAATGCAGATGCAAGAACAGAACGGGTGCATAAGAAATATGCATAACTGCTAAGTACAGGTTGAGACTGGAATTTACAAATTTTAGCACACACTAATATGATCCTGTTCACACAGCTCAGTTTTTCTGGTATATTTGATGAAAGAAGAAAGCCCAGAAATACAGTTTTATATATATTCTTGACATTAAATACACTTTTCCCCCAATATGCATTGTATCTCTGATGTATACCACCAAGCCATGGGCTCATCATAGGCTAATATCCATATTCAGAAAGAGATTTAATTTAGAATATCTTTCTCCCAGCTGTGCTGCCTTTCTGAAGTGCTGTACACTGTACAGCATTTATGTTAACTCTGGATTTTTGATTCAACATTTCTGGTGGTTTTTAGCTAGTGAAAAGCAAGTCTGACAGCTTTGAGGAGCATTTTTGCTTCACATCTAATCACTAGTATTTTCCCAGGACACAAATTGAAAAGTTTGTTCAAATCATGATCTATTCCACATTTATATGCTATTACAGAGCAATTCAATTATTCATACAAATAAAGCTGTACCTTCCTTGCACTACTCATATTACTAGTATGTGGTTTACATTTAAGGCTTTTATTTTTTTAATATCACTTGAATACTTTATCTTTAAATAATTTACTGAACAAGAAGCCTTGCAAATGAAGCTACTACAAAATTCTGCAGTCTGATTCATTAAGACAAAAGTTAATTAAATCATGTTCTCTCCTCAGATGTACTATTTTTTTTTTTAAAGATGATTAAACAAGAGGTAAATGTAATTACGATAGGAAAAAGGATAAGCAAAAAATTTCATCTTATGCATTTCAGAAAAATGAAGTAATAAATCACCTTGCTCCATAAGCCTTTTGTTTTGCGGTCACTGATAATGCATTCAGATTCTTTAGCTTTCTTGTCAGATACAAGTATTACATCTGTTAAGGAAATTTAGAAGGAAACTGGGACTGTGACAATGGACAGTACATTTAGGAGAAAGATAATATATAGCTAAACTTACACAGATGTCTTTTCAGACAGCAATGAGCAGAGCACTGGATAGTGAGATTTATATAGTCTACGTCCATTCAGATTTAAAAATATATCTATACACTGACTCATGAATAGAATCCCAATTCACATTCCATGCTCAGAAAATAATTGTTTTAGGGTGAATTGAACCTTTGAATGTTTTTCAAAGTTGGTTGTTTGCTGGATGCATTTAAATGACAGAATACAAAATGAAAAAAGAAAAATCATGCCCTTAAAGCACTACCTGTGAATCTGAAAATCTGCACTCAGTTCCTGACTCTTTCCTTGTGCTTTCTTTAGACATTAATCGGCTCATTTATTCTGGTCCTGACAGAGAAGTAGGGATAAGAACATTTCATTTCTCTTGTATGTTTAGACTGGATTCACTGCATCCGTTACACTCAGATGATGTTGAGATATCTCCGAAAAACAAAAGTCTACTTTTTAAACTGAGAACCTAAATATGAGAACATCATATACACTACAGGCCATTAGAAGGCCCTATGTGTGAATTTTATGATGTAACAGGATTAATGGAAGTATTCATTAGAGAAACAACAACTATAGACCTATAGGACTTGAAAAATACAAGGCTTTTTTTTTTTTTTTTTTTTTTCCCAGAATCATAGCAAGGCAGCATTGCACCCACCATAGGCAAGGCTGTCTTGAGTCCGATAAAGGCCTGTCTCTCCTCCACTCCATCTTTGAACATATGAGCAGGACCTCTCTCCCCAGAGCTTTCTTAAAAGCTGCCATCATGCACATAAGTCAGGCATCCCAGGCATCAACCACAGCATCAGTGCTTGAGTGTACCTGCTCCTACCTGGTGCCTTTCCTGACCTACTCTGATGATGGCTCTGATTAGTCCACCACAAAGAAAAAGATGGAAACTCAGTTACAAGAATGTTTCTAATAGAAGGTCATATTTGAGTCAACAATCTTTTTAAACTGAAGGACTAGGAATACTATGTTCTAGGAAAGCAAGAAAAAGGTCAGTCTGCTTTCATGCCTACAAATTTAATTCAGTCTATTTTTCTTTACACTGGACAAGTCTCACAGTCTGGGGCTTTAAAAACCTTTTCCTGCTTTCATTCATTCAGGAACGTGACAAGCTGCTTGAACACTGATTAGAAAAAATGTTTTTTAAAACCACATTAAGATCTAGTTTTGATGGGTGTTCTCTTCACAGCCTGAAGATAGGAAAGACTTCTGTTATACTATCACTGTATCAGCAAAATCAAAACCAAATTTACATTTGCAGAGGAAATAGTTAATCTAGAAAATATCATCATAAATGGAAGGTTATATAACTAATTTAACTGATATGGGGAAGGATATTAATGATGGAATGGTAAAGGGAAATAAACTATTAAAATAGCTGATAGGCACTCACAGTGCCATATAAAAATGGTCAGAAGAGACTCCACATTATAAAAAATTTAAATTCATCATGTTTAACTGCAGCTTCCATCAAAATCCATCTACTGCTCTTGACCATGAATATTACTGTTCTCATTGCTAAAAACAAACAAACAAACAAAAAAACACGTACAGGGCACAGGAACGACAAGTAACCTTAAAAAGTTCCAGACAGCTAGGCTGAGCTGAAGTATCATATCAGAAGCATTCACAATTTTTGTTATTGCATTAATATCCAACCTCATTACTCTGCCATCATTAAGAGACTGCAAACCACCTTTGAAAAGCAAGAGATGCTCAAAATATTTATGAATTCAAATATATATATATATATGTTTTTCTTTCAGCCCAGTTTTTGCCTAGTATGATAAACATCTAGTGCTCTGACCTCAGTGAACAACTAATCTGAGCAAAGTTTTCAGAAGCATGACAGTTTCCTGCTCTGGTGAAAAGGTAAAAAGGCTTACGTGGCATAAAGTGTGTAGTTTAGAGAAAACTATGTATTGCAAAAGACCAAAGCAATTACAATTTTTCCACCATGAACATGTGCTAAAGGGTGATATCTCAACAAACTGATGTTGTTATAGAAACTCTGCTGACATGTTGCTACTATGGTGAAAGTGGCATTGTACTTGCCCTAATATCCTTTTTATCAGCCTTAGTTCAAAATTCAGAGCACTTTAATTTACAATCAGGGAGCTGCACGTCATTCACTGCAGCTGCAAGCAGTGTCAAATGCTGCTGTTGCCTGGTAACTCACAGGTAACTGGTGCAAGTCTGTTATATTTATGTACGCAGAAAGCTAATGACAGAAGACGAAGGGAACATTTGTCTGTAGATAAAAAATTTGGCCTCTATTTACTAAAATACGGGGTTTTCTTCTAGCAGTGAAGCCACTGCTTAAACTTACAGTACCAGAATTAAGAGCTGCACTTATTTCTTCTGAAAATATTTTTGGTATAAATAACTAACATTTATTGTTCCTGATATAGCTGCAGCAAATCATTAAAAAAGCGAATAAAAGTGAACATAAGTTAAAATTAGCCCCCAAAGTATTGTAACTACACTGTGAAAGAAACATTAATATATTTTTTTAGGAAATCCTAATCCTGGCATCAGGGTATCTAGTGCTCTCACTATCCACACTACGATACTACAAAGGACACTGTTTTTAAAAAGAGGCTGGTTTGAGCATCCAGAGTTTACCCTTTATCCAGAAAGCTGCAAACTGCAGTGTCCATTTAGATTTCTTGTGTTGCCTCTAAATATTGACAAACTCAAGCAACAAGAGTAGATTTAAATGGGCTCAAAGACAGTCTATTTTGGACTGAAATGAGCTGCTGAGAAACCATTCCTCTATTCTATTCTGCAGACACTAATCCAAGCCACTGCTTTTTGTTCTACAACACAGCTTTATGCTTCTTGAAAGCACGAGTTATTTGTGTGACTGAAATTAACAGCAGAATTCCCACTAATTGCAGTGGTATCCAGTTTTTGGCTCAAGCTGGTCTTTTTTAAGTGCATTGGGTCTGGGTCTACAAATAACCACCTAATTTTTCAAATGCTTTCTGTTTGGAGAACTACATGCACTGTTAAAAGATTGACTTCATTTTTAGTGAAGTGGAAGGCAGAAATGCCTTTCACCAAACCTTAACATTCAGCTCACATCACAGCTATGTAATTATTCTTTTCAGAAGCAGAGATGCAAAGAAGGCATTAACAGCTGTTCAAAATATCACGTTTATGCACTTTTCTCTTGTCACATTAAATATAATTACTTCTGATGCAATCAAACTTATATCCTTCAAATGGATAAATCCACCACCAAATTTAGAACTGCAAACTTCAAATATCAGGCTCTTAGAGCAAAGCTTCAAGCCTTTACCTTCAGTTGAGTGAGATATAATGTAAGAAGGTGAGAACATTAGATTTAAAAATGGTATCCTTTTTTGAACTTTCTTTAAATTATTGTGTTATTTAGTAGTTGCAAAGTCCTTTGGAGATGAACATATCTATATATGAATAACATCTTATAACTCAGTCACCAAGAGCTGTGGATCAAGTAACTGGCTAATATACATGCTCCTCAGAACTCATCATCATTAGAAAATAAATCATAGTATCTTATTTTTAATAATACCTGTTAGTCCTGAAAGGTCTGAAGGACTCATAGTATGGACACAACCTCTCAGAAAATTGTCCTGGTGTTTGCCCAACCTTGTTTTAAGGAATGTTTTCCTTAGATCTAATAAGAATTTCCCTCGCTACAGGCTGTGTCTATTGCCTCTTCTGCTTTCACTGTGCATCTCCACAAAGAAGTTGGTTCCATATTCTCTATAGTCACCCATTAGGAAATGTTTTTAGAAAAGTAAAAAACTCACTATGTCATCCCTGAACACATGGCCCTCTAGTTTTGGGCAAAACATGCCCAAGCCAATCATTACTTATATGCCACTAAAAGAAGAACCACCATACTAAACATATTTGCTGAGATAAAGACTCAAGACTAATAAAATCATCTCTATCTTGGGCAAGAATTCAGAGCAATGGTTGCCAATCTTGGGACATAAAGATCTAGAGATCTAGGGAACACATTTCAATTTTGATGTTCTGCTTTGTAAACTGAATTTTAAGATGTATAATTGGCTTAGCACTGGAGAATAACGTTATGCTATCTCATTTGAAAAGAATATTTACCAGAAAAAAAAAAAAATCCATCTGCATTAGGTTGAGAACCAAAGCCCTTGAGTATATACCTAAATGGAAGTTCTGGAACTTTCGGTTTACTCTGTTCCAGGTAATTCCAAACTCAAACAGAAATGATGTAAACTATGCAAGTTCATCTTGAACTAGTAGGTCTAAACACATTTCTGATGCTCTACTCTTGATAAAGAAAGAGTAAGTTTTTACTACAGCTTGATTCAGCTGTTAGTAAAAAGCAAAGCTCTAACAGACAACAGACAGATGTTTTCTTGCCAAGTCACAAAGTTTCAACATTTCTTTACATTCACAAACAACTGTTCTCCTTCCACTTGTACTAATCAATAAACAAAGTCATTGTAGAGATCTAAATTTACCAACAATTTTTGTTACACTATATTGTTATTGAATTGAGTGTCAGTTGTGGTTTTTCTTCAGCATTTCCAAAGTGATAGATAAAATATACAAAGTACCTGCAATTCTAGAAGTTCAAATAAGGATTCTTATATGTCTGCATTAGTGTTAGCATGCACTATTAAGTGCTAGGATTTGTTTCTGCAGCCAGTAGCATGAGCACCAAACACCTGACCATTGCTCACTCCCCCTAGGCATGCCACACTTCTCAACTGTGCCATTACAACTGTTTCTGCAGCTGCAGAGGGAACTGCATGAGGCACTGATCTGTGCTAAAAATAATGCTGTGTTGGGCAGGGGGGAGAAGTAGCTTGATTAAGCATGCACTTCTGTGAAAAGGACAACTGTGAAATTATGGCTTAGCTATCTCAGGCAACTGGCAAGTTTTTAGATGATAACCCTGTACACAGTAGGTCTCCTCTACTCACAGAGCTGCACTTACTGCTGAAAATTGACTGCAAAATTCAACTCAAGACAACTAGTTCAATGTATTTCCTCCAAAAATTTCAGAAAGGTTGTCTTCTTCACAAGATTTGTTTTAATTACCATCAACAAACAAACAAAAACAGAAAATAATCACATTCTATAGTTTTACATTCCAGAAAGAAGCAAACTCCTTCACGTAATAAAAGCAAAAGCAGATAAAACAGCTATTAATTATAGAAAACAAAACATTGTGTTCCATCTAAAACTCTGATTTTAAAAAGAAACAGAGATTTGTCCCTTCGTGTACTCAAAGGTCTTTGTACTTATGTACTAGTATTTTATCTAAAAGGAAGAATTCAAATCACCTAATTTGGGCCACGTTTCACTCCTCTCTGGAAGTTTTCTTCAGGTACACTAACATTATCCTATAGTTACTATATTTAAAGAACTCCTGCTATTAGTATTATTTTTTTTAACTGCAAAAGAGTGCTTGAAAATTAGAACACCTGCAAACACATAGAAATCTGACAAGAAAAATCTGCTAACATTAGGAATCAAGTGTCAGGATGTTTACACCAAAGCAGATTGGAGTGTTCTGATCACAACCACATCAAGCATTGAATCCTGCAATTTTGTATCCATGTAACCAGAACAAAATATTGCAATTCCTATTCATATCACATTTTTATTTGTTAAACTCTCCTTTCATACTTAAAATTATGTCCCAAGTACACACTTATATTATTTAACTACAGATCTACAATATTTTAAGAAATCAATACAAAATTTACTGCTGTAACGATGGCGCGGCTAAACCCTCCTTCTCCCAAATGCCCCCCTCAAAAAAACCAACCCTGATGTTAGTGCTCATGCAAGGAGGTTGGGGAGAAAGAGAGAGAGAAAACTTACTAAGAACTGCCAGTGATGATACTCTTGATTTAATGTGGTGACATCAGACTTGGAAATCTGAGTCTCTTCTACAAACTGGACCTGATCAAATGTTTTCTGTGATGTTGCTGGCTGCAGGCGTGATGGATCATTTCCAAACTGCGTAGAATAAAACAAATCAAGTGACCAGCTTGTTTAAACTGCATTTGTACTAGCTGACTAGCACTTACTTTTCTTACAACACAGTGTTTCATTAACATGTTTTTCATCATATGTTCCCCTGAAAGCTGCTTGAAAGTGATGATTAAATATACATTACAGACAACAGAAGCCAAATGAAACTAATAAAGTCAGGCTTGCTGAATAAACATTTTGTCAGGGCAGGCAACAAGACTGAAGTCCAACATAAGCCTTCAAAATAAACCTTACATATCATCCCTTGCAGGAAATAGATTTCAGAGGGTAAATTAAAAATTCAGTTTCAATATCTTCTCTATAAAACATAGGGGCATAGAATTAAGCAGAAAAAGTCTCACTAATATTTACCATTAGAGTCTGCAAGTTTGTCAGAATCTCTTTTTGTATCTACTACAAAGTTCAAGCAAAGCTGGTACAAAAGTACCCATGAAAGCCTGTGCTGTTTTGCTTGTTTGTTTCTTTTGGTTAGCTCACTGACAGGATGCACAGTGCTCCCGAAAGAGGGATCTTTAGGGTTGATATTTCAAAGCTTTATGGAGTCAGCAACAACAACATTCTGAAATTCCTTTTTAAGATAGGTTTGGGAATAACCACCTCAAATACACTATGTTTTCAAGAAAATATAATTTGAAGTAGCACATATTTCTGAGGAATACTTGTGTGCAAGGATACCAAATATGTGCAAGAAAGCAATTGTTCTTGCAGTATGGTTAAATCCCCTCTAAAATTTCAATTCAATAGAGTACTTCCAAAAGATGCACAAGTCAAGTATTTGAGTAGTACATCCGGACAGTAGATTTATAGACCTATTCATAAGCCATCCCTTGAATTAAAACATGTACAGCACATTACTCATCACATACATACATTGGAAAGACTGACTATTCAGCAGTATTAGGTGCACTGATTAAATGAACAGATGAAATATAAATGTAAACAAGTGCTTTGCTGGTTTTTTTTTTTCAGAATTTCTCACTAATATGATGAAATAAAAAAGCTGAAGCACACTTAGATGCTCATTTGCTCTACACTTTTGTATTGTATTTTGTTACTAAGCTGGAACTAATCTGTTCAGAGATTACCTATTTTTTAAATGAAATTTCCAGGCAGGACATAATTAAAATTTAAAAATAAAAAATAATTAAAAATAGAAAAAGACTCGGTATAGCTACAGCACACCCATAAGTATTTAATAACACAGAGATTCAGTATTTTTTTTCTGTATATTCATTTCCCCATATAAACACTACTCTCAGCAAAAGGGAGTCATGGTTTTAAATCATTTAAGTGTTTCACAGAGATAGTTTCTCCAATCCATTTGATTTTTTCTGCCCACAACTGAAAAGATTTACTAATCCGAAGTCCTCAGCACCCTGTTTGACCTTTCCATAACTATCTTTTTAATAAACTTTACCATGGCGCAACTGATAGAATTTAATTTAAGCTTCATTTGGTATTTTTTTAATTGGAAGATTCTATAAGTTGATACCAGTACCAGACATGCTCCTAAAGAAAACAGAGAGTGTTTTTGCAGTTAATTTCTGTAAGAACTGACTCTGTCCTCACTTTGCACAAAGTCTTTGCAACTCTGAACCATGTGCTCTATCTTCACATCCCTCTTTCTCGGTATTCAGTCAAAATAAATACATGCAAACGTGTCAGAACTCTCAAAGAACAGTTTTATAAATAAATGCTGTTTCAACCACAGTTGCAAAGCAGTAGGGTACCTTTCCATAATATTTTCTTTGGGTTGCGTTTCAAAAACTAAAAATTAAAATAATCCAAGTTTAAAGATCTGCTGATTAAGTTCAGCAAAACAAATTCATACAAGCCCCATCCTTGCAGAGATGGCTTCATTTCAGTTACACAGAGAGAGCAGGAAAGAATTTCTGAAATGCTCATACGAAGCCCACACAGTGTAACATGCCTGGGATCGAGCACATTGCTCTGTGCAATCTGTAGGGGAGACATGACAACAGCTTCTTGCCACCCTGAAAATAGTGCCTAGCCCTTGCCCTATCTACTTGTATTGCAAACCATCTAGTTACCAGTTCCCACCTCTGTACAGCCAACAGTTCCACCTTTCATCCCTCAATTGCCGTATTTTCACATAAGCACCTTTGTGCTTCTTTATTATGCCCAGGAAGTTTCCCTGTGAGCATTTGCCAAAGCTTTCCAACTGTCCTCCGTAAAATTCTCAGAGGAATCACTCCTCTTGTTACAGGTATGTAGCACAACTGTCTCTGGAGTCTGAATTCACGCTAAAATCCATAATATAACAGAGAAGGGCCAACATCCTGCAAGCAGATTCATTGGCCTCAGTAGATGATAAGCATAAATAAGTGCTTTGAATGTTTTTAAAAGTCTTATTCTTCACTAAGACTGAAATCTAAATATAATTTTGGATAGGTCCCCTCCACATGAGAAATGGCAAGGCATATGAATTGCATCATCTAGGCACAAGCTAAATATCAAAGGTTATTGTCTAACAGATTGTTCTGAGTTTATGATAGATACTTCCACTCATACCCCCACAATTCTATCTATGTTTAAATGTCTTTACTTACATAATGTCTAATGTCTTCATCAGCACCAATCTAATTCTGATGGCAACTTCAAGGCTGTACTTCCAGGGCATGGGAAATCACACTGAAAAGCACTCATCCTTACATTTCTGTTAGGCTTGGGCCTGGAAGCACAGGATCTTTCATTTATTCATGAGTTTCCTGAGAAGAACTAGTGGTTGCTTTGTGTCAGCTGAATAGGATCGTAATTCAATCTTCACTGGAACCTGTTTATCTGAATGACTCATTTAGGTGCAAGCTGACTGCTAAAGACCTCTGTTTCATAACAAGAGTATTTTGTTAAGGGGAGATGTATTTTGAGAAGTCACTTTACGCAGTTTATGAGTTTATCAAAGTTTGCTTTTGAGAGATCACATTATTTCTCAAAAACATAACCAAATGAAGTGAGGCACAGTCACACCTGCCAGTAATAGAACGCTGCAAGGATTGCATCACTGGGTAGTAGCACACTGTATGGGCACCCACCTCGAAGATGCAAGCTCACAGCTGCATGAACACTAGAACAAATTTGTCTTCCAACATTTCCTATCCTTTATTGCACTCATTTAAAAACCTCTTCTTGGTTATGCTTTTGTAGCTGATCTTCTTCCAAGTATTCCAGGGATCTTAACTAAGTTATTCTTCTTCCTCACACTATCCCTATGCAAAACCTTTTGCTTATATTTGCTCATGAAATAATCTAAAAGGGATTAAATACATAAGATTCATTATTGGCTATTAACTGAAAGCAGACATTACCATAAGCAACAGTTCTGAAGCCGTAACAATTTAGGATGAATGGTCCCCAAAATGGAGTAAGAGCCAAAAGCAACGGGCGACTGTTTTCATGTAAAATTTCTTACTAACACATAGTTCACTTTGTCCTTGACTGAAATGCAGTTCAATGACCATTGCTGATGTAAACCAAGGGGTTCTTGCAAAACACCAGGAAACACAAAACTGAAGCTTATGGCCAGTGAAAGCAAAAATGGACTGCAGTCAGCCAACACAATTTGAAATTACTGCAGTTTGATTTGATGAAGGTCTGCATACTAAGTATGACGAATTACTATTCTGACATTGAAATGAACAAAACATTATGTGCAAAAAGTCATCTTTGAGAGCACAAAAAATAAATGCTGGGGTACTTCATCTTACCTAAAAGACATCATGGCTACTTTCAGAACATCCCAATAGTTCTACCTAGGTCTAGAACAGAGCACTGATCCAAAACTGAAGCCCAAGGAAATATTAAATTATATATTAAATTATATATTATAAATGCTATAATTTTCTCAGCACAACTGAGCAGCTTCTGGGTGTGTTTCCTTAGTTTCCTACCCTGTCACTGGCCCATTCCTGGTCATGTGTAGTTTAGAAGGTCTGACAGGGTCATGGGGCAGTAATTTGGCTGCAGGCAACCACCTTTCTAAATTACATACATCAACCCATGCTGTACTCTTTGTACAGTCTTGCCACCAGAAAAAAACATATTCCACATGTTTTGCAATTTTTTTAACCTTTTTAATGAAAAAACAAAAACAAAACAAACAAACTTATTACAACTCTTCATTATCACCAAGTCTTATCCAAATCAGCTGATCTACACGGCCACTGACACAGGAATACAACGCAGGTTAACTTCAAATGATATATACAGTAATGGGGGCGAGACAGGAGAAGAGGTAAGAAGCTTTCTACAACATCAAAAGGCTTTTATAATATTGCTACCTCCTAAGAAGGAAGCCCTGAGGAATTATGAAAAAAAGCTGTCTGAGGAAGAAAAAAAAATTATCATTTGTGAAATCATTACTACCCTTTAAGAAGATACTTGCTATTAATCAAACGACTCAATAAGCAAAACAGCATTGCATTTAATTTTTGAAGTTGTTCCCACAACATGGCAGACCTAATTTCTCTACTCTAAATGCGTTTTGCTCATCTGTTGCATTGTGCCCCGACCTTGCACTCTAAGATCTGGACTTGGCTGCAAGAGATGAGGGGATGTATTCCGTCAGATTAGAATACAGGGGGCAAACAGGATACAGGTGATCCAATAATTTTTGCATAGGTGAAGAATGTCAGTGTAAAGCTCACTAAAAACATGGAGCTGTCATGGAGAAATCTGAGTGGGGGGAAAGAAATATGAAGTGTTTGCCTGAGAAAGCCATGACTACTTTAAAATAACAGAACCTCTGTATCAGTGTGATGTTCTGATGTTTCTGTCAGAAACAACGAAAAAAAAAAAAATATATATATATATATATATTTACTTTCTCACTCTTGGATTTCTTTCCTTTTTTATTTTTATTTTGGCTCAAAGGTGAAACTGAGCTAACAGGTAAGTGTTCATTTGAACATGAAAATAAAATTTTGAAAGGTGCTGCACTAATGATCTTAGAAATGGTCCACATACCAGGTTTGGCACCAGCAGTCCTCAAAAAACATCTCAAATGCCATCCAGAAAATCTAACTCTTAATATCCATTCAAACCATGCAACATATGTTTGTTTTAATATTCTGGTTTTAAGTTAAATACTATCCTCCATGCCTATTACAACTGAAAATATGGAAATACTTTGATGATATTTCTCCTATGATACGAGAGTTTGCTAGTGTATCAAAGAATTCCTAGTTTTGTACTATTACTTCATATTTTGAAGGTACAGAACAAATTAATTAGCAAGATCATGCCACCTCTTTCTTAATCTTATTAGAAAAGACTAATGGCTACAGAATCAATTATTTCATAGAGATTACAGCTTTAATACCATTAGCCTTTACATCACACAGGCTCGTTTTGAAGTTTCAATTCCATTGTAGTTTCCTCCACTAGTTTAATTACAACCCTTAATTAAGTCCTTTCTTTAATCAACTTTATAGCTATGTCCATTCATTTATGACTGCATATAAAATAAGAAACAAAAAGCACCTTGCAAAACTATAAGGTGAGTACAAAAGCTTTCAACGCATTTGGCTGGCCTTAACCTCTGCTCCAAGAACTTTAAGCAATCCTTCCTTTTAAATATCCACATGTCCTAGTTTCGGCTGAGATAGACTTAATTCTCTTCATAGTAGCTGTTATGGTGCTGTGTTTCGGACTTAGGATGAGATTAGTGCTGATATGCATATGTAAATGCTTTTCATTAATGAAAAAAAAGATGTACCTTTCACAGTTTGCAGTAAAATGCAATTTCAATTTTTAGGAGGAGTTAATGTTTGAGCCTTGATTCCATCAGATCAAAAAGATCCTAATATATATCTTACATCTATTTCTGTTCATCATGAACCTGAAACTCATTTCTGAACACTCCTTGAAGATTAATTTGGCCTTGTATATGCCTTTGCCTGCATCAGGTATGATGACTTAAGCACTTGAAGTTTCCAAAACATACTGGCTTAAAGAGTAGTTGTTGTTGCTAATATTTTTGGCATTTCAAACCTATTGCAGAAGTACCCTGAAAATTATGCTGCTGTATATAAATCCTGACCTCAATCCTTTGACCAAGAAAGCCCAATTTTAATCTCATTTTTGCTGACCCTCATCTCTCTACAACATCTATATAAGGAAATGTGTGTGTACATATATATATATACATTTAAATTACTGTTTCAAATAAAAAGGCAGTAGTCTTCCAATCCAAACAAAACCATTGTTCACACTTCCTAAATCAGACATAATTTTTAAAAACAGCTTTCTGGTAATACTTGTAAACTTAATTCCCTTGAAGGCACATACGCAGCAAACCTCAGTTTTCTTTTCAGTATAATGCATTACCTCTGAATGTATGTCAGTGGAATTGCTACCTAACATTCACTCCATAAATACACTAACACATAAGCATTCACATGGTAAGAAAAACTTGTCAGATCTAAACAGAAAAGCATCAGTATGTAATAGCTCGATATCAACACTGATAGCAGAATACTATGTTTTTAATGTTTGGTATTTTAACAGAAAAAAATAATATTTTTTGCAACAATAGTACTATTTCAAAAAGTTTTAAAACATTCTCCATTAACCTACAGAATCTTTCTTACTTGGTGGGCAAGTGCTCAGAGACAGAAGAGACACTGTCTTTGTTCCTAAGAAGTTTCTAATATAAACTTTTAAGTATTTGACACTTAGCTGGGCATAAAGGAAAAGTGCTGGTCTGCACTGACCTGACGAGATTGAATGCCTAGTAATAGCATCTATCCATCCTTGAACTAGCTCCTCTACCTCAATCTCTTTTTTTTTTTTTTTTCCATTAAAGAAGATAGTCAAAAGCTAATTTTATGTTCTGTCCTTATTGCAATGCTGCAGATAGCATAGCCATATCCTCTTGTTATTTTTGTCATTTCTTTCTTCTTTAGCCCCCACACAGTGAGTCATTTTTTTAACCTGCCTCCTTTCCATCCCAAACTCTCTATCATTATTGAAACTTGTTTTCAGGCTCTCATCAGGGTGTTTCTTGATTAAGGTAAAATCTTTGCCAACCCAAACACACAATGTGCCCTTTTCCATCTGTGGAGCAAGCAGCTATTGTTACTATAATCTTTGTTTGTAAATTATTTTTGAGTTTTCTGATGTGCTAAGCAGGAATTGATCGCTCCAGAATGCAAAGAGCTATGAAACACCAAATAAATCTGGAACAGCAAATTTTCCCATTGGTCTAGGCCCATTTCCACTTTTGTTTTGTTTGGTGAAAAATTCTCCTGTCATGGTATAACACATTTCTTGTCATTTCTTAATAAAGAGCCTAAATATTACTTAAATTCTCTATTTTATATTCTCATGCATAACTGATAAAGCTTTCTAGTGACATTTTTCTTTAAGATCTAGTAGAATAAATGTACCAAAAGCTAATTAGCAATAAAAATGAAAAGTGCCAGCACCCTCTCCACATGCAAATTTCTTCTCAAATACAAAAAAAAAAAAAAAAAAAAAAAAAAAAAAAAAAAAGTGAGACCAAGGGAATCCTATTTCACTGAGCAAATTAACAAAAGGTCAGAAAGCTTGATCTTTGTCACTGGTGTACTCTGTCTGAAAGCTGAACTGCCATTTAAATATTTATAAGGGAAAGCTGTAATTGCAGGTTGAGAGCTGTGAGACAGCTCTGCATGTACAACACAGGAAACTTTCAAAATATTCATGAACTGGAAGCTATTCCACCAAAGGAAAATTTAAGTGAAGGAAAAGAGTATTCATTTGACATTTTAATCATTTCTGAATCAAGATACGCAAGAAGGTGATCTGAAACCTTACTTGTGGGGCAAAGGCATGGAAGAGAAATTAAGGCTCATTAGCCACCAAAAACTGGTGAAAATAATAGTTTCTAATCAAATGACAGCCCAGTGAGCAGTAGATGGAACCATGCTTCATTTTTGTGACTATTTTAAATTAAATAAAGAAAAAAAAATAGGAGGTGAAACAGCTGCATAAATGACAAAACAGAGAGATGTTCCAAAAATGTTTTAGAACCTGCTGCATCTTTTAATTGGCCTTGCTGCTAGCAACAGTGCTCTCTCTCAGCAGATTAAGGATTCTTACCACATAATCTCCCTTCCTGCCTGATTTTTAGTCCCTTTAATTAAACTAAACATAGACTTGTCTCTCTAGTTTGAAATCCACTTTATTACAGATTCTTTGCAAGCAATTTATTCCATTTGGCACTGTAAGCAATGCAAGACTCAGAGAATTCAGTGTCAATTCCTCCCACAGGAAAAGACAGATAATATGAATCAAGGTGACCAGTCTACAACACACCAGCAAGATGTGCCATGACTGCCTACACTGCCATTCTTTATCTGTGCTCCCTTCCTTTTCACAAGCCCAAATATGCTTCAAACACATGATGGAGAGTGTTTCCATTTTGGTCACTTAGTAAATTACCTTCCAGTCACATGAAACACCAGCCCCAGAATTACTCCAAATTTGGCTGTGCAGACCACAGCAACCAAAAGACAAAATATCACGTTTACACAGGTGAGATCATATTTTGAGATAAAGATGTTTAAAGAGCTATCTTGCAATAAGCCAGATGTTTGAAATGGATGTAATTGCAAGATCAATTATATATAAACTGTTTCCATCAAAAAAATATGTGCAGTGACCTTGATAGGATCACTTCTTAAACATCTGAAGATAATGAATCTTTAGCTTAGACTTAAAGAAACAACTATTCTGGTAAGTACTGGGTTGAAATCAAATGTAACCTGTTGTTGGTCCTGCTCACTCCACTACTTTAGAGAAAGTATAACTACCTGCATGGTAATACGCTCTAATTTTTCCATGATATTAGAATTTTTGAAATCAAACAATTTCTGAAATTCATACTATGCATTTCAAAATAAAGAACAACAATTTCCTCTTAACACACTTTTTGGAGCATATAATAAAATATGTTTATTGGCAAAACAAACCAACATCTCAAAATATGCCACTGATGACACCTGGTGGACTTGCATAGTGATTTCTACCACCTTTCTAAATATATTTCATGCTACAGGCACTTGATGTCATCTTTAAGACAATAGGTCATGTAAGGATCCCCATCGCATATTGGATTCAGTATGAAATCCATCATTCCATTTTGCATTCGTGGCCTTTCAAAGAAAAATGTTCTTGTGCCACAGGATTCAGAGATGCAAATGCCACTTCTCAGCACTGGTGCGAAAAAGAATAAAGGAAATTATGGAAGCTGCAAGGTATCATTACCAAGTAAACTCCTTGATCCAGCCTTATACGTGATCCATGAGCATCTTGCACTTCACTCATATCTGGAATGTCAGCCAGGATGAAAGTTGAGTTAACTACATATAAGCAGCTCAATTAATGAGATCGTACATGTTTTCAATAAAGGCTTTGGTTTTTTGTTTGTTTTGATGAAGAGACTCCTTAAGAGAAAGATTTCTATGCCAAGTTACTTAGCAAGTGTTATGTGAAAAATCCACAAAGAATTATTATGGACAGCAGCTCTTTCAGCAGCAAATTGTTGGAGCCTGGAAGAAAATACCTGCAAAATGCAACTACAAATTTGGTCTTAATTTTATCCAAGCAAACTACTGATCACGGTCAAAGAAAGTATACTGAACTAAGCGGACCTTTGCTTTGAAGTAACTTTACATTCTTAGAATTATGTCACATTATGTTCTTTAAAATTTCTACACCCACCCTTATCACTCATGCCATTTGTTAGCTTTAAAATCCGTGATTACATGAGCATTCATTATTCCATTCAGTGTTCCTGATTCCAGCTTGGCATTTGTGAAGCATGAGAGTATTTGAAGATTGCTATTTCAGCATTCCTAGCTGGCACACCCATTCAAAGCATGTTCATGTGAAGACATAAAACATTCCCTTTATGCCAGCATTTTTTTTCAATAAAACATGACCTATGTCATTAGTTATTTAAAGCAAACAAAAAGGAGTTCTGAATGTTACTGAAGCAAAACAACTGATTATCTAAATTAATTTATATGAATTATATTTTTGCAGAATGGGCCAATAATGAGATTGAAGGAAAAAGGCAGTATTTTACCTAGCTCTAATTAGAAGATAACAATAGTTAACTCTTTTTCCCACTTGGCCAGATGCCAGTGCCAGAGAAGTTTTAAAATTAGATTCCATAGAGTAGGATTTGCATTTCACATAAATTACTGGACTCCTGATTGGCTCAGATTTCGATGACAATACACCTGCCCCACCTCCTACCAGTACACTTTAACCCATTTATAAAATCCACCTCAGTACTCTATGTTTCGATGGGTCTTTCGCAGGGTCTACCACCTTGAAGGAAACGCCCATGCAGATTTTACATATAATAATGCAAAATGACTTGTGTATTGCCAGTGCCCTCTCCTGGAAGAGATAAGAAGGGGACAGATGTCCATAGTCCAAACTGTTCTGGGTTATCAGGTAACTGGCAACTGTTCTAGAGCTCCTGATTTTTATATTCAAGGTAATGTTACTGAATTTTAATTCTTGCCTGTAGAAGTAACAGTAACAACTGCAAAATTGCAAAGCAACATCAAACTGGTGGTGATGAGGTAAACTGAATTCTCTAAGAGGCTGATAACATGAGACCCTGTTGATTTCAGCCAAAAAAGCACTTGCTCGTTTGGAAAATGAGCTCTAGTGATAGGCAAATTATCAAGCTTAAATGCGATCAGATACTCATTTTCTAGATTGGTTGTGACAAGTTTGTGACCTTTAAAAGTATCGCTTGTTCCACTAGTTTGGGCTGTTAATGTCCAATGTTACATCACCTCTTTCATTGCATCAATGAGTATAAATGAGTAAGAAATGTTTGTCATCAGCACAAGAATGAGATTCAGGGAATGCAGATCAACTTCCTGGCTCCACAGACTCAACCACGGAGCTTGGATAATTCATTCAGCCTCTTTGTAATGAGGAAGAAGAGCTTCAAGTCAAGCAATTTAGGAATAAACTATAAAGCTGACATGGAACCATGCAAGTACCATAGCCATGATGGATTATACAAATAGTTCAGTAGGTAAAATAATATGGCTATGATATGTAAGTTGGAAAAGTGATTCCTAATTGTCCATATCAGTAAAACCATTCAGTGCTGGTGCTTGATTCCTGACATCTCTGTTCAAATGTGCTCCCAATCTTTGCCAGATTGAACAATCCCATTATGACAGGAAATAGAAATGAAACACTTCTGAAAATGCTAAGTTTAGATTGAGGGTTAATTATACAGATCTAGCTTCAGATGAATAGTGAACTTGATTGTGAATTGGAAGATTGTTGTTTAGAGTTTTTAATAAATAAATTTAAAAATTAGAGCTCACTTGTCACTTGCAACTCAAAGAAAGAACAATAGGCTGTACTGGAGGCTATCCAGGCATGTAATCACAGGACTGGAACAGAAACATCCCATAGTCTACATTACCAGAATGATAAAATAAAAACAGACAGATGACACAAGAAAAACACTTGATAAACAACAATACGCACATCCCAACTAATTGAGAAAATTGTAGAAAAAATTATTATCTATTTTGATTTGACCAGTGAACTGCCTGGCAAAATGAACTGCTTCCTTCCAGATTAACATAACAAAAATTATCCAAAGCTTTGGTCTTTCAAAATAAATAAATAAATATTAAAAAAACTTACCACTACTGTAAAACTGTAACAGAGAGGCAGTATAGTTTAGAATACCAGATATGGCATTACAGAAGCCCTAGGATCTATTCCTACCGTTCTTACTTGCCCTTCCTATAAGATGTCTAAGTGATACTTCTTTTCTACTCAATTGCTTCAAAAACTTGAACCCCAGACCCAAATCTGTATTTTAACAGTCAGTAAACACAGGACCTATAACAATGGGGTTGCATTTGTCCCATTTATCTAGTACATAGTGGTCAAGTGACAGTAATTTATGCAATCGAACATCGGTCATGTTTGTGACAAACCTAGCTTGACTCTCTCCTCCTAAATAGGTGGTCTGGCAGGTAAGACAGTATGCATGCTTTCTAGTACGTGCAGCTGCTATAAGGAAGTGTGGGTGCGAAATACAATGACACTGAATTGGTCTGCATTTCCACCTAGTTCACCTCCCACTTAGAGCCCTGACAGTGCATTCAGTGTATAACATCATTGTCCCTGAAGTGTTCCAGTTTTTTATTACCTTGGGGAACATACTAGTATCTTTACTGTCTTAGCCAATAAACAGGGACTTGCATTTGATTTGCATGATTATCTCCCTTCCAGAGAGCAACTCAGCAATTCTTTGTAGCCCTGTCTTCTAAAAGTCCAGTACACTGAAGTCATGATGCATGCTCAGTGCTTTTGGAAAACAAACAAACAAAGAAACAACAAAATGTATACAAAAGTCATAGTACCAAAGTCAAAACAGACATATACAATGTCCCTGTTAACATTACATCTCAAGCCATACGAATGTGCAGGCCACTTTTCCATTAGTTTATGTTGCAATGACCACATTAAACAAGCCAACTGTATCCCTAAAAATTTGGGAAATTAAACAATATTAGTGCTCCATGAGTAGTGAGGGAATTATTCAACAATCACATTAATGCAATTCCCAAAATGCTCTGACACCCTTTTCTCTATCAATGATGACCAACAGTTTGTGCTCCCTCTTCATTTTTAGAGCAGACATTCTGTAACCTTCTTAGCACACAAACATGTGCTCCATCAAACTGGTAACTCTTCACAAAAACTAGAAATGGTGGGAGCTACACTGAACAAACTCATATTTATAGAAGTCTCTATCACTTCCTTGCCTTAATTTTACTCTTTTTTTAAATGGATATTGGATATTATATTGGTTTGCTCTTTCAGCTTAAAACATTCTTGTTCACTCTGGTTTTCTTAATGGCTCTTGCTTAGGCTAACATCAGTTCTCAACTACTTTGCCAAATTCTCCCAAATTTAGTTATTTAAGCATGTAGCCACAGAAATCTATCCTAAATTCAATGGAAGAGTCTGCTGCCAAAGTTTTTGTGACAAACTCAAAGCCACTTTACTTTGGTACATTCTGGATGTGAGGTCCTGATGGAAATGATTCATGTGCTGGACTTAAATCTAAAAAGCACTCCTAACTGCGTGTCTCAAAAAAACACAAAGTATGACAGAACATGTCAATAAACACGGTGGCAAGAGGAAGAAATGCAATTCTTGGGAAACATACCAATCTGGTTATCTACAGGAAAGTTTTGCTTTATATTTTGAACATGCCAAGATAAAAAGTATAAGCTAAGATAAATATACAAATGACACCTCTATAGTACCGAGTATTTCTTTCATGCAGTGTGACTATCAAATAATTTAGCTAATTTACAAATTAGAAAAAACTTATTTAGCTTATGGCTGGACAATATTAAATCTTCTAGAAGATTTGTTTTAATACGAAAATTCACATCACTTATTAATAGATACTTCACATTCATGTTTTGTAAAAGTACAAAGGATTAAATGGTCCGTATGTCAAGAGATGAATATTAGATCAGAGCTTTCACAGCTATATCCCCATTCAGCAAAGTATTTAAACCTCAATTTTTAGCAACACGTATGATCAGCTTCAAGCTGCTGCATCATTCTGCAGAAACTGCACACTGTCAAAAATAATACCCATCTTTTCCATGGGGCTATTGATTTTTATTTAGATGCATTATGCATCAGCCACACCAATTTTTCTTTCATTTGCACTCATGTAACTTGTATCTTTCTTCCTGGCATTATCCTGGAATGATACCACCAGAAGTCTAAGGAGAATCAGGCCTTTAAACCCAAAGTATAATCAACAAAAAATGCAAATCCTTTAAAAAGGATCTGAGTTGGCTTTTATGGGAAAATGTCAGGAAAATGTCTAACTCCCTTTGATATAAAAACAGGACAAGAGTTAAAGATTCATCTCTATAAGGAATTCTCAAACATGAACAAAAGCATCTGGTAACAGCTGGTACATCTGAGTTTGACATCCCCATTTTGGCAACAGAAAACATATCACTTTGGCAAAAACAGTCTCCCATCACTAGACAAACAACGTCTTGAGTTTGTGTTGTAAAGTCCACAATTTTTCTATCCTCTCCTACGCACAGTACTTTCAGCAACTTATGTGGTAAACAGCAGTACCACTGTTAATGCTCTGATCACCTGGTATCTGGGCTCTGTTGAGAGTTATAAATGATTTCATGACCAAGTTTAAATGTATCTGCCAAAATAGAAATTGAACCTGCAGAGAAAAAGCATTGTTTTTTTCCAATGCGAGTCCTTTGGCATAAGCCTTGCTGGACCTGTGCCTACATACCCAGCCAAAAACATTAACAAACAGACTAGTCCTACAGCACAGCCACCTGAGCACTGCAGGCTTCCCCCCGCATTCCAAAAACATTGCAGTCCACAGCTTTAGCGCTACAGGTGCATAATCTGTCATTCTGGCCATGCACTAATGGGCTAATCAAATGAGATTTTTAGCCTTTAGAGTATAAAATGGGACTGCTACACTCTAACATCCGACTAGAGCCTTCAGGTCCTATCCACCACTTAAGAAATACAACCATTTATTTTCAGATGATTATTTTGGGTTACACACAGAAATTAGGATTGAGGTATCAATATTTACCTGAACGTTTTCCAAAATTTATTCTAATTATATAGATAGAAGGTGCTCATTATTATTAAAAATGAATCACATTCTTACAAGAAAATTAATATTTATATCTTCAGGGAATTATTTTATTTATTATTAGAGGTATAAAAGCATCTACATTGATCTAGTTGTCTGGGCTTTCTTACAGTAAAAGGTAAAATGGGCACTTCTAAGATGTAGTTCACCTCCACTCTAAGACAGATACTAAAAATAGAATTTTTTCTTTCTCCAGCTAATTTTTAAAATTTATTACTGAAGTACCACACTGACAGAGCACTGTTCTTTGGTCATGATCTCCCTCTGACTCGTGCTATAACTAGTCCTTTTTCTGGATAGACTTACAGCAAATTTACACTGACCTCCCACTTGCTTTTCTTATGAGTAATTTCTCAGATCACTGAAACCCCATATATGTCTGTGCTTACACCTTCAATTCACAGGCAACTGTGCCTATAATAGCTGCTGACTCTTGCCCTTGTTCAGGGGAGCTCTTTGAATAAAGGCAAGTTAAACAGCTAAATTATCACAGGTCCAGAATTAAGCCTGGGAAGTGAGAAACAATTTATTTTGACTTTCCTATTAAGTTATATGAAGACTAGTTAAAGGATTGTCTCTTTTTCTCCAACCCCCATCTCAATCCTTTATATGCAGAAGGATGATATGCAGGGCACATCTATCTTCCTCTTTGATCCGGTTAATGAAACTGAGCTTCATTGCAATTTTCTGCTTCCCATCATTTAAGGAATATGGTTACTTTGAAGATTCCTTGAAGCTTAAAATATTTTTCCTCATAACCAGATTCTGTTCCTCCTGGATATCGTATTTCTTTATCACTGCCACTATAAGTTGTTAATACAAATCTTCTGTCTAAAGCAATCTAGACTGAGTGAGCTCCACAAACTTAAAATCCTTCTTGAATTTGTTTTTGCTTTCTCTCTCTCTCAAGCAAGTACCATGTATTTCTAAGTACTGGTGCAAGTACTGGGGTAGCATTTACGGTATGACCTCACCCATTCTGAAACGACTGACAAGAACTCTTCATCAAGTCAATGGTTCAACAGGTAGGTCAGTAGTTAAGCAGTTGAGGGCACTACCTCAACTTCCTCACCAGAATTTGGAATCCACAGTCATGTCATGACTGTACACATGTACAGAGAAAGACGCTTCTTTCCTCTAGGAGTCAGTGACAAGAGCAAGGTAACCAAGGCACATAACAGAAGGCCCAAACTCCGAGGCTACTGCTGGCTTATGTACAGCTTCTGTAATTCCTCTGAAAAAGGCCTTGCTAGCCAGCACTTTCCCGGTGCCTTTTTGCCCATGGACCCTCCACTGCTCCATGGTATGCGTGGTATGCATGGAGCATAATAATTCATAAGACACTCAGAAGCGTAGGAAGTAAGAAGCAGGTCAGGCTGACAAAATGCACTTAGCATATGACATCAATAAAACACACCGTGTCACGGTGTAAATGACAGAGAAACAGCCATAGGTGAGAGAAGAGAATGAGATTGAGTCAGCTTGTGAAAGTCTCACTTCCCGGGTGACAGATTTGAGCGGTTTGTAAATAGGTTGCTAAACCCTTGTTTGGACAGAGTTCCAGTATGTTAAAGGGAGCACCACACTAAGTGATTTGCTGCCAAGCCTTATATTGCCATTTCCTTCCAAGCCGATGAGAACAATGCAACCAGAGAAACAGAGTATAATCTTTCCATCGAGCTTCCACCACTTTACCTTCCACACAGCACATCAGTGCACATTCTATTTTAATTCTGCAGGAAAGTCATTATTGCAAAGATTGGAATACATTAATAAAAATAAACAAACAACAACAACAATAAGCAACCACATCTCCTTTAAGTATTTACCTTGCATGTCCTGCTGGCAAGCTTAGATAAACACTCTGGAGAGAAACTAAGAATGCTTCAGACAGTAAAGGTTAATATTGCTGTGGCTTATTTTTGCACAGTGATTAGGCTCACCGCCAGCCTGATTCCTTCAATATTTTAACTGTGTGGAGCTTGAGTGATTATATTAATAAACTTCCACTGCAGACAGTATGCTAAACTCTAGCCACTGTTCCTGTAAGAACAAAGGAAGTCTTTAAATACACTTTCTCTTCTAAATTATAAAGAAGACAGGACCTTAGGAACAGGAGAATTCAGAGTTGGAACACTAAGCATTATATGCTTAACTTTAAAAATTGTAAGAGGCAGAATTAGTAAAGAAACCAGACAGTACCAGACCTAGTTGTTTAGTCACTATTAGACTATACAGAATAAGCTCTTTTCTTTAGTTCCCTCATTACATAAACTAAGTTCCTGGCTTATTCATATAGTCCTTCATTTTGTTTGTTCCAGTTTCAGTTCACATTTCTTGAATATAAACCCTACACTGACTCAAAAGAGGCAGAGCTTTAAAATGTATTTTAAGTAATTAACAGTTATATAAATTGTTTCAATTATTCATGAAGGAAATAATATCATTCATTTCTTACATTTCTCTCCTTCCCTTTTGAATGTGTATTGTAATTTTAAGTGACATGCAATACAGAGTAGGAGGTTTTGATAACTCCCCTGAACTATTTACTTGATGCTTGCATTATTTATGTAATAGTATTCTATTATCAATCCAATAATGATGTATGGAGATAGTTGAATGTTCCTGTGGGACTTAGCAGGCTTTCCATAAAGTAGGTTTGATGGGACTATAAACATCCACGCATATTTCTTCCCATGCACACTTGCACTGGATCAGAACAATGGGATTTGTGCACATATCTGAAAAAGATATGCTGCATATACCTATTATGAATGAAAACCTTTCCAGCCCTGCAGTTATTGCAATAAATTGTGAAACTTTGATTACAGGAACAACATGGACCTTTAAAACTACTGTAGCTCATGAACATGTGTTATTCTACCTAGTTAGTGTCACCAACTATACTTTTAGTGTTGTAGATAATTAAAATAATATAGCAATACAATATATAATAAATATTATATATTAATAATATATATATAATGCAAATTATATAGTGCGATATGCCTCAAACCTGTATTTTTTTTTAAGAGTCACAATTTCTGTGAAAATTCTGTCCTCTTGGCTATTATTATACACCAGGAACAAAACATCCTCAAGGTAGATTTGATGTCAGGGACAGTTCCACTGTGCTTACCTGTGAATTTTAGTTTTGAAGGGGCAATGGTCTAGAAATAGCAAGCTTACAAATGAAAGATAAATTGTAGTATATTACTGAGCAGAAAGACTCAGCCAATGACAAGGAATTAAGAATGATACTCTCATTCATCAGTATTTAATAAAAAGCATTCTGAACTCAGTATTAAATTGACCAAACTATCCCATATATGAAACAATTACAGTATGCAAGTCTGGAAAGACACCAGAAGACACCAAGTCTGGAAAGACACCAGTCTGGAAAGACACCAACTCCTCATATGTATGGAAAATGAACGGATGGTTACCTTTTAATTACATAGATTTATCATCAGGATTTGTTTGCCTCTTCCCCCTAACCCCTTCATTTCCCACTGTCTTTTCTCTTAAGCCCCTCTACTTTTTCTTTCCTCATCCAATTCTTCGGGAAATCCTACTGCATCTGGTCTCACCTCTGTAAAGAACTTGTACACACACAGCTTTATGGTAGGCAAACTACACTGGTCCAGCCCCCTCCTCAGAAAAACAAAAAGACACCAGTGCTAACGAATGTTCTGCTCCAAAACATCTTTCATTGTGTGCAAAAGCACTCTCTCCTTTGTAGAATAAAATGCATACATTATTAATTTCTCCTAAGGCATTGCAGGACATACCAAATAGAAATTTCTGCTAGATGAGACTAAAAGGTGGTACTATAACCACTAAACTATTAGACCCAGTTCTAGAAAGAAAAAAAAAAATGAAAAAGTTATCTCTGATTTTTTTTTCCCATACTCTGGCTAAAGAATTTCTCCCATTTTAAAAAATCCACAAACCCTGCTCAAACAGTAATGTATATACAGTATTATCTAGCAGTCATTCTTTGGGCTTGTAAGGAAAGGGGATAGAAACTGCCATACTAAATCAGATTCCAGAGCCATGTTGTCTAGGCAAAATCAGACATCAAATGCTTCAGAACAAGGCACAAAAAAACCACAGTAAATTCCTGCCATATAATCTCTAGTGCCCTACAAGGCCTGGAATAAATACTGTCAAAACACCAAAGCACACAGGACTTAGTATCACCTCTAATTCAACTACACTCAGTTTCATCCACACACTGGAGTCATGTTAGGGAAAAATTCCTGTTACTTAGTTACAGGAAATCAGAGCTGAGAAAATAATACTTCTCAGTAGCAGCACAATCTCTTCTATGATATTAAATAAAATTATATTAAAAATCAGCGATATTACTTGCTTAAAAATGCTATAACTTTTTACCTAACAGATTAATCTTATTTACACAACCTAGAATATGGCAAGGGAGGGGAAACATGACACTTCACGTGTATCTTTCTATGGAAAGTGTCTAAAAATTGAGGGGAGGAGGTGGCTTCTTTGTGTTCCCTCAAATGCTGCATCACTCTGCTGTATCCAGTTGTATATGTGAACTGACAGCTCTTTGAGTGATGTTCAGTGCCTGGTTCAATGAGGTTGATACCTGGACCTGGCCAGCAGTTCTTCCTGCAGATCATAAAGAGCTCCAGTTGTTCAGTGTCACTTTTAGAACACAGTTATTACATCAAAGTTGATAGTTACATTTAATGAAACATACAGGGGTTTATTTACTCACACTACACATTTCATTTCCTTTTAAAAGTATTTACTGAAGTTAAATAGGAATTTTATAAAGAGAAAACTAGAAAGGTTGAAAGCTAACCATAAGGTTTACAATTGATGATAATTAGTACCTATAATTATCAAAGTTGGCAAAACTCTCCCTTGCATCTAGCAGCTGGGATCAGTATCTACAAAGAAGTCACTGAGCGGGGTTGCTTTACTCTGTCTTCATGAGATACTTTTCACCTTTTGAAACTGTATTCTCTCTGTAAAAAGACATGTGCCGACCACCATTGTAGGAAATAAGCTAAAGTCCATGTACGCCATTAGATCTATGACTGTAGGAATAACACGAAGGATCTACCCTTCTTTCCAAGATTCTCATCAAGAGTATTTTTACAGGATGCTAGTCTAAAGTTTACAACACCCATGCCTGTATTTCTTCCCTGTTAGGAATTATCAAGAAAAGACCATCACAGCTTCTGTTCCCTGAAAGTCATCACTGGCAAGGTACCACAAAGCACAGACAGGTCAGAATTGGCATAGGCACTTCAGACAAAACAGACATTGGATTATTTCTTATAATGCAAAGCTTTAGGTTCTTTGTCCTTATCCTAATTCATACAGCAGTCAACAACTATGATAACAGAGCACAGTTAACTGTACCCACTTATTCTTAAAATAAGCCAAAACTACTGAATTGCAGGGAAATGTATGGTACATCCATTTGTATAGATGATTTAAGACTGTCTAGCAACAGAGGCCCCTACCTCCAATGAAACATCTGTAGTTTCAGTGTACTCTGTAGATCACCGAGCAGCCATTAGGAGAACTGTCAAATTGACTATAGCCACCATGATTTATGATAGTAGTAATTTAAAAATAATAATGAATGTTCAAATTCTTTACTATGAGTAGAACATAGGGAAACAGTCAGTTAATTTAATGTGAAACAAAAGACTGTTTTTAAAATATCAATACTTCCTCCTCCCCACTTTTCCAACATTTAATTAGGAGAATCAATACAAAGGAAAAAGTGTTGGACAGGGCTCCACAATCAGTATCCATAGATCAGCCATTGACCCTGCTGAATGATTGTGGGCAAATAAATCCAAAACAAATTGAAAATCTTTCATCTGTTGAATGAACAGAACGATATCAAACATCATTGTTAAGCACTTTGTAAAGAGCTTTTACTAAAAAGTTCTATTACATCCTAGGGGCAAAATAAAATGCAGATTCACACAATCACAGATTTCAATATGAAATGATAAACTTCCAAAATTTGTCTTCATTAACAAAAAAAAAATAATAATAATCATGCAGCGTATCATCTACTTGTTCCTAGTTCTTAACATCAACTTTTGTTGCAAGGCTACAGGAGCACTTTGTTACTAAGCCTTCTGAGTAGGTAAAGTATATCAAGCATCACACCCTCCAAGGCTCACGTCTTGGCCAGTAAACCAAAACAATACTTACTTTCTTCAGGGAACAGTACTGGTCGGTCAACAGTAGAGTACTTAAGCTGAATTGGATAGCATGTCAATATGTTCCAGGCAACAAAAATGTGAAACTATAGGTGAAGTAGGACCAAAAGATGATGTTGGGTCAGGAAAAGAGAGACAAACTGTAATTCTATGAGCAGATACATTGCTGTCACTTATAAAAGGTCTCCTTTTGCAAACTAGCAACCCAATGAATTACCATACATTAAAAATTGATCATCCCTACACAGCATTTTTTTTTTTTAAATCTCTATTGATTTATGTGTTCATTTTGCATAATGCACCAGAACCCTATAAAGATCCATAACCAAGGGAAGGGGTCAGGGATAGACTGAGAGGTTTTCTGTGTTTGTTCTGTACTCTGATCATTTCAAATCTGAAGTGAACAAACCTATCAGGAAAACAGAAGGGATCCTAGCATACTACATTTAATATGCATGTGATCATTACCTGGTATATCAGAGCATTTAAAGCTAACTCCTCCCCTCTTCTGTCCTACAGGAAAGGCAGAAAAAGCAGAATGCCAAGCATTGCAGGGAAGTAAAACAACTGGCCTGACACCGAGGGCACAAATCTTGTGCCAGAACAAACCATCCATAAGATTTCTAGTCATTCTCTCTCTCTCTCTATATATATATATATAAACCACTATCAGACTGTTGGCTTCAGACAGAGCCTTATGTCGGGCCCAGTATGACACAAGCACATTTTCCCAAACTACTTAAAGGTTATGTAATAGAGATCTGCAGAGCATTAGCAGTCACATGACATGTCCCACTAAGATTTCAAACTGCCACCTACAAAATGTAATTAGCAAGCAGTAAACAAGACAGAAAGGAAGAAATATACTCGTGGAATTGACAAAGAATATTCTTAACGTTCTAAATTATGTACAGAATTGGGGCCAGGGGACTGGGAGAACAGAAAGGATTTGACAAATAGGTAAAACTGTGACTATCATAGAGAAGGAAAAATGCAGTAAACACGGGACAGATTCAAGCATATACTGCTTGTTATAGTGACAACTGTGAGCTTCGTCCAGCTGAATTCTAAGCACCATCGATTGTATTCATCTTTAGTAAGAGTTTAACTCATTAGCACTCTCCCAGAGATACTGTGCTCAGCTATCCTTCTGGTGTAGACTGGCACAGATCTATAAAAGTCCCTGCTGATTAATATTAGAGTATATTTTTAAGCAAGCCCTACAATGTACTTACTAGAGATGTACTCCCCATGTCAGTGAAAAGGCATCATGATACTCTGTACAGGAGTAACAATATTTTTCAACTGCATAAAAAGGAGTTACTGGTATATTCACTAGGAGCTGAAATACTGAAGCCATGAAAAAACTTCCTGATTCTGGAGGACTTTATTTTCAATTTAGGATTTTTCTAAGCCAACGCTAAACAAGGTAGGTTGTCTCAAAAAGGGCTTCTTTTCTTTCCAAAATTGGTAAGAGTGGATATTATTGTTATTTTTCCCACAAACAAAAACTATGAAAATGTAATTGAACCTGTATATATAAATTATTTGTGCTCCTCTGAAAAAAACAAAAAATCAGTCTGGTCCTGGTGGAAGTGGAGCGTGGGGTTCGCGTGCTGACTGGCCAGCAGCCCACTGTGCTAAGCTTAGGCCTTAAAGAAGGTATCACACTGAAAAGCTTAAATAAATGATCTTTTTTTAAAGAAAAATGGAAGATACTTTCTAATTGTCATTAGATGAAAACAGAGAAGAGAGATTATGCTATGCTATCATATTCACAGTGTTTTCCCCTTGGTTATTTAGAGTAATATTGTACGCTGCTGATGATTACTAATCAACATCAAACATTCAGCATATTAACACTTACTGCCTTAGAAACAAGCAGTGTTATACTGTTTGTAACACAGAAAGGTAAAACTTTATGACAAATAAAATAAAATCTGACTTGTAGTCTCATTTCCTGACTTTTGCACTGCAAATTTTTCTACCAAACCACTGCCATTATCAAGGAAACTGTCTCTTCACTCCGAACTGAACATACCCATGAGCACAATAGAAACTTTAACAAATCAAATGTTATTCCAAGAAACTCAGAATCAATTCAGATTCTTCTGGCCCTTGGAAACATTTTTCTACTGATCAACAACATACATTGCAGACTGTCAAGTGATTTATAAGTGATTTATAAATCTCATAAGATTTATCAGATTTAAGAAGTCTTTGGTCTGAAGGTCTCATTTTTGAAGCAGAAAAAATAAGTAGAATGTAGTGGAAAGGGTTCATTATTATTCCCATTTACAGAAAGAGAACAGAGCCCAAGAGATACTAAGTACTTTGCTCAAGGCCATTCACAGAATCTGTGGCAGAGCTTGAAATCGTGCTCTGATTTCCTTATTGAGTCCCACGTTACAAGCACAAGCCAGTGTTGAGCCACAAGCCTACAAGCCACTCTAATTTCCTTACCAAAATGTCAGCCAAAGGTGGTTTTACAATTGTGCTTTACAGAAAGACAACAGATCCAATGTTATCAAGCAGAGCATGGTTACATTTAGCAAAGAAACCCACGACAACCACATTCAAACTTCAGTGTCAACCAGCTGCTCCAGAAGATCATTAACTGTTCTGCCAGAGCAGTGTTGTCACTGTCATTTCCCAAGAGCTCACTCTGTGCAAATAAGCCTGACAAAAGCCCTCTTTTTTTTACTGGTGAACATAAACTGTTTTCATGACACGTTGCTTTGAAGAAGCTGCGTTTTCCCAGCACTGTGGCTAAATTCTGATACTATTTTTAATCATGAGATTGGTATATATATTTTAATTACAGCACCAAGGAGTATATGCTACTGTCAGCTATGGTTCATGGCAGTTCTCACCTGTGGTGGACAGCTTAGAACATCAACAATAAGAAAAGAGATCATCACAACTGGTACCAGGCATTTTCTAGAAAATCTTTAATAGATTTCAGTTACTTAATACTATGCTAGATTTGCAAAATGATGGAGAGGAAATGCTACCAACGTAGCTTGCCATTTTATCAGAGAGCTCACTGGACATGACAAGCTAATGCTATCAAAGGGAGAAACAAAGGATTTACACAAAATTTCACTTTAGTCAGTCATTTTTGCTGAATACTAAAACATAAACAAGTCCCAGGAAAAAAAAAATCTTAACTAATAGATATTTCAGCTACTCTGGATATACTGCGCAGTAGTGAAGAGGGCCTAAAACAATTTCAATTAAGTGAAAAGCAGCCTCGACTCTCAAACCACACTTCATTTGTTTGGACAACGCTCTCAGACAGAGGGTCTGATTTTTGGTTGGTCCTGTGTGGGGCCAGGAGTTGGGCTGGATGATCTTTGTGGGTTCCTTCCAGCTTGGGATATTTGATGATTCTATGATGACTCATTCAACATAAATATTGAATGGACAGGAAAGAGTGATACATGACCAACTACTTCTTTATTTCAGAATAAAGTCAGTATGATTTTAGATATTTACTTTTGATACATGGTGGGGCATCTGACACACAGAAAGGAAAACCCTTATATCCTTATACCAGGGTATACTAATTATCCAGAGATTGCAAGCATTTTATTTCTAGTCCTGGCAATCCAGAAAGGCTTGTATTTCTGTAATAATATATTTCCAAAATGAATACCCTGTGCTTATACATTCAATTCATACTCAGTTATCACACACCTATCTGAACTACAATGAGCGTTCACATCTGACACATGAAAAATAGAATGAGGGGACATACAAAGAGATACATATTCTGTATATATTGAAAAGTACTTATGTAGCTTTTATCAGTATGAGACTGACCACATATAAAGAGAGATGCTTAAGATTTCAGAGCCAGTAATTATCAGAATGTATCAGATATTCAGTTCATTTTCACGCAGAAATTTGTGACATTGCATGGTCCTGGATTTTGTTATGTGTCATTTTTACTACCCCTAATAACCATGTGCCATTTTAAAGCTGTAATTCGCTTGTAATTCTAGAAAATTCAACACATTAAATTTCTCAAAAAGGTTCTCCAGGTATACCGAAATATATTAAGTTGTATTTAATAACACTGCACCTCCATTCACTGCCTCTAGTACAGTCATGCTGTATGTTATCAAGCTGGAACCCATTCAGATATATAGCTATGAAAAATCAAGGTTGCTGTCTACTCTGCAGCCAGCATGATCACATCCCTAGTTTAATTTAAGGGACCGTTTAAGGTCCCTTCCAACCAAACCCATCCTGTGATTTAGAGTAGGGCTTTTTCCTATTAAAAAGAAAGTAGTATGCACAAAGCCACTGTTCAGGACCACCAGATCTCTTAGAAAAAACAAAACAAAACAAAACAAAAAACAAAAACAAAAAAAAAAAACCAACACAAAACCAAGAGTCACTTAAAAGAGACCCAACACCCTCCTTTAATGTACAAGAAGCAATGCAAATATATTTCATAGGATAGCTCCACTGATGAATGCTGGCTGTGATCTATAAGATTTCATCTGAATCATTTTCTTCATTCGCTAGCTGAGTCAACTAGAAAGCCCTTTTCTAATAAAAATGTAACACCTCCAGATCAAAAAAGGGTGAAATATAAAGTGACTGGAATAACTTTCATATCAGTTCATGTATACTGTTATTTTTAATTGCATTGAATTTATGGAGATGTTTTAATTTACATTCTATCATTGCTCTGTTTTAATATTTCATGCTGTTTTCTCAAGGCAGCTCTTCTATCTTGCTAAGTAATAGTCCTTATTTTAATTTTGTTGATTGTAGTCTTAGTATTATCTACCTGTCTCTGCAGACTTTGTAATTTTCTTAATGTTAAGTTCAATGGCTTTAATTTTATGTATTTCTTCTAAATAGTTCCAGTCACCTAAGGAGCTGACTCTGTATTTACTAAATGCAGTGACAAGATTCATTAATAAGTTATTCTGCTGAGTTATTTTATATATAAACTCTGCATCACTATCTGCACTGGTCATAAAAGCCCAGCAGTTAGTGTTTTACCACAGACATCAGTGGCTTAAAAAGAAAAAACGAAGTCTTCATATGCACTTTTATTTACCTCAGTTCAAGTAGTGCTAAGACCACCTACAGCTGTAATGTCAACCATCACATCAGTCCTGGAAAGGCATACCTTTGCTGCCCAACACTATTGGCAACGGCCAATTTTGAAAAGATGTTAATAAAAAAAACCTGCAGTATTCCCTATAACACTGAGCACAGCATACTTGCACATGCTAACTAAATATCTAGTATTTATATGCAGATGCTATAATAAAATGTTATTGTACTGTTCTAAATACTCATATGCATAACAATTCCAATATATACTGCTATACATAGTGTGTTCATACATACAGCTGCAGAAGATCTCTACCTCCAACCAAAAAGGGCGAGAGATATTTACTTGCAATTGGTCTAATTTAGCATTAGATGCCAGAAATACATACCACATATAATTTCATTAACAATATCTCTATGGAAGATATTCATAACTTCGCCATGACATGACAATATACATCTGCAAAGCAAACAGACACTGTGAATATGCACCATGCTTGGGGGCTCGGGGCGGGGGGGAGGGCAGGCGTGGGGGGGAGAGCAGCTAGCCAGTATGATTACTAACTTTGCCCACAGACATTAATACAGAAAAGAAACATGGCACCAGCAAACCTCTGAATATAGTATTTATTTCACAGGAAACCACAAAAGTGACTGGAAAATGACAACAGATTAAACATCAATAGGAGGGAGGATGGAATAATCTAGCAAGAGTTTAATCCCTTTACCTAGTGTTCCTGCATAACAGAAACACATTTTATTATTCTAAGCATCACCTAGAAGAAAACATCCAGTGAAAGGCATCATCAAATTGCAGCAGAACAATAAAGTTTGTCTGCCTCTGATAAGAGTTACAGATTCATTACTGCTAACTAAAAAGAGGATTCTCTCCCCACACACACCTACAAATCTTCAGCCCTCCCACCCTCATTTGGCCCATAAAGCATTTAGCAGAAATAGCTATTTTTAGAAGGGGTGAAATCTCAGCATACCTTCAAATCAAGTGCTTCCGATGTTCAGCAAGATCATTGCCGAGAGAGAGCTGCAGTCTACTGTGTCAAATTACAACCTTGTAGAGATAGGCAGCAGTGGCGGCGGCGGCAGCAGCAGCATTGGTGTGTTTGCACTGCTTGTATTCAGGCTAGAAATGATTCATTAGCTGTCTGCAGGGAGGCAGGGTGAAAAAGAGAGAGCAAGCATCATCGGCCATGCAGCAGCTGCCAGAGCCTATGAAACAGCAGTGCTCACACACACATACGCACACAAAGATGGCTTTCCCTATTTGCCAGTTTCTCTTTCACATAGTATTAACCCTGACACAGCAGCAGGGAGCAGGGACAGGAGCTGACAAGCAGCAAGTGGGATCTCAGCAAGGGTATGTTTCAGTGAGGGGGGGCAGGGGGAAGGCGGGTGTTGGGAGATTTTATTTTACCTCCAAGTAATGCTATCACAGGATCTTCTCAGTAGGTCATCTGTGGCCTACTGGCACGAACCAATGAACTGTAAATGTGAGCTGCAATTTTTTTTTCACTGCCAAGCCCGCCCAATGGAAGGCTTTGAAACTCAAATGCAGAAGGGTATTAAGACAGATTACCTGGAGCATCCGAACCATTCTGTCTTTCGTCTTCTAAAGAAAACTGTACCCAATATATTCACACAAAAACTGCTGAGTATGCCACCAGTATCTCCCCAGCAACTAGAGGGAGACACTCTAGGGGATACAGGGAAAGATTTTATATAAATATATTTTAAAACATCTAGCTTTAGTCTTTTTTTTTCTTCTTTTTTTTTCTTCCTTTTTTTTTTTTTCCAGCAAAGATCTTCTGACTCACAGAGTCTGACCACTTTGGGAGCGGATTCACTATAATATAATGAATTCTTGAGGCTGATGAAGGTTAAATTATTGAAGAAAACATATGAAGTTATGTGGAGTGGAACTTTTGTATTTCCCTTTCAGCATTTAAAAGGGTAAGGAAATATTGTACTCCCAAGGCACTACTTTATTGAATTCTCTTAAAGTATCTGCAGAAATACATTTTCCCATTTAATAATGTCTCCCCTTTATCCCCAAAATGGAGTGTCTATGTAACTGAAACAGGCTACATTAATTTACATTTCCTTTGCAAAATCTGTCTTCTCCCTACAGTTTTACTAATGAGAATAATGAGGAAGAGGAAAATTTTCAGAAGATTTTGACATGAGTGAGAAGAGCCAGATTTCCCCAAATGCCTAATACTTCTTTATGAAGCTGAATACATGGAGAGTACTTTGACCTCCAGGAACTGTCAGCACCAGATACTTCACTGGAAAGTATTAAGAGCCACAGAAGAGGGACTCATCAGGTGATCTCTTTCTCAAGTTTTGACTTATCTGGATTTCCAGACCATAATAAATTTGAACCTTGAACCATAATGTTTGTTAACCAGAAATGAATCCTTCAAAAGTAGCATTACTTACATTTCTGGATAGTCCAGTTCCCAAGCATCAGTCTATTTGAGAGCCTTACTAAGATCTTTACCCCAAAGATTCTACAGACACTGAGTACCACTGCTGCCATTTGGATGAAAAGCATTTCTCTTCAGGGGTTCGGAACTAAAATATAGTACAGAGTATCACACCATGATCTTCAAAGCTACTTGTTGCTTCTAAAAATGTCCCTCATTATATTATGAAACAACTAAAAATCTGATCCTTTGTCCTGTGATACTGTCAGAAAATGAGGTAAAGGTTTGCAGATAACGTGCTTTCTTCCCCAAATTTCTTACTTGTCACATTCTAGAAAGACTGCAGTTTTCTGAATAGAAAGTCCAACATCTAAAAATAAGGTATCCAAGACCACTCATCTTCTGTACAAATCTCAGCCCCAAATGACCTTCCCTGAGATTACTCACAACTGTACCCAGAAAAACAAAACTCTGGTATTTTTGGAGAGAAAAGCTGTTCCTACTCAGGATCATATGCTCCTTCCCAGATTAGATTATAGCTTTCATCATCAGGCAAGTACAATCTTACATTTATAACCAGTTTGTTATAATAAATTGTTTTCTTTTTTGTTGTTGTTGTTGTCTGTTTTGTTTTTTAAAGTCTAATTTTGGCAAATTAGATTTTTTTCCTCAATTGAGCTACATGCAAGCTTGAAATCCAAATGTTCCTTCCGACCATGACTATATAAGCGCTTATCACATACTGTGCTTCAGCAACAAATACAGATCTGCAGCATATGACGCAAAGTGATAGCAGAAGATTCCAGGTGACACATTTAGGAAATCTATCTTGTCTATTTTGGAGACTAGATGAGTGTATCTATTGCTTTATATGCATTTGTACAAGCAAAAGAAAAATTTGCTGTGCCAGATGCTTGAAAATAAGTCAGATTGCTGTAAAATAGCATAATTAATTCATCACACTGAACAAAGCAAACTTACTCCTTCTCATAGATAAGTATAAAGAACATATATTCTGTACATATGTGTGTGTGTGGATATACATCTGTATAAAATATATACATCATCATAAACTTTTTGGAAACCTTGTGTTCAAAGATATGGAAAATGATATGAATAAATTAAATGAAGTCACTCAAAAATTAAATGGCACCTAATTTTTTAAACCACCAGCACAGATTTGCTGCAACGAAGACTTCAAAACATATGCTTTACCACAAGCAACTGTTTAGAAATCTGAGTCTTCACACTTGACATATTCAACTTGTTATGCCATGGCAGATGAGGACTCACATTTTACTGGAACTGTAAGATGTTAAGACATTGTTAACATAAACGGTTTAATATTTATTCTGTAGTTTATATTGCCAAATATCAGCATCAAATATGATGTAGCTTGACAGTCATTTTTGCCTGTTCAGGGCTGGATGCAACTATGCTGATGATGGGCTGCTGGTAAATAGGAATGCACATTAATGGTGCTAATGAGAGGAGACAGGCAATTACAGTTCTCTATGTCATGCCAAAAAATCCACCCAGAATAACAATCCCAATACAATGATCCTACCTTCTGATAGACATTTTTTTAAGAAAAAGTGATAAAACATAAAGCATCTTTCTATATACAATGTGGTTCTGTGAAATGCCATTTTAACACTAAAAGTAAGTACATTTTCACAGACAATAAGGAATTTCCCCAGAGATATTCTTTCTTGTCCCTACAAATTACGTGCAACAATTATTTAAAATACATCCTAAGAGGCCAATCTTCCTCTTACTACCTGTAGTATGAAAATAACTTTTGCAGCGTGTTGTTTCAATAAAACAAGCCAGACAAACCCTCCCCTTCCCACTTCACTGTAAAAAGTGGAGTTAAACCTGAGAAAATAGTAACGGAGCTCACCTTGCTAGCTGCCAAAACACACATAGGGCTTCCTGTGGAGATAAAGGAGAGCTGTCTCTGAAGCCACAACAGTTCTTTCTGAGATTGTTTCAGTAGCTCTTCCGTGTCACCTGGCTTCTGCCCCATCAGCCCTTCCTGCATGACAGGAGATTTTCAAATTCTGTTTCTAAACCAGAAATATTGTGAATTCAAACACAAAACCTTTTTTACACATGATAGTTTGGAAAATATTTAATGTCAATTAGCTGTCTGTTTGGACCAAAAACAAACAAACAAACAAACAAACAAAACAAAACAAAAAACAAACAAACAAACAAACAACAACAAAAAAAACAGAAAATAAACACAATCTTTTCTACCTGTTTTTAACACCTGTTTGAGTAAACTATTTTAAGGATCCAGGAGTGGACACTGTGTTTAACATGAGTCAGCAATGTCCCCTTGCTGCGAGGAAGGCTAACAGTATTCTTGGCTTCATTAGGCAAAGTATTCCCAGCAGGTCAAGATTGTTGATCCTTCCCCTCTACTCATTACTTGGAGGGCCACACCTGGAACACCGTGTCCAGTTCTGCCACCCCACCCCCCACCCCCCCCATTACAATATATACCTGTATCTACTTGAAAGAGTCCAACAGAGGGAGTGCCACCAAGGTGATCAGGGGACTGGGGAACCTCTCATATGAATAGAGGCTGAGTCAGCCTGGAGAAGAGGAGGCTCAGGGGAGGGATCTTATAAATGTCCATGAATACCTGAAGGGAGGATGCAAAGACAGAGCTGGGCTCTTTTCAGTGGTGCCCAGTGCCAGAACAAGAAGCAGTGGGCACAAACTGGAACACAAGAGATTTTGTCTAAACATCAGGAAGCACTTCTTCACTGTGCTGGTGACGCATCAATGGAACAGGTTGCCCAGAAAGGTTGTGAAGTCTCCCTTTGGCGATCTTCAAAAGCTGTCTGAACATGGTCCTGGGCAATCTGTTGTTGGTGGCCCTGCTTGAGCAGGGGTTGGACTAGATGAGCTTGAGAGGTCCTTTTGAACCTCAACCATTCTGTGATTCATTCTGTGATTCTGTGGCTCAGTTTAACTGTTTACCAGTAAAGTTAGATATTAAGAATAGAACTGGATTTTTACCTACCCTTAAGCATCCTAGTTGATTTTTGAGTTCTTCACACTCTACTTGAAGCATTTGGATCTCCAGATCTTTTATGCTTTCTGATTGTTTGTTGATATTTTGAAGATGCTGGGCCTTAACATTGACTAAATGCATTTTCTGCTTTAGAGGAAATGTTCTGGTAATTGTTTTTGTGATGACAGTAGCGTTATTGGATGACAATGTCAATGAAGTTGAAGGGTTGACAACCTGGTAAAGAGAAAATACATTTTTCATGTCATTTTTGCTAAAATTGTGTCTGGGGGAAAGAGTATAATTCAGATTGTTTCATAAGTCATACCAGAAGTGCATTATTTGAAAATTTTCTTTGTAAGATCTTTCATTCATGCAGTCAATGAACAAGAAATAATCTCACTTGATCAATCACCAGTAAAGAGAGGAACAACTCAAAGAAATGAAAAGCAGAAAAATACTTTTCATACTTTTTTTTTTTTCCATTCAGTTGATGCCAGCTAGCCATGATCCCTTTGATTATATAGATATCAATATATTTACCACTTGATGGCAACAAAGTGCTGCTGCTCAGCCACTGTATGTGGTCATTCGCTTACTGTTGTATCACATAGCAAATTAAGAAGTTATCCCTGCTAGTGATGCTTTGGACATGCACCTCACTTGGAAGATGTGCTTCAGCTGCACCTGAGATACAGTATTCCAAAAGGCATGTTCGACCATGCTGCAAACCCTTCACTGGGAATCAGCTCTCAGGCAGTCAAACTTTACACAACTGCATGAGAATTGTGGGAGAAACTGTAGCTCTCGCTGAGACTAGGAAGCTCACAGATCTTTATGTCCAAACTCTTCTTGCTTTACACCCAGTAATTTCCATAATCCTTGACCTGTACCTATGGACTCTTGTGCAGTACTACACAGGATACTACACCACTTCAGCAACAGAATGAGAATCTTCAGGGTGGTCTTCAGGACAATTAGAATATTTAGTCTAATGAAACTCAGTAACAGAAAATCATCGGCATCGCTGCCTTCAATTATGTAAGCCAAGTCCCATTGCCTTTGGAACAATTGTCTAAGTAACAGTATAATATGTCCCTACTGTTCATGGCTGGTTTTTGACAGAGCAATTGAAACTATCGCTGTGTGTTGGTGTTATAAAAAGATTTAGAAATGTGCGTAAGCAAAGTCATTGCACTGCAGTAAACATTACAAACCATATTTTATGGGTAAAATGGCAAACAAATATTCAAATAATAATAATAACAAAACAGCACAGGATTCTCTTAATTTTGAAGTAGTAACTGTTAGCAATCTCTAAGTTGAGATCTGTCTGAACTAGAATTACCAAAAACCAACTGTATCTGCTAACATTATTGCACTATCTATCTTTCCCGGCCTTTTTTCTTTATTGGAAATGTGAAAAATAGAAGAGGGGTGGGAGTCCTGATTTCAGGTCACTTTCTTAATGTGAGCCTTGTAAACAACTTTGTCAGACACACATAACCTTCCCAAGCTTGATGGATAGTCAATAAAATTTTGCATATTAATACTATTTGGTTTTATAATATACTGAACATATATCCATGAACTTTGGATTAGCTCGGCAGGATCAAAATTTGATCAAAATTTTCCCAAATATTAAGCGTCTCCCAATAGCTCGTGTACTTCAGGAAATGGAAGGTTAACGTTACCAGAAGCAGTGGGACACCATATGAAAACAAACAAACCAAAAAAATACCATAAACCAATAATTTCTCAAATATTGGTCAATCTGAAGATCAGCTACAGGTATTAGATAAAAAATGTATATATGACTTTAAGCAAGTCATATCAGCAGATACTCCTATTTAAACAGCGCTCTGAAATACTGTTATTTCTGCCAATTACAGATTCTGAAGTTGGATTGTTCAAACATTTATATTAACTCTTGCTACTGCAATGTGTTGGGGTGACCTTGGCCAGACACCTACCCAGCCTCTCTCTCACTTCCCCTCCTCAACAGTACAGGGCTGAAAATAAGATGAGAAAGCTCATGGGTTGAGATAGACAGGGACATTACTTAACAATTACTGTTTTACAGGAAAAACAACCTGACCTGGGAAAAAATATTTATTTTCAATTAGAATAGGTTTGGATAGTGAGAAAGATGGACAAAAATTAACACTACCTTCTCCTCTCCCCTTTCCCCAACTTCCCAGGCTCAACCTCTCTCCTTCTTTCCCAACTCCTCTACCTCCCTCTTCAGGAAAAATCTGCTACAGCATGGGTCCTCCACAGGCTGCAGTTCCTGTCAGGAGAACCTGCTCCAGCCTGGGCCTCCGAAGGCCACAGTTTCTTCAGAGAGTATCATCCTGCTTTCCATGGGCTCTCCACAGACTGCAGGGAAAGACCTGCTCCTCCTCAGTCTCCCTGAGGGCTGCAGGTGCACCTCAGCCCTAGCACCCACAGCACCTCATCCCTGCCCTACTCTTCCTCTTGGCATGGTGCTGGCAGGGCCGTTCCTTGCACGTTTTACCTCAGCCCTGGCTGCCCTGCAGTGTGTGGCCCTTCCCTCATGCTGCCCCAGAACCCTCTGGAAGTGGCCCCGGCCTCGCCTCACGGGGCTCCGCGGCCTGCACCTGGGCACAGGCACCTTGTACATTTAGAAGATCGTTCAACAATCTAATCACCACAGATTAACCAGCTCTCTGCTGAACTCTACTGCAGAGATGAATAGTCTTCCTCTGCTATACCAAAGTGGAGTAAGAGCCCCAGCACAGCAGCTGGTCTCTCAGTGTCAGGGAGGCTGTCATAACATGAGTGAGAGACAATTCTGTAAACTGAGGCCACTTGAACTGACTTTTCATTTCATAATCCAAAAAGGTGCCAAATTTTGAGTGATGAAAGCTTTACTGCCCCCAACTGGAATACCAACAGACTCATACAACTAGATCCAGGCACTGACCTCAAATGAGTAAATTATGTGTTACTCTCCAACAAATGAAATTTTCATGCTCTGAAACAATTCATTTTGTCATGAATGAAAAGACCTAGAAAAATTGAATCCGTGATGTGTTATATCTGCTAAATTTGCACGTGAATATTTAACAGGCAAGTTTCTTCTATTAAGCATTATACTGTTGAGTAAACGATACAGTAAAAAGTCTGAGAGTTGCCAAACACTTAAGTGTTTATTGATTTTTTTAAGCAATTATTATCGTGTTTGTATCCACTGAAGGGAGAAGCACTGAGAGCTCTGGAGAGCTAATCCATTAGTGAATAGGAAAGATAAAACTGAGTAAATATCAGATAATTTTCCCTATTACTAATGCATCCCAGTGTCATTGGAAAAGCAGTTTCTCTGTAGATAAATGGGGTGCTGTGTCTCAGTCACAAGAGCAGAATATCCTCAGGAAACCCAAGGGCAAAGGTTTCTGTTACCTTTGCCAATCTCAGACTTGGTTCTATTTTGGAATGGTGTTGAGCCCTCTCTTTCACAAGCCTCATGTACAAATGTCAGAATCATGACCAAGTGAATTTAATACCAACGTGTGAGTTTTTCTACGGGGGTGATTACTTTGAATTGACTGATATTCTAAGTTGGGTGTCTTACAATGACAGCATTAAATATCTGTTATTAGAAGAGTTAGGAAAAAAAAAAAAGTAGTGGTGCAGTCCCAATACTGGTTAACATTCATAGCATAACTCCTAAAACTGCAGACCACTAAGTAATGTGTGCTAGACCATAAAACCAAAATATTCATATCTGGAAGGCAAAACCTTAGTGTGTCAGATGCTGGGGAGGGTGCAGACAGTCATTTCTGAGGGACTGAGAGGGAACCACCAGACAAGTAGTCACTTCTGATTCAGGCCGATACCATGACAGCTGTTTCAGCAATTGGCAGTAAAGCCACTGGAAGATTTTAGAGCATGTAACACTTACCTTGCTCTTGCTAGGAGTTATTGAGCAACTTTTCTGTTTGCTTCTGTCCTCAGGTCTGCAGTGTGGAAGCTTTTCGGATGTTTGTTTTACTTTATCATGGCTCTTTTTGGACTGTAGAACATAATTCATCAATATCTCATTAAAACGTATTACATCTGAAATGTCTTAGTGATTCTGCTGGTGTTAAAGCAATTTGCTTTTGCATGGCAAAGCACAAGTTTCAAAGTACAGCCTTGAAGCTCAAGAAGTCTAATGGAACAAATTAAATGTGGCATTCAGTCAACAACTGAGGACGTAGCATCTTCGTGGCAGAGCCCAGCTATAGCTACAGCGTCTGTGCAATGCTTAGCATGGTGCAGTGTGCTAATGCTACAGAATGGATGGAAGACTAGGTAACACTGCAATCCAAATAATAAGTAATATTATTAGAAGCAATTTGCTCTTTGTGTGGCATTTGTCTCTTTGTCAGTCCCGGGAAGAACCTCATGTTGGGTTTATGTATAAGGTGGGTGAAAGAGCAGGGTTATAAGCAGCATGTAGTCAAATGGTAAGTGGCACTGCTTCATCAGATTACTCAGTCAAAAGAGGGCACTTTCTATTACATCCCTGGAATTAAGTGGGATAAAGAAGCACACACAGTAGGACCTTTGTTCCTTCTGCTGTTACCCAATACAGAATGACAGTGTACAGAGTAAATATTCAGTATTATTTTAAGTGTGCTAGAGGGCTTATCATTAATTCCTTTTTTAAATTTCAAGGTATTGCTGAAATCATACATAAACTTTGCAGTTTGTTACATTCAATGTAAGGCAGTCTTGCCTCCTAGCACTTGGAAACCTAAATAAACAACATAAAGCAGCTAGGGAAATGGCCTCATACCATACTGTTCAGTCCACTGTAGCTCAGTACTCCTTCTTTAAGGAAAGGGAAACTTTCTTTCTTTCTTCCCTCTGTTCATGAGTGTTTAAGGGAAACTTCATAATGGAGGTTCCTGTTGTCACTCATACTGTGTGCTATGAGTACCGACAAAGCAGATGTTCTTTTACTTTACGTAACGTATAATCTTGGATAACTAAGGCTGCTCCCAGAGGGTAAACAAAAGTGATCTCTGTTTTTCCAAGCACCACTACCCTTATTTTCATCCTTTCTCTGCTGATGGTGACTCAGGCTGTCTCTATTTTGTCAGCATTACTTGGCATTTTGTACCATTTGGGGTGTGGAGTTCATATTTGAGAAAAGTTGAACCTTGCCATAGCAAATGAGTCTCTACGTGGAAGAGGAAGTTTTGAGTCTATTCTTTTCCCTACTCAGCCTTCGAAATGCTCTAATTACCAGCAGAAAATGGTAGGAGGAAAAAGCAGCAAAACAAACCCAATAGAAAGGAAAAGGGAATTGCTTATAATGAAGCAGATAGCTGCTTGGGATTGAAAAGGAGTCTTTTATGTAGATGTTCTGCCGTTGCCGTCTGTGAACCAAAGGTGGTCATTAGAACCACTTGTATTACAAACACCAACCATCTGTCACAGTTTTAGCTTTGATGATTTCTGCTAGTTATAGCCCAGGACGATTGGGAGGAATCCAGAAGTCTTTTTTGAACAATTAATACAATGTTCCCTCCTCCCATATTCTCTGTTTTTTTCCTGTTTTCACCTGACATTTCACTGGTTGGAAACACCACATCTCAAAAGACACTGAAACTGAGGAGGTAGCAAATATAAATGCAAAAATACTTGAGAAATGTAGCACATAGCTACAGAGGACTATATACAAAGAAACTTACTACATGTAAAAGCATTTTGATGTGAATTAGATGATTTTAAAAATATTTTCCAGAAGATTATTGCTGGACACTGAATAAGACCATTTATATAATTCATGTTGGTACAGCAGACAAGTATGAATAACTTTTCTTCAGTAGACTGCTGTACCTAAATAATAAAAGCAGATTCAAATTGAAATAAAACTGAGTGAGCTCTTGGCTGGGACCAGAGCTGGCCCCAGGCATAAGGCTGGCACAGCTCGTTGTGACTGCTGATGGTGAGGGAGGAAGGGTGGTAATGTTAATGCTAACGAGAGCAATCTTCACAGCAGCAGTGGTTGGCACCAACACCATAGACTACCACCACTAGGAAAAGCAGAAGTTAAGGTCTGCTCAAAGGGGCCTTCTGCTTCCCGTCTTTGCTCGCACCTTCTTTCCCCCTTTTTTGTTCCAACAGCCTATCTCACCTGCCAAGAGCAGGGGAAGAAATAGGAAAAACATTTTCCCTTCCAAACACTCATTTCCAAACTAGTGAAGTCCCTGAAACTTCACTGCCTCCTCCCAAATCTGACAGCTTCTCTCAAGCTGCAATAAATCATTCATTTTAGTTAGAACACCAAATAAATTTATTTATTTATTTAAATAACCACTATTGTACAGCAACTCAGTTCTTATTTTCCTTTTGTATGTTACTATATTGAGTTGCAGTGCTACATCAATGTGTAAGCACAGAACTTTAAAGTTTGTAACAGATGACAAACCGTTCTCCTTTAATCACAGAAAATATATTTTAATGCAACTAAAATAATTTCAGATTTACTTTCCTAGTTACTAAATGATAGGGAAGTCAACAAGGGCACTTATTTATGTCTGTGTAGGATATAAAAAATGCTTAATGGAAAAGCAAGAAAAGCATTCTGGCCTACAAGTCTGTGAGTCATTTTTCATAGGACATGCTTGCCTATAGCTTAGCAACGAGCCAACTTAGATGAGAAGAAACGTAGAGAGCAAATCTATCATCTAAAACAAACTCTGTTATATATGGATATATGAATCCAGCTGGATTACAGGGAAACATAGGGGCTTTGCCTTTATTTTCTATGAACTCACTTGAAGTTTACAGTAGTTTCCCTTATTTCTCAGCATTTTAAAAAATATGTCAGCTGTAATTAAAAATACATTTCAACACTTGTTGAATTTTATCTTCCTGTGATTTTATCTGTTTTCTTTCTAAGACTACTTTGTTCCATGGTTTTATTTGCCTCATATTGCAAGAAAAATCCTGAAAATACACTAGGGGAAACTGTATAAATGGGAACTCTGACAAAAGCCTTATAAATAGCTTCAAAATCAAGCGAGCGCAAGCATGCCAGCTGTCATGGTTCGGGTCTGAGTGGAACATCAGAGCCTTTCTTCCAGCCTGACCTGGCAGAGGAGTGGGTGACTCTCCAGGATCAAGTCTCCAGGCACAGGGCAAGATTACTGTAACCTAAAATTAGCCTCCAAAACTCATACATAGTCTGTCAACTATCCAACTATTTCAGAAATGTAGATCACACAATATTCTACTAAATACTTTGAAAGCCCTTTGTATAAACTTGCTATAGTCCCTATAATGGGTCTGAACCTAATTTTAGGTGAACTTTTATAATCTTACTGTCAGTATCTGTTGAGGAACTGTATAAACGTGTGGTAAAAAATAGCTTTATATTGTAGGAGTAGACTAAATGTACTCTTCTACACATGCAAATTAATTTATTTAAAAATAAATGTATCACTTGGTAGGCAGCTTAGAAAGAAGAGACTTTAATGTGGGGAATGCGAGAAAGAGCTGAAATTATTCTACCAATGAATGCTTAAAAATGCATTCACAAAGGACAATAACAGAAGTTCACCAGTTATGGTGATATCACATGTGGGTAATACAGTTGAATACAGACCAGCCAGGCATTTTGGGAAAACCATTATTATGATGCTTTATGGCAAACCCAGGAGAGAGAGAGAGAGAGATAAATAGAGAGAGAGAGGCACATCCTAAACTAGAATTCTCAATGTGAATTATTTTTTGTGCAGATAAAAATATTTTCTCCACAGAGTTGCAAGAAAGAAGAACAGATTGAAAATGTGGCCATGACCTTTTGGGGCAATAAGCTTAGTTTTTAAACACTAGATCTATATCTCACTTCAGACTGATTATGGACACCAAAATTTACCTGCTGTGAGAAGTTTCACAAGCTCTAGAACAACTCTTCTTTAATAGAATTGGTATCACGATTTCAGCTGCAGTGTAACTGAAATAGCCCATCTTTGTAGCCAAAGGAGGTGTGCGTGTTATGACTTTGTGGCTCACAAAGATGCTTTCTGCTTAAGAGAAACATTTCTGCTTTCTGCTTAGAAACAATTTCCACTTTCTAAGCTGCCTACCAAGCAGTAGGGTTCTTCTCTTTCAATTAATTAATTTGCTTACTACTCTCATAACCTACAATACAAAGCTTTTTGTTAACAAGGCTTTACATAGTTCCTATGTAACTCTTAATGGCAAGATTAAAAAATGTGGTTATTTTAAACGCTTGCTAATAACACCATGCTCAAAGAAAAAAAAAAAAAAGGCACAAGTTTTCAAACAATCTCTGACATGTCCTAGGATTGGAAATGGTTACTCACCACTTTGTCTTCTTCTTGCTCTTTAGTCAGAGACTTAGCTGCTTTTGGAAATGATTGATTTGCCTTGGGGGAATCCAGTACAGAATAGCTATGATCCAGAACGTGACTGATAGCCTTCTTCTGCAACAAAGGGGAAAAAATGGCATGAGAGCATTTCAGCTCTCTAGAGAGAAGTTTAAATTGGCATACAGGACTTCTGACTTTTTATAAAGTCAGTCAGCACCATTTTGCTAGTTGTATCTTCAAGCTGTATTACTTAAATGTTTCTTCCTTCTTTTCTCTTTGCATTGTTCCCTCCCTTCCAAAACATTCATGGCCTGTCTTGCATCTCTAATTCAAGCTTTGGAGCTGCTAGGTGGGTATTCTGACAATCCTGTAAAGCAAGCTGCCCTTCCATTTCTCCTGCTAGGGCTTTCCAAAAGACAACCAAAATATTTAGTCATGGGATAAATAAGCATGACTCAAATCTTCCTTTTTTCCTCTGAAGGGTTTTATTGCAAATGAGCAGTCACAGTGTTTTTGAACCTTAGAAGATAGTACTTTTTGTAAGGCAAGCTCCCAAGAGTTCGGTAGATAGTGTGAAACAAAAGGTCAAACTGCTTAAAAACAGAGTTAGGCCTTTCCCTTTGGAGAGCAAGTAGCTTCCTGACAGACCTCGGAGATTCTCCACCCAATGGGAACAGTGAAGTGCTTTATATCCAGTATATTGTTCTTACTTTGCTATTTATACCGACTGAGTATAATGTCTGTACATCAAGGCACTGTGTACCCACTAAAGTCATAGCCATAGTTACTCTGAGTTCATCATATTGTTTCAACAGAGTTTCAAAAAGGGAGTAATTTTCGCATCCGGAATTAGGACAGAAGTAAATAACATTTTCTTAGGTCAACAATCAAAAAGATTCATATCAGGTGAAACAAAATGCTGTGCATTAAAACCAATCAACGGATTCTGGGGATTTCTTTAAGCATATTTAAGAATTAAAAGTAAATTTCTACCAAAAAAAAAAAATACACTTGACATTTCAAGGGTTTCAGAGTCTGCAGACTGCAAATTTTACCTTCAAAAGGAAACTACAGGCACAGGGAATCATTTTGAAGCCAAAAAGCTTAGAACAGATTTAGGGAGAAATCTCTGTACATACAAGAGCATCACATTTCTCCTCAATTAAGGAGGAGTTCAAAAATGATAAGTGTGCAATATGCAGATCCCAATCAGTTGAGACATATTTACGCTGAGAACCTAGTATCTAGCTGTCATTGCAGTGACCTCAAAGGTTACTTCATTTCAATAGCATTTCGCACAAGATTATTTAAAAATCAATCAAAAAGTAATTGAAAGCAAAGTATATCCACAAACTACATGCAAAACATAAAAAACCCATCAAGTTTTGAAATTCAGTGTTCTTCCATTGTGAAATCTTTTCACAAAATCTTTCTATTTGTGAAATCCAGAAGTAAAAATGGGAAGTGCATCGGAACATTGAAAAATGAAAAAGAAGGAAGAAAGGAGGTCTCTTTCCTGGTGGAGGAAAAAAAGAAAATCCTATACGTTACAGCAATTCAGTACAGAATCAGTGATTCAGTTCCAAAAGAAAAAATCACTTCTCTCATCTAAAATAATGGGTCCAGCACCAAGCCACTGAGCCATATATGTCCAGGTATGACCCTTATATTTAAGTAACAGCTAAAACTCACATTAAGTTATTCTTGCCACAATTGTACAGAGGAACGATGATATAGCCTGCGACAAAAAGATGGATCTCCTCAGGGACGATATAATATTTAGCCATTGATAATTACGTGCTAAGCAGAATCGTCTATTTTAGCGGAAAGTTCAAAAATACATATGAAAATACACATAAAATTTTTATTAGCTACTAAAATACTAATGATGCTCTGAATTTCTTATACACAAGTGAGTAGGGCTCTTTCATAAAAAAATATGTTTCAAATAAAATTATAATGACTACCAAAATGAAAGTTATCTTGAAGTCGAACTTTACCTATAATAATACTAACAGAAACCTTACTAGATTAATGCATACATGTTAATATATAGTAGCGCCCCTATAAAGCCATAACACAACCTTTAATTGGCTCAGCTTTATTTCACCCATGATTTATTTTGTTCCACGCTACATTGAGGAGAGTCAGAGAAGCCTGAATCTAAAAGCCTCCTATTTCAAACCAAAGTGAGCTGGTGATTCTCATGTGACAAATGACATCGAGAATGAGGGCCCATATTTGTGCATTACAAACAGCTGTGACATTTTTCTAATGTGCAAAGTGAGTATAGAGGAAATTGAACAGCAGTACCCTGAATTATTGAAAGGCTAGCTATGCAGAACAAACATAATTAAAGGGTCTCATTAACTTCTAAATAATTATTGTAAATAATGCTTTAGATAATTACTTCATTAGTTTTCAAAACACTGGCTTTTATTCTCCTCTGAGATTCCATCCACTAAATCTAGACTGAATAAATTGCCAAAAGGGACAATCAAAAGCAGAGGAATTATGTGAGCTAGAAATGCAATGTGTAAATCTGCACAAACTGACTTAGAACCAAAATGTTTTGAAACATTTTTTTGCAAATTTTCAGAAGGTTAAAAGCTGCTTGAGTTTTTAATCTCTGTATTTTTTCTTCATCTTGCTTTCTGATGCAGTTAGATTCACTTGCGTGCAGTTATATTTATCCATTTAAAGATAGTAGGCAGCAGTGTGGATGAAACCAAGACTCATCCATATCATCGATGACTGACCTTTACTAAGCATACATACTGCTGCTTTTCTTCACTACAGATACTGTGAGGTAGATTCAATAAGAGAAGAGACTATGCCTCTAGAACCAACTGCCTCAACAAAAGGAAAGTCAAAGACCAGGAGAAATGGGAAAAAAACTTTAAGACGTGCAATGAGATGACTCCATAGGTAAGAAGGTCTGCATTTGGAAATTTATTCCCCCCCCTACCCCAGCATTAAGTGAATACTGCCAGTAATTCAAACAACAGCATGAAGAGCTGGTAAATACTTTCCTGGTCAGGTCCCAAGTCAATCTGTAGCACTGCAGAAGGCTGCTGCTTACAAGTCACGGTATTTTAAAAGGCCTTTGCCAAAAGTCCATTAAAGAAATAAAGTAGCAAAAGGAAGATGTCTGCGAGTAAATTAGCAATCATGCAATCCTTTAGACAGAATAAGCACAACAGACAAATCAGCAACATCTGAACCTAAGAGAATTAATTTTCAGAATGGTTGTTACTTACATTTTTAAAACAGAGATCGGCAGAAACTATATAGCCTACAGTGGAGCCTTCCCCCCGCCCCCATCAATTAACGTGCTGATTTTAGAAAAAAAGAAGCAACATTTAGGGAACTCAAGGTTCTCTTCAAGGAGGTAACCTGGAGACAGTGAAGTTCTTTAAGTTGCTGGGCTTTATATAGAAATTATTTGAGGCTAGAGAGCTAAGATTAAATAAACATGTATGACTACACTGATGATATATGCCCTGATACAATTCTACAGTGTATAAAGATAGCAGTAATAGACATTATATATATTGTATTACTTCAAAATTCAGAAGTTTATCCTAAATATGTTACTAGGCACAAAAATTGTCACCACCAAGAAGGCTCGAAAAATAACATGAATAGTATGGAGGAAAGGGATCTTAATACATACTCAAATATACATACTCAAAATACTGAAATACAATGAAGCATTCTTCATTGTAGTACCTACTGTATTACTGCATTGTCAGCGTTTACAAGCAGTTTCCACACAATGGAGTTTTCAGGGATGAAGAGCAACCCTGTAAGAGTCTATCGCAGTGGGAGGCTGGTAAATGTTGACTTGTTTTCCTTCAATTTCCAGTTCTCTTTCTCCTGCTCTATTACACTATTGACCACCTAATAAGATACTATGATACTTTTTATAGTGAATGCATAAGATATCAATGCTGTGAACTTAGAAGTCGTTAAAGCGTATTCTAATGGTTATGGCTTAAAACTGAACATATAATTCTATTTCAGTTAGAACAGTGCAATTAGACTCCTAACTCCCACTGGCTTCCTAACCATCTACCTGCAGATGCATCTTTGTGTGGCGCCTTCAACTATCAGTACTTCACAGCTTGAAATATAATACAGCAGGACAACTAACCTCTTTTTTCCATCTTGTGTTTAGCTAATCATAGAACTTGAATGCTTCAGTCTGATAGCTGTGGCTTAGCTTAGATTCACAGCAGCAATAAACTAAATTTCTAAGCGAGTCAGACTACCACTCTAAATAAGGATGCATGTGTAAGAAACTGAATCAGCAATTCAAATTATTATTATTTTTTTTTGTACTTTTACTAACCTGTGTGTGAAATGATTCTTTCTTTCGAACATAAGCAACCTTCTTCCATGGCAGTAGGAGGCATTAAGAATAGAACAAAAGAGGCTAAGCAGAATTAACTTTATCCAGCATATATGGCTTTAAACCTGGAAATTGCTTCCTTGCATCCCGCACCTATGTAAATGACCTAATTTGCTCACTTTGAAGATCAGATCTAAGTAGTTCCCCCTAGAAAACTGAATTAAAATAAACCATCATCTATACTGCTTTCAGTGGTTGGTCTGTTTCTTGATTATATTTTCCTATGCATTTTTAAATTACTAAACTTTTCATTCATAACGAAATGAAAAAAAAAAACCTTCTGTAACTGTGGTTTTTTGTGTTTGTCAGTGTGATTTTTTTTTTTAAGACATGACTATATTAATAAGCTCATGTCTTGCCTCAACAGATGTCAAGCGTCCTACAGTATTTGCTGTAAATGTAGAAGCAGTAGGGTTTTCTCCTTAGGTTTAGACCCCCTCCATCAAAACTACCATTACTTCTCACCAGTGCCGATCTGATCTGAGTAGATTGCAGGCATCAGATCTTCTGCCTAGACTCAGTTCCTGACTTCTAGCTATGCTTAAATCAAAAATCCTAGGGAACAACCTGGAAGAATAAAATAGGAAGTAATTGTTTTCTCAGAACATCTCTATGCAGCTGCAATTTACATTATTAACAATCCAAGGTGGTGAGGGAGTTCTAAATGAAAATTTATTTAATTTTCCACTGTAAAACCTATTGATACATTAAAAATAAAACAAAGCAGGCTCTACTCATATTTTTAAAGCATCAGTTAATGACCAGGAGGCCTGCTGTTTTGGAACAGGGACAGAACAAGTCAATCTGCCAAGTCAGTTAATATTCTAGCCAACACACAGCATCTACGTTGTGGACAAATTCCTGTAGGTATTTGAAGAGCACTACTGAAAAACCTGCATGAAAAGCTGTGCCATCAGAAATGCTGACTGATTAAACCAATCACATAACATTGTTCAGAAGATGCACTACGAAGCATACGAGCATTCTTCCAAACCACCAAATAAACAGGACTAATAGCAGAGGAAATGGTTCTGTCGCTTTTGAATGCATTACTTACGCAGGATTACAACTATTGAGGGAAAAAACATTACCTCCCACATCCCTACGTACCCCCAGGACAGGGCGAATAGCTTACTCCCAAGCTACTTCAAACACTGGAGTGCCAGGTTGCAATGGCAGTTTTTCTTGTGTGGGAATCTCTTGTCACTTTTAATGTGGAACCATATTTAGACCTTATTTACAGTGGTGGGTGCAACTCATGACTGCAGTGGGTGTACAGGGTCCAAAGTTTTGATATTGAAAAAACAAAACCTGCAGAAAATTTCGGTGCTGATACCTGCTCTTTCAGCTCACCTTTCTTCCGTAAATCATTTCTCACATCTGTAAAGTGCAAACAATGTTCTCCGTAACAGCAGTGTTGCCAATTTCTGTAAAGCACTTTGAAATCAGAGTTTTTTAAACTGAAACTTCTTGAAATTTTAATGTCTAGAAAGATGGCAAAACATAAATCCCATTAATAGATTTTGACACAGTGAACGCGTAGCAAGAACAATTAAAAAATGCCTGTCCATTTTCTGTAAAATTACATATAAGGACTGTAAAGCGAGCTGCGATATAAGTGGCACCTCTGGTGAGTCCGTATTCATTCTGCCATATTCTCTAAACCAAGCTGTGCTCTGTGTTAGTTTAATCTGATACAGCTCAGTTTACTGGAGTCGAGAGAAACTAGCGCGGGCTGAGCCAATATAGTCTCATGTTCTCTCTGAAGTGTGGATACAGGAAATACAGTTTGGTTTTGTATGCATAAAACAAAATTGCTTTCTTCCCAGACCACAGTCTGTTATATATAGTTAGCTACTTGTATAACTTAGCAATTTCTAAGAATGTACTATTCAATATCAAAATCCTTTTCCCCCTACTTACAGGGGATTCAAAAGCAGCCTGTAAGTGCAGCAATCAAAACATTCTTTAAAATATACAATTATTTTGTAACTACTTACCATTTCTATAAACTTCCCTTCGTAAAAATCTTTGAGAAGTACTTTCGTTCTTCAAAACCTGATTATAAATGCTTATAAAATGCTCTTTTTTATTCCAAAAAGCTGATTTGTAAGTGCTGCACTACTGTGCAGAAGGACTTTGCATGTTTGACAGAGGTAACGAAAATAGTCTGCAAGCAGCACTATGTAACTGAGGAGCCAGTTACTGTATACGACAGAAAAGACTGAGTTGATTCACAGGTGCAAAGGCTGACCCACTGACTGCAGCGTGAGGAAGCATGCCATGGTTATTTTCAGAAGTCACATACAAGCCACAAGAACATATCAAATCAAGTTTAACACTGTGTAATCGAAGTTTAAAAAAATAAATAAAAATCACCCAAGCCACTCTTGAGTAATCTACATTAAGCACAGCTCTCTGAAGGGCTTTTTTGAAATTAATTTTTATACAGAAAAGCATCCTTCCTCCTAGGTAGAAGTTATTTCAGCTCCTTCTGTCTTCCAAGTTTTATTTATCAGGCTTGCATTCATTAAACCTCACGTAGTGCTACGCTAAACAAACGCTGCATCGCCTAGAAATGTCTGTTCTGTATTTATATCACAGAGCAAAAAATACAGAATGAAAACACCAATTTGGGGAATTTTAGCTCATTCTATTGAATTCATCTGTGTTCCGAGTTGGTGCTTTTTGTACAGAGGGTGTAGCATCCCTATAAGAAGCAGCAATGAGACGCCACTATTTTACTTCTGGATAGTGAAAGACGTGCTTTTATACACGACTAGCTTTATCCAAATGTAACTCCTCTATTTAACAAGTTTAATATTCAATAAAATTCTATGGGAATACTTTATATGAATGACTCCCATTCATATCTTCAATATTGCCTGCCTCTACACCCTTTCTTTTTTTTTTTTTTTGGTGAAGAGTTTGAGGAAATAAAATAATCAGACTAAGGCATAGATAGTAGTTGTTTGACATGTGTGCCTTATTCAAACACTTACTGGAAATATTCACAAAGGTCACGATAACATCATGAATATAATAATAGCAACAAGATACTTGTGTAGATAAATTTATTAGTGCATAGGTTAGAGATTTCCTCCCCCACAATATTAACAGAACAAAAGTTCATGTGAAAAACAAGTTTTGTTTTAAAACAAACTGAGGCAGCTGTATAACAAGTAAAAAAGCATGGAGCGACTTATTCATATTTCTGTTCTTGATGGGCAAATTACTGCATTATAAATTAAAAAAATCAACACAACCGAATTTGGAGCGACATTTTAGATAACCAGCTGTAGAACAGCAGAACTGATCCCCTCAATGTACTTTGTATCTGTATAAATAATATTTACTATTAGAATTCTAGAAAACTATAGAATAAAAATATATTTTACCTAGAATGAGCACTAAGGCAACCAATCTTTCCTTACTTTGTTTGTAAACTTCCTTACAACCATTGACGAGTGTTCTGGGCTGAGAGGTAAAAATTGTTCGTTAATGAAGTTGAATTTTTTCAAGCGACTTCTTTATGGCTGGCTTGCAGAAGGCTTTTTTTTTTTTTTTAAAAAAAAAGTATGATATCTGAATAGCTCTAGCATATTCACAGTATAATTGGACAGCAAAGCAAGAATATTCATACATACAATATATATTGTAAACTTTGCTGAATTTTATGAAGCTAGTCAATAGACTGAGTTACATTTTAGTGAATAACCTCAGGTACTTTCCACAAAACGTAAGTTTAAGGATTCTAATCTTTTATGACAGTTATTGCAATTAACATTATAGTTGAATATCTGGAAACATTAACAAGCATAGTTTTAGACTCTGTTTAGAAAGGCACACATTATACGTTCCTCTATTCTCTTACAGTGTAAATATATCTACATATCTACATGGACATCCTAAACAATGAGAAATCAAAAATTCAAGTTACAAATATTTTACACACAAAATACAAAAATAACCTTTAACATTAAATGCAGTTATTTGGTTACATTTGAAGTCTTTCAAGCTTTCAGGTCTTACAAGCTAGCATTACAACAATATGTATATACTAAAACACTTCATACATGTTATATAATACATAAATTTCATAACAAATCAGTGTCTTAGTTTGCATTATGTTCTGGAGTTTTCTGATGGAGTTGCATTTCTCCCCATGTACTATATTCACACAACAACATTAGCAAGCTTCTGAAAATGAAATATTGACTTGGCTTTACAGAAGGTGTGATTTTTTAAAATAATTTTATCATATGATTTTTATCATTCATATGAGCAATAAGGCTAAACTGATCCATGAGTTTTGTTTGAACAAAGACTGTAAAATTATTTGCTGAAGTTCAAATTGTGTGTTTCGTTACTGTATTCTTTACCAGAAAACATTTCTACCATAAGGTAAAGGAAATACTTAAAGCAATTAACCTTAGTCATGTTGAAAAGATTAAAAATGGAAAGTGTAAAAAAAAAAAAAAAAGGAAAACCCTTTGCTTTTTAAAGTGTAATTTAGGAGACAGACCATTAAATATTTAAGTGGTCTTTTCTGGATAAAATATTTTAGCACTTGCTGAAAAATATTTTAATAAAGTATTAAGCTTAGACAGGCTAAGGTGACTAAATAACTTAAAGACATAGCTACATTTCATAAAAATGTTCACAGGAGTGCTAACAGAAGCAGCACCGGTAAGGTTATAAAATCTGTGATTAGGATTATAGTAGCAATAGAAATAAAAAAGTCAAACAGTCAAAACTCAAGTTTCTCAACTCCCTATTTGAACTGTTTATAACACTGAAGTATGAAAACATCCTAAGTTACTTTAGTTCAAAACAATTAAAAGCAAGTTTTGGTCTTACAAATGTATAGTTTATGATGAAAATCCATACGTATCCTAATACATTCTGTTCTTCATTTATAAGTAAACATTAAGAGTGATTTTGTTTTCATTTTAGCCTTTCAGTGATAGGTAATCATCATGTAACAGTGTAAGGGTGTAAGGCATCTTTAATAAAAAAAAGTTTGGCTTTACTGAAGACATATTTTGGAGTTGCTGAAGGTTCGTAGCTCTTTGAATATACTTGCTATGATAGTGTTGTTGCTAGGATAATTCCAAGAATCAGAAGTAATACAGTTACACATATAATAATGAACATTAATTTCTGAAAAAAAAAAAAAAAAAGAAAAGGAAAAGTTTAGATTGAAGTACCTTGTCAGATAAAGAACTGTTTAAATACATGCATACCCACAGCAAATCGATTACACTGGTATTTATTCTAAATGTTTGAATTATCCTTCTAAATAAAACTTACTGCTATGATTTCCTATTGTTATCCATTCTTTTCTAACATATGTAACCATAGCTACTAGCTGTAGCTATTTGTATAACAATTAGCTTTCTTTATAGCTGTTACTACCCATACGAAACTTCTGTAAATATTACTACATACAGAAACAGTGGCAATAATAAACATTTACTTATCAAGGTCAAGCCTAAGAATAGTAACATTGCTTACTGCAATAAATCCAATCCTTGGATAAATATTTGTAGCCTGCTCAAACCTCTACAATTGCACTCTTAGACAAATTCAAGAAATTTTTTCAGTAAAAACCTTGTATAGCTAGTAGCTCAGAAGATCTGCACAAAAAACCCACACAACTGGATTCCATGTAAATGCATCAAGGTCTGACAGCAGGTCAGATATTTCTATCAGCAATGATACAGTAAAGCGTGTTGTCTGCCCATAAACCAAATGTGAAAAGAAACTATAACATCAAAAGTAAAAACTTTAGTATTAAAAATGTGTTAGTACAGACAACTAAACTAATGATTAGTGGTCCGAAATGACATACTATCTCATAGAGCTTCGTATATATTTTGAAGATCCTACATATAAAAGGTAGGGTTTCTACTGGTCCCAGAATAGTTAAGTGCTATTATCTGCTTAGCCTGGCTAGAAGTCATTTTGATAAGAAATGGCAGATTGGTACAGCAAAATTCTGAAAATTGAAAAATTTTTCAAACTTAGGTTGGAATATTTGCAGACTTCCTCTTACAAATGCATCGTCACATGGTTTCATTTGGTCTACTATTAGTAAAAGAGCTTTAAAGTAATAAATTTATGTATGTTCTACAAGGCAAAATACCCAGCTTTATGTTTGTAGACACCTACTTTAATGAAAGCTCTGTTTAAAGCCATAGAAAACTACATTTGACAAAGTTCCAATTAGAAATCCATATCTTAGTGCAGGCTGTTTGCTGATGTAAACTTTCTTTATATAAAAATAAAATAATCAAAGGACTGATACAATAAGCTGGGTTGTCTCATTTCATTTTTTGTTTACAGGTCTTATGATAAATTAAAAAAACTACCACTAGATGTCACAGTTTTCAATATTCACGTGCATAGAACTTTTGCAGTATGAAGAGACAGGAGGATCCACCTAGTCACCTCACCCCCTCAGTACTAACTGCACACATAGTAAGGATTAGTAGTCCAAAGAGGTTGTCAGAGCAGAACAATAGCAAAATTAGTTGATTAGTTACTTACTGCCGCACTGGCAGGAATTCATGCATGCTGAGGTTATCCAAGCATCACCGAATACCAACAGACAAACCAATAATTAGACCAATTATGGCAATCAACACCAATGACACAAGGATAATTATCCATATTTTCTGTTAAAAACAAGACATTATTATTTTAATATCACATTAAAACTTGCATTTTCAATTTTTAAAACAGTCAATGTTTAGATCCATACATTTTAAGTAAACATGCTCATTAGCACAATTATAAAGAGATAGCATACCCTTCGTGCTTTACTTTGATATTTAACTGCCTTTTTTGTCTCTTCTTTAGCATGCTCCACATAATCTGATGCATTCATCACGTTCTTTTCTATGTTGTTGATCATTTCACCCTTAAAATGAAATGTTGAAGAAAAATTAATTATTGGCATCCATGGATCCTTGTTTAATGAATCTGAAAAAGGCTACAGAATAGCAATGAATATTTAAAAAAAGTAATTTGCATAACAGCAATGGACTTTTTTTCTGCTTTGATGTGTCATGGGGAAAAGGGAATGAGAAGCAAGGGTTCAAAGTTCTAAACAAACAAGGAACATTCAAGGGCAAGGTAGGCATCTTTCTCCATTTTGAATGAACAAAAATTGAACCTCTGAAAACATACCTTTGAATGTGAGGTATGTTTTAACAGCCAGTCTAAAACTGACATACTAAAAGGTCAGAAACCTCTGATGCGCCTGGAAGTGGGAAAAGATATTGACTACTTTAACACAAGGTTTAACAGTTATCTAAAAAACCATAAACTTCGGGAAGCAAAGCAGAGTTGAATGTTTAGAACGTCAACACAACCAAATTCAAATTATGATGAATGAAATTTGGTAATGAAATGGAAGATTGGTGAAAAGTTACAGTAAATCTATTACCTGTGTTTCTGTCCATCAGAAGAAATAATCAGCAGCAGTAAACAGCAAAGCATTAAATAATGATGCACAAATAATTTTTATTCATTTCTAATTAATTAGGAAACTACTACCAGTTTGCCTTGCCTATAGATTTAATATCAAAGCAACATACAACTTCAGCACAAAACTCAATGAAAAAAAAAGTCCTTTTCAGGAAAGCTTCTCCCCGAATATTATTCTTTTCACTCTCCTGCAGAACTCAAAGAATTGAAGAGCTAAGTAAAATACTTTTAACTTCTGTTAATTAGTATTAAGTAGCAAAGACTACAAACAGAACAAATTACACACACCTCAGGATAAACAATATGAGAGACAACTTGAATGTCTTGTCCATCAATCCGTTTACATTCATGCTTGTTAAAACAGGAATCATACCTTTGTATTATATGTAAATTGTATAAATCTACATTTTATTCTACCACAGCAGTCCTTCACCATGTCTATGAGTATATTATGTTTCTAAGACACTAGCCATCACTCCAGGACAGAGTTGTTCTTACTCAAACATGCACAAAACATTCAAGCATACTGCAATACAAGTACATTGAAGAAAATACTTAAATGTAACGACTGAAAAGAAAGTCTATGCTCAGCAATCCATAGGACATACTATTAGTACATCTAGACTGTAAATTTGTCTAAAACAATACAAAAACCTTCAGTGGTTAACTTTCATATATTCTATTCAGTCAAAAAACACTAAGAAACAAATCTGTATTATCTGATTATGAGCAACTGTTTCTTTATATTTCAAAGAGGAAGAAAAGAAAAATATCCCACTTATGTATACGTATTTGAATTAGTTTGTTTACCTGAGTCTCAACAAACATAGCCATGTCCATAAACATTTCATGTAACTCCCGTATGCTAGATTCCAGTTTCATAATATCCTTGTGTCGCGACTCAATTTCATTCAGAGCTTGCCTAGTTATTTGGGAGTCTGATATAATCTTTGGAAGAACAAAAAAAATACAGACACAAGTAAGTGTTGACAAACTTCTAAATAGCAGAAGAAACAGAACAGATGACAGGCATAACTGGACCAGAAATACATACATCAGATGTGAAAATTGAAGGATTACCACTCTCTAACATTTCCTCCAGTTCCTCATCAGTGGTGGTCTTTCCAGCTAGAATAAAAATACAGTACTTCATATAACATCACTTATTATTAAACATAATTTTACAGAAGGATAACAACTCGAAGAAAATTCTTGTATTGCATATTTTTCAAGATAAAACAACGTAGTGTTTAGCCATTACCAAGTACCATTTTGCATATGAAAAAAAGAAAATGTCAAGTAGGAAGAAAAACCCCGGTGCTAGATTCAGAACTGGGATGAAGAATTCCTGTGTTTTTTTTCTTTTGGTCAGATTGAAAAGTTTGATCAGAAACATTTACAGTATACCTATGAACCCTGTTGAGTATTCTCCAGAAGGAAGAACTGAAGATACAAACAGTATTTACGTAACACTCAATATTTACCCATTCAATCATGTCACATTGGCATCTAATTTGCTTCCTCCCTCCTACCAATGACAGTGTGATGGATAAAGTCTTTATGTAAATTAGTCTTTTAACAGCTAACATAGGATTACATTCAAATTCCCCACAGAGGAGATGATTACCCATGGAGTACCCTCACTTCTACTTTGCATAACACACCTAACAATGTATGTAGTTTATTACTGCATGTTTAAGCAAACTGAATCCCATCCATCACAGTGGTAAAACAAATGCAAATGGATTAAGTTACAGAGCATATTCAAGCTATTTGTATTGTGCACATCATATACAGACATTCAATTTATTTTACATGGGAAGAGGAGGGATTAGAAATGGCTTATATAATTCTGTCCTATCAGATGAAAATTAATTTTAATACTGCCTTGTGACATTAATACCCAAGAATGCTGCAAAACCTGCTTTAAAATTTTTAGTGCTGAGGAAAAGCTAAAGAATCAAATTAGGTCGTAACATTAATTTAAAAGAACCATGTCCTGAGATATTAGGGTCCCTTCCCACAGGAGCATGAGTGAAGAAATTAATTTGCCAAATAAACTACGCTGAAATGTTGAATTGAATCATACTCAGTATGGGAAGCTAATGAAAAAGAAAAGAAGCACGTGAAAAGCAAAGTTTTAGATTTGCTAACTCTTCTGTTTGCATTTTTCATTTAAAAATATTTATTTGCCCTTAGAGGTGATATTAAAAAGACCAACTTTAGGTACAAGGTATTATTGGTATTTTAGACACTTTCTGAAGTAGGCACTGTACTTCTGAGTAGAGTTAGGTGCCTTTCTGAATATTCCTCATAATCAACAATGAAATAAGGCAATGCCAGTCATTCAACAAATGATTAGAGTATAACTAATGATAGCACTGATTTTATGGCAGCTGAACTTACAAAAAAGTGTTCTTATTGACACAAACAGAATAGCATAAAGAGAGATGACGTCGTTATTAGCATATTAATTTGGGAATGGCTTTTAGCAACACAACGGAACACATTCAGTATCTCTACAACAGCTTCTGCACGCAAGCTTAATGTTTCTTCTGCAGTTTCAAGACATGAAATAAATGAAACAAAGGATATTTAATAATTTGCAATAGAAGAACTTTTCTATTATTATCTAGTTTTCTCTATTTTTTACAGTTGTTATGAAGAGTAGTAGCAAAGACTTAATGCCATCTGAGAATTCTTTTCCCTCCCATTCACATGCTTAAAGGTGGTGTCCAAGATGCATGATGTTTTGTACTATCTTTAAGCAATAAGAAACAATGGAGGTATAACAATACATTTAAAATTTATTTATTTAAAAAAGAAGTGTATTCAGGTCACTTACTTATCTCTAATTGTCTCTGTATCCGACCTTTGCTGCGTTCTCGAAAAAGAGATTGGGTCTCGTTGTATTCTGTCATGACCTCCACAAACTTGTGAGCTAATACAGAGTGCTGTTTTTACAGGATTTAAAAATGTGCAAAAAGTTTATTTTATTCTTAGTACAGCAAATACCACTGCACAACAACTGAAAATTGTATTTAAATTTCAATAGAACAGAACATGGAGTTCTGAATTATTTTGGAAAAGTGAAACTCATTCACTGATTTCGTAGCATCCTTTTATTTTCTTTACATTTCTTAAATTGTCATACCTGTGTTTTTCTTATCCTGAGATCCACTGATGTCCGATTAGCATTTTCGCCCTGATCAAAAGTTTGTTCAATAGCTAATAGCAAATACAAGAATATTGAGTCAACATTCAATATAGTAAATTTGATACTGCAGCTCAAAGTTATCTGGTAAATACTACTAATTATTACTTTTCTCATGTACAAGGCTCCCCACAAAGATGTTTAACTTTTCTTGCATATACATGTGTGTGTAGCGTGGGGGCAGTGAAATCCATACGTTTTAAATAGGTTCTGTAATTCTATTGTGTACAGATCTTAAAACAGTACTTCAATACTATTAAGAGTCATACTAACATCTATTACTCTAGAAGCAGTTCAAAAGGTCTAACAAAATAGGCTGCTCTTGCAATTTAAGTGATAAAAACGTAACAGGTAAACATACCCTTGTGCTTATGGAAGGCTAACGACAAAAACGTACACTAAGTGTAATGAATAATATTCAAACAGTCAATATATTTTAAAGCCTATGCTGAACAATTAAAGGCACTACTACAGGGGAAGCCCATAGCAAAATTACTTAGCCTGAATGAAGTAAGTTGAATTAGGGAATTCCAAATTATGTAAGTAGACAAAAAAAAACAGATCTGTATAAACATCTGTGCAAAAAGTTGAACATTTTGTATTCAAGGCTTAATGAATGGGATAACTATACACTGAATTTTCTTAAGTTTTTCTTAAAATTTAGGAACTACCTGGCAGGAGCTGTACAAGATAATTTATACACACATAACAGAGTTAAGTTTTAGAAGGCCAATTGCAATGCTTTAACTCTGTAACACCACTGACATCCTGAATATGTTATAAGTGATGGCAGTTTTATTTCTCCCCACAACTTACCCTTTAACCTGGCTCGGATTTTATTAGCAATCTTCTTTATTTCCTCATTTAATTCTTCGAGTTCTTCTTTTGTTCCTTAAAAAAAAAAATAAATCCAGAACTGTTGATGATTGATAACAAATCAGCGAGTTGCCTTCTCAAAAGACATTCAAGTCATCATCTTTGGACACTATGTATGACCAGGGGAAACACAGTTACTTAGTAAGTGATGTAAGTTCTTAACAAACTGTAATTTATTTATTTTTTGTAAAGCAATGTGAAACATGAACATCCACTCTCAGGGACCTCATTCAATTGAGAACAATGAACAGCAAGATAAAGAGATTTAATTTTAGGCCCAGTTTTTTAACATTTAAAGATGTTCAAACCACCCTGGTCACTGACTCCCAACCCTGCACTGTAACATATCACCCAGCAACAAGAACAAGATAGCAACAGAAACTTTAAGCTAGCATTGCTCCCATATTGTGTTGAATTAACCTGGATGATCCACTTCATTATTCTGTGCCATTATGTTAAAAAAAAATAAAAAGCAGAAACTAGTACTTGGGAAACAGCAGAGACTGGCGTTTTTTGTTTTTGTTCCATTCTACTTGAAAAAAAACTAAGAAATCATAAATTACTCTGTGATACAACACTTATCCCTGTAGTACCTCTCTGATGGTTCCTTTTATCATGTTCTTTAATTTCAATTCCCTGGTGACATTCATCCTGCTTTACTAGTTTACAGCTGCCTGTACTCCTTCCTTACAGCAGAATGTGGTGGCCACTGAAAGGTCACTGCAGCACCTGTTTGTGCAGGGGCAACTATCAGAATCATAGAATCATAGAATATCCCAAGTTGGAAGGGACCCATAAGGATCATCAAGTCCAACTCCTGGCACCGCACAGGTTTACCCAAAAGTTTAGACCATGTGACTAAGTGCACAGTCCAATCGCTTCTTAAATTCAGACAGGCTTGGTGCAGTGACTACTTCACTGGGGAGCCTGTTCCAGTGTGCAACCACCCTCTTGGTGAAGAACCTCTTCCTGATGTCCAGCCTAAACTTCCCCTGCCTCAGCTTAACGCCGTTCCCGTGGGTCCTATCACTGGTGTTTACGGAGAATAGGTCACCTGCCTCTCCACTCCCGCTTGCGAGGAAGTTGTAGAGGAAGCATTTGGAGCAAAGCTGATGTTGCCCACAGAAGTGACTTAGAAGGGAACCATAAAATCCAGATCCAGCAATTGTATTGGTGGAGGCTGAACCACTGCAATCTTTCTTCAGGTCTTGTCAAAAATAGATCTTCACATTAAAAATGTTTTTTGAAATTAGCAACAGAAAAATTGCATTGTTGACATCATTAAATACAACAGCTAAGCACTTGAACACTGAACTACCAATGTAGCTCAAGCAAGCCATGGATCATGTACAACTCAACCCTGAGATCCCGTAATTATATAGCATAATCATACTGAGGAGTTTGATATTCCTAGGTATTTTAAATCTTACTATCAGATTCCTGTTTCTTGTAATAGGCCCTGGGAAATGCTATTCCCAAATCACCACCTAAACCAGGTAAAATATTTTGTGCCTTTTCTTAATGTAATGTTTTCACGGTAATATTTCTTTGTTGGTAATAAGGAAGAAATTCAGTGAAGTCTTTCAAGTGACAGTTCTGTAGTTTATCACAGACTCATTGCTTTTAACTTTAAAAAAACAATTGTGTCACACACTACCTATATTTTCTGAAAAATACTATGCATATTCATGAAACACTTAACTAGATCTGTTACTGGAGTTCCTGAAGAAAACAGATTCACAAGAGCAATATCGTGTTCCTACACAATTCAAATGCATTACTGTGGCTGTGATAAAAACTGCTCTCAATCAGATCAATTACTAACCCTTATTAACCTGAGGTTCATTGCTTTTTTAAGCCATATAGAATCAATTAGCAAAATCACTGTCAATAAGACACACATATGCCCACCTACAAACAGATGAAGAAGATACAGGAAAAAAAAAAAGAATTAACAACCACAGTTCGGTTTTCATCGATAAGAACAAAAAAAGTTAGGCTACTGTTGCGACATTCTGCAAAAATACCTCTGCATCTTTTCTTCCCCGTTCATTACACCCTGCGCACAAACTTAGGCATGCCTTAAATCAAGAAGCGTTGAGAACAGCTATCTATCATAGTAAAACTTACCTAAACCAAACAAAATTGATTTTAGAGAATCTGGTAATGTATACTTGAAATCTGAAAATGCAATACTCACTTCCTTCAGGATTTGGGGCTGACAGGATAATGCTGTGCTGCTTTTTTACTTCTTCCACATTTTGTGCTATTTTTGCTATATTATTTCTAAGTTCCTCAACCTAGAAGAGAAATGTGGCAATGAAAGAATTAAAATATGGCATGTGAAGACTTTTTTTTAAATACATCTTTGCTAATAAAAGTCTTAAAGTATTTAATTGCAACACTAGTAAATATTTGACAGAAATCGCAGTGTATGTATAGTAGTTATCCGTGAACATCTAAATAACTTACTTTTTTTCTTTAAAAACAAACAAAACCAAAAGAGCATATGCATACTTTTATGTGCCATGATGAACTTTTATGTGACAGGAAAACATAGCAGGGGGGCACATAGGAAATCAAACTCCAGTGTCTTCAATTATTTATTAGAACAGAATCTTCCCCGTACTTTGCTACTTTGTATGGAATAGGAACATGATATTTATCGGAGCAAGAAATGTGTGATAATAGGTGCCCATGAGATGGCTTACTTTCAAAATTAAGCTAATCAAAAATAACTGAGAAATGCAGAATGTATAGTGAAGAGTACATAAAACCATACCTGCTGGAAGAAGTCATCCATAAAATGGTCTTTTTCAACAATAACTGTTTCTCCATCTTCATTTCCTTTACACTGCAAAAGACAACAAAACAAATCTATGAAATAAAACTCAAGATACTGTTCTGAAACGAGGAAGATTCCTTCCGCATTGCTCCTGCATACACATTTTTATCAATAATCTGACGAGAAGTAAGTTTTTCTCTTCTGAGGACTGTGATCTGAAAACAAATAAGCAGAGAGGTCAAAAAAGTCACCTGACTACCACAAAATTGTGAATGCTAATGCAGTACTCCTCTGTAAACAACTTCAGGACAGAACCAGGCTATATGCAATTTTACAGTTTTCATTCCCCGTCATAAGAAAGTATTGAAATACAATTTTACATCTCTCTATATAAACACCTAACTCTCTCACAGTGTAAAGATACTTACTTCACAGTGAGTCCTGCGTGAACAGAAAATAACATACAGTTTCACCATAACTGAGACAATAAATGAAAACCTCACAAAGAAATACAAAGAGGGGTGTCCATGACTTTCTGGCATGTGATGTAATGATTCAAACATCAAATGAAAGAACAAAATGCTATCAGCATCTCCGTACTAGTTTTGCCCTTGGGTGCTTTCAAGCTGCCACTCCACACCAATTCAGATACAATTATGTTACACTACGCATAGACGCGTTACATAATTGATAAGCCCTGAGAAGTGCAGCCAGTAAGGCAGCAACTCCGGATGCTGGCTCTCGCAGATCTCTCGAGCACCCAGCCCAGCACATGCCCTGAGTCACACTTCCCTAAACCATGAGCCAGCCCAGCAGAACATGTGGTTCTCCGCAGTAACGGATTCAAATTTGGTCAAAGGAAGAAAGAACTGATGTGCATCACAGAAGTACGCAGTTCCAGCTCTCATGACCTCTAGTTCCCTCTGCAGAGCAGACTGTTTGAACTGCATTGAACCCAAATTAGAACAAAATACTAATTAGCGTGTCCTACTGCAGTCCATGGATTATCACCAAATAAAAAACAAACCACATGATGGGTAAAATACAGGATTTTCATTTTCAAAACTTTTTCTTGCAAGCCCCTCTGTCTTTGATCTTCTAACACTCACTTTCTGCTTCTAAACCCTGATCCTGTAACCCAATAAGCTCTTTGTTTCTGGTTTTATTAAATTAGATGAGATGTATATTATTTGCATGATAATTCTGCAATTTGATCCAATGTCAAAACACTGCTATTACCTAATAAAGTTACATTCATTAACAGTCTAAGCATCAAAATAGTAGGAGTGCTCCAAATCTTTATGGAAAGTTTGTATTTACACTTTGTGACAGCTTTTTTCCCCCCACCCCCTGTAAATTCAGGGAGTCCATAAAGCTCCGTAACAGTATTTTTTGACAGAAATCACTTGATTTTTTATGCTTGGGAACCAGTGCCCCAATTGAAATAAAAGACTTAAGATGTTACTACTCTCCTGGACCACCCATTCACACATAATGTCACGTGTCCCTAAAGATTTTTGGTACTCGCTCATTCTGTGGAGATGATTGCTAGAACTCAATATTAAAGAATCTGTCAGTACGGACTGTAATCAATTATCAGCCTTGCTTAATAAAAATGAGAGGAAGTCCACATCCAAAAGAAGTCACCCAACTCGTACTGATATCAGAGACCGTAGCGCTAAAAAGGTCTAAGTTAATAATGAGATACATTTTGAAAGATGTTTGATTTAACCATCTATGTAAAAGAACACCTTCTGCTTACATTTACTGTGTAAAGAATATTTTTTCTAGTTATAAGAAAATCCTGTATTTAGGTAATTGAACTAAAAATAATTAAAATGGTATTGGTTAAGAGATTCAGCATGTCAGCTGCTTCCTTGGTCAGAAGATCTCAGTAAAACATTAAATACCTGAGTCAGCCTTAAGAGTAAGATTTTTTATCTGTCATTTGGTTAAGCCATATCTATAGCAGCTGAACGGCAGAGTCCTGTGATCAGGCAGCCTCAGTCAGTTCCACGCACATTTCACTTTCACATTTGGCTGCAATGACATGAATGACAGACAAATTGGCTGTCTGCAATTTGTTGAAAGATTTAAGGACTCCCTACCTTGAACATCAGCACTTGAAAGACACTTGACTTGTCAACCTCTGTTCTTTATGTTCTTAAATCATCACTTACCTAAAATACAGCTTATTCACTAACTCTTCAATGTAAGTGACACACCTTCTTTTCACAAGCACACAGCTCAACCAAGACCGAGTTTAGCATAAAGGTATTCCTCCTCCTAGGCCTCACCTCCATAGCATAAGCAGTATCACAAAAAAAATACCTGATAAAAAGCAGGCAAGAAGCTGTAGCAGCATGCTGCGATGAGAGCAGAGGTCCTGCACACCATCCTATTCCCACCCTGAGAATGCAGCAGGTGCCTCCCTGCTCTCTCTATCTAATGCACAACATTTCCTTTAAAATCTGTCCAGAGAAATTACAGGACAAATAACTATACTGAAGTTCTTATTGATACAAAAACCACATCCGAGTGACTGCAAATACTAGATTTACAGCAGTCCCTGCAAACTGCAACTTAACTCCCTTGTACTCATGCACTCCCACATTACTCAGCCAACTGGATGGCGTAAAAGGAAGCACTGTTGACGATACTGTAAATCTTTATGGTTGCCTGTACCAAGTAACTCATTACCTTTGTTATACAAGTAACCCTTTACTTTTAAAATGACTACCTATGTGTCTTAAAACACTCTAGAATCACTTCTTTTATCCAGTACAGGGAAAAAGAGGCTGAGAGCCGACCTGGATGCTCTCTGTAGCTTCCTGAGCAGGGAAAGCAGAGAGGCAGGCGCTGCTCTCTGCTCCCTGAGGACAGGGCGTGTGAGAACAACACAAAGCTGCACCCGGGGAGGTTCGGACTGGATACTATGGAAAAAATTATTCACCGTGAGGGTGGTCAAACATTGCAACAGGCTTCTTAGGTGGATGATGCCCCATGCACGCGCGTTCAAGAGACATTTGGACAATGCCCTCATTAATATGCCTTAACTTCTGGTTAGCCTTGAAGCAGTCAGACAGTTGGACTGAAGCACCTTCGTGGGTCCCTCCTAACTTCATTATTCTATTTTCCATATAAAAAGCCTATCTTTAGAAAGACTAATTCTTACATCACATCTCCCATGTTAAAGTCAAAGCCTTCCAAGCCTTTTCTCTTTAAGTACTTTTCAGAGAATTTCAGATTCCAGAGGTATTGCTCTAGATGTCAGCCATCTATAGGTGTGAGGCTCTCTGCTGACCTGGAACACAAGGTGTTTCAATTTCTTCATACAGCATCAGGGTTCCAAGAATTCTTTTATACTAAAGTAGCAAGTCTTTTCTCTCACTGAGGAGGTTCTCCTTACCGAGGAGATCTATCAGGCAGCTTTGGCAGGTCAATCATTAACATGAATTTAGTAGCGTTGCTGTACAACAGAAAAAACGCCATAAGATAACCAACTATATGAAATAATGCTGTTATGACATGGAAAACAAAGCTCTTCTTCAGGGAGTTCTGTGTTTGAGTGAAGGACAATGTGAAAGATTAACTCAGGAAAAAAAGCAGCCAGTAACGTTTTTCTGTTTCTGAAAAGCTTCCTTTTGTATTTTTCCATATTATCCCGATTCTCTCCATTTTAACTTTTTTGACTTTGTGGTTGTTCACTCATTCCTAAATAGTTTGGGGGACAATAAGTAAATGCACAGAAACAGATTACAAAAATCAGTGCACTTCTGTTCAAGTTACTGTTCCTTATTTACAAGAAAAAAAGCTACAATCAAGTGCAGTCTAAACACTTTTCAAAGTTTAAGATTCCCTCAGTAACACTCAAGAATAATGACATAAAAAGAATATATTTAAAATGATTTACCTATCAAACAGGAAAAATGGATTTTAACATACACCTCTACATCAGTTTGAGCATTCGAGATAGCAATTTTTGTGTGTTATGAAGGTTGCACCCCAACCTTGAGATCTAAAATATCTTGCTAAAGCAGGGGTTCACATCTTACCTCCTCTTTGAGGTCATTTAACAATATCAAAAACATTGGTGCAATTTTTGTTAAACAGACCTTTAAAAGACCATGTGTTTTTAATATCTAATGCTAGCTAAATGTGCTGAACACAGCGTATGAATGCAGATCCTACAGCTCTTGCGAAGTCATTTTGAGGTGGTCTTGTATCCCTTAACATCAAATCATTGAAGACTTGGAAAATATTCTAGAAAATCATTGCTATATACTTACCCTGCTTTTCTTTTCTTCCCTAAATATCTATTATTGACCACTGCTATACGCAGCATATTGGATCAGACAGCCTTTTTTTTTTTTTTTTTTTTTTAAATTTTAATCTTACATTCATTTGGGCTAAAGAATACCCAAAAACAGTTTGAAATATGACCAACTATCAAATTAATTGTATTTGAGAAATATATATAACTGAGATTTCTAACGCTGAAACAAGTTCATATTGGCCTGCTTAGAATAGTTTACAAGTTTTATTAAAATAAGCCCCTTGAAGCAGACAAATACAACTAAGGTTCCCATCTTCTGAAAAAGGAATGATTTTTTTTCTAGCTGGGAAGCAGGACGATGCAGTATTACCTGAAGACTGAATGATCTGCATGTCTACAGCAGTTTATCCAGCAACTATTTTAGCACTGTTTAACTACCTAATACAGGGTATTAACAAAAGTATCAAAAAATTATGATAATTTTGTATCTTAATGAACCATAAGCACTGATAAGTAACATTTCTTCCTCTTTATAAAGACATAGGAAAACGTAGGTAAACATTACAACTTCTAGTGATAAAACTTGCTTGCTGTCAATTAAAATTCACAAGCACAAATAAGGACTTGCAAACTTAAATTTAAGTTTCTTCTAGAAGCAGTACCATGTTTAATTAAACAGTGTGTACACTAGGTGAAGTATTAACATCTCAAACTTTATTTGTGTGGCACATCATGTCTTTGCCAAAAACACAGCAGATGAAGCTGACATGTAAAATGTAACCAATGCAATACAAAACATTATTATTTTAAGGGGAAGAGGTAAGACTCAGTAATTTCTTAAGATTCTGCAGGCCCAGACCTGTTTAAAAATGACAACATAGAAGCTCTACCCTTCACTGAATGCTTTAATAAAATAAACAACAATGGAACTACGCTAACGAGATTGAAACGCTATGGAAAATAGGCAAATAAACGTTAATTGCTGTTCAAAATCTTTTTAGTAGTACATGCAAATAACCTCAAAAAATCTTATTTTTTTGATATTTCAGGTAAAGAGGCAAGATGGAAATAACTACTTCTGCAAATTCCCTGTGCAAATCAAGTATTACAAAGGCCACCTCTTGTGACACCCAACTTTTCAAATCTTCATGCCAACGGTGAACTTTTAAGTGATAAAACGTGGACTGACTTCAATAGCTGTTGACTTCACTTGATGTTAAAGTACTTCCTTCTAGGTATAAGGAAGCTTCAGTTTCAAGTCTCAAATCTATTCATTAATTCTAAACTTAATTCTGTTGATGAACATAGGAAGTAATTCAGCAATATTGACCTTTGTGTTTAGACTTAAAGCAGTAACTTACTGCAGCAATGCTTTAGTTAAAGAAATAGCCTCCTGCAGTAATGTTTTTAGATATTAAATACTAAAGCTGGCCTAAAAAAAATACATAAAAACCCTAAACTACAATAAAAAACTTGTAACAATTCATTTATTCATTTTTAAAATATATACATACAGCCCACTGTTGTTTCCCCTCCATCAGAAGGAAGTGTACTTGTCTAGCATTATAAAACAAACGCAGATCACCACTTACCGCTTCCTCTTTCTGGGAAGCAAGTACTACTACTGAAATTTGGCACATATTCCTATAACCTGGACATGTTTATACACAGGAAACAGGAGAAGGGTCGAAGTATACGTGAAAGAAAACACTCATTTCTTTTACACTGCTCCGATATATCTTTCCTGGTAAAGATACTGTAATCTAATGACCTTGCATGCCAATTCATCCCTTCGGAGAGAAAAGCAAAGAGACTGGCACCACTTAAAGATGGAGCTTCCAAAACATATTTGCCTGATCTGGAAAATACGAACTTAAATTTCAAGACAAACGAGCCCCAAATCTTCACACAGCTCAGCACAGGCCAAGTTCTATGTGTATGTGGCGTTTGGGAATTATCACAGAAATTCCTGCGTACTTTCAGTTTTCATTTATTTTCAGTTTTGAGTTTTTTTTTTTTTTTTTTTTTTTTAAACCAGGCCGTATCCTGTTGAAGATGGACATCAAGGCATCTCGGTTCAACCCTCCCCCGGTTTTTTTTTTTTCCGCTCTTTTTTTTAGCGGACTGTTTTCAGCGCACAAACAAGGGGACGGAAAAGCACGCCCGGCCATTCCCAGCTCCCATTTTGCAAACGCTCTCGCAATGACGCCCGCTGCCAGCCTCCCCAAGAGGTTAAAGGGCCCCAAAGCCAGCCTCCCTGAGAGGTTAAAGAAGGGCCCCAAAGCCAGCCGCACCAACAGATTAAAGGGCCTCAAGGCCACCAGGTCAACCCCCGCGTTCCTCCTACGCGGCGCCGGCCCCGCGGAGCCCCGGGGCCGCGCCCGAGGCGGTTCCTCAGCGGCCGCGACGGTAACGGCCCAGGCAGCTCCCGCCTCCCTCACCTCCTGCAAGTCGGCCAGCCGGTCCTTCATCCCCGCGGCCCCTCAGCCTTCCCTCAGCTCCTCGCTCGGAGCCGTCAGCGCCCGGCCCGGCCCAGCCCGGCCCTGCCCGCCGCGGGGCCGCCCCTCAGCCGGCTCCGCTCAGCCGCCACCGCCCCCCCCCGCCCCACCTCACGGCCGCCACCACCCGCACCGCTCATGCGCCCCACAGGGGGAGGGAATGGAGGGGAAAATGGCGCGCGGCCCCGCGCAAGCGTCCTCGCGCTACTGACGGCGCGGCGGGGCTGAGGTAATCAAAATGGCGGCGGTGCATTGCGGGGTGGTGGCAGGGATGTGGTTGCGGCGGGCGCTTCGAAGGGCAGGGTGGGGTGTTGGGCCTGCAAGGGAATTCCAATGGGAAGAGTTGGGAAAAGCTGTTATGTGGTTATGTGCCTTTTTTTTTTTTTAAATGAATTTAATTCTCTGGTGTACCATGTGGATAGGCTGCAGTCAGGCTTCTTAAAATTTCATGTTTAGTTACCAAAAGCAGACAGACTGCACTTCCCGCTGTTGCTACTTCTGCAGGCCAGGCCCAGGTATCTCGCTGTCCCTGCAGTTTTAAACCAGAGCTTGGGGTCACCCATGGAACAGCTTCAAAGGACCCATATCGTGGCTGGAAATGTAAAAAAGCAAACTGCACGCTTGGGTCACAAGGTGGCCAGCTGACTTATTTTAACTCTTAGGCTAAAAAGTGTTGAGAAACATTGCATTTTAGTGATGTTTAGGTCTCCAGTAGAACACCAAAACCAGTGACTGAAGGGCTCACAGGTTAAGGAACTTGCCAACGTTCTGAATAGGTGCAATAGCAGGCCTTAAAGACCTGAGAGCTTCTAGGAAATAAATCATGGACATTTTATAGAGGGCAGAAAGTCTTAAGTAGTGGTGTGGTTTTGTCCATAGATGCTTGCTATCAAGTACTACTTCAAACTATAATTAGCTGTAATTATTAGTATATACCCATAATTCTTAGTATCCCGGTTCTAGTGTATATAAACTTTATTTCCAATGTTACATGTTGAGCAGCTGCAGTTTCTAAAAATGTTACTTTTGGATACTGAGCACAATAATCCAATACTATTCATATATTTCATGTATTTAAATAATTTTGTTCCAGTGCTGGATAATTTAAACTTCCTGAAGTAGCATTGTAAACTGCTTCAATGACAGTAAATTGCTGAATTTTGTTCTCTGAAAAATTTTAGATCTGCATCTGCTCTTCACCATTGACATAGTAAATGCTTATTTTCCAAGAGTATAGTCTGTTAATGAAACTTGGAGTAAGACATGCTTTTTTATTTTATGTCAGCTTTACACGGTTAAAAAAAAAAAGAATAAAAATTGTCTTTCAAATGCATATTTTGATTGAATTTTAATACTGTGTGATCCATGTTACCTATCCATACTGAAAGTGACTAATTTTGTCTTAAAACCTTTCAGTGTAGTTTCCTGTGTTGCCTTGAACATCAGCGTGCAGACCTCCGTTCCTGCTTGAGCTCATATTCCAGATACTTTTCTACAACCAGTGGGAGGTATACTTCTTCTCCATTGCTTGCTGGCATATATTGTTGTCTTCTTTTACAGTTTACAAAATGTTTTTTCTTCTTACTGATAAAGCAGCTCTAAAATATGATACTGTTGGAGCTATTTATCTCCCATAAAGGTACCTTTTGTACCATTCCTCATTTGTCCTTAAATAACTTACTAATAAAGGTTGTCTTTTACTGTATTACGTAAATCTTTTTATCTGCTTCAGTGAGTTGCTACGTTTGTTCTCAGCTAACCTAAGCCAAATTATAGGAAACGTAAAGATCTTCTAAAGGTAATTATTTTGCTGATTACCTGGTGATATCTTGTGGACACCAATCTCTTAGATAGCGATCTGATGCTGTTGATGAGTGCTTGGAAGTGTTTTTTTTTAACTTTGCTGAATGTGGCTATCTGGAGCAGATATTCTGTAGATGTTTTGAACACTTACTTATACATGATAATAAAACCTAGATCCCAGATAGTAATTTAATGACTTGTAAATATTTGACAGGAACTCAAAACCTACAACAGGGGACTTCTTAATTAGGCATTTATTTTAATAATTCAAATTAAAGTATCGGATAGTATTACCACTTATGTTTGAAGGGGAAAAAGTCGTTTAGTAATACATTTATAACACTACTGAGAAGTTTATAAAGTACACTGAATGGTCTATAAACAAAGTTAGAGATTGATTTTTTTCCTGGAAGCGTTTATATTCTTAAAAACTGCCAAACTCCCCTAATGTGGCTTTGTGGGCTCCTATTTATAAACGCCTGCCTATTTGTCAAGAAAAGAGGTGGAATTCACAAGGTTTTATAAAGATAGAATTGTGCTGAGAAAAATGTAAGATTAATTATATATTCTGAAAAATATCCTTCCTGACACCTAGAGATGATGAGCAAATATGCTAAAAAAAAACCAAACACAAACAAGTTGTCCAAAAAGAAAGCAAGTTCAACAAGCCAGTGATTCTTCCAACAAAGAAAATCTTATGCAATATTTGTATTGCCATCAAATAAGCAAAACATACAGCAGAGTGCAACGATTTTTGCAAAAGTTTCTGTACACGTTGCTGCTATATACGTAGAAAATGAGCAAGATATAAACTACATTTGTGTATTTCACCTGCCATTAAATATTTTTATATTATTTCAATACAGAGATATTTAAAGTTCATTGATTCTGCGTTATGGATGTACTAACACCTTTTATGCAGACCACGTAAAAGTTGCTTAACTATACTAGGGAAAAAATTTGAGAACTAGGGTAACTGTAACTATACTAGGGAAAAATTGGGGTATCTGTGAACTCGGGAACTTGGTATGTATAGATCTATACAAAACATCTATTTTATGTTGTTTTAAAGAGTTTTTGAGCAACTTTGTTCTACTCAAGTCTGGACATGAGGGGTGAGAAAGCTATTCTAAATATAGGGCTTACAGTACATGTTTTATGTTCATTCATGTGCACTGTAATGAATGCAGATCAGTTTGTATAAAGTGAGAATAATGGTTGTAAGGCATATTTAAGGACAGCCCTTTTGAATACAGTTTTTACCTGAAAGTAATTCGATTAAACCCTCCAATTGGACATCCAAAGCACTTTATTAAACGGTGCCAGCGACACCTTAGTAGTTGCTCCAAGCACCTACGTACGCTTTTAAAACTCGATGTGGACCAAGAACTGGGGCAGCCGACCCCGTTCTCCAGGACACGAACGGGTAAGAGGACCTCGAGGTCTATCCGAGCCCTCCCCATCAACCCTCGGCACCACGGTTCGGGGCCCCCCCTCTCACACCGGCGGCCGCAGGGGGCTGCGACCGCCGGGCCGCGGCTCCCTCAAGCGGAGCCGCCGCGCGCCTGCCGCCTCCCGCCCGCTGCCCCGCCGCACCCCACGTGACGTGCGGCACCTCCCCCTCCCCGCGGCCGCGCGGCGTCGCTCTCCGGGCATTTGAACCGCGCTTCCGCCATCTTCCCAGCGCCCAGTCACTGCGCGGAGCGGCGCTGAGAGGAGCCTCGCGGAAGGTAACGGGGTCGGCGCGGCCTCCGTTTCAGCCCCCCGAGGGTGTGAGGGGGGAGCGGGGCCGCTCGGAGAAGAGAGCGGGGCGAGGTGGGCGCCGTGTGGGAGCGGGGCTGGGGCGCGGCGCGGCTGGGCCTCAGCGGCGCTGGTGCTGTGAGGCCGCCGGCCGTGCGCGGCGCCCCCCTCCCGCCGCTTCTCAGAGCGGGGTGAGGGCCGGCTCCCCTCTGTCCCTGCAGCCAGGGCGGGCGGCATCCGGGTGATAGAGCGGAGCGGGGCCCTCGAGGAACGGCCCGCGGGGGAGGGGAGGCGGCGCTGCCCAGTCATGGTGGCGCTGGGCCCGCTGTGAGGGGGGGGCGGGTGGGGAGGCGCCGTTTGGGATCCCCCATAGAACCCCCGGCCGGCTCATCCCCATGTGTGTGTATGGGGGGTGGGTTATAACCGCTTGTGAGTGGCTCGGGGGGGGCTTTTTGTGGTGCCGGGCCGAGGGCAGTCCTCCGTGAGGCGGTATTGGGGGGGTGGGGGTGGGGGTTCAGCTCGGGCTGGGGGAACCGGCCCGAAAAGCAGAGGGGCGCGGCGCCCGCCGCCGTTATGGGGCGGAGGGGGGTGGGGGGAGGCGCCGCCATTTCCGAGCGATCCCGCCGCGTGTGGGGAGGCGGGAGGCAGCAATGGACCGGGACTGGGGCCGGGGAGGAGCTGGCGGGGAGAGGGGACCGCGGGGGGAGCGGCGTGGGCCCGACCGCAGCCCCCCGCCGGCCGCTGCCGAGTGGCGCGCAGAGCCACGCGCCTCGGGAGGCGGTTTGGGAACTGAAAAGGGCGCCCAGCCCCTTCCGGCGGGGCCCTGAACCAGCTCGGCGCCTGTGAGCTCACATGCTTCCATTTCCCCTGCAGACCCAGCATGGCCGCCCAAGGAGAGCCCCAAGTGCAGTTTAAGGTAAAGGATTTCGATATTTTCTGTTTTTGTTCTTTCTCTTCAGTAGAAAAGTAGCAGGAACGACTCTCAAGTACCAGTGTGGATGGTAGGTTTGGGTCTGAAGTGCTGCTTTTCCATTAATAATGCAACCAGCATTTGATTTGTACCACATCATTATGTTCCGTTGTCAGTCTAGTGCTGTTTGTAGTTTAATGTAAGTATCATTTTATAAACAAGAAAAAACAAACATTAAAACTTACTGAAAGAGACGTTCATAGCAGTAAGCAGAATGTGCTTAACATATCATACAACAAGTTAACATATCAAGTTAACAAGTGATTTAACATACCATGCTGTTCTGACTGGGGGGCAGAACATACTTCAGGACAGAGTTTTTCATTTTAACAGCCAGAAGTCTTTAAGACTGCTTCATGGAAGATTGTTACTTGTGTTTCTTCCAATGCTTGGTTAGGATATCCCAATTGCAAGTTGTACAGTTTTTTTTAATTGTAATATTGTAGTGAGTTTATCCAGTTTGGATGCTTAAATGAGTTTATTTAAATGCTGTTACATTCTGTTTGAATAACCCAAATGTTCTTAATTCAGTTACTTATAGCTTAGTAGAACTACATTTATAATACATCGTAGTTTTCAGTTATGGGAATTACATAAATTTGACTGGAGTTACAGATTAACAGGTTTAATAAATGGGGTCCCAATACAGCAAGTTAGTTCATGGGTGATTCCAGTTCTTTGTTTACAGCATTTTGGAAGACTGAAGTCTCTGTGGTAATTAAAATGGGCAATAAATGCCTCGAAGTGTGTTGCTTTAACTCTTTTTTTGCTTTAATGTATTAACAGCTTGTCCTGGTTGGTGATGGTGGCACTGGTAAAACAACATTCGTAAAACGTCATTTGACTGGTGAATTTGAGAAGAAGTATGTAGGTATGTCTGAAGAAACTTTCAAGATCTAATATTTTAGTTAGAAGTACAGTTCACAACTTACTAAGTGGAATGCTCTTTTCTATTCCTATAGCAACGCTGGGTGTTGAAGTTCATCCTCTGGTGTTCCATACTAACAGAGGCCCTATTAAATTTAATGTATGGGACACAGCTGGCCAGGAGAAGTTTGGTGGTCTGCGAGATGGCTATTACATCCAAGGTAAGATGTGTTTATATGTAGGAATACCCTGTAGCTGTCAGAGGTCAAGCCTTCATTCTATTCAATTTGGCCAATCTGAAAGCTTTTGCTTGACTTTCTAGTGTTGAACTGGTTTCTGAGTTTTCAAACTTCTTATACAGATACAGATATTTCCTTTGCTAGGCAACCTGCCCTGATGTAGGAAGACTTTGTTTCAGTTTTCTACTGCAGGCTGTAGTATTAATGAACGATTGTGCACCCTAAAAGATGCATCTGGTGAAATAAAGCAGTTAAAAAGTGAAAGTCTGCATTTCAGTTAGTAAAACTTGTATCTGTATTAGCATCCTGTGCTGGTGCAAAGACTTGGAATGCACAAACTGTAAAATCTTCAGATACAGTGAAGTTCTACATATCCTTGACAGAGGCTAGTTGCCTTTAGAAGTAGCGGCAGCCCCTTAGTTTTTCTTTGGCTAAGCTCTATTCTTTGTGTACTTCAGTCAGCTGCATATTTTTTTAATATTCTGCAAGGGATGATTAGATTCTGACGCTATTGCTTTTCCTTTAGAAATATCAGGATCAAGTCAAGCCCCTGTGTTCTTTGAAAAACTTTTCTGGACAAGGGCATCCTGAGATGTGGACTACAAGCTCTCAACTTATCTGAAAGCCTTGATAGGATGCCTAAGATTAGTTAACTGGGTATTGACTAATTTCTGTCAAATGTTTGGGTAAATTACACTTGATTTTTGTAATCCTATTCTATTTCTATGTCATGCAACAGTAAGGTGTTTAGTAGGACAGTGGACTGAATAAAACTTGCTGGTATTTGGGCATTGAAGATGTAAGATGACAGGGTCATGGGCTGAGCTCTGCAGACTCTTGTGCATTGAACTTGTTAACAGTGTACTCTCAGAACTGTGAGGAAAAAGCTAATGCAGGCACCCCTAATGTAAGATTTTTATGGGTACTTTTTCTCAGTCTGGTTTATAAGGAAGTTAAGCACTTACTCTTCCAGTATAACTCCTGACTTCTTTTCTTACAGCCCAGTGTGCCATCATAATGTTTGATGTAACATCAAGAGTTACTTACAAGAATGTACCTAACTGGCACAGAGACCTGGTACGGGTATGTGAAAACATCCCTATAGTGCTCTGTGGCAACAAAGTGGATATTAAGGACAGGAAAGTCAAGGCAAAATCCATTGTCTTCCACAGGAAGAAGAATCTCCAGGTATGATGTCATGAGTTTGTAGGAATCTAGATTTACTAAGTCTATCAGCTACATTTGGGTGTTCTGCCTTTCTCACTACAGGCTATAATATTTCAACTTACATCCCATTGGCTACTTGAACCTAACTTCAGGGAAGGGAAAAGTGATGATCTTGTTAAGTGATGATCATCATCACTGGTATTGAGCAGAAGCTGTAAGTTCTGTTGTATACATTTGGCTTTTACTGCTCCGAATCTCATCGTGATGCAGAAGTAAGATAGTTCAAAGTAGACCAAGTCATAAGAGGTACCACTGCCTCCTGAAAGTTGCACTTTTGATCAGATTGTGTTTTGTAAAAGTATAAATTTCTGACTATTTGCATGAAATGGTACATCTCTAGACACTTGAATCATAACTACTTCTGAGAGCATAAGCAGAAGTTACACAGTCAAAAAGAATACAATGATAATGATAAAAATAGAGTAAATTGTGCTTGTTAATCTTGGTATGTTCTAAATATCAGTGTTAAGTATGTCTTATGTACAAAATATACTTTTTTTTTGTCAGTATTATGACATTTCAGCTAAGAGTAACTACAACTTTGAGAAGCCTTTCCTCTGGCTTGCTAGGAAGCTAATTGGAGATCCCAACTTGGAGTTTGTTGCCATGCCTGCTCTTGCACCACCTGAAGTTGTTATGGACCCAGCACTGGCAGCACAGTATGAGCAAGACTTACAGGTAACTGAGGAAGGGGCAAAGGTCAAATGATTGCCTGATGAATAGTATCTGGACTCCTGGGACTAACTGGAAAAAAAACAAAACAGTTCCTAAGTATAACTTCTCTCTTTTCCAGATTGCTCAAACCACTGCACTGCCAGATGAAGATGATGACCTGTGAGGGATGAAGCTGGAGCCCAGCGTCAGAAGTCTAGTTTTATAGGCAACTGTCCTGTGATGTCAGTGGTGCAGCGTGTTTGCCACTTTATTATCTAGCTGAGCAGAACATGTGCTTAATCTTGGGATGCTGAAAGAGATGAATGGGCTTCGGAGTGAATGTGGCAGTTTAAAAAACAAACAAAACAACAAAACAAAACCAAAACTTCATATTTTGGACCTGCATATTTAGCTGTTTTTTGGACTGCAATTACTTCCCCTTTTGAGTTTCAAATATAAGACTACTGCAGTCACACAGAGTGTTAAGTGGTAAATCTTGTTTCTGTCATTCCCATTCTTTTTTTTTTTGTTTAGATAATAAAGTTGTATTTCAAATATCTCTAAGCAAGTGAATTCTCATGCATTGTTAGAAAACTCTCTTGAAGTGTCTTCTGTTCTTCAGTTAAGGCTAATCCTTGCTTGCCTACTGCACTTCTTACTCTATTTCCTTTCTCTTCATGTTATGCCCCTGTTACTAAATCAAAGCTAACAGTTATAACCTTCCATTGATTTCCTTATGCATATAATTAAAGCATCTGAGCAAAGCTGAACTAACTGCCAGGTAAAACTAAAGGAGTGAACACTTGAGTGGTAAGTGGCAAGATCACCAGATAAGCATAAATTGACCCATGTGAGTGGGAATGTTTGGGCTGCAGGGTGACCTGGGAGTGAAGCATAGCTCAGTTTGCATATGCTACTTTCAGATACGGTCTCTCAACTTTATAACTTCCAACTGTATGTTTTCCAACATGCCTTCATGGAGCTCTGTGTTTTTTTAGTAGCCAGTAACAAATGGCAGCTAGGTTTGTTAGGTGACTAAAAGCTGTATCTTTGCATGGAACATCATTCAGTAGAGCTATAGTTGATTAAACTCTCTAAGCATCGTAAAACTCACTAACTAGAAAACAGCTGTAGATGAGCTAAAAAGCTCTTGGCTACAGAAAAGCATATTAACTAAAGCCACATATATATAAATATCTAGACTTTACTGTAACTGCACCAAGTTCTTAATTTGAAACTCTAGCTTATTACAGCACAACTGGTGGAAAATGTCTACTTTTAACACTATCTTGTAGAAATTAATCTTGGTCAATATTAGTACTGCTAGTAAACAAAACTAAGTTTAAGATACCATTTTTCAGTAGTGTTTGAGTACATGAAGCCTTGAACTCTTCAGTTTTGTATTTTTGGTTTCTTAATAAAGTGGAGCATTTCATTTATTCCTTTTAACTTGCATGTTTGTATATGTAACTCCTACTTAAGTATTTCTTAACACTTCATTCTGATACATGTTAGCAGAAACTGTTGATTTATCTGAAGGAGAGAACAATACTGCCTACTTAGTGCAAGCTCAAGTTCTGTGGGTTTTTAAAACTAGTTAATGAGAAGGTGAGTTGTATTTGGGACCTGAGACTTTTTAAGGAAAACTAGGAACATCATACATGAGTTGTAAAGATAGACTTAACATTCTCTTGAATTTTACTGCTACAAGATCTTGCTTTAGCTTCATATTATGGGCTCTCTTCTGTAGTTTACTAATTTACTTTTTTATATCTTGGTTAATACTGCTAGCTTGAATATCTGCTGCTGCTTCACTAGTTGTGGAAGCCTTTTTGTCATCAAGTTGTCTAACTTCCAAATAATACAGTGTTTTAAAAGTGCGAATCATTTAGGAAACTGAAGTAGTTTTTGCAGTGTTGATAAACCTCTAAAGGGAAGACAAAGCTGCAGTATGTTTGCCCTGTTTCATAATGTTTGATGTGATCTCTACACCGCCCCTGTTGTAGGCAGGTACTAGCATTTGAGTTAAGCAGCTAAAGATTTATGAAAAGTGAAAAAACTGTTTAAAAAGTAGAACCACCATGAGCTTCAGTGTTAATACCAACTCAACAAAAACTTGAGAATAGGCAATAATACTAGTCCTACTGTAAAGTAAAGCTTTTGACTTGAAAAGTTTTGGGTGTGGGATCAAATCCACTTGTTGCAGGACTGTACTTGACTTTTCATATTTAGCTGCTGTTAATTGTTTAATGAGGGTTCCCCTGATGTGCACATCCAGTTTCCTCGGCTGTAGTTCCTTAACTATAACACTTTAAAAAGTTAACAGCTTTAAAGCTTTTCACAAGTTGGGTTTTAGCAAGATAATTTCCTCTATTAAGAAATGAGAATAAAACTTACCAAGAACTTCTGTACTAAATAGTCACATCATTAGACCTCCAACACCATTGTGACTGAACTAATAAGACAATCTGCAGTGCTGTTTGTCCTGCTTGGCTGCTGGATGTAGACAGGGTTAGTTTAGGTTCAATGTAGGACTTGATATGTTACTATACATCACTGGGTGAGTTTTTCTGACTCCAAGATCTTTTTTTTTTCAGATTTTTTGATAACAGACTACTTCCAGTTTTTAACTGTCAAAAGTGAGATGAATTGCAGGCCTACTTACTGTTTCTAGTTCTGTAATAAAGCTGCAATGTTAGCGTCCAAGTCCAAAGGCTTGTGTTAGAGTAGTTGGAGAACTAGTGCATCTGGAAATCAGAAGGTGGGGCAAAAGCAATAGCTCAAACTGTCAGAGAAAATGGTTTGCTTTTGCTTACTGTACCTCTAAATTGAGGGTTGAGCGTGTCCTTGGGAAAGCTGAGGTTGCCCTTGAATTTATTAGGCTTCCAATAGAAAATTGCTTTAGAAAAGTGCTTGCCAACATTTCTACAAGCGGGAATCTGTATGCCAAGAGGGTCAAAGTCTCTGTCCCTGTGCTGTCTGCAGGTTACAGTTCAACAAAATGCATCTATAGTCTTGATATAAACTGCTGGAAAAAGCAATGCTGAGACTTTTTTCCTGCCTTCTTCCTAAAACGGAGATAGTTGAATCTGACTACTGGTCACTTTCACCTGGCTTTTAGGGGCAACAGTTGTCTGAGCCCTTCTAAAGGCTCTCCTCTGCAGTGGGATGGAAAGAAGTGTCTTAGAAGCAACCGAAAAAGTGTGCAAAGCTAAATCTCTTGCTTTCATCTGTCAGTTTTCATGTGGTTGCATTAATTTGTAGGTTTTTGTGTGTGGCTTTTGCAATGAGCTGAAAGGTTTGCTTTTAACTTTTTTTTTTTTTCTTAACACAAGCTGCTATACGAACATCCCATGAAGGAGTTCTTGCACATGTCCTGAAACACTTAATCAGTTCTACAAGAAACACTTTAAGCTGGGAACCAATGTTAGGAGAATACTGTCTAGGACAGTTTAGTCACATGTAATGTTTTCTAACATGAAGGCAAGAGCACCCTGAAAACACCTGTAGTAACTTTTCAGCGTTCAGGGCCCTCTGGCTTGTCTGCAACTTTTTTATCTGGTGCAGGCTATCTCATCAGCAAAGAAGGTGGAAAAAAAAAAAGTGGTGCACTCTTGGCTTTGACACAAACTCAACTGGCTTACAAGTCCTGTACAGTTAAACTTGGAAGAATTTTATTCTTGAAAGCAAGACTTAACATGCGGACCTATTTACCAGACCTAGAGTGTCTCAATGATGAGCCAAGACGCATTCTCTTTTTGTATCTCATTACTCAATTACTGAATATCCTGAAATGTGTTATTGTTAATTTTCTTTTAACTTGTCAAAAAGCAAACGGATTGTTCAATGAATAAGTGGTACTTCCCTGAAATCTTAGTGTTCTAGAAGCTGCCACTGAAATGGGATGATGTTCATAAGTGTGCTAGTTCAATATAGGAATAGGTGTGGTTTTTGGGATTGTCATGCTTGATACTTGTCCTGCTGTGATCCCAGAGCCCTTTGATAAAAGGAGAGCTGAGATTCCAATCTTTCCAGCTTACTTGAGAGGGCAAAAGCGAGGACAAATTTCACAAAATATCAAACGCTTTCATATAACGCTTAAAATGGTTTTTGATCCACCATCTCTAATACACTTAGTGGAAGCATTTAAAACTGAATTTCATCTGAAACAGCTCCAAGTTACTAGAAGAGGTAACGAGCTCAATTTACTGTTATCTATTTCTACGTTGACAATTCATGAAAGGTCAGCTAAAATGAAAACTCTTAAGATTAAAATAGTCATAATCAGGAAGCTCAAAGGTTGTTTTGTTTTTTATGCTATTAACCAAAATTATTAAGACCAAAATTTTTCACCAGTGTGTGATTCCTCTTATGTCTAAGTGGCAAAATCACTGATTGTACTTGGAAGCATCAGAATCTTTGCTAGTACAGCTATAAATTTTCTGCACGAAGTGTAGAACTAAAGAAAAGCAAGTAAGTGATTAGTGTAAATGGTTCTTGTTTACTTTGAACTTTTTCATGTAAAAGTTACTGTGCATAAGCTGGTAGGACCTGTCTAATTTCCCAGCTGTGATATGAATTCCTATCACTGCCACTTCAAGCTTGTCACTGCACAAGAGATCATGCTGATGACTGTTGCATCTTGGTGCTTACTGAAAATAGTGCAGGAGGGAAGTGATGTGTGTTTTGCTTCTGCTGAGGATATAAAGGAAAGTTAACTTTCCAGTCAGGCTATTTTGATAGACTACACCATTACAAATTTGTTAAACTTCTAGATCCCAGGTTGGGTTTGCAAGGTGGGTGTTAGGGAAAGAGATCAAGATGGAGAAGTGTGTCCCATTTATAAATAAGGTGAGTTATAAGAAACAGAAAATCTTGACGTGCCTTTTTTTTTTTTTTTTTTTTTTTTTTTTTGCGTTATCCATTGCCTATTGCTTTTGGAACTAGTACTTTTATTTCTCATTTAGGTCTGGATATTTTGTTTTATTTCAACACCTGAACCGATGCTCGGTTATAAAACACTGAATTCAAACTGCAGTAAATGAGCACAGTAAATTTCAAGGGCTATGTGTAAAAGAACTGTTTGAGATAGTTCATTTGCCATCAGAAGCATAGAAATTGCCTGATACACGAGGCTTAAACCTGATTAAAGGGAGAAGTTCTTACGATCTGAACAAGTTTGATATAGTTTCCAAAAACTTTTTTTTTTTTTTTTTTTTAGAATGAGTGGCTATTGCATAATTCTCTTGCTGGCTGTATACATATTGGCTGTGGAGCATCTAATAACACCGATTAATTCCAGGTTTGCACGAAACTTTGCTGGAATGTAAAAGGATTGCTTTTGTGGTACCAGCTTCAACCACATGGTGGGGCACACTGTCTTTGTTGCTGCTCTGATCAAGTAAAAGTATTGAAATGTACTTGAGCTCACACAAGCAGCTTGTATTCAAGAAGGAAATGGTGTGGATGCTTTTAGGTTTATTAACAGTAGTAAATAGTTATAATCCATGTATAATAGCAGCTGTTAGTTGATAGAAGTTTAAAAGAGTGGATAAGTGTTTTCTTTGTACGCAGTTTTCTTGATGCAGCATAAGACAAATGTAACAGCTTTTTATTTGGTTGTTCCTTCATCTTCAGTTAAATCCACAACAGTGTGAAATAGACCAAGAGCGAATTACAGGGAGACTTGCATAAATAACAAAAGACTGTTTAAAAAAAAACAAGCACAGCACTCTAAAGAGTTGCTGGCAGAGCCTGGGTTCTGCTATCATATCCTCCTAATTTTTCTACTCTTCAGCAATTTTTCTTATTTTTATTTTTTAAATCTAAGTTTGGTTAAATTAAAGGTTAATAATAATTGACAGTTAATTAAAGTATAACTTTACCTGGAAAAATGAACCCACACGTGAAGTGCTGATCCCCTAATCTTTATGCAAAACAAATATGGTGAGGGATATATAATAGTAAAAATGTTGTACAGCACAGTTTCATAGAGTTTCATGTAATGTCATGCTATGATCAGGTTGCAGTACAGATAGTGACATGCACAGAAAGTTTGCAGGATCAATGATCTGAGTATTATAGTTCCCGTCTCTAATGAGACTGTAAGTAAGGGAGAAAAATGTTCTTCTGCTGAGACCTTGAGATTTGAAACGAGGTTGGCTGGAAGAACTGGACTGTGATGGTTTTCTTTGACTGTGCCGCAGTACCTTGTGTGGCATGTGTAGTATGGGATAAACGGCCTCTGTACAGTCCAGCTGAGGTCCCTGGTTCAGAGTGAAATAAATGCATGACTGGCTACACAGGCATATTCCTAGCTGATGTAGCACTGGCGGAACTGATGGCAGCTATCACACAGAAAAAGCTAGGTAGTATGGCATAGAACTAACGTGGCATCCTCAGAACTATAGTCCAGTTGGTAAGATAAAGCAATGAGCAAAATGTTTCACAAGGCAGGGAGACGGCACCTGTTGTAAGGGACTGAACCTGTGTAGTGAGAGGGAACTCAAAGGTAGGAAGATTGAAGTATGCGGGCAAGTCAGGCTACCAGAAAAGGTGTGGAGAGCAGCTAAAGAAATACATAAATAATCGTTAAAGAACAAAATTCTCCTGTTGTAATGTGATAGTGATTAATACAACATTCCAAAGCATAGCTAACTAATGACAGTTATACGTAATGGAAGTCTGCTATTAGATATCAAAGCAAATAGAAGAAAGTAGCGTGTGTGTGGTGGGGGGCAAGATGCAGGTTGCAGGGGCAGGGAAATAAGAAACCTCTCCTGGCAACTGAGACCTTCACTGAATGATTCTCTACCACAGGAGTTCAAGTAAGACTAGTTTTGTATCCAACAAAGAGCTTCTTGTGTCCGTGCATGAGATAAGCTGATCCAGCTCATGTGCCTTGCTAGAAAGCACTTCAGGTAGTGCTGGCAGATACTGTGGCAAAAAGCTCTATGGAGAGAGGGAAAAAAAAATCTAACAGAAAATAATTTTTCTATCAGTAGTCTTCATTGTGCACGGGTCAGTTGACCTCACTAGAACTTCTGTGGCTTACATGGATGCTGTATGACAAATTCTGCATTAACACCTTATGATTTGAAGATTACTTGTCAGGCAGAGCGTTTTACCACACTTTCTTGCAGGTGAATAACTTGGCTTTTTCTACATCAGGCATTATGAGTAAACAACAGGGATGTTTAAGAATGTGCAAAGAATAAATATATTTTAGGCATGTAACATATTCTGGATTGCAGTTTGTAAGTCTTATACCCTGGGGCAAGCATTTTTTTTTTCCCGTTTCGCTACTCCTTTCAGTTATTTTTGTTGACTGTTTTGGCAAGTGCGCTTCAAGCACTCTTAAGCAGGTAGCTCCTGTCTTTTTGATATGTCTGTAAGCAGTGCCTTGTATAATTAATATGCCCTGACCATGGAAACTTCAGTATAACACCTACAAAACAATAATACTTTTTTCATGTAAATATGATATTCAGTGATATTTATAGACTCCTTAAATAACTAATTTTAAGATGTCACTTGCAGCTGAAGATGAGTGGCCTTTTTGGATCCTTTTTAGTTAGAAATGGTGGTATTTTTCAATTATGAAAATACTTTATATTTTAATCCAGTCCTGTGATTCCAACATGTCTTGTGACTTTTCTAATCTTTGGGATTGTTACGGCAGCCAACAGAGATAAGGCATTTCTCTAGTCAGATTATTAAGCAATACAGTAGGGTGGGGACCAAACCAAAAGCAGTCACGGTGGTCAAAAGAGTACATGGAAGAGAATTTATGCTAGGATTTGATTTATGTGTTGACCCTCCTCTATCAACGGAGAGCCAAAACTCTAAGACTCACAACCCAAAAATGGGGGATGGGGGGGGGACTTGATGGATATTCTGGAATGCAGTTATCATGCTCTCAAATTAATCAGCTGCACTTTGGACTTGAAAACTATTCAAATCTTACAAACATAGATTTGGAAGCCACTATGGACTCTTAAGCTAGTGCCCTATGTGATTTCTGTCACCAGCCTCTCATTGCTTTTGCCAGATCTAAAGTAAGAAACTACAAAAGACAGGAGCTGTGTTATTCCCCATGGAAAGAGAAGTCTTTAATATGTACATCTGTAATAAGCTCAGATGTTCTTGCTGAGAAACACTTTGCAGATTGGCTTCTGGGTATATGCTCCGTTTGTGCTAGTAAACTTGTTTCACAAAGCAGTTGAATGAAATTTTCATGCAGTTACTTTTACCCAGAAGAGCAAGAGAGAATTGAGTAAGACTAAGAGAAATTGGAATATATTCTGAAGGCAGGACTTTATTATGGTGAAATAATTCTGTAATTAAGGAAGTCTGACTACCTGAATTGATGCCAAAAATGCAGTCATTATAGGCAGTGGCTTTTTGGCAAATAAAAATTAGTTTATCCCTTTTATTATATGATTAGCCAATTTAATGTAAGCTTGACATTAAGGCCCAGATAATCAAAGATTCCACTGAATTAAATATTTGGTACTTACATGAAATCTTAAACTATTCTTGAAAAAAAAAAAAACACAACAAAACAAAAAAAAAAACAAACAAACAAGTATTTTGTTCAGTATATAGAATAAGATGTTCAAGGCACTACAGCAAAACAAAAGTCCAATAAACAGGACAATACGGTAAACAGACAATAAAAAGAGTAATGCAATAACCATAATCAGCAGGTGGGACCTCATCCAAAGAAAACTTAAGTGCGTGATTTAATGTATGACGTTATTCACCTGCTTACTTGGCCTTTGAATCACCAGGCTCTGAAATCTTTTCAGAAAGAATATATAATCAGCCTAACATTACATATATAACATTATAAAAGTATGTTCATCTGATTAGTCCTAAATTTTGCTGCCAAAAAGCTGTATTTTACTTTCTGGCATCAACTCAGCAACTTCACATTTTCTTAATTAGAAAAATATTTTTCCATGATAGCATTTGCCTTGTTGAATTAGCTCCAGGATTTTTGTTTGTTTGCTTTTTCTTCAGTCTGAACTGTTCTGTTTGTCCTTTTTGGTATAATCAACTCAAGGAAAATCTCATGCAATATTTTCTTGTGTGGTTTACTTTCTCAATTATTTTTGCCAAAATCTTTTACTAACTGAAATAATATAGGGACCAGTATCATACGACAGCCACTGCCACCCCTGGATTGTCTTTTGCTAGATTGTGTTGTGCAAATAAGAACTTTAATGCCTGCGGTTCTTCCAGTAATGAAGCTTTTTCATAGCTTATGTGGTTCTTCACTGCTCTGAGAAGGATTTGAGTGGCTCATTAGCAGTGATTGGGATGGATCCACCTGCACACAAGAGTTGGGGGCCCAGTGAAGAACTCGTGAAGTAGCTTGCTGCGGCACATCTGAGAGCTGCTCACGTGGCATTCTAGTTGCACTGTTAAAGATCACAGCTCTGAGAAGGTGGATGGATCAAGAATCATCTTACTGTTAATCACAGTAACACAGTTTATAAATACAGATTTTATTAGCAACTATTCCTCATGCTAGTAAAACATCTGTGCCCCTCCTATAGCAGTGTTCTTTCAAAGGCAGTGTACGTCTTGCAGATTGTACTAGTTTGTATAGACTGTACAAGGATTTTATGCATAATGCTTTTCCATAGGTCTAGAATGTCTTGGTTTTATTTTTTTGTTAAAGTTGTTCTTTATTGTCTTTATTGTGTCTTGAGGTTTTTTTTTTTGGTTAGGGTATTTTTTGTTCTGTGTTGTAAATTCAAATTTGTTATTACAAGACTTTCCACTGAGAATCAGTGTTGATTTTTGTCAAAATTAATATTTGCCTGTGACAAAATAAATAAATGAGAAAGAAGATTATAGAAATGCCATGATTCTGTGACTTCTGAGGTCGTTGTTGTAAAATACAGCTGGAATGCACCAAAAGAACTAATTTACCTCATCCTTGTGCTGCAAGGTGAGGCAGACTATTTTCATGGTATCCCTGACAATCATCTGTGCAGCCTGTCCCTCAGGGCCTCCAATAATGGAGGTTCCACATATCATTAATGAAAACTATTCACATCTTTTTTTTTTTTCCTAATAAAAAGCACTTTTACCTGTGATTTATTCATTTCGAAGTTTAAATGGAAAACTTTAAATGGTACTGCAAAAAACTTTAAATGGTACTGCAATTTTTTACAGCCCTAGACAAAACTTACAAACCTAAACTTTAACGAAAGGTGCTAGCTGTTGGTTGGGAAAGTGCTAAAAGAAAAAAGACCAAATGTTTATTTTTCTTTAGTTCTAAGAACATGGGTAAATCTCTTGTTCTCTCATAGGTATCCACAGTTCAAAGGATATTTACTATTTCATAGAATAGAGGGACTGTAGCAACCACTGACTATGAAGATCTCAGTACAATAACAAGAAATAACACATCTTTGCGAATACATGTTAACTAACACTTTCTAAACAAGAACTAAAAAAAAATCACTTGTATATTTGTTTACTTAGAATTGCCCAGTGAGTTATGAAAGTACAGGGGGGTTAGTGTATTTTTAAGTTCAAATAAAACTTATTATATGCTAGATTTTCACTGGTAGTTACATAATGCACATCAGGATTATATTTAAGGGATTACAATGAAAAGGGAGTGTAGTTGTTAGATGCCTGAGAACAGAAGCAAATTAACTCTTCCCAGCACACAAGAGTGCTACGATATGTTACCCAAGCTATTTGTGCAGTCCATCCTGTGAGGAAAGGAGAATGCAAGAAATCTTAAAGCAGGAGTCAGTGTCTTCTGCCTTGTCCCTGTCCCATACATCAATACAGGTTAATACGATGACACTAATATATAATCAGTTGGTGAATTTTAATGTCTTCCAGTTTTGAGTGAGATTTGTTTTCCTGCTTTTCTCTAAAATCAGGGGCGCTACAGTGTTTCTTCTTTTATTAAAACTCTTGTAGTTACTCTATTGATTAATACTGCCTTCCATCATTATTTATTGTAATACAACAAGGGAAGAGCACAGGGAGGGAAATATATTCTTCGGTGTCTATGAAGATGTCATTAAGAACTTGTTTGGGGCAGCCTGTAACCAATAGCTATCTCTAAATAGTGCAGGTTCTCTTGATGAAAGAGGATTTGCTGAAATTGAAAGAAGCTGCTTCAATAGCAGTGGTTTTTAAATTAAAGCCAAAGTTGAGAGAATACAACAAACTTGCTGGAACCACAGATCAAAATACTAATCAATATGCAGTACTTCATTCTAGATAACTAGTTCACCTGGATAAAGAGTTGACTTCAGGTAACATAACTTCTGCCTCTGTTCTCATTTTTTCATTTACAATATAGGGGTAAATTACCTATATTATAAAACAGAGCTAGTTAACAAAGTGTTGTCTTCTGATGTACTTTAAAAAAAGGCATTAACTACTTGCAAGATACTTCAATACAGAAATGTTTTCAGCCAATGCATTCTAATGAGCTCTTTCGGTTCCCATGCTCAAAAAAGAAATAAGATGTTGGAAAAGGAAAAATCAAACCGAAACAATCCTTCCAACTACTGTGCTTTTGTTTTAAGTGCTGCCAAATGCAAGTTGGACCTGTGTCATGATATGGGACTAGATTTTTCTTCCAAAAGACAAACTGGAAGTCAGACTTGGTGACTGGGGCGGAGCTGGTGTAAACCAATCTGTGGCTCCTTTGAATGGCTGAAATGAGCTACACAGTGAAAGAGGCAGCTTTGAGTCTGGATATAAGTATCTGCAATGCAGACTTTGTACCCAGTACAAAAAGAAAAAAAAAAATCAGACTTGTAGCTAGTTAAAAAAAAAATATATATATATAGGGAACTCCCTTTCCTGCTTATAAACTCTGCAGTGACTGCAGTGGTAGAGTGGCTTTTGCTGTAGCCTGTTAAACCTTAGAAAGGGGGACAAAGGCTAATGTAGCAGTTCAGGACACAGCTCCTGGTTTAGGAGGGTAACTGCAAAATCCAGACGGGTTTTGAGACAGGGCTGCACAAGCCAAAGGAGGACCAAAGGAATGATGCAGATTCTCCATCAAATCTAGGGAGTGTGGTTATGAGCAGGGACAGCTTCTCCAGCGTGTCCCTTTCTGTATTTTGTCCTCCTACAGTAACTGTAGGGAGGGGACTCTGTGAAGTCCTTGTCCTCTCCGTTGAATGTTAACTCTGCGGGAGTTTCTGAGTACAGTGACTGTGTATTGTTCTGGTTGCAAATATATCAAACCTGACCTGAGAGCGAGTGCAAGGCATCTCCCACTGCTAGAGTCCTAAGGTCAACTTCATAGGTTTAGGAAGAACTTATCACAAAGGTGATTATTTAAAAACAAACAAACAAAAAAATCCACCTTTTCTTTGGTGTGGGCTCACAATTTTAGGTTGGAATAATGTTGTATAAGGAAGAGGTAATAAACTGCTAAGAGTTGACAGCTTCTTTTGTAAAAACTGCTCCTGCTTTGAAGCTCTGTGAGCAGCTAACATACTCATTATGGAAATGACCGTACAAACATGTGTACTGACACGGCAGTATGCATGGCACAATCTTGTTTTCGTTCCTCGCAGGTGTGCAAATATAATCAAGGTGCACATATGTACATATCTGAACAGTTGCAAGAGAACCAGCCGAGTTGCCCTGGATGTTCCCTGTGACAAAGGACAGCTGATTTTAGTTACAGATCTGTTCCGTGTGACTTGAGTTAAGTGACAGCAGTTCTACAGCTATTTACACTGCAGGTCCATGACAAGCCAGAAAAATTAGCACTAAAATTACAAATTTAAGTAGGTGGGTGCTATAACAACCTAGTTAATAGTTTCTATTACTGACAGATAAATAGTTTGACTAGGGAGTAATTTTCATCCGGAATATTTGTTGCTGTATTAGAAGAGACTGTGATAGTAGAGAAGCTTAACAAAATCTAGCAGTTAGAAAGGAATATATTAAGATTTAATCTAAGATATTTGATAAAACATTTCAATGCCAATTTTGCACCAGCTCTCTTGTGGAGAGTTAATGATTCAAATGAAAGCAAAGGTAGAAAACTATTACGGATTGTTTTCTGCAGTGTAAAACAAATTCTTTAAAGGATTACTCCCTTTGCTTGTATTTGCATAGTTAGCAATAAAGATTTTTAACTTCAAGGTGTTTCTCATTTCCTGGTAAATATCAGCTGCATCACTTCTAATTTTTTGTTTTAATAATATAATTATCCTGAATGAACAATGAGGTGAGCAAGGAAAGCTGAAATTGAAAGTGAAGTTTAATCATCTCATGATAAGTCGCACTCATTATTGTGGTGAAAGTGTTGCAACTGAAATCACTGACATAAATCATAAGGATTTTTCTTTTGAGATTAAACCTTTTTGTTTGGAAGTGTGCTGCCATACACACACACACACCCCGAAAAAAAAAAAAAAAAAAAAGAAAAAAAAGAGAGGAGAGGGAAAAAAAATGGGGTGTGTGATTTTTCCAGTGCTGCTTGCAAGCTGTTAGCTGTTTCTGCAGCCCGTCAGACCTCCTTCTGTTCTGTTTGGGGAGTTCATTCTGCGTGTCAACAATGTCCAAGGTGCACAGCAGCTCCCACCTGACCACTTTCTTCCCTCTGCCTAAGTGGGGCAGAAAATCGAGAAGCCTTTCAGGGAGTTCCCCCAGTGCTGTTGCATGGGGGTCACAGCTCCTCCCTTCCTCACCCCCTTAGTGGGACTAGAGCTCCCTTAGCTGTACTGGGGAGAAATCTCTCCAGCTGCTGAGCTCAGGGTGTCCACAGTTACCCGATATATGCAGAGCTTTGTGCTCTTATTGACATTCAAGTACTTTAAGTGAAGGTTATTTTATCTGCAGGTTATTCAAGAGCAATCCGCTGCGATTGTTTGTCTTCTGAGCATTGGATCAGTTATTCTGGTTTGCACACAAGATGCCCAGTGCTACCTCTGGTCTGTGGTGGAAGCATTGTGACTTTTCAGATCAGGTTTCCAGAGGATCACACGAATACATTCAGAATTTGTTTCTGCAAATAATCTCTGATGTCTGCTTGCAATTTGCTGTTTCCACAAAAATTTCTGGCAGTGAACATGTTTGCTTGGATTCTCACAATTGTTTTGGTAAGCATATTCTTTCCCTTGACAGGCCTCTCTTGGCAAATATTTCAAATTCCTGTCTTTCTCTTTTTATATTTTAATATTTCTCATGATTTTTAGCTGCAACTTTCTATTTCTAAGGGTGGCTCTACTTGTTACTATGTGATGCAGACTTCCTGGGGTTTACAAAGGATTCCTCTTCTTCCTTCAGGTTATAGAGGAGTTTCTGGCTAACAATGATGATGGAAGGAGTCTTTATATAATGAAATAAATAAATAAATAAATAGATAGATAAAAAGTACTAGATGGAAATAAGCAAAACTCAGACTGGCTTTTTTTCAGTGAATAATGAGTGCCTTCCGACTAGTTATACTAAGTGCAAACAAAATTTTTTTAGGAACTGAAGTTCAGAATTCTCAAAAGTATTTTGTTTAGATCCCAAAGCAAGGTTACAAACCAAATATGTTTTTTTGGTGATATTGAAAATTTTTAATATTTAATTTTGATAACATACAGCAATTCATGTGGCATGAGCATCTTCCAAAATTAAGTATGATCCCTTCAGTCCTTGGACTATGGAGTTCCACCTACCAAGCTCCTAGCAAGGAGCTGGTTACCACCAGAAGCTTCAGAAGTTCACTGCCTCTGGGCAGCCAGCTGGGTGAACCGGGCCCATTGTCACGAGGCAACCTGCTGGGCTTCCAGCTACCTAAGCCCTACAGAAAGGGTCATTAGAAAACTTTCATTAAAAAAAAAAAAAAAAAAAAAAAAGTTGGCTTTAGCCAAGAGTTTGGTGCAAAAGTTGTGGTTAAGAAGTGGACAAGTAAGAAAGAGGGCTAGTGCCACGGAAGGAGTAGAGCTCAGAAGAGGAACCAGGCAAATATAGACTTATATGGGCACCTGTAGAAATGGGGCCAAGAGCCACCAAATGGATGTATGGGGAGGGAAGGACAACTACATGTCAGAATGTAAGCCGCAGGTGAACAACGACACACATGGAAATGGGTGCATGTGATCACTTTTCTATAGATTAGCATCATGTTTGTCTTTGACTTCTGTTTAGAGAGTGTTTTCCTGGTTGACAAAACATCATGTGCTGAAAGTTCTAATTTACTGAAAAATTTTGGCAAGAGAAAAGGCAATTTAAATTTTGCTGAGATGTTAACATGATCTGATTCTGAATTTTAGTTTCTGGTCTTCCTTACATCACCTATGTATGGCTCATGTCAGGATGAATAAGGGGTAGATATGGAAATATGGGGAAGAGATGAACAGGGCTTATGGAGATGGAGGGCTTATCAAATTTTGTTTAGTGTTATTGTTTCAGTTTTTCACTGAAAAAAAAAAGTGAAGAGAACTTGTTTCTGAAAGCAAGATTTTAACATTAATGAGAAGAGTAAATGAAAATATCAACTAGTTCTAGCTACTATTTTTCTTTAACATATAAAATGTTGGTTGTTATTTGTGGTACGGCTTAGTGTAATTGGGATGCTCTTCTAAAAATACTTAAATGTAATTGCTTTTATTTTTATGAAAGACTAATATTGCCATGGCTATTATAGAAGTAATCTCTTTTATTTTTATTTTTATTTTTATTTTTATTTTTATTTTTATTTTTATTTTTTTGCTAGCTCTGACAGGCAACTTTGAGCAAATCAGTGAAATGGTTAGTGCCTCAGTTTCCCCTTCTTGATAGGGACACAGTAAAATGAATTTCTCAATGCTGTGTGATTTAAATCAATATTTTTTCAAAGGTCATGTTTCTTTAAAAAAATACAAACTGTTGTTTTAATGGATAGCTCTTAGCTTTCCTCCAACAGTTTCTGTCAAAATCTGTTCTTTTGTTCTTAAACATTTGAATTAGGAACAATTGTTCTGGCTTTGCATCTTCTCTGAGTGTGCAGATTGCTAAGAACTGTAATCTCTTTAATCTGTTTGCTGAAGCACATTAACTTGTTTCCACTTGTTCCTAGCTGGCTGGTGTTAGGACCCAGAAAAGAGACAGCAGCAACGTGATATAAATAGAGTACCAGAATGGGACAAAGTTTGAGAAGAAAGCATGACATCACTCAGACTTGCTCTCCACCCAAAAAGATCTGGGATGGAGGTGCAAACGTGAGCTGGACAAGCGAGGAGTTAGCAACTCTTTTCAGCTCAGTTCCTGAGGAAATAGTGCGAGTTATACGCTCTATGCGCTATAAGGAAGTACATTTTCTTGCTAGCAAAACCAAAACTGGCTTCAGATCTCTGACAACGTGAAAGTAATTGAAAGGAAAAGACCATAGGAAGAAAGTTGAAAACAAGATATTTTCTTTTTGGCACAGATTCTAACAGAAATACTTGACTTCCTTCCATGGAACAGTACAACTTTCGGATCTGATGCACATTTCTTTTAATTTTTCTCAAATCATAGTAATTTATTTATGGTTAAATGAAGAGATCAAAGTGTGAAGCAAGCAAATACTACTTAAAGGGTCTGGAAGGATATTATATCATCACTGGAGGAACAGACTTTTTGAATTTGCACGGAAAATGTCCCTTTTAATACGAAAAGTAGCTAAGGAAAACTTATGATTGAAATCTTACAGGAATTTGATCTTGGTTGTACTTTTAACCTTAAATAGACCATGGAGAATTTATTATCTCTGCTCTGTTGTCATTATTCTTTGCTGATTTTATTTCAGTTCCAGTATCAGGTAATGCTCTGAATATGGTCAGCATTAAGATATATTTGGATTCCTCTTAGCAAGTTTTGCCTCACTTTCTCTCATTATAAAATGTTTTATGTGCAGGTGTATGGAAACTATTCCCAGCTACTCAAACACCCAGGTAAGGAATGTTCCATTTATATTTTATGGCAATATGCTTAAATATTTAATTGCTCTTTTTTTTTTTTTGATTTGCATTTTGGTTTGTATTTTTCATTTTCTGTAGCTCTAAAGAAACAGTCAACCCACATTTGAACGTAAGCTCTGTATTAAAAATATAATAAAGCCTGATCATCCTGCTTAGTTTAAATTCACTACCTACTAAATATTCTGCATAGAAATATATTTGGAGAAAAATGATTTTTATTTGATAAGTAGAGAATTCCTCTATACAATGTTTATTACCTTTTTGAGCATGAATTTCTGAATCAGACTTCTACACAGGCTTTTTTTTTTTTTCTTTTTCTTTCTTTTCTTTTTTTTTATTAAGGTCTTAGTGTTCAGTGTTTTAAATTATTTGATTTACAGTTAGATATGCCAGTTTATGTGTTTTGTAGTACTTTGCCAAGGCTTCAAGCTATCTACCCTCCTCCCAGCCTTCATGCTTAAGTTAAAATTGGTTATAGAGCATATTAAAAATCTCATCTGTTTTCAATGCAGAAAAACTCAGAGCTTATTGGGGGTCTGTGTGTGTAACTGCAGAATTATTCTGTTTATATAAATAGTTTAACCTCAAGCCTCATGGTGGTGTACTAGTACAATTTTACTGCTTTACCAATTCATGTATTGCTTTGTGCTTCTAAGTTTTCACCATATATAATTATGTTCAAAATAAAATACAGTGTGATATGGAGAGCCATGTTGTCTGCTATTGCAGTATCTTCAGACCAGTTAGTATCTTTTGTTCTGCCTTCACTCAAAAACAAAGAAACACCATCTCATTTCCTATAGGTGAGGATTACTGGCTTCTGGCCAATAGAGCCATAAGGGAGAAAAAGGCCTCCCTCAAAAAGGGGGGAAGCTGTACAACATTTAGTTTGTATACGGTGTCTGTGGGGAAGCGCTCAAATCCAGAAAGCATCAGTCCCAGTTACAAGGCTGTAAACAAGCCTTGTGATTTTGTTCTGAACACAGAGCAGTTACCCATTGAAGTAATGGTACAAGTATAAGCTGAATTCAGTGCACCAGGTATTTGTTTTCGGAAAGCTTCTCGGGGCTGATTGGCTGCAAGTGGGGTGGCAGCATGGCTTTATATAGCTCAGAACTGGGAGCTAGGAAAGCCACCAACATGCGGCATGGCCCGAGGCAATTCACTTCTTTGCTGTATCTCTTTTGTTTCCCATTTTCTTTGCCCATTTTTTTTCCCATCTTATAAATGTAAGGTTTTTAGAGTATAGCTTCTCCTTAGGGATGGGTTTGTTTGATGCCAGCCACAGGAATGCCATTGTTGTGATGCTACCGCTAATGAAACTCATGCCACGTTGTGACATAGTTTCTGGCATCAATTCATTTTCTCCCTGGATTCTTCTTATCTGACTATTGTTCTCTATTTTTCTATGTTTTCTATCACTTCTGTTATCTTTAATCCTTCTCCCCCAGATATTAAAGGTAGGTGTGTTAATGGAAGCAAGAACTATTTGCATATAAGCACACTGTGAAACAGCAGGCATGTTCTGTGCTCTGCAAAATAGAACAGGTAGTTTGAGGGCTGGCTGGAGGTACACTAGCACAGGTTGCCTATGTGGATGCTCTTCATACCATAGAACCTCATCACTTTAATTCTTTTTGCAGCAGCTAGAATATGCTCTTTGAAGACAGAACTGAACACATACCCAGATTTAGTTTATGCAAATTAAAGCTTGTTCCTACAGCCTGTTCCCTCAGAGTGCTTTTCCACACAGCTTGTTGAGTTTGGGTTGCCTGGAATTTTCAGATTTGGCTTTGTGCATACTTATTCAGTGTCATTATTCTTTTACTTTGACAGTAGCTTTCTCCTTTTGTAGCAACTATGCTTTTCTCTGTATTTTTCAAGTATTCAAAGGAAATGTAACCATAGAACCACATCCATTTCTCCAAACACATCCCTGCCTCATCTATTTACACTCATGCTCCCACTCTCTGGGAAAACCTCTATGACAACAGCAAACATTCCTAGTTAGGTAGGCCAATAATAGATCCTGGTCAATTATGAATCACTTGTTAGATATCTTTGGCATAGTTTAGTTCAGAAGGGAATCTGAGTAGTTTGTGTATTGCCATGAAATGCAGAGCTGCTTGTAGTTCTGTGTTTTCAAATCTGCAATTGTTTGTTGTGACATTTAGCAAATTTGCCAGCTTTGTACTCTTAGCCTTAAGTTCCTGTCTGCATTGCAGCTTTAAGAGTATAACATGAGGATGGGAGACAACAAAAGAGCTCAAAACTCCTCTGTGTGGTCAAGAAAACTTAGGATGAAAATAACATGAAAATAATATTTTTGCTCCTCCAAGTCCATTGTAAAGAAATCTCATTTTTATACAGAACACTAAAATGATAGAATAATTATCCAGCAGGCAAGCAGTTTTAATCTCTCTAGAGTAAAGAAGCAGAGGACAAAGGATACTGTGTTTTGTTTCAATTTGCACACCATTTTCACAAGGTTTGGGGAGCTTTTCTATGGTGTATGACAGTTTAAGTGGTATTTAGAAGACTTTTCTCTTTTGTCCCTCAGGCTCTTGAAAGATTGCTTGGGAACAAAAAACAAAACAACATGACACTGTAGGGCAAGGAACTACACATATGTGTAATTTTATAAATAAGTTTTGCTTCACTTCATTTGGAGACCCCAGAAGGATTAGGAGTGTTTTATATAGAGGGTGTTTTTTAAAAAAAACAAGGTTGTTTTATAGAAATTACTAACAAAAATGGTAGTCAGGGAGTTCAAGGAGGTTAGAGGGATCATTGTGGGAACAAATCTGTGGAAGAAGTTCACTGTATGAACGAAGATGTGGAGGAGAGAAGGAAGGAGGATTCTTATGCTTGATACCTTTCAATACTTTCTTATATGGGAGAAGGAGATTAAGGGAGAACCCCAAAGCAACTCCAAACAATCACCAAATTTGAAATTTGACTGAAATCTGAGTAGAAAATGCTGGTTTTATAAATACTTCCTCTCTGTTCCCACCCAAAAGAAAAGATTAACTCAACCTAATAGGGATATGCTGTGAGGTTGAACAAAACATTCTCATTTGTATTCACAGTAAAACTTCTGTGTATCTGTATCGACATTCTGAAACTTTCTTGGATATAGGAGATTATCAATTTCTTCTGGAACAGCTGGTTAAATTAATTATTTTCAGAATAAAGGATTTCTTGCAGCTAACAAGATAATAAGAAATTACAGTTCATGTTTTCCTACATTATTAATGATATACCCTTAAAATAGAATCGTTATCTTAACACAAAATTTGATTGCATTGGACAGCCCACTTCTGCTCGGGTTTGAATAATCACATCTCCTAAACTCGGTTCTAACTGGTAGCAATTAGACCAATGGAAACCAGCAGATGTCCTGCTTTTGTCAGCTTGTACACTTGGTGCTCAGGAGGACATTTTTAAAAACAAAATGTTTTTACTGGCCACAAGGAGACGTTCTGATTTTGTGTAGTGAAGACAGTTCTGAAGGAACAGCTAATGCTGTATGGGGAGGAGGGGATTCTTCCCTCCACCCCCCATGTGTTGGTTATTCTGGAACCCCTTCTTTTGAGGAACATCAAATTCCCTCTGTTTAAGGGTATAGTTCTGCTATATGACAGTTAAAGTGTGAATTACTTGGAGATATCAGGAAGGCTAGGTTGTGCAGTAACAGCTGCACGGGTATGTATACAATCACCTGCATTGCAGGCCCTCCAGCATCACGTACTGTTTCTGACTAATGTTTCTCCACAGACAACAAAGGTGAAAAATGCTTGTATTAATATAACCTGAAGGTGTTGCACTGGTTTTGCAGTGTGTTTCGAGAAGAAGAGTCCTTGAAACTCTCTAGCATCTTCTCCAATTCAATTTAACCGTGGGTAGTGGAGTCCTCCGTGGAGGAGGCAGGAGTAGGGAAAGCATGCTGCAGAGGCTGAACATTCCCACTTGCACTCTCTTCTTGGTGCATCGTACTATCCGTGAAGTGTTTAAAAAGCTGGGTGAGATCTTAAAATTATCAGACCAGCTCCTCAACAGTTACTTTGATGAATGCTGCCTGATACACTAGCAGAGATTTGGTCAGAGATGGTTATGCATTTTAAGTGTAATTAGAATAATAATCAGCTGAATTTTAAAAACAGAGGTTCTCTGCAGTGGTCATTCAGATATCTGGCTTTAATCTCCTCTGCCATTTTGATTTACGGTCTTGCTTATGTGCAGTATTTTATTTACATGCTCTATCTTGTTTTACTTAACCTATTGACTTTCTTTATTGTTCTTCTTTGTGGAGACTTGCTACACTCCTTGTTGGGCCTTACTTTAACAACCTGTTCATCTGTGTTTCCTTGAAAGGGTTCAAAGTTCTTGCATCAGCTTCCCATTACTGGCCATTGGAAGATGTGGATGGAATTCATGAGTTTCGGGATACGAATGGAGGTAGACAAAGGACTCATTGACAATGGCAATAATATAAGTATTTGTGTCAGTCTGTAAGTAGATAGGGAGCAGGAGAAATGAAAGTAGTTAGCTTTTTTAACATGGCAGTTGAGATTTTCTTTAAAGTTAATGTTTTTGCAGTGCTTTGATGTTCAAATGATATTGTATTTGAGAACTGATTTTTATAGAGTATTCTCAGACATTTTATGGGCTGTCTACGCATTGTTAAGGTTATAAAGAGAAATGGTTTATGATCCAAAGAGTCATTGAAATAACACTGTTATTAGTTGGCTTGGTACATGCATAACATGCACTAATAAGCTCAGTAACTGAGATCTTTGGCTATGCCGGCTGTGAAAATGCCTGATTCTTTTAGATTTTTAAAAGGAGTTAAATGCCTAAACTCTGCAGACATTTTTGAAAGTTGCACATAGTATGCACAGAAAAAGAAGGGTAGGCTTTTATCTGAATGTATCTTACTCATTTTTATTTTGTTTTGGATACTTCCTTAAAAATTGTATTGCAGCAATAGGTTTCTTTTTTTTTTTTAATAATTTTTTCTCTCCAGTTGGGCAAAAATTATGTGAGGCTTGGTAAAACAAAACCCTCACTGATTTGAAAGAGTCATTTGTCACAATTCTAGGATCTCAGAGGGAATGATTTTAAAATGTAGTCTCTTTGGTTTCAGCAGTTTTCTGATTCTGATATTTTAAAGTGGGGTGAGAGCTTCCTAGGGATGTGCAGGGGATGTAACTCATGGAGTTTTGACTGAGGCACAATACCCCACTGCTGTGTTACGAGCTTGTAGGGTCGCACCTTTCAGATGAAACTTTCAGCTTCGTTTTGCCTCCTTTTGAGGCTCAAAGATCCCTTAGTAATTTTCACATGAGAACTGTTTTTTCTTCTGACTACTTAGCCAGTTCCAGGTTGGGCTGATATATATACATTCCCCAGTATTTCTCACACTATGGCTGACTACCTTGGCCATCAAGCTAAACTATGTACTACTGTGAAGAGTAGCAGCAGTGTTACTACTGGTGACTGTAATATCTTTTCCCAGAAAGATCACTGCAGAAGATTAAATCAGGAGTTAGGGACCTTCACAACCTCGCATGAAAAATGTTACATAAGTGCAAAGTTATTGCTATTTATTACACGAAAATGGCAACATCAATCTCTGTTCCTAAGTGGGGAAAAAATTCTATAAATATCTGAAACCTTTTATTCCATAGGTGCTCAAGTATTTTAAACTCAAACAGTTTGACCCATCTTTCCAGGAAACTTCTTAAAGGAATTAAATTAGCTGACCAGAAATAAATCTGGGCAATATTCTGCTCCCATTAGAGGCTGATGGCAGCATTCCCACCAACTTCAATAGGATCATAATTTGACCTGCAAAAAGTTACCATATGAGATTTTTAACAGTGTATTAATGTGATTTTCTAACAGTGGACCTCATGTACTTTCTAGCAGAGTAAAGCACTCCTTACCTAGCATTGTTTTAGCATTTGTGTTATCAAGATGTTTTTAAAGTACTTGAAAGGAATATATGAAATCTAATGTGACATACAGCTGTTGGACAAATTGTAATTGCATAACTGATGTTAGTTAGATTGTTTTTCGGAACATGTTAAATGACATTACTTTAATACAATTCAGAAATCTTTCCGGTAGTAACACAGAAGAGTAAAAGCAGAATATATTAAGCTCCTGATCATACAGACCTTCTCTTACATGAATAGGGCTGGCTTATATGAGCAATTGTCTCTTACTCCTATTATGACACTGTGCTAAAGAACTTTATAAATGAGCCAGCTGCATGACTGCTGGAAAAAAAAGATTTGGAGGACTTTTTCTTGCTATTGTTTGCAGAGGATGCTAGTAGCCAAAAGTCCTTTTCTCTGCAGTGCAATTTTGACAATGTTGAATTCTTTCCTTAATGTTCTAGTGGATAGTTCAAATTCTTGGCATTTGCATATATTGAGTCTTATAATACCTGCGTATTATTTCAACTGCTTCCAGCAGAAGTTTTATGTACCTATCTGATATTTGACTTTGAAATACAATGAAAGTTTTCTTTATTGTTGTAATCTAATGCCCGTGACAATTTTCTATTTTTGATACCATTCTGATTACACAACTCTTCTGTTTATTGCTAGCCTTTCTTGTTTTTCTCCCATTCATCATAATTTCATGCAATTATTTTCATTCCATGTTTCTTCTCTTAAATACTTGAAGCATCATAATCTGTCCATCATGTTAATCCATTTTATTTGTTGAAGTCATTGTGTGTGAAGCCAGATTTATATCTCTCAATGTATTTGTGTTGTAAGAGGCAGTGTCAGCAAATTAATTTTTTGGTTATCATAGCAATAAAAGCAGTAGAAGCAATTGAAGGGAAAAAAAAAAACACAACTTAAAATGTAGCAAAGAAAAAAATATGTGGCCAGGTTCAGGTTTTATAATATGACCTCTAGTTTTCCATGCATTTTCTATTGAATTTTTATTTTTATTTATTTATTTTTTTGAGCATCTGCCTTTTCCTCCTGTGAGCCCGGTTGGTCTAAATCCCCAGTCAATGCCAGTCAATGTCTCTATTTACTTATGCAGGCTTTCCATCAAGATCTATTTGCCTGCCTAAGGTAAATAATTACTGTGTGCACGATACTTTTAAATTATCAAAATGGGAGGGGAAAAAAGAATAAAATTTTATTGTTGGATACCCAAATTAATTTGATGGCTCTCAAAACTATAGTAGGCAAAATGGTTCTAGGTAGAAACCCTGTAATGTTGATTCTGTCCTTTTAAACCTGTTGATAGTGTATGTTTACCAGCAGCCCTTAGACTTCAGAGCTGCAGAACAGATGAGCTTAATGCCCCACCTGGAGATCGTCTCCTTCAACCCCCTGGGTGGCTCATGAGGAGGGTGAGCTGGAGCCAGTTGCTCAGGGCTTTCTGGTTGGGGTTTGAATATCTCCAAGGATGGAGGCTCTATAGTCCCTCTGGACAACCTGTTCCAGCATCTGACCCTCTCATAATTTTTTCTTTAATTATTTAAAAAGCTTTTTCCTTACGTTTAAGTAGAATTACTTGTGTTTTAATTTGTGCCCATTACCTCTTATCTTTTCACTCGATACCACTGGGGAGAGTCTGGTGTTATCTTTGCTCTTTGGGGTGTTTATTCACACTGATAAAATCCCTGAGCCTTCACTTCTCCTTATTGAGCAATCCCAGCTGTCTCAGCCTCTGCTGGTGTGTCCAGTGCCTTCAACATCTTTGTGGCCCTTCACCAGGCTCACTCCAGTATGTCCATGTCTAGTGCTAGGGAACCCAGAACAGAACATATAACTTGAACTGACCATAACTTTTGCACCAGTGTAATGATTTTTGTTATAACTGCACAGCTCCTTACTGACCTCATTGTATTCAGAGCCCTTTGTCTGGTTGCAGTTGTACTGCTTCATAGTTTTTCCTTTTCTGTTCCTGTCAGGAATTAAAAATGGTTTTAGTGACACTATATTTTCTTAAGTTATGTAGTTAAAGGATGCAACACTTGTGTACTACTTACAAATTATTGGAGACAGTTGATCATATGTTAATTTTAAAGGCCGCTGACCAACATCTATGATCTGTGTAATGTTGAGAGATATGAACTGGTCAATTCATTTCTGATTGTGTTTATTCATTGTTTTGCTTATTTGCTTATTTTTTGTTGTTTCACCCAGCTCTAAGAATCCACAACTTCACTGTGCTTCCTTCCCATAACTCTACCTTTGTATATACCAATGACTCTGCCTACTCTAACTTCTCTGCAACTGTAGGTGAGGATTTACATTTTTTTTTTTCGTTCTGCATTTGTCAAGCTTGGATGGTTCTTGTAACACTGGATTCAAAGTTAACACTGAGTTTTGGTTCAATTGCTCATGTGGTAAAGATCTATGCGTACACTGAGATAAATGAAAAAGCACTCCTGCAATTTTAAGTGAATTACTGGGAGACGCATCCCCTTGCTAAGCAGTCTGTAGAAGGATGGAACCCAGCAGCCCTCAAAAACCTAAAATATTTTTATTAAACTTAAAAGAAACAGAAGATATTTCAGAGGAACATATAAGAACAAATACATTGATTTATTTTTTCTTTCAAGATGAAAAGAAAAAATGTCCTTTAAAAATGAGTATGAAATGGTGAAAAAGAGATAAAGACAAGTGCAAGTGAATTTTCCAATCCTGAAAGTAATCTTGTCAACCACAATATCTTTGGTTAACATATAAATAAAAAAATAAAAAAACGGACACAAATCTTAGATATATTTCTTTTTACATCAACGTACTAGTATATAAAAAGAACAGAAAATAACATTCCATGCAGAAACCTGCCAGATTGGAAACTAAGCTTAAGCTGGTGTAGGTATAACTAAAATCATTTAATTGAAGTCATCAGGGTTTAGACTTGAGCAATTGAAATATGACCTTTTGTCCACTTAACAATTAGGTATTAACTCGTATCTATTTGTTGAAAAATCTGACATGAGGACAAAGATGAAAATGGTAGAACTGTCATTTTGGGTTGCTCCAATACTGGGAGGTCTGTATTAGAACACTAAAAACACTATTTTTCTGCTCTCTAAGAGTAAAAGTATGCTGGCAAATGTGAACTCTATTAATAATGAACTTCAAACGACCCTAATTTCTTTCAGTCCTCACTTATCTGCTTTATAGGCCATTTGCATAGTTCTCACATAATAAGATGTATTCAATATGAACATTAAAAAGAGTGATATTAACAGCAAAGGAAATGCTATGGAAACAGGAATACATTACCTTATGGTATTTATTCTGGCTAGATTAATTCAGAATTTAAGTGACTTAAAAAGAACTTAGAAATATTTGCTTCACTCTATACCACTTTAATTTTTAAAAGGAACTGAATTTTATCTGTCAGTTAGACAACTTGATGTCTTCTTGCTCAAAAGCAGGGGAAGATACTTGAAAATTGTGATATTTACGTTGAAATTGGGATGAACTAAAAAAATATTTGGACATGTGTTCACTGAGGTTTATACTATGGTGCAGCTGCCATGTCCCTGAGTGGTGTTTTCCTATGGATGGGCCAGCATTATGACAGTCCTTACTCCCACTGGTTGTCTGCAGCTGGGAAATGAGATTCCCTTTTGCACAGGTTGCATGAGGAGATCCACCAACACAAAGCGGTGACAACAGTATCTAGTGACAACCAGATAGATGGTGTCTCCCTAGTGCTACCTGTGCCACTCTGACATGATTTTCACCGTGCTCTGCTGTGCAAAAAGTTCAGGTTAAGTCAGGTAGATCTACATATATAAAGACTGAGGGAAGTCCCTTATGTGCTAGCCTTTATTTGTTGTAGACCATTTGTGTGCTCCTCATTTCCATTCCGATCTCATTCTGTTTTCAAATATCAAGCAGCACCTCTATGGCAATTCCTGCACTTCACAGAAGACTATGTCCCCATGCAGATATTTCCCTTTTGAGCAACTCTTCCCCTAGCGCTGTATTTTTCAGAAGAAATTGTAGAGAGGGGTCTTTAAAACTAAGATCCCAAATCTTCACAATCTTTGCAGACCTCCTATTACAAACAATGATATTAAGGCTACATTCTAAACTGGACAATTATCTTCTGTCTTCTCAGAAATAAACTATGGAATATTCTGCGTTATGTGGAACACAGTCTTTTTAACTCAGTGGAATTATTTTTTTCCGTGATTTCCTATAGTCTTCATTGCTAAAATTAGTCCACTTTTTATCTTGGAACAAATGAGGTGAACTTTCAATTGTCATTTATCAGACAAATTCTCAGACCTTAGAAAGTTTTTCTATGGTAAATGTGTTATGTTATTTTAGTATCATGATGGCTCACTCATATGTTTTAGCTAGTAGGGGATGAATAAACAGTGCTTTTTAGGGCAGAGATCACAAGAAAATCACAGTTAAATCACTAGACAATTAGTCATTGTCCACGTTAGACAAAGAAAAACCCTTTATGAATTATAATGATGCCATACCAAAGGATGTCTGAAAGATATTTTTCTGCCTTTTGAATATAGCTCGTGAGGTATATTTATTGAAATATTTTTTAAGTAAAATTGGATTTTATCACAAAATTTCCTTTTCAAAAATGAAAAAAAAACTGTTTTCTTACATTTTTAAATAAATGATTTCTTGACCAACTCTACTTAACAAGAAGCCAGAAGTACTTGTATGATGTGTCCAGAGTTCAGAAGTCTGGAAAGTGTATGGTTTATTCAGACTACTTTGAAATAATGATTTTTAGTTTCTGTTTTGCGTATACAGGTTCTATTAAGAAGTTTTAGTTAAGGAAGAATGTGGGTGAGGCACATAAATATAATTTTTTAAAAACCTTAAATGAAAGAAATATCTGCTAGATTATTTTTTTTATTAAAAAAAAAACAAAACACAACTACCAAGCAAACAAACAAAAACCCAAACAACTAAATAAGAAAACCTGTAGTTGAGATAAGATAAGCAAGTGTCTGGGTCTGTTAAAATCACATTTCCAGCAAGTTTTAATTTACATAAATGTTAAATTATATTTTGCTTTTCCTTTAGATATTGTAGAAGGAATGGTGAACAAAGGAATTTACGTTCGTGAAAAGAAAGGAGTTACCTTTCTCTTCTTTGGAAGCTATCAAAATTCTTGCATTAGTAACCCAGAAGTCTGTGGACCTGAAGGTTAGTAAACTAATTAATTAATGTTTGGTTTTCTTTCTCTGTCAAATTATATAATTCAATAATCATAGTTTCTTTCCAAATTGAAATGAACTCTAAAATTCTAGCTTGATGCTTTTATATTGGCTTAAAAAACAATTGAGTGCTGATTGCTGAAAATGTAGTATTTTCTAACTGCAATGTGGATTATAACTAATCACCAACTACTCAGATCAATGATGTACAGTATAATTAATTCAAACAAAACCAGAAATAAGCTTACAGTGCCTGAAATCTTTCATCTGTTACCAAGATTAATGGTGCTACAAAATATGCAGTGTGACAAACAGGTAAGTCGTCCTGCAGTTTTGAAATTTGGGAGTTTGGGAGACTATGTTTACACTGTGGCATTTGAGCAGGAATGCTTTTTTTCAAATTTATCTTTGGAGACAATATTTCTTTTCTTTTTTTTTTTAAATCTCAGGTGTCTTGGAATCCATTTGCATAAATCTCTTTTCCAGATGCATAAATCTCTCTCTCTCTCTTTTTTTTTTTTTTTTTCCTCTTCCCTTTCTTCTTGGGCACAGGCCACAAAATGACATGTATAATAAGGGTGCACAGGTTTGACAACATGATGATTACAGAAGATTAATATTGTATGTGCAAAACAAGTGTAATACCAGTCACTATCACAATGCATGCACTCGAGACTTAAAATGTAGAAGTAGAAGGGTTAGTGGAAAATGGTGGTTTTCTATATGTAACCTCCAGAAGTCCCTAAGCTTAGGCAATATTATTAACATTGAATTTTTTTGCTTTTATTGGTTTTAGGCCATTCTTCAGGCTGGTGACATTACTTGATATCGGATTTTTTAATTTTTTTATTTTTTTAAAGACATGCATTAATTTTTTAAGAAAGAAGAAACTTGGAGTGCAGATGGTGCACAACTATTACCTGAGAGTATTAGAAAAGGTAATTCAGTATCCCATGGCAGGCATATCTTCTGATACATACAATATCTTTTCATATATTCTTCATACTGCCAGGAAGTAAAAATCATCAATAATTTGTATTATTTCTACATCCGTAGTATAACATAATAATGCAAATAATTTATTTTTACAGTACTAGATAATTCCCCCTATCTCACAAAAAAGAACATTAAAAACATAAAACATTGAAATGTTCAACAGATAAAATGTGAAGAAATATAGATAGTGAATACTTAATCATTATAGCAGATAAAAAAAAAAAAAAGCCAACACCCTTTTATGTAAAGGAGGTATCTGTTTTTCTCTGTATCAACTAAACATGTGATGATGATCTCTAATTTTATTTGAGCATACTGTTGCTTAAATATGTTTTGATGTCCATTTGTTGCATTTGTGTGGATTTGGTGTTAAGTACGCTTAGAAGGGAATGCTTTCTGAGATGATCTTGGGATCTTTCCAGATGAAGTATTACAATCTAAATATTTAATGAAACAAAAATCCCAATAGTTTTTTCTAGCATAAATTTAATAACATTTCAGAACTCTTGTTCTGACTTGAGAAAACATATTTTTCTTGTTTTTGAAATGTTGAAACCTTCCCCTCCCCCTTCTTTCTCAAGCACTTTTTAAATAATGGTTTTCTCTGAGCAGTTTTGGGCTCATTAAATTGGCATTTTTAGCCAAAAGAAACATTTGTGAAAGATGCAAGAAAAGGTTCTCTTAATCATTAGTTTGAATACAGTAGAAAAAATAATAAAGAATAAAATAAAATAATAATAAAAATAATAAATAATAAAATAATACAATACAATAATACAATAATAAAATAATAAAAATAATAAAGAGCTCTGCAACATACAAGACACCTTCTTGATGGGCTTTCCTACCCACATACAATTCCTTCTTCCTTGAACCTTTCAGCATAATGAGAAGTTTCTTTAGTGTTTGTTTTGTTAGCACCTCATGAAATTACTCGAGCATCTTAAAGCAGAGTGAATATGGAAGAAGCTAGGGAGATGGAAGTAGCCCACCATTAAGCTTTTTGCTCTTAGTCCTTAGCTATCTAACCTGTGACACAGAAATACAAATATTCTGAAAAAGTAATATTTTATAACTGTATGACAGGTTTCCTGTTGATTTGAACAGAAATTGGGTATCTGAATTCCTCGGCTGGTTTTGAAATACCTTACCTTTTTACCTCTTAGATAGCTCTGTGAACACAAAACTTGTTTCTGATAACTAGAAAGTTTAATGAAGCTTGGAAATCTGGGACATATATGTGAGAAGACCTATGCTCCCTCTTAAAAGTTGTCAGGGACTGAATTTTATTTTGTGTGCAATTCTAAAGACCACAGTTTAAATAAACAAACTTGTTTGATTCTTCTAATGCCAGGTTTTAAATTTATTGTGAAGAACCATAGAACAGTCTGCCCTAGGAGGCTCAAGTTCCCAAAATGGTTAACTGGGAAGTCTCAGATCTTCACATCTCCCTTGGTACAGACCAATAACAGGAACAATAATGTCAATTATCGTTAACAATTATGTTCCTTAATGTCCTATTGGAAACACTTATTGCTGTATTATGGATAAGTACTATAATTAAAAATAAGAGATGCTGTCAACAGAATAGTTTCTGTATATGTAGTCTGTAGTTTTGTTTTTTTTTCTTTGCTTGTTTGCTATTAATGAGAGATTATTCAGAGAAGCAATAACAGCACATAAAATTTGAAGTACCTTTCTTAATGATGAACGCAATTCTCTTTGACTTGAAGACACCTTCAAAGGTTTAGTCATCAGGTGCAGTCATGCATATTATTGTAAATAAGTCTGCAGCGTATTTTTAGTCATAAGTTTTAAGTTCCCCTTCTTGCTCTTTTATGACTATATATTTTCAGTTTTTCTTCTCTAAAGCTAAAAACAGGGCTTACCTGCTCAAGATTAATATGAGCATCTGGTGACACAAAACTTAATATGTTTAACCCAAAATTACCTATCTGGGAAAAAACTGCTTTTCTAAATTTCAGTGGAGTTTTTATTGTGTGCCTTACTCAGTCTTTAAGTTTTGGTATTTCATGAAGTGATAGAGTGCACATAAGAAGGATTTAGATCCACAGTCTTTTCATGGCTACAGGATGATCAGTGGCTACGGGGTAGTCCAATAGGATGGACAGTCAAAGATGGGGGAAACCAACTCCAGTGCAGACATACAGTAGAACTTGGTCTCTCTACATCATTTAAACTTCAGCTCTGCAGTCTCTAAAGATGGGATAACAACACTTCCACAGAAGTTTTGTGAAGATAGCTGGGAGAAGATCATGAGACACTTGGTCGAAGGAATCACATCAATAGCAATAATTGCTTGACATGATCAGCCTTGGTGGCCCTTTCACCAGGGTGTTGAAGAATTGTATGTAGATGCAAGGGAAATGTGTAGCTTTCTGGAAAGAGGGTTGGATTAGCATTTCAACCTATTACTTGTTTGCTAAAGACACTGAAACATGAACATGGGCTGATGAGGATATTGCGACTTGCTTACAGCAGACATAAAATTCTTCAGTTGGGAGTTCACAGCATTTATAGCTTTAAACCCATATACATTGAGATCTAACAAACTGAGACTGGTGATGTTCATATACTGATTGATTTCTAAGAGGCTAATGATAATTGATTAACCTTTCCATGGTGGTTATTTTATCATGCATAAAGCATTTAGGGAATGCTGTATAGCTCATATAAATAAATGGGTGCTGCCATGAGAATAAACAGGAAGATCAGTTAGGAGTTACTCCACAGATAATTATTATATTATTGCAGGATAAATTTTTAACTTTTCTGCTAACTTAATGTGACAAAAAATATGTGAAATGGTATAAAAAATTATGTTCAGGAGTGCAGTGGGGGGGAATATTTCTGGTGATTCTATTGATTTATGTGAGACTTTTAGATCTTTGATCAGAGAACTGTGAAACAAAACAAAACAAACAAAAAAACCCCAACAATCAAACAAACTATGGTTTTAACAAGAAATAGACATAATAATTTGAGGACTTCATTAGCCTGTGCTGGGCTAACTGATAGTAAGTTGGCAAAGTTCATATAGTTTGGGCAACCTGCAGGTATTGGTCACTATAAAAACATCCGGACATGTTAGACTACATCAGACTACATTTCAAAAGAGCCCAGTCAGCAGGTCAAGAGCAGTGGCTGACAGGTCAAGTAAGTCCATCAGAGGCCTATGTAGATAACTTAGGGGGCTAGACCATATGACATGGGAGGGAAGTCTAGGACTTTAATATTCACCATAAAGCAAAGAGAATGCTGAGGGCTGTCTTCAACTACCTGATGAGTGGTTAAAGAAATAGTTGGTGTCGAACAGTCTTGGAGGTGCACTAACTTTTGAAGTAACTAACTTGAGCATCATAAAGTAGAGTTATGATTATGAGACTGTGAGAGGCAATACAGACAAGTTGTAGCACAGGGAATTCTGATACGATCTAAGGAAAAAGCTCTTTGCAGTGCCAGCAGCCAAGCATGGGGACGGTTTGCATAGAGAGGCTGTGTAACCTTCACCTGTAGAGATGTTTGAAAATCAGCTGAGCTCTGATGTTGACCCTGCTATAAGCAAGCAGTTTAGACTGTGATCTCCTGGGTTGTTTCCAAATTTTGAATCTTTCTGGCAAAACCTCTTCCACTTCTGTACTTCACATCTTTTTTTCAACCTGCTTTGAACTCAGGTTTAATTCTTAGCACTTAGCACTATAAATTCTGAGATGAACACTTTTAGGAGCTATTTAGTCAAGCCATTTTCTTTGTAATTGCATTTAGCTGTAGAACCTCAGCAGCAGAGCGAGTAACAACTTCTGAAGTGTGTGGGACATTTAGTTTGCTACTTATGTTTTTGTTGAGCCCTTTGAGATAACCTTTATTAAGGAAACAGAAATCTTTAGAGAAATATTTCTTCACTAGTGTGCAATCTGAAGAGCTCTTCAGTTTTTAGAATACAACAGTAAAATGGTGGATTTAGCAGAATTATTTGTGAACAAAGCTGATCGTGTGCACTTGCAGGATTGCACTTGCATTTTAGAGAGGTATTCTTTGTCGCTGTGTAGGTGAGAATCTTGCAGCTGTGACTGTGGCTCTGCATGTGTTGGTATACTTTTCTTCTACATTGTTTCTTTGCTTTCAGCAATTACTGGAGCACTGAAGTGTGAAAAGACAGGTAATAACATTTTAAGAATAATTAAAGTGTAATCAGGAATGGATGCTACTCAGTAAGCATGGGTATGCTGGCAGCCAGTAGCTTGGAAGTAGTCAATGTACTGCTTCTTGCTCTACGGGCATGTGGTATCCATCACAGAAAGTTATAGGTGCTGGGTGAGAAAGTGGAGATGAGATCAATGTGTTCTGAAATAAACAACAGTCACAGGAAGGAAAGGGGATCATAGCAAGGGTGAGAAGGGTAAGGAGACTGGAGAGAGAGGCATAGGGAATAGAAGCATAAATCTGTGAGAGAAAAAGACTTCATTACTGCTGGTGCTCAAGGAGCTTTAGTTTTAACTGAGAGAAGCTACCCAGGAGGAGATGATTGCTATTCTGTCTTGGGTACGTGCATGTGATGCAAAAGCAAGGAATAGATGTTTATTTGGTTTATACTATTAGAGCATTTTTCATTCAAAAAATGCAATCCTTTTTTATGCTAGCAGAGGATTTGTCTTCAAAAACATTCCCACTCTCTGCATTTTACAATATTAGAAGCTTTCAGTTACATTTGTTTTTCATTAAATATCGCCTCTTACTTGCTTCCATCAGGAGTAACATTTTCCTTTTTCTGGAAGACTCAAGACCAGCAGGCTAAGTTTCCCCCTGCCTCCGGTGGACAAGTAATTTCCAGTGGTTTCAAAATCTGTTCAAATGAAGGTGAAGGTTCAGTAGAATTTTACACACGTGGGAATGCAATGATGAAGTGGAAAGCAAGCTTTAGTCCACCAGGTAAATTTTTTTTTCTTCATCCATTTTTTCGTTATATTTTACATTGTTCTTGCAGAGAGATGTAATGGTAAGAGCACATCTTCAGGAAAGAGAAGTAGGTATATAAAGATACCTACAGATTTCTGTGCTTAAGAGTTCTCTTGATGGGGGGGAGGGAGAGAGAAAATATGATCAGAAAACTCAGTGATACTGTACTACAGAACATTTGCTGTTCAGCAACAGTACATGGACCTGACTTCCATTTTTCTGAAGCAGAGTTCTTATTGACATCAATATATTAATGGGTGCTTAGAAGGAAACAGCTGGGTGAGGAATGCAGGTTAATCCTTAGGAGTTCTCCATATATTCTAAAACTGGATATGTGTGCAGGCCTCCACTGCATCCTAAATAAAGACTTTATTTGGTAACTATCTAACTGGGTGCTGTGTGCTTTGGTCATTTCATTAGCTGTTGAGTATCAAATTTTGCATGTCATGGCATGGTATCAATAAGCATTTTGGGATATCACATATCGTACTGCTTCTATCTAAACTATTGTTGGGAATGGTATTACCTAGCGACTGAAAAAAAATCTGGATTTCTAGTAATGCTAGTGACAGTCACTAAGTCTTTTCTTGCCTTAATTTAACTGTCTGCAAACTGGGAATATAGGACTTTCTCACCTCATAGTAGCAAAGAAACTGGCAGCTTATAATTAGCCTATTTTCCCGTTCTTTCATTCTTGCAGTCTTTATGGAGCTCTTGCTGAATTGTACTTTGAGACAGTATTGAAGAGAGTTCAAGTCTTGGCCAATAGTACTCACCAAATGTAATTTATGGAACTGCAGTGAGCCCAAGTAAGAGTTCAGACAAAAGCTAAGAGGCATTCTGCCAAAGTATGGGCTTCCCCATGTGTATAAAGATTAATATACATGACATCAGCATTCCATAATTCGCTCTTAGCACTTACTATATAGCTCTATAGCATAGCCCAAGTCAGCAAAAACTTCTTGAATAGGAGAGACACTAAATGAAAATGATTCATTGATTTTACTGTGACTTAATGTTTTGCAGGTCCTTATTGGACTCATATTCTCTTCACTTGGAAATCAAGAGAAGGACTGAAAGTCTATGTCAATGGAACTCTAAACACTTCTGATCCAGAAGGGAAAGTTTTCTATGATTACGGAGACCCCAAGGCAAATCTGCTGACTGGGACAGAGGGGGATCAAACTAAGCGCTATGTGAATGGTGCATTTGATGAATTCATTATATGGGAAAGGGCACTCACCCCCAATGAAATTGAGCAGTACTTTACAGCTGCTGTTGGTGAGTATATACATTGTTGTAGTGAAAGGTTGTCTTTTGCAAAAGTTGACTTAAAAATATTAAAATGTTTAGTGTGTAGGATTTGTATTTTTTTTTCGTCTTTCAGCCATTGAAAGTAGTTTGTAGAGGCAGAAAAATGCAGATATTAAAGTCATTGAAACATTCAGCTGTCTTTGAATATGCAGTCTTTTCATCTGGGCTTCTAGTTCCTTTAAAATGTCAATATATATATATAAATAAAATAAAATTATCGAGACCAGAAGTATACAGCCATTGTTAGGTCCCCTAAGATCAAGTGAAGAAGAGCAATAATTAGACTTGAGGCAGAACAGTATTAAGAAATATCAACCACAGTTTTCAAACACTCTGGTTATCGTGTAACTTTAGAAGCAAATCACTTAGTGATTCCAGCAGATGTGGATAACAGTGCTTATCCCACCAGTTCCTGAAACAATAAAGATTTAATAACTAATGTGTATTTGTGAACTGAAAAGAAAGATATCAGTTGAAACATAATACACACAGAAGAAAATCAGGATTTGAACAAAGATTTAGAAGACAGTGGCCAGTAATCTGTCAGGCATGCTATGGATCTTTATTATAAACTTTTCAGTACAAGAAAGGCTGTTGCTATTAAGTGTTTGTGTGTGAGTAACAATTAGAAAACATCCATCTGAGTAATAAAGCTACGGGGCATCTGGAACATTTGGCTTCACTGGCAGTTTCCCTGCTTTCACTTATTCTTACTGGGTTACTGAGAGGTAAAGCAGTTATACCCATCACTCTTGTGCTTTTAAACACATGCGAAACATTTTCACAATGAAAATTCTGAATAACACAGCTGATGCAAACTTGGAAATAAGAATGAATGCATTTGTAACATCCAGGTTTGATTTTAGCAATCAAATTAAATGCCAAATGTATTAGAAAAATATAGAGTAGTTTAAGTAGAACTGAAACCACTGAAAAGGAAACCCTTCATTTAATATGTAATGAAGCAGCCTATTTGCTTTGCAACACAAATGATAGAAATCAAGTTTTTTTTGTTTTACAATGTGGTTTTTATGAATGTCTTCAAACATTCTGAGAGAATTTGTCTGATATGGGAAAGTATAAATTTTTTATTCCATGTTGAAAATCCTACCTTCACTCTAAAAAATAATGAAGGCATCACAGAAAGGTCTTTCCAGGAATGCAAATGCTGTTCTGGATGTAAGTTTCCATTCCTCTATATTTCACTTTGGAAAAGGGCAGTTCAGTCTTACTGAATATAGTTCAGAATATATAGTTGCTTTTGTTAATGCTAATAACTAAACTTTCTAAGACTGCAGTAACAGTTTGTCCCTTTGATTCTTCTGAAGTCTAAATTTTTGGAATGCAATGCAGAATTTTATAGTACTCTTCCTCTCCATTCTTGTTGATTTTTGGAAAGCTACATAGCAGACTCCCTGATTTCTACATTGATACGTTTAGATGTAGAACTTAGTGATATGGTTTAGTGAAGGACTTGTTAGTGTTAGGTCAGAGGTTGGACTGGGTGATCTTGGAGGTCTCTTCCAAGGTAGACGATTTTGTGAGTCTGTGAGTCTGTGATTCTGTGTGCCTGGAGCACCTCCTGCCCTCCTGCTGCACTGACCTTGGGGTCTGCAGGGCAGGTTCTCACTTCTCGTTTTAATTCTCCCACCTGCTGTTCTGTTGCACAGCAGTCCCCCCCTCCACCCCCCCACCCCCCCCCTCAATTCCGCTCTCCCAGAGGCACAAACATCGCTTATTGTCTCAGCTCTGACCACCAGTGGGTACCTTTGGAGCCGGCTGAAACTGGCCCTTATATAACATGGGGTAGCTGCTGGACTCCTCACAAAAGCCACCCCTGCAGTCCCCTGCTAAAACCTGCTGTTCCTGCTGTTCTACGAGTTCAACACAATTTTTATTTTTATTTTTATTTTTAAACCTTGGTTCAAAGGTCTTCAGGGTCATGAAGAACTGTGGGTTTTCAGTGAAAAACTTAAAATTTCTTACATCTAAATTGAAAGAAAAGCTTGATGAGCTTGCTTTTTTTTTTTTTTTGTACTCTAATAGTACTGACTTTTTGCTTTTTCTCTCAAAACAGTAGACTGATTAGATTTTTTTTGGTTTAATTTCCAATTTGAATTAACTATGAAGCTAGGGCACTCTCAGAGGAAGTAGTGGATATTATGATACAAATCAACACAGTAAACCAAACCTTGGTATCTATCGACCTTGTAGAACTTAAAGCAGGGATGAAGCTGAGCTAACGTGGTCTAACATAAGAAACTTAATAGGACAGCCTGTTCCTTAACAGAATGAATAATCATGTTACATTTGGATCCATGAAAATAATGTGTCCAATATATGCTGCTGCTGTTTGATTGTGCTGAAATACCATACTCCTGGGCAAACATAAATTCTTGGGAAGACAAAGATTAGAAGAAAATTTTATTTCTCTATCACAAATGACCCATAAATCTCCTTGCACAGAAAGGAATCAATATTTTTAAAATGGAGTAGCTGGAAACCATCCCAAAATGAGTTTATTCTTTCTGTCTCAACAAATCATTTATGACATGCTTATATGGTAATTTTCAGTGGGTATAATGCTAAGGGGTGCTAAGGGGATATTCATCAGTTAAGCCCATCTGATTAACAGCAACCTTGCTGTGACTTCAGATCAACTTAAAAACACCTAATAGAGACATTATCCACAATATTCTTCTACTACTACTGAAAACTGTTTTGACTCCTCGACCCTTGTTGTTTTATTATTTTTTTATTTTTTTGTGGAAAACGAAAATGCCACATTAGGTTTAATATGCCACCATTTTTACCACTCTTGTTCTTTTATTTGACTGATACCTCTGTTTTTATGAAAGCGATGGAAATATTTGGCTTTCATTTTTTCTCACTGATTTTTTTTTTTTATGCAGAAGTCTTTCTGAACTTGTCTGTATGTGCATGATTTTATTTGACACTCAAGCACTTTATATTCAAGATATAAAGAATTATTTAGACATATTAGCATCTATCTGGGCACCATAGCTGATACTTGAGTCTCATTTTTTTCTGATGTCTGAGTCTTCCTAGTCCCTTTTCTAAAGAATTTATCATATACACATAATACAGCAAGGGAATATATGTACTTGTCAGAAGTGCCTACAGATTTCTATTTAGTCCTGATAAGACATAGCAAATTTTTTGGATTTTTTAGCCCCTAAATACTTTGCCTTAGTGGTGGAAGAGGAACTAGAGAAGAAAGATGGATGACAAAGTTTTAGTCTTTCAGTTGTCTTTTTTTTTTTTTTTAATTGAGATAAAACACTTGAAACTTCCTGTTTGCAAAGAAAGATTTAATTTTAAGTGTTTAAGAATTAGACTAAATTACATTCTTATCTGTATAAAGATGTGGATATGAAATTGATGAGAGAAACAGTACATGAAACTGTTTAAACAAGACTATGTAGCTCTAGTGCTGTAAATAAATAAACTGCACAGAACAGCAAATATAATGCTTTAAGTTAGAACTGCTTGAAACTGCAGTGGGAATATATATATACATACATACACACACATTTTAAACTCATTTCTGTATGTATTTTCCCTAGGTGTGCAAGTTTTGCTTTCTTCAACACTTCCGTGGTCTATGATGACAACTACTGCAAAACCTTTGGTAGGACAGTCCACATAACTCTTTTCTATAGTATTAGAACTTGTTACATGTTACAGAATTACAGATCCTCTCCATTTTACTATTTTCATTAATGGCACTTATTTTAGTACTTCAGTACTAAAATGCATTGTATTTTAGTACTTCAGTACTAAAATGCATTGTTAGCATTTGCAGCCACTATTGGAAGATGGGAGAACTCTCCTTAATTGTAGGACACATAATGGGAAGTCACTGTTAAATAAAAATAATTTCTGTACTAAAAAAAAAATGTGGAAACTTCTGAAGTATTTCACTGAGTTCTGAAGAAAGAGCAAATTCAAAAAAGTTTAGATAACTTTTCTTATTTCCTCTAAAAATTAGAAGAAATTGCCCACCACAATAACAAAGCTAGTTTCCATTTCTTTACAATGTGCTTAATGAAAAAGATTTAAACAAAACTTATTTTTCATATGCAGTCTCTATACAATTAGCTGTAGTAATACTACATGCAATTGGTTGTTCCAGGGTATTTTTACTTTCTTGCTATCTGAAATGTCAAATTTCTATTAGTTTTCTTCTTGTTCACAGAAACCATATCAGATAGGACCTGAGTTGCTAATGAACAAATGTTGTTGTAATGAACATGTATATTCTGACTCTCCTGTCTATCCATTCATGTGCTTTCCTTTTTCCCTTAGTTTACGTAGCCTCCTGTGTGTAATCACAGCAGTTCGCTAAGCCTCAGACAACAGGAAAACAAACAAAAAGCAACAATACAGAAACAGTAAAGAAAAACCTTTCACACCCAGTGATACTGGGCTCTGTGTTACGGGTTGGGAAGTGAACTGTTCCGCTTAGGCTTTATGGCCAGAGAAATGCTTACGATAAGTCTTGAGGTTGTGCTGCTCAGAAATACTAGTGATTCCAGGAGAACTAAAAACTGTTCTTTAGCTCCCTTTTGGGCTAACACCATAAATAATGTCTGCTGTTTGGAATAAGTTCTGATGGTTTTATCTCTCTCCCTGAGCTGTCTACAAATGCCTATCATCCCATCATAACTAACCTGACCAAGGAGAGAGGGAACTTCCGCTCCCCCAACACCATGCTGGACTACCTGGAAAATGTGTCATTCAGCTTGCCCAACAAATCCTTGTCAGAAAATACTGCTCTAAGCCTGACAGAGGTAAAATTCTTTTAAATCTGTGTGTAGAGCCAGATAACACTGAAATTTCTTCAGGAGCTATAATATAGAATGCAACTTCGAAAGTTTTTGCTGATTGCAGAAAATACATATGAAAAAAGCAGTGGCTATTTAGGGAGTAGCAAACAGCAAGCTTCAACCAAAGAAAAGGTTCAAAGGTCACTAAAACAAATTAGTTCTTGAGGACCTTACATAATACTTAATTCTTATAAATATTTGTAACTATGACTGCACATTAAAATTATTAGTTAAGCAGAAAACATAGAAGGAGAAAATAATTTCTGATTGATTTTTTTTTTTCAACTATAAGTGTATTCAATTAATAATATATAATTCTGGGGAAAAAAAAATAAATCAGCATTTCTCTGCACAGCCCTGATGATTCAAAATGCAGCTGAGTATGGCAGTCCCCTGTCAGGCACAAGGCATAAAGACATTGTAATCCAAGTAGTGACAGCAGCAAAATGGAGGCATGGTTGAACTAATGGCAAACCATCATAACTTTGGTTCCGGGAGCACTCTAGATGTGGCTGCATCACAGTCTGGTGCAGGGTAACCACCCAAGCATATGCTTACAACTTAATATTTCAGATCCATACTTGTACTGGAAGGTTAAAATATTATCAGTTACTGCTGTCTGCCCAACTTTTATTTTTTCTTTAAAAGCTTTTATTTTTCCTGTAGTAAGCAAGCAGAGGGTAAGTTGTGCCTGTCCTCCTTTTGTAAAGTCATGCATCACTCTTGCTGGACTCTGAAATAGCAGGGCAGAGGGACGTGTCCCTCTCTGCCAGTTCTGTACTGGAGGTGGAAAGCTATGGGAGAAGGCCTCTTTGTGGTGTAGGTATCTTCAGCTTTTTTCAGTTAATGGCTTTATTTTGCACCAGGGATCCAGTCACAGCCAGGACTTCTGTGTAGTCATATCACAGATCTGAAAACTGGTTCATGGCAATATAAGGTCTAAAGCTTACCTCAGTGAATGTTATTTGTTGAGGCTAATACCAGCCCACCACCCCTCTTCTCTCCCTCTCCTTTCTCTCCCCAACAAAAAAAAAAAAAAAAAAAAAAAAAAAAAAAGGAAGAAAAGAAAAAGGATTTTCTGCAGCCTGAACTGCAGACAAGGGGGTCACTTTCTGATAACATAAAGTTGGCCTTCTGTAAAATGATGGACAGCTAATTCCCTGATTTCAGCAGGCTAGAAAGCTATTATTACAGTAATCAGCTCTGGCCTCACCAGTGATTGTTTCTTTAAGCCTGTGGGTAATACCAGGGTGACAAGGATTATTTATTCTAACAAAAAAATATAAATAAACACTTCTGAAAAATACATGGGCAGCATTTGATAGTTTGTGTTAAAGGCTTAGCATTTGCAAACTGTAAAGCTTGGATTTTGTGGATCACATTTTAATATGGAGCAAAAACCATTCTAAAAAGCTCTGATACATTGTTTCCTTTGTTTCACTGAAAATTTTATGTGGGCTCTAATTTGAAAATGGAACATCATCCTGTCATATATTGTACCTGTTTCCCACATCATTTCAGTTGCCATTTGGTTGTTCATTCATGCTATCTGCTGCTTTGTGTGCCATGAAAGTGATGTGCAGACAGAAAAACGGGACGTGATTATCTTTAGCAAAGCTATTTTGGGAAATAAACACAAGAGTCCTGATCGTACATACAGACTCTGTCACTTGTCTGATTGATGGTTAGGCTTTGTATTGTCTGCAGCTAATTCCCTGAAAGACAAGCACGGAGCGCACATGCTATTTTCTGTACAGTTACCTCTCTACTGGTTGTCACATGCCTCATAGCACAAGAAAATTTGATTTAAGTGATATGCAATAAACTGTCTGATTACTGACACTCTTATAATGTGTTACTTCTGACAAATCTTACTTAGCATTCTGGTATAATTCTGCTCTGTCCAGCAGTTCCAGTCCTCCTGCTTTCCCTCCCTTCCCAGTGCCTACTTTTTGGGGGTAATTTTGGAGTGATGATGTGGCCTGGAAAGAGATACTTCCTGATGGGTTTTAAGATGTTTGAACAGAGATGTTTAAGCAGGAATGTGGATTTTTCTTTCAAATTTTTTTTTTTTTAATTTTATTTTTCATTTTCGATGTCTCCTTTCCTTCTCCTATTTGTCAGCAAGACTCATTAGGGCAGAGACTGTATTGTGCTGGGCATGAAAAACAGTGCCCACTGTGACCGATCTTGACCTCAAAAATAACCTCTATGTGCAAAAGTTAAGCACATAATAATAAAACAGAACAGGTGATGGGGCCCAGATTTATATGCAGTGCTGTTGAAATATCTAATCTTAGATGAAGAGGTAGTAATGTCATATGAGTTTAGATAAACTAGGAGAATAAATTCTCTTTCGTCTAAGATGTGGTGTTGTCACTGCAGCTGTAGTGTAACAATTGAACTTAAGGAGTTTCATAGCAGTGTTACTTTTAATAAATAAACTATTAATTTAAACTATCACCATTCAAAACATGATGAGAACATTTGCAGTAGGGGGTGACTCTGTGACTTGAATGAAAATGGGTTTTTCATCTTAAAATGAACCTATAGAAATCCTAGCAGAGATGTGCCTTGCATGCCTACTAGAAAATGTAACTGAAGAAAAACAAAGCTATATTATTTGATTCTTTAATCTTTTTAGGCATTTTTAAAAGCCATTGAAGACTTTCTGCTGTTGCCCAACTGGTTCGAAATACCTGAGGTAAGACAAATGGGCTTTGATTTGTAGGTTAATTCAGGTGCATGACTTCACATAGACAGTAATGAAATTGGTTACCTCTATTATTCTTTCTGCTACACCTGGCAGTATGACTTATTTGCTTGTATGTCATTTTCATATTTGAAGTAAAGATCCACAGACAAAACAATTATGTTTTTTTCTTTTATAATTTGTTTTTCAGGGCTACAGTAGGGGAACTGTGTCTGCTCCTGTTTCCACATATTTCAGAATGAACAAAATAACCTAAAGCTGCATTTATAAAATAACAGATATTGTCAATAGTCAGTATTTAACCTATCCTGACCTAAATATAGGCTTTTCAGCACTGAACTTTCATAACTGTGTATTTGTTTTGTAGATGGACTTTTTTCAATATACGTGAAATATGTAGTGGTGCTTACCTAGATTAGAGAAGTAAAACTCTGAGAGAGGCTACAACTGATATAGGGAAAAGCAACTTGTATCAGTGATCTTTTTCTTCAAGTCACCTGTCCAACTTTGAGTGTGAAAAACTACTTGCATGAGGAATCCAGGGATTTTCTGAGAATTTTATTTGAATCTCAAGTTTCGTAAAAGAAATCTTTTAAAACAAGAGATGAGGACAGGCTACTAATGTAAATTAGGGTCTTATTGAATCCTAAAAATCTTAGATCTCATAGATGTCTAATGGATTTAAGCTCTTAGCCTAAAATCCTTGGTCATCTCTTGTATGAGTAATCTCAAATCAAATAGGTTTCTTCATTGAAACATGCATTCACTCTGAGGTTTTATGCATCAAGTTTTAGTGTTGAGGATTGTTTTCCATGGGACATATAAACACTTTAAACACAGTTTTATATTAGGGAATGTTTTTATAAAGATGAAATAAAGTTGTGGTTATAAATGTATGTAAGATTATGTTTCGATGAGTGTCTGATACAAGTCTTTATATATTGCCATAATAATCTGTTCAGTTCTTGACATCCTTTTGCTCAGTCCTGAATATAATTGACTGCCAAATGCTGAAGGGACCAGAGAGTCCTTTGGAGACACTCTATAAAACATAGTATTTTATAAGATCAGGCTCTGAAGGCATCAATTTATGTAACATTTAATCCACTATATGTGGAAAAGTTTATGGAGAAGTCACATTTGACTTTAGGCAGTCAAACAATGAGTCACACAGGAATTTAGCATTGGCACCTTGGCATTTTGTGCTATGAAACACAGTCTCTTCTGTTGTAGAGCCTTCTCTTTCTTCTTCCCTCAGACTGCTCACATATTTGGAAGTTTAATTCAAACTATTGACAGTGTGATGGTGCATATGACACGCAATCTGGAAGAGAACACATTACCTCTAACTGTTGAGGGCACATCATCTGTGGCAGGTAGGATTTAGCAGAAATGTTCTCCCTCTCTCTCTGGACTATCTGTGAGTGTTGTAAACACTTCTGTGCATGCAGCTGCTTCTTTGCTAATGTGAAAGTAGAAATCAAAGCAATTTTTTTCTTTTGAATAAAAAACATTTCAGTTGCAGAAAGTCCAGAGGTAATCAGCTCTGACTGTACTTGAACTTTCTTGAGGTTATTTGAGGAAGGGGTTGTCATATGAATTCTGTTAAATTAATCCAAGAAAATTATATTAAAGGCATAGTAGAGCACAGACTATACTAGTAGGCAATTAAAGTTGTACCTAGAGCTCATACGCAGTGCTTCGAACTTGCAGATATATGGATACTACAAAACTTTAATTTGGGAACAAGATACTGCAAATGATAGGTCTAGTTTAAACCTTTCAGGATGTTTTTTCTTTTACTACTGTTTAGCATCCTAGCACTCTAATTTCATCTATTTCAGGATGCTACAGGTAGCAAAGGTAATTGAACTGTTCTGGCATTCTGCTCTGCTTCATTGAGACCTGAGCAAGGGGGCAAATAACATGAGCAGTCACCAGTACCATTAATCACTGAATACATGCTTCCTAAACTGTCTTGGACACTGGCATTCTCAAACATTGCACTGGAGGTCTGAAATAATGCCTTCAAATGTCAGTGGCAAGAGAAGAGTATGTTTTTCTTGTCCTGTCAAGCTCAGTATTCGAGCGTGGTTGAAGTGATCCATGGTATACTAACACTGTGTACAGTCTTTCCCTTCATAAAGAACTTGGGTAGAAAAGGCAGTTTTGTACTCAGGGAATTTATTCTATTTTTTTTCAAACAACTGGAGTTTTAAAGTCAAGACTTGTAATAGCTACTGGAAAAGCACAGTTACATAGTCAAATAAGTTGTAAACGCTATTGATTTTATCATATTTTTGTTTGGGTTATCACACAGATTACACCTTGGCTAGAATGCATCCTCAGACTCTGAATTTGTCCCGTTATCGCTTTCCATCTCGAGGACAGAGTTATATTTCCATTCCCAGTGAAGCTTTTCAAGAAAAAGGTAAGGAAAAATTTAAAGGAAGGAGCAGAAGCATGTAAGCAGGACATTGAAAAATAGTTTTTCTTGAAAACAGTTTTTGGTTTGCCTTACTTTTCTAAATTGTGGATTTGATTGCTGTTGATCATACTGGCTCTAAAATGGCAGCAATTCTTCTGTCATATTAATGAATGATTAATGTGGTAGAGTTCTTCATATTACTTAAATATTACTTTGTATTACTTTAATTCAACTTGAATAATACACCTAGGCTACAGATACTGCAGACATTTAATGCTGGCATCTTTTAACATTGGAGAAGCCATCATTAAATAAATTATATCTAGTGATCCAAACTGGTAATTTTAAAGAAATTCTGTGGTATCAGATCAGGCATTACTTCTACCTCCCTGAAAAATCAGTCTTAAAATGTTTTATAAAATTAAACCATAAAATGATAGGTTTAAGCAACACTATCCAAACCTAAGCTAAAATTCTTGTATCTCAAAAGTTGGAAAAAATCAGAAGCTTTAGTCAAGATTTTAAAATCTCAAAGTCAATTATTTTAGATTCTTGAAAGATTGAAGGAACCTGTTTTTAAAGATATCTACCTGGATTCTCAGATCTTTGAAAATGAGGCCTAAACCACATAAAACTATATAAACTACAATCCACAGAATTCACACACCTACAGACCTTTCCTCAGTCACTTCTGTTGAAGAAAGTTTCATATAGTGGAAAGTTAGCTGCAGATAGCCTGCAGTTGGAAATACTCCAATAATTACTGAACTATCTACCTGCTTTGTGATGACAGCTTTGTTTCTTTGCACTGGCAGGGGGCTCTAGTTGGAAACTTCACTGGAAATGCTCTGAAGCTTGAATAACTATAATTGCAAACCACTATGTAATGCTAAAAATAGCATGTGATAACTTTTTTCTTTTCCTTAAAAAGCTTCTTACCATACTTATTTTATTTTCTTTGGCACATTATCATGGCTGACATCCCAAAATGATCCAGCCTCTTAGCTGGAAAAAGGGTTAAATCTCTAAAACTCACTTCTGAACAAGTTTGACCTTCAGGCCACACTGCAACACTGTCCAAATGAAGTAACCTAAACATTCATTATTCCACCTTAGAGTTGACATTATAAATACTTGGAACCCAGCAAAAGGGATAACAAAGGACATCTGTGTGGCTGACACTTATAAAATACACATCTGTCTCTTCACTTAGATGCCAGAGACCCCATAAATACTTGGAATGAAGACAACAAGCAGGCAGCCGAAGCGGAAACTAGTTGCCTGTGTTTCAGTTTTGTAAATTGCCAGCCAATATAGGTAGTGGTTAAGTAGCCATGAGATTACTGTAGCTTCGAAATGTTGACTCTGGTATGTCATGCAGCCATTTCTAATGACATGTAGGAGCTTTATAAATGATGACTGATTAACAACTTACTCATTCTGGAAGTACAGTTCCATAGGGCAGGCATCCTTCTATTTTAATGTCTCCTGTGCTGTACTGCAAGTTGTTCATACTTTTTCATTTATTTAAAAGAATAATCGGAATTCAGTTAAAGCAAAGATGTTGAAGTTTACAGAAGTCAAGGCTCTTATTTGACACAGAATTTCAGGTCTAGGAGAGAAGTTTCTCTTGCTTACAATAATTGCTCTAAGGAATAACCCGTTTTCTTTTCACAGCTTGGATTACCATTGTCGGTCTATTTTACCATAACATGCACTATTTCTTTCATAATATCAACCCTATGGATACCAAGTAAGTATCTCAGATCTCCCATGCTGTAACAACTTGTTTATTACGTTAGTAATATATCTTTATAGCAGTCATGTCATTATCAACTGTAAATAAATTATGAACCATAATCCTTATTCTGCAATATTGAGGACATGTAGTCATTAACTAGAGAGAGATTAAACCTTATGTTAGATGTTTTGTTTTATGCTGTAGTAAAATAGATTCTCATGGCGACATGTTTGTCTTTCCTTGTCTCCTTTTTCCTTTCATCAGATCTGGTATTAGAATTTCATAACTTTAATCTGTTTTATAAAAGGCAAATTACATCTTTTCTCCTGACACACATAAAGATAAAGTTTGCACTTAGAGGAAACAAGAAAACATAACATCCCTCTGCAGATAAAATCTGAACCTATAAGATAATTTTACGACAGGAGACCAGGCAATGCTTAAAAGACCTTTTGTTTTATATGTGGCACCAATGAAATCGTTAGCAGATAAGATAAAGTAAATGGAGACCTATATACCTCTTAGCTGGACAGTTCCCCGGGGAATTTAGAACTGCCATTTGTGTAAATCATTACACTTTCCTTTTAAGCTAGTATGACTTCATGTTTTTATTTGATCGACACTAAAGTATGTAGATTACGTTACACTTTGTCTCAGTCTTTTCTGTTCTGTGGCTTTTCATCATATTACATCTGACAGCAGAAGGCAAGATGCAGCATCTCAGCTGTCATGTACTTCAGGGATTACCTTCCTTTCTTGACACACAGCTCCACAGATGGTCATGAAAAATCATTTGTGAACTTCAGGGAATTCCTGGTTTATGACCAGATTGATCACACTGAGATAATGGCACAACTATTACTAAATAGCATTTTAAAATCGAATAGCAAGTTGAACTGTTGTTTTCTGCTCTCTCTCAAAAAAAGGGCACTTAGCAGGTGGCTGTAAAGAAACCGTGTCATTACTGCACAATATTTCTTACTGACATGAAGAAACAGGCAATAATTCATGACAGCTTAGGTTTTTCATCAGGAGGCTCAGAGTGCAATTTATTAAGATAATTAGCTATACTCTCAACCCCTTAGAGATGGAAAATTAATACGGTCTTGACTTAGGTCAAAGTTTACCAAAGATGAACACAACATGAGTAAAGACCCTACATGTCAAAACTTCTCATTCTAATGCATTGTCATAGAGTCTAAAGCCGCTGGGGTTCTGTTGTAGGGAAATAGTTACGTCATCTTTGTGCATGGTCTGTGAATTTTATGGAATAGGATGACCTGGAGACCTATACAAGTTTCACTAAATCACGTGTATTTTTAACACACATTTCCAAGAATAAAGGCTCCGTCCCTGCTGCAATGTTAAAGAAAAACAGAAAGTTGTTGGAGAAGAAAAAGATGTATTTCTATAATTACTTGAACTGTTTGCAGTTTATGTTGCACTACGGAATCATGTCTATAAAATTCTAAATGCAGATCTACCCAAAAAGTGTTCTAAAAACCAACAATGCAGGGAATGCTAGCTTAGCACTTTTCCTTTGTGGAATCAAACCCCAGGTATCCAAATAATGTTTTAAAAATAAGTATCAAGTTCCCTCCTTCTTGATTTTATTTTTGTACTGTCCTATTATATCTTCCTTGCTTACATTTTACTAGAATAAAAATGCTTTTTCAGAGTAATTTGTTTTGAAGATTTTTTTTTAGCTTCTGTCTAGCACTGAGGTACTTGAACACCTGTAATTTGAAGCCTGTTCATTTTCTTCTGTTTTATGTGGTGTTTTTTTTTTTTCCCTCTCTTGCACGTGTGGGGTAAAAATAAAACAAAGCTCTTGTCATCTGGCTCTACAGCACAAAAGTTCCTTCTATTTTCAGACTATAAAAACAGCAGTTTCTAAGAGGGAAGTCGGTTTTGATTCATTATAAAAGAAAGAAATTAAAAAAAAAAAAAAAAAGAAACAATGGGTTTTGAACCCTGTTCTGCTTCCATGTATATACAGTTTGTGTAACTCTGTAGTAATCCCAGTGGAGGTAATCAGATGACAGACCAGCTGCCATCTAACACCCAGGCCCAGTATTGAGACTGTGCTACAACAAAGAAAAGCTGGCATGTGCAAACATGAAACACAGAAACTTGCTTGTGCTGAAGTTTTTTGTACGTTTCAAAATTCAATTAGTCTGTAACATTAAAATGGCAGGTAAGGAGGGAGGAAAAACTGTCCATCCTGTTCATCTGTGAAAGAAAAATCTCCAAATGTTGGATAGTGGTCTTACCATTTCATGTCCTTCTATAAACAAACTTTTCATATCAGAGTAACAAATGCAATTCACATTCTGGTTCCTGGGAGCAGAAGCATGGCTTGATACTGATGTTTTTTCCTGGTCCGAAGACTGGTGCTTGGGGTTGTAATAAATGAGTTCTGCTTTATTTGATCTTCCTGAGGAACTGAATGAAGTTATTTTAATATCTTACAACATGAATCCTCCCCCTACTCCCCTTCCCCCAAGGAAAACAAGAAAGCACTGCAAACAGGGGGCAGATGTAAGACGGTTTTTATTTTATTTATTTTTTTTTTTATTCAGTGGTGTGCTGTGTTTAGGTACCCACGCTGATGGTTAATTCACCGTGTCTGTCATTTCTCACAGTAAAAAACAGTCATTCACTACCAAAGAGACGGATGACAGAAAATGTTTTACACCTGCAGTTCTTTTATAGATAGTGTAAAAAATTTTACTCTACAGCCAAATAGATCTCATTTATTCCTAAATGTGCAGAAATGTCAAAGTCATAAGTTTTAGCTGAAAGCAGAAATAAGTGTTCTTATTATGTACTGCAAAATTAATTTAGCCTAGAAAAAATAACACAGAGACTAATCAGATGTTTAGTCGTTTCCCTCTGTTTGTATTGTGACCTGAGTTATGCTCTAACAAACTTTATAACCAGACAGAAGCAATTCTTCAAAGTAAAAATTTAAAGGATTTCTAAATATATACGTGACATATATGTATATAAGCATTGCATACAATGCAAGTATATGCATCTTACTAATACGCATGTTTAATTAGATTGTCTGAATACCCAGGCACTTTTTCTCTTTGTTTGAAGGCTTCTTTCCTTAGTTAGGTTTATTTTTAGACCCCTTACTTCATAGGATTCTCTCTAATCATCCAAGGCACTTTTCAGCAAGGCTTGTTAACCTTTGCAAGAAAGGAGCAGAATGGAGGAATTTTTATGATATTAAGTCTCTTAATAGCTAAAGCTGTTGCCTATAATTTGTAGCTGTTTCTTCTAGTCATGTAACAGGATCTTTTGGGGCTGGATCTTGCTCAGAAATTCATTGACCTGAATGGAAAAAGGACGTGCTGTGTTCCCTTTGTTGTGGCTATAAGGGTGAGTTCTTGGAGGCAGCTCTGAGAATAAACTTTGTCTTACACTGCTCACAAAGGCCTTTGCTTTAGACAATTTGTTAGGAAACGGGGAGCTGTTATAACTTACCACCGTGAAATTATTCTAACAGGTACATCAGGCAGGAACAACATTTCTCAGGCCAGCTTGAAAGAGGCCAATACTGGCATGAACTAAAAAATGTTTTTTCTACTTCCTTAATATATTTTTCTTTCCAAGGATTGCTGAAGCTGCTGCCTACAAAGGCTATATGATCTCAGCAACCAGCTATCTCATCTCCATCAAAGTAGATCCTCCGCCCAAGTTGTCCCACAATCTGTCAGGAGCTCCTCTTATTACCATCCAGCTCACACACAAATTGGTAAGTAAAACAGAAACTCTCCGTTTAGTCTTACCCTTAGGGCTGTTCAGAACTTCAATGTCTGTAATGACTTCTATATATTTTTCTTGCAACTTTTGTGGGAGTTTTTAGTAGCAATTCGGATGGCATTTGTAACTGCAATATTATCTTTTTTCCAGCCATTAAACCTCATTGACTTCTGTTTCCATCGCAGCAGAAGGCTGATTAGTGCGTGTACTAAAAAAAGGGGTGAAGTGACAAGTGCAGTTTTGGACCTTTCTGTGTACATTGTTCTATGAATGTGTTTGTGCAATTTACAAAAGGGTGGTATGAATTACGGCCTTCTCATTACAGCTGTCAAGAAAACAAGATTTTATTTACGGTTTCTGCTGTTGGTCTCCACACTGACATAAAAGTGAGGTGTTTTGAATGTTTTCATGAATAAACCAAGAGATGAAAGGTCCTCCAAGGACAGCCACAAATCTGATGGGCAGAGCATCTCCTGGGATAGGAAGGAAGCAGATTCAGCTCTGTTCTAGCATGACCTGTCTGTTCTAGACAACAGAGCAGAACTCTGTTCTGAATCTGACAATCCTGGAGACAAATTTTATTCAAATTGATTGAATTCAGTAGAGCATTCAAATTTCACTAAATTAATATATTCCAGCAAGAAAATAGAAAAATAGCCAGTCTTCTTTGCTCTCAGAGAAAAAGGAACCTCTTTTTGTCTTGTTGGTGTCAGTGAAGAACTAGTTTAAACTCTGCAGTGGTGGCATAAGGAATGCAGCATCTATCACCTACTCAATAGAGTGTTGAATGGAAAGGGAAAATGGAGATTTCAATTCTTAGATGTTTCTTAGAAAGCATATGTTAGATATTCTACAACGTTATCACATTTTCTTTCAATCACTGTATTCAAGCCAGTATTTCTTTCTATTTGTTGGGCTTACGGTAAGGGTGCAGGAGACAGTGGAAAACAAATACATGAGGAAAAACTCTAAGGCATAGAAATGAAAAGTGTTGTTGGACTGTTTTCAAGCTAAGGACTCTTCTGAATGTACCTAGTGGTCTCTTAAAGGCGGGAGCTTGTAAGTGAAGACTCTGGTTGTATTATGTGTAGACAATTTATAAAATGCACTTTGTTTTATTTATTCTGGTACCTCCTCATGCTTTTGGTATGATGATTTACTAGCAGGCTGTTAAACAAAACTGTGTTTTTTCTTTATCCCTGTTGCATTTTACTATGAAGACCACTGGGATACTGGTATACCCGTAGAAATGTCACATTTGTTATCATAGCACACTTCATAGTAGTATTTTTAAACCCATCTATTCCTTTCCTTTTTGAAAAAGGAAAAAAAGAAAGAGCAGTCCATTTGCCTCCATAGATTTTTGCCTTGGCGTCCAAAGATAATCCCTTATTACAGGTTGAGAGCAAACAGATGAAGAACACACAATCATTTGGTTTGGGTGGGGTTTAATTTAGAGTAAATTTGAACACTAAGTATGCTAAGTATAGCACAGGCTGGGGAAAAATGAAGAGATTGTAGGGTCATTACTCCATAGTCACACCTGGCATTTTTATGCTCCAAAATCCTGCAAAATAACAGGAACAGATTTAATTCTTTGGCCTCTAGCCGAATTTGTTACGCATTCTGTAGTATAGGCTGCTTTACCTGCTATTGCTCGTGGTTTTTTTCTATAATCATAGAGCATTTATTTGGATAACAAATGATAGTATATTGTTATTAACATCTATTTTGTGTTAAATTATATAATAATATAATAATATTTTTTGCATCTAACGAACCAGTACCATCCTATTACTTTGTTAAGAGGTGTAGTGAAGATTTGCTCCACAAGTTAAGACAAAAATTAATAATCTAATTTTATTTTTTTTTGCCCCCAATCATTTGTGGACTAGAAGTAGAAACTGGCCCCATGCAGGACTAAATGTCCTTTTCTCCATTGTTTTTAGATCAAAACTATGTACAAATACATTAGATCTTTTCTATGCTTGTTCCAGTGCTATCTGATGGTGAAGCATTTTGTATATCTTCTAGCTTGGTTTCTAAAGTTTATTTTAATATTCCAAATCAGTATAAAAAATATAAATGCTAAAAATTTTCCAAATCCAAAGCATTCTGAAGTTGCCAAACGTGCTGAAACAAATTTTGTTTTGACAACATAAAATATTGCATTTAAGTTGCTCTTTGCCATATTTCATTTATATGGTTTTGGTATAATCTAGTCAGAATAGGTGTGTAAAAACAGAAGGAGCTGTGAAAGTTTGTAAACAAAATTAATGAAGTTATAGTTTGAGATCTGGGCAATAGGCAATAGAGCTGTCTATTTTGACTTTTTTTTTTTTTTTTCCTGGTGTACTTTTTTAGCCGTTGGTGTGAATTTTTGCCAAAAAAGCTATTAATCAGTGAGCAACAGAATCAACCCTCTGGGTATCTTGTATTCTAAATCACAGTCTGTAATTCTCGGTATCACAGATTCCAAATTCTGTGAATAATCTTTGGAAACAATGAAATAACAGATAAAATTGCGATGAATATTTGTCTGTGGGGAAGATGCATAGTAAAGAATTACATGTAAAATGTGAGCAGCTCTGCTAAAGTGATATATACATTGGAATTGAGAGGAAGGCTGCCTGCCTGTGACACCTATGACTATGGGAATACAATTTATCTCTATCTCTGACTTTTAATTAGCAGAACTGTTTAAAATTAAGGAATGGATGAATAGATTATACATTCTAGTTGTGCATAAGTAAGGTGGCAGTGGGCCAAATCTGTTCTTTTTCACTACTATAGATTTTAAATAGCTCCAGCAAAGTCCATGGAGTACTTCTAAACAATTTAAGTTCAGGCAACTTGTGAATTTATTGAGGTAAGCTATTTAAGCAAATTTAAGTAAGTAAATTTAAGTGAATTTACTTAAATGTATTGCAAAATAACTACATGCCTCTGCAACCTTTCATACTATAGCAGCACAAGTCCTTTCTTTCATGCTGCTTCAGAGAGGACAGAAGAGGAGGACATGAGTAATTATTGCCATTAGGCCTGGGTGTTCAGGATTGCAGCTGGATTCCCACAGGACTGATAAATCCAGTAGAAATTCTTCCTACCGATAGAACTGCTAGACAGCTTTCTGGTCAAGCTTATTTTAGTGGAAAATGGTTTTCTGACCTAAAATAGAAATTCTCATGAATCAGGATGAATAATTCATAAAAACATTACTTGTATTTCTCTTATGAGATAAAGACTCCCTGTGGACAAGATGGACATGCATATTGTACTTAGTGTTATTTTTTAAAATGGTCTCTATTCAAACAGCAGTTTCTTTTCTGTTGCACAATCCCTGAAGCTAGTTTTTCTGCTACTTTTTCTTGTATCTTAAATTTAAAATTGTATCTTAATTGTATCTTAAAATTAAAATTTAAAATTTAAAACTTATTTGCATAAGAACATAAAGTGATTAAGATTTTCATTCTTTCTGCCATTCTGAGGAATTTCTTATTCATTCTTTCTATCCACAATGTCCACTTTTACAAGAAAATAGCTAGGAGTGAAAAGCAATTCTCATTTTCCTTTTCTGTAGATATATGCAGCCTTTCCAGTGATATTTGCAGATCATTATGAGTCTTTTTGCTTGGGACTTTATACATATTATAGGATTACACTTGTAATATCTTATTCAGGAACATTTCAGAGAGAAACAGACATTCTTTCACCGGATTTTAAAAGTGCTGATGTTCTGCTCTTCAGTGCTCTTCAATTGGATGAACTATTTTCTCCAGCTAAATGGATGAAAGAAATCAACTGACTTTTTCAGTGTATGTGGGATGATGTCAAGATTGATGGTAGTTCAAAGTTGAAGAATCTTGACTTGTCCGAAAGTCTTGTCATGAAGCATCAGTACATTTTGTAAAATAATTATCCTCAAAAAAAAGTAAAATATTGTTTCTGGCAAGAAGTCTTTCATAGCAGGAAGAACTAGAGAAGAACTAATATTTCACTTGTATGATCCAAGAAATTACAGCACATTGTAGAAATTCAGAGGAGATGAATGTCAAGACTGAAAAGCATATACAACATGTTCTGGCAAGCATCAGAAGAGAAAATGGGAAAGAAAATGGTGTAAAACACCATCAATATTTTGTGAAATCCATATGATGGTGTAGCATAGATCTTGATCTTTGACCACACCGAAGTCACTTTTTGACAGTGTCTGGGAGACAAAATATCTATAATTTTTTGTCTTTCCTGACAAGGCAGCTGATCATATTTCAGCATGTGGAAATACCAGCTTGGTGTACGTCCTGTCATACTAGGTGCAGAGAGGGTAAAGGCCCGACTAAGGTGGTGAGACAAAAGGAGAACATCCATACAGTGGATGAGGCACCACAGCACACTATTCACCACTCTGTTGATCCCCTATTGGTTGTCTGGCACCACAGAGAAAATTTCTTTATGGCTAGAGGAAAACTTTTTGTACACTAAGTTTCAACCACTTTGTGGCTTCTGTAGTTTTCTGCAGAAGGGGAACTTGTGTTGCTGCAGTTTTGGATAATTATAAACACGACTTTCTCACCCTGTGTAAGATGAAACTTGGATGAAAATGGGATGCAAATCAGGAATTCTTAATGTAGCTCTTTTTCTCCAAAATGTAAATGTATTTAATGCAGATGCCATTTTAAAGATTTAGCTGATTCTGGGAAAAAAATAATAATAAAAAAAAAAACGCTTTACTAAGATACTACAAATTTAGCTTTGTTCCATCTCATTCTTTTGTCATGTGGTTCATTTTAACAAAAGTAGTGTTAGGGGAGCTGTCTGCCTCATCATGAAGTGTTAATCTTTCTTACCATTTTATTATACTGAATCATTCAAACAGCTGCTTCTCTCCCTCCTTTTTTTTTTTTTTTTTTTTTTTTTTTTTTACCAAATCCTCTCATTCACATTTTTGCTTCTGCTCTTTATTTTCTGCAAAGAATTCCTCCCATCAGAAGCCCACAGTGACCTACTTCCTTGGCGCCCCTTGCTAGAGTTCATCAATGGAAGCTCATCAGCTTTTCCTGTAAATCCTGTCTCATATTCTGACTTTCTTAAATCTCCAGAACCAGGAGTCATACAAGAACATCAACATTATTATTGTAGGTGCAGCATATTTATCTGGGAAGTGCTCTCTTGGGGGCACTTTGGAGATGGTAAAGTGTAGGGAAAGAAGACCTCTTCTTCTCTTGACTGCTCGCATTATAAAATCATGCTGGAAGTCCTCATGGAGCTCAGGGATATAGTGAAAATTTTCCTTAACCTTCTCTCTGAGCTTTTAATGAGGCAACGCATCTGATTTGCCTCTAAATGTACCCTAACACGATCCTTCTCTCTGTTGTCTTTTTCCTGGCCAGTGGCATGCCATATCCCAAGGTTTGTTTAACATTATTACTGATAGGAAAATAAAATGAGAGAAGAACCAGTTCCAATCTGTACACAAATATTAGAGCTACCATGAGAGAGATGAATCGATATGGAGCCAATTTATTTTTATGGCAAGTTAAGTGTTGACTAATTTATATATCGATTGAGGAAAAACAAGGGCTTTTGTCCACATCTTCAGAATGAAGGTATACTTTTTACCTGGATAGACTCTGCTAGAAAAAAATTGAATAAAATATAATTAAAACTCTGATTCCTACAGAGTATGCCACAATTAAGCAAAAAGAAAAAATAATAAAAGCTTGTAATTTAAAAATCAATATAAAGTTCAGCACTTTCCTACATAAGTTAAATCTTTGCTATAAAGAGTACAGAAAATCCATTGAATTCAAATGAGAAATGAACATAGTTACAGCTAATTTTCTTGCTCCTGGGCAACCTTAAAATAACAGTAGTCATTATGATATACAACATCTCTAAACAATAAAGCCGTAGTTCTGTATTGTTAATGTTATTAACAGAGACATCCTAGGACATATTTTCTCATAGGAATCCATTCTGAAAGCCTAGACTTGCACAGTAACAAAAATATAGATTTTCATTAAGCACATTGAAGACTGCTTGTTGTAAGGATGAGGATTACATTGCAATACGTTGTAATTCACAGAAAGTGTCATTTCCACATTAGAACTGATTTAAGCCTTTACAGGTACAACACTTTGCAGGTGTTACCACCCATTTGTCATGAAATGCCCTCAATATTTGTAAATGAGTTCTTTCTCTTTGTGGTGGCAGGAATTAGGGCACCATGAAGTAGCTGAATGTTTTCATAAATGTACAAGTAAAGTTTGCTTTCAATTTTAAGTTTAGTTGCTGACTTTCATTCTTTCCGTATGTGGATAAATCTATATACCAGCTTCTACTTAGAATTAGTATCTATAAAATTACCTCTCACCTAAGGAAAATAATCCCTGGTGACTGGAACCAAGTGTTATCAATCTACAGCAAAAAGCATTTGCTTTTGGTCTTTCAAATTTCTGCTTGCAAGTGTCAGTGCATCAGCAGTCAGGGGTCACTCAATTCCAAGCAATAAACTTCGAAAAATCTTGCTGATTTAAAAACTCAGGACTGAATTCCACAGTCATTCTATTTTAGGGAGCTGTGGAATCTTGTGCTACTTTGCACCCTGCCTTTGATTGAACATTTGTCACAGGAGGAGAAGAGAAAATTACAGGGTTTATATTTGACATGATCAAATCTGGTCCAGCGATGCAGAATTCTCTCCCTTACACTCTCACAACTTTTAAATTCAATTTAGTTCCCCTTGTTTAAGTTCCTCATCAGTGACTACATCCCCAGAGCAGCCTTGCATGTTGTGATGGCTTATTGCAGGAGTTCCAGCTAGCTGTGCTACATTTAAGGAACTGCCAGGATTTCTGCTATAAAACTTTGTATTTCTCTGCACAATGTTAATGCATATATATACATATTTAAAATGTTATGGAAAAAGAAGTTACTGCAGTGGTGAAGTAGCCAACATTCAGATGTTAATAACTTTGCCATTTAAAATTATAAACAAAAAAGTAATAACATACCACTATCCCCTAATCCCCACTATGAGCAAGCATCCTGTGAAATCTGTCTTGATGAGGTCAAGCTGTTTTGGAGTGACAGAGTGAACCATAGCATTTGAAATCACAAGAAGCTGGATTTGCATTCAAAATGCCCATATTACAATTATTATTTTTTAATTTTAAATTTTAGAAAAGGCCAGAAATGTTTTGATTGGCTGATTGAGAACTTCAAATTCACTGGATTCAGGCATTTTGAAAGAGTATGCTTTCAAAACTTTTTTTTACAGATACCTATTAAATATGAATGGTAACATTTTGTTTTAATTACAATGCCTACCGGAACTTCTGCTGACTTGCATGGAGCAAAGCTTTCAGTCCTCACTCTAATGGTGACATGTGGCTTTCAGAATGACACCACCCCATTTTTCATTATTCATAACAATTTGAAGAGGAAACAGAATCAAGTTCGAAGAGTAAAATGAAGATTAGTTTTAGATAGTTTGTTGGTGATAGTACTGGCAGTTAAATATACATTAAATATATGAGAAGCAAAAAGTTTGTGATGAAAACAGTCTGGTTGGAAATTATGTATGGATTTCACCTCTGCTTTCATTTACTTGGGATGAGGATGAAAAGGAACAACATAGTTCAGGGGAAGAGAAAGGTAATGAGTTTTACGTTCTCCAGTAGATACTGTTGACAGGCCAATGTTACTTCAAACTCGATATTAGAAAGAGTTTTGTCCACCCCCCACTTTGTTTGTTTTGTTTTAGGCCCTCTTAATTACGCTGCATGCCATCAGTCATGTATTTTGGTAACAGCACAGAAATAACTGAGTGAGAAAAGCGATACTGTGCTGTTTCTGTTAGCATATTTTGTGGTATTTTATTCTTTCCACCTGTAATGCCAGTCAAACACTGGAATAGGTTATGCAGAGGGATTGTGTCCTTGAAGATATTCAAACCTGACTGGATGTGGTCCTGGGCACCCTAACCTAGCTGCCCCTGCTTCAGCAGGGTGGTCAGACTAGATGATCTCAAGAGGTCCCCGCCAACCTAAATGATTCAGTGATCCTGTGATTTCATGTTCCTCTGTCTTCACTGTTGCAAACTACAGCAAATCTCAGAAGACACAAAAAGCATTTCTGCCCGGTATCCAAGATTCACAGGCTGTTCTATCGGTTGTTGTTTTGGTTACTGGCTGGAGTTGTTGAAATGGTATCTGATCTGTCATTTTTTAGGTCAGAGTTTAGACAGGTAGGTGCAATTTCCAAATTCTTTACATTGTGCCAAATTATTTCTACTCCAGTGAAGATGTCTTTGAAAAATACCTATTTCCAGCTTCTTAATGGCTTAATGGCTTATTTCTTTAGGCTTCTTAATGGAGTGGATTAGGTACTGTTTAGTACTGACACCCAATGTTTGGCTACTCTACATTCATTCTAATATTTAAAAATGCAGCAAGATACTGATCTCAGTCAAAGCTGGAAGAGGACTATGAGCGAATGAGCTGTGTGGCTGCATTGCTTCATGACGTTGTGTGGCACAGTACAAATACAGCTGTCGGTGGTACTAGTGGAGAGGCTAGAAATTCCTTGGATCATTAGTTAAACTGTCTGACCACATTTATTCATTTAAATTCTTGTCTCAGTGACTTCAGCACAACTACAAAGGGAATCAGATCTTTTCTGCACTAGGGATTTTTCCAATATGAAATTTCTCACTAGTTATTTATACTAGTTTTATACAGCAGAGATGCCATCTGCAACTCTGTATTCATTTAGTCTAATTTATTTTTTATTTCTTTTAGTAGCATGGGATCTCAGTAACCTGTTGCATACTTTCCTTGAGATACCTTGGTGTAACTCTTGGTACTTTCTTTGCAACAGTGGTGACTTCAGAACATCAGCGCCAAGTACTGAGGAAGCTAGCCTACTTCTGTTAGTTGTGTGCATTTGGAACTATGCTCATGTTCTTTTACTTATTTAGATTGTTTTACATTTCTCACTTGCCAATCCCAGACATTATCACATGCTTGTATTCCTAGACTTCTGGCATGTCTGCCCAATTCTCTGTGAAACCTCTTAAGCTTTTAGGAATGATTTATATGGCATGAATGGCCAATACTTAAAAGAATATAAATAAATGATGCTTCCCTCAGAAAACAGTAAATATAATAAAGCTATTTTTGTCTTCCTGATTTATTTCTGTTGCCTTGGAAATATATGTAATAGCGTACTGAAAATGTTAAAGTAATGAAAGGCAAACTGTTGTGAAGATCATGTTTTGTAGGAAAAAGTCTTCTATACAGAAGCTGTCTTAGAATGGTGTTGTGGAAAGGCCATACGCTCTCTCTTTAATGCTTAGAGTCACTTTTTTGTGCATCTCTGAAACAGGAGATCTAGATGGGTATGGACAGTAGTAGAAAATTTATTCATTTAGATATACTTTTAAATCATAGAGTATTTAAGTTTTTTTTTTTAAAGACGAAATCATTTGCATTAGCATTATATTGCTATTTTGAATTTATAATTATTATTGATCTCTTTAAAAATAAATTTCTACTTATTTTCCTAGTGTTAGGAGAGTTATTTTTTACAAGACCAGACTCTAAGTTCACTGAATAGTATTGCCACTGCACTGATGTTCAGAGGGGAGTCCTCACAACCATGAGAGAAAAGTGAGGAAAGCTGAGGGATGGATACCAGTTGTACAGTCTGATAGAGGGGAGAGGATACTCTGCCTTTGTTTGCCTTTTTGCTCTGCTCTCCCCCAGTGGCAGTTCTTCTAAAGCAAAATGAAGGCACCTGATAGTGCATTGTGGTTGTGACTGCATTTATTACAAGGTAGCAGTATCACTAAGTATAGGTTCTGTTACAGGAACATCACCAATCTAAAATAATGTTTTATTTAGTTTATGCAATATAAATAAAAAGTTTAGCGTAGAAAATAGTGTTAATTTTAGTTTAGGAATGGCAGAGAGGTCATACTTGAGAGAAATTGTGGGTGGTAAATTTCTGGGTTTGCTTTTTTTTTTTCTCCACTTGTTGCATTAGGAATTTTAACTCCCTTTGCTTTGCAATAGAGTGGTAGATAATGGTATTAACAGCTAGTAATAGAAACTTGGGATTGTTTTTCTATCAGGAAACGTGTGGTCACTAAGAAGGGATTTTCCCTTTAAAAAAAATAAATAAAATAAAAATAGAGACCTTCCCAATCTAAAAGGCTACACAAGCTGGGTCAGCAACAAGATTCCTATCAGGACAGGACCAGCCAAGAAGAACTGCATTTCAGTGACTCATGCTGAAGCTAGCTGTGCATACCTTCCTCCTCTGCAGTGACTCATAGTAAATTTCCGTAATCTTGATCTGTTCAAGCTATCATTTAATGACTAACATATGCTTCCAAGGGAAAGTATGCTCTAGACCAAGGCAAGGCTTATATGATAAGGCTTTCAGTACAACAACCAGAACATCACAGTTCAGGAGAGAGGGTGTGTGTTTTTACTGGGATAATTTATGTGATTTGAATCAAGCACATTGCTAAATGTTTTGTTGAAGTTGCATGTTACAGGGTGCTAAACAACGAGAGATAGAAGAGAAGAAAATAAATAATAGACAAGTCCCATGAACAAATAATATGAAATAGAAATGTAATTTTGCAGTAAATAAAACCTGGGCAAGTTTAAAGTTCTGATTCAGAATATTATTATTATTTTTAATCTTTCATACATTCTCCTTTTTATTTCTTATTTCTCCTTTTTTTTTTTTAATTTTATTTTCTAAACACTTTCCTCTCTGGAAATTATTTTCCTCAGACTATTGGATTTTAATGCTTTGCTTTTATTTGTTGTTCTAGGATTGAGCCCAGAGCATATTGGGGTGCATTAAACACTATATAGCCAGCTGGCCAAAAGAGGTGATTATCCCACTATATCAAGCACTTTTTTTTTTTTTTTTTTCCTCTTAGCCTGCCATATTTATATCTATAGTTCCTAATTTAGTCTTGTAGCCTGCTATTTATATGTTTATACATAAGCTTAACGTTAGTATTACATTCCATATTGCTGAAAAATAGGCAAGAGCTGGAGTGCTGTACCAGATAATGTGGGGCTTTAAGTAAGTACGGGTACCTCGGTAGAAGGAAGGCATAATGCTGTCATCCTAGAATTAAACTACTGCTCGTTTTATATTATATGGTGAACTGTCGGAAGAACTTACTGGGTTGTGCTGATGAAATTTACTTTGGCAGATCATGTAAGGATTTAGAGCAGAATTAATCCCTAGATGCACAATTGTTTATTATCTAGTGCAAATATTAGTCACTAGCTTGTCGTTTGATGTAAGTCCTAACTCCATGGTTTGCTTCATGCTAAAGAAAGAGCCGTGAAACATTAAATCCTGTAGAGTATGATTAAGTCTGTTCAGTGTATGGTGAAATAAGATGGTATTTCCAAGGGTCTGGAGATGCTACGATGAGCTACCTCAGGACTTTCACTCTGTATTAAAAGGAGGAAGGGGAGAGTTGTTAAAGCATCAGAGTGCCTCTTCTCCATGAATTGGAGGGATTGTTATGGCATGTAATATAGGTTGGTGCAAAAAGCATCCACAGGATCTAAAGTTTCTGCAAGGCAGTCACACACAAGGGACACTTTCCTTTAATTTTTCTGTGGCTATGAATTGGTGAACGGGTGAACTGAATGCTCAAGGAGAATTCTAATTGATAAAGTAACAAATGAAAAAATATCCTGTAGCACTGAAGAAATGGATCAGTCCATGTTATACTGTGTGAATTATGCTGCTCTTTGGCAACAATTTTTAGAATAGACTTTTTATTAGTCTAAAGATGTTTTAAATAATTTCAATAGCTACAATTTCAGGAGAACTGCTTCCTGTATTTTTCATCCCTTGTTTCTGTCTGTTGTGATAATTGATATCAAATAGTTACTCTTTGAATAGACAGCAAAAGAATAAGAGCAGCAGACATACCAGGGAATTTGGTTTTCCTTAGCGACGTTTGTAACTGTTCAGCAACACTGATGAAATCTTTCTGGTTCCCACTTGTTACTAAGTATGACAATCCTACCCTCAACAAGTTGTGGAATTTCAGATTTGGAAGGAATCATTTTTTCATTCCCCACAAGCCCAAAAATAATTTTGCGTATGACAGATAAATGGTAATGGCTGTGTTGTGATTCATACAAAAATTTCCCCTGGATTTATGACAACGTTAAAGTAACGAAATCAGTCAAAACTGTTGTTATGTTTTAATGATCTATTTTCTAGTATGATGATCTTGGTTTTTTTTGCTCAAACTGGGGAGAAAATGTGTTTATAGAAACTGGCTAAGCATTTAGTGGGACCAGATTCTCATATAGATTCAACCAGCAGGAGTTCACACGTCTAATAAAATGATGTCAGTTTGTACTAGCTGCAGGAATCTCCATGAGGAAAGATGTTCTAGGGCTTGGCCATGGCAGCCCCTTGGGCATTATTTTAAAGCCATCACACTTCGAAAAAACCACTAAAATTTACAAAAATGTGACTACCGTGAACCTGTTAAGCACCAACAGTAAAAGTTTATAACCATTATTTCAGACTGGCATATACTAAATTTAAGATTAAATCTTAAACTGAAGTTGTTTGATGACTACCAGAGCACGCTTAGAGAGGAGGTCAAAATGTTCCCTTTCTTCGTCCTGTGAATGCCGTGTTGAGTCCTCCTAAACTGCCACTGAGGAGTTGTGACAGCTTCACACATTCCTCATTTGCAAAGCAGTTGGGCTTTATGTAAATTCCTTCACAGAAATATTTCTTCTGAAATATTTGCATTGAAAATCTGCCAAGAATTAGATAAATTGTTAGTGGGGGTGAAAGAGGTATGAGTGAAGGAAGAAAATCATCCAGGGAATAATTTAATGTAGCAAAAGAAATATAGCACAAGCACCATTTCTGTTTCAGAGAAGCATTATTTTGCTCTTGGGAAAAGTTGCCAGTGTGATACAAATCGGCATAAATTCAGCATCCTCTGCGGGACTGAGTTCTCTTGCAAAAGGCTGAGTGCTGTCAACTCCTATTGTCTTCAGGGCTTGGCATCTGATAAGGTTAGGTTAACTTTTAATCTTTCGGGTCAAAGCTTTCACTAAGTGAGGTTCAGTTAGATGCTCAAGGCCCATTTATTATTGAATTTGTAGCCAAACTGGCAGGAACATTGAAGATATTTACCCATACATGCACCTATCTGCTTGGACTCATCAGAGCAAGTGTGCGTAGCTATAGCACCAGACACAGGTCTGTGTCTGACAGTGAAATTCCCACCTTAAATCCTAACCAGAGATATGTAATTTGTCTAGCTTTTTCTTTTGCAGATTTTCTTTATTAGCATTAGTACAGACTTGAAAAATAGCATGTGAATGGCCAGCTGGGAGGAGTGAAATGAGATGCTGTGTACAAATCATTTGGTGCAAAAGTCACGCACAATCCCTTGAAGGCATCATGGAAGGAACAAACTCTTTATAGACGTGATATAAAGCCTGATTATTTATTTAGGAAACGTGCAACCTCACACTGCTCTAACCTCTTTGTAGTAAGTGACGTCACTTCAATTCATGTATTTCTCAGCTAACCACACAAACACCAGACCCAAGTATATTCTTGTGAACAGCAAACCTGATAGAATAATGGAAATAGTTCCAGTAAAATTTTACAAAAAGAACTGCAGAGACTTTAGTGCTTTATTCTTGTGGTAAAGGCTGTACCCAAGGTGAACAAAAGAACAACTTCAGTAAATAGTATATTTCTTTACTGGATATTTCCATTTTTTCTGGCATAGTCTGCAGGCTGTTGATTAGGTTTTTACTTCCCTCAACTTCACTTGAATATTTTCTGCATTCTAGAACTAGATTTAAATATTTCAACTCATTCCTTGGTTTTCTCTTGAGAAAAGTTAGAGCTCAGTAAATATAATAATAAAAAGTGGCTATAACTATTCTTTACTTAAGAAAACAAAATCATTTAAAATTTGCTTCCTGCAACTATCAGCTAGCCAACAGAAAATACATGTACTGGCAAGAATATTTAGCAGAACAGCAATTTTAAGTGGTTACTGAATACTGTTCCTGGAAGGCAGACTTCAAAAAGCCAGATTTTTAACTGTGAATTTGACTTAGAGTTATGCTCCTTCGGTTGAGAAAGAATAATCCATGACTTCAGGGACTGTCAAAGCTAATGGTGTCTTGAATTTTGTGTGTTGTTGAAATGCTCAGAACAGATGTATATTCTGAATTCCTAAGCAACTAATAAGCAGAAAACTCTGCCAAATTCTGCATATAAAAATAAAGGGTTAGTGGCTAACTTGATTCTCTGAAAGTCCATAAAACCTCCTGAACTGTTTCTCGTTTATACTTTTACATTAAGATCAAAGGTGGTGGCTGACCAAGCTGTGATTCTCTTATCCTGTTTGGACCTCTCATGCTGTCAGCCTGCCATCTCCTAGTTCAGAGTCCTGGAGTGTCTTTATCCTATCTGAGAAGATCTAATAAGATTTTCTACTTTGATATGATAAAGGTATTATTTATCTAATATAATCCTAACAAATGCATAAACTTTTTTTGTTTTGTTTTGTTTTAAAGCAGATATAAAACACGGCAACTTTTTTTGGTAGCCACATTTCTCTAAACTTGATGAGACATCTTGAAGTTACAGATTAAGCAGAATTACTGAATTTTGTGTTTCTTGCAAGAAGTGTGGACTTTTTTCCAAGTTATTACTATTTCTTGACGTTTTATACATACTTGCATGGACTTTTGCCTTCACTAATGACATGTAAAAAGCCCCAGAGATTTACTGGTTTAAATATAGTGATCAGGTGATCAGTTACAAAGGCAATTGATGAATACAATGACTCTCATTATGACAGTGCTACTTCTAAGAGAGCTGCCTTTTGCTTAAGTTTTCTTGCTGCACACATTTCTTCCTTACTGGTATGCAGGACTTGTAGACACCAAATTGATTACTTGATATCTAAGCTTCTGTGTCTTTATCACATTTTCTTTCAGCTGGGAATTTTACTTTAATGCCACAGCCTTTGTGACTGACTTTTACTGAGTGTGTCTTAACGTCAGCAAAGAGTTAGTTCTAACTCGTAGAATATGACCCCAAAATGTTAGAGGTGTATCTGCTGCCTTTTTTTCCTAGATAAAGAGCAGATGAACTTTACCAGTGGTTGAGAGGTAGGAAGAACAGTCCAATGACTGTGACATGAAGTTCAGTGACTGCTATTCCAGTGGTTCACTATAGCACTTCAGAAAGTGCTTAGGGTCAGATCCATAAAAGTATTTGGACATCCAGTTACCCTCTGTTTGAATGAAGCTTGCACCCTGTTTGCATTTGAAGAGCTGTGTCAGGATGTGTTTGAGCAAGAGTTTTGTAATTTAACATTTTACGTCATTGACATCTCCATATGAACTCTGCAGACAAGAGTATCTGTGCAGGAACGAAGATAATTTAGTTTTTCTAGGATATAATCCATCTCATGCCAAAGTATTTGTTTTAAAATATACTAGCTAAATCACTCCTATTTCTCTCCACTGATATGATAGGGAATCTGGGTTTGATAGATATCTAGGCTCGTTCAACTAAAATCCACCCTACATGTCGTACCTCACTGATCTGCAAAGTTATGCAGATAGTACTCACTGGGAAACTCCCTGCTATGGGCAAGATGGTGATGAGGGCAATAGAGATGCTTTAAGGAATTAGATGTACCCTCCTAAATGTGTTTCTATCTATATTTAGCAAAGACTGTTCACAGAGTTTCTTACCCTTGCTTTTCTGTAGGTGAGGTAAGGAGATCTGTATTTTAGTGATCGGAGTATTTTAGTTTGGAGTACGTGCTGAGAAAACCTTGTCACATTTTGGATTTTCTGTAGTGTGCAATATTTAATCCTAGTGAATGCATTTGGATGGATAGAGAAAAACATTTCAAAAGAGAAAGGTACTTCAGTCTATGAAGTCTTTTATTTTTCCCCATATTTTCTAGCATGACTGAACCACATTTTAAGTTTTGTTGACACCACAAATGTGACTTTTCAGCCCAGAGCTATAGAGCCCTGAAATTAAAAATGTGTCTTGAAACACTGATGGATCACTGACAGGGCTGGAGCTTCCAAACTAATGGAAAATGATGACGCTCCCTGCATTCAGATCAAGTGCTTCAGTCCAAGCTTCAGTTTGTCTGACAGCATTCTTTATATGCCATCGCCTCACAGTACTGATTTTCTGAAAAGGAGATAAGATGTATCAACTAGCTGTTTGTAGTAAGTTACAGGATCCAAAATTTGGTCCTACTTTAATTGTTTTAACTCTTGACGAATGGATCAGGGCTTGGATGTTGCTTGTTGTCCCCCAGAGTAAAGGACAAGGTGGGAACCAGATTGGACTGATGCTCAGTTGGCTTCCCCTTTTCACTGGGCGAGTGTGCATTGGCACAGACTGCATTTGTGCCCCCTGTGCACTGTGTACGCCTGCCTGCACCTCTTGGCTCCCTGCAAAGGTGGAAAGAGCTGAGCCGTGCAAAGTGCTGCCTCCCAACGCTGCTACTGCTGGCATGTAACAGCCTGCATGGGGAAGCTCTAGCATGGCTGGCATAGAAATACGAGGAACAGTACATATATCAATATTTTATATTTTGTACCCTATATCTCCTTATCCTGTCATGGAGCACCTGCTGATTTCAGGGAAATATAGGATGAAAATAAATATAAATTTCAGAGAGTTTGGAAAAAAAATGTAGCTGGAATGTAAGGCCTGCTGAGAATCCACGTATCTTACATTTTAAGAACTAAGTGTACCTATATTCTATTTAATTTACTCCAAGTTTGAGAGTAAGGCAAAATTATTGCTACAAGTTTGGTATTTTGTGATGAAAATCTGTGCTACATTGCTACCTTTACTTTGCGAGACAAATGTGATCAAGACATTGTATGCTGCTGCAGTTTTACTACGATTGATATGTGATGCAAGAGCTTTCTATTCTGCCCCTCTCCGCCATCTGGTTTGGATCCATCCCTCTGGACGAGGAATACTCTGGGTGACACTGAGGATGAAGGCCACAAATGGAGGTAGTTGCCCAGGCAGCCTTCAGAACTGCCAGAACAGAAATGGTTCTGGATGCTATCCCAGCTGGCCTGTAGCTGACATACAGATCAGTAATTTATACCCCAGTGATAATACGTTGTAGTGCCAGTAACTTTTTATAACTCTCATAAAATTCCTTATTCCTGTGGGGAAACATTCCTCCAACGTGGGCAGTAAAATGATCACTTTCAGATGTCAGCATGGACTTTTACACCAATCTGTTGCCAACTATATATTAAGGTGACCAGATTTTCTAGGCACCACATCAAGGAGAAGTAGTTCAGAGAGCAAGAAATAGGAGGAACGTAGACCCCACCTGGGATATTATAAACTTTCAGGCCAGACAGGGGTCCCCTGCTCTTTCTCACATCTGCCACCTACTCATCGGTTGTATCTTGAAAGTCAGATGCTAGGTGACCATATCAAATGGTCATCACAACATGTTATGATATTTTATTTAAAGTCACTTTGGTTTATAATTTAATCCTTGTCCTACATTCCTTCAGTATAATCTGCATAAGTATTTTCCAGGGTTCATTCTGTCCTGCTCATGCCAGCTAGAAAAACTCCAGACTTGAAGAAAACGTTAGCAATGAGGCTGTGCCTGGTGGTGCCAGGCCGGGCTGGGGAAGGAATGCACTTGCTGGAGAGCACCAGGCAATGGAGATGATTTTTCTCCTGAAAATGTTATCACTGGAGATGTGTGATGAATAAACCAAACACAGCTCAAATAGTACATCTGCTTAACTGTTCCAGTTCTGGGTGGACCATTTAGTAATGATCACCATCAGGCACAGCTAACTCTTTAGTACACTGGATTTTTTTCTGTTTTCTTTATGAACAGAAAGTCTCTTTTGAAATCCTTTTAATTTCCTAGTGTAATAGAGTAAAACCTATTAGTGAACCCTGTTAAGTTTCCTAATAGGAAATAGCAGTTTATAGAGGCACAGGAGTCTGCCCGCTCTTAAGATTCTATGGTCAGTCACTGATCTGAAATTTGCTTTTATGCCGTCATTTTTATGATATTTCATAATATTTCATTTCATGCTTGTAAGCTTTTTTCTAACATTATGCTCATTGATTTCATGTCTTTTACACATAAGCAATGCTAGAAACCCTATTACAATTATAGATGTGCTTACTCCTGCAATTAAAAATTTTAAAATGAGAAGCATTTTTAGACTCAAAACCTATGTGTAAGATCTCCATCATAGCCAGCACCTTGAAGGGTTATGGTCGTGATTCCAAGATTTGGATAATAACTTCATTCCTTCTACTGGGTTTGATCAAAGATGATGGGTGAGCTGTGACTGACTTCAGAGGATTTGGTTTAAATCGCTACCAATACACTACGATGTCTGAAAGTAATGGAAATGAGATCCATGAGAGAGAACTGTCTTCTATGTATAAAATATATTAAAATATATAGAGTTAAGAAAAAGCTTTTGCAGTGTCATTTGAGTAAACCAATACTCAAATAATGCAGTTAGTATTTGCTTTTTGTTACTATATGTATTAAATTCCTCCCAGTTAATGTAATTAGAGGTTACAGATATTCTCCTTAATAGAATAGCTCCTGTCTGCTTATGGCCTTTGAAAAAGCAGAATATCTTTGTGAAAATCTTGTAATACATTATGCTTTGGTTTTAATTATTTTGAATAACCTTCATCTTGTAAAAATCATGAATAAGTAATATATATTTAATTGAAATAGAAATGCCATCATTTTGACATATATGTTAAAAAATACATGTATATAATTCTTTATAGGATCAAGATAGTTTGTAGTTTTTTTGTTTTTTGTTTTTGTTTTGTTTTTTACAAAATATATACATAACAAAGCTCACACCAGTTAGCACGTTTGCTGAATTCAACTTAAGGGCTGTGATAGAGTGAGGAGTACAGCTCTGGACTGGTCTAATTTTCATTCATAGATGTAATATTCTTAGCAAGCCAATATGGTGGGATCTCTAAGCAATGAAAAACTTGACAAACCAGTCAAAAACTTGATTTGTTAATAAGTCTTCATATGCCACTACTGCCAGCATTAAATGTCTTTTAGGCAACAACAACAAAGTATTTTTTCTGCAGATGCTATAGAATGAAACTAACCTCAGGAAACAATACATCATAAGGCTGTTAAGTTTATTGGAAGTGTTCATCATGAATGGCTATTGTGCAGCAGCAGTCACTCAAATGTAAATTAAAGCCAGATCTTCTGAAAGAAGTGCCCTGCCTAAGTGCAGAATGAACAGAAATGTTTTTTTTTTTTTTTTTTTAAAGCAATGAATGTCCTGAAAGGCAAAACATAGGAATATCCCTAATCGTGTCAAAATTGTCCTGAAGTTGGGGGTACTGTATTTAACCTTTCTGGATGCAAAATACAGCAGAGGTAAAAGTTGGATTGAAAAATTTGGTTGGGGCAGAATTCTCAGTCAAACTTTAGAATAACCATCTAAAGACATCATTTCACTGTGACACCCAATGAATCTTGATTCTATCTATTCTCGTGCAAGGTTGAGCAAGATTTTCTCTGAAATTACAGAAATTATCACTGTTTCCTGAAGGGATGCCATCTAATGATGGTGCTGTACCTTACATGGACACATTACCATTCTAATGGGAATATGTATTTCACCAAATTTATTGTGACCTAAAGCAGGTTGGTTGAAGATTTTTTTTTTCCTGTTGTCATGACCTGATATGGATTTTGGCAGCGAAGGGGTCGCATGAGTATTAGGTCTTTCCAATTAGTTTGTCAGAGACCTAGGTTGCTTGGGGTGAGCCTATAAAACAAAACACTTTTTACTGTAATATAATCCTGCCTTTTTAATAGGCTTCCTGGACCACCCACTGTGGCTAGAGCATTACAATCTTAGATGGTGTATTGGAACTGCAATCAGATTGGGCTAAAACATCTGGAAAAAAAAATGTCCTGGGATAATTACTGATTTTTAAATAATCACCCGTTCCTTATTGTTCTTTGTTTTTGTTGTTGTTGTTGTTGTTTTTCATGCATTTGAACAATAATGAGAGATCATCTCAAACATACAAAGGATTTTAAGATTTCCAATGGTTGAGACATTGCAGGATGATTCCAGGATGCTAGGTCTCAGGAGGATCTTGGTTGAATGTGGGACATGGCAACAAAAATTGTAAGTGTTTCAAATTAGTTTAGGAAGGACAGGGGAGGGGAATACTTACTTAAATACAAAGCTGGGAAAAAAAACAGGCATGCAGCCTGGATTATGGCATGGAAGCATTAGCTGTAAGTACTGCCATTCTTATTTAGTTTCTTAGGGTGTATGAATCCTTTAACTTTCCAAATGGACACTAAAACAGCTATTGCTTCCTTGTTTGTCATCATGTCTGAAGGAAAAACAATAAGGGGAACTCTTCTCAGCCTGTTTTCAATCTAGCCAAGTTCTGCCTTTTCCAGTCCTTGCAATCAGAGAGACTTCTCAACTTTCTTTGAGAAAGAAGCCCTAAGCAGTGTGATTTCAGGATTTTGCAAAAGGACGCACACTGACTGACAGTAACTTTAATGTCTAACACTCAGGCATGCACTTCATCCTTTTTGTAAAATTGTCACTGGCTCTGCTCCAATCAATCTTTTATCTTATAACTTTTGAATTAATTCATTCATTTATTTAAATCCATGTACCAAAGAATTGGCAGTTTTATGTAACATACAGATGTATCCACATCAGTCTGGTTCACCAGCAGATGGGAGGGCATCCGTCATCTTCCTTCTTACTTCAGGCCAAACCCCTTACATCTGACTAGCCGTGGCAAGAATTCACAGAATACCACTCCTGGTTTCCAGTTAGGCAAGAAGAGGTATTTAAGTGATCTCCAAAAATATGCTGTCACGGAGGCTGTAGGACTAAGCTCCAGGAACTGCAGAAACTAGTTTTGAGATGAAGGTGTCAGGGACCTGATGCAAGGAAAGAATTGGAAATATTTGCAGATAAAGATGTCAGTTGTTCAGTCAGTCATCTGTTTGCTTGTGGCAGAACAGAATGCAATCTGTTTTGTACATTAAAGTGCCTGTTCCCAAGGCACCTCATTCATTTGTTTATAAGCCAGAGCACATCTGTGGAACTATACTGGCCCCTGGATAGCATGATTTCATCAAGAGTGGTGGAGAAAGGCCAAATGGGCGCTCTTGTTTTGCAGTCAGCCTGGGACTTTTCTCTTGTAGATCAGTGAATTCAGCTCTCCCAAGTAGGGTACAGGTTAGCTCTTTAAGGTTTCTCATGAAATGCTTCTCTTGTTTGACACAACCAGCCACTTTCAATTACATGTGCACCTGCTGTTTAAAACACAACAACAAATACATTTCAAATGAAAAGACAAGAAGTTACTCAGAAAAGCAGTAGCCTGTCATGTACAAAGTGTATTTGCTTCTTTACATCTCTCCATGCACTAAGATGCTGATTTTTTGTTGTTGTTTTTTGTTGCCGTTGTTTTATTTTAGATGGTTACCGTCATTACAAATCCTAAAGAATTTAAGGGTATTTTTTTTTGGAACACTTTAGACAAATGAGCTGTTTGCTCATGCTGAAGTAAGTTTCTATGTCGAAATGCATATATGCCATTGGGAGTGTTTCCATAAAAACCTCTGCATCACTATTTTGAGAAGATTAATGATATATTTTGTCTTTCATGAGTTTTTTTTCTCAGTGTACTAACAACTTAGCTGTTTGTTACTTCTATTTTCCATGCTGCCAGATGTGGACATAAAGGTAAACAAGGACAGAAAATCCACTATACACAATTCACTACTGTCTATTGTCTGGAGGAGTCATCTACATCTATGAAGAATAGTTGTAAAATATACTACCGTCGTGGGTGCAGATGCTCCAACGGTTTTGTTCAGGAGTAAATGATAGCATGTAGAGTAAGATTTTCAGAAATGTTTTATATTGGCCTGGCTGCTCAGAATTTGGCCTGTGCTAACAAGTACAGCAAAACTCTCTGATGGAAGGCAGAGAATTGGGACCATGTGCCCCAGGTAACGTAAGGTTTCTGCTTCCATTCCTTCCTTTGGAAAGAGTGAGCTGGGGAAATGTCTGAGGCTGGTTTAGTCAGGAATGGCATGGTCCAGGTAACTAGTTCTGTCACTATGACTTGCTGCCAGGAAATATAACTTAGTGTTAGAAAGGAGGGTTATTAGAGGGTAGAGAAGTGTGTTCCTTTCATACTTGACTTTGAGACCACAGTTTACAGTACAAACTGTATAGCAAGTCAGCAAAATGAATGTGTGGTACTAGTTCGCATAGACTGATTCTCTTTATGAAATTGGAATGTATTTTAATACTTCCTTAACAATTATCCAAAACTGTTAGTGATCCTGGTCAAAGTCCAGCTGTGACTGAAGTGTGAAATTAGCTGAATCACTATTTCCAATAAATTCCAGATCACAGAAAAAACATACTTGATTCTCAGAAATGTTTGGGCTGTGTTTTGCTTTTCACCCCAAACAACAATGTGTGGCACGCAAGCCTGCTTGTGTCAACGCAACAACAGTCTATGTCACTCAGGGACCTGGCTTTGCTTGACTGAGCACTTTTTACTTGTACAGATGACATCCCTATCTACTATGGAAGTTTTTCTGGTGTCAGTGTGTTGGCAAAACCTTTTCAGCGTGAATGAAGTTGTGTTTGTTGCACTGTTCTCCATGTCCTGAAGTCCAGGGGGTGACGAACTTCATGAAACAATTTCAAGAAATCTCCGATGTTTCTTCTTGTTGAGACTGAACTGAGATTAGGTTGCCCATCTTAAAGGAATTATTATTATTAAAAACTTTTTTATTTATATATTTTATTTTTACTTTAGCAAAGAGGAGTAGTGAACTTGCAGCTCTGCTACTATAACAGGCTCCAAAATCTTTGTTACTGCCCCCTCTCTTTACTAACAGTAACAGCATTCATGAGGTGATGGGGAGAATTTCGGAGCTAGATGGTGCTGCATTGTCCTGTGGTACCTGGTGCGGGAGCAGAGGGAAGTCTTCCCTGCCCGAGTCAGAGTGGCAGGACCAGGGCTCGCAAAGCAGCACAGAAGCACTGTAGCCACACTCCTCAGCTCTTTGCAGTGCTCTACTCATTGCCCAGGCTACCTTCTGGAGAACTACTGGTCTTCTGGAGATTCTAGGGACTTTCTGGTTCTTGTTCCATGAGTAGAAACCAGTTAATGCATACTGCCTATAGAAACTATATATGAACAGACAACCCTGAAGGATGAAGTTTTCAGGATGCATTTTGTATTGTGATACCCAATTTTATAAAGATGAAATTTAGTAGTTGTCTTTCTAGTTTACCTTGGAGTATTCTTTGTAAGTCCCTGACATTTTGGATCTGTCTTTTTTTTTTTTTTTTTTTTTTTTTTTTCCTGGGAACTATGATGGATTCAACTGAAAGTTATATTGAAACAAACATTTTAGGAGTTTTCTCCTAAGGTAAAGGATGAGAAGATAAAATGAAAGTCTGTTCATAATTCTATGTAGGAAATACACCAAGTTTACGATTTGAGCTGTTAATCTTACTAGAATGTTTGCCCAGAACAATACTAGGCCTCTCTTTTGTCTGACGTAAATTTGACACCTGATTTCATGCTAACAAGATGACATTCCGTACTTGGAACGAAAATTAAATGCACTGAGCTTGTATTATAGTCTTCATTGGGCATAGCAGAACATTGTGCAGTCAGAGGGATAAAGAAGCAATTCCACTGTGGGAGAATTCTTCAGGAACATTTAAGCAGGCAAGATAGTTCAGGAGAAACAGACGATGTTGTAATCAATCCCTGCTGTCAAGACAGGACTAGGTTGATTAAGTACCAGATGGATCAACCTATTCAATGCCACCTGTATAAAATTACGAGATGGATAGGACTGAAGGAATAATAGAATGGAAAATAAAACCCAGTAAGGTACAGCAACTGTACAAGGCCAAAACTTTGTGAAAAGATGCATAATAAAGAGAAATGTATTTGGAGGTCAGCACTTGAATACATTTCCACTGATCAGAGCTCATATTTCTGTCTGGGGTTTGCAGGTGTCAGCAGCTTCAAATGTATTCACCTTCCTGTACCCTCTTAAACAGTCTGAAACTTGTATGTATCCCTTCCTTTATAGGCAAATGGGATATTTAACATGTCATCCCAGAACTGACAAACACATCTAAGGTGTTTTAAGGCACCAGAATGAAGGCTTAGGATTGCTGTTTACCAAATGTATAATGAAAAGGGTGAAGATTAGATAGGTATTTGAATTGAGGAGTGAAATAATTTAGGACTTTACATGCAGAACTGGCTGTAGCAGAGCTGGCAGATGAGGAAAACCAGGCAGGGTGAAAGCTGAGGAGAAACGTGTCACTGTATAAGGTGTACTAAACCTTAAACTAAAGGCTTTTATAGAAGGTAACCCACTTGATCAGGTAAAAGTGTGTGGAACATATCCTCAGCAGAATAGAAATTAATAACTGGTGAGAAATCTTGTGTAAAAGATATAGTGGTCCTGTTTCTTCCTAGGGATAAATCCAGTTTCTTTTAAAGTATTATCCTGGGGTTGTTTTTTGTCTGATTCTCTGTAGATTAATGGAAATGGATTCATAAAGCTTTGTGAAACATTATTTAAAAGAAGAGCAAAGAATAGTTACTGAATATTCTGGGGCTTTTTCCTTTTCTGTTTGCATCATCTACCCCTGAAGCACCCTGCTATTCCTCCAGCAGGATTACTTTGTGTCTCTTCTTCTGAATGCTTCAATTAATAGCCAACTTTTCTTCAATGGCATAAGATAATATTACTTTTAAACAGCATTGCCTTTTCATCAATACTCTCATCAGAAATTAATCATCTCAACTGTTATTTTACAGGCAATCACCCTAAGTTTTCAACTTTCATTCAGCTCCCTCTTTGAGACTTTAATTCATATCTAGGAGGAATGAGCACCTGGCCTGTATTATTGCTAACACAGAAGCAGTCATTATCATTATTTCCTAACAGTTTTTATTGTTAGTATTTGTTCATTTAATCTAGGTGGTATTCCCTCTGTCTGGAGGATCATCAGCCTTATTTATCTGCATAAAGGAGATGACTGAACTAACCTTTTAATTACCATCTTCTTTCGGCCTTTTTGTTTTGTAAGCCTTAAATTTCCTAAGAGTCATCAGAGCTCTTTCAGTGAGCGCTGTCTCCTAAAATCCCAAGCATCTTGCTGGTCAATGAACAATTTTCATACCTAAACACAATGCTGTTTGAGTGCATAATTTATTGTATTGTTACCTTTCCCTTCCCTTCCCTTCCCTTCCCTTCCCTTCCCTTCCCTTCCCTTCCCTTCCCTTCCCTTCCCCTTCCTTCCCTTCCCTTCCCTCCCTTCCCTTCCCTTCCCTTCCCCTTCCCTTCCCTTCCCTTCCCTTCCCTTCCCTTCCCTTCCCCTCCCCTTCCTTCCCTCCCCTCCCCTCCCCTCCCCCTCCCCTTCCCTCCCCTTCTTCTCTTCTCTTCTCTTCTCTTCTCTTCTCTTCTCTTCTCTTCTCTTCTCTTCTCTTCTCTTCTCTCTCTTCTCTTCTCTCTCTTCTCTTCTCTCTCTCTTCTCTTCTCTCTACTCTCTCTCTTCTCTTCTCTCTCTCTTCTCTTCTCTCTCTCTTCTCTTCTCTCTCTCTTCTCTTCTCTCTCTCTTCTATTCTATCTCTCTTCTCTTCTCTTCTCTTCTCTTCTCTTCTCTTCTCTTCTTTTCTTTTTTTATTTTCTTTTCTTTTCTTTTCTTTTCTTTTCTTTTCTTTTCTTTTCTTTTCTTTTCTTTTCTTTTCTTTTCTTTTCTTTTCTTTTCTTTTCTCTTCTTTTCTTTTCTTTTCTTTTCTTTTCTTTTCTTTTCTTTTCTTTTCTTTTCTTCTTCCAATATCTTCTGAACCTTAGCTTGCTCAGTTGTTCCTCTGTTGTTGCTCGTTTTGTGAGTACATATGACCTATCCTAAGGCTGGGTTTTGGAAGTCCTTTGTGTATCGATTTCATCTCAGGCAAAGATTCTAAATTACTGTTAGTCTTCTTGCTTCAGTACTTCATCCCTAGCACGAGTATAAAAAGATAAGATTTCTATTTTGTTATAGGGATTGAATTAAATAGTAGTTCTGAATTGAAGAGGATCTTTTAAATAGCTAGGTAAGGCCTTTTCTAATGAGATGGCATAACACAGTAATAACTAGTATGTTGAATTCACGTTGCACAATATTAGAAAATAAAGATCATGAGAGGGGAATAAATCCCCCACACCCTGGACTTAATTTATTTTAAACAGCAAAACAAATGAAAACCAATTAAGCTCATAAGTCAGAGTGTTAACAGAGTCCAGAAGAATGTCAGCTCCAATAAATATGACAAATAAAAGTATTGGCATAAACTCTGAGGATTTATATCATTGGAACCACAATAAGGCCTTCTTTAGTTGATCTTGAGACATGACTCAAAATGTGAAGAATGAAGAGATAAATATAAATAAAGGGATTCTTTTTTTCTAAATGCCGAAAGGGTTATTTTTAACACAGTAAACATTTTCATTTTTGTGGCAGCCTCAGCACAGGGACGCATGAGGAGAGGCGGGAGGGCCTCAGGCCTGGCCTTGGCATGGCCAGGGCCTCCCGCTGTGAGCCTGAGCAGGCCACAGCTCCGTGAGTGGCCCTGGCAGGGCTGCTGGGGGAAGGCTGCTGCACCTGCTTCAGACATTGCTCAGAAACTAGGAAGACAGGGTATTTATGCTGCATTGTAAGAGACCCAATGCTGCAAAGTCATGGAAAAACCCTGACAGTTGCCAGGTAGGGGAGCAGGCCCAGCACAAAAGCTTAATAGTAGCGTAGCCATCTGAGGGCTCAAAGCTGTCACCAATTTCTCCAGAGTCTGTTATAGGCTGCCCAAAGTCACAGAGGAACTTGGTTTAACAGGGTGTAGGATGTATTGTTCAAACATCCTAACACTTTTATCCATGACACAAGACCCTTCTTTCTCCCTAATGGCAGTATTTCTTTCTGGATCAGCCTCCTGTTTCTGGCTTCGGAAAAAGGGCTGACACAACCTGCTGTGTCCATTTGTCTTCCTGAAGGCTTCTGGAGGGTGCCCATGCACAGCGTCCTGACAGAACTGTAAAAGCATAAAACTCATGTTTTTCTGTGTGAGGACCCATGGAATCTTTTAAGAAAACCCTTAGGAGTGCACAATGAAAGAAACTGCTCTTCAACAGTTGGAAATTTACTCAGCTATATCACTCAGAAACAAAATTTAGTTCTTAAAAAAAAAAAAAAAAAGTGAACGACAACAACAGTACCTTTAACAGGTATCAAGAATTCAAATTTTATCCCCAAACAGAATTTCGGTCTTATTGCAAATTAACAATTGTAAATCTTTTAGTCTAATGTACTGAATCTGTATGCTGATGGCAGATTTTTTTTTTCTTTTTTAATCAGCATTTGTACATCACTTTGAAGTACAGAAAATCGATATTCTGTGTTAGACTGTCTAATGTGCCTTGTGATGGTGAAGGGCATTGGTATTTTTGTGATATTCAGGAACTTAGGAGAACAACTTCTGAGACGCAGGCTCAAGAAATTTCTTTTACTTGTAGGTTGTATGGTTTATAGAATCTTGAAAGGGCCTTTATGTAAGTATTCTTTCTTCACAGAGAGGGTGGCCAAACATTGGAACGAGCTGCCCAGGGCAGTGGTGGAGCCCGCATCCCTAAAGGTATTTAAGAGATGTGTGGACATGGCAGTCAGGGACATAGTTTAGTGATGGGACTCAGTAGGTCAGGTTGATGTTTAGACTTGGTGGTCTTGAAGGTCTTTTCCATCTTAAATGATTCTATGAATCTATGTTTTTAAGTGAATGTAAGGCAGTGCAATTGGAAAGACTTCCTAGTGCGTTAGAACAACCAGCTGAAGTATTCAAGATAATCTGTACTGACCTGTTATGGAGCCGGATAAAGTGGGTTATTATACTAACTGGGTTATAATAACCCAGGGCATGGTTCACAGTCTTCTTAATTAGATCTTGATAGTGAGGTCTACATTCCTGTTCCTTAGGTACAACATTTTTTGAGAGAGAGCTTATTGTTCAGAATTTAAACTCTACACTGGTATTTTACTTTCACCTCAATCTAGTCTATAACAACTGAGTGATTGATACACTCAAACATGGGAGCCTACTCAGAAAGTTTGTTACTAAGTCGCTTCTGGGAGCCATTTAGTGTGGGTGCAATACAACCCATGCAGATGGGTGCATCAAGGAATTACTTGAGTCCTACTGAATTGCTTCAGCCAGAGGACCCCATGCATTTTTCTCCAACGGATGTCACCTTTCTGTGTAACTGTGGGCATGCTGTTACAAGCTGCTGCACTGGCATCCCTACATCAGTGAAAAAAATCAGCCGTGGGCTGTGCTTTTCGCTGTGTAGCTCCATGAGTATTAACAGAACTATTCATTATTGGGTAAACAAAGTGAGACTCAGGCCTCAAAGTCTGAAAGACCCAGTCCAGAAAACTGCAACAGTGTGCACGTACAACTACAGTGATTTCAATGACTTTTTGACCTGAAATACTTGAGATGTTTTGTATCCTTTAATTAAATAACATCAGCGTTAATATGAAAACTACTGCCAATAAGAGAATACGTTTGTAGTCATTCAAGTGATCTCCACCAGAATAATTGGCCTACAATCAAGCTGTAATTTGCCCTTTCAAGTAGATTGAATGATCTACATTGATATAAAAAAATGAGCTCTTTTATTTTAGAAAAGAATACATGTTCATTTCATATTCCACATTTTTAAAATAGTTAATCATGAAATGTCATTTAGCTAATCTAAAATAGCTTCTGAGAAAAATAAAAGGAATTTGCACATAGCATTAAGCCTATACTCATGGGTGTTAGAATCACGTGTGTAAGTTACTCATCGTCTGTCTGGCCTTATTTGCAATGAGATTTTGTATCGTTTTTGACTATTTCAAACTATATTGAATTATTGCATCCAAAAACCTAGGCACAAGGTAAATTGCTCAGCATGTCCATACCACACTGCCTTCTTTATTTACTGGTAGTGATAAATTCCCTTATCCAAATTTCTACCCTAGTGACTGGTAAATGATAGAAGCATCTGGGAAAAATCCCCAATCGAGAACAGTCCGCAATATTTTACCAGATCTATTGCCCTAGGGTCAAGGTGCTGAGTGAGTGTAAACTGCTGTGAAATCTGTTGAATTCAGAACAATTCAACTTTCATAGACTGAGCTGAGAACATGGATCTTATATTCTATTGCCTTGCACTTTGTGTTGTTCTCTACAGCTATGCACAGTGAACACTGCCACAGTTCTTTTTTTACTCAGTAGCATTTCAGCCTGGCTTTGCACATACAAAAATGGCTAGAAGAGGCTCTGGATATTTGTGCCCTTGCAAGGCTGGCTCATTTTCAGTGCTGTAAATATTCTTTTTTTTTTTTTTCTATACTTGCCCTTTAAATTTCTGTTTAATCCTGATTTTTATTAAAGCTTAGTGGTATACATTAATGACATACTCTCTTCAATATATGTCTTTTTATGTCAAAGTATTTTATTTGAGAAAGTCATCATAATCTAGTGAGCTGGAACACTGAGAGCCGGAAAAAAGCTAACACAGAAATGACTGTCTTATTATAAGCTAGGAAAGGTACAAAAAAAGATTTGGATAGAAAAACCTAAAACAAACAGAACTTTTGGCCAGCAAGTTAAATTATAAGGGTAAAGTTTAAACACAGCTGTTCAAGAAAACCTTGAAGGTTTTGTGGCATAAGGCAAGTTCTTCAGTTCCTAAAGGAATAACTGTAAGAACAAAACACTAGAAACTTGAATACAATTAATATAAATGAGAAGCAATGCAAACTTTTACTCAAACTCTGAACTAAACAGCACCTAAGTTTTAATGAGATTCAAAAAGATGTTATAAGCTTAAAAATGCAGTGTAAGACTCTGCACTTCTTGATTTGTGTTGGAACTGAATTTAAATACTATGAAAAAAGGTTTTCATGTGGCATTTCTGGTTCATGGCTAACCAGGCACTACGGGGAATCTCATGCAACTGTCATTCCCATGAAACTGAAGAAGATGCAGTTTGTGGGCCAAGTTTCAGATATGCTATAAGTAAGCCATGCAGTTTTGGAGTAGTGTCCCAGATTTCTGAAATTTCTAAATTTAAAATTTAAAAAAAAAAAAAAAAAGGATTGGTAATGATCTGGTTTTGGTAGGGTTGATCTTTCTGCCAGTGGACTACTGTTCATTATTATCCCTTTCTTGTGATCTGCCCACTCCAATTTTAAAAAGGCCTTGTGATATAGTTTGATCAAGCTGAGCCATCAGAAAATGTGAGTGTATTTATTCTAAGCAGGCACTAGGGGCCTGCCTGTGATACAAAACCTGATACCTGCAAGTTCTGGTTCTGTGAGAGAAAACCAGATGCTTGGTATCTTTCTGACAAAGTGTAACACTTTATATAGTCTCTTTGGTTTGTTCTAACTCTTAGAAAAAAAAGCATGGATGATCTGTCAAAGTTATTCAGTGTTCACTTACTTTTATTTGTTTTACACATCGTTTTCCAGGGCATTGTTGAATTAATGTATAAATTGCTTTCATTCGTAATTACAGTCCTGAATAGCCAAATCTGTTTTCTGTAAGGATAAATATGAAGATGAATCTATTTGTATAAGAATATTATTTTAATATATTTACTCCATCCCTATATCATCCTGGACTATGGCTGCTGTGCTACCCCTGATCATTATGCTAGGGCACTACAGTTCTATGCAGTGGGTGATTAGATTAAATAAGAATTAGTATGATGAATTATCTCAAGAGAGAGATTCTGTAATTTTCCAGTGCCTCAGTTTTCCCATTTGTGAAATGGATATGTTCATCTTTCAAATTTTGTTCTTAATCTTTTCTATTTAGATATTTGGGTCTTCAGAGCTGAAACTGTGCACACACAGTGCTTGGCATATTGGGTCTTAACACAAATAGAGACTTGGAACAGATTTTAGTGTATATTACAGCTGCATCATTGATAGAAATTATTTGGAAGATAACGTATGATGTATTTTTAGAAGTCTTCTTGTTCCAATACACACATTTAAAACAAACAAATAAACAAACAAACCCCAACAACTTTCCACCCCCGGTTTCCAAATATTAACCAAGAAAGCCATGTTCTGGTCCTACTAAAGAAAATGGTGAAATTTCCACCAGACTTCACAGAGACCAGGAGTTGGCTGTTTATGTATATGTATTATTTTTTCAATAAAAACAAGCCAAACTAACTGAAAACAATTTGGGCAGTTCGCGTAGTTGCTGGCTCCCATATGTCACAAATATTTTACTATTTGTTTTGTGTCTATTTCTCATCATAAATCTGAATCAGACATTCATTATTCAACTTGATAGTAAGAACTTTGGAGAAGAAACTGTATTACAAAAAAAAAAAAATCACATTTCTGTCTAAAGTTATTTTCTTAATCATTTCATTTCTTTAGCTAAGACCTCTTGTATGCCATGTACTGTGATAGGAAATTGCATGCATCAAAAAATGGCCTCAATTTTCCCCAAGTGGCTATGTGCTTAGTTTCTATGATTCATATAGGATTCACATATGTTTTTCTCTATTATTATTATGTATTATAACCTTGGTCTCTTGGAGAAACTTCAGGAGAAAATTTATTCTTCTGTTGAAGTCACCATGTGTGTTGGGTCACACAGAAAGATTTAACTAAAACCGGAAACACCGTTGCACTCTCACAAAAACAAACAAAAAACTTCTTTTTCTTTCCCAAATATTATTTACCCAGATAAGGAGCCTATATATTTTTTATAGTAGTGACTTGTTCGTTCCTGAGCTTTCTGGAGGGAAATCTCAAGAGCTAGAGTTTCAGAGTTATCAGCCTGTATGCTGTGGTCTGTGACTGGGCTGCGCAGAACTCAGTGCCCTATGGGAAATCTTTTTTTCATCACAGGAGTCTCTGGACATCTGCTCTTACTTTGTGCTCATTCTCATTCTTGTCACACAGGTCAGTACAGAGGGAAGGCACTAGTGACCAGGTGAGCTGCTGAAATTACTTTGTTTAGTGTGACTTAATTTTACTGGAAATCATGGCCAGCAACTGAACCGGGAGTGGAAGCTTTCTCCAATCCAGAAGTTTACAATACTTCTTATTTTAGTCCTTTTTACTGCCACAGATGAGATTGTTTGACTTATAGTTTATGAGACGTTTTAGGAGAAAAAGCACTGTATATAAATGAAAGATATTATTATTGCTATTACAGGGTTCTCCATAACTTTTATAGTTCAGAGGCTGTCAGCATTTTCTTTAGAAACCCTATATTTTAGGTGTCTAAAGTTTGGCCTTGAAGTTGTTCTCAGAGTTAAGGCTTGAAATACTAGAAGCAAGCTCAAAGTAAAATTGTTTTTCCTTTTCTCCTTTTCATGTGAAATGAAAACAAGTTCTTTACAACACAAATCTTGGATAAACAAATGACACTGTTGGCCTCAGGCCATGCTTTGTCATGCTCTAAAACAAACAAAAAAAATATCCCCAAACACAAGAATAAAACAACAAAACAGCCTCCAATCAACAATCTCCGCACTCCCAATGCTTAGGCTTAGTTTCTCTTTATTTTAATGAATATCTCTTGAAGTCATTACCCCAGTGGGATGGATCTTGTAGGTTTACACGAATTTGGTGGGCCTGATCCTTTTGCCCCCAAAATTGGTGAAAGAACTCCCAATACTGGAAGAAAAGCAGCTTGGAAAAGCAGTAGGATAACAATAGGGAAAACGTGCAAAAATAAAAGTATGTCCTTGGAAAAGTAGGTGATAAACACAGCTTCAGGATTTTTAGCATATGCCATCCAGAAACATTGGCAGTGCTGTCATACTCTGGTCTGTAATGTTTCCTATGTTAGTTCCCTGAGGAATATAAATTAGTTATGTAAACCTCCCAGATACCAATATACATTTTCTGAGCAGAGATTTAATGTGAGTAAATTTAATAATTTATTCTGTTACATATGGCTGAAAACCAAGAGAATGTGACTGAGAGAAGAAATTGAATTGTTTTGAAAATCTTTTTATTTTTTTCAAAAGTATACTTTTTTTTTTTTTTTTTTTTTTTTTTGTGCTTATTTGGGGGAAATGGTATGGAAATTGTATAGAAAAGGTGCAATTTTCCATATCTTAATTATTAAAATTTCTTGACATTTTTATTTTTCCAGTCCCACTTTACACCAAAAATGGAAAAGTCAGACAAAATTTAAACAACTCACCCCACATACGAACAAAGCATAAAGAGAAATATTTAACTTTTATGTGAAGTTTCAGGAAAAATAAGAAACAATTCTTCATGAACTTTTCAGTTTTCTGTCTAATGGATGAACTTAGAAATGGAGAATTTCACATCACAAAAAAAAATAATTAATGGACAGGTATACATGTGATTTTCTTGTTCTTTGCTATCTCTGTCTGTGTCTGAGAAAGCTATCCAAATCTCCCCAATAAGTAATTTTATATTTCATCAGTAGTTTGAGCACAGTTTGTGTACTCAATATCTGTAGCTGTGGCTCTTTTTTGGATATGATCCTTTTTTACTATCAGATAAACTCGAGTCTAATTTAATCGCAGTGAATTTGTTCTGTGAACAGAATGTATTTTGAGATTCTGTCCCTCCTGTGTTCATCTGCTTGTTTGCGTAATTTCCAACCACAGTCAAAATACCACTAGCATTGTCCAGAGAATGTATTTTAGTTTGCAATTTCGTGCTGTGCCCAAACACATTATGTCTTTCAGCTTAAGAAATAGTAAAAAGCACCACTATAAATGTGCGAAGTTAGAATTAGATGCCAATAGTTCTGTTTGAGTAATACACACTCTGTTTCAGCCTGAAATGGAAGCATTCTCCCAAAGAAATTTTTGTCACCAAAACAAGTAGGGGGGAAGAATCATTTTCTTTTGCTTTCATTAAATGACCCTCTAAGAAAAGCATTCTTGAAAGACACAGCAAAACAAGATAAAATAAGCCACCTTTTTTTTTCTTTTTTTCCTTTTTCTTTTTTTTTTTTTTTTTTTAAATAAATAATATTGTAAAGGCTACAATCAAAACAAGTAGAAAAGCCCTTGCTTTTAATTGTGGGAAATCTGCACACGTTAGATAGTTTTCTGAGGATATTTTAAACCCTGCCTCAGCTCTCAGCATGCCAGCAAACCACTTTATATAGCCTGTGTCAGAGGAGCTGTGTTAGTAATTGATGCTGGGGAGCTGGAGACTGCCGTGTCAGAGTCTCATGATTGCTACGTTCGTTGGCTTGTGTGCGTTATTAACGGTTGGATGGCAGTCCCCTGGTGTAGCATACATTAAAGGCTGCTTGTGTTAATTACTAGGAAGGAGTAGGCAAAAGTAGGTATTTGGGATGTTGTTTTTTGTCAGCTGAAGACAACAAATCCAAGTCTAGCGAGTGCTGTAACCTATAATATCCATGTACCGCATAGTCGTATGCTGCAATTTGCATAACATATATAGCCATCTAGGTTAATTCTATTCCATGGGGCGTGTTACTATGTATGCTTAAATTTATCTTGAGATTTTTTCAATATTTTACCAAGTTCCCACTGAGATAGAGGGATCGTTAGGCACCCAGTGAAAAGAACAGAGAGGAGCCTTGCATACCAGTTCCTCGGTGTGCAGTTGACAGTAAGATTGCAATCTAGCCGCAATCTCATTTATGTACAATACGTCAAGGATGAGAGTAGATTACTGCTGTCTGGACTGCCCAAGGCTGGAATTAGTTTCACTGTTCCTTCTATTAAGTTAAAAAATAATGTGATTGTTATTATGCTTTCAGTCCTTGAGGGCAGGGAAGAAAGAGAAGCCAAAAGCAGAACAAGTGGGATGTGGATATAGGGAGAAATAGTATTTTCATAGCCTCGATTCTTCAAGTGTAAGACACGTTTCTGCAATACAGATTATATCTAATATAACCCTCAATATTGCATCAAATAGCTACTGAGTGTACCTGAATGTTTACATTTGGCCTTCAGATGTCTTCTACATATTTTCTCTTTTTGTTTTCTCATGAAAGTTCTTATGACATTTAGTTATGTTTCATTCCCTAAGTGTCTGTAGATAATTAAGAAGATCCTTACAATGGTGCAGACCAAAGGACGTGTATAATTTTGATTGCCTGAGTCACCCCTTCCTTTTGTGGGGAGACTCGGGTGGGAACGATACTCATATCTCTGTGATACAGCACCCCTCCCTAGGGTTCTGTTCTGTGATGTACAATGCCTAGGCAGAGAGCAGGTGGCCGAAGTGTTCTCCAGCAAGACTGAAAATTCCTCTTCACAGCAAATTAGACTGTATTTATAGGAAGAGAATACAGCTGAAACCCATGGAAGAGATTAAGGAGTGAACAGGGCCATTGCACACAACAACCGCTTTCCTATCCTGAATATTTCCTGGCACAAATTCCTTTTTGAATACAGCAGCTCATGTTTATATGCCTTGGGGAAGCCTGTGTCTGGGTCAATCAAGAACAAAATGCTAGAAAATAGTGCAACCTGGAACAACAACAACAACAAAAAGTAAAAAAGTAAAATGTACCCCTAAAACAGGTTGAACCTTTGTGCTGTAAAGGGCTCTAGTCTGGAAGGCTCTTACTGGGCTGACAGCACTTTTAGGTAATGAAATCTGTCAGAATCTGCAGTCTCTGAGGGTGTTAATGAGAAATTTTGCTGGCCTTATAACAGAAAGAATGATCCAAACCTCCTTTAAATCCAAATAAAGACCTTAACCTACCTAAATGGGCTTGGGATCAAGCCATAAATTCTGTGATGAAACTCACTTCATAGGCAGATTGAGTTGAATATACACTTGGTTTATAGGAAGATGTGATGAGAACCTGTAACGAAGCTTTGATTACTGTTAGGAGAGTCCCTTGATAATGTGCCTCAGACTGGGTCTAGGGCTGAGCAGTAAAGCTGCTGATCATCTTGAAGGAGAAACTCCCTCTATACAGCACCAAGCCCTGACTGAGCAAACAGCTTCTGTAGATGATGGGCACTGCATACAATTCATCCTGATTCTCAGTGCTCACCCTGAAGCTCCTTATAGGTCCAGTGCAACATAAAAAGACTAACTAAGCATGACTATGACAGATCCATTTATAAAATTACATTAAAAAAGCTTGCATTCAAAAGTCATGCTGAACATCCTTAAAGATCAAAATTTTATTTTTTAACTGATAGCAAACATTAAAGATTACATGTTCCTGAAACTTATCTGAGCCATTGCAAATGGGCTTTGGTTTTGGTGCTTTTCCTGCTCTCCAGAGGGTGAACATGGAAACAACTAGGAGTTTGCTAAAGCAAACAATGAGAGGAGAAGTGGGCTCAAAACTCCAAAAAAGGGCTGGTTGGATCAATACTTTGCTGATGGGAAATAAACAGAAATGAATCACTACTGTATAAAAAGGAAATAAGAGGCCTGGCTGCATTACTGAAGTCCTGAGGTGAATGCTGTGAGTGCTCAGAAGAGTCCCTGAGCTATTCTTTGTCTTCAACTCTGTGCACTGGGTACATCTTACTTAAAATGTACCTAACGTGTTGGGTAACACCAGAGGTAGCTGACTGTTGTGCAGCACTGTTTGAAGAGGCATCAGTGATAGTCCTGTTGGTAAATAATGTTTCAGATGGGCTTTTGCTGCTTTTGAGACCTGTACTTTCTTTTGTTCCCTTATGAAGTATGCTTAGACAGATTATAAATTCTAGTTTTTGTACACGTCTGAGTCCAAGAGGAAGAAAGAGGTGTGTTTTTCCTTCCCTCTTCCCATCTTTCTACCCTTCCCCAGGCTCTTCTGCCCTTTGATTCCGTGTAGCACTAGGAGACCCTAGTGAAAGGTTGGCCATAAACTCTAAGACGGCATTTAAATTATATTCCTTTGCTTTGTGTTGAGGCTCAAGGCTGTTTCACTCAGGTGCTTTAAACTCATGATTTATTAGTGAGCATAACCTGGGCTATACCCTACAGTGATCTTGGTCCCCACCAGATAAATTGCAGCCTGATGGTACAGTTTTATGAGGCTGTTTATGTTTTGTTCCCATTAACTGCGGCAAAGCCTTTTGCGTGCAGGGTAGTCCAAGAATTCCAGTGACTGCATAGATGTCACAGCATTGATGCCAACTTACTGTGCTGAAGAGAATCTAAATACATCTCTAGGGAAGGATTTTCTTACTCTTTCTCCTCTTCTGACTTTAGAAATACTTGAATTGTATACTCGGTTTTGAATTACCTACCACAAGTGTTTGCAAAAGAACATCTAATCTGTGTTAAAAGAGAGAGAGAAAGAGAGAGACTTTGCATTGTTTTAATGAGCCCCTTTTTAAGGATTTCTAAAGGAGCATTAGATAATATGGACATGGGATAGATGTGGGTAGCATGTATCATTGTTGGATGTAAGCATAGTAAAAGTTCTTAGGTTGTAAGCAATAGTTGGAATCTCCTGGCTTATTTGGATTCTGTGACATGTTAACCATTATCCATTTATTAAAAAAAAATACATTTATTTTTAAGGCTGTCAGCCATTTATTGAAATATTTATAAACTATAAAAGGGATGTCTTAATTGGAAGTGTGGCCCCACTGAATATATTCCCATGAACACCAGCAAGACTGTTTCCAAAAATAATGTTTAGTGAAGAAATGAAAGCTCCATGCTCCATGGTATAAAGCATCCCTAACTAGCACTCAGATGACACTGAAATATTTGCTGTAATGTTCTGAGACATGGTGTTCCTAGAACTGGACTGTCTTTTCTTTTTAATAACTCTTAATCACAGCGGAACAGAAATATTGTGCCTTGTACCTACTGCAGTTACTGGGAGTTTCTCTCCTAAGTTCAGTGGGAACAGACTGGGTAACTCTGAGCCCTTTAAAGCTTCTGTCACGCAGCAGTTTGCTGAAGGCATTTGCTTTTTGGTTTGTAATTTTTTCAGAAGCTATATAGAATTATCTGAGTAAATTAAATTGTGCAGTCAGCCATTTCTGTTTGCATATGATTATAGTTTTGTTAGGTCTAAAAGCATTTCCCCTATTTATGCAATGTATTTTACTTAAAGAAAAAGAAGAAAAGAAAGGATGCCGATTGATGTGCAGGGTGCCGTGTCTCAGCAGCTTACCAGAATGTGGCACTCTGGAGTATTGCTTAAATATTGGCCACTGCATCTTGTTAAGATGTTTAAAAATCCAGGTTACCAAACAGTGACATTTCACTGAAGCGCAAGAAAGAGAAAGCAAGGGGGTGCAGCAGCATTTCCAATGAAGCAGGAACATGAGATTTCTCATTCTTTTCCCGTTTTAAATTGTTGTGTTAAGTAATCGACAAGAGAGCCTGGAGATTTTGCAAAAATCTTTGCCAAGCTCTAATTACCATAGCTGCATTCCTCAAACCATTAGCTCAGTTTCCAGAGGGACCCATTGCTGATTTCAGGAATCACATGGAAAAACTGAGCTCCAGACATACAGCGCAAACTGGGAGCTGAGTAATTTTGGAGGCATTTGAATTTATGGCAGAAGATGCCTTCATGTGGCACTTTGCACTGTGCCCAGATGAATCGGCCAGCAGGCAGTAATACCTTACCGGGCTGCTTGCTTCTCTTCCTCAGCCTGCAGCAGCATGCTTTGGGTTTGCTTCACCCCCCTGATTCAGCTGCACACAACCCTTCTGATCAGGTGTTCACGTAAACTTTTAGCTAAGGGAAAAGAGGAAAACTCGGTGTCATTCGCAAAGTGGCTGAAGACTGAAAGTTGAACATACCCCTATTTTAAGAATTTCATCCCGGTTATGCTGAAAAGAAATCATACACTGAAACTTGAGCGCCCCAGCTCCTCGGGAGTGCGGCATTTATCGCCGTTCTGCCAGCACAGCCTTGAAGTTGCCCTCGTGTTCTTGTGGTCCCAAGGGCTGCAGCTGTGCCAACTCTCAGCCTTGCACGGCAAAGCCGTCAGCAGAGCCAGGGGCCCTGATTTAAATCGCAGCTGGCTACGGCTCTGTCACTGCTGTATCAGCAGCAACGGCTCTATCTGCGTTATGTCTAGAGCCGTACGCGAAGCTCCACTAGCTGCCATTCTCTCATTTAAAAAAATGAGTTGAATGGTTTAGTCTCATGTTACTCAACTTTGTAGCTAGAGCTAATGGAGCAGGCCTAATTCCAGAGTGGTTCTTGATTCACTGGATGTGGCTGATGCACAAATCAAATAGTTCTGGCACCCTCACACTTCCTGTGAGTGAAAAATGACATTGAACTTAATAGTTGTGTGTGCTTCATTCTCATTCATGCAACAGACTAAAAGACAACTCATATTTGGCAAATGTACAGGAATGGAAGAAAAGATTCAAATCAGAGGAAGAAAAATGTAAATGTTCTTGACAGATTTTTTTTTCCCACAATAGAAAGAAAGAAAGAAGGAAAGAAAGAAAGAAAAGCAAGCAATAGAAAGCCATGAACTTAATCCTAGAAATACCTAGTCAGAACAGTATGATATCTTATTAGGATGTTACGGTCTAAAAAATAGTTTTTCACAAAGCCTTGCAAGAGGGTTTGTTACATCGCTCTGCAGCTCAAGAAGCACTGCAGAAAAGGATTTTTGTCTGTGTCTGAGGATTAATATTAAACCCAATGTGTTGCAGATTTGGGTCGTATCTAAAAGAGCAATCCTGCTCCCGTGGCTGCACTTCCTTGTCTCGTTTATTGATCATGTTGCTTAAGACAGCAGCTTTGGCTTCTTAATGTGATAGAAAGCTTGCATTTTTCTTGGGGTTCTTTTTTTTTTTTTTTTTTTTCCCAGGTCAGTTTTTCTCTGGGGCTGTATGGCTGGACGGTTGTTAGAAATGAAACAAATGAAGCAGCATGCTTATGTCTCACACCTGGAGTTTGGGGAGAGAGACGTCAGGGGAAGAAAGTCCCTGCATTCACTGGGAACTTTATGAGATATTCAGATGATCCAAGGCTGCTTATCAGAAAATGACACAGTATTAGGCTGTATGTTAACACAGACTTTTACAGTGGTCTTTGCAGATGTTAGCTGGATTCCCACTGTGCAAAGCGTAACAAGATTGAGAAGATGTATTTTATTCTGGTATATTACAGACTAAATAGGTAGGATAATGGACGTGAAACCAAACACACAGGGTCAGGAAAGAACCAGTGAAAAGTCACGTGAGGAAAGAGAATTCGGGAATAAAACCAAGTGTCCTGAATCCAAGTGATTATTTGATTACACAGAATAAACATTCCCTTATCTCACCTAGTGGGCCTGAATATCTTGGGGCTTAAGCAAGCATAAAGTTTTTGCAATATTTTCCAGTCTGGTTACAACAGCCTTATCGTAGAAGGACTGTGCACTGTATCCTTCTGAAAGTCTTTGTCATGAGATGTGGCATTGCAATTGGAATGTTTATTGTACTCTGTCATTATTTATACTCCATCACCTCCATTGACTGCCTGTCTCACCCGCTCTCCAGAGATTAGCAGAGTCAGGGACAGGATAAATGATGATTAGTAGTTAGTCAAGGGATATAAGAACTGAAAGGGTCAATATAAAACAAAGCCTGCCACATATAATTCACAAAGAATGTGAGGCATTGCTTTTCATTCGCAACATTCGCATAGCCAGGATTTTAATGAGAATGGAAAATGCTAACATATAAATCCAATCCTATAAAAAAAAATTAGCAACGGGTGTACTGAGTGGTAAATATTTTTACCATTAAGCCTGGTACTCTGTTTCTGACATGAACTATTAAAACTCCTCCTAAAGCTTTCATTAAATCACGTCTTCAAAATGCCCTTTAAAACCCAGGCCTTTTTTTGTACAGCAATCTTAGCGAAGATGACAGTACAAATACATAATGATGAACCAATTGAATATCTTACACAATCATGTTTTTGTTTTCAAAGGATACAATGCAGACCTGATCAAATTCTCACTGAAACTCATGAAGGGGCTTCTCCAGACATCTGAAGAAGCTGACGTTTTCCTTCAGGAGTACATTTTTTTCCATATTAGGGTATCTGTGTCATAAACCAGAGTCCCAGTATGTGCTAAACACAGAAAACCAAAAGCTTTGTGCCCGTGCCTTGAAGGCCTTGGTCCTTCAGTGCTCACTTAACTCTTGTTGCATTGCTCTCATTTCTGTTCTGCCTCGCCAAGGGCTGCCAAGCCCTTGCATATGCAGGTGTGTACAAGGGAGATGGGACTGTGCTTCAGCTGGAGCCCTGGGCAAAACCTCACTGGCTTAGCTGGGATCCCAAGGGAGTCTCAGGGAGCCTTTCCTGGGACCAGCAGCCCTTGCCCCCTTGCCAAACAATCACAGAATCATTTAGATTGGAAAAGACCCATCAGATCATCAGTTCCACCCATCACCTAACACTGCCGAGTCCTGCTTCATGTGCAGCATTTGGCTATATCAGACCTCTTGCAGTCCCACACTGCCAAAGCTGTCCATTCCCAGTAGCTAAGTTTGTCCTTGCAAGCGAAGTGCAGGGCACTGAAGTCTTCACAAAGCAAGATAAATGTAGTATTCCCAATAATTCCATAAACACTCCATTGTTCCTGTTAGTATCGTGCAGAGTACATGAAATTTTAATGATCACTGCTCTAAGCTGTCAGAGTCCTTGTGCTCTTCAAAATAAGGACATGGACTATGGTCTTTGTGCAGGAAAATTAGGGCATATTTGTGCTTTTTCTTTCTGTGTGCTTAGAAAAGGCAATATATATTGATTCTTCACTTGGAAATCTGGTAGTTTTGGGCTAACTACAGTGGCTCATTGTGTGAAAAAAAGGCCTTAATAGAGTCTAAAGCCTCTTCCATAATAAATATGAGTAAATATTGATTGATTCCGCTTATAATTAATACTTTCAGTCTTGTGAGCAACAGACGTTTGCTAATCCAGCCCTCATTTGTGTATTGGCAAAGAAGCATGCAAAACTGAAACCAAAAAATCCCAGTGGGACTTGCTGTTGGGTTTTGTAGCTTTGTGTTGTTTCTGAATTCAGGGCAACTTCTCGCTGGGGCTGGTGCATGTTAGTTGTAGGGACTGAACCTCTGTGTCAAGGGTTTTCAGTTTCAGCTGAGCTTTGTGAAATCTACTTATCAGCAATCCAAGCGTGTCTGGTTTGGGATATGAGTGACTGTGACTGTTCTGCAGACCTTGGAGCAAATGCTGGCAGGCGCTGCCCGTCTCTCTCCGTCCCGCTTCCCTCCCATAGGCACTGCCCCACAGTGGGCAGCGTGCCCAGCACCTATCCAGCTCGTGCTGAGTTCTGCCAGTTTCTTGTTTCTGGTTTAAATTCTTTCTGCCCAAGTCACTTAGGGACTGTGAATCACAGCTGCAGTTTCAATGTTAAATTGGGTGTCTTGAATGGTTCTCATCAGATGCAAATGTTTCTCTTAAAAAAAAAAAAAAAAAAAACATAAGGAGGAAAAGCCTAAGCAATGTTTTGGAAACTAAGAATTGTGGAAATATTACCTAATAGGAAAAGTATTCTTAAAACTGATTCTACTCTGCGCATCCCTTTAAAGGATTATGCTTTGTGCCTGCCTTCTGGTCCCTGTCACAGCTCCTGTCATTGCCTAGACATTGCTTCCTGTTACAGAGTTCTGCATTGGGCCTGGATAGTTGTATAGCAAAGGGAAATACTTCTGCCTATGTCAAAATATTATAGGCGAAGGGGGGGTGGGGGGGGAATCACTAGTTTACCTCTTTCGCTATGGTTCTGTTGGATTAGGAAATATGTCCATTTTTAATAGCCTTTTTAATATGAATCAAACCATTTGTTTTCCTTCAGCAGTACTTTCACATGAGTTAAGAAAATTAGAGGGAGCTAAAAAAGGGTGTATGGAAGGGACATCTGCTTCTTATTTTATTAAAGCAATGCATTTTTAATATAATAATGCAGAGTAGCAGGAAAAGGCATAGCAAAAAGAAAGAAACAAACAAAAAATACCAAAAGACACTGTTGTCAATTTCATTAAGCAATTTTGGAAAGTTATCATGGATTTGTATCAGCATGACCATGAACTCTTCTTTATTATGTTGATTGTAAGCTGGGTGGGGGAAGACTGAAACGATAGTTTATTCATCTGTCCAAAAAAGGCCAGTAAGATTCTTGCACCTTATGTCACTGGAATTTTGCAGGGCTGGTGGATGGGTTGCACAGACATCTTTGTAAGTATTTGCATTTATTCACATTAAAAATACTTTTTTTTTTTTTTCAAGGGGCATAAGTATGCAGAAGCAGCAAAAGCAACATAATCTGGGATCAGATGAATGGCCATGGCAAAAAGTTGCACTAACAACCAATCTTGGTTTGTACTACTTGAAGTAGTATTTTACAAAATGACTTATTGGAAGAACCAGGCCAAATGCCCAGGTCTGGGGTAGTTTTGTATTGTTAGCTTTTTTATTGTTATTCTTTTACCTGTTCTGATATATTATTTTCATCTTGGCCCATCTAACACAGACATTAAAACAGTTCAGAGCATAAATGATATAGATCGGATATTGGTTAGGGGATAACAGCCCTGTAGGATTCTGTGTTCACGACCTCTCAGCAAACTCCAATTCATGTAGGTCTAAAAATAAAAAGAGGGATATATTTCTTTTTATTTGTTTACTTGCCAGTGTGATAAACTATTTTACTCAGTCCCTGACAATCAAGAAGGTTTTATTTTTCTCTGAAGTGTGAAGTTCTGGCTGCTCTGAGTGTGTGCTGGAGGGGAGAGAAGGGAAGAGCAGAAATGTGCTCTGCAGGGCTGTGCCCACACATCCTGCTGCTGCTGCTGCTGCTGCCAGAGTACCCTAGAAACACTGCATGAAAACAGAATAAGGTCTTTTGAGCAATGAGTAACTGCTTCAACATGGGCACCTTGAGTGAAATAACTTGCATTTTAAATTACCTGGTTCAAATTAGACCTGTTTGGAGCCAGATTGCATCCATTAATTCTGGAGAGGTAATACCCAGTTGGAGGTTGTGCCCTGAGCCAGGTGGAGGCTATGTGCAGTGTCCCGAGGAGTTTGGTGGCAGTGGCTCTGCATAAACAATTCGATCAATAACACACGGGAAAGAAACTGGTTCTCCCTTGCTCTCATTTAAATTGACGTGCTAAAACTTAAAGAAGTGTGAAAAACATGTCCCAAGTGTTTAGTATCAGTGATTTAGCTTTGCAGCCCTTTGTCCATCTCTAGATATCTAAACAACATGCTGGTTTAGAGGGCTGTGTATGGATAAATTTTGTACTCACACATGGATATAACTGTTTAACTGGAAGGACATATCAAAACCAGCTGACTGCTAAATTACTAATTAATCAAATGATACTATTTCTAGAACAAAAACATTCATATTTTCACTTTGTAATTCTTTGGAACAGAACAATGCTGTAAGGGGCATGAGAAATCATTTTTTCACTTAAGCATAAAAGCTGCCTTAGATCATCAGTTCAATCCTCTGTTTACTGGTACTCATGTAAGGAAAGGCTGCCCTGCTAGGCCCCATTTCTCACTGACTGGCATTTTAAAATTTTAAACTTCAAATATTTACTGATGTAACTTGGTTGCTGCCCAAATTGAATTTCAAAGGTCCTTATCCTGCAGTTTCTATTTGTGCAACTCTATGCATCTCTAATGAAAATGAGCCTTCTCCTTTCCATGGCTATTTTTCAGCCTTTCTGTGCTTTCCATTTATTACCATGATTTACAACAATATTGTGAGTATTATTAATCCAGATTGCAGTCAATGGGAGTTTGGCATGCTTTTACACTGCAGTACTGTGTCTTAAATAGTTTTGGCTTCCAAGCTGAAAGAATTTGCCATGCAACTGCTTGTCTCTGCCCAGTGTTAACAAATACATACAAAGCAATCATCGTGCCCGTATGCACCCAGGCCAAAGAGAAAGGAAAAGGAAAGAAAGATATTGTTGCATATTTGAGATCTTTGAAATTGAGGAATGTATGCAAGCATTGTCCATAGAGGATCCGTGGCTTGGTGAAGCTGAGCAAGGTACTTTTTGTTCAGAAGCTCCTGAGTCCGGACCTTACTACTGACCCACTGATGCCATACTGTGTTAACTACCTGAGGGATCTACATAAATATATCTTCTATGTTAGGGTGGAAATTTTTAGCTGTAAAATTATAGAAAGGCCATTTGGGAACTATGTATGTGCGTTTAGAGAGACTGTAATCTTAACTCAAAGGTTGCAGTCAGTTTCCATTGCCAAAATTGCTCAACAGTTCAGCAGCTTTCCTTAAGCCTTCTTGGGAAAACCTGACTTTTATGCTATTTAGCACCCAAAAACAAAGAGGAGAGCTATTACCTTTTTAACACTGTCAAGGCATTGCACCTAGGGTACATTTAGCAATCATTGCCCCAGCTTTTGTATGTGCTATAATGATTATCTGTGCTATAAAGAGCTAACCTGAAGTAGATCAAAGAGACAAGCTGAAGGGAGATGAGCACCAAGGAGTAGTTTCAGTTCTTGTAGACCAAAAGCAACTGTTTTGCAGATGCACAGTGCCTGACAGCCGCACTGAGATCTGCTCAGGTGTTGTCTTGGCAGCTGCTCCATGAAGCCCCTTGCTCAGTGCCATAAGAAAGATAGGATGCTGTTGAGTGAATGGCATTTTTATTTAAAGGCATGCAGAGTTGCTACTCTAAGAAAAATAGCAAGATCTTTTGATGCTGTACACATTCAGAAGTAATCAATTTTTTTTTTTTTGCTGTGCACAGTAATTGAGAAAAGAAGTACCAGGACAATTTCCTCATCCATTCCCTCCTCATTTTCTTTCCCTCTTTATAAAAATATGATCTAATAGAACAGCCAAGATATTTTTCAGTCTGTTGCTCATAGGGTTTTTTTGTTTTGCTTTTTTTTGTTCTCACATTGCTTGCCTGATAAAACAGCTGTTGAACAGAGAACTCTGAAAGCTAGGGAAAGCTATTGGAGTAGTATTTGATTAACAATATTCTTGCAGGAAATTGATATGTTGACTCTTTTTAACCTCAGGTGAAGGAAGATTAAAAAGCAATCCATATTCAATTATATATGCCAACCTGCTTGGATTTTATATGCCTTTATAGGACCTGATATTTCACTGTTTATTTCCTTTATATTATATTATTTATATTAAAGTCCTCCACTCTTTGTATTACTATGCTTTAAAAAAAAAAACAAACAAGCAAACAAACAAACAAAAAGAAACAAAAAAAAACCACCACACCTGTATGTCTGTTCCATTAAGAAGTATGCTCTGAGGGCTTTCATGTTGACGCTGGGAGCCTACATATTTTGCTGCATTGCTTCAGTAAGTGTGTGCTGGCATAGCTCTGTTGACCACAATGGAACTGTTGATTTACATCAGGTAAAGGTCTGGCTTTTATGCACAACACCGTATAATTCCTTATAGATAAGATAAATTCATTTTTGTATAATTTGGAACAGTTTTTTCATGACATATGCTAGTTACATCTTAGGGTGAATCAGTCAAACAGACTTTAAATTAGAATGCTTGGGTGATCTAAGTCCCAGTCCTTTGCAATGCAGTTTTCTCACAGCTTGGAACAATACAGCCAATATAGAAATAGGTAGGTAGTCTTTCTTTCTCTTTTCTTCTGTATTTTTATTATTATTATTATTATTTTCTGGGAGCTGAGTAGATGAATGTATCTTAAGGTTTTAATTTTCTAAGTAAGAGAAGTAGATTGTGTTAGAAGGAAAGTCAGTGGTCATGTGGTCCTGCATAGGTCACGTGAACAGTTAGGATGTCACAGTGTGGACAAGAAATCCTTAAATTAATAAGACTAGTCTCTAACTTATTCCATAAGCTAGAATTAAGGTTTTGATTCACAGACCTGTAAGAATATTTCAGTGTGCTGTGAACTGCACAAAAGACACAAGTGTACTGAAAAGTGGCTGGTTTGAAGTAGAGCACTTTCTCAACACTTTCAAAATGATCCACAGTGTTTGGATGTTGAGAGGGCAAGGCTTCAAAATCTCTGAATTAAACAAAATTCTGTATTTTGTAAACAGAGTCAAATGAACACCAAATTTAACTTAATATGGTAAATTATCAAGAGCTTTGGATAAGAGAAAGACCAACATTAACCTTTGGGCTTGGAGCTACTGAGTTTAGACCAATGGCAGATCTGGCCCAAAGAAATCTCCTTCCTCACATTTGAGAAAAATATATATTGAATTAGAAAGTACACACCCTCCTCCCTTGGTGGCCACTAAGTATTTGTTTGCTTTTTAAATTCAGGGGAGGAGAGGAGAAACAAGCTAATCTTACAAAGGTTCACCCCACCCTCTGCTTGGCTTCTCTTCCTTGGCAGAGCTCCCCAGCAGCAGCTGGCTGGCTGTTTTTCTTCTGCAATTCTGTTCATGACATTTCCTGCAACTAGGTTTTTCTGAAGGTTTCCAGCAGTCCTTTCAGCCCCTCACCCCCTTTTTTGGCCTCTCCCCCCACTAACCATGGCCTTGTGCCTAGTTCCCAGAAGCTTAAGTACCGTATCCCCATCAGACATCCACGCGTACACTCTACATACCCTCAACACATACAAGGAGTTTCTGTGGCTTGCACGTAAGTCTTACTAATTTACCAAAAACCAGTGGTTAGAATAAGGGATGCTGAACCACTCTCTTTCTGCTGGGGGTCTAAATAGAGACATGGAGCTTGCACCGTGTTTTTCAGTGACATGGGTTGTGTTCATGGCTACTGCTTCCCGTGCCCTGCCCTTTGCTTCATTTAATGTAATTCTTTTTGGAGCTGCAACACGTACCCCTCTCCATGCAGAAGAATGGATAGAAAGAACTGAAATTAGGGAGAAGACCCGGCAAACAGACCCTGCATTACTAAACATACTGGCACTTTCTCTCTCCATACTGCTAAAAGCAGCATAAACTGTCCTTTCATAGGCTTTTATAAACATTCAAGTGACTTATTCTTTTAGTGTAAAAGCCTACTTGTATATTAAGTTCTTTGTTATCAATGACATTAAATCAATATCATCAGTGCTACAGGATCCAAGTCACATCTATGCTGTCACACATAGTTTAACTTAAGAAATGCAGTATTGAGACACAGTCTGTTCGTTTTTCATAGAGTAATTTAAAGTAGAGCTGTTGAAGATCAGTGAGGGTTTATTCCTCACTGTGGCCAATTTCTTATATGTTGGGTGGGTTTCTCTTCTGTTGACAGTTTTATTACCGAGTTTCAATGAATTCCGAGAAGATGAGTGTTACACAGTTATCACGAATAGCACTGAAAAAGCCTTGTGACGCCTGCATTGTGCGTGTTAAAACACTGAACATAGTCTTTGAGAAAATTAAATAGTTGAAGTGGTATGGATTCTTTTTGTATACACATTATTTTTTTTTTTTCCATGTGGGTTTACATGCAGTTCTGGACAGCTCATAGTCCAGAGACTGTATAGCTTCACTTGGTGTACTTCTTTGTCTAATGAGTGACATCTGTGTTTAGAGTCAAAGATGGAGAAAAACAGTAATTCGACCCTTGCCAGAGATACTTAATTGAGAGTAAAACATACATCTGGGATTTATTTGTGTGAAAAGATACAGAACTGAAGTATTAAGTCTTATTCCAACCTGACCCTGCAGTGCCCTTTCCATTTAGTACATTAAGAATCAAGATTTATCTACAGATATTTCACAAGTCAGAAGTGACAGTTATTGTATAATCTTAGCTGCTATTACAGCAGATCTCACTCTTTTTTTTTTTTTTTTTCCAGCCACTGCTTCACTCTGTCATAAAAGTGAAGTAACTTGTAATACAAACTGACCATGTATTCTTTCAATTGCTTACTTCAGGAAAGCTATGTCATGATGGACATAACATTATATAGCATAATGGCCAAACATTATGCTATGTGCCCTTGCTGCTGGTAAAACAAAGTGAACTGTGCCAATAAAACTCTAGGTTAACTGAAGTTACAGAAGGCATTTTTCCAGTCATAGGTTATGTCATTAGTCTTCTGCAGTTTCTGAACTTGTGGTCTTCAGAACTAATCTGAACAGCAAAAGGTGGGATTAAAGGAAGGAAGCAGTTTCTGCAAGGCACTCCATATTTCATATGTGGTTTGGATGGTGTGCAAGACCCCTGCTGTCATTAAAGGTGAGGTTCATGACAGGGCACTTTCTGAAAGGAATGGGAAGTTCACGATTGATGGAACTAGCAGGGAACATACCAGTGAGCTCTTGGGGCTTTGTGCAGGACCTATAGAGAACAGCCAGAAATGAAGGGCTTTCAAAGATGAGGAGGGACTCCCGTGTTAATTAACATCATATGGTTGGGCTTACTGCATCTCCGTAACCACATCTGGAAAGAAAGTGGCATGAGTGGACAAGGAGTTATATCAGTGAGACATCTCCAGGTGATGAGGGGCTCGTCCCATTGTCACTTCCCAGGTGCCACCCTCTCGTGAGAGTGGAAGGGCAGCAGCTCTGTGCCCTGTCCCACATCAGCATGAGAACCGCATGTAGCTGGGGGTTATAATGAATGTTGGCAGGGATACCGATTTCTTGTTCACGGCATTTTGCCATCAGACCACACTGCTGGAATTACAAATAGGTACAAAGTAGTAACTGCCTAAAATGCAGAGGGGCCAGCTTGTTTAATGAGCACTGGGGAGAGAGACAGCAGGCAGCCAGCTCTTTTCCTCCACCTGCTTGGACTCAGTTTCAGTCTCAGACACTTTAAGTTTTACCGTTTGCTTTGCTCCCCTCCTGGAAGAAGGCTATGGGAAGTGACTAGAGCCGAGGGGGAAAATAGAGACCCTCAGCAGATAAGTGGCAGTCTGTCTTCTCAAAGCTCCACTTCTGGGGGTACCTGGCCTGCAATCTCAGATGTTTCTATGATGAAATCTTAGGAAAACTAGGCTCAGTCAGGGAACCAGAAGTTTTATCCAGAAGTTGCTCAAGCAGATAAGAAAATTCCATTTATGTTATCCAGAGGTGTGAGTTAAGAAGATATATAAATGGTCTTATCTACAGCACAGCTACTGGGAGTATGTGGAAATCCAGCATGAATGTCCTGGGTTAGAAATGTTTTATTATCGTTGGTAAGGAGGGAACTGTACTACCTTGTGCCTGACTCTCAGACTTGTGGGAGAGGAGGAAGAGAATTGCAGAGACCTCTTGTACTTGCTTGAATTTCAGCATGCTGTTTTTTTCTTTTGTTTGTTTGCTTGTCTGTTTTTGGTGGTTGTTCTTTGTTTTTGTTTGTTTGTTTGTTTTTTACCTTTTTCTTCTTTAAAACAAAGAAGACAGTGCTCTGTTATTTTCTGGTTTGACAGCAGTATTGACTTTGTGTTGCAATAATCTGAGGGCTGTTAATTCACAATTTGTATTGAAGACTCTTGTAATTAAAAAAAAACCAGCCTTAAGGTAGGATCTACCACAGAGTAGATCTGGGGGACTTTTATATTAAAAAGGGTAGAACAGATACTGGAAACCTCTGTTTTGCATATATTGTCTATAACAAACTAATAATTCACTCCAATATTGTTTTAATCATTTTGTCACGAAACTGATGCAATAGAGTGGAGAATGAGGTTTCAATCCTTTCTGAATGGAGGAGATTTAATGTGGCCAAATCTGTTTGTGAAAGATAAAAATTATGTCATCATATCGCCAAAGTCTGTTAAAATAAAATCTTGGATTATAGCATTGCTCTTTCAGTTTGATTGTATATTTAAAAATAGTCACTATGGTGGAAAGAAAATGTATGTGAGTTGGTCATTGTAATGCACATATTTCAGTGTTATTAATCCTAAAATACGAGATTTTTATTACTTAATGTGAAAAAAACCCCAAAGAAGTGAAATATATGCTGAAAAAATTAACACATATATTTGTGCTTATGTGCAATAAGGACGTCTGTTTAGTTATTACTTAAATGGGATGCCAATTTCTCACTCCAAGTGACATGAATTTAATTCCAGCCTGTAAACATCAGACAATAGCAGCCCTTGAATGTTTGGGGTTTGTGTTAAAGGCATGAGAACTGAAAAAAAAAAATGCTTTCAGTAAGGTGGTTAATCTAGAATGTCTAGGGAAGTTATTAGAATAATAGGAATTTGAACTGGTTGAACAGTGGATTGTGGTTCTTTTTAAACATTCCTTCAGGGCTTTTATTTTCTTTCTTGCAGAGTCCCAAACAATACAGCCTAGCACTAAATAAGAGTAACAGAGTTCATCTTTACTGTGCCTTTCTGGACTATAGGTATGTTACATAATTTCAATTTTTTAACTTGATTTAATCAAATTGCACAGTTTGTGATGCTACATATTGCCCATGTTCTTCTTGTTCTCTTTTATTTATGGAAGTAAAGTAATGAAGGTATGGTTTACAACAAATGCAATCTCAGTGACTTTTCACCATAAATAGGAGCATTTCTTTTCACTGACCCTGTGTTAAGTAGGTGATTGAGAGATTGAAAAGTGTTGGAATCAAAACTAAAATGCAGACTGATACTGATCATGCTTATGATGGTTTATGAATATATCCATTTGGGCAGATGCTTGGATGTTTTAAGATGGCAAGCCTCCAACAGAACCATTGTTTTCTGTGGATCTGTGCCTGTTTCACAATACCATGTGAGATCTGTATTTAAGAGCTGTGAGTTTGGGCCAATTCATGCAATGAAGAAATATTATGCCCCTGAATGCAAATTAGAATAAAAGGTAAATAAATGTCACCTTAAATTTCACTCAGGAAATAGGAACTATGGAAAAATAGCAGGTTTTTTTTTTTTTTTTTAGTTCTGAATATATTTAACCTCTTTTTGATTTCCAAGCATGTTGCTCTTGCTGAGTTAAATGAGAAAGAATACAAATAGTGAATTTTGAATTTCATGGGGATTACCTGTTTTTGAGCTGTAATAATATAAATTTAATTGATGTAGCAATGGCCTGCAATGCTGTGATCCCTCCTATCCAGCATGCACATGGGAAAGTCACTGTAATTGTTTTATTGAAGTTTTGTTTCAGGGATGTTGAACTGTCCCAGCTGTTAGCAGTTACTCATCGTTATGGTTACTCACAAATTATGATAAATTAGAAACAGATTTTACTGAAGCAAATTAATATGGTTGGGACATTGTTCCTGTATGCTTTTCCACTGAGGCTTGTGCCTTTGAGGCTTTGCCTTGGGATAGAAACTGAAATGTGAAATCTGTCCTTCCACGTGAGTTTTACTTGTGTCAGGATAGTCTTATTCCCTAGTGCATGGTAGTTAAAGAATAGGCAATTGGTTTCTGACCTACAGAAGATTCCCTTTGAGAACTCAAGGAGGTTTCAAAGGACAGAAGAAAGGTGAGGTAATACCTGTCTGTAAAATAAGTACCAATAAAAACATCACTCAGTCTAGCCTGAGGACTCAAAATGATATAAAAAAATAATACATAGTTAAGAAACAGACAGACTTATGGTGCATGGAACTCCACTTAGATGTGAACGTGTGGCTCCTATGTCCCCACTCTGTGGGAGGGCTGTGTCAGCACAGGTGTTTCCAGGTTTTCCCAGCTCCAAGAAGCAAACCCATGAGGATCACATCCCTGCACAGCACTGGGACCAAGCCACATGGCCAGGCCAGCCGTATCCTCAGTGGAGCAGGGGCTGCTCTCACTCTCCCTGAGAATGAAGTGACAAAAAGCAATCGCTAGGAATCATGCTCAATCAGTCTAAATTACTTTCTTTGACAGGATGAGTGGGACAGTGAATAAGAGGAAGGCAGCAGATATGATGTGCTTTGACTTTTGCAGGATTATTGAAATGTCCAATATGGTAGTTCTCAAAATATAGAAATTTGGGTCTAGGTGAAATGCTATAAACAGTTTGCACAATATTATGAAAAAAAGTATATAGTTATTCACTAGTTATAGAACTGGGAGGAAATCTCTAGTGACATTCACAGAGGGGTCTGATTTGGGCCCTCTTATGGTCAATATTTTTGTTAACTATTTTCATGATGGAGTTGAGAAGACACTGAGAGTGTTTGTGAATGCACCGGCCTGAGATGGCTTTCAATCTTTTATATCTCCTGTACAGTATGATGCATGTCGAATTAACCTCAATAAGATGCATTTTGATAGAGATTATGTTCCATTTTTGTGTGCTTTGCAGCAATGGAACTGGTGTCTGGTCTAATGAAGGTTGTGTGCGTGAGAGCGGGGACCTCAACTACTCAGTGTGTCTTTGTAACCACCTCACTAACTTCGCCATTCTGATGCAAGTGGTGCCTCTGAAGGTGAGATTAAGCAAAGGAATAACTCTGTTAACAATGCATCAATTGCGTCCTCACACCACACCAGTAAGTGATTGTAACTGGGCTCATTTTTGCCTAACTCAGATTTATTCCACAACTTGCTGTCTGGGATGTTGTATTGCTATTTCTTCTTTCTTTTCTAAAATTTTTGGGAGCTGAAATGGAGCATGGAGTGAAATACCTCTGTAGCAGGTGGGAATCCTGAAGCACTGTACTTTATACTCGCCCTTTTATCCTGATTTTGTCAAATACAGACCAGCCTGGTTTTTACGATTAATTTTCAAGACTGAGGCAGCTGAGGTGTGTCTGCTTAAGGCTTTTGGTAATTAGACTTGTGGAATATGAACAGCCGAGACTGAACTCCATGTGAAGTGAGCTCTGCTGCCAACTGGTCCCTGTCATTTGCTGTGCCAGCTTGCAAGAGCTTCCCTGCTACTCTTCCTTCACCTAGCTGCCAAGCAGAGGCTTGTGTAGAAGAAACAGGAGAAAGAAATGTCAGTTTTAGAGTTGAAACCCCTTATCTGTAGTTTCTCTGTGCTCAGTTTCTTTATCCAAAGAGCTGACAAGCAAACGTCTTCTCAGCCAGAACATGACCAGGACCTTCTACTTGCTGCTCATGTTCATCTCTGGTTTCAACTGAAGTTTGATGACAAACATGTCACTCTCCTCATCAAATACGTTCTTGTCTTCACGATACCTTGTGGTGCTACAGAAGGAGCACAGTGTCTGCTCCTTGTAGGTGAAGTGCTAGCCTGTGCCTGCTGAAGGACACCCTCTCCAAGCTCAGCACCAGGCAAGGCCAACCCGGTGCTGCACCTTAGCAGGCAAACAGACAGCACTGTCATGAGTATGAGAAATATGGTTTTACTGCTTCATTTGGGTGTGCTACTGTCAGGGAAGATCCAATGGAGGTAGTGATAAAGCCCTGCTCTGGAAAACCCTCAGCTGATAAATAATGAATATATAAGATAAATAATTTACAGAGAGTACATTCAAAGTAATGCATTACCAATTGTCTGTCAAATTTATACTCTCAGGCACATTGTCAGCTTTCTACAGACACCATCCTAACAGTATAAATTAACAGACTGAAGAAGAGCTTCAGTAGGACTGTAGGAGTCTTACTGTCACATTTATCACTGTGTGCTACTAACAAGCATGGTGTCCTCTGTGGTACAGCTAGAGGGTTTTTGTCAGCTCTGTTGGCCTGGGTGCACTGCATATGAGGCCGTGTCTCAGGCTCCTGTTAATTGGTTTGAGTGATGGGTTTGCCTTTATTTTAGACAGTAGCTTAGCTTAGCCCTGAGATAGGTACTTGTGCAGGATGGGCTGTATGTGCTCATGATGGCAGCACAGAGGTTCCTGCAGATAGAAACACAAGTCAGCTTGCAGCATAAGGCAACCGTAGTCAGGGTTATCCCACTGAGCTGCAGTGAAGTCTTTTCGAGGAATGAATGATCCAAAACTGCCATTAGGAGTTACTGATTCAGTAACGCTGTTAGCACAACTGCTCACACGGCAATCCCAGCTACATGGTGTAATGCCATCAAAGGCAGGGTCACGGTGTAGAACAGCATGGTCTGCTATCCAAATAATTTAATTAATTCCTGAGCCCTTTGTACTGGTAGAGCCTTTTAAAGATGGAAGGTAGCTTGTTCAGGTCACCCAGTTTTCATCTACCCATTATTGTCTTTCCTATTCGTAAATCACCTAATGACCCCAGCTGGTTTCCAAGTATCATTTTCCTAGGAACTCTTTGTACTCGTAATAAAATGCAGCTTTGCCTACAGAGCTTCACACTTGTAAGATAAAAATAGGATGGCAGAAATACACTGTTATTAAAACTGTTTTAAAGAGCCATATACAGAGATTAAATGATTTAACCAGGATTAAACTGGACATTCACTGACTAATTGCTGGTGAAAGATTATTCAGTTTTCCACTGGAGAATAGTTCTGAAATATCTAACTTTCAAACAAACTGATTTGAGATTGTTATGATTAATGAGATGCTAGAATAAGTTTTAATATCATGCAGTATCAGTAATTAGAGATCAAAGACATTTTATATCAAAGTATTTGAAGTCAAACTTTCTTGAAGAGATCTGCATAACTGGGAAACATGAAGGCACTGTCCAGTTTCTTACAGTCATTTAATGGTTCTGCTTTTAGAATTTTCTCCCTTCTTAACTGTCTGTTCTAATTTGCATCTGCCACAGTTTTTTTTGGAATGTTTTTCAATTGCTTTTTTATTTCTTTATGATAATTTAGAAAACAAAATGCAAGTGGGAACCATGATGCATAAAATCCTTCTCTATGTGATGCAGTACTGGAAAAGTTGATCCTGAATATTTTTTTTTCTTTTAAATTAGATTTAATTCATGTATTTTTCTGTTATAATTTTAACCCCTTACACCTAAAATCCTGTTTCTGAAGAAGAAGGCAATTTATACATTATTGGCAGGAAAAGTGAAATGCTGCAAGGTGGGAGGAATTGCCTTACAGTCGTATTTCTGGTAAAGAGTCCCTATGTTCCTTCTGCAAATCCATGAGAATTTGGAAAGCTTGTTGCAGATGTCACCAGAAGATTGTGCAGGCTAAGAAGACAATATGTATTCATTTATAACTTTTTAAAGTTCAGCCAAACATTTTTTTACCTGCTCCTCAATTGGCAGAATTTAAAAATGTGTTGTGGGATGGAGAAATCCTTGTTCACCGATCCGCACAGCAACGAGCCTGAACTGCACCTTGGCATGGCCACCTTGCCCTGTCCTCCCTGCTGGAGGGAGGTGACACTGAGAGTGGGCACAGGGGGAGTCTTGGATAATGTTGCCACGAAAAAGAAGAAGGATGCCAGCCCTTCAATTTTCCTAAATTCCTGTTCCTCTTGTTTGGTTTTTATGTAGTGCCTCTCTCAGAGTTCATCAGAAAATCTCATCCCAAATCTTTGACTAAAATAGACACTTTAAATTGGCAGTTTAGGATTATTTTAAGGTATTATTTTTATCCAGTGGGGAAAAACAAACAAACAAACAAAAAAACCCACAACCAACAACAATAGTATTTTCATTGTGACATTGGTATGAAGTTAAGATCTGGGGAAAACAGGCCCTTGGCTTTTGAGCTATACAAGCAGACTGTGCTCAGTTATAAATTCCTAAAACATTTGCTTAGTATTTGCTTCACATGTCTAAGCAATAGAGCCTACTGAATCAGCTACACAATTGGAAACTTCTCCCTGGCGTCCTTGGAAGCCTGTTAAGTAAATGTTAAAACACTGTGGATTTTAAACACATATATACATGTTTATTCACCACGTTCTGAAATTCATGAGCCAAGGTTCAAAGGGCCAAATAAATCACCAGTTTGAATACAAGATTGTCAATGCTCTAAGAAATTGTTACAATGATGTTATATTAGATCTTGAACTTCTGAATATTTTATTTTTCTTTTTATAAGTAGTGTTTCACTAGAAAAAGAGCGGGTGGGAGTAAGCTTCTGCTCACATCAAAACAGTTCTGTTTTTATAGCTATTATATACTTATGGTCATATAAATACAACTGGATGAAATTTTTCCATGTGAACTGTATATATATATATATGTATATATATATACGCTAGATTCAATTTCTTACAAAAGAGGGTCTTCTTTTAATGGAAAATGTAAATGAATTATCAGAAGTGGAGTGCCTGAAAACTGTGGAGGTTTTAAAGAAAGGCTGTACTCTGGTTCAAAGAGGTGACTTCATTCTTAATCAGAATTCTCTTTTGGGTGCCTTCTACTTCCATTCCCTTATTTTGCCTTTCTCTTTGTCATATTGAGAAATGCAGCTGTTACAATAGCACAAACAGGCAGACATCCTCTCCAAGGGCATCACGACAGCCTTTAACATAATGTACTGGTCAGCAGAGACCAACATTGATGAGGAAATCCATGAACACTTGAGACCAGTTCAGCGTGATATGCATTCTGATGCTCTCAGCCCTTCCTCATGAGACTGATTTTATTTTTGCTTAAGAAAAAGGCATAAACTTTCCATTGAGACATTGCAGGTATTTACAGTGAGTTTGCTGTTCGGAACCGGGCAGCATGAAATACTCTCTGAGTTAGATGAAACCAAGGTGTCTCTAAGCAAGGAAGACTGAAAATAAGTGAGCTTCCTCAGAAGTAACCTGCCACATAAATACTTGTGAGCATTTCTTCAGTGAGCTGAGCTTGTATGATAATTGTTTGCTAAGAATGGCGACTTTTTCTTCTGAGTTATGTTAAATTTGAACAAGAATCTCCTTGGTTAACTCTTTGTCCCTTCCCATGGTCAAGTCTGGCTTTTTCCACTTGTAGCGTAGCACGATCCAGACCCTGTCAGTTTGATGCACTTGGAACCTGCCCTAGTGCCGCCCTTCCTGCTAACACCATTCCAGCTTATTTCCACACCTTCACCAATATTCAGCAGCTCTCTCTGTATATTTGCATAGTTTGTACATTTCTTGTGAGCACAAATGACTTTATATATTCTCAAGATTCTCTATCATTGCTAATTTATTATACTGTACAGATCTATGTTCATACTCTGTATCTGGCTTGAGGAGGAATCACAATGTGTTATATGGATTTTATTTTGTTTCAGAGAGGCATTTTTATGAACAAACTTGTAGGATATCAAGCATCCGGCAGTGCTTTCTCTTGAAAACCTGAAATATTGTGAGACAAGGAACACTGACAAACTGTTAGAGGTTTATGGGGCAGACTGTCAGGTGGGCCTAATTTCCAGGGAACACAGAAATGCAAGAGAGGTGTAAGGAGGAAGCTGTGAGATGTAAGAGAATTTTTATGCCAATATTTCACAGAAAGAAATTGAACGAGAGCAGTGATGAGGGAAAGTTTTAAATTCTGGAATGTTAACTTAAATGTGAGAAAGTGAACCCCCACTCTGATATCTGTGCACTATACAAAAGTGTGTGGAAAAGAACTTCTTTGAATGCTGTGAATTAGCTAAAACTGAGCTTGGATTACAAGCAGACCTGAACACTACTCCAGATTTTATATTAGTTTCAGCAACAGCTTGACTGCAGTAACGCCGCAGTGATTGTGAAAGAGTGGTACTAACAATACTGCTGATGAGCCTGAGGTCCGTGTATGCAGCTTAGCTGCTTTCAGTGATGCAGGGGATTCACAGTTGTAACAAGTTTATTTCAGGAATGAAAAAACAATCTTGGAAAAACTTACAACCATGTGGCACTCAGATGTGAGGCTGGCACTGACCTGTTAGCCTGCTGATGAACTGGCCACGTGGAGTGCCAAAATTATCTGTGTCTTTATCACTCTGCTGTTATGTCTGTATCGCGGCTGGCTTGAATTCAGGCTTGCTTGCTGAGATTTCTTTAGGTTTTAACTTGGGAAATAATAACATTTGCTTGGAGTTTTGGAGATTATTGGCAATCAACTTGTTTAAATAAATAAATAAGGCCAAGGTAAAATGTGACCAAAGACGAGCAGAATGTTCCTAAGGGACATGTTCAGCCCTTGATTGCCTTTGTGAGGTTGCATGGACGTAATTAAGGTCAGGACACCATCAGAATTTGGAAACTCAGTTGAGAAGCCTTTTGACAACTCTAGTCAAGTTAGTAAGATTGAGAATTTTTATAAATGCACTGCCCCAACAAAATATATCCGTGGGACATTTGGAGCAGTTGTGCAGATATTAACCAGCTGGTGCACCCTCCTCTGGGAAACTCATTGCTCTGATCAAGCTCCCCTTTCTGATGGGGGAAACAGATAAAGTAAAAAATAGCAAATCCTTGCTGGAGCTGCACTCTCAGGGGTTAATTCCTGTATTTTGCCTTCCTTGATTCACAGAACCATGTTCTGGCTTTCACCTCAGCCGCTGCTCGCTGCAGTCAGAACAAACCTGTGCTGCCAGCTGCCCTGCAATGTTATAGTTAGGAAGACAATGGTGCATTAATATAGCTGTGGTAGGAAAAATAAATAATCCATTTAGTTTGACGTGTTTAAACTGGTTTATGTTTGCTTCATCTGGAAAAAGTCCAAGTAGAGGGCACCCAGGGTGATACTTTGGTGGTTTTCCTGAAGTACTACAGTCCTCACTATGCAGCAGATTTTAGCCTTGATAGGAACAGCAGAGGATGGGAGATAAGATGATCCCTAAGTACGTATCCTCCATATCGTCCACTTGCATAGGTCTTGGGGAGATCTCAGCACACAATGCAACCACCTGCACCCAGCACCCAGTGGTACCCCCTGCTGGAGGGGAAATGACTGGTGGAGAGGGCCCGTGCCCTGGCTGGGGAGGACAGATGAAATCAGAAGGAGAGATGCGGGCAGTGTTCCTCTGGCGCAGTCAGACCAAGGGATGTCACAAGGTGGTTCCTAGCCAGCGGGAGTCAAATCCAACATGGAGCAAGCCACACTTCAAAAGCACTCCAAAGAAAATTCAGGCACTATTATTTCATTTTGGGCAGCTTTACTTCCTCTCATCAGTCAGTGGGGTCCTGTGCTACTGCCAGCAAACATGCCAGCCATCTGGCAGTTTTTATTTTTATAGTGATCCAACAACTACGAAGCATGCCAGGCTATTTGTACCATCTGCCACATAAATGTCATTTCAGCAAAAGGATGCTGGACACCTGGGGACCTAGAGTTCCAAATCCTTTTAAAGGGGAAATCAGTGTCTCCCACTGTAGAATAGAGGTTGTTTGGATCCCCATCTAGCAAGAGACCAATGTAGGACAAAACAGTAATATTTATGGCTCGTAGACAATTCTCCAATTCTCTCTCTCTCTCTTTTTGGTTTCTTGTGGGGCTTTGCTCTTTCTGTCTTTTTGACTGTGAGGATGTAAAAACAACTGCACTAAAGCTCACAAGTTGATGGACATTTTCAGCAAAGTAATGGTGTCATACAATCTCTGGCAGAAATTGTTCAGGTTTTTAAACATATTTTCTACCTCTTTAAAACCAGAAAGGAGCTCTTGTTCCGTAATTCAGAAGGGAGGATCAATGCATTTCAAGCTGCCGACCAATGGGCTTGAAAGCAGAGAAGAGTTTATGAAGGTCAAAATATTAAAAAACTTCTTGGTCTTGCAGCTGGATCTATAGGCAACTCATAACATCTTTAGGGAGACCAGGATTTTGAAGAGACTTAGGGATTTGGCTGTGGGCTTCTATTTACAAAAGGAAGGACATCTTCTTTGGGGATATACATGTGTTTTTATGTTATTTTTCACTGTTATAGCTGAGTTTGACAGCAATTTTGGACAACATATGGGTGACTGAGAAAGAACAAAGTTCATCTATTTGTGTTTCTGAAGGCTGTTTTGAAAATGTCCTACTATTGTCAAATATTAAAAAATATGGGGCATAGGTGTATAATTTGTAAGTTTGGTGTGTTATTTTCCTAAATCGAATTTTGCAGTTATTAATCAAATATTGCACTCAGAGGACATCAAAATAGCAGTTTGAAATGAGAACTTTTGTTCTTAAAATTTTCAGCCAGCTGAGGTTCAGATTATGTGCTGTAATGGGACAATGAAATGGAAGTAACATGGCATTCACTGATTTCTGCTGTTTTGTGATTTTAATATAATTACATTTCTCAGCATGTTTTTCATTGTTGGGAACATAAAAAGAATAGTGCCTTAGTCCAGTAATTTTTCTTTCGTGTTGAATATTTAAAAATTGGATAGGCATTGCAGTTTTTTTGGTCCTTGTTTATTACCATTGACAGTTTATTTAATTGAAGAGATCTCTGCAGACAGTTTAGACAGCCCTTACCCACCAGATGAACAAAGATAAATCAGCCTATGTGTTTATGCTAGGGTTGCTTTGTAAATTTTCTTCTTTGCTCTTGCTCACCCTCTCTGCTTTCCCCTCCATTTTATTGTAGTAAATGTTGCCCCCTTGGAGGATCTCACTGATGTGCTCACTCTGTGATTTTCATTGTATTTCTTTTGTCTGTACTACACCCATGTTCCCTGAAAATTTTAACTCAGAGCCATTGTTCATCCTTTTGCTCTTCCGTTCATATGCCAGTGCGGCTCTGCTAATTTTGATAGGAGGAAATAGGACACTCTCTGGGCCTGTCCTTAATCCCATATAATTACATAGAAAAAGTTGGACTAATGCTGCAAAATACTAACCCCCTGACATCCCTTGGAGAATTGTTTGGCAATTACTTAATTTCACTCAGCAGAACAGAACAAAAAATTACTTTTTATTTTGGAAAGCACAAATATTTAAGAGCACTATAATGGTCAAAAGAGTATGAAATAGGACTCTGTTTTAATCAGAACACTTAGCAAAATAACATAGTCTCCCTTTCTATGGTGGGAATGAAAGCGCCGAGCCATTTGGCAGCTAGACCTTCTTGCTGACTAAAGGATTTCCCCGTGCAGTATAAAAATGTTATGATAGTGCACCTTAACCCATCACTGTTTTCTGTTGAACATCATTAAACTTAGTCCTTCTGTACTGTCAGGTTCAGTCTGCTTCTGGTGTTGACCTTTTCAAGCCCTTTGTCCCCAAAGCATGCTGTAGGGGAAATTCAGGGCTGGGTACCTGGGGAGTTCTGGCTGCAGTGCAAGCCACAGCTAGCCACAGTCCTGAATCGAAATGGACATTTCTGAATCAGAGCCCAAGCTGGGGAGAAGGGAGGCAGACATACTCATTTTCATTGAATTTTGCTGGGAGCTGGGTATTTAATTATCCTCAACTGCTCTGAAAGATCTAAGGCTCGTTTTGGCAGGAGACCATTGTTTCTCTGCCTGCTAGAGCCTGCTGGACCCACACTGGGTTTTCTTCTCCTCATAGGCCTCTCTCATGGACTTTGGTTTATCTGTTAATTGGAGAACAGTATGAGTCTGCTCTTGCTGGAACAGAAAGTAGAGAACAGATGTAGAAGTCTGAGGCGTATGGGCGAAAGTAGCTCCTTCAGTTTCACAGAGGGTAATCTGCTGTAAATACATTTACCATTTCTTCCGAGAACGTTGCAGGTCTTAGGCCTGAAAAGAAGGCAGAAAAGCACACTGCTCTGTGTTACACAAACAGAGATATGAGGAAAGACTCGCAAAAATCTGTTTTTCTGATCCCCAGACTTTATTGTAATTGGTACCGCTTCACAACTTGAGTCCTTCCTCCCTGCCATGCTTCCTTCAGGCTTCATCTGAACGAGAAACTTGCTGGGTGAGGTTCATAATGAGCAGATTACCCACTGTTTGATGACATCTTGCCCAGAACTGCTCTAAAAGGCAATGTGGGCTTTTAAAAATACTAATTAATACTTTGGCAGAGATATTTGGAAAATTCTAGATTTTTCATGTCACAGCAAAAAGTTTTAAATAAGCAGCCACCGGGCTGGGCTGGCTGGAGGAAAAGGTTCCTTTAATGCCTGAAAAGTAAGTCCCCTTTGTAGCACTTCCCTGCTAATCTCCCGGAGATGTGGAGTTCATAGCGAATGGGAATTCGAAAGCAGTTCTGCTGGAAATGGCTGACAAAGATGATTGGGCTGCAAAACATGACTCTCAGAGGCTTTTTTCCTCTGAAGGTGTCTGATACACTGTGGATTGAGAAAAGTGTCTCTGAATAGAGTTAGACTTTTTGCTGTGAGTAGTGATTGTGTAGCCCCATTAGGTGTGGCCCCACCAAAATCATACTTGTGGTCTCAGTGAGTAGACTGAGCCTCCTGAATGAAACACAGATGTTAATCTGGAAAAAAAAAAAAAAAAGGCACATAATGTTATGTACATAACAAAGTGCTTGGCAAGCTGAAGGAAAACAGTGATTTGTATTGTTATTATTATTTAATATACAAATAAAGGCCTCACTGGGCTGAAATTGAATTTCAGCAGCCTTTCTGGAGGCAATTAAAACCATTAGCTTCATCAGCCAAGGCCAGCGTTTTAATGTCTCTGAAACACTCAGGCTGCCAAAGTTAATTATTCATCCTTTTCTTAATTGGATTCAGATTGCATTTTAAAGGTGCAGCTTTAAGAGGGTTGGCTGAACCTTAATTTTTCAACCCTACCTCTCCTCCCTTCCCTCTCCCCAAGAAATGTCTCAGAAGATATCATTTCAAGCCTTTGTAGAAGGGTTGGAGACTGGATTTCAGGCCAAGCCAGCAGCTGATCATCTCATGGCAGATCTCAGTCAGCTTGGTAAACAGGGCAAAATCATACGTCATTGTAACTGGCTTTGTGATAGTAATGCTGCTTTTAGATGGCAAGCTGGCCAAAAGAGACACAAAAATATCACTTGTTCTTATGCTAAGACTTAGGGCAAAATACAGTTGTCATGTCTTACATTTCCACTGGTAAACAAATAACTTTCATTTTATAAAATGTTTACACTATATAAACACATGCAAAATATCATATTCTGAATTCTACCAATAATTCACACTCTAAGATGCAAATGATAAGTATGATGTAGTCCTTAGACTGCAGGCTTCATTTCTTAAGGCTGTAAAACTGTTTTTTGGTTCAAAACTTGCTGTTTGTTTTTTGAAGAAATTGCTTTTCAGAACAGAGGATTCAAAAGCAGTTTAGAAAATGAAATTATTCTTTCATGGCTACGTTGTCAAGTTGTAATTCGGTATACAGACAACCCTTTTCATCTATGACAAACCTCGTTTTAAGTAGTTGACCTCAGCCCTGTGACATGCTGCCTCTAAAGGCAAACAGGGAGGGATATTCTGCACTATATAAAGAAGAAAAGTTTAGATTAGCACTCCCCTAAAACATCCCTTCTCTGGACAAAGCCAGAGGTACACCTTCTGCAAAGGAGAAGCTGAGGGATCAACTGACTGAGGGATGAATAAGGAAAAACAGCAACAAGAGTGCAGAACTCACAGAAAAGAAGGGAATACCTGGAAGGGGATGCTGAGCAAAGAGGGCCCTGTGCTGCCCAGACAGATGCTCTGATCTGACCCGTTGATATTTTCTGTCTCTATAGACCATTTAGCTTTTTGATGTATTGCTGTGCTGTGTGGTATAGATGGTTGCTTGTTAATATTACATAAATAAATAGGTTTTCTGATCTAGATACAGCTAACAATTTTTAGAGTACAGTCTTCCAAACAAGCCTCTCAGCTTCAACTGACTTTTTCCAGATCCTCCAGAGATGAAAAGTACCATCCCATTATAATAATATATTTTCATCTTCCTGTGCAGTTATTTTTAAACTGAGAAGTTAGATGTCACTCGTTTTCTTGTTATTAACAACATCATAAAAGAAAAATATACATTTGAAGTCTGAACTGGTGTCTTTCCAGGATCGTTTCTCAGGCCATCCGGTTGCCTATGAGTTTCCAAAATAAAATTGTTGAGCAATGTACTAACTTCTTTTATGAGTTAGAAGTAGGGTAAGACAGTAGACTATAATATTTCAGATGGGTGTAACTGCTGAATCTGTCAGATCTTTGTCCACGTTATTAGCGACACTTGCAAGGTAAAGACTGTCACAGGCTAAACTAAAAGGGTGGGAGTTTTATATGGAGTATGAGTTTTTGATTTAAGTGTTTCTCAAAGCTGAAACTAAGAAACATCTGTCTTTTATAGTGTTCATGATTACTAACACTCATGACTGCACGAGCTTGTTTCCTAGTGTTTCAGCTTGCTGCAGACTTTAGAAGATGACCTTATACCCTCAAAGAAGCAAAATCTTTTAGAAGCGAAGAATAATTTAATGTAGATTGGGACAAGTGTGAGAATCATCCTCATGGGACTACTTCACAGATTGCTCAATGTTTTATTTGCTACTCTTTAATGCTATTTTCTTTAGTAATAACATTACAGCCCGATTAGCATTTTTGTGCTGACTACAAGATCATCCCAAATTACTGTCTTGTATTCCACGTCATGAACTAAGTCAGAAAAACTGCAAATAGACAAGCTGAGGTAAGATGAAATCAGCTCCTGTCAGAGCACTGGGATTTATAGGGAATTGTTTCTGAATTGATGAGGCCCCACGTTTTGTCAGTCCAGGTATTTCTAAAAAAACTGCATGCATATAGTGTGAGCACAGACACACACCATCTAGCTGTGGTGTAACAGCTGGGTTGTGAGGAGTTAGTAGAGACCTGGTATTTTAAGTACAGATTCTCTTCTCTTCCCCATCATATACCTGTCTTTAGAAATGAGGCTGCACATGCTGGGAATCATTCCAGGTCTCTTTGTGCTGTATCCCTTACAACCAATATCATCCACAAAAAGGAGCTGGTTGCAGTGGCGGGAGGCGATATGAGCAGGGACTGCTCTCTGGTGCAACTCCAACCTGACAGTTCAGTTTGAGAACAGCTATCAGAGGGCTCTACCTTTTCCTTAATAAAAAACGATTCAGAACTACCTGCAAGATTTTTGTCCCTCACACCAGACAAGACGACAATGTGAACTTCAGTGATGTTGCTTTTGAAACAGTTGTTAGCAGACAGATGGGGATATTGATTTAAGAACATCATTCGTGGAGCATTGTGAGATTTGGTCGTGTTTACCAGAGGCAAGAGCGATTTCCAGTTCACAGATGTGGGTACCTATGTCAGTTATTTTAGGTTTGAATGGCTTGTTTATGTTTTGTTTAGGAGTGATTTTTTTTTTTTCTTTGAGGTTTCCAACTAATAGGGGCTCCACCTGGGAGTGCTTGACTTATGCCTTGTCTTGCCCTGCAGGGTCTTCTGGAGGAAGACTGAGCTAAAGCCCAGAGAAACTACTTTCTTAGAGGCACGTTAGTTATGATAGAAATTAGTTAGAAAAGGATGTCTGTGTGATTATTATCTTCTTTTGCATGTAAAATGGAAAAAGAAAAGCTTTTGATTGTTGCCTGTTTCCACTAGATGGGTCCCCTGCATCTTCTGTCCTTGCATGTGATCATAAGATATTTCCTTGGCAGACATTATCCGCCTTTGCCAATGCAAACACTGTGATAGACCAGTGGAAATCAAAATGAGTGCTGAGCAGCTTTCACCTCTGTAAGGAGAGTTTCTGGCTGCAGGTGTTGGGAGTGAAAAGAGTGAAAGCAAGCCTTGATTGATGAGAAATTCTGATTTCAGGGTGACTAGAAGCTGGGAAAGTTTCCTCTGCTCCCCTCCTCCCTCTGGAGAACTGCAAGTCAACCATAGCAAGAGAAACGGATGTGTATCAGAGCAATCAGGAAATGAGGTTCATGCAGTTTGGACGTGAATATCCCTGATGAGGAAATCATTTCAAAACTGCCCAATTTACCATGGAAGTTATTCCTGTTTCAGGAACAATCTGTGAAAGCTATACATGGCTTTTCTGGGCAATGAGGAGAGACAGAAGCTCTTTTGTAAAAATTAAGTGGACCTTTTAAGCTGGTCCAGCACACAGAACTCTTTTGTCTCTGTAATTGATGCTATCCAAGTCAGGGGCAAGAAATGTGTCTTTGGCTGAAAGAGAAAAAAAAAGTACTAGAGAGCTGCATCATATTTCCTAGGAACTGTAACACCATAGCAACAGTTGTCTTTCAGTGCTGCTGCTGCATTGCTTGATAGTGCTCAGATTGCTGGGAGAGCCAGAATCGGTTCTGCTGTGACACTGGCTGCACGTGAGCTGGTACTGTTAGTGGATAATTACAGGAAAAATGGACATATACGGTGCATCATTTTTGTCTGTATATGCAATGATTTTTTTCTAAGAAACATGCAGCATTTATTTCTCTCCTATAAAAGGAATTTTAAGGGGAAATTTATCAGTAGAACTGATGGGGTCAATATTCTTTGATGAAATACTTTGCATGCCAGGAATTGATATTGTGTGTGTGGAAATAATGTAAAATCCCAAACTGTGAGGATGGATTATTTATATTAGACAGATTTACTGTAGAATAAATAAGTAAATAAATAGGAAAATATATCGGTTCTTTCAGTATTTTTTTTTTTTTTTGGAATTAATAAATATTCTGAATGAGTTTTCAGCCAGGAACTAAATGTATAGTGAATATATGTTGAAATAAAAACATAGCATTTCAAAAAAATAAAATAATAATAAAATAACTTTTGGATTGACTACATATTTGTTTTCAGATGTTCAGTTTATGAAAATGTCAACTCTATCCAAATTCAAGTCAGGAGAAATGTTTGAAAATTCTTCTGAGATGAGAAAGCTTTTTCCTGCCTAGTTCTGTTCTACTTATTATATATTAATACTGCCTGGCTCCCTTTGTTAGGTGTGGCTTTTTGTCATTCTTGTGTGCGAACTTGCATGGAAAATTAAAGCACACTTTCTGATCAAGTTAGGATGAAGAGACAAAACAAAATGTCCCTCCCCCTTTGAATCTAACCAGGTTTTAACATATATCCTAGTGTTGGGTACTGTAGAGTCGCAGACTAAATGTTCATGAAAATTGAATTACTTCTCCAAAAGGTGCCTGTACATAAAAATAGAGGCTGAACCTAGAGGTTTACCCTCTGGCTGCTCTTGCTGGGTCTTTTCTCTGGTTTTCCATTCTGTAGATGTTAGTCCAGCTCCTTCAACAGGCACTGAAAACATGATACATTAAACAAAACAAGTGGGCTATAAATGGCCCGTGATTTATGGGTTATCTTGGTTTGTCAGTTCTCACTGCTGTGAAGCACTTCTGGTATTTGCACAACGATGTAAATTATTGCAGCGTGAGAGCATTAGCAAAGTGCCCTGCGAGCTGTGAAATATCCCATTGCTGACATTGTTTGTGCAGCCCAATAAACTGCTCTAATCTCAGGCTTGATGCTATCTCAGCAGTAGAGGAGCTAACTTGTTTTGAGGAAATACTGACTGATGAAATGCAAGAGGGAACCAAAATGCCACAGACGTGTGGATGCCCTGGCTGTGCGGCTGACAGTTCAGACGGCTCTTCATTTTGCACGTCAGAAACAGCAGTGAATGATCATGAACATCACCTTATATATGGGGACAAGGGAAGAGGAAAAGCTACATGCAGGGGGGCTGACCTGTGGTTCTGTAATGTAATAAATCAACTAATAGTTTTTTCTTTTTTTTTTTTTTTTTTTTTCTCATTTGTGTACAGCTAACGAGAGAACACCAGGTGGCCCTCTCCTCCATCACTTACATCGGCTGTGCTCTGTCCATCTTCTGCTTGACGATCACGCTGGTCACATTTGCTGTGTTGTCGTGAGTGATTTTAACTTAATACCTGCTGAGAACTATGGTGCAGAAAAGCCAAACAATGCATTTCAGGCCACTGATTTGGATCCCTTTAGGTGCTCAGAATAAAACAAAGGCTATTAATTCTACAACCTTCCTTAATTAGATCCTGCACATGTATTTGTAACGGTTGGTTATTTCTTAATTACTTTAATTTCCCGAAATGGGGTGGTCTCTATATAGCGAGCTATTTCCATGCTATGCGGGATTTTTAGATTTATTTATTTTTTTAAATGTCCATGTTTTGCCCTAATTCAGGAATCTTGTAAGGAGGCTGTAGAGTGTTTGCTCAGGAGCTAAAAGCAAGCACAGTATCAGCAACGACTGCAATATCACACACACTCTCCCCACTAGATATTTCTTGGAATTGCTTGGAGTGAAATGAGCAGTACTTCTTTCTGCTTTGTAACCATCTTTTCTGTAAGGCAGTGTATTTATAAGCCATGTAGGTGTGCCTGGACAGGAAGGCTCAGTCAACATTAGATGCGTCATTTCTGTTTTGTCAGGATTGGTTACAACCGCATCATATAACCCACATTTATTTTCAAATATCTTTCTGTTCTCTGTTGGGCGAGTTTACAAATGTGTTCCTTTAGGAGGATGAAGGACACTATAGGAAGTGTGAAATTCCCTCTGTCTCGTGTTTAAATCCTCTAGATCCCTGCACCCTCACACCTGTAATATGGCAGCCCCTTTGCTGTGCTTTCTGCACTGGGAAGGTTTTTGCCATGGGCACTTAGGGCCTCTTTGCCTGTTTATGTTCCAGTAGTGACAGCTGAGTTTGAGGCCCAGCTAGGCTTGATACAAACATTTCTGAAAAAAAGCTTTTATAGAGGTTTCTGTTTAAAAAATAGAAAATCTGACAAGGGGTGAAATAACTCATCCAAGGTTGCGCAGCAGATTGGGATCTTAACAAGGAATATGATTTCTCTCTCCTTTCTTGTTAAGTGCTAAACCATGTTCTTCCTACTCAGGAGTTCAAGTTTTGATTTCTGTGCCTAAGCATGTCTTTTGGATGTCCTGTTAAGAGGCCAGTTTCTAGGAAAAAGGGTTTGCTGAAACCCAATAAACTGATTGCGATGTTTGTTTGTTCCAAAAAACTTATTATTTCCAAGTCTCAAGATCTGTGTTGGTCATACTTGGATTAAGTGTGCAATGTGTGGCAAAATCCAATCTAAACAAGTCCAATGTCTGCCTATCTGGCATACTTAGACTAAGGGGAATGATCTGCTCCATTTTTGTCTTGAGTGCAAAACTGGATGTTAGAGTGTTTAGAAAGGAAAATGAGCAAAAGAAGCTGATACTGCTGCAGCTGGGCTGAAAACTCCTTGAGAAACTGGAGACAAACAGCACACTTGGAAAGAGAGTTTGGACCCAGCTGACTATCACAGTGTTAAGCACCCCACCTACATACAGAATCATTCAAACTGCCAATTAAAAATAATTTGATTAGGTTTTCACTGGAGAGCGGGGCCTCATTAGACAGCTGAAGTGAAATTTTGCAATGCAGCGTTAGCTGATCATGAGGTAAGTGGAGAGGAATCTGGCAAGTTCTTTGCTACTCTGCGTCCTGGCAAGGACGGCTGCTTCCCAGGGGGGCAGTCCTGATTGCCTTCTGGGCAATGACGCTCCAGTTTGTAACTACATGAAGCTCCTTATTAGAAAGCCATTGGCGCCAAGCAGTGCAACCTGTCTCTGGGTTACTTTTAGGACATTGATGCGTTTTTTAGACTCCCTCTTCACTCCCTCCTCATGGAACTTTGGCTGAAACAGCACTAGAAGAGCAGGGATGATAGCAAGCCATCATCTGCATCATCGAGTCCGTGTCATCCTGCTGAAGGGGGCGTGCACAATATATCACCAGCTGTTGCAAAAGTCATCACAACGCAGCATGATGCAGCGAAAAGATGGGAGTGGGTACTGTTGTGCAGAGGAAGCACTGCCATTCATGCAGGCAAATGGTCTCCCAAAACAATTAAAACTGCCAGTAGGGACTGGCAGGCAGCATGGATTGAAAGAGAAAACTTGTAGTCATTACCACTGTTCCATATTTTAAAGAAAATAATAAAATTATGCAAAAGGCCTGAAATGTTCAGATAATGTTTTTGGTTTATACTTCCTATTTCTGGATGAGTACAGAAGCAAATGGTCAGAAGGCTGCCAGGAAACCACGTTCTTGTCAGATTTCCTGCCAGTTTTTGCAAAAACAAGAGAGACAAGGTTCATATAATGTTGTAATCATGGTCAGTGCTCTATCAAGATGGGCAATGACCATATGTGTAAGTAGTTATATTTCTTGTGCTAAGAAGCTGATACTGGTAAAGTCAAAATTGTAACGGCATCCTTTTCAAGTTCACTTATTTCGAATACAGGCAAATCTCAACAAAATACAAATAGAAACTTTGTGGGACAGTCTGGGCTAGATGGTGCAAAGCAATACTTTCTGTGAAGTGCAGATCTGATGTCCCTCCTTGACAGCTCAGCACCATTCAGAATCAAGTCCTTTGCAAATATTCCATCACAAGTCATTAGCAGAGCTAGTTAATGTGCAAATCAGATTGCTGCTGCCTTCAGGATGGTGGCAGAGTAAACAAGAAACCAGGTAGATACCACTCAGTCCTGGTGGAAAAAGTGCTGAAAAGACATTGTGATAACCCCACCAGGGCAAGAGACCAAAAGCCAAACAAAATGCTTTCTGATAAATCATAAATGTGTTCATGTTTCTTGGAATACTGTCTTATTCATGTGTATTTCTGTCTTCTGCCAGGTCTGTGAGCACCATCCGCAATCAGCGCTATCATATCCATGCCAATCTGTCCTTTGCTGTCTTGGTAGCTCAGATCCTGCTTCTCACCAGTTTTCAGTTCAGCCCTGGAACGGTAAGTGCAAGAGAGAGAATGGCTGTGTTTTTGCAAGGCATCTGCATGGTATGAATGCTGCATGCAAGAAAGTGTCTGTTGCAGGTGAGATCTCCCATTTTAAACATGCCTTAGCCAAAAATGCCACCCCACAACCTGGATAAAGCTTTCTGTGAGTTCAGTAGTGTTATAATAGTATTTGTCTGTGTCTGTTTGCAAAACAATTCTGTATTGGAGAAGGTTGTATGAATTCTGTACTTAGGTAGGGTGGTAGTTTATTTGTATTTCTGTTAGGTGATTGATTTTTCTTTCTTTTTTTCCTCCTTTTTTTTTTTTTTTCATTTTAAAAAGTCATCTTATTCTTGCTGGAAGGTAATGAGCTTCCTAGTGGAACTTTCACAATTTATTCTGCTTTCTTGGTCAGCAAAACAGAAGGTCTTTTTTTTGTTGTTCTTCATGAAGTTTTATTTATGTGGTAGAATATGCTATTGTTTTGAATAGCAGATTTATTGTTCATGATCTCCACTCTGGAAATTTAGATATTTTAAAAATATCATTCATGTTTGACCTGAGTCATAATCAATGAGAAAGGTACAGCAAGCATTGCTTACTTAGCCATAGGTGTCAGAAAGCATTGCCTCTAGGTGTTGTAAAGAGTTTAAACTAAGATCCTCAGTACTGCAAAGCACGTATACACTTCCTAGGCAACTCGGGCAACTGTTTAAGCAAATGACATACATGTTCATATTGCTTACCTGGAACTTAAGCTTTAAGCAAGTTTAGGCTTTTTCTGCTTTATCATGAAGACCTGAACTTTATAGATTTAGATATATATCTAGATATATATCTAGATATAGATATATATATATTTAGATATAGATATAGAATTTTATAGATCTCCTACTGTAGGTGGGAATTCTTATACAGAGTGCCACGGTCTAAACCATCAGAATTGGCACCTAAAACATTAATTAGGCTCAATTAAGATGAGTATGCCAAGGTAACTATATTACACACAAGTGAAAATGATTTGTTCCCACTGTTAAAAAATATTAAAAAACACTATTTTAAATCACATAAGATCTGTTGATGTAATGTCCCACTTGAAAAAGGCAGAAACAAAAACTGATTTTAAAATAATCTTCCAGTGTGTTCTGTTTGTGTAATGGGCAAAACTTGGCTGCTTCTCTGGTCAGCTGTTACTCCATATTATTTTGGACAAACAAAAAGGAGTTTCTACTAATCTTTTATTCTTCTCATTCTTAGTACCAGTAAATAAGAGGTTTGCATACTTTTAATTTTGTCAATACAAAAGCTATGTAAATTTATATTCATCTCAAATGGGATACCTTGAACTTCTGTTAAGTTTATAAATAATGTCTGCTTTTACATAGGCTATTATTACATGAGGATGTACAAACTCTTTGTAAATCTAAGTTTGTACTCCTCCAGGTATGAACAACCTTAACATCCAGGTAGGTCCTGAGTTAAGATAATGTGCAAGGGGGAAAATAATAGGGAATGGTTTATATGAAAAATGAAATCAAGACAGTGGAGAGCAACAAAGGATGTAACCTAAACCTGAAGACAAAGGTAAACTAGGCGTTAAAATAATCCTCTCTAAGTAAGTATAGAGCTAACATTCTGCTGAAAGAACATAGGCTGGAGGGCAACAAATGTTCCCTGAGCATAAGAGGTGTCTTATTCTCACAGTTTCTCTTTTTGTAGCCAATCCAGATTTTCAAACAATCCAGCTGAACCACTTCTGATAAGTTGTAAAAGCTTCTTTACAGCTTACCAAGCCTGCATCACCTCCAGCCTTTTTAAATACTACAAAGTACTAGTTGCATTTCCTGCTTTTAGTTGGATATTGGTAGAGCTCATATTCTCCAGAGTCCTATCCCAGGGTCCACCTACATTTAATAGCATGCCCTGTTTACACTGACATTTGCTTGTTCAGTTGAGAAGAGGTAGCTAAGCTTGTGAAGCACTCACATTGATTTATGTTGCAGTTTAACAGGTGCATATTTTAATGTCTCTTAAAACCCTTCAAAACGTACTTCACTTATATTGAAATTATTTTGTATGAAACCAGACAAAACATATCAGGTACTCCTTTTGGAAGTGGTGTAGGCAAAGTCATGTAACATCAAAACCTGTATTAATTTATCATATGTTTACCTATAGGGAAACCATAATTGGAAGCTCTCTGAGCCCGTTTTTATTTACATCCAGAGGGGCTGGTTCTCCAACCAGTGATCTTTTCCATATGTGATTATATTTTGGTGTGAATTGGCCACTATGTTTACCACTATGAATACTTTTTCTCCTTTAAAACCATAGCTCACAGAAAGCAAGCCTTTTTTATGCAATAGGCTTTCCAAAGTGAAACATTTCAGAGAGTCCCTGGATATTTCAGCCCTATCTCCTCTGTAACAGCAATAATTGTATGGCACAATACTGTAAAGATCTTGAAGCTGAAAAGCATGAAGTGTGTATCCGCTGCACTTTTATTTTTATTGTTATAACCTCTAGGGATCAGGAGTGTTGTGATTCATCCTTTTATTAGTCTTGTGTACTTGTTTCTGCATGCTCTGTTCTCACTAGCTTGGACATCAGTTTTAATACCTTTAATTGCTGCTGTAATTGGACTGCTAAATGGTAGTTTACAAAAAGAGGGAGGCAGTATGTACGCTAGAAGGTGTACTTAATCTTCTCCTTCTGCCAAAGGTGGGTATATTTAGTGCTAAACAGTTTATAAGTGCTCTGCTTGAGAGGACAGGTGGTACCAGTCTGCTTGAGGAAATGCAGTGCAATAAGGTATGGCATTGAATAAACAGACCATGAGCTCACATCATTTTCTTACACGACTGCCTTTAGACTCTCCATCCTTTTCCCATCTCTATCTCTAGGGATATTTAGTTTTTGATTCCAGATATAGCATGCAATATTTCCCTGTTAATTTCAGATGTATTGTTTAATCATTTGCAATTTATACTACAGCATTTTTCCTTTTGGAGCAATGTTTAACTTGCTAACCACAAAACTCAACTTCCACAATAGGACTTTGATCTTCCTAACACATTCAGGAACTTTTTTTTTTTTTTTAATAGAAATTCTCGATTCCTTACATCAGTAGTTGGAGAAACAAAATGAATTTCTTTTGTTTGTGCTATAGGTATCTACAGAATTTGAAGACTGTGTATCAGAGTAGCATAAAGACTGCAGGGAAGGACATTTTCAGTGTGCTTTTTAAAAATGCAATAAAATTGCAACTCAAATTGAAAACACTATTACAAATTGGATTTAGAAAATACAAGCAAATTTACCTACCTGATTTAAGACTGTCCTCAATGAACAAATTAATATTATTTTCTTAGAGACATTTCTGAGAGACCGCTTTACTTTCTCAACAACCATAGCATGACAGGCTTTGCTACTAGCTGGACTGATTTTTCTATTTCCACAGACTCACAATTAGTCAAGTGTAGTAATAATAGTAGTAAGATCTGTCTTTCTATAAGTATCCTACTCTAAGTAGCATGCATCCTATGATACAGAAAGAGTCACCTAGTTATTTTTAATGTGTATTGTCTCAGCTTTGCAATGCCTCTTTCAAGAAGGCAATTCTGCCATTTGAAGATGTTTTCAAAGTACTAAGTAAGGCATAAATGTGGAATGAGTATTATGCAAAATTATGTACAGACCAGCCTCCTGCAACTGCGCTTATTTTTATTTTTCTGGTGTTTTGTGATGTGTATTGCTTGGCTACTCAAAAAAATTGAAAGTATCCATTTGACAAGAGTAGCTTGTAAGTCAGCTTTATGTTGCATTTATATTTTTGTGGATTTATCTTCTGGTAGAAATCAAAAGGCATTAAAATTGATTTCATTGCCTTATGATAAAATTAACTGGAAAGGTTTTTACAGTTTTTGTCAATAAGCAAATCTGGTTTAGTTTTATGTCACCAAACATTTTGAAATACTAAAACACTTACAGATCTCACTTACATGAATTGAAACCAAAGTTAATGCTTTTTAATACATGTAATCACAGGGGATTTGCATCAGAATGTCCCTCTACTAGCACAGAACCAGCTGAGTAAAAGTGAGAATTTACTGGAAGGCCGCAATTTTTATTATACTATCAAAGTTCCAACGTTTTAATTTTCAGTAGCCTACCAAGTACCAAACTATCAACAAAAAGAAAAAAATGCCTCCACAGACCAGCTAAACTAACATGACAAAGGGAACTACTGATTAACATCTTGAAGACCACTGTGGCAGCAAACTGGTTTCTACTGGTAATGCTTCCTCAGCACACAGGCTCCTCCGGCCTGGTTAGCTTACTGTGACTTGTTCAGATGAGGAAGGAAATCCTTGAAGAAGACAAAAAAATCTTTTTGTGGACCACATGCAAGCAACTCCTCCAAAATTCTGGAGGTGTCCTAGTAGGGATGTTACAGCTACAAAGCAGAATGACCACCATCAGTATGCTACAGGCCGCAAAAACCAAATAAAGCTGGGACTCCTTCCAAGAACATGTTTAAAATGTACCTTAACTGAAAGCAAACCAAACAAGGTTATCGTGTGGTAAGATCATTGTCAGTCACATCTGTTCAATTACTGTATGATGAGGGAAACCACTTGTGGTGAGACATCCTCGAAAAGCAATTAGTGGGGGAAAGGAGAATGTGCTGTGTGAATATGTGAGGAGTGGGGAAGAAGAAAGGGTTAGTTTTCACTGTTTTACAAGGTAGGCTGATAAGAGACTTGTAAGAGACGTAAGGATCTCTTTGAAAGGATCTCTTTGAAGACTAACTGGGGAGAACTGCTATGACAGCCCTTAAGGAAAAGCCAGGCCTCAGGCCCAGGCTGCGTTTCCTCTAGTCCACAGCAGGCCGTACTAAGGCCTGTAAGCAGGACTTAGAGGCAGCTGTAAGCAGGACTCAGGAGGACATTTTTACTTCTTGCCGCATTGCCTTTGGCATGGCATTCCTCTCTCTTTTGGGGCAGCATTTATTTCACTTCAAAACATGTAGTGGTTTACACCAAAGCAGATAGTCCAGTTTCCACCGGGTAGGCTTACTTTCTTGATGCTATTTTTCTGTTGATTAAACTTCTCTACTAGCTCCTATTGCCAGAATCTTGATGGCAGGTACATAGCGCTCCAAAAGTCTATCACAAAGGATTTGAGCTGTCTGTAAGGACCCTACGGAGAAGAATTTCAGTTCTTTGCCTTAATCACTAAGTGTGTTCTTGTCAAATATGGCTTTGCATACAGCAGGTGCATATTTCAGACTCAGTAACTGGGAATTCAAGCAGGAAGGCAAACTAGATGACCACCATAGGAATTGAGAGCCAATTATAGCTTGCTGTAATTTTTTTAAATCTCTGTATTAGTGTTGCTAATAGAGGAATGTAAGAAACTTTTACAGAATTTCTAACCCAGACAGACAGACACTAGAATGCAATGTGATTTAACCTGTGTGTTATCCTATTTTTAATATGAAGAACATCACAGAAGAGGGAGCAGGGTACAGCACAGTGTCTGTACCTTCACTTGTCTGATTTTCTTGTTTACTACAAACTCAGCAACAGGTGTTGAATCTGCAAATTTCTAATTTTTAAATATTGTATATACTTTAGTAAGAGTATCATTTATGCACAAATAAGCAATCAGTTTTGCTTTCCACAGCATGTCTGGCAATGGATTTTTGTTGTTGTTGTTTGTGATAAGGTAAGAGGATTTGTTACTCCGAATCTATCTCAAAATGCTGCAGAAAAATAGTCCTCTAGTGCTTTGTACTTTAATGTTTTACACCAGTGATTTAACATAAATGTAAAAAGAAACAAAATAATTGCAAAACCAATATGACTGCATCACAAAGAAGTAATATATTATTTTTTTGTTCTTAATCTAGCTGCCTTGCAAGATCTTGGCCATTCTCCTTCATTTTTTCTTTCTGAGTGCTTTTGCATGGATGCTGATGGAAGGATTTCATCTCTACAGTATGGTGATCAAAGTATTTGGGTCAGAAGAGAGCAAGCACTTATATTATTATGGAATTGGATGGGGTAAGCATTTAGGAGCTGCTTGCTTTTATTTTCTTCACCATGGAACAAGATTATAATCAGAAGCATGTGTAAAAGAGTGATCTTATGATCTGAGTTTATCTTACTGAGAGTAGGTCTTAATCAAATGTTAATATGTGTAGTCCCTAGACATAATCCCACTGCAGTAAATTCTTTGATGTCACTAGGCCAGATCAGATCCTAAATTAGCAAATCAATAGGAGGAATAGGGGAGGGAGGCCTCACTGCACTGACAAGTTCTTTTTATTGTCAGTCCCCAGCTTTCTCTCTTGTTAGTATATTTACTCTGAATACAAACAGCAACATTTAATTAGAAATCGAGTGTCAGTACCACTTTCAGCAGCAGTATGTGCTCATGCTCTACTGAGTAGTTTTGGGTTGTTCCTTCATGATCTTGATGAAAGTGCAATAGAGAGAATTTATATATATATCCCATAAAACTTCCACATATTAAATTCTGCAAGTCTGGGGAAAGAGGCTAACAAAATTGTCTTAAGATTATTTTGTTTGGCTGTAAAATTTAGGGTAAATTTGTCTTGAATACAGCTATCAAAAGTCAAGCGTTCTTGTGCCATCCTGAGGCCGTAACAGATATACATATTCCAGTATCTAATAAAAATTGACATTTTTTTTACAGTTTGGATTGGCTAATTTTTGCACTGACCAATAAAGGTGGAAAGAAATTGGAGACAAGGATGTCTCGTCTCATGTTAATCAAAACAGATAGTTCATTTTTTCATTCCTTACTTTTATTTGAAATGTGAATGCATTTGACTTTTGCAAACTCATAGTTCCTGGAATAATGTCAAACTCCAGTCCTGAATTTAAAAACCCAGACACATTATTCTTATTTAAGCAGAAGATCTGGTCTGTGTACATGTACAAAAGTTTGCAGAGTCTCTATTAAATGACAAGTTGAAACTTGAGGCACAAGTTGACAGGACATGGGAACAAAGAACTCTACACTGACCATCAATGATCTGATAATATCTGCAGAGATTTCTGAGGGTTATTACTCCTGTAAAATGCATTCAACAGTAATCAGAGAGACAGGATACCAAATACGTAGAGCTGATTGACGTCCTGGGTATTATCTTTAGTCCCAAGGGTGCTGAAATTGCATTAAAGCCTGCAGTTGTAATTCAAAAGAAGAGAAATTTGAGGAAGGTGATAATATTCTACCTTTAAAACTACCTTAACTACCTTGAGATTGATTGGGAAAAAAAATACTGTTGCCTTGGTGATTCAGCATAACCCACACAGATTATCATAATAAAATGTTACCCACCCATCCATCTGCAGGATGCTGATGATACAGTTTGTGATACTGGAGATTATGCTGTAGCTCTTTTACCTTAACCTGTTTACCTATTCCTGACAATTTCCTTTCCTTTGGGGAGCACCTTAGAAGGGAGATTTTGTTCCAAGCTGGCAAAAGATCTAAGCTTTGTTATTTGCTGTCATCATAGACTTCTCCATAGATATGGTATAATATAGCAAAAGAAAAGAAAATCGTACAAAATTAACTTCTACAAAACAGATGGGAGAACATACTTTTCCCCATCAAGTAAAATAGATCTTTTCAGTATTGGAAAGAAAAATATTTTCATTAGTGTCTAATCTTCATCTTTCTCTATAAATTACATATATAACATTGCAGAATTAATGTCTTAAAATTGCTTGTTTCAAACTGTCTGCCTCAGAGTTTCTAAAGCCTGTTTTTTTTTTTGCTATGTATAGATGACACAAAAGCTTTCAAAATAGAGCTCACAGATTTACAGGCATTTTCCATTTTATTTACCATTAGTGCCTCAGAAACGTAGAGCAAAATGGATTAGATATGAAGTTTAATGCAAAGAAGAGGAGGGAAACTGGTAACCTATCTGATGTTCATTTTAGGCTTTGCACTTTAGACTGTATTTGGGCTAAATTTACAGAGAATTCTGTCTGAATAAGGATGTGCTATTGGGCTTCCAGTGCCCAGCTATTCAGAGTTTATGCTTACTCTGCAGGCTGCATTTTGATGCTGGGTTTGCAAGGTAGCTTTAAATTAGCTGGCTTGGGGACCCGGAGAGCTCATGCTGCAGCAGCACAGGGATGTGTGTTGGATGATTTGCCCCATTTCAGTGTGACTCTGTATTGCACTGGGACTACAGAGGCACAGATGACACCACTGCCATAGATCAGCTGCCAGAAAGGTGTACTAGAACATTTTCATGTGATACTGTGCTCTGGAATGCACAGTCTGTTGCATCATAAATTTGGTGATTGTGGATAGAGTTGGTGAGCATATTTGTAGCATCTGCTAACCGAGAAAACATTCAGATACAGTGAAGAACCATAACCATAATTCTTTCATGGATGATAACCAGTGCCAGTACAACGTTAACATTACCTATTATGGGGGTAGACTAAACTTTACAGCTCTTATGCAATTATTACTGCCAAAAGATTAAGTAAATACATTTACTTTTGTGTATAATATATAATCCATATTAATTCTTCAGTCCTAAATAAATCTTATGATCCCCTTAGGCTAAACACATTTTTTTCAGCCTTCCTGGAATTTATTGAATGATTGTTTCTTAAAGGAAAAATACTCCCATTTCACTGTAACAAAACCTTGATACTGCATCCAATGCCATCTACCATTTAATATCCTGTCAATGCAAAGAAAGAGCAAATGCTGCACTTTAGGTGAACAACATTTTACTATCACTGTCTTAACACATCTTTTTATGCAGATGACTGCTCTATGTTTCATCGGCATAAGTTTTATTATCTTCCAAAGGAACTCTGTATTTAATTTTCTTCTTCACTGCCATTTAAAATTGATAAAGAATCACATTAAATCCTTTGAATATCTGACTTTTGACTTGGGAAAAAAAAAGGCAGAGTAGAAGTGTAAAGGAGAGTTAGTCAGGCACAAGTGTTTTTGCTTCTGTGACATGTAGGTAGAGCTTGCTTGCTACAGGAAGACAACTGGCATCAGAAGAAAAACAGTGCCAATCAACAAGGTTGTCTCTACTCAGCAATTGGAGATCTGATTGGGAATCATAGATGCAGGCATACCTGGGAGCCAGGGTAGTTCAAATACCCATGGCAGTGAGAACTTCAGCAGATGGGTTTATGTCAGTGCATAATTGCTCCGTTCAATATGATTATTGCTGATTTTGTTCAGATACGTATAGGATTTTCCTTTCTTAAATATACAGATGTAATAGTAAACTTAAATCTTGCCTTTGCTTAGTTTTTACACAAATATGCTTCTAATGGGTTATTCCTGACTTGGACAAGCATGGGAGAGCACAATCAAGTTCTGGGGTTGTTAAACTCCACCCTGCAGAATGGATTTCAAGGTAGAAGAGCTAAGCAATGCCTGTAGGTGCTGCTTTTTAAGTTTTGAGCACCTTTCTCATTTATGAATATAAGGCGTTTCTATCCACAGTCATTAAAGAGCAAAATACTTCTTCCAAAAATTATAGTTCTGCCATTACAGGACAGTTTTGCAGAATTTTATGAAGATAATTAACAAGATTATGAGGATAATTAGTAAGATTAAGCAGAAATTGCTTGTCAGAGAATTTTGTATAAGCCTCATGCAGAAACCCTGAAGAATTTAAAAGAAAATTGAAACTTCAAGCTATTGTGTATAATACTCTGTCTGGGACCTGGTTATTAAATTCCATAAGATGATAAAAACCCAAACCTTCACGTTTTATTAAATCATACAGGAATTAAGAGACAATCATTTAGTATTTAAAGGTATGATGTCGCACTATGTTCAGAACTGTTGGCAAAAAAAAAACTCGCTTCCTTTCCAGCTCCTGGCCTGGAAAGCTGTGCTAAAGTGGCACAACAGGATATCACGGTGCTGAGGGCCAGCGGCATGCCGCTACCCCTGGCAGCAGGACCATAATCATCTGCCTTTGTATAATTCCTTTGTAATCCCATAAAGCACTCTTCCACCTCTGAGGATGCTGCGTACTGGAACTGTCAGAACCCATCTGGAAACGTCTACTTTAAGCATGGAAATCTTGCAGGGCTATTACATATTTATTTTAAAATAAATCTTGGTCGGGCATCTGAGTGGGATCTTAATTTGCTTTGCTCTATTCATAATTGTCTCTCACTGCTGCGTGTGATGCTCTAGACAACTAAATGTCACCATTTCTATCTTCTTGCCTGCTAGTCATGCACCCCTGTGAGAAACTCATCTCCATTTTCTAGTTTGTTTCTGTATTCTTGAGCAAGGTGCATTTACTTGGGGGAAAGTGGTAAAAATAAACTTGATGTTGCTCCACTGGATATCACTGCTCAAATAGCAAGAGAGAGAAATTACATTAAAAAAAAAAAAAAAAAAAAAGAAGGGCTGAAAAAGGACTCTGATTCTCAGTGAAACTAGCACTAATTCAGTTAACCTGTTAAACTAGTGCTTTATTGAAAAGTCATTTTGTTTATCCAACATTAATTGATTAAAACAGTGTAGTACAAAGCTGCAGAAGGATGTTGAGTTAGACTTAATTATAAAATCGCTCTGAGCTGTTCTGTTGTCCATGTAAATTTAGCTGAATTTGCAGGGTTTTACTGGAAGTTGCACTTTTGTTACTAATGTTGCTTCCAACTTTGTTTTTTCACAGGGTGCCCATTGGTGATCTGTGTAATTTCCGCAACATCATCCCTAGACAGCTATGGAGAAAATGACAAGTGAGTATGAAAAGGGTTTCGTTCCAGGTACAATAACGATGAAAAGTGTGGTAGGGAGGAAAACGTGTAGATCTTTTAGCAGGGCTGTAGTTCTGCAGCTTGCTGCTGAGGAGCAGGGGAGGTTGCCTGCTTGTAGAGGTCGCTGCCTCCTACGCTGGGCACTCAGTGTGAGCTCTGCTCACCCCACGCACAGAGTAAAGCAGGGACTCAAGCATTTCTGACAAGGTGAGAATAATCTTTGATGAAAGATTTTTAATCTTTTGAAGAAAACTGCAGTTAAGCATCTGTAGATCTAGAATGGATATTGTTAAATAAAATTTTTAAAAGTCCAATTCAATGTGAGAAAAAGAAAAGCAAATTTATCTGAGAAAATACCATAGGATTCAATCTTACTGCTATGTAAGTGAAAGTTTGGGAAACAGGGTTATTTGTTGTGTGCGGTAAACTAGTTTATATCCCCACCACTGTAAGAAAGAAGCATCAAGCTGACAGCATGTTTCCCAGCCTTTTTCCTTATTCCCAGCTAGGCAAAGCAGGAAGGGCTTACATTTTTCTCTCACTACAATGACAGTGCTCACAACACTGAAAGGAGTGTCTGTGATACAGGATACAGGACCAACAAACAGCAAATAAAATCTTTCCTTTTTTCCTGTCTTTCCACCCCTAATGCTATTTGAAGGCATGCTGGGGCATATAGCTGTCACTGACTCTACACAAGACACAAATCACAATGAGATCCTGCTTCAGAGTCTGAGGGGAAATGGAGCTTCTTATTGATGCTCTATCATGTCTCTTGCTTTTAAAATTCACCAGTCTTTTTGCACTCTTAGTCTCTTTTTAAATTAAGAACATTACTAATTAAATGACCATGTGTTTCACCTAAAATCATTCTATTTTTCTCTGCAGCTGCTGGCTTTCACTACAGAATGGAGCAATCTGGGCTTTCGTGGCACCGGCATTGTTTGTAATTCTGGTAGGTAAACCCACGGCTCCTGTTTCATATTGGATGGATGTCAGCCACCCAGCAGAGCTCAGCTGGAGGTCTGGTGTCAGTCTTTGTGCCAGGCCAGTGAAACTTACTGAATGACAGAGGTGAATGGTCCAGAATTGTTTTGTTCCTGCTCCAATTTTTGTGTTTTACTAGGTTGTGTATTGGTTGATACATATTAATTCTCACCCTATTCTTTTCACTATTCCAAAATTAAAATGCAACCTAAAATGCTGGGGCAGCCTTCTTTTGTAAAAGCCCTGTTGGGGCCATTAATATCTGCCCAGAACTGAGTAATCTTGGGGGGTATACTAGATCTCGGAAAGACCCCCGAAAGAAGCTCAGTGGTTTGTGTTTCACATACACCTGTAGAAGTTGAAAAGCTGATTCCATCCCACTGGTATTTGAAGCTGTTGCTTGTGCAGAGCTCACTTTTTTCAGGGAAAGCTGAGTGCCCTCAGTGAAGATGATGGTCAGCAGGGATTGCAAGCAGCCAGCAGCTGGCAGGAATGGGTTTAAACAGCAGCATGAGCTGCCACCCCTCGGGCAAGCTCTGGGGAAGGTAACAAGCAGCCTCCACGTCTGCCTTCTTACAGTGATGAGGACTTTGTGCTCTTCCTCCGTATTGGGAATTCGACGTTGGGTGCGGCAGTTTGTCCAGCTGATTGAGGCAGGGCTAAGGCAGGTTGGCAGGGGATCAGGTGCTGCTGCAGACACCTCTGTCAGCTACAATGGATGTCATCTCTCCAGGGAGCCTGCAGGTTTGCGGCTGCGATGCTGAGACATAAATGTTCCACAGCAGTTTAATTATGGCCACACATTAAATTACAGCGAGTTGTGGTTTAATCATGATGATTACTTGAGGAGTCAGGGGTCTTTGCAGGAATTAAGTGGGAGATTATTCCTCTACAGCACTGTTTCCAATACTATAATTGATCAGGTTGTCTGTGATTTTTGCTGCAGGTTGTAATGTCAGAGTGACAACACGAACACAGAATAGACCCACTGATTAGAGAAATTAGGCTGCCTTTAAAGCTTTGCTAGATTTGAAGCATGAGCTGAAATCTAGACCAGAGCCTGTGCCTGCTGTGGCATTGAAGGAGGGTCAGATAAAAATAAGATCCTGACTACTTGCATGGAGGAACATCAAAGGGAGCCAGTGACGCTGCCTTGTACTTCCCCAAGAGAGATAGCACAGGCACATCCCCAGATTTCTCTGCATAGAGAAACCCCACAAATCCTGCTAGCAGAAATATCTCTGCAAGCCAAAGAAAGGTAGGAGAACTATACATATAGAAGTGCACTGAGCACTTGTGTTTGCCACTGCACGTCTCTGTAACCATTCAGGAAGCAGGAGGTGGCTCCTTGGCTGACCTGTGCCATCACAGGCAATTTTGTGCTGCAGCCGAGTTGACACCCTAACATTTGCCTTGAGACAGCAAAATCAGCAGCTCTCACAGCCCAGCGTCTTTCACCCAAGATACAGCCTCTGAAAAACTAGGTTGTATAAACATATATAAAAACAATGAAAACAGTTGCTATATCGATGTGGCAGAAATTACCTCATGTTAGCATTTTAATCGAATGATTAATGGCAACACTGGAGAGTCGCTGTGCAATAAGGGCAGATTTTTATTTATTTATTTTTTAACCTAAGTGAAATCATATACATGTAAATAAGAAACACTTATCATTGGATTAGAGTTGGCTAAACAGCTCTGGACTTTGTTCCAGCAAGCTTAATTTCTTGTTGGCCTGTACCTTTGACCTTCTGTAAGCTTATATTCAAAGATACGTAGATATTGATGATTGGACAGCAACTACAATACCATAATATTTGAACATCTCCTTCTCACATTAGCGCTTGCTTTCTGGCCATTGTTCAGCAGCAAAGGAGGAAATGAGATGCAACCAGCAAAATCAAATCTCTCCCAGCTGCTGTTCAAAGATAGTATTAATCAAAACATGCTAGATAGTGAAGCACTTACTCACCTGAGTGAGCACAGCCTTTAACAAATTGTATGTGTAGCTGCTTGCTATGAAAGTACGGGTTTAACCGTCTGGATCTCAGATATATTATTTGTGCAGCTCAAGTTATATTCTTGTAGGGATACAAATATTTTGCGAAAGAGAAAGAATGAGCTCACAAGGTTGATCCGTGTAGAGCAATTTGTTAAATAGCCTAAACCCAGCTCTGCCCAAAATAGCAGCAAGCTGGCTGACAAATTATTTTCTCTGGGCATTGAATATGCTAGCTGAAAAATATGTTAGCGCCTATAGGGAAATAACAAGGCTAAACACTATTTTGTGCATGCATGTGTGCCTGGGCTCTTTAAATAGAAAATTAGCCACTACTTGTTTGAACCAGTGTTTAGCTCTGAAAATAAGCCTCAAAAAGCAATTTTTGACTACTCTCATCCAGTTTCCCTCTGCCAAGTAAAAGGATTATGCCGTGCAGAAAACAGGGGAACTGCTCCTTTCAACTCCCACTCCCTCAAGACTAGGCAGACTCGGTCTACTTTGTCCTGCCCCAGCCTCACAGTCGCTACAGACATCACGGAGCCTTAAAACAGGGTGATGTGGTAGGAGTGTGACTGGGAAAAAATACTCACACATACTTTTCTGGGGAGTAATTCACAGAACCTCCCAGCCCTATATGGATTCCCATACCAAAAGTGCTTTTTTTCCTTGGGGTTTGAGGAAAGAAATAGATCCTTCTACGTGTAGGTGTTTTGGCTTCTACCCACACCTTAAGGTTTAAGGATCACTCTCCAGCCCCAACTCCCCTGTTCCCAGCCACAACACCCAAATCTCATACAGCAACTTCGCAAGAAAATTGTTGCAATTAATTTGGAAATGAACCTCATCTCAGCCAATGTTGGCCTTGGGAAAACATGTCTTCAAAGAAAAAAAAAAAAAAGCAAAAACAAAACCTGACAAAGCACCTGAATTTTTGGAACAAGACAGTAAAAGCTTCTGGCAGAAGGCTTTGTTTGTTATCAACCATCTGCTACTTTGGTGTGTTTCCATAGATATGGCAGAATTAAGGAAATTCTGCTGAAAGCATCTGTGTACACATAGCAGTGGGTGTGCTACAGACAGGGAACAATCCATTGTGGGGGGAAGATTGGGCTGTAGTGGCAAGTTTCTTCTATTGTTTTCCCTGTAAGTTGTTATTTTCCTGGTGCTTTTTCACAAGACCTTCTAATAAACAGCATTTTTATGGAGCTAAATGATTGTAATTAGCATACTGCTAAAGCAATTCTGTGCTGTGGGGACACCAGCTTTGTAACCAGTGTCTTCAGATGGGGCTGCATGAATTTGGATCCCAGGCTGAACCTGTTATCACTGGCTTCAACTGATACATGTTTATGAATATTAAATATACAGAAAAAGATTTGCTCCCTTTATACCTGCTGCTCATACCTGGTTTAGTAAGTTCCATTGGCCTGGTGGTATTTATTTATACCTTCATGTACCTGTGCAGAATTAAGCTAATTTTGTATGTTGAATAGTATTTTACCCTGCAGGTAGGCCCACTGATTTAAAAGTGGCAATTTGCGTCCTTTATTAGACATCATTCATCATGGAAGAGGTGACGGATTTGGCCCATAACATTTGAAGGTATTGAAACAGTAGGATTCTTCAGGCATTGAAATCAAGTACATACTTAAGTGCTGTGGTGGAATAGAGCACAAATGCACAGATCGCAGCAGCAAAGTTTCTCTATTTTTCTTATTAGCACTTGGTTATGAGTGATTTTACTATTTTAAAATTGAATTTATGCATTATTTTAAAATTAAATTTCTTATCAGCTAATGAACAGGAAATCATGAAATGCTTTTTAGAGTGATGGGACAGATAATAAGAATTTAAAAATGAGGGATTAGTATCAGAAAAAAAAGTAGAAGTCAAGTATCTGTCCCATCTTTTATTTAGTATTTATTTTCTTGTCTATTTTCTTTCGAGCCTCAAAGGTTTGCTTTGCTATTCAGCTCTGATTGGAGCAATGTTGTATGCATTAACATGAAGTCATGCACAAGAAATCCGAAATAACTCAGTGTAGTCTATTCAGTCTGTAATTGGTCTGGGATAGCTGGGAGTGGCATCAGGCTTTCCAAAACCATTCCCCCAGTTTTGAACATCATTCTAATTTAATTGACTCTTTGTGTATGGAAATGCATAACGATGTGACCTAGCAATGGGCTGCAACTCCAACAGCTTGGAGGGTTGGTGTGCTACCAGTGATGTCATGATTAGGATAAAATTAACTCGCACCATTGGAGAGTATGTTAAACCTCAGATTGGAAGAGCCAGTTATAACTCCCTGTACCATTGCCCAAAATTGAAGTGGAGCTTAAAATAGTTTGTGGTTTTAGAGGAAAACTGGTCAATGGATTTAATTAAGGCAATATGTTTTATCCATTTTTTTCCCTCTGTGCTGCCAAGCCTCTTCTTGGCTAGGATGCAACACACCACATCAGAGGGTTTTGCTCAGGGGATTTCTGCACTGCACTAAAGAAACAAAAATCTCAGGAGACTTGGACGAAAGCTGGGTGAAAACCCTGCAAAAGAATAAGTGAGGGAAAGAATTTGTCTCACTATTTCTATTCCAGCTTTGTAAAAAACTCAAAGACAGCAGAGCACCTCTTTGAAAAGCTAACCAACCTAACCTGGAATTAAAGATGCATTTCTGCACCTCTGTGGCAAATGTCCCTGATAGCTGTATTCATTCTGCTCTTTCAGGGAGACCCTTGAGAAATCCTACTGGGTCAGTTGACAAAAGGCTATAGAATTAGGTGTTACAATTGTAGACAGTTCTTGCAGTTCAGACCTTTTTAATTTTTTTCACATCTCTGCTCCTCTAAGCAGGGCTGTATGGTCAAGAAAACAAAGTTTGGCTCATGCTCTGTGTGTTTTTCCATGTCCAAAAATCTAATCCAAATAAATTTTGATAAGAAGTATTCATATTGAAAGAGGTTCTTTTTGTGTATTTAACTCTCCACCTGATCTGACAATTTTTAGTCAGGTGAAGTTGTCCCAGCGTAAGCCAGAGCTCCCTGATGTCACTGGAACCTTTCCATGGGCTCTGGTGGGCTTTGCCTCAAGCCTACCATAAGGGGAACTGGCAGCTCCTGCAGATTTTGCAGAGCTGCAAGTGCCTGAGGTCGGACCAGCTGCCTTGAAAGGAGTCCTGTGAGTTAGGAAACATGCTATTGTTATTAGCCATATTTTTTTGAAAAATAAAGTGTGGTCAGTGCCTACAAGAAAAAAAATAATCTATGTTCTTGTGTACTTTTAAGGCAAAATAACTGCAACTGTCAGGCAATCTGGCCTTTCAGAAAAGTAAGAAATATGAGCTATATACAGTTCTTTTATCTAAATGTTTATTCTCCTACTTTGAACATTCTGATATATGCTAAAACATAATGAGTGTTTCATCAACTAAGCATTCCTCTATTAAAGTCATTGGCTAAGTATTTATTTCAGATGCCAAAAAATCACTAGAGGAGCAAGTCAGTGGCTATATTTTGGTTTCCCATTACAAGGACAGTGGAAATACCTCCATGCTTTGATTACTGAAACATTAACAAAAGAAGACATTCATAGCTAATCTGTTTATTTAGGCTGCAAGAGATTACTCTAATTTCTCAAAATACCTAAACAAAAATTTTCAAGTGGTTTAGGAAATTTAAACATAGAACTTTGGGACTTGAGTGTAAGGGCTGGTTGCTAATTTTACAAGTACCTTATCTTTATCAGCAGACAGATCGCAGTCCTTCCTTCTCATCTTATAAACATGTAACTAAAGCAGCCTGGACAAGGTATGATTACACTGGCTGCACAAGAGGAGGTGCTCAAGGTCTTTTTAAATTACAACAAAATATAAAGGAAATTAATTTCCAATCTCATTTTTATATATATATATAAAAAATCATAGTTCACCTAAAAATACTGAATTTGTGCTTCAGCAAACCATATGTTTCTGTGTCCTTGGAGACTATCTTGTGGTGTTCTGATGACCACATCCTAGGGTTCATGTCCAGTCTGAGTGAAAGTTTGCAAGATTCTGAGTATTCCTTTGTTGGTGCTTATTATTTATAACTTTCATTGACTTCGGTAAGATGTAGAGAATTCAGAATGTAAGGAATGAGGAGTCTTGATTTCACTGCAATTTATTTTCTTAGTATTTTAAAAGACATTGCATATGCATAATCTGCATATTTTTTAAAATGCTATGCAGAAAGTAAAATCTAGGAAAATCTGACTAAAAAGAATTAGGAATGGAATAAAGAGCTGGAGTTAAGTGCTTCTGAGGTTGGCAGGAGCATGCTGTTTCCAGTTATCAGAAAAAGGGTCCGTGCAGCAACTGTGCCAAGATGAACTTGTGCTGTCTCTGAGACATCTGCAAGGAAATGTCAGTAGAGGAAACCGATATTTTAGATAAAAGACTAAACAAGGCTGATGAAAGATAATATGTCAGGAAAGAAGTGAAGGGTATAGAGAGGCATTTCCTGTGAAATTCTCATGAAAAGCTGCATTGAAGATGATTGTTTGGTGGACATACAGCAGAAAATTGGAGAGTTGGGAGGAGAAATAAGAGAAATGTAACTTGTTCACATTCATCATTTGCTCCTTCAGTCAACGCACATATTTAGCACATCAATGGGTTTTTCAGGAATGCTTGTTACTGCCTTAAAAATATTTTCTATATATGATTTGGTGGGAATAGGGAAAATGGTCCCAAGACCATTGAATTTCATCTCTTATTAATCTCTGTAAAACCAATTGAACGAGTACACTTGTAATTGAAAAGTTTTTTGGTTCCACAGAGAATTCTTTGGATGGGCTAAAAAGCTGTGGCAGAAATGAACTATCACAGCTATCCTTATCTTTTACAGTAGGTGATGAGCTACCCTTAGGAATCGAAAATTTAAAGAATTGTAAGATCTGAAAAATGGCATGAGAATGATTATTACCAAGTTTAAATATTCTTTAGCTCAACCAAAATTGTAATATTTATGTTAAAATAGATTACGATTGTTGAGTTTTAACTAAGCAATAGTACTATATTGAATTCTTTTTTTTATGTTCTTTAGTTCAAGGCTGCTTTGTTCTTCCCTTGTTCTTAACTTGATGCTAAATATCAGCTTTGTAGCTGATGTGTAACTTTGGACAGAAAAGGGGAAATATGTCTTTCACCTTCACATTCTCCCCCTCTCTTTTTTTCTTTAAACCCAAGGTCTCTGCAAAACCAGACAGTCTTTGCCACATCTCTGTAAAATGATGAAGTTTTCTTTACTTCTTCACCTGTGACTCCAGAGCAAACTTTCTTTTGTTGCACCTTTCAGTGTTACTCTTTTCAAGATTTCCTAGATTTCTGGTGGGAGTTCTTTTCATTTTATTGATGTTTCTGCTGGGCCTGACATAAAAAAGGGTAGAGCTTTTGAAGAGAAGAGTTCAGGCTTAATATATTTTCCTCATTGCTGGTTTAAGATAATCTCATGCTTAAATTGCAAGCAGATTTTGGTAAGAAACATGAATTACACACTGTGAAGGCTATAAGTCTGAGAGAAGTGTTTTCTGAAGCCTGTGCACATGCAAACAAAAAAACAAAGATCACACAGACATATAGTGCTGTTCACTGAAGTTCTTGTCTAATTTGGCAGCTGCTGGTAGATACTAGGGTATTTATTTGTAGAGTAGGGATCCTGAGCACTTCAGTTGTGAATCAATGTTTCTGTCCAGCCTTATCCTAAAGAGGTAAGCTGTTCCGAAAGGGAAAAATCACACAAGGTGGAAGAGCTACCCACTTTCGGAACAGAGAAATCCACTCACAATGGAAGTCGGACTATATCAGTCCAAAGTTGGAAACCTCTTTTGCCAAATAAATACGACAAGCAAAATTCCTATTTTCTGTTCATTTGCACGGTACACACAGTACACTCAGGGCAGTTTGCATCTCTGACGCATTTGGTATTTGATTTCCTGACCAAGTCTTGTACCTTCTTCTTCTTCAGGTCAATATTGGTATTCTCATCGCTGTCACAAGAGTTATCTCAAGAATCAGTGCAGACAACTATAAGGTCCACGGAGATGCCAATGCCTTCAAGTAAGTTTTTCATATTCAAATTCTGTTATAACAAGTTAATAATCCCACACTAGCAATGTCATATCTTAGGGACATGAATCATGGACTTCTCCCAGAACACTGATATCATTCCGCTTTAGTAAAAAGCAAATGAAGTTGAAGGCAACATATCATTCTCTTGAATGCAGCCAGTTAATATATTTTACAAAAGCCATATGCTGCATAGGATGAAGCCTATGGTTCACTGTGAGCTAAAGTGTTTTCTTGCTTATTATAGTTTCCAGCATTTACTGAGTCATGATTTTCCTTTTTATTAATGGAGACTTTCCTCTTCCTGCTATTTTCAAATATAAATCCCCCAGAGCATGATTAATCTGTACATGGGTATTGCAACTATTCCACTCTTCCAGAGGATAAACCTTGTTTCTAGCCCCAGTTCAGCAAAATATTTAGGCATATGCTTATCTTTAAGACTCTCTTGATAATGCAAAGCACAGAGACTTATGCTGGATTTAAATGTGTTCTTAAATTCAAGTGTGTCTTTATATCAAGGTGCTTTGAGCCTCTAGGGATATTGGCCTCTTTGAGAGTGCATCAGCTTTTAAATTCTATGGTATCAGCACTAGAGGGGAAAGTTAATGTAGACACATCACTGCATCTGAATACACAAGGACAAGTTCTGATTTCTAAAAAATTTATAGGATTATGTATGGGTAACTAAGAAGATAACAATATATTGAACCTAAAGTGCTGAATATTCCATTTTGCATCTTGTATCTCCTAAAGACATTTTAGTCCAAACATATAATGTACTGTATATAACTCAAGGAGTGTGTAACTCAGAATAAAAATGTGACAATGGTCTGTGTTTAATATTTCTGAGTCAAAGACTATTGTATGATAAGCTTTGGTACCTCTGCTCTGAAATGGTGTCATAAAGAATCATTTTTATGCTTCGATTACTAATGTAATTTTTAAAATGCCATTAAGGTTTCAATATTGGTGACAGTTACCTAATTGAAGTTAGTTTAGTTACTGCATACTTATCCAACAGGAAAAGAAAAACAGTAAATAAGTCTACACAAAAATCTATAAGATAATTATATAGTAGTGAAATGAAAAGACTTGGAATTAAAATTACTGTTTCAGGTTTGGCTGAGTCCTTGTGACCTTCAGAAATACAAAGGAAATATAGAACCTTAGGAAGCAAATAACTGTATATTGTCAATGCCAATTTGTATCCATTATTAGAATTAGGAAATAAGGGAACAAACTCCATAAATAGCTACACTGATATCTCTATGTACTTAGATATTTCCTTACTTGTATTATAGAGAAGAGTTGATTCAACACAGGGTGTACCCTGCATGCTACTATATATATATGTATATATATATATATTATTTTTTTTAAAGCATCCAGTTTAAGGATGGTTGAGCTAGGAGTAAGACAAAATGCATTTAATTGGGAGTATATACTCCTGGTATAAATATTATCAGCTATAGATTGGGAATGGTGGAGCTCTATAGTAAAAATGTGAGTTGTGTACCTAGTATTTATAAAGCATGGTTTTAGGTTTTAACCTAATAATAATGATGGTAGTAGAGAAAAATAATAAATAACAAGAAGATATATAGGAAAATGATCATGGAATTAATTGTTAAGCAGGAATAGGTTTGATAGATCATCTTTCCTGATAGAAATAAATTAATTCAATAAAATATAACTAAAAGTATGTAAAGTATACAGAATATCTATTTTTCTGTAGATGTCATTACAGAAATAGGTCCTCAGAAGAAATCTGAAACGAGAACGACATAAATAGCTGTCCAAATCTGATCCTAAAGAGTGTTTATAACCTGATTCAATATGGCAGTGAGGCAGGCTGAGTTTCATGTACAGAGAATGTCATGGAGAAGTAACTGGCCTATCTGTTGAATAAAATCAAACATTCAGGCTTTATAACACTAGATTTCTTGTCCTCGGTACTCTTTATACAGGTGAGAAGTTTATGTGTCTAGTGTGAAATCGTCTGGCCATTGTACTGTTTTCCAAAAAGGAAGAGAACAAAACAAAAGCGGTTTCTGTTCTGACAGCTGCTTACGAAATGTTTTTCATAGCAAGAAGAAAATGCCTCCAACCACTAAAGACTCCTAGATGTATATCAGAGGTTGTTAACATGTGAGAGTGAATAAGCACAGCAAAATGAATCAGTGACAGGGAGCAGGGAGAAATCAGAAAAACACAATAAGCTCTGTAGTTTCTGTCAAGTCGCTGTCAGCAAGGGCTACAAGGTAGTTTTTGAATCAACAAGTGCAATTGGCTTAGGGAGAAATCACTGAAGACCACAGACTGCTTTGTGTAAGACGAGCCTTAAATAAAGGGCCTGTCAGGCATCCATCTGGATAGTGCCGTTTGTTTGACATCAGCTATGGGGAAAACTGGGAATATGTTAGAAAGAATTTATCAAGCACTTCTTGGAAACACATCTAACTTTAAATGGCACAAAGTGATTTTGGTGAGACAAGAAACCACATTGTCACCATATTGTAGTTCTTTGCTGTAGTGAAGTGTTTCATAGAGCAGAAGGGGATATTTTACAGCTGTGTTCATGGTCTCAGAATGCAAAAGACAGAATAAAGAAAATGAGAAATGCAGTGCAAGGAGCTATGCAGGGGAAACCTGCTCGATCTAATAAAGTTGTTAGGGGAAAAAATAGGAGAGATTTCAATGCATTATTTTCAAGCTGGAATGAAATTTGAGTGGAAAGCACAATAAGAAACACTAAGTTTCTGTCTGCAATGATTTAGATGATAGTACTTAAACAGTGGGGTTTTGAAGGTTACAAGTGGTAATGAACTGAAAGGAATAGCAAAACTGGCTGGAGACTGACTAAAGTGCCTGTGACAGGAGTGCGAGAGAGGTGCCAGCTGCCTCTCCTTGGTGACTCAGGCCAATATTTGTAGCTGCCTTCAAGCATGTAACAGACCTCACCCCTGCAGCAGCTGTTGAGTTCAAACATTCAGCAGTCGTAGGCATAGAGGTCTGAAAATCCAAGCCTCCAGGTTTTACAGAACAGGCCCATCATCAGGCTCACCTCTTGCCAGGCTTTCCTGCCAAAGGAAGAGTTTAATCACCCCGACGAGAACTGACTTCCACTCCTGCTGGCAGACTCGGTGGGAGAGCGCCTGACCTGGGCTCATGTCCCCAAGCTTTAGAGCTCAGCGAAGCAGACACCTCCTCCTCCACCTGCACTCCCTGATGGATGGATAACCAGGTGCTTCTGCTGTGCAATTCATCTCGTCTGTTCAAGCTGCTTGCCCTAAAAGTTCTGATTTCTCCCCAGTGAACCCAAGGGAAGCCTAGATTGCCCAGCTCCTGCTCAGACACCGCCCCTGTGCACTCTCAAGTTAGGTGTGATAACTCACACCTCTGAGGCTGTCAGCCCCAAACCGAGCAGAGATTACCTTAGCAAATTGTCAGAATAAAGATGCAGTTATGAGCCATGATGATACCAGTTAGAAAGGATATTTATTGTTAGAGAAGTGCTAGTGCTGGAGCGTATTTGGTTTCCCTAAAGATTAAGTTACTTGGCAACGCTGGTGGATATTACCAACAAGGGCTTGTTTCTCTTGGCAACAGACAGCAATAAACTGATGTAATTATTTAGAGTAATTGTTCCTGATTTTCCATATGGCAACAGGTCCTCTCAAATGCTGACTCAAATGTGGCTACAGAACATGCACCAGGGTGAGCTGGTGCTCAGCTCTGAAGGCAGTGTCCACCAAACTTTGTGCTTAAAAGCCAAAACAGAATAGGAAGGTGTTAACAACATTTCCTTTTTATCATAAAATTAATTAATTCATCATCTGCCCAATTCACATTCTGCCCAGAATAAAGTGCAATACATTATGGACTGGTTGACCTTTTCAGCTTCAGATGTTGCTTCTTGTAATGAAGATATCAGATGGCATCTTCCTGACCATTTTATTTTAGTTTCAGAGATATAGACAGGTGTGGACATGCCTTTTTTTGTTGTTATTTATTTTTTAAAGAAAGTAATAATACCCCCAATATCCCTAACATAGAATATAGGGTAAATTGAAGAAAAGAAAAAAAACATAAAAGAGTTAAGTTTATGATACATACATTAAAAAAAAATAAGGAAAAAACAATTTCATTAATTAACCAGTATACGATCAGATGCTAATTGATGCCTAATAGACTCCTGTGACAGTTTGGACAGTAAATAGTTCGTTGTTGTAGGATTTGTGTGTGTGTGTGAATGGTCACTTTTTTAGCATGTGAAACTTCAACTCTGCAAGAATAGTTTGCTGGTAAGAGATGAGCAAGGAATTATGATGAGCTCCTATTTCTTTTTTGAATTGACTTAAGAACATGCTTTTTACACTGTTTTCTGAAGCACATTGAACACAAATGTATAGAATATGAGCTGTTACACTTAGTTGTGATAGATTGATTATATTTGAACATTTTATTAGCTGATTAGCTATTGACTCTCAGCAAAATAATTTCATCTACTAATTCAGATTCAGCTTTCTGAGATTTTTTTGCATCCAGGGAACACATTTTCCACCGAAAAGCTAATTTGAATGTTTTACTTTATAGAATGCTGAATCAAATATCTTGAAAAATTTAAATGCATATACATATTTGTTTGCACTATCCATTCTTCTTGACTGGGCTTCTTGACTTCCATTTAAGGAAATAATTAATCTTGTGTTTGAGTTTAAACATATGAGTAGTCTTTCTGAGCTTAATGCAATTAAAGCAGATTAGTTTAATGGAATTGCTCACGTGCTTGAAGAGACACGATTACTTTTTTGAGTTATGGACCATTTGAACTCTTTTTTTTTTTTTTTTTTTAACTTATTCCTGCTGCATTTAAAATCTTAATTCCTCTCTTAGTGCACTCATTTACTCTGGCTAACAACTATTTAGTTAGCTTTTGTCTTACTGCTCTACCCCTTCAAAGCCTCGTTGCTGTGTTTACTTGGGAAGTTACTTCTCTGTTACAGTGAGAAAAGATGTCTTATGTGACAGCGTTTTAAATAAGTGCACATTTTATTACCCAAGAGAAGAACTCTTCCTTGGTTAAGTCCATCACAAGTAGGTTGTTTGATTACCTGAGTTACCTGGCTACTGAATTACAAGGGTTAAAGTATAATACAATTTTCATAGACCTTAGATTTGCAGTAAGATTATTAGAAACTGTAACAGCAGAAGAATGCAAAGCATGTCTCTGTGGCAGTAATAGCCATTTTAGTCTAGAATCAAAGTTATCATGCTTAACCATATCACTGTGCTTTCGCAGCTAGTTCACTTTTGCACTGTATTGTCCAGAAGAGACAGAATTTCATTAACTTTTTCTTGAATAAATTGCTAACTCCAAGTCTTACTCAATACTTTCTCACTGCTTGCTCTGAAATGGCCCAATGAGTTGGAAAAATCTGTATCATTTTTATAAAGTGTACACTTCAGAAGGCAGTGAACCAGAAGTGATAGCTATCATAATCCCTACAGAGAAAGCAATTACAACATAATTAGAAATATTTCTTAGCTTTTTACCCTATTCTTTCTTTCATTTTACTCATTTCCCTCATCCCTCAAAAGCCTGATCCTCACTCAGTAAAATAATGAAACAGTCTCTGAATTCTCTGTCGAGGGAAGGAATAACACTTCCTCTGTTTAGTTAAATTAATGACTGAAAAATGGAACAAATGACAGTAGCTGTGGTGCATGAGAGCAACACAGGGCGTCAAGAAAAGCTCAACAGGGCAAGCAAGTCATGTACGTTGTGTTAGCTCATACTGCATTTTTGAATGTAGCTTAAACCACTCTGGATGAAACTGAAATCTGGGTACATGGGTTTAATGCAAGTCTGTTACTTCCTTTGGTAATTTGGGGGGGGGGGGGGGGGGGGGGGGGAAAGTTGTACTGAAAGATTTTCCCTTTGACAGATACAAATACATGAGGGCTGTCTTCCAACAGCTCATGACGCTGCAGACATCTGTATGGTTTAAATGTGTAATTGACCGTTCCAAAGCACTTTGCAAAGCCATCTATTATATTCCAGCAGCACACCAAATGCACAGTGGCAAATTGCTCATCCATTTAATCAATGATCCATTCCATGCCATGACTCTAAATCAGTATTTTACTTTGTTTATAAACATAGTGCCTGCCTTTCAGCCCAGTCACCTTTTGTCTCGGATAGCACTCTTCCAAGTTAGAGCTGCTAACTTCGGTGCTTTTAACATAAGCCTTTATTCTGCAAGGTACTGTGTATTGCATTTTGTTCTTGTGATTCAGTGCCTGTTTCATGTCATTTGCAGTGCAAAGACTTCTTTTTCTGAGAATTATTTCCAGCTGTTCATTTTCACAGGATGCACTTGTCAATCACGACACTTACTTGAAGCTCTCCTGAGAGGTCTCCTACCATAACCTCCCTATGTGACTAAATTCCACCCCTTTGCGATACCATTAGAGAATTTCTTTTTCTCTCCCCACCTGCCTTCAAGGGTTAGGAACAAGTTACAATCTGCAGTCAAGCTCTTCTGAAAGTCCACAGGGATTCAAGATCCGTAGCACTAGAAAATCTGTTCTGTGCCTTGCTGGCAGATGCTGCAGCCGCAGCCCTCGGAGACATGGAGCCCCTGCTTCTGTGTGCTCTGTTGAAAGAGAAACGAGCTTTTCCCATTTGCTGAAGGAGAGCCATCAGTTAGAAAGAGCAGCCTGGCAAGTCAAATCTGCCTTCAGCAATTCTTTTTCTTGACAGTTTCTAACTGTGTGTAAGAAATCCTGTTCATTGAATAGGGCTTCAAATACCATGAGCGATGTACCTCATGGAAGCTCTTGGAAGGAGGAGGGGGACTGGCAATAAAGGAAATAATTAAAAGGAAAGTATTAAGCAATGACAATTAGAGAGCTGAAGTACTACTGCCAATGATAATGTCCTCAATAAAAATTAAATTTTTGGCTCATTGAATATGACAAATACAAATGCCATTTGGGTATCTCCCTATTAGATTCTGAGTTTCAGACTGAAAATACATGGGTTTGAATGCTGGCAATGAGAGTATTAACCAGGAAGTGCTAACCTTTTTGTAACCATAATGACAGTAATGGTAGTGCTTGTTTTACCGCAGATGCTAAGAATCGGGGCACTGGAGAGAAGCTCCTGGCTGTGTGATAGCTCAGGTGCATTTCAGGCACATTTCAGGAGGGGTAGTGAAAGCTTAGAAGTACATAAAACATCGCTGCAGAGGGGAGGCTGTTCTCCAAGAGCACAGTAAAAGGGACAAATAGAGAGAATCTTAAGCTGAGGAAAAAATTAAGCATCTTTTAGCTTCCAATAATGGGAGCAGAGTAGCAAAGCTACTCTGAGTTGATCACCTGGAGCTGCTGTTTGTGTCTTTGAATGGCTTTCAGAAGTGGTTGCGCAAATGTCTGTCATGGCTAATCCTAGTGCCAGGAGTGACAAATGATCCTGTCTTGTGGCCGAGCTGGAAAAGATGATATTGTGAGTCCTTTCACAGCTTATTTTTTCTTGGTTGTCTTCTTCCGAGCCAAGATTATCCTTTGTGGGAATTGGTTTCCTTCTGTCTTTTCTCCTTAAAAAGGATTTACTGCGCAAGGGTGAGCGAGGCCTGCTGATTGTGGGCTCCAAAGCAGCAAGCAATTCTGATCCTTGTGTGCTCCTTTCTTTCTGTATTAGGAAGGGTAGTAAAGATACAATGTTAACACTTACAAAAATGGTTAAATTCACACCTTCTCTGTCCCTAATGTCTGTACCACCAATCCCCTGGCAGGGGAGTGTTAGCACTAGGTTTCTCTGTATAAGGTTGGGATTTCTGAAGTGCCCAACACTAACACAAGTTCAGGAAGTATCAAACAACTAATTCTATTTGCCCTCTCTGAAACTGCTTTAAAGGTTTTTGGGATGAAGGTGGTGGGGATGCCTATGCACATTGATTGAAAAGGGGGTTGGTTTGGGCATTTCTAGTGTAAATTCCTTGTGGATAACACACGTGGCACAACAACATCAGCAAAAGATAAATAGCAGCTATGGCTCTACCCTGCCTCATGTGGCTTGAGACACTGTAAGAAATCTCTACTATAATCCATTGGGTGACTTTCATTTTTGGGACAGCTAGCACATATTTCTTTCTGATTTTTTTCTCCAGTTTTAATACCTTCAACTCACTGGATCTAAAAGTAGTTGAGTGAAAGACAAATGAGTCTTGGAGGCTGTGTAAATTGTTTTATATAACAGGGTCCATAATGTACTCCTCTAGGTACAAAGGATACTAGGAAAACTTGATATTTAAGAGGTACTGGATTTTCTGAGTATAAAGATATAAGACTTTTCATTGCGGATGCTTAGGCATGTTTGTTTTCATAGCTGAATGTCAGGATAGAATGAGGTTTATTAAAACTTAGTTATTAAATCCCTGTGATGAAACTTAGCTCTGAGCACAACAGAATCAGTAATGGAAGGGAAGGGTATGAAGGAAAGTGTCATACCAGGACATTGGTCAGCTATTCCTCATCTTCAGTATCTAGAAAACTGTGTTGTGCTTATTGATCCATGACTGAATAAATCCCCTGATCCCACCCTATCAGTCCCTGGTAGATGTTAAGAGCAGTTGCTGCAGGTGAAAGCTGTTCTCTGCAGGAGCTTGAGGCTACACTACACCAAGATGGAGCCTCCTTAAGTCAACTTGGGATTTATACGGCATTTAATGAGAACATAACTTTGGGCTGGCCCCATGCCTAAGGTTGCGTTGTTCCTGATGAGTCTTTGCAGTGTACATGGTGCCAGCATTCACGGGAGTTGGGTCAAAGATGCTGCTAGTGATATGATATTGCGGCATATGGGAACAATGCAGCTGGTTTGGTTTTGTTCTGTTTCCCCCAAAATGTCTGAAGAATAACACATTACTTTACCTTAACATTTGACTTACTCATAGCTTTACCTTAAATTCTGTACATGTTCAGCTGGTAGCATCGAGTGTGTGCTTTATTTTTCATTAACTGAAGATGCTCGTGCTGCCTTACTGGCAAATCTTCCGATGCTTTTACAGATTTTTTTCATCCGATGGAAAGGATCAGTGGCTAGCCAATCGTCTCATTTGTAAATCGCTTGCTGCTTTCAAAGGACCTAATGCACCAGTGCAAATTCCCTCCCAGGTTTAGAAACTCAATTTTCTTGATGGAAACTGCCATTATTGTAGTTAAAAGAATCTTTCTGGCATATCAGTCATTAGTAAACTATTGTAACTGCTTTGCATGAATGAATCTTCTGGAAACACTGATATCTATAAACGTGCTCCAGGAGCCTACTTGAACAGCTGTTCATTTTTAAATGCTTTTTTTTTTTTTTTTTTTTCCCCCTCCAGAGCATTGCTATTTACAAGCAGAATAGTTTGCAGGGCACTTCCTTGTATGCTAAGGACACAAGCCTCCTGGTGACTTGCTGTGTGACCTTAGTTACAAATTGCTTATTTATTTAATTTTTTCTCTCTCTTTTATTTGTTCTCTTCCTCTTTCTGTCTTTTTTCCCATGCTCTGTCAGCTTTGTAAGTCATGTCTCTGAAGAGACATGATGAGTCTAAGGACTTCAGTGGGGTTTAACTCCTCTTTGTACTGCTATGGATTTGGACCCTGCTGCCTGTTAGATTTGCAATAACAGAAAATGTTACCTTTTGAAAATCATCACTGAAAAAGAGCTTTGGAGTGCACTTTCTTGTTTGTTTGTTTTGTTTTCAAAATGCCCTAATTGCTTTTAGATTTCAGTCCTTTAACATCTGATTTTAAGCCATGAAAATAACAGCAGCAGGAGGATGGTGCTGCATGAGTCATTGCATTATGGCTGGTACCAGAGTAACAATTAAATGCTGGTTGTTCATCATGAAATGGTACAGTTCACCATGAATAGCAATAACTGCAAGAGTTTTCTTGAACTTCTGCATTTACGTCCTTGGTCCAATTTATAATCCTAGAATTCTGTGTCAGCTTTATGCAGAATAATAAGACAAATATTATAGTTATACGATCGCATAAAGTAAATGCTTATTTAAACATGCACCTTGTGCAGAGCTCTAGGCAACCATGTAAATCACTACCCAGTCTGACACAGGTCTTAGCTAAGTGTGATTTACATATTTTCCCGACAATGCTCTCACAAAGTAAATAAAATAAATGAAAAATATGGGTAAATCCAATAAAGAAAAGGTCTTATTTTAGAATCAGAAGTCTTTTCAAATTTTAAGATACTGTCCTTAGGTAAGTAATAAAATTCCATTAACCACAGATACGTTACAGGTGTTTTGGAAATAGATATTGGAATTATACCCAATTCTTTTCTCTTGAAAAAGATGTGAGGCAGAAATGTACATTTAAGTGGAAGAAACTGAATTAAAAAAATACACACCTTTCAATTGGAACAATATTAGAAATAATCAAAAAAGTAGTTAAGTCAGATGATAATTGAAAGCATGAGTACATCAGGAATAGTGATTTCCCAGATTGTCAAAGGTAATCGCCCCATGAAGAACCATGTTCTTTAATTTTATAGTGCTTATTATCCCGTGAGTCTAACGTACCTTCTCCAGCAGAACTCCCAAGTTAGTTGCATAATTTTAATAAAGATATTAAAAAACTAAGGAACATCAGAATATGGTAATAGAACAATGAGGCCTTGGCTGTTCTCATATGACTAGAGATAGCAATCATCAGATTGCTTGTTCAAAAAAATAAGCAGCAATAGGCAGACATAAATACATATGGAGCACCATAAAAGAGCTTGTCATTAGCTGTTGTCTGAGCCCCCTGCACAGACCAAGAGAATTGGCAAATCATCAACAGACTAAAAAGCTCAGAAATTAGAAAAAAAAAAAAAAAAGGAAAAAAAAAAAGCACAGTCTACTTTTCAATTTCATAATGTATATGTGATCGCAACTGTACTCAATACTGCAGCTTCTTACTAAAGCTTGAGACAGTTCCCAAAAGCCAAGAGAGCCTCAGACACAAGCACTGGCATTGGGGCAGGTCCCCATGGCCGTCTGCTTCCATGGGGACCATGGGCCAGCCGGCCATCAGCCTGCAAACCTTCTGCAAAATACCTCAGATGGGTGGCACAAGACAGCCTGAATGCTAGTATGGAAGTACGCACAGTTTTCTAGTTTTTCCATTTGCAGGTAGGTCTTTGGAGGAGGTGTGAATCCAGCCCGTTAGTAAAACATTTTGATTTCAACAAACTAGAAAATATTTTGTAGGAATTTTTCTGACCTCTTCCTGGGCTTTTTTGTAAGTAATACAGCATCAGCTATGACATTAACTTTGATAGACATGATAAAAGCCATATGTTACCCAGTTTCTTTAAAACCAATTTAATAAGAAGTTGAGTTCCTCACATTACAGCGTTGCACAGCTGAATGCTTTTCTGCATTTTGTGTTATCCTCCGAAGCAACAGTCACTAGCAAGCAGTTTTCAGAAACCAGGCAGCAAGGCAGCACAATCGTGGTTGTATGCCGGCAATTCTTTTTTTCCCCCTTATGTACATTTGAGACAGGCGATCAAGCAAGTATATGGCTATTTATTTGCCAGTACTGCAGTTAAAGCTCGTATGAACCATTACACAGAAAATTACTTTTCTTTCTCAGTTTATATGCCTGACCTTGACAGCTTTGCTGCTCGCTGGTACCGTTACCATGGAAATGGAAGAATGATCTTTCTGTTGATATCATTGCATAATTAAGGGTCACTGATGCCATTTAGGTCAAGAGATCATTTTCAGAGTTCAGATCCTCAGGGGGATGAATGTTATTATTCTACAGAAATCCTGTGTATGGGCTGATGTGATTGTTACTCTGTCATCCTAAATGAAGCCCCACTGACTTCAAGCTAAGAGCCAGAAATATTCACCAAATCTACAGATTTCCAATAAACTCGTGTCCTTGAGGCAGCTTTCTTTGGGCATTCACAGGTACACAAAACTACCAAGCTGTGAGGTTTGTTGCCACTTGTCAGCTAAAAAGCGGTAACTGGCTGTGTAATTGCTTCTGACCACTTTGAGTAGTGTGTAAAACACAATTGCTTATATTGGTAAAAAGCCTCCAGTGATAGAAAGTTGAGTCTCTTCAGGGTGTAGCTGGTTCAGAAGTTTTTCCCTATTAGCTTCTCTTAAGAAGCTTGACATTTCTACACGGGCAGCTAAAAAAAGGACAAATTGGAGTCTGTCCTTCTCCAGTGGGTGCTGGAGCTGGGAGCTCTCCCTGCTGAAGCAAACTTCAAAACCTGAGACCCTTTTTAGGACACTTTTGTCAGGCAAAGCTTTCTAGCCTACCGATCATTTTTGTTGCTTGCTTCCAGAGTCTTTCCAGAAAGACCACACTTTTCTTGAAGAATGATATCCAAACCAAAGTACGATGTTCCAGCTCAGGCATCACCAGTACCAAGCACAAAATAGGGGGCAATCTATATTTTTAACATATAGTGTTGCTGGTTTGACACTGCAGAGCAAAAAGAAAAACAACTGCAATGGGATTACATCACTGCCTGCAGTTTTACCAAAATAAAACAAAACAAAACGGTTTTATAAACTTTACATTTCATTAACAATATCATTAATTAAATCAAGCTAGCTCCATGCTAACACCTAATCTTATGCTTTAGACAACTCTTGAACTGTTTAGGAAAAAAAGGCCCTATCTGCGTTATCCCCAGGGTTTGGCAAGCCAAAATAGATGTTATGCTGCCATACTATTCCCATTTCTTTTCCCTTTATTTTTACACAGAGATTTTTGAAAGGTCTGTCTGCCTATATTTTCTGGCTCTCTGAGCAGATCTACATTTTTGATACACCCTTTCTTTTTCCCTGCGTGTCCCTTCTGAACAAACCATGCCCTTTCACATCAGTATTCCAGTCATGTGAATAGTTCCATCAAATCTCTGTTATATAAGGAAAGTTGAACACTATGAGGTTCTTTTCATAACTTCTGTAATTTGACAATCCCTCTTTATTAGCACTGGGTCTGTCATCTTGGTTTACTGCCGGGAAAACAAAGATTTGCGCTGCATGATATAAGGACTATAAAAAAGATTCAGATGGTTGTAAATCGCGCAATAAGACTAATTTCAGTATATTGTTTCAAGATGACTTGTGGAGATTTAGCCAATTAAAAATAGTTAGCATTGGGCTAATGTAGTTCCTCATGCTGGGAATACCCAGGGACAGGCTATACAGAAAGCTGTCATCAGATGGAAGAAGTCCTGCACTGGGAGCTTTGAAAATGGCTAAGACAATGGAGACTGCAGTGAAAGAAATTATTAGGTGCAAATGTTGGAGAAAAGAGTAGATGACATGTAGCCCAGTCCATCTGGCACCCACAGGCATCTAGCCCTTTGGGACATTTCCATTGCCTTGTCCTTGGAAGAGACAGGTAATGAGTTTTCTGGGAATAAGCTGTCGTAACAAATTCCTTCTCCTGGGCTGAGTCCAATGCAGAGCTAGGCACTAGGTCCACATTAGAGAAAGGGGAGTATCTGAAGGAACATCTGTTTTCCCATATGCAGAACCTCCAGAGCAGCCAAGGTCGGATTATCCTATTAATATGATGCTCCTATAACGAACTTTATGGTCATATTTTGTCAATTAATTATTTGATATCTGTTGTTCATCTGTTCTACCACCAAATAATTCCATAGCCCTTTTCAGCCCAGGACTAGCTCATTGCTAACTGTATGTGCTATAAACAAATCCTCCTGCACAGTTTTTGTTTTCTGGTTGTGAGACAAAATGCTGCTCTTTTACTGAGTGCTTGCTCTGTAAGGTGCAAGCTGAAAACATAAGAGCGCTATTTTACTTCTGGAAACAAACCCTCCCTTAATGATGACATGCAATATAAAAAAGGCCTGGCCCATTAAAACATTACAATTTGCTTTCTTTTTAAAACAACAAATTAGTCCGTCCAGACACCCCAATCTGCTTTTGTGATTATTAAAGAACCCCTGAAGTGAAAGCATGTAATGTTTTCTTTTTGTTCTCTCTTGCTTTCTCCAAAGTAATTCCAGAATCAGCTTTCAAGAAAGAACCAAACACTGCAAGAGCTATGGAAATGAATAGTTTGTGTTCAAGAAATTAATAAATCTAGACAATTGTAAGGGTCAGGACCTGCTCTTTTCCTTTTTCTTTTAAACTGCTGTCATTTTCCACATGGGTTTCTGAGAATTTGATTATTTTGTCTTCTGGCCATGGCCATCAATACCATCTGCTGGGAACTTTTTTCTCCTGTCACTGAGTATTGGAGTCTCACAAAAAGCTTTTTCAGCAGACTTTTTTTTTTTTTTTTTCCCCAAAAAATTAACATATGACTGGAATAAACAGCCCCTTACTCTATTTAGTTAAAAAAGAAGAAAAGACCATTGATGGCCAATTTATTGTAAATGCTTGTATGCAAAAGGATTGTATAATTGCTAGCATGTGATGGTACTTAGCAGATCTTAAACAATCATCTAACTGCAAATATTTATTCTGCTCGTTATTTTAGAGGTTATTATGGGGAAAAGAGAAAATATATCCTCAGTTACACTGGGGTTCTTCCTGAGGTTCGCGTGATGCTTCAATAGAAACAGAACATGAAGGGCACCACAGACAGACACAAATGCAGAGTTTTGATGATTAAAGCAACAAGACTCACTAGCCACAACTCCCAGTCACCTTTTAATAAATGAGTGTCTGCACCAAGAACAGAGGAGCTTTTGGGTGTCTCTTGGGAATGAATACATGTACTACTGGGTATCCCATGGCGCAAAGACTCACAGTGCAGGTAGTATCTTTATCTCCTGTCCCAGAATAAATTCTAAATACTCCTTGGCTGGATGTGGAACACTCTTCTGCTTTGAGAATAAGCACTTACTATTTTCTTTGATGACTCAATGGCAAAGTTCATTGGAAAATTAGCTTTAGCCTTGCTCCTGGGATCAAGAAGCAGAGAATGCTGTCTCAGCAGCAGCACAATGAGGGAGTTAGTGTCAAAAAATATTGAAGAAAGTGATTTTTAACAGATTGGAAAAATCCCTCTGCAAGTACAGTTCTCCTGGGGAAATCCTCACCCATGAAGATCCAGCTTGCATTGACATTACGTTTTAATTTTCCATATTCCGTCCATGGCTTGAGTTAAAGACAAGGGGAAGGACGTGTTTTAGTTACGTGCTTGTGACTTTCTTTGGGAAGTATTATTTGTCTTTTCCAATTTTAAGATCATGATGTGATGGAGATGATGTGGGATTTGATCTGTGGGAGGCCTTAGGAAGGCATGGATTTCTAAATCCTTAGGGGCTGAAGTCAAAAGTCAATGCTGCCAGCCCCTGGGATTGCCTTCTCAGCATTGAAATTCCTGTGGTACCTCCATTTCTGGTCATGCCTCTCTTTTTGTCAGGCTTGATGAGGCTTTGAAGGGAGACTTGAATTTCAGTCCCTGCTTCACTGAATATTTAATATAAAATAGGAAATATTAATAAAGCAAGGATTATGTAGGACTCTTCTCTCTCGGGTGAGTGCCTCACAACTAATCTCTCTGACCCAGTGAATATTTAATTATTCAATACAAGCAGAACAGGTTCAATAGGAGAGAATGAGCATCAAGCAGGGAGTCAAAATGTTCCTCTGGAAAAAATGGGAAGGGCAGGAGAGCAATCTGAGCCCAGACCTCCTGTTTTCTGGACAAATGCTCTATTGACTGGCCTAGCCAGTGAACAGGGCCTCATCCCACCTGTCCCGCAAAAGGTCAGAGCTTAACCTTCTCTATCTGTTTGAAGGAGAGGGCTTGTACCTAGCTGCAAGGACAACTCCTCCAACCACTGACAGCCACAGTGAGAAAAAGACAATGGGTCTTGGGAAAGGCTGCAGGACAGCACGTAGGAGAGGGCCAGTGCTCCCTCCACAACTGCCGCCGACTGAGCAAGGAGACCAAGATTGCCTCAAATCCTACATCGAGTCCAAGGTTATAGGCTGGGAATTCAGAAGGAGGAGCCTTTCTTATTTATCAGATGTACAGGATGCTAAGGCAGCTTTAGCTTTTGGGAAGACTTCGGAGAAATGCCCCTGCTTTAGCAGCACCTGCCTTCTTTTGAGGGTCTGTGGTGAGAGGCCTGGATGTTGGACGTGACACATAACAGAAAAGGAGGAACTCTCTCCCCCTTCTCGCTCACGTGATAAAGATCAATCTGGATTTAGTTGCTGTTACAGCCTAGATTTATTTATTTATTTATTTATTTATTGCTAGCATCTTCCCTGGCTTATAAATAGCACCCACCAGAAATTAATGGTCTGCAGTGTCTGTAAACGTTCTTCTTCACAACATTGCTGTGAAAGGGCAAGTATCATCGCCTCCACTTTACCGATAGGAAATGGCAATTTAAAGGACTCATTTTCTGTCTGCACATCTGCACTTACCAGTGACTATTTTTTTTTTAATTTGTTATAGTAGTTCCTAGAAATCATCTGCAATTAGGCTAGAGTCTGTGTTTGTGCTAATTAGAAAACATTCCTTGTGCAATCAGCCTTGTTGTCTGTATAGCCAAAAAAAATGTAGGAGGAGAAAAAGGTGCATGTGTATTTGCAGGAGCACAGAACTAAAATCCGTGTCTGCCCTGTCTGAGAGCACAGCTCTACCCATCAGATTGAGATGTCTAGCAGAGCTCAGAGATTAATTTTGTTTAAAACAAACGAACAAAAACTACAAGAAAACAAACAAAAAAACTACAAAAACAGCAACAACAAAACCCACCTGCTCTTGACATCACTCACACGCATTATGCAGAGCAAATTGGTTGGTAAGTGAGGAGGGGACCTGTGGGATTTCGACTCCCAGGCCTGTGCTTTGGCCTCCCTGCTGCACTTCCCACACCACCCCCAGTGCTGTTGTCACTCACTTTGTTGTTTTTTATTTAGGACTAACAGGAAGCTTGACCCTGTAGGCTCCAAATGGCATCAGTAGGCTTTGGGTCAGGCCCAAGGCTGGTCTGAATGTTTTCTTTGATGTTCACTGCCTAGTTCGCTCAAAAAATTGAGTTGTTATCAGTATTCTTCCATTTGTCTGTCTGAGGTTGGTGGCAAGTCATCACCTAACTTGCTTAGGATGGGTTTTGTTCCTTGGAGAGCCAGGTAACACCCAGGGAGTAATGGCACACAAGGCTCCTGCACGGCATGCCCACACCCATGGAGCCTGAGTGCTGGGCAGAAGAGGTAGGCAAGGTGTGTGCTGGAAATGCTGCTGAACTGAGTTAGAAACATTTCTGTTCACAGCCAGAATTGCTGCACGTGGTCTCCCAGCAGCTCTCCAGCTGTCGGGTCAGAGCTTAGTGAGCGTTACAGGTAACAAATGGGAAACTGAGGCTAAATTTAGCTTTTCACGGTGTTTGTCTGAAATGTTAGTTATAGGCTTTTGGACTTATTTTTTTTATATAAAGTATAAAGGATATTGCTGACAGTGGCTAGTGAAGAGTTTAAGAAACGAGAGAATTTCAGTTAAAAGGCCTATTTGTCAGGGTAACAATTTTGATGAATTGTTGTGAAGGATTTTTGCTTTTATAGACAGTGTTTCCTCCAACTATTATATAATCTTGGCTGATGGGTCTGAATTTAATTCTTAGTTCAGCAGGCATCATCACTGAAAAGTGGATGTCAGAAGTCTTAAAAGGATTAGTTCTTCATATATGCCCAATAAAATTGATTTGTGAATTAGGGCTCCCCTTCACAGGAGTAATAAAGTTTTCTTTCTGCAAGCAGTGAAATTTCTTTCTTGTAGCTGTCAGTGTAGTCATTCTGCATTGGTGTAAGATATCGACAGTGTGCTCAGGGCAATAACAGAAAAGGGCAGAGATTAAATAAGGGGAAGGGAGTCATCTCAATTGAGCAGAGCTGTTTCAAACCAATTGCAAATACAATAAAACTATAAGGGCCACCTCTGCTCTTAGAAAAATGTTCATAGAAACTTTACCAACAGTGCAACGATTTTATGTGATGTTAGTGAAGAAAGTTTGTCTCAGAGGTGCTGAAACCTACACTTCTTACACACCATGGCTGCAATATAGCTACAACAATTATCCAACTCAGAAAACTTCCTTCTGTCCAATAATTGATTAATGCAGAGCTCAGGATTTCAGCTGGTATAAACCACCGGGTGACAGTCCATCACTTATTGAGAAAGACAGAAAATACCAAAATCCTGTACTGAAAGAAATACTAAAACTAAAGCAATCAAGCAAAAGCCAAATGAAGAAATTTGGAGTGGAAGGTCTCTGGCAAGCAAGGTTTACTTCTCAGGAATTAGAATTAAACTGTAAGAACAAGAAAAAGGAAGAAAAATGTATTTTCTTTTTTTCCATTGGGCAATTTAAAGGGTGAGTGCATGCTAAATGACAGTTTGACAAAGGTCCTGAAGAATGAGCTTTTTGCTGGCCGTGCCTACACAGTATTAGCAATTAATGGAGAAAGTCTACGCTGCTTTTGTAAGAAGCATACCAGAAAAAAAAATTTCTGAGGATTTTCATAGGACTCCATCATGCTCTCCCACACAGCTGCATTCATGCACAAGTGCTCAGGTGAGAGGGACAATGTACGAGCTTACAGCAACACCTGCAGAGCAGCCTCTGCACATGTGATGGCAGGACAGGCACTGGGCAATACCAATTCATTGCTGCTTTCTTTTTGCAACAAACAGCTGTGTGAATCAGAATGCAACCAAGTCACACCAAAGTGGTTCTTGGTGTGCAGCACTTCAGAAGGCTCTGCAGTGCAGCTGCAGAGTTTGTTAGTACTGGGCAGAGTGAGAAATATCGCTAAGAGTAGCCTGACTTGATAGATAGGCTGTGTACAGCCAGGAATATCCCAGGGGCTATTCCATACGCACCGGATATAAAAATTTAATCAGACTCAAGATAGTTTTTGTATTTTACAGAAGTTTTCTATATTATAAAGTAATAACAAGTACATACTTTAAAAATACACTGGCAAAAGGAAACAATAGAAAGGATAAAAAAAAAAAAAAAGAAAAAAAAAGCTTGTGATGCTTTTGCTTTGTTCTTAATTAATTAATCCCAGGACTGATCAGCCAGTGTACACAGATGCAGAGACACAAAAAGCTTACAAAACTTAATGCTATTAGACTGCAGAAGAGCAATATTATCTGAGCTTTTAAAAGGACGTGTGAAAAATAGGCTGCTATTATGTTTCTGATTTCAAAGACCAAAGGAGGAGAAGGGGCATGCAGGACAAATTTCAAGGGTTCTTTTGTAAGGCAATGGCCCTTCTGCTTTCCAACGCATTTAGGGCACAAGGACAAAGAAAGGTTTTAGCAAGGTTTATGAAGTCTGGTTTGGATTAGACCCCAATATCCGCAAAGATCTGCCTCTGCCCCAAAGTGTGGGCTCTTCACGCCACCACTTTTGTAGACAGCATAAAGCTCAAATGATGGGAGTGACTTTTTTTTTTTTTTAACATTACACAGTTTAAGTCATGCAGTATTCCTTCTCCAAACACAACATGCATTTGATTGCACTCTATATCTTAGTGTACTAGAACTAATCTACTAAAATATTCATGTAGCAAAGAAAAATGGGAATAAAAAAAAAAAAGTATGTGCAGTGTGGTGGAATTAATGTGCCTAGCGGAACATTAACTTTTGTATTTCTTAGATTTTTTTTAGTGATTTTTAACCTTGTAGCCTTAATGGTGTTCTGACACAGCATTTTACATTTAGTATTTTTCTTTTTTGAAATTCAAAGACAAAATGAAATAAGGATGGGGAGGGGTGGGGTAAATGGAAGAAAATAAAAGACGACCAGGAACAATAGAGCTGACTCCTTTGCTTGGTGAGAAAAGGTAACAAACACCTTGAACTAATAATTTCATACATAGGATGAATTTCAAACCAAGCAAATAATTAAGGTAATTTAAAAAAGACAATGAGATCTAAGTGACACACAGGCAGAACTGACCATTAGATAGTCTTAAAAGAATTTCACCCTCAAATGACTGTTTGTGTAAATGGGTGGTTATGAAACATGCATACATGTGCATGAAAAATCCCACACATCTGTATTTTGTTTTCATTTTTAGCTATGTATTTTTGCTGAACAAGTCGTGAACCCTGTGCTTAAAAGCGAGCAAGTGAGCAGTCTTTATCTTTACCTGTTTAAAAAAAAAAAAAAACCAACCAACAAGACATTCGTGATGTTCAAAGTTACTGAAAATCCAAACTATAAGAGCAATTTTAAGAACATTGCAGCTGAGCACGTAACTCAATTCTCCCACACACTACTAGTTACTGATGAAGCTTTTTATGCTAAGACTCAAAAAGAAATAATGAAAACTTATTTCTGGCAACAAACCAGGTAGGGAAGATTATATTTCAAACTGCAAGTTTTATAAAAATTGACAGTGTGGGAATTAAAGAGAAAAAAAAAAAAAAAGGTGGTTTGTAATGAAAAGTGTTTACAAGTGTAGCTGTGTTGGGCATACCAATCACCTGCTGTATCAGGTTAGAGGGGACTTCTAGACCATCATGGAATCTGAAACTACCTGATCTATCCTCTGGGTGTTCATGTACCGTCCCCTCTGTCTGCTCTGAAGATGCATTTTCCTGAAGGCACGAGGGCTCTATAGGTTATAGTTGTCTTTCTGCTCCGTGCTTGTTGCAAGAGGCGGTCTGCTGGCAGTTCCCCAGCGTAGCACATCTCTTATGTTACAGTCGAGGTGATGAACTTTAATCTCTACAGAGAAAAACAAAACATCCTTGATTCATGAAAATAAGCCTCTATCACTTGGCTGATTTAAAATTGTATCTTCTTAAATGCATATTGTAATTAAATAAGAGAGCTCAGGCTTTATTGTATTCTTTCATTTTCTGGCTGAACAAACTCTTTGCAGAATTAAATTAAATTGTGCAGAAATATTCATGGCCAAGGAAATTAAGATGCTTATCAATAGAGGCAAAAAAGATTCCTGATTCTTCCCTGTCTCAGATTTCCCTATAAACCTGAATCCCATGCAGTATTTCAACATACACTTTTAATCAAGGATATAATGAAGTGTGTGCTCAGGTCACTGAAATGAACAAGATGCCTTGGATCTAAGTATTTAATTAAAAGATTTCTTCATTGAATTGTGTTGTACAACACTCTCATTTGTCTTGTGTTTGTTGTAAATATAAGTGGTCTCTTGTCATGCAGCTCTATGCACTTCTCTCCTGAACCTCTACTTTAACCTGTACAAGGGGCTAAAAGGCAGAAGTACAACATTAATCTCCCTAAAACAACTTTTTCTCCTGTATAGGCTTCCAGCTAAATAAAAATCTGCTAATTTCTGAGAAATGCAGCTTTTGTGAGTGTGGACTGGCTTTTAGATTCTCCCAGCTTGTGTTCCCTTTACCTTCTTTATCTATAATTGTACCATACTCTAAATTCACAAAATATCTTATACAGGTATTTAAGTGTAAGAATGTGCTCAAATCCTGTGGACTACAAAAGCAGTTAAGTCCGTGCTTGTAAGCGCTGTGGTAAATAGAGATCAGATCTATGGTTCAGGATGTTTCAAAGCAGGAGCAGTTTCCTTCCTTGTGCTTTCTGCCTTGTGCCACCAACACTGTGCTCATCTGCCGCAGAGGAAGAGTTTGTCCTTTGATAGCTGTCACTGCAAATGTGATGCCTTGCTGTGCAAAGGTTCAACAAGTCATCCTTGACAGGCAAAATAGCAGTGGGCTGCCTAGTTAGTAGGGTTTTGACAGCAAGCGTGTTTTGCCCTGTGAGATTCGTGAGGACTTTTGAGTGATTAAAGAGTGGACAGACATCACGACTGCTTTTGGGTTGCTCAGTGCCGTGAACTGGGTGCATGGCATTTACTGGGAGAAGCGAGTGATGCCTTAAAAACTCCCTATGAGTCACCTGGCCTTGCCTTACCTTATACCTGCCTTTACTGGCTCCAACTGATGTGAACACTTTCTGTGGAGGTGTTCATTGTCTTAATCAAGAAACAGATGGATCAGGCTAAAACCAGGAGTGTCATCTCAGGTTAGACTGGGTGGACCACCATATCCCTACTATAAAAGTCAAGCAGAGTGATTCTTCTCTGAATACATACTCCCACCTTTCTGCACAGAAATGATCGGGGACTTTGCGCTAGCAGCTGCAGCTGAATCATCGCATTGACCCATCGACAACAGAATTATCGGCTGTGATCGGATCTGTTTCAGACATACCTAACATTCTCTGCCAAGGACCTCCGTAGAGTAATCCTGTTGTCTTCTTACTATTTTCTGTGATTACACTAGGAACACTCTGTAGGGCTATTACTACAATACTCTTGCAGCCAATATTACAGGGTGTACGCAGACACGGAAGTACAATTCTTTAGTGCAATTCATTAGCATCAATCAGAGATGATGCTCCGAGGGCTTCATAAGGAGAACACAATTGTGTGAGACAAGCAATAATCCCAGTGAGTTACATTTCATCAGCTGAGCCTGCCTTTCTTGGAAGCGGATGAGTAGCATTCTGTTGCAGAGGGAGATATTTGCAATATTTATGTCAACGCAGAAAATGAACACAAGAACCGAATTATATAGAATTCAATCCTCAGAATTCAGCTGCTGCAGAAAGCTTTCTGTGATCATTTAATTCTCTGGTATACTACAATTTCTTTTAATCTTCCATTATAACAAACATTCCATACATAGCTCATTAAGGCTAAAACAAAAATCCCTCTTATTTTCTCAATGCTGTTATCTTTTCAGCTGTCATATCACCTTTTACTGAAATTCTGCCAAATACTCCAAGGTAAGCAGAGAGAACATATATCAGGAGGCACCTCCAAGAAACACAAGTTATTTCAATATTTGGCATACGTTTCTCTGAATCAGCTCCGAACAAAGCAGGGAGGTAGCAGAAAAATATCTTGGTGTTAAAGGATTTACGTTTGGCAGAGGCAGATAGCATTTCTTCCCATTTGTGGTGATTAAAAATCCCAAGTCACTTTCTAGAAGAGCAATAATACCAAGCTGTCTTGACTAGTGAGTCAAGCTGAGCAAATGTATTTTGGATATACTACATAATGGTTTGTTTTTTTCCATGTGATCCTGTCTCTGTTCTAAGTTTCTGCTCTCTGCATTTGACTCTTACAGTTATTATTCCTCACTGAAGAAAGGAGTGTAGTTCACTGCAGACTGAAGATATGGCTATTGCAGCTATATGACCATCTCTCCATCTCTTCCCCAGCACCCTCAGTTACTGCCTCTCTCAAGCTGTATATATCCCATGTGACATAAAAATTCTATCTCCATTTTCATAGATGAGGAATGTGTAATTAAGAGACTCGCCCATTAAAAGAATTTTATGGGAAAGAGAGTCACAGACACACTGCCTTTCTGCCAGGAAATAATTGATAAATTCCCTAGTGTGTGGTCTGAAATTTGTTTAACTGTCTCATCACATTTTCCATCATCATTTTCTCTTTCAGACTCACAGCTAAAGCTGTTGCTGTTCTCTTACCAATCTTGGGAAGCTCGTGGATCTTCGGGATTCTGGCCGTCAATACCCACACGTTGGTATTTCAGTATATGTTTGCTGTTTTCAATTCACTACAAGTAAGTACCTGGTGGGAATGGTGGGAAAGGTTACGGCTACTGAACTGCTGTTGAGAGCCAATAACTGGATCATTAGTAATGCTTTCACATGCTTGTATTTATTGGATTTTTTTTTCTGTGTTCTTTCCTGTGTCTTTTATGTCTGTGTTGATCATACAGTGCTGGCAATTGTTTAGTCTCTGTATGAACAGAACTTTCACCCCACTCCGTAATGTTTCCAGTAGCAATAATTAAATAAATGAGACAGCGAGCCTGAGAAATAGATTCACTCTTCTAGCACTGGGTATCACAGGCAAGATTCTTAAGGGTAAAGGCAAGATTCTCCCGTTAAAGATACTGGAACAAATTTTCTGTGTCAGTTTGAGGCTTTGTTACTGAGAATAAATGAAAGCAAACAGAAGTTGCTGGGAACGGTGCAGCACAATGAGAAAAGGAAAGCTGCTCTACATGCTGCAGAAAGCAGCACGTGATTCTTAAGACACCAATCCAGAAAAATAGCTCTGTTCACGAAAGAATGCAATCATCTGCCTAGCTTCAAGCAGAAGTTTCAGTAGAGGCATCAGTCTATAAGTATGTTGTAATTCCTTCCCAAAAAATGGTTACAAAAAGGGAAAAAAATTAACTGTTTTAAATGCTATGATGTCTCAGGAACAAATATGAGTGTAATACAGTTCTCCCAATAAACTTATTAGAAAAGGTTAATTTTTTATGCATATTAAAAACTTCAAATTAAAAATTTCATCCAAATTAAAAAGTTTGGCTGAATACCCCCTAAAAAAAAAAAAAAAAAAAAGAATCTGGCGGAAAGGGCTGGGAACTTTTTGCTTTCCATTGGGCAAAAAGTCTAAAGATACTAAAACTCTGTTGTGAAAATTTTGCTAATGATAATACCTCTTTCTAATATAAAAAGTAATTATCTGGTGTTTCCCCAAAAGCATTTTCCTCTGCCTCTACATTTTCAAGCACAGACAAGATGTTCTATTGTAGCTCATGACAAGAATTACTACTTATTTGCAACCACTCCAAAGCACCCCAAAGTTTGAGAGGTGCTGTTTTACATGAAAAAGTCTTGGTAAGATGCAGAGTAGCCTAACGCAGCAGGTTTCTCCAGTTTAACATGGGGCACACTTGCCTACTCTTCAGTGTATTTATAGAGGTCCATCTACACGATACATGCTTTATACAATACAGTGAGAAATACGTTGTTATATGTCATTCTTCACAGTCTTCACCCTTCTCCCTTTTATCTGTTTTCAGGGATTTTTCATGTTTCTGTTTCACTGTCTTCTGAATTCAGAGGTAGGTTGCAAAATGGAGTCAGCAGATTTGGTGTTAACAAATTCACATAACATGAGTGTAAGACAAAAAAAAAGGTCCCCATTAGCATTGCCTGCTATGGAACCGATTTCTTTTTTCCCTCAATAAACACATGACTGTTGTTAGTGATTTTATGGCTTACAGAGTTTTGACCCAGGTTTGGCATTTGTTTTATTTAATGTAAGAAAGAAGCGTTTCCAAAAAAGCTGAGAGAAGGCAGCTCAAGACGAGGGAGAGGTACAGTCCCGAGGGCTGGAGCGATGAGCAGGGTATGGGCTGTGCTGCTAAGGGAGGATGTTTAGGCAGTGGCAGCAGGACTCACTCTGGCAGTCCCTGCTAGGGGGCCTCTGGCTTTGTTACATCTGCATTTCCAGAGAGGAAAATAAACATTAATCTCAACAAAACATACTTTTGGAGACTGCTCATGCAATTCTTAATGGGAAACCAAACAGAGTAGAACATATTCCAGGTATTTTTCTTGGCTGGAACCGGAGCTTTTCACAGCGGACCAAGAAGCATCTTTCGCATGAAGGCTGTCTCCGAGCAGCTGGGGTAAAGCCAAGGCATGGCTGATGTTGCAGAGACCGTCTCTGCTGTGCTGGGAGCTCCCTGCATCCCTCCTCCCTTAGCAGAGAGCAGAAAATCCTCCGCAATATGCATTACTGATAATGAAAGTTTCTTATAAAAACCATTTCCAGCATGCTAACAGGGGTACTGCTTTGTGAAGGCTTTGATTCTTCCACAGCTATTCCTTCTGGATGCTACAGAGCTGCTCCGTCACCTCTTTCTTCTTCCTCAGCATCAAAAGCACTCTCCTGTGGAGTTGTTTTACTATTGTTATTTTTCATTAATATTTGCCAACACATTCAGTTTTAGAGCATTGACATGACCTTTGCTACAGTCACTTTAGAGAGTCAAGACTGACTGTGAAATTCTTGATCTTTATTGGAATCAACTAAACAGGCAGGTTCAAGGTATGGAGGAAAATATTTCCTTTCCCTATTTTCTCCAAGGCTCAGAAAGCCTTCTTCCTTCTGTCAAGCATCAAATGTCATATCAAATACAAATATTTGAATTGCTACCATTTTAACTGAAATCAAATAAGAAATGAAATTCAGAAACTTTTCAGAATTTGAATCCTCAAAAAATAGTTCATGTATAGGTAATATGAACTGGCAGTTTTGGAGAGCAGGTCCTATTGGCTTTGTTGCATGCTATGCTTATCTAAAATGCTTCATCTAAACTGCAAGGGTGCTTTACTTCTTACCATGGAAATAAAACAGATACTGTAAAGCAAAATCTGCAAAAGCCCCGTGATTGAAGCCCCTCAGCCTCCCTCAGTTTGTCTCAGTGCCTCGCTACTGCACCTCCTAACATCTCCTTTTCATCTTTTTTCACTGCAGTTTGAGCCGCTTACGTCTTGATTTAGCTACTATACATATAAAGAGCAGCTAATTCCCTTATGCTTATATACCTTGCAGTTTTGTGTTTTTTTATTTATTTTTTATTGCTTTTATTATTTTTTTTCTTTCTAACAAGATGAGTAGCAATACAGTGATTTCTTGGACATGTACATAGAAGTATGGGATAAACAAAATAGCATGAAAATATTGACAGAGAAATGAGACCTAAGGAGGTTATGAAATGTTTTGTATTTAATCTATGCATACTTGAAAAGTGAAGTTAAAATTTAAAATAAGACCTTAAATACGAAGAAAAATGAAAAGGCAGACTATAGATTTTGGTTCATGTTTTTAGTACATCGTGTTGTTTTTAGTGACATTAATCTGGAGGAAGGTTAATGGGGACATAATTGTAGGCTGCACCTGAGAAAACGCACACAACATTTTCGAAGAAATCTTCTATCTGGTATCTTTTTTTCCTCCAAAGGTTAGAGCTGCTTTTAAGCACAAAACCAAGGTCTGGTCCCTTACCAGTAGCTCGACTCGCAACATCAATGTGAAACCCTTCAATTCAGACATTGTGAGTATGTCCTTTCTTTTTTCCCCTGTACTGTACTTGAAAGTGCTCCACATTAAACTCTGTTGAAAGACCAGGACTCAGAAGGCACATGGGCACCTAACTTAATGCATGGTGTAGAGAGTGGAACCGGCAAGTATTACGTTGCAGCTACAGTGTGTGTTTTGAAAGCAAAAGGCAACATTCTACTTTCTGGTAAATTATGAAATGGAAGTAAACAAGCTTTACCAGCTCTGGAGTATGGTTCAGTGAGACTGTTCCCATCTCTTGTAACGGACTTCATATTATGCATTCAAGCTGCACTTTGGCAATGTATTTGTCTGATGACTATGACTTTTTGATAGGGCACTTTTACATTTAAGTCTGAGAAATAAACTCTTAAATAAATCAATGTGTGCATATGCTTTTCCAGCTCTCCCTAAATTGTCTTGAGGCAAAATACATTTGTTTTTATAAAGAGCCAGACTTCTGAAGTGATAGGTGTTATTAAGTGATCGCTGCCAATCACCTTAGATCTTGGCAATAACTGTTAAAAATCCTTTATGGCATATGCTCTCAAGACTCCGTGACAACGTTGTAACCTAAATAGATGCTTTCAAGCTTTTATTTCATCAGACAAGAGTGGTTTAGCAAAATAAATAAATCTACTTTCAATATTATTTTTTCTAGATGACTGGGAACAGGCCAGGCACAACCCCCACAAAGCTGAACACCTGGGATAAAAGCACCAATTCAGCCAACCGCATTGATTTATCAGCAGTCTGACAGTAATACCAGCTCCTCAGTGAAAATCAAGCCATACATTCAGGACCTCTGACACAGTGTCCACCACTTTTTTCTCACCGTTAATACCAGTAGAAAACTGCTTTTTTAATCACTGCCTAATAAATTGGAAATTGCCATATTTTGTCAACTAAATAGCCATCATCTGCTTGCCTTTGAAACTACCACCTTCTACCACTTGCCTGTTAGCAGTATCTAAAAGTAACTAGCACAAATATACACTGGATGGTTTTGTCAGCAATGATGAAAACACTAGGTATGCAAGAAGGGCTTATTCTGTCTGAACCATTCCAGCTCCCAGAACTGAGGAAAGGCAACATACCTTGGGAAAGATGGATTTTTATGCTCTAAAATAAAATCTTTCCCATTGTGATGTTGTAATGGGGCAATTCTGGTCTTGCTGTGCACTCTGTTTACATTTATTACCTTACAGAATGCAATTATTGAATTGACGCTTATTCAAAATACGTAGTGTGGTGATTAATTTAAATGCTACAAAGAAACCAGGACTTGAGGAAGAAGCAAATTCAAGCTATTCAGCTGCCAGACATGGGCGTGGAATTAGCAAGGCTAATATACACACGTCCCTATACACATGAACAGCATACGTAACACGTACGACTCCTATACGTGGCCTATTAGTATTTTAGATATTGCTGTTTACATCATACCTATACAAGGCAGAAATGACAAAGGTTTTCCTATAGCAGTCCACAGCATTTCTATCACTGATTTGTGTCTGCTGACATATCACAATACGAAGTGTTTGTATTGCTCTGGCTGAAGCTTTGGATGCAATCAACAACTGTCCATCAAGTGCATTTTGCAAATGCACTGCAGCCTTTGGACATCCAAACTTGGCACTGTGACTTATCTTCCTCCTTTTACTGGTCAGATTGAGGCACTGAATTCCAATCACAAAGAAGTAACACAACGGTATACTGTGAAGACAGCCAAACTAGAAATAAGTCTATGTATTGTTACCTACAGGCATCTTTTAAATAGGTCTCTGCTGAGTCTTTTGTGGTTTTAAACTCCGCTCAGCACTTAATAACTTCTGGTTTAGTACTGCTATGAAGTATCTTTAAGGGGAAAAAAATACTGTAATTTTTCTTCTGACCAGTATTTTGTAGGTTCACCAAAGTGATGTTTGGATCACTAGAGAGTGCAATCTGGGCTGTGCAAGAGATGAACCCTTCCAGCTGGGCGTAGAGCAGACTGTGAGCCCTGGAGGCGGTCAGAGCCCCTAAATATGTGAATTGGTCTAGGATTGGTTACTCAGCAGCCAGGGTCCCCGAGAGTAATTGCCAAAGATGAGCCCCTTTTTGCAGAGTGGCTTTGCAGCCTCGTCTCCTTATCCCCAGCTCTTCTTGTTTGCGGTAGGTGTCTCCCCAGCTCACTTGGTGTACTGGGTTGTAGGAATTACCAAGGAATTACACAGGCTGTCCTAATGGGCTACCAAAGCACTACAAAAGGAGGACTTCTGGCCCCAGTGATTCTAGCAAGATACCTGCTACTTATTTCGAAGAGAAAAGGCATTTGCACCCTGATGTGCAGGCTAGAAATTGTTTATTGGATAGTAAATTTTAGAAAGAATAAATAAATTGTTCTTTAGGGAAGAGGAAGCATGCATCAGTTAGGACTGAACTTAGCAAAAAGCTTCATCTAAAAGAAATGGAGTTGAAAGTTTAGAAAACATCAATGTGTTTCATTTTTTATTGATCCAAAGCAAATTTTCTCCATGTTTCCTTCCTGTACAAAGAAAACGACAACAACAATGAAACAAAACCAATCTATTTCAATTTGGACCAAGCTTTTCCATCTCCCGTTGACTTCTCTCCATCCTGGCCAAGAATTGGTATGGTCACCAAACCGAAACCCCACAATCCGTCTGTGGCTACAAATTAAATCAGTCTACAGAAATTATTTCAGTTTCCCAGGCATACACTGAATTTATGCAGCTAGAACAGAGCAGAATGTGACACATTGCATATATGCATATAGATATACATACATAAAATATACAGGCTTCTAATCTTGTGTTGCCTATTGGTAAATAAACACAAGTTGTTGACAGCTAACTATAAAGAGAGGGTCAGTGAAAGCTAAATATCTAAACTTCTGTGTCTTTTTTTTGGACTTTTGTGTATGGCTTTTTCCTAGCTTTTTATACATTGGACTGTCTTACAGCTCTGCAAATATATTGGATTTTCTTGGCCTGAGAATGTTTTTCTTTTTTCCCAAAAGATGCAGCAGAAGGAGCCCTCAGAATATATGGAGGAGATTGTAACAGTACTGTGACAGCAGAGTATGAAGTGTCTATTTTGTGTGCAGACAACATATTTAAGCATATTTTTTTGATACTGGAGCATTTGTTTTGTGTGTTTTTTCTTTTTGTTTGTTTTGCTTTTGTTTTTAACACTGTGACCATGGATATAGATTTAGACCCTCCTTGATAATTTCTCTTCCAATCATTTTATTGTAGCATAAAAAGCTCTATGAATGAAACAGGACATATCAAGGCTTTTTTTTTTTTAATATTATTTTTTAAGAATAATCCTTTCTACATGATTTTCATTGAATCCATTTCCTCCTGTGCTGGATTTACATTGGTCACTCACATCACTGCCCAAAATCCATTTGAAAACAGCATGCGACATGCAAATGACAGTACCAAATGCCAGTAGTATGAAGGACTAAATCTGGTTTTCATCCAGGTATACCATATTTTAAAATCATTTACCAAAAATAAGAAGAGCATGAAAACGTTTTTGTTTTTATACTTTAGAATGTGACATAGATGTATTATGTATTGAGGGAGCATCATTATGCTGTACCTACTGAGATCCGCTGAGAATAACGTGCATCCCATGCTTTAACTTTTGAACGTTGCTTGTGATGAAGCAGTGTATCTTGTTCACGTCACATGAGGTTAGGAGTTAGAACACGGTATTTATAATATTAGGTTGTGGATGGGGTTTCTGATGCTTTTGATAATCTTGTGAAAAAACAATGCAAAGAAAAAATGTTTTCTATTGCCATCCGAGTCTGTTCTTTTCGTTTGATTCAATGTATTTGTTGGTACTGAATGCAGCAAATGTACTGAATAAGAAATGTGCAAATGACTCTTTAAACAATCTCTTCCTGTCCTCAGTCTTTGAAGCCTGGAAATCTTGCAGTTTATTTATAGGCTTGTATATAGCAGCTTTTGCAATATTTGTTTTCAGGATAGCATCATTTTGTCAATGGTATGAAATCTTAATTGAATGAGATGTGAGTTTTAAAATACATAATGTAGCAGGAATGACTTTGCCAGTAAGTAGGAAAATAATTTAGTTTTGTTGTTTGTTATTTCCCCCAAATAAATAAGAAATCTTAATTTCCTAAAAGAACTTTGTATTCATTCAAATTATTATTTTGACAGGCTTTATAAACACGAGTATAAAAACGACAGTTCCCTATCAGTACTAGCGTTATGCTCAAACAAGCAGAGCTTAACTCATATGAGAAATCATATTTGCATCATGTGGTCTGCTGTGGCCCAGGTACTGTGCAGCCAGTGTTTTTGTATTGAAGTTTACACTGACAGAATATGCTGAGGACAAACATTCGTTCCCCTTTAAGGATGGAGCTTGTTTCCAGAAGCATCTGCAGCACGTTATTTCTCCTATCACAACTATTCCAATAAGCTGGGCAGGTTCGAGACCTGGGTGAGAAATGATGCTTATGGATGTGACAAACAGAGCTCCAAGTGTCAGCTTCTGCCTCCAAGGGAAAACTTCTCATTCTGCCAGGTCTCTGAATGTAACAGAGACGGGGAGACAGTGTACACATATATTTTGTTTATATGAATCTGTGTGTGTGTGCACATGCGCGTATGTGTACATATATTTGCAGAATATAGGATTCTCTCCCAAATCTCCTCCCATCACCACACCAGCATCTTCCCCTCTGTTTTCTGTGGCTGGGGACAGAGAACTTGCAGTACAGGAAGAGAGGGGTGCATGTGCCAGTTAACTTTCCGTGCCGTTTTGCACTCTCCTGCAGCCAAGCAGCTGTGGCGACTATCAGCTCTTGCCAGTTGCCCATGTTTTCGGTGTCTGGCAGCACAGGTACAGTCAGAAAGGACGTCGTTTCAGAAAAAGCAGGGGTTTTGTCATTGCTCTGCTCTTACCCTGCTACAAGCCCTTCAGCAAGTAACTTTTCCTGACTATGTGTTTATCCCATCAGTGAAGTGAAGATAATGATACCATCCTCTTCACTAAGTGCTTTGAAACTCACAGTTGACAAGCAGAGCATTTATTACTAAATACTAATGCTACGCAGTAATTTTGGTTCTTTCACCTATTGCTGGCTCCAGTGCTGAGGACAAAAGCATTTATGGTGTGGCCCTAACCTTTTCACATGTCCCCGCTCCTCTACTGCTTTCCACATTTACACTCCATTTTTTCCTGTTACAATGGATAGCATTTGTTAATCACTGGTGCATGGGGACAGAGATTTCTCCACTCTCCTTTTTTCCTACAGCTGTAGGGACATCCTTCCCATGTGGTTGCAGTCTAAATGATTCATGGCAGCAACCTGGCACGGGAAGTAGGGCAATCAGGCCCACCTGCCACATATGCTGCCTCAGAGCAAAAGGATTTACCTTTATGATTACCGCAGAGTTGCATTGAAGAGGTGGGGGAGTCCTCTGTCTCTCCAGGACAGTCAACACGCAGCCTTTGTAGCGGGGAGAGAGCTTCTGGAATTGAGTACAACCAGCCCAAGGTTCATGCCTCATCTGAGTGCCTCAGAGACTGCAGCTTTGGCGCTAGGACTAGTTTCACCCTTTAGCAGGGTGATAGGTAAGAAAACAAAAATTATGACTAATTTTCCTAATGCATGTTGTAGTCAAACCTTATTATCCTCACCGTTCTCTTAAAATGATCATGTAAATCCAGAAAAGTCACATCTCAAAGAGCAATCAGCTCCAAAAGCTCATCGTCATAGGGTTACAATCCTGTAGATGACATTTTCAAGGTTAAAGCTAGTTCTGCTATAATAAATAGGCTGCCAACTGCCTCCTCTATATTGCGTGGCTGTGTAGATGTGGTGGGGTGTCAATGGGAAGTTAAATAGGAGGGGAATTTTGTAGTGATAAATAACCTGAAAAATTACAGATTGGAATTTAGATGGGAAACATATCTCATTGTCTTTCAAATACCCATTACAAAGAAGCCTCGCTACCTCTGTAAACACCCGAATCAGGTAGCAAGGAGTGCACAAAGGAATGCTTTCTCGTTACTCTGTGAAACAGAATGTGTTTTTTTTCTTCTTCTCTCTCTTTTTACATTTATCATTCATGACAGAATAATAAATTAGATAATTTTGGCACTGGTTTACATCATGTTTGCCTTTAAAAATATTTTCATTATATCCATGTTATGCTTGGATGACTCAGTGTAGTCTATGCCATGGATAGTTATTGCTATAATTGCCCTTGTTCACACAATTTTCTCTCTCAATAATCCCATATGTTCCTGGAATTCAAAGACCATATTTCATCTTGTCAGGGATGATTACAATACTAAATGTAACACTGACATCAGTGTGTTCACCAGGTGCTGACACATGACAGAAATATTGAGTCATGAGGACGGCTTTTAGGCACTGCTCAGCGCATCTTTACCAAACAGCTTCCTCGACCAGCTGCTAATTCCTAAGGACAACTCCCAGCAGAGCGCTTTCAGGCTGTCTAATTTACCTATAGCAAAAGCAACTGGAGTTCTCTCTCTCAACTTTGTTTCCTATGGCTGCTATACAAAAGCAGGCTGGATTGGGCATTGCACATGTCCTTTAAGCAGTCTCCAAGATAGGCATTTATCTCTTGCAAATATGGAATAATGTATAAAACTGCTCAAGGCAAAAATAAACTTTGAGGTACAGGGCTCAAGTCTGCCAAGTCTGTCATTACAAAAGTTTTACGTTTTAGTCTGTGCACCTAATGTTCTGGAGAAAGCAAATTTTGACCCTCCCAAAGTTTCTCAAGTTAAGCAGCAAAGAGTGAATTCAACTTGGAAAATATTGGCCTTATGAAGTAGGATTTTGACAACTGAAAATTGTGTTATGTGGACTACAGCATGTTTCCTTCTGGCACTTTTGTTTCAGATTCTGCACAGGTCAACCAGATGTGAGCACATCTTCTCACTCAGCCACTCATGTACCACTAACTTGTCATATTTTACTGTCTCCAAAAGGAAAAAAAAAAGAAAAAAGAGGGAAGACGATTGGGGGTGGGAGGGCATGAGCAGAAGTTTGCAGAGGGAGAAGGGCAAAGCTTAGTCCTCACGCTGACCCCTGGGTCTTTCACACTCTCCGCTGATGACTGCATGGGAGGCTTCAGGATCCAGGCAGCATGAGGCTGAGCATCTGTGACTATTTGTGCAGACAGCTTTCTGCAGCAGCAGCAAAGTGCATAATTATTTAAAAAAAAAAAAAGGAAAAAAGGAAAAAAGTCTGTGGACTACATTTCAAAACTGCTAAAATGAATATTGTATGTTACAATTAAACATTACGCATTGAAATCTCAGATGGGTAGTCAATAAAATAACACAAATTTGCACATCAACCCCATGATAGAAAGATATGTTAGAAGTTACCTGTCTTTCCTAAAAGGCTGGCCTTCTAAATTTTCTAAGTTCATTATACGAACCTTCAAAAAAGGAGAAACCAAGAGGACGCAATGCCACCTTATCAAAATATTTTTTTTTTTTTTGGTAATTTAACTAATTAATACAATTTATGCTAATTTATTTCATGGAATTAGATGATTCATGGGCTCTTTTGTATGTGATTAGTAAATACCTTGAATTTTACTAGTTTATGCTGCAATTTATTTGACACCTACCTCCTGTGTCACTGAGGTTCATACCTAACCTTCCTAATCATGAAAATGGATTGCATTTAATTAGGCAGTATCCTTGTTCTGGCCCGCTGCTCTGAGATGAAGATTTCCCCAGTAAGCTTTACACGAAAGGAACTGCAGGACATTATATGGCTAGTTTTGGCTTTGTTATGGACTACTTTTAATATATCCCATAGGCCAACAAAATGCAACTAAGACTAAATGGTTATTATTTCTGAGATTTTAGGTTCAGCACATTGAATCTCAGCTGGCATCAAGAAGCATTACGAAAATGGGTCAGTACACTTACCCTGGAGCGTATGCCGTGTTGTTGGCCCCTATGTGCAATATTTTATAACATCATGTCACAGTCTGACAGTGGTGCTGAGGCTGCTGCAGAACTGTGTGCTCCTGACTGCACACACTCGTACCTTCCCCTGCTGCAAACTGAGATGGGCAGCAAGTTTTACTGAAGAGATGAAAGGCCACAGGAGTTGCCAAAACGTCCAGCACCGTGCTATGCAGTCAAACAAAGAAGGGAACAGCTTTTTGTCTAAACTTTTGTGTCTGGATTTGAGGAGTTGCTATCAGTGGGGAAAAAAAATGGAAAAAAAACACACAAAAAAACAAACAAAAAAAACTGCAAACACAATTTTCCCGTTGGAAGTAGGAAGGCTGTTGTGTGGGGGTGTATCTGAAAAGCTTAGCATAGAAGAAAGCCTTATGCTCTGCGGCTGCCTCCAACGCTGTTCAGCTGCAGTTGTTGAACCAGAAGGGCTTTTCCAGTCTCATGTTCTAAATGCCTGAAAGGCTGCTTGATATTGCCTGCCGACGACAGCGAGCCAACATACAGCGTGCAAAAGGTCTCTCAGAGTTAGTTCTTAAAAGCCAAACCATAAAAAGTACCCTCCTTTATTTGGTGATGCTATAAATCATTTCTTCTACGTACAGACTGAAGGGATAGCAAAACTAGTGGCTGATTATTACCCAGCAGAAGACTGGATTAATGCTGAAAACTCTTTAAGCAGCTTTCCCAAGCCTCTACCATTACTTAGGTGGTGGGAATGGTGTTCAATCCCAGCCTGAAACAGAGCAGCTAATTAACGTGTCAAAGCTTCCATGCACAAGATGTACATTGTGTGGGGAAGAAAACAGTTTGAGAAAAATGTTAATAACACCAGCAACTAATAGACTAAATCATGCCGGCGCAAAAGAACCGCATCTGAAACTCTTACGGCCAGGCGGGGCTACGGGGTGCTCAGGAAATACTGCCAGCCAGATCTCCGATCCCTGGCTGCTTGAATGTGGTGGTTATCCGCACAAACACAAACGTCTGCTGAGCAGAATGAAGTTTTGAGTCAAGACACCCATTAACATCAGTGGGTCTCGTACCGTGGAAAGCATTTTGCTGCTTTGTCGTGTCCCAGCCAGTTGGGTGCAGCTCCTGCAACCCCTTCCACCGCCCTCCCAGGAGGGCCCCACGGCAGCAGCAGATCAAAGAGCCCCGGCGCGTGCCGGCTGCTGCACAAAGCCCCGTGAGGCTCCTGCTGCTGCCAGTTTGGGATCTGCTCCAGCAGTGCCCGACATGGGTGCCTGCAGCCAGCTGCACGGCCCAGCCAGGCAAGGGGCAAGATCAGACGGTGGCCACCAGACCCAGTGCAGCAAAGGCTAAATTGGTACCCATTGGCCATGCACCTCTCAGGCACAGCGCTTCATTGTAACATGCATGGTGTGCATCATATTTTCCATATTCTTTTCTTCTTTGCTGCTTATGTCATTTTCAGGAGTGTCCCTCCCTCAATTAAAAATACGGATTGCCCCGCAGTGGGTAGGAACCTGCACTGCCTACATCTTGCAGGGGAGAGCGCCGCATTTCTCAGCAGAGCACATCTGCAGAGCCAGGATATATTACATGCCTTTCACCCCCTATCTGCCACAGCATGCTTGCTGCCTCCTTCCATAACGCTGTCAAGGAACTTCCTCTCTCACAAAGCCATTAAGGAAAATGAATAATCACAGGAAAAGTCATGTCAAGGCATTTGTCACAGACAAAGAAGCCCCACCATCGAAGCAATGCAGTCCTTTCTTCTCTTCCAGCAGGGGAGCGGAAATCACCCAGAGTGTCACAAATCTGGGTTTCTGCGTTATGTTCTACAGTGCAGCTGGCCAAAACGTGTGAAAGCAGCGCTCTGCTTGTCTGAAGGGTCTCCAGCGTACAAAGCATTTCTGTCAAAATCAGTTATTATTTACACTTACTGAATTGCCTGCCTCAGACACTCAATACAAGATACATTTGTACTGCAAAATAAAATAACTCATGTTGTGCTCTACCATCTTAAGAGCAGAGCTTATATGGATCAGAGTAGCCACCTAGGAGGATTTCAGCGGATGGCAAAGGGTAATATTTGTGCCATGACTTCAGGAAAGTCACTTCTGTGGGTAATTTGTCTTTGAATCCAAGGTGGCTGAACTAAAAGGAACTTCTGAAATCAAACTTATTTTCTAGTCTATCAAAGGACTAGACCTACAAAAAGGCACAGGCACTGCAAATCCAGGCACTGAAGAGGCTGAAGTCCAGCACTCGCTGCCTCCTGCCATTACAGCTCTGCGTGGGGGCTCAGGCGACAGCAACACATGGGTGTCCAACAGCGGTCCCCACGAAAGCTGTAATGCTGAGAGGGACCCACCTAAAATAACTAGAAGAAAACACAAGAGAAGCAAGTCTTCTTTAGCCCTGCTTCCTACAAGCATAGAGGTCTTGCTTTCGGGCTGAAGGAAAGCTCCCACCTCAAAATGCCCCCCAGCCCTGCCATGGCAGCGGGTGCCAGCACTCTGCATCGCTCGCTCAGCCTGCCCCCGCTCTGCCGGCCTCTTCCTTCCACCGCCCAAATCCTCCTGCAGATCTAATGCATGTGCATAATCTCAGTGAAACAGTAGTTTGTCTTTCCCCTGTAACTTTTACATCAGCCATAACTGGTGTTGACAGGCAACAAAGTATCTTAGTGCACAGCTTTTAATAACATCTTCCCATTAAGAAAACGTTTGGTCCTATGAACACCTAAGGGTTCTTTCTGCAAGAAAAATACAGTCCCTCCTGCATGTGCAACAGTACCATAATTTAACATGGAAAGAAGCATCAGATAATTTTCTGCCTACATATCAAAGCTCTTCATTTAATAGAGCTATTTTTCAGATAACAGCCTCAGTAATGGCACTTTGAGAAATGTTCCTTGGGAAGCTCAAACCAGCTTAACTTCAGTTTCCTTCTGTGTGCTATAATTTGTGAAACATCGTACTTGCCAAGCTGAGCAAGTAAGAGCTTAGAAACTCAGTTTAAGGAGAAAAAAAAACACAAAACAAACAAAAAACTGCTATGCTGAATAAGTAATGCAGAGGCCGGATGCAGTCTTATTCTCTGTTTAGGCCAAGGGCCATAGACACCAACTCCCTTTGTTCCACGGAGGCGATGTGCAATGCATACAGCGCATATACACGTCCTCCAGCTCTCCCTTGATCCCAGCATAGCCAAAATATGATTTCAGTCCAGGGAAGCCCCTGCAGAACTGGTGGGATGCAGAGGGGGCGCCAAGGTGTCAGCGTGCACATTAACCCCTGCCTTTGGGAGGACCACAACAAGCAATATTTCCTAGTCTATTCAATCAGGTATTCCCATAACCACAGCAGGAATGGTCACCTGCTGTCAAGACCAAAAACACAGTTACTCCTTCAACTTATTCCTGCCAGAAAATAAGAAAATTCTCATACACAACAGCCACGATACTAAGGCATATTAATGCATCATCTGTAAAGTCAAGCTTGATCTGCTTGTAATGCTGTAAGAACTTCACTGACCTGTTTTTTTGGTCACTTGTGTAGCCATTCCCAAAACTCTTCTGTTTCACTTATCTGGTGGTATCCATTCAAGTGAAGCCAGAGCAGATGTCATAAACTATAGGCATTTATTTCTTACGTGGTCTGTGGGTACTGCTGCTTTTAGCTGTATTAATTCTAGGACTGGTATAGAGAAGAGGATACGCTACCACCACTTCCACCCTCTGCTTTTCTTCTGGCAGATGGTTGGTTTTATACAAGGAAATTAATTACGAGTCAAACTGTATTTGTCTAGGACTTGTGAGGCAGCTGGTCTCTGTTCATGGTAATCACATACATTCACAGGTCTTCTTCCCTTCTCCATTCTTACAGGCTGGTTACTTCCCTTCCCATAAATATCTCTTCTGTTTATTTAACTCCTCAGGCATTTCTTACTTGCTCTTGCCAGCACTTACCTCAGATACTGTAAATGTTCATTTCTGCATTGCCTGCATTCTGCTTTTTTCCTTTAAGATTTGCATCTGCCACATTCATCTGGCATGGCTGTGCCCGGCTAGGGGAGCTGAGGTTACGTGATACAGAGAACATTAAGGCTATCTATAAAGCCCGGGTAGTAAGTGGCTTATTCATAAACACACATTCACAGAGATCCATGCTTGGCCCAGAGCTTTCTGAAGACATCCTCTTCAAGGAGCTTTGGAAGAGCACTGAATTGGCATCAATTAAATCAGTGCTCGTGCCACCTGAGGGCCTGTCTTTAGCTGACTTCTCTAGCAGCTGTGACCAACTCCGCAGCCCCACCAGGGCTTTGATCCAGGTTGTATCCTCCCCTCTCTGCTTTTTGGCACCACGAGAAGGCAGAAGCTGTTCTACTCCTCCTGCTGCCTCCTGGGCTGGCCCCACGGTTCAGTTGGCAGCAGCTGCCTGAACGCTGCCTTTGTTGCTTTTGTGTTTCAGTTGGGCATTTGTAGGATGGTGGGGTTCTGAAGGTGCCAGTTTCTATGGGGATGGGGCCTTGTTCGGGCCCTGTTTTACATCCTTGACTCGAGGCAGGCTCTGCACAGATGCTTCCTGCAGTTGCTCTCCAGCTTTAGTTCTCTCTCTGATATCTGCAAGGGCTCAGCTAAGAAAGGATTTCTATGTAGCAGAAAACCATCAATTTTGACCTGAGATTGATGACACCTGAATTTACCTTGCCTTGGATATGCAAGCTGGAATTTGCCGCATTTTCATCCCAATCACAGGACTGAAAATCTGCCATTAAACCTTAAGTCTTTGATTCAGGAATTACTAGGGAATTGACAGCCTGTGAAGGATGTCCATGACTGAAGTTGAATCACATGGTTCTGGATTTAGTTTTATCCCCTACTCCAGTTTCTTTACAGAAACTCCTTTAAGACATTTATGGAAGGGAAAACAGGGATAGTGGAAAGCAAAGAAGAAACTGTTGCTCTGGAGAGCAACATAGAAGTTCTCCAAAAAGTAGAGGCAGATATTAAATAGGTAGATACTTCCTAAGTTTGCTTTCCCTGCTTGGTATTTCTGGGCTCTCTTTTCTCTGACCCATCTCTGCACCTTTTGTGCACAGCAGCTTTCTGTGTGGCCTGCTCCAGAACCTGTTAAAATCAGTCTTGAAGATTTGAGCGTCTCCTTCTGGAGGCTGTCCTTAACCAGAGCCTTAGGCCAGGAATCCTTCCAAGGACCTGAATCCCTTGCTGTACAGGATTCCTCCCTGGTAGGATTCAAAGCCAGTAGATGACAGAAATTCCTGTCACTAACAGGAGTAAGATTTGGATCAGGCCCTGACTTGGGTCTTTCAGTATCACTGAAGAAGGCCCCGAAAGGGGCCCTGAAAGGATAAAGGGAAAGCCAACATGTTAAAACAACCAGGCATAGTAGTCAAAAATAAGAATAAAAAAGACTTTTGTTTCTGCTTTTTCTACAGAGTATGAATAGTTTTCCAAGACTATTTTGAAACATAAAAAGAAAAAAAAGAGAGATAAAAGGAAAAAAAGAGAAAGAAAATTTCCCCACAGTCTCCCAGCCATTACATTATTCAATGTTCCTGGAAAAAGACAGTCTGGCTTATGATCTAAATTACAGATAAGAGCTGGCAACAAAGCAAATAGAATAACAAATGTTCTTTTACACGAGGAAAGTGGGAGAAAAACCATGTGTTGTTTATCTTGCTCAGAGCAGCCCAGTTCTCTGTCAGGAAAGGTGATATTTACAATCAACCTTATGAGGAAAAGGACATAAAGAGAAAAGAAAGACAAAAAATGGTTGAGGAGGAAGAGAATATTTTTTCCCCTCCCTTCTATCTGCAAGGCCAAACCCAAGGAACGTGGGATTGTGCACTGAGCACGTTTAATGCTAGGGAAGCACTCACTGGGTGAGCTACGGAGGCTGTAGGCCTCTCTCCCAGCTGTTGCTGCCTTCAAAATGCATGAGATAAAAGGACTGTAATGATTTAAATGTCCACTATTATTATACTAGTTCTCTTTTTTTTTTTTTTTCACTATTATATTTATTCCTGAACTTGCAATATTTTTTCTAATTTTCCAACAACCACCAGCTCTAGCATAGTAGAAAATTCCCTTCTTAGAATTTACACCCTTTGGATATTTGTTGCTGATGATGCCCTTTCCCATACAGTTAAGAGGAAGAATTAAGGACTACATCTAGCTGAAACATAAATGAATCATACACATCCCTGTCAGAGTGTCCAAGAAGTGATTTGTGACTGCCCTCTCTCTGCCTCTCATTCAGGTAGAAATCATTAGAAAAGATTTAATCAAGAACTTGACAGAAGCTGGCCAGACAAATGAGGGAATCACTTGACTTCTGTTAAAAGATGCTGAATTTTTCGAGTTAGACCTGATATTTTTTATGAAGTTAATAGAACCCCAGTTATCTATTTCAACCGAACTTCTGCTTCCAAGTTGTCAGTCCAAACTGTAAGTCAGATGTAGTCTTTGGAGAATCTGTTTTTACTTATATTTACCCCACTTTCACATGGGTAAATATCAATACACAGATGTACATTTAAGTTTATAGATCTGAAAATCTGAGCTATTTGTGTCTTATATCAGATTTTTTTTTTTTTTATCTGCAACCTTGCTGCAAAATTCTAAATCCAGGAGAGTATTTCCTGGCTTGAAACTCAGGATGCACATGAAAGCTGCCAGTAACTTAGACATTTGAGAGTTTTTTTTTTTTTTCCCCCCCCTCCAGAGACAATGAGTCTTGGGGAGGACCAAAGGAGAAAAAAAAATAGCAGCACAACATGGCGGTTTAGCTCTGAACAGTATTGTACCAGTATCGCAACAGTTGAGGTGGTGTCAGGCACGATGGTTTATGGATGAAGCCACCACTGGGAAGGGAATACCATCACCCATTTCAAGGAGGTAATTCAGCAGGGGTTGCTAGGCCCTGTTTGTATCCTTGCCTGAGAGCCCACCACCGCTGCTCTTTTGATCTGAAGGTACAAGGGCTGTCTTGGGGGCACGAGGGCATGGAATGCTGCCCCTTGAACAGCTGCTTTGAAGTGGTAGAAGAATCCAACCTAGGAGCTATATGGGACTGGGCACGCGCACGAATGTAGGTATCATCACCATCAGGTACAGGACTGATGATGTTGACACATGCCAAGCACCAGGGAAGACCCCTTCCTCTGTGGTAGTAGGAACTACAGCTTTCAGATAGGTCATTCTTAAAGCTTCTGAGCTTACAGAAGAGCCAGGCTGAGGTATATATAAAGCTCATTTCACAATAAGTGGAACATGGACCAAACCGGGCAATTTATCCCAAAGGGGAAAAGCCAGTATTTTATCTGAAAATTTACTGTGTTGCACATCACAGGACAGGCACACACACAATACTGGGATAAAATCCTACATCTTATGTAATTTCAGTGCTATGTGGACCTAAGCATATTCAGTACTCTTATAGTACCCATCTCACCCAGTTTGGCCAGAAACACTCTCATCTAGGTTTGTGTTCTCACTAGGAATTTTACTGGTCAATTAAGTATTCAGGAAGGAGCGTTTGATATGGAGTGAAGAAGAATTTGGTTGCTGTGAAAGGCCAGCTATCTTACTCTCCCACCCCATTTGTTGTCAGGAACTGGAATGTAAGAAGATGCAGGACTTACTTGCTTCCACCTCATTTCTGCATTAGTGGCACATGCCTGCGGTAATCATTTAAGGTCATCACAGAAAGTGAACATATTTCTTTTATGATAAAATAAATGAATAAATAAAACAAGACAGCACTTTTAGGGACAATACCGAAAAATTTGGAGTCAATTAGAATGCTACAGTGGAATGGCAGAAGCTGTTCCATCATATCTCAGTTTTAATAGTTGGAGAAATAGAAGATTATAATTAATAATTATTTTTATAGTAGCATTTACACAAAATTGGGATCAGATTCATGAGAACGATACTAACCACATCTAGGGAACAGGAAATCTACTGTATTTTTTCCTCTGAAGTACTTTCTGGATCTTTCTGGATGGTCTACCACATGGAAACTCTGACAACAATATTCTCACTACCACACCGATGTTATTATAATTTCATTTGAGGTATACCCAAAAGAATAAAACATATACATATTTCTCCAAAAATCCTCCTAAAGCTTGACTAGAATTCTTATCTTGCATTTGCATTATTGTTAATTTTCCTGTAACTTTTATATTCCAATTCAGCAGAGGAAGGCGAAACATAAAAAAGCAGGTTGTCATAAGACCATCATAATTTGACTGGCAGCTTACAGAAAGTGAAATTTGGGGATACAAACATTCTGCTCGTAGAAAGGCTACTGACATTTTTGAGTAAATCTCATCTGCCACATTATTCAAACATCAAGGAAAAGTTATTAATAATACGCTACATTATTCCATCCCATTTTAGTTGATGAGCCCTTCAATTTGAAGCCCAATGGAGTTGGTTGGTGGAAAGACTTCTCATTGCTTAGTAGGATTTATCTCATGTATTTCTCTTATTCTGGAACTGGATGAGCCACTGACATTTATTAACTACCTGATAGTAACTACCATTCTTCTGACTGTTTGCTAAAACCTTATAACAATATTCACCATTTGGCATTCCCACGGCATTTTTAATTGCATTAGTCAGGTGGTTTCCATTCTATGGAAGTGATTGATAGCGAAAGCATTAAGTACTTTAAAAAAGGAGTATCACAGTTGAATGTACATTGTACCAACTGGAAAACACTTAGTCACTTACTAGGCCTCTAAAAATGCAAATAAATAGAAAATGTGCATCAAATATTGCATCCGATAAAAATTCACAGTAAACTGCCCTCATATTTTCATGGTAATTTCTTCTATTTAGGTCAAACACTTGAATGTTCTTGGGAAACAAACACACAAATCAGAGTTTGCTGCTGAATTCAAGCAAATAATATGATAATCTTTTGTTCCCATTATTCATCTCAGTATACATTTGTGGTTCTCTAGTCACCAGCAAGGAATTCAGAGCAAGTCATTACGAAGTAAGATGTCAGTTTATAGTCTGTGCCATTTCTCTTCAAAAAGGAAAAAAAAAAAAAAAAAAAAAAAAACAACAAACCACGAAACAGAACCCAAGGTCTTCATACAGAAATACAATTTCCGAATCAAAATATAAGAGAGAAGAAAAGTATTTGTGGAAAGCAAGCATAGATACTATATCTTCAGAGTATTTCTATTCCGTACATGAAAAAATTTCTTTCTCTATCTCAATATTGTGTTTTCACATCTCCTAGTGTGACTCTCATTCTAGTTCTGTACCATGCTGATCCATCTACTCTCTAATGAATACATTAGGGACATTTCCAGGCAATCTGAAATACTGAGGTGTAAAAAAGAATCTTTTGTAGCAAGGTATATATTCTCTGAAGTGCAACATCTTCCTCACACTGCATTTCATGAAGGAAATTATGCTTTGAGAACAAGGCCTGCACTTTCCCAAAAAGGAGCTACACAGCAGCCCATCAGCGTTAAATCATTCACCCTACCCTCACGAATCTGTCCTCAGGACTATTCAAATTAAATGCTTCCAATAAGAATATGAAAGGTGGGGATTAAAGATGGGATTGCAAACAGTACAAAGAACGCCTCTCCCGCCCCTCTGTTCTCACCAGGCTCAGTGTGGCACAAAGAGAACTGGTCATGTAGCATCAGCCTGGCACAAAGAGTTTTCTGTCAATGAACTGCACCATCAATGTTTGCTTAAATTCAGTTGTAAAATCCATCATTTTGTCTGATGTTTTCAAATTCATTAGATTCTTTTTTCTATGAACATCAGAATGTCTTGAATTATCTCAGCACGGCGTAGGCCAAAAAAATACACACAGATAACAGATAGACCAAAAGCTCTGTGGTAGTTATCCTCAGAAACCAGAAGAGTATCAGAGAACCATAGACCGGCCTGGGCTGGGACCTTCCAGATCACCTCTTCCAACCCCCTGCTGTGGGCAGGGATGCTACCCACTAGACCAGGTTGGCCAAGGCCCCATCCAGCGTGGATGAGTAATTTGGGCTGGTTTCATCCCATATAGATGAAAACAGTTAAAAGACTATTGAAGATGATGCTATTGATAGTATCTTCTGGACTCCTGATATATCTGAGAAATGTTTAGTGGTAGGACTTCTCTACCCTTATGATTTTTTAAAGCACAGTCCTTTCATTCTGCCCTACCTCTGAGCTGTCCTGGACTATTAATAGTGTTAACTTCCGTAACAACATTAATGAATGATACTTTCCTGTGTCTTACAAGGGCATCTCAAAGCATGATAAAATGATGACTTTATTATTGACCGCACTAGGAATGGCATCAGCCCTGGACTATATCTCTACAAGATCATTTTCATAAGATTCTTTTTCTCTCTTTCAAAACAGGGTAGTGAGCCATTACCATTGATCTCCTCCTCTTAAATTTATTCATTTTATCCCCTCTACTCTCTAGCATCTTGTTTTAAAATGCAATTTTTTTTTTTTTATCTTTTTTTTCCTTGAGGATCAAATGCTTACTCTGTATGTATATGTAGTGCACATAGTACTCCAAATCCTGGTTTCTGCTTAGTGCCATGATGTTCTATTGTAATACAATAATAAAGACAATTATAATAATAATATCAGAACAATTACAAAAGGATATTAAGAATTTATCCCTAGAAATAACACAGCTATTGCTAGTTCACCCACAACTTAATAGATCCCTTAATTTCCTCTAAAATCACCACTGCAGTTCAGGTAGGAAGCTGAAGAACGAGCAAAAAAAATAGCACTGGCTTACAGATTTAAGTCAAATTTCTGAGTTTCATCCTCATAACAGCCATGTAAAATGCAGCCTTGTCTAACAGATGAGGAACTCAGAAAACCCACCTCTCACAGGGTTGCATACTAGAAAGAATAGAGCTGTGAGCCCAGGTCTCAAGCTACATATGTCTTTCACTTTCCGTGAATTAATCCTTCACCTCACCCTTGCCCTGTGTAACGCCCAGCTAAGGCGGTACTGGCTGCCTGTCTATCTGCACTGCCATCCTCACCACAGCCAGCAACGTGCTCCAAGGATGCACGCAGCCTTTGGCAGCTGCAAGCACCAGGTACCTGCAAAGGATTCCTCCTTGGTCACAAGTGACAGCCAACAGTTTGCCTTTCCCTGCCTGACGACGCTTAAGGATCTCCCCTCTGACACCACTGTAATTTCTGAACGCTATGGCACCCAGGTGGAACAGATCAGATCTAGGAAGGATAAAGTGTCTGCATTAACTCGTTTAGATTAATTCAGTGCCTTAATCTCCTAATAGGCTTCAAGTGATAAGTGGTTTTTAGTTAAGTTTTTGATAATATCAGAGAAGCTAAACTTCAGCTGTTTTATTAAAAGGAAACAGAATTGTTGACAGCTCACATTAGTTGACAGACACTGTAAAGGAAGGCTCCTATTTACCCACTCAGGCTAGATTTCAATTTACATAAAACTGCAGGAGTTTTGTCAGCATTTAAAAACTGACTAAAGCAGAGAGAGAGAGAGCTCTAACAAACATGCTTTTATCCAAACAATGTCAAACTCAGACTAGAATAAATTCAATGCAATCACTGAACTGATCAAACCCTCTTCAGCTTCAAATCGAGAGGGGGATTCTCTAATTTTGGTAGGTGGCCATGACTTATATCTCTGACTAGCCAGATGGCTAAATCACAAATGGAGTCACAGCAAGGTTATAATGGAGTCATACCATGGTTATTCCCCTCCTTCCAGGCCTTCCAAAAGGCCCGAGAGGTCCATGGGATGCAGAGTGTTAGAGTAGCAGTGGATTTTCTCCAGTTCCTTCAACAGGTCCCTGGTTTTCACTTCTGTTCTAAACAAAACAAGGGGGAAAAGCACCAAAGACTGTATGTTATACTTCAAACCACAAGAATACTAAAATGAAACCTAGAATTGAAAAGTCAAGTGAAGGCCCCTCTCAGACCCACAAAAGCCTTTCGAATAAAAGCAGAACCTCCAAAAAGCCACAGGTTAACAGAACAATCTAAAATCCATTTATTACTGCGGCAAAGATCAGGCAGCTCGCATGCTTCCTGACGTTTTGGCTAGAGACCCTTCTGTTAGGTAGGCACGAGCGATCAAGACTATTATCAACAACACACTGTGTTGGAGTACTTACTGGCTTTGGCTTTTTCAGCTGCTAAAGTGGAGGGAGCAGTTAGGGCTGGAGCACAATCTAGAGGACAGAGCACGGTCTGCTCGCAAGCACTGCAAGGTGCTCGGCGTTGTGCTTAAAAAGAGCATTAAGGGCCAGGTCTTTTCATGCCTTTGATGTGAGACATGAAGGGTGTCATTAGGTGGTGGCTCTGGATGGTCTCAGGAGCACGGGAGCTGTCACACAGCACAACGCAGAACAGTATCTTTTGGGGTTGATTATTTTTTCTGCAAGTACTTTCCTGCAGTTACATACATCTTTCAGCAGAATGTGCAAGCAGAGAATCACTCTCAAAAGGCATTTGATCACTATCTCCATATAATAATTAGACCCTGTTCAATAAACAGCATGGGCGCTTTTGTGATTTCTGCTTAAACTGAATAACTGAATTCAAGCCTAACCTGTGTAGGCACTTTGTGATATGCTGCTGAGTACTTAGCTGTATCTTTAGGCAGCAAGGTTCATTTTTTTTTTTCATGCCATTGCACTAAGCATCCCAAAGTCTAAAGGATTTGAACAGCTAAATCCCACTTTCATAAGTGACTAGGCAGCTGGAAGCCCAAGTAGTGAAAGGCATTGAACAGGCCTTATAGCTTAAATCACATAGGCACAGACATTAAAATGTACTTAACTCCTCCAATGCAAATGGATACCTAGCAAAATGTTCAAAAAGCAGCTACAGTCCATCTTCTGCTTTCAGGAGAGGTATGTGAAGTCACAACTATGTGGGTTTGGACCCCTGTCACTTAAATGATGTGACTTAGATTCCTAAATCAGCTAAAAGTTTGCAAAAAAAATCTTTTCTATTTCCTTTCTGTAAAATGGAATTTAAAATAATATGGAGGAGTTTGTTTGTAACATAGCAGGTGTTAACTATTTAATCTTTTAATACATTATGTCTTTGCATGGTTGCATACAGCTATAGCTAAGTAGCTACAGAGGTTTTGGTGCAGTTGAATTCTTGCAGTTGAATTTTAGTCTTTAAAACAATAATGGCTGAATTATTTTCAGTATTCTTTTTACATCCTTACAAAAGGAAATCTCCGTCAAGTCAAATGCTTTTTATTGTCCACTGATCTGTCTAACCAAAACCTACACCAATTAATTTCCCAGATTAAACTAATAAATTAAGATCACCTCACCAGAATCCTGACTACTGCAAAAACACGCACTAGGTGAGAGATTTACTGAGAAGAAAGAAATCCCCATTTTAGCTACATTTTCAAAGCCCCTTTGGTCAGGATGAGCTGACAGTTATCAGAATCCGTGATAAAGATGTATGATATTTAGAAATGGCATCTAAGTTATTATTCCAGAGAATGAGCAGAGTAAGTGTGTTATCAATCCTGGGTTCTTAGCCCTGCTTAATTGTTGTCAGTAAATCAGTAACTATTTATGTAGCTTCTTTACTGTGAGTAACTAAAGGATTCAAATAATTTATCACACAGTTGCTCTACAGAGTAAATTCAAGAGTTGTTTTTTGCTAAAATATGGTGTATGAGGATACATTTACTCGGGGAGCTTCTGTCGTCATGTGGTGCACTGTGTTATATTGCAGTCTATGTTCAGCACAGTATTTTCCATGGAAGTGTTAGTTACCAACCAGCCTCTGTTAATACGAATTCATCTCCTGCTGGCATGCACTAAGCAGAACAGATATATATAAAGCTGTTGGTACTTATTACACCGCAACCCAGTAGGGATAGGTTTAATGGCCAACCCAAGCCCTCGCGTTCACTTTGCATCTGTGGGACAGACGAGGTCCAGGGCCACGCAGTGTCACAGCACCGCCCTTCCTACAGTGCCTACGAGCAAACGGAAAACCAGAGAGCACCCTAATGCCATCTGCAAAGGCTGACTTCACGAAGGCCCAACTTTGTTTTTCTCTTTTCCTTTTCTTTCTAATTTTTCTTTTTTTTTTCTTTTCTTTTTCTTTTCTTTTTTTTTTTTTTTTTTTTTTTTTTTTTTCTTTTTTTTCTCTTTTTTCTTTTTTTTTCTTTTCTTTTTTCCTTTCTTTTCTTTTCTTTTCTTTCTTTCTTTTCTTTTTCTTTTTTTTCCTTTTCTTTTCTCTCCTTTTTTTTTTTCTCTTCTTTTTTTTTTTCTTTTTTCTTTTCCTTTCTTTTTTCTTTTTTTTTTCTTTTTTTCTTTTTTTCTTTTTTTTCTTTTTTTTTTTCTTTTATTTCTTTCCTTTCTTTTTCTTTCTTTTCTTTTCTTTTTCTTTCTTTTCTTTTTTCTTTTTTCTTTTCTTTCTTTATTCTTTCTCTCTCTTCTCTTTCTCTTTATCTTTCTTTCTTCTTCTCTTCTTTTTCTCTTCTCTTCTCTTCTCTTCTCTTCTCTTCTTTCTTTTTCTCTTTTCTTTTCGAATCTCTACTTTCTCCTGTTCAAGTATTTTTTTCATCAGCCTTTCTAGATAGGAGCGGGTCAGTGAGTAACACAGCTCCTCAAGGATAACCTAAGACGTTGAGTGGATGTAGGGAGGTTGTAATTAGACAAGATTGCGTTTGGCTTTAATTGCTGTATCTACTGTCCCTTTCCACTGTTGCTGGAAGCACATATGAAGCCAAATCTTTTTCTGCTCAAGAAATTTTCTCAAATCGCCAATCTGCTTTGCCAAATTCTCAAGATGAGCAAGCCGAGGCATGCCACGGTGTCCATCACGCAGTGTAAATGTGCTGGGTCGAGCTGGGGTCTTCCAGAAGTGCACGGTGCACACGTTACAAGAGCGACTTGCCCAGTTGACCTAGCAGGTTCCTGCAAGCACGGACCACCCGGCTTCCAGCCACAACCACAGGACTTCCTCCCTTTGCTTCTCCGAGCCTGTTCCTAATTCATCTGTTTTCAGATTCCCTGGGCAATGCGCTGGTTCACAGATGGCTGGTCTTACATCCTGAGATGACCCAGGTCTGGTAAATGCCTAATGCATTATAAATACAGCCTTGAATTCAACCCAGAAATGAAGAGAGCCCAAGCGTACGGCTACATGGCTACACTGCAGCAAAAAGCAAACGAACAGCTTCTTTGGGCAGACAAATTAAATCACGAGACTATAACAGGAACTCATAAGAAGAAGTCACAATAACGCAGACAGCCAGGAAGAGTGTTTGTTTGAAATCAGAGTTTTGTAGCTTTGTGATAGAAAAGGAAATCAAATAAAAAACTTGAACATGCTCAAATCACTGTCATTGCTGAAGGAGGTCAAAATAGCTGTACTGTTATTGCTTGCCCACTTTGATGTCCTCAGGCCCAGGAGATACACCACAGAAAACGCCATCGTTGTACTAAGGTATGTGTAACAGAAGTATTGGCCTTGACACGATCCTGTTCTTTGTTAAAAAAAAATAAAATAAAATATAAAATAATAAAAAGTTGCATAACTACCAAGAAACAGCCTGGAGACAACATATATAGAAAGTACATCAAAACCCTAACGACACAAAAAGGAACATCCAGAATACTATGTAAAATAACCGTAATAGGGACGTTACAAGTACAGCGAACCCCTATAAATAAATGGCGGTAAGAAGTGGCTTCAAGATATGTATAAGACTTCCCATTCTTAGCTCTAAGGCTCTAGCAGTGATTTTGAAGTGCTGAGAACAGTCCCTCGAAAACCTCCGCAAGCTTTAAGTTAAAGAGACTCCCTGTCGGCCTTCCTTTCAAACATGCAGTTTGTTCCAGTGAAAAGAGGCCAGGAGCTCCTGAGGAGAGGCAGCCAGAACCCAGAATTACTGCAGTAACTAAAGCCTGCCATTTGCTTCGATTTTGCTGCTCACTGCAAAGAAAGTATTAGAAGGCATTAGTTACACTCTGCAATCATGGAAGCTATTTTCCAGCCAGAATTTACGAAAGCGGCAGCATCTTGCCGAAGCCAAGCTGGCACAGCTCTTGGGAAGTCTTCCTGAAGGCCATCTACACCGAGGGGGATGGAGGGAATCTGCAGAGTATCATCTGGGTCTGATTAAGGAATTTAGATGTGGCAATAAATGAATAATAGCCACTACAGAACATAGTAAATGAATAATTCTGCTTGGTGCAAAATCCTTTGTGTGTCTGTTAAACATTTAAACACTATGTACTTTTCATTTACATTTAAATTAAACTGGAGTCATTCAGTTCCGAGGCAAATATCCATGAAAGTGTTGTGAAAGAGTCTGCAGTACTTCCAAACGCAAGGTAATAGTAGTATTGTCTTGCAGAAGTACTACATGTTCCTGGAAATGGCAACCGACTGCGATTTCTTTAGTGATCTAATGGTATGCCATCGCCTCTATTATTTCATTTTGCTCAGTATGAGCTTAACCAGATGCTGGGTTTTCAGAATGGAAAAATGATGCATTAGATGTGTGAAAGTGAAGGGTTGGAAACATGATAAAACCAATTCCCCCAGGAAGTAGTGAGAGCTCAGACTGGAGAAACGAGGGAAAAGTTCAACACTGCATGTCAAACCGTTGTCCTTGAGGGAGCGTACAAGTCCTGGGAACCAGACTACAGCCCAGTCAACACTAACTTGGATTTAAGATTTGTTGTAACCTGGAAACTCAGAAGAGGTTGAAAAAAGAATTAAAAATCTTTCTTCTGTTCAATGCAACAAGGTCCATTTCCTATAAAATAAAGCTCCTGAATGGCTATACATTGAAAATAGTGTCAAAAATAGTACGTGTTACACAGAAGGGGTCTTAAATACAACCAAAGATTGAGCCTACTTACAGATATACGTTTTGTACTAATTGGGAGTGAAGCAGCAGCTGAACCCCTGGGTCTGTTCTTGTCTGCACCCTCCTATGAGTGGCCATGCTCCCAAGATGGGTTACCTCAGTCAACTATCACCATAGTCCTCAGACACTTGAGAGGTAACCCAAAATGCCATGGACTTCTGGAAACTACTTCGATTTTCATTTCAGTGCTTGAATGTGCACTCAGTTCATGGTTTCATTGTCTCAGAGAAACAAGGATCCTTCCCAAGTAAAAATACAGCAGCAATGGCCATCTGCAATTCTGAGTAGGAGTTATCATCCCAGGAGGGACATGCTGCTTCTCCATCTTTAGCTGGCCCTGAACAAACCTGTTACCTTTCAGCAACCAGTAAGGAAAACAAATGACTTTGCAGCCATGTACAGCACCCAGTCACATACTCAGCTTCAGAATTTTAGCTAAATCCAGAGTCTTTGCTAAATTCAGGAAACAGGGCAAAGGAGAAGAGGGAAACGTATACAATTCTTTCTATTTTAATGAGCATCTCTGGCTGTAAATCTAATCAGTATAATTACAAATACTGGTGGCTAACCAGAGCAGAAAACAGAAGGATCAAACACAAAGAGTGGCTCCGCATTCTGCCTGCTGATGAGAGCAGAGGGCTGCAGACAAACTGGCCGCTGTGATCCCTGGGCCTGCTTTCACTTTATAACTCAAGGTCTTTTGCTGCACTGAAGCTTCTCACACTAGCTCAGGCTACGTAGTTAGCTCATTTAACTTACATTTTATTTTAATTTCTTTGCTACAAGATCAACTCCTTTTGCTCCTCTGTGCCAACTGCAAGTACAAAATGTTATCTTGTCTTAATTTTAATTAGTATAACAAGCCCGTTTCTGGTATAAATTCTGGCACAATTTCCGATCTTTGCAGAAGGCCAGAACAACACTTATGGCCAGGTTAAACCCTGCCTAAACTTTGTGAAGTTTTAAATGGGATTTAACTGTGGCACAGACAGTCTGTTACACCCTCTGCTCAGAGTAGATTTTCCTCAATATACATTGCATGGGATTATAAACTGCTGCCCAAAGAATATTTCCTATTTTATAGAATGGATCCATTTTCTTATCTAATGCCATCACATCCTAAACTTTAAAAAAGTTTAATTAAAATTAAGTTTAAAAAGTTCAATTCTGGAATAAGCAGAACAATTCTGGCAGCTCAGCTACTCTGTAATCCCACACAAACAAGATAAATACATAATAAGGATATGCAAGATATGGGAGACGGGTAAGGTACTGATCTGATTATTAGATGGCTGCCGGTAATCCTTGCACTATAATCAAAAGTGAGAAATGCTGTGGATCAGAGGCTAAGGCATCCAGCCCACATGAAAGAGTTGGTGGACCCATGTTGTGCTTTCTAATGGGAATTCTTATTCATTAAAGTAGAGGATCGGATGCTGTAATTTATAATCCTTGAAGGCTGGAGCAGCTCTACATCATCTACGTTGAGCTCTACGTCCCTCGTGTAGCACTGGTACTCTCATCTTGAATTATAGGCCGCCCACCTAGAAGAGATCACCTGTTCACAGCAGCTACCCTTGCAAGCCAATTTGTTTATTTAATTTAATTTAATATTTTTTTAAACTTTTTGCTTCTCCTCACCCCAGTGTCAAAACTGAAGTCATTCACCAAAGAACGCAGTGTTTTGTGGATTATATAAAGTTTAAACCAATGTATCTAAAGTGCTGCCAATAGCTGTATAGACAATCTTATATAATTGGATTACTTTGAGTATTAAACGTGTTCCTGCTCAGTGTAAGCAAACCCAGAGATTGCTTCTTCACAAGGAACTAAGTGGCTGACCAGCCCTTTGAGCTGTCTGAGCTCTGCCCACCTAAATGCACACCAAAGGGCTCTGGTGCAGCTTTCTCACCAGATTTTAGGTAAAGGTCCTAAACATACATAGAAGTCAAGTTTTAGCCATGCTAATTCTTCAGTAAGCTTGCTCTCCTGCTTGTGGACTCACCTACAGGTGAACATACCTTCTCTATGAGAGGTAAATTTATATTCGGTTTTAGGAAAATTTATATTCGACTCACATAAGGTGGAACGATCTGAGCAAGAAGTAAAACCTGATGGTAGATGAAGGCTTGCAATGTGCTAGATCACGTAAAATTCTTAAACTACTATTATTAGCAAATAAATCTATATACAATTTAAAGTATACTTTCAGACAATTCGCCAAGGGCTGTAATCACACAAGGAGTTATTCAGTAAGTTCCTGGCTGATCTGTTCAAGACTTTCTACGCTGAAGATTATCGTGTTATCTAAGCTATATTCTTTTAGTTATCAGTCTAACGTTTTTTTTCTTCCAAATCCAATTCTCACAGTTATAAGGGCTCCCCTCTGTTTCTCCATCTGCAATTATAGTGTAATAAAATCCATTTTATTTTATCAATATCAAGAAACACACTTTTCTACGGGCTGTGAAACAGGAAGGAATTATTCCCAAATGCAGAGCATCACTTATTTTGTCTCTCTGATTTATGATAAACTAAATATATGGTTTTTGAGTTTAAAAACGTAATTAACCTATTGGCATGTGTGGGTACATGGGCAACAAAATCCACTTTTTAGCCTAAATAATCAAGAAGTCATCCCGTTTCCAGGCATGTTGGGGAAGAGTTTGGGAACAGATAAGAGCAAGAGTCTACCCACAAGAGCCCTGAAACACTCAGTAAGATGAAAAGCTCACGCAGCACATAACTGTCACTGCAGGTTGCCTCTAAATTGCCCGAAAGTCTAGTGCATAATACTGTCACAATATGAAAAATAAAACGAAGTGAGCCCCAGCCTGCATTCCTGATGGAGACAGTTGGCTCTACCTATTCAAGGAGGAGAACACTTGGAACAGGGTATCATATCCGAATCATATTTAAAGGTTGTACTAGATGATATTAGAGGTCTTTTCTAACCTAAATGATTCTATGATTCTATATTGACATGTGAAAATAAGCCATTTTACCTTGGTTTGTGATTTTCATATGTAAATCTAAAGGTCAGAATTGCTTCTGACCTTTCAGATACTTGATGCAATCAACAATATTTCTTCTTTACAGATTCTCAACCTCATAACACTCCAGGAGACTATCATAGAATCATAGAATGGCTTGGGTTGGAAGAGACCTTAAAGACCATCTAACTCCAACCCCCCTACCATAGGCAGGGAAGCCACTAGATCAGGTTGGCGAACGCCCCATCCATCCTGGCCTTGAACACCTCCAGGGATGGGGCATTCACAGCTTCTCTTGGCAACCTGTTACAGTGCCTCACCACCTTTACAGTGAAGAATTTCCTCCTAATGTCTAGTCTAAATCTATCCTCTTTTAATTTAAGACCATTCCCCCTTGTCTTTTCATTACCTACCCAGGTAAAGAGTCTTTCTCCATGTTTTTTTTATAAGACCACTGTAGGTATTGAAAGGTCACAATGAAGCCTCCCCAGAGCCTTCTCTCCTCCAAGCTGAACATCGCCTGCCCTCTCATATCCTTGTGGCCCTCCTCTGGGCTCACTCTAACAGGGCTACATCCTTCTTGTGCTGGGGGCCCCAAACCTGTACGCAGGACTCCAGGTGGGGCCTCACGAGGTGGGACCTCACAAGGGAAGGCTGTAACCTGGCTTCCCCATGAAGAAGTGATAAAAGGTTTATTTAAATCATATGACTCGTATCTCCAACAGTGGATGGGTATAAAGCTCAGTAGAAGCAAGTCTTGGACTTGTGGACAACTTCAGACCTGCTCTGCTGACACCTCATGGGCTGGGCGAGCAATATGCTGGCATCCGTACCCCTGGGGAGCAGGAGGGACTCCCCACACCTAGAGGCCCACAGGGCTGAATAAGCACAAGCAGAGGTGAAATTAAACCACAGGCACTGTTATTCAACAGGCCAATATAGCTGAAAGGCCAAGCAAAGTTTTCCAGCAATGAAAAATTCAGTATTTAGTGCTGGAAAAAGAGGACGGTTTCCATAGCTCTCAAAGCAGAGAATGACATTTTCTGATCAGCTGCTAGCATTTGCATTTTGATGGAGGAGAGGCAAATGACACAGAGATACGCAAAGGACAGAGACAGTGCACAGCTGGATGCTGCAGCAAGGAAGGAAGGGGCTTACAAGAACCCTGGATGTACGTTTGGCAGCAAACTTCACTCTCTGCAAGCTAATACAGAAATGAAAAGCATGACACTAAACTCTAACCATCACATTACATTTTGAGTAGGAAAAATTTATTTCTACAGCTTGGTTGGCATGGAAAAAGGAAGTTACTTTGATAACGCTTGAACATGAGCTTCGCAAGCTTTGTCCAAGACTGTCCAGCTGGGGGAAAAAAGCAACGCAAACCATGTTGTGGTGGACAAGACAATGTACTTGTCTCGGACCCAGTAGTTTTTTTCTCCCACCTTCAGTTATCTGAAATCCTCCTCCCCACCACCCCACTTTCAAGACACACAGAAGCTTTTGGTTTTACACGTTTTTATTTGTTGTAGCTGGTCTCCAGTCCGGCAAGGCGTCTGCAGCCCTGATACACATCTCTGTGCCTCACTGACCGGTGCCTTTGTTGCATTTGAAGCAAATTTAACAACAAGGTGCAAGTGAGAGGCACGGAGACTAACGACTAATGACAAATAGGAACGACATGGGGGGCGTCATTAGAGGCTGCCCCTCGCTGACGGAAAGGCAGACAGGCCACGGCTACGGCACGCACTGTGCCCGCCGCCGCCTGACAGGGGCAGCTGCAGGCCGGGCGGCGCGGCGGGGGCTGAGGGCCGAGGCCGGGAGGGTCCCGAATCCCGCCCCGCAACAAGAAACGGCCAATCGGAAGGAAGATGGCGGGGAGCGCGGCAAGAGCTGATTGGGCCGTGGTGACGAGACGAGAGAAAGCGCGCGGGTATAAGTAGGCAGGGAGGGGGGCCAGCGCCATTCTGTCTGGAGACAGCGAGGGGCTGGGGTGGGAGGGGGTCGTTAAATCCTCACCGCCTGAGGCGGGAGCGGGCCTCGAGAGGGAGCTCGGGATGCCGGGGAGACCCGCGGTGGTTAAACAACACGCTGCAAAGCCAGCTGAGGTGGCTCGCTTGTGAGGGCGAGAGGTGAATTCGCCTTGTGAGTCCGTCGAGTCGTTGGTGTGTCTGTTTAGACTAAAACCACAGGCGCCAATTAGGGACATCAATCAGCCGTCCCAGTGCTACCATCGCCTAACGACCTCCTGGCTTTTGATAAAGCCCTAGCTGGCAGCAAACAGCCTGCCCTTTGGACATCTGGAGTGCGACTTCGAAACAATGTGTGTGGTGGGCAAGAAGAACTGCCAGATAAATCATAAACGATCTTAAGAATAAAAAGGCTTAACTATTCAGAATAAAGTGCTGAATATAGCAATTAAAGTGAGCGAAGATCGATGCAATTGTTCGGTGTGTGACACAAGAAGCGATAAGAGTAGAGCGAGCACCGATTGATAAAGGTGTAAGAGTACTGCATGCGGGGCTGACACAACTCAGGTGGCTGTGCCCCGGCACTGGCTGGATTTTTCTTACCAACATGGTTTTGAACCATTTTCCAGAGAATGGCAGTGAAAAATAAAAATGTCATGCATATTCCTCAGAGGATTTTGAAAACCTGCTGCTACACGTGGACCACAGGCTTTTGTGTTTACTAAGGCCACTTCAGATCATATTTTAAAATGACATTTAAAAATTCAGTGCCTTTTCCCCTATCCTCCCTTTCCTTCACTCCAAAATACAATAAAAGAAATCCGGAATGTGTTATGCAATAAGAAACATCAGCTATATTCACTTATAAAATACGTATAATCTTATCGCACTCTAATATTATTTCTATTCAGTTAAAGTGTTGGAAGACAAAGCACTTGGTTCACACTCAATCTGATTTGCGCCAGAGGAAACCCCAAATAACTTCTGTCGCAACAAAACCTACATCCATCTGAAAAATATCTTACACAGTGAGAATGTAATTTTTTTTTAAACTTGGGAAATCAGTACACGATAAACAAAGCAGTTACTCCACAGTTCTTCCTGACTGAACACAAAAATATGCAAAGTGCACAGTAAGAGAGCCCCTACTGGAAGCTAATGACTTTACTATTACTGTAAATTCACACCACCATGCTTTTTTGTAGACCAGCCAGGAAAAAACACTTCAAGATCAGGGCGTATAGTGAAATGCCCCAGTGTGTATTACTGAAAACCTAAGGAACCTGAAATCACAACCAAGCAAATTATCTTGCGCAATGAGCACAACTTGTTATTGAAAAGCGGTGGGATGTGTGCTCTCCGGTTCTCCTAGTGTTTACCAAAATCCTCTGACCTCTTTAATTTGGAGACGAGCAGTTAGACTAGCTGGGAATGGCATGCCTCCCCCTGAGCTACACGCAGGGATGTGGCTGCTGGCACATTTGTCTCAGGGACAAAACTCCTCTGCTCAGGGAAGGGGTTAGCATCTCCTCTCTCTTTCTTCACTAATGCCTCAGCTCCTGGGCTTTTATTAATCTTATTTGTCAAATGATCCAGCCACACATTATACATTTGGAATTATCTAAATGCAGAACCCTTACGCTTGTTCTACTGCTTCGATAACTACAAATAATAATACGGCGCACTTTACTCTCCCATAAGCTCCTAGGGTATAATACCAAACACTAATGAAACTCTGAAAAGTAGCTTTGGGGCCTCAAAAAGGGAAAACTTGTTGGACCTTGGCTGGAAGTCTGGCATGGATGGTACCAGGCTGCTACAAGGTGCTATGGGGAATGGCAGATGATGTCCCTGCTGCCTACTTGGTCTTAACCTTCAGGTCTCCTGCAGCACTGAGTCTGTGCTCCTCCCTTAACAGCAAAAGAGCTCTTAATTGTGGTAGGAAGCCAGGGCTGAAGAAGACCATTAGGAAGCAGAAACCCCCATTCACTGCAGCACATCATCTCTCGGTAACTAATGCAAACGAGTCCCCAAAGATGTATTTACTGAACCAGACAGCTGTACTGGAAAAGAAAAGGCAGTTTATAGCTTCTGCCCGTAGGTGATGTTAAAAATGAGTTCCCTCTCGTAATTATAGCAGAGCAGATTTAAAAGAGAGAAGAAGAAGAATTGTTCTTTGCTAAGGTTTACAACCAGAAATCTTAAACCATTTCCATCAAGCTGTTCAGCAACAGGCCAGGCTAACCAGAAGCAGTACCCGATTCATCTGTCATGCCAGCGCCTATCAATGGCATTTCTTTAAAACAGAGGGTCATCAAAATGCACTTCATCAAATCACTGTAATTAGAAAATGGTAAAATATTATAACCCAGTTTGCACAGTGATAAGGGCTGTATGCCTGTAACGCAGCTCTTCTGCAGAGTCAATGGCATGCAGACAGCATGGTGTCAGGCGCCCCTTGGTGAACCTCGGAGCTCAAATCTTTGTTTGAGCCATTTTCCATCCCCAAAACACAGTGCAAGGAGACACGGGGAGGAAAGTCTTCACTCTGTGCGTCTATTTGTACTTGGGTCAGAACACTTGAACTCAGTGGGTCAAACTCTCCGAGCTTCACTTTCACGGGTGCAGCTTCACAGTCTGGTGCAGATGAGATGCAGGAGTGAGCTCGCTTGCATATATTAAGTTTTTAGGAGCAAAAAATCGTGTTTTGCTAGAAATAAACTTTGCAACTTTAATCTTAGGGAAATATATAAGGGTAGAAAACTAAAAAGTTGCAGACTTCATTGCTTTAACAAAAATAAATTATTTCAATATATCATTCAAAACTGCTTTCATCTTCTTGGCACCCAAAGTGTTTTACGACCGGAGGTTGTGATTCTGATTTTATGATGCACATACACTGACGCTCATCTTGTAGCACATTTCAGTTCACCTGAAGGTAGCACAGCCATTTATTTAGGACATAGTTAATTTCACTGCGGTTGATGCTGGATTTGACTGAGAACTGTCAAAGCTTGAGATGGTTTGACCACTGCTGAACTGCTGGTCATGATAAAGAGAACATGGGGAAAGAAGAATGAACGACGCACAGAACTGGCTAATGCTCTGCAACCATTTCTCACTTGTGGCTTCTTTTCCTCATGAATTTTCTACATAAATTCCCACTCCCTGAACCTACCTTTTGAGGAACCTGGCAAGAGTAATAGCTTAATGCGTGGCTTCTAGCATGCCTGTCTCAAAGAGTTTACAAAGCTTCTGTAATGGTACAGTTTAGAAGAAGAAATCAAACAAGTAACAAATACCCAATGCCTATTAGAAGTTAGTTTGGAGATAAAAATGCAAAAACTACTATTTGACATAAGTATTTAACATCCTCAGCACATCTGTGCCAGCGTTGAACATTCTAGAAACCAGCTTTGCGGATCACGATACATCAAATTATTTTACTGAGCAAACATCAGGTCAATCCATTTTCCAAACTTGTCAACAGAAATTTCTCACATTTCTTCTACAGAGTACCAAGCTGATTATAAAGCAATTAAAGTCATGACAATGATGCTCCAACTGTGTCTCCTATTTTTCTTTATATTTTTGGCAGCAGTTTGACTGAAAAAGTGTGAAAAATCCCTAGGGCAACTTCAGATACTCCTCTTCCGGACTTACTTTGCCAAACTTAATTAAAAACTGAAAGCAAACTGTTACTTCTTTCCATACTGCTTCTTGTTCTTGTCATGTATTAACTTCAAGACAGAAGGAAGCTGATGTTTTAGCAGTCATAATTCTTCATCAACAAGTGCTTCCAACTACGGCAGCTGGTTTGCTCAGACTCACAGTGAGCGACAAAGGCTGCGTGCTCTTTATATTAACATCAGCTTTGTCTCCTGATTTCTAGTAACTAGTTTTCCTCCTCTTCTCTCTAGTTGTTTCCACTGAGATCTATTGCAGTTCTCTTGACTTGACGAGCAGAAGAAACCCAGGCTTTTAAGCTCTAGGATGGTAATATCAGAAGTCCCAGTCTCTGAAGATACCAGGTGGTAAATAATAGAGCATTTTTGTGCAAGTGGGTGAAAAGCATTGCTCGTGGAAGCTAGGGGTAAAGCCCTGAGGAAACCTGAAGATGTTTATGAATAGAAGTTCTTGCTGATGGACGTCTCCAAGACAGATGCCCACGTTTGGCACACTGAGCTATACAGATGGCAGGCAGAGCCCCGGGTGCAAGGAATTGTTCCTTTGCTAATGCAGTGCTGGACACAGAATTGTGCCCTTACCTATAATATAAGTAACGGCTCCTCAAAACGGGCAGGGGAAAACAGATTCGCTTACCGAAGAAGTATTCGTATGTATTGTAAAAAAACGAACAAACAAACAAAACCTTATTGGTATGTATTATTAAAAAAAAAAAAAAAAAAAAAGAATAAAAAAAAAAAAAAAAAAAAAAAAAAAAAAAAAAAAAAAAAAAAAAAAAAAAAAAAAAAAAAAAAAAAAAAAAAGAAAAAAAAACTTAAAATAGGGTTTTAGCCACCCTCTAGCACCTGCCTTGGGGGAAGAAAATTATCAGACTTCCATGCAATTTTACCTTACTTTGAGGAGTGCTTCCTTGGGTTTCAATTTGTTTGCAGTACACATTAATCTGGTGGGCTCATGCTTTTGTTGCTAAAGAGTAGTTACACCACACACACAGAAAAACATGAAAACAAAACCACCAAAAGTGAAACTGCATTTTGTATGTTCTGGTAGAATTAAGTAGATGGGAAGTTTCCTTAAGTTTCATTTCTCATATTTTCAGGGTTTGATTCAACTTTATATGCCTTTCGACTGTTGTTTAATCAATAATTAGTACTTTCCATTATCTCCAGGTTTTGAATACATTTTAAAACTATTTTAAAGTTCAAAAAAAAAAAAAGAAAAAAAAAAGCTAATTGCAAGCACAAATAAGATAAATTAATAAATGTATTCTATCCTTGTACATTCAAGATCCCTTCCTTACTATTGCTCGGTATTTGACAAGCAGTGTATGCTTAGCTGAGGAAACAAAGAGTGTTTAGCTACAGAATGCTGCACTTTAATATCTTTTCTTTCTTTCTTTTTTTTTTTTTTTCTTTCCCCCCTAAAGGATTTCTCTAATAATATATTTGAATTGTAATGAAGTAGGAATTTGAAATGCAACAGGGATCCTTGAAGAAGCCCCTGAGAATACTCCTGTTTGGGACAATGAGCGTTTTATTCTATTTGAGCTGAATCCACTTCAAAAACAGGGCAGGGAAGCTCCTACCTGAATTTCAATACCTGCCATGCAGAAATCAGCTCCTGAATCAGCTTCACATGCACACACCAGGTGACATGAAGCCTACCAAGGAGTCTGTAGACAAAACTACTTGGGAGCAGTTGTCCCTCAATGACAGATGCTAAAGGCAGATGAGCCCTGAGATCTAGGCATAATCAGAGAAAGGATTGCCCTTGTGCACCACCTGCCAAATTTCCTACTATTAGTATTTATAGTCATTATTTATATGGCACTCTGGGAGTTGTGAGATGCATCCTTGCACCCACAATACCATAAAACCATCCTACAGAAAGTGTTAATGCCTTAAGGTTTACGTGATTGTAGGACTGAGAAAATGCTTGGGACAAGGCTCGTCTTTCTGTAAGGAGCTGGAACTGGCCTCTCCTAAGCTACTCCTGGGGAGAACGGCGTTACCACTCAAATAATGCCTTTCAAAACAAGGTCTTCATTATACTTAAAAATAGAAGAAATTTTTTCACCTTTATCCATTTTGGACTAAACTCCATATTACTTCTTTAGAGACATTTAGAATGTATCTGTCTTTTACACAAAATCCCTTTCTCGCTATGTTGGCAGTTTAAGAGGATCAGAAAAAAGCAACAAATAATTTCCTCCCAGTTTAATGCTCCTTTAAATGGCCAGAAGAGAGTTTCGATGCAAAATACAGTCAGATCTATTGCTAGCACCCAGCAGCACATCGTGAAAGAAGACATAGCTAAGATTAAAATAATAATCATAAAAATCATCGGTGGAAAAGAAACCATCTGAAGTTGTTATTCAGTTGCTGGCACAGAAAATGCATTCCCTACCTGAGATTGGTAATGAGGCATCTGAGCAACATGAAATGAAAAGCACATAGAAGGGTTATTGGAAAAAAAAATAGAATTTTGAATCTAAAAATAAATAAAGAAGATGATTCCAGGCAGGTAAATACTTGAGTAGATTACCAAGAAAGATAGGATTAATATCAATCTTATCAACAAAGCAGAGAAGTTAAAAGTACATGTGGCAATCTGGTGGTGTTATTAGTGTGAATAAAATTCATCCTAAATGACAGTCAGGGGATATAAAACAGACCTTCTTTTTGAGGTAAAGAGTCTGAAAACCAACAATAATAACTCAGTGTGTGAAAACACGGACTGGCAGAAAGGCAAAAACACAAAAAGGAATTTGGGTCTCCATGAAAAATGCATCTCTATCCAGGCTTTATGTCATACAGTTTTAGAAATTAAGATTAAGGTGTGGGACGTGGGGTCATAGTGCTCTGAATGCTTTGGAGAAATGTACGAATTACATCGTAGGTCATTTTCCTCCAGAGAACAGAGAGAAAGGCATCTTCAAAAACTATAAAGGACACCTGAGAAATACAGACTACAGAAATCACATTAACTTAGCAAAAAACTGTAAGAGGTGAGCAGAAGAGGCTGGTGGAGAATATTAATGTGTACAGCCTACGTGACAGTGCCAGGGGTTGGAGAGCGACGCTAACGGCTAATTGGAGCTAGATGTAGATACAAGGGAGACGTATCTGTTCTGCAAATCTCAGGTGGCGCCAGGAGATCCCGTCTTAACTCACCAGGGAGTTGGGGATTTTGGTATGTTCCCAAACCAAATCCAAGACCAGACCTCCAAGATCGCTGGCCCCACGTCGAACAAGGACACTTCTTATGTTGCAGAAAACGAGAGAAGTTGTACAGTCATAGGAAACTAAATCAACTCAGAGAATAACCGGTAACTAAGAGAACAGAGCTGCCCTTTGAGACTGCAAAACCTTTAAATTCAGAGACAAGGATTCCCAGATGGTAAAATACCAAGTGAAAATGCGTGATCTGTATAAAAAGGACGATCGGTGATCAGCCAGTGGCTTCTCTGAACGTTGCAGTTACAATTGGATCGGAAAGCAATGCGGTACATGAGATGGCAGATTTTCTAATACCTATCTATTGCAGACCCATTAAAAAACACTGGTTGATGTGGCACTGGAGTGCGGCAGCAACCACCCGACACAGAAGCATGCGATGCACGGCGCTCTGTGCACGGTGCTCGATGCGTGGTGCTCACTGGCGCTCTGCTGGGCAGGAGAGGGCTGATACCTCTGCTCCACACAGGCAGAGTCCCTTTGCCACAAGTCAAGCTGCTGTAGCACAGACAGCTGTGGGACACTGCAGGCTGTCCTTGCAGGATTGCACAAGAACAAATTGTTGTGGCTTCATCCAGCTGCTAAGTTAGGAGGGAGATGAGAGGAAATGAGGGATGAGTGCCCGAGAAAGGCGGTGAGCTGCCGTGTTTTAAAGCCTTCCAATTCAGAGTGATAACTTTTGGAAAGATTTGATTTAATCTAACTCAAGATACCAGGCTCAATACAAGAGTAATCGAGTGAAATCCTGTAGCCTCATTTACCAACTCCTTCCAGGCCTTAAAATCTATGAGGGAATAACAAGTTCAGCAAAGAAAGACTCATATGAAGTTGTTTTAGCCATGAGAGCTGGTGCTGGGAACGTATTACTTATGGATCGTGTGCCAGAAAGAAGTAAAGCAGGAGGAGGTGTTGGAAATCAGGAGAAGAGAGAACACAGAGATCAACCTGCCATGGCCTTTTCATGCACTTAGATTAGATGGGTCAGAAGGGTTTCTGAAAGACAGCCCATCCCTGTCTCGGACAGAATTAGGAATGGCTGATTTACAAATGAGATACAGTGAGGCAGAAATATGTGTCAATTATATTTATGGTTGCAATTCTTCCAAGACAAATTCTGAGTGAACATTTTTGCTGTAACTGAGTAGATCAGTTTGTGGTATTAGGGCCAAATCCGCAAGCCTTTGGATACCCACAAGTGAATATATATATGTCTAGCTGGGTTTGCAGAGGCTCCTAAGCATTGCGGTAGACTGAAAGTCAATAAGGAGTCAGACATTTACTAACTCACTTTGGCACTTGGCAAATGTGTGAGTGCCTGTGCGAGTCTTCAGGTGCTTTGGCCTCTGGGAACCTGCCTCTGGCCAACTACAACTGCCTACTAAAGCTGGTGGTGAGCCAGCAGGAAACAAAAGCCAAAACTACTTGATCGTACAGCCATATTGCCTTGTTTGAATTTCACTCACAGGTCTGGATGCTTTACATTACTCTGAGATGTGTCAAATGCACAACTGCTCTGGGTAGCAGTAGTGGCTTGAAACAGCCCAGCCATGCAGCTAAATCTGGTTTGTTTTATAAAACAGTGGTGAAGCGAGAAGCATGATGCCCCTGAAAACTGCTCATTAACATAGACCAAACAAAACATCTAAACTAGCATATACGCTTTTGGAGCAGACAAGTGCAGTCTCGGTGGGGAGGAAAAAAGGACCCCTCCCCACCCCAGAAAAAAAAAAAAAAAAAAAAAGTGACATCCTTGCAAGAAAAAAGAGCATCTCTTACCTTATAAAAATACCAAAACAACATCATAAAATCATTATATTCCATATATTGCCATATGTACGCTTGCACATAAATCAGATAGAAATTATTACCAACTCCATTATGAAGCTCAAATGTTCAGATTAACTCCCTAAAATGGAAAAAAGCAGCCACAACTGAGATCTCTTAAACATTCCATATTAGTGTGTTAAAATTCCACATAAATCTGTTTAAATACAGGTATGGTATTTCACAGGCTAAACCTCCAGCCAAATTCATTGAAAACTGTGACTATTTGTATTTTGTCTAATAAACTATAACCTCAGAGCTATGCTTATAAACATTAATATTGCATTATTATCTGTACTGAATCTGTAAGTCTGTCTATGACATACAGTGATAGTTTATAGCAAATCAGGACAAAGGGGAGCAAACATCCTAAAATAATTTCAGCAGAAGTCCTAATCAACTGTAAATCCATGCACTTGAAGTATCCTTGAAGAATTTAATGTGCTTCTTGTACTAATGATATTTTTTTCTGTAAAGTTAATGTAGTAATTTCACATCATTTTAATGTGTTGCTACTGTTCATTAAAGCAAAGATTAAGCTGCCAGATGATAGCATGCTATTAAGTCAGAAAAAAAAAAAAAAAAAAAAAAAGAAAACAAAGAAAAGAAATTAACTATTTTGACACTAACTAGGCATAATTAATGGCCATCTGAAGTGGGTTTCCAAAGTTGTTTTTTATAATACTACACAGCTTGTTGACAGTGGGATGAGAAATTCCATGAGAACAAATGTGTCAAATCATATTTTCAGCTTGTTAGAGGTTTATCTAAAATACATGTAAAAATGGTGTGGTGGAAATCTGAAATTCCAGCTCTTGTGATTGCATCATGATCTACATATACGCATCAGCCAATTACTAGATGCTAAACAATTTGGAGGAAAAAAAAAATGAATTTTATATGTAAATAAATATATGTATTTATATGTAAATAATTATATAAAATACATATTTATATGTATTTTATATTTAATAGGTAACCATGGCCATTTGATAAAAGAGCAGGGTGAAACTTTTTTTTTCAGAAGACTTTATAGTTTGCATGTAAAAAGCAGCATGCCTAGAGCAATGCCTAATAGGCTTTTCTTGGTACTATATTTAGAGAAAACATTGTGATCTGATTGTTCTGCAGCAGAAGTAAATGTCAGAACTCGCTGGGGGTGGCTGCTACGGCAGTGCAGTGCTGCTTCAGGGAGAAAAGAAACAGTCCCTCTGATTTTGTATGAAGCATCTGTGAGCCTAAGACTGGTTACTCTGTTATTATTTTTAGTGCAGAAAACAAATGTAGGTACTAGATCATGTAAGCAGTTAGTCAGCGCCATGACTTAGGATGCAGTCAACTGTTAATTGTGCATTAAATACGTGATAGAATGCAAAGCATACAAAATGCTACCAAATCCTTTTTTATTTTTTTTGCTTCCTCCTTGTATAAATATCGGTAAAAATAACAAAAGTGAAGGTTCCTGTGAGTAACTGAAGGTTCCTGTGAATAGCTGACTGTCAGCTGCTAATAAGGAGCAGCCAGGATTCAGGCCCCTTACTGCCTATCAAATGTATCAACAGTAAATTATTATATCTGTCACAATGACAGACAATTAGCAATGCTATTACTGCCTGGATGATTTCCTTTAGAAATTCATTAGGTAGAGCATTTCTGTATTTCAGCTTTTCATACTGAATGTGTAAACAAGGGCAAAGAGCCTTACAGGACGCAAATAATGAGCCTGTACCTTAGAGCACAGTGCATTATACAGGAGATTGTGCAAGATACTCGAAGTCAATGGCCGTACACGTCTGCTTAAAAGTGAATGCATGGGCCTTGAATCTTCATTTACTCATCACTTCAAACACAGTTGTTGAACGACAATAGTGTTGTAGTTTTGCAGAGCAGCTACTCAGCTCCAGCAAAAATCCTCTGCTCTTCAGTTTCCAAACTATCAGCTTGCATGGCTGGAGTGAACAGCACAGATACTGTTAACATATTGAGGCTTTTCAACTCTATTTCCATGAAATGTGATTTTAATAGTTCTTTAAAGTGCTAAATTCCTCTTACAACTTTCTAAACAGCAAAATAACTCATCTCAGACCTATTCGTCCTTCTGATGATTCCCCGTTTCATGTATTTGTACATATTTACTGTTTGTAGGACTAGTACTTGAAAGAATAAGCATAACAAAGAGAGCATTAATAAACCCTTCTCCGTGCCTGGCTTTCTCAGTTTGTCTAATCAATACTCTGCTCTCTATTAAGCAAGACACAGTGCAACGTTCACTCACCAGGAAGCATTTAATTTAATATTATATAGGCTCTCCTTGGAGTTAAAGCTTTTCTCAGATTCTGCCTCCCTTATCTTAATGGAAATTGCTTTCTTCTCTCCTCATAGGAATTCTCTAAAGAGCTCAATCAGATAAAAGGGCCCCTAGGAGTCCTCCTGACCTCCCTTCTGCCGGGCCCCAATTCATGGGACGAGGCACCTGGTGCTCCCGGGAGACTTTAATCACAACCTGGTCCCGCTGTATGCGACGAAAGGCTCCCGGCTTTACTGCTCCACTGGCCTCAGGGGCTTAAGAAACATGTAGAATTGAAAGAGGAAACTCAGACTCCGTCTTTAAATAGCAAAATTTTCAAAGGTTTCTGTACCCTTGTAATGGCACTTTGATTTGAATTACTCTAAATTAAATGCCATGATTGCATGTTCTTGATTATCCAGGCGCGCTCGTGTTGTTTAGTCTAGGGACTGAAGCCTTCCCCGTGTCTGCCTTGAAGGCAGCTATTTTCTGCTCTGCCTGCAGTCACCCATGGCTGTCACTGCTGCTTTCTGCAAGCTGAAGGAGAGAAGCTCTAACCTGAATTTAATGCTAGTCAAAGGACGAACTTAAAAGGAAGCGAAGAATAAACCATGTTAAACTGGGAAGCAGTGAACATCTCTCTTCCAAAAACCAAAGGTGAAATCTCAGCCCCACGGAGTTCCTATCAGAATTCCCCTTGCTTTCAGCTGGATGAAGCCGATCGTGAATGTAAGCCCCTTGTGGCATATTGCTTTTTGCCGTATGGATTGAGACAGGAAGAGAGAACTCCAGCACACTTCTGCAGAGACTGGATACCAGTATTACCGTACGGTTTGGACCATTCCTCTAAGGATCCTCTGCTTCAACAGCAATTAATTTTAAAATGTGCTCAAATAACTTGAAAATGGGCCTTCTGATCTCCAGTTCTCACTGAATTTAATTTCCCCCAAAAGTGTTCTTAATGGGTTACAGATTGTTGTTGCCCAAAATGACAGAAGAGAGAAAATAAATGCATTGCTTCCTAGATGGCCAGGGATCTTGGGGGACACACAAACAACCAAAAAAGAAACCCAAACCAACCAACCAACCAAAAAACCAAAACCAACCAACCTTCTATTAAAAAAAAAAAACAAAAACAAACAAAAAAAACTGTACATGTTTCTGTGCCTTCTAGTTACAGCTTTGATTCAATGGGTCACTAAATTAAAGCAATGATAACTACAATAAACTTTTTTTTGTGCAAAAAGATGAGATAAAATAAGTCCAAGGCTCTCTGATCCATCAGGTTTGTTACTCATCTAGAGAAAAATTTCGAAGCCACCCGTTGTTCCCTATGTGAACAGCAACTTGCTTTCTTTTATGTAAATGAGACATGGCTTTGGAGATATAAAGACTGTCTTCTCTTCACCAGAGGGACTCGGCTAATTATTATAAGTACTCTAGCAAGTAATACTAATGATCCAAGCCTGCCTGGCACTGTAATTGCCCCAGGCCATTTGACAACATGCTACAGATGTTTTGTGAATTGCTGAAGGAACCTATTTCTTCGTATGCGCCCTCTAATGAAAACTAGGGCTTTTCGTATTGATCTGGGAAAAAATAATTTTTAATGAAAACAAAACATTCCCTCCATCCTTTCTTAGCCTGAATATACTTCTCTCTGGGAGAGAGAAAATGTTGAATTGATTCAGAACAGGAGACATTTTTATATGGAAAGAGACACTTTTACCTATCTTTTAGTACCAATTATTCATATCCAACTGATTGTTACAGCTTTGGTTTCAAGAGGATGGATTATTACTAAATGATTTATGGAAGCACAGTTTAAAATGGATACTTATTCTAAATTAAATTGAACAAAGACAGATATGTATCTTAGAGCTACAGGGGACCTGAGATCACTTCCCCACGCTCCCACATACTGATCTGAGCAAAGAATTAAACTGTTCTATAAATCCCTTCCCTGTAGTAAAGGAAACGTAACAAGACCTTTTTTTTTTTTTTTTCTTTACGAGCTATTTTCTGCTTCTTCAATAAGAACTGTAAATGCTTGGGGATGGTGATATGCATACACAATTCCTAGCAGAGCTGGCCCCATTCTTTGACAAATCCTTTGCCATCACAGCATAATCAGTAATAATGGCATGCAACAAACCTGGACACACTTGGAGCGACCAAGATCACCTTACCAGAAATAAGTTTAGATACAGATTCTGCAACAATGAAATTCCCTTTGGAAAAAATGAGGAGAAATGACTGCTATAGCTACTGCAGCTGATGAAAACATATGTATGCGCCTAGCCACTAGAAATCTTTATTACATTCACTGAGCCATTAAGTCTAAACATTAAAAGCTGATCTCCAGAACATGGAAACTGTACGCCTGTATTTATGGTGATTGTTAAAAATTGATATTTTAATCAGTGTGCAGTGCAGCTGAATTCCAGGAAAGTATCTGGTTTACATCTCTTGATTTGGATCACCTGAAAGCCTGAAGATCAACATCAGGGGATTCTTGAGAAAAAAATAAAATAAAATAAAATAAAATAAAATAAAATAAAATAAAATAAAATAAAGCTTTCCTCTGCCATCAGAAGATAGGAATAGGAAGCTGTGAGCTGTGGTAACAGTGACTAAATATCAACAGTAGCCTGTTTTTAATATCAGTAGTAGCAAAGAAAATACCTCCCAAAAAAAGAAGTAATGAAATGAAAGACAAAAGAATAAAATATTGGTAACTTTGAAGTATGTGACTTCTAGGGTCAGTATTTGATGAATGCACATTACTTGAAATGGAGGGGAAAAGTGGAATTTTGATCAGCTGGGCATGTTGCTGTATATAGTTATGAGTCAGAATCCATCTCCTCCCATTCAGAAAAATTGTATTATTGAAAAATCATCTGCTGTAAACTGTGTTAGGGTCTCCTCCAACTGGGTAACTCACCTTCACAAGGGAAGTCTCCAAATTAATTTCTTTGCAGATTTGCCATGTGCTTTCACCAGAAGATGAATAGTTCTGTTGGTCTCCCAAGGAACCAGAGGGTTCGGTGCAGCCACAGTGCCGTGGTCCCTCCAAGCACACAGACAGGCCTGTATTTAATCCCAGGAGTAATCCCTTATGATTCAGCATATGAAGAAGTCTTTGTAGTTGCAGTCTACACACGAATGTCCACACACAGCGGTTGGGACCTCTAGTTAATCACATAACCGACAAAACAAACAAACAAACAAACAAACAAAAACGCAACAGCTGACAAACCTCTTCAAATCTGGGGAGCTGGTTAATGTTCTTGTTTTAATTGACATTTCTATTTCTGGTCTTCTCTGAATTTATCAAAATCATTTTACCTAACTCCTACACATTGCAACTTCCCAACTGCTGAATCCCTCAATGACTTTCTTAAAAACTTAATTCTTCAACCAGTTTTTGGTCTTTGCTAGTGTACAACTTGAATGCATTTTAAGATCTGCTTTGATTTGAAGCCCAATCCTCAAAAAAAAAAAAAAAAAAAAAAAAAAGGAAAAGAAAAGAAAGAAAAAGAAAATAAAAAAGAAAAGAAAGAAAAGAAAAGAGAAAGAAAGGAAAGGAAGGGAGGGAAAGGGAAAGGGAAAGGGAAAGGGAAAGGGAAAGGGAAAGGGAAGGGAAAGGGAAAGGAAAGGGAAAGGAAAGGGAAAGGGAAAGGGAAAGGGAAAGAAACTATCAGGAAAGAAATTACAGTCTATCAACAGTTGCTATTCTGATACGAACTATATTAACTGGACTCCAGACAAGTTGGAGCTTGTCACCGAACAACTGGCAATAGCAATAACTGTATTTTTCAGATGAACAGGATAAGGCAAGACTAATTTTTATCTGAAAATTGGAAAGAAAACAGCATTCTTTGTTTTATTATCTCAGACTATCCTATTACAATATTTGCCTTTTCTCATGCTTGCCTGCATTTGGTTTTCTCCAAGAAAATACAAAATCTGCTGCAGATGTTAAGGTAATGAGAGGCTGAGAAAAGATGGTACTGGAAAGAGTATCCTACCGTCTGTCCAGCGTGGACTTTTTAATACATATCCCACAGTTTGGAGCTAGGATACTTGGATCCAGGAAGGGTCGGAGTTGTAATTCAAAGTTATCCCTGACTATGGAAAAAATAGCAGATGCTCTGCTGATAAGTGATAGAAGGATCTTGGAGAACATAATCAGAGCAGGAACCACAAAGCTGGTTTAACTAGGATGTCATTCGCTCTATAATGAGATGGCAGCCAAACCAGCGAGTTTCAAATACCACAATTTAAATGGGGACCAACTTATCCACTATGGGCTCCATGATCCAGGAAAAATTGGATTCATTTTATCCCTCGCTTATGTTATGGTTTCAAATCTAGTATAAACACAATTTTTTTTGGCTCTTAATGAAACCTCTCAGATTACTCTGCTTGCCCCACTGTCTGCATGACACTAAGGTGGGCAAATCCATTCAGAGTAGGGTTAATCTGGCTAATATGTAACAAACCATTTTAGTCATAAAACTTGCTTATCTTAAAATATTGCCCTTTATTCTCTTTTTTTTTTTTTCTTTTTTTTTTTTTCCTAGCAAAGTCAATAGCTCTGATTTTCTAAAGGATGAAAATGAAGTGTCCATTATGCCTGAGAAATGATGACGCTTCTACTACATGATGCTATGTTATTATTACAATTTGCTGCCCACTATTAGTGAACCGTCATTCAGATTGTGAATCTCTATTGGAAACAGCCTTTCAAACTAAGAAAAATGCCTGCGTCCTAATCATACACTACATCCTGGTTTTCCACTATAAATGAAGATTGATGCTCAGCAGCCAGCCCCCACTCCATTCCCTTGCAGCCTTTCAATTTCTGTCAAGTTCTAAATGCAAGATCACAGAAGATGAGGAAGGTCTATAGTTGCTAAATGATGTAGACTTTATATATATATCCTCATTTCAGCCTTTCTCATGTCAGTTTTCTAAAGCAGTTCAAGAGACAATGCTGACCTTAATTTAAGAGGTCTTTACAATACCCTGGGATGAGTGAGAGAGCTCCCATCACTTTTATAGCACCTTGATCATGTGAGATATACAGCACTGGTACCAAACCAGCAAAGCCTGTAAGCATGCAATCCTGGAAAGCAGGATTTAAAAACAAAACAAAACAACAACAACAAAAACTTCTCTAGACGGGCAGTTCATCTGTTAGGTAGATGTGAGGCCAGGTAGTAGATCCAAGTGATTGAAAAGGGGACAGCACAGAGACAGAGAGATGCTGGCATTACCATGGCAACAGCAGAATAGCAATTATGTGAAATATCACAGACAGAAATATATATATTACTTATTTTCACCTGGATTCTCATATCCTATGGCTTATTTTATTTATTTTATTTAGCTCTAGATATTACACACAAGGTCTGAATCTCTCTCTCCCCTTGCCTACCAATTCAATGAGAGAATTCATCAAACACCCCCCCTTGAATCGTGCAGGAGGAGATGGAGGATACAAAAGGAAAGGAAAGGAAATGTAAACTTCATATAAAAATAGGAGGAAAGAATGGGAAAAAATGAACAAAGATGGGAAACCTCCTGTACTGCATGCATGATGGACTTCTGGGGAGAGGACCTGGAAGTAAAGGCATTACTGGTCCTTCCACCTGCAGTTACTTGAACACGGATGGTCATGCTATCCATGCAGCACCACTTTTCTCACTGTTTGTTTTGCTAGGCTAGTTTTCAAAGTCTCTGGGTCTGGTCTGAAGGGTTTCAATATCCATTTTTATCCATAAAGGGAACTCTGTGCAGTTCAGTCAGGGGATGCTATGTGTCCAGGCTGGGTTCTGCTGGCAGACCACACAGCACAGGCTAATCCAGCCTGATGGACAGCAATCCTCCAAGCCCCATGATCAAGCCTATGTGCTATTTTCTAAGCTGACTGATGTCAGCTGACATCAGCTGTCTGATTGCAGACACAATTGTCTGATGCATCACTATGGATAATCTGCTTCAGCTGCTTGAAGAACGTTCACCAACTCCTTTCTGTTGCTCTTCCACGGCGCTGGGATGTGAAAGGAGCCTCACAAATCCCTCTCCGTACTGCCAGGCGGCCTCAAACTAAGTGGTCTTGGTGATGCTGCATCTGAGGACAGCTATCTGTAAACACCAGTTCTGTGACAGTTTCTTAGAGAAATGGGAAGCAAAGGAGACTAAATAGGATTTCAGTGGATGAAAAAATATATAATATAATTTTTTTTAATTCTCATGACAGTCTCCAAGATGGATAACAGTACATTCAACAGGATCAGAAAGACAACAATATAACAATGCTGGTTGTTGTGGGTAGGGGTTCCTTCTTTAAAACATAGGGGTAAAAAAAAAAAAAAAAAAAAAAAAAAAAAGGAATGAGGTGGAAGGACAAGGAGGAAATCCTGGTCCTGATCTTCATATCACAGCACAAAGACAGTATCTTGAAAAATTTTGTGAAATTAATTAACCAATTAATCACTGGTTATTATGAACCTAGCACTGCGTTGTCTTCTGCAGTCATTGATAGCCAGAATGTTTTCTTAAATGAAGAATAACACAGGGTATTGTAGCTATGCAGCAAAAGCTGCAGTCAAAAGAATAAAAAGTTTCCAAAAAAAACTTCCATTGAGAGTGGAAGGAACCCCATTTTGCTTGACTATTCCAACTCTTTCTTGCTTGAATCTCTACCTGTGTATGAGAAAAAAGACTAACTTCTAGCAAGTAGTATTTGTTGAGGGTAGTAAACAATGAATTGTGGTGGCACATGTTGTTGTACGGATATAGAACAGAGCTTATGCTCATAAACATCACCGTGCAATGCCCAAAAATGCAAGGGCAGGAATGGCACAAGCATATATTCTGTTTTATGGGGTGCTTTTTCTCATGTTGATGTTAGTATTAACATATTGGCAGCCAATATATTATTGATTATCAATCAGTGCATGTACAGACAGAAGAATAATGAGCTACTGTGTGGCTTTTCAAAGTCCATTTATGACTAGATGCAGTGACACAGAGCTGGGACCTGTTGGCATGAGATTCCCAGAGTCACCAGAACAAAACCCTACATTGCCTGTCCTGGGGGTGCCCTTCAGCAGTAGTGCCTCCATGGGCTGGCCTCATGCATGTGCAGCGACCAGGATTTCCATGCTCTGCCCAGTGCAAGCTTTGACTCGTTCCAAACCTAGGAGTTAATTTTGACAATATTAATTAATTCAATGTAATTTAGAATAATTTAGAATAATAAAATAATAATTTTGTTTGTTTCATTCTAAATGGATTCTTGAACTTCTCCTAATTTTTTTTACTAGCTTTCAATTTTTCGCCAGTGTTGCCATATTGCTTGCACTGGATCTAGCCTTTCACCAAGAGCAAGCCAGGTTAACACTACTCCGAATAGTGGTAAAAATGATGCACTGTACTGAATCACACAGGTACTTCAGTACAGCACATGGATGCCAAAATATAATCACCTGTTATAGCTCTCTTGACCAACGATTTACAACATTATGATAGTTTTGACAGGACATGGAGACATGCAATCAACATTAGAAGGCTTCATTGTACACCCATGCTCAAAAGCATCCCTCTAGAAAAATATTAAGAGATGATTACCTATTGTCTTTTTGGACTGACGTAGGGGGCAAGTAATGGCCACATATGCCAGCACTGACTTAAAATTGTTGAGGATTACAGTTTTCTCTAGCAAAGTCAAGTGGATTTATTGGAATAAAATAGCTGTGAAACAGTCTAATAAAGAGGTTTTTGCAATAGACAGTGCCTTAACTTAACTTCAACACTTCTTTAACTGCAAAGAGCCTTTTACAGTTAGGTAGATTCCAATGCATCATCAAAGTTGCTGATAACAGCTAGTTTGAGCATGAAAAATTATCTCTGTTATAATTCCATAAATCAGTATATCTTACTGTACTAGAAGAGGCTTGCAATCACTATAAATGGAACTAAAAGAGTGCCACTTTCTAGGTGGAGGTAAAGTTGTGAGGGAAATACTTTAACCATCAACATCTCCAAACAACAATGCAGCACTGCAGAGAGAGAAAGAAAAGGAAGAAAGGAAGAAAGAAGAGGGGAAAAAAAAAGATATTTTGCTGTCTTGCTGAATATTGTCATTAAACCAGCTATCCAGCAGGTTGACCTACATCTATTACTGTCTTTCCTCGTTAAAGAAAAAGACTTGCAAGCTTTTGAATAACAACATATTAAGTCTGCATCCAATTCAAATGGAAAAGATTACAAAACCAAACCTGTTTAAAACATTCAAACCATATTTATCCACTTCCATCATTCTTTCCATATTCAGTTCATTTTTTCTTGCCAAAACAAAACTGTTATGCAAGTTTTTATGCCTCATTTTGCATGTTCCTTCAAATACACTTCTATTAATTACTTTCCCTCTACCTTCCAAATTTAGCTGATGTCACTTTACTTTTTTAGCCCCAAACACTTTTTGCAGCCTGCTGTTTTTCATTTTTTTTTAAATTGGTTCCTACTAGAAATTTACAAACAATCCATTTGGCTAGAAATTACATGCATTTTTAAACAACATGGAAATTAGCCCATCCCTAGGGATCACAAAGGAAGTGCTGCAGCATTTGCAAGGCCCAGGCAGCAGGTTCTACATGGCTGCAATCAGGATCTGTCTCCTCAGACATCCTTTTGAGTCACTACCAGTCACCCAATATTACCAGCTTTTTCCAAATGTAATACTTGTTTTCAGCCCTTGGAGATGAACACCGAAAGCACTAAACAAATGACATTAATTAGCAATAAGCCTAGGTGGATATAGCTGAGGAGGACAGAAAGAGTCACCAACACATTTATAAGTGTTTTGAGTTCAGTTTGGCTTATATAATTCAGAAAATGAAAAGCTTCACTCTGAAATTATATAAGCTTATAAAAAAGACATAGCTTGTGGTTCAGGCTAGGACTGCCTCTGCCAGAAGTCAGAGGTCCTGAGAAATCTCTTAGAAAATTCATGCCTTGGGCTGACACTGTCAATGTGTTCTTTCTCAGATACCCATCCCATTTCGGTGAGGCAGGAGGTCAGACAGGTGTCTTCAAAGAACATATTTTTGAGAACAATATTTTGTGTCTCTTTGCACAGGAGTTTGAGACTATACTAATAGCAGATAAATGAACTTATCACAAATCCTCCCACTTTGAGTGTAACCTGAGTAACTTTCTTCCTATCAAAACAAGAATGCAAAGAAAAGACATGAAGTCTTTGAATGTTTTCACTTCCTTATAGTGCAAAGGCTTATAATATATTGAGTTTTAGGGGCAAAAGCATAAGTCACTGGTATTTCTGCTCCGTTTGAAACTGGGGCTACTGGAGATAATACATCCTGAGTCAGACTGAATCCTGATTTGGATTTGAAAGTCTGATTTTCAGTAGAGTCCTTATACAAACACAAGATTATGTTCACTAAAGTGCTAACATAATCAGCATGAAGATCTTGGCTGGTCCTGTGTTGGTAAGCAGCTACGCTGCAATGACAGACTAGTCATGTTTCCTCTCTGCTTGCTTAATTCATTTTTGTAGACATTGCCATGCTTCCTGGAGAACAGCAATGTGTTTTTAGCGCTTCAGGCAATATTTGATTCCCTGTTTGTGTGGGAAAACTAGTTATCTCCTCGTGAAGGAGAAAGACATGAGTCACTGCGTGGATCTAAGCAATTAATTTTGTCTCCCCATCAGAGACTGGGCCATGATGTTACAAAGCCATGCGTGACACCATGCCAGCACAAGAGGACACAAGGCCCCACGGTTACACTATGCCAGGCTGTGAGATCACAAGGCCCTGCTCTGATTCTCTTCTAGGCCATGATTTTAAAAAGGTTACTCATATCTCTTCAGTGCCACATTCCGAAAGAATGTGATTAAACTCAATCAACTTCACCTCTGACAATATAATGTAACAGTAAATAATATAAAGGCAACAACCCGTGATTAATAAATATCTGAAAATATATTTATCTGTGGGGTTTACTGAACTATTTATAATGGAGATGAAAATCTGCAGAAAAAAAAATTAAAAGTGGTACATTGGAAACAATTTCCTAAAATCAAGACCTCTTACTAGAAGAAATCAGGACTCCAAACTGCTATATACCTTTCTTCAACCAGGGATCTCAAAGCACTTCAGAGAGGACGATGGTAGTTTCATAAAGGAGCACCTACAGTGTGGAGGACCAAAGTGACTTGCCCTAAGATCGAGGCCAGATTGGCTTCTTATCTTAATATATCAAATATACATATTTTACTAAAAAAACAAGATCACAAATGAAGCCCTAACTCCTTAAATACTAGTTAAGGAACCTATCACCCATGAGTAAGCGCCTGATTTTATTTTTAACAGCATTATGTTCAATAAGACACAGAAACAATAGGATCTGTATTATAACAGATCCAAAATCATAATATTTTGTAGTCTCCTGATGTAGAAGAAATCTTTTGTATTTGAGATCATTAGCAGCCCAGCAATTGCAGCACTTGAGCTGAAATGTAATATCTACCTGGCATTATGGGTACAAATGTCATGCACAATGAAGATTTAAGGACAGAAGACATTTATTCTGTTGAAGACAACCAACAGATTATTTAAAATCACAAAGAAAATTAGATAGTTTCCTACAGTAACAAAGCACCCTAGATCACAGAAGCAAAATGTCTGAAATTTCAGACAAACAGTGCATTTCAGATCTTTTCGGTAGGTAGTCAGGTACTCATCAAGTGCATCCCACCCACAGGCTACACAGAGGGGACAAGGGTCAAGAAAAAAAAAAAAAGAGAGAGAAAGAATAAGAAGGAGAAAAAAAAGGAAGCAAAATTTGTGAAGTTTTAATAGAAATAACAATTTTATATAATTCAGAACTATAAGGTTGTAAGTTAGGGTCTGTGTAAAGATATGGGCATTTACTTAAAGAACCAGCTTTCTGTTTCATTTGTAGTACAGAATATATACATTTGGGCAGGAAATCATTCAGAATACTTCATTTCTATGAACATTCATCACAATTTGTCTATTTTGGCTTTATAATGTTAGCCACTGCAAATAGCACTCAAAACACAAATTAAAATGTTTAATTGAAGCCGCAATAGTCATTTTTGGAAAGTACAACATTAAAGTGCTCAAAATATCAAGGGAAGCCAAGACACCTGAATGAGAAGCCAGTTGAGGGAAGGGAATGTCCCATTCTAGTCTGTGCTCAGACCTCACCTCGAGTACTGTATGCAGGCTTTGGCACCACAGTATAAGAAGGCCATAAAACTGTTCGACAGCATCCAAAGGAGGGCTATGAAGGTGATGAAGAGTCTAGAGGGCAAGACACATGAGGAGCAGCTGAGGTCCCTTGGTTTGCTCAGCCCAGAGCAGAGCAGGCCGAGGGAGGCCTCATGGCGGCCTGCAGCTCCCTCACGAGGGGAGCGGAGGGGCATGCTGAGCTCTGCTCTCTGGGGCCAGCGACAGGACCCGAGGGAACGGCATGGAGCTGGGACAGGGGAGGGTCAGGCTGGGTGTTAGGGAAAGGTTCTGCACCCAGAGGGGGTCGGGCACTGGGACAGGCTCCCCAGGGACGTGGTCACGGCCCCGAGCCTGCTGGAGTTCAAGAAGCATTTAGACAACGCTCTCAGACATAGGGTCTGGGTTTTGGGTGGCCCTGTGCAGACCTAGGAGTTGGACTTGATGATCCTTGTGGGTCCCTTCCAACCCAGGATATTCTATGATTCTTTAAGAAAGTGAAGCTTTAAAGTTCTTAGAAGGTTGAGGAGTACGTGGTAACTACATAAACATATCCTCACGTGCACATATGTTGGGCCTCAAGACGTTTAGGAACCCAATTCTAAACAACAACTTCAGCTGCCATTACAAGTAATACTGAAGTCATAGCAAATTCAAAAGCAATTTTGATTTTCTTTTCTCAAGTGACACCATATAGCTCTGGGATAAATTACTTTCAGGTGCTTTAAATGTAATTTAAAACATACCACTCGTGATAAACAAAACATTATTGTTTATGAATGTTTTATAATGATATTCTGGAAAAATACATCTTTGCTCAGATGATAGCAAAAAGAAGGAAAGACTGAAAAAAAATTCTCTGGAATAGTAATACTTTCCAGGTTACTGGCATTAGGTCACAAGATTGCAACAACCATTGTTTCTTAACACCCTGCAATACAGTTAAGAAAATGACAACAACCTAAAATATCTTCAACAACTCCAAAAATTATTCTGTTTTATTAAAATATTAATAACTGAAACTTATTTCCCAAAATGGATTAAATGTGATTTGCATATCTGCTAAAATCTGCAGTAGCTGGGAATATAGAAAGAACAAATAAAGAGAAATTAGACTTACCAAGTTTTGTACCACTGTATTCACCTCAATGAATATACTGATAGCACCGATTAGTATTTTATGATTAGCTAAATTTATTTCCAGTCAAGGTTGCGACCTGGGCTACCAGCCTGGCTGGGCTCTGCGAGCAGACAAAGAAGAAGGTGATTTATTTGTGCATGTGCTAAATGGGTGGCCCAGGACTAGAGAAGTCCTTGCAGTGTCCTCACAGTGTCCCACTTGTTGCTGTGCAGAAACCTCTGGAGGCCCAAGCAGGACCCTGATAGCAGCAGCTTTGTGAGGACTATAACCAAGATCCTCTTTTCTTTGCAGGATTTGTATGGTTTAACCCCAGACATGCACACCCTGACATCAGCTCAGCGTGACCCTGGATGTGAAGCCACAGCCCATCATGTGAGGAAAAAGGCCTGAAAAAGGAGTGGAAAGGGATGGAGCATCACAGCTTCTCTATGGAATACAACGTCTCAAGTCTCACCACCACGATACATAGCTGCACTTTGCTCCCTATTCCAGAAGCTTTTCTAAGAAATATATTTATGAAAGCAGAAAAAATAAAAGAAAATGGCTCTGTGAGCTAAGGGAGAATGATCTAGAGTCTGCTGCCTTACGCATCTGAGTTACCTCCTTTGTAGAAAGGTGCTTTGGCATCCCTGGCTTCTGGTATCAACCAGTTCCTTGGGACAGAGAGTTCATTTTAATTTGATTTTGTTCATGCACACACACAAATGTTAACACTTTTTTTTAGAACATAGAGAAAGATAACTCATTTTTCAGTGCCCCAGGGCACACCCAGGTAGTCTGCTTCTTTCTTCAAGCTTTCTAACAGCACAGAGGAATCAGATAGCCTTTGTTTATAACCTGAAAATAAAATTAATGTCCCCTTTCTTGAATTCTTAAATTGTCATTTGACTCCTAAACTGAGTCTCTAAAAGCATTATTTTCCCTCCTCTGCTTAAAATTAGAAAAGCATTAGATCTCAATGGAAAAATTCAATTTTTCAAAGCATTACTAAAATACGTGAAAGACCGTCAGCAAGTAAGAGTAAGATTTTAAACATTTTCCTATGAAAGAAATTCTCACTTCATCAGGAGTGAAGCTGCAGTGAAATACAAGTTTGCCCTGAGAAGCAGCACTGCCCAGAGCAGCTCTGGAGATGATTTTGGGGAAAACCACAAGGTATTTTGTTCTTTTGTCTGGGGAAGTAGAAGCCAGGGCCCTCCTGCTCTGCCCTTGCCCAGGGCAGGCAGAAGGGACACTTTCAGTGTCTCCCTGCACCCTCCCCAGGTAGGCTGCACCTGGGGCAGAGGAGACAGTGAAACAGGGGAAGGTAATAAAATGTCGGGTTGTATCACCTCCCAGAAAAACACCCTTGCTTTTCTTAACGGGAGCACCAGTACCAGTGCCAAGGAGGGTAACAGCATAACACAGCACCATTTATTCTTGGCTCCTTACAAGAGGATGCAGGAAACTCATTTGATTACAGGCAGCTCTGCACTTTATTGCACTTGATTTCTTTCTTATTCATGAATCGATGAATAAATTCAACTTCCCAATATCATCAGAACAATCCCAAAACACTTCAGAACTAAAGGAGTCGCGTGATATAGCTGAGATATATCTTAGCAGCCACAACATTGTGCTGATAGAGACTGAGTATAGACATGCCCTTTAAAGCCTGAAGGGAGGAGAAGCACTGATGTTTCTGTTTATGAAATTAATAGGTCCAAACAGCATAGCACACTGAGACATCAGGCTATTAGCAGGAGCCCTGCTGGCAGCCCATTTAGAAGAAGAAGAAAAAAAAAGTAAACAACACATAACTGTGACAGCCGATTAGGTTGAGGGTTTTTTTTTTTTCTTTTCCTTTTTAAAGTATATAGAGAACTCAGCAATCTATTTCAATGATTGCTTTCTCCAAGCCTAAAAATAATATACAGTCCCGTATGTCTGTACTTGGCCAACAGCTCAGGCCAAACGCCCAGAAGATGTAAATGACACAGCTCCCTGCTCATGGGGCCAGTGTAGGACCTGACCATAAACAGCTTGGTGGCAATGGGCAGACAGATGGCTGCATGGGTAACCAATTGCTTGATATGTAGTTCTCCAACAGACTAGGCTAAAATTCTGACGTTCATATTCGTTTTATGGGACCTGCTGAGTTTTTTTTCCTTTTCAAAATAATTGACCTGTTATTAGTAGATTATTTTTTCTACAGTAATGACCAGAATTTGGGGAAAATGCTTTATGGTGGTGAAATACCAAAAAGAAAATACACAAAACTGATCACCAGATGTCACTGTCTCGTCATTCCAATACGGCCAAAAATATAAATCTGTCAGCAGAAAACAAATGAACAGGCACACAACCAAGAGAGAGGAGAAAAACTGGAATATGAAGAAGACAGACTTTTTTTTCCTGTCCTTGGTAGATGTCATTCATTACCTTATGGTTTTAGAAACTTAGGGCTCTCAGTGACACTGGTGTGAGACAGGTCTTTACAGTCAAGATAACCATCTCGGATGGCTTCTGAGTAGCTTCTTCCATTGCATGTCTTTTAGGAAAAAAACAAACAAACAAAACAATTTTTGTGAATATATATTATAGGGCTAGAGGTCTCAGGGACTGCTAATGTTGAAGGAACTTCATCAGGAGAGATGGTTATGCTGTCACGTTGTCCTGGGGCACGCTGTGGTTCACATCACAGGTTTTTTGGGGCAGGGGCTGAGCTCTCTGGGGTTTCGAACACTAGTGCCTTCCATGAGAGGAACATTTTATGTGGCAGAATTGAAACCCCAGGTATGTGACTTTGAGATCTTAGGTATTCTTTCCACCGTTTTGGAAGGTGTTGTATAATGCTTTCAAAGACACAGGGCATAGGATAACTGGGACTATTAGCTTGAAATCAGCAGCCTAGAAATTTGAGTGGACGTCTACCTGTACTTGCTTTTATCTTAGATAATGTGGTCAAATTCACACTGAGAATTTCTAAAGTATCTATTCAGGCAGCAGGTTCTTTGGGGAAAGGAAATGGTTCTTCCCGTTATTTAAGAGCAGCATGCTCACAACCCCTTCCTACCTGTCCCACAGATGAAATGACTCATTTTATTTGAGCTAAGAATATGTCTTCTACGTAACTGCTATACCAGGCAGGGGGCTCTTTATGCTAAGTGCTTTGCAAACACAGGGTAAAGACACTCACTCTGATCAGTGCCTTGGAACTTGAACGCAAAAGGCAGAGAAAAAGGATTTTTAATCTTTTAAAAAGAATGAAGGAATACAGAGCAGGAAGGGTAGTGGTCACATTTCCAAAAGCGATCATCAGTTAACACATCTTTCCTGTTTCCAATTATTTTAAAGTGTCTGTCCTTTAGCAATCTCACCAAGATCATATAGCACCTCCTCATTAAAACTGACAAGTTTTAATGGGAATTCCAAGTCCCATAATATGCCATCTACTTTTAATACAGTCTTTTATATTTGAAAATCTCAAAATGATTTAAACCAAAGCCAAAGATTTAATGTCCATTTAAAAAGTGGGGTTTCTGAGACTTCCAACCAATTTGCCTACCATGACCTAGAAGACCAAGTGCAGAGCTGGGGATTGAATCCAGTTTTCCTGGCTCTGCATCTACTGTTCTGCTCAGACCAGCCCCACTGACAAGTCATAATTTTATCTTCCAGAATAAGATTGAAATTTTATGGGCTTGTAAGGAAGTCTTTGGATGCTATTCTTCCATAAAGATGGTACATGGCTATAATATGCTAAACTGCTGAAAATCTCCATGTAAAAACTGTGTCTTAAAGGTTAGGATGCCTAGTAGATGTTATCTAATTACAGATATTTTTTTACACTTTAAAAGACAAGAGGTATCATATACAGAGAACAAATAACGTAATGTCTCAGCATATGAGCTGTCAAAAAGGTGAAACAGAAGCCTCCCAAATTCATCCTGATGAACAGTAGCCTAACCAGCATGATAAGAGAAATGGCACACCTCTAAATGAGCAAAAATGTCGTGTACATTTTACCAACGTTACGATGCATGTGCCAGCCTTATCAGTCAATCTCCATCAATGTCCTTCTCTCACTCCTGGGTCTGCTTTAGAGAAGCCGTTGCTCTAAGAGAAACTGCATACACCTGAAGGGAGTCAGACTTGATCAGCTTATGGTTGGGAACTCCCAGCTTGGCTGATATAAGGTTAAGTGCTACTTAACGTGCCAAGATGTAGTACTAAGGACTGCTGCCTTTATCCATGTTCAGCTTATGCTTTAAAAATTACTTCTAGTTCACTATCCAGTGACAGATATACGTATGTAATTAACTCAGAAACAGGTAGATGGGGATGTTGCTTAGTCACTCAGGATAAGCTTGTCTACCTTGTGTTTTGTTTTTTTTTTTTTTTTTTCCCCTGGAGTTTATTCTCTACTTCCTATTCCAAAGGAAAAAAAATGGTGCTGTATCAAAATGCACTATGCTTTTACATAGTAAAATGTTGGTTATAGTGGATTTTTGTGATGTTGTCATTCCAATTTTTTCAACTTGATCACAGATTTTCAGGACAAAAAATCTTTCATTTATTATAGGAAGTCTTGCCTCAATAATGATTACAGCACCAAGGCTACTTTGGAGTTAGGTATGATATTTTTTTTTGCATAGCTTCAGAGTTAGCATTGGTCCTGAAAGTTTCCTTAGTGTATCTCTGTGAAATGTCTGCTGTCACTAGTAAACGGTTGCAAGTTAAGTTTTCTTGCTTAGGACAAGCACTTTTATAAAAGTAACTTGCACTTACTGCTGTAAAGGTACCGTACGTTGCTACAATTCAGAGGCACTCGGATTGACTCAGAGTAGACATTAAAAAGCTGAGAAGGAACTTAGATTGTCTATTAATTTATGTCTTTCTGGAACGAAGTAAAAGCTTTCTAGCTTGTAAATGTTACAGAAATGCATACAATTATTAGTTTTTTTTTTTTTTTTTTTTACATGACAGTTTTACCTCCATTAAAGCCCTGGAAAACCGTCAATATTTGCCAAATGGAAAAGACTGAAATGTTAGAGAGAAATATATTGAGCAATTTGATAAATTATGAGGGGAGAAAAGCCACAAAGCTTTTCTGATTACAATTTTACATTCAGTTCTCATAGTAACACCTAGAAATTTCAATCAAGTTACAAACCCAGCCTGATAGGCACTGTACAATAATATAGGAAGTGACATCTCCTGTCCCAAAGAGATCAGCATATTATATCATCTGATTTAGAAGATGCAGTAATTACATTAAGTGTGAAATTTGCCCTTAATGCAGCTGAGACCTTTGCATTGGTATCCAAGGAATGAAATTCAGTGCTGGTATTTAGTTACACATTCTCTGTCAAATGCCTTTGAGAGCTGTGGATATTCATGGTGTATCCCAATGTCATTTCAGATGACCTATCTTGTTTTCAAACAAACAGCAAATGAAGTAACATTTATTTAAAAAAAAAAAAAAACTTGAAAAATTATTTTTTCCTGATAAGATCATCTAGAAAGAGCTAGTATCCATGGGGTCTTTAAGGTGGTCTTGTATAGTAAGTACATTATAAGCTTCACTGAGATCTAATGGAAAGCACCTGGACTGAATTAGATGACACAGAATTTGAAGTGAAGATTTAAAATGGTTTAAAAAAAAAAAAAAAAAGGAGTAACCGAGGAAGGTGTGTGACGATAGAAATGTCCAATTACCATGTCACTCGGAGTCAGAGAGAACAATAAAAAATTAAGTGGCTAATCCTTTAGGGGAACTGTTAAATACTGTAAGTTTTAAAAGGGCTTAATGTTTGTCTCCTTTTCAGTTGGAGTCAACAAAAGTGTCACCACTGTCAATGGAGAAAAATGTGTCATATCATTCAAAAAAAAAAAAAAAACAAAAAAACACCACTGAAAACTGTAGAATCACCTGCAGGAAACGCATGCAACCTTCCATTTCCAAGTCTGCTAGTACAGGGAAAGTACTTACAGCCCTTTGTGTAATGAGCCAAGATGTCAGCCTCAGGTCTCAGGCTTTCCAGGGACCTACACGCAGACCCTTCAGCCACAGCACCTTGTACCCAACTCTTTGAAAGTTCAGGGAACCACCTGCTTCCTAGTGTTTATGAGAGTATAGGGGTTTAAATGGCTTGGAGTAGACAGAAGATGGTGACAGCAACCTCAGTTCAGTATTGGTAAGTCCTCGCTTCAGCAGCACTTTAGAACTTGCTGAAATACTTCACTGTCTTGGGGACAAAAGTAAAACACAAGGCAGAAGGGATCATTCTGCATCAAAAGGTCAAATTCTCTTCTGTCACAAGAACCATGCCCCTGAGTCCTCTCCTCTGGGGCACTGTGGTCTATCTTAAGAAAAGTTGGTCTCTTTTCCCTTATTCTGATAGCAGAGCTGCTGCTGCACCTTAGTGCTCTGGTGGATAGGAACGTGCTTCTAAACTGCCACTCTGAAAGTATTAATGACTTGTCTGTAGCCATTCGTTCTTGTATCACCATTATCCTTCTCCCTGCCTGCAGTTTCATTTCCATTTAGCAATCATGTTCCTATTCAGACTTCAGTCTGTGAGACTGCATGAGACAATCCCTAGTTTCCTCCTGTATGATCAACTCTCCATCCTCCTAATTATATTAGTAATCTTTTTTTTTTTTTCTTTTCCCTCCTTTTCTGATTTTAGGTTGTCTTTCTTGAACATAAATGTAGAATTGCAAAGATATTTCAGATGAGACCATATCAGTGCTTTGTTCAGTGCTTTTACACTTCCCCACTCTAATGGAAATTTGTCTCTGTTACATATTAAGTGTTTAATGTACTTATCCTGCATGGCCTGCATGATGCTGCAAAGTACCAACCTCCTTTTAGAGCAGGAAGGTGGAAATTAGTACTTATAGGAAGATCCAGATGTGGTAATTAGATCAATCCAACGTGCACTATGTTTTCACTTCCTTCCTGCTCCACTGAAAATAAATTTTACCTTTAATGAATATATATATATATTTATATATATATATGTATAGGGAAGGGGAGGGAAAGCATTTGAATGCTGGTGTCATTTAAAAGTACTGTGAAAAATATGCATTAAAATGTCATAATATTTTCTTTAACACCATTAAACATTCTAAGAATTCAATCAACATAGTCATTGCAATTACATAATTAAAACTCAGAACGAAATAGTATAATTGCTGTTTTATGACCATCATTACATAACGAGTGGTTTTATAGCAATGTCAGCTAACTCTGGATTGGTGTAATTTAAAAAAGTTGTTGATTTCCATAGTACTACTCATGATTTGAACCAGAATACTTCAAAAAAAAGAGGAACTCTGTTAAAAATCTTGTTTGGGGTTTCTTCTTTTAAAAGATCTGAAGTACAAGGGTTCAATAAAAGTCTAAGAACTCAAGAGCTGTAGAGTTTTTAGAGACATAAACAGTGAGCTTCAAGCTGATAAAATAATACAAATGTTCAGTTCAAAGTGATTTTTAATGAAGACGATAAGCCCCAGAAAGTACAATTTATGGGCAATATATAACTTAACTTAAATCAGCAGTTCAATCATGGAGTCTCTGCCTCCTACACACCGGATTACGTGCTGTGCATCTCAAGATCTGAAGCATAAAAAGCACAACCCAAGGAAGAGAAGGAGAAAAAAAATCTTTATGTGTTTATTGTGCCTCAAATATTGGCTCAGCTTGAGAGGCTTTCCGTCCTATAGCTGCCTCTTGTAGCTACTCTTTTCTTCTGTCCCTATGCTGTGACTATCAAGCACTGTGAAGGCGGTAGAGCACCGCCAGGTCTGCTTTCTTTCTACTGTGTGGGAGTTGATATAGGGCCAGTTAACCCCTCTAGTTTTAGGTCTGTTTTGCTTAAGAATAGCATTAAGAGCTCTGAAATGAACGGTAGCAATTCAGCAATGTATACAGATCCTTAAGACAGCATTTCTGGGCATTGCAACAGAAAACAATAGTGGCATTGTGCTTCCACTTTTCCTTAGACCCCATACAATCCCAACTGCACAAATATCCTCCTGTTATACAGCAATCAGTCAGCAATTGTTGGTTGCGTAGATAAACTAGAACCAACAAACCAAACTCTGGTAAGCACACGCAACACCAAGCACAGATCTCATTGCAGGCTATGAATCTGAGAAAGTGGGTAAATTTTGGAGGGGTTAGCTAGCACAGTTCATCTAGGCTCGGTAGGGTAAAGCTGGCTAAAGTATGTCTACATAAGCACCAGTCAGATCTTTGACTGATGTGCAAATGCATTTTTGGACCATCTCTTTCACTGTCACTTGCCAAAAAAGGCATAAGCTATGGTTGCATGAAAATCTCATCTATTCTCGTTTCACAGACTATGCGTTTTCCTGATGTCGGTGTTTGGTTTTAATGTGCCAAGAGGAACAAAACCACAGATATGTCAATGAAAAAGAGGTGCACATTACCGAATGTCTTACTAATGGAAGCTACACTCAAAAATACTTAAAACATAAGAATATTGTAGTATTGGGATCATCATGAATGTTCAGAATACTTCTCAAATTTGTTGATATTGTAATAATAATAATAAACAATTCACTTTCTATGCTATAGTGAGATATTTCTAATAAGAAACATTACACTAAGGGAATCAATGGCAAAATTGCATTCTATGGGTTAACTAAATCAAATTCCAGTTTACAGTATGCAGGTATTGGGGAACAGAGGAGTTGCCTCTTTAACAGCACCCACTTACCTAGAAGGCTGCATGTGTTCTGTTCTTCAAATAAACCACAAGAGCTTCCTCTATATACACTTCAAGTGTTCCTAAGAGAATGTTTGCCCTGCGACAGTGGGTGGTAAATGCTTATTTATGACTAAGCTAAAGACACCATCATCTTCAGAACATGAGACCTTCACAAGTAAAACAATCTGATTAAGGTTAATGAGTCAATTAATTTTGCACCTGGTATCATGATTAGTGGGTAACATTCTGCACTTTTTGTCCTACAGAAGTAAAAACAACCCAAAACCCAAAACAGAGCCATTTGGGTTAGAAGAAAATACCGTCATCTCTGCACCTCCTGAACTTTAAATCAAATCAAAGCTAATGAAATATTTAGACAGTTGTTTTCTCACCAGTATTACAACACTGAATGTTCCACTGATTTATTTATTTATTTTTGCCAAAGCATCAACAAAGCTTAGGGCATATGTGTAATATCTGAAGGTAATGTCGTCTTCTGGGTTGGCACCAGAACATTTTCATTGCCTTAGCATACGTGCAATTCGCCCCATCCACAAGGCTGCATTTGCCAATATAGCAACAGTTTTGAAGTATCGGTATCAAAACCCTACACTTTGCAGAACTAACAGAATCAATACAACAGTTTTAATTTGATTCTTATTGAATAAATGTTCCACTTCGTGGGTAGGGGAAGCCTTAAGATCTTGCTTCATTTGCTCTTTTATTACCTAATGTTACAATCTTTGATGGATATTCACAAGTGAATGAACTTTTGGCCCTTTGGCAAAGAATAAGATTAATTTGTATATGCCTCTTGCATTCAATGTCTGTATTTATTTGCAACTCTGATGTCTAAACACACTCAGAAAAAAAGGTCTCAGCAGTTCCTTTATCTAAACTGCGACTCTAAACTGTTGACTGACATAGTGCAAATGGTATCAGGTGTCATGTTCAGTCCTAAATGGAATTCTAGTCAAATTTGCCTGATCTCACTGCCAGTAAAACACTTTAAATCTGGACTCCCATAGTTAAGCTTGCTTTTCACTATCTCTCATCCATTATAGACAGCTGCCTCTTGGCTATAAGTTATTTTAAAAGGTTATTAAATGTGTAAAGCTTTATATTCATATTTAAAAGGAGATGACTCTGTTGATGTAAAGATGTAACCTTTAATATTTCACCCTGTGTTTAGTCAAACTGTGCGTCAGCCTACACAACAGGTTAGTTCTCCCCATGCTAATGCTGCTTGCCCATGAAGAGATTTGACAAACAGAAATATTTATCAATCAACAAACAATTGCTTCATTAAAAAAATTGTCTTTCTCTTAGCGCATATTAAGTCTGATATGGAGGCTCTCTGATTTCTCTGCCTTGGACTCCTATATTTTCTTGGTTTTAGAGCTAGATTTACATCACACAACATATTGCATAGGAGGTTTTTTTTATTATTATTATTTGTTTGTTTCTTTTCAAAAGAAAGTTGAGGAAAACAATAAAAGAGAGCCCCACTACTCTTCAAAGCCAATATACTTCCTGGAAAATCCCACAAGTCTTCAGTTATTCTATTGATTACACATTTCAGTTTTTCCATGTAAGCTACATTATAAATTATTTGCAATAACAATTCTGACTGTGAGAGCAAGATGGAACTCTGGTGTCCCCATTCCAGCCCACAGAGCCAGGCTGAGTTCTGCAGCTAAAGACAGCACTGAACACCTGACCGAGGCCTTTCTCAACTCTGATGGTAATGAGCATGGTTTAAAAAAAAAAGAACAAAAAAAAAAACAACTGCATTTCAAGCCAAATACAATATACTTCAAAGCTCAATGCCTGGATTTGGCTGTGAAGAGATGCAGCAGAATGAAGCAATGAAGACTAATTGCTGTGCATAACCTGAGTGCTTAGTACATAAGGAGCCATTGTGAGGATCTATACTCAGCATATTTTCCTGTTCCTTTTCTGCGCTGTAATCGGTGTCTTAATATATGCTAAAATCTAGCTGGATCCATTCATTCATCTATCCTCTCAGATCCATAAACATGCACTCCTCTGAATTTGATACTCTGCATTTTGTTTTCTTTCCTGCTTGAAAGGGGTGCATAGTGCTTGAAACAGTACTTGCATAGTGCTTGAAATGTTTGCATAGTATGCAGCAAGAGATTTCTGTAGGAAAGTTATTGTTCAGGATCTTTAGGTGCACCTATTCAAATGTGAATGTATAGGTGTGTATTGAGGCGTCTTTCCACATATCTTCCTACATTTTCTAGCATTTAATAACTTACTTTAGAAGCAGAAGCACTCTATGTAGTGGGAGCCAAAAAGTACATTTAGTGAATTCATCTAAGAGAAGTGTGCTGTTTAATAATAATATGTAGACTAATTAATGTAAATGCAATGGTGAGAATACGCTGACAGCATTGAAGTTAATGATCCAGCTGCAGTATCATTTCCATCACTGTAATATTGGGGGGGAAAAAAAAAAAAAACTTGTCTCTCTGCATCTTGGAATGGCATTTTGACTAAGTGTCGTGCAGAGCCAGATACACAGCCTGTCTATAGTTTCGCAAAGACCACCGTGTGATTTTACCATGGAATCTGGGACAATAGCTAAAGTCTTGAGTAAAATGTGACAAAGAGTTTGTGTTATGCCAGACATAGTTTCCAAACCTTGTGATTCAATGGCACAGCTTCCAGAGGCCCAGTTCTCCATCCCAGTTTTCCTGTTGCTGACTTCCTTCTTCCTGGTTGGCCTACACTGCTAGCTCCAGGAAATTCTGACATCCTCCGTGGTGACTCAGGGGTGGGAGCTACCTAAGCAAGGTGGTAAATCCAGCTCCTGACCTATTTCCATTCCTCATCCCCCAACTTCTACTTGGTAGGAAAGTAATTTTAAGAAATGTAGATCTTTGACCAAGGGTCAATCAGTTTTAGACGGAAGCAGAAATTCGCACAGTTTTACTGTACAAAACTACCTCCTCCTTTATTGTTTCATTCAATTTCAGCAACTAATCTCAAATGCTACTCAAATGCTTTTACTACAAGTATAGGACAAAAAGTCTACCTTATAAGAAGCTAAATTCACACTGCCTTTTAACCATGTACAGGTCTAGTAATTTCAATGGAGACTTACTGTTTTACAGGGGTGAAGGTGGCAGTGTATGGCAGATGTTTCTTGATAGAGAGATGACACTTTCAAAAATATCTAGGCATTGTCATTTGCAACTAAACGATGCTGAAGGCATCTGACAGGATTTTCAAAAGCAGGCTTTGAAGTCAGTAGGAAGTAGACACCTAAACATTTTTAAAGCCTAAAAGAAATTTAACATTTAGTGTCTAAACACCTAAAGATCTTTGAAAAACATCCTGTAAGAACCTATGTCCCTTTAACTTTCAATAAAAATTTAGCTCAGAACTGCAAAACTGTTCTTTCAGAAAAGGACCCTGAAAAGGTTTCAGCCCCTCTCCGGAACAGTACAGTGCAGTGCAGAGACACCGAGCCACCGCACGAGCAGGCACCTGTGGCAGTGAGCTGCCTTTGCTCAGCACTGTGGTCTGTGGATCACAGGGCAAAGATCTTGACCAAAAGAATTCTTATGAGAAAAATAAATGCTACTACTTTAAAATTAAGCAGCATCTATAGCCTTTCTTCATAATTAAAATTTAAGATAAGAAGAAAAAAAAAAAAAAGCCATTCTAGAAGTGTGAATAAATTAATAAAAAAATCTGTATGGAAACTATTTCTTCAGTACCTTTTGGATGTTGGAAGACATACTGAGTAACACGAGTATTTACAACTTTCTAAAGAAGAAAGCCAGCCCTCTTGCAAGACTGACCTGGAGCATGAAAGACAAGGTGCCTTCTGCCTAAGGATTCGCTATCATCAAAACCTCGGTAGTAGTTGTGATGATGACAGGCACAGCAGAAGGGAGTGCACATGCCTTATATTGTTTTTATTTGTTTGTTTTTTGATAATATCAGTGGGGAAAAAGGCACATATTTTCCCTGTTTGGCAAAGTAAGCAGATGTGCTGCAAAGTTTCCTAAGGAGCTCTTCTGTTGAATAAATGCTTGTCATTTCTGCTTAATTACTTTTTTTTTTCTCTCTTTTTTTTTGACAAACTATTCTTCAGACAAGGCATAAGATCTGAAGCACGGGCACTTTTAGACCTTTTTGTGCATATGTGTGGCAATGAAGGGTTTTGAAAATCAAAAATTTGCATCAGCAATGCAGGATGCTCTCAAGAAAAATGAATAAAAGAATATGGTGCTCCAAGTGGCCTAGAGAACAGAGCAGCTGGCGATGAGCTTTTGGTTTATTTCAGCAGGAGTATTTTCACTGCTAATTGTTATGATTCAGAATGCGGGACAGCACTTTATGAGCAGAACAAAACTACAATGAAAACAACAGGGCATAATGCCATCGGTTAGTGTTTCTAATTCACCATCTTACTGAAGCAGGGCTAGGATTTGTGTACAGCCATGACTCACAAATCTATTTAGCCTCCAAGATACTTTTTTCACAGTGAAAATGAAGCTCATATGTTCAGGCCTGTCTTGAGCAATGCCGGCATATATTCCTTCTCTACTTAAGTACAGCTCACTTTAACCATTTTAAGATTTCCTTCCAGCTACAAGTCTTGCAAAAGGAAGGCTACTTAGAAAGAATAAAAAATGGCACACACGTCTGGCCGTCTTGCCTAAAGCCCCTCAATCACAGCGTTGCTTTGAAATCACAGTAACTGGCTGCATTGGCTGAGTGACTGAGAGAGGTGGCAAGGCCCCTGGCAGACAGACCTTTTCCTCTCCATGGTTTTCACTATGACCAGACAATTATTGTGAAGATCATACTCTAGAGACAGATTTTCTGGAAATCTCAGCTCCATTTTAAATTCCAAAATAGATGTACAGATTCTAAAAAGTGCCCAGAGATGGAAAATACTAAACACAATATAAAGCACTGCAATAAAATAAATATAATAATAATAATAATAATAATAATAATAATAATAACAACACATTCTGGGAGAAAACAGAATAATCAGTCTGTTTTTCTTTTTTCCTTTCTGTTACTTGTGTTTTCACTGACAAAGCATGGCACTCAAATGTACATGGGTCTATTTGTGAATGACCTTCATGGACAGTTCTTCTTCTGTTGTTGGAAAAAATTAGCAGAAAGAGGGATCAAAAGCACACCATATACCATGCAGTCTCACCTTTCAATAGAATATTTGGTTTCAGGGGGAAAAAAAAAGCAATTTTAAAATTAATTTTTTTCAGCTGAATAAAAAAGAAAACAAACCCATCAATATGTGGAAATAATGTTGCATCATCTCCACTTCTCGTGAGCTGGCTGGGAGTCCCAGTTATAAATATTTCACATCACACCCAGGAACTCTTGCAATATATCACAATAATTTAGTGCAAGAAAATAACTGTAGGTGACCTGGAACATAAAGCCCAGCTGCTGGAGGGGTTTGGAAATATGCAGCACTCAGGATGTTGTATCTGCAGATAGGATTTATATTTGTGCATCTTAACAACTGAAAGGTTAAAAAAAAAAAAAGTTTTTATCTGCTAGTCAACTCAGCTACACATACGCAATGTGTATGAACAGATGATAAATGGTAAATATATTTACCATAGGGAACTCCTTCAGAGAACAAAGCAAACACAGGCCCTCGTCCACATTTCAGGTAACTCTCACAGAGCAAGAAAACAAACAAACAAACAAACAAACAAAACAAATCTAAGCATCTTTGACTAAATAAGGGGAAAAAATGACGAAAGAATCCAGTCTATGTGCCAACAATTTTACGGATATAGGTAATTTTCTACACAGTGCTCAGTTACCATGGTGATGGACATGAATCAGATTAGATAATTTCTTCACTCCCGAAAACCTTCTACTGAAGTCAACGGCAGGTTTTCCAGTTGATCCACAGTGTTAGGCCCATGTTTGTTATGTTTCCCTCTACAGGACAAATATATGAAAGATTAAATGGCGACACGCGCAGATGATAACATCGTCCGAGGGAAAGATGAGGAGGTTTAAATGTTACTTACAGACTGGCCCCAAAGACCACTCTAATCAAAGGGAAAACACCAATTAATCGCAGATAACTCTAACAGAGCCCCATGAGGGCGTGAACTCCTGCGCTGGGCGGGTAGGAGGCAACAGGGAGGAGAGAGGATGGGGCAAAGACAGAGAATTAAAAGAGTGGCTGAAACTCTTGTCATGAATTCCCTCTGTCAGCTGAAAGATGGTTACTGGTGGGTAACATGTCCTCAGCCTACGCAAAGGGCAAAATACGTTGGCTTAAAATTTAATTATTCAGCTATGAAGAAATAAAATGACTTGCCCTAAATCATGCAAAGTAGGAGGAGCCACATGGTGCCCTGAAGCTAATGTCTATGTCATTTCAGTATTGCAGGCTTCATGTACAGTGCTTGAGCCAGTGTCCAACTCCTCAGTTCACAGTTATCTACTGAAACTTGAGCAACTGTGGGTTTTGCTAAAATCAAAATTCTTAGCTACCTAACTGTCCTCCTTTTCTGAATGCCACTGAAAAGTCTTTACAGAGAGATAAACTGAAGATTCAGAAAACCCAAAACATTTTATTTCACTGCGAATTCTAAAATGAAAGTTGCAAAATCACAATTCTACTTAATTTCAGAAACAAAGGCTCATTATAGCTTTGTTGCTTTTCTGGGAGTGAATGTGCAAAGCACTTTTGGTTGACTCTACAGCAGCTAACTGGAGAATCCCAACACACCACAGTATTTTTCCAGAGATTTTTTAAACCGACCCTTTCTTGCCTTGTTTGATCCCTTAAAAGCAAGTGTCACTGCAGCCCTGGCAGGAGTGGCACTGTGTAATGCTTCTAACACTCAGCAGCCTTTGGAAGTGCATTCCCATGGTAACACTCCAAACCCTGCTGGCTACATCCTTTCAGCACAGTAAGCTTAATATCAGATGCTTGAGCCATCTGTCCAGCGCCTCAATTAACATAGTTAGCTACTGAAACTTCAGCAATTATGGATATTATTGAAATCGCATTGCAATCAAGGAACAAATCCACAACACAAAAGAGGACAGAGGAAACCCTAAAGCAACACTGAAACAGAGCTTATATGAGTGAAAAGAGAAGGAGGGGGACGTCATCCAGAATTAAATGCAAATTAGAACTTAATCTGGCCCATAATTTCTGTCTGGAGTCCTCATTTTGACTGCAGAACAGTTGGAATTGTGATGCCATTAGTATAAATGGGAGGTGCAAGGAGACGGAAAACCAAGCTGATCACTCGTCTCCTCTATAAATTAGCTTAAGAGAAACACCTTGGGGCTGAGATGGGAAGGCACAAAGCAGCCCAAGGGTTGGCCAAGACAAGGAAGACGTCTTTGCTGCTAGGTTTGGATTTGAGCTAAATACTGTGCAGTTACCTGGATTTATTAAAGGTAGATTAAAGTATACTGATCACAATCTAATCCTGAAAATTGCATCACATCCCCTATGCATGGCCTTGATCCTGTTGATAGGGGGTACAAATCATTGTATAAAAGTGGGTAAATGACTAGGAAACAACTCCCCTACATGCTGGCTCTCTCAGAGAGCCCCAAAGCTGCTCCACAAGTTAAATGGGGGGCAGCAGACCCAGAGGTAGTGACCTGCAGGGAACCTGACACAGAAAATGCAGAAAAGGAACTTGTGGGAAGGAGTGGGAAGGGGCAGCGTTGAGAGGACAGGGGCTGTGCACACGTGGCTGGGACGTGTCTGCAGCAGGGGGCCCACCGGTGGCTGTCTTGCTGCTTTGCTTGAGTGCCAGGGAAAGGGCTTCGTCTCACCTGCCTATAGAAGGGTAAATTCAGAAGTCTTCAACTAGTTATCTAAAACACCTTAATAGTCCTTAGAGAGATGTAGGCATTTCTAAAGCATGACTTATATGGCACTTTAGACATTTGCTGTAGAATAAGACAAATTATTCCCTATTTCTCTCCATGGACTATAAAAGGAGTCTGTGTGCCTAGCTCAGCTAGAGATGTCTGTGCTGCAGATGTCTAAATTAAGGCAGCAGAGTTCTACCACGGAGTGCTCTGATGATTGCAGTGTGAGAAACAACAGTTTTCTTTGTTTACAGGGGTCCTCTGTTGATAGTCATCCATCACAGTACTGAGGAAATAAATGCTGTTTCCCGCTGCATCTGCAGGTCCGCCTTACTAAGTCCTTGCTAAGGCACTTAAAAAAGATGCTCACAACTGGGCCCTTTCAGAAACAGCAGCCTGTTATCACACCTGAGCTCAACACAGCCTTCTTTCAGTTTGCAGCAGGAGAAATTCTGTTTCCAGTGATAAAAAACTGCATGAAACTTAAAATAAAAATATCAAACACAAAAATATGTATGTTAAAAGACATTATCTTCGCACGTCAGCAAAAGGCAAGGCAGAAATGGATAGACTTGTAGCAGTTTGTCCCCTGACAGCGAGCACTGCTGCACACCATTTCACCCTTCAGTTCATGCATGTTTAGATATTTAAGTGGTATCATTAGCCCCCCATCTTTCAGGTGGCATTTCCATTTCTTGGGTTGATTCTGCTAACCTCTCAGTCTGCCTTTCCTGGCCTGCCTGGTCCATCTGTCCATCCTGTAGCTTGCTACACCCTCTCCACCTGGAGAACATGAGCCTAGAAATCCAAAACATCCCTTGTACTTAAAGGGACTGGCGATGGACAGGCCTTTCCGCAGAGACTCTGAGCTCTGCCAGCCTCTGGCAAGCTCCCTGCAGCCAGACCTCGGGGCTGGTGAGGGCAGGCAGCCTGCCTCCCTTCTCGCTTCTCCCTGCTGGGCTTAGTTCCCATGCAGGAGGCAGAGAGATGATTACATAAAGGCTGACTCCAAGCCAGGTTTTGTCACTTGGCTGGTTCTCCCCGGGACGTTTATCTATTTAGAGGTGTTACTCTATTTCCTTAAGAACAAATAATGAAGTCCTGTTTCTCCTTAGAGGGATACAGGGAATTTTGATAGAGTACCTAAGCTTCCTTACGTATCCTATAGTGTCACAATGCTCTTTAGTCCTGTGCTTTCTTCTTTTTTCCTTTTTTTTTTTTTTTCCCCCTGCAGACCGTTAAGTCTGCTCCTTCTTACAACAGGCATTTTTCTAACTAGAGCTATCCACTGCACAACATTAATTTTTCCCTCATTTTGCATGAATGTATTGATTTGACCATAACTACAACCCATGATGTGTTTTGCTGCTGCTACATTCAGGTACTCGAAATAATATCACCATGTAATGCAAAGCTATTAACTGCAGCCTAATATCTGCCAGTCAGTGATGTGTGTTAGGAAACCAGGGAGCTACCCCAAAGGGAAACTCAAAACATGTAAATATAGTTAAGTGATTCAAATAATTATAATTGTCTTCAATAACATTCAAATGCAACATTTAAATTAGGGAGTTAATTCTCCATACCCACTCATCCATTAGTTTTTCAGTTATTATAAAACCCAGCCATTACAAGGTTCTTTGTCCTGCTTAGCAGTAAATGAGCCATACCTATCAGACTGACCTTTTGTCCAATTCTGTTTATGAACTCAAGCCTAAAAATAGTACTCATTCCCCTTAAAATCAATTTAATGCTGGTACAAGACTGTCCAGCTTCTTGTAATCAGAAAGATATCCTATATTTTAATCCTGGGCATCACCAGTACTGGGGACGTCGCTGTTCAAAAATAAAAAACAATTATTGCATGTTTGTGCAGATCTCACGGAATTGACTTGGCTAGAGATGCTCCTCATGTTTTGTTAGCTGAAATTGCAATATTGTTGTACCCTTAAGTCCTGCCAGCTACACCAACCACATACGGTTGTAAGGGAGAGAAAGTGCTTGTAACAACAGCCTGACCATGGTAGGGGCTCACTCAGCTGCTCACAGGGTTAACTTTGCCTCTGAGTGCTTTCTGTGATTTCTTAGGGAGGAATCTGGGGTGCTCCCCAAGGCGGCCTGAGCTGCTGTGTCCTGCAAACCAGTTACGGTTCTCCTGGGTCTGGTGTGGCACAGACGTGGATATTTAATGCACTGCCTCCTAAATACAAATATATTTACCGGCGAGTAGATCAGTGTTTGGGGTTTGATTGGTTTTTATTTTGTTGTTGTTGTTTGCACGTTTAATAATCAATGAATGATTTAAATCACATTTTCCTTTGCGTTTTCAGTGAGTGACAGTCACACAGTCAGCAACTGTGACTAAACTAAGGCCAGTAAATTGTTAATCCAACTGTACTTCCCTGTGAAGGTCTATACCCATCCAGGGTCTCACCTTATTTATTTCTCAGCAGATTGTTATTAAATTAGACTGACAAATACATACATTAAGCACTTCACTGATCCAGTACAGCCTTAGGAACCATACCACAAACCAACACATGCGGAAGTTTTACAACTTCTTACCAAGAAGTCCAGGTTTTCACCAGCCACACAGTACCAGAGGGCAGAGTTCTGTTTGACTTTCTCATTTTCACACAGCACAAAAGCAAGCGTATAATTAGGGCCATAATTTCAGGTTTCAGACTAGCTTGGTTTGTACCATTAAATTGTAGAAATACTTATTTTGATTGGTATTACTTCATAGTACAAGTTCTACTGTTAAAATTTTTAAGACTGTTTTAATGCTTCAATATTTTTGCACAGTTAAGTGATTTAAAAGGAAGTTTCTTGCAATTTATTAAGTATCCAAATAGGGTATTTTGTGAAAATATTAACTTTACTTTTTAAAGAAGTGAGAGGAAAGATGAAAGCTTTCATGATGGTAGAGAAAATATTTAAAATGATCAAAATGTATGTCCCAAAGGTCCAAGTGAAAGAGAATTATTCATTTTAAAATTTTCTGATTTTAATCCAGTTTCATGATTTGTGGACCTTAATCATAAAGTTGGAACTCCTGGGGTTGCTCTTGCCGTTCAAAGTCTGTCTTGCATGGAAATAGGAAGCCTATCCAGAGACACAGAGCCTGCTTCAGTACCGAGCCATGACCTGAAACATTATTTTATGTCATTCAACTGATACAACAGGGAGCAGTGAATATGCTATTTCACATGCTCCTAACTGGACAGGGCACTTAGGTAGGAGCACAAGCATAGAAAACAGCTGCCCACTGAAGCTGAACTAGCACATAATATGCCACCACTTTGTATAGCTCTTCTAGTACCTCCTCTTACGTATACATTGCCATGATTTTCTCTCTAACTTTCTCTCTCTTTTATCGACCCATCTAATCATTGTTATCTTTTACAAAACCTCCATATTTGGGCCAAAAGGGGGAAAAAAAAGGCTGAAAAACAGAAGCCATTATAAATATGCTGACACCACTGGATCTAGATGTCAGGACAATTTATCATATTCATTGCCTCAGTAAAATTGCTGGTGTGGACAGAATGCAAATTCTGTACCAGTGGAAGAAAGTATCAGGGCACCTGTTTGCATACCAGACAACCAGGGGTTATAATCACAAAATAAATAAGACCATTTCAGATGTAATACTGATTGTACTGTACCAAATTTGCTAATAAAACCCCACCATGCCTGAAAGCCACAGGGCCTAAGAAAATATGCTTCCCAAAAAAGCCGTAGTGTGAGCTGGTTTGTAATGAGTGTGCAGTCATCAAGTGAAAATGGTAAGGCGAATGTTAACACAAGAGTGGGTGAAGCCATTAGGAACCCTGCTAGATGTATGCACAATGACACAATAAGGGCATCTCAATTCCACTCCAAATCCGACAGACTGAGTGCTGGAAGCAGAGCAATGAGATGAGCAAGAGCTCATCTACATTAGAAAGTTTTACTGCTTTAATTAATCCAAAACACAATTAAAGCTGTGAAACCTTTCTAGTGTGGATGCAATTTTACTGGTTAAATGAGCAAGCACTTGGAATTTAGTATTGTCCAGATATATCACTTACCAGTCTGACTGTACCGCACTCCGGTGTATGTTAATATACCTAGCTTTCTTCCACTGCTTTGGGGCTGCCCACCTAAGCCACGTATAGAGGAAGCATTTATATTCTAAAACCTAATGCAGGCAGGACTAGCGTTCTGCAGATGGGTAGATTAGATCAGACTGGTCCACTAGAGACACATTCTGTGTATTCCTATTCTTTGATGTGGTTGTCATATAGTTTAAGCATTAAATGCTGGTTAAATGCTTTCCAAGTTCTACTACTGGCTTCTTGGATGTCCAAGAAGACCAATCCATACTGGTGACTGCCTATAAGGAAGAAAAAACTCTTAGGTTGAAAACTGGAAGCTGGGATTATCCCTTGCTGATTTTGGTACCTAATAGGTTAAATTGATGTGCAGTTAAATAATTAAATACATCTGACAAGTCATGCATAAACATACTGGGCTTAAATTCCCATATAGTGTGTGCTTTTTATGACAGTCTGTATTCAATGATTCTGATAGTAAGCTACTCGCCCAGTGTGTTGCTCTGATGTTAGAGATCTCACATCTTCATACCCCTGACAAAAGCAACAGTATTAACAAATATACATTTTACAGCAACATGCAATAACAAAAAGAGCAGTAAAAATAAAATCAGAGAATATAAAATCACAACAATAACCATATACTTCAGATGCAATGTGAAATATTGTTTTCTAGTGGAACTGGAAGAACACTTTATGTTAAACAGGTTCAGAATATTAAGTGGAAGGGCCTGGAATATTCTTCAGAAATTGTTTTGATGGCATCGTGTCAAAAGTTGTCATTCCCTAATGTATAACACACAGCCTGAGCTTACATAACAGGTATCATCTCCAACAGTGAAGACATTGCAAAACTTTTCACTTAAGCATGCTCTTTTGGTGTATGTATCATCATTTTCTACAGCACAGAAATTTCTGTTTGTATATAAAAAGGGAAAGGTTAAAATGTTGGATATGCTTCGAATGTTGATCTCACACACAGATAACTCTTACATGGAGTATACAAAAAGTAGTCAGTGTTATTGCTACAGAACCTTTGAAAACTAATACATTTTGAAGGAGTAAGACTTGAATAAATTAAATGAAATATTACTTTTCTACTAAATTTTATTTAGCACCAAAATAGAATGCAAATTCAAAACAAAAAAAAAATAATGCTTATTTCCAATTCCATGCTGATAGTGACTTCTTCCTTGGTGGAAAATGTCCATTATGTCATTATGCCTTCACTTCTACTTTCTCATGAGCAGCCTTTCATGTGGTTTGACAGCTCTGTCTGCAGTCAGAAAAACTACCATGACTGCAAGACTACACATCCCCTCAGCGTGTTGCTGGGAGCACAGGATGAATTAGAGGAAACGAGACTGCACTACTTGGCATTTTCTCCACCTAGAGATTATGACTAATTTATCAATTGATTGAAAATTACTGTATTAATCAACCATTTGTACTTCACACTCTGAAAGCAAAGCAAGCATTATCAAAAAGTGACCTCTATGGCTTCCTATGATCCAAGTGTGAGTATGGCATATCTCGCTGTACATTTTAATCCACTCCACGAATCAAGACTACTCCAAAACTGAGAAGTCCAAGACGAAAGGAAAGTAGAATAGTGTTGAAATCATACAAGTCCTTTAGACGATCAAGAGGGAAAGCACTTCACATTATTGTTTACAATTTTCACAGCTCTGCTGAAGTTATTATGGTTATGGTAACTTTTAAGGGTCATTTCCTCTCCCTCAACATACAAATATTCTGATTTTTTTTCCCTTCTAAGTGCTAAGGTACTAAACAAAGCAGTGAATGTCATCGTAAGACTAACAAGAAGACTGGCACACACTCAAAAGTCACAAAGCATTTTAAGTTGTTAAATTTAGCAGAGATTCTTTCTGTTGCTGTGAGTCCACTTTCTAAGTGATCTGTTTTAAATCTGCTTTAAAAGTCAGATTTTCTTCTCCACCACCAACAAAAATACATTCATCCTGGCCTTTTCTCTCCTTGCCTTCATCCACTTCTGTTTTAGTTGGGATCACTGTATCAACATCTGCAGGATCTGAATGCCTCCAGATCCCCCAAAAGGACTCAGGCATTCATCCGACCCTGGCTGTAACTCCTCTTACCTGAGGTTTGCGTTCTGTTTTCCCCAAGTGAAAACCCTCAAGGCAGTTTCAATGGAGTAGTATCAATCAGGACTGCCAGATGACGTTCAAGAAATAAAGAAAGAAGAAATTGTCAAATAAGAGGCAAAATCTGACTTTCCTATGTAGGAGTTAGGGCTAGGTGACCTGTTCTCTTTTAGAGAATATGTAAGTGACTAGAGCCTTTGGTGTCTCCTTGCTCCCGAGGAGACCTGAACTTCTTGTGAGGCAACACGAGCCAGAAGGCTCAGCACCTTGGGGGCAGAGGACGTGCGCTTGGCAAATACCTCACCTGCTCCTGAGAGATGTCAACTGTAGGCAACTGCTGTCCCATTGAATAAATATTCAGTTCTGAACCTCAAAGGATAGTGTGGCTACTTGGGACATTTTAGGTTAAATTTGGTTGCTTTGGAACTGCCCCAACATGCAAGCCATTCACATAGGCTTCTGTTATTCTCTTTTGATTCTTATGGCTTTAACTGAAGCAGACATTGAAGGTCAAGAGTTTACTCCAAGCAAGAAAAATAAAAGTCCACACTTTCTCCTATTCCTTTGATATTTAACTGTATACCTGCTATGGGGCAAGATTAAAGATGGCAGAATCAAGATTACTTGCACACACTGAAGAAAACAGAGCTGTCAATTTTTTTTTGTTCTTACAATCTTCCTCCTCCACTGTTTAAGTCAAAGAGAAAGTCATTTGACCTTTAATTAAAATGAAGTTTCCTTTGAACTAACTAAAGGAAAATATCCTTGGTCAAACTCTCCTGGTTCCAAAAGAGACAGATGTTTTGATAAATTACGGCCTTCTAAATTGCAAGATAGTAGTAATCTCTTAAGTTCTTATTGTTTTAGCACAAAGAGCTCTTTTTTCATTCCTATTTTCAGGGAAAAATAGGTCCCATTTTATCTGAATCTTTATGCTTTGCAGAAGTTATAGTAAATAAGGGTTGTTTCTTTATGGGGTTGTTTGAAATTTGGTGCGACATGCAGGCACATGATTTCTAACACTGAAATAATCAACTGTAATTAAGCTCAGGGTCATTTACAATTAGGTTCTGTTTTACTCAGAGAAACCATGCAAACTTGAAAAAACATCAGAATAATTTCAGGTTTGCAATGAAGCCAGAAAAGCTTTGGATATATTCATGCTTTCCTCCAAAGACTTTACACAAGCTGAGTTTTACACATTATGCTTGGAAGCACATCAAATTCAGTTCTAAGTGATTTGTTTTTTACTGTTGTTAAATTAAGTACCTTCTTAAAAACTATGTCCAAATATATATGTCAATACACAGACAAACAGATGAACTCACACGACCCTGCTGATATGCTCTTGAAAATGGCAGCACAAAGCAATGCCTTTGTAAAGTGTCAGCCAGCACTTATAATCAATGACAATATATGCTGCTAAGCAGGCAGCATTAACTGCTTCGCTCCAAATGTCAGTAAGGAAATACAAAGATTTTTCATCTAAGAAAACTTTAAGAAGACAGAGCACATTCAGTACCCTAAATAGGCTAATTCAAAGAATGAAGGGCAAATCGTTTCTCAGTCTCGGTATAATTCTGAAGACTGTGTTTGCTGTCCTAATATATACTGAGCAGTAACAAGGTTTGTTTGAGCTTTATGCTACAGCTGAGTATGTTTAGAAATTGGAAGTTATAAGCAGAGTATATTAAGAATCAATGCATAAACAGCATCCAGCAGTCACACAGAGACAGCAGTACATGAAGGATTTGAGTAATGTCCTGTCAGGATTTATACGTACATATTGCCTGAGCCCAAAATGTAATTATGAGTCATTTGGAATTATACAATTCTCTTGACAGTCTCCACCAAACAGATGAAAATGAAACAGAGAATTTTGTATACAGGCATGTTTGTTCACAACTGGTTATCATTCCACTTAACGCAATGACAAGGTCCTGGAACGCTTCACTATTGGAAGATGTGGTCACTCTACTTTTTCTGAAAATAACATTAATTTGTAGAGCTGTCCTGGAGCTGCCATTACTGTGTTCAGTCACACTACTAAATTATGTTATTCTGACCTTTTTTTAAGTATATTGAAAACCTGATTGAAAAAAAAAAAAAAAAGTTACTGAAGATTTATGATTCATAGTGGGATCAAAAACTGAAAAAAAAAAAAAAAAAGAAAAGAAAACGAACAACAACAAAAAACAAAACACAAGAACTATGATGAAATTCTTTTTGTGTAGAAGATGGAGATTAAAAATGTTTAACTCAAAACAAGTAAAGTTCCTCCTGTTACAGAGTTACTGGAATTTTGTTTATAAAATATCAAATGTATATTGCAAAATAAAGTGTATTTCAAATTTAACATACTAAAAGTTCATAATGAACTATGAAAATAAGATATTGTTGAAATTTAGTTTTGAAAAAAATACTTTTCTGCTATTTTACTACCCATTTCAACTTGGCAGAAGAGTTTTCCTCACAGAAAACAGCTTTACTGGGATTTAGCTGTTTAGCCTAACTTTAATAAACTCACTCAGGATGGTGACAAGAATGAGATGTGTCCCACTTTATTGCAGTTAGAACAGCCACTGGTCACATACACAAAACTACTTGAGAGTGAAAACTAATGCTTTTCATGTTTATAGGCAGATGATTCAAAACAGAGCAAAAAGTTTTTCAAAACTCACCTCCCCCCCTCTTTATTTTTCAATACATTTTCCAGTCTAGTTCCAAAAATCTTTTCCCAAGGTTGCAATAGGTCAAAGTGATTATCTTCAATTATTCCGTGCCTAGAAAACATGGTGTGATTCAGCAAAGCAATTAAACATGATTAAAGAGAGAGCCATATTAGCAGAAGCACTAACTTCAGTGAGGACGCAAGCAGTGCTTGAAGCTGAACACCACGCACGCGCTCCGTTCCTTACTGCACACCCAATTAGGATGGCTTCTTGGCACTGAGCAGGACTTTACCTCAGCCTTTAGTGAGGTCCTCATTATTCAGCATGAGCAGTGTTAATTGGCAAATGGTTCCATTCTCACAAAATTAAGTTTTTAAAAAACTTTTTTTTGTTGTTTTTTTGAACATTACAACAAAATCAAGGTCTTTCAAAGGTTTTTGTGGATGGGTAGATTAAAGGATAGAGGGAAGGAAAAGCCAATGTGAGAAATGAGTACTCAAGTTTTAATGTTATGCTGTCTCTGATTTCAGACTGTTTTCCTCAAATACAGGCTGTCCACATCGGCCTCTGATTTTCTATCAATTTGGCAAAGATCTCTCTGGTTTTCACAAGAAATTCCATCCTTGAACAGAAATACCACTTTGAATGAAAGCTTTAAGAATATGTGTATGTTCCCAAAACTGAGAACTTAAAAACTTCCCAGTCCCTGGAAGTATGAAATAAACAGATTACAAAGTTGGCGAAGTGGGAACAGAAGAATTACTGGGGGGGGGGGGTCATAGTCTTTCTGAAAACCACCTGCACCTCTTGTTTCAGAGTGCAGGCTGCAAGAAACACTGGAGATATGGACAGATAAGCTGTATATTAATAAGTTTCTTCTCAGACTTCCTTGATAACAAACAATTACAGCTTTATATCATTACAGTTGGTATCAGATTAATAGGTGGTTTTGTTGTTGCTGCTGCTTGCTTTTTTTTTTTTTTTTTTTTTAATCCCTAATAATGTAACTGAAACACAACTGTTCATGTGAAACTATTTAAATAAATCTTAGTTCAGGGCTTTACAGGAGACAGCAGGAATGCTCTGTGCTCCAGTGTTGCCATGAGTAAGCAGTGAAACTAGATACTAAACACAGTGCAAGGCCCAGGTGTTTAATTTTTCATTACTTCTAGGAGAAGAGGAGTAATGAATGAATGCCTCTGGGACCTTACACAGCCTTCACACCTCTCCACGTGATGTACTGTGGACATCTCTTAGCACTGCACGTAAAAAATCATAGATATCAGTAGACTAGAAATAATCCAGACAGATTATTTACTTACAAAAAGAAAGTGTGACAAATGGAAATATGATGGATCATGGCCAGTTTCTTAGCCAAGACATAGCTTACTTCAAAGCTGTATAACCTTGTATCTGAAGCAACACTCAGAGACAGAAAGAAACACCCTTTAAAAAGTCTTTAAAAGACTGTGGAAGAAAGAACTGGAATAGTCATTGCACTGTTCAAACGTGCTGAAATCAGTCTGTAAGCATCCAGTGGGTATCTGCAGAATTTTATCTCCTCAGTGGGGAACATTAGGAGGAAGGGATGATATGAACTCACTTAAATGATATGTGTTATTTTCATAAATTAGCACATGCTGATTTAAGGGATCTAATCATTAGGATGAATCCAGGAATAATTCTGAAGCAGAGCATCACTGCTTTATGCACAGCTTGTGACAGCTGGTGCACTGAAAGACAGAAAAACAATCAGCAGCATTGGTATCTCATGAGGATTTTTTTGTGACTGAAAAACACAGTGAGTTTCATAAACTCATACAGACTTTGTCCACAGACCACTGAGGGGTGTTTAATTAATTAAACATAGCAGTGAAATGGCACTTGCTTCTGTAAAACAAACAAGCAAACAAATAACAAAATCCACATTATATCAGTAGACGGATACTGGGAAGCCTAAGAAAAAATATATGTATATATTTTTTCCCTTGGCTTTTTCTCTCAATTGCTTTTAAAAAAGAAAAAAAAAATCTTATCCTATATTGTTTAGTTTCTCTGTGGATGTTAAGACAAATTATAATGTGTTCCGTTCTAAAATCTTCAATGAAAACTCCAAAAGACTTCCATAGGCCCCACAGTTAGGATTACTTCCATCATAAGGACCACTGCCAAAACTGAAGGAGGTTGTTGTTGTTCCTGAAGGATGCAGGGCTATTAAGAGTGGATTTTTCTCATCCCTCTGTGGTCAAGGAATAGAGGCTGCCATTCCACAACATTAGACAGCTATCTTAGAAATCGGATTACTCTCTGCTGTCACTTTTCTCTCTAGATTTTTTTTTTCCAGAAATTGATGCATTTATATTAATGGATTCTATTGAGAACTTGAAATATAATAATGAAATATTATAAAATATAAATATAAAACTGGAAAATAGGCCTGGAAATGCCATCAGGTTACAGTCTATCCCCCTTCCCCCCCCCCCAAAAAAAAAAAAAAAAAAAAAAACTGAACCATTCATTGACACAGGTTTTCTAAGGAATTATTTTAGAAGATGCAATGTTGGAAATTCCGCTTTCACATTATATCATAGAATCATGCCATAGAACAGCTTGGGTTGGAAGGGGCATTAAAGACTATCCAGTTCCAACCCCGTGCTATGGGCAGACAAACCACCGACTAGACCAGGTTGCCCAGGGTCCCATCCAGCCTGGTCTTCAACACCTCCAAGGATGGGGCATCCACAGCTTCTTTGGGCAACTTGTTCCAGTGCCTCACCACCCTCTGAGTGAAGAATTTCCTCGTAACAACTTTCTTCCTAAACTACATTGTCTCATACTTTTCTTTAAGTGACAAGCCAAGAGAGACAGCTGAAGCAATTTAACCATTAGTTAAAGTACCGTTTAATTGACTTAGGGTTAGCAATTCTTCAACACAATGAAATAAAGCTTGGCAAAACCCCACCTTATTTCTCTCTTCTCTCTCCTTTGCACATAAATCTAAGAGACCAAACTTGGTGAGGATTTTTTTTTTTGTGTGTGTACACAAGTAAGTTAGGTTATCTTAAAAGCACTGTTGGGATTTAGTATGTTAATCAAGTTAGGTTATCTTAAAAGCACTGTTGGGATTTAGTATGTTAATCCCTCAAAACTACTTTGGAAGTCCTAATCTAAAAAAACGAGAGTTGCCTATTCATTAAAGGATCCATTCATTATGACAATATTGACTGTGCATTAACTTAATCCATATACTTACATTCAGTTGGAATTTGTTAAATACGTAGTTATCTTCTAAATATGAATGACTCCATACGCATCAATGAGATTTTCAAACGAGTGTCACAGGCAAAGCTGTTTAGGTAGAACAACTATACTCTGCCATGGAGAGTATTCCAGACAAAAGGCTAATCATAGGAAATACTTTATCGCAGAAGTTCAATAAAGCAGTGAGCTCTAATAAGCTTAAGAAGTTACTCAAGGAGAGTTTATAGAGGAAAGCAAGGATTAATCACTTACATGATGTATTATAAAAATGGCTGTTTAACATTAAACTAGCTCCATACTTTACAGCTTTCTTGTACTTCATTTTCTAATATAAGAGTGACTTTCAATTCCCTCTGTAGCCCTGGTCTGACAGTATTTGTCTGGATGTAGTCGTGTACATTGACACAATGAGATCAGGGCATTATGCTTTTCAAGCTGTTTCTTTTATTTAGCACCTCTTTGCAGATATGCGTCTTCCTGGAACATTTTTCAATAAAGTCATGAACTTGTGCATTGTATTGTTTTTAGGAGAAATATAAATTAGGCATAAAGCTAACATAATTGGAATTTCAATCTTTATTTAGCTGCTTTTCCTTCTGCCTGAGTCTGAAATCCAATGTACAAATTTGCATCCACAATACAATAGTGGAAAAAGTGAAATAGTTTTAATAAATTATTCTGAAAGTTATTAGATAGTGGTCAATTCCCAATCCTTTTGAACTCCATTACAGAACGCTCATTTAATTTTCTGGGAATAGAATTTGGCCCCAGTCACTTATAAAATGGGATTAAACTTCTGGCTTTCTTCCCAGAAGATGGAATGTCGCTACACCCAAGAAAATCTGCAGAGTCATATCACAGAGCTTCCCAAAGAAGGAAAAACCTCCTATGGAGTTTGATGAGCAGGATTGTTAGTTCCTCAGATTGCCACCTTCAACTTCAGCCCACTTATTCTGTCATTCATAAATTAATGAAAATGCCTGAAGTCAGAAGCAATTTCTTGAACTTGCCTAGAATATGTGGGCTTTCCACATTTAAACATTTTTCAGTATGCATTTAAAATTGAAGAGTGAGTGTGAGCAGCTATCGTTTCTGTAATACCATAATAAAGGTCAAACATTTGTTGGATTGAAAGTGACATTAATACCTTTGGAATTCTTATTAGTGAGGGTCCATCATGGTATCATTTTCTTGGAGAGTAATAGGTCAGCTGTCAAATCTATCACCATGTCTGTCTCTATTTTCCTACTTTCAATCCAGGACCAGAGAGAGTAGGAGGAAATCCAAGAAATACAATTCTCTAAAGTACCGATTTGACAATTTTAATTAAAGTCACAAGTTCAAGCATATGGCACTCCATTACCTGGAAAACCTAGAGTTGATTTTTCATGGTACACTGACCTAAAGAAATTGAATTTGAGTATAGGATTGCACGAAGCATTTGTATTCTTACATAACTACCAAGTCAAGAAATCTGAATGACTTAACCCATAAAATATGAAAGACTAGATATCAGATGGCGTTGACTTCATACTCAAGAGAATTAAAAACTCACTTTCATGTTATGTGTGTTATCCTGGCCTTGGATTCAAACAGGTCGCAGAGAGGAGTTATGCTTTCAACTCCTGGGCTGAAACAGCTGAACATGAAAGTATGAGTAAGAGGGAGAAGCCTAGCTTCATTTCACTTTCACATTTACTGATTAGAAAGAGGGAGCCAGATAAGAGGTCATATACCTCTCCCCCATATGCTGCACACAGTGGAATACTTCTGTAGAAGTGACATTTAGTGCCTATGTGATAAATACTCGGTAAATGCCGACGCAAGGATCAGGTGTCAGTGAAATTGCTTTATATTATTCAAAGGCATGATCTATCCCCCCAAACAGATGTGTAGCTCCTTGTAAGAGTCGTGATCTGCTACATGTACTGATGGTTGGGCATCTCAAAGCACCATGATATTTGGTTAATAGCTTAGTATATATTTTTTAAAGTGTTTACAAAATGAGAAAAGTAATAAAATGGAAATGCAGTGAAAAGAAAGACATATTTTACATAACACATTCATGCTTCTGGTTTTAAATGTCAATGAGAGCCAGCCAAGTTACTTGTGTTTTATGTATTGTGCATGTTGGTTTAAGAACATAAAATTCTGTAAGTGGAAAATATATTATTTTAACTGCAGAAGGCAAGTCAAGTGGAAAAAAAAAAAAAAAGAAAAAAAGAAAGAAACCAGAGGAAACTGCTCCTGTGTTGTTTGTCATTCAGAAGTAACTGCACTATTTTTAAAACCAGGCCAAGATGCAGAGAAGCTTCTAAGAAAAAAAAAAATCATTAAAAGGAAAGAGGGGAGAAGCAGAAAAAGGGGCACCAAAATTAGTAAGAAACAATAAGGAATGAAAATCTGATGTCACTGTAGCCAGGGCAAATCAGGAATAATTTCCATTTACTTCAAAAGAAACTCCTCCAGTTTAACATTCATGCTACTTCAGTGAAAATGTGAGCCACAGAAATGAAGTTAAAAACTATGAAAGTGATGAAGTCAGGATTCACAGACAAATAATCATAATCAGGGCTCTCTTTTCTAGGAGAGACTGATAAACAGAACTATAATTAGAATACGTCATGTAATATCTCAAAGGTTATGATGTCTACTAACTTTGAAAGACGTACTAAAATGGGAAAATACGAAGTTAAAACAAAGGAGAAAGAATCTGATCCTTTCCTGCCTTTATCATTTTCTCACTGTGTCCCTGTGTGTGCAGAGAGAAGCTGGGCTTCCATTTGTAGCCAGCTTTCCTGAATAGATGTAATTCAGAGTTGCTTTCTGCTCAGAAGTCACCATTGCTCTAATGGCTTCAGTGGAACAACACTTTTTCCCGGGACAGAAACAGCCTCCTTGTGTGCAACAGAAGGGAATGAAGCTCCTTGCTCTGAAATCCCACATCCAAATCTACATAGCAATTTTCTCAGCTCAGATTCCCCTGTAAATATTGAGACTTTTAGTAAGGAATATTCCAAATTCCTTTATATAAAATTATTTGACAAAATATGAGATTACAATTTGCTCTGAATATATAGTGTTCTGTATCTCTTAGCAGCATCCAGACTCTGAAGTGTTGCTAGTGATAAATCATCAAGAACTCACTAAAGCTGTGACAAAAGGAAGAGGTCTTATTAAGTGAAGTTAATTGAGAAGGGAGGAAGAGAGAGTTTCCTTATATTTTAGCCTCTTGATAAAATATTCTCCCCAAAATAGGACAACGATGATCTAAGATCAGATAAGCCATTTGAAGTGGTCTATAATCATGTTTCACACAATGTAGAGTTGAATACATGATGATATGAATCATAGGAATGAATGAAAGCTTTAATGAAGTGAATGAATACTCTAATTCTCTGCATTATTTAAGTAGGAACATATAGAATATTTTTCAGCATAATTTCTAGTAGCAGTCTAAAAAACATTTGGCATAAGTTCAACTTCCACAGGCCTTTCACATAAGATTCTACAGAGATAAGTAAAATGGACATGATGGAAATAGAGTAAAACGGAGACAAGAAAATTAAGATTAAAGAGGGAGAATTGGTAATCCTAGCAGCACATATGTAATTGTAGAAACATTTCCTTCTTTGAAGCACCCTCTTTACTTATATCCACATGAAAGAAATAATTATTCTTCTAGTTCTTTGGTGTAGTATGTCCATGATCCTTCAGGTTTAATCCAATTATGTAAGGTCACTACAAAACTTCTTTATCTGGTGTACGTTAATGTTATAGATTTAGAAAAGTTTTTCCTGGTTTTAGCTACCTACTGAAACACTGTAGAAGACTGTACTGTGTATTTAAAAATCCATTATTAGTACCGTATTAACATTTTGAGTCCCTGAGGAGGTGGATGTTGTTGCAGGTTACCCACAAAGAATCTACTTTCAGTAATGAGGAGAGTAACTCTGACATCTGTCAACTGAGTAAATTCTACTGTTTTGTAAATATTGATCAAACAAACATGGTTAATGATACAACTCTGTAAGTGAATTAGACAAATGCTCCCACATGGCTATCAATTTAATTTCCCAGACTAAATTAGCTTCTTTTGTAAAGCAAAACCCTTTTAAGGAAGATAATTTGTTCAGTGACATCAATGTCCATTTCAATTACAGCTTTATTCCGGTAGAGGCTGTTCTGCATAATCCACCTGCTGTTTGCCTGGTTATATTGTAAGAAAATACAGTAGGAACCATATGACACCAACCTTGAATATTTATATCCCATTTCTCTGAAATATGATAGCTGATGTAAACAATAACCAAGCAAGTAATTATCTTTTTGTACCAGCTCATACAGTCAGCTGAGCTGAAATCCCAGTTGTTCAAAAATACACTGATTTAATTCACCTGCGTAGAACCGTGTTTCCAAACAGCGATGGAGATAACAGCTGTCAGCCGAGCACAAACTAGATGCAAGAATGGGGAACCACAATGTACCGAAATGATCCTCTACTACTGGGTTGAGAAGATATTAAAAGCAGTGTGATTTCCTCTTAGGAGTAACTCATGCATCACTCCACAGCCTACTTCAGGGAAGACAAAACTATTTGGGGTTTAGGTCAGTTGGCTTGTCTAAAGCAAGAAGAGGGGCAGGAAGGGTTCTAATTTTTCCCCTCTAAAGAAGGAGGTAACACGTTTTCTGAAAACAGTCTCACTTCAAATGTGAAATGCTGCTTACTGAAGTTGGGCAAAAGCTCTCCCCTGTCTTCAGTGCACTTTGGAAAGCCTGATATGGAATCTGTAATGCCTTTTTATTTCTGCGTGTTATTTTTTATCGGCAGCAATTTATTAGCTTTGAAAGAGCAGAAAGGCTCCTTAAAATGAATCTCAGCCAAAGGATCATTTATCTGCTCGAAGTTTTATTTTTAAATGTTTATGTTAAAATAAACTTTTTTTTTTCCTAACATCATTAAATCTTAAACTTGATTTTGTTAGAAAAGGGCTATTAAGTCTTTCTCCCAAGAGAGTCTTTTACTTGATACGTTCTAGTTGGCATATAGTGGGTGGAAGAAAAAAATCTGACTAGGTTTTTATTCAAAATTATAACTACTCTGCCTTTTTCCCTCATAAGAAAGACAGCTGCTGTTAAATGGTCTGGTGTTACAGGAGGAAAGAGCAATCTTTATATCACTGTTCTGCAATGTCAGTATGTATATTGATCGCCCAGCAGAAACAGAGCACAGCATGAATCTCAAAGCCCTGTTGTTACATTATGCAAAAGCAGATAGTAAAAAGGAAGAGGTTATAAAGGCAATTTGCATATTGCATTTAGAGCTTAATTAAGCTCTTTTTTGAAGAGAGCAGGTCAGCTTTTTTTTTTTTTTTTTTTTTTTTTTTAGGATATTCAGGTGACTATCTCAATAGGAGTAAAGTGCCTAAATGCCTTTAAATCTCCCTTATGGTCCTCATTCTGACAATTTCATTTCAAGAACTATGATGTTACTGGAAAAATGAAGCAACTCATATTTAGACTATGAGAAAACTTTAATGTTTATTTTTCTCTAATTTCCATGTGTCCTTCTGTATATTTGACCCCATTTTGAAAAGGCACAGTCCAAGGATCCATGTAAATAAGCAAGGAGGGAGTCTGCAGCACAAGCCCAGGAAGCCCTGCTGAACAACATCTTCTAGAACTTCAGCTAGGGGCTGCAACTACATCATGGGTATCAGATCAGCTGGTGGAAAACTCAGACCTTAAAATACTGCAGCAGTGTCAAACCTAAGAAAATGCTAATCCCTTACAAATGCCATTACTACCAGGTTATTTTGCATAAGGAAGCCCTCCTCTTCCCTAAAAAGGCCATAATGTCTGACCTGATGAGCCTGAATCCTCCATGAATATTTAACAATAGACAAGATAAAGGCCTAAAAACAAACAACTGGACTACAATTTTATGCTGGTCCAGTGCTACATGCTCTGGGAAATTATTCTTAATTGTTCTGTTCTATAGGCACTTGGGTGCCTATATCTATGATTGTTATCTGTATGCCAGCATATACTGAATCCCTTCCCCTGCCAGCCCACTGGTGACTATAAATCCACTATCATTTTTGACAGAACAACCCAGCTACCCAGCTGGAGTTATCAAGACTTATTCTTCCAATAAGAAATCTCACATTAACAGCTCTCTCTCAGCTGAGGTCACGTCATGTGTCAACTGAGTCCAAGGCTGTTCTGTTTGCAGCTTATTCTTCTGTTGTCCCTGAGCAAATCAAACAGCATGTCCTCAGTCCCCTTCTATTTATTATAGATACCTCCATCAAATTTGCAGTGTTGTTGTAAGAAAAAATTATAGAAGTTATAAAGGATTATTGTGAATAATTGATGGCAACCGAGGGCTGGACAGAAACTAGAATGTCTCCTCCACATCTAATTCCAACATTTATTTTTATTCTGAATCTGAACGAAAGTCAATGAATCAAAATGAATTGTACAAAATCATGTACACTTTTCCTCATAACAAACATGATCCGATGAATCATTTAAATGAAAATATTTGCAGCAAAAGATTGATCTCTTTGTAACCAATTGTTATCTGGGAAAAAGGCAATGGCAAGTGGGAAGGCTGATTTATGATCACATGCAATCAGATCATGGAGAGCTGGATGAAACAGTTACTTCTGCAGAGTGCCTGCCTCAGAACTAATTATTTAAATGTGAAATTATGCACTCTGTGGCTTTTACAAGGTTTATTTTTCATTTTTACTAGCCATTACTGTATAGCCCCCTCACCTCTTCTGCACGCACACAGTTCATCAGTATTGCCTTTTGACCAATTAAAGATTTGAGACATGCAAAACTGGTGTTTTCCTTTCATAACATGTAGAAAATAATTTTTAAGTAATATTTTTTCTTTTTAAATTTTTAAACTTTGAAAGTATTTTGGTTGTATGGATTTGTTAATATCTCTAAAGTAGAGATACTGCTGTATATTACTGATGGCATTCCTAAGAGCCAATTTAACTGGGGTGGAAGATGATTTAAAAGTTGATTTAAGGATAAAAAAGTCTTACTTCTTATTCTGACTTGAAGGGTATACTGGAGAATATATATATATATATATGTATATTTTATGGCTTCTTTGCGTCCCATTGTCTTTTTGTTTCTTTCTGACTGAACTGGATCAATATCTGCCTCATCAGGTGTCTTCTGAAATTATGAAAGCAGTCCAAATCCTTTTTTTTTTTTTTTTTTTTTAAGGTTATCTGAATACTCTGGCAGGGACAATTCAATCAAATCTGTCAGTATATAAATCCTCAGAAAAAGATAGGCAAAGCTGGGCTTTCAGGCGAAGTTAGAAAGATCTGTAGCAGGAAAGGGACAGTTAGCTTTCTACTGTTTTGTCTAGGTTTGATATGGAAAGGCTGATAAAAGAACATCTATGCATTTCACTATATATAGGGATACGCAACAGTCCTAAATTCTTTTTTTTTTAATGTAAAGTTAAACGTAAAGCTTCATTTGTCAGACAGCAAGAAATACATGAGAAATAGAAGACTGGCATTCTCTACACCACAATTTGGATCAAACCCCAAACCAGACATTAATGTTTTTAATGCTGAAAATTGAATGCGACAGTTAATATATTTTCTTTTTAATATTATCAGTGAATAGTAGGCTGAACAGCAAATTTTAAAAAGGACAATTTTCTTTGATTAATTCAATTGTCAAAATTAAATTAAGATAATTGAAAAAACTGAAAAGACAAAATAGCAGCACTAATTTGCTAACAAAGACAATACCTTGCCATTTCCTTTCCTTGTTCCTGTTGCACTTATCATGAATTAGCTGCCCATTGGATAAATTATATACCTGAGGTTATCCAAATTTTCTGACATCCATAAATTCATCAATAAAGAAATCATATATGGACACACATTATAAGCACATCAAGATATTATAAAACGTATTTTGTGAGATCTTCAGTGAACATAGAGATAGCCAGTTCGGAGTGCTTTTGCTTAGCTGAAATAGGTAAACACCACCTTCTAAATTCCACTGTGATATTTGCAAGAGAATGTATATACACTTTTGAGAATGAAACTTTCTTGAGACAGCTAGATAGAGGTAGATATAAATGAGGAATCTGTGTCACTGAGAACCAGAAAAGGCTAATCAATAACAGAAAAAAAATCTCTGTTTGTGGGACCAGAAAATGGTGGTTTGAGATATGCAAAATGATGCAGTCATAAATTCTCTGGATTATTTTTTAGAATTTTAAGCCTAGAAGATTCAAGATCCAGTTCATTCTCTCCTGTTTTCTTTTCTAAAAAAAAACTACATTTTATGCAACAATTTCAGTTTACAAGCATTTTTCTCATTGTTATAGAACAGAATATTCCACAGACTATTGCTTTCTCCTTTTAAAAAATAAAAATAAATAAATAAAAATAAACATTTTAGTACCAGGTTCACTTCTACTGTAAATTCAAATAACATCAGCTGGATGAGCCAACAGCAGTCAAATGAAGTAAACATCTTCTACCAGATACTCCTTTCCCCGGAGACACTGTAATAAGCAAGGGTCTTTTCTGAATCCAGACATTTTATTATCTGACTGAATGTGGAAAAATATAGATGATTGTACAGACTGGATGCTTTGCAAGTATGCCAGAACAAATGTGGAAATAATCATTGCTCATCGTACTTATTTTTTCTCAAATACAACAAAGTCATATCCTTAAGTCTACAGAGGTCCCTTCCAAAAAATTGGAAAAAAAAAAAAAAAAAAAAAAACCTTCAGTTATAGCTCCTCCCTTCCTCACAGGTTACTGCCAAGCTTTCTAAAATCAGAGTTTAAACTCCACAACTTCTAGAAGTTTCAATTAGGAAGAGGCATTAATTTCAGCAATGCTTTTGTGTTAACTAGTATTTAGGATTAAACACATTGCTCTTAAATACTGTACGATGACTGGTTTTCTGGTTGTCCCTGAGAATTATGCTTACAGCTGTGGGCATTTTATAAATGGCTAACAGAAAAGATATCATGACATTAATGTTTTGTAGGGGCAGTTGCAACTGACAGTGTACAAGACAGCAGTCCCAGATACCCTAAATATGTATCATGTAATCATTTTAGGACTGATGGAACTGTAACATTTTCAGAATTTAGATACGGACCTAGATCACAGTTTCATATCTGACCTAAATAAGTATAATAGATCAAATTAAATCTCTACGTCCAAACATCTGCAGCCCTTCAAATCGTGATCTAATGAACTGTGACCAATTCAGCACATCAAGGCAGAATCACAAGCTTGGAATATCTATGAGTGTTCTGCAGAGACAGAGCTGTTAGTTCATTTTGGTTTTGTTTGTTTGTTTTTAATAGATAACTAAAAACTATTTTCACAGCAGCTAATTGTGTAAAAATGGAGACTGATATGAGCAATTTCAACTTTTTAGAAGCATTAGTAAAAGTACTGGTAAGATAGGCTGGGATATTAAAAACAAACTTTGCATAAATTATTGTTGTGATTAATGAAATAAGTTCATTATTGCCTTGGAGCATAGCATTTGCATAAGATGTGAAGAGTGGAGAAAGGGGAGAACCAAGGTCAAAGAGAGCATGTACTGTCTTATATTTTACATGATCTTTGTCTATAGCAGAAAGCATAAGACATTTTAATTTCCTTTAATTATTTGGGTAGAAAACAAAAGAAAACAAAGCCCCACAGAATAGCTGAGAAATTTACCTGAATCCTTTCCTGTGAATCTGATCAAGAAGAATCAGAAAAAGAAATAAAAGCAGTACGGAAGATTCTAGAAAGGAAGACCAAATATGCCTCATAGGAAATCCACCTGTGTTATATATGATGGGTCTGCATAAGGGCCAGTCAAGGTGGAGAGCTTAGAACAGGACAAAGAAATTAAGTCAAAATGTCTCCTGCCAGGTTTGTCCAGCAAAATCTTTCAAATCTATAAAATATTTGTTAAACATGCACAACAAACGGCATACAGCACTGAGTTTTGTACACTCCTGGGATTTAGGAATGGGGAATATTCAGACTTATCAGAGTGAGTGCCTAGCTCTGGAACTGATCAAGGGAAGCAATAATTATGAAATCATCGCTGGATTTTTTTGGTGGTAAAACATATTCCATTCACTTAGTGAAACAATTACTGTGGCAGCTGCTGCACTTGCCTCCGAGAAATATTAGAAATGCCACCACAATCATTAAGAAAAGTTCAGGAACAAATGACATACCATTTTATAGGAACATCTGTTTTGGGGAGGAGTTAAGGGGAGTGACAAAGGGGCAAAATCAAGAGAGCAACATCTCATATATAGAATACATTTTTGTTTACAAAAGCAATTGATACAGATACTGAGAAAGCTTTAATATAAATGAATACCACAGTGTCAAATACCACTCCAAGGTGACACTACATGATTTACAAGTTCACAGTCTTCAGAAAAACTTTGTGTTACAGCCAAAATCTTTTAAAACAAATTCCCGAGAATTTAATTTTTCAGCGGATGGCTGGTCTAGGTCAATCCGGTTTGCCAGGTGTTTGGAAAAATCAATACCCTTCCTTCCACCTCCAAACAAAAAACAATGACATTAATTCCAGCTCAAGTAATTGCCATCCTTTTTGGCAGATTTCACAAATGAACGAGGATGAGCTTCCCAGAGACATCTACAAATTTGTGTGTGTACATCCCATTAAAAGTAAATGAACGCTGGGTATACAAATTCCTTTCTAAATGTGTTTGCAACTTTAGAGGTGTTCCTGCTCTATAGCCATGTCCATTACCAGTAGTAATGGCAAAGTAACTTTGTTACTTTGTTTGCCAGTAACTGGCAAAGCAGTGCAGGGAGCAGTGCATTTGGGTAGGCAATTCCCCTGGAACTGAACATCACGCATCTAAACTATCAATAAAATGGTCACTTGAGCCTGACTTTCATGATTTTGACGTACCACAACATACTCTAAAAATGAACATCAGTGAAAGGAAGGTTAATGTTTAATTAAGAAAGGATCTTGATCTTAGTGTCATGATGCTCACACTTCTTAAACCAGGCAGAGCTGTAATACGTATTCACCTATTTTTCATATATTCAGTCAGACAGGTACAACTTTCCCTGTTATCAGTTTATTGGTTAAACAGAAGAATTTCTCTTTAGCTATTCTTGATATACTGTTATCTTCTGAAAATACACAGACAGGTCCCTGAAGGTGCTCCCACTGCACTGCTAGGTAACTCATACCAATTCAGGGAACAAACAAAGGCCACAGCATAGGGATCCAGCTCTCAGCCATGGTATCTCAACACATGGAAAATGTGTTTGATATAGACTGAAGAGCAAGACAAGCATGCAGTCGAGTATGCCTGCATATTGGTCATTAATAATCTTTATAAACCAAAGACAACAATACTTAGAACTAATGCACCCTGCCTATCCATTGACTTTAATCAGGAGTGACCTTATATACTTTTAGTTCCTGAATAAGGCAAGCTAACACTGCACAATTTTGTAGTTATGTAAATTTAGTAAAACAAATAATTTAGTTAATCTTGCCAGCAAAATTCCCAGTGCAAGATTATACCCTATTCTCCAATGATCAAAATTACACAAGCACCAGGATTTTTTAAATCTGCTTGGAAAACACAGACTTGATGTTTCCCTTGCTAACATTGTAGCTAAGCAAGATCCCTTGACAATGCCAATTTTTCCTACATGCACTCCAAGTTCAGACTTCCATTTTCCAGAGATTTTCCAAATGGAAAAAGTTCTAATATCCTGCAAAATAATATATATATTTTTTTTAAAAAGGCTAATATTAATGTTTTTAAACAATTGATCCCACTAACCATGCTTTCTGTGTTATGGTGCCCTGCCAATCTTCACTGCTGCTACTAGAGTAGGGAGCTCAAGTGCTTGAGAAAGGGCTCAGGAGCCCAGGCTTCTCACGAACTCACATCCACAAAATATAGACTTTCTGTTTCATTTCAAAAAGATTTAAGAAATGTAAACTCTTTGCCACAAGCTTCTTTATCTCAGCAGTGCAGACTGCAGAGCGAGGTCAGAGTGACTCCTCACCAGAGGCAGAATTTGGATGTTTGTGTTTAAGAGAACACCAACATTTTTTTCATGTTTCGATAGAATGATCCCCAGTAAAAAAAAAAAAAAAAAAAAAAAAAAAAAAAAAAAAAAAAAAAAAAAAAAAAACTCCGCACTTTTCATTCTCCACCTGCAGTCTTTGAGTGTAGCTCATAGAATCATAGAACCGTTGAATATCCTGCTCTGTAAGGCACATTATGGCCCATGTATGTAATCCCCTCAATCTCCTAAAACTTTAAAGCTTCACTTTCTTTAGAATCATAGAATATTTTGAGTTGGAAGGGACCCACAAGGATCATCAAGTCCAACTCCTAGGTCTGCACAGGGCCACCCAAAACCCAGACCCTATGTCTGAGAGCGTTGTCTGAATGCTTCTTGAACTCCGGCAGGCTCAGGGCCATGACCACGTCCCTGGGGAGCCTGTCCCAGTGCCCGACCACCCTCTGGGTGCAGAACCTTTCCCTAACACCCAGCCTGACCCTCCCCTGTCCCAGCTCCATGCCGTTCCCTCGGGTCCTGTCGCTGTCCCCAGGGACAGCTGTCCCCCAGTGTCCTCGTGAGGGAGTTGCAGGCCGCCCTGAGGCCTCCCCTCGGCCTGCTTTGCTCCGGGCTGAAGCTGGGCTTCTCTTTTGCTTATTCACCAAGTGATGGAACTGAGGAATTCCCCACGTGTTCCAAGCTTCACCCCACCAAAGGCAGCAGTGACCAGCCATCCCTCTGCTGGCTGCATTGCCTCTGGTTACTGCCTTTGAAACTCTGGGAAAGACGGTTGTCAGGCTGAGGCTGTGCTATGCTGGGAGCAATCAAGCTGTACAGATTCTAACAGTCTATGATTTAGAGTGAAAAAAAGGGCCCTCTGTGTAATCGCAGTCAACGGTTTTGTTTCAATTTTAAGAAGTCAGTTCTGGTTTTCTTTTGAAAGTTTCTGGTACAAAAATAATTTTCTGCATCCCACTCTGAAAACAATGATGGATTCGTTATCTCAGGAGAATCTTTAATGTGTGAGACTATGTTTGTGAGCCTTAAAATAGTATCTAGACTACAGAGTCTCTTTTTCATATAGTTTTGAAAAGCTGAAATGAGCTGGCCTATTTCTCTTGGGGCTGAAATAATGTGTGCGTCTAACCTCACATAAATAAGATAAGGAAGAGAAACAAATGTAAGGAAGCGCATAGCTCCTAAAAATCCTGAGCACATCATTCACAGCAGTTCTCCTGAGCTTTGGAGAACTGAAAACATGGAACTGACAAAGAATGTTGCACTTACAAAACAAGAGCGTTTATCAACTGCTGCATTTTTTTCCTTAGCTGTTATGAGAAAATTCATTTTGTATTCCAAGTTTATCCCATTCATTTTGCACCTGGGTAGCATATTTCAAAGCTACACTCTCTTCTCCCTCCTCTCTCCCCGCCAGAAGCTGCTGGTGGCATTTCTGGGTACAAACAGGAGAGCAGACCTCCCACCTCCTCTCAGGTACATGTGAGATACTTTTTCTGCTGCAGTTCCGGAAGCTTGTTCCACCTAGGAAGAGAGCAGTGAGGCCATCAGTCTGTCAGCTGCCAGCTAATCCTCACAGCAGCATTAGTGGCAATGTCACACTTCTGCCCTCAGTGAGATGTCGCGGTAATGAAAAGAGGAACAAACACTTCTGGTACTGGAGAGGGTAGGGTAAGAGAGGAGATCATAAAACAAGTATCAGCCCTGGAAGCTCCTGCGATTACTGCCAGCTCACCTGCTAGGACAACTAGTCGCCAGGGCTGTCTACTGTTTAATGCCACAGCAGTTGTCCAGAAATAAATAAATACATGAGAGACATACCTCCGAAGTAAATTCAGCCTATGATTTATTCATAGCATTTTATGAATGAAAAAGAAGGAAGATGATTACGAATTAAATTATTGATAGAAACTGGGGAAATCTGGACAAAACTGCTAGTGTTGCCAGCCTTGCAATAAGCGCACTTAGGCCTTGAGCAGATAGGATAATCCTGCTGTGCCTCAGTTTCTCACCTGGTGGATTGCAATGGCACAGCTCTAAGCATGCTCTTTGCACATCTGGCAAGTGTGGTATCTAAACTGCTTGGACTGTCAGCTATTTCTTACTTGGGGTCAACTCTGGAGAACCATTTGGAAAGTACAGGTGCTTGGATTACATCTGAAATAGGGAACACAGGTCTTTCCAGTTCCTCGGTGTGGCTGCGTGCCCGTACTGCTTTCCAGTCTCACAGGAGTGGGGAGGCATGGTCCAGCGCCCCTCGCTGTGGGGAGAGCCCGGGAGCAGCTCCAGGGGGACGGGTGCTGCCTCCCACACAGACACAAACTGGGGAGTCATAGGACCTGTAAGGAGGTGCTGGGGTGATCAGCTATTGTGTTTCGGACAGTAGCCAGAGAAAAACAGCTTCCTGAGATCCAAACTCTGGCCATAATTCATTGCTGGCCTCTGAGAACCCAGGGACTCTCCAGCCTAATTGTACACGCTAAAGCCAACACTGAGCAATTTGAAAAGTTGATACCACGTGTCTGTGCAATGCCTAGCACAATGGGGCACTGAGACCTGATACAAGAAACAGTAATAAAAAGGTTTTCCTAGAAATGTGTTTCACTGGTGCAGAAAGTCCATTAATCACCACTGAGGTAAACTGAGAGAAAGGAGCCATTTGTGTGAGTTTGCAGAGAGATGTCAGACAAAGCCCTTTCCACCTGACAGAAAGTGAAGTGCATGTGTTGGAGTATTCTCTCAGAGGATGTAAGAAAAGGACATCTTGGGCTCGCATTTGGGTACCTTAAGTAGTGTCATTCTGAAAAAAAGAATCAATGCTAATTGCATTTGCTTTCAAAAATACTCCAAATTACTCTATTAAAATAGAGACGCCTCAGGAAGTAGCTCCTGTTATGCATATTAATAGACGAAGAGAACTGCTTCGTGTTTATTCTCTCCTTTTTCTCTGTTTTCTAGTGAAATCCCTGCAATGGCTGTTTGTACAAGTCAACCATGTAAGCCCATCCTGTCTTTTCATTAGTTCCTGAGAGACCAGGTAACCGGCAGTGCTCCAGTGTACTGTTCACAAGCACTACAGCCTCTACTGTCCTTGGTATAGCAACAACAACAACAAAATAAAAGAAAAAAAATAAAATAAAAGGAAAAAAAGTAGATGTAAAAATAAAGAGGCTAAAAAATACGTGTTAGGATGAACTGATAAAGACAGTCAGACCTGACAGGTGACAATCCACCCTCACTGCCATTCCTGAAGGCAAAAGGGATGGGACAGCTTTTGATGCATGGTCTGGTGAGAGAATAAAGAAAACCCAGATGAGAAGGTGCTAGCCAGGAGCTCCAGACTGCAACTTTGCAGGAGAGGTTGCTAGGCAGCTCTGGGACAGCACTGCCAGCACGCCGAGCTGCCGCTCGAGAAAGAATAACATCAGTGGTGCTGATAACAACAGCAGGCTCTAGGGTTTCAGAGGAAGCACCTCTTCAACAAATCTGGGATTCTAGCAAGAAGTTCAAATTAGGATGGCAGCCACCTCATACATGACACAAAAACAAACTTTAGAATATCTGTGTGCCCTAGGTAGTTACAGGCATATGAATACATACATATATATGAGATGTTAGATATATTATATACCTCGTTCTCATGAGAAGCATGAAATGGTGTACAGATATATACACACATACACACACACACACACCATTGACTGAAATGCATGAAGACATTGATCCTGACCCTTGGAAAGAAACACCAGGTGTTTTGTTACCAGCCTGCCAGTGCAGCGTGATCTATTTGCTAGCCCAGGCGAGCTGTATGTCTGCTTCTGCCTCTGTCCTGGCAGGCAGCCTGATGTTAGCTTGCACTTCTGCCAGCTCACCCCGCTGAACGGACCTGGGTCCCATGGTGTGTGCTCTGCTTTTCTCATTTGGCAGTGCGTGGTGATAATAGGTAAAACATGGGTATCCCCAAAGGGAGCTGAAAATCAAGTAGGAACTGCTAATCGAACACAATCACAATGTGTACCAATACATTGTACAAATGTATATTGTGTAAATAGCCAGTACTCCTTAATGCCGTTTTTAGCAAGAGTTCACAACTTTCTTTCTTCTTATGCACGTAAATAAAATTAATTTCTTTTGTCTTTAATAGCCAGACTCTGAAACTCACTCTCTTGCTAAATGCTGCCCTGCTTGAGAAGACACCAAGGAATTCAATAGACATGTCTAAAAGTCAAACAGTCTCTAAATTCTTTAGTCATATAAATGTCATATAAAGCTGAGTTGTTTATCTAAGCATCCTTGCAACTCTAGGATTCATGTAAAATGAAAACCAGAACAAGAGAGCCCTTGATATATGACACTTCTCTCCTTTATTCGTAATGAAAGCAGGTATTGTTTTCAAGGGAATGAGCTTATGAGCAAGCATTATGGAGCTGTAAACCAATGTGGATAATAAATATAATTTCAACTAACTGATTTTTACTGAAATTCAACAAAGATAGCAAATAAATATTAAAGGTGGTCCAATCACAAATGCAAGCTTGTGCAGAGTAACAGCTGCTCTTATGAGAATGAAATACTCAGGGCTTTTTAACTACACTGGAGAGAATAATTAAATTCAGTAGAAAATAAATAACTACTGTAGCAATTATGACTTTTCAGATTATTTTTTTCAGGATAAAATCTTCTTTGTGTATATTTCTCCAACAGAAAGTGCATTTTCTGTAAGTTTCTGCAATCCACTGTGTGTATAAGAGAACGTCTCCAAACCATCCCTATCAGTGCCATTTTGAAGCACTAAAAAAATTTCCACTTGATCCAAACTATACTTTAAAGTTCCCTAAACAGGAATTAATCCTAAAGGTGTAATCACAGTTATTCCATCAGAACACAGGTAGCAGACACAACGACTCTCATCCAACACAATAGATACCAATACCTGGGAATTTTGTCTTAGTGTTTACTTGGACAAAGAGAGAAAATGCTCAAACTCCTCCAAGAAGTACTTGTCATAAACTTCTGTGCCATGGTGGTATAAGGTTCATGTAAATGAAATTCCAAGCTCGTAGACAAAAAATTGCAAGAAAGCAACACCAACGAGGAAGGTGGCTACAAGCCATCAGTATCTGACATGAACAGTATCTTTTTAAACCTTGCTTGAATTAACTAAACGACACAAAACACTTGTTTGATTTTAGAAACGCTGGTCAATGTCATTAAGAAACAGAGACAGTGACTCTGATGGTGTTCTATGAATTGTTTTTTCTCAAGAGGTTTTGCAAGGATCAAAGTGCCTGTGAGCAATGGTGGCCAGGAATAAACATTACACGGAAACTCAAATTAGAGAAGCCAAAGAAGATGAGGGAGTTGGGCTAGAGGCTGGTGCTGAACAGGGTTCCCTGAAGCAGAGCCAGACTGCAACAGCCCCTGGCCTCCACTGGTGACAGGGGATGGTCTCCATCCCCTCCAGCTCACCTTTGAGAAAAGCAAGAGCTGGAAAAGAATGGGCTGTTCTTCAGCGAAGAGCTGTGTCAATTAAAATAAACCTCAGAAAGCTAAAAATTCAGAGTAACATTTGTCTTCCCAATACCCTTGAAGTATAAAGATTAAAAAGAAAAACAAATTAGGCTAATCTGCAAGTAAAGGGTACAACTGAAATGCAAATACCTGCCTGTAGAAAGGGATACAGAAGCATATTGGTCAGTAAATGGTTTGGGGGAAAATACAGAAGCTGTGTGGCTAGAAAGAAGCAAAGTACCTTGACTTGTGTCAAAAAATGCTAATAATCAAAAGGACAGTTAGAAGCTAGAATACTGTAGAGAAAGTACATCATGTGCAATTTAAAATGTAAATTCCCTGCAAATGCAAGAAAACCCTGCAGACACCCTAAAGGCAATCGGAAAGCCACATCAAAACTAAAAATACTGAAGACAACCTCATATGTGCAGAACATCTTTTTCATAATATATAAAAGATAACTAAATATTGCTGTATGCCATACTTATATATATATTCTTTAATTTCTGATCTGGAAATAGATGTGCACAAAGTGGACCCAAGTTTTATGTCCTATAGCCAAAAGGTCTGGAGTGCAGCTGTACAGATCTTTTGTCCCACTGTCTCCCCCCTTACCCACATATGACCTGACCTTGGGATATTCCTTGGTGCCAGAGTTTGAAGCAAAATAAGATTAGTAGGAACTAAGATTTAAATGCATTATTAATATCCATAGATATTACAAAATGTTACACTAGCATCCATCCAACTACTCTTTGCTAGGGTACCAACACACCTAACAATGTTTCTTACCTCACCACGACCTTGCTCAGGAGGGAAGCATTATCATTGCATTATCGTTCCCTGCAGGGAAGTGCCGTATATCCAGGCTGCAGTCACAGCAAAGACTGCTGCGCATACTTCTGAGTGAGATAATCTGGGAACGGGTGGCAGTTAATTCACCGTAGGATGTGAATTGCACACATTAAATGTCCAGGTACTGACCAGATAAATCTGTTCCCTCCAAACTGATTCAGTTCCAATATATTCCACTGAAAAGTTCCATAAGTGTTCAACTAATGCTTGCACGGAACACCAAAGACTCAGAAGATGGTTTCTACCACTGTCCCAGGCCTGGCATCTAGGGACAGCATGGGAAATCTCTATAAATCCCATGGGAGCACTCAAACGAGGCCTAGAACATACTGCCAGCATTTCAAATGTCAAAACAAATATAACCACTGCAATGCTGTTCGCAGGTGACAGCTGAAATTGGTACCGTGCTGTTTCAATCAAAGCCCCATGTCTTCAAGTATTGCAGCAACCACATTGCAGAAGCCCAAGCAGGCTTCTGGACCTTACTGCCCCCTTGCTATATCCATCAGTTAAATGTCCTGGAGAACTTCTAGCCCTTGATTATCTAACTTTTAAAGAACATAAAGAAGTGCAAGCTGATATCATAGCAACATTTTTCCGTGCAGTGAGGAGGCCACTGAATCTTTGTACGTTCAGTTTTGAACCAGTTACAGTTAAGAATTCTCTGTCAAAGTGCAGAATTACACACACAAAAGCAAGCACAAGGAATGCTAATATATGAGCGTGCATCAGAAATGAATCATTCCACAGTCATCACCCCCTCTCCATTTCCTATTAAATAAAGCAACGTATAAAACAACACTGGCGTTATTCATTAATTTAATTGCTCGACTTACTTGTTTTACTGTATCTAACCCTGGGAGTAATATAAAAGAACTGAATAATTACCGTGCCTGCAAAGTTTCAGTTTTTCTGGTATAAGCTACCACAGCATGAACCTACCATAAAACTACAGATCTTTTTCTCCTAGACTTCAGCTGAACTTCATGTTGCTACAGGGGGGAAGAGCAGTAAAAAAGGCTTGAGAAAGGATTCTCATACACACCAGGTACAGCTGAACTAGCATGGAGGAAACCTTACTATGGGCAGACAAACAATTATTGTTGTAAAAAAGAAAGAGGCAAGGGTTTCTTTCTTACTTTTGTTACCTGGCCTCTGACCTGCTCCAGCACAGCTACGAATGGTTCCAAATTTAGGATATCACATTTGACTTCTTAAATAGAATGTGTTGTTCTGTATAGCTGGCTTCAGCTAAGTGGCTGGCTAACCAGAAGACATCTTGCTATCCAGAATTGGCTAACAGCTTACCGACGCATCTCTGTCTTCAGCTATATGCTAGTTATTTATCCTTTTGTAATTTTAACCTCTTTGTGGCAGCAAATCTCCTGCTTTGAGCTGGCACGTGGCCAGTCAAAAAAAGGTCTATCTGCAGCTCCTAAGCTGCGTGATAAATAATAACTAGCAGTTACACAAGCCAAGAGCACATTTGCCGGCCAATATTCAGCAGAAATTCAGCCATGGAAAAACAAAACCAGGGCATTGTAAGCACCGGGAACACTGACAAATCTCTTGGATCAGTTTGCTTTGCCCACTGCTATCAGTCTCCAGCTTTTATGAGCACCTTTGTCTCCTTCCTTTTCTGGCCTCTTTCCTTCCCATCTCTGCTGCTTCTTAGTTCCGAATAAGGGATTACCTTTAAAATTAATTGCATTTTGTTATTTGGATGAACAAAACTGAGTGCTGCTTGGGAATAAATTTTAGGTTTTCATCTTCTGGGCAGCTCTTTGTGTGTTTACTACAGATATTATTACTTGTGAACAGAGAGACCAGCCAAGTGACTCCAGGGACCAATTCCAGGGTTTTTAGAAAACAGGTTCAATAGCTTTATCACATCCACCAACACTTCAAAAGTAAATCAGGCTCCCCTCTACACAGGATATTCAGAGTACGGGAGTCAGCTGGGCTTGCTTTGCTGTGTGGCTGCTCTACGTTTAAGAAGCTTGAGGGGAGAACCAGAGGAATTTGAATTTGAAAAAGGCAGGGTAGAATTGTGTGTAAAATGTTTAAAACAAAAAAATTACCAGAAAAGAAAAGAAAAGTATGTTGAGTAGGTATGAATGCAACGCAGCTCCTTCCAGGGATAAATGTAGGAGCAGAGGGTGCAGCCGACTGAGGGCTGTGTAGGATCTAACAGTGTGAACAGCAGCTCCGTGAGCAGAGATGTGTGATGCTTTCCCTCCTTTCTAAAGGAGCAAAGACCTGACCCTGTCAGCTGTGGCCCTGCCGTCTCTTCCCTCTTTCCAATCACTGGTAACTGTGAGAAGCAAGGCTAGGAATACATTATTCACATCTAAGACTACTCAGTAACTGGATAAACAGCACATACCGCTGTTATCTAAACTGTTGGTAGAAAACCAACAGTCAATAGCATAAAACTAAATACGTACATAAATACATGTGTAAAACATTTGTGGACAGGAAAATCAGTCATGTAAATATGTGAAACAGAAATAACATTTCTGATTCATTTAAACATTGCCCCCACTTTTTCATCACAATCTGTTGGTCCAAAGAAACCTTTAAAAAGTCAATTTATTCTTCAGCAAGGATTAAAAATTCCTAAGTGTGAAGCAACTAATTAAATGATATCAAATTTTGATGACAAAGAACCTGAATAACTGTTACAAAGTAAACTAGATTTAGATGAATGTGAGGAAAAACTACCCGTCACTTAGAGACTGGACTGGACTTAATGAGTTTTAAAGCAGATCTCACATCCTCCATGGACAACAAAAATGACCTTTGGAAAACCAGTAAGTTTCAGATCCCCTTTATAAAATAGGGAGGGCAATAATATTGCCTCTCTTCTGGTTCAAGGCTGTCTTGTCTGCTTAATTGTAAGAACACCAAGTGAGAGATGACATCCTTTGGAAATCTCGCCCTAAGTATTTTCCTCTTTCTCCAAAAAATTAAAGAATGGTAACATTTAAAATATCTTGTATACAGCAAGTTACCAGTCAGTAGAAAAAGAGGAGAATCATGTGCAATTAGAGTTATTAAACAAATTCAAAGGACAAAATTGTAAAGCCACATGTTATTACCAAACTATACATTGAAAAAATCTGGAAAATGCAGGCTGCCCAAAAACCACTTGCTATGTTTCAGGGACAGTTTCATTTGTCCAGATGGCAGAGGAAGTTATTCAGGGAACTGGTGCCATGAGTTTGATTCTGATTCATAAGGAGAAGCTAAGTAAGAATTTGAAAGAACGAAGCAATTTGGTGAAAAAATATCAAGAAATTGAGTTATCTGTTGCAAAGAGCAGTGCATAAGAACAGTGAAACCCAATTGATTAAGGGAAATAGCAGGTTGGATCTTCTGGGAAAAAATTCTAAATGAAAATGAAGTTCTTGAGGACTGGCAGTTATTAAAATAGACTATATTAAAAACTGAAAGTCAAAAGATCCTACCGTAGAGGAAAGAAACTGTCATGACTCTTTAAAGAACTTAAAAATCAAAAATGAACACATCATAAGTGAGGAGAAGAAAGGTATTATACTAGATAGATACACAATCAGAAAAACCAAAGTTAAAGGGCAGTTACTAGTGAGGAGTATCAGACATTGTGGGAAAAGATTATTTCAGTGAGGAGTTGGCAAAAGGTACAGATTATTTAACAGGGGAAAAAGAGCAAATATGAGATGACAGAGAAATTTCAATTATTCTGTGTATTTACTACCTCAGTCTTCCACTGCAGACCCAGATATATTATATGCTGATTTCAACAAAAAGACAGGCTTGCATACCAGAATAAGGAACAGTACTCATATTCAGATACACTTAGAACCTGAGGAAATTCATCCTAGAGCACTAAATATTTTGGGGAACTTGTGAAGGGCAATTAAGTTCCTAAAAAACTGAAGAACCATAAATACAGAACGTATTTGCTGACACATGGAAGTTCAGTTAAATAGTCCTCATTTCATGTTTGGGTGTGAAGCTAGTAAGTGGGACTACCTGAGGTATAAAGTGATACTAATTTTCTAATTAAAAGCATCAAAACCTGACCCAAAAATACAGCATCAGGAGATAAAGCTTAGCTTTCTCTACACCTCAAAACAATGTTCCTGCTTGATAATGCTTATGAAAGGAAACATAGGGGATATCAATAACAAAGCAAAAACAAAGCAACTGGGCAACATACATCTTCAAATGGTCATATAAGAAATACTTCAAAATCAATTTGTACCATTCAGTTGGACTGGCACTCCAGCTGAACACTTGATCATACATTTGAAGTTAAACAAAATATTTGGTATTTTACGTTTACATTAAACATTGCCTTTGGAGGCCCGACAGCATCTGATCTTCTACCTAAAATAAGCTGGCACTAAGCCTTTTCTATGGACCCCAGCATAAAACAAATAGATTGTAACAATATTGGATTGTAAGACATGTTTCTTCTCCCCATTATGAGCCTGTATCATGCAGTTTGTTAAGGAATCTAGCTTAGAAAAATAAGATAAGTTTTGAGTCACTTCAGTGTGTGGATGAATTATTATTTATCAAGCCTGGCCTACCTGTTATTTAAAACACAGAAATGTTTCTACCATCTATTTTTAAGTACAAATTGAATTTTAGAAAGCTTAGCTCCCTGGACTCCTGATTTTGTCTGTAGACAATGAGTCAGAGGCAGGAGCTTAACTCAGCAGGAGTCTGTCTCTGTGTAAGGAACATATGGAAACTAGTCTTTGAAGTCTGGCTGCCTAAAATTAGATTTTCTTCAATACCTCACAAAACTCTGATTGTGTGCAACTGCTTGCAGATGGAAATTACAACCTCTCTTGACACAGCCCTGGAGATCAAATACTCTCCGGCCATTCTGGTGTGGTTGAATCATTTGAAATCTACACTGACAAATGATAAATGCTTTGCAAGATGTCTTGATTTTTTGATCAAACAGTAGAAGCCACTCACCATCAGGGCAGATACACAGGAAGTCATAATTGAAACAGACAATGAGCAAAAGTCCTAGGCTTAGGTCATTTATTGTTTTGTTTGTTTTGTTGGTTGGTTTTTTAATATGTATATTCATTGCTTTACTTGGAATCTTGATGGGTTGGTTTTGGCCACAGATGTTTTACTTTACTTTTTTTTAGGGCTCAGGCATTTGAAAAGGCAGACTTTCTAAAAATGTCTAGTTAGCTGTAGCATCAGTAAACATCAAGGGATAAGAGGTTTTACCCATTTTTTCCTCAAGGCTGTAATGGAATAAGACAGAAGACATATATAACTTTAACTTCAGCTTACTTCTCTTAAAACAGAAGGACTACATACATGCTTAAAGATGCTAAGTGCTTGCTAAATTAAACGATTGGTTCATATTTACTCCAGTGAGGCTGTTCTCTCCTTAGTTTATCTTGTGGAACCACTCAAGATCATGCTTGACAATGGCCACTGTCCAATCTGAACATACTGGACAGTCAGTAATTCAGTGGTACATCGGTTCCTTCAAAGTATTAGTCAGGGGAGTAATTTCTGCTACAAGACAGTACCAAAGTATGTCTGTCAGCTTTGCAGCCACTCGGGGCAAGAAACATGCACCAGGAAACTGTGTAATTACATGAAGTGATAAAAGCATAGTGCTGTTTCTCTCCTTCATTATCTGTTCTAATAATCTGAGAGTTACCAGTTAATAAACTATAGACCAATTTGTCTTCAAAACACACCTTTCCTATTGACTTCTAATTCTTTCATCAGAGAAAATTGACATCATAATCAATAAGATGTTTGCACTCATAGCTGCAGATGGAATCTGGCAATGCTGCAGCCTCCTGAGTCAGACCCACAAGTAATTTATAAATGATTAAAACCAAAATCTATCAGTACAGAAAGACATCATCACATCTTATGTTTTGAGTGCATGCAGATTTGTGCACCTGTTAATAAAACTTTCTCTTGATTCTGACTTAGGCTGCATCTCTGAGGGCGTAACCTATGGTCACTGAAAGAACTGATGGTCAAAATTATTGTTACAGAAACAACAGCGGTCTGGACAGTGTCTATGTCTTACTTCCTGAGCCATGGACACAGCAGCTTAACACATCACAGATGAAACAGCACGGGGAGTACTGAATGTGGTTTTGGAGATGAAAACTGTAAAAAAACAGTAAATTTCACCACAAATGTTTATTCCTTTATTTCCCCTGCTTGTGTATTATATTTTTACTTGTGTCTGTAAACCTTCACATTTACACTTTGGTACATTTTCTAAATATCAGTGTAATTGAAGTCAAATGAATACTTGGTGTAATTGTGATCTCAATTAGATTTATCACAAGGGAGAATGATTATCTAGACTTAGCAGAAAAAAATCTGCTCTGTATGAATAACTTAACATACTAACAGCTCCATGGTTTTCCTTGAAACAGTTAAAGCAGATTTTATTTCTTATTGAAGAAATAAGTTGCTCATTAAAAGGTGTTCCTTTTTCATGGACATTGCTAATTCATTTTGTGGGCACATTTCTTGTTTGATTTCTTTCTTTAAAAAAAAAAAAAGTAACTCAGTATCTTATTACAACTCAACACTCTTTCTCTGGAAAAATAAATAAATAAATAAACGTTTTAACAACACAGTACCAAGTGTCAGGTATCTTCACTAATAAAGATAATAGTTTACTCCTGTAGCTTCCTGCTGGGGCATTTACTCAATAAAGCAGTATATAACTAAGTCAAAAGATCAATATTTGACCCTATGAATTTATAGCCACCCAGCCTTCCCCAATATTTCCATGTATGCGCCTAAATATAATTTAATCTACATGCTGCATATTGGAAGAAAATATAAGCATCCGTTAGAAGTCTAATGCAATTGCCATGTTGCAGATATTACAAACAGCAATTGCTGTGCACCTATCGCTACCCACAGCTCGAGCCACATGGGAGGGGTATGGCAGGAGATGACTAGAAGTTTGTGTTGTGCAGCTTGTGTCCTATTTTGCCTCTAATATAGCACCTGTAGACAACAATTGCTCTTTGACCATGAGATCTGGTATACTGTTCTCCTTGATGATCCCACTCCTGCAAGTGAATTTTAGAGAAGCACAACTTTTGTTTTCTGTATGTTTATAACTCTTGAAAAGCTGATTTGAATATACCTTACCCAATTTTTATTTACAAATTTCCGTGTGATTTCTAAGTGAATCACATGCTGGTTTGAGTCTTGAGGCCAACACTGCATAAACCAATAACTTTCTGTTCACCTTCTGTATTTGCACACTGGAACTAGGGAAAATAGAGAGGAAATTGTACCTGGAAGTGTACATGATTGATAGTGCCTTCGGCCAAGTGCTACAATTTATGCATTATGTCCTACCTACTCTAGCCCACAAGCTCTGCATAACTCTTTGATGAAGTTTTAATTTACCTCAGGTAGTGATAACATAGTCTGTCAGATCAGAATTTAAGTACATTAAACAGCAACATCATAAAACTTCTCATTTTCATTTATAAGACAGAAATAATTCCAGCAGGAAAAAAAAAATTCACATCAGAAACAGGTTCTCATCTTTCTCATCTTCTGCAACAATTCTCTTCTCATTGAGAGCTGCAACAGTGACAGCCTATCTATCTACCCTTCTGCACCTTTCTTTAGAGATCCTGGTGGGCAGCAAGGCAGCAACATAGGACATTACCTGTGGGCCTCCTGGCCTATCTCCCTGGGCAGCACAATAAATTAGCACCATGCGTAATGAGATGCAAACTCATCTGAACTAATCGTCAAGCATGCTTTCACCTCATTAACTCTCAGCCAAATAGATTAATTTAAATTATCAGAAAGCTTGCCCTATACACTCTGCCTTCAGAAGTACTGGGATCACTCACTCAGACAGATCCTAGGAGCAACAGCTTGTTGGTGCTGGGGAGCTGCTTTCTAAGCAGTTTCTTAATGATAAGGTTCCAGAGTGGAGCTTTGCTTTACCTTCTTCCCAGTCATGTAGAGAGGTCAGAATTAGGCTGTCAGATCTGAGTCCTAATGGTCTCCTTCTACCAAATGATTTGATTTGCAGTGAGGTTCTCAGATATCTGTCGGTAGCCTCCCAGGTCAAGGTTTACAGTCCTAATGCAGACTAAGTGCCACGTTACGTAGATTCAACCAAATGCAATATTATGAATTCCAGTCTGGCATAAGACACTCTTAAAAACCTAGGCATAATTTTCCTGGATTGAAATGGTAATGGGTTCTTCTGTTCTATGGACACTTTGAGGGGAATTTGCAAAATATCTTGAATAAGGGATGACATATGCACATAGATTAAATGGAATTATTCTTTGAAAACTCATTCCCTTCTGCCCAGAGTTACTGAAGCTGATACATGACATCAGCCTTACTCACAGGCTCATGTCATAGAGTCTACAGATAGACTTTCTAAAGGGAGGAAGTTTTGCTCACTCCCACATGTAAATTGGTTTCAGTTAAAAGTAAATTTACATGTACTCTGTTTTTAATATTAATGGCAAAAAGAAAATATTTGGCTGGACTATAGAGCCCAGAATTTGAATAGACTGCTTTTCACCTCTTTTTTTTTTTTTTTCTGGGAAAAATCTGTCTCGTTTAACATGAGTTAAGTATTCTTGATATGGATGCTTATATAGGCTGAAAAATCTCTTAGTTCAAGAGCTTCCTAAAGTAGCTAAAGCACAACCTGAAGAAGGAAGAATAAATAGGATAAAATCTGACTCCTATTTTTCTGGATCTTTTTTTTTTTTTTCATATACTTTTCCTTATTTTCACGTAGTAACTGAAACCATTTTCTTTTGTCAAGCGTTCCCATCTCCAATTTCTGCAAAGTCAGGAACCTACATTAAGTTTAAACACTAAATTAATAAACTCAGCAGAAGGTCAAAGTCCAGTTATCAAGTTCCATTAACACAAAAGTTTTTGATACACAGCTGCTAGTAAAATAAAAGCAAATTTGTTGTAAAATGACTTGTAGATTTTTATTTTTTTTTTCTGACTGAGGCAATCTAATACAGCTCTCAAAAGTGTCATACTGAAAAAAGTATATTTGCTTTGGACTAATTGCTATTAGTGAGAAATATTTTATTAAAAGAAATAAACAAACAATGACTCTGAGAAGCAAGAGTTAAAAACAATTTCAACCACATGTAGTTGATGTTCAGACTAAATAATGCTTCTTAGGAAGAAAAAAACTGTAAACACCAAGTTACTACTTGGGAATTTCCCTCGGAACATCATTTGTAGTGATTTCAGTCTCGTTCTAATTCCACTGAATGCTCAATGAAACAATGCTAAAGGCAATGACATACAATAACTGTGGGGGAAATTTTTAAGTATTACACTAGCAGTGTACTTTCTGGACTTACACAGAAGAAACAGATTTACAGATAGAAATTCTACAGATATTTTGTCTTTTTCTTGAGTTCCAGTTGGGTTAATTTTAACATTTTACCATTTATGTTTCTGTTCTTAATGTAAGTGATTGGTGTCTCCTTTCCTGAATGAAACATTTCTCTCAAATCATAATGCAGTTCCTAAAACCCATTAAAATCAGAGAGACAGTGTTAAAATGTCAAGTGTGTAATTGATGTGTGAAATAAATGGACTCTCAGGGCCATACCAAAGGGTGAACAGTCACTCTGAAGGATACTTCACATGAATGCAGTAGCATTGTTTGTTCAAATACAATAGACAGGAACATTTTAAGCCAGCTTTTACCACTACCCTTCTTTTCTCTTTCAAGAAAGACAATGGATGAAAAACACAAACAGAACCTCAACAAATACAATATTTAATTTGGGCAAAAATTCTAATGCAAATATGTCATTTCCTTGAGATGTAAAGTGGGAAAGATTCAGAAATGGAGCACACAGACAATCAGGAAACGAATGTTAGTTCTGATTACTTTTTTCATGATGTAGAAAGACCAGTAACAACCACCACCCACTGCAGCTCTGAGCAAAGGTTGAGAACGAGAAATGTGCCAAATAGCCAGAAGGTAACTCTAGAAAAACCTAACTTTGGGATCTTTCAGGAACTAAGGAACAATTAATGATCTTGAAATGAAATTTCTGTCAAACAAGCGGAGGTCTCATCTCGCTTTACTCCTTTTAGTTTGTTCAAATGGGATACTTTTCTTCACAGTGAAAAGCTATTAACTTTTGTGATTGCATGGAAAAAAACACTTCTACATTTGAGAGATTAAGACATCACTGTGGATATTTATGTAAATAATGCTTATTAATGCATATTACTTTTTAAAGAAGTTTTATCATTTTACACTATGATAAAAGGTTAAACTATTTTGTAATTCAAAGGCGCAGATGAACACCACTGAAACATCTAGAGAGGACAGATAGCTACAAGGATAGACGTATAGATGGTGGGGATGGGGATTAATAGACCCTAACCTTCTTCTAATCAGTCTGAAGATTTTAATTTCCACTACTACCCGCAGAATTTAAATGTGTGGTTAATTGCATAAATGTTGCCAAGTGTCGTACTTTATATCTGTACAGGCTTTATGAATATTCATATAAAAATAAAGATTGCAAATAGGTTGTCAATAGAGCAGATAGTCTGCAATACTTAATCATCATCATCATTGTAATAATCAACCTTTGTATAGCATTTCTCACCCAAGGTATATAATGGTCCTTTCTCTTCAAATTAACAACATTTAATTAGAATGCTTCCCAATTACCAAGGAAACCACAGAGTGAGAAAGTAAAATGAGAAAGACTGCTCTACAAGAAAGAAGGCTGCTCTAGCAGACAAGCAATGAACTACAATAGAGGCAACCTGAAAAGAAAAGAAGGCAGAGGCACACGTGCCAAGCCACTGACCTTGGGCAGTCATTCTCTATCTGCATTTTCAAATCCTGAATAATCTAGCTTCCTTCCCAGTTCATGTCCATCTTGACTGTTTAAACTGCACTTAGTGTGAGAAGTAGGCTTATGACTTTATGTTACAAATCGCTACCAGTGTCAGACTCTAAAAAACAACATTTTTGTAGTGATTCATTAGAACTTGTTCTGGTCCAAGGTCTGAGACTTTATAGCTGGTTTAAGAGATTAGGGAATAAATAGATATTGTTTTTTTCTCTTTACAAAACAGAAGAGAGGAAAGAACTTAAGAAGTTTATACATCGGGATCAAACTATTCTTATGATTCCCTTCAAGGGATGGTCTCCATAGTTTACATTTTAGATAAAATTATCCATAGCTTTTGTTAAAAGAGGTGAATTTTTAAGGCAAATGCTACTTTCATTAAGCACTGATAAAGGCAAGAGATAATTAAATAAGCCTCTGTCAGCTACCTGAAATCTATTGCAACAGTCCTAGGCTGTCAGCTCAGCTAAATAAGTATAGCTCCAGAAATGTCAGTAAGGCTACGACACAAATTTAAAATTTGACCTCCTGTGTGCATATGAATATATATCAATACATAATGAAATCTCAAGTATTTCAGAATTTTTATCTTGTCCTTACAGTTTTAAAAATTAAGAACAAATGTACTTTAGTGTTAATGTAAAAAAAAAAAATCAAAATTTATTGGCCTAAAATTTGACCCATCTCCCATTTTCACTGTTGCAATGAGCTTTTATGGAAAAATACTTAACTACCAGTGTAAACTGAAGCTAACTGTAGCTCCTACCCAAGAGGGCTCACAAACAAGTAATTTTAGGAGGCTGAGTAGTGGGAAGAACATATACCATGTTAATCCCTTCCTGATCTCCATGCTAGATCTCTTGTTTTGAATCAGCAAGAGCCTGGCTCCTACTTTTTTCATGGAGAACAGCAGGTAAGCCTATTTCAGGCTCTCACTGAGTCAATAATACAGTAGGCCATGAAAACAGGATCTCTTGGGAAACCAACATATTCCAACTTCTCAGCAATATGAGAATTTAACGATGTGTCTGGAGGCTAACAGTAATGTATGATAGCCACATATACAGATATATACATACACACACATAGATGTACACATAAACAGCAGATATTTCATATCAGAAAGTGCTATATTGAGGGAAATCAAATTTTATGGTCTGTCTGCTTAGGCATCTGCCTCCTGAATGCCAATATAGCAAGTAATGACAAATAGCAAGGTTTGTAAATACACAGGAGTTGATACCGTTTTTAAAAAAAACAAAAAACAAACAACAAAAAAAACACAGTAATTTATTCAATATATTTATTCAATAAATTGAATAAATCTCAGAATTCAATAAATCTCAGAAAAATTCTTCTGCTTTTTATGCAGGCAAAAATTCAAAAAAATAGAAAAGATATAACTGGAAAGCAGCAGTACAATCCCCCTTCCACACCAAAAGGCTGGACTTACCAGAATATGAATTAAAGCACACTCTGTGTTAATATTTATTCTACTTCCCTAGAGAGCCAGTTTTATTTATCAATAACTTGCTGGATGCTGAGTTGACTTTTTTTTGGTAGCTTGAATAGAAAAGTTTGGGTGTCTGCAAAGCTACCTTCTAACATGCTGCTACGTGATAGTTTTTAGACACCATCTCAAAACTTTGCTGTACAGTTGTCAAGCTTCTTGATCCTTTTACAGTTTGATATACATAAATGCAAGTTTCTTTTTCCTCCAAACAAACACGCAAGCAATTTGAGGTTTAATTAAGTGATTCCCAGCCTGTTGTAAATGTAGCAAGAAAAGGCTAAAGATGAAAAATTATACCAATAAGTGAATGAGAGAAAGTCTGTGTTTAGCTGAGAAAATATTTTTGGCAAGTTGTTTACTAGCTCAGCCAGGGAACAGTCTATTATAATAATGCCTGGAGACTGTCAAACAAGATTGAAATCCAAATATTGCATTACTTCTGAAAACACAAAAAGAATGAACAGTTCAGTACTGGTGATTTAAAGGAAACTGTTAATGGCTTTAATCATATGGTCAAAAACTAATGTATTCTGTATAACTCTGTACTGTGCTCTGCTTCTTGTTCCTGTGCAATCCATAAGGATTCCAATGCAAGATACAAATCACCATCAAGCATCACAAATTAGATGGAAAATACAGTCAATAATTTCTATCTTGGGCTCCGAGCACAGTACATCTACTAGACTGAATCATTCAAGGAAAGTTTAGGGAGGTTTTACTTGTTTAGAGGTATAAACAACCAGATCGTGCTCCTACTACGTAGTTCTGCCAATGCCCCCTTGCTCTGATTTTAATGCCAATTCCCAGTTTCAAGCTAGACTTCAATGCACTTCTCTCTCTTAGAATTACTCTGCCAACCCAATGTTCAAATCCACAGCTCCACTCATAGCCTGCTGATTACTCTGTCAAAACTCATGGTAGTTTTGTGAAAGGACAGACGTTTACTAAGCCAAAATTTCCATCCTGCAGAAACGTCTCATCTGTTGCAACAAGAGAAGGACGAAAGAGCAAATCTGCTTTTTGGTCTCTATCAGAACCAAATCTCAACAATAAGAAGTTTTCCACAGAAGGGGAGATGAAACAAGTTGAGAAAACATAAACAAAGAGTTGTGAATACTTCTTATATAATTTCTTTTAAATGTTCTTATAAATTCTTATAAAGCTTATTCTGAATAAGCACTTTCCAATGAAAGACTGACCTCTTCAAAAAAATTTCATCAAGCTTTAAGCTTAAGCATTGCACAGCTGTTAAGCCTTTCATGTAACAGCATTTGCAGCGTGTCCTATTCTATTTATATTGTATATTCCATTATAATGTTGCCTGAAACTATATTTTAGTCTGATTTTCTTCTCTTTTATTTGCTACATATTACATAATGACTCTCCAGGAGCCGGTGAATATAGAGAAAGTGTGAAGACAGCCTAAACTTTGCCTCCTGTCTACTTCCAAATGTGGCATGTTTACTCCTAGCTGGTTCTAGCTGTTTGTTTTCAGCTGCTATTTGGCATACACAGACAGCTCACTAATGGCCCATTACGAGATGAAAGAAGTATTTAGCGATAGATTGTATTTATTTTGGGTGCACATTCAGGGTTCAGAATGGTGTAATATGCTTCTTTTCTATGTATCTTTATGTAGTGAGGGAAGGTTGCTTATATTGTATTTGCATTTTAATATCAATTATTTTCTGGCTTTGTTTGTAAACAAGCATTCAGAAGAATTGAATAGTGGAGTATAACAAACAGAAGGGAAAAACAATTTAATATAAACATTCAGAGGAACAAAGGCCACATGCAGGAAAAAAAAAAAAAATAAGCTAAATAAATTATGCTGTAAGTGCATTATTTTAAATGTGACAGATGAGTTTCAGAGAATGCAGTTTCACAGTATTTTATTCTCTTTACCTGAAGAAACTTTAATGCTTTATGTGCTGAAAATCGGAGAGAACATGTATTATTCCCACAAGGAGAGCTTTTTGCCACATGTTACAGTGCTAACTCTACTTCTGTTTGTTGCCAGGTGGAACTGTGTTAAGCATTTCTTTGTCTGAAGTATTCATTGAGAAGGAAGAAATGCTCTGCCAAGCAACACTTCTGTGAATGTCCAGGTGAAGCAGTACAATGGCTTTTTCTTACTGATTGTCTAAGAATTACACATTTCTGGTGGTCAGTCCTGCTTTTTTAAATAGTGACAATCAGCAGCACCAAACTAGGTGGTACATTTAAATGATACTGAAGCAAACCAGTACTGAGTCTTCTCTTCTGTCGTCCAAAATAAAATTTTTATTATACGTTCTTACTTCAATGAAGAACTATTGTTGCAGGGGCTTTTGTTGAATCCTAGTGTTTCAAATGCCTTGACAGTTTTTAATCCCTTAACTCCTTGACAAAGTATTTTAAGTGTATTCTAAACTTTGAGCTAAAACCATTTTCTAATAGAAAGGGTAGCAAAATTACGGTACTAAGGGGCATCAGTACAAGACAATTCTATTGTCTAGCAGGACAGCCTGATCGATACAATTATTAAAGTGGTGTACTCAGTGTATTTTTCTTGAGACATGCAGTTTTAATGTCAATTTAAAACAGAAGGAAAATATATTAATTTTAAGGACATTTAATTTTCTTTGCCAAAGGAAATAAATAAAGTAACAAATACATTTATTATATCTTGCTCTTCCCTCTGTACCGAGGTCAGACACTTCTATTAAGAAATGCAGTTTTTGCTGTATGGTGACACAATCAATCAATTTCTGTTATAATCTGACAATCAGTTACCCTTTTATGAAAAACTCTATTACTGAAAGAAATTAATCCCAATTATATTAATTTTTGAACTTTAAAACATCAGAATTCATTTTGGAAATTGTTTATTTTTAATGTATATGTTAATGATTTAATAAATTCTTAGACTAGAGAAGTAATTGCTCCCTGAGAAAAAAATAAGCAATAAGAAATGGAAGACAGGTCTGCACCAGAAAGGAAACATACAGATTACTAAACAGGCTTCTTTCAAAGAACACAGAAGAGAAAGACCAAGTCAAATAGTATTAATTAGAAAATCTGGATTTTGAGGGTACATCATTCAAATACAGAGCTAAAAGGTAGCTCAAAATATCATCCAGCCTAGCTTTTTTATTCCTATTCTGCCCTTCATCTGGTCAGCTCCATGACCCTGACAAACATTCAGCAATGGCAGTAGTCAGCGTTGAACGCTCCACATCTTGACTATACATCTTCTCTCAGCAAGTCTTATGTTTTGAAAATCTTTTCAAAATTACATCCCTGTAAATGAGACCAATTCCTTCCTCTTATATGATTAGAAAAACATGGAGAAAAACAACTGCCATTCTTTTTCACAGCTTCCTAATTTGCAATAGATGTTATCAGATCTGCTCTCAGTCTTCCTTTTGTCCAGCAGTCCTAGTTCTCATAACTCATGATTGTGTTGCTTTCTTTAAAACTGTCTTACTATTTCCCTTGTTTTTCTTGACTATTAAAAAGCATGTACCTAAAACGAGCAACCAAGATAACGTGATTAATCAAATTCTCCCAATGAGATTTTAACTATATGTTATAAATCTTCCTGTAAATTATTTTACTGTTGGATTGCTGCCAGTTATGTACCATATTTTAGAAAGATTATTCTGTAAGAACATTTTAAATCACTTGATGACAGTCTTTTATTATATACACTTTTAAACCTTTATTTAATAATTTATATCTGGATATTAATTATTCAGCAGGTTATTTCAACCACACAGTTTTCATGAAAACTATTAATTGGATAAATTCTGCCTTTAGTGTGTCAGGGATGTAATACAGCCACCTTCTCTCAGATGCATCGCTCTACAAGCAGATAAATACCTGTTTGACAAATGTATGTTAAGAACAAGCTTAGAAGAAATTGCATTGTCTAAAGTTTAATGAAATCTTTAAAATTGAGGTCTAAAGATCATCACAATTATTTCCCATCATCTATTTTTACAAGAGCTGCAAAGTCAAAACAGGAAGATAGGAGCTTATCTCACAATTAACCTTTTGTACTAAACAGTGTTAAAAGTCTGCAGAAAGAAAAAAATTCCTTCATAAGCATTCTGAGAACATTTATGTCACTCTTGGTGTCTAATAGGGTTGCTCGGTTGTCACTCTGAAGGACACAGCACCTCAATGAGATACCTGGCAGGTAATGGGAGTGAGCTAAAGCTGCTGTGATCATGGCACGTGCAATAACAACATCCTGGTGAAAAATAAAGCACTAATTTTTCAGTTACATGTAAAATTGACTATGTTAAAGGAAGTCCTGCAATGTCTTGGTACCTAAAAGAAAACTCTTACTCTTACATGCAATTTGGAGGAGAAAGGGAAAGGGAAAAGAGGGAAAGGGAAAAGAAAAAGAGGAAAAGGGAAAGGGAAAAGAGGGAAAGGGAAAGGGCTAGCACTTCCTTTTCTCTTGCTAGAGAACTAAAGAAAAGGTTCAAATTTTATTTCATTATCCAAGCTCATACATTAAAAACAAAAAAAGTTTATTTAGAAAACAGAAAGGGTCAAATCATGGGCTATAATCAGCTGCACTTCCATTGTTTCCACAAAAAGGATCCCAGTCTGTCTCAGACATTGCCTCTTCCCACTTCAGATAGGCATACCTGGAATTGGATTGTCTATTGCTATTCCTAACATTCGGGGGACCTTCCTATTTCTGAGCAATGTGCAGCAGTTTCTCCAGAAGATGCCAAAGTGGCACAGAAGTCCTTAATATTAGGTTTGTCTTACAGGTGGCCAAAGAAAAGGAAATGTTAAAAATGGTTACAATTTGGTTAAAAAAAAATAATAAATAAAAATTAGCAGAACTGAGAGAGTTGCCTTCTTTGCCAGGGGAAGTCTCAGAATGGAAGCAGTTCCACCAGCCAGAATTTCCTTATGTCCAGAAATAAAATGATTTGTCAATCAACAAGGAACTAAAGCAAAGCATGTAACTATGGAGGTAAATTTATCTCCTTTCAGTTCATGGGTAACAGTTAGTGAAGTAACACCTGTGTCAGGCTGTGCTGAGGTCTCTGTGGAGCCAGGGCATTTTGTTCTCTTCTTATCAGGAGTCATAATACAGATGTTAGACACAAGAACCTCATTTTCCATCTCATCTGTTTCCTGATCAGGCTCTGTGGAGTAATCTTCCTTTCTGCTTCATCAACAGTTTCATTAATCAACAGTTCAACCAAATATAATAATAGATGGATTATAGTTCTTTGGTCACCTTGTACCAATAATAAACACTCAGTAAACATCATAGTTTTGAATTTAACCCTGATTCCTTTTTTTCATTTAGTGAGTATTTAATTAATACCTAGCTTTCAAAGGATGCCATTTAATTAAATTCTACAACCTAACGTATTAGTAGTTTAAATAAATAAAAAGCTTTAAATTATTCCACTGATTCAATTTAATTTTCCAAGCCAAGGAAACATGTACGTGTAGCTTAACATCTATACATAGTAAGTTGGTTGCTTTCAGTCTCTTTTTAAAGGCAAAGAATCCTTCACAGTTAAGGTAGCTTCACTGGTATCTCTGCGGAGACAAGAGATGGTTTTGATTCGAGTCTGAGTTTTTCCTTCCTGCTACACAGTTTTTATCCACCGGTTTCAAGTCCCAGAGCAGAAGCACTGGGTGAGAAGACTGCGCTTGGATAAGACAAATTATTCCACAGCTGTGGACAGAGAGCATATTTGCTGTTCTCTTAGGGCTGCAGCCACTCTGCCAGCAGTGATTTGAGGAGGCTAGCATAGCCTGTGGTCACAGAGTTGGAGACAGGGGAGCTTCTCAACTCCAGCTGAAGAAGCAATTCAGTGTGTTCTTCCATGGCCATCTATAGCAATGAATCCTTGATTCCAAGGGGCTTTAAACGAGGCTTAAAGCCAAATCCCCAGTGGAATGAATATAAGCTAAGTGCGAGAGTGCCTCTACTGCTTAGGAGTTTGATTGAACAAAGATACTTGAAACTAAAATATAATTGAAACACAACCCTTTACAATACAAAGGATGACATTTCCTTTTGACTCCGTATGAGCAGAATGACATGTTTTCTAGAAGTTGTACAGAAGTACAGGAATACTATTCAAAAAACTGTATCTCCAAACACAACCAATAAACAAAAATATTAAAAGTCACAAAGCATTTTGTAAGAATACAGAAAAAGTTTTTAAAAAGAAGAAACTGAGAAATTTTGAGTCCTTCCTCTCAGTCTGCCACATGCCATTAAGTACTCCATATTTAGTCTCTGCCATGTCGCTCATGCTATAAGGAACCCTGCACCATTTTTATTCTATATAGGTTCTGTTTTTTTTTTTGTATATAAAGGACATTAGCATGGTGATAATTTTGATAGATCGATTTAACTCTTTTCTGGATTGGCATCTTCTTTATATGGCCTTGTAGTGATACCTGCCCATCTCCTGGAAACTGTTCTTTGCCTTTAAATCAGATTTAAGATGCCCCCCTACACTTATTTGCATCCTAAACAGTAAGTCTGTTACTTCCCTGTGGGAATTTATTGCCAGCCTTTACCTGTACCACAGTTTATCACTTTCCATATATCAAGAAGGTTCTTTCTCCTTCAAATCACTATTTACCTAACTTGCTTGTACTAATTTCTTAACAAATCATCGCTACTTACCTGAGAGGTAGCTAACATAATGACTCTCCCATGTTTGACTTCAGTCAAAGATACTGAAGGAAAAAAGAGGACACGGTTTTCAAAAGCTTCTAATGATTTTAGCACGCAATTTTGAAAGGTCTGATTTTTTCAGGAAGCTCCTAGCAATTGTTCTCTGACAACTCACTTTGATTAGGCAGCAGGCTGATTGTTTGGAATGTGACTCATTCAAAAGCACTAGTTTGGGAAGAAAAAAAATAATAATACAATTTCTAACTGCTAGCGATACTGATAAATCCTTCTAAAATGACTCTGTGATGGACAGCAAGCATTTATTTGAATTATCAAGTCTGCATTCAAATAAATAATTGCATAAATAGACAAATGTAAATAAGTAAACACCAGAAAAGGTTTTCATCAAAAATTCAAAACAAATTGGGTTTGAAAATGAACTGAAGGAATTACTGTTTTAATAGAAGCTTCCTTTTCATGCAGTGTCTTCTCCCTGTGCCAAATGCTTGTGAAGGACAAATTGCATATATTATGTATGTTTCTTAATTTCTGTGTGAAACATTTTACGCAATCTCTCCTTTCCTAAATGTATGGGTTAGAATGAATTAATGCCTAATAGTCTGAAAATGTTTTGTTCATTGTTTTTCTGAACATACTCTAATCAGCATTAGGCATAAGCATACTGGTAATTCATGCAAAGAAATAATTCTTGCAACTCCTCGGCAAAGTTCCTGGTGAAGACAGATAGAATATCATTAGACAAAAAATTAAATGGGCTGTTTTAGTGTTTTTTGTTTTATTTTGGTTTTGTTTTTTTGGGAAGTTGGTTGGATTTGTTTTGGTTTTGTTTGTTTTAATTTATTGTAAGCTCTGGGGTACAAACTTGCTGTACTTTTTTTCCTGATGTACATTAGAATATTTTTTTTCCAGATAAACTCTGATTTTAAATTCATATTCAATTAAACAAACAAACAAACAAAAAACACCACAAACTAGTGTAAAATCGATGCTTAAAGAGAAAGTGAGAAAGAGATTTTTACAGTAGCATAGGGAAAATATTCCCCACTCTTACTCCTATGATGGACACAGAAGAAACTCCCAGGTATATACCTGCTGTTACTATGCCAAGCTCTAGCATATATTAACTAGCAATGAATCACTTTGATTCTGCAAGAGCAATTTTCATATAGCCAGCAGTATTGACTCTATATCCATCATTTTAAAAAATGGCTTCTGTGGTTTGATGTTTGATCAGTCAAGTTATTAACTTTGTAGCCATGAAGATCTGTCATTCCACTGCCCTTCTAATAGCATCCACATATCCACTACCCTAAATACCAAAAGAGCAATCAATCTAAACAGCAAACAATCTTTTAAATTTCTGTTAGAAAATCAGTCCCATAAACTAAAGTTTCAGAAGTAAACAAAATGAAAACCTTTTATGAATAGGCCTCACCATGAAATATGCCACAACATTTCTTTTGCAAATAATGGTAATAATATGTCCAGATTTCTGCTGCAGTCTGCTATTAGCTCATCATGAGCACCCATTGCAGTGGGTTACTTCACATGCAAACACGTTTCATGTGTCGTTAGAGTGGCAAAAGCTCGATAAAAATTTAGTACAAATTATAATAGAATGGCCCCCCCTCAGAGGGCCATCGGCTCTGAGGATTCCTTCAAAATCTTTCACACCCAGTGAAAAAGAATCACCTGCCTTCCTGGGATGAAACCAGCTTCAGGTATTACCAAACCTGATACCTTATTGTGTTTAGCAGCAAATACTAGTTTTGGTGAGGAAGAGGCAGGGAAGAGGCAAAGTTCAACAATGAAAACTGAAGAGAGCTGCAGGACAATTCAGATTTGGAATCCCAAAGTATAACATGCATATTAAAATGCTTGTCATAAAGAGAATATTAAGTTTAGGTATTTGAAGCCCAGCAGGGAGTGCAAAGTGCCAAATTACAGGGCAACTGCTAAGCAAACCCAATGTCACACTGCCAAACACCATTCAGAATTGCAGAAGCTGACATTACAAGGTCAAGATTTAAAAATCATTTTGATTATATTTCCTAGGGTTATACTGTTTTGTGATGTTGTCCTACTAGCCTTTAAAGAAATCATACATCTGAAAAAAAAAATATGTATTATTTATAGATCTATTTCTCAAAATAATGGAACTGGACAAATTAATATATTCTCTGCCTGAGGTTTTTCGTTGGTAATAATACATTAGGTTTCATACTAACCCAACGGTACTGTGAGATCCAATTGGTTCCTGTTTGAAAAAGAGGATTGGGTAGCTTCGAGTGAATACCTCCATTAAAATCAAGAGTTGGGTGTTCTATAGAACTTTGCTCCTGGTGTACACAGACACACAACAAACGGGCTAAAGCTATGTGTAACAATGCCTTTTCAGCACCAAATTCTCACTGAATTTTTAACTGCAATCAAATACCTAAGTATATTCATGAATCTAGCTCTAACTGTTCCTATGTGCACAAACGAGATGGCCCAAAACTATCATTCAAAAAAGCAGAAAACTGTTTACAAATCGCAGCATCCAAGAGTTGTATGTATGTGTTACATTTACCTCAAAAAGTTCTGAGAAAGAGAAAATCACTGACCAAGGAAATAGACATCAGCAATGAGGAAAGATGACGTTATTGATGGTATGCCTTTGGGCAAGAAAAAGAGGTTCTTCATCATCTTTCAGTGTGCCTTAGGCATCTAGCTTGGAGCACAGGAAAGAAATGCCAGTGAACTTTCATTACTATTTTACATGACACATTTCATTTCAGTTGAAAATGGTCAGAGGGAGTGAAATCACAGCTACCCCTTCCAGTCATGGATATTTTTACTATTTAATAGACACCAATGTAAATGATGACTACAGTCAAATAAACTGCTGAAGTAAAAGGTATTCAGGCTTGGGAAAGGATATTTTGGGGCTGCACGAAACACATTTGAGAATTTTACCCAAAAGAAAATGTATATCTACATACAAGGGAAAATCATGCCAAATACAGTATTATTTTTCTTAAGAATCTTTTCCAGTGAAATATTAAACATTATAAGAAATTCAGAAGTCTTCAGTGGCAGGGTCTTCTCACTCCCACATTTACACTGTGACCATTAGATCACATTCGTACATTTGTTTTAAAGGAAAATATATACCTTGTTTCTATCTTATCAGTATGGTATTTTAACTGTTTGGACATGTGCCTTCCTATGCCATACTATCCTTTTTGTGTGTTTTTAAAAGGTTGGATTATTTCACCATGCTTAATGGGCCTCTAAAGGAGTTAAGATGAAGTATCATTATTGTTCTTCTCTCTCTTACAGACATGATTTGATAATACCACATTTTTAAAGTATAGTTTTTGCTACATAACGAAAAAAAACGAACTATGCATTTCCTTGTAGAGCAAGGAGAGTTCTGTTGCTTTTGTAATTCAGGATACAAAGTGGGTTCTTCTTTCTTCACTGTATGTAGGGACTATAGAAGAGTCCAAAATGAGATTCAAAGTCAGACCCTAGTGAGACTGCTAGTTCCCCTGAAATCAGCAGATGTTCCCATTCAGAGGAGCAGTGATTTCAACTCTGGATTATCACTCACAGCACAGCCACAGCAGGTGTCTTAACCTTTCTCTGCCTCAAATTTTCCCACCTACAAAAAGGTGGCAAATGACTACGGTGGCCACTTGACAATCTGGTTATCCTTAACCTTTCGGAATACCTTGTAAATGGTGCAGAGGAAAAGTGTATTTTTGATATCAATGACACTGTAAGAGCCCCAACACATTCAGAGGCACTGTAGATAAAATCCCTTTGACTCCCCTGGAAATTATTCATACTTGATGAAATAGGGATGATGCACAGAAGCCTCTTGGCTTACAACTGGCAGTGACTCATCTGCATCTGCTCAAATTTCATTTAGCGAGGAAATAAGAGTTGTTTTTGTGTGAGAGCACACACGTGTGTGTGAAAAATTTGACAAACAATTGAGACATTACCAGTTGGGTTTTCCAAGCGCACAAGTGCACTTGATATCAACTTTGTCAACTTTAGCATGAGACTGCTAAATTCTCATTTGGTTATGATTTGGAGTGGTTGCCACAATGAAAAATGCCAGTTCATTAAGAAATCACGTACTCTATGATTCACTAGATATCAATGAAATGAAAACTGTTCTTAAAAGAACAGTGCTTAAAGGTCTTGCAGTCTTTGGTATGCCAAAAAGGGTTCAAGCCCTTTTAATCTTGGAGAAAATGCCTGTCATGCTCAATATCAGTCTCCTAAGACCTCGGAAGAAAGCATAATGCATCATTAAGTCTTTAGCAATTCTGGCTTGTTCTGACTTTAAACAGTTCAAATCCAAGGACTTTAGACTGCTATTGTTAATTTTGGTGTGCAATTTACTATTACATGTGTTAGATTTCAGCATAATAAGTAGCCTTTATGAATGCAAATGCTCTGATCCCTAGTTTTTATAGGTAAAATAAAATAAAAAGAGAGACCTTTATGAAAAACAAAAGGAAACTAAACTACTTAGCAGCTAAATCAAAGTCTTTAAACAAAAAATAAAACTTCAGCAAGAACAATAATAAATTTCTAAAGGTTCCTAACTTGGCAGGTATCTTAACTTTAAAAGGCAGAATAGAAGGAAGGTAAAATATCGTTGTGTCCAAATTTCCACTTAGTAAACAGTGGAATGATTTATTGAGCTTTGCCTCCATCTTAGGAATACCTATAAGTAGTGTTTGATCTCTGTGAAGGAATCCACTTGAAATAGACAAAGATATTCTTACTGTATTGATTGACTTTATATAGCTGTCAGTGAGGTTTCCATTCTCTATGCCCCTCAATGGTTAGACAACCGGACCATCTAGCATTTGTCAGCCTCAGCTGAACTTCATACACAACCAGTAGGAATTGTTCCACTGAGCTCCCTGCACCTCAAATCAAGTCCACTTGGCAGATAAAAGTTTCTAGTGTTAAATCAGTATTTAATGATATCTAAATATGTATTCTACAAGAATAGTCCAACTTCATATTCATAAGGGAAAGCAAAAGTTTGCTAGCCAAAAGGGAGAAATGATGATTTCAGGACAATCGGAATGCTGGAAGAAGCACAGTCACACCATGAACATTGTGTTATTCATGTGATGTGTATAAGGAAGTAGAAAAGAGATTTTGAAAGAGGTTGGTAAGCAGGAATAAGGCTTAAAGCATAATCCTTTCCAACACCTCAGTTTCCCTGTACAAAACAGTTTTCATGATGCTTTGCTAAGCATCTCCCAAAATGCATTTATACAAAGTTGGAAAAGTTTGTGGTTTGGCAATATTTAAGTGCGGCGCTGCCAGCCAGTAAGAATGACAACATGATTTATAGTAGTCAATTTAATAAATATTATTGTTCATTTTGGGGAATACATATAAAGCCTTATACATTCAATTTTTCATGATTCAGATATACCCCAAATTCCAAAATTAATCTGAGATATTGTTATGCCGTCATACTGTAAGCAGAATGCATATTGCATCAAAAGGTTTTGATGCATATGTATATACTGGTGAACTACTAGTTAAGGCAAAAGATCTTGCTGTAGCTCCTTAAGACAAGGGGGATAAAACAAATGGCTCTGTTTAACATAGGTAAAAATTAATTAAACATTTCTGAAAATATTAAGAAAATTGACCTTAATCTAAGATAGAAAACTATGATTGTTTTAGGTGCACACAAACAGGTACAGGTGAAACCATAGGTATTTTGGTTTATGAAAAGAAGTCAAGCACTATGCATTTACTGAATATTAAACTGTCCTCTTCCCTACCCACACATTCTTCTTGCTCCCACCTGTGTTCTCATACCAGTGTTGGTCAGATCCCAATATGCTAAGGCAGTGGAAAACTAATCTTATAAAGAATGAACCATTTGCAGAAAACTTTTTAGTCAGCTTAATTTTCTGGTGACTCTGCAGAGATGTGGCCCAGGCAGCAGTGAGCTCAGCCTAGCATCCTGGGGACCGTAAGTCACAGAGTGCCAAACACCCTGCTTTGAATTCTGTCCGTCTCTGCCACAGCTAACTAATATGCACAGAAGAGCAAAGAGCTCCTGCAAGACAACTGAAAGACAAAGCAAATGAAGCAGAACTGGAACCTGACCATGTTTCCCCATCGCCATCTGAGTGCACTAGAACATTATTAGCTATAGAAAGAACATTTTTTGTCTCAACTTTTTATCCTGGACCTCAGACACTCCACCTATTAAAATTTGTACGTAGTTCAAAACATTTCTGTGAAACTTTCTCAGGTTCAGAAAAAGAACATGTTCATAATAGAGAAGTCACTGTTATTTTTTGACTTGTTCTTTTAATTAGCTCTGTTCTTGAGACTATGACTCCACCAAACACGGTCATGCAATTCTCACAGTCCTCCAGGAAATTAATAATCCAGAGAACTTGAAGGGGGTCAAGACTGCAAGACCCCATTCCCATTTAAACCAAAAGAACTCCAATTTATATGCACCCATCAATTACAACTTTAAAGAGGTTGCTATATTTACAATGCTGAAAAAATTGAATGTTTCAGTGTTTTAAGAATCATAGTTCAGGTAGGTTGATTCTGTAAAAAATATATATCACTATTCAAAATATATATAATTTAAAGTAACTAGAAAATGATGCTTGTCTATTGTCCTATTTGTGAACTTGTAATATGAAGGAATGTAGCATTGCATATACTCCAAAACTTTCAGAAATCCACTGCATGACATGAATCAGAAAATTCGAAAATATAGTTCTCATTCAACAAAATGCTGGTTTATGGATTTACATGGCAAGTTGATAGGACTATTTGATCTTATCATTCCAATTATTATATTCACATCATGGGAATTGATCAATATTTTTCACTACAGGAAATGTCCATGTTTTCTATCCTGCCATCTCAGGCAAAACAATTTCATTGTTCTTAGAAACATTTATTAAGAAATAAAGAAGCGACAAGAATAACTCAATATCTGAAACTGTTTTCCAGAAACTAAGCATTTGCCTCACACATTGATGATTAAAGTAATTTGTAACCTATGCATAAGTTCGAGTGTAATTGAAATGTATGACCTTCAAAATATTATTACATATTGATGCTGCCAATTTATAGCATAGGATGAAAAAGAACTTTGCAGTAAATTGCACTATTATTGCAATCAGATTTTAGTTTCAGAAGAAACAAAGGTTTACAGAAACAGCTAGAATAATTGAGCTGATTCAGATAGGAGGGTGTGGATGTGTTACGAATGCAAAGCAGCCTCTGATTGCATAATGCTTAGCACAACAATCAGAGAAGTAATTGATTTCACACTTTTTTTAGATTTCATTTCTCATTACTAGGCAAAGACAGTGATCATCTCATTTTGTTTCAATGCAAGAAACGACAATTGTTCCTAATTAATACAAAATACCTTGAATAATTTTTTAGATATTAAGTTTTCCGGATCTCTCACATCTTTAAAATTCCTCAAGTTGCTAACGAACTTTTTTCATAGTTGTACAACTTTTATTTTCTTGATACTACCTAATAAAAAGATGTGTACATTTCAAACATTCCCAAATCAAGATTCAACTATAGCCATATCCTTTATATTTCTATCTGAACATCTGAAATAAAAATTAAAGAATATGGGGCTCAACTGTGAGTTCGTCATGACAACTTCTGTGATAAGATTTCTGTATTTCTGGGAAAATTCTCCCTCCCTGAAATAAGCTGTCAGAACACAAATGAAGTGATTAAATTTTTTTTCTCTTTCACAATTAAGAGCTGTTCAGCTTCATGCCAGAAGTTCTCTGATTTTTTTTATGAATATTTCAAAACCCTATACATAAATCTCATGTGCTAGTTCCCTTAGTAGTCATGGCTCTGGGCAAAGGAGGGGCATAAGGCAAAATCCATGTTGATTTCCACATTTCTACTTTGTATAGAATATCTATCATATATATTTTTTTATTATATAAATAAAAATTAAAATATCACATATATCCCATTTATATTTTATTTATTTTTATGAAATATGAAAGACATTAAGGCTGAATTGTTATTAAAGTAGAATTAGTTTAAATGGAGAAAGGGAACAAATGCTATTCATAACTTTATTTTAATAACAGGGAAAATTAAAGGGTTTGAATTGTGTAACCAGTTTTGTTGCCAATGAAACCAGTGTATATTCTTCCTTCTTCGATATCGCACAAAGGTGGTCTACCAAGTTCACATCAATAAAAATATTTGTCCTTGACTCTGGTGGGCCCTGGAATGGCTTTCTGAAGGCAGATTTGAATTTACACAGGTCTGGGTGGTTTAACAGCACTGCACGTTGCAGTGTTTATGGTTAAACAGTCTTCTTCCCCATACCTTTCACACCGCATCTGCACTCACTCCTACCCTACCATTACTTCATTTTCTTAATCTATGTCTTGCCAGGTACACCTGCCAACATTCGATTAAGTTGAAATATGAAGCATTTGTTGTAAATGGTCTATGACCAGGATAATAAATCTTGTGTCAGTATTGCAAGTTGTTCTTGGCAGTTCAGATTCAGCCAAACACTGCCACACAGCTTCAGTTCCAGATATGGTTCAATTCAAGTCTATGTGTGTGCCTGAACCAGGGTTGCCGTTGAGATTTTTAGGAAGAGCAGTGCAGGACATGCAGCTGTGTGCTGCTTCACCACTCCAAATCCTTCCAAGGTTTTGGAAAAATCTACTGTTCACCAACAGTACAACTGAACTACTAGTGCAAAAAGAGCACATCTTTAAAATAAATGTGTGTGGTAATACTAATGAGCTGTATGGAGAAAGGCCCTATACTTACATTTACATTAAAATATAAGAAGACTGTGATATTGTTTAGGAATTCTGTTTTCAAATCAATTGCTAAAAAAAAAATAAAAATATTTTTTTTTCAAGAGAACTTTCTAAAATTGATAAATAATGGAATCCTCTTATACTTATTTTATGTTGAGGGAGTCACTGCAGAGAGAGGACCAGATCAAAGCCTAGCCCTCAAGCACCTGCTTTACCAGAGTCATTATCTTCTGTTCAATAACAAATGTTTTCTATCCTGCATAAGAACTGTTAGCAAAATTACATGTAACAAAGCCATATACCACGCGATGCAATAACAGTCATTTGAATGCCTATGCACAAATATTTTGCCAAAATACCACCCACTATGTTGCAATCTTTTGGGGAATGGCACATTTTTCCACTGAATATAGAGAGTGATTGATAATGGATTTTCCTCAGAGTATTATCTTGCCTTTCCTTCCTGTCACCCCAATCCTACAGGGGCTGGACTCGTATTACTCAACCTATTTTGTGAACAGACTTTGAAATCCATCATAAACCTGTCAGTTGATGAATTCTTAGTCTGTTGTAGGATACAGAAACAGAAATGACTAAAACAGTATCTTTTCATCCCGAAAACGGGGAAAGAATACGTACAAGGCACCCCTGCTGACCTTATATAACCCATTACATTATTTTTTAAATGCTTATTTTTCTCCTAAATATCACATGAACAGCTGTGACTATACTTTCAGTTTGTAGAGAGTTTTATTCACACTAGAAGATATGAAGTGGTTTTTGAAATCCATGCTAAGTATTTTTCACATGCGCTCTTTGGAAGAAAGAAAAAAAAATTAAAAGACCACCTTGCATTTCAAGCCATACTTTTTGAATCATACTTCTCAGGACTACTAAAGGTTTGTCTTAGTCTTGAAAATAACTGACATCAATTTTTGTTGGTGTTTTCTACCATGTTACAATAAACAGCTATAATTTGGTGTTTTGAGGATTTTAAATGAAGATTTTGACATCTTATATGCCATGAAAATCATGTTACATGAAACACTTTTTTGATTAGAGAATAGGTCTTTAAGTTCTGCTTTGTTCCTCACATCCATTGGTTACACATGTGATTCTGAAGCTTGATTTTTGCCCCATGCAAAGGTCTGAAACGCTCTCTGTAAGCCACCTATTTTCTGGAAAAGTAATTTTGGCACAGAAAACTTTGGCGTATTAAGACTTGTGCTGATTCTTAGGATGAATTTCAAGCCTACAACTGACAAAAAAATGTTCAGACAAGTTGCTTACACAAGTAGTCAGTTTGTGCTGCTGACAGGTTTACTAGGTTGCATAGTTTTTCCCTCTTTATAGCACTGTAGATTTTTACAGAAGTCAATTTAGATGCTATTGAAGCTGTACTGCTTCTCTAGCTGAATCAAGGGGTCAGGAAAATACTAACACTCCACTAAATTGCCTCCCACCTCTTAAAAGGTCAAGGTCAATAGTGCTTCCCACAGCCGCCTGCGCAGGGCTGCCACTTACTTTTTCTTTTTTGCAAGACTGAAGTCACTCCGTCTGTCAGCAGTTGGGTTCAAATTGGAAATGCATTGTCTTCTTTGGATGATACCTCAATTTGAACTTTCACCCAAATAAAGTAGTATTTCGTCAGTGATGAAAATGTTTTACGAATAATCTTAATTCAATGTGTTTTTTTTCGTTAAAAAAAAAAGATTTTTTTAGAGATACTACTACAGAAATGTTAAAAATTGACAGCAAAACCTGTTACCCGGGAGATGTAAGGACAATTATTATGATTTGATCAGTCTTTGGATAGTGCTGTAATTATTGTGAGCTACATTTCCCCTTTGCACTGCAACAGTAAAACACGTACTCTTGAGCTCTAAGTGCAGCTCCGAGACAAAGGGGACATGAAGCAGTGCTTTGCTGCAAACTGTACTGCACAGGTCTGGAAGCACACCATACAGCATTTTATGAGATTCTCACAACTGAAGGTTAAAAAAGAATCATAAAAGCTAAGCAAAAAGAAGGAACAACAAATGAGCCCACGAACAAGAGAAAACAGCCTTTCAGTACTGTGTTTACGTTTCCATCTGATTTCAGTAACACAGAAAAATTGTGTTGCCTTATGACTGTGTTTGCTCAGATGTACCATAATGGGAAAGTAGATGGCTCCTCTCTAAGGAGATAGTTATCTAACTCCCTTAACTAAAGTTTGCTTTCCAAAAGTTTTCCTCTAAAAGAGCTGATATTCTCCTCTGTCAGAATCAAGATAAATAGGCCTAATCTTATCCAACATACTAATTTCTTTGTTCCTATTAATATCAATCTAGCCAATCTACAAGGTTACAGGAAATCCATTTTCAGTTGCTTTTCAATATTGATTAGTAATTATTTTGAAGTGTATAATGGAATGGGAAAACAGTAACTAAATCTCTATCCTATGCTTTAATCTTGGGGCATCGGTGTCAAGGTAGTTTCATGATTTTGAAGTTCTTTCCCGCTGTATTTTATCCAGCTCATGCATACAGTGATTGCAACAGTACCTGGTAATACTTGCACAACCAGTGTATCAAATTATAAACACAGAATCACCGTTAAATTTATACCACAAATATAGTGGTTTTCCAAGTTTTCCTGACTGTATCACATCTGCTTCTATTATAAAAAATGGAAGAATAACTTGACCCAGGGATACTCGGGGCATCAAGAAGCATAAAGCATATAGCTGTGCCTTTTGGGGCTTTGGCAAACTCAATAAATGAGTGCAGTCAGCAGGGAATTAAGTCTATTAAGTTAAAAGTTATGAGACAAGTCAATATGCAGAAGGCACATTCATGAGCTAGAGAGACCATAGCCAAATATCCCTGAGTTTTCCTTCTTTTGACTACTAGCGTGATGTACAACCTAGGTGTTCATACATTTATCAGATCAGCTATTAATCTGACCTCATAACTACTGAGCAATGAATTATGGAGGCTCAGAGTAGGCTAGAAATATAGTACAGACGGGAGACAGTAAAATGCACCCAAATTCCCATTCTAGGAGGAACTAGAGTTCGGCGAGAGATAGAAAAGCTTTCTGCAAGAAGTTACTCAGCAGTCATTACAAAGGAATTGAACACTGACGCATCGAGATGAGGGAAGACATTCACACACACTTCAAAAATGTGCTAAAAAGACTGAAGAATACGTAAAGTGAAAGGAATTATGACAGTGCCAGGAGCTTCCTATAAAGGATGATTTTTTTTGGTGCATTCACAGTCACTTATGCGCATCTGGGTGTGGTTTCTTTCTGCTATTTCTTGGACAAAATCCTCAGCTATAGGCGAGGGACATTTTGGTAGCTCAGAGACCAGTCAAAACACAGCAGCTGAGTATTTGCAGTCCTGTCTATAGCTAAGCATGAAAAAGCAAGAGAAAACAAAGCCAGACAACTATTCAAATAACTAAAAGTTATTTGGCTTGTCTTGTGTTTACTTAAAAATAAATAAATAAATAAAATCATTGGAGCATTTTTCAACCTTATCTATTTACTTCTGTTACATTTCTGCAGTAACTTCTGTGATTTTGGTACTTGCAAACACTGCCTGGCAGATATAATGTCATTTTATAGCATTTACATAAGAATCACCACTGGAACGCCATTTCACCATTTGGGTGTTTTGGCTGGAATAATCAGCAGCAACTTTTTTTGGTTTGTGTCTGAGCATCTGAACATGATATTACGTTATAAAACAGAGGCGGTTCTAAGACAAGTTACACTTTGCTTTAAAAATAGAAACCTTATGAGGCAAAGTACAAGGAAAATGTTGAAAATACAGATTGAAGAAAAGTAAGAGGGGCAAATTAAACACTTGCCAAACAGTTTATTAGTGATATGGAGTGAAGGCCTGAAGAGGGAGTAGACTTTACTTAAGCACTGTAATTTCTAGAGAACACATTTAAGGAGTGACTGTACTTCCTAAATGGGGCAAACATGCTAAAATAAACTACTTAAATGACCACTCTACCGCACATATTAAGTATAAATGATGTCCTGTAATATGCCATGTATTTTTAATGACTTTTCTCTGATCAACCATTAGAGTTTCATAACAGATGTAGTGTATTTGAAGAACTTATTAAGGAAGAGAAGAAAGATCTGACCTTCATTTAAGCTAAAATGAAGGTAACATTTTAAACGGAAAACACAACTAAAGCTGCTTTGCTTATTTCAGATAACAAAGAAATGATTGAGAGACGTGGCAATTCATGGGAGGCAAAGCCATTCCACGGCGGCAGGGACGTCATGCCTATGCCCGGGCTCGGTGGAGCAGCACCTCACAGAGCCACCTGAGCTGGCTGTGGTGAGTTATCTCTGGAGCCAGAAACACTGGGGCTGCCTATGTGTGGTGCTTCAACTAATTACCCTTTCAGAGAGGCAGAACTAATTACCTTGGCTTGAGCCCAGGCGAATATTGTTTCTAGGGCTCAAGCTAGTTGCTCCGCACGACGCAGCACGCTGTGCCGGATAGACTTTTGTATTCACTCGATTATCTGTACCATGGTATTGCTCGAGCTAGATAAGCATATCCTACCTGATAACCGGCAAAAGTGTCACAGTGCCAAGGGTGCTGAGAATATCAAGATATTGTTTGGGGAATAGGAAAAATAGGTATATGCTGTAGCTGCCATGGGCTATGGTTGTTTACAGATCCAGTAAGCTTCAGTCAGTCAACAGGTACAGCTATCAGCAGGTGTGCACTGTGATTGACTATAAGTCAGACCAAATATCAATTATAGCTTTTAGCATAGAACATTATCAACACTAAAGTAGATCACTAAAATATTTTTGCCCTCCAGCCTGTTTGGTACACAATTCCTCATGGAAAGCATTATTGTCTTAAAATGACATAAAATCTGTACACCAGAAAATTTCTATTTAAGGCTAAGCTTCTTCTTTTGCATTTGGGATATTCATTCTGGGTTTAAATTAATTTTTTCTTTCTTTTTTTTTTAAAAAAAAAAAAAAAGATTTCAGCTTTGAGGATAATTCCAAGAGTAGAAAGTATTTAGAGCTGTGGTTCACTACACAGTTTCCAAAATGCCCTACAGTTAGCAAACGCTGACAAGGAGTACTTCACTTCAGGTAGCCCCAAATGTCAAACAATAACTGAACATTCGTTTTGGAGACCAAGTGTCAAACACGTTTATCCCAACCCTGTGACATGACTGGAGCCCCCTCTGAAATGTTAGCGTGGCCAGAAAAGCTGCATTATAACAAGAAACAAATGCAGAACTGGAAAGATTACATTCTCTGACAGTTGTGCTGATCTTTGGGTGGAAACTGCAGTTGTTGACCTGAACGAACCAAGTGTTGGTAAGAGTTAGAGCAATGAAGCAGGGCACTTCCTGAATATTTTTAGAGGTTAAAGCCATTCAGCAAGTTCACTGATTGTTTGTGTTTGGCATGAAAATAGGATCAGATTGAAAACACAACATCAGATCCAAAGAGGTAAATCTATCCTTAAAAGAGAAAAGCCCAACATTGTCACAGAAAAGCAGGTGATCTTTTCACAAAGTTATCACTTCAGGTTTTAAGATACTGATGCAAATCAATCTGGTTTAAGAAGAAAATGTATGTAGAAGAGAACTGCACTTGTTTTCCTACCACTTTTTTTTGAAGCTATTATACTTCTCTGCTCTTCTCCTCTATTTTTGCAGACTAAACTTTTGCTAAGTATTTATACCCACACAGCCTGGTTATAAAATAGTTGGTACCATGTAAACCCCATGGAGTTCTCTGGGCCCTTCAAGGCCCTGTGCCTGGCAACATGTTAATTATTTTAATAAAATAATAATAAAAATATTAAAATAATAAATAATAATATAAAAAATAAAAAATATTAATAAAATAATAATAATAAAATTAATTATATATCTTAAACATTCCTTCACTGCTTTGCCTCCATCCCATGTTTGAGCCAGGGTACGTACCAGATTCCCCCAGAAAGGGAACCCTTCAACACTTCATTATCTTCTCTTATCTTTCTCTTCTCTCCAGCATACAAGTCAGTGAAAGCCCTGCTGGGCAACACTAAGTCCTTCAAAGAGCACTTAACCTTTCCTTCCAGTGTTGAGCAGGAACTGGTCCTTGTGCACACAACCACCACAATTATTCATATATCTACAGATCTAGCTGAAAGTGGTTTTACCATGGCCACCTGCAGCAAACAGTTGCTGATGTCATTTACTGAAGTATAACAATCAGGAACAACTAGAACATTAAATAACAAGCATTTACTTTAAACATTAAACAAGGAAGTCCTCCTTTGAATTTTTAAATCCTTATCCAGCTTTTATAAAAATGGAAAATGAACCAGGAAATTTTAGCATGAAAAATTTATGTCCCTTAAACAGGAGAAAGAATTAAGGAGCAGGACATCCACATTATAAATATTTCAGAACGCATCTATAAGGAGAGATACTGTGCTATATCATAACATCTCAGGTAAATATCATATTTGATACCAATTTGGTAAAGAATCAGAAGGCTTGGTGAGTTTGACAAAAATACCTAAGTGATACCGAAAAGTAAAACGTTAAGAAATATTTCACCTGCATTTAGGCTGTGAACCCATCTTTGCTCCCATTTGTGGGATAATGCCAGCAGTGATATGAACTGGGAGATTTCTGTGATAATTCAGAGCCCGTCAGCTACAGAAATGACAGTCCCTATTAGTTACAGTTATAGGGGAGTGGCAGACTTTTTTATTGTTAGTTTCAGTTGTCTGAACCATAAAAAGCTCATTACTCTGAAAGCTGCCTTCTTATTTTATTCTCTAGACAAAGGCAGTACCGGGAGGACTCTATCACACACACTACACTGGACAATATTTGACCTATCATATTTGTAATAAAAAAATCATTTTCATCCTGTTTCTTCTCACAGCATTTTTCACCAACTTCACAATAAGAGATAAATGACATTTTAATAGAATTTTAAACTGACTAAATTAAAATGTTCAAGGTAGTGTTTAATGAGGCATAGTGCTGGCCACACTGCCTTTATTATAATTATAATTTTTGAAATTTTGTTAAACGACTATCACTCTATTACACTCTTTCCTGAAGGTTGGGGTAAATCAGGACTCAGAAAGTAAGCAAGAAAACAAAGAAACAAATGCATGTGCTACTTCTAGGCTTAGGGAGTTTAACTCTAAAAAATCAATGAGTAGCTTTGACAAGCTCTAATGTAGTGAGAGATGAAACCATCATTATTCTCTCTGGGAATAAATCAGAAAGTTTTGACAACAGCATTCATGTCACCAATCCTTCTTTATGCCTTAATATTTGTTTACTTTTTTGATCACTGGGATAGTCTCCAGAGGCAGATATCTCATTTTTATGAAAGTAGCACTGTTCACAGTTGGAAACAAAAACCTAGGATTTACTTTTAGTTCACTTCTCCCCTGTGAATTCCCTATATGAATTTTTCATTTGAAGCAATTAAGAAAATACATATTGGTAAGTAGAATGCTATTTAAACTAGAAAAGATCAGAAAACATTCTATTGCTTTATTTATGTGCATTTAGACAGCACTGCAATGCATTAATTCAAGTGCTTTCTCCTCTGTATTCATTTTTTACCTTATTTTCTATTTATTAATCAACTTTGTCCTGTGCTCCTGAAGGTGAAGGATTAGAGAGAGAGCTGCAGAAAAGCAAGTCCAGGGGAGAGCAGCCTTCACATAGCTTTGCTCTGGAAAGAATAAGTGCATAAATGTATTCACTGAAAGCAGTCATGACCAAGTCAGGCTTCACATGGTATTTTGTTTTCCTCCAGTTTCACTCAGAATAACAAGTCACCCTCAGCCTTGTCGGGGCTGAATATTTAAGTAAAATACCAAACCTCATTCTCTCTGACTCTGTGAGCAACCCATGGAATCTTCTATAAAAACGGAAAGAGCTATGTGAAAGAAAACACGTAATACTTCATAGTACATACTTTTCTCTTTTTCAATTCCTAATTTGTTTTTATTTTTTAAACATATGTCCTCTTTACAGTCCCCATCGTCTTTGATTAAAGTCACTAGATTCTTCTCTAATACTGGCAAAGACCATTAGTTGCCTGTTCACTAGATGCCGTGTGAGGGGTAAGAAACAGTGAAGGAAAAAAATGGTTCTGACCCTAGGAAAACCTAGGATGCAGATAATGTTTTCAACCTTCCCTTAGAAAGCTAATGTGTTACATGCTTGGGGGAGAAAAAAAAAAAAAAGAAAAAGAAAACAAAAAGGCAGCAGGTTGTCTTTTCAATGCCTGGATTCATTCTGTGTACACAGTCAAAGTCTGGACAGAAGCAATTACAGTGGCTTTATTTATTTATTTAATTTTATCTGTGCCTATGGTTTCTTCCCAACTGACAGGATACCTGACTGCAATAACATGTTCAATCTCCTCAGTCAGATGTGCCTGTTTGTTTACCTCTGGTTTTACCATTTTAACAAATAAATGGTGGCAAGGTGCAAATCAAATAGCTTGGCTGTATCCTCTAACTATAGACCTGGTTCTAAGATGTATTTATTTCAGATTTTAGAATGACCTTGCCCGTGAAACAGGAGCATTTCATAAGCTCTCATCTGGAACCTTACAGTACAGAGTCTGCAAATGAGTATTCCCACGGACATGAGGGATTTTTTTTTTTTTACAGTGCTATTGCTGCTTGCTTAATATTATTTCTACCATTTGTTACTGGGATTGCAAAAAAACAAACTAATATGCTAGCTTTCACATGGAACACCTACAAATCTAATTAGAATTTAAGTGTAAGGTCCAAAACATTATTTCAAATATCTGAATTTTCTGTCATTAGACCATAAATTACATTTACCTTCAACCACCATGCCCAGAAAGAATTCTTTCCTATTCCTGAATAGACGACTTAAAGACACTAGAATCACAAAACTATTCACTGTGCCATCTGCCAAATTTTTGCCATCTTAATACAACATGCCCAGAAAGTAGCCAGCTGAGGCTGAAAATCAAATGAAATATAAGAAGTAACAACAAATTACCTTTGTGACAATTATAGAACATTTTCTACTTGGATATCCCTCCAACATTTTTAAAAGGTATGTAACTTTTACCACATTTTCTAGAAGAGGAAAGCCCAGAAAATAAGACACTTTTTCAAGGAACATCCAAGTCAATCAGAAGGAAACGTGTAGTTTTAGCCCATGTTAGGATTTCTTTTTTTTTTTTTTTCTTTTTAATAAATTATTGTTGTAGCATGTAGATAGTCTAAAATATTTAATGTCAAAAACAATTTATGCAATACTGAAATGTGATTATTTCTCTCTCCAATTTAAAAGGATATCTATTTCCTTAATTTCCTTCTTAATGCAGGCATATGTATATTTTATTCACCAACACTAATTTCAACTAAATTATGCAAGTAGTATAATTATTTCCAACCCTTTTTCTGAACCGAAAGCTGTTCCTAAAGCATGGAAAACAACAAGTGACAACAATGTGAAATAAAAGAATGCTATTCTAAAGATGGTAGGTTTTCTGAAAGACTACAGGATTTTCACAAGCCAAAATCTGTAGACCAGACAACATAGAAGACAATTCAGAGCATCTGTGAAATTACAAACACCGATGAGATAGCCAACAGTAGCATTAAAAAAAAAAAAAAAAAAAAAAGAGAAAAGCAGATTGAAACTGGAAAGTTGCCAGTCTTTTAAATTTCTAGATAGCTGAAGGCAAGAGCCCTGTCAACAGACAACAGGAAAAAAAGAAAGAAAGAAAGAAAATGATAATTTCAGTCTGATAACCAGATAAATCCATAGAAATGATATTTATTTATTTTACTTCCTGGGACAAAATAATAGAAGGCTGGAGGAGTATCTGAGGGATATTGCACATTTGCCCATGGTTTTTCTTCTTCCATAATTACCTGCTTATTACCAATGTTGTACAGGCTACTGAGCTAGACTACTACCTTTTCCATGTATCACAAAGCTTTCATGCTGTCTATAACTGCATCAAGATGTCATCTGAGCTGAATATGAGCAGCAGCACTGTCACATGAGCTGGAAATAAGCTTCCCACCCATAGGGGAGTATGGTTTCCAGATATTTAAGGCTTTGAAAAGCTTCCAGTAGACCATTTTTCCCTTTTCTTCCTTTTGCAAGAAATATCGAAATGCTGTAGAAAATGATTTGCAATAATCATTTGGTTGTTGAAGCCACTTTTCTCTTTAAGAATGAGAATGATTTTATGTTTAAATCAGTGCAATAAGATTCCTGCTAGGCATATCCATATGATTAATAAATTACCATAGCCAGTATTAGTGAAACTGCACTGTATAGTAAAATATTCACAATCAAAGTAGCCTGTAAACATGCACATGTTTAGGTACATTGGCTCAGATGGCACACAGTAGCTTTGTCATTTGTTTTAAGTCAGATCTGCTTAATTAAATTCTCATGTCCATCTTCTGCTGATAGTATAGGATGAACATCTCTCCATTATTAAACCAACCACAAACCCAACTAGTGTAATTACTTTTACATGCTTATTAATCATTATATCATAATGGAATAATGCATTTCCAAGCAGATCATAAATGAGGAGTATATAATGCTGATATTCTCCCTTAAAGACCAACAGTTCTTGTGGTATTTGATGAAGTTCTTATTACTGCTAACTCCTATGCAATACACAAGCATAGCGTATCACAGGCTTGATTATGGTATTTTGTGTGTATAACTGTTTAGGGAAGACGAAAATAAAAATGTTACCTACTGTCCCATGGGCTATATATTTAGCAGCAACAGCATAACAGTATAACAGTACCTATGATCACTACCTCTTGAGCATGCACTACGGAATATCTAGACTTTCACCTATTTAAAAGGATGGGGGGAAGCATTGAATATACTTATGTAGTATACTATGTAAGTATTGAATATACTTATCAGTTGAGGTAGTTAAGAACAAAAAGATGACTTTCTAAACAGTAGTTATCTATTATCTCCACTAGATTATTGTCATTGCCTATGTTTTATAATGCACTTGTCATCCAGGATTAATGGAGATTGATGGCAACTATTAGTCTGTTTTTTCACACTTTCTGTGTATTCAGTACCATTCTGCTTTAAAATGTTGTTGTGTAAAAAGATGACTTATGCATCAGCTGTATTGTTCATTGGTCCAAATCCTATGTCGATGAATATCAGTGTAGTGCTACCAACTTAAAAGACAAGAACAGCAGGGGACTCTGCCAGGTCACTGTGCCAAACCCCCACAAAATCAGCCATTGACATGAATGGCATTAGATACATACATCACCAGCCACAGAAAAACTCATTATCTTAGAACAGTTGTATACAAAATAGCAAAAGATTCAAAACATACAATACACTTAGAAAAAGAGAAAACCAGAGTTATTACCACTGTTCTTGAATCTTTCAGTATCAGAAAATGTTAAGTGCCATTTTTATTTATTTATTTTTAAACATTAGTTCTGGACTTTTCCAGGATGTTAACTGTATTCTGTGCTTTAAAGCAAGGATTCGTGTCCCTGGGGACACTAATTCACTTAATGCATACAAAGGTCCTTTCTCTTGCTCAGCTCTCACTGACAGTTATATTATCATCCATCAATGCAATTCAGGACCTTTTCCTTTTCTCTTGTAGATAGACATCCTCATTGTTAGGCCCTAAGGCATGACTTTGCAGTTATTAAACTGAAACCCTCTTCTACTACTACAGGCAACAAGGAATTTTATCCTTACCATAGGGTAATATAGCTGTCTGCATGACTGGCAAACTCCCTTAGCTTTCTGTCAGCCACAAATTGCATTTATCTCTTGATTTTTCTCTTTTCTTAAAATCTGTTCTGATACGCTGCACAGAATCAAGATCAAACTAAGAGGCTTGTAGTTCTTATTGCTGAATATCCGATAAGGCATTACTTCCATGCTGTAATCCTCTATTCATCACCTCTAACCAGGGTGTAAAATCAGTTACAAATTATGATCTACCTAAATAGAAAAGACAACAATTGAGTGAAACATTTCGCTTCTCCAACAGAGGATTATAAACTCTGTTGAGTTCCTATGCCCTGGCAGTAACCTGATGGATGAGGGAATTCTGTGAATGGCACTAAGGCAGCTCCTTTCCTGCTTCCAGATTCTCCATTCAGTCCAGCCCAAGCAACAACACCTTCCCTGCCTCTGTGCTCTGCATCCTCCTGCGTTACACCTGCTGACTGGGGCATAGATGGCTTTTTCTGGGGTCAATGCTATGGGTATCCTGACCAGTTAACTCTTATGTCACCATCCAGGGCAGTCCTGTGTCCCTGGTTAAGTCTCTCAGTTACTGCTGGGGTAAAGCCCTCACTAAAGACTGTAGGAATCTCTTGGATTGTACACAAGTGGTTAAGCTGTGGTGCGTTTCCTATATGCAACTTTATCTGAGTTACTGTCATTATTTATCTACCTTAACATTTGTTGCAAATCTACTTAAATAATATTAAATAATGAATATTGTTATTTGGATTGCAGTTATGTCACAATTACAAGGAATTAATATAAACATTTTGTAATATGTTATATTTAGGAGAGCAGTACATAATCTTCATGTAGAAAGTTAATTCTGTCTGTGGCAGTTGTGCTGAGATTTTGGGCCTCTGCTTTATTTTTTCTCCCTCCTTTTGCAAAATATATAGTTGCAAAATCACAGCAACTGTATGGCTAAGAAAAGCTTATAGTTGCCCAGATAGTGACAGCTATCTGAAGAGAATGAAGGTGGAAGCAGTATTACCGACATTTCCATTTAAAACCCGTTTTTTTTTTTTTTCCCCAAGCAGGGCTATCTTTGAGGAACTTCACCTTTTTATGTGTTTTCAAGCATTCAGACAGCAGAAAAAGACATACTAGAAAAGTAGGAAAGACAATTCACCAGCTTGCTAACTAAGATAGAGTAGTTTGCTTCTGGATTCTCTAAATTTGTTTGTTAACTGAGACTGAGCTGACAAGTAGAAAGAATAGGACTCTCATCCTAGTTTGTAATCTAAATGAACAGAACATACAGAGTGTCCAAAGAACAATATTAGAGGGGACATTTATTTCTAAATGTTTCCTTGTAAGTTTCATGTAACTTTGACTCTTGTCAAATTTACTGGAATTTTGAATTATTCAGAATATCAATACTTGAATTTTATCTGAAATATAGTCTTACTTGAACAGTAGTCGCCCAATTGTTGTGAAAATTTACTGGCAGATGCTGCCAAAACGCTGAGAAGCCAATGGTATCACCTGGTGGAATGTATGCAATTTAAGTGCTCTAGAGCCACAGGGAAGAAACAGGACTCAGAAGAGTTTTACATTAACTGATTGTAAGCAGATCATTATAAATAGTTAAATTCCTGAAGCCGGCAGTGCTTAGATGGCAGTACATGCAAGAAAATCGACAAGAGTATTTCTATTAGCAGTCAAGTAGCAGTACCTATGTACTCTATTTTTAATTGGTTTAAAATGCTTACACACACACTTGCACTCGTCACAATTTTCAGGATATTATTAGCAGAAGTTTACAGTCATGAGCCTTTGGTATGTTCCTATACAATTCAATCTAATTTATTTCATAAGGTGAATTCTTTAAGGAGCACTGCTTACTGAGGTGTAAAACGATCATAGCATTTCACGTGTTTGTGATGGGTTTGAGATATTGCTCTTCTCTTCCCACACAGCTTTTTAATAAAAGTACTGCCAGTTTGCTGACCTTCCCCTCTTCAAGGTTAATGGTTTGTTATCTATAAATTACTTTTTATGCTACAGCTTGGGTTATGAACTCCAAAATTGTCTTCTGTGGGCTCTCTCTTCAATTTGTTTTACGCTCAGAGAAAAGCACATTTCCTAGTAACTGAGGCAGATTTCACAATGGAAAAAAGTACTACAGAAATGAAGAGAGATAACGCTGGCTTTAGAAATTTGCCGTTTTGTTGTATAAGACGACATACAATTATTTCAGTTGGTTGATGTTGTGGAACAACTGCTGTTATGTTCTCTAGTAAAGCTGAATGCCTACATGACTACAATTTACCAAACACTGCCCTGGCTCCCTCTTTCTTACATATGGAACCTTTAGGCTAAAGATGTTGCAGAGAGACAGCAGTTAACTCCAATGCATTATTGTAAATACTGAGATATATGTTAATAGTCAGACAATTTATAATCTGCAGTCTTTGTTATCGTTATGGAACATCTGCTAGTTAACAGCCAACTTGATAATAAACTCTGCCCTGGTATTTTATAATCTCATCGGTGTAAGATGGAAAACTAGAGAAATTAAATTTGATCTTGAGAGGTAGCACACGCTTGCATCCCACTAAGGACAGCATGAGCAGAGGGTGTTCAGCAACACCTGGCAGTTTTCACATACCTTAATGATGCATCACATAATGCTTTACAAGTTGGTCCTTTCCACGCTTCCAGGTTTGAGAGTGAGTTTTATAAGTGACAGATGACAAGATTCAAGTGGTGTATTAAAACTCTGGACCAGGAAAGGCACATTTGCTTTCAAGCTCTGGGAAACACTAGGTATCTACACTGACAAAAGAATATAACTTCTCATCTTCAGCTGTAATTTTGATCATAAAAATAGCTGTAAGTCTCTCATCCAGTCTGACCGTTGTTTGCTAGAGACAATTTACTTTACGCGATGCCATTACAGCAGGAATGTATAACTCAGCCAATAATGCAAGTAAAGCTTTCTTGCCATGCTCGTGGTACCTTTGCACATATATCTGCAGGACTGTGAACTGTTTAATTTGGTATGAAACATCTATATTACTTTTATTTTTACTTTTTTTTTGGGGGTGGTACATGGCATTACACACTTTAGAATTAAAAGTCATAATGATTCAATTATATCTTTATCAACAGATTCCAAAGGCCAGATTCTTTCATATGGTTAATTAATAACAACTCCATTATTGCCATTCAAAAACTGCTGAAATTATGCCAGCTTATTCCAAAAGGCAATTAGCTCAACTTTTTTGTCCAAGTTGCTTGAAAAGAATTACTGATTTTTCAACTATTTCCCAAAAATGTCCTGCATCCATTCTTCTCCCATTTAATTACTCACTGGTTCATTACATTGTGCATGAGAGCACTGCCAGGTGGAACTCACTTTTATTTTCCATTCTCTAAGACTAAGCTGTTCAATGGCTGTGAGGTATGTCTCTTTCTTTTTTTTTTTTTTTTGTCTATGGAGATCATTAATCAAATCTCTACTTACAGCCACGTGTGCAATGTCTTCAACCTATTTTAGTCCAATTTTATCCAGCATTTATATATATTTAAAAAGATAAACTCTTCTGAAGGAAAAAAAAAGCAGACGTGCTTATGTTTCCAGGGGGTTGGTTGCTCTTCTTCTTTTTCTTAACAGTTCTTTCCACTCTTAGTATGTAGACTTCACACGACATAGTGCACTGTAATTGAACATTTAAACCAACAAAATCACGTATGTACCATATGTTATTTTTGAGAAAGAAAATGCCTAATTGGAGCATTTTCCATATTTTGTAAATTTTGATATGAAAACATGCCCAGCTTTGAAAATACATTTCTATTAACAACTAATCTGCCAAGAATAATGTAGAAATTATGTTTTAAAATACAAAAAATTTTAATTTAAATTTTAAAATTACAAATTAATCCTTACAAAACATCAAATAGTTGTCTTATTGCTTATTTACTGTCTTCCTGTTTAATTACCAGCTACCTATGGACAGAAAAGAATCTTTTGGCTATCAAATATAAACTCAATCCCTGTAATGTTTTGCTGAAATCTTCATTTTACTTTGTGTACATCTTGTCTTCTCAATTACATAAAGTGAGCTGCAGCAAACAAACCCAGTGTTCCTATACCACTAGCAAGAATATAGATCTGTTCTTCATCTACTGTAAGAGACAAAGATCACCGGGAGCACGCCAAGGCTGGAGCAGCAGCAGTATCAAGAGCAGCACAGGTTCAAATAAAGATGCCAAAGTAAACAAGCTTCTCCAAAGTGCTACTCAGCTTTCATTTGTGTTCAGTGAAAGGATTTTCAAAAAAGCAGAGTCTGAAACATCTTTAAGAGCATCTACTCCTTGAAAAATAGGTCTTACTCGTTTCTTGAAAGAGAGGTCTTAGACTGGAGAATCAATTCCTAACACAAAGCTTTAAATCACGTTAGAAAACAAGGCTTGGATGCTTTAGAACATGACAGTTTCTAGTTGTCCTTCTTAAGTAAAATATACACTGAAATAAGTAAAATTTCCAGGAGTGATGTGTCTGGCAGTGGCACCCTAAAACATCAGCTTAAAAGCATCAGTGATCCATTTATAAAATAGACGTTATAAAAAGATTAAAAGCTTTAGGGTTAAAGAGAAAGAATGTGGTGCTGCAGCATTTCCATCAGAGTAAATCAGGATAGTAAAACTATCAATTCTTTTACTTCTATGCAAAATTTATACTGGTTAAAACCCTACGCCTTTCATTATCTAAATTAAAAGTACACTGTGTATATTGAATTCAGAGATTAGCTCGCTGTTCTACACAGTAGTCTTACTTTGATGTCTGAAGATTAGTATTCATAAAGTTTCAGACTATTAACCGCACATGTATAACATCTGATAAGAAAAATATCTTACAGACCACGATTGTTGTAGGATACTTTTAGTTCTGATTTTTATCTTTCATTCTGTTGTGTATCCTACAGAGTTTACATATATTGTCAAACAATATTTTAATATTGGTTCTGGCAGGTTTTCCATAAGATAGATTTGGCTAGAACTTAGACAGTCAGATGCAAATGACATTTTTCAGTTTCTTTCTAGCTTTAAATAGTTTTACATGAGTGATAATTTTCAAATTCAGTTGCCTGCAATATTGCCTGAACCGTTTGCAGAAATCACCAGTAACTGCTCACTCCTCGGTTTAGCCCGGAATATTGCACACAATATGAAATACTGACCAATATTGACACCTATTGCTTTTCATCTAAGAGCCTGAAAGACATTAAATGTTAGTGAACTATGATAAAAATTATAAATCATCAAAAAATTTTTGCATGTGGCACTAGTGTTTTGAAAATAATACTAATCAATGAAACAGAAAAACAGGAGCAAAAAAAGTGCTAAATGAGGAAGTGTCTAGCACCGTCAGATAACTTCGGTTACTCTGTTGCTCATCCTAGGCTTAGCTCTAACTGGTGTAGTGACTATGTGAGCACTATAATAATTATAATTTAGGGACTGGCGTACAATAAGCAGGCAGTTATGTGCATTTATTTTTCTGACTAGTTGCGGTGGAGAACAGCTCTTGACAGCAGGTGTAGGCTGCCTGGGAACATCAGCTTTTGGCTGCAGGCTATCTTGGGCTGTTTTGTGAAACTACTACTTACCAACAGATTCCAAGCACAAAGGAATAGCTAAGATCTGATAGATCAAGAATGTGAGAAGTTTAAGTAAGATGTGAGGCAAACGGCAATACAAACAATGACTTCCAAGTACATCAAGGTGATTTTAAGAGTTCTTCTAAGAGACCAATATGCACGGTGACAATCAGTGGGATGAGCAAAACAAACAAACAAAAAAGACATTAATTTGGAGAGAATCTTGTGGTTAGAAGAGAAGGGCCCCACAAGTTACCATAAACACAAAATATTGTAAACTGGAAAAAGTAGCAGAATTCATCAAGCTAACACTCAAAACCAAAAATCATGCATCACTTGTATAATTACCATACAAGATAGTTGCTGCGCAGAGAGCCCTATCCACCTATGCTTCTGTGATGCCGCTTGAAAGCTTCTACCTATTTCCCATAGCACAGGAGAGAAAGTCAAACTCCACAGCAACAGCAACAAAAAGCAATAACAGCAAATGTCAGAATTTGAATTGCAAACTACAGATGAGCCTTGACTGCTAAAACTAAATGCAGATTTGAGCATTAAAGGTTTGAAGTTACTCTGCTGGGGTTAAAGGTTGCTTGTGCTCATCCCTTTAATAAACTTCAGCTTTTTGGAACTTATGCTATGCATTCCAAGTAGACCAGGGCTGGAAGACATTGAGAACCACCACGTAGCTGCTCTCAAAGAAAAGCTCAGGGAATTCAGCGGGGAAGATTTTCTTATTTAGCAGGGAAGATAAACCAAGTTGCTCCTTTTGTAATAGAGAATGATCTTTTCCATAGAGTTCTCATGCTGGAGTATAACTTTCTAAAACAGAGACTAATCTCTCCTGAAAATAAAAGATACTTTAGACCCCTTTGGTTGAGGCCTAATTCCTACTCAAATCTCTGGATTTAGAGAAATATCATCTTTGAAAGACACTGAAATTCCCATCAAATTCCCATCAATTTGAAATTCTGGAGTTTCAATTTTGCTGTCTTTCAAATTACACTTTCATGAATGTGGCCTCCAGAAAAATTCATAATATTTCTTGTATCAGCAGTTCTATTACGCTGTGTGTCTTCTTGCGACAAGGCAATGCTATCACTTAAAACTGGTTTCAGTCTAGCTGTCCATATGAAAGAGTAAATCAGAATTGTTCCCCGAAAGCTGAATGAGGTGAAGAATTAAAATGCCCAATCCACAAAACAATGAAAGATAAGAGCAGTTGTTTCCCTCTAAAAATAGTGATGCTGAATATTTCTAGAGTTGTATAGTCACACTTAAAAGAACTTAAAAGCCACAGAACATGAAGCCAGAAAAGATAATGGACAAAGAGGCTCTTTACTGTTATAGCTACTGCTGTACTTTCAGGCTACTTTACACTAATAAATATTATAAAAATCTGTTCATATAGTAATAAGGTAAAGCACTTTTAAGCCCGTGCTAAACTGTAAAACAAACATCAACATCTTACATTAAGAAGTTTAGCTAAACTGCTCTTTTATGTGACTGATTTATTTTTTTTCCAAAATATACTAGAAGCTTTCTTAATAAGAGTTGAAGGTGAGGGCTGTAGCAACCATAGAACATCACAGAGTATTTTGAACTTTTTATAGTTCACCTTTCAGCATTAGCAGAAGAATATCACAAGATAATTTCTATATATCTGGCACTTTCCAGGCACTTCTGCCTTTGAGATAAGACAATTGTGAAAAGTTGAATTTACAGACTATTATATGTAAAACATGAAATTGTGAGGGAGGTTAGACCATCAGAAAATTTTAATGGAGAATATATAACCTAATGGTTTCAATCTAGCTATCTAGCTGTTCAATCTAGCATGTTAACAACAGCTATTTTTCTGGAAACAGATATAGGAAGGCTGAAACTCGGAGCACTCCACATGTCCTGTATGAGGAGCTTAGTCAACCCCATTTAATCCAGTGCTGCACCAGGCCAAGAGCTGTCAACATTCATTTTGTAATGCTGATCCTTTAATAATAAAGTCTGTAAACGTCGATGACAAATTTTAGATACTTGCCTTGATTATTTGGCCTTTTTCACATCCAAAATGACTAAAAGTGTCCTTGTATTTCACAATCTGACTCTGCACATAAGTACTTAATGCTAGCTCTGCAGGATCTACTGTAGAGCAGATCAGAGCCATCACAGCACAGGCCTGAAAATCACCTCATCTATGGAAAAATCTGGTCTGTGCTCAGGAAAACTAGTTTTCTGATTAATATTACCATTTCAGCTTACAGAAGTAAGGGAACAGAATGTTCTGCTGCTTAGATTTCTAAGGGAAAATTATAAATTATTTTATCAGGGCATTCTGTTCTCAAGGAATAACGCCTGAGAGATTAAGAAGCCTCTCTCAAGAATTAGTGTAGATATGTCACCCTGGTCTCCTAAAACTCTGCAGGATTTGCAACAGCTTATTGAGCTTTCTGTTTTATTAAAAAGAAAAAAAAAATCTTAGGAGAACTTATGCTTCAAAATCAAACTCCCATTTTCAACATTAATATATAGAATGAACTCGTACCAATTCTTCTCTAAGTATTGGAGTCATACACTAAAGTTATTTATGAAATAGAACAATGCTGTCATTCTTTACACATTGTGTTTCGCCTTGTTGGTAACATCAGCGTGGAAACCCTTGAAATAAAATAGCTGTTTACAATTGTCTTTTTGATCTGTTTTTCAGTGCCACAAGTACAGTATAATAATGCAATCGATCTGCCACTCAAACCAATTATTATTTTGCTCTGCTTTGTTTGCCCATGGGCTACCAAGTGGTTTACTCCCTTGCAGTTAGATAAGTCCTCAGCAGTGCTTTGGGAGTTTTCTGGCATTTCAGTGGAAAACCAAAGCTGTACAACTCTTGGAGCTCTTCCTCAGGGTTTGTGATACTGTTTATAAACAGGTTACCACCTACCTCTGTATTCCTGGACAAATCCCTTCGAAGGATTTGATCTTGTGTAAGAAGCTCCTGAGGTACCTACAAAATCCCAGGATCAGCTTTAAAATAGTCACATTTTCTCAAACGTATTCTTAGCAAAAATTTTAGAATTCCACAGAGCAGTAGATACAGAGATTCATCATTTGTCTGTCATTATTACTGGGAGAAAATAAAAAAAATACCAAGATGATTTTTTGTGTAGCTTCTACCACCTTCAAGGTTTTCTGTCAGCCCTGTTTCAGCGTTGCCTGCTGAGAGACTGATAGAAGTAAAACGTTCAGGCCATGCAACAATGTCAGTTACTAGAAAGTTTCTTCGATCAAAAGAGATATTTATTATCTCAAAAGGAAGGGAGATAGAAATCTGGGGGTTCTGCTCAGTAACTGGAGAATTCTTGCATGTTTTAGAATCAAGATTTGACTGATAAGGGCTGCTCTGATTCATTGGAGAATTTTATGCAATTGTATACATTTAGAGGACAAATATCTTGCTACCTCCTATCCAAATATCTTCGTTACTGATTTATGTCCAGTTGTTATTGTGCCACCACTGTCTTTCAACTTCAATAGCCTTCTTCCTCCATGGCATGAAGCCTCTGATGCATGTTCAAGTAGCAAACAAGGTTTGCTAGGTTTATTCTATCCAGGATGTAAAACTCACCATCTTCTAGCTTTTCCTTATAAAATATGACTTTTTTTTTTCCTCTGATCATGCTAGTGATCTACACCCATACTGATTTCCAAACTAGATTACTTGAAGCTAATGACTATAACTAGCAGATGAGGATGGAGTCATGTAATGTCTCTTGACAGACTCTAGAAGTCTGTTGTGAGACAGGCCATGGCATTTGCCATTGTTTTGCAGTGGTGTACCATAAGGATTGCGATCTAGTACAACACCCAGATTTCCTTTGTGTCATTGCCAAGAGAAGATCCTCCCCTATGACCTGGCTTGCATGATGAGAAAAAGTTTACTAACAGTACAAAGATTAAAAATCAGTATACTAACACATATTCATATATGCTAATAAAGCAAACGCACGCTGGTAGAATGTTTTTAGTGTGCATATGCTTCATTTAGTTAAATCACCTAATCCAAGTAAATTACCATGCTTATTAGCGCTTGCCGTCAACTAGTGGCAACATATCTCTCTGGTATAATTTACTGAGTCTGAAAACTGCTTGCTGTCGTGCTAGGATTGTCTATGACTTTTTTTTTTTTATGAATAGTTCCGGAAAGCACATCCAAAGACTTATATCCTTAATAATACTATTGATTTATATTCTTAATAATACTATAAGAAAAAAAAAATTTGCCCACTATAAATCATTCCCATGTTGAAACAACTGGCAAAAAAAGGCAAAATGAACTCCCATAATAACCAAACAAAGAAGGAAAGGGTCTAGGAGTTAAAAGTTACAAAAGAAAGTCTCAAGTCAGAGACTGGGCATTAAAAAGACAAACTGTACTATGTAAACACGGAATCGCTTTAAATGTGTGCATTAAATGTGTAACTGTGATTTATCCCTTAACAGTCATACAACGTATAAATATTTTGTTTTTAAGGTTACATATTACTCGTTATCAGGCATCAGAGGCAGCTAGTTCTAACAGAAAAATCAATACAACTTTGCCAGTGATTCACATTTATCAGGACATCTTTTTGTAGTCATCTCTTTTTTGATCTGTTTTTGATGTCCTTTTCTTTCTTGCAATTTAAAAGGAAATTACCTTTTGAACTCTCATACTTGTTTTTGGCCAGAAAAAAAAAGTTTTAAATCTGATACGTTTCTCATTTGGAGGTGCATGTGCGTGTGTGGTAGACTGGTCAGTCCAACTACCTCTACACTCTCCAAAAGCAACAAGGAAGAATTTATTATAAACTAATTTATTATTAACTACATATATAAATGCATAAACTACCTCCACTATTATTCACAGATCATTTTTTTGTTGTCTATTCTAGAATCCAGGAAATGTTCATAATGAGGGAACATTCCGTTGTTTTCAAAGCTAAGAAAAATGTGATGTTCAGACACCTAAAATGTAGCATCTACAAAGAGTCAAAGACATTCTTGTGAAACATGCCCAAAAAAATTGAAAGAAAATATTTTTCAGTTGTGCCTGCTTATTGTTTTTATCTTTACTGTTAAATATGTATATAAAAAATCTCCATATTATCGCCTCACAAAACACTATCTACATCCATCAAATTTAGCAAATATTAAAACCTAAATCAGCATGATAATTCGATGTGACACTGACGTAGCTAGTGATCTTGCTTATGTTTCAATCACAGTCAGTACCATTGTGCTGCACATTGTACTCTTTATCTATGTTGTATATCGTTTTATTAACATGGTCTTCAGTCACTGGATAAGAAATGCCTATAGACATAATATCCAACAAAATTTTACATTGAATTTACCTGCCTTTTCATCACCTTAGTCATCATCTTACTGTACGATAAAATCAGAACATAATGAACTGGTAGTACAATAAACCTTTCACTGAATATGAACTCATGCAGTTGAAAGAAACATACCCAGTAAAAGCTTAGAAATAGATGTGCTTTGTCTCTCTGGAAGAAAGGCTAGTTCCTCTGTCAAGATGTCATCCTTGTCATAATTCTCATCCTTGCTTACATAGCATACCGCCCACCTGCCTGTTCAAAGAAGATAGGCAAACTCTAGGAGTAGATTTTCAGGCATGCTGAAGCGTTGCTACACCGTATGGAAGGACACCTCATCCCCTCCAGCATCATGAGGACAGAGTCAACAGTAACTCAATATTCTCCTGGCCTGACCGAATAGAGATAAACTTTGGCAGCATTAAGGGCCTGAATCAAAATGCAGCTGAACTGAGAGGCTGGGGACTAATGCCATGGATGTTTCTATTGTCATATTATCAGAAAAAAATTAGGAATTCAGTAGCTTATAAACCCAAAGGTTTCAGAAGTGTTGTTTTTTTTTTTTTTTTTTTGTCCATAAGAGAAGGAAAAGGAGAGACAAAGATGTTTGAGCTTGCTCCACAGAAATTCAGCCAAAAATATTATCAGAAAAATATCTGGCCAAATTAGTGCAAAACAAGATGAAAGCAAAACTGGATGGGAAATTAGCAAACAATTCTAGGTAGACAAAAAGACTTATAATATACTTTTTGCACCTCTAGTTAGAGTAGCTTCTTTGCTATTCGTGTAGAAAAACAATTTTCAAAGAAAAGAAAAACAAATTCAAGAAGGAGAAAGAATGCCAATCTACCAAGGACTTCCAAGTAATTATGGGTTAGTATTGTTCAGAACAGCTCTGCAGTAAGGACCGTTCATCTTCTTTTCCTCTACACTGCTGAAATGAAATGAAATACAGCTTATTGTTTAAAGCAAGCAAACCTGCAACAGCACAGGAAAGTTGAAATAAGCATTGAGAACACTGGAGCCAAATAGCATCGTCCTCATTTAAGCGACCTGGAATCATTAACTTCTTAATTTGCAGTCTGCCCCATTAAACATGGGGGTTTTGTAGGTTCTTTTCTCATCAGCTAGTTCATACACAGGAATTTCTCTGATATAGAAGATCTGTTTGCTATATAAAGAACAGAAGATTAAATTCTTGGTTTTCACTTGGCAATACAGGCTTTTTAATTTGGTGCTTAGATTAATGTGCACACTATATTTAAAGTGTGATTTTACTATAATGATGATTAATGACTGTTTTTTCCGTCTGATAATAAAGAGTAGCTGGCATGGTGGTTCTGGACTTTTGCCTTTATAATGCTAAAATAATTCAATTCTTTCAAGTAAGTTTCAGGACATACAGAGTCACTTTAAAAACGAACATTAAGACATGAAATAGGATGGCTATCAGGTTAATGAAAGTTATTAAAAGGACAGTCTTTTCTTTTTCCAGACTGTGTCAGTTGTCTGATCTAGAAACTGCAGCTTGTTTTCCAATTAATTGTATTGACACAATCAACAGATGACTTGTTAGGTGCGAGATGAGAAACAGACTTGTGGCCAAGATATGTTACTCACTGTAGAGTTATGAAAAGTGGTAGGTCTTATCTCAAGATTTCCCTTCGTCTTGCTACTTCTACATGGCAAAGAAATAACTTTCACTTCCTTGTCTTCAAGAAATTTACATGCACCTTACAGCAAACTCAAAAGAAACCAAGTGTAGATTTTAACACAGACAAGAAAATATTTTTTTTTTTAGTTCCATACAGTGGAAGGTTAAGAAAAAAATTCTAAAATCTGATGAGGGTTGAATTAATTTACCCAAATTCCTTTCCTGGATCTTGCTGCATTTTAGATTAAGTACATTTTCATGATTTCTATAAAGACTACCAAAAAAAATCTTAATCTGTCATATTTACAGACTTTGAACAGCACATAGGAGGCTTAGCTGTATGGACTAAACAGCTGTTCTTTCAAAAAGTTGGAGGCAAAATAATTTGAACAGAAGTTTTTAACTGAACCAAAATTTGGTTTGTGTTGATAAATTAAATAGTTGTTATATTGTTGCTTTTCTTCCTTGTACACCTATAGCTTGTGTTCCTCTTATTTGCACGAATTTGTGAGCATCACCCAAAACCTAGAGTTTCCAAACTACCACCTTGTACTTCCAACCTACATTTGCTAACTTATCACCTTCCATCTTATAAAGTAAAACGTGGATATAAATCAAAATGAGTCCCTAAATTTCAGAAGTTGATTGTTAGAGCTAGAAATATACATGTCACAGAGCACATGCTTATGAGAATCTAGTAAAATAGAAGACAACGTAGGAGCATAAAAACTGCCCTCAATATCGAAGGTCAAAGCTTTTGAAACTAAATACTGTGGAATCACACAGATCGGCTATAGCAAGGTGGTAGACCATGTTACATGGCACTATCCACCTTCTTCCCTCTTTTTAATTAGGTAGAGAAATACTATTTTAAAAACACATAGGATACTTCTCATATATTAAGTTTTCTGAATCTGTAGTGTCTGAAAAATTTCACAATCTATTTTCAAAATAATGATTTCATAAGTGGTCTGTTCAATTATTGTCTGATAAAATAAGCTATGCAGAAGACTATCCAACTTCAAATGCAGTCTGTAGCCAAAAAAGGAGCACAGGTCACTCTGCCTTTGGCTGAGTGCTAATATTTTACCATTATTAGCCTATTGTGACAATGTTCACACACTTGTCAGATATATCATCTGTGGATAATTTAATTTGTCATGCTGTCAGCTATTCTTTCTTTGGATTAATTTGCTTGGGAGAGCTATAAAGAAAAGAAAATTATCAAAATCCCCTTATCTTATTCTGAGACTCTTCAAGGGAAAAGATGAATTCTTCATTCTGAAAAGAATTTATATAAAACTCTAGTGCAACTTTTACTTCTGAATTTCACTAGATTCTGAATGCACAGACTTGGGGATCATGGACTCTGACATTTCCACTGTAGTAACTGATTATGTAATGATAAGAACGCCCTTCTAATACACAAAAGTTTACTGAAATTTTCTTTCAGATTTGCCTCAATGCAAGGAAATATTTAATTTAAGGAAAGAAAGTACAGAAAAGCATCATCCCTACAGAGTGATGAATCACAGAAATGTTAGCACTGAGTACAGTCTGGATATCTGTAGCCCAAGCTCCTACTTGATACAATATTATCGCCAATACCAGGGAGAGCCACAGCTTTGCTTAACTGAACCCAGAAAACCTCCTAACTGCAACTTCTTGTAACTCAGGCCTAACCTCCTCAGCAGCAATTTGTGAATATACAGAATTGTAGTTTAGGAAAAGTGCCAGCAAGTATACTACATATTCTGAAAGTGTTTATGTGTAGTCATAACTCATCAAAAGTGTGGATGTCCTTTTTCTTTCATAGTGGTTGTATTCTCCACTACACTGTAATGTTCGTAATCTCAAAGGTGTCTTGCATGATTTACAATATTCCCTCATTAACAAGCAATTGGATTAAACTGCAAAGATAGTTGTCATGGTCCATAAATAATTAAAATTCAGAAGAATTTTAGAGTGATAAGGTACCTTTAAGATTACCTTCTGATCTTGTTTCGTATTGACACATGAAGATTCATCAAAATACAACACAGCGTTGAATAGATCATTCCCTTGTACAAACACAAGAATTCAACAGGGACTTTATCACATAAATTACATTTAGTCTATAGTATATACATAAAGCTAGTTGTTTTGTGGTCAACCTGACATTTAAACAAAGCAATTTAGAATAGTTTAATCTTCTGCTTTACAGCAAAAGTAATAAAATCTGTATTGGTCCCAATCACCATATATATTAAAAAGCATGCTGCAATCAACTACGGCTTTCAGAAGGATGTTATAATGGCTTTCTGCTGGCTGCAATTTTAATCACTCTCATACGCATGAAGTTGGAAATTTCCAACTTCAATTTCCCAAACTAAAAATTTTCTAGATTTCTCCTGCAGTGGTACTGTGTTGCACCTCAAACAAAGATGGAAGAAAAATAAAGTCAGATTGGGCTAAGCTTTATAGCTCATGATAGCTATTGTACAGCTACACTCACAACAGTAGAGCTTCATTGGCATAAACCAGCTTGATATATTTAGAAAATCTTCAGGGCAGCCTCCAGTAGCCCAAACAACAGCTACACACGCTGCCAGGCAACTCAGCAAATGCTACAAAAGTTTACTTTTAGAATTCCAAACCATATTTTGTTTTGCATCAAAATCAAATGGAGAAGCTCAGGAAAGGCTGTACACACACCCACAAAAAGGGGTGTGTGAGACAAAAAGCTTCAAAACACACTACTCTCCTTCAAACTAGAAGAACAGAATATCTTATAGTGGAACACATTCCTTTCCTACAGAGCTACTCCCTGTTTGACCCTTACACCCTCCATTTTAAAAGAGAAGCTTTAAATCTCTTTTAGAGAAGGAAGAGGCATGCTGGAATGATTAGAAGCTCTCTTACCCCATTAATGTTTCTTGTACAGGTTATATGTTCTATATTTGTTATTTCACCATTATGCAATCAAAGGACATAGCACAGAAATGCATATGGACTAACTGCTTGACTATACGCTAGAGACTTTTGAGCCTCCAGCTCTCATTTCTATAATTTTAACTGGACCTCTGATAAGACCAGCAGTTTAAGTTCATAAAAGTTTTTTTGCAAAACTTTTATTTAGATTTGAACCAAAGTGGTCTGGATTACAGAAATGCACTTTTGTGCTTAATATAAATTAATATTCATGACTACTCAGACAGCATGGACCCAACACTTCAGATATGTAATCTTAAACAAAAAGAAAAGCACACAGGACCCTGACCCTATAGGCCCCAAACCGGAGAAAAGTTGTCATTTATTTCTTACCAACTGATATTCATTACTGTTTTAAAAACAATTATGTGTACCAGACCAAAACTGCAAGAACTATTTTAACAGGAACCCCACCAGACAGTAACTTTGGCTACCATGTTCAAATGACCAGTCCTGGATTTATGAGCATCAGCAGCAGAATATTAGATTGCATTAGGAGAGTAATCCACTACCTAAAATAAAGTTTACACATAGAAAAATCTATTTGTTCAAGAACAAAGGCCACATAGCTGTTATGGATGCCCCCAGAATAATGTTACCTGCTACAAATTAGTTTGTGTGTATAATACACAGAATTCCATTTATTGCATAGCTGAAGAAAAGATTTATTTCAATCCAGATTTTGAAGGGAACAATATGTACAGAAAGGATTCCCAGCCTGACTGTTCTGGGTCAAGTGTTTGGTATTTGCAGTACTTTAATATGCTTTTGCTAGCATTTCAGTTTCCATGTGTCTGGAGTCATACATTTTAATATACTCCAAAGTGATTCACACTGTGCAGTAAACAGGAGAATAGCAGCTCAAGTCAAGAAGTTATATATATTATATATATACAAGCATATATATTTGGATAAAAGTCTACAGCCCCACAAAAAAGAACTTTGCAATGCCCATCACTATCCATCACAAAGTATATGCAGGGAAACAGAAGTTTTATTTGCATCTTGCCTCTTTGTACTACGTCCTGTAATCTGTAATAGTTTATCTGAAAAATTAAAGAAAGGATTAAGCCACTGTTGACCCACTTTTCCTGAGAAAATGAGGTCTAAATTACAGCATCTGCTACCTGTTTCTCATTATGAGAAATTTTTATTGATAGTTGGCTAAATTCAGCTGAATCTGACAGAGAAATAGACATCTCACACAAAGGATGCTTCCTAAATGTGAAAATCGGTGGCTGGACAGAATTGGTTCCAGCTCCCCATGATCTCCAGGAATAGAAAATCTTCATCATAAACATTTTGTATTAGGAAAAGGATGGAATACACCTGTTTAAGAGCATCAATAAACTGGAAAAGGAAGTTTAATGCAGATTATTTTTGTCTACAAAATCTAGGTTAGTGTTTCAGAAACTTCAGAATGAGCATGGAAAGAAAGAGCTCCAATAATTCCACCCCCTTCACTCCCACCGCTCCCCCTCCCATCATCTGTAGCTGAACCTCCAGTATAGAATACCTATAGAGCCATCCAAAATACAATTTATTTGGATTTTACCTTAGAATCATCACCTCACACATAGTTACATTAGGGATCTCCAGGACAGCAATGTAAGCCTTTGGAGAAGGGGAAGGAAGATCATCTCCTTAACAGTTTTCTTGCTGCTGCTCTGGTTTTTGAGCATCAGCCATTTGGAGACTCTCAGGGATTTTTAAAGTTGAGGTTAATTCCAAGGAATTGAGCTACTACTCAAGTAACACAGGCACTGAGGCAATTTGTTGTATAGCTGTCAGATCGGTGTATAATATATTAGATAGTTATTTTCTCTTGGTCTGCTAGCCTTGAAGGATATTTAATGAGAAACACAAAGGAAAGAGAGAAGCACAGAAGTTTCTTCTCTCTTGTTGAAAATTACAGTAAGCTATTGAAGTGACACAAAGATCTGTTACTTTTAATAATTGGCTTTGTAATTCCATTCCTTTGTGGACTGGCTAGGAGAAAAACACAAAGCCGTCAGCAAACCTGCTGCTCATGTCACTGACACACTAAAGAAAAAACAGAAACTATCACTGTGAATTCATATTGTGAAAAGAAAATATATTCTTTCCAGTGCCTATTTAGCCATCATCCTTGCAGATACAGCATGAAAAATTTCTACAAGCAAAAAAGTACACTACTGGTACATGGGAGCTTGTTCCTGATAGAAACCTGACTATGCTGCCAATCAAATCCCTTTCTCTGGGAAGGGTTTGCTGTACTATGGCTCATCCCTGTGCTCATTGGTAATTGCAATATCTTGACAAATTCCCATCAGAGAGAGGGCTTCTCTTTCATTTTGCAAAATTACCAGTGTTCTTTGGTTTGCTCTACCATCCTGCAAAAAGAAATATATGCACATAACAGTCACTGAGCAGCAGTGATACTACCTTGGATAAACGACACCTCAATTATACTAACAAACATCTCCACTGAGAGAAAGATTTCATATAAAGGAATATGAAAATTACTCTTTATTCATTAGGAGACAAAGGAAGAAAAATGCATGTAATTAACAGAAAGTACAGCAGTAACTAGCTCTCGCCAATAGCTATCTTTTAAGAACAGCAGGAGAATCATGGTTGTGAAGTCTTCATGTTGGTGCATACATTCCTATGTTTAATGAGCACCTCATTGCACATCTGGTTCTCAATATCTTTTTAAAAAAGAACTTGTATCTGTAATACTTCATATATTTTCTGAGAAAAAAAGAAACAATGCATCTATCATCAAGGTAAAGAAGCTGAAGCTTGTTAATTAAAAACAAGTTATAATTCAGATACCATCAGTTGATAAACAGCAGGAAGTCATTCTGCTCCTACAGGGAAGCACTGACCGTCATAGTGTGCATGACATCTTTGTCTTTAAGAGGTTTGCAGGGTCATGCATGCACCTGCTTTGCTCAAGTATGTGTAATGGGACAGGGCACTGAAATCATGAGACATTCACACCTTGCAGGTTTTCAGGGATCACAGGGATCAGTGTTGTGATGCTCATATGACTATACAGCTGTATAACATGCATGTTGAGACAACTGAAATACTAAACGTATTCAAAGGATTTTGGAGAAAACCATACCATAAGAACTTATCATTCACAGCTAAATCAGCAAAATGATTAAGGACAATTATTAATTGTTTAATCAAGCCATTTAACAAAACTTGATCCAGAACTAGAAATTACTTTCTACCTGAGCACGTGCAATGCAGATTTGATCCAAATATATTCCTTCATGTATCCTAAGAATTTGATAGTGAACTATAACTTCATTTCCCTCCTTTTCACTCGCACTCCTCAATTTCCACCAGGTTCTGACCTCTCCTAAACTAATTTTTTAATCTGAATTTGAAGTTACAGAACCTACCTAATTTAGCACCCAAGCCAAAAAGGAAAGTTACTTGATATCTTTAGAAGTGGTTCTTGCATTGCAGTAATAAAACTGAACAAACTTGCCAACAATGGGATTCCTATGAGTAATTATAACATTTTAAAATATTTTGTTGTTGGGTGTGGGATTATGACAAAGTAAACTGTGGCTTGTGCTACAACTTCTGTATATTTCTGGTTTCTCTAGGGCTCTGGCAGTCTCAAACTTTCTATAACTACATGTTTAAGTTAAATGCTTTTAAAAATCTGAGTGCAATTTGTTAAAGGTAATTCGTGTCATGTGAAGTGAGTTAGGCACTTAATCCATGACTCTTGGTTGCTGAGCCATCTTTTCATTTCAGCTCTGGCTTTTATTTTTAGCTTATAAGCCTGGCTCAATTCAGTTGAAATGTATGAAGCAAAACCACTTCACACTCCTGGACAACGTAGGCCTTTATGCCTACATTTTCCTGACACTATCAAAACATAAGGCTGTATTTTTGAAGTGTATAGGAACTGCAGAAGCTCAGTGAATAAACAATAGTTTGTTGCTCACTTTCAAAAAACAAAGTACAGTTCTTTTATGTGCACTACCAACATCATTTTTAATGACATCAAGTACTAAAAACGCTTTAAAGAATGCTTGCTGCCGCAGCCACTATCGTTACCTCCCTATGGCTATATAATTTTGGAGTAATTTACTACAGAAATCACCTTTTGTGCAGGTGGTGAGCTATTACCGAAACATTGACTGTATATGAGCAGAAAATAACATGTATCACATTGAAGAGAAACTAACTGAAGTTTTTGCAGCTTCCATACACTCAAAATTGACAATAAGAGGCAGAAAGATAAAAAGAGACATAAAGATAAACAGTTTTCCCAAAGTAACTCTTCTACAGGTGCTGACAGTTTTGATGTTTCTTCCAAGCACTAACATTCTTTATTTACTGTTGCATTTCATTTTATGGATTTTTTTCCATGTTGAGTTCAAACAGAATAAACAGAAGTTTGAGTTATGGCATGTAACATGGTCAGAAAGGGACTCTATAGAGTGAGATCAATTCTTGTTTCATATCCATCTGGATTCATAAAACACTCATATTGACTTTCTGGTACTATAATCTTTGTGTTTGGTTGCTCGTACTTCACAATCCATTACATGCTTAAAGGAAGAGCTTTTTTATGTGAAAACTAGAAGTCATGGGACTTCTGTAATGGTGCTCTTTCTGCATGATTTTTTTTCCTGAAGCATTTTAAGGAAGTTTTTAATCCATTATTTCTGTTGTGTATACATGTATTAAATAAAACCCTTCAATAAAATACCATAAACCTGTTTTCTCAGTCAGGGGGATCAATGGAAATATATTTCTGTTGTCCAGTTAACTCAATAACAAATATATTTCCAAAGAAAGGATGAAAAATTTGGAAAAACTATAGTTGTTAAATGAGGTATGAAGAAAATGAAAGGGTATGAGGAATCCTACCCTACCATTGCTAAAGAGCTCCTAAAAGGTCTCTTACAGTAGTTCAGCATACATATTTTACCTTAAGTGATATAAGAAACAGTTGGTAGAACTGATGTAATATTGTCTTCTGGAGAGAACTGATGAACACATCAACATCCTATTCTGGTTCAGGAGAAGATAATACACCCAGAATGCTTAAGTAGTTTTATGATGTTGAGACAGGCTGTAAGGAAGTGTCTTTAAAGCTTTCTTTATAGTTGTATCTCTTAGATTCTCTCTTAGATTCTTAAAATAATTTACTAACTGACTTTACCCTCTGTACTTTTCTTAGGAATCTTAAACAATAGTAGCTTGAAATAGAGTTTAAAAGAGGCAATTTCTTACTTCTTTTGCTACTTCAGGCAAAAATGAAGCTGCTTGGATTACTTCCAGTCTGGCTGTCAATATGTATGAAGGAAGAAACAATGGTGTCTGCAATTTAATAAAAGTGATTATCTGTAATGAAAAGCTGTGACCCTTCTGTAATTCATCTAAATGAGATCTACACAATAAAAAGGAAAATGCTTCCTTCTTAGCTTTGACATCCTGGCTAAGAGCATGATTGTTCTAAGTGAGATGCTGAGATAAACTCAAAAGATATGGGCTGAGGATTCTGAGTACAAGGGTGCAACTTGAATTATGACCTCACTGCTACATAAAACTCAATATACTTTCCATAGGGAAACTTCTAACTGTGAGGAAAGCTTGTATATAATATGTGTCTACCAGTAGAAAAAGACAAAACAAACCAAAAAACACACACAATCTTGTGAGTTGGGCACATAAATCATGTGGACATTTAAGATGCTGGAAGTGTTTTCTCATTCCCACAAAAGTATATAGGATTATAACAACCACAGCAATGCAGACTGGATCAAAGTTAGAATTCCAGTTTCTGCAAACCAAAAAAGTTTCCAGTATGGGTCCAAAGAAGTGCATCTTTAAATCATTCTGAAACTCTAACAGTAATCCTCCATGCATACAGTAAATGAAAAATTTGTATGAGGCTATGACTGTATTTTGTAATATCAGGACTCTTTTGGTCCAGAAGTATTTAGTTAAGAAAGCCTGAGTACTATAGAAACAAAAATAGCTGAAAAAAATTATAGGTGAGAACCAAAAAATAAAGTTCAGAACACCTATTCTGGACATTTTAAATAGAATAGCATTGGTATCATTCAAAAATGACTCTCCTCCTTGAACAACATGCATCAGAATGATAGTACGCATTTATCCAAAGGTAGCCAGCGTTGCAGATTGCCATTTCATGGCACTGACCTTTGCCTGTTGTGAAACAACTAGTCAGATATGATAATTAAAACATGAAAAGAACCATGACTAATGAGTGAACTAACATACCCATTTTCTTTATGCAAAATATTCTCTTAATCCTTGTGCTGTACTAGATTTGACTCAAACATTTCTGAGCCAATCCAATGATTTTCTTTTTTAATTTAGTTATTGTGTAATGACCCTGAAAAGATTCTTAGTTGTTTTAAAATAATTTTTACCAATTATTTTCATATAAAGAAAACTGACTAGAAAATGACACTATTATAATTGGTTAAAAACTATCCTATAGAAGTTAGAGTTTTTTCCTAGAATATTTAATGCTAAATATTTTTAAATCTTTGTAGCAATTTCTACAAAAATACATTACACTTTGCTTAAGTAGTACAGATCACTTCTCTCAAATTATCTGTGTTTTTAACACCCTAACCCTCGTCACAGCTCATTAACTAATGGTGAACAAGAGTCTTTTCTAACTTGATTCACCAGCTCCTGAAGTACTCCTAGACAAGGAGAATCCCACCTTTTTTTTTCCCCCCGGCAAAATTAAGCCTCCCCTTTATGCCTTTATCATCATTTTATGTTTTGCTCAATGTCTCACTAGAGCAGTGAGTATTGCATATTATATTTTCTGTTTGGACCAGTATTAAGATTCATTGCTTTTTAAATCTAACTCCGGCTGCTTTCACCTCCAACATATTTGTAACTTTATATTAAATTCACACAACCATAGCAATGAAAAAAAAAAGGGAAGATGTATTCGTCTACACTAGTACAGCTACTTAGCCTGTCACTAAGTTACGTGAAAGAAACTTTTAAGCAGTTGGCTCAAGAAGTGCTGCACGTGTCAATGTTTAAAGTGAAAAACAATCAAATGAAAAGAAGAGTTATGAGTTCTTGCTGAACCCAGAAGCCAGAATGATTTGATTTATATTCTACTTCCTTTAGTAGACAATGGATAGTTGTGTGCTTAAGAAGTGAACTGAAATATCTAAAATACAAAATGAAATAAACAATATCCATCGCAAGCCTAGAGACATATCTATTATTTTCACAGATAGTTTCAATAAGTGACAACCCTCATCTCCTGGGCACTGATTCACAAATCACATAATGCATCAGCCTAGTGCTAGCTTTTAAAAACATGGCTGTTATCCAAGAATCAGTGTACTGCTAGATACATGAATGATATAAATGTGTTTAATAAAACATCACCTACAAGTAAATTAGCTTCGTCAATATTTGTACATTATTATTTGTACACTATAGAAAGTGAGAAGAAAATTATACTTGCCATATAACTGACTACAAATTTAACACTGAGGAATTAAGGGAAAAGTGTAGGCAAAGTTCTACTCACACAACACTGATGGATGTCTTTGAGGAAGGTGGAAAGGGAAGAAAGAAATTCCTTCAGTAGGAAAACCCTAGAAGTAACCAGCTCTAAATCTCTTCTTTGTCATCCTTCTTATCAGCGTGCTCACTTAGCAGCTGAGCTGTGCCCCTCAACCACAGTTAGCTCCCAACATTGCCAGCAAAACAACACAGGATGCAAAAATAGACCATTTCTCCCCAGTTATTTTAAAGTATTATAGGGCATTGAGGATCATAGTAAGAAACCAGAGTGATTTCCCAATAATTGGTAGGGGAAAGGTTGACTCCATATCCTAAACACTTATAACGTTTCAATCATTGGCAAAATCCAGGATAGTATACAATTTTGAATCAAGTGTGATAGTGTGAGGATCTCAAGTGCAACTTGTCCTTTGCATGAGTTCTTTGTGCACACTCAACTGTAAAGCAAAACAGTTACTTTTTCTGGTTTTGGTGGTTTGTTTTTTTTTTTTTTTCCCCCTTTTGATTATGTCCCATGTCACCCCCCACATCACGTGAGTGATGAAAAGAGTATCATAAACACTAAATGCAGAAATGCAGTTTGGTCTACTGAGTCATGACAAAGCAAATTTGCTAAATGGATAAAAACAGCATCCACACAATAATATTATTTATAATAATGAAGGTGGTAAATAAATGAGCAGTGCAATTTGCTGGTTTCCTCTGTGTGCAATATATGAAGCCATAACTGTTTTGCTAAACTAACTGTGTCCTCCTAGAAAGATTTCCAATATCAATTACAGTGCTGATTGCATTGCTACTAAATAGATTTCCCTGTCATGTTTCCTTGATTATATGTAAATATTTTCTAAATTAGACATGTTTCAAGCTCCATTTAAAGTGTAATACAATTGGATAGACTCAAAATTATGCAAGGTGGAGCAAGATTACATAGACTATCAGAGTAAAATTTATATCTTTCAGTTTGAAATGAAAGGAAAAAAATAATTGGAGATGATGTCATTTAACAATACTCTATTAAGATATTTAGTTTTATGCTATGGAAAGTATGCCAGGCTATTAAAAAAGCACAAAGAAAAACCCGACAACTCAGAATTTTAACTATTAAGTCCTTAAAATCTCAGATGTTGTTCCACCAACAAATTCAGAATATAAAAGTCTGATGTAGAACAAGATCTCTTTCCACTAGGTTGATAAATTAAGCCATTCAGGTGATGAGAACTTCACATGTAAAATAATGACCTGTGTAGGAATGATGCTTTTCATTACTCACTTTAAAACTTTTTTTTTTTTTTAAATGAAGAGCTCTTACCTTTTGAGCTTAATACATTTTATCATGTTAGAATTCTGCCACAGTCATCTTTTTTCTAAGTACTGTAATTCTCCAGAGAAATGATAGGACAGTATAGAGTACTGGATCAACTTTAGCAGCTCAAAACTGAGATGCTTTGAGCATACTGAAGAAATTAAGAAGTGTTTGGTTAATGTAAGATTCCTTTCCTCCTACTTCTGTGAAAAAGTGCTTTATATTTTATATTTATATAAATATAGATATATGTAGACACACACACACCCCCCTCAGAAGTTATTGGTAGGTCACATTTTCTCTTGATGTTACTCAGGATTGTCTGCTATTGTGAGAACTTCTCAGAATATTATTGCTTTCTCAAAATAAGAGGTAGGAAAACTTAAATTCATTTACACAGGCACACTATTTTCTCCTCAAGGGTTTGGAAGGTAAGAATGCATTAAGTTTCCTTAAACTCCTATACCTTCTTAAAAAACTTACACCTTATGCCCTGGAAAAATATAAAGCAGAGTTTTAACACATTGTAGACTCAAAGCCAGGCATTTTAATGTGCTGAGTAAGCAAAAGACATGTCAGGCTTGGGGGAAAACTCTTGACATTAATGAACAAAAATCCAAAATAAAGTTCACCTTTACAGAAATACCATAAAAATGCTAAAGATCATTTATGAATACTAATATCCCTCTCAGTGATGACTGACAATTTTAGAAATTCTTCTTAGATATGGTAAGACTGCAGCAAAAGGAAATAAGCATTTGCTTGTCACCCTGCCCATGTTTCCTGGCTTAAAATCTATGTTGCATTCTATACAAGTAGCCATGTTTTTTTCTAATCAAATGGGAAATGATTTTTCAGATAAATTTCAATAAGGCTATGTAAACTAAAAAAAAAATTTACATTTGCTCAGAATGCCCAAATTTTCTTGAACCAATCTGAAATATGATGGACAGAGATAAGGAGATTATTGGAGGTTTTTGTTTGTTTTTAATTATTATATTTTTTTTATTTATTTTACTCATTTTTAAAATGGGACAGAAAAAAACATGAAGATATCACTGAGTCTGTACACATACACATTGAAATATTGCTGTCTTGTTTAATCCTAAACTGATAGAAGACTGAACATAATCCTGTAACACTCATTCCTCAGCTGTCCAGCTTCCTGACAGGACTACCAAAAGTCAACGAATGCAATCCTTCCATTGACTCAGAGGTTTAGGATCAGGAAACGACAGCACCAGGAGTACAAAAGATCTGCTTAGTCTGAATGCTGAGCTCATTCAGGGCACAAGAGGCAAACAAGTGTATGACTGCTTGCAATAAGAAGGAACAGAAGTCAGATTAAACAGAAGCAAGCAAACAAAAAAGCAAACCAACCACACACACCCTCAAACAGGACAGTTACGTCAGATGCAGAAGAAAGGTGCTCCAGTAGAGGATGCACAGCTCCAAACAAGAGGGGGAAGATCACCCTGTCTCTCCGGGAATGCTATCAGCACCAAACTGATGTGTTTTTCCTTCCCACTTTCCCTGTCTGATACTGTATACTCACCTCACACATTCTGCCTGAGATAAGTTCCACATGAACAATGCACCATAGCTGAATATAATTCCTGCAGGTAATTAGGTAACCTTGCTTTTTACCTAAAGTTCCAGTGTGTCAGGTCTGTTATTTCCAGAAGCATCACCTGACACCTATTGGGTGCACTTAAAAAAAAGACTCACTGAATTAGAATTTAGAGTGATAAAATGCCTTTTCAGAGTGTTTGCTGAATCGTAAATAGCTTTTTCAGACATCTTTGTAATAAAAACTTTCATACCCTACCAAAGGATGCCAGGTGCACCTAAATATTGTGCAATGTGGGCATAATTAAGCCCCCTGTTGCTACCCTACCGTTCCTTGCCTTCAGCAGCTGCTTGTTTGCTTTCTGTAATAGAACCACACATGCTGATGTCAAAGAGCTCTTTGCTCCTGGAGCCAGCACAACATCTTATGACTGTAGATCTCATCACTGACTTTCTATTTGAAAAATGCAGAAATATTAAATCCCACTTCTGAGAGAAAACTCAGGCAGAACAGCACTCCATGAAAATGAGGATGATCAGAAAACGCTGGCACAGACCGATAATCCCAGACATTGATCAATACTCAAGCACTGGCATTATTAAAAGTTTTCAGTTCTACAGGAAGGATAGGAAACAACAAAATTTTTCTATTCCAAACCATAAATTTTCAGTTGTCCTTGTGGTAAAAATACATCTCTTCTCTATTTAAAGATCAATATGGAAACCTTTATGGAAAGTCAAAATATTATAAGGTTGTATAAAAATCAATCTCATGCTTCTCATTTGAGATTCGTTTCATCACTATCTTTATTACTGAGAGTTCACATTTTCAGAAACTTCCCAGACTTCTTAAAATTACTAGTATTAGAACTTCTCAGTTTCTCTCTAGCAAATCTTGAGAAGCAGTCTAGATCACAGGGACAAGGAATATCACTAAGGATGAAGCCATATTAGCTCCTTCCTGTGTCTTCTTTTAGTTCTTCACATTGTAGAAGCCTACTGGAACTACTGATTTTTTGTTTTTGTTTGTGTTTGTTTTGTTTGTTTGTTTTCCAGACCTCAAGATTTTACCAGATAATTGTTCCTGAAATTCAAAATATAGACAAATTCATAATTCCTTAAAACCTGTTGTCCAATATCCAGCTGAACTTGTATCTTCGCCTTTCACTCTCAATGAACTACATCTAATCAATATTTGCAGGTGTGGCAGGGAAAGATAGATAACCATTAGCTCTTCCATTTCCCCTCAGTTAAATTTATTTTGGAGCTCCATTTTTCATATATCACTTCCCAGTTAATAAACTGCAAGGTGTTGTCAAACCACATGTCAATGAATGTTCCCCCCTTGAAAATTCCCTATCATATTTATCCATTCCAAATTAAAGGAATTCCATAATCTTATTGTTCCTCAATTCCTCATTACTAATTGAGAGTTATTTTGGTTATCTCATCCTCAGATGTTATGAAATTTCCACAATGATTTCACTGAGAAAAATTAATGGTTTGCAAAATCTAGCAACATACTATATAAAGAAGTCAGAAGTGATACAACAAAGTATCTTAGGAAGATAAGCTTTCTGTCTTGGTGGACTTTTCAAATAAATTTTTATTTGAATTATGCACCTGACCATCTACTTGGAAATAAAGGACTTCAAGACTCAAAGTCAGGGTGTGCTAAAAGTAACAACGACAAAAAAAGTTCCTGAAAGAGCATGACACAGCTACAATGCCATCAGGCGGTGACAGAGTATATGAAATTTTGACCATGTCAGTGAGTATATCTGTGTAGGCTAATAATATGCTAATAACAGGTAATTGTATCTTTGTAATTTTCCAGTATTAAGTGTGACATTCTCTTTTGAATGCAAAGGACTGGGAGGAGGTGGGGGAGGAGAGGGAACAGAAAGTATTTTTTCTACCTTTACTACCCAACAATTTCATTCAACATTTTCATGAGTTACTTTTTTCTTAGAAACAAAGTAGTGTTAGTTGTCAAAGACAGGAAATACACTTTTATCAACTTCATCAGGCAGTAGAACAAGAAGCAGACCTGACTAGCCACAAATAAATAAGAGCTTAATTATTTTAACCATGGAAAGACAAGGTTTCATTACCAGTCTAAAAGGTACTTTTACATTCTACGTTCGTGATCCCAAATGGATCTGTTGCCAATCAATCAAGTACTGGTGCAGATGGTAAAGGACAGTAAAATAAGGGCATGCAAATTTTGACTGTGATCCATGATAAAATTTACCAGTCTTATTTACTGAAAAGGTAATGAGGGCGTTAAGGAACTTGAAGAAACATTTACTGCAGAAATCTGGTAGCTTTCACGATCTAAAAGGTGTGCAGCAAGAAAGCTGGGCTACTTAGGTAACAATGATAATGGCATAGAGACAGATGAAATACTCACATAGTATGAAATACTATGATGAAATACTCACATAAACACAGCCAAAATGCTAAGAAACAAGATAACAGATGTATCTGCGAAAACTAAGGCAGCAAGCCACATCTTTCCCAAATCCAAGCATGCCAGATCATATGTTGCCTAACCATAAATTGATCACCAGACCCAACTCTGGTCTTGTTATAAAGAAAAGACTCATCATCACAAAATGACTTGACAATACCAAACCTTGTTAATACAAAACCTCTTCATAAAATCACATCTTTTCGGGAAAACTGGATCATCTAGTGCTCACCTGAAAACTTTATGCTTCATTTGTCAACAGTTAGTCTTGACTGCAGTCCTCACATTAGTCTCAACAAGAAAGAAGGGAACCAACCGTGTAAGAAAAGCCAATTAAAGGCACTGGTCCCTAATAACTCCAGTCTTACCTTACTAACCCACGCTCTGTAGCTTCTTACTACCGGTCACAGTGCTTAAGTTATTTGACTTGCTTAACGCTGTTATCCTGACCTTGGTTTTAGCTTGAAGAAGGAAACCCATAAGTGTAAATAAGCTACATGATACAGACTTGTTAGTATCAGTTCTCCCCTCCTCCCAGTTGGATCTATAGCTTCCACACATCTTGGGCACCCAAGGTTGAGTATTTTGGGGAAGATAGACTGCATGACTTCATATCATTTCTATTCCCACCATGTAGATATGCCAGTGGAAGTATAGAGGCCTTCTGGCTGTCCAAGGCTCTCTAGGATGAATGTGAGGCCTGGACCACCAGCTTCATGCCCCTCTTCATCCTTTGCTATCCGAGAGATTTCTGTCACTGGCTTTTCTACTCGTTTGTACTATGCAAATGTATTTGATGTTACTGAATTTTCATTAGTCTTGATAACTTCTTGTTGGCATCTCTAAGACAGCCAGTATTTGTCACTGCATTTCTGTCACTTTCTGGATTTCTTTCTTTTAGACCTTTAAGAGACACAGCGCCTTCATATTTGTCAAATTTAAAGGTTCAAAATCTTCATGTAGTATTAACATTAGGTCAGCAAGACAAGAAGTAATATGCCTCTCATGACTGTAAATAGTGAAAGAAAAAGAAATTGAAATAACAAAACTGACAAGAAGTGATAGCACAGAATATCTGTGTATAAACAAACAGATGGCTTCTGAACAGGAGTATACCATAACTATCCTCAAATAAGTATTAGGATGTTTATTAGCCAAGGAAATTATGGAGATTTCAAAAACAGAAAGTGGTATGTCATTGTTCTGAACAGAAGTGCTTTCTTGAGTGAAAAAAGCAGACATGTTTTAATGCATAGAGGGATATAGCAGAATTTGTGTTGTTACTCACTGAATAATGTAGCTGATGTATCTTTTTTGTAATTTGTACATCTGTTTTCTGGTAGACATCTGGACTCCTATCTTGAAGCAGACAGCTAACTGACAAAAGAGATGTACTGTTATTCCTTGATTGCAGATACTCTCACGAAGGTGACACTGAGCTGGAAGAAGCACATGTTTTTACAGACTAAAGCGTTACCTAGGACCCCTCTCTTCTTCAGTTATAGTTTATCATTGCTTTCTTACAGCACTTAGCTAAGAAGGAGGCCAAAAGTGAAAGCAAAGGAGAAGTCTAACAAACCAAGGAAACCTTCTTTGATTCTCCCCTTTGGACTTTTATATCCAACAATTCCTCTGTGTTCTGAACTGTACAGCAGAGTAAAGAAACAAAGAAACACACTTGTCAGGAATACCTCCTAGAAAACAAATATCACATGCTCAAAGCACCAGGATATCCTACGTACCTTATGATCATGCATGTATCAAATCTAACATCACCTAGTTTGCAGCTGCCACCCAGCTCTGCCTGCCCCCCAGGCATGCAGCTGGAACTGCAGTATTAACCCACACTAAACAACATGAAGAGCATGGCATTATTGGGGTGAAAAAAGAGACCCTTAGACAGAGCTACTACTACTGCTCCTGCAATGGAGATACTGACAGAGTCTGACAGAAGTGGCAAATAGCAGCCAAAGTAAGTTCAGGGCAGGGAACTCCAGCATAAGGGAGATCTCAAACAGATTTCCTATAAGCCCCTGTCAAGCAAGCCAGAATGGACGAAGTAAGGGCTCACAATCTGAATATAAAAAAAAAGCTACTAAATTATTCAGAATTTTGTTTAAAAAAGCTTCCAATTTTTCTTTTAATAGGGTCAATGGAGATGGCTAGACTTGCAAGATAAGCAAGATGAGAAATGCAAAAAAGCATCACTTTAGTCCAAAATGGTCTTTTTTCCCCCCTTGAAAAAAAATAAAGAAAAAAGGTTTGGTCTGAAAAAAAAAAAAAACATTGGCCAAACCACTAATCTTGACATACCAATTCAGAAACCTTCACTCTGTCCTCAGTAGTTCTCTGGCTCAACGGCTTCTTAAGCAGAAGGTCCCTGGACAGATCACAAAGTCTTAAAGCCAAATCCTTTGATGTTAAGGGAACTAGCATAGCTTAATTGAAGTCACTGACATGTATTAGTTCAGACCACCGGAGAATCTGGCCTCTAACATTGTTTTGCATCACCTTCATGTTTTAAAACCTCTACTGATTTTAATTAATTTGTACCCTCTAGGCGCACTGGCTCAAAGCTCTTTAAATAAGGAGTAGGAATAGGGACTCGCAAAGGAGGCAGATTTTTTCCTCCAAGCTCAAACAGCTTTTACAATTCTAGCTAAAGGGGAGTTCCAGGGCACTGAGTATTTCAATACTGTTATGTGGTTGGTTTTAGTATCAGAATTCTGTAGTGGATTATGTTTCATATGGGTATTCTGTTGCCTTATCTCAATCCTTCCTTGGATTGACCAAATTTTCAGTCTCAAACACAACAGGGGAAGAAAAAAAAGTGCCAATCTGGTACAAAGCTCCCTGGGCAAAACTCTGCTTGAAGTTACATAAAGAGAGAAAGGACCATACAAGTGCTATCTGCGGAACAGCAGTACTCAATCTTTATGGCATATTATGCAATCTATATTGCACCAACACTGACTTAGGTGACCTATATTGCAGCACTGACCCAGGCTCCCAGTCAGGTAACCTCTAACTCCTCTCCCATCCAGGCCCAAAAACCTCTTAACTGAATACAGGGGGCTTTTACTGCTGGGTTAATCTGTGTGGTCTGGAGATATAAATGAAAACCAGAGTGCTGTTTTCCTTCTGGGGAGTAGATTATAGGGGTTTTCTCAGTGCAATTACTTATCACGTGCCTTCCTATAATTCAATGCATGTTCAAAGGCCAGACAAATTATCCTGTAATCCAGTGGGAAAGGATCAAAGATGATTCTTTCTACTTTATTGCATTTGCTTCTGGAAGTCAGAGAGGATATATCTGTGCAGATAGTACAGAGCAAATGATCACACAATAATTCTGATACAGCTTTGAAGTAGGAATAATAACAACAGAAGTAAGTTAACTTGGATGCTGATTTCTTTTTCAAGGAATATTATTTCAGGCAGTGAGTGGTAGAGAGCCCTGCTTCCCACATGGACTGCCAGAACAACAGGAGTGCTCTGGGGCAAGCCTGAAAATATGTTCATATTTCTTCTGTTCAAGTTTTAAACTGAACAAACTGCATAGAAAAAGCTCCCTAATTCACTTGGAGTGCAGACCCTTTTCAGGGGTATAAAAAATTGGGGTTCTTTTGTTGAAATGAACTTCTGAGGCATTGCTAATTAGTGGAGCAAGACTTGGGCAGAATGTGCCCCTCTGTGTGTTGGTTCCCAAGATGATTACAAAGCAGTTGCTGACAGTCAGATACACGCAATTATGTTTTGTAAGTTTTTGAATACTACACGGCACATTGTATCATTTCACAGGCAGACAAAGAGTCACATTTTTAAATTCATGTCATTTTCTAACTCCTTTTTTTAATCTATCTGGAAGTTTTGCCAGAGAAATGGAAAACAGCAAGAACATTGGTCGTGCTGCTATGGTTCTGCCTCCCGGCTGGGATGCTGTTATGATAAATCTTATCCAAACAAGATGAAACAATTCTAAGCAGCTTAGATCTCTACCTTTCTAGCTGTTAATTTTTTTCCTATTCATAGATCAGGACTTGTGCAAATTCTGGAGCATAAAAGGTTTAATGTTAAGGCAGGATAACCAAGTTAATTCTACAGGCATTCTCATATGTTTCACTTAGTGATAAAACAAGCTTTCTCTGAGCTTCTTTCCAGTCCTGTAATACACATTTTCTTTTCAATCCAGTCAGTCTTCAGCTTTGGTAGAAAAGAAAACCAGCCCTGAGGGCACTACAAGCATTGTAAAGGTGTGATATGATTTTTAATTGTAAGCAGCTTTTATTTGGAATATTTTCTCCCATTTGGAAAGAATGCTGTAGAAAGAGAGCCCTGTGGATCTCATCAATTATAGAACACTCCTATTTACAGGCAGCAGAGATTGCACAGGCCGGCTTTGCTTGGGGTACCAGGAAAAAATGGAAATCTAACACTTTTAAACTGGAGATTCACATCAATGAACAAAGGAACAATATAAGCAAGCACTGCTGAAGAAATGTAGACATAAGTATTCAGTCTTCTCACCTTTTAATTTGCTAAAAAGGTAATTAGCTAAGACAATTATGAGACAAAGACAATTTATTTTATGGATAATTGCATGCATTTCTAGTATGAGTAGATTTAGAATGGTTCACAAAAGTATTAAAGCCATTCATCTCTTAAGCTTTTTTCATGTTTGAGGTTTCTTTTCCCACTCCATAGTCTCAGCTTTGCCAGACAATATCCAGTGGAAATTTGTACTTATACTTTCAGCACTGTAGCACAGCAGTTACAAAAGCCAGAGGAAATTATCTAAAACTACACATCACATTATACTGCATGAGATGTTTTTGTTCGCAGTAACACAGTTCAGTCCATACTGCATTAACTCTGTCATCTACTGCAATGGCACCTTTCCCTACCATTTGAAAGGAAAATGCTACATGAAACAAGAAACCTCCTTCAGATTTCACATCACTAGGATAAAAATAAATTAAAAAATCCTCAGAGCCAAAAATAACATTCTTTGTTTGAACTTAACCTGACTAATAATGAATATAGATAAAAAAGATTTTTAATAAAAAATTTAATAAAATTTATTAGATTTTTATAAAATTTATTAAATGAATAAAATTTTAAAATAAAAAAATTTTAATTAAAAAATTAATAAAAAAGATGCTTTATCTCATCAGTAGAAGTGCCACAACAAGAAAGCTTTGATATTTGCATTCTGAGCTTATATCAGCAGGTTTCCTTGTTCATTTAAGAAATGTTTTAAACCCATTGCACTTTGTATTGTCAAAATGAATCACTTCAGCAGGTGAAGAGACATCAAAATAAAAGCAATGAGATTAAACTAAACGATGAGATAAAGACTTAGTTAGGCTCTGAGAACTATCTCCCTCCGTCAGGGAGATCTGCCCTCACCGCAGTGACCATCCAGAACAGAAGTGAGGACAGCCCTATTTAACCTCCACCTGAAGTGGTGCCTATATAAACACTTGAAACTGGCTTAACATGTTCACTCAAACTTAAAATGTATGCTCTTCCCCTTCAGACACCTACTACCGCATTGTCTGCTGATCCCTTTGCTAGGAGTGAAGTTGGAGCAGTATTATGCTGTCTTCTTCATGATCACTGTTACAGCTAGAATGAATGAGTGTTCCCAGCACATTTTTACAGGTTTGACATGTCTACTTATTTGGTAGACCTGTAGTTTATTTTAAGGACAATCCTAGGACTGGTCATGGAAAGAGCCACATTTTCACTACCATATGCAAGATCTCAGAAAATCTGAGAAGTGTTTCCTGCAGCTTCAAGCAATACAGGCACCACGTCAATCAAGCCCAAGGTCTACAGTTTTCCCCACCATGTTTGCTCTTGGCTTTCAATCCCCAGGCATCTAACATTTCTTTAGTCTGATGCTACTAACAACTAGTTTTCTAGCCTACGTTTTCAGACATTAACTAGGGAAATCTGCTTGTTGTCTGCTATAACCTATTATCTGCTTTAATCATGCATACCATAAGTGAATTTATCACATAGTGTTACATTTATTGGGATTTAACAGCAAGTACAATAAATCTTTAAGATTAGAAACACAATCTTGACACTAACAAATGCAGGACTAAAATGTTTCCACTGGTTCTAAACATCCATTAAAAAAGTATAAACTAATAAATGAATGACCCAAAGTGTTAAAACAGGTAGATTCAGTACAAGATGCTAGCACTTAATTAACGAGTAAGACCATAGCAATGCTACAAGGAGTCATAAGTAAAGAAAACACACAAGGAGAAAAAGGAAGGAAAATTGGGATGATAAAACTGACAAGGTAGGTTCGTTACTGATGTATTCGGGAGGTAGCTTGCAACGTGGTACTATGATAATAAATAAATAATATTATATTACATTTATGCAGTGCCCTTCAGTGACAGACAAAGGTGCTTTTCCAGGTGAATCACACACAGCAGCAGCAAAACACTGCCAGTACATCAATGCCTTTTTCAACATTGATGTAAAAATGCCCCCAGTAAAACTGATTTAAGTTCAAAACTATTAAAAAACTAGGCAAGCCATTATCATGGGAAATAAAAGAACCTGCTCTTGACAACTTCAAATTAGAATTAAAAAACACGCTAGGGGAGAAAAAAAAAAGGCTTGTAGAAGTCAGTGGCAGTAAAAGCCAAGATCAGAGGTGATCAAAGCAAGGGCCAAATGGATGTTTATGCAGTTATGCATGTAATACTGTAATGAACTAATTTAATATAACAGCTTTCATGCTCCAGGTATTTCCTAAGGAATAAATGCAATAGCTTTAATCCATATAAAACACAAACGCAAGGGCTCAGAGTCAGGCAACAGCATAGCAGAGAGTACAAAAGAAGGTGAAACCCTACTATGTAACAAGCCCACTCTCATTAGCATTTAACTTGTTATAAAACATGCCTTCGAGCAGGAGTTCAGGGCCCCGGTTCAACTGAAGTGGTTTACTGATACCATCCACAGCTTTAGACTCTAGAATCCTTGATTTCACTTTTTAAAAGATTGTAGTAACAGAATATGTAATGGGTGACTTTAGTAGCATACTTACACTTATTTTTCTGCAAAGTCTGGAGGTACAAGTGATATCAACAAAGCCCTTAATTTGCCAAACCTCATACCATCTCCAATGACACATTACAACTTTCAATTACATAAAGTCAAGATCATTTTCAGCAATACCGCCCATCTATTAATGGAGCTATTCCAGGAGATCTTTGTAATAAGGTAGATGTGAGTCTCCAGGATGTATCAAAGCCCTCAAATACAAACCAACTAATAGATGAAAAGAAGTCAAATTGATTCTTTAAGGGGACAGCCACCTACCATCTGTGATTTAATTAAGGCCACAAGCTATATGCCATGAGCAAGGGCTGTCTGAGCACCCAGTGGGCTGACTGAACAAGAAACGAAGAGGACTCTTGGAGTGCTTCAGGGCTCTGGCACTCAAGGCAGAGCAAATGAAAGACTCATCCATCCTATTTAATGCACATCTATTTTATCTGATCATTTTTAATTAGTGCTGCAGTTTTCACTTTGTACTTTGACTGAAGAACTCTGATAAATGCAAATGGGGGTGAAGAGTGAATGACAAAGGTCACAAGAACAAAAATTTAATTTCAGTAAATCAAGTAATAAAAAATATATTAATTAACATCTTTTAAGTTCTTCTGATCTCAGTACTGGTGCAACCAATCAAGGCAGGAAGGTAATTTAGGAAACTGAAATATCTTAAGCGGTTTTCCTCTTATTCTTTTCTTTTTCAAAGCTGCTTATTTTAAATGAGGTAGCTAAAGGGACTGATACTAAGGGTGCACACTTTTATTCTGTGACCTTACTGTACTTTTTTCCTAGATTTTTTGATTGTTTTTAAACATATACCGAACAATTGTAATGAATAATTTTATTACTCATTTATTGTTCCCTTGGACTGTATATTAGCCATATTGTCCGACAGATCACCCACCTTCATATTGTTTCTGCCCTTGTACAGAAGGAGTGAGTGGATAACAAAAAGCTAGAAGTCGGGTTTTTGTTTGCGTGTTTTCTTTTTTGTTTTTGTTTGTTTTTTTTTTTTTTAAAGCAAAGACTTTCACTGCTAAGATTATGGAAGCCTTGGAGTTTTACAATAGTTTGGATGAATAATACATATAGCAGGTATCAAATAGCAGGACTCTACAAATCACAACAGAATTAACTTAGTGCATAACTTGTGGAAAGTAAACTGCTATAATTTTTTTTTCCTTTCTGTTGTTCTGATAAGTAATAAAGTTAAAATTAAACCTTTGGCAGAGTAGTTAACACATAACCACTTTAGACTCCTCAGAAAGAGGAATTTCACTTATTTTAACTCTATATTACACACAGCTTACAATTTCACGGCATTACAGTAAAGATTAGTCTCCTTTACTTGAACTAGATCTAACCACAAAAAAGAAGAGTTATGACTTTTTATTTTCCCAAGTTTCAGAGCACTGAAATGCAGACGGTCCAAGGGGATTTGACTATAAAGATTCTAAGAGTAAATATCCAAACTAAGATGTCTTTGGCCAAGGTCTCCTTTTAAACTCATCTCTAAGCAAATTCACTCCTTAGTACTATATTCAGAGATCCTCCACTACTTCACTTCTAACTAGCTCATTTCTGGGGAGATGAGATCCATTAATATGAGAGGTAACTCCTAATCCTTAAGCATTACCGAGATGACAAAGATACTCCTTTGTTGCTAGTGAAACAGAATTGCATTTTATGAGATGCTTCAAGCTTGTCTCATTTCCTTTGAATTTGAGAAGTGTAGAGATTGTCATTCTGCCAGTCTTATTATAATACCACATGAATATTATCATCCCACAATAACACACAGGACTGAGCTACTGTATTTGCTCTATATGCAGTCACCTAGCTACTGCTTCCTCTGCCTTGGACATGCAAAAATACATGTGAAATTTGAACATTTGAAGCAGCCTAACATAATATATGCATACATATGTATACAAAACCAGATATGTTCTCTGTTTGGGATTCATTCCACTCACCTGAGAAACAAAAGGAGACAGTCACTTCCACCTCTTTCCACTGTCAAGGGAGGAAGAGGTCCAGAGGACAATTCAATCCAAAGAGCAGACTTGATCTGTGATTCCCAGTACAAACATCACACTACTAACAATACTGCGGTGTACTTTTATATAATATTCACCCTCTCTTCACATAATTTCTTACATATACTCCATCATGTTCATGAAAAAAGACTGATAAAATAGGGTGCAAAGTTCTGACTGCCATGTGGCTTACAGGTGGACCTGCAGACCTGGCCTCTCAGCAGGAGGCTAACTCTGTGCTGGGGCTTGCCTTAATGTAAGCATGGTTTCTAACATTCTTTGGGAAATTAAATTTGTACTGAGATTTGATACATAGCACCATTCTCTTTGTCCAGGTGACACCCTAGATTTCAACAGTAAGAAGGGATTTGGGAGGGATCTACTCAAACTGACAACATTTCTTACACTCAGGCAGTTCTCCCTGGAAGTCACAATAGACCTGCCCCCGATGAAGGGCCCCACCCCCTGATTTTTACTCTAACACATTAATTCCACTTTCCTATATTTTCATTTATTTTTTTATTTTAAATTCCTATCCACCTGAAAGTTGATTGAGAATACTCTGATTTTGCCGAAGGCACTAGGTGGCACTGTGCTCTGTCTTTTGCTCACCCTCAATTTGCTAAAAACTGCCCAGGTTTCACCAGTTTATGTTCTTTTCCCAAACACTGCCTGAATGTTAGTGAAAGAGTTTCTTCAGCACCTATCATTAGGCTTTGTCGCCCATCTCTAATTTTCTTTTATCTGTCAAAATGACCAGTGTTATTGAACTCAACAACATATTCAAAATTACATTTACCTGCCTAAAAGGCACAGTTTTCCTCTAGTTGGCATTTAGAATGGACAAGAAAAAATATATTGTAATGCTGATTACTCAACATTACAAGAAAGCACAAATACCCCAGCCCTACATAAAGGCTTGTTGGCACTTCTTCCTTTTAAGGCTGCACCAGGAACGTTATTACGACATAGGACTGAATGTTAGAGCTGTAAATCTACTCTTTTATACTACACCCATACTATACAGCTTCTGCCTAAAAGCTTACACAGTCCTTCCTGTCTTTTGTTGTTATTGTAACCGTCAGACCAACAGGCCATAAGAAAAAGGTGATGAGCACATAATGTGTATTTATACAGACAAATACACAGGACAAAAGAGGTTTTGCTCAGAAGAGCTTTTAATCCATAAAACAGTTTTCTGAACTATGAAGCAAGCAGATTAGAAGGAAAAAGCAGGCCTCCCAGTTTCCAGTCTATTATTCTGTCCTCTTGACCACATACAAATTTACCGTAACAGAACTTTTGTGACCATATCCTGTCACTCTTTGAGATGAGTCTGAATTTAACTTTTCTTTGCTTGCACGTGTGTATTACCTTAGCATGACATTAAAAGCCTTTGAAATCTACAGTGATCTGTAAATATTTCAAAGAACGCTTTAGTTTCTAAAAATATATACATATAGCCATGCATTCTATAGAGAGTATAAAAATAGTTATAAATTGTCTGTTGGGGTAAACTCCATTTATGTGCAATAAGTTTTCTTTTTGATTTCAACCAAAGTGTTTTGAGAAAGAATTTTCAGCCCAAATAGCATTCGTTCCTGATGTATAAAGGCAACATCCCCAAGAAGGGCAGCTTATTCTTACCAAATGCATGTTCAGCCTGACTCGCATGTATCACCTGCACAACATATTGGTTATTGCACAATTTCCAGGTCTAGAAAACCAGGCAGAAGCCCAAAACAACATTGAAACAGCTACTATCCAAGATAAAAAGCTGTCTGAAATGTGCCTGGCATCTCTCTCACAGCACAAGAATAAAAAAACAGATGGTTTAAACCCTATTCCTACCTGTGTCATTAAGCTGCCGTTTAATTTCAGGAAAGTCATTGCCCTTTTCTCTCAGGTTAGTCTGCTGCTCTTCTGTCCATTCAAATTCCAGCTGGAAGCATCTTTCCTTAAGTGCACCTACAGCATGCAATATTAAAAAAAAAAAGTTGTAGTACCAGTAAGGACTCCTTAGGCACTATCCTAACTCTGTAACAACATTGCAGACTGATCTTAATTCAATAAACCATCTGTTTGCAAACCACTCACTCCTAACTTACTTCTCTCAGCATTTCCTGAAGATTTAAGACTTACCTGTTTACATATCAATCGTGGTTTCGGCAGTTCCAAGTTAGTTATTTTTGACATTAACAAGATTCTGAAGCCAACACATACTGAATTCCAGGTATGACAGCTGAAGGAAGTTAAACCAACAAAGCATAAAACAAAATGATACAGTATGCTCATTTTCAGTCAGTCATGAATGTTCAGTTTGGATGTAAGAGATCGGAACACTCTCATAACTGAAATTGCTTCCTTAGAGCAATATGCTTACTGTTTCCATTGTACTGTTTGTTACCTTCTGAAAGGCAAAAAAACAATAGTGACAGCAAGCACTTTTTGTTTTTCAGAAATTGAGAGCATAAATAGTTATGAAATGAGTGTTTTGGAAGTACAGCTTTAGAAATTTAATTTTTGAAGGATCTAGAGTTCAAGAAAGGAATCCATACTTCACAATTCAAGGAAAATAGTTGCGTTCAGTTTTTCAACTTTCTGAAACTATGGAGAAATTTAAAGCTATATTACTAATAAACCCTTATCAGTTCACTGATAAAAAAATCAACTGAAAACTGCAATATCACATTTTAATGCATTATTTAATACATTACCTATGTGCAGGGATAACATTTTTGTCTTGAAGCAAGTGCCTGTTGTGCTTGCTATAGAGATTACATAATATTCAGCATATAGGATAGCAATGAGTGGGAATGCCTTCGGTGCTGAAATTTTCAAAATATCCAGTCACCCAATAGCTTTCTACACATGAAACAGAGAACTGTAGGCATCCTTTCATGAAAGCCTTGGCATCTGGCATCCCTCATTCACAGACTAATTTTCCACTCCTCAATAGGATATTTTTTTTGGCACTTTTCTCTCTTGTATAAGTTATTCCTAATTAATTAAAATGAAATACTTAAGATGTGAGTTCATTAATCCCTTTAATGAGAAAGAACATTTTGGACCTTATTATTACACTGTCATCAGTATCTGTTAGACAGTTAAATTAATAAAGCGATTATATTCAAATAACTCAGACATTTGCATTTTATTTTTAACATTACATCTCTCTTGCTTACTCTGAGACTGGGGAAGTTTTGTTGGCCATACAAAAGTAGTTTGGATTGATTTCAGTGCACACTATGCCTGGACCCTTCAAATGTATTTAGGGGTCAGAATAGCTGTGGTCTAGGAGAGGTCTAGTTCAGGTCTGCTGAAGCCTTGAGGAATGATTCAAGCAAGAACAGAGTACAGACATCCCTTAAAAATAAAGGGAGAGTGGTCCTTTATTATTAGAAAGCAAAAGACTTGAAAGAAAAATAGAGAGAATGGACACTTCGTATCCTTGAAAGCATTAAGATAAAGTGGGACACAGCAGTAATTTGCTACTGTACTGCACATTCTGTATACTACTGGCAGGCTGTGAAAAATATCCATTGGCTAAAAGCAATATACAAGGTGGAACTAGAGCTCCAAACATCTCCTATTCTTGTGAAAAGCCATGGGTGTTTTATAATGATCTCACCATGCATCTTCCTCAAAAAGTGATCCTCCAGCTATGCAGCATCCCTTTAATGCTTTTCTGGGACAGTGATTCAGTCAAAGCACACAAAAGAGGCACAACCTTAACTCAAAAAGACAAATGCAACCACTTTGAAAATCGTAAGTCAGAGAGGTGAATAAAGCTGGTATCAGTCAAAAACATTAGCTTATGAATCCTCTTAGCTCACAAAACCTAGATCTGATTTTTAATAACCAATTTATGCTTTATAAATGTGCCTGCATATTGAAATATCCAAACTGAAGCTTTTTGTTCTCAAACATTTTTGGTCAACAGTACAAACGTTTTTCTCCTCTTCATCATCACTTAAAAACAGTAATCATCACATTTCTTCCTTCTCACGTTTCCCAAGTCATAAACCTCACAACCACCAATAAAAATTAAAAAAATAAAAGACAAATCCAGCCCAGCACCTGCTGGAACTGAATTACTTTCTAAATGTTATAATCTTTAAAGGCAAACAAGATAAACTTTTGCTTCTAAAAAAGGCTTAGATTTACTGTAGCCACATAGAAAGAAGCCGCACGAGTGAGATTTGTTGCTCAGCAGACAAGTACAGAGGAAGAATTTTTCAAATTTAATTAGAAATGGTTTTATGTCTCAGGCACCAGTGCCTCCTAGACAAGTTTAGCTGAGGAGGAATTTAGTGTTGCTTCTTCAGCTAAGCCTGCTGCAGTTATATAACTCAAACATTTACAAAACAATTTAGCTGAAAAGATAGTGGAGCACCTGTTGAATTGTTTTCCATATTTACACCACAGCTTTTCTTTCTTTCTTTGAGGCTTTAGTTAGCCACACAGTTGAATACCACAGGAGTTAGATTAAGATTCGTCCCAGAGATAATGATTGAAATTGTGATGTACTTCAGAGCTGCTATCATTTGGAACTAGTATTGGATACTTGGGCTTGAACCAGTGCTGTTGATCATGGTGACGATACAGAAGCTTCCTAAGAGCTCTCTTTTAGTGGAAGAGCTCAGGAATGCCCAGGGAGAACAACTTTACTGGTACCTTCGCCATATATCCAGCTCACACATAAACATCTGTCCTACCTTACATTTCAGCATATGTTTAATGATAAACAAACAAAAAAAGTGACGTGCATGGCAGGCTAGCAGCCTGAAAAATTTACTTCTAGAGGAGCTGTGAGAGAAGAAAGGTCAGTCATTGTGTTAGAAGATTCATCAAATCACTGATTATAAACCTAGAAAATGCAACAGGCATTCCTGCATGAGACACTTCTCAAATCACCTCTGAATCTAGCTAGAATGTAGGTCAACAATGATCAAGCCCAAACAAAACTGCAGCTCCTCAGCTATGTGGTGAAGGTACAAAACGTGCCTCCAGAGGTGGGAATCAAAAGCCACTGGTATGCAGGAAGGTTCTCGAGCCAAACTTGTAAGCTAAGAGCAACAAAACGCCAGTTTACCATCCTGAAAGATTCTGACTAATGCAACATTAACTCCAAGATGAGTGCACTTCAAATATTGTCTTGTTCTTCACAGTGCAGTCACAGTTGACCAGTAATCCAATTCAAATATTTACCAAAAACTCACACAATCACATCGTATTCTCAAATAGAATATTTGCTTCTCTTTGCACTAGAAAAACCTCATCATTTCAATGACAGATCCACTTATCAAGAGTAAAGAAGAAAATTGTGTGTTTGCCTATTTCTCCTATCACAGAGATGCTATTTAAATCAGTCATCCAATTATACATGGAAAACAGAACTACCATAGCATTGTATGTACAACATCACATTGCAGTTTTTCTGTGGGAAAAACACCAATAGTACATACATTTCTGAATGCAGAAATGAAGTCTTGTAACTGTTGGGTTTTTGGCTTTGGTTGCTTGTTAGTTTGGGTTTTTTGTTTGGTTGTTTGTTTTTTTTTAAAGTGTTGAAAGATACCTAGACAAACAGTTAGTGTCTTCCATATCAGCCTTTTGTGAACTCAGAAACCTTTTTACATTTAATTGCAAACCAAGGCTTTACCAATCATTTTAATTCAAAGTGAGAAGGGATTTGATTACTGTACATTGAATTAAATATATTTTTATTGAAAAACTGTTAAAATCTAATGATATATCCATCTTCAATTACTGGATGATGAGTATTAACAATAGGCTGAAATTCTCCAACCTAACTAAAATCATGTCATCAGAAAGCTGTTCTAACCTGAAGATAACATCGTATTTCACAACATTTTTAATGGGCGGCTTTAATTTGCTGCTTAAAATAGTAACTGCAATTCTGCAATTTATAAAGCTCTCTTGTATCGCCAGTGACGTACTGCATGCTCTTGTGTCCCTGGGGGCATCATCTGGTTTTACATTAGAGTACCAACAAGTCTGACAGAGTGCTCAGCACCACCATACAGCCTGCATCCAAACTGGGTGCTACTGGCTTGCTGCAGCTAGAGAGATGAAGCTCAACTTCCACCACAGATTTTAAGCCACCAGTGAAAGTTACGTCAAATCTATTTTTCAAAGCAAAGACTGTTTTAAAGTCTCAAATGCTTCAACCCTTAGAAAAAAATTGCATTGTTTAAATGCTGAAATAAGGGAATAGTAGGATTATCAAACCATTTGTACCAGAACATTTTTACGAACACATTAGGGCAGAGCAAATGGTTCAAATTCAAGTATAAAAACATCAAATGCAACTCTTTGAGTGAACAGGGCACTTCCAGAAATTTCACTTTTGAAAGGGAACTTTTTGGTGTTTGAGGTGAAACATTAACAAAATATCAAATCAAAGCGCTTTACATTTTCACGCTTCTACCTGACTTTTCTAGCACATACTATTTACCAAGTTTAACCCAAATTCTCAATAAATTTTTACTTTGCCCTAAATTTCTAATCATCAACTCTATAGCTTTTTCCCCCACTCATTCCAATCTGAAGTTGACACTTTTTACACATACACTGCAACATAAAGATGTCAGCAATAATATTAGAGGCTTTAAATTTGAATTCATATAACAGAAAAAAATAATACATAATATATGTGCTTCCCGTTTTCACCAGCAGACCAGTTTAAGTACCGTACATGAAACAATACTATTGGGCTTGTTCAGCAAATTTGAGACAAGTGGTTTTGTTTCCCCAAAGCAGACCCCACAGGATAACTGACGGAGCTCTAGATGTCCACAGAAGCTTGAATTCAGAAAATAAAAGACAATCTGACTATAAATGGCTTTTAAGGAATGCACATTTTACTTTAAAGAAGTTATCCTGAAAATTAGGAGGTACTGATTTTACAGATTTTCTAGCTTTTGATTCCCTTTCAGTAAAGTACCTAAGCATATACTTAAAACATACTTACGCCTAAGATACGAAGATATTTCAAGCCCTCATTCCCCTAGTATTTGAGTAGCTTATAGTTACAACTGCATCCACAACAGAAGAAAGGTAAGTGAAGATAAGAAGAAAGAGTGCTGGTACGCAAAGATCACATTAAAAAGATCTTAGAAACACACATTCAGCAAGTGAAGCAGGGATACCAAAATGCTCTTCAGAACAGTCTGATTTGTTCAAGGCCACACAAAAATATTGCGACAGAACAAGGAAATAGAACAAGGAAATGTGCACCTTTATCTCTGGATCAAGTTTTTCTCTCTCCATAGAGAGTGTCAAGAGGATGTAAGCACATGCTCTGCTGAATACGGAATCATTTTACTGAATTAAAAGCTAAATCAACATTCGTGGAAAATGAGGACAATTGATTTTTATTATTTTTTTTTTTAATACATAGCAACGAGAATGGTGATATATTAAATTGAATTCTGAGGTAGAGAGCTGACACTGCACAAATAGGTAGTTAATATTTTCCCCCTCATCACCATCCCCTAACATTACAGTGCTTACACCGTTTCACATCATGTCTTACTACAAAGCACTTAAGGAAGTCAAGAGGTCACTGCAAAGAATGCACATCATAACATGATAAATGTTATGGATGTTAGGGAGACAACTGTATATGCAATACAAGCGTTTCTATGAGTTGGAGCTTTTGGAAACAAAACTCGGGCATTCACTTTAGCATGGTTGGCATTGCCCTGAGGTGATTAGACTAATTTAATTTAATTTGTATACTTTGTGGACTTTTATCACTATGGAAATATATCAACTGAAATAAACTTCTTTCAATCATTTCAAAGCACATTTACTTTCTGAGCACTGCACTCACCCCTGCTGTTACAGAAACCTTCAGGGATTTCTGAATGGCTTTGTGCGGAAAATTATTCGAAGAAGCTACATGAATTGCAAAGACAACAACAATTTCAATTTTGAATCCAACAGTTCACAAGTGTTCACTGAATGCACACTCTTTCTGTGGCTGATATAGCAGTAATTTATTTTTTTTTTTTTAAATTAGCCACTGATTAAACAAGGTCCAAACAGGGGAGGTTTAGGCAGGCAGATAAAGCTGTATGTCATCCCTTACTTCCAATAAGTGTCTTTTTTCATAGCAAATTTAAAACATAAGTTTTCTGCTGGGCTGTATTGGAAAGGACACTGCACAAAATCCAGACAAAAGTATCAGGTTTTGAAATTGTTGGATAGTTTTCTTCCTGAGAAGAGAACATACATGCATACGCTTTTTGTGTGTGTGCGCATGCATGTTCTGCAGAATAATATACTCCAATTTTATTCAAATGTAACACACAAACAAAGGAAAAGTGAGGAAAAACTAGGACAGCTATTGTATCTTTTGCATTCAAACCCCACACTTCCATCCATTAATGATTAAACTTCAGCTTATATAAATAGTAAATTCCACTAAAGATCACCAGCAGCGTTCCATATTTCTGATCATTATGCTCTGTACTAGTATATCAGTGAACTATATTGCTCAGTATGCCGTTCTCTCTCTGGGGATGTGATTTTAATTTCTGAAGCTCTTCCTGACAGAGAGCCTCTCCTGACAGAGAAGTTCAAGGCACAGAGTTACAAGCTGCAGAGTGAAGGAGAGCAAAGGAAGGCAGTAGGGAGCTGAATAGTACCTGCACTCATCTGTACTGCAGCTTCTTTAAGGACTACTGTATTTTCTTTTCCAAAATAATGGAGACAATTTAGCTTGGGAAGCAGAGTTATAGTGTTGTGAGTTTTTTTAAACAATTTCTCTTGGAGAAAAAAAAAACAAAAAAGATGGTTGTGGCCTACACTCTAACAGGAAACTTCAGATTAACTTGCAAGGGAAGTTTCACAGCTTATGAAAACTTTGGGACACATGGCCAGTTCTGTGTTTGCCTTTCCTTTGTGAACCCCTTTGCCAATGCTGCTCTATTCTAGATGTTGTTATCCATAGCTATTTGACACTTTCCTTCAGAACCTTCCCTTTTGGTAGACAGTTTCTCTCACATAACGGACATCAATATATATCCTAGTTTTTACACTAATTTAAAAAAGAAAAATAAACATTTGATCAGAGCAACAACACAAATTAAGGCATAGTGAAAAAACAGTTAGGACAAATCCAAAACAATTATCTCTAAAATATTTTAGAGGGATTATAAACATGCATTCAGCCAGCAGATTTAACTCTGAATAAAAGGAAGATGCTGAACCCTCCTTTTTGGGCTCTGATCTATATTCCAGAAATGCAAAGTGAAGAGTTAAATAACTGAGTAGAGCATAGATTACTTTACTTAGCAGGAAACAGTCAACAATTACATATCTGCATTATGAGCCATTAACTGGGTAGTAGTCTTGTAGGTTCAGAAAGATGTTAATGGAACAGCTGCCAGATAACAGGAGGGCTGCAGAAATATGTATTTTGCCATTTGTTACGCTGATGTCAGGGTGTGCATCTGTGCACAGATCAGCCTGATCCAAAGCCCACAGTAATCTGTTCAGTGACTTACGTAGCCACTGGTGCAGGCTCTAGACAAATTCAAATCACAACTGGTAACCTCTGGATAGTTGATTTTAAATCCTGTTAAAATAGGACAAATTCAGGTTGTTAAGCCTAATTAAATCTAAACATGTTAAGATAAGTTGTGCTGTTACAGAGTACACTGTGGTCGCTTAATACTGTGGTATTAAAAGTAGCTTTCTCCTCTGCTTAACACAACACCCATAATCCTTCACTAAGATCATTGTCATGGCTCTATGTCAAAGACAGAAGGCTTATACGTTATTAGACAAAACCTTCTCTACAGTTACATAAAGTAGTTTCTAGTGCTTAAGTAACGAGATTCAGTCATATGCTTCAGCAACGAGTCTTGGCATCAAGCTTTGCATAAGAATGTTTTTTTATTTATTTGCAGGACCTTTAAATTCATTTGGCTGTTATTATTCTGTATGGAAAGAGCAAAGTAAAAAGCACTTTAGCTGTCTTACGGGCTATTAAATAATTGAGGAAAAATGCTATACAGAAATCCCTATATTGTTTAAATTGCTTGTTAGTAACAAAGTTTAACTTCATAAAGGCTTTAAAAATCTAAATTTCTATTCAATTCTGTCAGACATCCCTGCAGAAGAGAACATGCTGAAACAAACATGCTAATTCTTTGGTGTTGTAGGAAATCAGAAGAGATTGTATGGTCCAAGTAGTGATGTGTCAACTCCCGGATCAGTGCCTAAGATAATCTTTCAAAAGGTCTTTAAATTTTGAACTCTTGAAACTCATTCTGTGTGAGGGACAATTGTGTTCAAAGCATGCACATGCATGGAAAAAAAAAGCAAGACTTTATATGCATTTAACATAGGAGTAAAATAAAGACGAGAACTTTTCCATAAATATCAGAAATTATTTTGTTGAAGTCAACAGAAAATGACACCTGTACTGTCCAGAATGCAGCAGAGAGAAATGCAACACAACAAAAAGGAAAAGGGAAAATATTGATTTCATTAGTGATAATTCCTGATTAAAGACCTTGAAAAATAGATTTAAATAAGTTTAAATTATATGTTGCTGAAGTTATTACTCCACTGAAGTTGACTTCGGTCTTTTATTTGCTCACCTTTCTTCCACTGAAATTACAAGAAATATTCCTACCGATGTTTCCATACCATGCCACCATTATGTTCACTGTGGTCAGTTTCACAGTTGGTAAGATCTCTAGTCATCTTCATACCTCTCCACATTTTATGAGCTTCAACAGTCTTATCTTCCAGACTAAAAGACCGCAAGACTGCTCATGCTAATAAGCATGTACTTAAATAATACATTATAATGGACTTAAATGGCTACATGCCTAGACACCAAATGCAAATCAGAACTCCCATGAAAGCCATAAAAAATGCTTTGAAAATTACTATCAACGTTAGAAAATGCTTAGATAATAAGAGATTTACACAGACAGATTAGGACTTTAAACATTCCAAAGAGATTGTTTGCTTTCTATGTATTAAAATCCTATTATAAAGGAAATTAACAGAAAAGTACTAAGCATGTTAAATCTGAAAAGCCAAGTGTTGCAAAGCATACAAATCAGCAGGAAGTTCAGAGGAACTCCACTGCAGTCCAACCAAAGGACATTGTTTTCTTCTGACACTGGATGCTGAAATAGCCCAGGAAAAAGCTGTCCCAGAGCTAAGGCAAACAAAGAGAAGTTCTCTCCTTGAAAGGAAAGAAAGAAAGCCACCCTTTTTCCAACAGGGACCAGTAGTGCAGAGCTGCACTTACTGGCTGTCTCAGAGTAAATCAAATCTATAGAATTAGATTCTCTTACTTGAGCAAGTAAGTTGTAGTCATTTCACAAGCACAGATTAAGAAATCTTTATTATCCCTTTGTTTTCCTCAGTGCTTTTAGGAGCAGGAACTCTTGCAATACATACATTCAAATGAATTCAAAGATCCCATGACAGCCTTAGGATCTGGCTATCCCTGCAGAAATTAAGTATATGGTATCCCTGCAGAAATTAAGTATATGGGAAAGGGAATTTAACAGGTGACAATGTGAAAGCAAACGCTTCAACTTTGTTGTTTTTGAAATAAATCTGATACAGTGACTAAAGCAAGAAACATCAGCTACGAAGAGGAAAGAGCTCAAACTGAAACAGGAAAATCATGGAAAAGAGAGGACCAAGTGTGGTGGTGCTTTCAGATTTTAATCAGTGAAAGCCAAAATGAGCTATACACCTGGCTCTATAAAAATCTGGCCAAAAAAGAAATATGACATTTATTATAAAGTTGAGCAACAAAATTTGTCTTCCATATGACAAATGAACTTACAAGACAAACAAACAAAAAAACCACAAAGTATCATCATAAATGTACCAAACCCTTGATATAAAACAAAGAAAAGAGAAGGAAGAGGGAATAGTGTGCTGCTTCACAAGAAACACGTCTTTCAATGTTGTGCTTCAAAGACCTCTGACAAGAAGTGAAAGATAAATCAGTATTGTGATGAACGTGTTTCCGTTAGAGTTGTGACTCTTCCAAGGTGTTCACATCCAGAAGGACAAATATTTTGTTACCTATCATTCTCAGACTTGAGATGAGGGCTACCCTGATGGGAACAGAGGTAAGGCTACGAAAGTTCTTCAGGAAGTTTTCCTTCTAAGGCTCTGAGGTAGAGTAGGAAGGAAAAACAAGAAGAAAAACATGAACCTCCAGGCTAACAGGATAAAAAAATCAAAAACTATAGTCTGACAAGTATTCAGGAATTTTGGGAACAGCAGCCATGCCACATGAGAGGAGTTGCAGACTTCAAGCTGTTTCCCCATGACAGTATTTGAATATGGTCCTTCGCCCCATCCCTCACTCAGTAACATTTCTGAAGATGTCTGTAGAGAACAGCTTTCAGATTTCAACAGAATTATATATATGTGCCTTGTAGCAGGCACTGTACTCTTCACACAGAAAATCTATCAAGGCTAAAGCCTCAGCTGACTCAATGCCTACTTGCAAAGGCTCTCAAATTCCTGCAGCATTTTTCTTTCCATGAAATCAAATGACAGGGAAAAGCTGTTGCATAAGTTCTCTTCTGAAAAAATCTGTACCATAGGGAGGGCTGTCCCGTGTAGGGTTTAAGCTTCAGCAGTTTATCTGCTTCAGTTGTGCAGAGAAACTAATCCCTTTAGAGTTTTACTTTAGAATCCAGCACAATAGTTTTCTATCAGTATGTGGGGTGCTTAGCTTGGATTATAGTGTGGTTTTATAGCAGTTTTAATAGTTTAGAACAATGTTTAGCAAAGGCACTAACTATAATTAGATGGCTTTTTCAGGCAATGATTGCATATAACTGTGTGCACGAATGTTTAGCCCGAGTCCTCATTTCAGACAGGACCTTTTCTGTAAGAGCAACATGCAAATTTTCTGGCTTACAACCATATTAGCACCAAGTAAGCAATTACCTAGACTGTGTATAGCATAAAGGCAGCTAGCATAAAGTCACATAAAACTAAGTTGAGAAAATACAGAGCCAATTTAAAAAGATATGGAAGCCTTGTACAAAGTCGTGAGTTTTTAAACATTAACCACTGATTAAGTTAAAATGCTTGTCCAACATGTTTTGGGGTGAAAGGAAGATGGCAAAAATATTAGAGCACCAAAGCTCCAGAAGGTTCCATATTCTTAGATGTTCCCTACATCAGACTTCTTTATATTAAACTATGAACGTGGCAGTTTGGGCTTTGATTGGATTAAATATAATAAAAAGAATAATTACCACTTGAAATTTTCAGTAGTTCTCATTTCAGTGTAATTAGATGTAGTGATTAGAATATCTTTTCTATTGCATTGTAGTTCTTCCTTAGCACCAAACAATGATACAAGTTATTTACATATCTTAAGTTAAAGGAGGAGCACAACTTAACACAAGAGTTGCCATTGTTTCCACTGGAGCTTCTCCAAACTCCTGCCAAACACCCTGCAGTGTTGTGCAATGTCTTTGTAAACAGTTTGTGTCAGTTCATTACCTCTAACATTATCTTTTTCTATTAAAACACATAAAAAACACACTTTTCAAAACCAACCAAACTTACCTATAGACACTTCAGTTCATCACAGGCTCCCTCAGGGAGATATATCCTTTGTACCCCAAAGACCCCGAGAGAAGCTTCAAATATTAATTTTGGACTGCCTGCCTCACCTGCCAAGTTTCAAGCACAGACAGGGCGGCCTCAGCTTCTGACCGTTTCCTGAGATGCTAAATGGATCTCTGCATGTCAACATATCAAACATTTATCATTACATTAGCAGTGTGAGTAGTTAAGAATACTTCTAGGAACCCCACTAAAAAAAAATTATAAAGCTCTCATTTATCAACGTTTATGAACATTTAGGTTCCAATTTCTTGGACAATTAATCCAAGTTTTTTAATAACCCATGCTGAAAAGTTACTAAGAAAAAATAATTTATGGAATGATTTTTGCTTACTAACTTTTTTAGAATAGAAATAATGTCAGCACATGAATTATATGCCAATAAAGCAATATACTTGACTAACTTTCCAGTCACATACCGGAAGAAAACAATTTCGGCTTAAAGAAATATAGACGAATTCTCTACTCTCTGCTCTCACTGAACGTAGCTAAATGACAATGATGCTCTTGATTGAGATCTAAATTATATTTTGATCTGTGTGTTCTGTGTCTTCTGTTCTAGGGCTGTATGATAACAAAGTGTACTATCACAGACCTTTCTATTCTCTTGATAATACTGTTGCTAATTTGTTCAACAATTGATCTCCATCTCCATCTGACTCATTTACAATTGTGATAGCAATAATTGTTTCACTCTGACAGCAAACACAGAGCAGCCAAATCCCTAACCTTGTTACAATTGAGGTTTTGCTACCACAGGAGCTAGGTGAAAAAATTGCGTTCAAAAGCTTTGAATATTTTAAGTGTGTGCTGTGACCTTCAGTGGGACCTCAGCTGCCCTTTCAATCTGTAGCCACAGAGCAACTGTAGCAAGAGAAGTTTGCCTGAACTTCTACAGCAGCTCTTTGAGTTATCTGCAGCAAGAACAACTTCTGCGTATCCATTGCTATTCTGTAAAGCAGGGATAACAGCATTTCTTTCTCCCCAGTGCTGTGTGGCATAAACTTTCATAGTTTTATCTTTTATCATTTCTCAGTACTTGTGCTTATTGAAGACCCAGTTCCTAATATCGTTAAACTCAGTCATCACAGCCAAAGCCAAATATTTACCAGTATTCCTGGATTTACTCTGTAGCATATGCTGTTGCATTTCTGGCAGCTCTAAGCCAACTGATCTAAAGAAAGCTTAGTTTTAGTCATCACAGCTGACATGAGTATCTCTAAATTATTTGAGGCAGGGACTGGCTACTGCTATCACAGTTGTTTGGCTGTGTGGTTGGTTTTTTGTTGTTGTTAGTTTTGTTTTTTTTGCAAAGCATTAACTGATGTCTGCATCCTTTGTTCATATATCCAGTTTGTACTACAATACAAATAACATAGGTTTGGTGCAGATAGTTTTTGGAGTCTAATGGAGCTTTGCCCAAAAGTTACTTTCATAAATGCATCAAGGTAAATATATGTTAGGTACTATGTGTAACAAAAAGAAATTACACTTCCCTCCCTCCTTTCTCCCCATCAACTACTAAATTAGCATGAGACATTTAGGCTGGTATCTTATTTCTAGCTTTGAGTCAGTTGCAAGAACAGGCTCCGCTTCCAGAGTGAGTAAGCTGGCCAATGTATGTTATGTCAGCCTATCACCTGTAGAGACACTGCACTGACGGATGGCCATGTGTGAATTTTCCTTCAGCAAGTAAAAAGAATTGAGGAAATCCTCTTTTATCCAGAGGAGCAATTATGCACATTCCGACTTCCACACAATAAAATTTTAAACAGTTTAAATTTCAGTGATTCTGTGAATCTAGCTCTATATTTTTGCTGTCAAGTCATCATTGTTTTGTGGGTTTTGTTTAAATCCACATTTATACAGCTACAAATCAGTCCAGCAGACATTTGTGCCAGTGAAAAGGAGCTTTCAAAAAGGCATTGTAACAGGCATTCCATACTCAGAGCAGGAAGGAAAAATAAAGGAGAACTGATTCTTCCTTAAGATCTTTTTGCAAAAGGACTCAGTCAAAAATCAAGTCTAACAGTGAAAATGGATGGTATGGTTGGAACGTGCCAAATATTTTAAACAAAACCTAGCAGTCTTACGTGGCAATTGCAGATAGATAATTGCACAGGGGAGGAGGAGATTTTGCCATGAAGTCTTTCTACTGGAAATTGGGAGTTTGCCTCAAAGGAAAAGTGTTCCATTAGAAAGATGGAAAGATAGTCTGAAATCCTCTAGCATCCACTTCCAAGTTGTTTTAGTCTTTACTAATTAAAGAAGTTGATGACTCTAATAACTTCACCATTTTTTCTATTTTCCCCCATACACAGTGTATGAGCAGCTGATGAAAAGTAACAAGTTAGATAACAAGTGAAATGCAAACTGTCACAAGACTTTCATGATTCAAGAAGGTCAGGATGAATATATTCTGTTTAATCAACCCACAATAAATCTCTGCTCTCTTACCTCACTCATTGAGCTCATTACTCATGATAACTCTATCCCAGTTTGCTCGCTTTTAAGAAAAGTTTTTTTGTAGCTTACATTAGTCAGGAAATTCCACAAAATGCTGACAGTTCATTCTTGCTCTTCGGTCATTATTTGTTCTATTTTTAACAACAATAATTTACTCACCAAACCTCTGTACTTTTTAAACATCTATTTATTTCCAATTTCTTAGTTATTGGAAAGTATTCAGCAATTTTTGTGCAATGCCCTTTTCAATGCATGAGTGATTAAAAGCAGCTGGTTACTGGTACTCACACAGCAAATTGTAAGTCATATTTGCTTTCAGACAGGTTACATAAATGAGCCAATCATCATGATGGCAAATTTTAATATCATAATGTTAAATATTTATTCAGGTATTTAATTAGAACCATTGCTCAAGCCTAGCATGCTTTTCACATATGTATAGGCCAACTTGGAAAATCCAAGGCTGGTCCCTCAAGAGACTCTCTGTAAGCTTAGCTCAGAGTATGAGGAAAGCTACGAAAATTTCTGTGGGTACAGGAGCCTGTGCCACACGCAGCCTTTTGCTACGGGGATGAGCTGGCTCTGCCACAGGACTGAGCTGGCTGGAAGCCATGTGAATGTACCGGTGAGGTGCTCATTCAACCTGGCAGCACGCTGCTCCTCTGCAGGCTTTCTTTGGTCTGACTCAGCTCGGCGCTGGCTGTGGCCCCTCAGCCTTTTGTTGTGCGTGGCGGGGGGCTCGCATCTGGCTGGGAAGGGCTGTGCAGATCTGATGTACAAAGGACAAGGATCAGACTTCAGCTCACGCTTTCCTCACAACCATTCACTTGCTCCTGATTGTACAAATCCTGCAGATTTGTAAAGGTGGAAAGTGAACAAAGGAATGGAAGAAGGATCCTGACATCCTTCCATAGATAACTCTGTAGGCACTGGTCATACATGAACTCCTGGACTCAACGCAGGGACTACTGTATGAAGTGCAGTAGTCTGAGATCTTTACATTCATCAGGTGATCTAATTGCTGATAGAGGGAGATGCAGCAAGACTGGCAGAGGCTGCAATATATCTTGTTTCAGAAGATTAAATTGGATTTTCTCACCATAATACAAAGGGTCAAACTGTTTCCTGAGAACGTTATGTTTCAACATTCCTAGACCAAACGCAAACATCATGTGTGAGCACTCTCAGCTCTCATTTGCAGGAGCAGCTTTATTACCAGCTAAACAAAACACAAATGCAGAATGTTCCATTTTCCTACCTGTAGCTAAGGTGTTGGTTTTTAACAGGAAATAAAGATAGTCTTTCCAGTAATCACTGGGAACTCTGGGCACATCAGCACTACTCACTGTTAGATCGCTAGGATGTCTGTGATCTGAACAAAATGCTTCAGTTGAGTGAGCTACATCAAAAAGTGGCTGTTTTTAATTTAAGTCTCTGAACTTAAAAATAAGTCACTGCGAGCTGGAGCACTTCTTTTCATAAATTTTTAAGCCCTTCCTCAGAAGAACTTTGTTTTCTTTATGTGAATCCTGGATCACTTGGAAAATGTCTTTTTGTGCATTTAAACATCACATTCAAACCTATTTTCACAATTTGAGGAGAATGGAAAAAGGTGAAAGAAACACCATAGTATCTCACCTATCATACTGAAAAGCTAAGCTTAAAGCATATAATATTTTGTCTCCCATTCCAAAACTGGTGCAAACACCATGCAGGTTTCTACAGAAGCTCCCACCTATGTTCTGCAACGAAATGCTGTGACAAGGCCAGTCAACCAATTTTCTCAAAATACCTGCTGTACTTTTGTTATGCTATAGTTTTTCCTTTTGCATCTTTAAATGTGATACTCCTTCCTATTGACCCAAAGAAGCTTTTGTAGAAGTGCTCCAGTTATGTTCCTCTATCAGCTGCTTCACATGAGATAATCAACTCTGTGATTTTTCCTCTATCTGCATTTTAATGTGCTCATCAACCTGATTAGAGAATGGGGATCCAAAGTCTCTAGAGGACAGTACGCTCCCCATGAAAATACTGTATTTGACTACTATAATCAAAAAAGATTTAAATATTACATTCTCAATCAATCAGTAAACATTCCCCCCAGCTCCTTACATCCACCTTCTATGTCAATCAAACATTTATATTCTTCAGACAGCATCATTACACCAGCCAATCTTGTATTTTATAGCCTACACGTAATAGTTTAAACCTGATACCCAAGAGAATTTGGGGTTTCAAAATACCTAGACCCCCAGGAAAAAAAAAAAAGCTAGAAGTCTGGCAGCATCTACTCCAACATATAATGGTCTTAAGTTCACTGCATTTAGGAAATTAGCAGTGACCTGACAGAGAACACATATTGCATAGTAACTTTGGCTGCCAAAATAATTCCTCGAGTAGCTGAACTTACATCTGTTGGACTTCATATACAGCATGGTGTGTAAAAAACCACCTACTTTTTAAACCCCTTTTTTCCAGATTGTCTAAATACATCTTGACTAAAGTTATGATGAAACACAGACAGGACATCAAACAGAAAAGTCTGCTCTGTTCTAGAAGATGCTTGGAGTCTCCACTCATCTACCACAGAAGTTCCCAAATTTGTGAAAAATTTGTGACCGTAATACAACCACAAAGCTACAAGAACACTTGCTTTTGTTTCTCTAATAGAATTGTAACAAAGCTCTATGGTCTCTCCAGTACAATGCCTACTATTTCAGGAACACCAGAAAAACACTGAGCAGAACCTTTTTATTCTATCACTTTGTTTCTTACATTTCCTGCCCTTCAGAGCATTTAATTCTTACTGTTTTTTCAAAACACTGTTCCAGCTCCAGGGTAACCTTGGACCAGCCAAATATATCAGGCAAAAGCCAAGCAGACCATCGTATTTCTCTTCAGTGTTACGTTCTTGGACAACTTGCATCATAAATTTACAAGCTTGTCAATTAAGTTTAGAGATCCAGTAAACCATCTATATTAAATATGACTTGGATATGAGGGAAGACAAAAGAAGATTAACATGGCATTCTCACAGCAGGCATAATCTGTTGACTTTTGGGTGGAAAAGACGCAACAGGCTGTCCGTTACCCTTTGCTTAGAGTTCCACTCAGTGCTCCGGATTTGCAAGCATCTTCGGAGCTTGCCACTGTTATTTATTCATTTTAGAGAAAAAAGAAAAAACATCCTCCTCTAATAATTTCTGATAATAACTATCACAACACAACCTGATGAATCAAGCTTTTTTTTTTTTTAATTATGTCTTGTATTCCTTTGCACATTAGCTCTATAGAATTCATAGTTCACAATGTTTTTTGCTTTTTATTTTTGCATTTTTATTTATTTATTTATTTTAAAGCAGGCACTTCTGCTTGAGCAGCTATTTACAGATTAACTTGAGTACCATTGCCGGTCTTGTCTCGAGCCAGTCAGTCTCCTCAGGCAGTATTGAAAATAGATACTTGGTATTCCCTTCCCCCCAGATACGCATCTCAAGCTCTGTTTCTTCTGGTCCTATATATGCTTGAGTTTGCACATGTAAACCAATTCACAAAAGTCACAAATATTGAGCTTGCATAAGTTGGACCTAATTTTACGGACAGGCTAAGCGTTCAACAAAGGAAAAAAATATCATGCATGGGAAACTAATGCAAGGGAGTTAAAGCCAACATTTTCAAGTAAATCCAAAGGATTGAAATGCCAAAATCCTGGTTGTAGTCTGTATATTAGAGTATATTATCCTTCTTATTTGACTATTTCCATGTGCAAACTAATTCCCAACAGAAGAGAAATGCATGTTAAGCTTTAAATAAGCAAGGACAGGCTTGCAGAACTAATCTGATTTACATCCCTCAAGACTTTCTACCTACTACGTGTGACAAAGCAAGTCAGCCTATTCCTCAGGAGCTTCCTCAATAATAAGCAACAAATTCCTTATTGACAGAAGGCTTTAAGGCATCTCTCAAGAGCAGCCTCCTACACCACATACACACACAAAAAACCTTCATTTAGGTTTACATAGCATCTCTGCCAATTTCCAGGGAGTATTTTGTTGTGTTCTTGCTTATTTTAAAGGCTCTTACAAAACAGACTTGTCATAGGACCTTCCATGTACATACAAGGGAGCTCACTAAGTTAATGAGGCCCACCGGTACTTCTCCATTTGATAATCAAGTTTGGGAAAAAGAATTCAAGTTTTTAATACAGTGTACAACACCCTAAACTGATTAAACCTGAAATTCACCTTCCTCTGTGTGTTTTTGTGCTGTACTTGATTGCTAATCACAACATGTGGAGCGTGTTGAACGACAGTAGACTTAACACATATTCAGGGTCTTAGTTTTTGATAAAAGTTTTTGGACAATTTCTACCACATTCATATGAATTCCAATAGATACTTGTTTGTTGTACAGGCAAAAGGACTATCCTGGATAATGTTTCAGACTACAAGTTTGAGCCATTTTTAATGGAATTGCTACTTATTGGCTTTAGTGGTTTTTGGGGTTTTTTTTGATTAATTAGTAAGATCTGTTTTCTCTCCCAGAGTTCAGTCATCATGCCATCATGCTAGTTCACCCACAGATGCTTTGAAAAGTCAGCAGAACCTACTCCAACCTACTATGCAACCAGCTATATAGTTCCTTTGAAAGTTGAAGGTGATGCCCATTAACGCACATTGCTCCCTGCACACAGTCCTTTGAGCACTTCTACCGAATTGTTTCCTGTTCGATACGTTCTTAGATGCTATAAATCTTTCCCATTTACCCTGACCATAAAAAGACCTCTAGGGGATTTTTCTACTATTTATTTAAAGCATTGATTGAAGTTTCTGAATTATAATTCTCACCAGTAGTTAAGCTCATAAAAATGATAACTCATCAAAATAATCTCTTCATTTCTATATGTGGCTCTACATATGGCTCTATTGATGACTTCAGAGAACCAGGAGTTTTTTCTCCTCAAGAAAAGCAATGAGCGCTGCAGGGACAAGGTGCCCTTTAACTCCACACTGCACATTCACAGCTAGATGAACTGGATTTTTGTTGACTGGGAGCATTAATCGTAGTGTGATTTAATTTACTGGAAGACCACAGGGCACCTTCCTGCACACAAAACAGTAGCAATTTCACTCGGCTGTCCCTTGCTAAAGAAACATAAGGATAACTGATTAAAAACACCAGAGAGATAATCTTTTCTGCCTGACACAAAAAGCTAATTACAAATGCAAAATAATACTGCAGTACTATTTTGCAACAAAATAGTGAGGAGGAAGAGTTAGGCACTGAGGTGGTAATTTGCTGGAGTCTAGTCAGAATCTCAGGGAGCAACTGATGCTCAGAATAAGAAAGCTATCTGGGCCTTTGAAGTCACACACACAAGCATTTGGGATTCAGCATACAATTCCATCTCAACCACAGTATTTTCAGCTAAGTATTATACATATTACTGGTAAATGGTGTCCTGGAGGGATGGTACTACTGGATCACTGCCATCCTTCTTAAAAGTTCTCTTATTATTCTTCTGGCCTTTTTTTTGTGGTATTTCTCAGAATCACACTAGTAGCTGTTATTGCTGCAGGTTATACGGAGGATTTGCACATATCCACCACCAAATAGCTGGGAAGCTATTGTAGAACTACTATTCTATGAAGTATTTGTAGATATTTGTATTCTTCAAAAAGATACCCTCAGTTATGACTTTCATTTTTTCTTTAATAGGTACACTCTTATTACAAGTGATAGCTCTCTCAGTATGCAAGATCTAGCTAATTCACTGTAATTACAAGTGAGCACTAATGATTCTTCTAATCTTTGGCTTTTTTTATATGGTATTACCCTATTTAAGATCATAAGAACAGTAATAAATGAGCATGAATACCAGACACAGATGCATCTGCCACTTCAAAAGAGTCCTCTTTCCTCCCGTTTCACTAGTTTAACAAATATATTTATTTATTTACATCATTTCACGCCTTGAGACAGCTCAGTATTAGTGAGCCTCTTCCCTGCCAGGATGGAAGAAACAACATCAGGTAACAAAACCTTAAGGATGACTGATTTGTCTCATGTCTGCACTGTAATAAGCACCAGAACTGAAGACAGCCATAAATCACACCAGTATTTCGGGTCAGAGGCTGCAGTGCCCAAGCTTCCACAGACACAGGACAAATGAGGACTGTCACTACCTGGCCGAGGAGTACACATCCTCTGTGCTTGAGTTTTGCCACTGCTAATGCCTTGTAAAACTTCTGAGCTGCCCCAACAGGAACAAGTGACACTCAGAAGAACAAGGTCCTGGAGACCCTTTTGCACAGCCCAACACCCTCATTTCTTCCTTTTGAAATGGTCTCCAGAGGCCTGAGCCTCCTGCCTCAGGAACTGGCTCAAGTACAGCCATTTCTGTCTGGTGGGTGGCCTCCATCAGCCCTCCAGGGATGGGGCCCCATTCTGTCAGTGTCTCCAGGCTGACATCTTTGCCCTTCTGCCCCACACACCCCCTCAGCTTCTCTTTAGCCAACTGTTCTCTTAACGCAAGTTTTGGGACAGAGACAAATCAGAGGAAGGGAAAAAAAGGGGTAGTGAAATTTTGATATCCCCTCCAACATCCACTTTTACCATCACTGTTAAAATAAAATTCAGTGTCTTCACAACACGCATGCATCTTGGATTCAGAAGGGAGGGCTTGGGACTCACGTTTTGTAAGTCAGGATGACAAAGGAATCTGGGCATTTAGCTCAGTCCTCAAACACAAGCTTGGCAATTCTTTCACCCTGTGCCCATCTGTTAGCACTAATCCACAGTCACAACAGAGGGAAACAAGAGGCCAATCTGCTGCCTAGTTGAGAAATGTCTGGCTGAAACACAGAGCAGTCTGCTGAGTCTAATCCATGTTTTATATTCAAAAGGAAAACAGATACAGTAACCGACTCCTAAAATCTGCAGCTATGGTCTTCCACTTATTCCTCCCAGATAACCGCTCTCAGAAGAGAGCTGCTCAGAGCTGTATTTATTGTGGTCTTTCTTGACCCAAAAGTAGAGCTTTTCATATTTAATCTCAGACTTATATAGAAACTCTACAAGTCTACAGATGCAGAACACTGCACACACAACTGCGAATCAAGTCACCTTGGCCTGTGTTACCTTCTGGGTAAGCACAGCAGACCCAGTCAGAATATGCTTTCTTCGTTAAAGGTTTTTATAAAACCTCTCAGTTTCCAACTCTACAATAAAAATAGATTCAAGAGCTATTGAATTTTCTTGCTATTTCTATTTAGCATAATTTGCAAAGTTATTCTCATGCAAAAGCACTACTATACACAGAAACACTCCTGCATTGCAAACGTTCTTGTAAAGCAGCTATTAATAACAAAAACTCAGTGAAAAACAATTTCATTCATTGTCAGAAATATCTGTCCCTGTTTGCTAGTAAAGTCCGAAAAAGATAGGGCAGGACAGTGCGGAGTAGGAAGTCACTTTCTTCTGTCAAAATACACTGTAACCACTCTATGGCTTCTCTCTATAAATCTAAGTGAACTAGATGCTGTATGCAAAGTGATTAAAATCTACTTATGCTATAAAAGGAAAAATGAGAACACTGTGCCAGACTTGTAGGCCTCCCTCCTCCTCCCAAACAATACAAAACCAACAAAAATCAACAGATAACAAAGGAGATGTGATCACAGACTGAATGATCTGGTTTCATCATCAAAATAGTCATTTATAGCTTGTTGGCAGGTTTGTGGTTTTTTTTTCCCCTCTAGATCTGTTCTACAGAACTATTTTAAAAGCAACTTTAAGTTTTAGTATTCTTGCTAGGATATGTTGTTTGAAGTCGTCATTTGGCTGGTAGAAATCAATAAATGTTTTCTTTCACATTATTTATCCAAAATATAGTGAGCCCCAAACTTTAGTTTTTTTTTTGTTGTTGTTGTTTTACTGAGTTGAAGCTGGTATAGCTTTCTGGTAGATTAATTTATTTGATGAGACACAATATCCCAAGATTCTCATTCTTTAAGTATGATGATTCAATTATGCTGTAACAGTGTAGAAATTTAAGCACAGTAATACTGCGTCCTAATGCATCTCCTAGTGAGTTTATATCATAGATTTCATTAAAAGATATAGAGCTAAGATTATAAAAACACTTTTCCTGATTTTCATGTCTTTATAAATACTCTCCACTAGTACTAAGTAATAAAGTGGTGGTGGTCAAAATTTTTCAAAGCTCTGTGATACTAGTAGTTTGAACTTTCTAACTTTAGGAAAAAATTCTCTCATTGTTTCACTTCCACCCTTATTTCAAATAACTCAAATAGTTCTGCAAAATCTTTCTGATGGAGGAGAGGCTGAAGTTTGGGGAGTGGAAGAAATGAATGTAGGTCTGCTTTTCACATCAATATATTGGAAGACTTACAAAGTTTAGTGTTGTGAAAAAATATGACAGAAGTTACCTTTACTCATGCTGTAGCTATTAACTGTCAAAACAGAAAATTACTAATAGTAATATAAAATACCTTCACTAAGGAAAAATGAAATGGTAATTTAATCAACTTTGTGTCCTTTGTAAGCATTACATTTTCAGAATCAGTTAAGAGCAGCTACAGCCTTCAGACTTTTTTCTACGCATATTTGGTCCATGCTTTTGAAGTTTTCTGTAACTTATGTTCAAAAGGGAGCAACAGTTCTGTATACAATGCATCTTATGTCTTCATCTTATAGCTTCATATCTCTTTACCTAAAACTGCAGCTTTACTTATTTTTTTAAAATTCAGTCTGTAAATTCAGTCTGTAAGATACACAAAAACTCTTAAGGTTTAGTTCTAGTTTGGGATCAGCAAATGTTTTCCAGCACTGACAGACTCTGAGAGCCCCAAGACCCTCTCTCTTCCTCCCACTGCCCAGCAACAGATACACCCCCTCACTTCTGTTGCAAGGCAACATGCTGACACAGGCCAAGTTAGGCTGTGTTCACCCCAGTAGACAGCCTTGACCTGCATGATCACTGTACCAGCCTGAATATATTGCATATATTACAATTATGAGCTCAGTAAAAACAAGAAAAAAAAGCAGTTAGCGTTCCTTGATCAGTCCATGACAATTCATTTTATTTACTGGGTTGAATCTCATCACACCTTATGTCAAAATTGAGAATGACATAGGAAATACTTGGAGACTACTAAAATTTTTAAAATTACTTCAGTAGATAGTTTGCCCTGACCTTGATCCCTCCGATCATTTAAGTTTTAACTACTCACTTAATTGAAGCCTTTTGGATCAAAGAATTAGAAAGAACTTTACAAAAACAGAGAAACCCCTACACGATTTCATACAATGAAATATCATAGTGAATATATAAGAGAAGATTTGCTGCATTTAATGTGTTTTTGATATAGTAGTAGGTCTGAGTTTACAACCTCTCTTTTGACTAATTTGACTCCTTAAGTCTGGCTGATCACTGCTGTAACTCTTGGCACTGGTTAAGGATATCTCTACTAAGAACATTTGCTAACATCGTCCCCAGTAAGCAACGGTCATTACTGTTCACTCACATTAAGCTAGAGCTGCTCTCTGGCAGACGTCCTGGTAAAGAAGACATCCCAATTCGTGACATTTCCCATTAAAATAATAAAGAATATCTTTTCTACTGAAATGAAATCAAAATATTGGAAGATTCATAGAAGTCCTCCCACCTCATTCAGGGGAACAGGAGGTAGGTATTATATAAGCACTTAGCTATATATAGCAAGACTTTTTGCTAGCAACACATCAGCGTCACTGCTGAATTATGATATTCCAAAAAATGTCAGCCTTCATAACTGCAAAAGTAACCACAACTTCAATAAACTGGAAGGACACATCAAGGTCTGTAGAACAACAAGATGAAATACAAGGCTAATAACTTTCTTTTCTTCCCTGTCCCTTCTCTGCCATTAGCTGTTTGCATTTCAAGAAGCTAAGTGAATGCAAAAGCAAGCAACTTCTCTGAGAGTATTTCAGTCATCCTGAACTCAACTTTAAAAGATAGAACTCATGTTACATGTCTACATGAATCAAATACATAAGTGGCAATACACATAAGGGATTAAGCAGCAACAGTACACGTTTTGACCACATTAATAGACACCTAACAGAAGTTTGGTGTCTATTAGCTTGGTCCTGCAGTTGAAACTTCAATGCTCTAACCTTGAAGGGTACAAAGCTCAATATTCCCTTGGGAGCAAGTGAGACTGAGGAACAAGCACTGGGAAGCACAAAGTCTAGAATTTGGAATACCTTGACAGGGCTGGTATAGGTAAATGACACTGGAAAACAAAAATTTTGGTCTATCCTCCACTATGTGAAATTTAGAAAGCTATTTCCTGAAATAAGTATCATTGCATTGGGCACATGAAAGCAATAATCAGGTTATAAAAATTTACAAGAGACCATGAATTTTTAGTCTGATCTCTCCATTAGGATTAATTGTAAGCAGTGTAAGCAGAGTAATAAAGAAGTCCTAGAGAAAAAAAAATCTTCCCTATAATTAATTGTGCCATTTGACAAATAAAACAATGTATATTTCCATTATCAAATCTGAAAGCAAACAGAATTGATTTTCAGTTTTACTTGATGTAAACAGAGCTTATCTTAATTAATCCTTCCCTAGACTTTGTTTTCTGGAAGACATTTATCTCAAATAAAGCAACTTTATCAACATTTAAGCAGTATATTTATCTTTATAGCCTCAGGTATGATGTAGGAGCTAAGACTGAATCCAAGAACGTATTCATGTTGCTAATGCTAATACACTTAAGAGTTGGCCCCTAACGCAGTTGTATCAGCCCTGAGGCTGCCTACTAAACAGCTCCAATTTGTAGTGAAGAAGGGCCTTAACGCTCTGATCCATGACAAACGTGAGGAAGCGCTTGCAACCAGCAGGGCAGCCCCAGGCAACACGTACCTCAAATGAATATGGAGTTAATCATTACCTTCCTCTCCATTCTTATCTCAAAATGACCTACACAATTACTTGTACGTCTTTTCAGCATTTGCTGCAGTACCTGCTAAGAAGGTTTCAACAACGATAGCTTATTTTTGTCCACCTCTGTACCAGGTGCCCGTGCCCAGGTGCAGGCCATGGGGCCCCATGAGGCGAGGCCGGGGCCACTTCCAGAAGGTTCTGGGGCAACATGAGGGAAGGGCCATGCGCTGCAGGGTAGCCAGGGCTGAGGTAAAACCTGTGAGGAACGGCCCTGCCAGCATCATGTCAAGAGGAGGAAGAGGAAGGGGATGCTGTAAGTGCCGGGGTAAATGTGTACCTGCAGCCCATGGAGAGAGGCCATGGTGGAGCAGGGGATGTGCCCTGAAGGAGCTGCTGCCCATGGAAGGGCCCACAAAGGCTCAGGGGAAAGGTGTGAGGAGGAAGGAGGGGATGCAACTGAGGAGTGGGAGAGCGACTGGCAGCCAGTCAAGGTCACCCTTCACAACCTCCCACTCTTTTGCCATCTCCTTCCATCCATTTTCTTTCCCTCCCCTCTGGGCAGACACAGAAAGGACCATGCAGAATATCCTCAATAGGCTGCCTAAATCAACGTCCTGTTTCAAATTACATTGCTTCAAATGCCTCGGAAAACCATTGTTTAATCAAAAGAACTTCATTTGCATTCCCACTTTTCACTGAATTTAAAGCATATTGTTCATCCCTCATCATGAATAGAAAATATACTTAAACAATATCACTGACTACATTCCCTCACAACATGTTCATTTATAAAACTTCTCTTCATCTTAAAAAAAATAGTACTTTATGAAGTTTTTCAAAGTCTTTCCAATCCTTTTTACCCCACACACTCCTGATTAGGGTAACAGAATTCAAGGGAAAAAACATGTTGTCAGTATTATTCTCATTTCCTTTCCTACTCTCAGAGAGCTGATGAAAAGCCTCCAACAAGAACAAAAAAAAATCTACGCTTTAACGATAACAAAATGACTCTACTCCAGAAACTGGAGTCTCTGTAGAGATTTAATGTTACAAAACCCAGAAAGAAAAGAAACTACGCCTTCAGAGCATGCAGGTTTTATTTCTTTGACCAAAATCTTAAGGTACTGGTACCAGCAGGAGACATTCTTGCACAAGCACTTCTTACCTTCCCAGAACATTCGGAAGTGGACATGAAAGCAGAACTTTATACACGATCTCTTTTTCAATATTTGAACCTAACTGCAAGATTTCCTTTACTCCTTTTGTTTAGAGGGATTCTGCTCTGCTATGACCTAGCCAGTACAGATTTTTCCCATGACTTTGTCCAGGATTTATGCAGAGAAAATTCAGTAGAATAGGAAGCAGCCAGGAGAAATTCAGAATTGCTGCTGGGATGATAGGCTGGAGAGAGCTCATTGGCAGCAGAAGACGCTAAAAATATAGGAGATAATAAAAATAAATAGCTAATGCTATCTGAGAAATGTAACCTTTTTTTTAAATCCTAAATACTTTTAATTCAGAGATGATATATCATTAATGAAATCATACAAATAAAGAATTGGTATTTTTGCAACAAACCTTATTTGGTGCAGAAAGACTAGTTACAGAATAGATACACTGAGTTATAGGATCAAATATGAGAGTTGAGGATTCGTAGAATAAACCACTTCTAATGAGCAAACAAGTGTTTTCTTAGATGCAAAAGTCTTTACAGTTCACGTAAATCTCCATTGAAGAAATAACTGAGATACTTGAGATGCAGCAATATACTTCATATTTTCCCTCCTATAAATTCTCAAATTAGGGAAAAAAAGTCTTTTCAGATCCATCATGAAATAAGCATAATGCACTGCAACACATGAAAAGGAGCAAGCTATATACTGTGCTATATTACCAAAAGCATAACCAACAGGTCAAGAGAAGTGATGCATTATGATTTTCCATATGGACCAGAAGTGAATAGCATTAGGGAGCTTTTATTCTAAATGAAAATACAGCCCAAGATAAAACTATATATTATATATATAAAACTCAGACTTTCTTTTGATAAAAATAGCGATCACCACTGTATTTATTACTCCTCTCATCTAGACACATGCAGAGCATGTGCAGCATTTTTCCACTTTTATTTTCTTATGTTTCTGCTGAAATGACTGATAAACAGGGAAAGGAAAAACAGCAGGTAGGCTACAGGGCTAACATGCCATCACTGCATCTCTACGAGATTCCATGTTTTCAGGGCAGTCACAGCAGACAGTGTCCCACATTGCCACAATGTGCATCACCCACAGCTATAAAAACAGTACCAGAATGCCAGACAATAGGACACTGTGTAAACACGCAGGGCTTACTATTACAGCACCAGTGCCTTCATACAGCCTGCTTTCAACCTGGCTGTTGTAACTGCAAGGCTTAGAAGTATTCTGTATAGAAATACAATATATCACATGTGTTGTCAGTCACAGATGCAGACAGAACAATCCAGAGGACTGCACCTCCACCACAATACAGGTAAACAGGCTCAACGTATTCTTTATGTTAAATGGTAAAGATATTTCAAACTACTCACTAATTTCAAATAAGTTTTGTTTCCAGTAATTTGCAATAAAATCAGACGATACTGGCTCGGCAGTATAACAATGTTCTACTTTTAGAAATTGCAAAGAGCAGCAATTCCCTCATTAAACAGACCCATAAATAAATAGTCTCAATTTTCTCTACATTTCCTTTCTTTAATTGATATTGTACAGGCTCTATCAACATTAGAAAGTGTAGTTTTAACAAATAAGTTTCCTTGTATTCTGTTAAATATATTGCTTTTTCAATATCTTAACGCTACTCTCAAGAAGCTGTATGCAATAAGCTGGACAGCAGAGAACCCTTTTGCAGGAATAGTTTTATCCACCAAGGATGACTTTGTACTGCTTAAGGCCAGAAGGGCTTTCACATTACATACTTTTGTGTATGTTCACCTCTAGGGATAACCAGCTGAATCTAAGGACCTCACCCATCGAATGTATGGAAATTGTTATCCATTTCAACCCTTCTCATTTATTTATTTTTATTTTTTAACCAATGCAGAAAAGAACAAGGCCATAAATACACAACTGTTTGCACTTGTAGTAAAGCAGTTCTAAAGTGTTGCCAGCTCTTATCTGAGAAAGAGCAACAAAAACATCCAGCTACCCTTTCACTGCAATACAAAACACAGATTTGCATAAAAAGTCATAGAGGCTATCTGGTCTCCACTGTATGGTCTCTTCAGCACCACCTTGTCATTAGTGAAGGGATGCCACTACAAATTATTTAATCTTAGATATTAATCTTGAAAGCTGTTTGATTTAAGGGCATTCATCTTAATATACATAATAAAAGCAGTGGGCTGTTTTGGAAGGGGAAATAATTTCTCTTGTAGTTTTATCAAACATGACAAGAAAGCATCTCTGGATCCTTTACTTTATTACAATTTCAGAGGCAAACAAGGATAGAAGTCTAAAACATATAATCCATAAATTTTTGCTCTCTCTCATAACCAGAGGACAGAATTAATTTAAGACCAATTAGGATCATTGTATGATAAGAACACTTAAACCAATAACGAAAGGAATTGCATTGTGGGCTGAATATAAAGAGATAATTTTCCAAGTACTGCTAGCAATCAGCATGTAAATGCTTTGAGAAGTTTGGGTGAAAAAAGTATCACACCAAGTATTATTTGACGTGTGTGTTACAGATGAGGCATCTAAGGCATAAAGTAAAAGCCTCAGAAGCTTCTCGAGGTTTTGGTTTGACATTTTTAATTAAAAAAAAAAGATTTATCACTTTTTTCCCCAGTGTTTTCATTGAAACACTGAAAGTAAAACCTTTTGCATTATAAGGGTACAGGCTAAATGGCCCAGGAAGTCAAACATAATATGGAATGAAAATGGAAGTTACATACTATAAACATTTTAATATCTCAACTAAAAGCTTCCCTCCAGCTCAGTTTTTACTAGAAATTTTGATATATACCTAGACCTCAACTGCTTTTCATGGCTACTTTCTTGTCAGAAGGAGCGATCTGCTTTTCCTCCACTTCATTTTCTTACACTGCACTTTTGTAACAATAAATACAAGAGAAAGTTTCAAGATAAAACTTCATCAGCTAAGAAATGATACAAAGCCAGTTGAGAGCATTGGGTTTTTAGACCAATTGCGGGCAGGCTTCCTTTCACCAGTCTTCCCCTCCCCCTCCCCCCCCCCCCCCCAGCAGTCACCATCCTATCCCATTTTAACTCGGAACCTGCACTCTTGGTTTCAGAGAAATCCCTCAGGATGCACCTACAATACAAGATAAAAATGTTGAGTAGCCTAAATGAAAAAATGTACCATTCTAACATCCAAGTGGTAAATCCTCAGGAAGTTCTAACATTTGGAAATTTGAGGGCAGATAGCTTAACAATGTAATGTACATTTGGAATTAAATTGGGAATTCATTAACACTGAAAATAAAAATAATACTATGCATCTCATAGGCATCTAAGAAACTAAAGACTAGACCAAAAATGCAATCAGGGTTACTGCATCATAGAAGATCTTTGGTGAAAACCAAAGCTACAAGGAGAAATGGCCTTCAACCCTACAACTCTAAGTAACTGAATTGTGCTTGTAACTTTAGATTCACAAGAGCCCAGAAGTCCTTAAGAAGACAACATTAAGAGAAATGATTTGAAAGTTTGTGTATGTTCGTACTCACACCACCTTAAGGTAGGGTAGGACTGGAACAATCATTGGTCACCACATGGCTACATCACTAAAGTTCCTTTCCACCAGTTTTTCTTTTTAAAATGTACATGTTGTTCCACAGCAATGTATGATGGAGGTAGTGCCACTACTACCTTACTATTAAATAAAGAGGAGGTTCTAATTATAATTACTTGTTAAATTACCAAATTATAGAAATCACTGATTTCTATAATAAATTTAAATCATATAATCCAGTTTAAAATCTGTGGATAGTTTTAGAAATGGTTCAAAGTAACATGTTTTGTGAAAAAAATTGAAAAAGGCACTATGTGTTTTTACAGTCTCCGTTCTTTCAAGGAGGCACGTGACATTCTGAAGATATTCCCTATGAACCTTTGTTTCTAAGAGCACCTGAAGCCAGAAGCTCTTCCAAAAAACTCACAATCAACTGTTTATGCTCATGCTACTGAATAATTCTTTATGGTATGAAGTCAAATTAAATACTTCATCTCAGTCTTGAAATAGATTGACAGACTTCAGATGTGTCTTCAGAAATCTCCAGAGATCCTCTGAGACTGTGAATGTTAAGATGTCTATGATGCAGCTGTATTCAAAGTATGTATTGATATCCAATGAATTTTCAGTCACGTACATCAAAACAAACATTCAAGAAGCATTTATTTTAGCAATGCAGTTATGATTCTCTATTTACTCTACACTGCCTTCAGCAGTTGAGTACAAGACTTGCTTTTTAGTTCACAGATTTTTATGAATCCATTACTGTTTGGTTGCAGCTATTCCTTACCTTTATATTTCAATGTACTTTCATGGCAGAGAATGGTGTGGGAAAAAAAAAAGTTTTCTAACCTGTATCTTAGTCACTGTTATAGAAGGAAGTTCTTGTAGGGTATTGCTCCAAGAGTTGTAATGAGTTGCTAATGAATTACAACATTCCTCAAACTAGAGCACAGGTAATATATTACAGAAGTCCTTGCTTAGTGCTTGTCTAATAAGCATCACAATCCTAGGCTCACTAATAGGTAAACAAGTAATTTCTGCTCAGTTCAGTCTTACAGACTCTGGATTCCTGGAGTATCACAGAAAAACATAATTTGGGAACACAAAAGCAAAGCTTTTTGAACTGGTTATGAAAAGCACACTTTTGTTTTCATTGAAGAGTTAACTTATTGCAACTCCAAAAAAAAAGCTTTCTATCAATACAAATCTTAAAACATCCTATCTAGTAAACCAGTTATCAGTTAACCATTAACTGCCTTTTTCCTTGTACGTGTTAAAGTCAGAGAAACTTGGACCGGATAAGAACAGAAGCAGCAATAATATACATTGCGTTATTGAAGGAGAAATAATAAAGATGTCTTATCAATAGATAAGTACACTAGATATAACAAGAGATAAAGTTTCCACCCAGAGACGATTACACAAATATTGGCACATTCAAATTGCATAAGCTGACAGAATGGTTACTAAGCAGAGGTTCAATATGTAGAAGAGAATCCATTCCCAAACACTGTATCTATCATATTACTGTATCTAATCTGGGATTCTAAGGGAGATTAGAGTATTCATATCTGTCTTCTGGGGTGGCTAAATGCAATAAATATCTTTCAGAGTACAACTTGGTATTTCAGTCACAGGATTTACCGTACTTGGTTTTGCAGCCAAGGTATATTTGTCAGGTGTTTATTTTCCCTCTACCAATCACTGTTAAAAAGATTGTGAGTGGTTAAACAGAACAAAGGAAAAACAGCCAGAAAATTTGTATGATTTAATTAAAGGAAGAAATCAAAGGGATTATAGCCAACAAAGGAAGCTTAAATGAAAAATTTACTACCTCTGGAAGTAACTCCCTGTGTAAGGTAATAAAATACCTAGCACTTGGGGTTCACAGTGAAATGAATCATATATCTTCTGCTGCATGCTGTTCACCACACAACTCTTCCACACAAGCTTCTGAATAAAATCACCACTTTCAACAGCTGCAGCTGGTTCTTGTTTTAGGCTGAATAATATTTCTTTAATATTTATCTCATCTTTCTATTGATTCGTGACTAGACTGTCTGCCAGACCAAAATTCTGACTTCAATTTCCTCTTGTTTTTCTAAGTCACTGATGATAGAAAAAAGAGGATTTCCTTTGCCCTCTGAGATAGAGGCAGGCTGGTCTATTCTTGCTGATCCTCACCCAGGAAACATTCATCATGATACTTGATCATAGTTATTAATTGGCTCTAATGAATGAAAAAATAAATACTATAGTCATTTTACTGAAATTAGGCTGAGAAAGCAAAATTGAAAGTTTGAGAGAATAATGTAATACGAATTTAGAAATTGTATTTTATTTATTTTTGTTAGGTTGGTGCCTAAGGTTTGGCCTAAGAGACATTCGGGGCTTTGTTACTACTGACATTGTGCCATCAGAGAAAAAGGCAGTCCTTGTTCAAGAGCACGCTTAGTTCAGACTTTAAAAAGCACTCACCACTGGTAACAGCCTGCTAGAGCTTTCACATGGATTTACCTAGGAGGCAGAAAAGGACCTAGGGAAGAAAAAAAGGTAGTCTAGAGACCAGTGTACAAGTCTGGGATATGCAAGCATCCAAATCATTTCCTCTGTACACTACAGATTCAAGTGACCATAGGCTAGTCTTCTAGGCTGTGATCTCTCAAGTGGCTCACATAGTCTACTTTTAAGATATTTTTTTAAGTAAAGATATTAGCAAGATTGTGAGGCGTTCCTGCTTTCTTATTGGAATGCATGTAGATAGAAAAATACATTCAGGTATGACTTTGATCGTATTAGACACAGTTTCATTACTAGGTCACCATAAAGTTTCAATCAATTAACTTAGACTATGAATGTCTTATTTTATACGTGAATAAAATCAAGCATTTATCTTCTCAAATTTCACCAGATTTTTTTTTCTTTCAGATTAGAAATTTTCCATGACCGCTTCCCCACCCCAAAAGGTTACACCAAGTTTGTTTGGGTTACAAAAAAATATATATTTATTTTTAAAACGAAGAAAATTATGAAAAAAATATGAAAGAGCTTTATATTATACACTACTATATGACTTAACTTCACTATTTTTGCCTAGACTCTGTACCCTTAAGCACTCATCTTTCTAAACAGGATAAACCAGAAAAAAAATAAGAAAGTGACAAAACAATCACTTTTCTCTCTCTTGTCTACGTATTTGTTTGGAAGGTAATTTTGGTGATTTTAACCAATTTAGAGAATGCATGAAGTCCTGGGCTTATCATTAACTGCAAGAACTTCACTGCATTTAGTAATACTGTGATTTCAACTGCCACACTTCTGGCAACTCTGAATCATGGTGTGAACGTTAAGAGAGTAAGAGTTTCAGCTTTCCTATGCCATACAAAGGCACACTGCCCAATTCTGACTTCCAAAACATTCTTATGCAGCACTCTTCAGTCCCCCTCTGTATCTGAAACCCAAGTTTATCCAATGTTTGCGTTGTATATTACTGTAGACATCTTTCCAGGAAAAATAAAGTTATTTGATGCCAATGGAATTGTTTAGTATTGGCTTCCTATGGGTTAGCTCTATGTGGAATCAATCTTAAGTTTTTCTGCTTACACCAAATGGGAATCTGATCAAAAGCATTTTTTTCCCCCCTTTAAAGTTTCACGTTCTATTAATGCATGTCCAACAAGATATCCATCTCTGCAAATCAGAAAAATAAGAAGCAGCAATTGGAGACAACTGCAGAGTTAATTTGTCTGCAAGAAAGTTTACAAGCACAGCTAGAGAGAGTTCCAAAAGCTGGAGACAAGCAACCAAAATTAGAAATATATGAGAAAGTCATTCTGTAGTTCAATTACTGCTGCCAAATGTCATTTGCACATAAAATTGAAACAGAATGCTTGTAAAAATCCATATTTGCTTGCCAAGTGCTTAACAAATCTTTGGTTAAAATTAAGCTTAGATTGCATTTCTTATATTAGAAAAATTGATTTCTAACCTCATTAACCTTGTTTCTTCTACAAGTTTTCTCCACGTTATGAAAGAATCCACATATATCCTTGTTTTCCACAGAGTTCTATTCCTTTTTTTAATGGAATAAGAGAACTAAAGAAAAAAAAAAGAGGCTGCTTTTCATCACTATTTCTGTCCTGGAGTACTCAATGAACATGTGACATCCTCTTTAGGCAAGGAAAGCTTCCAGTAAACATTAATGAGAGAAATAGAAAGCCCCCAAAATCACCTGAACAGAACTTCCTCTATTAATTAAAACTTCATTTAAAGATAGGAAAGTTATGTCATACTGGTGCATTGGTTTTCATGAGCCACCATGCTCTCACGCTATAAGAAGCTTTAAAGAAAGTTTGATTCTTTACGTGGGCATAGTGTTTAACACCTCTCCTTAGACAAACACAGAACTGATCACAGTGAAAATAAGTAGGCTTTTCCAAAATACTCTAATATGTATCAAATCAGGAAGAGAAGTTCATATTTACCCTTGAGAAATCCAAATTAGGACAGTAATCTATAAATATATCAGAAAATCTTCAATTCCACTCTGCTCAGTTAAGTTATCCTTATATACTCCTTTATGCCTAGTAAGCTTCGTTTACTCTTGATGTGTTAAAATGTCTATGGCATTTTAACGCTAATTTTTGTCCTAAGCCTAATTAGATTATACACATTATATTGCATTGGTTATACACTCTTTATCCAACAAACTAAAAAGGGGATGAGGCTACAAATCATAATAGAACCATATGGGTAACTTTATTCCTAACAACTTCTTTTCTTTTCTTGTACGTGCAGCCACTAGCGGCTACCATTGGAGCTGGCCTTACTTAGCCATGAATGAAGTACAATGTAAGTCTTAAAATCAAATGGTAGTTGGAGAAGAGCACTTACTTTCCTTCCATCCTTGCCACTTAAAAAAAAAAACTATACTGTGTATTCTCTCACACTCAGATTTACCCAGTAAAGCAGCTTACTGCTGTTATTTTACACAGCACTGCTTCCTTTAGTTTTATGATGGGATGCTAATGTGCTGGGTCACTCAGGGCTATTATCAGTACTCATACAGACTGTATCATTCCTGCTGGCATAAAAATCACATCTTCCTCACCCAAAGATATGAACAAAATGTCTCTGGAGGAGGGAACAGCATCCCTGCCAGCAGGAAGACAATACAGAGAAGAGAGATGTTCTTCATTCCTTACGGATCTTCTCTTCTTTCTTTTTCCATTGCTGACATGGATTTGGATCTTCAAAAGGAAAGGAATTCCCTCTGGTTCCATCCTCTAAAGGTCTGCAGATGATTGCTAAACCTGTTGGGCCCCTTGACACGTGCAGATATTTTCATTTTTTGACACTATATATGAATGCTATGAAGGTTGCTTTGCTTCCTCCTTTCCAATTGCCTCTCCCCCTCCCTTTGCAAATGTTAATTTTAATCTTCACAAAGAAATCCTTCATTTATAACTAAATTATACACTGAGGCCATTTTAAGTTGAATTTGAGTGATGTCAGGTCACTTGTTTTGTAGACATCCATGAATCAACGAATTACGAGTGAAAAATCCACAGCTTGCCTTGGAATAGACCAGACTAGATAGCTTTGTTTCTTCTGGCTTGTTACTCCCACATCTAGAAGACTTAAGTTTCAGAAAATAAATAGAAATATTTTAAACAGGAATCTGAAGCAAGCCGTCAGAAGACAGAGGTGTTGTACAGGTATTGATATGCAGCACAGCTAACAGCTGCAAATAAAACACTGCATTTCAATACACACTTCAGTGAAAAATAGGAAGACTTTTCTGCAGCCTCTTACAGATATTACTAAATCTCAACTCTAAAAACGTCTTGTTTGGCTAATGAAGAGTGCTCTGCAGATACAAATACAGAAGTAGAAACAGCACACCAGTCTGCAATGAACAGCTCCTGTCATCTCCATTTCCTTAATGTGTGTGCCAGCCCTCAGACAGGAAACCCATGATGCCCGCAGTATGGCTGTGAACAACCCAGTCCACGACCAAAGGAATATAAGTGATTCAAAGAACAGTTTATTCCCCACTGCTGATCTCTGATGAAAATAAAAATAAGGAAGAAGGAAAGTTAGATGCCTGCCTATTTCTAATTTAAACTTAGATACTGCATAATAGTGTAAAAAGGTTTGATTACAGCAATTGATTCATTTACAGGAACATGGTTCCAGACATCCTTGTGTGCTTTATAGTTCTGGAGTCTCGGTACTTTACAGCTTTTTTAAAAAAAAAGTAAAATAAGTTTCCCAATTAAAATAGAAAAAAACCACACTATTTCACTATGCAACACTTTTTAAATGAACGTACAATTTAAATGTTATTGTTGCTTCCCAAACTGGTCTCTTTGGGATATACAACAGTCGTAATTTTCAAGGGAGTAAGAAGAATATACATAATATGGCAGTTGTAGCTAACAAACGATATGACTCTGTCAGTTTTACGTACGCAAACCAAGAAGGTTGCAGCAGAATTATGGGCAGTATATTTAAAAGAATACTCACATTTAGAAGCCTCATCTGACATTACATATTCCTGCTAGTAAATAGCTCTGGAACCACTTATCACAACTTGCATGGTTTGCATATTAATGGTGTAATCACCAGAAATTAAGAGTGTATCTCAGCAAGCAGAGAATTTAATGCCAAAGGAAAAACACAAGCTTACATGGGGAGCAGTGCTGTCTCCCACCAACAGAACCCACTGCGAGGGCTGACAGCCATCAACTCCTGGACCGAGCCCAGAAAGACATGCTGTTCCCAGCGAGATGGTGTCAGTTCAGCTCCCGATAACTCAGAGCATTGCTCTGTGCAGTAAGAGTTTCAACAGATTGTGTCCGCGTGAATGCACGTACACCCACAGACAGCCTGCTTGTGAAGGAAGGACTTCACGTCAATGGTAAACCCAGTCCTGGCTGTAACTAAGCTGGCACAACCGCCCCAACCTCTCTAACGTTGTTGAGGTTTACAGAAGTCAAGCCAATAAGACACAGTTACTACCCTATTCCTCATTTAAATTCTTTGTAATGGCCCTTCTCTATGGCACTGCAGCAAACAGATCAACAGTAGTTGTAATCTTAATGGGGCCATTAGGAATTCCAAATTGCCAAAGCCCTCATCATCTTCCTGCAGTTTTTATATCCTTGCCAGCTGAGTTACCTACATTCAGTGAATTAATCAGATCCTGGGTATTGTACAGACAAAAATAAAAATTCAGATCTTAGTCTCAAGAACTATGGGTGGACAAGAGACATTAGAGATTTCTTAATAGAAAGAAACCAGGAAGAAAAAAAAAAAAAGGCAGAGGAAGCAGTAACATTGTAAGCCCTTCTCCAGAGATAAGCTAGCACAAGTCAGAAAACATATTGATTCTCATATCAGTTACAAAAAAAATTCTGGTTTTGTTTATTTTATTTTTTTCCCCACAGACAAAAAAAGATCTTCCTTCCCATGGTTTTCCCATTTCATGTTGTTCCCAATGCCATCTTAACTGCTGAGGGGAGAGAATTGATTTTGGAAGTATGATCTGCTCTTCAAAGCATAACACAAACTTAACTCCCCAGTCAAGACACCAGATGCATGTGAAAAAAAAACTCAAAAGAAAAATAAAGACAAGCAAGAGGCTCTTAGGAGGCATTCCATGTAGAAAACCACCTTGATCTCACAACAAACCAGAGCACTGAACCTCAGAACATCCCCAGTCTCTCAGCTCATGACCACAGTCATCCAGTAGCAACTAGGTCATTGATTGGCAACTGTTAAACTTCTCGCTGCAGGTTTCCTGCATAGAAGGCTGGAATTTTACTTAACGTGTAAAGGACTAAGATCTGCAAGTAAGTGAGCTTGATCTCTTAACTACTCCTGAGTCAAAAACAATCTAGGGTTGCTAATCTCTAATAAATACATGGGGGGAGGAAAAGTAAAGGGTCACTTCATGGGAAAATATTTAAAACATTTCCAGTATCCTACTATGCACTGCTCCCTGTGGATCAAACAAGCAACAGAAAACCAGGGAATAAAAAGTAAAGATGTTCGCATTTTGACAGTGTTTGTTATGCAGCTTTACAAAACATCTGTACAAGCCTCTGCAAAAATGTTTCTTAGATTTTAATTTGCATTACAAACACTGGACTAAGCACATCTTTTAATAGCGTCCTTGTAAGAAGTTCAGACGTTGACTAGTTACACCAGATATGCATTATTAACTGCTGCTTGTATTTGTCCTACTCATTATTATGATCATACAAGAAAAAAAAGAAATAGAACTTGCCAGATTTTGTTGAAAGTTAATACAGATATAAAGTAACCCCAGCCAAAGCAGTACTCTACTGTGCAAAAGAACAAAGTATAAAAATTTATCTTCTTATTAGCTGAAACCAGCAAGAACAAACCATAAACACCTCAGTATAATTTTTGCATTTTACAACTGGAGTTTCACCAATGTTCTTGTTGTGTTTCACTTCATGCTCATATCTTACCTAGTGCTTCCCAGCAGACAGGCTCAGTTCAGGTGTAACGTTACCACATAAAGTTAATGCAGTGAAGACTCTTTTCAAGGCCTCCACAGATGCTACCACTTAAATCATCATGTGCAGAGTGATAATGCAGAATAATCACAAATGAAATAACTGATATAGAACTAAGACATCTGTTGTTTTGTAACTTATAAGAACCTCCCACTTCTTCTCCTGGGGAACATTTATTTAATTTCTCTTTCTATATTCAAGAACTATGGGAATCAATAAGAATCTTTTCAGTGACACCAATGGGGTTTGAATTAATTCTCCTTATTTACAATGAAATTTAGCCTGTCAAATCCCTGCAGTAGTATTTCATATAATATGCAAACTCAATGTGTTATGTGGTTAGAAGATTAAGTTCTTATTAAGGTATGGAAGTACTAAAGATGTAAATATTGGGCCTAATTTAGCAAAGCACTTAAGTGCATGCTTAATGTTAAACATATGAGTTACCCCATTACAACCAGCTGGATTTCACATTAAACATATTTTTAAATTCCAGTAGTGCTGGAAACACTACTACAACCAGTGTTCTTGGACTAACTCAGAGAGATTAACTATTTCTTTATCATAAAAAGATTAGTGAAACAAAGAAAAAAATATAACTGGATTTACACTAGAAGAGAGAGATGTTGTCAGGGCAGAAAGCATTATTTGCTTTCACTGTTACACTTCCTTTGAGATACAACTGTCACCCCAAGTATTTTTATATCTTACAGGCTTTATTCATACTTTTATTTTATTCCTTTTTTTTTTTTTTTTTGGAATAATCACATCCCCTGGCTTCTTATCTGCTCTTCTTTATACATTCCCTCCATACTCTTTGTTTACTATTCTGCCTTGCTCTTCCAGAGAACCAGGTGAGAAAACAGCAATGTAAAATTTGCACTGTGCCAGGCCTTTGGCTCCCAAGCTTTGTGATATAAAATTTTGTTTGTTGAATGCCTCAGCCTCATTATAGTTGCCTTGCTTTACTGCTGCTGGATATATGACAGCCACAGGTTACAGAAGTCAGCCCATGTAGTGGACTCAGAGCATACGTTCCTGCTCTGGCGCATGGATTGCTGTGGCTGCTATAAGTCCTTTCTCTCATTTACACTAGCTTCATATTCTGTCATTGTTTCTTAAACATCAGTTTCTCCCTCACATTAAAGGCTAATATGCTTTTCTAGTAAGCCACATCTCCCTAGAATCTGAACATTTTTCTCAGGATCTGAACAATAGCCTCCACTGAGATAACCTTCTTCATGTCTCCAAACACAGGAGGAAGTCGATGTTATCAGTGACCTGTTCCAAGGGTAATGGCCAGGAGCAAGACATTCTCTTAGCATCTTTTATGAGGATTCTGGAGGAGAACGGGTACCTCTTCTGAGACACCAAGCATTGAATAGCATTTTAGTTTCCCAACAGCAAAAAAAAAAACAGGGATGTTCAACGCAGGGACTGCAAATGCTGATGTATAAAGGTCCAAAATGCTCACTGGGAAAATGGGGGTGTTCATACCAACCACCTGCAGGTACTTCACTTGGGCACCTATACCGTATTGCCTAGACTGTTAATAGACAGAAGTGGTAAGTCATGGCTCCTGCATTCACAACGGTCTGCCCCTGACAAAGTTAAATTCTCTGCACCCTTTGGCGCTCCAGGCCTCAATTAAATGCTGAATGGAAAAATAAATGCTGCATGGGAAAGGGATTATACTTGGCAGTTTTTAAGCCATTTGTCAGGAATTCAGTGAGAAGGATGAAAACAAAGAAAATGGTCACTTATTTTATCTTTGTAGCAAGTGCAAAATAGAAATACCACTGTGTGGACAGTCAATTTGAGGAAATTTAGCCAGGAGCCTCTCTTAGCAAAAGTAGGATCTTTCAACAAGCTAGAATACAGCCTACGCTAAAACTCTTAGACTGTTTAAGTTCTTATACTGAGTGAATGCTATCTCAGTATCTTAGACATAATGTGATCTCCTGCACACCTATAATCTCCTTATCACATCATATATTTGCATTTGATTTGTTTTCTTAAACCTTTAAAATTGAAAGCAGGAGAAAAAGCTTTTAAAACTCCCAACAGCTTGAAAGGTCAAAGAAATGAGGCACTGAAAGTTTCATCCCTCCTCCTTGCAGAAACACCTATGCAGGATTCATTTCCAAGGCTGTCTGAATACATCCCACCTAGAAAATTCCTGACACCTCCGTTACTTCTAACTTTTCATTTTACTGGGAAAAAAAAAAAAAAAAAAGCTGAAAAACGATAGTTTCATTTTCAGTTTCATACTGAGTTTGAGTAAAAGAACTTGACTTATAAATATGAAAGCTTCTGCCCTCCTTATGAACAATATAGTGCAGATGATACATGAAAGGAATATAAGATTTTTCACAAATAATTGAATTCATCCTGTAAACAAGGAAAGTTTTTCAAAGTTAGTTTGACAAAGATGCTCAGTTCTTGCAGATAAAACGTTAGAGTATAAAAATCTTGTCTATTTTAGAATAATGTGTTATTTTAGATCTGACATTTTCACTTGAAACCAACACCTGATCAAGCTCACCCTGACTTCAGTGCAGGATTATCTGTGATACTGTTCAAAGACAAAGTTTCTTATACAAACTCTATATTTTCTACTTTTCTCATAACTGCATATTAATACTCAAAAATGAGCTAAGGGTATGTTAGACAAAGAGACAATATACAAACCCCATATGATAAATAAATCCTGTAGATTTTATCACAGCAAATGTATTAAATATTTCAGAAATAGGCAAAAAATATCCCATGGTAATTCAATTTCAGAATAAATTATATCACTTAACTAATTAAAGGATATTCAAAAAGGACTTCAAAAATGAGGCAAAATTACATTAGCAGCAGCCATAAAGTGAGACTTTATTTAATTATTTATTTATTTTATTTTTAAGCTTGGTGACCTATCTGTGGCTAACTTGTAAGGTCTGGGGTTCAACTGGCTGAACTTTAAAAAGCTTTGTGGTCTTCTCTTGCCTTTTCATGGACTCACTTATATGGATTGCTTTTTTCCTATTTTTCTGCCCTTTCAAATATTACTTGGAAATGATAAACATAGGCTGACTGTATAAAACAGGTATCAAAAGTCAGAGATTTAATATTCTGTCAGAAAGACCCAGATGTGGCTGTCAAATGAAAAACTGCACCAAGAGATAGGACTTTCACTGGAACTATTCATAAATATCTTATTTAAAAAAAAATGACATCATTTGCATAGCAATACTACAGGTCATATACAGGTCTTTAAAAAAAAAATGCTGTACATACAAGCCAGATAACACATATGCAGTTTCACTTTGATAGGGTAGAAAATCTGTGCTTTATATTTCTAGAGCAAATCAGACTTGCATCAAGCAGTACATTGCAAGTACTTTGTGGCAATGCATTAAAATATATTTAAAGTGTTACCCAATGTTTCAAAATGTATAAAGTTGATTTGTTCAAATTTTTCTGTCATCTTCCCTTCCTTTCTTCCTACACAGAGCAAGGAGGCCAATAACCCTCCTATTGGGGATCACTTTATAATTTGCTGAATACCACACGCTAGGCCAATGACCAGAGTAGAGGGCATGTTGTAGGTGTGCTGACTTTTAGTTATTATGTGTAGCTTTCTCTCAGTTTTAATGGACTGGTTCACCTCTTCATATCACTGCACTGGCGCTAAGGCCACAACAAAACCAAACGAAAGATAAAGACACAAAGTGCAATCAAATCTCCTCAGTTTGAAGCCAGCCTGCCGTGTTTTCCTATGCAATTTATTTTATTACCTTGTGTACTAACACTAAACCACTGCATCAATCAGCTGGAAGGGTAAATTTGGGATCTATTCAGCTCTCAGAATTGCCCCTAGTGCATTGCAATTACAGAAACACCTGATTTGAATTATTTCTCTGCACTTTGCTGTAAAAATTCAGTGCTCAACAGACCAAAATTTCACTTCAGTCTCCAATATAGATAATGTATCCATAATAGACTCAAATTTGTAAAGGGCTGAGGACTTCTCCCTGTCCCTTCAGTTAGCATCCTAAAAGGGGAAAATAGATTTGTTAAACTTTTTTCTGATGTCATGTACGATAAGTTTTTTGTTTTGTTTTGATTTATTTTTAAGAGATCAATATGGAGTTTGGCAAAAACCCCTCTGTTCTGGAGATCAGCCTGGAATTGCCTTCTGGGAACATGGTAGCTCTGATCCTCACATACAGCAGTGGAGATGCATCCCAGCCTATTGTCTGCCATTGCAACTAGCAACATCTTTGCAGGTATATCTGAAAAAAAAAATGTATTTTTTATTTCTGTATTGTCCTCTTATTTGTTCAGAGTTCTTTTTCTGATCACATTTTATTTGATGCTCAGTTTGTATCTTTCTTACATGTGATTTTTATTTGCAGAACATCATCATGAAATTGTAATGATGCGTTGATATTGAAACACTCACACATGTACAGTAAATCTTAGATTTTCAAATGTACATACAGCAAACCCAACACTGTGAGTTTGCCAAACCTTTGCAGATCTGATGTTCAGAAAATAAATCTGAATGCACAGAACTTTGCAAATGGTGTCACTTGTCATGTCACCTACAAATGACTTAAATTCAAGGTTATTTCTTTCTGTGCAGGATGGACAAGTTGGCTGGCCTTGTCAGTATGTTATATAAATGTGCTAATCTGCATATGCAGCTATTTCATCTGTAGCTTCTCCTATGCTTAGGTCTATAAACTTCAGGCTGCTCATAGCTACAAAAAAATTGCTTTCCAGTCACCATGAAGTTCTTCAGCCAGTTAGCAAGTATGTTCACGTTTGTAATGTGACAAAAATATATATCATACACACACCATAACCTAGAAACCAGATCACAAGGTACTGGACCAAGACCAGAAGCTATTAACAGCTGAAATGGAAAAGTTTAGCCATGCTACTTGACTGCCACTCTCACCTTACCAGTAAGGACCAGTTCTGTGGTCAAGGAAGCTTCCTTTTGGCTCTTGACTTGTGTACAAAGATTAACAGCTAATTCCCTGAAGTGGCAGTGGTACAAATGTGGCTTGGCTGAGCTTACTAATTTACCACTTTGGGAGCACCCCCTAACCTCCAACTAACAACTCACGGGTCCTATTGAAGGAAAGTAATAAGAAGAAGCAACAAATCCCACCCCATATATTTGAGAGAAAGGTTTCAGAGATCCAAAATTTGCCTAACACAATCACAACAAATCCTTTACGACTTACAAGGGAGCAGAAATATGTTCACTCAGAGTGATTCTAGTGTTAAATATTTTCTATTTTGAAATTTTCATTAAAAGGAGAAATTGTGACTTCTTGGTTCAGAAGTGGTCAAAACAAGGCTCACTGATGCACCGTGTAAACTAAAAATCAATTGCTAACATTTTTAGGATACATTTACTTTACAAGTCTTACTGGGTTGCAATTGGTAGCCAAAGAATTAGTACTTTGTTTCCTGTTTGGATGAGTGCTAAATCTCCTCTGTGTCAGATGCTTTGCATATAAATTTCTCCTGATACTGGCAACATGTTGCTTCAAATTTTCCAAGAACCAATGAAATACAGCAAAATGATGCTTTTCAAAAGGAACACAATCTACAAATATGGCTCAAGGAAATTTATTTTAAAAATGCAGAATAAGAGGAAAAAGAGTCTTCCTGGAACAAAATCCTGCTTTAACAATAAGTATCATAAGCTGCTTCAAAGAAAGATGCACAAAACTTGAAAAAAACAGAGTTATGGAGAATGGTTTTAGAATCCTTTCTTATTTCCCACTTGGCTGTTACTTAACTTATGGCATGAATCTTTGACCATTAAATTTCCTTTTACAAAAAAAAAAAAAAATCTCTGCCTGGAGTGAGATGTTTAAATTAATGTGAACAAACTTCTGTACACTGTAGCTCTTGGGAGCTAGTTTGGCATGTTTACTATATGGATGCAAAAAGATTTCCTATTTTTTTGTCTTATGGATTTTCCTCCTATGTGTATGCACTGCAAAAGGAGAAATATGGTCTCTTCTCTTTCATTGTTATTCATTGTCTCCTACACCATTGCTATTAATCTTTTTAATTACCAATTACAGATGAATTTGTTCTGATGATATAAAGTTGAAAAAAATAAAAACATTGAGTGTTCACCAGAATTTTCACGTATTTAATTCTTTTTACTACATTTATAAAATTTTACTTTTTTTAGAATTCCTTAAAAAGCCACTTTCTCCTCTAAGGCAGCTCGATAACGAGCCCACAGTTTGCAATTCCCTATATAATAGCTCCTCTTGGAGAAATACTTCTGAGGTCAATTTCTTAACTGTTGTGATTTCATGGATTAAAAATTACTTTAAGCATTTGGTTTTCAAAAAAAATAAAACGTGACTGGGGACACAGAGGTAACAGAGAACTGACATTAGTATATAAATCGACATTTAGCTTGGGTAGAAGTTAATGAGCTCCATCCTGTCAAAGTCTGATATTGCCCACGAGCTTTCTTAGAAGATGCTTCAACAAATGAATATGAACAATTTCTAGAGGAGAAAAAAAAAAGAAAAAAAGAAAAAAAAATCTTCTGCAAGCTCTATTAAAACCTATCTTCAGGCTCTGAGCATTGCTAATCATGCGATCGAGCTTTACTCTGACTGCTGTGATCAGTGGCGCAGAGGACACAAATACATCAACCCTCTGCTCTTTATACCTGTAAGCAAAACAAAAAGTGGGGCCATTATAGACCTCGCAGAAGCTGACCGAATGGAAGACCTGACTGCCTCTTTGACATGAGTTCATTCAGGTTCATCACATCTATTTCCAGTGTGTTCAATAGGTGAAAATGTCACACACTGCAGTCCCTGCTTGAACACCTGTGTTCCATTCACAGAAAGGGAACTGTGCTACGTGTGAAGGACCAGGTTTTCTCCTATAGTTAGTCTTGGATGACAAATCTTCTATAGCTGTACCTGCTATAAAAATGGTTTCTAACAAATGAATGGACAAGAGATACAATCTTTATAGTAATATCATTAAAGAGACTGATTGCAGCCCAAGTCCTCCTCAATCTCTTTAGCAACACTGAAAGAACTATGCAATTCTCAAAGTCCCATTATTCAGCATAGCAGTGCAGTAGAATAGGTCTTGAATGCCCTACAGAGCTGAATGGTCTTGAATGCCCCAGAGAGAAGGCTATTGATGCTTGAACTTTTGCACCCAAGGTTTCTTCACTCACTATTATTTGAACTCTTGCAAAAGGCTGATCTCATAAATATTGGATTCTCTGCAATATTAATAAGAGATGCTATGATCTGACAGACCTGTCAGTAGGGGATTGCTAACTATGCCTTTGAAATAGGTCCCTGAAAATGAAATGACAACACTCATCAGCTGCCTACATACATTTAATGTGACAAGTAGCCACCTAAGCATGGCTACAAAATATGCGTATTTTAACCCCATGGAAGAACCAGGAGCAGAGTCATACCTCACAGGAGCATTCCAGAGACATTCAGGGCTGTCACAGATTTATTAACCTAATCATTAGCAAAGAAGAAAAGTATCCCAGGTACTGGGATAAATAGCTCCTGTTAAAAGTCTCCAGTTCTGATATATTTTAGGACTGGAGCTTCTACAGCCCATCTTCCCAACGAGGAGAAGTTTTCCAGCAGAAAAAAGAATGGGAAAGATTCTTTCAAGAGAGGAGCAAGTGTTTGTGACAGCCTTCTCGAGGTGAAAAATGCATATGTTGGAGTCTCTGACAAGTCCCTTTCGTTCTTCCTTGATGGAGAACAAACATGTCTCATGCTATTTTTTTCTTGGTATTGTTCCTTTAAAAGTGACAAATGAAGAAATAAACAACATCTGGGTTGCAGAGTAGCCATCTGGGGAAGCCTTGGAAGTGCATGTAGAAGGGCCCCCAGAGAATGCTCAACAGACAGAGTGGAGAAATCTGAAGAGAAAGTGACTGCAGGTGCTCTCCCTGAAGAGAGGGGCTCCTACTTATCCATGTGAGCTACCGAGGAGCCCGTCATTCCCACCGCATCAGAGCAGGGCTGGGCTGAGAGTCATCCTTGACTGGTGCTGACAGGGGAGAGCAGGTACACGATGGATGTTCTCCAGCAGACTGACTGCTAAAGACACAACTTAACACAGGCACTACATCCCCCTACCAGCCATTCTCCACCAATTGTTTGTGCATTTAGCTTTGCTTTAGACACACGTTAAAGGTTTTTGTACCAGAGCTTTGAACAGCAATTCATTAGACCCGAAGTGCAGTTTCATGGCCAAATTGATTTAATGCTGATCTTGCCTTTTTCTTCCCTGTCTGCAAGCTTGCATGCTCTTGTTCTTGGGCTGGCACCAGCATGGAACATTGGGCCCTGCAGCCAGCTCAGTCAGGAGGAAGATTAAGCTGAATGTTTATTTTATTTTATTTTATTTTATTTTACTTCGGGGCCAGATCAGTTTCCTGAACTGGATGACTTCTTGGCTGCATGAAACTTAGTGCTGGGAGAAGGGAGAGGATTAGATTGTGTTGCAGGCTCTCTCTGCCCTTCTCAGCAGCACCACAGACCTAGATGGCCCAGACTTCTTTGAAAAGCACGCTGTGGAAGTGCCATATTCATAATGAAAGCCTCGTGAATATCCCTGACTCTCTGCTTAAGACCTAGGTGATGTGTTAGAACTGCACCAAGATTATTACTGTTTCCTTTGCTTCATATCACCATTTTGCAAGCTTCACAACTGAATTAAAATGTAAATTATATATGGGTGAAGAAGGGAGAATCAACTTTAGCATACAGGTGATTAGAACATTTACTTACATCCATCTTTTAAAAGCCATGGTTTATCTGCTTATATCATTAAATCATCAATTAAAAATATCTTTAAGCATAAACTGAGATGGATTCTGAATGACCATTCACTATAAAACCAACAAGAATCTCTCAACGATAACCAGCTACTGAATTGAGATGTAGGTAGGTAGGAAAATAATATTTGGAAGTTAAACTCTTTGACAGAATTTTCATTCAAATAATTAGGTGTACATGTTAGTTTCAGGCATTGCAGCTTTTCAGCCACTCTGAGGAGGTAACAGACTTTTACATTCTTCTCCAACTGCTGTCTGCTTCTCTGGTCTAAATATCTGACTTGAAGGATCCGTTCCCCTCCCAGTAGCACCGTAACAATGATTGTGATGGTAATGGGATTATCTAGTGTTAAATTTATTCAAATTGTTCAATGACTCAAGAACTTCCTTAAGGCTTTTATGTTTTCAGCCAAGGAAGTGTTTTTCTTAAAACTAAATACATTAAAAAATAACAAATCACATGGCTTTGAGATATAAATAGAGCAGATTTTTTTTTCTGATTCAAACGTATCCCTTCAGTGTTGTGAAGTAGTGAGTCAGTATGTGTGCATAAGAATTAAATTAATTGGCAGGAGTGGGTAGTAAAACATCATATCATTCATTGTCCTAGCTGAATGGCAGATTCAGAAAAGGAAACACTGAGGACTGCAAAATGCAATAATGCTGATTCTACATAGATATGCTGAGATCTGAGCTCCTCAATACAAGGCCCACATCTACTCTGTACTTCAACAAGCTTGGTATTGCCACTAGTCCATGGCCATGTCTTCTGACTGCCACCATAAAACATGGAGAGTAACAAGGGAAGGAAGTCCCTGCCGCTCTGCCCTTGCATATTCATCCACATCAATGCCAAGTCCTTAAAAAAATCAGCCTGTTACTTTTCTTTTGGCAATGGTCCTCCTTTTGCTTGTGCTGCTCCAGTGTTTTGAGGCTCATTTTAATTTTATCTGGGATCGTCCCTTGATCTGTGTTGCAAAACAGTCCCACAAACAATATTCCCATGTAACTCAGGATGAAAGAGAACAATGGGCAGCAGGAGCTGCTTCGTATGAGCTCAGCGCAAACCCAGCTTCAGTGTGAAACTCTGTCACTATAAAAGTGCTTTATAACCACTTTGCTTTGACATCAATGGTTAGGGGATTCACAATTCCTTCAGTTTTAACCAAAAAAAAGAATAAGGAAAAAAATTAACAAATAATAGGCTTTTTCCTCTTTTTTTTTTTTTTCTGCACTTGATATTCTCAATTTTTCAAAGCAGACAAAACTAAAATAAAAAATAAAAAAATAAAGCTGTTCTTCTGTTTGTAGATAAAACCACCCTGTATTGGGCTGGCTCTAGCAAAAGCACCCTATTCTTCTGCCTACTGCGTCTACTGCATCTTCTGGGTCAAAAGATGGTCTGATAACCAACAGACCACCAGCAATGAGACCGAGCTGAGCTGGTGAGTCACCTCAGCCCTGGGGTGCCTGCTAGTTTACATGCACAGGCTTAAAAGCAGGACCTGAACCCAATCCTTTACAAGCACATTTACAATTAGTTATGGTCTCCCTGCACTGTTATCCATGCAGAACGTAGCCTGAAATACTCTCATTATAGTTTAATCTAAACCAATTGGTTTTATAATTTATTGTTATTTCTGGTTTACAGAAGAGTAACTCTCAAAGTAAAATGAAGCCAATAACAAGCAAGTATCTATTCCAACGTTGCTTCATGGACTTTTAAACACTTCAACACTTCTAACTTCACTTTTATGTTTGGAGAATGCCTGCTTAAATTTCAGCAAATCTATCCATTATTAAGACTAACTATAAACTGTGAATTCATTTATGTCAATCAGATTTTTGTGATACACACACCGGCATGAGAAGACAGCAAATATATATATTTATTTATTTATTTATTTTTAATTTTGGAGTTACAAGTTGGTGGGAACAAAGTTGCAGAAATAGAATGAGTTTATATACATGCTATTTTTACTACTCCTGAGAAAATAAATATTTTGTAATTTATTAGAAGCTAAAAGTTACCCTCATTTAGTTTAGCTGTGCCTAAGAGTCTCCGGATCATTGCCAATATGTGCTAAAATATTAAAAGGAAGAAAATATTGTAAAATACCACTAGAAGGTAGTGCAGTCTAAGACTGGATACAAGAACTCTTGGGCTCAATTTCAGCCTCTAGGAATTTGCTGGGGAAGATTTGCTTCATTTATGTGCAGACAGCTGTCATGAAGCATACACACCTTTTACATTCCCACACAAATGACAAAGCGTGTTAAATGATGCATCAGCCCACTGTGCTGTACGTGGAGGGCAACACCTAGCTGGGGAATTGACAGCCTGAGCTTCTGCTCTCCCTGCCCAAGTACGAGCATCACACCAAGCTAACCCAGCACATCCATGGGCACATTAACAGTCATTTGGAGGTCATGAAAGCAGTCGGTGAGCATGCAACCAAGAATAATATAATGGCACGAAGAAAAGGAAGGAAATCTTTAGGATGAATTCCAGGAAAACTGTCTAAGGTCCACATTACTGTGAAACAGACTCCAGGAGAAAATACCAGGAAACCTCCATCAAGACTTAATTAAGAGGACAAAACAGATAAAAAAATAAATAAATCCTTCATGCAGAAGGGAATAACTTTATGCAGAAGGGAATAACTTATGCAGAAGGGAATAACTAATTAGATTCAATTTCTTCTTCCCTCTGTTATTTGGCAGAGCCTGAGCAGGCCAGTATCCCCAGCTGTGAGGCACTTCTCCCTGTGCCTGTTCGGGAGGTACTCGTAAGGAGGGTTAAGCCTAGAATGATCTATCCAATTAGCTATAAAGTTTCTGGGAGCAACCAAGGTGGCAGCGGGTAAAATGCTGCTGCTTCTGCTGAAGCCTGAAGAGGAGAAGGTGCTCGTTCCCAGGCACCTGCAGTGAGCAAGCAGTGTGGTGTTAGCAGAGGCACTCCTGGCCCGTGGCGTGGAGGCAGCCTGCGGGGACAATGAGCAGCAGCAGGGTCACCTGCAAACCCCAGGCTGGGGAAGGGAGGAAGGAGGAGGAAGCACGTCTTCAATTTATAAAGCTCGATTGCATGTCTCTAGGCACATATGCTTATTCATAAGGACTCTTTAAAAGATGATATGATAATGCAGGTAGTTCTAAACACTACTAATCCACGACAGATATGCGCCAAGTAATTCTAGATAAACAGAGAAAACCAAGCAGCCTCTTCCTCCCTAGCAGATGTCCTTGAAATTCCCTCAACTGCTTAAACCCCATTCTAATAGTTTACCTTATCAACCCTGTCTCACAGAGCAAGGAAATACATTTTTCAAAGATTACTGACATGCCATAGAATAGAAATCTAAGGGGATACTGTCAAATTCATATGGTTAGAAATAAATAGGGTAATCTTTATAGTGCTGTAGTCACTAAAACAGATGTGATACTTTTATCTGTGGCCACAAATATATACAGTTTATCAGTGCAATTACAGGAAGGGAAGATTATATTTATCTTTGCTTTCCTGTGCATTAGAAAGGAAGGAAATTATTTGTCTTCCAGAAGACTTGAGTGGAAATTGAAGACCTACCTGTTGTGATAAATAAACTATATTTTTTAATTCAGAATTATCAAGAGAAATGGTATTCAAACAGCTATAAATTATATGATTAAACTATGCTAATAAAACACATTTGAAAACAAATTCATATTTAGTTATTATTTTTTTAATTAAGACAATAGAAATGGACACATTTCTAGTGCTTACTAAAGCATACAGCCATTGCCTTCTCCAATATTCTGCTAACACTTAGTACACTTCAGCGAATGGCTTACAGCTGCATGACAGGGCAAGCAAGGAGACATGTCCCTTACCAACAAAACAGCTGCAGTCAGCCAGTAACAACTTTGATATTGGAGGCTTGTTTTAGCCTCTGTCTTGAGAGCATTTCTCATTCTAGCAGAAGCATTAGTCATCGTAACCTAGCCACCTCCATAGCCAAACAGGCTACCGAACATTTACTTCTTTAGGAGGTCAGCACAAAACTTGCTGATAGCAGTTAGGGAAGATGATCCACTCCCAGTTCACCGCACATCAGAACAGTTGCTGCTAATCTCAACTTCTCTGAGTTGGTTGCTCTTCTTCCACTAGAACACTTGCTGCTTTCTGGTGGCCAGTATCTCCTTTGCCATACCACGTCTACCCTCCTCATTTAGAATATTCTGCTGGTGCATCATTTCCAAAGATTAAATTACCTGCATTTCTTCCCCTCTTCCAAGTGGATGTATGTGGATAAAACTCAGAAGGGAGAAACTAAACTGTGAGATTCATCTTTCTGATAATGATAGTATGATTGAAGAGAAAGCTCAAAGTGAAATGAGAAAGAAAAAAAATATCCTCTGTAAGTGATGATGGACTAATAATCTTGCTGTGCTTATATAGAGAGGCAACATATAGGGCTGCCATAGTAATCCCAAACCACAACTGTATGAATAGTTAATAGCACAAAGTGAGAAAGGAAATGGTATTGCCTATTGACCTTCCTCCTTAGACATACCCCGTAGTGGGCACTAAGATGACACAGCGAGACCCAGGCTCTTTACTTTATTCCATGAAATAAGAATGACAATTTTCTGATGAAGGTTGCTCACCAACTCTTCCAAATGTGTGCTTACACATGTAGCTTAAAGCCATTACAGTGTGCTTAAACCCAGAAAAACTACCACTGAGTTTTTTACAAGTGACTTCACCAGATAAAAATTCAGAAACCTGTTAAGACCACCATGTGAAAGAAAAATTCTCCCAAGAACTTCCAGGAGAAATAGTGACAAATACCAAGCATCTACACTGGAAATACTTCAGCAGGGATGCTGATGTTGGAAATCTCAGTACCTGAATGACATGCTCTTTTCTGCCACTCAAAGGTAAACAAAGTAGTCAAACTGTTTGGTCACTTTCTTAAGTTTCCAGGCATCTGCATTTATAAGAGTTATAAAGGCACTGCCCATATGTTTTCAGATATCCTTTCAAATCTTTAATAATAGAAGTGACATTTTAATTTATGGTATGATTTTATAAAGCATGTTATTCAAACAGGTTTTAAAAGTGCTTTAAATAGCTTTTATTAAAGAACTTTTAACCTCTTAAAAAGCTCTATGAGTCACGAGCACCTCTGTGTAAATATTTTTCACTTTTATTTGCTTGCATTAGAAGAGTCATGTAAAGCTCAGTTAGTTTGTTCAATGTGGCAACCTGCAAAACCTCAGCACACAAATAATGCATTTGTTTACCATTCTTGTTTCTTTAGCCAGTCATTCCAATGGCTTCGCTGCTATCATGTGTATTGTAGGTTTTGTCGCCAATTCATTTAGGAGTCAGCTTGCAAAGACAAATGCTGTCTGTGAGAAACTTGCTATATTAAGGAGATGTGTTCCTCTATAAACTGTTCATTTAAGAAGTTCTTGAAGCTAGAGTTACCCAGGGATTCTGAACTCAGTTCCAGAGACTCCCTTCAGGATTTTCTGGCAACAGCCTTCTTAAATAAACCTGAAATTCATGAGTATGTATAAAGTCCAGACCCCAGGCAACCCTGTAAAGAGGGACTCCTTTTTGATGTCCAAGATTAGACAGCTTGGGAAAAAACTTTTAAAAAAATCACCAAATTTCAAGGCATTCTGGTTTCCACTGATTTATAACAATTAAGTGACCAGATTTTCAAGTAAATTTACAAGGTCAAATGGTCTCAAGTTAATAACGGAATTTGGTTGTAAGTTTATCAGCTTAACAGCGTGGGGTTTTAGGACAGGCCTCTGCAGAGGGAGCAGTGTCTGTAGCACTGGGAAAATTTTAAAAATTTGTAAATTGGGACTTTTATGAAACCTACACACTGGAAAGGATTTGGGGTTTCATCATGGATCAGGCATTCTAGAGAGACTTTTAAGCTAGGCAATGTGAAATTTGAAGAAAAACATGTCATGCACTACTGATTTAGGAAATTCTTATACTATGGTTCTCCTACTATATCAGATCAGTATGACTCAGGTCTATTGAGAAACTGACAATCTAGCTAATGGGACAAATGGATTTATGCAGAAAGATTGTTATGCTACCCTGGAAAATTTTTTGTAAGGGTAGCAGAACAGATTCATTCATTTAATTGCATTACTTTTAAGTGTCAGAAGTTGATGCTATTGAAGAAGTTTGCTCCTACACCAGTACATTAGTAATTTCCTGGATATTCAAGACTTGTTTGCCCTTTGGGTACACTTGAGGGAAATATGACTGATGGCAATAAAACCAGTTGCAGAAATGTGTTATTGCCAGCAGACAATAACAGAGTTTCCTATCACCCCCAGGCATTTCCCATATATATCAAGACATTTGCTATCAGTCACTGACTGCTCTAGAGGAGCCTAAATACTTTCTGTATTCCTGGTGGGAGATGTCCTGCCATGCCAAGAAAACTCACTTTGACATGCACGCTAACAGGCCTCGTTTTTACACACTAACAGAACAGGGGAGGTCAGAAGGAACCTCTGGAGATGATCCAGTGCAACCCCCCCGCTCAAAGCAGGGTTGAACAGAGCAGGTTGCTCAGGACATTGTCCAGCCTCTGACAGGAATCACAACAGCAGCTCATTTCTCCACAGAGTCTCTAGCTGGAAATCTTTATGGTGAGACTGCTTCACAACATCCCAGTGCTGGTCCAACACTGGGTTATGCCTCTGCAGAAGTCCCCTACAGGGACTAAGTGGGAAGAAAGCCCTAAATATACATGGAGGTAGTGAACGAGAGAAGATAATAAAGCAATCGCAAGTGAGACATTTCAGTGGCCAGTCCTGAATATATGCACTGGAAGATGCCCAGTGGGATCACCTCACAAGAATGCATTTTATTGCTCTGATCATTGGAGGGCTAATCATGACTCCGTAAAACCTTTTTCCCCTCTACAGGAATTATGTGCTGTTCAGGCAGGGGTATCCACACATCATTGGTTTTATATTCCTCATTCGAGCTGACTCTATCAATTCCTGCTGAACAAATCTCCAGCATGTCTCTCACTTTTCCTCTGTCCTCATACTGAAAGATTTTATTTGGTTTCTTATTGTCATGTCTAATTTCATGCTTTCAAGTTTGTTTTGTCTTAATTGGCAGGGATTTCTGTGTAAATAGCTTCGTTGTACCTTCAGTTTGGGATGTGCAGTTTTAAAAGTGATTTTTGTTATGTAAAAGTTAAATGTTGTATCAAACTTGCTATGGAATATATGTTTTAAGAGGGTAGAAGACTTGGCACTGCACGAGTTGCTAAATACCCACACAGGACACAACTCAGCAATGATAATAAAAACACTTAAAATGAAAATACATGTGACAGAGAAAAGCATAAAATAGTAATTTTCATAAAGAAGGCCTGAAAAATTATACAAAGCCAGTTTATATCCATATGTTCCATTCTAATTTTATAGGTGACACAGCTTTCATATACCCATTCAAAAAAAATCTTTTATGAAAAAAGTGTCCTTGTGGTAAACTTTCATGTTTTTGGACCAAATTACAAGGTGCTGTAGGTGAAAAAAGCTCCTTTAACTTCTATGCCTGAAGTATGAATTCAGCGGAGACACTAAGGTATGTTATTTGAGACTAGAGCAAGAGACCACCCATTAGCCAGAATACAGCAGGAGAAATGCAGCGGATTGCACAGAGTGCTGCGGGCTCTGACAAGCGTTAATTACACTGCGATGTCCAGAGCAGGTCAGATCAAAGCCCCACTTAGCTTCAGATTCTGCCTCCAGCTGGGAATGCTGAGACTGCAAGAACAAGGCACATGCATCACAATATTTTTCCCAGCTTTCAGTGATCTGCAGCTCAGGCAGTTCCTAAGTCAGAAGTGATAGCTTTGGTTTTGACAGCCTGAGATGGATGTTTCTTCCATATTTTTTTTCCTCATTCATTGACAACACTTTACTTTTCCAAGGTAACTTCTAGCCAGTACTCAAAGTTACTTAGAATATTACATGAACCAAGGCTACTCTTACCTACAGGTTTGTAAATGGGGGCACAACCGAGGTGAAAGCTTATGTTTTGGAACTATGATCACCTGGAACTCATACTGGTTGCAAATAGGTGTAAAACAAAACAAAAATTTTATAATCAGTACAAATGAGGTGAGCAGAATTCAGATTTCAGCCTCTGTCACACCAAGCAGATAGAGCATTAGATACCCTTAAAGTAACCAGCTAATTACAACTAAACTTGTTCATGAAAAATAACTTATTCCACGTATTTTTCAACTAATGGATGTCATTTAAAACCAAATTCAATCCCTGTCGGAGAGAGGTTACTGGATCCTCAGTGGATGTTGCCTACTATAGGAATGAAGAATCATACCCTTTTGCTAAAAAGGGGTTCTGCAGTGCACCTCTGGTCTTCCTGAATATCTTTCCCACTGGTATTTAATCATATTTGAGCACACTTGAAATTAATATGCCTTGTTTATGATTAAAGTACTTTTTCAAATGGCAGCCTTTGTAAGCAATATATTAATATTAATTTCTAAACTTACTTCTAGATCAGTTAAGCTGCACCAACAAATTTGACACTAATGGTAGCAGAGCAATGAAATACATGCGTTGAATATTTTATAATGTTGATATAATATCTGGAAATTAAAGAAAATGAGTTAAGCTGTGGCTGGGTACAGAAGTAGGCCATATCCTGTATATTTTAACTCATTTTCCACTAAGTAGAGCAGAGGGTATGCTTAGTTAAGCATATAATTAAGCAATAATACCCTAGTGATTCAGTAAGCACTGCTGATGGTTTGCTAATTAATGACTTCATGAAATCTAATAGTAACTTTCTTATCACTTCGATCAATTAGTTATTGATCTTATAACAATATGAACGTACCTGAAGAGGTAACCATTACCAATTGCACCCATATAAACTTACTTGAAAAATAAACTAATCATTGTATTTTAGTAAGAAAAAATAGTTTTTTGTTTGTTTGTTTGTTTGTTTTATATAGCATTTTCAACCATGCACAGCAGTGCATACTTTTATCAATATATTTAAGTTAGTGAAAAGTGGCATGAAGGCAGACAATCTGCAAAAGAAGAAAGAAAACATACTAAACTAAATTAATACTTGTTGGATAAGGCCATCATACTCAAAGAGTATACAGATTTAAGAGGCCCATTACATCTACCAGATTCTCACCTTATCAACAAAAAAGATGATATATTTTGCAGGATTCAGGCAGGTGAGTATGGATGTTTACTCCTCTCTGGAACTAAACTATCTTTCAGGTACTATGCAGAACTGAATTTCTTGGCAGTTGTCAGTAAGATAAATATTTATAAAAGCTGTCCAGGAGCATATAAAAATAGAAATAGTTAATCTGTCAGTGCTAACACAGATCCTAACCCCTCCTGTACCTCAAAACAGCGGGCAGTGAGCATTACAAGTTTTCCCAACAACAAGACCAAAATTAACACTGACAGTACAATTCCCTTTACAATTATTCCAGTAGCAGAAATAAATACAGGTCAGACTTCTCTCAGGATGAGATTCATGCACTTGATTTTGAACAATAATTTAGTTTCGGTTAATGAGGCCTGTAATTTTTAAATAGTACCCTTCTCTGCTACATTAAGTGGTGCAAAAAGTTTAACGCATGATTAATTTTTAAAAGTTATAATGGTTTCAGAATATTTCATCATTGAATGATTCATTGGACAATGCCAGATTTAAATATCTGGCAAGGATTTCTTCTTATAAAGAATTGCACTCTACTGAACCCTGAACATAGCAGGCCAAAGATGGCCATTAATTTTTTCTTCAGTTTCAGAGTGATTTGTCATTAAATATTAATATCTACCCCAAAGCAACTGGAGCACATGGCCTTAGGCAGTGAAGCAAAATAAGTGATCTCTGTGATTTTTTTCAAGACCTGGGCAGTCTTCAAGTGTTGATAGGAAAGTAAGGAAAGTCTCTATTATCCTCCCTTGCCAGCCTTCGTAATGAAAACCACATTTTGTCCAACACAAAATTACCTCCCCAGTGTCTCTGTCACAATACACAGCTGCAGAGTTCTCAGATGAGTGATGCAGTGAGCAAGGGCAGCACGTAAACAGGGGATTATGAAACCTATAAACCCTTTGTTCCCTTCTGCCAGGGCAACCCCAGGGAACCCCTCCATGCCTCCAAGAGAGCAATTGCTTCCTACTGCAGCTGTTTAATTTGAAATCTTCCGCTTTGCATTCTGTCTAAGCAGCTCAGAGCAGGCCTTCATCTTTCCACCCACGCAGCCTCAATCCATCTCATGTACTTTCACCTAGAGAATTCTAACAACTCTCTTATCAGTTTCTGAACCAAAGGAATCCCTTCAAATCCCAAATGGATAAGCCATTTATTCCCCCAAGACAAGCCAAATAATTTAGGGGCGGGGGATTTGGCATTTTTATTTTTTCCAGGGCACAAAATCTGGCTTCCTTTTGGGGCTTTCCCAAAAAGCATTTCTCCACAGTTTAAATTATCTCCATCCTATCCCTGGGCTGCACAACTTGGTGCTACCAATCATTGCATGAAAGAACAGAAACAGTTTTTAAATGTTGCTACTGAGAAAGCAAATATGCTGATTTTTTCCAGGGCTGTTGAAGGAATTGGTCTTTATGAAAAGGAGTAGTAGGCCATATTTCTAGTGGGATGTTTGTATCCCTAACAAGTTCTCTTCCTTGGAGAAACAAAGCCAAACCTTGGACCAGAGGAAAACAATGCTTGCTTCTTGAAGAGCCACACTTAAGGGTGCAAGGCTGAATTGCTCCTAGCAGAGGAGGCAGCAGAGAACATCCTGTCCTGTACCACATTCACCATGTTGCTTCAGGTACGCAGCAAGGTAAACAGAGCCGGTTTCTGCATTCGGATTCACCATATAGAACAAAGGCAGCAGAATTTCTCTTGCATGCTTAAGAGAAAGATAAACCACCCATGCAAAGTGTCTGAAACTGCTGGAGCTGTAAGTGTGGTGATGATGCCCAGTTCATAAAGGCCGTAGGTGAACTGAGCCATGAAGAGGAATTCCCTCATCTGTGTTTGAAAGATCGCCTTATGTTCTGAAACAAAAGACTAGTTCTCTCTTAATATGCATAGGGGGGTAATGGTATAAATTTCATACATCCAGAGAGATATGTAATTCAGAAGGCCATTTCATAACCATATCAAAGACCAGCTACAGCTAGCAACATGCATAATGATGAAGAAAATGCCACGGTAAAGGTGGTGAGCTGAATTGCAAAGCACTATATTCCCTGCACTGAGTGGAAGGAGGCAGGCTAAAAATTAAAAGGGAATTCAGCTGCTATGGTCCATTTATTCCTTCATCTTTCTGAGACTGCAAACTAGCTGGCTGCGTGCAGCACCAGCCCACTTCGTCACAGGACACAAACAAATAAGAGCCAATCCAGTCCTAGCCGAGGACCTGAGCAGCAACTAAAAGATTAAATGCTTCCCAGCTTGGTACCGGCTGTGTAAATAACCCACTCCTTCACGTAATTGTTTAAGAGGCAGTTTAAAGACCTTTTGGGTAATTGCTGTACTTGGTTCCAGAATCAACACAGCCTGTTGCTAATGAATTCCTTGTATTAGGAGTTAGATCCTGTGTGGTTTAGCTTGCTATAAAAGATAAATTATATCTCGTGTAAAGATTGCAGAGAGAAACTGTTAGGTGGCCATATGTTGAGCTTCAGACTGTGCAAACTCCAGCAATGTTGCTACAAATTTTAGATTGGTTAAATTATCTGAAGAGAGGAGCATCATGAAATTATGTTTTCTTTCTTCTCCCTAAATCCAAATGGTAACAAACAGCAAAAGTTGTTGCAGGAAATCGTAAAATGCTGACAGTTTCAGCCAAATTAAGGGGAATATTTAACTACGGCCAAGGACAGTTAATTCTAAGGCCACATCGAAAAATCAGAAAAAGCTGCAACAAAAGTAACCATAATTATTTTAAAAGTGCCTCATTAATGTAGTGTTAAGCACCAGAATATTGTAAGGAGGGGAGGGCGCAAGAATTAATAGTTTTATTGTAAAAATAAATCGTTCTGTCGTCCTTTTTGTATTTCTATCTAAGGCTTCCACTAGTAATTGAACTAGCTAAATGTATCCTTTGTTAGAGGAAAATGTGGCAAGGCCGTTAGCTCCCTTTTTATCTGACAGCTTAATAGAGTAAAGCTTGTATTATAAAAATGAACACTGCAAAGGAAAATTAAGTTGGAAGAGTTTATTAAGGATCACACCATGTTACTTTTTAAGGTAAGTCCGTTTTAAAGGAGTTCGATCAATGCTACCGTTTCTCTGGGTTTTAATAGAATCTATATATTTTTGTATCACAAAAATGTGATAATGGTATTTCTCATACAGAGAACATTAAATTTATTACTGATATAAAATGAAATTGATAAATTATGATGTGCCTCTTTTGTAGCACATCTGATTTTGTAATGACTGGCATAAGAAAAAAGGCAATAGATACTACGTTATTCCTCAGCGATCTTTTTTGTGTGTTATAGACACTGGATGTTACAATACTTTACTGTAGGGCTTTGTAAAGATGAACAAATGCACAGTAAGTGTTAGTTATTTTTCTATACTGACGCTGATTGGCACCGTGCTTTGATGATGATGTAAGCAGGATGACAATGCAGTTGGTTCTGGGTACACAGGAGACTACACAAGTCTAATGAAATTCATTCACAGAAATACCAGCATAAACCACATGGACTGGCTGGAAAATTCAGTTGTACCTGGCCTATCATTACAGACATCTGTCCAAAATAAACCAGTCTCACTCAAATGCTAATCACTGAAGTCAAGCACTCAAGAATTTTCCCATGTGTTACTAAAAAAAAAAAAAAAAAAAAAAAAAAAACAGATACAGAGTGACACTTTCTTTTGTGGTTGTTCTCCCCTTTTCAGGGTGAGGGGTAGGACTGAGGTAGGGAGAAGTTGCAGTGATTGTCATTGTACCAATGTCAGCAGATGAAGACCTGCAAGTTGTAAATACCTGTACCTAATACACAAGATAACACAATTCAACTTCTCCACACAAAGACATATCATAAACACGTATGGAAAAGAGATATCAGCCCTGAATTAGAAGATCTGCAGGTGCTAAAAGCTCTTTATAGATCCAGGTTAAATTCACCCACCTCAGTGAGAGATCAGTATCTTCAGTTGCAATGGGAGTTTTCTTTATAAAACCTATAATGGGCCTATAGAGAAGAGGACCCCCCCTTTCCTGGCACAAAGTTATGTTGATGACCATTGGTTTCTTTCTGAAATTCAGCAAAAAAGCAAGCCTAGCAGCAATATACAAAGATTTTAAGCCAAATGAGCATACATTTTATTATTGATTCAGTTTGCATTTTAAATAAAGTACATCCTCCCTGCAAAGATACCAAAGACCCATTCTCACTTCTAAACCTAATTTTCATTAATTTCCTGAATGTGATGCTTAATATTTTTAGCCTGATACTAAATCATTTGATATAAGTTGGTTTTAATTGAACCATCTTTACCTGCACCAGGACTAATGCTAAATCTGTGTCCTTCAAGCCTGTCATGAATCTAGTCAAAGGCATTGACAATGTTTTCCATTGTTTGACATTTATCTTAGATGTAATCTAGTAGGGCTAACAGGCTCCACAAACGCATTTAGGTCTCCCTTCAGTCCAATTGGGCACAACAAGTAAAAGCAATACACCAGAACAAATTCCAAAAGAGCTCTCAGGGAAAAAAGTCTTCCTTATGCCATGTAATTAACAGTTTTCTTAGGCCAATGTCTAATAAAAACCCTTCACATGTGCTTTACTTCAAGTAAGCATGGATTGCTAATGGAGTCAATGGAATTACTTAGAGCCTAAAATACTGGTGCATGCTGAAGCAGTTTCCTAAATCAAGGTTTTCATGAGTTAGAAGTCTGTGCTTTAATACTCTGAGTCAAATTGAAGAGGGAGCTTTTAGAGAGGTATATTTTTGCTTCCTCTTTTATGTAATGGGAAGTCCTTATGTCATTTAATTCAGCACTTCTTCCAAGAAGCGGGAGTTATTTATATGCTGTATTAAGAGCATTTTCCTCATTGGCTTTTGAATTCGTCATCTCCAATTTGGCTCAAAGTCTCCTGACTCTGTATTTGGACAAAGACATATCCTGTTGTAAATATGGTATCTACCAATGTCCCTGATTATTTCCCTGCTTTCTAGAATGTTTCCAGTCTTTTCAATCATCCTTCAATCTGTGTCACCATATGCCTGCAAGCATTAATTGAAATGACATGAAATAACTGTTTGAAACAAAATTGAGCCAGAACACAGGAAATAGCACTTTTTCTGTGTAAAACGTGGGGGATTTTCTGTGAATCCACTAACAGAAAACAAGATTCTGTCCATCTTATCAGAAAAACAGCAGCCCCCGAAGCAAATGTCCTGTAACACATCCCTGTGGTGTTGGCTGAGTTCTGACTTTGAGGAGGAAATATTTTCTTAATGATTTGGAGGACAGGAGGGAGATCAGTCCTGCTTGACATACAGAATCTCACTCTTCTCTTAAATGGGAACAAGAAACATTTTCAGGTAACCATCCACAATTACCTTCCTATGTCGCATGGTTTATAAGCAAAGCAGATGTAACAAGACTCCTCTTAAAGGCAGCCCACCTACCGACTGATGTGAGTTATATCTTGCACGTTCACTGTTACTATTTCTGAATGTACATTGATAAGGTCTTCCCCATCCTGCCACAAGAAAAGTCACTGGCCACGTCCTCCATCACAGCAGAAATGTGATAACTGCTGCCTCATCACACACACAATGGCTGGTCCAGTCCCCAAACAGCACAGCTGCACTCTGGCAAGCGGTTCTAGATAAGCAAAAGGCACTTGGATCATTGTTGGTACAAATCAATGTCACTGATAAATTATCCATCACAATTGCACACTATGGAAACTGAAAGAGATGGCTGAAGTGTGGTTACCAAATCAGACACTTCCACTATGCCTGGATTGAGTTATCCCATGCAACTTGCCATACCTTTGTCTTGGCACAACTTGCAGTTCTGGAAAGTGTTTATTCTTCCACAGAATAATGTTAAAAGATATTTTTCCATCTCCTTGTTAGAAATGTGGGACTGATCCTCATGAAATCCAGTCTCTATTCTAAAGTTATGAAAAATCTGTCGGGAGCCTTTCTCCCAAATTGTGCTCTAAGCTCTGGGTTATTCTCTCTGCCTCACATTTGCAGATAACCCCTTTCAACTAATCAAGACCACAATGACCCCTTCCACTTTCAATTTGCTACATAACTTTAGATGTTTCTTACTTTCTTTTTCAGCTCAGCTTGTTTCACCGTTTCATCTTCAACGCTTGTGAAAGATGAAGGTAAAATCAAAGCGAGGTGGAGGAAGAGAACCCCGGTGTCACTGTTCAGGAGTTCAGCCCTGCCAGGTACCAACCACTCAGGAGCTGCTCCACGTCTCGCAGAGACATAGCTCCGCGTTCTTTGACTTCGCCCATACGTTATTTTTAGACTTGTTGCAGCCTGTCTGCCGCAGTGTCACGATGATGCAGTCTCTGAAGGCTCTCTAATCTCTTCCTACCCTAACACAATAACACTATCAAGAAAAGAATCATTTTTAATCATCCTTTGATTCTGTCTTTTCCATTGCTAACAATGTTTCTTATTTCTCTGACTAGAGCAAAAGAAAATTATATATATACACATATCAACAATCACACAGACAACTGTTTGCACAATCATTCATGTTCCTTATACATCACTGACAAGAATTTTAACTTGGTAATCTCCAGTTTTATCGAAATACTAAATTACAACTGCAATGACCTCATCGATTTCCAAGGTGTTTTTTTTTCCATGAAGAGATGTTTTGCTTCCAATAAACCACGAAAATTCATGTATTTCAGAACCAAATCTAACGATTGATATCTTCCTTGCAATTGGAGCTCTGTAGTTTACTCCATGCCATTTGAATAGTGATTAACATAATAATTAGATTTTTCATAAAGCCTTGATTATCCCAAAGGAACTGCAGATATTCAACTGAATATAAACTATTCAATTCTCTCTTAAACAAGGGGCAGAGCTTGCAAGTAGCTGTATTTGACCAGCTGATTTTGTTGGACAAATTAAAAAGATTACAGTTACACAACTTTTTTTAAACATCCCTTCTTCAGAGAAGTTCCTGGGTACATAAGACTCATTTTTCCCACGTTGTCATTTGATCTATTAAATGATTTTACCTCTGCCTAACTTTTTTTCTTCCTGTATTCTTAAACAAACAAGATGTCTAATACCATCTCCAAATAAAAGCCTAAACTGAAAACTAGACTTCAGAGTCTTCAAACTGGAATTTCTACATCTTTATTTCATGTGATCACTCTGTCTTTAGAAAGACTTCTAAAAAATGCGTGATGATGTAAGGAATTGTAGAGAAACTATTAACAGCACAAAGCCAGATCGCAGAGGAGCAACGTGACTGCTAGTCTGCACAGCTCTTGAAAGGGAGAGGTTTTCTCAGTTCTATGAAGAGTTCTGGAAATCCAGGATTTCAGAGAGATTACAGAAATCCTCCCAAGACAGATTTTAGGGGATAAGGGCAGACAGTCTCCCCAGAGCCTCATCGTTTGCAGTGATGTAATCCTCACAGAGAATTTGGAACTGTACTCATCTTCATTGTTTGATAGACAGGGCGAAAGTTAAACACCTAAAACAAAAACATTGGGAAAAAAAGGTCTTGTGCATATATTGACATTGCAGCTTTAAAGACGTGACAAGTGAGAGGGCTGCCATGTTGATCTAGCTATTCATAAACAACTTTTCAATAGCTACTATAACGATGCAGACATCTGCAATTAATTTATGTTTCAAGAGTCAAAGAAGAAAAAGTGATATCCCTGGAATAAAATACATAGGAAATCCTTGTATTGCAAGTAGAAAAAGAACCTAAGCTCATGCTTTATGGAGAAAATTGATTAGAAGAACAGCTCTATTTGGGAACAGGAAGTTCAGTGCTTTATCTCTACGTTTTTGCGATACTTTAAGTGGCAAATTTTAGCCATCACTGTTGATGCTGCAACCGATCAATATTCTTCATGACACAGTATGAACTGGAAAATAAAACATAATTCTAATAAAATTGGTGGTGTCCCAATGAGGTCAAAAGCAAAGCCCTCCAAGGTCTACTTTCATTTCTTACCCTAACATGGAAAACTGAAAAAAAAAGCTAAGAGTACACTGAAGAAACATGGCTGATACAGGTGGAAACACAGGAAGGAGATTAAGTAAATTCAAAAAAACTATGATTCATCATACAGCAAACCACGTCAAATATGAAGCTCAGTGAAATAGATGCAGAGGAAACTATGCCAGTGAAAGAAATGCAAGAGCATAAAAAGACATCAGATCAGATGCAATGCTCAGCTGCACAACAGCAGAAAATATTGAAAGAATGTAGGGCTATTTAGTGGTTTTCCAATCGCATCACTCCCCCCTCTCTCCAGCCTGCTGTAAGCACTCAGTTTCATTATCATCATTACAATTATTCATTATCATAGAGGTGCTGAAAGATCGTAAGCACTTCAGGAAAGAAAAAAATATCAGGGACATGAAGGAATTGATTCATGTGCAATAAAGTAGTGTTGAAAGAAAGAAGGTTTTTAATGACTGAAAGCAAACACCAAAGAGAACAAATCATTATTTACTATGAAGCACAAAGCAATATGAACAAGTTAATGTATGGAAAGTCTACAGCAAACCTCCACCACCTTCACTGTGTCTATTCCCCTTAAGAGTTTGTAGAAACTATTATTTGGGATACCTGAAAAGCAGACTAGGGGACTGGCATGGAGTACTACAGGATGCAGCTAGAGTAGAAACAACACGTGGCATTTAAAAAAAATGATTTTATTTTTTTCCAGGTTTCTTTTTTACATTCCTCTTTTCTTAGTTTTCTTCTAATGTGGCATTAACTGTATTTCTTTTTCTTCTGAGATTTAATAAAATACTAGTTTAATGAAGACACCATTTAATTTTCAACTCCTACATCTCAGTCTGTTTAACCACAGAATGTTTTTTAACAGTGTCTATAAAATGATGACTGGTTGCTGTTTGATTGATTTCTGCTTCTGCTGGAGCTTTAAGTTAAATATTTACAAAAAATAAATGTGTCTGAAGTTACACCAACAGCAGTTTGATATATATTCCTATACCCTAACAATTAGAAAAGAGCTACAGAAAGATGTTTTGAAAAACAGTTTCTAGCTCTGTTCCTTTTCTTTTTTGATAAAGTTGGCTTAATCTCTCACTCACAAATTAATGTTTTTGGGCTTAAAATTAACAATTAATTTTATTTTTTTTAATGACTAAAAGATACTGGCTTTACTTCTTTCCAGCAGAAGGTTTATTTTCATTTATTTGAAGGTCTCTTCCATGTGTTTTTCATACTAACCATAGAACTGTCCTCTGGTACATTACTTATGGTAAATTCATCTGAGCTCCTTATTTGACCAGTTTTGGTGATGGCACATCTCTGTGTAGTTAGACATGCCTTCATGCCAGAAGACCCAAGAGTAATTTCTTGGGTTCCCTTCAGCTTTCTATTGCAGCTCTAGTCCAGGGTAGTCCATGCTCCATGTAGCACTCCCACTGACAGCAGCATCGAGATGCAGTAAATGCCACATTGCCTAAATCAGAGGTGGCTGAACTACTGGCTTGGGCTGACCATCAAGTGCATCGGGAGAGCAGAGACAGTGCAATATGCAATCCATTCCATTAATGAAACACCGAGGCATGGGAGCATTAAGGGGAGATCCCAAAAAGTCAGACAGGAAGGCGTGAGATGCTTCCCTGCCTCAACCACTCCCTGTCAGCAAACAACTGCAGCAAGCAAGCAGAGGGGGCTGCACCACAGGCTCAGGCTGTTCCAGCCAGCAGCCATAAGCCAAATGCATGACCAGAGGCTGCCACACGTCCCCTGGGAGCACAGTGCCACTTGTCCTTCCCAAGTGGGTGGCCAAGCACTGAGCTTCACTGTCCCCTTGGTGCTGTGGGAGGGGTCTGCTGGCACACCTCACTCACTGGTCTGCACCACACTTCCTGACAGTTTGACCCTGAACACAGGGCAAAAAAAAAAAAAAAAACCTTCTTGGAGGTGAATGGGGCATTTTCTATTATCTGCAGCTATTGGCTATTTGGAAGGTGTACAAAGCACTGACTGGTGTTTTTGTACTGGTTCCTCTTCACTGCTTTGCAAAATCAGACAGATGGTATTTAAATTGATTTTTTAAAAACATAAATAGAAGAGACTCAGTCATTTTCTGGTTGCTGTTCAGTGTTTATGTTTTAAAGAGATTAGAATTTTAGGTTTGATGTACCTTGCACTTGAAACCGAATCCTATTTCTATATATGATTAAGTTATTTAATAACTTTTCCACAGGACCCCACTATATCTGCTTTGTTCTGAAACACTCCCAACCCTGTTTTCTACAAAAATTAGCTCAACCTCCTGCCCTGCCATCTATTGTCCTCACATTTTCATTAAAAATTGAATTTGGTTTTAATGCCAAAAAGAATTTGTTTTGTATCTCATCTCGTTAATCAAAAAAAAAAAAAAAAAAAGCTGTGATAACTTGGGAATCCCTGCCCGAAAAAACTAGCTTCAATGAGCTGGCAAAGCTGACGCTGTAGTAATTCCTAGCAGCCAAGACTTGTCAGCTCCCACTTCAGAGCCATCGGCTGTGACGAAGCATGTGATTTCGGTTAATTCTCTGTTATGCCTGGGACTTGTGACTAGCAATAGCTGTCATTCAAACACTACAGATAAGGGGCAGAGATTCTCCCGATGAAGCTTCAGGACAAGTTTGTCTCTCCTGCCTTTTGCTTGTTGTTTTGTGGTGTACCCTCCATCCATGAATCCTTGAGGAAGAATTAGCAGAGGAAAAAGAGAGAATGCATGAAGACAGGAGAGAACAGCTGGACTACAGCTTGCTTTCAGAGCACAGAGGATAAATAAGAAACGTTCTTCCCTACAGGCTCCAGTGGGAAACAACACACACTAGTGGAGCCTGAAGTAGCTGGATTACAGGTAAGACTTGGTGGGCTAAACAATAGTTGTAACAAGGACATATCTTTAACAAGAGACAGAAACAAGCTACCCTTTTATCCCTTCTTCTGGAACTAGACTGAGAGCCACAAGACAGCTTTCTTCACTGTGAAACTAAATGCTATGTGGAGTAAATCATTAATGTAATGCAAAGAAAAAAAACTCTTCTACAATTAACCCAAATTAAAAGCCCAGTGGTATTTCCTGGAAAAAAAAATACAAAAAATAAATAAATAAAGACGCTACATCCTTGCCTTTTGATGCTTGATTTTAAATACAGTCATGATGTCTTTCTACTTCATACAGAAGTAATTAAACACTTGTTTTCCTGATGAGCCTAGAGCTACTCAACTTCCTATCATTCTTCTATTGACACAAGCTGATTTTTGTTTTTTTTTTTTTTGAAAGATCAAAAACAGCTGAGTGCAGCAAAATATTCCAGAGAAACTAAAATGGCTACAATGGTGTTTTCTTAGGGGTCACAATCAAAGTGAATCAAATATCTGATGTGCACAGTTGCCTGAGTCAGACTGAGGATGGATTTGAGAAGTTCTCATGCTTATGCAGTTGTCCAAAACCCTCATGTCTCTCCTTGAAGTGTTTTATTATTTTGACATGATATTCACTGCAAAAATAGAAGAGCTGGTGATCCATATTACAGTTGTGATCACAATCTTTCTGATAAATTGACATATGCCTTATAGTCCTCAGCCAGCTGGGTTCCCACTTGCATTCTTAGAGTCCTCAAAACTGACCATGAGATCACTGGGAAGAGGGCACCTTGGCATACAGAAGCCTGTTGTACTCCATTTAGACCACTACAGTCCAGATTGTCTGTATGGGCTGGGTACTCAGGGGACAGGATGGATTTTGCCCTCCTGTTTAGCCTCCCACGGTTTACCCGGTACTGCGGTCATCAGCGATTCCCCCAACCACAGCAAGGGCTTGAAGGGAGAAACAGAAGTGGCAACCCTCACTTGCCAGTCGAGGAAAAGAAGAACCTTCCCAGCACTGAATTGCACAGACAAACCCCTTCATTTCTGGCTGAAGGACGCTTCCTTTTTCTTCCCCTTCTCCTGCATCTCTACTTTCAAGAACCTGGATGATGGAGGCCTGAAAATATGCCCACAGATGGATCTTGCAACTGCGTTTGAAAGAGCTTGAGAAGATTAATGTGAGAGATTGCATATCAAAAAAATAAAATAAAGCAAACAAACATGTCAGAGAAGATTCATAGTTTGAACTGATCTTTGCTTTATTTTCAAGGAATTATTCACACTGTCCTTGTCAAACTCACGGTACAGTTTACTTTTAGGAAGTAATGGTTCTACTAATACTATAATTTGTATCACAGCAGTTCAAGCCCTCACTCCCATTAAACTGAATAAAAGATGGTCCCAGCCCCTAACATCCTACAGTCGAAACATTTATTTCTATCACCAAGCCCTTAGGACCCTTGTTAGCTCTTTATCATAGGAAGCACTATCATAGAAAAGCGATCTTTCCAAGTTTGCTACTAGCTCCTTCCTTTCCTCTAGTGCTACTATTTTTAAGCTATTATTTTGCAAAAAAAAAGGCTTACAGTTTGATAAATCTATGGAAGCTATTCAAAAACAGTCATGAGCCTGTGCGGGCACATTTCTCACCTAACCCTCTTTTGAGAAAGGTCTTCTTCTTTTAATCTTTTTCTTGTTTGGAGGAGCCAGCATGAGCAGTAATCTCAGTCCTTGTCACTAGCATCTTATGCTTACAGAAACCTAATATCAACCATCCCATACCTTCCAATGCCTACAAGGAGGTCATCAAGACAACAGAGCCAGGTTCTTCACAGTGTTCCATGGTAGGAGGACAAGAAATAATGGATATAAGTCAAAACAAGCCAGTTTTAAACAGGATATAAAGAAAAGCTTTTTCATGACCAGGACAGTCAAGCAGTAGAACAAGTTGCTCAGAGAGGTGTGATCTCCATCTTTCAAGGTTTTTCAAGATGCCATAAAACGCTGAGTAACCTGGTCTGACCTCATAGCAGACCCTGCTCAGAGCAAGAGGTTGGAATAGAGACTACCTGAAGTCTCCCCTATCCTGAATTATCCTGTGATCCTACTGCTTATTCACCACACACCTTTTTAACTGAAGCTTTTGCCAAACTTTCTTACCTCCAGACACATCAGATCCTAAACACGTTCTCAGCATTTTGATTAAAGATTCCAAGACCTTTTCAAATAGTTACTCAAATAACATTTCAAAACAAATAGAAATAACTTCTTTTATAATGATTTGGAATGCAGGTGTTTTTGTTTTGTTATCATTCTTAGATGGAAAAAAATGACCCTCAAAGGCTAATGTTTTCCTGAATTAAATTATGGTACTTTGGGAGTTAAATATATCTACTCACAGCTATTTGATACATAAATGGACTAAATTATAGACAGAAATTTTAAAATAGAGAAGATCATTTACTGCCAAATGAAATTTAGGAGCATAGAGGGAAGCAAAACAGAAAATCAAGAGCAATAATAGTCCAGGCTTTTTTCATGTACAGCTAGAAGAAGCGCTACCCATCACTAGGCAACACTTTCAATTAATTTGCTTCAAGGAGAGTGAGGAAGACAGTCAGGGAGAGTCATATTATGCAAAATGGTTTTTTAGCAAGGTTGGTTGCCCTCCGTTTGTTCAGCATGTTCCAGGCTGGCTCAAGATACATGGTGTAAAAGCATTCTCTAAGGCAGGTTTTGTATATAATATACAAACGTCTCCTCCCATGGGACTACATGATCATATGTCTCCTCCCGAGCTACATGATCAGACATTTTCCTAACCAATATAAAATAATCAGAAAAAAAATCCACTCTGGAAGTAAGCAATAGTCACAGTGTGACTGCATAGCTCAGAAAAATTATATTATCATTAACTTAACGAGAAATAGTTTCCCATAAACTAAAGTTAGAGCTAATCTCTCAGTAAAACAGAGCATCTTTTATCTGAAAAATTACAGCACAAAACACACAAAATCAGTAGAGTGCTAATTCTATGCATTAACCGGAGTTTCTTATAAACATTTTAACACTATCCCCCTTCCCTCCCCACAATGAGAAGTTCCATTAAAAGCATTATTAGCTCTCCTTTAAATAGCTAATTATACCTAACTCCAGTCATAATGTCTAATTACTGGTTTATTCAGTCTGAGTGGTTTATAACATGATGAGAAATTACTCAGATGAAATTAGATCAAAGGGTAACATAAGTGTTATTTGCATTTCAAACTGCCTTCGTAGGCAGAGGTGGAGCTGGAGGGGTTGAGGAAGGGAAACAGCAGCACGAAGGCACAGCTACATTTTCACAAGCATCCAGGATCTGTTCCCTTCAGTCTCCTTCTTCCTCCACACCCACATATGTGTGTGCCGTATATCTCGGAGAAACGTGCCAGACTAAAGCAGTAAAAGCATTTACCAGGGTTTCATAATGTGCCAAAAGATGGATGCAATTATTCTCATTGCCTTTGGAAGATCACAAGATGAAACCTGAAGTAAAAGGCTGCAGCTCCATTAAACCAAGCCAGTCCTGCAGTTTTCAAGGGCCTCTGTAGTGTAACCATAATAAAAATTTGCTTTTTGAAATGTGTGTACAACAGATGGATAATAAGTTTTACCTCATTATCTCACAGCAAAATGATGTGGGATTTTTATGTATTTTTTTTCCTATAAAAATAAAAAAGGAACAATTAGCACTCCTAGAATCTTAAATTGTTTCTCAGTCTATATGGGACCTGATGTTGGGATAAGTTTGGAATAGTATGGAAATATCAGAATATGTCAGAATATTGGTGGAGAGCAGAAGTTTAATAGGGCACTGAAATAAGAAGTCTCAAGAGCCTTGATATAAAATAGGGTGGAAGTGGGAGAAAGTGTTCCTCAGAAAGCTCTCTCCCATCAGTACTTTCTTACATTTTCTCATTTGCAGTCATAAAGAGTGAGTGACAAATTTTCCTTTTTACACTTACCAAAGTTGTATAAAAAGCATCTTGAAGTACCTTCAATGCAAACTTATTATTTTTCTGTCTTAGTTGAAAGGATAACACAAACATAGCCAGTTTGTTCATTACTTCAGAGTGGGATGCAACGCTCATCCCACATCTTCATGTCACTGAGATGATTTCAGCAAAATTCTGTGATTTATTTTTTTTTAAGCCAGGTAAGTGAAAAAGTGGTTTACCTTAGCTCAGAAAGACAACACTCAGTCTTTTGCAAAGGTATCCGTCTCCTTCAGCAGCAAGATGTTTAATGCGAATGCTTGTTACACCAGATTGCACTTACATACAAAGACTGACTTGAGGACTAACTCCATTCTAATCAAGACTGATAACATCTTGAGGACAATTGCTTATGCGAGCAGTATCTCTTTTGCTTGTGATTTAAAAACAGGGGAGACATTAGAAGATAGTTTAAGAACATTTTGCTCATCTCATTCTTTGAGAGAGTTTACAACATCCTCTTCCTTTGTGTCTGTCCTTTCAGCGATGCACGAGTATAAACAATTTTTCAGTGACTGGTCGGAAGCAGGGGAGTTGAACTTCATGCATCACAGCATCAAATTAACAGAGGCAGGTCATGAATTATACAGATAGTTTGTCATTCGCTTCCTGTAGACTGTACAGCTAATTAAGAGCTGTATTTTTCATACGAATTCTGTAATCACCCTGACATATGCTAACCAAGTATCCCATCTCTGGATAGTATTATGCTCCATTATAGAGTGAAAGTTAATGGCAGTCTGTGGTTCTGACATTACTCTGAACCATAAAAACTAATAGCAGAAACTCCTTGTTCTTGGTGATCCTCTTATGTGACCTCCCGCTTACCTTCGTTAAAAACATACAACCTCCTCCACCAGAAGGAACAAGCCCATCTGAAAGACAATCCCACATCATAGTCTCATGAAGAAGAATCCCTCTGCTTATTAAAAAATGCAGGGAAATGACAGAAACAAAGCTGAGACCTTGGACCTTCCTTCATGTCTGAACATCTCAAAGGTATGTTTGCTACAGACAGGAGGCACGGAGCAGTTATAAACACAGACTGAACTTGTTTACAGTGATCCATTGCACCCTACCAGCATCAACGATATCAATGATTAACCCTCTCTTGCACAAACACAGCCACCCTCTTAAGACAAAAGTCTGAAACACTGAAGTACCCATATAGCATTGGAGAAGCAGGATTTATGCTGAACCACTTTTTTCAAAATACATGCCTCATAAGTAACACACATCAGGACACTTTTTGCTTTAATTTTTCAGAACTGATTACTTTAACTACTGAAGAATCAAAAGTTTACATTCCCTTTTCTACAGTCGTTACTTCTCTGTTAAAAAGATCATTATTACTATATCAAAACCAAATTTAGCTTTGTTCTATGCATGAATGATGCACTTCAGGATCTCATCTGCGAAACGTCACATGGGACTAGATTTCATCTTAATTCATGAGCTATAAGCATGGATACCCACCTTATGATATAATCAATTTAAATACAGTAATTGAGGAAAAATAATGTGTGTGTGTTCATCGTTTCTGGGATCTCTACACACTAGTAGTATATGAACATTAAAAAAGCACAGAACCAAGTTACCCAACAAGATTTTACTGGACAGCTGCTGAATGTAGGACTGAAAAAAAAAAAAAAGGTAGAAACAACATCTAAAGCTGGGTATTATTTTATTTTTTTGCCCAGTTGTCTTTAGCATAAAGCCATTGAACTGATCCTCTGTAATTGTACCCATTCCTCCTACCGAACTGTGACCGCCCACATAGAAGAGGGGTAGACATAAAGAACTCACACTCTCACAACCTCTACTTATCCAAATAAATGAGTCAGCCTGGAAAAGATTATAGACAAAGACTAGAACTGGTTTTTGCTAGCACACACTGTACATTTTTCATATCTACAACTCAGAAAAAGAAACCAAGGCATCTAAGCACATAAATTACACCAGTTATGTCTTAATCTCCCTTTTTAAAACTTACTTCAAAGTCAGTTATATCTCAGTATCTTTTTTTCCCCCTTTAGTATGAATCAGTCACTTTAATAGAACACAGAAGAAGAAAAAGAGAAAAAGGCAAGGTGAGGAGATGGAGATGTATGTATCTCATTTGACCTTCTTGACAAAGACAAGGCAGAATCCATTAAGCATTTATATAAAATATTCCTTTTTCTTTTTACAGCTCTTTCCCATCTCTCTCACTTTTGTGAGAAAGAAGATTTGCTGCTCTCTCATAGATCATTATCTCTCCTTGACATGCTATGACCTATGCTCCACTGTGACTTTCAGTAATGATCTCCATTCTACTGGAGCAGAGACTTGGGGACAGAGGGAAGGAAGCACACATTTTTGCCATATAATTTCTAAAGCGACATCAAATGATCTTAATGATTTTAAATTTTCATCATTCTTCGCTGTTTTCTGGCTTTCCCTAGGTGTGGCCACCAAATCCTCTTTCTCTTCGACAAGTTATGACTATGAGCTTGATTTCTTACACAAAGGTATAAAACCAGATCCACAAATATCAGTTCTAAGCACTGCACACACCACTGTATTGGTATCAGAGTGTATTGGAGATATCACCTTGGCACATCATTACTACTGAATTTACATGAAAACATTCTACCACAAATGTAAATATATCTCGTACATGTAGCAAAGATGGGACGAATATCAAAAGATTTCCATATTCTGGTATTTCTGGTTGTTTACTGTCACTTCTGCCTGCACAATTTTCCCACAGATGCATGGAAAGATGCCAAAAAGGTGTCAGGTGTCAAAGAAAGAGGAAGGCTGTTTGATACCTAGCATTATTTACAAGCTGAAAGACAGACGTTAGATAATTATCACACGACAGAGCAATTAGGATTTTCAAAGAAGCCTAAGGGAACTGATGTCCACCATCCACTGAATTTCAAATGAAACTGGACTTTTTTTCTTTTCCTTTTTTTAAAGTATTTGAAGAAAAAAGGTGAAGTCCTCAATAAATGGTTTAAGCACAAAAAGCAACAAACATGCTTCTGTAGTCAATGGCTAGCACTGAGTGCTATGGTTAAGCAAATAAATGTAAGCAAAAGAGGAACTGGTTCAAACAGAACCCCACAAGGTTCTGCATTATTTAGGATCTTAATTTAGAATCTTTAATAAGGAAATTTCTTAAATACAAAATTTCCAAATTTTGGGATCTGACTGTAGTCTTTTTTCTCCTTCATATATCATGAAGGATACTAACAGTCTCCTCTCTATGTGCATAATTTATCTTAAACAGACAAGTCCTTGTACAATATAGAAGCAACAACAACTCTGATTAATGCCTCTGTCACCCCATGCATTGATTCGTATTCCTCTAGTTGTTGGTCTCCCTAGGAAAACTCTTCAGAAGATGCAATTAGTTCCAAGTGCTATGTCCCATGTAGCAATCACACCTACAGGGCATACATACCTCACTTTTCTGTATTTGAAGAGAGCTCCGCCTATCACAGAGTTACACTGCTAATTGAATAGGTGAATCCTAACCACTCAGCAGCCAGCGTGAAAATCCACATCCAAGCAAAGATGCCAGTTTGTGGCAATGTATGGCGCAGCCCCTTGGTAAAATGAAGGTATTGCTTCTGTTTTCAGATCATACACACAAGAGCTTTAGGACAAGCAGCCAACTTTTATCGTGTTCATAAAACTTTCCATAGTGTGATTTCAAGTGATGTTCAAATCCCCCAGTCCTTACTGTAACGCACGCAACAGCCCATCATGAACACTAGTAGTGAAAGAAAGCACCTTGAGTGTGCATTTATGAGACTGACAATCAACTTTACGTGCTGCAGTGCCATACAGTCAGAGCTAGCCCTCCTGCCCAAAAGGTGTCAGTGCTGATTTCTGTTCTACCAAGTCATTTAGAGCCATTAGCTAAGGCCCATCCCCATGCTAGGGAGAGTCTTATTCTGTGACCTTAAACAAATCACCGGCTCTCACTCCTCTGTGCCTTAGTTCTCAGGCGTAACATGGAGATAAAACTCATTCCATTTCACAGAAACACTATGCAAGCTAACCTTTCCAAAATGCAGTGAAAGCTTCCGATACACTGTTAGGTTTCTTTAGAAATACAGTCTCATAGAGATTGCTGTTTAGGAATGGGTGAGGTTTCTTTTGGCTGTTTGCTTGCTCATAAGGGGAAAAAAAAAAGTCTTGGTGAATTATAAACACTTTGCTATTCACCTCAGTTACTGCCTTTTCTCTCTTCTGTTGACTGCTCCCCATTACTCAACTTCCATCAGCAAACATAATCACCTATCACTGCTCCTTGGCACTGCGATGAGCCACCTACCCCTTCAATTTATTTTTTGGAGGCTGTCAGTTTTGATTCCTTGCCTCAAAACGTCATCTTTATCTTTGGTGTTATGCCATTCTTACTTCACAGGGAACTTAAACATTCTGGAAAGCATGCTTCATTGTGAAATAAACAACCATTATTTTATGTCACAGTCTCGCTCTCACAGGAGTGCTGATTAATCCGGACTCCAACTTAAGAAGTCTTAATGGCGAGTATCTACCAGTTTATCAACAGAACCAGTTCACAAGGCATGTAGCATGATGCACCTAAGGCTGAAAACAAAACTGGCACACAACACATTGTCACAGAGCCCATGGCCTTCATGTTTACACGACTGTGCAAACTGCTGTTGTCGTTGGTTTGCCATACTTCCAGGAGCCTGACTTTTGAGGAAGCAGAGAAAGTTTAATCAAAACACTGGTCATAACACATCCCAGGACTCTGCAGGATAATTTTGTTCCAAGTATTTCTTTTGTGCACTTAAGAAGCACATCAGATACACAGGCAGAGAATCACTGGAGGGCAAAAAACAGCTGTTGTACCTAGAGCCTAATGTGAAGAGGGATCACCAGTTTGGGGGACCTACATGGGCTCCTAATTGGCAACAGAAATTGCCATATGTTTTAGGAACAAGAGTGGCAAAGTGTTTGAGGAACTTGTGAGGCAGCAGCAACATGGTCATGATTCGTGTGTCCGGTATAGGACAAGCAAGGTGGCTGATGGCCTGACCTTTCTTCACAAAGAGCTTACAGACACTGTTGCTTCATTTCAAATAATGCCCTGGAAAGGCAGAAGTGATGGTGCATCTTTAACTAGATATTGCTTCTTATCTAGGAGCTGCACCTTTTACTCTTACAAAGATTACAAAAACAAAGGAGATGTTCTTTCAGTAATGAGAACAGAAGGCTCTTAAGGTGTCTACGTCCCCTCTTTCCCCCATTAATAAAAGCTTTTGTTAATAACTTAACCTATCTATTGTTTCAAGGGCAAAACAGTAGTCATTTTCAGATGTGTAGACAATGATGAATTTTGGAAAGCTCCAAACTTTTATCAGCCTTTGCAATATTCTGCTTTTTAGATTAACCTCATATAACTTCTATTCTCTTTTTTTAGATAAAAGCTTTTGCTAGAAAACAGCAGAGCACAGTGACTTCCAGCATGTCTGTTCAGTTCTAGATACCAGCTTAGCAACAGCACAGAAAGACAATTTTTAGAGATTAGATGGCCTATGCTTTTGAAGTATCTGCATTTGAGTACCACAGAGTCAGCAGTCATGCTTGAAGATCTTGTCTAAAGTACCTAATTTCCTACTGTTTTGTCTCTTTATGTCACCATTTACTTCGCTGGGGATTGCACTGTGCATGACATGATGTTAAAATATACATGGCTTGAAACACTCCAACATCTTGGGGCATGCATTCATTCAAAACAGAATAGAGACGTTTGCACATGGACTTGAGGAAAGGAAGAACTAAAGCAACAGCCAAGGCCTGTTTCAGCACAATCCAAATAAACAACCGCCCCCATGAGACAGATACATTCCTTGCAATGGAAGAGAGCAGCTGTACAGAATCTTTACTTAGTATAATTTTTTCTCATCTTAGATTCCTACCACCTATCATCTCAGCTGAACGGTTTCACCCAGCGTGCTGTATCTGATCTCTGTAGAAAACTTTTACAGGTTTTTACAAGCATACATTGGCATGGATTTTCTGCTTCACAATCCATCCAGGCGTCAGCCACAGATGAGTTAATTGATTTGCAAGACCGAAATTCTGCATTTGCAACATATCCTCATCGCATGTCAACTGCGCCCCAAATGAGAGCTAGAGCACAAGAACTCCTTTCTGTGTCAGATCTGTACATTATTTATCATTCCTTTCATGGCAAGCTGATCTCCAGGTTTAAAAAACTCAGGTTTAAAAAGTCGATGAGGCTTACTAGCCCCAGGGAGATCTAAGCTCTCGTGGAAGACTAGACACATTTGGTAACACTCCAGATACACTGAGGAATTGTAGAGTGTATGTTTTCAGGATGACATGCCATTTGTCAAAGTCAGTAAGGGGAATGCTACCAAAGACTGATTCTTTCACTGCATTTTGGAGATGTCTCATGATTTGAGCAAACTTGACATAAAAGAAGCTGGGTAGGATACTGAGTTACTCATTCCTGAAATCCATGATCTGTGTAGTTAAAAAAAAAAAAAAAAAAAACATATACAGAGCAGCTGTATATCTGTGGCATGCAGCTTCTCAGATATTTCTTATCTCCTCAATGCAGTGTACGATCACTTCCAACTAAGAAATGCAAAAGAATTGCACACAGCTCATCCTTCCTGTGTGTTGGGTATAAAGAAACAGAAGATTGGTGGTGATCCTGGCACTCTTGCAAAGAATTTTGCAAAATTTCACCTGAACAATTACAGTTTTGGAACTGCTTTATGGACAGGTAGATATTTCACAGGCTGGCTAAGCTAATTCCATTTTTCTTTCTGCTATTGATCACCTGGATTGAGAGGGTTTTGTCTGATGTAGGTCACGCAATAGGCTGTTTTCAAAGGCAGGGCTCTTGGTGTGATAGGATAACTGTATCCTGCTAGATGGTCAGTAGAAAGGGCCACTTCCTGGAAGACTGAAAAAAATCAGTCACAGTATGTGTTAACCTCAGACACAAGAGGAATTAATATGGAGGCTAAAAAAAAAAGAGAGATGGATATGTTAACTAAAATTGAATCATTTCTGCTGACCTTCTGCATTAGCCAGATTGTGTCCCCATATTTGCTGTGCAGACAGGTAATTCTGTAAGGGAGGAAGAAATTAGCTGGTATACAGACATGCATGCAAAGAAGCTTGAAAGAGTGTTAAAGTAAACAAAAATAAAATAAAATTAAATAATAATAAATAAAGCCAAGCACTGAGGCATCAGGAAACACCAGAACCAGTTTTATACAACCTCAGCTAAACCACCTTGTAAGAATGCATTAAGTCAGTGTCTTTAGTTAAGGGAACACCCACTGTTCCTCCCCCCGTAGGGCTCCAGCCTCATTCAGTGCACAGAACTGGCAGCTTCCAGTGTGACGGACATGTAATCTTTTGTTTTATTGCCTAGCATTTGACCCTTCTTCCTGCACCACAGGTAAATTCTAGTTTGCAAACAGAATTCATTTTCCTTGTCAGCTTTTCAGGAGCACTTCTTACAGGATTTTTGTGAAGTTAAATCTACTGTATTGACAGGAGGTAAGAGGTAGGGCTATTCCCCATTGCACAGAAGGGGAATGCCAGCACAGAGGCAATCCTAAATTCAGCAAAATGTGAGTTGCTTAAGATAGATACTTTCAGTATATGCATTATTCATACTCCACTTAACTATGCACAAAGACTAAGGCATTACGTTGAAGTTTCTGCAATTTATTCGAAGTTTACTTCGAATGACTTCCCATTAAATGTTTCAAAACTGCAAGGTTTTGATGGAGAGCTGCATCTGGTTTCCCTCAGGAAATGAAATGTATACAGTTGTGCCATCTGCCTCTCCAAGTGCTGTTAATGCTCCTTCCACCTCATTTCTGAACCTATTGGCTGGTTTCAGACAAAACTGGCAGAGAAAAAGGTCTCTAAGTGAATGCCTCTAAGCCTAATAAAAACTGGCAGCTAAGTAGAGAGCAAGACCTAAATTACAGCCTCTGCTGAGAGAAAGGAGGCAAAACCTCTCCTGCTCCCATTCTGAGAGGCAGTGACGGAACCCGGCCAGCACAGGCAGCTTTGAACCAGCCGCCTGTGAGAGGGCACCGAGCACAAGCAGGTAAAATCCACGTTCTCCTTTGAGAAGCTGTGTTCTCATCTGGTGAGATGAAACAGGGAAGCAGAAGAGTAAAATCAGCTCAAAGACACGCAGTAATGAGCACATGCCTGCAATGATCACTTACCACAGGGCTGTGCTGCGCTGCCAGCCCAACGCCTCCCTCTTCTATCGCTGCCAGAAGAGGCACTTGGAAGCAGCACAGTCCTTGCTGCCAGAAGTGCCAGCATGCTTTCCAAAGGATGCTCTGGTGCTCAGCTGACAGGACACTAGCATAAAGATCTTTCCAAGAATAAAATGGACCCGTCCCAGTCTTTTCCAAAAGCCAACCAAATATACTGCGACTCAGAGGAGGCAAAAGAAACTGCTGTTGGGAAATCAGCTTCCAAGCACAGCAAAGCTTTCAAACAAACAGAAAACAATGCCATTTCTATTAGCATTTCTGTTTCCAAATTTCCTGGGTTCAGTCCTCGTGTGAGGAACTGGCACTCACACATATCACCTTCCCTTCAGTCTGCCTTGACCTCAGTCAGCGCTACAACACACCCCTGCCCCCTGTATGACAGCCAGCAATTCCCGCATGCCTGCAATCTCCTTCCTGGAGACCCTGCCTGCAGGGAACTGCAGCTGTGACCTCTGTGCTGCTCCTTTCATCAGCACTAAACTAGTGAGACTGTAGGGGAATAACAAGGTGACACAAATGGTGCTGTGCTTTTCCCTACGCAGGGACTACAGGGAACCTTTGCTAAGGCTGCTGTAGCATTTATAAAGCAGGCAGTGAAAGATGTACCATTTTCCTCAGCCTAGAGGTGTTTAAGTCATACTAAATACACTTTTAAAGAAAATATGTCTGAGCACAGGAAGATATGGCTGCTATTACTATAAAAATTATGCCTAGATATGGCAATGCAAGTGCTTTAGGCACAGAAAATTAAGGAAAGACACATCCAAAAAATAAATGTTAATGGCACCATGGCAGTAAATCCACACACTCTCAGGTATAGATAGCCTTTCAGATCTCTAGCTACTGTATAGAAAGCGATGCCTACAGAACAGCCAAGGAGGTGCCAGCCACAAACAATGCCATGCTGACTGCTGCTGCTGAGCTGCAATGAGGACAGGTCTCTATTTGACACTCCCCACCTAGAACCTGCAGATTAAACAAGATCCAAGGCTGGTGCATCTTACAGCTCTGCCTGTCTCCAACACCATATGACTGGGATTAAAAGGACCAAGCCCACTGCTTGCTTCAGCTGTCTCTTCCACACAGACTGATTACTGTGGGTGAGTGCACCCCACAACTAGAGGAGTTTTGTAGGGCTGGTATTCCCATTTGTTAAAGTTGATGAAAGTCGTGCTATTGATGATGGAATGCAAGAGTGAGCACAAAGAAGGAAAACTTGGGCAAGTGAAGGCATAAGAAAGCAGTCAGAAAGCCTTGATTTATGAAAAGCGAAGATACTTCAGAAGGATGGGTTTTCCTTTCCAACAATTTCCTCAGGTGACAGCTGCTTTCAGCTGTACAGCTCTGCAAAATGCCTCTGTCGGTGAACTCATCTGAAAGGTCCAAGTCAAGAGAGGGCTGTCTGTCAGATAAATCTAGTAAAAAAAAAAACAACTTGGTCCTTTTCTTCGTCAAATAAATTCCATTTAGTGCTGAAGCTGAAACCTGCTTTGAACAGTAGAGCAGAGATACCAGCCAGGCCATTCATCTCTCAAGACCGGTCTCCAAACAGAGAAATACCACCAGTCCCCAGAGGTTATAACTGCAGGTATTATCATAATCTCCTGTACTCTATGCCTACTTGTGATTGGATTTAGAAGCAAAACAAAACAAAGCACTTAAAATGAGGTTCACAGATAACAGAAACCCACTATAATGGCCTCTTCTAGCCGGGCTTTCTAATTGCCAATTTGTTCACGATGGATGCCAGAGCAGCTGGCTCTGCTTCCAGAGCAATAGGAAGAAGTTAACTAGGATTCGGTTCCACATGACAGTCAACTGGAAGGCACGAGACAGCGGTTTATAGGATATGCACACTTCGCAAATGGAGAGGGAAGGGGAAACAACACAAACCGAAAAAGTCAAATGCAGATGGGAACCTGAGTTCTCTATACTCAGCATTCCAGTTCGGTTCACAAAAAACTCTGGCACAAACCATGTAACGCAGATCACGTGGCCCATCAGGAAAAGGTCTAGTAAAAAGTAATCTCACCCCATCTTATAACGATAGCGTGGGCTAGAAAGTCACACTGAAAAAAATCCATGCTCCTAGATTTCCATTTGATTTCCTTCACAAATTCAGTTCAAATGTGGCAAAATGCCTTCTGACCTGTAAGCCATGTGACAGTCAAACAAACTCAAACAAGATCTCGGCTTGAACAGCAGTTTTGTTGCCTAATGTTGGTGGGATTCTTGAAATAAATAGATAAATAAAAATCCATCACGCTACATTTACCCCAACAGTTCGCGAGAAATTCAAGGAGATCACAGAGCAGAATTTACTTAGTGAACAGTCTGCTACTGTTAGACATGTGGAGCAGGTAACCCACAGCAACTCTCCAGTCATAAGGAAAACGTTGGAAGGCAGGCAATGAGAAAAAGATGCAGTTATAGATGGTTTATTTGAAAGATCATCTTTCAAGTGAAACTGTATTCTATATTCTAACTCCATGCTTACTTTTTTTGTGTTGAAGAGATAAGAGAAATCTCATTTTACTCAGTGCTGGAAGAACGGATTTTGATGGCAGCTTCTGAAACAACTGAGAGGTGGACACCAAGATCTGCTGGAATACGTACTTTCTTCTGCAGTGAGCACCAGCACACATTTTGACTTGAAAAACTGAAGTATGCTTCAGTAGCAGATACCCATTTGGACTCTAATCTGAAATATCATAAAAATTACTATAACACTTCTAAATGTACTGGTACACACGTTATCCTATGTTCTGTTGCATTATATCTCACCATAGCAGTTGAGATAAATACAAAAGAGAATGACTATTTTATTGAAATACTGAGATCATGACACATGTTTATATATATATATATATGTCTTTGATTCATAGATCTGATGATCCTTAATAGAAACTGAAGTTAGCTGATTATCCAGTAATCTGAGAACATGATCCTCTTAGTTTTATTTTCCATGCTAACTATTTCCTCTTTCCTCTCTTTCTGCTACTACCTATTTCATTAGAAGGCAAAGGTTCTGGTCAAGTCCTTGAAGAACTTAGTGCTCAAACAACGGAAATCATGTCATAATCATCTCAGAAAAACATACACACATGAGAAAATGCCCCTGCAGAAATAGCCATTATTGAAGATGACACAAAGCTGGGTATTTTAAGGCATTGTTTAATTTAATTGCTAGTACCCATTTTAATTAGCAAGAGGTCTATTTCCACCATAATGAGCAATAGCGCAGAATCACAATGTAAAAAATTTGCAGAAGATTTTTTTCCCACACACACACTTCATTGAAACCACTGAAGATATCTCACTTTAACAGCTGCAGACTTGGCCCAGGAATATGACAGCAGATTATAGCATGGCACCAAACCAAATGTCCCATCATTAATTCCCCTGCTTACAGCCTCTGCCATGACAGTAAGTTCTCTGGGATAGGAACAGCCTCTGCAATTGCCTTTCATGACACAGTTTTGATCTGAAGTATAAAGTATAGGGCCAAATACATATTAATAATACGTCTGTGACTTCTCTGAAGTTTTCCCATGCTAACATTAGGCTTGACACAATGGTACAGCATCCAAGAAGAAAGAAAGGTACAAGAAATTGTGGAGAGAATGAAAGTAACCTAATCAGTGGTTATTAAACAGTGCTTTAGTGCATATGCACAGTATGCAAGCACCAGCAACAAGCACTTCAAAATGAACTACAGCAGAGAGAAGCTGAATTTTTATGTAAGGGTGTTCTTACTGTTTTATACATCAAAGTCCATTCATGTTAAATTTTAGGTTTCGTGCAGGCATGAAACGGATTGATCTTCACTATTTTCTAGCTCTTTTCTGAGATCGTAAGCATGGATTCAGACAGTCTGCATAGGCACTGGGGATATCCCATCCAAGAGTCCAGCAGGGTCAATTTCTCAGGGCTGTGGCTGCAAGGACACTGCTTGTACTGGACCCAAACCTGGCTAGTGTAACACAGATCATTACAGGGTCATCCCTTTGGGCTCTGGCAATTATCAAATCTCTGGAGGGCTTCATCTACATGCCTGCTCCTCTTCCCATCCTCAGACTTTTAGCCTGCTCTTTATGGATGTTACTAGTTCACATCTGCTCGATAGACCAGCATGGCAAATATGGGGGGCTAAGTAAGGGGAAACAGGATTGTTTTTGTTAGGATGGGCAGATGGGGAAAGTTCCCAGGAGGAGCTGATGTGTTTGACTACAGGCCTATAGGTCCTGTATGCATGAGCATCTAATACACCTGCTAGAAATAGCCAGACTACTCTCCAATCTCATGTCCAGACCTGCAAAAACATTCAACAAAAATGGTCTGTCCATGTAAGCAAGCTGGTGCATCAAATAATAAAGGCTGGACATACTGGATTTTACTTTACAGAGAAAGCTCTCCACTGATTAAAGCAGCTTGCACCTGTGATAAAGGGGAATACATTTATTTTCTCCTACCCACAGTGATTAAAAATTACTTTCCACCACTTAAAACATACAAGATAGGTCAAGATAAACTGCATGGACCAACAAATGCAATTCTTCCTGCCCCTGTGACAAGGGGCTCTCCTTAGAAACATTTCTATTTCTCCACAGGAAAGTGTCTCCATTGTGCACAAGGAAAAACATCTGCTTCTGATGGTGCATAAACAGCAATATCTGTATCTCTGATGACTGAAGACCAATAAGAGCAAACCAGATTCTGCTTAGAACATTAATGATGCCAGGAAAAACAATGTCTGTGCAAGCTGTTTTGGCATGCATGTCCAGAGCCCAGCAGGACTGTGACTAGGCAGACAATAGTTCACACCAGGTTTGCATTGGAGTGCTGTTTTTTCTGTTTTGCAGCGCTCCCTGCATACAAATTGTTCCACACAAAGTCGAAGAAAACAAGACCTAGGAGTATGCTCCAAAAGTGGAATTTTGCTTTGATTGCAAGGGAAAAGTATAGTGAATGACCACCACACTCTTCCTTGCTATCATTATTGACCAGCACAATATAAAGTGGAGACCTTGATCAACCATATTTGCCTATCGTTTGCTTTTTTAGGTTATACCACATCTGTTTAGGGATCTTGGATAAACAACACCTGGCTTTAAAATACAATATATTGCCTCATTAAGAGGCAATATATCACACTTTTTTCCTTACCTCCACCCAGGTCTAGTCAGGGTGTGCTCTTTAGCTCTACTTTGGAGCTCTATTTCAAGGGCTTTTACAAGTCTTCTGGAAGTGCTGAGGACAAGGATATGGGCTGCACAGGCCAGGTGGGCAAACTGCAAAGAATTGATGTCACTGTCCTCTGGTCCCCCCAGATGATGGAAACAGGCCCAAACTGCAAAAACTTCATTCAAGTCAATGTCAAAAACATTCAGACTGCTGCAATGCAACTGTAATGCAAACTAAAATGCCATGGACCTTCTTTTGTGCCTTCTGTAGCCAGCATAATGGGCAAGAATTTGGCCCTTTGTAGTGCAGGAAGAAAGCACTAATTACTTTAAAAGTTTTATATATATATATAATGTATATATATATCCTTTTTGTTACATAACCCACATTAGTGCTGTCCTCCAGAACTACCGGGAATTAAACATAATTGAATGAAAGCTGCAACACCGGGCTAAGAAACTTTCCTGAAATAATTAATACTACCGCTCAATGATATTGACTTATACATTCAGTATTCCAGGCAGAGCTGGCCACTGTAGGTTGTTATCCTCAGGAGTCAATGTATTCAACTGCTATGCAAAAACAAGGGAAAAAGTCAAAGAACATAATTTGTAACATTTGCAGCTGAAAAAAGGAGATACTGAATGCAGTGTGCGCTGCATAAGGAAAAGTCGTGCTGAAAAAAGAATGGAAAAAGAAAGAGAATCAGACATGAAGGATTGCTCAGCATATGGCCAAAAGTATAATGCAACACTAACTCTTTGAGTACATTGTTATTTGCACAGTCCTTTTGTTTTGCCTCTCCAGTATTATTAAAAATCCAAAGGTAGAACTTCATCTGTATATAACTGTCGATGCATATAAAAAACACACACGTGCATATATAAAACAACTTTAGAAGAATTACTACTCATCTCAGAAGACTACAAAGTATGAAGTGATACAATTTCCTATCTGTATGTAAAGTCATCAGGGTAATGATATTGTCAGTTAAGGATAAAACAACAATTTGCATTATTATCCACTGTAACATATATTGTTATTTTTACCAGTAAATATATGGCTGGCTTTAGCCTCAGTGGTGGGATGAATGTTCAAGAAGAGATGATGAATAATTCATAGATCTTATATAATACAACTGCTCATTCTGGGATTCGTGTTTGAAGAATGACTTCTCCTGGTTAGATGATGTTTAGATTCTGGGCCAGCAACAATCTGGCATGACCTGCCTGCAATGAGATAATGATCTGCTGATGAAAGGGTTGGTTTTTGTGGTTTAGTGTTTGTTTGTTTTTTAATCCATTAAAATTTCATATAATTTTCATTACACAAGCATATCTACAGAAGACTGAAATAAGCAAATACACAAATTCAGCAAGCATGTTCCATCCACTAGGTTGATTCCAGAGTTAACAACTATGCAAAGTAAACTAAAAGCTAGTTCACATCACATCCTATGCAAAATGTAGCATAGAGGGGAGAACGCTGCACTTGGCATTAGGAAATCCAGGTCCCTTCCCAGCTCTGGCAACTGCCGGGGACATGACAGAAGCATAGGGGGGTGGTTTCCCTTGATGCCCTTTCATGTCTTTCCCATGCAAGGAGTGAAGGCTATAACCCTCAGGGGACAAGGACTGAGTCTTGGTGGTCTTACAGCTAGATCATATGCTTGATTGAGACTTTCTCTCCAAAGCAGCTAAAACAAAGATACCTGGAGTATTGGGGGGAGAGTCATGCAGATAAATAGTCTGTGGCTCTTCACCTATATCACTACAACATGACGAGAATATTATTCACAAATATAAAGGAGCAGGAATCCCAACAGCTTTGGGAAATTTAGCATACCTGCTTATACATTTTTACAAGTGTCAGGGGAGCTTGTTTGAAGATTTCATTTTAAAACAAATCTTGCAAGAACATATTTTTCTCTACTACACAATGCTTCCCCCTCCCCGCTCTCTTTAAAACAGTCCTCTCACACATGTTCTAAGGAACCTTACTAATTAGAAAGGTCAAAGAAAAGAGAACAAAAGAAGAGCTTAACTGTATTGTAAAATGCTGCTCTGGATGTTCTTGTAACTAAATACTTGCTCAGACAACATCGTGCATTACAAAACAGATAACCAAATTAAACCTACCTCCTCCTCAAAGGAAATTTGAAGGAAAGTTGGTTCATATGTCTCAGCAGAGATAGAACAAATTATAACTGATAGGGGCTGAAGGGATGCATGCTTCTTGATCCAGGCTATTCCATACTGAGCTGTTATACTCTTTTTTTTAAGCCATCCTTCCATACCACACAATAATAAACCATATATTGATCTAGAGCTCTAAACAACATAATTCCAACAACCTTATTTCTTTATGAGCTATAAGGCTATAATATATCAATGGGATGCATGGACAGAAAGAATACTACATGGTAATCTGTACATTCTCCATGCAGGCAAAAGTGCAGTTCAGAGTCCTGGCTCTAGTTTAATACAGGCTCTCTCAGGAACCTCTAGCCCACTTTTTTCACTTCTTCAAAACAGCTTATTTCCAATCTTTGTTCCACACTGCATGGTTTAGGAGCCACTGTTCCAATGACTATGTTCCTCATTTGAGGGGATTACTCTTAACTGGAAGAGAAGGGATTTCTCTCTAAACTTCTTGAAGACCATGAAAATATATGTAATTCCTTAGAATTCTTGCATTTCTCCAACTCAAAAGAATTAGGAGGGAACACAGCAAAGAACTAATTTACACATACCTCACACCTTTGGGAACTGACTTGTAACTGTCATTGACTTTAACAAATTCTACTTCCTTGTAGATGTTGGATCCCAACAGTACTCGATAAAAGCCAACCTGACAAAAGGAAGGCTAGCACCTTGCTGTCTATATCACTCATACTGCTCCTAAAAGTAAGGGTAAGCGAGAATTGTTCTGCTAAATTTATAACTCCTTTGTCACTCAGATTTTGAAAAAAGCTCAGTTCCTCCAAGATCCTCACCAGTCCAGTCTCGTAGAAGTTTCCAGCCAGTTCATGTTACCTCTATTTTGTTTCTCCAGCAATGCTCTTTGCTTTATATTGCCTATATATAGGTAAGCTATACTTAGCCCAGGTATGCTACATGTTTCACTGCAGTCTGATCAGTGCTTTGTGAGGTTGGAGCTGTGGTAATTCAGTTCAAAATAGCAACCCAAATATTTCTAGGTTGGTTCCTAAGTTATCCCATTTAATGAAAGTCCTTTAGCTATTAATGCAGTGTTGTCTCCAGTTACGCAAAAGACTGCAGCACACATTCAGTCCACGGAATCCTTCACTCTGTAAGAGTGAAGTCATCCCATGATTTGAATACAAGCGAGATGCCTTACAATATGCACTCCACATGGGATCAAGCAGCTGCTCTGCTGCTGTTGCTCTAGAGACAAGGGAGGAAGGGAAGATTACAGATGGATATGGTTATGAGATGAAGAGCATACTGTTCAGGTTCAGCAATAGTGAAGCATGCGTAGTGCTGTCATTTTTCTACAACGATCCTTTCAATTCAACCACAATAACAAAATGATAATTGCCTGGCTACAAGCGTGCCCATTAAAAAGAGGTATATAAACTGACAACCACAGAGGGGAAAGAAAAAAAACACTCCCCTCTAAAAATCAGAGACTATTTGTCTAAACCATACAGCTTACTATTGAGGGTAAGAAATCACTCAGACATCTCCGCTAAGCAGATTTAAACAATACCACTGGATAGATAGGAGACTCCTACAGTACTCCTGAAGCATTTTCTGGAACTGATCATTCATGATAGCCAGCACATTTACTAGACGCCCAAGTCTGGTTATTCTGTATGTTGTGCTAATGATGCTATTCCCCATTGAACAGGATACTTGTGATGCTCATTAAGAATTTAAAATTACTTTTACCAATAGTAGATCCATCAAGGCAAGTACTCCATAAAGAGGTTTATACAGATGTATGCAGTAGCTCATACAGTGACATTTAAAGTCATAGAACATCCAGAGAGCATTGTCCAAATCCTTCTTGAACTCCGGCAGGCTCAGTGCCATGACCACATCCCTAGGGAGCCTGTCCCAGTGCCCAACCACCCTCTTGGTGGTTTATCGTGATACACAACCTCCTTCTAGCATGATCTTAAACTTCTGAGAGATTTACCTGCTACTTATCTATACGTTTCTTTTGTATATAAGCAGCTGTGCTAGCTGCTATACAGCACTTTTATAGCACTGTTTATAGCAGCTAAGTAGCTGTCAGGCTTTGCTTGAAAAGTGACAGCAGTTTGGTAGCAAAGTCATCACCTCTATATTCTTAAAGTGCAGAAAGTGGTTTGAGAATCCCTAAGAAGAAAGCAGACTAGCATGGACCACTGTGACAGCAAAAATCCATGAATGATTAACTCACTCAACTAGTGACACAGGAGGGTGATTTTTATGAGTCTGTCTTACCCTGTTTGCAAGCTTTGTAGGTGTCAGCACAGTCCCAGCACTATGCAAGCTCTCTGGCTGCAGAGCCATGCTGTAACAACTGAAATTTGTCTACATGTGATTGCATGAATTCAGTTACAACCACTGCAGCAAAGAAGTGGTTAAACCAAGGTGAATTATCTGTAGATAAAGCTAAAGGTCTTACCAGACAGGAGCACCACAGCTCCCCCAGCACACCCTCACCTTGGTTACCACAAGGGCGATTTATCCTGCCAGAAATAATGCAGAGTGGTGCCAAGCCCTCAGCTTTGCTGGATGAGCCAGCTTTGGAGCTGGTACTGATACACCCCTACTGCTTTTGAATTAACTCAACCAGGGTTACTTCTCTTGGGCACAGCACGTTTGCTTCCACTGTTTTTGAGATCTGAGCTATACAGCATTATACCACACCAGCCTGCCTACAATTACTTTAGTAATATCTATCAATGCTGCATTGCAGCACACAAATTTGGCCTTAGCTGTGCTTATACCAGCAAGCCAGGGTGGCCCTCAAGCCTACACCTTTCTACCAGCTACATCCCAAAAGCCTCAAAGCTCCCCAGCTACTTGCAGGTTGGCCCTTCTCCTCAGAAGCATTACTGAATATTAGATTGTGAAGCCAAGCCAGCTACAGTGATTTCCAACTTCTGTACTTTTTGGAGTGTTTTTACATGCCCATTAATTTTTATTTATTTTTTAAAGAAGCATTACCCTGGTGTAGGGCACAAAGGTTTAGTCATCAAAACCAAACCGTAATGATTATAATACAAATGCTGCTCTAAATCTGAAAGCATTAATCACTCCTGCAAATAGAGGACTATTTACTAACACTTTTATCTGAGCTCAAACAAAACACTTGTAAAATAGCCTTTTGTTTGCACATCATACTAAAGGGCAAAATATTACTATGGACCTGCAATTTGTCATCTAGAAACATACGATGAGGGGACAGACACATTCCTGATTCTGCGGCACTTATTACAAGGCAATCCATGACATCAATCAACTCACCTGCTCTTGACTTTTTGAATGGTGGCTTTTAAAGTTACTCTTGTAGTAGGATGCAGAAGGTAAGTTAACACTGCTGAGTTACAACATACCAACATGAGCACTTCACTATAATATACTGTTTAGCAAAAACAGGCTAGTGAGGAGGAGTGTAAATTGACAGCAGACAAAAGGACAAATCCAACTGACCTCTTTCATCTGTACAAGATGCAAGAAAAACAGGTCTTTGGGGGAAAAAAAAAAAAAAAAAGGATTCCAGCTATAGGAATGATAATATTCTTTTGTTGATCTCGCCTTGCTTTTGCTGTTCACTTATTCCAACCACACAGTAACTATATTTCCTAGGATGTTATTCAAGTGGGGTTGTTTTCTGGTGTCAGGGAAATTTGTTTCTGGTGTACTCAAAAATTACGTCCTTCCTCTCATTTTTGAATATCACCCCGTACTTTGCACAAGGGCAAGCTATGAAGCCAAAAGGGTAACAAGAGGGGAAGACTTTAAAGAAACAAAGCTACAGCAGTTAATGACGAAAAATTATGTGATTTTTGATGTTGCCTTTTTTTGTTTTTAATTTGAATGCCGTATCCAGACGTGAACAGCTCAGCCAACAAATTCTCAGGCACGTAATACAGGCGCTTAAAAGTAGAGTGTGTCTACCATCGATTCTGGAGGATCTGTGCAGTTTAAGTGCCTTAATGATATTTCAGTTTTGTTTATATTTGCGTTAGCCTGTCACTCTGTGTGCCTGTTCAATAATTTTCCCCTCTGCAGCTAGTAATAGGCTTGGAGCAAATCTGTTCCAGCTAAATAAAGTTACTATAAGGCATGGAAGTTAATAGTTTTAAAATACAATTCATTTCTGTCTATATGTTAAGATTTTGCTGCCAGGTTTTAACATACTTGTTTCCTGAATGCTGCCAAGCAGAACAACTTGTATTGATCTACAATATTCATCCTCCATATGATATCACCGACAGCTTCGTTACATCGGATGCTATTTTTTTTTCCTCCTGATGTGGTCACCCTTAATGAGATTAAATACACTTTGTATTTTCAAACCATTTACTTGGAGGGAACTGTGATTGGATTGTCATCACACCAAGGTTATTTAACCTAATATACAGTAGAAAGAAAGAAAAAAAAAACACTTCTGAAAGAGATTATCAACTGATGTTGAGAAAGTATATTACTCAAGTAATTTTTGTGATATATTAAAGAGGTATTTTATTTGTAATCCTATGCCATTTGAGTCTTCCTTATGTGCTTTGCGTATTTATAGACCATGCACTTAGGACAATTTCCTCTTTGGAATCAGAATTCGGGTCCCTCTTAAGTCAATGGGAATTTTGCCATCAGCTTTAATGAAATCAGGATTTGATTCGTACTATATATAACTCAGATAGCTTCAAACTGCTCTGAAATACCGGCATGAATTATCACTGACTTCTGCCCCTATTGGAGAATTGCTAACACAATAATCAAGCCGGAGGTGGTACAGTAGCAGCAGAGAAAGACTACAGTTATGAAAGAGGGTTACAGTAATAGTGCACCATATAAATACAGTATCATCCATGTTATGGTGTTAATCTGCATGAGTTTCCTGAATAATCCGTCTCCTCTAATTCAAGTCATTTAATATGTAACCTGCAGGCACAGAATAATATTTTGCTGCAGATAAACACACTGCTGCTACAATCAGCATATTTTCAGGCTATTCATATGTAAGAAATGTCAAGTTATATGAATGTATAATGTATACAAAGAAACAGATTACACTATCTCAAAGGCATTTCTTTAACATACGTTCTGCGACTCAACTGATACTTCAAATAACAAAATATTTTCCTGATCCACTGCATAAAACAATTATGCTAATTTCTACTAGCCCTCTGTTTCTGTAGGGCTTATAACTGAGAGTTCAACACAATCATAATTTGGCTGACTGGGTGACTGGAAAAGAGGCGCAAATAAAGGGTCATGCCAAACAAAATCCATGACTAGTAAGGAATACAATACGCATTAACAGCCGTTTCCCAGAGGACTCCCACAGGGTGGGGAAATCTCACACTTGTTTCAAGGAGGTTGGTGCCTGGTTGATACAGACACAAACAGACTCCCAGTTAATTGTTTCGCGTTACTCGAGCATTTCAATGGTGAATATTTGCTAACTATTCTCCTTCAACTCATCCTCTTATAGGCATGGAACACTGACCAAACAAGCCTTTATCAGGCATCTCTAACAAGTACCATGCAAACAAACCTAATAGATGCTGTTGGCCTAAGCAGAAAAGCACACTGCAGATCACATGCAGCAATTTCCAAGAAATTTCCATTTCCATCACTTTTGCAAATGGGGGCTGGACTTGGTCCTTTGAAAGCTTAATTGTGTCACTGTGAAAATTTCTTTACACAAGTGTAGAGTGAAAGTAGGACTCAGAATTTTTAAGGAGACTCTATTCTGGCTAACATGAATGTATTTTTTACTATCCAGCTGTCAGTAATTCTAAATAAGCATCTCCTTCCAGCCTTCTCTAGTACCATTGGCTCAAATTTTGTGTTTCATTCTCTGGTGTTCACTGAAAAAGAAGAGGTTACAAACAATGTAAAACTCAGGCTTGGAAGGGCTTCCTTTTTAGGGATCCAGAAGAAAGGACAGCTACCACATCATTAATAAAGACAGCCACGCCAATTGTGGGAAATAATTATAAGCCAGAGTGCACTTGTGTACCAAGGACCTACAAGCACTTTCACGAAGCTAAGGCTCCTCCTCTGCTTTACACAGCCTAGGTGGGTCAGTGCTGATACTAATTTGGCCAAACAACCTTGCATACTACAAGCAGTGCTCATTAACTTTGATTACTTATCTGATAATCTGCACGATCACTGATATCCAGTTAGCACAGATGCTTTTCTAAAAAAAAAAAAAAAATGAATACACATATATACAATTCAGAAGTCAGTTATCTATGCCACAGAGTCAACAACATATAAATTATGACACTGATAAACTAAAGGCTTGAACAGAACCAGTTATCCAAAAGCCAACTCTCTGAACTGACCATAGACAGCACGCTGACACAACAAACAGAAGACCAATGCAAAGTCTTTGACAGGCAGCAGTCCTTACATTGCTGTGAACGGGTGCAGCTGATCCTCTCTTTTAGCAATCATTAACATTCACAAGTCTGTGGAAGACTTCTCACCTTCTCTACAAAACCTGGCCATCCCTCCTAACTACCTCCTCAGTTACCCAAATGATTAGAGCCTTTCTCTGCCAAAATCAGAGAAGTGGCATGTTCCTCAGCCTCCTCTCAATTTACAAAGTCTAATTGCTAATTACATCCACAAGGGCTAGGGAATGGAAGAAAAGGAAATAATGCATATCAGTGACAAAATATATATGTATATATATTCTATTAGATGCACCTTATATATATATATATATATACTTGCACTGCATAATAATAACTGCATAATAAGGAGTGGTCCTAGCACACTGTTATTGGAAAACAAGAAACAACTATAATGTAAGTTCTTTAGGGAGTTTGAACTGATGATCAATGCTAAAATTGTTACCAGCAGTCTCTCCCTTTTCTCCCTGAATTTCCCAGCTTCCCTGATAGCTCTCTTCTTGGCACGCATGGTCTCTAGGACAGAGCTTGCTTGCTTTGGCCTCTGTTCTTCCACATGCACCTACTAGCAATTAAAGTAATACAATTATAGAAAATCAATGGCATATTTTCTATTCTGTTCTAGTTAGTGGAACAGAAACAGGATTCCAAACTGTCACTGGGAGCAGGGAAATCTCATAAAGCACACATGAACTCATTGTTGTTTAGGTATTAGAACTGAAAGCAGAGGAGGGAGGGGAAAAGGACGCCATCAGCAGGGGGCTGAAAGTCCCAGACAGTTTGGTTAACATTCCCAATAAGCAAAACTACAGATGCACTGCAAAACAAGCTCTGCTGAAACCCTGCAAAGCCACAAGTATTCCTTGAGGGATCCTATAAAGCCAGTCTCATTCAGCTGCTTATGAACCTGCAGAAGCCACCATGCTGCTCTGGAGGGTAGATGTAAAACAAGACATGATTGCGAGTAGCAAAGTGATGGCCCAACCAAGTGGGGTCATTAGACTTCTGACCCCCAGTACTAATTATATCGTCCTTTGCATTGAGATACGCAAGTACCTATGTAGTTCTTCAATAGCACAGACTAACAGAGGTGGGTACCTGTACCTATGTACACAGCTATAGAGATTATGTATTATTTGGCCCCTAAAAGGAGCCTTATAAACACAGTCCTCCAGATCACTGAGTTAGACGGATATCTTATTTTGAGTAAATTCACAATAATGTCAAGCGTGGTGGTGCATTAAAAACAAAGTACGCAGATGAACTGAAGGCTTTTCATTTCTTTCCCTAATTACCAAGCACAGCAGCTGCCTGGTAGAAGAATAATGAGCTTCCTTTTTTTTTGTTGTTTTTTTTTTTTTTAACTCATTTGAGTAAAATTTCAGGCTTCTTTGGTCATATTTTTGGGCTTTTTCTTTTTTTCTTAAGATATTACTATTTGCTGTTGTTGAGATTTTATTATTATTATTATTGTTTTAGTTAAGGACCCTCTAGTTAAGGATAATTAAATACATCTGTCCTGCATTTATTAGTTAGTGCTGATATGCCTAAGAACAGGCCTCGTGTCCTGTACTTTGGTGCTGTTAGGCTGGAAGTTGTACAGCATCTATTGCTTTTGACCTGAAGGATCAGACCAAAATGGCTGCACAACACTTTTGTGTATAATTCAGCTTTGACCAGGATCCAAGTTTCATTGCTCAGCTTCAGCTCACAGTTGCATTAAAAATTGCAGGTTTTCTTCAGCAAATTAGGTGTTTGACAGATTCTTAAACTTGGTAGCAACCATGCAGCTCAGTTTCTTTCCCTGCTCACTATGAAAGAAAACAGCAATGTTTCATGAGCTCCAGACCCCAATTCACTGTAATGCACATATTTTATGTTAAAGTTTAGAAAAAGATCAAACAATTCCTGGGACAAAACCTTTATATGGACTCCAGTCAGGGACAGCTAGTTTTAAGGAGTCAAAAAAGCTGTGCGTCTGCTCAAATCACTGGACTAAGACTGAAAATCTGGAGCTAGTTGTCAGTTTTGCTACACTCCTTGTGCATTGCTGAACATCTTCTGAACAAGAAAGACAACAAAATTTATTTTCTTCTGGCTAGACCCTGCCCCATTTCTGCATGGAGCTGACTCCTTTTAGTTGGCACATCACTAATACTGATGAGGTGGAAGTTACCCAAGATAATATATTTGCATTTTTGCATTTTCAGGGTACAATCAGATTGCTCTGTACAAACTATTTGTACACTTTTTACAAGAGCTTAATCAACACAAGTTGTTCTGGATCGATGAAACAAACTTGAAAAGAAACAATATGCATCAGCTATTGTGAAATTAGGTTTGTATAACAGACTACAACACATTCATAGAGTGTCTCAAACCGTACATTATTCCTATATGAAGAACAAAACAGCACACGACCAAAGATGCATCCAGCCATGCAGCAAGACCACTACTATCTATCACTGAAATAGATGAGAAAAGTTGCCAGCAAGTGCTGCCAACTGCTGTTCTAATAAACAATATTTCTCTCAACAGAAAGGCAGAACCATGGGCTGATTTATAGTAAATGTGCCATTCTTTCCCTGTGCTATCAGAACTGAAGACAATAACAAGTAGCTCAGAGCACAAGAATACATTTTTATAAAAACAAACCAATGGGTGTTGGCGTGGCAGCTTATCTCCTATATGTGAGCACAGAAACATTTGAATTGCCCCAGTGGACACCCTAAGGTCCTTTATTACATTTATGCTGCTGATTTCTTGAGTACTGCTTTGAGAATGAGGATCCATAAATTGTCAGTGAGCAATGTTCAGCGATATATTTGACACAGTCGGACCTGTGGATAGAAGTCAAATCAGAGGCTGTGAGGAGGTAGCAGAGGTTATGCCCTGCTGCAGAGGTGAGTCGTACATACAGCTCGACCTCGCGACCAGCAGAAGTTAAGAGCCAAGCAGACGCCCTGGTTCACAGACTAATCTGTAAAAATCCTTTATGTGTTTTCCGAATGCCTGCTATTCAATTACCACTACTCATAAATGGAAAAGGAGTCTCCAGAACAGTGTGTTCCCTCTTCATCATTAGCAGCTGATGGGGAAACATCCTGTTTAGGAGAGTGCATTAGCTTACAGAAGTGTGAAGCTGCAGTGTTCCCATTTCCCATCGTGTTCAAGATGTTTTCACAGTAGGCTATTAGTCCAGAAGCTGTACTAATGCTCTTACTTCATGGTGTGGCATGTAGGTTGCTCAGGCTCCCCACAATGCTCTTTGGTTAGCTGTTTCCACAGACACAATATCCTCCTGGGGCCCACCACAATTTTTCATTCCCATTTTACTCAAGGCTAACATGAAACACAAACACCCCAGCTCCTCAGCTCTGCTCCGAGCCCCTTGGAGGCAGGCACACTCCATCCCTCAGCCAGCCGCCCAGAAGGTCAAATCAAATGGCTTTCTGGAAAAGTATCGCTCTTCAACCTAGAGCAATTATTTACATTTGACTAAAGCTTAACTCATATTTTGCTAGAGTTAATCTTCCAAAAGTATATTTAATACTACTTCAAAGACATCTGAGGGCAGAGAGCTATGGATTTATTGTAGCAGTTGCAATCTACATCTGATCTTTTTAATTGGCATATGTCTGGCTTCAGTTTCCATCTTCTGATTCTTACAAAAACATTACATAGGACTTAACACATTTTTCCCATGAAAATACTACTTCATTGTAATTGAAACATCTGTCAATCTCTTGAATAACTACATACACTAAAAATTGAAAAGCTCATCCCATTTACAGTTAAATTTGCAATCTTGGCCATACACATTTCCAAGCCATCCTCCTGCCCCAAACTGGGATTTTACAAATACATTTTCTTTTGTTTTAATTTCCCCAAACAATGAGGTTTCAGCTGGTGCTAGGAAGCACTGCAACCTTCCAACAGTTACTCTTGTGACTGGAGATAAAAGGGCACTAACTGGGGAGAGTTTGATTGACGAGATCCTGCTTAGAGCTGATAGTTATCTTCACAGATCATGAATCTAAAATTTTAATTAACCATGCTTGCAGGGAAAGAAAATAGGGATGGTACCACTTTGCAGCAATTACTGCTCAGGCAGACAATGGCAGAAATTTCAAGGAAACCTTCAATTCTTTTTGTATGCTTAAAGCTGCCCAGAGACAGAGACAGAGTGCTTTCAAAATAACCACTGATTAGTCCTCCCTTTTCCATTGACAAGCATCAGGGGTGAGTAAGAGCACAATTAATGTATTTTGAGCGAAGAGACTTTGTCCTACAAATTCCCACACAGGGAAGGGGGCCGAGCACTGCAGAGCCCTTGGCAGACCTGGCCATGCTCTTACCAGCCTGCCGGAGGCCAGGTCCCCGCTGCGAGTAGCAGCAGCCAGCGGTGGGGCGAGCAAACCCTCATGCTTCTCAGAGCTTGGCAGAGCAATGGGCACCGCTTTCATAGCTTGCTGACACTGAAACGGAGGCTTTCAGAAACACAGGGAAGAATAATTTTCACATATTGCAGTTAAAAGAGAGTATTGCTCAATGGCAGAATCCTTTTATAACACGTTGTCAAAAGAGAGGTTCTGCCTTTTTAATTAAGGTTTTTATATTGCTCAAACACAAGCATTTAATTACAGAGCAGCTCCAAAATAGCATGTTAAGAAGAAACTTAGACAAAATTCAGTTTTATTCATCTGAAATCAAAAGAGGTCACAACTGGTTAATAAGCTACTTCTTGTTCCTTGTTGGAAATTGTAAGCAATTTGCTCAAGAGTAAACTTCTACTTGGTGTTTGAAGACTTTTAAGCAGAAAATTTACTGTACAATATGCATACATCGAAGCATAATCATGAAAATATTTCCTATACAAATGTTAATTTATTCAAAATTGCAGTTGATTCTGTCCTTAAATTTACTTCTAATGGAAAACACATCAAAGAACAAAGTAACTAATTACAGAAACTCATGTTTGAGACCAACTCAAACAGCTAACAGAACTGCGCATAGAAAAACATAAGATCCTTTAATTAAAGATTAAAATTCTTTAAAGTAAGTTCTTTTATTGTATTTTCTGTGCATTTCTTTGGTGTTGTTCGTTTGCTTTTGTGTTTTGTTGGTTTTACTGGGATTTTTTTGTTTGTTTTTTTTTAAGCTATGCGTGCAATCCTGATCAATGCTGCCCATAATCTCAAGTTGATTGCTAGAAAGGCTTTAAAAGCATCTGCATGCTCCAGGGACTGGAAAGTTGCATCAAACTGGTGCATTTCCTGCCTCCTTAGGCATTAAAGGTCAGCCAACAGTCCAGGCAGACTAATCTACCCAAAGTAGCTGGTTTCTCCATATCAAAAAACAGAGCTGGTGATTTCAGAATGAAAAGGTTTAGGACATCTCTACATATCTAGGGTTTGGAGATGGGGATATAAAGAGCCTACAATGCCCAGAAATCAAGCAGGCTGCTCAAAACTCCACCAAAATTGAAAAGCACTGGCAAGCTGTTACATACTTAACCTTGTGGCACAGAAGAAAATGTTTATTTAATAGCTTTCCGTATTCTGCAGGAAAAGTTGCAATCACGTTCTAGAATAGTGAATGGGTGTTACTTAAGAGTTTTATTATTTTAAATGGTTACAAAGAAATCTAAGTGGTGGTAACTGCCTCCCCGATGCAAAGAAAACATTCTGCTAGCAGTATTTTCTTTATACTGAATACTACTACATTACCCCTTGTTACACACAAAATGTATTTCTTATAAAAGTTGAATAAATTGCACTTCGGAAACAAAGTAAGAACAAGAGGGGGGAAGTAAAACCCTAATCTTTAATTTCATTTAGGGCTTTTGCCTTTATTCTGACATTATTTGAGAAAACCTATTCCTGTATTGAAGCTGACAAAATACTTTTCAGACCTTGGTTCTTGGCAAAGGCAACTGAGGGGCTTGGGCAATCAGGTGTAACATGTGGAAAGTTATCTGAAAAGAACAATAGGTTGAGTATTGTCTTTAATGATAGTATTTAGTAAAGAAATTTGCCTTTGTGCTGTTAAGTTGAAAGAAAAACAACATGTCTTTTCAATGGCCCTTTTGACCGAGGCTAAAATGAAAAAAATACTGACTTCTGTAAATAATCTCATATAAAGTACTAGTAAATTACATCAGCATTTCTTTAACATCATGGTCAGAGAAAAAAATCATTGTTAACAGTTGGCATCTACTGTAAATGCCTTCCTATTTCTCCAGAAATCCAGCTAAGTTCTCCTTCTGCCACCCAGGGGATTAAAGCCATCACACTACAAAGCAGGTATTACCAAAGATGCAGGAACAAACAACCATTCTTCAGATTTCTGTGCTATACACAGAACCCTTACTAAAGCAGAGTATTTGTTTCAAGTGGGAAATGCAGATAAGCAATATGAATCTTTAAAACTGGATTATTATTTTTTAACTAATTACTAGGTAGTTTCCCAGCGAACTTTAAAAAGGACAAGATGTTACTTTGTGTAAAATATTGAGAGGTATCTCAAAGATTCAGCCTTACAGGTTAGTTTTCAAATTCCATAAACTTTTTCGTCGTCACAAGTATCTAACTTTTGCTATTCTTTACTTAGGAAAGACGAGTGAAAATCCCACTATCCAGGGTGCAATGTATGTGTCAATTCCGTTTTGTTGGTAACAAGCCATTTGCTAAGAAGGCATAAATAAAGTCTCGGGAAGATTTCAGCCTGCTGTCCAAAAGACCCAGAACTTCCCTGGCACACAGCATGTGAAAAATAGCACAGGAGAACTAAACTGTACCTTTGAACACATAGGAAACTATGACAGAGGATAATCCCTCTTCAGTAATCTTAGAAGACAGATTTTTCCTTCTGCCTTCGCTGCACAGACCATGAAAGCATCAGTGGCACTGATCTCCTCATCAGCCTGCGTTGCTAGCCCTGAATTGTGTCCAGTACCAAATTATTCTGGAATAGCTCTGAATGTGCAATATATTCCAATAACATGACTTCACTGAGCCAGTCAGTCCTTCGGACATCATTGAGCACTGCTGCCCTTTTCTTAACATCAGCTGGAAGGAATATAATGGACAATATTTTCCCTTTAGCCTGGAGCTAACCATTGGCATGCAGCAGAGGCTCACAGGATATACAGGCAGTTGTGGGCTTCTCAAAGGCTTCTAACAGCAAGAATGACACAAGTACTGCAAAACATTTTGCCATTTTCAACACCACTGACAAATTCTAAGCTGTACTTCTTCCAACATGTAGAGGTAGAAAAATAGATTTTATATATATGTGTATGTTAAAAAAAAAAATGCCACAACATGCCATGTGTCTCTATCAGTTTTAACTTCTAAACCACTTTTCCGAGGAAAAAAAATAAAATAAAATCAAGCTGAAAATTTATGCATGAGTGGAAAATACCATGGCCAACACTTGAAGCATGATACTGTTACAGTTTTGGGAAGCTGAAAATTATTTTTCAGGATACATTTTCAGGCAGACTTGGAAGAAAAGCTTCAAGGCCAATTTAACACTCTTTTTCTTTGTTTGTTTTCGATGTTTTGGTTGACCAGATCTGAAGTTATTTATACTCATATTTCACTCAGCCTTCTCTCAGCAATACCTCAATAACACCAGAGATGGTTGCCTAAGGAGGGAACCAGGTAAAAATGCCAGAATAATTGCACAGAAAATAATTAAGCTCCACGCTGCAGTCTCACGCTAGGAAGTCACACTTCACTGGCTAAATACACAGAATCATTTGGGAATTGTATTTTTATTTATTGTGAGCTTCATTATATCCAAGCAAGATACACTCTCAGGGTAGGAAGTGGGTTGTACTGGATTTATTGTGGAACAATACAAAGACCATCAAAGGAAAGATGTATTGCAGAACCTTTAAGACTTTTTTGTTGTTAATATACTGTTTATAAAGAAAAACTAAGATCAGATGCAATGTGGAATTGATGTTGGAGAGGATGAAAAGATTATAATTTCCTTGTTTTGTGAGTTGACCAGGCCTCAGAGGAAGAATAAACTTACCAGACTTCAGTAAAGCAGCTAGAGCAGATTACCACACAAGAGAAAGGCCCAGAGTGGAGGCATTTGTGGCATTACTGTTCTGGCAGCCTGAATTTTAAGATTCATTATAGAAAAAGGTCGTCCTTTGGGATAACTGAATGTATTTTTTGCTCAGCATAAACCTTTGAAAAAGTTTGATAAAAACAAGAATAGTGAATGTTGGGGAAGTAGCATCGTGAACCAGTTGTTGTGGGGAGAAAGGGAAATGCTTCTTCAGAAGCCTGCCAAGACAGAAGCATCCTAGGAGAAAGTCAGCTTTAAATAATCCTGCATGGAGTACATGTTTGGGAAAGGTTTGTGTGGTCAGATCCTCTCTAATGACAAAACTGCCTGCAGTGGTTTCTTAGATAACGTATTTCTGCAGACAGCTATCCATGTGGGAACACAACGGTATTTGCTTCTTGCAACTCTGTTAGCTCTCTTCAAATATATTGCAGTTACCATGTCCACGTAAAACAACAAGAAAACAAAAAACAAGTGCTCCAAGTAGGTATCTTTGATGTGGTCAGAAGTCTGAGTTTCTTACATGCATGTTTATTTTTTCTAAACACACAGCCCCGGCACTAATTAGGCAGGAACAAATGAGCCATTTTTATTTTTCCCCCCAAAGATGAACGATCAGCCAAAATCCTTTATTGTGAGCTTCTCCAAGTTTTTGAATCAGAGAGAAGTGTGAATTTTCTCTTAAGCATTAATGTTTCTGTAAATCTCTGCAGGGCAGATTGCAAGCCAGCTCGTTCTACTGAAGGTCAAAAAGTGTGGCACAGAACTGGCAAAACACAAACATCTCTAAATTGTGTTAATTGCACACAATTAGCCTAATACTTCAGATTCCTTGGAGAGAAAAAAAAAAAAGTTGAAAAATGTCTGTTCTGTGAAATGCAGGTTTTGAAATCCCATTTTAGTTGTATGTTTCATTGGAACAGATTTCTCCTGTCCACTGAAAAAAACAGAGTGAAATGGCAAGTACGCGACACCAGAGTGGCAACCACCCAAGGGTTACTGCCCTGTCTGAGGAGGATTCCATTCCCGGCTCAGACAAAGCTAAGCCTTGGTCTCCAATGTCTCCACTGTCCACTGTATCTACAGATTTTTCTGTTCTAAAATTGTTCACATCCCATTTTCTATTTGTCCTTTATGTGCTCTGTTGCTTATGTTCAAAACTACTGATAGAAGAACAAAGTCACAGACTGCTTTGTGAGCATAGCTGTGAAATCCAACACTGCAAACAGACTATTCCATTGCTCGAACGCATTCCAAAACCATATTGACCTTTTGCAGATACAATTAGGTCAATAATTAATTAACAGAATATGATCCAGAAACAAATCTTATAAAGACAGCAGGTTATGAGGAGGCACTAAGATAATTAAAAAAAAAAAAATGCAAGAAGCTTCTGTGCCCTGCTGCAGTATAAAGATGATCCCATTCTGTCTCTGTTAAATCATGTAACTTTTTGAGCACAGTAAATTTGGGTTCCTTCAGATTTGCTGAGAAGATGCTAGGTCTGGCAGCAGCTTTCTGTTAAGGTCTTTTTCCAGCATGGCTTCATTGGTGTCTGAGCTCAATGCAGATTTCCCCTTTAGAAGACTTCCAGGATTTTTCTAATCCTGATGTCCTGTTTACACAAACAGAGTTATGCTTGAGACATTTATTCTGCTGTCAAAGTTCTCCCACAAAGGCTTTCAAAGCGTTTTAGTCAGCCTCTGTGTTTTAAAAGAAAATATCTTCTAGATGTTCAGCTTAATGTCCGTGTCCTGGGTAAAGTCTGCATCCGGGCCTGGCTTGCACCTCAAACTCTCAGTTCAGTGTTCACAGCTGGCTGATGTTCACTTAGCTTCACAGCCCGAACTCGGCCTGTTCCCCAGTCTCCAGGTTGACACAGAAGTTCAGTGATCAATATTCATAAATCAAACACAGCCAATTATTAATACAGTGTAATCGCTGTAATCTCTTTCTCTAGCGTTCCTTGTCAAGGTCCTTGAAATCTGTGCTCAGGTCAAGAGACAAGAGCAGAAATTCAGGGAAGTAAGTGCTCTTCATTCTCCTCTTGCTAGCAAAACAGTCACATCCTCATGTACACATAGGTTACACACACATATATGCCATTTAACATTAAGAGCTTTTCATTGATCCAAGTCTTGGCAGAAGTGTAGAGAAATGATTCACATGGCTGTATTTTTGTCCTTCTTACTCAGTGAAATACTAGTCTGCTGGCCACTGTGAGCTCCCAAGAAATGCAACAGGGAAAGAGCAACAAACTGCACTAAAAAGATGGGGGGAAAAATTAGGACCCTTCAGCAGCAGATGCTAGCTTCCTGCATGGCACGTCTGTTATTTAAGAAGGCTTAATAATAAAGAACAATGTAACCTCAACCAAAATGCTGGAGAACAAGTCAAACAGTCTGTCTGCAGACTCAAGGCTTAAGCCAAATCCTTGGGCTGGATATTCTGTGTCTTTCAGAATTTTTTATCTTTTGTAATTTTCTGAAGATAGTTCCCTTTCCAGAAATTGAATTTATGGAAACTGCATGAAGCTTCCAGAAATCAACTTACCTTCAAAACACCGTGGAAAATAAGAGGTTTGCTGTGAAATACTACCTCGGAGCCTCAGGGGGAGTTTCATTACTCCAGACTTTAAGGATCACTGTGTGTGGATGATTCTATTTTTTGACTTGCTTTTATCAATAGGACAAAGAGATAAAGTGCTTTTACAATATAGTCTGTTACATGAATAATTAACATTCTTATTTCAGTTTGCACGTTACTGTTGTCCATCCTGAGTTCCTGTACCAAAATACTGCTGCTTAGACCACGAATTAGATCTCTAAGACATTAATTTTATTTCCCAAGACATATCAAACACCTACTTTATGTTATTGCTTTATTTTCCTTTGAAACATGAACCAGCTGTCGGATCCAATATTTCAAACTCTTAAGTCCTTAACCAGAAGCCACCAAGGTATTGAATGTAAATTACTTCTACTGAAAGGAATCAGGAATGACTGACTGCTGAGCACCATTTATTTCCTTTCTATGTTAACAACATTTAGGTGTGCTCTCCTTCACTCTGACAACTATTTAACATGATATGGCCAGGCTTATGCAGATCAGAACAGAAGCAATACAGCACTAATTATCAAGTCCTTCTGCCTTAGGTCTATAGCAGCAGAAGCCCTTGGGCTTACTGAAGAAGTTAGCAGAGAGTGACCTTTAACACACCTTTTGCTTGTAGTTTTTCTCTGGTCCATCAGATTATTCAAGAAACAGAACGACAGAGTAATTGAGTAATTCTGAGATAAGACTGAATGTCTTCAGTATGAGGACATTCGCATTCAAAATGTGAATGAATAAAGATTTAGGATTGCAAACACTAAAAAGCCATGAAGAAAACTTTACTGAAAGTGTCATGCTACAACTGGATCAGCACAGGCGCACAGACGTGCCTGGGCATCTGTACTGATACACAGATCATTCTGGCTGCACAGAGGCAGGTGTTAGGCTGGGATCTTCCTCGTTTAAGTTTTCATATACTATGAAGCATACCAAAATAAGAAAAATGAGGCTTGAGGCTTGGATTGCTTGTATGCTGAGACTTGAGCTTACCATGCTGATCAACATTGTCTTCTTATGGCGTGTGCACTCCTTATATGCTAAAACTGCATACAGTATGGAGATGCAAATGCATCTTGTCTGTCTGTAGTAAGATAACACATCGCAAATGTGCTCACAGCAGGTTTTATTAACTTATCCAGCATGATGAAACATTTGTTTTTGTTTTTCCTGTACAAGCAACACATATTAACTTGAATGTCTTCAGCAGTTCAGACTTCCAAGCTAGGAAAACCATAACAACTGCATAAAGCAGAGGGGCATCTTTATGAAGCATCAAAAGAGTATGGAACAGTTTGCTTCCAGAGTCAGTAGCTCAGTTTTTTCCCCTCAGAGCATTAATGCCCCAAGCCTTTCACATAGAATTATGTATTATGAAAAGCTGCAGTCAAAAATGGGAGAAAGAAGCTGTGGAAAACAACATCAATAGAGGAAGACAGCAGGACAGGCACCACTTTGAACTAGTATGTGCTGAGAGGTTTCTGAGTAGAAAATGCTGATTAGGTGATGAAAGAGACATTCTATATTAGAATTTATTTTTCTAAAATTTATAAACTTTTTTTTCAGTATTTGAAGTATTTGAAATAAATCATTGGATCCAAATGCTTACCTCTAAGTACTGGTATTTTTTTCCATCTTCATCAACCTTCAGAAATTGATCTTATCTCAATCAAACGTAGTAGAGGATAAAGCATTTAAGCACACTTCAATGAACAGTGGCTCTGAGCTTTTCTTTTTTTATTATTTTGTATTCGAGTCTCAGATTTTGCCACCATGGAAACACTAACAATTTATACCCAGCAGATCCAACGTCAAGGTGTGACAACTACATTGGCCTCCCATGTTCGTCACTTGATCCCAGCCAATATGTGAATGGGAAAGGCAAAAGTTGTGTGCAAGGGATGATGGCAAATTGCACTAAAAGAAAAAAGAAAAAAAAATGAAGAAAGTGGCAAATTACATATGGTTTCACACCGACTGATTTGCAGCCACAGTGTGTAGCACTCTGAAAGCACCAGCTGTTGAGCATGAAACATTTGACACTGCTGAGACATTTGGAAGCCAAACATTTAACGCTGAAAGAGAAATCTAAGGATTTTTCACCCAAGAAAATTTGAAGCATTAGAGGGAAGAAGTAACTGAATTTGATTACGCAAACAGGCAATACTAATATGAAGGCCCTTCAGCCTGCCTATTTGATAACTCTGCAAATCATACAGCCGTACAGAAGACAGAGCCACTGGAGGTCTACTTTGCACAATAGGCAACTTCAGGATGGAGGAAGCAACAGCATGCAGCATGTTGTCCAGCTGTGCCATCTGGCACTAGCTAATGTGTCTATCAGTGACTGCTTTCACACTCCCACCTATGAAACTTTTCATCATGTTATACTGAATGGTAAGTCCTTCAGAAAATATTTAAATATTAGGTGCAAATAAAATGAAAACCTTCAAAAAAGTGTCCACAGAACAGACGATCAAAGACCATTAAAGAAGCAAATAAACAAGACAAACTGCTGCTGCCTTATCCTTTTCCTCTAGGAATGAATAGTAGTCTACCAGGCCTAAATCTTTAGTAATTATTTCCACATAGGAGTGCAGCATTGATTTTTCTAAAGCATGCAGAGGGCCAGGAGTGCTTCGGTATCATTTGAGAGAGAAGCTTCAATAAGCAGTGGCAGCTTAAGAACAACATTTACGTCATTTGCAAAAGGAAGAATTTCCAGAACCATGAAGTTTTCAAGTAGTTAGCTTCTAAGTTTATTTTATAATATAAAATGACAGCCATTTATAATCTGTATTCCCTTGTTGTTACTAGTAATAAATATGGCCTCACAATCCATTAAAGCTAATGAATATGTCTTGGTTTCTTTAACCATGCAATTATAAATAAATAATAGCGGTTTTAACACAGGGTTACACAAGGCAGACTTTCATCTTTTGATATCTATATATTCCCAATGACACAAAGTTTAATAAATAAATAAATAAATAAGAGAGCATTTATTTCCTTATGTGTGAAGTGGGGTTCTCTTCAAGTAGCAGATCAATGATTGTCAAGGTTTAGTTAGGAATGCTATCACACCATGACTAATGTTACTGCTCATAGGAAAAATAAGTTTATTTTCCATATGCAATAAACCTATTCAGCCGTGACCTTCTGCAAAAGAAGAGAGAATTCCGCTTAATGGCTAAGAGGAGATTAAATACAATTGGACAGACTATAACACAGAGTTGGCTGCTTTGTTGCACAAAGAATGCCGTGGAAAACCTCCTTGCAGTAAGAGAGATAAGCTATCAAATTTGAAGGTTGCTCTTAAATGCATCAGTGCTATCTAGAAAGTAGCAGTCCATTTTCATTACTTTACCTGCAAGACAGAATATTACTTAAAAACAAACAAACAAAATAAAACAGAATATAAGTTACTATCCAATGATACTATGCTTTGCAAACAAAACCACAACACATTCCTTATGGAACTTACGTCATGGGCTTCCACAGTAACAACAAAAGCAAATTTATGATGAAAGCCGAATGTAAGGAATTTGGTTAATTGTAAACTGAATATATTTTAAAACTATTTAATTTGCTCTACATTTTGTGTACAGTAACAGAAATTGCTTGTTACACATTTTAACTGAAATGTCTCATACATAATCTTTTTTCTGGGGAAAAGCTGTAAGAAAACAAAGCTACTGTTGCTATATGAGAGAATTCAGGAGCAAATCCAACATTGATTGTTAGTACTACTCATAAACTTTAATTTACTCTTTCCAAGCATATAGTAATAAAATGCTTTATATAATACAACAGCAAAGATATTTTTGAATAAAGAAAAGAGAAAGCAAATGGAAGGAAAAAGAGAACAAGCTTATTTAATTTTATTGTATTTTGCAATCAGCTGCACATTAAGCTCTACTGCATCAAAACGACAGGAACTGAAATTTCTTCAACCAAACGATGGCACCTACGAGCTGATCTATACCATTTAGTCCCTTGAGGACTGTCTGATAGAACCTGCTGGGCCTTTTCAAGGCAAACATCACGTGGGAAAAAAATACAATCTCTTTCTGGATACTCCCCCCCCTCCCCTTTATTTTCATTTGTTTAATGCTTTCTGTTTATATTTAAGTGCATCTTTGCTTCCTAAACACACCCTCAAGAAAGGAGACCAAAAGAAAGTAACCAAACAAATTAGTCATAGAAATTGGCAGGCTGTGAAATACACACACACTCACAGAGGAAACAACCTACCAGAGGATACATTGCATATCTGTGTAACTTGCTAGAGTGAGAAATGTGGTCAATAGATAAAATCACTGTGCTAAAAAGAAGAGAGCTTTTTACCTCCTGTTTTTAGACAGATAGGTAAATATGATCTTCATTCAAGAAGTAACTCTCTGGAAATAAAGCGAGCAACTAAGCTATGAATTACAGTAAGCTTGTAATTAAAAAGAGCTGGAAATCCTCAACCACTACTCTGTTACTCTGTATCTAGTCATTAATGCAGCCAGTTACATACTGCAATCATTAACATACCCATAAATTGTTTACCTAGCTACTGTTTTATTGCAATTCTATATTTAAAATGTGATTCCAATTCAATTGGACTGGAATTACCATATGTTTTATATGTGGATGCTACAGTAATGGTAGAAGTAACAGTAAAATCTGCTCAAAAAGTCACGATAATTTAGAGAATATCTTCTTTAAGAGAATAATTATGTGCAATTTTAGTGTTCAAGTAAACCACTCTGGTTCTGTGTGTACGTCCCTAAAGAACATGGCAGCTCTTCTGTTACAAGATACCACTGAGGCAGAATAAAGTCTGATGGCCATGCAGGTTCATGCCAAGTTCCTTATAAAACAAATGATGACCCAGAAAAACCTTAGATCTTGGCTCCAGCCTAAGCACAGCATTTTCTACAAAAATAACAGGCCCACTTTGAACATCAGTGTCAATACTAATATCATGATAACGCAAGCTTTCAATTTTTACTATGAAGAACAGTGTGCTGTGTTGATCAATAAATCCTATACGGACTCATATAGAGTCTCATCCCCCTATAACCAATACAAAAGAATATAACATCTTAGAATTTATGACTACCCACTCCTAAGTTACAACTACTTAATTACTGAAAATTTGCACTCTTCTCTGCAGAACTGCTTACCCCTCCTTTGCTATGTCTTCAGTAGGGATTCCAGCAGCTGAGATTTCTTTTCTCCTCTACAACTGGGATAACATTTGATGCGTTCTTTGGGTATGCTTGAAAATCCCTTTATATTGCTGAAGGACAAAACGTGAGGAAAATGGTATTTTTCTTTCAAATCAGCCCAACATGCTTTTCTTTGAAATCTACTTCAGAACTGAGAAATAATGTGTTTTCTACACTTTTAGCTAAAGGTAAGCCACAAAGCAATACTAGATGTCTACTGTTCAATTAAGATAGAGAAGACAAAAAAAAAAAAAAAAGTTTGTTTTTACTTGCTTTATTCTTGCTTTCCTATCTGCAATGGAATGAAAATATAAAAAGAAGAGGGAGAGAGCTTCATTTTGTAATTTTTTTCCTGTTATAGCTAGCTACTCTTCCTCCCAGCCAGTTCAGCTAGGACTAATTGAGTGTCGAAATATGAAATAACATGGACGTTCTACCATATAAAAAACCTTAAAAGAGAAGCCTAGAGTAATTTCAGAGTATATTCTCTTATTAGCTGATATTAAAGCTGGATGTCTTTAAATGTAATAATAATAATAAAAAAACCTCTATGACTAGCACCAAGTTTCCTTCCTGATTATGATATACACTAGAACAAAAATAAAAATGGAATAACTTACTGATACATACTGAAGAAAAAAAAAATCTAAAGAAGATATTTTTATTATTATTACAATGCAAATTCATAATGTACTATTATGTGCTTCCTTAAATACATTAAAGATCCCTGTATGTAGTCTGCTCATGTTCCTACTACCTTTCCTTGAGTATTTAATAATTTGAAAATAACTGTTGAGCAGTAGTCCTGTTCTTGCAGAAGCCTCTCTTAATCTCTCTTCTGTTTACAGGCTAATTACATGTGAACAAACAGCCACAAATATCACATGCTACAATAAGCAGTGAGATGCTGCCCGAGGCCTCAGATTTCACTTTGTCCCTCTTCTCAGAAACAGACGTACAGCTCTCCTTTTCCATTTCTTTACATTAATTTCAAATCACCAAACCAGCACCAATTAGTTTTAAAGTCTTGCAGTTAGCATATCCCCTCCTGTTCTTAATAATTCAGGGGAAAAAATTATCAACACCTGGTGCTTTATTGTTCCTGGGTGTTCTGATTGCCTCTTGGTTCTTCTACAAATGGCTCAGGTGGCTGGAAAATTGTTGTTTGTTCGCCTTTATCCATTTCACCATTAAAGAGCTCGCTAAAATACTCCCTCCATCTTTCTCTAATTGCATTCTTTGTAGCTAAGATTTCCATTTTTGTCCTTTATCTGACTCATGTACAGTTCACACCCTTGTCTCAAATGCTGATATCCTGGTAAAATATTATTGTCTCATCTCATTACACCGCCACTTCAACTGCACGGAGCCATTTTTGTGACACAACACTGAATCATTTGTATTACCAGAAGATTTATGGAAGTCACAAAATCCTCACCACATATTAGTGTTTAATTGTGTTTTTATACTGCCCTCAAAATCAGTTTGTTTGTTTGTTTTCCTTTATCTTCTTTTTATTGTTTTCTCCTGCACTTTTCTTTACTCCAAGTGTTTCCCAACTGGTACAAAATTGTGGAATGATGATCAGGCCTGTTCCCCCGTCTCCTTGGTATTCAGGTCTGTACTGCATGTTTCTCAAAGGGGAGTGTTATACTAAGAACTACTCTCTACATTAAAACATCTCAGTCATTACTTTTACATGACAGCAAGATACATCCAAGGCACCTATCTTTAGCAGATTTCTTCACCGATGGCTCTGAAGCAATCAGTTTCTAATAACTTCCACATGAAATATGCTCCAGGGTTACAGATTTGTTAATTTCCAGAACTTCATTTTTTTAACTATCTTTTATAGCACAAGGAATTGCAGATACATGTGTACGTGCATCATATTTACTTAAAAGTAGCATTATATAAAGTTTACTTAGATTTCGCAGTTCATTTTCACATATTCTGTGGAAACCCCATGGATAACGTCTTCAGTTTCATGACTAAAACTGGAAAAAGAACTGTTCAAGGGAAAGTTTTACATTTCTTCACCAAATTCATGCAGTAGCAGGTATTTCTAGACGCAGATACAACCTACCCATTTCTTTTCCAGTGTTCGTGCATTGCTTTTCTCACACTATTTTACATATTTCATTTCCTTGGGTGCAGTGACATCGGTAAATTGTTTGTACTGGAAAACCCAGCAGTGTTTATTGGTGTCCAGAATTCCTCATAACAAAAGCTATGGTTTAAGTCCCGTTTTGAATTGCAAAACATGATGCGTTTAATTACAAAACTTATCATAAATTAGGCAAAGCAACTTGATCCTTCATATTAAGTTCTTGAGGAGCTTAGTTGCTGTTGGTTTTTTGTTTTTTCTTGTTTGTTTTGTAGTTTTTGTTGTTGTTATTGTTTTTGTTTGTTTGGTTAGGTTTTGTTTATTTTTCACAGAATCACAGAGTGGTTGAGGTTGGAAGGGACCTCCAGGGATTATTTAGTCTAACCCTGCTGCTCAAGCAGGGTCACCTTGACCACGTTACACGTTTTTACCAAAACCAGGAAAATAATATCACACTGAAGCAAACACCATTAGAAAATTTGACCTAGACTATATATTTTTTTAGCAAATATTGTAGTTTATCAACTACAGCAGAAACCTTTCTCAGCCACCAGCCTTTCCCACATGACTCCCTTTTCCCCCGAGCCCCCCCTCCCCGGGGGTTCCGCACTTTCGTCACACCCCCGCGTCACTGTGACCGCCACGCCACCGGCCGTTGTCGCCTCACGGCGTTCTGCCCGCCCCACCCCGCCGCCGCCGGCAGCACGGAGCTTCACCGCGGCCTCGGGGGCTGCTCGTTCTCCTCCCCGAAAGCTGAGGCGAATCTACCGATTGCCGGCAGCCGGGCCGCCCTCTGCTCGGCCAGCGGAAGGGGAAGCGTCGCCATTTTGTTTCGGGTGATGGCGACCGTGGTGCTGTGGAGCTGGAGAGTTTAGCGCGGGCCCGGCCTCCTGGGGGACTCGCTTCTCGGACAGTCGCTGTTGCTGCGAGTTTCCTCCTGCCCGCTGCGTCCCCCGGTGATGTACGGAGGGGTCGGGGGCTCTCGCCGGAGCGCAGAAGAGGCAGGCCCGCCGCCCCTCATGTTGTTGTCAGGCGGGGCAGCGGTCCCCGGGCCCCCCGGAGGAGGTGGAGGAGGAGGAGGTGGAGGTGGGAATAGCCGTGTGGAGCTGCTGGTGTTCGGCTATGCCTGCAAGCTGTTTCGAGATGATGAGAAGGCTCAGTACCAGGAGCAGGGGCGACACCTTATTCCTTGGATGGGAGACCCCAAGATCATGATCGATAGGTCGGTGTACCACAACCCCCAGACTCTGCTGCGAGATCTCCTGTTATAGCCTATTTCTGTTCCTCCCCTTGTGCTGTGGGCAAGCGAGGGCGGGGGATGAGCAATGGAGGGCTCGCTCTGGCCGATGGATGTGTGGGGATCTTCTTCGCTGGCAGGCTTGGAGGGCTGCTCCTCCTGCTAGGGTGCTTCAAGTGCTGCTGTTGTAAGGCTCACGTCCTCCTGGCAACGGGAACTTGGGGTTCCCCTCTCTAGCAGTGTGGGGAGGTTCCCCTCCCTCTGGCATCCAGTATGCGTTGTGTCTTCCTCTTCCACTTGCTAGGTTAGGGTTTGTGGAGTGGAGAGCGTGAGGGTTTTGCACCTTTTCAGTGCAACCCCCAACTACTGTCTGTCCTCACATGGAAACCAAAGAAGCCTTATTGCATTGGAATGCTTATCAGAAGCTTTCTGTGTTCTCTAAGCAGCCAGGGTGGAGGGCAGGGAGCGAAAAGGCATTTACCCACCTTAGGGAAAGTGGGGCTTCCATACTTATCCTGTGTAATCTGACTGCAAACTGTTGATGGGATACCCCAAGAGCAATTCATGGTCTAATTACTTTTTCCTTGTGCCATGCGTTAATCTATATTAGTGGCAGAGTGGGTCTTGTTTGGGGTGTTTGCTCTTCACAGGTTATGGCAGAGGTGGCTTTTTAGGTTGTTTTGCGGTACATACAGGTTCGTGGCCAGAAAGTATAACAGAATTTAGTGATTTGGTTTTTCTTCTGGTCTCTTAAGAAGTCTCAGCGGTTCAGGGTGGGATTTAGAAATAATTTATTCAGAACGAATTTTCTGAATATACATCTGGAGAAAGAAAATCAGAAGTCAGGTTGGGTATATGTGAGTGGAGCACTGAAAGTAATATTTAAGAGCATTTACGGCTGATCCTGAAAAACTCAGTGGAAAGATGGAGGGGTTTTGGTTTGAAAAGGATCACATGACATACTATACATATTTGTTCCCTCAATTTCATCATTGGTGTGATACTAAGCATGATTTTTCTTGTTTCAATTCAACACAACAGTATTTGGCGTGAAAAAAAAATCCATAAGAATACGGGAAAGAGATATGTTCTTGCACTATTTTTGATTCTTACGGTTTAATTTGTTAAATTGCAATAAATACAAAAACGTGAATAAAAAATAAGTTATATTTTATTTTTTACTTACATGGGAAGTGTTATAATGCACGCTTCTAAGGGCAGCTCACTTGTATGGTGCATTTCGTTAGGAGGTAGAGGCCATTTTTGTGGTTCTGTACAGCAGCAACCCAGTTTATTGTAATTACAGAAATTGTTGGGAGCAAAAATAAAGTATGTGCATGTACGTACATACATACAATACTAAAAAGTTCAAATAACATACATTTGTAAGTTAAGGAAGCTTGCATTTACTAATCCTATAAACTCCTTTGGAAGCTTAGATTCTTTTTATCTCCAGCAGCAGTCTTCATTTTCACCATTTTGAGAAAAGCACATTGCTATGAGAAGACATGGGTTGAAGTTTGCCTGTGGACAGAGCTTGATTAACCAGACCTACGTGTTTCATTAACTTTGCTATTAGAATATTTACTTTCTTTGTTTTTGGTCTAGCAAGTTGGCACAAGTCAAGAGTTGTGTGTGGGAAGACACCTCAGCGGAGTGGAGTTTACTGTCACTTTTCAATCAGTTTCTTTTACTGATGCATAAACATTATCCCGATGCAATGCTTTTCTTGCAAATAAAATTTTCTGCTTAGTAGAAAGGAAGTGTACGTCATTGATCTTTGCCGTTTTTACGGTGAACCTCCTTGAATTGCATGTATATGTTACTGTTCCTATGTATGTGTGTCTCTCTATCACATAACCCAGAACTTATTTCCTCAGCCAAATGGCTAGGGGCCGAGCCTAGCCATGATTTTACCTCCAATGGACGCAAGTTTCTATGGTGAAGATATCTCCTGAGAGTTCGGGACTAGCAGAAAGAAGCGAGGAAATTTCGACCGTTTGGTTCTTACGGATAGGTATTTATGTATTCGGGTTTGTGTGAATGTAAGCTATTTGACTTTCCAGAAAAACATATTTTGCAAGTGACATTGATTGGTTGGTTGAACCACGTACGGTAAGAGCTGTTAAGGAAATGGATCCCACTTAAACTATTAAAGGATACTTTTGCCTTTAATTGTAATAATTTATTAGTTTCTTTGAGAGGAATCTAGCCTATTAAACAAATTTTCCATAGTTGGTGACAAATGATTAGCAAAATTAAACGTAACTTCTAAAAGGAAATATGCTTTAACATATAAGTATTTTTTTTCATTTTTAATGGGTAAGTATTTAAGTAGTCGCATAAACTCAAGCCCTAAGTTTTTTTCATTGACCAGCTTTTTCATCTTGCAGGTATGATGGGCGTGGTCACCTGCATGACCTTTCTGAATATGACGCTGAATATTCCACGTGGAACAGAGATTATCAGTTGTCTGAAGAGGAAGCTAGAATAGAAGCCCTCTGTGATGAAGAGAGGTATTTAGCCTTGCATACGGACTTGCTTGAGGAGGAGGCGAGGCAAGGTATTGCTCAAGGAAACTTCCTGAGTTAGCACATGTTTAAATAAATAATTTTGAAGTTAATTAAATTTACTCCTACTTATTTTATACTCTCTTTTTTTCTGATGTTATCTTGACAGTATCCAGTGGATTCGAAAAGCGGGAGTCTTTGCGTATGTGAGAGGACCACAGGATAGTTTAAATATAGATCCACACAGAAACTGCCCTGATTGTGAGGGCAGACTGGGATTTGAGACACCCACCCCACCCCCAAAAAAAAACAACAGAATAAACACACCCTGCTTCTTTTTCAGTGCTGTATAACTGAAAGTCAGTGTTCTTGTGTGAATAATTATGTTAGAATGTCTTAACCCTCAGCCTTTATCTCTTCAGGGAGACATAAATGGTCAGCATGTGTACATGCTGTCTTTTTCTATTCAGTTTTAAATGAAAGTTAAAACAGGTGACAACGTCTCATCTAAAAACTTAAGTAAGAATCATTACTTTTTTTCTTTTAAAAAAAAAACATTAGCTTTTAAATATGTTGTATTAATTGATAATTGTATTTTTGTTCAAGAGGAGGAATATAAAAGACTGAGTGAAGCTTTGGCAGAAGATGGTACCTATAATGCAGTGGGATTCCGTTATGGCAGTGATTATTATGACCCTTCAGAACCCACTGAGGAGGAGGAACATCAGCCTGCAAAACAAAGAGGTAAGGGGTAAAAACAGTGAGGGTTAATTAAGAGGAAGCACCTTTGTCTCCCATGCAGTTCAAGGCTGAAAATCTTTGACGTTTTTACATGCGTTTTAATGCAAAAGTACTTCAGGTTAAATAGAGGTTACATTTTTTGTGGAAGTTTTTTACTAGATTTTTGTGGAAACTTTCTCTTGACATATTAAAATATTTTCCTAATAAAACCATAGTCAATACTGCAGTAATCAGGATCGGAAATTTAATTCTGCTGTCCTGCGGGTTCTTAATCATAAAAATTCTTGTATTTCATCACATGACAATTTTTTACTGCTACGTCTCTTGGTCAAGAAGGAAAAGATCACTAGAAACAAACATACAAAACAAGAATTAACCATAATAGAATTTTTAGATTTAGGTTTCGTCACCTTAGTAATTATAAACAAGACTTCTCAACATAGTATGCTTCTCTTTGTGATCTTAAATGCAAAGTTCAGGTTCTCATGCTCCCATCTTTAATTATGATAACTGTATTTTTAAGGGGAAGTCTTAAGGAAGATTTCAAGTGTTATTGAACTGTGTCTTAGTTATGTTAGGATTGTTTAATTAATAATTGGGTTATTTAACTACATATTGCTGGGTTACTGTGATACGAGATGTGCTTATCTTACACAGATGTGAAGATAAATACTCTTAGGTAAGCTTTTTTGTAATAATTTTTTGTTAACATTTGAATAGTTTGTCCTGTTTTGTGCTGTAGTATTTTACCTTGCCATTTGTTGTAGAAGCAGCTCAGACAGAAAATGTAGAAGAAAATGAAGAACCTTTTGTTGCCCCTCCGGGACTGAATGTACCTTCTGATGTGGAACTGGTATGTGTGTACATTTAATGCAGCCTACATTTCTGTCAATTTTCCAGAAGTTTATGGTGCTGTACTGATTTTTCTCCATTAACTTCAGTTTGGTAGACTTTAAATTATTCTCAAATATTAGCTTAATTCCAAATGTACTGCCTTGAATTTTTGAGTTCTTTTAACTCTCTTGAATCTTCTTATTCACATTGAAATTACTATCGTGTTTATGCTAAGTGCATTTAGTATCACTTGTGATATTTTAGAGAATGTGGAGAAAATAAAAAGTGGAAAGGACTGTTAACCCAGAAGATTGCTTCTGTTGACTTTTTCAGATTTGTTTTAATATGGCCCAATCTGAAGTGGGTAGGAAGGGACCAGTGTAAAGGAAGTAGCCAATGTAAAGGCTGCATTTAAGGCTAGCCTATTCCAGGAGGAAAGTAATAATTTATTTCTAGAAAATTCTGAAATAACTTGAAAGTATTAGCATTATAGAAGCTCTTCCCTTCATGTGATCTTACCAGAATGTGCTACATCGTAAGCTGTAAGCTTAACGATGACTTGCATGTTTTCCCTAAAGGGAGCTGAACAGTCTCTTCCTTCCAAGATCCTTCACTGAGGTGAAGTAATGTTGGTGTTTCAGTACAGTTGTAAACATGATGAATTTAAATTTATTTCAAGTTTCAGAAGAGATGCTGAAAAGTGAAATAATATTCTTTCTTCTATACCGTGTTTGTGGAAATGTTAATTTACCTTTGGGCTGCCTTCTCAACTTGATAATCTTAGCTAGTGAAGATTCAAAGCAATTTGTTAGAATCACTATTCATGAACACAGTGTTTGTGTAAGACTGTTCTTCTACTTCATTAGCCATTAATTGAAAATTTTTATCCTGTTCTGTTTTTTTAACATACCTATTATGTTACTTCCTTTACTTTTCTATACAGTCATACAATATGTTTCAATAGTAAAGTGCTTGCAAACCCACTTCTGAATTCAGATATTTACATTATTGCCTTTATATTGCCAGTTATACTTTATTCTTAGAATAGGAACGTCAATTTCACAGTCAGAAACCACTTATTTATAATTGTATGCTGTTTCCAAAAAGTGTCTGATGGTGAAAGAAGTTTTGCTGTTTTAGAAATCTGTTTTGCTGAGTTTTGTTATGAAATTTAAGATAAATTTTTACATGTACTTGCAGAATGCAACGTGGGGCTTACTGAAGTGATTTCTAATATAAGTCAGCTATTGAACTCCAATATGTTCAAACAAACAAAAAGTGAATGGGGATATTTTCAGTTTGGGTTTTAAAACAAACAAAACCAGAAATGTCTAGATAGCAGCTCTGAAAAGAACATATATTTAACCCTGGATTGGAAATAGTGAAAATGTTTTTTGTAAGCCGTGATGTTGTTGTTGTTCCAACCAAGTGATTCAGTTTCCCTGTTGAAAGTGCATATTCTGTTGGTTTTGTTTTATTTTTATTTTAAAGGCAAACAAAACCCTCTGTAAATTACTTTGCCATTTTGTTGATCCCCAGGTGATTGGAAAACATGTACAGATACGTTACTATTTTGTGGAAATGACAGTGGTGTTCTAGGCTTCTCCTGAGGCTGATGCTAATCAACATTTAAGTTAAAGGATATGTGATATGTAATTATGGCAAGGAGTTAATGGTCAAGGAGTGGGGTGGTACTTCTAAGCTTTGTGAATCATTTTGTGGAAGAGACTGTAGTGCTTGGAAGTTGGATAAGATCTGAGAATGAACTTGCTAACTTGGAGGCTTTGTTCACTATCTGCAAGGCGCAGGTCAATAAAGGTATCAAATAGCTCCTGCAGTAAAGAGCAATCCAGTGTGCAAATGTTAAATGAAGACTAAGTAGTTAGGCAGCACTACTGTAAAATAAAAAAATAAATAAAAAAATCCAGAGGCTCTAGTGAGCTGTTGCGTGTTGAGTGTATGGAAACTCCAATTGCAGCAGTAATGTCATTGTCAAATTTAAAATACAGGCATTGTGTTAAGCACACAGGGTGTCTTCTACTGCTTGAACTGTTCATGGTCTGGGTTAATGGGCCAAGGTGATTGTTTTTAACCACTGCATTTTAAGAAGTCTGTGGATGCCACAGACGTGTGCAGTAAGAGGATATTACCAGCTAAATGTATGAGGAGAGATTGAAAATTGTTTTTTTTTTTTCTCTAGATGAACATATTTGAGAGGCAGTGTAAGACTTAAATTATTTTCCAGGCTCACTGAAGAATGAATGATAGTTGTTTAACTTGCAGTAAGGAAAGCTCGCTCAGGAAAAAAAAATTAATTACAATAATAATTGAAGTTTAGAACAGAGTATCTGACTAGATTATAGCACTTATATAATGTCACCTCTGGACTATTTTCAAAGGGTTTTTCCCCTGTTCTCCTGAAAGAGTACCACCAATTTTAATGAACAGTCCTTATCAGTTTAATTTAGTCTACTTATTAAATGTAGTAGCAAACTAGAATATCTCTCTGACATCTGCATCTCTACCTGATGGAGATTTAATGTTTTCTTACTTTGTAAAGTTTCAAAGTTTTGCAGATCCCTGGTGCTGCTAGTCTTCCAGAGTTTATAAAGTGGTGTCAGTTTCAAATTCAATGCCAGATCGCAGTTTCGGGTACAGTGTTTCTTGAGATTCCTTGCTGATTTGTAGCTTTGTTCATGAATCTCTAGGTCTTGAAATGTAATTTATATTCCTGCACAAGAACCACAGAAATAGATAAATTTGATATATGACTAAATTGTGAAACTGGCAATGAACATAATACTGTCAGTTTATTGAGAACCTAATTATCTCTAATTAAAACAATCTTTAGTAGTGTTCTAGAGGGACAAGTAAAACTTGAAACAACTAATTATTTTTCCAGATTGAACATGTTGTTCTAATGAAGAATCCAACTGGCTGAAAATAATTTCTAAAAATATGCTGTTTGATCACATTCAGTCTTTTTTCCCTAAATAGAGAACCCCTGTATTGTCTGCTTCTGATCTTCTGAAAAAGATTTTCTGAGGTCTGCAGTATGCATCTGCATTTGGACCAGTAAAAATTCAAAGCTGAAATGAATCAGTAGTGTGACATTTCCTTCTTTATAGGTACACACAGTATGTGTTCCTACAGTTTGTTGAGCACAAGACAAAACAGACCTGAGTATGAAATTAAAGAGTCACTGGTGAAGTTTATTCATTGTTCAGTTAAATTCTTGTTCTTCTCAGTTCTTGGTTTTGACATGGCAGTGCTCCTTACATGAGATTTCAGGAGTGGAAATGCACAGATGCTGGTTGCCTTCATTCATTTTCTTTTATTGTTAAAGTGTTTAATGACTGGGAATGTGACAGCATGTATAAATAAAATTCTTATGTTGGTCTTCAGATGCAACATGTCCCTTCCAAGAAACCTAGTAAGAAGCTTTTGTAGTTAGGGAACAGTACTTGCACATTTATTAACAAGTCCATGCATGGTGACTCTTCAGAGCACTTCAAGATGTTGTAAGGCAGATCCACTTTACGTTGGCACTGCTGTGTCAACAAAAAATCTGTCTCCTGTCTTGTGCCTGCAGAAGTGTCTCTGGCTATGGAATGTGCCTGACTTAAAAGAATGTTTTTGCTGCATCAAGTTCAACCGGAGTTTGTTCCCCAGTTCAGTTTGGTGTGATAGGTGGAGAGTATCTTGCAAGAGGAAATGAATAAGAAGCTGGGGAAAACTGGGACTGTTTTTTGTGTGTTGTTTTTTTTTTTATTATTTTTTTATTTCAAAGGTGAAATGCTTTCACTAGGTGAAAGTGATTATGACACCGTGTTGCTGAGAAGCCAGGCAGGGAACTGCCCTCTTTCTAATTACCTCTGGAGTTCTGACAAACTCTACGAACTGCTTATGAAAATACAAATCTATGTTATTTTACTCCCACAGCCTCCAACAGCAAAAATGCATGCAATTATAGAACGAACTGCAAACTTTGTCTGCAAGCAGGGAGCACAGTTTGAGATCATGCTAAAAGCCAAGCAAGCACGCAACTCCCAGTTTGACTTCTTGCGATTTGATCACTACCTCAATCCCTACTACAAATTCATTCAGAAAGCTATGAAAGAGGGACGATACGCAGCTCCTTCTGAAAATAAAGCAGACGAGAAAAAACGTAAGTAAATGCTTGTCGAATGGGTGGCTTTGGGATGTGAATCAGTGAAACATCCACTGGTCTTTTTTTGTAAAATAGCTGCATTTTTTTGGTGTATTGTGATGGCAGTACTGTTATCCTGCAGCTGAGATTGATGGGATGATTTGAGATTTTCCTTAAATTGAAAAAGTTTTTTAAAAGAAAATATTCTTTTGGGGAATTTATGATACAAAATCTGCTGTGATCTTGGAGCTTTATAATGCTTGTGTAGCTCTAGTTCAATAAAAAGTTGGTTTGTGCACTTAAGTTTTAGTTTTATTGATGGCTAACAATGTCATCTTTTTAATCTATATTTTAGTGAATAAGCAGATTTGTGAAAAGTGTAGTTTCTTAGAAGAACGCATGCTTGTTCTGTACCCTCATCCTCTGCCAATACCAATCCACAGAAAACCCAAATTAAATTCAGATATTGCTTTTACTCAGACTCAAAAGTGAAATCTGAGGAAGAGGATGACGATGACGACGATGATGATGGAAACTATCTGCATCCAAGTCTCTTTGCGTCTAAAAAATGCAGTAGACTTGAAGAGCTCATGAAGGTATTTCAGCCTATTAAAATGACTCTTAAACGTCTGATTACAGGGCACAGAATTGTAATATGCAGGTGTTAGGATCTTCTGTTAACATTTTTTTCTGTCTTGTGAATGTATTTTGCTAAAAGCTGAGATGGAATATTTTCTTTTCAGATTTCAGATAAAATCTTGACATGACATGATAGGTTCAGTGGATAACATTTCAGCAGAATTAGTACGACTCATTAAGTGTAGATTTTGCTGGATATGTTCTAGATATTTTTTGAGTTTGATCCAGTGATGGAACAGTGGGAATAACAGCTGTTTGTGCACTTATGAAGCTTTCAGAGAAATGGCAGCAATGTTGTCTGATATTTAGACAAGTCCAGTCAGATTCTGTGTCTTATTTCAGCCTTGGTGGTGAACAACAGAGTAATACCTGCTTTTTTGTTCATGTCATGGATTTATGGTCACATCAAATTGAAGTGTATTTTGTCTTTTTTTTCCTTCCACAAATTTTTGAAAAAGAGTGAAGTTGATCCTGATATAGGAGCTACAGAAACAGTAATTTCAGTGTTTGGAGTATATTACTGATACCTAATTAATTTAATTCAAATTAAGTTGATGATACCATGTTTTAAATATGCACTTCAAATTTTAACGTACTATCTACTCTCAAATTTTTTCAGCCTTTGAAGGTAGTAGACCCAGATCATCCACTTGCAGCACTGGTCCGCAAAGCGCAATCAGATAATAACTCATCAACACCGCAGTCAACGGATGGGGCAGCTGTTCAGACATCACAAGTAGAATATTCTTCTGATTGTAAGTGCCCTGTAATTAGGCAACTGGTGGTGTGTCTTGATGAATTAATTGTGTGTGGAGACCGGTGGACAGAAAAATACGTTAACTTCATATTTGATCATTTGTAATTGGTATTTATTCTTTTTCAATCACTTCGATCTTTGAAGGTGTGGTGTTCCACCGGGTATATATCAAATTGCTAGCAGTTTAGAAAAAAACAGAAATGGGGTGGGGGAGCGAGGCAGCAAAGTCTCCAGTCTGTGAGTATGGAGAGCACAATATTCTTAATGTTTTTTGGTAGCTTCCTTCAGTTTCTGCTAATGAAGCCTAACTAATGCCTTCAGAGTTGAATATAAAACTGTCCTATAAAGTAGTTCATCAAAAAAACTTGCTACTTTGAGTGAAAAAGCAGATGGTGAATCTGCTTTGAACAGTTTTGCTGGCCTAATACTAAGAAAAATGTGCAAAGGTTAAAAAAAAAAAATCATGTTTATTGAAGGATCCACATGAGGTGATAAATTCAGGTTTTAGTATAATGTTCTAGTCTGAAATAGGAAGTAGTTTTACAGGAAATAAATGTTTAAGTATTTTATTATACACTTTGTATCATTTTTCATTATTTTGTTATTCTGTGCACTGGCTCAATGTTATGTGTAGAAAATAAAAATCAGGAAAATGCAAGATCCAAAGTTTAAAAATTCGTATTTAAATTATATTTCCTATTACAGTATCAGAGAAAGAGGACTGTCTTTTAAGTTCAAAAGCTACGGAGGTCATTCTTTAATACAGGAGTAGATATTCTAATTCTCTTTAAATGAACAACAAAAGCGATGATAATGTGTAAATTATAAGTGAGCAATGTGGAAAGTTGTGTGCTCAACTGATTTTCCCATGACTGATAGTGAAATGCCAAGGCTTTCCTCACCTCCAAATTATTATTAAATCTTTAATACTAGACATCTCTTTTGAACCGTTTCAGATTAAATTTAAATATTGTCCTGTCTGTAACCTCTTTTAAGAATCTCCTCTGCTATGAAATATTTTAGCAACGTTATCTTAACTTCTCTGGCTATGTCTGGTTTCTATTTTCTTTGAAGCTGCTTAATGCAGGCTGCATGCAAAGCTCTTGCAAGTTTAGTAAATTCTCATACCGAAAAAGGTGAGGACAAACTTAATTGGATTTATGTGCCTCTAATTCTTTCATAGTCCTTAATTGTGAAAGTCGTTGATTCCTTAAACATAGAAATATAACTTATCCTTTCATTTATAGGACTTACCATCTGACATTATTGAGCTGTAAGAACAGGTATATTGTAGCCTTCACTGCAGAAACATTTTATGTCAGTATCAATTTGTAGGTAATGAGTGGTCTTATTTCAAGGTGGTGGTGATAGAGTTCATTCTTTTAATAATATTATTGCAAATAATTGTGACAGTAATTATCAAAGTTAATTATGAAGCGTTATAAATTCAGAACTCCCCAAATGATTGGAGATGTTGTCCAACTGTAATATATGTAGTGGAATATGTGTGAAAGTGTTTTTATTTAAAACTGTACCTTAAGAGAATGTTAATAAAACTGAAATAAGATGTCTGCAGAGAAATGGAAAATTACTGGTTATTTCAAGAAAGACTGAAATCAGAATAAGTGTCTCTATGGATAAATGCCCTTCAGTTTTCTGATTACTTTCATGTCAGGCTTGAATCTGAATGAATGTGATGCAGACTTGGAGATTATCATTTAATAGCAATACAAGTTAAGCCTACAGCTCTGCTCTCTCTGCCTTTAAAACTTAATAGATCTTTATTCTGCTCTCCTTACAGATAAGTTATTCTTTGAAGAAAGTAAATACTGCCACACAGAATTGTTTAGGAAACTTTTAAGAGGACTGTAATTTAATGCATTGATTAAACTTTGCCTCCAGAAATGTAAATTCTTAGTCTAAATCCTTTGAAATATTTTACCTGTATACTTTCTGTTTATACACCTTTCTGTGGAAAATCTTTAGATTTACAGGAAGTGAGTGCCCTTGTGTGAAGTGTTAAGCTAATTAAAGCATTATAAAATACTTGCTTAAAGAAAGCAAGCAAGCCACAAGCCTTTGCTCTCTCAAGAAACAGGCGTTTAGCATCTGACAAACCTTTAGCTTGGAAAACTTACTCAAATCGGTTGTTCATTGTATTGGTATTACGTTGCTAAACTCATCTGCTTCTTGAGGCTTCTGTGTGTCTCTATATTTAATATATATCCAGCAGATACAAATTGCGTGTATTTTTCAATGTTGTGCAACTTTTATGCTAACATTCAATGAGTGTTGATTTTGCTAGACGAACCCTAATTGAGACCTGCAACCCTTTTTTCTCTACCCTAAAATCATCTTGGAAATAAAAATTCCCTTCCATTTTAAACTATTGGTAAGATATTTCTATGCAAAGTAATGCTTGTAAATGTACACAAAGAAAACTAATGTTTAATTTCAAACTTCCGTGGAAAGAATAAAATTTTTACCTCTATTTAGAAACAAAAAGATTTTGTGGTAATGTATTCTTATGTAATGCAGAGCAGTAAGGCTAATCTGGTTATCTATGACTTGCAGTTGCATAGTAGTACAGTATTTTTTAAGTACTTCGGATTCTCAACTAACGCGGTTTAAATAAGAGATTCTCGTATCCATTTTTAAGATACCTACAAAATTAGCAGGGTTTTAAGTGGCAGTTTTTACTAACGGTATGTTTTATAAGTTTTTTTTTTTTAATGACCACAAAATGGGTTATCCATCATGAGATCAGAAAGTGATTAGGTTGTCTCTACTAGAAAGCACTGTTAGAGTGAGATGTGATTAGAATAAGAAGCAGCACTGGAAGATATAAAAATGAGCAGGTAATGATGAGGCACTTCAGTGACTTATTTATGTATGTCCATAATAGAGAGTCCATAAAGAAGGCACTGGATAAAACTACGAAGTATCAAAGTTGCATATATATTTAGCATAGTACTTTGAAATACAAAATTGTGGTACTTGCTGCAGTGGGATGTTATTGAAGCAGAAAGCTTTAATCCTAAAGCAATTTATATACAAAGGAATGAAAGATATTATTGCACTAGGTAAAATAGCAAAGGATGTTAATCTCCATGTGCGTTTGCATTAAAAAATTGCTTGTTTTTTTCTGTTTTGCTGCTTGTGCTTAGCTGTGTATACTGAGATTTTCCAAACAACTTTCTGCGCTAGCTTGAGTTAGATGTGCTAATCTTCCCTGCACAGTTCTACGTGTCTATTACATTCTGGTGGTGTTAATTAGACATAACCAGAACTTCCCGTCCTTCCTTTGATAATTACTATCTGCCGAGTGGTATGCTGAGTATATTGGAAATACTTCAATATATTAAACCACTAATGGTGGGAGCAGCATAGAAAAATGTGGATGTACTTTCATAATTTGTGTTTTAGCATTTTTGTACTAGAATTGAGTTTAGACAGTGTTCCAGAAAAAGGAATCTTTGTTACTTACTATTTTTAGTTTATAAATCTCAGTTTCATTGTAGTGTAGCTGTTCCCTGTTAGTGGCTAGTTTCCCCAGATGATACAGCCTTGTATGTGATCTTACATTGCAGAGCTAGTGTGGTGGACTCAAGCATTGGCTAGTAATAGTGAACTGTCAGGTTCTTGAGCTGAAAAGATGCTTAGCTTAATGGCCAAGTATTTGCCTTTTTGCTCATCTTTTGATATGCTGCCTCAGACTGTAAATTCACTAAACAGCACTAAATCACCAATGTGAAAAATATGTGAAAATGTGAAAATTTTTCATCCTGCCTACTTACTGTATGAGTTAATACAAAGTTATGGACTAAATATGATTTAGTCTCGTTTAGCTGGAAGTAGATCTCTTGACTGGGGATTAGAAAATAAAGATATATACAAACCTGAGGCAAACAAAAGTAGTTCACTTCTCTTCATGATGAAGTCTGTATTGTCACTTTGGTTCTGTGCCATTCTTGTGAATAGATCTCCCGTCAGCCTCATCTACTTGATCAAAAAATTTAAGGCACACTTCAGTAACTCCAAGCTTGATATGTGAAGTTTTACCAATCAAATGCAGGAAAAGACCTCACTGGCAATCATACAGATAGAGACTACCCTCTAAGATCATTTTAGAAAGCAAATTCTTTTCTGTTCATAATGAATAGCAGTGGCACATTCAGCTGTGCTGTAAATGAGGAGTTTGTATGCAGGTAATGAGTGAAATAAGGCATTGGCCATTGTGAATTGTTCTGGGTTTTTATTTTCTTTTCTTTCCATTTGCACTTGGTATATGCGAAATGTTTCTGAGTTTGATTGTAGCATACGTGTACAATGTAGCACAATTGTCCAATGGCAGCTACTGTGAAGGTAGTCTAATGTGAGATTTGCTATTATGAAGAATGAAAAATCACCTGTAAACCTTTAAAGTTTCTAGATTTTGTGAATGCCTATGTAGTTTCAGCGTTAATAGACTATATTGCCTAATTTCTGCTTACCTGCATATACAGTTTATGTAAGTGGATATACACTCAGCATGACTTTGATTCCAAAGCTTGTAATGCAAATGTATTTACCAGATATAAGGAAAAACTACTCAGATACTCAAAACAGCTTTTTACCAGCTTTATATACAGGCAATTAGGAATGGTTGTTAATAAAGTGGAACTTAGAACTAACTTAATAGTTATTGTAATTTTCTATATTGAAAAAGCATTTTGCTCTTAAAGCAATGCTGTCGTTTAATTAAACCACTAGCAATAATAGGAGTTTAATTTCTCAGTGTTAGTTTTGAATATATGCGCACTTTGTTCTTAATGCATACACAATTTTATCTAAGCTACAATGCCAGAGGTTAATTTAGTTTAGGAAGAACGATTTCATATTAGGTTGTTTTTTTGTAAGCGTTCTCTGGTGATTCACTTTTTTTTTTTTTTGTTATTCCTACCTATTTGGCTTCCATCTGACCCTCAGTATATTCTGATTTTCTTTTAATCATACTTATTTCGTATTCATTCTGAGTGTATTAATGTGAACATTCTTTTTACACATTTTTTTTGTGTTGTTGTGAATCTAGATTGTAGATGGTTTTGTTCTGATGCCATAGTAGCTTTTTATTATTATCGTATGTTTTTCTTCTAACTAGAACTTTATTCTTTAATATGTTTGTTTTTGTTTTTTTTCTTTATAGCAACCGTGGCAGCCATGTATTATAGTTACTATATGCTGCCTGATGGAACCTACTGCCTCGCACCTCCACCTCCGGGAATAGATGTCGCCACCTACTACAATGCATTGCCTGCAGGGGTGACTGTATCGAGCACTACAGGGGTAGCATCAGTACCTCCACCCCCTGGTACTACACCTCCACCTCCCCCAGACACAACCGAAAGCAGCAGTGGGTTGACCTCTACCACAACATCTACAAGGTACCACATACAGTTTTATAGTTGTGTGTGTTTGGTGGAGGGGACTCTTTCTTGCACTGCAATATGAAATGTTTAGTAACAGCGGTATTATTGGTGATGCCTCGGTAACATTCAGCAGTGTTTCTACAGCTTTGATTACCTGGCTTCACTTTGGTCTTTGATATTATATGTGGTTACTGTTATTCAGGTACTATGATGTTTTTTTCTATGTGGAAAATCAGCAGTTACTTTAACTGCATAATAAGCCTAGAGAGCAAGCCTCTATTTCATGGGGGGGGGGGGGGGGGGGGGGGGGGGGGGGGGTGTTAAAACAAGAGTCTGAAAGATACTTATAATCTGTTTATAAAAATGATGTACTTTTGATGTTTTCAGCACAATTGCTCCAGTGGTTGCCATTATACCTCCACCCCCAGATATCCAACCTGTTATTGACAAGCTAGCTGAGTATGTTGCTAGGAATGGGATAAAATTCGAAACTAGTGTTCGTGCCAAAAATGATCTCAGGTAAGAAAACATTATTCTGTTTTTTATTTTAAAGTTTGAGGTTTTCATTTTTAAATATATTAGCAGAGCATGGAGATCTCAAGAAGGGACTTATGTCTTTTTTTTTTTTATTGAAATTCAGGGATCTACTTAAAAGTAATGCCAAAGCATTATTGCCAAAACGTTAAAAACAACCAAACAAGCAAAAACGTCTTTCAAAACCATGCTCTCAATATATATCCTCTGGAAATTTAGGCGTACGTTACAATGCTTCCAAACATAAAATATTGTTCTATCTGCAAGAGAGAGTTAGACAACAATAGATTGTTGGTATATACTGTGTTCATTTGTTTTAACAGATTTGAGTTCCTGCAACCATGGCACCAGTATAATGCGTATTATGAATTTAAAAAACAGTTCTTTCTTCAAAAAGAAAGCAGTGACAACTCTCAGGTATGTGTGTGTTTATATGTGCATATGTTAAAAATACAGCGTAAGTGGGAAAAGGACTTGTTTAGTGTATTATCATTATTATCATGAGACTTTAAAAATTGAAATCTCTGAATTATAGCAAAGGATGCGAATGCTTTTTTTTTTTGTTCGTTTTTAATTTTGTATAGCATTTAATTTGGGATACATGAGGTGGTATGATATTTACTTCTTGCTTTTTAGTATAAGCAGCCATTCACTATGGTTGTAGTCTAAAATGCCAAACGGTGAATCTTTTGAATTTCTATACAAGGCAGTATATGCCTTGTGGAGGTTTGCAGCCTTGTAGAATTAGGATTAGTGTTTTTTTGTCGTGAAGATGAGGTATAACTTTTTAACAGCCACATGCTTTATGGTTCTTTGTAGAGTAGTAGCCAAACTATATTGCTGGCATGCTTTTTTCTGAGTGAGGTTTTCTATCAGAGGAATCCTAGCATGACTGACTGAAATAATACCGGACCTTCAAAATCTCATGTCAGTTTCTTACTTCCTTCGCTTCTTCTAGTCATGTTATTAAAAGATAATACCCAAACTTGGCATCCTTGTTTTTAACCATTCTCATGTTAGCTAATAGCATTAGATTGTCTGTTCTCTTACTGAAAATAAAATTGCAAATATTATCAGAAATACTTAATCTGATGTTAACTTTTCATGGGAAAGAGCTATTTTCTTTTTAGGCCCTATGTCATTTGTCATCTCAAGGCTTAGATTGGAGTGCTCAGCAATTAATTACTTAAACTGAAGAAGGTAGGCCTGTGGGTAAACTCCTCAAAGTAACTTTCTGGAAAATGAAGAACTTCAATAATAGTTGGTGTTTGAAATGCTTTTGTCTCTTATTTTAATCATGAAAAATGTTTGGAAAACACTATTTTTAAAGATAAGCTGTAGTAAATATTATCTCAGTCAACTGATAAATTACGTGCAAAATTGTCCTGTACCACAGTGATAACTGTTACTGTAGAATTTCTTATTTCCAAACTAGTGGGTTGAATTCATAAAAGTTACATAATTAATCAAGACTCATTAACATTTATTTTCTGGGGAAATTGTGCGCTAACCAAAGTATAATGATAAAAGATTCCTTTTAGGTGTTCAAATGATTCTAGTAGCTAAGAAGCAAGCAGAAACTGGTTTAAGTCCCCTGAGGACTTGTGTAGCAATGAATATTCTCTTACTGCATGGTTTTTTAGATATTGCCGTTCTCTTTAATTTTTTAGAATAATGATTTCAGTATTATTTTTATGCTTTAATAATGTAAGTATAGGCAACTAATGCAATTGATTATTCTCCTTTTGGCCATTAAAGTTAATAGAAGACTGTGCTGTTGGCTTCAGTAAATACATGAAATCCGTTTCCTCTCAGAGGATTTTCAGAAATTAGTTCTGTTGGTCAGGGAGTGGCTGCAGGGAGCAATGAAAGGATTGCTTCAATACATGATATTTCAACATTAAATATACTTAACAGCTGCCAGTGGGAAGCGACCAAACTATTTGCTGAGAGAGGTTCATTTAAATGTTAAATTATTTAATGTGATCCCCTGACTTGCCATGTAAATATTTTTAATATTCTACAATATCTGTCTTAATATTCTTACAGTATGAGTGTAGAAGTTGTCTTGAATGATTCAGTCATGTAACAGTAGGAACAATAATTCTTTACTCTTTTGAAAATCTTACAACATCTGTACTGTATCAGTTTAATGTCACAAAAACCATTGATAGGCCCAGTGTTCTTCAGCAAAAGGTTAGGACGAGTCAGACATTACCTTGTGTTCATCCCTGTAATAACTTGAATTTGTACAGAAGGTATCTAGCAAAAAACGTCTCAAGCTTTTGTTCTGTGAATCAACTTTAATGGATTTTGTCCTGAACTCTGGAGATCGAGAACTAAAAGAAAATACTTTGGAAATAAAGTATATGCTTTTAGGGTCCAGTTTTAAAAAATGCCATTTTTAAAACAGTTGTTTGCAAAAGTGTACCAGCTGAAAAACATTTTCTTCCCTTTAAAATAACAACACATCTTACTGCAGATCTCTAGTCTGTGCAGCCTGTGGGTGTATGTGAAGCAGTGTATTATTTACAAGGAGCAAACTTTGGTCATGACTGCTTATTGATGTACAATTAGCTGTTGATAAAGTGATGTTTGAAATAGTTGGCAGAATTGCAGCTCCCCAAGCACAGCATTAACTCTCATAAACTACCCAAATGGTAAAATTAAACATTTCTTTTGAAAAGGGAGTATCTTCATCCGAAGATGTTCCAGCAGATACTGCAACTGATACGCCAAGTGAGACTCAATTTGCAGATGAGCACACACCTGAAGACGCATCTGAGCCAAGTGCTAAGGGAGTTCCAGGAACTAAAAAGGATGTTCCTCCTTCTAAAACTGTCAGTGATGGTAAATTGGTCAAAGGTACGTTGGCATGAGTTGTTGGCCGTAAAAATATTTGTTAGCATATAGTGAAGAAAAAAAAAGGGGGTGCGGGAGGGGAGTAGGGAAAAGAATTTAAGCATTATTTTCACTAAAAGCATAAAAAAATTTTGAAGTAAGCAATTTGCTTGCTTTCATATTTTTCTTTTATCAGACTGTGAGGTATTTACTGTCTGACAGAATAAATTGTTTTGTGTTAGTTTAGTGCAAAGTTGAAGGCTTTCATCAATGACGCCAGCAAAATTTTATTTTTGTCATTTAAAACTTGACAGTTACAAGCTCTGTAAGAAAGAAGGTACTCCTCCTGAATAAAAGCACTAGTCTTGTTTGAAACCATACACATGGAGGAAGTACACTACGCTTATTTCTTGGTTAATCAGTCTTCCAATGTTGCATGTTAGTCGTACTGGGGAAAAAAAAAGCCTTTTCACGTGCAAGTGAAATTTTTTTCCTCTTGCAGTTATAGCAGCAGAGGGACAAAGTGGGAGGATCTCTTAAAAGCCAAATTCAGCTAACACGCTGTTAATATCCTGAGTTTGAAAACGGATTTTTTATATTCAAGAACTGATTTCCTGGCCTGTCAGAAAAAGAAATCGTAAAATGTCATCTTTTCAGTATAAAATAGAAGCTTAAAAGATACAAGTAGAATTAAAAGCCATTAGGAAACAAAGCAGAAGACAAACTCTTAACCAGTGTTCCCGCTGACAAGTACTACCTTCTACCTTATTCAGAGGCTTACTTAATTGCTGATGAGTCTACCTACTCCCTGTGGTCTTATTCCTATAAATTTATTTTCACTTGCTGGTATGGTACAAATCCCACTTTCTTGTAATGTAAATGCAGTAGCTGGCTCTAAGACAAACATAATATCCGAACCTTTCTTTTGCTTCTGAAGGATTAAAATCCCATTTTAGGATTGGTTTAGTCATATGAAAAAGTTGATAAATTGCCATTATGATCTCTTATCTTGTAATTTTGGGGTTCTTACTTACTTATGAGCCTGTTTTCTTACCCTAGAATTAGAAGATGCAAAGCTTATATTTTCTAAAACATTGGTATGTAAATTAATTGTTGTATTTAATTTTCTGTTACTAGAATCTTAGAGGATATTTATATATATGCATGCAACAGGCATTCCTATTTGTGAAAGACAAGTATTGCAGCAGATCATATAGCAGTGAGTTGTTTTGCTTGAGATGTGTGAGCAAATCAGTCTTTTATTCTTTAAAGTTACTTTTTGGATAAACTGTTTAGAGATGAATTCTGTGTTTTTCCAGAAAACAGTTTTCAGAAAACATTGCAAGAAAAATTATTTGAGGGAAAAGCAGTAGTTCAGACTTAAGTGTAGCTAATGTATATCTATATTTATTATTTTTGGAAGATCCAGTAACGAAGACTAGCTTGAAACAATCCACAATTTTTTTTGTGGGTTTCTGTGGTTTGTGTACAGGCGTTCTTTTTCCTTTGTCTGTGCTGTCATGGATGTGTAGTGTTGTGCTTTTGTGCTGGGGTAGCAGGGAGGACTGTTTGAAAGGAATATTTGACCACTAATTTTGCCACAGCGAGACTATAGTTAAGACACAGTGCATTTAGGGAACAGGGTTTAAGTTTTGCATTTATTTCTTCTATAGTGAAATGTTGTTATCTCCCCAAAATAATTAATTTTCATATAGATGCATGTAAGTATTTAAGTTCTGTTCTGTGAGCCTGACAAATGCTATTGTTGCACAAACCGTCAGAGTTAGTGTGAAGGAAGCATAAGGGACTGTATCATACTGCAGTGTGTCAGCAGCCTTAGCAGAAGGAGTGTTCAGTGGGGAGAAGAAACTGGGAAAACAGATTCAACAAGAAAGAAAGCAACCATAGAGAGGAAATACTGAATTCTTTCCTAGGATTGTTCATATCTCTTTGGCCTGAGATAACAGATTTGCAGAAAAATATGGAATGCAAGTGATCCTTTAGAGATGTATTTTAAGTTCTAGTTATACTATAGGGCTAATTGCAGTGTCTGATATAAAATATAAAAAAATATTTTCAACTATTTTTCTACTTCTTATAGAATTACGAAGTATTTTATCCTAGACTGGAACGTTTCTGGTTTCATGCTTCAATCCAAAGACCAATTCTCACCTAATTTTGAGGGTGGGAAACCCTTAACTGATTTTAAATAAATGAAAAACATTTTAACAACTGTGTTGTATGGCTGGGTCTAAAAAATGGTTTGTATCTGAAATTTTTTAATTTGAGGCTGAACATTTCAGGGAAATAGTTTCCAAAATATGTTCAAAGAAGAAAAAAATTTATTGTATTGTCCCCCAAAATAATTACCACAGTGTAAGGATGATACAGATCTGTTTCTTGTTTTTGGTTTCTTTCATGGTGTAGGCTACAGGAGTTATGGATAAAGACAAGAAATTCAACGTGCTTTCCACTGTTGTCTAATGATGTGTAAAATCTTACCCATTCATTCACAGCATCATTTGCTCCAATAAGCTTTGCAATCAAGGCCAAGGAAAATGACCTTCTTCCTTTGGAGAAAAACCGTGTTAAATTAGATGATGACAGTGATGAGGAGGAGGAAGAGGGCAAGGAAGGCCAGGAGAATGCTAATAATGCTTCAAACCATACTCCAGCTGTTACCACTCCTTCTACTCCTGCTGAAGAGAAAAAACCTCAGCTTACTCAGGAGGAGTTGGAAGCTAAACAAGGTATCCCATGTTATATTGAAAGCAAAATGAAAGATTGAGTCCTTTGTAAAGTACAGTGTTTTAAGTATTTTCAGTCTTCACCATATTATGTTTACAGGAATAGATTTTTTTTTCCCTTTCCCACAGTTTCTTACTTATTGTTAAGTACAAAATATTCATTGGTTGCTCAGTTAAAACTGACACTATAACAAAATGGCATTGAATAGTTTGCCATGGTACATGATCTTTCTGAGTTTTTTTTTTCTTTACAAACTTGGGGTAAAACAGCAAACTAGTTTCCAGTTTGCATTTACACAACCCAGAAAAAGACATGTCCATTTCTCATTTTCTTCACAGAACAATGAAATGCTTCAAGTTATTTTTCAGTAACATAGCATGCTCATATACACTAATATCACCTTGCTGGTGTTTTGTTCCTGTTATAATGCAGTGCCATTAAGTCGTTGTATGGGTTTCTCTGTTACTGTGTATATGTAAGGGCAGAAGGGTATGCAGTGTGAATTCAAATGAAGTGATCTTCTGAAGGGATCAAATTTCCCACCTTCATCCCCCAGGCGGTTTCACAGTAGAGACTGTTTAATATAAAGTAGAGATGCTGTCAGTGTTTGCCAGCTTAAAAACTTAATATTGCTCTTATAACTGTGAGTATGCCACAGGAATTTAATTTTTCATTGTCAAACAGTACTTTTTTTTTTAACTTCTAAGTAACAGTTCCTTTCTACACTTTTGTAGCACCGAGTATACTCTAGTGATACATATGTAGAGCAAGTATGAAATATTGTATATGGTAGTAAAAATGAAGCATAAGAGATGGTTGGGGAAAAGCTGGGTTGGTTGCAATTAACCAGAAAATCATCTTGTGTGTGTACAGAACACAGAGCTGGAAACGTAAGATGAAGCAGGTTTAAAAAAAATCGTTCTGTGCATAGCTAAAGTGGCTTGTTTTCTTCTTTAATCGCATAACAATACTTGTTTATAACAACGGCAAAACCATTTGTAAAGCTATCTGGAGCAAACTCCTTTGTAAACTTTTTTAGATATATATAAATTGGGCTGGAAGATGTGAGAAAATGATCCAGCCTGTGAGAAAAGCAAAATGAAGAGTGCATTGCTTTAAGGAGTATGAAGGAAAAAGCCTCTGAACTTGCACTGCTACTATTTTAGGCAGCTTCTGTAAATACTAAGGAAAACACTAGTATGCTACACTTCCAGGATCAGATTTTTATGGCAGTTTCTTTAAGCTTAACAATTTTCACTGTGTTAATGCTTTTCATTGACAAATGACGTTACCTATAAATTATAATGGGTAGAATTTGATCGTTTCAACTGATCTGTCCTTACTATCTCTTTGAATAGATGTACTAGAAAGGTTTGTATATAGCTGGGAGGACTGTTTGGTTCTGTTCTTTTTTGTTTGTGTGTTTCTTTCAAGGAAACTTAAGGTGCACAAGTGTGATTCATTCTAAACTTGATTTTTTTTTATCTTCCTTAGCAAAGCAGAAACTTGAGGATAGACTAGCAGCTGCGGCGAGGGAGAAGCTTGCACAGGCCTCCAAGGAGTCAAAAGAAAAGCAGCTACAAGCAGAACGCAAAAGGAAAGCTGCACTGTTCTTGCAGACTCTGAAAAATCCTCTGGCAGAGGCAGAAACTGAGAAGGTTGAAGAGAATTCCTTCAGTGTTGAGGTATGCAGGAAATACATTTCTCTTTACCATAAAGCTAGCAGAAAAATTACCAGTGGGGTATGAATCTGGGAGTATTTTATCAAGTTGACAGAAGAGATGGAATATTTTACAGATGGACAGAAACTTGAATTTAAAACACTTTTTAATCTTTTTTCAATTATCTTACATATGCCTCTTAATGTCAATTAAAAAACTGGTAGAGAAATAAGGTGTGTAATTCAAAGGTCAGATTGCCAGTTACAGAAAGCAAAATAAACTTGCAAGTTTAACTCTGCGCTAGTGGTCTGTTAAGTAGAATGCTCCTCTTTCAAATTTATTTAGTTATCTACTTTAATATTTGCTTGTTTCAAGTTTATTTTGGTGTGAGTAGACATCTTCAAAATTTTAAAACAATACGCAGGCAACTGAGCTTACATTCAGATTTACTTTGAACCTGTCCTGCTGTTCAATTTTTTTTAATTTAGCTGGTATAAAACTGAGGTAAATGTGTAGTGAAATGATGCATACCACTTTAAGTTTCTAGTTGGAGCATCCTTAATCAAGAAAATAAATACATAGGTGGGAAAAATCTAGATTATATGGTGACTGTTATTCATCATTATTATGTTAGTTGAGTATTTCAGGTAAGTGCTTTAAAAGGTTTGCCTGCTAGGATATTTTTCTCTTAGGCAGCAGTTTATTATGGGAGTTATAAAAGATCTATTAGTAGTACAAGGGTATGATTTTAAAAACAAAACTGAATTTGTGGATAGCAGCGCAAAATTCAAACGTGTAATGTGTGCATGCATGCTACTCACAGAGCAGGTAGTAAAGAATCAAAACAAGAAACTCAAAGTGAAAGAATTGAGGGGACTAATTATTCTGTTGTCTTCCAGAGTATATGCTTGTGCCATTCTGATGATAAAGTGGCCCAGTGCCTTGGGTTTGTTTAGTAGAATCTGTTCTGGACAGATGAAGCGGATATCTATCTAGAGCAAAGCAATTTGGAGTGTCAGTATTCCTGCACTTCTTTCAAAGAAGAATTTTTGATAGTTGTGTTACAAATTTGTGCACTTTGCTGCTTTCTAGAGTCCTAGTGTATGTAGCACAGGCAGACTGCTTTCCGTCTTTTGTCTTTGCAAAGCTCCTGACAATTTGTCCCTGTATCCCCAGTTTGGACAGTCAATTGTAATAGATCATACTAAGGTAATGTCAGTTTGAGAGCTTTCAGAAGCTCTGTTTTGAGTTGGTCATCATGATATTGCACTCTTAGGCCAATCTAAAAGTAACCTGGAGGTTGATAAAGGCTTTATGCCTAGCTATAAAAAGATAATAGAGTTGCTAGTAAGTTACCTTGCCATTTGACTGTTTGGGCTGTTGTTTCCAAAGGAAATTAAAATCTATTTTCTACTGGTCACACACTGGTTTACTAGAATTTATCACAAAGAAGAAAAAAAGAGGTTTTATCATGCAGAAGTAATTATTAATCAGTTATCTGGCATTATCTTCTGCAGCAAATCGAACTATTACCAGGCAGTATGTGGATCAATTAAAATACCTTTTTGGGTACAGCCTCTAGAAATCAGTTTTATAAGACCTGGAATTTTTGAGTAGGCAAGCTTAAAGGGGCAACCTTGGGTCAAAAGATGTTTAAGTTAAGTTGCAGAAATACTTTAGTTTTATATTAACGTCCACAAGTTTTCTAGTACTTCATTATGTAAAAAATAATAGGTTGGTATAATCATGTTTGAAGCAGCTATATAAGTGTAAAGACATAATTGCACTTACTCTGTCTGTGTCTGCCATAGGTGGTAACCTTTAGCTAGTAACTTAAAAGTTGGTACAATAGTGTTTGTTAGTGTATAGTGCCTCTCACAACAGAGACATACAGATGATAAGTTTGCCAACTTGCTTCATTTTTGCTTTGGTCATAACTTAGTAAGCAGTTTGTATGTGGATTTTATTTTTAGGTTTGATTTCTAGTCCTGCTGCTGGTTAATTACTACTTTGTGTTTGGTGTAGAAATTGTGAGCCTTTGCAAAAGCCCATAGGTAGTAAGTAATAATGTGCATTGGTTCAAAATGCTTATATTCATGCCATTCAAAAAAAAAAAAAGTAAACATTGTCTCTGCAAAAAAGAAAAAAGAGAATCTCAAAAGCACGAGCTACAGAAAAATGCAGATTACAAATTTGTTTTCTACAGTAATGACAAAACTGTAATGAAAGTCTCAGCTTTCTCTATGGTAATTTTTGGTTTTTGTACTTTAGTCATGTTCAACAGACTCTAAGAATAGTGAAATATATTTTGTCCTCTTGACTCCAATAGACTGTTTACTTCAACAGTGTATTCATAATTTTTATTTGTATCTTCAAGATCACTATAGAGAGATCAAGAGAGATTGATGTTTCTGGAATTAATCATTTCCAGCTTGTTGTTGAAAGCTGGAAGAGATAGGAGCCATACAAAAACTGTATTCTTTGTCTCCCTTCTTCAGCTGAAGACATTTGTTTCCTAGGAATGCTTTTCTGCAAATTTTAGTGAAGAAATATAAAACCAAACTCCAAAAACTTGCATTGATCAAAGCCACTGATCTGCTTTTTTCCATATTAATAAATGGAAATTGCTGTTCAAAACAGCTTAGAAATAATGCATTTCACATAAACCTTTTCTGATTTCAATAAAATAACTACAATTTTAAAAGCCTAAGTGAGGGATTTGCATTTATTCTATAGGAAAATCCTTCTAGTATTGATTTGTTCGTACATCATAGCTCTGTCCTGAAGCTTTTTTCTCCATCTGCAGGTTTTGGCAGCAGAGCTATGTTCTCTATCCAAGCGACACTTTCCCATGTGCATTGTGTATTTTCCATTTAAGTTCCTAATTGCTTAACTTCAGAGTGAAGAAGAGGCTAGATTGTCAACCTCTTTTTCTTTCAGTCTGAGTATCGTTTTATCGTAGCACATCCCAATCCAGTGTGATCTCATGCATGCTTCATAAAAGACAGGGGTGTCTTGTGTTTTCAGCAAATGTATGGACGCCTCCAACAAGTCCAGACAATCTCTTCTCTTAGCAGAAGAAAAACCATCAAAACCCGTTTCAAGAAAGTCACCTTGGACTTAGGTCTTCACTGCAGTAGTTGTAAACAGCTATGAGGGAAAAAAGTAGGAGTGGGATTTGGTGTAGGCTATGTAGTTTCCTGATACCCAGCCTAAATAGGACCTGAAATTTATGCAGCTTAGGGGTATTTTTGTGGGATACTACAGAAGCCAGAAAAAAAACTGTGTGTTGCAGTCAGACCAACCATGCACATTGCAAACACAAATATCGTTGGGAAGTAGAGTCTCGGTTTCCTGGGTTTGGATCTGTGTCACTCTTAGAAAAGCCAGCAAGGAGTTCTTGGTTGCACTGATCAAGCAAAACTTCATCTTGGGTACCAACTGAAAATTTCAGATAATGGTTGTGACAGACTGCAACAAGAATGAATGACGTGGCTTTCCGTTGTTTCCTTTGCCACAGAAAGAATTCCATATCAGCATAGTAGCAGATTAATGAATTGAGTACAAGCACATGCTAAGAGATCCTGTTTAGGATTCTCATTGCTAATGCTAACATGTTTTCCCTATGACTGGTACATGTACAGTATGTTTTTCCAGTTATATGTTGAAGAGTGAATGCAAAGAGACAATGCCAGCGCAAAATTCCTGAGACTTTGTCTGCTCTTCTCCTCAAAGGGATTTGTCAAGGACGTAGGCACAATAACTCTTCAATAACAGTTGTCTCTTTTCAGAAGAGCAGATGAGTGTCCCCACTTGCATCTGAAATTACTCAAGGTCTAAGTTGAGCTTATTAAAAAGCAAGTCAACTTTTCAACAAAAGCCTCACCCAAATTCCACTTCTCAGTAAACTTACTTGCTAAAAATGTCTGGTTTTCTTCTGCCGCAGAAGTACTGTTTCAGAGAAGGCATCTCTTTTTCTCACACAAAGTCCCATGTATCTAAGAATTTTAAAGCAACCAGTTTCTCTGCTTCTTACCAATAGAAATAGTTGGAAAACAATTTGTTTATAAAACGGTTTATTTAGAATTTCAAATATGTATTTAAAAGTTAGTGATGTGACCTGCCTTTTTGAAATAATATTGACATTCTATATGGGGAATGTTAGTACTGTGTTAATGGGCAGTCTTCTGCTGTCTACACTCAAAATCCAGTAATCTGCATCATGGTGTCTACATCAATTTAAAAACAACTACATAGCATGGATCTTGTTTTTTTTTAAATAAAAAAAAAAAGCTTTTTCAGTCATGTTCCAGAAAGAAAAACATGCATTTAAAAACACTGATTGCAAAAGTATTCTCCAATAACAAAAAGTAACTGTAATCAAGAATACATATGTATAATCAATAGAAAGAGAGATGTAAAATTAGTTTTGCAGTTTGGTCAATGGAAGCTATAGTGGAAATTTCACAAAATGAAGAAAAAAGTATTTAGGTTTACCAAAAATGTCGCAACCGATTTTATCTCCCTTTTGGGGAGACGGCCATCCAATGCTGAGTCCGGGAAACAAAGATTGATATGCAGTGGTCATAGAGTTAATGTAGTGGAATGATTTTTGTAGCTTAAAATGTGTCTCAGAAATAGAGTAATGACTGAAAAGTATAATAAGGCATGAAAATGGGTTGAGAATTTCCATGGGAGATGCATAATTCCCATGAGCTTGTCCTTGCCAAATAACTGTATAAAAACTAGTCATGCTATTTGTGTGTTTATACACAGCATACATTGGTGCTGAAAACCTGCTTATCACACAGTATAGAAATGCATTAAATGAACAAAGTTTTGTTTGACCTCTGTCAGGTTTTCAAGATACGTAGTATTTCTTAAAAGAATTGCTGATACTGAGTATATAAGTTGGAACAAAATTGATTCCACTAACTGCATGTAAAGGGCACTCGGCACCATAGAGTATGTAGTAGTTTTAAGCTCTTTGACTTCAGCTGGATCATAAAAATAGTCAGATCTACTTTTTCCCTAGCTGAATTCATTCTTTTATATGGTTTTCTGTTTTTCCTTAAAGTGAAATCAAGCAAGAGGAACAAAAGGCTGAAAAATGAGTTTGAGCAATGAAGCAGCACAGCTTTTCAGAAATGACTCCTCACCATTCTTGGATGCATTACAGCAGTAATGCAGTTATGAATAATCCTTCATCAGAGCAGCATTTAGAAAACATGGAACTCTAGCTCAGTTCCTGAAGCTAATCAGCTTCCAGTAACTAGCAGCTGGTGAAGTCTGTCTGTGCTTTTTCAAGAGATGGGTAAACAGTAGCTTGGTAGCATCTCTCTTTGTGTATGATTTTATGTTTATATATGATTCAGGTGGATGCTATTGTATCAAGAAAAGCATACCAACTAACACATATGAGGGGTAGTTAAGAGAAATTGCAATCAGTCAGCCACAAACATAAGGTTCTGTCGCCTACAGTAGGGAGCAACCTTTAATTTTGAGGACTGTAGGACTCTTCCAGATATGCAGCTATTGGCATCAGTTGAGTTCTGAATACAAACATCACCGTTGGTAGTAGTTGGCTGTGGTATAGCAGGCCTGTAGCACATTTTGCAACTTTTTAGGGGTTTAAAACGTTGTTTGTCTACAAAAATTCTAATTCAAAACTTTGGATTGTTCCCAATCCTGTCCACTTAAGCAGTGTTGTTCTTAGGTGCCTCTGGGAGCAAAAAAGGAAGCAGCATCTCTGGAGCAGGGGTTCTCCATCTGTTTTGCAGCCAAGCAAAACCTGGCAAGGTTCGGTGTCTTGCTGGTGAACATTTGCTTAATCTTTTTGTTAACAGCGGTTGATAACTGCAGCAAGTTATAGAAGCCTTGCAGAGGTAGAATCTAAGCTGCCAAATCACTACTTCCAGCAAAGTTTTGGTAAATGTGATTTACGTAGGCAAAGTCTAATCCCTACTGTCCCTGCCAAAAGAAGGCCTGCAGAGCTTCATTTTTTGTCAGAGCGAATGGTCTTAAGTGACCGTTAAAGCAATTGAAGAGAGAAAGCATCTCAGAATCTACTGGTGCAGGTAACACCTGACAAAAATAGGAGAGGGGGACAATGCTGGTGCCTGGGTAGACAAGGCTTTATATACTCCCTGCAGCACACAGTGTATTTGACTTCTTCAGAGCAGTTACTTGATGTACAGATAGGTGTTCTGCATGTGTAGTACAGTATTTTTGTATACAAGGCATGATTTACCTAATAGCATGTCTGATAGGTTTCTAATACATATTATTCTGCTCATCTCTCATATTTTATCTTGTCAGGAATGCTTTATGGGTGATAAGTACTTTGATCTGCTTGTAAAAGACAGTTGGCTATACCCAAACTGTTACCTGTATAAACCTTAACATCCAATTTAAACAAGGAGACAAATTCACCATTATAATGCTGCAAAACCAGGCAAGCACGTAACTTGAAAGTAACTGTTTTAATGGCTTGTCCCTAGTGTCATCTGTCGTTGTGCCTCTGAATATAAAGATTCTATAGCACAAAGCAGTTCTTAACTTGTTTGGGCTCTTTCATCTTTTCTCTTTTGAAGACTTGTTTTTCATTTGTTTCTTTAGATGGCTTGTCCTTACTTTTGTCCTGTTCGTAACAGTATTCATTTTCTTGTGGACAGTAGTATGTTTATGGATGAAATAGAAGTTTGTAGTACAGGTTTAAAAATAAGGTGCTATTCAATTTTTGCCAAGCATAACAGCGTTATCAACAACTGTAGGTTGTGTACATCTTTCACACTTTCTGCTGTAGTTGATCCTGCTGTATTAGCAATAGACGGTGGGTATTGCTGTATGCCTGTTAGAGTAACAATCGCATATAACATAATTTTATGTTTGCATCTTTTAAAAAATATTTGTTAATTTGTAAGCAAAACTTAACTGTCTAATGAATACCATATGCTAAGTATTTATAGGAAATAAAAAGCTTTCAAGTGTTTCAGGGTCATCCATTTCTGGGGGAAAAAAATAAAGTAGAATATATGCATCATCATCTTCTGTTTAGTATGGAACGATTGCGGGGGGGGTTGTTAGCTTGTTTGTTTCAAAACTTCCATTATCTTGCTTTTTCAAAAGTCCATACAAAAGACATAAAACCAAGTGCCACATACTAATGTGGCATTTGGGGCATAAGTGGTGGCTATCTTGCTGGCATTTGAAACTTCTTTTATTGCAAGAACCCTACCATAAAAAATTACACGAGAGCTGTAATTCCTTATACTGCAATTACTTCAACGAATATTTAATGGAAAAAAAGTTGAATACCAGGAACTGCCATCTTAAGAATTTAGATATGTGGGGGAGTTAAGAATGTTCTCTGCCTTGATTTTTGTTCTTCAAAGTACTCAGGGTATAAAGGCATACTTCTCTGTGCAGCAAACACATTCGCAACCACTAATTTCTTTGCAGTTGACTCTTCAAAATTGAAAATGCAAAATTCTGTTTGTTTTTTTGTTTTGTTTGTTTTTGTTTTTTAAAGAAATTCTCATGGTCACTGCAGTGTTACTAGTTGTAGCAGCAACTAAACAGGGATGAAACTGTTTGAGTACTGAGTATTTAATTTGTTCTAGAAGAACAAGTGTTTTTATCAATCACATTTAATCACTTTGGGGTAATTTTAACTTAGGGTTGGACTAACAGTCTTCTAAAAGTTTTAACTGCTCACTCCGATGCACAGAGCAATGGTACATTTTTATTGCTAGGAGACAGTTGCTTTCTAGTTCTGTGTCAAAGAATATTTCAGCACAATCTTCGGGGAACCTGCAGCAAAAAAAGGTGCAGTGGTAGAGAAAAGTTTGAAGCAATTTAGATTTTATAAAATTTAATTTTTAATGAAATAAAATAATTGTTGATTAACTCTTCACAGTTCTAATTCTTAACTCTTTCCAACTTTGATCCAGCACAAGATTGAAATTAATGCAAAAGTCAGCTTTTCAGGGTAGAAAAAAATATTAACTAATTGTGAAAGTGTTAGTTACATTATAAATAATGTTCTTTCACAGTTAAGTTCATTTGTACCAGGAACAATGCCAGTGTTTTGTTCTGTTTTAATAAGCACTTTCTGGTTTACTTCTAATCTTCATTTTGAACTTTGATTAAGTAATGTAACCCATGAAAAACTAATGTGTGTCCTGGTCTTCTGAATACTGCAAGTAAGCAAACGTCTGGTAATGAGCTGAAGTACTCGTTCTCAATAGTTTTCTATCCTTCCTGATAGAAAGCTCTTTCCTAACCCATCTCTCTTAAACGAGAGTGTTTCAATAATCTTTGTTTTCTGAAGAAGTACCTTTGAAACGTTTCTTGTAGCCAGTGTTTACTGTAGGAAGCGTTCTTTTAGCAGGATTTCCTTCAGCCGTCCACAGAAAACACAGAAGAATAACTCTAATTGTCTGACACTGTAATATTTAGTGGGGGCTGAAAGAATATTCTGTTAACCTAAGGGAACAAAGAAGTGAGGTTCAGTGAATGCTGTCTGAAAGTTTGCAATCTAATTTCCTATGAGAGTTCTCAAAAAACTTAAATCTCCCTTCCCTTGAGATGCATAATAAAATTAATCAGGTAACCAGCTTGTTGCCATGCTTTCTGAAACAGCATTCTGCTGACCTGCAGGTTTGCAAAGTCTGGTCAGTTAAAAAAAAAAAAAAAAAGTGTTTCTGCCTTCTGGAAACACTTAATAATCTCCCATTGTCCGCACTTGCTTTGATTTTTATTTATTGATTTGCTTCACTCTTGACTCCAGTTTCTTGCCTCTACTACCTTAGTTTGCCTGGATCAGTTTTCCCTAGTAAAACCCCAAGTCACTGACAGCTTCTTCTGTTTGCCCGACACAAGACAGTTTTGGTTTATTTTGTTTTGTTTTCAAATTCAGCGGCATTATTTAACTTTTCTGCCTGTCCTGGCAACTTGCTGGCATTACGTTCCTTCACAGAGCTCTGCCTTCAGCTCTGAGGATGTTTCAAGCCGTTTTGCTGGTGGCTTTTTTCTTGAAAGTACAGTTGCCACTGCAGGAATCGGCATGTTTGTGACACCTCCTCTGAGCACCCGGTCCCAGCGGTGCGTTGTGTCAGTTTGGCTGGGTAGGTGGCTTCCCTCTCTGCGCTAGCTCTTGTCTTGCACTCAGGACCTACATATTCACTTGGGGGTTGGTGAAGTTACTTCTGTATGATCTCTGCCAGAGCTTTCCAAACATGCTTCATTAGTAAGCTGGAGCTGTTGTGTCTGAATCTCCATCCAGCCAGGCTGCAGTACACTTCGCAGAGGGTTCTGGACAGCTCTGCCACTCGTACTGTAAGCATCCTGAAAGTCAAGGAGAGATTACAGTTTTGGCAGCCAGTGCTTGTGGTGGGTATGGAGGGATGCTTAGCAGTGCGGGGTTCCTCATTCTGATTGCTGAGAGAATCCCTGCGTGTGCACTAGAAGTACCTGTGTCAATCAGTTATTAGCTTCCTTTTGGCTAACGGTATGAGAGCTTGTGTTTTGTGCAGCCAAATGAACTTGAGCACTGAAAAATGTTGTTTTCTCTTCCTTCTCTTGTTTTCCTCTTAACTCTACTTTGCCTACAGCTCTTTTGTTTCAAGCTATTAGAGTTATCTACTTCAAGGCAAACTGGTCTATTACATATTCAGTAGAGTTCAAAGAGACTAAGGTACTGTATAAAGACATGAATAACATTGTCAAGGAACAAAAATAGGCTGCAGTAGTCTCTTAGGAAACCCTTGAGTTTGGAGATGAGGTGTCTGGAATTGCGTGTGGATTGTGAAGTTAGGGAAATTGGAAATAGGCCACAAGTAAACCAGTCACTCAAATGAAAATGGTATAAAATGTTTATAATCCTTGAAGCAAACTACTTCAGGACTGCTTTATTGCTATTTTTGTAAATATTGTGATAACAGTTATCAGTTAAAGCTCACAAAAGAAACATTGCTGTAATGTGAAGCAAAGCCGAATTTCCGAGTATTCACATGTAGTCAATTGTTGCCTTGACCTATTCACAGTAGAAGAAGGGCAGAGAGAGAGGAGAAGATCACCTGCTTCTAATTTGGTTATTTGGGATTTTAATGGATTAGTTTCTATTCTGATCACGGTAAGCATCCTTGTATCAAATGGTGAAAGTGTCAGACCAGGTGGAACAGAAATTATGACAGGGAAACTGATTTCTCCAGTTGCCTTGAAATGGCAGCTAGGGGAATGACAGACTTTGAAATGAGGAGCCTATCTACAGTGCCTGACTTGAATTGTTCTGAGCAAGGTGTTGACCAGAATTCTCTCAGGTACAAGCTGGTAATTTGAAAATTTCTCGGAGTGTGGTATGTTTTGCTTAATTCACTCAATTGTAGTCAGAATTACTCACTGAACATGAGTTGAGCAAGGGCCTGCTCTATCATTAGGATTAATAACTTTTGTCATTTTTTCCAGCCCTTTACATGCAAACGACTTATTTCGTAAAGTACAGAAATAATTTGTATCAGCGCTATTTCATTTTGCTGTTTTACTTGAGGTTCTAATCTAAATAGCACAGTTCAAGGAAGAAAGTGACTTGAAAACTTAATCTTGAATATCAGTAAGTCCTGATGGTATTTTTCTGGTTTATACCTTTTTAAACAAAAGGATAAATACATGAAAAGTTATCTGGTAGTAGACTTTTTTTTTTTAGAACACATTTTTTCTATAAACTAAAGATGAAAACCTCAGGAGTATACCTACTTAAGCTGAGAGTCTTAACGTGTATCCCGACTTGCATATATACCTTTGGGGGACTGTATAGGCCTCTATTGAATAATGTTAGATTTGTGTTTTTGAAGATGTGACCCTGACTTACGCGCGCTTTACATAATACTAATGCAGCACTGTGAGGATTTAAAGCAGTCGTGGGAGGTTAGATTGTTATTGATTTAACAACTATTTTCTTAAGATGGATGTATTTCTCATACTTTCTTGAGTCAAAAATGTAAGATGATTGTTAGTTATTATCTTCCTTGCTGTTGTACTTGTTATCCAGCATTTCGACAATATATACATACATAGATATATATAGGCAAGATTAGTGAGTAGGATATCTTAAGTTTCTTTGCCAGAACTGTGTATTTACATGGCATGCATAACAGTAGATGTAACCCCCTGTTTAGTATAAAAAGCTATAAAGATCTAGAGATGCTTATGTATTGTCTAAACACATAGGACTTTCTCAAATTAAACATTTTTTATGCAATTTTCAAAACTGAATGATGGTGTTCTTTGTTTACCTTTGATTTCAGAGTGTCAGTAGTATACCATGTCCTGTGACTGCAGTCAGAACTTTACCTACCTTAGAAGTTAAACAAGCAGAAAGGCCTTCAAGCAAAAGCAAGGATCCTCCTAGGGATGAAGAAAAAGAAAAAAAAAGAAAAAAACACAAGAAAAGATCTCGGACAAGATCTCGATCACCTTTCAAGTATCATTCTTCATCTAAGTCCAGATCTAGATCACATTCAAAAGCAAAGCACTCACTTCCCACTGCCTATAGAACTGTCAGGCATTCAAGGTGGGTTTGGAAACCAACCATATTCTCTAGAGTTCTGTGTGAGCTAATACTGGAAATGTTTTTGCACTTCTCTAATTACATAGGGATATAGTCACCCTGAAGACAGTGAGAAAATATCAAATATGGAAAATCTCTGAAAATATTTTTGATGAAATAGTTGTTAATTTCTAAATACATAGTGCAGAATTTACACCAGCAAATTTCACTCTGGTCTGTGAAATACCTGGTGATACTATGTAGGAGTGTGATTATAACAAGAAGAGGAGTTTGTGGCTATTGCTCTGGTATAGTAGCAATATTAAAACATGAAATAGAGAACTAGCTGGTTGAACAGCAAAGCTCAGAAGTAAAGCAAGCAGTTGGGTAGCATGTGAAAAGATGTGATGGATGAATGGCAGGAGAGAGATGACAGGAATCAAAGAAGGTTGAAAGCAGAGTTGTTGTGGAACAGAGACCATAGAAGAATGTAGCCCACTGCAGTTGGGCTAAATTTGACCATTAATGAGATTAAATGCATTATGTTAATTATCTGGCTATATATATTATGTTATATTAATACTATTAATTACATCTAAGACATTTGGGTCTAGGAACCTTTAAAGATTGCTGTCTGTAAACTTCTGTTGTATCTTAATTTCCTTTTGCAGAGCAGTTGCTGTGATCAGTCAGAAGGGCATGTTCCCGGGGTTGTAGTCTCTGGATCATGCTACAGAATATCCAAACAGTATTTCAGTAACTTGTAGTTCAAATGAATTATGCATATAAATACTACCATAGCTGTATATGTATCTGATGCACGCAGAATTATGTATTACCTCTGTGGACATGCCAATGGTTTAAATGCTTCTTCTATAGAAACAGCTGGTTCAGCTATTTCTCAGTTTTTTTCTAGCTGTTGATGGTGATGTGACAAAACTTCAAATATATTTAACAAAGTGTCTAACTATGCTAATATATGTGTTAACGCTTTAAAACTTGATATTTTATACTAGTTTTCTTAGGTTAAATACGATACTTCACTGAAGACATCTCTGCTACTCAGAGATGAAAGAAATGAAATGAACATAACTTGATTTGGGTTTAAACGATCGGTCTGGCACAATGCTTATTTGACTGCTTTTGACAAACAGGTGGTCATGATACTTTGTATGTTATTAGATGCATTCCAAAATATTCTGGTACCATTCTTTTTTTGCACATACCGGTGTATAAAGGGAATGATGCTGAATGAAGCTTTCATTGTTTAGTGAAGTGAATATGTGTCTTCTCAAAGTGGAGGATATCTTGAGGAAAAGTCTTGTCAGGTGAATCACTGATCTTTTCAGCTCCCTGCCAAGCTGTATCTTCACTTGGAACTCCCATGTCGGAACTCCCCTGTATCTTCATACAAGCTATGTCATGTATGTTCTTCTACTGTTTTATTGATAAATGGTGAAAACAAGGAGAATCATCAAAGTAATGATTAAAAAAATAATAATCTTTCTGGTACCTTGAAAAAGAATCATCTAAGAAGATTCTTATTAGTACTTGAGTCTGCTACTCTGTAGGTTAAGGATAATCCTGCATCTTGCATGAGCTTGCATCTGGCACTAACCAGATTAATGACAACCAAGTCAGATGTATATTGAGATGTCTTCAGTGACTTCATGGTGATCTGAAGATATCTCCTTCTTTATCAAGGCTTGAATACTTTCACCAACTGATTTACATTTGGTTCTGGTAGTGGAAAGACCGAACTACTCTATTCTGAAGTCCAACACACATATCACGGACAGTCTTATTTTTTAGTGGATTTTTTTTCTTGATTGGCCAGAATTCAGTTGGTGGACATACTACACAAAAGTCACTACAAATAGTTAATCCGATGGAGCTAATCTTTGTGTGCCCTGTAGAATATGCTTCCTGGCGCAAATCAATTAATAGATGCATACTAGCCCTAGCATAATGGATGACACCTAATTAAATCTGGATGGATTTTTCCTAGATCAGCTGTTTGAATTGTTCACCTGAGAGGTCCAGTAAGCTTGATGCTGGCTGGCTGAATTTTAAAATTGTTTCAGAACTGCACCACATCTTGCATTGAGAACATTTTGCACATCTTAAAATTTGACTAGTGTTAAAGCTGAACAGGAAAGGGCTCTCATTCATCTTGTTTTCTGATCTGAGAATGCCAGTTCAAACAAAGGTCTCTGGAGGGTCTCCCATGCAGGAAACCATTGTTTCTGGGAACTTAAGGCAGTATCATCAGTGCTGAGTTGTTGCCCTTTCACTTTGAGGTTTCTGCAGGTTGTATGAGAAACTTTTTGACAGAAGACCTGTTATATGTCTAAATTTACCTTACTATCTACAGCATTCTCAGTGTGACTAAATCTAAACTTGTGCTTGAGGTCTTCCTGTAATTAATAGTAATTAATACCTTCTTCCTGCATATTATACTAAATATAGTGACTGTTGGTTTACTTTAATGGAAGAGTATTTTATCGCTTACAGTTTTTCTTATATACTAGTAAGGAGTAGTCTGGTGGGAGTACAGTAAAAAATTTGAAATGGAAAAAAATATATATAGTCAGTCAAGACAGCAAGTCTTATGCAGGATGGATTGAATGAATCCTCAGCTGGAAGACAAATTCCAGTGTTGCAAATAAGATGTATAAAGATAATTTTGAGATGGGAGGTGGAGTACTGTGTCCAGCTTCGACCATGACACTTCAGAAGGATATTGACCAGCTAGAGGAAGATTGGAGTGAATCAGCAAAAATTTTCATAAACTAAAAAAAAAAAAAAAAAGGTGGGGTGGTGAGGAGATTTAGAATTATGACTTTGGAAAAACTGGAGGAAAATTAAATGAGTCATCACGTATGCCAGAAAGGTGGGAATAGAACATTCTTCTTCAGTCCCTGGGGTTAGGATGAGAAGTAATGGATTTAAATTAATGGAAGAGAGACTAGAAAGCTTTTTATAGTTTCTCAGTGGTTAATACAGCTTGTGAAAGCGCCATCATGGGAAATTTCTGTATTAAGAATGATGGTTTAGAGAGTATTGAATAGTCTGATTTCTTTAAGTCTTCTCTAGCTCTGTATTTCTAATTAGGTCCTTGAAAAATTAACCCCATGGTCTCACATTGTACAAGAAATGATGGCGATAGTTAGCCAGGCTTTACTGAAAGTGTTTGATAATCCTTAAAGTACTCAGTTTGTTTACAAAATCAAAGTTCTTGCCCCTGAAACTGGAAAGGTTGTAAAATAATTAAGTAATCAAGAGTGGGAGGCTGATTCATAACCCATTCAGATACTGACATGTTTTGTCTCTCAAATGCTAAGGTAAAAATAATGCCTTGTCTTAGTACTTTCCCCAAAAGAAGCAAATGTTGGTGCCTAGCTAGAAGAGATACAACTTTTCTTAATTTTCAACACTAAATATATAAATATAATTTCCATTTGTTGCCTTGCCTTGTTCAAAACATGGCACCTTTCACGTCTCTTATGTCTTTAGTTTTCGCAGTGCTTGATGCAAAATGTGTAACTTTTCTAGATTCCTAAAACACTGGATGTTACAGTTTACTGCTGAATAAGTAGTTATGTAAAGAGTCATAACCACCTGGGATAAAGCTGTGAACTATTTGCAGCGGTTACTGTGTTCATCTTTTATAAATTGGATGGTGCCTAGAGGATAGTCTTTATTGTCTGGTTATTGATGCTAAATTATATGGGAACATTCCTATTTTGAGTAACTTTGCTTTATTTGAATGTCTCAATCTAATGTAGTGTGTTGGAGATTTTGTTGCCTTATTCCATCCTGGACTAGATGTATATGCTAACCTGCAGACCACAATATAGAGCAATTATTGGTGCAGTAGACTGAAAAAAAAAAAAAAGCTGGAATTTTCTTTCTGTAGTACTTACTGCTACAGATCACATTAATCAAAAAAGTGGAATAACAAAGAGGATTTTTTTGTAGTAATTTAATTCATAACTTTCCTAGAGAGTAGTTTGTTGGGCTTGAGGGGTCTGTACAGTGAAAAAATGTGTTTTAGATTTGAAGCTGTTTAAACTGTTATATTTAAATTACCTGTGACAACCAAAAGAGAGATGCATACTCCACAATTTCTCATTAGACTGTATTGCACTTGGATGATAATGAATAGTGAACTACCTCTAAGTTGTAATAATGACCACTCACCATGTGCCCTGTATTTGGGAACAGTCGTAAAAGTCTTAGATTTTGTGAGATTTCCATGCGGACACTCGATGAGCTTCTCTTTAATGCTTTGAGTAGTTACTATTTAATCATATAAGTTCTTTCAAAAAATAAGATTACAACAAACTATATACTGATTTTGGTTTCTAACAAGTTAATAGGGAATGAGATGTAGGAAGTGAAGTTAAAGATAACTTTACAGTAACTGTCTTTGCTGTCTTTGTTCAAGTGATGTTCAGCATTCTTGTCAAACTTTGTTTTTGGTTTTTCTTTGGTTTTGAATCAAAATTAGTTTTGGAAATCATGGAAATAATCATTGCAATATACTTCTATACTGTTTTATATCACTTGTTTATCATTTGGTTTTGCATTGTTAGAGGCATAGACACTGCTTCATTTAAAAATAGGCCTTGGTAAGGTACAATTTTGTACAATTTGCATTTTTTTTTAGTATTTTCTAATGCAACTTTAGTACTGCTGAAGTTGAAAAAATATGTTCAAATAACAGCAAATTAATTCAAAGCATGTCTTGAATATTCATTATTCTGGGTAGCACAACCAAGCCTGTTTAACAGAAACAAGTTTAAAGAAAGTAGTTTTGCAAGGAACCCAGATACAGTGCTTTTATGGAGCCATGTGCTACAACTACAAGAAATTTCTTTGCGTAAATGAATGCTATTTTCTGAACCAAAATTTGCCTGCCAAAGTTAGTCCCACAAAGCTCCTGGCCTAGTATGGCTTTAATTCTAGACCAACATGACAGGTTAAAGTTAAATTTAAGTCATAGAAACAGTAAACAATGTATAAAAACACTGTAAGATATTTTAGCATGGCTTGCTTTGGAGGCGTTAGTCCCAAAGAGATAACGACTTATTACACATCAGTAATTAAGGTCAAAGGTGAGGCATATCTGTTAAATCTGTCTTGGCAAAGAGCCTTTGGTATCTTTCGATCATCTCTAGTAAATGATTCATGGTGTCTTTCTTTTAATCAGCTTCAAAGCACCATAAAAAGTTAGATGTGAATTGCATCTGATAGTGCTGCTCTTTAAAGAAGTGTAAATTGTCAGTCCCTGGAGTTGTAGGTATGCTGTTCTAGCTGGGAAGTTTGATTTTGAAGCTGATGGACAGTAACTGTAAGAAATGACTGCGTTCATCTGCATCTCTGTTTTCTAAAAGTAGATCTTTTTAGCACATGATCTAAGCTAATGATGTCTTTGTATGTGTGAGTGTGGTTTGTGTATGAGAGGGGATGGAGAGGCGCTCATTAGGTATTGAATGATATGGTTCGATGACATTTGGATGTTCATTTTGACCTAAAGTAGAGATGGAAAGTCTAAACTTCTGTTGGATATTGATCATTTTCCTTTATACTGTCTAGTAACATAATAGCGCTAAGCCACATACTGAATTACCGAGTTAATGAGTAACAAACAATAGGTAGTAGTGGCATGCTTCATTAGTGGGTCACTTTTCAATAAGTTTGGGAAGAATGCTTCAGAATGCTTGTGTGAGAGAGAGACTGACTTTTTGCCTCAACTGCAGAAATTTGAGAGATTTGGAAGTAACTGCTCTTTGTTTGTTCCAAGTCAGTTTTCTTATTGCTGAGGTAGTGTCTTTTCACTTAGTTTTAATTCCTGTATGGTAATGAGACATGCCAAGCTTTGTAATCCTTTGAACTTTTGGGACCCTTCTAAACACAAGTTCTGTTGACTTGAAAGGAATAGCGTGTCTTAAAATAATAGTGTAATGAAAGTAATAATTGTTGTATCACAGTAAAACTGTTAAGCTGTTTGTAATTGTTGAAACTAATGGCCAAGTTCTTAACGTTTGGTGGTTGGAAGAATGTTGTAGAACCAAAAAACATCATATCTGGTTCATAAAAATGAAGCTAATGCTTTTTTCTTTCTGATTGTTTGGACTTTTTTTAGGCTGGTCCATATAGGCATGTTTCACTAAGGTTCAGCTTTTGGTTAAGGGACTGAGCCTTTTCAGGAGTCTAGTTAATACCAAAACTAGCACATTTTATTCTGAATGTGAAGTGTGTGCCTCCGTATCACAGACTCACAGCATCCACAGGGACACTGAGCATGGAACCGAGTCTGAGCAACTCATCAATGGCAGCAGCAACAGAGCGGGAAAGTTATCAGGCAGCTTCGACAACGAAAAGATTTGACTGCTGGCGCTCTTTTGAGGGAAATCCTGGTAAAATGTCAAGGTGTCTGACTGACCCCAAACTTTATGATCTGTTGTTTTTTTTTTTTTCCTTTTTTAATCCTTCTGAAAGGCCTGGTAAAGATCAGATTTCTAAGTGACAAAGCAGTTAATTTGCAACCCTTAACTGCCATTGTGATTATTTTTTTCATTTTCAGTTGATCGGTTCTGTTGTAGGTATAAGAGAAATGGCTCAGGAGCGTGTGTGTATATACTAAATATATGGTGCAAGTCTGCAGAAGATCAGTGATTTCACAAATGGCTTCTCTTTTAGTCACTGCAAAAGAACGAAAGAAAATGAATGTTTGGTATACCTGGAGTGACATACCTATAGCAAATAAATAAAGGCTTGAAAATAAACAAATAAAAATCAAATGATTAGAACTATACGCTTTAGTGGGAACAAAATTAACTGTTACTACCGTGAATTTGGGTTAGATTTGGGGCCTAGGTTTTTTTCTTTCTTTTTTTCAAGCTGGGTCCCTGTCTTGTCCCCTTCTCAATCTCCTCCCTGTCTCCCTTCCATTCTTCAGGACTTTCCTCATTCAAATTATTTGGTTATTAAAAAATACTCAGGTTTTTATTTGCACGTCAACTTAATTGCAGATCACACAGAAAAAGAGTTAGGCTGTTAAGTTGATTTCTGATCTTAACTGGGCATGCTTTTTTTTTCATCTTGGTCTTTCTCTTTCTCTCTCTAGGAAAAATATTTCAAGTGAAAGTGCTAGTGCCAAACAATGCCGGTCGTGGGTTGTTGGTCACTTGCACAGGTGAAAATATTAGCTGTGTTAGGATTATTCTGCAGCATCAGGGACAAATTTTCCTGGACTTGTCAGAGCTGGAGATGAACTGAAAACAAAAACTTGCATTTATCTCTGTGATGCAGCAGTTCTAAAAACATTCCATTAATTTGAGAAGACAAGGTCAGGCCTGACAATTCCAGGCTTCAAGCCAAATTGGACTTCTGTGTACCATCATTAGTAAACTCTGTTGCCACAAAAGGTGACTGCACTGAAGTGGAACATTCATGCCTACTAATACAGACATTGATGTCAGCACACAATACTGAAAAAAAAATTGCTTTTCCCCCCCCCCCCCCAGTGTTGGGAGTGAAAAGCAATGGATAACTACACCCTAAATGCGTTGGATGGGTTAGAAATTCATAAGCAACTGACAAGTCTTGGAGACTAAGTACCCCATAATGATATAAAGTAGAAGTGAATGGTGTTACATTTGTGTTTGGTGACAGCACAATTCCACCGAAACAAAAATAATTATACAAATAATATAAGTAACAAAAAGCAAACTTTTGGGTGTTTTTTCCTGTTTAGGTCACGATCAAGGTCACCTAGGAGGAGGGCTCACACACCAGAAAGACGGAGAGAGGAAAGGAGTGTTCCAACAGCTTATCGCATCAGTAATAGTCCTGGAAACAGTAGGAAACGTGCACGATCCAAGTAAGTATAAGAGGTTATCTTCCGGTATCAGAAGACTTTAAATGTTGCCTGAAGTGTTGTATACTCCCTGGATAAAACTTAAAGCTTTGGGTTTCTTTTCATCTGGGGCTTTATTTTATTAGACAAATACATCTGTGGAGGAAAAGAAAAACCAGAAGCACTGATTATCGTTCTTTGCACATTCTTGTATATGTTTGAACGCTAAATGTTGAACCAAATCAATGAATGTTAATACAGTACTGTCTCCTAGCTGTAAAAGTTCGGATTTTATTTGGACTCTGAAGTCTTTGGTCTGTTTTTCATGTTCCACTTGTCCAGTTGATACGACCTCCACAGAGGCCATATACTGGTGTTAAGTTACTCATACCAGTATCTGAAAGTTGCTTGACCACTCACCGTATCTGCACAAATAAAGGGAAAATCCAGTTTAACAAAGTCTGTTTTATGTTCAACAGTTATTTTACTACCTGAGTGGAATGTGAAATCCAAAATAAGTGGTGCCTTTTTTGAGACCACCTTGCATATAGTCTACCTGAACCTCCTATTGGCAAGATGGCATAACAACCATTATTTCATCTCGCTGGTGCAGAATAAAAACATCTGCAAAATGTGTGCCCAAAAGGCTTGAAATGTTTTGTCTCTAAGTTCAACGTGGGAGGAAGTGAAAATTTTCATGCTAATTTTGTCATGTACAGCTGCAGTGTACACAAAACAAAGCACCTTAAGAGTTACTAAACTGAACATACAGACTCTTTCTCTGCATCAGTGAAGATTGTCTTTAATCTGTTTTTCCATATCTCCTGTAGAGTAGGAAACAAGGAGGTCACTTTCACTTTCATGATTTTTAAAATATTGGCATTGTTTCTTAGGATAACTTTCCATCTCTTAACAGCTTCTAGCTAATTGATGTATGGTATGTATAAATGAGAACTTTATCAGTATACTTCAACTGATTCAGTTTTTCATACTCAAAGTTGAGATAAAAATAGAGGTTTCTGTGGAATTCAGCATGCAAATTGGTTAAGCAGAAAAGATCCAATATATAGAAGCTTAGAATGTTTTTCTTCCTATAAATACTTGCAAGAATTGTTTCACAGCCCTGTGATGTTCTTTCATGCAGCGTTGGTGTGCCTGCTGCTTGACCGTTTGATATTTTAAGCTATAAATCATGTTGAAAATAATGCTATTCAAAGTGCTAAATTATGATTGGAGTTTTGAAATAAATGAGACTCCTCTTCAAACAATATTGTTTATATGGGTAGAACTTGAAAACTTTTGTTAGGCCTCAGACAAGAAAACAGAACACTACACAACAACATATGGCAGTAAAAGCAAAAAAGTAGACTGAAGAAAGAATATTGTAGATAAACATAGTTGAGGACATTTTACAGCTCTGACTGCAGAAAGCCTAGCTAGGACTGACATGTTAAATGTCAAGTAAAAATGTAGATAGATGCTGTGGTGCACCATTTTTCCTGATCTTCATTTATGGAGTAGGTTCTTCGCAGTGGGTGTAATGGAAGGAAGGTTTGGGTTCGTGATCTTTCAAAAGCCACTTAGTTTACTTAGGCTTTCTGTGAGGAAGTAATGTATATTTTGCCTGATAGCCAAATGCAGATTTGAATCTTACATGGCAGCCGTCAGCTGAGTGCTTTTTGTTAACCACAGCTAAACAAAGAATAGGCAGGCTTTGGAATCCTGTATCGTCAGAGGACTGAAAAGGACCCTAGACATAATAAATACTGCGGTGTTTTAAACTGCTTAAGGCATTAATCTGATACCTGTGGTGATGCTAGCATTGCTTGTAAATTTGTAGGTACATTTCCAGAAGAAAATATGTAAGAACTAGGAAGCTCTGCTTTGTCTCCTCTGTGAATTTAGTGGCTTACTGCTTAACAAAATAATGTTTATTTCAGAATAAATGTAACAATTGTTTTTTCTGCTTATCCTGTACCTTGGATGTCATCATAGTTACTTGAATAAGAATAATGTAAATCATCTTCATCTGTAATCATCTTAATCATTTTAATCTAACTCATCTGCAGTGAATTGCTTTCCACAGAGAATATGCATGGGTCTTTATGCTAGCTTTTGTGCCTAGAAAAAATATTGTAAAAATAAGCCTGGTTTTAGCATGTGGACCCTTCTAAAACTAGAAAATTGATAGACAATTTCATTCAGCATTTATAGTGTTTGTTCATTATAATCTGAGATTAAGAATACCGAAAAAGCCTACTCTAAAATATTCTAGCACCATGAATGTTTGCTGAGATTTTCAAGAGTTAAATATGAAATATATTCACTGCCTGATTACGTTATGTTTTAAGAAATTGAGCAATTACAGTACATAAGCAGCTAGTCAAGGAATAACCAACTTTGTAGAGGATTTTTATTTTCAAAATTATGGGAATGTTAGAGGCCAATAGAGCTGTGTTTTTGTGTGTTTTTTCCCTGCCATTTAATGATTATTTATGCAGGAAAAGAATAAGGTGCATTTTGTAATTTGTCTTGAATGCTGACTTCTATATAAAAAAAAATCAGACAATCATATGATAAATTCTAAGCATTGTAATTATAGAATATTTACGTGTGTATTTATTATAGCATATTTGCCTTTAAAGTAGAAAATTTCACAAGAAAATGAAAATAAAGGGATCAACAATGCGGTATTTAAAAGATGGGTCTAAGGTTTACAATGTTTTAAGGTGTGTCAGAAGCCTCAGAAACTTACTTCTGTTTAGACTTCTAGCAGAGCATTTCTAGTTCTTTTTTGAACTGACCTTTTTAACCTTGTGAGCTCTAAAAATGGAAGGTGTGCCAGCACCCCCAGCAGAGAAAGCGAGAGAGATGTGCCTGCAGTGAGGTATTGCCTAAAAGCTAAGTTAGTAATTCTGATTACAGTAATATCAATACTGGTATGTAAATCTTAGACATAAGTCCATAAACGAGTGTAAAAGCTTTGATAGTTTCATCTGTAGTATATTAGTAGTTGAATTCTCTTTGAGCTTAACACTTCATATAAGGCAACCTCTGTTTTCCGCCTTCTGTCAATAGTAAATACATCAGGTACCCTTAGTCATTTGTTCCATTCTCTTAGAAGCAAATGTTTGTATATAAAATTTCCAAGTCAGGAATGGTTAGCACTTCAAACGTCTTGCTAGGTGAAGGTTTGCTTGCATAGTATACAATAGCTTGTTTAGGGTTTTGAGCCTGCAGTATGTTGAGTTATGGAGTGGATTACTGTAGTAATTGTTTTTAAAAAGCAAGCAAACTGTGGATTTACCTTGTAGATTTTTTTCAAAGCTATAGTTACATGGTTTGCTCCTTCATGGGCTAAAAAAATACAGGGATATATAAATTATTCTATTTCTCATTATATGTTAGATGTAGGATGTTGTTTGAGAAGGAACTTCCCTCTAGTGAGGTTATTCTGCAGATCTTCAATTAAAGACTTTTCATTGTCATTCTTTAAAGTATCAAATACTGCCGCCTAATTCCTCTGTACCTGAGAAATAGTATTCCAAGTGACAGCCTCAGATACTAGTAGTTTTCCTGTCATAATTTATTAAATGGAGCTTCTGAGACATTGCTTTGCACAACCAGAGAAGTGCAGTATTGGGGTAAGAAAATGCAATATTGGGGTAAGACTCGAACGCTTGCTCAGTGTACATGGAAAAGTATCCTGTGGAAGAGCGCTACGTAATCCTTTAGAAGTGTGAAAAGTACATTTCACTGAGCTAGTTTAATACTACTGTAACTATCCTTCAATAAAATATTTCTTCTCGCAGAAGTCCCCATGAAAAGAAGAAGAAGAGGCGGTCTAGGTCACGTACTAAGTCCAAAGCTAGGTCTCCTTCACCAGCTGTGTCACCAGGCAAACCATCCACACACAAAAATTCTGTGCATTCAGCTAGTGTCTCTCCTGTGGAGAGCAGGGAATCCAGCCAGGAACGCTCCAGGTAATACATTTTCTTAGTAGGGTAATATTGCACTGCTTATGTTTCTTGACTGTGAATGTGTCTTTTGACCTAATTGGTATGGTGAGGAGCTCTGTATGTACGTATATTAAAAGTAGAAGACGCTGAGAGGATGGCACTTTGTACATCAGTCTAATGATGAGCTTGGATCTCCATTGCCTGATGGAGTTTTTATGTAATCCAGTGAAATTTTAGGATCAGATTTCAAAACCTGGAAAATATGTTAACACTACCTCTGCTACATTTACATTTAAGACAGGAAAGTACTGTACAAATTTAATTTGTCAAAGAAGTTTTCATGTTATGTATGAGATGAAATGTGATCCTTTGAATGTAGAGAACTGAAGGTTCTGCTCCTTGTTCAAGTATACCTTGACATACTCCTACAATAAAACTTACATGTAAAATTCTGCAGTGTGATTCTAAGTTAGAAAATGGTAACTCTCGCTAAATGGGGTAACTCTGAAGTAGAATTTTAACAGGGTGGTTTGAATTTCAGTGTGTTTGTGAGATTCACAGTTAAATTATTTCAACAGAATACAGTGCAGTCCTGTTCAAAATCCCTAGCCTGCTGTTGAGATTTGTTTTTGTCAGTTACACAGGAGTGAGTCTTCTGACCGTGACTTACCCTGACTTCTGGTTGAATGAGAGAACTGTTTATTAGTGTATGAGAGAATTGTACAATAAAGCCCAAAACTCTGATGGTGAGTGAAATTCATTTTGAAAACGTAAGCTATAAACTTTTAACATGGATTTTTACTTTTTTAGGGGAGTTTCTCAGGAAAAAGATGGCCAAATCTCTTCAGCGATCGTGTCTTCAGTGCAGAGTAAAATCACTCAGGTACAAATAAACAAATTCAAATTAGCGGCCTAATGGAGTGCGTCCATCATATTGTAATCTCCATTTAATACCTTGTACAATTCTGAGCTTTGCATATGATATAGAGACATGTTCATTGTCATTCTTAATTTGTTTGCTTATGAGAAAAACAATTTTGTTGCTTCCCTAGCAGCTTGATCTTTAGAGGGTTGACTAAACTTGAAATGAAAGTAGCTAAGTTCATTGCGATGCAGTGTATCCACTGTTAAGATATGAAAGTCCACATTATGCTAGAACAATACACGAACAGCAGGTATTACTGAGAGCCCGTCTTGCTATGTTGTGCTCTTAAGTTTCATGGAAGAAAGGTCAGAGGAACAGCTTGGCAAAGGCTAAGTTTGTGGTGTTGACGATAGAGGAAAAATATGTCCTCTTGCAAACTAAAGTAAGTGCTTGTTTTGCGTTGAGCAACATCCACAACTTAGTCTTACCCTTGTTGCTGTTTATGTCTGAATTTTCGTTATGATTTTGTTGATATGTTCAAGTCTGCTGTGACTCATAGCATAACTATTTACAAATAGCTGTATCAGGTATATGCATTGATACAGTGTGCAGTAATTAAATGTTAACATGGTTTTAAGATACCCATCCTCTGTCAAAATAATTCTATTTCTTTTTTAAAAGCTACTGCCTGGTATCACAGGCCCAAGGCTAAATATCTCATCGTCATTAATCTATTTTATGTGACTGAAGCATAAACTAGCCCTTTCATGCAGGTTTTTTCAATCACATGCTTTAGCTCTGTTCAAGGCCTAGGCAAGTCTAATAATTTTTCTCTTATTTTCTACAGGATCTTATGGCCAAAGTGAGAGCAATGCTTGCAGCTTCCAAAAACATACAAACTAGTGCCTCCTGAGACCTGTTGAACTGACCATCAAGAAATTATGTGAAAAAGAACAATATAAAAACTGCCTCATCTCAAATGTACAGGTGAGCTTAGCTCACTTGGTTCACAACTCTCTTGTCTAATATTACCAGACCTTGAGGAGCTAAAACCTATCTTTCTGTACAGAACTGTCTCCTTGAAATTTCATTGAATTTTTTCAGCCAGAATATCTTTGGAAAGTTTTTGGTTTTTGTAAATTGATTTTTTGACTAATTCTTCAGTAACATTTTATGATCAGCAGTCTGTATGTGTATATTTGTAAATACCATGTTTCTGTGATAAAAGTATTACACAATAATAAAGAACGAAACATCTTTCATTAGCTACAGAGTTTTTGTGGAGTCCTTAATTGTTTGCGGTTGACTTCTGTTAGAAGTTTGTTTTCTTTAATACTTTCTGCTTCTTAAAATAACAACTGTCTAGCTACCTTAGGCTGAGAGATACTTTTCATCTCCTTCAGGCACAGAATGATCTAAGAATGCTTGTTTGCCTTGATGTTAGTAGTGGACAGTTTCTGGACAGGGGACATAATTTTCTGTCCATCATTCAGAAGGGACTGCGAGCCTCCATTTGAGTTGCTGACCTTTTGAAGTCAATAAAAGCCTCAATGTCCGAACATGTTTCTCTCTATTTAGCTACAGAGCGTATGTTTTTGTGGTTATACTTACCAGAAATCCACCATTCTTTTAATTTAACATCTTTCATGATGTTGAGGAAGATGCTTACTAACTTCTATGACACATACCAGTCAACACTTTCCAGATCTTTTCTTCTGAACTCAGTATAATTGTAGGCTTGTTTGTTATGCATTCCTTGCAGTACAGTGAGACTATCATTTTTTAATTGAAATACTTCTTTAAATGAGTGCAAAAAGGCAATCACTAAAGAGAAGATATAATTAAAAATCCCCAGATGCTCTTTCAGCTAGGGCTGAATTTTTGTGACCTTTAGCTACTTTCATTTACATCTTCCAAAAGTGGTTGCTGTGTGCCCAGTTTAAATGGGTTAATACTAAGGAAGAAAATCTTGAACGATGTTTAGAGTAATAGATACTACTCTAAAATTATAATAGACAAAAGAAAGGATATGCTGTGCAGTGAATATATCTAGATAATAGCTCAGTTACACTACTGGGACAGCTTTTTTTTTTTTTATCATATTTTAGGCAGATGAGACGTTGATTTCTTATCAAATAAAGACACAAAGGTCTTTATACACAGTCTCAGTTGAGAAGCTTTACTTATTCAGATGACCAGGGACCGAATGGGCTTTCCATTTGCTTTTAATGGTGATAAGGGATGTCGAGGAGAACAGTATGAGAAACAAGGTAGCTAATAGCACCTTAGATACTTACTCGTATGACCGGGGTTTCCTTCAACTGATGTTCAAATTCAAACCCAAAGTAACACAATGGTCCAAATGGGAGCTGATATGCCATTTGCTAGTGCTTTTCTCTTGGAGTGAAAGAACAATATTTAAACTATTAGGACAACTAATAAGTTATGTTTCTTTTCAATTTTTGATCAATAACAATTAGCAGAGTTTACGGTCCTACAACAATTTAAAATGTTGTGTCTGGTGCAGAGAAATTCGATGGTGCATGTAAGTTGTGATGAAACAGAGCCATCTAGCCAGTAATATATAATTGTGCTATCCACTCTTTACCTGTTTTAAAAGTTACCTGCAATGTTTTAACAAGCATAAAAATATTTTAACCAGCATAAATGAAATAAGATTTTCTCTAAGTATGTTGATGAAAGTAGAGACAGAGGAAAAAAAGGACATAAAGTAGATTTCATAGGCAGCTGTTGTAGATTATGCAGTGTTAAATTTGCAGCAACTTTATTTTTCCATCCTAAACGCAGTTAAGTCTCACCATAGTTCAGTACTTGGCAGCAGGGATGGCAGTTGTTTGTCAAGTGATAGGAAAAAAGCCTAAAAAGCCTTGATAAAATAGACTGGGCAGCTTGTTTTGCTGCTGCTTTGCAGATCTGTTCTCTTTAACAGGGTTGTTGCTTTAATGACTTCTTAAAATATTTTCCCTCACTGTGAGCAATTTTTTTTAACTTTTCTCTTTTGTGCTATGGAGTTAGGTGGAGCGTTTAGCTCCAGAAAAATTCAGATTAAACTGCATTTTTATACACTCTGTATTGTTTACTGAGCCTTGTTTGCATTTAGCACGCTCTCATGGGTAGTTTTTTTTTTTTTTTCCTCCAGGATTTAGAAAGTAGTGGTGTGGTGTGCTTTCTGTTTTTGTTTTTCCTATTTCCAACCAGAATGGACATTTTCACTTTTTGCCAATTGGAAGTTTTCAGTGCTTGTAAGCAGCTACCTTCCAATCCCTATTATCAGTTTCATTCAGAGCACATTTCTCAGTAGAGACAGTCTGAAGAATGGCTTCTACTTCATCAGCTTTGCTGCTGCCCATCTGAGTATAATCTTTGTAATTTAAGGGGTTGATACCTAATAACTATTACTAAAGATGCTCTAATTTGAATGAGTTAGATGTGTAAACAGCTTCCTAATTGGCTGTTCAGCCAGTTGGTGGGTAACCTGTTAATTACAAAATAAAGTCAATCATTTGAGGATCTCAGTACATACCTTTTTATTTTTCCCTACAGGTAGAGAGACCTTGGTTACACTTGTAGGGCAGCTTCTGTCAAATTGTTTTAATGGTTTGGCATTCAACTATTTGGCTCTACCAGGAAGCTGACAACCACTGAGATACACCTGCAGTCTCTTGGCATTGATCATGATTTCACATCAATTGTCACTTGTACCTTTTTATATCATAACATTTTGTTTGACACCAATTATTTTGGAACGTACACTTTCTCACTTATTAAACTTCATGCATTACTGACAACCGAGACCATACTCTCAACTTTTTAATGGGACAACAAATGATAACATTAGAATTCCTGTTTTCCTGGATTTAAGGTAATGTCTGTTATCTTCTACGAAGAAATTGTATTACAAAGTCCTCTTTAATTTAATTTCTATGTAAATAAATCGAGTTTATCACATACTTCTCCCATTCCTACCAAGCAACTAATGACATGAAGTAAAGAAGTAAAAGACCTGTGGGTTGAGGTTAGTAAAGCATCCACTTCTTTACTAATTTTAATTTTGCCTCATTTTCTGAAAGCATTAAATACATCATTGCACTGGTCCAACATTCTTATTTTCATTCCCTAAATTAACTTGGCTGTAACTTTATGAAGATTCATTTGAAATTCTCCAAAGTGCAGCTCTTAGAAGTTGAAATCTCAGTGTTTGATTTTTTTTTTTTCTGTTGTGATTTAACTGTGAGCATGTTGTGAATATTTTGTTTTGGTTTTAGACGTATGCTCTCAGCACTGAAAGTGTAGTTGTATTAAGCATTACATATGAAGGGAAATGCTTTATTGGAGCAGTTGGTTGGAAACTAATACCTGCCTGCCTGCTAATTAGGTTTCTGTCTGTCTGGTGGACAGCTGGTGTGGTAGTGCTTTTGTTATTCTGTTTGTATCATAAAAGGATTCTGATAATTCATGATGCAAAGCATGTCTTTGATTTTGCCTTAATTTTTCCTGCTCTGGATTATACTGGATGTGAATGAAGGTGGAGAAATGCCCTGATGGATTTTGTGTAATCTCAAAGCAAATCCCTGATTGTTCGTAACAAATCCACTTTTACTTTCCTGTGAACTTGAAATTTCTATGGTATTAATTTAACACCTTTAATTTGAATGCAGATGATAATCTCTTGGCAACAATTAATCCTGAACATGTATCATGATAAACATTACAAAAAGCTCTGCCAGACCATTTAAAAGTGATGGTGAAAATCTGCCATTTCTGGATTACTGCCATGCTGTCCTCAGGATACATAATATGACTTAGTGGTGGATGTTTGTTGTTTTTTTTTGTGTGTTTTTTTTTTTTTCTGATACAGACAAAATTTCCATGCATGTATATGGATGGTGACAGACTTATTTTTAAGACTGAGCACTAAACTGTGGCTCTCTAAAGAGAAAGTATGAGTTCTTGATGGTAGTTGACAGTGTTATAAATGTATGGTAAGCTAAGGGAAACCCCGGTATGCAGGACTGGAGAAGGGCAGATTATGACTTCCCCCAAGCAACATAAAATGAGCAGCAGATGTGATACATTTCTTCAGGGAAAGTGTCACAGTTTGAGGATCCATGCTTTTTCTTGTCCAGCTTTTTGTAAAATACATTCTAAGGATGTTTCTCCCAGGGAGAAGTCCTGTGTATGCTCGTATTTCCTCTCTTAAAAAGTGGGTTTGGGAGCTTCTTGTTAAAATGCAATCCAAAAATGTATATCTGTGGCTTTATTTATTAGGACACAGTGGCCTTGGTGATTGTAGGACTGTCTGTGAAGTTATTACTTTCGGTTGTATAACAGTTTTTGTGTTTTTTTTTTCCCTACAGAAATGCCAAAACTTGAAGAAAACCTTAACTCTGATCAAGAATCAGGTCAGAGAGTTTGGCTTCATAAAAAAGGAAAAAAGTAATTTGTAGCCTCTACTTCTCCCTTCTGAAGTTCTAATAATTTAATTCATTTTCCAAGGATGATTGGTGAAAAGATGAGTGTTTTTACACCTTGAGTCAAGTAAGCGTGAAAGTATGTTTCTGCATTAAGTTATTGAAACAATCAAAAGTGTTGTCCACATGCCTTCAAGTGTCCTACCCTGTGCACAGTGAAAATTGTAAATCACCAGGTACAATGATTAAAAGGCTTCTATCAAAATCTTAAGATGTTGCATTAAAAAAAGATGACACAGGAAGCCTGTGTCACAGTGGCATTACAGCCCCCATTCAGCAAGCTAGCTGTGTTGGAAGAGAAAGCTATAGCAACCTGTCCTCAGCGAAACCTTCTTCCAGTGGATATTCAACACAGAGTGAAAAGGTAACTACTGCAGAGGTGCAAAATCACTCAAGGGATACCTCTTATTCCCTTGGATTTTTATGGTAGGAAAGATATGTCGCATATAAGTCTGATGGTATAATGACAGAGAGAGCACTAAAGGTTCTTTAGATGCCCCAATCTATTATTTTGTTTTATATTCCCAGAACAAAACATTTCATGTATTTGCATAATAAGAAGCCACCAGTTTACTCAGTTGAATCACGAATAGTGAAAGCCTTTGAGTTTGTAAGTTAATGGTTTTCTCAGAATTGCCATTGCAAAGAGAGAATAGATGATCATTATTCTTTTGTGCGGGTCCCTTATCTGTTTGGGTTCACGCTGTCCCTGTGAGTTGTGCTGCAATTTATCACTGGGAAGATATTTCCAGCTCTTTTGCCTTGTCTCTGTCAGGGCCCTGAAGGCAGTAATAGACCTCAAGGGCCCTGACCAGCCTCCCTTGGGCCGCTCACCCACACCCTCAGACTCGAGGCTTGGTTTCAGCTCAGCCCTGGGCCTTCTGTCCCTAAGCAGGCCATAGGTATGTCCCTCTCCAGGCCCGTCAGAGGCCTCCCTGTGCGACCCGCACCCTGTTGGCCTGAATGCTGGCCCACAGGCTGACGTCCTTGCTTGTCCTCAGCCTGGCCTTGTCACCGCAAACCCACCTGGCAGTCTCTGGGTTGGTCCCAGCATCCGTGCCTGGGCTGAGGCCCCGGCCCTGCCAGCTGCAGTGTCACGCTCAGCTCCTGGCTCCCTTCCTGCAGGGAGCAGTCAGCCCTTGCTGTGCCTTGGCTCTTGTCATTGTCCAGAGTTGTGGAGTCTCCATCCATGGAGATGGTCAAAACCCAACCTCACATGGTCTTGAGCACCCGGCTGCAGCTCACCCTGCTCTGAGCTGAGGGCTCTGGTGAGACCGTCTCCAGACGTCTCTCCCAGCCTCAGCTACTCTGTGATTCTGTGTCTGCTGACATCAAAGCCTGGCTATCTTAATCAGGATCCAAATGACTCTTGCCCTCCAGTCTGCATATTCTAAGCGAAGCTGTCCTGTGTGCCTCTGTAATAGCTTTACCGAGGTGTATTAACTCCACAGGTGAATGCTCTCTGTCTTGCCACAATAGGCAATTTGAAATTGTCTCAAAGACTGAAAAAAGCCAGCATACTAAAGTAGCCTTTATTGAACTCCTTTCCCCTCATAAAAGATGCATTTTAACAAAATGATAATATGCTATGTAATCTGGGAGATCTAACAGCTGAACATAGGCAGCTTCTTAGAACATGATCCAATTAAAACACTCCCCAAACCCCCACGTCCCCCTGCCAAAAATTGCTGTGCTTTAAGCCTTTATGCATCACGTAACTCTTTGTCTTCGGTTGCATCTTCTGTTCATGCTTCTTGAATGCATGTAAGCTTATCTGTTGTTTTTTAATCAGGAAATGGTCGAAATTGACAGCCTCAAGCTGTCATCGCGCACAAAAGCAACATGAGACACGTATCTATTAATCCTGCAAAAGGAGCACGTTAAATTCCTGCTGTTCGTAATCTCCTGTTGGAACCAATATTGGCTAATGACTTTAGTGGTATCGCACTTGGCAAAAATTAAACACATCTTTCATCCCATCCTAAAGCTATTTCTATTTTAAGGCATAATAGATAAGGAGCCAAAGTGGACAAGGAGTGATATTATATGTTGAATTTAAGAGAATACTGTAAAAATGAGTGAGCTATGCTAGCAAATCTGATGGCATTTGTCCAGTGTGTTTTAACTGGCAAAGAGACAGTCAGTTCTGACAACCTAATGATTTTGATGGCACCGTGATAGTTTTTTGAGCATGGGTAGAATAAGAGATGTTGAAAACCTGTTCTTCTCATACTATGACAGTGAAAATTTGCTGGATATTAAGTCCAATGCAACTTTGCCAAAGAAACAAGTCTCAAATCTTTACAGGCAGACGCAATTCTGTGTTTTCTTCCCAGGATAATGACTACTTTACATGGAGCTTAGGGCAGCAGGCAGTGTGCAATCAGCTGCTTGCTTTACAGCAATGACTGAGCTATTGGCATTCAAAATCACTGAACTTTCTTCCCCCTTTTTGACAATCCTTCAAGCCCACTGCAGAAGTTATGATTTAAGGAAGCTAAGAATATGTTTCCCATAGCATCTAAGTCACATAGGTTCTTCTTTTGTAGAGGACAAGTGGGTTGAATGTCATTTTGTAAGTAACTGTTTGGTTTAATCATCTGTTTTTCGATTTGAAGCAATAGAGAGTTTGCTTTTCCTTTAGATAAGTGGGTGACATCTCACACAGAGGCAGAAACAGAAAGAGCTATTGAGGATGTGCATGGGTGAGAGACCTCTGCTCTGTGGACTGGCTGATCGGATGCAGCAGGAGAGTACTTAGTCTCCTCAAATGCTCACTTTTAAGAGATGGACTGTCTTGCTGCGTACAACATGCTCAGGTCTGCACTGTCAGACAAACTCCGAAATATCACTGAATGTTAGGTCATTAGTTATTTTACTAACTTCTCAGTGTTTTCTTTTGACAATGCAGAAGAGTGCAAATGTGGTGGGCTTGTTCAAGCCACAAGCAAACACAAGATATTCAAGTATTCAAAGAAATATTTTCTGCCTTTGTGCTTTAAGAATATGCAGGTACAGTAAATACTACTCTTCCTGCTTAAATAATGGTTCTGTGGTGGGAAATCTCCTTACATCAGTGGTCTGACTGCATGGAAAGAGGGAGTAGATTATATAAGTGTAAATTGTGCACAAAGTTGAAAATGGTAATAATAGATTCAAATATGTGTTACAGATTGCATGTGGAAGCTTGTTGAGGTTCAGCCAAACAGAGCTTAAATCCCAGCTGGCATCATTTAGGAAAACAGACCACAGGTAAAATTGAGCCAAGTATGATGTCCAGTTTTGACTACAGTTCAAGATTGTTCCACTACTGAGCTTTTTCCTTTTTTCCTTTTCTCTTGGGGAAATACTTTCTTGGCCCCTTAAAAGGCTGGTGCCCAAGAATCGCCATGCAGTCTGTCAAATTTATTGCTCTTTTTGTGTGTAGGTCTCTGCTTTTTGAAGACCTGGATGAAAGTGGCTAGTCCCCACGTGCTTATAAACACCTTTATTCCTCGTTGTACCTGTTTTCCATTTGGCTAGGGACTCATTTGGTTCAGCTTTATCCTGGGCTTCTTGAAAGTGCCTGTCTCGTGCCAGAAGCAATGACATTTCTTAGGAAAGAAGTAGGCAAATGTGATACAATCAGCAGGCCAAACAGGTTGATGACCCTAATTCATGCTTAATTTTTGTGTTTCTAATAATGAGTACCCCAAATCTGTTTCAGCCCTGAACTTCACAGCCCATTCAAACCCCTTTGTTTTGAGGTCTTTCACCATCTTAACACTGGAACTTTCAAGACCAAAGTTTTATAACTTTTAGCCCTTCACTAGTAATGAGTTTTACAACTTAATAAATGTTCCAGCAAAGTAGGATCTAGCTGCAATTTCTTTCAAGTCACCGAAGAGTCACTGATTTCATTGTGGCATTGTCAGCAGTACAAAAGCAGCTTCTCAACAGTCTTCTATAAATGAAGTGTTACATTAAGAAACAGCTTTCCATTACCTGTTCTTATGCACTATTTTTATCCATATCAAATAGTTTGAGTTCAACTGAAATCTCGTTCATTCTGTTAGAAAAAGCTTTCAATACCATTTCTATTGCCTAGACAGAAATTAGCAGTGGGGAGGCCTTGGAGAACCTCCCTGAAAATGCATGATCTTTGCAGAACGGACTGCCTGCAAAAAGCCTCCCAAATCCTCCTGTTGTTCTGACCATGGAGGCCTGGACTGCGAATGATCCGCCAGTATATAAAAATGACATGTCGACCACACTTGCTTTTCTCCACCTTCTTAGCGCTGTGTTTTAGTGCTCAGTGCATGGCTGAACTCTCCAAAAAGTGTTCCAGTCAGCGTGTCGAATTATGCAGCGTTATGGAGCTAGGGGGCTATTTGCAGCTGTAATTTGAGTCACGTTTGTGGGTTTGTCAGTGTCGGGGTCTGGGGATGAAAGGACTCGGTATATTGATGCATTACACGGGGGCTCGCTGGCTGCGGTACTCGGACACGTCAGCTGGTTCGCACAGGCATGAAGCTTACATGACTGATGGACAAAATATCTTGCAGGACCATTTTGAGAAACCGGTGCTGATAGCTGAAAGGTTCAGGAGAGTTTAATGATTTTAAGAGGGCAGGGAGAGGTAAGAGTTAAATCTTAAAAATCTCATAAGAGTCTGTTTCACATGTGTGACTGCAGCCACAGCTATCTGAAAACCTGTCCTTATGAAGACAATGAAGCACGCATTACGGTGTAAAGATGTTTCTTTCACAAAAGTCAGCAGCCTGCAAGCGGAGAGGAAGTCAATGCAATGAACAACAAATCGGATGAAATGTTTTTTATTCTGCCAACTGCTGATGTCATGAAATAACAAGGAAAAACGCTGTAAACGCTGCCTGTAGTGAAGCACTGAATCACCAAATCTAACTTTTCTTTTAATTGGACTGTCTGGAGGATGCGCCTTTGCGGTGTTTAGAAGTACCCGTGAAAACTGAAAAGGGAGAGAAGGAATATATTAAAGTGGCTAATTTTTAACGTAGTGCCAGTCTGCCCTTCCATTCCCCCTATCAACAGAAATCATAACAGACTAGTTCCTTGCTGGAAAATGCTCTTTGTTAGTTGTGTGTCTGAAGCTAGTGGCACGCTGCCGTGAGTGGGAAGCGGGGAGCTGGGCTGGGGCTGGCACAGAAAATAATCATCTCATTCCCTCTGAGTAGTGCTGAGTTCTGCCAAAACGTTCACTCTGGCCAAATTGAGGGGAAAACCTCTCTGCTCCCCTGTGGAAACCAGAGGAATTTGCCATTTTTATTTAATATTTTTAAAATATATTGCTCAGAAAACTAGCAGAGTTTCATCAGCACTAAAATATGGTGAGAAAGAGGACCTCTAAATTTCAGTCTCCCATTCTCTCTGTCAACCAGTGTTCACAGCAAAACTACAGGAGCTTTATTAGGTATGCAGCCCCAGATGATGATGTTCGTGCTCAAGGCACGCCTGAGCACTCAGCCCTGAGGCCAGGGTCAGGGCAGCAACTCATGTGTGAGCTGGGGATTCCTGTGAGCAATTGCCATTGCTCCTGGTCCTGCCGTGGGTCACATTGTGTGTCCTTCAACATATGTCCTGCAACCACATTGATAAAGAGGACCATTAAAGGTGTGCACATCAGTGTGTCATTGTAGGAATGCTGCTCCTGGCTGGAAGGCTTGTATTGTGTTGGGCAGATACAGGGGTGCACACATTGTCCGTAGGGTCATGAAAAAGGGACACGGAGGTGTTCTGTTGCTCCTGTGTTGGCTGGCTACAAAATTAAGAAGACACCATTCAGCTGCTTCTAAGTACCGTTGGTCAAAGATATCTGCGGAAAGTGTGTTTAAGAGGTTGCCTTATAGCCTCAGCTTCAATTTATTATACTTATTACAATTTTTGTCTGCACAATTTAGCCTAGCGTTGTGAATGTTATTAGCTGCTGCCTTTAGTTGTCAGAATTTGTACAAACGTGTTGCCATTTGACTAATTAAAGTCGGGCCAAGTGCACAACATCAGGCCTTGGGCTCCTCTGCTAATTGTGCTGAGCTTCCTACCTGTTAATTTATTGGCATAAATATTATCAGAAGGCTTTGATAATTAACAACTATTCATAAATCGTGCTTGTCAGCTCTCACCATCCTCTCAGATTATTTGTTAACAAAACGGGAGGTTGGAGCATTATAGCAGTACACTAACATGCCAAGTGGACATCTGAAAGAAAAAATGAAGCTGGAAATTTTATCTGTCTAAAAGTAAGGCAGAACTGGGCTGTGGGCAGAGCACCAGGCTGGGAGCATGCTCGGATCCCAGCTCTCCAACCATCTCCTTATGGGATCTCATGTAGATCACATCAGTCTTTCTGGGCTCACTTCTACGTCAGAAAAATCGAAGCCATTGTGCTCGCTTGCTTTGCTCAGTGGCACGTAACCTTGGCTTAAAGGTGCTGTGTTGTTGTGTCTGCAGTGTGGTGCAGACAGTAATCCTATACCAAGACATTCACACCCCTGTTCTGCGAGTGTGGTGCTCTGCTGCTCTGCACGCTCAGATGTTTGGAGAGAAATGCACTTCCATTGTGTGGGGATGGAAGGAAGTTTCCTAGTGCCAGAGATGCTGTACAGGACTCCTCTAACTTTTTTAACTGCATATTTTTTTCCTTTTTATAGAGCCTAGAACTTTCTCCATTTACAGCTGGATGACACCATTAAAATTGGCTTTGGAGTTAATTTTAAATAGATTAAATTCTTGAGTCTTAGAATCTAATACCACATGCACATAACCTGGCATAGCAATTTTCTTTGATTTGCATCTTAAATATCTTCACAAAGGTAAGGTGTGCTTTGTACCTGTGCTTACAAAAACAAGCTCAGTGATGGATTATGAAGAAAGTTTTCTTGCCTGATTTCTCCTACTACGTGTGCTTTTTCTTCTTTCCAGCAGCAAGAGAACTGAAGACTTCCTTGACTGATGGATTCATCCAGGACATCTCAGAGGTAGGTAGGAAAGATAACTATTGACTTAACAGATGATGGTGGTTGACATGAACCTAAAAGATTAATGCATAGCTAAAAATGACATCTCAGATCCTGAAACATGTAGTTTTCTGGGCTGTAAATAGTCTCTTTTTAATACCAAAAATGTAAAGCTGAACCTTGGTAATAATTCTTTCTTCAGCAGCAATCTGTCTGTGCTAGGATATTTTTATAACATTAGCCATTGATCTTCTCGAGAGCTGCTGCATTTGAAACAATTATTTCAAAGAAACATTGAGGAAGAAGCAAGATCATCCTCGCACAAGATTTTTTTTCATCACTTAAATATATTCACTGTAGAAATATCTCCCTCAAAAGAGGCGAAGATCGTTCCCAGCATTCAGGGCTGCTTTTTTCCTGCTCCGCCTGCCAGAAGTTTTGCAGCTGGTACAATTCATTCATTCGATTCAATCTGTGCTCTCTTAAAACAGCAATGAATTTGATGATCAGTGTGCTGGGTTTTTAACGTACGATTTTCTCTCCACTTTGAGCTACTCACTGGCTATTACCATGCACCACAATAGCTTTTCCAGTGCTTTCTCCAGAGAGGCAGAGTGGAAACAGCAGCAGATGGATTGTGTGATGGGATCTCCACCTCCTTGGTAGGAAACTGGTGGGTGCTGGTGAAGATCTCCGAAATCTGGTGCTGTGTTTAGTTGTTATTGGTACAGAATCTCTGAATTTCTGCTCCTCCTCCAAACTGCAGTGCACCAGCAAGTCAGTGTGTGTAATGATGGTCTGCTCTCGCAGCCCCTTGAGTTGTGAGGAGCTCAGTTAGCTTCCAGAAAGCCAGGCTTGGGAAGTTCTAGGCCTAAGACTTGGTGAGTAATACCGGGAAATAGCACTGTGCTTGAGGCAGGTGTTGGGCCATGAGTTTGAGTGACCCAGCTCTCTTCTTGTATCCTGTGTTTTGCTTTTGCTGACCAGAGAGCACTAGCACTGGGCCAGTATTATCACCTTCCTGATGGCAAAATCCTGCACTTACCAAAATGCCCCAGGGCATCAGAGCAGACTGGGAAAGAGATGGAGAGGAAGGAAGAATTTTTAACAGGACAGCTGGGGAGCAGGGATGGGGATGCTAGGATGAGAAAGGGGTTGGGAATGAGCAGGAACTGTGAAAACCGAGGAGTCCAAGGAGACAAAAGTACTTCGGGGAGAAGCCTGTATAAACTTGCACAGGTGCAAGTGTGGATAGAAATAAACAGGGAAATACAGGCATTTATGACCATCTCCATAACACACTATACCACTGTTACAACCTTCAAAAACATACTGCCTACTTCCTCTTCTTCTGAAAATTATTGTTTCATGACAAAGCCCCAGCCCTACAAAAGCTCCCCATACATAATTCATGTACATGCAGGTTTCTGTCTTTTTTTTTCCCTTGCAGATCTTCCCAGAGTACTCCAGGGAGGTCCATTTATCAGGTCCAAAGCAAAGCTTTGTTTTTCCCTCTCCCCTTGGACAAAAAGCTCTCACCAGGTGCCAGCGTTCGGAGCAGCGTTACAGCCTGCCTGTGTCCAGGACCCGGTGCTGCCACACTCCTGGCAGCTTTCAGTGAGTGACAAACTGCTGCCGCCCTCATCTGCACGTGTGCAATATTAATAACTGTTTTGTTGACCCTCGTGTTTTCTTTCAGTGTGTCCCAGTAGAACTGAAGCAATGCACACAATTTTCCACGAGAAATTACAGATGGGTGACTTAATGGAGAAATCCACCCACTCCTTTGACTATCCTGGACAAATATTTCTATAGCTGCTGCTGGATTCATGTGCACTAATGAACCGAGAGCAGGTTTCCAGGATGGGAGCCCAGTCCTGAAATCTTTGGCAAGCCAGGGCTTCCCGCGGGGCAGCGCATCTCGTTGTGCGACAAGGACTGCACAGAGGGAGCAGTCGGTGCAGCCTGAGCCCTCGCACCCCCCAAATGTGTCCCCTTGCCATGAATCACTGCAGGCACCCTGGGAATAGTTGCATTATGAGGAAAACTGGCAGCATGCTTTATCTCCCATACAGCTCTGATCCATCTTCCACCCTCTGTCCTCCACTACTGCAGGAGCAGTGTTATATGCAGAGAAAATTTCATTATGGTTATTTTCCCTATGCCCTTTTCATATTTCTGCATTATTTTGTACACAGCGCAGAAGAACAAAGGTTCCTTTAAACAATTACAGTCTTTCCTCCACTAAATGTAGATTATTTTTCTTTCCGATGGTTGTTATAAAAAATCATACTAATTTACACTGCTAATGACAGGTTTACTGGCATTCATGCAACTCTTACTGTCAATATAGTTTTTGTTGTTGTTGTTGTTTTTAATGACTGTATGAGTGTTATTTCAGAAGCCAGCACTTCTGGGCTCAGTTTACAGCCAGTGGGTGTCGTTCTGTTGCCTTCGCTGGCATTTCAGCTTCTCAGCAGCAGCCCACTAGACCCAGGTGCTCTGGGCGATTGTCTTGTTGCTACAGAACCAGGGCAGACATGGGAAATCTGAATTGGGTTCTAAGGTTCAACCCCAATAGATTCCTTAAGTAACTTACAGCAAGGTAGCCTCTTTCCCCAACTCTTGTTTGCAAACAGACGTGTAGGAAATAGGGACGCCTGCCCCATGGCCTCAGCTGCAAAGGACCGTGATGGGTTGACCCCGGGCAGCAGCGAAGCCCCACCAGCCACCCGCTCTCTTGCCCACCCCACCAGCAGGATGGAAGAGTAAAAGCAAGAAAAAAAATCATGGGTTGGGATAAAGACACTGGTTCTATGGCCTCCGGTCCATATCTCCATGACGTTTATTTGCAGCAGGACCTGCTGCCCTTGGCCCTGCCTGCGCAGCCAGGAGCAGCTGGGGCAGGACCAGCCTGCGAGTACATGTTTGCACAGAGCTCGGCTGCAATCACCACTGAGCTGGTGTTTAAAGCTTTGCTAGAAAACAAATCTCCATGATCTGAAAAGGATTTTCCCTTTCTTTCTGCATGCACAGAGGTATGTTGATTGGGTCTTCGATGTTTAAAACCTTCGTATCAGGAGGAATTGCCAACTGGGCAGGATGCTGGCTGCTGAACAATTTGTCATGTTTCCACTTTAAAATCACACATAATTAGCTAAGTGTACCTGAGGAAACCCTAATTTACATAATTGTTACATTCTTTTAAAAATTAGTTAGATTGGAGCATTTTCTGCTCTGCCTTTGCTGATGCCCTCTGGAAATGCTGGAGACCTAGCTATTGCTGAAAACAAGGACCTTGGGGACAGGTAAAACCTGACCTTTATGCTGCCAGGGCATGTCCTCTCGCCACAACACACGGGCAATTTCTGCACAGGAGGGAAGGGAGCTGGGGAAGCCATATGGAGAGTCTGAGATCATATAATTGACTTCTTTCCCCTCCCCTCCTCCAGTGTGCTGAAACACCTGTAAAAGTGTCTCGCCTTTTGCTAAAAATAACTAAGAGAAGCAGCCTCTAACACCCAATTATCTCAGACTGGGAGAAACAGTTGTGATTAAGGTTTTAAGGCAGCCTTCAAACAGGCAACTGAAAATATGTCCAAACTGCAAAGAACAGCAGATGTACGGTGGAAGGGAATGTGGATGGCAGTCATTGACTTGAGAAGTGCACGGGATAATAAAAGAGGTGTTAACAGATGGGAGATAAAAAAACAAGGGATGTGGGAAGAGCAAAGCCTGTGAAGTAGCTGTTGATGGAAGAGAAGTGGAAAACAGTGCTTGAATGGAGACGTTTGGTGGCTGCAGACCATTCTTCCAGCTTTTGAGCGGGAGAACTGGAGTTTGCCTTCTCTTGGGAAGGAAGAGCTGGAAACAAAGTGGCTGAAAAGCTCCCATCCAGGCAAAACTGTTTTCCAGATGTTTCGTCTTCCCCTAGAGCAAAACCCCAACCTTTCTCACAGCCTCTGTGCCACACTGTTGTAGGGCCAGCCCCACCACACTCCCCCACCAAGACAGGGTCCATCCCACGGGCACAGCACTGTGCCTGCCTGCCTCTGCTCTGTGTAATTAAATGTGTACTCGATCAGGGAAAGGCAGACAGCATCTTAGTGGTAAACATGTTCATGTGACGGGCCATGAACCTACCCTGAGCAGGGCAGGGGGCCCTAAACCTCCACCTCCTCCCTCCCTGCCATCCCTCCTGCAGCCTGAGCCTCTCCCCCGAGTGCCCCAAGGACACTGCCAAGGCAGGATGGTTTCTTTCTGTCCCAAACATCTTGGGCAGCCCTTGCTGTGCTGCAGCTGAAACATCTTTGCTGCATCCACACTGCCTGCTAGGACCTGAACCCATGCCTGTGCCTTTTCTTAGCTGCTCTACATGTTGTTGAACCCCGAAGTGTGATGTCTAACACCAGACCCCAGCCTGCTTGCCCCCTTTGTAACAGCCCTTCCGCAAAGTGCCCTGAAGTCCTGAGCTCTGTCTGAATCCATGAGCAGACAGCTATTTTTTTATTTTTTTCCCCAGGAATGTCACTGTTATTTATGTGCTGGTTTATACTGCTGAAAGCCTTCTCCAAATGACTCCCAGGTTCTGGGAAGCTGAACAGACTGAAAGACAAAAATCAGTGCTTCTCCTGATGCTTGTCACGACCTGACATACCCAATACATTCGTGGCTGCTGTAGGCAACTAGAACAGCTCAAGTGTCTTTTTATGACACTTGCTTTTCTTACAAAGGAAATGACATCTGACTCTTCTCTCAGTAACGAAACCCCCTTGAGAGCTGAAGGGATTCACTGAAATTGCCAACCCCTCTCACTGAAACGCTGGGCAGGTGGGAGCTAGGTAGCGGCTGCAGGACATGCAGGGCTGGGAGTTGTTGCTTCCCACTAACACCCATCCCGACATGAATGCTGAGCCCCAGGGACAGGAGCAGACAAAGACAGGGAGGGAGCAAAGCCAGTGGCTCATTTTCTGCAGAAAATTTGCTGTCCGAACCACCAGGGTTTCTTTTTGTACCGTCAGGCTTCAGACGTGCAGGCAAAGTGATGTTTGCAGAGGATGTTGCTGCTTGTGCCAGCGTTCAGAGTCGAATTAAGGGACTTGATGTTGAGGACACTGAGCAAACGTGCAATCTAATCCAATATGTCAAAGGGAGAGAGAGGGGGGCTTTCGTGCTGGTTAATGGACTGTCCTTCAGAGCCGCCGCGTTTGCCTTGGGGAATGACGCATGCACCGGGCAGGATGGGAGTGCTTGAAGGGAATTAGGCTGTATAATTTCAGGTTGCCTTTGAGTCAAAGAAAGTTTTCAGAGATTCATTCCTTATTTATTGACATGTTTGCTTTTGCTGCAGAGAAAGAAAAGGAAATTTCCTGTGAGATGAAAATAAAACCACTTTCCATCTTGCCTGTAAAAGGTGCCTCAGGACTTTTATGAAGTCCTTGTTGCAAATTGCCAGCAAAGTTAATTGGAGACTGGACAAAAACACAGATTTTTTTTTTTTTTTGGTTTATGTGAATTCTTGCCTTTGCTTTGCCTAAGTGCACTCTGTGTCTGTGATGTTGAATGTGGCCATGTGCAGAATAAAAACGCATTGCTTCTGGAAAGTTTTGTGCAGATTTCTTTTTTTTTTTTTAAAGGCAACAAAAACCATCCCTGAATTGCTCAAAATACTTCTTACATTATATCTCTTTGGCTTGAGGCTGGCAGTACCTCAGAGGTACAAAGCAGATGAAGCAGCCCTCTTTTCTCTAATAAAGCCACTCTGAGCAATAAGCAAAGAAGAGCTTTTGTTGTGCCCTCATGCGGCTGCGACTGAAAGCCGCTGGCGCTTGGTGTTTCCCTCCTGCTCCTGCGCCTGGCCGTGCCCAGGATCTGTCCCAAGCCAGCTCTGGGAATCCCCGGTGCCTTGCAGAGCCTGCTGTAGCTGCAACTCCTCGCAGGTGTGCAGCGCGATCATTAAACACCTCCGTGGGGAGGCCACCTCTTTATTTTTGGCTGGCTCTCACAGCAGTGCAAGGAGCAATGATCCGTGCTGAGAACAAACAGGAGCTAACAGGCTTCAACATGCTTTGCTGCACGGGAGTTACAATGGCATGGCAGCTATTACCATTCATTTAGGGGCACGGAGGCTGCCTCGATAGGAATAAGCTACAGAGGTGCAATCTGCTCCATTATTTTCAATAAGAGATGCACTGAGCATAAAGAGGTCAGCATCTTCAGCATGGACAGCAAAAAAAAAAACATTGGTTTAACTACCGTGCACTGCCACACTTTATTTACAGCAGCCTTGAGTGTCCCCACGTACAAGTGTCCCCACGTACGACAAGGGTCCCCACCTCCAGTGGGCTGGTGGCCCCACGCAGGGTGAGGAGCAGCGAGGGCTGGGCTGGAGCAGTAAATCAGCATCATTTCTCAGGCTCCTTTCCTGGCTCAGCCCCAGGTTTGTGCAATTTATGGCAAACAGGTTCCACACCAATAAACCAGGGTAATGATGACTGCTGTCTCCTCCTTGCTGCCTGATGAAGGTTTTTAGGGTCAGGATCCTCTCTTAGTAGCTATGTTCTGTACCTACTGCTGGACAGTCCAGTCCCAGTTAAGCTCTTTTGGGGTTGTTCTTGTGTCAATAAATTCTATCATATGTAGCTTTGCTTTAGACTGGATAGCACTGTTCTATCCCAGGCACATCCTGAACGACAGCCAAGGTTTCCTGGCTGGTGAAGAAAAATATATAGCAGCCAGTTTTATGACTTATTGGGACTCCAACAAAGGATGCAAGGTGGAAAGTCCTTCTCATGGCACATTCAATTTCAGCTTCCATGCAATTGAACTGCATTCTAAAATTAAAAAAAAAAAAAAAAAAAAAAAAAGTTATCCATTTTCCTGATGTGCTGGAAGAGTATAGAGGTGTTTTCCAGCACAAGGGACTCTCTCTCTCATCTTCTCCTGCAAACTTCACTGACCAGGCTGACAGCTCACCGACTCGGAGCTGCAGTTCATCAGCCAAGCCCTGCTAATGTGCCCAGCTCCGCCTGAGGCTCTCACTCACCTCCGCAGCACTGATGCAGCTGCAGGTCCCGCATAGCAAAAAATGCATTTGGAGTGAGAGGGGAAACAGCATGAAAAAGTGGTGGGGCAAGGACCAGGCTGGGAGGGGACGGTCTGCCTTCCTCTGCTCACCCACAGCATCTGCGTGTCCTCCCTTGCAGCCCCGCTCTTTCACCTCTAGGCTGGGGCTTCTGAGCCAGCTTGGCCTGAGCGAATGCACTACGCTAGCTGGGGGGGGCTGCTGCTTTGTTTTACCTTGGCATCATTGTTTTGGGGTACAACTTTTGTCTGGCCTTCATCATCTGTGTGCTGATTACCTATTTTCACCTCCCTTATATCTGAGGGAGGTGCGAGAGCCCTGTAATCCTTTTCTTTCTGCACATTACTGTAAATCCTCATGAATCTCTATTAAATTTGAGCAAGAACATGAAGATAGTTTGCAGCTGCCTTGTTGATCTTATATTTCATTGCTGTGAAGCTGAGAATTAAATGGCTAATAAGGCATCTGCTCCAAGCAGGAACTTCAAGACTGTGACAAAAACAGGTTTGGGTTATTGGTTTTTCTTGCCATCGCATAATCATGTTATTAAAGCCTTTTGGGATGCCTGGTTAGAGGCACTGACTGTCAAAGCGGATGCAGCTGGCAGAGCACAGGAGCACACAGCAGCTGGGGCGTCGGAGGCACCTCCACAGCTACAGGTGGAGAGATTTGGTGGCAAGGAGGAGAGGTCAATCTTGCCGCAGCTCCCAGCAGCCCAGCTGCATGTGGGGACACTGGCGGGAGCAGGACAGGTCTGCCCGGGCAGGAGAGCTCGGTGGGCACCTTGGGAAACAGACCACGGACACTCCTGTTTTGACTTTCACGCAGATAATTGATACTATTTTTTAGATCATTTAAAAAAAAAAAAAAAGATAAAAATATAGTGTCAGACCTGTCATTTTCATGTTCATTTGAACTCCAAGTTAATTCTAATTCAATTAATTAACGCTGCCGCTTGATGGAATGGGTCTTATCCACTGTGACTATGGCTCTCATTGCTGTGATTAGCAATGCCTTAAAGATAAATTAAGTTTTCAGATATTCTGGGCACTGCTTATGTTGTTTCCAGTTAGAAGGTGTTGCTCAGCACAGGAGTCACAACGTCATTGCAGCCACTACAGTGATGTACCTAGGAAAAAGCAAAGATTTCTCTTATGAATGAAACTGCATCCATTTTCATTAAAACAGCTCTGTCCCAGTTTGCTAGGGCATTTTCATAACGATTTTTTTTTCTTAATGGGAATTTGCTCTAGACCTGTAACACACATTTTTAAAGAGGAGGTGTTGGTACTAATGCACTGAACTGCCGTTATAGCCAAAATGAAGCTCAGCTCATCGCTTCCAGAAACGAGGCCACTTTGGCTTTCTGAGTTGAAAAAATGTTGGCAGCAGAGTAATGATCACCCCATGTGTGAAACAGTCTCATTTCGTTCTGCACTGTTGACAATTTTGTGCAAAAACATCGTCTGCTGGGGACTTCTGAACTTTGATGTTCCTTGTGGTGTTCAATTATTTCTTCCTAATGTTACGGTTGTGGTCACCAGAGCAGAGGTGCCACTGTGGCTCCATACTGCTGCAGAGAACATTCGAAGCAAAATATTTCACGGTCATTCTAGTAATTAAACCTTCATTAAAGTTCACCTTTACCATCTTCAGCCCCAAAGTTTTACAGTACAGTTCTAATTAACTTTCAGGTGAAGACTGATCCCTAATAAGCAACTGTGTTTGCCAGGCCTTTTTCCACACAAAATCAAACTGAAGCGTATGTATATTTTTCTTCTCTTCCTTCCCACCGAGAGGCTTACCTGGCAGACTACCCCCAGGTGTTCTTTCACCATTTTCAAGGATTAATTAGACTCCCGCCTTGAGATGTAGTTAAATAGCACCCAAAGAATTCTTCAGGAGACTTTGTGCTCTGCCCCGCACCTCTAGCACTGCGTGGATGAGGACGCACAATTTCAAAGAATCATAGCCTGGCTCAGGTTGGAAGGGACCTCAAAGATCATCCAGTTCCAACCCCACTGCCATAGGCAGGGACACCACCCACTAGATCAGGTTGCTCAGGGCCTCATCTAAGTTCCTGATGGATCGGTGTGATTTGGCACTTCCTTTTGTTGTGGTGGTGGTTGTTTCTTCCTGCAGATGAAATTCACTGTTAAAATTGGACACTCTAACACATTTGCTGTGTTAAAAATCATCCCAAGAAGTAATCTTAGCTTCGAATTTCTCCTGTAAGCAGCAGGAGGTAGGGGCCGGTGCTCGGGTACACATGCCTGAGCAGTAGGCCCCGCGGGCGGGACCAGGCCTTCTGCTCTGAGGTTCGCTGCTGTTCCCACTCCCCAGCTAGCTACCAGAGATGCCTTCAGGTGGATTTAAGTGCTGGTAGGCCTTGGGGGCATTATACACATGCATTTTGCTCCTATAACACTCTTGGGATGGAAATAACAGTACATTTGCCCTCTCCCAGCTAGTCAAATAACTGCTACCTCTGCATGCTGGAACTCTTCCTCGTGCCTTTTTGGTACTTGTCTGGGCTGAAAATAGATGTGCTCTGAACACCTCTTTACACTTATGTCGGGCTGGGTTGTATTACCTGAGTAATGAAGATATCAAAACACATTGATTTTCCCCTTCAGGGGCTTTTGTCCCCCAGTTTGTTTTGCATTGATTGGAAGAAAATCTTTTGGGTTACTCTGAACATGTAAGTTGCGGGTCATTTCCAATAAAACCAGCAAAAACTTTTAAAACCAAAGGAAAGCAAAAATCATTACTGGTTGTTCTTTACCAGGAATGTTTTGACCGAGCAGTGCGTAGCAAAGGACAAGCCGTGAAGGACAAGCTCCTGTTTCTTGTGGAGCCATAGGAGATTCCCTCATGTTGAAACCCCCTGTGAATGCTGCATCTTTCTGCGTCAGAGCACTTGAGCAGTGTTTTTAGGCAGAGGCAATGTGCTAGAGGAGATGTGTGAGACAGTCTGGGCAGATTAATTGTGGGCCCCAAACCCTCTTCCTTCTCCCTGGGCTAGGTTTGTGCTTGTTTTTGACCAGAGCTTTTCTAATCCTCTGTGCTAAGAGGAGAAAACTGGTCGTCCCACTCATAGGAAAGGGAGAGCTACTAAACTTCTAGGCTCATTTCCAGAACGTAGGAAATTTTAGGATCAGTTCCAGCCCACTTCGGGGAGTGGGCTTCACGCGAGTTTGTCTTGCTAAACACCTTGCCGGAAGGAAGCTGTGGACATCCACACCAGGTGGAGATCTGAATGCAGGGCTGGTCCTCCCTTCATCTTTGTATGAGACAGTTGTGCTACGAACTGACCTTCAGATGCTGTTTATGCAAATTATCATTTGCATAGCTAATTGCTATTTATTGACACTAGCCTGACCAAAATAAGCCATTGCTTATTAAAAATAAATTGTAGCCCCCAGACCTTGAACTTACACAAGGTCTTACTCAAAAGAAAATGATGCTACATTCAAAAAAAAGAGTCTGAGTATCTGTTGTCTTAGCTCACTGTTTTCAAAGTGGCTATAAAACATTCTTCCAGTGACCTGACAGCAGTGTGCTCAGCAAACACTGTGTGAGCTGCTTTTGCTGGCTTCCTACTCTGGATCTCCAAGTTTTATACATGTGATCATGTCTCCTTGCTTCTCATGCTGCTGCTAACTCCACAAGACTTCTGGATCCCTGTCTCTTCACAGTCTAGATTCTTTGTGCCATGGCCATGTCCCCTGAGACAGAGTTAGGTACTGCACATTCAAGACAGATAGTCACTTCACTTCCATTTTAAACACCTAATTCTGCCTTCAACAAGATTGGGCTTCACCCCTTCCCCTTTGCTCCCATCGTGTTAGCATTAACCACCTTCTAGGTCCTGTCCCTTTTGGTTTTAACATGCTCAGATTAACAATGACTATGTTCAGTGAGTAGGAAATAATATATATATTCCACTTGACTTTGCTAGTACTGTTCAGGTCAACGGGAAGAAATTTTTCCAGTGATAAAGGAAAAGGCCATTTAAAAATAAAGCTATGATAGTCTATGCTGTTAGCACATGAACTGAAAGGATGAGTTCATTTGGGGAGTATTAACTCCCCTCCTAAAATACTTTGCTATCTGTTTGTAGTCACAGCAGGTACGTGTCTGGTCCCAGCAACTCTCCAAGATTAGGGTGATGTAGATGGCCAAGATGAAGAGGAAGAGGCTGATGGCTGGCTGGGCACCAAAGCTCAGAAGAGCCCAATTTCCAGCTTTGCTACTTGAAGCCTGGGCTGCTACCTTGATTTGGGAGACTCCTTCCCCATGATACCACAGAATTGTGTTCTGATCTCCGTGGTGTGCTATTTCAGGACCAAGGTGAAACTATTGTGATAAATAGTGTAAATGGGTTGTAAATAGAAAATACGAAATGTCTGAGCAAGCCATTTGTGAGTCTCCCTTATGGTAAGTGCGACATGGAGGGTCCCACAAAGCCAACTGGTGCTATTAAACTTCCCGTGCTCTGCACTGGCCTCACTGCCGGGGCCCCGATTTATCACAGTCACCTCCCCCAGCTTCACCCTGCTGCTTGCATGGGAGCAGAGATGCTGCGGCACTCAGTGGATGCGCAGAGTAAGCACAGATCTGAGAAAACAGCTTGGGCAGCAAAGTGTCCTTGAGTGGGCACACAATTAAACGAGGCTTGTCCCTGAAGTACCTGAAAGTCTCATCAAACAGAACCTGTTCGCATAGGATTTGTGATTTACTTTAAAGTCTCTGGATTTAGCTTTTCAGCTTTTGGGGATCAGACTGGCGTGCCCACTCTGAGGATGGCTCAATGACAGATTACGCATTAGCTCATCTCTTGCTGTTTTACAATAGCATGCAATGGGATTTAAATTAGGTTCAGCACTGTAATCGTGTTGCATTTATAACAGCAGTGAGATAATTCCCAGCCGCTGGTTACGTAGCCTCCGAGGGAAAGAGATTTCAGATGTGTTCAGCAGAAATGTGCCGTGTGAGCCACGGTTGTAATTTCATTAACGGGATGCCCCGCGGCTCCTGCCGGGAGCCGGAGCGACGTGCTTGCCTGTTGCAGGTCAGCGCTGCGCCGGGGACCAGTGTGCTTCCCTGCCTGCGGGACAAGCTGCAGGCACGTGTGGTTCTCGGGTCTCCATCCCCACGCCTGACCCATGTCTGAGGCTCCTCGACAAAGGCTGAGCTCTGGGCACAGGCAGGAGCTCACATCATGCATGGGGCGAAAAGGAAGCGGGCTGGGAATCCCTGTGGCGTTTGTGAAAGCCCCAGCTGTTTGCCAGGGGACGCATATAAGTGTTGACATTTAACTCCCTGCCTGTTCTGAGACAGGGAAATGCTTCCTCAGCATGCTGGAGCCGTGCAAGGCTGACATTTCGGAGAGCCCCACGTGCCTCTTGCTCAGGTGGTGGCGTTATCCCTGGCCGCGTGCTGGCTGCTCCTGCAGGGACCCCAAACCTGACGTCAGCATCACTGAAAGCACAGGCGGGAGGGAAACGAGAGGATGTGCTCAGAGGGCAGCCACCAGCCTGTGGGAGCTGAGGGTGGCAGGGGAAAGAGCAGGCATTCGTCTCTTCTCTAGCAGCGATGCACCCAAACTGACATGCACCCATCAAGGGCAATTTCCATGGGGGCATTCAACTGCCCGGTGCCGTCCACACTACCACAGTGGAGGCAGGAGGGAGGCAGGAGCTTTCCTATGACTTTGAGCATTGCCACAGACCACCACGTCCTGTCCTGGCGGAGGCTGTGCACACGTGCACGTGTCACACGTGAGCCCCGTGGTAGCAGTGGGACCCCAGGAGAGGAGGTGGGGACACCCGGGTGGCAGCAAGACCAGGGTGCTGAACCTTTCTGCACCAGCCTTCCCATTGCTTTTGCAAGCGCCTCAAGTTTAAACAAAGTTTCTCTGGGGTTTCTCCTGCAAGTCCATCATTTCCCATCAGCACAGCACTACTTCAACTCCTTTTATGCACAGGAGGCCCCGAGGCAGTTGGTTTTATTAAGCAGATTTCTCACCATTTCATTTCCCCACATGATTCATTTTCTCCAGCTTGTTTTATGCATCTCAGCTCAAAACACATGATTTAACTCAACGTGTCAGTGCCGGGAACTGAAGCGGGAAGTTTGCCCCAGCCCGTGACCGTGCTCGGGGCCACGTCCCTGGGAAGGAGGGATGCAGGGGAGGCTGCCGGCACCAGCCGAGCTCTCCCTGATGGCATCTGCTATTTTCCAGGGTGTGATGCAGTGGGTGAAGGGTTTGCCTCCGTACAGCCAACTTTTTGCAACCGCCTCCACCACTAGTTGCTCTGCACCTGATGGACAGGATCACACCCAGGCTGGATGCCCCAGCAGCTGGCCTCTGCAGCTTCCCCCACTTTGGAGATGTTTTTGTCCTCTCCCAGCATGAAAACGTTTGGAAAGCCATGTTAAAGGAGAGCTATAAAGCTGGACTCAGCTCCAGGTGTGTTAATTTCTTCAGAAAAAACATATTGACATATGAGGGAGGGGTGCCTCTGAATTTCTCCACCTGCAAAACACAGCGGCTGCCCTGAGCCCCCTCCCCAGTAGCATCCCAAGCTCTGTGCAACGAGGGCATGGCCCAGGAGGGACCCAATTTTAGCAGCACGTTTGCAAGGTGAGCTGCTGAATGTGCAGCCAGCAGGAACCTTGCTCATGTTGTTAAGGAATGAAGCCGTACATTTTTGGTAGAAAACTCCTGTTAGCTTAAAGCCTTTATTTATTTATTTTTTTAAGGAACAGCTCAAAACATGCTAAAAAGCAGAAGGAAAGAACGCAATCCCCTTTTACACCTGTATAAAATCTTCAGCAGGTTTTTAAATGCATCAGTCTGCTGATGCTCTGCAGGTGGGGGCCTGTGCCCTGCCCCCAGATTTTCCTTAAGCCACACCTGGCTGCTTGCACTGCCCAGGGGCACCGAGAGGTAAGGCTGGCACAGCTGGGGGGTGGATATGTGGGGGCACTGGCTGGGAGCAGTCTGGGGAGGGTGTGCTAGTCCTGGCTGTGCTTGGAGGTCAGGGGATGTCCCTGGGGTGACAAGGAGTGGGTCACACCGTGCTTGGTGCTCTCCCAATGCCCCCACCTCAGCTGGCCAGGCACAGTGCTGTGGAGACATGGCTTGGAGAGGGGACAGTGTGCCTGGGGGAAGTGGCACAGGAGAAAGTAAGCAGGTGTTGTGTAATTTCCATGGGTATTAAATGTGAGGGTGAGGAAAGGGGAAAAGCGATGGGGGAGTGGAGAGGGAAGGGAGCAGAAAGAGAAGTGGTTTTTCAGAGTGGAAAGTCTTGTTTTCTGTAAGTGCGGAGCCCTGCTGTAAAGAAAACTCTCAGAAAATTACTTGTGTGTATATATATATATAATATGTAATGAAAGAAACTCTTCAAGCATCCAGCTCTTTCTGGTAAGTGAAAACTTCTAATAACTGGCTTCTTAATGCTACAGTTTTGTTTTTTGCTTCTCTCGTGAAAAGCACATGTTGGGTCTTGCTGTGGCTGCTGCTGCCCGGTTCTCCCTGGGACTGGTCCCTGCCTGCTGTGCTGGTGATCCCTGGCCCTGTTTGCACCCTGCAGGCCAGGGCAGCCGAGCCCTCTCCCCAGCTGGAGACTGGTGGTGAGCGCTGCCCCGATCCATCCCAAAGCCTGTGGCCCATCCAGGAAGGGGAAAGCCTTTCCCTGCCTTCCTTTTCAACCTCCCTGCAATCTCTCCGCTGATGGCACGTTCAGCAGCTCTCTCTTTGCTGGCCGAAGACAATTGCTGCTGAAATTATATATATTTTATTACAACCTTTAAAGTAAATGGCTCTCTTTAACGGTTAAATCTTCTCGGCTGTCCTTCAAGCATCAGAATGAAGGAAAAGTATTTTGGTTTTGCAGGATTATTTAAAGGTAGCTGGAGGGGAAAATAGAAATTCTCTTAATTTCTACACTTATCATGGATGGTGATGATCTCATTTTTGCTAGTTTTTACAATTAGAACACTTTATCTGTCAAACTCCCCATTGATACAATGCTGTGCCACTCCTCCTCTAAGGGAGCGCTGCCATCCTTGGCACCAAAGGGGTCTTTTCTGCCTTTAAAGCTTTTACAGCAGTCTCTGTGATGCTCTTCTCTTGAAGCAAATATCAGAGCTAAGCAGACATGCAGGACATGGCTAAGTTTGAAAATACTTTTATATATTCTGAAGTAGCTGTCCTTAGGCATGTCTCTGGAGCAGGAGGTATGATGGTGTGATGAATTTCAAATCACAGCCTCCATGGATCTCTTATTTTCCAAATACTGTGGGGTTTTTGTGTGTGTGTTTTTTCCCTGAAGGCTAAGGAAATACTGTATAAATTTTCTTGGTAGGAAAATCTTGACAGAGGAATGGAGCAGCTTTCCTACATCTAGTACCTGTCTGCAGAGCAGAGGATGTGAAAGATGGATGTCAGGAGCTCGCCTTGTTCAGCCAAGGATGCTTATCCTCCCATAGTACCTAAGATGCTCCCGATCCCACAAGAATATATATAAAGATCAGTGAAACATCACTGATCTGCATTAATCATATTTGGATTTCTACTTCTTGGGCCCCTTCCCTCCTCCTTTCCTTAAATGGAGGCCAGCATCATCTAGACACTTGGCTAGTGGTGGGCAGCCCATGTCTCAGTGCTGCACGTGCCATTTTGGAGTCACCTGAGTCCCACGAGCCAGCTGATGTCCCAGAGGGATGCAGCAAAGCCAGCCCATGTCAGCGCTGATGTCTGAATGGCTACAAAGTGCTGCTAATTGGAATAGCTGGAATACACACAAACTCCTTGGGCTGAACTCGCATCCTTGTGCAAATTGAATTACAAGCAGGAATAAGTCTAATTGCACCAGACAGCAATTAGGAGGCCTTCACTGTCAGGAGACAGCTGCCTGGCGCTGGGCTGGGGAAGTTGCTTCCCTCCCGTGGGAGGGGACCTGTGTGTGCCTAGAGCTGCTGGGGGTGCTTGGGGTGTTTGGGTGCACACCTGGTGATGCCCCCATAAAGCACACCCACCACAGATCCCGCACCTTGTCCCTGTCTACATTTGGCTAATCACTCACCCAGGGTATGACCGTGCTCAGTCTTAGGTGCAGATGAGGGCCAGGTTATTTCTTGGCTCTGGGACCCCAGACCTCTGTTGTAGCCACCTAATTTCTTTCCACAGGCCCATTACTGTGTTAGCCAAACACCATGAGCTCTGTTCTGTGTGTCCCCCGTGGAGCCCCTGAGAAACAAGGTGCTGCCACTAGCCCATTCTGCAGGTCTGGGTGGCCGGGGCTGTTGGATGCGCCTGGTCTCACATGGGATGTCTGGGCTAAAGCATCACCTGCTGTCTGTGCCCTGCACCAAAACTATCTGCTCCAGGGAACACAATGGGGGCATCAATGAGCAGAGCTGGACAGTGCTGAGCCTCCTGGCACCTGACTTGTGGCCATTCATATGTGAAGGATTTGGGTCTGAGTTGCCTGGTGTGGAGGCTTTAGAAACCTCCTCCTCCAAATTGGCTGAGGATTTGCAAGAGCTGTACCCCAATCTCCTTGTTCAAGCTTTAATAACATAGGGAATTAGTGGTTGATTTAAATATTGGATGATTTAAAAATAATAAAACATTCCTGTAGTAAAGCTGTTTAAAAAAAAAGTATTTGATTGTACTTTGATTAAGCATGGGAGAAGTTGTGTATATAAAACATCCCTTTGGACATTTTGTTACTATAACCACCATAATAAAAGTTTGGTTTATGTAACAGCTTTCAATCTATGTAATGTACTTTATTCTGTAATATGGACACAGAGCTGAGCTGTGCTGTGATTGCCAGGAGCTGTGGTAATCCGTTATTCTGAGGACACAAGAGGTAAATAAGAGCTTTTCTGTAAAGCAGGGAGACATTTCGGGAAGGCCTTTAATAGAGCAGTGAGATTTTTGCCATATATACCTGGGCATCATTGCAAACAGGAAGATTTACTGGTGCCTTCAAGCCAGAAGGTTCATGAGCAATTTATTTCCAAAGCACTGTGCTACTGCATATGTTTGTTCTTGGGAAAGGAAAACCATTTGGGGCATTATTTTTTTTTCTCCTCCCGGATCTGATGCTGTTCTGTGTGCTACAGCTTCAGCTTCTAACACGTGACATAACTTGCTGCTTAGGATCCAGGGAGTATGAAGGAGTCATTAAATTTGAATCCTGAGAAGTAATTAAGTTTGCAAAGTTGCTCCACAAATTACACCACTGTTTATTTTGCACGCCTCTGCCATACAGAGCTATAATCCTCCAGGTCTTAATGGGGCTTCTGTTCTTCTTCCTTCTTAAATCCAGGGGAGAGGAGAGTCAGGGTCAGATGCTGCCCCTGAGTCTGCACCTTGTCTCTCTGACAGTGAAACCTTCCTCTTCTAGCAGAAACCACTTACTTTTGACCTTGATGGAAATACTGCCATTGGCAAGAATAGCCACAAAGGCAAAAATCCCTGTGTGGATATGAAAAGTGAGTTCTGCCATCAAGAACAGATTTCATAGTAAGGATTTGCCTTTTTTTAACTGGCACTCTCCCTGCAGGGTTCAAGCAGGGAGGACAGATCAAGTGGGTTGAACTTTCCTTTGGTTGTAGTTTTGCTAAGCTCTAGAGGAGGTTGTGGAGAGGGAAGCCTTGCAAGTGCTGATCTGTCTGCTTTGGGTGCACTGGAGATGCTTTGCTCAAGAGATGCAGGGTTTTCATGTTAGGGCATTAACAGGGAAACTGAGAAGCCCTGGCAGCTGTCCCTAGGTTGTGCTCAGCTCTGTTAAGGGCCATGCTAGCTTTGAGAGCAATGTATTTCCAAAAGATGAATTTTTGATAGCAAGAAAAAGCCCTACATCTGCAAGACCAGCCCCAAAATATCCTTGTTTTGCCAACATCTCAGAACAGGCTCCACAGTTGCCAGCTAGGCCGTGCAAGTAGGCCATGGAAAACTCCTGGGCATGTGGTAAATGATTTAGCTCTAAACCCAAACAAGTGGCTCAAGCACATCTTAAAGGTTCTTCACTTAATGAAGAAAATGTTTAATTTGAATATTGAAGTTCCTAAATCCTATTATATAGGGGAAGCAACTGAGCTTGCTTCTGTATGAATGCAACAATGGCATTGGCTAATAGCTGGCTTTCCTCAGCTCTTGGACCTCAAAAAGGTCTTAAAGGCAAGAAGATTCAGGCCAGGTGAGGAGGTGAGCAGAAGAAATAAAAAACAATACAAGATGAGGAAGCCCTCAGGAGACATGAGTATGTTCAGCTGTAAGTCTTTTCCTGTAAGGCATCTTATTGCTGTCTATTGAGCACTAAGTGATCCCTATCTCTCTAGAAGCAAGGTTCCCAGATCTGGAAGGTGAAGGACACCAGGATTTAGCCAGAACTCAAGCCCAGGACTGCCACCACTTTAAATAACTGTTGTCCTCCAAGAGGAGCAGCCAGGCAGAGAGGAGAAAAGTAAGCTTGATGGGGAGCAGGAAACAGTGCTGCCATCACACTCCATCTATGCAGGGTGTCAGAGCAGGGGAGGGGAAGGAACTGGCAGAATGTGTACAACGGGCTGGACAAAGAAATATTTTGGGGGTAATCCAGGAGGAGGACCAACACAGAGAGCAGACCAAGGACCTGAGGTCAGGACAAGTACCCCTGTTGTACCCCTGCCACTTGTGAGCCAGGGACACCACAGCACAGCACACGGCTGAGGCCTGCTAACTGGTCATTTGCGACTCAGTCATGAAAAGCGTTGTATGGAAGGTCTTACTGACCTCGCTAGCAAACCCCCCACAGCTGAGCCAGCCTCTGGAAAGGTTGCCTGTTACGATGTCCTCTGTCGAAAGAAGATTTATAGCGAGACTCAGTTGGTGAGATGTGTTCTGCCATGACTAAAATGCCTGTCCTCCTCTGCAGCGTGCAGTGTGCGTGCACATACAACCGGTTGCTGGCTTCTGATGCCTGCCACATAATTTGCTGCCTTCCTGACCGACAGAAAGCACGAACGCTCATTAAAGCATTAAAAAAGCAGGTCAAAGGTTTCAGAATTTTCCTAAGCTGAAGGACAATCTGTTATGTTTAAATAGTGCTAAAACTGGTGTTTCTTTTCCACTTGAAAACTCCGTCAAATGCTAGTTTGTGTCTTTGCACATTTTTTTTGTTTTTGCGTAAAGTGACTGTGTTCTACTTCTGGTTAATTAACCTCGGGACTTCTCTTCGTTGCTTAAAAAGTGCATGAAATGATGCTGATGTTATTAAGAAACCAGGGGAGCAGGGATGGTAATGCTGGTAGCGAAGAGACGATCACACTTCATATTTGCTTTTAATAGGGCAGGCTGGTCCTTCTGTCCCCATCACTGCCAGGTCCTGTCTGAGGCTGTGCTGTATTGAGGGAGTTTGCAGCAAGGCTAAGCCTGGAAAACATGTACCTGTTTTATAATTCATGGGTGTTAATGTCTTAAATGTTGTTCTGTGAGATGTACACGATAAAGCAGGGAGGCAGAAGTGGCCAGTTGTTCATGATGTTGGTGTGTACTTGCATCTCCTTGGTGGCAGTGTGGCTGTGAGCTGAGAAACTGGCTGTTGTAGCTGCCCTGGTGCGACTGCAGTGCCCAAGGACTCACTCCAGAAACAGGGTATGATAACCTTATGCCAGGCACCTTACAAACCTGGAAAAGAGAGCTCTCTTGCCAAGAAGACAGCAAGGCAGGACCGCAGGCAAGGGAGACAAAGGAAACTGTGAGTAACATTGCTCGACTTCTTAGAGCATGGCTGTATTGCAAAAGTGTCCCAGGAGGGTTCTTGACCTTATAGGTGTATTTGTAGGCAAAGGGAGGTGGCACAGCTGTCCTGGGTTTGCTTAGAAGGCAAAATCCCCACGTGGAAGGGGCAGCGTGGAAACGTGCAGGTGTGGTTGTTTGAGAGCCTCACAGGGGAGGGAAGGCTGGTGTCTAGGCCAGTGGGAGGAAGGAGCTGATTTCTTGCTGCTAAATGAGTGATAAAAGACAGGGCAGGGTTATCTGTGAAAGCCTTTGAAATAAAGACAAGTAGTTTGTTTGATCAGATACACGAAATTCAGCAGAGGGATGCTTGAGAGAGGCATGGAGAGATGGTCAAAGCGATAGGCTTGGAAAAGGCCTCTGTAACAGCACTTCATGCAGGTACCTGCAGGAGCATGACTGGCAGGAGGAGATAAAAGGGCTTTTCGGCAGGGGAGACACCAGCTGGAGGGAGCTTCGGCTGCCTGGAAAGCCAGGGGAGGCTGCACTTTTCGGGTGTTACACGGGGAAACTCTGCAAGATTTAGACCTAGACTAGGTCTAAGCTGTGCTGCTCGCAGCCTCGGGTGGGATGAGGCCGAGGGAAGGTGGTTGGTGCCGCTTTGGCCTGTTGAGCTGGAGCGGGCAGGTGTCCCTGAGATGCTCTGTGCCAGGCTCTGGTTATATGGAGAACAACCCATGTCAGGCCAAAAGCGCTATGCCTACTACTCGTCTCAGGAAAACAATTGATTTTGGTGGTGGTGGTGGTGGTCACCCATCAGTCCTAAAAGTAAGCAAGCAAATAAGTAGCTTCGAGGTGAAATTAATTACATGCAAGTAAATTAGATGCCAGTAACTGATTTTCCCACAGCTACCAAAACTTGCAGGTGAACAGCAGGGTAATATCACAAATGGCCCCAGTCCTTTCAGGGTGTCCTTGGGCTCAGCAAGGGACCCATGCCACGGGGCTGTCCCCGGGGAGCTCTGCATGCACCGGTGACGTGGTGCAGCTGCTGAAGCATTATGAGTTCTGTCTCTGTGGTTCTTAGGGCAGAAAATGATTATTTCTCATCTTGCCAAAACAGGAGCATCTGCAGTGATGTAACAGCACAGAAGAAGTTGTAGGGTATCTACTGATAAGAAATGTTGCATATTTAATCCAAAGCATATTTTCAGTATAGCTGTGTAATTGGGAAATTAAGTTGTCTGAATGTTGTCATACATGCTAATTATACTGAATGCACTGAGAGGAAAATCTTCATCTTGCATGTAGCCTACATAGTTAGAAGATAATGACATTTTAAATTCATACTCACCGTCCTGGAGCACAAAGGTGAAAATATTTTAAGTACATGTATTCTGGTTGGAATGCATGTGGGAAGAAAACAAATTGAGTACAATTGTTTGCAGTTTTTTCCAAACACAATGCCAGCCAGATCAGGCAAATGCTAACTTGCAAATTCATTTTCCTGGCATTTCTTATTTTGCATAAAAGTTTTGCGCTAAGAAAGACCACTTTATAGGTATCACAGTAAACAGCTATCTGCTGTGCCTGTCAATTTGCCTGTTCTTACTTACAGATGATTGCAGTTATCTGTATTTTGTTGTCGTGCAAAGCAAATATTTTGGCTAAAATGTGTTGAAATGCTGTTTTAACTGAGTCATTCACTTGCAACAAATGAAGCATAAAGAATGCATTTTGGAAGCTACACTTAACAGAACTAAAATCATCACTCTGTTCCTTCCTTAAATAAATCCTATTCAGCAGCTCACCTGTGCAATGAATGGCACAAACACTCCATCTACCCCCGTATTGTACTTGCAGCGCAGGCATGGAGTCAAACCTATGTCATCGAGGTTGCTTTTTATTGACTGAAAAGTAAAGAGAGAGAATATTCAGAGTGCAGTTTGTTCTGACTAGGGTCCCTATATATCCTAACTCTTTCTGTAGCTGCAAGGAGTTGGTGGCATCCATACAATCTGCCGCATATTGTGCATAGCTTCCACCTTCCTGGGATGAGACGTACTTTTGGTACATTCATTGGGTTAGCGTGACATCAGCACCATTATTGTGCTTAGAGCTAAGCACGCATCCTCCAGCAGCCTGAGGGCTGGGGGTTTAGATCTTCTCTGGTAGTTCTTTGGGTCGTGATGCTCGAGAAGCGTTTTGTTGGAGGCAAAAATTTAATGCAACAATAAAATTAAACTATTAGAGAATTCTTCCCAGTTGTTTGTACATGACATGGTTGTAGACTTTTTTTTTTGGTATCATAATTTGTGAGATAGTTTTTGATTAACATGCAGAAGCCTGCCATCTTGTCATTTATAAGTGCTTGCTAAATATGTTTACAAATTTGCTGGGAATTGATTAGAATAGCTGTAGGGAGTGGACAAAACATCTACTCGTATGGTGTGTATAATTATTCACGTTGCAAGTCCTCCCCAACAGGTATTGGTACCAAGGAATAGATAGGACTTTGGGGTTTTTGTGTGTGATTTTGTTTTGTTTTTTGAACATTGCTCAGGGCCATCTGAGCATCTTCTCCATCAAAAGGTGCCCCCCCCCAGGAAGGGTGGAGCTCGTTCCTGGTGTGCTGCAGGCAGGTGGCTGTGCAGAGGTGTGAGGCCGAGCTCTGCACGATGCTCCTCGGCAGGAGGATGGAGCCACTGGCACCTGGGTCGAGTCTGCTGCAGGAAAACCTTCTGCATGCCCACAGAGCTCTGCAGTTACAGCCCGTGCCTGCGTGTAGAGCAGAAATGTGAGAATGCCCGTGGGAAAAGTATTCTCTTGCAACAATCAGGTTTGAGTGTGTTTGAGATTGGGTAGAAATTGGTGCACTCTTGCATTCGGTGCCACGGGAAAGAAACGAAAAGGATTAAACTCCATTCGCTGTGGAGCAGCGCCCTCCACTCGCCCTGCTGTCAGGCTGCTCCAAACACCCGCTCTGATGGAAACTGAATTTGTTGTCCCTGATGTGCTGCTGTGAGCGAGGGTGGCCGAGGAGGCGAAGATAAAATGGTCGCGTGCGCCCTGAAGCCTCGACCCCTTGAAGAGAAGAGCAAAGCTCCACCAGACGGAGTGGGCTCGGCCTTTATCTTTGGTCCCGCATCTCCCAGGCTGCCCGCAACGATCCTTCATCCTTCATTCCTCTGCTCTGCAAAACGGGAGCAAAGGCTGGGGTGGAGCGTGGAGCATCTTCCAGAGGAAGTTTGTGCCTGTTGCTGGGGTCAGTGAACCTGCACCAGCCCCGCTGCCCGCGTCCTCCTGAGGATATCTGCGATCTGCCCGCGGCCGTGTCAGCTGCCAAGAGAAATGACCCCTTGCAAGATGAGATTCGGGAGCTACTTAGCAGGAAATTATCCCTGTGACGTTGCTAAGCAATGCCAGGCTGTTGGGACTGCCTGAGATGATGCTCCCGAGCTGGAAAAGCCGGGAGGGGTTGAGAGGTGGCGGATGGCTTCTTCCCCCTGCTCGGAGCGGTGCGTTCTGGAGGCCAGCAGGTAACAGTTGGCATCTTGGGGCTGGCACGGCAGCTGTCGGAGGCGAGAAACATCTCCCCCGAGAGCAGCAGCAGCTGCAGAAGGGAAAGGACAAGGCAAGGGCAGCAGGAGGTGCACCGAGGGGAGCGAGACCCTGCAGAGGGAGTAAGGGAGAGGAGGGGAGGGAGGAGAAATCACCCCCAGGGACGGGGCTTCTGCAGTGGGGCAGCCCTGGGTGCTTTTGGCAAGCAAAAGGAAACGGGGAGCAGGAGCTGCGAGCCCATCCCCAGGCGCTTTGGAAACCTACAGAGCCCAGCGGTGGGGCCTGCTGTGCTGGTGGAGAAGTTAAACTTCCCTTCGGCAAGGAGCAAAGCTCTCGAGATAACAGCTCTCGAGCTACCTTGGTAGCTGTAGTCGGTGAGGCTCCAAGCCCCGTAATCCTGTTCCCACCCCCAGATTTTCTGGCACTGGAGCAGTAATTTCAGCCCAGCTCACAGTGGCACAGGGGACTGTGGTCTTCCTCTCAGTTCTCGTTAACCAATTTGCTTTAGACAAAAATCCCCTCTTTGCTTTAGTCCTGTCTGGTATTAAATATCTCCAGAAGTAGCTACACTTCAGTGCTGAATTGATCTATTTGGGCAGAAGGTGTCATATCAACGTCCGTTACACTTCTGTCCCAGCAGCATCTAGAAGAAGCCCTTTTTCATCTCTACATCTCCTTTTCTTTTCTTTTTTTCTTCTTTTTTCTTCTTTTTTTCTTCTTTTTTTCTTTCTTCTTTTTTTCTTTTTTCTTCTTTTTTCTTCTTTTTTCTTCTTTCTTCTCTTTTCTTCTCTTTTCTTCTCTTTTCTTCTCTTTTCTTCTCTTTTCTTCTCTTTTCTTCTTCTTTTCTTCTTCTTTTCTTCTTCTTTTCTTCTTCTTTTCTTCTTCTTTTCTTCTTCTTTTCTTCTTCTTTTCTTCTTCTTTTCTTCTTCTTTTCTTCTTCTTTTCTTCTTCTTTTCTTCTTCTTTTCTTCTTCTTTTCTTCTTCTTCTCCTTCTTCTTTTCTTCTTCTTCTTCATTTCTTTTTCTTTTTCTTCTTCTTTTCTTCTTCTTTTCTTCTTCTTTTCTTCTTCTTTTCTTCTTTTCTTCTTTTCTTCTTCTATCGCTTTTCCCTTTCCCCCCTTTTCCCCCCTTTTTCCCCCCTTTCCCATTTTTCCCCCCTTTCCCTTTTCCTTCACATTTGCAGTCTCTTTTTTAAAACCACTTCAGAGATGCTTTCCAAAGCCGTTGAGTATATCAGCGTGCTAACAGGACGCGGGGAGTGCGGGTGCTGCTCACGAAGCACGTTCTTCACCCTCAGCCTGGGGGCGCTGGGGGTGTCTGGGTGCCCCCCTAGGTGGGGATGTCCGGGGATGCACAGCACCCCCCCCCACCGGCACCCCCGCGCTGGGAAGCGGCCAGAAACGAGCAGAAGCGGTGACGTTTGAAAGCTGGGAGGTGGCGCAAGGTGCCCTTAGGGGCCGGGAGCTCTCCTGGGAGCAGCCGAGCAGGGCCGAACCGAGCCGTGCCGAGCCGCGGTGCTCGGCGCTGCACAGCACCCCGCTCCCGGCGCTCCGCTCCGCTCCCCCCCCTCCCCGCCGGAGCGCGGCACCGCCTCCCTCATTAGCATCCTTCCTCCTCCTCCTCCTCCTCCTCCTCCTCCTCCTCTGGCCGGCCGCAGAGGGGTGCATGGCAGCAGCAGCCCAGCCGCGCTCCGCCCCGCTCCCCGCGCGAGTCGCGCGCCCGGCCGGGGGGGCGATGTGAGCGCGCCCCCCGGCTCGGAGCGGAGCGGAGCGGAGCCCCCCGCGCCCGGCGGCGGCAGCGCGGATGTTGCGCGGAGCCCCGCGGCCCGGCGGAGCCCAGCGCGGGGCCGGGGCCGGGCCCTGCCGGGGGGGGCGGAGGCGGGAGGTGCGGGGCGCGGGGGGATGCTGAGCCCCGCCGGCCGGCCCCGCGCCCCCCGCCGGGGGATGCTCCTCGTCGTCGCCCTCTGGCTGGCGTGCCAGGAGGCGCCCGCGGCGCCCACCCCCGCGGCGGACGACATCGGCCGGGGAGTTGTGAGTTACCCGCGGACCCCCGCTCCTCTCCCCCCCCAACCTCTCGACCCCCCCCTTTTTTTCCTCTCCCCCTCCCCGGCCGGCTCCGGCGGCTGGAGACGCTCCGGTGCCCTCCAGCTGGCGCCCCCCGAGCCCCCCGGCGCCCCCTGCGCGCTGCCCCCCTTAGCACCCAGTGGCCCCCCCCAAGGCCAGCAGCACCCGGAGGATGCGTCCCCCGGGCACCCACGGAAGCCGGTGTCGCCGGTGTCCCCCCCCTTGTGCCCTGCGCGTCCCCTTGCAGCCATCGCCCCCCCGCACGCCAAGTTTCCCCCAGCCCTGTGCCCACAGGGCGATGGCCCCAGCAGCGCTCCCAGCCGGATTGCAATTTTTTCGGGCACTAGGAAAGGGCTGCCCGCTCCCAAAGGCTCTCCGCCCGCGGTGGTGGCACAGGAATTGGCGGCGGGAGAGCTGAAATGGCACGTTTGGTGGAAGAGCCAGCCCTGGGCTGGGGTCCAACTCGGGGACGAGGTGGGGGATGCTCTGTGCGGGCTGCGGTGCTTTTCCCACCCGGGTGTGCTCGTGGTCCCCCTTCTCCAGGCACCAGCAGGTACCTGCTCCATTTGCAAGCAGGTTTCTACTGGGCAGCGAGGTTTACCTCGTGTCCCTGGCACATCACGGTGCCAGCAGGTCCGTGCAGCTTCACGGGGAGAGCCCGAGGCTTTTCTCTTGGAGGAGGAAAAGTTTCTTGCAGCTGAAGCCAGCCGCAGCAAGAGGAGACCTCGGCGCAGGGAGGAGAAGCCCCACGACCCCAGCACAGCCAGCTGTCGGGAAGCCGGCCGTGGCTGGGCATGGGCGAGCGGTTCTGGGGCTGGACCCGCCACTTCGGAGAAATTCCCCGAAATTCAGCAAATTTCAAACCGCTGCCTGCGTGCCGCTGCGAAGGAGGGAGGGAGGCTTTTGCGGTGCGGCAGGGTTACCTAACGAGGGGGGCTCGCACGGAGCAGTGCGCCAGGACGCTGCCTCTGCCACCGCCAAGCGCTGCTCCCCCTCCCAGGCTGCTTCCCCAGCCCCTGCCTGGGCTCTGGGGAGGACAAAGGATGCCCTTCCCCCTCGGTTCCTGGCAGAATAGGAAATGTGGGGAAAATGAGGCACATCTGCATTATTACGGTGCGTTTGCTTCCCTCTGTAACCAAATGTTAAAGCTGGGATTAATATTTAATGCAAACAGCACATAAATTGGTGTATTCTGCCCCAATCAATTTGACTCAAACTTCATCTTTGACCTGCTTTTACCCTTGCTACCCTGTGTGCTGCACGCAGCTTTAACAGGTTAAGTGTTAACACTCGAGGGGACTTATTAGTTACTGCTGACAGCCCTCAGGCATCAAGGTACTTTTTGTCCTGGGCTGGATCTGAGCTGTTCAAACCCATGCCGGAGAGCTGGGGAGAGCTGGGGCTGTCTCGGGGAGGAACGGTGCCGGGGATGGTGAGAGCTGCGCGGAGGTGAATGTGGGTGAAGGGAGGTACCGAGGGCTGTAAGACCCAGCCCTGTTTTGGCTGGGGAGTAGGGACTGGATGATGCTCGATGCGCGTCTCGGTGATTTCTCCCCTCCCATGGGTGTGCTTCTGGGGCAAATCCATCTCTTTGGCTTGTGACGGCGCGGGTGGGAATAGGACTGGACTGACTGTAAAGCAGGTTTGTGCTCGTGAGCAGCAGGGAGCAGAAAATGCCAGGTGTTTTCGGAGGTGTTTGTCAGGAAAATACCAATGTGGGGGAAGCGAGCACCTTCAGAATAATTATTTGACATCCACCTTATGAAGCAACTAAGAAATTAAAGACCTGTGATGCATTTCAACCAAATATTTGAAAGCTAGGAAGCATGAAACCATGGCAATCGAAAGCTCCGCTAACCTTTGAAAATCATATCCAGCGGTTCTCTGCAGCAAATAGAGCACAATGTCAACAGAGCTCCCGCGTTCAAAATACCCCCCCCCAGCAGCTGCGACGCCTTCTGCGCCGAGCAGGGCTGCGCCTCCGAGCTGCGTGCCCTGCTCCAGTCCTGCATGGCTTTGGGTTGGATGAAGCAGCGATGCTGGGCCAAATTAAAGTTCAGCAAAAGGAACGAGGGCTATAATTCAACGGCAGCTCTTGTTAGAGTGCTGCCCAAAGCAATATAATCCTGACTGATTCTACAGATTTCATTACCAGTGGAATATCCTGCCCAGTTTATAAATCTAGCTTGATTATTAATGTTTTTATTGTTCTCCATTAGCTGCTTTAACAAAGAGAGCATAAAATAGCAGGTGGAATGGAGCTCGATTTGAGTCTTTTCCTTGAATTTTAGCCCGTTGGGTCTGAGATTTACTACTTTGCCATTTGCACTGCTGCCTTTTCTACAGCGAACCCCCCCATGCCCCCCTCCCTGGCACACTGAAACCCAGGGGTACCTGCAGCCGTCCCAAATTGCATCTTTTTATGGCTGTTTGACTCGAGCGTCTCAGGGGCCCGGGCAGTGAGAACTTGACACACGTTAGCAGTAAGCGAGTAATGAGGGCTCTGCGTCCTCTGGGCTTTGAACCAGGTCCGGAGGGAGGGCTGCCTTTAGCTTTCATTTTTTGTAAGAGCCGGCGCGGTGCGATCAGTGTTGACCTGGAGACCCGCCGGCTTGAAAACGAGCCTAATGCTGAACCAGCAGCTCCTGCGGCTGGGCTGCCTTACCCCTGCTGCGGGTCCTGGTGGGGAATGGGGTGCGGGTCGAAGCTGAGCAAGCTTTGCCCCGAGGGAGAGGCTTTGCCCTGGTGCTGGGGCCATGGCGGTGGCGGTGGCATCACGAGATCAGCCCGCGTGGATGCGGGCTCTGCAGGTGACAAGGGACGTGGGAGCGCCAGAGAAGTTTTAGTTTGGGTGTGAGAGCGTGGGTGCAAGGAAGCTGAGTGTGAGCCTCTTCTTCTCGACTGCGTGGTTGAGGGTGACAGGGAAGGTTTGCCTGTGCTCCCCAGGCATTTCCCCAGCTGGGGCTCGCTGGGCATTCCTGGGGGCTTGCGTATGAGCGATGCCTCCCGCTCACAATGCCGGTCTGTGTTGTTACTGGAGGAGTTGCTCCCAGGGGATGGAGGCATTTGCATTCATCGGTGGAGGCCATGGACCGCGTCCCCCTCGCGGTCCCAAGCGGCTCTTTGTTCGGGGCAGGGCCCTCGCCTTTGTGGCTGCTTCTCATTTGAATGACAAGGATGTGCTGGGGGAGAGCAGGGCGGCGCTGAGCCCCCCCGGTGGGCTGGGCACGCACAGAGGTTCCTCTGTCCCCACCTCAGGGAGCGGGCAAGAGGGTGAGGGCTGCAGAACAGCCTGTGCCCCGCACCTCCCAGGTGCTGGATTTCAAAGCAAATCCCATCCCTGCTGGGGAGATGGGCCCCAGGTTGGTGTTTCAGTGGTGCTCGGCCTCCCTCTGGAGCAGCTGAGGAACCGGAGCATCCATTTACCCAGTCCCTCAGCTGTGCCCACGTGTGATCACCTCGCTCCCACTCGGCTGGGAGCTTTCCCGAATTGCCCCACGGCAGCATCCGGGGCAGGGCACGGCCTCTGCGAGGCACGGCGGGTGGTCTGGCTCGGGGTCTGGGACAATTAGCCCTTAGCAGCAAAACCCTTGTGTGGAGTTAAGCTGTTCCTTCTACAGCGAGAAACTACCAGACGTGTAGCGTTCTGTTTCTGCTAATGGGGAAATTAAAAATTGATAATCCCAGTTGGAGCTTCCTTCAGCCTTCTGAAATGGCAAGTGTTGCAGGACAAAATAGTAGGTTCCCTAAACAACGATGCATTCAGGCCAACTGCATAGGGGTGAGGAGCTTTGCTTGGCCCCTCTGCCATGAAAGCGCTGCGTTCCCTTCCAGCACAGAGCTGTGCCCGTCCCAGGTTCATGAATTCCCTCCAAGAAAGCTTACGCTACCATGGAAAAAAAAAAAAAAAAAAAAAAAAAAAAAAGAAGCACTGCTGGTTACATTTTAAGGTACCTCTTGAAGCCAAAGTACAATGCAAACTAAATTGGCTTGACAAAAGGCTGGCTGGAAGCTTCCAAATAGACAGGCTCCTGTGAAAGCATTTAATCTGGTATTAAAGCCCTGGCTGGTCTGAACTGCTATTTCCTTTTCAGATATGAGTTCCCCAGACCTCGAGATACAGTAATGCAATTTTGTCCCATGCTTGGCTGCTATTGTGGGCCCAGCCGTGTGAATGACCCGGGGTAGTTAAGCTAAATTACCCGCTTTAATGTCACTGGGGGCTTTCCCATGCCTGGGGGAGCAGTGCTGGCGATGGAGCAGGCGAGCCCTCGATGGAGCAGGCGAGCCCTCGCCTCGCTGGGTGCTGCTGTCCAAACCATGCCTGGTGTCCTTGGGGTGGGCCAGGATATATCTGGGCGTCCTGGGACCAAAACTCCCCTCCCTGAGCCCTGACCCGGCTTGGTGGAGGATGGGAAGGAGCTGTGCCCCTGTGCCCTTCTATTTCCCCTAAAATCATCGTGGTGTTCATGCAATGGAGGTCGCTGTCTGCACCTGACTCAGCCACCTTGCTCCTGCAGGATTTTATTATTCTCCCTCATTAAATTAACTTGCAAAGAGGTGATGTGAAGCATAGCACGTTCCCATCCCTGCTGTGGCCAGCCGGGGCTCTCCCAGCCTGGCGCCTGCGGTGACAGCGAGCTCCAGGAGCTGCCCGCCACGGACACGGGTGTGACACGGGTGATGCTGTCACGAAAGCAGACTCTCGGATGTCCCCGACACCCTGCTTTGTCCCCGCGAGTTCATTAGCGCTAGCAGCTCGCGGTGAGTCATCGCTGGGGCCGCGTGCTAATTTCTCATTATTTACTCATTGGCAAAACCGCTGCAGGAATGGACTGTGCGGCTCGGAAAGGTCACACTGCAACAGAAGAAACCTTTATTTCTGGAGTGCTGCGAGAGCGGGCACGTGCCCAGCCAGGACCTCGGGGCTCATCTGGCCTCATGGGGGGACAATGCGGGAGGGAAGAGCCCTGCTCCTAAATGCAGTGCACCCCATGCAGCCCAACAGCACGTGGGAAGCCTGGGCCACCTCCTTGTCACTCCTGAAAGCCTCTCGGTTAGGGGAGAGCTGCTCTTGAAAAGCAAGGGTTAGCTTTCAAAATAACCTGTGATCTGAAAGCAATAGTTTTCAAAATGCTTTCTTTAATCAAAATCACTTTAAATGGGTAGACTTGGGAGTTTCAGAAGCTCTTCCCAATGCGCGTGTGCATCTGCATGTGTCTTCTTTGTCCCAGATTTTTATGAGGATTGTCTCTGATTTCTGGGTCAGAGAATTAAGAGATTTGATGTTACGTTAAAAAAAAAACACACCAAACCACATATGCGAAGTTAAATCCAGTGCAAAAAACAAAGCAGGCGTGCGGGGGCGAGGGAAGAAGCTGCTGAAGTCGAGCAGAACTGGAGAGTTTTAGACAAGCGTCATGAGAAACTGCCTCTGACAACAGGTTCCTTCAGAGAGAAGTCCTGCAGTGACTGACATGGAGTAAATACCAGAGTTCACCGAGGAGTGTGGTCTTCAGATGAGACTGACGGTTTGATTAGCCATGGTGATTTAATAGAAGAGAACCCGATTAAATCTGAGGAATTTCCTGCATCAGAGCAAACCATGGGCACAGCAAATCATTCTTCCAAGAAATCTGGAGATGATCTACAGTGCCCAGCAAGAACAATCCCAATAAGGTGATTTGGAAAGCGGCAGAATATTTGTGGGTGGGGGGGTTCTTTTTTTTTTCTTTTTATTTTTTCCAGAGGGATTTTATGCCTGTTGACTGTCAGTGGTCAGGTGGAGTTGTTCACATCATCTGACATGTTATTTCATCCTGACAATATTGATCTTTTGGGTGAAAAAAGCAATTTTACCTGTGTCACAGGGTCCTTGCTGGAAGGTGATGGACATGTTTGGATTATATTGTCTTGTTATTTAACAAACCCCAAACGGCATCCCCTGCGGCTCAGCTTTCAGCTGCTGAAGATCACCCGACAGCCAGGCTCTGCCGTTACATCCTCAGTTTACTCTGCAATTCGAGTTCACCTTTTGAAACGTCCCTATGCACGTCCTTCTTTCAGGCGCCACACAAAAGCTTCCACCATCCAAAATACAAGAAGGAGATGAGATGTCTGGACTGTTTCAACAGAGGTCTGAAATACCCTTTGCAGCTGCTGTCCCAGGTTGTGTAGGTTGCCCGTCCTGCACTGCAGTGGAGGCACCTAACCCTTGTACAGTTTCCCAAGGGCCCCCATCCCAAACCATCCAACTCTGGACTTTTTCCACCTTTCTTCCCACCAAGTGACTCTTGCTGGAGATGGCAGATTGTTAACAGAGCAAAAGAAAACTTCATGGGTTGTCAGCGTTTGGGGACCTCACCATCTGAGGGTTTTTTGAGGTTGAGGGAGCAGATCTGGGAGCGCTGTTGGGACCAACTGACTTTGGAGGGGCCTGAATGGGATAAAAAATGGAAAAGACGGGTGTGCAAGGAAGGCAGTCACATGGGATCCCTACCGAGAGGCAAGCTGGACACACTCATCTGAAGAAGGGTTCATGTGGTTGGCAGCTACAGGCTGTCCAAACCACCACACCTCTTGGCAATACTGCTTGTCCTCAGACTTGGATGGTCGGCATATTGCTCAACCCTTCATAACAACTTGTGTTTCTCAGTGAGATGTCACACACAGAAGTACTAGGGCTGGTGTCCTGACTGAATTGCACCTCAGGACGCTGCTTTTTGCCTTTCAGATCTTGCTGAGTGAGAGAGAAATAAAGGAGTCTCTCCTGGTTTTCCTGAGCCCACCGTGAGGGATCTTCTCCAGAGGCATTACAGCCACGCAGCAGTCCTTGTATCCCACCTGGAGCTTGGCCCAGGCTTGGTGCATGGTGGGGACCGTGGTGAGGTCCCCGGGCCTGTTCCACCTCATTCCCTGTGTTTGGTTAATTGTCGCTGTCCCTCTGGCATGTCTGCTACCAGAAGGGTGGCCAGCCACGCTGCTCGAGAAGTGTCTTTGCTTCTTTGATGTCTTCTCTGCATTCAGTTGGCTTTTATTTGTCTTGTTTGTTCTCCGTTTTGTTGTCACTTAGCAAATTCCCCGTTGCTCTGTACCAAACCAGAGTATGTTGCTGTCTCTACCTCTGCACCCTTCACATCAGAGATGCTTTTCTGTGCAAGAGCAAAAGCGAATGGGAAAGGGAACACCCTCACAGACACACGTGAAATGGCAGTGTGTTTGATAGGAAAGCACAGCTGAGGAGAGTTAGGTGGTTTGGGACTTTCACCACGTTTTGTTTACGCTGCAGAAATGTATCCTCCAGGCCTGATCAATGAGACTGAAACGAGGAATAATCTTGCTTGGCCTCAGCCGGCACTAAAGTGTACAGCAATCCCGTTCTTCCTCCCGGGCTGGATGCATGTCATATTTCATGATAGAATGACAGCCCTGTCAGACAATCTGCTGCTGTTTTGGCATTTCTAATACACCTCGTGCTTTGGTATGCACTCACTCAGTGTCCAGCAAGATCAAGATAATCTAGAGGAAATCACCTGCTGTGCTCCAGGGCCCAGACAGGCAGTGAGCAGGGAGATTTGAGTAGTCTTCTGCAAGCTCACCTGGATTCAAAAACTCCCCCAAGAATACCTCACATTTATTTTTCTGTGCTCAGAGCCATGAACACCAGGTACCTGAGATACTAGATGTGGTTGCTGATCAAACTGTGTGGCTCTACGAAAGGCAACCTGGGCTCCAAGCACCAGGTGCTCTAATATTCAAAGGCTTCTCCTCATGAAGGTGTCCAGTCCTGTCTGGCGCCGGATGGCTTTCACAGGGTCCCTTCCTCTACTCAAACCGCAGCAGTGTGTAGAGTCGTGTCGTGGCGAGTCGTCAGCCTGCGGTGAGTCTTGGCCCCGTTCGTGATGTTGCCGTGGGGAGCCGGAGGGGAAGGGTGTTCGTGCCTGGCTTGCTCACACCGAGAAGGGGAGGATGTGCTAGCTGGGGCTGAGCAGCCCAAGAGCCCTTCTCATGTGTTTTTGTGAAACCTGGGCTCTGAACAAGGGGGTGAGTAAATACGTAATGATGCTGCATTTGCGCCTCCTCATCTCATCGCTGGTTTCATGGGAGGCCTGGCGCTGTGTCACTTGGTGTGGGCGCAGGTCGGCACTGCTTCCTTTTATCTCTCCTCTGAGTGGGTGCTATAAATTTGCTGGTGTGTGAGGTAAAACAGTCTTAAGTCCTTGCTCGCAGCTCTCCCAGGTGATGCCCTGAAGTGGCTTCTGCCTCCCAGACACTGGGAGATGAGCTGGCTGACACCCGGCTCGGGGTAGGTGCACCCCTTGGGTCTGCTCTGTGATTCCAAGGGCTGAGCCGGGCCAGCCCTTCTCAGGCAGCCTCCTGTCACCTGGGGGTTTACTTTCCCCAGTCTCTCTCTTTCCAGCTAGGTCTGTCCCCACATTGGTGTGTGTCTGGGGCACACCAGCACCCTGCAGACACAGCCGTTTGCCAGAGGAGCAGCTCCTCTGCTCCCTGCAGACCCTACCTCAAGTAACACTGCGGGCCTTGCGGCCTGGTGCTGCGTGCCTGCGGGATGGAGGGGGTCAGCAGAGATGGTGGCGGCGGTCGTGGTGGTGATGGTGGTGGGTCACTCTTCCCATCCCAGGCCCCTCTCCGGAGACCTTCAGCACTAGCAGAGCCGCTCCAGAAGAGCACCCTCCTGCACCTAGGGGCTTTCTGGAAGCCCTGTTCTGCGGTGGGGATCAGCGGGCGCTGCCTGGGGACACCGCTGTGTCCCCGGCGGTGTCGTGCCGGTGCCCTCTTGTGGAAACTGGGAAAATATCCGAGGAAATAACGTGTGTGCTGCGCTGGGTGCAGGCGTTGGGAACCTGCCCGTGGTATGCAGGCAGGTTCCTGCCCCTTGGTGCTGGCTTTTGGTCACTAAATCGTTGCACGGTGACAGCAGCCGTGCTTTAAGTAGGTAAAATTTGCAAAATGTCTTACGCACCTCCATGCTCTAATTCTGCACTTTCCCCTCTGCCTGTTAGCAAATACCTTCAGCCATTAAAGGCAACCTGTGTCCTGCATCTCCTGGGCACTTGGCAGCTCCGTTCTCTTCCACCCATGGTTTCTTGGAAGGAAGCGTCTGTAAATTCTGGTGATACTGGTGGAGGTCATCGGTGCCAGCCCAAGGCACGGGCCGTGCGTCGTACGAATGGAAAGGGAGCCTGAGCTGTGGCAGCTTTGTGTCAAATTCATCTGGAGTCCTTCGGGTGACTCGCTTGCTGTCCCAGGCACATCATGCCTGTCTGTGCAATCACAGATAATCGTTTTTGCTTGTCTGCTTAGAGGAATTGTTTCTCAGGGCAAGGACATCTGCTTTCTTGTGGCTCTGGGATCATTTCTCAGCCTCTACATTATCAAGACCCACATGGTGTCCGAACCCTGACAGTCCTGAGCAGATTTCCCTTCAGTTGTATTCCCAACATTGCATACAAGGAATTCAGTGCTGGGAGCCAGGCTTGTGCAGAGCCAGGTCTGAATGGGGGCAAGGAGCTGAGCCCATCTTCACGTGCTCAGAGAGCCCAGATCATATTCAGAGCCAATGGACGCAACTGTAGAAATTTAATTAATGCTGCAAAACCCTTTAAAGCAGAGTTTCTGGCAAGACTGCCAGCTCCACCATGCGAGCAGATAGGATGCCTGAGCAGCCTCTGCAGGGAACTGTCACAAAATAACAAATGTTTCTTTGCCCGGATGGTTGCGAGGACAATGGAGGCGATCGATATGGCACGCTCTCCTTCTCCAGGGTAGCCTTGAACCCTAGAGAGAAAATGAACTGGCAGCCAGCTCCTCCCAGCACATCACCTTGAGGTGTTCCAAGGAGCCGAGAGGTGCTGGGCGGCAGCTGGGGGAGGCGAAGTGCCCTCCTGGACCACCTGGAGAGGGTTGCAGGGTCTGGGCATCATCCGTGGGTGCTGGGGTAGAAACACAGCAGAGGCTGCGTGCCCACGTTTCTTTACCTTCAAGTGCCATAAGTGCCTATTAGATGGAAAAAGGGAGCTCCTGCTCTTCATTAAGGATCACAAAGGACTGAGTTGTTTCCACGGCATCCTCCCAGCCGAAGGACGAAGCAGAGCCAGCACTGAGCTCTCCCAGGGCCAGGCTGGCGGGCGCGGGAGCTGACCTCAGGATGAGCAGCCGCTGGAGCAGCTGCAAACAAATCCTTTAAGGACTCTCCAGACATAAATAAACATGGAAAATAAATGATGTCCCCGGCACGCTGCCCTCAGCTGATGGGAAACAAGCTGCATTACCATCGCAGTTCAGTAACCTGGAAGAGCTTCAAAAGCAACCTGCTCACCAGCCCTGGGAGCCAGGAGAAGGCAGAGAGCTGTTTGGGACCATGCAAAACAGGATTAGGAAACGTGGCAGAGCGCTAAACAGTGCGGGGAGAAAGTACTTGAACACGGATTTACGAGTGACGACGGTTTTCCTGCGAGGACAAGCAGAAAGAAGAGGCGGTGGATGTGCAGGGTGAAGGCGAGGGGAGGGCGCTGGGTTTCTGTGCTCAGCTTTGCAGCTGTGACCTGGGAACAGTGCCTGTGTTCCCACAAGTAGTAATCATACTTTCTGCAGGGAAATGCACTGAGAGTTAAGATGAGGTCACGTAAATCCTCCTAGAGCACTCAGTGATGTAAATCCTATCCCAAACAGTGCAGAATTAGTGCCCAACAAGTAAAAGGCTTTTTTTGGCTGCAGACCTCCCTGGAGGCACCTCTGGCTTCGGGGTACAGGCAGCTGGCCCAGGTGGTGGAGACCACGGTGCGAGCACCCAAGGGCTGATGTGCACAGGTGGGACATCCTCTGGTCCCAAATGCTCACTGGGTCTCTCAGGGAAACATTTGCCTTGCTCCTCATGGTGGGCTCATGGCATTTGCATGACTTCGCTGGGGCCGTGTGCGGAGGTGCTGGAGCCTCCATCCTGCCTGTGCCTGCTGACCAGCAGCACGCTGTGCACGCTCTGTGCCCCGCTGCCATGCTAAGGGGCATGTCCCGCTGTTCGGGGGCCTGCGAGCATGCAGCCAGTGCTGGCAAGAGCAGGGAGAGACGGGGGGAAACGGCGAATATTCAAGCTCCGTGACCATTAATTTTCCTTGCATTCTGTGTAGCCGCAGGCAGGCATGGTGAGAATGATATGGATTTTAGTTTTTAAAGCTGAGAATTTGTCTGGTCGTTGGGCACAAAACTGCAAGAAGGAGAAGCTTGTTTTCATTGCAGAAATCTCTCAGGGCTTTTGCGAGTTTTGTCTCCTTTGCCCCGTCCCCTGGGGCCGCTGGGCAGTGAGGAACCTCTCCCCAGCGGGGTGTGAGCAGGGAGCTTCTGCCTCGCGCTCGCTCCCCACTCTGTGCCAGTGCTGGAAGCATTGCTGCACGCTGGGCTGCCGCGTCCTGCTGCGACCTTTTGCAGTCTGTCTCTGCCCCACGTGTCTTACGGCTGGGGAATCAGCGCTTCCTTTCTCTGGTGAAGTCCTTTGGTGGTGACAAATGGGAAGTGTGGCTCATCCCACCTTCTGCAAACCTCTGGCTCCCCTATATATTAACCAGCGTTTTTTCAGCCCTCCCTGAAAGCTCATCCATCGTAACAGCATCCCAACAGAGCAGCCACATTACCGCTGCTATTATTTAGGCTGCTGCATTTCTCTGGCTCTTTTTGGAACACCCCCCAGCTGCCCATCTCCTGGCAGTGCTGGGAAATGATCGCTGGGCTCGTTACTAATGACCTGCTAACGAGCCGGGCCTCCGGACACAGGCACACTCGTCCCATGCACTCCCCATGTTGTACTGGCTGCCCACAGGGATGACGGGATGTTTTGACCTGTAAATCCCATCTGGTTTATGACCAGAAGCTCCTCCTGGCACAGGTGGCATCGCTGGGACCTCTCCATCCAGGTCTGCATTAGCCAGGCACCAGAGACGCACCGTTCCCCATAGGTGAGCAGTGACACAGCTAATGGCTTCTGCCACTTGACAAATGTTCCCTGACACTGCCGGGGAGGTCATTGGATTTCCCCCAGAGCAATTTGTCTTCCCTTCCCCGCTGCGCTTGCACTCAGCGGCGGTGAGGAACAGGGCAGCGCGGCACCTGGTTCCTGAGCCGTGCTGCTGATCCCGGGCACTGCCTGTCCCACAGCCCCAGGGGCGAGGAGCATTGAATCCAGCCCCGTTCACACCCCGCGTTTAAAATTACGGTGGCACGTAGATGGAGAAAAATCTTTTGGAGCAGCGCGGGCGAGCGCGTCGCTACCGATTTGCCAAGGCAGGGAGCCTGATCGGAGGTGACAGCGGGGAAATTGGCAGAGAAGCAAGGTCCAGGCCCGGCGAGCATCCCCGCGCTGCAAGGCGCTCGGTTCTGCTGCTGGCCTGCCAGTGCTGGTGGGTGCACAGCGCCACGGCCAGCAGGAGCTGTCCTTAGCAAAAGATTGAAACCGCTGTGAGCTCCAGGAAGTTTTGTCCGGGAATCAGTACTTTTGGCCTCACTCCGTAACGCTAAATGAAATGCTAACTTCAGCCGTTTAAAGGAAAAACAAGCAAATAAACAGAAATCTCTAAGCAACCACATAGCAAGACCTTGAAAACAAGTCTGAGTGAGATGGAAGAGTCCTGAATTTTCATGTTGGGGTCGATGCTGGGTTATTTGTGCCGTGCGGAGGGCACTATGCAGAGAGCGCAGGATGGGTGCAGAGCCCCAGGGCATTGCTTGTGCTTTCCCTGGGCTTTGCTGCCAAAGGAGCAGAGCATGGCAACGCCAAGCCTTCAGGAGAGTGGGAACCGAGATCCAGGTCTGGGAGGACGGCGCTGCTGTCCCCAGCACCACTTGGGTCCTGTTGTGCTGCTCTGCAGGGAGGTGTTTGGGCCTTTTCCAAATAGCTCCCGCGTGGATGGAGGGATGGGGTCTGCGTTTCACATCTCATCATCTGTGCGACATGAGTAATTCAGCTGTCTGTTAAAACCTCCCGAAATTGGCCAATTTTGCTGAGGTTTAAAATAGATTATATCCATCTCCTAACATCGGTTTTGCAAATAACCACTTGGCAGCTTCTTAAAATGTTAAAGATAGGGGCTAGGCTGCGCACTGCCAAGGAGAAGACATATTTAAAAGAGATAATATGTCTTCTGTGTGAGCTCAAATGAGGAAATAGGTGTTTGTGAAGCTCTTTAAAGCATGGTTACGTCAAGAGCAAGAAGATCACATTTGTATGCAAGGTGAAGAAAGGACTAGCATTTTTATTTTCCTTCTCCTCTGAACACTTGCAATCTCCCACCAGAGAAATTGGTGGTAATTCCCGCAAACCGACCTGCCTGGGTCAAGGTGTAATTTTGAACCTTGAGTACCTTTCACTTCAAGAGAAATTCAAATGATTTGATTTTGACACCTTGTCAACCCATCACCAGAACAAATAGGGAGATAGAGACGGAATATGCGGATGGCAGCCAGAAAGCTGCATCGATCCGGGCTTTGCACAGCCCTGAGAAAGGCCAACTGCTGCTTCCCCAGCACCCGGGAGCCTTTTTCATTGATTCACCTCTGTTTTGGGTAATTGGACATCAGGCCACGTGCATTAGAAACTTGGGGTTTGGGGTTCTTTTTTGGGGGTGTGTGGTGTTTCTTTGTTGTTGTTGTTGTTTTGTTTGTTTGTTTTTCCATTTCTTTTTGGACAATTCTCCCAGTTTTGAACAAAGGAAGGATTAAGTTTTGGGTCGGAGGGTGAGGATGAGCTTGTCACAGCAGGGTGGGTCCTGGGGTTGTGAACGGGACAGGGCTCAGCCCTAAGCTCCTAACTCATCTCCTCACTCCCTAAACTCCTCTGTAACTACCACAGCTTGGACTTTGACAGCCCAAATTTCTCGTTGCTTTCTGAATATTCAGCTTGCTGCCAGCCACGACAAAGCCCCTCGGCAAAGGCTGTTTGCTCAGCTGCGCGGGGCTGGATTGGGCCCTTCGCAGGGCTGGGCAGGCGGGGCTGGGGGCAACCCAGAGCATCCCCCTGGGTTTTGAGGGGTCACGCACTGGGTTTTGAGGGAGGGATGTGGAGGAACTTCGTGTTGCCTGCGCTTCACCTTGAAGCCATCGGCTGCAAATCGCTGCTTTGCCGCTGTGTTGTTGCGTCAGTTCAGAGAACTGCCAGCACCCAACATGTAACGCCAGCTGCGCTTTCATCAGTGCCGCTGCAAAATCTGACGTTATCTTGGAGTAATGTCTTTATTCCTAGCCTGACTCACTTGCAGGAGGCCCGTGCAGCAACCGCACTGCCTTCCGGGCATGGTTAGCCTGGGGCAGGGGAGCTCCCCGCACCTCTCCCCTTCCAAAAGCAACACAGATGTAAGCAGTGCAAACAGGTCTAGGGGAAGAAAAGACTTCTCTCAGGTGGCAATCAGGCCGATCCACTTCAATAGCTTAAAAACACTGCCTCAGCAAAATATGCTGAGGAAAATATGCACATGTGTACACCGTTCGGTAATGACTGATTTATTCACACACCTGGAACTTAGAAACTTAAGCACCTGCTTAATTCTCATTGACCTCGCTGGGTCTTGGACACAACTGCTTGCCGTAGTGAGACCAAAAGAGCGAGAGCTTCCACCGTGAGGCATCTTCTGTCTGACCTGTGCATTTTTAATGCAGCCTTGCCATGGGAATAACTGCAAGGAAGGAAGGAAGGGAAGGGAAAAGCCTGGCTGCACAGATGCCTGTGGTCCAAGTCTTGTTCGTTGTGTTGGGAGAGACGTTGCGCAGGTGGGTTTGTCTCCCTTTTTATGGGAAGGAAAAAGGGAGGCAGGCACATGAAAAATTAGGGTGTTGTGCTGCTGTGTAATTAGGAAAGCTGGCAAAGCTTGTTAGAAAACTGTTCATTAAGCAGGTGCTGGCTGCGGGCTACAACAAGCTGCTTGCCCCTGGGGGTGAGGCTCTGCCTGCACCTCCCTGGGGGCACTGGCACTTAGCAGTAGTGTGAGACCTCCCCTGTGCTGACACACTGTGGTGGCTCTTCTCTGTCCGACCCTGGTGTCATGGTGCCGAAGGGGACGTCCTTGCCCAGCCCTGGCTGTGCTGTGGGTCCCCAGGGCAGCGGGCACTGGGCAGCTGAAGGTTTCCCCTCCCGGCTGTGCGGGTGCTGCAGGCTCGCTGCCAGGCTCTCCTGCTTGTGTGCCTGCCAGGGACCTCTCCTGGATATTGATGGTCGCCACGAGATGCTCTTCTTGCACAAGCTCCTCCGTTATGGCTTCTGAACGAGCACGTGTGGTGTGGAGGAGGTGTATGGTGTTGTCTTCTGGGTACCCTGGTGCCCCATCAAAGTGTCAGGCACCGAGAGGGGCTCCAGGACTGCTGCTTTTGGAGGAATTGGTGCCTCGTGGTGCGTTTAAATTATTCACAGGTAGTTTTGTTGGTGGCTGGGTTTAAGAGTTACGATGTACGTGTGAAAGAAAGGTTTTCAATAATGAAATAAGGTAACAAAAAGATAAAGCCATTATGGGCGTAATTAAAATGATGCATAACTATGTGTTCTCCGTGTAGCTGCTTCAGCTCTCATCCAGCTCGTTAGCCTGAGTAACCAGCCCCCAGGCCGGGTTCGCCCCCTGCTCTTGCTGGAGATGCTGCAGAGCTGCCCGGAGCAGGGCAGTGTCTGGTCCCTCGAGGACAGTGCTCCTGCCTACCCCCCTTCCTTTGATTTCTGGGCTTGGAGAGTGGGCTGCTGTACGGAAAGGCAGAAGGGCAAAGTCTTAAAACTTTTTTTTTTTTCATATCCTTTCATTAGCATATTCTTGGTTCAAGGCATTCACGGCCTTTGAAGAGGGCGCTGGGGGAGTTTTATGCATCCCGTTATGGGAAACAGTAAATATTTCCTGCTCGCCTATTAACTAATCCGCTTCTTGGCAGGGTGTAGGGAGCAGGCACAGCACTGCAGTGCGTGACGCTGGGAACACCTCCCCCAGGAGCAGCCACCCCCCGGGAGGCACGCAGCGTGCTGACGGCCGGGGATGGAGGTAGCTGCTGAGCAAAGCTGGACCAGAGCATCCCAAAACACCACCCTGCAGCAGCCTTTGTCCTGATGGACAGCGCAGCGTCCTGCTACCATGGGGGGTATCGCCCATAAAGGGTATGGGGTGGGAGCCAAGCAACCTGCACATGCCCTGCCTGGGCTGTGGGCATCGTGCTGGACTTGCACCTTGCTTGGGTGGGGAGCCCTAGGTGATGGCTGTGTAGGACCTGCTGAGAGCCACCTGGCCATGTAGGACCTGCTCGGTCCCTCCGACCAAGCAAGGGGAAGGACAACATCTGAGGATGCTGCCCCAGTTTTCCCGAGGCATCCTGGAGATGTCTTGTTCGAAAATGCTGCAAAAAGAGCTTGAATAATGGCGTATTCAATGCCCTTATTTAGAGGAAATTCAATGCCCTTAATTTAGAGGAAAAAAATAAAATAAAATATGGGGGGTGTCATCACTTCTGTATCTAGTCCCAGCTGGAGCCTGCATTGTGGTAAGTGCAAAGAAATCTCACCTTCTGCAAACTTCTTGTCTTTCCTTGAAGCCCCTGCAGCAGCCAGAGCCTGCATGAGGCTGCGTCTCCAGTACCTTAACAACATGAAAGGCATCTCTCGAGCCTCCCAGTTCAGAGAGAATAATTTAAGCTTCTTTAACCTTTCCTTATCAGATTTTTTTCAAAAGGAGCCTTGCTGTAAAGTCCACCCTTACGTAATATTAAAATGCACTCGGGGTGGCTCAGAGGAGGCTCTGCTGCCTTTTGCTCTCCCCCTCCCCAGTTTCTCTGCCCAAGCAGCAGGGGTTTGGGCTTTTCCTGGGACATCCCTGGTGTCAGGGTGCCTGGCACACGCCCGGATCCTGCCCATACCAGCTGCTCACTGGGGCTGCGCATGGGGGGAGCCAGCAGAGCCCCCAGCAGCGAAGGGAGGTGGCAGCAGGGTGCTGAGATGGCTGCCCTCGCTGCCGCGGTCGAGCGCAGTTTCCCATTTAGCCAGGTATTCACCAGGGGCTCTCTTGCTGCTGCTCTCTGCTGATGCTTGTCCTCTTACCAAGCAGTCTGTGAGGTTCCCTATCAGGATGTGCAGTGCTTTCTTCTCCCCCTCTCTGTGTGTTTAATAACCTGCCCCCCCCCCCCCCCCCCCCTCGCTGCTTTCTTACACACTGGTTTTTGGGAGGTGCCGTGGAGGAGCCTTTCCCCATACCACCCCATCGAGCGCGCACAGGAGCTGCCCTATCCGTCACTCACGCCGTGAGAGCCGGGGAGCTGCTCTAATGCTCCTTGTAGTGCAGCACGAGGGCTTAAGTGTAGGAACTCGGACACGGTGTGAACAAAGAGCCCGTTAAAATGGGCCCCGCTGAGCCGGTGGGCTGCTGTTCCCATCGGCATCTGCTCGCTGCTGCTGTCCTGCTCGCGGCTTTTAGTCGGATTAAATGCTGTCGGAGCACTCCGAATGCGTTTTCGGCTGTTCCTCCCTCTCCAGCCATCCATCAGCAGCCACCCTTAGCTGCCGTACTCATCCCCCGAGCTTTGGGCTGGGTCTCGCCACGGGGCCGCAGGACTGCGGCTCCTCCACCTCCTGGTGCGGGGCAGAAATCCCAGCCCCTGCTGAGCCGTGGGGTTTTGCCCTGGTTTTGGAGGAGCTGGGGCTTCACTTGTCCTTCACCTGCTGTGTTTCATCCCAAATCTACCATTCCAGAAAGCGGCAAATTGGAATGGATTTAAAGTTTTTGTTTCGTTGTTTGTTTTTTTTTTTGGCTTTCACAGAGAGCCCTGAGGGTGCTGAGATCAGCACATCTCAGTGCATCGTAGGTGGATGGGACAGGAGAGCACTGGGATGCACCATCCCAGCATTTCCTCTTTAACCGTACCCGTGTTTTGCTCACTTTTAGCCTAGTTGTAAGCCTCCCTGCCAGCCGGGCATGTGGGCTGTCTGCATCTACACGGCTTCCCGAGCGGTGTCCATCGGATGTGTGGGCGGTCAGAAGCACGATGTCCTAGCGGCTGGCAGCAGCCTGGATGAGCAATCCTGCCCGGCGCTGAGCCACCCCCGCTCTCTGACGTGCCTGGGGCTGGCCGTGCTACATCAGGGTCCCACAAGAGTTGCCCTCACTGTAACTGCACCCACCAGGATCCGGTAGGGAAGCGCTGCTGGCGGCTCCTTCACGCACACCACAGCGGATGCTGTTGGGTCATTTCGGGAAGAGCAGGGTTGGATCGGACCTCTGCAGTGGTGGAAGTGCCCTCGGTATTTGGGGACAGGCCAGGGGGGGCAGCGAGGGGTCCCAGATGTCCCAGTGCTCCAGCGTGTCCCCATGGAGCATGGCTCTTGCTGCCCCGTCCCTGTGTCCGTCCTGTGAAGGGCAAACATACTCTGCTGTCACCAGCCGTGCGTCCAGCAGCGTAGGGGATGCTGCTTCAGGACAGAAAAATTCCTTCCTGGCTGTTGTCAGTCAGTAATTAGGGCCTGATATATGTGGATTGATTTGATTTCTTTCTATTTTTCCCCAAGTCATTATCTGGCTTTGTGTGGCTTGAAATATTCCTGATGATCATAAAATTATCTTGGCCTTTTTAAAAGTCAATACCTGCTACTTAGTGAAACCATGAGCCTACAGGCTGGAAAAGATTCAAGTCTCGCTAGCTTAGCTAAAAGACATTAATTCACGGAATATATACATGACAATGCCAGCCTAACTTGCAGCAAGTTCTGCCTGCAGGATTTCTTCCCTTGTCTACAAGACAGACTTTGGACATCTTCTTTTATTGCTTGGAAAGCTCAGCCTGGGGGAAAGATTGTGCAAAGCCGAGCGAGGAGGGGACTCCGCACCTTCCTTTCGGTTACTGAGCTGGGAACAAGGCCTCCCGGTTTTGATGCTCTGTATGCAGGTAGAAAATGGGGACGAGGAAGCCCCCGGGTGAGGACTCTGCCCTGCGGCCTGGCTGAGCTACTTCGGGGTTCCTGGGTGTGCTGGGAGCTCCGCGGCTCGCTGCCAGCCCACGGTCACGCAGCCAGGCTAGCGGCTGGCTTGTGAGGCAGAAAGGAAAGGGGAGAGAATGCAAAAGGTATTAATTGAAGAAGAAACTAAGAAAAAGGGGAAAAAAAAAAAAAGCTTCGTGTGTGTCCCCATTCAGCTTGCCCACACAAACCTGGTTTCTTGCTGAAAATCCGCAGGACCTCCTGCAAGCAAAGCTGCCGCTTTTCCCAAGGGGCTTAAATACAGAAAAGCCAAAGCTCCCAAAGCAAAGCTGCCGTGGGTTTGTTAACCGTCACGGCCCGAATGTGCACGGGCTGACAGCACGGCTGCAGTGCTGTCCCGTTTACCGAGGGTTAGTGGTTGTACTGAGCTGCTAGAAGAGCGTTGATTTGGGTGCTTCTAGATTAAGCTATTAAATAAGTACGTGATGGGCAATCGATGCGAAAGATTAAACTTGCATTAACTTCTGGTTTTACATTTTGATTTCTTGGTTATTTTGCCAAATAAAATTAACTGGGATTAATAGCTCAGTCGACGAAGTTGGTCTTCCTGCGCTTGGGAAGCTGCATCCCTTTGAGGAAGGGGCCGTGCCCTGCTGCTGCTGTGGTTTGCCTGGGGACAGCTCTGCCCAAGTGGGTTAGTTGCACCGCTGCAGCAGATCTGCTCGCACTGAGTCTGCTATGGAAGAAAGCAAGGGATAATGTCTGCGCTGGTGGCTGCGGCTTCTTGTAGGAAAAATCTGCACAAAACAAACCTGGTTTGTTATCGTGGCTAGACAGGTTGCAGTAGCTGACCTGCTTAGAGCTGTGTGAGTGCTCTCCATGCTGCTTCCGCAGGCTGGATGTAGCCCAGAACCCCTTCTAAGAGGCAGGTTTAGGTTTGTGGAAGGTTGCAGGTATTTGGAAAGGTCAAATTGTCATGTTTCCTGTGTTAAAGAGCAAATAACGCTTATTTACTGGTGCTGTTTTCTACTGTGCTTGCTGCAGTTTGAGCACAGCAGTACTTTTCCTGAGCAAAGCAGGAAGAATTAAAATGAGGACGATGAGGCCATCACCCGCCCTGCTCTGCAGGTCTGTTGCGCGCTCAAGGCAAACCCTGTGCCCAGCAGCCAGCAGAACCTGGTGCTTTGCTTTATTCCCTCCGAGGACGTACCTGTTCCACCTTTTTCAACCTTTCCAGAGGGTTTTGCTGGCCTCTTTCCGTAGCAATGTCCATCACCACGCCGCAGCAGGGTGCGGGACCTACGGACTCGCTCTGCGGCTGCAGGACGATGCTGGTCACCTCCTCACTCATGCTTCAGCAAGAGGGGACATCGTCCTTGTGGTATGTGGGGCAGAAGACAGCAGGCCTGGCCAGTTGGCTTCCACGTAGCTAACAAATGGCATGCTGTCCATACAGCTGAAGTGCGTGGCGGGGCACGTTCCTGCTCCTGCTGGAGGAAGGCTGTGGCTGGCGGGCTGCAGATGGTCACTCTGACATTTTCAATCAAACGTGTTGACAGAGCTTGTGTCATGAGGCTGAGGTAGTCAAAATATATGGGCCTTAAAGAAAAAAAAAAAAAAAAAGAAAGAAAAGAAAACAAAGCTGGTATGATTAAATGGATCCAATTTAGCAGATGGGTTTTCTCCTCTGCCGTGCAGGATGGCTGTTCCAGGAGTTTCTCGGTGTTTCACATCCACGCAGGACTGCAGAAGGCCTCTCTGTGTAATGAGTTTGGTTGGCGTCAGACATTACCCCTGTGGTTCCTGCCAGAACGGGGCTGGGGGGTAAATTTCCCCCATAAATCTTGGGTAGTGCATCAGCTGCTCGGGGCTGTCCCTCTGTCCTGCCATCACCAAGTGGAAGCCTGCTTGTAGCAGTGATCTGACAAGAGACAAATGCCCATCTCCCTGCAGTGCTCGTGCAATAAAACCCAAGCCTGGTGTGCCGGAGATGTGGCTGGGGGCTAAGGAGAGCAGCCATAGATGGAGCGATTAGATGGGGTCTTCTTAGCTCCGTCCCAGTGCGGGGTGCTTGGCTGGGAAGCCCAAACCCCTTAAAAACCCTTTAACCTCGACATCTGCCTGCCACAGACATCTGTCTGCAAACAGACCTAATGGGTATGTGAAGTCTGGCTGTTTGCACCTAGGAAGGTGAAGGATGCCTCCAGCTGTGTCAGGCTGTATCAACACCGCGGAGAGGCCGCAGAAGATTGGGGATATTTTCCCATTAGAGCCCTTTCAAATATATAAGTTTTATAATCTTTTCATTTCATCATTTGCCGCGCGGCGGGGGAGAGATGATCTCTGTGCGTAAATGTGCCTGTTTCCAGCCGTGCTGGGAAGGGGATGTGCACGCACACAGGCTGGAGGGTGGGGGGGAAGAAGGCTCATTTGTCACAAGCCTGGAGTGTAAAATCGCAGGCAAGGCTTTAATTTGCATGTTGGTGCGAGCAGGATGGCAGCGAGTGGAGACACTGCTGTAATTAAGATCAGCTGTGGATCCAAGACATCCCACGGGGCTGGGACGGCACAGAGTGCTGTCACGGCAGGAGAGGGATCATCTGCATGTCAGGGCTTCAGATCACCCCCACCCCTCACCCTTCAAAGCTGATGTGAAAAATCCCGCAGACTTTGAAGGGAGGAGCTCGGGGATCCCTGGGGAGCAGCACCCCAAACTGCACGTGGGAACTGCACGGCGGGACGCTCAGTCCTTCAGCTCACGGCTACCGAGTTCCCTGCCCGTTCAAATAGACATGAGTCACAACAACAATCTTTTGTACCCGTGTTCTTCAAGGGAACATTAAAAGCCACTGAAATATTATTTATTGTCCGCAGCCGGAGTCAGGCCGTGCATAAAGCATCGCCTCTTGCGGGATGACTGACGCGCTGCCTTGCCGATGCCATTGCTCACTGCGACACCTCGCAGGCTGCTTGCTGCTCCTCTTTGGAGCCGGGAACAGGGATGTCTCATGAGGGACATCATTGTTCACGCATGATGCTCATCGTTGTTCATGCGTGATGCTCGGTCAAGCCCAGACTCAGGCTGTCCTCTTTGATTTTTGGGAGCACGAGGACCCCTGTTTTGCACCAGGCAATTAACATAAGGTGCTGGCTTCAGCCCTGCACGTGGCACACAGAAGCATGGAGACGAGTGCCCCAAAACACCTCTGCTTAATTAAACACCCTTCTGTGCCCTGACCTGTTTCTGCAGCACACCACCAGCATGCGCACTTCCATCTCCCTCCGATAAATGCAGCCCCGAGCTTCCCCGAGGACAGGCAGGGTTCGGAAAGCTGGACGGCTGTGTGCTGACACCTGCATCCCACGTGGCCCTGGCAGCACAGGGGAGCACCGAGGGTCCCCCGGGGAGCTGCAGTCCTGGCGGGGGCAGGAGAGGCGAACAGACCTGGGAGCAGTGCACAAACCGCAGCTCGTACCCACTCCTCTGGCCATCAGCAGCTGCAGGGGTCCCGTACGCACGCAAGCGGTGCTGCATAATTTGGTGCAGCTCGCAACGCCTGAGAGATAACAACGTGTGTACCTCTGTATTTATTTTTATGCAGATTGGTGTTTTGTGGAAGTGCTGGTAAGAGCAAGCTCTGGGCTGCAGGGTTCAGCTCTTTGCCAAAGCCAGGTTCTGTATAATTGTAATCGCTCTAGGGAGGTGCGTGAGCTGTGGTTTCGTTCTGTTTCTTTGTTGTGGTTGTTTTCTGCAAAACTGCTTTGGTCCCAGGCCGTGATTAACAGAAGTTCTCACCGAAAGCAGAGTCTTCCTGGTAGCCACCAGGAAATGCCCTGGACTAGTGAGAGCAAGTTAAATTATTCATTTCAGTGTGGTTGTTTAAATCACTAAAGAATTTTGTCATGTTTTGCAAACTGTCCAACATTTTGTCATGTTTTGGGGGTCTTTTTTTTTATCTCCTTCTGTTCACTGGGCAATTTCTTACGGCTCCCACAGCCTGTGGTTGTTCCCGAAGTACTTCTGAAGAGTTCCTCCTGCCTGCTGTTTTCACCTTAGGGCTGGTCACCCGAGGACTGCGCTATTATTGCTTCCTTTTGATTTAATAGCCTCGCTCCTGAACAGAAGGCTCTTTCTTTTCCTTTTTCTTTCTGTTCAGCAGTTGCCCGCAGCATCAATAATTGTTCAAGACACTCGTACAGCTAATAGAAAGAGCCTGTCAACAAGAAAAGCTCATTGTAATACTTCTGTTTTAAAGGGCTTGTGGGAAGCCACAGAGCCAGCCAGGTAGCGAAGGTGCTTTTCCTGCAGTCACACAGACCCAGGGACGTAAGCAGGCTAAATTCTCTCCCAGATGGATGCTCTATTTCACACTCCAGCAAAGCTTCCGATGTATTGATTTCTTAATGTCACAATATTTTCATTGCTAGAAACTAAACGGGAAGGAGCACTGAAGACCCAGCCCGAGGGCTGCTGAAGTGAGCGCAGGGGCAGCGTCTGCCGTCGGCAGCCCCAGCACCAGCCCTAGCACGCAGCGATCACAGACTTTGAATTCCCAGTTTGCGGGGGGTGACAGAATTTCTGCGGCGTCTCAAAAGGAAAAGCAAGCCGCGCTGTGAGCATATTTGAACAGGCAGTCTGTGTCCTGAGGTTGTCTCGAAAACCAAGCGGACCGAGCTGGAGGGAAGCGCGATGCTACAAGGGGCAGGAAGGAAGCCGCTGATCTTGTAACTAGCGAGCAGAGGGAAAAGGGAAAATGTTGGCTCCTGGAAGGGGGGGACAGGACAGTAAAGCCGTGCTGGAGGTGCCACTCTAAAACCTGGGGTGGAGGCTGAGCGGGAGGCCGTGGATGGCCGAGGCAAACGCTGGTGTTGGTGGTCGTGCTGCAGGAATTCAGGTCCGGATCCCGTCCTGGAGGGTACCCTGTCCTAATAAAGGAACCAACAAATGGAGTTAGCGAGAGATTTGTTTTGCTGTATAACAGACTGTTCAGTTAGCTACCAGACGTGGTTTGTTTAATGACTGAAACCGAAAGAGTAGGAGCTCATCTCGGTGAGGCCGGGAGGGAATATAGATGAACGCCGTTGTGTTCTCGATGCGCCATTGACTTTCCCTACGTCCTGCGAGCAGACGTGCTCTTCGGGTCCAATGAGACGGGCAGGCTCGCTAAGCAAAACCAGGATCTCTAAAGTCACCCCGTAGAAGAGCCTTGCTGCGTGTTCTCGCTTTGCTGAAGAGCGATTTGTTCTTCTTTTCAAAGAATTCATCATCCCCTCGCTCGTCTTGGTCACGATCCAGCTGGAGGATGGGAAGTGTTTGGGAGTTCATTGTGCAGTCTGCCACGGTGATGTCAACGGCCCACCATCAAATACTCGGGAGGCCTGGAGATTTTAATTAACGTCCGAACATCTGTGTGCGGAGACGAACCAAGGAGAGCTGCCCTTGCAGGGTCACAGTCCTGGCTGGCGTGGTGGAGAGGGCTTGTGGGGGCTTCCGAGGGGGGGAAACAGCAGCTGCCCTCCCTGCCAGCCTCCTGTTTGGGGAGGAGACAAGGCGAAGGGCTTCAGTCCTCCCTGCTCCCTCGGTGCCTGTCCAGCAGATGTTACCTCAGGAGCATTTTCCAGCTGGCCCTGCTTGCAGCAGCTCCTGGCTGCTCCAGACTCTGCTGAGTCTTGTGCAAAATTGTCCAGGAAACCACGGATGTTCCTGTGTCCTGTGCCCAGAAAACCCTGGCTTTGCAAAGTCCTGGCTTTGGTTTTTCTTCATACAGAGATGATGTGATTTCAGGGACACAGCCTCCTGCCTGGATTTATTTCCCCGTGTTGAGCAGGGAGAGCTCTCCCTTGGTTACGTGTGGACATCGGCAGGGCATGTGGGGAGAAGACTTTTCTCCTGGCTTCACAACTGCTGGAAGAACTGCATCTGGCGATGTTTCATTTAACTCCTTCGCACCACATCTGAGGCTCGGAGTGATCCGGCCATAGGGGGGAGCTCAGAGCAGCCCTCCAGGTGCTGAGCAGTGCCGAAGGGGATGCCCAGGCGCACGGAAGGGGCAGGGCTCTTCTCACGGATCGCATTCAGTGACAGCTTACGTGGTTTCAAGCTATTGCTTTACCAAGGTAGAAGAATGCTAATTCAGTCACTTACCTAGCATCCCATTGCAGCTCAATCGACTATTACATGCCAGGACTCTTTTTTCTTTTCAAACAACTAATTAGTGACAAGGATGTTTCACCACGACAGGCAGCATTATGCAAAACTATTTGATTAAAAAATAAAATATGTTATATATACACAAACTATTCCCTGAAACCTTTTTTGGTGGTTGTCTGGAGTTTCACTTACACAAAATTTTTTGCATCATTCATTGTCTTTGCATGGAAGTTTTTGGAACACGATGAAAAAACCTCCAGTGACTGAACCCCCTCCAAAAACCCTGGCATATTAAATCTCCACAAAGAAAAATACACTTTTATATTGAAAATACAGGAGAAACTGTATCTTGTTTTATGTTTTTTGTCAGTTTTTCTTGCTCGGGAAAGAAACATAAACCAGCTGTAGTAAACATTGCTCTGTGCTATGCTATTCTGCCTGTCTCGTATGTATGGGAATTGATTCTTTGATCTGCAGTACAAAGAGGTTGAAAACACTGTTTCTTTGGTCCACAGAGAATTTCTTCCTGCTTCTGCAGCATCCCTTGATTACCTCGGTGTTTCTGGGAAGGTGCTCGGGATCCGTCCAACCAAAGAGATGCCGATACCTTGTGTAGCACCCACGAGGACCTGGGGGACATTGCCTTCCAAATCCCAATAATCTGATTTCATGCACGTGTTGCACAGCACGATGTGTCATTCCTCAAAGCCCAGGAGAGCAGCAGCACATGCACAACCCTGCAAGCAAGCGTTTGAGAATACAAGGGAGACTGGGGCACGTCCCACAAGACCTGCAGGCAGCCAAGCTGGCAGCCGGGTGCTGGCTGACGGCGAGCCATGCTGGAGCAGAGATGTTCTCCTGCAGGTTCCCTGATGACCCAGACGTCCCGCGTCTGATGTCACCAAGTGATGCGATTTGTCTGCCGCACACCTTGCTGAGGGACCTGCTGTCTGTGAGAGCTGTAGGTCGTGGCCGTCTGCAACACCTCTGTTGTTAACCTGAGCGAGCATTTAAAGCAAGGGGAGGGAGAGGGCATCGTTAGCAGCTGCATTAACTTCTACCCTGGATCTGCACACAGCGAATTAAAAAGCTGTTTGGATTCAACCGGCTCCTCCAGCATGAGCTAATGAAACCCTTCCCGCAGTTCAGCAGTGGCAGCAACAGACGTCCTGCTTCTAACCCAAACGGCACTTTTTCTCCTAATGAATTAATCAGCTGATTATGTGCACGCAATAGCTCATTAGGGAGGTGCGTGTCAACCTTTGGAAGAAAGTTATTGGCTTTGCATGGCCCAGAGGCTGTTACATCACAGGAGCGCGCTCCTTGGAGTATCGCAGCACCGTATGCGTTGCTCTAATTAATGGGCGTTGTTCCTCAGGTTGTTTGATCTCATGAAAATTACTGTGAAATTTGAATACTGTAAACCAGTGAAAACTTGGAAGAAAAACTCAAACAGCCAAAAGCAATTTGCCTTTAATCTAGCCTTCAATGGTGGTGATGTTTTTTTTATTATTATTTTTATATAAAAAAAAAAAAAAGAAAAAAGAAAAAAAAAAGCTTCCTCCCTATTTAATGGTAGCAACAGAGATAAAGTGAACTGTAATTTGGAAATTAGTTCCGGATGTTTGAGCTGTAGCTTTATTTTAGTGATCTGGGCCATTAACATTGGTGAGCAGTGTGTTTGCCCTTTCTTCCTTGCCCAGCATGAAGCTGGCAGTATCCCTTGCCTTGCATTCGGTGGTGCCCATGCCCCTCATGCTGGCAGAGGTTGAGCAGGGTGAAGGGGCTGCTGTGTCCCCCTCTCCCTAAGTATATGGAAGGCATAAAAATGAGAAATGTATATATATTTTTCCACTTTGCTGAAGCTTGCTGTGTTGCGTGGTGGCTGTCGCTGAGGCAGGGCTGGTGTTTTCGTGCTGGGGGTGTCCTGCTGGCGGCACCTCTGGCTCAGGTTAACGCATCAGAGTGGGAGCTGATGCACGAGGGAGCTGGTCCCGTGGTGGCAGAGGCTGGTGCAAAGCTCAGGGTGCGCAGTGGTGTCTGCAGAGGGGCTGGGGATGAGCTCTGCTGTGCTTTGGGGGATGCGACGGGTGAAGTGGGAATAAAGATCTGCATCTCTGAGCAAAGGGATTCCTGTCAACTCTGAGGGATTAAGGCTGTTTTTTTCCTGGATGTTTATGCAATACCAAGACCATGATGTTTTTGGCTAAGCTTTAGCAACGTGGCTATTTTAATAATACAATGGAACTAGCAGAGTCTTTCTGTTTGTCCTGATTTTGCTGTTTATCCTGTTTATGCTCTCCTCATTATCCTGAACTATGTTGTCTTCTTGTAAGCACCAACCTATGACCCTTAAGAAGAAACCTTCAAGAAGAAAAATTTGCTGACTGATACTTCTTTTTGCCTGTGGCAGTTGAACGAGCCCATCAGCCTATATAATATTAATATTTGTAAAAGCAAACTTACAGAGCTCATAAATCTTCCATAAAAGAGGGACAATATCTACATCTATTTCAAAATGAAGCAGGTAAGTAGGTTCTAGGACAAAAGGGTATTGATACAAAGGAAGTGGAGATATGAAAGAAATGAAATTGCCATTTTAATCTGAAAATTGGCTCTAAGTGATACCAAGGCTTTGCTGCTGCTGCTGCTGGAGCCAGCCTTTTGCTCTGGCCCTGGAGGGCCCCAGTCCCCGATGTCTCCACAGCAGCATCTCTCCCTGGCCTTCAGTTCAAATTGCCTAAGGAGCAAAAAAGTCCAAAGCTGAAACTGGGCTTGTTTGCAGGGCAGAGGACAACTTCATGAACATTTTCCCTAACTGTGTCTTTAAAAAAAAAAAAAAAAACACTACAGTTTTGGCTTCTGTTACCAATTTTAAGGCAGGAAGCAGACTTTTCCCCATTAGGCTATGCTCAGCAGTATGGGGAACTCAGACGAGAAAAACTGATGCAGCTTATTTTTAGCCAATGACACGAGCAAGCTGCCTGTAAACATGCACGTGGAGCAACTCCGCGGAGGATGCTGCTGTTGTGTCGTCATCATGGCGGCTGCTTTGTGAAGGAAGAAGGTCACTTTGAAGCAGGTAGGACATATTTTGCGGGGCACCACCTGCAGTGGGAGGAGAGAGGTAAGAGTAGGCTGTTTGAGGGTCAAGGGGGCCTTTCCCTGCCCCACATGCCATCGAGGCAGCACTTTCTGTTTTTCTCCTTCCCATCTCGTCTCAGAGCTGGGAGCAGCATCAGTTATCGTCTCCATCTGAACGTTCTGGGGAAGCAATTTTTTCCCCTTTTGAAAGCAGAGAGTTGCTGAAGCTGCCTCTCCTCATGGGATTGGGTCAATTTGTTTAACTCAGCACATTTTTAAGGAGAAGTTTTTATCGTGTCAACTCAGGCAAGAAATATATTTAAAGAATTTTAGCATTCAGCTGAAATCACGGCTTCATTTAAACATTTTAATGAGAGTTGGAAAAAAGTTTTTCTTTTTTAATTTAAAAAAGGTTGAAATAAGTAGTGAATGTATTGAAGTTATCTCAGCGGAGGATGTTCTCATACTTTCCACTTACGAAAGTTCATCGGTTTAACTTTTGTCCTAATTAAGGACAAGAAAATATCTGAGAAGCTTTCACAGGGCACACCTAATTAGGCAGACAATTCCTTCTGGCATTTGTCAACTCCGAGTCCAGCTGCTTTTTTCCCTAATGAAATTGTCTGCCCCAGCAAAGGTAGGATGTGAAAGTTCAGTGTTATGAATTAGTTTATTGGGAGAGAGCGAGCTGGCTAGATCCTTACGTTGGTAAGGAGATGAAGGAGAGTGGTATAGCAGAGGTCTGTAAAACTGTGGGGAAACGTGAGGCGTGATAATCATGGTCTAGATGAAAAGCCATGCACAGGAAAATCAGGTGAAAAGCACATGCTACTTTCCTGTTCCTTGTGTCTTTTCTTGAGAGCCCTCCTTTTGCTCTGAAGCAGCCAGTGGCGTTGGTGCTCCTTCTGTTCCTTTGGATGAAGAAAGAGACAAAGCCTTGCCCTCGGTCAGAGCAGGCCCTCGGCCAGGCCCTGCCATTGCCTTGCTCCCAGCTCGGTCTCCTGCTGCCACCTCCTTCTCCAGGAGGCAGGGGCAGAGCTGAGCTCTGCAGGTCTCACGTACCCAGGGCTCTGCTGTCTTTAGAGGAGAAACGACACTGGCTCCACGGCTGGGGGAGAAACCAAATTAAACCACACCATCCTCATCAACTGGTGGGCTGACTGCTGAGCTCTGTGTCACAGCCGATTCCTCAGGAGCGAATTGTGTCTCTAATTTCTGTCACAAACATTTTTGCGATGCAACGGGGCACGTAAGAGCAATGAGAAGGGAAGCGAGCGCCAGGCCCGGCCCTCAGCCTGAGGGCGACAGGAGGCCAAGATGCTGCAAACATGCTTCTACCAGGCACTCACTAACACGGTTGTGCCATGAATCAGCAAGGAATGGCAGGATAGGCAGCCTTCAGTAATACACAACCTGCTGAAACAAGGCAGCCATGAAAGAGGGTGGGGAAGGAGGAGAACTGCCAGGGAGAAATTCAGCACAGGAGCCATGCTTCCCGATGGTGACGGCTGGTGCTGCGGTCACAGCAAGCGTGGGGAGATCTGTCATAAAGCTTTGTGTGAACGGTTCAATGGGGTGTGCTGGGGACATGTGGGGATGCTGTGGCATTCGGGATGGCTCTTGCAAGTGCTGAGTCTTTAGAATTTTAGTGGTAAGCAGATACAGCCTCTTGGCACTGATCTGACTACCGTAAATTTGTGGCGTATTGACCGCGGTGAAAGTCGGGATCAATAACAGTCTTCAAGAGGCTCAATGGATCGATGCTTCTTTGATACAGATAAAGCAAATAGAGGGTAGGTGTTCGTGGTGGTCTGCATGCGGTATTATTCTCTGCTGATCTCTCTGCTGCGGTAGGAGATATCAGCGAGCAAGAAGGCAAGGAAGGGTTTAGGAAGATAATTCACCAGACAGTTAAAAAGCAGTTGTAAGAAGGAGATTTATGGTGTTATTTTCATCAGTTTTAGGCTGAAAAGAGGAAGAGAGAGATCCTTGTAAAAGCACGTGATGCCTTGGAAGACAAATTCCTATCAAACAGCGGTGTTGGTTTTAATGAGGCGCTCGTGTCAGCATGACTGTGGGCACGCAGCCATGCCGGCTCACCATGCAGGCATCCCTTTGGCAAAGAGGGGTGCGTGGGTGCTTCGCGGCCCCACCTTGCTTCACCCACACCTGGCCCTAAATGCCTTAAGGCACCTGGCAGAGTGGAGCTAGGCTGGGTGTTAGGCCTCCCCATGGGAAGAGCCATCAGTTGCTAAAAGTGGCTTCTACACCTCTGTGGTGTTTGCTCTGGTGGGCTCGGTTTGGTGGCAGCTCCCCAATCACCGCGTTGCTCAGAGTTAATCTGGGGGTGCCATCAGTCACCAGGATATGGGGATGTTCTCCACAGGGTTTCAGCATGAATCTGTCTAGAGCCCTGGGTTAGGGCAGGTGTTCGTTTCCTCCCATGAGCTTGGGTCTCTGTGAATCTCACCACTCAGTTTGCTGTCCCCAGTTTTAGGGGCTTCATGGTTGAGTTTGTTTCCAGTCAAAACTCTGCTGAAGTTCAAGGCAAAGCTCTGCATCCTCAGCCACCGGGCTGCACTGAGGGAACTTCAGAGCCCAGTGCCTGTTCACTAGTGGGTGACAGCCCTGTCCCCACCCCGCAGGGATGCTCTCATTCCCCTCTCTGTGCTCATCCCTGCAGCAGGTTCCCCCTGAGCACTGCAAGGCAATGGTGTGAACCCCACGGGCAGGGCCCCGCTGCTGCCACTATCGGGGATGGTTTGCAGATGGATGAGAAAATTAGATGTCAGCACTGGAATGCATGAAGGTCACCGGGTCCTGCTACTTAAGCAATGTATACAGATCTGTTGTGACACCTTCATTTGTTAGCAGGACCCACGCTGTTCAATAGGGAAGCCGTGTGTAAATGTGTAAATGGGGATGGTATTTCCAAGCAGAACGGGCAGGACCTTCAGCACTCCCCTTTTTATGCATCTATTTTTCTCCTTTCCTTTTCTCACCCCCCTTTACCTGTGTCGCAGGACTGGCTGATGAAATTTGGCTATCTGCCTCCACCGGACCCCGTCACCGGACAGCTGCAGACACAGGAGGAGCTGACAAAAGCCATCACGGCCATGCAGCGGTTCGGGGGACTGGAAGCCACGGGGGTGTTAGGTCAGTGGGTGATGGGCCCTTCTGTCCCTGCTGTGGCAGAGGAAGGGGGCTTGGCACTGCCGTGTAGCTGGGTTGCATCCCTGGGAAAAGCAGCCCATGTCTGACAGACGGCCGGGTTTGCAGCTGGAAGAGTAATTACATGGCTCAGGTGCTTTGTTGCCTTGTGCTTTCAACAACCTGAGGCAAGCAATTATTTCACCAGACCCACACACCCTTGGGGTTCCTGTCATGCTTAAAATAGCTTAAAATAGCTCTTGATGTGTTCAAAAAGAAAAAAGACAGAGAAACTAAAGCCGATAGGTTGTTCTGTTCAAAGCCTTAATTGCAGCCTCAAATTGCGTTGAACAAAAATCTTGATTAAACCTCCCAGTTTGTACAGGGAGTAATCTGGTTTCTTGGCCAGTGGGGCAGAGGGCAGGGGAGGAGGAGGAGAAGTCCTGCTGCTGGTGGCGGTGACCATGACCGTCTGGGACGGGGCAGGTTCACAGCCCAGTATGGCTGGGACCATCCTGTCCCCATCCTCGCTAAGGACAGGAGAAAGTAAGTTTTAACCTGGGCAGTTTATCTCCTCTCCGCCCCACTGTACCCCAAGCTGATCCCTGGGCTGCCGTGGTGCTTGCGTAGAGCTGTCCCTGCCTCTGTTCAAGGAGACAATTAGAGAGAAGATGCTAATTAGCAGGCTCATCTCTGCTCAGCCCTCGCCAGCCCCTTGGAGCAGCCAGTGCCACTTGAGCAGCCGCTGCCTGTGTCCCCAACATACTGACGCTGAGACTTTCCCCTCCACTCTTAATTAAACGTGTGCAATCATTTCTCCTCCATCTTATCACAAGCTGCAGGAGGCCTAGGAGCAAGGCCATACTTTTTATTGCCTCTGAGTTTGCTGCTTGGGAAGGGGGGTTGCAAACGTGACTTGGGTTTGCCCCTGATTTAAGGTAAAGAGGTGAAACCAGCATGAAAATCAGTGAACACACAACCACCTGCATTTCTACAGGTGAGAACAGGGACTTGAAGATTTCATTCAGTTTTTAAAATAAATAAATAATGTGAACAGCTTCCAAATGAGCTCCTAGCTTAACAGGGATATAGTTTATCTACATGCGAACGTCTCTTGGCTTTGCCAGGGGAATAATGGCCAATTCACAGACAGAATACTTTGCGCTAAGGGGACAGCTAATGCTTAGCCCGGGTGGCAGCAGGCTGGGTGCTGGAGCTGGGCATCACCTCCCCTTGTCCCAGCTGGTGGGTGTTTAGAGAGTGCTTTCAGCCCAAATCCCTGCCACAGACAGTGGAAGTGGCTGGTGGATGTGGCTGCTGTGGTATTTCTTAATCCAGGGCCGCACCTTTCTTGTTGTGCCCATTTTTCTCTTTTCTCTGCCACCAGACGAGGCCACGCTGGAGCTGATGAAGACCCCTCGCTGCTCCCTGCCAGACCTGGCTGGCCCGGTGGCCAGGAGGAGGCGGCACACGCAGGCTGTGACCAAGTGGAACAAGAGGAACTTGTCCTGGAGGTAGGAGCTCATCCTCCGTGAGTTCCACGCGGCCACGAAGGGACAAACACACACACTCAGCTAAACAAGGCTTTGCGAAGAATTTCGGGGTGGTGTGTTAGAGCGTGTCCCTCTGTGCTCCTGGGACCCAGAGGACTGTTTGTTTAAAGCCTTCTCCTGCCCATCCCAGCATGGGTTCCCACCGTCAGCTGTAGGACCCCAGCCCCGCGTGGCTGCAGGCTGGCAGAGGGGTGGATTTGGCCAGCAGGTTGGCTGGGTGCTTTTTGCTGCATTGCAGCATGATTTCTCTGGAGTTCATTTGGACTTCGCGCTCTCTCAAGCAGCTGCCACATTTTTGGCTCAGCACAAATGGGTCTTTTTATCTCGCCTCACATGAGACCGAGGACCGGGAGCACTTTCTGGTAGTGGAGGCATTTGGTCCTTTTCTTCTAGTCCTTGCAATGGGAAATATTTTTCCCCTAAAGCTGGTGAGTGGTGCATGTGGATCTCAGGCCCTGCAAAACACAGAGGTTTAGGTCTGACTTCCAGAGCACCCTGCAGCCACGCTGCAGGTGAGGTCTGGAAATGGGCATCCTCCTCGTCCCTGTCGCACCGAGACCTGTGCCCTGAGACTTGTGTTTCCTCCCTCGAAGGCCATGCAAGGCAGTGATTGTTCTAAGAGCTGCTGGTGTGCCCTGAGATGCTCAGGCTGTCCTGAAAACCCCTGTGAAAAAAATCCCATCAATAGATCTCCTTATTATTAATAAACTTCTCTTTGATCCTGATGTAGTCCCTAGAGCGAGTCCACCTTCGCTGCAGTCACAAATCGGGGCTCAGCTGTCGCTGTTGAGAAGTGTTGAATCCCTGGCCTTAACAGGGATTTGGTCTGCGTGCCAGCACATCCCCCTGCGACAGTGTCTTCAGAAAAGAGAAATATAATTCAGCCATTAGCTTCAGAAAGAAATGATTTTGGCTTGTGGAGGGCCTCTCGTAATGGCTGGGGCAAGGGTGCCGAGGCAGGGAGAAGCCTGAGGGATGGCCCCAGCCACCAGCAGGTATAAGCGCTCTGTCTGTCCACCAGCCCTGTTCTCACAGGTAAGAGGAATAACTTTGTGTTTCAGAGAGGAAAAATTCCCTTTGAGTGAATTAGAAAAACCCGCCCTGGTGCCCTGCAAGCCTCTGAAGGCAGCACAGCGGTGGGATTTGCTCAGTTTGCTGACTCCGGTGGCTGCTCTGAGCAGAGCCTGGTGGGGACAAACCCGAGCTGTGTCCCACCATGGGGCCGGGCAGTTGTGCTTGGAGCAAGGCGCCGAAGGGAAATGTGTCGGGTTCTTCTGGTTATTACAGCCCCGGGATACACCCCAGCCCTGCTGTGATGCTGCTGCAAAGATTGTCATTAAAAAAAAAAAAAGCTTTCAGCTCTGAGACTATTTTATATGTCTGATATAAAATTCCATCTCCTGACAAACTCATTTCTTCTTCTTTTCCTTTCATCCTTTCCAAGATCTTGGCTTTTGTTCAAGAAAGGGCTGTATTTTATGACTGGGAGCTGTATAAGCCAACAGAAGGCTATAGCATTACAGAAACTCCAGCATAGTATTTACACCCAACACTTCAAATTAAAATAGCTTTTTAGAAACTGCCATGAAAATCTGCCAATAGAGGCATAAAGTTTTACATACTTACCTTTTATATATTGATTGAAGATTAAAAAAAATAAATAAATCGAAGCCAAACTCTCTTATGCCATGCGTTTTAAAGGTGAAAACCTGAACAATTCTGAGGCTGGGATAAAGGGGCAAGCAAAGCGCTACCGAAGGATGCTCTCAGGATGGGCACGTGCAGTGGTGGAGGAGGCACTCCCTCACAAACAAAATTTTACAGGCATGCAGGTTGCTCAGGTTTCTTCTTTTTATCCCCGGCACAGGCAGCCTGTGGGACTGGAAGGCTCAGGGAGCAAACCAGGAGAGCCTGCAGCCTGCACAGCCTGCAGTGCAGCCTCCGAGCATCCCAGCACAGCCCCAGGCACACGCTGTCTCCTGTGCCTCATCTCCACGGGAAGTTTCCAGGATACCAAGACATATGCATCTTATTTGCATGGAATTTCTCGTTGTGTGGTACATAGGCACCGAGGCACTCAGCTGACTAGACTGAGGTGGCAGTGGGCTAAATTTGGGGTTTGGTGGGGAGCCGTCTACTGCAGTATCAGCACCAGGAGCTGCACCCCCAGCTTCCCAGGAGCTTCCCCTTGTGTTTTCAGCCTGGTTTTCCTTTCGCTAATTCTGCTCTAGTGCCACCAGTTGCCTCTGGCAGGGGAGAGCTCCCAGCTTTAACCTCCATTTCTGCTCAGGTGTTCACTGAGCGTGGCAGCAGGGGACCAAGCGGTATAGGAGAGGGGCCCCAGTGACACCTGTGATGTGCCCCTTGTCATGCTGGGGTAGCGCCGGGTCAGGGCTGAGCCTGCAAGTGTCCACCCTGTCAATTACCCCTCCTTCACCCTCGAAAAAATCAATTTGGGTTTGTCAGGCAATCCATGACTCGCTGTGTTCGGTAGTTATCAGCATTTATTCTCTCTCTCAGAAGTTTTAGGGCTGCGCAACATGAAGGAGCTCTTTCATTAACCAGCAATTGATTTCTCATACATTACTAATACTCTGACTTTTGCTTTTTTGAGGACAAAATCCAAAAGGGAACCTGGAAATCAAAGTAACCATTGGTATGGTTGGCCCTCCGTAGCTGCCAGCCAGACCAGCCCTCTCTGGGCTCTGCTCGTAACCAGCTTGGACCCCAAGTTACTTTGGGATGGGACAAGAGAAGGAGAAGGGAGATGCATGATGGACAGGCAGCGGCTGGAAATCTCGATCCAGAGCCTGCAGTTCCCACAGGGAAGGGGTTTGCAAAGCTGGCACGGAGCAGAGAGGATGGTGAGGATGTGGGGAGGGACCGGGGAGCTGATGTTTGCCTGCCCTGCTGCCCTCGTCCTCCGTGCCTCCCCAGTGGCCCAGCAGACACCATCTGGAGGAAGGAGGTTTCTCTCCGATTACTCAAATCAGGCTTTTACCCAAGATTGGAGCTCTGTAAGGGGAGTCTCAGGAGGGATTAACATCCGAGAAGAAGGAACGCTGCTCTCCACTGGGTACCTAAGCACCATTTGCTGCAAATAATAATAATCAAGGTGGGAGGATGCTTATTTAGCCCTGTGTGCTTTCGCGTTGTGCTGGAAATGTGCCTCCTTTTCAGTGGAACTGGGTAATGCAATGCCGACAAATGTCCTATCAATATAATAGTCTTCTCTTAATCTCATTGAAAGTAATTAGGAGAGCTCCTGCAATCAAATCAGATACTGAGCTGCAAACTCTGATGGGATTCTCATGAAAAATAATACTGGTAATGAATAAAGGATGTGGGGGCGGGGGTTCACTTACACCTGCAGCACGCTAATAAAAATGGGTCAGCTCAGAGGTGCAGGACCTTTTAGAAGAAGCAAAGTAAGTGTTGATCCTGTTTATGCATTAATCTAACATTTCTGGTGTCAGGGATTGGAATGAATATTAATCATGTTTGTCTATTTAGACGTGGCTTTTCATCCACTGTCCTTTTACAACGGAGATCAGGTTAATTGTCCTAATTCTACAGCCGTAGAAGGTCGAGCAAGGCTTGAGGAGGGAAGAGCAGATAATGTCATCACATCTGAGTCCTTGCCCTGGGCACCACAGTCTTGGAGTGGAGGTCTTAATTCCTGGAATAAGCAGAGTGGGCGTTATGCATGTAATTACTTGTTCAGTAAACATAAGAGGAGTAAAGGGTTTAACGAAGTCCAGAGTACTCTTGTGGAAGACAAAGATACTTAGTTAAGGAATATCTGGAAACCAGGTAACCTTTTTTGTATTGCAGAGGTTCACAATGGCACTTTAAATTACAGCAATAGCATGTATATGCTGTGGTGTTAGTGGGCACCATGCTCTCCGTCTAGTTATAGGCAGTCTCCTCTGTAAATAAAAATTTTCCTGACAAGTGTCTTGTCTAATCCTGTGCTCATGCTGTTTGTGTCACCGTGCTGTCTGCCTTACAATGTGTTTTGTTTGAAGTCCTGTGATTATCCGGTGCTATGTGTATACAAACTGCCTTACTTTAGCTGTAAAGCATCCTCTTTGCCTACAGACAGCAAAGGCAGAGTTATGCCCAATTTTTGCTCTTCTGCCTGTGACGATTGGTTGCCTGATTCCCCATTTCATCCCCAGCATCTCCAGGCTGGGCTTCCCAAGCTCTTCCAAGAAACCATCAGGCAGAATTTGGCAGTTCTCACGTGTCCGTTTTTGCTCTGTCTTGAATTTCACGCTCACTAGCTGTGGCCAGGTCACGAGGCGGTACCCACCTGGGGCTGCATCTCTGAGGCTGTGTGATAGGAAGCAAACACACGAAAGCACGAGCCTCCAACTTCAACCAGTGAGTCCATCCTATTCCCCTTCACTGATCCATAGTGCCTAACAATACCCAAATCATTATTCATCAGAAGAGCTGAGTGGCATGACATCCCTTTCTGACACCTGTAATTACCTCTAGGGGTTTAGTCAGGTCATTTCTCCGTGCTGGGGTGTAGCACTGAGTGATGTTCTCCCAGCTATATTATGCAGAGGGCAAGTGAGGTGATCATAATTGTTGCTTCCACTTTTAAAATCTGTCAGGCCATGAATATTTCATGAACACTTTGGTTGGTGTGCTGGTACACAAGAAATAAAGTGGCCGTTATTACTGGGGTAGAGCTGGCCAGAAATTTTCCAGCAGATTTGTCTTTTGTCAATAATTACTCAGTTAACAGTATATTTCCCTGGAAAGTGTTTATATTTGTCAAAGCCGTCAATGAAAGATTATCCAAACATACTCTTTTAGAAGCCAAGGTGCCTCGTTGCATCTTTGTCTTTTCACCCTCTGCATTAAATCAACAGTATTAGGAATTCTTTTTCAAGGTTTGGTTGTACAGGAGGTGTTAGCTTTTTTCATGCCAGCGCAGAACAAAAGGGAGGTTTGAATGCTCTGCTGCAGGGCAAACGCCAGCACGCTGCTAGTCCCACCTGGCTTCTCTTCCAGGGCAAGGCAGAGCTGGAGACCGAGTGGTGCTGTGCTGATACAGAGAAACCATGCAGCCTCTCGGTGAGTGCACTAGGGTGGTAAGCCTCAGCTAAGCAATGCTTTTTCCACCAAGAAGCGAGGCACAAGCTTCTCAATTACAGTGCGCCATCAGTCTGACTCCTGCAGGCAAGAAGTTGGAGGGGTTTTGAATGAGATTGATATAAAATGCATCTTTTCCTCTTCCTCCTTGTTATGGATTGCAGCTTCAGAGATTGCTGGCAATGTCCTGGTTTCAGAGTACATTTTATACTGTCAGCAGACCTACTGGGAGATATATGGAGGCAGTGAATCTCTGCTGGATTTCCATGTGCGTATAGGAAGAATGAGCAATGATCTGCATTGTTGCAAGAAAACCCAGGGGCCTGTGCGTTTGTGCAAAGGCTGCAGAAGTCAAATCCTGGCACCCACGGGGCTCTACCAGCAGGATCTGGTGTGTCAGACGGGGTCGGTATTTCCAGAGGACCCAAACTCAGTCTCTGAAATCCTCGTAGCCCTGGAAGAGAAGTGGTTCAGAGCCTTGCCAATACACGTCTATGAAGCATGTTGGGGCATTCAAGAGGTACCTCACCGAGGCTCTGTGATGCACCAGGCACCTGCAGAGCTCTTCCAGGTGGTCCACAGAGAAGTTTGCTTGTGCTCCTGCCCTATCCTCTTCTTTTCCTTCTTTCTTTCAGAGTTCGCACCTTCCCAAAAGAGTCCCACCTGGGCCACGACACAGTTCGAGCCCTGATGTACTACGCCCTGAAGGTCTGGAGCGACATCACCCCCCTGAATTTCCACGAAGTGGCAGGTAACAATGCCGACATCCAGATAGACTTCTCCAAGGCAGATCACAACGACGGCTATCCCTTCGATGGGCCAGGTGGCACGGTGGCACATGCTTTCTTCCCTGGAGACCACCACACGGCAGGAGACACTCATTTTGATGACGACGAATATTGGACCTTCCGATCATCAGGTACATTCCCATCACCCACCTGCAGTCCTTGGCTTTTCTGGGACTTGGAAGGCTGCAGGAGTGTGTGTGACTATGGGAGCTCTCAGATGGGGGCTGCATTCTCCCACTTTTCTGTCATTTGGGTGGCCTCACTGCCACATGCTTCAGTTTTCTGGGTTTTAAATATATTGATGCTGAGCTGCCTGGTGAGGGCTCTGCAGTCTACAGGGAAAAAAACAGGCAGGGGAAGCATCAGCTCTGCTTTGCAGACAAATAGAGCAGAGGTGAGCACTGAGGTCCAGGATAGCTTGCCATAACAGACGTGTTATTGGTGATTAAGTAAGAAGCAGTGCCCATTTCGTGCCTGGTGGGTGCACCCACCTGGGAAACGCTCGGGTGGGGGAACGGGCTCAGCACCACCAAGGGACGTGGGGGTGAGCGCGACGGCGAGAAAGCTGCCCTCTGTTTTGAAGGTCTTGGAGCTATCCAACCTTCATCTTTTATTTATTTTGTTCTCCCCAGTGATTCAAAAATAACAGCTCGGTAGGTGATATAAAAATATCCCCCAAGGTTGTCAGTTTGGCATTAAAATGTCAGAAAGCATATGTCTTGTTCTCTCCTAGTGCTGGGGAAAACAGAACAGGTTATAAACACCCCGGCTGTTTACAGGCACTGTAAATAATAGTCATCAAGAAAAAAGCAGATTTCAGCAAAAATATCCCCCAGTGCCCTAGGCCCAGTGGGGAGAGCAAAGCACTGCACAGGATTCAGGATCACGAGCTTTGCAGAGGCGTTGGCTTCCCAGCCTTTTCCAGCCCTTTTATTACACTGCTTGCAGTCATGAACTTGGTAAGAGCCATACTTAAAGTCATTGCCACCTTCGGGTGCAGCTCCACAGGGCCCCGTTGTGCAGTGAGGACCAGCAATTGCACGTGTGCCTGGCCCAGCCAGCCTGGAGCCGGGCGGTAGGGAGGCACCGACCAGGATCAGTTTGGGGAAAAGGGAACAAAGAGAGAGCCCAGGCTGAGAAGAAAGCCACTGGGGAGGTGTCAATGCTGAATAAACTCTCCCTGATGCCCAGTCTCAGGCACCATCAGTGATGTGAGAACAAGAGGGGTGATCCCCAAGCCTGCAAAGGGCTGAGACTTTCCATTTTCTGTGACCCATTTCAGTTTCCTTTTTCCAACAGGAGAAAAATTCTTTTTCATATTTCACCTATTCCAAAACCTTGTTTTCCAGTGTTTTCAACATATGCCTATTCCTTCTCTTACAGCCTGCCCAAACCCCCGATACATTCAGCACGGAGTGACTTTTATTTCAGCTATGTCTTTATTTCCAGACGCCCATGGGATGGACCTGTTTGCTGTAGCCGTCCACGAGTTTGGCCATGCCATCGGCCTGACCCACATCTCTGCCTTAGAGTCTATCATGAGACCCTACTACCAAGGTCCAGTGGGGGATCCTCTGAAGTACGACCTGCCTTACGAGGACAAAGTCCGCATCTGGCAGCTCTATGGTAAGTTCGTGTCCCTCTCCCAGCTGCGGCACGTTTCTGCCCCAGGGCACGCTGGAATAGATGTCTTCTGGGGTGAGTCGGCTCATGGGGAGGACGGCGTTCCCCTCTACTGCTTCTTTGTCTTTTCACATAGGAGTCAGGGAGTCTGTGTCCCCCACGGCCAAGCCTGAAGGGAGCAAAACTGATGACCATCCTATCCTGCCAGAGCTGCCAGAGAACCGCTCCACTGTCCCGTAAGTCTGGTTCCTTCTTTTTCAGCTGTCGGTGATGTTCTTTACTTACACGTAACAGTAAAGCTCCACATCAGGGTCTTGTCTTTGCTATTTCCCTCTGGACCTCTTGTGATCCGATAAATGCACACACAGAGTGCCCCTTCTTCCTCGCATCCCCCAGTCATTTCCTGTGTACACTGTTGCTTTTTTTAAGCAGTGTGTGTGGACACTGGCCAGCCAGACCACAAGTGAAGTGGTTAAGAGCAGCAAAGAGTGGCAGTTGCTATTTATTCATTAGCTAGTTCTTATCATTCAAGGCATGTCCAGAAATTCGGCTTTATCTTGGAACACTTTGCCTTTCCCTAAAACTTGAAATTTGACTTCTGTTAATGGCAATTTGTCCCCATCACCCTTAGGTGAACTCATCCTTGCTGAAATTTTAATCAAACTTCTGCAGGATCCTGATTTGTGCGTGCATAAGTTACCTAAATCTTTCCACGGTGAGCAACTCCCTAATGTACCTGCGGGGGTGAATATTGGAACAAGCGGACCGGCAGCCTGACTCCAACGCAGGTTTGAGTTGGCAACAGACTGCTTACACTGAGAGTGTCATCAAGCAGCCAGCGTGCCCTCATTAAGGGAGGATCTGGATCTAGCTCATTACTAAGCGTTGGAGTTACCAAATTGTATTACTACCAGAGCAGCAAGGCAGTTAAGAAGGGAAGGGACACCGAACAAAAAGGCAGGAGGTCACGGTCACGCGTTTTGGCTGAGTACCAGGAGCACCCCAAGTGAGAGCAGCAGAGATGGAGCCGGTCACCTTCCCCTCCTGCTCTGCCCCATCCAGGTGTGACCTGGAGGAAGGCACTTCATCTCCCTGTGTCTCGATTCCCCACCTGCAAAGAGGGGATATCAGCAGTGAGAGCACAGACAGTGGAATATTCCTACAGCAACGGGGCTGTAGAAGAATCTAATCTTGAAAAAATACCCCAGACACTGCCGTTCTGCCCATCTCGGCTCCTGTTTCACCCCACTTTGCCCTGCTTGGTGTGGTGCCCGCGGTACAGAGGTACTGAGCACCTGCACGCAGGGGGGGTCCCAGCTGCCAGGGATCACGGAAGGGCTTTTCCTTTTGAATTTGCCACTCTGAGGACCTAGTGAGGACCCTTTGTTGAATGCAGGTGCCACATTTGTACGCCTTTGGTGCCAGAGCTCCTGCAATGAGTGCCCTAAGGAATTAGCAGTCACGGTGACACAAAGATAAATGTCCTCTCTGCACTGCTTTAAGTGCAGTGAAATCTTGGATCCAAATTGTGCCTGAAGTCTGTAGGGACTGCGAGTAAAGAGAGAGGAAAGTGCTACATGTGAGGTCTTCAGTAATGGCAAATGCCAGCAGCGTGTCCCAAACGTGGGACTTCGGCGGCGTTACGACATGGTTCTTGCTGTGTACTGCTCCACACGAGGGTGCTGCCACCAAGCTGGGCTCCTCGAGGTCAGGGATACTTCGCCTTAGCCTGGAGCCTCCATCTCTCCCAGTCTAGTGCATGTCCAGTTTAACAGCCGGGTGAATTTGCGATGCCACTTGTGACCTGTCTTGCTGTGTAGCTTCTAAGGGAGCTTGTCCACGTGGCTCTGCGTGGCCAGATTTTGGCTGGAGCCTCTGGGTACTGGGCAGGGACCCAGAGAGAGGAGGGCAGCTCTCCTGTGGTGCAGGAGGCCGTGGTCTGGTGACAGCAGCAGGAAACTTCTTCGTGGTGACCTCTTCTTCCCACCCCACATGTGACTGCGAGGGCGAAGGGCGTTCACTGCCACGTCTCTCACTTTGTGCCTGAGCTGGTGCTGGCAGCCCAGTACGAATCTTCCATCAGCAAATTAGATTTATGTTTCCCTGACACCCACCGCAGCTTTTCTCTGCACGTTCCCAGCATCCTCTCCTTGTTCTCTATCAATCATCATTTCTCACATGGGCTTCGTAGCTCTTAAGCCCTTCATACCCTGCGCCTTTCCCACCCACCTTGTTAAAAGCAGCTCAGCCCAATGCTTGCCAGGTGGCTTTCCCCATGCATCATGCTGCATCACCTCGCCTCTACGTTGGTTGGTCTCGGCTGCTTTCTGCGTCGCAGCTCTGGCACCTCTACCTGGTGTCTGAGCTCGGCCTCAGAGCACCAACATCCCCAGGTGCCGGAGTGACGTGCTGGGGGCTCTTACCCGTCACACGTCCTGCTGCCTGGGGACAGCTGGCCACACCACGCTGTGCCACCAGGGAGTGGTGAGCCACCTCTGCCCCCACCGTGTAGAGCTGGTGGACAAAGAGCACGTCCCTGCTCTACTCCCAGTGACAGTCACCGGTGGCCCAGGGAGCGCATCTTCCACAGAGCCATCTGCAGGCTGGTGTTTGCCCGTGCCCACCTTGGAAATCCACACACACGTGGCTGGGCTCGAGCAGGAGGAACGCCAGACGGACACAGCTTGTGGTCTTCTGCTCCCCTGTGCTTCACCCCGTGGCTTGGGGCAGGGAGGGGGCTGCAGGACGGGGACCCTGGGGACACAGCCCCCGCTCACCCGGCTGTCTCTGTGCAGGCTGCGGCGGGACGTGCCGAACAGATGCAACACTCACTTCGACGCCGTGGCTCAGATCAGGGGAGAGGCTTTCTTCTTCAAAGGTAAGAGACGGCCCCAGTGTGCCCGCAGCCCTGCGGTGACGTTCGTGTGACAGCGCTGCAGAGGCGGTATCGGACAGTAAGGATAAATTGGCTCCGAGTTTGCAGACTGCAGAGTACCGTGGGTCCTGCGGGACCTGCAGACCCAGGAAAGTGGCCCACGTGCTGCTGGCTCTATCTGACTCAAATAAAAGGTCTGAGACCTTTAATCAATCCACCAAGGCTGAGAACGGCTGATGAGGATGTATCAATGTCTATGCAAATCCCACAGCCCGGCTCTGTCCTGCCAGGCACAGCGCAGTGACAGGGGTGACAAGAGGCTGGTGGCCGGGGACACACAGTGGCACTGTGAGGGGATGGGCAGAGACCACGGCTAAGTGGGGACTGCGAGGGGGGAGGAGGAGGAGGAGGAGAGGGATGTGGTAGGGCTACCCAAAAAGCTGAGCAGTAAACCGAGTGATTTTTTTTTATCCCAAAAGAAGAGAAATTCAGTGAAACTGAAACAATTTTTCAAATGATGAAAATGGATATTTTTTCACCCAGAACAAATGGATTTTCTTTGACCTTTGGAGCCTGTGACCAAGAGCAGACTAGGGGGCTGGCAGGTGCTGGGGATGGAGAGAGCAGAGGCGCCTGCAGCTGCACTGGGGCAGGTGACCCCTCCCTGCGATGTGCACCATCAGACCCAAAGTACGGGTTGAACCAGGGAGCAACAGGAGCTCTCCCCTGCTTTTTTCCTGGATGCCTTCAACTCTTCTCCCACGCTTCATCTTCTTTAATGCCGCTTGCTGTGCATCGCTCAAAGACAACACGCGCACAATTACAGAGCCATCTGGTTCCGTGTTAGCAAACACTTGCTGGCAGCGAGTCCCCAGGGTGCCCGGCTGCCGACAAGGATCCCATCAGCGCCTCCTCAGCTGCACAGAGACCGTCTATGCTGGTCTCCACAGGCTTTCTTTTCCATCTTCCCTTGATGGAAAAGTGCCCAGTGGGCAGTGCTTTCCATCCCTGGCCACCTCTTGGTGACCCCAAAGCCATCCAGCAGGGAAGCAAAAGCGTCTCTGCAGGGGTGAGGAGCAGCCTCCAGGCAAGTGTAACCCGCAAGAGCTCCAGAGAACTCGGTATTGTCTGTGCCCCTGAGGGAGCACAAAACGGCGGCTGTTCCCCCGTGGCATTTGTACAGATGCTGGCTCCAAAAAGCCTCAGTGAAGAAGGGAAAAAGAGAGACAAGAACTGGTGTCCGGGATAAATGGCTGTCTGTCTTGCAGAGGGGATAAAAAAAAAAAAAAAAAAAAGAAAGAAAAAGATGAAAACTAAAGAGAAATCCATCTCGGTGTCTATTTTTGGATATATTTACTGTGGGCCAAAATGCAAATTCGGAGAGCAGAGTGTCAGCGCGTGCCAGCTGCACGGCTGCCTCCAGAGCCCTGCAGCCAAGGCCAGGGAGCGGGGACATCACCTCTGGGCAGGGATCTACAGAGCTCCAGGGCTGAGCTCCCTCCGTCGATGGACATCTTGTTTTGTTCTGAGCTGGCCCAGCTGGAGAGAAGTGTCACCCACTGCCCCCCGATGCAGCCACCCGAGCTCCCTAGGGACTTGCCCTATTGAAGGCAGTGGTGAGTTTCCTGCGCTTCTGAAACCCTGCTTGCTTCGATTTGGGTGCCTTGCTGCAGACTTCTGAAGTTTTGGAGCAACTTTGGCCCATGTGGGTGTTTGCAGGCAGCAATCTTGCCAGAGGCATCCGAAGTACTGATAGCGTGGTGCACAGCTGGAATCGAAATCACCTGGTATTAAGGAAAGCAATTGCCTCAGCCCATCGTCCACGTAAAATGAGACGCTCGGGTTGGCAGGAGTTCACACTTGGCTTTCATCCTTCTCCGTCTGCCAGCTTGGAAGACGGTTTTAAATCAAGCTCTTTAAACAAACATGGGGTTTGGAAGTTTTTATTTTATTGTATTTCCGCATGCTGATGGCAGCAGTTCCCCCGTGGCTGGCTCAGGCAGCTACTGTCCAAGCAGCCGCAGCACTTGGGCAAGCAGGCTTAGCTGTGACAAGACACGAGCACGGGCAGAGCGGGGCTATCACGTTAAGAATTCATTGCTACCTCAATCGCTACCTTTTGGGTGTTTTTTATCTGATAGTTTCCAACAAAACTAACTGATGACCCGGAGTATGCCAGCCTTTAGATGTCGATGGAAGGCTTGCCGGCTGCAGCTGCACACCCGCCGAGCCCATCGCTGGGAGAGAGCTAAAAAGTCAAAAGCAGCTGGGGTTGCCTCTGCTGTGCCAGCAAGCACCCAGCCCTCAGGAGCCCAGATACACACCTACTAGGAAAGGAATTATGTTGGGATGTTTTTCTTGTGAAAAAAAGCGAAAATGTGTCTTTGTCTAGTGCCTCTCTAATTAGAGATGCAGAGATCATCTTTATTTAATTACATGTGTTTCCATAGATATACAATGGCCACCAGATTTGAATTCTATTCTTTACAACATTCTTAAAAAGAATCTGTAATTATAGCAATTCCTACCACATCTGAATACATTATTCATTTGTAGGTCTCAGTCAGATAGAGCAAATACGCAAACTGGAGCAGAGGAACAAGGATGGTATAAATCCTTACAGTTATAATAACCCCCCCTCTCTACAGATGTTTAAGTGTTAGAGTTTTGCCTCCTGCATTATTAGGCTAAGATCCAATTTCCATAAAATTTTGAAAGACGGTGTCACAATCTGCCAGCTCTGGGGAAGGGCTGAATGCCTTGAATGCAAATCCGAAGGCGCATCTTTGGTTTCTGTTGCTCGTTTCCCTTGGGAACCCAGGCGAGAGCAGATGTAAATAACACGCAATGATTTCTAACGGGCAATTACAAACGTGAGACAAAGTTGAGGGTTCGCTCTCAGACGTCTTGTTCTGACCGGGATCTCGCTGTGTGGAGCTCCCCGGGGAGGATGAAAAAGTCCGGCTGGGAGTCCCAGGCAGTGCGGTGGCTGGAGGATTGTTTGGATTCCCAAAAAGGGGATTTCTTCCAACGGCTGCCAGGAATAGCAAGCGCCAGCAGCTGCTGCTGGGAAGCCTGTAGCTCTCACCTTCTGCCTGGCTTCCCACTGCCGACGCGTGCCGCGGCGCCGGCTTCTCCCGCGGCGCAGGCGGGTGGCGGGGTGGGTCAGTAACGCCCGGTCTGTCCCTCCAGGCAAGTACTTCTGGAGACTGACCCGCAATAAGCACTTGGTCTCCCTCCAGCCGGCTCAGATCCACCGGTTCTGGCGGGGCTTGCCCCTGAACCTGGACAGCGTGGACGCGGTCTACGAGAGGACCAGCGACCACAAGATCGTGTTCTTCAAAGGTGAGAACAGCGCGGGTGCCCCGGCGTGCAGCCCCACGCCCGGGTCCCCCTGGGCTCTGAGCCCTCCTGCAGAGGGGACACCGGTGCCCGCCTCCTCCCGGGGCAGGTCCAAGAGCTGTCCACACCTGAGGCCAGGAGACACCTTGGGGAGGGCAAGCAGAACGTTCTGCAGAAAATGGGGGAAATTTCACTTAGGGTAAACTGCAGCCAAACCTAATTGAAATCTCTGCTTTCCAAGAACAAAATAAAAGCAGAAACTGCCCTTCACATACTTTACAGAGTTGGGGTTTTCTTCCTGCCTTTTGTTTTTTTTTAAGAAAAGAAGCCGGGGGGGACAAGAATGAAAACCTGAAGAGCTTGGTTTTACTAATGCTGCTACTTTAATATTTTTCTTAAAATACATGATATAATCCTCTCTTTATTTAAATAAGCAGCTCTCCAGTTTCTTCCACAAGAGCTGGAAGAAAGAGATTAGCTCTTGGTTCCTAAACGAATGTCCGCTGAGCATCCCACGTGTGCCATGACGTTGGCTAAACCCCCTTGGTGCCGTTGCCCCACCAAGTCCCTGTGTTGCCCCCACCAGGTCCCTGTGTCGCCTCCCGTGCCCGCCGCGGGGCCCTGCAGACAGGCAGCAGCTGCGTAGGAGGAGTCGGTGACACTGAGCTCGTCCCAGCTGGAAATTGCTTTTTGTCTGCCACTCGGCTGCAAACGCGGGTGAATTATTGATTTCAGAAGTGCTGAATCATGAGAGCCAGGCTGCAGGCACGGGCTGGGTCTCGGTAGCGGATCCCACACCGCCTGTGTGCTCGGGGAAGCGTTTCCAAGCCCAGATGACGCCCAGGCACATGGGGGCCCCGGGTCCTCCAAAGCCATGTGTGCACAGAGCAGCGCCTGGCCATGGGCTCGCCCTGCAAGCAGCACGATGGGGACGATGGGGACGTGCCTCCCCCTGCTCTCATCGCCCAGCCTGTCCAGATCCAGGGCTGGCAGCTGCCTTGCCCTCCTGCGCAGCCCTCTGCGGCCACTGGTGATGTGTTATTTAGCCCTGCCTGCCTGCTAAGATGAAATGAGAGGTTTACTTTCCAGCTATAAAATATTGTCTCATTCTGGCTCTCCAGTGCTGTTTCATTGATCCCTGGACACAAACCAAAGCACACAAATTACCCCGTCCTCTGAGTTCCTGCTGCTGATGCTTGGGCATGTGTTTAAGCACCTCTTCGCGTTTTCTAGAAAACCGAGGAAGAAGCCTGACATTTAAAGTAGGTCGGGTGAGACCCACAGGGTGCTGCAGAGAGGCTGCCATGTAGCAGGTCCCCAGGGAGACCTCGTGCGAGCAGAAAGCCCGCCCCCGTGGCAGAGCATGAAGTGGGAAATGAGAGATGTGGGCTCGTTCTCCCTGTGTGACCACGGGGACCTTCAGCTCAAGCAGCCTGGCACAAACCCAGCAGCTGTTCCAGGGCAGAGGTTCCCCGATGGGCTGCTCCCCTCCGACCCATCCTTCCATGCCAAGAGCTCACCCTGACGACCATCACAAGAGATAACGAAGCATCAGTTCGTCTGCGGGGAAGGCTGGCCTCGGCTGTGAAACTAACGCGCTCGTGCCCCGTGCTTCTTTCCTCAGGAGACAGGTACTGGGTGTTCAAGGACAACAACGTGGAGGAAGGATACCCGCGGCCCATCTCGGACTTCGGGCTGCCGCCAGGAGGGATCGACGCCGCCTTCTCTTGGGCCCACAATGACAAGACTTATTTCTTTAAGGACAACCTCTACTGGCGCTACGATGACCACGAGCGGAGGATGGACCCCGGGTACCCCTCGGAGACCATTCTGTGGAAGGGAATTCCGAGCCCTTTAGATGATGCCATGAGGTGGTCAGACGGTGAGTCCGTATGCTGGTTCGAAAAAGAGAGAAAAAAAGCAATGCTTCGTTTGCACTTGAGATACAGCCCCGTCTGCGGAGCCTGCACCGCTAAGCCCCGGCACTTTCCCTGTCTAAAAGCTGCAGAGAGGGAGGGAGGCTTTGAGCCAGAGCTCCTCCTGCTCACTAAAAGGCATTGTACATTCAAGCAGGTAACAGAAATATCCTGGGTGCCTAATAATTTGATTTTACTAAAAGAGCACAGTTGATGCTGTTTTGTGGCGATTTTATCTTAATACCTGCTGGTTTGCTCTTCACTGAATTTTTTGTTGTTGGATTTTTTACCTAGATACAGGAGATTGTGGACAAAAATATTTTTAAAGGAAGTGTTTCGCCCAGACTTAGCACTTGTTTCCCAGGCATGAAATTTCTCAGTGGCCCCTTCCCTTTGCAAAGACCACAAAAAAAATTGTCGTGGGAGGTGTTTAAAAGCAGCCATTCGCTCACAATAAAGTGGCACTTCCACGTTTTATTTACTGGCGACCTAGCAGTGTAACTGCAGCCACTAAACCAGGCACGGCAGGGACGTTTCCAGAGGCTTTCCAAATTTCGGATGCTGTTGGGCACAACCGGCCACCCATGCAGGGAGGATGAGTCAGGCTCAGGTTGTTTGTCATCTGCAGCCTCACCATGCCCTGTTACAAGACCGGGATGTGTGTGGCGTGTATGGCTGTGGGCTTTTAACCCTGCACTCCTGCAGTACCAGGGGATGCACCTGCCCTAGGACCTGATGCAGAAGCCAGCATCTCACCCCAGTCTGGCGGCTCACGGCTCCATGGGGTGGGAGCGCTCCTTTGCTGCTCCCGGCGCTCTGTGCCATCCTCTTGAGCCACTGCCTGTCCCTGCTCATCTCACCTCTGGGCTTTGGTCTCTTCCCAGGTGCAAGTTACTTCTTCAGGGGCAAGGAGTACTGGCGAGTGCTGGACAGTGAGCTGGAGGCCGAGGCTGGCTATCCGCAGTCCATCGCCCGGGACTGGCTGGTGTGCAGCGACATGCAGGCTGACTCCCCAGAAGCAGCCGGCAGCAGCAGGACTGGGGCGCGCTCCAAGCCCGGGCAGCACGACGAGAGCCGCTCGGAGAACGGCTACGAGGTCTGCTCCTGCACCTCGTCCTCCGAGTCCCTGCGGGCCTGCCCCGTGCTCGGACTGTCTGCCAGCCTCGTGCTGGCGAGCGTGTGGACAGCAGCACTGGTGCGTGCAGCCCTATGACATCTCACCCCACAGGGAAGACAGCGCCATGGTGCTCCAGGGACTGGAGGTGGATGCGGTCCCGTGCCGCTAACTGTTGCAAGCAGAAAAACATTCCTAGGAACATGCCAGTGAAGGTTTTGAATTCTCCATGAGAAGTGAACCGTGGTTGTTTTTTTTTTCTTCTTCTTTTCTTTTTAATTTTAGCTTAAAGGTCTAATAACAGATTTTGAGTTCTGCACCTTCTTATTCCCCCATCCAGCTAAAGATGAGAGCAGCCTAACATTGAATTTAGAAATGTCCCATAGAGATGTGTTGCTTTGGATGTTCAAACACCACAGACAAGGGAGGGAAGAGCTGCTGTGGTCGGATGAGGACAGCAGAGGCGGCAGCACCCTGGCAGGAAGGCAGCAGGGCTGTGGGAGCGGCGCGGTAGCTGCGCTGACATAACGTGCACATCCCATTGGATGTACTAGGTAGAGAGAAACTTTGATTCCACTAAGATTAACTGCAAGGTGATCGTTTTACTGTCAAATCCTCTGTGGTAACTGATGTCTTAGTAACCTGTATCAGTTTCTACAGGTCAAAAACACCTTTGCCTTTCAGAAGGCAGTGCAACTTATCTTTGTGTCCAGGTCATTTGAATTTAACAATTTATCTAATAAACCTTGGCTGCCTATGCACAGCTCTCCCGCTCCTCTGCCAGATCAAGCCTGCCACCTTCAGTAAGGTGCTGACTGTTCAGGCTCGGGCGCAGCCTTACCACCACGCAAGCAGCAACTTGCTGAGCGCAGCCTTACGGATGGGATGTGACTACGGCCGTCTCACCAGCCTAATCCCTGCGCAGGAACTCCTCTGCTCTTGGAGCTTCTGTTACCATGTTGTTTTACATTTCGGGAGGGATTGAGATGTACGGAGTTCAGTTGTGGTGCTGTCACACCTGGCTGCACCACAGAGGGTGGGCCAAGGTGGGGAGGGAGGGATGTGCTCTTCCCAGTGCCTCAGCCAAGGGTTCAGAGCAACAGAAGTAAGGTCAAGAAGTGCATTAGGATGGTCCTGGACTTTTACCTGCTCCTACAGCGAGCCCATGGTGAGCCCTGGGGCAGCCTCTTGTCCCAAGGCCTTCACTGCACTGGCACATCCCAGCCTGCTCAGACCATGGCTTCTGTTTCTCTTCTGAGGCCTGATGCAATTTTGGATCGGGCCCTTTCAGAGGACCCCTTGGACATCTGTCAGTGCAGGAGGAGCGCACCATTGCCCCCTGACTCCGCCTGCAGACAATAAATAATATTTCAGTGGCTTTCAATGCTTCCTTGAAGAACACAGGTACAAAATATTGCTGTTGTGTCTCGTGTCTGTTGGAATGGACGGGGGACTCAGCAGCCATGACCTGAAGGACAAAGCGTCCCCCTGCACCAAGGTCTGGCAGGCCCCTGGATAGCTCTCTGCTCTGCAGAGGATAAAGGCCATGTTGAATGTCTCCATGAATTCAGCATCTGAAGCAGTTGAAATCCACCCCAAGTGGTGCACAGTCACTTTGCCAACTGCAGTGTGTAACCGTGCTAGGTGACGTTCACTCCAGGCCCCCCTTGTCCCCTCTCTGTTCCTGCTGGCATCGAGGATGTCCTACTGTGCTGCCAGTAAAACCCGCTGTCCCACAAGCGTGCTTGCAGTGGTGCTGGTACCCAAAGTGACGGGATGAAAGCTGAGGAGAACGTTCACTGTGCTGCCATCACGGCTCTGCCTCCAGTGCAGGCCCCGAGCAGCCGCTGGCAAAGCCGCCCCATGGCTGATCGCATCCTAGGACGGAAATGGCAGCTGGAGAGTTTCCCCGGGAGGTCACTGGTTCGCTGTGGGGCCAAAGGGGTCAGTGCCACCCGTGGGTCGCTGCCGGAGGGCTGGGACGATGCGAGCAGATGTCCCCAGCACAAAGACACCACTGTATCGAGAGCCCTCGGCAGCGGGCAGAAAAGGAGCCGAGGGTTTGGGCTGTGCCGGAGCATCCCTCCAACGTGGGTGGAGGGCAGGGTGGCTGAATGGCTCCTCCAGCCCCAGGAGGACGCGGAGGTGCCCAGGCCAAACCCGTGGAGGTTTGGAGGTGGATGGGGCCACCGTGGTGCTGGGCAGAGCCCCCTAAAAACAGCGGGTTCGGCCCCCCCATGGGGCTGCTGCGGTCCCGCCTGGTGGGGCTGAGGGGCCCCAGCGTGCCAGAGGTCAAAACCACCGGGCCAAGACCACTGGGCATGGCAGATTTTAACCCAAACCAGAGCTCGGCCTCGGGTGCGGCCTGAAGCCCGCCTGGCCCGGCCTCGCCGCCAGCGGGAGGCCCCGGCGCGGCCGCCGGAGGGCAGCAGAGCCCCGGCCGCGGCCCGGCCGCCACGGAGGGCGGGGGGGATAGCGGGGGGCAAGGAAAAACAAATAAAGGAGGAAGAGAAAAGAGAGAAAGGAAATGAAGAGAAAAGAAAAAAAAAAAAGAGAGAGAGAAAGAGAGAGAACTAAAAAGAGAAAAGGAAAAATGAAAAGTAAAAAATGAAAAGAAAAAGTAAAAAAGAGAAGAAAAAGTGAAGAAAGAAAGAAAGAAAGAAAGAAAGAAAGAAAGAAAGAAAGAAAGAAAGAAAGAGAAAGAAAGAGAAAGAAAGAAAGAAAGAAAGAAAGAAAGAAAGAAAGAAAGAAAGAAAAAGAAAGATAGATAGATAGATTTAGGAAAGAAAATGAAAAACTAAGTTGGGCGGGAGCAGTTTTGAAATGCTAAAGCCATGGCCATGCCTAGATTTGAAAAACGGGAATAACGTTAAGAATAATTTATCTCAGACAAGCCCCGCTGTTTAACAGCTCAAGAAACACAATAAAGCTGTTGAGAAGGGACTCCTCTTTACTTGCTGATTCAAATCATACATCAAACTTGTGTGTAACAGAAGGCCGCTGCCTTCCACAGCCCCAGAATAGCTGAGGGGAAGACTCAACCCTTATCCCTGAGGGCTTTTCTCAAATGCAACTTTCTGATTTATTAATAAAGAAATTTCTCTCCTCAACCCCAAAGTTTAATCAGCAAATGCCCCTGCACAGCTGTGGGTCAGGAGAGCAGGCCCTGGGGATCAGCCCCTTAGCTCAGGTGGAGCTACTCCAGCCGATGCTCTCTACCAGGAGGTGGGCAGGTGCTCCTAGCTTCTTCTTGCCTTGCCACAGGCCCTGGAGCTGCCTTTTGCTTCTCAGATGGCAGGCTAGGAGAGGACAAATCCCAGAGCTGCCTCAAGCCCAGCCACCTTGCTTTTTCCATCTCCTCTGCCAGGTGCATGTGGTGCACGAGCCAGGCTGAACCCAGAGCTGCTGGAACAGCAAGCCCGGGGGATGCCTTGTCAGGGTGAGAGGACTCGTCCTGGCTCTCCGTGTTCCAGCAGTTCCTGGTAAGCTCAGTGCTCTGGATCACTTCCTTGCTTTTCCCTGAAATTTCTAGACAGGGGGAGTTGGCTGGCCCTCGTGGGGCTGTAACAGGCCAGGAAGGGATTTAGGACAGCCAAAGCAGGGAGTACATGGCACTGCAATAGTCTCTAAGGAGGCAAGTTTGTGCTAAGAATAGGAGAGGCTATTAAAGCTGGATGGTATGTGGAGGATTTCTGTAGGCATGTGCTGGGGCTGTAAACTGGGAAGCGGTCTCCTGCAGTACAAGTTATTACTGGCCTCGTGGTACCAACAAGATTATTACAAGAGCTGCCAGAGCAGTTCCCTGTCCTCCACCCAAATTTCTGGGGTTTGGTTTGGAAAAAAAAAAAAAAAAAAGTAATAATAAAACAAAATCCCAAACCTCTGGCAAGATTTATTATCCTGTCAGCAGTGAAACCCTAACCTGATGTTGGGTTGCCAGCTCTGGTGGACTTGTTCTTCAATAATATAGAAGGGATCTGGGATGTGGGTTTTTTGTTTATGTGCGTGTGTTTTAAGGGGCTTTGAGCTTGACTGCACACCCAAAACAGTCAAAAAATAAATAAATAAATAAAATGAAGCCCAGTCCTGGTTTTCGCTGGAGTAATCTGTCTGCTCCAAGCAGCTTTCAGAGCTTGGCAGAGGAATTGCTGGCCCTCTGCATCGACAACGAGGCCACTCTGTTGCGGTGGGGACCAGACTTCACAGGCTCCACAAGGAACTGCGTCAAGATTTATGGGTTCTGCTGCTTGGCTTGTGGTGGCTTCTTTGGACTTGACATGAGGAAACACACTTCCTGGGGAGAGGCCTTCCCACCCCACATCTGAAAAGCCAAACCCAGCCAGTGTGTTTGCAGCTGGAAACCTCGGGGTCTCACTTGGGCTCAGACATTGACCGTGCTCCTGTCCCTCAGGACAAGAGGTGATTTGAGGGTGGGAGCACCTGTGATGCCTGCAGAAGCCTGTCTGCCCCTCCTTTGAGCTTCAGAGGGTGGAAGTGCCCTATTAACTTGCCACTCAGCTGTGCTGCACAAACCAGTGTTCTCTGACCAGTGACATGCTTCACCTGCGGAGTAGGACAGGGAGCTTGGTGATAACAGGGCAACTCGGTGACAATGGCTCCCTCCCATCTCCAGCCAGTTTGGAGAAACTGATGGCTATTGGGGATCTGGGGCTGTTTTTGTCTGGCGAATATGAATTTATGGTGCTGGGTGGTCTTCATGTGGAGCCTGTTCATTACCAGCTGTGTAAAAGCATCTTGCATCGCGCGGCTCCTCTGCTCCTGGGGACCCAGCATCCTGCTCCAGGTAGGTGGGTAGGCAGCTACATGCTGCACACGTCGGCTCCTGTGCATCAGCGAGGAGGCAGAGCCATAGGACGGGTTTGTTTGTTTCTGAAGTTGCCAAGTAATGGGGTAACTGTGGCCAATGAAGGCTTGTGGTCATGAAATTATGCTGGTGCCTTGAAACCCTGCCTTCAAACAGAGCTCGTGGGGAGGGATTTCCCCAGAAGCACTGGTAGCTCTTTGTCCCACTTATTTGCATCGCTGTGCTTGAACTTATCTGAAATGTCATCATTATGCTCAGCCCAGGCTTGTAACTGCTCTGTTTTTCTGAGCACATAAAAGTAAAGGTGTTTTGCAGCGATTACCTGCTTTAACAGTCCCTTTTTCCACCGCTGTGTTCATATGCCCTTTTCTTCCTCGTTTGCCATGAAGTCCTGCCCCCCATCACAAATGTGCACAGCTCAAGCTGGAGTCGATGGCCTGTTAGGAAAGATCCCAGAGCTCTGCAGGCACCTGTGGTTAGAGAGCTCCTCACTCCTCTGCGTAATGGGTGAGCACCACCCAGGAGAGGACAGCAGGCTCTCAGCCCGGGCTCATGAGGATCTGAAGTCCCACATCACTTGTAGCAACCCTCCGATGGCCCAGCTTGGGAACAGGAGGCCAGGAGTGAGCAGGACCAGACTGCTACTGGGCCACAACAGTGTTCCCAGGCTGCAGTGAATGTGGGTGTAAAGAAACGAGCAGAGTGGAGCAACTTTGCAATGATATTGGTTGCTTAGCTGCCTCTTCCTCCTGAGGTACCCACGTACCTGGGGAATTCCTGCTTTTCCTCACCCTGGGCCTCAGAGGGGTGCAGATGTCTCTCCTCAGAGCATTTCTAGTGCTCAGCAATGCTTGCACAGCACCACAGTGTCTATCTCCCTCATCCATCTCCACATCTCCCTTCCTTTTCCGATGAGGAAGATGTGAGGGGGACGTTGAGGTTCCCTCAGCACGTGAGTGTGGCTGGCAGGGGGAATAGCACCACACCGAACACAAGTGAGAGGCCCAGCCCTGGGCCTGCAGCAGGCAGGAGCTGATTGTGTTGGTGAATGAGGCTTCTCGCTGGGTCCTGGGCCTGCCTTCACCACTGCTCTGTGGCTTCCTCTGTTACCTCAGCCTGCATGGGATGTGGTCAGTGCCGAGCCTGTGCATGGGCCGGGTGTTACAAGGAGAGCTTGTGAAACAGCTCAGAGCTGCTCTATCGGTAGCAAGCACCGTGTCTGGGCCCTCAGGATAGCTTCAAAGAAGAAACTGCACATGGATCCTATTCTGGTCTCATGAGAAACACAATGCCTTGTGTATGCTGCTGAGTCTTGAGTTGAAAGAGAAGGGGCTGAGAGCAGCTTGCCAGGAACGCACTTTCTTCAGCTCTGCTGGCTCTGGAAGGCTTTCATGAAAACGTACAACAAGGATAAACAAGTGAGACCAGAACCCCTCTAAGCAAAAGCCATGCTCGGGCGGGCGGAGTTTTGCAAGGTCTTTGCTACCCCTCCCCTGCAAAGCACATGCCAACCACTTGGCACATCCCGTGCTGTAGGAATGAAGTCATGTCCCCATCGGCCTCCAGCTCCTTGGGGTGCTGCTGGGCCCCACCACGGGACGGCCCTGCCAGGGGAGCCAGCCCGCTGCTGCCCCGAAATAGCTTCGTTCTGGCAGCGTGGGGTGGTGGAGCCCGACTGCTATTCTTAACCCTTGGGTCAAGCAGGGTAGCAGTGATGCAACGGAAAAGCTTGGTACCGTAGTCCCGCGTGTGCTGTCACTGGGGCTGTGAAGTGCAGCTCAACCATCAGCTGCATCCAGACCTGCATTGGGCTCTCTGCAGCAAAGGGCGATGGCCCCAGTGCTGCTGTGCCCCTGGGGCATGAGCAGCTTCTCACTAGCAAAGTGAAACGTTCTTCAGCACGTCGTGATCTGACTGTTGTGTGCAGCTAGGTCAGGCTTCCTCGCCTCCCGTGCCTCTGTAGGTGCAGGGCTCCATGCTCGGCCCTGTCCTGCCTGTCCCCTCATTGTGGGACATGGGGACTGCAGCTGTGCTTGCTGGCACCTCCACGGACCCTGGGCAATGCCATTCAAGGGTACGGTCCCTCCTTCCATAAGTAGCTGGGGAATGACTGATATGGGCTGGCTCGGCCAGTGCTCACCAGGAGACGTTGATCCCTTTGCAATCCTGGCTCCTTGGGTCCTGGCAGGAGGCTGCCACGAGAAATGGGCATGACAAATATCCAAAGGGGCCACACGCAATGCTCCTGGGAGTGCTCTCCAGCTCCACCTGAGCCACGCAAACACAATTATGGCTTTCAGTTTTAATTCAAGCCTGCTTCCTACTTGCTTTTCCATGTTGCTAAGCGTGAGCAAACACCTGCAAACGGGCTCCACGAGGCAGAACTGTCTGGCTGCCCGTCCTTGTGGCGTGAGTATCGCTATCTCCAGCTTTGTTTGGGCTTGGCTGGACTCGGCAGGTGCGGGCAGCTGGGCTGCCGGGGGTGTGACCGCGGTGCAGATAGCAGGAAGAAAGCACAGCATTGTTCTGCAGCTGCGTCAGGGCGCTGGCCTCACCTGAACCCAGCTTCTGAAGCAGGCAGGTATAGATGGGTGTGAAGTGCTCTGACAAATGCTACGGAATAATAATTCAGTAGCAATGAATATCCATCATAACACTGAGCTTTTGGAGGTGGATGCTTTGGGTTGCTCTTCCCAGTGCTGAAAAAGCTCAGCTGCTGCAGAAGACCGACTTGTGCAGCTGCTGTGGCTGGCTGAGCCCATCTTTATGGGCAGAGCAGCAAAGACAACGCTGCTGCTGGGCTTCCTCCTCCGCTTGTTTCCTCTTGCAGTCAGGAGTATAGATTTTTTTTTTTAAATGGCAGAGCAAAAACCTATGCAGTCATCAGCCAACCACAATTCAGGCAAGGTGAGCAGTAGAAAAAAAAAAAAAAAATATATATATATATATATATATATATATATGTATTTATATAACAAATTAACTCTAATCTCACCTCTTATATCTATTGAAAATTATGTCACTAAGGACTTTTACTCTAAGCTGCTGATGAGCAGCCCCTTCTGGTCACTGCTGTCCTGTGATGGGAGGATGAGGGGAGCAGCAGCCAGCTGGGGAGCTGAAGCTCTGCAGCAGTGTCTGCCTCGAGGGCTTTCCTCTGCACACTTTGCTCTGCTCTCCAGCTTCTCTCCTTGGGCCACCAGCCAGGGAATCAGACGTATTGACCGATGGGCTGGGTTTGTTTTTCCACAGCCTGTTTGAATTGCACCAGCGCTATTAGCGAAACCAAGCCTGCTCATGGCCTCGGGTTCTGCAGATGGCAGGGGCCTCAGCTGCTGCTCCTGGGCTTCTTGGGATGGGCAAACATCTTGCACAGGTTTCCACAGTGCCAAGTACAAGGTGACCACACTGTAACTGCTCATACAGATAAATTAGCCCTATAAGCAACAGCAGTGCTGTGTATTTGGACTTGCAGATGAATGGGGTAAACGTGTGATCGTGCAGCCGGGGTCACTGAGCTCCCCAGTGTCCCTGCTCTGAAATAAGGACAGGAATGTGCCATTATTCTGGAGCGTGCCGCTGTTTGGCTAGTGCTTTGCTCTGGTCAAGAGGCGCGTGGCCAAGCTGGAGCAGTTTTAAGGTATGTCCAAGTCTGGACCTCCTGAATGTTTACTTGGAGCTGGGGCCTTTTGGTTCGGCTCTGCGCACACCCACAGGCTGAGGATTTACCCGCTGGAGCTTCTGCCCTGTGCTGCTCTTCCCGATAAACAACCATCCTTGATCTTCAGCCTGATAAGGCTCCGGGAAGCAACTCGTCCTGGCTTGATAAAAGTAACTGTGCTGGTACACAGCCCTGCACTTGTGGGCACGGCACTGCGAGCTACATTTGCCTCTGCTGCGGGCTGGATTCGGCTCGTACCCGGCTGTCTCTATTGCTTCTCCCATCCCAGCAAAAACAAATGCAATCTGCTCGCATGTATGCTGCAAGAGCCCTGCCAGGAACAAAGAGGAACTCAAATATTTGTGTTCAGTTGTTACTCTTTCCATTCAGGCAATACATGACAAGCTTCTGCAGAGCCTGCTGGTGCAGGATTTCCACCGTGCTGGCTCTGGCTTTGCAGTCTCACCAAGCTGAAACACCTACAAGTAACAATTGGGTTCTAAGTTGGGGGAAATTACTGAGTGTGATTGAAATGCGGCCTTTGCAAAAAGTCCTCAGACTTTTCCTGTGTCAAATGGAAAGTGTCTGCTCTTTGTGCATGGTTTCCTGCAGAAGAGCATTTTCACCGTGAATTTCGGAGCTCTGTTACTGATTTCTGCCCCACTGCCTGGCATGCAAGCTGTCAGCCTGCATGCAAATACTTCAGAGTGCATGAAAAAAAAAAAAAAAAAGCCTTTTGTTGGAAAGTCCCAAGCTCAAAGCCACATGGAGGCCTCCGTTTCTCTGGGACTGGAGCTCTTATTTTCATTTGGCTGAGCTGACGAAGGAGCCAAAGAGACTTGCTAAGTAATTAATTCGTGAGCTGCAGATCTCTGCTTCTTGGTCCCTGGGAAGCTGCTATGCTTCAGCACTTGGTAAAGCCAGGAACGGGACAGTGAAATGATCAAGTATGAACTCAGAAACAGAGCTGCACTGGTGTCACTGGGCCTCTTGAAAGCTGGGGGATAAAGGTGGGAAAGGCATATCCACTTGTGTGGGATTTCACAGGCCAGCCTGCCAGGCCAGGAGTTTGAAGAGGCCCAAGCAAGCCCATGGGGGGCTTTCTGCCTTGCCCACGGGGCTCTCCTTGTCTCCACGCAGCTTGTTGGGTTGTTTCTGGAGCAGGACTCTGTAGCAGAGGGATAGACAGTGGATGTTTCTGCCATGGGTACCCCAGCTGGCTCTGGATCATGCCCAGAGCATCCCAGTCCTGCCAGCCTTTCCTAGCATCAGCCTGGACTGGGTAATCTCTCCTGCTTAACAAATTCTGATTGCTTTCTCAAGTTAATTTGGGATTTTTCCATTAGTCCCACTGTGAGATGTTTTTTTTTTGGCTCAGAAATTTCTTATCAGGAATTTGTTAGCCCTGAAATGTAAAGGACTGAGTCTTCAGGCTTAAATACCTTTTATAATTACCTCCTCTTTGTGCTGTCCTTTGGAAGATATCTCTAGTGTTTCATTTTACACAGCGTGCAGTATTCCCCTAATTTCTATGCTATAACATAAAGTCAAATCATCTCTACTTGAGCTAACTAAAAAAAAATATTAAAAATTTTCAAGAACTTCAGGAAAAAAAAAATAGTGTCAGAGATGAGCTTTTCCTGGCTTGCTTTTTTGTCGTACTCATAACAGGCAACAGAGACAAGAAGCACGGTTTGTCTGCTTCAGCTGCTGTCTGCATTTCCAAAAAGGATCAATTTTGGCAGGCACTTCCAGCTCCCTGCTTCTTACTGAGGTCATTTCTGAGGCCGTGTAAGAGCTGAGGAATCTCCCAGTAGCCTGCGTCCCCAAGTGCTCTGTCGTGCTCTCCTTCCAGGCTCCATCTGACACTTGAAAATCATGCCTAGCGGGGATGTAAGAAAAGTAAATATGAAAATGTAGATGTTCCAGGCAGAGTGCAAAAGGTGGGTAGCCTCTTTGTGGCCCACCTTAGAAATGCTTAAATTCAGTTTATCGGCATGGCCTGACCCCGACATTTGCTGACATTTGAGGCGTTGGGTAGCAGAGGGCTAAGTCCTTTACGTTCCTGGGTCCCTAGCACTGGCAGGGAGTTAAGGTCAAAGACGTGAGGGTGCAGGGAGAAAACTTTGCCAAGCAGCTTTTCTTTTTCAGCACGTATGGAACTTAGGTTGAAAACAATCCCTTTGCAGAGGTTATGCATATATCATTGTCTAGGTAAAACCAGTTGATTGATAACTGCTCCTGCAATCAGCACAAGCAGTACTGTTGGAAACTTCCTGGAAAACACATGTACGCAGCCAACCTGTTACAAGGAGCTGGGTGATAAGAGGCATTACACTTTAATGAAGTTAACGTGTAAACAGTTAAGAGGCCTTGGTTTCTCGGATAACAGCAACGACAACAAAACCAAAAAAAGAGCAGGCGTTATGTAAGTCAGCAGTGCATAAGCTGGTCATTATGTGCAGTTACAAAATAGGTTTAATGCCGTCTTTAATTATTGCACTCCATGAACCTGGAACATCCTCATTACTTATGTTCTCCTGAAGTTTTTCACCTCTTCTCCCCAGCCAGAGGTAATCGGGCAGGTATTCCAGCAGCCTTGTAGTCTTCATTCCCACCGTCAAAATAGTCTAATATTGGCAAGTCTGTTAAAAGCAGAAGGGCTGGCAAGAGCTTTGCTAAAGAAAAGCGATGAACAGCTAGCCTAAATCCAGAATATGGTGTGCTATTCAGGACCTATTGGCAGGGATGCTGAATAATTCACTGCTGCTGCCATGCATAGTGCTGTCTTTATGTGGGTGATGCTGTGCTGTTTGAGGGAGAGCTGGGATGTTTCCTGCGTGATGCAGACGGGCATGTGCCTCTTCTGTATCATGAAAGAAGTGGCTAACTGATTATAGGGAGGGCATCTGATTCGTTATGCAACAGCAGATCCTCTATGATTCAGATAAGAACATACTTACGTTGTTAAAATGGTACCATTTGCTTCAGGGCCTATTTGTCTATGGTCTTTCTAACTGAATCCAACCACAAAGAATTTCTCTAATCAAATTAGGCTGGTTTGACATGAGTGGGTCTGCAGACTGCAACTCATTCTTCATGACAGTGCTGACTTTCAGTGGCTGGTAATGGCCGTATTTTGGTTGTTTGTGGTATATATGTATATATATATATTCTGTATTTCTTTGAATGCTGTTGGGGTGTCCTATTTGCCTATAGAGGGACCCTTCCTCTGAAGCTCACTGTAAGCAAAATTAAACCTCACATCTACAAAGGCATAATCCTCCTAGCTCTCATTCATATGCAATGATCAGCATGAGACTTGCACACAGGAGAGAAAATGAGTGTGCACCTTGCTATGGCTGTCCTTCCTGCTCATGTATAATGGCTCGTTTTGTGTCAGCATCATAGGGATAGTGCTTCTGGGCCTTATGCACCATCTGCACCCACACATGTAGCAGCAGATTTTTTATCATGGCCTAATTTGGTGTCCCATGACACATTAAACTGATGCCACAGGGGTTACATATCTTTCAAGTTGATTCTGTTCCTAAGTATGCTGGCTGGCATTAACCTGATCCTCTGCTGGTGCAGGTCAATGAAGTCAGGTTTGCTGCTTCTGACTGAGACTCTAGGTTTGGATGTGAGCAAGATGTTAAATTCTCTGGCTTTTGCTCTCAGGAGGGTAGGCTGCGAGATCAGACTGTAAGTCTGGTCTTAAAACTCGTGACCTGAGGTCTGTGAAGTGCTTGGAATTCATTTCATGTTAGTTTAGAAGTTTGTCTGTTGACAGAAAAATCTGGCTTTCAGTACAAACCATGAGATCTGGAGGAAGTTATGCCACACAAATCTTAGTCTTATAAACCAGAAGATAATTTCATCATCAAGAAAATAAGTTCTTTTAAAACAAACAGTTGAAGTGTTCCCCTCTTTCCCCTTGATGCCACTTAAATTGCATTCTTTTGCCTGTTTTTCCCCTTTATCCATATGTCAATTCTGGAGAATAAAATCACTATTAACATCTAACCAGTATTGTTGAAATGATGTAAATTAAACCAGACTGGCTGTGATGTTTTAAATGCAAAATGCATTGCATTGCTCCCTGGGCTTAGGTCTGTATTATTATGATTATAGAAGAGAATTCAAATAGGCTACCAGGATGTCAGATATGTTAAGTGTCAGGTTGAGACTGAATACCAAATTAAAAATAATGGAGCACTTTCTATCCCCTGCAAGTCCCCCAGTGGACAAGCTCTCTTCTGCCAATCCCCTTGTGCTCCTCTGGATTTATGCCTGTTTAACAAGAAGCATCCCAGGTGCTTTTATGGCCTCTGGTACTGCAGTCAAGCAGTGCCCCGCCAGTATTTAACGTATTTCATCGGCTCTACTCTGCAATCCCACCCTCCTCATTTTACAGAGAGAACAGGGGCATAGAGAGGTTCATCTGCACTATTTAGTTAGCCAGTATATCATACTCTTGTAGCTGCAGAGGTGGAAGCACCCTGCGCAGAGCTTCCCAGGCAGTTCATGGCAAAAGAGGGGAGCTTGAGGCCACGTTTCCAAAGTCCTGGATGCAGTCAGACTTCACTGCCCTGTCCACAGGGTCAGCTACACAGCATAGTGTTCCTGTTAGAGTTAAGCATGCGCATAACCTTTTCGTAGAAGGGGGACCAGTTAATAGTGGTTACAGTATTTTTATCAAGTGGTTCATTTAAGGCTACTTTCTGGTTTCTGTCTTTTCACCTAACGTTGTTTATTTGCAGTAGAATAAAATGGAACTGTTTTTACGTACAAGCTAGTATTAATAGTTTGTTGCATTTGGTTATGCTTTCTGTAATTGGATTATATTAATGCTGCTATTCAAGCCTCGGAGCTGCAAAAAATGTCCCATCCTAATGACACAACCTCAGCTCAGGTCCCCTATTAATAAGAGGGTGGATACAACTCTTCCTTAAAAATTTCTCAAGAGTCGAAAAGATGATGTTGGTGTCCTGCTTGTTACGGTATGTTAATTTTAAACGTGCTCTTGTCAACCAACAGCCCAATAGCTTTCCTTCCCTCTGGGTTTTGTTAGGTTAATCCATGAGTCATGGAACATTTGACTAAATTTCATGAGTCATGGAAAACCTCTGTAGTCTTCATAGCTTTGAATGATCTTGTCCAGTACTGCCAGGTCGAGTGCCTTCCCAACGCCTGGATGTACCGTGATTGCATCCTGTAACACTTTATAGTGTCAGTAAAACAAAATACCCTGCTGGGAAACATTAGGGTTATCCTGGCTTATTAGCTGAACAACTCTCCCAGTCTGCACCTACCCAAGGGGAGCATTAACTGTGGACAGAGAATTCCTAAATCATGGTTAGCCTTTTTTCTCCTATTTTCATTCAGCTTTTTTTTTTTTTTTTTACTAGTGACTGTACCTTGTTTTACCTGACAAAGGGCAAATGACAACAGGGCTGCTTGCTGAGACACATACATTTCTGATCTTTAATTGGATGTAGCAATTACTGTATTATAGTTGCTTCTGAAATCAAAGTAGTACAGAAATAATTATGAAAAATTAAGTCTTCAAAGACCTTGCCATTTACACAGATGAGAGGAAAAGGCAGGCATCGAGAGGAGTTAAGTATCTAAATACCTTTCAGAAATGCACCTCTCATTTGTGAGGCAAGAAGTCAGCAACTAGAGAACTTCAAGCCCAGTCAAGTGCTTCAGCAAAACTGCATTTCTGGGTAGTTGCCTTCTGTTTTCCTAGAGCAAAAAGCTCAGATATTTGGAAAAAAAAAAAAAAAAAAAAAGGAAAGAAATTAAAACAAACAAAATGAAAAAAGCACTCTTATTTTATTGCTTCCTTGTGCTTCAATCTTCCTCTGCTGTGAGGCATAAGTGCTGGGGTACAGATATGAGCAGGTGGGACATCTTAGCAAATCTAGTGTAGTTTTGTTGGTGGTGGTTTATTGTTTGTTTTGTTGTGTTTTGTTTTTTGTGTGTGTTTTTTGTTTGCTTGGTTTTGTTGTTCTTGTTCTTTTTTTTCCTTTTTTTTTTTTTTTTAATGTATAAAATGATCCCAGAGGCATTCAGCACTAAAACTTTTCTGATGCTGTGCTGAAAACCTTTTCTCCCCTCGTTGCTTCAGGTGTCAGTGTTGAAGTACTGTCCCCCTCTGGTTTCCTAGAAACGTGCAAGGACAAGGGATCATTGCTTTGGAGGATTGCAATGAGTGTGCTGATCCCAGCTTCTTGCCGTTGCAAACAGCAGTGTCGAAACTCACTACAATGTTCATCTGTGCCGAACTTTATATTTCTGTGAGGCAGTCAGGTGAAAAAGCTGGCTGATAACAGGTCTGAAGGAAGAGCCTGTTTTTTCCGAAGCGCTCTTTCTTTGTGTCTGTAGGAGCTGGAAAAGGATGATAACATCCAAGGTCTGAGTTACTCCTAACTGCTCATCTTAGGGATTTAGGAGAGATGTTCTCAGCTTCTGCCCCAAATTAGTACACTGAAGACAAATCACAGAAAGCAGGGGAGAGCTGAGCGTTATGCAGCCTGCTTGTCCAAGGCCACGCTTTGACCCTGCCTGTGTTGTTCCTGCCAGATGTTTGCCCGAACTGCTCCAAAAATGCTCCCACGGTGACGGTGCTCTGCTGCCCGGGCAGCCTCTCCATGTTGGCCCTGCTGTATCTGGAGAGACACCAAGCCTAAAGGCTGAGTAGACATTCTCTGAAATGTACGACTCTGTAGATTTGAAATATAAGGGACATGACAATCCTCCTCCTCCTCCTCCTCCTACCGTGAGGTGAGAGATTATTTTTAACACAGAGGTCACCAAACCGAGGGGTGGTGCTGAAGCGTATTGGGGCTGCTGGAGAGGATGTTGTTGACCTGAGAGGGTTTTGGAGCAGGTCCCAGAGGAGCAGGCTGCAGGCTGAGTCAAGGCCCATGTCCCTTGGCTTCCCCAGGAGGGGCCTGAGGGGCCCCATGGATGTCATGGACCTGGGTGAGGAGGATGAAGGTGGTGGGGACTGAGTTGTTCATACCCTGGAGGGAGCCCACGTCTTGTAAGGAACTGCACGATACCTGCTGATTTACGGACAAGCAGTGTGTGTTTTGGCAAGCGATAGCTTCCAATTAGCCTGAAAACAGACTCCTCCGAGTGGAAGATTTGCAGACTCTCTCTTATTTATTGGCAAATCTCAATTTAATATAATCAGTTGTTTGACAGGCAGGTTAGGTAATGGTCCTTGATGTGGGCACTAACAGATTTGAACACGGAGTACAGCCCCCAGAGCCCTCTGCCAGCAGCTGAAATGCATCTGATATTAAAATGTAAGGGAACCTATGAAGCCCCTTGCCAGAGCACCTTGCTGAGTACATTAAAACACTGCCTTCAATAATTCATGAAATCTGTTCAGTGAGCTGGAGTCTATGTGTGGGGAGGGGGGTAATAAAACATCTCAGACCTGGCCTGCCAGGATAATTGAGTGGCTGGTTAAATCTCTCAACAGCATTAATCAATAAAGGGGCCCACAGTGTAAATAAATCCAGAATGTAATATGACAGGGCTGGGGAAGTGCATGGAAAGTGATTCTTCCTCTCCTGCATATGACGCGAGGTGCCATACTGCTAGAGCAACTGGCATCTGAGTGCACTCCATATTCTGAGTTCCTTGTAGCTGAGTTCAAACATTCAGCCTTTCCAGCCGTGTTGGCCCATGTTTAGATGTCACCTAAATGTCTTTGATTCAGCTATGTGTGCGAGGGGGGAGCAGCTGGCTGTGAGCAGTGGGGAGTGGTTTCTGAACTACATCATTGAATTCAGTTTCTATCACCAAAAGCTGACGCTGTGAGGGGGGGGATCATTCCCTCTCTCAGATAAGAGTACTTCGCCAGAGTCGGAATGCTGTTCCTGCAGATCCTGTGTGAGGTATGAACAAATACTCTTAACATAGCTTACACCACTGCTGTAAATTTACATATGTTTTCAGGATGCCAGATAAATTTACTCGTTCAGCCTCTCCAGGAAGGTAACGTGACATGGCTGTGTTCAAAGCACACATTTTTCCCGCTGGAATTCCACTGAGGTCTGTGCTTTACCCTTACTGTAGCTGAGCCAGAATCTAACCTACTGACAGCCATCTGAAAGGGGTGAGAATAAAAGATGTAATTTTAATTCACTCCTGCAGCTTGTCTTGTATTCCATTAATGCTAAGCTAATATTTGCTTTTACCATTTACAGATATTGGTGTACGTAGGTGTTTTCCTTCCACCAAAGTGATTTCCAGTCAAGTACTGCATATTCATCTCCTTTACTCCTTCCTGATGAATTTGGTAAAAATTCCAGCGTTCAGCTTACTGTTGGCTCTGCCCAGATACTTCTGGTTATGCTCAGCTATTAGGCAGTTTGTGGAAAGGAGATGTGTAACTGGTTTTAACGTGTCCAAATTTTAATTCAATTTTGAATCTACACAAATAGGGTCTGCTTTTCATTCAGAAAAACTCTGAAACTAATCCATACCTGATCAATCCTCTTGTGCTAGGTTGTCCATCTCTTTTGGCTATGAAATACCAAGAAAAGTTTTCAGTGAATTACCCAGCAGCAGCGCTACCTCTGTGTCCACCGATGACTGTACCACAGCTCATGCTAAAGCTCATCTTAAGGCTTAAGCTTTCATTTCATGTGAGGAGATGTGTGGCCAATTAACAGGCTTGGTCTATGTGCAGTCACATCTTGCTCATGTGCCCAAGCCTGATAGTTTGGCATTTCCCTTCCTCCAAAAACACGGATATGTTTTCCTGGGTCCTTATCATCTCTGTGAGGCAGTTGCTGTAAAAAAAAAAATACCACAGAGGAGTGCCCTGGAAATTCCCTCTGTGTGTCGCAGAACTTTGATTTCAAAACAGAGTTATACAGTGATTTAAATAACCTGTTCTTTATGATCATATCCAGCCAAGGATTCCCCCACACCTTCCAGATATGGTGGTTTATCTCTGTGACACTTCTGGTCTCTCATCAGACACTGTGGGGAACACTGGGATGGAGTTGCTGAACTAGAAAAGCAAAAACACTAGGATCTTGGGAAAGACAGCTGTCTGGCCCATGCAGAAGCATCAAGAAGCATGTCATGTATCTGGCACAGGTTCTCTGAGACGTGAATGCAGGTCTTTGCTATATAGCAGCAAGTGTAAAATGTTACTTGTCCTAGAAGAAATAGTCTAACGGATACATCTTCCATGGAAACTCTGGTACCTACAGCAAAGTACACGCAGCAGCAAGAAGCTTGGTGTGTGCTAGCCCTCCATAGAATCCACCCAGCTTCTAAGGCAGGATTTGCAGTCCAGGACAAAGTCTATGCTGCTCCAGGTTACTAGTAAAAGAGTTAGCTGGTTTTAAAATAGTGTAGCTGTACCTACATGAGCTTCATTCACACCTTGAGCTGCACTGGTTGGGTATATAGGTAATTTATTCCTTTGGTTGGACTATGATGAGAACAATTATCCCTAGATGGAAATCTTTATTCTTTGTTCTAAATCTTTATTCTGTGTTTGCTTGTTCTTACATAATTCCTTCATAATCCTGTTGTTTTAGCCAATTCCACAGTACAGAATTGTGTCATGGATAATTACATGGTACCTCTGCAGCACTGAGGTAAGGATGGCACTCTTGGATTCCTGTAGATAGAAATGGACATATTTATGACTGCTAATTAAAACATCGTATTGGAAAAGAGTATCATTTGAATCACCAGGATGTCAGCTATCTCACTGCTTGTCTTCACACGTGAATGACAAAAAGGTATAAAGTTGCACTAACTTGCAAAAGAATTTCAAGAAAATATTCGAAGGTTTCCCACAGCTGGGTGTATGCTTGTACAGTTCTCCACCCATCATAAATCACAGCAGATTTTCCCCCAGCCATGCATTAGTAAATTGAACTATATATTCTGTCCCCTCAAAGATGAATGCCTCCATCTGAGAAGCAGTTGAATAACTGTTGGTGGTAGTACTTACATCATTAACAAATGGGAGACTATGAGAGGAGAACAGAATTTACATGTGTTGGATGCTGGCCTGAATACAATCTCTCACAATTCTGGACATCGGGGAGGAATTGATAGAGCATAAGTATTTAAACAGCAAACCACAGGGAAAAAAAAAGAAAAAAAAAAAGGCTACCAATTCCAATTAAAAATCTTTTCAGCCTTCTTTGTTCCATCATGAACAAATGTTTTGCTAATACCATGTGTCTGCAGACTGCGCTCCAAACATCTCAGAACTGTATTTGCTGTCAAGTGGCATTACATTTTATTAGTTGTCCTTGGGAAGTTTTAAAATCTCTGTGGAAATTTGATGAAATCTTTTCACTAGCCTATTTTTGGAAGACGCATTTGAGCCATTTAATTGCTACAAATGTTAAGCTGTCAGTACAAAGATCGTGTAGTGCCTTAGGTGTGCACAGGGCATGCAGTACAACTTGGTCCTGATCCTTGTAGCGATCGCTGAGTACCTTCAAATTTCTTGTGCTGCTTTGAAATTTCACTTTTTCCACTAGAAAGTTACACACTGAGCCTTCAGGCCTGCTTATAAACAAATCCACTTTGCTTAAAAGAAAAATAAATGTCAGTGGAGAGGAGGCTGACTTTGCTGCCCGCAAAGCAGGCAACTGTGTGCAAAAAGCTACCTTAGAACCCAGGTTTAATCAAAACCTATTTAGGTTGCACATTTTTTTCACAGCCATCAGCACGTGAAATAACAAATAAGCACACGTAGTACAGAACAATTGAACAGCATTCATATCAACTTCCTTCTTTGCCCTGCGCTGGAACTCTGTCTCTGCTGTGATAGCAAAACAAAGGCAGAAGCACCTGTGGTCACCAGAGATTTTACCACAGTTGTTGCAAGAGAATGCTTGCTAGCCGTGGCACCCTGGCTATTTTCCAGCAAAGGGGGGATACAAGATTTTGCCTACCTAGAAATTATCTAAGAAGTTTCAAAACATTTTCTTCACTTCCTGCCTTAAGCTTTTGCAACTGTTACGTTCTGTGTTAAAGACAGCAGCTTTGAAACAGCTGGTAAATTCCTGTGTCTGTCATTTGCCAAGTAGCTTTACTTTTTATTTTTTATTTTTGCAAGTTTTATGATGTTTGCCATTTTGCTAGTTTCTGTATTCATTTTTAAATTAACCCCTTGTGATCACTGACAGAAGCCTGAAATTGTGGATGTCATGGGCCTAGAAGCGATAAAGCAAACAAGTAGCTTAAGCATATTGTGTTTTTAAAAATGTAATAAGTTTTTAATTCTGAGGGTTGTCAGTACTGAAATCACAAATATACACCAGTCTTGTTTTGGACTGAAGGCCATTTCAACAGATACTTCTACCAAATTCACACCAAAGAACACCCTTCACTTGCACAAGTCCCCCTAAAAACTTAACTCTGCTGGAGTTTGAGGCACAAACTACCACTGATCAGACACTGCAACTTCTGTATCTGGTTTTGGGACAAACTGTCATTTTTCCAGCTACGTTTTAAGCTCAGAACAGCACCTGAACATGAGTTATCTAGCAGCCAAGGGCAACAGAGCGCAGGCCAGGCACCGTATCAGCCAGACACTGCTTTTGAGCAAGGCCTGACGCTGTGAGGTGCTGCCTGTTCCTCACTTTTGCCGAAAACAGCGATAACCGCAGATGTTGGGCGTCATGACACCGAGCACCCTCAGCCCTGCGTGTCTGCAGAGCCAGCCGGCCTTGTGTTTGTTTGCACTGTCAGATTACGACAAAATGACGTTTTGGGGGAGCTGACGACACCTGGATGCCATCCCCTGACGCGTGCCCACCTGGCAGCTGCGGGTGGAGGAAAGGGGCCGGCATCCGAACACAGATCGATGCCACACAATTGAGCAAAAAGCAAACCCCACGCTGCAAGGCACAAACAGGAGTGCTGCCCGAGACGCACGGCTGTCTCTGCAGCTGGAATAATGTGTTCTGATTTTTATGTTTTGATAAGGATGCAGATGGGGACTGGGTGTGGCAGCTAGAAAACGGCCCTGGATGTGGAGCTGAGGGACATTTTGATGCCCTCGGAGGATGTCGGAGAGCAGCAGCAGTGGGCCCCGCTGTGCGCAGCGCAGGCAGCCTGTGGAGGAGAGGGGTCTCGGGGTGCGCCTGGCCATTGCCCCCGCAGAGACGATTTTACGGTAAATTTTGAAAAACTTGCCATTTATTTAGTTATTTACAACATTTCTGAAAGATTTTATTGGGGGGGGGGAGGAGGCTGCCACCACTGCCCCTGTAGAGACGTTTTTACGGTAAATTTTGAAAAACTCAACGTTTATTTAGTCATTTGAAACATTTCTGAAAGACTTTTTTGGGGGGCGGTGAGGGGGGTGAGGTAGGGGGACCCTGACACTGACCCCTTAGCAACGTTTTTGTGGTAAATTTTGAAAAACTCGCCATTTTTTTAGTCATTTGAAATATTTCTGAAAGACTTTTTTTTTGGGGGGGGAGGCGGGACTGCCACCGCCCCCGCAGCGATTTTTTTGTGGTAAATTTTGAAAAACTCGCCATTTTTTTAGCCGTTTGAAACATTTCTGAAAGACTTTTATTGGGGAGGGGGAAGGAAACTCATTTATTTAGTTATTTAAAACATTTCTGAAAGACTTTTTTTTTTTTTTTGGGGGGGGGGGGGACGGGGGGGAGCTGGCAGGCAGCAGCATAAACCCCTCGCCTTCCAGCTCCGAGCGGGGGGGGGGCACCCCCAGCGGTGCAGGGGGGGGTCTCAGCGGCCCGCCGGTGACTCAGGGCCGGCGGCGGGCGGCGCCTTTAAACGCGCCGGGCTCGGCCCCCTGCGCCTCAGGTGGCCGCCGCCGCCGTGCCGGCCTCTCCCCCCCCGACTCAGCGCCGCGCACCGCGCTTGCGCCGCCGGGGCCGCGGCCGTGTGTGGGGGCCGAGCCGCGGCGCGCTCCGCAGAGCTTTGTCTGGGCCCGCAGCGGGCGGCGGAGCTCGGGGAGGCGGCGGGGACCCCGCGGGTGAGCCCGAAGGGGCGGCGGGCCGCGGGCGGCCCTTAAGGTGGATCTGCGCTTAAGGTGGAGCGAGCGCTTAAGGTGGAAGCGGAGTTAAGGTGGATTCGGGGTTAAGGTGGAGCGCGGCTTAAGGTGGACTCGGAGCCAAGCCGCGCCTGCCGGGCGGGCCGGGCCGGGGCTCGGCATGGGGAGAGGCGCCTGAAGCGGCCGCCCCGAGGAGCAGCGCCCGGCCGTGCCGAGGAGGGCATGGGGAAGGCCCGCTGCTGAGGAGCCGGCTCCTTCGCCGCCGCCGAGGATGAGCAGCGCCCGGCCCTGGTGCAGGAAGAGGCAGCCCATGGACGGAGGCGAGGTGGGGGAGAGGAGCCAGACGCCGAGCTGCCGAGGGGCTGACAGCACCGGGGCTACCCCCCTCCGGCCGGCCTCCAGCTCCTGACTGCCCTTCGGGAGCGGGGCAGGCTGCGCGCTCCCGTCCGGGTCGGGAGAGGTTCAGCCTTCTTTAAAGGGAGCTCCTTCATCGCCGCCACCACCATCATCGCCACCGTCGCTTTCCAGCCCTCAAGTTCGCCCCGCCGGCCCTGGCAGCGCCATGGAGACGGTGGGAAAGTTTGAGTTCAGCAGGAAGGACCTGATCGGGCACGGAGCCTTCGCCGTCGTCTTCAAAGGCAGGCACAAAGAGGTGAACGAGCCCTTCTTCTTCTCCCTTTTATTAATTTTTATTACCCCCCCCCCCCCCCCCCCCCGGCTGAACTTGGGCACGGAGGGCTCGGTGCTGCCGGGGCTCTCGGGGGGCACGGGGCGCCCCGCTTTGCCTTTGGGTTCTTATTCTGCCAAGTTTGGCCTTCCTCCGCTGCGCCCCTCCGAAAGCAGGGGAAGTGGCTCCCAGGGAAATACAAGGAAAGCGATCCTTCTGTGGATTTCCCACCATCAGGGCTTGGGATAAGCCGTGGCTCCCATGGCGTGTTTATTTCTAGCGATTAAACAAGAGGATAACCGTCGTATCAAGTAATAACAAAACCCCAAACCTTGGGATTTTCTCCTCGGTCTGGCAAGTGTAATTCAGGAGAGGGCAAGTCTGAACAAGTGAGGGATATGCACCAGGGCAGAAAGTGGAGGCCTTTTGTGGTGCTGCAGGATGCTTCTTTCTGTAGTGTTTGCAGTCTGTTAGGAGGCTGCTTATCCCAGTGTACATTTATGGTGAAACTGACATCTAGCTCCGAATTACATGTGCACTTCTTCACTTTCAGAAACCTGAGCTGGAAGTAGCTGTGAAATGCATTAACAAGAAGAACCTTGCAAAATCACAGACACTGCTGGGCAAGGAAATTAAAATCCTTAAGGTAAAGGCAGACAGAGTTGTTTTCTTGTCTTTGTTCTCTATGCCCATTGTTGCTCCTAACTTACTGTCTTTGTTTTACTTTTTCTAGGAATTGAAACATGAAAACATTGTTGCCTTGTATGACTTCCAGGTAAATACATTCATTTATGTTAAAGCTTTCTAGATTTGGGAGAGGTTGAATGGAGTTCTTGGATTTTTGTTGTGTGGTGTTTTTTTTTTTTTTTTAACAGCGTAATTTAACAGTTTGTAATCAAACATTTTCTGGGAAAAAAGTCTCCTCATAAGTTATGAAAAGGTGGACAAAGATGGCTGAGCAGATCATGTATGAACTGTGCTCTGGACAATAAAACTTAAGCAGCTGGGAGTTGAGGTGGGAACTCCTGTTCCCAGGATACTAATGCAGTGTGTGGTGAATATGTTTGTGCTGGAAGCTCTGAAGTTCTCAAAACATTAGAAATAAAATAAAATTACAGGAGTTACTCTGGGCACGCCTGCCTTTTATTTTTCTTCCTTGGTTATGGATATGCCTAAGAAAATTTAATTTTCCTGGACAGTGTAGAAATAGTGTGACCATGACTTTGTAGCATATGATTGCCTTCAGTTCCTGAGGATTTTCATTTGCATTTTTCTGTTGTCCTTGTGGCAATCTGTAAGTGTTTAAAAATTGCAGCAGACGTTTTTAGATTATTGTGGTTTCCCACAGCTGCTTTTTCCTTCGAAGTCAGCTCTAAAGGTCTAATCTAAGGGGCTAAAACTGATCTACTCTGAAACCCAAGTTCTCCAATGACATTTCTTTTTTTTTCCTTGAATTTCTGGTTAACTTGCTGCGTGGCCTGGTGGCGTGAGGTTTTTTTCTCCAGCATTAGGGATGCTTTTTAAGAAAAACACTGCAGGATCTAACAGCATCAAGTGGAACCCTTCTGTTTGTGGTCACAGGGGCTGGAGGCAGCCCGTCGGCAGCGCTGTTTACCCCGAGGCCTCGCACTGGCAAGTGATGGCTCTGGGTTCTGGGGGCCCAGGACCCCATGCCAGACCCCGGTAGGCACCGGTCCCGTGTCGGGGGGCTGCCTGCCCTGTCCCTGTCACGAGGCCCGTGTTTGTTGACATTCCTCCTTCTGCGTGGATTGGTTCGGGCAGCCTCACGTCACCCGCAGCACGGTGCAGCCCGGTCGCAGTGCCTCCTGGGTGCTGTAGTCCGCCTGTGTCACCCCGGCTCTGTGCCCCTGGGGGGCTGCGTCCCCCCTGTGCCCCCCTCCTCGGGGACAGGGTCATGGCGAGGTGCTGCGGGGGCCCGCTGGGGTCGGGTTCCTGGAAAGCGCCGAGTGCCTGGCATTGTTTTTGTTGGAGGCGGGTGGACGTGGGGGATTTTAGGTTTTCTGGGAGGGAGGTGAGGCCGCTGGGAACAGGATCGCTTCTTGGAAATGCCCTTTGGGTGGGAGGCCACCTGTTCTCTGCTCCCAAACCACGCTGTAGAGCTGGCCTTGCAGAGACCCAGGGCAGTGACTGCCTTTGGCCTGATGCACACTGCAGAATAGCACAGGGCTGTAGAACCTCCCTCCGAGCATAGGCCATCCGAGGCTTTAGGATCTCTGTTTTTTTCATTTTCCTTTCCTGCATGCCTAAGTGTGCTTATTCTGTAACTCTTCAGCTGAGAGGGCGAGTGGCTGCTTCTGCTCTTCCTCTGTAGTGTGCATTTGCACGAAGCATGACAGTGCTGGATTTACTTCTTGCGCACCTTTCAGAACCTTTATATTGTGTTAAACTCTCCTTGCTTCAGGTAGCTGCCTGATGGGAAGCAGCTCAAAGATTTCCTGCAAAAGGAATGATTTCATAACTCATAACTGCAGCAATGCATTTTTCTCCTTATAGGATGGCAAATGAGCTTTAGTTAACTTCTGCGTGTAGCAGCATGGCCTGGTGAGGTGTTTGCAAGAGGCTGTGTAAGATGCCACAAACCAGAAACCTGGGAATGGCCCTGGGCTCAGGGCATGCCCGGGTGTACGTTTAGCTACCAGCGTTGTCAGACACTCTGTGTATGACCTGGGTAATTTGGTTTCTTGGACAAAGTGAGGTGACTTAGGCTGTGAGTAGGGATGTTACATAGTGCTAGCAGGGTGTGGAATCCCCGCTGGTGTAAGCTGGTCTGTAATCAGGCACCTGCACAGGTTGTGTGTGTGATGCCTGGTGTCTGGCCCTGTTCTGTGTTCAGGAGTTGTACGCGTAAACTGTCTGCAGAGGTAGCAGTGCAGTTCGGTGGAAGCCCGCCTTCTGCCAACCTTTCCTTACTTTGTGGAAAAGACTACTTATCTACCCCTCTTCTGACAGGAGATGGGTTGCTTCATTCATAGATGTGTATATGTTTACCCTTCAGAGTGTGTTGGGAACCCTTAACTTCTAGGCTTTCTAAAACTGGAGAGGTTTATTCTGCTATTACAACATCGCAGAGCAAAAAGGAAAAAACAGCTGCTGTGAATCTCAATCTTGCATTTTGTCTTTCTTTCCTCTGCACCTCCTCTCAGCAGCGACTTGAACTTTTACTTGCATCTTCCTTACACACAAGGAAATGGTTGCCAAAACCACAGAGGCTGTAAGCAAGCGATTACACCCAGCGATGCTCTCTGCGTTTTCCTGGTTACAAGCTAGTGCTAACCAGGCCCCATACATCAAGGTTTTTGATGTGATGCCAGATTTGCCCCAGACAGGCACTTGCAGAGCTGATACCTTGTACTGACAGCAGCTCACACCCTTGCACATTTATTTTATCCTTCAATTTGCAGAAAATTGCTGTGTTCCTTCTTGTTTCATAGGTCTTAGTGATACTGTCTCATACACAGTGACAAAATAAGATGCTTCCTAGGAATAAATGATCCTGGTGAATGTTTAATGCAGAGAAGTGTGGTGTCTGGACTTTTATAGATCCCCTCGCCAGAGTCCTAAGAGCAGCATCATTAAATGAGAATGGCTCACAAAATGAAATATGCATATTCCCATTATTATGTGCTCGTGTATTAACGAGAGGTGCTGTGAATAGTCTAGGAGCCTACTGAGACAACCCCTGCTCAAGGAGAGGATAAATCATATGTTACTGCTCTCCTAAAAGTGCTACGCTTTTAGTGTCTGTGTGGAGTTCTGCTGCAGATCCCTCCTGGGCACAGAAGTTGTTTGGCATAAAGTAAAAACCTTCCATGTGCAGGGTGTGTTAGTTGCTACTGAACAAGTGCTGGCTCCTCAGCTGGCTTGCAGGGGAGCTGGAGTTGGGGTTTCCAGGCTGCAGCGGTCGAGAGGAGCGCAAGAATCCGGAGAGACATCTGGAGACCAGGAGCCTTTTTACTCTTTTTGAGGATAGCTGACTGAGATCTTGTTTTTAAGGTGGAAATCAGTGACAACAAGGAAACAAATGTTCACTTCCATTGTATGAGGATTTGGTTTGGGAAAGGTTTCTTAGAGCATGGATTTCAAAACCAGCTCAGCTCTTCGTGCGTGCTGACACTGAAGGCTTTGCCGCCGCCCGTGCTCTTCCTCCGCCAGGCAGCTTGGTTAAATAGGTGCCAACTGAAGATCTCACGTGTAGCTGTTGGTACAGGGGTGGGTTTATTCCAGTACCGCAGGGCAAAGCAACCCCAGCCCAGCTGCTCAAGGCCTTCAGAAAATGCTCTATTTGTGGACATAAATCATGCTTTAGATATTAAAAAAAAGTGTTTTCTTGCACGAAATGGGAAGAAGGATTACTTTACCCGCACATCTTCCCTAGTGGTGTGCTGTGATCTGAGCTTCCTAAAACAGCCCAGCCATGACTGCTTTTGTGGGTATTGCTTTTTTTTTTTTTTTTCCCCATGGGTGGGAAGTAGAAATGCAGTTGTTAACACCACGTAGGGCACGGAACTGCTGAGTTTCTATTTCAGCCTTGGTTACCTGAGGGTCTGCTTTCCATAATTTTATGTCGAGCTGGCTCATTGTACTCATCAGCTGGGAATGAGCTCGGAGGAACGCTTAAATCACTCGTGCAGTGAAGTCTCACCAAAAACATGTCTGCTGGGGTGACTGTATCACCTCGAGCTCCCGAAGAGGCGACAGAGACCAGGGAGTCCTTGCAGTGCGGTCCTTGTACCCAAGGGTTAAGGTGGCAGAACAAAGGTTCTGTGGCTGAATGATCAGGAGCCCTGGGTTTGTCTTTGGGGCCAAGTACTAGCGGGCTCATTCTGTTGCTGCTTTCTATAAAAGTCCTGCTGATCAACAGGATCCTGGCTGTTTGGGCTGCGACGTGCTGTTGTGCTCCCTGCGCCATCATCCTCCTCTGACACAGAGCTCTTAGCCGCCAGTCCCCACCTCGTGTCCCCTGGCACGGCTCCGTGAGCAGCAGCGTCCTTCGTGCCCTCCAGCACCGCTCGCTTCTGCTGCAGCGCTTTGCTGAGCTGGTGGTGGATGAATCAGTGCTGCTGCAGCGTCACCTCCCTCCCTGCCACTGCTCGTGCCACCTAACGCAGGATCTTCTCCTCCTCGGGCACTACCGTTCAGGTGCCGTGTCGCAGGAGACACGGGGCTCCACGGTGACGCTTGGGATGATTAAGGAGGCCCTCTGTGCCTGGGAGATCACGCTCCTGAGGTCAGGCAGGCTGCCTGGTTAAATCCTGTTTTAATTCCGTCCCTGAGTGAGGCTGGCAAGCTGCCTCGTGAGTGGGTGTGAAGTGCAGGCTCCTCTGAGCGCTGCCAGGCAATCCTCCTCCTGTTTGTGCTGCGGACGAGAATGGGGTGTCTGCTGTCCTGCTCTGTCAGCGTCCTCGCATCTGCTCGAGGGTATCGCTGTTACTGGAGGCTGGGCCGGCCTAATTTAGAGCTAGAAGGGGAAAGGATGGAAAATCCATCTGTTCTCTGCCAGTAATCTTGTAGGGTGAGGTCTGAGAGTCTAGTGAATTGAAATAGCTACATTTATGGCGAGTAGAGTATTTTATACTACATTTTATCATCTTACATTTCTATTTGATGTTGGCTTCGTTAGCTGGGTACTCCACTGCGCAGGTGACAAACATCTAGCAAATGTTGACCACTAAATATAGACCTTAGAGGAGTCATTGGGCTTTTCTTAGAGGGAGTGGTCTGGTTGCATTTCTGAAATGGTCATCCCTGTTTTGCTCATCCTGTATGTAAAGCACATACCTGTGTCCTTCTCACGTGATTGCGATGTCATGGGGGAGCCAGCGATGTGGAAGGTCAATAGCCTCCGAAGCTGCCGCGGAAGGTAGCATTACTCAGGCTGTACCGACCCGTTGAGGAATGTTTCCCAGGAGTAATCGGAAACTGGTAGGCTGTCGTGCTCGCCTGGACAGCAGAGCTCTGGTAGCGGCTGAGGTGCTATTCATGCTGCTGCTCTTTAAGCTTCATCAGTGTTTCCATCGTGAAAATTTCCACTGCTCGAGTCCTCGTGATGACCGAACGCGGTCGGTTCGAGTGGGTGAAGCAAGGTGGTAGAGATTTGGAAGGCGGATGGCGAGAGGGGCTTTCTAATTGTGTTGACAGGGGAAAAATGCCCCCGAGCAATGCCTGAGTGGGGCTGAATTCAGATGGAGAACCATTGCTCGAATTTCTTCCCAATTTTTGTAGGTCCAAACCAAAGGCCAGTTAGTTTTGAGACCGGATTGGACTCAACCCTAAAGCAGGAAATTGCAATAAAAGTGTGCGTTGCAAAGGCTCATCTTAATGCTCGAGCGTGTGTAGAGAATTAAGAGTAATTAATTCACTCTCATGTGTCTTCCTTCTTCTCTTTTCTGCACCCCATGCCATCCCACATGTTGATACCAACCAAAAAGCCTTTGCACAACGGTCAGACTAGCAAACGGCAAGGGTGAGGGCCAGTGCTGAAGGTAGGAGGTTGAGCTGGGTGCCTCCCTTGGTTTGGGCAAGCTGCTAGAGAAGCTCTGCTCCTCTGAAGAGGACACGGCTCCTCTGTGAGGCAGGCAGCCTTCAGCACAGGGCAGCAGGGAGTGAAAAGCTGAGCCCGGGGTGGCCAACAGCTGGTGGTCTTTGATCTGCACAGTCAGGAGTATAAGGGTGGGTTTTCGTGGGTTTGTTTCAAAACTTTTTGCGTGTGGGTTTTTCATTGTTGGGGGATTTCTTTATTTTATTTTTTAATTGATTTAGCTTGTGTTCATGTAGCACAACGAAACGGCAAACCTGATGTAAAGGGAGTATAAATGGTGTGGTCTTCCAAGGCGGCAGCGCTCCTCAGGTATAGCGCAGTTAAATCTACTTTGCTTAAGAGAAGCCGTCTTAATTATCTTTGCCAGATGTTATGGCTCCTCTCTGAGAAATTTAGAAAGAAATGTCCACAGCAGAATCCAATAAAAATCTCTGCCAACAGATAGCTTTAGAGCCTCTTTGCGCTTAGAGTATAGCGAAGAGGTGTTTTAACCGTGATGCCTCCTGCTTTATGATGTGCAGGCCTTAAATACCACTGTAAACGTGGAAGGGTGCTCTCCGCACGCAAAGTGGGGATCTCAAAGCTGCCTTTGCTTTGATATCCAAGGCTGTTTCAAGGTGGGGGATTGAGAGAAATGAATCAAATCCTGCATCACTGGCTGCTGAGGGCAAAAACGTTCAGTCTGGCTGCGAGAACACCTGGCTTGTCTCCTAGCGTCAGAGTAACAGGAGGAATTGGGTCAGCTCAGCTGGCGTGCTAGCGATCAGCCAGACAGCACGCTTCGCTTGTGGGCAGTGAAAGATGCCGAATTGCAAGCCATTAGAGCTCCTGTTTAGCGAAGCATCCTCCGTGTCCGGGAGAAGATGGGCCTCCAGGCAGCTCGATGCCCGGAGCACGGGAGCCGCACCAGGCCGTGAGGTGGTGCGAGGCAGAGCCGAGATGGTGCCGCTCAGCGGCTTTAAAGCGTGTGGTTTGTTTCTGTGTGTGTGCGCGCTTCGTGATAACGCTGCACACGCAACTGGGCAGTTGAGTAACTTTCTCTTTGGAGGCTTTTTTGTGTTTGACACATACGTGTATGTTTAATTTAGCTGGCGGTTGTAGCCAGCCTGTTAAAACATACTCTGCGTTTTTTGTCTTTGAAATATTGCAGGTTCAAGCCCGTGTTACCTGGCTTCTGGTAGCTGGATTTTTTTCATAATAAATGAAGATAATTTTTATTTGAATGAAAACTCACTTTTTTTCTTTAAATTCCTTGTTATAACACCTTTGTGCTGTGATAGTGTATATGGGCTTTCCTAAACCTGGTAAATGAAGTATGAAATAAATGAATATGAAAGAAGAAGGCTCTCAAAGGCCAGCTCACGCATCTGCCCTAAGAAACCCAGTGGGGGTTGGGCCTCTAATTCCCACAGTTGCATTTAAAAAAAAAAATCATCTCCTGCGGGATATCAGATTAAGTTTTTTGATGGCAAATCCCAAACACACCCACGCTGTTCACAACTGCGTTCATTGGCTCTAAAATCCAGCTTCAGACGGAGTGGCTCTGCTCGTACTTGAGCGTGTCTCGGTAAGCGAGGATGTCTCAGCGAGCGTGATGCCAGCAGAAGCATTCGGCGTGATGCCAGATCCGTGGAGAAGCCTGTTCTTGTAGCCTGCCTCGTTGTCTGCCTCGATCCACAGCACTGCCCCTGTGCTTTGCGTAGGCTGGTGCAAGGCAGCGTTACGGTGCGCGGGGATTTCTTTGCAGTGCGTGTGGCCGAGCCTGGGGTAATGGGGAAACAAACCTTAAATGCGCCCTTCATAAAGTGACTGTGATATGGAAAGGAGATGAGGAATAAATGTAGAAAAGCAAATTGGATCGTCAGTATTTGGATCGTTGCTTTCAGGATTTTGAAGTCACTTCTCTTGACGGCGTTAACACAACGCATTGCCGCTTGCAGAGAGATGCTCAATTAGTTCAAAGAAGCTCCCAGGTCTTATCCCCCTTAGCAAAGGGGTAACTGCGCTTCCCGCTCCATGGCAGAAAGTCCCGACTTTTCAGGATTCTGCTGCTTTTTTCTCCCCTCTCTCATCCTTGCTGGGCTGTGCAGCAGGAGCCTGACCTGCACTGCACGCCCTGAGGCCCTGGGGCTTCCCCGAGAGCTGGCCAGCCGGGGACACCGGCAGCGCGGGTGACACAGCATCGCCCCCAGACAGCGCTGTAAGAAGCGACTGCTCCTCAGTGTCCCCGCAGCAAGAGCCTTTAATTTGCTGTGGCACACGTCTCCGGTCTCGCCTCGAAGCTCTGTGACTTGTTGAACCTGCCGCTTTGTCTCTCTCCTCTTATGACAGCGATCCTGTGTTTTGGTTTCCGTGGTTAACGTCAGCTCAGCTCGGGCTTGCTGCAGCGTTTGTTCTGCGGAGGCCCGGCGTGCCCCTGCAGGAGAGCCGTTTTTTCCTGTCGGGGCGCTTCCCGAGCGTGGTAGTCATCCGTCATTCAGCAAGGGCTCTGCATCTCGGGGCAGGCCCCGAACCTTCGTGGAGCCAGCAGCCAGCCGGCGGGGCCGTGGTACTGCAGACAGAAGAGAGGTGCAGCTCCTGGTTCGAAGGGAGCTGCAGAAAGCCCGTGTTAGTGGCAGGGGATGGTGGAGCTTCTTCGGGTCTCTTGAAGCCATCCTGCCGTTTGCCTGCGGTGGTGTTAGCTGGCCGGCACACCCACTATGTCCCTGGACGTGACAGGGCCTTGTCCATTTTTTAAGGTCACGCAGTCGGACTTTAGGACCGTTGCCAGGGGGATGTGATTGTATGGGAAGTACTTTTCCTCCCTTCCTGCAGCCCGTGCAGAACCAGAGGATGATGGCTTTCCTGCTGTTTTTAATCCACACTGAAGCATGACCATCCCGAAACAGTTCCGCTTCATCAGCGGAGAATACTGTAGTGCCTGGAGTGGGGGTGTAGCACTTTGCATCGTTGTTCTCAGGATCCTACAAATATCCACGTTCAGCGAGGTGGCCATAAACCACTGCTGTGCTGCAGGACCTCCTTTCTAATTGCCCTATATATTGCCTGGCGTTCCAAATCCTGGAGCAAGCTGTCAGGTCTGTAGGGAGCAGAACGTAGTCGAGAGCTGATGCAGAAGTCAGTCAGCCCTGGGCCTTGCCTCTGACGCCTTAGGGTCTGTGTGAGGACACTGGGAGCCCTCGTTCCCTTGGGAATTCACGGATCTGCTGACTCTGCAGAGCTCGTTACAACGCTTTCCAGACAGCAGCAGCAGGTTTTATTGCTAGACCTGGATCTGCCAAAACAGGCAGAGATACTGAGTAGGCCGTGGCACGATGGCATTTGCTGCTTGCATACCATCTACCGGGCTGTGCGTGTGTGACTGCTACTGCAGCCCCAAGTTTCTGACTTGCAGCGTGGCCCATGCACAAGAGGAACGTGACCGCTTGTTCCTTGCAACACGCTAACTCGCTTTGGGGCAGGACCTCGCTGGCTGCACAACTTGAATCCCAAAGCACTGTCCTGAAACGTGCTTTTTTGTCTGGCCTTACAGCCTTGTCTGGGTGTAAGAAGCACTTTGTGATGGCGTGTCTATGCAGAGGAGAGATTGTATTGTGGCAAACGAGTGCTTTCTTCTTCTCTTCCTTCATCTGAATTAATTGTTTCCCGAGTAAGAAACTGTTTGAAGTGTTCCTGAGTTCTTTATCAATAAGGTTCAGAGGGAGTGAAGAGAAGGAGCAGGGCAAGAGAACAGAAGCACAATAGGCTCTGAGATGTTTTTCTTTGTGTGAGGTCAAGAGCCATATGTATATCTTCCAGCTATTTGCTTTAGATCCCTTTTGCTAAGGGTGAACATTGGTAGGTGCTCCCACAATTCATACTAACGTTACTATTGTCTTTTATCTTGCTTCCGTTCAGATAGTTGCGTCAAGAGATAATCCTTGCATAGCATGAACGTTTTCCTCTTCAGAGGTTAACCTGCTTGAGCCAAGCTCTGGGCCGGAGTGAAATAACACTGAGAGGCGTTATTGCTCGGAAACTTTCTTCTGAGAACAGCAGGTTCTGTCCCCAAGCCCAGCCGGCCTGGGAGCCACGATGTTAGCTAAAGGCTTTTCCAGGTGGTTCCTGTAAAGCAAGGTTTGTTGCCACAGCTGGTGTTCATAACTCAGTGCCACTTTCAGAAGAGGGATGAACAGAAAATAGAGATCGTACATCAAAAGGGCACCAGCTCCGTGAGATCCCGCTGGCGGGACAGGAGGACGCAGCGTGCCTCGGTGCTGAGGTTCTGCTGCAGCAAGCAGGGGAAGTGGCATTTACAAAAATAAAAACCTCAAAGCAGTAGAACGTGGCTTTCGGTTGGTGTCCCCTTTATCTTCCATTGCCAGGTTAGACCCCGAGCTTCATTTCGTGCTTCTGTTGGTAGGTTGGTACAATCGGTGAGGCCTGGCCCTGCTCACCAAGGTCTCTGTGGCAATTATCTTCCCTTAGCAGCTGCTGCGGGCGCCGCTTGAGGCGGTGTCAGGCAGCACACGGCGGGGATCTTCTTGGAGGTGCAGAACAGGAATCTCACCGGGGGAGGCCAAGTAAACAGGCAGCAGCGTGCTTCTCTTCAGGAGAGGAACAAGAGCAGCTCTGAGGGCTTGAGTCCACACGCCTCTGCAGGAGCAGCCGAGCCAGCCAAGCGGTGTGCAGCACAGGGGCGCACCAGCAGGGCGATGCTCATCTTCCGAGTCCTCTTGCTGCTCCCCCAGCCCTCCTAGAGACGAGTTAGGTGAGGTGGAAGCCGTTTTTTGCCAAGTTCGTACCCCGGCATCTGTTACAACGTTGGTCCCACACAGATGGGTGGAAATACAGCACTGCTGCGAGGGTTTTGGAGCGTTGTGTAATTAAACGCTTTTCCCTTCCTGAGCATCTTTCTAAATCTGGTAGCAGGCGAGGCGCTGGGGCAGAGCGCAGGGGAGGATTTCTCTGAGGAAGTTTCCTCTCGTGGACTTTTTAAGCTGTGGTAGGAGGATGACTAACTGCGGGTACACCCAGATGCTTCCCTTTGGACACACCTAAACACAGGCTTTCCAAGAAGAGGATCATGCCACCTTCCAGGATGGGTGGAGAGAACGCTTTGGAGACAGCACTGCTGGGTCGTAACACCCCTAACCCCGTCCCTCGCGGTGCCTCAGCGAGGGATTTTAACAAAGCGCTGTCCTGGGGTGATCGCTGCTGCGTTCCTAAATGAAGTTTTTCTTTTTCCTCCATCAGCAGATGTGTGTTATTTGTAGGCAGTAGAGCCTGTTGCCTGTTTTTACACTCAATTAAGTTGTAACTTCATCGCTGAGGCCTCTGCTGTACGAGCTGCGAGTCAGGCAGTGATCCAGACTGATTAATTATCAGCTTGATGTCTCTGGCAGAGGCCGTCGGTGCTGCTGTAGAGCACGGTCAGGGTTCTGCTGCTGCGCTGTGATGAGAGGAGTCGGGGGGTCGCCTCTGTGCCGCTCCCTGTTTGGTGGCAGGGCTGGCCTTGGCTGCAGGGGCTGGCACAGGCGAGTAGGAGTCCAGAGTGAGTTGTCTGCAGCGCTTCTTGGACATCAGCCTCCGCAGAAATACAGCAAACTGTAATGTTGTTCTCGTTTCTGATGTGGAAACGAGCGGGTTGGGCATCTCGTTTCTTTAGGGAGTCGGCTAGCCTGCAAAGTTTGGCTCAGTGTGTTTTTCCTTGTTCTGTTAATGAACAAACAGTAAGGACTGTGGAAGGATTAAAAAAGGAAAAGAAAAATAGTTTCTGCTGCTCAGCCGGTATGAGAGAAGTCGGTTAGCCCATTTGAAAAACCAGAAGTCTCTTTAGATGTGTTTCCTTTGTAACCACAGTAAGCTATTGGCTGAAGGCTTTTTCCAAAGATGAGTTTGTTTCAGAGGGCCTTCCTTAAATAAATGTTTAGTTCTGGTGGTAAAAATCCTACTGATCTATCCGGGAAGCGAGCCCCGAAGTGCGAAGGTGGGCTCCAGTACGGCGCTCACCGGTGCCAGCAGTATTGGACTGTGGGGGTTGACAGTCATGGCAAAATACCGCTGCAAAATAACCCCCTGAAATAAATGTGTCTGGTGTTGAAGTTGGATCTGGGCACCGGTTGTTTTGTTCTGCCGTGCTCTCGTGGTTTCTGCTGTTTGTTAATGTGCGTGTAGCCCTGGCGAATGCCACGCTTCCAGTTCTCACTTGCAGGCGTTTTTCCAAATCACAGGAAGGCGATTTCAGTTCCGCCAGAACCAGGGGGTACTGAAGGCAAGTTTGGTGAGGCTTGTGTTAACCTTAATCAGCGGAGAAGGCTTCCTAGTAAGACTGGGCTGGCAGAGGGTGCTGTTGCCAGCGGATGGCTGGGGGAGCCACCTCCTTTTCCTCCAGCTGCCCATCAGGCACTGCCTCTGGTTCGGTGCCCTGGGCTGGCGAGATAAAGGCACCAGCCAGCGGGGTCGCTTTGTTGCTAGGGCAGTCAGGCAGAGAATCTCCCTTGCCTGCCTGGGTCCTTATTTAACCCCGTCACTGTGCACATTGGCTGCCAAAAATCAATGACTTGCTTTATGATGTGTGTTTGCAGAGTCTTTAAATAAAGCGCAGAGGAAAAACAACCGAGCTATGCAGTGTACATTAGCTGTTAGCTAATAGCTGAGAAGTTATTACTAATATCTTTTGGATTTAGCTTGTCTAAGCTAAACTTCCTCTTCATTTTCTATACAGGCGATAATATATTAGGCTTCCCCGAGCCCTGCTGGCACCGTACATATTAATGGGTTACTGGTATTGAGCTGCTGTGACTCCAGCACGTTCAGCAAGATGTCTCTGCAAAATACTGCCGTGGCAGCGATGAACTCGGTGCAGGCTGCAAACCCTGCTTTAGAAACTTCCTCCGTGCCTGGAAGTTGCCCTGCGCTGAGCTCCGCGGCCTGCAGGCACAGCGGTGGTGCCGCCGGCTGCGTGTCGGTGCTGCGTGTCCTTGCCTCGCACGGTGCGTACGGGGCTGTGGCACAAGGAGAAGTGACAGGCCTGGATGTCTGTCACTTCATCTGAAGCACGTGTGGAAGGAGATAACACACACGTGCTGCCTTTAAATGCAGGAACGAGAAAATAAGGCCTGGTTAAAGCAGTGCTTGCCATGGGTGAAAATACAACAAACGCCCTTTTGAAGCATCGCAGGGAACTGTTTTTCGGAGAAACGAGGAGACCTTCAAAATTTCAGCTGGTGAGAGCAGCAGGGAGAGCAGGGAGCACCAGCCCTGGCTCTGGTGAGCCCGTCCTGCCGGGGAAGCTGTGGGAGATGAGGCTGCTGGGCTGCCAGCGCTTGCGTGCACCTCCTGGGGGACGGTGGCTGTGGACAGCTGTGCCTCGTGCCTTTCACAGGGCAGGAATTTCGTCTCCCTGCCCTCTGCGCTCTTCCAGCCAGCCTGCCAGCACCCGCATCCTGTGTTGTGAGGTTAAGAGAACGGCAGGAGAGGTGATGGGAGGCAGTCAGAGCTCCAGGCAGAGGTGGTCAGTTTGGTACAGGCTTGACGGGAGGTAGTCCTGCGCGTGCAGAGCAAGATGAAAGGAGCTGAGGGCAGACCGCGAAGGCTGCTGGAAAACTGAAGTGCTGGAAGGATGATGTGGGGCTCTTTGAAATTGTAGTCAGGCTGCCAAGGGGAATCAGGCAGGTGTCTAAACAGCCTGTAAGTAAAGGCATGCTGCCCTGGAGCTATGGAAATGCAGCGAAGTCTTTTGCTCCACCGTTGCTTTCAGTGCTTCTCTGCAGCCAGGTAATTGCTGCCTGCTCTGTCCGGGGCTGGGCCTTGCATTTAGGAAGGGCTTTTAGCATACGAGCTTCTTTGTAGTGGATCTGCTCCTCTGTCACTCGGGTTCAAGAGGATTTAGATGTTCTTGGTCTACCCGGGGCTGCAACATCTGGCCGTCTGCACATTTGCTCTCCACTGCTACTGGTTAGGCAGCTCTGCTTCTTGCACGGACCCCAGAGCTCCTGCTGCTTGGTGCTGTGGGCTTGGGGGCCTCTTCTCTGCAGCAGGGTGTGCTTGTAGGGTATGCCACGATCATGCTTCCAGTGTCCAGGGAGCCGGTGGGGACGATCAGCTAGGGCTGGGGATAACTTTCAGGACTGGAAGGAACACCACAGTGCAGCACCGATAACAACTTTGGGAAGACAGGCGTTTGGTCTGGACTTGGTTGGTGTTGACCGCATAATAATCCAGAAAGCTTTAGGTACCCACTAATAGCAGGCTCTCACCTTCATTAGCGCCCTGTTAACGCACGTGTAGGAACTGGTTGGCTGATGTTGCCTTTTCGAACTGCGTCAGTGCTGTCAGATGGGCAGTCGTGCTGTGTTCTGTTGGTTGTATGTGAGACCTAAAATGAAAGCCTGAGCACCTCGCAGCCAGTTAAGCATTGACTTCCCAATGTGTAATGTTATTAGAATGGAGCAAGGGCCCAGCTGGTGAATGGTTACTCAGAAACATCCTCAGAAACATCTTTGTTGTATCGCTGTGGCGTAGCCAAATGTTCTGAGCTTGAAGGAAGCTGAGATCTTTCTCTTTCTTTTTTTTTCCCCTCCATGAAATCAAAGGTGGATGGATCTCTGAAGCACCTTTCATCCATGGGGGTTGAAATGCAGGTCCCAAAGTCGCATTGCGCTTATCTTTTCGTTCAGACTAGAGCTGCTCATGCGGAATAGCTGCTATAAAGGGCAGCGTTAAATGTGGAAACGATTAAGACTCTTAAGATAATAACGTACCGGCATCTGCATTGCATTCTGCTGTTAATCCCAAGAGCCAGAAAGGAACACGAAGATCTAAGCCACAATACAGCAGATTTGCTCTGTTAAACAGGTGCACATTGAGAAAGAAATAACGTGCTTAAATTGGTGTGAAATACCTGATTCTTAAGAAGCAGGGGACCCTCCAGGAATCGATCTGTAACGAAGTTCATTCCCTCTCTTAAGCCTGTCATGTACAGAAGAGTTCAACTGTTTAAAAGAATACAGCAGTTGTAATGCATGTGAAATATTTTGATGCATAAATCTTTGTTTTCTCTTTCCCCAGGAGATGGCAAATTCTGTCTACTTGGTTATGGAGGTGAGTGTCTTTCTTTTTATCATTTTTTCAACTTTTTTCATCTTTACCTTGGATTAAGCAGACCAGTCCGTTAGACAAGGAGTGCTTTCTGCTCAGTCTCACCTGCGATGCTTTTGCTAATCTAATCTGCAGCTGCATACCTTTGAGAACTGGAACAGTGTGGGTGAAGACAGCAGTGGGATTTTTTTATATTGCTGCTGTTAGAAGGTCATGCTGGCAGAGGTTTAATCAGTTGGATGCCTTACCTCAAGGGTCAAATGAGCATTACGGGATAGTATCTGCTTCAAAGATTCATGGAAAGAACATTTTATCCACGCAGTATAGCTGCAAAGCTTTTTGTATGTTTTCTTTCTTCTGCAGTCTTTGCTCTGAGGTCTTGTTGACCTTTCCTTAGTGATGTGGAACATACTGTGGGGAATTTTAGTTTTCAGCTATGGCTGCTCCCAGGTTTTCCTTAGTCAGCTTCCTGGTGGTCTTCAAGTGGTGACCTTTCTGCTCTTTCTTGGTTTTGTCTTTCTCTCTGTGCATGTACATGGATGTACACGTGTAGGGCAAATATGCCAGAAGAGGAAGCTATTGGAGTATCTTTTTTTCTGCCAGTTTCTGAATGTATATTTTGATGTACATAATTATTTTTAAATACCACGATAAGCCTGCAATGTTGGTGAAGTTTACTGAAGTTTTTAGTCCTTAATTTGCTTTGCATTAACTGAGCTTTCTGTTCTGCTTCCAGTACTGCAATGGTGGTGACCTGGCAGACTACCTTCACAGTAAGTAGAACAGCATGGAGAGTATCCTCTGTGTTCGTAAGGAATCACTGATGGTTCTCACTCCTTAAAGTTGCTGGGGTTTGACATCATCCTTTAATCTCCCTTCTTATGTGGCTCTGCATCATGGTTAAACAAAGTTTGGTCTCATTGTTAGAATTCAGAGTCAGCTGGATAATACTTCAGGCTGCTTATTTGAGGGAAATAATGCCTGCAAATGGCAAAAAATGAAGGATTAAAAGCTAAATTTACATTTGTCCTACAGCTAGTCTTGATATCCCTGCTTTTGATGATAATCTTTCTTTTAGGATAAAATTATCTTGGAAAATTCAGATTTCTTCCAGGATATTTCTCTGGTATACATGAGGCACATCTTTATTGAGCGGTGATGGTGCTGCTTCGATTATTATTTTGATAATCGCATGGTTATATTTCATTGCAACATCTACTTTCCCACTGACTCCTCTGACATTTTTGCAGGTAGTTCCTGTAGCACTTCCACAAGCAGCACATGCAAATCCACTGCTTCTGATTGAATGAGATGCTTGTAAGCTTCCCAATCCATTCTGCCCTCTAATTACAAGCATTAGGCAATATGGTAATCCTGTGTTGAATCAAAAGGCACTCTAATTCCCCTCGTCTTCATAACTGGACGACGTGCATATGTGCACGTTTCAGTGCAGTGCGCATTTGTGTTGGATTAAACTGTTGGTCAACCCCACCTCTGATACAAGCCGAGGTTGTATGTGTTCTGCTGAGCCGAGCTTCTGTGGTGGTGGTGTTTTTTGTTTTTTAATGATTTCCCTTCTGATAGATCTCTGTGGATGCTGCTGTCATTTAAAGCCCATCGCAGGGTATGTTTTGAGCTTACCGTGGCAGATCTCTGCGATGTATGGCAGAGCCGTGGGAAGCATTCCAGAAGTCACTGTTTTTACTACAGGAATAACTAAAATTTTGTAGCTTGTGACAGGAGATCAGAGCAGGTTCATCTACAATTTCTGTAAATTCTGTGAGTTGGCATTGACACAGGCTGTTATGGGTGGTCACGTTAGTTTCCTGGTGTCAATAGAAGGGACTCTGCAGGAGTTGTGCTGGCCACGCTCTGCACACGTGGCCCTGGGGGGGTTGCAGGGTGGACCCAAATAAATCAGCCTGGCCTTTCAGGCTTCAGCATGATTTGGATGGGATGCTTGTTAAAGAGATGCTTGTGCACCTGTGGGTAAGAGGAGAAGTTATTTTTCCTAAATAACTTTTCCAAAATGGTGTTGTCATTCAACATCAGCGAGTGTGCTCCAGTACACTCTTGGTATACAAGTATACCCTTGGCTCAGCTGTCAGGGCCTGTTTACTGCGCTTTACCAGGCAGCCTCTGGGCTGGCTGAACATTTGCTACATCTCTCTACGGTGCTGACCAAAAGCCACCTTTTGAGGTGGTTTCCTCCTTTTCCTATGCCTCAAGAGCTACCAGGCAGGCAGGCGAGGCCTCGTGCTGACCCGCGGTAAATGTTTGTTCTGATCTCCTGACCTGCGTAGCCGCTGTTCCCAAGGCAGCACACTGAGGGCCTCCTCACTCAAGTGGAGCCCATGAAAATAAACAGAGGGGATATTATTACTTCTCAGTAATGGCAAAGTGAGGCTTGTGAAGCAGCGATCTCTGCAAGAATGTGTTGCTGACCACAGGCCTCCACGGAGATGCCTGGACTTCAGTGCAGGCTCGGTGTTTTGCCAGTTCTCTGGGGAAGATGAGAGAGTGACCTTTTTTTTTTGCAGGGACAGAAGTACAAGTTTCCTGTTTGGGATGTCATGGAGACAGAGAGTTGTCTCGTTTGCCACATCTGTTTGGTGACGTCTAAATCAAATGAGTCTTCTGTATGTTCTCCCTCTGCTGATGGTGGTTGGTCTGAAGACCGTTTGCAGACCGATGTGTAAATGTTTCTGGTTCTCGGTAATCTTCCCAGCTGGAGCATGCGAATGCTGCTTTTCCTGATGTTTGTAGAACAAGACAACCTGATGTGATAGTAAACCTGCTAGCCTGAAGTAAATGAGAAAGGTGTCAGTAGGAAGGATGTGTCAAGATGAGCTACAGACAGCACACAGAAAAATCCAGATGCTGCAAAGTGTGAAGGGAACAGGAGTCCGACCCCTAGATCTTCTGTTGTTGGGTTTTGAATCCCTGAGCTTGATAGTACAAGCCCTGTTAATTTTTGCCCTATTCTTCAGAGACTTCGGGAGTCTCTCAAAGCGACAGTTGCATTTGTTTCTTTGTCCTTCAGCTGGAGATTGCTGCTGTCATTTGGTAGACTGATGGGCTGAGTATGAGAGAGAAGGACTCTCTGTGATGTGTCCGTTAATGGAGTGAAGTGAAAGGGTATGCCCCTGGGCTCCCAGTGTAACCGCCTGTCCCTCTTCTGTTACGGAGAGCATCTTCTCAATTTCACAGTCCTCCCTTGACTCATTACTGTGATTCTTGAGATTTAATGCTGCCAGAGGACCCGGCAGACCTCTGCCTAACTTTGCTATGCTGCAGCGTGGTGGCTTCACTGTGCCACAGCAGGTTGACTGGAGGCATCTCTCTGCAGGCTCAAGACAGGAGCATAGATGCTAAGTGTGTTAGGAGCACACCACCTTTGCAAGGTTAAGAGCTTCAAGCAGAACTTCTGTGAAGTGGAAAAGCAGAAATTCTGCAGAAATTGGTAGCTTAGAGGCACTATATTCCTCAGGGGAATGGATTTTCTGGTCTCGGCTATTATGATTTAAAATATATATTTTATATATATATATATATATATATATATATATATATATATATAATTTTTTTCCCCGGTTTGAAGGGTTAGGGAGGCTTAACTGGCAGCTAGTGCAGTGTTGGTCTTATTGCCACCACACTGTATAAAAGGGAGGGTAACGCCTTGAAGATGTGGCATGCTGCTGGAACTGCAGGTCAAGACAAGGCTCTAAAGAAAACAGCTTCTCTGCTAGAGGCAAGGCGTATTGAGCCAGGAGTTCCTAATTGCCTGCTGGCTTCATAACGCTAAGAACCACCAAGTTCCAAGTCTTGCTTCTTGTCTGGGGGAAGGTGAGACAGCCTCTCCTTTCTGGGGCCTGAGCTGAGTTGGGCAAAAATCTCTGGAGCTCCTGCTGTTTCGCAGAAGGATGGTGTTTTATCTGTTCAAGAATAGGTGTCCCAGTCCACTCGGGGAAAGCCTTGTTAAAGAGGAAGAAGTGGAGTGGGTGTTTTGTTGTTTTCTTTTTTTTTTTTTCCCAGAAGATGCAAGTAGGTTTGGTAGATCTGCGTCTAAGCTGCCTCTTATCTCTTTAAGATCTCTTCACAGAATCGCCCCTTCTTGCAGGGCAGTCTCTTGAATTCCAGCCGAGTGCCAGTCCATGAGGAAAAAGGCCCAGCAAGGGGAGAGAAACTCTATATACATGTGCACTTGTGTCACGTGTACGCATCCAGGAGCGGCTGATGGCCGTGGTGACATTTTAGCTCTGCTTGTGCCTCTCCCTAGAACAGTGGGGTTTGGGAGCGGTGGGAGTTTATTTTCTATTCTAAATGCTGTTTAACTTATCCGCTTCCCATGCGCATATTTCAAAAGTTAGATTTAATTTTTAATTTCCTGTGTTGTGTTAAAGCTGCCTGCAACCTCATCTGTGTTTTCATAAGGATTCCTCCCTTCTAGCTGATGAGGTAGAGTAGCATTTTGAAGTTCCTGCCAGCTTGTTTTAAGGTTTTGCTAGAGAACAGCTGGAAAAATACTAATGAAGTCCCGAGTAATTTACCGGGACCTTCTACAAAAGAAATGATTTAGTTCAAGTGGAATGGTGCTTTCTTTAAGCCTGACTTATTCAGCGACTGATCAGGGAGCAGGCTGGTAGCGCTGTTGGTCCTGTGGTTTGTTCAGCAGGCTGCTCCGAGCTTTGACAAGTTTCATGCATGCAGTTCTTAAAATAACAGAAGCTAATGTTGCACCAGTCTGATTAGAAGGTCCAGATGAACATTATTTTAATCCCTTCACTGTTATTTATTTTTCACGCCACAGTTCTTGGGAAGCCCTTAGCTAAGGAGAATAAGTTCAGTGCCTCCGTATGACCAGAATTTGATTTTTATAAAGAAATATTTTTTAAAAATTAATAAAGACTTTGCAGGGGACGTTTGGTAGGGGTATTTTTGCTAGATATTGGACTGCTTTTCATCCTAGCACTGGGTTTGGATTAGAGTTATGGTTTGGTCCGGTGGGTGATGATGCACAAGGATTAGGCCTAGACTTGGCTTCAGATCCCTGGTGGCCATGTACCCTAATCTGCCTGCCTTTCCATGCCCAGCCTGAGCCATAATGGTTGCTGCAGACATAAATCCTAATCCTAACCGTGTCTCCAGGTTTAGACATAGTCTTCTCGATAAAGCTGTAACGTCTGATGGCTGTTGACCATAGCTCAGAGGTGACCCTCTCACTCATCAAGTTGCGGGCTCTGTCTGGCTGCATGCTTAAAGCTAGCTGGCAGCTCCCGCTGAGGGAAGTCCTAAACCTCATCAAATGTCACTTTTGGACACAGCTGATAACCCAAATTCGGCACTTGCCACTGACCTGAGTTCACCATGTCTATTAGACTCTCAGGGCTGAAAACAGCCCTGGCCACAGTATAAGCTGGGAATGCAAAAGCTCTCTCTTAGTGCCTGCACTAAGCATTCAGAAATAGTGCGTGGAAGTTAAAAAAAAAAAAAAAAAAAAAAAAAAAAAAAAAAAAAACCAAATTGTTGCTAATTGCTGTGGAGAAACTACCCCCTGGGCTCTTCAGAGAACTGGCAGTGTAATTCTTTCATCTGTGGTTATTTTTTCCTCTTCCTCCCTAGCTATGCGGACCCTTAGTGAAGACACCATCAGGCTCTTTCTTCAGCAGATAGCAGGTGCCATGAAAATGCTGCACAGCAAAGGCATCATCCATCGGGATCTGAAACCACAGAACATCCTCCTTTCCTACGCTGGAGGCAGGAAATCAAATCCCAACAACATACGCATAAAGATTGGTAAGACCCTGTTACAAGTGTCACCCTAACAGCTCTCTGGAGACTTTGGTAACAGATAAGTGGCAAGCCTCAATTTCTTTTGGGAACTGTCTAGAAGACAATTTCTCCGCTTTTTAATACGCCCTAATGTTTTTCCACTTCCTCACTTAATTCCTCTGTTAGACATAACCGAGTTCAGCTAACTTCAGTGCGCCTCCAAGCAGTAGGAACAAGAGCTTTCTGCTCCGTCAAGACACGGACTAATATAAAGTAAATTGGTCAGGCCTTGCTCCATTTCCAAGCTGAATTGTGCCTCCCTTTGTAAAAACAAATACTAACCTGCCCTAATTGGCTTGTAATCTCCAGGCTTACCAAGAAAGGAGCTGCTGCAGTGGCTTTTCTATTAGGCTTTTAGTAGAACCGAGGGTAAACACTAAGTGGTGTCCTAATGCCTAGAAGTAGCTCTTCTCCTGGCTGGTTTCAGAGCATAAAGGAAGTCAGGCACATCACAAAGCAGATGTTTCTACAGTCTGAATTAGAGGTAGGCTTCGCAGCTGCATCTTTCAGAAATTCACTTTTTTGTGAAGCATGGAATTGTCTGGAAGGTGGAAATAAGCTATCTGGGAGTCGCAGATGCAGGCGGGAGGGCTGTGGGCATAGCACACCACCTCCTGGGCACTGCTGCTCTTCGGTGTGATGTGCCCTGCAACCCCTCCTTCCCACCTCCCTGAGAAATACATGGTCCAGGGAACAGCTAGCTGTACCAATTAGTGACAGATGACAGTATAAACAGCTGTGTCAGATAATCTCCTTGCTCGAAATATCTACTAACCTTGAAAGAACCTCCAAGTATCATATGATCAGATGCTGAGTAACCTGCAGATGTAACTCATATTCGTATTCCTAGCCCTTGGCTTTTCCAGCTACCAGGTGAACTAATGGCTCAGCTTTCTCCCTTCGTCCTGGAGTTAGCGCTGCTGAAACTTGTGAAGGAATAGAGCAAGACTGTTTTTCATTAGGGCTTTCCTACAAATGTGGGTGGTAGCAAGCAGTGGTTTCTCTTGGATGCCTGCTGCACTGCACCCTTTTCAGTGGAGGGGAACTGTTAGTTCCCCAAATTAAAAGTTGGGATGGCAGCAGATGAGTTGGCTGGTAGAACTGGCACAGTCTCCCAGAAGTCAAGAAGATTCCAGCAGCTGACATTTTGGAATGCAAGCAAATGGATACAGAAAGAAGTGTCTGTTGATCTCTAAAAATGAATGGAAGTTCGTTCTTCTAAATACTGTGTGCGGTTTGGTTTCCCTTTTTCTAGTGTCTCTGTTATGTGTCAGTAGTGAGCACAAGGATGTTACTGCTCAGGGAGAGAGCTGTCAAAGTCTTGTGATTCGTGTGGGGTACATGACCTGCTGTGAGGGCTCGGGGGAACTTAGGAAGGTGCAGGCTCCCTAGAGCTCATGTCTGATCTTGGCCCACCCCTCTCTTTCTCTTTGTAGCTGACTTTGGATTTGCCCGATACCTGCAGAATAATATGATGGCAGCGACTTTATGTGGTTCACCAATGTACATGGTAAGTGTGTTTTGCTTACAAGTTTTTGTGTATTGTTCTTGCTTCTTTGTTCACCTCCCACCCCCAGAGGCAAGGCTTTGTGTTTCATTAGTCGTCCCCCAAAAAAGTGAAATTTTATTGACGTGTTAGAAAACAGCTATTACACAGCTATTACTTCAGAGTTCTAGCTGCGGGTAATGTCAGGCAACAGGTGCATGTGTTGTCATCTAACTCTCAGGTGAGCTGTTGATATATAAAACTGAACAAAACAGGGTATTGATTGCTCTCCGCTCCCAGAAACAGTACTCCCAGAGAGGACCAGAGCTTTTACCACTGAAGGTGCAGGGAAATGAAATGTATTTTCTCTGTTGCCAGCGAAGGAGCAGAGTGAGGGCCAGGATGGTATTCCACACGTCTGACTATATTGGCAGTGTTGCTTCCTTGTTGAAGAGCCTCAGTAAATCACTGCTTTGGCCGGACTGTTTCAGACAGTGGTTCCATAAGCCCACGGTCACCTCGAGTCTTTCAGTTGTTTTTGCTAAGGCCAGAATATCAAGAGCAAGGTCCTTGTTAAACAGCAGTTTTGTAAACTCTCCAACTATTTTTAGCTGTTTGGTCTTGCAAAATCCTTTCAGGCCTACGGACTATTCAGGCACAGATATTGCCTTCTTGCTAACTTACTGCTGCTAAGCATGTTTTGTACTCGGGAAATGGGTGTAAATGTAAAGACCACTTGCTTCTTGTTCTGTGCACTGCCACTCCCTGTTCTCTCCACCCTCTGCATGCTGATTCTTTCAGCAAACCAGCTACTTCAGGGATGACTTCTTAGCCTGAGAAACAGATGTGTTTTAAAAAACAAACTGATCCCTTTCACTTCCTTTGAACTTCCTTGTCTGTGACCGGGATGTGAGGATGTAGTCTCTTGTTTGCTTTCATGGAAGCAGTCAGGATCTCAGTGTCTCAGCAAGCCAATGAAATTAAAAATGACGAAGCCAGGACAGAAATAAAAATGTCAAAACCAGCCATGTAATAGTTCTGGGGGTGGGTGTCTGAGCTCAAAGTCAAAAAAAAAAAAAAAGTTTATGTGGATCAGTTTAGGTTGAAATTTTTACAAGCGCCCTGAGGGCAGCAGGCACTTGGAATCAGAATCATAGAATGGTCTGGATTGGAAGGGCCTTAAAGATCATCTAATTCCAACCCCCTGCCATGGGCAGGGACACCTCCCACCAGACCAGGTTGCTCAAAGCCCCATCCAGCCTGGCCTTGAGCAATGGTAGGGATGGGGCATCTGCAGCTTCTTGGGGCGACTTGTTCTAGTGCCTCACCACCATCACAGTGAAGAACTTCTTCCAAATATCTGATCTAAACCTACCCCTTTTTAGTTTAAAACCATTATTCCTTGTCCTATCACTACATTTCCCTGACAAGTCCCTCTCCAGCTTTCCTGATTTTCCTTGATTGTAAATATGTTCTAATCCATTTGAGTTTTGTCTGTACCTTTAGATCAAAGAGTTAAGCTGGACTGTGCTACGCTGCACAGGGGTAGCATGTTCCACAGTACAAACTCAAGTAAAACAGACTTCCTCTCTTTCCCTTTTTGAAGCCTGATGTTTATTTGAACTATGCTATATGTGAAGATGTCATTTTTTTCCCTCCTATGAGTTTCCTGAACTGTTTTTAGTAATACTTTTTCTTTCAGAGTCTCTTATGAAAGTAAATCAAAACACCCAGCTTGATGTGTTTTTTCTTTGTTTTTGGCTGAAAGAAGCTACTGATGACCTTTTGCTGTTTTATCTTTTTAATTTAAATGACTCTGGACATTACAGGGAATCTCAATGTTTCGTATTGTTCTCTATTTACTGATAGGTTTGGGGGAAATTTGTGCAGGGAGGGTGAAACTGGTCTTCAGGGGATGCTTTGAAGTCTGTCTCTGTTGCTATTACGGATCTTGTGCATTAGCACTGGGAACATGTACAGAAGGCAAGCCCTTATTCCCTGTTTTAGCTCATAGCCCATTGCTGCTGTTTTCATGTTGCTCTCTTACAAAGAAAGGCATGTTACCAACACCACAGTGAGCTTTGTGGCTCAGTCCTGATACAATCCATGTCACATGAGACTTGAAACCTTCTGTAGTTCTCATCCTCTAGCTTTCTTTGGCTTTGTTTGGTGTCATTCCTGCTTCGTTTGGCGACAGCAGCTTGGTCTGTCCCTGACTTCTCCGCTGCCATTTCTTTCTGTTACATGCAGCCTAATCTGTTGTTACAAATGCGCGGGATTAGCAAGCCTGCCCTCCTGCCCCTCTTCCAACGCCGCTCCCCAGGCAGGCTGGGTGCTGAACCGCAGGGCCTTGCGGGCTTGAGCTGCCTCCAGCCTCTGGAGCAAGCATGGGAGAGAGCAGCAGAGGGTATGGTGTGAGATAGGAAACTGGAGGCTGAGGCACAGCAGGGCTCAAGCTGTTGGACTGCAACGCGCAGATCTGCCTTTGAACCCAAACTGGCTTTGGCAGCAGGCTCTGGAGCATGCTGAGTACGCTGTCATCTTGGGCTAAATGAAGGAAATACGTGAGTGATGCTGGTCAGGGCAGAGGCTGGAGCTTACCTGTGCGGTTTGTGCCTTTGCTTTTCTTGATCACTTATCTGTTCCTTGCTTTAGAAGATCTCTGTGATTTTCGAGGAGACTTCTCTCAGTACAGGCTGATTCAGCAGAATATGGTATGGCTGAGAAGGGAAAGTACTGTGTTTGCCTAAAGTAGGCTTAACAGCATAGGGTGTTTTTCTGTCTGCCCGAGCAAAAGTCTCTGCTTCCCCTGCTTAACGAGGGAATTGGCCTTGTCAAGGTAGTCTTGTTGGGAGCAAATCTTCTATAGTTATTGGGAAATCCAGCTCAGGGGTTTTTAAAGCATATCAGTGACTTGTGTTTCTTTCCTGCAGCTGCCAAAAATGGCCTGCATCTTTAGTAAAACAAACTTCTGAAACTTCTGTTCTCTCCCCAAAAAGGCACCCGAAGTCATCATGTCTCAACACTACGATGCCAAAGCTGACCTGTGGAGTATAGGAACCATCATCTATCAGTGTCTGACCGGAAAGGCTCCTTTTCAGGTGAGTAGCTTCGATTTCATGTTTCTAAATTAGTAGTAGTATAGGTGACATCTACTTTAGAGTAAATGGATTTAAAAAATTTCCACAGACCCAGCCTTATACAGGTCTGGCTGTCCAGCACATTGACAATGTGGTGCTTCATATGTTTTAATGCTGGAATGGTACTAGAAGATGGCTCTCCTCTCCTCTGGGCTCTATCTCAGTAAAATGTGTTTCATGGTTACAGATCCTTAGAGAAAGTCATTTATTAAAAAAAAAAAAGTGTGTGCCTGGAAATACTACTGCTTTAGCTGATCCGTGACAATTTTCCTGAATAAAAGTAGGGGAGCCGGAAGAACGTTTCATATTTACAAGTATGCTCACTGTATAATTCGTGACTTTAATTCTGATGGGTCCGTAGGGACAAGAAGGAAGACTAATTGCAAGTCAATGTTAGGGGTGATTTGGTGGTAAGTGGTGTATTGCAGCTAAATTGACTTTGTTTTTAGAGCAGCTAAGTAGGATCTTATCAACAGGATCTTATCTGTCATCTCACAGCAATCCCTTCCAGCCTGAAATGTTTATGTTCATCAAGTCCAAACCCCTCTAAATATAACACAGTCCAGTAAAACTCCACCCTGTAATTTATGCCATAACTCCTGACTGAGCTAGAGCATATATTTTGTGAAAGGCATTCTCTGATTTTAAGCTTTGAAATAATGGAGAACTCGTTGCAACCTTCTGCAGGTTGCTTCAGGATTACTTCACATACTTCTAATCTTAAGTATAGCTGGAATTAATCTAAACTCAGTGCATTTTTCTTGTTCCCAATCATTAGTGTGCCACAGAGTACGCTGCCTGTTACTTTTTTTCTTCCATGCTGAATGAGATTTGCAGACTCCCCCTTACAACCACTATTTTAAAGTACTGTACTTGTCAGGTTTTTTTCCTTTCTGACTTGCAGCGGAGCAGAGATACTCAAGTTGCTGATAATTCTCTGCTGCTTTAATATTCGAGCTCTTTAGAGCTCATCTCTGTCTAATCCGTGAAAAAAAAAAAAACAAACACAAATTTGTATGCTGATGTGAGTTCCAGTTCATGCCAGCCCTGCAGGTTTAGATCATTTAGGGCAATTGTGAACTATAGCCCTTTTTTCGCGTGTCCTGACTTCTCTCCATCCTGTCTCCCTTTTTTAAAAAAAAAAAAAAAAAAAAAAATCTGCAGGATTTTCTGAGCTTAGTTCTATAGCTCTTTACAATTTCATATGAGACCTTGAATATTTATGCAGTTAAATCATCAGGAAGGATAAAATGAATTCTGAATCTGTTGCAAGAAACAGTGGGCAAATACAGAAGGAAAGTAATGGTATGTTTTGGTCTTGTCTCAGAGTGAAGAACTTTTTTTTTTTCCTTCAGGGTAATTTTTTCCCTGTTGCTATGAGAATCTTCCATTCCAGTGCCTTATATTCTACCCACCAGCTTGCTCTGTATTTAGCGCAAGACTTCATTTCCTTTGCATGTTTCTTTTTTATAAACACCGCTACAAAAGTACATGGAAACTCCTGAATGGCTCCCACTTGCTGGCTGCGTGCACTTGTTATTAGTGTTGGTATCTTTGTTTGAGAGGAGAAAATGACTGTTAGGATAAAAGAAAATATTTGTGCAGTAAGAAAAAATGTGGGTGTGGAGAAAGCAGGCTTTGACTGCATGCATAGGAGAGCTTTGCACTGATTTGGTCTTGTAACTTGGTCCCTTTTAGTCTCTGAAGGCCCCTTGATATTGAATTCATTTAAATGACGTAGTTATCACTAACATGGTGACATTCACAGGTGTTTTTCACTGAAGTTTTTCCACTTAATATCTCACACAACCTTCGGGCATCTGATTTCTTTGAAAAGAGTTAGGTGGCTTTTCTTTCTGGTCATTTCATTCTGGTCAAGCATGTTGCAGAAATGTTCTTCTAAAAACATTTGCTTCTATAGCCAAGACTTCTCACAGGAGATAAAATTGAATACCAGGCAGCTTCATTCAGCTCTCCAGACGAGGTTTTGGGCAGGAGGATGGTCAGAATAACATTGGCCTCCTGCCTATCTATATCTGTGTCCTCAGGCTCGCGCAGAGGTGAGGCAGTCCTGTGATGCTCGTGTCCCTTTGAGCCATGGCAGTCCCCTGCCTTGCAGTGGGCGATGAAAGGGCACTTCAGCCCCTGCCCAGCAGGTTCTGATCCTTGCTTTGTGCTTGTTTGAATGGAGAACTTCTTTCTTTCCCATATACATCTGGCATCTGTTGGTCTAGGAGTCATTTGTTTCTCTATATTCCCCGCCACCCGCACCTCCCCTTCTTCTTTTGGGGTTTGTATTTTGAAACAAAATGCCCAGCCCCATTTGTTACTGCAGTAGCAGCTGTGGATTTGTTTGATCAGGGAGAAAGAAAAGCTCAGCCCAGATGGTTCTCTGTGCTCCATCTATTTGTTTTGACTGCGTGTGTCACAAGCTGCCTTCTCCCAGCTGTAAGTTTCAGGTGAACGAAGGCAGATGTTGGAAAGCTAGTTAAAGGTTAACAAGCTTTATTTCGTTGTTGGCATGACTGTGTTGTAAGAATTTGCTGACCGTCACTGAGCAGGCGAGGAGCTATTGTTTACAGGGCTGGCGGGAGGAGAGTAGCAGACAGAGGTGATGGACATGTGGCCAGAGGTGCTGGGGACACCGTGCTTTTGGAGGGGACATCTAGAAACGGATGGAGAGAGAACAGGCTCGTTCTGCGTAGTGCCAGCAGCACAGGCAGTTGTGGGCAGCCAGGAGCTGGATTTCTTATGTTAACCTCTTCAGGCTAAATCCTCACGGTGTGTTCCCTCCCAGGCAGCACCTGACCTCTGTCTAGCTGAGATTCCCATGGGGGTCTGGAGCACAGCGTGAAACGCGCTGCCTTTGGGCTCTCTGGCTGCTCGCTGCGTGAGCCAATTAGACAACTTCAGGGAGATGCAAACCAAAAGGACTCCGGTGTTATCTGTAGCAAGGAGGAATTAGTTGCCTAAAAATAAATAGGCTTCAGGGGGCTGGGTTAGATGGAGAAAAGATCAAACACGTGTGGAAAGGCTGAGGCAACTGTCAATCCAGAAGGTGCCTGTAAATCTAGACAGCGATATGTGAGTGCATGTATATGCGTGAGTGTGTTTTCTAGCTGTCTCAAAGTTAATTTTAACTGTAGCTGGGTCACCCAAGGCAACTTCCCGGAGCCGTTCTTGTCCCTTACTTGCCTCCTTGCCTGCAGACAAGAAAGAAACTGCTATGCTCAGATGTGAACAGTTGGTAGGATGGCTGGTGAAGCTGTCGTAAGGGGCTTTTTGTATTAAACATGCCCATAAACAAAACGGTGAGGCTGCCATAGGGATGAGATTAACAGGATTCATAATCCCTATAAACAGATTTGCTGAGCGCTGTATTAATGGGGAATTGTTAATTTGCCTTGCCTAATAAGCGGCCTGCTCTTGCAACTCTTCGTTGCCGTCACTGAGGACAGGACTGGAACAGCGTTTCCAGGTCTTGCTGACCAGCACTGAGAAATGCCTCGAGTGTAGCAGTCTTCTCTTGTGCTCAGCTGGGACAAAAAGATCGGGACCAGTGCCCACCACGGGGAGGTGGAGGCTGTGTAGACAGGTGACAACTAGAAGCAGAACTGGAGACAGGCAGGGAAGAAAAAATCACATAAGGTCAATTTCCTGGGAATTTCCAAAAGCTATCTTGTCCTTGTAGATGATGTTTGAAATATGATTAGTTAAATGACTCAAGTCTTTTTTGGGGAGGTGGAAGAATAGCACTGGTGATCCTGGTGGGTTCCATTGTGTGACCCTTTTGAAAACAGGGTAAGGAGATGCACAGACACACACGTACCCGTGTCAGAGCTGTATCTGGCAGTGGCACCGAGTCCATTCAGACATGCAGTCCTGACAGGGAACATGAAACCTGGTTGTCTCCTGTTTGAGCCTTTGTAAGCATCTCCTCGCTGCTTTATGGCCAGGGAGCAGGGAGGAGCAGGAGATGTAACACAAGTTGCTGGTCTGGCAGCTCTGAACCAGTTAACCTGCACGTGTATGTTCTCATCCCAGCTAGCTGGTAGACGAACAATTAGTCTCTAAGCCTGGTGTACCAAGTCTACTGCTTTATTTCTGAATTAAGTCCTCTGGTGTAAGTACTAAGATTAAGTGTCACTTAAAAACAAACAAAAAAAAAAACCCTGCTGTGTTGTAAAATGGGCTTTGAGGAAAACTGGAGGAGGATTTTATACCCAGAATTGGAACTCCGGGTTTATTTGTTAGGCAGGCTGCTCTTGCGTTCCCAAAGCTGCTCCTCTGGGAGCAGCTCTCTGTGTCCAAGGGGACAGGTATTCCTTGCTGAGCTTAAAAGTGGTGCTGGACTGCTGTGCTAAGATTTGACAGAGCGATCAACTTCTTGTTGTAGTAAGAGCCGTCAGCTTTTTGCCTCGTGTCTGCGGACCAGATCCTGTTCTCTTGGGAACTGAGGGAAAAACCTCCATGGACAGCTAAAGAAAAGAGATTTTTTTTCTGCTACTTGTCCTTTCAGGTTCCTCTGGATGCTTGCCACTTAGCTCTGGGAGTCTTAAAACACCAAATAAATGTAGCTCTGCATGAGGAAGACGTATTTGCAGCAGGTTTTCAAGCTCTTCCTCAGAACTGTTGAGCTGGGGGCATTATTACTCACTTCTTTTTAACGTATCTGAATTGCATCTTTGCACCCTCAAATCCCCAGGAATCTGAAGGAAAGGCTTCAGAGAGGAGAGCAGATACCATGACGTGTGCTGTGAGTTGTTGACCAGACAGCGCTGCTCACCGGGGGTGTGAATGTCTCTGGCCCCCTCCGACTGAGCCCTGTGCAGCTCCAGCTTTTCCCCAAGCGCAACAAATCCGGTGCTGAGCGCTTTTGGAAACACCATTGCTTTTTTGGGTGCAATTCCCTCGCAGGCAGCCAGCACCGGGTGGGATTTGGCAGGGCTGTGCTGAATGCCTTTGCCGGCTAAACATGTTTCCACTGCTGCTCAGGACAAAGTAACAGAGGGGCAGGATTGGATTTGTCTGATTGTCTTATATATAGAAAGGGCAGACAAAAACAGACCCAGTTACGCTAACGCAGCTGCTCCATAGTAACATGAGAGGGGGAGCAAGGGTATGAGGTGGCCTGCTGGTGCGTCTCCTATTGATAGGGAAAACTAAAACCGAACTGGCCGTTCTGTATCCTGGCTTCTGGCAGATGGGTGCTGCCCTGCAGGTAGCAGCTGGCTCTGCGTACCTTGAACGGTGCAGTTGGTAGGCGCCTGAAATGTTTGCTTGCTTTTTTCTGATGTTTTTCTTGGACAGGGTGTGTATCTACCGGGAAGGTAGATCTCATATTAAGGCCTTCAATCCCAGAGGAAGGAATTCAAACGGTGTTTTTAGTGTCTTACAAGCATCTCAGCGTTCAGAGAGGCACTATACCATCGTAGGATTCTCAGAGAAGCACTACGCTATTGTAGGAAGAACTGGGCGAAGTGGCTGGAGGTAGCAGTGGTCTGTGAAGTGGCTGCCACCAGTGGGCTCGTTCCTGGGAGCCTGCTGCTACGGGCAGAGCTGTGTGACTCGCTTAACGCTCAAAGTTACGTGAAGCTGGAGTTGGTTTTACCAAAGGAATGGCGATCCACAGTCGTCTGTGCAGGGTGCTCATTAAGATGACTGTGCTCCCCAGCAGACAGCCACCTATGTCAGGCACCGGCTTGCTTTGTGGGCTGCTGGGGACAAGCCCCAGTGAGAAAGCATGGTCTGGGTGTAGAGAGGCCTGATGGCCTGGGTATGATCCTCGCAGAACAAGTGCGAATTGTACTGAGAAAGTAGAATGGGGAGAAACAACATCCCTAAACGGGTCTCTCTTTTAATTTGTACAAAGAGGAGGGGAATTTAATTGAGGATTTTGGTTCCACCCAAGCTAGTGCTTAGAAACCCTTTCTAGTGAACTGGGCTTTGCATATGTGCTGCTTTTAATATACTTCATCTTTATTGCCAGGAAAATTTCTGACAAAACACTGTTTGAAATAGATCAGAGCCTCATTGTATTTGTGAAACAATTGAGTTGTTGCGACAGGAAATGAACAGAGAAAACAGCCAAGGCTTGTATCTCTCTGATGTGAGCAGACACTTAGCTTCCCTGCAGTGGAGCTCTGTTCCTCCGTGTACGCTGTGTCTGTCAGGCATATTTTTCATTACGCACGGTGTCGTGGCCAAGCCATTTGGTGCGGTGTGTACACTTGCCTCGTTAAAGTTTGCCAAATATTAAGAATCTAATTACAGGGCAAAATCTGCAAGGGGAGAGGTGTAAAATGGAATTTTACTGAAGCAAATCAAATTGAGCGGCGGTGATTGGAAAGCTGATGCAGATTGGCATCTACATAACAACATGCTTTGCTGAACAACATCCATTTAATGGCTTCTGAAAACGGTGTTTTTGCATCTCCTGTTTGGGTCCCTGCTGTGTCTGTGAACAGCAGAGGGTAGGTTATTGCAGAGAGAACTAGGAAACCTTTATTTCCTTCTGTTAGGAATCCAGTAGCTCTGTTTGTGCAAGGATCTGGGTGGGTGGGAGGGTGTGTGTAAACAGCAGTGCCCATTGTGGTCTTACCGCTAGCGATGCTGCGAAGCTTGGGTTGCTAACACCATGTAAGAAGTGCTGTCCTGATCAGTATTACGCCAGTCTTATTGATACTAGCAGCTGCCTTGTGGTTTCTTTGAGTTTGGTACTGAGCTTTCTCAGCCGTTCTTAACTTCATGCTCATCTTTAGTCAGAGGGAGTAGGTGATGTTGAAACAGCATCTTATGTGGCTGCTTTTCCAGCCGTGCTGTGTTGGTGGTATTGTGATGGCCATCTGCAGATTGGCTTGTCTGATTTGCCATTTTGAGCATCTTAATCGACCTTAAATGCTTCTAATTTAGAAATGGAAGTAGGTGGAAGGCTTGAGGGTTTTCTGTCTGCAACACCAGGAGAGCTGCCTGTTGCCTCCTGGTTCACACTTTCCTAAGCATTCTGCTGCACCAGTAATTGGGTGCACACGAACCTTTCTGATCTTCCTTCCCTGTTTATATTTACCTTGTCTGTGTCATGCTACCCAGCCTACTCTCTCTTTAATAAAGAGATATTGCCTAAGCAGAAAAGCTTTAGACACTAGGGTTAATTGACTGGCATGCATTTGTTGATTGTATAAAAACAAATGGAGAAGTGATGTTAGCAGACTCGTCTGTGCTTCTGTACTTATTTTTAACCTCAGCTGTAAAGCTCTAGTTGTGCTGAGCCTTTTTTTTAATCCTCTCTCTCACAATTTGGGATCTTGTCAACATCTCTACCAGTTCTATATGTTACTACAGAAATAAGAGCTGTGGCTTGAGACCTTCTGGCTTCCTAGAATTAAAGTAAAAAACTAAATCAGTTGCTGTTTCCCCATGTTCCTGGTTTCTTCATAGATTCCTTGCCCATCAACAGGCTCCCTGCCCTCTTCTAAATACCCTGCAGCAGTAATCCATGCTCTCAGCAGGAGCTGCCATTCATCATTTGGGACTCCTCAAGTCTGCAATTATTTCACCTCTTGGGTGAGGCTATTGGGCCAGCTCAGACCTGAGCATCAGAGCCCACTGAAATGAAGCTCAGGGCTCAGAACGGGAGAGCAGGGCAGAACCAGGTCAGCGACAAAAAGGCAGGAGGCTGAAATAAGGTATTTTCACTCTGTCACAGGGCTGGCTTTTTACACTAAAGCAAACTGCAGGTTCTCATTGTCTGTGTTGGTTCAGGGATTGAAAAGTGCCTCTCTGCTCTGCAGAGTAACTGTGAAATAGTAGAGGAAGGGGATTAGCATTTCTATCAACTGCTTCATGCACTGTTTTTATTTTTCCCCTACAGGCCAGCAGCCCACAGGATCTTCGTCTCTTCTATGAGAAAAACAAGATGCTGATGCCGAAGTAAGCATTCTCCCAGTGTTCATGTTTGTATGCACTTGTTTACTCTCTTTACACCTATCCCCACGTGCTTCTGGCTTGTCACACGGGGAGATGCCTATAAAATATTTGGCTACCTGCCTTGCCCCGTTGCTTAAACCAGCAGTGATGGGGCTCAGAGAAAGTCAGAGAGCAGCAGATTTCCAGAGATGGTGTTCTTGCTTTCTGTAGGTACTACTGCTCCCCTCCATTGCAAAAAAAAATAAAAAAATCAGGGTGGTTCGTGATTTCAGGAGCCAGGTTGTAGTCCCTTCCTGTGTATGGCTTCTCTGAGGCTGGGTACCACTGTTAAGAAGAAAAAATCATGGCAATTCGTGATTCATGCAAGCAGCCAAACTTCGGCTTCTCCTGCAATCTGTCATACCTGCCTGGAGATCACATTCCCACGTTTTCACGTGTCAGGATGGCAACTGCTTGTGTCCATCCTGCTAAGAGGAGGAGATACTGTGACCGCTGTGGAAACGGACACTGCTGCAGTCTCCGTGGGGCACGGAGGGAAGATAACTGCCCTCATCCCAGGGGTATACGTTACCTAGTGAAGGAACTAGCTGCTGCGCGGTGCTGCGATTTGTCAGTATATTTTGGTTTTGTTGCTGTGGTCTTCACTTTTGAACTGCGAGCTCCTAAAGCCAAACCTCATGCTTGCTTTTGAAACCTCAGCCTGGTATAGAGAAAGTGCTGAAGTTCCAGATTACACATCCAAATTCTGGAAGGCATTTTTAACCAGAAAGTTAGCTTCCTTTTGGCAGAGCTGCTCATGCAGCCACATATGTTGGAAGTTCATTGAGTTGATCTGGATTTTTCCTTGTTAGTTCAGACAGCTTTAAGAGTGGGTAGAAGGAACTACAAAGCAGCCAGACCTCTTACCAATGACTTGTGCTATGCATTTAATTTCCCTTTAAATACTTCATTTTTTGATTTTTGGGGTGAAGGGGCAAACTTCAATCAGAATTAAATTTGGTGTACCTGCATACTCTTCTGGATTGAACCAGAGGGTGTGATAGAGTAAAACACCCAAACAAAACAATTCGGAACAAAACCACTCCTACATAGCTGGAGCCGAATAGTCTGTGTGAACAGAAAGCAGCCCTTCTGTTTCCCCTGCACAGCCTTAAACATGGCTGCTCACCTTCGAGGTAGTGCCTCTTACAAAGAGAGAAATAAATCCCTACAGTTAGTAAGTACCCTTGCGCTGATCGTGCTGCCCTGCTGCTGCTTTGGCTCGTGTATGCAGTAGGAGACAGCCAAGGGGAGGAATGAAACTCAGCTATAAGAGGAGAGCATGTCTGTTCGTGTAGGGATTAGTCCTTTTTCTTCATTAGGAGCTCGCTAGAGCCACTGCGTTTACAATTTTCACTCATCTCTGCTTTTTAACTCCCAAATATCACCAAAGTTTAAATCCAAGCCCATTTTTTTTCCACCATAGAAGTTGGATCCAAAGTGGCCTTTTGTTAATGCTTTCCCAAGCTTGTCCATTTGTCTCTTCAATGTGAGCCACAATCTGTGCTATTTCCTGAGTAAACACGAACAAACTGCCTCCGTCAGCCCTGCCAGCGCAGGATGAAACACGAAACCACTCGAGAGATCTCATTCTCAGACTGCAGCAGTGCCAGGGTTTGGTTTCATTCTCCTCGAGGCTAGGCATGCTGGCACCCACCTCCCCAGCATCCCCACGGAAAGCGGTGTGTTTTGGCCTGGGAGTGGGGTGGGGAAGAGCTGATTAAACCCTCAGCAGCAGCCTCTGCCTCCCAAGCCGATGCTATTGCTGACAGGTGAAATGCCATTCGGAGGCGGGGAGCCCGTGTCGGTAGGACCAAGCCCAAAGGCCTCACAATTTTAATAGCGCCGATCTAAATAACTAACATTCGTTGCCTGATTTGAATGGCAAAGTATATAGTAGCTCACGGGAGGAAGGAGGCAGCTTTGTTGCTGCTGTTTAAAAAGATGGCCTTGGAAAACAATACTGTAGGTTTCGAAGCTTGATGGTTTAGAGGTGAGAGGTATGAGGAGACAAACAGGCTGTTAATCTGCACTGTCCTCAGTCTGTTCTGACATCTGAGGTCTACTACTTGACCTGCCTGTTTCTTGGCTTTAAAATCATACAAAAGCTCAAGTCATTGCTGGGAAACAGACTCGTTTTGGATGAGCAGTTTGTGTCATGGATAAATAAGTTATGACGATAACACCGGAGGACTGCAGGACTCCTGCACTAATGTATTTTTCAGGAGACTGTTAGCTGTGGTATGCTGGGTTATTCCATTACGTGGTGTGCTTCTGAGGCACGCCTTTTTTTTGACAAGCCGTTGTTTTCTCTTGGCTCAAACTGAGGCTTGGTTTAACTGCATCCCTTCCAGAGCCCCGGTGCCCCCTCTGTCAGCCTGGGAAGACCCACACAAGCGTTAGAGTGTCAGGGATGGAAAAGCAGCTCCTCCAGCACAAACAAGCACGACGGATGCTTGGCATGATCCTCTGTTCTAGGAATCACTGGGCTCAAATTCCTGCACAAGCGAGGCCTAGGACTTCACAGAATATATATAAATACACACCTTGCCCAACATCTCTGGTTTCACGCCAAACCAAACGAGATTCTGGCAGGGCCAGCTAGCTCTTCTTTCCCCCCACTCTCACACTTCTGACCCAGCTTCTTTTTCACCCTGTCTGCGACACGGTGGAAATGGTGCAGGAGCAGTTGTGTCACCCCATGTGGTCGGCCTTGGCTTCAGGGTGGTGAGCGATGCCAGCCCAGCAGAGCGGAGCACTGCTCGAGTGAGCCACGTGCTGTGCGACCGAGTCGGCTCGGGCTCAGCGCGGTTGGAATTACTGGGCTGAGCACACATGCCTTCACCTCGGCTGACCCTTGCGTGGGGAGAGGGGAAAGCTTGGCAGACCGTGGGGCCATGCTGGGCACAGCCACGATAAACAGAGTTAACGCTGAAAGGAGTTGGAGCCACCTACGCTGAATTTGGAGAGCTCTGCTCTGGCTGCAGGCAGGACGCTGCAAATACAGCCCCTAACTGCACTGCTGGTTACAGAGGAAAGGCAGCAGAACTGAATCCACTTAGGCAAGAGCTGAACTCTACTTTCCCTTCCTTAATCTGTTCATTTATTCCCTGCTTCTTGCAGTATATCAGGGTTATAAAGAGCTGACCTGGCCTCTCCCCAGTCTGCTTGTGGGGTTGGAGAGAGCAACGATTTGCTGGCTCTTCTGTGCTGTAGTGGCCATTGAAAAGAGAATTTTCTTCCTAGCTAAACTGGAAAGTAGGGAAATAGCTGCACTAATTTTAGCTTGCTTGAGTGCCAGATGCTCATATCTTACTGGCCTTTGATTAATAAATGATGTATATTGAGAAGCAAATAGACAGAGGTCACTTGCCAGTCTTACATAAGCAGCATTTAAAAAGAAATGCCTTAATAAAATGGCAGTGACTGGTGATACATTTCACCACGAATGTCCTGATTGGGAGCTTCCCCTCAGTAGCTGCTTCATTTTAACGACCTCCTTATTCCTGTTAGAGCAAGGAGAAGATATTTTATTCAGCGTGTGCAAAATATTGCATATTGACTAGACTGAGCTGAGAACAAGAGGGTTGGAAGTGCAGTGGAAGGGAAGGATCTGCAGGTGCTCATGGGAGAGGCCACTAAAGCTCGATTCACTGTGGCCTTAGCAGTGACAATGGGGAGTAAAAGCCAAACAGATGCAGAGATGTTCCTGTCCAGCCTCTCTCCAGTGAGTTCCTATGGTGTTCCTAGCCCAGCAGGCAGAAAGTGAGTTTGCACTTGCAGTTTGCCTTCGTGAATATGCAGAAGTAGCTTCAGTAGATGGAGGGTCTCTTACGTGCTTTTGTTTTCAATCCTAGCATCCCCAGGGAGACATCGAGCCACCTGAGGCAGCTGCTGCTGGGCCTTCTGCAGCGCAATCACAAGGACCGCATGGACTTCGGTAAGAGACCTCCTTCCAGTTCTGGCTGTGCTGCTTGTCTGTGCCTTCCTTGACCTATTGCACTGCACAGACCTCCGTGGTTTTGGCCGGTGTTAGGAAAAGCATCCAGACTGGTAGTACCTGGCTTCTTACTTGCATTCCCTCTCCCAGCTTCTGCTTTTGTAGTCTCTGAACTTGTGTTGCTAAGCATGCTGTCAGGGGAAACGTGCATCTTGTGCATCCCAGTTCTTACTGTCACAGTTACTTCCCCAAGCTGCAAGCTGTATCCGTTTAATGTATACACTCTCTGACTCTCACTATAGACCTGTCTCCTGACTTGACTGACATGGAGACTTCCTTTTTAAATTTTTTTTTTCAGTGTCTTAATTCCTTCTAGGCTGAGAACAATCATTAGGTGCTAGGCAGTTCAGAGAAAGAGAGAGTCTAGACCTTTCTTGGGACGAGAATGTTGTCTTCCTTGTCTTCCTCACCAAGGAAGTTGGTCCTGACGGTGTGTTAGCCTCTGAATGCAGAGAAGAACAGCAATGCTGTTCAGAGAAGAACAAACAGAAGCTTTGCTTCCATTAGCTTGTGTTGCTGGTGAATGGGTAAGTTTGCTCCTCCAGCCTCCGTGTTTGAATTAGGTTTGGCACTGGGCAAGCCTGTTTAAGTGGTTTCCTTGCTGCTGGGGCCTCAAAGCGCACGGATCTGTGTTGAATATCAGTTGTGCACCATCACAACACCAGCCAACAATTAGCTGCTTTTTGCACATCCGTTGTGTTTTTCCTTGAGAGTAAAGTGTGCTTGTTTGTGCTTTCAGAGTATTACTTTTTAGTCAGACTTGGATAAAAGTGTTTGGTATTTGTCTTCTGGGGGTTAGTTTTGTTATTTTTTGTTGCTTATCAGCACAGGTGGTTTGTTTCTTGCAGGGCATCACATGCTAGTTGATGAAGATAGATTGTTTTGCAGCCTCTGTTATTCTTTTGGATTAGAGTTATTGGGAAAGCCTTTCTGGGGACGCTGTCATCTGGGTACAGCAAGTACATGGATTAACCAAGGCTGATCATAATTATCCAGTGCTGAATGTGAAGGACTACTGCTCGCTGCAGTGCAGAAGGGAGAACACAAGCCTTTTCAAAAGGGAGTTGTTGAAGCTACAAACAGACCGAATATAAGTATCTCTCAGCAGTCCCTGCAGACCTTCTCTCTGGGTTGTGCATCTCTGCTGCTTCTGTCATGCTGCTGTACATTTCAAAAGAAAAACACATTTGAGGCTCCTGTTTCCCCTCTGTCAGAAATGGAGTCTGGTAAACCTTTTTAGCCACCCTATAAGCTGGTTTTGTACCTCTTGGGAGTAGACTGCATGAGTCATTGTCTCTAACACTTGGAAATTTGAGATAATATGCTTTGATTTCACTCAAGACAACGGTTACAGCACATCTTGCTGGATAGAGATTGCTGCCTGTTAATCACATAAGGGATCCTTTTCTCTGCAGATTGGCATGTCCTTGTGAGATAGAATTGTTTCTCAGGGAGGGTTTGCAGGTTCCTAGAGGAGCCTGTATTTGAGGTGGACCTTGTGCCTCATAGAAGGCAGATCTCAATGGCTGTCTGGCATCTTTCTCATCCACCTCTCCTTCCTTTCTCCTGTTTACTTCTGTTGAAGTATGAGCTTCATCCCTGCTTGTGACACAACTGTTTTCCTTCCCCTACTGTCTTCTGCTGCTAGGTCTTCAGCTCCTTTATGTTCCTGGGGGCTCAGACCCTGAACTACACCTGCTGAACGTTCCTTTATTCCTTTCCTTAGTGTCAGCTCAGGACGCTGCCAGATGATGCCTCTTGCCAAAACAGTAGCAGTGTTTAAATGGGAGCACATCTCTGTGCCCACCTACCATCATGTTTTCAGCTGCTGCCAGTGGCCAGCAGTGCACAGACTGAATGTCCTGAAGCTCAAGATCCCATCTGAAGCAGATCCCCGAGCCATTTCTCTTAGGTGGCTCCTGGTACACCGGTACTGTGTCCTGCTACTGGCAAACTAACCAGAGGCTACTCTGTCCACGTATGCTATTTATAAAAAATGTTTGGCTGATGGTCAGTGCCTTTGTTAGCTGTCCCTTTACCCTTCTGTGCTCTGAAGGTGAAGATCCACGTGCACTCCTGGGTCAGGGCGGATCACTGAGGAGCTGGATGTGCTGTTCCTTCTTGGTCCCTGAGGCCGGCCCCTTTAATCTGTCTGGAGATGTGCGTGGCGTCCTCCACAAAGCTCCCCCACATCTTGGTTCACCCAAAAGCATTCATTATGCAAGACTGAAGCTCCTTTTGCTTGTTGTGTGTCTCAGCTGCTCTTCTATCAAGAACTGATGGCCTTTGCAATTCCAGGATTATCTAGAGGAGCACAAGGAGGGTTTCAAGTTGAAGTTTCCTGTTGATGATCACAAGCAGGGTTGTTAAATTTTGCTTTGTAAGCACAGCTAACAAGCAATTTGGAGGGGGAAACATGGAAGCAGTAGTCATTTCCACCCCCTCAGATGTTACTACATAGCCAGCTGAATCAGCGTAGCTGAGGGGATGGTACCTCTAGAGGAGTGGGCTCAAGAAGCAGCAGGAAAGTCCAGCAGCTGAGCAACTCCTCACAAATAGGGATGTTCTCCGTCCACAGCAGATTTTATCTGTGAGATTCCAGCATTCTCTGCCAGAGGAACCTGGCATCGCTTCTGCTGTGCTGAGTGCCAAACCAGCGTGCTCTTACTACAGGACCCTGGCGTGGCCGTGGCAAGGAGCGGCTTGGGAAAGAGGGATTAAGTTGTGTTGTTTTCTTTTTTTAAAAAAGACGTCAAAACCAGTTGCTACTTTCTGGAAAGCTCACTGTCTGAAGAGGAGCTGTTTACAGAATTCAGAAGTTTGTAAACCTTGGGTGTTGCAATAGGAAATCCATGCTGGGAAAACAAGTTGAGCTGCTCTCGCAGTTAGCCAAGTAGCCAGCGCTGATCCATGACTAATGCTCCTGAAAGGCTGAGTCGCTTCGGGTTGCTGATTGTGGTAGAGGAGGGGAGGGCTCTGCTAGGACTCGGTGTAGAACTTCACTGGATTGGAGATGGCAGAGTCAGGAGAGGTGCTTAGGAGGACAGGGGAACATGTAGAGGGTCTCTAGCAAGCCAGGATGGAAACATTTGACCTGGACGAGTAGAATATCCTCCCCTAATAAGCAGATCTGTAGCAGTTGTGCTGGTGTAAAAGGGAGTTCTGGGCTTTCAGTTCTGTGGTGGCCTTTTACAAAATGCATTTCTGCCTTAAGTGCAGGATGGGTTTGGCTCTGTGTATCATGGAAGATCACTCCGTAGAAGTGTTTGTCTCTTCTGTGGAATTAGCGGCAGCACGGTATAAACATATAGTTTCCCTGGGTTCCTACGATTAGGGTATCTTGTCGTCCTGATCAGTCAGGAATTGGGGCTTTTAATGTTTCTTTGCATTTTAGAATTCCCCTTCTTGCTGATACAAGCTTGTGACATGGCCATGCCAGCTCCTGACAGTCAGTTTCTGGCCCTTGGTAACTGAATCCCATTCCAACAACTGCAACAGCTGTTGGAAGACGGGAGCATTTGCAAGTAATTTGGTTTATGCTCCTGGCAACCTGAAGTTGTAGCTTGCAGCAAAACCTTACCAAGTTCTTTAATACCCTATGGGGAAGAAAAATCCATTTGTACTGGTGGTGAATCCTAACGTTCAAATCTTCATGTCTTTTGGCCATGCTTTTGGCAAAACTTTTTTTCCTCCCGTTTTATTTTTTCATTCGTGTATCTGGCCAGCCTGATCTCCCTCTCCACCCCCAACTGATGTTGCAGAGATGCCTGTAGCATAGGAGCTACTGTTTTTTTGTTTTCCCCTATAGTTATTTGGATCCAGGGATCACTATCTAACTTATTTTTTTGAGCAAGTCCTACATCCGGTTGCATCTGCATTCTTGACCAGTGTTATCTGCATCAACAGTCAGATTCCATGGTTAAGTGACTGGACTGTGTGGAAAATTCACTGTAAAAATACTGTAACTTGTTATGCTTAACTGCTTTGTAAACTCCTTACAGTCATTTCCTTTCACTGACTCATTGTTCTTGATATTTTTTCAGATGAGTTTTTCCATCACCCATTCTTGGATGCAAGTGCCTCTATGAAGAAATGTAAGTGTCGCATTTCTATTACAACAGTTTTTGAACCATGACGTGTCTTCTGTGCTGCTAGTTCAAAAGGAAACAAAAAGACTGCTTTGTTTTCTTAGTTATTTAGGTGTGGATTCAGGGTTCATCACAGTGTCGTGTCCAGATTTTGCTATCAAAATGTATTTAATGTTGCCGACATCTTCAAAGGGAGGATTTGGGGGCTATTTAGAAACCTAAATGAGAGGTAAACGTAGCCTTGAAATGCATTCAGTTGTTCTCTGTGAAGTGCTTGGCCAGTGGGGATGCTTGTAGGTAAACAGGATTATGCAGCAAGATCATGTTTTTTCAGCCACATCAGTAGGACAATTCAAGATAGTGAACGGGCAGAAAGAAGGTGACATTCTTGTCAGGTGTGCTACATTTGGTACAACCACCTAATGGGAAGAACATTTGGTAACTGAAACCTGCCACATTTACCTCCAAAATCTTGCAAAATCTTGTTTTAGAAAGGTTATTTACTGGTGCTCTGTGAGAACTGTCCAAAACAAAGCCGGATTTCTATTGAGAATTCTTTCTTCCCTCTTCTGAATCAAAACTTTGCAAATTTCCAACCACATGTACTGTGATTCAGTTTTGTTTGTGGGAAAACAGTTCCGAGCTGCTGCCAGCGCATGGGATATAACAGTGCTGGCCAAAAGACTTGGTTTAGTGGAATCGTATAAGGTCATCTGTTTTCTGGAAGGATCCTCTTGGGCCTTCAATCTCTTAAGTAAGTGATATTCGCTGCTGGAAACCTTGGCTCTGATTTGGGGTGCCCAACGCAAGGGCTGGAGGTTTCAGAGGAAACATGCCCGGTGCTTTCTGAACACGGAGCCACTCTCGGACATGTGTCACAGTGGATGCCCCTGGAGGGAAGAGCAGGGCTTCTCAGTTGTTTCTGATACAGATTTCTAACTGTGTATGTAGGTGACCGTCCTGCGGGCAAGAAAAGATGGTTCTGGTTTAGGGGAGCTTGCAAAGCAGCAAGATGTGGCGTGAGTCCTGTGAAGCGGGACTCCTCTTCAGGCAAGAAAGGGCTCTGCCTGTTTAGGACTGCTCCAAAGCCAGCTCGGCACTCAGCACCTGCTGTACCGCTGCTGTGTGAGAAACGGCCTTCGGAGTCTGATCCCCCTGCGGGCGGGGAAGGGCTCCCACGGCTCTGTCCTGCATGCCAGCCAGCTCATCTCTTACCTCCAGCTGCTCGGTTGCTTCATTGGCCAGAGGAACAGGAAACCCCCTGCAAACATGAAAGGATTCTGCTGGCTTGGCCTCAGTTTCCGACTTCTGCACACTTGCTGTGCAGAACCCAGAGGCACCGTTATGAGCAGGGGTTTCTAGCTCAGCCTTTGCCCCCATCTGCACCAAAGTTAATGGCGTGTGGTCAAGGCCCAGTTAAGAGGGCCCCTGTACAGGCAGGTAAGGACTGTCCCAACTCCAGACCTCTCTGCTGCCCTGCTGGCCCCCGCCTCCAGGTCTATGTTCCCAGCCTGGAGTCCTCTCCAGGCAGGAGAGACTACTACTGGTTTTGAAAAGATGAGGGGAGCAATACCTCTTCGTTGCTGGAAGTCTCCAAGATGCTGTGCGCTGGTAGAAGCCTGCTACTGGAGGAGATCGTTCTCGTAGTCTGCTGTGGAGGCACCAGCTGCTGGATGGAGGCCTCCGGGAAGTGCAGTGAAGAGCCTGGATGAGAGGCTGCGTGTGGAAGTAGTGGTCCTGTTGACTTCCGAACGCGTGAGAGAAGAACCAGTGTGTCAGCAAGCGTCTGGGTTGTGGTGGTCTCATAAGAAAAACTCAGCTGTACAGGGCACTGCTAAACACCGTAGGGGGCTTAATATTTGCACAGGTCTAGGTGACAAAACGCAGTCACGGTTGCTCAGGGGCTAGCCCCCTGGCTGTGTGTGCAGAACTAAAACAAGTCCAGAAGTTTATTGTGCTACTTCACACAAATGTGTGGCACAGCATCACAGGTGTGGGAAGCGTTGAAGAAGACGAGATGGCTGCATTTGAATCATGATGGTCGTGCTCAGATTGGATTGCATAGTGGAGAACTGGGAGGAGGAACAGCCTGCCCTGGTGTTTTCATTCTCCCTGGGAACTGATAATCGTGCTACCACTGACTTCAGGGGAAGCACAAGCAGGTCATGCAGATTTGAGCGTGCAAGTTTCCCTTAGAGTCTGCATAATCTGCACAAGCATCTGTGTTTGGAACAATACCCGTTGCATGGTGAATGCACCAAGACTTCAGCTATGCTCAGGGACCCAGCGTGCAGCCTAAAGGAGCTTACAGTTCGGGGATGCCTGTGCTGTGGATGCCGATAACTGCATGCATTTAGGTCCCAAACCGGTTTTAACGTGAGCTGCTCACTTTCCATCTGAGGACGTCTGGACTCTGAGCTGAGCACGGTGGCCTCTGCCCCTGCAGGCAGATCTGCCCTCAGGCAGAGGGGCAGAACGGGAGAGTTGCCACCGGCACACAGAGCTGAGGACATCACCCAGGCTCCCGAATGCTGCGAAGGCTGGTCCAGACCTGGTCAAAACACAGCAATTAAAAATGAAGTAAGAGCTATTAGCTGTTGGGATATGTGTTAGACTACCACCTCATGAAATCATACGGATTTCTTCTAGTGCACGAAAATTTTGGATTTCATAATGCTATTTAAGAGTTCCACGGTATTCCCAAGTGGATAACTTTGAAGTTGCCAAAGCTACCTCATTTCAATAAATTTTCATATTTTTCAAGATGTTTCATCAAAATCAACGTTTCTGTCAAAAATCTTTAAATATGACTTTTCTAACAAATTCATCCTCTCCTCTGAGGTTTCGAGGGATGGTAATTCTCCCGTCCCTTGAATCGTCTCACTCCTTTAGTGAAAGAAGGAACCTAAATCTTCTGATATCCAGTGCTGACCACAAAGCTCTGATTGCCACAGGCTTTAGCCTGGAGAGTGGGTTCAAGGCCTTGGGTTTTAAGTAAACCATGCACTTTACGTTCTGTTTCTTTATTTATATTTTATTATGGGTTTTGTACATGTGACTAATGTACTATAGATGTGTAAAATTTTGTTAATAAAGTCTTTAAAAGACCCTGTCTAGCCAGGATGTCGTCTGTCTCTAGCCAGGCCTCTGATCGCCGTGTAGGATGGGGCAGTGCGTTACAGTAATAACACAGGAGGAGGCATAATTAGATACTTGTGCAAGTTTTCTGTCCGTAAACACATTGTAATTGGCACCCGTGCAGAGTATTTTGGAGTTCTTTTGCTCCTGTCTTTAATGAATGCAAAGCTGGTACCTCCTTTGCTCTGACTTGAGAGTTTAAACATGAGCAATTGTGGTTCAGAAGTGCACGAGGTAATGCTGCTGGGATGGTTCAAGTGTCTGGAAGATGTCTGGCTTCTGTTTTTTCCATCTTTATAATCTTAGTGTACATAAAATACCCAGGTAGAAACTAGCAAAAAATCACCATCACTTGTGCAGATAAAAAAAATTTTAGTGGTAAGACCTTTTTTTTACTCTAAAAACAATCTTATTCTTCAGGCAAGTCCTTTGTTTTTGCACTCAAACTACTGCCTTGTCAGAGACTGCAGTCAAATAACTTCTTGATGATTGGTTTTGATTAAATCCAGATAATAACAAAAATGCATCTCTCCAACGCGTGTAAAACTCAGATTCCAAATAAAGCTTCTGTAAAGCCGGAGGCTCAGTTATTTTTAGGACAGCCCAGCCCCTTGTAGGAGGATTTGTCAGCAGTGATTTTTGCAGGTGTAGGATCCAGGATCAAGATGCACACAGCTGGAGCGCAGGCTTCCCTCTGCAGCTCATAGCTCTCCCGTTTGAAACCAGTTGATTTTGGTTATGCAACGTCCACTCTGCCTGTTTTGGTGCTGGAACGAGTTGGAGAGGACAATTACGAGAACAGACTTATTTACATTACAATTACAATCCAGCAATTTTTGGATTTGGGTGGGGGCCTACCATTCACATTAATATTCCCCGCATTCAGACTTGAGCTGAAAACACGATGAGCCAAGTGTTTGCACTCTTTTTAATTTTGAACTGGGAGTGCCTGGGCGTGTGGAGGAGATGGAAGCGAGTGTCGGGCTTCCAAGCTCTCCTGGGTGCCTGGCAGGGAAAAATGCACCGACAGGCGTATGGGAGTCAGATAGCTGGTCAGAGCCAAACCTCAGGGCTCTACTTGCATGGACTGAAAGTTCATTTTTAGCAGCGGGAGCTTTTGTATTGGGCCTCACGGTATTACAGAGTGGATTTGGGGAGTTTGGGTTTTAAGGAAGAACATGATTAAAGATGCTGTATCTAAAGGTTGTGCTTCATGCAGATAGAATTTTAATCTGGGTTTCAGTTGGTAGCGGAGAAGCCTGCCTGCTTGTCTTCCTTTAGAGATTAGTGGAAAGCTGGCCAAAGCAAATAGACAGAAATAGAAAAGTCTCAATCGCAGCCAGGTTCAAATCAATAATAAACACAAAACCAAAATAGTGTGGAAGGGACCTTGAGAGAGCCCTGAAATGACTCTGATGAAAATACAAATTCCAGGAAAAATGAACAGTGGCACAAGTTTTGCAGCAGGCCCATGTGGATACAGTTCAAAAATCCCTTACCTTTTCCTAAAAGAGCCTTTATGTAACGGGGAGGTCTGTCTGCACAAGGGTGAATTGATCTGTAGGAGGTGGCAAGATAATGGGGAAATGTCCCCCCTGGTTTCTGGGAATTGTATAGGGAAGGCAGTAGGGATTCCTCTGCAGGAGTCAATCTGGGATCAGAAGCAGCGTGTTAGAGGCAGGACGGGGCTGGGGCTCTCCATCTTGCAGGCGAGTTCTCAGCCCTCTGTGTGTGTTCCCTGAGTGGGGGGAGTGCACCAGCTGTGCGGGAAGCCCACTGAGCTGGGAGAGGATGCCGGCTGTGGGCGATGTGGCTCTCCGTGCCAAGTCCTTCACCGACCTCCCAGAACGTCCGCCTGTAGGGTGCCGCGGTGCTTGTTCCTGTACTGGATGTGGGACGGTGTGTTTTAGCTGCATGGCCCATTGCAGGGACAAACCCAGTACAGCGTAGATGCAGGGGGTAAAAATAAAGTAGCCTCTAACAAAGCTTTGCAAAGATTTTTTTCAGTATGGACCTAAGCTCTAAAGCTGTGGTGGAGCGAGCGCTGCCCGTGTGTTCTGACACAAGCCGGGAAGGCGTCCGTGTGTGTGCACGCTTGTGTGGCACTGCAGCCACCCGCAGCAGTCCTCGGGGGGCTTCCTGCTGCACGAGGGCCCGCGCTCTGCTGAATCGCCCCCTTTGCAGGATAGCCTAATGTCTGCAGGAAAGCGTTCCGTTTCTGGTAGCGCTAGCGAGGGGTGGAGAAGATCGCTGTGACCCCGGTTACACTGTTCCAGTTTTAAGTCTGCGCTGCTTTGGCTTGGTTTTTCTGTTGCTGCTCTTGTTGCATCCCTGTCGGAGTGAGGAGTTCAGCAGCTGGGCGACCGCTCTCTTTGTGCTGGGAGACGCCGAGCTAGTCATCCTTTAACCTCCTTTGATAGGCTAAACGTTTTAAAGCCTTTTATTAAAAGGCATATTTTCCCATTCTTTATCATTAAAACACTGTTTCAACAGTTAATTGCAGAGAGATGTACTTTTATTTTTCTAGCCAGTTGAGTGGAGTAAGTATGTTGTAGCAGCTGGTGCAATTAATGAGAGGAGTAGTTTTACTTCAAACAGAAGTGTTCTTTGAGATGTTATTACTCCTCCTTGCATTAAGCAGGGAGTCATTAGCACAGGTCCTGTAAAGGCAGAAATTGATACAAGATGCTAATTCTCTGCCAGCACCATGGAAGAGGAGCAAAGCAAAATGTTCTCCTCACTTAATCGTCGCCTCTGATCTCTGTCTAAAGTCATTCAAATACCAAAGTGGTTGCAAAGTAAAATCTGATTTTACGTAGCTTAGCAAGGATGTTGGGACTCTCTTGCATCTTTGTACCACTCGGTCTGGTGCTGGGGGACTGGGGAGTTTGAAGCACTAAAAGTTTCAAAGCCCGTTGAGGAGTCACTGTTACCTTTGACTCATCTCCCTCCTGAGCTGAGCTCTCCCAAGCTACTTATTGAACCTCACTTGCATAAGTCGTTGGAGTTGAACGTTCTTTGCTCTTGTGATGCCTTGATCATCTTTTCTGCCTGAAGGTCGATGCTAACTTGTCCTTTCAGCGTGAGCTGTATGCCTCTGTCAAGATTACAGGAAAAACAGTTCAGTAATGAAGTAAATAAAGCGAACAGTTCTGATACTGAACAATAAAACATCAAGAGAAGGGCTGCAAAAACAGCCAGCGCTCTGGAACAATTTCTGCACGAAGAGATTAAATAAGCAAAAGCTCTTCAACTTGCAGAAGGTGTCACCGAGGAAGAATGAGCTGAGGAACAAGAAGCAATGAACTGTTTCCTTGTGGAATGATTAAATCTGTGGGGTTTTATACTACGTGGCCTAAGATGCCTGAATGACTTTTGGGCAGCAAGCACAAAGCAGAAATGAGAAGTTACCTTTACATAGCGAAGAACTTTGTTTCCCCAGGATGTCTCGGATATCGAGTGTGTTCTGGGAGTCATTAGGCAAACTGAGGAGCACAACTCTGCAAGGGCTTTACAAAGGGCTGATGCAGGGAACGGCCCAGGGCTCCAAGCCTGCAAATGCCAAATGGTGCCTGAGCCAGGATCCTTGTTTGCACCTCACTTCTCACCCACGATGGTCGCTCTTGCAGAGAGTGCGTTTCTCCTCCCCACAGAGACTTGATAAATGTGCAGTGATTGTATCTTAACCGAGTCCATAATGTTGTAGTGTGGAGTAATGCCGCTTGATTTAAGAGGGCCTGTGTTGGCTTGAGCAGATGTGGTTTACATAGTAGAGCTCCCAGCGTTTGGGGTAGTTGCTCAAAGCCACAAGGGCTGATAAAGAAGAAACTGTGAGGGTGTGGAAGCAGTCTAGCTCCTAACTTGTGTCACTGGCCTGAGTAACTCAGTCCATTTTTCTGCACAACTTTCCCTTCATTTACAAAGGTGCTTTGTAGGCTCTTCGGGGCAGAAGCCATCTTGCTGCCTGTATAGGTCAGCTGTAGGGTGGACCTCTGATCTTGGTTGGATGTTCTGCATCCACCCTAAGAGTTGCAACTGTGAAATAGCGTGGGGAGGAGGGGCTGGATGAAAATCTTAGAGCTGAACAGCATGCTAATTTTTCTGCTGTTCTCCTTTACTTGGCAGCATCTGATACATGAAGTAAACCTGATGTGAAAAGATGAAAAAGACCTTCTTTTATTGACTCATCTCAGGTTGGCAACTAATTTATGTTGTGTTTTTTTCTCCCTTGTTTTTAGCTGCTTCTGTGCCAATGCCTTCCTATCCCAGTTCAGGCTCCGGTAGTTCCTCCAGCAGCTCTTCTACTTCCCACCTGGCATCACCTCCCGTAAGTACAGCTCAGAGGATGCACTGCTTATGTTAGTGGTCCCCCTGCTTGCTTCTTTGAAGTACAGCCTTGCTTTTGCTGTCATCTGGTGCGAGCTACTGAACACTGTAGTTCTGCGTGTGCTTGGTGCAGTGTTCTTCCCTGTCTGCTCAGTTAGGATTCTGAAGGTTGTCTTTCTCCCTACAAGAAATATTTCAGTTTGTTGTTGTCTATTATGTGAAAAGCCTTTGTGAAAGGAGTTGGCGTTAGTGATACTAGCTTGTGTTGGCAGAGACAGAAAGCTCCTTGGAACCAAAAAATAAAAATAAAACAACAAACCAAAAATTGGCCACTAATTCGGGGCATAGTACTGCTTATTTGGCTAGAAGTTCTCTGTTCTCAAGCTAAGTCTCTGCAGCTTGACAGCATACCCACCCTTTTTTTTGAAAGGTGAGCCTCCTCCTTTCTGACCAGCGTTCCCAGGCACCACAGAGAGACATTCAGCGGAGCTGTTTGCTCAGACCAGGCCTGCCACAGTCTGGTGGTCTCAGGAGAGCTGATCTGAACTGATGGTTTTTCTCTCTGGTTACCTGAAATGATGAAAACTTTCCTGGAGGGCAGAATATCAACTGACCAGTGAAGTGACATTCCTCTGGCTCACTGAACTGAAAGCTTGTTTTCGGAGGCTCTTGGTGAAAGCTGCCTTTTGACTTTGAAGTGAGGAATGCTGGTGGTGTGATGGGAAAGGGAGAAGGACTGAATTTTCTTTTCTTGTCCCTGGCGTTGCTGCTTTTTTGCTTTGTTCTCTGAGGTTTCCCTGGGCCAAGGCTTCTCAGCCTCTTTCAGGAAGTGCCATGACTGAATCTTTCTCTCCATGTTTTCACATGGAAGATATTGCATCTGCTGTGAGGAGCTGGTGTGGGAGAGATTGAGGGGCACTATCTACAGTTGATCTAGGTGCTTGTGGTATGGACTGGACAGAGAGGAGAGGTCTGTTCTGCTCTGAATGGCACAGAATTGTGTTCCTGACTGTATTTTTTCCCCCTGCAACCATAGGTAGAAGGGTGGTTCGCTGGGGTGCTCCTTGGCCATATGACTTCAGGAATGGGTAGCTGGTGTGAAAAATAGACTCTCCCCTTGAGTTCTCCTGAATCAGGAAGCTCAAGGGTGGTGCAGACTTTGGGGTCTCCATGTGAGAAGTGTACTGCACCAGTCCTGGTCTGCGTTTGGAAGTTTTGCTGACAGAGCTATACTGGCTCAGCACGTGAAAAACGCCACGTCTGCAGGGCAGAGCCAGTGTGTTACGTGGAAAAGAGACAGCTTTGACAGCTGGGAAAGTCCTTCTGCTTGCGTGTATTGCACGTGCAGTGAGTCAGTCCCTGTAGATACAGCAGGAGAGTCTTTGGGGAGTGGACAAGGCCTTAACAGGGCCCAAGTGAAAACTGATTCTGATCTTTTGCAGCCCAAAAGTGCATTAGAATGAAGATTGTCTTATGATCTGCACAGAGAGCAACTGAGATATCTTACAACTTTCTAAAACTATCTAGCCTCCATCTATCTGTAAAAGGATTATGGTGCTATCCATCATTTGGCAGAAGGAAGAGAAAAAACGGAACTCTTAGGGGCCTGCCATGCCTCTGATAGCTGTGAGGTGTTTATCTCTTGGACGTTTAGCCTTCTTTAGACCTCCCTAACTCCTCATCAGCATTACAGCAGAACAGGTTTGTCGGAAAAAATGCCGAGACGCTTACATACCTGTTCCTGAGTGCTTCTTACTGCAGGGATGTGAGTAGAGACTAAAGGTGTAATGTTCAAAACCAAAAAACACAAAAGACAACCAAAAACTCACTGAAGGCTCTGCTCTTTTTCTTGGCCTTACAAACTGAGTTGGTAGCAAATGCGTGGCTGATCCAGAAAGCCTCAGGAGTGGCAGAGTGGTGTGATACCTTAAGTGATTTTTTTCTTATCCAAGGAACATCAGATATGCTGATACTATGTGTTTTGTAACAAAAGGTGCACGGTTCTGACATGGGCATAAAAGACTGTTCCTTCTCAGTAAGCTGAACAGCTGCCTCTGGCAAACTATCAGCCCTGCTTTATGAGCAAAATGTTGTCTGTAGCCTTGTACAGCTCGATTTAAAGGATCCAGCAGAATGAAGAAGTAGCTGTGCTGAAGCCAGTATTTGTTTTCTTCTTGAATTAGCAGTCCCTTGGAGAGATGCAGCAGCAGCTGCAAGAGAAGACGCTGGCATCTCCTACCCAGGATTCCCCCGGTTTTCTGCATGGATCGAAGGACTCTGCTGGAAGCAGCAGTAAGAATTCATCCTGTGACACAGATGACTTCGTTATGGTCCCAGCACAGTTCTCAAGTAAGTTGGTTTCTGGAAATGCAGACGTTCTGAGGAGAGGGGGGATGTGGATGTTAAGGGTAGTTAATAGACAGTTGAAACAGTGATTAAACCGGTCTGCTTTGGCGGAGTAACAGGAGTGTTGTAGTCCTCACGCTGTAAGAGATTTCTGTCTCCCTAGTTAGCTTCATAGGATATTTTGTAATTATCTTCAAAGATAGGATTTGAGAGTAAGGGTTATTCGGGGAATTCAATAAGAGACTTAAACTGGAAATCCAACTGGAAAAGAAGATAAGTAGGTTCACAGGGAAATGTCTTCCTCTCACAGAATATGCTCCTGTATCATCCTATCTTCAGTTTCACGTAGCAGCACAGAGCAAGACAGCATTTCAGCTAGTAAGCTGATTTTATACTTGAAAAATACCTAAGAAAAAAATAAAATTGTTGGATTTTTCTTGAAGTATCTTTGAATTTCACATTAGCACCTCTGTTTATTTATACTTTGATAAGAATTGCATGAAATATATATGTACGCAGGGTCCAGGGCTACAGTTCAGCCACACACCTGAGTATGTTCGTGCATTAGTACTTAGCCAGCAGAAGGATATTGTTCAATCTCAGCCATGTGTATGAGGATTTGCTGAGTTAGGACTAGTGATAAATGCTTTGATTCCTCCTTCCACAGTTGCACTACTTTTATTAAAAGAGGGATTTAGAAGGGTTGAACTGTGACAGGCAGGTCTCTGCTGTGTAATCCTCACAGTAAGGAAGAGCTCAATGTTGTTTTTATTCTTCCTGGGAGCAGCAATGGGACCAATGTACATATGCCTAGCGCTAGCCACGTTTCCAGTTGAAATTGAAATTTCCTCCAGTTGAGGAATTGATCTCAAATTAATGTTTCTTCACTTCCGTGTTCCTCAGGTGATATGACTGCTGAGGCTGCAGGAGGGAAGCCCATCCAAGACAGCCTGATGTACAGTGGGTAAGAGCACCCAGGCAACTGAAAATGAGGCCATTGGAGCATACTGTGCACTGGGGACTTTCTGGGTTCTGGTGAATGGAGGAAAAATGTTGCTGAGTTAGCTTTCGTGATAGGGATGACTGTCACCTGCCTGTTTCTGACCATTTTCAGTTTTCACTGTTAGGTCTGAGTCAGAAATATATATATAGAACTGTCCCAACAGCTGGAAACAACTTGGAACAAAGCTTTCTGCTCTAGTTGTGTTTGTAACACACTAATGCTAGCAAACAGCCCTTACACATCACCTGTTTTTGCAAAGAAACTAGTATGAAAAGAAGGTGTCATCTTTAGATGGTGTTCTTTGTTACTTATTTTATCTACCTTCATTCGCTCCTGTCAAATTCATGATCAGAAAAATAGCCATAGAGACAAACTTCGGTGATGCTTCCCTAGGCTCTTGGGGTTAGGAAGAGTTGCACTAACATGAATGTAAGTATTGCATAAGAACTAAAACGTGTGTATGCTGATGGGAACACACAACTTCTAGAGCTGGTATTCATTTATGCTTAGCTTCCTCCTCCCTCAGGACTAAACCGCATTTCATTTGCGTAAAGGCTCTTACACCAGGTTAAAATGGCGTAGGAGAAATGCGGTCTAAAATGCCTGTTGGTACTCTAACGCTGCCAGCCGATCAGCATGTGGCGCCTGAATACTGGAGTGTACGTGGGGCAGCGTGACAGCTCCAGGGCTGCTATGACTGGACTCAGCAGAGGGTGTGGGACAGGCATAGCTCTGTTCTGTGCTCTGCAGCGGGGAGCAGAGTTGTTTCGCAGGCTCTAACACCTGGGTTCTCTCTGCCATTTTTTCAGGAGTTCTCTGCTGACTTCAGCAGGCTTGGAAAGCCAGGGAAGGACGCCATCTCCTTCTCCCCCTTACAGCAGTTCTCCTAGCCCCTCCAGGTAAGAAGGACTGTTTTGTGGTGATTGTGCAACTTTGATTAATTAAATTCCCATTGACTTCCAGGATAGGATTTTAAGAGATGTTGGTGTGCTGAGCAAGATCCACATCTCTCTTTTAATTAAAGGGTAACAAGAAACACCCAGGAGAAACTCCCCAGCCTTGGGCACTGATCCATCCCAAATATAGAGCCTGTCTCTCCCACCACTGGCCCTCAGAAGGGGCTAAGAGAGAATGCAGTAGAGCTGGAATTAACTCTGTTCCCTGGGGACAGGTATTATTCTCAAGCAGAGGGTTAGTCTACTCCACTGGTATGTATGTGCTACTCATCCCCTCTGTGCTCAGCCTGCAGAGGCAGTGAGTTATTCCAGCTGAAGACCCGTGCTTTTAAATTCACACAGTGAATTAGAGCACAATACGTTAGCCAAGGCTGAAACTACTGTGGGCTTGAATTACTGGACAAAGGATAGGAGGACAAGTGTGGAGGGGTGTTGCTCATCTCTCCTTGCTGTTGAAGGACAGATACCTGGGCTTACTTAATTGTCTACAGCTTGCTTGAAGCTCCAAGCAGCTCACTGCTCTGTGTCTGTATAAAGTAATGCTGCTACACACGGCTCTTAGAGAGGATGCATGAGTAAGCATAACAAGCGCAAACAGGTGTGGTCACAGGTTTAGTTCCAACTGAACCAGTTGTTTTCAACTCAGTTTTGGCCTTTAGAATTGTGGTAGGTGAGAGCTGCCCGCACGCAACAGCACCAACTGCCCAGCACCGCCAGCAGGTCCAGATGCGTTTTTCTTCAGAAGCTGCTAATGGTCTGTGGAAGGTGATCCTATAAACTTTTGAACCTTTAGGGTTCATGCTTAGCTTACAGGGAGCTGGCAGGTTTGCTTCCCACCTCACTCGTGCCTGCTGGGAAGGCAGGACAGCTTTAATCTTCTCTTCTGTCAATATGGCATGTGTTGGGGGAGGGGAGTTCACACTGGGGAAGGGATGACCCTAAAATCTTTCTTAAGAAGAAAATGTAGTCCCAGTCTGTGTTGAACACACTCATCACGTAAACAGAGCCCAGAAAATGACAAAACGTAGCCTGAAAGCATATAAATATAAAGGAAAAGAATATAGCTCAAAGCCTTGCTGACGTGATCAGATTAATTGGCAGGCACGTACCACAGTGTGCAGTATAATTGCATGAGGCTTCTTATGCCATCGCCTGCTAAGCTTTTTAACAGCTTATTCTGAATAAACTGATTCCTTTGCATTCTGGGGATCAGCCTTTATTAAAGGATTTGGCCATGTTTCTGGACAGCAGTGAGTAGAAATTCATGGAAGTTCACTTCAAATGCTGCCTACTGTTCGCTGCTCTCTTCATCTTATTCTAGGGGATCATAAGGCGGAAAGGCGCTGCCGGTGGCTATGATCTAAACCTTTTGCTGCTCTTGCTGTCCTTCCTACTCATTCCTGCAGCTTCTGTGGAGCGGATTCCACACCCTCTGCAGCTACTTCCCACTTTTATATCTGCTTTAAAGAAACACTGAAAAGTTACTTCCTAACCTGTACAGGATGGGAAACAAAGCGTAGATAATGAAATGTTGGAGCAGTCACTCCAAATCTGGAGTGCAGAACATGATCTTTGATCTGTCCCTCGGAAGTATTATTAACACAAGTTTCAGTGCTCTTCGCTGTAGATTTCAGGAGGCCCATTGGTTCAGCACTTGGCTTCACTGATGCAGAGAATGCCTGATTTTCTCTCCCTCTGACTTTTCTTGCTAGAAGGCAGCAGTTTGCCCTTTCGTGTGTGGCTCTAGGCTAGCAAGCAATGCTTGGACGTAGCCCAACTGGGACAGAAAGCAAAAGCTTTTAGAGTGGCCAGCGGTGGGTTTTCCTCGGGATGTCACGATACACTCTAGAGCAGCTCTCCTCATTGTTAACTAAAAGGCGAAGAGTAGGCAGAACTGAAATACGCTGATAGTTGAGGGTTGTTTTTTTTTTTTTTTTAATACTTCCTTGTTGAAAATGTTTAATAATTCTAACGAAAGATACTTCCTTGTATATATCCCACGCTAATGGGTTTCATGCAATTTTTAAAGAGCTTTTAATTACTCTCAAGTAATTAAATTCCCTGTCCCAGGTTTATCTCTTTGTCTTTGCAAATTTATTGTCCATTGTAGTCTTTAAGGCTTGAGGCCAATTAGCAGATTTAGTATATGTCAGCTGGGCGCTTTCTTTTGCAACTTGCACCTTGTGTAGGATATCTGGCTCCTATAAGGACTCATGTAAATCCTGGGGAGAGGGAGAGACTTTTCACCCAAGAAATCTTTTCCCTTAAAGGGTTTTGGCGAGATTGAAGAGAGAGCGTTTGAAATTTATGTTGGAAGTCAGGATGTGTGTGAAGTCTGACGTCAGCCCTCAGATTTGTTGGTTAAAGCTTGTTTGCTTTATGTCTGTCTGACACCGTGTCATGTACTGATGGAAGGCAGAGGCACCAAAAACCTCACCTTTCCACTGAGCAATAAGAAACCTTGAATGCCTTTATTTTGCTATATGCTAGTGAAGAATCAAGGCTTAGGTGATGCCTTTTAGAGGCAGGCTGAGAGGCTGTTGGTGAAGTCTTTCTGGTGGGAAAGATAAGAACACGCAAGGAAGAACATGTAGAATTTAAATGAATAAAAATAATAGAAAAAAATTAGTAGGTATGTTAAGAGAGGAAGAGAGAAATCAGAATCACTTTTTGATCTTTCAGCCTTGATTAGTTAATTTGTTCTTTTGTGAATGAGGAGTATCTTCATGTGCACAGTGTGGAGAACTGCAGATCAGCTTTGTTGGACGCTGTCACCATAAACCACAAAGTACTGCTGACCTTCCCCAAAAAAGAAATTTTGGTGATGGGATATTTTCAGCTGCCAAACAAGACACAGCCTGTTCCCTATGCACACGTGTACGCTCCTGTTGAATTAAATGTCTGCCTTCTTCACCTTATGTAAAACACTTCCTCTCTGAGTGTTAGACCCGAAGAAGCGCTACTTCCTGCTTCTAAGGTGCAAGCTAAGGTGTGCGTCCTACACTGACAGCAAGGAGGACTGCAGAAGCCTTCATTTCCAATAAGATCTTTCTGTAACTGTGCAACCTCCCTGCAATTGATGTTGGCAGTTGTAAATAACAGCGCCATGGCAATTAACCCAAGAATCCTGGAGCCTTTGGGAAAAGACTTTAGGCAGCTACTTAGTTAAATGCGGTGTTTGCATGGTTTTTGTATAGCATGGGTTTTGCAGAGAGGGACGTACAGGCTAAGAATAACAGGGAAACTGTCACCTGGGGGAATAGATATCAGACATGAGCTGATTTACCTGCTTGGATGGAACTGGAAAGAAGTCTGAAGTTTGCAGAGTGGGCCTGTCCCATTTTATGTGTGTGATACTCTTGCCAACCTTGATGGGCATATAGATACCAGCTCCTGTCCCCTGATTTTATTCTCTCCCGAGTTGCCTTCTCCACCCTGTAGTTAACTTGCAAATACTCTGGAGTACACCAGAAGTGTGTGTTCTCTTCATGGTGTGCCGAGGCTTTGATGGAGGTGCCATTGTTGCAGCAGTGTCTCTGCATGAATTGCAGATAGCTCTTGGCAGCAAAACCTTTGCTGGTGTCCTGTGTGAGCCACAGGCGTTTAGCCTTTGTTCGCTGATGTGCTCTTTGGCTGGGGATCCGAGTCTGTTGGAAACTGGGCCAGTTGTGGCATGAAACAGCAGGGCTCCAATTTTCCTGGAGGGAGTGGTGCGCTTGGGTGTATGTTTTGGCTTCAGTCCGTGGGTGGGAAGCGTGCTGGAAGGAAGGTGCCTGCTCCCAGGAGATGTGTGCCGCCACTTCCCTTTCGCATGGCTTTGAACCGCCAGCCGGTACAAACCCGCAGCCTGAGAGGAGCGAAGGGGGCACTCCCTGCGTGAGGTTGCTCTGTGAAGGTAATAGCTCCAATTACCTGGCCGAAGGCCCACCCCTTACACGAGGCTTTGTCTCCTTTCCACAGCCGGCCGGGTCAGTTTTCCAGCAGCAAGTACGGACACTCTGTGCCCATTCCGGTCCCGACGCAAATCCATAACTACCGGCGGATTGAGCAGAACTTGCAGTCTCCCCACCAATTCGCCTCTCCTCGGTAAGTGCTGGGGCTGGGAGGAGGGGGTCACATCAGTGTGTTACACTGCATTACATCCTGGGGGGCCTTTTACAGTAGGTTCTCTCTGTCTCTAAAAGTTTCCTTGTGTGGTGGGCCTTTCCCCTTGCTGTAGGGAGCCACGGCAGGCTATGTTTTGTGGTGACATTTAGTTTTGGAGTATTTCTGTAACGATGTTGAAATTTACTTGTTACCAGGTACTGTACATTTTGTCTGCATGTGTGTATGTGACATAGCTCCCATCAGCTTTCTGTGTAAGCTGAGCGTTTTTCGGTCTGACGGCTTTTCCTATGCCAGATATGGCTTGGTGGGCCAAGCAGAGACAATCATTCATTTGGCTCTTGCCTCTATGAAAGGAAAAAGTTGAGATAAATGACTGAAATGGATAGGGATGCAAAACTTACCTGACTTTACTAATTGGTTCCTGTAGCTAGTCACACCATAGATGTTTATTACACGAGTTCCATATGAATGTGGTTACGCATCCCGATGAAGTCACGAGTAATTCCTGCCTGTGAGGCAGAGCATGCCTTCTGAGGGCCGTCAGGAAGAGCCGGATGTCAGCCTCCAGCTGCGTGCAGCTGCCTTCCTCAGCTTGGTGGTGGTGTCTTCTACCTCCAAAACCCACCAAGCTTCTCTCCCTCGACACGTGTAATTTATGGTTCCTACAGTTTTGAGATCTGGATTAACAGTGGCAGCCCAGGTTGTAGAAGGAGAAGCGTACAGGTTCTTAAAGAGAGTTTGTACAGCAAGGGCATAGAATATTCCAAGTATCTGGATTGCTCAAAGTTTAGTTTTCAGAAGTAGGGTAATGCCTATGTCAGCCTGAATTTGGGCTTCTTACCAGCTTAATTAAGGATAAGGCTTACTCAGAGTGGACCCAGAATTGGAGACACAATGTTGATAATAGCCACGGATCAACGAAGAGATTTGTTTTGTGTCAGTGTTAGTTTAATACTGTTCTATGCTCGGTTCTTTGAATGCGTGACAGGTTTGGTGGTAAGCTCCTTCCAGTTTCCTACATGCCCGATATTTCTTACAGCAGTATTTGTGTACCCTGTTAGTGCTGAACCTAACAAAAGGGTCCCAGCCATCCATGTGATGTATAAAAAGCTCTGGAGAACGTGCAGAGGCTGCACCAGGCACAGTGACAGGCTGCTGAGTTCGGGCTCACAGCCTGCGGATACCAGTCCGGGATCAAACTGTCATGTTTTGCTCCTTTTAGTCAGCACTGTGTAATGATGAGATTAGCATCGTCCCTGCAGAGGAACTCGAGGAATGGAACCAATCAGATGATTCACGCTCTGCTTTTAGCATCATCGCAAAATCTCTGGCGTCATGTTTTGTCTCCTGCCCCAGGAAGCCATATTTATCTCTCATCATCACTTCCTCTAATCAGCAAATTGATTAGACACACTTCGGGAATGGAAGGAGAAAACTTCATCAAGCGTTTTGTGTGGGATTCCACTTTTCCATCAGCTGTATCAAATAGGCCATTACAGCCAAATGCCTCATCACGTCTGGCACGTAGCCTGACTAAGAGCTTTGACATACACTCTGTTTCTGCAGTATCGACTGCTGTCACCTGACTGGCTGGTGATGCCTGTGTAGCGCAGCTTGTTTGTGGACAGATATCTCGTGTGGTGAGGTGGTGATTAGGTGTGCTTGCTTCTGGCCACATCACCTGTCCTGCTCGTCTGCTCCTTGCCTATGCCGTGTCTTGTAGGGTGGTGTCTGACATTCCACACCTTTCGGCAGCTGCAGTCAGCTCCTGGTTTTTCCTGCAAGCTCACAATAAATAACAATTAGTCTTCCCGATGGTTGATGTTCTGAAGAGCTAAAAATTTGGCAGAGCAATGCTTTCTTTCTGTCACTAGGTGTCTTTTTACTGTGTCAGGTGTGTTTTCTTTGGGTACATTAGTTTTGCTTCAGGGCCAGGCACTTAGTGAGTGTTAGGCCTCTAAATCTGGAGCAACATGAACGGAAGTGATTTTTAGGTTAAAACTTTAAATTATTTCCTTTTTTTTTCCCCTAGCCTGTGAATATAGCGTGGATTAATTTAACAGAAAAACAGCAACATATTGGGGTGGGGTTGAGGAGGGAGAAGGGAAAAAAAGATCGAACTCACATCTCAATTACTGATTTTCTTTTTTTCTGAAACATGGCATCAAGTAGTGCCATATACCTGGTAGTGTTGTTGAACAGACATACTGACACTCCATCAGGATGGGTTTGCCTGTAGTGCCGTTAGCCCTGCTTGTACTGCTGACACCTTTATGGCTTTGTTCCTTCTGTTCAGATATGCACGGACAGATTAATAGTGCGTTGCTGGGAGAGGAGGCAGGATACCTTGGTGACAGCATCTTTCAGTGGCTTGCACACAGTTTTTTCAGCATATTCATTGATTTTTGTCTAGAAAACCACCCACTCGCTGAGACTAATGTTCTTTCAACAATGGAAAAGATGTTTCCAAATCAAGAGTAGATGTGATGAAAAAACTGTTTTCTCACATGAAGGAGTGCAATGGAATCTTGGTGGAGGAGCCTGCAGAGGCAGATTGGCATTTCAGTAGTTAGGCTGTGTTCTTAAAGCGTGATGAAACCATTCAAATATTGATAATTAATATACAAAAATCCCATCTCTCTCCAGAGTGGTGGTGTGGCTCTACTTACTTTCTCCCTATTCTAGTGTCTTCTTGGTTTCTTTTTAGCAGCTAGGTAATGCTTGAGGTTCCTGCGTGTGTGGCCTGTACAAATTAATTTCAGTTCTCTAAGGTGAGGTTTCACAAGGAGTTAGGGGAGTTTGGAGCCCAGGCAATTCTGACCATTCCACCTCAAAGAGAATTCCTCTGGGTAGTACTCAGCTGTTTCAGATCTGACAGCCACGCACTGCTCTGTTTCACTTTGTAGCCTCTCCTGAGTTGAGTCAAAGCCCTGTTACAGAGCAGTTCCTTTGGCACAGCATAACTCCCTGTAGCACGACGTGCACTCGCAGAGCCTTCTAACTTAAAGGCTGCTCTGACAAAGGAGTGCGTGGCTCAGCACAGGAGGGACACTTGAATAAAACCTTCTCAGTGCAGTCTGAAGACACTACCTCCAATAAACACCCTGGACACAGCAAAATAGGAAATTGTCTTGTTCAGGACTGATTTAGATACCTGCAAGTGTCTAAAAGTGACTTTTTAAAAGGTGACAGGCTTCCCTGCTTACAGCTGAGCTAATCCAGCTCATTCTTTTCATACTTTTGCAAAAATTTATTTGGATTGGAACTCTTGAGAACAACGATTATCATCTTAATCTGTATTTATGTACTCAAAGTACAGTCAAGTTTTGATCTAAGATCAACAGCCGTGAAGCTCCACTTCTGTGTGGGTAGCTGGGTGTGTTTGAGTATCAGGTGTTAATATTTTCCTTACTGTTCTTTACTGGCAACTGAAGTGATGTGCATGTTGCTGTTCTTTCCTATAAGGTCTGGTACGGTCCGGAGATCTAGCAGTACAAGTCCTCTTGGTTTTCCTAAAACTGGTGCTTCCCCTCCTTATCCTGGAGAGCATGGATCTGTGCCCAGCTCTAGAAAGCTCTCCTTCGGCGGTGCCAAGCCATTTATGCCATCACCGCAAGGTAAGATGTCAACTGGCTTATTGCTGCTCTAATAAAATCACGTCTCTCTCCTGTAAAGAGGAGGTTTTGACCAGCTGTAACCGCTAGGTCATAGGGAATTCAGAATGTTGTGTTCCCCCATGGCTCTTCTCAATAGAATATTTGACAGGTGTTTTGGCTTCAGTAAAATGGAGAGGAAAATACCTATTAGCCTCAGGAGAGGTGAGCTGTGTTTCGGTGTATGTGTTGAAACATTTTGCTTTCCTCTCCAGAGGGCTTCTGTAAGTGGAAAGGTTTTTTTTTGTTTTTTTTTTTTACCAGTTTGGGTTGAAGTGAGAAAAATATGAGCCAATTGCCATCAGAATAGAATTCTGACTGGCTCTGGAAGGGCTTGAAACTTCACTGTGTCTACTGAAAAGCAGCTGTCTGAATACCTGATAGCCTGATCCAGACGCTAACAAGCAAATCAAGCGGAAGAGGATAAGAAAAACCCTAGTGTGCAAATGATGCAATTTGCTGCTTCCTGTAAAGGAAGAGACTGATGTAACTAGCTATTCTATATCCCTAGTGTCTCCTGTCCTATATTTATTAGTCTCTGCTGATGTGGAAATGGAGAATATTTATATTCTATTCCTCTGAATTAATGTTTGTGCAAAGTCAGACTAAACCTGGCTAAATGAATACCAGCCAGAGCTCTTTTCCTCCTTTTACAGGAGTTGTTGATCTTTTCACTATACAGCCAGGGCTGAGAAGATTGGGAGAGATGACTACTACCTTTCTATAAAATAGGAGGTGTTGCCTATGAAAACTTAATGCTGAATAAACTTTGATTTTGTTCCCTTAAAGTTGGAACGATCCCAGAGCAGCCCAGCCAGACTGTTATCCCCTCTTCTGTTGGAGCAGAAGTGAGAAGCCGGATTCCCATGGCTGGTGAGTTGGTCCTTATTTTGCTTATCACTCCTATGGGTAAGGCTGGAGCCGTAGTCTCAGGGCATTCAGGGTTGGGTATGTACCTCCTTGGATGTCTTAGCAGTTGAATCGTGGGATCAGGCTGGCTTTTTTCTTTTAGAACCCAAAAATGATATGGTTTGTCACTGTGTTTGGGCTCTCCAGGTGCCTCAGCGCCCGAACACTCTCCTCGAGGGATGGGCTCCCGGCTCCACAGTGCTCCCAACCTGTCAGATTTGCATTCCTGCAGGCAGAAGATAACCAAGCAGCACTCTGATCCTCTAGTTGCTCACTTTGGCCATACCCCAGTCAGCCAGCCTCTGCAGATTCATGGCCTGCAGCACTGCCGGCAGCTCAGATCCTCACCAAAGCTGTCTGAGTTCATGCAGAGAAGCCCATTGCCAACTATCATGGGCTCCCCTACGAAGGTATATCGAGGAGTCTGCCTTTGGGTTTCTCATGGCTTGATTTGCTGGGTTATCTGGGGGTGAAGCGCTGTGTGCTCAGATGTCTCTGACCTGGATTTATCACCGCTTGTTCCCTTTTCTTCAAGGGCTGTTTCGAGATCTGTGTGAAATGTGGCAGTGTCCTAGTTCTTAGTGGACAGATCTCACTTGGCAACAGCATTCAGCATCTGAGCAGAGTCCGGGGTTTTAAACAGGCAATGAAAAGGAGCTGCCCAGATTAGGACAGAAGCGCATTAGTGCGCTGCGGTGTCAGGGTTGATTTGTACATCACAGCTTGTGACACAAGCGTGCGTCCAGTAGGAATCCCCAGCGGAGACAGCAGGCGGTTAAGTGGGTGAAAGCCCCACTGCGTGACGTGAGGCTGGCACTGCGATGGCATTTCTCTGTGCTTAGGTTAGGCTACTACAAATTCTCAGCAGAGCTTGTTGTCCTTTCATTTTAGTCTTTCTGGGATAGGAGACAAGTAGCTGTGTGGGCTGGAATTTCCCCCTCTTTTCCTCCTATTTCAGGCTTGTTTTTAAGTGGACGATTTAATTCTGATAAACAAATGAGGGGTGAGGGGAACCTTCATCCTTCATTTTAACGACCGATCTTTATTTTCTCTTTTTCCTAGGCTGTGTCCCCTTTTGAGTTTCCCAAAACCCCAAGTTCCCAGAACCTCCTCACCCTCTTGGCCCATCAGGGGGTCATGATGACTCCAACACGGAACAAGACCCTGCCAGATCTGAAGGAGATGGGACATTTCCACTGCCAGCAGACTGGCTTTGGATTGAGGCCTGTGGAAGAGATCAAGGGCAGGTGAGCTATGGTCTGCTTCATGTAGTGGTGCTTCATTCCCTAACATGGGATGAGCGGGGCAAATTTCAAAGCCCAGCTACAACTTCAATTATAATGGGTCTGCGAGCATTCTGCAGTCGTCTGCTAGCACCCTTGGCTTGCAGGCAGATCTAATGCAGATTTTTTAAAGTCTTTCTCTACAGAAGCAGGCTGTGGCCTAGATTTTATAAAATGAGAGATTGCCTACAGCTTCACACTGTTTAGTGCCCAGGGTTTCATCAAGTGGAGGATCAAGGATTTGGTTACTAGTCCAGACTCCCTGCAATTATTCAAATGTGTGCTTTGCTCTTTTTGGATCCTGTGCCTGTCGTGAGGGAGAGGTGTTCCTTGTCTATCAAACTGTAGGCACAGGTCTTCAAAGATCTGTTTGAAAGCCAGGTACTGACACGAATGTTGCAGGATACAAAGTTGCTCAGGTGTTAGTGTTAAACTTTTCTTATCTGCCTCTCTGCTGATAGCAACTTTCTCCAGTGATCTGGAAGAGTTCTCTAGTATTAATTTCTGTATCTTCCGTCAAAGAAAAATTGTTTTACAGCAATTCTGTACTCAGTTCTTTCATTACTGCAGTTAGTCAAAGTAGTCATAAGCTTTCTGCAAGTGGCAGGAGGTGCTTCAGATGCTCTGCTAAAAGAGGAATAGGGCCAGTGGCTATTTCAGTTTTGGACTCTTTGCTGTGTAGTGGTTGTGGACCAGCAATGGCACAAACTGGAGTGGAACTTAGCTGAAACTTTGCACCTGCCCCAAACTTGCTTGGTGATTTTCTGCATCATCTCGTATGTTCTCTTTTCAGATCTCTGAGCACAGGCAGGCTCACTGACCTGCTTCTCAAGGCAGCCTTTGGGGCGCAGATCTCAGAAGCTGGCAGCAATGACAGCCTGAACAACGAGAAGCCAATGGAAATTGCAGGTAGGTGGAAAAGCTGGGCAGATCTGGGGGGATGTCCTGGGTTGGGTTGGGTGGGAAGAGTTTCGCTGTGCACCTCCTACGAAAGGGAGGATTCTTTTCTGATGGCTTTTGACTGCTGTGCGTGAGGAGCGTAATGATGTCTGCTTGTTTTCTTCTGTGAGCGCTCGAAGGTCTGTGGGCTTACGCGTGCTGTGTAATTGCTGGCTAGCGGTGTGATTTTGTAGGCAGGCAAGGCTTCCTCTCCTGGCCCCTTCTGAATGAGATATCATGTGGAAGTGGGGACTTCCTGCCAGTCAGCTTGAATATGAATGGCTCTGCAAGGGTGGGTCTTCCTGCGCGTGCAGGTTGGGAAGCGAGGAGGGGAGAACAGCTGCAGCGGTGCGTAACGCTGCCAGGCTCACATCCTGCGGTCAGTGCCGGCCTGGCCTGGTCGCGTCATCGCAGGATGCCTCTAAAGGGAGTGCTGCCCTGTGCTGGTGACCACGGTGAGAGAGTCTACAGGAACATAAAACCGCTGGGTGAGGCACACCGTGCTCAGAGTAACTTTCCTGTAATGCCAGTCTGCGCCTTTCAACTGTCTCCCCAGCTCCCTCAGGTGCTTACGGAGGGACCCTGCACTCTGGTGCCCGGGCTGGGGGCTCTGCCAGCCCATCCCCAGTGATTTTTACTGTCGGATCCCCTCCCAGTGGAACAACCCCCCCACAGACCACGAGGACCAGGATGTTTTCAGGTAAAGGGCTGATACCTGCCTGTTCCAGTGGGAATGTCTGGGGGCAGAGCAACGTGCTGTCTTCCTTGCTGCTGCACACCGGTGGTGGCAGAGGGCTGTTCAAAGCCCAGTCCAGAGAGCTCAGCTGGTCTAAATGCCTTTGAGGTTCTTGTGCTGGCTCATGCCAACCCCAGTTATTGCTGGTAACTCTTCACACTGGCACAAGGACTCATGCCTTCTAGGGGTTTCCAGGACTGGAAGAGAGAGGCAAACTGTCCTTTTACATCGTTTCTGTCTGCTTCAGGAATAATGCTGCAGCTGTTCATAGATCCACTGTTGCTGATAGGTCAACAAAGATAAAGAACGTTCTGTATTCTGATGGTTTTCCTCGTGGGCTGCAGATAAGCTATAAAAGGCAAGCAAGACCGTCCATGCCCAACAATTTCAATGCACAAGTACCGTTACGAAAGGGCTCTATATAAGGGCTCTATATGCTAAAGTACAAGTGGTGTCACTTATGCTGTGAATTGCTTAAGTAGGAAATGGGGAAGAGCACTCCTGGTGGACAGATACGTCTCTTAAGATGCCAGCACTCTGGCCCCAGCAGCCAACAGTTGAGGCTGTGGTAATTGTCCCTGTTGGGACAGTGTGTCTGGGAGCTGGAGCCTATGTTCAGTTTAAGAAAATATTTGGACACTTCTGTTTGCTTTTTTGGCTTGTTTGGGTTCTTGTCCTGGCCGTTCCTCATCTGAACATAGTCAACTGTTCTTAATTACTGCAGGGAAGGTTTGGATGTTACTATGAATAAGCTGCTTGACTGGGACTGTGGGGGGACATATGGCTCAGTTCCTGGGTATGGCTTGGATTCCCATCATAGCTAAACCCACTCGGATCCTTGATTGTCTGGAAAGTTGGGACCATAATCCTTCCTTTGTCTTATAAGCAGGCAGGGACTCTCACAGGGCAGAGACTCACACAAAGTGCCTGACTGCCCTATAGCACAATGGGGCTACTATCCAGGCTAGAGCCTCTAGCTACCACTGAAACGCTATGAATAGAGAATTCAGACTTCCTGTATTGCTTTTGCAGGGATAATAACATTTGGGAAGCAGATCCAAGTGCTACTTTTTTAGTGGGTTGATGGTTGGATACTTGAGGGTCTGCTGAGTAGCGAAGAGTTCAGATGGAATGCCTGGTAAAGGAAGCTGTTAAATAGCGAGCCCACAACACATGCACAGCGTTGGGTAAAGGCCGTCAAAGCAGTGCTGCTTGACAAGCTTTATTCTGTCTGTGCAGTAACTCCTTATGTTAGAGTTAATGCACTAAATGGTGAAAAAGGGAGCTTTGCAAGCTGGAACTCTACACCCCAAGTGCTTAGACAATCCGTGAGTAGGATCACTTGACAGATACAAAGGCAGAGCCTTTTCAGGAGTTGTCATAACAATTTCTGCAAGCAGCGTCTCAGAATTACAGGGCATCCAGAATGTGGTATTGTTGGTCTTTTTCTCTATCTGAAAGATCTGGAAATACTCTGATCAGTTTAATGATCCATTTAGCTTTGAAGCTTGCCAACTGGGAGAGATCTCCAGGAGAGGAGGCTGTGCGTCTCTGTAGATTAGTTGTTCAAATGTGCATTATATTGCTAAACCTTTTGAAGTCAGCGTAGGGCAGCAAATGAAATTCATGGGTAGAAGAGAACTATCTCCCTCCAGAGGATCAGTGACGGTGGAGAATTAGCAAAGCAGCATAGCTGGTATTAGCAACCCCCTGACAGACAGAATATACCCCTCTGCAGCAGTGTGTCAGGGGATACGAAGCCCTCTGGAATTATTATCGATACCCTGAGACAGAAACTCCTTTTGAAGGGTGTATCTTTTATATGCAGTATGCTCTTAAGGTGGATTCAGTGGCCAAGAAAGGGAAAAGATGATGGTGAGGGAATTGTTTGGTGAACACAGTTCTTACTCCTGAATCCTGAGGTTAGGGTCTTGACTTAGCTGAAGTCACTCTGTCCAACCTCCTATTTGTAAGGAGAGGAAGGCAGAAGCACAGGGCATATAACAGAAAGCTTTCCTGGTTTGCATGCAAGTGGCTGATGTTTTAAAACCACGATGAAAGCCTCACTTACCAGAGGTGCTTACTCGGTGATGGTGTTAAAACTAAGGCATCAAGGTTCAAACCATGCTGATCCATGATAAGGAAGCTGATTGTGGTGGTGTATGATAAAATGCAGCCCAAGATATTGTGGCAGGATTCAGAAAGGGTTGGGGACAGGGAGGGAACGTGCTTCAGGAATTGTCCCCAAAAATGACAGGCAATCTGGAAGGTGCATTAAATTTGCTTGTGTTTGTAAGCTGTCTAGCTGAGTCACTGAGGAGCTTGCATGCGGAGTGGTTATTCTGCATCAAGGGTCCTTGTGTCTTTTCTAGAGTGCCTGTTGCTGGCTCTCATAAGAGCCAGGATCCTACAGTTACAATTATCCCCTGTGCTGGTCGAGGAATACCCGGCCTAATATTGACATCTCAAGTAATTCCTTTGCCTATTTTTCTTCCCAGTGGGGTCTTCCAGCTCCCTCAGTTCTGGAGGCTCGTTCACCGGCAGGCACTTGGCAGTGGGAACCGGTGGGGATGCTGTGGAAGGCCCTTCGAGTCTCCGCTACGCTTTTGCTGATCCAATCACCGCTAACCTGGAAAGTGCCGTTACGTTTGAGGCACCGGAGCTGCCTGAAGAGACCCTCATGGAGGTGGGTATATCCCCCCAGGGACTTGCTGGGGGCAAAAGATAGGGGAGAATAAAGGGAAAGCAAATCCAGAAGGCCAGTGTCTGGTTCATCCAGAGGCTCATGTTTGCATCCAAGGCGGTTGCTTCCAAAGATGGTGTGAGCTGGCTTCAGGAGAGGTAGGCAACACAGTGCTCAGGAAGCCCAGGACGTATTTAGGAAATTGGTTTTTGAGCCTGTATTAAGCCATGTAGCCCTTGGGACTGCCCATGAATAGGATTAAAATTTATCATTTCAAAAGCTGAATTTGCAGGTTGGAAACATCAGTTATCTGGTGTGTCCTGCACGAACAGTTTCTAAATAAAATGTGGTTACTTCAGGCCTTCTCCCTTTTAGAAGGCTCAGCATTAGAATAGCTGACTTGAGAGAATGAGTAGCGTGGTGTATCAAATGACTGCCTGCTGCACGCACTTAGGGAGTCAGTCAGTGATACAGCCTCTGCCCAAAGAGTCTGAAAAAAAGTAAACCTGACACGTTTTCTGATGGGGGGCAGGGGACATGACATGCCCTGCACCAGAACAGCTGAACCAGATTGTCAAGCTGTAAGGCTGCCAGGCTCCCCCTCTGCGGGCTGAAGACCAGCTGAAGCAAAGCAAATGCTTTTGTAGCTGAGATATATTTGAAATGTAGGTCAGGCTGCCCATTTGCAGTAGAGGTGGGAGACAGAATCAGCGATGGATTCAGCTCTATTCATGGTACGGCGTTGGGCTGCCTAGGGCTGGGAAAGGCTCTTCGTATCTGGATTTTGCTGGTGTTGCTAAAACCCCTTAGATACCTACAAAGGTCTGCATACGTCATTTTAAGGATGTGGATTTGCTTTTCTGCTTCAGATTTTATTTAGCGCTTTTTTTGTTGTTGTTAATTATGCATTGAATTGGATTGACTTGCTTTATTACCTGCAGAGCCCCAGTGCTAGGATTGATTGATATGCGTTGATCTGTCACAATAGTACTGAATTTAACTGAGCATCCTGTCTTTGAGGTCCCAGAAGTATGGGGCCCTGCCAGCTGCCGTCGCTTTTCAGGGTCTGAAGAGAAATGTGCTAAAAAAGTTATCAGCTTGATCTTATTAATCCCATTCAGTTCAGCTTCTCGTGTCTGTAAGGAGTCATCCGAGTTTGCTCATAATTTCTGCTGAGCACAATAATTGATCCACATGTCACAAAACCTTTCTGGCACCAAACCTTTTTGGCATATTTGGAGACTCCTTTGTGCTCTGTGGAGTTGGCCAGAATACAAACCTGGCAGATCTTCTGATTTCTGATGCCTTCAGGGCATTGAAATCTTGCAATTAAAGCACCCCTATTTATCCTGAGCGGAGCTGCTGTGTTCAGATAGGTGGTAGTTCTTCAGTCTTTTGGAAAAGTTTCTTTAGGTGCAGACAAGGCAAATCGAATGCTAAATTTCAGTCTGTTTTGCAGTGCTTTGGAAACACAGTAGAGATGGCTATGGAAGGAAAGACTCTTGTGACGCCTAATAAGGCCAGAAACGCAAGCGTAATAAATAAGGCCAGCTGTATTTGCAGAGAGGAAGGACTGCATTGGTGAGAGATATACGGCTGAGACTTGCAAGGTCTCAGCAGGTTCCTACTTTGCCACAAACTTCTTGGATGACTTGGCAATTACTTAATCTCCGAGTTCCTCCTTTGCTTTTAAAGAAAACAGAGGAAGACTGAGACTTCCTTACCTTACTGGACTCTCCAGGTAGCAAGATAGTAGAGGAGAGATTAATATTTCAGATAGTCAAAGCTCCTTTAGCAGCCAAGTGCCTGAGCTGGTGAATGAAAAACAAAAGCATGCAGAATTTGAGCATGTGCTTTTTTATTTGTTTGGTTTCCCCTCAAATTCATGTAGAAAACATCCTTACCAAGCCCCTTTAAGAGAACCGATCCACTAAATGTTTGAAGGTCAGGCAGGTTAGATGCATTTCTGCAGAGGGTGCAAACAATGGAGTTGCATCTGATCCAGGCAGCAATTCTTTTTGTAGGACCCACAACTATGCAGTTTTCCCACAAATACTAACTTCCCCAAAAGGCTTCAATGATTTAAGCAATAGAGATTCCCAGAAACAGGATAATACCCTTTGGTCTGTAATAGCAGAGGAAAAACTGCTTTGAAATGAACACAGTGATTTGAGTGCGAGTCTCTCCCCTCGCTAACTGGGCAGGGGCTGCAGCTGAAAGGCTGTCCTTGCTGTCCTTGCTGCAGAGGACCTCACCCAGGGCTCCTGCAGTGGGCTGGGAGCACGCAGAGACCCAGCTACGTGAGGGCTGGGGTTGCACGAGGTTGTCGCTCACGAAATCCACACTCACTTCCAGCTTTGTACCAGCATGGCTGTGGTGCGGACCAGGGCTGGGCAGTTGTGCCAATGGTCTCGTCCCCTTCCTGGCCGACTTTTGAAACAGTCCCAAGTTGCTGGGAACACTCCTTAAGAAGGGAGCGTGTAGTTTTGGAGCAAGTCACACCAGCTTTTCCAGGGACTGGGCTGGGAATTTCTGGCCTGGGGCTGTCGCTGCCTTTAATGTGGAGGAGGAACTGGTGGGGCGTGTGGGCTCAGCGCTGTGTTTGGCTGTCCCTGCCCAAAGAAGAGGTGTGGGGGGATTTCAGGCCCAGGTGTTATTTCTTTAAGCTGGGATGAGCCACGGGCACAGCTCTAGGTAAGCAGCCTTCCCTGCATGCCAGCTTTCCCTCTGTAACCCCACCTTGACATTTCCTTCAACAGCAAGAGCACACCGACATCCTGCGCAGCCTCCGCTTCACACTGGCCTTCGTCCACTACGTGATGGAGATCGCTGCCCTGAAAGGCAGCTCCAGCGAGATGAGCACTTCGGTGGCGTCTGAATACCAGCTGCAGGAGAGCGTGGTGGCTGACCAGATCAGCCTTCTCAGCCGGGAGTGGAGGTAAGGACTGGGCAGAGAGCCCCCCACGTCACTCCCTGCCACCCCAACGTGTCGCTCTGTGCCTTCGGGACACGTAGTGCTGCCCCACTGATGGGTTTGTGTTACAACGTGCTTTCTTTGCAGCTATGCAGAGCAGCTGGTGCTGTACCTGAAAGTCGCAGAGCTGCTGTCCTCGGGCCTGCAGACAGCCATAGAGCAGATCAAAGCTGGCAAGCTGTGCCTGTCCTCCACCGTCAAGCAAGGTAAGGGGCCTTGGCACATGGTACAAAGGCCTGGGATGGAAGAACGGGAAGTGTTACAAAGGCAGGGAGGATGTTGAGTGAGCGTGAACCCCCAGCTGTGCATCTCATTGTGCCCTTGCACGGCCGGGCCTTCCTTTTGGGGTATTGTTCATTCCTGCTGAGAGGAATCTTCCTCTCTCAGTGCTTAGTTCAGGTCCCAAACTCCTTCCTGCTCATGCCCGTGTGAGAATCTTCAGCGCTAATTGGTGAGAGGGGAATTCATCTTATCTGATTCCTTGTACCTCTCTGTCTCAGGTGTTTATTTGTACTCCACGCAAGTCCAACTTAATTACACAGTGCCTGGCCTAGTAAGTGCTTACTTGGCAAATTGAGACGTGTCTTGGCAATGATGGTTTTCAGGTGAAACAAAAACACAGGAAGTAAAACTCTGGTAATGCAGGAGTCACTGATTTGCTAGTCTCACAGCCGTACATTTGCATCTGACTGGCTGGCTAGTGATGTGAGCTGGCTGTGATTCAGTGATTAGAAAAAACAATTTTAACACCACAATGGCATTATTACTGAGGCAGCTTTTTGAAACACTTGAAGTACTTGACCCCTCAGCCCCCTTCCCCAGGGGTTTAGTCTTTGAAAGTACCCATGCTGACTTGGGGTGGGGCTGCAAAAAGTAGAAGTTAGGCACAGTGAGCACACACGTGTTATAGGGGGCAATATGGAGTAAAATGTACAGATTTAGCTACGCATCTTCCACGTGTTCCCCATGGGCTAACATAACCCAAATAAATTCTTCCTTTTCCGGGCAAATTGCAACTTGTAGATTCCTAGCATAACTCTTCCTTCAGTGTGTGGGAATTGGATAAGGCTGTCTTTTCTTATTTCTGTCCCCACAAAGTACTGCTCCCTTGAGATTTTCTAGGGCACGGTGAGGACAAGAGGGTTGTCAAGGCACTTGTGTAACTTCTTCACGTGTGTATGGAAAAAAAAGGTGGAAGTGTGACAAGACGCTGCCCTGGAGTGTCCTTGGGCAGTGTGTGCCAAGCAGGGTCCTCGCCTTGCAGCCATGATCTTTTTCCTGGTAATTTGGGCCCAGCCCAGAGCTCTGACTGAATTCCCCAGAGGAGGATATTGCTTTATTTGCATACGTTTTTTGTTGTTGTTGGGTGCTGGTTGGTTGGTTGGTTTGGTGTGTTTGTTTTTAAGTAGTCTTGGCTCTCTTCTCCTGGAGTTTTTCATTTTGCCCTTCTGATGTCACCCACGAGCTTTGGGGTTCCAACTCGCTTTCAAATTTCTTCTGAACCAGGGTGATCTGATAGTCTGACCCTGACAGGGTTAAGGTTTTGTGCCTCAGTCCTTTGGAGTTTCAACTGCCTTTGTTCATGGAGGCAGTCTCTCTTCTGGCTTTCTGCTCTCTTATCTCTACGTAGGAAGGCTATATTTAGTCACAGGGCCTGGCTGTCAGTGAAGTTGCCTCTCTGCATAGTACCCGAGATAGGTTTGTTCGTGGTACAGGTTCGTTTCCCTCCCCCAGAAGCAAGTTGTGCAGTGGGGGGGGATTTCAAACACGCACGTACTGGTTAATACTCATCAGATGCTTTGTGCCAGGTACATTGTGTAGGTCGTGCCAGACAGCTAGTGAGACTCAAGCTCATGGCTTTGCTTGCTGTTTTGGGTTATTTAATCTCTTAGATCATATTTAACTCCTGGTTCTCTGTCACAACCTTCCTGTCCTAGCTGCCACGGTGCAGGAAAGGAGGTGACCTTTCATTCTGGGACAGCATTGTCCCAGGAGAGAGATTCCTTTGCTCAGTACTGCTCAGCCACACTGAGCTCCAACAGCTACCACATACAAGTCACGTACTTCTTCACAGCACGTCATCACCCGTCAAGTAACAGAAGCTTTGTATCTGGCATGTCTGCTGCTTCTGGTGATGCGTGAGACATCTTGCACCACGCAAACTGCTCTGTACCTTGTGGCAGCTGAAGGAAACAAATAATAGGCCTGGCCTCAGGTGAAATAGATGTGTAGGTGTTGCAACGTGCAGGCTTGTAACTGGTGAAGGTGACAAAGGAAAGGAAAAAGACCCTGTGTTGGTGCAGCAAGTACTTACATTGGCCTTAATATAACCTGATTGTCTTGAAGTTACTCATTTGGGGTCCTGTGCACGGAGATTGGGAGGCACAGGGAGAGCTAGAAGAATGTCCAATGCATTTCTTTCCTTTATTCTAGTTGTGAAGAAGCTGAATGAGCTTTATAAATCCAGTGTATCATCCTGCCACTGCCTCAACATGAGACTGCAGAGGTTCTTTTTGGACAAACAGAAACTCATGGATCGGATCAACAGCATCACAGCAGAGAAGCTCATCTTCAGCTACGCCGTGCAAATGGTAATAACCGCCCCGTGCCTGGGAACAGGGCTAGCACAGAGCAGGTGTCAAGCATTGGCAGTTCCGGCTGGTGGCCTTAGCAGGTGGTTTCATTCATGATGCTGTGTGCAATCTGTGCGGGTTGGATGATGGAGGTGTTCACACGGCTAAGGGGCCGTGCTGGGAAAGCTGGGTTTGGTCTGGGAGTAACCTTTTGCATGGGGTTATTGCCTGCAGGTGCAGTCTGCAGCCCTGGATGAGATGTTCCACCACAGAGAGGACTGCGCACAAAGGTACCACAAGGCTCTGCTGCTGATGGAAGGGCTCCTGAACATCATCACTGAACAGGGGGACATAGAAAACATCAATAAATGTGAGTGTTCGGTGGCTTTTTTTTCCCTCATTAGGTCATGCTGTGTTTTTATAGCTGCATGGATCGGAACGTTCAGTATCCATCATCCCTCTTTCCTTTGGCTACATCTTGGTGGACATAGCACAGATCTCTCGACTTGTTACAGCTCCTAGCAGCGCGGCCTCCTATTTTCCCAGGGAGAAAATGTTAGAAATGCAGGTCCCTGTTCTGAGCCATATTTTGAGAGCCGCACTGCAGAGCAATTGCCAGGGCTTTGTTGGAGTTTTTGATGTGTGAAAGAACTTGCTGAAGGAAGTGGCTTGGCAGTAGCAAAGACAAGGGTTTGGTTTCCAACCGGAACCATCCATCTGATTGCACAGCACACTTGGGATCGTGAAACTGCAGTGGCTGTCAGGCAGAGGCGGCTGATCAGCACAGCACGGGCTCCTTCCAACCCTTCTAAAACGGGACTGCTCGCCCATCTGGGTTCCCCAGGACAGGCCAAGAAGGCAGCAAACAAGTATTTTTCTCATTAGGAAGTGACTGCAGTAGCAGTGAAAGCTGAGCTTTTACCTGCTTGTTATCGTTTGGCTTCCCTTCCCAGAGACAGACGGATCCCTCTGTTCGCTGCTCTTTGCTGTCACCTCTCTTGTACCCTCCCTTTGCTGTGTGTCTGAGGGGGGGTTGTACTCCACTGCTGCAGGCTCCACAACTAATGCACGCAGCGTGGAAATGACTGACCTCACTTGCTCAGAGTTGAACTTTCCCTGCCCTTCTGGCTGGGGTTTAATCGCCTTTGTTATCCCTCTGTACAGGAGGGAGGCAGAGGGGATGGGGGACAGCCTTTGTCCATTAGAGCAGCTTGACTTGGCCTCAGCTCTGCTCCATCACAGCTAAACCAGCCCATCGGCGGCAGGCCAGCACCGCGTCAGTGCAGCTGAAGGGAGCAGAAGCAGCCGGCAAATCGTGCCTCTCCCCCTCTGCTGGCTAGCGAGTGCATTTCTTGGGCCAGCATCCAAAGTGCTGCCAGACTGCTCTAGTCGTCCGTGTGGACAGAGCTCTTGGATAGGTAATGAGAGAAGAGATTTCTGGCTCACAGGCAATCAGTCAGTTAATTATCACTAACTTTAACAGCTGACATGAGGCTCGCTGAAGGAGAGCAAAAGGAGATTGGCAGGTGGTATGTGGTACTGGAGGGCTCAGTGAATAGGGAATACCAAGTAGTTTCTATTGTACTGTTTCTTAACAAACCTAAATCACGTCTTTTGTCCAGAGATACAGTTAATGCGTCTAATGGATTTCTTTTCCCAGCCGATATCCTGGTATTCCCTGTTTTACCCTATGTTCCGGCTTCCTGATTGAGTTGTTCTCTGGTAGGCATGCACACATTTCATGTTAGATCTTAGCTACTTGATTATTTTTTTCAGAAAAGTAAAGTGATGAATGTAGAAATACAGCAAACGTTTAGCTTTTGACAGGGTCTCGGGCTCAGACAGTGAGGATCTGGCCCTGACTGTGCTGGGCTGTGCATGCTCCATCTCTCAGTTGTAAGCCATGAAAAATGGCACAGGAGACCGTGAGTTGTCTTGACTGCTGCAAAAGCCTCTCCGATAAATAAAAACGAATAAATTGTTTACAGCAGATGGTGGTCCTTTAGAACATCATGATAACTGTGTTAGAACTGCTGCCTCACTGCTTTCAGTCCGGGATCTCTAATCGTTCAGCTCTTTGGCCTGTTTCTTCCCAGCAAGATTGTTGTGGCTAGGTCCTCATCTAGCCTAAATCGGTACGTGGTAGTGATTCCAGAAGGGTTGCTTAGGCTTGCTGGAATTCTCTTGTGTTTTGGTTTTTGTTTGCTTGTTTGTTTTCCAAATCTCCAGCATGTTTTGGTGGTCTTTATATTGCCAGGAAAGTGAGAAGCTGATTTGTTGTGTTTTTTTTTTTTTTTTCTCTCCCAGGTAAACTCTGCATCGAGCGCAGGCTGTCAGCTCTGCTGTCGGGGTTCTGCGCCTGATTTTAGTAGTGTTCTTCTCCACACACCTCATCCCAGCTGATCACTTTGTTTCCGACGGCCTGCTGCTGTGGCAGGAATCAATTTTGGCAGTAGGATACCTGGAGGATGAACTGCTCGATGTCCTGTATTTTGACATTTTGGGAAGTTGTTCCACAGACTTAAGTTCTTCTGTGGGGAGGTGTGACTGCAGCAAGCACAAATACTTCCCTGCCCAGAGGCTGGGCGAAGACGTAGCTGATGTGGAAAGGTTTCCCTCACTGGCAGCAGGGATGAAGGATAGAAGTCTGCTTCTTCCCAGCACTTTGAAGGATAAAGACTGCTGCCTGTCCTCTTGCTTAAGAACAGGGTATTCCGTGCTGTCTCCATTGCAGGCAATGGATGTGCTGAAACTGCTGGCTTCAGTTCATGCTGGAGGATGTCGTTCAGAAATCAAGGCCAGTTTGTGTACTTTCCCCTACCCCAGCTGATAGCCAGGCACCTTCAAGCTTCCTGGCAACCCAAGGCCCCCTGCCTTTTTCTCCTTTGTCCTTTCTCATACTCATTTCTGCCTTGGAGTGCTTGCTGAATGGCCGAGAGGAGGGAATCTGCTCTACTTTGCCTGAGCGTTGCTGAAGTAGCTGCCACCTTCTACAGACTTACTGAGCAAGGCTGAGAGCGTGCTGCCACTGGGGAAGTCTGCACCTCCCGTGGCTGTCGCGTGGACTGCCTCTGTTTGCGGACGGGCAAACGACACAGGGAAAGAGACTCTGCCTGGAAAACAGGAAGATGACGGAAAACGCAATGTTCCTGGATTTCTAAGAAGCCAAAATGAATCCGTTCCTCCCTTGGTCCCTATGCTCACTGGGATCAGCATTAAAGACTCTTGGCTGTTCGGTTCAGCCTGTCAGTACATATCTACCACGAGGAAGCACTAGCGCTGTCCTGCTTTCAGCTGTTGGCTAGATAAGCCCTTTCCCGTATCCCTCACCCTCCCCTGAAACTGAAAACACTAGCTTTGTGAATCAAAGGAGCACTTTACACACTATGGGAACTTTGAGAAGTTGACTTTGCATCACACAACAACCCAGGAACATCACGACTGTTAGGAATGCTGTTCTTTTTATTCCTTCCCTTGTTTCCTGGTTGTTTTATTGCACTACGTGTGTGCATATATTAATATGTATTCCTAAGGGTGAATATATATTGATATATATGGTTTGTGTGTAACTGTACGTATTTAACTGTACTGTATCTTGTGAGTGTGAGGCAAAAAGCACTGCGGAGTCTGTGCTGTTCCTCCTCCACACCAGGCAAAGCTGACTTGCAGTCTGGCAGTACCAAGATAGTTTTCTTTTGTTTTTTTTTTTTTTATTTTATTTAAATGTTCTTTAAAGGACAGTCAATATAAAGCTCCATGCTTTTTAAGAGCTCAAGAACAGGCGTTAAGATCCTACACACTTACAATTGGAAACGCATTTTTAAAAAAAGTTTTATTTGCTGCTTAAATTTTTTATAAAGAAATCTTGTAGTGTTCGGTTTTATGTTCAGCATTTCTTTTAAGGAGACTCTGTAGCCAAATGAGACTGCGGGTGCGAGTGGCTCGAGTTCTGGTTGAGGCTTCGGATGCTGTGAGCATGTGCGTGAGAGGATAGCTGGCTGCCTTTCTGTCTGTCTGCGTGCGCAAGTGTGTGTCTTAATTTATCAGAGTCATGGCAGTATTTTGTTAGTGCTGGGCAGAAAAGTATCTTTGAAAGCAACTTGAAACCTCAGGCTTTGTTTTTGGGGATTTAATAATAATTTGCACATGGTGGTTAAATCCTCACTGCTTTTTTCTCTCAATATTGGCACATTCAGTGTGATACTTTGCAAGGGTTTCAGGAGCAACTTAATTGGCTTGAGCTGGCATCATCTTTGGCAACATGGATACTTCTGATCGCAGAGCAGAAATGCCAATAAGGAAATTTAAAAATATTTTTGATTGCCCCACCAGGGAAGTTTTAAGCGTAGCTTACACAAATGCTTCAGTATTGGGCCTCTGTTACATCGGACATTCACAGCCTGCTGCTTCTGTGGCTGTTTATGCTTGTGCCTGGAGGGAAAAAAAGAAAATAACAGCAAAGAAACAACCCCCCAACCTGTGGCCAGGAATGCTGAAGAGACCCAGACTGCTTAGAAAAGGATTTTACCAGTTCTGCAAAGGGCTATGCCGCAGGTGAGTGCACTGGGATGCAGCATGAAAGCACCGAGCCAGGCCTGACTCTGCAATACAGACACCTGCTACTCGCCCTGAACCCTCACGGCAATCCCACGAGCGTACGCTGAGAGCTTCCTGCCCAGGAGAAGCGCAGCCCAGGACCCACGTTTGTGCCGCAGGTTTAACGATCCTTGTACATGGCAAGCTCAGCACTAACCTTCCAGCTGTACTTAATTACTTGAATGTATCAAAATTGTCCACATTCAATGTACACAAGTATATATTGCTCCAAAATATTGTGGTTTACAGACCTACAACCAATATATATATGTATGTGTTTGTATATATACATACAAGTATGTGTGTATGTGTGTGTATGTATATATATGCACACAAACACAAACGTGTATATAAGTTTTCTCTTGATACTTGAAACTTAGCCACTGTGCTTGAATTAAAAAAAAAAAAAAAAAGAAAACACAAAAAAAAAAAGAAAAAGGAAAAAGAAAAAGAAAAAATCAGGTGATTTATTTTGCCATCACTTTGGTGACTTTATTTTTTATCTAATTGCATGTAGCGTGAAACCAATTTTTTTGGTGAAAAATATTTATTGCTTTGTAGACAATAAGGAATGCAAAATAAAAAAAAAAAGGCAACAAAAAAAGAAAAAAAAATACACAAAAAATCCCCAACCGTTGCTGAAGTTGCTAGCATAGTCCACTTGCTATTGTCATGGCTTTGTTACTGTTGCAGCGTTTGTGTGTAGCGTCTTAATAGATTTCAAGAAACCTCAGTCTAATAACATGTATCTTCAGGTTTGTGAGAGCGTATGATGATGTTCTTAATAAGGTAATGCTTGATACTTTGTCAACATTTTTTATTTGTGTTTTGTGTGACTTTTTTTTTTTGGCTTTAAATTGTACAACACCAATTTAAGAAATAAAAAATGTTTTGAAATTGTTAGTGGCCTATTTTCAGTACTTACTCAGATACTGCACTAACTGGGTTATGTATGGTATTTCATGTGTTTGGTTCCACCAGCTGTGACTTTCAGGTGAAGAAGTGCTGTTACCTTCTTTTCAAAGAGGGTGAAGCTTGGGACAAAGAAGCTATATTGCCTAAAGCTACAGACAGCCTTTGAAGTTAGGAAAAATGAACCCAATTTCTTGGCTGGGGCTGTAATCGCTGGTTTATCTGTCCTTATCTGGCTGTGTTCTCTTGCTGCTACTGATAGAAACTATAAGGAGTTGATAGCAGACCCCTTCCAATCCCATTAGGCTGATGCATGAAGTTTCACCCATGTTTCAGGATTTGCAAGATCAACCCGTTGGAGCTCTTTACCTCTTTGCAGTCCAGCTCTCAGCACACTGCAGAAGGGGTGTCTGAGGCATGGGAAGTGGTTGGGTAATTGTAGCAAGGAACACCATAAAGAAGCCCGAGGAGACTTCAGATGTGCTTTCAAGGCAGGGGTTGGACTGTATGGCTCCCTGGGCAGTAGGGAGCAGCCAGAGCAGTGCAGGCATCTTCTTTGAATGTGCACCCGTGGGCTCAGAGAAGGGTGCCCTGTGAGCAGCATGGAGCCTTATGTGAAACCTGTGTGTGAGAGGTACTGCACTGAGTGCTTAATTCATCCTTACTCCTGACAGGTAGATATGAGCAGCCCTTCAACACCACAGTCAGGTTGCTGTCAACCTTGATCCTGGCTTTTGGTGCAAGACTGGTAGCTGTAGTCTCTTCTCTGAATCAGAATATTTAGGATAAAAAGCAAAGCTCTGCGTCTGGGATGTGAATTATTCCAGTCCTTCCGCTTTGACAGAAACTAAGCGACAGAGGTGTGATCTCTCAGGAGCCTGATACCGTAGTTCCATGGAACATTTTCCAAAACTCAGCTTGCTGTGCTATGTGTGTTGTTGTTGGCCGTGAGCATCCCTGGGGAGAGCCCTGCCTGCCAGGCTGTCTGACTCAGCATCACCCCATGCGGTTACTGGGCTGTATTGTTTTTCTGTAAGAAAAGTTCCTATTTCAAAATCTTAGTTTACCCTGAGCTGGAACTGTTTTTATTTCTTGCTCAGCCCTATTTATAACTCCTGTTTCCTGGCTCTGCCTTTCCCACCGAGGGGAACAGGGCAGCACGCGGTCCCTCCGTGAGAACAGGACTGCCTGGAAGGCCGCGACCGGGTGCGCTGCCGCTAACGCTGGCTCGCTCGCGGGTACAGCCGCGTGTCGTGGAGGCACGGCGTGGTAAAACCCGGGCAAGACCTCGGGAAGCTGCTCACAGCTAAATAAACACAACTGCTGATGGTGCTTAGCGTTTGGAGCTTGGCACGCTGGGATTTTTGTATTGCTTTTAACGTGAACAACACCCTTTTGTGGGAGGACATCGTGTTTGTTCCCTGTGGTGTGGGGTTGGGGTAAAGAACGTAAATAAATGTGTTCAAGATGCTCAGGGTAAAGGGTTGGGTTTGAAGCTGTCTGTGAGGAAGTTTAAGGGTTCATGTGGAAAGCCTACAGCCAGATGAAAGGCGGAGAGTCTGTGCCACGTGCAGATAGAGAACACCCGGCTGGATCCATGGCGCTCTTTCATGGGCAGCAGACAAAGGAGGACAGAGCTAGCTGGAAGACTGAACAGAAATAAAGTCTCTTCTAAAAGCTCCAAACCATGAGGCCTGAACAGCTTAAAAGCACCAGTGAAAATTGCACAACTTTTGAGATGTTTATGGTGACGTTGCATTGCTGTTGATTCTAGGAGAAAACAAACCCAAGCGATTCTTCCAGTGTGTTTGGCTTTGTTCCCGTATTTTATATTTAGTTGCTGTAAGTACGTCAGCAAAAACCTGTTCATTCAGCTCCCAGAGATCAGACGTAGCCTGGTGACATCAAGGAAGTACAAACGGGTGGGCGTGCTTCACACCAAGGCAATAAAAAGATCAAGTACCCTGCTTTTTTTTTTGTTACCAAGCCCTGTCCTTTAAAAACTTTATTTTGTAGGAGGAGTTAACTCCTTTGGCCGGAGTTAATGCCCTGCTGACAAATCCCCGCAGGAGGATTTTAAAGGCCTCTCGACACCCTTAATCTGTGACCATGAATGCAGCGCTGAGGATAGGTGCCATTCCCTGGCTGAGCAACTGCACGTAGGGCAGGGATACAAATGTCCCCGGCACATTTCTGTTCTAAAAACAGCATTTTTAGGGACAATGGAGTCAGAACCACTCCTCCTGGGAGCTGAAATCTGGCAGGATGCTCTCGGAAAATGCATTAAATAATATATTTCTTAGAATAAGCTTAAGAAAATAAAGTCAAACATGGGCTTCTTTCCTTACTGTGGACAGAGGGTGGCTGAGTTTCCAAACGGTTTTCTGACATGAACCCCCGCTAGCACCCAAGTGCTGTCGGAGCTCCTCCGGCGCTGGTCCCAGCACCTCTTGGGCTTACACTGGTTACACCCCGATGCCTGTGTCCACGGCATGGGCCCGGAGCTCTGCTGCCAGAAGTCAGGGTGCTGCTCCCGGGCCTGTTCGGCACCCCCAACACCCTGCAGGCCTACAGCACGTGGGGGTCCTGCCTTCGGCTTCTCCTCAGCACCTGGTGTGCTTACTAATGTTGGCAGCGGGATCGTTAACGTGCTCCGGTGGGGAACTGCAGGCCTGCTGGGATTCCTGCTGCAGGTAGTCTTAAAGCCACCACAGATGAATTGTTGCCACACTTCTCTCAGTTCAGGCCTCGTTTCAGGCAGTCAGGTCACTTCCAAGCCAGAAGGGGCTGGCATGTGTTAGAGCGAGGGGGTCTGGTGGAGGAAGCGCAAATGCAGGGTTGCACCACAAAGGTTTCACTCTCCCGGTGGTAGCCGGCCTTTGTGCTCAGGCCCACACTGTTACTGTGCAGGGGGAGGATTTGGGTGCCTATTTTCACCTCACGGACAAGGCATGGGGGCTTTGCCAGAGATGGCACTACAGGACCGCTCTGTCGGGGCGGGTATTGCACGGACTGTGCTGGGCCAGCGGTTGGATATTGGAGCTGCAGTGATAGTTTGTGGGGGTGTTAATGTTGCTCTTCTTGTAAAGGAGATGATGTTGGAGTGATTCATCAGAGCAGGGCACGAAGATGTTAAATCACCTGTTAGAGCTAGAGCTCCGCCACCAGTTCTGCAGCGGCAGGTGTGCTTGTCCTGAAACTTCAAGGATGGCCCATTCCTGGAGCTACAGCCTGCAGTCCCCAGGGCCACTTGCATACCTGGAAATGTTTTATGAGGATGATTTCACTGCTGAGTAAACTTGACGGCGGCACTCTCACTTAAGGCCAAGCGTACTTTAATTTCACCAGTCCTACTAAACATGTATGAAACGTTCTGCTCCTCACACAAACAGCAGGGAGTTTCATGAATTGTTTGTGCCTATTCCAATTTAACCCTGGGTACGGCTGCGAGAGGAATAAAACCCCTGCTAATTTAATTCTTGAAGATTAGGCAAATTCCTGAAGATGCTGGGTAAGTGTGATGCAAATTAAATCCAAGCAAGTGCACCGGCTTTGCAGACCTCATGCAGTGATCTGCAATTGGACCTTCTGCTCTACACCAGAAACTGCAGCCTCGTCTCTGCTGCCTTTTCACTCAAGATGTACATCCCTGAGGTACTGCCTTCACAGTGCAGATTCCCACAGAACTGATTTACAGTGGCAATTCTGGCAAGTCACTTAATTTCTCCTCGCCTTTGTTATCTACCTGTTGAAAATAAAACAAAATAAAATAAAATAAAATAAAATAAAATAAAATAAAATAAAATATAAAAATACCAAATGAAAACAGGACAATAATCCTTCCTTTGTTTGGAGGATTTAGACTGCAAACTCCTTGCAAGAAACATGCTCCTTTGACAGGTGCTGTAGCATGGTCCCAACCTCATTTGGGACCTCTGATGTTGCTGGCAGCTTATCAGTTCTGCTCTGCTAGAAAACCTGAAGGCTAAATGAATCATTCAGAAAATCCAAGTCAGTCATTTTCTGTGGTGCTGTAGAGAGCATTTTACTGGTGGGCTGTAAGAAGCTGGCTAATTGCATAGAGCAAGCGCCTCCTCTTTGATTCCTGTTGTCACCTGGACTCCTGTCATTATGTTTAACTGAGTAAAATGACGATATCCCCAGCGCTGCTTACCACTGGTGGCAGTGCTCCTCATGACCCGAGGCTGGCTGCAGCTGCAGGGGTGTGATATGCTCAGGGATAGGGCAGGGGTTTATGGCAGGGTAGGCAGATCACAGAGATGATTCCCATCTGCCTGGGAATGGAGGGGACTGAGCAAGACTGAGTGAAGGGACTGAGCAAGAAGGCGACATTAACCACTCTTAATATTTTATGACAATGAGGTTCACACTACGAATCAAGTCATTTTATTAACAGTGAAGCAGTGAGGCATGTGTGTGTCCTACAACTCCGCACTGGGACCAACAACTTTCTCCATCTCCTTTCCACCTGCCTAATTTTTATCTTGGGAAAGAGTCAGTGTGTGCTCTGGCAGGTTCAGAGCAAGGTTCATGCTGTTTTGAAGCTCCTTTGTTGCCCTTAGAATGGATAAGGGGCTGGGATAGCAAAGCTTTTTCCATCATGGGGACATCCACGTAAGTTTTTCTCCTGTCATACCATTGTTTTATCCTATCTGCTGGGGCCTTCTTCCCTCCCTCGAAATGGGCCAAATTCAGCAATCATAGCAGGAAGGCAGGAGGAAGAGACGGTGTTGTACAGACAGGCAGTGTGACTGCACACACTTCACTTCCTAAGGAAGCAAGGCTAAAAGAGATTCAGACGCCCCGGTCTAAGCAATACAGACATTTATATTCCTGTTTCCATTGGCAGCGGTGCTGCTATTTGACAGGCTATCTTTTATCACTTCTCTAAACAAAGTACAGCTGGGAACATGTGATAAATCTTCCCTTGCCCCGTCCCGCTACTGAAATAACTCAGATGTGTCAGTTCAAAAAAGGACGTGCTGCATTTCTTCCCCTTATTAGCAGAAATAACAAGCCTGTGTTTGATAATCTGGCCTGCTTGGAATTGTCAACCATTCCATTTTCCATCTGAATGAATAAATGGAGCTTTCTTACGCTAATTTCACAGCCATGCCAGGGGAGCAGCATCCTCTCTGGGTAGCTCCCTCCCATAAAGCACTGAAGCTCATAGCATAACAAAACAATTTCCAGGTGCATTTGGCTTTTTAGGAGGTACATGCTGTTGCCTGATAAGGGTGCCTATTGTACTAAGCTTTCCCATTAAGTACATCAGCGCAGATAAAACTTGTTGGAGGAGACATGAGCATAATGATTGCCTGAGAAAGCCAGAGGGAGGAAAACCTGACAGGAAAGCAAAAGCGTGGGGGCTTGTGCTCAACAGTGGGCAATGCTGGTGCGGGTGGCAGCTGCATAATGAAGGGACAGTGACCGCTGCCCAGCAAGTACCCCTCTGGGAGGGTGATCTTGAGCTTTAGTGAGTGACCTGTGCTTCACATGAGATATTTAGAATAGAATAGAATCATTAGGGTTGGAAAAGACCTTCAAGATCGTCTGGTCCAACCATGCTGTACCACCAATGTCACCCGCTAAACCATGTCCATAGCACCACGTCCAACCTTTCCCTGAACACCCCCAGGACGGTGACGCCACCACTTTTTGCTGTGTTTCACTGTGACTGAACTGCTGCTAGTAGTACTGCTTTACCAAGTGGGTTTGTGAGGAAATAAATGTTGTGCTTATATGGGTAATGCTTATCACAGGAACGCACTCGTTACTCTGCCTTTTCCCCTGCTTGGATTAATAACTTCTCACACTTTTCACACGTGCAGGCCCCACAGAGTCTGTGTGTGAGCCAGCCTACGGAGAAACATCGCCAAAACACGAGAGGAGCCCGGCCGTAGGGCCCAGCGCCTGCTGAGGACCCCCCACAGCCCCGGGGGCCATTTTGGATGCAGCAGCCGCGCTCCCCCCCCTCAGCGCCGCCCCGCTCCGCTCAGCGGCAGCACCAGCGCCGCCTCGGCGCGGCCCCGCGCGGCCTCCGTAGGGCTCGGCCGGGCCCGCTGTGGCCGTGCCCGGGCGGGTGAGCGGCGGGGCCGGGCCGCGATGCTGCGCTGGGGGGCGCGGGCCTGGGCCTGGGCCTGGGGCTGGGGCTGGGGCTGGGGCCTCGGCTTCTGCCCCGCGGGGTTGGGGCCCGGGGCCCGGCCGCGTAACGTGCGTGCGGGCCGCGGGGGGAGGCCGGGGCGAGGGAGGCAGGGCCCGGGCACCCCGCGCCTCACCGGCGGCCGGGCGGCTCCTCGGGGCTGCCCGGGGTGGGCCGGGCCGGGCCGAGCCGGGCCGGGGCTGGCGGTCGGGGCTCGCCCCGCTGAGCGCTCTGCTCCCCGCAGGTGGTTCCCAGCATGGCCGAGGGGCTGCGGGCAGCGGTTGCCAAGAGGCTGAGCGGCGGCGGCGAGGTGCTGGAAAGGCCGGAGGAAAACGGGCACCAAAGCAAAAGGCTGAAGAGAGACGGGGGTGAGGAGGAGGAGGATCAGAGCAAAAGGTCGCCCAAGAGGAAGATCGTGTTGTTGATGGCGTATTCGGGGAAAGGCTACCACGGCATGCAAGTACGTGGGTCAATAAAGCGTCGCGGCCGGCCGTTACTGAGGTCTGTGGGGTTTAGAGCTGCAGCAGGGAGGGAGGGCTGCGGCTTCAGGAGCTGGGGCGGGGACAGATGGGTTCAGTGGCTCCTGGGGTCAAGTGGTGTGGTAGTAGCTGGACTTAGGAAGCTGTCACTTGTACATCTGTTGTATTCCGTGACTAGTGAACATGCCTTTCAGTATAGAGCATCAGCAGATCTTTCAAAAGCTGGGCTGCAGACAAGGCTCTTGAGGAGGCTGAAAGCACAGGCACTGCTGTTCTGTCAGCGCGTGATGTGCTGTCTCATGATCCCTCCCGACCCGTGCACCAGCTTCAGATTGAAGCTTTACATTTCAAAGCAGCCGTGCAGAGGTTTCCTTAGGTCAGACCTCAGGGTGTCTCACTGTGTTCTGCAAAACGTGCAGATCCTGGAGAACTGAGCTGCGTATTTTAAAGAAACAAATTGCCAGCTGTGTTGACATCTCTTGGATATATGAAAAGATTGTATTCAAAGACATTGTAAATTGTCCTTTTCCTGGTATGCTCAATAGAGTGGCTTGTAGCAATTTAGGAACAGGAAAACTGCTTTAGGATTGTTATGCTCACACGTGGGATGCTGCTTTGTTGCAGCAGCAAAGTACCCCAGACTTGCTCCTGCAGGAATGGTCTTGTGGCACAGTGTTAGCAGCAACAGCGTGATTTTGCTCCATCTGCTGCTCCTCTCAGCATACTGCATGCTCCATATGCATTCCTGAGGTGTAGTTTAAAAGCTCTACGGGATAATTGGTAATGGTTGAACACAGAATTTTTCATGCTTATACAGCAAAGTAGCTTTGTTCAGCAGCAGTGAACAACGTGCATGGGCATGTCTGTGGAAGTGCATTTCAGCTTTTCTGCATTTGTTACTGAGCGGTGTGTGTTGGAGGGTGTGTGCCAAGCAGCCTTACACAGGTAAGAGTTGCATGTTTTCTCTCGTAGTCCATCTACAAGTTTAGTGCAGAAGTTGCTGGAGCAAACAGTAGTCTGAGTTATATAACAGCTCGGGCTACCTGACCAAAAGAGTCCACTAATTTCTAGAAGCCCAATTTGCAGAGGCTAGGTTTAGAACAGCAGCTGTTACTGTTGCAGGCACTAGCAATTAATTCAGGGTTGTGAAGGGAAGATTTTTAAAAGATTGCATAATGATACTCAATTAACAAAATTTTTCAGTGATGTTCTTCAGAACAGTTACCCCATTATTACTATTTGTTTTCTTATTTTATATTCTCTTCTAGAGGAATATGGGATCTTCACAGTTCAAGACAATTGAAGACGACTTGGTATCCGCCCTTGTTCAGTCAGGCTGCATCCCAGAAAACCATGGAGAGAACATGAAGAAAATGTCTTTTCAGCGGTGTGCTCGAACAGATAAGGTACATTGGTTAGGGCCTGTGCTCTCATAAAATGTGGTCTGTTCCCACCAGTGCTGTTGTGATTGCCTGGTAAAGCGTTGTTTAGCATGAGATCCAACAGCAAATCCTATTTGCAGTGAATGTTACTTGAAACTCCTCCCTTCATTCATTACTAAACTTAAGTAAAAAGTAAATATTTAGAGTGGGATATTGGTTATATGGTGTTTGTAAAGCTGGTGCTTCACACTTACACTGTGTCTCTGCATTGCTGTCACATTCATCTGCTTCAGCTTCCCAACCTGTTGCTGCTCCTCGCTGCTCTTGCTGCCTGGCTGATGCGGAGCTTGGAAATGTAACTGCATCACCATTGATTTTCAACCCTGCCACAGCAGGATTCTAAATCTGAACTGGAATTCATGGCTGATCTTATGTATAAGTCATTTATTTTCTGCTGGTGCTTTACTTAATAGTCAAATACAGTGAGATACATCAGGAAAGGGAGTGCAATATTATGCTGTCTAAGATTGCTAAGGTGCTGGGTGGCCATACAACACCAGCCGGTCTTCCAGGAGTACTCTTACTTGGATTTCCGCCTGTGACCTTGCATTTGCCTTACTTCAGCCTGAAATGACAGTGAGAAAAACTTGTTCTTTAGCTATTTCAGTTCTTCAAGTGCTATCCTAGACCTTCCAAGGTACATAATTATCTGTATATGTGCTTTATGATTTTTATAGGGTGTGTCTGCAGCTGGACAGATTGTGTCACTAAAGGTCAGGCTAATAGATGACATCTTAGAAAAGATCAATAACCATCTTCCTTCTCACATCAGAATTCTGGGTAAGGATGCCAGAATGGGCAAAGAAAACTTTTCAAAGAGGAGCCTTCTCCTGCACAAAGTCTCTCCCTTACTATTATAATTTTCCTCAAAAGCAGTTTAGTTTTAACAAGAATCTGTGTTTCTGCTATTTTGAAATTAGTGTCCTATAAAATAAATCTTTGTATATTTGAATTGAATTTTATTTAAAAAAATACATTGGTTGCTAAAGCTGAAATCACAATTGGGTTATGGCCTACTGATTCAAAAACTTAACGTCTCTTTTTAAAATAAGGGCTGAAGAGAGTCACTGGGGGATTCAACTCCAAGAACAAATGTGATGCCAGAACCTACTCCTACATGCTGCCAACATTTACCTTTGCCCATAAAGACGAAGATGTGCAAGAAGAGGCTTATCGACTGAACAAAGAGACCCTTGAAAAAGTCAACAAGCTGCTTGCTTGCTATAAAGGAACACACAACTTCCACAACTTCACGTCTCAGAAGGGACCCAAGGACCCCAGCGCCAAGCGGTACATAATGGAGATGTACTGTGGAGAGCCCTTTGTGCGGGAAAACATCGAATTTGCAGTGATCAAAGTGAAAGGTCAGAGTTTCATGATGCACCAGATAAGGAAGATGATTGGTCTGGTGATAGCTGTCGTGAAAGGTTATGCTGCAGAGTCGATCATAGAGCGCAGCTGGGGAGAAGAGAAAGTAGATGTCCCCAAAGCTCCTGGACTCGGTCTGGTCTTGGAAAGAGTACACTTTGAAAAGTACAACAGGCGGTTTGGAAATGATGGGCTGCATGAGCCGCTGGAGTGGACAGAGGAGGAGGAAAAGATTGCTGTTTTCAAAGAGCAGTATATCTATCCTACTATTATTAACACAGAAAGGGAGGAGAAATCCATGATGAACTGGCTAAACACCCTCTCCATCCATGACTTTAACTCTTCTGCTGCTGAGATGCAAGCTAACAACAAAAATTCAAAGGTAATGATTGAAGCCATTGTTGTTCTCAAACAGAAGCTGCAAGTTAAAATGGCTCTTCCCTTAGTAATATTTTGTTTTCCGTGAACATACTGTGGAAGAGGACAGTCATCTGGAGTATAAAATGTTTTTATCTTTTCAGTCTGCGTGCTCTTGATGTTGGTGGAATGAATTAGAGTGTTACTTATGCAGGGTTTTGCATGGCGCAGTTGAGGGAAGGAGGAAGGAATGCTTTGAAACACTGGCTGATTTGACTGCAGAGTCATAAACTAGCAAATCTTGCTGCATTTTCCTACGCTTCTGGAGAAGCTTAAAGTCAATGGTCAATGTCTTTTGACTTAGGTCCATCTCTAGTTATATATGAAACACTGACACACCGTTTTCCATCTTACATTTCAGAGCAGCAGCGATCTTGAAGGCAGTGATGGTTGTGGTGATGATTCTGACTGAGCCAATAAGCGGTTGGACCTGGGACCCTTACTGTTTGCAGCTCACTTTGTCCACAAAAAAGCGGCCATCCTAATCCAAGAACCCAGTAAAGCAGAGGTTTGCGTGCATGCAGAACAAGAACCAGATGCCCAGGAAAAACTGGGTGGGGAAAACTGCCGTAGAAAGAGTAAAAGAAGCCGTTGGTACCACTGACTGATCCACCTGCCTGGTATACTTGAAAAAAGTGTAACAAGAAAGAAGCTTTCTAAAAGATTCCTGTAATGCAGAATGTCTTAATTGCTATTTGAATAACGTTTTTATTACATGTTTACCTGGAAGTAGTATTTTAAATATGTATAATCTTTACATAAAGATGGGGAAAAACATTTTAATATACTTTTTTGATGATTGTTATGAATTTATGACTCCATGAACTTTCAATTTAGTTTTTATTTTCCTTTCACCTTTAATTGACCTGATCTCTAAACATCATTTTAAGCTTTTATCTTCCATGCCATCCATGGCTTTCTTGTGGAATAACATGTGTGGGGTATAAATTCATTATCATGCTAACTGCTGTGAATTCTTTTGCTATTGAATCAAACTTTCCATGTTTTCTAAAGCTTTGCAAGCCTAGAGGAAATGATTCCTTACTCAGTGAGAGGTCTTAATGTTGGAACATGGATTGAACCACATATTTTAAGATAAGACCTTATATTTGAAAGGTGTCATCCTCCCTTTATTGTCCGCATGCTTGGGCAGGCTCAAGAACGTAGCTCTGCAGCTACGTACGTAGTTGGGCATCCACTGCCTGAGGTGTCGTTTCACAGACCTGCAGTTGAGATGTGAGGAACACATGTAAATGAATTGCCAGGACTGCAATTCAAAGTGTGCCGCTATGAAAGTTCTAGTGTTCCCTGGGGTGGCTCACTAGATGTGTTGCTGCTGGTTTAGTATTTCTGTTTTTAGTGGAAACTAGCTTGCCATCTGCTAGATTCTGGGTTGATTCAACTTAGCATGTGTGAAAGGAATGGTGCTGACTTCCTCGGGGCTTAATCAAGTCTGCATTTGCTTTGTATGTGTGAATTTGTAATTTCTATCAAGCTGCTCAGAGTAGAGGAGTGTGCAGTGATTGGTGATAAGGGAAGAGCATGCCTGAGTGTTGTCTTCCTCTGGGAAATTGTTTTAATTTTCTGTGTTCTGGGATCTGCATACTCTGCAGTTCTTGTTCTCCTTTCTGTCCTGTTAACTTGGGATACAGACTAGTCCCGTGCCCAAAGATGTGCATCAAAACTGGGGGTCCATACTGAATATGGTAGTTACTTCTTAGAGGAGACGGTTCTTTGCGCCTTCATTCCATGGCTTCTGATTTTACGCCTCCTGGATTTTTTTTTTTGGCCAAAGTACAGCTGTCCCTTGAAAAGGGATTTGCATGTTTCATCTGGATTTTAATCAGAGCTTTCTGTTTATGTGAAGGCCGTACTGTTTTGGAATGACAGGAGTGTAAGTGTTCTGGAGAGGGACTCTACCTAGATTTTCCTTTTACATCCTTTGCTAACTCATACTGTTGACCTAGTCTGTATTAGTCTTCTGTCCAAAGCTCTATCTTTCTGTCCCTTTCAATCTGAGAACAATGCCTTTATTTACTTAAAAATAGAGGCATCAAAACTGACACCAGTGGCTCAGCTGAAGTCAACAGGAATTTCTATTTATAACCTATGGAGAAAAAACAATAATAATAAAACCAGGGTGTTTCTTACCTCTTGTTACACGTTCTGTTTTATTTCGTGGGGATCACGAGCTGGGTGTTTGAACTCTGGTTTCTGTGCAGGTAAGTGGCTTTGTGGCTCGGGACGTGAGTATAAATAAATAAAGGCTCTAAAAACGATTCAAGCTTTAAAACTGCCCCTTGGGGCACGCTCCGTGCTCAGCCCGGGGTGTTTATGTGAGGCGCTCGGTTCTGTCAGGGCACTGGGACGGCGGGCTCACATCGGTGCCCGCTCAGCTTGGGGCCGGCGGCCCGGCTGCTGCCGGAGCGAGGGAAGCCGGGGTAATCTGGAGCTCTTTGGGGCCCTTTGGGGCTGTCTGGAGCTCTTTGGGGTTCCTCGGGGCTCTTTGGGGCTCCTGAGGGTTCCCTCAGCTCCCGCTACAAGCTCCAGCTCCAGTCGCAGCCGCCATTAGCGGTGCCTCACGCATGCGCCGTGCTCACCCTCCCCATCCCGCAGGTGGCACCGTCCTCTGCTGCTCCCCCCGTTGAGGCGGCAGTGGTACGGCCCCGGGCGGAGCTCCTGAGGGGAGGGAGCCGCCGCGCGTGCCCGCTGGGGCCGCGGGAGTGCGCGGTGCGCGCCCGCTGAGGGGGGGCGGCGGGAGCGGGGAGGCCGCGGGCGGCCTCCTCGTTCGTGACGGGACGCTTTCCTCGGCTAATTTCGTTGTAGTTCCAAGCCAGCCCTCACATAAAGACCGAGACAACAGGAGCCCCGGCCCGTCTGGTTACTGTGTGCAACACAAACACTAAGCATATATGTACAGCACCAACCAGTTCTTCCTCCCAGGAAAAAATTATGTTCAAATCGCTTCCCATTACATATAGTCGGGCGTCTCTTGCTGCTAGGTGCAGAAGCATCCTCTATTTTTAAATGTTTTCTTTCAGTGCCATAATTACTTTTGACAGTGGTAACGGTTTGAAAGAAAGAAAGAAAAAAAAAAAAGACCTTTAAAATAACACAGACAAATCTTATATATATTAATGATTTATGGTAAAGTATTTGCTATCAAATATAAGGTTTGAGTTTTGTAACTAAAGATAATTGCTTTAATGAGAATTTCTGTAATTGTAAGATTATATCTAATACCAATTATTATAAGACCTAAAAGCCCTCAGGAGAAGGTCCTGGAAATGTAGGTGCTGCACGTCTCATTTTCCATGCATTGGGCTTAACACTCGTACCCTCTGTGCCTAATTTGTTCATTTCTTTAATTGATGTTGTTGCACCAAGTTTTTCCTTTCTGGTCATTTGATACTTGGATGGAGATTGGTTGCCTCATTATCACCTCTCCGTAGGATGTTATTTTAAAAGATCTTTGTGTTGTCAGTTTAAAGAGGTGATAAATACATACTAGACCAGGGTGCTGATTGATTTGCATCCGCATAGCTTTTAGGTATGTAATTGTCTGGTGGGGTGCTAGGAAGTTGATTTGACCATCGATGTACCAGCGTGCATTGCCGCTTCTTTCTGTTTTGTTTCTAATATTCTGTTAATTACCAAAATTGTGATTTTTAAAAGTTCTTTTGCAGGTGGAATGCTTCCTGTTCCTCACACGGCTCAACAGATCAGCCAGGAGCAAAGCAGACAGCAAAACAAACCAAATTCACCAAGCCTGCATAGCTCCTCACCTGCTTCATGCAGCAGGAACCTGGCTTTTCTTCAGCAGATACGACCAGCAGATCATGATAAGAACCATGAGCTTTTGGCCCAAGCTCCAGTTTCCCCACAGCAACAGGTATCAGATTTGCATAGTATGTTGTATGTGGCTTTTAGTGCCTGTTTTGTATGTACTGAAATTGCTGCTGATCTCTGTTCTGCATCATTAAATGGTTCTCTTTGAATACTGGGAAAACTGTCCTCGGAACGAAAGAGGTAATATCGTCTTATTGGAAAGTCTAGACAAGATTAATTGTTGGCACTTCGCTGCTGCTGCTTTCTCTTGAAATTTTACATCCATAAAGCATGCATTTTTTTTTTTCCAATTCACGATGGCTACCCAGCTCTCAGTTTAAAGATTCTTTTGATGGATTCTCATTGAATCTAATTTCATGCTGTGGAGAAAGTTTAGGATGTGTATGCAAAGTTGCAGGTACATTGCTATTTACAGCAAGAGGGAGCACCACTCTAACCTCTCACTGTGAGGCAGTGTTTTCCTTTGTATTGAGACTTTGTGGATGACAGCATTGCTCGAACCTGGGAGAAAGGAGCAAATAGTTTGACTATTTTTTACAGAGGACTTTGCCAAGCACTAATAATTTGTTTCAAGTCGCCCAACTGAACTATATAATGGCTTAAATCTCACTTTACAATAAAACTTTGTGTTCATTTAAATTTAGAATGCTCTGTAGCTAGCAGTATCTCTCCTGTGGTTTTCAGAGTTGCAGACATGCTACGTAATTTTTCTTGAAGAAAGAAAAGGGATGAGAAGAAATCAGGCAGATTCTCTGGGGAAGTAGAATTTGTATTTCTAATGATATCCTAGAAGGAGATTTAATTAAATAGAATCAATTATTTTAATATTTTGTGGAACATATTTAGATTCAAGGAGGAAAAATCACAATGAAAATTTGTATTGCTTGTGCTTACTCACCAGCAGCTGCAGAATGCTTGTATGTGTTAATACAAATGCCATAAACTAAATTGTATGTGAACTTTTTAGGGAATTCTGGCCATCTGCCATTTGGCAGGGCATTTCAGTTTTATGAAAATTCTCACTGTATCAACCTTGCTCTCCTGATGACATTTAGAAATACTATAGTTTAGGAGGAAAAAATACAGTTCTCTAGAGAGAGTATCAGTGCATCTCAAACTTTTCTACAGATTTGATGTAACACTGCCCCATAACAAAGTTCCTCATAGAGCTTTATGTAAATCTACAAAAGATGGGTTATTCATTAGATATTAATAAAGTGCAACTTCAGACCATGCAGAATATCTGCAAGGACTGCAGAATCATTTGTATTGGTTATTTGTGTAACGCTTTTCACAGTGTCTGTCTTGCTTTTGTATTGTGCAATAGTAATAATGATCTTGCTTGAAGGAAAACGAAATTCTGCAGCGAATAACAACACTGAGGAAAGCAGGTTTATGGTCTCTGAAACGTCTGCCCAAACTCCGAGAGGCCCCACGACACAAATCACACCATGATTATCTTTTGGAAGAAATGCAGTGGATGGCAGCAGATTTTCTTCAAGAAAGAAGATGGAAGATGATAAGTGCCAAGAGAGTAATGTGAATTTGATATTTCCTACTAGAAAAGGAGTTGTGGGTAGGAAGAATAGGCAGCGTTTCCGTGGTTAGGACTTAATCACTGAGGGTATATGACTTTTGTTTTCACAAACACAGTGAAGAGGCAAGTTTAGGGCGTATCTGTAAAGGGATTGTATTTTTTCTTTCTTTAGAAACACATTTATTAGATAGAATACATGTAGTGAAAACTTAAAATAATTGTATGTCTTTATTCAGCTAATTATAAGTGTGCATCGTTACCATGAGGATCTGACCCTTCATAAAGAAACATGCAAAAAGAGAGAAGAGAAGCGACTGAAGGCTATTGCTGCTTTTACTGCTAGAGAAATTGAATGTTTCTGGTCCACCATTAAGCAGGTAAATACCTGCCCTACCCCCCTCCTCCTCCCCCCCCAAAGAAGTTCCGAATAAAAACCCCGTGGATTGTAACAACAAGAGTTCTACAACTGAACTTTGTTCGGTCCTCTTGGTGAATATTATACCTTGGTAAAGATAGCTTCACGTTACGATTGCATGAATAATATGAGGCCTTATATGTCATGAGGAGAGTGTTTTACTAAACCTCATTGGTGCAGTTGGCTCACTGTGAACATAAAAGTTTTGATGCAAGTTATTTTGGGGTAGCTCTGAAGTGTTATGTGGATAACTGCTATTAATGGTCAGTTTTGTACATGCTATTCTTGGAGTGCTCTGCATTGTAGCCATGTCTGGATGTCTGTCTGACCACTGAAGAAATGCTAAACAATTCACAGCTGTATTTAAAGCTAAGTGCATTCATATTTGTCACTTTCTTCTGCTCTTTTTCCTCTGCACTCTCTCTACTTTAGGTGGTAGATTTAAAATTGCAAGTAGAGCTAGAAGAGAGGAGAAGGAAAGTATTCAACTGCCAGAACACCTCAAAAAAGGTAATAAGGACCTCAGGCTTTTCTTAGCATAATATTGTGGGACATGCCAGTAGTAACAAAATAAGCTTACCAAAATAAATATTAAGAAAATAATATTTTGTTCTTGAGTTATAAATATCTCCTTTCTCTAGCTCTCTGACTTCCTGTGTGTTACTAAAGCTTTGGTGAATGCACTGTAAAGGCTTTTTGTTGCTGAGTTCTTGTTTGTATCAGTCAGGGTCCCTTGGGGGCCATGAGTGAGACTGAATTCACTAAAACTGTCATATGTGCACCTGTGTCCCACTGCAGGTTGCCCTTGTTTATGTAATCATTTGTCATAAACTGTTTTTTACGTTATTCTTATAGTGTAGATTTCTTATGTTCTTTAGACTCTGGCTTAGCTGTAAGTGGCATCAAACCTTTTAATGGATTGCTCAGTTCAGATGTGGCTGCGCCATTAACTTTATTACTTTGTGCAGAAATAAGAAACTCTATGGTCGAGAAAGAGAGCCTTCAGGAAGATGTGGTGATTACAGACCTACTCATGCCCACTGCAAAGAAATATATGGGAGATTTAGCAGACATGGCTGCTGTTGCAGAAGCGTTGTTACCCAAAGGCAGTGCTCAAATCACAACAGCAGTAAAAAGCAATACTCCGTCTTTGTTACACGGCACTCTTAGAGAGTATCAGAAGACTGGACTAGAGTGGTTGGCAAAGCTCTATAAGATGAATCTTAATGGCATTCTGGCTGATGAAGCTGGACTTGGTAAAACAGTGCAAGTTGTAGCTTTTTTTGCCCACCTGGCATGTAATGAAGGTATGAAATATAGACCTTTTAATATCTATTTTAAAAGTTCATTAGTGAATGTATTTTCAGTAAGGACAAAATTGCTTTTAATATGTGTATGTTAATGTGTATGTTTGTTTAATATGTTAATATGCTTTTAACGAAATGCGTCTGAAATACTTTGTATACAAAAGGAGAGACAACTCCTGCTATTGAGTTTTAGTGCATGTTGTTTGTATGTACACAGTTGCCTTTTCTTGTAAGCTGTGAAGTGATATGTAGTCACTTCCAGTTACGTTGTACTTGTTATCTCTGTAGGTAACTGGGGTCCCATTCTTGTTATTTCCCAAAACTTTAATGTACTGGAGTGGGAGACTGAACTGAAATGCTGGTGTCCTGCTTTGAGAATCCTTCTGTACCTTGGGGATCCAGGAGAACTTCTAAAAACTAGACAGGTATTATGAAACATAGTTTTGTCTACACATTTTCTGAGTAAGGTAAGCATTACACTGAAAGGAAGTATCAGGCTGAATCCCACTTGCACCATTGTGGTTAAAAACTTGAGGATGGCGATCTCACAATCTCCTCCTTTTCTCTATTGTTATGTAACATACGGAAAGCACAAGAAGCATGAAGATACTTTCTCATTTCATGAATGCTGGCTAAAAAGCAGAGTGTGGTATTTACCGATAAAACTTGTTTTGATGACCAGCAGTGGCTAGCCTTTTTAGTGCGTATTTATTTATTGGCATGGTGTTCGTTGTACAGATGTTTTTGACTAATGACTAATCTCTTCCATCTTTGTTCCAATGACTTTTACCTCATCTTAGTATTTGCTGAAGCTTATTAAGAACTTGCGTTGAGTGTTTTTTTTTTTTTTTTTTTGGTTGAGAAACTGATGTATAATCCAGAAGAAACAACAGGAAGTCTGGTGTGTGTTTTGTAGTTTAGAAACCATGTATTTGTTTCCAGGCTTCAAGATTCCATTACACTTATTTGCAAAATATGTTTCTTCCTGTTTTTCTTTTTTTCCCCTCTTATGTTTATTTTTTCCGACTTCCATAGTTGCAAGGAACTTCTTGGATTCCTCCAATGACGCTATTACAACATACCACTTCTAGCCCTCTTTTTGCTCTGATATCTGTCAAAAAATATATCCCTTTAGGATGTTTGTGTTTTTATGTTGCAGGAATGGATTGGCCCCAACAATTTTAACATATGTGTTGCCTCCTGCAAGCACTTCTTCGAAGACTATGAGGCATTCATGAAAGTGCAATGGAGGTACCTAGTTTTAGACGAGAGGCAAAATGGTAATAATCTGACAGAGAAGCACTGGGATGCAGTATTCAGTCTCCACAGGTCTGGAGTATTCATTACAAATTTTCCTTTTGCTTTTGTCTTAGATAATTGCTGAAATAACTTCAGTACTTAAAACTTTTTTTTTCTTGCTGTGATTCAATTTATGAAATAAATTTTGTTATTTGTTATCTTCATCGTGTATAGTAATCACCGCTTACTCTGATGGATACACTTCTGCCTACTGCCCTAAAAGATCTGTGGACCACTGTCTGTTTCCTGATCCCAGAGATTTCCAAATTCTATTTGGATTTTACAAAGGTAGCATCTGCAGAAGGGAATGAGGATCATTACCAGACAGTGGCAATAAGACTGCAGAGAGTATGTCTCCCCTGAGGATAGTGTCTTAATTCTAGTATCTCTTTCTCTGGGGGAACACAATTAAGAAATTATTGTTTTGTATTCTTTTAGGTAGTCCAGTCATTTATTTTGCGGAGGTCCAAAATTCATGTCGAGAAGCAGTTAGCGAGGAAATATGAGCATGTGCTGATGTGTACTCTTTCTAAACGACAGAAGTCAATGTATAAAGACATCCTGTCTCAACCCAGGTACATCTGTTGAGTTGTTCTTAGTTGCTCAATTATTGAAATGATAAGTTAGGAAGCATTCCAGTTACAGTAAGAGAGCTTAACTGTTGGCATATTATTTTTAAGTGAGTCATGGGCAAACCAAAAGATTAAAGTGTGTGGCATAATCATAGTGCTGTGCAGGCTAATCATGTTCCACACTAAGTGGCAATTGCGTTCAGTAATTTCTTCCGTGTTTGTTTTTTTTATATCTAATCCTTTTACAAGGTGAAAAGGAGAATAAATGAACAGTATTTGCAGATTATGGGACAAAACACAGTATTCTATATTTATAACTTAGGCAATTGAGCATGTGCCACAGCTTTTGTTTAAATTTAACACTTGTTTAGGAACTGAATATCCTAGTTTATATTTTACTTCACTTTCCTAATGTGCCTTGTTTACATTTTACAGTGAATTTGATGATTTAAAGTGGTATTTACTCGGGCAATAAAAAACATGGCCTTAATATTGACAATATGTATTTGTATATTATTTCATGCCACTTTCACTTGAAATAGTGGGTATTTAAGAAATGCAGGTTTATAATAATGTGAGTTTTCAAATCAGAATGTATTCTATAAATTATTAAAAGTTTGTGTGGATGTGAGAGAAGCTGGAGGAATGGAAGACTGCATTTTTAAAGTCATACTACAGTAAGTTCAATAAATTGGTTTTGTCAGGTTTATTTAGAAAAACAATTTGAATGCGCAGAAAGACCTAAGCTCCTAAAAAGCACTTTAAAAAACATAATTATATTTTCATTTTAAATAACAGAACTCAAGAATGTCTTAGAAGTGGGCACTTTGTCAGTGTTCTCCATATTCTGATGCAGCTCCTAAGGGTGTGTAATCATCCTGATCTGATAAATCCCCGGCTTCCCAGCTCTTCCTTTGTGCTAGAGACACTGGAGTTTAGAACTGCTTCTCTAGTGCTGAGTGCATTAAGATGGGACCTTTGGAAGGTACGTAGGGAAGTAACTCTCTTGTGTTTGATTTAATTTGACTGGAAGAGCAGGTGGTTTAGGAGTACAATATATTACAAGTCAGGTTCCAATAAATTTCAAAATCTGTGAATTGCTAATTCTTTTAATTCTGAGAAGCAACCACGATGATTATAAATAGTACCTGTTGACTTCATGGCAGTACTGAATTTAGTAGGTAAGCTGGGTATTTGCTGTCCTTATCACAGAAGGTCAGACTATTTTGCAACATTTTCCATTTTCTGATTTTGCTTAAAGTTTCCAGTTAATCTAAAATATTGGATATTGTAATCGAGGGAAAAGTGCCATTCTTGCCCTGTCCTCAGGAGCAGCAAGGGCATAATTAAGCTGTGTACTGCCCTGAAAATGAGAAGCTGTCTCATTTCACAGTTTAGTTGTAACCGTAGTCAGTTGAAGTTACATTGCAACTGATTTCTTCCCTTTTTTTTTTTTTTTTTTTTTTTTTTTTTTCTGGGAAATTCAAATAATTATTCAGTTGAGCCTGTTGGAAAACTGTTGGGGTGGGAGGAGGGTGTCAAGGGCTTGTGGAGGAAGTAGGGTTAATGTATCAAGGTGGGAATGGATGAGACTGGAATCTCAGTTCTACTAAGACAAATGTTTTGACTACAAGCATTGCATTAACTGCAGAGCTTGTAATCCGAGCGTGCTGTCCTGTTGTTGACTCTTGGTAACATGAGCGTAATACTCTATTTTCATGGTAGAGGTTGCTGAAACCTTTTAAAGTAACTGCAGCTGCTCTCTGCAAAATCACATGATACTTGACTCTTCCAAGTTTTCATTTAGTTCTGGCTTCAGCTGTGAGCTTTTTAATCATCAGATAATGTGGAATATTATTACCACTTTTTATAGCTGCACTTGAATGGTAGTAGAATATTTCTTTATTTTGTTTTTCTTAAGCACACAGACCAGTCTCTCTTTGATGTGATTGGGATGGAAGACCAAATGACTCGCTATGAAGCACAAATGCTGCCAAAACTGAAGGTAACTAGGAAGTTTATTGAAGAGATCTACTGTTCTCCTTCATCACCCAGACTCGAGCCAGTGAAACTCAAACCAAATAGGTATGCAATGTTCTAGTGATTTTTTTAAGTACCGGGTGAAAATGAATAATATTTGTGAGTGCTGAGGGGGTACATTCAGATGCATTTGTTTGTCTTGCTATTTTGTTTCCAAACTGATTGCTGATGGGACTCTATTTGAGTCTTCTGAGGGAAAGCAAACTGCATTTTACCACTTGATAGTTCTTTTCAGTTATGAAGGCTCACTTGTGATCCTTATTGCCAAACTCAGAAACACAACAGACTTCAAGTCTGTTGAACATTGGAAGTGATTTCTGCTGTAGAGAGTTTCCTAAGCATAATAATTAAATCTTCTCCTCCTAATTCATTTTAACACTAAGATGCACTTGCAATGCACTTAAATCTCTGTTTTTTCTTTTTTTTTTCTTTCTTTCTATGCGTGGAAAAGAGGCTTGCTGATGAATTTTGACCTTTTGTTTGTTCTGTTGAACCTACTCTCTGAAAATCAATTGGGAGAGTCATTTTTCAGTGTTGGACTTCAGTAACCATACTTTGCTTTTATCAGATTAATGTATTGTAGAGTGTTTACCTAAACATTGCTCTGACTTATTCTACAGCAGAATTACATTAGCTCCAAGACAGCTTGTGTAACACATGGCTGTAACAGATGACAAGGAGGAGGTCCTGCACTAGTTCTATTAGGCAGTTCTGCCAGAATGAAGCTTTGTCAGCTAATGAAATCTGAGAGTTGGAAGAGAGAGATTTTTTTTTTTAAAAGTCAAACAGAACAGATCTCATTCTTTTGCTGTTTAGACACCTTTAGTTTCCCTGAAGTAGTGTATATGAAACAATTACTGTGAAGTCAGCTGTTTCAGTGTGTTTTTAAAACCAGACTGTATGAATAATTTGTAGACATTCAAGATGCATGGAAGTAGAGATCCTCTGCTTTTTGTCCTTATATTGCACCCAGCCACAGTTAAGATTTTGCTTTGTTAAGAAGTTTGACCTTTATTAGCATCTTCTGGGGAGGTTTTTTGCTGTTTCCAAACTCCAAAGATGATAAAGGTATTTGGGAGATCTGTGTTCCTTGTATTCCTTCACATAATCTTTCAGAGATGGTTGGAGCCTCAGAGCATTCAGCATACCTTACGTTTAATAGTATATTGTATCTCCTCTGCATGCTTTAAGTCCACAAGAGAAGCAAAATCTCTCCTGCTGTACACTCTGCAGCTCTTCTAGGTCAGATTACTGATTAAAACTATTTGTTTTTTAACTTAATTTGTGTATTAGGATGAAGGGACTAACAACTTCCTCATGTATGGTTTTTATATGTGTAGTAAGATGGATTTGTTAATTTTTAGGTTATTTACACCAGTGCAGTATGGACAAAAACCCGAAGGCAGGACTCGAGTCTTCACAAGGTCTCAATTGCAGCAGACAGTGGACACAGCAACGGTTATGGCAGACCACCATGAGAAAATACAAAGACGACAACCCCTTGCCATGTTTTCAGAATTTCAGCATAGACAAGGTGTGCGGTACACATAAAGTGTTGCTTTCTGACTTTCTCATATAATTACATATTTTTATATTGTTCAAAGTTGGAGGAGAAATAAGGTTGTACTGTTCTAAGAGCTCCTTACGTTGCTAAAAATGAACAGTGAAGGAGAAAAATCTCTAATCCTGTGGTTGTCTTCTCCAATAACTTCGCATAAAATATACCTGTGCAGATTCTTGAAGCCCTCACAAAGTCTGTACGTTATCAATTCATACAAATATACATGTGAAATACCAGTCAAGCAGTTAGCATCTAGGAAATTATCCTCACTGAGGGAAGAACATTTCGCGTGTAGTTTAAGAACAAACAGAGAGACCTAGTCTGTTTGCATTTAAGTGCAACCCAGGAGTCATGTCTGGAGTAAAATTCCTCTTCACTGGAAATACAGCACATAAGTGTAAGGTAAGCATGAAATCTTCGAGTTTACAGTGAGGAAATTATTTTTAAACTTTGTACCTTTTTTGTCTTAACAGCCAGCAAGGCAGTACTCGGCCCAATGGCTTCCACTACTGGAGCACAAGAGAGAATTGGTCAGCCAGAGAAACCTGTAACGTTACAGTTTAGAGGGAAAACTTTTACTTTGTCTTACAGTCAATTCTGTCTGCTTGTTGGTAGACAGTCTTTGAAGCAACAAGGTGTGACATTATGCAGTACACTTTTATTTTTTTAAACAGTGAATCTGTTGCTTGTCTTTAAATTTGTTTCTTTCTAGAAGAGCATGGAACTTCAGTGAAGCTCATTGATCAGCTTGAGTTCGTTTTTTTTTTTCTTTTCCATTTTTGAATTATTCAGAAATGGAAACCATAGAAGCTAGAATATCCTAATATTTTAATGTCATGTCTGTGAAATTAAATGGAATTATTTTTCTTCACTAAAATATTTTTCTTGTCTTGCTGCTTTCCTGGAAAAATGAATTTATTAATTCATTTAATTATAACAGTGGATGACTCAAGCACTAAATCTAGATTGATATCTACACATTGGTGTCCAACTCAGGTATTACACTAACTCTTTATATGATAGAGTACTTACTTGATCACAAACAATGTAACATATACAAGATTCATGTGTGGTTATCTGTTCACTGAAATAGACAAAGCTTTTATTTTTAAAGTATGTAGCATCCACTAGTCTCATCCACCTGTCATAGTGGACTCTCCAATGGTGTTTTGAAATGCCATTATATTTTTTTCTGGTAGGCATAGAGTAGGAAAGCAGTTTTATTTTCCATTAAATACCAAACTTAATGTTTGTGATGCAAGGACAGATATTATTCTAATCATTATTTTTTTCATATTTGCTTCTTCTTTCATATCAATTCAAAGAACACTCACATTAACTAAATTATCTTATTTTCATCTTTCTTCTGCACAGATTTCTTTTCTTCTGTCTGGTCAAAATATGTTCAGAAAAAATATATATATATTTTTATTTTTAAAGGGTACCACAGAAGAAAAAAGACAACTAAAGGAACACCTGGACAAAATATATTTGAGGAATGAGCGTCGTTGTTCCCGAACCCCCTTGTATGGCAGAGACTTGTTAGAAATTTGTTCGTGGATCAATGAAAGAAAAATTTCTCAGCACTATCCTGCCAGGATTAACAAATGGGGCTGGGCTGGCTTTGCAAATTGCTTTCCATATTCAAGTACTTCGGAGATTCTAAAGGATCCACTGCAAGAACTCATTCTGACACTAAAGCACCAAAAGATTGCCCTGAAGGATATTGTTACTAGGTAATTGAGACAAATCCGTCTGCAGTCTTTGCACAAATTTTAATGGGAGTATGCTACCATCCAACACCATTCAAAATAGCATTTAACAGTTTATTTAACATAAATATCCAAAAGAGATAAGCGTGTTACCTTGTTTTATTCTTACTGCAGGCTAAATTCATTTATGCTGAATCGACTTTGCATCCCTAATCTATAATTTCAGATCATCCTAAAATTTTAAAACTCTTAATAGTTCCATGGCAATTGTTTTCAGTTATATAGCAATTCTCTATTTTCAAGCATGACATACCTTGGTTTTGTTGTTGTTTTTGTTTTGTTTTTTTGTTTTTTATTGTGAATTATTACCAAAAATATGGGAGTTGTAAGTTAGAGGGAAGCTTGTCTTGGTAACTTTAGGGATAGTGGTAATTTCCTTATGTCTTCTGATCTTGAGTGTTTTTATATTTCCCTGATGTTAACATAAAACTTCCATCTACTGATTTACTTTCAACTACCTTTAGCCAAGTCCTTTATGCTTCCATGGAGACATCTGCATTTTTACTGTTTTTAAGAAGTTAAAATGTTAAAAAATAATATATTAAAGTTTGCTTTTCTGTTTTAGAGGCCTCTGTGTGTTGCCAGCTGTAGTTGTTGCTCCTCCATGTTTGTATGTAGCAAATCCTCCTTATTCATATACCCATGAAATGAAGGTCTTCAAGTTTAATCTGAAGGAACAGCTACTGTCCTTCTTCCATCCAGTGCAGCAGATAGCAAGGCCTCATTTTATACAGTTTCCAGACCCCCAACTGGTGCAACTTGATTCAGGTATTAAAAAAACAAACAAACAACAACAACCAAAAAAACAACACACACACACAAAGCTACCTTTTACAACTGTTCAAATACAGTTTCTGTAATTGCTAAATGCTGCCTGCAGAACCTTCAAGTTCTTATTTCATAAACAGGCAAGATGGAAGCGCTAGCTGTTTTGCTTCAGAAATTGAAAGGAAGAGGGCATCGTGTACTGATTTTGACGCAGATGATTCCAATGCTTGATATACTGGAGCTTTTCTTAGACTTCCATTTTCTCACGTACATAAGAGTTGGTAAGACTGATGCTCACGTTTGCCATTATCTGGTAAGAGGACATCTTACTCAAGTTAATAGTGAATAGATGCTCATAGTGGGAGGGAAAATGCTTAAATGTCATTTAACGCATTCAAAGAATTTATTTGCATAAGTTCATTAGTTATTTAAGCAAAATATATATGTGTCTGTAGCACAAAATACCTAATTATGTACAAAATATGTCAGTCATATTACTATTTGATGAAGCATCCAGGGTGTTTCTGAGAGATGTGCCGTAAGTTGTCCTATATGTATATATGAGTAATTTGTGCTTGAAATACAGATGTTTAATTTCACAATAGTGTTTTGAATAATTGCTTTTACTTTCTGTGTCTGTAGGCATCTACATTACTAACACTTCAAGCATAGCTCCTGTTTTTATGTTGGTACTTCCTCAGCCTTACTCCAGGGGCTTTTGTTTCTGTAGAGTGCCCTGGCATTGCCTGAGGATAAACTCAAAGCATGCTCATTTCCCTCCCCAGTAAGATTCTTGGTATCCTTTGGGGCCTACCGTTTGAGCAAACATTAGTGATATAGATACATTATTCTTTTCTTTCTTTTGATTTCAGATTGCCTTATTATGTTTTCTGTCAGATGCACTATAAAACATAAAGGAGTACTTTGGTTTAAAGCAACACAAGTCAGCACAGTAGAAGGGATTCAATTTAGTCAATAGAGAAGAAAAATGAAGCATGCACAGAATGTAATAACCCAGTCAGGTGTGCTTAGTCATAGGACAAAAATATGACTACTGTCATAGACCTGTAGATTTTATCAGGTTGAATGCACCATAAATTGATATTTTTAATGCTCCATAAATTAATTTTGAACTGCGTAGATTTGTAACATGGACTTTCAGATGTATTAAGCTTGCCAACATTTTAAGTTATGTTTAGGAATTAATCAGAAGGCAGCTTTTCTGATCTTCTCATTTTTTGAAAAGTTTGTACAGAGATTTATGCTTTATTAATGTGAATTTGTAATTAGGTTATTTGTCTCTGCATTTTAGGAATCCATAAAAAGCTTCAACCAAGACAAGAGATTCTTCTGTGCTATTGTTTCTTCCCACACTCCTTCTACAGGTGTCAGCCATGTAGATGCGGACACTGTTGTGTTCTATGATATTGATTTAGATCCACTGTCAGATAAAAAGGCTAAAGAGTGGTGTGATAGAATTGCAAGAGGCAGAGATATTCACATATACAGGTGACTCTTACGCTGACAAATAGGTGTTTTAAAATGAAAAATAGAGCGATGATATTTCTAGGGGAAACCAGGATTTTTGTCTGAGGTTATTGTTGTAGTCTACATAATCTGGTTCCTCTGTGAAACTAAAATTGAATACAAAGTTTTCTACAAAAATACCTGGTGGTCCCTCAACTGGCATTGTTGCTCACTGTGGTAGTTGAGGAACACTAGAAATGGAACAATTGAGTTTCAGGAAGTTTCACTGTGTTCTAGGGAACAGTATTTAATATGTTTCTTTGTTTTACAGGCTTGTAAGTGGTAATTCTGTAGAAGAGAGGCTGTTGAAAAATGGTATTAAACATCTGATTCAAGAAGTGGCTACTCAGGGAGATGACTGTTCAGGAGAATTTTTAACTCAGGTACTTCAATATTGAGAATATGAATGTTTTTTTTTTGACATGTTAAAAAAAGTGCTTTACTGTATCAGAGTCAGAGTTTTAAACTATTTTAAAACTATTTTTGTTGTTTTAGTCAAATGAAATCACATTTCCTACAGCAAAAGGTTTCAAATGTGTCAGTAACCTGACTTGTTTTAAAACTGAGTTTTAAGATGATTAAAAAACTTCTGGCATGATACATGTTTCATTAGGCTCTTTGTACTGAGTGTGGAAAAGAGGATTCCAAAAAGTTTACAGAAGAGACACGATCTGACATAAGAGATGACATAGATTCAGAGTTGTATAATTCAAGAAATACCACGGCTCCTTCGCAGTTAGAAGAGCTGGCTAGCTTTGTGGATCAGGTATGATGATTTCTCTGGATTTACAAAAACCTTTAGAGATATTCAATATTTACTATCCTGTGCAACGAGCCATTTGGCTTTCACAAAGTACCTGATTTCCACTTCACTTACATGAAACTGTTCTGTGTAAACGTAAATATTGAAACAGTCCTGGGAGGTACTCAGAGCTTGTCGGCAGATCTGTTCACATACAGAAACACTTAAGTCACCAAATGTTCTCCTGAAGATTGTGACTTGCTTTTGACTAAATTGTGATATAAACTTGTCTTACAGCCCTATGCTTTGCCGGATATTTGTGCTTTTTCTTAGAAGCTTTGGGTCTCTTTCTTTTAATTCACAAAATGACTATTCTTAGCACTTGTTAAGCTCTGTCGGATTCCAATTTATTTCTTTTTTTTTTTTTGGCTACTAGTGCAGAACCCAAGTAACAGCCTGCTTATTAACAAGCTGTCAAGAGTCTGCAGACTAACTTGGATGGGTTTCTTTCTTTTTTTTTTTTTTTTTTTTTTCAGTTAGCAAAATGGTGGGCAATATTTGGAGCCTACTCTCAGTTATCCTGGTGGAATGTCAGCAGACTAACTAGGGACCAGAATGCCAAACTTTGGTCCTTGGGTCTCTTCTCTGCCTTAATCACGGTGCTGGTGTTTGCAACCGAAATAAATACATTATTATTTTTTTCCTGTTGTTGTTTGTTTGCTTTTAAATCACTGGTTATTTATATGTGTTTCTAATTCTAAAGCTAAATAACTAGCAGCTTGACAAAATGTTTTTCTGAATAGCTTACACCAATTGAAAAATATGCATTGAATTTCTTGGAATCGTCTCATACTATGAATGATCAAAAAAGCAAGAAAGTCAGCAAGGTAAGGGACTGTATTTCATTTCTGGAGTAATTAATAAAAACAAAAGTTAAATTTGTAAAACCAGAAAACCCCAACATTTGCCAGATTTTCTTTTCTTTCCTTTTTGTTTGTTTGTTTTTGTTTAGGAGCACTGAAATTTTGCTTGAAATGATTGTGCTCTAAAAACACATTGATTCCTAACTAACAGGTAGACATATTTCACTTTCTCTTTAATGGCATAAGTCCTTGCCCATGAATGAAAACGCAGTTTAACTAACTTTGCTATCACTACTAGCCTATAAAAAGTGAATTTATGATGTAGTTACCAGGCTCAAATCTGTGGCAATTCACAGCTGTTAGCATTGTTATTGTGAAAAGCTGTAATATTTTAAAGTGTAATTTTTTTTTCCCCAAAAGGAGTTAAAAACTGCAAACATAAAATGGGAATACCAGCATGCCGAGGAGCTGAAAAAGGCAAAAGAAAAAACTCAGCAGGCAGTGAAAGAAGAACTCTTAACCTATACCAGACAGGATGCTTACAACATGGTAACATCAAGGGATCTACAAGTCCCGGCTTTTCAAAAAATTTGCATGTTGCAACTATGAACTTCGTGTATTTAAGGATGTCTGTAAAATTCCTATTGTACTTGTCTTGTACCCTTGCACAAATATTGTTCTTTTGAACGTGAAGGTGTCAGTCTGTGGACGGCAGTAATTTTGTAGAGTAGTCGATTGCAGTTCCAGGTCAACCTACCAATCCACAGTCCTCCTGTGGAAACAGCAGTTATATATCAAGACGATATTAACTGAAGGAGGAGACTCAGCAAAATATATTGCCTTTTGAAAATTAAGATTTATTTCTTAATTATTTTTTTGTAATGCATTTTTTTTATTATAGTTACTGCAAACATGCTTATGTTTATAAATGCTAGGTTCTGTGGTGAACAATGCATTGGGGTATCAAAAATTCCTTTTCTCGTACAGGAATTTGTCTGTGAAAGACCAGATGGACAAGTAGAAGTTATGCCTGTAAGTCAACGACTCCTATTTCATCTGAAGGAAACCTTATGTAAAAACACTTTAATGGCAAACTGTGATGTTTCTTTTTTATTATTATTAATTTTGTTTTTAAGATTTGGACTCCCCCTGTTGTACCTGAGAATCACAATGATGTCTACACTGATTCTGTTATGTGTCTGATGTACAGTAGTACCCCAATACCAGAGTCTAAGCTTCCACCTCCGTTTGTCAGGAAGGCACGTAAGCGGCAGAGAACAGATCTGCCTTGTAAGTTGGATTTGGAATTGCATTGGAAGATGCAGTGACATTTTTGTGGGAAACGATATGAAACCTCTTTTTGCAAGAATACCTTTACGTTTGTAGTTTAAAATTTTAGGCATGCATGTACTGTTATTTCTGTTACGCTTGACATTGCTTAGACAAAACATAGTAGGATATAGTGAGAGCAGAGGGATTTTTTCTTCTTTTCTTTGCTATTTTTTTTTTTAAAATGCATATTTTCTTCCTGAAGTGAGAAGCTGTTTAAAAATGATTGATCAAGTCACATACAGTACTAGTAGACCATAGATAGAAGGTACTTGCATTCAGAAAAGCACTGTGAAAGGCTTATCATTATTCATATCATTTGTAGCAGTCAGTTTTCTGTCATGATCTTATTGCATGAAGTTCCCTTCTTACTGGAAATTGTACTTTGTCCTGTCAATAAGCTCCAGGTGAAAGAAAGAAACATTGCCGTAGAAGGATTCCTCCACCTTCGCTTTTTGATCAAGTGACTCCAAGAACATTGAAAACACGACAAAAGAGCAAAGCCCAGAAGGCCCACCTCTTGGTAAAACAGCAAGTGTATTTTGCAAGACCTTTGTCAGCTCACATCAAGTCAGCTGCTGGCACTTGGCAAGATAGTCCTGCATGGCTAATTAGTGAAGATGTGGCACTGTTAAAAGTAAGACTTTGTCTTCAGAACAGAACTTCATTGATTTAAAAAAAAAAAAAAAAAAAAAAAAAGTTACCTTGAAGCTTATTACAGCTTCTGTAGATCTTGATTAACATGCGTTTATACATATCTGTATGCTCAAAAAAAGCATTTAAAGCATGACACTAGATTTCTCTCTGTTCCCTAGGCGGTGAAACAGTTACTGGCACTTCCTTTAAACCTTGCTATCCTGTCGCCAGCGCAGACAGTGAACTGGGACTTTGTCAGCGATGTTGTTAACTCTTGTAACTATGTTTGTCGCTCCCCAGAACAATGCCAAAATCATTACATAAAAACATTTGTAGGTGCAGAAGGAAAGGTGAGTTTCAATTGAGATATGCATTACATTATGATGCAAACCTGTAACCTACTTGTTGCAGGCTTTTTGTTGTCGTTTGGTTATTTTTTTTGTTTATTCCTCATTGCTGTTAGTGGACTATGCCAGTGTTTAATAGGCAGAATCATAACTATTTTTTTAATACAAATAAATGCTAGTAAATATCTTCCCCTGTCAGTATGGCTACTATAGGATGTATTTTTTTATAGTTTCCTTACACTTAAAAATATTAATTTTCCCATTGCTGTATGAATATTATGACCTTGAATGTACCACTTTCCACTCTAGTATATTACAAATAAGAAGACAGTGAAGCTATTTATTTTATCTTTTATTTAAGAGATAGGATATGAATTGTCTTCAGTCATGAATATTGTAAACTGTTTTTTGAAGGAGGGCATTTGTGACTACTTTGGTACCTGTGTCTTCAATTTCTACTTGTTCCAGAACATAAATGGTTATCCTCTTCGTGTTAGACAAGCCTATCCTAAAGACAAGAATTCTGAGCATAATCAAATCTATATGAACCATTTTGAGCTGATGACAATGACTGCTAGAAAAAGAAGTTTCTCAAACAGGTTTCTGTAAGTTTACTTCTACCATCAATTACAATTTTCCCCAGATTTAACATTTAATCGCATTGGTGGCTTGATCGGTGATTTTTTTGTTTGTTTGTTTCCTCTTAAGCACAAATGTATTTCACAGTGGCATTTCTCTTGTCAGAGGTGTTGTGATGACAATCAGCCTTGAGTTAAAGTAGTGCATTTAGTATCAAAGATCAAATCTGCATTTTGCCGATGTAAAGAAAAGCTTCTAGTACTGCTCCATGTGATATACCAGGAGGGTCAGCCCAGGCCTTCCTTAACTCTGTTCTTAGGTCCAACAATATAGCTATCACATTTCTAGGTAGAGAACTGGCTAGAGTTCCCTGCTAATCCCCAGCTCCCCAGTTTTGTTGAATCTTAATCAGAGTTCTATTCCAGACTTTTAAAATTCCTTGTCTTAAAATGTCACGAATATTAAAACAGTTGCACAAAATTCAGTTAGTGTAAGTTATTTTATTTACTTCCAGTGTAGGCAACTATGACAAGCCATTTATGTCTGAAGTTGTTTCCAGCTCTGCAGAGCCTATGACGACAATGGAAAAGGTCTGTTCAGTTTTTACACGTTTATTCCATTCTGTTAATTCTTTTTAATATGGTTTTAAAATTCTTTTAAATTTCAAATGTTTTTAATTACTTTTTCTTTCATATAAAAACAATTGCAAAGGCTGGAAATTAGGAAAAATTATAAGGGTTTTTGAAAGCCTGAAAATTATTCAATATGGGATTTGACTGCCTAATCCCCTCTATCAGTGCCACAAAGCTATCAGTTGTCTGTTCCAGATCTGTTCTCTTACACCTTGGTATTTTAGCAATGTCAGAAACAGGCAACTGTGTTACATATATATAATTTTTTTTTTGTCAAGTCAGAATTTTCTGTCACAATTATTGGTATAGATAAATAGGAATTAATTTCAGCATAAATCTTCACATGACTTCATGGTAACAACCATGTTTTTGCTCTACTCAAAGTTAAAACAATTAAAGAGGATTATTGAGTTAGCTTCCTCTCCTTCCCCTACTTCTGTTGTCATAGGCATTGACTGAAGATGTAGTAGCTCCACAGCTGCAGGAGTGGCAGCCTCCTCAGAAGCAAGATGAGGGACAAACAGTGGAGCAAGTCCAAACTCAGTCAACCACAATGGGGAACACAGGTGAGAAACAAAACCATGATTGCCATGTGGTGTGTGAATTCAGTTCACTCCTGAAGTTGCATGCAGAGACACATGTTCTTCTCAGCTAAATGATTCTGTAATTCATGTGCACTTATGGCGTCTGTTTTGAATTCACTGAGGCTGCCTGTGGGACTCTCAACAAATCTGGAGAACTGGGATGCTGAGTAACAAGAGTATTTGGTATTATCTGAGCTGAGGTCATTGGAGATGGACTTAAATGTAAATTAAAATTACAGTTTTGTTCAAGAATAAAAGAACACTATTCAACAAACAAGGATAGACAAGCTCCTTCTTAAAGATACAAGGCTTTGGGTTTCATTCCACAGTGGATTTTCTGATTATGAAAAAGGCATTCCATACACAGAGTGGAACAAATGTCATCTGACGGTACTAATATAATTGTTCTCATTCAAGGTATTTATCTCCATCAGTGGAAGAATTTCTTAAGTCTTCACATCCTCTTCTGTGGTCACTTTGCAACACTTGTAAACATAAAAAATACAATAGTTTGTTTTATGGTACTTACAGGCCTCAGGAAGTATGCTCACTCCAGCCACAGCTACATTGCAGCAGATGTCCACAGTACCCGCTGTTGCAGCACAGCCGAACCTGTAACTCCCTGTCAGTTTTTTCAAGCAGAAGCACTCGACAGCATGCGTTGTGACTCTCAGTCTGATGGCAACTGTATACATGCAGATACTTTAGATGATTCAGTTTATGTTAGGTAATCTTTTACTTTACATTCTGCTGTTGAAAATAAATGCCTCAAGTCGTTAGTAAATATCATTGTTCACTTTTAAATTGGCAATATGTGAAAATGATGGGAGAACACTCTTTCATTAAGTCCTTTACTCTTCAGATAACAGTGTAGTTCATTTTAATTACATACAAATATGTTGGTATTTAAAATTACATTTTCTGTCACTTCTTTTCAATTTTATCTTAAATACATCCACATTCTATACTTTTAGCTAGTAACAACTGTTTTTCTAAAATTTAGATTTAGTCGCAAAAAGTTCCAGGAACACAGTCCTGATCATCAGACTACAGTCATTTCTCCGGCACAGGTGAAATCAATACAGAAGTTACCCTGAGGGTAGGCAGCAGGCACCTGTCTCCCCATGGAAAACATGCAGCCTGGATTCCAGCACACGTGGCATTTTTACTAGCCGATGTGAAAAGTAGTAAATGTATTTCTGTTATGTAAACGACAGCAGTTGTTCTTTATCAGGTGCCTTTTTTTCTTCAATATTTTTCTTTAAATTTTAGCAAAGTGTTTCCTTCCTTCTCAGGCAGTGGAACGAGTTGCCCAGGGAGGTGGTGGTGTCACTGTCCCTGGGGCTGTTTAAGGAGAGGCTGGATCTGGTGCTTGGGGACATGGCTTAGCGGGGGACGTGGGTGGTAGGGGGGTGGTTGGACCAGATGATCCTGAAGGTCTTTTCCAACCCTAATGATTCTATAATGGTGCAGGTGGCAGTATTTTATTGTAACCAGACTCAACCCCCAGGTAATTTTTTCTTCCTCCCTTGTGTTTCTTTTCACATCCTCGTAGGGTTTTACAGCCATGATCAAGGTGAGCAGGGTCTAGTCAGTTGTGTGAGCGGGCTCTAGTCAGCCAGGTGAGAGGCAAGTTTTTATTGGTGATTTTGACACGAAACCTCCACAACCAGCAGCCACCACCACCCGTTACCCCACCAGCCCCAGCGTCCCAGCACCGGGCTATCACTTCAGAGCCCCCCCAGGCCTCGCTCAGCCCCGGCCCAGCCCCGCCGCAACCCCAACCCCAGCGCCAGCTCTCGCGGCGCATGCGCGGGCGGGCGGCGCAGTCTCCGTGCGCTGCGGGGCGGCGGCGCATGCGCGGAGCGGCGCGGTTTGGCTCCTGCCGGCGCTGGTAGCGGCCGCCGCTCCGGCCCCCCCCGCTTCCTGCCAGGGGCCCGGTAAGTGCGGCCGGGGCTGGGGGGGCGGCCGGGCCCCGCTCCCCTCCGCCCCTTCCCCTGCCCCGTCCCCCCGGGCCCCGTCCCGGTGTTGGAGCGGGCCGGGCCTGGGGGGCAGCGGGAGAGCGGCGCGGGGCCGTGAGGGGAGCCCCCCCCCCCCCCCCCGCCGCGCGGCGCACAAAAGGCGGCCCCGCGGCCCCTCACGGCCCGTCACGGGGCGTTGCGGTGCCTGCGAGCGGGGCGCGGGTAATTAGGGCAACGAGCCGGCGATAGGCGGTATCGTTTGGATCTTAATTGTTTCGTGCCGGGGTAATTAAATAACGGGCTGCCGGAGCCGTGACGGGAGGGGCGGGTTTGGGACCCCCGCAGCCCCCCGGCTGTCCCGGCGCAGGGCAGGAGCGGCTGCTGCCTCGCTGCCTGTTGCCGCTCGGAGCCCGGCTGCAAGTTCAGGACGAACGGCAGCGCGCCGTGGCTGGGTTTGGTCTGAAACGCCAAAGGCGGAATGAGAGAGCTTTGGGGAAAACAAAACAAGCCGAAGAAACGACAACCACTTTTCTTCTTTCTCCTGGTGCTATCCCCGCACGACTCCCAGCGCCGATTCTGCCTGTCGGTGCGCGTCACTGGAATCTTTTTTTCTGAAATTCAAAACCAGAATGTGTTTGGATTTCTGGAAAGCTTGGCTCGATAAATGGCATTTAAAATCAAATGCACGTTAGCATTGATTTTCATCTCTTTAAGCGGTTGGTGTTCAGAAGGAAAGAGAAGGCAGCATTAAATATTAGGCATGACACTTTTTCAAACTTTCAATTAATTTGTTAGGGAGACTTTTCATGACGCGTTTCTTGTCCAGGGGCTAGAACAATAAAGTCAAATGGTCTATACCCTCTTTTGTCATATTTTTAGTTATCATTGATTGAATGTACTTTATGTTATGAGGAACTATTCTGGTCTGGAGGACATAATACTATGTTAAAAGCGTTGAAACATTAGGAATAATGGACATAAAAGAGCAGGTATTTTTGATGTTGGAGACAGTTTATTCTGAAGTTTTGAAGAAAGGGGAAGACTTTTTAAACTTAGTTGTTCCTCAGTTTTAAGAGGAACGTATCACTTCTAAACTATCCAATAGCACTTTGTTAGCTAGAATGACGTATGAGATATTTAAGTGAGTTTGTGGTAATGAGGATTTCAAATAAATTGACTGTTAACGTAAAATATCTAAGTAACTGCAAAGGCAGGATAACTGAGTTCTTACTATAAGGTATCCTTCTAAATAGTTACTAAATAGGTAAATATAGTTTTGTAACGGAAACTTACTTGAATTTCTGTTTTCGTGTATTCCTTTAGCATATCCTGTAAAAAAAACAACCACCTTTGAACCACCAACATCTGACAGTGAGAATGCACCATGGCAATGGTCCTCAGAATGCCCAGCGCCAGCTCCAGAGGTCCAGGTCCTTCACGGGCAGTGAGGGAGAAGAGCAACAGGCAAACTTACCCCAGTCCCCTGCAGCTTCTTTTGCGCCTTCTGCAAGTCCATCTGCACCCCAATCCCCCAGTTACCAAATTCAGCAGTTTATAATGAGTAGGAGTCCGGTAGCTGGTCAGAATGTGAACATCACGCTGCAAAACGTCGGACCAGTGGCTTCAGGAAACCAGCAGATAACGCTTACCCCACTGCCAATTCCAAACCCAACGTCGCCGAGTTTTCAGTTCAGCCCGCAGCAGAGGCGGTTTGAGCATGGATCCCCATCGTATATTCAAGTTACGTCCCCGCTGCCGCAGCAGGTTCAGTCTCAGAGCCCCACGCAGCCCAGCCCTGTGCCCGTGCAGACGCTACCAAACGTCCGGGCTGGCACGCCGGGCCCCGGCTTGGGTATGTGCAGCCAGAGCCCTACCAGAGGCTTTGTGGATGCTAGCGTGCTCGTGAGACAAATCAGCTTGAGCCCTTCAAATGGCGGACACTTTGTGTATCAAGAAGGGCCGGGAATTGCACAGATTGCTCAAGGAGCTGCGGCTCAAGTACAACTTCCATCTTCTGGGACGCCCGCGACGGTAAGGGAGCGCAGGCTTTCCCAACCTCACTCGCAGTCTGGCGGCACCATTCATCACCTTGGTCCTCAAAGTCCTGTAGCGAGCGGAGCGAATATCCAGTCTTTGACTAGCCCGGGCCACATTACGACAACGAGCTTGCCACCCCAAATCAGCAATATTATCCAAGGGCAGCTTATGCAACAGCAGCAGCAAGTGCTTCAAGGACAGCAGCTGAGCAGACCCATTGGGTATGACAGGACTTCTGGGGGTTTAATAGCAGGAGTTGGAGGACCGAGTGCATTTGGAATGACGTCGCCACCTCCTCCCACAAGTCCTTCCCGCGCCACGGTACCGCAGGGGCTGTCAAGTCTTCCTCTTGCTCCTGCAGTTAATGCGGCCGTGAAAAAACAACCCAAAAAACTGGAGGAGATACCTCCTGCCAACCAAGAGACTGCTCAAATGAGAAAGCAGTGCTTGGACCATCACCACAAGCAAATGGAAATTCTTAAGGAAACTTTTAAGGAATGTTTGATTGAACTGTTTTTTCTGCAACATCTTCAAGGGAATATGATGGACTTTTTAGCCTTTAAGAAGAAGCACTGTGTTCCCCTGCAAGCGTACCTGAGGCAAAATGACTTGGATCTGGAGGAGGAAGAAGAGGAAGAACAATCTGAGGTCATCAACGATGAGGTAAGAAATCTGTTTTTTAACGTTTTGCAATAAAAGAGTAGATGTGGCACCTGAATTGTGATGTATTAGATAACGTGACAGTACCTGAAAAAATCCTTTTTGCTTGATGAAGTACAGCAATTTTGTATATAAGTGGTTGGTCTGAGAGAGCACCGTGCTGCTAGGTGGTGTGATTTGACAGGTTGGATCGAGCAGGCCATCAGATGCACGTATTTAAAAGCGAAGAGCAGAGAAGTGAAGGGAACTTTTGCTGTCCCAGTTAATACGTAAGGCAACGCACAAGTAAAGACAGCATTGCTATAGAAGCTGGTTTAAGCTATCAGAATGAACACACGTCGTAGATTAAATTTCACTTACTAGACTTACGCAAACCTAAAAAGAGTAAGCAAAGCCTCCTAAGAGGTTAACCTTTATTTGACTCTCGTGACTTCTAAGTATAGATGTTACTGAAGTTCAGTGTTGCTGTGGCCAGCAGAAAACCCTGAAGTAATCTAATTAGTCAGAGCACGTGAATCGTAATGCGTATGGGTCTGTAGTAACAAATTAGTTTACAGAGGCTGTCTTGGAGCTTTGTGCACGTATTGCAGTCTGAAAGATACCAAAAAAATTGTACTTACAGCCTGGATGTTAACAAGCTAACTTTGTTATTTACACAGAGGTTTAAAATAATTTCGATTCACCGTTTATTAATGGCAAATGATTTGAATTAAGTTTGCCTCAAAGAGATGCTGTGCGGCTTTTCCTGGGTGTTTGTACCCATTCGTGTAGATGTTGACCTGCAGCAGCAGCCTTCGGGTGCTGGAGCAGTACCTGTCAGTTACATGGCAAGTGGTTGTGACAGCATTGATACAAGTGATGGCACTGCGTAAAGACCTTTTAAAGTTTGTAAAAACACATATGGGTATGTAGTTGCCAGTTTGTAAAAAGACAAAACAAAACTGATTATGTAAATAAACTTGTTACTCTGAAATATCTATTAGAAATCAGTGTCTTCAGAGAAAATTGACGATGCTTTTAGGTATGAATTGCTAGTGATGAAATCTTTAGCTGGAATTCGTGGGAAATTTTAGCAGTATAACAGCGAAAGTTTAATTTGTTAATTGTTTTGTGGTTAGATTTCTTGGCTAGGAAAAATATTTGTGTGTACTAGTTACTGATAATTTGGAAGGAATCATTTCTAGATCTAGTAAAGTAAAAGCTAGCCTACTGTTGTTATTTATTGACAATGGTATTCAATAATTTTTCACTTGGTTTGTATTTTGTCAAATTGTTTAGGTGTTCTTGTGGGGTTGCGTGTTTGTCAGCTGAAATACCAAGTATCTTTAACTACCGTATGCCAATTTTGAGGGACCTTTAGTGGGTGTAAATTGTACAAGTTCATTGAAATCAGTGGCACTGCTACAATTTACATCACCCTCAGTCTTTCGGGTTCGGAGGTTGCTGTACTTCGCTGCCTTCTTGTGATGGATCATCTGTTGTTTGTGAAAGCCTCTTGTCAGTCTAACTGCTGGCGAATTTTGCAAGCTGCAACAGCAAAAGTCCGCGTGTTTTCAGACTGTGAATCCTTTTGAAAGTTTAAGACATCTTTTGAGTATGTTCTTTCTTTGTATTTTTTTGTCTTCTTCTCTTTTATTTCCCCTTCCCCCTTCTTTATCACTTTCTGCTAAAGCAACGCACTCCATCCCCTGCCTGGAAAGGTTGATCCCTTTGGGAATTCAGGGGGAGAGCGAATGGTGGCTGTGCTCATTGCTTAAATGAATGTCGGAGCTCTCTTAAGTTCAAACTGTCTGTCATGCTGGTTTGTTGTCCGTTAGGAGCAGCAATCATTAAATTCAAAGCACGCTTCTCTGTAAACTGGATTTAAGAAAAGTGGTGAGAAGCCGCTGTAAGAAGCGAGGGCCGTGCTCTGCTCTGCTACTGCAAGTCAGACAGAACTCTCAAACGGCCGGCGGTGCAGCCAAGCCGCGCTGATGGTCGCCTGGTAATAATCCCCTCTTCAGCGAGGTGCCATCAGTACAAAAGGTTGTTGTTGAACAAGTCAAAAAAAAAAAAAAAAAAAAAAAGAAAAAGAAGAAAAAGTTTTAAAAAGAAAATGATTCTCCCTTCTTTTTTTTTCCCAAAATATTTCTCTCAGGTAAAGGTTGTGACAGGAAAGGATGGGCAGACTGGTACTCCTGTCGCTATAGCAACCCAGCTTCCTCCAAATGTTTCTGCTGCTTTTTCATCCCAGCAGCAACCATTTCAGGTACTTTTCAATGGTTCTAAAATGTAGTTTCATCCCAGATTTTTTTTCTTCATTCAGATTTGATATTTCTTAGATGAATTAGAATTTTCCCTAGAGCCCATCCCTTACCATCTAAACAAAACAAAACGAAAACCTTTACAGTCTTCAAATGCATCGATATTAATGAAGCTTTGAGGAAGTTAAATCTTTGTCTCCAGGTTGCTGGCTTGTTTCATTAACTTTCAGCTTGAATGTTTGCACTTTGGTTTGTTTGTCTTTTGTTTCCCTAATGCATTTGGTTCATTTGTGCATTCTGCATAGAGATAATATGGGTTCTTTTGTCTGTGGCATAGTAACTGTGGATTTCTTCTAAATTTCTGTTCTTGTTTTTTTTTTTTTTTTTTCCTTCTTTGTGTATTAAAGGTTTTGAGTGTGGCTACAGAAGGCTTTGGTTTGACCTTCCATGAAATGTGTAAAATAATGATAAAACCCTCTGACGCAATTTGTTCAAAAACTAACCCCTTTCCATTAGCTTTACGGTAAATATTGGGAAGAAGAAACCGAAGTGCTCATCTTCATTATATAGGTGGTCTTTTACATTGTATTTGCATGAAAGAACACTGAGCAAAGTGAAGGAATAAATGTAATAGCAAAAAAAACCGTGGATCGATGGTGTTGCAACTTTTAAATTCAGGCTGGCACGTGCTTCTGCAGCTACCCTCGGCTCTGCGTTACCCAGACAGCGGTGCTCGCGCACCCGGAGGAGCACAGCCTGCTTCCCTGCAACTACCGTGCTCAGCTGTCAGATCAATTGTGCACACTTAGAGAGCAGATGTCGTGGAGTTTGCTCCGCTGTACCATGCAAGCTGTGAGGTCTGCACTGCCTTCATCTAGGTTTTGGAAAAGGGAGAGTTAAATGAACTGTCGAACGGGCCGTATCCCTGCGTCTGACAAATGGGAGGTTACCGGCAGTGTTTCACAAATGAGTTGCACAGCAAACTCATTGGTTTGTTACAGCCAGTGCTGACATGTTTAGCAGGTAGACAGGCTTCATCTAAGCTGTTTAAAATGAGTAATATTGTGTCAGGTTATTTATTACAGTGATTAGGTTTGTCATTATGTTCTGGCGACACCAATGAATAAGTACTTCTGAAAGTTTTATAGCATCTCAGAAGTGTTTCGGGGAAACTGGCAGGTACATGCTAGAAGTGTACAAAATTCTCTGTAATTGTACAAAACTCTCTGTAATGTCAGCCCAAACTGTTACCTGGAAGCATCATCTCCTCCCATCCATCTTTTTCTTCCTAACTGTTTATAGAGAAATAACGTGTCCTGATCAGCATCATTCAAATTTGAGTGCGTAAATGCAGCACTCAGAATGATTATTGTGGGTGTGCTGCATAATCATGACCTCTGGAGAACCACATTATTTTAATTAAACTTAGGACAGTTTTAGTCTAACATAAGCGGTATGTGACTGCAGTTTATGAAGGCATACCATCTTTGCTCTTTGAAGTGTCTGGCCTAAATTACGTGTTGATGATGCAGACGGCTGGGAGGCATACACTTCAGAAAATGTCAATCAGAAGTCCTGAAGTAGACATGCAGCAGCCTGAAAATGTGAGAATGTGATCATCCAGAGCATGAGTGCAGGTGACATAAGAAACATTTGAAGCAGCTTGGAGAACGTACCTTCTCAAACTGATGTCCCAGAAAGCATTTGATCCAAACTGCACATGAGCAGAATTTGTTAATTAATTCAGGACCCTTGTACAAAATACTTTTTTTGTGATCTATTGATTGAATAGTTTTCTAAATGCTTAAGTCTGTGATGCGCTGCCAGACATTGACTGTTGAACTGGAAATATGCTGCATGTCTGCCTTATGGTAAAACAAACATTTGAAAACTTGATCCATGTTGAATGTGATATGACAGTGACCTGTGACTGAATATGAGTCAGATATTCTTAAAACCAAAACTGACATTGAAGAGTATAGCTGTATCACTAGAGTGGTCACAAATACCCTCACAGCAGCAAAGAGATTAAATGTTAGTAATTCGTAGCTCTTGATAGAGTCTGAGGGTATGAGATACATGGAGCTCAAAAAGGAATGTTTTAAACCCAGCCATTTTAGGTGGCAATGTCCGTGTTTATTAATGCTCTTCAATGAAGCACTGAAGATGTGGGGTTGTGGCTGCTACAGGTTATTTCAATATGGACCAATGTTTATTTCCTTAGGTTTAATTTACAAAATTTCTGTGGCAGAATTTTTGTGAAAAATCAGAGAAGCAAAGACCCGTGAATGAAGTAGAAGATTCTTTGGGGAAATTGCTGTATTTGCTCTGATGTTGTAGTAACTTTTCACAACATTTGGAAACCCTCACTGTACGTTGATATGGTAGAGGCTCTCACCAACAGCAGATTACACTTAGAGAGCTTGAGTGGTAGATGAGTTCATTTTCCAGGGCATGGAGGCTGCAATACATAAAGGCTGCCTCTGTTTTCTGATAGAAGCTCTTAAGCCCTTTCTTTGGGTAGCCCTGATTTTTCTCATGTTAAGTTTCATTTAGTTTGGTTATAACATGGCTCAGTGTTGAGGAGAGTTTAAAAATATGATGCAGAAACTCACAGAAAAGAACTGGGCGTTAATAATTTGCCAGTAGTGCTGAGAGCCCAAAGAGCATGGAAATCATCAAGTTCACAGACTACTTTCTTAAGGTAATCCTCCATGCAAGTCTGCCATTTGCACGAGTTTTTTAGAATATATCAGCTGACATCTTGGTCAATATTAATTGTAATAATTTTAAAATAAAGTTATTATGCACTGCATAACCTTACTGAAGCTAAGCTCTAAATTGCTGAATCAAAGCCCTGAGATTTCTTTTCTCTCTCAATACCATCAGTGCTTGATAATTCATGATATTTAGGTGCATGATATTTATCCTCAGGTAAAATGTCTAGTAATTTCTGACATGCTCTGAGGTGACATTAGCACTATAGCAATCCCATGTTTCTCATCATAAAGTTACTTCATTGTACTCATTTTGCCAAACAAATGCGAGGCTAGCCTCTGGAAAACTGGAACTGGAATTTGCAATGTTGCTGCGATTCTTTTATTCCCACTCTTCTGAGTCTTAGCAGTTCTTCCTGAAATACTGCGAGCCTAAATCTCATGGAACTCCATCCTAAAGGTGACAGTGTTGGAGACTCAACTAAGCTTGAACTGTCTTTGGGATGAGAATTAATTTTTGTGTTGCTGATGTTTTGCACAGAGTGAAAAGGATTAGCTTTCACGAATGCATTGACTCTCATTTCTGATTTTTGTCATCTTAGTTATGATACAGTTTGTGCGTGACTTCTGTCCTTAATCTGATGTCCCTTCTAATTAATCCTGTAATGAAGTCCCACTGTTTAATTTTTCTCATGTCAGCCTTTTATTGCAGCTGTAAACTATAAGAAGATGTTGTTCTGACTTCATTGCAGCAGGGTTATACATTAATGCAAACATTAATTTATTTAAAAAACAAACCAAAAAAAATGGGCAATGTAAATGTGTTCTTTATAACCACCTTCATCAGTTTCGTTGTGATTTTGAAGTTCAGACCGAAGGAAGAATATCTGGGCAATACGGACATCTAAAACTTCCTAGCGGATATTGAATCAGTCTTGTTTTCTTAGTTGTAGAAATGTTCTCAAGGCTTTGTTCTCTGATGGCCTTTTTAGATCCATTTGTATCTTACGTCTTGGTGCTAGACTACCTACAGATTGAACTTCTGTGATTTGTTTTCTTTTTCCAATAGCAAACGCATACAGGGACTCCGGTTACGGGGACTGTGAACACCATAGACATTGAAGCTTTTAATAGACAGCAGGCACTTGCACCAGCAGGTACGTTTCTTGAGCAAAAGTTCTTTTTCCTTTTTTCTTTTTTCTTTTATTTCATTTTCCAAACAGTTGACGGAGCCCACTGTTCAGTAACTATCGAAACACAGTTTTGTCTCACCTTGGAAACTGACAGATTGGTAGGACTATCTATTGTGAATGGTGCTGTGTGAAGAGGGCACGCCACTCACAATACATAGGACCGGACCTGGCAAGCATGGAGATGTTGTTAGGTTGCTTGTTCTGGCTGAGAAGATTGGAGCTGGCCAACTGGAAGTGAAAAGGATCCTGCCCTTGGAGCATGCTCTTCATAAATGCTACACATGTATAGTAGTCGTAGCTTTCTGAGCTGATGTTGGAATCATGTGTAGTAGTTTGCTTTGTGAAACTGAACCCATTCCATTGTACCATGCCATAAATGGAATTTGAATATCACAGATTCGTCTAAGAGACCACGAATTGAAGTGGGCCGTCATGGGATGGTTTTTCAGCATCCGGGTGTGGCTTCCGGAGTTCCTCTTCAACAGCTAATGCCAACGGCACAAGGTACTGTGTCACCACATGCCAATTGCACATTAATTTAACAAGGAGACGTTAGTGATGGGACTAGAAACTTGGGCTTCCAACCTTCCAAGATCCTAGCCCCACCACCTACTTCTCCATGTAAATTAATACTTGGTATGCAATGCCTGGTTTGTTTAAGGAGCTGAGTGACGGGCTCCAAAAGTGCATGTGGGCATGGAAATACGTCACAGGTGCTGATGCAAAACGGTTACTTTGGGAATTCTGGACCTGAGCCAATGGATCGTGAAAAGGAAACCTCCTAATTTGCAACATTCAAGACAAATTTTTATTCATTATTCGTGCCAAGCTCTAGATTATGTTAGAGTGAATGTGTTAAGAACTAAATATTATTTAGACTTCATGTAGTTATTTTAGGTTAAATTTCCATTAGCTCACCAGTCTTTTTTGTGTTTGTTTGAAGTATAGGACATTCAGAAGACATTTAATGACATTTCTTTTTTTAGTAGTTGCCGTGCTCCAAATTTTAGTTGCAGTCCTGTGCATGAAATACTTTGTTGTTTATTGTAATAGTGATTTATTTTGTGATTGTGATGTGGTATTTTCAAGTGATGGTGTCTTGTGGCAAAGTAAGTAACAAATTAGTCTATTTGCAGTCGATTTCCTCTTTATATTAGTAAAAAGAATTGGACCTTTTAATTTCATCTGAGTTGTTTTCTTTTACTTTGTAGGTGGAATGCCTCCCACTCCTCAAACCGTACAGCTGACTGGACAGAAACAGAGTCAACAACAGTACGACCCATCGAAAGGCCCTCCTGTGCAGAACGCAGCAAGTCTGCATACACCGCCGCCGCAGCTCCCGGGGAGGCTGCAACCTGTGAATGTCCCCATGGCGTCTCTCCCAGCTGCACTGCAGATTTCGCAGCAGCAACCACAGATAGTGGAATCTCCAACTCAGCCCCAGATTCAGGTGAAGATCCAGCCCCAAAGCATACCCCTGACTTCTGCTCCACTTCCAGCACCACTTCAACAGCAGGTGCCACCAGCAATCCACGTACAAGGACAGACACCAAACCAAGTGTCACAGCCACAAGCTACAATACAACAACAGGTATGTGAACTTCACTGGGGAGAAAATGTCTGTTTCAACGCCTAGTACAATGTAAGAATATTGTCGTCCTGAAAATATATGAAAAATGTTAGCGTTTTTAAATTCCTCTGGGCAAACGCAATTAGAAGTAGCCTGCAAACAAAGTCTTTCCTTGTAGAAATACAGGTATAATTTTTTCACTAAATTAAAGTCCTTATTATGTTCTACTGAAATGCAGACTAAGACAGCATTGAATGCCAAACTCATCACTAACATGCGTTTCTTGGGCAGACTGTGACTCTGACACGACCATCTGCAGATCCTGCTCAGACTTCTCAGCGTCTTACGGCAAATACACTACCGCCTACCTCATCTGTTGCACCAGCAACTATCTCAGGCACAACACCGCCTTCTACATACCCAGTACAAACAAACAGGACATCTCCAGCAACTAACAAGTCCCTGTCTCCTATTGCATCAAAACCCCCAGGCTTAGCAGTAGCAGCAGCTCCTAAAACACAAAGTCCAGCTCAGAATGCAGCAGCATTACCACAGGACAACTCTCAAGACAAGCTCGCTGAGCAAGTAAAGCTGGTAAGTTGTTGTTTTTTTTTTTTTTTTTCCCCAAAAAACTTGCGACAGTTAACATACAGGTAGCAGTTAATGCAGGCAATATGTTTTAATTTTGAAAACGAGCTATTACCTGTTTGTGATTTTTCTTTTTCTTTTTATTTTTTCATATGTTTTACTTAATGAATTTGGCTTTTATGGACATTCAGAGAAATTAAAGAAGACTCAAGTCTTCATGCAGTCATTGCATTCTCTCTATTATGTTGATTATATCTACTCATTCAAGGTGTCTGCAACCTTATTTATTTTTATAACTAACTAGAGATACATTTTGATTATTTAACATCATAAAGATGACTTTTTTCCCCTAAACAAGCCCTATTAGTAAGGAAGATATATTTATCTTCTGGGTTTCTCTGTGGCTAAATACAGCTGCAATTTCAGTTTATGAAAAAATGGATTATCTGATTATAGTTTACATATGTCCTGTAAATTTTTGTGCTTCCAAGTGAAACTTTTTATCCTGTTATTTAACAGACTATCTCTTGTAATAAAGGTTGAAGTACTCTTTTTGCATAGGTTGAATTTAGCCTAGTAATTTTTCCATTAATGTAAAGTTCAGACTTTAGTTTTGTAATGCATTTATCATGCTGTTTCACTGCTTTTTTTTTTTTTGCTGTCAATTATTTTGATGAAGTGTGAGCAATTATTATTTTTATATTTGACTACTATTCTAGGTGCATTCTGCAGCTTCTCTGTAACCATATGTGTTTCTTTTTAAGGAAAATCAAATCCATCAGCGGATAGCAGAACTGAGGAAGGAAGGTTTATGGTCCCTGAGGCGACTGCCCAAACTCCAAGAAGCTCCAAGACCCAAATCTCACTGGGATTATTTGCTGGAAGAAATGCAGTGGATGGCAACCGATTTTGCCCAAGAGAGAAAATGGAAAATGGCAACTGCTAAGAAGGTACTTGACATACATACAACTTTGAATCAGAACAATTAATCTTGATATCATTCAATTCTGTAACAAAGTTTAAATATTTTTTTTTGGTCCTTTGGATAAAAGTCATGGAATATAAAGCACAGATTTTTAACTTAAATGAGAAGCCATGTTGTTAGCTTTGAATATTCTAGCATTTGGCATGGACTTGATAATTTTACTTGTTACAGATGCGAATAATAGGTTTTTTTTTTGTGGTCTTTGTTCCTCTGGAAATCAAACCAGCTTATTTAGGGGATCCAGTAAATACGTTAATTATGTCATATTTAAATATGACAGTTATTGTGCCTGCCTTATATACTGGTTACTTCCTCTCAATGAAGAGTAAATACAGAATTTTGTAAGTAAGTTCCATTGGATGTGGTTGTCTAACTCTCCTCTAAGAAAAATCTGTAGGGGAAACCACAGTTTCCATTCTTTGTCTCCACTAGGGACAGCAGTGGAAACATGGTACAGAATGGTTTCCGTAGGAAAAGAAAGCAACACGGTGCATATAATTAATTTAGTGACGGAACGAAAACTAGGATGATATGAGATGAAATATGTAAAACTTGTTTATGTAGAACAAGCAAGCATTTTCTATGGATTCTATCAATCTTGTACGTTCTTTCCATACATTTATGACCAGTTTGGGGTTATGAAGAGAGCAACTGAAGGTCATTAGTTGAAATCACCGTATTGTTTTCTGTTGTGTCTTCTGAAATAATGTGAACTCAGGACTCTCTTCCTTGTAAGCAAAGTATTAAGATAGGTGCATCATTTTGTAAAAGCAGATCTGCAATCTGAAAATAATTTAAATATGGATTTCAAGCACTCACTCCATATGTGGCTAATGGTAGGTTTTTAAAAATAGGAGAAACAGGCAGGGCAAACGTGAAATGAACCTTCCCCTGGCAGTATGCTTCAAACTTCTGGAAGTCAGCATTTTAGGGACCTCCTGTTGAAGCAGTATTTAGCAGCCACTGACTTATCTGTCATTTATGTATGCGCTCCCTTTTTGAACTTTTTTTTTTTTTTACCTTTGGTCTCTGACATTTTGTGGTGTGGTTTCTATGACTTTGTCTGTGCTGCCTGAAAACTAAGTTTTCTTTTGTGCATTTGCCGATTATTACAGTAGATTTTTTTTCCTAATTCTTGTATTAAGAGAGAGTAGTGAATTAAGAGTTCTCTACCAGATTTTTTCGTTATAGTTCTTGTATTTTCTTTTTTCTTTCCAGTTTCATGTCTGTTTTACTGACATGGTAAGCATTAGTAATAATGGAACTAAGTGCTAACATCTATTAAAGCTACAGTCAATATCTGTCTGCTGCCAACTAATGTAAACTTAAGAAATGTGATGATGTGTATTTTGAGGTAACCTAAGTCAGTATCTCTTGTATCATAGATGGTAAGAACTGTGGCCCGTTACCATGAAGAGAAGAAACTTAATGAAGAGCGAGCTAAAAGGGAGGAACAAAACAAACTGAGGCGAATTGCTGCATCAATTGCTAGAGAAATAGAATACTTCTGGTCTAACATTGAGCAGGTAAAATACAATATTGACTCATTAATACTTGTGTGAGTTGCACTGGTTTTTTTAATCTTCAGTAATTAATTTCTAAAATGGAAGTGTTTTACTAGACTTGATTTACATTTTAGGTCGTTGAAATAAAACTGCAAATTGAATTTCAAGAGAAAAGAAAAAAAGCTTTGAATTTAAAGAAAATTTCAAGGAAAGGTAATTGCATTTCATTTCATAAGAAATTCAATATAAATGCTGTTACTTGGTGGCAACAGAACTGTACAAAACTCTGCAGTGTTTTTCTGCTAGATTTAGTTAGTGTTAGTTCTCTGTTAGACGCTTTTAAAAGTTAACATAAACATAAAATTGTTAAGTGACTAATAGAATTGTAGAATGGTTTGAGTTGAGAGAGACGTTAAAGATCATGTAATTCCATCTCCCCTGCTGTGGGCAGGGACAGTTTCCACTAGATCAGGTTGCTCAAAGCCCCATCCAACCTGGCCTTGAGCACTTCCAGGAATGCGTTATTGACAACATTGCTGGGCATCCTGTTCCATTGCCTCACCACTCTCTGAGAAAATAATTTCTTCTTAATTTCTAATCTAAATCTACACTTATTTATTTTAAAACCATTACTTACATCAAGTGTGATAATTTTCCAGGTAAGGATGCTAAGCCTTCAGAAGAGCTTTTATTGGAAAAAGAAAGTGAAATGGTAAGTCTTCTGAACCTGAGCTAGTCAGCCTGGTCACGCTGTGCTTTTTCATACAGTGTTGCTTGTTCAGGTTGACAGTAGCTGGTAAAATACTCAGATCACAAGGTAAAGCAGAATGCTATGGATATGATCCAAAGGGAATTTTCAGTTTTAAACTTCATTGAAAACATGCACAATTTAGCTAGAATTACAGGGCGTGATGTGCACCTTGAAATACCTTAATCTTTGTCCTTAATGGTGAGAATGAGAGTTTGGAAACAAATGCTGGGGAGAAGGTAACCGGTTTTGACAAAGATAGTGTACATGCATGTCCAGTTTGATTTTATTGTGTTTTGTTTTTCCATGACCAGAAAAGTGCTAATAGATATTAAATGTCTATTAGTGATTGCTGCTGTCATTGCAAGGCACTCATTTTCTTTAAAACTGCAAAGAAAAAAAATCCTAGCTTTGCTTTCTGAGATCTTAAATATTTTAATTATTGAATGCTAGGGTTCTTCATCTGGAAGGAAAAGAAAGGCAAGCACATCTTTGACTGATGAGGAAGGTATGTCACTTTTCAAAATTGTTTGTCTGTAGCATAGTACATAAGTTATGCATTAAAACCCCGAGGCCACTGTTTTTCAGTCTTTCTGCATGGACCTGCTGCCTTTCCCAAAATAATACCAACCCTAATCCACTTCTTAGAGAGATTAGATAGTCAACTGTGGAAAAGAGCTTCAGTGAAAATTTGGAAATAAAACTTTCCCTGGAATCAAACTGCCATCTTTGGTAGATTTTAAATTCTTTCTCTTCTCATTCCTTTGTTTTTCAAACCTTACCAGTAGTCTTAAACTTCTTTTGAGGCTTTCAGACTGAATAACACATCTACTTTAGTGACTTTCTTGTGAAGACATCTATTGCACGTTTCTGACAAAGAAAATTCCCAGTTCAAAGCTACAGAGTAATCTGGGGACTACTGTCAACCAACAGTAAACAGTTAAAGACTGTCTTTTGTCTTGAGACAGAAATGCTTCTCTCCCTTTCATATTTTTTTTTAGTTTATAGGTATAGCTGCTGTCAGATTTTCTTGATTTCCATATACATATCCCATTATTTTTGAATCCTGCTAGCTTGTAATATTCTATGCTAGTACGCTTTAAGGGTACATAGTTATAAACTTCCAGAATTATTTTGTAACTTGAATGACACAGTTAGCATTTGTTTTGATTTTAGTTGAAGATGAAGAAGAAACAATTGAAGAACAAGAAGCTAAAGAAGGAAATATAAACCATCAAGCTGAATTGTCTAATCTAGCCAAAGAAGGTAGGCATGTAGCTTGATTCTTCTCTGGTGGGCTGTGAAACAACAGATAAAAACATGCAGCAGTTACTGGATTTGTAAATAGGCTTATAGATGAAAAGTTGAATGCATTGAGGTATTCAGTCATGTATAACCGATATTATTTTTCTGTTTGGGAAGTTATAGCAGTTAGTTTATGATGATGGATTTCTGTACTTCATAAAGCAGTCCATGTACTTACCTAGTTATTATGCAAGGTGGCTTGAGAAAAGAAGTCTCTATTGAAGCATGGCTTTTCTTTAAAACCTCAACCAAAAGACTCAATCTAAGTTCTAGGTACGTATGATAAATACTGAAAAACAGAAGTATAGCAGGGTGAACATAAACATTTTGTCATCAACTGTCCTGAGTATTTCAGAAGGGTTTTGTGATGCATCTGATAAGTCTGAAATGGTGCTGAAAGGCTGCTTTTGGGGTTTAAGTATTTGAAAGGTATAGGACTTTTAGGGACAATGCTCATGCTGCTGATCTGCTTTCATTAGGAACTTAACAGTAACTACTATGCAGAGCTTGATGTGTGCAAAGTGTCCCATAGGGATCACTTCAGTTATCACGGTAAAAACCGTGCTGGTTTTCAGAGGCGAGCTTCCCATTAAGCTAGGCCCGCTTGGCAATTAACATGCAGTTTCCTAATCCATTTGTTTGGTCTGTTTGGCAGCTTAGTGGCTGCAGCCAGCTGGCCAGTTGGAGGGATTATAACTCTTGGCTGGTCAGCCAAGTTCCTAATTAGGGTGTTTCTTGATTGATTGGCCACTGACAACATGTACATTCCTGCCTCAACAGATCAGACAAGGGGTCGTGGAGATACTGTTAAGCAGGGTTGAGGTGCAGTTCAGTTCTGAAACTTGGAAGTCTTCAGTTGTCTTTCAACCACTTCGATTTGATGCCCCTACCTTACCAACCAGTAGCTTACTGTATGTTTGCGTGGTGGGTTGTAGTATAGTAAAAAGCAACCTGGATGAGCAGGCTACATGGTGTAATGCCAAGTGTACTCTATACTCTGGGTCATTAAATAAATACTGCCTTCCTCCAACTAGTAATTACTCCTTCAGTTAACTTCTGATTAGAGGACTGTCTTTATAAAAGTGAAGAATGTCATGAGATTAAAAATAATGGTATTGTTTGTTTTAAGTTTTGATATTTTTAAACTCATGTGCTTTAATGACCTTCAGCTGAATTGCCTCTGGATGATTTACTAAAGATGTATGAAGGTGCCTTTTCTGAAAATTTTCACTGGCCCCAGCCTAAACCTGACAGTGAAGAGGATAGCAGTGAGGAAGGTAAATTACTTGTCTAGAAGAAAGTGCTGACTTACAGTGTGAAATAAATTGAATGGCTCTTAGGTTCTGTATTCAAAAACATTTTATGCTAAGGGAAAACAAATATTGAATGAATTACATCTGAAATTATTTTTATTAAGTGATGAGCAATGTTCTCTACAAGAATGAATGGAAAGTACAGTGGCTTTCTGAGTAAGCATTTGGAAAGATGGTTAGATTTATTTCTGTTATTGCTATATATTTTTGGATAAAGGCCTGTGGAGAATTTCTTCCATTCTTTCATTTCTTAGTTCATGAAAAAGAGAGTAATATTTGCCTGCCTTAAAGTCATGGTATGTGAAATTCTCAGAAACAATAGTGAGTGATAAAAGAGCTTCTCTGCACTGAATAGGAGAGCACACTTCGTAGTTGTTATTACACGGTTGCCATCTGTTCTGTACTAAAGTGATGATGGAATTAAGTATTTGAAGATAGGTAATAGGTAATATGAGAGGACCTCCACAGAAGTTGTGAAAAGCTAATGGTCTTGTTTGTATACCTAGTGTGAACATCTAGAACGTGCTCATCTTACCGAGCTTAAGCTACTTGAATTTTATCTTGACTACCCTGAAGATCATGTAATTGTTTCTTTTTAAACCATTACTGAATGCTAGCCATCTCAATTCCTTTGCGTAGCTGATTCTTAAGTTTTTGTTTATTTTATATGCCAATGTCATTTTTGTCTCACAGAAATGGATGACCATATGTCTGATAGGGAAAGTCCTCAGAAAGAAGTTGTCCTCATAGACTCTCTCCTCAGCATTGACCAGTATAAAAGTATAGACAGATCAAGTCCTCCGAAGAAGCACATGCGAGACATATCAGAAGTTGCTGCTGCAGCAGAAATGCTGTTACCTAAAGGCAGCTCTAGGATAACAACAACGGTAAAATTCCCTCTTTTCTGCTACTGTGTGTGTTTAAATGAAGAACGGCTTTTATGTGATTTAACAGATTTTAGCCACAAATAACAGTAAATGTTTTCTGCTTATCAAATTACAGTATGTATTTTTTTTTACATGCTCTGTCAATCTAACTGAAAAAAAAGTAACAATGAATTCTCATTACAGGTAAAATACAATACTCCGTCCCTGTTGTATGGGCCTCTCAGAGAATATCAAAAGATTGGGCTGGATTGGTTAGCAAAGTTGTACAGGAAAAACCTCAATGGCATTCTGGCAGATGAAGCTGGGCTTGGCAAAACAGTGCAAATTATTGCCTTTTTTGCACATTTGGCCTGTAATGAAGGTGAGTTAATTTGTCTCAATTTTAGACAGGTACTGGGCCAACATTGTCTTTGTGAATGGTAGAGTAAGGTCACATTTTTCTGCTGAACTGTATCAGACTTTAGTTAATGTACAGAGTGGGATTATGTCAGAAAAGCTTTCTTAGGTTAAGTGTGACAAAGGAGTGCTTTCATATCAAGTATACTGTTTGACCAATCTGCTGTTACCTTCTAGGTGACAAAATTCTTCTGAAGCCTAGTTTACTAGTTTAATAAAAAAGTTTCACAAATTGTAATAAGCAGATAGCTGCAGATGGTTAAATTCAAGGAGTAAATATAATCAGTTGGACGAATGTGTCTTGTATGTCATCTCAGGTATTACTAACAGTGTTGTTGTAGTCAGCATGGTTTAAGAATTACAAGTAAGGCAAAAGTTGTGGGACTCATCTTTTATTCAAAATAATAAGTAGATTAGTCATTAAATTACTTCTGTTTGATGTTGTTGGATCTCACATTTAATGATGAATTTAGTGTTCTGTACTTTCAAAATCAGGGTTGAAGATAAGTCACGTGAATTATAGGAGTCTCTTTCTATTTTTAACTGTAGGTAACTGGGGCCCTCACCTTGTTGTTGTACGGAGCTGTAACATACTGAAATGGGAGCTGGAATTGAAACGCTGGTGCCCAGGGTTGAAAATTCTTCTCTATTTTGGCAGCCAAAGAGAACTTAGAGCAAAGAGACAGGTACTGTGTTCCGTGAATCTTACACTGTTATGTTTTTCATTTTAGATGGCAAGACTTTTCTCTTAACTGGCATTAATCTGTATATTCCTTCTGTCCTGATGGGATATAAAAAAAATTCTAACACTACCAGTTGCTTTACCGAGAGATTCACAGCTAACAGTTCTAGATTTTGAAAGGCATCTTTGGAACTTCCTTGGTATTGAGGAATACATGCAATACTTAACCTGCTTTCTGAACGGACTGCCATTTAAAGACAAGGCTATCTTTTAGAACGCTTTGGGTCATAGCATCTTTCTGTTCTTAATGAAGCTATACCAGCGCGTTCTGACTTAACTTTTCTGTCTCATCCTTTGTTTCCTTTTCTGTAGGAATGGTCAGAACCCAACAGCTTTAATGTGTGTATCACCTCCTACAAGCAATTGTTCAAAGGCCACCCGGCATTTATGAAAATGAGATGGAAATATTTAATAGTAGATGAGATGCAACAAATTAAGAACATGACTGAGAAACACTGGGAAGCACTTTTCAGTCTCCGCAGGTATGGCATAGAGCATTTTTTTCATATTGGCAGCGTTTTTTTTTTTTCTTCACGCCACATCAGTTTTCTGTTCAAAAGAGAACAGTAAGAATACTCTGGTCTGCCCAAATTACTGTACTATTTACCAGCACTTGCCTATGGAGGTGCCTCTACTTGAAACAGTCAGGATACAGAGACATGCTCAGGATCTTCTGGTTATTTCCACTGTAACACTAGAACTCCTCTTTGCTGATAATCTGCTTCAAAACAGGTTCCCTTGTATGTTCTCTGCAATGAGGAAGCTAGTTTGGTGGTATATGCAAGATTAAAAAGACAACTTATCCTAGATTTAATTTTACTAGCACTACTCCTTTCTTCTGTGTATCTGACAAACCTGTACAGTGTTTGAATATTGGTCTCCATAGTGATGTTAGCTAAATCCTGTATTGATTACAATTTTTCTTTTATTATTTGCAGCCAACATCGTTTACTTCTGATAGATACTCCTTTGCATAACACATTAATGGAGTTGTGGACCATGGTACACTTCTTGATTCCGGGAATTTCCAGGCCTTATCTAGATTTTCCAGTAAAAGCAGCTAATGAAGAGAACCAGGATTATTGCCATAAACTGGTCATCAGGTTACACAGAGTATGTTGTCATTTTTTTTCATCTGCCATGCTACAGTAGGTGTAGAAGATGTTGGAGAGGAAAAAAAAAGTAAAAGATGTGGTTCACCTCTAGATTTTTGGCCTTTCTTAATCTTTGTTCAGTTCAGACAGAAAGTCCAGCTGTAAGCAGGGTTTTCTGCTACCAAAAAAGTATAGAGGTATCATATGAAAATTATGTGAGGCTCAGATTTTGAAGGATAACATGCAGAAATTTATGAACAAATCATGCTTATACAACTGTGTACGTTCGGTATGATTGTATATGGCATATGAGTTTTGTCACATAAAATGTATTGGGTGTGAATGGGTTTAGCTTCCTGTTGTAAAATTGCATCTTTGAAGTGAGAGAAGTTTCTTTCTTCAATTATGAAATGTTTCAGATGATTCAGCCATTTATCTTGCGAAGATCAAAGAGGGATGTTGAAAAGCAGCTAACAAAGAAATACGAACATGTGCTAAAGTGTCGTCTTTCTAGTCGACAAAAAGCTATGTATGAAGATGTCATATTACAACCAGGGTAAGGAGTTAAAACAGGAAATAAAAATGCTCTCATTTTTGGTGCTTAAGCAAGATGATATGCTTGGAATGTCATGGTTGGAGGTGTTTTTAATATTTTTCTGAATTTTTCCTGCATGACCAGTGGTTAGAATACAATTAAATTGTAAACTAAAGTGATAGACAGATGATGCTGTGAGCCTAATGAAAAACACATGCTTTTACATCTGAAACCTAAAAATCAAATTGTAATTATTGGTCAGTTTTGCCTTTGTTTTGCTTCAAGATTTCTCTCTAATGCGTGGTTCTTTATTTCTTAAAGCCCAAAATGTTTCTGCCTCTCCTCCCTCCTCCACCCTCCACCTTTCTCCTCTTAACTTGTGCTGTGATACCAAGTGGTTATTGAAAAGTGGAAGGATGGAACAGAAACAGAACAAAGAAAGTTGGAGGATAGGGAGATGGTAAGATTGTATCTGACTTTAAGGTAGCACTGGTCCCTAAGCTTCATGTTCCCAGTTTTATATTCACTGCAGTGTTACTTAAACCACCCTGGAAAGACCTAGGTAAAGACTAAGCTTGCATTATAGACTTTTGCATAACATATTGTGCTGCACGTTCTCACCTTGCTGATTTAGGGACATCTTTTTATGGCTTTGAAAAAATGTGCTTAAACTGATGTATTTCTGTATCAATTATTTGGTAGAACCCAAGAAGCCCTCAAAAGTGGGCACTTCATCAGTGTCCTGCATGTCCTGATGCAGCTACAAAGGATCTGTAATCACCCTGATCTGATAAACCCCCGGCTTTCAAGTACCTCTTATGTATCAGAAACGCTGGAATACAGAACTGCATCTCTTGTACTGAGTGCCCTAGAAAGGGATATTTGGAAGGTAAGTAGAAAAGTAAACTATTTTTCTCTGTTAGTGCCCTCGTAGAATACTGGTACTTAATATTGTTGTGTTATACATCGTAAGTGTACCTGAAGTTATAAATAGAAGGAATTCACTATTCCATACCGATGCCTACCAAGCGCACATTTGCTGCGTCTCTTTTTCATAATAGCAGTTTGAGCTTTTCGAGTGTTTTCCAATCATGTTTTTTTCAAGTAGTTTGCAATTTTTCATGAACTACTTGGTTGAAGAGAAATTGGCTTTGCTTTCATCGTAGCCATAGTCATTTGCGGTTTTCCTACACCAGCAACACTTTGGGTAGCACAGTGCTTATTTATAACGTTTCTTTTTTTTGTGTGCTTTCAGTAGCTAAAGGAGAGTAGGACCCATTCTTTATTCACATGAAACTAAACACTGATTCAATGACTAAATTAGTACGCTTCTGTCAGTCCATTTGAAGTATCACTATTTGCGTTATCATCAAAGGTGTGTTCTCTCAAGATAATGGAATGATTTCCCTAGAGAGAAGCATGAGTAATGGTGGTCTTTTTGGCTGATCATATTTCATTCTTCGTATTTTTCTACACCTAAATTATACACATACTTTATAGTTTGGCATTTGAGTTCCATAGTCAACAAACACATTCTAAGAATTTTACGTAATTCTCTGGAAATTATGGTGTATGAGGAATTGTCAAATGATGGCTTGCCTTGTTTTCTATAGTGGCAGCTAATGATTTAAATTCTCTTGTTTCTGATGCTGATGCATAAAACGGGACTACCAGCTTAAGATATGTTTCCAAAGTTTCTAGATGGTTTTGGCTAATAATTAATAGTTAACTTTTTAAACTTAGATAATGTATTTCAAATTAAAAAGTAAAATGTAGAAAGTGAATTTAGTATAGAGAATACTTAACTGTTTGTGCTGTCACATAAAATAATAAACCTTATTTTACAATACTTCTAGGAATCAGACTTGTCTCTCTTTGATCTCATTGGAATGGAAAACAAAATGACTCATTATGAAGCACAATTGTTGCCAAAACAAAAGGTTACTAGAAAATTAATTGAAGAAATCTACAGCTCGCCTCCACCACCAGCTAGGCCTAACCCAGTGAAGCTCAAACCAAGCAGGTATGTTCAAGTGTCTTCCTTTTAGCTAGAGTTACTTGAACAAAATGTAATTCTCTCTGCATCTCTGGTAATGCGATTCATGTAAATTCTCAGACTTTGCTTTGTATTTTTTTTATTCTTTCTTATTTACAACTGTAAGTTGGGATTTCATATTAATAGTTTTCCGCAGTTATACAATCCTTCTGAAGTTTGTTTTTTGATTTCCCAAAGTTTTTACTTGATTGGTGGATGTATTAGTATTTTTCTCTCAGAAAATCTCAAAATTATGTGGAACTGGTTTTTTGATGAAAAGGAGTTGCCCGATGACCTGCTGGCAGGTTGACATCTCTCTGGAAATGGTACAAGGATGCCATTCCAGTTTCAAGCTAGACTGTGTAACTTGTTTACTGTAGTTCTGTTTTTTCCTGCATTCAACTGGCTGCATGGCAATGGAGATTTTCTTCTTGCGTGTACTTGGCAAACTGACTTTATGGGATTTCCGTAATTGAAGTTTGCCAGTGATGAGTCTTGCCAGCATCAGCGATCTGTAAGCAAGAGATCAGTATCTGAGGGATCAGTTTATGCTTTCCCTGCTGATAGAGCTTACTTATTAAAAGCCAAATTATGATTTTCCTATAGCCTTTGACTTTTCATGTTCTTTTCAGGTTGTTTCAACCGGTTCAGTATGGTCAGAAACCAGAGGGCAGGACTGTAGTTTTTCCAAGCACTCAGGTACAACGCACGGTGACCACAGCAACAGTAACTCAACAGGGACAAGTACGGGGAAGGTCACCCATAGCTACGGTGTCCTCAAATCAAGGTAAGAGGGTTAGGGCTTTGTTGATTAGATAGACTTCTAAATACACCGATACCAGTTAGCCTGACAATAGAACTCTTTTTCCATCTAGCTTAATGGTCTAGAATACTAATAGCTTAAAAATACCAACAAACTAATTGCCAGTAAATTTCCCCACTAGTTTCTACAGTATGATCTGCCAGTGTAATGCAAAACTAAGCTTTGTGTAACCTAACTGATAGTGTATGGAGTTAATATGTCATAGTTGGTATTTAAACCCTGATCACATGTAATGTTCTGTCAAACTTGGGAATTTAGAGTACTTTTGTGTATTTATTTAACCTTTAAACAATGCTTACCAAATAAATAATGTTGTAAAAGTAGGATGGAGTAGTAGGCATGGCTAGAAATCCCAGTCTGTAAGGAAAAGCCTTTCCTGTAGCCGTTTTAATATCCTGTTGGAAGGTTTCTTTTTAATGCAGGTTGTTTAAAGCAGTGGAGTTAAAACCTCTAACAGCTTGCACAAACAAACCTTATCGATTGCAGCCGCAGCAGCACAGTTTCAGACAACTCAGGCTTCCACCAGTGCTCCAAGACACCAGCCCGCAGCGACCTTCACCACAGCAACTAGCACAGCCCATCCTGTGAAACAGCGGGGCCAGACCACAGCACAGGCCTCCCAGCTGGGCCAGGCCCAGCCACAGCCCCCCCCGCACACCATCCAACAGAGTGTGCTGCCTCAGAGGCTGGTACTCACCTCCCAGGCCCAGGCACGGTTGCCTAGTAAGTGGCCTCCCCTTTCGAGGTTTCTCCCACCTTTTTACTACAACGAGGTTAAGTTACTAGGCACCCTAAAATGTGTACAGAATCGTTGTTTTTTTTTCACTCTTCTGATTAGCCTTGCTCAGTACGTTGCTTATGACCAAGGAAAATCAAAAATTGGATAAGAAACAATAGAATTGCTGTGGACATACATTAGCGGTGTCAACTTAATCTCCTATTTCTGCATGTTCCTTCTGCTGGCAAGACTTCCTTCAGACCAAATGTTTTAGCTCTATCCTAATTATTCCTTTCATATTAAACACTAATCCATCTGCTAAAGGCCTCTCACAGAGAGGAGCGTCGCAACTGTTAGGCAGAGAAAAGCAATGAGGCTTTGCTTTAAGGTTGTATGTGCACTGCCTATTAGCATGTATGTAGAGTACTGAGCACTGATGTAGTAATTTTTTCTCTGGGGTAACGCACTGCCTTTACAAAAGCTAAATTTCCATGCCCGTATTTTCTCAAGATCGTAAAACTTAATGCTTAAATGCCTCTAACCTTTCTGCATTTAAATCACAAAAAGCTTGGTCCTTGTCACTTTAAAGCTTTTTGGTTTGTCTAAGTGCAGATTGCTTAATGTAAATCATGTTTCATCAGCAAATTTCGTATTACTTTAAATGTATTTCTATAGCAACGTGTGAATATTTTTGTCTCTTCCTTCAACCTTCCTTTATGCTCTTGAAAAGGCAGTGGAAATCACTTTAGTGTCTAAACTTGTTCTGTTACAAAGTGTCACATGAGTTTTCAGGTAGCTCTTACCTTTTTTGCTAATGAAAGTGTTAACTTCTAAAATGTTGATGTTCTTAGCTTTTAAACAATCAGCTTTTTTCCAGTTTGTCCAACAAATATAGAAAGCAATACCTGCTTAACTTTTATATGACACTTTTGATGCACTAAGTATAATTCTGCATGGAAGGCGCTTCAGCACCAGTTTACTAACCAAAATTTAGAACTGTGAATATTGAACAACTGACCTTCCACTTTGTTTTTCTTAATGCTTGTTTTCCTCCTCAACAGGCGGTGAGGTAGTAAAAATAGCCCAGCTGGCTTCTATAGCAGGAGCACAAGGCAGAATTGCTCAGCCAGAGACCCCTGTAACACTGCAGTTCCAAGGGAACAAGTTTACTTTATCACACAGTCAACTTCGCCAGCTCACTGCAGGGCAGCCTTTGCAGTTACAAGGTACTAATTTCAAAACAGTGAGTTTTCTGCTATTTAGAATGCTCCATTTTTGATGTGGGCAGCACATTCCTTGTTGCTGTATATTAAGGAGATTTCATCCTGCCAGTTTGTACTGTTCTGTTCTACCTGTTTTCTGCGTGAGATGGATAATGAGCTAGCTCTGTTTTGAAAATAAATGTGTATTAAGTGAAAGACATGGTTACTTTCCTTTCTGTATTGTATTTCAAGATTTTATTACTGAATTTGCTTTCACATGTATGCAATACAGCTGAAGTAAGGTGAGATATTATTTCAGATAAATTACCTGATGAGTAGAAACAGACAAGGATATTCTTCATTTGTTCGAAAATGGTGTAAATAACACTTCAAGATTGGTGTGCCTATGATTTTTTCTGTACTGATCAGAGCTTTCGCTGATCCGAAAGCTCTACTTACAATACTTTCTGCTCTCAAATTTCTCCTCCTGATGGTGCGTGCATTGCCAAATTCAGGAGAATTTAGAAATCTTGATTCTTATGGCTAACAAAATAAATAGAGGAAACACTAAGTGAGGATTTTTTTACTTAATTGGATTTTGTCCAAATTCCGTATAAAATACCTAGATATGTAATGATACTCTGACCATGTGAAACTCCTGTATAACTATGAAGACTTCGGTCTCTCCTAGCAGAAATTATGGAATTTTAAATCAGATGGGTATAATGACTTTTTGGGGAAAAATTTTAACATAGTTTGAAACAGTAATGATTGGTTTATAACAGTGGTATCTTTTGCTACAGAACACTAGAGGTCCTTTTACACTCTATCCAGTCTAATTTTTTAAAATCCATCTGTTGCAGGAAGCGTTCTCCAAATTGTTTCAGCACCAGGACAGCAGTATTTGAGACCTCAGGGTCCAGTTGTCATGCAGACAGTTTCCCAAGCTGGAACTGTTCAGAATGCTCTGAATGCTTTAGGAAACCAGCATCAAGCAGGTGTGCCAACTTCCACGGCAGTCACACAGCAAGGTAGGTTTTCTGACCTGAAGAAATGTCTCTATCTAAACACTCAATTGCTAAAATCACATATTCATAAATACTCCACAGTTTTACAGATTGTATTTTTTTTTCAGTTGAGTTCAGAAGCAGGTAAACTATGAGGGAAATCTTTCTGACTAGTGATTTATGAGTGATGTGTACCGAAGTTTTAGGTAAAGTCTTAGTACAAACTTGGAAGAGCTTGAAGCCAAATTAAATACATAGAATTTTCTTTACCAGTTATATCTTAGGTCAGGTTTTTTGGGGAAGAAACGAGTTTGAAATACTTTGATTCTTTTTCAAAGAAAGATCAAGGTGATGCTTTTTTATACTGACATAGAATGTCCAGCAGTTCCCTCTGTTTTTGCACATAAATTCTGATAACTAATTTTCTTTGCTTCTCTATCTACTCAAGCTACTGTTTTCGTTTCCCTCCGTAAATACTGCTCAGATGCCTTGCTGTGAATATGATCAATTCCTTGCTTTAAAACACAATCAAGATGTTGATCGAAAAACAATAGAGAAATTGTGGTCTAGGATGTACTTACAACATAACAGCAGGTTGTTAAGTGGTGATAAATGCAGTACTAGGAGTTCATGCCTTGGAAATGGCCATCTGCTGTAATTTTCTCTGGATATAAACCATTCACTTAAAACAGACTGTTTACTGCTCCTTTTTGATGTATTAATGTGCCCTTGAAGTTCATATTTTGACATTCTGAAGACTAAGAACCTCATCATAAAAAGGAAGAGGAATCTTCAGCAGCCTCCCAGTTGTTGGGAGGTAAAGAATTTCTGTCATAATTTGTAAGATCTGTGGCTCAAATGTTTCATCCTTGAGCTCTGATAACATTACAGGTGCACCTAATATGGCCACAGTCCGCAACCGAAATCGATAACTCAAGATAAAAGATTTTTTCCAAAACTCACACATCTTACTACTCTCGTGATGGTAAAGAGAGAGCTCTGTTAAAAGCAATAATAATAATAAAAATACTGTTTTCAAGTACTGAAAGAAAAAAATTACTATTTATCTTTGGAGGAAGATGTAAAGCATATTGAAAATACCTATTTTGACTTCCTGAATTTTGGAAAAGATACCAGATAAATAAATTGCTTTGGGTGATCGGAATATGTTGGATATCTCTATTGGCATGTTTTTCTGTAATAAAAATGTATGAAGGCAAAGCTTTCAACTCTGCTTGTTCCTCAGAGACTGTTATTCTTAATGTAAGAGCTAGTGCCTGCTTGTTAACTTGAATTCAATTCTTCATTGGCGTATCGACTCACCATTAAATGCAGTTTCACACTGACTAGCAGGGGGTTGTGCTGCTTTTCTATTACAAATAATCAGTGCTGATAAGCAATGCATTCTGCCTGAGATAGAAACTTATAAATCATATCAAGAAAATAATCAGTACATGGTGTCTGTAGTCTGCTACTACATGAAGGGTATCACTGTATTTTCAGTTAGTTGTGTGTAATGTTCTTATAGTTCAGTTAGGTGCCTGGTAAAACATCAGAAAACAGTTGACTTCACAGAAATGCTACTGTTAGATTCCATCATATATAGTTTCTTTAATTTGTAGATATACCAATCTAATATATTTTCTGAAAAATATTGTATAGTTTTATTAACATAAATTAGAATGATCTTCTGATCTAGACTATAAGTTTTGAATGCACTATACATGACATTCTGAATAAACTATGAATGCAACAGGTCTTTGTGCAAAGCAAAGTAAAATTCTGTTCTCCTATATTTGTGAAAATAGTTGGAATAAACATGTATCAGATGCCTGATGTGTAGTGAAGGAGGTACAAATTTCCAGTACCGAATGAATATTTAGACTAAAAGTTTATCTGTAATGTTGGTATGTGTTGCAGCTAAGAAATGTCTGCTTATTGAGAATAATAAATGCAACTTCAGAAGAATAAATATATAAACACAAGGTTTATCCTCAGTTTGTATTCCAGGTAGAACTGCAGTTACTAATTTGTCATCTGGTGATATGGGAGCAGTGTTAAAACCAGCACCTACACATGGACAATCACAGGTACTTAATTTCTATTTTCTTATGGAAATGCAACTTTTCAGGGTTGATATTAACCTATAGTTTACAACAGTGGCAATTGGGCAAATTTCATGGATCTCTAATGTGGACAATTTTTTAAAAAGGTACTTAAGCAATCTATAAAACATTGGAAAACATCAAACATTAAAATGCAAGAAACTGCTACTTATCAATATTAATGCATTACTTGAAATGTCCCAAGTATAAATTATTATTTTTTTTGAAAACTATGAAATATACTCTAATAGAAGCAAGACACCAATCTAAGGTGGAATTGACTTTAATATTTATTGGATTTAAATGTAATCTTCAAATTTTATCTTGAAACTTACATGTTTTGTGATTGGTCTAAGTAGTTGTTAGAAATGAGCATGTTAATACTAAAAGACACACATTACTCTGGTCCTGATAACTTAATTCTAAAGAAATTTGAATTTCTAAGTAATTGTTACTGGCAGCAAATACATTTTTTTTCAACTTTTCTTGTGAAAGGAAACATATGAAGAAAAGAACAGACTTTTAAAGGAACGTCTGGACAGAATATTTTCTGGCAATGAGCGCCGTTGTTCAAGGGCTCCAATGTATGGCAGAGACTTGTTGGGTATTTGTTCTTTAACTGGTGAACAAAAGCCCTCTCAGCTGTCTTCCTGTGAGGATAACAGTTGGAGGTGGGCTGGCTTTGTGAACTGTTGCCTTTCTTCAAGTGCCTCCAGAGGCCCAAGTGATCCGTTGCAAGAAATGATCCAGACTTTGGTTCAGCAACAAGAATCTCTAAGGGATGTTGTTAACAGGTAATGTGCGGCTCAGCCCTTGTAGGTCTTTCCCACATTTAGTTATTTCTCAAACAGTCCTTTTCAGTAAAACTGTAAAGTTGTTGTTTCTGTTCATGAGCTTGTTTGGTTTAGATTGATTTATTCACCAGACAATGATGTAAATGATAACAAACATCTTAATAGAAGCTATCATCAAAACAGATAAAACAAAAAAGATGGGGAGAGAGAGAATATTAACACTTTTAAGATTTGTACTGCTTACTAAGACAGTTCAACAAAGTGTGTAGGTAATAGTGTAAAATTACACTGTTGACAGGCTGAAAATTATTGCCACATCGTTTTGTGCGTAGCTTCTTAACCTGGCATTCACTTTTTAAAATGCTTTTCACAGGGCTCTCTTCGTATTGCCAGCTGCAGTTGCTGCTCCCCCGTGTTTGTATGTAGCAAATCCTCCCCCTTCATATAGCCACAGATTGAAAGTCCTTAAACACAGTCTTAAGCAGAAGGCAGCTCCACACTTGCATCAGTTGCAACGGATTACATCTCCACACTTGCTGCAGTTTCCTGACCTCCGGCTGGTGCAGTATGACTCAGGTAAAGGTGGACACTGGGTGGCAATACTTTGGTAATTTCAAGTTTCGGATCAACGGAGTGTCTATATAAAAAACATTATTGTTTTTCTATTTTAAAATTTAGGAAAATTAGAAGCTCTTGCTGTCTTGCTTCAAAAATTGAAATCTGAAGGGCGCCGTGTGCTGATTTTGTCACAGATGATTCTGATGTTGGACATACTGGAATTGTTCTTGAATTTCCATTTCCTCACGTTTGTGAGGATTGATGAATATGCTAACTATGAACAGCGGCAGGTAAGTGCGTCCATGGGTACCACAGTACGTGCTCCCTAGGCTTTTTATATGCTAGTTGAAGGAAATTTATGTTGTTTCTCACTTCTTTTGAAATATTGACTTGTTTTTTGTCTTTTTTGTTTTTATTAGGCTTTAGTGAATGTGGTTTGGCATTTTATTTTGGTGTGTGGTTTATTTACTACTTGCTTTTATTCCGTTTATGTAGGAGCTGATGAAAAGTTTCAACAGAGACAAGCGCATTTTCTGTGCCATCCTTTCTTCTCACAGTCGCTCCACTGGAGTCAATCTTGTTGAGGCAGACACTGTTGTGTTCTATGACAATGATCTAAATCCAGTGATGGATGCAAAGGCACAGGAATGGTGTGACAGAATTGGGAGGTGTAAAGATATCCACATATACAGGTGATGCTTACAGATCAACAACTTTTCCTTAACACGCTTTAATGTAAGGTTATTTCAGATAGCACTGCCCTAAATGATCTGAAATAAAGTTGAAACAGTGCCGAACCCATCATCTCACTTCAATATTCACCCCCCTCCTCCAGTTTATCATGCGAAGTTATAGTCTTTCTTAACACACGTGTAATTAATGAATCATATATGCATGTTTTTTCTATGCTTGCATACCTCGTATTTTTAAATAGTAGGTGTTTTATACTAATTGTTAAAAGAAAACTTTAAAGTAGAGAAGGTAGTATCTGTTTTGTTCTTGGCCTGTACCAGCACCAAAAAAAAAGTTTTTTAAAAGTTCATCGTTACTCTACAAGGGAAATTTCTGTTTCTGAAAGCTATCTGTTTTTTTTTTCTTCCCTTTTTAGGCTTGTCAGTGGTAATTCTGTAGAAGAGAAGCTTTTGAAAAATGGCACAAAGGACTTGATCAGAGAAGTAGCTGCTCAGGGAAATGACTATTCAATGGCCTTTTTAACACAGGTAAGTTAATATTAAAACATGCACCAGTGTTGTGGTGTTTAATAATTTCAAAAATCTGTGCTGGAATTTTTAATAACAGTGTATAAGAAATGTGTTTGGGCTGGAACTGATAGGCAAGCATATTAGATTTCAGGATTGCTGGAACATAGCTGTCAGTATTTGAGAGAATGTGGTATTCTCTGCTCTTGTTCTGTTGCTTGTATAGTCATCACCTTTGTGACTTTATATTCTGGTTTCTTGCACTTTGCTACAAACTTCTGTAGTTTGTAAGGTTGAAGTTTTCAATGACTTTGAAAACATGAAATACAAAGTTTGGGTATTCAGTGATGTAGGCTGGTCTCAAGGTGCAGAAAACATTGACAGCACTGATGAAGCTAGTCTGTCCTCTTCTGGCACTCCTGATATTGTGATGTAGGTTGTTAAAGCGTGCATTTCTGGCTTTCCTATAAGTTCCTCAATAATAGTTTATTCTACTGTGTAGTCACAAGAGAAAATTACAGAAGAGAAAATGGACAATTTTCCAGAAATAAAAGATAAAGATTTATTTTTTTCTTTAGTCAGTACATAGTTTATAAGGTTACTTGAACCTAAGTTAATTTAAAATAATATAAAAGCCAAAATAATTCTGAAAGCTGAATATGCTTCTCTTTTTTTCTTCCAACTACCAAGCAAACCATTCAGGAGTTGTTTGAGGTTCATTCTCCTATGGAGGATTCTGGATTTAGAGTGAAAGCAGAAGAGTTTGTAGTACTTTCTCAGGAGCCTTCTCCAGCAGAAACCATTTCACCTAAAGTTGCACGACCATTCATAGAGGTAATTATTAACCCAAACATTAAAAATACAGCTGTACAACATTAGTGTTAAACATCTGCCCTATCGTATTTTTGGGGGGACTGTTTCTCTTGCTCAAGGAGAGATTTATTGCAGAAATTTGTGTTGGACCTTAGTGAACTTCTTATGGGAGTTTCTTTCCATGTTTTTGAAGTCCTCATTATTTTTAAAAAATGTCTTTCTTAAAGGCCCTCAACAGTATTGAGCATGAAGATGAAGAGTCAAATGATTACATACAAGAAATAAGATCTGAGTCACACATTAAACCTTTAATCTCAGAGCTCTGCGAGACAAAATACAACGAAGAGCCCTCACCGTTGCAGGAATTAGTCGCTGTTGTGGATCAGGTACCGTGACCTTCCATGAATATTTAGTTAAAAAGTCATATTTAGTTCACATATTTCAATTCCTTTGCAGTCTTGCTTTAAAGCAACTTTGTTTTCAATTAGTTTGATACTTCATTAAATGGATGGGAAACATACTGATTTTAAGCTGTTGTTAAACTATCGGAAAGGGAGATTAGTTTTCAGGAAACCTTTGATACACTCTCCTTCAGTTACGTTTCTTTTGTTATCCTCAGTACTAACTTTCTTTTTCTTTGATACATTCTCACAGTTGACTCCAATTGAGAAGTACGCTTTGAATTATTTAGAGCTCTTCCACGTTTCAGGTGATGAGACTGAGCCTCGGTTGAATGAGGTAAAATAGCAAATATTTCTATTCCATGTTGTTCATCATAATGCGTACAAGCAGGGTTAATGTTTTCAGTGTGAAGTGGAAGGTGCTCCAGTGGCATGGAGTATGTATGTTGTAGGCACCTCTGTTGTCTTCTCTTGCTGTACTTTATGAACACCAAGAATGCCTTAGAGTTTTTCCTGTCTTGTCATTCTTTAGGTTTAAGCAGGTGTCAATTCTTCATTTCTTCTTTGTAAAATGGGTTTGCCATTATTCAGCACAGTTCAGCAAATATTTGTTGTACTCCACTGATAGCAGGGAAAAATATCATTAGCTTCAGTGAGCCTGCTTATTTGGGTAAAGGAGCTTGTTCTGGTTGTCTTGAATGTTTAACTCAGAGTTTTATTTCAAGGGTTTAAATACCTGCAATACCTGCAAAATCTCCTTTAACTGACCATAAAAGTATATAAAGTATCTTTAAGATTTCTTTGCCTGTAAATATCAAAGCTTAAGGAATTTGTCCGCAAAAACACAAATCAGTAACTTTTGATCTAATGTCTGTTACTGCATAAAGTTTATAAGGAGTCTAACTTTCACCTAGGTGGAATTGAAAACTGTAAAGAAAGCATGGGAAGTCCAGCATATGAAGGAGTTAAAGGAAAAAGAGCAAAAAATGCTCTGGGAGGATGAAGAAGAACTTCTCACCTACACTCGAGAGGATGCATACAACAAAGTAATTCCTGATTATTGTATTTCTTAAGTGTATTAAGTTATTCTGAGAATACCTTTTCCTTCAGAGTTCAGTCAGATCATTTGAATTGCATTCTCTTTTTGCTCTGTAGGAGTATGTCTATGAAGGTCCAGATGGACAAACTGAAATTATGCCAGTAAGTACACGTAATAGCAGGCAGCCTAAATAGGCTTTTTATCTTTTGAAATATAAAAACCTGTGATTAGTTAATAGTGCAGTAACTACAATTTTTTTTTCTGTGCAGCTTTGGACTCCCCCCACTCCACCTCAGGATGACAATGATATCTATATTGATTCAGTTATGTGCCTGATGTATGATACCACCCCTATTCCAGAATCAAAGTTGCCTCCAGTGTATGTCAGGAAGGAACGTAAACGACACAAAACAGATCCTTCTGGTAAACGCTTGTTCAAAACTGTTGGGAGTTTTATTGCTGAAAGTTAAAAACGTCGGGATTTTTGATACTTCCTACATGTCTGGTCTAGTAAAGATCAAACGTACAGTTTTGAGGATATGAAATTTCTTGTCTCACTGAGGTCTTGTGTCACTGAAAGCTCCATTTGTCTTAGACAGTGTGTCTTTTGATTTAGACATATGGTTATTTTTACCTCTAAAATCCTAGAAAATAGATATTCTGCTGGGTGAGTTAGGCTGTTCTCACTTAAAACATAGTATGGCCAGCACCTTTATAGTTTCTGACATTGTGCTTTTAAGAGGTAGTATAGAATACTCTGTTTTAGGAGCGTTTAGGAGCATTTTGCAGCTATACATAGCACACGAATCAAACAATGGTAGTAACTATTTACGGAGAAATTTTTTTTGCTCTTAGCTGCAGGTAGGAAGAAAAAGCAACGTCATGGAGAGACAGTTATTCCTCCTCGTTCACTTTTTGATCGAGCAACTCCAGGAATGTTGAAAATGCGACGAGAAGGCAAGGACCAGAAGAAAAATATCTTGTTGAAGCAACAAACACAGTTTGCAAAGCCTTTGCCAACACTTGTCAAACCTGCTGCTGAGGCTGGACAGGATAATCCTGAGTGGTTGATCAGTGAAGACTGGGCACTTCTGCAGGTCAGACAATACCTGTACTTTCTGCTGATATTATGTATTGTATTTTTGCTTCTAATTTCATATATGGCTCTTTCAGCACTTTCTCTCTTCAAGTTTATTTCTAATTCCTTACGGTTAGTTTGGCATTTTGCTGATCTAACTCAGAGCAGATTGCATATCACTCGTGTTTCCCTAAGGATAAATTAAGTTCTGTTCTTGCTGTAGAGACTGCTTACTATTGTGGCCCAGATTAGTCTGATTGGACATTGGATAATGCCACTAAAGTTCTTCTCGCCTTTGAGAAGAGAGCAGCACTTGAATGGCAGTTCTACCTATGCAGACATCAATCTGCATAAAAGCATTTTATGCTTATTTATTATCTGTTGAACATAGGTGAACCCATGGACTGAATTCTAAGCTCTCTGCCCCATTGTAATAATGGTGTGTGGATACATGCAAATAAGGATTGGTTTGGAGGATTGGAATGATTTGTCACCTGAAGCTTTTGTACCCTTATCTGTTGTAGGCAGTGAAGCAGCTGCTGGAGCTTCCTTTAAATCTTGCTGTTGTATCGCCAGCACACACTCCCAATTGGGACCTTGTTAGTGATGTTGTTAACTCATGCAGCAGAGTCTATCGCTCACCAAAACAATGCCGAAACAGATATGAAAATGTCATTATTCCAAGGGAAGAAGGAAAGGTGAGTTTATGTAGAGTGATGCATCTTTTTTACATTAAGTTTATAGAATTTTTTTTCCTTATCTCCGTAAACACTTTTTTTTTTTAGTTAAATGTTTCAACAGTGTAAATAAATAACTTTTAAAAGATTAAAAAATTATCCTCATCAGGATTTCCACTTATTTTATATGATTTCTTTGAAAAGAAAAAGCACCTGAACAAAATCTTCCACAAAAGATCATCTAACTTTCCTTCTTATTTTACAGCTAATGTACGAAGCTAATCCTAAAAAGAAGACAAAAAGTATTTATAAGGTGTGCATTGGTATTCTTTCAAAATCAAATCTAGACACTGTGGTATTTAGCAGCAATGGAGGTGGGCAGATAATTCATATGAGATCCATGTTGAGTGTTACTTGAGTTCTGAAACATCAATTAAAATTCCAAATTTATTTTTTCCTTTCTTTGTTGATACAGTGGATTGACACCAGACTTCAGCTTTTGGATTTGATAGATAATTTTTAAATCATGCAAAAAGTTTGTTTTCACTTAAACTGTAGTGGATATTTTTACATCTAACAACCACCATGTAACTTATCTTGATTATTATGATGGTACTTAAGATCTGTAAGGACGTACTTCATAGTAGGGTCTAAGTGGATTACGAATACATAGTGAATTTAATGTTTGAAGCACCTCTTTGTAAATGAGGACGATAATGCGCTGCAGAAACAAAAATAAATTCCACGATTATAAACAACTTCTTCCAAATCCTACTGCGATTCAGTGACAGAACTGGGTAGAGAATCTAGAACTTCTGACTGTAGTCCCATTCTCTGACTAATAAGCAGGTTTGTCCCTGACTGGCAGTTTCCACTTAGGAGGAGCCAAGCATTAGAATGGCATGGTGTGTTGGATGTTAACATAGCTTTGTTGGGAGAGCAGTGCAGTGATGGTTTTATTATATTATGCGTGCGCTATGCATAACTATACACTAATGGGCTCTTGGTTTGGGTACTGAATTAAACTTGCAAGATCTAAACTAAAGCAAAAATTCTTTTTCAAATTAGAGTTTGCCATTTTGTATGTCCCCAAGTGCTGATGCCAGTGTGACCGTGAGAACTGCTCCTTATTTTGCTTTTTCTTTATATATTTCCCATAGAGTTTTGTGTAACAGTAAGTTATCAATGACATGAGGCAGAAACCAGTCTGTGGTAGGATATGTTGGAGATCATTTTTAAATAATCTACAAGCGCACCATGTGTTTATACATAGACAAAATGCAATGTGGGGTGTGTTCACAATTAAAAGTTGGTTTGTTTTCATTTTTTAGACTAAAAACAGTCGCCCACTTCGTACCAATCAGATCTATGCTCAGGATGAAGGTGCCACCCACACACAGCTTTATACTAATCATTTTGAGATGATGAAAATGATTGCAGGGAAAAGAAGTCCACCTATCAAACCTCTGTAAGTTTAACTGGGATCATCCAATCTCCCCATCACCACAGACTTCCTGGAGACTTTGTTCTGAATTGCTCTCCCAGCTGAGAGTTATTTCACAGTCTGTTTCAAATTGCTGTTTTGCTTCTCTGTTCTTGACCTCTTTCCTTGTGTTCTGGCCTTGTGTTATTGGAACATCTTCATGTTTCATGTGTTTGGGTTAGTTTTTACTCACTGCATGAATTTGTTTTTGTATGTGATTAAGAGCTCGGTTGTTTTTTTAATCTACTTTATAAACCAGACTTTCTGTTTGCCTGAATTGCAAATGTTTTGATGTCTATGCTGATTAGTAGCACTTTGTTTTTTATGTAGATTGCTGCAGTATTTTTTTTCTGTATTCATTTATTATTTACTCTGAGTCTCTCTTAAAATATCTGTCTTTATTTAGCCTCCAGTACTAATGGGTATATCATGAAAACTTCACCACAACTGCAGTGTCATCTACTAAAACATGTGAAATTAAATGCTGGTTTTAAATTTCTTCTATCTCCAATAATACAATTTTGCTCAATTTCAGACTTGGCATGAATCCTTTCCAGAAGAATCCAAAGCATGCATCTGTTCTTGCAGAAAGGTGGGCACTTTATATCTTGAAGGAGTTACGGATTGTGTAAAAAGTACTTTTTAACTATTTATTTATTTATTTTCAGTTATTTATTTTTTAACTATTGCGTACTTTGTCTTACCATTGTTTCTAGTGGAATTAACTATGATAAGCCGCTTCCTCCAATTCAAGTTGCATCCCTCCGAGCAGAGCGTATTGCAAAAGAGAAAAAGGTACAGTCTCTGTCTTGGTTATATGTAGACTGCAGTAATTAAACTAGACAACAGAGGAAGTATGAGGAGGGCTAACTCCTGGGCGAAGTTTGCTGGTATAGTCATTTTTCTGGGTAGCTGTAACTTTTTAATGTACACAAGGCCCAAAGTGGGACCTTTCCTTGGGCCGGTATGTGACATTGATAATTGTTTACAAGCATTGTTTTGGAACACGTGAAAAAAAACAACTTGTAAAAATCTTATAAAAGATGTAAAAATCTCTTTATTCGTGACCATTCTGTAGCCTCCTTTTTTAAATTATTCAGGAGATATTTATCCTTGCTTGTTGATGGTAAATTGCTTGTTGTGTTACGCTACAAGCTATATAACCATGATTATAGCTTGTAGTTTGAAACTAGTTAGATCATGTAACTTACAGTTAGAGAGCTACAATGAAATCAGATCTGTATGATGCACACATGCTTAGAATTAAATTTTGGGGCTTTTTCATTTTAAATACATCCTGATTAATCCATGCACTGTTTTGAAGAAGACGATGAAGCTCACACTTTGATTTCGTAGGCTTTGGCTGAACAGCAGAGGGCACAGCAACAGACAGGTCCGCAGCCTCAGCAGCAGCAAGCCGGCCAGCAGCAAGCTCAGCAACCAGCTGTACAGCAAGCACAAGCCCAACCTCAGCCACAGGCTCAGGCACAGGTAGTTCAGCAGCCACAGGCAGTAGTACAGACTGCAGTAACTACTGTGGCCAACACAGCAGTATTGGTAAGAAAGGGAGAGCTTGGTGTCTCTGATGTAGTAACTTCAGTTCCTTTGTGTGTACCATATTTGTGGTTTCCACTTGCCTTAGAAAGTAAGAATTTTAGGTCAGTATAGGGAAATAAAAGCTATTCCTTTTTCTTTCTTTTTTTCCTGAGTATGCTTGGTATCTTCTTCTCCATCTTTTTCTATTCTCTTATTAAAACTCTGTTCATAGCGTTATTGCAATAGGTGTTGGAATTCTGAAGTGAAAAAATGCCATATGCTTTGCAAAGATTTTTTTTGTCTTTTTGAGTTTAGACTTTAATCAAGTTTAAGTAAATGAATTTACACAGTGTGTATCCAAAGAACTTGGAGAATAAAGAGACTGTAGCTGTATCAGCTACTCTGATAAAGTAACTTAAAAAACAAGGCTTTGAGTAAATTAACCTCAGCTGGGAAAGTGGAATGTTGCATTCTACAGGACCTACAATAGCTGTATTACTGTAAGTCTGTGCAAAGCTTTCATGGCTGCTTTAAATCCAGAGTCTATTAGTAATTCTGATGACAAGTTTGAGGCTTTTGTTGTTAGAGTCGGTCCAGTTTGCATACTAATGTGTACAGGTAGTGGTGATTTTAATTTGGTTGTTGAAAGGCCAGAGTACTGCAGCTTTTACAGAAAGAGACGAAGTGCTCTAACCCCCAGGTAGTGCTGTGTATCTACTGCTCAGTGATGCTCATGTGTGAGAGGTTACGTGAGGCGTGCCAGAGTAACATGTCGCTCCCTTCTTCTAACAAGGATGTGAAGTGACCAGATATTTGACTGGTCTCCAGTTGCTCGTTAGCGTGGCAGAATCCTAATATATACAGAAATTGTTGTTGATATGCAAAATGAAAGCAATTGTAGAACTGTTAATTTTATTGTATTTTTCTTGAATTGTCATTTCTGGAATACATCACTTTGTTAAACAACATAGTAGTATAAGAGCTATATTCAATTTTCTTTTATTGTTTTCTGAACTGTTACCTCAATTGTCTTCTAAATAGGCAGGCACAATCAAAACAGCAGTTACGGGGACAAGTATACAGACTGGTAAGAAGACTTTATAATTGGGCATTGGAGGTGATAGGACATTCAGATTTCTCTTTTATTTTTTGTTACAATCTCACATTTTAATCCTGGTTTGCTTTCAGCTACAGTGAGTGGAAATGTCATAGTGAATACCGTTGCTGGAGTCCCTGCTGCTACCTTTCAGCCCATCAATAAACGTCTGGCTTCACCAGTTATACCTGGAACATTGACTGTGAGTAGATTGCAGCACCAGTTGTATCTCTGGATTGATTTTGATTGTACGTTGTGTCAGCATATCTGCTTCCTGCATTAGCTTTCTATGTTATCAGAAACTCTGCTCCTTGCTAACTTCATGTGTGTCTTGTGATTCTGCATCCAACTCCTCTCCCTTACCAAAATACCAGAATACGCCGGGATGGCTTATCAGAACAAAATATCTAAGAAATAATGTTGAAATTAGTCCATAATTGAGTGCTGTCTCAGGAAGTTGTTTATGTCAATATCATTGCCAGCCTGTAATAATTTTATGCTCTGTTAACTATGATCTTTATTATTATTTTAAGGTTGCAAGGTCTTAAAAAGATTAAGCAAAAAAATGAAAGGTAGTAAACTGCAATGTAGTTAAGGGTTTGGTGATTAGCATGTTTGAAAGAACTTTAACCAGATGCCAATTGTGCGATCTAATCGAACAGATAGATGTGTTAGAAAGATGTGAACCTTCTTTACTTTATTTTTGATGTTTGTTTCTAAAACCGTATAGTCTATTTCCAGAACGTTCCATAGCTTTATGTGAGGTATGAGAACTGAGGAATAATGACTGTGTTCCTCTTCAGACTTCGGGAGGCACTGCAACTGCACAAGTGGTACATACCCAGCAGCGGACGGCGGCAGCACCTGCTGCATCCACGGAACTGGTGACCATTGCATCTACGCAGGGGGTTCGTGCAGTAACATCGGTGACAGCATCAGCAGTGGTAACTACAAACTTAACACCTGTGCAGACCCAGACAAGATCTTTGGTGACTCAGGTTACACCAGGTAATAATCGTGTGTTGAGGGATTTTTTCGTAGGGTACACAAGGACATCAGAATTCCTGTAGTTTGTTTGACCTCTGTAGTTCCACAGTATTGAAAGTCTGGATTTGTAGACAGACCAGTTAAATGATGCTGTGGTTTTTAACTTGCTTATTGTTGGTGCTTAGATGATATATTTTTTTTGCCAGTGAGTATTTATGGATAGAGTGTTGCAGTAGAGAATGGCTTGGCTGCTAGGCATTACAATGAAAAAGGTTTATTAACAACCTAGGAGTAAAATATTAGAATTGAGTGTTGCAACTAAAACCCATTATGAAGAAAGGAGTATATATTGTAGTATTTATGCTGTTTTTCATCATTTTTATGTGAATGTGTTGTTATTTGTGGTTAGTCCCCAAACTGTAATGTAGCTTTTGAGGTGAAATCAAAGAATTAAATTTGGTGTTGAATTAATTCATATGCTGACAGTTTTTGAATGTGAAATTTTCAGTGAAATATCCATTCACGGATTAATTTTTTTTAATTTTTTTTAATTCACAGCTACACCAACAGTTCAGCTCTCCGGTAAAACCATCACCCCTGCTCACTTCCAGCTTCTGAGACAGCAGCAGCAGCAGGCTGCTCAAGTGCAGGTCCCACAGATTCAGGCTCAGGCACAAGCCCAGTCTCCAGCTCAAATAAAAACTGTTGGGAAACTGTCACAGGTGAGGAAATGTCCTTGAAGAAATGTGGCGTGTTGCTCTTGTTACTGTAAGCATCATTAGCAGTGTGTGTTGCACCCTGTTTTCTTGAACTAAAATGAAACATGGGTCTTTGTTAAAGTTGATCTCACTAAAATTTCAAGGAGGCAGGGAGTCTGATAGCCATTTCAAATAGCACCACTATCGCCGCAGGTCAGGATGTTAAGTACTTATTTCTAACTCACTGGCAACCCATAGTGTAAAGAAGTTGCATTCTTAGCTCTTTGATCTTAACTGAAGTCTGGCATAGAATCTTTCTCCTTTAAGGCTGCAACTTCATCTCCGTTCTTTTTCCTGTAGTCATATAAAGAATTTGAAATGATGGAAGTGTTTTATTTTTGCAGGAACAGCTGATCAAGTTGCAGAAACAGAAACTGCAGCTTCCTCAGCAGCAGACAGCGCAGCAGACGCAGCAAGGAGCGCAACAGCAAACAGCACAAGTACAAGTGCAACAGCAACAGCAAACTCAACAACTCACTGCTGTTACAGCACCTCGTCCTGGTGCAGTTCTCACAGGCACTACTGTGACAAACCTGCAAGTTGCTCGTCTTGTAAGTTTTTCCTTGACTTCATGAAAACAGTCTTGGACAGCTCGTTCTCTTTGCTAGTTTAAATTAACTGAATACTGGTTATTCATGCACATAAGTGCCTTTTGCATTACTTAGGCAGTACAAAAGATAGAACTCTAACACAAATAGCTCTAAAGACCAACCGACGCCATCTGTGACATGTGCTTCATGTAAAGGAGACATTATATTTGGAAACATTTCCAACTATCACTTCATAATAATCTGTTCTATACAGCAAATTATATATATATACATATACATATATATATATATATATTTGTGCCAGTACAATAATCTTCATTCCTTACTGCTTAGACTCGTGTTCCTGCTTCCCAGCTTCAAGCACAAGGACAGATCCAGGCCCAAACTCCACAAGCAGCACAGGTTGCTTTGGCAAAACCTCCAGTGGTATCCGTTCCAGCTGCTGTTGTGTCATCTGCAGGAGTCACTACACTCCCTGTTACTGTTGCAGGCATTAGTGTTGCTATTGGGCAGCCACAGAAAGCAGCAGGTATGTCAACCCACTTGCTAAAACATAACTTTAAATTCCGCTTTTTTAAAGGTAGGATGTTTGTTTCAAGTAATGTCTTCTGTGGAAGACACTTTTTGAAAACTAACGCCGTAGAGGTTAAACTCCATTATGTTTCAAAAATGAAGTAAGAGAATTGCACTTAATCCATTTCATCTGGAGGTTAGTGTGATTCTTAACTCAGAAATCTGTGTGTATGAGTAGGTGAACAGATACAGTTTTAAAAATAAAGCCATAGTAACTGCATCTTTTAAAATGTGAAGTGGAAACAGAAAAACTTGTCTTTCATAACTGTCTTCTGTAATGCAGACAGAATTTTTCCTGTAGGAAATACGACTGTAAGATCACATACTTAGCTTACTCATGCCCTTAGATAAAATAATGTTTTTACTGTCAAAATCATGTGTCTTATTCCTATTAAAATCAGTGGGTTGCTAGTGCTCAAAGCTATGCAGATGTATAAGTCTATAAAAGCACAATCTGTGTTTGCAAGCTGTGGTTACTGGGACAAAGCAATAAAATGAAGAATCTTACAGTTCTAATTGTTTTTGTAATTTTCAGGAGGCCAGACAGTAGTTGCACAGCCACTGCATGTCCAGCAGCTTCTAAAACTCAAGCATCATCAAGCAGCACAGCAACAGAAAGCTATCCAGCCTCAGGTTGCACAGGGCCAAGCTACTGTGCAGCAAAAGGTACTTATTGTTTGCCCTTCCACAGAGTTAGGTAATGCTGCTGTGGCTGTAAAGCTTCGGCTGTGAATTGTGGTGCCACTCCTAGCTCATTTTGCTATTTTGAAACATGAGAGGATTTGTTTAAATGATAAAATGTAATTAATCTTGTTAGCTACATTCCTGTTCTTTAAAATACATATATATATTTTGTAGTTACTGATGCTTTTTTCTTCTGCAGATAAATGCTCAACAGGTTACAGTCCAAACCCAACAGCAGACATCACAGCAACAAAAAGTAACCTATACTACACAGCCCGCCATTAAAACACAGTTCTTAACAACGCCAATTTCCCAAACCCAGAAGCCAGGCGGAACCCAGCAAGTGCAGGCCCAGATTCAGGTACAGGTAACACAGTTTTACACCTTTAAACACTATTGTGATTGGATAACCCTAAAGCTGTCAGGTGATGTAGCATTTTAACACCCATTAGCTGCATATTTGTTTAAATTATTTTTATAATAAAATACATTGGTGGTGAATACGTGGCCTTTTAGCAGGTCAAAGGAACCATCTGAGACAGAAGTTTGCCTTTCCTCTTTGAAAGAAATAAAGTGTATTACTCCTCTTTATTAGGGAAGGGATTTGTACTGTATTACTAAGGAAAATTCAGATGTGGTTCTTCCCATTTTCTGGTGCTGTCTTCTGGCCTAATCTCTAGCAGCCAAGAGTAGCTGATAGTTAACTACTTCTCTGGATAACTAGATCAGTCTAACCAAGGAAAAGGAAGGGGATTAGGAACTGGAACCCTTACTCTTTCAAAAGTATGTCTAAGATAAGGTAGCCCGTTAGAATGTCTGTGCTTCCTTCAGTGTTATATATAGCTGGGAGGAAAAAAGTATGTTAAAATAAAAACTGAAAATATTACTACTCCTCTTCCCCTCCTAGCCAAGTTCTCAATACACTGTTCTAGAAAGTTTATTTTTACAAAAGTGCAGTATCACTGAGGAGGCCAAGATACCAACTTGCACTGAACAGGACTCAGGAAAGGTTTTCACTTGGTAGCAGTTTTGATAGATATGGTGTGTTGCTGCTGTTAGCAATTTCTTATTTTGACTAGATGTTTCTTTATTTCATATCAATAAAGGTTGCAAAACTTCCTCAAGTGGTCCAGCAACAGGCTACTGTTGCCAACATTCAACAGATGGTTTCGGTTTCTCAACAGGTGGGTTTTGCACTCGTCAAATAAAGCACTAGAAGCACAATCCTATTGAAAGCTCGTTTATTTGGAGATAAGTATTTTTCCCCTTGTGTGGTATAGATAGAATTCTTGAAGGACGTAGCAATTTCCCTTCTATAAAAATGAATCACATGAAAACCGTCAGGTTTGCTGTATATTCTTTAGTATAAAACTTTAATAGATGGAGCAATGTGTTGTTCACCGCTGTAGATGAGCTGAAAAACAGATTTTTAGAAAGTATTTCCTAGAGCAGAAAGTGTTTTTTAAATACTGGTTTCTTGTGATGTTTAATCAAGATAGCAAATAATTGAAGTAATGAGCACCATCTAAATTTGTTTTACAAAAACTGGGGCTAATAGGTAGTTACTGTTTGTTTTGTTCCAGTTCATAAAGCCTTGCAAAGTGCTTAATAAAAGTCAGAATGGTACGGTATCTGTTCTAAATGTGGAATGATAGCAGGCGGCACTAGGGTGAGAGAGGGACAGACGGTTTGGTCTCCCTTCCCGTAGCTACCAGGCAGATTGTTCAACGCTGTTTAGAACAATCTCTTTCAGACCATTAGCAACAGGCATAACTTACACTGTTGATTGGCAAGAATGATTTAACTTTGGATGGTGGATGAGGTTATTGCCCTCAGTGCGCAGAAATCTGAGCCAATCAGCTCTTAATCTGTCACAGTTTATAGTGCAATGTTTTAGTGTGGAATAAAATCTGTGACTGTTTATCTTAAAATGATGATAAAGTGGTGTAAGCTGGCTGGTAACCACCTCAGATGTGAATGCTGCAAGGGCAAGGTAGACAGCAGGGAGTAGAAACCTCATCAGTCAACACGAGTTACTCCCTGTAGTCACTGAGAGCTCTTAGATAATTTTTCAAGGGACATTAAGGACTGGCTTTTCAGAAGTCGTTGGTGTTGGCATAACTCTGGGACTGTTGAAGTCCATGGTAAAAACAAACAGCTCCCCTCACACACACGCAGTGACAGTAGGATTAGGCCCTGTGAAGTATTCTTTTTAAAACTCTGGTCTTTATATTAAGCATCTGATGTTCGGTATGTAGCCACCTGCCTTGCTAGTGCTTCCCAGCGGGTCAGTCAGGAGTTAACTGTCCCCTGGAGAAGCCCTTGCAGGATCATTGGGCTTCTGCCTCTTGACAAAGGCATCTGAAGCTGCTCGGTTTTCATTACCTTTTCTGAGTAAGGAGACATTTAGCTTCTTTCTCCCTTCCTCTGGGTAGGGCTGTGAAAATTAGATTTCTGGATGAAGTTCAAACGATTCTACCTTAAATTTGTGATAGAGACTTGCAGCTGTAGTCTGAAAGTTTAATGCTGGGAAGTGGTAGGAAGCCTTAGTGGCTGTATTTACGGTCACAATATGGGTGCTTCCCCGTTTGATCCTCCATCTATCCTTCCCTACACTTCTGCAGGACTAGAATTTCCTATTTTCCAGTATTTTTTTGTTTTTAACCTTCCATATATTTTCATGTTTAATCTGCACTGAGGAGATCTGAGTTAAAGGCATCCTGGCTCTCAGTTTTGATTGATAAGGTTCTAGAAAATGTGACAGAACATTGTTTCGTACTAAAGCCACAGACCCTAAGTTCCCAGTATCGCTCCCAGTCTTTGTACTTTGTCCAGGATGCTTGTCAGTCAAGAGAGCAAACACCTCCTTCCGTAGAGCAGAAATTTAATGACCACTGCTTAATACCAAAGTACTATTTTGTAATTGCCTTGTTATCCTAATGTCTAGGTACAAGCTCAGCCCCAAACCGTGACACTTTCACAGACAACAGCAGGTCAACAGCAGGTTCAGGTGATTCCTGCAACAACTGCTACAGCTCAAGTTGTCCAGCAGAAACTGATACAACAGCAAGTTGTGACAACAGCATCTCCCCAAATTCAGGCTCCAGGTGTACAGAACCCAGCCCAGACACCAGCAACAACTGAAGCCCAGAATCAGCAAGCAAAAGTACAAATGAGGACGCCTACTGTCAGATTAAAGGCACCTACAAAACCAAGTTGAGCTAACGATTAAAATGCAATAACAGGGAAATGCAGCATTTCTTGTTTGCTACGCCAAGTGACAAGCTACTCCAAACACACAAATGAAGACAAACCACCTCTATTTTTTTTAACAGAAGGATTTTGCTGGTGAACATTTGAATGTGGAAACTCTCACATAACTTCAGCATATTAGCAACTGTTTAGTGTTCAGGACCTGTACAAAGTGCATTCTGCCAGTGTTCTCTGTGCTCATTCAAACCAGATAAAGCAACTATTAGTTAGAATTAAGTTCTGCCCAGGTTCACAAAAGTAAAATGGTAAAATGCCATAAATGGCAGGAAAATCCATCCATGCTAGCATACCATAAACGGCCCGTGGGAATATGCAGTTCTTTGCTATAGTTTGGATGTGCACTCAATATGCACAGTGAAGCAAGTGCGGCTAATATAGCAAAGTATTTTCCACCTGTCTGAAAGCTGCATGGTGTTCTCTCTTGAGGTAAATACCTCTGGAAGATCTAACTTACATTTGAAGTGCTCCCTGAAAAGTTTAGCCACTAAATGTGAAAACCTGTAAGTATTTGTAATTAAAAAAGGAAAAAAGTTTCATTCTCCATTTTTGTATGTCTTTTAAAATGTTTGTTAGTAGTTTTGTGTACAGTTTACCGAAGCACCCAACCTGTGCCCTCATTCTCATTATTTCACTTTAAGATAATGGATATTTTAGGCATGAACTGAGTAAATACTGTGTTGATAGTAGATGTGTATTAAAGTGTATTCCCCCCCCCTTTTTTTTTTTTTGTAAAAGAATTGTTTAGTGGATACAACTAAACAAATGGTCCATAGCTGTTTCTCATAGGACTTCGGTCTCGGAAACTCTCCAACAGATAACATTTAATCTCTTAGTTTCATTCTGCTCTTGCAACATGTTTAAATGTTCAGTACTTTCTACTCAGCTTTCAGCTTGGGGAGGGTGGGGGACTGGGGGAAGGGGAGAATGGTGAAATTCTAAGACTAATTCTTCAATTGTGTAAAGAATAAGATCTAACTTTTGTACTATTCTTTTACTAAAGCTAATGATGAATGTATCTTCAGGTGGGTATTTTGGATGTGAATAGAGCGTGGCCTCTTCCTCCAAATCAGTTTGCCTTATTGTTATGAAAAAAAAAAAAGCAAAAAGCTGCATAGAACTGTGGGTGTTTTCTTTACTTTTCTTACATAAAAAGAAAAACAAACTGCAAACAGCACTGCATGAGAAATCAGAAAGCTCTCAGTGGCTTGAATAGATTTATTTTACTTTTGGCCATAATACTGCACAACATGTAAGATTCAGATGAAATTACAACATTCCTTTTCTGAAATGGTTTTAAAATTATTTTTTTCGTTGTGTGATCTTCTTAGTCTTCTAAGAGGGGAGCCTGTTTAAAGGCAAGGAAAGTCTCTCTTTTGTTCTTAACCTCTATATGTACATACCTATTGGTACCTAGCAATCCAAATGGCTTAAACAAGAAAGAATACTCGGTCAGCTCCTCTGGTAGCCCGGTCTGTTAAGATCACAAATGTAAACAGTGGGTCAGGCAGAGTTACTGATTTTTATTATTTTTTTTAATTTTATACCGCATTTCTCCTATATCCATTTTTTCTTGGACCCTCAGGTCTGCAAATCTGGGGGATATATTTTTTTCTTTTTTTCTCTCCTCCTCTCTCAGCTTGTACATGAAGTATTCCCCTGACCCTGCCAAACCCCTGTTTTGTACCATTGCCTAAACTTTGTTACTCTCTGGAAAGCCAGTAACGTTGGCAATGGAACAGTTTAACACGCAAAGTAAATGCAATGGTAGCAGCTAACTGACGCCATGTACAGTACGTTGCTCATCCGAAAATACTGCACAGTTCGCCCCGTTTTTATTTTTAAGTGTTTAGCTCCTATTAGGTGCATGGAAGGCGTGGGGGGGAACACTTCAGCAGTGGAAGAGCTGTTGACTGCATCATTGTGCTGGTCTGATTTGGTGTCTAAAGAGGCAATTATTTCTTGTTTAGATCAGTTAGTGAAGATAAAAATCACTTTTTTTTTTTCCCTCTTTCTGTGTGTCTTTCTCCCAGGCGTGTGTTAGGAAGTCAACCTGTACATAACTTCTGAACATAAGCATTTGTACTTGATCCAGTAGGGGTGTAAGGAGTAGTGATGTATCCTACCTGAAGGTGTAATAAAGTGTACATTTTTATAATTTGCCCGTGTCCTCGCTTCACTGAGACCGGGGGGGAGCAGCGGCGGCGGGGAGCGGTCCCCCTGCGGGCGGAGCGGCGGGGCCGGGCTCCTCCTCCTCGTCCTCCTCCTCCTCCTCTCCTTCCTCCTCCTCTTCCTCCCGGCCCTTCCGCCGGCGTGGTGCGGCAGCATGGCGCAGCCCGGGCTCGCCGCCTGCCTGGAGGCGGTGCTGGGCAGCCGAGGCAACGCCAACCGCGTCTACGAGCTGCTGGAGCGGCTGGCGGTGAGGGGCTGCGGGCCGGGGCGGGGGCGGCGGGGGGCTGCGGGGGCCCGGCGCCACGGCTCCTCACAGCGCCGCTCTTCCCCAGGCGGCGGCGGCGGAGGAGGAGGAGGAGGAGAAGGTCCTCGGAGCCCTCAGGGCCTGCGGCCGGCTCTTCGGGGCGCTGCTGGAGCGGGGGGAGCTCTTCGTGGGCCGCCTGCCCGCCGAGGAGGCCGCGCTGGCAGGTGAGTGGGGGCCGGGGGGGGCGGCGGGGCGCGGGCCGAGGCGCTGAGCCCCCAGCCCGGCGCCGTCCCCTCCGCAGGTGGCGGCAGCGCCGAGGAGAAGTACAAGGTGTGGATGCGGCACCGCTACAACGACTGCGTGGGCTGGCTGGCCGAGCTGATGGGCCACGGCTCCTTCCAGGTCAAGGTCAGTGAGCCTGGTTCCGAGGTACGGCTTTACCTGGGGGTCTCCCGCGGTGGAGAAGCCATCATCGCTCTAATACGAAAGTGCCCAAGGATAGTAAATGCTATAAGACATTGCTGGTGCTCCAACTTACGTTTGCATACTGATCTGCCAGTAACTTTCTCAGTAAAGAACGTCGTACTTCATTCTTCCCGCTTTCCTACAGGCCTAGAAGCAGCCTCCCTTGCGTCTGCCCACTGCTGTCCTTGCTGAAATGTTTTTTTTTCTTTTATTTCTTTTTTGAAGGAATTGTCGCTCTGCACTCTGATGAAGTTTGTTGAGTTGGAGGCAGAATATCCTTTGGTCAAAGTGGAGTGGAAGGGGAGTTTCACGTTTCCTCGTGAACTTTTAAAGGTCAGTTGTAGAACTGAAAAGTTCCTGCTGTCAGGTAGCCAGTGACGTGCACAACCTGCTGTGTTTGAGTCCTCCAGAACAAAAGTTTCAGACTAGGAGATACGATAGGGATGGGAGACAGGGTGTTACAGAGGTGGCACCAAGTCTAGGGCCTCTAGGTGAGGTGACCCCTGCAGGTGTGGGAGCAGCTGCCTTGGGCAGGAACAAGCTGAATGCTTGAGTGCTTCTGAGGTATCAGCGGTCTTTCTTTCTTATTCCTCGGTCTCGCTTGCGAGCAGTTTTGGGAGGTGAGGGGGAAGGTACTGCCCCTGGTTCAGCCACTGTGTCACTTTGAAGTGACATCTCCGATGTGAGGGACTTGTCTCAGAGGTCAGGAGACAGAGGCCCTTGATCCGGGGCAAGCAGGACACAGCGTTGCTAGCTGCCCTTCAGAAAGACAGGGGTTGCCCCCAGCCATCGCAGCTGTCTGCTCCAGTACTGTAAGAAACTGACCTGTTGCTTTTCTTTATAAACCTCTTGCTAGGTGGTTGTTGATGGCTTAATTCCCTTAAACGAGGATGCATCGCTCCTGATCTCTCGCTTCCAAGAGTACATGGAGTACGACGACATTCGGTACTTTGTCATGAAGGCTGTCACCGAGAGTATTGGGCAAGTCATGCAGAAGACAAAAGAGGTAACGACCCCAACCTTACTCTTGGGGTGGGTCTGGATGAACACTTGCTCTGAAGCCCGTACCTTGTGTGCGAAGCAGGGAGGGACTACTGGTATATGGGAAGACTTCAGAAGCAGGAGTAAGTGTGCCCATTTGAAGGCACTGATTTTTTTGTGCTTTCAAGGTATGTCAACTATGCATAAGACAGTTTTCAGTCTAAAATTGGAGGTCGTTCAAGACAGATATATAGTTCTTGCAAAACCTCATGGTCTGGGCTCTAGCTTCTGTTTTACCCAAATCTCTGTAGCTCGAGTGGCACAGAGTATTTAGTTTTACTCTTCCTTTGGTGCTGGAAAAGGGTCTTTTTTCTTTAGTCCAATCCACCTGTTTTGTTAAACCAGCGTTAGTTCAGACATAAGTCATGTCTGAAGGTTACTCAAATGAGTAATATTCCAGGACAGGGCAAAAATGGAGAGCTGGTATGTAGTTCATGCATCAGCGTTTTTCTGTTCCATTTTCTTTCCTAAATATATTCCATGCTTGGGAAATAGGACACTGTGGAAGTCCAGTGTGACTTACCATCTTCTGTGGACCTTACTTCACGTTTGATTCTCTGCTTTTTTTCTTAGAGGCCTCTGCCATTTTACCAGCAGAACATATTTTCCCTCATTTCACCCATTAACATGCCAAACAAAGAGCGTGACTTGGTCAAATTTATGGTGAAACAAGGTTAGTAAACTCCACGTGACGGTCTGCATATGAAAAGGAAAATCACGTTTAAGATTTTTGTTGTGTAAAGACTTTGCTAGAGTTTGCTAATGAAAAATGCCTGCTTATGTGATCACAGAGACTCCAAACAGTATTACAAAATCCATGTTCCCTGGTTTACGGTGGGGTCTGTTACCAGCTTTTTATCAATACAAGGAATTTATAGCAAGCTTTTAGATACCCTGGTTTGGGGAATATTACCTTTTCCTCTTGTTCCTAGTCTTGTCTTAATGACTGGAAAAGGAGTGTTCCTAGTGTAGAGAAAAGGCCTGCTTCTGGAGCTGATAGCGATGTTTTTGAGTTGGAGTAGGAACATTTTTCACTGAGTTCTGATGTCCCCCAGCTCATTTGGTAGTGGAAAATTGGAAACTCAAACATATGGCTTTAATAACTCATAGGAACGTTCATGATCTTCACTCTGCTAAATTCAGAGGAATTAAATTTTATGAAGGTTTTTTCTTAGTATTTTTGTATTAGACTGCAGGAGGAGGAGAAAACTGTCATTTAATTCTAGTACGTCCAATTATGCTTAGGGAATGGTTTGACTAATAGAATGCAAATTCACTTATAAATAAGTTGGGTCCTCTATCGAAGTGGACTAATATTCATTCAGTCTTAGGTGGGTATTTGTAATAACTAAGGTGAGAACTTTCAAAGGACTAAGTAAAACAAGAATCATCTTTTTTTTTTAAACATCCATTTCAAGTTCCATGTCTCTTTTTACCTTTCTTCTCAGGTAACCGAGAGGAATGGAAAGTATCGAAGCTGCAGGTAACTGTTCATTTGGTGCTTCAGAGTTGAACTTTCATCTACTGAAAACAGAGCTTTACCTATACCAGTGTGTTTAACTCACTGTTTGCAATTCTGTTTTCAGGCACACAAGCAGGCGTTTGAAAGAATGTGGCTCAGTTTCCTGAAGCACAAAGTGAGTGTTACTTCTGTCACTGATCTGTATTGTTTTCCAGTTGCTAATCCTTAGACGCTCCTTGCCTGGAGTTTTTTTCTCTGAGCTGTGATGACAGTTTAGTTGTGAGGACCCACTTCTCTGAATGAACCTAATTGTCAGATGTCACTTGTAAACTCTCCCATTTGGGAACTGTTGCCACAAGCCATTCTGTTCTGTCCTGACACGTTCGCTTTTGCTTGTGTGTTGCCTTTTTGAGCCGTGTGTTGCTGTTGCTCTTGGAGTTCTCCTTGCAAAGGTGGTTTGACTGTATTGTTTTGTCCTTCACAGCTACCCACTGGCCTTTACAAAAAAGTTCTTGTCATTTTGCATGATTCCATCCTTCCTTATATGAACGAACCCACTCTCATGATAGACTTCTTGACGGTGGCCTATGGCATAGGTGAGCGAAAACAGTCTTTTTATCCTTTGTGGGGCTCTGCAGCATGGTACATACAGACTTGAAAGGGCTGCTGGACACAACACCACAGCCTGGATGAAGTAGATGTGCTTTGGCTGGAACGAAGCTAAGAAACTAGGGTGAAATGTATTGTCCTCCCAAAGTGAAATGTTACCTGCATTTGTCTGTGTTGTTGCTCCTTGTGTGTTAGGAAAATTATATTTAAGGACCTGAAAAGTGTTGAGTACTGGAGTGATTTCTTTTAAACACAGAGTTCAGTCAGCACTGCTGATACCTGGCCTGTATCCAGACGCAGGACGTGCAGTTTCCTACAGAAATGGTGTTTCTGAGGAGAACTTTGCCTTCCTGGTGTGGCTTTCTCAGGGGATTAGAGCAGCATCTTTGTCTCTCTGTTCTTCTAATCTACAGCTTAATCTTTGCAAGTAAGTTGTGAGCCTTTGGAAGGTTTTAGGTGAGCTTGTCTCATCTGACAGCCATCATGCTGGCTCTAATTTTAGGTACTTTTAGTTTTGTGTTCCTTCTGGAAAGGTTTTGTAATAGAAAAAAGTTGCAGCTGATAAATTTATTTATTGATTGATTATATTGTGCTGATATCTGCCTGCTTTCTTACAGGTGGAGCGATTAGTCTTCTGGCCTTAAATGGATTATTTATTCTGATTCATCAGCATAATCTGTAAGTAAAAAGAGCATATTGTTTAAAGGGCCATGGGTTTTGTATTTTTATCTTATGCAGAAGAGACTGAAAACAATTCTCCACATCTTCAGGCTTTAACGTTCCCCCACAAGAAAGCCAAACTCTGCACGAGAGGCTCAGCTATTTAGATGCTGAGCTGTTTTGATAGTCTGATTTTTTTTTTTTATTTTTATTTTTTTTTTCCATCTGAGCCTAAATATCCTCTTCTCCAGACTGTGGTCTGTGGTTGCTCAGCACTTGAAAATCGATTTCCACTGATCTGATTACACAGTGAAACTGTAGTCTTTGGTGTGCCTTTCACTGGATCCTGTACCACTTGCAGTCAGTGGACATAGCTTCACATCTCCAGGATGGCTAGGCACTGCAACGGCCAGAAATTCACCTTACAGCCTGATTTCAAGTGGTGGTTCTGGAGACAAACCAAAGAAAGCTAAACCTGCCCCCACAGCACAGCAGTGGCCTGGAGCAATTTATCATGAAAGCACAGAAAAACCATTTAGACTCAGTGTAGTCCCATTGTATGTCACTAATCAGCAGAGGATGTTGACTTTTTTTTCTTTTTGCCTTTTTAACAGAGAATACCCTGACTTTTACAAAAAGCTGTACAGTCTTTTAGACCCTTCTATATATCATGTGAAGTACCGAGCCCGCTTTTTCCATTTGCTTGATCTGTTTTTGTCTTCATCGTAAGTAACAACTTTATTATATATGTTCACATATTTTACTCCTGCTTTTCTGTTGGCTAGCGTTTGTTCTTGAACACTCCCCCGCATCTGGATTTAATATATTCATTGTGCCTGCTGAATTAAATTCTTTTTCTTATTGAGAAAACTGAATCCAAGAGTGTTGTGTAATTTTTCAGGCACTTTTTTTTGAAGATTTGCCACACATCCATCTAGTTCCAGAAAGTAAAAAGTAAAAATGCAGTTAGTTATCTGAGTTTGATCTGCAAATCATTATGGATGTATTTTGATCTGTATTCCAGCTTGGCTGAAAGTGATGATTTTTCTCTCCATCTTTATGAATATGGAAAAGTAACATTTGCAGGCTTTTTATAGATGTGGTATCATAAAGCTGTTGATAAATTGATGACCTTTTGCAGACATATAACATTGAAATATAAAGTGTTTGACAGTCTGTCTTGATGCTGTCAATTCATTGTGCACAGGAGAGAAACTAGATAAGCAGCTGGTCATGTAGTTGCCATCATATGTTATAAAATAAAACCAAGAAAAACGCTTTACAGTTCAGCACTAGGCATTAATATCAACCCCAGTTGTATTCATATTGTACTTTGGAGAGAGTAACAAGATGCGACAGATGTTGTACCTTGGGGTGACTTTGTTGAGCCTTGCAGGTGTAGTGAGCCCTGGGGCTGAAGGCTGAGTGGCTGAAAATTGTCATCTTTTATCCCAGATCTTCTGACCTGAAGAAAGTGCCTGGATGGGCTGATTGCTGTTAGAAATTTGCATTTTTACCATAAAAGAGAGCTATCCTGCACATTTATGTTACAGCAGCTTTATGTTCCCATTAACAGCTGCACTGCTTGCTTTAGTCCTGGAAGTATTAAATTTAACACCATGGCACGTGTATTAATTAAACCCACAAAGCTGCATTAGAAGAATATAATTAAGGTTGCCTGGCCAAGCGCTCAGAAGTTTGTAAAATGACTGAATAAAGATTGCAGTGTGAATGACTGTGGACAAGAGCTGTGCTTGGATACAGCAAGCGTTTGGAGTGGTGCCATGCATCTGGATTGAATCACAAAATGATTAGAGATTAGTCATGCACTGAATGGAAATGCCCCCAGGTTTTTTCCAGACAGCACTCAAGACCCTATATTCCTGCTTCGCTTCACTCCATAGTCCAAAAAGCTGAAGAATCCCACCGATCCTTAGCTTGACATGCAGTTTGGGTTGATGGGTCTGCTGGCTTGCTTGCTGGGACTTGTCCATGCTGGTTTCTTCTGTTTCCCTTCCAACAGCCACCTGCCGGCGTACCTGGTAGCAGCCTTTATAAAGCGCCTCTCCCGGCTGGCCCTCACGGCTCCCCCCGAGGCTCTGCTCATGGTCATTCCCTTCATCTGTAATCTCTTTCGGAGGCACCCCGCGTGCAAAGTGCTAGTGCACAGACCTAATGGGCCGGCAGGTAAGGGGCAAGGTGGGCAGGGGAGTTTTTGGGCTCTGAGCTTGTCTTGTTCACTTCAAGGCTATAATAAAGAAATGAGAAACGAGACCAAACGCAGAAACCAGAGACCTCTTCAGTTTCAGTCTGTAGGGTTTTTTGTGTAGGCAGTCCTACTGGGGCCTCAGCAATCTCCCGAGTTTTTCTTCCTCTGTGGTTTAATTGACCAGTGTTGAATGACGGTAGTGGCAGATCGAGGTTACCTGAGATGCCCTTGCTTCAGACCATTCCAGTTCTTTGTGCCCTTAGAAGTACTACGATTCTGTAGTGCTGCAAACAGTGATACTTAGGTCGTACTGTGGTGCGTCAGCGTGTTCCTGGATGCTAAATGTGTTGGGAAGGTGCAGCACTGCTCTGGGTCTCTGTGTTCGCTTTGGCATTATGGGCATCACACAGGAGGTATTTAGCTCTGTATTTCTTTCCTTAGATTTGTCAGAAGATCCATATATTATGGAACAGGAGGAACCATCTGAGAGCAGGGCTTTGGATAGCTCCCTCTGGGAGCTTCAGGTATGTCAGCTAACGGGGCACATCTGTGTATGGTGTGGGCTTCTTCCCCCCTTGTTGCTTTTTCATGACACCTTGGCAGTCAGCAGTAACACTTATAAGAACCTGCTGACACACATTTTGCAATTGAGATGACTTCTGGCTACTCTTTTACTCTGCATCCTTTTCTATCTTTGCATAAAAGGCAAAGGATTTCACACACATGAGAACTAGTATGTGCTAATTAATAGGTGACTTGTGAGTGCACATCTGACCATGCAGCTGAAAAGCGTGCGGTTAACAGCTGAAACAAGACTTAATAGCTGCAAATGTATAAGGCTTTTTATTTGCTTTGCAGGGGAGAGAGGAACTTACTGAGCATTGATGGAAATTAATTGGGTACACCTAGGTCATCCTGTAGAAATGGTTTTAAAAATGCTAGAGAAGATTATAATGTTCACCTTTCACCCGGATCATTTGTAGGATGGCGTATGAAGGCTGAAATCGGTTAAATTGCTGCTGCTGACTCTAAACCTTAATGGCAGGATTATCACTTTCCATTTAAATGTTACAGGGGTTTTGCGTGAGGGTCTGAAGCAGCAAGAAGAATGTTGCTTGGGAGCAGGAAGCGCAGATGCAGCATTAGGGTTATGGGAGGTGGCAAAATTGGGGTGTGTGTTGTAGGCATGGTCTGTGGAGGAATCCATCTGTCTGGAGCTGGACATGAACCAGGGGAAAGGGGCCTTTAGTTGTGTTTGAAGCGTGGCTAAAATGGGAATTTCTTGAAGCTCTGTAGTAACACAGTACAGTAAACTTGCCTCTTTTGTCTGAGTTTGATGTTTGCTGACTACCAAAGGGTTAGATACCTGTGTGGGAAGCCAGATGGATTTGTGTTACCCTGTTCTCATTAAACCATCTCCTGTTTGTGTTGCATTTGCAGGCTCTACAAAACCATTATCACCCAGATGTGGCCCAGGCAGCTGCTATCCTGAACCAGTCGCTGTCTGAAATAGAGGATGACATATCAGGGCTCCTGGAGCTCTCAGCTTCTGAGGTAGTGTTGCTGGGCCTTTGTGAGTGATTGTAATAAGAGGAAGGGAGACTGCTTCCTGAATGCAGTAGCCGTGCCCTGTTCATCAGCCTTCGTGGGGAGGGAGCTAGGCTGGCTTTTGGTTACCCAGAGCCTGAGAAAAAGGGAAAACGTCTGTTTAATGGTGGAGCATGAAGTAGCAATGATGGCAGGACTTGCTTTTAAATAAAAGGTTTGTTGCTGTACCTTCTAAGATGTTAGAGCGAGCACTGGTATTGGCAAGGGTGAAGAGCTTGTACTGAATTTTTGCTAATATCTTCTCTTTCATCAGCTTTTTGATAAAGAAGTAAAGAAATCAGCTGCTACTGTGCCTCTGGAGTTTGAGCAAGTACGAGGTTTGTTTGGGAAGAAAAATGATATTTTTGCCGAGCACTTCAGTTTAGATTGACGTGATCTCTTATCGTGTTTATCTGCGTCAACTGACTGATCTTAGGGACATGCAGAAAGCTCACCTGCTGGGCTGGACACTTCTGACTTTGAAATATCTCAAAGTGGTGAAAGCTGGACTGCCTGAGAAAGGTGCGGCCTTCTTCAGTGACCTTTGCCATTATCCATGGATGGACTTTCCTTTGTTTCTCATTTCTCAAGCTTACATACTGCTGCCTGATATCTGGGAGGGATTTTCCCTCGGAGCAAAGTTTTCTGGACTTGTTCATTGTTGGAATTGAAGCCCTTTTCTACAGAGATGCTGGTACTGGCTGTGATCAGTGACTGTCGACAGACCACCTTGCTGCCATTCGGGGGACTGAGGGGAAGTGTGGTTTCCAAATACTGGTTTTGTTTTTCGGATGTGTTAGTTTTATACAAGAGCAGACAACTTGTTTGTAGCAGTTGACCTCAGTACAACACCTGATCATAGTCTAATTATAAATTTTTATATATTTTTTTTAAATTCACTTTTTCGGAGAAATGTTTAGCTTCCATGTGCTAACCCATGTTTGAGGCATTGAAAGCTTAGGTTTATCAGAAACAACTTACAGATGATGCTCTGTCATTCCATGTATGTCATGTTGCTAATGTGCCTTCATGTATGTCCGTCTCATGCTGTAAAGTTGCTTAATTCAAAATGCTCATGAGCTTTGGAAATAAACATAATCTTGGTGACTACTGTAGCTAGGGAGGCCGACTGATGTGCAGTGCAAGGTATGTCTAATCCTTGATTTTTGCTTCAGAATGATAAGCAGCTTAATGCAGTTTTGCTTGTAACCTGCAAGCATTGCAGGAGCTGTGGCCAGTGTGTATGCAGGTGCTAATTAAGTTTTAGCTAGCCCACTGATACGAGGTGGCTTTGTTAATTTGGATTTCTCATACAGTTCCAGAAGTCATGCAGAAATTCCTTCTGATGGTGTTTTCCAAGGTGTTAAGTGCTCTGCCTTGGTTTGAGATAAATTCCTTGTAAAGAATGCAGATGCACTCTCTCAGGACTCTTTCTAATTATTTTCACCAGCTTAATGTTGTCTCATTAGACTTCAGCTCTGCTTACAATGTTTTGAAATCATATTTTGTGGAGGAAAAAAATACAGTTCGTAAAGTAGAGACTAAGAAAGTTAATTTCTGACAGACAAATTGTTTAGATCAAGAAAAACTGCAGCTACCTTAGAGCCACTGTGTTACATTTTCTTCATGCTATCCAAACGATGGACGTGTCCTCAGAATGTAGAATTCTACCTCTTTTCTCTGGTACTTTTGAATTTAGGTGAGGTGCTTTGAGGATCTTTTAAAAAGAAATCTGTTCTCTTGTGAAGAAGCAAGACTGCCTCCTCCCTGGCCAGCCTGCATTTCCTCTTTCTTTCATTTCTGCTATCTGTGGTAGGAAGGCAGAGTGGCTGAGATGATAACTTACAGCTCGAGATGCCTCAGCTCGTGTTCACCCAAGCCTCGTGTTTCAGTTCTACAACGTGACTCCCTCGAATGAAATCACGTACTATGGAAATACATTTTTATTGAACACCTTTCTCTGCGTCTTTTTGTTTTGCTTGGGTATGTCTGTCCGAAATTGCTGATGGGTGATGTCATTCATATCTTTCACAGTATTGACACTCTGAGAGTGTTAAGATTCTTTTAATACACAAATATTAAACCATGTGGGCAGGGGGTAGTCAAGGTCTCGTGATGCTGAAAATGAGGGAGTTTCCTTGGCTTCCCATACCTGGAAGGAGGGTGAGCACAACCTCTGAGCAGTGTGGCATACTAAGGGCTGCAGAACCTGTGTGTGTCTGTTAACTGGGGTGTTCCTGGGACAAGCAAGGGTATCCGACACACGAGGCTGACTGATTTGCTGGGGACTAGTGGAGAGCAGCAGCTTCTGGCTTGTGATTAGGGCCTGCTGCTGCCTTGTGGGCAAAGCCTGGCAGAGCCTTGTGTCTTTGGGACCAAATGCCCACAGACTGAAATGTTTTCAATACACTTGGAGCAGGGCTGCTACTGGAAACGGGAGGTTTTGCTCTTTCCCAGGAGGAGGACAGGGAAGGCACCTGCATCTTCAACATTTCACCAGCTGTGGATCCTGTGTACTGTACTGCAGTGAGCAGACACTTGGTTGGAGTACGATGTGATTTATTTTTCCTTCATGCATTCCCAGGGCCGTGCATGTTGGCTGTCAAAGCTTCCACTGATGTCGAGATGGAGGGTTAGGCTAACACGATGTTTTCAGATCTATCAGCATACCTCAGTGCTGAATTAGAAATGCCATTAGCACTTTTATTTAAAGTTTGTGCAACTAGCCTGGTGTGGTTTAAGTATTTTGTGGTGATGCCTAGCAGTCCCAGGCACAGCCCCGCTGTGCTCGGTACCGTGCAGGCAGGAATCACAGTCCTTGCTCATGGGAGTTTCTAGCTTAAAGCCTGGGTGCTCTTTAGAGGAGCCTTGAAGGTCTTCTCAAGACTTCACCCCCAATCTCTGATGCTGTGCTTGCCTAAGCAGCATCCTTAAACCTGCTCGTAGGTGGAGATAGCTTTAAGCCCCTGCCTGCCCTTGGAAAAACATTCCACCTGGTCTTTCATCAAGCTTTTGTCTTTAAACTTTCACCCTCTTCCCTTCAATAGGAGGCATCAAGAAAAAAATCAGCAGTTATAAATATTAAAAGTTTCATCTGCACTGAGTGAACAACCCTTATCAGGCTGCACACCCGCTGCTGCTGCTGCTCTACAGGTCTCCACAGACTGCAGATTATAGATGCTTTAATCATGGTGTGTATTAACTAGAAGGCCAGATTGAAGTACCAGGCATAGAGCGCATAAGTCACTCCTGTTATTATTTGATTTTTATCAGACATGGGGAGGGCTGTTGTGGTTTGTTTTGTTTTTGTTGCTGTTGGGTTATTTCAGTAAGCACGAAGTGTATTTTTATGAAAATACTGACATAGTCTCCCCCCTCCCCATCCCTGTTACTGCCTCATTCCCCCACCAGAGGATAGCGATAAGGTCTCTGGGTTGCAATGGACTGCCCTTGGTTTATTTTCCTGAGCTTTCATTCATTTAAAAGCCGTTCAAAGTCATCCCAGCCTGAAGGTAAAAGATAGAGCTGCTCATCAAGAGCACGATGAGATTTATCTTGTGAGTTAAAGGTCTGTGTGACCATGGCGTTTGCGTTAATCAGCTCAGATTTTTACTTTTAAGATATTCACTGGGGGGATAGAGGGAAGCATGCATCTACATCTGTAAATAGATGGAAAAGTGCAAATGCCAGCTGGAGACCTGGGGCGGGCTTGCCCAAGTGCAGGGATGGATGTCTGCTTGGCGGCAGTCAGCGTTAGTGCCTGTCCTCCTCCGGTGCTGTGGGATATAAAAACACTTGGTTGCAGGCTGGCCCTCTAAGAAATTAGGTCTGTCTGTAAAATAGCACTTCATGCTATACGTTCAGGCATCTCCAGTAGGTGTTAGGAACTGTCTAAGAGGAATCCCCTGCCTGCCCTCTTACCCACCTGGGAGTCCATCTCTGCTCCTCGGAGCTGCATGTGGCCTGGAGGGTCAGCGGCTGCCTCCCTCCTCTCATCCTGATAAATCCTGTTTTAGCTCTGTAGGGGTAGACCCACAGACTCCCAAGTGCTCAGAAAAAAAAGCCAACCACTACAAAAAAAGCACACCAACAAACACCCAGTAAGAAATGCTTGGCCTTACCGACCAGCTGCTATTAGCATTAAGGTGGTTTCCTAGCACTGGGTTAGTGAAAGCTGCAGTGCAGCTATAACCACGTTTTCCACTGCCTAGTTCTGAAAAACAAATGAGCTCTTGTGTAATTTACAGCCCTGCTCAGACAAAGAGGGACTATAGGATATCAGTTCGACTGACACCAGCCTTTTCCAGCACTATCATAATCAATATTCATTAACTGAAGTCTATTGGACTTGGAGATTTACCGCTATTAATAAGCCAAGAGTCTATCTGAGTGTAGTTTATGAAGGAAATTTTAGGTCTATTAAGAAAAGGAATTGCTTTCCTGCAGTTTCTTAGCCCTGTCAAGGCCATGCTTGCATCGCTAAAAGGAGAGAGAACTGCAGCTCTTGATTAGAGTCAAAAGAGAGGAACAACAGAGGGAAACTTCAGAGCTGTTGAAAGGCAGCTGGCTTAGTGGATGGCCAGCTTCAGAGGTTACTGTCTCGCTTTCCTGTAATTTTCCAAGCCACCATCCTGCATCCACATGAGAGGAGCAAAACTTGAGCTGTTTGGGAACATCAGCTGCTCAGCAGTGAACCTGATGGCTCTGGCCCCTTTGCTTGGGTATCTGGAGCGCTATTGGTCAGGCACCAGCACACCGCAGGGAGCCAGGGAGCTCACTCGGTGTTTTATAGCTGGAGGGTATCTGCCAGAGATGAGCAGTGGTTCTTCACAGGCTTTAGTGCCAACCTGCCTGAGAAATAAACCCTGACAATCAGGATGCTCTTGTTGATGGTGCATGCACAGAGGACGCAAGTGTCAACTCCATCCTAACAGAGTTAAACCCTGCCGGCTCCCTGGCCTGCTGGTATCCCCATTGTGTTGATAAACGAACAGAGAAAACCTTATCAAAATGAACAGACTCAGTCCTGCTAATGTAGCTTCACTTGCACTGAAGATAATTAATGTTTTAATGATGTTACACATTATCCAGATTGTGGCTGGAGAGCTTATGTGAGGAGAAACATCAATCACAGCTAGTTGTATTTAACTTTTATCAAATATTTAGGTGGGTGGCAAGGTGCAGTCTTGTGCTGCTCTTGGGGAAAGAGTGTTGGGCTCCAAGATAGCAAGAGAATGAATCATCACCTGCCTTTTGCCTAAATCAATTTCCTGCAGATTGGGAGAGTGAGGATTTATGTTTTAGTTATCACGGCAGGAGACAGGAGATACCACATGCTGTGGTATTGGAAACAGAGGCTCGATGACAAAGAACAGCAGTTCCCAAGTGGAAGGCCTTCGGTCCCATCTGCTGGAGGTGGTGAAGAGACAGGTCTCTGCCTGTTATCGCAGGCACCTCCCCAAGCAGGGATGCAGACAGTAAATGAACCCCCCTGTGCCAGCCCTGGGGGCTGCAGGCAGGCAGCGGGGATGTCGGCAGCGACTGCTGCTGGTTCTGCAGCCTGTGCCATGGGGCTCTGCCATGGAGCCTTGCAGAGTGGCTCCAATTAGCTGTGTCTGGCTGGATCCGTGGGCCAGCGTGTGGTGATTTTTGTTTGATATGCGCCTGCAGGGTGTCTGACCACTCGACAACCTAATGTGCTCCATGGGATTGCTCCAAGCCTCGGTGAAGCCAACAGGAGCTGGAGCAGCTCTGCAGACAGACTCTGCTTGTCCCAGGGCCTGGCTTCCTGTGCTCCCTGCATCATGTGTGAAGTGATAGTGTGCAGCTTCCAGAAATACAGTTGTCTCCTGTGAAGCTTTTCCTTGTTAAGGTGATTCCTGAAGCATCCTGCCTGGCTAAAATGTTTCCTCTTGACCACATCTGACTGAAGGCTTAGTTTCTCAAAGATATTTAGTAAATGAACTGCTGTTATCTTTGAGGAACTGAGTATAAATATTGATGAGGCCTTTCATCCTCTTTCAGCTTACCCACAGATTTATGGCCTGAGTTTACATAAAACTTTTTATTTCATACTCATGAAATAAATGTAGTACTTTCATACAGCAGGGATCATTTTCCACAGCAAAAAAAAAATCCTTCCCATCCTCTGTGTCAAAGAGTAGGTGGCTGCAGCCCTGGGTCTTCCAGGGTGCTGCTGTCATTGGAAACATGCCCGGGGGCTGTGGTTCTGGTAGCCTGTTACTGGTGTCACCAGAGCAAGAGGTGTTGGGGAGGAGGGTGAGCTGATCCTCAGCGGTCAGCGTGGCTGCTCTGCAGCCTGCCGAGCTGGGAGCCATCCTGTGTGACTCTGCATGCAGCACCACAACCCCGGAGAGCAGTCAGAGGGGGTCTCTCCTGCCTGCCCTCCCCTGTGCTCATCCTTTTGTTTCACGGGGACTGCTGCCCTTGCTGTTCTGTACAGTCGCGGCAGCAGGCAACTGCTATTTGGTAGTTTTATCTGCTGCTGGTCTCTTATCTCCTTGTTACAAGACTGTGGAAAAATGTCTGCTTTAAAAAGCCAGCAGCATGCGCTATCATGGAGAAAAACAGATTAAAAATCTTCTGTTTGAAACTAAAAGACAGGGATCAGACAGAAAAGTGGTGGAGCGTCCTTGCAATATCAGCTTAGTGTCCTGTCATGGTGGTGCAGGGACCGGTGAGGTAATTTGGTCTGAGATAGCACTTCATGTTTGATGGGGCCAAGGGGAATTGGCTCTCTGGAAATTTGCTGGTATAGGATGCCCCTGCCAGGTTATTGTTCCTAGAGACACACTGACCCCAGTGTGGTGAGAAGGGATGGGAAACCAGTCGTAGGAAGGAACGTGGGACGCTGCTGGCTGGCAAGCTCTGCTCATCCGCATTGCAGACTGCTTTCCTGACTGGGACAGGCTTCGGCCTTTCAAGGGGTGGCAGCAATAGAGACAAGAGCCTTGCTGATGAGTCCCCAGAGTAGTCCTTCATGCAGTGACAGCCAAGGGGAAGAGGAGGGCGTAAAGGGAGGCCCTGGAACAGGCAGGGAGCAGTGCCAAAGAGAAAACAAGGGCTGGGTGGGACAGGGCCTGCTCCGGCCCAGAGCTGCAAGGGGCTCGGCCTTGGCCTGCTCCCCCAGGCCGCAGGCCCTGCGTGGCTACCGCGGAGGAACCGAAGCCTCCTTTCAGTGTCGGGGGGCGAAATACGGGGAGTGGGAGCTCATGGTGCAGGAGGTTTGTCCTGCCTGAGTGAGTACTTCAGCTCAGAGCAATGTGCAGAGGAGTTTGTAAAGTCAGGGTAGTGCCTGGTCTTCAGCCATAGGCTCAAAGGAGATGGTCTCATGGCCCTTTCTGGCTTTCAAACCAGTGAAGGGTGAGAGATCTCACGCGGATAAATAATGAGGAAAGGGAACATCCAATTAAACACTCATCCCAGACACCCAGTTGGAACTACGCCTTTATCACTCATACACTACATCATAAAGGCTCTCTTGATGGTTGTCTACCGAGTACAGCAAAACAGAGCAGATAGATGGATTCCGTGCTTCTTTTAGGTGTTTCTAACATTATTCATCACTGTTGTATCTAAATATGATCTCACTTTATTTTGTCACTGCTTTGAGTCCCATTATCAAAGTGAGATTAAAATAACTACATAATAAAATTGCAGATTAAGCTGAAACTATGGTAAATCTTTCAGAGCTGTAGAAAGGTAATAGCTGAGCTGCATGAACTTGGTATATCGCTGAATGACTGTGATAAAATGTGTTGATCCACATTATAGTTTTATGTCTGTTTTTGTATAATAACCATAACTACAGTTCAGCTGCTGTTTGGCAGTTAAAAAGATCTCTTTTGAATTTGTAACATGTTGCATGTCCTTTGTTTGGCTTTCATAATCCCTAAATAGTTAAAATAAAAAATAATAAAAAAAAAAAAAAGGAAGAAAAAGACAAAAAGGCTTTGACTTTCCCTGAAAACAGGGTCAGTTCCCTGGGACCATTAAGAAAATGGGAAGGACAGATCGCTTCTCCTCTGCCAGGAGCTCTTTGCTTTTCTTGAGGAAAAGCCACATCCAGCGTGGTGTCTCTGCTGGTCCTGGTTAAGGTTGCAGCTGTACGGTTGAGGGTTCTGGAGGGTCACTGGTGCCCCTGAACTTGGTGCACGGCTGTGGCTGCTGGTCCTGACCCCTAAGCCTGCTGACCTCCCCTCTGCCACACGCAGCTTTGTGGTGCATGTTTTGCAGCTGGGCAGCCGGCACTCGTCCCTTTGTGGCAGCTAATGGTCCTGTTAACCTCCTGGCCACCAGTTCTCAACTTCTGGCAATGAGGATGTGACCCTTGGCTTTTTGTTGAGGCATTGTTGCGGCTCTGGCGGCACTTGGGAGCTGTGGATTGTCTCAGCCCTGTTTGCTAATTGCCAGAGAAGCCTGCTGCATGTCTGATGGCAAACGCTGCTGTGGGAGGGAGGAAGCTGGGGAGCTGCCTTTGAAGTGATGCACTGTGAAACTGGTCGGCTGCAGGCACCTCATTGTGCTGCATGCATCTTGTGCTTTTCATGTCACTTCCTATGTTTCTGGTTCACGAAGAAGAGCAGAGTCAGGCCAGGGAAGGGGACACAGCGCTGGCAGCGTGCTGGGGAGCTGCCCGGTGCTCAGCCCAGCCCAGCTGTTTCACCTTAGGCTCAGCAGCTTGCAAGGAGCTGCAGAGGTGACAGCTGCAGCAGCAGCCAGGACTGCGGTTGCTCCTCAGGCACAGCAGCTGGGGCTGGTGCAGGAAGAGAAATGTCTCCTTGTCGTAACACGCTGAGCTCATGGTACGGCAGTCTTGTAATTCTGGGGATGAGAGAGCTCACAGAACAAGGCACCACTATTCTTGCCTTACAGAACTGATGGTGCTTTTGTATTCATCTGATTCACTATTTATTCTTTCAGTTCAGATCAGTGATCCAGTGCTTGGCTCTACTTAGCGTATTGATTTGTCCAGAATCCCATCTGCCACTTTGCTGCAAGATATTGTAAAACTGTTGTGAAGCCTTAAAACATTTCCGAAGTGGTATCAGAGCCTTGTGCTGTACTTGCTGATGAGGATCTCAGGGAGCACCTTTGAAAGGCCGGGGGGAGAAGACTACCAGAGCAGGCTTTTAGAGGGAAAATTAGAAATGATTTAGGAATTGAAACACTGGAAGATGTGAAAATTTGCTTTTGTGTGTTTGCCTCTGAGTGCTAACACTGAGCAGGTAGGATCAGGCTTAACTATGGGGTCTTAACCTGTGGTAAGATGGTACACAATTTTAAAGTCAAAAAGATGCAATACGAGTCAGCTCTGTGCATGCATGAGACCTTTGATGCTGTCCTGTGCCCTGGCCATGTTGTACAGCAGCTGTACAGGCAGGGGATAATGGGAACAGCCCTGCTGTGTGTCTCTTAAGACCCAGCATGGAAAATGGAGGTTGCCAAAAAGAGAAAGAGACTTTTACAGGCTCTGAGCAGGGATTGACAGGAAGGAAGATCAGAGGGAGACAGCAGCGCTGGCTCTCAGAGGAGTTCCACCCACGCAGGAATGGGAATGTGCCATAAGAAAAGGGTCTGCCGGCACTCCAGAGACAGAGCTTTAAATTCCTTGACCAATGTTTTTATTTGAATTAACCGAGCAAAGTTTCTTTGCTCTTCTCTGAGCTGCTGCATGGTGCTGACCCTGATTTCCTGGGCTGGACACAATGTGCGTTTGGACTGCCAAAAAGCCCATTCATCTGTGACTGATGGACAGACAGAGCTGTCTGTCCTCCATCTCGTGGGACAAGGCACAGCAGCCAAATGCTTCCTCCAGCTCCTGTCAGAGCTCTCCAAGCACCCCTATATGCTCTGGGCCCAGCACTGAGCTCCAACCCTTCCCAATGGCTGGGTTTCCAGAGGGAGATTTAGAGTTTTGAACATTCAAGAAATGGCCTCTGTAGGTTTGGATTGCTTACAGAGTATAAATGATGCCTGAATGTTAATGCACATTTCAATATGAATGTTATGGAGAGGATGATAAGTTTACTAAGTGAAGCAATGCTGCACCAAAGATGAATTCAGCCTGGGGTGTTTTCTGGCAAATGCGCTATCACCAATCTCTGCTTATTCCCCTGAAACACTCAAGTTTCTGTTGACGCGTGAGCTGTGGGAGCCCCAGAAGAGAGGCAGGGAACAGGGAATAACAAAGGTATGTCTGTGCATTGGAAAGGTAAATTGATCCCTCAGAAAAAGAAAATTAGCCCGAGGGTTAGCAAGCCATCAGTACATACAACAGCAAACCGGAGCTGAAGAGCATCCCAGGAAGATGAGAAGATGAGAAGATCAAGCCTGGAAGGCTGCTGTCAGGGAAACCAGCAGGACTGAAGTCTCCAATGGTCTGGGACTAATTCAGCCTCTGCCTGTAACAGGTGAGAGCTGTAGTGGATACACTGGCTTGGAAGGGAAGGTTGATTTGCCTGGCAGAATGTGCATTTTAATTGCTCATTTTCTTGCCTTTTTATTTTTTTCCATGTGATTTGATTGTGAATTATGTTTCCTGCATTTGTAATTAGAATGTATAGCAGATGGTGGAGGCTTTGTCTGAACTGATGTAGCCATTAAAATAACTCATGCTCCCCACTGAGAGTTCACTAGGAAAGGGTGTGTTCTGCCGTGAAAATATCCTGGAAGATGCTCTAACAGAGACCCACTTTTTCAATAGTCAGATTTTTATGTTGTGGAAATCAGCATAGCTCCACTGAACTCAGCATCCAGGCTGTTGTACACCACCTGGAAATCTGTTCTTTGTGGCAAAACCATTTTGTCCATGTGTAGGTGACAGCTTCTCACATCCCTGTGAGATGCCCGCCTCTGTGTTGCCCCCCTATCCTGCTCTGAGAAGGCCCTATTACAAAGCTCAGCTTTGAGAGCGAAACCTTGCAAAGCTGCAAGAGTTCAGTGAAGGGTGAAATCACTTTCCCTCTCTCTGCATCAACCAGACATTTCCTTCCATTGGCTTCCACCTTGGTGAGTGATGTGCAGTAAAAATGTTGTACTAGAGCCTCAAAACAGTGGTGAATCCTGATCATATTTTTGAAGAAGAGAGGAAAATCCCCAGCAATTTGCTTAAATATGTTTTAGACTTTCACGCTTGTGTTCTTTTGCAGGGAACACTGCTGTTCCTGCTGGCTGCAACCAGGTGAGCTGGCCATGGGGCCTGTGCTTCTCTTTCCTGCAGCACTGGGGTCACTCACTTGAACACCCCAGCTGCTGCTTGTGAACAATCACCTTTTCATTCTTTAATACAGTGACACTGTGAGCTCTTCCATTTGTAAACTCTATCTAAAAAGAATTAAAGAAATATATTTGCAAACACACATGTATATCATTTAAGACAACAAATAACTAGGAAAGATGAGACAGCAGTAATTCACTCTCATTTTTCCCCTGATGTTTTTGAATGCCTCAACTTTTCCTCTTATGGTTTATGATGTTATCATGCTCCTGTCTAAACTACTACCTTAAAATACATTCTGTGGGGTTATTTTCTCCATAAAACACTGACAATAATAATTTCCCCTGTAAAACCTTCAGTTCCTTCTTGCACTGTAATTTTGGATCTGCCAAGCCATCCGCATATGTTTGATAGCTAGCAAACTGCAGGCTTGCAGGTATCTGCTGTCCTTGCTTACCACAAGTGGTTGCCTTGTGCTGCCCTGATGCCTGACTCACTAAGCTCGCAGAGGTGGGCTCAAATCAGCAGTGGGGATGAGAGGACAGTGAGAGGCAGATTTAATGGATTGTCTCCTCTTAATGGTGAGACTCAACTTGTTCTGTGTCTAAGCACATTTGTGGTGACCTTGAAAACGGCCTTACCAAAGCATAGGAGCTTGCACGCATGCAGCCTGATCCTATTCATCCCTTTGCGTGTCTGTTCAGCTGGCTCTACTTGCAGGCTTGGTCCCCCGGACTGGTGCTCCCAGCTCCTGTGCCCCGATATTGTGGGCACATGGTGCCTTTGCATGACTGTGTAGGCAGGGAGGTCAACTGGGCGCTTCCCCACCTGCAGTTGTGCTGCAGCTACCTCTCACACTGCATCACAAACACATTGTTTAATGCAAGAGTATTTTTCTGGATGCTGTCTCCTTCTGCTCATACTGTGAATGAGCACCTGATAACAGCTTGGCTGGCTGTCAGCAGCAGCTCCTCCACGCGGGTGAGACAGTTGCCTTCAGAGCACAGCTTCAGAGCTTCAGTGGGGAAGGAGAGGACCAGACCTTGCTATGGGACCCCACGTGCCATGCAAGCCACACGTGAGTTCATTGCTGCAGAGAGGCCACCTTCAACACCTCATGTGTCTCGTTGAGGTGACAGCTTAATTTCTGGTTGCAGCCCTTCCTCTCTGCTCCAGCATTGCCCCTCAGTCGCCTCCCATGTCTTATAATTTGTGCTTACCAAAAAGAGAGACTTCTTGAAGAAATAACTGTTGTCTGTTGTAACATGTTTTTTCTTTTCCTTCCTTTACTTCTGGAAAGAATTCCCAGATTAACTCTGTCCTGGTTAGTTCTGAATCAAATGCTTTGTTCTCAGATCACATCTCTTGCCAACTCATTTTTAGCAAGGAGAAAAAAAATAAAAAAGGAGGCTATTGCCAAACTGCAGGCACATTCTTGCTGTACCTGACTCTGTATTTCTGTATAGAACTATTTATTTTTCCTGTAGGTTGTTTCAGATCATTTAAGAGAAGGGCAAGGATAAATATATATTTTAGCTTTTTGGTTCTGTAAGTCCTAGCTTAATTTTTATTTTGAACTTCCAGCCTACTTTGTGGAACATCTTTGGCTGATGATACTGCCTGTCCTTATCTTCCAAAGAGGTCTGGGAAGTGCACTACCTGTCAGGGAAGGTCAGGCACAAGCAGGATTTATGTGGCCCTCTGGGTTTCAGAAGAAAAAGCATGGCAGCCAGTTGCTTGCATTTAGTGGTTGTTTTGTCCAAAAGCTGGTTTTAGATTAAACCACAGCAAGCAGCAGTTCATCTGCTGGGAGCAGTTCAGTTGTTTTCTCTGTATCTGAACCTGCAGCCTGCATGTTTTCCTGTGTGTAACATCCCCTTGCTAAAATGTGTTGATCTGCTGAGACAGCCAATGCCTTTTCCAGCTGTTCCTAATTATCATTATGCCAACCTTTGTCCGTGTCCTTCTTCCTGGGGCTTGGCTCCAGCTCCTCAGGTGCTGATCTCCTGTGGGGCCTATGCAGCACTGGGGAGCAAGGCACTGCTCCACAGACTCATGGACACTTGTGCTTGTGAGGGGCTTTGTGCCGTAGCGTGTCCAAAGGACCAGGCACCCCTCACAGGAACCACTCAGTGCTTGTGCCTACTGTAATGGGCTGTGTGGATGGTGATTCGGGGATCTGTGTGTTAAAGCTGCTGCTTTGTCCCCAATTCACTTGAGTTCTGCCCAAAGCACGGAACTGTGAGGCGTTTTGCCTCATTAGGCCCTCAAAATCCAGACTGGAGAAGAGACAGTGCCTGCTGCACCATGTGGGCCGAACTCTGCGCTTGGTGACTCCTCACTGCCTGCTCCTTGCTGGGGCCTGCTCTGCCCCTCACTAGTTGTGGCCTTCTCATATTCACTGCTTTTTTCTCTCTCCCTTCCTGTTTGTTTTCACAGCAAAAGGTGGCAATAACAGCAAACAGCCATTTAGATCACACACTGACAAGTTTATTAGGCCATGTTCAACCTCAGTGTCTTTGCGGCCTTCACCAGGCCCCTGCTAGGCATGCGGGGCAGCTGGTGCCAGTTGCCTCCTCCCACTGGCAGTGACTGACACAGTTGCCTTCATCCACTGTGTTCTGATCAATTCTATCTAAAGTTTAATTACATTTCCTAAACTCTCTGTCTCATTTTATTAGAACACTTTCACTCTTAATGGTGTTTAGCAGTGGCTGTCATTGCAGTCATGCACCCAGCCCAAGCCATGGGCCCAGAGCGTTCCTCTTCACACACCAAGGCACGATGTTAGCTGAGGAGACTCGTGGCCAGTAAGACTGTTTTTTGGAATGCCAATAGCATTTGCATTTCATTTTTCTGCTGTGAACATTTATACTTGTCACTGCTTAACACGCATATAAGCAATGAAAAAATGTGAGCAAAGAGAAATACAAGACCATATTGCAATTAGCCCATTATACATATAATGATGTAGCTGGAGAAGTTCCCAGCGCAGTGCCTTTTTCAAAACCTAGTTATAGCAACTGCATCCAAACCTGCACCATTCATGCTGCTGCCATCACACACAGCCGCAGGGTGATGGCAGGGCCTGGGACTGATCAGAGAGAAGGTGCTGTGTTATGGAGGAGATGAGGGAGAGCGAGGTGGGGAGCCCAGCAAAAACACGCGCTCCTTGGTCACACAGAGGCAGTGAAGGTTTATCACACAGCAAATATTTTTTAAAAAATGCATTGTCATGACAACTGAGTAAAAGACTTCAATTTCCTCCCCCTGTTACAGCTGTTGTTAGGTGAGAATTGAATCATGGCATTCAATTTTCTGTTTAATTTTTGTCGGTGGTATGGATGTGCTCAATTTCATGCCCTACACTTGGTACAATTGCTGTAAACATGAATTCTCAGCATCTTATTTTATCTTTTCAGCTTTATTCAAAAAAAAAAAAAAAAAAAAGAACTTGTGAGGGAGTCTGTTCTGCTTTGCCTTTTTGTTTATTTTGCTTTGTTTTGTTTGTTTTGCTCTTCCCCCACTGGATTTGGTGGCATTGCTGTGACGGCAAAGTGAGCAGCTAGAGAAGTCAGGTTCTTTATTTTGAGAACCATAAATGAGCTTTTAGTGCAATAACTTGCATCACCATCTAAAAACCAGTAGTGCATCTGATTTGCTTGGGTTTTTACACAGCAACCTGTGGCAACTTTGTCTATTTGTCTGTCTGGAGTCGAACTGCACAGCTGGAGCCTGGGAGCACTGTGTGTGTGTGTGTGTGTGCACATGCACTTGTGTCCATGTGTGTGTGTCCATGTGTGTTACACTGCAGCTGCTAGCAGCCCCAGCACACCGCTGATAGATAGCTTGTCCAGCTCCCAGGCAGAGCAAAAGGCCTGGGAAGAGTTTATTTTTTTTATTGCTTGCTATTTACAGTGACCACATCGACACACAAAAGCACCTCTAATGAGCTTTTTCTCTGTACTGACTTAATGCTGCAGGTACAAGCCAGGGAGGCTGGTTTAGAGCAGTGGGTGGCTCCATGGTTGGGTGTGCGATGCCCCAGCCACTTCCCCTCTGTGCCAGCGCATACCAGAGCACAGCAGTGGGGGCCAGCCAGGTACAGCGCTGGGAGCTCCTAGCCCACCGCACGGCAAAGCCCTTGGCAGCGCGGGCACACAGCCATCGGTTGATGTGAATAAAATAGTACTGATGTCAAAACAGTAAGGAATAAGGCAAGAGAGGGTTAATGGCCAGGGAAAAGCTGCATTTACTCAGCCCGTAAATCCACAGCCAAGGCAGCAGCCTGGGGTAGCTGACTGCAGCATGGCTGGAGTGGGACTGGCTGCCCATGGTATTTCTTCCCTGGGCTAGCCTGGGCTTCTTTGCCATTATCTTGGTAGCTACAGCAACCGACTGCCATCCTATTATCTTTGGAACAGCAGGACCTGCATATTAACGTGGCATATTTATTGTTATTGGAGCTGTACGTTTAATTAGCTGCCTTTGTACAGGGGTCACATCCTTGACCTATTTGCAGCCCCTCAATAAACAAGCCGGGTGCAGCAGCTCCACAGGGACCTGCCTTCTTCAGGGTCAGAGCTGCAGGGCTGTTTCAAGCTAGGAAATATTTCTGGCAGCCGGTGAGAGCACCCTGCAGACAGCGGTGGAGCAGTCTGCTAAATGTAGTTCTCAAGAGCATTAGAACGGTTGGAAAAATATCAGATTAAAGTTTTTCCAACCAAATATCCAGAGCCACTGTTTAATAACCCCTGATTACCCTATCTCTTCATTAATGTAGCTGGCCTCATTTAATGTCTGTTCATGGCTGACCTCCAGCTTCCCACAGCAATGTGATCCCACATGTTGGTCCACCTGCTTGGGCTTAGCAGTGGGAGTTGTCTTTGCCCAAGAGGCACCAGCTGATTCTGACGAGCAGGCACCCAAACATTGCCACCACCTCCTGGCTGTATGACACTGCAAGGTCAAATCTGTGTATTCTTATGGTGTCTCCACTGCTTCATGCTATGTAACGTGGATGAATGAGTTAAACCGCGGTGTGAACCATAATCCTGATGTCCTATACATCAGAAACAATACATTTCAATTTGCATGCACAATTTAAAGATATTCCTTAACTTAATTAAAATGAATTATTTTTCCGTAAGATGAGCTATCTATCTGCTGGCGGAAGAGGGAAAGGAGCCTTGTGTGGTACCAGCCTTAGGGTTTCTGATAAAGGATTTTCCCTGTTGTGTGGCAGCTGAGGCTTATTTATGGAAAACAATGAAGTTTTGAATCAAACGTTTAAGTCTCAATAGCATGTCTAAAATGTCTAATGAAATCTCCTTCAGCTCCCTGCATATGAAGGCAACGCTCGTCTGTGACAAAGCAGCCTTTCCTGCTCCCCTGCGTTCAAGAAGTTTGAATCTGAAGGTCAGGCAGGGGATGGAAGCTACATGGGTTTGTGCTTGTGCTTGGTGGGGTGCTGAGACACACGGCAGAGAAACTGGGCAGCAATTTAATCTTCTTTTTTGGTGGTAGAGGGGGATAGCGGTGACTGGTCAGAAATGAGATAAGCAGCTGGCAGGGCTTGCTGGTTCACTACACTTTCATTTAGCCCAGCATCCTCAGTACCTGCACCTGGGATCTCAGTGCAGGAGAAGACCAGAAGACTGGGAGGGAAAAAGTGTGCAAGTACCTAAGGAAAGCTCCACTGGCATCAGTGGTATTTTTAGGGGTTGCATGGCTGAAAGAAAAAAAAAATAACAACAAAAACTGTTTCCATAAAGAGTCATTTGATGATCATGATGTGAAGGCCACATGGCAGGTCTGGAAAGCCTGGCACAAAGTGCAACTCCTTTCCAAGATCCTGGCAATCAGGTGCTGGGGCTCACCATCGAAGCGGGGAGCTGTCAGTGTCCCATCGCACCTTGACAGCCAGCACGAGCCTAATTGCTGTCCCAGCGGCAGCCAGCGCTGGCTCAAGTGATGGATGCTTCGGAGCTGGTTTGGACTGCAACTGTCTCAAGCCTTTTCTGGCGCTATGCATGGGCACATCCGAGGGAGAGACTTGCTGGATTTGCTCCTTCCGCTGCAGGGGTTAGCTGTAAAGGCACAGCCAACCTGCTGGCAATCCCTGTGGGGGGAACTGGCTCCAGCCTCACCTGGGCTGTGCAGAGCTCTCCCCACCGCTCCAAGCTCACGTGGACGGATGCACCAAGGTGCGTGCTTCGGGCAGGAGGCAGCAGCTAAGCTGTTCACCAGATTTATTAAAGCTCTCAAGAATTTGTTTGCGCTGAGCACAATTTCTCCAAGCTGCAGAGGAATCAGGAGCTTTGAATGCCTGCTCAGCACCTTATATCGCAAGGCCTTAGAAAGGCAAGGAAAAATGAGGCAGAAAAGGGGTTTCATAACCTGGGAAGATGATTGGATTACTTAAAGGGTATAGCATAAGCAGTAGACGCACAGAAGAGTTGTGACAGACACAGAAATAGCAGCCTGTGCAAGTGGGTTTGTTGTCTGCAGTGCCCGAGCTCCTGCCCTGGGAGCACACCCGAGCCAGCAGCCCGGAGCTGGCAGCCTGCAGACACCATGGCGCCTTAACTTTGGAGACAAGTGGGATCCAACGTCTATAATGGATTAAGGGTGACTCCCAAGAAAGAGGTGACAGAAGCACGGCACATTAGATGATAGTGGCGGGGACTGCAGGTTGTGCTTCTTTCATTCTGCTGTATCTCGTGTGAATAAAAATGAAAATGTGAAAAAAAAATGAAAAGCAGCGCTCTTTCCAGGCTGCAGCTCACCTTTGGTAACGTCCCCCCGGGAACACCCCTGTTAATGCTGCTCCTGTGCGTGAGATGCATCAGTGCTCCCAGCCTGTTATGATGGTCTGCTTTTCTTTTCTTTTCTTTTTTCTTTTAACTTATCTTTCTTCTTTGTTTTAAAAATAAAAATTAACTTGCTGTTCATCTTTTATTTCCTTTTCATGCTCTGAGCAGTGAGTAATTAGAAATGCATCACACTGGAGAAATTACAATATAATATTTCTACAGTTAAATCTGCATAAGTATAATATCTTTGAAAAATAACAAGCTGCTCTAAAGGAAATTAATTATCCCATTGGGGCAGTCATTATTCTGAAACAAAATCTCGCAGTTTTCTTTGCTCACTTTCATTTTGAGCATTTCTTTCATTTTAAGTACTGGTCACATACTCCAGCCCTCTCTGTGGCTGGAACATAAATAATAATATGTTTAAACCAGTGCAAAGTCTGTCTTGGAGCCTTTTACAGATATCATGAGAATATTAAGCAACTTTAAAATTAAGTCAAAGTGCATTTTGCAAATCTCTTTTGGTGGCTATATATCATTACTGTTCATCAAGCTGGTTCAGCTTGTCATGTCTCATTTTCCTTGGCTATTTTTTTTGTGAGTTGCTGCTGCTTCTTCTGAGGAACATGACTCCATTTATCATAATAAGCATTTATTATCTGGGATAGCATCATATCCTCTACCCATGCTCAAGTCATCATATTGAAGACAAGATTTCTATTTTAGGAGGAGGGTGGCACTGCTGTACCTGGTGTGTGCCTGTAGTTGACATCTGCACACAACCCTGGAGAGTCAGGCTCTGGACTTGATAGCAACAGGCTTTGAACGTAGCAATGCATGACATATATTGCTTAAATTATGAACTGACATACAGTTGCACGAAAGAAAAGAAAAAGCAATAAGTTTTTCACCTCACTACCGTCAACAGACTGCGTGTGCTTCAGAGTCAGTTCTTACCATGTGTAAACAAGCAAGACTCTCTCTACTTGCTGCTATTTCCCTAAGGAAATGCCTATAGGTGACATTCAGGACAATTTCGGGGTTGGGCACAAAGTCAGAGCGCAGCTGGGTTTCCAGCACCACAGCACTCTGCACATGAGTGCAGCAGGCTGTGAGGCTGCAGGGCTGGCCTAGGAGCAGGAACACCGGGATGCCAGGGGCACCATGAGTTGGACACGGTGGCACCACGAGTTGGACGTGGTGGCACCACGAGCTGGACGTGGTGGCTGACCAAGCGGGGGGCTTCAGGGCCAAGCCACATGTTGCAGGACGCAGGCTGACTCACGTCAACCACCTGACTTTGGTGCCATCTCATTTACCAGTCAGAGGCCAGCCTCAGGCCAAGTATATGCCGTGGTAACTCGCCTCAATGGTCCAAGATTTAATGGTGTTAAAAAGCTGCAGCGTAATATTTGTGCCAGACGCAGGCTGCACCTAGACCACGGGGCTGCATCTCTGCTTCAGCAAGAGCGAGTCCCGGGCAGCAGCCAGTGCTATTCTGCATCCCAAACAGGACCACATTACCATATGTTAAAGCAGGACAAGGTCCTCCATGCTATCTGCTGTCTATCAGCCCACTTTTTTTTTATTTTTTTTTGTCATTATTCAAAATTAGCATGAGGTGGCCTGCTGGGGTTGTGTCAGGGGAGCACAGACTGAGCGGGTCAGTGCCCTTGTGCTCAGCAGCCAGGGAGGCATCAGCCCTCCAGCAGCCTTTCCCTGGCAGGTAGCAGCTCTCTGGGTGACCCTGAGAGCTGTGAGCATCGCTTACACTGCTTCTGCTTTAATGTACTGATGTTTGGCTTCCAGTCTTTTGAGAAAGAGACTTTCATTTTACAGATCACAAACTTTGGGTAGGATATTAATATTTTTGTATCTTCTACAATGTACTAGAGAAATAAAAAAGGCTTTGTCACCATGCAGGTGAGTTTCCACCTGTGCACATGTGAGCACTCAGAGAACCCCCTCTCCCCAGCAACCAAAGCCTATCATCAATTTTCACCTGTGTTTGTAGGAGCTTTTGCAGTCAAGGTGAATTACAAGGATTCTTGCTGAATCCTTGACAGATACAAATACTTGGTTATCCTTGGCTTTTCTGCTGAACCTAATCAAAGATATTGTTTATTAAAATCCTATTGTCTCTGCAGTGAGGAACAAGGACAAGCTTCTCTGTAGTGATTTAATACTTCCGACAGTTCGGTGTAGAGATTTATTATGGCCAGCTGAAAGTGCAAACAAGCAATGCCCAAGTCATTACTTTTAATTTGCCACTTCTTTAAAAAATGTATACACAAGGCTAAAGCCCAGGTCCTTCTTTACACTTCAGTGTAATCTCTTGTCGGCCAGGGGAAGAAAACAAAGCATAAACCTGCGCCCTTCCCTTCCAAGGAAGGACATTAACATTTAGTCGCTCATGCATTTAAAGGCAGACTACCATAGCCCTGCGACAGCGGTTTTCGGACTGGAAACTGATCTGAAGAAATGGAGTTAAATTATCCATTTATAGGTGTGATCCTGTCTGAGAGGATCCGCCAGTAGGAAACACAGGGCTGCTTCGTGCAGTGGGGCTCAGACCTCCAGGCTGGGTACAGCAAGGCAGCTCTGCAGCCCCTGCACCCCGGCTGGGTTACAGCAAGAGCCCTCCATGCAGGGACATGCACATTGACCTAATTAAATAAGTGATGTAGTTTTTTTTTTTCAAGTAGCTTTCAATGAGCTTTTCCTTCTGAAACAATTTTATTAAGGTGTCAGGGACTGTCTCATAATAAATAAAGCACAAAGATAAATGAGAGAGCACAATTAACAAATGTAGTGAGTCAGTCCCTTGAGCTTTTGAACTGCTTATCAAATCATATGTAATCTTTATTCATAGTGTTAAAACTCCTACATTACAACAGTTGTAAGTCAATTAGGAAAATGGCTTTAACGGTTAAAGAAGATAAAGGCAACGTGTGCTTTTCCAGGCGATATGTTCTCAAGTGAACAGAGCTGTGTACTAGCTTGTCTGCCAAGAACCGAGGTCCAAGTCTCAAACGTGACCCAAAAGCAAAGCTGCTGCCTTCGCATCCCTGTGATACGGGACCCTGAGTCCCATAGACCAATGGGAGAATACAGCATCTTTACCATGAGGTACCTGGCTTTCTATGAAAGCCCATTAGCACTGGGGTGACATTGCCTTCCTGCCCTGCTCAGGGGGAGCCTAGGGAAGAGCATTTGGAGGCCAGCAGCACCATTTCTGCCCCTTGCTTCTCCCACCTCTCGCAGTGGTGCCCATCTTGGTCAGTGACACAAAAAAACAGAGAGCCTGATGACCTGGGTCTGCCCAAGCATGCAGTAACTCTGCATTTATTTCTCTGTGGATTCTCACTGTAATGATAGTAGAGACATGTAAAAGTGATTCCACATCTGTAAGTGCAACAAGGAGCTATGGTGGAATTTGGCAGAAACACTTTTCACACTGCCTGGTCCAGTGAATTTGTCTGCCATTTTCCTATGGTCTCCAATGGGGAAGACAGTGTGGATCTGACATCTCACGGAGAAACCCCTTCACCCTGTGAGCAGCCCAGCTATTGAGCTCCCAGGTCCGCACGAGGTGTCCACCATACCCAAAAGTGTTGGGACGCAAATAAAGAAGCCAAGACACTGTCCCTGCTCGCTCCACAGCTCCATTCCTGCTCCCGTTCCGCTGGAAGATGAAGGAAGGAAGGCCCAGACCTGATCCAATCACTTCAATCATTGTGCCACAGGAGTCACTGACAGATTAGCAGAAGTCTGACTTTCAAGCAAGAGAAATTCTTTGGTAATCACCAGAAGCCTGTGATTGCTTTGGAAATCACTGAGGCAGATAACTGGTATTACAGTGCTATGCAGAGAGCTCGTGCTTCTTAAACCGTGGTTTAATTGGCTGTTTCTGATGCAGTAATACAAATGGCTCATGTTGTGAGCCACCCTTAGCATCCGCTTTGTTTTTAGGTTTGTTACTGATAGCTCTTTTTTCTGTACGTCAAATGAAGCAAGGAGACGAATATCATTGATAATCTGTACCATCAGAGCGTGGCAGGATCCTAGGCTGTGCCTCCACTGTACTCAGTGCCACGCACCCATGTGCCCATGGCCGCTTTTTCTCCAGCCTATTAAATCACACCAGTTGGACACAAACCAAAAACTTCCTATCTTTGATTTGATCTTAGTAGTCCTACTTATAACAGCTTCTTACTATGCAAAAGGAGTTTTCTCTCTCGTTGGCATTTTTATATCTCAAAAGTGTGCTTCTGACTGCTTATCTCTCTACTGGTAAATACACATAAGCCACAATTTCAAAAAAAGAAAAGTCCGACCAAATAATCAAACATGTCTTGGCAGGTGCAAAGGAAGGGCAGCGTTCACTTAAATCAACAGCAAAGCCCACCCTGGCAGGAGTGCAGCAGCTCTGCAGGCCCGGGCCATGCTGTGGGAAGGGGGATGTTATAACCATGTCTCCTGATGTTGTATTCGAAGTCCCCTCTTTCTGCCATCATTTAATTTGCACATAACTCTTACAGTGAGATACTTATATTCCAGATTTCATATATAAGCTTATTCAATTTAACACAATCCCAAATTTATTTTCACTAGCGAGCCACATAGGCCTGGCTTCTTTATTCACGCCCAGCTACTAACATCCCTGTCCACCCCCCCCCCCCCCCCCCCCCCCCAAGGCCTTCTGCATAAGTAGTAAAACTGACACAGCAGTAGCCCCAAAACCCATGTTTTCTCTGCCTTCCTGCTGGTTCTTTTCCACAAAACACATCACAGGTTTCTCCCAGGACATATAGATCAGTTTGGCCCAGGCTTTCTGCTCCTAGACAGGCTCCATCTTGTTTTATATTGAGGTACAGAAAAAAAAAGGCAGGTCTAGATTATTTTGGTGGCCTCTGATAGCCATGCTTGTGCACTGTGCAAGGATAGAAAAGAGGTCTGTATCACACAGAACAGGAGAGGCTGTAAAAGCTGTCTGTTAGGAGATGGCCACACTGCGCTTGACATCATGTAGGTGGTGAATCTGAAACCCAGCACTAAGGGCTGGGGGCTGTTACTAGGCCCCAAGGCAAGGAAGTAGGGGAATACGGGTCCTCCTGCCTCCTCATGATGTGGAAGTGCTGAGGAACTTCTCTCTGGACAGCAGAACAGCAATGAGACAAGGGGGAAACAGCTTAGAAAGACCTTCACAAGGGAATAGTTTGTGGGAGCGTGATCCTGCTAGGTGTTGTGGTGTTAAAAATGGCTGACGGATGGGCTCCCTGAGGGATTTCTTTAAATGTGATTAAGAAATACCAGGCCAAGAGAGGAAGTTTATTGTTAATCTCAGCCTAGGAGCAACACTGGGCTTCAAGGACGCTCAGTATCTGCCAAACTGCATTGCTGCAACCGTGTGGTGAGGAGCCTGAGGCCACAAGGAGCACCAGCAGCCGCAGAAAGCTGCTGGGCGAAGGCATGGCCTGCTTTAAGGGCTTGTGTCTCCTGCCATCCTTCTCAAGGCCGAGCAGCTGCCAGCTAGATGACCTGAAATTTTACATGGACTTTCAGGCAAAAGAAAAAAAAGTTGTTCGCTTCGATTATGTTTAATCATTTTGCCTGGAAAAGTTGTTTTGAAAGCAGCTTGTGCTTGTGATCTCTGGACACTTTTATCCTGTATTTCTGCTGTGACCTTTTCACCATCCTTCCAGGAGCAACCTTGAAGGGGGGAAAAAAAAAAAAAGCAAAACACAAACACAAACCAAAAAGTTGTAAACAGGTATTTTCTTCTACCTTCAGAAAGTTTTTTGTTGTTGTTGTTGTTGTTTTTTTTCAAATCCCACTGCAAAATCAGAACAAAATGGTCAAAGCCTTGGACAAGGCACAGAGGAAGCACACTCCCCAAACAGTTTGCATTAGTGAGCAATAAATATTCTACCTGTGGGAAAAGCCACACACAAATTTCTGTTCAGAGTTAACACTCCTCTGGAGAAGTGACAGATATTTGCTGTGACAGGAATTGAAGGGAGAACATGCATATAAATAGGAGAAGTGAAAAACAAAACAAAACAAAAAAACCACAATAATAATAAAAAAACAACCCAACAATAAATAAACAAACAAAAAAAACCACCTGAAAACAAAGTGAAAGGTTTGGCCAATATGAAGGCATTAAAATACTCAGTCCAGATGACAGGTTGAACGCAAGCTTACAAAAGATTCAAGGACATTTTTTTTAGGTGCTGTTGCTTTGTATGACATTTTTTGGTCAGATCTGGAAACTTTGATCAAAAATATATTGTAAAAGGAAAGCTTTTGAATGGTATTTCATTCTCCACCAAAAAAAAAAAAAAAAAAAAAAGAAAAACAAAAAAACGTAAAACAAGCTTTGTAAGATAACCTGGTTTTATAACAACACTTTTTTTTTTTTTTTTTTTTTTTTTTTTTTTTCTCAAGGGCTGTATTTCCATGTACTAGGTAAAAGCATTCCATTGCTGAGATTTTCCTCTGAACCCTTGACTTTTGTTACCAGTATCTGAATCTCCAGGCCCATTTCCAGCTCAGTGCAGCTGAAGGATTCACCGGCCGAACGTCAGTGGCCCCCTTTCAGCAGAGACCATTGTAGCGTACACCAGTCAGTTCTCCACCAGTCTCTCCATTCACAAAGGCGTTGTCAGAAAACCCACTGAAGCACGAAATACAGTGAAATCACTACCTCATTGCAAGAGACCTTATGTTTGGTATTTAACGTGCTTTTAGCCTTATAACGCACTTCTTCAGCTAAGCTGTGTGCAATCAAGTTTAAAATACCGCCACAGCAGCAGCACGGTGAGCGATACCAAAGTGATTGATCAAGCTGCTAAAACCAGACATGTTCTGCTGCTGCTTAACTTAAAATTCAGCTAGGGGGAGGTTGTTTTATTTTTGTTTTCCTCTTCCTAGATCTTAAGCATGTCGATTGCAAAGACTGTGTAGGAAACATGCACTTCTAGAAACCTGACCCCGACTTTATGTTTTCTGAACATCCACGGCCCGTTGCAGCCCCCGTCTGTTATGTGCCCAAAGCTCTGGTGATGATGACACAGTCACTGGTATAGCTAATTTGGCTCCTAAATGTTTTCTTTGTGCATTGAAACAACATCTTTGAGCAGTTTCTTAAATGTCATTCCTTGCATTATACAGAGCAGACAATAAACAATAAAATTATTCACCTTGAAGAAACCATCTGCTGTCATTAAGAACATCATCAGGTCTTTTTTGTTGCTTTGAATGGTCCTCTGGGATGCTGTAAGTGTCATTAAAACACTATGTTCCCCATTGTCTGTGTGGCAGACTCATTTTGCTTTAGAAACAAAAATGATGATGGGTAAAATAAGCACAATTTTCATTCTCTATTAGTTTCCATATTTCATTTATTTTGTAAATGTCTTAAAATGCTTGGTGTTTGGAATTATTATTCGGAAGCTGTGTCAGAACCATTTATCCCTTGGTTGCGTGATGCTCTGAGCACGCCGCTCTGACCCATTTGCAGGCTCTGCAGAGCCTCGATGCTCGCTCTCTGCCGGCTCAGTGCCTCCCCACGCATGCAATTTCTCAGCGCCAAGAGAGCTGACCCATGCGACACACTGCACAGAACAGCCTGTGATGCTGAACTGCAGCAAGGCATGGTTAAAGTTAACCCCAGGACCATCTGTCTCCATTTTTTCTCCTCTACTCAATCATGGATGGAGTGGACGTTGCCATTTGCAATGAAAGTTCAACTCCCTTCCTCCTCCCCGCTCCTCCCATGCCTGCAATATATATTCTCCCTTCTTTTCTTGGGTCTGTTCCTTTATAACAATGACTTGCCTGACAATGGCAGCATGTCCCTGTGCACCGGGAGATCCATCATGGCCTAAAGAGGACTTGTCTCTTGTTCCCTGGGAGAGCAGTGCAGACAGAGTGCTGCAAGCCTTAGGAAAAGGCAGGCAGAGGCCCCTTTGCTACAGCTGGCCTCTTCTGCCTTCCCACCCCTCAACTCTTCTCCCAGCCTTTATGGTTTCTTTCACTGAGTTTAAAAGAAAAAGCTCAGCAACCCCCCCTAAAACACCATCCCCACTTCATAGAAATAACTTGAGGCTCCAGACAGAAATTATAGAAAATAGCTCAGGAATACCTATCTCAAAACTGGCTCTTGCTGAACAGGTCAACAGTTTAGGGGGCAATGAAAGTAATGCTCATCAACCCTAAAGACTTGGCTGCAGCAGAAAGCTCGCCTGGCACAGGGCTTGGCACGTGCAGGCTCAGAAGGTGCAGGTACTGCTGGCCTGGGGGAAGGATCCGAATAAAGATCAGTCTGAAAAAAAGGTCAGATAAAATGCTGTTTTATCAAAAGAACAAAGGTTGAGAGCTGCATTCGGAACGGGCTGGAAAAAGTAACAGGTTTTAAAAATAAAGCTCTCCTGTTTTAAATGGTACATTGTCTGGGACATGTTAGTTCCTTCCTAATGAAAGCCTGGAAGAGCAGATCATTGGGCAATAGTCTGTGCCTTGAAGGATTCAACCTTAGTTTCAAGGTTGTGAGGTTTATTTCTGGAAGCTAAATTTACTATAAAAAACTTCCCTAAACCCAGCTAATACAATGAAAATGCAATCAAATATTGAGAAAGAGCAATCACATTAGAGACAACCCACCATTATTAATCTAGTTAAAACCAAAGGTAAGGTCTGTCAGCCTAAAAAAAAAAAAAAAGAAAGAAAGAAAAAAGATTCTTTTTTAGCTCTACTGTCTTTAATTGTTCTTTTCACCAAATGATATGTTACAGAAATATAAAGAAAAAAATCAAGCCAAACCAAAGCTCCTCTTAACGTGAAATGCAATAAAAACACAATCAGAGCAGCTCAGGGTTCTAGTGACATCATTTGTGCTGTTGTGGTTTCTGATGTCACAGCATCCTTTGATGGAATTATTTCTGTGTGTCTCATGACCCATTCATTATTGTACCCATATTGCAGACTTCATATTACAGTCAACAATAAAAAAGACCCTTGGCAAACCCCATTACATTCTGCAGTTAATTTGCGTTCTTGCAAAGTGCTTATATTTACTATGAGTGATAATCATACATATGCATGAGACCTTACATGAGGGAGAATGTGCTTAGGAGTTAGCACAGTGGGAGTTTTGCCTAGAAGAGATGTCAAAATCAGTTCACTTTTGTTATATATGAGTAATTTAATTTCCTCTACAGTGTTATTAGGGCAAGAATGAAGTAACATTCTTTGGCGTAATTGAAGCAGATCCCAGCAAGACAAGAGGATAACAAAACCTTCCCATCTTGTCATGTCAAATTCTTACCTACTATACAGCACACACAGACACATTCTTTGTGTTGAATTAAATTATCCAGTTGAGTTTATTAACTTGTTATGTCCCATGACCTTCAGTATATTTACTGTTGGATCTTTAAACTTCCTTCCTTCTTTAATTTACTCCCTCACAATCGACCTCATTTTTGTGTCAGACCAGAAATACCGGTGGCATTCAATCCTTTTTTTGGGTCTCATTTTTCATCAGAAGCTTCTCTCGTTAAATCCTGAAATCCATTTTCCACTTCCGACACTCTCTAACAGATTATAAAACAGACAGCCAAGGAGTCCCTCCACAGAAAGAGCTGTGGGAGGCTGGCTCTCTCCTTTTCCCCACAGTGCCAGTGGTAGCAGAAGGTGATGCTCAAAGGCACCAGAGGCTGCAGCCACGCCGGCCCCGTGGGACACAAACCCAGCAGCCAGGGAGCTCGGAGCAACTGAGCCCAGCCCCTGTGAGCTGCAGGAGAAACCTGCTGCTGCTGCCTCTCAGGGTGGGCTACAGAAGCCAAATGTAATCGACTTAAATCTGTACTGTCCCCTGAAGGAGAAACTGGAACTTTTTCAATGTAACATCCAATTCAGAGGAAAAACAGTTATTTGGAGGTTAGCCAGACTATAAGGGCTAAGTCATGCAAAACTTTGTTGTTGTTTTTGACACTGCAGTATTTGTAATGAAACTCAGAGCAAGACTTTTGTTGAGTCAGTAGCTTTTGGTGTCTTGTAATAGAGTCTGTTTTGCAGCTTTGTAATGAAAGTACTGCCAGATGGCCATCAGGCAGAGTTTCTCAGTGAGCAAGCCCTTGTAAACCTTGCAGGTCCGAGTTCACTTGGATGCAACTCATCATTTACAGCTCTGAACTTACTGTCTTTGGCTCCAGCGGGAACTGGAGTTGACCAAGGACCATCTCCTATTTGAACCCAAGAAAGGCAAATTTTCTCTATGAAGAGTGGTTCATTTTAGGCATGAGGGACAGATGAATGCTCATAATTATCCCTCCTGTGTGCTTTATAAGCAAATCCCTTGGTAGCAGAGAGTGTAGGTTAGCATACTGGGTAGCTTTGCTGCCCAGTGTGCTGTAGTTAAACATGGGAAGAAAGGAGGGAAAAACACAGGGGAACACAGCACTGAGGGAAATGATTAATTTGAGGAAAATTCATCTCCTGATGCCTTTCTTCAGTGCCAAACAAACCACTGGAGAAGATACTTAACTCAGGGTCTTTAACACCTTGTGACATTCCACGACTAACAGGAGATGACTGAAGTATTTAAGCTCTCAGCTTTTTTGTGTTTGTATTTTGGGAAGTGGAGAAGCTGCAGAGGTAGGGAACATTTCTTCCTTGCTCTCTAGCTCAGTGTTCTCTACCTGCCTCTGGGTCCTTCAAAGGGACAGATATACAGGCCCACACATACAGCCTGATGCAAGAATTGTCTTTGATATGTATTTGATACTTACCAAACTCTAAGAAAATACTGCCTGGAATGCTCCAGCATGACAAAGGCACATTTAAATGCTTAGACTCTCACTACCCTTACTTGAGACTCAGCTGTGCTCTTCTGGTACTGCCATCCCTCTTAGCTCATCTGCAAAACAGGAACAAACTATGCACCTGTGTAAAGCACTTGAGAGCATCACAGGAAAGATACTGCATGTGGATATATCATTGGCTCTATTTATATGAAGAAAAGTAAAATGACAACACACAAGCAATTTGCAACAACTCATTTTTTTTACTGCTTAGCCTGGGGAGGTCATTATGCACAGTTGCTCCAGAGAGAGAAAGCTTCAGTGCTCTGAGCAGAGCATGCCCGAAGGAAGAATCCTCCGAACACCAGGCTCGGGGAAGCCTCAGCTTACAAATCAGCTTATCTTGGCCATGCACAAGTTAGCCTTTTAAACATGGTATTTAAACAGTCTTCAACTTGTGAATTCCTGAATCTGTGAGATAAGAACAAGCCATTGTAGGGGGAACCTCCACTTCCTAGAACTGCCTAACTGGAATGGAAAGGGAAGAAGCAAAAAGAAGGGGATGTTTCCCAGGTATACCAGGTGGATCCACAGATTTCTTGTGGATGCTGTATGTCTCCGCTATCTTATTCTTCCATTTTTGAGTTGTTTTTAATTGTTCTCTTGAAATGTTACTCCTACATATCTGAATTGTGTGACTGCTTAATTGAGAAAAGTGGTAAATAGCAGTCATTTCTAGAGGAAAGTAGTACATAAATTTCAGAAAAAAAATTGATTATCAGCAATTGAAGTAAATTTTGTTGAAATTTCCTAAGGTGGTAAATCAAAGTCCTCCATTCCCAAAGAAGGGCAAGGTATAGAATCATAGAATATCCTGAGTTGGAAGGGACCCATAAGGATCATCAAGTCCAACTCCTGGCACCGCACAGGTCTACCCAAAAGTTTAGACCATGTGACTAAGTGCACAGTCCAATCGCTTCTTAAATTCAGACAGGCTTGGTGCAGTGACTACTTCACTGGGGAGCCTGTTCCAGTGTGCGACCACCCTCTCGGTGAAGAGCCTCTTCCTGATGTCCAGCCTAAACTTCCCCTGCCTCAGCTTAACGCCGTTCCCGCGGGTCCTATCACTGGTGTTTACGGAGAAATTAGTACTACCCTATGGAAATTAGTACTACCCTGTTACCTTTTCTTGGAGTTAACGGATGATCCACCTTTTGGGATTAGACATTATGCAGGTGTTCAGGATCCCCCAGTCCTTTAGCCTTTCTGCAGAAAGCCTGCTGGCCTGTCTCTGCCAAGCACAGCGGTGGGTACCACTTACCTATAGGATACTGAACCGAGCCAGGGAGCTCATTCTACAGCTACCAAAGGACAGCCACGAGATGCTTGGAGCCTCTACACCTGGGTCCATCAAGAACATCTCAGTTTGAAATATACTACTTGGCAAATTAAAAAATAAATAAAGAGACATTCTACCCGCTCTGCTGTGCCCTTGATCAATGCCAGCACTGCTCTGTCCTTACCGTGCTCCTCACACTAAAGCTCAAACACTGCTCCATCAAAATGAAGGCATATATTTACAGCACAGCCAGGTCTTTTTGGATTTAGCTGAGATGGAAAACACTGCATTGTGCTTTTATTACTTGCATGTAAGTTGATGCAGAGATTCTGGGATTTTTAAGGCCCGAAGAAAATATAATCACCTAATCTGATCTTCTGAATCACACAAGAACACCCACAGGTAATGGCCAGTGTTATCTGATGCTGGAGGAATGCAGCAAAGACATAATCGGTGATTTTACCCTGTGGTGGATCACAGTTGGCGAAGCAGAAATGGGAACTCTTGAACTCTTTCTCTGCCAGATATGGGACAGAAAAATTGCCTGCTGGCTGGTCTAGGCGAAGCTGCATTAAGCTAAGCTGTAGATGAAATTATTGTTATATTCATTGCAAGGGCTGCTATGACAACAGATGAATGCTGCAGGTAATTTAATTACATTTCTGTCAGACCCTCTGCCTTTCAGGAGACAATGCAGAAGCCAACAGCATTTTCTTTTAATCTTGCAGGTGGCATGGAAAATGTCAAATTCTCCTCCAGAGGGCCTAACAAGAGCATTTCACTTGAGTCATGAAACATTATTTAAGTATCTTGAAGGATCGCTTGTGTTTCCTCCCAGCGTCTCCAAGTCAGCGTGCGTTCACCCCACAATTTCAGGAGCTGCACCACACGGGGACGCTTTCAGTGTCTCTTCTTGCTCGTGGGCTGTACAACACTCCTGTGGGTTGAACCCTGGCAGAAGCATCCCAGTTTGCACACTGAAGACATAAACACTTTCACTGAAAACAAACAAACAAAGCCCAGCTCAGCCCAAAGCCAACAAAATCCCATTTCCCCCGAGCTCCTCATGGCCTCCCCAGGAGCCGAACGCTGCCACGTTCCCTGCGAGCGGAGGCACCTTCACGTCCCATTACCTCCATGCCAGAGGACACCTGGATGCAGAAATGGGTGGGTGCCAGCCTTCTTCTTCACAGCACAGGTGACGGTGTGGGATAAATGGGAGTTTTTACTATGCTATGGCATTTTTAATTAATTATGTAAGCTCTTGGAGGCATTCCTCCAGCAGCAGCAGGAGGGGAAGGACAGTTAACACTCCGTGCCTAGCCTCGAGCCATGCTCCAGCAAAGCACTCTCCTGCCCTGCCCACCCCAAGGCATCGTGGGGAAGTTACAAATCTGGGAAAATCACTGTTGTTCTTCTAACAGAAGAGAGTGCTGAGAGAGCTGCGGTACCGGGTGTCTGTCTCCCTCCTACACTTGTCTTCCACATCTCAGGTGTGGTTTGGAAATCAACACCACTTGACCATATTAACGGGGAAAAGCGTTGGGGGAAGGAGGCAAGAAAAGGTCCTTTTTCCCTGCGATCGTGAACTGTGCAGCTGGGAGAGGAAAACAACAGCATTAAGAACAAAGTATTGACTGACAGAACAGCGAGAAGTTGACAGGAATTGGCTCCCACTTGCTGTAAGTAGGTCACGCAGTGCAGGAGCATGTTGCACATTCTTCTCTGAGGCATGGGGACAGGCAATGAGTACCACAATGAGCAAGTATTTAAATGCTATGTGCATGTCATTCCCCCCTACCGAGGGACTATTTTCATGAGTAAAATCGCTGATGTTTGCAGCTGGATGAAACCCATCTCTGCTGGGAAGCACTGACTCCAAGGGGCACGGTGGGAGCACAGCACAGCTGGAGCAGTGATCTGCACCTCACCAAGCCTGGACACAAGACCATTCAAATAATGCTATAATTTACATTAATTAAAGCAGGAACATGGCAATTGTCTATTGTTTATCTGAGGAAACTGTCTGAGGAGCAACCCTTCTGTATCAGGGTATAAATTCAGTTGCCATGTAATTAAGTCATAGTTACATAAGCACAGAACAAATGTGCAACAAGATTCAGCTAATACATGAAGGTGATAAGAAGGACCCAGGCAGCTCACTGGCATTGAGGAAATTAGCCATACCAAATTAGATATCAATGAATGCATTTACTACCATGTCAGTTATTATTCTGAGTATAAATTGAAAATTAATTATTTTTACAGAGTTCTAACACAAACTCATATTAGGAATTAAAAAAAAAAATCCTATTATTTTCTAATTCCAGGTCTGCTGTGCATTTTGTGACACCGAAGAAGATACAGCATCACTGCCCTCTCCCCAGTACCTCCTTCAACTGAAGAGGGAAAGGAAGAATAACAGCAAAGACACAGGTTCAGGTCAGCAGTGAAGACAGTTGACAAAGCACTGAAGCGAGGTCCTGCAAGTCCTGCTTTTTTGATCTCCTGAACAGCTTTGTGCCTTGATTTCTCCTCTGGCATATGGAGATAATGATAATTCCATTGTGAGGGGCTTTCAAATGGCTCCGATGAAAAGCTCTACAAAATGACAAGTTATTACTCATACTCACCCATCAGGCTTGCTGGAGTCCTGTGCAGCTAGAAGGGGGACATCAGCCTAGCTGCAAAAGAAACATCTCTGAATATTCTGCTGGAAAAAAAAAATCAAATTCCGATCACTAGCTCAAGATTAAAATGCAGAAAATAGTTAAATGTGTGAGCACCTAGAATATTCAGTGAGCATGGGAGACGCTGATAGTTCATAAATTCAGATTCATGCTGGATACTTCTCAAAGGAATAACAAAATAGATGGTGATCTGATGAACAGACAAATAAAGGTGGAATGTAATTTATGAATTCAATAAAGGAGACATCTGAACTAATATCTGACAGAATTCATAAGGTGAGAAGAAAAACATGAAGAACAAAGAGTTATTGCACCTTCTGCACATACCATCCCCAGAGTTCCAGGAAAGAATAAAAATTGGGATGGTGTAGTCCGCAGTTTGGGAGGCAAAGGAATGATGCCATTTTATGTAAGGGAGAATTAACTAAGAATAAATTAATGTGTACACAAATGTACATATATAGAAAAATACATATACCTAGAAAGAGAAGGTACATGATAAAGCTGTCAGAATAACACAAGTTTTGTACAGAGGCATTGCAAGTTATTCAGGTCTGTCCAAGTAAATTCCAATAAAAACTTGCATGTCCATCACACTGTCCCTCTACTCTGAGTACTTGAGAAGTAAATTGCAGTTCATTAGCACTATTTTTCATACCTTCCCACCAATACTGCCAAGTTCCCTTGGCAACATAAGCCGAAACGCACAGACCTAGCAAAAGAAAAAATATAATTAATGTATTTCAGAACCACTAAAATTGACCTAAAATAGCTTTATTTTGAAGTTTTAACGTCATGGGAATTTCAGAAGCTGCACCCAGTTCTCTGCTTCTCACTGAAAGGCTCAGCTTTGTTCTCAGTGGTCCAGATCCTCCAATGAAATAAAGTGGTTTTACTTTATTGCCAGGGGATCTGTGACCAGCACAAGACCTCCCCATTGCTACAGACACAAGACTGACTCTGTTTCTGACTCCAGCTATGTCTAAGTCTCCATTCTCCACTACTTACCTTGCCTGCCTGGCTCTGGCCTTGAGCTACCAGCTCTCTTCGAGGGGAAGCACCAAATTCTACCCCTTGCACCTGTGCACAGACTGGAAGTCCTTGCAGATCAGCCACAGGTACCTCAGGGTCTGACCAGCCTCTTGTCATTTCCCCTCCACCTCAAGAAACAGCAACGGTGCTTGCCAGAAAGCCAAGTATCAGGCATTAGAACAAAAACAACTTGTGGACTGCTGTTCCTGGCCGTAGGAAGTCTCAGCAATCTCAGATTCACGTGCTAAATGTCTGGCTATCCTGCCACAAGAGCTGCTGATACTGGAGCCTCTCCTTCTCCCAGAGCTTTTTCCCTTCTTCAGAATTATTAAAGATCCTTACAGTAGTGGACATGGCAAAGCAGGGTTGGTAAATTGTTTTAAAAAGGCTACGTGGACCTTTAAGTTAACAGGTCATCCCGTCATATTTCAGGGATGCACCCAGAGGTGTTTACCTAGGTCTGCCCAGAGGCTTGGCATGTTACCTTCGTCCCAGTACACTTAATCAAGGAAGAATATTCTGGAACCTCTAGTAGTGACCCTTGTTGCCCAGTGTCTCTCTTCCTCCCGAGGCAAGGAGAGGACTCTCCTAAAGGTTTTACTTCGGTATTGATAAATTATTTTCCATGTCTGTTTCAGTCCTTTACGATTACAGACAAGCATCCAAAAAATAGATTCTCCACATGCATCCTTCCCCAAACACAGTGTACTCCATTGCCATATGAATTCTCTTAGCATCCTTCAAGGATCAGGACCCCTTTTTAGACAAATTTCTCAAAATTGCAAAAATTACCTTTTAATGTCCTACTGCTAGCTGCCTTTCCGTGAGCTGTGTGGAGGAAGGCGCAGTCTCTCCCTCTGCCATCCCTCCTATTAATTCTTACACGATTATTCAGAGTGCTTTTATTTGTCCTCAGAGCGAGGTGTCTGGCATCCTCCAGCTGCCAATTTCTTTAAGGATTTGTCTTTTTCTCTGATGAGGTGGAGACATTTTGCTGTGTGCATCCAGCCTCGCTGTTTGGACTGTTTAATGAAAACATCAATAAGACACAGACTGGAGAAGGAGAGGGAAGTACACAGTCATTAAGATCTGTTATTAGCATTTTGCACAATACCACAAGCTTCTGTACTTGTGCAATTAATACAGCAATGAATACCACAATGAGCTGGAGAAACCTCATTGAAGCTGGGAAGTGTAAACACTGCCCTCCACTTAAAGTAATTGTCAGAAGCAGTTCAGCAGCTCCACGGAAAGAAAAAGCTGAAGCTCTGGCTGCAGACACAAATGTCTGTCCTCAGCCGTGATAGAGAAACCTTCAACCATCTTAAAAAATATCATGATCATGAGAACTACTGCTGGCCCAATCATCCATCCAGATCCAAATGCTACCAGCACACCTAGCTGTAAATACTAGGATTAAAGACAGGTAGGCATGGCACTTACTCTTGCTGATAGAGCCAGCATGCAGGATATAGAGCTCAGATCAGCTTCACACTGGCTGCACGAAGGAGGACAGACGATACCTGATCTGCTGGCACAGTATTAGTTCGTCAAGAATTCTTGAGCACACTTGAGCGATGGGTTGAGTTTATAGAAGAGTAATGCTTCTCTTTGCATTTTTGACAGGCATTTCAAACCCTAGTGCTGGATTTACTGTAAGGTAAGACCACAGCTGGGGATAAGTGCTGGTAGGAATATGGGAATGCTCTGTATGGCCAGAGATAGAGCTTGACTCCTCAGGATCCCAGCTGTGACCACACAGGACTGGATTCCTCGCACGCGTTTTAAGCCTTTACCCCCAGATACAATTCTTCACCTACCGATTTAAAACTTTTCACAAAGTTGTGTTTCCCCAAGAAAAGCACAGCTTGCACGAATTCTCCTACTATTTGCTTGTACATGGCAGTTACCAGTAACTTTGCTAATAACTCATTGCTCATGCAAATTAATTCAGCTTAGAGAAACAAGAGAAACAAGTCTTGATGATTATAAAACGCTGCAATCACAGTATTGCTTCCGGCCAGCTGGGAGTAAATTCATCGAGCATTTGATATTTAAAGCTGCTGTGGTGATGAATGCGTGCCTTCATTTCTGACTGTACACCAAGACAGAGAGAAGACAGAATACAGAAAAATGACTGCATGATGGGAATCCCAACAGAAACCACCGGAGACAAAGGCAGAGAGATGAAATCTCTTTCACATTAAGCTGAACCTATCTGATATGCAGCAACTCGTCCTCTCTTATTTAACAAGGACCTATTAAAACAAAAGAAACAGCAAATACTGGTTTTACTCATCCAGAAGCACCGTGTGGCAGTCCTGTTGACTGTATCTGATAAATCTTAGTATGCCAAGGTCAAGGGCAGCTGTACAGTAGTAGGCGTCTCTTCTGCCCCAAAGTACACATGCAGCCAACTGTTACAATTATGGATGTTCACTCCACGTGTGCAGAGCATACAGAGGGGAGGATAAACTCCTCTGAGGTTTTGATAACAACCTTGCTGTTGCTGTGTATCTTTGTTCTGTATGTGACATTACAGTAAAAACAAAAGGAAAATGAATTGAACAGTAAATACCCATGATTATACTGTACTAATTGCATTCACCGTTTCCCATGGAGTCAAAGTTACAGGGAATGCTGTACAATGCGGAGGAAATCACTGATTCCATTGGTATGTTCCATTATCAGTGGCATTAATCACAATGAATCCTTTTAGTAACAAATGTAGTGAGAGTAGTGCAAGTTGGTGAGAGGCAAGTTACACAGGGCTCGCACCTCTTCCAGAGCATCTGAGTTTCTCTGCTGACAGTGGGGGCATTTCAAGCACCTCAAGAAGATGTTCAGAGCCATATATTTGTGCCTAATTCAAAGGTGGTGTATGGACTAAGTCACTAGTCTGAGCTGCCTTTTTTTTTTTTTTTTTTTTTTAGAAAATGTGAAATTAACAGAATTTTCCTTACAGCCCCTTTTCTACATCATGAAGAGAGAACATAAGAAACTAGAGAAAGTCCAGACAGAAACTTGTCATTCCATCCCAAAGAGAGAAGCAGGACACTGGGCAGATCAGGGAGGCTTTTTCTCCCAATTGCTCTTTACAACCCACTTTGTCCTCGCTACAGTCACAGGATATCTTCCACATGCCCCTGAGATCAGCAGCACTGACCTGTGGCTCTTTTGCTCTGGGAGAGTCTTTCTCAATGGATGAGACAGCAGACGTGTCCTTCTGCAAAGTGTGGCTGTAAAGCACCCCGTAACAGATCCCCTGCGCAATGCTTTATAAATAGCATCTGCACCGTCTGTGGACAGAGAGAAAATATTAGCCTGGCATATCAAAAAGATCTAGTCCCAGACGGAGTGAAAAGGAAGATCTAGGGACAAGAGGAAGCAGAAAATCCTTGGACTTAAACCTCTTGGCAATGTATTTGGCAGGCCTCAATTGTCATTTATCCTAGGAAAATATCTTAGAAAAAGGAGCCAAATTCCCATCTACTGCTCTGTAAGGGAATAAAGCAGCTATCTATTTTTTCATTAAAATTAAATAATTGAATCTGTCCGGATTCATGTACTTTTTCCCCATGAGATATCCAGGAGAATTAAGTTTCAATTGACTTTCCAGACCTTGGTTATCATAGGAAGCTTTTCAAAAATTGGGACATTTGGCAATTTGAAATTCAAATAGGTTTCAGTCAATATGTTTACTATTGCCAGACAGGAGTCTTTGTCCCCAGGGTGTTTAATGCTTCAATAAGTAATTGGTCCTTTCATCTTTTATATGCACAGAGTGAAGAGTTTATGTCTCATACAGTGAATTGTCAATACAAAGGATCTTTGTGCAAGTCTTAAATAACCTAGCTCCATTAAATCCTGTTAGAAATCTCCCCTCCCTCCACATGCCCACAACTAGCCTTTGAAGATTTTTTCCCCTCCCCTGATTTTCAATGGCATCTTTAAAGGGTAGCTCTGCTTGACTCTCCAAGCCTAGATACAGACAAAAACACAGAGGTGAATGCAAGGAACAAAAAAATCCCCCAACAAACTGAAAAATCCATGAATTTTGAGGAAAACACTTATTATGCATTTATCTATTAAGTCTGAAATTCAAAGTATTCAATGCACCTGCATCCAGACCTTCAGATCGCTAAAGACAAGAATACAACCTCAGTATAGCAAGAGTATTTCTCGTATGAAGCCATCACCCAAAGCTGTATACATGGGCAGTGTTGTCTGTAAAGCTGAGCAGAAAACAGATTTTTTGTTTTACATAAAACTGCCATTTTTTTAAAAATCTCTTCCTCTACTCTAGGATTTTTAAAGAAATATATTTGCCACAAGTTAAAATACTTTTAAAATTTTTTTTTTTTTTTTTTTTTTAGGCTAAGCTTCTGGTGAAGTTAGATCTAAAAATGTTTGGAAAGTCTGATTTCTTGAGGACTCCAAAATGAAGTACTACACCATGTCTGTTATCAGCCAATGAAGCTCCTAAACCACTGAGATTTTTCCCAGAAGGAGTGCACAGAAACTCTTTACACAGCCTTCAGCTGCTTGCCTCACATCCTCTTCCTCACCTTGCTGCAATCATGCTGACCACCCCCTGCTTGGCTCCGGCTACTTCTCACAAGTTAAAGATCAGCTTGACCCAGATTTGCCTGCAGAATTTTTCCTACAAATGTTCCCCAGCCCAGCCCATTCCAGTCAAAATAAGCCAGCCCATCAAAGATCCACTATTTACACTGCTCAAACCCACCTCGATCATTTTTTACTGGTGCGTGAGAAAATATCGAGCCTTTTCACAATGGAGCTATGCTGTTACTCTAATCCCAGCATCACCAGAGGTGACAACACAGCACAGACAACCCTGAGTATTGGACGAGCATCCTTAGCTCAGCACTGCATCCCTCCAGAATTATTTAGCACTCACCCCATGACCTGCAGTGTGGGGTGTGCTGGAACCCTGGCTAGCTGCTAGCGACTGGTTGTACAGATTAGCAGATCTCCTGTAAGCGTTCATTAGACTTGCATTGCAACCTTTTATATTTGGTAGCTGTGTTCTCTGTGTGACACACAGCAGTTTGTCAGGATCTGAAGGTGAGCTGGTACGCTAGACATTTATGCTGAGGTCTATAGACGGGAGAAAGCAGTATATAATCAAGGACAAACACAAGTAAACAGAATTTACCCACTTGCAATAGCTCCATGTTGCACTTTCTCTTTCTATATATGTCAGAGTTGAGATTACACACTCTTTTTATTTCTCACTGTACAAATAGGGATGAAGAAAGTCTTCACAGATTCAGATCAGAACTCTTCACTGCTGTTAATTGTTCATTTTTATTGCATATGTCTGTATTGAATTTAATTAAACTTGGCTCACAAGCTTTGCATATGTAATCATGAATAACAGTTAATAGTCCATTCCTCATTATGGTACTTTTCAGTCAAAGGATGCCCTAATGCTCTACAAAACAGACTACATATGTTTCAGATCTTTTACCCAGCAATAACACAGCGTTCTCTCACGATGCCTTGTAGCAATTCTTGAGCAGTGCACAGAACCCCCCCCCCCCCCGATTAAACTAGAGTAGACTAGACAAATACCAAGTGCAAACGAAATGGCCCTTGACTGGGGATAAGTAAAGAGGCTACATTGATTTATATCAGAATCTGGCAAACAGCTTGCAAAAACTGGATTTGTGTTCTGCGAATGAAGAAATAACTTGGCATAACTTTTCCTTATCAGAATGGCAGCATGTCATTGCCTTTTGGCAATGTTATACCAGTTAGCAGTTATACCGGCATGGTGTCCAGGTACTCATGGCCAACAGCCCACAGCAGAGGAAGAACTGCAAGGTTTTCATATAAAAGAGGCTTCTAATAGCGAGTGACCTGCCCAAAGCACATCGTGTGTAAATGCAAGTTGCAAAACACAGGCAGAGGAAGAATGTTATAGCTCCTCCTGCATGCACTGAGGATGAATCCTCTGCTTAAAGAAAGAAGACAAACTAAGACGATATCGCTCTGAGAGACAGTCCTAGGTTTTGACAGCCTTGGAGGATGCTGGGCAACTCACTGCTGTCAGGACTGAACTATGTAATTCACACAGAGAAAAAAGGGCCATGGTGAATTCAAGCCCTGGTAGAGCAGACTACAGGTGTATCTTAAGCACGTGCCATCTGCTGTGATCTCATGCTTTGTGAAAGCCGAATGTTCCTCTTCTGCAAAAGTCAGTTGTGGGGCAGAGATAAGGCTACTCCTCTCACAAGATCTGACAGAATGGGGAGTAAGAGTAAACTCAGCTGAAGATGGGCAGCTTCCTCAAGACATGTAAAGAAATCACCTGGAAATATGCTGGTGCTGTGGCCTGAGCTGGTCACAAAGAGCTCGTTTGCCTCCATCTTATGACTGCATCCCAGTAACATCTGCTGTCATTGCATTTCAGCATCAACTTCCTGTAGCTCAGCGTGAGAAATATCTTCTCCTAGGATAAGGAAAGGAAAAAGTAATTAATAGATAAGGGCCTTCCCAGTGGAGGCTGATTTGCTTTCTGATCCACAAAGCACTGCAGATTAAAAACTGGAACTAAACAATTCATAGAAAACTGAAACTGCTGGAGAAGCGGGTGCTTTTTCCTTCACAGATTAGGGAGACTGGTACCCTCATCTGCAATCAGGGCTGCAAAATTCCCCTGTCCAGCATGCTGACTAATAGCTCCATTTGCTTCATTAAAAGAAGGGTGAAATGAAATTTCCTGCACTGATTAGAAATGTAGAGAAGGCAATCACTGTCATTTGCATTCAATCAGATGTTTGTTCCCCCTGATAGGAGAGCATCAGGATTATTTGAAAAGCACCAAACAAGTGCTATGCCATTTCACTAATTAAACCCACCCTCCCGCTCTAAAATTGATGAATAATGGCTGAACTTGACTCACAATCCCTTTGTCTTCTATTATTTACTCTTTTTAACAGTGATTTATGGCAAGGTAGTGCTTTCATTATTCTTGTTAATTACCTCTGTTCTCTACTTCAGCTTGTAAAATGTAATTGCCTGAAACATAAATCTAGTCTTGCCACCTATATTCACACGTCATTAATATTATTTAGACCATTCTTATAAAATCTTTATAAAACATAATTACATACGTGCCATTAAGTGCTACATTGTGCTGAAGATGCACTAAGCCTTTTTTGAGGACTAGTTAGTCTGGAGATTAAACCTTCCTGATCGTGTTAACACGTTTGTGCTCCCCTAGGAAAAAAAAAAACACGAACTGGTCAATGAATGTTGTAGATCTGGCTAACACACCTCCTTGAGCCTGCAGGCCCTGCTAAGTGGCTACTAACACTTCTGCCACAGGGGAGCAGAGGCCCTTTAGCTCTCCTTCTCTCCCCACCCTCGGAAAGAATAATTTCACTGAACGGAGTCAAGATCACCAGGCAAAAGTGCAGCAAACAAAAGCAGCAGCTACTCACTCGAGTGATTATCGAGTTTCTTTCTGTGCGCAGATAATCCCCAAACAAATTATATCCATCCTCGCTGTCCCTGATATTTCAAATCAAAAGAACTGCATATCAGAGAACACTCTTCTGCTGCCTTTTTTTTTTTTCCATTGTAATTTTTAGTATTGGTTATGATTATACGTAAGAAGAAAATCTATTAGAAGGAGAGGAAATGCATTATCCCCAGCTGATTGTTGACATGATATTAGCTCAGCGTTTGTCAGGTTGCTGGTAATGAACAAGTTTATACGCAGCACTTCATCTCCCCGACAAAACACTTGGCTATATGAACAGTGGTAATATCCCATCTGAGCCTAGTGAGAGAGAAACATGTTTATTATTTCTCAAAAAAAAATAATCTCATTCCTCCCCTGATTCATCTACAGCATTATTACCTAAGTGCGCATTTGGAGGTACTAGACCAGCTAATGTAAGCCCTTCAGCCAGCAAGTATTATCAAGTGTATTTCCATTACCTTCCATTCTCCACAGCCGTAGGAAGGCGAGCCCGTAACATATTGCGACTGCATTTACAGTTGTTAATTACTGTAAATTTGGTGCATGAGATAAGAGCATTTGCTCTCTGCAGGTCTTGCACCTGATGTATCATGGCTATTACTGCTTTTAGCTGGATCACAGCGCTGAGGTCCCAGCTGGGGGTGTTTCTCCTGCCTTGCACCAGGGTGTGAGACCCGAATCAGCCCCTCCTGGCAGCACTTGCTGCCACCAGGATTTCCATGGCTCAAACGAAGAGAAAAGAGCAGGGTGTAGCCTGACAGATGAAATCAAGACTCTTTTGCCATCTTTTCCTATTCTTCAGAAGACTGCAAGGAAAAAATTTCTCCTGCCTGACCTGACATGTGGTTTATTCTGTAATGGCATTCTCCATAATGCATTTTGCCCGAGGAAAGTGTTGTAACTTGGTTATGCTGGGGGAGAGCACGGAAATGGGAAGAGAAAGCTGTCTTCAAACCAGTTTTGTAAATCCATGCCAGATTGGGGTAGGCAACATGAAAGATGCAGGTCAGAGGGCATATTCACCATCAAGTGCAGTTCCCAGAATTAGACAGATTCATTCTTTTCTTTTCAGGGAAAGGTTGCTTCTTAAAATCAAATCTATCTAGTATAAGCCATAGAGCAAACCCAAGTTCTGGGACCTGGCTCCCTTTTTTCTCAGTGCAGAGCTGTTGCAGTTTACATGCCTTTTGGAGATTTGTCTCAAGAAAGGTAGACAAATCTCCCTCCTATCCTAATTTAAACAGCTGGAACTAACTCCCCAGCCGAAGTAGTCATTCCATAGGCTCCCCCGAGGACCAGGCATGAGGCAGTTGATGGGTTTAGTTTTGCCTTCCTCTAGACCACCTTTCCTCACAGCCAGGAAAGCTGCTGTGTGCGTGGCTTCCTAACAGGAAGCTGCCATAGGGTGGGCACCAGTGGCACGGATGGAAATGCTCACCATGGTCCGGTGTGTATCTTACTGGGAAGACAGCACACGAAAAAGGGTGGTGACTTAATATGAACTACCAGCAGACAAACCCTCCCAGCCATGAGCTGCTGTGGGATTAAACAGCTGTGGCATCCTTATGAACACAAATCAGTTGAAAAAGCAAAGTCATTTTTAGCAACAAAAGGAGGGAACGAGCTGGGGACAGAGGTTTTTACTCCTCCCACAAACATGCCCTCAGCCATTTTTCTGCCTTGGGGAACAGCAGTGTGTTCAGCTGAAAATTCAGATTTCACGCCTACATGTCGCTCGCCCCTTTGTATCCCCTCTGGGAAGTGCAGCTCTGGGTGCGGGGAGTGCTGCCCTGTGCACAGCCGTCCTGGTGTCCCCTGCTTCCCAACGCCTTGCCAGAACCAGCTGGAAATACAGACGGCCAAAGCAAATGCTCAGCAAGGATGGCTGTGCCACTGCATGCTTCTTGCAGGCAGACATTAGGGGAAAGTAGTTTTGTGTTGAGTGGGTCTGTAAAACTTATGAATTATCCTTTCATAGTAGCCAGGGTGATAAACGTAGCATGGAATTTCTCTTCAGCAAAACAAAGCAAACCTAAAGAGCAAGGAGGAGCACGAACAAACAGTTGTATTCTGAGAGCTGCTTTTGCTGTTGGTACATCATCATAATGACTTTCAGGCAGCTGTTATGTGTATTCCAAGAAAGGAAGAAAAAATGAATCAAAGATCGTACATTAGAAATACTGGAATCAACTCTGGAGACTAAAAGCACAGGTGTAAGAGGAAAAAAACTGAGACCTGGTATTGCTCAGGTATTCCTACAGACCAGAAGAGCTCATGAGGAGTCAGAGAAGATTCTGTGAGACGTGTTCCCATTTCTCAGCAGAGCAGTGGAACAGATTACTTAAAAACCTCTTCTGTTTTTATCTTTTGTGACTCTAGGAAGAAAAGTCCTAAACATAGAAATCCCTGAGCATGGCAGATACTGAGATCTGGATCACAAGGTACCAGGTTCGTCTTTATTTCTGAATGCATCACACATCACTAAGTGCTTTTTTTTTTTCTTCTTTTTTTCTTTCTGTAAAGTTTTCTGTTGTTTTGTAGTTTTTCCTAAGTTTTACAATTTACCATTACAGACCTAACACAATTGTATCTCCTGCACAGCTGGGGGTTCCCAAAGCTAGTTTTCTAAAGAAAATGTATTTTCCATCCACTGACTCCACGAGCCTCCCTGCTGAGAAGAGTTTATGCTTAGCTACACTCAGGACATAATAAATGTGAAGGAAAAAGAGGTAAAGTGAGGATTTAAAGAGTTGTATCAAATTTTATCACTGGAAAGTCTGGTGATGAACACGGTCCTATTTGGTTCTGCTTAGCGCATTTTGAGTTCATTTTTCACAGAAACCTCTGCATCCACCTCGGGGATTTTTTTTTTTTTTTTTTAAGTACCTAAATTGCTGAACTGGTCAGACTCTAATTGTGTCTGAAAGGCTACAGTTGACACACACTGGAGACTTAATTATGTAGTGTGCAGCTCCATCTGTCAGCTGCAATATCTTTTGTTACCAAGAATTAGACTTCCATGGAAGATGACGTGACAGGCTCAATTTGCTTTCACAAGGATAACTGTTATGTGGGCATTTAAATGATGCTGGAAATTAGGACAACATTTACATTTCTTGTGTAGACAGTGAAAGACTATTTACAGCAAGGTTTGTGCAAAATATAAGACTAAGATTGAAAGTGTGGCTGCCAGTACAATGCTGAGAACCAGGAAACAATTAATTAAAATATCATGAAATGGAGGATGGTCTGACATAGCAGTGTCTGAGTAATGAGGCACCCATACACATATAGAAAACATCTGAAGTGTTTGTTTTTGTGTGAAGGTAAGGGAAATAGTACTTGCATTCAAGAGCTCTAATGGCAAATCTGACAGCAAAATTTAAAGACCATAAGATCCCAGTTTGGGAGACAGAGAGGATATAGTTTTTTCCTAGGTCAGAGATTTTTCATCACTGACTGTGATAGAAGGAGCCAAATGACTTCCAGACCAGGACTTTTTACATCTTCATGAACCCATGACTGCAAAAAGGCAGCTCGACTGCAGGTGTTAAATACCTTTAGGGGTCTGATTCTTTCTTTCTAGAACTTATTCTGTACGTGGTGCTTGGTAAATCCAGCTGTGGGTTACTTTGGCCTTGCTGCCCCCCAGACACTCATTTAGCTGAGCTAATCTGATCACTTATGGCCAACGGCCTGGAGCCTTCAGGGGACACCAGTACCAGTGTATCACATGGCAGCATAAAAGGAGAAAAAAATGTTATTTTCAGAAACTACATGTGAACCATAAGTTTTCCTCCAAGATTTCACAATCACGTTTTCTTACTTTTTCTTAACACACATCTCTGTCCCATTTAGGTTTGTGAAGCCCACACAGACTATGTGAGAAGCCAAGCAACTGATGCCAAGGTACTGGCATGTTTACAGAGTGAACAAAGAGAAGGGGGAAAGATGCAATATGAGGGATTTTGGTATTTGTTCTAAAATGAACAGACTTTTTCATTATAAAATGCTTTTATGACTGATTTAATTTGAAGGGGGGGGATGGATGACGATGACTCCTTTCATTTGCTTGCAGGCTGTGCCATATTTCAACCAATGAACAACAACATTATTTTTAGCAAGCTATACATTCATCGTATAGTGATGCATCTGGAAGTCTAACCTGCCATTATGCCAGCATGTAATATAGAGTTCTGAAAAACTCCCTATATTTATCAGCTTTTGAATTTAACGGTTGTCCAATTAGCGCTAAAATTGTTATAATCTGAGTTTTAGATGAAAAGCTTTTATTGAAAATCTACCAGTAATCTTCTGTAAATGTTAGTCATAAACAATACTGCTAAATCATAAAAATATAACTGCTTGTGATTAATCTGGAGAGAGACTTACATTAACATATGCAGTTCTAAATGGTCTCTCATCCCAGCATTTGATAAGTACTGATAAATTGAATTAGCTTACTTAGTGTGAGGTTTGCTGGGAGCTGGCTTGCAAACCTCCCCTGAATTTCTATTTTTTGCATCCTGGCAAAAGCGTGAAAAATCCAACCACAGATTGGGTTTTGAAAATGGCACCAGTCTGTGAGGATCTAACAAAATCCCATATCCGTGCTCTTCTGAAAGTGTCTCTAACATTCATTTTACACTCAGTGCCTACGCAGATTTTACTCTCCAAAGTATAGAGCAATCTGAGTCCAAGCAACCCATGATTTCTCCATAATCGCATCCCATTGCAAGCCTACAGGCTCTGCTCAAATCAAACTGCTTCATGCCTGCTTGCCACATTTCCCCTACTTTGCACACTTGGTGTATTTATTTAGATTTGGAATGTGATCTGCAGCCGTGAAACGAATCGGGGACACAAGTAGGGAAAGCTGATGGGCAAACATCCATAAAGCCTCCAGAGGCCATCCACAGGGGCATGCACAAAGGTGGCCTATCAGCACGGCTGCTCAGTACAACCAGTGCTTATACGGGCCATGCTCCCAACTCTCTTTTGGCAGACGAGGGCTGTGACAGAAAGCCTCGCAGCGGTGCTGTTCCCTTCGGAGGGGCTGGCTGAATGGCAGGGTGCCCACAGCTGTGCCTGGGTAGGCCTGTGTTGTGCTGGGCCGGAGGCCTGTTCCCTGCAGAGACCCACCAGCGAACTGAGTCGTCCTCTGAAGTGAATACCTGTGAAGTGCCTGGGATGCTGGGGTGGAGATGTGATTATTTAACTCCAGTAGTTATATCTTACCCTCCCCTTCCCTTGCTAGAGGAACCACGAGGAGAGAATGGTGCGCAGGGACTGCTGAGGGAGCCAGGCGCTGCCTGTTCAGCAGCCACGTGGGCGCCGGAATACCTATCGCATATGGATAATGCTCCTCGCTTCCCAAATGCACAGATCAAGCAGAAAAACCTCCAAATGGCTCCATTAAATACTGTCTAAACTGACCTCATGGGAGAGTTTTGACCAAAACAGAAAGCTATGTTTTACTTCAGTAAAATGAGTGAAAAGCTTCTCCAGCACACCAGAAAAAGGTAGAAAACATGCAAATTTTAAACCACCATTTGGTGTTAAATACTTTTAAAAGCTTTTTTTCCTTAGATTAATATCTCACATTTATCTGCTCTATACATTTTGGAGACATAGTGAAAATTACTTATTTCTAATAAAATGTAGCAACTGTACCCTGAGGAAAAATTACTATGTTATGAAATATTTTTCCCCTCTACCACAGCCAATTTAGTTTTCATTTAAAATTCAATAACTGCATCATACTCAGAATCTTCCACCGCCTGTCATAATGACTTTGAACAAAAACTGTGCTGTAAACAAGGAAGATTAGAAAGACATTATTGAGGTAATTTCTCCCCAAATTTCTCTCACACGGACAGAAGTCAGGAAAGAGATGCAACTGCTAGTGTGAATATGATTCAGAAATAAACAGGAAGAAGGAAGCACTTCGTTCCACGTGCTTTGGTGATAAAAGCATTACTTTCCCTACTTCATTTGAGGTATCTTTCACCACTTGGTGAAAAGAAACACGTTGTTGTTCCTCTGGGCAGAGCAGAGCTCAATTCCTTAGCTAATGTTTCCGCTAAGCACTGCTGTGCACGTCCAGCTACATCACCTGGTGCCATTCTCTATGCAAAGTGCCTTCACACTTGTGAGGATCATTTTATCATTATTATTTTAACTAAAATTAACCCCAAGAGCTGGAAGGGAGCCAGTGCTGTGTGGTACACCGAAGGACGGGCGGTGTGATGCTGACTGCCTTGCATGGAAGCTGTGACTACTGGAAAGCAGTGGGGAACTAAGCAGTTGTGAGGTTTCTTTTAGAAAAAGCAATAGATATGGCTTTTTTTTTTTTTTTTTCTTCCCTGAGGTCAGTTGAAGACTATTCCCTTCACAAAAATTTCTAGCATTTTTTTTTTCCACCTGAAAATACCACAAGGTTGATCTTCACCTGGGTGAAAATTCCCACCCTCTCTGAGCTCGTGTGCTCCAGCTGCACAGAAATTCTCTCCTTTTCCACAGAAGCCAGACACAAAACCCACTAGAAACCTTTCTGAGTAAATTGCATTAATCTGTAATTGAAGCGAGGCCGAGGCCCTGACCCTGAAGTTACTCTGGGTGCTCTGCCTGCAGGCTCCCATTTCCCCAGGATCCTCTGTCATTTCTAGCTGCTAACAGCTGACCTTGGGGGGCTTGTAACTCTGTGTGAGTTTACCAGAAAGATGATAGCATCTACAATTGTGCTAAAAAATGGGAAATACTCGTTTCCAGTAAAGATGAAAATCATATTGTTACCATAAAACAGCAAAGTTTATTTTATGATCCTCTATTTTTTCCACTCCAACGACCAGGGAAAACCCAGATGCATTTCATAAGGAAATGCAGTGTAACACAGAGCAGCTTTCTGTGCTATTTCTTCTTTAACTGCTGGAGTTAAAATAATTCATTACCAGTCTTCTATCAAGTCCCACTCCCCATGCCAGCATTCCTCCCATTACCGGTGAGGGATGCAACCCAGGGTGTCCCACTCCGATTATTTCTCAAGGGCTGTTCTCAGCACACCTTAAACAACTTTGGCTACTGCCAGGCGCATGCTCTCGTGCGGCAGTGACATTACCGGTGTTTCACACTATTACGGCATGATGGGAAAAGCAGAGAACAATTTCTGGGAAGAAGGTGAGAATTCATAATGTCGCTATACTTTGCTACACCCAGCTCGCCGTAAACGTCAGGCGGTAAGCACACAAAAAGGGAGGGCTGAATTAATCACAGCAGAAGACGTGCTTGCAACCTGTTCAGTGCGTGCAGGGGAGCCATTTCTGGAAAAGGAGAGAATGAACTGGAAGTGACTGGGTCAAAATGGGGACAGAAAATAGGCCTTGATAATTGATCTTACCTCCTTTGGGACATATAAAAGAAGGGACTAGGATGGGGTCTAACACATTCCTCCTCTGCCCCTCCTTCCACGCTCACGGCCCCTCCATTGCAGCACCTGAATTTCAGTGTGTGCACAGCAAGCCCCAGGGTTGCGGTCAGTCAAAAAAACTATATTTCCTCCAGTTACATTATCTGCTCCCTCAGATGTTAGACTGGCCATTAAAGTCAACTTAAATGTTAACATCAAAAGCCATTTTTCCCTTACCTCTCCAGAGCTGCACAACAGAACCGACCCAAGCAGCTGCCTTCTCCCTGAAGGAGGTCTGTATTCTCCTATTTAAAAAAAAAATGCAAAATCAATTCAAAAAAAATCCTGTTTTGATTCTTCTCCTCTTGTCTGCTCTAATCAATGTACTATAAAGTGTTGATAGTAATTTTCTAGGGTTTTGCTAGGTGATTAAGGCAGCCGAGGTCTCTGTATGCCAGACCCTGATCATTTTTACGCTAGACAGTCTCACCAGTGCTCTACAGACACAAGATCATGTTAACACCATTGACTTTCTGCCCTGTGTCATCTGAAATAAACATTTATATCCTAGGAATTGATAGGCCATCTGCAAGCCGAGGTAGCAGGGCATGCATTTACAAAGCTATGGCATAGGTGTTGGCACGGAGTATGGGAATCTTTTGGAAAAATGGGCTATGAATTGCAAACAGAGATTTCAATGAATAAATCAAACTCCTGCAAGTGAACAAGAAAGTACCAGTCTGTTCTCTGACACATACAGAGTAAGAACCTGTCTCGCACTGCCAAGGACTCTGTCCTCAGGAAATAAACCCTCAACACAGATTTTCTACATCTGGTGTGCCACCAGGCAAAGCACACTTGCAAAGGTACAGAAAAACTGCGAAGCTTGGAAAAGTGTAGCTATGTTCCTACTTTCTATAGGTATTAGCATATACATGAACTGCAAGGTGAGGCTAATGGTCTCTGCCACTGAAGAATTAGATGTTGAGGTCTAGTATCTAAAAACTACACTTATTAAGTGAATGCTCCCAAAGCAATTTTAACTTTGGCTAAAAAACGTATATGCTTAATTCAACAATTCCAATAGAGGTTGCTTACCTCTTAAAGAGATTTAAGATGGGCCACATAATGGGAAAACACAAGCGAGCGAACAGGACACTGATTTAGTTCTACCATTAACGTTTCTCTGTGATCTGCCCTCATATACAGAGGGAAGACGCATTGTTTAAAAGATCTAACAGCCTGAGTCTTGTTCTCACACAAGGACAATTGTTCTACAGAGTAAACCTGCCTAGTATAAGAAACATTAATTTGTTTAGGTACCTGAATCCTATGCAAAGGTATGGGATCCATGGCCTGACCCAGACAAATGCAAGTTTTCTAGGACTTTGTTATGATATGCAAGTCTCATTAGGTTAATTATCGGGTAATAGAGTATATTGATAGGAACAGAGGTGTAGCCAGAAGAGCCATCAGAATAAAATCTGTAAATAATAATTTTCCATCCTTTTTTCAATTCAGACATCTGAATAGGGTTGTCGTCTAATGGAATCGACTGCAGCTACTTGCAGTTCATTCTGTTGTTCTTTCAGAACCTGGACCAGGTATTATTCATATGACATATTGAAAACTGTGAATTATAACTATTTCCCTCTTCAGGAAGTCAGAGAGACAAAGTCAAGGATGCCAACTGCTGGGAAAGCAGTTTTCTGATGTACAGGTGTATCTCATAACAGTTTTGGAACTACATTCTACTATAAAATAACCTCTGCCTCTCTGATGTCATGGCTGTTCAAGAAGATACACCAATACCAGTGGCTGATACACCCTTTCTTTTAGAAATTGCTGCATACCATCAATGATTAGTCTATGTTTTGTTATTTTTCCTGTAGCAGTGAACCCCTTCTGTTCAACCACTATGAAGACAGCATTATTCAGTGGATACATTGGAGCCTGGGTATAAAAAATCTATTTGTTTCCAGCGATCATTAGGTAGAGTCCTGAAGCCTGATGTTTTATCACACACAGTTTCAGATATCCATAAAGAGAAAACACGATTCCTAGGCATGACGCCTTGCAACAAGTTCAACACTCTTATGCTAAAAATCTCCTGATATCACCAGTAAATTCCACAGCGGTCAAATTTTGCCCGCTAATTCTCCCTATCTTTCTTACTCCTAAACTCTGAAAAAGATGGTGGTTAACATTTCTTTTGTGTCAACATTTGGGAAACATAGAAGGATGTACTGAAAAAGGTAAGGATGAAAACCCAATTCAGCCGCAAAGCATTTAATATACACAAAAGTTTGCACAAATTGTGGCCAGAGAAAATTCCACAGCAAGAGACAAAGAAAGGGAACATGGAAGTATCTCCAGACAGAGTTCCCCTCACGCCCTCCCACTGTGAAAGTCATGGTGATTCTGTCCCATAACTGTGAAGATTTGGCACCTGCTAGATTCATGCAGTTGACTCCACTACAGTTCAGCACTTGTCACTAGCCAGCTGTCGATCTTAAAATATCACCTTATTATCTTGTTCTAGGACAAGAAAAAACCTGCTATCTCCTGGAGACCAGCAATGTGTCAACCACCAGAAAATTCCAGCTTTAAATTTCATGACAGCCTTTTGCTGTTTCCACCCAGGATCTGCTATTTGACTTATAGGCATTTTCCTTGACTTCAGTTTTGGGAAAGATAAGAAACAAAAGGTTGGATTCTGCTTGGTCTTAATATCATACCTTTGTGCAAGAGAAAAAGAAAATAATTGCAAAAGTACTTTCTTAAAACCTGATCACACCATGCTGAATCAACAGGCAGTTGGTATTATGAGATAAAAGGATGCTGTTCAGTCTGATTAATCAAATCTGCTTATGCTTGCCAAAGCCTAATTATTCTTTGATCTACATTAATGACTTCAGAAAGCATAGTACACCTGGTGGGAGTACTCAATGGGGAGCATTTTAGACTAAAAGGAAAACTCCTCCCTGTGTCACAAAAACCTAATTTGCTTATATCAGTAGAATCAATTGTTTTATGCATAACTGTGGTCTCCCACAGGTATTGCTGGCTGTATGGAAAGATAATTTATGCAGTTTTTACCAGTATCAAAAAGCTATCATTTGACAAACAGCAAACTCCGTCTCAGGGTGACTTTAAAAAACACATCACTATTGCTGTGTGTAGCTTTTTATTGAACAGCCTGGCTGTAACTCACATGAGCACAGACACACGTATCCCAGTTCTCTGCATTCTGAGTGAGATGAACAAGCTGCTCATATCCCAATTTAAAATTCATCAGGAGCTTAATTTACAACCCAGATCCACATTCGCATGGATAAGAATGACATGGCATTACAAAAGAAAGAAAAGTCTATGAATAAAGCAATCCATCCTAGCTTTACTTGACTGAAAAACGCTATCATAAAAATACAGTAAACCACTGAAAGCAAAAGGTCCCTGCTTGTATGATGGGAACTCATGTCAGGATTTTACTACATCAGGTGGTACTTTATGGTCATTGAATGGTGGAGACGTCCAGGGCCAACTGACATGCAGAGAAATATGATAGAATTATTTCCAGAAAGTCTTCCTGGGACTGCAGCAATTTATCACATAAATTTTAAGATTTTCATGAGTAACATATGAATGCAGATGTGTGTGTGAGCACCAGACAAAACAGTAGAACAAAGGTTTAAAGAACGTCCTGCATTTGTAACAAGATCAAGCTATGGTAAACTCATAAGCTTCACAACAATCTTTTTTTGGTCTTCATGCTGTTGGGAATAATCTAGGGAAGAAGATATCCTTTGCTTTACACAGAATATTTGCTCAAATCCCAAGCCAGATACGCAATTTCCCATGCATTCATAGAAGAGGCCACACTGACAGCCCTCTAAATTTTGAGGAACTGATAGTATTTACTGAAGAATCTCTGCATACAGCACTGAGCAGCGTGCAAAGTGCTAAACTGTGGGAGTTTGTAGGTGCTGTCACAAGAAGCAATAGCGAAAGACTTGGCGGAATGCAACTGGAGAGAGTCTCCTGCTATCAACTACTTCAAGAATTCAGCTCATCAACCAAAGCAAGAGAGGACAAGTCTTAAATCAAGCACAAGAGAGAAATGATTTAAGAATTTGATGGCAAGATCAATGACGACAACACTTTGCTTCTTTCTTCAGCATTTTATGAGCACGTAGTATTTTCTCTTGCAGCAGAATTCATTAGTTTAACGTGAAATGTCATGGGAGGGGAAAGCAATCATGAATTTATAAGAAAGACATGTTTGTCTCAGCGTTGCCCAGACTATTATTATTATTTTCTCCATTTGAATACAGATTTCTGCCTACATTTCATTCTTATTCCGTGAGTTGACTTTACTTTAGGCCTTTTGAATTTTAATATCTTGGGCATAACTTGTTTAATATATTGATGGGTCAAACTCCACGGCTGTGCCAGAATACGTGGCCATGAGACAGCACAGCACTTGGAAGAGAGGTGCAATCCTGCTTGCAGAGAGCCGATGAGGAGCAAGCTGACCACACCATCAGACACTGCCAGTGCACAGGACACGCTTCATTTGGCACTACTGCAGCCCGAACACACGGGGTGTCCAGAGGCTTTAGTTGATATCAATCGATCAGTGGGACTTCACTCATTTATAGCAGCAGACCTTCTTGCCCTGTTATGTTTGCTTTGTACCATCATTTCCATCTCATCAAGAAACAAACTCAGTTATACTTTTTGCTGCTCCAGGCATAACTAATCAGCGGGCAACTCCCTCAGTAAGCCCAGCCATTTCAAATACCTCCTCTCACCGGCAGATACCTCCAAAAAGAAGTGTTACTTCTATACCCCTCAAGGGGTGCATGCACAGTCATTAATCTTTCTTTCATCTCACAGAATGCTAATAAAACAATCACCTCCCTCTCCCTGAACTGGGTAGGTCCTAATTAACATGCTAATTGGGCAGATCTTCCCTAATGACTCCCAAACCTCAGCAGCAATACGTTATTTAGATAGAAAAGAGTTATCTAAAAGATAGGCAGAATTAAAAAACTGGCAAGCCATAGCACAGTTTGGATAGGCAAGATATTGAAACGTCCCTTTCTACTGCAAGAATTAAAATTCTCCACCAGCCTATGCTACAGATCATATGTTTACAGATCCATCACCTTTCAAGCTTCAGAGCAAAAGGCATTTTGAAGGTAATATACAGCTGTAATAAAGAATAGCATTCAAGCAGAGAGAAACAACATATGAGTAACAATGAAGTTTTAAAATATATTATTAAATCTGTTTATTTTAATATCTCTCCAAATAAAGCTGCTTTTTATTATCTGACACAAAAACATACAAGTTGTTTTGCAAACCAAGTAATGCCAGCAGCTCTGGCAGTTTGCATTCATGAGCAACTTCAGGATGGATAGTTCAGGTGTTAATGGAATTAGTCCATCGGGGCTAGTATTGTGTTTATGCAGTTAGAGATTCAATATAATCAAATTTCTGTGCACTTGCTCTCTTTAGAAAATAGGATACAATAATAATTTACATCCTCCATTAAGCTAAAATGAAAATATTGGCACATGCCATAAAAGTCATTGCTCTGAAATTTTCTTTCATGCACACCTCATAGATAAAAGCAGAGGTTTTTTTTTGTTCTTTTTACTAAGGAATTAGAGTCTTATACAGCAAACTGTTTAATGTGTCTCTCTTGAAACTTCTACTGCAGAAGCCCCTGCAAGCATGGCCTTATCCTACTACAGCTGCACAGGTGATGAACACGCTGGAGTGTGTTGCCTTGAAATCACCATTTCTGTAAATAACATGCATATAGCCAGTCAGTACTGCCTCAAACCTCACAGTCATATTAGGGAGGATGAAGTCAGTGCCAGGACTACATCACAGCAGCTAACCCTGGACCAGGCAACTGAGACAAACCTAAGGCACTGCTTTGGTCCCAAGCTGGAAGACTGCAAAGGAAAACCAGATGATTCTTCTGCTTTGCTTTTGGAGCACAGCAGAAAGAAAAATACTAGCATGGGGATGCCACAGTATTTTGTAGAACTTTTTGGACTCCATTTAACTCTATTAAATATAGAGAGCCACAAAAAAAAGTCAAAACATTTCACTGTGATATTTTGTTTTCCGAGGCAGAACGATTTTTCATTAAAAGCTTTTTTTTTTTAACAAGATGCCAAAAGCTAAAATAAAATGTTTTTGTCTCAATTTCTGCTATTCTTTCCAGTTTTAGTTTTTATGACCCTTGTTCCTAAAACCATTCTTTCCTCTCCCTCCCCCTCATTTTGCAATGCCTGAAAATAATAATAAAAAAACCTTTCCACCTATTCATATGTTTTTCCTTGCATATGAAAGAGGGAGAAACAACAAAACAGTCATTACTTATGGCTGTGACAGATCAAGAAAAAATGAGTACAGCTCAGCTTAGGACAGTCTGGACCCTTGCTTTTCATCTTTGCACATACCCATGCAAACCTCCCCTTACTTCTGAAGGCATACTTGATAAACAATCTGCTGGCTTCGTTTGTTGGTAACTACAATACAAACACTAGCTTTAGATGTACCATCAAAAGTCCTGTTAGGGATCTCATCCTACTTCAGCTAAGTCAGTGAGGCATTGATTTAGCAAAGCCCCTTAGCTCTTTCAGTACCATGCTGATACTTGTGCCTACATACGAGGAACAGTTTATAACATACACCTACTTGAATCTACAATACAACAGACATCAGTCTGTTCAGACAGGAGAAAGTCTAAGTAATATAAAATATAGTTTAAACAAAACAAAAGTGAGCTGTCCTTTTTTCAGGTATTTGATACTAAAGTAAGGAATCACAGAGACATGTCCCCTCCCCACTTTCCATATGCTTAGTTTTGAACAATATAATTTATTCATACAAGTTGTTGATAAAAAATTAAATTACAATGAAAATACTGTAGCACACATTAGGCTGGCCTGTGTTTCTTGTTGGTATTCTGTTCTACAGTAGAACAGGGCTAAAAAGCCCTTGGATTAAAACTGCTGCATTACAGACAGAACGTTTATTTTATAGCAGGTTCTTATGGAGCAACCTCTGCTCATCCCTGCCTGGCAAACGGGCAATTACTAGTGAAGCACGCAGAACTTTACAACATTATTAAAAAGTACCTGTTTAAAGTGGCTTCATGCACCAAAGGATAAAGGGTCTGCCAACGGGGGGAAGCCTGGCTGGGTAAAGCTAACCCATGTTCCACCCACCCACACATCGGATGTGGCACATTCTGGCTTCTGCAGAAGAACTGCAAGATAACTGCACATGGCAGGGCTCCACCTTGCCCTAGAGACACAGCTGAAAAGCATTTCTGAAGCCCACAGCAGAACTGCAGCTTCTGGGCCAGCATCCACGTTGTGTTACCCCCTACTCGAGGTGGATCAAGCCCTTGCACCAATCTGGTGGTTCAAGGATGGTTTTGTGCGCGTGAGGATCCACATGGAGGAAACTCTGCCATCCCAGATGCCTAACAGGGCCTCCTGGGATCTGCAGCTCTCCCAAACAGCGTCAGGAAATTTGACTTCTGCTCCGTGATCCTCTGGCTAGAAACCAATTGCTCACTTGCTCTTATCTGCCAGTCCCTGTCTCTCAACCTGTGCTTCATTAGCAGAGCTACCCTGGTGCACTGTGCTTAGCGAGAGGGCAGGATGCCACCCTGACAGATGGAGCCACAGCTAGGCCTGCCAAAAAGCCAGCATGTGGATCACATTAAAGACCAATGGGACCCAGTTCCCATCCAGAGCCATCGCCACGGCTGCCTGGAGAGGGCCTGGGAGGCCTCACTTTGATTTGGAAGCTGCAAAGGAGCTAATGGCCTTGTCTAATTGCTAACCACTTGATCTGCGCTCTTCGTTACCTCGCATGCAGGCCTCTCTCCCCTCCCGCAGGGCTTTTAAAGGCCTTTAAAAATGATGACTTGCAGAGTCCTCACCAAAAACAGTTTATTCTTGCATTAAAGCTCAGAAACCTCAGAAACTGATTCTGAGCTGGTGATATTTTATAACTTTTGCTTTTGGTACCTTCCTCGAGCTCTGTATCAGGAGTAAGTGGCATCACTTTACCAGTATTTGCCGAGGAGCTTTGGTTGCCTTAGGATGCTGGTAACCTGGGACTCCTATTTGCCCACTGACTTTGCAAATATGTTTTCATCATGAAGAATGGATTTAGAATTAAATTTTGCCAGTAAAATTGGATTTGAAATGGAAGTCAGAGCACATGTTATCATTTCTGTGAAGGAGCCAACTCCAGTTAATGTGTAAGGCCAGAAGCCAAGTTGCCTGTAAATGCTAAAGAAAACAAATAACCTTGCAATTTCTTCCCTTCCTGCAGTCTTCAGAGAACTTCAAGTAGAAAACCACTTATCTGAACACAAACGAACAGTTCCTGAAGTCCTCATTTCTGAGGGCCCTATCTCTGGCATGGAGCGAGGGAAAGCCCACAATTACCTCTTTCTTCCCTATTTTCCTTGTATGGGAGTCAGCAGGAGCATTGATCAAAGATTTGAAGCCGCCAGCTTGAGACAAAACCTCTTTAAAACACTGGAAAGGGAGAAAAGGAGAAGCCTCTCTAAGGCCCAGGTTGATATTTTGACACCTGTTTACCTTTGATAAGAGTTAGTGCCTAAAGAGGAACTGAAAGAACCTCAGAGCAGTCATCTGCAAGGATGCAAGCAGTTCTGCCTATGGTGCCTTGCAGCAGGGAGCAGCACCCCAGGAGAAGGCAGCACCCCCCCCAAATCCACAACACAACACCTTCCTGTACCCCAGCTAGTCCAATACCCCTGTGAGAAACAGACTTTATGCAGGCAAATTACTCAGCTACTTTCCTCCTGGTAGCACCTCTGGGGTGCCGCTGTGTGTGCGTGCTGAGACAGGGCTTTGGGAGGGTGAGAAGATTTTTTTCCAGTGCAGCTGGATGCCTCAGCTTATTCTTGTATCTGCAAGAGACAGCAACCATTAGGGGAAGCGGGGAAGAGAAAAATGTCCCCTTGGAAGGACAGCCAGGATAACGCAACAGCTAGATGCTGCGGGCACCAAGGGGGCTCTTGGGAAAGAAACCACCAGAGCTCTGTATATCTGCACAAATATACTATTTGTTTTTGCGATGTAACTCTCCTTATGGAGAGCACTGACATTTCTGTGTACCACGGCATGGCACTGTGCTGTGGAAGCCAAGCTTGAAGGAAGGGCAGTCATGGAATAAAGCTCTCAGACAGACTGAGACGCAACACAGCCTGAGACAAACAGCGTCAGGGTGAGGTATCCGAAGGGGCGTGTTTTTCTGACAGAAATACAGCTCCCGGAGCTGTATTTACATCTTCTGCACGCTTGCATCGTGGCTCAGTGATAACAATAGATCCAGCTTAGATCAAAACTACTGCAACTGTGAGACACAAAGCACTGATCTAGTATAAATTTGCTGCACTGGTTCAGATTTGTTAAAAAAAAAATAAATAAATATTGACAGGTTAACTTTTACTGGCAGGCTTTACGCTGGGTCACGTACCATCTGTCTGCAGCACTACAACATCTCCAAGATCCAAAACTCTTTTCAGCTACCAGAAAATACACACACACTCCTTATCTTATTTTTTGGCTAATTCAGTAGAGATGAAATTGTGTCCATGCCTGATTTCGTTCAAACCTGTGTTGCTGGATGGTCCTGTAAGTGCATGGATCTGATAATGATGACCCAAGAGTTGCTCCTTCAGCCTTTGCTGGAACAGCCCCAGAACACAGTGCCCCAGAGCACCATTTTGCTTTTCTTCTCAAAAACATACCATTTTGCTCATCATTTTAAAATTGATTTTCTCTTTAGTCTTTTTTCAGTGATTTTCTGAGATCAATTTTAACAGAAAGAAGTTTTAGCTGCCTGCAAAGAACAAAGTAGAGAGGAAACTTTAACTTTTGATTTGTCAAATTTTCTAAACAACAAAAAAGTGTGTACAACATACATGCTCCTGGTGAGATCTGGGTCATGATCCTCTACAAGCGACCCCTGCTCAACTGAAGGTGAAATGGCTCTAGGTGAGCTCAAAAAGAGGTCAAAAGACAAGAGCCTAGCCAAGCCCAGCTGAGGGTCTGACCTTGGTCTTTCTGAGATGACCTGCTCATTGAAGTTGCCACGTGGAGTGTAATAGATCAATGGGTTTTAAAAACACACTGAAGGATGTGTAGGCTGAAAGTATTAAGGCTATGTAAATGGAAATTTTCTTTCTAAAGAGTGAAATATGCAGATTTTTCTCATTGCTTCCACATAAATGAGTGACCAAATGAAGAGAAAACTGATCAAGAAAAATGTATGCATAATAAAAATGTGTACATGCTTCATCTAAAATTCATTGCCTCCAAAGGTTCATCAAATAATTACTTAATCTTGAACAGCTGCATGCGCAATAAAATTTGCTTGCACTAGGTCTGAATAGAATTAATTTTTCTTGAGATTTGTAACAACCAATACCCTCCAAATATTCAGCAAGTGGCAGCTCCAACTGAAAACAGCACTAAAGTAACTTGTATTTGAAAGGACCTACACAAAGCTGATTGATTCTGAGCTGACACTTGCTGGTTTTATTCATGTACTTCATTATATAGTAGCAAAAACCTGCAGAAATAACAGGCCCACTGCATACAAAAATTTATTAATGATTCAAATCCAATCCATGTATTGCTCTGCTCAACAAACATGAAAAGCTTTATGTCATAGCTGAAATATTTCACTCCTGCTATGAACGAAGGAGAAGATGTGCAGGAGATTTAACACATTGAGCTCACTGTAACGTCACAGTTTGCTTTGCTTCCCCAAACCTCTGCAGGTAGGTCAGAGGGCTAGGGTCTCGGGCAGGGCTTGGGAGTTTCGCTCCTGGTGTGGAAGGAAAGGTAGAACCTCTGATACCTTTCTGGAGCAGAACTTCAAAAGACAGATTCACTCCACCCTGTTCTTTCAGCAAAATCACTTCAGTGCTGACAGAAGGATTTGTTCCAATACACTTTATTTTTTAAATACCTCTTGCCATCAAATTTCCTTGGATAATGTTCGTTACTAAGTCACCTGTCTTGAAATGGGGGTTGCAGATGAGGTATTAGCTGGACTGAACTGGTGTTCTGGTGTCTTGTAACCTCTGCACTTTCCTGCAATGCTGTCACTGTAAGAAATTCCCAACTGCCAGTAAATTATACTGTCTCCCCTCTGTTTTGCACTTGTACAAACCCTACAGCAGGAGACTTTGTTGCGCTGATGTTAGTAGAAAGACTCCCATTGACTTTACTTCAGTGACAATTGGATCAAACCCCAGGTAGTTGCATCACAAATTCACAAAGTGCCATTGTGGAAGCACTTAGCAATGTCACCATCTACTCCAGTAAGAGGAGCCGCTTGCCAAAGATTCAACTCCCAATGTGAAGAAAGGGAAGAGGAATGTTCTTGTTTTACCATGGATAGCTATCCCTTGCAGTACGAGCCTGCCTGTTTCTATGCTCAGCTACGAAATACAAGTTGTTTTACAATAGTCACAGGGCCAAAGACAGCCTTTCCTCTCCCCAAAGCTGTTGAGCTCAAAATACTTGGGATGACAGATGACCATATCCATAGCCAGACAAGACGGGTAGCAGCCCATGTTCTTTTGTAATTAAGCTAGGTTTTCAAGGCTTTTATTTTGGAGAAAAACAACAGGATCTCTTATAATTGGAAATTAAACTAGATGAATGCCACTGCCTTTATTTTGACAGCTGAATTCCAGTAATGCTTAGCAATCATTGTGTTTGTAATGTAAATATACTTCTGTCGTGGCACTGAAATAGATTTCTTCTTTTCCCCTACTCATCAAAGTCAAAAATTTTCTCCAGCTGCTGCTGATCAAGAGTTTGTAGAACATTGCCCAGACTATTAGTATTCTACACACGCTGCCAGGTGCACATATAACTCAATAGCATCTCTCTCTCAATCCAGTTAATTGAATCATGGCTTGATTGAGTTCAACAGACAATAAAAAATATTTTCCCAGTTTGAAAAGTTCTGACTTACTTCACTGGGTAAAGAAACGATAAAGAACATCTCCACAAGGAAAATTGGGTTTGTTAGTCTCATCTGAATCAGTGCTCAATTCTGTGAGCTCTCAGCTCTTCTTTTGCTTCCTTACTCATATTTCTGTTAGCACTGCAAGACAAATGAGCTAGCAGGTACCACAAAAGGTCAAAAGACAGATAACAAAAGAAATGTTAGCATTTCTCCAATGTGACCAGCACAGCCACGCTTAGCAGGGAAGGCATCGCTGAAGAACAGCTGAGTACCGCTGCCCCTGAGGTCCATCTCGTGGGGTGTCCCATCTCTGACAGCAGTCACCAAGAGCACTCCCCTTCTACAGGCTGCAGCGTTAAAAATCAGTTATGTTTTTAACACTGAGTGAAGCACTAGGACCTCCAAAGACAGGGAGAAGGTTTCTTGCCCATTAAATTCAGCTATAAGGGAACTAAGTGTTAGGGAAACAAAGGACATTTTGGTTTAAGTGGACATGGGATGATGCAGGTTACAACTAACAACAGCTCTGCTCACAGTGAGACAAACACTGTCCCGACCATCAGGTGTGGATCTTCCACTTGACAATGGTGTTGGTACTTTTTACAGTGCAAGGGGAAGAGGAGACTGCAAATGGTTTTGGAGAGAGCAGGTGGGAAGAACAGTGCCATTTGGCAATGACACAGCTCAGATCTGCAGAAAATGCTATTATGGGCATTAATATTTAGAGTCTGTGAGTCCCCAGGGGCACCTGAAGGTCAGGCTGGCTATGCTGCTGCGATGTGCTGCGCAGCTGAGCAAACATCCCTGCCACACTGAACTGCCAGACCTTTTTTTCCCCCCTTTTTATGGAAGCACTGTGACAGAGCACCCCAGTGCATCCCCACTGTCCAAAGTGCTTCCGCATCTGCCAGAGGAACAACAAAAATCAACAAGTGTCCAAAGCAGGCATACACCCCCCCCAGCTGTGTACTCAGCTTGTTTCTCTCCTTCCCCAGCTGACTCCTTCCTAAACTCCTAAACTGTGCTGCCTGCATCTGTAACATTAACAACTCTGCAATTTCTGAGTGACCTTGTGCAAAACCAGTCGGGATGGAGGCAGCTGGAGGCCCATCGGAGGGCTGGCACAGGCCCCATGCCTGCATTTGCTGTCAGGTCTGAACCTCCAGCCTACCACCACTGTATACTTCCTACTTACCTCCCCTTGCCTTGCCTGCAGCAGCACCAGACTCAGCACACCTCCACCCAAACTGCAGCACCCTGCACAACTGATCTCTCACCCAGAAGGATCCAGGGATCTTACTATTTCAGAAAGTATTGGGCATAACACAGCAGGGATGAATTTGACTAATTCTGACAGTGAAAACCAGTATTTCCTAAACACTGAGGTCTTTTTGTTATTGTTTCTTAAGAGACAACAGCCTCAAATAATTGTCAATCCACTCAAATTCTGTTTAACAAGCTCTTGAGTACAGCCTGCTCTTCCAAGTTGTTTTTCTGTTTTGGGCAAACTTCAGTGCAGGACAGGCAGGCTCTACGCATCTAGCTTTGCTGTGCTAACTACCATGTGTTAAAAACAAACAACAACAAAACACCCCAAAACTCCAGAACTAAGGACTTTCAGCTGTGTTCAGTTGTCAGACAGGCTGTGGAGCACTAACAGTTGCAGACAGCATGTATTATGGAGTGATTAATCTAGAGAAGGCAGATTGATGATGCAGAGTTAAGCACCAGATTCCGAATTAAAGCTTGTTTTTATGTGCTTGACTGAGGTGTGTTTTATTATAGCATGACACCCACCAGCACAGAGAGAGTTCAGGGTCTGTCAGCATTTTCCAGTCTAAGTCAGCTGTGTTTTCCAGAGCAGGAAGGAGGGCTGGGCTGTAACTCAACTGCAACCATCCTCTTGAGTCAGGAGTTTGGCAGACAAGTTCTCCTCTGAGGACAGCAGTGTTTGTTCTGTTAATTATTGTTCCAATTGCTCTGACCTTTTTAAAATTAAAGGAGGGTTTGAAAGAGAAAAATATGTGCAAGCCAAGTTTTCCATAACATGAGACAGTTTCTTTATTTTTACAACTTCAGGTACTGCTTTTTATAGCCGTGAGAGCAGAATGTGGACGAAATGCTAAGAACATAATGAAAATTAAGAATATGCCTCTTTATGTATGAAAATAATAATAAAATAGTTATCTAATTAATAATTGAGATAAGATAAAATCTGTTTAACTCATGAGATTAAGTAAAATACAAAGATTTCAGGAAAACTCAGCTGATGGCAGGACAGAGAGATCTTAAAAAAGTCTCTCTTCATTGTGGATTCTAGTATGTGATACTAGTGTGAATCAGGTATTCAACGTATGTCACAAATGTGATATGTCCTTGCTTTCTTTTTGTACATAACTACAGGACTGAACCATCTGAACCATACATACTGAACTGTCCCTGTCACCTGCAGTTACCAAAGTTAGGCCAGAGCCTGATTCTCCCTCAGAAGCAAATACTTCTGGCATGGTACTTATAACATTTAGGAAATGGCTTAAGCGCTTCAGAACCATCAGCAAATAATGTTGTACATAATAAAATACTGTAGGGCCTTCCTCTCAAAAGTGATGCTGTGCGGCTAGACCTGTCTCACTGTGGCTCTCCCTAGAGGTCTATGGTCCAAGGACCCCAAACCATAGGCAGTAGACGCACATTCCTTCCTAAAAGTTGGAGGCTTACAAGCACTTTGCATCCCTTCTGTGTAGATGTTCTTTTAAATCTCCTTTGACTGTCAGGAGCTCCTACAATATTTACAGCAACCGTGCAATGTCTCGGTAATTTATCCAGGATTCAGCAAGTTTCCCCATCTGCCACACTTTATACATCTTCAAGAAGTCTCCTAAAGAAAGATACTTGAATTTCTCTGCTCAGAAAACACAGCGCTAGCCCTGACTTAAATACCAAACACACGCTGCAGATAAGGCACCAATTGGTGTCATACTTGTAATGATTAAACCATGCAGCTTAAAAGTACAATTATATATTTTGCAACTTTTTATGTACAATATTTTAAACATTCACTTCAAGCAGGATGCTATTTGAAGAAGCACTTTGATAGATTCTGCTGTGATTTCTATCCTCAGTCTAGTCTCACAGGAGACTTTATGCTTATGAAAGGTGTTTCACATGGGGAATCAGACTGTTTCACAAATAAATATTTATCATACCAAGAAAGAGGTCCAGATGGACAAGCTAAGGTGTGCTCAGCAATGTACTTTATATACTTCACTTCAGGCACGTGAGTGGACTTACTGACAACTTTCTGACTTAATTCTGATAAAAATATAGCTGTTTAGAGACCAAATGTGTAAGGAGAAAGGGCTTGGCCTTGCCGTTTTACTGGTTCAAAGCTGTTAAAAATCTTGTACTTAAAAATGGAATATAGGACGTATAGAAAAAAATAGAATATAAATATTAAAAAATCTCAGTCTAAATTACTTGTTATTAAGAATTAAATTTATTCTGAGAAAGATTAAAAAGAGAAATGTTTCAGCTGACACAAACTTCTTTCTTATGCTTTTAACTTTGCTTGTTTGAAAAAGTGAGTGATTTTTTCTTGACAATTTAAAGATCTAAGAGTGAGAAACACTTCCTACAGGCTAATATCTAAGTAATCAAAATCAAAACAAGTTGACTTCTAACATCAGGAACATTTACACTAAATTAGATTATGTGAAACACAAGAGAAACAAAACTGCTTGATTGCTCTTGTAAGGTCATATTTATGCCATAAATTATTTGGACGCTGATTTCACATGTGATTGTGCTCATCCTTCAAGAACTTTTTTTTTTAATTGAATTTGCTCGATCCATTTAGAAGACAGGTTTATTCAGAAAAGGTTTATTCGGAAATTCACTGAGCCCATTAAATGACTTTATGTCCAAACTTTGCATCTCATTTTACACTTTCTTGAGTATAAACATAAATCTTGGTTCTCCTTTTTCTCCTTCCTTTACTGCTACCCCTTATCCAGGGCCAATCTAGACGGGTAATTTAATGAATGCTGAAATAACATTTGCCTGACTAAAGACACTGCTTGAGCCTGCTGCAGAGGCACGCAGAGCTTTCATCCCACCCCTCTCCTACAAGCGTCCTATGCTGTCACAGCTCCTCTGTGAGATGCTGTCACATTGCTAAGGCACAAGAAGTTGGAGCCATCTGCTCGCTTCAACTAATTACAGCTTGCTCCTGAGATTTCTGCTGGGGCTCTCCTTTCAGGCATACTGAATGAGAGCTGAAAGCATTAGAGCAATCGACCGCATTGTCTCACATTTTAAACAAGACTAAAAAGGGATGCCCTTCCTAAACAAGCAAAACAATATTATTTCAGCTCCCTCAGAAGTGAGTGGCAATGCCTTTCTCTGCAAATGGCTCTTTTCTACACATACAAACAACGCTAGAAGAGGCTGAAGTGTCAGGAGAAGTTGAATTTCCAGCTTCTTTCTCTTTAATAAATAATGACAAGCCTCACTTGAGTTCAGCAAAGCGCCTCTCTTGCCTTTCTGCTGCCAGAGCATCTACGCATTATAGGATCAGACACAAAGTTTCCTGACGCAGCAAAGTGGCTTCAGCCATGCACTTGGAAAGACGACCCAGTGAATTTCAGGCCCAACAATTAATAAGTATTAAACTGTTCGTGTGTTATATCCTTGCTTTGTGAGCTCCTCCATCTGCACCTTTAGTGGAGATGTCTTATCACAGCGGCTCTGGGGCCTCATCGCAAAAGAGGACTGTGGATAACACCAATAGTGAGTTTTTTTTTTTAAGCACCTGAAGTGAACGCACAGTAACATCATTTATTTGCCAATTAGAAACAGAACTGCTGACTCACAGCCTAAGAAAACCCACATTGCATCTGATTAACTTCTCCTCCCAAATAAGCACAGCTAACATCATTCCAGATAAACCCAGAACATGGGTCAAGCTGGGTGGGGGTGTGACAAAGTGACATACATCTACATTATGGTCCAGATGGGGCTTCTCCTTTGCAATAAGCAGAGCCATTCAGGGAATAATCAGAATAATCCACACACCTGGGGGGATTCTGCTGGCTGACAGCTGCTCTGTGAGGGAAGGTTTTTTCCCCTCATACCTTCAGCATTATTTCTCATTCACCTGTGTTAACCTACTGAGTACTGGCCCCTCTGTTTTGCTACTGCAGGGCTCTGCCTAAAGCTAAAGTAGTATTTTAGACCGTAAGGAAGGTCATGAAGCAAAAAACACAACCCTCACCATTAAACGAATGCTCATGTAAGCATATGATGCTATGGTTTCTGTCACCAAAATATCAAGAGCCATCTGCCTAATTATTTCCAAATCATTGAAGTAAAATATTCATCGTTTTCTAGTTCCTCCACAGTTCATCTGAGCTAGCTGTGCGATTAGATCCTGGAGCATCATTAGCTTGCCACCAGCCTTATTTATGAGTTACTCCATGCACAGCTTGACATTGCAGTACAAAGCACCAACCTGAATTTTGCTGGATTATTCCCAAATTCACTAAAACCTCCTTCTCATCAGCTGCAATGCGATGCTGAGCATTAAAAAGCGGGCTAAATCTGAGTGTTTCAGTGCTGCTTAGAGTCAGCCAACCAACTACTCTTGGGAAATCCCAACAAATGGATACATCCATTCCTCCAGGGAGACTTCAATGCACTTGTTTATTTTAAGCTAGCATGTTTGCTCGTCCCAGTTACAAAGAGAAATATAAAAGGAAAGTTAAGTTTTTAGAGTGCTTCAAGCTTTAACTCTCACTCTGGTTTCCAGTCCCTGCCAGAGATGTGAGTGACTGCGCCCTGAGCTCACAGCAAGCACGAGGGTTGCGAAGTGAAAGGAGAGCAAGCTTCATTCGTAGCTCGACTCCTGAAACAAGGAGCACCAGTGTAGTATCTCTCTCACTTCAGCCTGCATGGGATAAGGACCAGAAGGGGAGTTAGTGTAACCTGGTACAGTCATACTGCCTTCAAAAGAGCCACAGCATCCTCCAGCAACAAAACCTTGGAGATATTGCTCTGAAATACAAACAGAGTTAGAGAGTTTGGAGACTTCTAAGGAGGATGGATGGAATTAGTTAACTTCCACATTTTGTTCGAAACAAAAGCTTTGAAGTCTGATGCCTGAGGTTCATAAAAGTCACTGAACATGTAAGCGCTGCTTTAAGACATCAACTGCAAACAAAAGAGCATATGTTCAGCTGGTAAAATGCTGCAGCCTATAAAAGCCCAGAAACAGTAACTGTTTATAAGAGCTGTACATCTGCTACTTCTCTGTGTGTCTTCTGAAGGATGCCCTTCAGGTTCCTTCTCGCAAGGAAAAAAAAAAAAAAGAAAAAAGGAAGGGGGAAAAAATGAATGCGAATGAAAAGCTTTAAATCAGAAACACAGGTCCTGAACTCCTTTTTGATAGAGAACTTGGAGTGTGACAGTTCACTAGCCTGAAAACTGACTTCTCTCTCCCACTCTCAGCAGAAGATGAAGGAGATGGTAGATTGCAGCGTTAGCACATTAAATTCTCTTATTAATCCATTCCTGCCAAGAAGCCGATTTTGGGTGAACTTGCTGACAGCTCTGTAAGACTTTCTAGATTAATCTCAGCTAGCGAAGGACATTTGCAAGGGTTTTAGATAGTTCAGATTACAACCTTGGTCTGGAATTCATTTAAGGTTTCTCAAATTCAATAACCTAGTACAAACAATTCAATTAGAGAATTAGAGAATTATCACCAGTCACAGTTTAACTAGAAAGTTCTTCACACCAAGCTCTTAAATTAATTTTTCTCAATAAATAAAGGCATTTATTCTCCCTGTCTTTCATCATCTACTCGTTATTCGCGTGGCTTAAATATTTCAGCAAGTGCTTTAAAAATGTTTGCTGTTTAAAAATTTAGGTGGCGAATAAATATGTCAGATTCCTATTTCTTAAGCCCCACTGATGCCAGGTAGCAGATATTAATGGGAACACTTTTCTGCTGAGATCTCACCACAAGAATTATAGTCAAATTGTTGTCAGAGGGCTTAGCATTGGATTGAATCAGTTCAGTGCTCTTAGCACATTGTTCCTTTAAACATCTGTAAATGAATAAAGTGTATTTGATGAAAATCTGTCACGCACCAGTCATTTGTGATAGCAGATTTTGAAATTTTCATGAGAATTATGTTAGACTTTAATAATAACACCTCCCCCCTTGCTTGCATGGAACATATACAGGGATGAAGGGGATGGATTTTGCACACACAGTAAGGAGTTCTAAACATATGAACTATACAGCAGAGCTGACAGCAGTGATGGCCAAGAAAAACATACATAGTCTATAAACTATTAATGGGATACAAAACATAAGGATTAAGGAAGGCAAATTAATAAAAAGTATGTCCAGAAAAATAGAGTGGATTTATTCAGATTGGAAAGAGAGGAAGAAATCATCTTTCTTCAGAGAGACCAGCCCACATCTCATTTAAAGTCCCATATGCTTCGGGCTGGCTATACCTGGATATTTGATTAGCACTGGGTTCAACCAAAATGGAAATTTTAAAATTACTTTTCAGGAAAAAGCAATTCCTCTTCGGCCATGGAATTACCCTGACTTTAAAACTGGGCCTGTTGTACTCTTTCCACAATCTCTCTAAATTTGTTATTGATAATTGTGGGTCCCTGAAAAACATCCCCTGCTAGATAGTAACACACAAATGATCCTGGTTCTGGGGAAAAGAGGGGAAAAGCAAAACAAAACAACCAACCAACCAAAAAAACCTAAAAACCCTAAAACCCACAGAAATTTAAATCAAGAGCATAAGGTGAATATCTGTGATTTCTCCCATCCTCTCCACCCAATCACAAAATTATTTGCGGATCAAAGCAAAGGGTCTAAACAGAACCTCAAGTGTCTTTGAAGTCTGTTAAACAGTAGGACATTTTTCATTTTCTCCTCTCCCTTGAGATCAGTCAGACAGAAGCCCACCATTACCAGACAACAATCCTTTGATGAAGTTACACTGCCTGCAAGAGCTTTGCCCAGGACATGCCTCAGCAAAGTACATGTTGGCCATCTTCCGAATTTATGCTTCCATGTACGAAAAGCCATGCTGAAAGGTTTACTTCACTACAGAGCAGACAACGAATAGTAATTTAAGAAGCTTCCTGGTTAAACAAGACCTGCTAGAAATGAAAAATGACATCCCTGATACAAGCCAATTACTGTAGTTCCAGGCACCCAGTCAGGAGCAAGGTTTGAGGGAATGCTTCCTGCGTTTAATTTCCTGCAAAATCACAGGTATTAATTAACGTGACTTTTTTAAAAGGTGCTGTCTTTGACATTTGAACACATGCAGATTTTACAGAGGTTTGTAGCCATCTGGTTTTTGGAAACTTATTCTGGGCTCTATGATCTGACCAAATAGCCATGGGGTGCAGCATGGAGCTGCTGAAAGACAAAATATTTTTTTCTTCCTTCATCCAAGATATTTAACAGCTCTAGTGAGGGAACAAACCAGGGTTCATATCAAGTCCGCTAAAATCTCAACAGCAGTAACAACTGCTGTGGACATTAGCCAGGGGAAGGAAATGAGGATCAGATTAGGAGCTCACGACCATGCTGATTTTCTAATTAGAAAGCAGGGGAGGTGGGTTAGATGATTTAGATGGTTATTTGCTTGAATAATGAAGCAGTAGCAGAACTGTGATGCACTGCAAGATTAGAAAGCACTATAGATAACATTCTTTTCCCTCAAAACTTTAGACTTTTTCCAAAATGGAAACCTTTCTTAATAATGACAATGAGGCCAGTACGCCTGGCTCAGGGTTTTGCTCTTCGAATGATTTGGAAGATAATTATTTCTACTAACCTAAAGTTTCTTCTGGTGAAATAAAGTCTTCCATTTCTGTTCACGTCATGACTCAAATCAATTATTTATCTAGGTATTGCTCATGAAAGCAGCCTGATCCTTCTAAGGTCAAAGCAATATGTCTACTGCACCTCCATAAGCAACATGTTCTTCCCCCAGCCCTTCTCTGAATATGAACACAACTTCACACACATATTGACACACACAACTCTCACCAGCTGCTGCATGCCTACTTACATCTTCTTTTCTGTAAGTAGGAAAATGTCTTCATAAGTCCTGTCCTGAGCACTGTTTGACAGGAAGGTAAATTTGTCTGGGTTGTGGTAGCCTCCTTGATGTCACTGGCACGAAGCCTCCATAGGTGCAGTGATCTCACAGAGTTGCTGCCAGATATTTGTATTAGCATCCAGCTACCTGGGAACTGAAAGCCCTTGCTGCTCACACCTGAATATCACCCTGTCTCTCAGCATTCCTCACAATTCTCATCTATGATCTTTCCACCATAGTTACATGTGCCCAGCTGTTAATAGACACTGTCACCCCAGCTACATGTTTCAGATAAGTGCATTGCAGTAATTAATAGAGGAACAATTTGATTCAAAAGATAGCGGCTTGCCCCAGTACCAAAAATAATTTGACTGTCACTGCAAGCTCAACTAGCCTTCCATTAGAATATAAGTGCTGTTCAAAGGGAGAATCATACAGAAATTCCTCATCAGTAAAATTATATTAATTAGCCCTTAGTTTGGAGATGAAGCTGGTAAACCAACTTTATCTGCTGGCTGTGGGGTGAAGAGACTTTTGATAACAGCTTTTTAATTAGCATCAGCATGCAGATAAATGAAACCTCACAAATTACCTGTACTTGCAGAAACAGAGCCTTTGATTTGGAATAACAACACCAATGAAAAGATTTAACATCAGGAGTACTGGGGACAGGACTGTTTACGAGTAGCAGCACCTGTATAAATTACAGCAGAAACAGCTGCAGCAGAGATGAACGTCTGTAAAAATGAGCCTGTTGGAAGAGAAACCCAGTGCCAAATGACTGTTAAATTTCCAGCCAGTTTCCACTCAGATGGATACGAACTACCTCACCCTCACCTTTGCTTATAGGACCTTGATTATAAAACATTTATCACATTTTCATCCCTTGTTAAAGATGATTTCTTCCAGAGGAGCTCTTCATTGGAAGCATGTCTAGTGTATTCCATATGCCAAGCAAGGGGGAAAAACTGCAGGAGAATGGAAAGCTTACGTATTTCATACAGTCCCTGGTTGCACGATTGTGCTTCGGGGGAACTCTGCAAACGATACAAGGTTTGAATAAAGCTACTTCAAGGAAAAGGAGGCTAAGCTTCTCCTTTTGAACCTGCTAGTCACGTAACTTCTTGGGTGGGAAGAAATTAAGAACCTGAACTCGGCTCTTCCCACAGGAATACTGAAACTGGACTCCTGGGAAAACCCAGCTTCCTCACATCGAGCTTAATTCACATCCAAGGCTTGAGGCTTTCACAGGCTTTGCAGATCCGAAGCATTCTTTCTTTGCTGCTCTTTCTGTGGAAAGTGGAGAAAAAGCAAGCTGTGGGCCAAGGAAGATGACTGCAAAAGCACCTACAGGAATAGGACAGGATCTCACACCCTTTCAGAGTATTTTCCACTTAAGAGGTGAGCAGTTGATTTGCCCGTCTGAGTGATCCATCCAGTACCCTACAGAGAACGGAGGCTGGCTGGGGCAAAAGCTGTTTCTTAAGGGGTTAGTGGGAAGACTATACCACACTCAGCTAGAAAATAAGGTGCTCAATGCAAAGGACCAGTGTCTTTAACAGTCTGAGAGAGGAGTTTTTCAGATGAAATTATTTTTACAAAGCTAAACGGTATCACGTGTGTGGATTTCCCTTATGGGCATTGAATGTTTTCTTGGAATGGTATCAAATGGACACGTTAGGGAGGCACCATCTACCTCCACAGCCCTCTGCTGCTCTTCTCCTCTGAGTTTTGACAGAAGACTTTTTACTGCTGGCTTTGATCCTCCTATTTGCTAATACATGGGATGTTGTAGAGTTTGGACAACCACCAAGAGAAACAGAAAACTGCTGCATTTGTGTATACCTGAAGGTTTTGATAACCACTCATTTTTTCCCCCTAGACAGTAGTATACTCCCAATGATTCATGAAGGTGGTGTGTATTTTCCTCCTGTAGTTACTGTGTATACTCCAGGCTTCTCTCTAAGTCTCCTCCCATAATCTCCATGCATTACGTGCAGGGATATAATGTGCTTCTGGTGCTGAAGGTCTACAAGCATTGTTATCCTGAAACTGGAATATAATGCTCCTGCTGCAGAGCTCAGAAACTGGAATCTGGCACAAACCCCATGCCAGAGATTAAAATCCTTCCTGGGTAAACAGTCATTTACAAGGTCCTAAGGCCCAGTTCCGAAGCTTACTAAGGGGGATGGAGCTGGCATCCTGGAAACACAACAGCACAAGTTAGCACCAGCCAACATAACCTAGAAAGCTGCCCCAGGGTCCTGGACCTGACAGTTGTGCTGATTTCTCCCTGCTTCTGTGTAAGAGAGACTAATGCAGCCTGAGGAAAATGCAGAGCCAGATGGTTTCTAAAGGCCCCTGGAACTGCTGGGTTTCTAAGGCCCAGGTGAGGATGTGACTGGTTCTCAGCCTAAATGCCCTTAATATGAGTTAGAAAGATAAAGCTGAGCGGGCACAGGGCTACCCTTGTGGGGGCTGTGTTGTCCTGGTATTGAGGGACTCATTTTTAAGGCTAAGATACTGGATAAGGAAAATACCCACACTGTCTACAGGTTGTCTCCACTCCTAAAGAGAGCTGATAAGTGGGGTATTTTGGCCTTGATCCTCCACTTGCTGTTCCAGAGTTACACCACAGAGACCTGCTGCAGGAAAAATCAATTATGCTGAATTCCCAAGAGCTCTTTTATGCCCCAGTGTCTATACTGGGATTCTCTTGCTTCAGTCATCTCCTGACTGCCCTCCTTCCTTGGGGCATGCTGCAAGCCCATGCAGGTGACTGTGCCTGCACGAGCACACGTGGGAGCCCATGGCTTGGGGTCCAGCTCTTGGCGGTGTAGATCCTTAAATCTGAGGCTCAGGGCTGGCTTTGGGTCCAGCTGACACCATCAACTTTTCAAAAACCACCTCCAGCAAACTCTGTCCTTTGCTCCAACTGTTTTCTCCCCCCGTCATTCTCCTCTCTTCGTTGCCTTCTCCCACCAGGCATGCTGAGACCAGGGCCCCGTGCTGGTGTGTAACATCGCCTGCGTTTGGCAGTGCTCTCCTGATGAGGTTCAGCTAACAGACTTCATTAACATGCTTCTTCCATCCGATACCTCTCACAGAGCGCAGCTTTAAGTTTCCTCCTGAGGCAGGTGAAGGCAGCTCCCACGTAGCTCTTTGCAGAGGCCATTCGCATCGCTATCAAGTTCCTTTGAAAATCCTGTAATACTCCCCTGCCTGCTCAATACTGAATATTATGGAAAAAGATCCTGCCTGGGTCTGAAATAATTGCAGGGAGAGATGAGGCAGCCACACACCTTTCAGAAAAAAAGATAGTTATTTTACATAGTACGCAGCATTGCTGTAATTTAACTGATGTCACATGTAGCTCTTAGGATCTGTCTGCTCCAAGCAATAAACTTCCAGACAATTTTAATGCCATTCAGTTGTCAAACAAAGTAGTAATTTACATAATAGTATACTACTACATCTTTGAGAGGCCCAATTCTTTCATATGGCTCTTTGGCGTAATGTTTCTGCCTCTAGGAATATTTACATTATTTTATTCAGTGCAATGCAGCTCTGTGGGTCACAGTGGCTTGAGCTGTCCCAAATGCATTATCCTCGAAACTACTGAAGTCTTTTGTGCTTTGACAGAAGAAATTCCTGGTTTCCAAAGGCTTGCAGGTCACTGCTGGCTTCAGCACGTGATGGAGCTCAGCCTGTAGTCATGCCCACCAGCTTAGTGATGGAAGCTATCTGCATGTGTTCTCCTGCTTCTCAGCAAATGAGAGGTAATGGGAAGAAAAGGGAATAATTTCATCCTGATTTTTATTCCTATTCTGCACAGTAACGCTACTTTTTACTTCGTAATCTAGTATGTTTTACTCATGCCTTCAAATGCGCAGGTGTTCAAGTGGTTTTTCTTCCAGCAGTCACTAGGGAGGTTTGACAGCACTGACCACACCTGTCCTCAGCTGGCATCAGGGCAGTGGTACAGCCACTCCTGGCAGCTGGCTTTTGGTACAATATCAAGTCATCTGATTAAGGATGTTTGAAATACGGACGTTAAAATCTGCTCAGGCTTTCTTCTTCCCCAGCACAATGCAAAGAAAACAACAACAAAGGTGTCTGTAAGAGAGCTGGATTCTCTCCAGTGCCTGGGAAAGCAGGGCTTGCACTCCCTGTTATTGCTATTTCAAGGTTCAAGGGCTGTGTGGGCCAGGTGCCAGGTTACACACAGTGTGAGACCCTCTTTGTCTTTGAACAAGAATGACTGGGAAAAGCTTGTAACAGATGATGTACAACCCGAGGAATGCAGAAAAGGTCATACGATCTCTTGCACCTGACTTTCTGAAGGTTACCCATGGTGTGAGCACAAGTCTGAAGACCCTCACCACCCCGGCCCATTCTAAAACCCCAAAGAATTCTGTTCTTTACTCAAAATGACACTATTGCACTTTGAGTGAAATTGTGTACCGTGACATTGTATATCTGAACTTGCTTATCACACAGAGACAACTAAGTTCCTACAAGCCTTCTTTGTGAGATGACAACCTTGATTACCTAGAGTTTTATGAAAGCATCTTCTATTTTGGTAGATATGTGACATACAAACTTCTCTGGACAATGCAATTTCCTGGAACCCCAACTGAACCTGAGCTTGAAGGACAGGCTGCTGTGCTTGCCACTTTTGCAACACATTAATTCAGTAAGAGTACAGTGACCCTAAACACATTTCTGCTTCACGTCCAGCAGAACAAGGAGGCTATCAAACAGCAGGCTTTCCATGCAGAACTGCTGCTGAGTATATAGACTGAATAGCATACCTATGGCAATAACATCAGTGCTTGATCCCTAGGTCAAAAAAATAAAACATCCTTCTTACTGGCATAGGATACCGTACATACAGTACGGTAGCTTTACAGAATACACTGAAGTTCTTTTCTGTGTCAGAGAACTTCTGGAAATACAATTTCATTCCAGTTTCCCTTACCTCTTATTGAGTACTCCGCATCTTATAGTTAAGCTGCATATATCTCAAAAATACCCTAAGTATAAAGAAGGGAAATCACCCATCCCGGGGAAAGGAAAAACTAGAGAAAGCCTGAAGGCTGGAAGACACAGCAACACAAGTCAGCACACATCCCCATCCCCCCAAAAGCCACATTTCAGCTTGTGAAAAGTCAGCTTGAAGAAAAGTCGCTTGTAAAACAGTGCGTGCACATGATCAGCTGAGAACAGCTCTATTGCAGAATTATGTTTAGCTATCTCAGAGTTTACTTTCATGAAAATCTAATCCCTGTTCTCTCAGTAGGGCTGTCTTGGCTCAGTGCTCTGATAACCTTGCTCTGAATCCAAGTAGTTGCAGCTCAATACTTCCAGTACGTATGTTGTTTTGTTAGGTGTATGCTGAGCATTTTAAGAAGTACTGCAGTCATTAACAAACAGAATTTCAATCTGCTGTCATCTAGCCTTGTAGATGTGGGTACCTTTTACTTGTCTGCTGTTAAATCCCCACCTCATGTTTCATACTGTCTTCCAGGTATTATGATTACTGGTATTACATATAAGTATACTGTAAAATAACATTCTACATCTTGCTTCAGCCAGTCTCCAATTAAAGAAGCTGAAGCTGAAGTCTTCAATCAAATAAAGTTAAATAAAACCATGTTTTCATTTTCTCCTTTGCATAGCGATATTCAGTCACATAGGCATATATCCAACTTTAGGGAAAGACATCTTAGAATGCCCAAAGGTTTTCAAAAGCAGAACAACAACAACCAAAAAAAAAAGTCTTTCACAAGACCCAAACAACCCCAAATACCAGGAATGCTGAAATGGCTCAGCCCCTGTCCCATTAATTCAGCCCTTGCCACTAGAATAGGGGTTTAAGTACTATATTTTTTCTCATGTTCGTATTTCTTATACGTTCCTTTGCATTTAGCACTGAGAAGACGCAGACTAAGAGAGAGCATACCTGAAAAACAATTGAATTCATGTCTTCAGGTTATAAATCTCTCCTATATCAGTTTGGATTCCCCAGGAAAATAACCAGTAAGAACTGTCATCCAGGCAAAAACGTCTCACTTTGTATGAAATTCCCACTTTGCCAGGGAAACTGTAGCATTATTTCAGTGTGACCCAACCTTGTTCCTTTCTATCCTTTTCCACTATATATTTCTTAGAAAGGTGGGGAATCACAATGTCATTCTGGCGCAAGTTTTCTGGATATACAAGCTTATATGAAAAAAAGCAATTTAAAATTCAGTCTTAGTACATCAGAATGTTGATGCCAGAATGCAACATAGCAAAAAAACTCATCCAATTTGATATAAGGATTTTTTTTGCCCTTCCTTACATACCCAGTATATTCTGTAGTAATTTCTTTTTTTTTTTTTTTTTTTTCTTTTTCCTCTTACTGTGTGTGGAGATGGCAAAGGTGAAACTGATGCAATTATTAAATACAGATTGTGTTTTAGATATTTTGCAAGGTTGCCTAAACCTTGGAATAGCTGATGATTTGGTAGACGGAAATAGATGAATCAACATGCAGTCATTTTTCAGAATGTTCAGCTATGAATTGGTGATTAACCTTTGAAGCATACTACAAAGAAAAGTGGCTGATTCTGTCTCATTGCCTTCAAATCAAACCTGCTCATCCTTCTATGCGACATGCTGCAGCCAAGACCAAGTTATTGTGTTCAAAGAACTATCAGCCTGAAATCCTTCATCTTATTCTTCATAATAGAAGAGACCACATATGCGTATAATCTGTTTCAGCTGAGCATATATAACATTTCTAGCACCTACAAGCTGATAATTTAGTGTCCAATTCACAACCTTCTGATGCATTTTTAAGAAAATCAAAAGCTGCTTAACACTGTGTGGAAAAATTACAGTTTGTTAGTATTGCCGCATTCCAGGCGTCTAGAAACTGTGCATTGATCTCTAACGTTGAATTTTTTTTTCCAATGCTCCATGTCAAATTCAGTAGATATCAACTTCTTCTAGGTGGGAATCGTTCTAATTGGCAGCCAAAGAAGTTGTACTGACAGTTCTGGACACTGATGATTAGGCATTGAACAGAACAGTGGGAACATCAAATATTGGCAAAAAGCACCATCACATCCTTTGTAAGGGGAGAAAATGCTATTTCATGAATAGCAGACTGATGATATTCTTCATTGGTACATGCTTTTTTTTTTTTTTTTTTTTTTATAATTTATTTCCTCAAAGCCTACATAAAGCAAACAAAAAATCAGGATTTGTAACAAAGTTTTAGGACTTGTTCTTTATATGGTGAGTTTTATAAAAGGAAAAAGCGATCTCAGTGTCAAAACATGTCTCCACAGCTGATGAAAGGGACATTGTCAATGCCATCTCTAAGTTTGTTCACTGCTTCCAAACCTCTGTAATGTCACAAAACAAGTGAGAAATACTCTTAAAATCCTGTAAGCCCAGGTTTCCACCCTATCAAGTGTACATCTGAGTCTCTAGTCTGCAGAACTCAGCCAGCTGAAAAGATTCACATAGCTGTATAGTATAAAAACAAGGAGAGCGTCAGTTTTCTGGAAAATATGTATTCCTTTTTGAAACCAGGAATGTCTACTACATCCAGAGGCTGTTGCTAATTACTTGGAATTAAGAAGAGGATGTGATCTGATTGAATGAAAGCATAGTTGGGAATGAAGAAACCTCTAAGAGCAGGCAGAGAAAACAGATCCATGAAGCTTGAAAACAAAATCAGTCCAAAACCTCTGCAGAATTAAAAATACCTGGATGCTTACATCCCACTCTAGGACCACGTCTGATGAATAACAACTAGCTTATACTGCCTGCCTCCAAAGATCCAATAAATAAATTCAGTTACGTGCAGCTTTTAGTGTGGCTTCTGTAGTTACTGATGAGTATGGGCAGAAGCCTTTTATTATGCATCAGACACCAAAGAAATTTGTTAACCCTTTTTTTGATCCACGTCTTTCTGAAACAATTTATTTAGAGGCTTTAAAGATGGAGCAAATATAACAAAGGGTAGAACTCAGAGTTCTTTACTAGATGATTAACCCTGATATGTGATGATAAAGAGTAGAAGTGAATCTGTCAATAGGCATACTGAAATGGTGTTCTAGGCTTTTCTATTGCTCATTTCGAAAAACAGAGATATGTTGTAGACACCCTTGATGTACCTGCTACGTCAAACTCAGTCTTCTGGGAGAGAAGCTATGGTGATGGATTTGCTTTCTACTTGACCTTGAAGAAGTCACTTGACCCTTGAGTAACCACACTAGAAAAACAGGTTAATAGAACTTTAATGAGAACTAGATGCTGTATCAGAACTGAATTTTCATGACTTCATAAATTATAGAAGCCCTATCCTAGCAGCAGAGGTGGCATCAAACTCTTATAATTCAATTTCAGTTGATGTTTCAGAATCCTGTTCCAGCATACAGAGACCCACTGGGAATCTGAACAACTTTTATAATTATTTTTTTTTGTTACATTTGAATATCAAATAATTCACTGTTTTGCTTCACACCTCAGATAAGGTCACTAGATCTGATTTTTCTTTGTCTGTCCCAGTGGGCAGTGGGTGGTGTTATACCCAAATATCCTTATTATGGCTAGGTACCACGTTTCATCCAGTGCGTATGTGGTTGAAGTACAGGACAGCTGAAAACCAGGCTGCCTTTCAGATCATGTCCAGCCTTGCTTAAAGCATTTTTTCCACCCGCTCACTGCTTTAAAAAAATATAATCAACCTATAAAATATTAAAGGCAACTGCTAAATGGCCTTGTCTTGCATTTGGTGAAAGATTTTCAAAAACATCCCATCCCCATTCTCTTTAGCAGCTGTTAGCAACTATAGCATGTAGAAGAATACTTTTCACATCTTTAAAAGTTATGTTTTTAATTTTGCTTCTCTAAAATATGAGCGAACACATGCACAAAAGCATGTAAACAAACAAACAGCAAATTTCTTAGCCTATTCGCCTTTCTTCTTGTCTGGCTGATACTGAAAGTGAATTGCTTGCTTCTTTGTCGACATGCAGGCATTGAGGCCTTTTACCTAGGAGCCACCCAGGCGGTATAGATACCCAGGACCCTTTCTGATAGCACCATATTTATTTTCTTCTTCTCTCTCCAGCATTGCTTGTTTGGGGAGAAAAAAAAAAAGACAGCCGTGGGTAGCAGATGGCCCGATGCACTCCAATACACTCACATCACATGCAAGGCTGTGCATAGGAACAAAGCCTGTCCTTCCAACCCATGACCTCACAAGCCCAGCACTGCCTTCTAAATTATTTAATTCTCAGATCAAGCTTAATAATGATGTGGAGGAGAATTTAGTTTTCTGATGAAGGCTTATATAACAGAGCTTACAGTACATCTACAAGCTTTGTTGGGGCTATTCAGCAGAGAGGTGAACACTCTGCTGCTCTGTTAATGGCTATGGGTAGTTAGTCATCAGGCATTAAGCAGCTGTCATGAATAAAATCTCTGCAGTCTACCAAGTTCTGAATGTACAGCAAAGTAGTCTGTACTACAGACAAAAATACTGCCTTCTGGACCAGGTGATAGGAGCACAAGATGTTTCAGTTTACTTTCATTTTATTTTCCTGAGAAACTGGCATTCTTGCAGTTTGGATCAACCCTTGTGAAACACCTGCTAGGTTTTAATTAAAATAAAATGGAATGCAGTTGCAGGAACAGGTGGAAGGAGAAGATGATATACCATACAGCTCAAATCCCTCCATGTGTTTGGAGACTTTGCAAATTCCCAGCTATCGCATCCATAAAACAGCTACGGAATGTGTCAAGGCCATTTTGATTGTGCACGCGAGTCTGGTTAAAAAGGCATCTACTTAGCTGGGGAACAGCAGAATGATAATATCCAGGCAGGCCTTACATTGCATGCAGGTAATGACTGGTGTAATGGATTCTCACTCTCGATGTACTACATGGCGATATTTTCCAGTTGTGAGAAGCTGATTCAAATCACTCACAGTAAAATGTTAGATGTCAAAACAAGAGGCAGACATCAAATTATATGAAGCATATGAGTGTGATCTTCAAACACAGTAATTCCTGACTACAATTCCTATCCTGTCCTGAGCTATCTCCCCATCATTTGTTGCAAAGAGCAGTCCACAAGACGCTTGGGGGTGTACACCTCTAGCCAATTGCTAAACACAGCAGGGCAAGATTAGCAGCTTCATTGCATATTTTGTTTAGGCACAGAAGACAAGCACAGCTCTTCAGCAGACCTCTACCTCTTGAACTAGGCATACAACTAATTGCCATCTGTATGTTGCAAAAAGTGGAAGGCAATGAAGTTGGGTCAGGTTCCACACAATTCAGGCCTTGGCATAAGAGAAAAACGTAACTGTGAAACATGCTCAGCAAGCAGCTGGTGTAAGAGCCAGTACTATGCTATCATTTATGAACAATTTAGGTTTTGAATGACCGAAGTGAACTTAGAGAGCTAGACAACCTGGCCCATTGCTGAAGAACTCTTAATACTGATTGCTTTATACTAGTTCTGTCCTTTAAGCATTGGCTTACGTGTTTACTGTCAGTGAGCCTGTAAGGTATTCATCCTTTGGTGGGTACTTTCTTCTAAAAACTCTAGTTCTAGAACAAAAAAACCAACCAAACAAAAAATTCTCACATGAAATACAAGAAACTCTCATTTACTTGAGGAGAAACTCAAGTCATGAACTTTTCCAACTGTAAATATACTACTGCAGAAGACCTTACAATGTTTTGTGTTCATGAGTAGATGGAAACCATTCACTATTTTCTGAAATACAATGCACAAAGCCTGATTTTTTGCATTCAACACAAGAAGAGTCCTTTAAGGACTAAAGATTTTTTTTTTTTTAAGTTCAGTTCAGTGCCAAAGACTATGGGAAGAACGCATACTGTGCTACATTCAGAAGAGCTCCTCATTTCAAGTAACTCCAAAATTGTTTTGCATACAGTATAACATAACAGATGGAGGTGGAAGTCTGAGCTGCTAGCTACCTGCTAGTTCTGTTTGCTGCGTGCTTTGTACAGGAGGTTGATTACAATTTGTTTTTACAGGTGATAACCAGTATTTTGAAATGCTCGACTCTGTAATTTGGTTGGAAAGATGACTGCAGTTTGCATCTTGGTTTAGAAAAAAATCAAACAGTGGTATTTTAAACAAAAACTCTGTAGAAAAGCACATGGAACTTCAGGGAAGTTTCCCTTTCCAAGGGATGCAAACCAGGCCACCGGCGATGTGTTAAGAGGCCTGATGAGGCAGCAAACCCATCAAATCTGGGCTCATAGTTGAAATGACTTCAGAATTTTAGAAATGGTTTGAAGTCAGCAGATGGTGAGGATGGAAGGACGATCCTGGTATAAGCCAGATGCCAACCTAACCCAAACACGTGCTGTTCCACCTAAGGGCAAGGAAGTAACTGGCTCCAATTACTTACAGCAGGTCATTCAGCATGTTTACAAGCATGTCTGTGCAATTTCAGTCCATGATATAATCCAGAAGCAAAGCAACTCAGAATGGCTGATTCTGACCTCCCATATTGAAGTCTATTTCCATAACTTTTTCTCAAATCTATTTCAATATGGAGTTTTCGCTTAATTCATGATTTTTGGGTAGTTTTTTTTTTTTTTTTGATAGGTTTCCCAAGACAAGGCAGGTTGTACCAGCAAAATGGGCCTTTGTACAGTTGCAGTCATGTTTTCTTTCACTCACACTGCAGTCTACATCTGTAAATCACTTTTTCCCTGGCAGCTACAGTGATTGATTTTCTACTGGTTGAAATGCAAAGAAGTAACGTTTGATCTGGAAAATCCATTTAACAAGTTTTTTAATCAGCTTATGCTGTCACAAAATGTGAGTAATGCACATTTTTACATGACATGACAGCAGGTTTATTTTAAAATGTGAATCACCTCCAACATTAAATGAGAGAAGTTTCTCTCTCAAGAAACCTTAAAAACAATGAAGAAGTATCAAGTGCTACAGCCTGGTAGGAGTTCAGCTCCAAGATAAGCATCTTTAAAGATCTGGGCCTGTTTTAACCAGGTTCTTCAATGTGCTGAGCTGTCTGCATCTGCTATACTCATGCATGCTTTGTATAACCACGATGTGATGACTTTGCACTCTTAATTGACTGGTGTGATATTTATGATACAGAGAGGAAAAAGAAGAAAGTGTTTTGTTCCTTTGCAGTCATTGGCCGTGATCATCTGCAAAGCCAGGTGCTCAAGAACACTGAAAATCAGTTAAAAAATGGTCGTGTGGCAAGAAAGTCCAGCCCCAAGTTTCTACGTAATGTAATTACTCTTCTTGTCACATGTATCTGATACTAATGCAGAATTTCAGTTATTGGTGTCCACATTTCCCTTGGCTAGCGCTGGTAGTCTAGACACTCCACTGTCATTTTCCTCTGGTTCTGAGGAGCAGAAAACTAACACTTCTGCATAGTAATGAAAAGCTGTGCTGTGAAACAAGACAGCAGCATGAATAGGTGCAGCAGAAATCCTAAACGTGGTTGCAAGATGTTGTTTTCACGATACTACGTTTCTACACATGCACATAAGAACTTCAGCTACTTACATTTAAAAAATAAAAAGAAAACCTAGATTTTTAAAGCCTCTGAATGTACGTGATTTCCATTCTGTAATTCGTTCCCCTGAGCACTTTAAGCCTATGGTCTGACTAGATTAAAACAGAAAAATGCGCTAAAATCTATTGGCTCTTTGATGTTAGAAAAAAATATACTTTTGGACTCTATTTGAATACACAGTGTTTCTTAGTGGGCAAGTTCTGGGATGTGAGGAACACAAAGGGTTGCAAACATTTCACAGGTCAAAAACTAACTAGTACGACTGAAGTTACTTAGGATACTTTGCCAGAGAAGATTTTATTCCCTTCTCTCACCCTATCAGGCAAGTTTGGTAAGCTTTCCTCTTAAATACTTTATTGCATAGGCCTCGAGACATCGTTTCCCATTTATAACCTGTCTCAGTCTGTGCTAAAGCCTTCCATGCATTGCCTGTGCTCTTCTTCCAGTCCCATTCGTCGCTTCTCAGAGACGAGCTTGGAACCTGGAACATATCACGCAGGTAGCTCCTGGCTTCCCCAGCGAGCTCAGCATGAGCTTTACTTACACCACTGCAAAGAAATGTCTTCAACAGCTTCAATTCCCAAACCTAACACTTCTTTTTACTAAATCAGAACAGATTACCCTACTTTTTACATCCTAGTAATTGTCCATTAATAAATCCTGCTCCCACTCAGCCTTATCCTTCAGTTATCCAGCAGCATTGCTGGTACCAGTGAGATTCAATTCCGAATTGCTCCCAGGAGGGCAATAAGAAGCAGGCAAGCAGATGAAACTTTTGCCCTTGGCTGGCATCAGTGATAATAGTAAGTGGTAATGTACTGACCTACATCCGTCTCCTCAAGTGTGATCTAAACAAAGCCTTGAATGCCAATACTCCAGTCCGTCTTTCAGCCCCAGTCTGTTCACAAGCATCAAAATATCATGTATTCAGAATTAGTGTCCCCCCCCCACCCACCCCGAGCCACTGGGGTTGGGATCCAGGAAAACCATATGGGGTAAGTAAAAAAGCCAACAGTTTCTGGGCTAAAGAAAAGGCTACTTTGTTTCTGCTAAGTAGCTGCCTTACTTATCTGCTTAGCCAGTTACCTTCCTGCTTACCAATTAAAATTGCTGATGTTGAAGCAGCCTCAAGTAAGAACCAGTTTAATATTTCCCCCCCCATTTGTACCAAACATAAGAAGCACCATACTTTGAGGCCTGGATTTACACTTCTGCTCAACCTAAGCTATCCCTTGTCCTGTGGAAATTACAACTGAAACAAAAGGAACTTCACATTTGTCTATGGCTTAGAGCTGTTCCCAAGCCCTCTCGTGGTGCTTGCTGTCACCTACACTTCAGAAGCATCAAGTCACTGCAAAGATGCAGAAGGCGAGCTCTGTCTGTGAAACATGCTCAGGGAGAGACAGTTCCATGTTTGGGCAAGCATTGATGGAATCCAGCATCTCTGTGCCTCCAGTGCTTCATCTATGTTGCAGAGAACGCAAAAAATACAGAAAGTTTTTTTTTTTAAAATACTTCCCCCCCCCCCCAATACAAATACCTTTCTCTCCAAAGGATTAGTTTTTCCTTTTTTAAAAAATAAGGATTTTTCAGCTGTTTAAATATTTACATTGCTTATAACCCTCTTCTTTGTCACCCCCTTAGGCTTACAGTCCAGTCCCTCTCTCCATGAGGTTATAGCAGCTTTCAAAAGAAAACCTTTAACGGCATACTAAGGCCTGCACGTTCGTGCTGGTTTCCTCAAATCTGTTTGTCCCAACCAATACAAGGACACATGACGACAAATCAATTTTAGTTAAAAGACAACTTCATTTTAGACTGTATTTATCTAAAGGACTGAGAATAATCCTGATTTATAACTTTTTCTCCCCTAAGGTGCTAAATAACTTATATGATAAACATTAAATATTGCATGTTCACAAAAATCAGTCTGTTCCATTCTCAGACTGCCACTAGATTTTTTTATTTAAATTGTTGAGAATCCAGAAAAGTCACAAACTGAGGTCTGAAACGGGGAATTTTTATTTTATTATTTTTTTAAGCAGAGGGATTATAATAAGGAGATATTTTCTTCAGGGAAAAAGTTTTGTAGCAAGTGTCACCCATTTGATCAGCATGCTGCTTTGTTAAACTCTACTCCTTTAAAAAGGCTAACAGAAATAATTTCTTTAGAGAATGCACACAATGATAAGCGCAACAGAGTTTTAGATCTCCAGTGAATGTGCTTATCAGCCACTTTCAAAGGGCATGGAAATGAACTAACTCATTCTACTTCATCAGCAGATTGGGAACAATTCAAACACTTTGGCCCTGCACACATCAGATTTGCACATCCATGGTGAAAGGAAGGGTTACAGCAGCATGCATTTGGATTTCTTTTCATACAGTTTCAGCAGGGCTTGCAACTTGTTTTCTATCTGCTTTGCAGCATCTCATAGAAAGGATTCTTTTGAAAAAGATATTGAAAACTCAAACTCATGACCAATTTATTTGTCCACCTGACTGGCGCTAAAATACCACTATTTCAAACCATGATATTTAGGGAAAAATGACAGAAACAACCCATGAAGAAGAATTTATCAAATGTTATTTTGAACAGGATTGCATTTGCTGTAGAAATGCCTTACTCTTGGAGAAGATGAGGGGGCACAATTCTCTCTCAAGCTGCACATGATAGGTATTGCCACCACTACAGTTGAATGTATGGTCGTAGATTTCTTTGGGCTAGTGCTATACTAGCTGGTCTGAGTACAGAAATGGAGTGCAGTAACATTTTATGTTCTTAATTTATTCACTTAAGCTCCAAGCAGATTTTACAGCAAAAGCAGCTTTCTTCCTGGCTCTTGACAAGAAGTTTCCCCTTCCAGGATACTATCTCTCTTCTTCTGGCCCACCGCTGCCTTGTCTTCACCACTATTTGCCCCAGTTTCTGTGGCACATGTTAATTCTATCACCTACTCTTCCAACAGACTGTGTTTGGAGGACTGCGTGCATTCAGTGGCATTCCAGACAAGCTGACTGTGATTATCTGGCTAATTTAATTTTTCCAGACATTTTCTGCAATTTTACCCCAGAGCATTCACAATCATTTCACATGTATTTGTATCCAGAGAAGAGATTAAGAACCCATGAAAAATTCAAGTGTTTGATGCTCCCAAAGATGATCTCAAATTGCGAAGCTTTCCCAGTGAAACTACTTTATTGGCTTTGGCACAGAAGCCTGCAAGACTTACTGCAGAAAGTATCACCCTATATATTCATTTAAACTAAAGGTCATGCTGAACCAAGCAAAAAAGAGATGACAATCAGTGTGAAAGTGGTACAGAGACCACCCACTCCACCATAGAGAGGACCATTCTGCCAAAGATTGCTGTATTTATGTGATTTTCTCCCTATTGAATACCACCATTCACTCTCTTCACATATTTCCCCCAAAGACAGAGCTCTGCTCACCATTTGTGTTTATATACCAAGCTCTATTTGCCTTAGATGAGTCCTGGCAAGATCTTACGATCAAAGAATAGTTAGGATAGGACTTGGAAAATAGGTTTGTAATTTATTAACCACTGCTCACGTCCTCTTCAGCTTCACTGCTAGCATGTCACTACTCCAAGAACTTGGCTTTTACTCCATGGTGTCAGTAAGAACACTTCTGAAGGGCTTTGAAAAGGAGAATGATGCTTTGCATTTCAAAGTGTTAAATGAAAACATGTAGAAGCCACGGACAGCTATTAGACAGGCTCTATTTACCACTCATTAGCACAATGCTCTGGCAGGAATCTTCTCCATGCATTTAAGCCCACTGTAACCCTTGTAACACTGTGGTCTTCTCTAGGCCCCAGTGAAACCAGAAAGCCTAGCAAGCAGAAGCTATAGCCACACACCTCCACTGCAAACCCAAATGTTCCTCCATCTAAATTCAGGCACAGCCAGTAAAATTGTCCCCATTCTGGGAGCTAAAAATACAACTAAGTGCTTAACTTGCAGTTGCCTGCATTTTAAAGACTCTCGCTTTTTCTCTTCTTATAAAAGAAAATTGTTGGTCCTCTGCCTCTCAGCTACTTGAAATAGGGCAGGCTCTGTGGAAAGCGCTCTGGTGAGGCAACCACAGCCAGGCTAGGGAGCTGTGCATGTCTGGACATAATGTTTTATTGGTCAGTGCTAAATATCAACCTTGCTGAATCTGGTATTCCACAGCTGCTTGCAGTATTACTGTGATGCAGCAACCTTGTAATACCTATGTTACTACTTTCAGCACCTGCCTCAGTGTGTAAGCTGGGCTTATTTTACTGAAAAAAACTGTCAGACAAGATAACGTGCCATTACATTCTGCCTTTGGGATGCCACAGAGCTTTATTTATTTATTTAAATCTATCAGAAGAACATAGTACATCAGCAGACATGAATTCCTGCATGCAATGGCTCTGAATGGAGACAGTACTGCTTTATGGATGTGGTTGCATAAATATTTCCGATCAACTCTTATTACTCTTTGCTACCCAGTTCTCCACAGACAAGTTATACCTGTTCCTCAAGTATCTTGTTTTGGAAGTGTTGCTTTATTATAGGGGCCTGATTAAGGCTTACTGAAACTAATGCAAAAGTTTCCACTGACAGCTTCCTTTTTGCTGGGTCAATTTCAAGCATTTTAGCAAGAAACCTGCCCATTTATATAGCCTACTGTCTAATCTTGGAAGAATACTTTTGCAACAAGCAATAATCAGCCAATCTCAATATCTCACAATATCTAGTGAATGAAACTCGTAGTTAAAACCTTTATAAAAAGCCCTTAGTACCATTTAGTTCTTACAATAGGTTTTTTTTTTCTTTCCTCACAAAGAAAAACAGAAGAAAAAAGATCTTATAAGTCTATAATCAAAAATAGAAAATGCATCCTTGTAGGAGAGTTGCAAAGGAGACAGTTTTTCATGCAATGAATATAAGCACAAGTTCAGAATGCAAGCAGTCACAAGAAAAATCAATGTAAGGGCTGAACACTTCTCTTGACACTTCTCCTTTTTCTGAATAGCTCTCATAAATTAGTTTTTAGCTTCTTGGAGTGCTTTGCTTCACAGAAGATTTAGAAGTGCCTGGATCCAACATTCCAGTCACTCCCCAGAAGATAATGTACTTGCTCATCCACAAAAGAGTTATATAGAAAGCAAATTTAAAAATGCAAGATCATATCAAATCAAGGAGAGTCAGTCTTAAATATTAATGTCTTACGTCATAAAGGTACAAAATGATAAAAACCACTCCCTATAGGAAATTGAAAAAGCAGCAACTTGGCAAGCAATCGAGAAAACCATAGTCCTATAGTTTATAGGTCTGCTTGAACTGGCTCAGCAGAGGGTTGAGGCTCCTATTCCATAGAGGATGTAAATGTGTGTCCAAATCCCATGGTTTCTAACTGGATACAGTCCTTGCTTACATGTCCTGTGTCACAAGGGTGCCAGGAAGGTGAACAGAGGGATCAGCTTTATAGATTATTAATGTGGACAGCCCTGAGAAGCAAGAGCGGTCTTTGTTCCCTCTTTGCAGGCACCAGCAGCTTGTAATAGCTATCAGGGACTGAAAGCAACACACTTGTTTAGTAAGGCTCCCTAAAGTCCCTTTTCCATGCTGGAGAGTCCTTCCAGGGCAAGTCCTTCTAATTTTCTACTAGTCGGTGCCACACCAACATTAGCTTCAGACTAAATTTGCTTCTTACCACTTCAGTCAACAGCACTGGACAAGAACTGATCACTGCAGGGGATTCCAGCTTACACAGCTGGCCATCTCTGGTCCTGTCCATCTCATTAATGCAAAGCAGGAACTTCATTTTTCCAAAAGCCTGAGCTGCCACCACTCTTCCTCTCTTATTTTCATTTCATCATGGTTGAAGTTTCTTTGTCTTACCACAAATGATTCTTTGCTTTTACAAGAATCTCTCATTACAAAAGATTCCCCTCTCTCCTTCAGGCACATTCATTATTAGGTAGTTAAAAAAAAACAACAAAACCCAAGTGCAGCGTGCCAGTCAATAGTGAAATTATGAGAATTGTAATCTACTCTCCCCGCCCTAATGAACTGATGAGTAAATAACTGTCAGGCCATTGCACTGAGCTATTGATCGTGGCTTCCCACAGAGCTGATATGCTGCATAGGTACCTGCTGCTAAACAGGAGGGATCAATATGGGAAACTTCTAAGAACACTAAAGAAAGATTTCAGGTTTTTTTTAGATGCTTTCTCACATACGCTGGGGCAGCACATCCTCGCTGGATCAATCTTCACTCAATCTTGGTTGTTAGATCACACTTCCCACCCTGCTTTCTGTGTTTCACCTTGGAAAGGTTAAACATGCTATGTAAACAGGCAGTCCCCTGGGACAGAAAAGGCTATTTAGCAAGAAGTGCAGTTTACAGCAGATATTAAAGCAGGTGGCTGAGAAAGTTTCACCTGCAATGGGTGCCCCAGAGAAAGTTTCCTAAAGGATTTAAGCCTTACCTTCTTCCTCCTACACAACACAGCCATCATGTCACACGCATTGGCTTTCTACTTTGCCAAGAGTCACATTCAAAATTGCTTTACTTCCAAAAGCTTTGAAGGGTCTTCTCCACTGAATGTCATGCTGTGTCGCTTCTCTGTTCTCCACTCTATCATCCTTCATTTAGTACCAACCATTCAGGGCAAGACCCTTATCTTCTACTGCATTTTTTTTTTTTTTTTTTTACACCTTTCAAATCTCAGTTGAAAAAATTCTTTCCGCTTCTAGAATTCAACTTACTAATTTTTTTTTGTCCTCTGATCCTTTTACTTAGATAGTCCAGTTTTCTCAAGACCTCTCATAGCTTTTGCCCTCAGCTCCTTGAAGCTAGGTACAGACAGATATCAGCCTTGAATGTCAATTCTGAAGTTTCTGGCACGGAACCTTTCATTAATTTTATGAAGTTACTTTTCATTTGAACTCTTGTATTTTTACCTTTTTTTTTTTAAGCCCACTTACAGTAGTTTGCCTTTTAAAAATTTCCAAGGTGTGAAAAATTGCAAGAGTCTTACTTCATCTGGAGATCAAGAAAATTCAAGTTCAGGGAAGTTCTTGAGAAATGTTAAATCCAATTCTTACACTGTTTTACTGTAAAGATAAGACTTAAATGCTATGTGGTTATCATCTGGTGGACTCACAAGTAGATACACCCGAAACTTAAAGTGGAGAGCGCACACCTTCAGATAATTAGCTAGTGACTCCAGTCCCTATTTGATATTATGCCTAAATCAACAACACATGGAAGCATGCTGTTCTCCTTCCTGCAGAGCTGACACTCTGTAAACACAAGCCATAAGATTTGTCTTAGATTTATGTATTGTATTTCAGGATTTCTCTCCGTGAGATGAGAGGACTATCATCTCTATGGACTAGCAACACCAACACACTTAAGTTGACCACAAGCTTTCCATCAGAAATGGAAAAGTTTTTTTTTTTCTTCAAAGGAATGAACAATTTGGATAGAATTTTCCAAATGAGAGAATCCAAGAAAATTTTGGGGGCTTGTCAAACAGACAACATTGTAGTTTTGAAACACTAAAAGCTTTTGCTGGCATAGAGAGCCCTGATGCACTACACTTATTTTCAAGATAAATTGGTTACAAAGTTTAAGTCAGCACAAATTTCCACTTTGATGCTTAGATCTATAGTAGAAAAAAACTTTCAGAACAAAGTTTTCCACAGGACAGAATTTATATTCCATGTACTTGCTGTAACAATTCTTTTAGGCAGGTACATATCTTCACAACTAACGTCATGGCTTTTTTGAATTTCTTATATGCTACGGATATTTGGCTTTGTCACATACTTCATAAGTCTGTCATTGCAAGAGTTATTTTCAGTAATGTCAACCTTTTCCTGTTCAAACACAATACTTAATGATTAAACAGGGAAGTGGATTAGACAAGACATTCTATCCCTTCCTTTTACACTGCCTCAAATTGGTTTATCACACAGAAGATCTTTTCAGCAGATAGGTACTTGTCTCCATTAACATGCAGCAGAGGAAATTTTAAAAGTGATCCAGGGGACATGCGGAGCTCTTCACTTTAAACAAACAACAAGAGAGCTCTACATTCAGTTCAGAAAACAGGGAATAAAAAGAAAGCTTAGACAAGGTAAAAGGGATAACAGCATATAGAGGATAAGTTGTCAGGAAAGAAGACCTTGAAGCAAAGCATATTTTGTTCATTTCAATAAAAAACATGAGATTCTACACAAGATGGAAGATTATTGTTTTCTTCTCTGACAGATTCATGTCTATAGCTTTTTTAAAATTTATTTTTATCTAGCTGTACTATAATCAATTCCCTTTTTCAGTCTCTCCTCCTAACCTATAGATCTCAAGCCCCAGAAGCTAACATTGAAGGTACTCAGGAGATGCTGTCAGCTCTGAAATAAAGAAAAAACTGGAAGCTGTAAGGTATCTATGAAATGAACAATGGACTACACAACAGAATGACCCCAAAGCTATTTCACAGAGCCAGAGTCCAGGCTGTTAAACTTGATATAAACAGCTGGATCACAAAACAAAAAGTCTTGGTTCTGAAGGGACAATTTATTGCAGTCAAGGCTCCCAGCATATTACTCAAGCCATGGATCAAAAAATTTAGGACATAAAACACTCTAAGGCCTAGTAACATTCAGTGCTTGTTGTAAGTAGACATTATTAAGACTTCAGTGCCTGAATTAAGCAGACAGATCTAATCACGCAAAGTACGATCTCAGCATCTACTAATCTAGGAGGGATACACCCACATTTTCTCAAGGAAAAAGAAAGTGATATATGATCACAGAGAACAGGAGGAACCCACTAAAAAAGACAACCTCTCCTTGCTAAAAATCTTAAAAAGAAAAAAAGTGCAGCTAGTCACAGACCAGGACCTTCCTCAACATTAGAATCTCGCCAGGTTTTTCTTCACATTTCATTTTGTGGGTAACCTTCCACATGAGGCAAATCTTAGAGAGTGCCTGTGAAAGTGATAATCGATAACACTAGGAGGAAAGATTAAAGAACTGATATAATACTCCCCCCCACTACCTTGGGACACGGTGCTGATAGACAAAGAAGCACAAAAGAATAATCCCCCAGACCAAAAACTGGATATGCAGGGGAGAACAAAAGACTCCTCTGTATTTGAGATGTCAGCTGGCATACACCAATCCTATAGCTAGTGCTTGTAGCCAACATTAATCAGAGCTGCAAGACGGCAGATTAAAAATGCTTAAAAACCTACAAAGTGCCTACATGAAGGCACTTGGACAGCATATAATTATGCCGAGAAACTCATTGGCCACTGGACGCTCATTAAGGCTGAAACCATCAATCACAGTTGAAGAAGGAGCGGACATCTGACAGTTATATAATAGTGCAGATGACCCTAACACTTGAAAGGACCATTAAATCTCCACTTTCTGGTCTTAAGCCAACTGTTCATGACTAGACATTAGGATGAAAGCTTTAAGGCACAGAAGCAGCAGCCTCTTCCTAATGTGTGAAGGAATTTTCTTCTGGAGTACTTTGTTATCAGACTAGTATTCTTACCTATAATCAGTATATACTAACTAGATGGAGGCACGAGTTGGCAATTATTGCATCTGTGAACAATTTCTGCAAATTCTTGTTAATCCATTACGACATTATTCCTGGTGTGTACTAGCTGCTGCTCAAACAGGCATAGAAACTGTATTCTGCATCCCCTTGTATGGTAGGCAGGTATTTAAGTACAGTTTCTGCCTTACTATACACACTACAAGAGCCCCCAGCGTCTTCTGCAGACTTCCATGACCCCATTCTAGGAGTGCAAGTTCTGATGGCTTGTGCTAAAGTGAAGTTGTGAATTGTGGTAATGAGGTCTCTCCCCTCCTTTCCCCCAGGAACTCTTGTAGACTCCTTTCCAACTGGAAAGATCACAAGATAGGAAAGGTTAGTGGGCCTCTTTCTTGCAGGACTGGCTGCAATCCAGGCCCAAGCATCTGCTGGGGAGCTCGCTATTGCTCTTTTCATATCAGATTTGGCTGGAAAATCTGGTAACAGCTGCATAAGCTATGTTTGTGATCCATACAATTAATTGGCAACTGGCAAACCTGTCATTGTTCATCACTAGGTGACAGCAACGCACTTCTGTGCATGCCTTGGACTGTTACCAAGGGCTTGACTCTGAGCAACCTCGTGTGGTTCCTGTTTCCCTGCCATAATCATAGCTATATGGGAAAGCAAGGGAAATAACATGCACTTGGGGAGATAACTCTGCATGGATGAGGTGCCACAGTCCTAACAGGAGAGAAGGCACCAGCTCAGTAAAACACAAAGTAAAACACTGGCAGGGGATCAGGATTGACCCAAAAGCAGATGTTGAAATCTGCTCCCTTCTCATCACCATGGGGAGTACACTCAGAAGAACTCAAAAGAACTGTTATATATATGGCTTTCCTACATCCTATGGCTCAAGTGCTGATGCTGTTGCAATATACAGCACAGACACCAAGAGCAGAGCAGCTTCTATGTGATACCATACATCTCATTACCAGAAACATACACGCTGTGCTGCAGGGAAAGGGTACCACAGCAGAAATGAAGTCTATGGTAGCATCTCCTGCCTCCTCTCCTGCTCCTGGATGCAGCAGTGTCCATCGGTTGCACTGGCAAGACCACTTGGGTACTACACCGTGAACAAGTCCATCAGGGGACTCAGCTGGTCTTGGACCCATTGGGTCCCTGTCCCCCATTTCGTCTTGCAGCCAGGCAGCTCCCAGTACAATGCCCTAAGGTGCTATCGCAGCAATGCAGAGAGCTGGGGAGAGCAGCAGCAGAAGTGAAACAGCAGAGGGCGAGGATATTTTATCCTGTCCTCCAGTAAGCAACTTGCACAATTTATATTTTCTGAAGAGGTTACAATTTAAAATAAAGAGTAGGTACAAGTGAGCCAACAGATGGAGATAGGGGTGAGGAGGAGGGAGGAAAGCAAGACCAAAATCCAAACCAAAGCAAACAGACTGGATGCGTGACCGATTCAGGGCCAAACACTACTTCAACTAGAGCAACTATCATTTAATCCTCCAATTTCTACAGGAATGCAGTCTAAATTTAGCAGCGTGCATACATATGTATGCCCACATTCACATAAATCTTTGGGTAAGAACAAGGAACATGAACATCTTCAGCTTCACTGAGTCTCCACCCCGCTGAATGTGGGGGGAAGAATAATTTCTTATTTATAACTGGTAGGTCATTTATTTATAAACAGTTTCTTCATACTCTTTTTTATTTCTCACTTGATATTTTGTCTTTGCTCTAATTCATTTATGATAATTATTTTAATTCTGAAGTTGGCTTGGGCGTAGGCAGTCTTACAGAACATAAATCAAGCTCTCAACCATTTAAGGTCATCAGAGACTCCATGGCAAGAAAACTATTTGTGAACAAGAGAGCTGCATTCTACGAGGAACCTACAAGGAACGGTTGCATCCCTGGATTGACAAAACATTAAACTGCTATGAGAGCACAGAGAACAGTTCAACTGAGAAACAGAAGATACTTGTGCCCATATTTCTTTTGAAAAAAATAAAATCAAACTCTCTGGATTATTCACCCACAGGCAACAGGGAACCATGCATTGTTTCTCCCTCGCTTTAGGATGATTATCTGGGTTTATTTCTCTCCAGAATGGAATCATCCACTAAAAAGCTAGTCATTTTTTTCTAGCCAGAGGTGCTCATCCTACCATAAAATATCTTTATTGATTCCTCATCCTTACAGGAACCAAACCTCTGGAAAAGAGCTTACTAAGGAAGCTGCCAGTTCAGACATTCACATTCACGACAGGAGAGAAGTGGAAGTAAGGTTTAGCATGGTAGCCATACTATGGACACTTAGGCTAGCAATATTAATATATAGAACTTCTCCTCAGTCATCAATAGTCCCACAATCTCTTGGAAGGTCTAATAGGGCCCAGCCTGACCCTCTGCTAGGCAAGATCTGGGTATACAGTTGCAGGAAGGGACAATGAAAAAAATACTCAAGGAGCAAAACTTCCTGTAAGTTGTTCAGCGTTAGCTTGACTGGCTAAATGAAGGGCATCTGGGCTATTCTCTAGAGCAGAAACAGATGAGGTTACAAAGAGTTGAGTCCTTGATTTTTATCTATATTTTTCCCCACTTTGTAAGGATTATTTTAGACCTTGTTCTACAGAAAATGAACTCCATCCCGGGATAGCCCCAATCCTCTTCAGAGCAAATCAGTTCTTCAGAAAAAAATAAACTATCCTAGACTCTCAACCAAATATAGAATTAAACCTGCAATTTACATCTAACAAAAAACCCTCTAAAATGCAAAGAACAAGTAGTGCTGCACTGAAGCACTGTTAGCATTATGCAGTGCAGTATGTGATCCCAAAGACCTACATCAAGTTGTAGAGCTCCTTCTTGCTTCTTCTACACTCCACTCCTCCTCTGACTGCAAACTTCCCTGCCCTATGTTCATTCACCTCCCTGCCTGCATCTAAACTCGGCCCTTACCACCAGCTCCTGGTCTGCGGGAAATTTCTCTTCCAGCAAGTGGCACTTGCTCCCCTCAGCCCATTCAGTATCTGGCATCGTGGAAAAAAAAAGTTTCTTAAGAAAACATGAGGCAATGACATTGTGCTTAAAGGACACTAATGATTGGTAGGGGACTGACTACTCCCTGTAATGAAAGGCTGTGCGGAACAGGCTTCAACGTTTGCAGCTCTTCAGGGAAGTGTTGTTGTTTTCCTTCTTTAAATAAATTTTGAAAAGACGACAGGTGAACTCCAACTGCAACTCCCTCTGTAGGCAATAAAGCATCTGATGGAATCACTGCACATCTGTGAGTGAAGTGATATGGATTAATCAACATACATCATCTATATGGAAAGTATTAAACCCTCCCTTGGACTGGTTTGCAGGAACATCCTCTTGACATTACTTTGATATTCATTTCTCTGCCTTTATTTGTTCCTTATCTGTTGGGATGATGGAGGAAGGTTAGAAAAACAAATTGCAGTGAAGAATTTTACTTCGGAAGCTACTTGCCCTAAACTTACCCAATGTAAATAAGGGTAGATAGCAGGTTAATTTTCTCCATTGGTTTTCATTCATGTGCCACTAGGGAGAACAGCTGGCATTTTCTTTCAATATTATTTTCTCCCCCTTAATGGGAAATGTAAAAAACTGACATTTTACAGAGAAAAAATTTGCTTTACCTTAACTCTCCAGTTAGGTTTCTAATTATTAAAAAGCCCATTTTAAAATCTGGAGAGGCATGATTCCACATTAATTTTGACAATATAAAAATGCATTTCAAATTTGAAATGGCTGAAATTAACAATGCTTTCCAAACTTCACTAGCCTGGAGGGGAAGAGATAAGGAAGATCAGCAAAGATAGTTTTTGATTTATAAGACTAAAGATATATAATCTTTAGCCAATAGAATATACTTAAATGAAATTTTATTAAAGCTCTCCAGACAAACATTACTACCTCTCCTGCTTCACCTCATTATTTGAATGAATTATAGGGTATATTAAGGGATACCAGTGTTGATGTTACTTCTTCTAGATGAATCTTCTGCACCTTAAAACTGCTCTTTGCCAATCTGGATCAACAAGTAGGCCTATTCATCAACTTACCCTCTGAAGTGTCCCTAATTCTTAACGTGGTTCAAGTGCCAGATCAGATCTTTCCCAATAAACCTACTCATAAATCTTTGTACATAAACATCTGTCATAGACCTAGGTAAACTGAAAGGAAAAGTAGATCCAGGGCCAGTTACTTGCTTTACTCAATTTCTCTTTATCAGTTCATCTCTGGGTGCCTACAGCTTGGCAAAGGCAGAGAACACTTTTGTAGCAGCCAATTCTGACTGCACTTGGAAAGGTTTACTACCACGACCTTTTCATTCCTGCACGAGGATGCAGAACAAAGCCAACAGGGAAGTGTTTTTGAGACAGAGACATGTACTGCATCAAATACAACTAGTAGCAGGACATGTTCAATAACAAGGATATGCAGGTGAGAAGAATGCCCAAGTCCAAATAGCAATGATTAGACCAACCAGAAGAGCTGGAAAAGGAATTTAGTCCTGTTAGAGACCACTGGTCAGCCTCCAATAAACAGGGTTCAGGGCTAAGTTTGATTTCTGCAGGCATTCTACTACTGCAAGGGCTGCAGGTACCAAAGCAGCTGGTGCTGGTAGTGCTGGAGAGAAGCCACTGGACACAGTAAACAGATTTATTTCTTATCTTCCCCCAGCTAATTCTTGTATATACTTTTCTGTTTAAATCAATGGGATCATTAGGAATGACTCGCTTATGGCAGGAGTTTATTAATATTACACAACAAAGAAGAAGAAATAAAGAGGACGCTAGGGAACATTACAGGCCAGCAGAAGTACACTGCTCCTTCTTGGGGGCTTGCTTCCACCGTACTGATAAATTACATCTCTATTGCTTGTCAGCTGCAGGATAAAACAGGGCATCTTTATTAGCAATGTACTCTAATTGGAATTTTAAAAGAAATTACTTGCTTAAGAGCTCACTCACCACTAATACGAATATGCATTACTTTGTTATAGAATGGAATGGAACATTTTAATAGTAACAGCCTATTTTGACTAAATTTATCTCTGTATCCTGACAGTGTAATCTTGCTTTAGCACTATGCCTGCCAGTTATCTTAAAATGGTAATTCTGTCTTCCAGTTCGGGAATAAAGCTTTAATAAAAATATTTATGGAACAATATTATTTTTCTTAATGATGCTCAAGTTGCACTGTCTCAATGTATTGTAGCTAAGCATAATACCACCCAAAACAATTAATTCTTCTTAATCTATCAGCAGTTGGACTTAACACATTAATAAATGACAAACTGGGAACACTTTCAGCAAAGTCACAGAAGTTAAGCCAGCATAAGTGAAAAGATGTACGCTTCACAAAACTGAAAGAAATGCACCGCAGCTGCTTGGACTACACAACCTTACTACCTTATGCTGCTACAGTCATATCTTCCTGATTTAAGTGCTCAAAGAGTCACTGTTTGACGATTCCAGAATAGTGACATTTAAAAGTGTGGCTGGGGGAAAATAAAGTAAAAACAGACATGAACCAGCAAAGAGACCATCCATCTTTTGCAAATGAGCAGGTGGAGAAACCAGTGCAGAATTACAAGAACAGACAAAAGAACCAATTGAGCAAACAAAGAACATATGGTCCAGAGACACCACTGCACCATCTGCCTCCGTTTGCAATGGAAATGGCAGAGTTGGGAATAAGGCTGTCTTTTGAGCAGTGGCTGGACTCTTCCCAGAAGGAATACTGCTCTCTGAAACAAGACATACTAGGAGGAACTACCTTTGTCTACTTAAGAAAAAAGCTCACATTCCAGCTTCTGGCTGCTCTTATCTAAAACTTTGCTATTTCGCTTCTGCCTGAATCTCATGACTTGCAAAACGTATCTGGCAGCCCCAGCTCAGAGATATCTTCCTGTTCTCTGAACACGTCAGCTGATTTTCTGTGCACCAGAGGTACAGCAATCTGCACGCATCCCTCCATGCTGACTGTACCTCTTCAGCAGCAGGCACAACAAAATACACCGCACCTGCTGACACTAAGTTCATCTTTAGTTCTAGGTAATGCAATTCACATGCATCTTGTATTGCAACCTGAACACACAGACCATAGACCGTAAGGAAGCAGTGAGCTTGTGTTGGAAAAGGAGTTTTAAGTACCCTCAAGGTATTATAGGTGTGATGTAGATACCTTGCTGCATAAACATCCTCCCATGCCTGTTAGAGACTGGTACATACTAAAGCATTTCGAATCCCAGAATACAGGAATTGCAATATTTTAAGCAACATTTAAACCTCTTTCCTTCACAGGAAAATTACCCATTGTTTAAGAACAGATTATTATTTTCCCAGTTTCTTCACATTCAATCTTCATTATAACCTGATCAATACATGACTCTTGTCCCCTTGCAATCAACTGCCAATACTTCCAGCTGCATGATCAATGCCTGTATTTCTAAAGCCTTTTACCATTTTGCTGTTAGTTACACTGTTCTGCACACCAGATCACCTACTGATGCAATCAAACTTTATGCACATCTGTTCCAAGGGGGGACCTGTTTTTCCTGGGAAAGATGAACTTTATAAACTGAGAAATTCATGAAAATACTCTCATCCTCATACCTATCAAAGCAAGTAGATTCCAAGCAAGAATTGCTTCATGCTGGTTTTATTTCAGAATTTCTGTTGGCAAGCACGGATGAATATTTACCAGATATGTAAGGTGGGCAGAAACCAAGTTTTTGTGAACAGAAGAAATGAAAGTGAGAAATACTTCTCTTAAAGGCAAAAATCAAATAATTATTTTGACATGTCTAAATGTTTCTGAACTCTGACTTGAATATTAAATAACTTATACTTACCACAGTCACCTAATTAAGACCACAGCAGAATTCTCTAAAGATTCAACTAGTTATTTTTCTTATTTAATCCTCTTTACCCCTTGCACTAACTGCACTAATAACAGAAGAAATAAGTACCACCATTGTCCTCCTATATCTGTTCTGCTTTCAGAACAGTTTCATTTTCCCCTCCTTTCTCTAAGAAAGAATTTCATTTCTAGTCACCGGTTTTGGTTCCAATTATTTCCATTACCTTTTTTTTAATAATAGGAAAAAGATGAACTCTAAACTAGTTTAACCACACAAGATCATCCTTAACTGTGTGAAGTTCTCAGCTAATTTCAGCACACACAAGTCTCAGGACTCAACTGACTTACCGTGCTATTTTCTTTCTGAATTGCTTCATTAAAACATGTTTTAAACAATACGGTTTATGTTAAACCATGAGGTTGGCTGAGAACAAAAGCAGTCAGCTTTTTGTGCATGTACACCTATGTGATGAACACAGCCCCTGTGACCAGTGTGAGCACTGTTTTAGAGTCAGAGGCACCTAGAACAATTCAACAACATTCTAGTCCATATGCAGGTCTTTCAGCAACATCCTTCCCCAACTTCCTCCAAGCAATGAATTTTTCTGAAAAAATACAGAAGCATTGCATGAAACTGGGCTAAGTCAGCCAAAGGCAGAGAAATAATTAATTTGCATTAGGATAGCATTACACCTAAGCCTGAGAACCACACTACAAGATGCCTCAGTACCAGCAGAGTAGTGCATCACGGCAACTATGCTCCTTCGAGGTCCAAAACAATGCTCAGAGCAGCTCAGTGGTGCACCAGGTAGAACTACAAAAGTACAGAGGAACTCACACTTTCAGTTGTGCTTTCTGGAGAGATGAGAGCAGCTCATCATGTAGTCACTCTGCTTTGAGTGCCACCATTCGGTATTCGTTTCTATTCACACACACTGTCGCTACTTCTGCTTAAATTTACAAGCTGTTACTGCAGTATCCTCTGCCTCTATTTACTACTTTTTCCAGACTAGGAAAACCCAACCATAAATTGACCTCTTCTGTCTTAGTTAAAGCAATTCTTCTGCTTTATAGTTACCCCAGGCAGCAACATTTAATCACCTGCTTGAATTTATTCATTTTCATTTAGGCACACTGCACCTCCATCACTGTAACTGATGTGGTCCAGGAAGTCATTTGCTCTAAATAGGGGTGAGTGTCCTTGGCATTTGTAAAGCAGTTATCCCCATCAGGTACATTCATTGAAATCACAGGGCAAACTGCTCGTTACAACTGCAATTCATACCAGGCTTAATTTCCAACATGATGTAAATGGAATGTATCGTGTTGCACCATAGAACAATACATTTACCTGCCTGGTTTTGAGGTTCATCTTCATTAGAACTTGTATTCCAAGGTTCGCTACAATAAATCAGTTCTACCAAGAAAAGATTCCAGTAGCAGCAGGTTTTCCAGTCTTCATTTAAACTCATCTCTACCTGTAATTAATGCTTCATCACTGTCCTTGAGGGAGAACATCTGTTTTTACAGCTCATGCTAATGTTCTGTTAAATATAACCATCTTCACAGTTCCCAGAAACATATTTGGCACATCCTAAACACATTGCATCAGATTTTTCAGACTACAACAGTTTTCCTAGCCTCCTTCCCCTCCCTTTGCAGATCCCAAGCAACAATTTTTTTCATTAACTGACTAGGAATTTACCATCCTACTTCCACTGCCTAGAGACATCTGAGCTGCAGTACAAGACCATTATTATTACGTTACCATTATTCTTAATTACACTAAGCCACAGTCACAAATAGCCCATGATATCACCATTACCATCACTGCGGAAAGCAAAGTGTGATGACAATTAGGAACGGGACACTAAGACTTGCGACAAGCATGCATTTCTCCTACGTTTTTCTTTCCTTATTATAAAATACTGATGCTTTCCCTGATCTCTACTGTTTTCTGGGAGATGCTTAACACTCACATCCCATCAATCCCACTCCACAAGTTGCTGTTAAATTCAGGTAAGGTCACAGGACTAACATCTTCAAAAAAATCCAAGCCTACAAAGATTATAGGAATATTGAACATGTGAAACATGCTTCATTCGCATACGTGATAGAAAAGAGCACGTGCTCCAGGAACTGTTGGTCAGAACATTCTGGGCTAAGCCAACATATCCATTGTCAAGACAAATTATTTTTTACCTGCGAAGTGAAAACAACTGGCAAGATAAGATAATTCTAATGATCAGAGATTGCAAAGGTGACAGTCTGAGAATCAAATAATCATATTACCAGCAGAACCATTTTAAAGAACGTATAGCTGAGTAGTTTGATAAATAGCACCTCATTAGCAGAAACTCAAAGTGCCAGAGGTTAGTGAGAGTTAGAGTCCAGCCAGATTTGTAACAACATTTCCAAATTAAACCCTTCATTTAGAATATTCAGACAAAGCAGAAGGTGAGTTTTCCAGCTCCTGTACATTTGTTACCCTAATCAAGTATCACCCATCATTTTCTCTCCAGTATTCCACAAAAAGAAAGATTTTCCCTCTCCCCTCTCTATGCATACAATTTTCTAGTGTTTTCAGGTAAAAAGCTTTAATTGTTAGTACGTGGCAAGCATAAGCATGGGAGGATTTGCACATCTGATGTTTCCTAAAGAGGAAACAAGCCCTGCAATCCAATTAGCTGCCTTTGATGGTAACCTTAATTTCTAACCTTGAGTAAAACTCTTTCAAGTAAGCCATTATGTGCTCTGAGCTCCCACTGTGCCTGGTATTTATTTGTCACTGTCAAAAATGCCAGAAACTAACACGTTACAACTCTGAAAGTTTAACAAGTAAGGGTATTATAGATGCTGCTAATAGCTGCAAAAGTGTTCAGAATCTCGTTCCAGGCTTCTTTTAGACTCATTGTAGACTTAGCACAGACAAGGATAATTGAGCAATCATATGGGAGAGATTTTTGTCATGGAAGAGCCTGTTATGAATTCAGACACCTAAGAAAGAACAGGAGAAGCTAAGAAGATCTTGAGTCCTAACCTAACAACGGATCAAAAAAACACCATGCAGTCTCCCATCAGTGGCCACCTAGCCCACCAACCAGTTCCTCCTCCAGAGCCTCAAACTGGTTTGGCTAAGCCAGCTAGCAGACAGGTACATCAGACAGATCTGAAAGAGCACAGGAAGGAAGATGTTAACCTATTGTCTCTTAACAAAGAAATCTGACTGTTTTAGAATTAGTGAAAGCACTTTCTGCTTCATTCCCTCAGAAATTCAGATCTGACTCCTCTCCGTTACACCACCACCCTACAGGCCAGCTTTCCTGAAGCATTACACTATTTTACTTCTATGAGACAAAGTCAAGAGACCTCTTAAGCATAACGAGTTAAACAAAATGAAATTACCCTTCTCTGTAATTTCAGAAGGCTTCTCTCTAAACAAAAACTCTTCACCAGCCTATAAGCCATACAGCAGGAAAAATGCTATCTCTCCGCCACCTCCTTTTATATGGTAAGGGCACCTGCTTACCAAATGCTAATTGACAATAATTAGTTATCAATTACAAAAATTTCCATTTTCACCTGTTTCACATCAAAATCCCCAGCACTTGTAGCTTGTCCAATTACACTGTTCTAACTAGCAAATAAGTTGACCTTGTGTTTGAAGTTAATTCCTGCCTTGCTGACTTTTAAATTCATGAGTCTTTGCGACGTGCAGTTATAGACCTGTCTACGTACAGTTTCTCTAGTAAACTTTTCCCAGTTATTATTTTAGAACTCATATAAACATGTTTTTAAGTAGTGCATGTTTGCTAAAATATTCTGTTAAGTCATAAGTAGTTGCTATAATTAAAATGCCTTCCTAATGAGGACAATTCCTCTTTACAGACAAGCTCTTGTATTCTTTTTAACCACTAAAAAGGAATTCTTAATGGATAGTATTCTTTGATAAGGGCTCTTGTTTTCCTTCTGAGATATTTAGCAACATTATTCTTGCCTACAGTACATTTGTTTGTGCTTTATTAAAACTGCAGTGGAAGCTGGCCTGCTGCTATGATCTGGATCCTTCCTAGATCCCCTTCTTGTCTGAAATACTTTAGCCTTTTTATAGGAAAAAAACCAAACCACCAGCAACCACCACAGAAACAAAAAGAGTTTTTTTTATCCAACTTCTTAATTTTCAATCTCTACCAAAAAAAAATAGAAAAGACCTCCAGTTCTGGAATAAATGAAAAGTGGCTCAATTATTATGAAGATAAATTAACTGTAAGTGAATAACGTTGATATCATGGGTACCAGATTTGCAATAATTTACTCATTGAAGACCTATAAGCCAGTCAATTTGCATTAGAATGGTTAAGTACTTTAATTCAATTATGGAATTACTATTGGGTGATTAAAGACTGAGAACAAATAACAAATAAGTCTTAGTTCATTTTATTTATCTACTAGCTAGTAACTACATGACTTAGCAAGATTGTCAGCTTAATTAAATTTGTCCCTATGGAAATTTATCTCACATTGGTAAAAAAAAAAAAAAAAGTAGACAAGAAGTCACTTTGGAATGACTCTGCCTCTCTAGGAGTGTTTCAGTATTGGGAAGGAAGACCTTCTACAAGATTCTTTTTCAAATTTTTTGAGACAAGTATTTTACATGAAGTCAAGTCGTAAAACCAAGAAGAAATACCCACACACGATCACAATCATTTGGGACTCTTATAAATAGGTTCACACAAAATTGGATGAAACACTGAACAAAATAAAAATTAGAACATAAAGCTGTGGCTGACCTCTCACTCAACACATGACTCCAAATGAGGAACTAATGCCTTGTTCACGTGCCAGGTTTTAGATCAAAAAGAAAAGTCTTCAGGCAACCATTTCATGCTATCTGTTGTGAATCTGGCTTAGCCAAATAGGCATTTAGTATTCTTCATTATAAACCTCTCTTTTTTATTTTTGGTACAAAATAGCTGCATTGTGAGTCAGCATCTCAGGCACCTTTGGCCTCCTCCAGGCCCTAGGCATTACCTTGCTGTGCTCACTCCAGGAAAAATATTTCAGCTGGAAGTTACTATAATCTGTATTCAGAAGGCCAAAATGTAAAAAAAAAAAGTTGTTATTTAATGTGATCGTCCTGTCACTTGTCCCTTTTAGCACTCCAGGATGATTATTTACGAAAATCTCACTTCTGCTAAGCATTATTAAATCTGGTTAATGGACAACAACTTGTATGAAATGTGCATGTGCAGTAGGTGCATGCATAAAAATCCTCCAACACCGCTAAGTTGTTGTTCAAATCTTGGCGTACAGTTGTTCCTTTTGGCATGCTGAAGAGCACTTGGCAATGGTTATAGGAAGCTGGAGTGCTTTGATCACTAATTATAACTCTGCCCTAATTGCATTACTGGACCATTGACTTTTCCCTCACCCCATTCTCTTTAACTGACTCTGTCATTATATCCCTTACAGATTTTGATAGTTTATTTGGGCAGCTGACTTTCTATAGAAACTGTACTGCATGTGCTAGGATGTGCCCGAGCCTTCTAGGTATGTGAGACAGACCAAACAATAAACAAGAATTATTATTAATAAAAGTAAGTTAGCATGCAGTTGTGTCCCTAGAATAAAACACAGGAGAGTGTATTTGTGCATTCAAACCTGGCATTAGCAGTGTTTTCCATTTAAAGATATTGGCAATTTAAATATTTCTAGTCATTTGCTCTTATTGTACTGATCAGATTTATAAATTCTCCCAGGCTCCTCCAAGAAAATGATTTAGCATGCAGTGCAGATCTTCCCTGTAAAAGGACCAGCATTTTTAATTATAGTCATTTCACAAGATCTAATAGCAATAAGGTTCCCATAAATGTTCAGAATCTAACAAGCTTCACAGTACTTTGCAAAGAGTAGCCATCATTCAGCAGAAATGTTAGATTGCCCTTTATTCCCTTTCTCTATTTCCCAGCAAGCATCCCAGGAGGATCATGAGTTTTAAATTTTCTCAGGCATGAAGGGATTGTGTGCCCCTTGAGCCTTTGTATTATGATAATGCATACATAAAGGTAAGTTTTATTAATTGGAGCTCTATCCACAGGGGTTACTACAGTGAAGGAGGCAGGGGGAAAGGGAACTGAATGGAAGAAGGAGTGACCCTACTGAGTAGTGATTACAGGATCCAAAATTCAATCCCCCCCTTGAACCTGCCCCTCCTTACCTGTGCACTGATTTAATGTGAAGTATTCCAGGCAGCACTTATTTTTAACAACTCACTCCAATTTATTGTTTTTTTAAAGAAATCAATACTCCAAACTCTCCTTTGCACTTGTCTTAAAAATTGCTCTCAGGCAAGATTGGAATTCATTACTGTAGCCTTTGCATAGAAGTACTCTGAGTTCATGCTCTGTGACTTCCTAACAGCTTTCTCTGCCTTCCTAACACCATGAGCATGGATGTGATAGATTTCGCAGTATTTTCCCCATTGCTGTCAAATTACATGATATTTCACTTCTTATTTGCATACTTCTATATCTGCAGCTCTTATCATTGCTTATCATTGCTTTCTTCTTGTATACCTTTCCCCATTTTAATAGCTGAGGGATATGCAATGATGTTTTGATGGTGCCAGCTCCCTTCATCCAGTCTTGCTACAAGAGTCAACAGGACTAAACCGCTGCAGAGAGTTTCTCCCGTCCCTACCTCCCCAAAGGTTTTGGGCGGGTGTAGAGGTGAGATTCTTCACTTTCAGAAATAAAAGCCTACACGGCAAATGCCCTCTTGCTTTCTTATCATCTAACCAGGCTTCTGAAGGAAGGAAGGAAGAAAACGTGGTGGCAGCTTGCTCTCCTTCTTCATTATTTATCTGCTCAGGAAGGCAGCAGATGTACTTTGAAGGCAATTTGTAAGCTCTGATTTGTCTCAGGGAACTTCATCAACAAAACGCTTCATATTCAGAAGAGCACGTTAAAAAGGCACCTGGATTTAGCAAATTGGCCTAATTACACTTTCAGACATTTCTAGTGGTTTCAAGTGAGTTTCCAGAGAACCCCTTAGGGTTCTCCGTGCAAAGACAACACCTACTTGAAAGAGTTCCATTTGTGTATTAGAACATGAAAAGAGGGGAGAAGGAAACAACTGGCTTAGGTTGAGGATGTACAGATGAGCCTTTGGACATATGATGGGAAGTAAGTACAAACAAATTCAGAAACTCAGATGTATTTGTAAACTCCGCTTTTCCTCCACCAATCTCCCTAAATCCAGTATCTCCACTGAAAACAAAAATACCACAAAATTTGGACAAAGTTACTCATTAAGTAGCAGGAAAAATGTACAGTTGAAGGAAAAATAAGCAGTTTTTTTTTTTTTTTTTTTTTAAAGAAGATAGTTCACAATTACAAAATTCCTTTTAAACTAAGACTACTCGCCTCCAACTCCACTTTGGTATGAAAAACTGAAATCTGGCATTCAGGCAAATCTGAAGTAAAATTGGTTTCCAGTTTCAGCCACCAAACATGACAAAGTTTTATGCAAGGGTCTACTATTTTACTTAGGAAAACAAGGTATCAAACATACTGCAGAGATCTCCTTTTATCTTGTTTCATATTAGTTCAATGGAATAGCAAAAAGCAGGGTCTGGACCAATAAAAAAGGAACACTTTAAACAACTGCACCTTCTTGGATTGTTGCTTCTATCTCTGTTGAGTAGGCAGAGGCCTTTCACAGTTCAAAAAAATGGAAACACTTAACAGGCTTTTTCTTCCTTTTTCTGCTGGAGACTCATTGTCCTTTGTGCTAAAGGGCACAAGCAGAGTGCAGCTAAAATAAACCTCTTAAGATCTGGTGTCTGACAGCTGTAGTTTTTAAGATGTGGTTTGACAAGGAAGGGGGAAAGCATATAGTAACTTCAGGAAATTCAAGCAAAATCAAAGGCGGCCTGAAATGGGCCTCTCTCTTCCATCCCGCCGTGTGGCTGGCCCATTTGTTCTGGGTATCCTCAAAGCTTGCTCTGAGTAGAGAATGATCTGAGCAACCAGTAATTTCTGTGCATGTGACAAAAAAAAGGAATCAGATACTTTTCAGAGCTCTGTGTTTTACAAGAGTCAACCGGGGTTGTCCCTTCCCTCCATTAGGTTCCTAGGCCACTATGTCTCTTGGAAGCAGACTTCGTGTTCTATAGCATATGAAGGCTGGTAAACAAATCTGACAGCGCCAAATCAGAGCTGAAATCTGGGCTGTCTGTCTCTCTCATTCCACTCATATTTCTGGCAGATACTGTTTTTCTGTATCATGTTCACACATATGTCTAATAGCATTTTGCACATTCACCTAGTCACAAAGCAAAGCCTCTGTATTTAAATACACGCCCTCATCTAGCAGGCACCCCACTGATCCCGCTGGAATGCAAGCTTTCATAAGCCATCACTGAGCCTTCCCACACCTTCCACAGATTAGAAAAAGAATAATTCGTAAAAAAGGGCTCGATGCCTCCTCCAGTAGCTCCGGTCCTGCTGGCCCTCCAACTACCTCATTGCTTCAGCAGAAAGCAATAAACAACGTTTCCTAATCTGACAAGTAAGGGCAAATTGACTTAGAGAGTTTAATTACTTTTTAAAAAAATACTAATGCCATTGGTTGCCATGGCGATACATTCTTATTAGATGGAACAGCTTTGGCAGTATTGGAGAAACCGTCTGCATTTGTAACTGCTAGTCTTATAATAAAATACAATTACTAACTATAAATGCTTCTTGCTGTTTAGAACTGCAAATGCAATGGCTAATACAATGGTCAAGGTCTGTTGATGTACTGCTACAAAATGTGTGTGCATATGTCTAATGTGCTGCTGTTGTGGCTGTAGGGAAGGACCAGGCCCAAACACTACTTCTTGCATAGCTTATCACAGAAACGGTGTGTGGGTTTGGAGAACTGGGAACGGCTCTCCATTGCAAGAAGAGAAATAATAATACAGTTGCTTAAAACAATTCAAGCAAACAAGCCAACCAGTGGCTGTAAATGCTTTATTGACGGAAACAGTAAATAAAGCTAACCAACCACTAAATAGGCAGTTTGGAGCTTAGCCAGTTCTTGCCAAAGGTGAAAGGAATCTCCAGGCTTCCGCTCTTCCAAATATTGAATCCTCACTCGGGTGTATTCAGGCACAAGCAAGATGCCAGAAAAAATGTTGAAAACTTCGGAGTTACAGGCAAATTCCTACTTAATAATCAGGTCCCCTGTCTGACACACATCTTGTACGTGAAATGATTATGCTGAATTTTAGCAAGGCTCTGCATGACAGGCATTAGGTGAATTAATTTAAATTAAATAATCCAATTTTTCTCCTCAAGGATATTTTGCAGTGAATTGTGCCTTTTGGCCAGACTCCCACTCTTCAGCATTTCATGAGGCAGATTTATTCCTTATTACCAGATACCACAATGGCCGCAAAGAAAATGGCATTAAAAATTTTAAGTACCCAAAAAAGAAACAAACCAAAATATCCTGAAGTTCTTCCAGTCATGTCTTCATAATTTAATAATAATAAAAGTACTAATTAAAACACAATTGCATAATGAGCCTCAGAACTTGAAAGAAAATGGAAAACACCAAACTTAACTAAGGTGATCAATGAATTTCTTTCAAAAGTAGCACCTGTGCTACTCCCCCCACACCTCCCTTCCACAACAAAACCAAGAGCAGATTTGAGCTAAAAAGAACAGAAGACAACTTTTTCTCAGTACTGCTATAGTCTGCAAAACAGTTTCAGGAGAACAGAAATATTTATGCTAAGTGAAATCAAACTTACTTTTAAGCTTCTCAGTTATGTATTTTTCCATGGTATAATACAGAAGCACAGCATTTTCTGCCTTACAAACTCTCAGCAAGAGACAGAGATGCTACTAACCTGAGATCACTATTACAGTCCACTCCTTCTCCTACAACTAACTTTTCCCCAAATTAGAGTTTGCTGTTAAAAATTCACCTGGTCATGCTGAGTCCTTGTCCTTATCAAACAACACATTGGGATTTAACACAGATGAAGTATTTTCTCTTGCTATTCTCTCTACATATTTGTATTTGAATTACAGAATGAAAGAACATATGTGTAATAAATATATGGCATCTGGTTCCCCCCAGATTCCAGAAGTGCAACACAGCGTTTTATGTGGATTTTGTTTTAGCTTTTACATTTTTATTACGTAGACTTGAAATTGCTTTACTAAGTATATGGATTTTTCTCCACTGTTGACACGTTGTGGGAAAATGTGGCAGGACAAAGGCTATAGAGCTCTCTGGATCCAGTAAGGCAAGCCTCAGTCTAATGCCATAAACAAAAGCTGATCGGTGGACACGAAATTAGGACACAGCATGTAGTTAACGTAAAATGGATCAGCTATACCAGTGCAATGCATACCTAGGCTCTGCCAGCTGCTGTATTTCATGAAGAAAGGACCGCAATCACGGTGGCAGTAAATCAGTACCTCCAAAGTAGCCAATTTATAACAGTGAGGAAAGGGATTGTGAATATTTCTGTTTTAATAAAATTCCACTATAATGAGATGCAAAATGGAAGATTGATGCGTTGATGCTTTCTCCTTGGGCTGATTTGCAAGAAATAAATCAGATCTCATCAGCTGGACCTGTGCAAACACAGTGGTGCAGTACAATGGGATCCAGGTGAGCCTGCCATATGCGAGAATGAACAGCATCACCTCCTGCAGTCCCAGCAGCTTTCCACCAACCAACACCCACCTCACGGTATTGAAACACTCTTCCGTGTTTGTACAGGGTTTGATCATTTACGCGCATCACTTTTGTCTCTCCTAAGATAAGAGGCCACAAAGCATGCTGTTATTACGCTGCTTCCCAGTTCTGTTGTGGGAGTCTCTTGTTCACCTGAGCTAACCAGCACATGGAGGAGAGCTAGATCACAGTGACACAAAGATCTCATCTGACATTTATTTCCTAGAAATCAATATGGATGGTATTAAGGACCTGGCCAGAACAGCATAATAGCATGTGGTAAACTCAGGAGAAGGAACGTCAAAAGGAGAATACACAGGGGTCACAGCTGGCTATCAAAGCAGGGCACCAAGCGGTCAATGCGGTCCCCTGCCCAAAGGAGCCCACCAGTGACAATTTACAAGCATAGTTCAAATACAGCGTCATAAGCAGTGAAATCATGAGATGGTGGGTTTCAACAAAAGCCTGCCGGTGCCTTGTTTATTTTCAGCTGCTGGAGCTTCAAGATGTGGAAATAATTGGAGAAATTTTCTGTTGAAGTGTTAAGGTATAAAATCTGGATTGTTTGCGCAGAGCAGTGGAATTACAGCAGGGGGTTCTGGAAGAAAAATATTTGGTTTAAGACTAACCAGACTGCCTATATTCTGGGGAAAATAAACCTTTAATTGCATTGATTTTGCTCATGGAGATCATCAGGGCTCCTCTAAAGGAAAAAAAAAAAAAAAAAGTTGCTTGCAGCTAAGAACTGGGGCTTGGAACTATGAATCTTGCTTTTGTACTGTCAATGTATTTCTGAAAAGCTCCAAGAGAGCATGTCTGTAGGTGAGGATTTTGCAGCTTGGTTTGCAAACGGGCAAGCAGACAAAATAAACATTTCCAAGTCTTCACAGCCTACATTTTTCACAGGCTGGCCTGGGGATCTTAATGGTAAAAAGATGTGCAAGGTATAAAATTCTGTCTACATTAATGGCTTTGGAAGCATCTCCACTATCAAATTAAAAGGAAAATCATAACCGTATATACACAACAGCTTAACACAAGAGATTTTCCATGGAAGGTATTACTCTTATTTTCTCATCCAGTGTTCAGAAGAAGCCTCTCTGGATTTTGCTTTTTATGAAGACTAGAAAAGAGCTTGTCATACTGGCACACAATGTAGAAATCAAAAGGGATATTGGATTGTTCTTTTAATTCAGAGGATGAGCAGATAGTCATGCAATATTTATCACTGGAGGACAGAGGAAACAGTCAATAACATTTTCCCATGTGGGCCATTTTTCTCATTACTTTATAAGACATGTCCAGGACTCTAAATACATGAAACATGGATAAAATTCATCCCAGCACATGAGGCCAGTGTTAAGACCCAAATGGTTCTAATGCCCTGCTTTGAATGTCTGAACGCTTACACTAATTCCTCTGCACAGGAGCGAGTTTCATCCAACAGATGTTTACCCTAAACAAGTGCAGAGTACTGGTTTCAAAATTTCACTCTTAGGACTGCTTATATAGAAGATAATGTCCAACGGTTATTAAAAAAATTAGAACACAAACCAAATCAGCAGCTACAAAAAAAAAAAAAAAAGAATACACAAACTGTGACTTGTAAGTTAGGATAAGTCAATCTGTCTTAGATACACTGAACTGCTTACCTTCTGTTTCTCATCTTTTTCCTAATTCCCCTCTTCCTCAAATCCAGAGAGATTTATTCCTGGTGTTAACAAACACACCAGCTTCAGCCAATTACTCAAAATTAAAAGCAGAGAGAAGGAAGATATAGGAAAGGAGATAACAATATGTAAACAGAGGATACAGTCTGTAAATATTAAAGATCCTTCATAGTTAATAACATCTGGGATCCTTAAAGAACTGGAAGTGATTTGTATGAGGTTTATAGCACGCTCTGTACTTTTAAAAAGAAAACAAGCTATGTCAAATTTTGAATTCAAATCCTACTAATAATTCATTAATAAAAACGCCATGCCAGGAGCAGTTCCTTATAGACAGATACAGGAAAGGAGAAAGATGTCCAAGCTGCTTGCAGCTAAACAAATACCTCCCCCTCAAAAAAACATATCAAACCTAGCCTCAAGGTTTTTTTGCTCATAAAAAATAATATTTGGCAAAACATCATAACCTTGCTTTATGCTGCTGCTTTGAGAATTGCAACAATTTAGGTATTTTCTTGAAGTGTCAGCTTAATTAATTTCACATCTCTTTTCATAATTCCCCTTTTTACCAGCAGCCTTGCCTCAAACTTGAGCAAAGAAAACCTAGAACTTCCACAATGGAAGGTCTTCTACTCTTTACCATTTGTAAAAAGAAGGAAGCACATAAATGCTACCCAACACGTGCCCTCCCCCTCCCGACCCAAAAAAAAAATAGTAAAAAAAAAAAAAAATTGCAGAGAAAAGTCTAGTGTCTGCACAGCTGGACACTGACCTCAGACCATATCAGAGTCCATCCTTCGTTTCTTCCCACTCCCATCTCAAATTCTTTATAAACTACTCTCCAATTAAAAAGACAATCAGAGACTAAATACATCTCTCCTGAGATGTCTCAATTATTTAATTAAAATAATCTTTGGACACTCTACTCCTGACTTAGTTTAAGTTTCCAGTCTCAGAGGAGGAAAGCAATTACGAATTCAAGTGAATTAGTATTCTGCAGCAATATGGCACCTAAAGTGTACTTATAAACAGGAAGGTATTATTAAAAAAAATAAAGAGCTCCCAAGCTCAGACTGAGTATGCAATTAAGAGTTGATTATGAGACTCTGCCATCATCCTAACCTCACCAAGAGAGACTGCTGAATCAGTACCAGAGCTCTGCTAGCCCTCGGGAACAAGGGCATGAAACTATTGTTCCTCCCCCCCAGGCCTCCAAGGACAAAGCTCAGACTGCAAAGGGTCAGAATTAATTTCATGTGGGTCCACACATCCATCCTGGGATTTAACCTTTGTCTTTGACTGGCGGAAGGTGTTAGCTAATGAGATCTGCTTCAGGGTTAGACAAGGGAGCATTGAGGCATTTATTAATGCGGCAGAAATAACCAGGCAAAGAATCCACGTTGTATTGCTTCCTCTTCATTTTTGAAGCATGGCAGCCACTTCACAAAAGCCTTCACTACTTTCTAGGTACTCAGTACTGACTTTACTTGATGGAAGAGAATTGCAATTAAAAATGATATCTTTACCATTTTTACAAACCATTTTTTAACCATTGAAAATGGTATTTTTATGGAAAATGGAATTACTATTAAAAACTGCAATAGCCATACCAGTGAGTATCAGCTAGCTTCAACAAAGGAATTTTTTTTGTTGTTCTTGGTGTTATTGCTAGGTAAAGCTAAGGCTGCAAGAGATGCTAGTGTCAGATGTAGTAAAAACTGATCATATTTGAAGGATGCAGGGTCAAAACCTCTTCTCTAAAAAGAAAGCCATTTGCAGCCAAAACATCTGTATTTATTTCTTTACAGTTCATTGCTCTGAGGTGGTCTGAGGGATACATCAATCCATATTAAAACTCTTCCTGACATTATTTTTCACTCACATACATTAGCATAATCTAGTTTGGTACCCTTTGATCACAGCTCCAGAAATTTACAGCTCTGAACAATACTTCTAATGCCTTGACTCGCAAAGAGTCTTCTTGTCAGCATTTTCCTTGGCGTGCGAGGACAAGGCCTGTTTTTCTGAATCTGTTTTTCCTTCCTGTGATTAAAGGGGATGCTATAGAGCAAGGAAGTGGAGTAGAAAAGACTAAGCAAGCAAATGCAGTAAGGAAAACACTGGGCACTGACTTTATTTGATGGAGAATTGTAATTAAAAATGGTATCTTCACCATTGTTACAAACAACTTTTATACCATTTTTACTACTGAAAATAGTATGTTTATGGAAAATGGGAGTCCTATTAAAAAATGCAATACTCATACCAATGAGTGTCAACTAGCTTCAACAAGGGAACAAAGGATTATGGTCTGCAGCTCAGCTGTCGGTGCTTCCTACCAGCTGTTTTTCCATGGCTGCCCCACTTGTAATTGCAGCCATAAATTACTTCCTCCCGCACATGCAGAACCGAACATGCCCTCCTGAGGTGCCACCAGCCATGAGGTGGCTCATCTCAGCCACATGGCCTTGTGACAGATTTCCCTCATAGGTCTGCAGGGCACGTCCAGGTCTGTGACACTGGGAGCAGCCATCTGGCCACACATCATTAGGGAGCACCTTCGGGAGTTAGGAAATGACCAAGACTCGTCCCCTCTGAGGTGACTGCCCTGAGCTCTGACTCCTCTGCTCCAGAGGCCGCGAGCCTCAAAGCCCACTCAGTCATTCTTTCCAAACAAAAATACTGCTAATTATTGCACCTCCAACACATTGGGAAAAAAGGAAAAAAAAAAATCCCCAAGGAAACCCAAACAACAAAAAACATGCAGTCTGCAAACTTGCTACAATGGGAATTATCTTTAGCACAGTAAGCTGAAGTCATTAGTTATTTATTCTCTGGCAGTGTAGGTGGATAATTAGTGCATAATTTGAGGTTTTCTAGGCATGACAGCCTGTTCTGATAGCTGCCCCTCATCCTGATTAAATCTCTCCCTCAGATCTCACAGCATAGTCTCATGTGAGAGAATTCCAGGCTCTGCCAGTGTTAGTTGCTGTCTCAGTTTGAAAACACACAAATGCTTTTTTCTTTTTAAAGGAAGAAATTATTTTTTGTTGTTTTTCCTGAAGCTTTGACTAAACGTTGCCTTGCATCTTAAGCACCTGTGAGAACATGGATGCTACTGCAGGGGAATGAAAGGGATATTGCACATAAGGCATAAAATAGTGTTATGAACTGAGACACGCACAAGCTTCAGAAAGGCAAATAAATACATCTGCGCATTAGAAAAGTGAATTCAGCGTGTTAAGAGTATGAAGCGTATTAAGTTTGCTCTTGCCCACAGACCATGGAAAATACACAGGAGCCATTATAAAGCACCAAACAAAATTTTTTCTGCCTCCTACACCACAGCACCCAGCGCCTCACAAGGAAGTGGGCTGCAGTGTTAGAAGCCTATTTCCTGAGGAGGAATGGACCACAAAGGGTTTTCCCCAGCTTCTCTGGGGCACATAGTTGTGGAATCACAGTTTCCTCATGGCACTGTGCACCTCAGAGAGACAGGCCAGCCATGAGGCCATACAGGCTGAGGAACACAGTTCCCTCAGGGTGTGTTTTCCCTCCCAGCCCCTCAGGCACCACCTCCTTTCCACTTCTCCTCAGAAAGGCCCCAGTCCCCGCCTGCTGATCTGAGTCCTCCTTGCAGAAGCTTCCTTGCCAGCCCACAGCCTCACTCCCCATGAGGTGAGAGGGGTGCAAGAGGGCGGCTGCGGTGCCTCATAGAGGCCCTGTGCGAAGGCCCCTGCTAATAGCCCACCTAGGGCAAAATGGAGGCAGCGCAGCCCCGAGGAGCCCCTCCATCATGAGGGGAACGCCCTTGGCAGCCTCTGGCTGAAGGCCATGGTCACCTGTTGGAAGCGATTTGGCATTTTGTTTTACGTTGTACTTGGAAAGGTCACAGCTCTCTGAAGTCTGAATGCTGTGCCCTTGTTCCTTCATCCCGTGATTCACTAAAAGCCAGTTAGTTGAATGCCCTCTGGCAACAAATTAAAACCAGAGTGATAAAATGGACTGTGATCTCTGATTCACAGAGCGGGGGGATTCTGTATTTATTTGGGGTATTTATTACAAAAAGTTTTTTTTGGTCTCCATAAAATACCTGAATCCTCGCTGATTCTCTCTCTAGGCAGCTTCTCCTTTTTATTTTCTTTGTGTTGCCACTCCTCAGGAGAGCAGAGGAATATGTGAGGGCAGAGCCCGGCCCAGGGAGCATCCCGAGCCCCACGTTCCTCCTGCACACCGGCTCCTGTGTCTCCCCTCAGCAGGACAAGTGCTTGAGGGGGAACAGCAACATGGAGTCATTCCATGCTCACAGCAAGAGAGAAAGGAGTTGGCCAGCTGCTGCTTATGTTGTCAGGCTCCATAAAAAAGCTCTGGGGAATATGTATGTATATATATATAAAGATGTTTATGATCTCTCACATTCTTTTTTTTTGGACATGTCCAGAGGTCATAGCAGAAAGTGGCTTGGTTATTTATCTGAAGACTACTAGGACCTCTGCCCAGGCCTTTGCCTGCCTTGCCTGAGGCAATTCAGCTGGTAGTGGTAGGCAGTGCCACAGCTATCCCCTGTCACCTCACTTCTCAGTCGCCTTGCTCATACACTGACTGAAGGTAAACTTGGGTAACATCAACTGGACAGGGAGACTTCTGGCAAGTACTTTACCTAAATCCCTCTGTGGGTTTAGATCTGATAAAGGTATCCATGATGGACCATGGCTTCCAGAGACCAGTCCAACACCTCGATCCATAGCTATTCCACTGATGTTGAATAGACGACACCCCAAACTCCCATCGCAAAATATTACCTCTTAGCATCTTAATAAATACACTTCCGTCTTACCTTGGACTGATCCCTTATTACATTTCAGGGGCTAGCTTGCAGAGGACAGGTTCATTTGCTAATACATGAATCATTATTGCTTTGAGCCTCTGAGCTAGCATTTTTATGAGCACGTTTCAAAATGTATTTGATTGCTGTTAGAAATCGTTTTGGTTCAGACTCAACAACCAGGCCACCCTAAACCAATATGCTCTGCCTGGCACTGTGAAAGGATGTTGTGAGAATTTAATTACTAACTGCAAGTTACTGTGCATATGGTGAAATTTAAATGCGCCATTTCTTTTCTTTTTTTTTTTTCCTCTCCAAGATAAAAACACCCAGTTGTTTAACTCCAGATTATTAAGATTTTTATTTAGCAGTTCTGATAAAATTGTTTCAGATTGTATAGGCTACATACAAGAGCACCCTGCATTTCCCTATCCATGAACTGCCTACAGACCATAAATACCATCCAAGCAAAAGTGAGTCCTTCCTGACCTCCTGTAATCCGTGGCTACACATTTGAGATTAGAGTTACTTCATTGACTTCATGTAAGAAAGCTTTTGGGAAAAAAAAAAAAAAGTGTGGAAAGGTACAACAAAACATCACTAGAACAGAATCTGGCTGCAAGATTCTCACCTTGCAGAAGGGAGGGAGGAATGGTGGAAGAAAAAAAGCCATAAAAATATTAAAAATAGTTTAATATCTACTCAGTCTTTACTTCTCCTTTTCCACTTTTATGATGGTGTCGATGCTCTTCTATTGCTTGGTTCCTACATGCTTTTGCTACACAGAAGGTCCATGAGATGCATCACAATGACATACACATACACAATGATATACACATACAGAGAAAATTAGGATCTTATACCGAAGTCAGATTTCACCAGCACATTAATAAGAGAAGGAAGAAGATTTTTCAAAAGGTCTCTTAGTGAAATATGCAGTACAGCATAAAGCCTGTGGAAAATTCAGCCCTTACATGCTTCTTTCCATAACACAAATCTCAGTGCAGGGAGGCTTCTTTAGGACAAGCTTTCTCCACATGAACTATATGTCTTACCTATAAGACCTGAATACTTACTGGGATGGGGAAATAAATCATCAACTAGATCTGGAAATCTCCCTCCTTTTGGTGCATTTTTCCCCCTTTGTTTAAATTCCAGTGTTAATCTGCTTTCCTTGTGAGGTTTTTATCTTGAGCAATTCAAATTAGAGGGCTGGATATAAAGACTGTGATTTGAATTTATTGTAGAACAAAGAAACTGCTGTGGATGGTGAAAAGCGAGACTGGAAATCTGGAGTAATGATGCCAGAAATAGAATCATAAAAACTGATTTAGAACCAGCATCCAAAGAAGCATCTGCTGACTTCCATCTCATGATAAAATGAAGCTACTCCTGAAAAACCCACTCTCCCTAGGTGACACTTCTCTTTGGAGGAAGATTTGAAGGGGTTTAATAATATGCTACTCAACAAAACTGAAGTCAGTATGACCTGAATAAATATACTTGGTTAATGTGGACTAGCTCTTCTGGAGGCCAGCAAGTTACCATTATGATTAACTGTGGGTCTGAGGGGACACATTCTCACCTACTATGTTCCATCCAATTAAATCCATTTTACCCATGATTTAACTGTGTCTGCTCAGCTTTAAATCCAATGACTCCACTGAAGATTGTAAGCCACTTCTACCAGCATGCATGAATAAAGGAGGAAGCACATCTTGTCATTACTTCACTCAAGAAAGACGGTCAACACCCTGCTTTGTTCAAGATTTCCATTGCGGAACCACTTTAACCAAGCTTTTTGCTTTAGTGGTTTTAGAACCTGAGCTCAATTTTGGGGGAGAAAGGTAGATAGAATGAGGAAAAAGAAGAGACCTCCTTCCAGAGGGGCCCCTTTTCCCTCCAGATGGAGCCGTGAGTGATGACAAGCCTCCCTTATGCTCCTCAGTTAAGTGCTGAGGAAATGAGCTAGGAGAAAATCAGTCTTCATCCTCCCTGTGCTGCAATTCCTCCTCCTTGTGAGGGGGAAGATACCTTACCAAGGATATTGCATGGATAGATTCATTAGTGTTTGTGAAGCATTCAGATGTATGAGAATCATATCAGCACTTAGAAATATCTGCAGATCCTGTGATAAGCTTCTGATAGTTTACTTCTGATAGTGCCTCTCTTTAGACTTTAATTCTCACTATGAAATGCTCAAGGGAACGAAAGTGTACATTTCAAAACAGAAATTATGATCACCAGCTACTTTTTGGTTGCAACTTCAGCAGTTCTTTCATTCTCATGCTTACAAAACCAAAATAAATCCAAAAACCCGTATCTTTTCCTTTTCCTCAGAGAGGTGAGTTACTGAGTTAACTTGATACCTGCTGGTCCTTCTGAGCCCAATAAGCAAATTAGACCGCCACATTATCATGAAGCCCTCAGATCTGGCAAAAATTAATTAGGAGTCCCTTTTTTTTTTTTTTTTTTTCCTTAAGCAACCAGCAATTTTATGTCTGTTTAGGAAGAAATCTTATCTGGTATGAGGGAGAACAATTCTGTGAGTCACAATGAATCTGTGCACATTTACCTCAGACTAAAGTTTTGGCTGTACTTATCAATGCATTTCAAAAGGAATAAAAAGGAAAAAGAAACCACTGACAGTCCATTATTTTGCCTTGTCAAAGAAGTTAAGAAAGTACTTCTTAAACTTTAGAATTATGTCTTAAATAGGTTTAATAGTCACACGAAAGTCCCTTTCATCTAAACTCGGTGAAATACTTGTATCAAGAAGAGTACCCTTATGTCACTGTGGCCTGATGGACAGAAAAAAAAAAAAAAAGTCTCTGTTACTGCTTCAGACTTACAAAAGGAACTTTGGCTCCAAGCTCAAAATGTAAAGCAGGCTCCTAAGAGATGAAAAGTGTCGTGACTTTTTTCTGCTAAGGCTGAACACCACAGAAATCCCTCACTGCCCCTCAGGAGCCCAGCTGAAGCTTTGAACGTAATTTCTCTTCAGAAAAAGAAGGCAGCACAATGCAGCACCCTGGGCCTCAGTATTATGATCGCTTGAGACTGTGAGGGAAGCACATGCCTTGGACATACAGGGTGTATTCTGAAAGAAAACTCCAGCGGAATCATTCAAAATGCACCTTTCCAAAGGACAAGGAATAACATTTTCAAAACACCTATATCACTTGTGAGCCTACACTTAAAAGAGTGACTCAAAATGACCTATATTATGTAAAAAGATTAAAAAAAGAAAAGTCCACAGTTGTTTAGATTCAGATTCACAAAAATATTTAACTACTTATCTTAAGTGATTTGGACCTCAGCTGGTGTGGTTGATTTGCATTTTGCACCCTTGATGCAGACTGTTCCCATAACTCTCTACCCTTTTGGTCAGCAAGACGAGACCATCCCGTGTTTGCCTAGCTGCGACCTCCTCGTGCAGTCTGAGAGTGGCCAGCCAGGTCGGCACCTCATTTTCCCATAACCATTCTGAACAAGCCAAATATCCTGCTAATTGCTTGTTAATAGAAAACCATCACCGTCACAATGAAAATAGCAGTTTCTTCAGTTTAAACAAATCATTTTGTGGTTTAATTTCCTCTTTCTTGCTGATAGGTGGCACCATTTTCTGCACAGAATGCCAACACTTGAAGTACACGGAGAATTTCAACAGCTTTTGGCAAATGCTTCACTGCAGGCACACCACAGCACCAACCCATGTGTGTTTTGGAGCTCTGTCAATAGACTGGACAAATTTCACTGCAATAAACTGCAAAAGCAGAAAAATCTTTCCTGAATTCTGATTGAAATCCCTTTATTAAAGCTCAGTTATTCATGGAGAGAACCCAGGTCCTGATCAGCTGGTGAACTGCCGTCTATTGAGTCCTGCTTGCTCATGGACAGTTCAGCTCAGTCTCTAATATTTAACTTCCACTTTTCCAATTCAAGGAAATCCCAATATGCTTTGCCGTTCCCTTATCATCCTATTTCCATAACTCCCAGTTACAAGACTAAAGTAGAAACTTTTCCTCAAGGACTTTCTGCCAGCTAGAAGTTGTTTTTTTTTTTTTTTTTCCTTTTTTCCCCATGGGTTATAAGTTTTTTGTAAGTTCTAGTATAACTTTTTTGTTCCTTTGCTTTTACCTTACCATTACAGAGAGAAACCATTTCAGCCCTTATTGTCTTCTTTATTAAGTTCTACTAACCAGTCAGGAGGCAAAATGTGCCTAATGCAGGTGCTCAGTTGCATTACGTGATCAACAGATAGACAAAACAAAAAACACCTGCGAAGCAATGAGTAAGCTGAAAAGCCAGGTGCATATACATGACCCACAGTTGACTCATGAAGATTTAAAAAAAAAAAAAAAAAGTGGCTAAATTGATGATATTCATCCTCCACAGAAAATAATCTGAGGCTTCTGGTAACTTCTTTGATACAAATGTTGTCAGATGCAGAACTAATGACAAAATATTTACTTTAACCTAATTTTGCTGGATATTATTCACAGAAACGGACGTGTCCGTGACAGTGAGGAACATGGAAAGCAGTGCTCAGCCTGGTTACACAACCATAACCCACGGGTAGGCTCTGGGCCCTCCTTCCTGGCAGGAGGAGCAGGACGTGGGCGCATTTCTTCTGCCTCTAGCAGAATGAAAAAAGGTGTCAGGTGCTTTTTCAGCTGCTCTGTGCTCTTTGATCACAAATTGCAAACTTTGTGAATATGTGGTAACAGAGGAGAAACAGTCTGTCTGAGCTCCACAGTCAGTGTTTAAACCAGTAATGTATATTTTATACAGCTGAGCAGTTCAGGAACCCGATCGGTTCTCACTTTGCTATCACCCAATCCAATATATGACACAGAGCATCTGCTTGCACTTTTACGAAATTGTTTGCTAGCAATACAAAATGTGTGACGCTCAGTCACTTCTGAAATATATTTAACAGGAGATGACAGAGGTCAAACTAAGAAGAGGTGAGAAAAAGAAGAGTTGGCAGCAGCTATTCACAGTTTTTAACTATAAGAGAACTACAGGGCATCCTATGGAATGAATTGACAGTAGGCTTAAAAACAGAGAGAGTGACTCACACGGCAATTGTGCTATTTATCGAACAGGATGTTTTGACATCCAGAGGTATAAGTGGATTAGGTATGTACATGCAAGGCCCACAGTAGTTATTAAATAGAATGGTTGGTATGTATAGCCTCTGGCTTGGGGAGTCCTTACCTTTTGAAATTAGGGGGCAATGTATGATGAAAGTATCAGTAGACATATTCCCTGTCTCCTGTTTCATTCTTCTAAACATCAATTATTGACTGTTTTCAGAGATGAGGTGCTGGACTGCATAGGCCACTGGTACAAGTATGACAGCATGGAAGGGAGCGTGTAAGGACTTCATATCCCCTTTCTATTGCCATTGGGAAGATGAAAGTGACTTTAGAAGCAAAAAAAAAAAAAAAGAAAAAAAAATCAAGTCAATAGCACTACTGTCAGCTGTAACAGGCTAGGCCTATAAATTACTAGTGTTCTCCAATTTCCATTAGTTTCAGTAGAGCAATGACATTTTATGATCTGCACCTTTGGCCTCCATATTGATACAGGCCCAGTTGCAGGGTGTGGGATGAGTCCTTCTGCCCTTCACTAACCTAGGTGATTTGGGAAGTATAAATTGTTCCATTTCTTTGGCTGTGGGAGTGTTCTTTAGAACAGTAACACAACATTGACAGATCAGTCGTGCTTGAAGAGATATCAATTATCAAAACACAGCTCCAATAAAAAATTCCTAGCAAGAGAACGCTTTCATCACCAGCTTCCTCTGTGGTTCAGTAGCTTATTTTTCCCCACAGTTCAAAGAGATCAGGAATGTTGATTGGAAGGTCAGAATTTTTTAATGGAGATTTTTAAATGAATGCTTCCTGTGGAGCACTTACTGCTCCCAAGGGAACATATATGAACATAGCTTGTATTACCGTGTGGATTGGTACCTGCAAGCATTATCTTAGTATGTCTTTATACTGGAATTGCAAGACAAGCCTTCCCTGAGGTCTAGCAGTTATAATGCAGTCATAGCCTGTAACATTATCAGTCTCATTTTGGACGTGCATTTTCAGAGGCCAAGTCTGTAATGAGCATATAGAGATACATGCACAGAGCTCGTCCCCTTTCAAACAGCTCACAATCTGCTGAGCAGCATGCTGTGCTTGTCTTAGAAATGGGCTAACTACCTTTTAGAACAGATTACATGCAATTTACATTTCAAAACATTCATATATTATTTGCTTGTCTAGCTTTTTTTTTCTAGTTGTGTGACAACTTTGAATTTTAATACAAGGTGCCCAAATGTACAATAATAAAAATGCAGCTCATATCAGCAGTAAAATGCATAGTAATTTATTAACTTTTCAAGTGTAAATACAAATTGATTTGATGATGTGCCACGTAACGAAAAATTATTTGCAATCACAACTTGCCTTCCGATTACTGCATTATTATTTTTTAAATTAAACTTATTACAAAGAGTTTAAAAACTGGGTAACGCTTTCTGATGGCCAATAGAAAATTGCAACTCTGTGAAGAGTAGTAAGTGCTTCTACAAGTCTTTGAAGTATGCTCTTGATTCAGAAATTCTGTTCTTCGAAATCAGGTTGGCATGTATTGCTTCACTGGGAAATTTATAAGTATATATTCTTGGGCAAAGAAAACATTGTTTTTATTTAGGGCAATCTATGAGGACAATAATTTTATTTACATGTTTTTAACACTTCTGTAAAGTAAGTCAATGTATTTTGTGAAACCCTTCTAAAATCCATTATTAGAGAGGTCATTGTAAATCTCTTTCAAACGCCATACATGGTGGGGACATTGTAGAGACAGCTAAAATCTTTACATGGCATAAGGATCTTCAAGAGATTTTCAACAGTTATCAGTAATCATAAGGATTTTAAGATATTTTCAACAGAGTAAAATAGGGAGACTGTTAAGTGAGAACCTGAAGCTAATTTATTACATTTGTTTAGATGTAAATATTGATGTGCTTTGTGCCAAATTCACTGAGAATTACTAGCAATATAATTTCAGTATTTACTCCTTGAGTTCCCTTAGTTCATCAGGTAAGCAGACTCGAGCTCTAGGAGAATATACTCAGTGCATCATTGTTTCATGAATATCTTTGTTACCACGCAGGAAGATATAAATACATGATGCGCATGCTTCAGTAGATCATGGCTAATTAATTTATTTTCCATGCATCCAGTAATTACAGCTGTCACCTTAAGTCCACTAATGTCACCAGAAAAAAAAATACATATATATATATATATTTTTTTTTAAAATAAGGTTTGGACGTATACACAATAGTGGAGGTATACACAATATTCTTCATGAAGGAATACAAAATTGGATAAAGTTTGTGATTCCTTCCTGAGAGAATATTAAGTTTATTTTGGTGGCATCCATATTTAGAGATGTGTGAAGATGTGATCCTTTCTTGGTTTCTACGCATCTTGTTAGCCAGTTCCACTAATTTGCAATACCATCTTAAAAATGGCACATCATTGCTAGAACAATTTTCAGTTGAGGGAATTCTGACGGTTGTTCTTCCTCCCTAAGGCTTCCACAAAATAAGCAAACTAACTAACTAATAACCCAAAGGTATTTGTGTCTTAACTGAATAATAATACATCTGTCTCTCCCTGAACTGCAACTTTTAAGTTCTTAAAATGGAATTCACTGGGTCCTACCACAGGCCATAATGGGCTCTGGTATGGCTCTTAAATGAATCATGTCAATTGAATGCTGGATACTGAAGGAATTACATGCTGTGTAATTGATCTAAAGAACAGATTAGGGCTGGTGCTATTTCATTAAACCTTATTAGCTATGGCTTAAATACTTAAAATTTCAGCCGTCCTATGTCAGATAGATTATGCCCCTTGTCATACAGCAAGTGAGGTTTCCATCTACTAAAACACAGTAACACAGTTTTTAAAAAGGACCAGGCTGATGAAAAGAGATGTAAACAATTTCCAAAGGACTGCGAATGCCTGATTTTGAGACATGCCAAGCTCCAAATTGTTCATTAAACTGACAGAGATGGTTCAACACTTCCAGAGAGTGCATGAAGAACTGCTTTAGTCTTTATATTTTTGTGTTAAAACATTTCCGTGGAACCAGAGTTTACCTTTTTTTTTGGATGTGGAACAGTCCTGAAGAGTTTTCATGCCTCATAGATGAGCACAACACAGATCTTTATGTAATTCTAGTGGAATCCACCAAGTCCTTCAATGCCTCAATCACATATTTATTTATTTATTTATTAAACTCTTCCTTCTCTTAGCTGCTCTGCATTGGAGGTGGTGCCTCAGGAACCAGTAAACTGCTAAAGCTAGTGGACAATTTTGTGTGAGGAACAAATGACTTTAATCAAGCCAAGAATAAAGTCAGCTTAGAAGATAGTTTATCGCTCTCAAAGGAGATAGAAGTTTGGATTTTTTTTTTTTTCCCCCATACAGGACCCAAACTCCTTTTAAAGGGATCTTGACATGCTTACAAAACTATGATCTGACATGTTTGCTTATGACAGCAGTGTACAAGACCTGATACTCTTCTTGCCTTCTACTGTTCTGTCCTAGGAGCTCGTATTTAATTCTATAAACTCTTAAACAAAATATCCACTGAAAAGCCTGTTCTCATCAGAATTTCCTCTACAAGGCATATTACATTATATTAAATACTTTTCAGATTATCTGGACTGCTGCACTGTGGGAAACATGACTAAAAATTTCAAACAACATTAAGCAGGACTTCAGATTATTCTAAGGATAAAATAATGAAAAGAGACCCGTAGACTTTGGTTAAAACAGATAATAGTCAAGGCTTTTTTTATTATTAGTCCTTTTATGAGAGAATATTTAAGACCCTCTCACATGCAGATTTACCATGTTAATTCCACGGTCAAAGCAGTGGTTCAGACAGATAAAGACCAAAGTAAAAAGAACCCAACAGCTCTATTTCTTAAATATAAGAAATTGTTCCAGTAAGTCTTAAAAAAAACCTGACAATCACAGAGAAAACCAACCTCACCTTTAAGGGTTATTTGAATTCTTGTACATTATTCTGTAAATCTCAGAGCCATTTAATTACCACAAAAATCTGCTTTCCTTCTTACACCGAAAGCCTGGTTCTTGCAAGATTTTTGCAGTGCACAACCTCTGGCTCGAAGCGTGCCAGGACCAACCCTCAGTTCCACCATGGCCACATTAAAATGCCTTGTCCTGGGCACTGAAAATGGGCACAATTCCAAGGACAACCCAAAAATTATCTTTGTTTCCATTTTATTCTGTTCAGCATGCCTTGAAATAGGAATGGCAAAAGCTCTTCAAGAAACAGATCACTAAGATTCATGGTACTGTAGCGTCTGCAATTACCTATTTTTTTCTGGCTCAGTAAAACAAAGCCAAACCTTTTAAAAAGTACTATAAAATATTAAACAGTACAAGGTACTGTCCCTGTCTCTCCTTCAGTATGACCGAATTTTCTGCAATGGAAAGCTGTTTGCCGTGGACCCCCACCCAAAGATTGCTGACCTTGACACTGGTCATCAACTTTGACGGCCTTTTGGATAAGGCTTTGCCATTGTCCTGCTACCTGTGCACAGACACTGCATGAACCACTGGAAACGTTATTAAATTTGGGTTCACAAGGGTGCTGTCACCAGGTGGACTACAGTAAAGTATCTATATTTTAGAATAACATTACTTATATATGCTGCCTAGTTCTCTCTTGCTCTAATTTCTTCTCATAGCGCTAGGGTTTTATTTTTCAAATACTGAAAATACTTCATTGGTTTGTTCAGGAAATTTGTCTAGATGGTGCTCACAAAGCGTGTTTGCTCACATTTGACATTTTCACAGGATAGGTTACAAAATGGAAGCTTCAAGTTGCTAAGTTCCACAGCTGGCACCTAAGTTGCCTTATTTTCAGAAGTAACGAGCATCCAGCACCCTCCACCCACAGCTCCCAGACAGTTGCTGGAGCAAGACAAAGTGCACCTGCAGGCACAGCACTGCAGGACGGGAGCCTTGCACTTATATTCGGGGCTCTTGGGCCAACAAAGGCCTCTAGAAATCCATCAATCTACTTGGACATTTGCTGCCTCAAAGAGTTAAATATGCAAGTGCTATATTGTGATGCCTTTACAGCCAAGAAATGTAAAATGTGGCAATATAATGGAGCATGTGGTTATTTTACTTATTCAACATTTACCTGTGTCTATCGAAGAGGTCTCTAAAATGCTGTTTTCACAGCTCAAAGGTTGAGAACCACCTGTAAACATATGCAGAACAGTCTCCTTCTAGAAATAGAAACTCCTAAACAATCAACCTTGAAATGTATCATATATTATATTATGTTTTCCAGTGTTATTTACAGGTCGTCTTTTTAGTACAATGAACCAGACATGCTGAAAAGGTAAGATTTTTTCCAGTTCCCTTTTATATGAAGTACAATAAAAAAGGCACATGATTATTCACCATAGGAGTTGTGCACCAGTCAATAACTTAAAGCTAAAAAGCTACCCATCGGAGAACTGTCTTTTTGAGACAGTATTGGGATCTCTCCTTTCAACTCATAGAAACATCTGGCTAATAATTCTCCTAGGAGAGCTTAAGGAAAACACTTTTCCGTGGTTTTCTGTTCTTCCAAAGATTTCCAAATCAATAGAAAACTCTTTTTAAGCTTCCCAGGTCATCTACCGGAGCAAGGAATAGTCAAATAGGGCATGTATGCATTTGCTTTTATTTATTTTTTCTTATTTTTTTCCCCTTCCTTTGAATGCCCAACTATGGGGGACTCCCTAGATCCAAGTCCTGTTCAAACTGTTTTGCTTTAAGACAAATGCCTTGTAAGATATGGCACACTGAGCAATGGGCAACGGCAGGAGAGGCAGCTTCTCAGCCCCGGCAGTCAATGTCGGCCGTGTTTTATCCAGTTTCTAATCATCCATTTTTGCCCCGAGCACCTTTGCACGACTAATCTGAGCCCAAAATTTGCATCCTTTGACATTTCCACTTCTAGACAACGGCCAGTGTCTCTGCTGATGATTGGACCATTCTGAAAGAAAGAAAAGAAGGGTTAGAAGAAGGAATAAAAGCACAACAAAACAGACTAGAAGAAAAAAAGTGCTAGATCTGTAAATTCATAGACAGCACTATAAAATGCCTGGAAAATTCTTTACATAGCAAATGATAAAAATCTCTTGAAAGCAATAGAAATGCCTAAGAAGAACTAAATAATTCAAAGTGCTAAAAAAAAAATCATTGAAAATTCTAGATTTAAGAATTCCTAGAAAATTTCCAAAAAATCACTAGAAAATCTCTAAAAAGCACAAGAGAATGCCTTCAGACCCTGAAATATAGGAAATCCTGGATTTCCTTTGAAAGTGTTACAAATTAATTGAAAGCTATAGAGCTCAAAATTCCTGGAAAGATGCTAGAAAAATCCTAGAAAAGTTCTAGAACTAAGAACTCCTAGACAAAAACTAAAAGAAAAAAAGCATGTTCTTCAAAATTACTAGAGAAATCTAGAGTATTCCAAGGGAGCATACTGGGGACTCCTAAAAAGCATAACTGAAATTTCCTAGAAAAAATAAAGACGTGGGGGGTGAGGGAGTCCTACAAAACACATCGGAAAATTCCTCAACAGCATAACAAGAAATTCTTACAGATCGCAAAGGGTGTATGTGTGTGTCCCTGAAAGAGTAAAGGGGAAGATTAATAAAAAGGATAAGGGGATATTCCTATAAAGCACACCCCAAACTATCTAGAAGTAATATAAGAAAATTTGTGGAAAACACACGGTGGGAGGAATGCCTGGAAAGCATATCAGACTATTTCTAGAAGTCGTAAGTGGGGATTCCTAGGAAGCAAATCAGAGAATTCTTAGAAAAAGTGTGTGAGGGGGAATCCTAGAACATCCCTCTAAAAACCTCCTTGTTCTTCATTCAACATCCTCCAAGCCACTATTTCTCCCCAGCTCCTCTCTGCATGGCTCCCCGAGCTCTTCTGTACCTGTGTGAAATCCCAGAACCTCTGTGCTGGCCTCAGGACGTCTTCGCACTTCTTCAGGGTTGGCGTCCTACCCTTCCCGTCGTCAACGAGGCATTTGGAGTCAGGCAGAAAGGCCGTGGAGCCCAGCGGCCCCAGCTGCAGGACGCCTTCCGAGCTGTAGCGGACCAGCTGGGGAAGAGAAAGGAGGAGAGGCATTCATCCCGGCCCCATGCCCCGGCTCGGGGACACAGAGCCCGCTGCCACCTCCTGCCCGAGCACCGCTGTCCTGCTGCCAGGCGGCTGTCCTGGCACCCATGGGACCTTTTCGGAAAAACCTGTAGTAAGACGCAGTATTCCCTGCTTTCACACTCGTGCTCCCCACCCAATATTTCGGGCAGAAGGGCAATCAAGAAAAAGAAGTAATCAATACGCAGATCGTACCCACTCAGCAGGAATTGATGCAGCAAGGACACAATGTCAATTTGCTGTGTGGGTTGGTCTTAAGAGCTCTGTTAGAGGCTATTGATAGCAACAGCCCTAATTAGGTTTTGTAAATAAATGTTACTGAAAAAATCCAGTATCCAAAAATACAAGGGGAAAAAAAAGAAATAATGAGGGAAATAAATTTGCTGAAATATCCTTCAGGCCTACATAATAAAGAATCACATTCTGATATTTCAGTTTTGCGTGAGCCTTAACTGTTCTGAAATTTAGTGAGGTGATATATGCTACTGGCTGGATATATGCTTCAGGTGACAGCCATTTATTATTTTGGAGCATTTATTTATTTTTTAATAAAAAAGTTTTAGCAGGCATTATTAGTTTAACATGTACAACACAATTGGTGGTGTTAATTTTTTACAAAGGGAGTGTAATTGTTACCTTTCTTCCATTTTAAGTGATCATTTCACCTGCCTCAAGTCATTCACAGCACCAGAAATGCAACATTTCTCCTCGTTTTCCTTATCTATGGATAACTGTCCCCCTAAGAAGCATTCAGAAGGGCTCTGTTTAGTGTAGGCATATTACAGTAGAATGCCTAGAATGCCCCTCCAATCAGTCTGAGGTAGCTACTTCTTGCTTCTGTGTTTAAATCCAGAGTCGTTCCACCAGCATGGTGTTTTGCTCTTCTTACCCTAGAAGTAGTCAAGTGCAGCACCCAAAAGACTGCAAAACAGAGTCAGCTACATGGCTGGTGTGGTGTGAGGCAGGGTGCTGCAGGGTGAAGATCCGAGCCACTGAAGAAATGCAATTATCACCCAGGAAATTCACTGTCCATCTTGTCTTACTGCTCTTACATGGCTGGAATTACTTAACGAGAAAGGGAAGACAGGTCAGAAATGCCTGCCATTTAACAAACACCACTGACCAGTGCATGAGATATCATTAAGAGTCAATCAAAAACCCTTGAATTAGAATCTAGCTTTCTACACCCATCCTTATTAACCTCACAAGAACCATGCTGTGAATAATCATGTCTTTCTGGTTGTAAGAAGAGCACTGTCTACTCAGTCCCAGACCAGCTGCCCTTTGACACATACCGAGTACGTGTTCATTTTCCCCACCTGCTGCTTGTGTTCAGAGCAGCCCTGGGAGATGCAGAGTTAGGACAGAGCCTGCATCAGAGAAAGCAGAGGGATAACCACAGGAGGAATCTTGGCATGCACAACGTCATTAGTTGAGGCACTGTCTATACTCTCTAATACTTCCTTTTTCTTCTCCTTTCTCCATAAGGATACTGGGGACATGTAAAAGAAGCTCAAGCAAGCAAAGTGATTCGAAATACAAATGGACTGCTGGCTCTGACAAATGGACTTGCTTTTAAGTAAAACCTGCCTGTGTATATCACGCTTCTAATATCCACTGAGTACTCAGCAGAGTTCAAATGAACTGCAGGCATGGCTGAAAATTACACTCGCTAGGAAATGTGTTCATCTTGCCATCTTTATTATACATCTCCAGGTCTAAAAATACCTGCTAGCAACCTCGTTGGCTTTGCCTCATCTAGATAATCAGAACCACCATTTATAACAGGCTACCTGCTCTGTCAGATCGGTTTTCCTTCTCTGGTTTAGAACGAGCAACATTTTCTATACAGATACTAAAGTGGTGTAAAACATTCTTTGTCCTTAGAATCTCAGCAGCCAGAACTGGATGTGCTCCGCATCACAGTAGCCACACGCTTGGGAAAGGCAGTGTTATAAAGAAGCCTGTCAAAGCAGAAACTAGCGTGTCTTCCACTTCTAAGAAAGTGGCAGTTGTGTGACAGCTCAGCAGAATAAAAGATGGCTTTGTGCAGGAAACTGATATCTGTACAATGATAAAACAAACAGACTATCATGGACTTAGTTTTCCTCAATCTGTACTTTCTTCTGAGAGTTCCAACAGTCGTAAAAACTTACCATCATCCTAAAATAAAATAAAATTCTAAAAAACCCCATGCAAACCATTATCTCATTTCAAACCACATTATGTAGTAAAGTTTTAGTGTGTGTTTCTGCAAAATCAGACCTGAAATTAAGGTTCAAAATACTATTATGTGATTAATAATGCCACCCTCCCAAGACTTGATATCATCACTTCATAGAGACAACATAAACTGTGCAAATAAAATAAGCATTAAAGTAAGTCGCTTATTACTGTAGTCTAGAAAACAGGAACTGGGATACAGAGTCAATGAAATAGTGAAAATTACACCTGCTGTGTTCAAATTCAATCTCAAGAGCCACTACCATATTGAAAAAGAAATAACAACCTCTGTATTTGCATTAGAAATGTGGGCATGATGCATCATGCCCGATCCATTGCTAGTCAGCCAAGACAAAATGGCAAAGTCCCCTTTATTAAGGGATATCCAATCCCATTAAAAAAAAAAAAAAATCATTGAGTGCAAATCTCGATGAGCTGAGAGCCTTACATTTCCACACATTCCTCTACATTTCCACACATTGCAAGCTACAGAACAGAAATGCTTTTTTATGCCTCACGTGAGGATGGATCTTAGCTTCCTTTTTCTTTTACCTCAGAAGAACTGAAGGATCCACAAAGATGACACTGAAACCAAGTGCTGTGTTAAATACTCCAAGTTCTAATCCTGATTCTATCCCTGTGGGATATTTTTTCTTTCAATTTTCTGAAATCTGAACAGAACGGAAGAGGTGTCAAAACTTGTTTACCAAAGCCAGCATATATGTTTAAAAACCAGTAAGAAGTGATGCCTACGGAAGGTGATCCTCCAGGAGCATCAATCTGATAGGTAAATGTCAACTTTTAACTGAAAGATCTGACTTCAAAGAATTCATCCCTGCTGATTTCCAGTCAAGTGAAAAAAAAGTACAAATCAACAGGTAACTTTGTAGGAAATGCACAGATGGATGCAGCAGCTTTCCACGTTGAACTTAACCCCTCTCTCTCACTCCTGTTCTCCAAGCAAAAGGCAATCTTTGAACAATCTTTCAGCCCTGCAGGTTAAGGTGAGCTGGAGGATGACACAAATTGAAAGAGTGAGCTATATCGGAGTCTGAACTATCCTAAACGTCCAGAACACTTGTCAGCACAAGACAAGCAGATCACAAGGAAAACAGCTACCAAACACACAGGTTTGTTACGGAATGTCATCCACTGCTCCCTGTAAGTAGAAGAAATTTCCTTCTCATCCACCCTGCTGTAAGCGATCGGACGTGCTCTCCAGCCTGCAACTCTGGAAAACCGCAGCTCTACTGACTAACGCGTTAAATACCTGCCCTCAGGCAACAGCTTCAGCGAGGCCTTTCATGTCCTTTTATTCCATCTGTTTGTGTAGCTGCGAGCTCCGGGAAGCCGAACATGGAGATCTCCCTTCTTTCTGCTTGATCTCGGCGCCGGGGGAGTTCTCACTCCCAGGGCTGCCGTGCCTCTGCTTTCTCTGGGTGTGAGAGGGAGGAGAGGAGGGCGGAGAAGGAGGCCGCTCACCGGCCCTTCCGTCCACAGATGCCATTTTGTAAAGTTCTCTTCTTTCACCTACCGTATAATCAGCTCCACATCACAGCGTTCAAGACAGACTCTGAGACGGTGAATACTTCCACCGAGGCTGTATAATTGCTCTCAGATGGTTCAAAACCCTGCTTGTGTGCTATAACCAGCATAAGAAGCTTCCAGAACAACAGATTCCAACTTTGGGGGTTGCTCTTTTTTTTAATTTCTTTAAGCTGTTTTTAAAATAAAAGGGTATTGTACAGAGCTATAGACCCAATGGCTATTACAGATGATTGTATATCCAAGCCACATGCAGAAACAAGGTGCTTCAAGACTCCCAATATACTCCTTTTTTTCCCTGAATATTTCCCTGGCTATGGATGGTGTTTCCCATTGCCCTCCCAGCAGCATTTGCAAATGCTTTTTTCCCCGAAAGGGATTTGGCTCAAATTTCAGATCCCATGAACACATATAAAAATGACACTACTTCTCTGTAAAGTGAGTTTTGAAATAAACTTAGACGGATGAAAAACCTTGTTTGGATATTCCTAACTTGGCTTACGCCAATTTAACATGAATCAAATTCAAGAAGCTAAACTGATGTAAACTCAGGCTAAGCACATTCAAGGATATCCATAAAGGAGTTATCCCAGTCTGAGTAAAGTAATTTAAAAGCTGATTTCAGTTGGAAAGATGTGATTTATGGTGGTAAAAACTTGATCTCAGGAATACACATAGAGAAGGGCATTTTGTTCATGGAGCAGTAACTGGAATGGTTTTCTTTTTCACTCATATTGCAGGACAACACCATTCAGAGGTGTGCAGTATGCAAGGAAAACGGAAGGGTAAGAAGCAGAAGGAAAGAGCATCATATCACAGAATGAACAGTAATCTTATGCCTAACCCAGCTTTTTCTATACACTTGACTGACTTCTGTTGGTTTCATGGGCATACTAAAATCCCTGCTTATTTGCTTGTCAGAATTGAAGAGTATTAAAAACAAGACTGTATGTGAATAGTGGGCAGTTGCAGTTTTCAAACCAGTAGAACACATCAAGCACTTAAACTGGTGAAAACGAGTGCCACATTTCTATTCATTTATATTCTCTAGGCACGTACAACTAACCCAAATCTCAATGCAGCAGGGGTCTCGTATGCCCTATACTTGTGATGAAAAATGTCAGAAATTGAAAGTTAAACATAACGGACAACTATGCTCACCCAGGCTGATTATGAGAGGGGCTTAAAAAATGTTTATTTAATATATTAAAAAGCTTGCTGTCAACACCTTTCATGCTATATGCTTGAATATCCTTGATTAGGGTTTGTGCAGCTGTGGTTCTTCTACTGAATTAATTTTGTAAATTGAGGTGAAATGATAGAACTTTTCCAGCTGTGTAATCATTAATTAACTTGGCTGCATCTGAGTGACTCCAACCTATACTTGTCTGTGAAATACTCAACTGTTTCATCTAACATCACCTTTGGCTTCTGTCCGGTGTTTCTTACAGAGTGAAAACTTTTTTTTTTAAATTTTATTAAAAAAAAAAAAAAGGAAATTGAAAGTGCTGCAGGATGATTTGGTAGAATAACTTCTTGCCTTTCCCATACTTTTATAATTCTTACATGCAGGGAATACTTTGAAGGATTTGGGAAGAGTGACTTTCTCTTTCTATGCTCTTATAAGATGCAAGTACAGGAGGGCTCTAGCTCATGGCTGTAATTTCAAGCCTAAAAACAGCATTCAGGTTCTTTTGGAAATTTCAAATTGATAGGATACCGGAGACCAATAGCAGAAGCGAGCCAGAAGAGATTTAATTGGTCACTACCCGACTTCAAAATTTTGGAGAACACTACACTCTCCAAAATACACATACCCTGTGTACTGTTATTTAAACCCGAGGAGAGCTGCCTAGTGTCTACTCTAGGGGTTCCAAATTCCAAAGGCATCATTTAATTTAAAGTAATTGCTTCTTACTGAAAGGAAAATAATCTGTTCATTAAGTGAGCTGAAAGCCATCTGGAAAGGGATGAAAGAAGTTGGTCAATGCTAGATGTTCTCTGAGAGGTGAGCTACTTTAGGCCCCCAGATTTTAAGAATGAGTCAGGAGAAGCTGAACACATCATACCTCCTTTCAAATAAATTCACAGTACCTTTTATGCCCTCATCTACTTTCTTCTTCTGGAAGTCAAAACATATTCTATAAAACAGGAGACATGGAGGTAAACTAGCAGGTTAAGCACTTAAGTTGCAAAATGAATTAGTCAGAATAATCTATTTCATTATTCCTCTCAATGCTAGCAGGATAATAGATGATTAGATGTTGCAAAGGGACTTTTGAGAAAGACTTAAATTTGCAGCCTTCTGGTCAGAATTAGAATGGAGCAAGAGACTGAGCTCTCTGAGTGCTTTGACATCTCTAACTAGAGTCTTCTTGGAAAACTCATTTACATCTAATTAAGCAACACAATTTTGTTACCTTACTCATAGGCTGTTCCTTCTGTCTTTGCTCTGAAAGCATCAGGCAAGTGTCCCATAATGATTCTCCTAAGGCTGGACATTTTGTCAGTAGGAATTACTGTCTAACCACTTTGCTCTAATGAGGTTTGACTCTTCACCAGCTTGCAATTAAGGACAATAGGTAATATTTATATTTCACAACTCCTGTTATGCCTCCATGGTGATGTATGAGCCAGGACTCCAAACCAATATACGTATGGGTGAACTTCAGATAATTGTTAAATCTGTGATAAGGTCAGAGTTTATTTATGCATGAGAACGTTCATTAATGTAGTTTTGATTCAGATGGTACTTCAAATGAAACCAGAATTACATTTCAGAAGAAGCTCAAGTCCTAGATCTAAATAATATCCCACTAGGATTGCAAAAAACAGAAAAAAAAAATAACATCACTATAAAGCATGGAAAGAAGAGATGTTCTTTTGCAATCACCAGACATCTGTAAGAAAATAATATGCCCAGCGACCGACAAAAAAGAAAGTGTTCCATTTCAGAGAAGTATTGACTTAAAAACATATTCTCAGTTCCCTTCAAAGTTGACGTTAAATATATGCTTAACTTTCTGCCTAGTCAGGGAAACATGTCAGCATCTTGCTAAAGAACTTCCGTCAGGAACCTACTGGAGCAATCAACAGTGAATATAAAGAGGTACTATTCCTAGGATAAGTCAAGTCATAATGAGAAGGGGTGCTCGCTCAGACTGTCTGAATTTGTTAATTGTCAGTGGATCTCCTCATTACTAAAACAAATTGTCATGATTCTTTTGTTTTCTTTATTAGCATCTTTAATGTATAGCTTCCCATGTTGAACTACCCGGGAAAGGGAACCTAAAAAGACTACAGTAAGGCCAAATATTTTTCTTTGCAACACAGAGGTATACTGCCAAACTGAAATTTTCTTGAAGTTACAGGTTTCCCATTAATTACAGGGCTTTAATTGTTTACCTGAGAGGACATTCCGTGGCATGGATAAAGGATTGCTTTGTCATCCTCTTCAGCTCCCTGATCTAAGCAGTAGCCACTAGCTTTGCTGTTACGCACCTATAACCAAATCAGAAGGAAAACAGTTGTATTAGATGTTATTCTGTAAGATGCAAGTCCAATCTAGCCACCACTTAGTTGCAGTACAACTACCGACACAAATAACAGATAAAACCATTCTCATTTTCTCTGAGAAACATGTTCTTATTCTCCATATATGTCAGGACTCCAATAGTGCAGGTGCTCCGAGACAGATTATTTGGTTGACCTGCTGTCTTTATAAAATTATTAACTTGGGTCAGAGTTTTATTTTCATCAATCACTCAAGGGTCAAGACCCCATAAAATTCACACTAAGAAACACAGGCCAAATTTTGCTCCAAATTACCCTAGCGTAGAAATAAATTTTGACGCTATATGCTGGAAACGTGACTTCACCAAACAGCACAGGAACTACCCAGGACTGTGTTGGCTGTTGCACACTTTTACTTGCTCGTATTTTGTATATAAAAACAAAAAAGCATGAAACAATTTTATTTGAATTGAGACTATAGTACCTTGTCACGTACAGAAATGACGTACATTATTGTGAAAGGATACAGCAAGGATAAGCAGCACTTGAGTGCTTTCAGTATATTTATGGATTGGGTTCAGCAAACCAACCACGTCAAAAATTCATGCATCTTCCCAGACAAGAAGACAAGTCTATAAAACTGTGTTGGAGCTCTCATGAAATTACAAGCCTTTCTTCCTCTTCAGGCTAGAAGTATTACACACATTTTGGACACAAAAATTTTACAGGTCTCTTAAACAAGAAGTTATTTAGATGCACGTTTTGGAACGGTCAACAGGTCAGTTTTAGTTTAGACTGTGAGCAATTTGTCTGTCCACTGTCATAACACAGAAATAGTTGCTGCATGAAGTGTCAGAAAAATCAGTAAATAATCCTTTATATTATAGTGTATGAACGTAACTGGCAATCTGATGGGATAAGGGGGTTCACTAGCAGTTAAATTTCAGGAGGTTTATTTTATGACTCAGGTACTATAGAGGCTAAAGAACATGAAGACAGCTTTATGACAGCTTTAAAAATGTGAATTGAGTCACCAGGAAATATATTTTTACTATTGTTTCATTCTGTTTCATGTCTACTCAATACATCTATTTTCCTTAAACTCTTTAAAATTCAGAAACCTTTTCCTCCGGAAAAATAGCCATAAGAGAAAATATTTAATAACAAGCTTGATATAATTTAGGATGAAGCGTCTGCTTTTTTTTTCCATTATGGCCATGTAAGACAGTAAGGAAAGTATGCCAGTTTATACTAGATAAAAAGCTTGTATGGCTCCATTTTATTATACATTTTAATGAATTACATACCTGCATCGCTGAACTTCCTGTTTGACTCAAGAACTTTGTTATGCAACCACTCAACAGAAACAAACTTCTTTTTAGAGCCCAGCTTTCTAACCGTCTGGTATAATTGACACAACATTGGCAGTACTGCCAATGTGCTTCACAGTTAACAGCATTTTCAGAGCTGACAGTTACTAATAGCCCCTGTTGAATTTACTAAATGTCTTTCCTTGGTTACTGCCAGGGATAGTTATACTAGGATGCAATAAAACTTGCACTTTATATCAATATCTGAAGTGCCTGACTTATTTTTATATGAAGTCAATCAACTAGAACAGAAAGGAGGAATGTCCATTTAGTTGTCTTGTGTGAAAATTTATTACGTTTGGATTTAATTGTAGTTCAAGCAGACAATTAAAACAGAATCTTAAAAACGTTATGCAACAGGAGAGGTCCTAAAACTTTGCCCCAGTTCAGAGATGTAACCTATAGCAGTCCTCGTCTTACAGGCATATTATAGATTTAAAAAATACAGAAAGCAAATCTGACTTCTTTAAGGATTGGGATCAAGCATACATGGGAGTTTTGATTGTTTAACAGAAGAGAAAGAAATGATCCAGAATGTTGAGATGAACCAAAACGTCTACACATTTCTGACACATTTGGATTCAGCATTTTATTAGCTGAATGGACAGGTTAGTTAACCCTATCTCAGAGTAGGTGTTCTAGGGTCTTACTTGTTACTGATGCACAGGTGGAAATGAAAATACAGATTCTGAGCACAAAGCAGCAGAATTGTTTTTCTCTAATGCCTTTTTATGATAAAGACTTGCCAAATGGTAACCTCAACATCTGAACAAGGACATTTTTTTTTTTTTTTTATCCCCAACAAGGAGGATTTGCAGAAATAAATTAACGAAGTGAATAAAATCCTTCAAGTAAGTTTGGCAAAAACCAAAATGGGTTTCTTTACCTAAAAATAATTCAGTAAATTCAACTCTTCTTATCAGCACTAATTATTTCAGCTCTCTTGACTCCTGATGTTTTGTTCATGTCTGTGGCATCCTATTTGGGAAAAAATGACCTCAAATTCATGTTCTCAGAGCTGCTCTATTTTAAAATGAAAGCCAAGGAGGTTGCACATCATTGTTAGTGAGAATGATTTCATCTGATACACCCCAATGGGAGGGACAATGCTTCTCAAAGCCACACTTCACAGCGTTGATTAAAAGTAGGTGAGAGCATTTGTGTTGCTACTACCATGCTGACTTGAAATTGCTCTGTACATCCTGATACCCACCACTAAGATGAAAGGATTTTTGTAATGCAGCCATGATGTATTTTCAAAGACATACAGTACCTCTCCATAAGTGACTGTATTATTATAAACCCTCATTTCAGGATATACGTTCTCCAAGTACCACTTAAAACTCCGGCACTGCAGTCTCTGTCGTAGAGCTATTCTTTCAGAAACATCTCCAAAATCAACTCCTGGGTTCTACAAAGTGGAAAAAGAATAAAGAAATGTCACCACATTGACTTTACAGTTGTTTTCTTTACTGAAACCAAATTGGAGTTCAATTGTATACCAAGCTGTATTTCCCTCTGTACTTGCTCTTTTGTAAGTAGCAGCTCATCAAACAGTTGCTGCTGAGAGTAGACAATAAATATTAATGAAAGTGGAAAAAGGATAACAAACAAGCAAAAAAAAATCCAAAACAAAACATACATCAAACTAAAAAAAAAAACACAATATGAATGTTGTTGACATACAGCAATTCTAAGTGTTTGCAATCAAACCTGTACTCCTTTGCTTCCAGATTCATCAGGCTTTTGGCTCTAATTCTGATCTAAGATACAGCAGCTTGATCATGGTTTACTTTAGTAACAGCCTTGACTATTCACTAATGTAAATGAGATCAGAACAGACCTGTTAAAACTTTGAAGCAGAGTTGCTCAAAAAGTCATTAAGCTCCATTAAACATTTGCATAGACCACCATTCAGTTTTTATATGAACTGGTGCTCGTTTGCAGACTTAAGCTATAAAATGCAGTTAAACTCAAAACCTTTGCAATTCTATTTCAGAATTTAATTCATGTTTGAATAAAAAGTTCCAGGAAAAACATAGGCTGGAAGAATCAAATTAATATGATCAAAACCAGCCATTTCAGAAAGGCCAGGTCAGTTATTGTCTAGATGTAAGCCAGCATAAATCATCATAGTTCAACATCAAGACAGCAAGTTACCTCATCTAATTTTTTTTTCCAGCACTATAAGAATCAAATGGACTGAAACTGGGGAGTTTTGCATGGATCTATCTTAAGTGCCTCATACAGAAATCTTTCTGGAGGAAATGTGTGTTTTACAAATTATGTCTAATGCAGGGTTACAAGACAGCAGGAAATCTTAGCTTGGGGTTTATTAGAATCCCCAACAGATGCCTTGTTTTCAGGAGAGAAAACAAGTGTAATACTGAACAGGTTCTTCCATTTGCCACATAAAGAGATTGCTATGCTCACTGCTGCTTGCTGATGCGTACTTTGTCATGAGCTCTCTATGTAGCATCCATTCAAATGAATGTTAATTTACATTCTACTTTGGGCTACATGGAAGGACAGCAATTCTCAGAAGCACTCAGTACAAGAAATCATTCAATATATGATTTATTTATCATAAAAATTGCCGAGGAATAGATCATAAGCAGGAAAGCTATGCTGACCTGTTGATGAAGAGGGGGTGTGGGAACACAACTTTGCAGATATGTCCAATGATCATCCACAAATCAGGATACACGTTATGCACAGATCCTCAGTAACTTAGAAAGGAGCCAAATGTGGAAGAGATGGTGTGAGTTATGAAATGGTTAATTTGGATGGGTTTTGTATGCTGCAACACATGTATTTTACTCGCCTCCCTTCATCCCTGTTCCACAATGAGGGAATACAACACCTTTTTTACTGGGCTATTTCTACAAATCACAAGAGCAGCAAATTGAGCAGCTATGAAAATTCTGTGCTTACTTCTGTATTAGCTGAAGTCATCAAGTCTGGGTTACTGTGTGATGGTTCAGAAATTAGATGCCCACAGGATTTAGTATGCAGGGACATTCTTTGTAACCAGGCAGTAAGGTTTCTAGTTCTCTTGTAGAAGGTTTTTCTTATGGCTTAGACCAGTAAAGTATTTGAATCATCTAGACTGACTACTACAATAGAATAACTATGAACACTAACATGCTAGCTTCCTTTTCTTGAGAGCTAATGGGGTTATTTTTATGTTGTACATTTTATCAATCAATTTATTTTATGGAAAGTAAATTTTAATGTTCAATATTTCTGCTGATTTTATGCCATTTAATGTAGATGTGCCTATTTTTTTAAAGCACTGTTGTATAGCTCAGTGCAGAAAACTGCATCAATAAGAAATCTCAGAGAGATTAAAGGAAACCATGTTTTGGTGTAAATGCTTATTTAAATGTCTTTTCTATTCTCAGAATTTGTTTGCAGAAAGCATCAAGTAAACACATTTACCAAGATTACTTCTTTTTCATCTTCCTGTTGGAAACTTACCGTTTGTTCAAATGGGTGCAGACAGGGCCAAAATGTCCCTAAAAGCTTAAATGAACACTGCTTTGTCTTCCTTCTACGATCATGGAAGTCTTGTGTGGGAAGGAAGTTAGGCAGTATTGCCTTGTTAAGGGAAAATAATTCTCTGCAATTACCTGTCATGCCAGAATTAGCAACCAAAACACACCTTCAGAGACCTAACTTTCAGCACAACACAGAATGCCCAATACTGAACAACAGTAAGTAAAACTCAAATCTCTGAGTATCTGACATATTCAGGCATCATGTACAGAAAAAGTGAGAAATTGCTCCTTTAGATATATATGTTTTCAAAAACACAACAGAAAGTAATAAAAATTGGATTTGATATATTACCTAGGTATCAGAGCACAAGTAGGTATTTAGGACAAAACTAAATCTGGTGAAGTCTTTGCCAAGACTCCCACGACTTTGATGGACTCTGGGTCATAACTGTGAATGTTCACCAAGACACAGCTGGACTGGCATACTTTCCTGCTCAGGCAGGAGCATTGCCTGTTTCCATTTACTTCAAACCAATCATCTTTGGCCAAATCTCTCATATAAGGGTTAACTTTAGTTATCACTACTCACAGAACTGAGTATGCTTCCCCTCAGCTGCTCTCCCTGTGCCCCTCCACATGAATAATTTGGATACAAATACCACTGAAGGATACAACAGCAGTCAGCTTCCACCTGACTGTGATGTAACATATATCTCTTCTCTTGAAGAATTATGCTCAGTGGAGATGTAGCATGTGATATACTTACAGAATCAAGTAATAAATTGAACCTGTAGTTTATCTAATATTTATATTACATAGATTACTAGAGGTCCCCACACGCGATCTACAATTCACATGCACAGTAAGAAGCAGGACGCGTCCACATTGCAACTCTCAGCCAGTAGACAATAAAGCTAGTTAATGTGTGATTCTTTTATCACATACTTTGTTTTTTATGCTGGTGAGGCTCACTGAGCCTCATGATGAATCATGGTATTTATTTATGGACATTTCTCCAGTCCTCACCACTGTAGCATATGAACACCTCTAAGTTTAATGGCATCCTAAATTAATGACTTCTTCTGAGGAAGTGCATAAACCTGAAACATCGTGCTCCAGTTAAATTATAAGTCTGTGTCACTGCTCCTGAGCGTACAACAAAACTTACACCGAGGAAGCAAGTTTACGACAGAGCTCTGTACCGAGCATTCACCAGCTCAGAAGAACGCTTCCTCCAGTGCTTTGCCTGCTGTATACGATTGCAGTAATATCCTTCACCTCTAAGAGCTAAGTAGGAACAAGTATCCACACTTCTGCCTTTGTTCAGGAGACAGTGTGGCCTTTACTTACTGCCATGGGGATGTTCCACGCCATGTAAACGTGAGACTTGAAGTCATCCATCCAGACCTCAGCAGCCCGCAGGGCATTGCGCTTTGCATAGTAATCGATGTCGTTGTTGTAGGGTTTCTTTGTGCGTTCGATGTGTGCCACACGAGAACAGGGTAACACCTCCATGCTTCCTCCGCATTGCCAGACCTGGGAGAGTTTGGGGAAAGACAACTGAATGATTTGTTTTCTTTTTAAGGTGACGTGACTGCTTCTTTTAAGATGATGTACATACAGTGTTCCCTAGTTGGAGATGGGTACTACTGAATAATGACTGCCTGACTTACCTGCTGGGAGGGTGAAACCCCTCCTTCCCTGAATTGATGAAAATGAGTACAAGGTGAATGCTGCTGGCTGTGTTAGGTACAAAGATTTAGGTGTCATAAATATCCAAGCCCTTCCCCATGACATCACTGTTCTTGGAACCATTAGGAAGAAGACGAACTGCAAGGTGGCAACCTGTGCCATACAGACTAATTTAACCTAGCTCTCGTTAGTGAAATTTCAACAAAAATCAGTTGTATCACCTGGCTGTGTTTGCTACTGCATGAGGGTTACTTTATTAGCTCTCCAAATCAACTAACAAACTTTCAATAGCTTAAATGTGACTGCCTTAAAAATCTAATGTTACATACTTAGCATACATTAGCATCTTAGGTGACCTATTCCACCCCACAGCCTTTTATGACAGGATTTGAACATTGACTTTAGGAAGGAGAAGGAAACACTACCTACATGCACAACACCAACAGATAAAAGCATGGAAACACACTTATGTCCTCATTATAGAAACCAACTTGGATTGTGAGATGGTTTTAATTATTATTATTATTCTAATCTAGCCCCTGCAGGCTTCACTGCTTTTCAGCACAGCAGTTCTCCTTCACACACACTTTGCCCTGCCTTCCTCAATAAGAAACACGCTCTGACTTACCACGTTAGCACAGGACGTCCCACGGAAATTTTACCCAAGAATATGACATGAGCATCAGCACAGGATGTTTTGGTAAAACCACTAACCAAAACGTGTCTATTTAGCCACAGAGGTCACTGCCACACTTGGCAGTGGATGTGAGGACAGCAAACATATTGCCTACCCTGTGCTTTGTGGTGCCTGGCTCCTTCGGTCTCCTTCCCAGGCAGGAAAAACCTCCCTGGTGCAGCTACCCCTGGGTTGAAGAGGACAGATAAAAGTGGCCAAGTGGAGACTGTACCACCCAGCCTTTCTGGACACTGCTGTACAAACACGGGGTAATTTCTTCCTGTTGATTATTTACTGTCTGACCCCCATGGTGGGAAACACAGGAGCTGTCTCTAAGAATCAGTGAGGTTTGGAGTCACACATGGTCAGTGACGTTTGTGGTTCAACGCCCTCAGGTCTGCACCTAGTACTATTGTCTAGCTGAAATAAATAAAAGATATTAAAATATAAGAAATGATCCCCTGTTTTCCAAGGCTGCCTTTTACTCAGCATAAGAGCTCATTTCCAGACCAAATGTGCTCCAGAACAAAAACCTGGGGCAGTCCTGCAGCTAACCTGCCTTCTCAGGGACAAAGATAAATTGCTTGGGAAGTGGCAGATAAAATCATCTCCTCCAGTTTGTGTGGTTTTTTTTTGTTTTTTTTTGTTTTGTTTTTTTAAATACGTTGTTAGATAACACTTATTTGCTGCTTTCTGAACAGTCCTGTAGTAAATCACTGGCCACAGGAATTTGCATTTGATAAATGAAATACGCCGAAAAACACACTGCTCATAAATTTGGACTGGCATATGCTGAGGGTTTCCAGTGGAAAGGGGAAGTGCTAAGAAAAAGAAAGGAATTAATTTATTTTCATGATCAGAAGGGTAGATGAGCAGTACACTTCAGTATACTGCTTTTTCCCAACCCATCCTAGCAGTCAGCTATTTAATGCACAGCACATTTTTCTTTCTTTTGATATGGTTAATGACCTTGTAATTTTTATTTATGTATTTTGGTACCAAGGGCAAATACATTATCTGAGCAACAGATTTATTACCTTCAAATGCTGGTGCTCATGCAAACCTGAAAAGGAAAAGGTACTAAACTGCAACATTAAAGGAAACAGTTTAGCTCATCTGTAAATTCAACACAAATAGTTATTTACCAGTGATTAATTCTCCCCAGATGAAATCCACAGGGAACTCAGACACCTGACTTTGAAGAAAACAGGGAGGAGAAAAAAAAAAAAGACAGCAGCAGCCTCAGGCTAGATAATACTCCCACTGTCAGCCAGGATCTGCGGTGCTCAGCAAGCAGTGTGAATTTGCACCGTGGTGTGACCACCCCATCTGTGGCTGGCTGGATTGCTTACATTTACATTCACCCACCTCTTCCCTGTACCTCCCAGCCCCATTTTGCTCTTTAAAGAGAAAATATGTTGAAGAGAGGAAAGGAAGGAAACAGCCTCTATCAAAGGAGACAGCTAGGAAATATTCAAGGAAACTGCCTCCTGTGACAATGCTCATTCACGCTGGATAACTGCTTTTTTCTGGGGATGCCTAACTTCTCTTTTAGCACAAGTGGGAGGCGTTTCCCTGGTAAGGATGTGATGTCCAATGCCAGAGAAAGAGAACTGGAGATAAAGCACACGGGGCGAGGAGGCTGTTAGATACCTGTGTAGCACCAGGCAGACATCGTTGTGCCACCATTTGTCTGTATTCCAGATGAACACCACAGCTGCTTGACTACGGGTCATTTCTTTTCCAGCCAAAGAAGTCTCCTGTTTCACTCCATGAGGTTGGCTGCTGTTCAGTGGGACACGGACGTGACTCTGTCCCCTTACCCATTTCAGTGCACTGTTAAGTAAAGAGCAAAGCTTTTCTCCTCTCCCTTTCCATCCCAATGATTCATCTCACACAAAATAAAAGAGTTTCAGTAGTACAACCAAGTACGTGCACCCAAAACCGGCCAAGATCCCGGTAGTTTACAGTAGTCACATAAGATTTAGATGAAGGCTCAGGTCTTGTGTCTTAATCAAGAGGATGGGGAGTACTACCCTGCTGGTTATGGAATTGAAAGATATGCATGATTCAGAAAGCCATTGCTCTGACTACAAGAAGTCTTTGAAATATGATGAAAGATGAAAGGATGGGGAAGGTTTTACTGCGTGAAACAGATGAGAGAGAGGTGAGTTGGCAGCTGCCCCTGAAACTGGTTGATCCTCCTGCTCTTTTCATTCCCCAAACTGTATTGAATAACCCATTTTTAACAGTATTAACCCATTTCTCTCCACATCTAATTGGGAAATTATGTCAAAAAAATAATGACATGCATTTATGTAACATTTATCAAACAGAACTCTTAAAGTGCTTTACTGTGTGAAGCAAACCTGCAAACACTTCAAACCCACACCTGAGGTAACCACTAATCCTCAGCGAAATGCTCAGCTTACAGATGATCAGGATCTCATCTTCGCAGCTGCCAAGAAGCCCAAGCCTGATGCCTCTGGCATCAATAATGCAGGCCTGAGCTTTTCTTGCTACCTTTTGATATGAAGCATTTTTGAAACAAAACCATCTATGGGAGAGATGGTTACATATGAGAGCTTCACTCCTCCTACCCGACTGGTGGTGAGAGCCAGGTAAAGCAGCAAAGGGAATTTATTTTTACCTGTGAGCATAAAATGATGCCCAAATCCCCCGAAACACATTTCAGGCAATCAGAGGAGACAAACTTCCATATCTTTGGCTATCTTCTGTGGTAAGAGCACTCCCTAACTCTAATACTGACTTGCCAACGTTAATTGTGTGTTTGAAGGTTCATTTACTGAGAATGTGGGAGTTGAACAGTCTCTCTGACCCTCTCCCTACAGGGGTGCAACATCACTGAAAGGCAAAGTCAGCCCTTTGATCCCCAAGGAGAGGCAAATCCCTAACAGTAAGCTTTGTTTCTGGCATTGCACTCAAACCTTTATTCTAGGCAAACAGCAGAGGCTGCACTGAAGGTAAGGTAGATACAGGCTCAGAAGATGCCCCAGGAAACAGGGCAACAGTTCCAGCTGATGACAGCAAGAGCAGAGAAGCAAACAGGCTTCTACTTCGTGTGCTTCTCTGCTCAGTGCAGCTGCCGCAGCCCAGGGATTTGGCTTTTCCTCCACAAGCATCACACTCTGCAACATTTTAAGACATGATCAAGTAATTCCAAGAGACACTCAATTTATTTGCTAATTGTAGTTAATTTCAGCATTGCTCTTTAGGCTGCTATAAACAAAATTGATAGCAATATAAATGTTACCATAGCTGTGTTACCTTAGCATTTTTACTGCTAATTATCTCAATCAACTTTTCTATAAACAGACATATTAAGTATTAAGAAGAATAAGTACCCACATCAGGGATGAATTACACGTGGAATGATAATGTTTGTGGTTTGTGCTACAATGATTTACCTACGCTAATTATTAGCTATTCCTGTGCACCTGAGATATGGCTGTCCTACAATATAAGCATCATACTATACCTATATTGTATATTATAAAATAAAATAGTCAGAAATTGTATTCTATTTGTCAAAGAAAAAACAAGATGAGACCGTGACTTGTTTACCATGACCTAAAGCTGTGTGTTCTCCAAATGAAGGTCAGGTACATGATTTTAAAAGACTAATAGATCCCTATGCCTGAATTGTTGCCAAACAAGAAGAAACTTTCTCAGAAAGTAGATTTTCCTATTTTTACTTCCTGATGAAGGTCCAAAGTATAACTTTTTGCAAGATTTAAAAAAAAAAAAAAAATCAGTTTCCTAAAAATTCAGAAAAAGTCTTGAAATAACTTCATCCAAAATATTAAAAAAAGAAAAGTTAACGACATCTGAAAAAAGGAAGGGCAAAGAGGAAAGAAAAAAAAAAACAGGAAAAAGATAAGAAAAACACTTTTGGTGAAAACCAGGCATTTTAGGAATGAGAGTAGGAGGTGAGAAAGTGCAATGTAAAATTCGTCCAAAACGATTGGCCCTTTCAGTCACAAAACAGTTTCTCAAAAAAAAAAACAAACAAAACAAAACCTAAAAAAGCCTGGAAGCCTGGTCACCGTTGAAGCAGGATGTAGAGGTGGACGACTGCTGGAACAATCAGTTCCTGTCATGGCAATACACAGAGAGCACAGTGCTGGCACGGCCAGCAGCCCTGCAGGTCAGACATTTGCACTGGTGCCACGTCTGCCCCGGGGGATGTCAGAACTCTCAGCTGGGCCATCTGCAAGGCCCTCACTGTGATTACAGGGAGGGCTCTAACTCTCCTTGGAGTCAGTCCCTTGCAAACTGAAAAGAACCCCATGTTACCTTCATATATATGTATATATATTATTTTTTTTTTGAAAATGCGTGTTTACCAACTGACTCATTACTTCCAAGAACAGCAATGAAATTCGAATATTCTCTGGCCATTCCTGTGCGTGCTTTTAGGAGACAAGATAAGTGCGGTCTACAAGCAATTAATGGTAGAGGTTATTCATTGCTTCTTTCAATAAAGCATGTAGCTACACAAGGTTACGTATGACGTTATTTCACTCCACTAAGCCGACTGCACAAGGCTATTTAATTTAGCACAAATATTCTCAAAATTAAAAGGTAAAAAATAAGGTTGGATTGGTATGAGGGCACAGATGAGGACACAGTTAACTCTTTGAACTTAGAAAACTTGGATTGGAAAGACAGACCATGATCTCTAGGAACTTTCCCTAAAATCAAGCAGTTAATGAGATTTGGAATAATCCGAGGCTTCAAGCGCATTTTTCATTGTTAGCACACTCTCTGGAGGCAGCACCAGAGGGGACCGGTACCATACAACTGGCAGTAGTGTCGCAGCAGCTTGGTGTTTTATCCTTTTCCAAAAACCTGCGGCACCTTCAGCAGCCCTTTGCTGAAAGGAATAATCACTGCCTACATCTTCCAGCAGGGAGAAAACGGCAAGAATCAGCTCCACAACGTGCACGTGGCAGCAGGTCCCATCGTTTCCTATTTGCCCAGCAGAGCACCATCACCTGGAGTTTCTACAAAGGTTTCTGCCAGGGGCAGCGCTTCAGAGCTGGACGTTCAGCACATCCTAAAAGGGGACTCTTATGCTGGAACTGGACCCTGATATTTAATAAAAACAGTTCTGAACTCCACCTGTGCACCGCTACAGAGAAATAACCTTTCAGATTTCAGACCTTCTTTTCTGCATGAAGCCAACAGATGAGATGGAAGGAGTTTTTAAAGCAGCGCAGATATCCCTGGTTTATCATATACCAGCATGGGAATTCTAAGAAGTCAGAGATCTCAGGTTTTCTTCATTTTTCAAAGCAAAGCCTATCAAAGATGGATGTCTTCCAGACTACCCCCACACACCTGTGGCTGGACTGGAAAGGATTTTCCTATCATGAAAGAATCATGAAAGAATTTTCAAATGTTTCAGAAGTTTTGCTGACCTAAATTGTCAAGAATAACATAAATCTTAAATATTTTCACCAGTTGAAACATGGGCACTTTGTCACCCCTAACCCCCCACCCCCAATTATCCCAAAATGTTCTGCTTAAATTGAACCAGTGATGTTTTTGAGATGTTCAGTGTTAAAAGCTGTCTTTTTTTAATTTTTATTTTTTAAATATAAACATTAAGCTCACCTTACAGTTTGGACCTTAAACCAAGACACCCACACCTTCATTGCAAAAACAGCAAAACCCAATCTTTCAACAACATTAAAAAAAAAAAGTATTTGATCTGCTTTAGAAACTTTGTCTAAACAAAGCCTTTTCCACTGGAGTATTTCTGTTTTAATTTACCAGCTGGAAATGCCCCCCAGATCTGGCCATTAAATATGAAGGCTGCCAGTGGGCTCACAGCCCTTTTCAGGGTACAAACGGCCTGGAGATGAAGATGCTTTGCGTCACAACAGACCACCAAATGAGGAGATCTGACAGAGTGCTCACGTTGTGGCTCCTCAGGATGAAAAAAAATAAGTATTTTCTGGCAAAAGATGCAATGCCTGAAGGGCAGGAGGATGCACAAGCCTGGTGGTAAATTCACAACAACTGGTACCGCTGGGCCCTTCTCAGCTCCTTTAACGTCACTGTGTAAAATAAAGTCCATGTGTACACAAAGTTACAGGAAAATGCCTACTCTGATGAAGTCAAACAGAAACATAACTGTTAACATTAAAAACATGCTTAGGAAGATAATGTTATTTCTTTGGCCTCTCTCTAGTCAGCCATGGACCAAAAAGGTCTAAATCAGAAAGTATCCTTTGAATAAAATTTGAAACACGCCAATGAGGTCTTTTACCACCCAGTGCACCGGAGCCCTCTACTTATCCTCCAGTCCTTAATGGATGTGGCAATTCTTATAATGCCCACTCTAGAAGCAGAAAATTAGCATGAATATAGCACGTTTATGGATCTTGCACCTCTGATATTTACAATTTACGTAGCTTGCTGAAAATTGATATTTCAGAGTAATTTATAGCCTGACATTTTATTTTTTTCTAATGGGGTTTTATGGATATTCTTTCTTCCATGTATTCTCAGTGCTGACTAGAAAGTCATATTTAATCAGATGTGCTAGATAAAGTGCTCTCTCTCTGTTTTTCAGTTCATGTTAGAAGCTATTTGAAACCAGGAAGCTGTCATAATCACACACATCATATGGAAAAATTAATCACGTGGTCTCATGTTGTTCATTGACAGCATATTTATGATCACCTTTATAGGCAGCCGCAAGTATGGTTTTAAAAAGTCCCATCTCTTGGATCTCAAAATCATCTGTGCTATTAAATAGTGCACTTACAAAGCAAAACGTCTTTCCATGCTGGGACAAAACAGCCTACATCAGAGAGACTTTGGCAGCCAAAGAAATAACTGAAAAAGGAAGAAATCACATCTCAAGATTCACAGATCATATGTTTTGTTAAAGATTACAGGATAAGCATCTGACCAACGCCTGCAGATTAAAGGACCCAGATGGGTCCTTGCTTGACTGACTGATCGTGTCTTTGCTGCAATCCTGGACTTCATGATTTCAGCTCCTCCTAGCAGCTGTTTATAGATAACCTGCTAACAGCAGATATACAGGGAGGAGTGAGACAAAAATCTCATGCATAAAAGCTATTTCTGTAACGAGAACAGTCTTATCACATAGATGTGTAAATACCTAGGCCCACTGCTCTTGCTGCCTTGTGAAGCTGGGAACACATAGCAGCATTTGCAGACTGCTGATCTGGGAGGGCTGAATTCCACGTGGGGATCTTCTCATGTTTTCTTCCAGGCTCATGCAGCTTCCGCAGCATAAACTTAAAGAAAGAAGCACAGATCTGGAGAATACAGTGGATGCAGTCATGACTAATGCGTCTCGCACTGGTATTATCTCATTATTATTATTATTATTTCAATTGCCACAGTGATGAACACGTGAGCTGGCTGCTTTTTGTGGAACTTGTGATAGATTTCAAGGACACGCTGTCAGAAGCTCTTGCAAAGTTATCTATTGTGAGGTTTCATGGCAGAATCAAAATGGAACTTTTTCTTTATAGGACAGTAAAAAATTCACTTCACAGCTACTCAACTAACCCTTAAAATTTGTTAGAATTGATTGAGGTTTGACCTCTTAGTTTTGTTCCCTTGGGGCTTTCTAATATTTATAGATAAATCGCTTTTTGAGAAAAAAGGCAATAGGACCATAATGATCCTGCAATGAGACACTCAACTCATGCACATTTCTAAAAGTTCTCTGGTGGCTGTTGAGTAGCAAATCTAGAGGTTGTCCTTCACATATTTCTTAGAGGTTACACAGAAGTCAGCTAAGATCTCAGATGTGACAATAGTGAAAAGTTAAAACCCTCCTGTTTACCCTCTTGTAGGAAAAAAAATGAGAATGACGAAATTGAAACATGGTCTAGAGAAACTCACACTCAGCAACTGCTATCTTGCTGCAAATATAAATTGTGTGTGTAAAGGACTAAGTCTGATAAATTAATAGACTGTCTGCTACAGAAGGGAGAAGACGATTTAAAATATTAAAAGTGTCCCATATACCTCAAGCAATAATCCAATTTTCATAAACCCATATTTTGCACATTTTGCAAAGGATAGTGAACCTTTGACACAGGCATGCCTAGGAAAGAAGCTGATGCTTTTAGGCGTGAAGCAGAATTCCCTTCTGTGAAAAACTGCAGACTCTCTCAACTGTCTTGGTGAGGGGGGGTGGAAATTGCCCAAAGCCTTCAGAGAAATGAGAACGGACTGACACTGTACAGGCTAGCTGAAAACACAACATTGCATAGGTTTGTGCTCTAGATACAGATTACCAATATGCATTACCTGGGATGGCAAAGACTAAACTACTACCCTAACCAAAAGTGGTTCTGCAATTCTTGTTTTCAGCCAGAAAAATTCATCCATAACCACAGTGATACTGGACAAGAACACCTGCTACGATAAGACCGTTTCCAGAGGAGCTGCTGAGAAGGTTTCACAGCCAAGTAAAGCATAGCAGGAATTGAGCACAAGGTCAAAATGACAGCAAAATGCAGCAAGGTCTGTACTCAGAGAAATACTAGGAGTGCTCACACAGACACCAGCCTTCATTGCTGGGCACTGGAGCCTGCTCCCCATTCCCAAACCCAACCTCTGAGGATTCAGATGGCTGAGAAGCAGATCCTGCTTCTGGGAATCCTGACATCTACCGCTCTCGTTACTGCCAGCCTTATGAACGGCTAAGCACTGCTTGTCTGCCATCAGGCTCGTTGGCATAATCACTTAGAGATGACATTCATGTCTGACAGTACAGGCAGCATGAAGGATGGAAACAGGGAGAAAGGACAGTCTATCCAAGGGCAAGTTTTTTCATTTTTAAAGGCTTTTTTCTTAGCAAATGCATGAAGTTGGCACCTCAAAATCCTCCATGAGATGTTAACAGCCCCTATCACATAAAGACGTACCCCTAAACTTCAGAGACTAGCCATGATAACTGCTTTCTCTGAATTCTCTTCAAGTCTGAAAGAAGCTGCAGATGTCTTCTCCTGGTGTAATTCCAGCTATGATGGGTTTTGCAACCCTAAACATTTTTCCTTGCATAAAGTAAATGCAGTTTGGTATCTCTAGTTTAGTTTGGTAATCGTCCCAGCCAGATGCTCCTCATAATATATTCTTTAAAGAATACATTTGATGAAAATCATTTTCTGCCTTTTTGCAAATTTACTCAACTTTTTCCCAAATCAATAGAACCACTGCCAGTCATTTCTGCAAATCTGTCAATGCAGACACTGTTTGTACTGTAACTTAAAATTCAACAAATTGGCCTTGGAAAAACCCAATCCACCTGGGATTCATGGAACAGCACTAAAGACCAGACCATCATCCTTGTTCCTCACTTCTCATTCACGTGATTTCTTTTGGTTGCTTCTTCTCATTGATCCCAAAAGACTGCAGAGAAAATCTCCCTCTAAATTCAAGTCTCAGCAAAGGATAAAGGCATGCATACATTAGGCTGACACCAGAAAATCTGAAGCTGAGCTCCTGCAGCATTTAAATTCTTAGGAAAACACTTGTACTGCCAGACTCTGAGCTTTACTAACCTGCAGCCAAAACACCAAACAATGCTGACTAGTCAATTCAGAAGCTTTTCAAGAAAGAAGAACCGGTGCACACAACTGCTGTAAGTCCAGCGCTCGCTTGGACGCTGCTTAAAAGAGACTGAAGACGAGATCAGATGAGCATGACAGAAGCCCAAACCAGACTGCAGCATGTCAGATGCCAGGAGAAGAGGAGGAGTGCTGCAGGTCCGAGTAGGGGCGCCTTACTTGACTTGTGTAGGTGTTCACGTGGTGCTTCCATGAAACTTTCTAGAAGAGTACAGAGATAACAGAGAACAGAACTGGGGCACTTCCTAAAAACAGCATTTATAAAAAACATTGCATTTGGCAACATTTGTCATTGTTGTCTCCATTTCCACTGGCATATGTGAAGATCAGTATATTCCTCAATCACTCTGCTGCTCAATCACTGCCTGCAAAAAAACAAGGCCTTAAACCTATTAACAATTCTGGTATCTGGAATATGACTCTCTAAACCTTTAATTTCCTATTGGAAAAAAAAATCTAAGAACAGTAGCTGACACTTAGTCTTAGTATACATTTAGCCCATAAGTAATTTAATTCCCCTGAGGTTTACAAGACTCCATATTAACAAACCTGCTCCTTCAGATAACATAGCCAGGCACTGTGCTTTTGATCAGAGGTCAATTCCTGCCCTAGCCAGGGTTGTCGTGTATGGATATTGTTCATAAAGCAAGTAATTCTTTTCTTCAGGAAACTCATCTCCCAGCGGGGAAAAAAGTGACAAGGACCAGTAAATTTGGTTAAATCCCATCCCATTAACACATTAAATACATCTCTGAGATAGAGGTAAAGGCAAAGATTGTCATATTTAGATGGGTTTTCTGGGCACCTAGTTTAGGTTCAGGTTTGGGCTTTGAATCTGTGGTCAAATGGGGAAAGCCTTTAAGCTTTTGAGGAGAAGAGTTGCTTTACATTTCAAACCCCTTCCCATTTTACTTTGGTATCTCAGGTGAACATTTCTTTATTTCTTCTGCCTAATTTAAAGCAAAAATTGGGTGTACAACCCTGAAGCAAGATTAAAGGCCTCTGATAAAGCCAGGTTCTAGGATTAAAACATCCACGCTTGAAACCTTTGAGCTTGATTTATACTATAAATGCACCAAATTTCAAATTTAAACTTTTCAAACTCAGAAAGAAATCAAGAGAAGAAATTATATCACAAGTTTGGAGTCGATCGTATCAGCGCATGTCACAGCTGAATCACAGAATGGCTGAGGTTGGAAAGGACCTCCAAAGGCCATCTGATCCAATCCCCCAGCTCAAGCCGGGCCACCTAGAACAGGTTGCCCAGGACTACATCCGGATGTTTTTTGAATATCTCCAAGGATGGAGACTCCACAATCCCTTTGGGCAACCTCTCAACACTTTAATCTCAATTAACTTTCTTCCAAACAGCCAATGAAACGGTTTAGGATGCCTATCCTAGTATGTCTGGGAGGTAAACTGGTTTTAACCTTGCAGAAAGGGCAGGCAGCAAACATGCAACTTGAAGGTGCCTTTTCTGACAAAGACATTAACCTAAAACTAGGCAGAACATCTAACAGCATCTCCAGTCACTACCCAAGCTCAGTCAGGATGAAAGTAAAATGCAAGAGTTCAATTTTTTATTTTATTGTTTTTAAATCAAAGAGAGTTCTCAGTGTTCTTGTGTAATTTCATTAGTTCACATTTTCAGTCTTTTGCTAGAGGAATAAATACTGCACATTGAACCTTCAGTAAGAAGTCTGAGAAATGATAAAATGCTTCCTGGCACTTCAGCTGCCAGAGACCACAGGGAGGAAGAAAAAACAGAGTGGAATTTATTGATGCTTCCATTAGAATAAAGTCATTCTTGAATTAATATATATATGTATATGTATATTTAAACAGACTGTCTAATGAAGTGATCACAAAAGGTCCTTTCAAAGGAGCCCAAGTGGAGTCATCCTCGTTTGTTTTCTCTTTCCACAACAGTCCCTTAAACGATCTTTGCATATTGTCTGCACTAAATCCTGCAGGGTTGCTATTTTATTTTAAAGAAAAAAGCTTTTAGGCTGTGCGGGATTCATTCAGCAAGAGCTATTATGCTTATTGTGACTCTGCTGCAGAGCCAAGGGATTTACTATGTGCTCATTAGATCCTGCTTTGTTCCAAAACAATCTTTTACAATGCAAATTTTAGCATGCTGATCTACTTAGAATAATACATTCAAACAAAGGCTATTAAAGTAAAAGCTTTCTCTAACACAGAAACACTGCAAACTCAGATTAATTACTAATATTTTAGACCATGAAGACATCTGGGGTCTCAGCTTGAATCCAGCTTTGAACATGGTGACAAGAAACCACAGTGACTCGGTGCTCCTAACGGGTACAAAGACATACCATGGGCAGCCACAGAGCTCAGAGGGCACGTTATGAAGCCATCATAGATGAGGCTGTCAGTTGGTCCCTTGGTGGCTAGCACACAAAAAGGATTGATTTGTTCAAGTGTTGGCACCCGAAGTGGAGAAGCATTACCAGCAGAGACGTCAATTCACCAGGACGTCTGAAGGAAGCTACCTGAGATGGGAGGCAGGAGTTCTCCATCAGCCCTGCTATGCAACCATCTGCAGGGCAGTGCCAATGAAAAAAAGAAGAAAGACGTAGCTCAAAAAAATGGTAGAATGGTGCAGAAACAATTCACTGAGTTCTGAAGCTGGTTTTTAAGCCCTCAGGAAGCTGTGCCAGTTCCCATCTCTTGGGAGCAGTCTCTAAATTTAAGTTTGTCACCTGTGACCCACAGGGTTATTGATGGTGCAGAGTGCACTCTTGTTTTTCAAAGCATTAATTCTATCTTGTTCCTCCTCTGTGACCTTCCCAAGGGAGCAGTTGTACGAATGCAGAACTATGAATATTATCATCTAGGAAATATACCTGATAGCCAATCTTAATAGTTCAATAAATCTCACTAAGTCTTAGCACTTCAAGTGTACAACAGAGATAATACAGCCATAAGGAAAAGCATGAACCCATCTCTCATAAGTACAGAAAACAGCCAGTCTACTGACACTGCATTAAAGCTTTCTCTCTTGTACTCCGATTAGTGGAACTCAAGCTGGAGGTAGATATTTTTTATTATTTTTTTAATATTTTTTTTGTAAAACCTAATCTCTAGGAGGATAACTAATAAAAGGGAGGTGAGTAATAAGGAAAAAGAATTAGCTAGCAGAAGGACCGACAAATCATTATAGTAATTCCAGACATCCTTTCCCACACTCCCATCCTAAATCAACTCAGCAAGCTAAACATGTAATTTATATTAAAAAAACAAACACACAAATCATCACCTCCTTATATTGGACAAGTCTATCTGGTGGGAATAGGCACCTGCTCACTAAACCAACACATGATTATTGAATTCAGATGATGCCCTCTTTTATCCAGTAAATTCTTAATAGACATAAAATGCAGATGTGTGCGAGCATGACTTTCACTGGGAATGCTTATTTACTTCAGCTGACAGACCCAAGATTAAGATTCCTTTCCCAGATAAAACATAAACCTCTCAGTGCTATAGGGAGGAGCAGGAGGAGAGCTGCCCATAAACAACAGGAATATGATAACTGGGAAGGAGAAAATCAGAACTGATCTAGACCAAGGCCACCACTGAAACACATCCCTGAAGTTTGAGAGATGTGCCTCTGACTTACGTGGCCTTTCCACCCAGGCACAGCTACCCTTGGAAGCTACCAGAGTTGTAAGAACTAAGAAAATAATAATAAAACAACACCCGAAAGTGCCAAAAAACACATCAGGATTACAACACACGGACTTCACCTTTTTGACTGAAAGACAGTGCACGTCTGGAACAATTTTTGGTTATCTGGGAGCAAAGGCACACAGGCAAAGAAGAGAAACTCTACCAGCAGCGCTATTATGTCCTAGTCATTCATTCTGCTTAAATGCTTTATTGCTACTATTAATGGACAGATAACAGCATTAATCACGCGCTGTGAAATGACTGACAAACAAAGCTGTTTCATCTGAACAGAATGCTTTACGCATTGCCTAAGGAGCTGGTAAAGGGATGTGATTTGGGTAAAATCACACACGCAAAAAAGCTGTTTGTGATTTTGATCGGCAATTCCCTGGAGAATATCCAAATCCTGGGACTGCAAAGTGTGCTGTCAAATTTATAGGTTTGCTGCCTCTCCAGGGAAATTTGAAGCGAGGTGTATCACCAGGCACAGCCTTATATTGGCTCTTCTCAGTCCAGTTCTTCAGGACCAGTTATCCCCAGTTACAAAGAGTAACGCTAAAGCTTGCTTTAGTTGACAAATTCTTTTGTGTGGAGGATTTTTTGTTTGGTTGGTTGGTTGCATAATGAGACCAACAGAAATTAATTGATGGTGACATCATTCATGTTTTCACTACCTTAAACTAAACAGAATATGTTCTATCTAGCACAAGAATGTGAGAAATTTGGCAGTATTTTTCCCAAGAGCTAAAAATGTCTTCACAATCGAACACTGTAAATATTAGCTTCAGCTTATTGGGAAGATAGTGTCCTATATTATTAAAGTGCTGAGCAAACAAAGGATGCTCTTTGTTTGCAAGAGATTTCTAAAAGTTAAATAGATATAAATACAGATATGGTTTCAAAAATGTGCTTAGCGTTTCAAGGTGTTTGGCAACTCAAAATATAATTTCAGATCAAGCAAAGTGTTTCAATATCAGAAAAAAATTAAGAATGTAATTTGAAAAAATGTTTATTTTCAATAGATGAATTTAGATACAAAATATTCTTTTGCCAAATGTGCATTCTTTAAAAAAATGTTTGGAAAATTCCTGTCCTATTATAGACTAAAAGAACATTACTTGATTACTAAGAGAACACTGAAGTTTACATTTTGGCCTTTTATAGCTTCCATAATTGAGTCATTTATAACAATTCTTCACTCCTAGGCTGCGAACCTACATACCAGTCTTCTGATCTGAGCAGATTCTTAAAAGCCCTTCAGTTACGGACAGTCTTGAAAATAAATTATGTAGAAGAAAGCCCCATGCTTTGAACCAAGTCCATGTTCTCCACCTTGGATTTAGCACTTTTGCTAAGCCAAACAGAAAGGTAATCTTCAGCTAAAAGAATTTTACCTAAATTAATCTCCTGTTCTACTTCCCTCTGTTGGACAGCCTCACGCTGGACCACACAGTGACGTTATCCCACTGGGAATCAGCAGCAGCTCTGTCTCTGCTCTTGGAGACAGCTGTAAGACATAGCCCAACAGAGGTCAGAAATGCTTTGGATCAGTGTTCCTTACTTTTATGTGAGGACTTTCATCCTGACACCTGGAGGTGATTTGCACACACCCACTGCGAGCAGGGAGAACAGCAGCCCAATTTAATATTCTAGGAGATAGAAGGGGATGTTTTTCATGCCACCTCTGATGACTGTTCTTACCAAAATCCATTGCCTCTGTGAGCCTCTTGGTATGGAAAAGATTAGAAGAATTTGGACATCTGTCTTGCACAGGAGAGGGATGAGGGTTTCAGGGCATGCTTAGACAACTGGTTCATACAGCAAGCTCAGCCCTTCGCCTCAGTCCAACCCTTATTTTCCCTTCCCTGGCTCAGCAGAGGGTTCATACCCCTGCATTCCACGTACAGCTAGATGCAGAACGGGATTACAGAGCAAATACACGCTCACACGCATGGCACCCCTTGACTCGTGTCTAACAGAACAAGCCAGAGATAGTTTTATATAGCATAGTCACAAAATACGGGCATTAGCACAAAACTGACCTCAAAAGGATGGCAGGTGTGACCAGGAAAGTATTGCATTAGAATAAATACAAAAGTTTACTTAATAACCTCCAGCAGTTTATGTTCCCAGACAGCTGCTATGGTTTTACTCCAAAATGTACACTTCAGCTACAGCTTGGCTAAAATGAATATATAAAACCAACTCGTCCGTTACTCCAGTTTGATTTCTATTTATTTATTTATTTATTTCTGGAGAATGGTAGTAGTCATTAAATAGTACTTTGCTTCATTAAATTTTGAATTTCCAAGAACTGAAAGGGACAGTGCCACAGGTTTAAGTAATTCTTTCATCACACAGCTAATGCGTTTTATCCCTGCTGGGTCACAAGTGCTCTTCATTTACCGAGCTCTGGGTTTTATTTGACTATTTATTTGTGGAGCCTTTGTTGTAAACAATTTGGGCTGTCGAAGAAGTCATCAAGAGTCTTTCCTACTATTCCTTTTCAAGCTAAAGGCAATTCTCTGTTAAAAAACCTTTTCCGGTAAAGTGGGATAGATGATAAAAAACAATTACATGGGCTGCATTGCTTTGCCTATCATCTACAAGAAAATTTGAAAAAAACATATAGCTCTGCATCATTTTTATGGAGCCACTTTTCTGGACTTTCAGTTCATTTAATTTTGCCCTGGAGCATCTTTGCTGTGAGCAACATGGAATACAATCCACTTGTCTGTCCTGTTGCCTCTAAATAATCTCTTTCCATCTTCTCTTAGAGCCAGGCTGTCACAAGCAGGGTAATACCTTTACAGAGATGAAATAAGACAAAAGCAATAACCACAGTCAAGGCCCTCAGGGATTTCTTTGCTAGCTCTAACTACAGTGTCCAGTGTATCAAAATCCTGCCTTGTTGCCCTGTGTCAATATTTACAAGCTCTGCTGCTTCCACCACTTGCATTTTCAGACGAATTCCAGCCTTATCACCTGCTTTGTCAGGTGATGGCAGCAACTATTTATTTTTCCCATTTCTCCTGTCACTGACGCCTTCTGCCATCCCAAAGTGGTCACAGCCTCTGCCCTACAGCTGAACTATGCCAAGCAATTCCATTCTTACACGAAGGACACTGCATTTAGAACAAAAAATGAATTGAGTACCCTGTGTCATTACAGAGGAAAGGGCTTGGTGGCTGCTTGTGTCACACCGCTGAGGCTAAAAGCTGCAGGTTACATGGTTTGACTGGACTGGGCAAAGTGAAGAGCTTACCCCAGAGGTGTTTGTGTCAGTCCTGGTGTTTCCAATCATCTCCTTTCCCCCATCCCCAAAAGAATCCTGCTCCTTGAGCTGGTGATGTAAACACTCTGTAATCTGGGTAAATGATGATTCAAAATAATACAGTCTAATTTAAACACTTTAAATACAATCCCATATCATTTTGACAGATTTGGGAAGATGAAGTATGCAGCTGAGGTTTAATGGAACGATAATCTGCTTCAGGATGAAGACAAAGAGAAGGCAATATATTCTTACCTAGCTTTGCTGGGAACAGAATGCCTGACTAATTTACGTTGGCATGGACGTGTTAAATTGCAAGTTACAATTTTTAAAATGAGGATTACTGTAGATGTTAATGTGACAGCAGTTGTGGAAGCTTCAGTCACATCCAGGTGCTACATGTACAGGTTAAAGTTTCTGGCGCATTTTAGAGATTCTCTGAAAGATAGGCATGGGCAGAAAGAAATATTTCCTCCCATTTGCTGTAGAGCAGAAGCCAAATACAGGGAATTAAAATGTGGAGTTTAACTGGGATCCTCCTTCCTGATGAGAGTGAGCGATTAGCGATAGTCCCCAGAAAAAAGGCTAATACATTCACATGTTGACATATACACACAAGTCATGAGAATACAGAGACACTGTTGTTAAAGATGCCTGAATACTGTCTCCCAGTATCTGCAAAGATTCATGTCAAAATGCAATGTGAAGTCCTTGGGGAGGGCTTGGTAGCACCATCTACTCCCTTGAGAGAATATGTCATATGTATTCAATGTCCGCCTGCATTCATGCGCATAGCCAGGTGACATAACTGAGCCAAGCGGCTAAAGGAGGTAGCCAGAGATCACTAAAAAACTCTGTAGGCAAGCCTGTTCCATATCTGCACTTGTCAAAGTACTGAAACTGCAAGTGGAATGAGCTTGGGGCCAGTGGACCAAGAAAACGTACTCGTCTTCTGCTGAAAAATTAACTGTATTTGCCTAGCGCTCCTTCTAAATAGCATAAGCATGCTTTTAAAAATCTAACAATACTCCATGCAGTGAGATTTAAGAAGCCAAATCTATTTTCTGAGAGAAGTCCAAGAGACGGTTTTGGTAGAAATATTTAACAAGCTACATGGGAAGAAGTCCCTGATACTAGCACTTCAACACAGGAGAAAAAGACATAATTAATTCTAATAATTGGGAGCTAATGCTGGAGAAATTCTGACTTAAGAATAAATAGGTTTTGTTGTTTTTTAAAGAAAAAAGATAATTTACCACTGGACAGCTTACTGGTTTACTGTGGCAAACTCAGTATTACCATAAGCTTTTTGTAGCAAGGCTAGGCATCCTTTTAAACCTACCAAAAAAACTCATACAGAGGGACAATCTGTGTAAGTTCCTGGGTAAGGATCTTGACCATCCTTTAGCCAGTTTAATTGAAGAAGCCAGGGATTTAACTTCACATACCAAGTTTACAAAATATTGTGAAGCAAGAAAATACCAGGGCTCAACAGAAACTCAAACAATGAGCAATCTCTTCTTTTTCATTTTTTTATAAATTACATATAATTTTTATATATTAAAGAACTATTGTGCAAGCTTCCCACACTGGGATAACTCCAGCCCAATGACCCTTTGATGCAGAATTAGAATTTCCTCAAACTGTATTTCTTTCCTTAGATTTCTCAGGCTGCTATTCTTACAGCTACAGGAGAGGAGATACAGAGATTAATAACTCCTTCACCAGGGGAAAAATATTGAATGCATAGTGCATCGCTTTCTGGTAGTCCAAGATAACAGCAAACACCTTCCTCTGCTTGTCATCACTAAGGATATGCAGTAAACTACAAGTTATCTAGCAGAACAAAGTTAATGCGCTTGAGAATGGTACAGTCATGGGTTTATATTAATAATCTCAAGAGTAGGCAGTAAGCAACAGCTCCAACTAAATAGGCACCAGGACCAGAACTGAGCATGCTATGTGACAACACCTCAGAAGCAATGACTTTGTGTCATTCCACTGACCATTCACACACCTAAAATTAAGGGTCTATTTAAGCGCCTCATAGGTGTTTGACTTGTTAACAATTCGTTGCCAATACCTTGACCCAGTTAGGCTGTAGCTCTTCCTCGCTTGTGGCTCTGCAGTGTTAACAGGAGTTAAAATCACCTTTTTAACACCAAGTCAAAGAATTAAGCATGCTTCTGAAAACACCCATGAGAAGACCTGCTGAAGAACCTGTTATCAGACCTACTTATGCAATTTTCATAACAGAACTTATCTCACTTATCTCATTAGCAATCATTACCTCAGGCAGTACATACAACGTGGGTGGGTTTTCCTTCCTCTGATTACCTAGGAAGTCTTGCTGCCTCTAATTTTCCATGAATCGCCACTGAAGTCTTTATAGCTACGGTAGCCTAGAATGTAACTCTCTACACCAATTTAATAACCAATAAAAGAATTTAATACCTAATAAACTTCCTTAATAAAGTGGCACAGTTCAAAGCAGTGCCTCTTGGTAACGAGGTCAGGCCAAAGATGATTGAGGGGCAAAAGCTCCATGCCTGTGAGCAGCAGCCTCAGGTAAGTGCTGATAATTAGGGTGGAGATCAGAGATCCTGCAAAACCAGCCAACACAATCTGGTTGCCCAGCCATATTTGGCAAAGCTGTAGCCAACAACTGTCGATGAAGAATTACTAATCCTTTTCACGACAGACATAACACATTGAACAAGAGTCAAGAGGCAAGCAGAGCTCCTGTAACTGTCCAACTGATGGTTTGCATAAACTTTCCAAAGACTGCTCTTCATCAGAAGAGTGAGGCTGGAAAAAGCACAGAAACAGTCTCTCACCCTTTTAGTTCAGCTGAAGCCTCAAAATGCTGATTTGTGAAAACTAGAGATCACTTTGCAAGAACTTTCTGGAGCACTCAGATGTTGACTTCTAAAAATATGGAAATCGTTGGATTTCATTGTAACTGAAAGTACTGTAACCCACCCCCAAGAGGAAATCAGCATTCTTGAGAAATGTAACTTCGGTTTGGAGAACTTGCTGTCCTTTCACTCCTCTGAGCACCTTGTAACAGATCTAATCAAATAATTATAATACGCTTTAACTAGAAAGGTAAGGAAGGAAATGGTTTATGTGAATGAAAAAAGGATGGGTCACAACAGTAGCACTGACTTCTGAGGGTTATTCTCACATCTGAAAGCCCAATAACACACAAGTACCTCAGCCTTAAGTGACTTATACAAATCTTCTGTGCAAGTCAAATTTTCCATTATGCACCTAGTTTGATGCGCTGTAACAATTTGTCTCTTTTCACAGAACCGTAAGAATGTTTCCAAGAGAACTTCAAGAGTCACAGAGAGTAAAAAGCTTCCTCGCCTGCGAAAATGTCCATGCTTCAATCATCAACGCCTCTCTACATTTAAAGTTGCCTAAGTGCTTAACACGCCACTTTTGATGCTTTGTAGAAAGCGTGCCCTACAAAGCATCATTGGCATACAGTCTAAATTCCCTATTTCCTTTACTCTTTTCCTCTGATACTTTTCATACAACAAAAAGCTAAATTGTACTTTCAGCTTGGCTGCTGTAAATTTACAATAAAGTCATTGACTTGAGTGAAGTTAGTCTGAAACCATACAAGCCTAAAGGCAGCAGCTAGCTGCAATAATGGCTTTTGTGTGTTAAAAAGTGGTGCTTCTCTTCTCTCACCTGATTTGTTATCACAGCCGGATCCACAAAGCCTGCATTTTCAGCATATGCGAAAACGAGTCTGATGCTGACAAAACTAATGGCATATTTCTGCAGCTTGTCTTAACGACCTTTTATAGTAGTTTAGATGATGTCCTCAGCTTTTTAGTGAGAAGCTTCACATTACTAAACTTTAAACTTCTCTTAAATAAAATGCACTTCAAAATGATACTTTTTTTTTTCTTTCTTATGGAGAAGTTGAATTGTAGAATGTAGAATGTATCACCATATTGATAAACACTCTTTGGAACCACTCTGATGGCAAGGGTAAGAACAAGAGTTGGCCTGTTAGTACCTCAGCACTTCTGTTTCCAGCCAAATTAAAAAGAAAAGCCACACGACTTGCTCTGAAAAAAAAAAAAAAAAAAAAAAAAAAAAGCCCTCATTGACATAATGACTGCCTAGAAGGAGGGACTTTCAAGTGACCTCATTTTGGATTGAAAAATGCCTCAACCCAAACTTCTGACCAGCTTCATAAGACAAATACAAACAGCAGATCATGTAATACTTTACCTAAAACGAAGTGTAAGATGTCAGCCCTTGTTCTCCACTCTGGCTCTGGATACCATGGCTGGAAGGAACCCATTGCATTTCTGTGTCCCTGAGATACTTGGTCCCAGTTGAGAATCACAAGTTTTCTATGTTTTATACTCTGGTAACAAAATATCCACATTTCCCCTCCTGTCCACATCCTACTCCATCACCCCTTTCTCCAGTTATACAAGAAAAATGAAGAAAAATACAGGTGAGCTGCTGCACAGCCTTCATACCCATGGAGAACTGCACTTGCAATGGATAATCTACTTCTACTCATTCCAGGGCTACTGTGCTTATTTATCACGAACATCCAGTGTGGAAAATCATACTAATTATGATTGTGGCATGACAAGTTAGATGAGTAAGCCATAAGCCTATGACCAAAATGGGTAGTTTATCTCCACAGAAAATACTAGTCTACCTGCCTGGTTCTTCCAATAGCACAGGGACTGTGATTTCTCCTTCAAAGCAGTAATCTCTAACAACTTTAAACACATACTTTTTTTTTTTTTTAAGCTTTTCTCATTACGTGGGCAGGAACTCAAAAACTGCTCAAAAACCTTTGTTGCATTCAGATGGAATTAAGTCTGTGCTTGCCCTGGATGCTATTGCATCTCTGAGTGATGGATCTCTGTAATCATCTTCTACTTAATCAAAACACAATTCAACATAACTGTGATTACACAATTTCAAATGAAGAGTAAGTCTTCATCTTTTGTTTTGATGAATTTTAAGTCCTTTACAGATTAACCAGATAACATCATTTATTTGTTATTTAGAGATGGTATTTAATCAGTGAAGGACATTCTGAATCTGTCTGGAGGGGGTGGGGAGGGGTAAGAATCAAAGCAACAGCATTTAATAAATGTGATATGTTATGAACAATTTTGTCTGAACTGCTGAGCTTAGCAAAAGTAGGCTAAGTTAGCAAAAAATGTACTAATCGACAAAAGCAAAAAAACCTGTCTTGTTGTACTTCTCTAATATTTCACAACTTTCACAAGTTACTACAAAAGAAGTGCTTTTTTTTAAAAAAGAATTTACAGTCATTTTACATTCTGAATAAATTCCCTTGCTCAGCAAAAGAAATTACATAAAACTGCCGACAATATATACAAAGGAGAGCTGTTTTCAGATATTCATGCCTTAGACTGTGTCAAAAGCACTGCAAACATTAAATATCAAACTGTGACTACTTCTAGTAGAAACTATGAAAGAAGTCAAAATAAAATGTGTTTTCTAAAGCAAGAAGCTGAAAAAACATGTCACAGGATGATAAAGAGACGGTAGAAAATTCAGGTACCGATTTCATGGGTATTAACTATGCATAATATACATATGTAAGAAGACAGTATAACCTTGTCGGTAGGGCATTCTTATAAGTCTGAGAAGGAGATGAAGGAGATCTTGCTTGAATCCTTTGTTCTACCAAAGGCAGAGTACTTGAAAAAGCTACCCCACTTATATGTAAAAGGCTGATAATAAAACTGGTTCAGAAGCTGAAAAAGATATGTAGAAATTGAATACTTTTTTTTTCTTCACAGCATAGATTTTTTTATTTTTTTTTTAAATACTGACGATCTGCTTTCAGATAAGTAGGCAGAATACAATGCTAACTCAGACTAAGGAAGGTCATGGAATGGTTAAGGTTGGAAGCAACCTCTGGAGATATCTAGTGCAAGCCCCTGGCTCAAGCAGGGACACCTAGAACACACTAGCAGGAGGACGGTCTGAAATAAGGTCACAGACAGGTGCAGCATTAGGATGGAATCAGTTCCATCTCTGGCTGGATCCAAGACACTCCCCAGAAGCTCCCAAGCCTGCGGGCATTGAACAAGTATTTTAAGAACAAGAAGAACAAGTATTTTAAGAAATCTCTTCATCTTTCCTTACCATTAAAAAAACAAAAAAAAAACAAACAAAAAAAACCACACACACCACTAACTCAATAATTAGGATTACTATGACATCACTTCTGACGTATAAAATTATGCTTATTTGCATTGCAGGCACGTAAACTATCTCTGACGTTTTAACTTCACACAGCTGAACAGTAAGAACAAGGCCATTCCAACAAGGAAGGCTCAGCTTACAAGTCAATTTTAGATATCCTATTAGACACCGTGCTATACCACTGATTATTGGGGTGCCTCAGTTTGAAGACTGCCAATGTGGTTGGCAATAAGGTACCAACGGACACCTTAAAGAGAGAGGGTCAGCGAATGTATTTCTTTTCAGCCAGTTATCCCCCAGCTTAGAATAGCAAGAACTTGATGGCCAAGGTGGGGGGGGGTGTGCCTCACTTTTTACTTCTGCACACTTGCTTTGCAGCAGCACGTCATAGGGTAACCACTGCCTTTCATCAGATGGAACATCACAAGTGTAAGGGCACATGCCATTAAACATAATTCTGCCTTAACTGAGGTGCCATTCTAAGAAATGGTTACTACTCCTAGCAATTTGAACAAAACACATATTAGGACAAACCGGTATTTTCTGTCAGCAATGGATGACACCTACACCAAGAACGAATTATATTGTATTTCTCTAAGTCTCTGATCTTCAAGGACTGCAATTTAAACTGTTTATCTGCAGTGAACATTACAACTTTTATGGCTTGCACCATATTCAGCCATCCGCAGCCACAAAACAGGCCTCGCCTGCACCAGGTTAGGATCATTCCCCCTCGGGTATTGCAGCTCCACAGCCCGGCTTTCTCAGTGCTTCCTATAACAAAATGAAAAGTGGCACCGAGTTCTAGAAGAGCAGAATTTCACTCTAAAGTAGGTACAAAGGAGGAGATTCACTGAAGTTTGGGGAAGGCATTTAGTCACCAGCTTCTCTTGCCTCTTTGCAACCCTGGAAAGAAGGAAGCCATTTGGCTCCCCAGCTGCTAGGTGGTCCCCTGGGCAACAGCTTGCTCTAAGCTGTGTTATGCTGGCCCATCTGTTGGTGTGAGAAAACATAACTGCAAACACAGAAGTACTGGAAGTGCTTGGCTGTCCTATTACTGAAGTTATAAGCAGTACTGGCACACTTGCAGGCACTATTGCACTCAGATGGAAAGAAACAGAATACATTTTCATCAGCTGAAACACAGAAGCTGAATCTATAAACATAAAGCATCTAATTCCTGAAAGTGAAAGAAAAGGGGGTGGGGGGGCGGGGGGAAGAGGGAAACATCGTGGTTTTAAAATGATAAAAGCTCTTCTAAAAAAATGTATTGTATTTGCTGATATTGTATCATCATTTGTCAGTTATGAAATTTTAAACTGAGGATCAAAAGGTACCAAGGATGGAGTACTTACATGACTCTGCTCTCTCTCTCTTTTTCTGAAAGCCTTACAATTTCAACATGGCAATCACATTGCTGCCAAACAGATGTTTGACATTGATAGGTGGTGGATAGGAAGCCTGTTGAGTGGAATTGGAGGAGACGACAGCGTTGGACATCAGGCCACGTGTCACTGCTTGGTGCTGTGACAGCCTGCTCAAACCTACAGACACTTCTTGCCAAGCACCTTCTCCTCTGGCAATCCCGTCCAGTTACACCACACCATGGTACTGGTGTTCCTACAAGCTGTTCTTCAAAACCCAAATAACTATGAAATGGGTTCAGGAAGATGAGATCTGATATTTCCACTTACTCTCTTTAGAAGCAGACCTAAGCTGTAGAATTTCATATAAAATGTCTCTTTCATTTTCCTTAGCTGAATGATATAAATCAAGTGCCAACCCTGCTATAAAATTATGCCACAGTGATGCTGTAACCATGATGGTTTAGAGAGAAAATAATTGGAAGAGAGGTCTCTGAACTCATAAAATTATTACTTTTTCTGTTTCCTACTTCTTGTATGTATGTACGTATGTCAATTAATAAAACATTCTTTCTGTGGCTTCCTCTATCAAGTGCATGATTCTCTATCTATTTTACTACTGCTATTTCCATGGAAATCCAGTCATGGACCCACACACCTTTGTACCTGCTACTTACGAAACAGAGATCCCGGCAGATACCTTCCCTTTTTTATCCAGTCACACATCTCGGCATAAGCATGGCATTACAATGCAAACGTAGACATAAATAATGCGGATGGGTAGACAGTCTCCTGACTCTGCCTAGTGCAGAGTGAAGATAACACACAGCAATTTAGAAGAATAATTGTGGCTCAAACACCTAGGAACAAAACAAATTTCTTATTGTTCCGATATAACCTGCAGAACACTTCAAAAGAGGAGAGTGACAAACTCCACAGGGAGCGGCTGTAGCAATGTTGGTGAAGTATTTCAATGCCTCAGAGAAGAGCTTCATCTTTTAAAGAACATAGCACAAAAATACTACTCGGAGATAAGTGCCCCAAACTGACAGAGTTTTGCCTGACAGAAATCAAAACACATCCCTTCTCAGCCCATCTGTACTGAAGGATAATGTTGCATTTGAAAAAAAAAAAAAATCCAGCTGTTGTGTAGTTCTTCAGAGGACAGATCTGACTGACTTGTCAGCATCCTCCTTACTCTGCTGGAACCACCGAACAGTAAGATACGAGTCTCAAATATTAATAACCCTATTTCTCAGGCACATTTCTCTAAGGTAAGGAAATATCTCTGGTGAATCTGGTCCTTAAAATGACTGTGACCTTCCTGATCTCAGGTGAACTGCTCAAGAAAGCCAGCACCACTAAGTCCGAGGACAGATGGCATGACCCACCCAGCACAACAAGGCCCAGCAGTGTTTGGACAGGGCCCTTGCATCTCCAGAGACAACGTTTCATGATTAGATTCACCTTGAGGAACACAGGCTCCAACCATTCTGCTTCTCAGAGATGCATGGCTGTTTACACCATCATTCCTGGCGGAACAGCATCACATGAGGGCATCATTGCACTGCAAACACACCACAAGAAAAACAGCGCCTGCTTTCAAGTACTCACTCACTGCCCTCACAGGCAACGGAGAAAATAAATGAAACAAAGTGAGGACCTTCCCTGAATGCTCAATATTTATCGAAGCAAATAGACAGCACTGGAGCTGATGCTCCTATTCGATTCTACCACCTAATTTGAAGAATGGGTTTGATATTTATTCCTCCCCCCAGTTAAGGTCCCCTTCCTTATTTTTATCCCTTGCTAGTTGCCGCGTCCTTCAGCTTCAGTGGAGGACCATGTTGGTTAGAACACTTCCCTGCTGTTTTCTCACAAACTGCTTTGTTGTGTCTTTGTGCAGAATAGCGCCACAACATTTTTCAAACATGTCACTTGCTATTTCTTTTTAGGCATTCATTCTGCAAGCTAAGACAGGATGCTTCACAGCATGCCTGCATTCATCTCCATGCAGCAAAGCCCTTAAGCGTGTGCTTAATTTTAACCAGACACTCAATTCCTGTTGACATCAAGGGGACTTAAGTGTTTCACAGTAAGAAGGTACTCCAGGACACTGCTGAACTGGGGCCTGAATTTTGATGTGAGGAATTTCAAATTACCTTTTTTTTTTTTTTTTTAAAAATCTCATTTATCCTCCCAAACACAATAAGACCTACTCGTCTTTTTGTTTGTATGATTGCATGGGATTTAAATTTAAAACACCATTGAAGTTATCTCTGAAGACTGAATTTGACTCACTCTAAGTTGAGCTGATGGCAAAGCACCAAAGATTCAGCAAATCTTCGGTCTCCTCGAGCGTCTGGCTGACATCTAGGCAGTACGGTTGGTGTGCTTTCCAAAGCTTCTCTCATCCATTTAAAGAAGTACCAGTCTACACACAAAGCACTGTTATCTTCTACCCTGAGACTCTAGATAGAGATACAAAGGATTTTATATTTTTATATTTTTTATTTCATACAAAGGATTATTATTTTTAATAATTTTCTTTCTACTACAATTTCCACTCCAAACAGTGTGTCAATAACTGTTCACAAAACTGAAAGGGCAAGCAGGTCGCATGTCTGTGACAGACCATTTCATTTTGGGAGCATGCTTTTTCTGTCATTCATTTTAGACTAGTATCAAAAATATATACGTATTTGGAAACAACATATTAAAATTCCATAAAGGTGTGTATAATTTTAGAGTATATCTCAGCATCCTTCCACAAAGTTTTTGTTTGAGGGGAATGTCACATTGCTGGCTTCCAGATAATTCCATTCGAACAAACCTCACCAAAAGCAACAAGAGAAATATGAAATCAAGCTTGAGACATGCTACAGTCCTGCAAACCCCATGCAGGGAGGATGTGGCAGAACTTCAGCCAAATTTCTAGCAGTAAAATTTCCAACCAGAAATTCAAAGGGGTTTGGACTTCCAGGTCACTGAGTGTCATCTGGAAAAATCTCACCCTCTTTATTGATATTCCCTTAAATTAAATATGTGTTTAGTATTATAAATAAACAGATGTGTCTGACTGTACATGGACTTGGGAAGGAGGAGAGAAAGGGAGAGGCACTAAAACGCAGGCCAAGACGGCACCTAACATATTAATAAAATGACTGTTTCCACTCCAGTTGATTTTTTGGGCTAGCAATCAAGCCAGACGGATCTATGTTATCAGAGGACCTGGCCTTTACTTTTCTTCAGAATTGTCTCTACTGGCTGCCTGTCAAAATATGTCTTGGGTATTCAACAGGGCAGGGAGCCAAGATTGTAAGGTTTTTATTTTTTTTTTAAGCTTCTTTGGAAAGGTTTAATAGTATTTATCTACTGCAAGCAAGTGGGCAGGGCTTACAAGAGAAGCTTTGTTCAGCAGGATTTGGTGTCATGCAGGCATACTGCCTTATTTGAGTACCTCTCTTTTGTACGAGGGATTTGTCATTTGTTTGTTGTCAAGATGCCTCTTGGTATTAGCCCCCACTTCTTATAAAGCGCTTATTTTTCTATTTTTTTCATGCTGTTCCCCTCCAGCAGTTTCAGCCACTGTAATGCTCGAGGATGTTCCAAAAGGCAGAAGGATAACACAGAGACATAGAAAGAAAGAAAAAAAAAAAAAAAAAAAAAAAGTGTTGTGGCTCCTGAAGTCATTTTACTTTGAAGTGGATTCTCAGTCCCCAAACACCAACTCCTCTTTCCTTGCTTTTTCGATTCCTCTTCAATATCTACTTTAATATAAATTTTTCTAATTGCCATAGTTTTAATTGTGTCTGCATGGTCCCATACTACTGTTACTAGACCATGAAACAAAGCAGAATCAACAAGCCTGCTCCTTCTGCTCCTTCTTCCTTCTGACTCTGGAAAGGAGGTTCAATTTGAAAATAAAACCTCAAGTCAGCAACAAGGAAGATGCCATTAGGGCAATCTCAGCAGGCAGATAGGAGCAAAAATAAATATTATACAGCCCTACTTCTCATCTCAATGGGCACAGGGTGCAAACTAGAGAGGCGTGTCCTCTGAGCAAGTGGAGGAGAAGCACATGCATGAAGCGTGAGTTCCAAAGGCATGAGGCATTTCCAAGCTGTCTGAAAACCCAGCGCTAAATTCAAGCCGTTATGATTCACTGGTACACGAATACAGAAATAGTTAGTCTGGCACCTTTCAGCTTTCTTCAGGATTACAGTTCTAAAAGGCCCATGCCTGGAAAAACATCAACAGCTTTCAACTTGCTAAGGCAGAAACATCTGACACAAGGCTTTTTAACAAATTTGAAGAATAAATAAAATTTAAGCCTAACATGAATCTGGACCCACCACAGCTTCCTGGTGTACACCTTGAGCTAGTATGTAGTGGTATCTCATTATTGATTTCAAGGAAACCATGCAGATCTCTCAACTGAGAATCAGATATAACCTCTTTATCACTGGCCATAACACAGCTTTAGGACATCTCGGGAATAAAGAAGATGCAATATCAGCAGATTTACACAGGGAAGATAAACAAAAACCTAATGGGAATGATTTGTAGTAACTTGCACAAAGGGATAGTTGAGGTGCATGCAAAAAATATTAGCACAAAACTCACACTGATTTTTTTTTTAAACAACAAAGTTAGCTTGAGGAACTGCACTAAATCTAGTGATGAATGTGCTGATAAATCAGTACTCAGTTTTGTGTCACCACTGTAAAGCAGAGGTCATTTTTCACAAGTCCAAATGTTACGGGTTTTTTTGGTCCATCTTCAGCTGAGGGTTCGCAGTTCTACTGGCAAGAATAAAATTGATAGGCCAGAACTTCGAGCTGATTCTCATGCTAGATAGAAGCTTGTCTCCAGAGGTTAGGCTATCGTATGTCTTACTTTCCCAGATGCTTGGAAGTTCTTCAGGAAGACTGAAGTTGCCAAAATGCAGAATGAGAATAAACAACCACGGACATCGGGGAGAAAGAGATGACAATCACATTTTTAAGTCTGCAAAACCCTGAAGGCAAAATACATCTTGGATTTATTTGTGTCCTCATGTGGATCGTGTATATGCCTCACCTCAGTGATTTTATGTTTGACAGCCACAAACCAGGACTGGGACCAGTGTGACTGCATGGGATGTCCAGAAAGCCTGGGCTCTCTGACCATCCCAGCTCCATCTCTATTGCCTTCTGCATGACCTTTGGCAGGTGATATTCCCACACTCCTTTTCTAATTCCTTTGCCTCTCTTGCCAGTTTGACAAGTGATCTATGGAGGAGACTACGGGCACTTAATCCCAAGAAAGAATGAGCTGGGGCAGAACCTCATGGTGCTACTTCAGCCATGATAATCTGATTAGCCACTGCACGTGTTTTGCAATAGCTTTTAGAGGTAGACAGCCTTTGTCATGTAAATTCTTCATTCTGGAAATGCTGTCTTGTTCTTCCCTACCAGATCAATACTCTGGAGCTCTCAGATGTCCTGGTGATGTCTGGTACATGAGTTTGTCCATGGACAAAGGAACTGAACCTAACTCACTCCTACCAGCCCAGCACACGGCGCTAGCACAACAGAAAATCCACTTAAGGATTTCAGTGGCAAAGGACCCTACCTAATACTTTTCCTTTTGAGACAGATATTTTAGGGCTTGCCAAAACAGGGATAATTAAGATTGATTTAATTAAAAGATATCAAAGTGAATATATGCAATTAAATAAACATTAGACAACTATGAAACTTCTAACTCAGGTGAAAAGTGGCTTTATATAGACAATCTTGGTTTAGCAACCTAGGGCCACTTTGCACATATATGCTAGCTTTACACTTTGAATTGATTCAATCAGTCAAATCAGCAAGACATTAGTTCCTTCGACGTCTTCTTCTGAAGAGATGTGTCAAATTCTGAAAACACTTTGAAATCTGTCACAGACATGTAACTGAGAGGAGTGATTTAGTCTTTAGTGTTGACACAAGTAAGTAGTTTGCTTCTACCTTTTTGAAACACTAAAGTGAAACACTGAACAGTGAAATGCATTTATGATGGTTGGAAAAGCAACCTAAAACCGGAGTTGGTAAATGTGTTGAGACAAAAGACAAGAAGGAAAACAACTTCACTAAGGACACTTAGGACAAATGCATATAAAACTCTTTCACACTTTGCGAGCCTACTCAATCCCATGCAGGATTTGTTAAAAAAAAAAAAAAATTGAAAAAAACAAAACACAGCAAACAACCAAATACACACAACTCAGCTAACAAGATTGCAGCACCAACCATTGCTGCCTAGATGTCCCAAATGCAGCTTGTGCACCTGACCAGACCAACTAGGCTGGAATTATTGCCCATGACACCTGCTTATAAGAATTATTTATAATGTGTTAATGAAAAATTAACCTGTAAACTAACACACCATTATGTTTCTGATTTAGATCTCATTATCAAAACAAATGTCATAGATCTATTTAATTAGCTCATCATCCAGCTCATCATAGCTGTTTTCCCCCATTTCCACACAACAAAGTTTAAGACTCATGATTACGAGCTCTGTTCACAGATCTGAAATATTCAATTAACTTTTTTTACTTCTATGAAAAAGAACAGCATAGATCGCATCGCACATGCTGAGAGAAACCATCTAATGACTTTATGCGAAAAAATTCAGTGGAGTGAGCCCAGGGTTTATATTACATACTACTGTCCCTGTTCTGAACAGCCTGTTCAAGCTCATGCATGGCCTTACTAACCCTCTCTAAACTGGCTGAATTACTGTAACAAAGGCTGACACTGTGTGCTGAGGGTGTTTTTTTGTTTTGTCTGTTTTGTTTTTTGTTTGTTTGTTAAGTATTCAGATAATCCTAGGGTATATTTTTTCCTTCTTTATTCCCTCGCTTCAAATGGAACACTGAAAACCAAATTACTTCATCTTGTTCAACTGATGATTTGGATGAAAGAACAAATCAAGACTTTACATATATGGTACAAAAAAATACACAATGCTTGGTGCCAAATGATATTCTTAGATATATCTCCAACCTTGCTGCCATCAGTTGATACAGACTACAGGGAGATGAGATGTATTTTGCTTCTGCCAGAGAGGAAACGGAGCTGGGAGAATGTGCCGGTGCCTGCCAACAGGTTGAAAAAGGATCCTACCTCAAGCTTGAAAGCAGAGGTAGCTGAGATGTTGGCTGCATTACATGCACATTATTTTGTAAATGGTTGGGGACTGATTACTAATGTTATGTAATTATTTTTTGGTCATTTATGCTGGCTTAACAGCCTTTCACTCCAGCCTTTAATTGCATTCATCCCATATACTCACGTAGCTTCAGGCTAGCTTGCCTTGCAAGGGCACCCAAGTCCCTCCAACTTTCCCTTGCTGTCTGTCTTACCAGTGGGAGCAAAACCCTGGTGATGCAGGATCAACCAACACACAAAGCAAACACTGAATGCTGCTGTTAGTTACTCTGGTCATATAATGTTTGTTATAGGCAAAGTGGCACATAAGACAGAAATCCCTATGACACCAATGCGTTTCCTCTGATATAAATATCACATTACCTCTGAACAAACAAACCATAATGATCCGCGCAAACAAGCCAACACGTGGCAGAAAGATGGATACATGTGAATGAATCAAATGAGAGAAGGACTGGGGAAAAATGTGGGTTTTATTATTTTATTATAGTGATTATTAAAATACACTACTCAGAGAAAATCCAAAGTGTAGAAAGAATCGATGCTTCAAATCTATCCCATTTCAGAAGAAAAAACAAATGCATACATTTAATCACACTGACAATGTTTTCTTCCCTCCAGTCAAATTGATTTGCACAGTATTAAATATCTAATTAAAACATGACCATTAAACTGTTTCTCACTGGAACCTCTTGGTACCGAAGAAAAGAAAACCTACCAATCTAAAGAGAGACGACAGATATGCTGTCACTCAGGTCTGGAGAGCAAGAGAATTTCTGTTATAAGAGAGGTTGTTGAGATGCTCATTTCTGATGTTGAGTTACTGACATTGGACTACCAAATACAGGTCTGTTGGTTTAAATGTCAGGAGGGAAGGGATATAGCAGAAATACAGAAATATCACACCCCAGGTCTATCAAGAGTGTTTTCCCAAAGCTACCACAAGCCACATGCAGTGCAAGCCAAGACACTTACGGTGATAGCATCAGGTAAAATGAAAAAAGAAGTCATCCATAGTCACCCAGCACTGCTCTGTGTCCTTATGTCTCCCACACAGCAATTCCAGATTTTATGTTACGTTCTGGTAACATGGAATTTAGCCATAAATAACAAGCCTCTGTGCAAATTCACTCTGTAAGAAAAGTACTAACAGCCTGGGCCCTTGCCAGAAGACTTTCTACCTGCACCTCCTGTGAAAATAGCAGCAGCTCCAACAGTTTACTTTTATAAGAACCATTTGCTGCTAGGATGCAGAAAAATATCAGATACAATTCAAACATTAGAAACAAAGCTAGATAGTGTAAAATAGGAGAATGCTAAGAATTAAGTAGGAAAAAACAACAGCAAGAAAAACCCTACAAAAACATACCAACTCCTTATTAAAGCCTTCAGGGATTTGTGTTTATATATCCAAGATGGCGCCCTCGTGATCTAGCATGCCCAGACACCTAGCTCTGCCAACAAATCTGAGAAAAGGATCCTCCTATTGATTTCATTTGTCTCTCTCTGCCAGGGAATGTTCCTGTGTGGTTATGGTAAAGAACAGCCCACTTACTTTCATGGTGGCATCCACTGGATGGAACAAGCCTGCACAGCAGGCCCAACAAAGCCAGAAGTACTAGATACCCACAATTAACACACCTTCACTTCCAGAGCCACAGTGGAGGTAGCTCCCGGTACTTGACGAAGAGGCCCACTTGTTCAGCCTCAATGTGCCAGCACAGCAGGGCCCCATCTCTGCTCCTGCTGTAGGAGAGGGGCTGTACCAGTGGGCTTTCTGCTAGGCCGAGTGGGAATCAGTGGGATGACAGGAGGGCAGAACTGAGTCTCAGCAGCTACTGCACTGCACCTTCAGATCTGGCCTTAGTCCAAACCAGCTTTCACAGCATGAATTGCAGTGTTCTGCCCGTGGAGGGGACAGCTAAAATTTACCCCCAGTTCTTCATATAATTTCTCCTCTGGTGCACACCCCCCAAGGCCAACAGACAGTGCAATAAACAAATGTTAATGTGGCTCATTCTTGCCAGTTAATTAACAGTTCTTCTCAGAAACCATTTAGTAAATTATTTGGATGATGAATAGTGCTTTGAAAGGATTTTGCAGTTACAAATAACACCATTCTGTCTTCCTGTTCCACAGCTGGCTTTATTAATAGAATCTTTTCATAGATGAGGGCTGATCTGCAAGAACATTTGCTAAAATAACATTGAGAAAAATATGACATATATGCTGTTCTGAATCCCTAACCCCTTACAAGTACAGCTCAGCTTTAGAAAACCATTAGTATGCTGGCTGAAACTAGAGGAGACGGACTGCTTTCAGGAGCGCAGAGCCTGACATTCTTGTCTAAGAAGCTGCTGTGAGTTTTCTAACTTTCCGTAAAACATGGGAGTTTCTAACGAGGAAAAATACACCTGTTCTACCTCTTATTGAACTTTATCATGCCTAATGGGCTCTACTGATTCATTTTCGGTTAATTGGCTCTAAGATGTTACCTCATTATTAGTTGAGCTGCAGGCATTCATACCATCTTAGAAAGGTAAATTGGCCCTAAAACTAGAGAATTACTCCTTTAATTAGGTTGGATTGATCAGAAAGGCTAAAAAGATCACCTGCGCTAACTACAAATCAGCACACATACCCTGCCTTGAGTCAGGGAGTAATAAATGACCATGGAGGCCTTGTCCTGTAGCACCCAGTAGAGTGAGACCTAGTTATGAGATGCCATAGCAAGGCCATCCTTCGCACAGGCCATGGACTGCAACCATGCTTAATTGAAATTTGTTATCGTAATGAACTGAACTTTCTCAAAGTAGCAGATGCCAGGAGGGAAGGATGTTATATGGATTTCCAATACCAGCCAAGAGCCTCAAGTTTGGAGCCAAAATTCTGTCACTCTGCTGCTCTGCAGAGTGCCTTGTTTATGGACTTTCATTACTTACCCAGCTTTGTAAACCACTCATTCCAGAGCTCCCAGTGGTATAAGCAACTTATCATCTCTTGCCATCAGCTGTTGTATATTATGTACATTAGGAGGGTTCCCCATGGAAACATTGCATAATAGAAGCAGTTTGTTTTATTTTCCCCAGTAAGAAAGAAAAAAAAAATAATCAGGATTTCTGCAGAAACAGGCTTTTGAATATATAGAAAAACCATCAAGGTACTAAATGTTTCCATGCCAAATGACAGAGTAGGGCAATGAAAAGCTATTCATATATTGGTGCCTGGCTAACTTAATACATATTCTGGGAGGGATTTTCAAAATTGCCTAAGGGCTCCTGTAGGATTCTTTGGTTTCCAGTGACATCTCTGCTTCAAAGTTGCTCAGGTGATCTTGAGGATACTTCGTTTTCAACACCCACCCTATGTCGTTAGACTGCTCTCAAGAAGAGCTGAATCACTTGTAGTGGGGTACATAGAGGACACTGCCATTTGGATAGTGCCAAGATGTATACAGAAAAGTTTCCTATTGCTTTATTCATCTCAAGTTCCATTAAAAAACAAACAAAAAAAACCATACAAAACAATCCTTAGAATACAGATACCCCTGCTTGCGAAAAGCTCATAAACCAATCTTGGTTATATGCAAAACATCTGTACTCCATATTCTGTTAAGGCTATAAATCTGTATTACGCTCCTCTGCACAACGGTATTTATCTCTGTTGTTTAGTGCACCTCAGCACACTGGAGAATTCATTAAGAAAAAGATACAGCCATGCAGCGTGGCTACAAATCAGCATTCTGCCTGAAGAAATGCTATTGATTTTTCTATGGCACCCCTGGATTTGCATGTTTGCCTGGTATTTTCACCATAATACTCTAATGCACCACAGACTATCCTCAGGAGTTGAGTTTGCAGCCTAAGGTTGCATTTCCGTAATATGTTAAGCCTTCACAGAATGCCAGTGAGAAAAGACCCCCTAGACCAATTGGCTAGGTGGCTTAGATTTAATCCAGGCATATTTAAAAAAAAAGTAAGTAAAAGTAAGTTCCATAGCCTCTAGTCTTTAACCATTCAAGTAGAGCAACAGTGAGGAGTGAATTCTCTATGTGATATGCTAGCCTTGTTTAACTTGGTGTTTTTTCCTTTTACTATCTTTGACCTTGGCAGGCTACATCCAGCCTACAACATCAGAGAATGATCCTTACAAAACAGGGCAAACAAAATGGGGTAAATGACTCTATGCTATCAGGTAGTAGAATAATAGATTAAAGGATAGAGCCAAGGCAGCTGCCACAAACACATTCTAGCATGACCACACCATTCAGATGAGATTTTCCATTTTCACAACGCAGCTTGAAAATATAGATTCCCAGAAGAGAGGGAGGTGAGGGAACATGGAGTCCCTGGCTCAGGGAGAAAGAAAAATGCAGAACCCCAGCAGGACACCAGCAACACCCTGTTAAAGACATAAGAAGTTTTCTTTCCTCATTGGGGATGACCTGCAGGACCTGATAGGAGGGATGAAAGTCAGAGGGATACAGACAAATGTTACACCAGGAGATGTAATACAAGAAAAGAAAAGGAGAACTTGCAATCCTTCTAACGTGGTATCTGTGAACTGCAGAAGCCTTGGCATTTACAACCATGAAAGGGACACCCTGTCTGTTGCCACTTATCTATAAAATCCTAAAGCTGAGTTGGTTATAACTACTCAGCAATCAATTATTGCAGGAGAGTCAATTGATCACATATCATGATTAGCCAGATAATCTGCTTCATACTTCCATTAAGGAGCCCAACAGGCATGATTAATTGCTACAGGGGGTAGAATTTCAGCACAGCTAGCGGGGAACTTGCTTTGTAATATTGTGAATCCCATTACTGTTAATGGAAATTTAACAGTCAAATCCCCTGCGGATCACTTAGAAAAAATTACCCCTTAAGGTTAAAGGGGATTTCATTAATAGTATTCTAGGATGCTCTGATTTAAAAGTACTGTAAACCTCCAGTGTCATGTAGAAATATGCATCCTACTGGGTTTTGCATATTCCTCGTTATTATATCTATCACATTACCCTCCACAAATGTAATTTCAAAACACAGCTCAGCCTATTGAAATGTAAGGCACATTAAGGGTAAATTTTCTACAAGTAATTCAGGGAGATTTATCTGCTAAATTCCTATTAATGAGAATTGCCAAGCTATATTGCCAGGCACTACTCTTAAAATGAGCCCCAACAACAATTTATCAGGCTCCTTGGTTCCTGATGCCCACATGTAGCAGAATGTACACCATATATTATAAAAAGTCTGAAATTTGGGCTGAAAATCTAGATACCATGTTGTCATGGTTAATGACATTTAACACTTGATCTTGCACTAGTCTGAGATGTAGATAGATCCTTACAAATACCTTTCTGGAGCATTGTCTTTTGATGCCAAACACATGAATGCCACTAGAACCTACCCAAAGGATATGTTGAAAAATACTAAGTTGCCATTCTAGAGTACCTTGCTGACTGCCAGTCCCTAAGAGACACTGATGACTTAAAGTGCTCCTGATCTGGTTTTATTTGTACCCACCTCTATGTTTGCTTTCTGAAGTCAACTCAACTAGCCAAGGCTTCCCTTAAGTTACAAAGCCTCCAAACCTCTAATATTTCCCTTACTTTACACATTCATTGTGAAAGACATTTATGAGCTTTCCTGATAGTCTCATAGGTACTTAAAGAGGTCTGATGCCCACAGCAGCACTGAAGCCATAACTCACCAGTGCAGCTAGTTATGAGTGTGGAACATTAAAGCCTAGTGGAGCTAAGCCAGGAAAAGTGGAAGGAGAGTGATGAAAGAGACATATTGGCAAGGACACAATGTAGAGAGCAGGTCTAGAGACTCACCAGAAATAAAGGAGTTAGGAGCGGAAGAAGAGCTAAAAAAAATAATAAAAAAATCAGACAGTCCTGCGCATCATGGTTAATTTGTCTCACATGCCTGAGAGTAGCTCATCTCTGCATAAAACACCTTCTTCACTGCCAGCTCCATGATCAGAATACAAAAGGAGATGGCCAAATCTCAAAGACTGCCCCACAGAGGACGCAGAGCTCTGCCTGCATACTACCCCTATGTTCCAGGGTTGAAAGCTGGGCAAAGTCAAACTGACCACCCTTTACATCTTGTTTTCTTGGTTCTCACCCTAGGCCCTGACACACAAGCAGTGTGGTTACATGTGCACCTTCCTTACTCCTGGTTTGGTTCTGTACATTGGAGCCACTGTCAGTTCTGCCTTACGGTGATCTGTTCTTTATCCCAGAGACTGTTGTGAAAGCATCTGAAGATAAATAGAGATGTGGTTAAAAGGCAGCCATTCATATCTGCATTCTTCATTCCCTTCATTATGTCCTTTGGGCAGCAGATACCCCACCAATGGCAAAGAAACAGGACACAGACCATTTTCATTGATGACCTAATGATGAAGGAGAGTTTTTTCCCATCTGCATTTATCAAAAGGCTAAGGAAAAGATTGTGTGATCTTTAAACTACCTTTTGAGAAGCAATTCAGCCAGGTCACCATATCAGCAGTCCTCCCTTCTCTTACTGTCACATTTACCTAAATTTATTACAATACCCGTGTCCTTACTCATCACTAAATTTTAAAATTGTAATGCTAGATTGCACTATCCTTCCCTATCTGCTTTTTTGATTAAAAAAAGATCAGTGCCCTGCAAGGTATTGAGAATGAAAAGGTCTTCTGTGAAGGTCTAAGGAACATCTTAATTGCTACAATTTTCTACTTTTTTCCATACAGAAACTGTCTTGGACATGACAGGAAACGTGGCTGCAGTAAGACGGACAACAAGATCTGCTTAATTAAAACAGGCAGAGGGAATGGAAAGTGAGGAAGTAACTTATGCCACATTTGCATGTCACTGTATCCTCCTGAAAATATAATGAATATGGATTAATGAAGAAAAAAAAAGAGCCACATTTTCCTTAGCAAATATTTTTACTTTGCTTTATACTGTAGACAACTTGTGTAAATGAAAGTGCACACAACTCCCTGAGCAAATACTACCACAAACCTGAGTCACAATTTCTGCTTTCTGAAACTCACTTCCTAGTTCTGCTGCAGCCCAGAGGAGAATATCTCAGCTTGATTCTAGAAATACAACACACTGATCCTCAAGTTAAAAATGTTCTAGGAGGGATGAGACAGAAGAATGCCCATGTTGCTTGCACAGTGAGGTGAGGAAGTTAATGGACTGATTTCAGTTTACACCAGGTCTGGCCCAACACTTGGAGTGCTCAGTGCAGAATACTCAGCGCTAGGCTCCATGAACCATTATCCACATCTCTTCATTTGAAGCAGCTAGTACAACCAACAGTCAGTTTCAAGACTGTCTCTGCTAAAACCTGTAAATTGCTTTCTGAATTTCCATTCCCAAGCATTGTTTTCTGGGATTATCGTAAATGCATTTTGGCTTGGGAATTTGGAATCTGATTTTAAATAAAATTTCAAGACCTACTATATGATAACTGCTCTCTATCTGATAGGTCAAAATAGATCTATTAAGAATGAACAGCTGAGTTATTGCACGTGTCTATTAGAGAGCTGACATCTGACCACATAAAATATATTTAATAGCTGATACAATTAGATCCAGATCTTTAGAGGAATTAATCATTGAAGGTGATATTTTAATAAAAATCCACAGAGGTTCATTATTGACCTAACGGATATGCATAAATTGCTAATGCCTATGTTGTATGGGAAAACAATGTTTCAGTGATCGAATTTCAGGGAGAAAAATGCAGTTGTCTTTCCTGCTGTTGCTGCAAAATGAAGTGATGGAGGTAGCTTTTTCAGACCGGTATTCCTTTTTAGAAGTAAATATAAAGAGATGAGAATTTATTACTATAAAGGAGAAAAAAACATAAGCAATGAAGATAAGGATGTATTATTTTTGATGATGCTTTAAAGAATTTGTCGCGGGGCTAAGAAGGGTGAATTATTTGTTTTGCATTGCAATAAGTTTTGTGAAGAGTCCCAGCTTTTTCCGAGTGCCACAGAACAGAAATCAGCAAAATGTTTTAGAAGGCAAAAAGTAAATGCAAGTGAAATTTAAACTTCCTGAGAAGGCAGCGTGCCGGTTGGAGAGGTGGATTACTGAGGAGGGAGCAAAGAAGTCAGAGCAGAGTAATATATGCAAATCACACAGCTGTAATTTATCATGCGAATCCACTCTCACAATAGTATATTGTATGGCACAAAATAAAGTCCCCGAGGGCTCATCTTTTGGCTTACTCTGAAGCTTTAAAGGTTAGCCATTTGAGAATTAATGTTTACAAGATCTGAAAACAACAGACATTGTGAGTGAAAATACTGAAAAGCACTTCTGCAGGCATGCAAAAGATATCCTTTATAATCTGTGCAGCCTATTTAACTAAAGATGCTCTGACCTTTACAAACAAATCCCTGCCCATTTCATCTGGCATGTGCTTAAGAAGTTCCAGTTCTAGGAATCTAATTGCTTTTCTCTTATCTATTTACTTTAACAGCTTCTTTGCCTGATTTCTAAGTCTAGCACAACGTCACCCTGGTCCTTAAAACATAATCTTCATCCTCCTCATGACTGCGTTGTAAACGTTTCCCCCTCTTCCCCAGGCCCACAACACTAGCAATCAGAAAAGCACACATTTCCAGGGCTGGAGCCACCTGTCTGCATTGGCTAGTCTTGCAAGAGCTTCTACACCATTCTCCAAATCTTTCGTGTTGGGCAATTTGCTTCTCAGGACTCAGCACTGTGGCTGACCCTTCTTTCCTTCAACACCCCCATTTTACCTTCCTTTTCTCATGCCTGTTCTAACACCCTGACCTCAGGCGCAGCGCACGATGCGTACTATCCCCCTGGTGAAGTTCTTGTGATAGGAAATGCCCTCTTTCCCAGACTTGTTTTTCCTCAACCTCTGGCTACATTACTTTACTTCTACACAAGTAAAGGCATTCCTATGCAAGAAAAAAAATGGTTTTTTTTTTGTAACCACTTGCATCATGTTCTACCACTACACATATATTGAATGTGTAACAGGTCGTCATTACACTCAAAGAGCGTGGTACATACACAACAGATTAATATGCATAATCAATATCACATGTATCACTTAAACAGGACTATTATTAATGGAGTAAATCGTGTCAAAGTGATGATTGCACATTTATAACTACGGCAATTGGCTGTATGCAAAGCATTCACTTAATCTAAAGACAGATCTGGCCTCATTTTAGAAAACTGGTTGAAGCCAAAACAAAGTTTCTCCCTTTAAATCTTTTGTTGTGAAGTACAGCACTCCCATACATTCAAATACAGAAGTAGTTTTTCTCCAAAAGCAGAAAATTGTGCATTTTTGGTTATGAAGTTTAGCATTTCCACATAAATCCAACTATTTCAAAGAAGCCCTGAGAGGGGAGGATGGCCAGAACAAGCTCTAGTCCATGACCTCTACATAGATATAACTGCAAATACACAGACACGCCGATGAGTTATTAAAATATAGGGAGACAGATTGCGTGCACAGTGCTGCAGGAAGAGCATGCTTGATTAAGGGAATGACAATACATAGAAGAGAACAAGTTCTATGGTTGTGACAAAAAGACTGGCTTTACAGGAGGCCTTATATTGAACAGAATTATAATAATTCATTCTGAGAGCCAGCCCCGGATGGGTAGGGTGGCTGGTGGAAAAGGCAGCAGCAGCTTTCTTGACTGATAACACATGGTAATGCAAACTCATCCTGACAAAGCAGATCAATGCTTCGGTAGGAGACATATTCCTACTTGGCACTGAATCGCAAATGAACAAAAGGCCTCTTCCTGCCCAAATATCACCCCTGGAGCACTCTATCAAAACTCACCTCATTTAATACAAGCATCTGCAGAGGGTATTTTCCCCTCCACGCCTCTCATGTCCTTCTTTAACATCTACTGCTGGAGATCAGTAGCCTATACAATTTATCGCAGCTGTCAAGGCTAATTTATTCATGCGATTTGGCAGTAATCAAAAAGACTGAGATCGATGTGCCAGCAAACCCTGACATTTATTCATACTTTAAAGTCTCAGTTGACCTTGAACCACAGCTAACTGGAGCTGAACTTGTCAGCGGCTCTGAGAGCCTCACTGAGTCTGGCAGATCAGTGCCTCCAGGCTAAAGGCACAATGTCAATGCAACGAGCGCTTGGACCACAAGCGTGAAGGGCTGAAGCACAGAGAGATGAGTAGGGGACCAGGGAAAAGAGCACCTTAGCAATGGAGCGGTCACAGACCCTGCAGCTGGTCCAGCACTTGCACCAGTGCAGCTTGTACCTGCATGTTCCCACAGTACAGCTGCTCAGGAGTCAGTGAATTTCTTGCTGAGGGGTAAGAAGGGTGAGGAAGGAATATGGCACATACTTCCCAGAAGCAGCACAAGCAGGAAACCCTGGGTTGTCCTCAGCAGACCAGACTGGTCCCATGTGGGGACCCAAGAAAGACAAAGGAGGAGACAGAAAATAACCCCACATTCCCTCGTGGGAGGGGAACAGACACAGGGCAAAACAGGAGATACACCAGGAACTCTGCAACCTTGTACAACCAGTACAACGTGGCAAGGCCAACTGAAAGCAGGAACAGGAAAAATTGAGCAAGAGACCTGCTTTGAGTGTGCTCTTGCCCTCTTACTCAGGAACATGCTTAAGAATTCACTTATTCCCTTTGAAGGCCATCACCCTTGTCTTCTCACTCAGTGAAGCCCTAAAGGAACATAGCATAGTTCCTATAATGCACATGTAATGTGTCCTAAATAAATCGTTTTGGGCTTCAAATTCAGAGCAATTGGTAGGGAAATGTAATAAAGTCTATTTAAAATAGTTCCAACCTAGGCGTTGTCATAAAATGACTCTCAAACATTGTACAAGGACATTTTTAGAGCCTTCTGCCTTGGTTTCCCCTTGCTTAAATGGAGGCATGCTTATTTGCCTGCTCCCCAGAGCGTGCTAGGAATTATGGGCATGACATGTTTCAAAGCTATTTAACTGTTTTTCTGTTGATACAAAGATATTTACATAAATGGCATTCTATTAGAGAAACAAAAACATCTACATGGCATTTTAGGTACAAATACGCAGCTACAGCTTTACTGAAACACACTAATACATTATTTTATTACAGTCAAAACACTTGAATACGTAATATGCAGTTGTATCTAAGAGGTTTTGCAGACGTGCTTTGATGCTTCTTTGGGTTCTCCTTGGCTGCATTTCTCACACTATAAATTCTGTATGTCACATTAAATATGTTTTTTTTTTATAGTGAGATCCGCTTTTTCTAAGCCTAGAATACAAATAGAGATGACAGATATGCCCTTTTGCGTTTGTTTTCCCTTTGTTGGAAATAGCTAGCACCTTTCCACTACATTGGAAGGAAGCTACCAATGAAGAGCAGTTGACATTCTGATCGCTGCACGCGTGCATAGATATGTCTGACATTGCCATCCGGTCTAATCTGATATTCAAGGAAGAAAAACAATCAATGACATATGAGGATTCAAACGTAATCTTCCTACATGGATTTAAACTAGTTGCAGTATGTGAGCAGTGAAACTACATCTGGAGCTATGTAAGTTATAACAGAGCACTAATAAAGCCTTTCAGTCACCCTATTTCCCTACAAAATCTAACAGAGAATCTGGGGACTGCTTAATGGGCACTTGAAATATCTTAATGAAATTTTTGTTCAGTTCCTTCCTTCCCTACTAAAATGACGTGATTTTCATAGTGTCATTTGTGCAGGAACAAAGCAGGTATTGGTATTCAGCTCCACAATAATAATAAAAAAAAAAAAAAAAAAAAGGACAGAACAAGTGTGGCAAATGGGTGTCATCAAGTTTCCAGCTCCTGGCAGACAATATGATCTAAAGGTACATTATTGCACACATCATATCCCAAAATATTGCCATGAAACATTCCCACAAAGCTTTTAAAGGACGCTGAAGTGAAGGAAATGATATACCTCTGCAGGATGAGTAATTTCTTTATTTATTTGGACAATTGATGACTGCTGTCCTTCCGAAGGACTGCAAGCAAATGCTCACTGACACCAGCACTCTTACAGAAGGTAACATAAAACTGAGGCACTCTTGAGAAAACATTTTGGGGCGTACTTGCAGAAGGAATACTAGGTGGTGATGGATGAACTCTTCATCTGCGCACCTCTTTGTGCCAAGGACTGCTGCTGTGCCCAGACATTGGAATTTAAAAACATTTTAAAAACAATTATTGCATTAAAAACCTCTCATTGGTAACCAATCCTCTGCTGCCTTCAACAGCAAATAATTTCTATTTCATAAACAGTGTTAAGCAGGTGTTTATTTATTTATTTATTTTTCCAGTGGATTACCCACGCTGCAAATTATACTGGTTTTGGCACTGAGGAGTGAGCCTTTAGTCAAAGGCAGAGGTTACACACAGTACTCCTTCCCTTCCTCTGCTCTTCAGCTTGGAAGGATCCATCACACAGCTGTATTGCATTGCTCTACATGCATTGCTCTATACAGGCAACACTATCATAAGGGTAATTATTAGTTTGTTTGACATTTCTTTAGCAAAATACCGCCCCCCCCCCCCCCCCAAAAAAAAAAAAAAAAAAAAAAGATACTGCCTCCCACCATTTTCTGGGCAGCATTAAAACCAAACCATCTAACCGAGCCAAAAAACCCCAACCCCTCCCATCCCCAAACTCAAAGCTCAGCTGTCTCCCTCATGCTCACCTGACAAGAATGTTTCCACTCACCAGAGGTAAGGATTTATATGCTTCTGCTTAACACCATAAATAACACCAATTTGCATTTTCCTAAAAGAGTAACACCTCCTCACCAGACAGTAATTTATACATTGCAAGCCTTACAATCTCATCACAGGACCCCAAACTCAGTGGATCCTATTTTGAAGCTGAAGTACATATTCACAAATGAGGTGGTTTGCCTGGAGGACGGCGCTTGGGAAAACCTTTCCGGCAACATGGCCACACACATGAGCCCTGCACAGGGAGAGCATTTTGCACCTGGGGTCTCAACCCCCAGCTGCTCATCCAGGACTTACTCGGGCTTGCTGGCCTGAGTCAGAAACATCCACACGAAAAAGTGGCCCAGATGAAGGCTTCACTCCAACTGCAAAAGCCCCGGCTGAAAGAAGTCCTGCCAGCCTGAGAGCCTTGGGTGCTGCCCAGAGGCTCAGATCAAGCCTCTTATCTCCAAACCAAAAACCACCTGCAGAGCTAATCACCAGGTCAGGTAGCGCATGGGCATCTTCTTGCTCTGGGAACAGCTGATATCCTGAAATGCCTGCATTTCATTTTGGAGTGGAAACGAGATATTTTCCACAATACTGATTTTTTTTCTTTTTTAAGAGTTCTGAAAAAGATTCAAAATAACTTCAAAAAATTCAGAGAAACCTTTTTCCAGATTTCCAAGCTGGGCACCTAGCTAAGGGAAGACAGTCGGGCACCACACAACAGCCCAAGCCAGGCTTTCAGGGACCATCATCAAAATTAAGAGTCCTACAGAACATTTGGAGCTTTGCAGGAGCTGTAATTTGCGACAGAAAATATGTTGTATCAGAAAGTTTCTGACCAGCTGCAGCTCATCTCTAGGCTTTTGGTTCAGTCTCATCATTAGGCAAGGGAAAGCTATTTCAATCTCAGCACAATTAGCACTCTCAACTTCTCCGCGTTTTTCCTCACTTTCATTCAGTTCACACTTGACACTGCGGAGGAACCTGCAGGAGATTAAACCGCCAGGAAAGCGGCTGAGAAGAAAGCAGCAAAGACTGAGGAAGCATTTTCTTTCCTCAGTTCTTTTGCTGCTGATCTGTTTCTGAAACTCTGAGCCTTGTGCTTTTATAATGTTCTGGTACATGAAAGAGTTTGTAACACAAAATGTTACACTCGATGGAGCATGATGTGATATTGAAGCCAAATGGCCAGATGCTCTTTTCTGAGCTATTTCCAATGCTCCCACTTTAGAGAATGTTTTTAACAGTATTCACAAGCTCTGGTTCTGTAGTTTGATGGCAATTTCATGCTAGAGCACCATTGCACTATGTTCTGATGAAAACATTGTTTTCCATTCGAGGTTACAGTTATCTTCAATTTGATTTTTTTAAAAAAGTGGGGAGGGCTCAATCTGCTCCAAAGAAATAGCAGGCAGCTGGGGAGATGGATTCTCTCCTCAGAAACAAGATTGTGCATCTCATTTTGAGTACAATTAGGAATATATAAAATATTTGGTAGGGGAAAAAAAAAACAAAAACATATATTCTAACTTAGTTGTTATGGACCAAAGGCCATCTTTCAGCTGTTTGACTTCGTTTTATGTTGTTTTTGTATTCCTCTCTTTCATGTGTGGGAAGACCCTTTACAAACCTTTCTGGTTTGAAATGTGGTTGATGGCAGTCGCTTGAAACCTGGCACCAGGCACTGGGATTCAGCCCTGTTTTCATGGTTTTCTTGTTTGCTGACAACCCTGCATCTCTTTGGTTCACTGCATGGATGCACGAGCACCAGTTACGGGGAGTATATAGCCATGGAGCCAGAACTGGATTCTCTGAGCTGTTAATACATTTATTGCCACACGCAGCCCACTGGGACTTGCACTCTATGGCCACGAGGGCAGCCGTGATTCATGGTGACTTCGAACTCTCCAGGATTCATCAGCCTGGGGTAAAATGCCTGTAAGAGCATCTCCACTTACAACCAAGTCCATCTCCTCTTCCAGACAGAATGCGTTACTGCTCTACACAAACATCAAGCCTAATCTCATCCTATTTGAATCAATGTAACTCCGCAGGAATTAAAAGAGGCTGAATGTTTAGATGGGCAGAGGACTTGGCTCATCATCTATGCACATCGCCATAGAATAGATTTTTCCAATCCCTATTTTAAAGAGGGAAAGGAGTTGCAAACTCATGTAATCCAGGCACTGTGAGTTCAATCCTTCCATGATTTCTTAGTGCTTGACTTTACAACCTTAACATCCTGTTACCTTTGGAAATGCCTGTAAAAATGCTAAATTAAACTGGAGATGGAAAAGAGGACAACTTTACTTACACGGCTTATCTGGAAGGTGAGACTAGGAGATTTATCACAGAGATCTTTGCAACCTGCACACAGGGGGGACTTCACTAACAGTGGATTACATCACTTAATAGGATTTTGCTCTGGCAATGCAGAGTTCATTGCATAACTGGTCAAATAATTTTAAAAGCATTTAAATTCATGCTGAAAGTGCTGCTTTATTGCACTCCATAGTGAACAGGCATGTGTAAGGACACAGTGCACTACAGATGTCAGAAATTGTGAATTTTTGTTAACACCCTTTAAGTGATAAAATGTCTTCAAACTGAAAGACTTTCTTTTAAAACTTTTCATCTGAAACTGAATTACTTTGTACTGAAAATTACAGCTTGGGAAAGGTCAAAATAAAAATGAAGTATTTTGAATTTACTGGAATAAAACATTTTGATTAACCTGCATTTTTGTATAATTTTCACTTGTACGCTACCACTGCATGTGGAAAGAAAATAAAATAAATTTTGAAAAACTCTCTAGAATGGTATTCCCGTTTACTTCTTAGCTCTGAGACTAGAAGGCATCTGACCTCATGAATCACAAGGGTAAAAAGCATCATCCAGACCTCAGAATTAAAATTTGCCATACATAAATCTTGTGACATTTTTATTACAGCATACCAGCCTCAAATCTGTGTTTAAAACACTGCCTGCTCGAAGGAATCTAAATCTCCTTAGCTGAAAGTCATAAAATTAGGTCAAGAATTCACTACTCAACTACCTGCCATTAGCATTTATGCTCAGAGAAAACACAGCTCGTCTGGTTTTTAGGAAAGCAAAGCTGGGTCATATAGCATAAATTTGGAAAGTATGATTTGTTTGTGCATTAGGCAACAAGTTCTATTTCCTGTTAGAGAGATTCCAGTGAATCTGCATCATGATTATTTACAGTTCAAATAATATTTCTACAAAGACAGAGGTGGAACTCTCTGTATCTCTCTATATACAGCGCTTTCATCTAGGCAGATTGGCCACAGTTAACCACATAATCTAAGCCCTGTTGGAGAGCTAAGCCATCACCCGAATCCACTGCAGAATTAATCTGTCACACTGGTGCCTATGCATACCCTCAGCTGATTTCTCCGGCCAGGACTTCTTAAACTCTAGGTTTCTTCAAGATATCTTAAATTGGGTAAGAGACATAAGCGTTTTGTTTTGCTTTAATTATTATTACTACTATTTTTTAAATCTCTAAGATAGCACTGAAAACAATTCATCAACTAATGCAGATGTCCTCCTCTGAGGTATATTACAGTGCTATTGAGAAGAAAGTAATCTGGCTGATGCTGGCTGTGAGAGGGGAAAAGTTTTGTTTTTGGCTATCGACGTGACAACAATTTTATTTAATTTATTTAGACTCTTAATGGCGGAAGCAGAATTTCATTTTTTGCTGGAGCATCCTTTAAGACGAATGCTCGATCTCTTCCCACTCGCCATTATAGTTGATGTGTACAAAATAAGAACAGCAATTCATTCACCTTATCATTGCAGCACCAGAGGAAGAGAAGAGATACTTACTGCAATGATTAATGAGTCTGCTATAAAAAGATACATCATAAACTGCTTGTATTAGGTCAAAACATAAACAAGGCTTTTAGTGTTTATTTAATCCCTTTCTAAATAACTAAGTATGTCTGTAAGGTCCCACTCAGAAGCTTACCACTCAGTTTCTTACAGGGTCATAATTTGGGACCCTCACCTAAATGTATCCCTCTCTTCCCCTACATTTCAAATGCACGCTTGGACAAAAATCAAGCACTACTTGACTGTCCCATTACTATCGGGCCATCTCAATGTACTGCAAGTCAGAGAGACCGTTCGGTGCCCAGGAGCAGCAAAGATGAACATGATCTACCCTGAGTCTAGGCTGTCTCCTTAAGGCACTGACACATCCACAGCTTTGCTGCAGGAGAAAGTTCCATCATTTTTCCTCATCTCTGCTTCCAGGTTGGCTAAAGGATAGCTGAACCAGGCTGAAATGAAAGCAGGGCTATCCACCCCTCACTGGTCCCAAGCAGGCCCAAGGAGACGGAGCAGTGGCGTGGTGCCTGGTGCTGAGCAGCAAACAAGGCAAGGTGCTGGTGCTTGTGGAGCGTACCCCATCCGCACAGGAGTCAGACACAATTTGACCTCCTACACTTCCAAGTCAAAATCAGCTTTGAGGTGTTCACAGACAATTCCCATCAGGTTTAGTAGCTGGTTTTTGAACACTAACAGAATAAAACCATTTGTCCAAACCAGAATTCAGCCCTGTATTTATCCATCTTGTGGTGAAACTGTCATCTTTGAAAAATATATTACAAGATGGCATTATATAAGGGTCCATCTATTTCCCTGCTATTGCTAGCCTGCAAACATACCCATCTCCCTTTTATTTCCCAGAATGGCTGGTGCTTTTCCCAAACAAAGCAGAATCTCCCTAGCCTGGCAGACACTGGCTTCACTGCAAAGTTACCCCATTAGGAGAATGTCGCAGCTCTAACCAGTACATTTACAAAAACCAAAACCAAACAACAACAACAACAAAAAAATGAGTTAAAAAGAATTGCAGAGGCCAGAGTATTTTCAACAGATGTGGTAGTCCCAACCAGTTTATACAGTCCTTACTCAATACAGAAAATCACTTAGGTTAATTATATAAATATTCCCAACTCTGGAATTTAGAAAAGGGTACAGCTAACACTGGAATATCCAAGATGATTTTTTTTTAATAAACAATAGATTTGAGGGGGATTAGCTGGGTTATCAAATAGTATCCTCCCAAATCAGCTCATTAGTTGCACCAACTTTCCTTGTTTCACATTATGAAAACAATTTAATGAAGGTTCATTAGATGCAATGTAATCTAATTCAGACTCTCCAAGCCTAATCCTTTTTCCTTTAGCAGCAACATGATGATAATTTGCAAAGAAGTTTAAAGGATTATTGTCATAGCTTTTTAAAATAGGGACTGTTTTCAGCCGTATGTGTCCCACCACTTCCCCACCATTATTTCTTGTTCTTTATTCATCCATTTATTCCTTTCTTTTGTGTTCCTCATTGCTCCACACAGTCACACACGGGCAATAGCATCCCTCCGTGCAGCTGCAGGGGACATGCTCAGTACTCTGCCTCTCTTCCCTGCTCAGCTTGCCCAGGTGCAGCACCAGTACAGCCACGCTACAGGGAAATACAACAGTGGTCTAGTTACCCTTGCAAGGCTTATGGGCAACAGCAACACTGGCTGCTGCAGAGAAAAGTCAGACAGCATCATGTGGTGATTTGCCTAGGAGATTCAATGCACCACAAGGCTCGCAGCTGTGGCACACATTTGCTATAAAATCCATGCTGTGTGGCTTCTTTTGCCCCAGATTGGAAAGCTGAGCTAATATTCACTGTATAGGCACTGTGCTGAAATGCTAAGGAAATACTGTGTGGGAGGGTTGTGGCTTCATAGTTTCCCAGCCAGCCTCTGCCCTCCTGGTCTCAGTTTCTGTTCTGCAGTTGGCCTTGTTCCATGGCTGCTCCTCTGGACGCTGGTTCCTGTGTGGATCAGCACACAAGGACTCAGGAAAGGAATGATTTTTTGCAACTTACTTTGAGATTCTGCAGTTATAAAAAAGTCTTTGCAGATTCACAGGGATTTTATAAATATCCTACAGGGAAGGGAGGATGTTCCTATGCGTTTTTGTGCTGCTAGTTTCTGACAGCTCTGAAAGACACCCAGGAGGGGATCAGCAGAGGACTTGCAGGCGCACACACTGCGTTACTTACCGTGCTGGATTCAGGCAGAAAACATAGACGGATGGTTCCGTGCTATTGTCAAACAATGCATTATACAGCTTATTGCAGAATGAACTCAACCATACGTCTGTACTTTTATAAATCCCTTTTCCAACTTTTAGAGTAGGGTTAATTATTCCTTATACAGAAAGAAAACAAATGAACACACAAGCAAACTAACCAAAGCCCCGAAGACCAAGAATTGGTTTCTAGAACTTGGTATCTACAGACTTTAACAGGTTTCCTACCCCTGGAAACCTGTCTTCACACACTTCAAATCCTCGGCTCTTCAAGCAACTGCCATTTCATAATCCTATTAAAACCTTTGCCTCCATTTACGAGGAGCCCTAATCGTACTCAGCAAGTTCTTCTCGTCTAAGGAAGAGTGACAGCTTTCAGATTTCTTAGGAGGCTTATTCATCAGCCACGCCAGAGTTTTGCCAGAGCGTTCAATCTATTCAGGAAGCAGCCATGTGGAAAAAGTTTCAAACAGCTCAAAGCCCTGCACAATGATAAAGGAAAGCTCACACAATCCTGGTAATAGCCTGACCCTCTTAAGGAAAATTGGATGATTTGTGGTAGCAGTTTTTCTGTCCCCAGTGTGAATTCTGAACCTGAAAGTGTATGCAGTGTAGCCACACAGTCCCATTAAAAACCCCATCCCTCTTGTGATTCTGGAATAATAAACACACACCCATATGCAAAAACATGCTCTGGCTACAATGACCTTCCCTCCCAGCCCACTGGTGTGAAGGAGTTTGGAGCCATTTTACAAAGAAAAAAAAAAGAGCTGGATAAAGGATGGACTAATTTGATGTTCAGTGTTTCAGCATGAGCAGAATATATGCTTTAACGAGCACATTACATGCACCAGGGACGTGTTTCTGTGAAGCAGGGAATAAAGAGTAAGGGGAAAATAATTAAACAGCCAGCTTTATAATGAGGAAACTGTGTTCATGCAACATTAAGTAGTCCAATTTTCAAGTGTTAAGCAATGGTAGGTTCCTTGGACTTCAGAAGGACTTGCTGGCAAGCAGCACCTTGAAAACAAGGTGAAAGGATCACAAAAATCAAATAGGCTCAGAAGCACAGGGCGGACTGATACCTGCTGGCCCCAAAGACTCTGTGAGAATACCACTGGAGAGGTCACAAAGGAAGGAAGGAAGGCAATGTTGGGAAACATAATGTACAGCAAACTCAGGACTGATACCTGTACCCTGTAGTTCTTATTCTGTAAAAAAGACCCTTAATGTCCTAAAACACCACAACATTTATCATGTGTATTATGTAGAACTTCTTCCAGCCTGGTCTTAGTTTGCCATCGGTACTGCATCTGCTAGACCATATAGGTACGACATTATCTAGGTGCAATGAGCACACACAGACTGTTAGCGCAGCTCTAAACACAAACAGAGCTACTGGGAAAGGGGAAGAATTTGTCTCATTGGGTTCAGACACTGACAGAATGAACCAAGGAACCATATTTCTGACTGTTTTCAGTTGTCTCAATGCCAGTAAGACCAGGAACATTCATTTACTGGGACTGTCACTGCCAGATAGCATTGCAGTATCAATTACTTCAGCGCAATGGCCTGCAGTCAGGCATGCAGCACTTCTGCTGGGCCACAGGCTCCTGTTTTTCTTTGCAAACAGACATTGCACAAAGTGTCTTATTTCTTACTCACCCTCATGCCTAATTCGATGTTTTCTCCTCCGTAGACCTCCATACCAGGGTCAAGTAGGCCAATCTCACCAAAATACTCTCGGTCTACCACAAACGAGCACCCAATCATGGCTGGTGTCCTGCACAGAAATTAAAGAAAAGAACAAAGTCAGTTATTAGCTATTACAGAAACCATCTCATAACAAATTTACACACACAAAACGCTTCTCAGTCTTGAATCTCTACATTTAAAGATTATCTGCTAGCCTGTACCACATCCCCCCAGTGGACAGGGGACCTTCTAGAACCATAGCCACAAAATCATTAGCACACTGCCAGATGCCAGCTGTCCATGAAACACTCACAAGATGTGAATTCAAATACCCCATGCGTGCAAGTGAAACATCAGGCTGTTTTTCCTTTGGTTTGTAGACACAACCTCTGCACTGGAGCTGAAGTTCGCTGCCACACTGAGTAGCACAAGGACTAGACAACACTTTATTTGAAGATGAATGCCCAGCAAAACAAGCTTTGTCAGAAATGAGGACTCCCCTTACTTCCATATGAAAATGAAGGGCATACCAAGAGCCATGGATCAATCATGGTATGAAGTCTGCACTTCTTGGAGTCAACTTTAACAGAAATTTCAGCCTTGGTGCAGCTGTTACATTATTAATACTTACATGTTTATTTTATGTGCCTGAGATAGCCGCATGTTTCTCCAATTTGTACAGAAAACCATTCACAAGATATTTACCAGTGGCATCTAATAAACGTAGTCACAAGGCAGTTTCATACACACGTGAAAAACTGCCCTGGCTGGGGAAAGGAAGACCCTTTTTACCCAGGTATTGGTGAATCCCACTGGTAGCAGGAGGTAGCTGCTGGAATGGTGCTAGCACGAGGTCCTTATCTCACCAGGAGTACATCATCTCTACAGCAGGAGGTTAAAAGGCTTCAAAGGAACGGCCAAGGTGTAGTGAGATAAAACAATCCTTTGCCCCTAATGCATATCCGACATTGCAGAACACAGTCCGACCTGTGGCAGGAACTATTTGGTACCCTTGAAAAGGTTCATTTGCTGAAACACTCCTATTACTTAGCTGTAATGGACTCTGCTGTAGCGCTCACATTACTGGTACTGTTTCAGCGTCTCTCCCTTGCACTTTTTCTCTGTTTGAAAGCCATTGCAGCCGCTCAGATCATTACAGGTCTATGCTGCAGTGCACACTATCCCTCTCTTGTTTTCTCTGCATAATTGGAAAAGGCAGCTGTTGATAGAAACACATTTGATCGGCACCGTTTCTGACAAAGAAGCTGAAATAGCTCAGTTAACTCTCACGTTCCCCCCTAGAGTAAGACGCACTCCCTGGATCACAAGCTGCGGAGGTAGGAGTCAGGAACATTTACAAAGGCAAACACTTGGCTTACACAGATGACTTGGGACTAAAGTGGGGCTCTTGGCCAGCTCCCTGCAGCCACTCATTCCAAAAGGCTGGGGGAAACTGAGGCCAGATGCCACAAATCCTACAAACAAACTGCGGCAGGGGCACCACCAGCGCTCTCGGTGCTCGGGCCTCTCCCACAGCCCACAGTCCCCCTCCTGCACGTGCAAGAAACGCCAGCACGTCTCTGTTTGGTGCTGCTGTCTGTGAAGGCTGTCTGTTGGATCAGTCTCTCGGGTGCTCTCGGCAGGACATGTCCCTCTTCTCTTTATGCATGTACTTATACACCGGGATTTTTGTGAGATGGATGGAATTTGTAAATGCAAATTATCAGCTAAAACGTGTCTTCCTGTTTATAGCTCCTAGAGTCACGCCTGAAGACAGACTTGCCTCAACAAAGGCTGAGATCCTGCATCATTGAAAAATGATTTTTAGGCTACCAAGGAATAAATTTTGTCTGGAAACTGAAATAAAAGAAAGGCATGACCAAAGAAAGGAAATTCAGTAGCTCTGAAATTAAATAAGCCTTTGAGGGATTGTTTAGGTATTTCTTAAGCTTTAACCATGACAAAAAGAGAAGGAGGTGGGGAGAAGAAGCACAAGGCACTTTCTTCATTTGCTTTTTTATGCATTTAAAGCTAAGAACAAGGCTTCACTGGATGAATGCTAGAGCATCACTGCTTTTTAAAACTGAGCTTTAGTTTGGGGTTAGACCCACCCTCTTTCCAGCCCCCTAAAAAAAATCCTCCAGAGGCAGTTCCTTAAAGCTGTAGGATGCTCCCAGGAGGATGTTTCTCCTTCTTTCCTATCAAGGAGTGTTACATCTCGGCTCTGCAGGCTGCTCTCAGGTGCTGGAATCTCTCTCCCTGGGGGATGGATTTTTACAGCCGCCAGCTCTGTCCATTAAAACACCAACCTGTTAATTGAATGGGGGTGGAAATACATTTTGGATGCAACTACATAATCATTACTCTCAGACAAATGCCACTGAGGACTGCTGTTGCAACACTCTCTCTCTCTCTCTCCCAGGTTTTATTTCTCCTCATTTGATATATGCAAATGCAGGCAGACCCCACAAGCCTTCACGGCATATTCAGAAAAAAGTGTGTTCAGGAACGAGCAACAAAAGCGATGCAATGGCAGAAGGAACCACATCCAGCTTTTCAGAGATGCCAGTTAAAAACTGCCACTGTCAGTGTTTTTCTCCACTTGAATTTGGCTCCCTACAGCCTCTGCACATGTGTGCAGCAGCACAGCTGCAACCCCAGAAGCTGAAGGAGAGTGTGGTCAGTGCAGGGGAAATGAAATGAGAAACCCGAGGCTTTGCCCTGGCCACATCCTGATGCAATGGAAGAAATTGCCTAGGATGCACAACATTGCATTTTCTGAACAGTGCACGTCAACACCTCCATCAGGTTCAACCAGAGTTTTGGACATTCAGTCCTCATCAAGCCCAGGCCCTTAACTTCCCTGTGCTTTGAGTGACCCAACCGCAAACTAAGCGCGATGCGATCGCACAGCCCAGCGAGCTGGGAACAGTGCTGTGAGGCTGGGACCTCGTCTCTGCTCCCTGCCCTGTCATTCACCTGCTCCTCAGTGAGCCACCTCCCTCGGCCTCTGTCTCTCTCTCTGCAAAGCACAGACAATAATACTGGGTAAAAGTTTCTGAACTGCCTCAGCAGCTTAAAAGCCTTAAAATTCATTTCTAAAAGCACTTCAAACAGCTTTTTTATTTTATGTTAGACTGCAGTATAACACCGACATATTGCAAATACATTTAGAAATTCTGTCCCCCCCCAAAGTACGAGACCCTCACTTGGCTGTCATCTCTGGTTCCTCCACTACCTGGAAAACTCCAGTATATCAACTGCTTTCAATACAGCACAACAAGCACTCCCCTTGCAAGTCAGAAATGAACACACAAGCGAAAGCAACTGTGTTAACATGTCTTAAACTCTTATCCCTGGCCAAGGCGTGGCAAGTGAGAAGGTGCATGCCCTTA